>NW_028232796.1:15002500-20002500 GCF_057557595.1 Rhyacophila brunnea | reverse complement strand
GCCTTGTCAGCCCCCCCCCCCCTTTGTGGGGGCCATTATCTCTACACTAACTCAATTTGTGATTTTTGTCAAAAAACTGCCCCTTTCGTTACGGGAGCAGTATAATAGTTACTAACATATTGATAAAATCAAGGATCAATACTGAATAATATGTTGAAATTCTCCAAAAAAATCCTGCCCACTATAATTACTATACTAATCATAATTGTATGGATGGAGTCTTTACATTATAGTAAAATAAATTAGTTTTGAAAATAGGAACAGATTATTTACAACATATTGTCACTCTATTTTTAACTTGTTGTCAGTGTAATTAATTAGTTTTGGTATATTAAATTTGAAGATTGAATCCAAATATATAATATAATACTGGTTATATAATATAATATGTAGGGGAGTAAAATTTTGAGTAGCAAAACAGATGCTTCACTAGTTTCAAAATGATCCACAAATAGCCGATTATATAAATGCACAAGATTTTAAGAAAACGTCATGATCATTCTATTATTCTTCTATTATCGAAATAATAATTATTTTTACCGGTACTTAATCTAAACTGAACTTCATTGTTATTGTCACTTTCGTGCTGGGACAACACTAAAACATTGTAATGATTTTTTAATGCAACTATAGAGTTTTTTTAGTGGTAGTGTTTAGGAAATTTTACTACAAAATGTTTGATCAAACAAATGAAAAAAAAAGGTATAGAAATAAATGCGTGTTGGCAGATTTGCTTCGATTGTGTAATTATGCAATAATTTAGCTGGTAAAATAATGCTATTATTTTTCAATTAATATATTTGTAAATAAATTTAAAAAGCAAAGTAGCTATAAACATGAATTATTACGATAATGCGTGAATTAAAAAAACATACAAACACCACTTACATTAATTATTCAATATTTCGATGGTAATTTTTCTTGTAAAAACTTCCCTAAACATTTGATACTAATGACATTCAAAAAAATAATTTGATTTTATTCACAAACATATTCATTAGATATATTTGAAAAATAATTATTCACAATATTAAAACTATTTAAAAAAATCATTACTTTCTTACTAGATAGTACAATTATGGCGAGATATTTAAAAAATAATTGGTCTGCCTGAAATATAAATATAAAAAAACGTTTCTGAGTTTTATTATTGATTTATGTCTATAAGTATATTTTAAATCGACAGATAATTCAGTAGGTAAAGCAAACATGTAATAATCGACATGTTGGAGCCATTATAATGCGCCAAGTACACAGTATCATTGACATTATAGCGTCACCATAGCGATATGATGTAGCATAACGGCCGTTATAGACTAGCGCCGCTCGTAGAGGGCCTATCGCTGTAAAGCTCATTGTGTTTGCGTAGACCCTGGCTAATAATCTAATGATACTCACAATACATGTAGTACGTTGCATAACCGTTAATGATATATGTTTTTGGAATAACTGGAATCATACGATGACATTACATGGGTTACGTAAATATAACATTATTATTGCCAGTAGATAAACAAATTAATCGTTATACATAACTAAATTCAACCTAAGTTATATTTATAAATTCATAAAACAAAAATATTTTAAAAAGCATGCTTTTCAAGTGTGAGCTTTATCCATGATTTTTTTGGTCTGGGTACCGATTAAACGATAACTGAATATTTTATGTTTCTGATTCCGTCAACATAATATGGCTACTAGCTTTATATTAAACTGAAGTGATAAAAAATATTAAATCTGATTTATATATAAGATAATGTAACAAGAGTACTTAGGTAAGACGTAAAATGATTTCTATCCATTTTATAACTAAATATACAACAATCACTTTTTTAAATGATCAAATTCGACAATTACATTATTTTTAATTTAAACAATAGTCAAGAAAGCTCAGTACGTTCTATCAATATAAAATCAAATATTTTATAACTTACCTACCTAAAAACCCCTCAAAACTTTGTTATTATTTTTATGCGCATATCTCAAATTATAAGTGATGGAAAGAAACTCTCTTGCTTTTGTGCTTTTGGCCTACTTAATGTCTGTCCTGTAAATTTGTATTAATATTATTTAAAAATAGATGGAATATGTACAATGCAAATCATTGTTTATTCGTTCAATAAATGTACACAGATGATAATTTTGAGATTACATTTGGCTAATTTAAACTTTTGAAATCGATAGATTATAATAATATTACATTTAATATTATAGTATTTCGATAGTGTTAGTTTTACATAATTTACCATCGCTTTTTTTCTCAGATCGCGATAAGAAATTAAAGTTTTAAACTCTAAGCTGCTAATGTATTGGTAATAATAGTAATAAGTAATATAGATGATTGATTTTGTATAATTTACTATACAGTATTAGTTTTTCCTCATTTTATATATACAATTATATAATTGTTTTTTTTTTTAATAAGACATCAGCCATTTTTTCCGTCCTAGAGTGCTACGCTTAAGCTAGTCTTTGAGGTTTTTGAGCCAGGACTATCTTCTTCTACCAAAGAGACTCGCATATTCAAGATGTTTTCTGCAATTATATCTCTCGGAATGCCACATGATTTGCCTAAAGTATTACAATTTTATTGTTTTTACTTTTCTTATTATGTTTTTGGTCTTTTTTATGCACGACATTTTTGTAACTTTGTCTTTCCAGCTGATACAAAGCTGTCTATATACCTGATTTTGAAGCTTCAAGTTTTTTTAGTGTTGTGTTGTGAGTATATATTTTCACTCTTTATAATATAACTAAAGGGACATAGCATCTAACCATTATCATTCTCAGTCTCAGGTTTAGGTCGTGGCTACATAGTATTTTACTCAGTCAAGTAAAGGCACCCCTGGCTTTTTCGTTTCAATGGTATGATATCAATTATTATCCAAAATGCAACCTACAACTACTAGACCACAATATTACCATTAATAAAGTTTTCATTTAAAATATGATAATTAATAATATAAAAATTTGTAGATTCTATACAAAATTTTAAGTTATGAGTAGGTACGAGTAATATATTAAGCCACTGAAAGTACTATACTCTCAAAGATGGGGTTGTTATGCATGTCACTCACACGTGGAAGACGTGTTATATTAGCCATTTTAAAAATAATGAATAACGCGTAAACAGCATACTGTAAGGTTATACTGTGAACGATATAACACTTTGTTATGAGTTTTAGCGCACAGGCGTTATTTCACACTAAACCCCTTTGCGGTGGGTGGAGTAATATATCGCTGAAGAAAATTTATGTTAAACGCAACAAATATTACGGAAACCGTAAGCTCATAGCTCTCTCCATAAATTTATGAAGGTTTTATGATAAAGGTATTTTCTACCAGCCATGCGACGTCATTTAGTGATTATTTTGTTGTTCTAGTTTTAAATTATAAAGGTAATATTACTTGCTCTAAAATTATGACATACATAGTATTGAAAGTTATTTATTAATACGTCTAGATTTAGATGATTTATTGTGGTGTTGGTGATAGCTTCTGAAGATAGGGCTGGTCCTAGCAAATGCGAGGACTCTAGGTATGAGATATGAATATTATTACCGCTCAAAAAATGTTTGACGATAGGTAAGGAGTCTTTAAATATCTTCATTATTTATACATATAGTTATTAAAATAATTAATCAGGCATTTATATAGTATATTACCTAAGCAATATAATATTATATTTCTAATATATATAATAATTCAAGACTATAGCTTTTAAATTTTTCAGTAACATATTATTATAATTAACAGATATAATTACAACAGAAAAATATTGATCTTTATATAAGAATATTACTTTATACCACATGATGTCAATGGAAAAATTTTAAATATGTTTTAAAAAACATTTTATATATAAGTAATTCCGGAACATGTCGTTTTTTTTTATTTTACACGAGTATTATATAATTCTACTGCACAAGGCCCTCGCATTTAAAATGTTTTATACTTTTGACAGAAATTAAAAACCAGCTTTAATATATCGTTGCATTAGTTTTTATTATGATACCGCAAGTCACTAAGGGCATGAAGCCTACACAGAGCGCTAGATTACAATTTGGGGCCAATCAGTCCAGTCGCTTGAAGACCGGGTCTGTTTGATAATAAAATGTAGAGAACACAACATTAAAGAATATCATCAATGTGTGCTTTCTCTGGGTCGTTTTAAAATTAATTAATTAAGCATACGTCATTGCGTAGAAACCCAATTCTTGTGTAGTCTGAAAATAAAGTTATTGTGTATAGATCGTTAAAATTAAAAAATATATATGAATAACATACGGTTTTAGTACTGCATCCGTTATGAGGGAACAATTTAGTCTAAGATAGGAAAATGTTCGTGGTCACATGATGATTACCATTGATAAGAGGGAGACATGCAGGTTTTCTGGAAAATGTTTGACATCTATCGACATAGCAGTTAGACTCTGTTGAGTTCTGCAGTTTTTTGGTCGCATAGGCTGCAAGGAAGACTTGTGGTTTGACGATATTTGATCGGGTTGAATGTCAGAAAAATAAAAAAAAGCTCCTTATGGGTGGATGAAAGCATGCCAATTATCTTTTGCTGGTTTGATGTCTGGATAATGCTAAATTCTTACAATTGTGGAAGGCCAGTTGGTGCTAAAATTCATATTCATGACGGGGTGAAAAAATACAGTAAGGATGTGCAATTAAAATAGATACTTTAGAAAATCAATATTTCGTTATCGATTTAATCGATTATTTGTATAACCACGTAATCGGGTATCTTTTAAAAGTAGGATAATTAAATCAAGATAATAATTAATAGTATCCATTTTAGAGTTTTACACGAGCACTATAATAATATAAGAGTAATGAGTTATTGTTACGGAAGTAAAAAAAGCTTTACTTATTTTTTTTCAGTCTTTAATTTGAAAATATAATCTAAATCAAAGTTCAAAATTATTCATATTTTCATGGTGAAATTACCGATTTCAATTTTATAAGAATAATCTCCATTGTTAAATATCAATATTTCTTAGAATAGATTTTTTATTCGTCTTGTTTCTGTGCAAGAGCCATTATTAGCCATCGGGAATGATGTAGAGCAGTGCTTCTTAAACTTTTTCATACCACGGCCCCCGAAATCAAAAAAAAAAATCCATGGCTCCCCTCCCCAAAAAAAATTAGTCTTTAGTAATCAACAGTATTTTATTTACCATTATTTATCATCAATTAATAGGTTCATTTTTATTAAAAATAAAAAAAAAACATTTACTTGCATGTAAAGCAAAATTTAAAAAAAAAATTAACTTTCAAATTTATTACAGCTACCTACAAAAATAATTTTATGTGAGGGGTGTGATTTCACATTTTTACCAAAGTCTCCGTTGAAAGACACGAGTTGTGTTTATTTTTTAATACCATGATACAATATACAATGATGAGAATGCTGTTTCGCATAGGTATGTTGTGTGTTGACATAAATCTTATATAATATTTTGTTTATATAATCGGATAAAGTATTGTGATCGTGTGAAAATTCGACCTCGATATTGTAACTGATTTGTATCAGGCATCGTCCAGTGTTCACGTTTTATATTTTTTTTCGAATTGACTACTGAAATTTTTCATGGGCTCCCTGGCAGTAGCTCCAGTTTGAGAAGTACTGATGTAGAGTATATCTTTCGCTGCTTTAAACAGGGATGAAGTGTTGAACTCAAACTTGTTTGTTTCAGAGATTCTTGAACGGAGACATTCTTCTACCAGGATCTCGCTTATCAGAAACCTTCCTTTAAATTATGAGATGCAAAAGTTGATACCTCTCAAAATTATGCTTGATTTTTTATTATTGAATCGAAGATCTCTTCACACATTCACTGCTGACCTGTTAATTACCACAACTCGGTCAATGCTGAAGACGCGCCTGGCGTGTAACAATTAGTATGATAATTAAATGTGGTAATTAACTCATTCACTGCTGACTAGATAATGACTTTTTAATTACCACCTTTAAAATGCACGTTAATTATATCGATTGGCCGCCTGGTCATTACGCGCCAGGTGCGTCTTCAGCGTCCAACGTATTAACTGGTCAGCAGTGAATGTATATGTATATAATGGCCACACGCCAGGCGTGTTTTGAGCACTGACTGTGTTAAAGACAGTAGTATTAATAATTACATAAGTCAAAAAAATAAAGAGACTTTTATTATTGCTAAAATGCTTTGAATGAATCTTTTCGTGAGTTTTGTGAGTGATAATTTGGTTTTGCTTGAAAATTCGCTTTCACAAAATACTCCCCGTAACACACGTTACGAACCGGGGTCTTTATTTATATGTGAATAAGTCAAAATAAAACGGCCGTAATTTGTACATACGCAGAAAATATAAAGGCGTAATTTTAACGGGGCATTCTGGGCGCCGTATACGGGACGTATATATTCATCGTTATTGCGACTATGAAAGAAGAGTCACTGAGCGCAGTAAAATGAAATTTACGTGTGCGGCGTAACCCTTAGCCGTAGTTACGTCTAACAAGAAGACGGCGCGTGACGTACTCTCTCCTTTTACGGCCTGAGCGCCTCGAAATTAATTTGCATTATTGTTATTGATAGTTAAATTTTATATGTCGTGCATGGATTTGCTCGAAACATTGACGGTAAAAAGTATGTAACTAAATCAAAACTTTAACGAAGAAAATTCGAAAATATTATGATATTTTGTTCAGGTCTATGAAACAACTGAATCGGTAGACAAATAAATGATGTCACCATTACATAATAATATATAGCTGGTAATGGCATCGTATCAATCTTTATTATCTTTACCGCAGCCAATTGTATGGTTTTTGTTACATGACCGTTTATTTCAAAGAAATATTCAGATTTTGTTACCTATGTAAATTTTTACTACAAATTGATTATTTTTTTAAATTAAATTGTTGCATAATAAAGTTATTTATAATTTAAAACATAACAAAAGCCATTTTTGTTATATTATGTATAGGTAAAATTTCTGTTTTTTCTTAAGGTTTTTTATCGTAATTTATTTATTTTTTTATCGTAAATTGGAATTTAAATAGTTGTATGCACATGTGCGATGATTTGCAAAAACGAAGAAAATGAATTTAGGAGTAGTTGTTGTTAAATTGGATTCGTATTGACTGGTTGAGTCACAAAACTTGCTCTGACGATTTTTTTTACTGAAAAGTATATCACAAAAAAATGGTTTTTATTTCATATCTACTACGTCAATAAATATAATTTTATTTTCTCATCATATTAACTGACATAAAACGATATATGATAGCAATTTTTTTAAGGAAATGGCATGCAATTAATAAAAAAAAGGCTTTTGTAAAATGTACAGAGCGGATTTTGCGACTCGATGACTTTTAATATATCATTGTAATCGGTCACTAAACACCATATATGGGGCAGTAAAACTCAAGAAATATTATCTGCAGATCAAAATCGACTTAAAATACTTTTTATCACCTGAATTATGTTACATTTAAAAACTATTTAGGTACCCAAATATGCTACAATGCAAAATGACTTTGTGAAGAATATCGTAATATATTCTTCCCAATATAGATATGTGTATGTTGTACAAAATGCAAGTAGTTGTTGCCCCATTTTTAGTAATATTGATGAAAAGCTTTGATCCAGTATGTACTCACTCAAAAATCACATGCAAACATTTACCTTAATGCCAGAAACTTGAGTAGTACAATATCGTATAGAAAGATGCATTCTAAGAATAACGCGTAAAATAATATAATAATTATAAAAGTCTATCACGATACATCGATCGAAAAAACAGATTATTGTCAACTAGCTGAACACGCGTCAGGAAACTTTGAAAATAGACGTAGAGGCCATTGATTTCATGTCTCAGTTCTCCATATAATTAAAAATGTCCAGGGAAATAAGTTAATTTTAATTCATATTAATGATAGATAAGTTATTGTTGTATAAATGCAGTTATTACAGATACTGGAGGCTTTATAAATGTAACGTCCAGATTTCTTGAAATGACAGGTTAACAAAGGAAAAAATTACTGTATTCTCTTACTTGTAATTCTAGGAAATATCAACGATAGTCGTAGTAAAGGACGACGCCAAAGCAACAAGCAAACTGTTCTGGATAGTAGACGATAAAAGAAAGATCTGATTGTTGCCAAACTCTGATAGATGATGGAATAAAAAAAAGTAAATGTTACGTATTTATGTGGTATGCATAGATCTAGATAATTACTTAAACCAAAACTGGCAAATATTAATTTGATACCTTCATTTAGATATAGCTAATTTTTATCCCAAAATAAACAAATTATTATTGTATGATCAATAGCAATATAAAATTATTGTATTACTTTGGTAATAATAAATTATTTACTGTTACGCGCGCCGCTGGCACCGTCAAGTGAACAAGCCATAAGCGTCTCGTGAACCGCAACTGTGCTATACCCAATTAACAGGGATTTATGGCTACCAAATAATTAACTCAAAACCTTCTTCCTCTTCTTATTCCTTCGTTTAAGTTTTCCTCTAAGTCAAGTTGTTGGCATTATAATACTTCGCGGAGAAAAATACCCGGCGATAGCTACATACTTATCGTGTTCTACTTTATCACAAATTTAATAGATATATCAATGGTACCTATACATTTCGAAGTGTTATATTAATATCTAGTATCTATTGATAACAGTGGCGAAGGGTGGAGGTAGGCTGTTAAGATCCGCCATAAATAGTGCACATTAAACTTTTTCAGACATACATATTTGTTTTCATTGAAATAAGACTACAATTTACAGATAGTGTAGGTTAGATTTTAAAATTCAATTAAACCCTGAGAAACCAAGCCATAATAGATATTAGTCAAAAAATACATGTCTATCTATAAAATATCTAAAATTATGCAATTAAATCATACATAACTTTGAGTATTTTATAGATAGAATAATATTTTCTATTTATTATAGTTTGGTTTACGCAGGGCTTAATGAATCAAAAAAATGAACCAAAAATATGTGTAATATGTAGTTTTAATCCAACGAAAACAAATAACTATGAATGAAAAATTGTACACAATTTTGTCGTATTGCCCAAATTAGACCAAATCTATTATGGTTTCGTTTAGGCAGGGTTTAATTGATTTTTAAAAACTAACTAATACCATCTGTAAATTGTAGTCTTAGTTCAATAAAAACAAATACATATGACTAACAGAGTTTAGTGTGCACTATTTATAGCGAATCTTAACAGCCTACCTCCACCCTTCGCCACTGATTGATAATGGTCTCACAATACTTACAACGAACTGTACTAATTATTGTAATAACTTTAAAAAAATTAATGAATACTGTTCTATGTTCCCATATGGTTATATTATTTTTCGATTTCTGTGCATTATACACCTTCAAGTAACTGGGGGTACATATCACGGGAGATGGCATTTTGCAGAAAGAGCTCGCTATCCGAATGTGAATGGCTGGAGCAACATTTAACTCGATGCGAAATGTCTGGGACTCACGATTGTACTCGGCCAAAACCAAATGCCGCCTATTCGACGCATGCATTCTGACGGTGCTGCTTTACGGTAGCGAATCATGGCACCTTACGAAGGCTCAGAGAAACCGTATACTGAGCTTCGAAAATAGATGTTTACGACAAATACTGGGTGTGTGGTGGTATGACTTTAGGAGCAACGAGGAGATAAGAGAGCGCACCAAGCAGCCTCTCATCACGCTGAAAGTGAAGAGGCGACGTTGGACCTGGCTCGGCCACGTGCTGCGGGTGCCAGAAGAGAACTTTAAGCTGGCTTGCCTGTTCTTCAAGCCGACCGGATTCCGGCGACCTGGAAGGCCGCTAAATACAATCTACAGAGTGTATACGGCGGAGCTACGGGATGCTGGTTTGACCTGGAACGAAGCAAGAAGACTTACGAGCGACAGGAATTCTTGGAGGCGCCGCGTGGTGTCCATATGCTCCAGTTAAGGGGCGGATATGGCCAAAGAAAGAAGAAGAAGAAGTGCATTATGCCGAACGTATATCCTTCCATACCGTTGTTTTATTGTAGGACCTCTATTGAATATAAAATCCATGTTTGCATGCATACGTTACTACCAGAAGAACATATTGATTAAATAATTTGTTATCACAATACAAACTTTTTGTACCTATCGGGAAAATGACAAACGTATAAAGTTTTAGTCTCTTTTATTAAAATATGTTAATATCAAGTCTTTGAAATATGGAATTCTTATCTGTTATATTATATACCACATCGCATATATTATTTAAATTCAATCACCAAACTCGATTCTCCAAGCAAATATTATTAATTCACAATTATTTAGAACCGACGTAATGAGTTGTATAAATATAAAAAAAATATATATAATACTGTGATACATAATTAAATAGATATTAGTTCTGTGTAAGTGTATACTTTTTCATCCAAAAACAGTTTAAACATAATTACATATTCTGTTTTGATAAAACATAATATTACAGAGGGCTTGTGGGTCTGGCTTATTATCTTTTTGTAGGCGGAAGAAACAACACAATCATCGGTTTCCTGATTATGTGGCAGGAAAACAGTTTGAGAAACACGTGCATCTCACGTGGCCAACGCGTGCCGGTCACGTGCACGATTGTCATCGTTTATATTATATTCTTTTTACGATAGCAATGAGACTTTATAATATTTATATGTTGCGATGTATTGTACAAATATTTGAAATCATTATTTCCTTGTAGTGATTTATATATTATAATATATATTGTGTATATTACTGTGTAGTTATTTTTATCAATTCCAATTTCATTTAACTACGATTTGATGTAGTATCTATTCCAATAAAATAAGAAATAAAATGCAAAACTGTTAAACATTCCTATTTGAAAACGTTTATTAATTAATATTTTAAAACTAATACAATATATACCTATTCTTACATATAATTATATGTAGATATTTAAATACTCGTGGAAATAAACCAGTGTATTTGCGTTCTTAAGAAACAATTAATTTCAAGATAAATGCGGCTCTCGTGGTGCAGTGCGTAAGGCACTTGCCTTCCATCTGAGAGTTCCTGAGTTCGATTCCCGGTCAAGGACACACAATATTTATCTGTTTTTCTCAAAGCCTGGGTGTCTGTGATTATTCAAAATTACTAACAATCACCTTGTACGAAAAAGCAAGGACATGGATGGTTACTAATAATTAAAAAAAAAAAAATCTCAAGATGAATAATAAATTATTTGTGTTCTAAAAAAATTTTCTTCGTGTGCTATATATTTTCTATGTCTAAGGCCTGTCATTCATTCGACATATAATATGTATTGTATTTAAATAAATATATATATATATATCAATAGCATTACAATCATCTAGCAACATCATCGAATACGAGTAGAAATCGACCATACTGTGATATGTGTCCTTGAAACTATATTAAAAATAATTCAAAACATAAAATTCGGTACCTACTAAACATAAGGTAGGCATGTCTGTATATTATATTAGATTTATTAAGGTCGTCTTTTTTAACTTTATAAATAATGACAACTTAACATGCTTACATTTGTAAACAGCAGTATATTGTAAACTAGATACATTGATACCATTAATATTTTACAATATATAATTTATCCGAGTTATTTTTCTTTATATAAATAATTCTTGGTAACAAAATATTAATCGCTATATAATATGTGTATTTATTAGGAAGGTTGTAGTTTTTTTATACAGGATTATATGAATTGTATAAAGTAATAGTACCTATTATTTTTACATCAACGGTTTCCATGAAATTTTAATAGAATGATAACCATAGAAAATTACATATGAACGGTTCCTTATGTGCAAAATACCTGTTCATATAAAAACTGTTGAGGTAAGTTTCCCTTATTTAATAATTTATGATAATTATATATATCTACGTATTATTCATTGCAGACATATAAAAAATGAAGTAAATACAATTAAATATAATATTGTCTATAAATACTTAAATGGAAGTATGTTTAATATTAGTATAATATATAAACTCACCTGTTTTGTGACAGAATCAATAAGCCTAACGAAAATATCCTGTTCTTGTCGTACACCTGAAAAAAAGAAACAAATCTATATTATATTTTAAATACTTACTATATACATAGGTAAGTATTAGGTTCTCATAACATTTACATCCATACCTAATTAAAGAGTTAATGTTAAGTGCAATGTTAATGATGATATTATAAATTAAATAGTATAATAATTATTATACGCTAAGAATATTACAAGATCAATTTAATACATTTTATACTCATATTATGTTTGTTTTCAGCGTGATAAATTTACATCAAAACAATCTAAAAATACCAGGGCAACAGAAAACCTAATGGGAAGAGAAGTGCGAAAGTCTCTCATACCTACTCCTCCAACCATTTGTCTCATTTACCGCAGCAAACCGCCCAACATTTCTGTGCTCCTGTTTTCGCGTTATCCGTACAACAGAAATGACTCTACGATTTGTTAACAGGTTAAAATTACATGACATGACATTTATTTTCCGGTCTGTTGTGCGAGGCTGGATAGGATAGCGTTACGGCCATTTTCGAACAGATAAATTTGGCCCGTCGTGTTTATGTTGGTGTTTGTATATGCACTTTATCCGATGCATTGTTTATGTATTGCTAGTTTGTATGTATGTATTGTCTTACCTCTTAATGGTATAATTCGACAAGCAATAAAGGTGATTTACGTTAAATGGTCTATCAATTCGCTACAACAGACAATAGGGAAGTGAATTAAGGATAATTTAAACCATCGTATTATAATATTCAGCTTATAATAATAATAATAATAATATACTAGACACTGTTTTCCTCCTAATTAAAAAAAGTAAATCACTGTATTCTATTCTAAGCGGAGCATATGGGCATCAAGAGATTAGATGTAATATAGTGTTGTCGCCTAACATATTAGATGTTGACACGGTATCAAATATATATTGAAAAACCGGATTGAAAAAAAAAGATTTCAACCACAAAACACGATTTCGTGCTTACACAAAAAAATATGGCCACTCTACGAACAAGGCTGTACAATATTCGTGGATGCTTTTAATTACGTATTCGAGGCTTTTTTCATATTGAAGAAGAAATGAATCAGGTGGCTTACGTAAAATTGTGACCGCGTTAATAATTGGCCACAGACAATAATATATTAGAATGATTTTTTTTCTTTGTTTACATTACGGGTAGGTACTATATTATTTAGAAATTGAAGAAAAAAAATAGTAGGTACGTATAACATATTTAAGTGGCTGTAAAATCTAATTACCCAAAATTATAAACGAAGAAAAAAGTGAGAAAAGGAGACAAAGTTGACAAAAGAAACATATTATTATTTTGTAATAACATAGTAATTATTACCCTTAAATCCATGATAGAAATTCTTTTGTGTGTATATTACTTTTACAAACGATCATATTTACTATTCTTATAAATTAGCAGTGGTATCTATGAACAAAAACTGTAACGAATCCGTCAGGACACTTTGATCGTTGCAGAGAAATGCAAATTTTTAAATAAAATTTCATTCATACAAAAAATATAAAGAATAGCACAGTCTGTTTCTTAAATGTAACACTAAGGGTCGTATGCATGAGATTCCCAAAAACCTTATAGGCTATATACTGCACGTTTGTATGCATAGGTACAAACGTAATTAGCTATTAAGTGACGTCACGAATGTGACATCTCATGTGTCATAGTGTTCGTATTATAAAATTTCATTCCCCGATAAATAATTCAAAATTTTGACATTGTAAATGTGTCTGAAAGTGTGCGAACGGTACCATATAAATTTAATAATTATACATGAATAATTATTATGAACTTTAAATAATTTATCAGCTATTTTATCAAATTTATTTTATAATTATTATACTGTACGAAAGGATAAAGTATTGCCAGTAAACTTTTCCATTTGGTGGGAACACTGAATGCATTTGGTGGCAATCCTGAATATTATTATGACTAACTTCACTTCAATAATTACAGAATAAGAATAAATGACAGAAAATGCAAATGATTTAGATAATAATATGTAATGATCTCTGTATAATATTATCATTTATTATCATTCACCGTATGACACTATTGATGTTTCCAGTGTATTTGAGAGTTGTGCCTTGTTTATTACAGCTATCTTACAATAATTAACTAGGTAGGTAGGTACCATAATATTTTGAAGAATGCAGAATGATTTCAATTGCATATTTTAATGCCAGATACAGCAGTAGGTACATATTTTTGCGGTCGTTTAGCGGAGATATTTTATCGTAATCTTACGTAAGTCCATCTTATCTCTCCATGAGAAATATTGCAAACGAAATAGGTACGAGGCATTTTATTTGTTACCTACTATCTAGATTATAGACTAGGGATCAAAATTATACGTATTTTGTAAACAGCACGACTAGGAACTGTTTTTAAAGTTCGCAAATGTTTTACAGAGTCTACAAGATGAACAAGGGCCTCAAGCAAACATTTGTTGCAATGAATGCAAAATTAAAATGACATTTGAAAGTGACAGCTGAGGCAGCCATTTTGAATGGCGCGTGACGTCAGATTGCTTACGACACAAACAGTGCTATACGCTATATGATAGAAAATCGGTTCAATAGCTTATAAAAAATTTGGGAATCTCATACATACGGCCCTAAGCAATTAACGGTTAAATCACAATAATAACGATCCAAAAATCATTTTAAGATTGGGTCCAGTCTAGGCAAACGATCGACACAAATTTTTGGAATGTTGGATCTGATTGCATCTGTTTGTCTGCCAATGTAATTTGAGCTTTAGTAAAAGTTTATTTTTTCACCATGTTCGAAGAAGATAATATGGGCTCGCCGTGGAAGTTGTATTAATAGATTTTTGTTTTACAAGATATGGATCTTAGCCACTCGCTCAACCTATTAGGTCCATACTCTCGTTCCTCGTACCTACATATTTATTTTTAAAGTATCTATGTTTGGACTCAAAATATGGACCTATTGTTAAAAAAATGAAGAAGTGGATTGAAGTGCCTATAAAAACAATGTAATTAAAACCGATACTTATACCTATATTTTTTAATAAAATGAAATAAATAATGTTTAAACTGTAAAAGAAATTTATATACAAATAATTTAGGTCGGAAAACTGTGTAGGTATATTAAATGAAAAAAATATTACACGTGTGTCGTTTATTTTTTTAGCTGCGTATAACGTAGAAATAATTTTGAATACATGCAAATAAAGATGTACGAGTGTGAGTGGTAAATAACATAATAGTACAAAAGTGTATTTACACAGTCGATAAGACGAGTACATAAAATTCCCAGAGGGCTCGTCTAAAGGAACACAGCGCAGTACAAGCCATGAGTATTTACCAACTGCTTGCTATAATACGGTGACATCCGTTTCTTAGCTTTATGGGAATAACTACGTAGGTATTATTTATGTATCACTTTAATCTGCATGCATATAACGGAATTGGCATTCGACTAACTAAGATTTTTGTGGAGGTTAACATTATATTATGAGAAACCAAATTCTGTTCGTTTCGTTTGATTCTGTTTAGCAATGAGACATGACATATTATCAAGGCCCAGAGTTAAACGTTGAAAAATAATATATCTACCTAATTTTAGGTATAAATAATTGGTATTACCATATTATAAACATTCGAGTTTGTAAGCTGATATATTTCAGTCTTTGGTATATAATTATAAAGAGGCGCTTCACGTAGCCTTAACATGACGTGTTTAAGATGCCGTAAAAAACTGTGACATTTCAAAATATTGTATTGTAAGCTCAAGGACTTCCTCACTCTGCATTAATGCTACAAAAGCGATCTACGTACTGCAGGACCAATGGAAGTGGTGCAATCTTTACTTTCCTTGATGCTAGGGCATGGCGAGGTATTTATTTATAAAACTTTAATATATATATTTTAGCCCTTATATCATTACATAGGCATGAGGGTGTAAAATTGTGATCAACTGCAGCATAAGCGTCGTAAAATTAGTAATAACAGGCTTGAATAAATAAAGAAAAGTAGTGCCATATCCACATAATATGTATTTATATGACCGGATATAAATATGTTAAAGATACCTCCTTAGAAATATAAACCTAAACTTATACCGGATATCACGAATAATTTGCTGTTATATTCTCTCAAATATATGCGATAGAAGGCTTTTGAGATAAGGTTGCACTTATTTAAATCTTCTTCAAATTCCTTGAACTGACTGGGTGGCTAATATATTAACGTCCTTGAATGAATGGAAAAATTCAGAGAATATTATAAGAAGAAGTAGTACAGCCTTCCATATTTATTTGTTTAATGTACAGTTATTATTAAAATTCTTTTTGAAAACTTTAATTCAATATTATCCAGCTGTACAGATAAATGGTTGTTGATAAATGTATATTTATCAGTAATACATACCTAGTTAAAAATTAAATAAACGTTATGAAATACATATCGTTTACAAAAAAAATGGTTACATTAAAATGTGACGCCCAGCTATGACTTTTCCTCGATGCCTCTCTCTACCTTCCGTCTACAGTGCCGGTGGGCAGGAGTAACTGGAGCCATACCTGTTCATCTGTACACAGGTACTCACTTTGCCTGTTTTGATGTCGTATTGATAACTTTGCCAGACTGAATATTTGCGTTTTATAGGGTGGTTTATTTCATACCAATACAGCACATTTCGATAACCTGAATTATTAATAAATTTGTTTCTAAGTATCTACTTACTGTAAAAACAAAATATTAATATATTGATGAAGTTATGAAATATTTTTGACTTATTTTACACTCCCTTTTAAAATAGTAACTTGAGATTCTACATTTACTTAAAGGCATCAGATTGACTCAATAAATTTATTGTACGAAATAATAATTATAACATTGCATCACAAAGAATAATATGTACTCTTAATTCGCTATCTAAAAACAATAGTGGAATAAGTCAAAAAACTAGTTTCTAGATAATTGAACTTTAATGATTGCGTCATACAAATGAAATAGTAAACTATATGTTTATCTTCTTTTTTCTGCAGTTAATAATTAGATAATAATGGTAATATGTTTTGTATAAAATTATTATCAATGAATAATCTCAGATATCCATGATATAATGCTTTGAAATTACAAGATAGTTTTAATAAAGCAACAGTAGCATAATATGTCTTTTAAATTAAGTAGGCATTATATTTTTTTTTAAATCTTAGTCTTTCATTATGTAGGTATAACTTTCAGCAATCGAATGAAGTTATAGATGTCATGTTGTGAACATCTTAAACTTATAATTTGTAATGTCCACAATATGTTAAAAAAAAAAAATTGAAATTGAAAAAATACAATCTATCGCGTAATTATAATTGTATCGATAAATAACAATAATTATTAATGTTATCTATTGGATACAATTATTATAAACCCACCAGTGACCAGAAAGTGCATTATTTTTGTTGTAGAAATATTAATTTATTTGGAGACAAAACAATGATAAAATTAAAAATTTTAAGCAAAGAAAAATCGTTGGGCACTGAATCAATAATCATTTCAACTGTCAAAAAACATATTGAAGATATTTTATACTTTTGAACTATTTATCATAATATTATTAATATATAGGCATGCTGATAATAAACATGACAGATACGTCATACACGTCATGATGTGTGGAGATGAGGTAACTCAAATCATTGATAATAAAAACAGATATTTGTTTACCGTTTGGTTATTTGCTACTATCTAGTCTAATTTAAATGATTATTATTTTTGGATTTTTTTCTTCGTTCCATTTAGAATAATAATATTTGCTGCTCTTAAATACCTGTTTTAAATATGTATGTACATATTACATTTAAATAATATCGGATTTAATGGCTATATACCATAACATTTTAATCTGTCATGTTTTAGAGGACATTGCACATATATCACTACAATGCCCTAAATATGAACTTCACAGAGTACAGCTGCGAATTGCGGATATCTATGAGAATGTCGACGAATTGAAGGGTGTCTTGGCGGTGGGTAAGACGGAAGAGCTAGGCAAAATTGTAAAGTTATTTAACAGAAAAGGAGTGAGAACCTGATTGACGGATCCCATTCTAGAAGAGAAGAGGCGATATGACAGCGAGTTGCAGTCAAAGCCTCGGTAAAATCACAAAAAAAAAAAAAATTAATCGTTATAATAGTATACGTATTGACACAATAGATAATATGAGTATATCCGGTCTATTTCTGATTTGTATTCATGTACATAAGTATGACATACGTGTAATACTTAGAAAAATATACTTTTTCTGCAAATACATTCAAAGCCTGCAACTGCAGGTTTTTTCTGTGAGTAATTAAAAATAACGCCAGTTATAATATTCCAATATTGAAATGACGAACAACCTGTTATTATGCTGCATTCACGTAGACGTATACTACACATCTACGTCATGGAATTACCCAGCCGAGAACGGCGCAGCGAATATGGAACACCCACTTAGCCTCGCTTTAGCTACGGTGCTACGGCGCGTAGAAGGACTATGAATTTTATTTTTATTTTCTACATCAAATTTAAACGTTATATCCTTAAAGCATCGTGTAAAGTTTGACTTACATGTTTATAGCGCGGAGTAAAGTAGATAATACAATTTGATGCTAAGTACATGGTGAACTTGCAAATATATATATAAGTGAAAAGATACTTGGATGTATCTCAGTTATTTTAATAGTATGATATAAAAATGTCTTTTAAAAATGTAGTAAGTAAATGAATAAAGATATAATATCAAAATACATACATATTATAATAAACGTATCACATTATAAATTTACGATTTGAAAGAGATATAGCGCAAACGAACACCGTATTATATAAAGAGCATAGCAGTATATTAAAATATTTCCACATTCTCAAATAGTCGTTCAGTTTCTTTTTTTTTTTTTTCAATTATTACTATCAACAATTAAATCGACGATAACAAGGTGTCTCAGTTTCGAAAGTATTTTTTACAATCATATAAACTATTTTAATTAAAATATAACTGACAATGTTATATCTTAATAATAGACACATCAAGATGCATTGTAATTTTATGCCTGTGGATTTGTTTCTGTGTTGTGTTTTGCACCCTGCCGCTGTATTATAAAAAAAAGAAGAAGAAATTGCAAAACTCTATATTTTTGATATTTTATTATTTGGTTATTATTATAGTAAGTACAAAATTGTAAGATCTGTAAGAGGAAATCTTTCCGTATTAAAAAAATATATATACGTCCGTTCTGAGATGAAATATTTGTACTACTAAAAATGCCTTCATCTAGTTTAATAATTTGAGAAATTATATCCTGCAAAGAAATCATAATCATAATAGTATTCCTCGTATAAGTGGGTAGAATACGTTTGTTTGAAATTCACCAAGTGAAAACCAAAGTTGTTGCCAAGTAAATGCGTGATGATGCGGTAGCACTCGGTTCGAATCCCAGGGGCTGAGCGAAACCAAAGCAGCGGACCTTAGAACTTGACCGCACATTTAGAAACTTGCAGCTTACATGGGATCTCGACAAACAGCTCTCTTGGATTATTCAATGTTGCTGCTTACTTACAATGAAAACTCGCAAAACTCATGCTACTTTGTGCCAAGATAATAACAAACAGTAACGTGGCAGTGGTGAAGACTCAATTCTTTACATTTAGGTATAAATAACGATTATCTTTACTTGTGTATAATATTTTTTATTGGTCAAAATGTCAGGTGTCACATAATTATTATAAATTGTTCAAAAGAGAACAAAATGTAAGATATTGCATTTTTTTAGCACATACACACTTAAGGCTTATACCTCAGTTGAGGCATGGTCTAAGAAGATCGTGGCTAGGCGATGCGGGGATTCTGCAAATGACGCGTGCCGAACGAAATATAATTTGTCATATAAATCCATTATGCGTCCATTTAACGTTATGTTTATTGTTCTATTAGTAACAATAATAATATATTCATTGACATGTTTTCTTTTTCAATGTAAATGGGTAACGTTTTTCAGTCATCTTTACATGATTTAAGAATTAATACCCCCGTCGCCATCACGAAACAAATTGACGTGTTCACAGCTCTCAGATTTCCAGCAAGTCCAAAATTTCATCCCACCTATAGTTGAAAATTATTTGCCGTTTCACTGAAGTACCGGCTTAACAGTTATTTTTTTCTCAATGGTAATCTAAATTGTTCGTAACAGAATAGTATTATTCTATTGCAAAGCTATATTTTAAGTATTTTAAGTATCTGCATTATAACACTTTAAAAATACTTCCATTCTTAGGTGCATAGTATTAAAATAAAGTTGGACACCCAATCTTATAATATAATGATTTATTTGATTTTGTCGTTGTCTGATTGTAGGGAATCCATTATTTTTAGAATAATATATTATTATGTAGATATAAAAACGTTAAAAATGACTACGTTCATAGTAATTTTTCATAAAAAATAGTATACTTAAACCCAATTGTGGACAAATAATAATAATTCATATATTACATTTTGAATTAGCTGTATAAATTCCATTTTTTTTTATAATTTCAAATCAATCCGAATTAGCACGAAATATGTCATTTTTGTATGTTTGTTGTAGTAGGTATACTTATCACTGTCTAGATTTGTAGTCTTTATCACTGACATGTAACCTAGGTACTTAAAAACAAAATTACGTCGAATATTATTATAGTGAGTGGCAGAGAATCCTACAGAATCGGCGGCGGCCCACGTAGTCTAATGCGTATGATACTTACTTCTCATCTAAGTGGTTTATCATCAGTCATCACAATACAACATCTAAGTACTTACATATTATATTATTTTCTGAAAGTTTGGGCATTTTACAACGTTTTTCTTAGCTCGTATTTTTATTTTTCCGGTGGTTGTTTGTCCGGTACAAATCTTGCAATTGATTTTTAACTAACTTCCTGACTAGCTAGACATTTGAAACTTTTAGAATACAACAGAACACGATGCCAATGCATTTTTTAAATACTTTTAGCAATCGTTAAGTAGAATTAAAATCATTTTCAGTTAATTCTGCTTTGTATGAAAAGTTATTTCGATACCATTATTAGTTGCTAAGGGGTCCTAGCAACTAAATTATTAATATAAACGTGCGTTTCTATGGAAATAAATATGAAATGACATTTCATTATTCAGTATTTCTATCAAGTACAATTTTTATTGTTCGTTTAACCTAGTCAAGTCAAGTTTATATGATTCAACAGGAAATTTAAAAAAGTTGTATATAAAAATTTCTTTTTATCTTGTATTTATTTGTGATTATTTCAAAATTATTACTACTAATATTTTTTGGCCTCATGGTATATTATATTGTTAAAAAAAATAACCAATTTGACTCATCATCCCTTTGAACTGCAGTTAGTTTACCTAACTCAGATGAAAATAAATGTATTATGAGTATAATAACATTTTAAGAAAGAAAACCAATAAGTATACGATCAGTTTGTATTAATAAACTGATAATTGATCGTATGTATGTAGAAAATAGCCATTTACAAAGATCATACATCAAGAAATATGTATATTTATGTTAAGTGCGATTATAAATTTGTTACTTATATAATATATATCATAATATTACATTATATATTTTTCCGATAATTTCTAAGTTATGCAGAGTTATGCAGAACGTAGACAAAATATGTTACATCATTTTAAACACGATTTTTTTCGCCCAAATTGTAGTCTGGCTGCTTTTTGCATAACTAGTCACTGAATAGGTATCTTATGTTGTATAATTTTACAAAGAGTTAAATTATAATATAAAAATACTATTAGATAATAATTTTATTATATCACTGAGTATATGAAAATTGAAATATATTATGACAACAGCTTTGAGTGAATTGGAATATGTCCCGAAATAATGATTTATAAATAAGTAATCACATTAAAAATAATATTTAAGTTCTATTGGTTTTTCTCAAATTTTTTATTACATTTCAATTCCTTATTGGGTATATTAAAATTTATAGAGATTTTAATGCAATCCGGTACAAATAAATAATACCAATTACACACCAACAAAAGCGAATAATAATGTAAACCACGTGCCACGAGTCAAAAAGGAGTGCAATTGTAATGGTAGACTAAAAAAATCTTTATAGAGTGATAAGAGACAACGATATTATTGTACCGCAGGTGAAGGTACAACATATGGGTAGAGGCATCCAATAAAAACTGGTCCCTGCAGATAACTTTAATTCTTTCCTTAAACTCATGGACGCTACTGTACTTAAAAGGATACCAGTACTCCATAATAAGCTGCCATCTGATGGTAGGTTTATGAAACGGCCTGTATTGTGAATGCACTTATCAATTTAAACATTTTAAATATTTAAAACAAAGTAAAAACAAATATTAATTTAAGATTTGTAAATTGATGTAAACTAAGCTATTAATTTACATGAAATGAAATCAGATTCGCTAATGGTGTTTTGGAAAAATTATATACATTTTAATTAACTATTAATTTTATTCAATGAATAATTACAAGATTTTAGAATGTAACATTTTATATATTAAGGCATTTATTTGATACCTCCCTTAATTTAATATACAAAAACCAATTGCCAGCATTATAACACAATTTGATAAGCATTTCATGTAAGAACTACTAGTTAAAATCGTCGTAATTAAGTAGGATGCCCGTAGCACTCTTATGGTTACAGGTTCAAGACTCGTTAGGTATCGTATTTTTTTTTTTGATTTTTCTAGTACGTATATGTATGAGATGTTTTCAAATTATTTATGTTCAAAATTATATATTTTTTTATAATGATTGTTAAACCATACAAAAATAAAGTCAAACCATGACAATTACTTTAAGTACATAATTCAATATTTAAACACCACCGAAGTGTTTCAATATTTTTAATTGAAGAAACTACAATCACTTCCAATTATTATTAGTAATAATTTTTTATTCTACATACATTATTAATTAATATAAAAACAAACATAATTTGAAAACATATCAGAGAAATATTTAACCATTTGAAAAAAAAATGAAAAAAAATTAATACCCAGCCGGATACGAACCCATGCTCCTGGGATTGGCACCTATGTGCCCTACCAACTACTACGATAAAATCATCTAGTGTTTTAAAACTCTCTCTAAAGTGCTATCTAAATTTTATTGCGTTGTTGTTTGGCATATAGGACACGTACTTGCTAATAATTTAATTCATAAAATCACGAGAAAAAATCTGTACTACATATTTCTCTGAGGTATTTTAAAATTACGTATGTTCAATTAAGACTGTTATATTCGTAAATCTTGTGAATTATTCGTTGAATAAAAAAATAGTTTATTAAAAATAATTGTTCATAATGGCTGTATAATGGAATGATATTAGAATGTATTAGAATGTTTTTCATCTTTTTAAATATGATTGATTAAACCTTCTTTTCTTATCACGACAGGTGTTAAAGATGTGTTTCACACGATGTGATTCCAGATGCTCTGGAATCTTTTTTATAGTTAGAAAATACCTCAGCTGCAACCATCTGTAAGACTTTTTTACTATGTATTAATTAATACCATAATTGTATTTCAAAGTGTGCATGTCAGTTATGGACGTAATATAAAAAGAAGATAAATCCCATTATGGTAAATTCAAGGAACGAATCACCTGTTGGATAACTGTTGTCTTTGCCAGACTAATGATATCGTAAATTAATATGATTATGTTTATTTAACACTTTGTGTTTTCTATGGTTAAAATTATAACGTGTTTCTTTGATTTATAGCTCAATAAGCATCAATGGAATATTCAACAATATTACCATCTGTAAACGAAGAATATAATATTAACAATTATTATCTGTTTTATATAAAAAAAAAAGTTATTCATACCGTTTTAATTTCATATATATTGCCATTTTTAAAATATGTCACCCATTAAAATTAAACATAGATTTTTATTCAAAATTATTTAAATTTTGATGGTTTATTCTATTATTCAATTATTATATATAAAATCCGGTCATAAACAATTTAAAAAACTTAATTTTTAATCGATGATCTATCTGTTGACATTTTTATGGGGCTTGAATACCAGGTATAATATAATACAATATTATATTGTTTTAATTACTATAGGATAATAGCTTTCTTTCAAATAATAACTTTACTAATGTAATGGTACGTTTTGAAATTAGTTTCTACTAAATTTTTAATATATTTTAATTGATATATTATACAAAACATTGCACAAAACTTCGAATGTAATATTTGAGCTGAATCTATTATTTACACTATTTTTTTAGAGGCAATAACTGATCTATCTACAGCTACACTTATATCAAGATGGATTAACGTTAACCTTTTGGTTATTTTATATGTTAAAAACTGTTCAATCTTCGACTGAATAAATCAATACCAATGAGTCGCTCTTTCACTAATAGAACTCATTTATTGAAAAGTCGAATACTTCCATTTAGGCACTCGAAGTATTACGTTTTATAAATTTAGATATCAATTTAATTTTGGTTTTCTGTTTTAGATCAATGACTGGTATTTTGTTTATTCTATTGTGATATTTATTTAATAGAATTTTAATATTGTATTGCATTGTTTAATTTTTTACTGTTTTTATTGTTATAATTTTATGTACCTAAGTCATTCGTATTTATAACTTAAACATACTTATATAAAATATTATTTTAAAGTACATGCACCGTTTATAAATAAATAAATAAATGACGTGTATTTGATACAGACTGAAGATAGCATTGAAGCAAATAAAACCTAAGTTAATAGAACCTCTACCCTTTGTTGTATGATAATTATTGTTAATTGTTTAAGTATGTACCAATCAGTTGTATTTTGAATTGTCTAATTAATATACCAAGATCTTTGAACAACATATTTCAAAATATTTAATGACCGTAACTGTTATATATTATAGTAATACAATATACGAAACGTATTTTCTTATGTTAGGTAGTGTATTTAAAATTATTGACTTACCATTTGCGTATAGCAGTTGCAGTCTGTATTGTATTCCATTATTTGTTTTTTGTCCTTCGGTTTCCTTAAAAAAAATAAAAATAAAACACTGTAAAAATCATGTTTAGTAAGTAGTGTTTGGCAAAACATTATTGTTTTTTTTTACTTAATACCACTAGATATTTAATGTACATGAATACATGTTTATCTGAACTCTATATTAGGCATTTCAATAAGGGCCATTCTTACAGATTTTTATCAGATGTCAGATAATAATTTAACTTTTCGGTTCAGATATTTCATAATATAATAGTTTATATTACATACTGTACCTATATTAACGTTAATATTATAATAGACAAAGAAAATGGTAGAAAATTACTCACATTTCACCTATTTTAATATACACAGGTACGAGAAAAAATATTGCAGAATATAATATAGAGTAGTGACTATGTTAAGACTAACGTGCTAACGAACGTTTCGACGTAATATATTCTTCAGTGTTATTACATTTTAAATTTTATAAACTATTTATTTTCTGCTATTCTTATTTACAAATGTCCAGAAACGTCAGAATGACATGCATGTCACATAAGCGGAAGATAAACGTTCTATCAAAACGTTACACGGTATTGTTTTTTTTTGTATTATTTATTCTGTCGAGTGGCTTTTTACAAAATGCCATTTTAAAAACTCTTTGTTTCAAATGTAATTACATTAAAACCAGAAGCAATGTCATTTTTAATTACATTTTTTATACGAGGGTCAATTTCTTTGACATTTTTCTGCATATATGTTTTTTCATTTTTTTGAAGTATAATAATATATCAATTGTAACAGTGATATACGTTTTGGTGACTTTGACTTTGTGTAAGTTTTACTAAAGCACACTTGTGGTCCCAAAAATGGCAAAAAAGGAAATAAACGTTATTGAAAAACCGAAGGGTTAATTCACCAATATATAATATATAAAATGAGGCCAGTTAAGACAGAAATTTACTAAGAGTATGAATACTCAACCAAAAGGATAATATAAAATATTTTAATGACTTGCCAATATTCTACGAAAAAAAGACTGCTTTTTTTGTTTCAAAACCCGTCATATACCTATATCATGGGCGAGGGGTGAATGTAGGCTGTTGAGATCCGACATAAACAGTGTACACTAAATTTTGTCAGTAATTTTTATGTGTTTTAATTTAACTAAGAGTACATAGTTTTTAAAAATCATTTGAATCCTTCATTAACCAAACCATAACAGATTTGGTATGCTATGGGTGATCCGACAATAATAGTGTACACTTTTTCAGTCATACTTATTTGTTTTTGTTGAATTAAGATTACATAATATTACATATTACAAAAGACCTTTCGCCACTGATATACGTATATTATATAAAAATAGTAAATAATATAAAAAAAAATTATTTAGTAAGTATATAACAATATTTTTTATCACTTATCCTCATATTATGTAGTTAAATAAACAGATGAAGCGCTTCTACAGAAAAAAAAATCACGAAATGGTTTTTCAAAGAATACGATGCAATTCGATAAAATAATTATCATATCATGTTACCTACTATTTTATTTCTTTCATAACTGAAACATAATTACCTCATACGGTTAGTGCAAATGGCATACTAAAATTAACTATGCTCCGAACTGCACTTATCTTTTTCTTCTAGGTCTACGTAAATGAATGAAACTGAAATCTTGTGATAGAAGTCAGTGTGCCACATTAATCTCATGCCATATTACTTATTTTATAACATTAAATTTATCAGTAGGTACAGTAGCAAATTCGTAAGTCTTGAATCACTACATCCATTGATAACACTAATATTAAGGTTAGTATTCGTACATTTATAATTAGAATCAGTAGACACCCAACTAAAAAAGGCATCTTTATTATTGAATCACAAACTTTCTAAAAAAAATAATTAAGAAACAAGTTATATTCTAATTTTAAAAGATTCAATCATCAGCTCATTTTATTTTTTTCCTTTTAATTTATATTTGTATATGTATTTTATCGTGAATGAATAAGAAGTAATTGAAAATTATACCTACAGTTAATTAGAATACGTATGTTTTATGTTATACAAGTGTTACTTGTGGTACCTGTACGTTGACGATTACTGTCTGTCAAATGATGTGACATTTTTTTATTAATAGTGCAGTGTTAATGATGACAGAATAAGTAATGAATAAAACTAGAGTATATTTTTATTATATGTAGTAAATTATCTCTCGGCTAATACGTATATTTTTAATACATGTATTAATTGTGGATAGAAAAATTGTATTTAATTTCAATTATTTTTCAATTTATTCAAGACTAATTACCAGAGAATACAGAATTAATGGAAACTGAAACGCCTAATGGG
Source organism: Rhyacophila brunnea (assembly GCF_057557595.1). Lineage (NCBI taxonomy): Eukaryota > Metazoa > Arthropoda > Insecta > Trichoptera > Rhyacophilidae > Rhyacophila > Rhyacophila brunnea. The sequence goes on along the minus strand of NW_028232796.1, from coordinate 19,975,054 downwards.
TATGGACTAACAGGCAACCAACCTCAAGTGTGGTAGAATATGGGATAAACTTAGGAAACTCGTTTAAAAAATACGTTATTCTGAGCTTGTCCTTCGTTCTGACAACTGCTCTCGGTTTATCCACTGAAACTCATTTACTATTGGTGTATTTGAAGGTTAAAATATACACTATTGTACATCGATAATGTGTGTTTATTTTTCAAAATATTGTGTATATGGGGTAAAGCCTACATGAATTATATTTATTAAAATCTGTTCTGTGCTGAATCTCTTATACGTCATAATGTAGCAGTTACTATTAAAAATACATAATTTAAATAATTTTAGATAATAATACATAGTTATGTAGGTATTAAAAATTAAGACATCCGAATCAATAGCTTAATTGTTTAAAACATTCGCCTGACAAGAGAGTAAATGAGTGATTGAATTCCACTCTGTCTATGATAAGATACCTTTCGAAGGCTTTTCAAAGTTATTGCGTTTATTATAAATTGCGTTAAAATAAAATAATTCAATAATTTTTTAGCTTTTTTGTAAACTGTATAAATAATGGATGCCTTTAATTGTATTATCGAATATAATATCTATGGGAAAATGTCTCGAACCAAAGTTAAATTCATTAATTTGTAAGATATATACAATAATTATTATTTAGAGTAGTTCAACGTGTAATAGAAAGGTACATACTAATTATAACCCTGTAATACTACAAAAGAAACCAAGAAATACGACACAGAAAAGGTCGCCAAGTTGATTAAATTGGCAATAGTTCGGACAACTCACTACTCAGGGAGTGGTATAACCACGATAATGTAGTCAAACGGTATTGTCACCGTATAGAAATGAGTATAGGACCGCTCTAAAATCTTTACTCGTCAAGTTCAACGGAAGTGCCTACATGAACGCAAATAACTAGGTCCCGAGAATAATGAAATGTCCTGGTATTGGTCCTGGTTGATGATGATAATGGTTATTTACGCGATATATAAATGGTGTGAATAAATTACAATAATATTATGATAATTGTGAAAACTCATTTTTTGGAAAGTATTTTCATATTTATATAATAATTATAATTACTATACATATAAAATTTAAAATTAAATCTTATAAAATATGTACATATCAGTGATAGTAAATATGATTGACTCACCTGATCTTTTTCGATAAATCCAATAAACGCGGTCCTCTCGATTTCAATAGGTTGGCCAGCCCTGTCGTAAAGAGCCACAACAAAGTGGAAGAAATTGCTTTTTCTAAGATTGCTAGGCGGTTGCTTCTCGAAATGGGCTCTTCCAACTCCAATACTGCAAAGAAAGAAGAAGAAGAAATAGTTAAATGTTCATTTTGCTATCATGATACATATTATATTTATTTATAATTTTAATGGTGTTGACTCTTAGTTCTTGATAGGGACACATATTTATAAACCCACGTCCAGACCAAAATACATCACAAAGATAATACATACATTCGGTAAACATTATATATAAACCATTTACAACATTTGGATTGAAATCATTAAATGTTTTTTTTATACATATAGATTTTTATATAAATTTATTACAATTTCATCGGAAGAAGCAACGTGTGTTTTTGTGGAATGTTACTTTGTTTAAAGTGCGCAAATTTATAATATATGAACTACTGCACAAACTAAATTTTGTTTAATAACAATATTTGTAGGTGTAGACATGCTTTGAGTTTCAACAATTAATGATTGTGCACGTCTATTTGCGTACCTACCACCAAAAGTTTTCAAATAATTGTATAATTTATTTATGATTATTTGTATATTGGTTTTAACAGGATTTAAGATAAGGTACAATATCTACTTATGTTGTAGCTATTCACTCTACATACCTATTAATTACAATCAGGACCGGGTGTTGTTTCTTAGATAGGCATTGTCAACTAAAATCAATTATCATGATCATGATTTTGATCATGTCTGGCTAAGATACAGTCACAAGTCACGACAACGCAGACGCTGTTACATCAAAACAGGTCTAACTCGATTCCAAATGTATTCAATTTGAATTATTTTATGCCATTGGAATGGTCTTATCTTGGATAAAAAAAAATACAATTGGAGATTCTAATCGGATTTATTTGGGATCAAGTAAGCTGCGTCGACGTCAGACAACTTCAGTGTCGTGTATCTGAAACCTAAGCGTACTAAACCGGGTTTTATCATCATTAAATTATATGCATTGTGTACTTTGCAGAATGTTTTATTTTAATTTACCTAATAAGTGATAAAAGTTCAGTTTAGAATAGGAAATAAAAATTCACAATTTTCGCTCCAATGTGAAGCAATATAATATGTAAATATACGTTTTTATGAAATATGGTCGTTAACCATTCATTGAATACTTTCATAGCCGTGAGAAACTATTTTGTCACCTGTCGCTTAATTTATTGACCTCGAATGCTGATAAAACTGTAGTAACTGTATTTTATATGATAATTGTCATATTTGGTAAAATTATAATAAATTCGTAAGTAAGGTAAGTAAGCGAGATACCTAAATATACAGTCTTGTTATATTAACCTCTTTCATGTGGTTAATTTAAACTATTGAAATAATAATAGTATAATAAAGTTTTATATACTTATTAAGCAGTTTGTTTACTCGGTACTTTAATGAAAAAAACATTGGTTTTTTAGTTATTATAAATTTATCAATGACCACAGATATTGTTACCACCATTTATTTACCACAATAATTCAAAGAATAATGACAAATATTTTTTAAAAGTGTATGTATATTTTTCTCTTTTGATGTAAACAGATATTATTTTAGAGTGGGTAAGTTGCAAAAAGATGACACATCTCAAAACTAAATATTTTTTTTATTTGTCAAAAAAATTTATGTTTATTTAACGGGTGATGGATAAATTATATTATTTGTCATAAACACGCACCGAAATAAGTAAATTTTTCACACGGTAGTCATGAGAAATTCAAGCGAAAAATTCTTTGGACTCGACACGACGACAGGCGTTTAGCCGGACAATATGATTAATAATGATGGTGGTGTCTCTTTGACCGCACCCCATTGTTTTCTTTCTCTACTGGAGTTTTGCATCCCCCATTGAACAAATAGCAAAATGACAGTTGAGGGAATTATGTCATTTTAGTTACTACAATAATACATTATTTTGTCTAGTATGAAATAGGTCCGAACTAAGATATTTGGGCCTGCTTTTCAAAAAAATGCCTAGAATTGAGATCCTAACATTAAAATAAAGATAAACTTACTTTAATTTTTGATCGGCTTTACAATGGAACGAGAAATGATTATTTGTTAATCATTTTATTATGGATTCCATGCTCTTGATTCTGGGTTTGTCTTTTGGAATAATACCAACACTCAAACATTGCCCAAACGAACAGATATTTTACTACTTAGCCACAAAGGTCGTGTTAAATATGATGTATCTACATAAAATAAAATATCGATAAAATATTACTTTGTATGTCAATACGTTTTGATATATTGGTCTACAAGTCTTAAACTAAGTCAATTTTTAGTTGAACTTATGTAAGTGGATTTATTATAAATATTAATAAATAAAAAATATTAGGAATATTCGTTAAAATTAAAGTGACCATTCATTAAAATATATTTTTTTAAATTATATATTAATAATAATTATATTTTTATAATTAAATATGTAACAATTAGAAAATAAATATTCCTCTTCATATTACTAACTCTTTCAAAACACACACATTGAACAAACAACATTTAGATTTTTTAGATCCTTATTTAAAATCTATAACCAAAGGGTTCAGTACAAACATTCTACCGCTACTCCATTGCGGATATTGATATTATAGTCGTAGGTGTAGTGGCCCTGTGCGATGACCCGAGACTTTTTTCCAGGACGTTACGGACTCCGGCAATTCTCAAGAAAGTTGTCATAAATATTATATCACTCACAATTATTTTGGTCATGTAAATTTAGACAAATTATATGTCATCGTTATTTACGTCCGAAACAATTATGGGAAAATAATGTAGTTTTTGCCTTTTTATTTAATGCTATGAAATTCGTTCTTTAGCTCCCCATCGATTTGATTTTTTTTCTATCTAAATCGTCTAAATATTGAAACAGCTGATTTTGAAAAAAATGTGTGCATGGATGAACAGCATAGGTTATTGTCTATTTAGTGGAAGTCAGCGGCAAACAAATTTTGAAAATAGCCGATATACTAGATTATAGTTTTTTTAGGTTAGGTTACCATTCTTGAATTCATGAATCTTACCTAAATCGGCTATAAAATTGCCGCTGTTCCCGCCTGGCTTTCAGTAAACAGACTTGTACCACAGGATTTTTAGAAAACGGCGATTGTATTATGTTTAGCACTGCATTTTTGTACTTATTATATAAATTTTAATAAGTAATAAAAAAATATTAACTATTACTGCACTTAAATTACAATACTTGTAATCCGGCCCTGCGTAAATATAACAGTAATAATATTTGACATTGCGAAAAATGCATAAGAATGTGGCATATTAAAATTTATTACTCATAAACCATAACACACCTCTTTTCTATTACCAACCCTTTGAGTACACATGCGAGAAATTTCGTTTGCGAAATGTCCCGCTGTGAAACCGTAAGTGAACCGACTATGTGAATGCACAATGAATACAAGTGCGCTAATCCCATTTGGTTTGTTTGACTTTGTTAGGACTTAGCAGGTAGATACTTAAAACTTTACTTTGTGTTTTGATTGTTATGAATAAGAAACGATAATGTGGGAAGAGTTCCTATACGGACAATAAACTGAACCTACGCAGAAATTATTAGGTAGAAATTTAATAAGTATAATATAAACTTAATTTCTTGTATGTAAATGTTTGTTTTTAATTGTAATGATTTGTATAGGTACATGTTTCTACCAAAAAACACAAAAATAAAAGAAGTGGGTTACCTTCTGGACGAAGTTGTCAAAAAGTAAAATTCTTCATGTCCGAAATTGTACGTAATAATGCAGTTGTCCATTTAATAAATAGTTCACCGAGAACGGTTGTATTAAAAACCTATGATCGTAAATACGTAATATAAATGAGACATTGGTAATACAAAGGAGACAAAAAAAGATCAATAGGTAAGTAAATTAGATATTGTACAATCATATCGTATATATTTATATACAATTCTGAATGATTCCAAAGTACATGCTCATAAGTATCAAGTCAGCGTTATTATTAGCTGATATTTATTTTATACTAATCAATATTGAATGAATTTTCTTATTGTATCTAATAAAATTAGAACATTACCGTCTGCAATGCTCCTCGAACAACACGTCATGTGTTGATATCAATGCTATAGGCCATTTATTTCCGCTACGAGAGCTCACGGTGAATTGTTATACGGAAAAAGGTAATAATAACATGTACAACCATTCATAAACCTAGATGAGATGGAGAAATATGGGATAAATTTAAACACGTGTTAAAAATATGTTATTTTCAATACATACGTCTGTAATAGTTATTATGTGTACGTTTAATAAACTATTTTCTATTCGAAGAATACCTAATTCACAAGATTTGAGAATGTAGCATTCTTTAGTTGCTAATATCAGCGTAATTTGTAATTCGCTTCAGTTGCAAGACAATTATTATGTGTTAGTTATAATTAAGTAGGGTCCAGTCTGCCGGCATATATTTTTTTTTAAAGATATGTATGTTTCAGGCGTATTTTTAATTTATCTATGCGTAACTTTGTAACGTAAACGAAAAGGGCATTTAATATTACTAATATTTAAGAACACTCAGCAGTACATATTTATATTTCCTGCGCTTTATGGCCTGACGGTTATTTAGTAATAAATCAAAAGTGATTTCAATTCCCTTGTCATGGCTTTAGCATTTTATTAGGTAGTAATGAAAAATGTGATTTTTGTCTCGGTTGCAATCGTAAACTGTACCTACTTAGGTGCATCAATAATAATGAATAGCTTTCTCTCGCTCTACACATTCCCGACAATGTCTAGTATTCTGCCAAAACTATCAAAAATATTACCAATATAAATTAATCTGTAAACATGGTTGAATTTGTTCTTTTCACCTATTAAAAAAAAAAACACTTGGTCTGCGTCTAGATTTAGATCTTATGAAAATAGTCAAAATACTGATCAAAATGTAAATATTTACGAAATCACAGCGAGAATCGTATAATATGTATGCATAAAAACCACAAGATATGGCAAATTATACTATTTATTGATTCCAATGATTATTTAAATAAATAATGTAAGTATTTCTACGGAATAGATTGAAGTGGATGTAAATTATACGCTAATAGTAAAAACGTAGAGGGGACACGAGCCGTGAGCCAAACTACAAATTGAAGGGGGGGGTCAAAGGTCCTTCTCTATAGGATCGCGTGTAGTATTCCGTAAAATGTACACAATATTATTTAATGTAGTTTTATAATCAAGCATTTTACGCGGTGATCATTTGACCGAATCGCTCGTTCTAATTTTTACTCATTGGTACAAAACCGCATTATTCATTATATTTGCAAGTTTTTTTATTTATTATTCTATTTGTAAATCCGCCAATCACACGTTAACCAAACCCAATGAATGCAATTTATTGCAAATATAAATAACCGTTTTTTTTCAAAGTTAATTTATTCTAAACGTTATAGGCAATACATAGTAGATATTAGATATGTATATAAAAGCAGTTCCATAGAGAATACTTTTAATTCCAATTATTCACTCTCAGTCTATAATAAGAAAATATATATATGACCTAAATTTAGTACATATCTACATGCAGTAGTATAATTATCAAGAATATGTGAACAGTGCCTTAACCCCAAGGGATTCAATAATTACATTGATGAATAATCAATTTGTATCGTACCACTTCTAGTCTAATAAAACCAGAAAGAAATCTTGACACTATTATTTTTATCAACTACTCAATTCATATTAACAAAGTCAATGTAAATCAGAATACCTTTGATGAAGGAACTTCTAGACTCTAGAGACTCGGTACCTGGAAGCTATTATATCTCTTTCCGTAGGACAAACTTGTTTTAAATAAAAACTACTATTTCACCATTTACTGATATAATTAACAACCAATTTTATTTGTATAGTTGTACAATCATAAATCGTCCGGTGTTTGAATTTAGAACTAAGCTCATTCGCTAAGACTCGTCTACTGATAAAAACTATTGAATGATATTATGACAAATGTCAGCATGTGGCGCCCTCAGTCACAAATTATACTGGTGGATCTATATCAGACGCGTATACAGAAACATGGTTTCAGGAGGTCCATTTTGAAAAAAATAATAATAATGATTGAGTAATGTGGCAGGAAGAGGCGGGGTTAATAAAATCTCACAGGTGCCTACTACATAAAGCTTCTCGTTATTTCAACTGCGGACTTTTGTATTCGGGCACATTCTTTACAACTAGACACTTTGAGTCTAGCGATGGATACATGGTCTGCAACTATAGCTACACGTGATTGCAAATGCGCGTGGACTAACGGTCATAATTGTAATGATTATTACTATTATTAGTATCCATTTGTGTTGTCCGCTCTGTTTTGCCTTAGAAATACCGTATTAGTATATTAAACCAAACATTGGATTTGGTGTCTCAGATGGTTGTACCAATTCATGAGTTCCACTGAAACAAGCCGTGTGTGTCATAGATTTCCAAGAGAAGACGGTTTAACTTATTGAGAAGGTTGTTCGACAGGCAACGACCCCCTGTTATGAGATCCTGACGAAGAAGAAGCAGAAGTAATATATAATTACTATTAAATCTATTACACGTATCTATTAAGAAAATCTATTACACTTAATTATAAAAATATTGATATCACGACCACTTTCAGGTAGCCAGGGAAAAAATGAAACATTAGTTTTTGTAAAATCTATTTAAGTTAGGTTAGGTTAGGTCATTATTTCGTTGTACCTAGGCACCCAATCATTTTGAACATATTATATTGATTAAGATGAGATATCCTAAGCTTGCCGGTAACACCAAGTCAAGTCCCGTTTATTTTAGGCTTTCTAGCCTGTGTATTAGGAATGCAAAAATTATGTTTATAATTTGATTTATTATGGCGTATTGAAAATCTGTGCTATTAAAAATCTATCAACATAATACAGATAGGACAATGTCAATATTAAATTTAAATTTTTCCTGAAAGGTCATAGTTATATTTATCGTCGTTCTGTTTTGTCATCGAACTATATTTTTTTTTTAATTATATTTTTTAATTATACCTACTATAACTTTGTCCTCATTCCTAGATCTATTCTAAAGCTAAGTAGGCAGTACTAAAACACATCAGTAATTATTGAAATCGTATTTAAGAAGAGAAATATAAAATAAATCGACCGAAGTAACGTACATATTGAACGTACCTATATCAGTTATAGATTATTTAATTAGGTTTCTAAATTAATGGAAAAACCTCTACAGATGTATATAATTTACAATAATAATATGTGACTTTGTTTACATGTTTAAATATCCCAGTAGGGTGACTGTACTTTGTCCAAATTGGAACGAGCGACCAAAACGATCGTCGAATCGAATTTATTAGCTACACTCCTGATTATTCCATGTTATTTCGATTTCGATTATTACTAAGCAATATACACACGGCACGTAGACATAGTCAATTATCTGAGAACTGAGCTATGCAAAATAAATAAATATTTTTTTTACAAAGGTTCATTATTATTTGATTAGATACAAAATTTAAATTACACTTAGGTATTAGGTAAATTCAGGTTAGTATTACACAGATATTTAGTTAAAAAGTTATTTGTCAAATTAAAATTCTCATGCAATAATTGAAAATCGAATTTAATTAGCTTTTCGATGTCGTATTTGGGATGGCGACCGTCACTAAAGACATCGTGTACCTATACACTACGCTTATTTTCTATGACCGGCCTTCGAAATTTTGCAAAGAATCGTAGAGCATGTAAACGCGCTTATGGCCTGATTTGCTTAATAAAAATTCTATATTCTTAAATTTAAAAAAAAATGGTTTAATAAAAATTATTTGGAAGTGCAGGTTATGATAAAACTAAATATTGGAAAGATCCTGACGTCATATTAGAATTAAGCAATGTAATTAGGTACCTACTATTACCTACAATATATTTTATTGTATTATAAAATGACAATGTTAAATAAGTTGCCGACGTATAGCAAAAATAGATGTTTGTTATCTTCAACTTTATTAGTATCTATGGTTTAGGTAACTAAATTCGTAAGTAATGGACATTGGCCGGAATATGATGGATTCAACTTCAATTTCAATTTAAATTATTTTTTTAACATATTGTTGACATTACAAATTATAAGTTTAAGACGTTCACAACATGACATGAAACATTATTATAAAGAATAAAATTAATAAAAATGATAAAAATGAAAATATAAAAAGAGAACATAATATTATAAACATACAAAAGCAATGAAAATACAATTATACATCTATTCAAAGAAGTACACCGAGTTTGCTAAGGATACCCGGGTGATGCGGGTTCAAGTCCCACCCGGTACCAATATTTTTGTATAAATGTTTCTTTATCAGGAGGTAGGTAGTAGCTCCAGTCATTGGATAAAGCTATATTGATATTGTGTCGGCGGGTCAATTACACAGGCAATACGATGCAGGACGCAATTTTGGGAAACAAATGTCAATGTTGATATATTTTTGCAATTCGTTGTTTTCATTTCGAATCATTTTTTTTTAGTTACAAACTCGTGAAATTTGAATGACGTAATAATATTGGACATATATTCATATGGTGTTTATGTTTGAAAGTATAATACATTAATACAGTAAAGTACCGAAATAAAAGTTTACATCTGATATCGTGGCAAGACCCAATATTAAGTATTATTTAAAAACATACTTAAAATAACTGAACGTTCGATACCAATGTATAAAATATTAATTATATTTTAAAAAATAACTAATGTATTTTTTTACTAGATTTCTTCTTATTTTTTTCTTTTTAGGGTTGTTTTCACCAAATTATTTATATTCTTATTCTTACCTTCTTAATATTACCACAAGCATATTCGCTAAAGTAATACCAAATCAATTAAGTGCAGTAAAAAAAACACTGTTCTACCCGCAGTCAATGCGATAGGTTCTTATTTCATACGACTAGTCAACGCAAAAAGTACTCACTCCACCTGGGAATGAAAATCAACGTGTTGATGACTCGCAGTGTACTGCAATTATTTCGCCATTCTGATATATCCTATCCAATATCCATACAGACCACTCAAATTTATATTTTAATTTATATTAATAACTATACTAAACATATTTTAACGAATAATGTTTATTTTAGCTCTCTATTTGATTCACAATCTGGATCTAACCACAATAAAAAATCATATTATAAATAATTGGAATTCAAAATTTAACCCAACCCCAAAAAAATATATACCTATATAATTTACTCCACAGCGTATGATTCATGGTAACTACAGCACTAAGTTTAGTGTAAAATTCTATACTAGCTTGCCATACTTACAATTTCAACTACTTGGGAGTATCACGAAACATTTTTTTTTCTTAGACAGGAATGGTTTTATTCAATATGCCAAACCACCTTAATTTAAATCAAACACATTTTGAAGAAAAGAATATAATCATTTTTACCAGACTTGGGCTTCAAATACGCTCCCATAGCAATAATTCACCAAATGGTTTATTATATTAACCTGCCTATTTGCTTTGAATCAAATATATGTATATATTCACACACATTAAAAAATGACAAATAGTAAGTATAAATGGATGAGCCATAAACCAAGATAACCAAAAATTTATTCATTTTCCTGAATCTAGTTCCAAATTAATTACCCAGTAATAAACAAAAACTAATCATAATAACAGGGTACGAATTCTAAAAGCAAACAAAAATCTTGTCAAATTAGCATATAAATTATAGTCGAAAAAATCCTCTTCAATTAAGTGATTGTGTTGAAAACTGGGCGTATTAATCCGAATAGGTACGAATGCTAAATGAGCTCTGTCTACAGTGCATCACCAACGCGACAGAGATAAAATGCTTAATACTTTACTACAAATTATTGTGGCTTCCAGTGGCAGCTGTATTATATAATTAATTTAAATTATTTTTATCATAACATTGATAGCAAGGAGTGCAAGTAACTCAATATAAATGTCTAGTGAGATGACTTGTCAATGATCAATGGGATCAGTTTCAAGAATTGAGGTAACAAGGAGTACATTAATCAAGACGATAACCCAAACTTGAAATGGCATGGAAGTATGGCCACAAAATCATGAGATATTACGGCGAATGGAAAAGGCCCGAGATGTTCTGATTAGGTAATATCTAAATCAGAAAACTACGGTACGGCCATATTATGGGCAATATTACAGCATTTTCTAACTCCTTATACAAAATAAATATCAAACGTTAGCAGTGGACATCGATGTATTTTAAGGCTTAAAAACTTACTTTATTGGTAGAAGTGAATATCCAGACTGAATAGCAGACAATGAAACAAACATAATATTATGTTTAATAGGTGATTGTAAGGAAAGATAAATTATAACTTCAGTTATTATGACCGAATGACACATGCTGAATTTTACGAACAATTGAAACAAATTCAAAACTACACTTTTAGAACCGATGCTGGTTTATTGAATTTAGGTATAGTGTACTATTTTGTATTAAGCATGGACAAAAAATCGAATAATTGTATAAGAAAATAAACGAGGTGATTATGTTTTAAATGAGTTTTCTAAAAAATAAACATAAATAAAAATGAGCAGGATATAAATAGCTAGAAGAAAAGATAATCTAATCATTCGGTGATATCCAAAAGGTAGAAAATATTGAGGCGACTATATTATCAGAAAAGTTAAATTTTGCCCGAGGTAGTACATAAAACGCATTGAACAGGATTGAGGGAAGTTAAGTCAACTTAAAAAGGCCGTCATCTAGTAGCGGATGAACTCAGGCAATATTTTTGAAACCAGTCTAACTTGTCAATCGGAGACTTTAGTTGTGTCGAGTTATATAATATCGTCACTGTTCTGGCAGAAGACACTTATTCGAAAAAATTACATATTGAGTTAGTTATACCAAAATATTCCTTTTTTTCAAACTTTACCGTCTGGAAACCTTCTTAATAAATAAACAGTCTTTATTTTAAAGTAATCCTTTTTACGATTACTTAATAAACTCACATGATAGACCATTTCAAACATTTTAACAACTTCAAAGTCAAATTACTCAAAACTAGCATTCTCCAGTTGGTGTGTTCTGCCAGAACAGAGACGATATATACAATCAGTGCTTTTTTAAGAACACATTCATTAAAAATTAAACAGATCGGAACTTTTATAATAGGTAAATGTCAAATATGAAAAAATACTAATATATACTTAATATTTATTGCGTTCAACTATTAACTTTTAGCATAACAATAGTATATTTTAAATAAAATAAAAATGCCTTCAACGATTATCACAACTGCTTTTGTCATGATGCTTTTTAAAGTTACGGCAAGGAGGTGTAGCTAATATTATAACAATTATATACTGTAATATAGTTCATCTTGATCAACATATTTAGTGTATTAATATAATATAGTAAATAATATGTAAAAGATTATAATATCATTAAAAATGTATATCGAATAACAAAATGTCCTGCCACTGATACAAAACTCGTTTGATTTCGTGACGAATACGTTTACGCCCCATTCTCTGTTCACTAAACACACATTAATTATCATGGAATACAATTGATGTCCACTGTCAAAGAAAAAAGATAATGGGAATTTTAAAACCTACCTTAGCTTCAACTCTATTAGAAATTTTGTTTTTAGCATTAGGTACATACATAAGTGCAACTACGTTGAAAAGTATTAGATTTTTATATATAATTCAATTAAGTATTTACTTTGGTTTATATTTTTTAAATGTTTACGCTGTAAAATCAAAATAAGAACTCAATAAGATTTTCTGAAAGTTATGTGTAAGGTACTAACTATAATTCTATTATATTTTTTGAACCTTGATATCGTTATTTTTAAAAGCCTTTGCTTCTACCTACATTATGATTTTTATATAATACTAGCTGAAGTACCCGGCTTCGCACAGGGTCGCTTCGTGGGTATATTTATCTTAGATATTTAAAAAATAATAAGAGGTAATTGTTTTTTTGATATTAAAATATCTGTGTTATACAATATGGCAATATGAAAATAATTCTAATATGAGTAAATGTCAAACAAAAGACCACTAAATTAAAATCGAATCCAACATATGCAAACGTTATTAACGTTATTAATATGTAGTAAAAAAAATCAAAATTGCATTGAACAAACAAACAATAAACGTTGTATTTTATATAATACTAATTTAGAAACCTTCGCGGGCGTGCGCACAACAACTGGTCAAAATATCATCACAATCGGATGAATGGCATAAGAACGCATACAAATATAAGAAGAAAAAGATGATTGTACTAATTCAGAAACCTTTGCGGGCAAGGGCACAACACTTGATCAAAATTTCATTGCAATCGGATGAATGATATAGGAACGCATACGAATAGAAGGAGAAGATGATTTTCTAATTCAGAAATCTTCGTGGGAATGCGCACGACAACTCACCAAAGTTTCATTGCAATCGGATGAATGGTGTAGGTACGCATTCGAATAGAAGAAGAAGATGATGGTTGTACTAATTCAGAAACCTTCGCAGGCGTGCGCACGACAACTCACCAAAGTTTCATTGCAATCGGATGAATGGTATAGAACGCATACGAATAGAAGAAGAAGAAGATGGTTTTACTAATTAAGAAACCTTCCCGGGCTTGCGCACAACAACTGGTCACAATTTCATCGCAATTGGATGAATGGTATAAGAACGCATACGAATAGAAGAAGATAGAAGAGAAGAAAAAGAAGAAGAAAATGGTTGTATCAATTCAGAAACCTTTGCGGGCGTGAACACAACACTTGATCAAATTTTCATTGCAATCGGATGAATGGTATAGGAATGCATACGAATAGAAGGAGAAGAAGATAGTTGTACTAATTCAGAACCCTTCGCGGGCGTGCTCACAACAACTGGTCAAAATTTCATCGCAATCGGATGAATGGTATAAGAACGCATACAAATAGAAGAAGATAGAATAGAAGAAAAAGAAAATAGTTGTGTCAATTCAGAAACCTTTGCGGCGTGAGCACAACACTTGATCAAAATTTCAATGCAATCGGATGAATGCTATAGGAACGCATAGAAATAAAAGAAGATAGAATAGAAGAAGACGATGGTTGTACTAATTCAGAAACCTTCGCGGGTGTTGGCACAATTACTGACGAAAATTTTATTGCAATCGGATGAATGGAATAGGAACGCATACGAATAGAAGAATATAGAATAGAAGAAGAAGAAGAAGAGAAAATGGTTGTACTAATTCAAAAACCTTTGCGGGTGTTACCACAACAACTGACAAAGGTTTCATCGCAATCGGATGAATGGTATAAGGAGCATACGAATAAAAGAAGATAGAATGAAGAAGAAGAAAAAGATGGTTGTACTATTTCAGAAACCTTTGCGGGTGTTAACACAACAGCTGACGAAGGTTTCATCGCAATCGGATGACTGGTATAGGAACCATACGAATAAAAGAAGATAGATTGAAGAAGAAGAAGAAAATGATGATTTTTCTCAATCAGAAATCTTTATGGGTGTGCATACAACCACTTACCAAAATTTCATTGCAATCGGATGAATGGTATAGGAACAATACGAATAAAAAAAGATAGAATGGAGAAGAAGAAGATGATGATGATTTTTCTAATTCAGAAACCTTCATGGGTGTACATACAACCACTTACCAAAATTTCATTGCAATCGGATGAATGGTATAGGAACCATACGAATAAAAGAAAATAGAATGAAGAAGAAGAAGAAGATGATGATTTTTCTAATTCAGAAACCTTCATGGGTGTGCATGCAACCACTTATATTCATCAGGATCAGCAATCGGATGAATGGTATAGGAACGCATACGGGACAGACAGACAGACAGACATTCATTTTTATATATTAGAATAGCCTATACTCTTCGCGCAAGTGCAAGCAATAAGTTGACAAAGTTTTATCGCAATCGGATGAACGGTATGGCTGCGCATTAAATACGAACAAACAAACACACAAATATTAATTTTTATATATTAGATAGGTGTACGTTTATATTTACCGTAACTACGAAATGATAGAGAATTATTTCGATGTAAATATATACAATAACACCTATTATATTTGAATCAATCGAAGAGTTTCTTAAATATTTTAAAATATTGAGTATATAAAGATATAATATTAGAAGTAGATAATCATCATTTTAATAAATTTAGTTATTATTCAACAAAATAATTAATATTTTTGAGGAGTTTGTTTATATTAACATAAGTTTATATAGACTTATTATGAGTAAGAAGATTTGATAGTAAGATTAAAATGTTTACCTGTTTAATAATTTGCATGTATCTACCTATACCTATATCATTGTTAACTTTGTTATTGCGTATATTATATTATATAAATTACGTATTAAGCGATTCCAGGTGTTGTTTTTTTATTTTATTTAAGTAGGTACCAATATATAAATATTTCACATGTATTTTTTACACATCCAGTAATCTATTTGTCATGTATAATATCTACATGTGTTATGATGAAATACGATAATCTACATGTATAATATAATTATTTATTAGAATCAATGACGTGTTTGAAATCTCTTAATTTACAAAAAGTTTTGGTGTCTCGTTTTAATCATATCACAAGTGATTTTAATTTTTTTTATTCAATACTGATCAACTGAATACATATTAATGCAACATACATATAATTTTTAAAACTTCAGAAATATTCCAATATACATACGGATGCGGATCAATAGCTTCAGGGATGAGAGTGGGTACTCATCCACAACGTTGTTTTACGATTTTATCTCATATGGCGAAGGTATGTTCCTGAGGTTTTTTTTTTATTTTAAGTTATGTATTTTGAAAACTTATTAGTACATGTACTATAATTTATGAATAACAAACACTCTCCTTTTTGAGAATAAGGGAGATAAAATCTATACGATTTCATCGTATAATAGTATATAATCTATGAAATCGTGGGTTACGGGTTCAATCCCACGACAAAACACAAAAAATCATGTGTCTCCGATCTATAGCAAGATGGGTTTGGCAAATTGCTACAAAATATTCCATAAAAAAACTCTTATATTATAACCTTCATTATGTGATGGCTTATATACCGCATTTAGGATTGAAAATTGATTTTACAAATTGGTAAATACATTACTCAATAAATCAGTATTTGGTAATTTAAATGACGCATGTATTAGTACAAATGACAAAAAAATGTTTAAAACAATTCATATTTCTATGTACCTACTTCACCGTTGTTATTAAAATGAAAAAAATTGCAATAATTTAACGAGGTAAACAGCATAAACGTCCTGTTTACGATTCAACCAACAAACAGGCTGCTAAATTTGATTATCATTAAGAAAATTTGACGCACAGCCTCTCGGCTTGAATTCCTAACGGATAGCGGCGCCGTTAGAAGTGACGCCGTGTCGACGGACGCCAATTAATAACGACGCCCGGGGCTAACGGGCCATCCGTTATTAGCCCGAAAAAGAGCAACGAGTTTTTGCAGGTTGATAGCAATATTGGGATGGGAAATTTTACATTTTCGGACATTATGGACGTGGATGAGGGTTAACTGTTTTTTACATAATATTTAATCTAATATTGTACTTTGTGTATTTTGAAATAAAAACGTTTTGATTATCGTTTTCGTCTTAAAATCTGTAGGGACGTAAATATCAGATTTTTTTTTAAATGAAATAATATTGTCATCAGTGATAAATTTCATAAGTGAATTTCAAAATAAGAAGTGTTCTACTTTAGTACCACAAGGAAAAAATAAAAATAAAATATTGATTTGAAAAAATAAAAAAGCTTGTTAAATAAAAGGCTTTGTTTTTTTATTTTACTGTCACTCACTACTGAAGATCGTAGCTTTTTTTAAATACCCTACACATGTCTCTCCGGCGATCCATACATTCCGTCGACCGCTTAAAGTATTGGGATGCATGTGTCTTTCACTTACTTGGGCCATCGTATTTGCAACCTCCAACTTCTGAACTTTGATGTTTCAGCTGATAGTGATATTTTCTAAGCTGTCTTCTCTTCTAACTATAAGTAAATAAAATTCTTCGATTACGACCTGATAAAGCTGATATTTTACGTCAATTATAAATGGTTCAAACTTATTATGAAAACTTAATAGAGACACCTAGATACATATGCATATTATATTGCTAACTTGACGTAAAGACAAGATAGCGTGGACGACACAAACGAACACTAACCATCCTAATAATTAGTACCGTTAAGTTATATGCATTCGATAATCACTTGTAGATGCGACAGGTTGCAATAACTCGTAAGTGAATATCCTTAGTTATACCCCAGCAGGCCAGGTTTGGAGGTTGATATAATCAAAATGGGGATTGTCTGGATAAAGGGAATGTACCCGAAAAAGTGCAGTAGTCTACGGTTAAAGCGATGAAAACCTGTAAGTAGTAATCTACGTAAACGTGTGAATTAGTGGCAGCGACTGGATTTTGAACCTCGCTAATATTATGGTTTTTTTTTCCAAATTAACCCTCCCCAAACCATTTTTTTCAACCTAGACGTCCGTAGCTATGATATAATAGTATTTACGAATTATATGAATTTTTCTGATACGGGATTCAAACTTTTAATCCACAATTTCAGAAACGGACATTCTTTCATTGATCCATCGCAGACACATCATTATTATGAAATACTTGATACATACTATTATACATGTTATTAAAAATGTTAACGACTTTTTTTCGACGAAATTATTAACATTAATTCGGCCCATAATTATATGTTAATATCTTTATCAGCTAATCGCTCTATTTGCAGACACGCTTTACGTAGGTAATTTGATAATCGACTGAAAATTGCCATATTTACGCGATAATAATTTAACTAAAAAAATGTTCACTAAAAGTACTTTCTCGCGCCAAATTCTGCGCGGGAAAATTAAATTCCCGGTAAAAATTTGAAGACCTGACAGGCAATTTTCACATAGCTCATTTAATTAAAAACAATATCGTATTACATTAACACAATTAGTTCGCCTTAACGCCGACGGCGGTAATGAGGTTAATTATGACGTCATCTTTTCGACTCGTGGTACTTTCGAAACAGGGGTGTCTCATTTTTCCTCTGGCTAGCGGCGGAGGAGTGGAGAGGGTTGAAATAAGATTAATTATTGTACAAGCTTTAAGCTGAGGAGGGCGGTTAAATTGTTTAGTCAATTCGCGGTAGGCCTTACGGATAATTAGTTAGATCAAAAATATTGTTAGTCTTTAGTTTAGGCTAAATCAAGCGATAAATACTCTAATTTCTTATCATTTTAAAAAGTATCTTTTACAATAATATACTATTATATGGTTCTTCTTTTTATATATAAATCATTACATTAAAATTAAAATGAGACAATTAATACATATCTAATATTATGTAGGTATAATGTGGTTTTATAATATGTATTGTCCTTCAAGTGTGACGTTGTTTCTTTTTAATACTACAACAGGTCATGAAGGCCAATGAAAGTAGTTTAACAGTTAGTAGCGGTAAATAGCCACAGAAACACCAAAATCTCATATCTTGATGTATTTTAACCTCACCGGGAATGAAACCTATTATTTATTATAACTATTTTTTCAATTTAGCATAATTACAAGATAAAATAGATCAAAAAATATTGTTAGTTTTAGCCTAGTTGCACATTGAAAAACGTCTGGATTGGGATACAGTCATACCTAAGTCAAAACTGATCGCAACATTCCAACTTTATTCCGTGCGCATAGGCGAGGCTATGCCAAGACAGTGACGTCACGCGGCCAGTTAAAATGAATGACGAAGTGCGACATTTTGGAATAATACCTGCACCGCATATCTGGTGAAATTTTATTTATGTTACATGCGACACCAGATATTTTATCCAAACGATGTTGCAGAACAAAATTACACCGAGAAATTCGACGTATTTCAGTCGCGACGAGTTTATATGTGTGACCTGGCTTAGGTATAGTTTAAGTTGAATCATGTGAAATATTAATAACTTTTAATATTTAGTTTGTTTAAGGCTCCTCCCAGTTGGTTTACCCCACTAGAGCGGTATATTTGGTAGAGAGCATGCAATTTTTTCTGTGTTTGAGTACAAAGACAAAAACGGCTATGCGATGGGTATTTAACATCTATTTGTCATAAAAAAATATGTTAATATGACCTCCACATTGTGGAAAAGGGTATTTTTAGTATATAATATGGTATCTATCGATATTTTGTAGCTTTTTATGACTGACCTCTTTTTACGGAAAGCTTCAGTTTATATTATAAACTCAAAATACCATATAAATAATATCTAAGAATTAGGTAGGTACCTATTTTTGTATGCATTAAAAGTATTTACATTTAAAATTTTGCAACAGATGTCTAAAAGGCATATAAAGGGAGTGAATTATTATTGATATTATGCGAAATAAGATAGGAAAAAATATGAAGGGGCGACAACACTCGATCCAATTATACTCAGCATCAATATTGTTTCGCTACTAACTGGCTTTGGTCTCCGGCACTGCATTTTTGTCACGACATTTGCTCTATTCCATTATTCATACAGAGATTCTAAACATATCTAGATACTTTTTAAAGAACAGATTTTTCTTTACTAATGTTTTTTGGCAGAATAATATTATACGACGGGCAAAACATCGCAAGCGTCGACAGCTTCAAATACCTGGGGGTACAAATGACGGGAGATGGTATTTTGCAGAGAGAATTCGCTATTCGAATGGCAATGGCTGGAGCAACATTCAACTCAATGCGGAGTATCTAGGACTCACGATTGTACTCAACCAAAACCAAATGCCGCATATTCGACGCGTGCATTTTGATGGTGCTGCTTTGCAGTAGCGAATCATGGCACCTTACAAAGGCTCAGGCTTGACAGTCCATACAAACTTTAGTGAGGAAACTCATTCATGGCACTCTCCTAGTTAATATTATATTTTAAATTTAAAATTTCTTCAGAGCCGAAAGTTGAAACACATTATATTTTATTACAAAAGTTTAATAAACATAATAAATTTATACTAGGTATAAATTTAATACTTACATATAAAAAAACATTGTACTATAAAACTATTGTGATGTTTTTCTCAGAAAAATCCGGATATTGTTGTATGTATTGCACTTACATGAGACGAGTTTAGTTTAGTTGAACATTGTTTTATAATTTCTTAAAAAAGGTTCTACTTATAAATCATTCGGCTTACTTCATATTTTTACAACGTTTTTATTGGCTCGTATTCTTGTTTGTCTGGTAGTTATTTGTCCAGTACAAATCTTTCAATCAATTTTTAACTAACTTCCCGACTAGCTAGACATTTGAAACTTTTAGAATATATCAAAACACGATGCCAATGCATTCTTTTAGTACTTTTAGCCATCTTTAAGCAGAATTGAATTCATTTTCAGTTAATTCTGTTTTGTATGGAAAGTTATTTCAGAAAAACCCGTAAAAAGTAAAAGACTATTATTGGTTGCTATGGGGGTAGTCCTGGCAACTAAATTATTAATATATACATGCGTTACTATGGAAATCAAAATGAAATGTCAAAATGACATTTCAGTATTCTATATTTTTTGTTTGTTTGTTTTTTATTTACTTCATATCAAGTACAAGTTTGAGCATATTGAGCATAATAATTCAACAGAAAATTTAAAAACGTTGTATATAAAAAGTTCTTTTTATCTTGTAATTATTTTTATTTACTCTTTCACTATTATCGCTTCTATTTTTTCATATTATGACGTGGTGAACGTCATTAGTTTATAATTCGTTATGTCCACTTCGTGAAAATAAATATATTTCAATCATGCTCTGGCGCCACTTTTGTTCTTTTGTATTATTAATTGTAACTAAGTATTTTAACTGTATTTTCTTTCAGAATTTCTTGCTGAGAATCTTTCGCGATTCGCGAAACGTTTCTAAAATTGAGAAACACCTTTGTTAAACTGTTTACTTTTTACATTTACTCGGCGGCTGTATAAAGTAGAAATAATTTGCAAGCAAGTCTGTGCGCAGTGTAAACGTTTGGTTTGAGTTTATTATGAGCGGGCACTTTGTGGCGCGTAACCGAATTATCATCGGTAAATTCAATTATGTATTTGTGTTGGTATTTAAAAGCCCTCTTTTCGCAGAAAGCTTGTTAGTTTTACAAGTAAACTGATATGCTTAGGTGAAATAATTTCATAAGCTTTTATTTATGATTTCAAAGAAGTGAGTTTTGGCACCGTTTATTTGATTACAAATTAAATAATATCAACCCCACTACCCTTCTCCTAGGATTTAAAACCATCACAAATATTGAAATCGCGAATGAAATATTATTCAGGTACGTAGGTACGTGGCAATGTTATTAAATTATTTTAATATCGCTTTACCAACGACATGCTTGAAATACGGGATAGCGCGGTACGGACGACACAAGCGGACACAAATGATCCAAACAATTGGAATCGCTAAGACACGTATATTTATGGGTGCGATAAGTCGTTGAATTTAATTGAGAGAGAGTTGAATGATTCGTAGGTGATCATCACACTAGCGTTTTTAGCTGTAGCTCAGATGTTAATTATTGCAATTGGATAAACGTAAAATTTAGTGTCACCGGCTAGCAGCGAATTTTTTGATATCGAGTCGCATCTGGCATACAAAAATTACATTTTAGTTAAAATTAAATTAATATAATATAATGTTACACCCCCGAATGGTCCCCATTTGGAGAAGTCTCCTCAGGGGGTCTAAAGAGGCCATTTTCCAACCGACGCATAGGTAGTAATGGTTGATTATGAAAAAAAAAAATACGTGCCAACATGGTTTGTCCGAATGTCAAAAAATGCAACGCCGCATTTTGTACCCACTGACAGCGAACGTTTTTCCCGCGCAGCAGACGCTTCTAGATATCGACATTGTAAACATATACATTTCGTTATCCGCAAAAGTTATTAAAATTATATGAAATGTAACCAAATAGTAGTATTTAAATAAAAATCGCCGTTTTCGACCATCATTCCGGTGTTTAAATTGTTCACTTCCAAATCCCAAATGACAGATGATGTCCAGCACACTGAGCGAGGAGAGGAAGCCATCTTCTTATTCCCGACTTGACGGGAGATGACAATACCCAAAAAAAGTATTTAAGAATGTAACATTCTTTATTAAACAAACATAAATTGAAAAACCCCAGGAACACAGCCAATAGAAAATATGAGTTTCTGTGTAAAGTTTAATCGCCTTCCCTGCTTCTACATTAAAAAATCAACGATATATTATGTATTAGTTTCTAATGGATTGCAAAGCAAATCCCCCCAACGCCATTTCTGTATGCGCGCTTGGTTTACAATATTGAAGGTCTCGGGTTCGAATTCCGATTCTAGAAAAAATCACATGTTTTCTTCAACATGTGTTATGAACCTAACAGATTGAGCAAGTGGCTAACACCCATTTCTCGTAAAAATAAAAATAAACTTTTAATACAACTTCCACTCTATGTAGGCCCATAATATGATATTTTTAGGATCAACCATGGTAAACAAAATCAATTAGATAATTTAAAATAGTATTATGATGGAATTATATTATTTTTAAACTTAAAATTTTACTAACTTATGTTTAATAAAACAAATATTTTAAAATATTTTATCAAACAATAATTCTAAGAGTACCTAGCGTATGTGTTATTTATAAGTACCTACATATATTAATATGTAACCTTAGATAGGTAAGAGTTATTGCTATTTGGAATTGGCAGTAAGAAATATCCATGACCGAGTCTTATAAGCACTGAAAAAACAATAAAATAATTCCTTATATTGAAATAATTAACAAGTACCCAGTCATGAAATGGAGAATATGTAGGTACACCAAGGTGGTAATAAATTAAGTAGGTATGTCTCCACTTATGAGCAGAATGGTAATGTAGTAGTACCTAACTAGATAAACATATATTTTATTGATCATGGAAATAAATACCAATGACTGCTACTATTTTAAATGATAAAAATGTTCATGATTCACATTTTGTATGGACCAATGTAGTTTTTGTTTAAGTACGTGGAAAATTGCCTATTTGATGAAACAATTATAGATTTGGAAAACAAATAACATATTGTTTTTAGTGACAATGGAAAAATTACTATGTGTTTAGAAATCATACTAAAAATAAATATGTTGGTAAATAGTATAATATAAGAAGGCTTCTTTATTTGCAGTGTTGTCAGGTAAATTGGTTCGGGTGTCTAATCATTGGGTCACGTATTCAAATACCGCCGTTGTCTGTGTTGAGCAAGAGAACAATAATAATAACTCTCCTCATCTTGACTCGATTGAAGTAACATGTACCTACCTCAAATTATGACTTTTTCACACTTGACTTTACATAGTCTACAAAATTTATATCCATTTTCTTTGAAAGTTCTTTCTAGAACTTTTCCAGCGCAACTTTCAAAAAATACGATTCTCGTTCATTATATTTAGGGAATCCAATCCCGAGCCAAATTTTTGATCCCGGGATTAGAATTTGACGATCCTGGGATCCCGAGATTGGCATTTTTTCGATAGTTAATATTATTTTTTATTTTTATTTATTTATATATCCAAAAAACATTGATAAAATCGGTCAAAAATAAATCTAGCATAATTAAATTTATACTATTTAAGACATTATTTATTGTTAATATTGTGCACGTTCAATCATGGAAATACATAAGTTTAATGGACTAAATAATATTGTAATATAAATAATAATGTGAGAATAAAACAGTTTTATTTATTTATCTTTCTCATTTTTATTAATTTATGTGAACAAATAAAATGAATTCGCAACACACAGTTCATCAAACTTCATTCAAATTCAGTTTATTTTTAATGTCGTTATATGTTATTAAAAGTATGTTTTCTGTTATATTTTTGTTTTTATTTTATTTTCCATAAAAATTAATAAAAAAAATCAATCTCGAAAATTTCGGGATTATGATTACCAATCCCGGGATTTATAGGTATTGAAAATAGTCCGGGATTGGAATCCCTAATTATATTAGAAATCTAAAAACTGCATGTTGGTATTTAGACTTTTCACTTTTCTGATTTCTCCAAAATATTATAGTTAATATTACACACATATTTATTTTAAATGTACTTATCAGTATTTTATCACTTCTCTTATTGAATAATAAATCGATGGCCACAATAATTCGTGAAAATTTTATAATACCATGTATGACAAATTATCGTGTATAAATTACGTTTTATAAGTCACTAGCTAAAGTACTGGCTTTACACGAGGTCGCTGCATTGATCAATCATACTTAACACAAAAATTATTAATAAATTACAGTCTTCAATATTAAAATATCTGTATACTTATAAGAATACAACATGTCAAAATTAAAATGTTTCTGACAGCTAAGTCAAACAAAAGAACATCAAATTTAAAATCGAATCCAAAATATTACGTAATATTAATTTATTTGAAAATTTAAAATTGGAATTGACAAAAAAGGTAATTTGAACACACACAATATGTTGTATTTTTCATAATAATATGTGGATGTCAGTTGGGACCAAATTAAGAGGAAATCAAACAAACGTATTTTGACTTTTAAATATAAATAGTAAATACACATTTAAATTTAATAATCGTTTTGTTTTAAGTATTAATTCTATTCAGTACCATGGTACAAGGGTGTGGATATATGAGTGGTTGGTAACGTATGACGTGAGACATGTTTACTTTTTATCAATGCATCATTTCTTTTAATAGCTAACACACGACTCTTGTACGGAGCTTATTAAGTTAAATCCAAATAGTTTAGTAGTTCACTCACATAAACTGTTTTTAGGCGTCCATCTAGTAAAGTTTGATCAGCAAGTATCTAAGCAAGGTTAGAATAACAAATTAATACAATATTTAGATTTATGACCACATTTTACGTCAGAGTGATTGTTTTGTAAAGGAAATAAACTATTTATTACCTACGTCTAACTATTATGTCTTTGGGAAATAATATCGGTTAATTAGCAGGTAAAGGTGGACATGAGAGAATTTCACAACAGTGCTTGGATACTTTACAGTTGTGTGGAGAGACATTGGAAAGACTTCTGCAACAATCCAGGTTAAGGTTGATTCCTATTAACTTAGAATAACATCGAGATATTTTTTTTTAAATTTAGCATCCCGAAGGCAGAGTCGTTTAACTAATTTAGAGCAACAGGGCTGGTTTGAATTTTGAATATAATATAATATAATTGAAGTTCACTGGCACCAATGATTTTATAAATATAATATCATTGACTGGCACAATCGCGTCACATATGCTTGACTTTCGCATGGCTAGGACACGTATGTAAGTACTGTGGTTGCTACCCAAGAGTGCAACACTCTACGCTTTTATGACACAGTTCTGGTCTCGTGACTAAACCTATCACACTGCACCGTTGCTGCAAGAGAAAGTGATAAGCAAAATACGGCGCTGGACCATAATGTAAATTGCCTGACCCTTTTCTTTCTTTTTAACACTACAACAGGTCATGAGGCCCAATGACAGTAGTGTAGTGAAACAATCACAAACACCCAGGTTTTGAGTAAATCACATACTTATATTGTGAGCTCACCGGAAATGAAACCCGGATCCTCCAGGTGAAAGGTCAGCGCCTTACGCACTGACCCACGATGGTCTTATTTTATGCTCTAATGCTGGAGCCTTACTCGACGAAATAAGAAGTAAGTAACACTATAGTTACAGTATTAACGCAATAACGATAATAGAAATAATCAATTTTGTTAAACTCTGTGTTTTCTACTCAATGAAAAGAATTTAAGAACATTACTACATTCTGCATTGAAAAAACATAAATCGTAAACACATCTGGAACACAATCATTAGAATAATATGTGAGTTTATGTGTAAGGTGAGAGGCTATTATCTGTACCCTGATTTAAGCCACAGTATACAATTGCCAATATTAATGAAATTAGATGAACATTTCATTCGCATAGCTATAACTTAGTAAATTAGATATAGTACAAGTGGCTAAATTGGTAAATCAGATTAGCCAGGTTTCAATGGATGCAGTTTGTGTCTCGTCCTAAACATACATAGGTATATTTTTTCAACAGTTTTTTAATAAGTGTATTTCTGATATGTTTCCGAAGTATTTAAAATCATTTATTTTCTCAATTGGTTTTTATTTACGATAAAAATATAACTGCCATAAAAAACGTGTGGAAAAACCTGAATGATATAACATGGACAGGTTGAGTATGTAGGTGCCGACAGGATGGTGCAAGAGTGCCATCTCTTTGCGGTGTTTGAAGAGCTCTTAATGACGCGGCAAGTTAAAGGCAACCGCCCATAATTGAATTACAGCCAGCCGCCACTGGTCGTCAACGGGCCGCACTTACCCCTACGGCCGAACCTGTGTATTATTTAACGCGGAATAATACAAAAAGACTTTTAGAAAAGCTGTGTATCTTGTCACCAATGGCTTGCCACTATAAGTAACGAAGTGCATGTTTTTTTTTTCTAAACGATTAAGCTTTTATATAAAATTACTACCTACTACTTAAATAATTTGCATACTATAGGTATTCTGTAACCATTTTATTATAAAGAGATGAATGATATTAATATTCTAATTAGATTTATCTATTAGATAATAATTACTCTTCCCTTGAAATAATTTCATAATCCGCAATTATAATGCCCTATCCAATGTAAGTATCTATGTATTAAATAATGACATATTATATTGTTAAAATAACACTCATGATGGCTGCGCGACTTAAGGGCCGGCCTATGGCGTCGTGCGTCCCAGGTTCTAATCATGAGTCTGGCAAATACACATATTGTTTTTCAATTTGTGTTTGAGTCAGGGTATGGACTTAATATCCATTTCTCATAAAAACAGAATCTGTTAATACAAACCTCCACTCTGTGGAGATCCATATGATCTTATTAGGATTGGACATGGTCGAAAAAAATATATCTATATTAATACTTTCGACCGAAAGTACTTGATGGAATTTGAATTTAAATTCTAATGGATTCAAGCTCTGTACTATTCCATTTAAGTCAAGTCAAGAGATTAAATGGAATAGTACAGAGCTTTAATCCATTAGAATTTAAATATATCTATATTTAAAATTGATCGACAACCGATAGTTAGGTATGTCTTTCTTATAAGTGTTGTTAATGAGAACTCCGCTATTTATTCTAGTTTTGGTATAATATTACCTATGTGTCCTTGATAATCTATCAGGAAAGTATCAATATCAGGAATATCAGTTGTTTATTATCCCAATGTACAGAATTAAAGTGTCATTGATGATGCAAATTAAGTGGACAATAACTGTGATAAACCAAATGCAATAGGTATATTATTCCACTTGCGCGGTGATAATTGTAGGTGAACGTTTTTTATAAATTCTTTAACACAATCACTGTTGAAATTTTATTATATCTAATGGCCAACTACGCCAAACGCGCTAGTCGCAGTGTTAGCACTAAATGCGTTTTAAACAAGAATAATTATTGGCTTACTTGATTTAACTACCTCCAATGGTATATCATTTTTATTGATAATAATATATTATTTAATATTATGTTTAAATGTCTTGATTTTTTTTGTAATTTCAATTTAAATAAACAGAAATGATTAAAAATTAAAATTGGTTACCTATACTGATATAATCCTACTTAAAAACAATGTTCAACGATTAAAACACAAGTGATAAGTGACACATAAATAGTGAAAATATGAATAAGGACCAGTTTTTATATCACCACATAAGTACCTAACATTAACAGGATTTAAATATTTTATGCTAAAAAAATATAAAAGCCCTTTATTTCCAACATTTTAGTAATTATATTTCTTGGACATGATCTATAAAATATCTTTATTAGTTTATTTTATAAAATATTATTATTGGCTTGTCCTCCTTCAACCACTAAATAAACACAAAGATAATAAATGCTTATATTACTATTGTTTTGGTATAATAATAAACAATCATATTTGTAAACAAAACTTCATTTACCTACAGAATGTTGAAAATCGATACCTACCTATGTAGAATCTACAATCGCATGTTGAACTAAATTTACTCAGCTTTACTTTGCATTTGTTCAATCCTCAGTATGACAATCATTATTCAATGTAACTATTTCACTTAAGTAAAATATATCGTAAATACCTAATCAAATGCACCTTCTTATATTATAATGTGCTCATAATAATTAATATTGTCGATATTATAGAACAAAGGCAACGAGTTTTCATTATAGTTTCTTTATACAGTTATGTGGTATCAAGGGATTAAGAAGAACACGCACATAACGTTAACGTGAGTTTCTAACAATATACTTATAGAAATATTTTCGGATTTCTAATAAATTAATTTGTAATAATTGTGTAATCAAATATTTATGTGTAATAAATATCTTTAACTGAAAGTCATCGTATGATAATAATATGGCCAAATAGAATACTGTCGGGAAAACGTAAATATTTTTTTTCAACCGTTTGATGTCAGTAGGCTTTCAGCTTTTTGGTATTGAACATTTAAGGTTGCTGTTATATACTCAAAGGGTGTAAAAAATTTAGGTACTGACATATAATTATACATATTATGTGCATAGATAGGTAGGTACTCTTCGGTATTCCTGCACCGGGCAATATATAATATATGTAATATATCCCACAATGCATATTACATCCATGGTATTTGGTCAAATCAGAGGTTTATTAAGCTCCCTTTACGTGAATAGACGAAATAAAAATGAGTTTTA
Organism: Rhyacophila brunnea; assembly: GCF_057557595.1. Lineage (NCBI taxonomy): Eukaryota > Metazoa > Arthropoda > Insecta > Trichoptera > Rhyacophilidae > Rhyacophila > Rhyacophila brunnea. The sequence goes on along the minus strand of NW_028232796.1, from coordinate 19,945,966 downwards.
CTCTTTACCATTGAAAAAGCTACAGAATACGTAAAAGGGTAGGTATAGGCAAGCCGTGGACTATCAGTTAACTAAATCATCCCCTTCAAGATTCTAAGTGATTTTATGAAGAGCAAGTGTTAATAAAACTATACAATTTTAGGTCATGTCAAAATAATGCGGTATTTTAAAAATGTTTATACTTAAATCGAAGATTTATATTTTCCTTTCAAAATTCCTTGGCGATAGAATTCTTTCAGTTTTGAACTTAAGAATAATGAAGTTCCTCTTGGACGTAGATAATATTCTCTATAGGTACTAAATCTATTGTGTTTACATTAATATGTTTTGTATACTGCGAGAAAGAATCTGATGGTGTCAGGTCAAAAGATTATAATGAATGTAACTTGCATCGTCTAAAGCTTTAAAGCAGTAAGTATATTGAAGAAAAATGCCAACCCTGCCCAATAGAAAAGGTATCACTTTCATACCGACAACGCTAAACTTTATACGGCACAAGTATTGTTCAAATGGGAAGTCACGGTATAACCTTCACAATAATTCTATTTTCCGGTAGGTATTAATATATTGTATGTGACATTTAATTAATTAGGTAGGTATATGTTAATTTTTGAGAAAAGTCAGGATACCATAATGACTAATATTATTTCCATAAAGTCTATATACCTTAAATTCTCTATTTTTTACTGCTACACGGCATTTGGGGGCACATTGTTTACGTACCTATCAACTTTAGTTAGATTAAAAATAATCTACTTACTTGGAGTTGTCGACAAGTGCAGCTGGTTGCATCCATGCTCTGGCGAGAGGCTCTTCTTTTAGGGAAGTAACTGGACCTCTAGGTTGAGTATGAAGGCCTCCGCCTGCATCGCCATGGTGCAAGCCGAACATGAGGCCACCTGCAAAGTATTTTTTTTTTTAATTAAGTAGTACTGTATTTACTAGTAGCGAAAGCCGCCTTTTGGATGGTGGTAAACGTAGTTACCTAAGTAACTAACTGAATTGATTATGTATAATATGAGTAGGTACCTACACACACATGCCAACGATTTTACTATTTGACAAACTTAGTGACTTTTATTATTAGTCTCCCGAATACTTTCATACATTTTACGCAATAATTATTTCCAACCTAATCATTGTATACCTACAGACGACTGAAGCCACTTTCTTAATAAATTATAATAGATTAAGTTACATAGTTCATTGATTTAATTTAAATGTATTGCCTAAAAATAGGTAGTTTCTTGGACATATGACACATAAAATAGTTAATAAATGCTACTCGAATAGTAAATATTAGACCTAAGCTTATTTTTGTGTTTTCTTATTTTGCACTGTCCACTTTTGTTAGGATAGTAACTTATTAAATGTTATAGTTATCTTTAATTATACAGAAATCCCTGCATTATGTCTTAATACAATTGATGTTTCACGGTAAGCTCAAATTTAACTTCAATTTACTTAATATTTGTTTAGCAGTAATTCTTTGTCACAGGAATTATTTATACACCTACCTAAGTGTTTATGCCAGGTTTACTGTAGTTAATTTTGCTACTAAGTTACCAACACGTAGAAAAAACAACTAGGTATTTATGGAGAAACTGGTTGTGACATAAATGCCTGTAAATTATTTTTATCGTCTTTTTTTCAACTTAGGCATCAACTCTGTGCGGAATGATTGATGACTCGTGATTCATTGAACCCATTATTAGTAGATGGATTTCAATACTTAGTTAGTATTTAAAAAAAATCGTTATATTGTATATATCTAATATATTAGGTAGACAGGTAGACAAAATGCCACCATTTATTTAAGTTTTAAATTCTATAACCTACTATGATATAATTCTGGTAAAAGTAAATAACTATGTTCAATCCTTCAGAGCCTTCAGAAAATAGAGGATTTATCTATGTAATAACAGTTTAATTTTTAATGAGGGATAGTTTAATACTAATCGCCCAACTTATTGGGTCCTTGCAATAGATTAAAACAAATTCAAAAAAAGCATCAGGCGCATTTTGACGAGGCGTGTGTTTATATATCAGTAGGTAACTAACACACATGATTTCTACAAGGGCTAGATATTTAGGTACGAACAACTTGTTTGTTATTAAGAAATAATAACGTCTAATAAATATATTTTATAATTATTTGTAAATGTACTTAGGTATAAGTGCGTACCTACGCAATTAGTTGTAAAACTGTTGATAAACTTTCAAATAATAAATTAATAAAATTTCAAACTATTTGGAGAGGATATTTATTTTTTAATAATATTAATTAATTAATTTATATGTCGGTAGGTTCATAATTACGTATAAATAATAATAAGGTATACACAATAAAAATATATATTTAAAAAACGTATCCACTAAAGTTAGTGGCACCTATGTAAACACATTTCATTTATAAACAATCTGTTAAATTTCTAGTTTTTAATATACGTAGGTACGTCGGTGTATATCTATGCTTATAAATATTTTCTACATTTCTTATAAAATTCTGGGATTGTTTTAAAAACATAAATAATATGTAGATACCTGCTGTTATTTGTTAATATAGTTACTTATGTACCTAATTAGACTGCAGTGATAAGAAGAAAGAGAATAAAATAAATTTACCTATATTGATATATTACCTATTATTAGAGAATAATATAAAATAACTAATAATAACTTTATTATGCCTATAAATATATGTATATAACTGCACTTTACAAAAAGTTATGAAAATAAAATAAAATTATATAGCAAAAATATATCTATCTACCTAACAATATATTCGAAAATTTAATCTTAAATTTTGATAGAAATTACAGCAACGCATTTTTTTTTTAAAAAATCGGTAAAAGCAGATGAAATAGGGTTGGTAAAATACTGATAGGGCAAGAAAAACCGGCAATGAGTAAACATGATACATACTAAGAAGGTATAATTTATACTTAATTTTTAGAAAATGTATTTTTTATTTTGATAAAATCAATGAACATTAATATAGTTAGTTGAAAATGTTAGTGTGATTTTAATAAAATCATAAGCAGGCTAACGAACTAAGCTTAAATATAGACAATTATAACACTATTTTTTAACAAAGTTTATGTAAGTAGATATAAATAATTTTAGAGTATGAATTTTCTATAAGAACCCCGTTAATAATAATTGCATTATTATATCATTTAACTGTCCTTTTTACCTAGGTCAAATTTAATAAAACAACTATCTCTGAACCTATCTATTGACAACTAATAATTATTTTAGGGTGTTTAATAATCAGAAGTTTGAGATTTTATTCTCGCCAGCAAGAAGAAAAATGATGGTGGCACTTTTTTTGATTCGCCGGTCGTCAAAAAGATCCACAATTTTAAAACATTTACTTTTAAAAACCTTGTAGTACCTAAAACTGTAGGTATTACTGTCATAGGTACTAAACTAATATTTTCTGTGTTCTGACTGTCATCACAAAAAACAAATCAAACATATTGTACATAGGTAAGTAGAATAATTACGAGTACCTTATGGGTAAAGAAAATTTTTACTTTGTGATTTTTTTTAGTACCTAGTACCTATTCTACGAGCCTTAAACTACCACTGAGTAATAACAACCCTACTTTCAAATATATTGTTTTACTATCAGTGGGTATGAATTTTATAAATATTTTTCAACTGTAATCTGCATCTAGCATTTCTTCATATTATACTTACGAATAATTTTTGTAATAATATGTAGTTAGGTACTAAATAATTCAAGAATATTGTATAGATAGGGACAAGATTTTAGGTACCATCTACGAAAAAAATACTCTTTAGTAACTTTTAATTCTATTATGGTACTAACCAGCGGTGCGAGGTCCTGCTGGAGGATACAGCTTCCGTCCCCAAGCTCCGACAGGGTCCAGCTCCAAGGGAGGCCATGGCGAACCAGTATAACCGGCCGCGGCCGCGTTCAGCTCGTCTGACCGAATGTTGAATATTTCAAAACCGTTATAAATTCGATTTGAGTTAAGACCTGCTGCAATTCAGCACTTTGTCTTTTGACAACCCTGATTCTTAAATAATAAGCACTGTTTTTTAATACAAAATTAATTTAAAAAATGCTGTTTATTTTTAATCAATGTAATGTTTATCGTTTGAAATATTTAGCATGATTGAATAAATAGATGGCGTCATGAATACAAATTTTAATATGTCACTTCGGATTTTTTGAGTTTCCGACGGGAAATTAATCAGATAGGTATTCTTCAAATAAAATAATTAAAAATTTAAATCACAATTATTTTACACACAATATTAAAGAGTTTAAGTAAAAAAAGTTAATAAAAACACTAAAATTTTGAATTGTTTTAAAAAAAACACACACTTTTATATTCAAAATACAAGATTTATTTTTATTTTTGCCACCTATTTTTCAAAATTATGTTTTTGTCAACCATGTCAACTTTACGGTTTGAAGAGGACTTCAGAAGATTTAAAAACAAAATCTATTGAAAACAATATTTGTTATTGTTTTCAAATTGATATTGGTACGAAATGTCATTTGTTTTGTTTTTTTTTTTAATTTATATTTCACCGCGCGATTTTTTAAATATAAATTCCCCGTGGAATTACAAGTCAGAGTCCGGTACCCAACGATTTTTTTAGAGTCCCAGTTAAGTATTATAAAATAATATAAATTCGCCGCGCTAAGTTTCCCGCATATATTCGCTTGTGTGAGAGTAGAGTTCGTTCGCGGCGTCGTCCCACGGCGAGAGGCGGCGACGGAGTAATGCCTCAGAGATATAGCGCGAGGCCCAGTGAGGACGGCCTCGCACGGGGGGTTGAGCGCCGGCTGGGGATATGGAGCGCAGGGGGCGGGGGGTCACGGGGCGGGGCCCCCGGGGGCGAGACCCGACGGGAGAGAGACGGCCGCTGGGGCGCTGGTCCGCCGCGTTGGGAACGAAGTGCTTTTGAATTGCTTACTTTAATATTTTAGATTTTGAACAATATTCATAAATTCGTTCTTATTTAGGCATTGGCATCAATTTGTGACGATTTTTAATAATATTATAGTAAAATTCAAAATAAGTATCCTTGTCCTAAACGTATATGAAAATAAATGAAATAAGCTTTAAAAGATCCAATTTAAAATGAATATGTACTCTATGAAAATTCATAGAGATTTATGAAACCGACCTATTATTTATTTTCGTTAGGAGAATAGTGTGTTCCAATTATATGAAACTATATTATTCTTACTTTTTACTTACCTAATTAATTTTTAAAATTTGCAAAGGTAGATAAAAATATGGCACGATTAAAGTAACTACTTAATAAATACGTAGCTAGGTATCTATTATATTTTTAACAAAAAACTATCGTTTTTATTGTATAGTTACACATGCCTGTAAGACGTTATAGTTTGGGCCCTTGAAAATAGAAACATAATTTTTGATGTTCTAGAAGAAAAAATAAAATGTTATTTATCTAATATTCTAGAAAAATATCTAAATATGCAAATGTCATATTGATTTATGTTACAAAATATAAATAACACATCTTTTGATGGAGGAAAATGGAAAAATCGAACGAGGTCACAGTGTATTTCTCCAGGGCCGGTTGCGACGGGGCGTCACTCCCGCGGGGCGCCGGCCAATTAGGGGGGCCCTCGGCGGCTTCACGAGCCAATGGAGACTCGAGTCTCGCAAGGCTCCGCCTCTCGGGGCTCGCAACGCAGGGACGGACGCCGAGGCACAGATGGGAAGGGGCCATATTGTAATGCATTCCTCACACAAGGGATTTTGAAATATACATAAATATTTTAAAATAATCAATTCAATCTAAATGAAACGATTAGAAAGTAGATATAAATTATGCTATGTTAGATATTTAACATGTTTGGCATTCTATGCCAGATTGCCAGGTAGGTAGGTAAGTACCTACCTGCTTTTAAATAAAAAAAAAATGGCTATTGACTTTGTTTCCGAAGTAAGAATACTTACACTAAACTGGAAGTATTTAGTAATTACCTACTTATCAAAAGCTTTGTATTAATCTGGTAGATATATTTTACATTGGTATGTAAAAAACTTACTATTATTTAGTAAATACGTAAAATGTTTTTTAATAGGTAGTTTAGAAAGGTAATAGGGCAATGCCTAGTAATTAGACTATAATAGTAATTAGACTATAATAGTAATTAGACTATAATAGTAATTAGACTATAATAGTAATTAGACTATAATAGTAATTTCTACACACAGTAATTAGAAGCATACTATGTATCAAAGTACACACCTACTCACTTACGTCTGCGTAATCTTGGCTATAAGTAGTTACTAAATAATAGAATCTATATAAGTACATAAGCAAAGTCTATGCCTTTGGTAATTATAATGGATTATAATAGGACATATGAAATAAATTATTAGTTGGACACGTAAGCCGAATAGATAAAATTCATCAACTGAATTTGCAATAATCACCATTATTGAAATGTCTACCTAAAACAATTTTACATATTGTCAAACAAGAAATTCTTGTCTACGTGTTAAAACTCTGAACTAACAAGCCCCTCCTGTTTTTAATCGCAATTCGATTACAGCGCCTTCCGGTTATCGACGAGTTGTCCACGTGTTAAAACTGTAAACTAACAAGCCCCTTATATTTAGTTAATCGCACTTCGACTACAGCAACTTCCGCATATCGCCTAGATTCTCTTGTCGGACTTTTCTTCGATGCAGCCACGTAAGCAAAATAACTCAGCAATGTTGTAAAGACATCAACTTGGGTTCACAATAATAACCCTGAGGTAGGTTCATTTTTGAATCACATTTATCTGTGCTTACATATTATTATACCTATTATATTTACGAAATACTGTAATAATTAATTGATATAAGGAGACGGAGATGTCTATTAATTAGCAGGATCATTTATGTGGGTTCGTTCATTATCAAATGCTGCATTATTTAGTAGGTCAATGCTTATATAAAAATGATTTCAAAATATTATGGGTAGGTACCCATAAAATCTACTTGATGATTTGTATGATAACAAAACATTTATTTAAAAAACCTTTTAAATGAATTTAATATCTGATGAAAAAATAAAATACTGCCACATTTCTGTTTTTCATAATACCGATAAATATTTCCTTTTTTTAAGAGGGATATTTTTAGTTAAGTATAAATAGGTAGGTATATAATTATATGTTTTACCTGTAGGTAAAATTTTTGGTCACATCAGATATTTTAATTTTAAAATTCATTGTGTCTTAATCGATGATAATAAATTTAAAAAAATATTAAAGTATTAAATTTTCTCTCCTTTCAGGTGGAGTGGCCAAGCAAATGTTTATTTTAAATTTATTTACAAACATTTCACGTTCATATTGTACTACCTTTTAAATTCACTACCAAAAAGTAAGTTCCACACCACACCACATTTGCTTACGCAGGGAGCTATACAGGGTAGCTATTGTACCTACTCCAAAGTATTAATCGTGTGAATACAATATTAATCTATGTGTACCTACTTAAGTGTTTATGTAAAATCAATGATGCAAAAAGTTCTTTTTTCCGAAATAATACTTATGTGTTTTCTTCAAAGTGTAAATAGATATTAAAATGATAATTAAATAAATGTTTTTGAAAACATTATCTTGTATATAAAAACAAAATATTTTAATCGGTACTCGGTAGGAAAATTGAATCGTGAGTTGTCATCTTTATACACAAGTCGATTTCGCCTTGCGCGCAACGCACCAGAGCAATTTTCCCGACAAGCCGCGTGAGAAAAGGACGCAGCGATTGTTACTCCGTAAGCCTGAGCGAGAGGGCGAATGTTAAAACCTTTTTGCGAAGGTGACTTTGGGGAAATTATGACGCAGGAGAGGCTTCCCATGAAAAAGCTCGCAACCTTGGACCCCTTGGTGAGGGAATAATGGCCTCCGAGGCCGGATATAGGATGGGCAGATTTATATTTCATAGAACTGCTTTACTTTCCAGCATAAAGGCAGGTGGATAGATGGGTAAATGGGTCAAATTCGGCTATGAATACGAAAACAATGGCTTGCGTAGGGAATTTCCACGTTAAAGGGATCGGGAAAGATCGTCGTCATCCTTCATGAGATAAGAGAGGTTCCTTGCTTACTATATTAATGACTAGAATAGTAGTATGAGACTTGCTAACCTCGTATGTATTTAAGTAGGTACCTACATTTACAGGTAAGTGTGTATATTACTTTATGCGCAGTGTGGGTTATATACAAATTCTTACATTTACATTTCTAGGAATACTTATGTTAGTTTTAGATTTAGATGAAACTTATGTAGATCATTCATTTTTATTGCTACGAATTCAGAGCAATATTTTTATAACTTTACTAATTTGTTTAAGTAGGTAAGTACATATTATATACTTGTTAAATGTCAATTAGCTTGTATCAAAACTGACTAGACAATATGTGTGGGTAACTACTAGCGTCTTTCACGTGGTCGAACAATCGAGTAGGGCAGTGTAGGCAATAGTCGTCTTCTGGGTCTACTTCAGATGTTTTCCCTGATGATGAGCTTTTCCAATTTGTCTTTCTTTATCTAGACTAATTGAAGAACGGATTTATATCCGTATATATTTATATTATATATGCTAGTGTCGTTTTTCATGAAACAGATAATAGAGCCACTTTATCAAACAATATATCTAAGTAAGTATTATTATGAAAATTTTAAAAAGTGCATAATGTGTACTTACCTATTCTTTTTAATCTTAGCTTAAAAAAACAATCAAAGATCAAAAAAATTCAATTAAAAATTTGGCAACACTATTTTTGTAATATCTATGTATAACGTTCAATGGCAGTTTATCGTATGGGCAAAATTACCTCAAAGGGGCCTCCAAGCCAAGCAGTGCTTCGAATTTCCACTTACTTAAAACCGCCATTGCATCCGTGAGATTCTTAACATCCAACCTCAGCACCACACCATGTCTCATTTAAATAATACCTACCTACATATACTTATATATACTTACATTCTTTTCAACACTGCAACAGGCCATGAGGCTCAATTACAGTAGTGTAATGAAACCAGGGTTCGAAATGGAACGAAACGCACCGGAGCGCCGTTCCGGCTCGTGAAATTTGTAAAATTATCGCTCCGTCTCGTGGAAAAAATATGTTGACCGTCTGGGCTAGATAGGCGATAAAATAGAAAATTTGACACACTTATTTTCATAAAATGCACATGCGATTTGATGACTATGTAAATATCTTCAGAAAATTTGTCGAGCGCTCCGGTTCGTAAACTTTTCCATTTCGAGCGCTGAATGAAACAGTAGTGTAGTAAGTAATATTAGTAAAACAAACACTCAGACTTTGAAAAAATCACATAGATATATTATGACGTCACCGGGAATCAAACTGGATGAAAGGCTAACGCCTTATGCCGGGTCCACACTGGTAACATGTCGCCGGCAACCACGTTCAATTTTACGATAATTATCATAATTGCTTAAGAAATTTTACGATAATTATCATACTTATCGTAAAATTTAATATTGGTTGCCGGCGACATGTTGCCAGTGTGGAGCCGGCATTATGTACTGACGCCAATCATTATCATTATTATATTTATTATGTTTCCTTTATGGTCCAAGTTTCAACACTATGTAGGTAAAAAGTTTAAATTAAGATAAATTTAATAGTATTTAATTAAAATAGTTCTAGAGAAAACATATTTTCCAAGTTACGAACGGTAGGTTCTACTCAATAAAAAAATGTTAGTTGCGAAAGATGTTCGCATTAAGTGGGCACTGGCATCTTGTAACAAAAAGGGGTGACAAGCAATTAAATGGCCTACTTACAATTCCCCCTTCTTTCTACTCTTCCGCCTACTCCGTGACGGAAGACTTCGCTGATTATATTACCATACAATTCCCATAACACTTTGTCATTTACCTTACTCAGAAAACGCCTATCGAAAAAACAAAGTTGAGATCCAAAAAGAAAGGGATTATTCACATTGAAGGTAAACATACAATATGTATACTACCTACCGATACTAGAGAATGCAAATAATAAATGTGGGTTACTTATTGGTTGAGCCAGTAGTCAAGTAGTGTAGATAGATATGTGGGATAAATTAAAACACTGTCTGTATTTTAAAAAGTTGTCGCGTAAACGAAACGCGCCTCCAATATTGGTAATATTTTAGGACATTGCAGCAGGTTTTATATTTCTCGAATTTAATTTTTTTGACCGACATTAAGTCGTAAATCAAATCTGGTTATAAAATCTTGGTCATTGGAAGCTGGGTTACACGTTTCGATTTTATTAATCCGTTTTGTGATTTATGTATTATTAGTAGGTATATTGTCTGTCAGTATTGTTATTTGTTATTAATTAGAATAATTTATCTTTTTTTGTTCATTCATCGTAGAGTTTTCATTTCAAAACTTTGCACTCCGACTCTAGGATGGCAATGATGTTTTATATTCTAATAATATTTTTTTACGTATTTTTATTATCTATTTATTTATTTATCACTACATATTATATTAATGAATGTGAATAACATTTGATCTAATTTTATGCGAGGTACTCTGGCAAAGAGTCGTATCAGTGTAGTAAATAGTGCAAAGTTAAAAAGCGTAGGTATACTATATTCCTCTCAGCTAGTGCCATTTTGTTAGAATAAGTCACAGTAAAACTAGTCAAAGCACAATTCATGGGATTTATGGCATGGCCGTCATTAAATCATAAACCAAATCTTGCTTGAAATTCTTGATCTATCTATAGCAACTGGCTTCACATTCTATCTTAATAATCTATTCTGTGATTGGTACTTCGGTACGAAGTTTTTATGCATAGTAAGAATAAAATTCGATTATCATAGTTTCATTATCCAAAACTTAAAATTAAGTTAAATATTTTTTTTATATAATTTAGAACTACTAAATTACCTATCTTTTAATGTCTGTTCTCAATAAATAGTTTATTTGTTTGGTTAGCACAGTCACAAAAAAAATAAACCAACAGTAGTTGTTAATATTTCGGTTTAAATACACCGGTACCAAGACGTAAACATATACCTATTTAAAAAAACAAATTCTAAGTGAGACGTAAGAAATTTAAAAGTAAAAAGCTTTCACGCGTGAAGTCGTTTGGGCCATTGGAAGAGGGAGCTTTTCATGCCGGAAAAAAGCTCGTCCAAAATTATCTACTAGAGGGAAGACTAATGAACCAAATTCCACTTAATTTGCACCAACACCATTTACAGGAATAAGATTAAATACATACCAAAGTACTTGGACGCTCCTTTTTGAATTCCCCAATGATTTTTTAAACGTTTTTTACGGTTCATGACGTAGATACCTTTTATACAAAACAACCGGTAGTTTTATGAGTTTTTCCTTTAGATTATTAGGCAGTTAAGTATAATAATGAATAGGTATACTATACCAGCTCTGAATTAATCGACCATTATTTCAGAGTATCGTAATAACGTATTGGAAAATGTTCATAGTTGATTATCGAATTTAAATACGTCATTGCAAACAGTAGCAAAAAGTTCTTGGAGCAGAGAATTAGATAGATAATAGGAAAGCCAAAAAAATATAGGAGGGTCATACCTATTCACGGCATTTAAAGAAGAATTTTGTTTCACCTGCGGTATCTTATTGAACAGAATTAAAGATACTTAATTATGCACTTGTATTGACCAATGATTTGAGTTACCTCATCTCCAACCGCCATGTAGATATATGCAGCCGCGATTTGTGCACGGCCGCATTCCATGACTCTATAAATGTGTCAAAATTAAAAGATGTTGTCAATAGATTGATTACAGGGACAATGGATTTAATACAATTATAATATCGGCCACTATATTGTAAAAACGCGTGAGATAAACTTATATTATAACTTTATATATACATACTAATTACAGAACAATAAAACCCCTATCGTTTATTGTTTGGAGCATATTTTTTTCAAACATACAGTTTTATTTTTCTGGTAAAAAATACCTGTCTTAGTTCACCCATACTACTTTGAAGATTATCTGTGACGACATCGGTATATTTGTTAAGATTCTGTATGTGAAGTAAGGTGCGCAAACAAATGATGATATATATATTATGTACTTAGGTAGATCATGTAAAATTTAATTTTAAGTTGGCAAACATCCCAAACTTCTTTAAATCTTACAGGAGAAAGGAATTGATGCAAAATATTTTCAATCGATAGCTAACCCGTATTTAATTGGTAATAGACAGCAAATAATATTTATTCACTATTATACCTACATAATATTTAGGAACCAGTTTCAGGAAATAAAAACTAGAATTATATAAGTGATTTTCTCAAAATGAGACGTCTCCTTAGTAATACAGACCTTAAACCAGGTATGAGACTGCATATGGCTAATTGTTAATATGTTTTATCAATCATTTTCTATGGTATGGAGATGTGGACGCTAAACCAGAATATATTACGGCGAATTCAGGTTTTCAATATATACCGGATAACAATTAATGTTGACGATTTCAATCGATTGTCAAAGGGCCAAGAAGTTCTACGTAGTATCAACATCAGAAAACTACAGTCTGTACCTCGATGTCATTATGAGAGGACGAATGTACAACACCCCCCAATTTGTCATCCAAGGTAAGATCAACGGTAAGTGTAGCAGAGGATGACGCAGCATTTTGCAGCTTACACTCCGTGATTGATACGAGTGCAGTTTCACCAAACTGTTCCAGGTAGCAAATTCTAAACCAAACGTCTCCCTAATGGTGACCTACCTTCGTTAAGGGATGACACGATAAGAAAAAGATAGGTAAGTACACTGAAAAATATGTTTTCGCTGAAAACTGTGTAGGTGGATAGGTATCAAATTTCTGAAAGAGACATTATCAAATATTCACGCCTTTAACGTTCACACGTCGTCTATGTCGAGTTAAATCTTTTCATATGAAACGTACAAAGTGACTAGGATAAGAAAATTTTGGGGATAAAGCTTTTCTTGTAAGCTACGAACCCATAAGTTATAAATACCCAACACACTGACAACATCACATATCTTTTTATATTATTATTAGCTGCCAAAGCTCATTTCAATATTATAGTTTAATTAGAATTTACCCGTTTTCGGAAGTTTATACGTTTATTAAAAACCGTCCAACTTCTTTGGGTCATAATAGAGTACTGAGATATAGGTAAATCATGTCTAAATAAAACACGGTTCTAGTTGGTTTACACTTTACAGAAAGCCAGCATATACTGGATTATTTGTTCGGTTTGGTTAGGTTTTCATATTGAATCTAACAAATTTTTAACATTATTGTCTGCAATACTCCACGAACAACGCGTATTTTTTTCATCTCGGTGCTGTAAATAGAGATGACCGTATAGAAGAGCGATAAGCAAGCTCACGGCAAACTGTGCTACGGTGAAATGTAATACGTATAAATTACATGTAACTGAATTATCCACGTATGTGCCTACTGGTGAAGTATTTAAATATGTACGCTAATATTGAAATTTTTTGGTTGACCAGCCGGTCTTTTAAAATAATATGAATCCTTAGGCACCTATATTTATGAATACAATATAAACGAAATAGATACATATATAATATAATATATGCTTTCAACTTACCATTGAAATAAAAAATGAACCTAAGTATTAAAAAAAACGAGAAATTGTTAAATCGAGATATGAATGAGATGAAAGTTGTTCATAACTTCCAATTTTGGCAGCGCTACTAACAATAATACAAATATTAAAAAATATTAAGGTTAGTGAAAATAGGTAATAATATGTAGGATAATATAGTTAATATTGTATTTGCTATTTTTTTCTTTATAAAATATGATTGTTGAATTTTATTTTTCGCTCCTTTGATGAATGAAATAATCTCAAATACTTGCTGTTACCCTTATAACAGTAAAATACCGCTACCTTTAATTTTAAGTTTCAATTTTCCAGAAAATTTCAATTCAATACAAATTTCAAAACAAAATAGTAAAAATCAAGATGAATGCCATATCCACAACCGTTTACTAAACATCAAATACCTACATACTGTAATATTAGCTATAAAATTGATAATAAATATTGAATAAAATAGAGGAGAGAATGTGTGAATAAAAATATAAATTGTAGAAATTGCAAGTTAAAGGTAGAGCATGATTAGATTTAAGCGTGAATAGTAAAATCGGATAATTGAATTATTCAGGGCCATGAGATCGCGCTGACAAATGTATGTGATTATCAGAGAACTAGCATCTATAAAATATGTAAAAAGAGGAATTTAAATAGACTGAGAAAACTATGTATAAAAGAGACTTATAAGTGTGTGATAAAATTGAATTGATAAAAAGGGCGCCAAGTGCTGTCTAAGTGTGTACATAATTAAATACCATGTAAATAAAGAAAACACTAGATTTAGAGATACAATAGTTGTTTATTATAGGCAAAAAAAACATTAAATTTATTTTGACAAGTATAACAATTGAAATTAAGGAGACTCGGTGATCTTTTTTATGCGAAGACATGCTATTCTACAAAAAAACATTATAAATAAAAATAATAGGGTACTCATCTGCTCTGCATCCCTTCAAATTGTAGACACTGAATTTTAGAAATTAATGTTAATAAAAGTTCAATAAAAGTGAAAGAAAAACTGATTTTTATGTGGCCGGCGTCCATCCGGCCATGTACAAAAAGTAGGTTAAGTTGAAAGATCCATCCAGTTGAGAAGTCAGGGTAAAAGTGAACGAGATCGATAAAGGTGCAACCCTCCTGTCCGCCAAAGTACAAGTAGGTATCAGCAACGGCCGCAGGGTGGGGGTTTGTGTGAAAGAGAATCGATCTTGCTTCCTCTTCTATCGGTGAGAATTTACCTACTCTCAAATTACGTATAGGTACGTATCCACAACGTGACAACACCCCTTTTCCACTCAAAGAAAAAAAAAGATTGAACTCCTCCTAGGGTTTCCATTGGCAGTCAGCTGTTCATGGTGTGACTTATCGTGGTTGAATTTGCCCACGGCTCGTCAGCATCTCGACCATTGAAGTTCAGTTGCCTCTGCCAGAGTAGCTAAGTAGTAGACCATCGTGTGAGACACTGACCCAAGATCAGTAGTGGAGAGTAGTTCCTCATCTTGCAGACTGGTTTGTTCCAAGGGCTTGTCTTTCTTCGAAAATCTTTGAGCATCGTTTGAGAAAAACATTTAGACGGTTTGTTCACTTTGGATTCTTTTCACTTAAGGAAATTTCGTTCCTTATTTTTTCACTAAAGGAAATTACGTTCCTTGTTTTCACTTTCACTGAATGTTTCTTCAAAGTTAAAATTGTCATTTTCACGTTGAGAAAAAAAAATCTTGATGTTGATGATAATGCTAGCAAATACCAGTAAGTAAAATTGATCACGAAGTCTCAAAAAGTCTCAGAAAAAATAATAAAAAATTATACAGTAAATATACAAAAATTCAAAAACTTATGCTAAACAATACCAATACAAGTTATACATGTTGTAAGTCTGCCAGCAAAGCAAAAAAAATGGATTGAAGTTTTCAATAGAAAACATTTGTAAAAGATGATGAAATGTGATGCATCAATAATAAAAAGCTTTATGAAGAACAAGCAAAGATAAAATTAAAGCGTAGTAATAAGGTATCAAATAAATGAAAGAAAAAAATACATAAGCAATTTAAAATAACATCTATCAGTATGTCCATTTCCAAATCAAAAAACTACCAGCAAAAAAAAATACAATTTTTAATTCAGTCTTAAGTTTAATACCGTTACGTGATATCGAGAACATTAATTAATTTATCTTTAAGCTTGCCACAATTTATGACATTCTCATTTAATCGAGTTGAAATAGCTTTAAAAACAAAAGGAAAATATGTTTACAATTTAGTAAACTGATTTGACAAAATAGCTTACCTTTTAATGGTAATGCTTAGGTAAATACATTACATTAAGTAGACAATGTGATATTTAAAATGATACAAAATCTAGTATTGCACAAGCAACATCATAATAATAATGACTTATACAACATAAAAGTTTAAAGATGTAAAGTATCAAGTTACAATTCTTTGATAATATAAGTAATATTTTACAAAGAGAAATGCATAGATAAGTTTAGATAAAGATAACTCTTGGGAAGTTGATTTAGTGCAAAAAATTTTGTTGGTATAAAAGAAAACAGAAAGCGACCAAGTCAATTATTGCGTTAAAGATTAGTTATTAATAACCAGTAGATCCTGCGATTAGCACATAATGATAACAGGTGGAAAAAAGAATAACATAAAAGATTGAAGCAGTACAATGAAATGCATAAAAAGAATACAAGCCACTGCCACAAATAAAATTTCTACTTCCCATGAATTTCTTAGTTGCTGGAATGGTGTTCACTTCAAGGTTCACTCAACGGTTATATACTATCTCACTGTTTGTAAGCAGTCCGTACATTTATAATTAAAACTAAATACAATTGAAATTTCAGATCAGTATGCAGACTATTCTGTTTATCCCACGAGGATACTAACCCAGCGTGATAATGCGTGGAAATCTTCTACGAAACGTTATTTAGAAAAATGATGCACTAAGAAATATCTAGTCACAAATCTGCCTACCACAATTTCTCTACATGAATCTACTAACAAATAATATTAGGCTTATTAGCGTACTAATAATTAAGGAATTTACGATTACTATTGGCAAAAAACAAAAATTTAATCAAAAACTCTAGCTTTAATGTCTGCTATTTGCGTTACAATGCTCCCTCAATGCCACACCTCGACAATTCATTCTTCAAAGGTACCCTAAGTTTTATACAAGTTACATAACTGGCGATTATTGTTCGTTGTATACCATCTGAAGCTTCATATAAAAATCATTTGCCAAAATACATGAAACAACAGAGGGTTAAGTTTGTCTTAAATTCTACTTAATTACTACAAGGTAGAAGTGGACATCAAGTTTTCAGAGGAAAACAAAGAGACTTCTCTTATTACGACAAATATGTACTTTCTTGGACTCACTTTCTTACCAAATAAAATTAACCTAATGTGAGACCATTCATGAACAAAAAAGTGCGAGAATTACAAAATAAAACGAATCTATTGAGAAACCATAATAAACGAGAGCTGCAACCAGCCACATCAAAAACTACATCGAAAGCTAGTGCGAAATTACTGTTAGATACCACCAACGATATCTATAGATAATTACTAATTCAAGTAAAATCCATAACAAAACAAAGAATTTACTCATGTTTCGAGAATTAAGCTAAACAAGCCACCACTATGCTTTCATGCAAAGAAAACATTCTGAATTTAGAGCCCGTTACGTGACAAATTCATTCATAGGATCTGCTTCTTCTCAACCTTAAATAAGAATAGTAGTGCAATAGCTTATGAAACTCATGCCATAAGACTAATGACTAAATAGAGTGATTGGGTAAAGCTCCTCACTAAATGTTCCCGACCCAAATCAAAGTATCTGTGAGCGACACAGATAAACTACAAAGTAAAGGACCAATCCTAAATGTCCGCGACTTCGCAGTTAAAGAGAGTATGGAGATGTATGAAAATTAAAGTTTTGCATAGCAATCATCCACAATAGAGTAAGATTGAAAAAAAACTAGACCTCCGAACTTATAGTCACTAACACTTACTTCCTATCAAATACAAGCTCAATTTTCATTTCACAAAATTAATTAATAATACTAAAAATAAAAAATATATAACCCTAAAGTGAAACCAAACCATTTTGCAGATTGATTTAACAAATAAGATAGTCAAGTAACAATAAATTACAAGAAAAATTCTGTACACAGTACAGTTGTAAAAAGAGAAATAAAATAGAAAGAAAAATACATGTTTTAGTGTGAAAACTGAATTGTCCTTGCAAGCATTTGCGTAAAAGCCCTCATGACCACAACCTAGCAAAACTTAAGATTGAAGATGTTGAACGTCCTCAACCATAAAGTAATAGACACAATTAAAAAAACAGGATTGCATTTGGCTGTTGACCACTGGAATACTGCGACACAAATCTCTGCAAGCCGACATTGCTTTTCATCCAATAAAAGCTTTTCAGTGTTGTAGTTGTGAACCTTGAATGAGATAAAACAATTATGTAGATTAAAATTGTCACAACATGTTGAAAGAATATTTGAAAACATATAATATAATTTGTAAGATTTTGTTTTAATCTTAATTTTGAACAAAAGAAATCTCGATATCAGATGTAACGTATAATACTAAAAGATAAAACTAATTGGAAAAGAGAAAAAAAAGTAAATGTATTATCTTAAATGCAATATTTTAAGTAATTCATACGTCATTTAAGTATATTATTTACAATACAAAATTACAAAATCATCATACCTAATTTAAACACAAGTTTTATAGAGCAACAAATTTGTAAATATCAGTTTCGATATATAATAAGAGCATAATTAATCATGATTCATAAAAATTTGCAAAAAAAAAAAATTATATGACATTAGAATCATTAACATAGGTATAAATTGAAAAAAAACTTAGTTTCTAGACATGCTAATGGATAGAATCACCCCCTTCGAAATGAATTTGGAAAAAAAAAGAATGAGATTGAGCAGAATATTTCCTCATTTCCAAACATTGAAAAAAAAAACAAAGGTGTCATTAAATTAGGTCATATTTTCTATTGTCTTTGAGTGACAATGTTAATTCCAAGATTAATAAATGCAAATTAAGTGATTTGCTTAGTCAAAAGTAAAAGTATTTTGAAAAAAAGAAAGAAAATGGTAGCAATATTAACAAGCACACAATTAAGTAGAATCTCAGCTTTAAGAAAAAAAATTAATTTAAAGTAGTTTGTCAAAAACATTTAAATTGTATTGTACAATTTTAACAAAAAGTGAAATTTAAAAGTAATGTGCAATAAAATAAGTTATATTTAGATTGAATGAAAAGATTAATAGTAATTTAAAAAATATTATGCTGATTTGGCAATATCTTTAATATGAAATTTCCCTATTGGTTTGAGATTCTTATCTCCAAGCAAGTAGATTAGAGGCGAAATTTTCTTTAAAACAACATTTTCCACGAATCTCGGCGCCAATTTACTAGAAAAATAATTAGCTGCCGATGATTGCACAAAGTTCTTCCTGTATACAGTATCTCCTTCGCTGTATTGGATTGATTTCCTCCTGAGATTATAACGTTTGGCGTTTCTAAAGAAATTAGTAAATAATTCTTCCTGTACTATATCAAAAATAAATGGGAGTTCGAGTAATTTGTTAGTAAATTTATCTTGCTCGACCATGTTTGGTTGACCAGAAGTTGCATGAGTTGGTACATGGTGAGGAAAATGAAAGCGACCATCAAGAATGATGTCTCTTCCATGTAACAAAAAATAAGGGGAAAACTTAGTGGCAATATTTACTGTAGAATTCAGCACTGTTTGTACATGATTCACATTTTCTGACCAAAGACGCTGATTCTTACCAACTAAAATGGCTAGAGAGGTATTTATGGTTTGATTATAGCGTTCCACTGTATTACTCTGTGGAGAGTAGAAGGCATTTAAGAACAATTTTGGAACGTTATATTTAGCTAAAAAAACTTTAAATTCTTTAGAGATGAACTGCTTACCATTATCCGCTAAAATACAAAAAGGTACGCCGTGCTTCAAAAAAATTTCAGACTCCATAAATTGAATGATAGGTTTTGAGGTTGCCTTTTTCAAAGCCTTTAACCAAACGTACTTTGAAAATACATCAACCACGGAAAGAATAAACATAGCTCCATCCATAGCTTTGGGGAAAGGTCCAATTAGATCAATCGACAGCGTTTGTAGCGGTCGATCTACTATTTTAGGATTTGTCATCAAACCTGAAGGTGGTTTGGTGCAATGTTTAAATTTCTTACAAATGCTACATTTACTAATGAAGTTAGTTACATCTTTAAAAATTCCGGGCCAATAATAGTATAAAGCAATTCTTTTAAACGTTTTATAGATACCTAGATGAGCTAAATTAACATCACAATGAAATTTATTAATTAAATCTATCCTGTCAGGAAACTTAACACATTCCTTCCAGTTTTCATCGCTAAGTGGAAGATCACCTGCTTTAAATCTGAAAAGCTTATTGTTCAAAATTTTGAAACGAGGGAACTTAAGAGGATTCGTACCACATCCTTCGAAGTTAAAGCCATACCAATCGTCTTCAGATTTTTTGTTTAGTGCTGCGACTTCCGCCAGCTCTAATCGCGACAAGACGTCTGGTACGGTGTTTAACCTACCCGGTCGGTGTTTGATGTCAAAATCAAGCTGTAAAAGTTTAGTAGCCCAGCGCGCTAACCTACCTGACGGATTATCTAAGCTAATGAGCCACTTCAAACTTGAGTGATCTGTGTAGATAGTAAAATGGCATCCATCAATATACTGTCTGAAATGGTGTACTGATTCTATAATAGACAATAACTCTCGTTCGGTTACTGTATAGTTACGTTGAGATTTTGATAGGGTTCTAGAGAAAAATGCAATCGGATGCTCGCCATCCTCAAAGTTTTGAGTCAGGACTGATCCAATACCGTATGCACTTGCGTCACAATGTAGAGAAAATTCCAATCCAAAATCTGGGCAAGACAAAACAGGTGCAGTAATTAGAGCCTGTTTCAGAGCCTCAAATGCTGTTTGAGCCTCCGATGACCATTGAAAATTTGAGATGCCTTTCTTTTGTCCTGTTAAACGGGATAAAGGGGCAGATATAGAAGAAAAGTTATTAATAAAACGTCTATAATAAGAACATAAGCCTATAAATGATTTAATGTCCTTTGAAGATTTTGGAATTGGAAAATTCTTTACGCTCTCCAGCTTTACTGGATCACACTGCAGACCGCGCTCATTTACTACATAACCTAAAAATTTCAATTCAGATCTGCAAAATTCAGATTTTTTAAAGTTAATTGTCAATCCTGATGAGATAAATTTTTGAAGGACTCTTTCTAATAAAATTAAATGGTTATCAAAATTTTCCGAAACTATTAAAATATCATCTAAATAACAAAATACTCTTGACTCAAAATCCGGTCCAAAAAGACTGTCTGAAAGACGCTGCATGACGTTACTACTGTTTCTGAGACCAAAAGCTAAAACATTGAATTCAAAAAGTCCCCGTCTGGGCACAACAAAAGCAGTCTTTTCACAAGACTCTGGTGACAAAGGTAATTGCCAGAAGGCTTTAGAGAGATCTATTGAAGAAATAAACTTTGCATCCCTAAGATGGTCCAGAATCTGCGAAATATACGGTAGAGGATAATTATCTGATTTTGTGACGCTGTTTAGTTTTCTGGAATCGAGACAAAGTCGTCCTGTTCCATCTTTTTTCGGTACAATTAAAATAGGATTTGACCAAGCAGAAATTGATGGCTTGACTACACCTAAGGCTAGCATTTCATCAAGCTCTTTTTCAACTAGCTGCTGCTTGACTGGTGACAAAGGGTAATAACGCTGTTTAATAGGCGGGCCAGTTGTTTCAATCTTATGTGAAACCAGATGAGTTCTACCTAGTCCGACCTTTTCAAAAGATATTGCATAAAATTTTTCCTTTAAATTTTCTAATTTAGTATGCTGAGTGTCGGTTAAAACAATTGTATTCAATGAGCAAACAGAGGAAACAGTATGTTTGTTATCCTGCTGTTGCAGTGATGAGAAAACATGAGGTGCAATACTGAAAATTTTCCAAAAATCTATACCTAGTATGAGCTCTGGATGAATGTTATTTACTACTACTAAAGATAAAATAAAAGTTATATTATTAAAGGTGACAGGTACCCGCAACTCTCCTTTCGCGAGTTGGGATCTACCGTCGACTGTTTTAATATACATACTAGAAGGTAATAATTTATAGCCTATTTTTAATAATTTTTCCGATTCTTTTTTACTAATGCAACTGACGGAGGCTCCCGTATCTAATAAACCTATCAACTTAACATTATTTACAAATATGTCTGCAAAAGGCCTTGGATCGTCATGATCACAAGGTAACATAGGGGCTAAATAAGAATAATTATAAAAATCGGTGACTACTTTCAGCCACGATTTCCATTCGGCCTTTTGTTCAATTACGGTTGGGCGGCTTCCGAATGTTTGTGCTCGTTTTTTTGAGCTTCCGTGACCGTAGCTGTCGAACAATTCGGGCACTTCGCTGTGATTGTCTTGCTTTTACGACAACGAAAACATAAAAGATGAGTAATAGTCCTGCAACTAGAATAGTGATGCCCTGTCTTTTGGCACTTCAAACAAATAATATTCGCTGCTTGAGTGACGATCGGTTTGCTGGTATGCCTATTGGAAAAAGTTTTATTTGCTGTAGATGAGGGAATGCAGCTCTGTTGAACAGCCGCCACATTGCCTCTATGAAGTTTAGTTCTCGTATCCGCCTGCGCTGTAGTAGTTCCGGTGATACGATCCACGTTTTTGCAGCAAGCCGATAGTTCTGTAAACGACTTCACTTCCCGAGCTATGACTACCGCCTGGTATTTAGGCAGTAGGCCTTTCTGTATAAAAATTAACACCTCCTCGTCTGTGTACCTGGTTCCTAAGCGATTGGCAATTTCCTGCATGCTAATAATGAAACTCGTAACTTTTTCATCGTTACGCTGCTTGCGAGTTTGAATTTTGTTTGCCAAGTCAGTGAGGATTGCCAGATCCTCAAACTGTAAATATAAAGCCGCACGCAATTGCTGCCAGTTTTTAAATTGACCTTTCGTCATGCGAAACCACGTCAAAGCCTCTCCCTTCAACAAGTCAGGAAAGCACGCTAACAACATGCTGTTAGGAGTATTGCGACTCTCTAACAGCTCATCTATCCGCAGCACGAATTTGTGTACGGAAGATTCCCCATCGAATGAAACGTTATACGATTTGAGATAAGACTGGTGGAAATTGTGTGAGCACGCCTTTTGCTGAAATTCTGGATTGTCCTCTTGCGAGATATCTGAAACGATCTCCGTGTTCTTCTGTAGCTCCTCTCTAGCTGCAATAGAATCATTCCACGTTTGCGCCTGATCTTGCATCAGCGACAGTTTATCCGCTGGTTCCAGACCTCTCGCAATCAGAGCTGACCTGAGAGTGCTAGACTTCCATGACTCCGCCATGCTGATTGGAAGCTGTGCAACAGTATCCTCCATTGTTTAATAATAAAGTATACTTGAGTATGTAAAAACAATCAAACTGCTAGACAGGGAAACTACACACGAATGTGAGAACACGGGCGAAGACCACAACGAAAGTAGTTGAAAACAACGAAAAATAACTCACAACAACGAAAATGATTCACAACAATGAAAATAATTCACCACAATGAAAATAATTCACACCAATGAAAATAATTCACACTAACGAAAATAATTCACACCAACGAAAATAATTCACACCAAAAATAAATGACAACCCCTGTCAAATGGGAATACAATCGCCGAACTAAACTTAATATTGTAATAAGTAAATCTGAAAGAGTTAAATAAAAGCAAATATAGCTTGAAATGCAATCTATTGCGAAAAAAAAATAACAAGCTGTAAACAAAAAATAAAAACTAAGTTTCCAAAAAAAACTATAAATCTGTAAAGCAATTGATGAACCTTCGACGCGTTTCTTGAAGATTGACACACTAAAAGTTAATTACTGCTGACCTATCAATAACAATGACATATGAACAATCAAATTTAAAAGAGACACTTAGCTTTTGCAAAAATCCTCTGCGATGTATTGAAGGTGGGCGAAATATGGTGAAATCCGTCCTTTTTAAGTCAAGAAGAATGATGAAAATGATGTAACTTATTTCTGTAGCCCTCTTCGAGGTTTAATTTATCTGAAAAAATATCTAGGTTATTTCCTTTCTAAATTGACTAAAATTAAAAGATGTGCTCGAGTAATAATGTTATAGCATTATAGCTTCCCATCTGAGAAAAAAACTAGAGCAAATTAAAAAAATTAAATAAAATGCTTGTGTTTTAAATGATAGTTAATGAGTAAGCAAAGAAGAATAACTCGTGACAATCATTGTAAGCAGAGTATAGTAGTTTAAAAAAGTAGGTATAACCACTGCATAAAATGATTATATTTTTGTAATGGTAATGAAAATGCTTGAAACTTTATACTGAGCAGTATCTATTGAACAGTAGGTATAGATAATATAACCATTAGCTTATTTTAAGTTACTAAAGTTTACAAAAAACAATTTAAAATCTACTAGGAATAATACAAAGATTTATGTATATACACTAGGTAGGTAAAATTAATGTATTTTAAATGTAAAGACATTTGTTTAAAAGAATATTAATAAAGCATTTACAAGAACTGGGTTTTGCTAAGACCCAAAACATCCATTAGGATCGGATATGGTCAAAAGAAAAACCGAATTAACCGAAGGGGCAATTAAAAAAGGTCTAAGTAAACAATGTAATAAAATATCAGATACCTAGAACTAAGTAGTTCAAAACAATAAAAATGCAGCAAATTTCTCCAACTGCAATAAAAACAATACAAAGCCAGAATGCTAAGAAATACCCGTAATAAAACCGAGGGTTTTAAACCTTGAGTTAATGTGTTTCTGTGCAAAATAAACTGCATTTTAAATAAAAACACATCCGTTTCAAATATTTAGAGAAAGCAATAACAATAAAGTTGTAAAAGTCCCAAAACTAAATTGGGGTGCAATTAAGAGGGTCTAGAGCTAAATGTGACAATAGGCTAATAAAAATAAACCCACTACCTAGAAATGGTAAAGATTTTAAATAATAACAAATAAATGCAGTGAATTCAAAGAATTTTTCTGCGAAGTGCCGTAAATATAATTGGAAAGCAGATAAATAATATTATTTAAGTGAGAGATACAAAAACTAAACAATTGTTAAGTGTGGAAAAAACCAAGGGTAAAATACATAATGACGGTTTCAAATTACTCTGAAATGCATAAAGTAGGTAACGACCTTGTTTACTATTTTTCTATAATTCTATTTTGTCCCTGCCTAACTACTTGAAACAAAATGTTAAGAAGGTTTTATACCTGAAATGGGTTTTTGGAAGTAATAGGAATATACCTACATGAATGTTTTCATAACTACACATTTTGACAAAAATGACGGTTATTAAATTTTAACATTGCCTTAACAACAAAAACTTTATGAAAAAATAGAATGAGATCTACGGAAATAATTTACGCGGGAAAATAAATTCATATACCTACCTACGTAGTTTATCTAAAAAATTACAGTCGAAATAATAAGAGAAAAATAATCAAAATGAATTGACAATCCGCCATTACAACAAAGCTATCTAACTATGATATTATATTAATTAAAGTTTGCGATGACAATAATTCCTAATATAATTAAATGTAGACAAATCTACCACTAAATTGAAACTTACTAGAAAGCAAATTAGAAACATTTGTAACAAATTGGATATTTAAAAAAAAACATATTAATACCTACTGATTATGCTCTATAATAGAATATCAGCAAGAAAAGATAAAAGACCATGAAATTAATTATGTTTATAACCTCATCTAATAGTTAATTGAGAAAAAACTAGGTCTAGTAGATATTCTTATCTGCAAATCCCCTCACTCAATACCCTCACTGACGCTAGAATTGATTAAAATTTTAATAACTAAGTTTTAATTGAAATTTTTAAATATTAAACTTATTCAAACAGAAGATTTATCTAATTTAATATGACATTCAATAATATAAAACAATCACTGATTTAAAATAATAACTAATAACCAGAAAAATAACCACCAAGCAGATTTTGCAATGAACAATGCCGCAAGCTATCTACAAACCATACACTTTTTATGAAAAATAATTACTGAAAAGAATATAAGTTCAAACATAAGATTAAAATAATAGTTCAAAAACTTACCAAAAATCAAACCACTTGTAGACACTAAGCACAATGGAAGCTAGTATAGAAAATATATAAAAGAGTAGGTATAGATAGTATAACACAATTAAGTTCTGAGATGTTGACACTTCGAAAGGTAAGATTGAAATGAAAGATGCGAACTGCCCCGTACCTAATATACAGTAAAAATCCAGTGCCATGTGGAGAAACTAAAAATCTGCATTCGAAGCATCTACGGCCTCAACAAACAAAACTATATAAATTTCGCCAAATTATTGATATCCTCTATCAATATTTAATTGGATGTTAGAAAATAAACGAACAATGTAATTAATATAAATAATCAAGCGAAGATAATACAAAGCACTAACTTTAACATAACATGAATTAAGTATTTTGGCTAAGAAAAAATATATAAACCTAGCATTATTTATAGAATTCAAACTAATGCATCTATAAAATAGTTTCTAACCAAAATTTGAGAAAACACAGAACCAAAAACTATGTTTAGATAGGATTTGCGGTCAAGCATTTCATTTTTCAACGGACTTTCATAAAATTCATAATTCAAACAATTCACTAAGAAAAAATACTATTACAGATTTAATAACTAGAGTCAAATGCCGTCGGACATGAAAATTTTCTGACTAACAAACCTAACAATATAGATTATAAGTCTCCTTCTAAACTACAATATTCCCAACAAAATTATATATACACTGATTAAAAAACTAGTATGATGATAAATAATGTAATAATGCATTAGTAAAAAAAATACAACATAGAAAATATCTAAGCGAAAAAATTAGCACTGCTGAAATAAATATACAAAAATATAGATTACAAAAAACCCTAACATAGTAATTAAAATGTCTATCTCCGCAAGCCAAAGATCACGTATCATCCGTTTTATAAGAATAAAAGAAATAATTTAAGAGAATAAAACAATTGACAAAGCCTCAATTAAACTAAATACCAGTTCCACTGAAAAATCACACACAATTGACAATCGATGTTAAAATAGTTCAACAATCGGTCCTAGGTTGTAGCGCCAATTGTAATATTCGTGAAAATGGTGAATAAATATGTGAATAAAATAGAGGAGAGAATGTGTGAATAAAAATATAAATTGTAGAAATTGCAAGTTAAAGGTAGAGCATGATTAGATTTAAGCGTGAATAGTAAAATCGGATAATTGAATTATTCAGGGCCATGAGATCGCGCTGACAAATGTATGTGATTATCAGAGAACTAGCATCTATAAAATATGTAAAAAGAGGAATTTAAATAGACTGAGAAAACTATGTATAAAAGAGACTTATAAGTGTGTGATAAAATTGAATTGATAAAAAGGGCGCCAAGTGCTGTCTAAGTGTGTACATAATTAAATACCATGTAAATAAAGAAAACACTAGATTTAGAGATACAATAGTTGTTTATTATAGGCAAAAAAAACATTAAATTTATTTTGACAAGTATAACAATTGAAATTAAGGAGACTCGGTGATCTTTTTTATGCGAAGACATGCTATTCTACAAAAAAACATTATAAATAAAAATAATAGGGTACTCATCTGCTCTGCATCCCTTCAAATTGTAGACACTGAATTTTAGAAATTAATGTTAATAAAAGTTCAATAAAAGTGAAAGAAAAACTGATTTTTATGTGGCCGGCGTCCATCCGGCCATGTACAAAAAGTAGGTTAAGTTGAAAGATCCATCCAGTTGAGAAGTCAGGGTAAAAGTGAACGAGATCGATAAAGGTGCAACCCTCCTGTCCGCCAAAGTACAAGTAGGTATCAGCAACGGCCGCAGGGTGGGGGTTTGTGTGAAAGAGAATCGATCTTGCTTCCTCTTCTATCGGTGAGAATTTACCTACTCTCAAATTACGTATAGGTACGTATCCACAACGTGACAATACACACTACCAAATATTTTCAAAATGCGAATATATATTCCCATCAACCCACTGCTGTAGCAATCTAACCCACCCTTAGGCCGAAGACTGCATCTTCGATCCCGCCAAGTGCGCGTTTCCCATTTGGAAAAACCAATTTGACACCGTAAAGGTTGACATTACACCGGTCTTATTCGTTTAGAAGCGGGAATGTAATACGATGGTCCGTGGAGTAGTGAGAAATGGTTATTGGACCGTAAATATTTGGCAACTCAATATTACCCACCGCACATACGGCGCTGCGTTTATGAATAAAATTATCTTTCACCAAAAACAATCGTAAAAACTAATACTAATAGTTATTTTCAAGTAAGAAAATTTTATAAATATACACATTTATAATTTAAGACGTATCATTATAATTTAATTATTTAATTTTGTTCAGAGTAATGAGTTTAATTTTTTCGCTGCACTCATGGAGACGTTCCTACAAAAGAAAATCGTGGGCAATGACCCACATTCAGTTTGGGAAAACCAGATATTTATTTATTTATTTATAAAAAGAGTATTACGGCATGACAGCTATTGGCCAATGCGCCATAATACATAATAAATACAAATATATAAAAATATCTTAATTACAAATAACAATAAAAAGACAGCATGTGTAAATATTAATGAAATATGATAATTTACACAATTATAAATTTAACCTATTTAATACGTCCACAAATATTATATAGTTAATAAAAATAAAATCAACCGTTATGGTGCCATCAAATAAGCTAATTGCACGATACTTTCATTGGCTGATATCCACTCCATACTAATTAGTTGATACCCGATTGTCAACATATCGTTTAGTACCACTACGCTGAAAGGAGTTATGTACGCATCAAATCTATGTGAATTTAGCTGAAGGTATATCATATAATGGTAAACCAATGGTTTTTTAGTACAGCATTACAGTACCAAAAAAGTTTGCATTTATTTTTGAGAGAAAAGTTTACCTCAAATCCCAAAGCAAATATATCTTAGGTCGATTGAGTGTAGCATAATTTTCCAAAATAGCCCTAAAGAGTGAAGAAAAGTTAATCGTATGAGATTTAGATCTAAGTCTGCGCTGTCAGTGAAGCATCGGTACCCGGGATGTGGTTAGTACTGGAGGACCATTATGCTTGGAATCAACTATTTGAAGAAACCAAGACACATTTTGTCAAGGATCTTTACGATCAGGCGCACACACAAAAAAAATGTTTGAAGGTATCACTTTGAAAAAGCATCGACAATTTTTTTTTAATTGATTTTTAATGCGGCTAGAGGGGGCGGGGTTAACAAAATTCAGCAGGTGTCACTGACTCCCACATTTGCCCGACAAATACTTTTAGCTTCTAGTCGCTTCAACTTTTCAACATTTCTCCAGATGCATTCCCCATACACAGTTATTCCACAATTTGAGCCCAGCAATAAATACTTTACCTCTAGGTATAACAACTAAGAGTGTTTACTTATGAGTAATGTCGAGCTGTTGCATCCACAAGTGGTTACAGAATCTGCGAGGCAGGTTATGATTATTAAGGTGTCTATTTGTGTCATCCGTGTTATCTTATCTTTTAGATATGCTGCATCAGAGTGTGACATCTAACATTAGGTGCCTCAGATGGTTGAATCAATTTGTGAGTTTTACTGGAACAGGCTTTGTGTTAATCATTTGTATTTAAAAAATAAACCGTAGGTACAAGAGCAAAAAAAAATCAAAAGTATTATACAACATAATATTTTATTAAATTACAGTAGGTACGTATTATTGCCTATTATGAAGTCATTAAGTATTCAGTACACTTGCTCAGGTTCCCCATTCAAGATGTTTGAGTGATGATATTAACATTCTGACTTCTGCTTTAAGCAGTTTGACACAAGATGGGGGTGGATGGAGGATGGGGGTTTGAATGACGCGGTGTTAGAGCCCCCGTGGGGGTTGTTTGGGCCTCTAACTGTTACGGCCGTCCGATTGCTTTGCGATGAGAGGAAATTCGCCCGCGCATAGTTATCTCAATGATAGTTGAGTGATTCAAAATAAAGAAAAGGTTATCTTATTATTGTTCCAGTTAATTTACTAAAAAAGTTATGTAAAATCATTGCTATCAATATACTAGGATATATTGGATATGTACTGATATTGAAATTCAGCAAGTTTTACTGGGGTTAAATAATTTTCGTAGTAATTTCTGTGTTGTTCGAGTATTTTTGTTATAAATGAACCATTTTGTAGGTGTTACCATTTCAATTACCTAAATAAAGTATAACCTTAAGAAAATGTATACAATTTAGTTAGATTTACGAACCTAAAACTGTTTTTACATGAATACTTAAAAAGAAAATTGTATTTAAAAGAACTTTTCTGTAATGCTAATATTTTTCACTTAAGTATATTTATTGAATAAAATATTATTTTTTGTGTATATTTATACCTGCTTATTTATTTATGTCACCGAACAATATTTTTTACTAAAGTATAATAAAGTATGCGTGATAACGTACCACGATGCAGTAAAATATAATGAAGTGTATATTTGTCACAATATTATCATATTAAAGAAAAAACAAATATTGCATATTATATATTTCTAATATAATATACTTTAATAATTGGGCACTATATATTATATTATTGTGTAACCATGCTGTTATTGTAACTTTTCATAGACTTCCTTAAGAGCATTTACCACTAAAAAATGACAATAATGTACAGTTCCGTCTCAACCAACTTGACCACCTCGTGCGAAATCCGAAAATTCACCATATTTATTTTCTACTTCCAACTATTTAAACACACAAGAAAATTGTCCAGCATTTGCTTTTATTGAGATCTGTTGCTAAAACGAAATACGTTGATTTCCAGTTTTGAATGCCTTAAGTATTTTTACCACGTTTTTATTAACTCGTAATCTTGTTTGTCCAAGATTTTAACTAACCAACCAACTAGCTGGACATTTGAAACTTTTAGAATATATCAGAACACGACGATAATGCATTCTTTTAATACTTTTGGCCATCTTTAAGCAGAATTGAATTCATTTTCAATTAATTCTGTTTTTGTATGTTTCGGGAAAAAATCGTTAAAAGTAATATTTACTACTCACTATTATCGGTTGCTAAGTAGGTCCTAGCAACTAAATTATTAATATATGCGTGCGTTACTATGGAAATCAATATGAAATGTCAAAATGACATTTCTGTATTCTATAATATTTATTCAGTATTTCTATGAAGTACAATAAAAAGTTTTTATTAATACATATAATTGTCAAGTTTATATGATTCAACAGAAAATTTAAAAAAGTGGTATAAAAAAGATCTTTTTATCTTGTAATTATTATCTTGCCAACTTGCCAATATGAAAACATGAAAATTGTCGATAAATAGGTAAGTATACCAGGTGTACCCACAGAACAGATTAATAAGATAGAATTAAAAAAGGCAATCCACTATAGATCAAGATTTTGAAGCCAATTTTGATTTATGAGTAAATGAGGGGCAACACATAAAACGCAAAAAATAGAAAGTCTCTACGTGACAAACTTTATTGCATATTAAGATAAAGACATAAAATAGCTTATAATTTAACATATTGTGTCTTTAGTTTGTACAATGAAACAGAGAACTAATGGGAATTGAAATTTCTAACGGGTGTGGAGTAACAGGCAACCGATCTTGTGTGTGGACGAATATGGAATAAACTTAAACACGTGTTAAGAATACGTCATTTTAAGCTATCCTTCATTCTGAAAACTGCTCTCGGTTTATGCACTGATGCTCATTCAATATTGGTATATTTGAAGGTTGCAGCACACATAATAGCACGTCTATAATGAGTGTTTCATTTTCGTAAGACACCCACACATTCAAACCCCTGCTTTAAAATATAGTGTATTTGGGTATAGCCTATCTGAATTCTATTTATTAATCTGTTTTGTGGTTTAAACCATATTTTTTCACACTCGAAAATCGTACCTTTTACAACCACACCCAAAAGTTAAAACACTTTCCATTAGTTTTGTGTTTCCTGGGTAGATACCTATACTATCATAAACTTGATATAGGTACATACATAACAATAATTCAACGATTAATAGTCTGTAAATATAAATTAATACCTACTGTTATATGAGATAGTTTAAATCAATATTTATATTGAAATGAGAAAAAATCATCACTCTGATTATGTTGTATGTTCTATATTCCCGGATTTTACCTACCTTGTAGAAAAGTACTATGAAAAAATACTTCGGTCCAGGCTTACGACATCAATTGGCTATTTTTTAAATCTACCAAGGGATTGGCATACCAATCTCGGAATGCTAGAATATTCAATGATTGTTGTGAAATATCTTAAGTCAATGGAATACCTGTGCAAGGTTTCATGTACCTAAGAGACCGTATTACTTTCTGTCATTGTTAGTTTTTTAATATCCGTAGAATAAATGATGAGGGAAACTTATTTGGCCCTAATTTAAGTTCTAATTACTAGATGAGAGGGATGTAATTACATCAATAAAAGAAAATAAATACTCTACTCTTATTTTGAACGCTTGTATCAAGCTTTTTAGTTAAGGCTATAACTTCAGTAAAGTTGAGGCATGCTCTAAAAATATCGTGACGAACAAAACATAATTTGTCATAAAAATTCAACATGCGTCCATTTAATATTATGTTTATTGTTATTTAAGTAATAATAATAATATTATATTCATTGCCATGTTTTGTTTTTCGAGTAAATAAGTAACGTTTTTAGTCATCTTTACACGATTTAAGTTTTTTATTTTATTTTAATTTAATTTTTATGTATTTCTTTATTTATTTATATTATTTATTTTTATTTATCGATTTTTTTTTTGCTCCGACGCCATCACAAAACAAATCGATGTGCTCACAGGTCAACTATCGCTCTCCGACTGGCAACGGCCGAAATTACGTTCCACCTATTGCTGAAAATTATTTGCCTTTTCACTGAAGTAGGTATGCTCTTAGTACCAACAATGCTCCTTTAAGTCTTTATATAATAATAACAAATATTAATACTATCGACCGAAGGTACTTGAATGGAATTTGAATTTAAATTCTAATGGATTCAAGCTCTGTACTATTCCATTTAAGTCGTTTTTTGCAACCTGGGTTTCGCCTTTCGGCATCTTCAGGTGGAACCCGGGTCGCAAAAAACGTCTTAAATGGAATAGTACAGAGCTTGAATCCATTAGAATAATAATAAAGTCTAAACTACATATTATAATGATATCTGTTACATTTTTTCACGGGGATACGAACTGTATTTAGACGTCTGGAATGCGTTGAAACGGCTAAAAGAATCGGTGTATGCAAGACAGTACTGACGAGGTGGGGCATCCTGTTAAGATGTAGGATACTAGTTATGTAATTGGTCTGGCCACGTATCGGCATCATGTGTGTAATTAATAAAACGTACTAAATGCGATGTAAGTATATAATGTTTAGGAAAAAAGTAACATAATTCTGAAATAGTTAAAAAGTATGTTATAAGTAAATAATTAATTAAAGCAATGTGTGTTTATATTCAATTATATCAGTATTTTACCTTTTAGTTTATTTTTACATTCTAGACAAACTAAGCTATGGTGCATATGTAATTATTTTTATAAAAACCTACCTACATATTTTATTTTTTACTTATTCTCATTTTTGTCAAATAATAAACTAGTCATAAATTTATTTTTCTTATTGGTTAATTTTTAATGAAACAATATCATATAATCTTTATAATAAAACAAATACGTATGTGTAAATAAAAATTAAACAGATAGATGTTATTCCCATTATTCTATTTGTTTTTTACCACCATTAGTGTATTTTTCATACCCATAAACTTCGTCTTCTTCTACCTTGCGATCTTGGCCTCCTCCAGCATTTGTCTCTATCCGGGTCTATCCAAAGCCCATTCCCTGCAGTTTATGATGCCAAAAGTCTTTAATTAACACATGAAGCTATCCTTTCACCTAGTGCGAGGTTGGCCAGGTTTTCATTTGCGTCAGGCTTTCCAAATGTCAGTTTCTATGTCAAGCAACAGACAAAAGACAGATTTACACCTATAATGCAGGTGTTGGATGTTGCATAACGCATGTTATATTTTGAAAGTGAAACAATAAATATCGTAGAAAAGACATTTAAATTTTTAAAGTTAATTGTATTTGATTGTTAATGGTTTAAATATTTGAAGTACCTATCTATAATATTATTAATAATATTTGTGTTACTTAGATATTTATTTAATTTTCTGGAAAGTAAACGTTTTTGAATTAGTGTGTAATTCCTAGAAATAATTCTAATCAAACGTCTAACCCCACGAGCAACCCTTAGTGGAAACGCCATTTTCTGACCAGTGACCAGTGGTAACATTCTTTGTTAACGCTTCAGGGTATAGCTGATTCAAATAACATTTTATGGTTTCATTTGGCGGGAAACAATTTGGAGGTTATGTACGATTGTTAAACAAACGTACTTATGTCAACATTACTTACTCCCCAGTGATTATTTTTATTTCTATTGGCGTCATTGCAAGTTGAATTGAAAACATAAAATATGTATAGACTTACATATATATATATATATATATATTAAGGGTCAAAGATCCGGGTGATTTGGCTGTCGAAGAGTATGTGAAAGGGTTGGATTCACTCTTCTCGGCATTCAAGACACGCAAAAATAGTCTGTGGCCACTGGAAGACCCGTAGCATTCATAAATTGGCGTAACTATCTCGGTAATCCAATGTTTGCTTTAATATTCCGATACAATCCGACAGTGCGGATGATAAAAACGGCCACTAACGATCCTAATAATTATGACCGTTAACCCACGCACATTCTATAACCACTTTTGGATGCGATAGCTAGCAATAACTCGTAGGTGAACACCCTTAGTTATTCCTACAGACCAGGTATTTATCACAAAACTCAAAGTAAGGACTGTCTGAGTATGTGGAATTTACTTGGAAAGTACGTTATGCCGCGGTCGAAGTGAAGAAAATTTGTCAGTAGTATACTCAAACAACATCTTCTTGGCTACGTGTCAAAAATGTGAACTAACAACCTCCTCCCATTTTTAACCGCAATTCCATTATAAACTAACAAGTTCCTCCCATTTAGTCGACAACAGCGCCTTCCGGCTTTTGCCAAAATCTTCTTGATGGAGAGTAGGCGGCACAATCAGTCCCACTTTCTAGATTTTTTTCACCCCACCGTCTCCCGCCACCTTAAAAACCATTAATAATATTATGGATATTTTTATCAAAATGGACCCCCCCCAAAGCAGTTTTCTGTGTAGACGCTTGATCCACACTATCTTGAATATAACCCATATACCTTATTTGCGTATTCATAGGTAGCAACTGTTCATTACCAAGGTTAGTGCCACTCTATCATCCGTTACTCACCCATTCTTTTCCATGTGGTCGCAATTTGCATTCCACCTGCTAATAAAGTCAATCGCTTTCCTTGTAACCATTTTGACTAACATAATATTATGTATTGAGACTGGTTCCATTACTCATGGGCCCTAAATGTTTTTTATTGGATCACGTGTTCAGTTAGTTTGTTGTTGAATACATGTTGATGTGTAGAAGTTTGACGTATTTAAAATTTGTATAGTTAGTGTCACGGTAAGAAAAAGTAATCCAGTCAAGGTTGATATATAAATAAAAGAAAGTTAGGCATGAACGTAAAATGTAGCAAAGTTTGGCAATGCTCGACGGTAAAGCTAGATTAATGAATAATTGACTCTTAATATCGGGGCGTGTAATCGCGCTGTCACGTGGATTTGACTATCAGTGAAACTTCAATCTATCTAGGATATAATATATAAATGGATATCAGTTGAATATAAAAGATGTTAAAGAAGTAAGCCTTGCAAGTGTATATATTATTAATTAGTGTGCTAAGTGTAATTTAAATATGTACCTACATGATGATATACTGCAGATGTAAAGAAAACACTGTAATTTAAATGCTTTACAATTATTTATTAAAAGATAAAATACATAATACTAATCAAAATAAAGTAGAGAATATTCGCAGACAGAGAAATTATATAAAAAAAACATTATATTATATTATATAATCTGGATACTCATTTGTACGTCCTTCGATATTCACTGAATCTATTAAAATTCTAAAAGAAACTACTTGTTATACTGAATTTAAAATTGGATGCCGTCCGAGCGGCAACCGTCAAAGTAGCCTATTTTTTAAAGAGATTCGTCTATCTGTGCAGTCATGGTTAAAGTGAAAGAGTCATAGGAATCTAAAGCTCTTCTTTTCTACCGTTGCGTTGCAATGGTAAAGAGAAAATCAATCTGGTGTCTTTTTCTAAGTGCTCATCCTTATACCTAATTTTTATCAAGTATATTTGCAACATGACATTAGTGTTATTTTTTTTTGTCATTTTATCCACACACTACTACGTTATATTGTTATTAGAATTCTCATTCCAAATTAAATTTAAATAGCAGCTGAATCGCTTCATATTAAAATTAAGAATCGAAAACTGGACTATGATATCTGGAATTCAATAATATTAATAGCACTTACTGTTTGCTCACCTTTGTTGATATTGCGACCACCTCCCGATGTCGTTTGATTCGCTTAACGACCCCTACAGTAGCCGTTATTGCCTGCAAAAGTCGTTCGACAAAACTACTATTCTCAACTACAAAGATAATCAAAATACACGTAGAATTGTATATTATTTGAACACTCACAGTAGTTGGTATCGCCGCTATAAAAAGTCATTG
This sequence comes from Rhyacophila brunnea, assembly GCF_057557595.1. Classification (NCBI taxonomy): domain Eukaryota; kingdom Metazoa; phylum Arthropoda; class Insecta; order Trichoptera; family Rhyacophilidae; genus Rhyacophila; species Rhyacophila brunnea. The sequence goes on along the minus strand of NW_028232796.1, from coordinate 19,909,352 downwards.
GTATAGAAAATGCTATACGCCATTTACATATATTATTTTTAGCTTTATCATACTTTTAGGTATAATAAGTGGTAGGTTTACGGTTTAGAAACATAAAAATGACCAACGCGCTGACAATTTTTGAGGCTCTTTTATAAAATTTGTAGTATGTTGGAAAAACATGATATGTCCGTTTTTTGACAAAATGAGTTATGTCTATCTTTAGAATCGTCTCAGTAAGATCTATAAGATGTAAAAATAAGGTATGTTTAGGTTTTATAAGTTTTGAGAAATAAGATGTGTCAATGTGTAATATGTGAGATATGTCCATTGTTTGAATTTCTTCTATTTCTTCTCGAAGTTTAAAATTTCTCCCCTGAATAATTTAGAAAAACGATAATATCGTGTTTTTGTAATCTTACTATAGAAATTTAGTATTTAGTATGACTGGTATAAACTACTTTAGTGCTCATTTAAAATCTTCTGTCAATCAATTATTAAGGCTATACCTCAGTTGAGGCACGGTCTAAAAAGATCGTGGCTAGGCGATGCGCGGATTGCGGGTCGCGGGTGCAAATGATGCATGCCGACCGAAATATAATTTGTCATATAAATCCAAAATGCGTCCATTTAATGTTCTGTTTATTATTCTATTAGTAATGGCCCGGAAAAGTCATGTCGGCGGTACGGCGCCCCGACGGATCGTTCACCAATAGCTCTGAAGAGTCCGCCACAGTCCTGTTGGATGCTCTTATCCCGCAGGACAACGAGTCGCTCGACATTGACAACGACCGATTTCAGCAGCTTCGCGTCTATGCGCTGCTCCCCTTAAACACTCCGCGATCCGCAGCCACTACCATGTCCGAGCTAGGGATCCTGTTTGCCAGCCTCCCGATTGGCAAAGCCCCGGGGCTTGACTGCATAGATAACGCGCTAGCGAGAAGGGCGTGGTCTCTTGCCTCACACGAGATCACGCAACTCTACAAAGAATGCATGAGTAGTGGCATATTCCCCGACTGCTGGAAAAAGGGTCATCTCACGGTGATCCCCAAAGCCGGCAGTCGCCCTCCTTGTGACCCGAAAGCGTATAGACCGATTACGCTCCTTCCCGTCTTCGGGAAGATATTGGAAAGATTGATAAACAGCAGGATTGAGTCCCACCTGTCGGAAAACTGTCCAATCTCGCAAAGACAATTTGGGTTTAGACCCGGAAAGTCCACCGAGGATGCGATTCGCTTTGTGATCGATTCTGTGGAGAGCTCTGGCAAGGACCTCGTTGCCGGGATTTTTCTCGACATAGCGGGCGCGTTTGATACTGCGTGGTGGCCCTTGGTTCTGGCAAAGCTTAGGCTGAAACAGATCCCCGGGGACCTCTTTGCCTTAGTTCAAAGCTACTTCAGCAATAGGGAGATAACCTACGACTCCGGCCCCAGCCTGATTCACAGGAGGACCACCATGGGGTGTCCTCAGGGCTCCGTCCTGGGACCCCTTCTGTGGAACATTCTGTTTGACGACGTTCTGTCCCTGCCACTGCCTCCGGGCTGCACGCTCGTTGCGTACGCCGACGACTTGCTCCTGCTTGTTGGGGCGACCAGCCGACCGGCACTTGAGCGTGCAGCCACGGACGCCTTGGGCAGAATCCTTAATTGGGGGTTGCTGAACAAGCTGACCTTTGCCCCGAGCAAAACGGAAGCTGTCCTCCTCAGGGGTAGTTCTCGGGTCAACATAACTCGACGGCCGCCCACGGTTCGTTTTGGCCAGACCTCAGTGCGTTTCTCCGAAAGGGTTACGTATCTGGGAGTAATTCTTGATGACAAGCTGTCTTTCGTTCACCACGCCAAGACGGCCGTCTCTAAGGCCAATTCGGCCTATCAGAGAATGGCCCGAATGGCGGGCAGCATTTGGGGACTTAAGCCTAGAGCCCTTAAGGTTGCATACCGCGCAATTTTCATGGGAATTGCCGGTTACGCCTCCAGCATTTGGCATTCTCGAGTAAACTCCTTAACTCTCGTGAGACGCGCACTATTAAGCGGGCAGCGACTTGCGCTGATCTCGCTTACCAAAGCCTACCGCACAACTTCTACTGACGCGCTTGCCGTACTCGCGGGGGTGCTACCCCTCGATCTGCACGTCCAAGTCAGAGGATCGATCACCCTCCTCTTGAGGGGGATCAGCACAATACTCGCCGGTGTCCATCTGACACCACCGCAGAGATCCGAGGACGTTCCTTACAGGAAGACTGTAAGTGACATTGTGTACAAGACCGCATTTGCGGCATGGCAGGCGAGGTGGACCGCCTCCCCCAAGGGGCGGCACACTTACCGTTTTTTTCCAGACGTATTCTGCAGGCACCAAACTAGAAGACTCCAACCTTCGCACTGGATTAGCCAGTTCCTCACCGGCCATGGCAACTTCGCCGCCAGACTCCACGAGTTTGGCTTGATAGTAGATGGGCCGGGTTGTACCTGCGGGCATGACCACCAAGATGTTGAACACATCCTCTGGGATTGCCCGCTTATGGAATTCGAACGAGCGGAGCTGTTTGCCAGGGTCCGTCCTCACACGGGCCCAATTGGTCATGGAGATCTGGTAGCAACCGAGGCCAACTTTGCGGCATTTGAGAAATTTGCAGCGTCGTATGGGGAGCGGGATAGTCCCGACTCTTCTGTAGACTCATCCATTTCAATTCGTGACACTCAGTATGCGGGTACACAAGCGCTTAACGTCAGCGGACAGCAGAACCAGTCCAAAAACAAACATTTTCTTTCTTAACTTTCTTCTTTCAGCACTACGGTGCATGGTTGCAGCATCAGTCCCGTGCGGCTCCGTCTCGGGACGGAATGAGCACTTAAAATCACTTCTTTCAGACACGTTTAAAGCGTCATAGAAAGCGGCCGTGCATATCCACGGTTGTGCATATATGACGGGTGGTGGTGGGCACTTTCTATTCTATTAGTAACAATGATAATATATTCATTGACATGTTTTCTTTTTAAAGTAAATGGGTAACGTTTTTAGTCATCTCACACGATTATGGAATTAATACCCCCGTCGCCATCACGAAACAAAATGACGTATTGACACCTCAACGTCCGCTCTCAGACTGCCAGCGAGTCCAAAATTTCGTCGCGCCTATAGTTGAAAATTATTTGCCGTTTCACTGAAGTATCGCCTTAATGTTAGGTATGTGTGCCAAATAAAATCGCTGCAAGATATAAGCTTAAAACCATTTATTTCATTAATTAAAATTAGTAGGTATATAAATTAAACTTAATGTTTAGTAATAGTTACAGTCAGGAGCGAAACTAAGTGATTTAGCGAAAATGGCACAAAACATGCACCTCAATAATACACAATTTGTACCTAGTTTAAACTTTTTTTTGTAGTAATATAAGATATCAGTAATATTTATAAAATATACACCTTACAATCAACAGTGCTTCATTGAACTATCAATACTGATTAACAGATTTTGAAAATACAGGCGGATTTGTAAAAATAAGGTCGCGCCAAGCGGGGGTGTTAGGGGTGCGAAAACCCAGGCGGTAGGACTTGAGGACTTGACGAATTGGGAGGATTATATATTATTTTTTTAAAACGTTTGTTATAAAGTGGGTATGTTCACATAAGTAGCTCTTATACTAAAATGGTTACACATCACTGCCTAATAATAATATCATACCATGATTTACCAACTATAATTATATATAAATAGTATATTATAAGTATAAAGTTTTTATGAATTATGATTTTAAATGGATTGGCCATCCCGTGGTTATTTTCTGGATCCACTAATGAGAGGTAAGTTTTTATTATTTATAATAATTCTTGAATATTATTTTTTAATTATTTTTTTTATAATGGTTAAAATATGACCTACCATTAAGTTGTATCGAATTTATTAAACTTAACTTTAAGCAACAAAATAATCAAGCATTGGTAATAGGCGTTAGCGATCACAAGGGTCCGAACCCGAACCCAAACCCTTATCGGATTTTATAACCGCAACCCCGACTTGGCATTAGTCAACCTGTCCGATGAAATAGTCAGTTTGTTTTTGAATAGGATTAAAATAGGGGATGGTGAAAAAATGGGTTTGACCGGACTATGTCCAGCTTTTGCAGGGGTGGAAAACTCGTGAAAACAATAGTGTATACATAGATCTTGGACCGTATTATTTTATATTTATATCATTAATATTTTCAGTACACTCTATATTATATTTTTCATACTATACTATACATGGAGGGAGGCTGTTAAGATCCGCCATAAATAGTGCACATTAAATTTTGTTAGTCATACGTATTTGTTTTATTGAAATGATTTTCAGATGGTGTTGGATAGTTTTAAAAAATTAATTAAACTCTGCCTAACCAAAACATAATAGTTTTGGTATAGGTATGTTGGGATACGATAAAATTGTGCATACTTTTTCATTCATACTTATTTGTTTTCGTTGGATTAAGAATACACGTTGCACATAATATTATTGGTTTAATTTTTTAAATTCAATAAGCGCCTAAACCAAACTATAAGAGATAAAAAATATTTTTCTATCTATAAAATATCCAAAGTTATGTTTGATTTAATTACATACTTTTGATATTTCATAGATGGACGAGTATTTTTTGACTATTATCTATTATGGCTTGGTTTTCGCCAAGTTTAATTAAATTTTAAAAACTAACCAACACCATCAGTAAACTGTAGTATTATTTCAATGAAAACAAATACGTATGACAGACAGAGTTTAGTGTGGACTATTTATGGCCGATCTTAACAGCCTACCTCCACCCTTCGCCACTGCTGGATACGAAGTGGATATTTTTGGGTAAATGACCATTCACTATATTTTTTTTAAAGTCAGTTCTTTTGTAACGTCAAATCTACCAATCTACCGCAATAAATTTAATATTTTATTGATAAATGTAAAATAAAATTACTTGTTTCTTTGCAATGCGATAGACATCTTGCTGATACACTTTCGGGATGCTTAAGATAACTCGTTTACACTATCTCAATGCCCTTTGCTAAATTTTAACATTACTTTAATCGTGATATTATATTATAATCTATATCAGTATTAGTTTTTCTTGTTAGTTTTTAATATTAAACCCTACCTAAACAAACCATCAGAGTGAAGATAGACTGAGAAGATCCGACAAAAATAATGTACACTTCGTCAGTCATACTTGATTATTTTTATTTATAATTAAGAATAGTAATCGCAGATGGATTTAGTTAGTTTTTTAAAATTCACGTTACCCCTGCCTGAGCCAAACCGTAATAGATAAATTATCTAAAATGGTGTAGCATTTTATGGCATAATTTTAGAGATTAGGGTAGAGGAAGAGAGTCGCAAATACGGCCTCCTTATTAATAGGAATAAGACCAAGTTAATGGTTTTTGATCGGGCCAACCTTCTACCAACACCAAGTACACTCCTAAACCTCGAAACAGTCGACGAGTTTGTATATCTTGGATCGACCATCAGTAGAAAGGGCGGATGCGAAGCGGAAATAAAAAGGCGCACACAGATTGCAAAAAATGCGATGACACGCCTTACCACTATATCGAAGGATCGGGGAATTTCGATTGCCACAAAAATGATACTTGTGCAAACATTACTGTTCTTGATATTTCTATACGGAGTCGAGTCGTGGACCCTGAAGGCAAAAGAACGGAAGGCAATTGATGCCTTTGAGATGTGATGTTGGCGCCGAATGCTTCGCATTTCTTGGACGGAGCACAGGACAAACCAGTCAATCATCCAGAGACTGAAGATAAAAGAACGGCTCTCGACGATATGTCTAAGAAGAATTCTGCAGTTTTTTGGACATATTGTCAGGCGCGGACCAGACAACATGGAGAGACTGGTAGTTTTGGGTAGCCTCCAGGGAAGACGAAGCCAAGGAAAAGCGTCTGCGCGATAGAGCGATCAAGTGAAAGAGGAGGAAAGTGGAGGCACCATCCATTCTGCCCTGAGAGAAGCGGAAGATCGAGAAGGATGGAAAGTCTTGGTCGCTCAAAGGATGGCGAAATTTAAATGTGGTCACGATCCTCAGCCATGAGTGCACGACCAAGAAGAGAGAAATATAGACGAATATTTTTGTCTATTATTTTTATTACGGCTTGTTTTGGGAAGGTTTAAATTGAATTTTAAAAACTAATTAAAACTATCTGGAATTTGTTGTCGTAGTTCAATGAAAATAAATACGTATGACTGACAAAGTTTAATGTGCACTATTTATGTCGGTACCTCTACAGTACTGGTACCTACCTACTACAATTAAGTAATTTTCGCTTTTAATTACGTTTTTACATCAGCAGTACTATTTTATTTTAACCAATATAATTATATTATCAAGAATATTAAACATATATGAGAAGCGGAGGTTGTGTACCTCTGATTTAAAAGTTTTTCGAAGTAAGAACAATAAATTGTACGCGCATTCACCTGACTGTTCCACTCCTTCCGTTTTTACAATACTAGAGGGATTAGTTTTTTCTCCATTTGGAAGTTATTTTATACAATACAACGGTGAGGTTAGGGTATTTATTTTAAATACATTTTAAATTTAAACTATTGAAAAGCTTTAGTTAGAATGCTATAGGAAACTAATACTTCTTATTTGTAATACAGATGTTTTACGTTTTAATACACTGATTCATATAATTATTATAATATTATTTTCCATATCATTATATTGCAATGAATTGTCTCAATAAAACTACCACTGTGTGGGTAGGTATTTTATTGAATGAAAATATTAATGAATTATTATAAACATACCACCGATGGTTTTGACAGAAAATATGATGCAGTTGGAGCGACGCCGAGCGAGTCAAACAGGGTTCACATAAGCGCAGTCGGAAATATTAACAAAATTTACCCTAAGTATGTATTTTGTGTGCAATTTCAGGGTTAACTTGTTCCTCTATAATAATAATGCTACTTGTTCATCTCAATATGAAATTGCTCATTGCAAAATCGTAGCCACTCCGGTCAAAATACTCTCACATTAGCTCACCTTACCCCCTAAAACGCTCACCCTTTCCGTGCACCCAGCCGCTCCCCCCTTCTCACGAGCAGCCGCATTTAAAAGGATAATCTGTAACGAAGTGCCAGGCCCTGTTGAGATTTGTTTCAAATCCCATGTCTGCTTGCCAATCCATCAAGGTAGTATATTATATTATTTGCGTCTGCCCACGCTAAGTAACGAACGACAGCATTTCGTGGGTTTGTTTTGATTCATTTATTTATAAACAAAATTAATATTTTTATTTAATTTTCATTATTCAAAATCAAGCAATACCACATATTGAGCACTTTTAAATATATCTCTCTTCTTGATTGTTCACTCATGGCTGAAGATATTAAGCACTTAGAAATCCAGCCAAGGTGAGGCAGAGTGAAGGCTGCCCTCAGTTAGCTGTTTTACCTGGTCGCTCCAGCACGCCAACGCGGTTTCTCTGCTTTACTGCTCTATTAAACAGAATACATCTCAAACGTAATAACGACAGTCGTTACTTTATCTCAAAACTCTGGATGATTGACTGCCTTATTCTGTGCTGTATCTAAAAAATAGGTACTAATTCTGGAACTAAACTTTGTAACCACGAGAACCTCTTAATTATTTAGACACCAGAACCGAAACCGGAAACTATGATTTCAAATCTTAAGGACAAGAAACATAGGTTCCATCATATTTAGGTATTTTAATAAATGGTACCGATTCACATTACTTTATTAGTGTTGTAGTCTACTCATGCTGGAGCCAGGTATTGATTTGTATTTATATACTATATTATATATTCCGACGGAATGTTTTTTTAGTAAAATGATTGAATAACCACGATTTTTATTGTGGCGTACTGTTAAGAATATCTTGAAATAATAGTACATTATGTATATGCCTAAATTTTAAGTTTTTTTTCAATCCTATCACTGTAACTACATATTATTATGTACGTCAGTATATTGGTTTTTCCACATAACAGAATAATAAGATGGAAATGCGAAAGCCAGTTGCCACATGTTAGGTTTTTTCAGAATATTTTGGTTTATGACTTAATAAGGGTTAGACTATAAAACACAAAATATGGAAAGCACGCTGTATGTCCTCAAATAATAACAATATTAAATGCGCATTTAGTTCCCATGTCAAACTTTAAAACATATTAGATATGATAAATACGTAAATATTGAAAATAACATAATATTCTTAAATACGTGTGTAAGTTTATAACATATGTTTTGTACATTCTTAAAGTTATTTTTTCCCTTATTTTTGTACTCACTAGATTTTTAAAGAACCTGAACTGAACCTCAAACTGAGGTTATGATTTTTGATTTTGATTTCAGGAATGAAACCTTTTATTTTCAAAGTGAATCCGATCCCGGAACAAAGCTTTTAAAAAATGGAAGCTTTAATAGTTTTGCCTAAAATCTAAATAAAAGATAAACTTTCCCGCATATCTAAATACTAGCCAAACCAGTGCACTGCAGTACCTTATAGGTATTTTTCGCATTGTATTTATAATTCGTATATCGGAGTAAAGGCCTCGTCATAATCCATTTCCTCTTTTAATGGTTTTAAGTGAGCCTCCCTCATATCTGCGACCGGATCGAATCAAATATTTAAAACTCGAAAATACCGCACACTCGCTATGTATCGCTATGTACTCGTTATTATTTTATGACGTCCATTATTCTTTCGGAAACAAAACGAAAAACAAGAAACGGATACAGCAAAAGTAAAAGCAACCAAAATAGATATTCCGGAAATAGAAGAAAAAAGCTTTTACATATTTTGGTTATGATAATAATAATTTAACGATTAACCAACACGTCTTTATTAAAAGCATTGCATTTTTTTTATTGCTGTCCGTTGTTTGATTGATAAAAGAATGACAGAAGATACCTTATTAAGTGACACTGTCAACTAACTAGTATAAAGGGACACCTAACATTGTCCACAGGATACACCGTATATCGATATATATTAGATTTAATACATAATGGGGTTCCCGTTCCCATATATTGTACCCGCGTCTTGATGGAATATAATGGTGACATTAAATTGATAGTTTCTAATAACATTAATTATTACTACTATATAAGCAGAATCGATAATTTTCATTTTATAATTTTGAGTCGAAGAAATTTACTTCATGCTTTCGTAAAATATGTACATAAGTATAAGTTCCATTATTATATTATATTTTTGTGTTGAAGTATCTGTCTGTCTGTCTGTAATGCACAGCACAGCACAACGCACAGCGCGCACACACATACTATTACTTTCTCTGTCTGCCAAAGGTATCCACAACTAACAATATGCTGTCTTTCTCTGACGAACATCAATTTGCATGCAATACATTTTGCGTCTTTGATGCGTGATCGCATGAATAGAACCCATAGGTTGCGTCCTTATTATACGCGCTGCACTTAATACCTTATATAGTCAGGTATAATATATTATATGCATTACGCTCACACGTTTCGTAACCCATTCACTGTATTGTATTAAAGTTTCGTTATTTTCATAAATTAAAAAATAACTGTTTTAAAACAGCAACAATGACACTGACGTAAAATACACCGGCTTCATTAAAATAGATACCTACCAATCTAAATATCGTTAGCAATAAATATTGTTACCTACCATATATTGTTGTGCTATGATAATATACAAATAGTAATAATTGATTATATATTTTTTAATATTAAGTAATATTCCACTTTTACGATTATTTTTGCTAATTATTGTTCATCCAACACTGTGCTAAACATAAAAAACTATTCTCGGATATGACCAAAAATCGTGGCCTGAATTATTTGGCCGTCAAACGATCTTCTCAACGGCTTGGCCCTACTCCGTTCGGCAGTCTACGATACGCAAAGCACGTGGCCACTGTAGCATTCATGTTAGTTAAACCATCTAAATCATCCAATGTTAGCTTTGATATTCCGACGTCTATAAGACAAGATATCGCGGATGACACAAACGGACACTAACGATCCAAATAATTATGACCATTTAACCGAGCCCATTCGATAACTATTTTTGGATGCGACAGCACGCGATAATTCATAGGTGAACACACGTAGTTATACCTGCAGGTTAGGTGTATATTGCTTGAATCAGAGAGCAGTGTCTGGTATGAGGAAAGTACCTAGAAAGTTCAATATTCCGCATTTGAAGCGCCTTAAATCTAAGAGTAAATCAGGAAATTAGTGCCACCTGCTAGATTTTATTAACCTCGCCGCCTTAATAATCAATAAAAAAATATCATGGACCCCCAAACCATTTTTCTGTTTACGCGCATGGTTTTTATAAATGATGTAAGTGTTTAGACATTTATTCAAATATATTAAAAAAAAAATGCTAAGAAACCTAAGTCTGTATATATAAATTTATGGTGCACATTGGCGTACGAATATCTTTTGTTGTATAACAAACTTCCCCTAAAAATAATCTGGCAAATCCTTTGTGCCGATTGAGATTTTATACCAGGCGGCTAACAAGTGCGCAACTGGAATTTGATATGTCGGTCACATTTTTGATGGAGCTTACACCCCTCATAGCTGAACGAAATGTGCTACCCCATTTATGTATTTATTTATGCAATTATAAAAGCTATCAAACTAGCTACTAGGCACCCGTTTTGAGCTTATTATTATTGTATATATTTTTGGATGAAAAATGTAAAGATGAAATTACACATTAAAGTAGAATATGTGTACTTATATAGAGTATAAATGTAGTATGTGGGGGGTTTCAGGTCCGGATCCTACCTCAGAAACGAAAAAATACAAATTATTAAGATAATAGAATATTACTTATTCTTTTCCTTTATCGGGGCTTCATGATTGAGGATTATTACCCGGATGACTTGGCTGTCGAACAGCCCTTTTAAACGGGTTAACTTGGCCTCTTTTCATTATAATATGACATGCAAGCCATGTGTCAGTGGGAGACCCGTGGTACTGATGAATCGATGCAACCATCTGAGGCATCATATTATGTTTGATTTAATATTCCGATTAACCAAACTAAAACACAAAAAAGCGCGGACAACACAAACGGACACTGATGATCCTAATATTATGATCTTAAGGTCAGGTGCATTAGACAACCACTCGTGGAGGCGATACATCTTTATAACCCGTAGGTGGGCACGTTACTTATATCTGCAAGCCGGGTTACATCGTTATGTCTAGGAATAAGGAATGTACTCGAAAAAGAATCCACGGTTGAAGCAAGTAGATGGGGTAAATTTGGAAGTCGGGGGCACCTGCTAGATTTTGTTAATCTCGCCAACTCCTGCCTCATTAAAAAATCAAAATTATCGATATTTTCCAAAACATTTTTCTGTGTCACATCTAATATAAGTACGACAATTATTACGTGTCTTTATAATATGTATTATATTCGACAACGTAAGACTTCATTACTTTAATAGTTGTATTAAAATTAATTAAAGAGTGATTTTCCCAAATGGCTTATATAAATGTAATATATATATATATATATTATTGATATATATAAATGTTCGACTTCCATGTTTCAAAGGAACCTGTAAGAATCAGTTAAGATTTAATTAAAGTAATCATAAGAAGTCTAAGAAAAATATTATATTACGAAAACTACTTATATTTTATACTTTTTTAGTCTACATTCTCAAGAACATAATACTAAAAAATTCAGTTGAGTGACAAAAATATGTATTAGCTACATATACATCATAATATCAAACTTAATACACAAAATGTAACAATTTTAGTTTTCAATTGAGCGGTAATAACTATTAATTATTCAGTAACCGGACAGAGAAAAAATCTCACGACTCTGAAAACTGCTCGAAAATTTGACCGAGTGAGATGTCAACACATATTTATCACTTTTCGGAATAGGATATTATCAATAAATAGCTATTAAGCATTTTAAGCTTCACGGCAAGTGAAAAGTTTTTGATTTCCACTCAGTGCAATTTGTATCTTATTTTTCACCCCTTCTGCAAAAAGACTAAAATAATTTTATTTACAATAAAACACTATTGCTCATAACAACTATTGCTTTTATTAAAGCACATTCATAAAATATCCAAAATATCCTGAAATATACATATTATATATTATACATATTGCACTAAAAGTACAAGACACTAACTTAGAAACATGGATTTTCTTAAAATATCATACCATGTCTCCTTAATCTTCTAATTCTGATAAAAAGTCACAATTTGAACACTTTTCTTATGAATGTTTTCCTTATGATTACAGCAAAAAATATCATGCGTCGCTATTTAATTTAGTAGGTTTATATCTCTACATTTTTTATAAATGAGCTTTATTTATACATGGATTTGATCTTAATGCAAAACGGTCATCGGTTTCCGATTTAACATCTCACGGAAATGTGATACAGCCAACTGCATACGTACAGTTTTCCGGACATGGAAGAAATTACACATGTGCATGTTTATATTAAATTGTTCCAGTATAAAATATACTCATCGCTTACTAAAATAATATGTAGCATTGTGGATTGTGTTAAAAACTTAATTAATTGTTTTAATATATTAAACATGCATGCATTTGAACTAGTTATATACATTATATATATATTAGATGTATTGTTTTGTAGTGTAATTAGAGGGAAAACTAAGTATTTATTGATTGCTTTAGATAAATTTGAGAGGGAGCTTGAGTTAAAGGTTTATTTATTAATAATACGCATTCACTGTACGTATTTACATACATAATTTGAAAACATCTAAGTGTATATATATACCAACTATAAAAAATCTTTGAAAAAAACTGTAAGTATATAATATTATGTGTAAAATGTAAAACCAATTTTATTAATAATATGCCTACCATATAAAAAAATCTCCAACTGTACTGCTGTACTTTAGATAGCTACACGCTTCCTGTTTTTATGAGCTAATCCATTTCAACCTGACAGAGGAAAACTAGTATGTACTTACACTGCTACTTGTTAGAGGGGATGGCCAAACAATTAGGGGATAATTTTTGTAACAGTTGGACTCATATGCCCCCTGCACCCTGAATTAATATTTCCAGTGACGGCATTATAATATAATAATAATAATTAATAATGATAAAATAACTAATTATATTAACATATTACAGTTATTATTGTGTGCTATACTCGAAAAAATCAATCTAGGTATTGTATAACTAGTGTTACTGATAACATGCATATTGAACATTTTTTTCATAGCGTGTTCGGTAATAAGCAAAGGAAATAAACACCAAGAGAGTGGAGGTTGTATTAACAGAATATTTTGTTTTTACAAGAAATGGATGTTTATCTACGTGTAATAAATTAATTCCATATTCTGGATCCAAAAACACGTTGACAAAACAATATGCGAATTCGCCAGAACTCAAGACACATGACTTTATAAGCCGACACGCTATATATTTTAAATGTTCGCGTTATGTTAAATATTTATTACAGGAAGTGTCTTAAAACTCTAAAATGACAATTAAAAAATAAAACTGTATAACAAATGTATAATTATAAAATTTTATTTTGAAAAATTTTCAAAGTCTGTTTAATCACGATTGAATAATACACTTTTTCGTTATACTTGAGAACTGACTGAAAATTGAACGAGTATATAATAATTTTGAATATATATATTATGCAAAACATTAAATAAAATGTTTTTATTATAAATTAACAGCGGAAAAATAAAAATAAATTCCTGACATTTTAATATGTATAAAGGAATTGATTCAGATGCGTTCGTCCAAGAACGAGTAATAACAAAATACAGTTGAATTACTTTGATAAATAATTGTCCTGTTTAAATTGTAATCAAAAATAATACCCTGCCACTGGTAAACTATGTAAATATCATCTATCATATCTGTCTACGGGAGACACTAACTGGTGCATAAAAATGCACCAACAAAACGAGGCGAGGGCGCATTGTCGGTCCACTATTGTTGCACAAACTTATTTAGTCCCTAACTAGCTGCATATACACTTGCCATTATACGACTGAGTGCCTCGATTGTTCCCTCTCATACGTATCATACAAAATCGGCATATAAATTATCCACGCGATTTTTTTTATATGAATGATTTATTATGAATTTTTCGTAGTACCTATTGTAATACTCAACGATAAAAAAATAATAACTTACCTAATGTAAGAAAATATTTTTAGAACTTGTTAAAATATATAAATACATATTAATAAATATTTTAATTTAATTAAAAATACAACAGGCTATGAGGCCCAAGATAGTAGTTTAGTGAAACAGTAGTGTCGCAGTAAATAATAGAAGTGAAACAATCACAAACACCTAGACTTCACATAAATATATTGTGACCTCACCGGGAAACATACCAGGACTCTCCTGATGAAAAGCCAGTACCTTTGCACTGAACTACAAGTAAAAGCAGACTAATAAAAATAAAAACTAACCTGTTTATATTCCAAAGAAATGGCTGTTCAGTGATACATGTAAATTGTACGTATTACATTTCGCTAATGCACACTTCACTGTGAGCTGTTATACAGGAAAGAGATGACCATATAGCACCAAGAAAAAAATACTTATTGATCGTCAAGTATTGCAAACGTGGGTTCTAGGTTTGAATCCTGGGTCTGGCAATTTCACATAATTATTGTTTTTAAATTTGTGTATGAGAAAGAGTATATACCTAATAGGTTGAGCAAGTGGCTGACATCCATTTTTCGTAAAAACTTAATTTGTTAATACAAACCTCTAATCTGTGTAGGCCCATATGATTTTATTGGATCGGACATGGTCAAAGAAGAAAAGAAGAATGTTATATATTTTTTAGATTTAATCAGAACATTAATTTGATATTGATTGGTATCAAATGTCTGATAATAACCTCATTATTATCAGATACGACTTGAACCTTTCGAGCATCTACCAGTGATGCTATCTAAATTATATAATATTATGATTGTATTTCTAATTTACTTACCTAGGTACCTATTTTCTTCAGGATTTCCCTTGTATTCCAGTGTATTTAAGTAAGTATTTTACATACAAACTTATTAATTTTAATATTATACGGCCATCTATTTACGATACAACATCTCACGGTGAAATATAATACGGCCAATTGCATACGTATCTACAAAATTTCGGGACATTTTGGATTTGGATTGTGCGATAGGTATACATAAAATGCCGAAAGGCGAAACACGATAAATTAAAATATCTAATTGTTAATGTTGAATCTCATAACTCTCATAAATTCTAATAGATTTAAATTTTGTATTATTCCATTTAATATACTTAAATGGAGTAGTACAAAACTTAAATCCATTAGAATTAAAATTAAAATTCCATCAAATACCTTCAGTCGATAGTATTAATATTATAAACTCTCATAAATAAGTATGTTACATATAAGTAGTAGTAATATTATGTATGTTTGAAATACCTACATATTTTGTGTATCCGTCTATGATTTCGAATAGTAAAGTTTCACCGTGAAGGTTATGCGGTTACCAAAATAAAACTTAAAAAACTCACTTTCAACAATTCATCATGAATTGGTAAAATAGTTAGATAGCGACAGTGGAGTGGAGTTTTTACTAGCCTTTCACTCATTAACACTTTACAATTTGGTATGTTTCATTTGGGTACTTTTAATGAGCGAATAAGTAAACTCGTAACGCAACCGATTGGCCGATAAAAATTTCACATAACTATCTCATTACATGAAATTCCCGCCATTTATATGCACTTTCTGGGACATTTTTGATCGAAAAGTCGATGAAGACATCGTTTCTGGTAACTGGCGTGAAGAAAATCGACACGAAAATGTCTTATTTCCATTACAAGCAACACGCATCACTAATTTCAGTCAAAACAGTAAGGAAATCCGAGAAGATTATTTTGTAACAGCAGAGTATGTTTTGAATCTAGGTGAATGTTTTTTTCTGTCAAACGGATAATAAATTAATACATATATATTGAAAATAAATCACAATCGCACGTGTGATAAAATTATCTCTAATTTCTATAAGTTATGTGAATAATTTATAATTAATGCTTTTTTTAAGCATGTTATTTTTTTACAATGCTTTAGCATTACGTCAAAAAGGGGCCATATGGGCTACTTAGATCACTGTTCCCGTAAATAATAAAGTGCGGTACAAAATATAATAAAGTGGCGCCATTATCTGTTTGGATCATCACAAACAGGGAGTAATTCTAACATATAGCTACACACGCACAAATTTTTAACAAGTTTACACTTACTAATAACAAATTGAAAAAAATACATTACCTACAAAATAGTTATTACAATTTATAATATTAATCTGATTTAAGTACATATTATATAAATAAAATACATACATTTTTATTCTACGAGTGTTTTACAAGATTCAAAAAAGTTGCATTCTATTTTGAACATAATTTAAAGACACTGTGTTGACTGTGTTTTAAAAAAAAAAATAACGCAATATTTTAAAGCCCTCAAGAAATAAATACATAAATAATAAAGCAGAAAACGCTGGGCTGCAAATAAACCAGTCAAAAACTAAATATATGGTCAGCACACGCGATTAAGTACCGCTGCAGAATATAGACATAAGACAGCATGCATACGAAGGGGTGGACAAGTTCACGTATCTCGGATCCAGCCTAAATACCCAAAATAAGACATCAGAGGAGATAAAAATCCGCCTTATCTCCGGGAATAAATGCTGGCATGCCTGCAAGCAACTGGTGGGGTCAAAAATTCTAGGCCGAAGTAAACTTCTAATTTATAAAACAATTATAAGGCCAGTTGTGGTCACTTATGGCTGAGAGACTTGGTGCTTAACTCAAAACGAGGAAAACAAATTAACTGTCTTTGAGCGCAAAATACTCCGCAAAATCTTTGGACCCACATTGAAAATGGGAACTACAGAATAAAAATGAACCACGAGTTGGAAGAGCTGATTGAACAGCAAACAATCATAAGATACTGTAAGTCCCAAAGACTACGATGGGCGGGACATGTGGAGAGAATGCCTGAAGTTAGAGCGCCAAGGATCATGACGAAGGGGCTACCCCAACGGAAGAGACCCAGAGGCCGTCCAAGAAGGAGATGGGCTGACGCCGTAGAAGTGGACTGGCTTCATATAGGAAGACCCGGTAACTGGAGAAGTGTGGCGAGAGAGCGGAGTGAGTGGAGAGCGGTTGTGGAGGAGGCCAAATCCCACCCCGGGATGTAGCGCCGTGGAAGAAGAGAAGGAGAAGATATAAATACTAGTTTCACTGTAACGCACGTGGCTCAATTGGTAAAGTAAGTTTAAAAGCCGTCGGGCGTCGTATTTTTTTCAAAGATTTTTTTAAAGCTGGTTTTTATAATTATTGTCTGAGTTGTTTTCAAATTATTTATGAAAAATAGTGGGATAGTTTTATAAAAACGATAATCGTTTCATTAATGATTGGTGATGATAGTGTAAAAATTAAGCTAAGCTATTATACAATAATGCATTTATTGAATGGGGAAGAATATACCCGAAGAACATTTAACCTATATATTGGAAATACAAAATTATATCATAATATATATATAGAAATGTCTCTGAAATTATGAGTCAATTGAAAATAACAATAAAAATTTTACCGAACACATATAAATGTTGTTAGAAAACAATTAACATAAAAATCATAATAACCGTAGATATTCATCACATGTAGCTAAATATAATTAAATTTTATATTTTTAATCGACGACATTCATAATATTATTCTTTTATGATGTTAATATATTTATTTGATATGATCGTGAAATCAATGTTGATGTACTTATGGTATAACATAACATGGTATAACATGACATTCATAATATTATTCTTTTATGATGTTAATATATTTATTTGATATGATCGTGAAATCAATGTTGATGTACTTATGGTATAACATAACATGGTATAACATGACATTCATAATATTATTCTTTTATGATGTTAATATATTTATTTGATATGATCGTGAAATCAATGTTGATGTACTTATGGTATAACATAACATGGTATAACATGACATTCATAATATTATTCTTTTATGATGTTAATATATTTATTTGATATGATCGTGAAATCAATGTTGATGTACTTATGGTATAACATAACATGGTATAACATGACATTCATAATATTATTCTTTTATGATGTTAATATATTTATTTGATATGATCGTGAAATCAATGTTGATGTACTTATGGTATAACATAACATGGTATAACATGACATTCATAATATTATTCTTTTATGATGTTAATATATTTATTTGATATGATCGTGAAATCAATGTTGATGTACTTATGGTATAACATAACATGGTATAACATGACATTCATAATATTATTCTTTTATGATGTTAATATATTTATTTGATATGATCGTGAAATCAATGTTGATGTACTTATGGTATAACATAACATGGTATAACATGACATTCATAATATTATTCTTTTATGATGTTAATATATTTATTTGATATGATCGTGAAATCAATGTTGATGTACTTATGGTATAACATAACATGGTATAACATGACATTCATAATATTATTCTTTTATGATGTTAATATATTTATTTGATATGATCGTGAAATCAATGTTGATGTACTTATGGTATAACATAACATGGTATAACATGACATTCATAATATTATTCTTTTATGATGTTAATATATTTATTTGATATGATCGTGAAATCAATGTTGATGTACTTATGGTATAACATAACATGGTATAACATGACATTCATAATATTATTCTTTTATGATGTTAATATATTTATTTGATATGATCGTGAAATCAATGTTGATGTACTTATGGTATAACATAACATGGTATAACATGACATTCATAATATTATTCTTTTATGATGTTAATATATTTATTTGATATGATCGTGAAATCAATGTTGATGTACTTATGGTATAACATAACATGGTATAACATGACATTCATAATATTATTCTTTTATGATGTTAATATATTTATTTGATATGATCGTGAAATCAATGTTGATGTACTTATGGTATAACATAACATGGTATAACATGACATTCATAATATTATTCTTTTATGATGTTAATATATTTATTTGATATGATCGTGAAATCAATGTTGATGTACTTATGGTATAACATAACATGGTATAACATGACATTCATAATATTATTCTTTTATGATGTTAATATATTTATTTGATATGATCGTGAAATCAATGTTGATGTACTTATGGTATAACATAACATGGTATAACATGACATTCATAATATTATTCTTTTATGATGTTAATATATTTATTTGATATGATCGTGAAATCAATGTTGATATACTTATGGTATAACATAACATGGTATAACATGACATTCATAATATTATTCTTTTATGATGTTAATATATTTATTTGATATGATCGTGAAATCAATGTTGATGTACTTATGGTATAACATAACATGGTATAACATGACATTCATAATATTATTCTTTTATGATGTTAATATATTTATTTGATATGATCGTGAAATCAATGTTGATGTACTTATGGTATAACATAACATGGTATAACATGACATTCATAATATTATTCTTTTATGATGTTAATATATTTATTTGATATGATCGTGAAATCAATGTTGATGTACTTATGGTATAACATAACATGGTATAACATGACATTCATAATATTATTCTTTTATGATGTTAATATATTTATTTGATATGATCGTGAAATCAATGTTGATGTACTTATGGTATAACATAACATGGTATAACATGACATTCATAATATTATTCTTTTATGATGTTAATATATTTATTTGATATGATCGTGAAATCAATGTTGATGTACTTATGGTATAACATAACATGGTATAACATGACATTCATAATATTATTCTTTTATGATGTTAATATATTTATTTGATATGATCGTGAAATCAATGTTGATGTACTTATGGTATAACATAACATGGTATAACATGACATTCATAATATTATTCTTTTATGATGTTAATATATTTATTTGATATGATCGTGAAATCAATGTTGATATACTTATGGTATAACATAACATGGTATAACATGACATTCATAATATTATTCTTTTATGATGTTAATATATTTATTTGATATGATCGTGAAATCAATGTTGATGTACTTATGGTATAACATAACATGGTATAACATGACATTCATAATATTATTCTTTTATGATGTTAATATATTTATTTGATATGATCGTGAAATCAATGTTGATGTACTTATGGTATAACATAACATAGGGCATATTAATATCTACTACTACTAAAGCTACTTCACCCTGCCACGCCTATGCATTGAGGCATAGGGTAAGCACAGGTTCACGCCACTTCCCTTGGTCCATCGTCAGCTTTCGTACCTCCCGCCATGCAAGACCTGCAGCGCGTAAATCCCATTCGTAGCACCGCTGCATGGTGAGGGAGGGCCAGTCACTGCGATGGAATTCTCGAGGTTGTGCCTCTACAGATTGCTTAAACTTACCCCAATTCATGAATTCGATCTTTATTCGTCACAACAGATACTTACTCTGTAGATTAATAATTAAATGCGACGAAATATTTTTTTGTAAGTCACATAATTAGGAACCAAATAAAGAAAACAATTTGCACTTATTACTTTGCAAAATGTGCAATAAATAAATTCATCATAAATTCCGTATGACTATGCCCAATATCGCGGATATTTGATTCCACTGGCATGTGTTCATTTTTTTACGTGATCCAAATAAATCTGTTGAAGGCATATGCGTGTTTTATATGCCAGTATCTAAGTAACTTAGAGTGTGCTTTACAGAAACAAAATATTAATTGTTATCAGATGAATAGAAATTTGATCCTTAACAAAATGGAACGTAATGTGTTGTTTTGTGTATTTGTTTTCCGTTTGTTATTTAGAAATTTAGGAAAATATATCAAGAACGTTTGCTTTATGTATCACAATATTATTATTATTTATCTTTTTTCAATTTTCTTCATTTCGGCGCCACTGACTGGACGCCAAGGTAACTGGACAACTTACAACTGGGTGTCGCACAGATGAATAAAATGCAAAAATAAATACACATCAAGTCTAACATATACGAGCAGTGTCCACTTATATACTGAACATACATAATTTGACAACACCCCAGATTATAGTATAATATCTACTAAAAATATATATAAATTACGACGCTTGGCGGGACACGAAGCCGCATCCATTGGATTTTGCCAAATGTGCTTTATCAATTGAGCTACCTAATTCATATCTAATTAGAACGAAATATAACTAGTACTCATATAACTGAAGTACATTAGAAATTGCGTCAAAATATTATCGTTAAACAAAAAAAATCGGTTAGGTACATGTTCAAACATGCGCGTTAACATGATCTTACTCCCTATTTCATTTTAAGTTTGTCAATTTATGGCTACGGCCGTATGTTGTAGCTTAACCACTGGGGAATGCCAAAACAAATGTTGTATTTAAAAAAAAACACTACCTTATTCTTAGGTCAATAATTATTATAAAGCAATCATTATTCGTAAAGTGTTTATCACATTTGAATGGTCAAAGACATATCTAATAATCAATATCTTTAAAAGTATCTTCAAATGTGTTAATCTTGCCCATTTTTTGAATAATAAAATGCCCAATTCTTGTCAAATTTGGGATCACAGAGATTATCAATATAATTTTTTATCGTAAATATTTCACTATCATAATGTCGACATAAATTATACTAATAGTTTTATAAATGCGTTTAAAAATTAATACATGTAAAAAATTTTAACACCACTGCACATGCACGTGCTAAAATATGACTATATTCTAAAACGTTAGAGCGAGAGGTTTAAAAGAATACTATTTTATGTAATAAAAATACTTTATGCAGTCATCAAATGTTTAAAATAAATATAAAGGATAATAAAGCTTCAAAATTATATAAATCGATTATCTACAACGTTTAAGGAATGTCCAGGATCATGCTTTGAAAATACAATAAAAGCTCCATTTTGACTAACGCTGAGCATGTCCGCCCTTAATTCCTAGATTACCTGTTTTGTTTTCTAAGCGTGAGTAGATATAGAACATTGAAAATGTTATATTTTATGTAAAACGGCCCACGTGCTCGTCGTAGGTCAAAATTGAGTTTTTATTGTATTTTCAAACCATGATCCTGGACACTCCTTTAACGTTGTAGATAATCTATTTATATAATTTTGAAGCCTTATTATCTTTTATAGTTATTTTAAACATTTGATGACTGCATAAAGTATTTTTGTTACATAAAATAGTATTCTTTTAAACCTCTCGCTCTAATGTTTTAGAATATAGTCATATTTCGGTACATAAATGTGCAGTGGTGTTATGATTTTTTACATTTATTAATTTTTAAACGCATTTATAAAACCATTAGTATAATTTATTACGAGATAATTTTTGTAAAATATTCACGATAAAAAATTATATTGATAATCTCTGTGATCCCAAATTTGACAAGAATTAGGCTTTTTATTATTCAAAAAATCGGCAAGATTAACACATTTGAAGATAATTCTAAAGATATTTATTATAAGCTATGTCTTTGTCCATTCAAGTGTAATAAACATCTTATAAATAATGATTGCTTTATAATAATTATTGACCTAAGAATAAGGTAGTGTTTTTTTGAAATACGCCATTTCTTTTGTCATTCCCCAGTGGTTAAGCTACAACATACGGCCGTAGCCATAAATTGACAAACTATAATTGAAGTAGGGAGTAAAATGATATTGACGTGCGTGTTTGAACATGTACCGTTTAAAAAAAAATAAAAAAAAAATCGGTTAGGTACATGTTCAAACACGCGCGTTAACATAATTTTACTCCCTACTTTAATTATAGTTTGTCAATTTATAGCTACGGCCGTATGTTGTAGCTTAGCTACTAGGGAATGACAAAAGAAATGGCGTATTTCAAAAAAACACTACCTTATTCTTAGGTCAATAATTATTATAAAGCAATCATTATTCATAAGATGTTTATCACACTTGAATGGTCAAAGACATAGCTTATAATAAGTATCTTTAGAATCATCTTCAAATGTGTTAATCTTGCCGATTTTTTGAATAATAAAATGCCTAATTCTTGTCAAATTTGGGATCACAGAGATTATCAATATAATTTTTTATCGTGAATATTTTACCAAAATTATTTCAAAATAAATTATACTAATGGTTTCATAAATGCGTTTATAAATTAATAATTGTAAAAAATCTTAACACCACTGCGCAGTTATGTACCGAAATATGACTATATTCTAAAACATTAGAGCGAGAGGTTTAAAAGAATACTATTTTATGTAACAAAAATACTGTATGCAGTCATCAAATGTTTAAAATAACTATAAAGGATAATAAGGCTTCAAAATTATATAAATAGATTATCTACAACGTTTAAGGAGTGTCCAGGATCATGGTTTGAAAATACAATAAAAACTCAATTTTGACCTTCGACGAGCATGTCCCCCCTTACAGCGTATATAGTTTATTAGATAAAAAAATATTTTGGAGCAAAACAAAATAATATTAAAAAAAAAGCTGTCAGGGTAAAATCTCCGTTAGGCACAAATTGAGAAATATGTAATATGACACAAGTGGACAATATGATAATCCACGTAAGTAAAAGGTTGGCTGGGGGTCGAGGGGGTGCCCCCGGAGGCCTCATGCAAATGGCATTACCTTGTAGGGTGCCATCGCGGCCACCATAACGACGGAAACGGAAAGCACCTTCTTGAAAGTGGACATGATAAATTGTCACTTAGCGCCCTCAACGACATGCGATGTTTATTACGCAAACGTAGCCTCACCACCGAGTGCAAGATGACAGTATATTTAGGTCTTATTGTTAATAGTAATACTGACATGGTGGATTACGTTTTCCATGGCGTTTTTCAATCGTGACTTTGTATCACGGATGGATAAATTTTGGACGAGTATATTATCATATATATATATATATAGACGAGTATAAGTGTTCAACCAGTGTGTGCTTCCCGTGATCACATATGCGTGTGAAACATGGACCCTAAGTAAATGAAAGATCCAGAAACTTAAAATAGCATAACGTGGTATGGAGAGGAGAGGACAAAAAGAGGAATGAGTGGATAAGGAAACAGACAAGGGTTTGCGATGTAATAGAGTTTATTAATAGCCTTAAATGGAGATGGGCTGGACACATAGCTCGAAGAAGAGACAATTGGCAAATCTAGTCATACAGTGGTATCCAAGAAGTACAAAACGTCCGCAAGGTAGACCTAGAGGCCGCTGGATTGATGATATGATAAAGTTCTGCGGAAGTACATGGCAACGCAATGCACAGGACCGAGAGAAGTGGAAACAGTTTGAAGAGGCCTTCATCCAGCAGTGGATAGATTCAGGCTGATGATGATGATGATGATGATATAAAAATACTTCTAATAATAATATGTTTAATATAAATAAATTTAATTAAAGCAGCAGTCATTTTTTTGTATTGCATTTGTAAATACCTCGCATATACTATCAATGTTTCTTTAATGGCTTTGGCAGGCAAACTACTCTACTTGATGCTAATTCAAAGGAAAATTGTGCCGGCTGAGAAAAATAACTTAGCGAATGGTTAAGGTATTGCTAATTTGTGTAGAGCATGTGAAACCGCCTTGCAAACACCCTGGTTTGTAGCGGAAGGTGGCGGAAAGTCAGATTGTACAGGTTGTGACTCTAGGAAAGAGATAGGTAGGTATATTGTTGTTTTTACTATAGTGGAACAACTCAATCTTGAAATTGCGTAGATTGTGATTTTTTCTATTGCGCACGAATTACATAGGACAAATTCAGTTATTATTTACAACTGCTCTTATATGAAGCATATTATTTGCTCTCGCTCTGCGTTGCTCTAACTATATAATATTTTCAGTTAAAACTATCAAATTTTACGCTTATGTGGTATGTTTATGGGTACGTTGGTTATTGGTACTTATGTTTTATTTGGAGGGGCTTCAAAATAATTTAGTACCTTCTATATAATATATTTTGAAATATCTTGTAACACGCGACTTATTTACTTTTAAAACACACTTTTATACAATTCAAGAACTATTAATAAAATACTGATGTAACAATAATAATACAAATACAAAATAAGCTTTTTTAATGTAAGTAGGATCTAGATAACAGACCTTATATGTTGAGGAAATGTCTATCAATGACTTATGACTTTAAAAAATGTGTACCCTTTCACGCGAAGCATTAAAGTTCTTCACCAGATATTTGCTGATAGCTAGATAACGATGACATTCAATTGGATTCATTAATACATGGAAAAACACTATCGTCGCAATTACGTCTGAAATCCAAAAACAGTTTACTTAAATCATCCAATGAGATCTTTGAGTTATCTGCAGTGGAAAAAAATAACAATGTAACCCAAGAGATGTGACTATACGTGTTGCTAGATTTCAAAATCAGCCAAGTCCACCTTTACGTATTTTTGACTCTTTTGTGAATTGCTGGAGACCTACTGCTTTCAAACATTTCTGCATTATCGAAATGTGGAACTTATTAATTTTAAATATTCTATAATCGAAATAATATAAACTTTCACCCTCGTGACTATGTACTTGAGAAAACAAAAAAGCTGTTTTTCTCCTATTCATCCATTATGGACTTGGCTGATTTTGAAATCTAGCGACACATACAACCTTCTCATTGGTGTCCATTGAAAAGCTCTCATCTGGGGATATGCAGCACTTAGTACGCAGTAGTAACAAGAACTAAAATAATACGAAGAAGACGAGATATTCCAATGATTGTTGCAACTGCAAATATGGCACAGAGAAAATTGCAGAACAAGTGATGATCTGTCTGCACATTGCATTCAGCTGCATCATCAATGATATGTTTAAAACTAATAAGACGGCTATTACGGTGATCAAGGTGTCGATTGGATTTAGATGTGAATGTCTTGCATGGATGCGACAAAAGAAGAAGATAAATATTATTAAAATAAATAACACATTATGTGACAATTTTTTATGACTGACCAAAGTAATATAATTTGAAAAAAAAAGTAAATTATGATTGTTTTTAATACTAAATTATGTATTTAAAATTCTTTTTTGAATATACTAGCAAAGCTTTTAGTTAATTTCGTCTTAATAAGCTAGGATGCAGATGTTAAAATTGGTAAATCATATTAGCTGAAATCCGATGTTCGAGTCCTGTTCGGCGTCAATTTTTTTTAAACTTAAGTATATTTTTGAGGTAATATCCAAATTATGTAAGGTTAATGTAAAATCTTTCTACTGATGAATAACAGTAAATAAAGAGTATATTATATATACATTGACTTGTTGCGTATCAACTTTAACTAAATGGTTATGTATAAGAACGTACCTACCTGTCTGACTGCACTACTATCAATAGAGATATGTACATATTATATGAAAATGCCAGAAGTACTTATTTCAGAACATCTCGCAATATTTGCCTTTCATAATACGCCGTTAAGGGCGGAATGTGTCGTGATCTGGGTAGGAGGGAAGATATGGGCGGCCAAATACATTTCTTCATTAGTAGCGGGACCCATGCGAACCCTTTGGTCCGTGATAATGGCACTAATGACGTCATAATGTGGGCGGCGGTCGACGCCCTTTCGAACATACATAGCCACTTACACATTTGCACATTTGGCGTCATAATTAAGGAAAACCGTTACATGTGGCATTTAATTAGTATCTTAGAGCTTTTACACGTAACAAAATGAAAGTTTCCTTTATATAATATATAGGAAATTGTTCAACGTAGTTTTAAATTATTACCAATGCGATTTATTTATTTTAAGTAAATATGTGTGCGCAACAGAGTGTTTTTGTCCTGATTAAAGCACATTTCAAGTCTCAAGTGATGTATATAAATACCTCTCACGTGCTGCATCGTGGATAATGAAAAGGCATTTGAAAGCCCTCACCGTGACTCTCTTCGGCAGATTTTGCTGGGTTATGGTGTTCCACGGAAATTGGTCGCCAATGCTCTCTAAACCAATGCCTAGTGCCGCGCGAGAGCAGCTGGAATATCCTCTGACCTCTTCTAAATCACGTCAGGAGTCAAGAAAGGCTGTGTACTTGCGCATTTTATTTTATCATCATGATGGATTTCATAATGCGTAAAACGGTTTACTCCAATAGTGGGATACGCCGACATCATGATAACGTAACCGAAGTATGCGAAGAAAGATTGTGCGCTTTGGAGTACGCCGATGATGCAGTTGTGTTTGACCAATCAAATGGTTGGAGGTAACCGTGGAGCTGGTGACCAGGTTCAAATACTTAGATGCCACAGTTGCCAACGATAGCAATCTTTTCAGTAAACTTGGAATCCGCACGGGTGTATTGCATTTAGTCAACTCGGAGTCACATGGAGGTCAAGGCTGTATTCTGTCAGGACCAAATGCCGTTTATTCAACGCGTGTGTGCTTTCTGTGCCCCCGTATGGCTGTGAGACGTTGCATCTTATTAAGCTACACAGGTCCTAGTTTTTGAGTTTTGAGAATCGATGTTTTGCTGAATCTTAGGGGTACATTGACATGACCGCGTGACAAACACTTGAGTTCGTGAGCGGACATGGCTGCCCTCGGTGATTAAAGTAATCATGAAGAGACGCTTCACGTGACTGGGATATGTGTTCCGGGTGCCACCAGAGAGTGCGATACTCCATACCCTTATGGCACAACCTCAGTTGTCCTGTCACCATGGCCAGCACTCTTTCACCTTGCATCGGTGCTATACAAGCGATATACGCGCTGCAGGTCTGAAATGGCAGGAGGCGTGATGGTAGACAGAGGGAAGTGACAGGGTGAAGTAAGTAAGTAGGTAGTAATATTAAGAGTTTACATTGAAATAGACGGTTGTCAAGTCTCAAGGACAAACACCATCAAACTTCATAAGAAAATACGGTACTGCTCGGTTATACGGAAAATACTTTTGATTATAACAAGCCTTTATTTTTATGTGTGTATATAACTTGAATATATTATCATATCCCATCATCTATATCCTATGTGTATTTAAATTCTATTAGAGAAGAACGGCTTTTCTGCTTAGAGAATAAATAGATTTCTGTACACTGTTGGTATTTTTTACCTATAAACTTTGGAAAACCGTGGTTAAACTGATTGAGTTTTGTGATATTTAATATTATAAAGGTATGAGTTTACATTCACACCACATTATACTTAACCTATAAATGTGTATCGCTATCCGATTCGTTATCTTCAACTGTTATGAAATAATAATAGTCAGATTATACATGAAAATACAAGATATTACTACCCCTTCCGAGATTAATCCAAAATAGCCAGTACGGCCGCGTAGCCGGAAGTAGATCGAAAACTGAAACTTCCGGTCCAAGATGGCGGGAGAAGTTGATGCCGAAGGAGATGATACAAGCAACAGGGGGAGACCCTGAGGAATCTCAAGACCCGATTCGATTAGCCGTCTTGCCCCGCTGTTATGTGGTTTCACGGTACTAATTCCTAATACGAATGCCTTAATTGGGGTTGTACTAACTATTATTATACGGAACTCGTTATTACGTGATAAACTTTTGTACTATAGTGCACCAGGATGAGGTTGTACGGATTATATAGTATGGTGTATAGTTAAACTATCACATATTGTTTGTACCCCGCCTACATTTAATATTTTCATAATGGTGTGTCATCATAGAAATGCATTAACGTTTATGTGCCATCATTTTAGAATAAATGGAGAATACATTATTCGAAATTCAAAATACTGTACTCAGATAAGTTACTACTTAGGTTTTAGAAACATTTATGACTCATTTAGTATGTAGATAATATTAATCAAATTTGAAGAACAGTTTCCTTAGTTGTTTCACAT
The DNA here is from genome assembly GCF_057557595.1 of Rhyacophila brunnea. Lineage (NCBI taxonomy): Eukaryota > Metazoa > Arthropoda > Insecta > Trichoptera > Rhyacophilidae > Rhyacophila > Rhyacophila brunnea. The sequence goes on along the minus strand of NW_028232796.1, from coordinate 19,880,384 downwards.
TTTGACTCTAGAATAATCACATTAGAATATATTACATGCTTTCAAAGAAATATAAAGAGCCAAGGATATCGCATGCGATACTTTCCCTCAATTATTTATCATAATATCGTATTGATGGCGGTTACAACGTTTTAACATTTCACATTATTAAACTTGTTCTAAGGAAAAGCTTAAAAATCTCTATATGGAACTACCGTACGATATTTTTTTATACTTACTTAATTATTGTACTATTTTGTATTTACTATTTTTGTTTATAATATAATTCACTACTAATAATATTTTTCATAAATACGTAATGTTTATTTTGTTTCACTGATAATATTATTTGATATTTAGAATTCTTTTGAACTCTCCGATAGCAAATGTCAGATATAAATTAATATAATTATTATGTTCTACTCTTTTCTGTATAATATATTTATTATTATTTTATCTACCTACTGTAATATTTTGATCTGAATTCATTTGAAGGAAAATATTTGGGTAATAATAATTATTAAAACAAATGTATTTATAATCGCATTCCAAATTTGGAATCAACTACTTTACTTGTTTTCTAGTTTACTTGTTTTCCTTCAATTTCCAGCTTCTCAACAGAATATGTCAGTTATATAGTCTTGATTAATTTTAATTGCTGTATGTACCTACTGTAAATTCGTTGTAGAATGCCAATCATACTAAAGCAAATAAATACTTTTTATCGACCACTTTTTTGCTATCATATACCTATTTAAAAACTGATTTCTAGTTTTAAATGTGCCATACAATTTTGTTCTGATAAGTGTAAAATAAGGATGGGGGGGTTCGGACCCCCCACAAAAACTAGTTATTTAAGTAAATGGAATATTACTTATTCTTCGGCATGATCTCATGACTAAGGATCGTGACCCGGATGATTTGGCTGTCAATCTCTTAGCATTCTAGGGCACCTAAGGTCTAAGGGCACTGGAAAACCCGCAGCACTCATAAATTGCTGTAACTCTCTGGGAAATCAAACTTTTTCTTTAATAATCTGATATTAAAATAGGCATTAGCGGAAATAAAAAGGCGCACACAGATTGCAAAAAATGCGATGACACGCCTTACCACTATATGGAAGGATCGGGGAATTTCGATTGCCACAAAAAGGATGCTTGTGCAAACATTAGTGTTCTCGATATTTCTATACGGAGTCGAGTCGTGGACCTTGAAGGCAAGAGAACGGAAGGCAATTGATGCCTTTGAGATGTGGTGTTGGCGTCAAATGTTTCGCATTTCTTGGATGGAGCACAAGACGAACCAGTCAATCATCCAGAGACTGAAGATAAAGGAACGGCTCTCGACGAGATGTCTGAGAAGAATTCTGCAGTTTTTTAGACATATTGTCAGGCGCGGACCGGACAACCTGGAGAGACTGGTAGTTTTGGGTAGCCTCTAGGAAAGGCAAAGCAGAGGAAGAGCGTCTGCGTGATGGAGCGACCAAGTGAAAGAGCTGACTGGGGGCACCATCCATTCTGCCCTGAGAGAAGCGGAAGATCGAGAAGGATGGAAAGTCTCGGTCGCTCAAAGGATGGCGAAATTTAAATGTGGTCACGATACTCAGCCATGAGTGCACGACCAAGAAGAAAATAGGCATGTCTAAAAGACAAGACAGCGCGGACGACGCAAACGGACACTAACTTTCCTCATAATTATGACCGTTAAGCCTTGCGCATTCGGTAACTTGTGAACATCCTTAGTTATATAGGTATCAGCAAGCTAGGTGTGTTAGACACTGTATTTGGGTACGGGGAATGTACATAAAAAAGTGCGGTATTTTGCGGTTAAGCCGACGAAAGGCTATAAGTACCTGGTAGGCGGGGTAAATGTGGAAGTCAGTGGCACCAGCTAGATTTTCTTAAAACTGCCCCCTTCCGCCATCTTATTTATTTTTCAAAATGTACCATTCAAACCATTTTTCTGTGTCTGCGCCTAGTACATTAAAAAGGCGTTTATGTGCACAGTAAAAATAATCATTATTTATTTAAAAACAAAACATTGTGGTAAATAGCATGTACTGGGTAGGAGGTACCTATTCAAAATATATATATATTTTATCAAAAAATACTTTTCTATATACTGAATTGAGACATATTGTCATTGCAGAACAGTTTCTAACTTAGTTACACTCTACGCATAATTTTATTCTGACACTCTTGTCATATCCAAATGTATTGAATAGTAGTTACAATACAAAAAATCACCGTGTCAATTCTCACCCTAGTTCACGAACAATCACTCGCGATTGTTGCATGCCCTTTCCTAAACTCAATCACATCAATAAAATATTTCGCGCCCATTCTGTCTCTGGATTAATAATTGTTATTATTTCCATAAAAATGAAAGTAATAAACATACCGGGGTTCTTCAATAGATTCATCTGTCAGTGCAAGTTGACTATTTTTATGGCTTTAACGATTTAACAAATGTATGCCGGATAAAATATCAATTGAGTGAAATATTTTATTGGGTATTTACCTACTAAAATAAATTGTTATTTGAACAACAGTACAATAATTATTATTCGTTGCTATTAAAAAGTGTTTTCACACAAACTTTCAACGTTAACCAATTGAATATAAATCTCTTTTTTATGTAAGTACCTAATAATGTTTTAATATTTCTTTGTTTCTAAATGTCATGTTGTGAACGTCTTAAACTTATAATTTGTAATGTCCACAATAATATGTAAAATAAATAAATTAAAAAAATTAAATTAAATAATATGTCAACTCAAATACTTGAAGATAAAAAAAAACTTTTTATATACCACGTTTTTAAATTTTCTGTTAAATCATATAAACTTGACAATTCCATGTAATAATAAAAACTTTTTATTGTTCTTGATAGAAATACTGAATAAATAGAGAATACTGAAATGTCATTTTGACATTTCATATTGATTTCCATAGTAACGCACGTATATATTAATTATTTAGTTGCTAGGACCCCCTTAGCAACCAACAATAATAACTTTCCATACAAAACATAATTAACTGAAAATGAATTCAATTCTGCTTAAAAATGGCTACAAGTATTAAAAGAATGCATTGTCACCGTGTTCTGATATATTCTAAAAGTTTCAAATGTCTAGCTAGTCGGAAAAGTTAGTTAAAAATTTTTAATCGTCCAATACAAATCTAGGACAAATAAGAAAAAAATTATACTGGACACACAAGAAAAAATCTGTACCGGTCAAACAAGAATACGAGCTAATAAAACCGTGGTAAATTATGAACGACCAATTATTTTGCTCTTCATAAAAAATCGCACAAGTCCAATTAATATTAAAATTGCTTTTTCCTTTACTAATAGCCACGTTACCACATCCATTATGCAGACGTATACCATGGCGTAACGAACGTAACAGCGTCTTGTTATAGTAAACTTCGGTCAATTCTCGATGAAAAAGAACCTTCTCGTTCGCCGTAAAATGCATCCTTTTGAACTTTCTGAAAGTTGATTAATATTTAACTATTTTGATTTTTTATAAATTTAGAAATTAAATTGCTGAGACGTTATGAATTGCTATATGCCTGCAGTATTTGTCCCCATTAATAGACCATTTTACGAGGAATCATTAAATATATCAATCCATTGGATCCATTATATAGATCAATCACATACTTTTATACAATTTTGAAATATTTAAGGCTATACTTCAGCTGGGGCACGGTCTAAAACCATCGTGACTACGCGACGCGAAGATTTTTGCAAACGACGCGTGCAGAAAAAAACATATTTTGTCATAAAAATTCAACATGCGTCCATTTAATGTTATGTTTATTGTTCTATTAGTAATACTAATTATATATTCATTGACATGTTTTCTTTTTCAAATAAATGGGTAACGTTTCTTAGACATCTTTACATGATTTAAGAATTAATTCCCCTAACGCCATCACAAAACAAATTGACGTGTTCACAGCTCGACTTTCGCTTTCCGATTGGCAGCGAGTCCGAAATTTCGTCGCACCTGTAGTTGAAAATTATTTGCCGTTTCACTGAAAAAACTCCACACTGCTATAATTATAACAAGCCGCAACGTATTGTTAAAAAATGTAGCAATTTACAGTATTAGCCAATTTCAAAAAAATTATAAATATGCATATTGCCTTGCCAAGTTGAAACTTGAATTCGTTGTGAATAGACGGTAAACAATTTATTATCAACATATAATAGTTAGATATACAATCACATGATATAATACTGATAATCCTGTATAAGTAAATAATTCAAAAGCCTTAAAACGTGTCTTGCAAGCAGTGACGTCCCTAGACAAAATGCCGCCCCTAGGCAGCGCCAAAATGCCGCCCCACTTTTTATACAGTATTTTTTTTATCATCCTTTCATGACTCCAATATATAATAAATGTGTTGTGTGGATACATTACTAAACAAATATTAGATGCCACTAAAACGCACAAATTTTAATTTAGATATAAAAAGCGAATAGATATGCTAAAATCATCATACCCATAGACTATAGATACATATAGACGCCACCCGTTGCATTGCTAAATGAAGCTGCATGCCGTGCGTTTGGTTTGTGGGCGAGCGAACGCATTCGTCTACAAATGTTCGAGACTATAGACCATTTCGCTAGTGCTCACCCAAACTGCTCGCACTAGACGCTCAGAATTAAAATATAATTTTCTATTTTTTTACGTTACATAGTATTTTTAAGCGGTCAAAATGCAACCATTATGTAAAGATATCCATAATTTAAGTTATTTTAAAGAAACACTAGGTCACTGATATTAAAATATATAATAATATACAAATAAATTATCACGAACATGACGTATCAATTTACCTATGAAACGTAATACCATCTTCTTGCTTATCAATATGGCTACCATATTTTAAAACAACACACAGAACCATCTTTCCTACTTAATTAACTAAAAATATTTACCACTGACTTTATGTTTAACACAAAAAATAGCAATTTTAGCAACACGAGCTCGCAGGTTATCGACGCTACGTAAAGCGATTCACCACAATTTGCCGGCAATACTTTTGAAAACTAACTTACACATATTTAGACCTTTTATCTTACTCTAGCGCGTGTCGCAGAGATTATAAGGGTGCCGAATACTTTCTCACTCGCACTAATGCATCGTTTTTGTTCAGGCCTTGATCATACCCATACAATCAGTCTGCGGTTTTTATGTGGTTGATATTTCTGACACATTTGGTTTTGTACCATTTAACAATATACAGATTTATTATTTCCACACCATTTTTACTATGCTTTTATTATAGGTACAACAGGTAAACAAAATAATTTTAGCTATGTCTATATAAGCCAAATACTTATCCTCGATTTGCCGCCCTTCGAGTAACTGCCACCCCCAAGCGACGCTCAATCTGCCTACCCCCATGGGACGTCACTGCTTGCAAGACTGTGAGAAGCTTAGTTTTTTTTTGTAAAATTAATAATCATTGTTTGGAATTGTTTTTACAATTAAATACATATTGTATTTCTTATTTTAATTTTAAACAGTATTATTATTAATTATTAGATATTTGTTATTTACCCAAGTAGTTGTAGGTACTTATTACTACATTGTTAAAATATTCCCGATAATGTGGGACATAACAGTAAAATAAATATTATTTCACAATAAATGCACCCTATTTTATTCGAATGTTTGTCGCACTGAAATGATCATCAATTTGTTACACCATCTATTCCCTCTTTTATATTATTATGACTTATATCCATAAATTTATATTTTGAAGCAGGTTGTGGAAAGTAGAATGGATCAATACGTGATTTTTATAATTTTTCATTATTAATTATTATCAGAGTTTCTTATTTTTTTTTTGTGAAAATGGCAATGGCAAACATACATGTATTATTTACTATGGTTACGAAATAATACAAGATACTGTTTAATATTTATGTAGCTCTCAACAAGCTCATACTGACGGTCACATGTAAATTGTATGTAAAACATTTCACCATGGCACAGTTCGCCGTGAGCTTTTTTATCGGAAAGAGATGACTGTATACTATACGGTTTCCAATTTTATTAGATTCAATATGAATATTAATTCATTTTTCATAGCTGATTTTGGCAAAAATCATGAATTCAAGAATGAAAACCTAACCTAACCTAACAAATAATCCAGTGTATCGGCTATTTTCAATTTTTTTTTTGCTGCTGGCTTCCTGTAAAGTGTAAACCGACAAGAACCGTGTTGTATTTTGACATGAATTTTATGTCAGTACTATACAATATTTTACGATAAAGTGTGATACGGCAAACTGCATACGTACAACTTTCCGAACACGCATAGTGACAGCTTTTATTTGAATTAATTTAATGGTCAATTATAAAGGTATGGTGAAATTTTATTCAATGAAACACTTGGGGTAATGTCAATAGTAGGTACAACTCATTTAAATCAATATGCGTATGCTGATTTTTGTATTAATAATAAATGAGAACTAATACATATGCTAAATAATATGTGACAACGCTGGCAGAAAAACATTGAATCAAAAAAGACAATCAGCTATTTAATAATTACTTTCGTTGTTGTAAAAAATAGTAGATATAACATTGAACAAAGGAGATTCAATTGAGTACCGATTATCTACGCAAACACCAACTTAAAAGGAATGAATAGTTTTCAACCATGTAATCGATTAAAATTTATAAAATATTATTAATTTTGTGATTAATATTATAAACACAGAGAGAGTGCCATTTCAATAATCAATATATATAATGGTGGGAATATTATACCTTGCCTAAGATGCGAGAATTTACAATAAACACTGATAATGTAGACAATAGATTATTATTTATGTTTATAATAATTATTACTCAATTTAAATTATACAGTTTTATCATAATATAAAAACGACTACACTTCTCGTCACTGGAAGCGACATTATTAGTCATGTATGTTAGTCAATTTGCTGTTATATATTATTATTCCATCATCCATATGTATACTGTTTTAATAACTATTATTAGTTTTACATAATGTCAATATTGTATTACATGTATTAGCAACTTAGTTACCTACATCTACGATTCTAACCATTCTCACATTTACATTCCACCACTGGACAAATTTTGGTTGATTATTCTTTATTGAGGTATACATATAAGTATTAAAAAAAAAAGAATAAGCGTCGACACTTACTTAAAACTATTCAGACCATAAGCTTTCACTGTGGAAAGCTCACGCTATATTATTACGTCAGTCTCACGCAGCCCTTCGATAATGGAGTCAGCTTTCTTGTGCATATTGATGCAGTCCTGCATCCTCACTCCCTCATTTCGCCCCGTCTGTTCCTCGGCAGAGTGATGGTAAATTATTTCACTGTTCCGATGCATTTAGGGTGCATTCATATTGATAGGCTCGCCAGCCTGCATGGTATCGTATAATGGTAATCCGAATTATTTAATGACAAAACTATTAGTACATATTACGTAAGTAACGCATAAGTTATTCTTAAAGAACATTTTTAATATATTATTTGTATACCAATTGTGTTAAATTTAACTGTACCTACGCCCATAATGATCATTGGTGGTCACTTTTTCAAAATTGTCACACGGTCAAACATCTGAAAAAAGTCACGTGGAAACAAAGTATAGTTTATAATTTTCCACAAAAGGGGAATTGCTTAACATGATGAATAATCTTAACGCGTACTTGTTAATTAATCAACATAATATTATACTATTATGTTTTAAGTAAAATAAAATTATTAAATTTATTTACCTTTATATTCATATTGTCATCTCGATATTTCAACTAGATAACACTCTGATTTGGTCATTGTTGGGAAAATGAAATATATACTTTACTTGAATAACATAAATCTTGGCGATAACTATTATTAAAATAAAAATAGAAAATTGTGCTCGTCTAATTTGCAACGATTAATTAATGTTCGATACCTTTCATTTTGCCTATTACAATATATAGACTTATGAATGTTGCATTCAATATTAAACATACATGACAATGTGTTTAACTACTAACGCAACCAGTTTAACCAAGTTAAATAATTAACCATCTAGATTTTAAATAATCACTGAGCTGTACTTACTATATCGATATGTCTTTTTATTAAAGATCTTAATAAGATTTTAATAAATATCACAAAGCCAGCATTTCAATTTATAAAAATAATTTACATAATAGTTCAGTTTGTTTTTATAATTTTATTTATTTCACTATACGTATTATCTACAGACGTATAGTAAAATAATAGAATATCGTATCTACCAGTGGCGAAGGGTGAAGGTAAGCTGTTAAGATCCGCCATAAATCGCACACACTAAACATTGTCAGTCATACGTATTTATTTTCATTGAAATATGACTATAATTTATAGCTGATGGTGTTGGATAATTGTTAAAATTCAATTAAACCCTGCGAAATCCAAGCCATAATAATATAATAGTCAAAAAATACTCGTCTAGCTATAAAATATCTAAAATTATGCAATTAAATCATACATAACTGGATATTTTATAGATAGAATAATATTTTTTATCTATTATAGCTTGGCTTAGGGAAGGCTTAATAAATTTAAAAAATAATGAACCAACTAGGTACCTACCTAATATGTATTCGTAATCCAACGAAAACAAATAAGTATGAAAGAAAAAGTATGCAAAATTCTATAGTATCGTCCAAAGTATACCACAACTATTATGGTTTGGTTTAGGCAGGGTTTAATTGATTTTTAAAAACTAACCATCACCAACTGTAAATTGCAGTCTTAGTTCATTAAAAACAAATATGTATAACTAACAAAGTTTAACGTGCACTATTTAAGGGGGGTCTTAACAGCCTACCTCCACTCTTCGCTACTGGTATCTACAAACGATTTTCTTGCAGATATAACAATTTTAATTTGTGATATAATTATCATACAAACTAATAATATATTTATATATTGTATTAATAATTATTTTAATGCGTAAATTTAATGACGTGGTAATCAGATAAAAATAGCAGCGCGTTTATTCTCGTGGAATATCAAATTTCGTTTTCAATTTTATTTCAAAAAATATCTATTTTGCTTACTTATTATTATGGATTTCCACGTAATAATATTATGTTTTTCCGAGTAAGTCAAGTGAGTAGCACGAGATGGCGTTGCTTGCGTTTAAATTAGCAATGATTGGCGCTTCTCCGGCCGGACATTAAACATGCAGAGTCACCTAGCTGCGCATCGCCAATACTAATCGCTCTAATGGATCCTGGACACCTCTCTCTTGCTATCCAATGACGGCATACATTCTGGATTATACAACATACAATATTGAATATACTTGGTACACCGAATGGTTCCTGGTGTTCCTGCAGTAGATAATAACATGTCCTAACGCTAATCGCAAAAAAATACAAGACGTTATAATAATAAAACCATATTTTATATTACGAGTAAAATAATAATATAAATACTAAATGCCCAGAAATGTGGTGTTTTTCTATGTGAGATTTCCTATTTTGGTAGTGGATAGTGGCAGTTAATTTTGATTTTAGTATTAAATCAAAGGAAAAATATTACTATTATTAATGAATTTGTACTTATATAATTTAATATTTTTTACGTTGCCCACTCTATATGCAATTTTACTGGATAAGCAATTTTACTGGATAAGCAATAATTACATTTAATAGATTCGAGTGAAAAAAACTGAATGAGAATTAAACATAAGTTGTCACAGAAAATACACTTTAAAATATGTCATGAAGGCACGCAAGTTGTTCTGCTGAATCAATATACCATCACACGCCTGCAGGTATTTCCAATACGCTTTTATGTTCGTAGTAATCAATAACTAAAAATTCGTTTTTGGAATTACACGTTTTGACATTAGAAAATAAATTGTTATATAAACGCAGATTGTATGCAGGTGACATTAGATACAATCTTCTTTTGTGTTTTTTTTAAATCTTGTATAAAATGAGTAGATATTGATGAGAAAATGAGTGCTTTGAATTTGAAATGGTTACATATTATGTATAAACATATAAAAATCAGAAAATACCCCTTACGAATTTGACATACCTAATGTTATGCTTTGGGTAATATTTTATACTCGCTTTGTGAGAAATACATATATATTTTTTTTAATTTTAATATAATTTAATAACTCTGTGACTGGTTTTAAGTATTCAGAGGCCTTTTTTTTTAAATTGACGAATCGAATGCGTCATTTGGGTTAAAGAAACGCGCCATTGCATTAGATATTGGAAAAATGAAAATTATTAAAAAAGGTTTGTCACTTAAAATGACAAATTCAGACCATTTAGATGACTTTATTACTATATTAATTATTAATACATTGTGGGAATAATAATTTTATATAAGCAAGATATTTTTCTTGTTAAAATTAGAAAAATGATGATATGACTCTACAGTAAGATTGTAACAATGTTGTTCTGCTATGTTACATGAGATACGTTCCTAAATTAAAAATGACAACATAAAGCTTCTAATAATTAAAAATAATTTAAATTTTATTTAGATGGGCTTTCCACCTAGTATTAAATAACTCTTCTTATATTGTGTAACAGACACAATTGGTTTTACCACTATTGTGATAAGATTTCCTTGAATATTTATCACAACACATTCGTACAGATTTCAAAATTCTCCTAGTGCGTTGAAATAATGAAAGTTATCCAATCTCGTTGGAAATGTTTCAGTAGTTGTCGGGACAGAGGGCGAGGAGGGCAGCGGATGATATCCCAGGGGCGTGAAAGCCGGTCGTGGAAAGTAATACAAAATCATTTTCCCGCCATTCCGGTTGTGACGGGAATAAATAAGGAAGTGACGTCATAAACCGTCTGCCGCACTAGAGGTGTGGCCGCAAAGAACGCCATAAAATAATGTACTAGTAATACCAACTTATTTCGTTTTAAAATTCGAAAGCTGTCGTTACAGACTACTACTTTTGGTTACATAATGGTGTTTTTGTCAAGCAATTGGATTTACCCCTTTATTACGTTTACTTAGCTAGAATAATAATAAATGACTTAATATTATTATGTAATTGCGACACTTCATAGGTAACTACTGTGTTGATATTGCCGCATGGATTGCGTTATCTCATTGTCGTGAGCGACCCTTTTCACCATATTATTCTCGCTATCATATGGCAGGAACCGATGGACCAAAGAAAATGGCGTGATCGATATTGGGGCGTAATATGATAACATCACAGAACTGATTAACACGATAAAAATGTGAAGCCAGTCACCATAGACGATCCAAAGCACAATGCAAGTAGCTGTGTGATACGCGAGTGGCGCGAGAGTCGTTAAAAGCACTTGCACAAAAGCTTTGCGCACAACGTAATGCAGCTTCTTGCCTTGCCTTGCCTTGCTCTATTATTAAGAGTTTAAAACTAGATTCAGTTTATGATTTAATGACGGTAAAACTATAAAACGAATGTCATCAAATGTTATCAATATTGTATACGCGTTACGATAAATTGACAAACTTTTATGATACAGACGTAAATACTGAAATTAACATATTCTTTAATACGTATTTCCATATTTATCCGCATTCCTGAATTTAACTTCCTTACAACCTCACCCAAAAAGTAACTCACTTAGCATTATTTTTGTGATCCTTAAAGTTCCCAATGAAGAATATCGAGCTTCAGTATTGTGATCATACCAATAAAAAAAGAAAGGGTATGTTTGTTTTTAATTAAAATAAATCTTACATTAAAACTATCAAATATTTAAAAAAAATCTTTATCCGGTTTATCTCAGAAAAACTAAAAAACTAAATTTTAATAATAAACACATCCATACAATCAAATGTAATAAAATTTAAGTATTAAACAAATGTTCTACCACCGAAGGGCATCCTGATAGCAAATCGGACTTTCGGGGGTCAACTGTCAGGTCCAAACTTTGGTGGTTGGACGGTATCAACAAGGATTCTAAAGCGGCCGGTGTGGATATATGAAAACCACTGGCCTAGGAGAGGTGAAAATTGAGAAGTTCTTGAACCAGGCTAGAACCCTTCCTGGGTTGTTAAACCGCTGATGATGTCATCATGATGATGTTCAACGAACTCACATTTTGAATGTTTGGAAAGTTTGTGTATAAATATATTTTTTTAATGTCTTCAGATAAATGTATTATATATTTAAAACACTATAACTGTTTATTATTAGTAAAATGTAATATTATATTTCATATTGTCTACTTTGCCGCTAGATGCCTCTAGTAAATCGACCATAGCACTGCTGTTCGGGGTAGGTAGCCGAAAACTGAATTTAATACAATGTAGAAATAATCTATCAATCAATAGTTTGGGTGTGAATAAGAGGTAACAATCATGAATGTAAATGTAAGTATGTATTTAAGAAGTGGCCACACAAAATAAAATATAATATATTAGTTTATTGAATTGAAGTATGTACTTATATTAAAATGTTCTGGAAATTAACCTCTACCTAAATCAGTGAATTATAGTAGCTTCTTTGAAAATCCTGAAATATATTAGTATTTATTTGGCGCTGTTATACGTTAGTTATAGGTGTTCATATATTGTTTTGACATGAAATATGCTATAATAATTTTCACAATAAACTATCATTAATCACGTAAACACAGGAAGTTTCGGCGAATTTCTTATGAGAACCGATCGATCATACAAACGTCAAAACTTTGCGTTGAAGAAAAGAATGAAAATACAAACACTATTCGTTACGTTTTGTACCTATATACATATTCGAATTGCTTGTTTAGAAACGGCGTATTGTCAAAAACTGTTATTATTAACTGTTAAAATAAATAATATATTATTATATTACGTCTTGATGCTTTCATGAATCTATTTTTTAAACTGTCACTGTGCATTTTTCTTTCTTATTCCATTCTCAGCGTGTTATGTATTTTGCAGAGTTTATTCTCAAAAAATAGTAATAATGGTAAAGTGTAGTATAGATAACCGTCATAGTAAAACACAAAAACATGAAAAGATTAGTATGGTCAGGTTTATGGTAGTGTTTTTCAATTTTAATGTAATATCAGGTGTCTAAAGCGATAACTTGGGAAACCGTTAAATTAAAGGAAATGACAGATATGTTGACCGCCCTCGTACATTGCATATTTTGGACATATGGACAAGGCAATCCTGCAGTTAGGTTTATGAATTTTTGTAAATAAAAACGTGTAGGAAGGAAACAAATGAAAAATATTACGATAATAACTAAAAAATAAAATACATTACAGTTATTGTCTGCAAATTGCCGTCGTCGCTATAACGTATGTATTGCTCATCTCCAGCAACTAACTTTGTTCATTGGCTGAGTCTCATCAGGTGGATCTCTTTTTACTTAGTCAAACCTACTCAGCATACGCCTTTCAAGCCTTTTTTCCTTCATATCCACTTAAAATAAGGATTATTAGTGATAAGGACGGTTAGGTGTCTTCCAGCTTTGGAAAATTGCATGCTGAACGGTTATATTAATTTTGAGATCTGAGATAAACGATAACTGTAAAACTGAGTTTTCATTGATTGCGCTTTCCTCGCTATTTCAGAAAATACTCACGATACCCTTCTGAATTTTTATCTATTTCAAGTTCTCTTATTTTTTAAAAGCTTTAGTATTTTACACTATATAGGTCAGTATCGGCGTAATGAGAGAGTTTTATAGAATTAAATCTTTATTTTATTTCAGAAGGAATATGAAATTATGGTAACCAGGATAATATTCTTATGGATAATAATGTAGTGCGGCATTATCCTTTCCATTCATATATTTTTTATATTGGATTTGTATCTCTAATACATTATTTAATTTATTTTTTTAACAATCGCTCTGCAGTGATGAATATTACAACATTCAATTGATTGATAAAAAGCTATTTTCAAAAAAGATACCATTCCATGCACTTGCATTTTCACTCTAATAGTTTGTATTTATTAATGGTCTTTGTCGTGATTGGTAATATTTATTTGCAGTTATGCAGAAAGCAGAAAGTTCACATTGATAAAATTTAAATACATTTTTTCTGTGTTTTACATAAAACAGCCGGGCCAATTTCTTACAAAAATACAAATATCATAAAATTTCACAAAATATACCACTTTCAATCTGCATTAAACAATCACACAAGTTTAAATTAAATTGTTTTGAATAATAATTCATCTATTAACTGACCTCTTGACAATAATCATATATCTGCTATCACACATAATGATATATATCATTATGTATACCCAAATAAAGAATATACTAAATAGTTTTTATTTTTAAGTATTTATGTAACTTAGTAAATAATCATTTTTGTTATTTTTGCAACAACGTATTCAATTTGAGATTGCTGTACTGTAAACAAGCGGGTTATAACCGATTTACATTCCCACCGACAAATAGCGCCACGGGTTAACTGTAAAGTTATTCCATTTTTTCTAGATTTTTCTACGCGAGATTCGGGTTTATGCTGTGTAAGGTACAGAATCGAATCAAGGCTATTTCCACCATGAATAAATTTAATATCCTAAATTTTATTTGACTGAAATACTCGTAATTAACGTACCTATTCCTATTTAATTAGGTAGGCATACTAATATTTAGCGTTTAATATTTTCATAGATATTTAGTAACATTTTTAGGACTGACTTATTGATTGATTTTGAGCCCCTCCCCTACGATAATAAATTTAACAATTTTACTTCCACGAAATCTATTATAAAATATAATATAGGTATATTCTGCCTCTTAGCAATGCATAATGTGCCTACTCTCACGAGACGTAACTGATTTAACATTGTTGAATTATAGTTGAGCGTTTTTCATGATATCTGAATCGAATAAAATCATCATTTTGTGATAAAATAATAATTTCATAAGTGATTTTAACTGTTTTGAGAACACTATTAAATGTTATGCTGAGTGGGTTACGTCATTTGTTTCAAATAAAAATTGCCGCTGTACATAATATTATGTATGTGGTCTGATTTTTAATTTAACAGTCAATATAGACTCTTAATGTCAGGATATTCCAAAAATAACAAGTAGCACAGCATGGTCTTAAAAGGAGCATGTCAGACATAACGTGGAAAGATCACAAAATAAACCAATGGATAAAAAACAAGATAAAAGTACCTACGCAATATGATAGAGGCCAGAATGGGCTAGACATATTCTACAGTAGGTGAACAGCAACTAGATAATAATACAATCATGTATATTTTAGAGGAATCTAAAGGGCATTTAACGACCACGGATTGAAACCAGTAAAGGGTTGCATCGAGCAGTGGGACAACCCCATCTAATTAAGATGATGATATTTATAACGTGATTATTCACTCAATACATTGTGAGTTTGATAATTAATAAGAATAAACAAAACTCTGAATGCAATTTATGCATCGTTTAAATTATAGTAGTTGAAATAAAAATAAAATGATAATATTGTACTTTCAGATTATTTCGCGAATTTTATTGTTTTTAGAAACGTATATTATAATGGTGTTCGTATATTATAAAATGTAGGATTACTTTAATGCTTTACAGCTCTTTTTTGTAATAATTATATATGCCAATGAATATAACTCAAAATGTGTTAAGTTAAATAGTATATTAGTATATCATATAAAATTTATATAAAAAAATATTGCAGAATAAATTGATAAACTGTTATATTATTTATATAATAGATTTAGGTATAGAAAATAATATCATAGTTAAAGCTATTGAAGTTTTGAGATAATATGTTACCATCATCAATTAAAATGTGTGGAAAAATCTCCTCATGCAGTATCCTTATTTTGGAATGAACTATAATATATTAATATTATAATAAAGGTGTTCGGAACTATTTAAAGCTTTTTTTATGAAAATGGATTATTATTAGATTATTAAACAATTAATTAATATAAATAGGCTGATAATATCGTTTTTTCATATTAACATTAATCGATGTTATTAATGTGATTAAATCATTGACAATCAATAATTATTATTTATAAAATCTGAGATAACTAAGACGTAAATAGTATAATTATTATCTGGAGACTCTTTGATGTAAGTATTAATATTATTTCAAAACTATCCGGAATAACTTAGAATAAGATTCGTTTCTTGCGGTTCTGTGGGCCATTGTCATTCAGGACGGTTATCATCCCCCGGGAGGTTCCGCCCCTGACCACCCGTGACAGCCCTTATAAATGTTCTCGTCATTGTTGCCAATATTTCGGCTTTTTTATCACGCGCAGCACAGGTAATGGCAATTTGTTGCTCGCGCCAAAGATTTGCGAGAGGGCGCGAACTTCCAAAGTAATCATTCCTCCATCTCGTTTCACTTACTGCATTCCGAGCCTTGCACAAGTGACGTGAGTTACATTAAATTACTTGTATGAACATATCGTCACATATATTTTGTCAGTAAATATAATAATGATTCAAGATATTTATGTAGGTATAATTTTATTTTAATAATATTTCATATAGTATGTACAGTAAAAACGAAACAATAATGCGGTAGGTCGATAGTGTGCGTGCGTATGGGGAGCCATGATAAATGCCTGGCAGCTGATGACCGCGTATTCGTACGTATATTTTGAGATAAGTATGCCAATTAATTGCTAAAAACTATACCTACATAATGAATCACAGCGAATAAAAAAACTAGTAATACCTTATTTAAAAGAAAAATGCCAATGTTGCATTTGTTAAAAAGTGTCCTTTAACTTCAAAGCATTAATGGGATAATCAAAATAAACCACAGTTAATAATGTTAGACAAAAAAAAACCTTCCTTAATCATGTATTATAAACCACATAAAAATATAATAAACACGGTTAACGATTGATTTTGTACGAAAAAAACACTAAAGTTCAATATTCAAATTATCTCTAAACTATAATTTTGACATATTCCACTATTGCTTTCAGGTAGCGAATTAGGTGTTGATCAGCTAACAAAACCTGTGTAACGAAATAACATTTATTTCACTTTTTTAAACCGATGTGAAACTATCTCAGGAATTATATATGGACGTATTGCCACAAACACGATCAAACTCACACGTGTAACATTCTGAGAAAATACAATATTTCAGGGAAGATTGAAATCTGTAACTTGCCTAAAGGTTAAAAAAAAACTATCAATAACTTATATTGAAACTTGAAGCCACATAACTCATTAACTATTCACATACCTAGAGCTTCCCTGACCTAAAAACTCATTTAAAGGGGTAAAAACAAATTGCAATTACATTTGTCATTAATTATAAATATAACTCATTCACGGCGGCAATAAATTTTTTATTCATTTCGTCAACGCGAAAAGTATCACAACCCATCCCTACTAAATCTAATAACCACACCGCCACTTTAACCCTTCCGTAATGTTAACTAGCAAGTATATTTTTAATTATGGCTGACTATACACATTTTTTTTCCAATGAAAGAGAAATAAATAAAAATATTGGCATGTATGTACCTGTCATTAACAACACACAAAAAAATCCAGACGCACATCCCCGAATAAAATTTAGTTTGATTTAATATCAGCAGTTAATATAGCTATAACTCCTTAGTTAGAGGCAGAATTGAGAGTGGGTCTATCGTTTGGGCCCCGCATCAGTTGAAGTACGGCCTTATGGTGGAGAGAGTCCAAAAGAAATGTTTAAGACTCCTTTACTTTCGGCTGTATGGATATTATCCGTGGCTCTATCCGACTGATTTTTTCTTAGGGATGCTTACATACTGTAGCTTAAAATTTAGAAGGGATCTTTATTTAGCTACATATTTTTTCAGACTTATACGCGGCGTAAATGTGAACTCTGCCATTCTTGGTGGTGTTGGCTTGTGTGTCTCTGATAATTACCTTAGGAATCGAGGGCATCCGTTGATTTGATTTGATTTGATTTGATAATAGTGAAATATCCGGTAAGATATCTTATGCCAAGATTCATAAAATATTGACATTATTGTTAAATCGAAATAACGACGAAATCATGCATATTAAAATAGAATGACAGATGCAAAAATCTCAATTAACGAGGCAACGTCGCGTTCCAGAATCAAGATTGTTGCCATTTTTTAAATTCCGTTATTGGATAATAAAATTATTATAATATATTTTAACTGATATACGAGTTTCAATGTTTAAAAACTGCACAATATAATTTATTAATTATTATTAACTTAATATTTATGGAAAATTATTTATTTGTGGCTAATTAAATAAATTGATGCATCGAAAATTAAACATACCTAGTGCTTTCATTCATATTTTTTTTTGATTAACATGGCAATGTTGCACGAGATTTGCACGTTATCTGTCGCACAGGTATTTCTTTGTACGCAAGCGGTGCGTACACACTATATAAAGTATAAACACTAAATTTAATGTTAATTACACGACAAACGGCTAATTATTATTTAGTAAAGATCTACCATCGTAAGTTGGCAGCCGGTCGAATTTGAAACTAAAATTGTTTATCGAGGATAAATTTGTTACAAATGCCATTTAATTTTACAACATGTTTCTCGAATTATGGATTGCATAATATTTGTACAGAAATCTACTACCAATAAAAATTATAAATTACCATTTTTTTGTTAGTTATGGTAAAATTCTCAATTCATACTAGCGCCCTCGCTGAAATTCCAATTTATGATGGTAGATCTATAGTTAGTGACATTCTATGCATCTCGGCCCTACGAATATACCTCAAACTTACGGCAGTCATCAGTGACGTGCTTAGCTAAATTGCCGTTTTCGTCTTTTTTTAGTCTCAAACTGGATGTAAATTAATTAGTGATCTACTGTTGTTCCTTATTTAGTAATCTTAAATGGACAAATCATATAAAACCTTTAAAATTTTGATATGAAACTATACTGGCGAATATCTTTCTTTCATTATTTCCACCTCTAAGTAGTGAATGTTCTACTCAGAGGTGAATTTAATTTATTTAACGCAGATAACGTAATCGATTCATCAGAAGATTTAAAAAGGAGTCTCAAAAAACTTCAAACCGGTCATACAATTAATAATTTACACAAAAAATTTAAAAGATGTCACAAATTATTTTAAATATATATTTCAAAATATACTGCAATATTAAAGGGGCTCACAATACAACCAATCAAATAAATATGTATTTGGACACAAACATATACCACTAATATTATTATGGGTGCTACAAAGTGATAAGTTATGCCTTATTTTCATCCACAATAATAATTACCTGTTATGTATGTATAGTTAAAGAATAGTATGTATCTATACACTACAAATTTAATAATACATCGATTTTTTTCTTCCAATTCTTCAACACTCAACTGGATTACTCTATGACGTCTATGACAGATAAGCCAATCATCACAGTCTTCAAATTTAGATCAATTGATCTGCATTTAAATCACTGTGCAGACCATTAATGCACATTTTTTAAAGTAAGTACATGATATTTTGATTTTTTAAAAATATATTATGTATTTTCAGATTCCGTTCGTTCATTTGCGGTTAATAACTCAGTAAATTATTCACGTGGCAGGTTGACGACCCCGCCACCCCTTGACTCCTTCCGCGATCATCCACCAGCCCCCCCACACGCAACCCCGCCTACTCACCCCTGCAGGGGGGTGGCGCAAGTCACACCAAACTTATTACTCGAAAGGTGTCCGGGGAACAATAAAGCGATCTCTATGTAAACAGTCATTCGAATGCAAATATGGCTAACGACAGTAGCTGACGCCAAGTACTACACTGTCAACCTGCCAACCTACTACCGCAATACCGTACTCCTGCGATTTTTTTTTTATTTCAAGGTCTACTAAAATTATAACCTATCCATAAAAATACAGCATAACAATATGTAGATGATTTTAATAAACTATTTTATTTATTCAACGAATAAGCTAACATATTTGAGAATGTAACATTATATATAATATTGAACATACATAATTTGAAAACATCCAGGGCTCGAAATGGACCGGAACGCACCGGAACGCCGTTCCGGTTCATAAAATCCTCAAAATTTTTGCTGTCACGTGGAAAAAATAATTTGACCGTCTGAGCGAAATTGGCCATATCCAAAATCTAACACATTTATTTTTATAAAATACCTACTCATAAAGTAAGATAAGTATGTAAATATTTTCGTAAAATTATCGAGCGCTCCGGTTCGTAAAATTTTCCATTTCGGGCGCTGAAAACATGTCATGCATATACACACAATAAAAAAAATATTTTGTAGAAAAAATAGGTACACCCGACGAGACTTGAACCTGTATCTGCAGGATTAGCGCCAGTATGATTTTCCAATTATTAGGCTACCGGTGTCTTACTTAATTCTAAGCCCTGCTTAAACCAAACCATGATATATATCTTCTATCTATAAAATATCTAAAATTATGTATGATTTATTTTAATGGCATAATTTTAGATATTTTATGAATAGACGAACATTTTTTGACTATTATCTATTATGGCTTAGTTAACGCAGGGTTTAATTTAATTTTGAAAACTAAGCAACACCATCTTTAATTCGTAGCAGAAAACAAATAGGCATGAAAGGTTTAGTGTGCACTATTTATGTCGGTTCTCAACAACCTACCTCCACTGCCAGATAGTCTTACAATTAATTATACAAGTTATTGAATTAATAAACTTACTTTATAATAATAACAGAAATCCAACAAAGATTTTAGCGACGCAAATGATATTTATAAAATATTTTTCAACGTCTTATCATAGGTATTAATAATATATTTAATATTCTTTTGGAAGATATCAATGACTTGCCACTTGAGCAAATAAAGAATAATTTTAATTATATACGTCAGTAATAAGCAAATAAATTAGACTAAATGTTTTGTCACACAATTTCAAATTTAAACAGGTTATTAATTCAAATGAGTTTTTTTTTCAAAAGATGTTAAAAATGCCTTTGATTAAATATTATAAAATTGAATAAAAATTATTTTAGCTACTGATTATGCATTGTACTCGGCTTATTAGTAGGGTCATCGTATCGATAGAAAAATTATCGATACCTGATATCAGTATCGCATCGATGCTTCAACGTATCTACTTATTAATACATACTGTCAAAAATCAAAATGAAAGGTAAGGTATTTTCATTATTTGTCTATGTATCATAATTATTATATTTAGGTAATTTTAGGGCGAAACGCAGTTGTACTACTACAGATTTACTAAGCGTATCTAGCGACATACCTTGAATACAATTTATACTTACATTTTAAATTATTTAAATAATCAATACATTTTTCATCTAAGTTAGAGTCGTATGAAGGAATTTTGGTTTGGCATCTACAAAAATAATTTATTAAAGTTGAACAAATCCAATGTTCTTCCATGCAAAATGTATGTAAAATATTAATGTATATTTCCTAATAAACGTTCTAATGTTGGAACATCATGGTTCTTTCAACAGGGCCGCGCCAAGGGCAGCTGCCGCCCGGCACCAATCCAAAATTGCCACCCCCATCCCCAAATATAATTATATACATATATATTACTGGACATATACGATAAGCAAAAATCATTATTATATTCTCATCAGAATATGTGTAGTATTTATACTCTAACAAAAATTATCTTGACATTTTTTATAACAATGTGTAACAATAAAAATTGCACCACAGGCAATTTTTATAACTCATTAAACCAATTCATTCAAGTAATGCCAGATAAAATAATATAGCTTAGTAGCTCGTTTAATTTCCATGATACTTAGATACTGAAACTAAAATTACATTTTTTTTCAGAAACATTTTATACTTATTATGCTGGAAGTCTCAACCGTTATGTTGCAATTTAGAGACAATTAATGATTTTTAGTATATTATTTTTATTCAATTATGATGATACATGACATCAGTAATAGGTCAGAGATGTTGAATTAAAAAGAAGATTAAATATTGTAGATACTTCGTATATTTCAACGTTGGATTCAGTTTACGTAATTGAATTAATAAATATAACATTATAATATTTATAATAATAAATATTCTGTATTATAATATGCATTTTCTGTGTATTACGCCGACCTTCGACCCTGCCGCCTTGGTGCCGTGCACCCCATATATTTCCACTTGGTGCGTCCATGCCTTTCAATCTATGACATCTAACCTAAATTAAATTCATCAATGCATCTAACATAAACGCACGTTATCATGCCATGTTGTACAACTCTTAATTTTTATCTATATACTAATAGGCGTTCCATTATTTTTTTTGCACACCGCTATGTCAATATTTAATCATATACCTGGATGTGCAGATATTTTTAAAAACATATAAAATACACGAAGATCTTTGTGATAATTTAAATAAATTCAAGCAGTAAATGCTTACGTACAATAACTTCCGTAAAATATATGAAAAGAAAATTTTGAAAACAAATATGTTGTATTCTGCCAGACACTATAATTATGTATGTATATAAAGAAAATATATTGATGATACAAAAAGCTTGTACTACATTTAAAAGTGGCGAATTTTAAGATTATTTGACAAAAATGTAAACCTTGGAATGACAAAAATGCTGCTATATAAATTTCAGCCTGAATCAATATGCTAGAAATATGTCTTTTTAAAAATATATTACTCAACAATACTTACGTAATCACTGATGACCCTCACAATTTTTGTCATACAAAAATAACTCATTATTTTTACTGCAAAGAAAGTTCATGATAATTATTACCTATTACTTGTGTTTAATTATAGTAGACAAGACCTGGATGAAAGCATATGCTAGACTAGACAAAGACCCATCTATGTATAAATGGCCAGAAGGAAGAATTAAATGTGTCGTAATAATTTTTTTAATCCCCAATAATATCTGTATTCAACTTATATAACATTATAATATGTTGTCAGTTGGTATAATGAGTATAAACAATTATTATTTATTAGTATAATAATAAGTTAGTTAGTTTTTTAATTTATTTATTTACTGCATAAAATAAACTATAAGAGGTAACAATTAAATATTATTTTTATATTTAAATTTGTAGATGATTATAAAGAATATGTACCTAATTAGTTTAAATGTATAAAATACAAAAGCCTATTTTCTAAAAGATCTATTTTCATTATTTTGATAGATAGCATTTAATATTCTTTGCAAAAATATGTTACAACTATGTACATATTATTACAACCTTTGAACTCCAAAATATTAGAGTTCAAATTTGATAACTATTAAATTATATAACACGTATAGTTCGAGGGCTTAGTGTCAAACAACACTATCTACAAAAGTGCAACTTTACAGGAGAGCCAAGAATCGTTATTTTAGATTCTTGTAACTTTACAAGGAAAATGTTTATTTAAAACCTAATGTTAATATTTCATATTTTTTTGTGTATTGTACATTTATCTTGCTTATGATGTTAAAATTTATAAGGATAGTTTTTAAAAATATAAGCGTTAAACTTTACTGACGATTTAATAAGAAATTAGAAAAGATTGACATAACGTTGTTTGACTATCATGTAGCCGTAAATGTAAAATAACGTTATCTCAACAAAAAAAAAACACTTTTTTGTAGATAACGTTGTCTGACTTTAAGCACTCGAGTTGTCTCTGTTAGTCTGTAACTGAATGAAGCAGTCTGTTTGAGTCAACTTGAAAAATGAATAGGTACGTAGTTAGGTAGGTACATAATATATCTTTTTCCATAATGCATATATATATATATATAATATATTGCTGCCGAACAGAGCATATTATATACGACCATAGAGTATAGAGAAATGGTTAATAACCATTCATCAAACATATTATTACGTCCTTTCTCTGGATCAAACACACGTTAATAATATGCAGATGTTACTAATTTACCGTGGGGGTAAAACTATCCGTAAAATGCCATTACACGGTTGTATTAGAAATATCTGTTTCATTAAACGGGTTAAAGAATTATCCAGTCTACATAATAATATCAACTAATAAGATTAGTGGAAAAAACTGACCTATTTACTTTTTATTTATTTTACCTGAATAATGTGAAAATAAATGGCTTTCAACCTCCATAAAAGTTTGATTAAATAATTGTTTAATTGAAGATTTTATTCAGAATATAATCTGTTTATTTATTAAATCAATTGCTTCATGCCACAACACTGTTTCCGAGTAATCAAAATAAAACATTACCAGATGCAAACATTATAATTATTAGTTTATTTTAAGGAAGACGTAAAAAGTGAACATTGAATAGGAAACGCCCTAATGATTTGTGTGTCAGCTTACGTCCTGACTGCCTAAATAATGGCTCACTAGATAAACAGTTAACATGGCCCGTTTTAGCATTTTATTAATTACTATATTTAATTAATTATGTCGGGTAATAATGGTGGTGCGGGGTGGTTATGATTACATCTCGTGGGCAGTTTATTGCGGCGCTTATGAGTCGACAGAGACCAGCTAACTAATTAGTAGAGTAAAAATTGAAATTATACAATTTTCAGGACAAAATGTTTACGGGTAGTGGAATGAAAATTCAAAAACTTTTTCATTTTTCTAAGCTTTTTTCAACGTAAAAGTTTGTAGTTACCCACATAATAATAGTTCTACGCGGAAACATATTTATTAATAAATTATCAGTGAAAAAAGCTGTTGAAGGCTGTAGGAGAAAATATTTGTACATACCTACAAAATTCACACAACAAAATATTGTGATAAACAGGGAGCTCAGAAATAATGGGGACTGAAATACCTAACGGGTAAGGAGAAGCAGACAACCGATCTCGAGTAAGGAAGAATGCGGAATAAATTTAAAAACGTGTCAAGAATACGTCATACGTCGAATACTGATAACTGATCTCGGTTTATCCATTGACGCTCATTTAATATTGGTGTATTACACACACTATTGCACGTCTATAATGCGTGGTTCATTTACGTAGGACACTCACACATTCAAAAACCTGCGTCAAAATTTACTGTATTTGTATATAGCCTATCGGAATTCTATTTATTATCTGTTCTGTGGTGATAAATTTGTCCTGATACTATTTTAGTGTCGACGACGGAATAAATGGACGATGGAGATCTGAGTGCTGCGCATATGAATGAACCATTGACTTTAAATCTCGCTTTATTATTCATTGGTAGATACTTTCTTGTATATTATTTGTCTTGCTGGATCAGATAGTAACGTACCTATATGTATTTCTTCATGCAATTCATTCATTTTTGCGGCGCCCAGATAGTCGCATTAAGTTGTCCTGGCGATATATATTAGCTATCAGGGTTAGCAGGACAAGTAGGTACATACTGTGTGCGTAATGCCTTAATATATCATTTATTCTTAATGTATAACACGTTAAACATATACAGTAATAGAATTGAGCTACGATAATTTGCTAAACTTTTAAACGTAGGTACCTATTAATTTAAATTTATTCAACTTTTTGATATAGCGTGCACCTTCTGCATTACAATACTAGGTATGTATAAATGTTGATTGTTGGTTATTTTGTTATTTGAAAACAAACTCATTATGAATAATATATCAATTTAGACAATGTGTGGTACCTACCTAATTAATATCGAAAAGCAAAGAAAAATTAATATCGTGATTTGTGTTTATATTTATTTTTCCGTATAAATAAATAAATAATTTCCAGATTCGATAAAGCAATTAAAATTTTACAAAAAGGATATACGACCAGAAATTTGTATTGATGGTAAAGTTCCAACAGCACTGATAAGTTCATTTACATCACAGCAGATAGTAAAACCTTTGCCATAGTTGTTCCAATCTGGTTTTGTAAATCCAACCTCTTTGCAAATATTCGTACAGAGCAATTCTCTATCACTAATATAATCCAAATGAGGGTTATTTGCGGTAACAAACGCGATACCTTCTTGCGTCAAAGAAGAATACACAATCTTCCAATACCATTTCGGCACAGGCAGCTTATTTTCTGCCATAAGATATAAGTCAACCATGATTCCGTTTGTATCAGGCAGTTGGCTAACACCATGAACTCCTGTAATGATTGTAAGATCTTCTTGTCTTTTCCCAGCAATTTGTCTTGCAGTGTTTTCAACTGACAACCAATTACCAGCGTTTACAATTTGCCATTCGGGTGCTGCGTTCACGTAAAAGTATGTTGATGTACTCCAGGACCCGAAGAGAAAGTCGCCGTCTGGTGCTAGATGTCCTCTGGCTAAGAATGATGATGTGGTGAGATACTTCAGGGCTTGACTTGCTCCAAGGAGAGCTGTGAATCGGATCATTTGTTCGGTTTGTTTGTATAAATTTGCAGTTGCTGTTCCGTAGGTCAGGCCAGGCGTGCGGAATTGTGGGCGAGTATTTTCTATTTCGGCAACTGAAAATGAACAAAATATACCATGAAAATGCAACGAGTGATCATTTTATGAATTTTAATGGAAAAAATAATTATACAATGATTACTATATTGTAAAGAGATGCGATTCAACGTGCCAGAAATATTTCTGAATGACTAATGTACAATGTAATACTTATATAAATTGACACCTTATTTCTCTTATTTGTATTATCTTGTTTAATTTATTGGTCTATAAGACCTAACTAAGTGATCACAAATACGAGTAGTCTTCTACAATCTATAGTCTATACTTTTACGAGTATTTAGTTTATTATGATTCACTTAACTTTAACTATAATTCTACTTACATCACAATGTATTATTCTAATCAAATAACCCTGAAGTTATACCTCACCTTAACAAAAGTTATATAAAAGAAAAATAATTTAGCCATTTTCCTACTTACCGGCTAAAGCTTTTCCGTAAAGCACGTGTATTGAAAATAGGACTGCTTCATTGACTTTATCGTAGCATACTTCTACCATGGTTGCCATGCCCTTAGTTGATGTAAACCTGAAAGTATGATGGTAAAACTGTTGATGTAAAAAAATATTTATTCCCCCCCGTAAATAGGTATTTAAGTACAATTTATTATTTTCCTAAATATATTTGTAATGTATTATTTATACATCAGCCATGTGCTTATTATTGATAATTTTCTTTTCGTTTGTTCAAGATACAAATAGCTCGTTGAATGAAGTTCGAAGAATCAATGGGTAGAGAGGTTAAAAAATATAGACACTTTTTGATCAAGGCGTGAAGGGATACATCAGAGATCAGCTTCAGCCAGACAGCTAAACATAAATAAGGTTAGTGCTTAGACTAACGCCCGTGTAACCTCCCTCCCCCCCCCCCAGCATCCATATCCACTATCATAATCATACAAAAAGTGTAGTCCACTAAAAATCGCCACCAATATATCTTAACATTTTTTGCATTCATTGTTTTATTTATGACTAGTTTTGTTGCACATAGAAATTTGACATAATTTGGCCAATGGGTAGGTACTCAGACTTTCTTTTGATATGCTACCGATACCAAGTATCGACGCTTTTTTTAGATACGGAACCAATACCAGGTATCGTTTTTTATGCAATATGCATTGATATACTACTGGATGAATCATATGCTTCTTAAAATGACGCCCGATTTTCAGCGACTCGGCCTTTGTTAAAACTTACTGAGTAAGCTCGGTCTAGCTTGCATCTTACTCTAACTAATAGTCAGCGCATGACGACTTGCTCTGTCTGTTTTGCGTTGCAGTAACCCTTAGGTTCACTATTCCAAGAACGCAAATTTAGTTTTACAGCCAGGGCAATACGGGTGAAATTCGGGAATCCATGTTAACGGTCTTAACGCATTATACCTACAAGGAAATATTATAAGACGATATTCGTTATATCTTTTGTGGTACATTTTTAAAATGACACTTGTATGGGAACTGCTCATCTAGTAGTATATCAATGGCAATATGCGAACCTGACAGGAACTTTCAGGGATATTCTTAATAGTATATTTCTATACTGTCGTTATATCTTACCCTAGTGTCATGATTTCCCCTCTTCCTCCAGCGCACGGATTCTTAGTTTGCACCAACTCACTGAGGGTATTGGATGAGCATTCTAAAGACTTCAAAGGTAGTTTTACACCGTCATAAAGGAGCGTGTTCCCGGAACTACAGGACACCGTCAACTCTTGGAGTCCTGTTATTAAGAATTAAAATACAATGATTTAAGTAAATAAAAATATATTTAATTCATAATGGATATCCTATGTAATTTAAATATACATAATGTAAAATTTTCACTTCGAAAAAAATAGTGTTGCTAATGCCTACATTTAATTTAATTGTTTGCAAAAATGTCAAAGCGTGGCATAGAACATTTATTAGTGTTTGTTCAGCTTATTAGGGAATTTGCGTATGAGTCAGCGCTCGATAGGTATCTAATTACATCGTTTTTATTAGGTCGTATTTTTATTTGTCTGGTGGTTTTTTATCCAGTATAAATCTTGCAATCGATTTTTAAGTAACTTCTCGACTAGCTAGACATTTGAAACTTTTAGAATTTATCAGAACACGATCCCAATGCATTTTTTAATACTTTTAGCCATCTTTAAGTAGAATTGAATTCATTTTTAGTTAATTCTGTTTTGTATGAAAAGTTATTTCGGAAGAAATCCGTTAAAAGTAAAACACTATTATTGGTTGCTAGGGGTCGGGGATCCTAGCAACTAAATTATTAATATATACGTGCGTTACTATAAAAATCAATATGAAATCTCAAAATGACATTTCAGTATTCTATATTTTTATTCAGTATTTCTATCAAGTAAATTTTTTTTTGATCATTTAAGCTAGTCAGGTCAAGTTTATATGATTCAATAGAAAATTTAAAAACGTTGTATATAAAAAAGTTCTTTTTATCTTGTACTTAATTATTTTATGTTTATTTTATAAAAATGAGTGTGTTATTTTTTTGTTATATGACCTTATTATTTTTTCCACGATACGGAATTATATTTTAGAGGATTTCATGAAGCCGAACGGCGCTCCAGTACGCTCCGGTTCATTTTGTCTCTGGATGAGTCAAAGCTTCGTCTCAGTAAGAAATACCGTGGTTAAAAATACAACTGACCTGTACCAAAAATCGTATTCGATTTTGTTGGGCATACCAAAGTCATCTCTTCATTGGGACCGAGTGATAATCCAGCTCCAGTTGGAATGACAACTTCAGGAGTCGACGATATTGTGAAGTAAATTGGATCGGTTGAAGGAAGATCAATGTTCAAATTCCAGACACATCCTGGGGCTAAATTGTTCAAAGCATTCATTATCTTATTGTACACACTATTATATAAAATTTAATAATGAAAGATATATTGTGTTATAATTTATATTACATCATCCTATTACTTCATTCAAGGTACCAATCATGGCCGCATTTAGACGAAGTTTGTTTGCATAAGTTTCAGATAGGTACGAGTGATGGTTGTTGGTTAAATTATTACTATTGAGTCCATGCTGTGGATTAGGAATTGCAATACCAGATGAAAATACCAATACCAGATTTTCGGTATCTCTTGGGTAGGGAATGGGACATCTGGGTGCCCGCGCAATTGGGCGCCGCACTGTCAAATGAAATAAATAGATCATAATTATATATCTACTACTTAGTAGTTTTAATTCATTTTGCTCTTTACATCATGTTTCTTATTGCGGATTGAGAGTAATCATGGCTGAGGCTTTATATAAAAATATTAAAGAACTTTCTTCTTTTTGGAACTTAAACATTATAATATAATATGCACAATTAAATTATTATTTACGTGTGTGTAAAATTCTGACCAAGTATTAAATAATAATTTAAATATAAATAATAATATTAAATATATATTTTGAAAGTACCTACATATAATTCACGAACGGATATTTATTTTCGAATGTCATACAATTGCGTGGCACCCAGTTGTCCTGGCGCCAAATCATCCTAGACGCTCTTGGGTATCACTGAATGATGCGATTCGTCTACGGATGATCTGTTTTATAAAGCGATCTGGGCTGCCCATTTTTTAATAACAATATGAAACCAATTCTTTTAAGTAATAAATTAAGAATATTTACCAACTGCAGCGTCTGTCACCACAGTGGTCACCACACACAGGGCAAGAAATTGCTGAATCTTTTTCCACGCATCCACCATGTTGCTCCGGAGAAATCTATATAAAACTCAGGATTTTCACCGTTAGTCGCCTTATATTATTATGATTGGCGAATGCTTTAATCACAGCTACGTCAATATTAGCGATATACCAACTGTTTCGTTGTATTCTTATTGGTTCAGGAAGTTAATTGGATTGGATACAGTAGTTTGTAGAAAGAAACTGTTCATTTCATAATATTTAACAAACCACGTACAACGTAGTTAAGGTGCTCACATAAAAATAGTATGGTCCAATTCGATATAAAAAATATCTGTAATATAATCTAATAATAATTAAAATATTCATTTCGTGTCACTACCTTCCCTTGTCCTTAACCTTGTCGTTTCCACTGTGGATTCGGCATTTCCCCAAATTCAAACAAATTGTTCTTGCATACTTACGAGTCACTGCGGCCAATTGTATTCACAAGTGGTTATCGTATACTCGTAGCCTAACGGTTCTTATTATTAGAAAACAGCGGCGCGTTTCTTTGACGCAAATAACGCAACCGATTTGTTAGAAAATTTAAAAGAGGGCCTCTAAACAATTAAAAACGGTCACAGAGTAATTAAATTGTATTTAAATTTAAAAAACGATGCGTATTTCTCAGAAACTGAGTATAAAATATTACCCAAAGTATAAAAAAAATTGAAGAAATAAAGTTTAAAATACATTGTCATTTTTTTATTGTATATGGCCTCTAAATCAGTCAGTGCGTCAGGCTTCTAACGTCAATAAACGCGCCGCTGCTAGAAACCGTTAGTGTCCGATTGTGTAATCCGCATCGTTCTGTCCCATCTTTTCGACATGTTGTATGTATGGCAGGAGCGCCCACAAAAAAATGGAATGAGAGGGGTCCATTTCCAAAAAATATATATAATAATTTGTGGGAGGGAGACGATGGGGTCAACAAAATCTAGCAGATGCCACCGACTTTAAAATTTACCCCGCCTACTACTTATAGCCTCTCGTCGTTTCAACCATAGATCCCCGTACTTTTCTAGGAACATACTCTGTATCCAGACACAGAAAAGAAAATAATTATATTTTATTTCACCACAGTACATAATATTCCATAAACTTGATAAGGGACTTAACTTATGATTTTTTACCCGAGGACGTCCAGGGTCCGGACTGCAGGACCCACATTGAATTCCAACTTTTTAGTTCTAACTTATAAAATTATTATGTTATAACCGAGTGGATGAAAATATATGAATAATATATTATAAATTAATGTCATTTTAATATCCGAAAACCCATAATACTATGTATAATATAAATATTATTTAATCAATTTATAAATATTAGTTTTATATTTGAGCGAAATTCAAATATGATATACCCATTATAATAATTAGGAAGGCTGTAACAATATAATTAGATCCATATATTATGCCGTGGACTTATTCAGGGTTCTTGTAATAATATTTACAGCATGTTTCCATGTTATTACTTATTTACATTACCATATCAAATAAAAACGTATACTGATATTGCAATAGGTACTGACTATTGCACGCCTAGACGGTAAACATAATGCAGCGTTGACAGTGACATATGTTTAGAATTCATTTAATATTACTTTGACATTGTCTTTAATACTGTTGACTAATTCTTGTTTCAGTTTATTATGACCTACAGATTATTATATGGTTATGAACATAAATGTACGTAGCTACTTACTTATGAATAGAGATAAATTCTGACCGAGAAATCTCGTTTCGAAAATTCTTGAGAAGTAATCAGAAAACTGAATCATTTCTCAAAAAATCATTAATGTGAATCTAGAAAATTTGAGAAATTGGTACTAAAAAAAATTAACAAAGGGAAAATTGTTTCAATTTTGATCTCAAACCGATTTGGCCGAAATAAAAGTTGATTGACATTTTACGAGAATTTTGGAGAAATCCATGAAACAATCTCGAATTCTCGGAAAACATATTCTTGAATTTGAGAATTTAAAAAAATATATAAGCTCTACTTATGAAGCTGCGACATGAGGTTTGGTACCCAATAAGTACATTATTGTTTTATTAATTTGATTATTAGATTCTACGTCCGTTCCACTACGGACAGCACTCAGTTTTCTTTCATCTTCTCACCAACACCCCGAAGTTCCGTCGTATACAGCCTTCTTACTCTAGTGTCGTATTTTAACCAAGGGCTGGTTACCATTTTGTAATATTTTTCCTATTGATTGCGGTCCCAAAAATTGATTCTGTAGTACACTGACGCAGATTCTTCATAACTAGAGTGTTCTTAACCTACAGTTTTGAATCACATTTGTACAGAATTTTTATCAACCTCGAGAACGCATTTCTGGGTTGTTTAGTTTGACATGGTTTCGTGTTCTGGTCTCAATTTTAATCACCTATAGGTGCACCGTGCAGATCAAAGAGATTGAAGACTACGCCATCCTACATCTTTGCTGCAGATAGTATTTCTCAAATTGTGTGTTCCGTGGTGGCTTATTAATATTATTGTATACCTAATTATAGACACAGTTTAATAAGAAAGTTTGGCCTAGGTATATTATAAGTCAAAGTCACACTTCGCCGTGAAATGTTGTATTGGAAATATACGGTCGTATATTAAAGACCGTCCAACCTCTTTGGGTCGTATAGTTCTGAGATAAATTTCATGTCTAAATAAAACACGGTTCTTGTCGGTTTACAGGAAGCTAGCGGCAAGCAAATTTGAAAAATAGCCGATATACTAGAATATTTTTGTTAGGTTATGTTGGGTTAGGTAAAATTGGAACATTATTGCTCCACGAACAACGCGTATTTTTTTTCATCTCGGTGCTATAAAGATGACCGTATAGTATACGGTCATCTCTTTCCTATAAAAAAGCTCACGGTCAACTGTACTACGGTGAAATGTAATATGTACATACATACTTTTGAAAACATGTCTGAGAAAATATATTATAACCAATAGAAAAAATCTTTTTTTGAAAAAAGTAATATACCCAGCAGGAATTGAACCGGCATCTCTCGGGTTTCACGCTCATGCACATATACCAATATGCTATAGGCGTCATACTTAATTGCGACAAATTGTTAACGAATGGCTCTTAATACTCTCTGAAGTGCTTTCCAAATTGAGTTACTATTGGCGATCGGCTCTTGTATTTTAAATCAAAGTAGGTATTAGGTTTAATTACTAACCGACGTCACGGATCACTGTAAGATTTTTTTTTTGTTGTAACTTATTTGAATAATTTTTAATGTTACATTCTTAAATCTTGTGAATTATTCGTTGAATGAAAAAAATTGTTAATTAATACGTACAATTTACATGATTGTAACCATAAATCAAACACAATGAAGAAAATTTATTTTGAAAATTATTTGTATTTATCTAGTCTGTATAAATAAATTGTATCTATATTTAGAAATTATATAAATTATCTAAAATAATTAAAAATTGGTTATACGACCAGAAATATTAATTGGTGGTAGGGTACCAACAGTACTGAGAAGTTCATTTACATCACAACAATATGTAAAGCCTTTAAGGTAGTTGGTCCAATCCGTCTTATTAAATCCAACCTCTTTGCAAATATTCCTACAGAGCATTTCTTTCTCACTGATATGATCCAAATGAGGATTATTCGCAGTAACAAAAGCAATTCCTTCTTGTTTTAAAGAAGAATACAGAATCTTCCAATACCATTTCGGTACAGGGAGTTTATTATCTGCCATAAGATATAAGTCAACCATGTTTCCATTTATATCCGGAAGCTGGCTAACACCATGTACGCCTGTTATAATTGTAAGATCTTCCTGTCGTTTCCCAGATATTTGTCTTGCCGTATTCTCAACTGTCAACCAATTACCAGCGTTGATAATCTGCCACTCTGGTGCTGCATTTACGAAGAAGTAAGTTGCTGTACTCCAGGAGCCAAAGAGATAATCGCCGTCTGGTGCGAGATGTCCTCTGGCCAAGAATGATGTAGTATTGAGATATTTCTGCGCCTGGCGGAGTCCGAGGAGTGCTGTGAATCGGGTCATTTGTTCGGTTTGTTTGTATAAGTTTGCAGTGGTTGTACCATATGTCAGACCTGGTGTACGGAATTGTGGACGAGTGCTTTCTATTTCGGCAACTGAAAATAAATAATATCTTTAAAAATGCAACTTTGACACTGATTATTGTGATGACTTTTTTTAAAAATCCTCATTTTTTCAAGGTCTAACAAAGTGGACGAATCAAATAGGGTTGCTTCTGGAATTTGGATTAAAAACAATATACTTACTAATGTCTATCTACTTACTGATAGGTAGCTATATTATTGATATTTTATTTTAAAATAAAAACTAAATAAAATATGTGACTATACATTATTTTCTATCTCTTTTTTGGTGGTATTCAACCACAATAATAATAAAAAAATACACATTTTTATATTAATAATAACCATGTCTTTGCTTTTTCGTACAAGGTGTTTGTTAGTAATTTTGAACAATCATAAACACCCGGGCTTTGAGAAAATCACATAAATATATTGTGTCCTCACCGGGATCAAACCCAGAGCTCCCGAAAGGAATGTCAGCGCCTTACAATCTGCACCACGAGGCTGAATATAAATCATTGACATGTGAAATAATGACCAAAACTAATAGAATAATTAATTATATATTAAATTAAGATATAATGGAATAACTGAAACCCCGATTTTTTAAGAGGTTATGGTCTCGGTTCAGGGTTCTCAATATTTTAAATAAATATGTTCAGTCCCCATTCCGGTTACCAAATTATTATGGGCTCTTAGGGTAGCGGCTGCACCTGTATAGTTATGAGACCATTAAAGAAAAATAATATGATAATTTTATACTTACTCGCTATGGCTTTTCCATAGATTACATTTATCGAAAATAGGACTGCTTCGTTGATTTTGTCATAACATACGTCAACCATGGAAGCCAGACCCTTAGAGGATGTAAATCTAAAAGTAAAATAGTAGAGTTTTAAGACAGGGAAAAATATTATTCTAGTTTACGAAAGTAACTAATAAAGGTTAGACTGTATGGGATTAAATGCATAATATAATATTATCCTGGATTCTATAACATTAATAGCTATTCAACAAAACTTACAAAATGTTTATTTAATAAATAAGATCAAATAGAATATAGGGAATGCAATAACCGTATTCTGAAAACAGGGATTCCGCTGTTCATTGATCGAAAAACTTTTTTTTTCAATTTAAAATACCGGTATTTTCAGGTTTAAGAAAGCAGAAAAATTAAAAATACTACTATACTTATCTCAAATGACTGATAATAGATAAAAGAGAAATAATAACAAAAATATCCACGACATATTTATTTTGGGCTGAAACTCTCAGATTTCATTTTATGCGGAACACTTTTGTGTTTTGTCAAGAAAAGCTAAAATAAAGCGCTCCAGTTTAGTTTTGTACACAATTTTGCAAGAGCTAAAAATACTCTTAATTTCGGTTTCCGTGTGGAATTTTATTGTATTTTTTTTTCACAGAAAAGTTGATGACTCTGAGAAAGAAAATAGAATGCAGTGAAAATATTTTCTTGATATTTTAACGAATACCACTATTATAATACCGGTATTCAATATGCAAAACCGAAAAACCGGTATTGATATTTTCATTTGGTATTGCAATCCTTAGCTCTAACATCATATTTAAACCGAATCGAATTTTCAAAAATTCACAAATGAGTCAAAATTATTAGTCATTCAATATATTAATTTGTCTTAAATCGATCAAAAAACAGGTACTACCAAAAAGTCGACGAAAACCTTATTGTATAAAGATAGAGCCTAAATGTATGAGATGAAAAATACCATTAGGACCATTTATTTACATTCAAACTCTGATCAAATATTAGATACCTAAGTCAAACTGAGATTTTTTATTATGGTAATCACAGAAAGGTTTATTTGGAATAAGATTACAAATTTTTGGATAACAGAAAAGTATTTAGTGACAAGTGAATCAAGTGACAATCAATGAAAAGTTCAACAATAAAATCAAAGATTATTATTTACCTATGTTGTGATTAATAAATCCAATGCAATGAAAATCTGACATCCTAAAGATTGTTTTTGTATCCACTTCCTCTTTGTCAGTAAAAGATATATAAAATCGAAACCACCCACCCCTAAACGTGTTTACCTAATACCTAATCCCCGAATATAAAAAAAAATCATGCTGCGGTTTGCCTTACCCTAGGTTCATGATTTCTCCTTTTCCACCGGCGCATGGAAGCTTAGTCTGCACCAAATCACTAAGGGTATTCGAGGAGCATTCAAAAAACTTCAGTGGTAGATTCACACCTTGGTACAAGAGTGTGTTACCAGAACCACATGAAACAGTCAGTTCCTGGACACCTGTTGATGTTTGCAAAATACAGTTTGTATCACTAATAATAATTACTAATAAACATTATCATATAGGTATAAATTCATTCATATTATGTTCTACATAATAAGGATAGTCAATTTATAGCAGATGTTTGTATCAGAATTTTAAAAAGTCTTTGCTTGTATCCGTTTGAAAGATCGGAATAACAAATTTTTCAGAATTAGGTAATTAATACATTTATATAAAATTTTAAACTAAAAATAGAAATTGGGTGGTATTTAACCTAGATATGTCACTGGGTAACCAGCTGAGTCTAATTTGATTTCAAAGTTTGAGAAACTGCGTGGTACCCAAAATCCTCATGGGCACTGTACAACGAAACATTCGAAACAATTCGAAAACTCTTTAACTCTTTTTATATATTTAACAACGAATAGATGTGGTTAATCCATAATATGACTGCGATCGACCTGTTTGCCATACCTTTCATAATACATCCTCGTTACAATATTTTGCATGCTGTAGTAGGACGAAGACATACGGCGCTACAAATTGTAGTAAATTAAAGATACGTGGCCAAATAACGTTCATTGCATTGTCTATGTACATCTGTCACAACCAAACTGACCTAGTATCCGCGAAAATACTTCCATCAAAATTTGAAGAACGTTTCATTTCAAAATATTGTATTTAAAAATGTATAACGCCACATGTGGGGGACTCTATGCGTTGAAAATACAATTAGGTACTGCCAAAAATTGGTCTGGAAATCATGTTATGGTTCTAATTGCAATTTCAAAGTTTGACATGCCATCTGAAATCAGGCATATTGTTAATTTCTTCTATATGTTCTATAATCTATAATATAATCAGATGACATTGATTTTTTTTCTAGCAAAGATATTTATAAATTATCGACTTACCAACTTTTGGCAGCAACCCCACGAATATGTCAAGTAGCCTTGATTCGTATAAATATAAAACCACGCAGAAAAAGCATAATAATAATTACATATTCATTAAGTCTCTCTTTTTTAATATACATGCGAATAAATGCATTGATTAAAAATGCTTGATGTCAAAATCTACATTTCACTATTTTAAATAATTACAAGATAAAAAAAACTTTTTATTTACAACGTTTTTAAATTTTCTGTTGAATTGTTATGCTCAATATGCTCAAACTTGTACTTGATATGAAGTAAATAAAAAAACAAACAAACAAACAAATATAGAATACTGAAATGTCATTTTAATTTCCATAGTAACGCACGTATATATTAATAATTTAGTTGCTAGAACCACCCCCTTAGAAACCAATAATAGTGGTTGGATTACGGATTTCTTACAAAATAACTTTACATACAAAACAGAATTAACTGAAAATTAATTCAATTCTACTTAAAAATGGCTAAAAGTATTAAAAGAATGCATTGGCATCGTGTTCTGATATATTCTAAAACTTTCAAATGTCTAGCTAGTCGGGAAGTTAGTTAAAAATCGATTGCAAGATTTGTACCGGACAAAGAACCACCAGACAAATAAGAATACGAGCTAATAAAAACGTTGTAAAATAGATCTTACCTGTGCTAAGAATCGTATTTGATTTCGATGGGCACACCATGACCATCTTCTCATTAAGTGCAAGTGACAATCCAGCTGCAGTTGGGATGACAACTTCAGGAGTCAAAGAGGTTGTGAAGTATATTGGTTCAGTTTCTGGAAGATCAAGGTTCAGGTTCCAGACGCATCCGGTGGCTAAATTATTTCAAATTTAAAGCATTCGTTTTATTATTTTCCCATACAAGAAAAAGTATGAAACAATATGACGAATTTCCAATATTAACAAGCTGGTAGCGAATGTGAGGACTGAACGTTCGACAAGTGACTTTTATATTATAATACTAGACTTACGTTGTTTTCTTTCTGGTTAAAGTCGTAACTTACGTGTAGGTACTTATTTCTTAACGTATTTCATCCATCGGTACGGCGCCTAGATGTCTAACGCCTAGTTTTACCGTAATTTAAAATAAATGTTGTCAGCGTCCAGTCGGTGGTGCTGAACCGTCTTATTTTAGATCTCTGTCAGTAATACTGGCCAGCTCAATAGGTCTAGGACGATTCGGCGCCGGACAACTGGGTGCCACACAATCGGTTGAAATTCGAAAATAAATAGACGTTCGTGAAATTATAGGTACCTTTATAAATATATTTAAAATTATTATTTTATTCTTGGTGAGAATTTAAATATGCACAGGTAAATAATGATTTAATTGTGCATAATGTTTAAGTTCCAACAAGAAAAGAGCTCTTTTATTTTTATATAAAGCCTCCAATCGGCCATTAAAACTACCAAGTACCTAGTGGATAGAAATTGATTAAAATTCCTTGTGTACTTTCTGTATAAAATCGTAACGAACGTCTATTCGTTATTTTCTCCTCCTCGTCTATTCTTTCTATTCTATACGTCGACAGTGCGGGGCCCAATTGTCCTAGCACCCAGTTGTCCCATTCTTTAGCTCAATAATGTAGTAGAAAGTCTTAATATGCTCGTATGCTAGTTGCGATTGTAAGTAAGTAGGCTAGGATTATAGTATAATATATATATGTAGGTACTTGTCAATTATTCATCCTTACAGGTCCCTTACGGGATTTAAAAAAATAATAAATGTAATTTTATGTTACTATTGAATGCTGATGAATAGGTAGATACTAAGGATTCCAATCCCGGGATCTCAAACTATTTTCGATACCCATGAATCCCGGGATTAGTAAACATAATCCCGAAACTTTCGGGATTGAGTTTTTTTATCAATTTTTATGGAAAATAAAATAAAAACGAAAATATAACAGAAAAAATACTTTTAATAACATACAAATACATTAGAAATAAACTAAGTTTGAATGATGTTTGATTTATTACCCATGTGTTACCAATTCATTTTATTTTTTCACATAAATTAATAAAAATGAGAAAGATTGGAAAAAACAATGCTTCGCACTTCTAACAAAGTGATTTCATCATGTTTTTTTTTAATGCATTTGTATTTTTTTTCTTTTAATTGATCTTTTATTTGTTATCTGTTTATGAATAAATAAAACTGTTTTACTTTCACATTATTATTTATACATATAACAATGTTATTTACTCCATTAAACCTATGTATTTCCAAGATTGAACGTACACGATAATAACAATAAATGTCTTAAATAGTATAAATTATACTAAATTTATTTTTGACCGATTTTATCAACGTTATTTGTATATATAGAAATTTTATATTAACTATTGAAAAAAATGTCAATCCCGCGACCAGCCGGGATCGTCAAATCGTAATCCCGGAATCCCTGGATCAAGATTTTGGCTCGGGATTGGATTCACTAGTAGACACTAATTTCAGCATATTATTATAATAATATCGTATAATAAGAAAATAACAGATGGCGTATGTTTGTTTGTAAAATTTAATTAAACCCTGAACAAAAAACCATGAGACATAAAATATTAAATTTAATTTTTTAAACATCTCAAATTAAATACTTATGATTTAGCGTAGAAAAAACTTTTTTGAAATTATCCAATTTCAATTATTTGCTTTAACACTAACAATAAAAAACTTTCAAACTCTAGTAAAATTCGCCGATTTGTTACGATAACTAAGTTGTCGGCAAATTCACGATATTCTATACAAAAAAGTGATAAATTTACGTACCTACCGATTATTACAGTACAAGCATACGACGCCGGCGCGTATCTGTATGTACATTGCGACAACTGCCTATTAAATTATTTTTATTATCGGCCTTTGTTACTCTGTTACTGATAATAATAATAATAATGTACCTTCTATACAATTTTTTTTTTTAAGTAGGCTCTGAATTCCTAGCCTACTCTAGTAGGAATAGCTACTGAATTGCCTAGTAAGAAGTTTTCATCATTGATCAATATAAGTCAGTAATAAAATTCATTCGTACTTAAGTAGTAGTATCAAAATAATATTAACGTAAATCAAACTATGAATAAAATGTGTTTTGAGTAGAAATCATGAAAATATACCTAAATACCAAAGAGGAGATATTACGTACTACATATAGAGTTTGATAAACTAAAGATTAACTCGATCAAATCAATCAATAATCAAAGAATGTATAAGACAAACAAAATTATAGATTAAAATAAAATTATTATAAATATTACTATAATACAATATTTAAATCGTTTACCAGTTGTAACATCTACTGCCGCGAAGGTCAGCACGCATAGCACAAGAAATTGCAGTATATTTTTGCAAACACCCATCATGTTTCTCGTGGGAAATCTAATGAGAACTCGAGTTTTTCATTATCAGGGCTGCCTTATATATTATGATTGTCGGAAAAAATAAATCATACATCCCAACTGAGTCAATATTAGCGACAGACGTGCTGTTGCATTTCTGTATATATTAGTTCAGGAAGTTGATTGGATACAGTATTTCTCAGAACAAACGTTCATTTAATAATATATACCGCATAGAGTATAATAATTACATACGATTTACAACTTTACACTTTTTAGTACACTGGTACGTCTCTTTTTCTGATTACCTCGCATAAAATCAGATGATATTCACTAGTACTTATTAATATATGTATTACTAAATAAATAGATAATATATGTAAAAAATATATTTTTAGACTGTATTACACCATTGTCATCCTAGAGCCAGAGTGCAAAGTTATGAAGTGGTAACTCTACTACACTACGTACAACGTATTTAGTTACGCAGTGAAAAGTAACTCAAAAATAATAAATAAGTAAGTATATAGTTTTATAAGGAAGCTAATAGATCTAATATACAAAGTTCTTTATGCTATCAATTCAAAGAGTTATAAAAACAGACCCGCCCCTTCGATAGGTACTCAATATGCATTGAACGAGTGCGGTTGAATTTAGGGGGCGGCCAAAATATCATTTTCTATCAAGTGTAAAATATATTTAAATGTAAGTGATCGGCGCCTTTCACAAAGTTAACCTCCCGACTAAAGAAACGACAATTTAACTTCCATACTACACCATTATAGAAAGAAATGCAATAAACGTCAACATTTTTTTTAAACCATATTGTTATTTCGTAGTAAATAATATTATATTATTTCTTACACATTTCGACGAAAATTATTTTCGCCGCTTCTCATACCAACCCATGTGCAATTGAGTTTGAAAATACAACACTTCATAATTCTTCACAGGTTTATACACATTAATATACTTTGTTAGGTATACTATTTATATGAAAAAACGTTTTGTTTTTCAATTAAAATTTTTATTCTTAAAATTGAGATGGAAATTGGGCAGCTTTTTAGATTTCGTACAGAGGCGACCGAGTATACCGACGGCTCTGTATAACAATAATACCAGCAAGTTTGACGGTCATATAATTATTATTTTATTATTAAATATGCAGGGCTCAAAATGGACCGGAACGCACCGGAGCGCCGTTCGGGTTCATACAATCCCCAAAATTATCGCTCCGTCTCGTGTAAATATTAATTTGACCGTCTGAGCGAGATATGCCATATTATAAAATATCTAACACAATGGTTTTTTTAAATACATATATGTATAGAATTAGATAAGTCACAGTGTTAATATTTTCGTAAAATTATTAAGCGCTCCGGTTCGTAAATTTTTTCCATTTCGAGCGCTGTAAATATGTAACATATTAAATAAATACTTCTGAATGAAGGAATACTTAACTTATTTCTGTACATCTCCGATTTGGTTCGTGTTTATGCCTCTCAC
The DNA here is from genome assembly GCF_057557595.1 of Rhyacophila brunnea. Taxonomy (NCBI): domain Eukaryota; kingdom Metazoa; phylum Arthropoda; class Insecta; order Trichoptera; family Rhyacophilidae; genus Rhyacophila; species Rhyacophila brunnea. The sequence goes on along the minus strand of NW_028232796.1, from coordinate 19,838,156 downwards.
CGGAAGACACAGTCAATTTTCTGCTATCAACAACGTGTTGTGTCGCTCTCTGAATTCATCAAAGGTCCCGTTAAGGCAGGAGAGTCTTGAAGTCAGTCGAAAAAATGACAATCGGCATGGCGGTATCAAGATGATTCCACGGAGAGACACATACATTGTCTGATGTGCTAAATAGGTATATTCGCTGCATCCCACCTGAATAAATTATTGATGAATCGTGGAGCATAGCAGCTTTCGTGCCAGATACTAACAAAACCAATAAAAATACTATTGTCCGTCTTCAAATTATAATATTTTGTGCCCCATGGGTTTCGAGGCATTCAGTTCGTAGGTAGGTATTCTCTGCTTTGAAGACGTTGGCAGAATGATATCGGCCATTGATTTGCTGACATTTGCTACATAAAGTTACGCTGTCCATGGGACTGGAGGAGATAATTTACATACTTACGAACAACTAAGATATTTAAATTTATATAATATGTACCTATGTATTATATAGATTATAAATGATCACAAAGATGCCCTAAAACCCCACGAATAGACAAACTCATAAAGTTTGGCAGGTGTAGGTACGTGGCAGCGAAGAACAAAGAACCGTGAATAGTGGAAGGAGCCAAGGGAGGCCTTCATCTAACGGTGAATTGATGATACATAATAATATGTTAGGTAGATATTATATTCTACTTTACATATTTTTCATGGTTATATTTATGTATATATTCATTCTTGAAATAATATTATGTTATTAGGAATAGGTAGGTACTTAATGTAAAAAAAAACACTTGACTAATCTAATACTGAATTTTGCAAGCCTTAATAGCGATCTTTTTGCAACATTGGGAGTGACATGATGTGATAAGAATTTCTTTAATTTATTATGTTTACATTGTTTTTGAAGTCTGTGTACGTTCGTCGGTTGGTATTAGAAACTGTTGTTATCATTTTATTATTTATCACCTTACAGGTTTACAGCAGCGCTCGAAATGGGCAATTTTACGAACCGAAGCGCTTGATAATTTACCGAAAATGTTAACATATTTATGTCATAATTTTATGTACTTATTATATAAACATATAGGTAAGTGTATTAGACTTTTGTAATATCCTTACCAAGCCCAAGCGATCAAATGGAATAAGGAATAACAGTCTTGTGGAATGCATGATTGTGGCACAATGTTGGGGGTCTAGGACGATTTGGCACCGCGAACTGGCCTCCGCCGATTGGCCTCCGGTAATTAGCCGCCGGTACAATCGGACGCCGGCCCAATTGGACGCCGACCCAATTCGACGCCGACCCAACTGGCCTCCGGGAGATTGGACGCCGCACAGTTGAATTAAATGCGCAAAGGAATAAACGTACGTTACGATTTGTCGGAGTAAATAAGCAAGTCAGTTTAATATGCTTCTATCTTCTCAGTAGTCGTACTTTATACATTTAGCGCTTGACACATTTTTAATATAGATTGAGAAAAATTATTATGCCTTATGATGTTTATTAAAAGAAAATAATTCTTCCTTCGCTAAAACTTAAAGATGTGCATAATCAATTAATTTATTGTCTATACATGGGTACTTATTTATATTTACAACAAATATTAAAAATAATGTTAGATGTTAGAATGAAAATTACATTATATTTCAGCGTTTTATCGACTTAATATTATAATAAAGCTTAAACATGTATATTATTATGCATAAATGCGTATTTTAAGATAGTATGAAATTACAAACAAAATATTAAGTAAGTTATCTGCTAAGTATAAATGTTTTAGTAGTTTGATTGATAAACTACTTAGGTACTGGGTGCCGGACGAAATCTCGAAGGCCGAAATCCCGAAAGCCTAAATCCCGAAAGCCGAAATCCCGAATATCGAAATCCCGAACGCTGAAATCCCGAATGGCCGGAATCCCGAAGGCCGAAATCCCGAAAAATAAAAAAAATACAAACATCAATAATTGCGCAATTTTTGCAAGAGACACAAAAACCCATTTTTTGTGGAAATATAAAAAAAATGTAAAATACAAACATCAATAATTGCGCAATCGTGGATTGCGCAATTTTTGTAAGATGCACAAAATCCATTCGTTCTACAAAATGGTCTCTCCTGAAAAAAATTGCGCAATCAGAAAAACCCATTTTCCGAAAAAATGGGATTTGTCTCTCTTACAAAAATTGCGCTCACGGTTGCGCAATTATTGATGTTTGTATTTTACATTTTTTATATTTCCACAAAAAATGGGTTTTTGTCTCTCTTGCAAAATTTGCGCAATTATTGATGTTTGTATTTTTTCATTTTTCGGGATTTCGGCCATTCGGGATTTCAGCATTCGGGATTTCGACCTTCGAGATTTCGTCCAGCACCCAGTACCTAAGTAGTTTATCAATCAAACTACTGAAGCATTTATACTTAGCAGATAACTTACTTAATATTTTGTTTGTAATTTCATACTATCTTAAAATACGCATTTATGCATAATAATATACATATTTAAGCTTTATTATAATATTAAGTCGATAAAACGCTGAAATATAATGTAATTTTTATTCTAACATCTAACATTATTTTAAATATTTGTTGTAAATATAAATAAGTACCCATGTATGGACAATAAATTAATTGATTATGCACATCTTTAAGTTTTAGCGAGGGAAGAATTATTTTCTTTTAATAAACATCATCAGGCATAATAATTTTTCTCAATCTATATTAAAAATGTGTCAAGCGCGAAATGTATAAGGTACACCTACTGAGAAGATACTCGTAGAAGCATATTAAACTGACTTGCTTATTTACTCCAACAAATCGTAACGTACGTCTATTCCTTTGCGCATTTAATTCAACTGTGCGGCGTCCAATCTCCCGGAGGCCAGTTGGGTCGGCGTCGAATTGGGTCGGCGCCCAATTGGGCCGGCGTCCGATTGTACCGGCGGCCAATTACCGGAGGCCAATCGGTGGAGGCCAGTTCGCGGTGCCAAATCGTCCCATTCCCCAATGTTGGCGCCGCAGATGAAAATCGAGGTTTACTTTTTTATTTTTTACCATAATTCAGGTCCATTTTGGAGTCCCGAATTAATTTCAATTTGACTCCGGCACAATCTGATAAAACTCGACACAAACACAGATTAATATCATTTTTAAATCGCTTTTTATATCTGTCACCATACATTTTCGCAAATTGCCATCTACCGCAGATTAATTTTAATGTCGCTTAATACTTTCTATATAATCGATATTATTTCACAAATCACAATGATAATACCACAAAACTATTCAAATCTGTAAGGGGCATGGTGTACTTTGAGTTTTAACAAGAAATAACTGCATATTTCCTCACTAATTACTACAAAGTTATAATCTAAGAACACGACCAAACACGACACTGGAAATCATATCAGCTGTCAAACTCCGAGTCTGATTGTCATTTGTTTTCTTTCTCTTATTAGTTGACGTGTCAGAATATTTTCAAATTTAGAATTTGTGATAATCCAAGAAAACATCGAACATTAAACTGACATTTCAAATAGCATAGACATTTATTGCAATATTATATGTGTATTCATGCCAATAATAATAATGGAGCATTTTAATACTACTATCAATGAATAATTTCAGATAATTCTACCTAAGATTATTATAATAATATGTATCTATTAGATACTACCATAATATAAAATATATCGTCGGTGTTTTGTAAAAAGGGCGAATCAACCAAAATGCTACTTTACAGGAGGAGGGTTTTTAACTTTTGACATTTATTTGTTTTTTATCTGTAGATGATTATAAATATCTAACAAGTTTATAATAAAGTTTAGAAAGAATACTGTCATTATAATAGGTATTTTTATATAATATTTTAAATGGCCTAATATGTCACATTTGCTTTTTATTTCGTAATTTTAATTAATTTAATTTTAGTCGATTATCGTTTTTAAGTACTTTCCTGTGGAGATAAAAATTCGCCGTTTTTACACAACAAAGCTAGTGGGGTACATATTGTATTTTCATTTAAAACTCGATTTCGCCAAAATGGTTGATTCGCCCTTTTTACAAAACACCGACGATATGGTTATATCCTGATATATTATGGAATAGTATTATTTTTACATTTAGGTAGGTAGTTAAGGGGGACATGCTCAGCATAGGTCAAAATGGAGCTTTTATTGCATTTTCAAAGCATCATCCTGGACATACCTTAAACGTTATATTCTAAAACATTAGAGCGAGAGGTTTAAAAGAATACTATTTTATGTAATAAAAATACTGTATGCAGTCATCAAATGTTTAAAATAAATATGAAAGATAATAAGGCTTCAAAATTATATAAATTGATTATCTACAACGTTTAAGGTATGCCCAGGATCATGCTTTGAAAATAGAACAAAAGCTCCATTTTGACATATTACGCTGAGCATGTCCCCCCGTAAATGAAATTCATGTGACGTCTATTACAATGTTATTAATAATAATTAAATTGCAATAATGTTTCTTCTTATTAATATTTAAAAAAAAAATGACATTACGTATCATTTATTCTTTATCACCTGTATCGCTTATATAATATCTTATCGCTTATTGGCAAATAATATTATGATAGTCAATTATTACTATTTTACGTCATAATTAGACAGGTACTATAATTAAGTAGTTACTACTTTTCCATTTTTGTACGTGATAATAATAATATCATTTTTATTTCCTCACCCAGATAATTTTATAAATAATAAATTAAGCATTTTGGAATTTATTCAGTAGTATTTTTAAGAACCTACTAATTATAAAATAAATACCAGTTTGCTTAAAGCATATGGACACACCTCTTCAGAGTAGTAATTATGAGCATCTTAAAAGACTTATTACGTGAGATGGTTTTTACATTTTTTCAATCTAATGTGATCTTCCCCCATTGAATAAATAAAACGTATTGTGACGCAATAATCTAAATGGATGACAAATTAGACTATCTTGCTGTGGCGATGGGTGGAGTTAGGGTGGGTCCACCATAAATAGTACAGACTAAGCTTTGTCAGTTAAATGTATTTGTTTAAATTGAAATAAGACTACAATTTACAGCTGATGGTGTTGGTTAGTTTTTAAAATTCAATTAAACCCTGGGAAAACCAAGCTATAATACGCATCTGTCTATAAAATATTTAAAATTATGCCATTAAATCATACATCATTTTGGATATTTATTAGATAGAAAAAATAAATATTGTTTACTACTATTGCTTGGTTTAGAAAAAACTAACCAACAACATGTGTAATATGTATTCTTATATATAATATATTATATAATAATATGTATTCAACGAAAACAAATAACTATGAAAGAAGAAGTGCAATATATAAACATATTATATTAATGGTAGCAATAGGTGATTGCCAGCTGTTCTGCCAGGCCTATCGGCCTGGTGTGGTCTCAGACAATATTGTGAAGGCCAGACTCAAGAATAGACTACGCATAATGACCCCAAATTTATATTGTAAAACTGACAAATCAGCGAAATGTCAAACTGTCTGAGGTGAATGAAAATCCATCCCGAAGGGGAAACTATTTCGCCGTCTATGTATACTTTACAATTATATTAATATCCAACACCACTAAGCCGTCTGCAAGAACTAGCGAGACAGACTGGCGACCGCCAACTGGCTCTGCTAGTCCTGTTAAATTTTCCAAATTATGCATCTTGGTGTTGACTGAAATGAAAACCGAAATGTTATCAAAACAAAAATATTATAATGTTCTTTGGTGAAATAAAAATAAAAAATCCATGAAATCTATTTTACAATTTTATTTTTTATTTTATTAATTTTATTTACTTATACAATAATGATTATCTTACGTCTAAATTATTCTAAATATTCAACAATAAACAATAACAATATTATGGGAAGATATTTGTCACTCTTAGAGCAAAAAATATTTTTTTTAATGTTCTGATGTGTGAGCTTGAATAAATTTAATGAAATGTGTTTTATGATTGGATGTAATAATTATTAATGTTTATTTATAAATTTTTGGGAATGATTTGTTTTTAAATACAAAAATTACACGTATAATATAATTCTTTTTTTATATCAGTGACACTGGTTTGTTTTTACATATGAAAGTAAAATGTATTGTTCCTTATATTGTAAATATTTCAAATCATTTTAAAACATTCACAATATTAGGCAGGTATTGTAATTATTGTAATTATGTCAGAACATAATTTTATACCACTTCTGACTGTGTCAACTACACACATTGTGTAAAATTAGTCCATTTTTTACGAATAAAATAATATTTTAACTAAGCGCTAGGAGGGGATCCGATAAATCTTTTGTTTCCCGTTTGTAAGAATTTTTATTGTAGTTATTTTTATTGTATTTTTTATCTTTGATAAGCGCTAGCTTTTGCTTCGTCTTTGAAGTTTTTGGAACTTTTAATGGTTCTTCTGTCGGTAATGCAGATTCCTTTTCTTTGTCAATTTGCGCAAGCCTTTCAATAATGTTTTTGGGTTCGCTCGACAGGCTATGATGTTCTTTTGTCGTTTTGATAATATCAAAATTATTATTTTCGACGTCACTCACTGTTGCATTTTTATTAGCGTAAACAACGACGAAATGTGAATAGGCAGAATTTGAAGGAGCGTTAATATCAGCGAAGTCTCTGAAGTTTGCGAACTGATCTTGATTGTATGACGGCCTGGGATTTCCTCCTCCAAAGAAGAATGAAGGCCTTCCATGCCCATTATTATTGTTGTAATACGGACTGTCGTAGCTGTCTGAATCAGATTCAGTATCACCGCTGTCACTAAAGAAAGTTCCACCGGGAATAACACCAAAATTTCCTGATCCCAGAATTCCACTGGAATCTGCAGATTGAGTGGTAGCTGATTTCGCGAAATCATTATTTCTAAATCCAGAATATGAAGGAGATTGATAATTTAAAAGTTGCCTCAGCGGATTACTGGGCCTTTGGCTATAAGCGCCCTCTTGGTTGTAACTTATAAGCGGCCGCGAATGGCCTAATGGTTGTTGTCTCGGCTGAAATAAACTTGCGAACGACGGGAAAAACGTTTGGCTACCGCCTTGAAGCTCTATCGAGTGATCTTGTTGTATTTGGACACCGCTAGATGGCAGTGGCGTGTCGGGCAGTCTGGAGCGGCCGTAACCTTCTTGCGCCTCCATAAAGATGTCGCTGTCGTCGTAATCAGTTGACGCTTCTGCCACTGCGTCGACCGCGGGACTTGCAGATTTTGTAGTGACATCTGAAACAAAAGAAATAAACAGAATTAATACCTACAACATTAAAAGCTTTGTAGGAAATTTAGTGCTGTTTTGAGTATTTAGCGACAGATGTAATTGAATACAATTTACTGACAACTTACACGTTAAATAAAGCAAACATAATATTTAAAAATAATTCATGGTAAGTACCAATGATTAATTTATTAATTGAATTTAAAAATACATCGATGTTCTACAAAATCAAAATGTCTACATGTACATATTATTAATTTCAATTATTTTTTTATTTAATATATCGAAACTATCTTCAGTATGGCGACCATACAGTGGCACTGCACTTTGCATTATGAAAGAATATTAATGTATCATTAACGAAGGTATCCTGTTATTTTTAAACCTGTATGGTAGGTACCCAATTATATAGTAATTAAAATATTAAGCAATACAACGAGGTAAAGTGAAATACATTAATAATTATTATTCAATCAATTTTTTACACGTAGTCTTAATGTGACGAAGCTTGCAGAGATTATAAGTATGTTTACAATAATTCTTTAGCGGAAATAGTGAGCTTTCTGCGGTTGTTTAAAAAATTTTATTATAATAATAGCTTTTTGAAAATTTTCAGTTTTTTACGGATCGTTGAAGTATCAAATCGACCCAGGATCAAAGTCGAGAGCCTTTTTTAGCTTTCCTTCCAATGATATACGAATTTAAATCCAAATATAATATTATAATAATATGAAAATAATGCTGATATATATCTACTGGCAACGTGGCAAAGAAAGGTGCATGTTGGGCATAACGCGGAAAGACCACAAAAGAAACCAATGTATAAGAAAACAGACAAGAGTATACGGAGTGATAGAGATCGCTAAACAGATGAAATGGCAATGGGATGGAATATCGCGGTGAGTGAGGAACCGCTGGACAAATAGCGTCATACAGACCACCCATGCTCATAAAGTTCGGTGGATGTACGAGGTAGCGAAGATCTAAAGAAGAGAACAGTGAAAGGAGCTAGAGGAGGCTTTAATCCAGCAGTGGATCGACTCCGGCTGATGATAATAGTAATGCATACTGAAGAGAGACCTAAACTACACTTGTGATAGCTGATTTCCAGCGGCGGATTTTTATGAAGGAAATGAGGCAAACGCAGTGTGAGAAAGGACTAACATCTTTTAGAAACGGGGTGATAGGACGCCTAGTACTATTTAAGTAGGTACTCGTAGATATCTACGTAATAAGTAATTGGTTATTATTATATTATTACTGAATTATACATACTTAAAACATGGTATAATGTTAATGGAAGAGTGCCACATCTCAGAAGGTAGGTATAAAGATTACAACTTCCATTTTATTTTTCTTACGTAACAAATAATAAGTTACTATAATTTGCTTCTCTAGTAAGTTGCAGAATAACTTCCGATTTCATTTAAATTTTGATATCCGCAAGTTGTTACTTTCTACCAGAAGAAGTGATCTCATTTTATTTTACGATCCCAATGCTTTCAAACAGTAGCGTGCAGTAGCTACAATAATTTGAATAATGTGCTTCGTAAAATGATACACGACTTCAATATTATTTTGATATACTTAATCACTGTTAGTAATAACTCGCTATATTATTAGAGATCACTGACTAATTATTGTCCGATAACCTTAAGGGGCCCGTAAACGAGCATCGAAAATTGCAGATTGCCGATACAATTGTCAAAAAAATGATGCAACTATTGCCCAGTTGCTGGGCAATGTATGGCCCGTCATCAGTGTCGGGCAAGTGAGGCTGATGCAATGACATAATATTCAATTGTATGCGTACAAGTGACAACAACGGCCGGCAATGAAGTTTCTGCACCATATAAAAAATAATCACATACTCGTACCTAAACAAATTAATCCAAAATGAAAGAAGGATTTGGACCGGGTCCTACTTTTAAACAAACGTGAAACAACAAGTAATATAAACCAGTAATTAGTTATTGATAATTATGTATTTAAAAACTTTAAAAGAATGTCAAAATTTGACGTTTGTGCAGCTTTGTAGTTGGTTTTCATATTAGGATCATAAAAGTTTGGATTCGCTCCGGACGTAAATAAACCACATTAATAAGCTCCAATACCCTGTCGTTTGTTCATTTATTCATTATTCATATTCATTGTACTTAGTGTGAATTGACGGTTAGTAATAACGCCATAATAATATTAATAACGACACTGCGAAAAATGATAACAATGTATTGTCAAATCGGCTGTCACTAATGTTTTTATTGTTGCTAGGGGTGAGGTCAAACAGAGACGCACATATGGAGCAGAGCGAGAATGAAATAGATTTATCTAGCAATTATTGCCGTATTTTCGATTGAGTTCGATATTTGATATATCGACCAACCATGCTGTCAGAAAGCAAAGGCAATAGATGGAAAGTTTCGGCAACGTAGACTACTATTTTTGTATTTTGGGGAACTTTTAACAGCAACACAATATCCGTATCAAATTGCCGTCAAAAATTGCTCGTTTACGAGCCCCTTTAGATGGAGTGCATTCCGACATCTGAATAAAATATGTAAGATAACCTCCATCTATCATAGAAGCATCACATATTTAACTATATTCTTTCAGTACTGTCGTGTAGCTATATATAAAATAATGTATAATATTATATGAGTAATGCAATGCGATACGGTTCGATATGGACCGGAGCATGGACCGCTCCGTCTTGTGGGAAAAAATAATTTGACCAGCTGAGGTAGATAAACCATAAGTATAACAAAGAACCTATATTTTATAAAATACACATAAAATTGAAAAATAAGTATTTATATATTTCTATTCTATGTAGGTAATAATATGTTCGTAAAATTTTCCAGTTCGAGTGCTACAATGCGGAATGGAGAAATGAAATAATAAATAAATTGATACGAGACCAAACAAAAGTGCTGGGCATAATACAGTCGAGAGGGGTGGAGGCAGGTTGTTAAGATTCAACATAAATAGTGCACACTAAACTTTTTCAGTCATTCTTATTTGATTTCATTGATTTAAAAACACAATTTGCAGATGGTATTGGTTAGTTTAGAAATTTAAATTAAATCATGCCTAAACAAAACCATGATTAGCTGGTTAGTTTTTTTTTTCCTAACCAATCCATAATAAAAAAAAAATCCGTATATCTATAAAATAAGTATCTATAGTTTAATGGCATAATTTTAGATATTGTATAGATGATAATCAAATGTTTTTTACTATTATCTACTATGGCTTGAATTAGACAAGGTTTAATATTGAAATATAAAAATTAACAAACACTATCTACATATTGCAGTCTTAGTTCAATGAAAACAAATATGTTTGACTGGCAAAGTTTAGTGTGAACTATTTTTGTCGGATCTCAATAGCTTACCTTTTGCCACTGGGCATAATATATTATTAGTATGTATGTCATATTTTAATTTTCCTATCCCCGCATGACGTTATGGTACTGACGAAAATAATGTTATCAAAAGTATTGAGTCTTAGTTAAGGTTTATTATATTTTGATGGCTTTAAAAATCACTGTTAGTTTTACTCATTTATTGTAAGCCACTGCTTTCAACTTTAAAAAGTATTAATGCCACAAAATTTATTATAAAGTGCACGAAGATAATATCAGTTATCTGTGATAAAATTATTTCCTTCTTAGTGAAATTTAAATAGTATACCTACATATTATATATCTTTTTAATATTTAAATATCAATGACCCTTAATTTCCAACAATAAAAGGTGATGTAACTATGGTTTTTTTAAAGAGTAGCAAGTTACTATAAAATTTATTTATTTTGTCTTTAATTTAGCAATGATGCAGGATATCAGCGTGCATTACATTAAGAGCGTACCAAATACCGTGTGTTCAACGCGTGCGTGCTCCCTGTGCATCTTATTAAGAGCATACATAAGTGAAACGGCAAATAATTTTCAACAGAAGGTGTGACAAAATTTCTCACTAGTCGCCAATCGGAGACTGACAGTGGAGGTGTCCGCACGTCGATTTGTTTTGTCATGGCGTCGGATGAAAATATTCTTAAATCGTGTAAAGATGACTAAAAAACTTTACGTATGTACTTAAAAAGAAAACATGTCAAATGAATATACTATTATTATTAGTAATATAACAATAAAAATAACATTGAATGGACGCATGTTGGATTTTTATGACAAATTATATTTCGTTCCGCACGCGTCATTTCACAATCCGCGCATCGCCTAGCCACGATCTTTTTAGACCATGCCTCAACTGAAGTATAGCCTTAAATATATATTTGTCTTGATCTATCTGTATATATGCATGTCGGTCTGTCTGTAACGGACCAGAGTGCTCACACACACGCACACACTCTCTGTCTACCAAAGTTATGCACATCTAACCTCTCTCTGACGCAAGTAAATTTGTATTTTTGTCTTTCACAAACGTCTAAACCAAAACCAATTAAACTCACGTAAAATACACTGGCTTTATCGAAATAGATACATAACAATCTATGTACACTGGAATTCAAATCATCGCGTTATTTAGCTATGAATATTGTTACCCGATATTGCTTTGCTTTGATATAAAAATAATAATATTGACCGCATCGACAAGAATATTGACAGATGGCTGGCGCTACCACCTGGTAATTTTTTTCTAATCCTATATTATATAAAATATATGACATGACTTAATAGATAACTATAGTCATATATAATTAATTACATAGTATAATGCTGAATTGGTTAAGTAAATAAATACTATTTAGATACACACGTATTTAATTATCTTGAGTCTCCACAATATGTTCACCTTTATATGGTATGAATATTCTCCTCACCTTTCTCCTTCTTCGGTTTCCTTCCGGTAGAGAGCGAAGGTGTGAAAATTATATTTAAATAACAATATAATTATAAATCCACGTGGTTTGGCAGGCTCACTGATGGTTTATCTAGTTAGATAGTTCAAGGTTTTACCAACATCACAATATAGTATAACTACTACGAAAAACGATAACTGATAATATGGGGTTAAAGTATAACAATACTCGTCTAACTACATAAAATACTTGCTATACGTTGGTGGATATTCGACATAAAATGAGACAATATTAAGGTACCTAACTATCTTCTAACTATCTTCAGACAGGATAGCCGCAGGACGAATGCAATAATCTAGTGGTACCAGACTTATATAATAAAATTGTATGTTGTCTACCTAATAATTATTGTTTTATGTTGGTGTGTTATTTAAATGTCACAATGAATTAATAAAACTAGAATATTTAAATATTTGTTATAATAAGTGATAATTTATTCTAACGACTATTTTCCAAAACAGTTGTTTTACTGACCAACACAATATTTTGACAAAACGGTGGTTTCTATTATCATTCAAAACCAAAATAATACTTGTAGCACATATACAGAGTTATTTTTTATCTCAGTGTAGTCGGTAGATAAAAAAATCTCAAATTACATATTATGTTATATGTTATTATGTTACAACAAATTAAACTTTATTGATAAAAATACTTTGTTTCACTTTTATCAAACTATGGTTTTTGTCTCATTATAGTAATGAATGAAATTGTATGAATGAAATATATTGAAGAAATGATAAAGTTCTATGGAAGTACGTGGCAACGCCAATGCACAGGACCGAGAGAAGTGGAAGCAGCTTGAAGAGGCCTTCATCCAGCAGTGGATAGATTGAGGCTGATGACGATGATGATGATTATATTATACAAATACAATGCACGTAGAAAATAACATTACTGTTGACTTATCTATAGTTCAAGTAAAAACTTATAATATAATATACATTGTTGGAGATGGCGCGTTTATATGAGATATTGATTTTTTGAATATTCAATATAATTAATAATTTTGTTGTCAATAATATAAAATTATAATTAAAATCTATAAAAAATATTGAATAGCATAGTATATTTTTTTAATTCCTTCTTAATTTATTTCATAGTTTTATGATTTATCACACACGAAGAAAACAATTTTTATTGTATTTTTGAAAACGTAAAATTTATTTTAGTTTTATTATTTTTTGAGGCAAATAAAATAATCAAAAATAACATTAATTAAATTAACTTTCATTTTTTTTTTTAATAATGTTGTACGGAAAATATGAAAGTAAGAATATCTATTACAACATATTGAATAATAATGTAAAATTAAAGTAAATCGATTATTTAATAATGGAATGTAAAATTTGTTCTAAAAGAATTTCATACATTTTTCTTTTAATAGTAAATTATATTTATTAAATGTTCCATTATCTCGAGATGTTTTTCGTGTTTGTTACATTGTTTTGATAATTATTTTTCTACGTGTTCCAATCAATACGAATGGTTTGTAAATTATTATAGAAATTATCGTGTTATTAATCTGAGCAACATTCAATTTATCAACATAAAAAACACTCTTTTAGACATTCATGACAAGAAAAAACCTGAGCGATTATGGATAACCCCCACTTGGCGTGCATTTTTCTCGTGAGAGTAATATAGGTAATTTAATTAAAAATTGTAATGTTGAATATACTTTGTAAACAAGAAAGTATTATACCTAAAGAGGTATTGAGAAAATCTAATCACTTTGTTGATTGTATGTAATCATATTATTACCACAATTATACTACATATATAATATTATATTATGCTCCGTGTTGGACTGGTTCGTAGAGTGCCCGTTTCTAAAGGCGATACTGCGGGTTCGAATCCCACGTCCGGCAAAAATCACCTTTACTATGTCTTCGGTCCATAACAAGACTCTAATACATTGTCCGAATGGTATGAAAAAACCTCATTAAAACTCTGATAAAATATCCCTTCTTCCAACTTATGGAAACATATTATTCCCCGTTTAGAAATAATAAAAATGAAAATTTATTTTTACTGTTACAAGTCAGCGTTTAATCGAAGATCCTAATCATTTTCAATATACCGACCTCGTATAAAGATAAGGAAATTTTTAAATACCTACAGTTTAATGAAAATTAACAAATAAATAAAAAAAATTCTATTTATTTTTTTAAAATGACCCGAATTAAATATAATTATATATTGTCATCTGTTATCAGTAACATAAATTAATACTTTAATAAAAATCGATAATTTATTAGGTGCGTCTATGATAATAGTTTTCTTCTATATAAATATAAAATAATTACAAGATAAAAAGAACTTTTTATACACGTTTTTAAATTTTCTGTAAAATTATTATGCCCAATATGTTCAAACTTGTACTTGATATGAAGTAAATAAAAAACAAACAAACAAACAAATATAGAATACTGAAATGTAATTTTGACATTTAATTTTGGTTTCCATAGTAACGTACGTATATATTAATAATTTAGTTGCTAGAACCACCTCCTTAGCAACCAATAATAGTCTTTTACTTTTTACGGATTTTTCTGAAATAACTTTTCATACAAAACAGAATTAACTGAAAATGAATTCATTTCTGCTTAAAGATGGCTAAAAGTATTAAAAGAATGCATTGGCATCGTGTTTTGATATATTCTTAAAGTTTCAAATGTCTAGCTTGTCGGAAAGTTAGTTAAAAATCGATTGCAAGATTTGTACTGGACAAACAACCACCGGACAAACAAGAATACGAGCTAATAAAAACGTTGTAAAATCATTACTCCCCTGATACCCGACAATGCTTGCTAATAAATGAAAGATGTATGAATCAAATTCCAACTGATGCATTTGATTCGTCACACATTTTTTTCTTGTATGACACCTAAGAAAGTATTTATAACAAGAGTGTTTGGTTCTTTTATTACACATTACTGCTATTTACCAGCTTAAACTTATACGTGGTGTAAATGACAACTCTGCCATTCTTGGTGGTATTGTCTTCTGTGTCCCTGATAAATATTTTAGAAATCGGGAACATCAGTAAAGTTGTTCTCCCAAGAAGCAGAACTAAGCTGCCATTGGTGATGTCAATTGGGAGGGCAATAACTCTGTTTAACAAAATCGCTTCGGATATTGATATATTATTCGATCTACGTGAGGACGAGTATTATAATTAATAGGTGGTTGTTGTTTTATAAATTCTTAAAATAGGGTCTACTTAGCTCATTCAGTGTACTTCCATGCTTTATAATTTATATTTTTTATAATTTTTGTACCTTTTACTTTACTTTTCATACTGTTGTTGTGATATTGCATAATATATTTATTTTATTTCTTTTATACACTGTTTAATACTATTTCTTTGTTTATAAATGTCATGTTGTGAACGTCTTAAATTTATAATTTGCAATGTTCATCGTATTTATATAAAAAAAGAATTTGAATTTAACTAAATATTGTTTACTATCTAATTTTATGCGTAATGCTCATATGCATGGGGTATATTTCAATATTTCAAGGAATAGTCGGGTTAAGTAAAGTTGATATCATTAGTAAGTTGTTGAAGGTGGTTTGTAGCCGTCACGGTTGATTAATGCTTTAAAAAAGAGTGTGCGGATGTCCGCAATAAGAAAAATAAAAGCAAAACGATAACATGACAGCCTTTCTTACAAAACTATTACCTCATCAAACATTTCGATAATTTCACTTCTTTAGTATGAAAGATTAGTCAGTAAGTAGAATAATTATTGATAAAACCCACAATAAAAAAATTCTAAAGATGTATTATAAACGAATAACTATTCAACATCCTACTTCGAATGGATTAAATTTAATTTTCAAAAGTAAGGCATTAAATAATTATTGTCTGTATTTGTTCTGGTCTGGTTTTGTTATGTATAAAAAACAATCTGAACTTCCCGTAATATGTAGGTACTTATTAATATTTAAAATTATTACAAGATAAAAAGAGCTTTTTATATACCATATTTTTAAATTTTCTATTGAATCATATAAACTTGACAATTCTATGTATTAATAATTTAGGACACATAAGGCAATCGTCAACAAATCATTTTTTTTGCCATTTTGCAACAAACAAACAAATATAGAATACTGAAGCGTCATTTTGATTTCCATAGTAACGCACGTATATATTATTAATTTAGTCGCTAGGACCAACCCCTTAGCAACCAATAATAGTGGATTGGATTACGGATTTATTCCGAAATAACTTTTCATACAAAACAGAATTAACTGAAAATGAATTCAATTCTACTTAAAGATGGCAAAAAGTATTAAAATAATGCATTGGCATCGTGTTCTGACATATTCTAAAAGTTTAAAAGATCTAGCTAGTCGGGGAGTTAGTTAAAAATCG
Source organism: Rhyacophila brunnea (assembly GCF_057557595.1). Taxonomy (NCBI): domain Eukaryota; kingdom Metazoa; phylum Arthropoda; class Insecta; order Trichoptera; family Rhyacophilidae; genus Rhyacophila; species Rhyacophila brunnea. The sequence goes on along the minus strand of NW_028232796.1, from coordinate 19,821,643 downwards.
ATTGCAATCATTTGTACTGGATAAAAAACCACCGGAAAAACAAGAATACGAGCTAAGAAAAACGTGGTAAAAATGTTACGAACCTTTGCCTACACACGGATAATAATAATCATAATACATTATAAACAAACTAGATGTAGGTACTTTCTATTAAGAAAATAATGTTAAATAGTTTTTTTTAGGTTTTCTTCGATAAAAAAATCCGCACAATCTGCATAAAAATAAATTCTGTCCACAATCCAGTTCGAAAGCTTTTTTTCGTATTACTTAAAATATGATTTTTCTATTTACATTCAATTTTGTCAATATGTCGCGCCATTCACATACTCAATATGATTGTTATTATAACAACCCTTGTAGGTCTTGGCCTCCTCCAGCAACATCTCCACCCCGGGCGACCAGCAACAAAAACAGCTTTAAGAAACTCTGCCAATAATACTTTCGGCTGAATATTATGGCTCATTTCACTCATCTCGTTATCGGCCCTATATGACAAAGTTTCCTAATCTTCTGAATGGAAAAAAATAAAAAAAATCAACTATATTCTGGGTGGTATTGTGCAGTATGCATTTTATATTTTTATTAATGTGCCTTGATGTGAAAAATGTTGGGAACCACTGATTTAGGGATTCTGTAACTTTTTTAGGATTCGTAAATAGCTCGTATTTTTTTATAAACTATTTCATTTATTCAATGAATAATTCACAAGATTTGAGAATAAAAACACTCTTTATATTGAATACACAAAATTTAAAAACACCTCAGATATTCTATTATATACGGAAACAAAATTTAAAAAAATACGACGCCTGACGTTGAACTTGTATCCATTGGATTCGCGCAAATGTGCTTTACCAATTATGTTATGGGCATCCTACTTTATCACGGTAAGTTTAATTAGTGGTTCTTATATAAAATGCTTATCAAATTGCGTTAATGTTAAATATATAATATATATCTCTGGATCTATTATATATATAAGGCGGCTATCAGGGGCTATCCACGGTAGTTTATCATTTTTATGATATAGGTATTATAATTGTTACAATAAGTTAGCCCTCTAAATTGTTAAAACTTTCTATCTCACTCTAAAAGTTAACATAACTAAGAGAGGGGCTGTTAACACATAGGACTTTTGACAGTTTAGAGCAGTGAACGCCAAACGGTCGATATTTTATCATATTTAAAAATTTGACATGCCATTGCAAAATTTTCAAGAAGATGGAATACCATCTAAAATGGAATTGATACAATTTCAATGTGATTTGTCGTTTAAAAGTGTTGCCTCAACTATAGAATATGTAAGGGTATTTCGTCCCAACAGAAAAATATTTAATTTTAGTTCGAATTGCGATCAAAATGAAGGCATTGTTTTGTTCTACCTACTTATGTGAATCAACGTTTTCCAATATGAAAGTGGTTAAAAGTAAATATGGAAACAGACTCACGGATGTACATCCTGATAATTTCATTCTGATGGGAGTGACAAGGTTTTTTTTTTTTGACCATGTCCGATCCTAATAGGATCATATGGGCCTCCACAGAGTAGAGGTTTGTATTAACAGATTTTGTTTTTTACGAGAAATGGATGTCAGCCACTTGCTCAACCTATTAGGTCCATACCCTGACTCACACACTAACTGAAAAACAATATGTGTACTTGCCAGACCCATGATTCGAACCTGAGACCCACAGCGTGATAGTCCAACGCTTATGCCGCGCGGCCGCCGTGGGTGACAAGGTACTCACCGAGAATTGAAAAAGATTGTGGAGGAAAGTGAATGCCATTCTTTTCACAAAACTAAAATTTTACTTACACTTATTTCAAGATATTTTTAAATAATTATTTTGTTTATAAATAAATAATTAAAGTATGCATTTTATGTTTTATTGGAAGTCTGATGTCCTAATTTATGTTAAGTAATATAATAAAATAAAGATAAAAAAAGATAAAGGACGATGATAGAAAAATATAAAGATGGAAAATGTATAAGTAGCTCACCAGACAATATCAATTTCTGAAAATAGCTCGCATGCTTATTGAGTTTAGAGACCACTGGTTCAGAGAACTATTAACCGCCTTAATACATAACTATGATAAACTACTGCCGATAGCCGCTTTGTGTACATAATAGACCCACTGAAGTGTTTTCAAAAAAATATTTGTATTTTTATATGTTATGAACATGATTGTTTTATTCATTATTTGACTTTCAATATGCGGTGTCATGAAACCCTGCGATTTTTTTTTTGCATTTCACTGATGATTTCACTTAATTATTAGGATATAAAAGATCAGAACGGTTCGTTTGTAAATAATAATTAGTACCTCTGTTTTTGCATATTAGTTAGACAATGGCTGAATAATAGATATTTAAAATGCTTATATTTAATATAGAAGTGTTAATGTGAGAAACTAATATTAACATCATTAAGCCGACACGGCCGCTGATCAGTGATTCAACTTTAAAACCATTATAAATTATTCATTCTATTCACATCAAATTAAAATTTTTTAAAAAAATTCAATTTTTAATTATCTTGAATACATAAATAAACAATAAATTAAAAAAAATAATTCGCAGTCAGTATTAATGGTCACAGTTTTACCTATCAGATTTTTAATTAGATACATTTTTCAATTCACTATTAAATTCCTCTACGTCTTAATTGAGCAAATTAATCATATTTTGCCATTTTTATTTGTTTATTATATATTACTAGCTGACACGGCAAACGTTGTTCTGCCATATAAATTATTTCTAGCGAATATTTTGGTTGTTAAATAAAAAATAACGAATGTATCGTAAGTGTGTGAGGATGGGATCTATGACAGAAAGAGGAATGGAGCGCTGTAGACGATGACCGCCGATAAAAACAAAAAAAACACCAACTTTTCATTTTCTCAATTCAAAATGAGTAATGATGTTCATAATGAATGAATTACCTGTGACAGGATCTCGTTTAATGTTTATGCAATATCCGTCTTGTCCCTTCCAGAAAATTAGCGGATATTGGAGAGCGTCGTATGAACGGTGTGTGTCAGCGATGAACTCCAGATTATTGTTTCTTCTTCGAATCACGATTTCTCGCGTCGATGTGCGGTCGCCAACCATGATTCCAGCAATGTCGTCAATAACAGGCGCATTGAAACGACGCACGTGCTCTCCAGCTGGTGTTTTATCAGGATTGATGACAATAGCGTGATTGTCACTTGGCAATTCGTGCATGTGTGCTTTGAAGAATTTCAATAAATAATTGTGCTCATTCAATAGGGCGTCCAGTTTGCCGACGATGCGCCTGGCATTAAGCGAATTGAGGCTATTGTAGCCGCAACGTGCATCCACATGATTGATGTCCTCACCGCCCATGAAGTAGATTTGTAAAAATATATGTGGTTCGTTTGGCATTGGCAGCAATGAGCCTACTTTGTGCTATACTTGGCCTTTGATTTTGAACGTAGAATGGAATCGTTGACCATTTGCCGCAGTATTGTGAACTATTTCTGTTGCTCCAGACGAAGTCATTTGAAAGCATGAATTGAATGTGCGAATGGATTTCAGGAACAGGTTTGAATCTGGAACCGTGCCGATGAGCAAGCCGTTCAATGGTTCTGGTGGTATCTCAATTTCTGGTAGTTGCACTTTTCCTGATGCGCAACACATCCCGGCTGACTCATGTTTGAATTTTAGCGCATGACAATGGGGACATTCTTTGTCCATATCACCAATCAGCACTTTCGGATGAGCGGAATATTCAATATCTGGCTCGTACTCGAATGCGAGACGAAGGAACGAAGCGGATGTAAATGTTCGATGTACTTGTTGGCGTTGTCGGTCATTTTCTCTGCGTGTGTTAACTACGAACCGGCGCGCTTGGCTCCGTTCCAATTGTCGTTGTTGATTTCGTTCAGCTCGTGCCTCTTGTGATTGAGATGCACGCAATTGCGACATGCTTACATGCACATTTTTGTTATCTTGTTGGATTTGTTCGTCTGTTCTTTCTGATCTACTATTTCGCATGTTTGTTGCTTTATTCGTTCGACGGCCCAAATGGCCCCCCTTGCGTCTTGCTGGCATTGTGCACTGTAATACACGCACATAAAAATAGATAAATTTAAATAAATCGTACAAAATTTTGCACGCACTGCGTTGTGATATGCCGAATGAAATGTCAAAATGACGCGATGCTTCTCTTGAATTTTTCTCGGACGTAGCGCCATCTGTCATTCAACAACATAAATAATTTCGTTCTGTTTGAAATACGAACGACGGTTAAATTTGTTCATACAAAAATAATAAAATCGCCATTTAAAAATGGGAGGGTGGGGGTAGGAGAATTAAAATTTAGGGTTATATGTATTTTTTTATGCCAAATAATAAAAAAAATACAAAAAAAAATTGTCAAAAAAATCAAAGAAAAATTTTCTGGATAGAGATACCCTAATCACCTAGCGGTATGAAATATACTTGTTGACCTATTCTCATACCTTATGAGAATAGGTCAACAAGTATACTTATTTCGGAGAAGTTCAACCACAAACATCGTGACACGAGATTTTTATATATATAGAGATTATAACATACACAATGTCATATTATTTATACATTCCGGTTCATATTGCGATGCGCTTGCAACCTGCGAACCTGAGTTCAAAATAGACATTTTATTTAGAGGTCGTCCTTTATAATGTTAGGCTAGTCGAAATGAAGGACTGACCATGTGCATTTTTTGATTCTACCTACGGGGTATGCTGAAAGAAATTTATGACATGCTTGGCCTTGAAATGGACTGGAACGCACCGGAGCGCCGTTCCAGTTCATAAAATCCCCAGAATTATCGCTCCGTCTCGTGGATATATTAATTTGACCGTCTGAGCTTGATTTGATTTTGAAAATCGAACACTTAATTTTTATAAAATATACATGCAATTAGATAATTGTGTTAATAGTTTCGTAAAATTATCGAGCGCTCCGGTTCGTAAAATATTCCAATTCGAGCGCTGCACTGAAGTTATGTGCGGTAGTTAATTAAGTTACGAGGCGAGTTTATATGTGCGACCGCGCTAATGTAGTGGTCTGATATATTATCTAGGTAATGTTACGATTTGTGATGGATAGTATAACGGGAAGTTGTAATATTTTAACCAATAAAACATAATATTTAAAGTTTATAAAAAGAGGGTGCATGTTCATCTATATTTCTTTCTTTTACATAACAGTGGCATGGTTTCGTTTACTATATTTATTTAATGGTTATTATTATTATTTATTTCATTAAAAAGACTTACTTCTTAATACTTTTGTTGAATTCAATACATAAGTAACTACACATAATATAATATGTTTTCATTTATTGTCATTTTTGTGAGGATTAATAAATAAGTTCACATTTACACTATAAAAAATATTTATCACAGAATATTATTGAAATTGCACCAACTCAAACTTTCTCGTGTGACTTATGTAAATCGATAAGATATCGTAATATCATGCACTACACGATTTTTCGACAAACTCTTAGACGAGGCAAAGAGAAGATATTAGTAATTTATTTATTCCTATTGATTGTTTATCGTGTATTGTTCTATTCCGTATTGACTAGATATATCGACATGTCGATAAACGTGTCGATGCGAAGATATATCGATCTAATAGTAACAGGAAATCGCACAAAATCGAAAGTTATCTCTAATCACGATTAATGAAGTTTGTATGGAATATGCCCGACATAATTTATTATAATATTGCTTGCAATCTCTGTTTGATTGTAGATCTGTCTTGATTTTTTTGCGATACTAATTTAACACCTCCGCTTCAATAACGATATATTTCCGTTAAACTATGTTATGTAACATGCAAGTAGGCACAGCCGCCGAAGAAAACTTTGCTATGTATAATAAACGATGCCTAAATATATGAAAATGAAGCTGAAGAATGTAACTAAAATGGTTAAATTAACTGCGTATCATTTTGCAACGTAGATTTATTTGTAATAAACGTAACATATTATTTGTGCTCTGAGATTTATTTTTCAGAATGGAAAATTGACTTGTAATCAGTGGCGGCTTGTCCATATGCAATGTGATACTGAAGCACCCCCAAGCTAATTGAGACAAATGTAATATTATATTATACATAAATTTATGTATATTATATGAAAATATCAATATTATTAAGCGTGTAATCAGCTTGCCCGCGCATCGATACATCCAAAGTCGTAGGTGTCGTAGGTCGTAGTAAATCCATAGGTGCTTGATTTTGCACAGTACCGATTTCAATAGAATATTCTCGAGTGGGCGACGAAGGGGCGCGGGCAGCGGTGCTCGCAGCTTTGTACTGCCGGTCAGACAGTCCGATTTCAGTATTTCTCCGTTTCTGCGTCGCGCGTGAGCACGCGCGCCAGAGCGAGGAAAAAAATATAGCTATAATGATTTATTAACATTGTTAAAATTTATTTCTGCAAGCAATTTATGCAAAGTTCTTTATTTTAATTATTATTATAATTAATTATTTATATTTAATTTTGATGTTAATAGTAAAATAAAATCGAAATAAACATTTATTTTTATTTTTAATCAACCGCAGCATCCCCAGCCGCCAATGCTTTTAATAATAATTATTACAAATCATTTAATAATTATTATTGCTATAAACAGCGCTCGAAATGGACCGGAGCAAATCCTGATGACTACCGTTCCGTCTCGTGGAAAAACTATTGTGAAAATATTTACTATAATTATTAACTTTGGGTATTTTAGGTATAATAAGAAAGTTGACATGTCGTATACCCCTATTTTTACAAACAATAATAAGATTTTGTGTTGCTTTGTTAAAAACATTTGGAGGATCTATTAAATTTTGGACTTGTAAAGTCAGTTGTATCAACGCGCGCTGGCCAAAGTTTTACCTACCCTAGTAGTAATAATTAATACTTATTGAACGAATTAATATGAACGGATTCACGTTAATATTAGTCGCAATTCCTGTTAATATATTATAACATACATTTTCATTAACGCCAGTCTTATATCATTCCATAGTATTTAGGCTTAGTATTTCAAGTTTCGCTTTTCGACCTCTACAATATTGATAGATATATTGTATGATGACAACGCCGCATTTCATGGCTTAAGAGCATCCGTGATTGATACGAGTGCAGCTCCACTGAACTGTTCCGGGTAACAGATGACAAAGCTAAGATCGCCTTGGTGGTGGCCGACCTCCGCTAGGGGATGGCACAATAAGAAGAGGATTGTAGGATATTAGGTACTTATTTAACTAATTGACCGATCGCAAATTATACATGATTTAATATGTATAAAGTAGCGACATACCTACTGTAATTGTAGACAAACCATGTACTTATGGACGGCAGATGAAGGAATGAATAATAATAATTATTTATTTTTACAGAATTCATATTATTTAACAGGAAATAGTTTTTTTCTCGCCTGCGGCGCTGAACAGTATTGCCTACCTAAATATTCAGTAGGTGTGCTCCGGTTCATCAGATTTTCCATTTTGAGCTCTGGTTATTAGCATAAAATATGTTTTTTTAATAATGTACCATAATTATTAAATATGTCAGTTATACAATCATAATATCAGAAAATTTTTAATACATTAAAAAATAATAACCTTAATTATTATAAAAACAATCAATTCGCAGTTCATTATACCGATATGAAATCGATGATAGTGAAAAATAACAGATGCAACACAAATTTGTATGTATTTTAAATAGATGAATACACTTCAAAAAGCAAATAATGCACGATGTACCTACTTATCGTTTTTAAAGCTCTAAAAACCTGAGGATTTATTTCTTATTAACCTTTTATTTAATTGATGTCGTAATTTGTCATAATTTTGTGTATCGTGGTTAATATAATATGAACCGTGAATAAATTATAGGTTAATTTTTAAACTAATATAAATAATTAATTAATATCAAGTATTGGCCACTGACATAATGCAGCAATATAAACGCTGGCGCATCAAAATGTAAATATTCCCATTCTACGTTTCGTTTTTTTGTCTTTGTCATCATTAAAATACGCTTGTTTATTTATTTTTTTATATACACATATAATGAAATAGCATTGCTTCAACTAAGTCATATAATATGTATTATTAATACATAAGCATAATCAAATAAAAAAAATGCTATGAATTCTAATAATGATAAAACAGATAAATTTTTTATAATAATATGTGAATCTCGAAACATGTCAAAATAAACTTTTTTGTTATCCAGCTCGCATGCCAAACAAATTTGTACGTGTTGTATCAGCAGGTTTTACAAGCAGTACGATGTGTTGATAACAATTTAAATAATCTACTCATCGTAAAGTAATTAATGGATGATAGTATCAAAAAAAATAACACTTCCATTATCTTTACGCGCAGTGTGTAACTATCAGGTGGAAGCAGTGTTTATTTGTTAAGTTGGTAATTAAATCACTGTAGAACCAAAGTAAATTATGGTTAGTTTGGCCAGCTATTAAATTATTTATAAAAAAAATATTGCGTTATTTTTTTTGAGTGAATAAAAACATTTTTATTATATTATTACGTAAAATGATGAACCTTTTCATTAATATTGATTTTCAGTAGATATTAAAGGATAAAAATTATTGATTTTATTATAAAAAAAAAACTATCGTAATACTATGACGACGAAATTTGTATTTACAAACTTATCAATAAAATTTTGACTATAAAAAATACCTTCCCGAGGTTGGATTGTGATATTTGAAGGTATAGATATTGGTTACATGTAAATTGTACGTAAGACATTTCACCGTGGCACAGTTTGCCGTGAGCTTTATTATCGGAAAAAGATGACCGTTTACTATACAGTCTCCAATTTTATTAGATTCAATATGAAATTAATTCAATTGTCATAGCTGATTTAGGAAAAATTCATGAATTCAAGAATGAAAACCTAACCTAACCTAACAAATTATCCAGTATATCGGCTATCTTCAAAATTTGTTTGCTGCAGGCTTCCTGCAAAGCGTAAACCGACAAGAACCGTATTTTATTTAGACATCAACTTTATGTCAGTACTATACGACCCAAAGTGGTTGGACGGTCTTTAATATACGGCAATATATTTCTGACACAAAATTTCACAGTGAAGTGTGATACGGTGAACTGCATACGCACAAGTTTCCGGACACAGTAGATATTCACATTAACACCTTATTATAACGTAGTACGAGTATGATGACTTATCAAATTTAGTAGCAAATCCACGGAATAAAACTACGTACGAAAAGAAAAGGGAGATATTGTATCTTCTACATTTCAGTGGCTATTTTTCAAAACTGGACATGTCCACTGTTCACTCCTCAGAGATAAATGAACTTTTCAAATAAAAACACAGAGCGAAAACACGAACGCGACAAAAATCAAACTGTCAGATTGTACGTCAACATACTTGGTCACGTGACTCAATACAGTCCCGCCATTAGTTAAAAGTGACATGTCTCATTTCGAATGTCAACAACGTTGGACGTGTCCCTATTTGAATGTCAGCCTACTTTTTGAAACCTCTTTTCAATATGAAATTGGTGTTTTGTGGCTATTTTTGAAAGTCAACAAAGTGTGTATGAGGTTATAGAATGATATTCCGATAATTACTCATTTTCGGCATATACGGGACATGTCCAGTTTTGAAAGTTAACTACTGATTTACTTATCGGAGAGACAAAATAATATTGAGTTTTGACAACTTTTTTGGTTTATAAAATATACTACTTTCCCTTATTGTTGTTATGCTTTATGTATATATTAACATATTCTATTCATTTTTTAGACCTGCCGCCCCTTTATTTTTCCGCGAATAAAAAGTTTACAACTAAAAACCAAATATTCTTCAGGAATTGATGGGTGGGTATGATGTCAGAATATTATCAAGATTAAGGGTATATATTATACTAATACATGACTATTAAATATCGTTCCTAAATAGAGCATAGTATAGGCTTTCACGGAGTAAAGGTTAATTTATTTAACAGTGGTTGTCAGCCATCAATTTGACCTTTATTATTTAGAAATAAACTTGTGGTACGGACATTGTATTTTCATTGTTGTGCAGCTAACTTTACGTAAGAACAAACTAAAGGTGGACAATATATTGGTGCATAACAGTGGCTAAGGGTGGAGATAGGCTGGATTCGACATAAATAGTGCACATTTACTATGTCAGTTATAAGTATCTGTTATTATTGAACTAAGACCACAATTTACACGTGGTGTTGGTTAGTTTTTTTTAAATTAATTAAACCCTGCCTGACCAAATCAAAATAGTTTTGGTACAATTTGGCCGATCAGACAAAATTGTGCACACTTATTCATTCATACTTATCTGTTTTCGTTGAATTAACAATACATAATGTCGTAGGTTAGTTTTTCATTAAGCTCTGCCTAAACCAAACCACAATATTCTATCTATAAAATATCTAAAATCAAGTATGATTTCATGGCATAATTTTAGATACTTAGATAAACGAGTATTTTTTGACTACACTATCTATTAATTATGGCTTGGTATCGCAGGGATTGAATTGAATTTTTAAATTGTAGTATTAATTTAATGGTAACAAATACATATGACTGACAAAATTTAGTGTGCACCATTTATGTCGGATCTTAACAGCCTACATTCACCCTTCGCAAAAGCGAAAAGCAAAAAGCAAAAGCAAAAATTTAATAAAGTTAATATAGTATTATTAAAAAGTAATTGTTATAATATGCTGTTAAAAATATACTAACATAATCACATATCTCTTCGTGGGTTCATTTACAATCCGTATATACTGGCAAATATTAATTTTCATGTTCCCACCAATATCACTCGTAGCTCCACGGTCTACCTCGTCGCAGGACAGATGTTATGTTTCATGATGCTGTGTATCGTGCAATTAGCTTATTTGATGGCACCATAAAGGTTGATTTGTTATTTATTAACTATATAATGTTTGTGGACGTATTAAATAGGCTAAATTTATAATTGTATAAATTATCATATTTCATTGATATTTACACATGCTGTCTTTTTATTGTTATTTGTAATTAAGATATTTTTATACATTTGTATTTATTATGTATTATGGCGCATTGGCCTATAGCTGTAATGCCGTAATACTCTTTTCATAAATAAATAAAAAATAAATAAATATCTGAATTATAATACTATTTTGACACCGTCTACCACGACATAAAATAATGTTTTAGTCATTTTGAATTGTACACAACAATTATTTATTACTTTACCATCGATTACATTCGTGTTATTGTTAGTTCGTGATTACACTGTATGACATAATACTAGTCGCCCAGACTCATCCGTTCAATGAAAAACCGATTTTCTCCATACTTGGTTGCGTACTCTTGAAGGCGTATAATATTATGTGTCAATCAAAATATACAAATAAGTGTAGGCATCTTAACTCTCAAGTGATTTGAATCTTCAAAACCTCATTATTTTTAATATATTTTACACAAAGATAAACAGTAATCGTAATAACCTTAATACATATATATTTGACCATGTCTGATCCTAAAAATACCATATGGGCCTCTGCAGAGTGGTGGTTTGCAATATGAAATTTTTGTTTTTACGAGAGATATAATATGTTAGCTACGTAAGCTCAATCTATTAGAACCGTATTTTGACTCCAAACATACATTAAAAAACAAAATATGTATTTTCAAGAGTCAAACCTGCGAGCCACTAAATTATAAGCCGGAGCGTTAGCCGCTCGGCCATTGTGGGACTGTCAATATATCGTATATTACTGAAATATATATGCGTGATATACGAATTAATACCGTTGATCTGTGATAAAAAAAAACCATCATTATTTACTTGACAGTGGCAGTGATCGAGGCGAATTTATAGATTTTTCAATAAACAAGCACGGACGTCACCGATTACGCTATTTCGGTCATATATTGAGTGAAAAATTTATCTCTATGATTTTTCTTATTCGATATCGAATAAATCCAATATATAAACACAAATTAATAAATGTCGATGTTTAAAAGGTCGATGTTTCATTTATAAACAGATCAGAATATAAAATTATTCATATATTTTTAGAAAAATAAAGTAGTGAAAGTGTCAAATAAAACTAAGTACTTTATTTAGGTACCTAAAAATATAATACTCAGCGCATAGTCAAATGTTGACTATATTTTAAAACATACAGACATTTTAAACATAATTTACATTAGGAATTATGTAAATACAAGACGTTTCGGTCGGTAACCCAATAGTTTGAGCAACCGATAGTTGTATTTTTTTTTTGACCATGTCTGATTCTAATATGATCATATGGACCTCCACAGAGTAGAGGTTTGCATTAACAGATTTTGTTTTAAGAAGATATGGATGTCAGCCACTTGCTCAACCGATTAGATCCAATACTGGTCTATACCTCTGACTCATACACAAGTTGAAAAACAATATGTGTACTTACCAGACCCAGGATTCGAACATGGGACCCACGACGCTAAAGGCCGACACTCAGCCGCGAAAATTGTATAGTTTCATATAAAAAAAAAAGCCTATATAAAACCTCTATTGCATTGTTTTTTATCTACGGTGATGGTAATCTACCTTCAGTTCAGTAACCATCAATAATTAGAAATAGGATATGAATAAAAAGACGAGACATTATTGATTAATTACTATACAGAAATGTGTAGCTTGTCGTATCAATGCATAATTGACTAGGTATATGATTATGCTTGGTAGGGGCTAAAGAAAGAAATACTATCATCCAGAAATTACGCTTTATACCTTTAGAACCATCATTGGAATGAAGACTGGAAACAATAATGATTATTTCTCTAAAGAAAACTGGAAACCTGCATCCAGGAGATAATGTGAGAAATATCACCTATAATATCGAATAAGTCACCCAAAAAAGAAGGTTATGTGAAAAAAAATAATGCGGTGTTTTAAAAACGCTCGTCATTGAAATACGGGTTTAATTGCAGGGCTCCCCGTAACACAGTTTATAAACCTTGTGTGACTATTTTACACAGCTGTGAAGTAACAACATTAGTCGAAATGAAAGATGGAGGAGAGATTGTTTTGTGAAGGTTACTGCAGACAATGGTTCATGTACTAGAGATGAAAACTAAGGCCTTGACTCAAACAGCACAAAATTGAACGCTGTCGTTGTCTGTTGTTACATAAGGCATTGTTTAACAGACGTGCGTCGGAAAATCATCGACGATCTCCGAAGTTTCATTTTAATTGCGTTTCTAATTATTTTTTAATGCTGAGATACAATCGAATGATTTCATAGCATTGAAGTTTGGTAAAAGGTCACCATTTCTACTACAATATCAATTGAAGCATACATATAATAATAGAATGGACGTATATTTTAAAAAACTTTAACGAATAACAGCAGGCTGTTATTCCTTGTTCTTGGTCTAAACACAAAATAATATCTATATTAAGTAATTAAAAATAATTACAAGATAAAAAGATCTTTTAGTATACAACCTTTTCAAATTTTCTGTTGAATCATAGTTATAAACTTGACTTGACTAGCTTAAACGATCAAAAAAAATTGTACTTGATATAAATAATACTGAAATGTCATCTTGATTTCCATAGTAATGCACAGTATATATTAATAATTTAGTTGCTAGGACCCCAGACCCCTAGCAACCGATAATGGTGTCGAAATAACTTTTCATACGAAACAATTAACTGAAAATGAATTCAATTCTACTTAAAGATGTTCTGTTCGTGTTCTGATATATTCTAAAAGTTTCAAATGTCTAGCTAGTCGGGAAGTTAGTTAAAAATCGATTGCAAGATTTATACCGGACAAAGAACCACCGGACAAATAAGAATACGAGCTAAGAAAAACGTTGTAAAATAAACAACACGAAAATTTTACCCAGCGCATCCATTTTATACACAAGACTACTTTCGGCCGCTATCTAGTATGGGAAAGTATCCATGTATTAGCAGTTATTGTAACAATTACATAAGTTAGTTGTAATTGTTACAATAAGTGCTATATTTTAACAGGACCTCTCTTGGCTGTGATAAATTTTAGAGTGAGATAGACAGTTTTGACAGTTCAGATGGCTAACTTATTGTAATCGTTACAAGAAGTGTTAATATTTCGATACTTTCCTACCATAAATAAGTATATATTTGGATATCTACTGCAAACAATAGACATAAGTTGTTTGGAAGACATGTTGATTGCGATAGGTGGACTGTATATAAACAATTACATGAGGCTTAGGCAGTGGAGGGAGCTTGCGGCAGATAGAGAAACGTAGAGAAGTGAAGTTCCCTGGAGGTGAACAAAACTAATAATGAGTACAAATTATGAATATGCAATACTAGTTTACTATGAATGCAGAGTAGGAATCAATATTACGTAATAATACGAAAGTTTGGTTAATATGTCAATATAACCTATGGTACATCAATTGATAACGTCATGTAATATTTTTAAAAGTTATTAGACGTATATTTAATAGTCTTATATCTATTGATAATGACTTACTCTTTTTATTAAAAGTGGAAGGAAGGTGGCCTAGATTTTATTGGTGATATTTAAAATGCCAGTTAGTTGCAAATTTTATTTATGTCTTGGACAAATGAAGATCACGATTTAAGAGTTATTTATGGTACGTTTTTGATTTTGTTGTGTTAACAGATGCATTATTATGCAACTATTTTTTCTAATGCTGATTAGGAAAGTTACAATAAAATATTTTTAATTTTATTAAAGACAAGCTTTTAAAATATTATATTCTAAATTTAAAAAAAAATTATTTGGAACACCTTAGAAACATAAAAGAATAATACTTCTTTCAAACATCAATGTATTGATTGGGATTCGATCGCACATATTATTATACCGCATGCCAAAGGAGTAATTTATCAATAGAATCTGTCGCTTAATTAGGTACTATTTATTTTTTTTAAAAAATACCATACAATTAATTGTATATATCATTAGTTCAAAATACTGTAATTTTTTGTACAGGAGTATAATTAAAATTCAATTTTGAAAGTTCTACAGAAAGAGATTGTCATATTATTTGAATAAGGTAAATAATTGAACTATAAATTTTCATGTCTTATAATATATGTATATAATATATTATTTCTGTCACTAATTAGGAAGTATTGTTTCACTGTGACACAGATAACTTTTTGTTTTTCTAACCTCCTAATATTATCATGTGTCTCACATCACAGCATTTATGATTCCAGAAGTACTTTATCTACTTAACAAGCAAACAAAAAAAACGTGGGAAACGGATAAAGACACCCATTTCCTATCTTCTAAACAAAAAACCGACAAGTGGTTAATCGGCTTTGCTAATAATATCTACTTGAAGAACATGTTCTAACAGAAGACAAAAGAAAAAAGGAACAATGCAAACAATTAAAATTAACAATCAACGTCCATTTTCGATAATGATGAAAAATGAGGTCTCGTTGCTCACGCAGCATTAAGGGGGGACATGCTCGTCGAAGGCCAAAATTGAGTTTTTATTGTATTTTCAAACCATGATCCTGGACACTCCTTAAACGTTGTAGATAATCTATTTATACAATTTTGAAGCCTTATTATCCTTTATAGTTATTTTAAACATTTGATGACTGCATAAAGTATTTTTGTTACATAAAATAGTATTCTTTTAAACCTCTCGCTCTAATGTTTTAGAATATAGTCATATTTCGGTACATAACTGTGCAGTGGTGTTAAGATTTTTTACATTTATTAATTTTTAAACGCATTTATAAAACCATTAGTATAATTTATTACGAGATAATTTTTGTAAAATATTCACGATAAAAAATTATATTGATAATCTCTGTGATCCCAAATTTGACAAAAATTAGGCATTTTATTATTCAAAAAATCGGCAAAATTAACACATTTGAAGATTATTCTAAAGATACTCATTATAAGCTATGTCTTTAACCATTCAAGTGTGATAAACATCTTATGAATAATAATTGCTTTATAATAATTATTGACCTAAGAATAAGGTAGTGTTTTTTTGAAATACGCCATTTCTTTTGTCATTCCCCAGTGGTTAAGCTACAACATACGGCCGTAGCCATAAATTGACAAACTATAATTAAAGTTGGGAGTAAAATTATGTTAACGCGCGTGTTTGAACATGTACCTAACCGAATTTTTTTTTATTTTTTTTTAAACGGTACATGTTCAAACACGCGCGTCAATATCATTTTACTCCCTACTTCAATTATAATTTGTCAATTTATGGCTACGGCCGTATGTTGTAGCTTAACTACTAGGGAATGACAAAAGAAATGGCGTATTTCAAAAAAACACTACCTTATTCTTAGGTCAATAATTATTATAAAGCAATCATTATTCATAAGATGTTTATCACACTTGAATGGTCAAAAACATAGCTTATAATAAATATCTTTAGAATTATCTTCAAATGTGTTAATCTTGCCGATTTTTTGAATAATAAAATGCCTAATTCTTGTCAAATTTGGGATCACAGAGATTATCAATATAATTTTTTATCGTGAATATTTTACAAAAATTGTCTCGTAATAAATTATGCTAATGGTTTTATAAATGCGTTTAAAAATTAATAAATGTAAAAAATTTTAACACCACTGCACAGTTATGTACCGAAATATGACTATATTCTAAAACATTAGAGCGAGAGGTTTAAAAGAATACTATTTTATGTAACAAAAATACTTCATGCAGTCATCAAATGTTTAAAATAACTATAAAGGATAATAAGGCTTCAAAATTGTATAAATAGATTATCTACAACGTTTAAGGAGTGTCCAGGATCATGGTTTGAAAATACAATAAAAACTCAATTTTGACCTTTGACGAGCATGTCCCCCCTTAAGCTCATACAAAAAAGCCTAATTAAAATTAATAATTACTCTGTACCTACCACAGACGTAACTTAGCTAAGATGTATTTGAAATAAGTAGGTATCTAGTATCCATAGAATTTATGATTTATACGGGTGGCCTAATGGCCAGTCTTTTTTATATAGGTACCTAGCCAATCTAATATATAAAAAATAATATTTGTGTGTTTGTTTGTTCGTTTTGAATGCGCAGCCATACCGTTCATCCGATTGCAATAAAACTTTGTCAACTTATTGCTTGCACTTGCGCGAAAAGTATAGGTTATACTAATATATAAAAATGAATGTCTGTCTGTCTGTATGTCTGTCTGTCTGTGTGTCTGTCCCGTATGCGTTCCTATACCATTCATCCGATTGCGATGAAATTTTGGTAAGTGGTTGTATGCACACCCATGAAGGTTTCTGAATTAGAAAAATCATCATTTTATTCTTCTTCTTCATTCTATCTTCTTTTATTCGTATGGTTCCTATACCATTCATCCGATTGCGATGAAACCTTCGTCAGTTGTTGTGTTAACACCCGCAAAGGTTTCTAAAATAGTACAACCATCTTCTTCTTCTTCTTCTTCATTCTATCTTCTTTTATTCGTATGGTCCCTATAGCATTCATCCGATTGCAATGAAACCTTCGTCAGTTGTTGTGGTAACACCCGCAATGGTTTTTGAATTAGTACAACCATCTTCTTCTTCTTCTTCTTCTTCTTCTTCTTCTATTCTATATTCTTCTATTCGTAGGCGTTCCTATTCCATTCATCCGATTGCAATAAAATTTTCGTCAGTAATTGTGCCAACACCCGCGAAGGTTTCTGAATTAGTACAACCATCTTCTTCTTCTTCTTCATTCTATCTTCTTTTATTCGTATTGTCTCTATACCATTTATCCGATTGCGATGAAACCTTCGTCAGTTATTGTGGTAACACCCGCAATGGTTTTTGAATTAGTACAACTATCTTCTTCTTCTTCTTCTATTCTATATTCTTCTATTCGTATGCGTTTCTATTCCATTCATCCGATTGCAATAAAATTTTTGTCAGTAATTGTGCCAACACCCGCGAAGGTTTCTGAATTAGTACAACCATCTTCTTATTCTATTCTATCTTCTTCTATTCGTATGCGTTCCTATACCATTCATCCGATTGCAATGAAATTTTGATCAAGTGTTGTGCGCAAGCCCGCAAAGGTTTCTGAATTAGTACAACCATCTTCTTCTTCTTCTATTCGTATGCGTTCCTATACCATTCATCCGATTGCAATGAAACTTTGGTGAGTTGTCGTGCGCACGCCTGCAAAGGTTTCTGAATTAGTACAACCATCATCTTCTTCTTATATTCGAATGCGTACCTACACCATTCATCCGATTGCAATGAAACTTTGGTGAGTTGTCGTGCGCATGCCCACGAAGATTTCTGAATTCTGAAAATCATCTTCTACTTCTATTCGTATGCGTTCCTATACCATTCAACCGATTGCAATGATATTTTGATCAAGTGTTGTGCCCTTGCCCGCAAAGGTTTCTGAATTAGTACAATCATCTTTTTATTCTTCTATTTGTATGCGTTCTTATGCCATTCATCCGATTGTGATGAAATTTTGACCAGTTGTTGTGCGCACGCCCGCGAAGGTTTTTGAATTAGTACAGCCATCTTCTTATACTTCTATTTGTATGCGTTCCTATACCATTAATCCGATTGCACTGAAACTTTGGTGAGTTGTCATGCGCATGCCCACGAAGATTTCTGAATTAGAAAATCATCTTCTTCTACTATTCGTATGCGTTCCTATACCATTCATCCGATTGCGATGAAACTTTTGTCAGTTGTTGTGACACCTGCGAAGGTTTCTAAATTATTATTATATAAAATACAAAGTTTGGTGTTTGCTTGTTCCATCCAATTTTGATTTTTTTTTTTACAACATATTAATAACATTAATAACGTTTTCATATTTTGGATTCGATTTTAATTTAGTGTTCTTATGTTTGACCTTTACTCCTATTAGAATTATTTTCATATTGCCATATTGTATTACACAGATATTTTAATATTAAAAAAATAATTACCTCTTATTATTTTTCAAATATCTAAGATAAATATAACCACGAAGCGACCCTGTGCAAAGCCGGGTACTTCAGCTAGTTTATTATAAAAATACTCTTAAATTAGTTTATTACTTAAATTAATACATGTCTTACTTTTCTTTTTTAATTGAATTGTTTTTTTTATTTAATAAATAATACAACATATTTGAGAATATAGCATAGGTACATTACTGAACATTTATAATTTTGAACACGTTAGAAATATTGTTATTAGAAAACTTTACGTTAAAACTAAAATTTGGAAACATCCTAACAAGTACGATACCTTAAGGCACTTCAGCTGAGGCATGGTCTAAAAAGATCGTGACTAGGCGATGCGTGGATTGTGAAAATGACGCGAGCCAAACGAAATATAATTTGTCATAAAAATTCAACATGCGTCCTTTTAATGTTATGTTTATTATTATATTCATAATAATAATCGTACATTCATTGACATGTTTTCTTTTTCAAGTACATGCGGAAAGTTTTTTTAGTCATTTTTACACGATTTAAGAATATATTCCTCCGACGCCATCACAAAACAAATTGACGTGCTCACACCTCGTCAGTCAGTCTTCGATTGGCGACGACTGCGAAATTTCGTTCCACCTACTGTTGAAAATTATTTTCCGTTTCCCTTATGTATGCTCTTAATTCAATATTTCAAAAAGTCGTCACCAATATTAATGGAATTTGACATAATACATCGACGCACATTGGCCAGAATCCGATTTATCCAGATTTGAGTCCTGTTTTTTAACTGTATTTTTCTCTATGTAGTTAGGTGTTCCAATGAAACTATTTCGTAAAAAAACTATTAGTTTTCTTTAATTTAAAATTTATTAATTTACACAAAACGAACATGACAAATTATAAATGTTGATAATATAGCATGAAAAAACTAATAAAAATTTAAAACATTAAATTCCTCACAAGGCTAAAACGCCATAAAGGAGAAACATGTTGAAATGGTACATATTGCTCGTTGAATCAATGGGAGGTGATACGTACAAGTTATAGATCAGGGGCCTTATGTTATAACTTGCGAGTTGAAGTCGCCCGGTCGACATGACGTCATATGACATCATTGTGACATACTACCGGAGTGATAATAGCATTCGAGAAATTAACGCTACTCAAATACTGGCGTTATCCATTGTCCCCATACACACATAGTTGTTTCAGCATAATAATATATATGGTGAGCCGTGTGCGTTAGGCGGCTTGCCTCGAGCGTGTATTGGCCTACGTCACAATTACGTCATATCGTCGGGTGACTTCATATCACCAGTTATAACATAGGCCTGCAGGGCTTTTTGTGTCATTATGCAAGTATCAACTTCTTTATAATACAATGTCCGAGTATTGTATTGTTTATTTATCACGTATTTAATCAGTCACAGTTCATTATACTACATATTTCACGATAGTTTTCATATATATACATTCCTTGTATTTTTCTTTACAAATTAACTGAATATTAACTTTATCTAGAATACTCCGACCATGAATATATTTAATATCTACTAAAAAATATAATATGTCATAACCACAGAAGAGATAATAAATAGAATACCAATAGGCTATATTCAATACGCCGCATGGTGAAGCAGGCTTTTGAATGTGTGAGTGTCCTACGAAAATGAAGCACGCAATATGCACGTGCAATAGTGTGTGTAATACACCAACATTAAATGAGCGTAAATGCATAAACCGAGAGCAGTTTTCAGTATTCGACGTTAAACGTATTCTAGACACATGTGTAAGTTTAACCCGGATTCATCCTTACTCGAGTCGGTTACCTGCTATTGCCTTACCCGTTGTGTATTTCAGTTCCCATTATTTTTGAGTTCTCTGGTCATAACCATAATATTATGCTGTTATTGGAAGAATCATTAATATGATTATCGCTTTTGTATACCGTGACGAGGCCAATAAGTATAAGTTTTTATTTAATTTAAAGCAAATATGAAGGGTATAAATATACTTCAAATTATTATAGGTTTTGCACTGTATAAGAATTAAAAATGAAGTACAAAAAAATGTAGGTAGCAGATTCATCATCTATCCGAATAGATTTTTTTAAATATTCGACTTATGTTTGAATTTATTCAAGCTGAACTGTGTTAAGAATCACTCAGCAAATATTTACTTATGACTAACATCACTAATTAATCATTACTAAAGATTTAAATAATATGATAAACAAGCTACCATACATTCCATAATATATATCTAAATAACTAATAAATAATATACAAGTTATTATTTAGTTGGGTTTTTATGTGAATATCAGACGTAAAGAAACACGAATCGAGAAATTTAATGAAGCGCATCTTCTTGCCAGTCGTGAATCGAGATGCACGTCTGATAAACTGCTTTCGGTGAAGGGAAAGTATTGTTATTAAAACGTTTCGCATACAATCTTTGATGGCCTACATTGGAATATTGTCATTAATGTGAGAATAATTTTACTCTACGTCTGTCTAATGTAGGGAATCCAATCCCGAGCCAAAATTCTGATCCCGGGATTTTGGGATTACAATTTGACAATCCAGGGATCCCGGGACTGGTCCTGGGATTGGCATTTTTTTCCATTGTTAATATAATTTTTTTATATTTACAAATAACATTGATAAAATCGGTCAAAAATACATCTAGTATAATTTATACTATTTAAGACATTTATTGTTAATATTGTATACGTTCAATCTTAGAAATACATAAGTTTAATGGAGTAAATAATAATATGACATTTCGGTTTCTGATAGTAAAGACTTAATAAATGGGTTAGCGAGATTTAAAATAGTAAAGCAAATCATAATGTACTTATGGACTTTCCGCTTCATAAATCTAATTAGTCAGCCAAATATGAAACTGCCGTAAAACGTATGAGATCATGGTGGAATTACTTAAAATAGTGCGAAGCATTGTTTTTTTCTAATCTTTCTCATTTTTATTAATTTATGTAAAAAAATAAAATGAATCAGCTACTTACACATGGGTATAAATCAAACTTCATTCAAACGCAGTTTATTTCTAATGTAGTTATTTGTTATTAAAATTATTTTTTCTGTTATATTTTCGTTTTTTATTTTATTTTCCATGAAATTTGATAAAAAATTCAATCCCGAAAGTTTCGGGATTATGTTTATCAATCCCGGGATTCATAGGTATCAAAAATAGCTCGGGATCCAGGAATTGGAATCCTTAGTCTAGTGCTATGAATATAGAGCAATATGAAAAGATTCGTACGTTTTTGCATGAAAAGAAAATTATGTTTTATGAGACGGTAAGTTACTCAGATATAAAATATTATCAATTCATTTTTATTTTACATTTTACTATGCCAGACACTTTGCGCTTTTACTCAACGTCAAACAGCAGCTGGTATATTATTTGACCACTGGTGTGATAGTCACTGACGAGTCGCTTCGATATGTCGCACCCACTAATGGTTAACGTGTGCGAGTGGCGTAATTATTGTGGCTGTTAGTGTTCGATTGTATCATCCGCGCCGCGTTGTCCCATATATTAGAAATATCACATGCAGGCGTGCATACAAGGAAGGTGACTTACGGGTCCGGACCCGTGAATGAAAAACTACAAGTATTTTGACGAATATGTTACTTCTTTTTCGTCAAGGTCTCGTGACTGAGAATCGTAAACGTCTGTGTTGTCAATGGATTGTACCCATTCCTCTTGACATTCTACGAATCGCAAGGCCTATGTCAGTAGAAGACCCGTGGCACTTATTAATTGGTGCAACCATCTCGGGCATCGAATGTTTGATTTAATGACGCTGTATGTCAAAAAATCACGACAATGTGGACATTGCAAACGGACACTAAAGATCCAAATAATAATACCATTAAGCTATGCTCATTTTATAACCATTTGTGGATGCGACAAGTTGCAAGTTAGAGCTGTAGACTATATTTTCATCGCTAGACTTAAATTTCGGAGTTTCTTGGTATAGGGAATGTACCTGAAAAAGTTCAGAATTCGGTGGTTGATACAACGAGAAGTTATAAACATTAGGTGGGCTAAATACAGAAGTCATTGACACATGTTAGATTTTGTTTACTACGCTCTCGCCCGCCGCATTAAAAAGGTTACCTAATAACAAATTATAGATTTTTTTTAAATGGACCATTTTTCTATATACATAGAGGGCGGTCCAGACCCAAAAACCAACCCTTGCCTAGTCTGTACACGCCTGGTTAATTGGCATTATAAACAAAGGCTCAGAGCAACCGTATACTAAGCTTCGAAAACAGATGTTTGTGACGAATACTGGGTGTGCGGTGGGTGGTAAGACTTTAGGATCAAAAAGGAGATAAGAGAACGCACTAAGCAGCCTCTCATCACGCTGAAAGTAAAGAGGCGACGTTGGACCTGGCTCAGCCACGTGCTGCGGATGCCAAAAGAGAACCTCAACCTGGCTTGCCTGTTCTTCAAGCCGACCGAATTTCGGCGTCCTGAAAGGCAGCTAAATACTATCTACAGAGTGTATACGGTGGAGCTACGGGATGCTAGTTTGACCTGGAACGAAGCAAGAAGACTGGCGAGCGACAAGGATTCTTGGAGGCGCCGCGTGGTGTTCATATGCTCTAATTAAGGGGCGGATATGGCCAAAGAAGAAGATAATACAATAGGAAAAATCGGATCAAAAAAGGATGGCTGAGATAGATATTCAGTGGGCTGAAGTAGTAGAAAACGTGACAAATGATCGAATTTAGAAATAGAAATGAACTCAGACAGACAATTATTTCAGAAAATATATTCGAGTAGGTAGGCAAGTAATTATTTTATCTATATATATTATTTACTTTCAGAATAGCTACCATATTTCAATCACAAATTGATTTCTTTGTGTTGTGACTCAGCAGGCAATAAATTCAAGTCGTGGGTTATATTGTAAAATAATTAATTTAATACGAACTATTTATGATATACATTGTGCGCATGCGTACCAACTGCCACACAATAATTTAATACAACCTTGATACGAGTTCACTTCCGTGATATTTTATTGGATCTGTTAGGACATGACAATCAGAGCAATGTTGCGACATGTAGCAATTTTAAAATGACTTTGGCATTAAAATTGGCAGTTAATACTTTCAATTTTACGTTCCAAATAATTACTTAGTATTAAAAACGTATTGTATTCATGCTTATTGTGTGAAATTGTATTACTTACGGATATTTATTTCTTATATCTGGTAGTGGTCTCGGAAGCAAATGCCCAAGACTAAATGTTTACCAATATTCATGAAATAATCCATAGTGCACTGCCGACGATGTAAGAATTCTGACAATCATTATGATGTTTCAAATACTCATTTTTACTTTTTACAACGTTTTTATTAGCTCGTATTCTTGTTTGTCCGGTGGTTGTTTGTCCAGTACAAATCTTGCAATCGATTTTAACTAACTTCCCGACTAGCTAGACATTTAAAACTTTTAGAATATATCAGAACACGATTACAATGCATTATTTTAATACTTTTAGCCATCTTTAAGAAGAATTAAATTCATTTTTAGTTAATTCTGTTTTGTATGGAAAGTTATTTCAGAAAAATCCGTAAAAAGTAAAAGACTATTTATTATTGGTTGCTAAGGAGGTGGTCCTAGCAACAAAATTATTAATATATACGTGCGTTATTATGGAAATCAAAATGAAATGTCAAAATGACATTTCAGTATTCTATATTTGATTGATTGTTTGTTTTTTTATTTACTTCATATCAAGTATAGGTTTGAGCATATTGAGCATAATAATTCAACAGAAAATTTAAAAACGTTGTATATAAAAAGTTCTTTATATCTTGTAATTATTGTATATTAAATTTAAACTAAACATACATTTTTATCGTCACTTGTAATAGGACAATGTCTTTTTTGTGTCCAGTATGGAGTTTTTTTAGTGGAAAGTTTTAGATTAAATGAATGAATGTTTTTGGTGCAAAAATACGTGTTGCCACTTTGGCGAAATTACTATTTTTTTAAAGAAAATATTGTTTCTATAATAATTAATGTCTCAGTGATTTAATTGTTATATAAATTAAAAAAGGTAAAAATATTACGTTATGTATATTATATTCTTTTTAACACTACAACAAGTATACAGTAGTGTAGTTTAACAATGGTGTATTTAGTAATAGAAGTAAAATAATGACGAACACTCATGCTTTGAGAAAATCACATAAATATATTGTGTCCTCACTGGGATCGAACCCGGAGTTTCCGGATGAAAGGCCAGCGTCTTACACACTGCACCACGAGAGCATCATCATACATTATTTTAACAATTGTCTAAAATACATACACTGAAAAGGGGTACTTTTCGAGTATCATTCAACGACACTGTATAAAACAGTGGCTTTCAACATTTTTGGCGTAATAGCTACATTAATCATAATTAAAAAAATACAAAAGTATTTGTTTTTGTTTATTAGTAAAGATTATCTTGAAGCCTTCGAAATGTTTCATCAATATAATACAATACAATATAAATATTTCGAATGTATTGATGGAAACTCTATAAAAATTGAAACAAGTAAACTTGCATATTTTGGTCATATGACATGACATCGTAGTATTTATGGGAATATTTTCTGAAAGCAAAGCCCTATCAGAAGATGAACGTAATGGCTCTAAAATCTCAGAGAAAGGTTTAAGTTAGGCATTAGGAAAATATCACCGATATATGGTCACAAACATAGCACTAAAAGAACCAGCAATAATTACTGCATATTATATCGTTCAAAAAATTAGTAAAAAAAAAATTATTATTATATTACGTTAAAGAGGATTTTTTTTTACATATTTTTGGTTATGCAAATATTGGCATACGATCAAATTAAGATACGCATAATTTTATTTAATGTTAGTTTAAAAACTACTCTTGGAAATTTGTGTGGTAAATTTCCTGATAAATCGGTTAAGTCAAAATAGCAATTACGATTAAGTAATATAAATTTTTGATAACATGAAAAGAGTCTTTATCTAAATGCCTCAATAAAAGGCCATTGTCTTTTACAACCTATCTATTGGCTGATAATGTTCTCTATAAAGGCCGTTGGGAAATATTTTGTACTGTGCAAGAGGATCTAAAGGTCAGATGCGATTTTATAACGTCTAAACTAAATACTTAATGTATTCATGCACTGAGAGACCTTTGCAAAGCTAAAAGGCAGATGAGTCTTAAAAACGGTAGGTGTAATGGATTGTTTTCGAACAGTTTAACACTACATAAAATTTTGAAATTAAGTACAATGTTTTTTTTTGATAAAATATCATAAAGAGATGTCATTTTTTTCATATTAATGTCAATAACAAAAGATTCTATAATTTTTGTCTATTCATAAAAAGATATTGTTAATATCCATTGCGATGTATCCTTGTGTGGGTTACATATTTTAATATGGTATAACATTTAATTAGGCACTCACCTACATTATTAAGATATTTTTTATTGTGTAACATTATATAGAAATAATTTATTGCTAAGTCAAAAAAGCATAATATGAGACATTTATGGTTATAATAGGTTACTTACGGAATTAGATTATTAAGAAATAATTTTAAGCATCAACAATAGCTGTTATTCTGTGATAAAGTTATAATTCTATGCGGAAAATTGACGAAACCAATACAATTATTAGTTATTTGAATTTTCTTTTCGGTATATATGTAAGTAAATGTTATTTGACGTAGGTACTACCTAACTAAAGATCATTCACCAGTTAAACGCATGCATAATTATCTTCAGTACCGGGCTTAACTGTATAATTTTTATCTGCATAACATCAGTTTGTCACGATAACTATGAATGAATAATCACAATAAAACGTAATCTCTTCATTTTAAAATATCATTATTATAGCATCTGTCTTTGTATAGCTCATGGATGGCCAACCCGCGGCCCAAATGGTGTCAACTTGTGGCCCGTGGAACAGTAAGAAAATATAAATAATATCAGATGCTGCCGCGAGATGTGCTAATTTCGCAAATTGAGATTCGATATTAGCTCAAAATTTTAAAAAGCACCGTGTGCTTTTTGCTGCATTTGCAATGCCATTCTCCATAGACGTGAATTTATTACCGAGAAATTTACAAATGGAACATTGTGAAATATGTTTCGATGAAAAGTTAAAGGATAAATGCCATCAGGTTGGTTTGGAAGAGTTTTACAAAACATATTTGGGTAAGGAAAAATATCCTGCACTTTACAAACATGTTCTAATGATGACTTCGCTATTTAGAAACACTTACACGTGTGAACAGCTTTTTAGTCGGATGAAGCATATCAAATCCCGAGTGAGAACACGAATCACTGATGTGCATTTGGAAAACTGTTTGCGTGTAGGAACAACCTCACTCGATATCGATATTGATGCATTTAGTTCTGCCACACAAAATCAAACTTCTCACTAAAATTTATTATTTTTATATTATTTTGTTTATTTTTTATTATTTAAAAAAAGTCTAATCTAATAAATATGTTTGATTCTCATTTTTGTTTTATTTTAATAATATATTTTTTTTTTGTTGTGTATAATAAAAATAATCACAAGATAAAAAGAACTTTTTATATACAACGTTTTAAATTTTATGTTGAATGATATAAACTTGACTTGACTACGAGTAGCTTAAACAATGAAAAAAATTATACTTGATAGAAATAATACTGAAATGTCATATTGATTTCCATATTAACGCACGTATATTTTTTTCTTTCGACCATGTCCGATCCTAATAGGATCATATGGGCCTCCACAGAGTAGAGGTTTGTATTGACAGATTTTTGTTTTACGAGAAATGGGTGTCAGCCACTTGCTCAACCTATTAGGTCCATACTCTGACTCATATACAAATTGAAAAACAATATGTGTACTTGCCAGACCCAGGATTCGAACCTGGGACCCTCGACTCTATAGGCCGGCATTTAAGCCACTCGGCCATCGTGGGTGTGAACGCACGTATATATTAATAATTTAGTTGCTAGGAACCACTTAGCAACCGATAATAGTTTTACTTTTTACAGATTTCTTCCGAAATCACTTTTCATACAAGACAGCATTAACTGAAAATTAAATCAATTCTACTTAAAGATGGCTAAAAGTATTAAAAATGCATTGGCATCGTGTTTTGATATATTCAACAAGTTTCAAATGTCTAGCTAGTCGGGAATTTAGTTAGAAATCGATTGCAAGATTTGTACCGGACAAATAAGAATACGAGCTAAGAAAAACGTTGTAAAAATTGGTTGTGCGGCCCGGTAGGAACTCTCATTTTTAGAATCTGGCCCGGTTGCTGAAAAGATTGGCCACCCATGGTATAGATATAACATTTATTGATATGGTATTTAGTAAGTTTAGTATAAGTGGGTTATTCTAGTTGCTTGCCATCTCAATTCAGTTTTGACCGACTGTCGTTAAGATTCATCTCATTATATACAACGTAATGCATTATATAACTATAATACCAACATACTGTAGCTAAAGTTAGTGCATTGCACTTATGATTGCCGAGCCATGCGCTTTCATCTCGCTGACTTGCAAAATTCATACATTGTTTTTTTTGTATAAATATTGTATTCAATTTATATCCAAGACCAGAACGGGTAAATAAATTATTTACAATTTATTATTCATCCTAAAAATGATTAAAACTGAGTGTACACTACTGAGGTTTTATATTTACTATCTGTAAACGAAGTTAATGACAGTATTTTTTATTTGTATCCAAATAGTTGAGAAAAATGACAACTTTAAACACTGTATTTTATTTTTAATTATACCAATACAGGGTATGTTGGTATATTGTTTAATTTATATTTGTGCTATTTAATTTTGGAAAATTTAAAATAGGTACATATTCAGTAACAAATGCTACAATTCAAAACATAATAACTTATTCACTCAATTAGACCAGGGATTCAGAAACCTTTGTATGTTGGGAGGTTGCATTCAAGGAACCACAACTAAATGCTTTTCAAACTGTATCTCAGTACATAATATTATAATATTATATAATGAAGTAATCACTATGTAGGTACATACCTATCAATAATTTAAACAGCATTTACAGCATTAAGCGAGATAGTAATTGTATTCAATCAAAAAGCCGTACCTAATTGTATATATGGCAATAGTTTTTCCACCTCTAGAATAGATGGAATTAACTAGTAAGTTGGCTGCTTATGGGTTGCTGTTATATCCATTCATATTTTTTCATAATAGGATAGAGACATTGATGCTAAACCAGGATATATTACGGAGAGTTGGCTGTTGATGTGGCTCTAACCTAAATGCACTCCTTAACCTAACAGGGTGAAAAATTAATGCTGACACCTTCAAACTAATGTAAAAAAGGGATGAGACATTCTGCGTAGCTGAAAAATAGAAAACTGCATCTTGAACGCAACATTAGAGTAAAAGCATTTCCCAAAGCATTATCCGTGGTATCAACGGCATCCGTGTGTCGTATTTTATGGCTTTAGAACCTCTGTCTAATTGGTTCAAGTATTAGTAGCCCCACCAAACTATTCCGGGTAGGAGATGGTAACGCAAGAATCATCTTAATGATTGTCTGTCTCCGATTGGAGACGACAGAGAGAGAAAATGTTAAAATTGAAAAAGATATTCGTACAAAGGCGGATAGAAGAGTTGAAATTTCTTAAATGGATAGTAATTAAAGATTTACCTATTTTAATATATTCTTGGTACGTATTACTTTAAAGCTGTGTTAAATAAATTTTGGGTTAGGTATTAAAAAACTAATAATAATATATAGCTTATTATTTTTTTAATGACTGTATTACAACATAATATTCTGTTGTCAAAAATTAAATTTTAACAATGCCGATTTTCATACAATAGAAAAAATGGTGTTAATCGATTTTTTAAACTGTTGATTTATTGGTAACCCATTCAGGATATTCTGTAAAAACATACAATTTGTAATATTATTAACAGCAGGCCATCGCCATTGTTGGTGGGAATTTTTACGAAATGCAGGAAACTAGAATCATGCCTTTTGAAATTTAATCTCTCTTCTGGTTTATGAGAAGACCAGTATTTATCCAGTAAATAATCAAACTTATCAATAGTAATATTCATAATAAATTGGATTAAGTAATATTTTTCTTATTTATAAGCAATAATTTTGTTATTTATGTTGCGTTGGATTGAATGAAAGATTTTTTGTGAGAGAAGCTTTATCTAAAAGATTTACAACACTTTAATAATAAAATATTTGAATTAATGATGACATTATGGCTCATTATAAAAACATAAAAAGCTATGTAATAGTATCATCGTGCAATCACCAAAATATTAATTATGGTTTGTTTTGATTGGTTATATGATAGGTAACTATTATATAGATAAATATTAAGTAATTATAAACATATTGAAAATGGAGTTTTCAAATACTTAAAAAAAATACTATTGATTGGGTACATATCCAATAAATTATAAATATTAAATGTACCTACTCAAACACATAATTTTGAAAACGTTATTTATTAAATTATAATAATAGTTTCAAAAGTCAGTAATTTCAAGTTAATATTTGAATGCTGTTTGAACCCATTGTATTGGGCATGGCCCCCATAAAAGGTAGGCTGACTGGGCTCTAGCCTGGGGGCCACGCATGGCAGGTCAGCCAGTTAAGTGAGATAAACACACACTACAAATTTGCTCTAATACGTATTATTTCAAGAGTAGGATTTTATTTTATAATTATTTTAGTGAGTTTTCTGACTAATAACAATGAATATTTATCCAATATGGCAAAGGGTTGCATTATACTTGGCTATCACAAAACGGGGTCGCTATCAGTGCTTTATAATATGATGTCGAGAGCCGACAATTCAAGTGGATTTATTTTAAAATACCAAGCATCGCTAAAAATACACGGAATACCCTTTACTTTACACGTAACCCTGGAGTTCCGCATAATACCACTTGGGAAAAACTACTGTTGAGCATTACACTGCCCTTAACCTGAGCGATAGGTTAGGGGGGGTTTCAGGATGTGGGGCCATGGTATTGGGTTTTATATGTTAAGCATTTTTTGACAACTTATCTGGCTCAAAAATGTGTGCAACTTTTTCAGGAAGTGGCTATGATCCACCGTGATTTGTAGAGCCATCATGATAGTATGTTTTAAATTCACTTTTATGAATGCAAACACAGTGAAACAATGATTATGATTGTGTTTAATGTAATCGTATTCATATTTTATATTTAAATTTACATTAAACGATCATATGTGGGTATATTATAATATATCGGAATTTTACATATTTCCATAATGAATAATCAATTAGTATATTTTATCATAATCATAAGGTTTTTTTTAGTTATTTATTCTGACCGTGCATACTAGCAGTTCTTGAAACCAAAAGGGTGTAAGTGAAAAATTGTAACTATACATGAGATCAAAATATTGAAATAATTGATTTTTCATTAACGATTTTTTATTAAAAGTTGTAACTTTCATCATGCAATAATTCTTCTGACATTCATGTATGGCGCTTAAATAGGAATTCAAAACAATCTTACTTCGTAGACCGAATTTAAATCAAATAATTAGATAAAAAGAACTTTTTATATAAAACGTTTTTAAATTTTCTGTTGAACCATATAAACTTAATTTGACTAGCTTAAACGATCAAAAAAATTTGTACTTGATAGAAATAATACTGAAATGTCATTTTGATTTCCATGGTAACGCACGTATATATTAATAATGTAGTTGCTAGAACCCAGGACCCCTAGCAACCAATAATGGTGTCGAAATAACTTTTCATACAAAACAGAATTAACTGAAAATGAATTCAATTCTACCCTAAGATGTCTGAAAGTATTAAAAAATGCATTGGCATCGTGTTCTGATATATTCTAAAAGTTTCAAATGTCTAGCTTGTCGGGAAGTTAATTAAAAATCGATTGCAAGATTTGTACCGGACAAATAAGAATACGAGCTGAGAAAAACGTTGTAAAATTAGTTAAATCTTTTCAGTATAGCAATTATTACAATACATGCATTACGTTGGGGTTTGTTCGATATAGCTTTTTTTAAATTTTCAAAAAAAGAACATCAATATAATATATAAATTTATCATACAGAGTGAATGTATTTTTTATTATGTGTGAATTTCTCAACAATATTTAATGAATAATATTACTGTATTAAAGACATAGGAAGCGAGTACGTACAGTGTTTATGTTAAAATATGTAAATTTCACAAAATGTTTTGTCATTAAGATAAACATATCCATGTTTTCCAAGATGAATGTGATAAAAAATATTTACCCATCATGAGTGCTGTTATATAATGTTAGGTAAGAAGTGGGTACTAATAATATTTTGACCCATTGAACTGTATGGTAATATTTTGATTAGAAACATTGCTTTCTTTAAATTGTGTTACGAAATTCTTTTTTTGTCAATAGCAATTTTGAATAAATTTTATAATTTCTTTGGAATGCTAATAAAACACAAGTGCATATAAATATTGCCAATTAACTATTAAAATTTTCAACAGCGGGTGATTGGTGGATATTTTGTTTTAATTGCAGATTGGTTAATAATAATATTATGATAATGTCTTGCTATGTGTGTTTTGGTACCTGCCAAATCGTGTGTTTGTGAAGAATACTATGATGTTTATACTCGTACCTTAAAATAACACAATATGAGGAAATTTTAATACAAATGAATAAATAGTTTTTTTTGCTATATAGTTTCGAAATATAGCTAAATAGTAAACTGTAGCTCAATAATTGTATTGTTGGTGAATTATTTTCATGATAAATTAATATGTAGCTGCAGAATAATAAGCTATCGAATATCTATTGTTTATAAAAATATCAAATTACTTTGCAGTAATATACTCCCAGCAAATCCATTTCCAGTAAACAATTCAGCTAGACCAGCAAGTTGATTGGTAAAATTAGAGACGGTGTATTATTACATCATATCGGTGTATCAGCTGAATAATCATTTTTCATAGTATTTTCTTACAACTGTAATAACAAATAATATTTCATTTCGCTACTCAATTTAAAACGTTGACTCTATATTTAGCTTAATATGATTATATATCAGAATTTAATGTTAATGTACTACCTTTTATTGTATAAATAACGAAGAACAATTTATTTCAATGTCACTCGAATCCAAGTACTTAGCTCGTAACTATCATTGTATAATATACTATTGTACCGATACGCTGCTAATAAATCTCACCCTGCTACATCGTAGACTTCGTCATTATCATCATCCTCTACCTACACATCGAACACCACACAGGAGTGACCCCAACAAATATTTTTACAAAATGTCAATCAAAAATCGAATTCTATTTAACCAATGTGAATATAATTTTCTATACAAACAAGAGACTCAGTAGGTACCCGTAACTTAGAGGTTTTTTTATACAATGAATAATTTACAAAATTTTATAATGTAACATTCTTTATTAAATATAAATATTTAGGAGACACGACAAGAACATACAAACAAACAGATTTTTTTTTTTTTTTATATTTTTAATGTTCAATATTTTTAGTTTAACTTACATAATATTTATAAAGTTGAAATCACTATCAGAAATATTATACATTTACAGCCAAACACAGCTTTATAATATTATAGCGTTTGAATTGATTTATAAAAGTTCTACATACATATTTTTTTAAACATAAGAATTTTATAATTACTAACAATAATAATTATTCATTGCTTCACAATTTATAAAAAAAACTATTGGTATGGATGTTTGCGTTTAAAATAACATATAATTTGGCTTGAAAACAATTAAGTAACTTGCTAAAAAAGGGATATAATCTAGATTCATATTATTTTAATTACATCAACGCAAGTAATACATCGAATGATGTATTTATAGTTATATTTTAAATGAATTAAAAAACAACAATTATATTACTATCAGTCGTAATAAATTTTAGTAAGTACTTTATTATAAACCAGGGGGCTTCAATCGTGGCTGTATCAAAGTAAATCACTCATAATTAATAACATAGCTTTAAGCTTAGTAGTCCTATATTGTATACTATATTCTTAATTGTTGGCTCAGTAAACAGAAGAAAGAACCCAGGAGTCGAAAAGAATGGGGGTATTCTCATTCTACTTGGAGAAAGGTTGAAGGCTTTAAAAGTATAGTGTCTTGGTTATAGACAAAATAAATGTTATCATTTCAAGATGGACCTAATCCTTGCTTCTCAAAAATCTTCCCTTGATTAATACGACGTAGACGTTAATACTTTACCGGATATCGCATAATATGTGGCCAAAGTATAAAATCGTTATTAGTCCTTAAACTTAACACGAATCATGGGGATATATGGGGACATATGGGGATAAACAACTCAATCCATGTCAGCATATTGACCGGCGATATTAAATGGCTGACCAAAATGATAATTTCCGCATATCCGTTTTTCCACATATAATAATTATTTCCTAAATATTCTTTTCAAGATATTATTTCGATTGTGAGTACGTCGTCAATGAATAGCGGATCATAATTCATTGGAAATGTCACTCGAATGTAAGATACCGGTCTGTTAGTATCTCAGTGTATCACTCCGCACAACATCTCATTCTATCGAGACTCGGACCTCAGAACAGTATCATAAGTATTGTAAAATAACTACTGTAACATACTCTTGTACCGACTGTTTACTCACCCCCCCATCCATCGGAGCAACCACCAAATCTCGACTTCTTCATACGCAACACCATGACTCCCACATTATATCCGTAAACATTGTGATTTGTGATATTATAATTGTAATCAAATGATGCCTTTAATACGAAAAAAATGTTTTCACTGCTTTGAATAATTCTTAAGAATATCAAGAACGAGGTACGATTTAATAAAATGTAAAAGAAAAATTCTTTTATTGAAAGGAATTAAATTATTGCGATTATAAGCAGTATTTTTATCTAATATGCCACATGGCCCGGTGATCGCCGTACTTGAAAGCCACTGTTCTAAACATAACAGCATTATTACTCGGATATATAATCCGCTAGACAAATTGTTATAAAACAATGATTACTGCCATTAAAATATTAAAAAAATGAATTTGGCAGTTTCATTCATAATAATATTATCTGACATCACACTAATGACCCGATATAACCGCTTTTACTTTCGTTTTCGCGACTAGTTTGGAATGTTTACGTTTTTTCATACTAGCCTCGACCTGAGGAATGTTGTCTGCCCGTACTAGGCCTGACGGTCCTATGCAAAATTGACTCTAATGATTTTTATGTAGATTATATTTGATTTCTGTACAACGATGGGTTAATGCATAATTATCGTATGACCAGTTTTGACCGAAATTTATTTTTTATCGTTCAATGTAATATTGCATGTACTTTATGCATATATCGATAATAT
This sequence comes from Rhyacophila brunnea, assembly GCF_057557595.1. NCBI lineage: Eukaryota > Metazoa > Arthropoda > Insecta > Trichoptera > Rhyacophilidae > Rhyacophila > Rhyacophila brunnea. Next base: position 19,786,163 of record NW_028232796.1, on the reverse strand, counting down.
TATAATTATTAAAACATTATGGTCATCGATAGGTTAGTGCGCAGATATTGTATGTGCAGTTTTTACAACAAAAAATTTTTCATACTAGATTCCATCTCTGGAATATTGTCTGAAATCAGACCAGAAAAAACTGACGGTATAAAGTTTAATGAATATTAATGGGTACAGATATTCCATATCCAGTTTTAACTGAAATTGAGTTTTGCATAATAGATTCGACCTCAGGAATGTCGTCTACATATCCTAGATCTTACTGTTACGTCCCCAAAAAGCGGAGTAGTTTAAGTAAGATAGTTGATCACTTTCACTAGTTCTTTTAGGTTTCGTAATTACGAATTTAAATAGTCTTTATACTTGTAAAGGTATTATTTGCTATTTTAATATTATACAGAGGACTATGAAAATAGGACTCTGTTAAAGTCTCTTTTGTTTTGTCAGGAATAGCAAAAAGAGAGCGAAAATGTTCACAGGAGATATCAAATTGAAAAGAAGAACTTTTGATAGATGTTTGATTTATTAAACGGAAAAAAATTACAGTAATACAAATATTACAATTGAAAGAAAGCCAACATACAATACAAGGAGTACAATGGTCGACGGAAAACTAACAAATTCATTACGTGCACAATGGTAGATATATGAAAAGGAATAATGTTCTAGAAGTTTCTAATTATCAACACAAATAACATTATTTTATTGTTTTGTGGTTTTCTGGAATTAATTAGAATAATTGAATCAATATTTAAATTGACAATATTATTGATATCAGAAGATACTATTGTTATCAAAGGAAGTTGCGGTTTCTCTAATTAGAATCTGTTATCTACTTATTGATTTTATGCATAACATTACGATCAGATGCAAAATTTACTAAAGTAATCTTTATATACATATGGATGATAATATTTGACATGAATATTGAAGTGTTAGTGCATAAATATTATGGTATGTTCAGTTTTCACCAGAATTGAGTTTGTTTACAGGAATCAGTGATACCAACCGTACTATAATTATAGTACAATACTATAATTTTAATTCTGCGAAAAATAAAAAATACTATAATTTTACGCCAAATATACCAAAATACTATAATTTTAAAGGATTCAAGACGATAAATGTTCCTGTACCATATATATTTTTTAGAAATACTATATTTTTACGCCTTTGTACTATAATCAGCATAGAAAAATATGGCAACACTGACAGGAATGCTCTCTGTCTGTACTACACCTGCATAATTGACTGTAATAATCTTTATACCCTGGTATAGCGTACAAATATTGTATATCCAGACGAAAAATAAAGAGGAATTATATTTATTTTATGGCAGTGAAACGGTCGTGTAGAATATAAAAATGGAAGATGAGGAGGCTATGTATCAATGTACGCATTTGCATTGCCGTATTCTCACGTGGCGTCGTGACGATGTTTGTCATTTAATGTTTAACGACAGTTGAATGCCAATTGATAAGTGGTTAACATATTTCAACCACGTTGATCAACTTATAAGTTCAATTGAACGAAGTTACCATCATTTCTACTTTAGTTGATTCAACGGTGAATAATTATTATTATAAGTCAACTGTTGCTAGAGTAACCAAAACAATTTGCATCGGCATGTCAAATTTGTTTTGACTTACACGAGATTAGGTACATAGCTAATTTTCGAGCAGCATACAGTTTTTTCTTTTAGTTTTTGAATTAAGTATAGCTTCTTCATAACAAAAATGTATTAAAGCTGTCACTTGGTGCCATCTTAGTTATGACTATCGATTCAAGTTAAATTGATAAGTGGGAAAATTACTTTAGATTTAGATTATTCCAGGCCCAGATTTAGATTATTCGATCAAAATAATTGTAGTCACCGCAATGGATTGTCTAGACTCAAAAAAGTTTCAGGATAAAGAAAAGGTTTGCTAAAGAATCATATTAAATTTATGTGAATTATCTAATACCATCGCCGTTAATATAATATACTTATATACTGACTACATAATTACTTTTAAATTACCAAATTTAAATAGCATGCTAATTATATCGAATGGCTATCTTAATCGTTACGCGCTGGGCGCATCTTTAGCGTCCAATGTATTAAGTAAACCGTGGGATTCAAAATCAATTTTTAATCAAATATAGGTACGTGGATTTGGAGGCAGCATAGATGAAAGATATTTTCTAGTATCTATTCCACGATGGCCTAACGGTAACCAAACGGGTTATAATATACTCTAAGTATGAACTGACTAACATTCATTTCTCATACCTAATAATATTAAAATCCGTAATACAACCTCAAGTCCATGATAGCCCATTCGACCTTCTTAGGATTAAACATGGTGATGAAGTAAGTAATTAATTTCAAAGTAAGTCATTTATAATATTTAAAAAAATCTTCTCTTTAACGTACTTGGTACCCACCTTATAGTATTTCTATATTAATTAAGCACACGTCAATTAGGATCGCTGTCTGTTTAAATACTTTGAAATATTTTAGCATTAATATTATATACGTGTGGTCACTGATGATTTTATTACTGAGCGACAATAAAATAAAACATCACAACATGTATTTTAAAATTTAAAGATAGATTATGCAGATTTGCAATATTATATTATTTTATTATTATTATGATTTTTATTGGCATTATTATAAGAGAGTTTTTCTAATTGGGTATTTGTTAAAAATTGTGAGAGTTGATAACTTGAGTCTTGGCGATGGTGCCCACAGAACGCGTCGGGCGCCGCACTCGCGCAAAATTTCTACAAGTGGCGCATAAATCATTGAAAATACAACGTAATCAAATACGCCAGCGCCCACTGGATATGGCGACGCATTATACGCGCGCGCCGCATGAATCATCGTTTTTTCGCGAATCACCGCTTCTCGGCGATACGAATGAAAGAAAATACAATGGAGTCCATTCATTGAACACAGCGAGCAAAAACACGCTGCGCGAGGCATCGTCGATCGACGGGCGGAAAGCAATTATTTAATTACAGAGAAGTCATTGTTTTATTTTATTGCGTGTTCAGTTTATCGCTGGTTGAATAATGTCGTCGTAAATTTTAATTACAAGCCCCGAAATAATATAATATTTTTATTGCTTTGTTATGAGAGGCGCTGTAATAATATTTATTTTGTGCTGCTTGGGCCGCTTACTACATAGGTGAAGGGTAATGCGCGGCGAGAGACGTGTGATTATGGTTATGAATAAACACTGCATTCGCCGACTTCGCCCGCTCGACGCGTTCTATGAGCGCTATCGCTTGGACTTGTCGACTGTTCTCTTGTAGCTGACGTAATCTGCTACGGCCCCTTTACAGTCATCGTCATTGAGAAGGGCTTTTCAGTTACTCTTCACTTCTCTACGCAACACATATGTAGCCTGGAAAAGAATTATAAATGACGAGAATTTAAATTCTGGTGCACCATTATAACTCATCATTATACCTGATTATTTCCATCCCACTCTCATTCATGGGGTTGTATATCTATAGAAGAATCTTCTTTTCAAAGATTTCGATCAGTTTTTTGCAGTAACTATCCACGATTTACTTGCATACGTTATCATTAGGGATTGCAATACCGAATAAAAATGTCAATACCGGTTTTTCGGTATTTTTTAAACATTAAAAAAACAGAAGAAGGTGCTTATCAATAAATAACGCTATTAAAATCTTTTAAAAATATTATTTTATAGCAAAAACCTACATACATACATTTATTATGTTGACATTTAAAAATATTTATTGATCACAATTGTAGAACTCGTGATGTTTTACAAATAATTTGAATATATTGATAATTTTAACTAAAGCCCTCAAAAGTTCATGAAGTGCAAATAAGTCCGGCTGCAGGAAAAACTTCTTAAATTCAACGCTTGTACAGTCATCAATAATTATAGAATAATTGAACATTTTTGTCACGGATGTTTTCTATTTCGAAATAATATTATGATAAATTATCGCGAAAATTTCTACTTAAGTATATAAATATATTTGATGAAAATTGTTGTATTATTTTTTACCCCTGTTGGATTCACTCAATAAATTTGCATTTTATCAGCACATAACTTTTCAAAAACGTAAAGAGTGTGCTTTCTTAATACCTAAAATTCCGGTATTTTGGATTTTTAAAACCGGTATTGATAAATACTGGAATACCGGTTTTGAAATACCGGTATTGCAATCCCTAATTATCATTGTACGTATGACAGTTATATATTCACTTCTGGATTGGTAGGAGCAATACGCATAATTTGGTAGCGGTAGATATAATATGTGTTTACTTATCATTTTATTATGTACTATTGGATACCAGGTAAGTGAGATTGTTAATATTTTTGAACAATGCTTCTTATTATTTCTGATAGACATAATTTTTTTGAACTTATAAATTTATTCTAATCTGGCCCATCTTAAACTTAAACGGCTAATTATATACGAATACTTATTAGAACTTCTATTTAATTAAAAAAAAGTTGGTACCACTAAATTGTCTAATACTTGTGTTTATAAAATTACATGAGAGATTGAATTAAATGACTATAGAGATTTAATTTTTTTTTTATTCAATTGTGTAGCATTAATAGTCTTTACTTGTGACATGAGAACATGCTTTGGTGCACTCTCACTATTACGGCGAAACAAAAAAACTCTCACGAATAAATAAATAATCAATTACCTTACACCTGACATTGTAAAAGAAATTACGTGCACTCAAAAAATTACGAGTGGTATTTTATTGTAAATTTACTATAGCATAATTTTAATTGGTTGGCATTTGTCAATTATATAAAACTAATTAATTTTTACAAGTTGACTCTACAAGTCTGTAATACAGAGTAACACTAAGTTGTTGAGTGATTTATTTTGATAAATACTGTTAGGTTTCAATTGATATATTTGTAATTACGCCATTACGCTTTTATCCACCAACTTGAATGTTGTTTTTTTTTTTTAATTATTAAGGCTATATACCACAGCTGAGGCATGGTCTAAAAAGATTGTGGCTAGGCGATGCGGGTCGCGGGTGCAAATGACGCATGCCGAACGAAACATAATTTGTCATATAAATGCATGTTGGATTTAGGCTATAACTCAGTTGGCATGGTCTAAAAAGATCGTGACTACGCGATGCGAAGATTGTGCAAACGCCGCGTGCAGAACAAAACATAATTTGTTCAAAATTCAACATAAGCACATTTATTTAATGTTCTGTTTATTGTTCTATTAGTAACAATAATAATATATTCATTGACATGTTTTCTTTTTCATGTAAATGGGTAACGTTTTAAGTCATCTTTACACGATTTAAGAATTAATACCCCCGTCGCCATCACGAAACAAATTGACGTGTTCCCAGCTCGACGTTCTCTCTCCGAGTGCCAGCGAGTCCAAAATTTTGTCGTGCCTATAGTTGAAAATTATTTTCCGTTTCACTGATGTATATCGTCTTAATAACCTTGTCTTTGCTTTATCGTACAAGGTGGTTGTTAGTAATTTGAACAATCATAAACACTCAGGCTTTGAGAAAAAAACATAAATATTGTGTCCTGACCGGGAATCGAACCCAGAACTCTCGGGTGGAAGGCAAGCGCATTACGCACTGCACCACGAGAGCCACTTCTGACTTGGATGTTGAAATAAAACAAAATATTGATTATCTTAGTATTAGCACGTTGAAGGAAAATTAGTTCTAGTACATTTACATAATTGTATTGTATTAAATAATTATGATGAAGAAATCATTGTTGAACAGCAAAACTCCGACAAAATACTTGTAGGTGTGAATATTTAAATATTGTGAAACTAGAAAAACATTACAAGGTGACAGTGTCACTTGTCAACATTATTAGATGTGACTTAGTTCTACTACATTTGTCAAAATATTATGAGACTATGCTACCATTTGTTATCTTTGACGATCCGATTAAAATAAATGATTCCTTTATTTTTATGTAAGTTCATCTTACCCCATTTAATACGTCTTTCACCTGTCTTAATATCTCCGACACATTTACATATGTTTTCTCTCATGCATTACAGATAAATCAAGATAAATATATTATGTAATGTGATACGCAATGCATTTGTTGATTATATAGTTTTAGAGTTATTGCTAGGTGTAAAACTATTAATAATACGTACCCCGAGAGGCGAAGAAAAATTGAAAGATACAAATTGAGATGGCACGACTGTATGGATAGGGGCGTGACAGGTAGACATAAGTTTCATTGATGCGGCCAAGATCTATAATACCGAAATCTAAAACAAATACTGATATGGTGATAATTGTGTGTTAACACCTGTATTTGGCTACACACCTGTCTTTAGAACGATCGCAAGATTACATTATAATTAGATCGTTTTGAAGATGGCAGCTGTCAACATTAATTGGGTAGGTATGTACCAGTGGCGAAGGGTGGAGGTAGGCTGTTAAGATCCGCCATAAATAGTGCACATTAAACTTTTTCAGACATACATATTTGTTTTCATTGAAATAAGACTACAATTTACAGAAAGTGTTGGTTAGTTATTAAAATTCAATTAAACCCTGAGAAACCAAGCCATAATAGATAATAGTCAAAAAATACATGTCTATCTATAAAATATCTAAAATTATGCAATTAAAATCATACATAACTTTGAATATTTTATAGATAGAATAATATTTTTTATTTATTGTAGTTGGGTTTAGGCAGGGCTTAATGAAATAAAAAAATGAACCAACAATATGTGTAATATGTATTTTTAATCCAACGAAAACAAATAACTATGAATGAAAAAGTGTGCACAATGTTGTCGTATCGCCCAAATTAGACCAAAACTATTATGTTTTCGTTTAGGCAGGGCTTAATTGATTTTTAAAAACTAACTAACACCATCTGTAAATTGTAGTCTTAGTTCAATAAAAACAAATATATATGACCAACAAAGTTTTGTGTGCACTATTTACAGCGAATCTTAAGAGCCTACCTCCACCCTTCGCCACTGGTATGTACTCTGATTTTTACTGTACAATTAACAACAAAAAAACGCTTCAATGCCATTATAATAGAGTACTACCACACAAATTAACGTTTTAAAGTTAAACCATACCCGATGCTACGAAGATTATATTAGCCTCCACAGTGTAAACGTTGTATTGACAAATTTTTGTTATTACGAGAAATAGATGTTAGCCACTTGCTCAACTTATTAGTTACATACGCTGGGTCCAAACACGCATTGAAAAAACTACATATGTCAGACCCGATACCCACGACATTATATGCCGACACGTTACCCGTAATCCAACGTCAGATTGAAATAGGTAGGTAATATGTTGTACATAATAAAACTCAGGTTGAAACATTATATTAGTTAGGTAGGTACGCAATACATATTGTGTATTTTTAAGGAAATTTTTATATAAATTAAGATTTAAAATATTAACAATTGAATAATCATTTTGAGAAACATAGCATGTATTACAAAATATGCAGCGCTCGAAATGGAAAGTTTTACGAACCGGAGCGCTCGATATTTTTACGAAAATATCAACTATGTTATACTACATTAAATGTAAATATGATTTATAAAAATAAGTGTGTTATTTTTTTATTATATGAAATATCTAGCTCAGACGGTCAAATTAATATTTTCACGAGACGGAGCTAAGTATAATTTTGTGGATTTTATGAACCGGAACGGCGCTCCGATGCGTTCCGGTCCATTTCAAGCCCTGAAAATATGTTACATATTATTATATGGCTGTTAATAGAGATTAAATACAAGGTCCAGAATATTCTAAAACATAGTTTGAAGAGGTTTGGACCAAATAATGCATTATATAAACTAATCTAAAATAAAAAAAAATTAAGTTATCTTATATGGTTTATGTATTTTATGTGTACTATGTAATATATACAGATTTGTTTTGTTTAATTAAATAATAATAAAAATACTGATATTATGTTTTGCTTAAAGCTATTTAATTTTTTAACGTAGACTTATAATAATATGTATCCTAATAATAGTAAATGAAATTACTATGCAGCCTTTCTTTTCTGTCAAACTAAACTTCGGAAACTAAAATCAAAAAACCAATTTAATTAAATTTTTGCTATTGGTTATCAATAATTACATGCTAAAATATTGTTGTACAACCGATTGCATAACACAATTATTCTTGTTTTAAAAAGTTTAAATATTACTTCCTCGAATCTAATGCCGATAACATGGAGTCATCCATCAATCACAGAAGACAAAGCTGCCAATACAGTGTCAAAGGTTTTGTTGTCAATCGAGTTGTACAAATTAAAGCTTCGAGCAAAATGTGTTATGTATTACAAAACGATAATACAAAGCTTTAAAGGGGTATCCAACTAACTTAAATAGTCTTAAATTGGGAAGGTATCGATATTTTGTTTTGATAATAAATAATTAATTGCAATTTATAAAAAAAAACATGGTTATGTATAATATATTATATAACGGAGATATGTATGATGAAATTGGCATGGAATGCATCTACAAATCTGAATAGTATATTTAAAAATCATCTTTCTTTGTACTCATATCGACAGCATTAAGTACTATAGTAATCACGTTAGTCCAAAAACCACGAGTAATGCAATGTGGTAATCGGGCATAGAGCAGAAATATCACAAATGAACCAATCTATAAAAAAAAATGCAGTTATACACTGATTCCTTTAATACGTAATATGACTAGAGCGATACCTTAAAACAGGGGAGGGCAAACTGCGGCCCGCGGGCCGCATGTGGCCCGCCGGGTATTTTTTTGTGGCCCGCCATCATTAATAGTACTTCTGATTACGAATAACTTTTTTTATAATTTCTTAAAAAATATTGACAATAGATAAAAATTTGAAGAATTTGTTGTTTCGTTAATGTATTATCTCAGTACGTCTTGCGTCTCGTCTCACACTATGTACCCACTATTTTCTATGTTGAACATCGTGACACATTTAAATACTTTTAACTCTGCGTTGCAAGGAAAAAAAATATATGCCCACGATATGGTGAAGAGTTTGAATGGATTTCAATGAAAACTCAAGTTGTTCTTTCGACAAATATCGAATAACAACGTGGACCACTTTCCATCTTTGAAGTTGCTGAATATACCAGAATATAAATTTGAAGAATATGGTAAAATTATTAAAGCTCTGAATGACGATTTTTTACAAAGATTTGGTGACTTCCGAAAAATTGAGACAAGTTTAGTAACAGTACGCGATCCATTTTCAATAGATATTGATAGTGTACTGACAGAGCTACAACTTGAGATTATTGGTCTGCAGTGTGACACTGATTTAAGAGAATTGCATCGTCGTGAAGATATCTCCAAATTTTACAGTGCCCTTAATTCAGACAAATTCGACCAACTTAAAGATTATGCAAGAAAAATGTTCGTTGTTTTTGGATCAACCTATATATGTGAACAAACATTTTCGATCATGAACCTCAATAAAAATTCTTTACGATCAAATATCTCCGTTGCCCATTTACAAGCAGTTTTGAAAATATCAACCACAAAATTAACACCTGAATTTGAAAAAATGTACAACACTTTCATTCTTCTCATTGATTATTTTGTAATGTTTATTTTTCGTGATAATATATAGTGTATATCTAAAAATGGTATTTTACTTGCGGCCCGCCGCTCATTTAGAATTCTTGAAATTGGCCCTCCAGCCAAAAAGTTTGCCCGCCCCTGCTTAAAATCTGCTGGATCGACGAACTCACCAACTTGGAACCGATAAGAATTATCTTTCTTCTTTTAACACTACAACAGACCATTTAGCCCAATGACTGTAAATGGTGAAAGAGAAGTGTAATAGTAGAAATAAACGGATCACGTAAACACCCAGACCTTACCCAGACTTTTATATAGTGTGACCTCAACGGGATCGAACTCAGGGCATCCGGATGAGAAGCCAATTCCTTACGCACTAGACTTTGGCAGGTCACGTTCTAGAGGAACAAGACCGCTGTATGATGTGAACAGAAGTTGAGATGAGAAGTTATATTTGGTGTTTGCTCCGATGGATGGATGTGTGAGTTTTTATTGCGGCGTAAACAGTCGGTACAATATGATACTATTCTGAGGTCCGAGGCTTAGTGGATAAGATGCTGTGCGGAGCGATACAGAGACTGAGATACTGACAGTCCGGGAAGTTATGATGGAGTATCCTTTCTAATCAATTATGGTCCGCTATTTATTGACGTACGCAATAGTGAATAATATAATAAATTTCTGATCAGTGATTTTATTGGAAGGAGTTTGTTAAATCCTTCGGCCGCTTGAGGATTGACCCCGGCCGAAGTGTTATAAAATTTTGGTTGGTTTTACGTATCACCAGTGAATAAATTTCAAAAAGTATTGATGTTGTAAGTAAGTTTTCTTTCGCAATTAAATCATGAATGAGGTCGAATAATGTTTTATTCCTATGAACAAGGAACCATCCTAAAGGTGTTTAAGCCTTTTGTATTATACAGCAACTGAGTTCATAGAAAATAGTGTAATATTCGTGTGATTATCTTAATGTATTAATATATACAATTGCGTATTTGGTAACCGAGTTAGCAGAGTGCCCGCCGTGAGTTATAGATATTAGGGATCTCAGAAATAATGGTAACTGAAATACCTAACGGGTGTGGGGAAACAGGCAACCGATCTTGAGTGTGAAAGAATATGGGATAAACACGTGTAAATAATACGCTTGCCTTTATTCTGACAACTGCTCTCATTTTATGGACTGACGCTCATTTAATATTGGTGTACTTATTTGAAAGTTGAAACACACTTTATTGCACGTCTATAATAAGTGGTTCATTTTCGTAGAACACTCACACATTCAAAACCCTCCATCAAAATGTAGTGTATTGGGGAATAGCCTATCGGAATTCTATTTATTAATCTGTTCTATGATAGATTCTATCCCGTGACTGGCCAAAAATCACTTTTTTTCAATGTGTGTGTTGATCCTGTGGAAGAATTCAATGAATGAGGCTAAAAAAACCATTCGTCTTAAAAAAAATTTACTTTTACCTACTGATTTTTTACAGTATCTACCTATATATTTTTTTATTTAGAATAGACTATATTAGACCTTTCAAAATTAAATGTTATGTATTTTGAATATTAAAATATTTAAACACCATGATAATAATTATATTATTAGATAGTTAATCGATATTTAGGTTTTACACAATTTTTCTTAATATTGTTATATTTTCATATACTAACCTACATTATAATATGTAAATATACTAATATATTATAATGTGTAGCAATAAACATAACAAAATGAGTTTTATTCACATACTAAAGATCAAATCAATAAAATACAATGTGAGCATAATTATTCTCAATTAGTGCATATCGAATCGGGCACCATAAAAAGCTTGAAGAGTTTCTGATCAATGGATATAAATTCTACCCACTACTGTAGGCTATTGTAATCTGAATTGAAATCTGTCATTCAAAAATTACCTACTGCATATTATGCTACCTACTATATTATTGTATTATTATACTATGCCATATTATAATATATACTGCATATAGACTCGTGAACAATGTTACCTTTGCATGATGTAACAGATATCTTTTCTCAATTTGATCGAGCGTTATGAATTTTATTTGAATAAGTAGCAACTTTCTTTTCCAACATTATATTATGACAGAATACATGAATATATAAATATATTTTTGTTATGCCAAGCGAATTACTTATAGCCCTTTTTGTCGCGTCTTAATTTATCTTGCATGACAAATCTTTGTTAGATAATAGTCATGGAATGGTATAGAGTTGATATTTTTTTCAATATTAATATGTCGTTACAAACATATACATATTATTAAAATGTATTCAAACAAAGATATCGATTCAAATATTATGCAGGTATTTAAAATATAACAACGTGCTTTTTAATCGATTGATAGTAATCAACTTTAAATGCAAAGTGAACGCTAAATCAATTCTAGATTCTAGAAGTAAGCAGACATCAGTACTTTTTTATACGATGGCCTCGCTAAATACAATAAATGTAAAAATAATTACAAGATAAAATGAAATTTTTATATACAACGTTTTTAAATTTTCTGTTGAATCATATAAACTTGACTTGATTAGCTTAAACGATCAAAAAAAAAGGAACTTGATAGAAATAATACTGACATGTCATTTTGACATGTTATATTGATTTCCATAGTAACGCACGTATATGTTAATAATTTAGTTGCTAGGACCCCAGACCCCCAGCAATCAATAATGGTGTCGAAATATCTTTTCATACAAAACAGAATTTACTGAAAATGAATTCAATTCAATTAAAGATGGCTAAAAGTATTTTAAAAATGCATTGGCATCGTGTTCTGATATATTCTAAAAGTTTCAAATATCTAGCTAGTCAGGAAGTTAGTTAAAAATCGATTGCAAGATTTGTACCGGACAAAGAACCACCGGACGAAGAACCACCGGACAAATAAGAATACGAGCTAAGAAAAACGTTGTAAAATGGCCAAGTCGCCAAATTGTCTCCCGGTCAGTTATCCAATAGGACTTATAGGTACCTACATTATATCTTTCGAGGCTTTTTGTGACGCTATTGTGGGGTAATATGACGATAAACTACACCATTTTATTCAAAATACATATTCTCTTATTATAAATATATTTTTTCTCACCACAGTACATTACGCACCAAAGCATATCGCTAAGTAAATTTTGATTTTTGCTTCAGCTGGGAAAAGCCAAGTCATACTATGTTTCAGATTAAACTGAACAAAATATATACATAAGTAAATATAACAACTTTGAACAATGACTCTTTTATACAAATTATTAAACTACTGTGTTTCAACATAACAAACTCTGTTTTAGAATCCGAGCTCAAATTTTTTCTAGGTGTCAGTCTACCTTAAATAGCGATTAAACAAAAATCCCATTTGGGTTAAAGATAGGACAAAATAAATCTGTCATTATTATATTAAAATTAATTATTTTTGTAAACTATAACTTAGTAAAATAATTTATTGTTTGTTTGTATAAAGTGACGCAGAAGCCCATACGATAAAAAATAACAATTTCACGTTCATGAAATCTACTATAAGTATATATTATATGTTCTGTCGCTTAGCAACACATGATCTATTTACTCTGACAGGACGTCACTGATTTTAATATTGTTGAATGAAAGTTGAGCGATTGTTCTATGGATATTCTTAAAAAAATAAAATCATCATTGTGTAAAATATACGCATTTTTCAATTATATTTTAATGTACTTAATATGTCAATATTTTTGACAGTTTTAAACTGTTTTGAAGTTTTTTTTTTAATTTTCTGGCGAATCGCTCGCGTTATTTGCGTCAAAGAAAATCGCCACTGTTTGAATATTAAATACTGAATATATTTTTATTTATCTACCTACATAAACAAATTTTTTTTAGAAGAATACGAAAGTGGTCCAGATATTTCTTTAATTTGGTGAATCAAAAAAAGTTTAGGTTTTTATATTTCAAAAATGAATAATTTATGAATTGGTTTTGGTATGTAATTAAAATTTTGGTATATAGTTAATCAAATAAAAAATGTATATGAATCTTCAGTCATATAAAACTCCATTTCAGAGCTCATAATCTATTGTATCTTATTACGAGATAACATTAATTATTATTGTTGAAAGTATTTTCTCTCAGGTAAATTTTCGTTGATTATGATTTTTTTTGGATGGATAGCGTTACGTATTTTACTTTACATAAGCCTCCATTTTAATAGTATACTACACAGTACGTTTTATAGGTACCTGGGTATATTGCATTCATCACCGTTTAAATATTCACACAAATTAATGTTCCATTAAATTTACATCAAAATTTTGTCTGCAGAGTTTTTATTAAGTAATATTTAATTACGATTAAGACATTAAATTAATTGTTAAAACATTTAACGTCGTTTTAGATAGTCAGGAAAAAAATAATTATTAATCCCAATGTTTCTTGATTACATACTACGTATGCCGAAAGCTTATTATACCTATTATGGTCACGTATTAAAATATAAATATATTTTGAATTATTGGTTTATCTCCTAAGAGGAACATATTATATGCATTTACAATTACATTATATTAACCAGGATTTTTGTTGGTCGTACTTGCAGTATACTTCCGTATCGCAGGCCAATCGTATCAGATCCCCAACGCTTTGGACGTTATCCACTTATATAATATATATATAAGAAAATCTCTTTTTACCTATACTTCTGCTGCCTTCTACCTTTTCTTGTGTTATGATTTGGAGTAAATCATATTTCTCATTATGTAAAATATGGTTGAAGTATGTAGCTTTTCTTTGCTTGATAGCAACTGTAGGTTATTTTGTCTTATTGGCTTGTTTCAAAAGTCCTCATTGGTAGTGTGATAACTTAGAATATCTTCAGAGTTAACTGATAATGCCACATCTTAAATATCACAACGAATAGTTGTTTACTATTCACCCAACTAAGGCTGCAGACACACGGCATTGCAGTAGATGTGCGTCGAGGCAGGGATTGCATCCGATTAGAATAACAAGTTGAATTTGTTTTATCTAACTGGTGATTCTAATCGGATGTAATTGAAATCAAATAAGACCTGCGTCAACGCACGTCAACTGCAATGCCGTGTATCTGCAGCCATATCTGGTCCGTTCAATAGATCAAACTAAATACAGATTGAAAAAAAAACACCGTTAAGTTTTTCTCACGACTTCAGTGTAGTTGCATGAGCATATTTTGAATACCTACAATCAATTGAATATAAATACGGTAACATAGATTACTCCGTTCAATAAAATAAATAAATTCTCTGTTAATCAAAACAATTCAATTTATAGACGTCATTATTATATAATAAAATAAGTTAAGTGTATTTTATCACACTATTAAAATTTAAACGGCTTCTGTTTTAATTTTATGACCGAATCATAATGATTTCTATATAAAATTTATTCTTTTCTCTTAATATCAATACCCGCTCGTGAATTTATGGTAAATTTGACGATTTTCAGAAACCGTATTAGAGCATCAGATCTGTTGTGAACAACTACTATCCGTTACAACATGATGCAATGGCTAGTGTGTGAGCAAAAGCACACGCAGTCTTTATAGATTGTGTTTTGTCTGGATATAACGTGAGAAAAAAACGGGGTAATAATATGAGGTAAGGCATATATGAGGTTGCATAGAAAGAGAGGTTCACTGTGTATAGAAAACGTCTGGTGGTTAGCACTCCCACACAACCATTGCATCGTGTTACATCGGGTGTCTAACGGGGAAAAATTTTTAATCAATCTATAATATATATTATATACCTAAAAAAATGAAGTGTCAGTCTAGACTTTTGCCTGGTTATTACATAAAAAATACTGGACGAATACTAATAAACTTACACGGATTAGAACTGATTAGTTCTACCAACTTAATAAACTTTTAGTAGATTTTATCCTGATTCTTGATAGGTATATCAAAAGAAAAATATAAGGTGAGGCCCAGATTGAGAGACGTGCACATATAAATCGAATATTAATACGAATCAATGTATAATAATATATATTTCACGCAGAAAAAATCGCTATTTAGTAATAAATAAGACAATATTGTTTATACTTGTAGAAAAAATTGATTTTTAACTAACTGTAAAATTAAAAAAAAAAACTACTTACACTGAATCATAACTCAGATTCATTGTTTATTATTATTACAACGTTTTTATTATGTCGTATTCTTATTTGTTCGGTGGTTGTTTATCCAGTACAAATCTTGCAATCGATTTTTAACTAATTTTCCAACTAGCTAGACATTCAGTGGCGGCTCCACTACTTTCTAGGTGGTGGGGTTTAGCCATTAATTATTAAATATATATACATACCTACTTTCTCATATTTTACATTATGTAACAAGCTACTTTATCTTAGTCATTAATCAGTTAATTACATCTAAAGCGTGCTTAAAAGTATTAACTTATTAATAATAATAATTATTATAGACTTATCATTATCAGTTTTGAACAACGATATACAGCAAGCATTTTACTCACCTAAGGGTTATTTGTTTCGCTCCCCAGTATGCGTATATTAATGCTATTGCATTCATATACTTTGTAGAACGAGATTTGAGAATTTCGTCGAAAAATAGACGCCATAGCTTTCCTAATTTGTACATATCGACTACCTCATGGAATAACACACTAACTCTAAATTATCAACTTTTCAGGAGAGCAAAAAAACCATTCAAAAAAATGTGTAGCAAAAGCCGTTTATTATGTGCAAATATTATTTAAATTATAATTTATATCTTTAAATAGAGTATCATTTAAGCATACAATCAACTTTTGCAAGACAATAATTTGGGAAATAATACCCTAAATGTGTTTTTCCACGTTAAGTTTGACAACTAAAATATTACATCTAGATTTGGTGTGATTTTTCCCGTTTATATATTTTAAGAGGGTGTATATATCTATACTTGGTGTGTTTTTCCACGTAATTATTTTTTTTTTCATAAAAAAAGTACCACGTAACTTGAGATGGTGTTTTTTTTCATGCTAATTCTGAAAGATAATCTTAAATATCTCGACTTAAAGAGATTTTTGTTTTGAATTTTACGGGGAATGACATAGTATGTGCTCTTAGTGTTTTCTCTCTCGATGATATTTGATTAAACCAAAAATATGATTAGATATTCTTATGAAGGATTTTTTAATTCAACAATATTTTATCGCAATAAACTGTATTTTAACCATTCAGTCAGTTTCAGAAAATTGTTTTACAGAACATAATATTATAGTAAAATAATTGCAAAGTTACTTAATGAATAGTCCACTCAACATAATAATGATTGGTAGTATAAATTAAGAAATGATAGGATAGTTTGTTACCTATATATTTTACGTAAATTACGTTGCAGCATTATAAACGTTATGTAAATTAAACTTTTTAAATTAAGTATAGGAAAACTATCAACTAATATACAACTGTATTCTTAAAATTAGATTTAAAATATGTAAAAATAGTACTTATAAGACTTCTATACTTCTATGCAGCTACTTATTTCTATCGCACCTCACTTAGCTGTTTGTTGATGCCAAAGGTAACAATTAATAGCCATCCTATCATGAACAGTGAGATTATAGATGGCATATTATTTTCTCTTATAATGAAAGACTCATACTTCACTTTGTGACACAGTTAAAACTTTTGTAAATCAAAACATGCTGTAACAGTTGTAATGTGATTTTCTTTTGCACGATTTATATCACCCTGTTTCATCTCTCTCGAACGTTCTGTAAATAATAAATGTTGCTGATAATCACATTATTTTTTATTAAATATTTAATTTACTCAATTATTGTTTCCGTTCCTGTTCAGACGAATAAATACGAGAAAAATATGCCTTTATATTGGCGTTCAGTAGCAATTGGAAATTGATATTATTTTGATCCAAATCATATGCTATATTGGGGAAACATTTTCACCATATTCAAATTCTCGTCTTAATATTCTTGTTGGCTATTTTTTCTAACATAGTGGGATTCTTTTCTTATGAAATATATTATTAGCATGTTCAATTACACTATTTTTTTTGCTTCCTTGAGTGCATGAGAACGGTTGTTGTACCTGCTTTGACTATACAATAGCAATTCTGAATCTTTCTTTTTTTAAAAGCACTCACCACCCACATATTTGAAATTGAAAGTGTTTGTAAAAACATAGTTTTACATACTTTTATTATTTCGTTATTGCATGACAAACCATAAATAAGTGCTTTTAAATGTCTTAAAGAAGCTGGTAGTTTTTGGGTTTTCTTTTGCACTGACTTGTCATATCGTAAGATGTAATCCAATTGTTTCTCATGATTGCCAATAATACAAAATGAATCAAAACTAGCTTGACGTTTGGATTCACTCATTTTTGGGTACATATTTGAATTGGCAAGAATTTTTACATAGAGCTTCCATGGTATTCAAATATTCTTATATTCATTCACATATTCTTCACCTGAATTGAGTGCTTTGTTGGCTTTCTTCCTTTTACACAAGTCTTAAATTACAGCTCTCTTCTTTTTCTCGATTCAAGTGTGTCAATTTATAGTGAAAATACTTTGTACAGATGCACTAAGTAGGTACAACGTCGTGTCTGATGACGTGATGTCTACAAGTGCATTTATGTTTCAAGGTGGCAAAGTACTGACAGAAGTATACTGTTATTTATTATGCTCTAAAATAGAGCGATATATTTCATTATGTGTAAGATCTGCTGGAGATTTCGTAATTTCTTCGATCAAATCATCAATCATTCCCAAATCTACTCCAAATTTTTGCGTCATAATGGCACACTGGAGGAACAACTAAAACCCGACAATTCAGGATCACTAGGACTATTCGGAGTCTTCAGATGGGGATAAAATCAACCTGGACTATCCAATTTTCACCCAAACATGCAATAAACCTTTTAGACTTTTTTTACTACCATATTTATCATAAAAGTATAGTAAAAAGGTCAACACATGTGCAAAAATAGGCAAGTATTACCTTATTTACTTATCACAAGTCGTCATGGAATCAAT
This sequence comes from Rhyacophila brunnea, assembly GCF_057557595.1. NCBI lineage: Eukaryota > Metazoa > Arthropoda > Insecta > Trichoptera > Rhyacophilidae > Rhyacophila > Rhyacophila brunnea. The sequence continues at coordinate 19,767,545 of NW_028232796.1, read as the reverse complement.
ACAAGAAGAATAATTATTGTAGGTTATAAATTGGAAACTAATGGTGCAAATATGCATTTATACGATGCTTACTAATGATAGGAAGACGTTATAGTTTATATTACGAAACACAAAATATTATAAACATTGAAAATCCTGTAGGAGCCAATAGTACAGACAGAATATTTAAGGTTGAATCATTTATAATTATAACCTAAAAATGTGTTGTCTGAAATAGGAGATTTATTTTTTTATTGTTTCCATCCTTTATTTGATTAGTCTCTTGAGCTTATTGTAATATTCGCCGAGATCTAGTTGGCGACATATTAATTAAATGGAATAGTTCATAACTTAAATCCATTAGAATTTAAATTAAAATTCCAATAGTACCTACCATAGGCCGATAGTATTAATAATAATATTAAAATTAGTCATTTGTATACAATAACAAAAATAATACAATTTTACTGTCACAAAAGCAATTTGTGATAATGAAAGTAGGTGCGCTTCATTACAAAGGATAATGATTTTTCAATACAGTGTTGTTATATGTTGATAAAGGCGAGATTTGAAGGTGAAAGTTGAATTAGTGTCATATTCCACGGTGAAATCATAGTTAAATGATACACTAAAATGATTTGTGTAGGGAGCATGTATATTTTTTCCGAGTAATAACACACCAACTACAAGTGGATTATTATTCCATGTAATTTAAGATTTTACAAAAAATGTTATATAATCATAACTCTACTTACGAGTATTATTTTAAACAGTATTTTGGGTGTTTTTCGAGAAAAAAATCCAAAAAAAAATTGGCTGGTGTGGTATTTTTTTCTATGCAACAATAGCTCAAAAAACATAAAACACACTATTTCGAATTGGTGTGTTATTACATGAGGCAGTCGATATGTATCACCGTGAAATAGTGCGTATTTAATTTAATTAATTATTTAATACCAGTAATCATCATTATATTATTACATAATTTACAATCATTGGTTTATTAATATACTTAATAACAATAAATATGTCTATAAAATTGCGACGGATTTAGATGGATAAAATAAATTAAATAGTTCATTTAATCATATAATTAAGTTGGTATATTATGACAATGACAAAAATATCGGACGTGTATTTTTGACTTAATAACGATGTGGGGATGGTCCCTATAAACCATTAAGGTAGAGCCGCCACTGTAGACATTTAAAACTTTTAGAATATATCAGAACACTATGCCAATGCATTCTTTTAATACTTTTAGCCATCTTTAAGTAGAATTGAATTAATTTTCAGTTAATTCTATTTTGTATGAAAAGTTATTTCACAAGAAATCCATAAAATGTAAAACACTATTATTGGTTGCTAGGGGTCTGGGATCCTAGCAATTAAATTATTAATATATACGTGCGTTACTATGTAAATCAATATGAAATGTCAAAATGACATTTCAGTATTCTATATTATTTATTCAGTATTTCTATCAGTACAAATTTTTTTGATCGTTGCTAGTCAAGTCAAGTTTATACGATTCAACAGAAAATTTAAAAACGTTGTATATAAAAAGTTCTTTTTATCTTGTAATTATTACTGTTTATATCCACTTTTTTGAATACGCACTTGTAAAATCATGTTGCGTGATTACGTGAATAATAATGTTTTCGTATTTCGAAATCGAAAAGAAAATAAACTGTGAAATGTCTTTTAAGCACTCACTTACTACATTTCACAAAGATTAGGCGAAAGTAGGCAGATACTACACTTAAAATGTGCTTATAGGTATGAAAGCATTTATTTACAGACCCACTCTGGTAATGTTTATTTTAAAAATATTCATAGATATTGTTAAATATTATTTGTGCGTAAATGTTTTTCGGAAAAAAAGTGTTGAATATCGAAATAGAGATTGGCTAACTCTAACTAAAATGAACAATTTGTTAATACCGATATTAGAAACAAAACTATTTTCTGTGATACAGCTTCGAAGTATTTGGCAACTTACGCACTCTTAGCTAATCTGACAAATATTGCCAGTAAAAAATAATAATTTCATTACAATTATTATTATTCAAGTGGCAAAGAAAATACTTCAAATTATTTTGTTGCACAAATGTAAAGATACAGTATTAAAATAGTACGTGAGATGAGAAATCTATAGAGGAACAATACGCATTCGAATTTTGAATCAACACATAATATTTGAAGCGATGATTTTCAATAGCATACATATCTACTAAACGAGTTTTTTGTTAATTTATGACAGATTACCTAACAAAAATAGTTTTGTGACATAATATTATCAATATGTTAAAAAAAAAAATATTATATTATATTATGGAATATTATGGAGGTAATTTAAATTTATAAAATGTATTTAATTTTCAATCTTTGTTTAAAACTTAGGCATTAGGATTTACTTTGGTTTTAAAACTATGTCAAATATGAATAGTTAGTGTAGAATGTAAGTGAAGATATGAATTTAAGCTAATATCAGTAATTAATTGGCCGTACCGATTAGGCTATATTTTTTAACTCATGGCCAGTGGATTTATGGTTATTTTAAAACCAAGGGTGACTTTTTATACAAAATATCTGCTATTCTATATGTCTACTTTTTGCGGTGTGCCATCCTGAGAATATCATAATTATGGGCATCCACAAAGTAGAGGTTGTTTTGACAGATTTTTGTTTTTACGAGAAATAGATTTTAGCCACTTGCTCAAGCTGTTAAGTCTATACACTGATCCAAACACAAACTGAAATACAACATGTGAATTTGCCGAATCCGGGATCTATGACATTATAAGCCGACGCAGTAGTGGTTTGGCCATCATGGGCGTAAATAATATGCGAAAAAATAAAAATTTTAATTCTCCATGCCTCGTTTTTCATGAGGTTTTATGATTGTAGGTACCGAAGAATGTCCATTGATTATAATAGTTCTTCAGTGACTATAGATTTTATGAGGTAAGAACATGCCAAGAATTATTTATTGCTCTTTATTGAGATATTATTAATTTTTATTTCGACTAAATACAACTAAAAGCGGAAAACAACAATCATGCTATGCATAAAAGAAGTAGTTTATTGTTATTAATACATAAACAGTTAATGGAAATTATAAATCATAAATCATGGCAATGTAAACCCACCATAATAACTAGCTAGTAGGTAACAGTAATAAAATACTTCTTTATTATAGCTATATAACTATATTTTTGATTTGTAATAAGAAAGTTAACCTAAAATATGCTGTTTCATATACATATAATAAGGTGTTATGAAATATGCTGAATAATATAGCGATTGAAATTTAATATAGATACTTACCTATATATATATATATATTTTTTTTCATCATGCAAAGGAACTTTTGTTATAGGGCCACCTCATGATTAACAATTAAGAAGACAGTAAAGTTATTGAGTTTATCTACCTCAGATCACAGGTAAAAATACTGAGTATCAATAACAGTACGAGAGACATAAATTAAACGCAAGAATATCACGGTGTTCTGGTTATATGTAAATTGTACGTTAATAAATTTTCCGTGAACTGTTGTTCTAGAAAAGATGGCCGTATAGCATTGAGATAGAAATAGCCACTGGGACAACTGGACGCCAAGACAAGTGAGCGCCGCACTGTCGAATGAAATAACATTGATTAATGAAAGAAATATACGTTCGATAATCGTGACTATTTGATTCATAAAGTAGAAGAGGAAGTTTAATAGGTTTCTAATATTTAATATTTTGCTCTTAATATAATATTTTTTCTGCCAGCCTGACGCTTTACATAAAATAAAGGAAATCTCTTCTCATTGGAACTTAAACATATGCACAATTAAATTATTATTTACATGTGCATTTTTAAATTCTCACCCAGTGTCAAATAATATAATATATATATATATTATATATTTTAAAAGTACCCTATAATTCACAGATGTCTATTTATTTTTGAATTTGATTTAATTACGTGGTGCCCAGTTGTCCCGGCGCCAAAACATACGTATTGTTCGTGGAACAGGACATACATTAATGCTGCAATTTTATAAGTTTCGATAATAACATTAACTGGATATTGATTGGAATTAATTGATGATAACAATACCATTGTTATTATTTATATATATATATATATATATAAATACTACATGATTTTATTTCTTATTATAGTTATTTACATATTTTCTTACATCTTTAACTTGTATTCCGTAACGTATTTTTAACATCAGTGCTAAACGGCCAACTGCATAGTACAATTTTCCGGAGACGTAGTGTTTTGATTAAAAATAACATACGTCAAAAGTGGTATCAGTAGTGTTTTATATGTCCGGAATTCGTAATTAGAATAGAGATATAAACTGACCCAGTGCATTCTTTTATTTAAAAAAAAATACTTTTTAAACTTTGCATGTAGATATAAGCACTGGCGGCTCCCTCTATAGGTCATTCGGTCATTGACCTGCCAAAATAAATACCTTACAATCGACATAATAATATTAATAATATGTGCAATGTCATATATAATAATATTAATAATAATCGGTGGATTTGAAATTATAGGGCGCGCGATATTGTGTCAACCCAGTCTATTGGGCTTTTTTTGTTTGGGCAATAATTCCCCGAACAAAAATATTGTGTTCGCCGGCAGTCTGAAAATTGACCCAAATTGAATATTTTTATAAAATTTTCTCTCTCGTTTCTCATACATAAGACAGAGATCGATATAACACAAAATACGAGATCGAAGCTTGTAACGGTGCGTGAATTACTGTAATATCGGCAATGCCCGAGTGTGAGACAAAAGATTTTTTCACCTAATTAAATGAAACAGAATGATAACACTGACTAGATAATTGGTCTCAAGACGCAACTGTGTATGCGGTTCGGATTCGTTGACAGGTTTTGACGAATGCCTTTGGTTATTTTAATAATATATAAGGAGTTTTTGGTGATTTATAACATTTTTGTGAAGCAGTTAGTACGCACGCAGTAGCAATTGAAGTCTGTGATACAATTATAATGGAAATGGAAGCACGATTTGCATCCAACGATCATCTCATTATATCCGATTTGTTCAATAAAGAAAATTACACTGATTTTAAAAATAATTTTCCCACACGTCAAGTAAATTTGGTAAAACTGTTATAAGAAATAAACATAATCAAGTTAAAAAATGAATTATTGGTGTTTTATCAACGAGATGATTTGCATAGCGCTATTAGTGCAGTTTCTCTTCTACATTTTTTACTCAGCAATAATTTCAACGAAACATTTTCCGAGTCGATCAAAGTTCTCCAATTTATTTGCGTCATACAAATGACAACAGTTGAAAGTGAAAGATGTTTTTCCACTCTCAAAAGAATAAAAACCTTTCTACGCAATAAGGCCAGGATAGACTGACCGCTCTTGCAATGCTCAGTATTGAAAAAAAATATGTGGGAAAAATAGACAATTTTTATAATCGTGTGATTGATGATTTTTCAAAAAGCAAAGAAAGAAAAGTGGACCTGATTTACAAAAAATTATAACGCGTTGTGTGCAATTTCGGTTAACGATGGGTTGGCGTTATGAAAAACGGACATTTTTTGAAGGGTTAGTAGGTACCGATCTATAACAATTTCTAGTATAATATATATTATACTAGAAATTTGTATATTTATACATAATCTATAATGTATAAAAAGTCAATTTGCAATACGTCTTTTCAATATACAACGAAAAGGCAAATTAAAATAATATATTCAAAATTGACCTGCTAGGTTTTTCCGGATTAAGCCGCCAATGGATATAAGTAGTATTAAGTTTATTATACATTATTTGTAAAACCATCGCTGTTTGTTTTTTATTATATTCCTACCTACAGTCGTTTGGCAGGTAATAATACTTGCACCATTATCATTTAGTCGTGTTGGGAAATAGCGTTTTGGTTTTGATTAATCATAAACGTTTTAAATCGCAATAGTAATTCACTTAGCAAATAATAAAATCAGGAAATAACACTTATAAAATAAAACCGAAATAAACTCACGATTCAACGAGTGGGTAGCACTACCTTTCATCTCAAACCTTTCACTGATGATTTTGTTTTTTTGATCTATTTACCAGTTCATTTCACACACGTAGTATAATATATAACAACATAGTCGATTTACAAAATATCATTCAAGCACGCTCCACGAGTTAGTTATTCAATTAACTTTCTTATGTCAATCATAATCCATTTTGCTGCATATTTGAAAATATTCTAGTTTATTGCGGAGCTGACTGGATATCAAGATTTTAGCGATAAATACGTATCAAAAACGGAATCATTATAAACAAGATGTAACTAAATCCATATTGGATATAAATTATTAATAATATGACGCTTTGTATTAAGTATATAATTATTATATAATAATATTTTATCGATAGCAATAAGACTATTTTATATTTTAATATTGAAATATAATAAAGAAGTATGTCAGGCATATCCAACTCTTAAGAATTGTGTCTAAAACTGTAAACAAACGTATGTATTCAGTTGTAATATAACATGATTTCATTAATATTTTTAAGGGAAGCAGTAGGCATATTTTGTATTATTATTTCCTTTGCCGGCTTACGTGAAAGTTGTTTTCAAATGAAGCATTATAAAAATCCGCATCTCATGGCGTGCCGCAGGAGTGAGAGAAAGAGAAGATATGAATCTCCATACTTTAAACTGAGGCGTTATTTCCCATACCGTCACGCAGTAGGCTCTTTCAACGTATTATTTTCACTACTAATGATAAATTGAGTTTTAGTGTAATTTATAATACTTCTGTCTCACCGTCCTCAGCGAAATTAATACGTATGATCAAGTTGAAAAATTACAATGGGAAAGTGTGGTACATTACTGCTAGTTTTGATACTACAGGATAATAGATCATATTATTGCATACCAAATATGAGCAATAGGTAGCACTACCATCGAAGTTCATAGTTTCGTGTCATGGTCTGACTATAATAGTGGGTTTCGGGCTAAACTAAACGAATTCATATACTTTTATAATCATGAAAACGTTCGTAATAATATGATGGTTGTTTTTTTGATAAGCAATACATACGTTAAAACTATAGAAAGCCACATCATAACCTTAATAACATAAACAAAATTATAAGGTAAAATAGAGTAGGCATTCTCTACCCGGAGGACCAGCATTACATAATACCTAGATAAAATTAAATCTCGATTTATTTAAAAACTAATTCAAATTGATTTATTTACATACTGAACTTACTAATTCAAGACGTCCGTAATATGTTATAAAAAATAAAGAATTAGTATTATAAATGAAAGGGGAAAAGCAGTATAAAAAGTATACACAGCAAATACAAAGAGAGAGAGAAAAATTGTACTTTGGGATAAGATAGAACTCAGGTGAATATTTGTTAATGTTTGATGAATGTACAACTGTTTAATTTCTAACGAAACGTTTTATTAAAAGTGTTACTGCGCAATGAAACTATTACCGTGAATATCACGAAGATTTTGTCACGATTCTTATGACACGGTGTTATAAGGAAGATTAATTTCATAATTGCGAAACACAGTTTACCTCATCTGCGGTAATTCTGTGAGCGTTTAATTTAGTGCAGAGAATAAAGCAAGAATGATATACCTGCAAAAGTAAATGTCAATGAGATAGGTATTACCATGGCCCCTACAAGGGGGGGCTGACAGGGCTCTAGCCTAGGGGCCCGGCGTGGCGGTCGACCAGATAAATGAGATAAACACACAACTTAAACATGCTCTAATAAGTAGTAAAAAAGTCGCCTGCGGCGCTATTTTACTTCAGGTTTATTCACATTTTAAAATATATGATTGTGCGATGCAATTTTTGGTTGTGTGTTAAAAAATCTGCACTGAATTTTATTTGACATCTAAAACCATTTGGAAAACGCCACTGTAGAACATCAGACTGCCTTTAACCTTAGCCAGTGACGTCCTATGGGGGTAGGGAGATTGAGTGTCGCTTGGGTGCGGCAGTTACTCGATGGGCGGCAAATCGAGGAGAATCGTTTGGTATATATTTAATATAGAAATAGCTACCCAAACTTAGTAATAAAGAAAATATCTTTCCATTAAAAAAATTCAGCTCACTGGTTGGAAACAAAATGTATTAATTGACATAAAAGGTTAAACAAGACTGTAATTTTTTTGTCGAGTTCGCGATGTCTAGTTTACTTCCGTTGCCCTTCGACGTCCTTTGTGAACAGAAACGACACATGCACGGATGATAAAAAATACTATATACAAAAATGGGCGGCATTTTGTCTAGGGACGTCACTGACCTTAGCGATAGGTAGGGGGGCCAGCCAATGATTCTGACCTGGGGTCCGCTTTAGGATGTAGGGGCCATGGGTATTACTCGTAGGTATCAGAACAAAATCTCATCCAAACAATCACCCCCGGATATTAACCCTCTTATAAAAATACCCAACCAATTAATTCCTCCATTCGAAATGTCAGTAGGTATATTGAATTAAATATGATAAAAATAGTAATTAAGTAAACTATAAAGGAAGATAACATCGTAAAGTTCATGAAATTCTGCTATATATTATTTATGTAGCACTGTTGAACTTTTGAAACTTGCTGCATAAATATTTTTTTTCTGGTTGAGTCTAATTTTAAATAATAAAACATTCCATTTAAGATTTTAATAATAATATTATGTAAGAAAATATTTTTTATTCCTCTCTCTGTCTTCAAATATGAGCATATTATATGTTTGTATCCATATTTTTTTTATTTTGTCAAATTAATTTTTGCATCTATTATTTTTGATGTGTCAATAAAATTTCATTTAAAGAACATTTATTTTTATACAAGAGGTTAATGTCCAAATATACGAATGGGAGGCAATAGTCTGAGATTCTCATTCTGTAAACGTTCAATTAAAAGCGGTTTACTTTATTAAATTTGTTGCGAAAGTAGACACGTGCACCAACAATTAGAGATAATTAACACAACCGTATGTGTAATTTTTTTCTTGTATCAAAAATGTGAGAGATGACAGGAAAATTGGAATTCTTGATGTATCTCAGCTGCTAATAAGAAAATAAATTACAACATTGTAGTACCAATTAGATGAAAGTGGCTCGTAGAAGTGATTTATGTGTATCTAGCTTTAAAACAATTCAAAAATTATGACTAGGGGAAAGCAGGAAGTATTAAACTACATGTTAGTTTCTTTGCACTGTTTTAAACTATAAGCGTAACAAAGAGTACGTAGATAATAAAATGCAGTTTATAAAAATCTTAGTTACTAACTTTTAATATATATATGTTATCTGTTAGATGTACTTAATTAAAATTAGTGAATACTATTCTGTATACAGAGTGGCTATTGATGGCTGTATATGATATTTTATCATATTTATGTATTGAGGAGGTTAATAATTGTTACAATAAGTAAATCATCTAAATTGTCAAAAAGTGCTATATTTTAACAGCCTTTAACAGATGACATAGTAATTTTCTCGCAAGACTCAGAAGACCTCCAAAGCAGAATGCAGGAACTCGCTGAAGTAAGCAACAAAGTAGGTTTGAAAATAAATGTAACAAAGACGAAAGTCATGTTCAACTGCTTTGCAGGCCAAAAAGAGATCCTCATCAATGGCACTCAGCTCGAACAGGTGAAAAGCTACATCTATCTGGGACAACAAGTATCTATAGATGGATGTATATTTGATGAAATTGTTCGCAGAGTAAAGCTAGGCTGGAGTGCTTTTGGCCGCCTGAATAATGTCTTCAAAAGTGACCTTCCACTGTGCCTAAAGCGCAAAGTGTTCAACCAGTGTGTGCTTCCCGTGATGACATATGCGTGTGAAACATGGACCCTAAGTAAAAGAGAGATCCAGAAACTTAGAGTAGCACAACGTGGTATGGAGAGGTGCATGCTGGGCATAACGCGAAAGGACAAAAAGAGGAATGAGTGGATAAGGAAGCAGACATGGGTTTGCGATGTAATAGAGTTTATTAAAAGCCTTAAATGGAGATGGGATGGACACATAGCTCGAAGAAGAGACAATCGTTGGACAAATCTAGTCATCCAGTGGTATCCAAGAAGTACAAAACGTCCACAAGGTAGACCTAGAGGCCGCTGGATCGATGAAATGATAAAGTTCTGCGGAAGTACGTGGCAACGCAATGCACAGGACCGAGAGAAGTGGAAGCAACTTGAAGAGGCCTTCATCCAGCAGTGGATAGATTCAGGCTGATGATGATGAATACATAACTATGATAAACTATGTAGATAGTCGCCTAGTGTATGGAATAGACCCACAGCAAACGTATACAATATTATTTTATCTAAATTTATGCAATCACGCCAGTTTATTTGTGGGGTGGAGTATTGGCATTGTACATAATTGTCTCTGAAATAGTGTGTATGTTTTAGAATTTCACGTATTGTCAAAATCATAATATTTATCAATATTTGTTCAATTCAGAGTAATGGTTACATGGGGTTGACGAATGGCTACTTACTAAAATTATTTAAAAAAAAAAACTGTTTAATAATTTCCATCTTTTATAGGCCAATACACCTACAATTTATTAGCTTTATTAATTAGCTTTGTATATTATGTAGATTTTTGTATTATATTCATAAAAATCATATTACGACCATTATCAAGACGACCAGTACGTATATTAAATGATAAATAAAAATTATGATACTCGTATATTTAATTTGTAAAAATGTAGTATCTAATGTCTTATATTGAATGATGAAGGTAAAGAATTTTATTATAATAACAAACTATGTTATTAACACTAGAAAACTCGTCATTGTAAAAATTGTATTATAATCTGCAATGTTTATAAATTGATAATTACCATTATGTTAAGGGAAATGTTGGAGCAGATATACCTATTAACCTTTAATAAAAATCGATGTATTAATTAATGTCTAAAACACATTCATTTTAATTGCGGAATGTTCTCTAAAAAAACATAATATTTCCTGGTTTTTTAACATTTTTTACATTAAATTCATGACATGCTATTATTAATAAAACACAAAAATTTACATTAACAAATTAATATTGGTATTTCAATCTTCGTTTACCGGACACATAATCGCTGTTTTAATTGCATGTTTATATTGAAATGGAACTTTTACACAAGTTATATGAAAATTAGTCATGCATTACAAACGAGATGTGTTATCGATCTATCGATAAGTGGTATTACGTAAAATGCGTATTAATATTTCCGTTTATTATGAAATTCACACCAAATGTAGTATATAATAGGTAATAGATACCTTTTAACGGGCTCTATAAGAAAAAAAATGTGGGCTTGTCCAGTGTGTTCTGCAGCATCACCACTATTCAAACATATTTTCAGATGTTCCAGTATGCAGTATTGTCACAAAAAATAATTTGTTAACATGATATTTTATGAGCACAAATCAAAAATAGAATTTCCTATAGGTACCTTACACTAACCGTACAATTTCCCTGATCACCATACTTCAAAAATAATAATTATTATTCCCTTATGATAGAAAACTCGGCTATTAAAATATGAATCTTTAGTTAGAACCCTGCAGCTATGTTAGATTCACATATTATTATCCAGTCCAGCGCGTAAAACACTGGTTTTTCATTCGGGGGCTCCTGGATTGATTACCGGTGAGGTCACCATACATTTTTGTGATTTTCTCAAAGCCTGGGTGTTTATATGGTCCGTTCACTACCTACTGTCAGGATCTTATGACCTGCTGTAGTGTTATATAAGTTATATATATATATAAATGCTTATATGTGTTTCAATCTAGGATGTGGACCTAATTTTTTCAATTAACAAGACGTGATTTCTGTAAAAATGTAGTGAAGTATGGGGTATTTTATATTTCTTTCTATCATATTGTATTATAAACGATGCTATACATTTATATTCAAAATATTTCATTGTAAAGTAATTTTACAGCAAGCGTGTAAACTATTATAATGATTTTCGTGGATTTTGGTAAAGGGAGAAATATGGTTTTTATTTTTGTCATATAAGCACAGGCCCAAAACTAAAAATGTATTAAAGAAAATTAATATTTTTTTATTATAATTAACAAATATTTATCTTTTATGGATAATTGTTTAAGTTTCATAGATTGAACATTGCATGGTTTATTAGTTTTTTTAATTAACATAACAGCGAGCTACACTCTAATAATAGAGCATCAATCAACAGTTAAATGAAATAATATCAATTATTCATAATATACAATCAATACATTATGATGACAATATAATATGTATTTATATAATACAGCAAAGTTACAAACTATCATTTTGATTACATAATAAATAAAATATCATCATAAGAAGCTATTAGAAAAATATTAAAGGCATAATATATTGATAAGAAGCTGAAGTCAAAACCGCATCCATTGGATTATCAGCCAACGTACTGACGTGTGAATGCAGGCGAATAAAATAATGGTTATTCAATTCAATTATTCATTGAATAAATAAAATAGTTTTAATATGTAAATATAATTTTTGTAACTGAATTTTAATTGGTCTACGCTAGCGTATTGACACTTTCTTATTCACTAAGAAGCCGATTATTTTCATTTGAGTATCTTGTTTGCAGATAACACTTTTTTATACATCAGTTTATACATTTCTATTTGCGAATTTATTTAACATGTGTAAGTTAATACCAATGTGCTAACTTCACGAGTTGACTATGAGTGTAAATAAATTGAAATCAATTTCACAGGTTTTATTTTCAATATATTTAAAAATTATGCAATTATTATAAGACGTCTTTATTGGTTAGCAATAAACTTCTGTAATGGTGGCATTCAAGAAGTTTTCTACGTCTCATATTATGAAGCATTCGTTAAGATCAATACCGTTATCTTAACTGGTCGTAACAATTTAAAAAATATGTAAGTAGGTATGGTGTTTTACTTTTACTAGGTGTGTAGTCAAACATTTTAATCTTGAAGTCATCATCATTATCATTATCACCCGGTGTCGATCCATTACATCCACCAAACTTTTATGAGTTTTATGTGGGCGTTTAGCATCCCTTGGGTACTATTGTATATTTATTTTGTGATCTTTGAAGAATCAATGCTTTTTAAATAAGAAACTGTATACATTAAAACTATGATTTTTTGAAAAATCGTTTGGTAGCCTTTATTTAAAACGAAAAAATAAAAATATTTTAATTGTTTCTACAGACGTATTTATTGATTATTTAAAATTGTTTTTAAATTCACTCGCTCATGTATTATGAATATGATCACTCTTGATGTGAATAAAATAGTAATAAAATGTTTTACTATAAATCTGCATCCGCAATGGACGAGTGAACCTGTGGGTTGCGGGTTTATATAACATGGTAAATAATTAACTACCATCTTTTCTATACATAAGGCTGCTATCAGAAACTATCAGCAGCTATCGTAAGTAGTTTATTATATTTATGTATTGAGGCGGTTAATTGTCATAATAAGTTAACAGTCAGACCTGTCAAAAATTGCTATGTTTTAACAGCACCTATCTTAGCTATGTTAATTTTTAGAGGGAGATATACAGTTTTGACAGTTTAAATGGCTAACTTATTGTAACAATTATAATAACTCAATACATAAACTATTCTCGATAAGCGTTGATAGCAGCCGTGTGTATAGAATATATGAGCAGAGCATAAACTTACCAGATTCAGTTAGTGACCATCAACAATTTCCAGAAAAAAATATTTTAAGAAACCTCTTTGGCCGAGCCATCTTATTGTAGAGCTAATGATAATAATTATAGTGATAAATTACTTTATATCACACGGTAGAGAACTATCAGAAAGCTCAATTTTAAGCTCATGGATTTAAGTCCCGTGATTGGCAAAAAATACATGATTTTTTATTTAGAGCAAAAATTCAAGGGGTCGATTCAGAAATAAATGATCTGTAGGGTTCATTATATGGTTTGCTTTTGGGTATAATTTCTAATCGATTATGACTTAAATCAGTATTAATAAAAAAAATATTAAATAATAATTATTTTACAATCTTATACAATATGTTAAAGGTGTTAAAATAATATGGCAATTCTTTTCATTAGTTAGTATGTAAGTTATTTCACAATTATATATTTTATTATGTTTAAATGATGTACAAGGAGTAACCTGTTTATAAATGCGAAGTGGCATTCCTTACACAATAATATACTGTCATTACATTACTTATTACTTGTAAGAATTATAAATTACAACATGTCAAATTTACATACTTTAAGACAGATCTGAGAATTTAATTTGCAACAATCATTGCTTTAGATTTAAATAAACTGAACGTGTATTATAAAACAATATCATTTTAATATATTATATTGAAACAATTAATAGGAAGTAACGAGATACTGCTGGTTCTTGGTTATAATATGCCAAAATACATATTTTGTATAAGTAGTGGTGATTAATAATTTTAATCAAAACGCAATTTTTTGTACTGAATCCACTTTTTTATTAAATAATTGTACCGATTTTATCCGTCTCAGAGGGATATTTTCAACTGATATAAAATAAAAACAAACCGAATTCAAAAAATTGCGATTTAATAAAAAATATTAATACAATGCATTTCCATCATGAATTGACAGTTCTGTTAACACAATTAAAGACAGAGACAACATTTTTAAAAACGCTTACAAAAAAAATTGAACTATTATTATGTAACCTCTATAATGAAGCAAGTAGATTAAAAAACCTTATAGTATCTCAATTAAAAACGTGTTCTACAATTCCGAGCGCGCAAGGCAGGCCATACCAAATGAGCGTGTATACACGCAGTACTTTATTCTCATTATACTAGCCCCGGTCGATTGTTTTTAATAATTTAATATATTGTATACACACTGCCACCTCTTGGAATCGTGGTGAAATACTTAACCGAAATATAAGTCTTTTTATGACAATATATTTCCAATAAACATATTTTTTTCATATAACTTTATGGCCCACCAGATACCGTCATGCTAATATCTACCATATTATTAAATGGGATTCAAATTCGTGACGTATATAATATCAACTGTAATAGCCGTATTAATATAAACATGGTTACTGACACACAACGGTTTATTATGGTTTTAACTGTCAATTCTTAGTTAAAATACCTTGCATCGATTAAATTAAAACACATATTTTATTTTAATTGACACGGTATGTTTAAGAAAAACTTTATCTGTAGAGATTGATCCTCTCGTCTACTAGTGATCATTACATTCAAAAGTGATTAAAGGTACTTATTATAATAATATATTATTTGTTACATAGAAAAATTGTACTTATAAGAAAATATTTTGAACCTGATTCAAAGACTTTGGGAGAAGAAATAAAATATTTGATGATACGTAATATTTGATTTTGGAACCAGGTTTTATATTCATTGCAACAATCATCAAATTGTTTCAATCAACTGTTGAATGAAGGCATATTTAAGCTCACTCAAAACATTCCAGTTCCTTGTTATTCGCCGCCAGGTAATTCTAGCATAGATTTTAATGCTAATATGTAGACGAAATTAATATTTCATATAAGTATTTAAGTTTTTTTTATTATTTTATAATTTCAGATTGCTTTTATTAAGTATTTCTTGGTTATTATTTAAATGATTTTCGTAGGTAAGTTGATGTTTTCCAAAAAAAATATATAATAATTTATAAGTAAATGTAGTTATTGCTTAATATGGCAATTCATCATAGCAAATTAGTACTAATGTGCTCATCATGCTAAATTATTAATACTTATATAATTATGAATCAAATTCGCATAAAAGAATATTATTTATAATAAATCAATGCGTTACTACAATAATCTTCAATTATAAATATTATGTATCGATTTATTCATTACTTATAGATTAAATTAATTTATTCAGTTTTTTAATGAGTCATCATAGTTATGAAACAAGATAACATTATGTTTTATTAATTATTTATTAAATACTAATAGTGAAATCATAATACGAGCAACTTAATAAAAAACACAAACAAAACTAGAAATAATAAGATAGCTGTATAATTAACAAGCTTGGAATAAGAATTTGTAATAGGTATATTAGTATAACAGCACACATCATCAACATTGCGAAGAATAATCTGTTTTGTACAATTAATATTTTACAGTGTTCTAATTAGATATAGTACACAGTTATGTTATAATACTATGAGCATAAAACAAAAGTAAATAAATAGTATATTTTTTGCGCAAAGTAAAAAAGAATTTTTCATTAATATCGTGTTGAATAGTTGTTTGAAGTAATGATGTGAATGATACATTGTATGAAAATAAACTATTTTTGTAACTACAGATTACTAAACTGGGATGAGATCAATATGAATCAGTGTGGACGTTAAGAGCTGTTTTCAGAGGAAGAAAAATATTTCGTTATCGAAACTCTTTTTAACAGCGATCTTCTGATTAAAGTTTGTGACTTCTCAACTTTTTTCCTATTCGTGAGATTCATGAATACTCTTTTTTTTTTTTGAGAACCCGAGAACACTCGAGAAAAATCTTTTTTTTAAACTCAATTGGCCCAAATTTTCTGCCGACCGAATTTATTTGACATTCAAATTAAAAACATTGTTTTAAGCTTTTTAAGAAAACCGAGACCTTGTTTTTTTTAATTTCTTGTCAATTATTTGCCATTTTACCTAGGTCCTACAATAATTATTAAAGACTGTACCATTATTACTATTAAGATATTTTCAAACGGTGGAGTTCGGTGAATATAAAACTTTTTAACTATTCTGAGTTAGGGAATCAACCTTTAGCCCTAGGCGAATGCGATTTTTCTAGATGTTTTTTTTTTCAAACTAAAAATTTGCATTCCACCAGTGTGCGGACTTCCATTTGACAATGTGTGTTATGTGAATAATGATCACGTCACAACAACGTATTCATCACGTTGCAGACGAGACGAGTATTGATATACGAGCCGGCTTAAAGTATGTGTGAATCTGGTCAGCCATCGATGTTAGTCAAGTTATAAACGGTAGTGCTATGAATAATGAACGTGTCTGCCATATACAACATCAGGTTAGAACCCTGATCAATTATTCCCGCTATCCCAAATCCATACAGTCCACTTGTGTTATCCACCAATTTGTTACCAAATTAAAAATAATATACATAGATTGAATAACTCTGTTTCAATATTTCGATATAGATATAATACTTAAGTAATACATCATTGTATATCGATGAACACAAAAAAATAAAATCATCTTTGAGCTGTCAAAAGTAAATCCTATTATAATATTGCAATAATAATTCACTAGTCGCATACTGTTCTATAAATCTGCCACTCGTTTTGCAAGCGAATCCGATTGTCTTCTTGGCTCAGATCTGTTACGTAACACCGTCGCGAATACTCGCCGATTCTGTGTACAGGTTACTAATTTATAATTAGGTATTATTGAACTCGAAATCAACAATCGATATGCAATTATTATTCCGAAAATATGGGTCAAGACACCGCTTTGTAAACTGTCACGTTTGCGGACGCCTCAATATGTCAGCGAGGTTATTTTGTATTATACCCATTTTAAGGTGGTGCAATAATAATTTTATCGCTATCTTCATTACAAAGTTTTGCTAAAATTCAAATAGATATCGATAGACCCCGTTCTGAGAAAAAAACAAGATGACGGTGGCCAAGTTACAGGATAAACAGCCTTATTGATCAGACACTTATCTATGAGTATTTTCTTTTTGTATATATTACCATGGACGGCAGATATAATGACTCTGGCTTTATAACCCTCCATTATGTGTTTCATATAATTATAATCACTGGTGTAAATTCGTAAATTTATTTTTTTTGTTTTAAATCTGTTCAAATAGATTACGTACAATATCTACAATATAGTTCACACTTTACATTGGATAAAATACAACTAACTACCATATATGCTCTTCTTCAATATTATACCAGAAGTGACAAAGAAGGATAAGCAGCGAAGGATTTACTGAATGGAAAGAGACACAATCCTGGAATTTAAGGTAGACAGAGATAATTGTATACGGTTCCTGAAGACGACCAAGACTCACATAGGTTTGTTATATCAATGATGCAATTTATATCATTCTACTGTGGACATCTAGTGACAGAATTATGAAACATGCAATTAAATACAATTCACACAAAATAACGTGTGAATGTCCTTTTATTACCTTACTGTTTTATCTAAAATAATAATAAAAATAGCCGTACTATCAGTTTACTTATAATATTTTCAAAAGAATAATGCATTACTATGCATACCATTGGTATATTTCCGAGAATTTCCCAATTGGATTGCTATTACACATTTTTTATATGTTTCATAGACAGTATAGAGATTTTTTTAAATTATAAAAAAACGTTGATCTTTGCAAATAATTACAATTCGTTCCACTGTAAATTTTATACTGATCAATTAAATTGATAATTTTTGGCATAGTTTACTAGATATTGTAATTGAGTTAAAAATAAATAATTCATCACTAATTAAAAACATTTGAAATTCTTATTTTTTTTTAAATGTTTGTCTCAATTAAACTATAGTTACTTTACCAATAATATTCTTATAATAAAATACTGATAATATATTTTTTATGTTGGGCTTATTGCATTTAATTGCAAATCATCACTAGATGTCTCTTATTTATATTACACTCCACCTTAACTAACATTAATCCAATATTGTACATAATACAATACTATATTAAGGTTAAGCTATAATTTCATTACACAATAATCTAGTCATTGTTCTATTGTAAGTAATCATAAAATGAGAATATCTACTATAGCCTCTTTCTAATGATATCAAGAGCTCTATCATTCTCTTTTACTTATATAAATTTTTGTTTCTGCAATATGAATCCTAACAAAATCGTATAGCAATGTTGCCACTAACGCTGGCTCCAGACGATGAGTTTATTGGTTAAAATTCGGAGAGGGATACCTAAGAGTATCGTCTATCTATTGCCACACAATGCTTTCCAAAAGATGCAGGGTTAGGAACCTAAGTAAACTTATCTACGACATTTATTTTTATACACAATATATAAAATGTAGAAAAAATACCGATGATGTTAAATTCTCTTTCAGATTGAACCACTGTTCGTTTACATTTCAATATCAATAAAGCAAATTTAATTGTGACGCAAGTCCAATTTTTGTATGGAAGAAAAAAATAATTTCTATGAAAATTAGTACAGTATTCTCAGAGCACATTTTTTACTTCATTGCAATATATTTTGGCTAGGCTCATATACGAGAAAATTATTTTTAATATCTTTGTTTATGTTTAAACTATAATTATAAATTAAATACACATGAGTTTAAATTTAATATAGTATACATCTTAAATACCCTAACATTCTTAGATTACAATGATTTTATATTGTAAAATATTTTTTAATTGACTGTTATTTTAGCATATAATATTATAAAGGAAATTATAATATAGCAAAGTATTTTAATTCATTGATAGAAATTAAAATGAAAGTCAGATTATATTTATCGTAAGGCTTACAATGGGCGAGACCTATAATCAATATAATGAATGCTAGATGACAGGTCATCGAAGATCATAAACACGTGAGTAACCCAGAGAAAGTAAGAGATAAAACTACGATATCTATGACGATTGTAGCAAAATGGGAGTGTCTGGGAACTGGAAGTGAATGGCAAGTGTTGAGTGGATAGAGGATGCTAACATAATATTTTATAGTTGTTTGAATAAAAAACCAAATATTATACTGTATTAAAAAGAGTTTTTATAAAATCACCACGCGTAGAATATATACAAATATTTCACCTATTTTGGTTTTCATCCTGGCTGGTTTAAGTAATTATTTTTCTTGCTCTAACCTGGCGCCAAAATCAACTTAACAAAATATACATTAATTTTATACCATCACGGTAGGGGCACGCCAAGCGGGGGTCAACCAGTCGCCAGAAAATTAACTGAGTCACTCAAACTACAATATTATTTTCAAGAAAAACATTTTGTATCATAAGCTTGTTTCACGGACAGTAAACGAATAGTAAATAATTACAAGATAAAAAGAACTGTTTATATACAACGTTTTTAAATTTTCAGTTGAACCATATAAACTTGACTTGACTAGCTTAAACGATCAAAAAAAATGTACTTGATAGAAATAATACTGAAATGTCATTTTGACATGTCATATTGATTTCCATAGTAACGCACGTATATATTAATAATTTAGTTGCTAGGACCCCAGAGCCCTAGTAACCAATAATGGTGTCGAAATAACTTTTCATACAAAACAGAATTAACTGAAAATGAATTCAATTCTACTTAAAGATGGCTAAAAGTATTTAAAAAAAATGCATTAGCATCGTGTTCTGATATATTCTAAAAGTTTCAAATGTCTAGCTAGTCGGAAAGTTAGTTAAAAATCAATTGCAAGATTTTTGCCGGACAAACAACCACCGGACAAATACTAATACGAGCTAAGAAAAACGTTGTAATAATTACAAGATAAAAAGAACTTTTTATATACAACGTTTTTAAATTTTCTGTTGAATCATATAAATTTGACTTGACTAGCTTAAACGATCAAAAAAATTTGTACTTGATAGAAATACTGAATAATGAAATGTCATTTCATATTGATTTCCATACTAACGCAACTCGCACGCTAGCAACCAATAATGGTATCGAAATAACTTTTCATACAAAACAGAATTAACTGAAAATGAATTCAATTCTACTTAAAGATGACCAAAAGTATTAAAAAATGCATTGGCATCGTGTTCTAATATATTCTAAAAGTTTCAAATGTCTAGCTAGTCGGGAATTTAGTTAAAAATCATTTGCAAGATTTGTACCGGACAATGCTATTAAACCATACATAATTTAAAGATATTTTATTGATACATGAATATTTTTATTGATTATAGTTTAGTATAGGCAGGGCAACGAAAAACTAACCAACACCATCAGAAATAATACGTTTTCTTAATAAAATTCAACAAAAAAAAATAAGTATGACTGAAAAGGTGTGTACTATTTTTGTCGGATTACCCATAGCATACTTAAATTATTATGGTTTGGTTTAGCCAGAGTTTGATTGTATTTTAAAAACTAACTTACAACATTTGCAAATTTTATTCTTAGTTCAATGAAAACAAATAAGAATGGCTGATAAAGTTTGGTATGCACTATTAATGTCAGATCTTAACACCTTATCTCTGCCTCTCACCACTGCTATAATATCAATCGTTCCATGTCGCCTTTTATTTTAATTCAAAATGTTTTATTTTTTAATAGGAATAATGAATTATTATTAGATAATTTTTGTTATGGATATTTTGGTGACAATAAAATATTTTTTTGACATTTCCCAAATTTCCATTAAAAATCATTTTTAATTTGGAGGGAAATTTTTGGTTTAGCACCCGGGCAACAGACACACTTGGCAAATAGGAAGGTTCTTCCCAGTGAACGTGTTTTTCATTTAAAAAAATAAAAAATATAGAAACTACTCAATATTACCAACCTGCACGTTTTGGTAATTTAAAATAAATAATTTACAAATATTTTTTTATCTTATAATGCTAGATGAGATTTATGATATAGATGTTAGAATTTAATTTATATTAAATTAAAAAATAAAAATTATGATAGAACTTAATATAAAGCTGTCTGCCTTTCATTTTTTTTATCAGATCGAAATCAGTTCCGTGCTACTTAGATTATTATTACAATATAATGTGGTATTATTATTTTGATTATAAATTGATTATTAAAAGAAATGTGTTATCAATCATCTTTAAAACAATACTTCATACAAATCATTTTGTTTCGTAACGGTTTCACGTAATTTCGCCGGCAGTGGGTGAGTATAGTTTTAGAGCACAATTTTTTGCCGGCGGATCAATCCGTCCTAATTGACAATTTATTTTCAATCCATCATTCGTCTGCGGACGTACACTTTTTTCATGCAGAGGCGTACGAAATAATATCATCATCATTTAATATTATAAAATTTATACATCAAAAATTAAATTAAAGAAATTAGCCAGAAAGCCACTTGTTCATTATGGTACGTTAGAGACAATGTGGTGAGTGTTGAAAATAAAAAATAAAGTGCCTATCTTAATTATTATGAAGTTACAAAATAAAACATGTAGCATTGGAAAAAAATCATGACACATGTAAAGTTGTGTGACAGCATCGGTGGAGTCTTCGGAGGGTTAGTTACGCGTGCTTATATCCAACCGCTGTCGGTTGTGACGGTTGAGTCGTGTATGATACAGATGTATGTACTCAAATAAATGGAATGACTGGGAAGAGGGGTATACGCTCAGATTCAATAGTGGTTTTGAAAAATAATATTAAAACTCATTTAGTGCTAACACCGCGACTGGTGCGTTTGGAGTCGTTGGCCATTATATATAATTAACGTGTTATTTAAATGTGGTAATTAAAAGGTAATTAAAAGTTTGGCAGTGATTGTGTTAAGTGAATAGTTCTATCCATTTTCTATTTTTTTAATTTCACGTAGAAGAAGTCGCGGGCTAACGCTAGTTTGACATAAAGGCACATACAAGAGCTAACCAATTTTTAATAATTTTACCCTGTAACTAAAATACGATTAAGAATATACTACACTGATGAATTATATATTATTTTATTTAGCACTCTTGTGGTGATAGTAACTTTATTATCAGTAAAAAGTAAATGACTTACCATTTTTCGTTTATTGAATTTTAGTTGTGAGTTGCGGCTTATAACGTAGTAACTGCTTAAGGTAGTAATTATGATTTCTTACCTCTTGTATCTGAAAAAATTAAAAAAAAAACAAATTAATAAAAGTACCACGATTTAACAAATAAAAGAAATTTTGAGAAGAATCACACTAGAAGGGATTTCTATCTTAATGTGGAAAAGATTATGATCTTTGAAACATTAATGACAGCTGTTTTGGGCTCCTCAAAACGGTTTTTATTCTTAAAGAAATAACCTACATCCATGTTCAAATAACCATGATAAAATGAGAGGGTATTTTTTAATATTTTGCTTTCCTCCTTGATTATAACAATGACGTAGGGTTATAGCCCAAAAAATCTGTCAACACAACTAACTTAAATATTTCAATACCAACATTGTTTTTGTTCAATTCATTATGATGGAGTTCGGTTCCTTAAATGCCAATTCATTTATGAATATGAACATAAATTATTATCCTGCATATAAACATGCGCTGATGCTATTTTTTGATTACGAATACGAATTTGATTAAAGTACGTTACGTTTCTATTCCCGACATCACTTATATTGCTCATACGATAACTTATTTTCTGTCAGACTTTAAAAAATCATATTATTTAAAGCAAGATCAAAATAATCGTTTTTAAATTGTGTAATAATAAACAACAGTACAATATTAGCACATACACATACAGTTTTGCGTAGTTAATTACAATAAAACGTATGGAATAATATACTTTTATATTTTACAAGAACGCTATGACAACATAATGCTTTCATTTCACAGGTTCTAGAGTTCTAGCGTTAAATTGGTCAAGATTAGACACATCATATTGCCAACTTACTTTAGACATAAGATAGGTAATAGAATAGTGTAGAAGAAAATAGTGATAGGTATACATTTAGTCACAATATAGTTAGTGTCAAGCGGTCATGCACTAGATGTCAAGATAAAAGACAGTTAACAATTAAAGAATTTTTGGTAAGTATAGAAGTTTAATATAATACTAGAGCAGTAATTTTAACCAGAGTCTGCGATATTTAAAAAAATCTAGTTACCAATGAATGTAGATCTGGAAATTATTTTTAGTAATAGGCTAAAAGTAAGGTTTAACTTCACTTGCATTTAAGTAATGAAGTGGTTGTTTGGAAATTTGAGCTAATTTAGTATTAGATATCCCAACTAGAGAAAATTCTAATTGGAAAGAGAACTTTTATGGTACAGCATAGTTGAGAACAGGTATATTATGAAGGAATAAAAATTTAGGAATTTAGTTGTATTAAAAACTACCTATGAATTATTGTTTACTAACCTTACCGACAGTGATATACCGTGCCAGGTTATATGTTGCTTAGAACTAGATATTTTGAGAGGTTGGAAAACTAAGGGCAATGCAAATAATACAATGTTTATGATAAATTACAAAATTTTCGCCTGCGACGCTAATATTATGTAAATATTTTTGGAAGGTATATCATAATCTCAAAGATCTTTATTCATATAACTTTTTAATAACCTATTAAGTAGATTGGGAATCAGTATACTTATTAGGAAAAATAAAATAGTTACAACATCTCCGTTTAGCCAAAAATTCAGTGAAAACAACAGAAAGATAATAATAATGTTATTATGATGGTACTAAAAAATGTAGAGAATTTAATTTTAATGCCTTATTTTTATTTATTTGGTTGCTATTAGTACATAAATTTTTTTATTGCTTTAAATTATTAATGATAATTTTACTGCCTACTATTGGTTAAATATAATACATATATAATAAAAATCAACCATACTATACACTTCAATAAAATATTTATAATTAATATTGATGGTATTAAATATTAATGTTTAGTAAATATACACTATATTATTAGGTACATAATTATAATAATATTATAATATGGTTATAGTACTAACAGCTAACCTACCCTACCATATTATGTATATTCTATACATAATTCACTATCGAATATCTAAATAATATCAATATATATATTAAAGAATGAAAACGCATATCGCCCAGTGCATCAATAGATCATTTACATCCAGAAAAAAATGCTCGACCTTATAATGTAAATTAAAATTTTAAAATCTTAACGGCAAAACGCCATTTAAACGAGGAAGATTATTTTTAAACATTTGTCAGTTGAAAACCAACCCTTGAATCGTTAAGGCTAATCGCTACTCACGTAAAATAAAGAATCCCACAAGTTTAGTTTGTTACACAATTCAAAATAACCCTACTTAATAACAGATGTACACGTACAATTAGTAATAATAAATAGATACGCATAATAAAAAGTGTATGTAATATTGTGTCCTATCGATATCAGTGCTTTGAAGTGTTGGTCAGTTTAATAATCCAACCATTTATACCATGACGTGTAGTTTTAATAACAATACCTCAAATGACCGACCTAAATAGATGAATCCCTAATGTTATTGTATTATTACTAATAATAATAATCCTAACTCTGTTCAGAGGTAACCACAAGTTCCGGTTTTCTTTACTTTTACTTTAAAATAACTGTGCTACACTATCTGCAAGTCACTGGAAACGCCTCTTCCCTAAGCTAACCTAACCTGCCTCCGGCCTGAAATAGTTATCAATACTTAAGTAATTAATCCACATAACTCCACTAACAGGGCTGATTTCATCAGCTATGAGAGACACCTACAACTGTCATAGCTGATGTTCCTTAAATGGATGAAATTGGTTTTGATCATTATTTACCTATATGTATTATGTAACTAATAATATATATTTCGTTTATTTTAATTAATAATATAAAATTAATTATTTATTATAGTTTGTAATGCCACTGTCAGAATAAACAAAGTGAAGATTCACGACTGTTTCCCGCCAATACTATTTTTTGCCGCCAAAACCTTTCACTCGTCTCATAATGAATTATTTCCGCATATAAATTAATGCTTCGCAGCATCTTCATCCTTTTTAAAGTGATTATTACACTGGCTACTGGTATTACAGTCGATTTTTTTTAACAGAATCATGCTGAGTTACACAATGATATTTTGAGAAATTAAAGGCACCTGCCAATCAACTTGATGATGATATAAATGCACTTTTTATATAAACGAGATCGTGAGCATCTTCAGGTAGTATAATAATTTAAGTGTTACGTATTAAATGTTCTGAAAAAATGTGGGTCACACTGAATCTGCAAGTTGTTTTGTTAGTATATTATTTATACAAGATTTTTTACATATTTATAAAGTGTTAAGTGTACAAAGTAGAGTTTTTATTATGTTGGTAGAGATTTAAACAGTAGACTTTATCTTCCATACTTCCTAGTTTTATGTTAATTTCATGTATGTTTGCAGAGCGTCGTAGATACCATTACCAATACCTGATGATAATAACATATTCAAGTTACTGTGACGTGTATAAATCCAAAAACCTCGAGCTATAAATATATATGAATAGTTTCTGTTAATTAATACATATCCAAAGAATTATATCATAATCATACCTTATGGATGATAAAAAGCGCTTGAAAGGACATGAAAGTTTATATCGGTTAGAAAAATACTTTACAATATCAGCGGTTGCCGAAAATTATTCCATGTATATAAACTACAAATTTAACTTTGGGACCAGGATACTGGGCAGGAATAATATAAATAAACTCTTATAATAATGGACATGGTGGGTCATGTTTAAAAAATCATGGCTTCTGGCTATTTTGCTTTTTCAATACTTGATCAATCTGACTATCACGCCACAACCAACGATTGCTATAAGAACCCTTTTGACACACATAGAGTAATGTTCTCATTCATATACCTAATACATTATTATTAGTGAGTAATATTTGCAACTGCTACAACAACTCAAATCAAATAATGTATCACAAATATGCATTTGCCAGGAAACACAAACTGCCACTATGCATGACTATGAGAAGGCGTTCGATTCAATAAAGAAATGTTCAATACTAGACGCACTCAGAAAACAAGGAATCCCTGGGCGTTATATAAATGTTTTCAATAATATATATAGTAGCGCAACTGCATCTGTCAATCTCCATAAACCATCGCACAGATTTGCTATCAGCAAAGGAGTCCGACAAGGTGATACAATCTCACCTAAACTATGTACAGCTACCCTTGAAGACTTATTCAGGCAATTTGACTGGAATGACAAAGGGATCCCCATAAATGGAGAATACCTGAGTCATCTGCGCTTTGCCGATGACCTAGTAATTTTCTCGCAAGACTCAGAAGACCTCCAAAGCAGAATGCAGGAACTCGCTGAAGTAAGCAACAAAGTAGGTTTGAAAATAAATGTAACAAAGACGAAAGTCATGTTCAACTGCTTTGCGGGCCAAAAAGAGATCCTCGTCAATGGCACTCAGCTCGATCAGGTGAAAATCTACATCTATCTGCAACAACAAGTGTCTATTATAGATGGATGCATATTTGATGAAATTGTTCGCAGAGTAAAGCTAGGCTGAAGTGCTTTTGGCCGCCTGAATAATGTCTTCAAAAGTGACCTTCCACTGTGCCTAAAGCGCAAAGTGTTCAACCAGTGTGTGCTTCCTGTGATCACATATGCGTGTGAAACATGGCCCCTAAGTAAAAAAGAGATCCAGAAACTTAGAGCAGCACAACGTGGTATGGAGAGGTGCATGCTGAGCATAACGCGAAAGGACAAGAAGAGGAATGAGTGGATAAGAAAGCAGACAAGGGTTTGCGATGTAATAAAGTTTATTAAAAGTCTTAAATGGAGATGGGCTGGACACATAGCTCGAAAAAGAGACAATCGTTGGACGAATCTAATCATCCAATGGTATCGAAGAAGTACAAAACGTCCACAAGGTAGCCCTAGAGGCCGCTGGATCGATGAAATGATAAAGTTCTGCGGAAGTACGTGGCAACGCAATGCACAGGACCGAGAGAAGTGGAAGCAACTTGAAGAGGCCTTCATCCAGCAGTGGATAGATTCAGGCTGATGATGATGATGATTTGCAATTGCTACAACAACTCCATCAAATAATGAAAGATAACGTGATGATAACTGACAACCCAAATAAATAAAAATAACTTTAAAAGTCTTAATTTATGTTCATTTTACCATCAATCAGCAGTATTATTTGGTTTAGAAAAAATATGCGCCTTCCTCTCTTTTTTTACTTAGATGAATATGAATTTAAATGTAGGTATAAAGTTAAATCGTTCTACAGTGACACCATAGGCGATTCGCGCGTGTATTGAATTGCTTGCGACAATGCCTGTTTCAATGCTAGCAAAAAATACCACTACAACTGCAAGCCGCATTTGCCGTACTCATGGTGCCACTGTTACCTTATACAATTCATTTTTAACCACGTACAGTCATCTACGTCTTGCAGACGACAGTAATTCCGATTCTACTGTTTTTCCAACCACGTCACATGAATATATCTTCCATAGTGGCGGTGAATAATTTGGGTGAGATCGTGTCACCTTGTCGGACACCCTTGTAAAACCTGCAAGATTGCTTGAAGCTCGGTTTATTACGACATAATTAAATTTGTATGACATGACTCGGCAGACTAAAAATGTATGCGGCATAATCTGATTTTATTTTCCACTTACTTTGTCCATTTAACACGTCAATTATTACAAGCCTTAACACAGATATATGCCAGGGCTAAAAAAATGACTGAACGGAAGCCGAAAATTTTACCGCTAGTTATAATTTCAATGAGCAAACAGGATGGCTACTAATTAAACATTAAGTAATAGTATCTAACGTTAAAACTTAGTTTTACGTACAAAAATATATTCCGGAAGCGGTGAAGTAAGCAGTTGCAATTTCATTGTTTGATTTTTTGTTCAACTCTTTTGTCATTTATCCGCGCGTTTGTTTTAAAATGTAGAGCAAATGGGTTTTTGTGTAAAAAAACATTTTCGTAACAGTCAATATTTCGAGATCGTACTTGAAATTGGTAGAATTAGAAATTTAAATATTCCACATAATAATAACATAATAAAAATAATAAGTAAATTGGATTTATTTCAAAATAATAATCTCCTATTGTTCTTTTTATAGATAATTTATTGATCCTATAAAATTATTCTGTTTAGTAATAGAACGTCCTAATTAGGTTTACATTACTATATAATAGTATATAATAGTATTTTGTAAAAATATGATTAGTAATTTTTTTGTATGATTTTTTTCCAACATATTACCTAATTAGCTAGGTATCTTCATAAACTTTAATGATAATATAAATCTATTTTTTAAAGTAAAGTTGCCCTATACCTACGGAAACTAAAAATAAATAAAAAAAATTATATTCGTATTAACAGAATAAAGAAAGGCGACAAGCACTTCATTTTAAAGACTATTTTTTTATTCAACGAATAATTTATAAGATTTACGAAAATGTACTATTCTTTATTAAATGAAACACTTCACAAATATATATATTATTAAAAAAGTATAGCGCCTGCGGATTCCGGCTAATATACTTTATCAATTTAGCCACCTGCATTGTACTCAATTATGACAAAATTGACTCGTAAGCATGCAATTGAAGTGCTTCCTCTTCGCTTCTTAAAAGTTATTACCAACTTTAATAGTTCTAATGTGTAGGTTTTTGTGGTGTATCCAAATGATGTATGTTTAATATTTTTTTTAATAGTACACGTTCATATGGTACTTAGTTAAATATGCGTTTTCGTTTCAAATGATTTTATGCCGTTACATTATAGCTTGGTTCAATCCTCTGCTGAATGAAGAAATCTTCAAGTTGATTTCATTAATTTAAGACGGCATTGGGACGTTGAAAGAATCGACAGCATTTTGAACCAAAGCATCGTCCGTGATGCACGAGAAAATAATATTGTGATCGTCTACGAATAAACATAGCTGACGTTTATTCATTTTTAATAAATAAAATATAAGTAGGCCTTATTTGTTTTCCATATACTAGTGAAAAATAATTGTCATTAGCTTTATTATATTGATTTTGTCAAAAATATGTTTTACTCATAACGGGTTGAATTAAATAAATTCTCAAATGTCAAAAAATTAAACATGACTTAAGTTAGCAGCTATGACATTTTATTCTATAAGCCAACACTGCTACGTTAAATAAGGATATATAAGTAACAAAAAATATTATGAGAGTAGGACACAAAGTAATATTAGACCTAAGAGTGTATTCTACTATTTTCTTAAACAAGGGCATATAATATGGTTTTTTTCCAATTCAGACATTTCATACAAAATGGTAGAAACAGTGATAGTAGTGATTGGGTCACACTCCAATTAATAAATGTCTGTTTAATAAAGTATTGGAAAAGGGTACACGTCATCTAAAAATGTCAGGTAATTACACAGAATCTAAAAGAACAGAGTAAGTTTAGTCGATTTTAACTCATTATTTTATCTTGCTTGGTTATTGGGTTACGTGTTAAATTCCACATTTTTGGGTTAGGCCTCTTTAAAGTTATGAGTCATGTTATATTAATATAATTTTTTTTTTACTTAATGGGCGTATTATTTAACACATTTTCCTTACAATAATGTTAATAAATAAAGGTATATGTGCCTTTATTTATTTAAAATCTTGATTATGTTATGGTAATATGCAAGTCAGTAATTATATAATTTATTACATGAAACGTTTATATACTTATCCATGTGATACAAAATCAAAAGCTTTGTAAATATTTAAAGAGTTCTCGTTGCATACTGAAGTTGCTTGACTCCTACGTATTGACTTGCAGTAACAATGCAATATTAACATTACAATACAAAACCACATACTATTACGTTGTTGATTTAAGATTGTTAACAATATCATTGACATTAATAACCATTTATGAAACGATAAAATCTCGTGCATTTATTGTATACATATTAAATTGTAAATGCAACAGTTAAAAGCGACAAAGTGTTTGTTTGTACATATTAAATTCAAAGTTAATGATTTATTATATAGAAAATCAAGATTTTTTTTATAATGTGAATAATTGTACAAAATTTTCGTTACCTAATTAAAAAATAATTACAAAAAATATTTTTTTATGTATTTTTTTTGACCAAGTCCGATACTAAGATGATCATACTATGGGCCTCCACGGAGTGGAGGTTTGTATTAACAGATTTTGTTTTTACGATAAATGGATGTCAGCCTGCTCAACCTATTAGGTCCATACTGTCACTCATACACAAATTGAAAAACAATATGTGTACTTGCCAAACCCAGGATTCGAACCTGGGACCCACGCTATTACGGCTTTAAATATTAGTGGTGATTAATATAACATACTATAATTAGCATAGAATAATATTCTGTACCTAAATATTATATACATTACTTTTATAAAACAATGTAGTTTTTTTTGGGACTTTTGTGTCGTCTATGATAAATGACTTCACACGATTCGACGTTAATTTTTAACCCCCTTTCCCCATTGCTATATATTAAACACAAAATATTTTATCCTCCTGTCACATTTCAACATAAAAAAAATAGTTGAAAACAATCGACTACAGTATAATGTTCTTACGAATTATTTAATTCTCGATAAATATGAGATTACATTTGTTTGTTACAACCTCTCCCTTACACTTTCATCAAAAATCATCACATTCTATCAAACCCTCTCTCTTTATGGTGTTACGTCATAATACATAGACAACCCAGTATTATACAACAACAGTATTATAAATAGTAATATAAGTGAAACAATCACAAACACCAAGGCTTTGAGAAAATCAATACACTGTACTGCGAAGGGCGCCTGTTGATTAAATGATCATACTTTTTATTAATTTATAAAAATATTTCGACTACCTTAGATAACGGATGATTCCTGTTTCAAAGGGTGTCTGAGTATTGCTATGGTCACCAACGTTCCCTCTAATTTTTCGATTGTATGTGCGGATGATCAACGCATCTGAGCAGTGGCATAACTAGGGTTGATGTCACCCATCACCCAGTGCGGTGAATTTACCCCCCCCCCCCAAACACACACATACAATTTTTCATTAAAACTTATATTTTAAAGGTATTTATTTTTTTCAGTGATTTTATATAATAATAACACTAACAACGATAATTTAAAGAAAACAGGAAATAAAAAAAAAGTATTCGTTGATAAAATATATTAAATACTAAACTTTCAGAACTTTTTATTTTATTTATATTAAATTTATATATTTCTATGTTGGGTTATTTTTGTTCAATATATACACTTTTATGCTAAATAAACATTTATAAAAATGTGTTCCTTTTCATGCTGACGACTGGGGTGGGGAGATGCAGCAAATATTTTTCTTATTAATTTTTCAACTACGTAAAAAAAGTTCTTTCTCCGAATGAGTAGAAGAATTGTGCATGTGATGGTTTCGTGCATTCGAGCAAAACTAAAATCTGGCAAAGAAAACTTTCTTTTATAATATTTTTGTATGATGACTGTGCGGGAGATGAAAACACGCGTGCGGACTCATTTTGGTCGGTGTGCGCGCGCACATGCGCACACCTTGCTAGGAACATTAATGGTCACTATACTTAGTCAAAGATTATAAAATATCAACTGCGTCGTATTATACTGTATATATTTTTCTAATAATATTAATATAACTCTAAATAGGTGCATAGCCCAAAAAGCTTTCTCCCGCAAATACTTTCAATTAGGTATCCTTTATGGTAAAAAAAATACGAAAATCTATTTTCAGTTTGAAATAATGATACGTGATTGCTGGAGGCACATTATGGAAAATACAGGGTGTAATATTTTTCTTGATCAAAATTTCCATTATTTATTAGGTTTATTGTCTACCCACACTCGTGATCTGTTCACCCATGCAAGTCGTGATCATAAGTTACAGCACAGAGTATCCCGCAACTTTGCTGTTGTTGTTTGCCAATAATAATTGTTTTCTGCCGTAACCATTATTCTGAAGGTAAGCGAAAACCGTAATCCAGCGTTTCCCATTTCGTTTCCAGCGGACCGGTATTGAGCGAAAAGATTATCCACTGAATTGACCAAAATTACAAATAAAATACGAATAATATAATGTAACTATAATATAGTCATTATTACGATTAGCCCCAGTAGTGAAGTGGACCCGAGCGCATCAGATTGCCGCTACGGCAGTAACTTCTCGAAATAGTTATTGTCAATAATATGCTACACAAAATAATTTTAAAAACGTAAATATGGAAAATGATAACATTGTTATTTTTTACATAACTTAAATGACTATAATTACTTCGACGTTAAGCATAATCGTTGATATTGTGGTTACAAACTTTTTGGTATCTATCTATTGAAATATAGAAAAAAAAATTGGCGGTAATTGCAATTTTTAAAAACAGCAATCCAGCGCTATGATATTTTGCACTGTAAAATTGCTTGACCCACATTTAAAACAAACATATTAATCTGTATGAATATCAACTATATTAATGCTACTGACTTAATGAACATATAGCATATATGTAGATAACTCGGTGTGTGAAAATATACAGAAGATGTAAAGTAATAATATGTTTGTCCAACCTCTTTAATTGGTTATTATTAAAAATCAATGTATTCCGACCCCGTGAACCAGCCTAATAATTTATAGGTCCGTATATACGCTATGTCTATGCATCTGCGTTATAAATACATTAAAATAATAATTGTACACATTAAAAAGATTTTAGAAAGAATTTTCCAAACTTTTTATAATGGTCTAAACACATTCGAATAAAGAACACAAAGTTTCCATTTATAAATAAATGTATTAAGTATTTTACATCAATGTAAATTTTTATAATTGCAAATTGTTGGAACACTCTTCATGTTTTGTTTTATTTAAATTATTACCGTTTTTAATCATTATAGTATATTGACTATCATCAGTATCTTTACAATTTTAAATAAATAAAAGGTACTGTTCGGTTATACGGAATACAGCGGAAAACGCATTTTGAAAATAGCCGATAAACTGGATTATTTGTTAGGTTAACCTAACCAAACCTAACCTAACCTAACCTAACCCAAACTAACAAATAATCCAGTTTATCGGCTATTTTCAAAATGCGTTTTCCGCTGTATTCCGTATAACCGAACAGTACCAAATAAAATATTTACCTAAATCTATTAAGGCTATACTTCAATATTCAATATTAAATTCAATATGCGTCCATTTAGTGTTATGTTTATTATTCTATTTGTAATAATAATAATATATTCATTGACATGTTTTCTTTTTCAAGTAAATGGGTAACGTTTTTAATCATCTTTACACGATTTAAGAATTAATTCCCCCGACGCCATCACAAAAGAAATTGACGTGTACACAGCTCGACTTTCGCTCTCCGATTGGCAGCCAGTCTGAAATTTCGTCGCACCTATAGTTGAAAATTTTTGCCGTTTGGTCAGTTATCCAGATGTAGGATTTCGATTGTTTGTTCGGTTTTTATTTTAATGCTTCATAAATTATCGCTAGGACATTATTCATTATTTGAACAGGCAAGAGTAATGCGAACTAAATTGTAGTCATATTATAACTACAATAACTATAATAACTACAATAAAACAAACGAATGCTTTTCAGTGAAGCCATGAATCTAACAAAAATGGTATTTAGGTGCACGTATAACAATTTAAACACTTGATTATTGAATTGTGATATGTGAATTACTGCATGAATTAATTTAGTTATGATTGACAATTATTGTTCACTACCGACTTTCAGCGTGAGTCGACACATCTTCGAGATTGTTCGTGTAATTTATCCATTATTCATTTTGAGAAACTGTCAAGAACACACACCATCGTGTAATTAACGTGAGAAATAATATGAGAGAAATGAAATGATGAACGAAAAATCAACGGTAATGATTAGAATGAGAAATTTTAGTAGTCATAAAGTGAACTACCTACGCGTGAAATTTTATATCAACTACATGGTTTTATCATAGGATCTTGTATGGTCAATATTATTATCCTTTCTATATAATATTAACCTTTCCATGTCGGTTACATGTAAGTTGAACGTATGCAGTTCATCGTGGGACACTTATTCATGCGCCGTAGTACGTGAAACACGAGTTCGTATAACATTTTATCAAATGACGAGTTCTTCGTTGAACATTTCACCGTGGAATACATTTGTACGTATCTTACAAAATGCGGCGATAGTTTGAAAATAGTACTGTTTTAATTAGATTAACCCTAACCTAACTTTTCTTAGTAAAGACATCTCCACATGTTGTAGCATACGTACAAATATACTCTACGGTGAAATGTTCAACGAAGAACTCGTCATTTGATTTAATGTTAAACGAACTCATGTTTCACGTACTGCGGAGCACGAATTAGTGTCCTGCGGTAAACTGTTTACGTACAAATTTCCGGATACGTTCCATGTCAGATTGCGTTACTTATAGTTTTCGGATTTATTTTATAATGACAATGTTTGACACACGAGAGTTCACGATGTGATAGATGTTGCCAAACTGATTAAATTTCAATCGTTCTAAAATGTATATCGATTAGTGGACAACCACTTGACAAATGCAGTCAAAGAGTGATACTTGGGAGGCACTTATCAGGTTGCTTTAAATCCAACTGAATGAACTAACTCACAAAATTTACTGGATGTAATAAATGTTTCAGTGGAGAATTAGGTACAGAAAAAAGTGGACGAAACTAGAGGAAGATTTTGTCCTGTAGTAGATTAAGACGATACTTCAGTGAAACGGCAAATAATTTTCAACTATAGGTGCGACGAAATTTTGGACTCGCTGGCAATCGGGGAGCAAAGTCTATGTGTGAACTCGTCAATTTGTTTCGTGATTGCGACGGGGGTATTAATTCTTAAATCGTATAAAGATTACTAAAAACGTTACACATTTACTTGAAAAAGAAACATGTCAGTGAATATATTATTATTGTTACTAGAACAATAAACAGAACATTAAATGT
The DNA here is from genome assembly GCF_057557595.1 of Rhyacophila brunnea. NCBI lineage: Eukaryota > Metazoa > Arthropoda > Insecta > Trichoptera > Rhyacophilidae > Rhyacophila > Rhyacophila brunnea. The sequence goes on along the minus strand of NW_028232796.1, from coordinate 19,731,833 downwards.
ACACATGTTGGATTTATATGAAAAATTATATTTCGTTCGGCACGCGTCATTTGCACGATCCGCGCATCGCCTAACCACGAACTTTTTAGACCATGCCTCAATGATGATAATATATTAGTCTAATATTTACAGGCAGTAAATTCTAATTGTGTGTAGGTTGGTGACTGTATCTTTAACATGCATTTCTAACCTTTAAGATATGTTAATGTACATTTTTTTTTAAATAATTTTTCTGTACTACATAATATGTTAGGCCGCAGTCATCTAGGGTTGAGAATCGCTGCCATAATGTAAAAGCAATCGATCGGAATAAAAATAGCGATTACATCAATATTTCGAAATGATTAATTTCTATTGTTTACATAAAAACACTCGAGTACGTGATTTACCGGTAATAATTGTGCTTAGTATATTATGTGTAAGGAGAAAACCCGAACGTAGATGGTGCGTGAACGTATATTTTTGATACCGGTTTCGTGCGTATAATTCCATATGCTTTATTATGATGTTGCATAAGAAACAGATATTTTCTTTCGTGTATACAGACAAATATTAGAAATATTATAATTTATTATATTGTATTATGTTATTTGGGAATCAAAGAATATCACCAATGTAATATACTGATAAAAATGATCAACAGAGTGTAATATTTTTATAGATAATAGAAAAATATAAATAGATTATCACGCACTCACAAAAAATTGGCTATATATTTATTATTGTAAAGAACATACATAATTTTAGTAAAACCTCAGAAACATACATATAAAAAATGTTGGGACACGAATTAATTTTTTTCACTTTCCGGGTATGTATTTAAAGTATTGATCTGTCTACGATTACCTACCTAACTATGTTTTCCATAATAAAACATTTTAAAATCTTGTATAGGTATTTGATAATAAAAATTAAATTACAAGTGCTTGTAAGATAAGAATAGGAATTTATAAGACCTAAAGATGTGGAATCAGCTTAAAAAGGCCTTCATCCAGCAGTGGATTGATACAGGTTGATGACGATAATGACGATATAAATGGGTAGGTATATAAAATCACAAATTAAAAAAAATATTGCAGTTTATATGACCAAGAAGAGTAGAATTAGGTTGGGATAACCTTCATCCAGCAGTGGATTAATCTTGGTTGATGATGATAATGACGATATTATGAATGAGTAAATATAATATCAGCAATTTTGATAAATATAGCAATTCATATGACCGACAGAAATTCAAACAACTTAGAGAGGCCTTCATCCATCGGTGGATTGATTCAGGCTCATAATGATAATGGAAATATAAATAGATATAATAGAATATCACCGATTTTGATAAATACAGCAATTCAAATGACAGAAAGGAGTAGAATCAGGCATGGGATGCCTTTATCCAGCAGTAGATGGATTCAGGTCAATGATTATAAGGGCGATAGAAATAAGTATAATATAGTAGTAGAATCAGGTTGCGGAACTCTTCATCCAGCAGTGAATTGATCCTGGTTGATGATGATGACGATATAAATATGTAGATAAATTAATATCACCGATTTTGATAAATACAGAAATTCATATCACAGAAAGGAGTAGAATCAGGCTAAGGAAGTCTTTAAGTAGTGGATTGGTTCAGGTCGATGATGATGATGATGATGACAATATGAATATGTAAATAAATATAATATCACCGATTTTGATATATACAGAAATTCATATGACAGAAAGGAGTAGAATCAGGCTAGGGAGGTCTTTATTAAGCAGTGGATTGGTTCAGATCGATGATGATGATAATGATAATGACGATATAAATATGCAGATAAATATAATATCACCGATTTTGATAAATACAGCAATTAATATGACAGAAAGGAGTAAAATAAGGCTAAGGAGGTCTTTAAGTAGTGGATTGGTTCAGGTCGATGATGATGATGATGATGACGATATGAATATGTAAATAAATATAATATCACCGATTTTGATAAATACAGAAATTCATATGACAGAAAGGAGTAGAATCAGGCTAGCGAGGTCTTTATTAAGCAGTGGATTGGTTCAGGTCGATGATGATGATGATGACGATATGAATATGTAGATAAATATAATATCACCGATTTTGATAAATACAGCAATTCATATGACAGAAAGGAGTAGAATCAAGATATGGAGGTCTTTATTAAGCAGTGTATTGGTTCAGGTCGATGATGATGATAATGATAATGACGATACGAATATGTAGATAAATATAATATCACCGATTTTGATAAATACAGAAATTCATATGACAGAAAGGAGTAGAATCAGGCTATGGAGGTCTTTATTAAGCAGTGTATTGGTTCAGGTCTATGTGATGATGATGATGACATTATGAATATGTAGATAAATAAAGTATCACCGATTTTGATAAATACAACAATTCATATGACAGAAAGGAGTAGATTCGGGCTAGGGACGCCATTATCCAACAGTGGATTGGTTCAAGTCGATGATAATAAGATGGATAGAAATATGTATAATATCACAAATTCGTTGAGCTAATAGTAGTAGAATCAGGTTGCGGAATCTTCATCCAGCAGTGGATTGATCCTGGTTGATGATGATTATGATAAGATGGATAGAAATATGTATAATATCACAAATTCGTTGAACTAATAGTAGTAGAATCAGGTTGCGGAATCTTCATCCAGCAGTGGATTGATCCTGGTTGATGATGATGATGATTATGATGACGATATGAATATGTGGATAAATAACATTAGAAATTCAATACTGTCAAGAATACAATCAACGTAGAAAGGCCTTCATCCAGCAGTGGATTTATTGAGGCTCGTGATAATAATGGAATTATATATAGATAGGTAGATAATAATATAATATCACTGATTTTGATAAATATAACAATTCATGTGTAAAGACGATAAAAATAGGTAGATATTATACAATATGACTCATTTTGATAACTATAACAATTCGTATCAATTTCTTTCATTGTTTGCAATGGCAACTTTGTTAGTTTAATATGACTATATTGTGATCTATGAGCCTAGGTAATTATTCAATAAAAAAAATAGTGCGTAACAGCCACAAAGAAGTATTTAAAAAAATCAAATTTGGAATACCATGTTATCTATGAAATGGCGGACAGTGGCGCACGCCGCTGTCAGAAGATATTATACGTAGTGAATTGCACCAATATCGTGGTTTTTTCACCGGAAAAAAGTGCGCCAATGCCTACATTACGATATTTTAATAAAAATAATCGATTCCGTTTGTCAATTAAAGGATGAGAAGGTCTTAAGCGACGAAGACGTCATTCTGCTGTACGTTAAATGAAATATGGCGAATCGTATACGGTATGTAAGAAAATATCGGATATAAACGTCACGTACCTGTAAAATCATTGATTTCTGAAATGTGGTCAATTCAAACAGTAGATGAATCGGTAGCGCACATTTCGAAGTGAAGATGTAAAAATAACAATAAAATGTCGCTTAAATGAGCCGTTAGTGAATTTTCCAAAATCTCTTAGGATAATAATATATAGGAGGTTATAAAATTTAATAAATCTCTCGTTCTTTAAAACTGATGAAGGTAAATCAGTATACACTGGCACCACATGCGATTATTGGGTGTATTGGAATTGTTTCCTGTATCAATGCTAGCAAACAATACCATTACAACTGTAAGCCGCTTTTACGGTGCCCACAATGCCACTGTATAATTAAATTCATTCATCAAATATTAGAACATTTTTATAATAATAATTGTCATAAAATAAATATTTCGATAGAAATCAAGCCTCGGATATTACAATGTTTTATATTTCAGAGGTCTTTTAAAATTGACTGCACAGTGTTGACAAGATAAGTATAAAAGCATTTTAGAATTTTTATCAAGGTGATGATTCGAAATTTTAACAATCGAAACTTATATTGTTTTATTATTTTTGACGAAATAAAATAACCACTTATTGTGTTGAATTTCATAACACAAATGACGGTCACAAAGTGGTGAATACTTTTTTTTGTAACAGTATATTTCTATGTTATTAAATTTATTATCACATTCTATTTGTGGGCTGTTATCTGGTCCTTATAGTATTGCGATAATTACAGACCTCAATTGAGAAAATTAAATAACACCACATTCTTTCTTATCTCTGGAGAATAATTTTTATAATGATCCGGGTAGGTACATCGAGAAAATAAAACTGCACATCTGGCGACAATTCAAAGATCGAACTTTTCCAAATGTCTCAAGCATACGATAGTCATGTTACCAGAAAACTATTGCCGTGTCATTTGTATTAGTTTTTAGCCGGGTAATAAACATCTATATTTATATAAACTACAAAATTCGTTACCGTTCAGGCAAAAGTCACCAACCCTAAAAATAGCAGTTTTAAGTTGAATTCACGTATGTCAATCGAAGCGTAATATTATGTTAAGATGCAAAAGTCACCACGGTACATTAGTTAGAAACGTGTAACTTAAATCCAAATTATTTGTTTTCACTGAGTGACTTTTGATAAAATTTTAGCAAGCATAAGTCGTTATAGGCGGATAAACATTATTGACACTATAAAAAATAAATCAGTCATTAGACATATAGAAGCAATAGTTACTTAACTATATGTGGTGACTTTTACTGATTTGTCATTAGAAAACTTCTAATACTTGTCTGAAACAGACAAAATTGGTCTAGATTATTAATAAGCAAAAGTCACTAAACCACATTTTAGCTACCTTGCCTTCTTAAAAAGCTTCCAGATGTATAAATTAGCATCAACATTTTTATTAAGAAGACACGAGAAAATTATCTAATGTAGATAAAACCTTAAAAACAAAATGTGATATTTACTTCTCGAAATCGAATCTCGAAATTATGTTTTCTGGGTTGGTAAGTTTTGCCTGAATGGTGACGAAATTATATAGTCTCACAACGATTTGATTAAACTGCACTGGATTCATCGCATAATATATTGTTATCTAGGCCTCAGAATATATTTTTATCGAAACGTAACTGTATTTTTCTTTAGAAATATTTCAGAAGTGGCATGAACGAGTACCGGCCTTATAAGTATCTTATAGTAATATAAACCGTATTCTATGTTTATTGTGATAGCAGACGGGACTAATTAAAACTTAGTTTGAGTTAAATATGCGCATAACATTTACACGTTAAAACTACTTATAATTTTATGGTAATTAATGATTTAACACTCAATTATTTAAGGCGATTTAAATTACGATTGTTTTGATATGAATTTGTACAATTAATTAATTAATTATAAATGCCGCTGTATATAATATTATAAATAATAAATTATCTATTTTATATTACAAAAATAAATTGAAAAGTGTAAAATACGTACCTAAATAATTAATAAAAAATAATTACAAGATAAAAAGAACTTTTTATATACCACGTTTTTAAATTTTCTGTTAAATTATATAAACTTGACAATTATTCTATGTATTAATAATTTAGGACATATAAAGCAATTGTCAACAAATCATTTTTTTTGCTATTATGCAACAAACAAACAAATATAAAATACTGAAATGTCATTTTGATTTCCATAGTAACGCATCTATATATTAATAATTTAGTTGCTAGAACCACCCCCTTAGAAACCAATAATAGTGGTTGGATTACGGATTTCTTACAAAATAACTTTACATACAAAACAGAATTAACTGAAAATTAATTCAATTCGACTTAAAGATGGCTAAAAGTATTAAAATAATGCACTGGCATCGTGTTCTGATATATTATACAAGTTTAAAATGTCTAGCTAGTCGGGAAGTTAGTTTAAAATCGATTGAAAGATTTGTAATGGATAAAAAACCACCGGACAAACAAGAATACGAGCTAAGAAAAACGTGGTAAAATACCACATTATTTTGTTTATTTTGTTTCTTAAACTTATAACATGCTAGTACCTTTTTATCCTAATCTCTCAAATTTTTGCAACCTTTTGTAAAATCTTTTGACCTGCCAATCAAAAATGACCTTTTCCATTCCTTTGTAAGAAATCCCTTTCTCGTATCAATGACATATATACGCAATATAACTTTTGTTTCATAATATTATTTTACCGATTTTATTATAGAATATCACCGACAATATTATCATAGTATTTTTCGCATACTATCAGTGGTGTGCGATGACTTTCGGTTATAAGGATGCTGTTAAAAAATATACTAATAGTTTTCTACATATTATAATTGAATCTTGACATATTGTGACAGATAAAGTAATATGCTATGTAATATTACGGAATGAAAAATTGTGAAAATATTTACGTAATCATTTTAATAATGGTATACGTTTGATTTGTACGCCCACGATGGCCGAGTGGTTAATGCGTCGACTTAAAATATCGTGGGTCCCAGTTTTGAATCTTGGGTCTGGCAAATACATATACTGTTTTTCAATGTGTGTTTGGAGTAAAATTATGGACATAATATATCTAACCAGACGTGGCTAACATCCATTTATCATAAAAACAAATATTTATAAATAAAAACCTCCACTCTATAGAGGCCCATAATATGATTGCATATGGCAAAAAAATATATATTATCTTTAGAAGAATTATTATAGTTAAATATAATTTACATTAACACAAATTAGGTCTACAAAGTTATGACAAATTTGGCTACTAAAATAAAGCAAACTTTCTTAAAACCTTTTCGTACTATCGTATCTCAGTTTCAGAAACACTGGTTTATAGTGTACCTACGCTAAATCAACTCCATATCTTGCATAATATTTTTTCTGTAAATTTATAGTTATTAACGTGGTAGCATTATTTCGATATATTTGTAACATAATTCATTTTAGTAAAATGAATACTTTATTATTTTATTACCTAATGATATAATAATTATAACCGACGTAGTTAAATATAATATTTTTAAAACTAAATAATATTATATTACGATTGGTGAAATTTTTTTCAATGATTGTGTGCAATTTTTACTTTATCTGACCATAATAATGTAAATACGTCACTGTGCGCCCGACGTTTTACGTTTTACGTGTGTGTGACGTCACAAAGCACTGTCCAGCTCGTAGATCGATTTACTTCAACACAGTATGTTTTTCATTATAGAAAGACTCAGCAAAGATGAGAGAGTGATTTTCATTTGATTATTTTATTTAATTCGTCTGAAATGTAAATATATAATGCAAAGTAGCAATATAGTAACATGGCAGAGATTCTTTAAATTGGTTACTAAAAAAATCACCGTGGCTGAGTGCTTGGGATTACAGCTGTTAGGATTTTCCGTAGATCTTTAATCAGGTTGTGTGATCAGAGTAGTAAATGAATCGCATTTTGGTTAGTTTTTTAACCGTAACTGTCGATGTCGATGGCCTTGGCAATGTAACGTCGCTGTTAGTACGAGAGGTCTCCTTTTCTATAACATTTTAATAAAATCTAGAATGTTCTGCAGCAGTTAGTTGTACCGTGTTTATTCTGATTGTACTATGGTCTCATATTTCTTGACATAGTCAGAAAATTCACACTTTTTTTAATTCCTGTATAATTTTTAAATGTCACTTCGATCTAATAAGGTGTTACATTCCAAAGCATTGAACCAATACTCGAAATGTGACTTTTACATAATACTAAGAAGACCAGTTATCATGAATGGCTCAGAAACTCAAAATCATGGGGCCTGCACATCGTACAGTCCATTTTATGGCTGGGTCATATACATAAGATGTGCACACGAATCACGCATGGAAAAGATACTGACATATTTCGAGAATCCAAAAGGCAAACAAAGATCTGGTCAACCTCGTATACGATAGAGAAATAATATTGAGTTGGATTTAAAGACCTTAGGCGTTTTATACTAGAGGTAAGCGACTTTGGATAAACCTGGATGGAGAGAAAGAGGCAAGACCCACACAGGGTTCTAGCGCCAAGAACAAGAAAAAGGTGACGTATAGTTATCTCATTTCAGATATAGAGTGATATGAGTAAAAATACTGCCGTGTTGCTGATAGATCAGACATTGTGAATCGGTCTAGCTCAAAATGGCGTTGTCCGTTTACCGGCACCGTGACAAGTGTTAGTGGATGACCTCGTCTCGGAGAACATTGCCAAGTTCAACAGCTGCCATAATTAAAGCCTTGTATGATTGGTCGATGACTTTTTTATTATAATTCATCATATGTGAGACATTAAGGAAGCTACGTCTCGGCATTTTTACAGTTAAATTTTATCAAATTTTTCACTATTATTTTCATACTAATGACACTATAATATCTTCTTTACAACATCTTTTTGACATCTTTTATGCTGTTTCCCCTTCGAGGATTATGTAAAATCAACTTCGTGTATCTTTTAACTAATCTTAAATTTAATAGGTAGATTTATACATACTAAAAATTAAGATTTATTTGTAGGTTTTTTTATGTTTGATTTAGACGTAAATTTCAGAATAATATTATTGTAACAAACATTTTACTTACTAGGCTTAATCGAATGCCAAGAATTCGTTTCTCTCGATCGCAAGTAGAAAAGCTGTTATTTATAGGATTCACCCATCTTCCAGCCGTAACACTATGTATTGATAACGTATAAAATTTTCACGTATATGGCAGTACATCACTCGTGGTGCAACAGTCCAGGGTGGACCTTGTTTTTCTCAAGTTATATATTACATTCCGGTATACCATACGTTATTTTTTTCCAATTCCAATTTACTCTTAACTAAGAAGTGGATTTGAAAGGAGTAGAGGTATATTAATCCAAAGGTTGGACTTGGTAGATTCAGCAAATGGCGATAACCATCTTTTCGTATTAGACCTTAGATAGGTATTGCTATCCTGCATCCCTCTAATAAGAGCCTTAGAAAAGCTTAGGAAATAAAGCATAGGTAAAATAGGTATGTATGTATATATTTTAAATAAAAAATATTGAAAGCTAATACTTGTTTCAATATTGATTTTCGTTTACAGTGTGAAATGTTAATCGTATAATATTTCGATAAGAAAAGTCCTAAATAAAGTTTTGTGTATATTCAGATTTGAGTAGTATAATATTATATATTTTGTTAATTTTTTGAATAAATTATATTATAGCAATTATACGTAAGTATAATACGGGTCTTAGCCACCTACATAAGGGATATTTGGGCAGCTTTTCACGATGAATAATTATTGTCACCAGTTCACTCAATAATTTTTAATGAATAGATTCTATGCTCTAGAACCGAATACAAATTTAAAATTTATTCACCTTAATCAAAGATAAGAATTAATTTTTTAAACCCTTAAAATAAAATGAATTAACTTATATTTTTATCAATCCCAATTTAAGTCACTGTATCAGTATCTCTTTGGCCTGTAATTATGCAAAATATTTGTGGATCTATTTGTAAAGATTACTACTTCAAAATACATTTTAGAATAATAATATGTTATTATGCATTTAAAAAAATAAATTACTGATAAATTTAAAAATCTGGAAATAAATTTTAAAAATAAACTAGAGTAACACTATAATATTAAATCGCATATTTTGTATGTAAACATGTTTTTTACTTGTCCCCATAAAGGTTAGTATCGGAATAACAGCTTAGCTCATCGAAATAAATATTACGATTATAATTAAATTCATTATATTAAAAACTATTATTAGTCGTCTGAATTACAAAATTCTATTATTTTTGTGAAGCCAAATGTTGTTTATATGTATTTATCTAATATATTATATTATTGCAAAGAATTTATATAAAAAAAGATAAAGTTGCTTTTTTCACACATACTTATATACACCTGTGTAATGTGTGGAGGTATGTTATAATAACACAATATTATTGATATTTTTTTCTATATCTTTTAGAGACTTAAGGAGGAAAAATATCATAGAAAACACTTATGTGTACCTATATATTAATATTATCGCAGACGCAAAACAATGTTATATTATACGATTTTCTTTCGCCTAATTTGTCTCTATAATAACTGCTCAATGGTGGTAACTGTCCACACTATAATAGCTGCATTATATGTACTTGAATAAATATTAATATCTGATGGTGTAGCTTATGTATTTGGCTGTTAACTTGAAATATTCAAATATCGGGAATGTAGGGAAAAATCTGGAAATGCAGAACCGAGGCGTCTATTTTCAAAAACCAATTAGTATAATTATCAAATTTTTATGGTAACATTTTTATATTCCAGGCCTTTAAGTTAATTTCTTTTTTATTATATAATATTCAAATTAGAATAACGTGGTCATATTTGTTAACCAATGAGCCCTTTAATTCAATAAATATATCGATACTATATTTCAGTAGGGAAGCAATTTAAAAAAACTTGTTCTAAGATAATGGCGTTTGAATTTTTTGCAGATATTCTAATTTTAATTTTAAAGCCTTGATTTTGAGAAAAATGTATTTTTTTATTATTTGGTTTAATGGAATTCAGCAATTTACAATGAAATTTTATAATTTGATTAATCCATAAATTCCAGTATATAACTATTGAATTAATGATTAATCTCAAAAAGGGTTTTTCGATTTTATGACACATTGAAGACATTTTTGACTCTTTTTTTTGCTGAATTGTACATCATTTATTCTACATCAAATGGCATTATTAACTCAAAACCTTGATATTTTGAGTTGTTTCCTTATTGAAATGGGGCATCAATATGCAAAAAATAATTGCACAAACCATAATATATTTGTATCATTTTAATGAATCAATTTCTGAGTTTTTAAACATATTTCCGTGTGCTTTTGACAAATTTTGTAAGTGATAGATCATAAAATAATATGTACTGTGTGCAATTACACATATAATATAATTACACATATTTTTGTGGAATGTTTACTATTTATGGACATAAATTATACGCTTTTTATGGAGGATTACTAATTTTCTTCAGTTCTGCAGTAATCGATCTTAGTTTTTTTATCAATAATTATCAGGATATTTTTTAAATATATATCGTCGTATATTATTGTACATTTAAATCTAAATAACAAGTTTAATATACATTAGCATACGTCAGTTCTTTGGTGATTTGGTGTAATACAAATGACTGCAAGGTTATCGATAGCATGTAAACACTTTGGATAATTTATTAGAATATATGTCTAGCAGACATATAAATTATATATATGAACTTAATTTAACCTGCGTCTAATCATGGCGATTTATTTATATTTTATACAGCATGATTTGTTCTGAGTAAATTATTAATAATTTGAATTTGTTTTCTTAGAATTTATTATATATTAGTATTATGTATAATGTAATCAATAAATCAAGTTGTAATAACTACTATACGTATGTATGTAAGTAATATATTATTGTCAGAACATATTTATTTTTATTTTATATCTGACTGTTTATAGAAGAATATAATATATCTTTTTTTACGGTATAACGAGCTATGATCGGTAACTAATAAGATAAACATCGGTTTAATAATATATACGTATACCATTCTTCTCGCAAATCACCTCACCACCCAACCGATGCTATTTGACTTATTTGTTGTTATTGCAAGTTTTATCGTAATATCGAAACCTTTTTAAAATCAAAATAAGTCTACAAAATTTGTACAAATAATGTATTATGTATGGTATGTAAGTTTCATAAATATTGATTTAGAAGTTTTTTTTAAATTATAATGGAATAAAGATGTCGAAAAAAATAAAATAAAAACTATATGTAGTGATTATGAACATTTAAATATTCGAAACGTCAAAACACAAATATTTTGAAATCACAGACGAACACTACAACTTCAATCATTTCAATTTCTCAAAAAATTTCTAAGAAACTTGATAAAATTTTTCGAAAATAACGCACTTGCAAGAATTCATTACAGGTAAGTAAAATGGTAAGTTACCAGCCAGAGTGGTGAGGTGAGGTGCGAGTAGATGAGCACGTGCCTACATCCAACTGCTGTTGGTAGCGTAGGTTTACGCGATTGTGATACTGACGAACATATTATTATTTAAAGACACTGACTAAATAGTAATATAAATGAAACGGCTAAAAAAAAGGGTGTGCATCTATATCGCAGTGTTGGCTATCTCATTGTTATGATTGAAAGTATATTCAATTCGAATGAGTCTCTTTCTTCATTTTATAATATAATGTCGGTCCAATTTTTTTTCGCTATTCCAAACAGGTGATCGATAGTAATAATTACACTAACATTTTAATATTTATTTAAACATAATGATGTAAAGATTTTATACATATTATACTCACGAATAAAATAATAGGTACCCACCCACCAAAAAAACTATCACTATGCAGAACCGTGAAAAAGCCTGATTTAAGTTACCCTAGCTCCACACGTCATGTACATGCAGCTGCGATTTATGCATGGCCACCTTTTATGACGCTATAAACGTGTAAAAATGAAAATATTTTTGTGCAACACTTCCTTGTCCCGAAAAGAAGCTGCACGTGACTGATGTAGCAAGCATGCACCTTGGTGCTTAAAGAAAGGTTTTAAAAATAAAGAAAGAATCTTGACTTTCTCTGCCGTCAAACATTTTTAGTGACATCAAGTGTCTTCTATACCCGTGTACTGAAACTCTGCCGAAACAGAGAAGTCAGGAGTTGAAAGTAATGAATCTAAGAAGAGATCAGAATTATTCCATCTTCCATATGACGCAGTAAAGTTTCCAAATGTCTCAATGTTGGTCTTGGTTGATATCAAGTCAGCGTGGACAATTAGACCCGTGTGTAGATGTACCCTGGAAAACAGCTCTACTTGGTCGGATCCCATCTGCAAGTAACCCCAAGAGACTTTGCGTGACCTCGTCGTATCAATTAATTTGTATTGCATATTGATAAAAAGAGCAGATGTTCATTATTGCGCTTTAAATTGACGCGTTGATTTCATTTATCATCGCGAAGTAAGCTTTTTGCACAATGTGAGACTAGTTTGACTATGAGTCCAATGAGTGGCCAAAAAAAGACCAAAACTTATTATTCTTACGACGAATTAGATATTGAGTGGGTACCATCTTTTTGTTACGGTGTTGAACGACAATAGATGAGTGTGGAAAATCACAGCCAACTTGACTGATATAACTAATTATTTAGCTGTTTTCAATAATAATATTTTTAATTACTTCACAGAGTACCTTCCTTTCATATAATTTTAACCATTTTATTGACCATTGTATGAAAGTGCTAATACCGTTTCAAATCATTTTGAAAGTTGCCATAATCCTATTAAACATTTAATTTCTGTTGGAGATGAAATAGATAAGAGAGTGAATGCTCGATATAAAAAAGGCTACCTCCTTGAATTTAAACGGTGAACGGCTTTAAGAACAGCCTCTGGTAGCTTTAATTTAAAATATAATTTATTTACGATGCCAAATCGGGTTCTGGAATTACGTATAGCTTATGAGATATTACTATGAGGTATGAGCAAAATAATTTGTATCATTCGATAAATTAATCGATTCATACAAGATTTATTAGTGAATTTTGTTTCATCATAAAACTGTATTTCATATTATTAAATCTAGTGTTATAATCGACAAGTCCAAATATAACATAATATATTATCATTAGTATATATTGCACGTCGTGATTTATAAGAATATGGTGTGAAAAAAATTACTAGATGATGTAAAACATAATTATCCCCAAGTATTTAGGGACTTATCGTAAGTCCGATTCAACTTAATAGGATGAGCAAGTGGCTAACATAATATTATATTTATAGTAAAAACAAAAATCTGTTATATAATACCACCCCAAAACTATGAAGGGCCATGTGATTCACTTAGGATCGAACACGTTGGTATAATATAATATAAGTGCAGCTTATTAGCTTTGGGTTTGAAAACCGAATTGTATATAATATTGCAGTGCGGAATTTATTCAGGTAGCAAAAAGTTAAACCGATTGATATAATTTAATATGGTCATTGAATACATAAGACGGAAATTACACCAAAACCATACAATATATTTTTTTGATAGCAATTCAAAAGAGTACATTTTCCATTGCAGTAAGTTAGATACGTGATGATCATAATATAATTTATATATTTTTCTTGGTCATAAATATTTATTAATTCTAAAAACTCGTTTGATCGAAAAGGAAAATTATCGTTTCCGCCTCAGTTGAACGGTGATTTTTATGGAATTTCCTCAGTGGAGAATAAAATTGTACGATACATATTTGCAAATGTTTATTTTTAACATTATTTTACACAGCTTCTATTATTTATAAGATATTTTATAAATTAGGTATGTCCAACGCGTCGATTGCGAGATGGATTGTAGTCAATTGTACTATAGGCCCGTAGGATTTAGATCGTGAAAAAATGAAACGCGTATACATTCAGTTCTAATATTACATGGTTTTATTGAGATTTTGAAGGGGAGGCTTAATTTATTTCACTTAATTTTATTTGCTTTGACAGTTGACGTGTAGTTTCAAATTAACGAATAGAAAGCTTGAGTGACTTCATCATATCACTTGATTTATATTGAGCCACCGCAGAAGTGAGAGAAAAAAAAAATGTAAATATCTACGCTTTTAACTGAGGCATAGTTTATTGGGTATTAAGCTCTTTGAACAGTATGAGAATAGTCTTACCGCGTACCCAAAAGAATACCAAAATTCATCGTTTTCACGATGAATGAGAAATCGAGTATAGGTACCTATATAATACACATTTATGGTATGATTATGATATAACACGTGTTATTCTTTGAGTTATTTTTATCACCCAATAATTTTAATACATATATAATTTGAAAACACCTCAAATTTATACCTACTACATTTTTTTAATACGACGCCCAGGTGTTGAACCTGTAACCATTGGATTCGCGCAGGTATGCTTTACCAATTAAACTACAGGCATCCTATTTAATTACTACGAAATTCTTTAGTAGTTTTTACATGAATTTGACTTACTGTTTTTGTACGTTATAGCAAGGTACCTATCGACCATTTTTTCTATTAGGTATACATCTGAGGTATTTTTAAATCATAATATATGTTCAATTAAAAAAAATTACATTCTCAAATATTGTGAATTATTCGTTGAATAAAAGAAATAGTTTATCGAATATATTACGTTTGTTCAAGTTGAAGAATGAAACTAAGAGAGTGTGATATATACAATATTATATAATACTAATCATTAAATAACATTTCGTTCACTTAGAAAGACGTTCTCAGTTTATTTAGACTTAGTAGGCAATTTACTGTTCCTTATATTTAATAAATAATGTGGAATAAGTATTACACATATAATATATAGACATAATTATACACACATATATGTATATATAAATATAATTCTTTCAACAAATACAGTGCTTTTCCATGTATAAATAACAGTCAATACCATTATAATGAAAACTAATATTGTAACAAAACATTGATGGTTTGTTTATGAATCTAAAAATAAAAACAAATTAAAACTAGTTAATCGAGTATTCAGATAATGACAACGAAAAAATCTGGTTGTTTTAAAAGTATAATTACTAATTATTTTGGTATGTCTGGGTTCAGAGTTCTACCATATATGTAAATACAGGTGTTATTAGTGTTTTAGAAATCAGTCATCAGTATTTCCGTACGATGAAGAAGCATGTGATTAACAACACTAGTTTTTAAATTCAATTTACAGCAATAACTTCAAATCGATTAATGGAAACCGTAGTAAACAGAGCGTACAACATTCATCGACATGCGATGGGGCGAGATCATAAAAAGTGAATGAATTCTCGCGAGAACAGGTCGCGAAAGAGGTCCCTTACTCGGCAAAGAAAGTTATAATATCAGTTGAGAGAAAGTGAATTGGCAGGGTTGTAAATATCACAGTCGATTACTTATGACTTACTGACTGCGGACGGTTACTATCATGCAATAGGTTAATAACGATTTAAAAAAAGAAGGTGAGTAAATTACCATTTTTCCACTCCAAGACGAAATACAATATAGACCTTTAAGGTGTTACTCGATTATTTAACGTTTACCTTGGCTAGTAAAAATAATTTAAATACCAGAGTTGCCTAAATATTAAAAAAAAACTACAAGGTAATTAACACGAATAGCACTAATCGATTTATTGTTTAATATAAAATAACAACTTGAGAAATTAGCTACACCCTTAAATGCAACGGAATTAATTATTGGGTCAGTATTTTTTTTTTTTACTAATATTTGAATGAACAATAATATTATATATTTATCGCCATATTAAGAATGCAAAAAAAAATTTAATCTATACCTACCTTAGATGAGTTAAATATTTTTTTTACCTAATATACCATTATTTCAGGCCAAATTCACACACTTTGAGTATACTCATAATAAGAACCCGAAAATTTTAATACAATAAAACCATAATAATATTAATATTAGGAGCATGAACAATCTTAAATTAGAATTTTAAGAAAGCTTTACTAATTGGGATAAGGTAGTTAGGCTCTCGGGTACAGTTATTAAGAATTAATATCTAAACTCGTTTCATTTTATTTGTTTTATTTTTTTAAATAAGCTGAATTTTATTTCCAAACAAATTGCCGCACGGTACGTGGCATTACTATAATATAATATACTATTATTTTTTTCCAATCGTTGATAGGCATCGCTTCGGACAAAATAACACCTCCCAATGATCCACCTAATTACACTTATTTAAACAAAACAGGCAGTACAATAGTTTGGATGATATATACAATATTACGGTATTATCTAATTGACCTCTATTAGATACTGTGACGGATTGAAAATATAATGATATTTATAGAAAATAAATTTAAAAAAACTCCAACGACTGGTACAAGCTTTTCAAAGTTTCTTTATAAGTTTATATAAAGAAACACGTTAATTTTATTATTTTGTATAAAAATGTTTTAATTTAACCAGTTTATCATAAATATATTTCGCATTTTAAATAAGAATTTTTTTTAAAGTCGATCAAATTATTTGCATAATATTACTCAATACAAATATTTATAATTAGGTGCATATATTTTTTTTCAATTGGGGAGGGGAATTTTTAGAATTTTGCTATTTGGTGGCGGCTGTATTTTTTTTAATGAACCTGATTGACGTTAATCCAGTATTTCCCAACCCTTTTCGCATCACGGCACATTATTTAGGTTATAAAATTTTAGCTGTGCACTGAAAAATATATATTATATTCTTTTTAACACAACAACAGACCATGAAGTAAGTGAGGAAAGTGAAACAATCACAAACATCCAGACTTTGTGAAAATCACATGCATATTGTGACCTCACTGGGTATCAAACACGGAGCCCCATAGGCCACCGCCTTTCTCACTACATTATGAAGGCCGCATGATATACATATAATTATTAGAATCATATTGGAAACCTTTTTGTTTAGGCCTCTTTAATAAATATTTTTTCCAAAACCCAGGTAAGAGAAGTTTTTTTAACTTTCCTTAGTTATGAAAAAATAACATTTAAACAGATTTCTACCCAAAAATCTAGAATCCAGATCTATGCCTGCATCACACCGATTGGGAAGCTCTCTAATATACAGGTATATTAAAACAAAAACAAAACAAAAAATGCTAAGTTACTAGTTTGAAATGAACAAACCTAGTGCTATAATATACTAAGTATCTTATTAGCATTTCAACAGCAGTTTAAATGCTCATAATATATTTATTATTGACACTGTCTGTTATAACTTCTTTTTGACATTGGCGCCAGAGGTTACGCGCGCATACATTCTGCTTTATTTGCAGTCAAAGTTTCACTTTCTCGCGAGACGACTATATCAGAATACTTATATTTTTTATTAAATAAACACTACTTGTGTCTTCGGAGTAAGTACTTACATTTAACTCGTACGCGAGAATCGGTGTAAACTCTTAATGTGGCAATTTGTATTCGTTATCGGTTGTCGATAAAATGAACATTCTCGCGTATATTAGAGATGTTTTTATTCTCACGAAGAAAGTGTGAAGTAATAATTACTAAAAGTAGATTTTTATGCTATTTTGATTTAATATAAAAAAAAAATCTTTTTTTGTATAATTTACAATTTAAGGGCTTAGCTTCAAAAGCCCCTAAAACGGTTTTCGAAAATTTTTGAGTTAGATATGTATTTAGATGGATATTTTGTTACCTTTATGATGGCCAAATGCCAAAAGCTTATTTTTCTTATAAGCTTATAAGCAAAAGTCAAGCAAGATCAAAAATTAGGGTATATTTCAAAACCTGCTAAAATGATTGGGTGTGCTTTTCAAATACCCCTAAAACGGAAAGCTAAAATACTCTTTAGAATGTAACAAATTAAAAAATAAATAAGTACATAAAGTTCACAGATTTAATAAATGTGAGTTTTTTTTTAATTTTTTGTAATAGTTGTTGTAGACAGTACTCCACTGCTAAAGTAGTGTTTTTTTAAATTTAAAACTAGAGGTTTTTCAAAAATCATATATTACATTCTAAAAAACTTAGCAAACAACATTGTAGCGCTAAAACTATTCTGAAAATATAACGTACTACTACTAAACAGCGCACATTGTACATAGTGTTTATTAAACTATTTGTTTATTCTTTAACTAATTAAATAAAAATAAATGTTTTCATGTAATTAGAGATATTACAGTTTTTGGTAAGAACGTTACTCTCACCTTAGAGCTTATATCAGTTATTATATCTCGTATAACTAACTACATGTTAAACGATTCATGTTGTAATTTTTAAATGTTTACATACATACAGTAGGTTAATAACAATATGACAACAGTTGTAATCGATTTACAAAAAATAAATCGCTATATACGATCAGATAATGGTTATTATTACAATCTTTAAATGAAAGTTTAAGATAAAGGTCAACCCACAGTTACAACATAAACAAAGTGTCAAGAAATTCTTTTGTTTTTAGTATGGCACAGAACGCAATAAAAATTCCAGAGAAGAAAATAAGAGTATTGACTCTTGTCTGAAGAAATACGAACGCATAAGAATTTGATATGTATTGTAAGAAAAGGTGTGAAAGAGGCAGAGTTACGTTTTTCAAAATAACTAAAAAAAATATTCAAGTCATTTTCACACTTCTATACTATGCATCTACCTAAGAAGTTGAAGTATATATATTTTCGTTTATAGAAAACGGTATATCATTTTTTTATTTTATTAAAACATACTTATTTTAAATCTGTCAATTAATTGATGACATCTAAAAATGTTTAAATTTTTATGGCAGGTGGATAAATATAATCTTTACTAAGCCGTACGGACATAATATTAATACAAATGTGCAAAAACAAATTTTTATGCTTGTCAGTAAATAACATGAGAAATATCCGCATGTATATCGCCTATAAAGAAGGTGGAGTATGTAAAATATGTTGCCATTTACTAGAGCTCAAACCATGAGGTCGGATCAGAATTGGGATGCCAATAATTATTTTTGAAAAAATTAATATCCCATTCGCAATGGAGATAGGCCAAGGCCCAGTACATTCAGGCCGCGACACGAAACTGTGAATTTCAACGGTGATGCTAGTTATTGCTTATTCTTTTAATGTAATATCGTGTTTGTATAAAATGATGATTGTTTCATATTAGTAACAATAATTATAATGTAAGTTAATATGAACGACATATTATGCAACCAAAAATCGTTATTTTCTGCGTACAAGTTACCGCATTGTATTCGAAGTTAAACAATAACTAGTACTGCAATAAGAGCTCCCCATTTAGTGCCGTGGCCTGACTATAGATGGCCTTCGTCTGGGAACTTGATGAAGGGGAATCAGGTGCTATATGATATCTGTAAAGTCTACGGGGTCGAACGCTGGAAGATAAAATGACGAACTATATGCAGAGACTTGGCAAGACTTGAGAGCGAGATTGGTTGTATCAGCGTACCATGAATTGTAATGGGCTGATCACATTACCAACTAAGAGGTTTTATAAGAGCACTGCGATTTGGTGGCCAACCTTCAAAATATTTTAAAATTATTGCCAGAAAGATAAGAATTAAGTACTTACCTAGTAAAAAATCCGACTTCGAAGACATGACAATTTTATAGAAAAAAATATTATTTTGAGAAACATACATAGGTATTAGAAAAAAATCTATAAAAAAGAATTGGATCGAGTTGGACTCAAACTCACATAATATTTTAGACAGAAGCAAATCAGAGGTATTTTAGAAGCAAAAGCATTCACCTGGAAAATAAAAGACGTGATTTTCAGTCCTACTAGGCCAACTTTTTTATTTTTTCTTATGTGTTAGTATATTTCTGACGTTTTTAAATAATATGTTTTTTCTATACTTTATAAAAAAGAATCTCAGAAGGATAACATAACTAATATATATGTACACGCTTGTCATTTACACGATCTTTATTTTGATCATAAATGGCTAAAAGTTACCTTTGTATTTGGGAAATAGTTCAAGGAAATTACATTTTGTATTTATCATAGTGAAATATAATATAATATGGGAAAAATCAGGCCAAGTATGTCGAGTGAATGCCACTTTCGTTTGTTAACAAAACCACATGAAATTGATAGTCTCGGTGTCTATATTATTGAGTTTTATAACTTCATGAGACCACTTTGATAAAAATAGGTATAATACTGTTTTAAACAAGCGAAGACTATTGCTGTACACGCAATGCAAAATGTCATAGAATAAAACACGTGTAATAATTAAGGAAAACATGTTATTTATTAAACACATAATAAGACGTTGAAGTCTTGATGCATAAATACTTGAAGCATAAATCTTATGTAGGTACTCGTATAATTTTACATATTAATGCAAAACTCTTCTATACAGTTCCAATTTTTTTTTAAATATTATTTAGAATTCGATGAAAGATGAAAAATAAAACTAGCGTTGAAGTAATTTGTCTGTTGAAGTAACATGTTAACGCGCGTGTTTGAACATGTACCGTTTAAAAAAAATTGGTTAGGTACATGTTCAAATACGCGCGTTAATATGATATCACTCCCTATTTCATTTATCGTTTGTCAATTTATGGCTACGGCCGTATGTTGTAGCTTAGCCAATGGAAAATGCCAATAGAAATGGCGTATTTCAAAAAAATACTACCTTATTCTTAGGTTAATAATTATTATAAAGCAAACATTATTCGTAGAATGTTTATCACATTTGAATGGTCAAAGACATGGCTTATAATCTGTATCTTTAAATGTTTAAATCTTGCCCATTTTTTGAATAATAAAATGCCTAATTCTTGTCACAGAGATTATCAATATAATTTTTTATTGTAAATATTTCACTATAATAATGTCGACATAAATTTTACTAATGGTTTTATAAATGCTTTTAAAAATTAATAAATATAAAAAATCTTAACACGACTTCACATGGACGTACTGAAATATTACTATATTCTAAAACATTAGAGCGAGAGGTTTAAAAGAATACTATTTTATGTAATAAAAATACTTTATGCAGTCATCAAATGTTTTAAATAAATATAAAGGATAATAAGGCTAGAAAATTATGTAAATAGATTATCTACAACGTTTAAGGAATGACCATGATCATGGTTAATAATTAAATTGTATTATGAAAAAAAACACATTTTAGAAGATAATCTGACGATTTGGAAGACTTTGTTAATTGCATAAATAATATTTTTACATATGCAAGATATTTTCTTTATCAGTAGTAAAAAAATATAATTGGGTTAGGTATCAATTTCGTATGTGGGACTTAAAGGACATTATTTTCTGTTGTTGGATAAATTCGTTTAAATTCGTATGAAACTAATTATAACCTACCTTTTTCACTTTAATTATTGGTAGAAAGACATTGTATAAATTAAAATAAATACAATATGAAATACCTATTTATTTTATAGAATTTAATTAACGTTCAGGATTGGTTTTATCCGATTCCATTGAACATTCTTATCTGATAAAAAAAGACATTGATTGTATATTTTTTATCACTCAAAAATGTCCCATTGAAGAGACATTAGCTTGCCCGTTATTAAATCATACGGATATATTGTGTTTTATTTTAATTAAATTGTTAGAAAGATCTTTGTTTCCTGAATAGTTAATCAACCAAAAATATATATTGCCAGAAATTAAATTGATATTGATTGATACAATAAAATAAACGAAATAGGTTGTCCATATATTGTATCTGCGACAAATTACTAAAATAAAACAATCTAGTCTCCAAATTTATGAGTATCTGGTTGAAAATTCTGTTTGGAATGTGAAAAGCTTTGTTGAAAAACGTAGACAATGGAAGGTGTGTGTGAATATGTTAGTATTAGCATATATTTATTCATGCTACTTGAGCGTGTAAGCAGGAAAACAAAGACTCACCAACCTTGAGAGAGAACAGAACGTTGCACTTAACCCTAAATCTATGAAAAGGGTAAAAAGTACATCGCTCATTTGTGTTTGATTTCGTTAAACAATGGAAGCTTATAAATCGGGTGTAATTTATTTTACATGGGATAACTTTTGACCTGTCTATGTATACAATAATAAAATTTAAATATTGTTCATAATAACAACTTTAACAAATATTAAAACAGAGATGACAAATATCTTTGCTACCTGCAAAGAATATACTTAGAGACACAATGATGGGATATATTATTAGGTATATTATGATGATATTTTACTATTTATCATGGTATTTAGTAGTTAAAAGTCGATAATACTTAATATTTATTGATTTATTTTAATTATTGTTTTTATTACACAGTGGAAAACATGTGAATGTTATTGTGGCGTCATTTTTTTAATGTTCTTCAGGTACGTAGGTATACTAAAAATATAGGTACAATATTTTAATTGATCGTTTTATTCATTCGACAGTTCACGCAGAGAGTTAACAAAAATTTAAAAATTGGTTTTAAAACGATTATAATGGAGTTCTACCACATACATACCAGTTCAATTAATATATTTAAGAATATTTTTATTTTAATTTTTAATAAAACTGTTTAAATAAAATAAAACTGTTCGTGAATTTACTTCAGATTTATATAATATTAGGGGGTCACTGTCAAAACCGGTATTCTAGTATTTATCAATACCGAAATACCGGTTTTAAAAATCCAAAATACCGGAATTTTCGGTATTAAAAAAGCATACTCGTTTACGTTCTTGAAAATGAATTATAAGTTATGTGCTGCTAAAATGCAAATAATATATTGAGTGAATCTAACAGAGGTGAAAAAATAATAAAACAAATTTCATCAAATATATTTATATAAGTAATCGTCGCAATGAATTATATTGTTGTTTAATTTAATAAAATGCATTTTTTGTAGTACTTATTCCACTTTGAATCAATAAATTAGGACCGGTTTCGTCCGCCTCAGATGGAAATTTTCAACTCCCTCTGTCCCTCGAAAATTTCCCTCTGAGGCGGACGAAACCGGTCCTAATTTATTGATTAAAAGTGGAATAAGTACAACAAAAAAATCGCGTTTTATTAAACAACAATACAATGCAGTTCCACCATGAATTGACAGTTAACAAAATAAAAGAAAGCAATGAATTATCATAATATTATTTCGAAATAGAAAACATCCGTGACAAAAATGTTCAATTATTCTATAATAATTGATGACTGTACAAGCGTTGAATTTAAAAAGCTTTTCCTGCAGTCGGGACTTATTTGCACTTGATGAAATTTTGTGGGCTTTAGTTATAATTATCAATATATTCAAATTATTCGTAAAAAATCACTAGTTATAATATTATGATCAGTACATATTTTTAAATGTCAACATAATAAATGTAATATGTAGGGTTTTGCTATAAAATAATATTTTAACAATATTTTTATAGCTATATTTATTGATAAGCACCTACTTCTGTTTTTTTTAATGTCTAAGTAATACCGGTATTAATACCGGTATCCAATAAGAAATACCGAAAAAACCGGTATTGATATTTTCATTCGGTATTGCAATCCCAATTGTCAATGTCTTTTTTAGCTGGTAAATACGCATGTCCTGTATGAGGAAGGTAGATACGACCCTAAATGATACCAGCCGCATATTAACGAGATGCTTGTAACCGACTACTGTGGCAAAAGTGCACATTCTGGCTGGAATTTTACCACCGGATATCCATAGGGTAGTAACCGCCAATGTAAATTGTACAACTCGAATGTATGATGGAAGATATACACCGACACAGTCACGCTTAAAATCTAGTAAGAGCTTCCCTGGGTCATTCAAGGAAATTTAGGAGTATGTTGGAAAGAATGGTGAAGTTGATCGAATGATGCGACTACGCAACCTTGTCAAGTGCCCGATGAAAAGCTGCTATCTAGGAGCACGCAGAACTTTGCTATTTGGTGGACAATGAATCGAATACAACCCGGAGTAACTAAGACTAAAAAAGAAGAAATGGGGAAATGTGTTGATATGTTTCCTCGTTGCAACCAGTTGCACCATTCATTTTAAGTCAATCATGCGGCCATCACAGTAGTCAAGGCATAAGGCATAGAGAAAAATATAATAATTATTCCATTATGTAGATAATATATGTTTGATTATTTAAAATTTCATTCGATTACTATGGTAAAAAAACTATCGCAGAAAAACATAAATATCGATTTAGTTATTAGAATTAATAGTATTTGCATTATCAACAGGAACACTGTAGAACACATCAATATTGTTATAATGGTTACTGATGAATTTTATTCTAATATTTACTAATTAGAGTATTGTGTAACAATGACATTTTTCTCAAAGTTATCATAAAAACGATGCACTTCCGGTCATTCTTGTATTACTTATATCAGAAAAAAACGGAAAAATGACACGGAAATCACTGTTTAGATTTGTATTAGGTACCTAGCAAAAATTCAAACACTGTAGAAGGTAATTGTAGTTGTTTTCGTTTAATTTGCTGTTGGCATACAAGTTTTTAATCGGCAGATATTTTTATAATATAATATTTGTTTGTATTATAATATGTGGTGTGGCTGCTTTCTGCAGAAATATGCTCAGTTAGTTATTCATTTATATTAAAATAGAGACTACAATTAATATTATATAGGGGTGGCATTTTAAGTCTGTTTAAGGGCGGTGCTAGTGGTCCCTAGTCTACCCGGACACAGCAATGGAAGTATGCATTAATAATTGTAAAATATTACAAATGTATACGAAATAAAATGATTAATATTTTTTTTGCATTTGCAGTCAAACATATGTTACCAACATACATTTTCCTGGTTAAAACTAAAATGCGGAAAATGTTGTTAAGACAATTTGTGTACTTACAATTTTTTTGATGGAGTGAAAACCACTAAGTAATAATAAAATAAAATTAATTGTAAGATAAAAAGAAATTTTTACATACAACGTTTTTAAATTTTCCGTTGAATCATATTAACTTGACTTGACTAGCTTAAACGATCAAAAAATTTGTACTTGATAGAAATACTGAATAATGAAATGTCATTTTATATTGATTTCCATAGTAACGCACGTATATAATAATAATTTAGTTGCTAGGACCCCCTAGCAACCAATAATGGTATAGAAATAACTTTTCATTCAAAACAGAATTAACTGAAAATAAATTCAATTCTACTTCAAGATGGCTAAAAGTATTAAAAAATGCAGCGGCATCGTGTTCTGGTATATTCTAAAAGTTCCAAATGTCTAGCTAGTCGGGAAGTTAGTTAAAAATCGATTGCAAGATTTGTACTGGATAAACAACCACCGGACAAATAAGAATACGAGCTAAGAAAAACGTTGTAAAATAAAACAAAGTGAACAAAAAACCTACCAATCAATGTGGTTGAATAAAGTTAGACAGTGTTACGAGAAGTGGTAAATATTGATGTCAACTGAATATAAGAGTCAACTTTTGTGGTAGATGGCTATCAGGTTGCTAAAATGAAAATTGATTAATTATGTAGTTTGTAATTAATTATTTCTTTTATTCAACGAATAATTCACAAGATTTAAGAATGTACCATTCAATTATAAATTATTAGCAAGTTCAAGTAAGTTACATCATAAAAATATTGAAGAAATTCACGACGTCGGTTAGTAATTGAAGATCTTGGCATAAAAACATCAAATGTCCACTTTTTTCCATTTTCATTTTATTGCATTTCTATATTCCCTGTGTACGATTACATACAACTGTGCAAAGATATATTTTTAAAAAAAATCATAAGTCCCTCAAATCTGCTCTCAAAAATATGCCACTTTTCTAAAAACAGCAATAGTCCAGGCATTTTTGTATGAAAACAGCAAAGGTCCAGTAGTTCTACACTTTTATCACCAGGCGGCGTTAGTAATGTTAGTATACATTCCATACAATTTAGTGTCTGAGCTGTTAAATCATCCTTGATTCGTTTATTATTGCTTTTTATAACGTTTTCTTATATTTTTTTTAATATTTTATCATGGATATTACTAGCATAGACATCTGAAACGTCTCGAAAGAGAAAAATTAACAAAACCATGCAACGTTTTTACCAAAACGGTGACTTTCATTATTGTTCAGTTGATAGTTCAGTTCAGTTGAATAGGGTGGTATTGGATGCAATAAGGAAAATTCTAGGCCCTTCATTATAAAATCTAAAGAGACCGGAAAAAAAGATTTTTTTAATATCAAATACAGGTTAAAACTTTGGCATTTTTCGGTAAAAATTTGTAGGCTAGTTATAATGTACAGAATAGACCAGGCAAGGGAGAAGTGCTTTGTGAACATTTCAGTTTCTCTCTGGGCTGTAGGATAGATTTAATGTAGTGAAGAAAAATCAAATACAAGTCACGATTGCATTTAAAACAACATAATGGTGGATTAATTCCATTGAAAGGAGCTAAAATATATATTTTAAAATTAGCTAAATATTTACAAAACCCAATAAATGCATCGTTTAATTTGCTGATAGTAAAGGTGTCAGACGAAGCTAATCGGTTTTCTTTTTTCGTGTTAACTATCAATTCATGGTGGAAATCCATTGTGTTAATGATTTAATTTAATAAAACACATTTTTTAGTACTTATTCGACTTTTAATAAATAAATCTGGACATGTTTCGTCCGCCTTATAGGGACATTTTCAACTGTTGAAAACAGAGGCGGACTAAACCGGTCCAGATTTATTTATTTAAAATGGAATAAGTAGATAATAAAAAATGTGTTTTATTAAATTAAATCAATAATAATAATATGAAGCTAATCATTATTAACCCGCACATAATTAAAACATTTTTTGAAATATTTAATTCTTGATTTTTTACATACATTGAAGTCGTTTGTTAATAGGTAAATAATATGTCCAAACCTTATTAAAAGTTGTATTAAGATTAAAAAATAACATAAATATATATTCTTTATTTTATTTAATAAAATTATAGTTTTAGTCATACTATTTACATTTCGATCTTTACAATTTTGCAATAAAAACAACAAATGTCCAAAAATAGTGTAAAAACAGCAAATGTCACACTCATTCTTTTTTAAATATCTATTTAACCGAAATAAATTTAATATATTTTTTACATTCATATAGTGCATATAAGGTTTCTCTATAATTCCTCATTGTCAAATTAATAAAATTTTTCTTGACAACCAAGATATTTTACCCTCTCCTGAAAAAAAAGTGTTTTGTGACATTTGCTGTTTTTATGCCAAGATCTTCAATTGAAGTAATATGTATATCCTTTGATTTAATAAACAAAAATCGATTGCCATAGTAGCTTGATTTAGAAGAGCACTGATTGATGAGTGGGTATTAAAAGTGGCCAATAGTTAAAATTTGTCGCAATTAGTATGTCACCGCATAGCATAGAGGTAATGCGCCGATGGGGAGTAAACCCGGGAGATGCAGGGTTTGATTCCCTGCCGGGGAGGCTTACTTTTTTCAAAAAAGATTTTTTCTATTGGTTATAATATATATTTTCTCAGAAAGTGTTTTTCAAAATTATGTATGTTCAATTATGTAGTTATTTCTAAATTTAAATTAATTAAACGTCATCGAGCAGTTAAAACTATCGGTAAAGCGTGCCATAGTGTTCGGTTGAGTTGGTTTCCTCACCCGATAGCTATTTTAATAATAAATTGCATACATATTCAAAAACTGGATTTGTATCAAGGTTTCGTAAGCTGTGCCGGTATTGCTCCGCTTGTAGATCGAGTAGCGGTGCTTTTTTGTAAAACTTAGCCATGCAATGATAATTTATTAAAATATTTATATTTTTGTTTTATTTTAAATAATTTCTAATGTGTCCGAGTAATGAATATAGTATAATAATATGCAGTGGCAATGAGAAAATTAAAACAACTCATAATATATGTATCTCAAAACCAGTTAAGTAGACGAATATTTTGTATCTAAAATATCATATTATATTCCAAAGAAAATCCACTTTTTGAGTCTATTCTTATCTGAAACCTTTAATTATTATTAAAATTAAACAGCCAAATGTTGATAAAGGTACAGAAAGAATTTAATAATCTTAAAGTTCGTTTTCTAAAGTATTCTTTTTGTACATAATATACCCTGATTTTCAGCTACAAATATTATGTTTAACATGTATTTGTTTCAAACATATATTTGATTTAAATTATCTATTTTCTCTAGGCTTATTTCTAATATACTCGTACCTATATTGTGAGGTTTTTTTTAAATTATTTATTTTAAATAGATATTCCTGATAGAAAACAGGTAAGTATAAGATACTAAATGTTAAAAATATCCGTGATCTAGTTACACTCTTTATATGATATTAGAATATTTGCTCCGCCCTATATTTCATAATATATGGTTCGGACTGCTGAACAGTAACAAATAAAGTAAAAACATATGATTTGTCTTCAAATTACTCGATTCTATATTGATTGAATGACTTTAGCAGGTAACGCAGTGTAGCGCATGGATAACTGCTAGTCATGCCGAGAATGTGTAAAAAAACACAAGTTAGAGGACCAAGGTTTTAATGGCCTGATTGTAAGACAGGTAGGTATTCCGTTCAAGACACACATATTTTAGGTTGTGGAAGATAGGACGATGATATTAAAAATGCATGTTGTGACCTTGCTCCCGCTTTTCACTAACTTTCGGAGTTTCCGAATTGGATAACAAATCAATATAACCAGAATGCTGAGCCAAATAGGAACAAATAACAATAATTTATTGTCAACTTTAAAAGCATATGATTTAAATTAAAAAATGTATTTGCTTTATCATAAAATATCGTCAAACCACCCTATCAAAAATATTTGTAATTTAGTTACAAAATTAATTAAGGCAACACTCTTTGGCCATTTAAGATAACATTTTCGAGACATAATATATTTTTTTAATAAATTAAATCAGTAACACATATTGAAGATATCGTCCCAGTGCTATTAATTTATTGCAGTTTTATAATAACGATTTTGTATTAACAAATTATTTGCGTAAAAATCATTTTTTTTACTTTATTCAGACCATAGCAATAACTTAATTACTTACAAAATCGAATGAAATTCTATCTAAGAAATTAATGTCGGAAAACATATTTTTTTATTACCAATTTCCGCACTTTGCCGATAAGATCGGAACGGATTTTGTGCAATTTTCACTTTTGGATTTTCAAAGCGCAATGAAAATAAATTTATTTATTAAATTGACTTGATTGATTAAACAAAGAAGTATCCATAGTGTAATAATGTGGTATAACATATTACATAATATTATATTATAATATAAACCATGTTAAATGAAGTAAATATATCTAATCTATCCGTGGCAAACTTAGTAATTTAATTCAACATAATAATTTAAATGTAAGTATAAGTACGAACAAGCTTCCAATTTTAAAATAATAAACGGTGTGGTCTAAATATTATATTTATTTCTACAGATATATTTTGCGACATGCAACACATCTTTATTCAAAAGTGTCTCCTTTCACTGTTGTCTGTCTTCGTTACCGAGATTCTACAACTAACTTACTCTAATCTAAATAGCTTAACCTTATTATGCACTAGATATCTACTCTGACTAAGCGAAACTACATCATATTTTGCTCAAAACGCAAAGTGTTGTTCTAAATGGACCAGTACACCATTAACTACACGTAATTACAAATACTCAAGATATATGGACCCTCAATAAAATTAAGGTAAATAAACTTACTACATCGTAGTATGAATATACACATGATAGGTTTTACGCATAAGACCAACAATTAAAATACTTGAATGAAGAAATAAATAAGTGTTTGCTACATCCTTAAATATAACCAGAGAGTATACGTATATTATGACAAAAAGACGAAAGTTACCTAAACCGGGTTATATATACAAACTCGTCTCGACTGCAACACGTAGAATTTTTCGATGTCATGTTATTGGTAAGAAACATATGTAAAGTTCCGTACAGACCGCAACATTTTTGATTTAAAAATACGTCTAATGTTGGATGTCACATATTTTCAAGCACGCAGCATCAATGTCGCTTGTATGAAATTCAAAAAGTCGTCACTACCGCACCCATACTACGAGTATTTTACAGTTCTCCAGTCACTTTTCAGATCACAAGAGAACAAAAATGTCAAGTGACGACGATCGTAGTGAAACGACATTTCAGGTGACGAAATATTCTTCCAACAATTGGAATACTGTGTATTCGTACATTTCTAATTGACAATTAATTATCCTAATATTTCTGTCCTCTCATTTTTTAAACGCCAACACAACATCGCAGTTTCTTTGTTGGTTGTACAATGACGTCTATCTGTTTTGACATAAAGGTCACGTCGCATCATTGTCTGGGCTGTGTGTACGGGAGAAACTTACAATATCATAAGCGGTTGTGGTCATGATGATGTTGAGTGAAATTTTAGTGTGCATTGCACCTAAAGTGTAGAAGATTCTTTTGTTTTATGTATTACTAAATGTCTTAAAAAAAGTGAGTAACTTATGCTTAAAATCATTTTTCACCAACACCACTCTCACCCCGCATATAAATCACTAGACTTCAACACATCGTGCATTAGTCAACTACTTATATATTATAAACAAAATATATGTTGAAGAAAATTTTTGCCTATATTATCTAGTCCAAGTTCTTCGGTTATCATCACTATCATTATCATCAGCCAGCGTCGATCGACTTCTGGCCTCCTCTCCTAATAAAATTATTATACTAGAGACCAACAAGTTTAACGTGAGAGTCCGCTACATAGCGCTCTGCAGGGCCTCACGTTGAACTTGTCGGTCTCTATAATAATGTTATTTGTGTCCGTCCTCATTACAAAACGTCCAATACATAATAGACTTCAACGCACGGTAATATACAAAATCATTATTTTGTTAATTAAAAATTAATAGTATTACATTGTTATTATTTAATATTATCTACACATTATAATATATAAGAAATCTAAATTGCATAACATGCATTAATTTATTATCATGCAAGTAGATGGATATCTATAAAATTGAATGTTTTATTTTTATGATTTGTATTCAAGGATACCACTGAAATTTCGAAATATCAAAATTAAATTATAAATTTCCAATTATAATTAACGTCATTAAAACGTTGAACCATGTTATTCATTATCAAATCATATTTCTCATTAAAATATTGGCTATAGGTATAATATTATGTAGTACGTCTACAATGTAATTCAAAATGAACAGCTTCTTTTATTACTAAATTTAAGTCGGCGGTAGTTATCAGGGCGTGATAATCAAGAAGCGCATCAGTTGCATTCTCAAAAATGATGAGTCTTTGTTTTGCTAATCAATAAATCTGGGATTTACGATTGTTTAATGATTTTAATCTAGATTTTAGAAGAATAACGATGTAATGGACGTTGCTCTGAGCATTGCACAGTAGAACCAACAGGTTACTAACTGCTGTTTGACTTTATTGTGACGTGATTCCGATTTGCTTTTATCACTATGCTGTTGCATTCACGTTTGACTTAATGTTGTCATATTTAAAAAATATATTAATTTACCGAATGTAAAAATGACATGTCTTTTTTTTTAATAAAATAATTTTATTATTTGAAATGATTAAAAATGAGGTAAATAATTGAAAGAAAATAATGTTATTTATTTATCTAAAAAAAACACATTGTATACATAAAAAATAGGAATTCAGGACGATCACAACATGAGATTTAAATTGAAAAAGAACTGGTTCTAATCAAATGAATTATAGAAAAACTAATACATAATATACCAAATTAGAAAAGAAAAAAATAAAAATCAATGTTAAACAATAAAACAAAATATACAGCATATCACTAAAAATGTATATGTCTCTGGGGAGCACATTGGTAATTCGCACATCCTTCGCTAATGATGCCTGATAATCATTAAATTTGAGGAAATAGTTTCTGAAATAGAAAAGATATAACAACCGTGTAATATAAATTCAAATTCTTTAGAACGTCAGGATTCCGAGAGCCAACAAAAATGTGTTTAACGTTTTATTTAAATGTGGTAATTAAAAGGTCAGGAGTGATTGTGTTAAGAGAGTGAAAAACGAGTATGTCTTGTTAAAAAGCAGTCGGAAAATAATCGTTTGATAAATACCGAAAAAATGTTAAAATAAAGATATCGAAGAAAATTTCTTGTGGACGTGCTCTAAGCTTATATAAAACTACACAGAGACTCAAGATAATTAACCCGTAGACAATAATATGAACTACGCATTAACACAACCTAGAGTATACGTATGGCATTTGGATTCATGAATGGTTGAGCTGGTCGCATGATGAATCCTATAAGCTTACTTGTAGATAGAGCCGTATTATAGGTATGTGATGTGGGGATGATAAGAGTCAAAATTAAGTAGTTACTTATCTGCATATTTTAATACAAATTTTACAATTTTTACGTCGTTCAATTAGTGCAAGTGCTTTTTAATTTTCAAGGCAAAGATTAGAATAATAGTTTTTTTTTTAATTCCGTGATATTTTGAATATTTATTTAGAACACTACTGTTTTAGACTTTTCAATTTTTCAGAACGAGTAATGATCATACAATGACTTCTTCATATTTCTTCTTTACTGCTTTATTTTAAACATAGTGGCGTAAGTATTTTAATTATTTACTTTGTTATTATTATTTATTTCACAAGAAAATTTTACTTTTACAAACTTGAAATATATTTTGGTTTTAAATAAAAAATTATTAAGTAAACAGCTATATTTGTACATTGCGTTGGTTATATTGAATTAGTTTATCTCAAATTGCTCCATTAAGTTAAATCAATAACCCTTGTCATGTGTATGTACTGATTTTTGGTGTACGTAAGTTTAATCTACAATATGGATGAAATTTGAATCTGTCTTCCCTGGTTTATATAATGAATATTATCTAGTACGAAAATTTCTGCTTGTCTGACTCAACTAGACTACTGGAATAGTTCCACACTTCCAAATAAATACAATAACAGTATGAAGTGGATGCATGCTTGCAGTTTTTTTATGTGGGCGTTAGTAGTATGATGTTTGCAAAGAATTAATCTAAAATTCAAAAATACTTGCAGCCAATTGAATTATTTGTTTAGGAGTATTTTTTTTAGTTTTACGTTCATATAATAATATTATGTAAGCTCTGTTTTTATAGAAGGTATTTTTTGACTAACTTCTTTGTATAGAAATCCATGAATGAATAATTTATTTACTGATACTTAATATTCGCAACCAAATTAATTAATGATACCTTGTCAGGAAATATAACATTTTATTCATTCATTATAAATCATCCGTAATGATTCAGTGAATCATTGATTTGCACAATAGATTACATGCAGCCTCCCGACTAATATGGACGACTGTAATGAATATTTTTTAATGATCACCTGACCATCTTTAATGACAGCAGAATGACAATATATAGTTTCATTGCAATAATATTTTTTTATGGAATAATGATGACAGCTTACAATGTGTGGTAGGCGAATCTGGATAATTTATCTCATGTGAAAGTTTGTCGATTACCCCAGAAATGCGTGGGATTGATTTGAGGTGCATTGACTTACGCAGGATTTTTACAGCATAAAATAATTGGCGATGTAATCGTCAATATAAACACTTGACATTTTAAAGAGCTTTTTTGGAAAATATAAAATTATGATATTTATAAAAATATCAAATTTCAATTACAAAATTGAGAAAGTATTTTATTCTGCCTTAGTTCTTTGAAGTTATATTTATTTAAGCGCAGTGCACTATTTTTTTAAGTAAAATGGATTCTTAGAACGAAAATTAGTCATATATTATTTGATTCGAAAAATAAAATATGAAGTATTAATTAGTCAGTACCATTATACGATGAGGTGTTTAATTCGATTTGATTGCGGAGCGTTGGACGGCGTTAGTATAAAATCCACTTTATTTTGAGTGTTCTGTAGCTAAAATAGGTTTAATTTTTTTCAGGTTCATTTAAATCTTTGAATTCTATCTATATTTAGTACGTATCGGCTTAAGTCTTACTAAAATATACCTACTGGATTCGAATACCATGTCTAGAAGATTAACTTTTAGTATATTATATTTTAATAGTACATTTTAGAGAGATATTTAAGTAAAGAAATAACATGTCTTTTACTCCTGCCATGGATATAAAATGCTAAATGAAAATATTCACAAATTTAATTTAATTAACAAGGTAAACAGTAAAAAAAATTAAACCGTGGTTTCGGAATCATATTTTTGCTACTGGAAGCCAAACTTGTAAACTTGATGTTACTTTTCATTGAATAAACATTGTATTTTAAATTTATTATCAACAAATTATAGGCTATATTAATAACTTTCATGCACCATTGATAATGTATACTAAAAGCCTCTAATCATGATATGGATATATTGTTAAATAATTTAGATAAAGTGTCACGTTACTAATGTATGTTTTTTTTAAATAATAAAAAAAAATACTAAAATGTTCAAAGACAGTTTAAATATTATTATCGACAAATAAAATATTTCCCACATAGTTTTTCCATATCAGTGGATTTGGATCGTTATTTTTTTATTATTCAAGCCTATCCGTACAAAATGTCTACATTAATAATACGATGAGTACATTTAACATCACTAATTGGTATAATTAATATAATATTATCTTAAAATAAAATTCGCCTGTGATAGTAGTAACGTGTCAACTTGTAAAGGTACTGGCTTCTCTTCCGGCGACTCCGAGTTCGATTCCCTGTGAGGTCACATTATGTTTATGTGATATTCACAAAGTCTAGGCTTGTGTGATTTTTTTATTTTTATTACTTATTACACTACTGTCATAAGCCTCACGGTTATTGTGTTAGAAAGAATATATTATATTTAAAAAAAAAAGCTCTAGGTAGGTAAATTGAATTGTAGAGCCAATGAAACCAATTGAATACCTTCATGTATGACACTGTTATAATTAGGGTCGAATTTATTATGTTTGATAAAACTACAGTTAGAGGAAAGGCCTTCATCCAGTAATGGGTTAGCCCTATTTAACGATAATGATGGTAATACTATGGAGTATTTATCAGAATTATTTTTTATTGTAATTTCTTATGTTTCTAACTTTTAAATTATCGCCACGTTTATAGGTACTTACATTAATTAATTTAATCTTTGTAAAGATTATTTGCTCTGTAATTAAAATGCTTACGATGTTATTTATCATTTGTTTTAATGATTTTAAATGTATATTATTATACAGTTCTGAGTAAAGTATTAAATAAATTAGACGCCAATCATCGTTTAAATAAAAAACACTTCTGTTTTACATAATTTTCACATTTTTTATAATACCACCGACATTAAAATGCTGCTAATACAGTAATAAAATGTGCATGCTTGTGTCCATTTAAGTTGGATTGCAATAATAGATAACATAGATACCAACATGTTTAATAAGTACAATATTAAGTTACTAATAACTTTGTAACGTATATTCTAACACATTTAACAGTAAATAATAATTATTGAGATATATAGACGGCATGGCCCTCACATTATGAAGCGGGCCCTCAGGACAAGATGTTTGGCAGGTCCCCCTGCATATCGCTAAGGTTAAGATGTGACAGTGTGATGTTCTTAACAATGTTCTTCAAATACTATTCCACAAAACCCCATGAATCCATGAATTAAAATTTAATTATTGTATGTATTTTAGCGATTTTTGTATTTTTAAATACATCCACTTTAATAATTGAGTTGTAAGCATTCGGAATCATATTGTTAAACACTAATCGCAACCCCTTTTTCTGTTATTCAAATATGACCCTTTACCATATCCGATAAATAGCCATTTTCATATCAGTAAGGACACTAAAAATATATAAAATTAATTTATACACCTGAATTATCATTTAATTATATCAATAATCATATCACATCAAATCGTTGGTGTCTTTTTTAATACTGTTTGAGCTAATTTGTGGTGTGTGTTTATTTCAATTAATGTTATTTATATAAATATGGCGGAAGGTCACAGAAGGGTATCGGTAGGTACTATAAAAAGGTTATGAACCTGTAAAATATGCGATTTGAGATAAAATAAATATGAACAAAAAACATTCCCCCCGACACATTTTTTTAATCCTAAATTCCCTAATACTTGTTTTGTATATATTTTTTATTCTTGCCCTTTGTGTCGTTTATAGCTAGTTAAGTGCGCCATTATTGTCAAAAAATATATTTGGTGCGTTTATGTATATCGGAGACACACACAATTTGGCGCCTTTCAGAATTACTTACGACTTTTTAGATTTGTTTTTTTTTCGTATCTGAAAAGTTTAAACATAAACTATAACCTTTAAAATGAGGGTTTATTTACCTCAAGTCATAAAGAAAAGGATATTTTTGGACATGTCATCAATAGTAACTGCAAAATGGTGAAACAAAATTCAAATGGCTTTTCCGCGTGCCTTGTGAAAATCTTGAATAGTTTTGAAAATAAACTGATGTTATTGCATTTATATATTCTGCCATATCAGATACCAAACAGAAAATACGGAATTTATAACGTAAAACACTAACGCTCAACCATTGTTGCTTTAAGGGCCTTTGAAATTTTCATTTTTTTATGAATATAAAACAAAAAAATGACAAATTATTTTGGACAATGAGAGAAATCCAGATTTAAAATACTGTTTCCACGTACGTAACAGCAGTATTAAAAATTTGAACCTTTAATTTGGGTGCACGGATCTATTCAATATGAGAAAAACGACCGTTTTTGTAGTTCAATCAAACACTTATTCAAGTTTATTTTATTTTGGCACGCTATATTATATTGCTCCAGGCAAATAAACATGTTTTATTCGCCCTTTTGTATGTCATACAGTAGGTATAAATACCAAAAGATATCACAGGGAGTTGAGATTTTTAAAACTTGTGCAATATTATTTACAATTTACCCTCAAAATTTCTTGAATTGGCAGAGTGGCAAATATGGACATTCCCAAAATAATAAAGAATGAGAAGTTCTGCATAGTATCAAAACCAAAAAAATACAGTACATCAGTTATATCATGAGAGGAAAAAATTACAACATTCTCCTATTTATTATCCAAGAAATGCTCAACCGGAAGCCGTTGCATTTAATAGGCTAAGAACATCCGTGATTGGTATAATAGCAGCTTTCTCGAACTGTTTTGGGTAGCAAACAATAAAGCAAAGAGAGCCCTATTGGTGATTGATATCCGATAGAGTATTGCGCAAGAAATAGATACGCTATTCCAATCAAAAAAACTAGTTTCGTGAAATTGTTGCAGCTAGGGATTAACAAATGACAACAGTCTCATACTCCAATACTTTGACATATAATTATATCTACTAAAATATTATCACCCACCATGGCCACACGGCTTAAACGTTGGCCTATTGCGTCGTGGGTCCCAGGTTCGAATCCTGGGTCTGGCAAGTACACATATTGTTTTTTCAATTTGTGTATGAGTCACAGTATAGTATTGTATAGTATTGATCTAATAAGTTGAGCAAGTGGCTGATATCCATTTTTCTTAAAAACAAAATCTGTCAATACAAATCTCCAATCTGTGGAGGCCCATATGATCCTATTAGGATCGGACATGGTCAAAATAAATATTTATATAATAACTGCCACAAATTACTAAATATAAATCTTTTACAATATTTTTTATACTTCGTAAATACCAATTCAAATAATAAATATAAAACTGGTGCACTTAAGAGCGTACATAAGTGAAACGGCAAATAATTTTCAACTGTACATGCAACGAAATTTTGGTCGCGTTGCCATTCGGAGAGCGAAAGTCGAGGTGTCCGCACGTCGATTTGTTTTGTCATGGCGTCGGATGAAAATATTCTTAAATCGTGTAAAGATGACTAAAAAACTTTACCTATGTACTTAAAAAAGAAAACATGTCAATGAATATACTATTATTATTACGAATATAATAATAAACATAATATAAAAAGGATGCATGTTAAATGTTTATGACAAATTATATTTCGTTCGGCTCGCTCCATTTGCATAATCCGCGCATCACCTAGTCACGATCTTTTTAGACCATGCCTCAGCTGAGGTATAGCCTTAAGATTTTCAGTGTTTCAGTAATTAAACAATATTATTATTTATTTTTTAATATCGTGTAATAATGAAACTTATGTGGGATGTTAAAATGTTTACGTCTTGGCATCCCTGGTTAAATAGCCACGAATAGAATAAAGGTATGTAACTATGTAACCAATTTAACCTACTACCAGGAGAAAAACTGCAAATAATTATAATAATTTACATGAAAAATATATGTCGCTCATGTCAGGTACCTCAATAATAAAAACAGTTGACGCTAATTTGTACTGGTTATCGTGCTTCTACATTTTTAAATTTGGAATATTATTTTCTGTTATGCAATTGTTCATAATAAATTTTGTATGTCATGTCATGTCAACGAATCTCATCTCATAATAAAAATATTATTCCGCGTCTATGTATATACATGTCTTTTTCATTTCCTGTTATTGAGTCTGTTTGAATCCAGTGGGCGAAATGGAAATATCTCACAAAATACACCGCTCTGAAATTGGTATATCATAGTGACATTATTTTTGATGGGTTCTCTTACACATTATGTTTCATTCAGCAGTTCTATTATGTAAGATTGTCGTTCTTTTGAATTAAAATTGATACAAATATGCAATAGTTTGAATGCCAAATTATTAGGCAAATTATTTATGTGACATTGATACATTGTAAAACTTGATTCTATGCTCGTTTCATTAAAACTCAGTTACATAACACTATAAGGTAGTATATATATCGACTGTAGAAATGAAAAAGGACGTAACTCACACAAATCAAATTTGACAGGAGGCACAAAAATGTTTTTGTGTTAGTTTTTGGTCAAGCTTAAAATACAAAATAGATATAACCTTAAAGTCCATGATAATTAATAATTTGGTTTTTATATGCCGATCTGATATTAATTATTGAGTTAATTAAAGAAAACCCGACAAAAATGGTGGTTAGGTCGTTTTTCCCACTTCACTTCCTTCTTTTTTTAAATCTCCTAGCTAAATTTAGCTAAGAAATCGGCATTTGCAGCTTACATCTTTTGGACACAACGTGTATTTAGTCGTGTACAACGTTATCATCCAATAAAACATATTTTGAAAAAAAATGAGAATTACGTCCTTTTTCCTTTTTTTTGTCGATGTATATATTATTTTAAACAATACAACAGGCTATGAAGCTCAACAACAGTAGTGTAGTGAAACAGTAGTGTAATTAGTAATATAAGTAAAACAATTTGAAAAACACCCATGCTTTGATGAAAATACATAAAAATATTGTGACTTCACGGGGAATTGAAGCCAGAGCTCCGGGTGAAAGGCCAGTGTTCTACGAACTGAACTACGAGGGCTACATGATCACGATGCGATAGCATTATTTTTTGTATTATAATAGTATTGATGACACCAAAGTCATAATATACCTATGTTGCTATCAATGGGAGAGCAATATTTATCGACGAAAAGATATCTACATTTTATGTAGTTCATGCTACCATTTAAAAATTAGTAAAATATCTACTGTTTAAATTCAGGAAATTATACATGGTAAGCAGATAAAAAGGCGAACAAGAGTACGTGATGTGATAGAAGTCGCCAAGCCAATATCAATGAGCCGAACATGTACCTCGGCGATTGGAATATCATATTGTAAAACACAAGCCGCCTGATGACCACAAAATCATCTTAAAATCATCTATAGTGATGAACTAATCAGGTTCGGTGAAATTCGGTATATTCAAAATAATAGAAACCGATAAGAATTTAAGAGCTAAAAGAGAGCGTTTCCTGGTTCCAGTAGTGAATCCACTCCGATTGATGATGATAATATAAAATAAGGCATACCTAATATGATTTTTTGCCTCTTCTACACAATATTATTGTCCCAAAAATTAAATTAAATATACTGGTTTGTCTAAAATATTTTGGATTGTATCATATTAAATATAATAATAATATATATTATGTACCTATAATCAATTCTTTTAAATACTGTCTTACAAGGATGGAATTTAAAAAAAAAATGGTATCACAAAATAAGTGACAATCTACTGTGTAGTATAAATCAACCTTTAATGATGTGTTTGTCGATAAAAACAGTAGTAAGTAGTTTTGTAACAAACCAGTGCCGGTTGGCCCATCTTCAATCCGAGCGCTGTCTTTGACTTGCAATGACTAACACTGCCCTTTGACTCGTCCGCTAGACTCTGCTATGATGGCGATTGTGGTATTAATTTCACTTTCACCCAAGTATCTTTTTCTAATGCGGACATGTTATGTAAGATACCGGTTGGTGAAAACAGTTTACAGATGATACTGAATTAAATATACACACACACATGTAAACGTACATTTACACGCGCATTTACCATATACGTCACAATGCTTTCTTCCTCACCTTTCGATCTGCTACGGTGACCAGATGATCAAAATTAATTTCGTAAGAATTATTTAAATTTACTAAAATGTCAACTCTAATTAATCACTAGATTATAATAATATAAGTAATAGTCATGTATTACCATCACCACCGTGATATTTTGCTTTGTTGTTTTTTTTATTTATTATTAATAATAATGGCACTATAGCTTGGTGAGGGCCACAGCTGCTTCGGGCATTACTCTCCAGTCTCCACCACTTTCTTTCATTTTCCCAGAAACGTCAGTTGGACGCACGGAGAATCTGGTGAGTGCATGGTCGTTCCTCCGGCCCTGTCCACTTTAATCGTGTCGTCCACCTTTTAACGTATCGTTTATCTTTTTTATATGTCCCACCTGGTAATTTTTTTGTAATTAAAATATTTTTTTATTAAAATTTCTATATTTCTATGAATATGTTTAATATTTAGAATATCCGATAATCATAAAATGATAAAAACCGGTATTGGAGTAAACTAAGTATTTGCGATAGGAAACTATTTGATTTCAATAATTTATGTACTTACGTACAGTTATATTAATAATTGTTGCAATCAATTTAAATACAATCAATAATTTCCATTATTTTAATTTTAAAATGATTTCAGTGCTTAAGCAATATTACGTTTAATATACCGCCTTTCGTTTTATCAACAATAATTGTTACGGATATTTCTAGTATATAATAATAAAATGAATTGGCGTTCAAACTATACCGCGTACCGTTAAGTCGAGTAGAATATAGCAGATTTTTCCAGGAGAATTAAATTATTTTACTATATATTTTATTTACGGTTACATGTAAGTTGTACGTATGCAGTTCATCGTGGGACACTTATTCGTGCACCGCAGTACGTGAAACATGAGTTCGTATAACATTTGTACGTATATTACAAAATTTGATTAAATGTTACATGAACTCATGTTTCACGTACTGCGGCGCACGAATAAGTGTCATGCGGTGAACTGTTTACATACAAATTTCCGGATACGATTATGTACACAGTGGTTTTGAACATTTTATAATTTTAAAAGTAAATAAAGGCATATTATAATGTAATAGAATATACTGAAAACAATGAATAAAAATAACTCGAAAAGAAAACAATCGCTGGATAAATCTAGTGATATATTGATACGCAAGTGGTACAAAACGTTCAATGGTTAGCCCGATAGGTCACTGGGTCAGAGTTGCAAAAGTAACTGGCAACATAATGCACATTCCCGACAGGAATGGAATCAGTTTGTGGTGGTCTTTATCTAGCAGTAATTTAATAAATTGTTAGCCGGAAGACTAACTTATTTTACACGTGGTTTTCATC
This sequence comes from Rhyacophila brunnea, assembly GCF_057557595.1. Classification (NCBI taxonomy): domain Eukaryota; kingdom Metazoa; phylum Arthropoda; class Insecta; order Trichoptera; family Rhyacophilidae; genus Rhyacophila; species Rhyacophila brunnea. Next base: position 19,689,574 of record NW_028232796.1, on the reverse strand, counting down.
ATAATTCTTGGATTTCTATAATATATATATATATATATATATTGAGACTGTTTCATGTTATGTATTTTAATTTAAGAATCTTACATTCCAAAATCTTTTTTATAAATCTTAAATAAATAAAAATATTTTTATAAAATAAAAATTGTATGCGATGGTTACCCTGGTTATTGGGTTTGTCATGTTTATAGTATACATTTAATCAGCGAAAAAAACATGCATATTGTTATTTATAATATTGTGTTGCAAAATATTTTACAATTTTATAACTAACGGTCAAGAAATATATTGTAAATTCGAAAATGGTTACGCAAATTTGATGTCCGTTTCATCTAGTATATTTTTTATATATATTCATAAATATCTCTGAAATCTTGCATAATTTAGATTGTTCTTATTTCATTATATATTGTTACTAATAAATAATTATTCACTTTAAAAAAATGTTATTTATTATTATCTCATAAAATTCACCAAGATTATTACGGTTATATAATGATTTGTTTACGAAATAACAATGATTCTGAACCAGGAAAATTTATTGTACGTAAATTTAAAAATATGAGTTCGCATGAAAGAATTAAAATATACCTTCTCTAGATTCTATACGGAGTCTAAATTTATGAAAGTAAAGCTAAGAAAATACTAAACTTTACTTTAATGATTAAATTAATTACAATACATTAGAAATTGCATCACCGATATCTACCAAAAACGCATGCACTTTAACATAGATTTACTTCAGTATCATGGAGGGTCATATGCTTTGTTGTAAGTTGTAAGCATAAATAGTGACTTGCTGTTTTTTATAAACTAACATTTTTTTCAGAATGCATGAGTTACATTTTACATTATTATGAACGAAATATATTAATAATTCATTAGCAACCCATTTAAAAATTCTAGGGTACCTATTCATCGTCCATTGTAGCATACTATCATTATCATCATCAGGTCGATCTACTGCTGTATGAAGGTCTCCCCTAGCCCTAGTTTTTTTCCTACCACGTACATCTACCGAACTTTATGAGTTCGTCTATTCAGCGGACTTTAAATAATCAAACATTCTTAAATCTTCTTATGTATTTTCATTATCGAATAGAAAATATAACAATTACATCATATTAAGGTAAAATGCAGTGCTATAGGTACTGCAGATCGACTACGTACGATAGAGCATGCAGTTTAGAAAAAAAATTAAAAAATACATTTTAATTAATCAATACTTACGTAAATATCTAAAAATATTAAAATGAAAAATATATTTTAAATATACTTAATTTCATTTTTTTTCTTTGAACTAAATCTGAACTGTAAAACCTGCGTTTCTTGAACAACCATTTTTTATTAGTATGTATATTATTTATTTATAGTTGAATAATTTGAAGATTTTTTAATAATTCGTATTTTTATTGTATTTTATAGTTAATTTACAAAAACCTGGATTATGTCAAATAAAGCTTCGTAATCGTTCTTCGCAAGTATGGCCATAATAAAAAATAATCGAATATGCTGTATCAAATATTTCTAATGAGTCTAGTTCTGCATATATATGACAAATTGTTTTCTCTTTTAATTAGAAGTCTTGTGATAAATTTACCAGATTTCCATTTACAGATCAAAATAATCAATTAAAATAGGCGTTAAAAAGTATATTTAAACTCATAAATCTTAAACTAACTTAACGCAACTATCACTTTGATTGTCATTGATTTTACATAATAGTGTTGGGATAGTAAGTTTTTAAAACTATTTTATGACTTTTGCTAGTTGTAAAATTAAAATTAGGATATTTTTATGAAGAAAACATTCACGTTGTACTTTTTCATTAAATCGACGAAAATTTAAGAAATAAAAAATAAAAAATAAATAAAGAGACTTTTTAAAACGATATGTTATCAGGGACTAAGAAATCTGAAAGTTGAAAGATTCTATCGTAAACTAAGATATGTTTCTGCTCGTTGAATTGATTTATATGATTATAATTTCACAATGTACAACAAATATAAACAAATCGTGAATATGTCATCGTCATAAATGAGGGCATTTTATTTAATCGCCGTATACGAGTTGACAAAATATTATGCACCTACTTAATTATAGTAATGGAATTTCTATTTCATTTTTAATTGATCAAATATGTATATGTATCATATATATATATATATAAATATTTAATTGGTCACTCGACGTGTGTGGTGTTCGATGTGTAGGTAGAAGATGATGATAATGACGAAGTCTACGATGTAGTGGGGTGAAATTTATTAGCAGCGTATCAGTACAATAGTATATTATACATGATAGTTACTAGCTAAGTACTCTGATTCGAGTGACATTGAGATAAATTATTCTTCGTTATTTATACAATAAAAGTTAGTACATTAACATTAAATTCTGTTACATAATCATATTAAACTAAATATAGAATCAGCGTTTTAAATTGAGTAGCAAAAAGAAATATTATTTGTTAATACAGTTGTAAGAAAATACTATGAGAAATGTTTATTCAGCTCATACACCGTAATGGTATAGTGCTGTGATATGATGTAATAATACACCGTCTCTGATTTCGCCTAATCGACTTGCTGTCTAGCTGAGTTGTTTACTGGATCGCTGGGAATACATTGCTGCAAAGTAATTTGATATTTTTATAAACAATAGATATCTGATCGCTTATTATTCTGCAGCTACATACATTTAGAAAACGCAGCGTGGTATGGAAAGATGTATGTTGGGCACAACGTGGAAAGATCACAAAATAATTCAATAAACAGCCAAGCATACGCAATGTGATAGAGGTCGCTAAACAGATGAATTGGCAATAGGAAAAACATGTGGCTTGACGAGTGGACAATCGTTGTATAAATTCCGTCATATAGTGGTACCCAAACGATCACCGGTATACCCTAAAACCCGTCAGATAAACGAACAGATAGATGTACGTATCAGCGAAGAGCTGGGGACCGAGAAGAGTAGAGAGAGCTAGGGGAGGTATTCATATAGCAGTGGATCGAGTCCGGCTGATGGTGATAATAATTAATTTTCAATAAACTAAAAATACATTACATTATTTGCACACGTTGGTTGTGGGTTTAAAATGTAGCTTAATGTTTTTGAATGACTGTTAGGTACAGAGCAATAATTATTATAGTGAATTATTATTCCTGACTACCAGTCCTTGTAAAGCAGTATGTTAATAAAACCACCACTGTTATGAACAAGATATACTCTGTTCAGTATTTTTAATAGTAATTATTTACCTTTTCCCTTAGGATGTAGCATATAACTTTCAGTTTTCGACATAATATCCATCGATTGAAAAAATGCAGTTGCATTATTTATTATCATTATCAACTGTGGCAAAATACTAACCTCGACGGAAATATAAATATCTAACAAAAAAAAATTGCCCCCAGAAAGAATTAATGTATAACTAATATTTAGATGTGATTTGATTGTTTGATAAATTGGCATAAACTTGACGTTATTAGCTATATTGAATGTAAGATCATTAAATTATTGCTCACCGCATACTCTTAATAGCAATATATATTTTTCAATACAACTTCCGTACAAAAAATAACCGATCTACCAAAATGAATTAGCTTGTTTTTTTAACACTGAAATTCTTTTATAATATTTTTTGCCAGAAGTAAGTATCGGTTTCCGCAGTTGTCCGTTTTTGGTTTTGGAAAAAAATATCCGATTCAATATGCAGAAAATAATAAATTCAATAAATCATTTGCCTGAGCTCTGGTATGCTCATTCGTCTGAAAAATAATAAAAAGAAATACACATTACAGTATTTCCGACAAGTGTTATTATTTACGGTTGGTCACCCACGATCAAAAATTATATAAGAATCTTTTTACATATTACTTTATAAGTAAAAGTGATGGTTAGTTGATAACAAAAAAAGAACACTTGTTTTAACTGATTCTTTACGAGATGTTTTGATTGATTTGTTACACTATGGATTTAGAAGATTCAACTATACAGTTAAACATTTTAGTTAGATGGAATTTATATAAGTCTTATAAAAACAAACAATAAAATGTGTAAGTAATATTTTTTCTTGTATTTTTTCCACAATTGAATTATAATTTTGAATGCAAAACCGGTTCTATCGGATACTTTCAATAATAATTGAGAAAATACATTTAAGCAATATAATATTTTTACGCTTCTGTTGATGTACACAAATCAGTTGCGAGGGGTGGAGGTAGGCTGTTAAGATTTGACATAATTAATGTACACTAAATTAATTTTGTCAGTCATACTTATTTGTTTTCATACATAACTTGAAAACACCTCAGATCCTATTAGAAAAAATCACATTAGAAAAAATAGGATGCCCGACAGGATTTGAGCCCGTATATCCACTGGTATCGGCCAATACTCGTTAACCAATTAAGCTACAGGCCTCATACTTTATAACGATAATTAAAACTAGTAGGTTCTACATGAAATGCTTATCAAATTGCGTTATTATAGAGAAGGTTACATTCTCAAATCTTGTGAATTATTCGTTATGTATCTATAGTCTATGGTTTAATATTTGTTTTCATTGAATTAAGAATACAATTTGCAGATGGTTCTGGTTGATTTTGAAAAATCAACTAAACCCTGTCTAAACCAAACTATAATAGTTTAGGTATGCTATGAGCGATCCGACAGAAAGAGTGCACACTTTTTTAGTAATATCTATTTATTTTCGTTTATTAAAATTAAATTATATTATTAAAATTAAAAATACTTTTATAATATTATATTGGTTAGTTTTTTTAAATTCATTTTGCCTGAATCAAGACATAATAGATAAAAAATATTCTTCAATCTATAAAATATCTAAAATTATGTATGATGCAATGGTATAATTTTAAATATTTTATAATAGAGACGACTATTTTTGACTATTATCTATTATTGGTTTACACACAGTTTAATTTAATTCTCAAAAACCAACCAACACTATTTGAAATTTGTAAACTTACATCAATGAAAGCAAATAAGCATGACTCTCAAAATTCAGTGTGCACTATTTGTGTCGGATCTTATTAGCCTACCTCCACTCTTCGAGTAATCGTTTTATTTTACATTTATGAGGGAACGACTGACAAGACGTAATCACGAAGACGTGCTTCATGGATGAGAAATGAACTCTTCATCCCACCCTACAAAATGGTCCGTTTATATTAGGACACTTCTATCGTGATATTTATGTTTTGTGTCCGACGTTAAATTTCACAGACTGTTTACACCTACGTGGTGTCTGACATAAATTCACGCATACTCCTTTCACGAAAACCGTCTGTACATATCTCTCAAAAGTAGCAATTGCGATAAATATATGCGATATTTATATTATGCCAATATTACTTATTTCCATACTTATGTCGTATATTTTCCACACGTAGTGTCACTACTTACTATAGGTTCAAAAACGTAGCGAGTGCTATTATTCTTAGTCTTTTATCAAAAACGAGAGAGAAAACCTATATGGGTGCGAGAATCGACTTGGCGACGAAAAAACAAGGTGCTTTTTATTTAATGACATAATTGAGAGCAGAAGATCCAATTTAATTTGCCTTAAACCACTCTGTCTTCATTCAACCTATATTTTTTTTACAAAAAATTATCATTATAAACACTTCTGTCAAACAAGCAAAGCAAACAATGTGTCAGAGACTTGATATTATAAAAGTAGACGGTGGCTCAACTTTTGCGATTTATGTTTGCACGTTTAAACTTATCGCAGTCTCGGTGTTTACATTTGAGCCATATAAGTAGTGATACAAATGTTAGGTAAGGGCAGGACACATACGACACAAGTTGTAGATACTAGTGTAACTAGAGTTTACACTAGTTGAATATTGTGTCAGATATAAATATCACGATATAAGTATCCAGATATAAACGTACCATAATATTCCATGCCCACGTGGTGCAACTGCACAGATTCTCTAAATAGACTTATTTTTTATAAAAATTATTTAAAATATTACCAAATAATGACAGTGTTGGTAATATATTCCGGACACATTACGTTTAATTACCTACTTCTCCCATTTGGCCATGAATATGTTACATTATTACGTACGCTACAAAGGCGTGTCCAACTGTCGATCTAATAATACTTAGCATTTCAATGCAGTACAATTAAATCTATTCTGAATTCAACACAATCCAAGAATTTATTGCCGAATCGGTTGATTAACATAATACTTTGTAATAATAAAATAATAGCTCACGTATTTTTGCCACACAAAACTGTGAAAAAATGTTGAGTGTCTAAAAAGTGTAGTGGCCTTTATTGGCGTTAAGGCGCTAAACAGACTGAGACGCTCAATAAAGTATTGCATAATTTTTAATTGTCTTTTCCTCGACATCTGGTTTATATGGAAAATGATTTTTGTCTGAGTAAAGAGTTCATTTATTTCTGTATTTTTTTGTCAATCAATTTATTGCCTTATTTAATAATAAGTCAAAATATTGTACATTGACCAGAAGTGTTTCACAATATTATATCAAAACGACGTCAGTGTGCTGCCCCTGAATAATTTGTATTTTATTCACTTTCGAGTTAACTAAAATTGCTATCCATTTAAATGCTTTAGAATGTATAAATGGTACCTGAGGTCTGAAGCTTTGTCGTGCTATCATTTTTTTCCATAATAACATATCCTTGTATCTTCAAATACTTACAGTTTACTGTATAGGTACTTATTTAGTTTGTAAAATATGTACTTAGTAATTTTCACCATGATGACCGAGCAGTTACGCTTCGGATTATAATGTCGTGAGTCAGGTCTAGTAAATTTACATGTTCTTAGACCTAAAGTATCCACCTAATAGGTTGAGCAATAATTAGCTAATATCTATTTCTCGTAAAAATAAATATCTGATTATACAACCACATGTGAAGACACAAACGGTATTATTAGAATCGATAGAATTAAAAATACTTCAGCATTCAAACACATCTCTTTTTGGTCTGAATATAACGATTTAATCTAAATATGGTAATTATTAAAATATTTACCACCACGTCAACTTACAGTTTAGTCTTTCTATAGGGAACATTCTAAAAAATAATAATTAATATTCTAGAATAAACGTGTGCCGTGCAGCTGCTTTTCTATTATCTATATCATGTGCATATCCTCCTGGTAAAGAAGTACCACCATTCGGTGCTTCCCGTACTTCAAGAAGTATCCAGGAAAGGAGGTGACATTATTATATATATATTATAATTGAATCGATAAGTCTATTTTAAAGATATAGGAAAACTACGTACATGAAAGTCTCAAAAACATGGAATAGGATGAAGATATTTTCTTTAGCTGACACATTCAAATTATGAGAAATATATAATTATATAATATATCCATTTCTATGCGACACTTATTACTTATTATTAGGTCACCCTGGAATGCGGCTGATCTTTGATGAAACTTACAGTGAGTTCACATAGAATTTTAAATACAAATTTATTAAGAGTTTTTCATAATTTTTTTATGCTCCTAGTAGCTTTTGATATTTGGAATACACGATGTCGTGAATTACGTGAATTGTGAGTCAGAGATAATTATTAATATAAAAATAGATTTTATAAATATATATATTTAAAACATTTCATATAAGTGCAGATCGGTAACTAACATTTTGTCATCTCAGATTAGGGACAGATGGCACATACTCTATTTAGCTATACAGAAAATTAATTCTATCGACTGAGGGTACTTGATAAATATTTAATTTATATTCCAGCTAGCAATATCATGATTCTATAATTCCATATAAATTTGTTTTAGCTGCTCGCCAACTTCGGCTCCTGGATATATCCACCTGACAATGTGACAGCAAACTGAAGAGTAAGAAAATTCTGCGTTCTTCACACTGAAGAGTCTTTTCAGGTCCAAGCTCATTTTAAACTCAAAATAAATTCCAAGTATAGAGTATGATTGGAAAATCAATAGTTATGCATGGGCATCAAACCTAGACGATATCGGAGAAATAAGGCTATCCAATTATTATTCAAAAATAATTTTCTCCGAAGAATATTTGTATGGATTAAAAATAAAACGAAGGTGGTGAATCCGTACAAATGCTGAGCTTCTCAAACAATTTTATCCCAATATAGTAAGTGTCTTGAGGGTGCTAAGACAAGTGGGTTAGTTACGTTGTTAGATATAATATAGCTCTCAATAAGGTTTATAAAGAAACTTCAATAGGCAGTCGTGCCCTTTGCTACCACGAGAGAAGATGGGTGGACTGTCTTACGAGGAATGCAGATAAGTTGAGTATCACTAACTGAAGAGAGAAACCTTCTTATAAATATTCCTGAAGGATGATTGTAAATACCACGAATACTGAAAGGTCTATACTCTATAGTAGTCTAGACGGGATGAAAGTCACTACTTTTTCGACCAAATGTAGTAATAAAATTATATGATTTATGAAGATTAACAGAATTAATATCACTTTTCTATAAATAATTAGTAAATTTTTCGTATTAATAGTAAAAAAAAAAAATTAAACCACTAGCGGTTGTACACATACCACAGGTAGATAAACAAAGTGTCCGAAGTTGCACAAATATGAAAGTGGGGTCACGTAAATCGATTTTAATCTAGTACAATACTATGATCAATTATCGCTTAATTCTTATTTGTATCATAATATCCCCTAACAGAGATCAGTCACCATCTAGGTGATCTTTCTATATTATCTGCTACTAGGAATAGTTCAGTAGAACTTACTGTACTTGCGTCACGGAGTTTTTTAACCCTAAAAATGCAGCGTCGTCCTTGCTACATTGACCACTGATATTTCCTTGAATGGCAATGCAGGGAATGCTTTACTTTTGTCCTCTTATGATGTGGCCTAGGTATTAGTTGTTTCATAGTTTTTATACTACCATTCATTTGAGGATATCAATATTTGTCACCCGGTCAGTCTAATGCATTTTCAGAATGCGTCTATATGTACATTTTGAAAGTTTCAACATCTCCTGGTTTAGTGTCAATACCTTTCAATATAAAAATATTGAGAGAACATAACAACAAACCATACGCAGTCTCGGATCAAGGTTACAGGCTCAATTACATAGGAGATGTATAATTTCGAGAAATGTACTTTTCGTTATCTCTATTTTTGTTATTAATTTAATAATGTATATATTATTAAAATCCTAAGATATAAAAATCAACCACTGTATATTGGTGCCTATTTCATACTTGTAGTGTAATATACTGTTTGTATAACATAAATGTTTCAAATAGCAGATATAATTACATACAATAACAATAATAAAAGATATACAATCTATTAAATTATAAATAAGTATACGACATGCAATAAGTTCTTTTTCATACCAATTTGTTCAGTTTACACGGCGATCAATTTGTTCATAGTTATTGGTTTAACCGCAATAATTGTGGCCGATAGATTTTTTCGCGGATGTCAAAAACAAAACAAAAATTCCACTGCAAGCTATGATACTTATTGTTGAACCAGTTTCTGCTAATAGGCGATACGTCAAAAGTAAAACACTACTTCTACAATCTATTTCGTTTAGTAGATAGGAACCAAATTACTTTTAGTGATATAAAAATCGCATAGAACGTGCTGAATGAAATAATAGTGTTTTTTTTGCATTCATTCTATATCGGAAACAAGTTTCGTAATAGGTGATTTTTTGTTGATTTAGCAAATGAATAATGAATACTGTCTCAAAATAGTTTCAGTAATACTAGTTTATCACAGCATTTAAACGGGTTGCGAAATCCATAGCAAATCTTTATTATTTAAATAAATTGTAAAAAAACTTTAATTTAAAATTATTGTTTTATCATTTTATCAGTATGTTTTACATGTATGTATACGTGATGTATCATGTGAAGTAACGTACTCGGGGGGGGGGGGGGGGTAGATGAATCATGCACTACTTAAGGGTGGAATATTATTAAGGGCCACACATAAAAATAATGATGCAAATATTACAACTTTTAGAATTAAAAGGTAGGTACATAAATAGGTCCATTTAAGACAGACGAGATGAAATATTAAAATATGATACACAAAATGGAAATATTTGAGGGCGGTATTTTTTTGACGTTTAAATCTTTTTGATTTTAATCACAATAAGAGATCACCATTTATATCAATTGTCAATAGTGATATATTATATTTTATTTTCCTCTGAAAGCTCCATAAAATTATACGATTTAAATTTTATATTATAAATCTACATACCTAAGTATTTCATCCTTTATTAAGTGACGTAAAGGAAACATACGTATAAACAAATAGATGTTATTCAAAATAATTGAAAAAAAATACATTTTTTTTCATTGGCTATTATAATCTAATGCAGATTGAAAGGCATGGCCGTCTCAAGAAGAGGTTTTCTAGTCGTTTTTTACGAGAAATGAGCGTTAACCACGCCTTGTTTAACGTATTACATCTATGTTTTAGGCCCATACACACAAAATACAAATAGAAAATCAATATGCGTATTTGCCAGACCCAGCATTCAAACCTGGGACCCACGACATTATAGACCAACGCTTAAGCAGCTCGGGCATCGTGGGGCCGTCGGCATAACAATCAGCTTTAAAAAATCAACGAAAATTCCGTGATATATACTGCTTGAGTGAACAGAGGTATTGAGCATACATATGGATGAACTATTAAGTTGTCGAATAAAACAAATATTTGTGTCGCCGAGTTTCAAAACCCAGTATAACACTTTTTTGAAATAATTAAGATATATATCGTTGGATTTGTTATTAAAATCTCTACATGAAAATTTTATCGCCTCTTTCAAAATCCGCTACGATTAACTGTCATTTATGAAACAAAATCAATGTGTCTATCAAATTCCGCTATAACACTACTGAAACATTCAAAACCTTTTTACTTCAAAAAGTGTTTGTTAATTTTCTCAACATAATGAATCTTTGAATAATTTTATGATGTTGCCTGTTAATTATAAAATTATTTAAAAACCCCCTTATATAGTAAATGTAAGCACACCTTAGAAATTATTAGAAAATTATAATTTTTATTCCACTTATGAGCATCACATTATTAATAAACACAATATTGTTTTGTATTAATAATTAATTATTGTTATAGGTACATATATAACGAGCGTGATCATACTTCCTAAATACAATAATTATATGGAATTAAAAGTAAATAACCTTTAAATAATGTTGATACAAATAATATACCTACTTACTGAATTTAATAATTTATTTGTATGTAGATAGGTTGTGGATTGTTAGTAGTAGTGTATCTTGGGTTTGAATCCCGATATTAAAAAAATCAAACGTTATTTTTAAACGTGTGTTTGGACTAAGATCATGAAAAAGTGGCTAATATCAATTTCTCGTAAAAAATCTATGAATAAATCTCTTAGCGAGGTGTTCAAAATTCAGATCGGATTATAGAGTAAATGATATCGTCACCTCAATACTACAACTAGATAACTCTGATTTGGTCATTGTTGGGAAAATTAAATTTAAACTTTACTTGATTAACATACCTAAATCTAGAATTATTATTTAAAATAAAAATATAAAATTGTGCTTTACTAATTGAGAATAATTAAGTAATGTTCAATTGTATGAAAAAAAATTGTAGATATATCATTTTATTTATTTAATGCATGTATGGTTTTCAAATACAAAATTAATACAGTTCTCATTAACTTCTGACTTGCGTAGTTTTATCATTTTGTAGAGAGAAGCATAATATTCAATAGCTATTTCAAAAACATCGAAAATCAAGCTACCTAGTTGTAGTATTGGTGACGATATAATATTATTGTTTACTATAACTATATAAATATGATTATGTGTATCGATGCATTAAAATAGCTACCAATAATGTGTATAAAATTAATGCCAAGCTTGTAATATTATTTATTTGTATAGTTTTGTAATGTTGGTAGCTAAAAAATATATATATATATGATGAAATTTATTACGATATTTAAGTTAAGACCGTTATATAATTTGTGATTCAAATACAAATTATAATTTATTTATTTACATATTATAGTGAACTTTACAAATTATAAATTTTAAACGTTCAAAATAATATTATGACATTTACTTAAAAACCAAAAATTGTATTAAATTGGTATGAAAAATAGATGCAGTATAAGAAAAACAGTAGGTATACCAAATACCAAAGAGTAAACATAAAAATTGTAAAGTAAATACCTACATTGAAGTACACCGAATGTACTAAGTATACCATATTTTAAGAATTTATAAAACATCGCCCACCTATACTCATCCTCATAGATGTTATATCAACATCCTTTGGTTGAACAGAGTTATTGTTCTTCCAACTGGCTTTACCGAAGGCAGGTTAGTTATGTAATTTGAGAGAACAAACAACTGATGCTCCCGATTTCTAAGATAGTTCTCGGAAACACAATATGTCAATACGACTAATAATGACAGAGATCTCATATACACCGTGTATAAGATGAAAAAAATACGTGGCTAAATATCATAGTATAATATATAAATAGCTATCAATCATTCGATAATTCAGACTTATTAAAGAGTACATTTTCATAATTGATATACTAGTAAACTTTTTTGAGAATATACTTTGTGAAAACTGTGTGAAAACTTTGTGTAAGCTTTGATAATGTTTCTTACTTTTTTTTCAAAAAATCACAAAAAATATTAATTGTTTCTTTTTTAAATCAGGACGGCTAAGAATTTGATGTTTAGATACTCGTATATCTGTAAAAGGTAACGAAATAAAACCGTAAGTTTTAATAACAACATTTTACTGACCTTTTTCTTCTAATGTTTCTGACACGGGCAAACTCTTCGAATCGGCTGGAATTGGATTACAAGACACGAAAATTCCAAACCCAATCACCACAAATGTCAACATAAAACTGTGGCTAATACCAAACATTTTCACTGTGTTATACACTGAAAATTTCACTGAATTTTACTATGTACACCACGAGTGTATTATCTTGAAAAACCCATGAAAAGCTTCAATGATATTATAAACTAATCCACTGTTTTCTCAGATGTTGAATAATAATAATATAGTATATTTTTGTATAGACACTTTTTAAGGTTAGGTATGTAAGTGGTTTGCGATTTAAATTTCGCGTCGATTTGAATCCAAGCCGACAATTGCAGTGACGCAGTCCCACGTCGATCGCCTTTCACGTCTGAGCGTGCACTGAACACCGCCGATTACTTTCTACCTGTTTTATATTACCATTGTAAAGAACGAGTGTTTTTTAGACCGTCGTATCAGGTGATAGCAAAGTCGATGCATTTTTGGTGGATTTCAATGAAATGCACTAATTTTCAGATGACACATTATATGTTTATTTCGAGATATAGCACGATCGTACATGAATTATCTTTAATATAAATAATACAACACCTACATTATATATTTTTTTCTACATTATTCAAAATACGTAAAGAAATAATTAGCATACAATATAATATTATCAAATTATAATAGTTTTATTTCGTTCTTTGGCTATACAATTCGTCCTTACTCTTGGTTACCTCCCGAAGAGGTCTCTCATTTGTATTTATTGTTCTAGAGATATGAATGTTAGCCATGTTCTTAACCTATTACTTTCATTCTCTGCCGGGTCTATTCTATACACAAGGCGACTATCGACCGCTAAAGTGATAGTATTTATCACATATTTGTATTAAGGTATTATAATTGTTACAATAAGTTAGCCGTCTAAACAGTCAAAACTGTCTATCTCGCTCTAAATTTTATCACAGCCAAGAGAGGTTCTGTTAACTTAGTGCAACAATTATAACCAACTTATTGTAATTATCTTCGAATTACTCTTGTTGTATAAATATTGTTAACATTCGTACATATTTATTTGTTTTCTCCTCATGTTATGTTGCAAACGTCTTGAATTAATAATTTGTTCACTATATGATCGTGTTTCATTCTCTTGTGGCTCGTAGATCACTAAACCATAACTTCTTCTCGATTAAAACTGTTAAACTCGTGACAGACTTATTAAGCACTAATAGCGAGGGCTTCAAGACTAGTCAATGCACTCCCGGAGATATCGACATTTCCAGGGCTGTATATTTTTTTATGCCATTTCCATTATCAAACGTCTGCGATGAATTCGGCTATTTTTACACGTCTGTCACTAGGTACTCTAAATAGAGTTGAGGTGCTGAGCTCCAACCAGTCTCTAAAATTCTTGAACCAGGACATCTTCTTCCTGGGCCTTGCTTACCGTATATTATCTTCCCTTGAATAATGTAAATATTTATATCTCTCGGGATGCCACCTTATGTGGAAAAAATATGCCTATTTTCTAGTTTTTATTTCTGTGAATATTATATTTGGACTTTCTTTTCCTCGACATCGTCTTGACATTCGTAGCATTGTCTTGTCAGCTGATACGGAGCATGCACCTGTATACCCGCATTTTGAAAGGTCTATGAGCATTGTCTTCATGAGTGTCCACTGTCCATGCCTTCACACCATATAATTGGACTGAAAAGTCAGCATCTTATCACTATAATTCTTAAATTTATTGTATTGTTTGACATTTTTTTTCTGATGCTATTCTTTGCTTTATATTTTTATAATAAACAATTTATTTTAATTATAATATAGCGTTGTGAACAAATTAAGTTAATAATTTATTGTGTGCATTGACGTCCAATGGGAGTAGGTAGGTCATTCATTGCATAGGGGCGGCACATTATAAAGGGCGACGAATGAAGGAACGAATACAAATATTGAAACTTTTAAGAACAATGACGGTTATTTATAAAGCAGACGCTACGGTCACTTCATTAGAAAGTACCTTAGTTTAAAAAATAGTCAAAGCATAAAAAATCCTAACAACATTTTACTATTGTATTTTCATATATGTTGTTATGGTGGTTTATCGCACAGGCAGAATATTCATAAGGGTTACACCAAACAAATTTGCAGACAATTTGAAACTAAAAATACAGCTTGTAACGAATCTATTCTATACACAAGACTGCTTTCGGCCGCTATCTAGGGTAGGGAAGTATCCAAGTATTAGCACTTATTGTAACAATTACAATAAGGTAGTTGTAATTGTTACAATAAGTGCTATGTTTTAACAACACCTCTCTTGGCTGTGATAAATTTTAGAGTGAGATAGACAGTTTTGACAGTTCAGACGGTTAACTCATTGTAATTGTTACAATAAGTGCTAATATTCCGTTACTTTCCTACCCTAGTTAGCTGCTGTAAAGGCCGAAAGCAGTCTTGTGTAGTATAGAATATATGCGTAACACTTTGCCTAGGGTTATCTCTAATTAGGTACCTACATATATACCTATAATATGTTGTTGTTTTAAATAAATACATAAAATATATTATTACACTTCCTTATAAATAAAAATTATGCAAGTGTTGTCAGTTTTTTTGGATCAATTAAAATTTCCGAATTGTATGTATGTAGGTAGGTACTTTTTAATACTCAATAAACTGTTCATACATCAATAATTTTGAGTGATTATTTAAAAATAGAACATTGTTTTTTTATTTCATTTCATTGAGTTGAGTCAAGTCATTAATTGATACAATACTATCTATTATAATAATATACTTAGTTATATATGATTATTTATTAAATAGCGACACCATAAACCATGTCAACCGATTTCACTTTTTATTTTTCAAATATAAATCAAAGTAGACATGGCATTATTAAATTGATAATTTTACTATCATTTTCTTCGACACGATAAAAATGGTTTATTAATCTGTAAGTGATGCGTTCGCATGTTAACAGAAATTCGTATCAGCCACAGGTTGTCGTCAAATTGGAAAATGTGTCGTGTGATGTGAAAACTGTAACTCAGTTTTTGTTTGTCGGTATTTTCACAAATTTCATTTCAAGAACCAATATTATATTGCGTTAATGAAAACTCATTTTCAATAATAGGTTCTAAGTACAGAAAACAATTTTTCCTCGAGTGCTTTCTCGTATCGGTACTAAATCAAACGGTCTATAAGTATTGTCACCCCCTCCCCTTATTAACATTATATTAATAAACATACATTCTTTGCTTTTATAAAAATTAAGCTATGATATATTCTTCATCAAAATATGGTTTTATTCAGGATTATGATCATAAAGCCAAAGCTCGATATAAACTAATAAAAAAGCTAAACACATTTTTATTCGTTGTTTTTTTATTAATTACTTGTTCAAAAATCTCTTCGAGATAACTTATATGCTTAATAAACTAAATTAAAATAAACATAAAAAACTTAGTAAGTAAATGCAAGATATGCGCTTGATTCGCACTACAAACAAGATTTTTCATTTTTTTTTTCAATAATAAGAATTTCTTAATCTTGTTTATATTTAATGGGTATTGAATAAAATAATAATATTGTAATTATTCTAATAATATTATGTTTGTTATACGGATTATTTTACTTGACGTTTTTATATGGAGAGGGATTTTTTTGTAGATGACTTGGAATAATAGAGACAACTGGTTTTGTAACTAGTAATAAAGTAATATGGTCTTTTTAGGAGATTTTTATTAATATAACAGAAAGTTTAGGTGGCTGTTAAAACATTGAGAGTGAATATCTTTGATTAGACCATGCCGATGTGACCATGCCGAATAATTTACATCAAAGTCAATATTCTATTCTGACTATATTTTTAATTAATATATATATTTAAGGGAGAGAGGCATGCCAGCAGAGAAAAAATCAAAGTCAAAAAAATACTCAAAAATCTAAACGGTCAAAAATTGAAAACTTAATAAACTAAATTTTAATAATAAATATGACCATAATATATAATGTAATAATAAGATATGACCCTGTTCACCAAATTCACATTTTATTACATTTTTTTACAATTGTAAGTTTATCTTTGAATTAAAAAAAAATCTTTTTAATGTTTTCAGATACATATTTATTCTCTCTTCTTGGTCGTGCACTCATGGCTGAGGATCGTGACCACATTTAAATTTCGCCATCCTTTGAGCGACCAAGACTTTCCATCCTTCTCGATCTTCCGCTTTTCTCAGGGCAGAATGGATGGTGCCCCCAGTCAGCTCTTTCACTTGGTCGCTCCATCGCGCAGACGCTCTTCCTCTGCTTCGCTTTCCCTGGAGGCTACCCAAGACTACCAGTCTCTCCAGGTTGTCCGGTCCGCGCCTGACAATATGTCCAAAAAACTGCAGAATTCTTCTCAGACATATCGTCGAGAGCCGTTCCTTTATCTTCAGTCCCTGGATGATTGACAGGTTCGTCATGTGCTCCGTCCAAGAAATGCGAAGCATTCGGCGCCAACACCACATCTCAAAGGCATCAATTGCATTCCGTTCTTTTGCCTTCAGGGTCCACGACTCGACTCCGTATAGGAATATCGAGAACACTAATGTTTGCACAAGCATCATTTTTGTGGCAATCGAAATTCCCCGATCCTTCCATATAGTAGTAAGGCGTGTCATCGCACTTTTTGCAATTTGTGTGCGCCTTCTTATTTCCGCTTCGCATCCGCCCTTTCCACTGATGGTCGATCCAAGATATACAAACTCGTCGACTGTTTCGAGGTTTTGGAGTGTACTTGATGTTAGTAGAAGGTTCGCCCGATCAATAACCATTAACTTGGTTTTATTCATATTAATAAGGAGGCCGTATTTGCGACTCTCTTCCTCTACCCGGTGTAGCAGCTCTGAGAGTTCCCTTTCATCAGCAGCGATTAGTGTGGTATCATCTGCGAATCTTAAGTTATTTATTTTCTGGCCACCAATAATTGTTATTCCGCCTTGCCAATGATCTAGGGCTCTTCGCATTATATGCTCTCCATATATATTGAATAACTGGAGAGATAAAACACATCCCTGACGAACTCCCTTCTCGGTTCGGAAACTCTCAGAAAACGCACTATTTACTCTCACCTTTGTGTGGCTATTGTTATATAAGTTTTTGATGAGGCAGGTAAGGTGTGATGGAACTCCCATTTCCAGAAGTACGTTCCACATATAGTTCCATCTTACGCACTTACGCACATATTTATTAATTAATACTAATATTGTAAATTATCAAAAATAATCTCAAATTGCAAGCTTCGTAGCTGGCATGCCTCTCCCCCTTAAGTCAAAAGATGATTTAAAGAATATACAAGCACTTTTTTATAAAATATATGTAAATAAAAAATGCATTTTTTTAGAATATATTATTATGAGTGTATTTTTGATAATAGGATTCTCACGCAAGCATTGTTAAATAATTTTTGATAATCAATATTAAAATAATGGTTTACTGAATTTTATTATATTTGTTCATCTTCAGCCATATCCGCCTCTTAGATGGAGCATATGCGGTGCCTCCAAGAGTCTCTGTCGATAGCCCAGTCTTCTTGCATCGTTCTAGGTCATACCAGTATCCCGTAGTTCCGCCGTATACACTCTATTGATAAAATTTTGCGGGCTTCCAGGACGCCGGAATTCGGTTTGCTTGAAAAATATGCAAGCCAGGTTGAAGTTCTCTTCTGGCATCCGCAATTAATACGTGGCCGACCTAGTTCCAAGGTCGCCTCTTCACTCTCAGTGTGAAGAGAGACTGTTTGATGTGTTATATTATCTCCTCGTTACTCCTAAAGTCATACATCTGTTCTCGAACCTCGGTATACGGCTGCTCCGAACCTTTGTAAAGCAGCATCGTCAGAATGCAAGCGTCGAATAGTGGGTATTAGGTTTATATTTTGGGAAATACTTCGGAGTACCATCACGGAAGATTTCATTTTGCAGGAGAGTTTGCTATCCGAATGGGAATAGCTGGAACAACATTTAACTCGATTCGGAATGTCTGGGACGCTCAATAATAATAATTGTACTCGGTCAAAACCAACGTCGACATTTTTGTTAGCGATACCATAAATTGTTTAACAAAAAGTTAATCTTATGGGGGACAATGGATATGAAAGTATAGAAAGCACTGCATTTAGTAACGGTTATCAACCTATAGTATCCGAGATAAATGATTGGTAGTATGTGGATAATTTGTAAAGGTATTTCAAAAAAATACTATCCAAAAATATTATTTAGTTTCATTTTCAATATTCAGGTGATGGAAGCGTAGGAAAATTACTTAAATCACTTTGTCACACCAGCTTTCAATTACCTTTCACAAAACGGCTGTCAAACAACCATCTCAACGGGTTAGCCCATCTCATTCTACGACACGCAAGGCCTATGTCAGTGGAGCTCATGAATTGGTGCAACCATCTTAGGCATTCAATTTTTGCTTTAATATTCTGACGGGGCATTACCAAAAGACAGCGCGAATGATACAAACGGACACTAACGGTCCAAATAATTATGACGGTAGGGCACGCGCATTCGAAAACCACTCGTGGGTACGACTGGTTGCAATAACTCGGATAACTGCAGCCTATATACTTATTCATCGCTGGACTCAAAGTGCGGAGTGTCTGGGTACGGAAAATGTACTCTGAAAAGTGCAGAGATCCATGGTTGAAGACGAAGACAAACTATTAGTAATTAAAACTCAGTAAATTCAGAAGTCAGTGGCACCTGCTAGATTTTGCTAACACCGCAGCTTCCCACCCGCAAATTAGTATCGATATCTTTTCGAATTGGACATCCCCTTCCCCCGCACCGCACCATTGTTATGTGTGCACGTCTGATAGAAATACTTCAGACCACTACTCGTCTAAGTGCCTACTATAAATAACAGCCTTCGTCAAGTCAACCATAATATTATAATGTTATTATATTTACACAATACTTGAAAATAATACCAAAAACAATGATAGAGTAATAAAATAATTGTCCAATGGAGGTTATTGTCATAACATTGTGAAAGAGGGAAAATCGTTTACAAAATATTTTCGCGGATTATTTTTCTTTGTAAACCACGTCCAAACGTCTTTCAAGCAATAATAATTTAGGAAACCTTTTACAATATTAGGTATTAGATTATACCTACCATTGTATTTTTGAAAAATATTGGTACTACCATAATACGTTTGTACGATATTTTTTTATATTAAAACATCTTTCAATGTTTTAAATGTTTATAGTCAAAATAGGTAGATCTTACTCAGACGCTCGAGTTTATAAATTAATGGTACTGATAAGTATTATAGTGCAGGGTTAGCAAACCTTTTTACGTACGCGTGACAAAACTTCTCAAATATTATTTTTCGACTGTCTGGCATTGCCGATCAGTTTTCATGGGGGGTAATAGTTTTTAAGAATGCTATTTAAAAAATGATGATGTTATAGAAACCACTCATAGAACATGGGACAATATATAGCTTTATCACTTTTTTCGATTTTGAAACTGTCTGCCATAATTACTACTACTAGCTCCACGAAGTTTTTGTTTCTTATTTGGTGCAGCCATTTTTTGTGAGTAGAAATGAAATTGATTGTTAATGTATTGATTAGTTCATATTTATTCATTATTCATAAGATTCTTTACGCATTAACTGACTACAGAATTGCTCTGATCATATGAGGCATTCTTTCGCTACAGTGATCTGAAGCATTGTAAATCGATCAAAATTACACCACCCGCCGCCTGATTAGTGCGATAATATTATATGTGACGCATAAAGCCTAATGACCGACCTATGCATTCATATATTTACATAAAATATAAGGCTTATTCTTGAAGAGAGCCTTTTTTTTACATAATGCGATTTGTCATTTATTATTATTATAGGTTTTTTTTTCTCTTCAAACGCGTGTCATGCAAAATCATCTAGGCGTAGGTTCGCCACCACTGTTATAGTCGATATCATTTTTTTCTTCTAGGACCTGTGTACCGGCCGGGCTTAATTAATGAGATTTTATTGGCCCAATGCTATTGTTTCCTGATGTTTTTTCACTAACTACCCTAACTTAAAATAGTGGTAACATCGTCATGGAATAATGAACGCTGAAGATGACATTCTAAATAATTCAATATTAATTTATTTCCAGCAGAATGTTTCTTAGTTTACTAACCTCGATATTATATTTTTCACGGTAATGTGATGGCAAACGGTTATATTAGAGCTGAAAATTTATTGGTTACAAAATAACGTTAAAAGATATTTGCATCTGACTTAATGTGAAAAAAATTTGATGTGGCCAAAAGAAATAATATGTAAGTATCTGCTTAAAACGCAAGATAAATATAACGTCAATCTTTTTAAAAAAATGTGTTAAGGTTTGTATTCGGATGCTAATTCCGCTTATTTTGATATAAAATACTTCAAAATATCTTAAAGACTGATTTCAAAAATTTGTTTTTGCTCTCCTGTAAAATTGTGTAGACAACAGTTATAACAGTTTGCCATCACAGTAGTACCAAACAAAAAAGATATATTTTAATTATTTTTTTCTTAAATTATATTAAGTAGGTATGTCACTTTTTTCTGTTATTTCAAAATACATAATTATTTATTGTTCGGTAATTAAATAAACAAATAAATATTAACTTGACCAGTGGGTCTATTCTATACTTATCGAACACTAAAGTGATAAATAGTATCAAACTTAGGGTAGGTTTGTATCAAAATATTAGCACTTATTGTAACAATTACACGAAGTTGGTTTTTATTGTTGCAATAAGTGCGATATTTTAACAGCAGCAAGATAGGTGCTGTCAAAATATAGCACTTATTGCAACAATAAAAACCAACTTCGTGTAATTGTTACAATAAGTGCTAGTATTTTGATACAAACCTACCCTAAGTTTGATACTATTTATCACTTTATTACTCAGGCGGTCGATAAGTATAGAATAGACCCACAGATAAGAATGCTGATTAAACTGTTAATCACTGTTTTCCCATTGTGTTAATTATTGTAGAATAATATTTTGTATTTATATTGCTCCAATTACGCGGCAGACTCACCGATTCACGCCGATTGTTGTGATCAGTTATCAACCTTAAATACCGATTACACGTAACGATTCAGGTCAAAATTAGATTGCTTCGACGTTTGGTTCATAATATATGTTATTTTGTTAGTGTTACAATATAAATTAACCAAAAATGTCTTTTAGTCAGGCCTGTACCTATAATACTAAACTGTCTCACATGGTTCTAGCCTAGGGGCCCGGGCTTAGGGAGACCATCTAGGCAAGTCAGCCAGCTAAGTGGTATGAACAGACAAATAAACCTCTAAATGACCGGAGCACACTGGAGCGCAGTTTCAGTTCATATCTCGGAGATTATCGCTCCATCTTGTGGAAAAATTAGGTTGACTATCTGTGACGCTAAAAAACAAACGTAGCCATCTCCATCACAAGTGAAACTGAGTAAATCAACTTTTTTGTTTTTGTGGTTAATTTGAACCCGTAAGTTAATCATTTCCTAATTTATGATTATATTTTATTTAAAAGATACGATTTAAACAATGCTCAATAATCGAGAATCTTTAACAAACAAGATATTTACGATTTTATGTTGGAGATGGCTATGTTTGTTTTTTATCATCTGGATTTGACCAGGTTTGAAATAAATACTATTGGAGATGGACAATTTTGTTTTGTATTCGATTGGTTTGTTTTGTATTCTAACAAACAGGGTTGTGTTAAAATGGGTGCCGGACAAAATCCCGAATGCTGAAATCCCGAATGCCGACATCCCGAAAGCCGGAATCCCGAAAGCCAAAATCCCGAATGCCCGAAATTCCGAATGGCCAGAATCCCGAAGGCCGAAATCCCGAAAAATAAAAAAATATAAACAGTATTAATTTTCAACCAGCGGTTCCCCAATAGGCGGCGCTTTTTCTTGGGTGTGTAATTTAACAAGATAATTAAAATAGTTATATAAAAACTGTTATTAATTATGGAATCAAGCAACAAAATAATTTTCAACCAGCGGCACCCCAAAAGGCGGCGCTTTTTCTCGATTTTATAATTTATCTAGATAATTAAAATAGTAGTATTAAAAACTATTATTAATTATGGAATGAAGCAAAAAAATAATTTTCAACCAGCGGTACCCCAATAGGCGGCGCTTTTTCTTGAATGTGTAATTTAACAAGATAATTAAAATAGTTATAATAAAAACTATTCATAATTATGGAATTAAGCAACAAAATAATTTTCAACCAGCGGCACCCCAATAGGCGGCGCTTTTTCTTGAATGTGTAATTTAACAAGATAATTAAAATAGTAATAAAAAAAACTATTCATAATTATGGAATCAAGCAAAAAAATAATTTTCAACCAGCGGCACCCCAAAAGGGGACGCTTTTTCTCGATTGTATAATTTAACAAGATAATCAAAATAGTTATATAAAAACTATTATTAATTATGAAATAATGCAAAAAAATAATTTTCAACCAGCGGTACCCCAATAGGCGGCTCTTTTTCTAGAGTGTGTAATTAAACAAGATAATTATTTTCTTACTTCATTCCATAATTAATAATTGTTCTTATATAACTATTTTAATTATCTTGTTTAATTATACAATCGAGGAAAAGCGCCGCCTATTGGGGTGTAGCTGGTTGAAAATTATTTTGTTGCTTCATTTCATAATTAATAACAGTTTTTATATAACTTTTTTAATTATCTTGTTAAATTACTTACTCAAGAAAAAGCGCCGCCTATTGGGGTACCGCTGGTTGAAAATTATTTTCTTGCTTCATTTCATAATTAATAATAGTTTTAAATACTACTATTTTAATTATCTAGTTAAAATATACAATCGAGAAAAAGCGCCGCCTTTTGGGGTGCCGCTGGTTGAAAATTATTTTGTTACTTTATTCCATAATTAATAACAGTTTTAAATACTACTATTTTAATTATCTAGTTAAAATATACAATCGAGAAAAAGCGCCGCCTTTTGGGGTGCCGCTGGTTGAAAATTATTTTGTTGCATCATTCCATAATTAATAATAGTTTTTATATAACTATTCTAATTATCTTGTTAAATTATACAATCGAGGAAAAGCGCCGCCTATTGGGGTGCCGCTGGTTGAAAATTATTACTGTTTATATATTTTTATTTTTCGGGATTTCGGCCTTCGGGATTTCGTCCGGCACCCGAAAAAACAACAATATAAATGTATAACTTATTTCATATTTACAACTAACACTTAAGGCGAAGTCTTCACTGAGCCTTTTTTAAAGAGGCACCTAGCGGAAAAATACGAAGCTTGCAATTTGAGACATTTTTTTGATAATTTACAATTTCAACTGTATTAATGAATAAATATGTATCTGAAAACATTAAAAATAAAAATATTTTTTATTTTAAGTCAAAGACAAACTTACAATTGTAAAAAATGTAATAAAATGTGAATTTATTCTATCGGTCCGCACCCTATTATTACATATATTTTATAGTCATATTTATTATTAAAATTTAGTTTATTAAGTTTTCTAAGCATCACCTAAGCGATTTTTGACTAATTCATAGTTTTAATATTTTAAAAAACATCGATTTTTATAAAAAATATAAATGTGTATCACTTGAAATCCTTTGATATAAAAAGTCAATGGAGATGACTAAGTTTGAAAAAAATCACAACTTTTATTTTGATTTTTTAAGCAGAAAATAAGGAGATAGACATGTGTGAAGTGAATATTATTATATAAAACAACACAAGCAGTCATACCAACCAAAAATCTCAAAAAAGTCAGTGACTGGAGATGGCCACGTTTGTTTTTTAACGTCACCTGATCTAGGTTGGTTATTTAATAAAAAATCTAATACACATATTTGTATAAAATATACAGGTGAGTATCGAACTCGATTGGCAACTGGTGCGTCTCAAATTATTTTGCCACAAGTACGGTAATTCCAAACTAAATAAAAATTTCAATAACGCTCATATAAAGTTAACTATAGTAAAACAGAGCATTTTCTGTCAACCGCTGGACTTCAATCACATTCCAGAGTTAAACATATTCGTGATGTGACAAATAATTAAAATATTGTGTTTCATGTATCAATGCTATATTAATATTAAAATGAAGTACCCATCAAGTACTTACTGCACATTTTAGATCTATTTTTTCTATTATTACCAGAGAGTTGTGACTTTTACTTTATAATACAATTGTTTAGTAGTAGCCACTTTACGCAGTTTATTAAATATAAATTTTACCATTCATAAACCTCTCTCTATTGTTAATAATATTTCGCTTTGTCACTGCAGTGTCGAACCTAGGCACCTGAGAGGCCCAAACGTAATCCATTTGGCCAATAATGGGATAAATAATGATAATAGCGACACAGATCAGAAGCAGGCTTTATCCTCAAAGTAGGTTAATAATATTAATACATATCGGGCCGCAATATAAAAACGTACCCGACGGGTTTAAGGATTTAGAGGCACTGACTGAATTCAAGGTAACTTACTAAAACAATAAAAATCATAAAATTTCTTTCCTCTCCAATTATTATTCAATATGACAGTGATTTGTGTAGATGTACGAATCTGTTTGAGTGGTTGTGTTATATACCTATCCTTTTGATTTTAAAGCTGTCCGCCCATGGCAAACCACGCATCTTAGCAACTTTCCCCCCTCTATATAACGTGCGACACACATTCCACTGTAAAGCAAAGCTCATCATTGACTTTAAGAGCAATATTACTCGTGGTATCGAAAATTCGGTGGGGATGGCTGCATCGTAATTGTTTATTCTTCGATCCACTGGTTTGGGAGGTCTGCTGTCATGGAGCTAAAAATTTTTTTTAAAAAGTTTCAAGACATGGTTGTAGATGGTTTCTGATTTCGACACTGTTTAGCCTCTATTTTCCGGTGTTTTTTTTCTCCTGTGGCAGTGGTGGCAAACCTATGACACGATGAGATGATTTTGCGTGGCACGCGTTTGAAGAGAAAAAAATACCTACAATAATAATAAAAATCGGTGTGTGTACTTATGTACGCGCGTTAGAAGACTTCTTTGGCGTAACAAAACAAAATAAGCCGTTACCTGAGTCTATTAATATTACAGTGGATTAGGTTAATGAAAACGTACGCGATTCATTTGTGTCTCATATAGCACATGATAATTGTAATTTCATTATTGTATTGGACTAAAACTCATCTTTACCATACAGCGGTTATAATTTTGTTAAAATTCGATGCATGGCAGAGTTCTCTCACGAATATCATCTGTAAGAGATCTTGGCATTACGTTTGACAGTAAACTAACGTTAAGTGGCCATATAGATACCATTTGTAAAAAGGCGCTAGATGTTGGGCTTTGTCTTGCATACTTCCCGGGTCTTTTCGGATGTTACGGTACTAAAAATTCTCTATAACTCCTTAGTTAGAAGCAGACTTGAGAGTGGGTCTATCGTTTGGGCCCCGCATCAGTTGAAGTACTGCCTTATGGTGGAGAGAGTCCAAAAGAAATTTTTGACTCCTTCACTTTCGGCTGTATGGATATTATCCGTGGCTCTATCCGACTGACTTTCTCTTAGGTATGCTTAAGGGATCTTTATTTAGCTACATATTTTTTTAGACTTATACGTGGCGTAAATGTGAACTCTGCACATTCTTGGTGGTGTTGGCTTGTGTGTCTCTGATAATTACCTGAGGAATCGAGGGCATCCGTTGTTTGTTCTCCTAAGGTGCAGAACTAACCTGCCATTAATAATACACCAATTGTTGGAAAGATATTTCACAACTTTAAAATGTCATTACAATCGTCGTAGCATCTACACCTCCGACCTCACAAAGCCGGGCACTAGAATCATGCTCAATCATAGTTAATACTCGCACCTCCGGCAGCGTTAAATTCACTTCAGTCTACGTTCCTCCTTATAAAAAGGACGACTCCATTAACAGATCAGATCTAGATAGCCTACTGGATGCTAACGTTACCTCAGTAGTCATTGCGGGCGATTTCAATGCCAAGCACTCGGCTTGGGGTGGTCGCTCCTCGGACTTCAGAGGTAAAATGATTTATAAATTCATTGAAGATAATAACATAACCTTAGCCGCTCCATCAGAGCCCACGCACTATCCTTTAAATAACATATATCGACCTTCTATTATAGATTTCGCCTTACTCGCGGAAACTGATTTCATTCACGAAATCAGCGTAGTTAACGAACTATCCTCAGACCACAAGCCGGTACTTTTACACTTAGGAGACCCATCAAATGTGGCCCTAGCAATTAACAGACGTATCAGAACCCAAACTTCTTGGGTAGACTTCAAATCAGCGTTAAAGGAAAAGCTCACGCAACCAACCCTTCTTAACACTGAGGAGAGCATAGACTCCGCCGTCGCGACATTCACGGGCGAAATACTAGATGCCGTAAACTCAGCCACCGTAGTTAGACCATCAAATCATACACTCCGCCCAGACATACCACAGCGCCTTAAAGATAAAATCAGAGAGAAAAATAAAGCACGTTTGGAATGGCAGGAGCAAAAACTCCGCGCATCCAAAACCCTATACAACAGGTTGATACCAGAGATCAGGAAGGAACTAGCAGAACTTGATGACGCCAGTAAAGTTGGTGCCAAAAAGTCAATAACTTAGTCAAGGGCAGCCCACCATACTGGTCCCTAACAAAAATCTTAAGACAGACCAAGCAGAAGATAACACATATCCAGGGACCTAATGGCCCGGTATATTCATCTATAGATAAAGCTGAAGCATTTGCAATCAGCATAGCAAAACAATTCTCTCCAAACACAATAGACAGGAACAATTCAGAAATAGTTAATCACGTCAGACAAATCATCAGGAAAGCCAGGGATATATACAATAAGAGGTCAGATCCTCCACCAAATCTTCTAACGCCGGCCACGGTCACGGAAAATGGTTGCCTCATTAAGTGGCTTATTATTAAATTAAAACTGGCGCTAGGGGCCGTTCAGGTCCATGGCCGACTGCACAACGTTTTTCCAGGCATCTCTGTCCAGCGCTCTCTCTTCCCAGTTGACTATCCCCAGCCTTTCCGCATCCCTTTGAATGTTGTCCACCCATCTCCGTCGAGGGCGGCCAAGAGGTCGAGTGCCAGCTGGTGTGCCTTTGTAAATCCTATAGAGAGTTCTAGATCGTTCAGATCGTACAACGTGGCCCGCCCATCTGAGCCTTCTTGACCTCAGAATATTAGTGATTCTAGGTTGGTATCGGTCGAAGAGCTCAGCGTTTGTGCGGATGCGCCACCGGTGGTTCTCATTGACGGGTCCAAGTATTCTCCGGAGGATTCTGTTTTCAAACACTTGGAGCGCCTTTTCTTGTTTTTCTGTTAAACCCCACGTTTCACATCCATACATGACGATTGGCTTGATGACCACGTTATACACCCGGAATTTCGTTTTGATGGACAGCATTTTGGACCTGAACAGACGACTCAGCGCGAAGTACGCTGCATTTCCACTTCTCAGTCGGTCAGAGAGCTCTAGGGACATTTCATTTTTAGAGGTAATGTTGGAGCCCAAGTACTTGAAGAGAGAGGTTCTCTCGAACGAGGAGTTTCTTATTCCAATGTTTCCAGAGGGTTCAATGCCTCTTGTCATTTTCAAATACTTGGTCTTTCCCACATTTACTCGTAGATTCAACCTTTTCGCTGTGTCCTCCAGAGGAGTGAAAATATCTCTGACTTCTTCTTCAGATTCTCCGAGCACCACCAAATCATCTGCGTAGCCCAATATTTTATGGGACCCATTCAGGGTAACTCCACCTTCTGCTTTCAGAGCTTCTCTAACGGCTTTCTCTAAAGCTAAGTTGAACAGCATTGGTGATAAGGAGTCGCCTTGTTTTAGTCCTGCTGTCACCTTAAAAGATTCTGATATACTACCTTGCATATGAATTCTACTTCTGGATCCGTCCATGCATACTTTTATTATATTTATAAGTTTTGACGGTATTTCAAATTCTTTCAATATATTCCAGAGAGCTTCTCTATCAATAGAGTCATATGCGGTTTTAAAATCTACAAAGAGACAGTGTACATCTTGGGCGTATTCCCATTTCTTTTCAAAGATTTGGCGCAGTGTAAAGATTTGATCGGTAGTACTGCGGTTTCGTCTAAAGCCGCATTGGTAGTCACCAAGAATGTTTTCGGCATATGGTAGAATTCTTTCGAGAATAATGTTCGACAGAACTTTGTATGCAGTAGGAAGAAGAGAGATGCCACGGTAGTTTGCACAGTTGAGTTTGTCCCCTTTCTTGAAGATAGGACAGACCAGTGATTCTTTCCATGCTTCAGGGATCTTTTCTTCCTCCCATATTTGTTGCAGTAGCTCAAGCATGGCACTAAGAAAGGTTTCTCCTCCATGCTTGAGAAGCTCCGATGGAATATTATCGTTTCCTGCCGATTTGTTATTCTTTAAATAACTCAGTGCTCCCATCAACTCTGCCTTATTTGGTGGCGGTATAAGAGGTTCTGCTGTCGCGATTTCTGGCGATTCCAAAGGTTCATCTGGTACAGAGCGTTGAAGTAAGTTTTCAAAATGGGACTTCCATATGTTTAGCACTTGCTCTTTGTTTGCCACTATCTGACCCTGTTGATCTTTGATTTGTAGCGTGCTAGGTTGAAAGCCTCTTTTTTCAAAGCTCACTTTCGAGAAGAATGATCGAGTTTTATTTCGTTTTGCTTCTTCTTCCATCTGCTCAAAATTACTTTTGATGAAGCTTCGTTTGCACTTTCTCAGATGCTTTCGGACATTTTTGCACGTCTCGCTATATCGTTTCTGTGCTTCTTCGCTCTGCGTATTTTGCAGATAGAGCGCTCTTTCTGCTCTTCTCTCCTCCACCATTTGTCGGCAAGTGTCGTCGTACCAAGGGCACTTTACTTTCTTGGGTGCCAGTCCTATCGAGACTTCCGCAGCTTTTACCATTCCTTCTTTTAGTCTCTTCCACCTCTCATCGATACTCCAGGCTTCTCCTTCGGTGAGTTTTCCGATTTGGTTTTTTAACTCTTTTCTGTAGCTATCTCTTCCGTTTGGAGTTGTCAGCTTTTCTATATGGTACTTCACTCTCGTCTTC
Organism: Rhyacophila brunnea; assembly: GCF_057557595.1. NCBI lineage: Eukaryota > Metazoa > Arthropoda > Insecta > Trichoptera > Rhyacophilidae > Rhyacophila > Rhyacophila brunnea. The sequence continues at coordinate 19,659,574 of NW_028232796.1, read as the reverse complement.
GCATTTGCGTGGGCTGTCTTTTTAAGTTTTTCCCTAAAGGTTGCTATCGATAAGTTGTGGTCCGTATCACAGTCAGCGCCTCTGTAGCTTCGAATGTTTTCAATAGCTTTATGGTGTCGTCTATCAATTAGAAAATGGTCAATCTGGTTAAAAGTCTTCCTGTCCCTTGAATTCCAAGTCACTTTATGTATATTTTTACGAGGGAAAGTGGTACTTCGGGCGATTAAGTTTTTGGCGCTGCAGAAGAGAGCCACTTTTTTACCATTTTCGTTAGAATGATCATGTAGGCTCTCTTTTCCAATAAAGGGTCTGAATACAGCTTCCTTCCCTATTTTCGCATTGAAGTCTCCTAGCACACATTTGATATCATGTCCCGGTAGCCTGTCAAAAGTCGCTTCAAGGAGATCATAGAAATTATCCTTTTCGGCCTCTTCTGAAGTCTCTGTCGGGGCATGTACATTCACAAGTGATATATTAAACCATCTTCCTTTGATTCTGAGCACACATATGCGCTCGTTTACGGGTTCAAAAGAAAGTATAGCATCTGCTACTTCTCTAGCGACCACAAAACCTGTTCCGAAAACATGTTTCCCCTCTGTGTTTCCGCTATAGTAGATAACATGCTGTCCGACTATAAGTTCTCCGCTATCCGGCCAACGGGTTTCCTGGATGGCGGTAATTTGGACCTTATATTTTGACAGTTCTTCCACTAGGTTTTGAGCTGCGCCAGCTCGGTATAGGCTGAGTACGTTCCAAAATCCTATTCGTAGTCCATTTTTCGGTCCGGGTCGTCTAGAAGCGGTTGCCATATGTCCGAGGCATTGTGTAGTATTAGTAACCTTTGGTGATTTCACGGGAGAGAGTGGTTAACCCTCTGCCCAACCCCCAACCTGGAGGGCCAGGTCTGTTGGTCCGCGGGAGATATTTTATTTTTCTCCTACCCTTGATTAGGGCATTCTCCTATCCGCCACCTGGAGACGCGCTCTCTAGGGGTTACAGACTCCCCCGAGAGTGGCTTAATAACCGAAAATCCCCTGGTAACGATGGTCTAACAAACAGAGCCGTCAAAAACCTCCCAGACAGAGGTATAGAAATACTTACGCAGATAATTAACGCCAGCTTAGAGCTCCAATATTTTACAGCAGCCTGGAAAGTAGCGGACATAGTCCTTATTCCAAAACCCGGCAAGGACCTGACCTGTCCAGAAAACCATAGACCTATTAGCCTCTTACCGACCTTAAGTAAAATCTTTGAACGAGTCATAAAACGCAGACTTCAAATCATGATCGATGAAGCAGACCTCATCCCAGAAATCCAACATGGATTCAGAGCAGGGCATTCGACCAACCATCAATTACTTAGGGTTATCGAATACATAACCAAAGCATTTAACTATAAAGTCTTTACAACAGGACTTTTTCTAGACATAGCAAAAGCCTTTGATAAGGTCTAGATCAAAGGTCTTATAGTCAAGCTTTCAGAATCAGGACTCGACATAGCCATGATCAACATGATAAGCTCCTTTCTCCGGAATAGGAGCTTCAATGTTAAACTTAATGGAATTAGATCCACAACAAAAACACCCACAGCCGGAGTCCCACAAGGATCCGTGTTAGGTCCCACCCTGTACAACTTGTACACAAAGGACATACCAATTCTCACTGACAGTTACGGTAGCTCGACCATCGTTACCCAATACGCAGATGACACAGCTATCCTAAGCAAATCGCTCAATCTCAACTAAGCAATCATGCAAGTCCAGACAGCGGCAAACCAAATATCCAACTGGTGCGATAAATGGCGTATTCAGATTAATCCAGCTAAGAGCGCTGCCATTCACTTTGCTAGGCATACGAATAGGCACCGCCTTAAAATGATAAATCTCAAAATGCACAACCACACAATGCCTTGGGATAAGTCGGTTAAATACCTAGGTCTTACGATAGACAACAAACTCACATTCAATAAACACATTCAAGAGAAAAAACGCCAAGCCGTAATAGTTAATTCAAGACTTCTACCCATGATGGGTCCCAAGAGTAAACTGTCTACTCGAGCAAAACTTCTGCTCTATACAGCAATCACCAGACCAACAATCACCTACGCAAGCCCCATATGGGCTTACTCAAACCCTAGCCACATTAAACTCTTCCAGACCATTCAAAACAAGACATTGCGACGAATCACGGGCGCACCGTGGTTTGTACGCAATACTACACTTCACAGAGACCTTAAAATTGAAACCATCCACGAACATAATATCATGAAGTTGGCGAAGAAATTATAGAAATCCATGATAAACCATCCCAACGCGACTATTAGAAATTTACTGATCGAAATGGAAGCGACACAGACTACGTCTATAGGAGGCCGAAGGCAATCCTGCTGGACAAGCATCCACCATAGTTCATTCACATCCTCATCACAGACTCCCTATCATCCAAGCGACTAACCTGTTATTTTCAGCGCAACAAGAAAAGACATTGATACCCGACCTCCCCCCGAGGATAATAAAAGATGAAGGGCACCCCGCCGCCTGACGTAAGTGCAGGCGGAGAGAACCTTCCTCCCCAGTATTAAAAAATTTAAATACATATCATACATCATCACGACATAGGGGATACAAGTATAAAAGATTAAATACTGCTCGGCGGGGTGGGAAAATCGGAATATCAATGTCACAGCAGAGATCTTCACCGGAATCCACCCGACCAGTGATGTGACCTGAAGCTGGGTCACATCACTGTCTTTTTCTTTATTAAACTGGCATAATGATAAAATGTTTGTATTTTTTTATTAACTGTAATATAATGTTTGTATGTGAGTATGTAAAACCGTGCGTGCCCTTGTATGTAATTACAAGGGCACGCACCCTGCCAAAGCCTATCAACAGTCAACAAGTACAGATGAAGGAGATAGGAGGCCTAGCCCCGGGACTCCATCTACATTTTAATTTTCGTGTAATATGCGATCTGACAGACCGGCGTGGGTGGTATCGGCGACCGTATGAACTGAAAGCACCGCGCGTGTTAGAATAGTATGGATTTTGTGTGGTTTGGCGGCAACTATTAGAATTACGGATTCAGCTACATGCACAGTGACGTCCCGTGGGGGTAGGCAGATTGAGCTTCGCTTGGGGGCGGCAGTTACTCGAAGGGCGGAAAATCGAAGAGAATCATTTGATATAGCTATATAGAAATAGCTCCCTAAGCTGTTTACTTACCTAATAACGAAGATATCTTTCCTTTAAAAAAATCATCTCACCGGTTGGAAACAAAATGTATTAATTAACATAAAAGGTTTAACAGGACTGTATTTTTTGTCGGGTTCGCGATGTCTAGTTTACTTCCGTCGCCCTTCGACGTATTTGGTGACCAGAAACGACACGAGCACGGATGATAAAAAATATTGTATAAAAAATGTGGCGGCATTTTGTCTAGGGACGTCACTGTGCATGCATGCTGAACACTTCCAACTAGAGAGCATCAGTTGTTTATTCTCGCAAGGTGCAGAACTAACCTGCCACTGGTAATTCCAATTGGGAGGGCGATAACTTTGCTCAACGAAATTGCTTCGGGTGTTGATATATTCCACTTGCGTGAGAGTGCGTTTAGGTGGACGTTATTTTATATATTCTTAAAATAGGGTCTCCTTATCAAACTCAGTGTACTTCTTTGAACTACCTACCTACTATAGATGTATAATTGTATTTTCACTGCTTTTGTGTGTTTATTTTATGTTCTATTTATATATTTTTATTTTTATCGCTTTTATTACTTTTTTCTTCTCCTTTATAATAATTTTTCATTTAATGTTGTGAACGTTTTAAACTTAATTTGTAATGTCCACAATGTGTAAATTGAATGCAATTGAATACGTGCCAATATATATTTTTCCAAGCAGCAATGCCGTATCAACGCTGTGTGCATCAGTAGGTACATTAAGCTACATGTGTTTTTGACTGCTAATAAAAACGCAGCGACTAAAATTGTCGTGTCGAGTTTTCATAATATGAGGCGCCCCTCAGATCTATCGACTCTCACTACAAGACGACAAGACAAGACTCTATCGACACTCACTACAAGAAGTAAAAACACGATCAACACACAGTCCTGATTATTTAAAATCGTAGCAACCTATAAAAATAATTGTTCTCGTAGACAATAAATTTGTTTATTTTACAGGTCCCTGCCGATTCGGGAGGCCTGGTCTATTATTATAGCTAAGATGTTCACTATTTTACCACAAAAAATATTAAGATCACGGTATGTAGGTAATTTCAAGTGTTGTTGAGCTTGCGACACACCTTAAAACTAATTGGGATTTGATTGGGAACACATTTTAACTTATACTTTAATAATTAAAAATTAATTAATAAATAAAAATTAACATAGTATTGCCATCTATTAAATAATACCAATATTAACTTTAGAGTGGGTATTGAAATAATTATATTATTTTTATTATAATATTATTAGGAAATAATGAAAATCGATTAAAAAATCTGTTTATTGTATTAACTATATTTTTGCTAAATATAGTATCATTACTAAAATAAAACATTTTTTTTATTATTATGATTTTTTAAATAAAATAGTCTTTATTGCGACATCTTTTATACCATAGCAAAGACAATTAACGATTACAAAATTGTGAAATGTTGATAATAATGTTTTATATTTATATCAACAGATGTCACTAGTTAGAATTACATAATATTATTTTATTATTAAAAAATAATTTGTTCAAGCCGTTAGGTACGTAATTGAATTCCTGGGCCCATTCGGTATTAATTTGACATAATGACAATACAATATATTCCCGATAACATGGAAATTAAACCTTATTATGATTTTAAAAATAAATTTATAATTTAATCACTAAGTAAGTAGGTAAAATAAGAAATATCTTTTGATATTATTTTATGTCGTCGTACATCGATTGAAAATATTGATACCATGCCCCCCACAAGGGGGGGCTGACAGGGCTCTAGCCTGGGGACCCGGGCTCAGGTGGGGCCCGGCGAGACGAGTCGACCAGATAAGTGAGATAAACACGCATCACAAACTTGTTTTACTAGTAAAAATAAGTCGCTCGCGTATTTTCTTCAATAATATTAACATTTTAAATTATGTGGTTTGGTTGTACAATACAATTTTTAATCGTGTATCAATTACTCGACTATTCCATTATTCAAATGGATTTATTAAAATATACAAAAACACACAAAATATACACATTAATTTTACCGCGTACACCATTTGGAAAAATGCTAGTGTAGAGCGTCACACTGCCTTTATCCTTAGCGATAGGTAGGGGGGGGGCGCCAAAGATCCTAGCCTAGGGGCCCGTTACAGTATGTGGGTCCATGATTGATACCACTATTGTATCTGAACAAAAGATACATTGCATCGATATAATTTTGCAATGAGATATTTATTTCTTACGTTCTCCCAAACAATTTGTTAGCCTACGTACATTACTATTGATATCGGTGTTAGGAAGTATTGTGTATCGCAACGAATTTTTGCATGCATTATATTTATTAATTTTAGGTATGTAGGTACAATTGGGAAACGTATCAATATTTTTTCGCATCCATACAAATAATAACTAAATATTTTGAATGGCCCGAATCCTATTCTGTTATTCGTAAATACTTCGTCACACAGGTTTTATTCTTAGGCATAAAGCCCACCAAAGCGGCGCTCGGAGTGCTCTCTACGAAGTAGGCCCCCTCCCACCCGCGCATTACCCTTCACCTTTGTAATAAGGGGCTCAAGGAGCACAAAATAATTATTATTATCAGCGTCTCTCATAACAAAGCAATAAAAATATTATTAAATTTCTCGGGGCTTGTAATTAATATTTACGATGACATCATTCTACCAGCGAAATATCGGACACGCAATAACTAAACAAAGAGTTCACTGTTATTAAATAATGCCTTCTCGCCCATCTATAAACGACATTCCAGGAGCGTGATTTTGTTTGCCGTGTTCAATGAATGGACTACGTTGTATTTTCGTTAATTCGTGCCGCTGAGAAGCCACACAACGATTACTCATGAGGCGGGCGGGCACAATACGTCGTCAAATCCAGTGTGCGCTGGCGTATTTGATTACGTTGTATTTTCGATGATTTACATAGAATATGCGCGAGCGCCCCGCAAGCCCGCTTTAGTGGACTTTATGCCTTACGTGCTAAAAAAAAAAATATTATTTTCATCCGTGCAGTTTTTCTTCCAATTTTTTTTACACTTTTTTTTAATTTTTCTTTTTATTTTTCATGCGGACGAACACTTTTTTCCCTAACAAAATTAAAGGTTTTTTGGTTCTTTTGTCGGTTTACAGGAAGCCAACAGCAAACTAATTTTAAAATATCCGATATACTGGATTATTTAGTAGGCTAGGCTAGGTTAAGGGGGGGCATGCTCAACGTAGGTCAAAATGGAGCGTTTGTTCTATTTTCAAAGCATGATCCTGGACATTCCTTAAACGTTGTAGATAATATATTTATATAATTTTGAAGCCTTATTATCCTTTATATTTAATTTAAACATTTGATGACTGCATAAAGTATTTTTATTACATAAAATAGTATTCTTTTAAACCTCTCGCTCTAATGTTTTAGAATATAGTCATATTTCAGTACATAAATGTGCAGTGGTATTAAGATTTGTCACATTTATTAATTTTTAACCGCATTTATAAAACCATCAGTATAATTTACGTCGACATTATTACAGTGAAATATTTACGATAAAACGTATTTTGATAATCTCTGTGATCCCAAATTTGACAAGAATTAGGCATTTTATTATTCAAAAAATGGGCGAGATTAACAAATTTGAAGATAATTCTAAAGATAATAATTATAAGCTTTGTCTATTCTAGTGTGATAAACATCCTACGAATATTGATTGCTTTATAATAATTATTGACCTAAGAATAAGGTAGTGTTTTTTTGAAATACGCCATTTCTTTTGGCATTCCCCAGTTGTTAAGCTACAACATACGGCCGTAGCCATAAATTGACAAACTATAATTGAAGTAGGGAGTAAAATGATGTTAACGCGCGTGTTTGAACATGTACCGTTACAAAAAAATCGGTTAGGTAATTCTGGCTTCCTGTAAACCGACTTGTACCGGTTTTTTTAGCTTTTCTTTTCTCATCTCATTTTTTATTTCTCAAATAATTACTTAGGTAATTCAGGCTTCTGACATTTTACCTTTCAAAATCTTCCAATTTTTACACAGGTGCCATATTCATAGCCTGACTGATATACAAATTCGATCGGTGTCCTGTAAAATTCCGAACCATTTTGCGTTCTGTTGAGTTTCAACCAGAACCCGGGTTTTTTTCTTTGATGATTTCACTTATATTATACGAATCGTTCGGCCGTCTGCAGAATTCCGCCTGTGCCACAGGTGGTACGCGTGTTACTTGTTCACCACCGTTATCGGGGGGTTACTCAAATTACCCTTTTATAACTTTAATATTGAATGTCATATTTCTTATTATCTTGTATTCAAACAAAAATACTACCTTTTTTAGGATCTCTCAATAGGTACAATCGAGCCATTGATTATGAGATCTATCTATCCAGAACACATTCAGCGATAGTCTGCCGACACCCTTCACCACTGTTCCACACCATATGTGTCGCTAGATTTCAAAATCAGCCAAGTCCATAATAAATGAATAGGAGAAAAACAGCTTTTTGTTTTCTCAAATACACAGTCACAGGGGTGAAAGTTTATATCTGTACCTCAGAGGCAGACGGATGCAAATCCAAATACCCAATTGTTCAGGAGAGCCAAAAAACAATTTTTATTTTAAACGAATACTCATAACTTCTAAGAAAATATACATAGAATAATCATTATTTTTTTTATTTTAATTCAATTAAAGTACTTCTGGAATATGTAAGAAAGGAATAGATATAATACAATTTTATATCTAAAAAAAATAAAATAAAAAACGTAGTGTGGATTTGCATCCTTCTGCCTCTAAAGATATTTTGTTAATGTGGATTTGCATCTTATTTACTTAGCCAAAATAAAACAATTTATAAGTTAAAAAAATTTATAGGTATAAATATAACAAAGCAAAACACATTTTTTTTTAAATTTTTATTATGTCATCATCATCATCACCAGCCTGAATCTATTTACTGCTGGATGAAGGCCTCGCTAATCTCTAAGCTGATTCCACTTCTCTCGTTTCTGTGCGTTGCGTTGCCAAGTTTTTCCGCAGAACTTTATCATTTTATCGATCCAGCGGCCTCTAGGTCTACCTTGCGGATGTTTTTTACCTCTTGGATATACCACTGGATGACTAAATTTGTCCAACGATTATCCTTTCTTCGAGCCATGTTCCAGCCCATTTCCATTTGAGGTTTTTAGCAAACTCTATCACATCATTAATCCTTGTCTGTTCCCCTATCCACTCATTCTTTTTTTTGTCCTTTTGCGTTATGCCCAGCATGCACCTTTCCATACCACGTTGTGCTACTCTAAGTTTCTGGATCTCTCTTTTACTTAGGCTCAATGTTTCACACGAATGTGGTTACGGGAAGTACACACTGGTTGAACACTTTGCACTTTAGGCATTTTCGAACAAATTATTCAGGCGGCCAAAAGCACTCCAGCCTAGCTTTACTCTGCGAACAATTTCATCAAATATACATCCATCTATAGACACTTATTGTGCCAGATAGATGTAGTTTTTCACCTGTTCGAGCTGAATGCCATTGATGAGGATCTCTTTTTGGCCCACAAAGCAGTTTAACATGACTTTATTCTTTGATACATTTATTTTCAAGCCAACTTTGTTGCTTACTCCAGCGAGTTACTGCATTCTGCTTTGGAGGCCTTCTGAGTCTTGCAAACTACTATTTATTGTTATCGGCAAAGCGTAGATGACTCACGTATTCTCCATTTATGGGGACCCGTGTCATTCCAGTCAAGTTGTCTAAATAAGTCTTCAAATGTAGCTGTAAATAGTTTAGGTGAGATTGTATCACCTTGTCGGACTCCTTTGCTGATAGGAAATGCGCGATGGTTTATGGAGTTGTTGTTGCGCTACTGTATATATTATTGAAAATATTTATATAGCGCCCGGGGATTCCTCGATTTCTGAGTGCATCGAGTATTGAAAATTTCTTTATGGAATCGAACGCTTTCTCATGGTCTATAAAAGCCATGGATAGCGGCAGATTGTATTCCTGTTACCGCTCTGATTTCTCTGATGACTTGGATAATATGGTCCATAGTGCTGTATCCTCCTCTAAAGCTCGTTCTCCTGGCTGGTTCTCGTCTAGTACATATTGCAGACGGTTTGAGAGAATTTTATCTTAGTGTATTATTGGATTTGCATCCTTCTGCCTCTAAGGTAGGTATGGCACTTGCATCTTTATTCTATGAATATCTTGGACTAGGACTTTCATCTCTCTGCCACTAATAGATAAAGCCTTTAGCATGACAATTCTTAAAAAAACTCATTTTCCCCAAAAACAGAGTTGCATCCGTCTGCCTCTGAGGTACAGATATTTTTTCGAGTATAGAATATTTAAAAATTAATAAGTTCCACATTAAGATAATGCAGAAATGTTAGAAAGCTTCTTTCTTCAGAAATTCACAAAAAAATCAAAAATACCTAAAGGTGGACTTGACTGATTTTGAAATCTAGCGACTCATATATGAAAATGAAAAACACCATGACAGCATCGTTTTATTTCTTCATATAGGTATTATGATCTCAATGAATAATGATTTTTGAAACATTCTGTTTATGTACCTACCAAATGAAAGTGTGTAGATATTATAATATTTGTATTATTATAATATAATATACTTACTAATAAATAAAGATGAATATGAAATTCTGTAAGTACTTTTATACTGTTTTCATCAACGACGTCCGTGAGAATAGACAAGTCATGCGATGCACAAGAGCGGCATATTATAAAGGGCAGACAATGAAGGAACAATTAAAAATATTACCATTTTTAAGAGCAGCAGCTGTTTTCCATGAAACAGGTTGATTAGAAAGTATTGATATATTAGTTTTAAATTAATAATTGAAACATAAAAAATCCTGACAAAATAGGTAATTATTGTTTTTAAAAAAATCATAAGGGTGCCTTCAAACTTGTCAGTGCCACAGACGTCTTCGTACCTAACTAAAACCACCACTGTTTGAGGGTAAGTTTCGTGGAAATACTTGTATGTCAATTATAGGTAAGTAGGTACCTACCTAAAAAATCAGATAATTTCAATCTAAAAATGAAAGGCTTTTAATTCTGCGAATTAACTATTTAATTAATAGCTTAATTATTGTTGGTCTATCACTACGCCTTGCGTCTCTCTCCAGTATATATTGTGTAGATTGTCCTTATAGCATCGCTGTAGATTAGATTTTTATATCAAATGTCAATATTACTGTTATGCCAGTGTATCTACCTCTATGAATAGACAGAAACGTCAATTTTCATAACTGAAAATCAGAGACTTTGGTCAGATGCAACACATAGCAATACAGAAGTACAGGTATACTTTGAATAACTTACTAGTAGGTAATTAGTCTAGCTAGACCAACGATGCTCTAAGTCTGCTTAAAGACGGCTAGCCAAATCAATGGACGTCACTGATTTTCATCCATTGATTTGGCTAGCCGCTAGAGCAGTGGTTCTCATGTGCGGCCACCAGAGTATTTTGATGTGGCCACCAACATCATTTTCAGTATTTTATTTAATTTAATTAACTGGGCTAACGTCAAATATGCGTTATTGGAAATGAGTCATGATACATGACCAAGTACTTAAAACCCATTTTAATAACACCACGGTTGAAAAATTTTGGTCGAAGTTATACGGTGACCAAGAATCAAGTCAATTCAAAGAATTGGCAACAACTGCTTTATTAATATTGTCGATTTTACTGTGAAAGATCGTTCAGTGTAATGCACTTCATAAAAAACAAATCGAAGCCAGTTGACAGATGTAAACTTAGAAGCAGCCATTCGGCTCGCATTAGAAAAAAGAAGTATTGAGGAATTTCCATTTCCATTATTTTTAAATAAATAGATATGTACTAAAATAAATTAAATGAACTTTTTTTATATATAAATTGATCCATTTCTTTAGTAAATACAATTTAGCTTTATTCTTTTCAATCACAATAAAAGTGAAATTCAACCAGACGTTCTCATAGAACCGTCAACGTCAATTGTGCGGCCATGGCTAAGTTTCACGTAAGAACCACTGCGCTAGAGTCTGGACTATGTGATTTAATATGCTCGAAAAGAACGTGTTAGGAAAAATATAGGGAGGATACAGTGGGAGTATTCATGGGAATCAAATAAAAAATAAACGATTTTTTTCATTTTGAAATAATATTATTTCTGTACAAAAGTATAAAATCGATATAAAGCTATTCATAAATATTTTGAGGAGTGATCGATTGGATAAATGAATAATAAATAAATCGATGAAAAAGCGAGAAATGATTTCTTAAGATTACATTATGAATATTTAGCTACCTAAAGTCAGTTTCCATATAGATAAATATATAGAAAAGTATGATAATTTCATTATCAAAAATACTGGTTTCAAGTCATCTTCAAGCACAAAACAGGTCTTGAAATTTTATAATTATAAAATCTTCATCTACTTACGATATACCATTTGTTTTTCATTACTGTAAAATAAGTACGTATATATTATTTAAATATTAGATATGCCTATGCGTAATAATGGTTTTTGTAAAATAAAATGTAGCATTAAAAATTTAATCTGAAATTTTAAACAAATTTGACAGCAAGGAACTGTGGTGATAAACAGATTTGTTTCAAATATATTGAAGTTTTTAAATGGACCAAAAAAACTAGTTTAATCAATAAACAAAAGAGTGAATATCAAAATATTTGATAAATTACTCGCTGTCAATTTTATTCGAGTTTAACTATATTGTTCATTTCGTCATTTAAACGTATGGCACGGCATGTTTTCAAAACAATATAATATAATATTATGTATAATCAATTTTTGTCGTCATTCATTTTAAAAGAAAAGAAAAATTAAGTTACTTATAATTAACACCTTAAATATGAAAGATTTCAGATTAATTTATGAGATATTTTTGTTTACATATTTTTAAATGCAATTAGAAAAATCCTAGAACAAAAATAGGTTCATAAATCACTAATATTGTAGTGTAGATATTAGACAAAATATTATTATTTTTTAGGTTAAATTGAATTGTAGGTAGGTAATGATATAATATCTTTAATCAACAATTTGAATATAGTGTTCAAAATTACCACGTTTGTTCTATTAAAATTTCAACTATCCACATTTGTAAAATATTTTTGAGGCATATTATCAAAATTCAACAATTTTAACTGCCTAAAAAATTTCTTAAACATCTTTACGTTATAAAATCATTTAAAAAAATAAATAAAATTTATCACAAATATTTTATGCCTACATTTACACAGTCAAAATTGCAATAGCAATATAAACGTATTTGTATTATTTTCTTTCTTTTTTTTTAAGAATCAATAACATTTTTTTATTATAATTTTCACATTTCCAAAAGTTATTCTCGATTTATAAAAAAAGATAAACAAACGTATCCTTACACATTTTTAAGTGAACTTTCTCAACGTATCACACTGATACAAAACATTCAATTTGTTGACACAAATTTTAATAATTTAGATCTAATTTTAATAATTTAGATTTAACTCACAGGAACTTTAAGTTCAAGTCATTGTTGACAGCTATTTTGCTTCAATCGATTACATCAACATGGGCTAAACACAGTCAAGAGAACTAATACCTAGTATTAATACAGTTAGATCTATCTACCTTATTATAATATCACAGATACGTGTACCCAAAATTTTATAAGAATATTGATTACTAAAATTTGCTTTTAACTTAATTGACATGTTTAAGCGGTCTCTGCCTTCTCCGTTGTTTTAAATTCTTCTTGCGAGGATTTCTAGTAGTTCCATTTCTGTTGCGATTCCTTCTCGGTAGGCTCTTTTTTTCGATACTTCTATTTTTTCCAATGCTATCAACTTGTCTCAAGATCTTTTGCCAATCTTTCAAGAAATTGATGTATTCTAAAAACACGCTCAGGTCCCTCGTAACGACAGTTGTCAGATCGGGATGGTCATGACAATCGATGTGGAAATGCGCTTTTGTGTTGTTGTTGGTGTCGAAATCATTCAAGGCTGTCTCCACTTCGCAGATTAATGCCCTATGTTTATCTCTTATCTTCTGCAGCACTTCTTTTCGACGACTATGCATGAATGCAGCACTGTCCGTCTGAGGTTTCATGCAGTATAATTTTGAAAATGCAATTCCGTATGTTTTCAGTCTCTTGAAGAGCTTGGGTAGCAGTTTCGATAACTGTTGAAAAAAGAAACGATATTATTAGTAATTTATTCATTCAATCATTTACATTTAGAAAAATATTATCAATATACTTATACATTACATCGAATACCTAATATAACTTAACTCAACTAAAACAAAAATAAACTGAAAATCACAGTATAATATCGAAGTCCAGTCATTTTTTTTTTGTTTCAAGCGTAAGTGCGATGGGTTATCTTTCTATTGCGTTGTATTTTCAAATAAAACCAATATTTCCATTTTTATTATCATATAAACTATTTATTTCAATAAATAAATAAAATAAAATTGCGTCTATCTATATTTATTTACATCATTTTATGTAAGTCAATAAGATTTTAAACATTTTTGTTCTGTATATTTGGAAGTTTATATTATACCTATTATATAAAATTACAGCCATATAGAATATGACGTAGGTATTTATTTTTCGTTACATTTTAACCAAATATGTCGTTAAGTTTATGAAAATATAATATCACTCTCAACTGTGTTATTTAATAATTTAAATACCTAAGTAATCTGTACTAGTATATACTGCGCGTATTCGTAATATTATTTAATTTTTTCGTATTTATTTGTAAATAATTTCAAAGTATTATGGGACGCATACGAACAAAAAGTGAAAATATATGTTTAATGTTATTTCTTGTGCTAACTATACTTTATCGATAGTTGTTAACTAATCTATTTAATAAAAGTACCTTTATTTAGAATACATCGAAGATATTCATTGAATAAAAATATAATTTAATTAGAAATGTTATTTAACTTCGATTACCGATCATTAATTCCCGTAATCTTCACAGAATCACACTTGCCAGAGATTATAAACAAGTCATTATTTTTAAGTTGTCAACATTAATATAATTGCACGGGAGGTCAGATCTGGATATATAATAATATTATAATGACATCATTTTCCGAGGCATTACTAATAATAATTATGTTTTATAAAGAAATAATACGCGTTGGAGATTTGTATTAATGAGCCCCCGATCAGCATCTCGTCAGCTCTGATCACTCGGCAGTAGAAAAGTCATGCTCATTATTTTTCGCATACAATAATAATTAAGCTAATTACAGCAGGTCGGACGCGCGTACTTTGCCGCGCGGGAAATATAACTTTCATATACGGCCGGCCTGATGAAGGGATATCTGTAACTGTGGGCAATTTGACGTTAATTGAAGCATAACTGGCACTCGGGTACGTAAAACATGCACTGCGAATGCCACTAATGAGACGGTAAGACCGAGAAGAGTTTCTTTGCGTATAGTTTCTCAAACTTTTTACGATTGCGACACTTAACAAAAATATATTGGAACGCAAGACACTTTAAACCATTGCCCCTGTTTCACACGTAGCGAATAATATTATGCGACTATTGTTAGCCGACGTGAATATGGACATTTATAATATTCGCTGCAAATGCAATTAGGGTTAGATTACTACGTTACAATGATATAAACAAAGTCTAGTAATGGATGAATTTTCAGTTTCATTTGAAAAATAAAAATATATATAAAAAATGCAGATATGCTTTATTATAAAATTAATAAAATCGACAAAGGTGTTACTACGATTTATTAGTTCTGAATTATTCGAGTTTGAAGATTAAATCCGAATATATCTGTCGGTGCATATATATGTCGCTACATTTCAAAATCAGCCAAGTCCACCTTTAGGTATTTTTGACTTTTTGAGCATTGTTGAATAAATACTGCTTTCTAACATTTCTGCATTATCAAAATGTGGAATTTATTAATTTTAAATATTCTATACTCGAAATAATATAAACTTTCACACTTGTGACTGTGTATTTGAGAAAACAAAAAGCTGTTATTCTCCTATTCACCTATTAGGGACTTGGCTGATTTTGAAATCTAGCGACACATATACGGTAGAGTAGAATTCTGGGTAGCAAATACCTAACCGATTTGCGAAATATGGCAATCTCTACCGAAGACAGATGAAAACTAGATAAGTATGCATATAATTATCTGATAACTGATCGTTTTCGCATTGCTTGTAATATACGAATCTGTCGTGGAACTTTGTTATGTTACAGGTTGCGCCGCGGATGAAACTTTTAGAAACGCACTGTTACCATACGCAGTTAAAACAAGCAGGTGTCATTGGAGTGCTTAACTCGATGCGACAACGCCTTTATTATAAATCATGGAGGCGACGTTTAATGTCATCGCTGATTGTAAAACCTGACACAATGTACTTACGTATCTATCTGTATCATAGTAATTGCTTAAGACAAATCAGTTTAAATGCGACAACAAAATATGATAGATACATACGTATATTATAATTACAAGATAAAAAGAACTTTTTATATACCACGTTTTTAAATTTTCTGTTGAATCATATAAACTTGACAATTCTATGTATTAATAATTTAGGATAAATAAGGCAATTGTGAACAAATCAATTTTTTGCTATTTTGCAACAAATAAACAAATATAGAATACTGAAATGTAATTTTGATTTCCATTGTAACGCACGTATATATCAATGATTTAGTTACTAGGACCACCCTTTTAGCAACCAATAATAGTGGATTGGATTACGGATTTCTTCTGAAATAACTTTTCATACAAAACAGAATTAACTGAAAATGAATTCAACTCTACCCAAAGATGGCTAAAAGTATTAAAATAATGCATTGGCATCGTGTTCTGATATATTCTAAAAGCTTCAAATGTCTAGCTAGTCGGGAAGTTAGTTAAAAATCGATTTCAAGATTCGTACTGGATAAACAACCACCGGACAAACAAAAATACGGGTAAGAAAAACGTGGTAATAAATACGTCATACTACTAAGCCTCAGCAATCTAATATTTGTATGGACGGGGGTGATATAATATGATATGACTTATAAACTTGAAAAAATCCTCAAAGCTTTTGGAGCAACTTGATGGAAAATAATTAAATCTGTAAGCGAGAGATAAAATATGGAACATCCTTATTATTGACAAATAAGTAGGTATTGTTTGTCCTCTAAACGTCTGATTTAAAGTAAATACATAGATTTCGTTTTAAATGTGTATTTATGTATATAAGTTTTATGTTGTATTATTTTTACAAAACGGTTTTTAATGCTTTCTTCCAAAGATGTTTTTACAATATAATATCGCATTTTTATTGAAGCTACTGTTATAGATCACGATAAATTAAAATATAACATGATAATAACCCAATTTTATCGAATTAGGACTTACTGTAGTTTATCGATTGAAAATATAAATATGAATATTAAAGTAAAATAATAAAACTCAGAAACTCGGTACTGGTGTAATCCATCAAACAGTTGTATAACTTAGACGTATATGTAAGTAAGTATATATTTCAAATGTAGACAAGCAATTAATAATTATATAATTATTTTCAGAGCAAAAAATACACTCATTGCTATGCCTGTAATTATCACATTTCTGTGATGTAAATAATATTATATTATAATGCTAAGTATATGCAATACCTATTCTATGTAACAATATATAATATAGTATGTATGTATAAATGCACAGTCGCAGAATGCATTCTTCGAGTTCGTGTTTCTGATGCAATGATAATTTGTTAAACTACCTAACCCCTGGTTTCTGCCATATGAGACTTCTTAAAGCTGAAATGTTGTAAGTCAACTCAAGTTTACAGCATAGATAGGATCATTTACACGAACTTTATGTAACAAAAAATGGAAAAAGTCATTCAATTTCAACCGTCAAAGCACAGCAGTCACCACAACAATAATATATTAAAACATATCATTATATACATACAAAAATAGTTGTATAACATCATTAAAAATGTCTTGTTGTAGTAAATTAACTTATTACGTTTCGATTCTCGGCCACGTCTCATTTTTACGATTGCGTGTTGAAGTTTCGTTGCTTACCGTGCGTCGGTATCTCTACCCTAAGAATCAAAGAACGCGCTTATTTTTCATTTTCTCCCAGTGGTTCGTGGACAACTTACAATTTTCGACTCGGATGCATAATGCCCTTTTAACGATAACCCCCGAAATGAGGCATACGGTGGGAAAAAGGTATCCAAAAAAAAATCGTTAATCTTGATACCTCGAGTATGTTGACTTAACATATTGTAAGTATGTATCAAAAACTGCGTGATATTAAACTTTCAGTCTTTTATGTAATAAATTACATAATAAAACGGCTAAATACTGCTAAAACGGCTACATAATGTTTACTTATACTAATACGCACTACTACAATATTTAGGTTCCATTATCTCGAAAAGTAAATCGACGACAAGCATGTTTATTTTAAATTTCTACCTTGAAACCATCCATGAGGAATGTATTACTGAATGTTTCATAATATCGATAAGTGAAATAAAATAGTTAGTATTTTTAAAAACATATTTCGAGTACCGGACCGCCCCCAAATTTAATTAAAATCTAAAGTAAACGGATTAGCATATGTGTATCAAATTTCAATTCTCTATGTATACGGAAAATAGGCAAACATTGAGTGTTGATAATGAGAGTGACTAAACACATTCGAAGTTTATATTTGGCGCCAAAAATTGTTGATTACATAAATACCTACATATATAAATACTTCGTTTGATAGTTTGAAAGAAAAATCGTATGTACCTACTGCTTTTTACTTCATAAATAAATTACATTAAGTATACTATACCGAAAAGAAACTTTAATCCAGCTTAATGATAATCTCTAATTAATGTGGAATCTATTGTGAGTGTTCAGTATATATTATTACGAAGTTTTAATGAGGATCAATTTTAAGATTATATTTTTAACGGCATAATAAGTATGTATCAAGTATGCCATATCGTAATAATCAGTAATTATTTTTCTAACGTAAATTTTATCAATGCTAATTTTGTACCTAAAGTTATACTGAAAATATTATAATATATAGGTACATACTACGTACCTGATATTATGTATTATACATTATCAATCAACCGTTTTAATGTTGGCATGTCATTTTAATATATATATTATTTTTGTTATACAACTCCTGATAACAATAAACCACTATTTTGGTAAAACAATTGTTTGATTTAATTACCTACTTTTAGATGCATTACGACATCCCGGATAATCATGACCAACTGGACAAAATGTTGTAATTATTCTTTTACACCTAAGTTATATTATCATTCAATTTCTATTTTTATAAATGCTTTGATTAAATCATCGACAGTAAAGATGACACAGTACGTCTCGTGTGAGTGAATAATTAACTTTTTTATATCGTGGAAATTACGTTACTAAATTAGGAGTAGTTATGATTGAATAGCTATTTAAAACTGTTTTTAATATTTTTTAAATTAATGAATGAACCGGATACTGGAAATAATAATATTTTATCTTATGAGATGAAACAACAATCATAATTAACCATTCATTACCACTGCATATATAGTTACCTACTAGTTTATTTTTAGTCTTTACTGAATAATAAATTTAAAAACAAACTTTAACGGTGTCAACTTACAATTAATGAATGATGAAAATCCATTGTTTTAATTAAAATATATAAAAAACCGCTTAGCAGAATATTATCAGCATATTTTACATGAAAATAAGGACTATCTATGAATAATTATTATAATGAAACTTAGTATTTAAAATAAATAACAGTACAATACTTAGTTTTATCACGTTCTTTTTATGTTTAGTAACTATTTAACATTTATAATAAATAAAACAAGGCTGGGCTTTATCAATTGGCCGTACAAAATAAATGTATTTAAGAAATATTGTAATAATAATTGGATTGTTATTTATTTTAACAATCACGTCTTAACACAGTAACAGTAAAAAAATAACTGAATGTAGACAAATAAAGGTGTGTGTTTATAATGCATAGTTTAAAAACACAGTCAATCGAAAAAATAGTAGGTGCAGTGAAAATTATTAATCGCAAATGGTTTCAATTTTATTATTAGATTATGCTTATATATTATGCAATTTCAAAGTACGACAAAGTATTTGATTTATTTGGGGCTTCAAAAGTCAACATGATTATTAATTTTTTAAATGTTTTTACTAATGGCAGTTCTGTGCCGGCTTCGCATCAATCATCTTAAAAGAGAGGGTCTAAGATTAAGCCGGGCGTCCTGTTAGCCCGCAGATAATAATGCTTTATGTAAAAAAATGCAGCTGAAGGTACGATAAAGCGTGGTACATTAAATTACGCATGCAAATTTAAGAATGGGTCTCGAAGTCCGATGCATCTCGCTATTACCCTACCCCAGGCGCGCCACTGACCATTCATTTTTTAACGAACGGCTCGTGAATTTTCCTCTCTAGTTATAAAAGTTAAAATTTGAGACCTATCATAGCCATATTATCATCGATATTCCAACTTCTGTATCTTATTATTTTAAAAAAAAATCAGTAAGCAAAACGTTGGCAGAAGAAAAATATCCGTTCCTTGTTTCATCGTAGCAATTATTTTATAAAATAATATTAAAATCATCGCTGATATTAATTATTGCAATGGATATGGCACAAATAAGGGTAGAATTATCTTAATAAATATTTATTTGCTTATTATAATATTTACTGTTGGATCGTTGAGATAATCAGTTTAGTCTAAGTACATGGTACTCGTAAAAAAAAAAACTAAGAACTGAGAAGAATAGAGAAAGCATGGATTTATCTTCATCAGGGTATTAAATTGAGAGTGTTTGAGGTGATCACCTAATAAGGATTATGTTAAGTTTTACTTCACTAATGGAGCTACGGGTGAAAATGTTAAGCTTTTGCTTATAACTGCAGTACCCATTTTTACATCCAGTAAATAAATATCAAGGTTTTTGAATACGCATAATATATAAGGTTAAAATAATATGAAAAGGGTTAGCAAAAATTAAAAATTACTTTGTATGCATACGAATACTATATAAGTATTATTGACATTATTGGGATGTGGGGATGATTCCTACTTCTGATAATATGTACATAATAAACATTTATTATTAATCTAGTGAGAATATAAATGCATCATCGAAATTCTGTCTGCCACAACTCACCCCTGACATGTCTGATCATTGGTTACTCCAATATAAACTACTCAGAACGCGTGATGTGGGCACAATTATTTATGTCCCATACCTGCCTCTCAATACAATACTTTGACTGGGAGGAAAGCAATATCACAACACTCTCAGTTTGAAAGCTACGAGAGGACATTACGTCAGACGTCTTTGAGAGCGACATAATGTGGGTGTAATATATGCGTTTTCTCTTCAGGTTTAATTCACTTACTGCTACTAGCGAATTCAAAAGATTCACTACAATAACGGATGCGGAATTTTATATCCTTTGTACGGTGAATATTCGTTTAAAGTTTGAGGAATTCATATTAAACAATAACTATTAAAACATATTGCAATACATCGGTGTAAATAAAACTGTATCATTATTAATACGTATGATAATAATGACTGAAACTGCAGTAAAAATATTTTACTTTTTTATTAACTGCACGAAAGCTATTTTTCAAAACGTCTTTATTTTATTTTTAAACACAGAAGAGGTTTATACATTATATACCTACATGTTTATTAATATCTATATTTTTTAAATCATCAAATAAACAGACCAAAATATCGTAATTTATAAAAATTATTATTAACAAAAGTAAGTTTTATGAAGACCCTTTTGGGTATAGTATGATTAACCTATTTGATGCCAACATAAAGGTTGATATATTTTTCTTGATTTGTTTAATTTTTGTGAAAGTATTAAACAGATTAAATTTATAATTATTTTTATTAATCTAATTTCCTATTACGTAAATTCTTAATATCACTGTGCTATTAAATATTTTTATATTTTATTGTCATCGGAAATTAAATATTTTTTGCCTATTACTGTTAATAATAATTGTATATTCTGTATAATGGTGAATTTTCTAATAACTGTAAAGCTGTAATAAATAAGTCAGCTATTTTTTCTCACCACCCTCAATTGTTGGAATAAATACCTGACATCAAAAATAAAAAAAATATTTGAATAAAGTCATAAATTCTTACCGTTTTAACTTTGTTCATCTTCAAATGATTCTGCCTAAAAGCTTGATATTCTTTGAACTGGTTCCTTGGCAGCTTATTGTCGCTAATCTGGCTGGAGAAGTTCGTGACGGATCCATAAGTCGGTGAGATGTATGTGTCGTTGATTTCTTTAAAGTCGCTAATTGTGATATTGATCTGGGTTTGCAGTTGTGAAATCCCACCGTTCCCTCTAACCCTAAATTCACCCTTTACGTGTTCTGCTGAACAGGTATTGTTGTAGTATATTTGGTGATTGTGGCGGGTAGGGGCGGCGACTGCTGACGTCATGACGGTGCTCATCACTATCGACGAAATGATGAATATCTTCAATTTCTTAGATGAGAAACCTGAAACAAATAAAACAACCATAATCAGTGGTTATGTCGTTTACCATTTTTAATAGAGCGTACGCTACACATAATAAACACTACACACAAATTAGCACATACATCACTAAACCCGGTCGCACATATAAACTCTTATGCGACTATCGAATTTGTCAATATAGTTTGGTTGTTATTCACAAAATGCATGTTATTTAGTGTATACATAGCGTCGGTGCGTTAATTTTGGTAGATAAAACGGCATCTGCATCATGTCGCATGAAACGAATTTCATTTGTTTCGGGCGGGTTTCGACTAGCCACGTGACGTCATTTTCCAGCCATGTTCTTGCTCGTGTGCGCAGAGACTTGCAATATTACCGGACGTTTTGATTTATGACCATGTCGCAGTCAAGATGAATGTGTATGTGCGACCGGGCTAAGAGTAGATCCAGGGAACTCAGAAATAATGGGAACTGAAATACACAACGGGTAAGGTGAAAGCAGGTAACCGACACGAGTAAGGATGAATCCGGGTTAAACTTACACACGTGTCTAGAATACGTTTAACGTCGAATACTAAAAACTGCTCCCGATTTATGCATTTACGCTCATTTAATGTTGGTGTATTACACACACTATTGCACGTGCACAATGCGTGCTTCATTTTCGTACGACACTCACACATTCAAAAGCCTGCTTCACCATGCGGCGTATTGAATTTAGCCTATTGGTATTCTATTTATTATCTGTTCTGTGAGTAGAACCATGCAGAAAAAATAGATATTTTCCGACTCGTGTATAATAAAAAAATATTCGGGTTTAATTAAAAATTGGTATATAATTATTATATACAGACATGTAAATAATTATTTTATACTTATAATAATAACAAAACAGGCGTTAAAAATAGTAACAAAATAATATATTAGAATCTATTGCACGCGTCGTATATAATAAATAGGTAAACAAACAGAGCAATAAATGTGCGATGTAGAAGAAAACTCTTTTGATTAGAACAGGATGTGGAAATTTTTGATGTAAGACGTCACCAACATAAAAAAATGTATATAATAAAAAGTATTTTAAATAAATTATTAGTAGGTGCCTAACCAACATAATTTAACATACTAAGATAATATTATTATACTCAATCAAAATATCTTAATTTAAAGAAATTTTGTAATAATTAATTAAATGATTCTTACTTAGTAATACTTGTAGTATTGATTATATTATTATTATTGTAATACTTAATAAGTTCAGATAAATTGGCCTATACAGTTATAATGAAATTAATTGCTAAGGCGAATGGTATAGATTACGAGATTTCTATTTGTATACAACATACATCTAAAAAATAACAGATTGTTAATTAAGTGTCTTATTAATATTGTAAAACATACATAATTTATAAGAACCTAACAATAATTCAAATTCGAATAAAATCAAATAATAAAATGTTCTGAATGAAACTTGAACCCACGTTCATTGCAATCCTTGTAGTGGGCTGTATCGATTAGGCTATTGATAAAATTGTTATCCATATAGAAAATTCACTGCAATGCTTCCTGATTACATTCTTAAATCACATGAATTGTAAAAATGGTGTAAATGCCGTAATAACCATTGTCTGTGTAAACAGTGTTGAGCTTAGGACTAATTTTGAAGCCCACACGATGAAAAATAAAATAAAAACCATAATTCACATCTTTTATCCATAAATAATTATTGTTGAGGATATTATTACTGATTTTTTTTTGTACAATTATATATAATATGTTTGATTAATTATATTATAAGCCCTTCTGATGTTAGTTGTAAAGATTTTTTTATACTTTGGGAACCTAATTTACAACTCAATTTGTGAGAATTTTGTTATGAGTTAATAAATGTGTTGCTGGTTTTAACGAAATTTAACAGTTAATCTTCTGATAAATCAATTACATCATTTGTATTAAAGATAATGGCCACTGTGTATAGAACATATTTTTGGTGTAATTTTTAAATGAATTGTATACGATTATCAATAATAAAATATCACGGAGCAACACAAGTTAAGGACGTATAATTAGTATTACTTAATAACGGGCATAAAAATTCGATAGCAGGCTTACAATACAATTTCACCGAATATCAGCACGTATCGAATGTCTTACAAATTGCGAAAGGCCTTTCTTTGTGAGCTACTTAAGTTTGTAATCTCTCGTCGGTACTTTTTACGGATGAGTTTTTTGCGCGTGGCAATTTGATAATTGCACTCTTCTGTCTTACCGGGTGGGCACTAATGAGAGCTTCATTCTGGCCACCCAATCAGACACAATATTTAACTGAATACAGATTCACTTTATGATAGATTGAAAAACGAGTATCATAATTGTTAACAGACACAAAAATACAACTACAGCTACAAAGACAAGCGTTCTACCACGAGAAAACTCACAAAAATAGATAGGTATGTAAAAGTTTTCCAATAGTGTACAAAAATGCCACTTTTATACGTATAAAGAACCTACGTTTAATAAAATAATATCTTGTAGAAGACCCACTTTTTGGGAATAAGAAAATATATATGAAAAAACCTCCATGTTAAAAGAATTAATATATTATAATATATTAAAGCATTTATATTAATCACCCAATGAATTTATGTAATCATGAATTGAGTGATATTGATAGATTTTAATGGGAATAAATGCAATATTTAAAATATATGATACATTACATTATTACGAATCCTAAAAACGTATTTGCCTTATAATGAAAAGGTAAAAAATAACTGTTTTAAAGCTCTTTCGTTTGGTTTTATTTTGTAATATCTAATAATTTTTGCGGCTATATAGACAAGACATGGTGAATAATTTATCGGTATAAAAAAGCTCGTTCTTGTCGTTTTTTGGCTTGAAAGAGATTCTCCGGCGAAGCTTTGTTCTTTTTAGTGTCTCGCAGGCTAAGCTTTACGCGTTCTGAAAGCTCCGCAAGGTATATAACATGCAAACATCAAATATAATATGACGGTATCAAATTTCTGAATGAAAGTTTTATTTATGGGCACTTTGAGCGAGATAAAGCGTTGTTACCTCTATTATTGTATAATTTAGATTCAAGCTTTGATACATTCGCCATAGATGGCATTTTATCGAAGAAATAAAATTATCGATAAATGTATAACGATACATTTTACGGTGTAGTAAAAATGTATATTGTTTATCTTATTACTTTATCAATACAATACCGAGGTATATATTATAATTATGAATCATTCACAAAGAATATTATATTTAATAAGAGCTATACGAATTTCATTGAGCAATTAACAACTTTTTTTCTATACAATACCAACTTACATTTAAAAAAACTGATTCCTAAGTCAAAAAAGGGTAAGTAACATTTAGTAAAAATGAGTAATTTATTGGGTGGTTAGACTGTCATCTTCAGTGTCCCAAAAATGCGTCAACAAAAGTTATTCCATGACGAAGTTACGATTATATTTTTGATAAAATAGTCAGTAAAAATAAATGACTAAACTGGACGAAAACAACAACATTATTTTTATAAGTATTCTTCGGTAAATAGCAAACTGTCAGTTTAAGACTTAGCAATCTCAATGATGTTATTTTGGATCAACCAATTTATTTATTTGTTAAATATTTATAAAAGTAATTAAGAATTTATTACTCACCGCGATCAATTAACTAAATAACTACATAATAATATGCCAATTACAACTTGTTTCTATTGTAAATGGAATACGTTTGTTTTTACGGTATATTTTTGTTTCAAAATTACATACCAATCCAAAAAGAACACTTTCAGGTGAATTCAATTTAAAAAAATGGCGCTTTATATTAATATAGTTACGCCCCCATGATTTTAAGAATTTTATGTTCCTGTTATGAATAGACTCAAAAGATGAATAATTGGATCATGATATTAATTTAGGTAGGTAAAAAATCTATTGTAAAAAAATGACATACTTTACACTAACTCTGAAGTACAGGTTTATATTAATATTTGAGTATTTAACTACTAAGGTATTTGTTAAAATAACATATAAATATTTCTTAAGTTATTGGTATGGTATTGCCTATTGAGATGTTACATGCGTATATCATTATGTTATTTACTGTCTCGTAAAAACGTTTTTGCGAACCTACATAATATATTTTACTATGTGTCGAATCACTAAAAGTGAAATAAAAATAAGTAAGTACCCTTAACATTCCAACGCATACATTTCTTTAATAAACGTAAAAAATATTAAACATAATGAGGATTTTAAAATAAGAGAATTGTTTATATTTGCCGTCGGCACAGTTTCTCGGTAAATATTTAAAAACAATACAGGTAACTTAACAAAGTACAAAACCTAAATGTTATATTTCGAAATCATGGATAGGTACACAAAGTCTATGCAATATGAATATACACATCCGTTTTAAATATATGAATATATTCTTTAGACTAATATAAACAATAGGTATGTAAGGCGATTTATTGCATCAGATAGAAAAAGCTCTCACCTTGTAATACAACAAAATAATGCAAAATCTCGTCAGATGCTATTTTATAGTCTTTTTTTTAAGTATTAATTTTATAATCAAATTTAAATATCTTGTATGACTTGTTTTTGACGTAACGCTATTTAAGACACTAATCTAAAAACTACCGCAATATGTACAGGATAATTATTCATTTAGTAAGTACACATTGTCAATGTAATCATAACGTTATATTTAGCCGTTTCGTGCGTTTTGAATTAAATAATTATTAATCATTCTATTGTTTTACTTTATTTAATTTTATTGTCACACCACAATCATTAAATATGACGCTAAACTTTAATTAAATGATTATCATTAAAATATGAATCAGTTTACACAATATTATAATCATTCCATTTTTAATAGTATTTATAAAATGTTATATATTTAAACACACACCTTTTGACTTTTTCTCCATGTAAAATTTTCTGCAAGATGCATGTCCATAGTTATTCATTAATATTATACTCTCACAGTGTTAATGTAATTATTTACATTATTTTGATTGTTAAAAATCTTGATAATAATAACAGCATTCACCATAATCACTTAACTAGACACTGCAGTATTCGCGATGTAAAAAAATCAGGATTTTCGATTAACGTAAAGTTCACTTTGATAGAACGACTGACTCAATAATCGTTTAGAATTTCGTATATCGCAGCAATTACAATAATGCTTCACTTTTTTTTATTTCGCGCTGGTAGGAGCGCGTTGCCACTGAGAAGTCTCGCGATAGACTGGCGGTGAAGAAATATAAACCTTGCCATGAAGTCAGCTGAATCGGATGACGCAGATTTACGCGGGTCATAGCATCACCTGAGCCATTGCATACGGAGCCTCAATCAAAGTGGGAAATTGCCGTCACGGATACGACGGATGAAAGAAAATTTGGCGTGGGACATATTTAAAAAAATATATTGCGTAACATAGAAAAAAATTACAAACGCGACGTCATTATCATACATAGGTCGCATACCGGTATACCTGATCGTTCATATAAATTAGAGGGCGACTGATTATACCATATGACTAATCGGCGCACGGTTGAAATTTCATATAGGTATTATGTCTGGCCTAGTCCCACATACACAAGCATAATATTTCCTAGTATAGATACGCAAATTTAAAAACCACAGTAGCGAAGTAAAATGCTGAATGAAAGATAATAACTTATCATTTCATAGATAAGAATAATAAGTGTTATGAAATTAAAATTTATATACTTACATATGATTTAACAATGCTATAATGATATTTTTTACGATTATTTCGAGAGCTGAATGATTCTACAATATTATGTTATGCACATTTAAGCCAACAATTTAATATTAATTTTTAACTATTTGCAATATTATTAATAATATCGACCGAAGGTACTTGATGGAATTTGAATTTAAATTCTAATGGATTTAAGTTTTGTACTATTCCATTTGAGTCGTTTTTTAATACCAGTCATCGTCAGTTATATTTGCAATATTATTTAAATACTGTCGGACATTGATATAAAATGAATCTAATATCAGATAACTGTTGAAACATTTATAAATATAAAAAAATGGGGGAATTCTGGTAAAATACTGTTACTGAAACCAATTGTGATAAATTATAGTCAATAATAGCTATTAAATAATGAGATAATGTGTAAAACATGGACCTCGTGAAAATTGTTACATCCTGGATGTGTGTACGCTGTAAAGAATTAATTAATTTTATTACTGATTTACAGATAAAAAAAAATATTATTTAGTTCAGGTTTCCACTGTGTTACATAGTAATAATAGTATAATTTTTCATACTACATTAAGCTATTTAGACACGGGCCTGCGGGTTTTCCGATTACACGACAACACGAGAAAAAATCTGTCCGAGAAAGCGAAAGAATCGGCCATAATGCAAAATAAAACAGTAGCAAAAAATTGGGGAATCCCCTCACAAACTACCGCCGGTCTAGTGAATTGTGATCGCCACCATGTCGGATCGAAACGACGGAATCAAAAAGTCATAATTGCGCTGGTGTTTTAGCTACGCGAGTTTGATAACAATTAAATAAATCGACTGGAACACTGACAGTGACCTATTCAATTTTGTGAATAAGCCCAGCACTGACAAATCTTAAGAGATCGTTATCATAAAGTAATAAATACTATGAATTTGATAATATATTATTATACTACTTTCTTCTGTAATAAGTAAATTACATGACGATAATCGAAATAAATTATTGTAATACATACATACTTATATAAATAAAAACACAACATGCTACAAACAATATAATTGTGTAAAAGCTTCACGCAAAAAAAAGAATGTTTGTGGTCTTCATTGTTAATCCAAGATTCGTTTGAATGTTTTTAACCAATTAATTGCGTGGTCAATATTTATGGTAATTGCTAATTTGAATTTTGTTATTACAAACATTTAAAACTTTAATTTCTCCTTATAACACTAAAAAAAATTGCAGTGGATCTAAATACTATAATGTTCTATTTAAATTGTTAATAAAATTAGCCAATTGTAATGGAAAATGTCAGGTTATTTAATAAAACTATATTACCGAATTACCCACTAAGTACGTCTTATTTAACTATGAAATTAAGATCAATAAGTTTAACAAAGAGATTGATTATAGTACAGATCAAACACTGATGCAATCAATATATACATCTTGGCTAAACCGTTTAAGAATACCAAATTGATCTGCATATTATATCCACCTACTTTGGTTATGTATTATAATCAACCCATAATATATAATTATAATGTTTTTAAAGCACGATTTGATGTAGTTTGTTTTAATATTCAAAGTTTATTTAATAAATAATATTGTACCTTACTAAATAAACTACACAGACAATTATTTAGGGTTATTTTATTGCAAGTTAGCTTTATCTTTATCGCAAACTAAAATGGTATTGCCTTTCATGTTTTAACATAGAATTACTTCAATGCTTTGGCTTTTAGTAATGTTATAATTTATGATATATCGATTTACTTTAGATTGTAGAATGAAATGGCAGTGCTTGGCCATACGGTAATAATCTAAAGGTGTATTTCATTTTATATTAATGCGTAGGCAAACAGACAATACCAATACGTGACATTTCTCTACAACAGCTCCGGTAGCTATAATCTTTACAACTTGTTTAGATTTTGTATTATAACCCTGCCAAGTTTTACAAAATGATTGTAAATGCATGATATAAATATCCCTTAGGTATATTATTTATAATTTTTAATATATTCAATAATATGTATTCCGTTTTTGAAGCGAATAGTTAGATAACCCTATTACTAAGTAAATGGGACGATTAAGCGCCACTGGCTGCATGATACCAACTGGACGATTGCCAGTTTGTCGTCATTTTATATTATTAAGAGCGTACATAAGTGAAACGGCAAATAATTTTCAACTATAGGCGTGACGAAATTTTGGACTCACTGGCAATCGGAGAGCGAACGTCGAGCTGTGAACACGTCAATTTGTTTCGTGATGGCGACGGGGGTATTAATTCTTAAATCGTGTAAAGATGACTAAAAAAACGTTACCCATTAAAAAGAAACCAAAAAGAAAACATGTCAATGAATATATTATTATTGTTACTAATAGAACAATAAACATAACATTAAATGGACGTATGTTGATTTTTTATGACAAATTATGTTTTGTTCTGCAGGCGTCGTTTGCACAATCCGCGCATCGCCTAGCCACGATCTTTTTAGAACATGCCTCAACTGAGGTATAGCCTTAAGCGCCACTGGCTGCATGATACCAACTGGACGATTGCCAGATTGTCGTCGGTTTATATTATTAAATTGCATAAAAAAATACATGACGTATAATAAAAATTAAAATATTAAATAGCAAAAAGTAATCAAATTTAGATTCTATAATATAACAAATATGGTAACTCCAAATTGTCTTAAAAATGATTTTATAAGCAAATTTATAAAATCTGCTCCCTTATTGCAATGTGGGTAGAATTAATTTTTAGCCACATTCACTTAGTAGTGTCTATGTTGAAGATCATTTTTTATAAGGACCCCTTTATTCTCCAAATTTAGTTAGTCAATAAACAGAGCACAATATGTTCTACATGGTGACGGATTGATTAGTGTAATTCCAATTTGTAATTTACTGACACTGATTCGACGATACGAAATAATTGAGGTTTGGGAAAGTGTGTAGTAATAATGCAACGAAGGTATAGGACCGGGAGGAATTGTATTAACTCAGAGAAGCCTTCATCTAAAACTGATGATGATTATGATAAAGTCATAAAATTTTAATGTGTATGGATATATATTATATCGAATACAGTTTTATGATGTTAATATAAGTGCCTTCGACAATTCAAGGAGAATAAATAATTTAAAGATGAATCTTAACTACTGCCTACAATGAAGTGTGAGTAGTTGTCCTATAAACTGAATTCGTTTGACATATCATAATTTATAACAGTTTTGTCTCAAAGCAAATATTAACATTGTACGTTGGATGAGTCGCGAATGAAGCATAAAGGCTGTATGTCCGTGCAATATTCCTGTGCGGCCAGTCATTTTCTTTTGCTTAAGAGCGTTAATAAATCTGACAGGAGTAATTGATATTGGCTGTTAAACTGAAAACAATACGTAAGGTTTTATTATTCCCCATGATCTACTGAGTACATTCCATGTAGCCTTTAAAGCTGCTATACTGGTACTGGTGAAAAAATGTATCCCACATTTATCATATGATATTGCATGGTGGGAGGAAAGCTTTTGAATGTTATAGTAGTATTATGGTCAGGAAAGGCTTAAATGCGTAGACATTTATAGCTTGGGCTTTGAAAGTGAAATTGAAACATCAAAAGCTCTGCAATAATATAATGTGTAAACTTTTAACTATTATTCTTAATACATCATAAACTCATTCCTAATTGTCGGGAATAAAATTATATTTTCAAATTCTCGTCAGTTTATCATGGAAAACAAATAGCTCTCGTACATACAATAAATAAAATTAAATAATAATACACAAAATCAAGCGTACTTATGACCAGTAATGTTTTCATATATCGTATAATTCGTATACATCTGAGAACTAGTGTATCCTAAGTAAAAAAAATCATTTTCGGGAAGACGTCATTTAAGATTAATTAATTGATTAATTAAAGAATCTAGTCTGTATATAATGGTTTTACGTCGTTATGGTTTTATTACTTTAATATTTTTGTTATGAATATACACAAAATGATCTGAAATATAATGTGCTTTGGTACAAAATATATACTGTTTTTTTTAAGTAAAATCAGAGTAAGGACGCACTAATTCTGATGTTTTGTTAAAATTATCAAAATATAATATGTTATTAAGCATAATATTAAGTCGTTGCTAGTTTTTGAACTTGAAAATTTGTAACCAATAAATTGCCCTAGCGACAAATTAAATTTGGGGTTGTTTTCAATATAATTATTTGAGGTTACATAATTAGTCCTTTATCTGCTAGATATTTTCCCAGATGTCACATTTTATTTGAATGTATTTAAAAATACTAAGTACCTAATAACAATGTATCAAGATCCGGTTGTAAGCTATAGAGATGTAATCAAAATTGCATTTTGATCTAATTATGAAATGTGTGTTAACTGATAACAGGTGTTTTTCGCGACATTCTTTCGTTATCTGAAGGAAGTCGATTTAAATGATTCACAGTATTATTCTTATCTTCAATACAACTACAACCGGGGAAATGTATTCGATCATATTAAAGATACAGCATTGATGATAATAAAAATCAAATACCTGTCAAAACATGTGCTTGTCACAGCGATTCAGGTGACTAATATTATTTAAGATATGTGGTAGTACCCGTTATTCGCACGGGGAATGCGCTATATGTACCTACCTACCTACTTGCTTATTTCATCCCTGTTTTGGTTATGTTACGTTGAGTGAGGTTGTTCTTGTTCAATATTAAAGATTTTTTAAATTCATAGAAAGTAATCGAGCAAGCTATAAGTGTATTTTGTTTTTATATGATAATATTGATAAACACATCACTTTAATTTTTATCGCAGATTATCATTAAAACGACCTACTTTAATGTAAAAAAACTTTCATCTATAACCATCAAAACTATTACTTATATTAATTGAGTTAGCATTTACTTGGTAGAATTCCATTTTACAAGAAATGAAAATATAATTAATATTAAATTCTACATATGCTACATAGTCTTGATAATGGTGTTACAACCGAAATAGCTATCGACAAACCTTTTTTGAAAACCTGTAGAATTTAATATTAATTATATTTTCATTTCTTATTAGTTATATATTTTTGAGCATGAGAAATTTTAACGATTTTCCATTGCGGATAATGTAACAGCTAAGTTTTTTCGATTATTTAATATAAAGGCACATTTTTCCGCCAGTATTTAAAAAGAACAATTTCGGGAAAATGAAAATATGTCTATGAATTTTTGTCATAACTCCAAAGATTTAATTAGCTCTAAAATATATGACAATATAGGTACAAAATCTGTATGTAAATCATTTTCTATATGTACATAAATATTTTGCTATTCCTATAATTTTAATTGTATACAACAGTTCTACAAATATGACAATATACTATAAAATATTTTTATATAATTCTATCAACCTAAAAACTCTAAAATGTTATTATGTTGATACTGTTGCACGTTTTAAAGTCAAATTATAAGACTGCCTGTAATATTGTCATAGTGACGCAAACGGCGGATGTGTTACGTTTTAGCCGGTGTTTTTTTTAGTTTCTTTTGAGCGGGAAATCCAACGTAAATAATATATAATATATTTGCGTTTATTCTAGTGTAATTACTATAAATGGACTATTGTTTATTGTTAAAGTTGACATCATTTTAGTAATGATAGTCCTAAAATAAGACCATAATAAATGTTTGACGTCAATACATCAGGTCGCTTAATCATCTCAAAACAGGTACCTACGTATAGAGATTTTTTAATAAAATTAGATATCTTTGAACTCAAAATTGAATGGTTGGAAAATGAAGTAAAAACAGTTATCAGAATTTTCCTACATTTTCATCTGTACATAAGTTATATTGTCTGCAACTAAAATATTGTATGCTAACTTATTATCACTATAATTAACGAATGCACGATAAGTTGGCAATACTGTTTATAATAAAATTATTATAACTGTATATTAAGTAACTTACGTGACTTGTGCAAGTTTATAACATAATTATTTGAAAAATATTATTAATAATAACTAAGTCGGTATAAATACATATATCTAAATTCACTTACAAGTGTGTCTCATTAGCGCGCACTCTGGTAAAATTAGTTCCGTGAGATCCATTATGGATAAAACAAATACACTAATCGAAAACAAATAAATTTGTTTCCGATATCACTGTTAATTAAATTATGTCACACCTGTGACTCAACACAATAAATTATTGCACAACACTGACACTCTGATAAAACAGGCCAATATATTTATTATATATTTTGAGTCCGGTGAAAAGTTTAATTGAATTTTCTCGTGCAATTTTCTCGGAGCGATGTTACCCCTTTAGTGTTCTCTGTTCAATTAATATATCTGTCAATCTACATTGAGTCATATATAGTGTAACAGGGCAATCGCGGCGTCGGTATAGGAGCTTGAGAGTGGGAGGCGGAGGCGTGTCCGCGTAGTAAAACAGTTTCATTCATGAAACGTATGGCGCGCGGGAAACGGCCTCTAGGGGAGAAGAGGGGTGTGGCAGCGTCATTAAGTTAACATCCGGATTTTCACGATGACTTTGCGCTGGCGCCACGCTAGTACAGGGTTGGATTAGGCGTTTAATATTTTAATATACGCCACATACCTAATATAATAATATAACATAATAATACGTATATATAAATAATACACAGGAAGTATATTAACTAACAATTGATTATAACATTTACCTACTATTAATTCCTCGTGAAAACTAATATATTATATTATCTGAATAATTATAATAATAGATTTTCTTTAAAATAATCTTATTTATTATGTTTATTTTGTTAACCAACCTGTGAAGATGCAAGTTCATATAAGGTCAATATGTTTTAACTGAGGAGCGTATATGGAAAAGATTGAAAATAAATTAACCTATATCGAATTAGTGGTTGTACACTGAAATACTGACATAATACCAACGGTTATATAAATATTTTCTTAGTTTAATTATATTTCATGTTAAATCTTTCGAAATACATTTCAGAATATATAGGTATATTATATTAACAAAGACAATTAATTGAATGCTAGTAAATGCTTCGTAAATTAATAGTAGGTGTAATTTGAAATATATTTATCTACTTTCCTGAGTTATCTTATCACATAATATTATTTATCTACCAATTTCATTATTCGTTTGTTTTAGTAAATAAAATATACTTATATAACTATGGCCGCTTTATGTGATTGAAGATCAAACAGCGTGTTCGCGAAACTTAGATAACTGGTTTCAAAATTTGTTAATTTCTTAAATATATTATGTTAAATTGTCGTATCAGCGCTTTAATCAAATCTGTCAAGTAAATATAGACATATGAAGGTGCTATGTGTGTTTTTGGTTGTTATATACATATTTGTATTATTGCAATTATTATTTCATATTTGTTTATTTAAAAAATACACATTGAGCGCATAACAAATTACTTATTTAAGACATTCACGACATGACAATTGAACATTGTTATCAATACTAGTATTAGTTAAATACATATTTTCTAAGCGTCGTTTGCTTTCCGCTCAAAATAACAAATTCCATCCGGAAACCAAAAGAGAGCTTTTCTTAGCTCAAGCCAAATTCGAGAGCTTTATTATTTAAGCTTTTCTTTTCAAAAATTGCATTTAGTCAAATCTAAATACGAGGTGGATTTTTTCACTATTGTCAGATGATTAAATCATTGTACAATTTATTGCAATTTCTCAATTATTTTTTTGTAGTGTTTTCGTAATTCCGATGTCTAAATCCCTAGACACCGGTTGTAATTTATAACTAACTCATTTTGACGTAGATTACGTTTTTCAATTAGGTGGTATCATGGAACTGAGGTGTTTAGTCTAATGTTGGTAACAAATAAATGCAGTCAATGAATGTAACCATCGTATCACCCCAAGACGTACTATACGTTCAAACAGGCGAGCACACATGGGCCTCCGCGGTTTAATCTACCGCCGGGTCTCTTGATTTATATATGTATAACATGGCTTAATTATTATACATATGTGTCTATATATACTTACAGAATCTGGATATATATAAAATGAAACTTTTTTTATAGGACGCATGCTGCTAGTTGAATAAAACCGCAAGATAAAGCGGAAAACCACACTTTATGAAATTTAATTCATATACCTAATATAAATTGGTAAGAATGGTTTAAAATTGCAAGTAAGCATACATTTATTTTATCATTTGTAAGTTATTTAAAAAAATATATATGACGTAGGTATGTCACCTTGACAAATAAAATTAGCAAGGCTTACGGTTATAATTATTAGTAGGAATGTGTGTGACAATAATATGTTCACATAAATACATAATACTAAAAAGTGAATCATTGAATTTTGATTCGAAAAATATTAAGTATAATAAAGTTTCATTTTTATGACGTTGATAAGAATATAACTAGGTATATAGTAGTAGCGTGACTTTTGAGATGAAAGATGATCTATAAGATTCGTTTAAAATATATTATAATGTTGCTTTAATTTGCTATCCATATACTTACTTATGCGGAATTTATGTGGGAATTATATACTTTAAAAAATAATATGTAATTTATCTAAATGTTTTTTTTATATAATATGTTATAATAATTTCATTCCATGACTTCAAATAAAATGATTTTATTTTTAAATATAAATATAACTTTTAATGTTTTAATTATCTTGTAATAATTTAGGGATGCACTGCATCCTCAACATCTATAGACCGTACGTCACTGGTATATAGGTATTAGGAAACGGTACATTTTTATAATATTATTATATACTTACTATTTAAATCTGAAAAAAATTAAACATACTTTGTATTATAATATAATATATAGGTACAATACATAATATGTTATAGATATCAAATACTTCTCTGTTAATTTGTCTAATTATTTCAACATGGAAATTGTGCTCTCAAGTGAATAATTCAACGGGTGTTTCCAAATAGCTATCCGTTGAATTATGTCACGACCTTTCTTTCACTACGAATTCAAACTTCAAGATCAATGTTCACGTGTTTTTTTGCACGTCTAGTCGCTGTTTTAGCATATTATCACGTCGCTATGGTGTACATTTGTATTAGATGACTATAAATTTTAGAACATACTTTCTCAGAATTTGGGTTTTGAAATGTTACCTTAAGCTTAAATGAAATCGCTTACGTGCGTCGTGCAGCTGTCACAGTATTTACTTTTTATTTATTTTATAAAATATTATTCAATCATTACCGTCAGACGGAGTCGATCCACTACTTATATATATATATCAGGCATGTCCAACTTCAAGTAGGATATGTTCTACTATCACACTCTTCTATCGGTATTCTTCAACTTGAACAAATGTATCTTAATTGGCTGCGGACACTGATAATTTTAAATATACCTAAGGCAAAAGATCTACATATAAAAAATATAAGTTTTGGTCATCTTTTGAGTACTAATTGCACTAATTTTCAAACTATTCTAATACTGTACAAATGTCGTACTGCGCGATGGTGAAAGTGGAAACTAGGCCTCAGTTTGCAGTTCGTGCATTAAGTGATATGACTACCGTATTTCTGGACACTGCATATACATATAAATGAACGCGACACACGTGTATCTCCGTCCGAACGCGCCCATTCATTTATGCGTAGGTAAATACAGCTTCTAGAAACACTGGTGTCTGGATACCGGTGTCTCATCTGAATAGCTCTAAGATACGAGGGCTTCCTCATGATTCATTTTAAGCAAATGAAATTAGAAATGGTTAATACTTTCTCTTCAAAATCTCAATAAAATCATCCAACGAATTTAAAATACAAACGCCGCTTGCCAAAACAGTAACGCAATCTAGAAAGCGCCGTAAATGAGAATCGTAAGAACCGCTAGTTAATTTCATGACAATTAAATAGAACACACATAGTTTAGCGGTCAAAGCACATGGACGCGAATTCTAAGAGGCGCGGGTTGGCATCCCGCTAGGAATCGTATTTTTCTGAAATTTTATTTTATTATAACTGAATGTACACGCTTTCAACATTTTCACTATCTACTCAATTTATACCCTATTATGCGATCGATCAAAATCCGTTCAGCGACCAACGCGTTCGACATTCTTGATACATTGTATGAACATTATAAAGGCTAATAATTAATCGTTGAGTAGATAAATAATTGGTGACACTTCCTTAAAATGATAGGGACTATTATTACTTTTACAACTAAATAGCAAATCCATTATCATTCAATATGTTCTCCCATATGGAACAGTACCGGATGATTAATGTTTTATTATTTACATAATTTAAACATAATCTTACTAGAAATTGTTGTCATTCGTGTATCCTTTTTTAGATGACCACTGCTCCATAAAATGCGTAATGTGTGTATAATAGTGAATTTTTTTTAAAACACCCGGTTGTTTGTCACAGGATTTCCTATAAACAGTTTAAACGATATAGCATCCTGCATAATTATATAAGGTAAAACAAATGTCACCCTACCTTACTGGTTTTGATTAATATCGCTATTGTTATGAAAAAGGCAGATGCTGACTTATTTCTCTAAACGATCGGTCAACGGAAATAAAATTATCAATTTACTATTCATTATTTCAATGTATCCCGATTTTGACACATTTCCCGATATCCAGCTCACCACAATATACACTACAATTTGTGATTAAACCGGCCGCGGCATCGCCATACTACATTTTCATACATTTACCAAAAATGATCTTCTACAACGATATTATGAATGTTTAGTGCCACCCCAAGGAACACGGCTGGTTGATATCGACTCGTATGATATACGTAAATCCTTCGTGTGAAAGTACTCTGAGAAAAAATTCAAATATAAATAATTTATGGTAAATTTGGGACTTTTAGGAGAAATGTGTTGGCTTTATAGGAATGTTGTATATGCCATAATAATGATAAGTCTTTTCTCATCTTATAAATTAACTTATAATGGTCATATAATTATATTATTACCTACCATAAGAGAGTATAACTCTAAAACTAAAAGTCGTCGTTTTGAATTGAGATTAAAGCCATAATAATGTAGGTAAGTACCTTAATCAGAATTTTCTAGTTATGGCAATTTTTTTAAATTACTCTTTTTTCAATAGCTATTTTTAATTAAAATAGCATTATAATTATTATTGTCTATATGCTTGTTATAATCATCATCAGTCAGGGTCGATTCACTGCTGTATGAATGCCTCCCCTATCTACCTCCATTCTTCTCGGTCCTCCGTTTTTTACTGTTATGTCTATCCACTGATATTTTTGCGTCTATCAAGCGAGTTTTAGAGTGTCCCTATGGTCGTTTAGTGCCCCTTGGGTACGACTGTATGACGGCATTTGTCCAGCAGTTGTCCACTCGCTGAGTGACATGTCCAGCACATTGGTTTCTTTTGTGGTCTTTCACATTCATTCACGTCATTTCAATACTCATATTTTTTAGATTTCTCATAAATTAAGAGTTTCACACGTATACGTGTGCACTGGCAGCATACATTAGTTGAACCCTTTACACTTGACACAATGGGAAGTCACCTTTAAAGACATTATTCAGGCGACCAAATACACTCGGTTCTGCGAAAAATCTCGTCATACACAAAACCGACAATTGACATTGTCTAAGGCAGACGCAGTTATTGAATTGCTCGATTTGAGTGCATTTGATTAGGATAGCTTTTAGTTCAGCAAAGTAGTTTATCATTACGTAAGTCTTCGGTACATTTTTCTTTAAACTTACTTTGCAGCTTTCATTTTCAAGCTCCTGCATCGTATTCTAAAGATTTTCTAGGCCGTTGGGATGTTTGTCATCCTAGATGATATTAAATAGAAGAGCTTTTAATAGTTATCAGCTGAGTCACTTATTTATTCACGTAGTTCCGGTATAAAAGAACGTATTATTTCATCCAATTACGTATTTTTATAATATTTATAGCTAGGGAGTGGTAACTTTGTACGTACATATTCCCTTTTTATGAACGACTTTTAAAAAATGAACTGTTCTTGGAAAATTTGAACATATTATCTACGTCATAAAAGTGTATATTTTGCTCACAACACTCAAGCATGTACGTACCTGCTTATCAATATTTTTCTTTACAATGTTAGCGCTCACCTGTGGACTGACAAATTCGAAACATAAATCAGTTAGAATTCAAATTTCACTATTACACTTAGTTAATTTTAGTGTTAATTTTATAAAAATATAACTTAAAAAAATATTTTCTTTATGATAGTTAATTCCTTTGATTACCTATTAATAATTTTATTTCAAATCGTTATTAGATATAATTATAAAGGATTTCAAGTAAAACTCTTTGTTTAATTATTTAAAAATACATTCATATTACACAACTGATCTCGTATTTAAAAAATCGTTATAAAGGAGATAACTGTTATATTGATAAAAAAGATAAGTAAAGAGTAATAAATTTGGTATATATAAATATTCCCTTTTATAAAAGATCGAAAGTGGAATTGTTTCTTGGAAAATTATATACGTATATGCCTGCCTACCTACGTCATAATACTCTATATCTCTCTTAAAACTCAAGTATGCAGGTATGTATTTCCCCACATACATTATTTACAATTGATACTGTTGTATACTGAGTTATAACAGCATTATTATAATGTACCAGTTAACTTTTGGTAAGTTAATAACAGTAGGTACCTATCACCAAGATAGGTTACATTATGGGGAAATTTAACATTTGTGTCGCTAGATTTCAAAATCAGCCAAGTCCATAATAGATGAATAGGAGAAAAACAGCTTTTTGTTTTCTCAAGTACACAGTCACAAGGGTGATAGTTTATATTATTTCGAGTACAGAATATTTAAAATTAATAAGTTCCACAATCCGATAATGCAGAAATGTTAGAAAGCAGTAGTTCTTCAGCAATTCACAAAAAAGTCAAAAATACCTAAATGTGGACTTGGCTGATTTTGAAATATAGCGACACATTTATTCCCAAAATAAACTAAATAATAAAAACTAAAAAATACTAATTCCCTAAACGACTGAAGAAAGGAAAAAGGACGTAACCCTCAAAATAGGTTTTATTGGATAATAACGTTGTACACGACTAAATACACGTTGTGTCCAAAAGATGTATGCTTCAAAAACCGATTTATATTCTAAATTTATCTGATAATTTAAAAAAGTGGGAAGTGAAGTGGGAAAAATGACTTAACCATCATTTTTAATTAACTTAATAATTAATATCAGATTGGGGATATAAAAACCAAATTATTAATTCATATCATGCGATCACTTAACCTTTGGATGAAAACCACAATAAAAGCGTTCGATTCGAAAATTTTATTTGTGTGGATTACGTCCTTTTTCCTTTCTATAGTCGACATGGATCTCTGAAAAATGTGATTGATATTGTAATCTACCAATCGTTCAACCCTATTTGACTTTTCCCTGAATCAACCAAACATTGAAATAATAAAAATGTCAGATACGAGATTCAAACCCACGTTCCACATATTTTGATGCGAAGATTCTGCGACTAACTCATAGCGGTAGTAGTTATTTTTAAGATAATATGACGGATTTTTTTCTGGTAAATTAAGAGTT
Organism: Rhyacophila brunnea; assembly: GCF_057557595.1. Taxonomy (NCBI): domain Eukaryota; kingdom Metazoa; phylum Arthropoda; class Insecta; order Trichoptera; family Rhyacophilidae; genus Rhyacophila; species Rhyacophila brunnea. The sequence goes on along the minus strand of NW_028232796.1, from coordinate 19,618,379 downwards.
CAATGGATATATTTTCATAATTCGTAAATTGAGGCGTTGATCAGTAAACAAATACAAGTGAATCGGTGATCGAGCTTATTAAATAGACTTCAAAGTTATTCTATAAATTCTTCCCATTCTCACATAATTACTATATTTTAATGAAAAATTATCGACATCTATTTACGTAAGTATATTAATTATTTGAAGGAGAACAAATCAAACCAAATCATTCAATTGTATACGATTAATTTGAAAATAATAACATCATTATATCCATCGGATAGTATGCAGGTGCATCATGGCCCCCACAAGGGGGGCTAACAGGGCTCTAGCCTGGGGACCCCGCGTGGCGCGACTACCTTATAAATGAGATAAACACACATCACAAATTTGCTGTAATGGTCAAAAAGTCGCCTTCGGCGCTGTTTTACTTTAAGAATATTAACATTTAAACCATATGATTGTATGACGCTAATTTTGATTATTATGTCGATATTCGAAAATTTGTGTAAAAAAAATTGTGTGAAAATTCAAATGGATTTATTGATAAATACAAAAAATTGCTATAAATACACTGAATTGGTACCCTTAATTTTACCTGGAACACTGTTTGGAAAAAGTTTTTGTAGAGCGTCACACTACTTTTAACCCTAAAGATAGGTAGGAGGGGCGACAAAGATCCCGGCCTGGGGGTCCGCTTCAGGATATGCGGGCAATGAGGTGCATGGAATATATTTAACTCTACAATTGGTAATAAGATCTTTATTATTTTTTTAATAACACATTGACCGCTGACTAGATATTTACTTTTTAATTACCACATTTAAATAGCATGCTAATTATATCGAACGGCCACCTAATCGTTACGCGCTGGGTGCGTCTCAGCGTCCAATATATTAATAAAAACAGTACAATATGTTTGAGTCCTGTTTGATGCGTCAACAGGTATATGAGCATGCATCCTCTTACATCACCTTTAATACTTTGGACGCTGAAGACGCACATGCGCGTAATGACCAGGCGGCCGATCGATTAAATTAACGTGCATTTTAAAGGTGCTAATTAAAATCTCATTATACAGTCAGCAGCGAATGAATCGTACAATCCTCATAACTACAATAAAATTAATGATTAACTTATCTGGGGCAGAGCGAAATATATCCGTCCATAAGTATTGATTCTCTAGGATAGTGGCTGATCAGATCAACTCTGTCGATCGTAAAACATTTTGTCGTAGGATGTAAGCATAACGCATGCTACTTCAAATAAAATATTGGGTGGAGATGTGAGTAGTTTAAAGACTCTTCTAGAATAGTGATTAATTAGGTCGCGAGTGATTTACAATATCGAATTTATTAAAACACCTACTATTGGTAAAAGTTTTAGTGCATCAAAAAATCAAAAACATTTGAATCAATAATTAAAGTAAATACCTACCTTTGATGTCATTTTCACTTTATCAAAATGAAGAGTGCACTTGTTTAATGCTTTTCCAGCAGAACGATTCCAATAACCACTACCGCCTTCGAGTAAAATCTGAAAAAAAATGAAAATAAAATATTTAATAATATAGTGTAACACTAAACTATAGGAACATAGATTTGTTTAATAGGCATCGCAAATAAATTTTGGAAATATACTCATATGAAACTTATTATAATGCGTGAAGATATTAAGAAACCACGAATGTTATGTTATGTTTGGCGAATTATTTTCTATTATAGTTTTAAAGCAGTGTTTATTTCCTATTATTTTCTTGCTTCTTCAGCCTGCCAGATCGTTCACTGTCCTGCTCCAATCGATCACCCAATTTACTAAAGTTGTGGTCTTTCTGTATTTAATTTCCTGTATGTCGTAGTCGGTCTATTGCAGACGTTGGGTTTTGATCAATTTAACGACGCCAGGATTATCAAAGAGTTTGTAGAACCCTTGGCTATAGCGACGTTACCATGTACTATCCTCGCAAATTGTGTCAAAGATCTTTCGCAAAATTCTGTGCTAACGCCAGTAGTTTTTGGAAGTATTTATCAATATTGGTTAGCTGAGAGAATACCACCCATGTAAAAAGTGGTGACCGGTGGGACATTAAACAAAAGAGGGAATAATGGAAGTCATTTTAATACTAGAAAATGTAAATATACGTTCTTCATAATATTGCAATGAAAAGAAAATCATACGGAAAATAAAAACAGCCTGAGAGGCTTCATTAACCGTTAAAATAAGACGTATGGTCAATACTGCGAAACCCTTTTTAAACTGGTACCCTGTTTTAAAAAACTTTCAACCACTGCTAAATACTCTAGGATGATACATGTCCTCGTTTATCGTCAGACAGATAGTTTTTGTCTTGTTGAGACATTTGTTTAGGATTGCTTCACTAGTTCGAAGAACTCTCTAAAAGGAAAATGAAAAAAAATACTCAGTAATGTGTGGTTTAATGATTAGGTAGTATTGATCTCGAAGATTCGATGATGCAGTACAAATTATTTATTGGTGGTTACAAACTCACGAGCTCCGTTGAAAAATTTTAACCTTTGTTTAAATAACTGTCATTTTCATTAGTGACTCAGCATAAACCATACATAGTTTTGTATCATTCACGAAAACTGACCTATAATAGTACTGTTTTAAATGATCCAAAATTTAAGCATACGTTATGTACCTACATTGAAATTGTCTTAACATTCGTACGACGTTTTGTAAAGTGTGTAATAATTATTAGTTTCGTCAACTACCCCCGTTATTATGTTATATTCAGACGGTTGCTTTTGTATGTGACATGTGAAATTGTATGGGCAGTGTTGAAGGAAAACTCGAGTTGGTATTTGTATCGTTTATATAGTACAAAATACATTAGTGGTTATCACACGGCAGATAGCATGAAGTTATATTAAACTATGTATTGAGTGTAAAGGTTTGACTCTTGAATCTTTTAACTTGATAATTTGGAAAACAGCTGAGCTCCCTTGTAATCTCTACATAGATTCAAGGTCTCTAGACAACTGTCATTTCCAACTCGCCATTGTCTATGCTCTAAACATGACAATAACAGTGACGTGTCAGTTGTAGTGTTGGGTAAAACCTCTAAGTTTATTGTATAAGATTTTATATTGCTTAAATGTGGATTTCTTATAATTTCGGAAATAAATGTGACACGCGTATGTTATAACAATATTGTCTTCTAATGTTCGGATAATTAATAGTCTCTTCTAGCTTATGGTTGACAAGCAAACTTATTATTGGTACTTACATGTGTCACTGAGTGAAGGAAATATACATATTTCATAATAATTCACCCCGATATCATACAACTCACGACATATGAGAAAAATATAAAACATGATTAGATATAGGTGGAAAGATTGTTTCTTGACAACGTATACTTACAGCTAAGTAATCTCAAATTTGGAAAAAATCGTAATGGAAATTGATAGTAATTATTCTTTAATGTTAGAAAAGTTATGCCTCCACAATATAATATATTATAATATAATATATTAATACCACAGTAATAGCTCAGATCGCGTATGACAATACTACCGTCTAGCCAACTGTCTAATTTCAAATTGTATTGAAATCAACAGCTCATCTAAGAGATATCCACATTCACACCCACTGTCTCAGTAGAGTTTGAAATACCTTTCCGGATTGTTTCTATATTTGGCAATAACCATGTATCCGTTTCTATTTGCGTACTATTGATTCATTGACCTGATATACCTGTCGACTAATACAAAATATTCATTATGTTCTCGTAACAGGTTGATGTCAATGATATTATCTACCTGACTTTGTCTTACAGTAAAAACATAACCATTCATTATAATAAATACGTATTTGTTCTGAGATCTGTAGGTACCTACTATGTAGGCAGTTTTATTTATTTATTTTAAATGTTAGATGAATAAAGAATTGTTTAAATAAAATTGTGTTTTTTAATACTTTTATGACTATAGTAAAAATATACTTTTATTGCATAATTATTATGCATTTATTACACACACAAAAACCCTATACAATTAGGAAAAGCTACCAGAAAAGCAAAAGAATAAATACCTGGATAGCTGAACTAAGGTAGCTTAAATGCATCACGAAAGGAGGATGCTCAGTTAAAGCAATTTGTAAGCGGCAGCACTGGATCTTCCACTGTGAAGGAAGTTTCTTTAGGAGGCGAAGAGTTATAATACCACAAGTGAGTAAGAAGTTTGATTTGCTAATTTTGACAAACTCGAATATATAAATAAAAAAACGAGCAGCATTATTTCCCTACAGACAGCAGAATTAAATCTCATTTTCGTCAAAAAATCACATAGGAACTATACCTGGAAATCAAAAAAAAAACATTATTATTAAATTCGTAGCAGATTTTATGTATATACCCTGTCCGATCCTTTGAAGATCATAATAATATGGACCTCTACATAGTAGAGATTGTATTAACAAATTATTATTTTTACGAGAAATGGATGTAACCACTTGCTCAGTATATTAGGCCCATAATTTGGTTCCAAACACACACTGAAAAAAAACGTGTATTTTTTTGTCAAACCCGTGGTTTGAACCGGGGATTTACTGTATTATAAGCTGACACTTTACCCGCTCGGCTATCTTGGGCGAAACTACAACTTAATTTTAAACAGTAATAATATTATATCGCATAATGATTAACCAATGGATATTGTGGAATTATTATGGAACAGAAATATATTTTTATATTAAGCCTTTGTAAAACTGTCAATATTATTCACTATACAAATTTAATATAATAATATGTATTTATTGATGCATTTAAATATGTTACGGGTGACGTAGGTTGTAATGCACACAACTAGTTTTGATTTTTTTCTAACAACTTCTACTGAAATCTTAGATCAATACTGCAAACAATGGAAATTATTCAAATTGTGAGTAACTTGGGAAATTTTGAAACCTTTAAACACAGACAGGATCTATATTATTTGATCTATGTAGATAAATACTACGTAGGATGTGGTTTAAAAATTTGATTTGTCCTTTTAAAAAGTATATAGATAGATGCACTCATCGCAAGTAGTCATCTCTTATCGGAAAGAAATGAGTTTCACTTGTAGTATTAAGTAAATACATTTTTTACAAATCAGGCCAAGAAAGAATTTAGGTAGCAAGAAGTGATATTCTTTCTTTGGAATAGAGTCATCAACTTAGATACATACGGACGTTTTGCTTTTGAGTGTTATAAATATGCTTTTAGTTAAGGCTTTCAAGACGTGGCTCTATCGTCAATAGTATCGTTAAACCCTTCAGATTTTTTTTGCAGATAATTAAAAAGTTCTGCGTATTATCAAAACCAGAATTAACAGTAAGTACCTCAGTACCATTATTCCAGGACAAAAGTAGAGCATCTAACATCTCATTATCCCATGATAGCAGAGAAAGATGTACGCTGTTATTCTTAACCATGCAAACACAAAATGTGGTAGAATACAGCATCTGTAGTCATTTTAGTGACAACTTGAAGAATGCATGGCGTGTGGGCCGACTCTAAAATAGTATGTTCTCATAGCATATTTTGTGACGAGATGAGTTTGGTATAGTTATTTGTTATAGAATCATATACAATTATACAAAATAATTATCAATATCATTTACAAAACGTGTTAAATATCTAAATTATTCAAGACTCAAAATATCGTATATTCTTGATTTAAAATATACGTAATATTAGTGTTAGGTATATAAAACTTATACATTGGAAGTACGTGAACTGAGGTTAGCAAGCGACGTTCCATGAGGGTAGGCAAGCCAGGGAATGGGACGACTGGACTCCGGACAATTGGACGCCGCACTGTCGTAAACACGTATACAGAACGTAGACGAGATATTTTAATCAGTTTCTATCTACTACTAGTGTTACTACTAAGTAGTTTTAATTCATTTTACTCTTAACATAATGTATTCTTTATTGCGGATTGAGAATTACCAAGCCTAAGGCTTTATATAAAATAAAAAATTCTTTTTTCGTTGGAACTTAAACATATGCACGATTAAATCATTATTTACGTGTGCATATTTACATTCTCACCAACTATTAAATCATAATATAATCATTTAAATATAAATAATAATATTACATTTATTTTTTTAAGTACCTATAAGTACCTAACGTCTATTTATTTTCGAATTCCGTGGCGTCTAATTGTCAAGGCGTCAAGTAAACAAAAAAACTAAAGAATACAACTTTTGATAAAACTTTTTATTAAAAGCAGGTTATTGCAGCGCTCACGGTTTGTTTCTTTATAATTTTCAGTACATATAAATGCTGGAAATTGAATAGGTATATTTATTGCAGTATGTATCCGTTTAAAACATGGGAGAATAAAATAATAAAATACAGTAGTTAATGAATTTACATGTTTACAAAAATTTACTAGAAGTTAAAGTGAACGACATGTAAAATTTGCATTATAGGCGAGCGTAATGCATCTGTGAGTAAAATTAAATAATGTACTGACAATATTTAAATAATTAATACCGTTCTAAAAATAGTTGCCTAATTAAAAAAAACTATATTGAATATGCGTTTATTGAAATCCCAATAATTACTATCGGTACCATGGGCCCCATATCGTGAAGCGGGCCCCCAGGCTAGGAGCTTTGGCGGGCCCCCTGCCTATCCCTAAGGATAAAGGCAGTGTGACGCTCTACAGTAGCGTTTTCCAAATGGTGTACGCCGAAAAAATAATGGGTATATATATTTAGTGTTTTATTGTATATTTTAATACATCCATTTGAATTATGGAGATGTCGAGTATTGATACACAATTAAAAATTGTATCATACAACCACATACTTTTAAAAAATAACATTACCGAAGGAAAATAGCGCCGCAGGCGACTTTTTCAATATTAATTCAAATTTGTGATGTGTGTTTAACTCACTTATTTGGTCGACTCGCCTCGCCGGGCCCCCAGGATAGAGCCATGTCAGCCCACCCTTGTGGGGGCCATGATTGGTACTAACGGTGTATTTTATAAAACAAAAATAAATTCTTTAGAAGGTCACATAACGGTTTTGGAAACGTTCATAGTTTTTTTTTGTTAATTTAAAAATTATCGATTTCTCAAGAAAATATAAATGTGTAAGTAAAACATTTTTTTAATTATACCGATTCAAGCTTTGGTATTGTATCCGCATCAGAGCTTAATTGAATAGATATTAAAGAAAATTGGTAGGTAGATAACCTATACATATTTTTTATTTTAGAAAAATCATTATCATCCTCTAAAGAACTTATCAAAGTAGGGAACGTATTAATGATAATAATACTAATAAAAACTGAACTTCAAATAAACGCATATTTTATATTCTTTTGTTTTGATAAATTGTAAGTAGATATAGGTATATTTTAACTACAAAACAGTATTTTTGTATGTTAACCAACAAGAATTATTGATCGTGATTACAGAAAAATAAGTACATTAAGAACATAAAAAAGAATATGTGATAGTCCAAAAAACAGGCGGCTCAACGAGCATAATATCTAAGAGATTAATCAAATATTATATACTGTTATATAGAATAATAATAGAGAAGGATAAAAATGATTAAATTTGAAATAAAATAATTATTAAACATTTGATCGAATGAAAAATAGTAAAAATACTAAAAAATATCGATTACCTATCTAAAATGAATCATTAGTAAAAAGTATTAAATTGCAGTTTTTGCAAAAAAAAATGTTACTCCCACTTTTAAGAGCGCCACTTTTCCTAGGTACGTCACTGAAGATTGATCATGTAATTTGGACAGTACGATAATCACAACAAACAGTTTGTTTGTTTGTTTTAAAATATTATTGATCTTATTTAGACCATTGCATTGTCGCACGACTTAACGTGTATATAAATATTTTACGTCATACGCCGCCCACTGTTTTGTTAAATTCATAAATCTGTTAAGAGATTCTGGATTTTTTTAATATGATAACCACCGATATATACGAAAAACGTCATCTAATCAATCATCGTAAAAAAATATTATATTACAAAAATAAAATGTAACTCTTTAACGCCATCATTAGTTTGTACGCCCACAGTCCATACTTCATGCGCATTCTTAGTGCCCTGTAGAGTGTAGAGTATATATTTAAAACTATTCACTGCATACAATGCTTTTCTTATACGTTATATTATAAATTATGATAAATTATTAATATCGATATTTAATAAAGACATCACATAGTAGAGTAACTTTCTCTTTTTTTTGTTTTTGTTTGTTAAATATTAATTATCGGCTAGTTTTAACCTATCACAGACAATAGCTGTCAGATTTAACTACTCGTGTGTGATACTTTAATACAGAGAGTATTTTTCTTTCTGCAGAGTAATAAAAAATAATTAATAATTTATTATTGTGATGGTTTTTGATAATTTCCTAATTATATAAGGATTAAAATTCATATATATTTTTGTTACATATAACATTACAAATTATTAATTTAAGACATTTACAAAATGATGTTTAGAAATAAAGAAATACTATTAAAACAGTATTCAAATATAAAAAAAGAAATAGATCAGTATTAAGTTAAAACAGTAGAAAAGTGTAAATACAACAATTATAAATTAGATAGAAGGAAGTACGCCGAATGAGCTAAGCAGACCCTATTTTAAGAATTTATAAAACAATGCCCACCTACACTCATCCTAACGCAGGTGAAATAATGTCAATTCCGAAGTGACCTTGTTGACCAGAGTTATTTCCCTCCCAATTGAATTTACCAATGGGAGGTTAGTTCTGCACCTTGGGATAACAAACCACTGATGCTCCCGATTTATAAAATAGAAGTTTATAGACATTTGTATCCATAATTCGTGGACAGAATACGGATTTTGGTTCGGGCTAGAAATTATTTGTTTTATCAAATTCAAGTATAGCGTTGACTAATAAAACAAAATAAAACTACTTAAAAATTCTCAGAATCGAGAAATCATAGGTGTTGGAATTCGTATAATGTTAGGAAAAAAACTTGTATATTTAATTTATAGATAGATAGGTACTTAATTATGATAATTTTAATCATCATGAAAATCAGAATTTATATTATAATTAAAATGTGGTCGTTTATGCGTTAGCGCCATACTTAAGTACCAATTTTCAATCAATATTAATAACAAAATATAAATTATGTCACTTAGAAATTATTTTGGTATAATAAAGATGCCAAGTATAATGTTATAGAGGTATGGAATCCACAATAATAAAATTCCCCGTAGTAATTCAATTTCTTGATTGCAAATTCCATTTTTTGCTAGCATTACGTAAGGTTCTGATTTTTTTTAAATTAACAATTTAGAACAAAACCAAAAATACGTTATACCAGAATAGCCTTATTTATGTAAATGTAAATTAGATGCGACATTGCTTCCCATTTCGATTACCATTTCGAAGAAACGAAAATCAACTGACCTTGATCGATTCACAGGTTACTACGAGATATTTTATGTATTTAATGTTTAGTAAAGATGATCGATTCAACATTTTGTTTCAATTAAAATATACAGTGATACTTATATTTGCATCATAGAAGTTATCTAGGTTACTCGAAATTCGAAACTTTTTCAGTCGAGTCAATAAACTGAATTATCTCATTTAAAATGCACGCAATTTTAATTTAAATGCTTAATTATTATTGTAAGAAGGCTCAGATGGGCGGGCCACGTTGTACGATCTGAAAGATCTAGAACTCTCTATAGGATTTACAAAGGCACACCAGCTGGCACTCGACCTCTTGGCCGCCCTCGACGGAGATGGGCGGACAACATTCAAAGGGATGCGGAAAGGCTGGGGATAGTCAACTGGGAAGAGAGAGCGCTGGACAGAGATGCCTGGAGAAACGTTGTGCAGTCGGCCATGGACCTGAACGGCCCCTAGCGCCAGTTTAATAATAATATGCCGAAAAAAGCTACGTAGGTACCTCCCAGTTTCAGAACTTTTAGAACCCCCATTATTTTGAAGCCGAAAATCGGAATTCGGTTCTTAAATACACCGACATACTTACATTTTTGTACGTATATACCTACTCAGGTATATTATAGATATTTTTACTTATTTTTTTTTAAAGATGTCTATTTTTTTTCGACCATGTCTGATCCTGATAGGATCATATGGGCCTCCACAGAGTGGAGGTTTTGTATTGACAGATTTTTTTTTTTTTTTACGAGAAATGGATGTCAGCCACTTGCTCAACCTATTAGGTCCATACCCTGACACACACAAATTGAAAAACAATATGTGTACTTGCCAGACCCAGGATTCGAACCTGGGACCCACGGCTTTATAGTCCAACGCTTATGCCGCGCGGCCACCGTGGGCGTCACAGGAGGTGGAGCATATTATGAACATCACAATTTGTAGACATTCAATCAAATTAGTAAAAATCGTTTTTAAAAAAATGCGTCGGAATTCATAATAGTATATTAATAAGAACTAGTAGCCAGGAATTACTCCCAATGGGAGTAAATGTGGTGTGGTGTGAGATTTCACCTGTAAATAATTTAATATTTTTTTACTTTTTCCACTCCACACGTATTTTTTAAGAACAATTCATAACGTATTTATAAGGTCATATTCTTATTTTTCCGGTGGTTGTTTGTCCGGTACAAATCTTGCAATCGATTTTTAACTAACTTCCCGACGAGCTAGACATTTGACACTTTTAGAATATATCAGAATATAACATGATGCCAATGCATTTTTTTAATACGTTTAGCCATCTTTAAGTAGAATTGAATTCATTTTTAGTTAATTCTGTTTTGTATGAAAAGTTATTTCGATACTATTATTGTTTGCTAGTGAGTCCTGGCAACTAAATTATTAATAATATATACGTGCGTTACTATGGAAATCAATATGGAATGACATTTCATTTCTATCAAGTACAATTTTTTTGATCGGTCAAGCTAGTCAAGTCAAGTTTATATGATTCAACTGAAAATTTAAAAATGTTGTATATATAAAAAGTTCTTTTTATCTTGTAATTATTATATTAAGCTGACAGAGATACATTTTAAAAGTTCTCTAAGAGAAAAGTTGTTCTGTTGATCTAATAATACCATCATATGCCTTCGGGTACATCCGATAGGTTTTTAAATTCATTGCAATCAATGAACAAAAATTCGTTTTAAAAATGATACTTTTCTGACATAAGAGAATAAATAAAATTGTCATATAAACGTAGTGTCTATGCTAGCAGCAGTAGATGGGACTTTGGATTACACTCCATGAAATTCTTTGTATTATTATGAAGATATAAAGTGTCTCATTTGTACGTTTTCGCTTCAGATACGTACCTCTTCAAATAAAAAAAAACATTTCTTCTTCTTCTCTTACCATCACGTAGATTCTTAAGTCATGAAATACGGCGTCATCTTCTGCCACGTTCACCGTTGATATTTCTTTCAATAACTATTTGGGGATGCTGTACTTTTGTCCTCTTGTAATATAACAGAGGTAGGTACTTACAGTAGTTTTCTTGATCTGGTACTAAACATATTTTTTCGGTTCTTTCCCATTCGTTTGAAGACGTCAACATTATTCAGGATACGTCTATATAGTAACATCTCGAAAACCTCAACTCTTCGTTATATCTTAAGTGCTATTAATAATTCTTGGAATAGTAAAAATGTCTCATTTACAGTATGTTTGAAATAGTGATTTATAGCAGCATATTCATACTTGAATCCAATTTAATCAACTTTGCTACTTATGCAATTGAATCTTTTTAGATCTTTAATTTTTATGCAGCATGTCGATTGTGCCTCGAATGACCTCGATAAAACTGTCAAATAACATAGCGTCATCGGCGTAGTTTATGTCCTACATATCATTTTATTAAAAATTTAATTTAAATACTAGATACTCGAAGTATATACCGACATAGTGTTAAAATATTATTTCATACATAAGCTAGCGCCATTTAGTAAGTCTATTGTTATTTCTATCAATTTCATCACGACTTATCAGTGTTATCATGTTATCACTTCTGTTTTATTAGATTTTGTTGATTTGATTTTATATATGCAGGTTCGTGACGTCATTTAAATAAAAATAATAAACAATATACTTAAAACTACTTACCCCTTTTTGAATAATATGTTATTTCATTAAAGCTTCAACAAAAGTAATGGGATATATACAGCCATTTCTTACACGGTGTCATTCTGCACGTTTCAACAGTACACAGATCGCAATTTTGCCGTGAATACGCGAAGCAGTGATGCCGCATCAACGCGGTTTCGCGATGCATCTAGCTGTAATAATTATAATAGTCCTTACACCTGTTTCATACACACAGCGATTTTTTCCGCGCGATTAATAATCGAGGATCGAGCGTTTTCACATTGAGCGAATTTCACCATTGATGGCATGTTAACAAACAACCTCGATTTGATTCAATTGTGAGAATATTCATAATTGAATCAAAGCAAAATGCTTATTATGACGCCAAGCTGGCTCTTTGTGAATCTTTTTTAAATACCTATGAGACTTGTTTTTAATCGATCATCAGTTGATTATAGTTATGCAAAAAGTAGCCAGCCCACAATTGAGCATAAAATTACTTACCATGATTAACTCAATTTAAGATATTTTTTCTACGGTCTTCATAAATCACAGAAAAAAATAGCGATCGCTGACTACGACACCTTTGATTTGTAGAAAGTCACCACACAATTAAATAACAAAAATATCATAAATATTCCATTTATCTCCTGGAAAGTCATTTAAATAATATAATATAATTATTATATCATTAAAAATGATAATTTTATGTATGTGGCCATAATATAACATTTTAAATAATCTCACCTAACACAGATGTGCCTATTTCCAGTGACGTCCCTAGACAAAATGCCGCCCCTAGGCAGTGCCAAAATGCCGCCACATTTTTTTTATACTCACAGTAATTTTTATCATCCTTTAATGACTCCAATATCAAAGAAATGTGTTGTATGGATACATTACTAACAAGATATATACCAATAAATCTAATTTAAATGCCATATCTGCTTCAATTGACAATATTGCGAGTCTACGATTTCAGATAGGTACATTTAAAAATACGCCTTTCAAATTCCAAAACTCGCGAGTAACTAACAAACATATTATTTGGATAAATTTTAAAAGTACATATGTACCTACCTATAATTCAAATATTATTTGCAAATCTGCACGTGTCATTGCTGTTCACAATGGACGTGATGTCTAAGGGCAACAGAAATAAACAAGACATCGCGAACCCGACAAAAAAAAATAAAGTCCTGTTAAAACTTTTATAGTAAGTAGGTAATTAATACATTTTGTTTCCAACCAGAGTGAGCTGAATTTTTGAATGGAAATATATTTCTGTTATTACTACGTTTAGGTAGCTATTTATATATATAAATAATGATTCTCCTCGATTTGCCGCCCTTCGGGTAACTACCGCCCCCAAGCGACGCTCAATCTGGCGACTCCCACGGGACGTCACTGTCTATTTCTCTGTCTGTATGGTGCGTGGACTGGCTACATTCTGCATAACTACATTCTGTTTACATTCATAGTATCAAAAAGAGTAAATAAGTATAAATAACCCACCGTTATAAAAATGTGTTCGTCACCATAACACATTAAGTCTTTATAAAAATAATTTTCTCAAGCGTCCTTGTCGGTGTACGTTTATCAAACCTGTTTATAAAAAAAATCATCTTCAGACGTAAATCGAAATGGCCACTCTAGGCCATGTCTTTAAATAGTTGAAGTTACCAATTTTAATATTTTTAAAGCATGGATATATTATTAAGTCGGAACTGTTTACCATATATACCGATGTGCACGTGGGATTTGCAGATGAATGCGTGTTGAACATATTAATCAATAATATAAACAAATTTTCTATCGCATGACTTTTTTATTGTGCAATAATATTTGAATAACTGTTTGCCAAAATATTATCATTGAACTGGAAAATATTAGTCATTCAAATTTAAGATCAATACTTACGACTTTTTAATTAATACGATATAATGATTGTAAGTTACTACAGATATAATCTTTATTTTTTTAAGTAGATTTTGCATTAATAATATGTTTGTTTATTCAATTAAAATCAAGATAACACTGATATTCACAATACACTGTTTTATTGACTCTGTATCAAAAGATATTGATAAGATTTTGATAATTACATACTTAATGTCAAAACAGTAATTGATAGATATTAATCATTGCAAAAATACTTAAGTTTCAATTTTTCTATTAAGATGATGCAATTTTAATATTGTCATCATTGTCGCCTCATTCATAATCTCTGGCATTGGAAGTTGTAACTCAATGTGGGTCGTTTATAGAAATGGAATCTAAATACTTAGCAATAAATGATTTTTGGTCCACTGATTAAGACCGTACTTCAGTGAAACGGCAAATAATTTTCAACTATAGGTGCGACGAAATTTTGGACTCGTTGGCAATCGGAGAGCGAACGTCGAGCTGTGAACACGTCAATTTGTTTCGTGATGGCGACGGGGGTATTATTTCTTCGTAAGTCGTGTAAAGATTACTGAAAAACGTTACCATTTACTTGAAAAAGAAAACAATAAACAGAACATTAAATGGACGCATGTTGGATTTATATGATAAATTATGTTACGTTTGGCACGCGTCATTTGCACAATCCGCGCATCGCCTAGCCATGATCTTTTTAGACCATGCCTCAACTGAGGTATAGCCATAAGTTAGTTACAAGTGACGCATAGCAGGTTAATTTAGAGAACTTCACACTTTTACTATGACATTCCAGTCATTATTCTGTAGTTTCAGATGCACCCAATTAATTAATTGCATTTACATGATTTTCTCACAAGACCCGAAAGACCTCCAAGGTAGAATGCAAGAACTCGCGGATTTCAGTCAAACGGTCGGTCTAAAGATAAATTTCTCAAAGACAAAAGTGATGAGGAACTGTTTTTCGGACCCTGCGATTATCTGTATTTCTCGCACCCAACTCGAGCAAGTCAGCAGCTACATCTATCTCGGACAGCAGGTGTCCATAGACGGAAGCATGCACGATGAAATTGCTCGAAGAACAAAGCTGGGATGGAGTGCTTTCGGACGTCTGAATAGTATATTCAAGAGTGACCTACCATTATGTCTTAAGCGTAGGGTGTTCAACCAATGTGTGCTACCCGTGCTCACGTATGGCTGCGAGACGTGGACCCTCAACACGAGAGATGTCCAAAAGTTAAGAGTCACACAGCGAGGCATGGAGAGGTGCATGTTGGGCATCACGCGAAAGGACCGTAAGAGAAACGAATAGGTTAGGAAGCAGACAAGAGTACGCGATGTAATAGACGTTGCCAAACAGCTGAAATGGAGATGGGCGGGGCACATTGCTCGCCGAAAGGACGGCCGCTGGACAAATACCGTCATCCAATGGTACCCAAGGGGTACGAAACGGCCACAGGGTCGCCCTAAAAGCCGCTGGATTGACGAACTGGTAAAGTTCAGCGGAAATACGTGGCAGCGAACGACACAGGACCGAGAGAGTTGGAGAAAGCTTGGGGAGGCCTTCATCCAGCAGTGGATTGACCCCGGCTGATGATGATGACATGATTTTATGTGTAGATATTTGTTACCAAAAAAAAAATGACTAGGTACCTACTTAAATTCATAGGATTGGATCACAGAACAGATTAATAAATATAATTCATAATATACCCCAATACACTTTATTTTGAAGCAGGGTTTAGAATGTGTGAGTGTCTTACGAAAATTAACCACACATTATAGACGTGCAATAGTGTGTGTTGCAACCTTCAAATACACTATTGATACATAATATAGAATGAGCGTCAGTGCAGAAGTCCAGAGCAGTCGTCAGAACGAAGGGCAAGCTTAGAATGACGTATTCTTGACACGTGTTTAATTAATGTATCCAATATTCTTCCACATTCGAGATCGATTGTCTGTTACTCCGCACCTGTTAAGTATTTCAATTCACATTAATTTTGTGTTCCCTGGATTGGATAGTGCATCGTTGAATTTGATTCAAATTTGACAATTCACGTATCTCACATATTGCCGTATTAAAGCAAACATATTATTTTGATGAATACTCCCTCTTAAATTTTATCTTGGCAGCCAAATACAATATATTTCCATTATTTTTATACATATCATTATATACGTTATAATTATGAATAAAGCGACAGACTTCATGAAATATGTACCTGCCATGTTTAATTTGTAGCATACGTAACATTATGCTATTAGATTTATTTTTCCTGGTGGCACTGAGAAATTAAAATATTCTGCATTCGTGTAACAATCATAAAACTATTTAGATGAACAGTCACATTTTTTGTGTTAATTCAAAAATATTGATATATTGGTATGGCCATCAAGTTTAGTATTGTGATTCAAAACAAGATATATGAACTCCTTTTTTATATAGGTAATCAATGTTTAAATTTGGAACAATAAAAATAATTATAAATTCAAGTGACATTAATACATTACTAATGGATTAATTCAACTCTACAGTAAGTACATATAAACTTAAATTGATAATGTTAACTATATTATCATAAGTGTTTTTTTTTCAATCAGCCTGACAACTAATATTTAGGTGTGTTATCTATGTCTAATGATACGATCTCTACGTCTCGACTCTCGAAGAATACAAAAATAAGACTGGGTGAGTCATATTATCAGCTAATGCAAAACGTTGCAAAAATGTGACATACTTTTTATTTCGACACTCTTAATCGGTTTGGATGATAAGGGCAGGTTAATTATTGTTCGATTAATATTTAACAAGTTGTTTTTTTACTATATATTATATTAAATAATATATCATATCACTAAGAGGTAATATGATAATAATACATAAACATAGCTACATTAACATAGGTACCACGTCGTCTTGATTACAATTATGTTTAGCAGGTTGGCGAACCTTTTTACGCACGCGTGCCAAAATTTCCCAAGTATTATTTTTCAATTGTCTGACATGCCGAGCAGTTATAACATAACAAAAAATAGTTTTTTAAAAATCATATTAAAAAAACGATGATGTTCTAAATACCACTCACATAACATAGCACACATATTGTAGCTTTGTCACTTTTTTAAATTACGCAATACATTTCGGTCCACCAATTTTGAAACAGTCTGCCAGAATTACTACTACTAGCTTCACCAAGTTTTTGTTTCTTATTTGGTGCAGTCATTTTTTTGTGGATATAAATGAAATTGTTAATATATTGATTAGTTTGGGTCTTTACAAATAAAACTACACCAGAATCGCTTCGATTAGATTAGGCATTCTCTCGCTACTTACAGTGGTCTCAAGCATTGTAAATCGATCAAAATCGATCAGATAGAGGTTCGCGTCGCGGTATTCCCCGCTGCCTGATGAGATTAGTGCGATAATATTATACCTGAAGCATAAAGTCTAAGGACCAACCTATGCAATTATGTATTATAGATTAAACGTAATGCTTATTTTTAAATAGTATTTACCTGCTATTTTTTATACCTACAATGCGATCTGTCATTTATTATTATTATAGGTAATTTTTATCTCCTCAAAGCGTGCCACGCAAAATCATTTCGCGTGCCATGGGTTTGCAACTACTGGTATAGCAACCCGATTATTAAGTAACCAGCTGGCAGTTGATGAGATATTTTTAATAGATTTCAGTATGTAGCTAATCAATTAACCGACTTTGTTGTTTATTTCGACTAGTTAATTGTAATTGACATTAGGCTAGCACGTAACAGGTCAATTTCTTTAAGAAACTGCAATAAAATTATCCATGTCAGTAAAAATATATCAGACAATAATGTAGTGGGTGTGTTTTCATATAATCTTCAAAACAATGTAGACACTTTGTATGTGAAACTTAGCCCGATTAATTGGGTAGGTACTTACTGAAAAATAGTCGACTAATTTTACGTATTTTACGCTACAAGTTGTCAAATCCAAGATTCAAGTTATGTGGGTACAGATTTTATGGTAGATATAATCTGATTCATCTCGTTTTAGCTTGAAAATCAACATTATGTGTCGTAGAACATCTCCAGTTTCAGATTTTTGTCAACGATGACGGATAGTACATTAAAGATTAATAGTAGCTTTATATTACAGGAGATGGTACTTCGCAAAGAAAACTCGCTATCCAGATAGGAATGGCTGTTCAGTATTCTCCTCTCCAAAATTCAAAACACATGAAATTCATTTTTTCTGACTAAACTGCTTTAAATATAAAATATTTTATACTTATTTAAGGCTATACCTCAGTTGAGGCACGGTCTAAAAAGATCGTGGCTAGGCGATGCGCGTATTGCGGGTCGCGGGTGCAAATGACGCATGTCAAACGAAATATAATTTGTCATATAAATCCAACATGTGTCCATTTAATGTTCTTTCATTTATTCATTGACATTTTTTCTTTTTCAAGTAAATGGGTAACGTTTTTAGTCATTTTTACACGATTTAAGAATTAATACGCCCGTCGCCATCACGAAACAAATTGACGTGTTTCCAGCTCGACGTTCTCTCTCCGAATGGCAGCGAGTTCAAAATTTCGTCGCGCCTATAGTTGACAATTATTTGCCGTTTCACTGATGTACCTATCACCTTAATACTTCGAACAATCCGGTTTGGGATTTGTGTTTATGGTAAACCGTTAATTACTGTCTACAAATAGAAGGATGCTGACATGGCCTGTGAAGGCGCAAAAAGTCTGGCGGTTTCTGATTCAATATTTAATTCAATTATTTTTTTTAACATATTGTGGACATTAAAAAAATTACAAGCTTAAGACATTCACAACATGACATGAAACATTATTATAAAGAAAGGAAAAGTAATAAAAGTAAAAATGAAAATATAAAAAGAAAATATTATAATATAAACATACAAAAGTAGTGATATTACAATTATACGTCTACAGAAGTTCAAAGAAGTACCTACACCGTGTTTGCTAAGGAGGCTCTATTTTAAGAATTTATAAAATAGTGTCGACCTAAACTCACCTCACGCAAGTGGAATATATCAACACCCGAAGCAATTTGTTTGAACATAGTTATCGCCCTCCCAATTGGCATTACCAGTGGCACGTTAGTTCAGAAGGACAGCCAATAAGATGAATCAAGTGTGCGGAGTAGTAGGTATAGTTAATGGATTATATGAAGCTATTTAAAATGTTTTAATTTTTTATTGCATTAATTTGGGTAACAAACAAAGATGCAAAAGTAACAATCTCGTGGCAAAACATATATTCACGTTTTTTGCCGACGAATATATTGAATGCGTGGGGCGCGTGATGTGACACGCTTTTGTACAACCTACATTAATAACGTGGCTTTTGTTTATGATGCAATGTGAATATAATTGAATAATAATAAAATTTCAAATAACGGCTTTAAATTTATTGTCTTCGATACTCATTAAAATAGAATTATGTATCTCAGATTTTTTTGTAAAACAATTTGTTATAGAGTTATAGAGTCAAATTAAAATGTTGTATTCATAGTTCGATTGCAGACAGCGTATGTACGGCTTACAATAATATATAAGTCGATAAATCTAGACAAGGGTTACTATTAGTACTGAATCCGACTAGCTCCTTATATACGACGTCAGGCAAGTGACAAGTGACGATAACTCATTTAACACATCTGCGCATCTATTCTATACACAAGACTGCTATAGGCAGCTATCGAGAGTTTATCATTTTTTGTTTCTAAGTATTATCACGTATTGTGACAATTACAATAAGTTAGCTGTCTAAACCATCAAAACTGTCTATCTCATATTATAATGTTTGAGGCTTTCACGGTTGTTTTTTATCGTAGTAGATTTTTGGGTTTCCACCGTGTGTCCTTTTTCCTTCTTCACTCAACGTTTCGGGCTCGTTGCAGAGGTCATTATCAGGCCATTATATCATCTCTTGATAATGGCCTATATATAAATGGCCCGAAACGTCGAGTGAAGAAGGAAGAAGGACACACACTGGAAACCCAAAAATCTACTACGATACTGTCTATCTCTCTCTAAAATTTAACACAGCCAAGAGAGGTGCTGTTAAAACATAGGACTTATTGTAACAATTACAACTAACTTATTGTAATTGTTACAATAAATGCTAATACCTTGATACAAAAAATGAAAAACTACTCTCGATAGTTGCCGATAGCGACCTATAAATAGCAGTCATGTGTATAGAATAGACCCGCTGGCTCACTTGATTACAATTTGCAGTCCGTGAAATTGATTTATCATAATAATAGAGTTTCATTACAAAAACAATTAAAAACTGTGTACAAGAAGAAAGTCCATTGCATTAGAAAATTTTACACAGAAACATAGAAATTGGCTCGTCGATGGCTTTCTTCTTCACTACCGAAAACCGTTGTGACAGAGGTAGTCTTCTCAAAAAAGGCTCACTAGCAGAAAATTTTTATCCCATCAAGTAGTAGTCTGTTATATTTTACGATTTTTAAAGTAATTATTCAAATATGTAGAGAAATATAATTAAAAAAAAAAAAAGATTACTAAAAAGATAAATTGCAGCCACCTTCTGAATATAAGACCTTCAAAAGCCAGTTCCTGCATAATCCCCGAAAGGTGTCGGTAGTGGATGTAAATACATCTTTATTAAATGCAATAATTATTATTGTAGTATTAAGAACGATTTATTTTCATAGGTGCTACTGGATATTTTGTATGCCTACTTATATTCATCTTTTGATTACCTATCTACTTATTATAATGTAAAGTAAATTCCCGCCATTAGATGAAGCACAAACGACTTTACCACGTTTTTATTTGCTAGTATTCTTGTTTGTCCAGTACTCATTGTTTTTTGTTTGTCCAAGATTTGTATTGGACGATTGAAGATTTTTAACTAACTTCCCGACTAGATAGACATTTGAAACTTTTAGAATATATCAGAACACGACGACAATGCGTTCTTTTGATATTTTTAGCCATTTTTAAGCAGAATTGAATTCATTTTCAGTTAATTCTGTTTTGTAAGGAAAGTTATTATTATTGGTTGCTAAGGGGGTCCCAGCAACTAAATTATTAATATATACGTGCGTTACTATAGAAATCAATATGAAATGTCAAAATGACATGTCAGTTTTTTTTATTAATACATAGAATTGTCAAGTTTATATGATTCAACAGAAAATTTAAAAACATCTTGTAATTATTTTTAAATACTTTCTACAATGATCGGATATTTTATATTCCCTCAACATAATGGATGGCTACATACGTGAATAGAAATTTTAATGAATTTAAGTTTTGTACTATTCCATTTGAGTCGTTTTAGCGACCCAAGTTTCGCCTTTCGGCATCTTCAGACTCACCAAAAGAGAAGATGCCCGGAAAAACGACTCAAATGGAATAGTACAAAACTTAAATCCATTAGAATTTAAATTCAATTTCCACTAGTACCTTCTGTCGATATTATGTAATATAGATTGATAAAAAATAACTTGATACAGCCAGCGGTTTTTAAATTCTAGTTACCGACCAGAAGACAAATATGATAATATTTTGTACTCCGAAATGGGGACTTCTATTTCATTTTCCTTTTCCTTGTACATATTTGTATTTCTTTTAATCTTTAGTGAAAACCTAATTGAAGTTTTTCCCATTATGCACAATGTAGGTGTGTCTTTATTTATCATGTTCATACTACGACAAATCTATATTTTAACATGACAATGCTGTGATGTTTATTTACTCCGAGAATAAAATTTTCTTGTAAAGTGAAGCATATTCTTCAAAAATCACACTATAACGATAATTAATAGGTACATGATTTTATCGACAAAAAAAAATTTTAAACTTGTACGTGCATGAAACTCCACAGGAAAACTTTCAGCTTAACATTTAAAATTTTCAAAGTACTTAGTATTTGTTCGGAAAATAAAATGTTCATTAAAATATTTATGGATACCAAATCATAATGGGATTAGTCTCAGGAAATAAAAACCAGAATTGAGATAACAAGGAGAGTCTTTCTCAAAATGAAACACCTCCTTAGCTATCGAGATTACTGAGAGTTGAGGCTTTCGAAATGTCGCTGTATAGATGCATCCTTAAGATTCCTTGGATGTACTATGGATGGACTACAGTACTCGGCCAAGTTAATGTAAGACGTAAGGCAGTATCCAACTCGTTATTTAAGGAGAACCTTCCTGTAGCTCCACCAAACTGTTTCTGATAGCATATAATAGAGCAAAGATCGCCTTGATGGTAGGTGACTGCCATTAGGGGATGGTACGATAAAAAAACGAAGCGTAAAACAATCGTACCATCGTTTGGTTCAACCTAAAGAATAGTAAAAAACAGATTACTTAACATCATTTCTGTTACAAAAACGAATAGTAATTTACAGGTATAGGATCACATTTGCAACTTGTAGAATAAATAGTTGAGGTTAAGCTGAATGGGGTGTTATGATTATCTCAAAACATTTAAAGATATTCATTTGATAAAAATATTTACAAAAAAACCTAACGTTAATTAAGTCAGCATTTACTTACCTACTAGAGTTCTATTTTACAAATGATAATATAAATCATATTAAAATTGTACAGAATCTATCAAGTCCGGTCAGTTTCGGCTGTAAAATCATTATGAAAACTGAAAAAAACGACTTGTATACTTTTAATTATAAAACTCATAGAATGAGATGAAACAATGATCTCTCTCTCACTTAGTTACAATTCAAGAATAACACCTACTTACATGGAAGCCGTTTTAGTGTAAAACAGTCAACTTAAATTTATATACTAGTCTATTAAAGACTCATACTTATAAACTGTTAAATTTATAGTTCTATTTTTAAATGGCGATTTTTGCCTCTATAGTTATCAATGTGTTAGTATAATTCCTTACTTAGTATAATCTGGTGAAGATAATATTATTGTTTACACAATACTGTCTTGTAGTTATGTGCGTTTATCACGTAGTATCGAAATGATTTTCAGAATTAATTCAACGAACGTTATCTACATATACGGGCACTCCAGTTAAGTTTTTAATAACAAACTTTGAACTATTTTTATCAGCGAATTTCGCGAAATTTAAAAATAAGCCTCACAGCCGTTCGTGAAGAATGAATGAAAATAAACACCTTGTTATGCCTACATACGTCACGTACCTGGAAATTCTGCCTTTTTTCTTAAAACCTAATCTATGAATAGTATGAAATAACACAGCCGCTATTAAAATTAACGTCATCATTGCAAAGATAATTCGACCAATGTTCAAGTGGCACATTCTCCTTCATTTTATATTATGAGATATTATATGCCCATTTAAGGTAAAGTACACTCCTCCTTTTTACCATATTATGATTTGTTGTATAATTTCGTTGATAAATAGAAATTATCAACAGGATGTCTGGAGCCACGAGAACGGTTTATTAATATGCAGGGCTGAATCATATCATAGAACATAGACGACTTAGGCAATTGCTTAGGGCTCAGATTTTCTAGAGGCCCTAGTGAAATAATACTTTAGCTTTAGTTATGAAAATAAACCATCACTATAATTTTAAAAATCTAATCTAAGAAAATGCTTTTTCTAAATTCACTTAATATTTATATTGGAATAGGTAATTAATAAAAAATGGGATGCTTAGCTACCAGTATCAGGCCACTAATTCAACCCTGCCTATAACAAATAGGTAAGTAATAGAAAATACTCTAATTTTAGGTTGTTATACTAACTATTATTTTAACCAATTTTCCTTGTTTCGGTGATATCGAAGCATATGGAAAATACTTTAGTGACAATCTAATGTTTTTTCTACAAACAGCGGATTTGCGGTAATAATGATGTTTGTTTTTATTTCATTGTTCGTGATAAGGAAACGATTATTTTCTTAAACCGGGACTTCGGTGCGGGATTGCCCACCAGATATGATATTGAAATTATAACAACACGTTGGTAATTTACCTGATTTTTTTATGGTTTTAGTACTGTAAAATCCATACGAGATTTATTTATCAGCCAATAATGAGTCATTGGAATATTACATTTCTTATCATGTAGGTAACCATTGCATATAATATAACACGTTGTAATGACACTGTACGGAAAATCACGGTACCAAAACAATCTGCTATCTGAAATCTCACTTAAAACTTAAAAACTAAGTAAAACTTATTCTTCAGGTACTAATTCTTAGACTATGGTACAATACATTAGGTTTTTGGGTGTTTTAGCCAGCTCTTACATCAAAACTCGTCTCGCCTGCAACGTTTCGAAAACGTCGATGTGACGTCATCGTTATTCAAAAAACACACGTTGCCAAATGGAGCTCCGCAGATTGGTCGAATGCGACTTTTTGGTTTGAAAAAAAACATCTACTGTTGCAATCGATGCTTGATCCTTCTCAGGCTTCGAAGACGCCAAGCCACATACGAACACCTACGAATTGGTGGGTAATGCCCGGTCTTCATATGCAACACTGGATGGACGTTCTTGGAAGGTTTGATTTATGGCTGTGCGGCAGACGAGGGGAGTTTAGGTGTGAGAACCGGCTTAATGTCTCTAGTTACCTTCTAAACTACCCGAAAACTACTTGGCAAAACGCTTGCGCACAACGACGACTCCTATATTATAGCGATTAGCCTCAAGTCAATTGGCATTGGGTGGGGATATTTAACATGTACAAAAAAATACCTGTAGAACCTGCATATTAACATATTTATACATAGGGTCCCTTACACACTGTTGACCAGTCTCCGGCAGGCGGCAACCATGGTTGCCAGCAACCAGAGTGTGGACGACGAAAGACGAGAGGCCAATAGGGTAGGGGAAGATGGGACTAGTTGCAACAGGGGTAAATTACAACAATCGATTTAAAATGGCCGCCAATCACGATTTCAACGAAATTTATTAGTCGTACAACAGATGGTAGTGTAATACAAACTGTGGTTTAAAAATCAGTAGAAGATATTGCGTCAGACAGATGATATTATTAAAAGTTTGTTTTCGTTTACTCAGAGTATTTTTTTAAGGTAAATATTTTCTATTATGTACTTTTATACTTTATTAATTTGAATATCTGTGTTATATATTTTCTTGCCAAATATTGTAAAATATATGCATGGATCTTAAATTCACTCAGTATTACAGTAATCATAAAATTTTGAGACTGGAATTAAATTTTAGATGACAGGGATGGTTACAACAAATATTACAGGTTTAGTTGCAACGCATTGCAACTGACCCCGAAGTAAATATATCTTTTGTTATGTATATTATTTAAAAATAATAGCCATACAGAAATGTGATAAATAAGATGTGGTAGTGTAAACGACTGTTACGTATTAACGAGTGACAATGAAAAAAAAACTTCGAATCGTAAACGAATCAGTAATATTATGTATAGTTTCACACCACTGTGAAAATAAGGAAACTATGACATGTGGGCATACTTTATCATTGCCAATACAATGCTTTTTACATATGTGTCAACTGCAAATCAGATGTCCTCGATGCCTCCGAGTAGGTGTTGCAAGTAACCCCACTGTCGGGGCAGGTTGCAACGATTCTCCACTTTTATATAAAGACACGTATATGTAATTATTGTCTATAAATTAACTACTTTATTCAATATAATACATTCTTTGATTATTAATTATTATTTCTTCATTGAAATACATTGCGTAAGTTTGAAAATTAAAAATATAAAAATATAAGTATTAAAAGTGTTGCAATCAACCCCATCTTCCCCTACGTACGAGAAATCTTCGTCTCGAGATGTATTATAATATGGTATATTATTCGGTAGCCTTGTTCCTTAAGAAGCAGATGGTTAAGAAAAAGAAATATTGGGTGCACCACCTACTGCAGGAACGACGTAGTAAAAGGATGTTCAATGTGTTTGATGAGAAAGTATGAACATATTTTTTCAGGGGTCGAAATGGACCGGAGCGCACCGGAGCGCCGTTCCGGTTCATGAAATCCCCAAAATTATCGCTCCGTCTCGTGAAAAAATTAATTCAACCATTTGCGCACCTATTCTATACACAAGGCTGCTGTCGGCGGCTATTGTGGGTTGTTTATCATATTTATGTATTGAGAGGTTAATTGTTACAATAAGTTATCCGTCTGAACTACAAAAGGTGCTATGTTTTAAAATTAACTCTCTTGGCTGTGTGTACTCTTCAAGCGAGATAGACAGTTTTGACTGTTTAGACGGCTAACTTATTGTAACAATTATAATACTTCAATGCATAAATATGATAGACTACCCTTGATAGCTGCCAATAGCAGCCTTGTGTATAGAATAGATGCGCTGAGCTAGATAAGCCATATAATAAAAAATCTAACTAACTAGTTTTATAAAATATACCTACATACAATTTTATTAGATATGTTAATATTTTCGGCAAAGTATTGAGCGCTTCGATTCGTAAAATTTTCCATTTCGAGTGCTGTATTTTTTTTCAATTATTTTAGTATGTCAGACAATCATAGGCCAGAATACGAATAATGACACTGTGTATCACGCCAAACGAAAAATTATTGGGTATTTTGAGTGAAGTTCATTGATGGTTGCTCGTGCAGTGTGGAACGCGTGAGAAGAAACAAGCTATCCTATCGTTTGTCACTCTGGATAGCGAGTCAGTTGCTGTTGTTTTCTGGCAACTGACTGGCTCTCGCAACCACGTGCGTAAGTGATAATTTCCTTTCTTATGCCTCGTGGTTGCCGGAGACCAGTCGACAGTTTGTGAGTGCCTTAAATATATTATAATAAACATAATAAAATAAAACCATTATAATATTATTCAGTGCAGAGTGCAAGTGTTTGTAAACTCAGCGGCGGTTTCCTTTGACGCAGCTGACACAATCGATTCTTAAAAAAAATTAAACGGGAAGAGATACATTGTTGTTTTACTAGGCTTCTTGGTTGTTGGAATTTTTAGTTTTTACCTTATTTTGTATTGTGGGAGGGCTCAAAATCACTCAGTACCTAACTTGGACTTCTAATTCCCAAAGCTGGCCATTATGAATTTAGTGAAAACATCTCAATAAATTATTATTTAGTAGGAAAGTAGACAGGTAGGTATGTACAATTTCAAATATTTTCACTATTTCCACATTTTTAAATATAATTTTATCATCCAGCATTGAATAAGGATAATAATTATGTTGAATGAAAAACTATCGGTACTACGTATAAATATCACATCGATAGTGTTATCGTAGCAAACGAAAATATCGACACTTGGGCCCCGTCCAACGTAGGCGCGTTCGGCAGAGCGTTGAGCGGCGCGCGCAACTCATACGTATAACCAAGAAAAGACATTGCCTACGAACATGTTCACACACGGTTATACGTTTGAGTTGCGCGCGCCGCTCAACGCTCCGCCGAACGCGCCTACGCTAGACGGGGCCTTACAATTACTAGTTAGTTGGTAGGTGTCGTATCTATTTAGATTTAGTGTCGTATATATATTTTTAAGCACTTCCGAGATATAGCAATTCTAATAATAAATTTAGTAACTGTTTCGTATCGCATGAAGAGTATAGATACCAAAGTACCGGAGTATCGGTCAAAATATATAAGTACATACCGATGTCTACTACTGAGGTCATTGCACTTAGCATTGTTACCTACTCGTTGTATTGTCGCGTGGCCTTGAATATATTATATAAGTTATTTATAAGTAGGTACATAATACAATAATAAACACAATACCACCATGCTATTTTAATTATATTCCATATAAAATTTTAAATATCATAATGTGGTAATTCTACAATATTATCTTATACAATTAACACAGAACAGATTGTTAATTAATAGAATTCCGATAGACTATATTTTGATGTAGGGTTTTGAATGTGTGAGTGTCCTGCAACCTTCAATACTCCAATACTAAATGAGCGTCACTACACAAACCGAGAGTATTTATCGTAGTAGATTTTTGGGTTTCCACCGTGTGTCCTTCTTTCCTCAACGTTTCGGGCTCGTTGCAGAGGCCATTATCAAGAGATGATATCATCTCATATCATATCATCTCTTGATAATGGCCTCTGCAACGAGCCCTAAATGTCGAGGAAAGAAGGAAGAAGGACACACGGTGGAAATCCAAAAATTTACTACGATAAAAATTAACCGTGAAAGCCTCAAACATTATATAACGAGAACATTTATTAGAATTCGACGTATGACGTATTATTGACATTTCTTTAAGTTTATCCCGTATTCTTCCACACTTGAGATCGGTTGCCTGCTTCTTCACAGTTTATGCAATGGTGCTTATTCAGTATTGATGTATTTGAAGGTTGCAACTAGTGCACGTTGATTATCTGCGGTACCTACCTTTTTGTAGGACACTCACGCATTCAAAACCCTGCTTCAAAACGGAATATATTGGGGTATAGCTTATGTGAATTACATTTATTAATCTAAAATTTTAACCCTTTGAGTAGTATCGCCGCACGTGTGCGGCGACACTCTAATGATCCGTATAAAGTATCGCCGAGTATGTGACACCATTTCATTCGAAATTTCCTATGCTAAGTTTATAATTTCGATGTAATTATTATTTACAGACAACACAAATACATTTATCATCAATTTTTAAATGTTATTATAAAATAAATATTCGTTTCTAGTGAGAAAAAAATACGTAAATAAACACAAATATTACGAACAAAATCTAATTCCGTATTCCTTTTATGCTCTTTTGAAAAACATTTTGAATTCTACCATCAGAAACAGAAGATGTTCTGTCGAAGATTCCTGGTCCAAATTGGAAACAACTATGTGTTTTTTTTATGCATAGCAATTTCAGTTTTCAGTTCAGTTTGGATCCCAAATGTGTAGAAATTCATTTATACATATAATATGCCTACAAATTATTATAAAAAATAGTATTTTCAAAAGTTTCCAAGACAGCTCTATTTTGCTTATATTGAGATAACTGAACGCGGCGCGACAAGAATGAGGGCTATTATACATGTGTCCCATATTTCAATTTTTTTCACACTTATTGACAGCTTAATTGCTTTCGGGTCATTATCGTTGTTTCAATCATTCAAGAGAGATTCAGATATTATGTCGATTTTAGGTAAACCCAATGACATTATTAATGGACAACGCACTCAGTACAGTAGCTAGTAAGTAAATTCGCGCATAGCGACATTCGCACATGTATAGATAGACGTCACGCAATTTCTATTATGCGATATCACGCATCGGGAATTTATAGCAATATCACCATTATTGTAATGGCGTTAGGACAGTGTTTCTAGTGTCAATGTTAATTTGAGCGAACCCGTTCGAACCGAACCATTCGGCAGACCCGACAAAAAGCATCGGAAATTTATAGCAATATCACCTTTATTGTAATGGCGTTGGAACAGATTATGCCATTCGGCAGACCCGACAAAAAAGTGAGTGTCATTTTGTTTCCAGATGCTTCGTCCAGGGTAAACCTCACCCTCTGCACAACCCTAAGCAAAATATTTGGATATTATTTAGTTTTTTGCTTGAAGTCGGATAGCATGCATTGAAATTGGATCGCGATAATAGTTATTCGATATTATTTATTTTGTGATTTTGCCATTTTATATCTATTTTTAACTATTTTTATTACACAATATATTATAGCGGTGTTTCCCAACCAGTGTCGCGAGAGCAAAGTATAGTAAAAGCAAGGTCAGTTGTTCTCAACATTTTATAAAAATATATTTTTATAAAACTATATTACCACTTGGAATTTAATTATAGCCAAATAAATTCAGTGGTTCTCAACATTTCATTAAAAAAAAATTCTAAATTATTTTACCTCAGACTTTTTTCGAATGATTATTATTACACCTATTATAATTATTTTGATTGTATAATAAATTTAATTTTCTACAATTATTATTATTATACTTAACATTCTTATTTTGGTTGGATAGTAAAATATTGTAAAATAAATTCAGTGATTCTCAAGATTTTATAAAAACATATTTTTATCTAAATTCACCTCATCACTCACCATCACTCATCATTCACCTCGCAAACCAGCGGTTCCCATTTTTTTGTACTTATAAGAAATTTCATTTTTTTTTTCAAATGATGATGATACTGTTCTTATTTTGATTGGATAGTAAACTATAGTCAAATAAATTAAGCGGCTCTCAACATATCATAACATAAACTACAAAATAACAATCAATGAAAAAAATTGTGAGATAAACTGAGAAAAAGATTTCTTGTTTTAAAATGTTTAGAAGCGCTAAATTTATTTCATTATATTACTATCCAATCAAAATAAGAACAGTATAATAATATCTAATCATTTGAAAAAAATTAACTAGTACTAGTAATTAACAGTACAAAAAAATGGGAACCGCTGGTTTGCTATAGTCTACTATATAATCAAAATAATAAATTATAGTAGAATAACAATCGCTGGAACAAAATATATGAGGTGAATTTAGAAAAAAATATCTTTTTATAAAATCTTGATAACCACTGAATTTATTTTACAATCCAATCAAAATAAGAATAGTATAATAATAATAATTATAAAAAATTAAATTTATTATGCAATCAAAATAATTATAATAGGTGTAATAATAATCATTCGAAGGAAGTCTGAGGTAAAATTATTTAGAAAAAAATCTTTTTATGAAATGTTGAGAACCGCTGAATTTCTTTGACTATAATTTACTATCCAAGTAGTAATATAGTTTTATAAAAATATATAAATATTTTATAAAAATATATTTTTATAAAATATTGAAAACAACTGACCTTGCTTTTACTATACTGTGCTGTCGCTTCACTGGTTGGGAAGCACTGCTATAATGTATAGTATAATAAAAATAGTAATAGTACATAATAAAAAAATATTCTAAAAACTTATAAATTTACCCAAATTCTATTTATTATCACTGTTCTGTGATCAGTGACGTCCCTAGACAAAATGCCGCCCCTAGACAGCGTCAAAATGCCGCCCTTTTTATTATCCTTTCATTACTCCGATATCTAAGAAATGTGTTGTATAGATGCATTACTAACAAAATATATACCGCTAAAACATACAAAATTAAATTTAGATATTAAAAGCGAATAAATATAATATTAGTTAGACACTTACCCAAATCACCAGAGTCTGAGATTCTATTTGGTTGATATGTCTGACAAATTTGGTTTGCAGATACCATTTAGTAATAATACGCAGATGTATTATTTTCACACCATTTTTCTATGTTATTATTCTACAACATGTAAACAAAATCATTTTCCTTATTATTCATTTAATATTAACCTACTTTTAATCACAAATACACTATTAATTAACAGTCTCAACACTCAACCGCTACAATAAACAAACTTTCCTGACCTTCTTTGTTGCAAAGTCAGTAACTATGCCATCCAAATCTAATTTAAATGTCATCTATGTCATCCTAGATCGCAGATAATTTTTAATAATTTTCAGTTTTTAAAAACTCTTCTCTGAGTTAGCCACCGTTATTGGCAATGTCAATATTACCCTAATTGAAGTGACCGTATTTGGATAGATTTCTTTCAAATTTTAATACGTCATGTGGCGAAGACTTTTCAGTCACAAGTCTACACAGTAATTTTAACTCCTCACAAAGCTCCACTGCATCGACATCTTGACTTAAAAGAAAGTATTGTTATTCACAGCACGATTACTAACAAATAGTAGTAAACAGTCAAATTAAAATATGATATAATCTAAGTAGGTACCTACTAGTGTACATTTTAATTACAATTAGCTGGAACTAAATCATTACACTCAATAATTATTATTGTTAATTTTGAAACAATGTCATGAAACAATATTTTTTTTTCGTTTTCTAGTTTGATTAAAAAAGGATATTATCATAGAATAGTAAAGTTTGTGTAATTCTTGTGGTAAACCCCCATCCGCGAACTGATAAATCCGGCAATTATTCCTACATAAGTATTGATATATTTTTTGAATTCCGAACATAAAAAATGCAATCCTATACTTTGCATGTTTTTTTTCGGTATCTACGTTTGACGTCACAGATGAGGCGCCGTTAATGTCAAATTATCTACAGACGACGAAATCGTGACGTCACTCGATTCATGAGAAATCGCCGATCAGTGTACGACCGGTGCCAGCGTTCGCACACTACTAAAGTACTAAACGACAGTGTTGCCAAGTCAAAATTTAAAATTTCAGTAGATTTTGACAAAAAAATCAGTAGATTTCATAAAATATCAGTAGATTTTGGAAAATGTAGTATATTAGATATAATTTAAGACTAATAAGGATAAAAATAACTAATAATATTAATTTATTGTAAAAAATGATGATATTAATGGGTAAAATGGCGCTCTTGGGTAGAGTTACAATGCTTTCTTCGTCAATTTAGAAGTGTAACACATTAAAAAAGATCGTGCGTAAATCATTTCAAGTTTATTATTAAAATAATCATCAGTTAACTTACAATTATGGAGAAACACAAATATCAGTAGATTTCTTGAATTTCGAAAAAAAATCAAAAATTCAGTATATTGGCAAAAAATATCAGTAGATCTACTGAAATTTCAGTAGACATGGCAACACTGCTAAACGAGATAACGAAATCTAAATTCTATACGAGTAAAAAGGTCACAACTACATGTATTTAAACAACGGAACAGACAGAAAAAATAATAATATCATTTTAATAACAATAAAATTATACAATTAAGTACCTAATACAATTTAAATGTCTGAGATATTGTAAATTATTATTGTAATACTCGTATATAGATAATATTATTATTACATAGTTATTAAGTGTAATTATTACATATTAAATTATTGTTGTGACAACTAGAGATCAGCTTTGCCAATTTGGCATTTTTCTTGACAGATCCAGCTTTTTTTTAAATAGGCGTTTAGCTTGCAAAATTTGCATCTGACGTATAGCGTTAAATATACTATTTTTCGACACAGCAAATACCTTGAAAATTTCTCATAATAAAGCTAGATCATTATACCAGATTTGTTTAACAACCAACGCTAAGGTTATTTCTACTTTATGTGTTAAATAAAATAAATGATGACTATTTTTTTTACTGAATTCTTTTTTTAAATTTCGTATTTAAACTAGTTGTAGGTAATGACACAAAATTCTACTTCGGACGTTCCTCTTGTAAAGTGGCATGGTATCTCCATGTCCTGCATTGAACAACTTACAAATCTGCTATTTGTAGTAACGTCTAGTGATCGTCGTGAGTGGGAGCCTTAAAAAAATTATTGCCTTAAATTTTAATCGTAATTTAACACGAGATCGTAATGGCGGCAATGGCACCTTATGATTGCAAAGATTTCGTCTAGATCTATTATATATTTATTACTTTTCTCTATCTGTCTTAGTCACGGTGTAAGGGTTATATTATTTTAACCTTTTTTATTCTTTAACGCTTGCTTACTCACTAAAGAATTTCAATAATCATGTTATCAATATTATGCTGGTAAGTAGGCACATAATATAATAAAAATATAATCAAACTGACACATTCCAACTCAAATTAAAAAAAAAAAAGAATGATTCATAATTCCACAGGTTTTAGGTAAATATTTAAGGAATTTATTGCATTATTATTATAACGACGTGCATACTCTTATCAGGTGAAATTATTTTTAATATGGATTCCATTTAGATGACTATTATAAAATAAATTTTATAAAAATATGTAGGTAAGTACTTATACAATTTAAATAAGGTATTTTTGGAGTCAAATTTATTTATAGTTGTATAGAGCCTTATAATATGTTTCGTTTGCGGGACAACACCAAGATTAACACTATGTTTTTATCAGAACACTTTGGATACAGTCTTCGGAGTTAAACCAATTTCTGTGGCTAGATTGTTTGGTGATCATAGTCGAAAATGCTTGTTTTGCCAAGACCGCCAATTCAGCTTTATAATAATTATTTTCCTCGTGTGCAATTTAGAAAGTTTTTGCACCTCTTGACATCGAAACATTGACAGATCTGCTTTGTTCTGAAATTCAATGCGTGCTTCATCGTTGGAACGATGTTCAAGAGTTGCCTCTACCAATTTTATTCTTCAGGCTCTTTTGGTGCATCAGCTATTTCATAGTTGTTGAAGAGATTCACAATTCAACTGACAGTACGTACTATGTGAATCAATATTTTGATTTAAATACTTATATGTTTATTGAGACCTCATTGCCTCAATATTGTCGTTTTTATTCTACTTGGGTAATTTACTCATGTTTGTCGATCTGAGGGAATAATCAAAATGAATTATCTTTGATAAATGTGTAAAGTTTATAAAAAAATATGTTGTGGCCAAATTATATATGTATGGTATGTCGTACCTACCTACTGGTCCTCTTCTTCAAAAATTCTGCAAAAAATGACAATACTGATTACTGGGTCCTATACTTAGAGTAACTCAAAAATATTTAATCTTTTTCCAGGTGGAGTTTTCTGTAATTTCAATAAAGAAAATTGTCAAAGGTACTCGTAATTTCAATTTTTCAATTTTGCATGCAAAAAAAACATTACACCCCGTTTACACGTGCATAGATTTACCATAACAAAAAAATGCACGTGTAAACACGTATTGTCGTGCAAGTTGCAAGATTGCATGCATGGACCAAAAAAGTTTAGACGCTTCTGAATTTTCACGCGACAGTTGGACTGTGAGATATCTGCGTCAGAGCAGTACAACGATACTGGCGAATCTGCTGGGAAAAAGAACTACATCGCGCATAGACTCATTTTCACGTTTACCGATTTTCATGACTTGACAAATAGCATCATACAATGACAACATTGCGTCTCGCTTCCATTTGATGAATGAGATTGGCGAGACAGTCGGCACTTTTAGGTGTACAAAGTTATTTTCGCGATAGTTTAAAATACATACTATTGATGCAAGTAAATCCATGCACGTGTACAGGCGCTATAACTAGGTTTCTCATTTGAGAGTTTGAGTCAAAGAGTGTGGTATTAATGTTCCTTTTTTTGTCATCACTTTAATAATATAAAATGTTCATGCGTACTCTAAAATAGTGATCGTTTTAGGTACGTGGATATTTGTCGCGCTGACAGGTTTGTAGACACCCCTGTAAAGATATTTCCTATATGATAAATCGCCGTTACAGTATGTATTACAATATGTAATGCAATACAATGATAGTTATGCTGTCAGGATTTGCATGCTATGATTTTTTTTTACTAGGATGTCAATACTTTTTAAGGAAACGATGGCATCGTCTGCTTTATAGAAAAAAACGCCACTGTTCTCAGAAATTTTATTATATTTATTCGTTTCATCATTCGCCCCTATGCAACGCGTGACCTGCCTACCCCCACGGGACGTCACTGCCCGTGATCTCCCATCATTAGCCCAGATAATTAGGAATTTACTATATAAAAATTAGTTAGAAAAAAAAATATCGATCCATTCGGCATGGGTACTCGCCACTGATCAAATTCAAATCTGTATCATGCTAATTTATTTTCGATTCATAAATCAAAAATTAAGAATGATTCGACCAATCGGTTCTGGTATGTGGACATGCATAAAAAAGTCCCGGATCTAGAGAATAGATAATCCAACGCAATTATTGATGTTTGAACAACAGTATCGTGATAAAAATTGATTATTGTTTTATACATTACATTATAATAAATAATAATATAAGAGGTGCTGAATTTTATTTAGGGGCCGTTCATTTATGATGTCATTGATGTCACATCCTAAGGGGGCGAGGTGACCCGATATAACGTGATGATTTGTTACGTAGGGAATAGGGGGAGTTGTGGATAATATGACATCACAAAACCATAAAAGTATAATCTCACTTTTAAACGAATTACATTTCATGAGAATCGTTAATTTTTAACAGATTTGTTTTTTTTTGGTGCCGAACGAAATCCCGAAGGCCGAAATTCCGAATGCTGAAATCCCGAATGGCCGGAATCCCAAAGGCCCGAATCCCGAAAAATAAAAAAATACAAACAGTAATAATTGCGCAATCTTAACACTTATCTTGAATTGCGCAAATTTCAAAAGAGAGACAAAAAAACATTTTTTTGTGGAAAAATGGGATTACTGTTTGTATTTTTTTTCTCGGGATTTCGGCCTTCGGGATTTTGACCCAAACCCGCTTTTTTTAACGATCCGAGAGCAGTTCAAAATATGACGTAGTTATGTTATGTATCTGCGATCATGAGCGTTGCATAATTGTTAGTACATTGTTATGTATAAAAAGAAGTTAATAAGATTTGGTTACATAT
Source organism: Rhyacophila brunnea (assembly GCF_057557595.1). NCBI lineage: Eukaryota > Metazoa > Arthropoda > Insecta > Trichoptera > Rhyacophilidae > Rhyacophila > Rhyacophila brunnea. Next base: position 19,582,067 of record NW_028232796.1, on the reverse strand, counting down.
TTACTAGGATGTACATGGATTGAAATAAGTATAGCGAGGGTCGTGCATAATTATCATTGGTTTTGTTCGAGTCGCGGACTTGACTGAATTAGTATTACTTCCGGCGCTATGTCAAAGTTTACTAAGTTGAAATGTATGAAAGGAATTAATAAAGAAACTGATTTAGAAGAATATTATGGGCGCCAACTTTGATGTATGCATACCGAAGTAAAATATAAACAAAAATTTTAAATTATACGGCAATAAGTAAATAAAAGACGATTGGCAATGTAACAAACCATATATTATGGAAATTAGTTTAACAATATAGATGAGAATAAGTTCGCTCAGCGCGAATCTAAATTTGAGATAAATTATTTAAAAAATACTGGTAGTATGCTCAACTACGAGTCGTTGTGACTTTTTGGACCAACAAGTGGTAATATCATGCACATGGGCTCCCCATTCTGTAGCGGCCTCCTATCTCTTGCTAAGGTTAAAGGCGGTGTGTTGTTTTAAAGCAGTGTTCCCCAAATAATAATCCGCGACACTGCAGTTTTTTGCAAGTAAAATTAAGGGTAGGTATGTATTCCATGTATTTTTAGGGATTTTTGTAATATTTGTTGTCTACACTCATGAAGCACTGATCGCGACCCTCTTTTCTGGTAGCCAAGCAACATGCGACATTTCGCCATTTAGGATAAATAGCCATTTTTATTAGTCAAGAAACACTAAAAAAATATAAAAGAAAATTCTATTTTTTATATCAATCATCTATAAAATTGCATCGCATAGCCACATATTTTTAAATATTTTTTTAAGTAAAATAGCGCCACTGGCGACTTTTTTCACTATATAAGATAAAATTAAATTTGTGGTGTGTGTTTATCTCACCTCACTCGCTTAAAACCTAAAGGGTTAACACGATACTCAGTGAAACGGCAAATAATTTTCAACTATAGGCGCGACGAAATTCTGGACTCGCTGGAAATCGGGAGCAAACGTCGAGGTGTGAATACGTAAATTTGTTTCGTGATGGCGACGGGGGTATTAATTCTTAAATCGTGTAAAGATGACTAAAAACGTTACTCATTTACGTGAAAAAGAAGACATGTCGATGGATATATTATTATTATTGTTACTAATAGAACAATAAACAGAACATTAAATGGACGCATGTTGGATTTATATGACAAATTATATTTCGTTCGGAATGCTTCATTTGCACCCGCGACCCGTAATCCGCGCATCGCCTAGCCACGATCTTTTTAGACCATGCCTCAACTGAGTTATAGCCTTAAGACTTGTCAGCCCCCCTTGTAGGGGCCATGATCATGCATGAGGCCTAACAGTTTTTTTACATTTTTAATTACCTTTATATTTTACTTTTGTAGGGATTTAAAATTGTTTTTTTTCAATATTATACGATTTGATATTCCGTAACCATATTTTTCAAAGCTGACATACGAGGTATCAGTTGCATGATAATTGACAACAAATAAAACGTTCGACATGTTACAATGTTACACGAACGGATTTTTCATTAGATGAGTTCAAGTTCAAGGTTACGTTTGCTTTCAATGTCACGGATCCGTTAAAATTAATAATATTCTACTCTGCCCGGATATAATGCGAACACCGTTTATAAACATTTAGGTACCAGCGCCTAATAGTTTATTTTTGATGCACGAAATTAATTATAAAATGAACATCAACAATATATTTAATAAGTAACTTATAGCTTGAAATCTCTTTTATTTTAATAATACAAGTATGTACATCAGTGGTTTCCAAACTTTATGTTACTACGCCTCCCTTTAAAAAAATTAATCTTGGCGCCTCCCCTTTTATTCCATTAAATAATACAGACACCTTTTTAAATAGTCAACAATGTATAAAAAAGTATAAAAGTAGAAAAAGTATAAAAATAAATAAGGTTTTACTATTTATATAATGTATATTAATTTTTAAATTAATTCGTTTTTCATGCGACGAATATGCTAGTTTATTAGCAGAATCAATTTCAATATTATATATTCCAGGCCAGGATCTTTCGCGGGTCCACTTACCTATCGCTGAGGATAAGGGCAGTGTGGTGCTCTAATGTAGTGTTTCCTAAATTGTACACGGGAGTTATCATTTAAGTATATCAATCATCATATAGGTATCATTAGCAAACTAACCAAGAACTCAGCAAATAGATTTTTGTTTGCTTCAATATATCTGGCGTAGAAATCATTTAAAAGTGGAAACATGACAAACTTATTTTTTTGTTATTTTGATTTCCAAAGCTCCAATTTTTTATGAATGCCTTCACTTTGTCTTTTTAAATCAGTGAATGCATTAGTGGTCTTTGTATTGATTCATTTACTCAATTTTTTTTTAATTTCAACCAAATAGTTTAACAACAAAATTATCGTTCCTAAGCAAATTTGCCTCAAATTTAAAATTATGAGTTGACCCTTTTATTTCATTTTTTACGAGATAGCTAGCGCACTTCACAATAGTATAGAAGTAAGGTATTATAAAATTAGTCTCCAGTTTTCAGACAGATTTGCAAACAACTTTTCATAGAACTGTTTTTTGTGTAGTTTATAACTATCGGCCGTTTTATAAAATATGCATTTGCAAACTGCAAACCTGTGGCTACAATAATAATTGTGTTAAATTTTTCGCGCCTTCCAGTTTGGAAATCGCTTATGTACATCGTTATGATAAATATAATGGTACTTTGTCATTTATTTGAAGCTTCTCGATTAAAATATGGAACATTACCGATTATGAAAGAAAAATTATTAGACCAAGTTATACTGTACATGGGTTAAAAAGTCATATTAAATAATATTATAATTATAAATAATATTATAAATAATATATTGTGCTCCCACATAAAATCCATATAATATGTTAGCAGAGTGGGTCAACGATGTGGACGAAAATTTTAAGGTAATATTTTTTTAACTCAATACCACATGTATTTTTAAATTGTGATTTGCGTACAGCTACAGCTGCGATAGTAAAATACGTCAACGATACTTTCCCTTATTATAATTTCATAGAGTTAATTTTTCAACTACATTTTGTCATATATTTAATTTGTATATGAAAGAATGAAAATTATTTGAATAGACAAAGATTTTTTTTTGTTTATTAACATTTTTGATTTAATTAGTAAGTCGTTATAAAAAAATACTTTAACATAATATTATAAAGAAAATTTAATAAATTATTGGGTAAATCTAACATCGTTCACTTTGTATTAGTCACATAAAACATTCTTAGTATGTGATGAACAGGCACACCACAAGGGACTCGGCCGCCCCTATCAAAATTTTTAAAATCCCCATTTGACCCCATAATTATACAAGAAAATTTTCAAGAACAAAAATTATTGTTATTAAATATTTCTGTAAATATCCCGCTTGTATATGTACACACAGTATTTTGAAGTGTGGTTGTAAACTAATAATCATTACCACATGGGTTGCTATGGAAATGTTACATAATATTAGCCTAGTCGTTATACTTATCGTCGCTGTAGGATTGGTTTGTCTAATAGACCAAATGTCAAATGTTCAGGAGACGAAAAACAAATTTGATTATGATATATTTAAATACATGGAGGTATTCAAATTCTTGTTTTTACAGCATACGGAAGGTGTACCTATTCATTACAAATCAATTTAAAGAAAAGGATGGTTCTGGTTCATTTAGCTACAAAAAATCAATCTGCATTGAAAGGTCGATTTCGACAAAAACGGATATTCGACAAAGCAATCCTATAGCGACGTTATGGTAAATCCATTATATAGTTATATTTGTGAAGGGTGACGGTTTAACGGATTTCTGGCCACCCTTTAAATTCAAACACCCTTGTACAGTGCACATTTCGCACGTATGGATAAATATATGGTGGGGATTAAAAAGTGATATAACAGCATTTAACAAAAACTAATAAATACAAATAGGTTCTAACTCCAAACCTACCCTACCCCATGTAAACTCCATACATAAACTCCAAAGTTTAAAAATTATCCTACTTAATAAGTGGCATAAGATCAGCTAATAAACGACATTTAATACCACATGGTATCAGTGATTTAATAGTGCCGGTCAGTTAAGTAATCCAACCGTTTCTACTTAGACCAGAGATGGCGAACCTATGGCACGCTTGCCACTAGTGGCACTCGAGATAATTTTTCATGGCACGCGAATGTTTCATTTTGAAGAGAAAAGAAATTACTATAATTGTATTTATATTTAAAGTGTTTTTTTTATAAAAAGTTTTACAAATAAATATATACCAAGTACTTGACATGGCCATGCGTATTTTCTTCTGTTTTTAATATTAATTATGTTTACCAATCTATGCGCAAACGGAAACGACGAAATTCATGCATAAATGACAAATCGCATTGTATAAAAAATAGCAGGCAAACCCTTTTCAAGAATAATCATTACGTTTAATGTGAATATACAATTGCATAGGTCGGTCCTTAGGATCGGGCAATTGAAAATAAAAATATTTAATTAACAAACCTTATGAAATTATTTATCGGCAGTCATTCAAATATAAAACTGCTTTTTATTTTGCCTCAAACATAATCTTTAAAAAATGGAAAACCGTTCACCGATGATGAGGAAAATGTAATATGAAAGAAGAGTGCTTTAAATGCTTCCACGATCTCTGAGAAATTTGAAAACAAGGAAAAAAATATTCAAAGAATAAAATGATATGCATTCGGCTAGAAATACGGTGAAAGATAGAATATCAAGACAGAACTTAATTGTAATTTTTATTTTTAACAGGATTCTTAAAAACTCCCCCCTCCCTCCCATGAAAAACTGCTTGGCATATCAGACAGTCGAAAAAAATATTATTTAGGAATTTTTGGCACGCGTATGTAAAAAGGTTCGCCAACCCTGACCTAAACCATGTTTAGTTTTAATAACACATCTCAAATGTTTAAGACAAACAATTATTATTGTCCGATCTGTATAAATGTAGGTACCCCTAATGTTGTAGTAGTAAGAATAAACCCAACTCTGCGCAGCCGTATCAAAAACAAGTTCCATATTTTCTTCGCTTTTATTGAAAAATAACTGTGTCCTGCAAACGCCTTTCTATATTTTAACCCCCAGATGAAACACTCCCAAGCACCACCACTCATCATCCAGCCGGGCGGAGTCATCAGTATGTAGAATGAAAATAGCAATGGGTCAATTGCATAATATGATTATTTACAATAATAATTACTCTCACTAATCAATGAGTATGACAATTAATTATCAGCAATGTGGTTTTAGCTGTAGAATTTCGGTCAGAAAGATTACTTTGACTGTAATGAGTAAAAACGCCGACCCATGCGCGCCGCAAGTTACCACAAAAACGAGGTAAATTGCGGTAACGTGCGGTTGAGTAATACTTTGAAGCGCAACAAGATATCTATCACGCTTCTGTAGTGCATCGCGGTCGACCCTAAAAGTTGAACCGTGGTAGACAAACTGCAATTTACCAAACGAGGTTTATAAAATATGATCATCACTAAAAATAGATTCCCGTCCTGATAATAAAACCATATGTGGCTCGATTAACGGCTTATTTGTGGCTTCAAAACGGCATATTTATTTATTATATGTATGTAAAAAAACCTCGGTCGTTAATTTTCACAATTTATAATTAGTAGGACTGTACAATTCGTCACCTGAATGTAGATTTTTTAAAACATTTTACAAGAGAGTTCTCAGTAAATTTTAAATTAAATTATTTAATTATAAAATTGTATATTATATAAATTTACGTATCATATTACTATTTCGTAGCACTATTGCTGAAAAAATCATCCAAACATTATTTGTTTATAATATAAAATATATTGAAATTAAATAGTAAATACTTAAGTAATAAGTAAGCTGTTCCAAATAAGATAAAGTAAATACTTACTGATGATAACAAAAGAATGAAAATAACATAGGTACTTATTATTCTTTATCACATGTTTAAGGTTATTCCATATTTATTTCTCCATACTAGTTTTTTCCCTACCTTATCTTTTAACTGATACCTCGGTTCTCTGGCTATATAATCTAGATTACATACGGATACGATAGAGTATTGAGCTGTTGAATTTATATTTACATTCGATTTTCAAATAAGTATTTCGAGGGAAAACAGTGGAGAAAAACCCACTTCCGATTATTGTTTTTACGGGTCCAACAAACAAAATGTTCATCCTTTAACGAGATGTTCAGCTTGAAGTTGAAGGTTGCAAACCTTGTTCGGATCATTTGAAAACATCAAAGATTTTCGCCAATTCCATATAGGTTATACACAGTTTCCTATTTTCTACTTCCATTACAATCTATATAGGTACATAATATATAATACAAATTATGTTTATTCTTATTTTGAATTTTACTGCTTATATAGTTTGAATATTTTCAATTCGATTCGTGTTCTTATGTTTGACTTTTACTGCTGTCAGAATTATTTTCATATTGACATAATATTGTTATATTGAAAGTGTTTTCTCTTTTTTCTTTTGACATGTCCAATCCTAATAGAAGTCCAGGCTCCCATAGATTTTTCGTATACATAATATGCGGAACGCATTCTGACAATTGATATAGGTTCTAGGGGTCACAAAGATATGTCGATGTTGCCAGGTGATATTAGTGGTAATTTTTTTTTTATTGAGGTTTTAATTTTTCAATAGTTCTTCAATAAATACAAGAGCAAATTGTGAATTGATTAAAAATGCAATGATTGTACCTTGCCATCGGCATGGTCGTAGAACGGTTCGTCCCATTTGAAAAAATAAATATAGCGGGTAGTGCAATGTGTTCAAAATTATCGATTCTTAGGATCCTCCTTGGCTTCAATTCTTTTATTTAGTAGCATTTTTGTATAGAATCACCCAGTTTAGTTTCTTTACTACATCTATGTATATGACATTAGTTTTAGTATTATGGCTAATCCAGAAATAGTGGAGGTTATCAATATAACAAATCCACAAATAAACCCACCTAATATATATATATATATTTGTATACACACGTATACATGCCTACATCCACATACATATACGCTTATCGAGTGTATTATTAGATATTGATAAGGTAGGGGTTTTTTTTACAAACAATTATTCAACTTTTCATAATTTGTTATATTTTTTTATTGTGATCCTTGACTTAATAATTTGTAGGCAGGTAATAAAGTTTTTACCTACTTTATTGTATTGATTTGTTATATGACTTAGGATATGTTAATACTATGTATTTGTATTCTGTGGGTAGTTTCACCTTTTGGTGAGTGCACACAGTGCCTGAAGATACCGAAAGGCGAAACCCGGGTCGCAAAAAACGACTCAAATGGAATAGTACAAAACTTAAATCTATTAGAATTAAAAAATGAGAAAATTGAAAAATATAAGTAGGTATTACTCTAGCTAGACAACTATGTAATTCATTTTATGTTTGTGCATTTGATTAGATTTTGTAACAGCAGAAAAAAAAATGATTTTAATGTCAGATAGTAAAAAAAATGATATTTAAAAAATATATCAAACCATTTAAAAGAAATCGCGTCAATGTAGTATGGCGTACGTGTGTCAGTATATTTAACTCACGGATTTTACTGGAAATTCCCATAGTTAATAATTTTAATAGAGCTGTTTACAAAATATATTATGTTATTGTTTATCTGGTGTAAATTAGTTTTATATACCTATCTATAAAGACATTAAGATAATATGATATTCTGCCCAAAGAGATTGAAGTACTATAATATTATAATAGAGGATGTAAAATTCACTGTTTATTGTGATTACTTGATGCATCTCTGTGAAAAAGTAGAGATTTTTTCGATCACTATCGAATAATTCGATACTTTTCCCTAAGTTGGAATATTTAAATACTTATTGGCGATCACAATGCATTGTGATTAGAATATATTTTGAAGATGAGTTTTTCGACATTTTTATTAGCAATAGGTATGCAATAGAAAGTGTTTTTTTTAAATTAATAAACTTTGTTCGTTGTTTGCCGATAAATATTATATTCATCAATACGTATTCTTATTGCCTTGAAATTAATAATTTAACAATGGTAACAAAGTCGATGTGACAGTGTGATCAATAACATGAGTTATGGGTGAAATTAAACCAATGCTATTTTCAAAACCTAATGTACGTACCTACCTAACTATATAAAAAAAAGTCATGCCGCATGACTATTTAAATTTTGTATTATGTCACGATTAATGTTTTTCAAGAATACACTGCATTAAGTTTCGATACTTTGGAATCAATACTTGCAAGGATCGATTGCATCGATAATCTGGGGGCAAGTCAAACAATGGTGGCACTCAGTGTTATAGATGCCAACAGTTCGGTCATTCGGCCCACAACTGCAATAGAGACTCAAGGTGCGTCAAATGTATGGATGCTCATGCATCAAAGGAATGCCCCCGTCCTAAAGGTAGTGCCATAGGTTCCCCAGGAGTCAGGTGCTGCAACTGCGGCGGGGACCACCCAGCCAATTTCAGGCAATGCCCTAAGCGTATTGCCTACGCTAAGGCAATAGCAGCTCGCAGAGCAGCCTCAGCGACTCCTAAGACCAAAGCCATGCCGCACAAATCAGTCTCCCGAGCGGTAGAGCCCCAAATACTATCATACACGGCAGCTCTCACGGGACCGCAAACATCTGCTTCCGCAGCAGCCAATCAGTCAAGCCCCCACAGTAGGACAATTCCTTCAACTCTGGTGGAAGCACTGAATTCACTCCTTCATGGAGAGGATGGTGTCACCATTGATGACATTCCAGCCATACTGGAATGTATCAAAATGACTCGCTCTATCCGAGCAGAGTCTACCCTGTCCATGAAGGAAAGGCTTGACAGAGCCGAATCTCTGCTTATTAAATGCGGCATGTTGCCCTAAATGGCTAACACATGCCCACTAAAAATAATCTCCTGGAACGCCCGCAGCATTGCTCAGCGCGATAAGCAACCGGAGTTGACTGACCTACTCCGGGTGCTGGACGTGGACATTGCTTTAATTCAGGAGACATTCCTTAAACCAAAAGACCGTTTCTCCGTTCCCGGTTTTGACTGTTATCGTGAGGACCGCCCTCTCCCAGCGAAGGGTGGGGGTGTCATGATACTAGTCAATCAAGACTTAAAACATGCTCACATCCCAATTAACCCTCTCATTGGATTTGAAGCCACGGCAGTTGAAGTAAACTTAAATGGACGCCTACATGCCATAATTTCGGTATATGGGCATGCCAAAGAAAAAGTGAGCGAGGCAGAGGTGGTCTACCTTGCCAACCTCAGAGGCTCAGTCATCCTAGCAGGTGATTTTAATGCACATGATAAGATTTGGAACTGCCATTCCAACAACGCCCGTGGCAATGCCCTCTTAAAGATTACAGAGAAATACGATTTCTCAATCTCACATCCTGACGAGCCAACTCGTGTCCAAGCTCGTTGCAACCCAGCAGTTTTAGATTTTGTGATAGCAAACAACTCCCCAGAAACCGGTGTCCCGAGAGTTGTTAATGCTCTGAAGTCGGATCACCTGCCAATTTATTTCGAAGTTGGAGGCGAATACGATAAAGAAAGTAAAATCCAATTTGACTACTCTAAAGCCAAATGGCACCCATTCAAGAGGCATATTAATCGATGCATTGATCTCACGGCCGTCGAACTCACTGAGACTATTCTCACAGCGAGACGTCGCTATATTCCGAAAATCAAGAAAAATCCCATCAAGGTGGATCTTAATGATGAGGCCAGAGAGCTTATCAATACTAGAAACCAGCTACGCAAGGACTGGAACAAAGCTAGACGCACAAATCACTTCATCAAACGTGAGATCAATACTTTGCAAGGTAAAATCAAGAAGATAGTATCAGAACTACAAGCCGAGCATTGGGAAAATAAACTCAAGGACTGCAGAATTTATACAGACGACCCGCGGAACTCGCTCTGCGCACTATCCAGGGCGATTAAAACGGGCCCGTCTGTTATAAAGCCCCTCAGAGAGAATGCGACTAGTCGAAATTTCGTGTACTCAGATCTCGAAAAAGCAGACGCACTTGCCGATGCGTTCGTCAATAATACTAAAATCCAGTCGGACACCGATTCAGCTACTAAAGCCTTGGTGAACAACTCAATTCTTGCACTTGCGAAAGAAGACATCGATCCCGATGATGTTAAAATTGTTGAACCGCGCGAGATCTCTAGATCTATCAATACCTTGATCGCCAGAAAGGCACCCGGACGAGACAATATCACAAATTACATGTTGAAACGACTTCCCGAGAAGGCGCGGATACATATTGCTAAGATCTTTAATGCATGTCTGCTGCGCGGATACTTTCCAAAGACATGGAAAACGGCTCACGTTGTTGCTATAGCAAAACCCAAGAAAGACCACTCTTTGGCTGTAAACTACAGACCTATAAGTCTACTAGATGGCATAAGCAAACTTTTCGAGAAAGTGATCCTTCGACGCTTTCTCCCATCCCACAATCAAGTCCTCCCGGACACCCAATATGGTTTCAGGAAGGGTCTATCAACAACCCTACAACTCTCCAGAATTACCGGGATTGTGATGGCCGATATGAGGCAGCGCAAGACCACTGGTATGGTTCTGTTGGACCTCGAAAAGGCATTTGATACGGTCTGGCATGACGGTCTAATCCATAAACTTTTTACCATGAACATTACCGTGTACATCTTTTAATTTTACCGTGTACATCACAAGAACTGACAAACAGGAGAATTCATCTCACCGCACTATCGATGCAAGGGTACCACAGGGCAGTTTGATGGGGCCTAGGCTCTTCAATCATTTCATAAGTGATATGCCAAATCCCGCCAACTGCACACTGGCGCTTTCCACCAGCCGCCAGACTGACACGGCAATTAGGAACTTAGAAAAGGGCACTCGACAGCTAACTGATTATTTCAGTCGCTGGAGACTTAAAGTTAACGCGGAGAAGACGGAGGCGATTCTCTTCTCGCGGAGCCAAAAATCCTATAAAGGAAAAATTACTGTTTGTGACATCCCCTGTTCATTCAGTAACACTGTGAAATACCTTGGGGTATACCTTCACCATAGATTGAACTGGACACCTCACCTATTAGAAGCCAGGCGAAAAGCCTTTATGGCGATGGGGGTTCTTAGACCCATCTTCAACCGTAGAAGTTGTCTCTCAGAAGAAAACAAAAAGGCACTATATAGCATGGTTATTAAACCAACCATGCTGTATGCATCCCCAATTTGGACTACTGACATCACCAAATCCAATTTAAAGATGCTTCAAACAATAGAGAACAGATGCCTTCGAATCGTCTACGAACTCAAGCCTTACCATAGCATCAAACGCATCAATGCAAAACACGATGGAATCGACATTGCCGAAACCATAACTAAATACAGAGAGACCTTCTTGAATAGACTGACAGAAGGGCCTCATTAGAAACCTACACTATTTGCCAACAAAATTCAAAATTTTAAGCACAAGTGCAAGGTAGCTAAGCTCCGTCATAAGATTATGCCCCCTGACTCTCCAAATCCACCCCCTCCTCACTCAATTACAGGTACCTCTTCCACAGCGGATGCGGCCGGCAGCACTCTGACCCCGCCGGATCCTTTCCAGGGTCTAGCGGTAGAGGTAAAAGAATGTTTGGAAGCCCTAAGAGTTAAACTAGGTAGCTTTAGAATGTACATCAGAATGAGACTCGGGCTCAAAGCCTAGGTGAGAGCTAAACTTGTGGAAAACAGAAAACGGGGTATACCCCTTAGGGACTGGGCGAACATCTTTAATGTTATAAAATGTACCACACAAGATCATAATTTCAAGCCGAACATCCCGCTAAAGGATGAACTTTTTGTTTGTTGGACCCATAAGGACAATATTCGGAAGAGGGTTTTTCTTAACTGTTTTCCCTCGAAAGACTTGTTTGAAAAGCGAAGGTAAACTTAAATTCAACAGCTCAATACTTAGCTAGATTACATGCGTGAAAGGGCATTAATGTACTTACAAGACCCAACCCTAGAAATAATAGTCAGGAAACCGAGGTCTGCCTCTCAGACCTCACAAGGTTTCAGTTAGAAGAAAAGGTAGGGAAAAAAAAAAGTCAGCCACAGTCGGTTTCTCTGCATCCTTATTAATTGACGTCGTACGCGCATCACTTCGGAGGGTGGCCCAGAAGCTATGTGACTATTGGGGCCGTTTCATTAACCTGATGGATATCTCTATATTCACTGCATTAAATATATAAATATAAAATATATTATTAAATTTTAACAATAAGACAGGCCCATCTAATTCTTTGTGACCTTAGATATTAAATATATTGAGTTTCTTTTATCGTATTAACTGTCAATTCACGGTGGAAGTGCATTGTACTTACTTAAAATACTTAGATAGCCTTTTCTTGTTTTTCCGTCAAGCACAAGGTTTAAAGTATTTCTAAATAACTTGAACGGAGCATTGAATTAATAACTTTATAATTCAGTTGACATTTATAATATTATAGATAAAATGAATTCTTGTTACATAATATCTCTCTTCTTGGTCGTGTACTCATGGCTGAGGATCGTGACCACATTTAAATTTCGCCATCCTTTGAGCGACCAAGACTTTCCAACCTTCTCGATCTTCCGCTTCTCTCAGGGCAGAATGGATGGTGCCCCCAGTAAGCTCTTTCGCTTGGTCGCTCCATCGCGCAGACGCTCTTCCTCTGCTTCGCCTTCCCTGGAGGCTACCTAAAACTACCAGTCTCTCCAGGTTGTTCGGTCCGCGCCTGACAATATGTCCAAAAAACTGCAGAATATATAGGTACATAATATATACATAACATAATATTATATATCTCCATATTCTTTGCCTTATTATTGTTGATGATATCGATGTTGATTATTTTCGTCTAGAGTGATCATGTGCTGATTTCATTGCTCGATATATGCTTATTAATTAAAATATAACATATTATTACGAATAATGACTTATTATCCATGGAAATTCCACCTTCAGCACTATCATGCTTGCCTAGTTATAAAGATGTCTCAAAGTATTCAGCATTAAATCTAGCCAGTGAACTTTTATCATCGTAAGTAGGTGTTATATGAAATATTGGTATATGTACTGGTCATATTTTCTGCCTATCACTTAATTTTACAGTGTAAATGCAAATGATTTGTTAATTTATGTAGATAAATATTGACAGTTTCCCTTTGGATGTGACATAATTGATTAATAATAACGTAGATCGATAAATACATTGAATTTTGTAGAGTAAAGATGAATAATGTTATTTCAACAATTATTGGATACAACACATTTAAGTACTATCTATGATTATAATTAATATTGTAAATTAATAAGCTGGTTCGCGTATTGGCAATATTTATAATATATATGATGTAATGGAGTTTTTGTGGCTGGACTACTACATAATTTTGGCAAGTGCACTTAATCGCCGTCCATTCTAGGTGTATTAATTGCCAATCTATACTTTTCAACCAGCAGTTTCATAGTAGAAACTTTTGTTCTTAACGCTCTCAATTACATAAGATTATGTACTGGTACGGCTTAAAATAAGTACATACTTTTAATACGAGGAAGAGTTACACTATTGTCGTAGATAAAAAAAACTTATTCTTATATACTTAACTGTGGCAGCTTGAGATTTCAATGGAATAGAAGAGCTTTATTAAACTCTGCCATTCCATTATGCCATCGGTGGAAAAAAAACTGTGATGTTCTTCAAGTGGTTATTTAAGTGAGTTAGAATACTAATTCATATCATGTCCCTCGCCTTTATTGGTGTCAGTTTTGTACAAGTTATCAGCGTTTCTGTGGGAAATATGACCAAATAACCCGATTGTGCATAACGCTGAAAGCATATTCTTATATATGCAGCTTTTTCCAGGACATAGACGTTAGTGGATTGGGCCATTCATGAAATTTGTAGAATAAATTTTTTTTTATCGCCACTTCTCAAAAGCAAAAACAATAAATATATTAATGAAAAATACATACTTAGAATTTCATCAATATATTATATATTTATGTATATTTTTATGTATAAAGAATAAATATTTATTTAAAAAAATATATACGTTGAAGTTTGTGTGAACATTGAAATAGCTAAATACATATAAAATAGTGATTGGTTCGCTATTATTCTTTAGAATCTTTTTAATTTTAAAAATGTTGTTTTCTTACAAAAATTATATTTTTTAATGCCATTTTTTTTTAATTATTACATTTAATTTTTTTTCATTAGCTTTACAATCCGTGCATCCTTATTGCCTCACAAAGTGGTTTAACCATTTTTTTGACAGGGAATGAATGATTACTCTTACTTACTCAACCCATTAGGTTAATGCTTAGGAATACATATTAAAAAATAACGTGTAAATTTTACAGAACCGAGATTATTACCCGAGACACACAACTTCACAAAGCGATACGTTACCACTCGACCATCGCTTATCGTTCCGTACCAAAATCTTCACCATCACACTTGTTGCCCGAAAAAAAATAATTATGGATTGGCATTACACCTAGTATGGCCGGTGTGGAATTTTGCTCGCCGAAATATACAATGATCCAGCCGCAAACTCAACTGTCTCGAAGGTTGATAAAAATAGATTTTGGCATTACGCGGTCGGCACAGTGTACAGTTTCGTGACATCCGCATTGCATCCGCGCCAATTAGTGTTAAAAAAAACTTCACTTTGATTACTGTTTTAGACAAGAAGAAGAGCATTGAGTTGACCTACTACACTGTCTCTGTTTTATTAGTTTAAAACAAAATATAACTAAATGTTTTTTTATATGATAGAAAGTTTATTGATCAAGATTATCTCAACTACAGTGGCGTGCGTGATATATAAACATATAACACTGCCAACTTGTTACTACAGGGGGAAAAGACAGTAGCGCTCAACACATATTATGTATAAATAGATATAATTCGATACATACTACTGTCTCGTACACTAGTTTAAACTCATCGAATACGATAAAATATTCATCACAATCATTACCATCGCCTTGCGCTACACAGCATTTTCCAGGGGCTTTTTTCGCAAGGGGATCTCATATGTCCTGACTGCATTTAAAAATCAGCAATACCCGATGCGAGTAGACGAATTTATTGTTTCAATAAAGAATTTTTCTCAGCCGGTATATTTTTCTTTTGAATTTGTATCAAGTAGAGTAGTTTGAGTCCCCAAAGAAACCTCAATAGTAAACGTGAGGTATACATAAAGGCACCTTGATAACAATACATTCTCATTATGTATTGATTGCTAATTCAAATTAGTGTTTTAAAATATAATCTAATGTATGCAATAATAATATAGAGGTATAATAAAAAGTAAATTTCGACATTCCACTCAATTCGACTACTTATATGAATAGTCATTTGGGTACAAATGTATTTACTAAATTTGCATAAGGCATGCAAGTGAAAATTCTTTGAAACACTATTTCCTATATTTTTTATTACCTACTAAGTTCTCACAGAGTATACAACTGAATCTGAGGTGGTGAGCTCAGCACATACCGCTCACCGCACTTCACGTGAAGTACTGAAATATTTGCCTTTCATTAATTTTCTCAAAAAGAAAATTGATGGCATATTTTTTAAATATCTCTCTGGAAAGCGATCATGTAAAATCAATTAGCCAAAATTTCAGTTCAATATGACTAATAACGAAAAAGGTAGAGAAGTTGCTTCGGTGGTGTTACCGATTCAAGTCTACATTACAGTGGTCGTCAAACCAGGCCTCCTAGGATTATTTTCTAGATCCGGTATACATAATGCACAGACAATTTTATTTATGTATATTTTAAAAGTGATTAAAATACTTTTTGAGTATGAAGACCACTCGTCTTGATGTTAGGATGATGATATAAAATCCGGGACCTGCACGCCTATTTCGCCCCACCATATTGGATCACGTTTGAATGGTCGTACCGCTCGAAAACTTTACGCACATGACTTTATCTTACCGCGTTTAATAAGCATTCTTTTAAATCTAGTCTAATAGAATTTATCAATATTCTCAATATTCAAAGACAAAATAAATTACAGTTCAATAAGGAATCTAGCACCATATACAATACTTTAATTACGTAATGAAGTATACCAGAAAGGGTTGAGGATTCGATTTTATAACACATTCAAAAAGTTTTTGACTTATTTTTTTTACTGTGTAATATAATATATTTTTCTGCATTAAATGTCATCATTGACTCAAAACCTTTGATATTATTTCCATATAATAAATAGGTACCTATTTGAAATATTCCGTTTGTTAACTGCAACCTAACCTAACCATACTGTTAATTAATAAGAATATTATTCAGCTTAAATTTTTAATGTTAAATTGTATTATAAATATGTGTTATATTCAATGAATAATTTTCGAGATTGAAGAATGTAACATTCTTTATTAAACATTTATATATTACTTAGGTAGCTAAGGTTCGTAATGCTCGTGTATCTTAAATCAAAATATACATAATGATCTTCCGTTACAAACGATATTATGAGAAAACTCATTTTCACTTCGATTTTTTTTTGCTTATATAACGTAATCAGCATTCAGGATTCAGTACAGCACTTGGCACTAAATTAATGCAGAGCCGGTAGTCGTTTGGGTATAATCAAGTATGAAGTCACTGAAGTATTTATTTCTTTGCCGGCAGGTAAGTATTTTATATTAACAAGTGTTTGTAGGTCAGTAACACCTCGTGCCGCTTGCCAAACGACTTAGAAGGAATCAAAATCACGTTTGTTTTGATTTAGTGTTTACATAATGAGATTAAAGCTCAAAAAACCTCCACATAATTATTAATTATTGTGATTTTTAATACAAATATAATATAATAATTAGATAAAATTACACAACCATCGGCGATTTTCTTTGACGAAAATAACGAAACTGATTTGTCAGAAAATTTGAAAGAAGGCCTCAAAATATTTTAAACCAATCAATAAATTTTACTGAAATAAAATAATATTATATATACGAGGACGATTCTATACGTAAATGATAAATAAACAGAGACAAATTGAGAACCCACCTACTAAGCTTTAAAGCATTTCTTTTTACTTCTTCGTGGGTTCATTTACAATCCGTATATACTGGCAAATATTAATTTTCATGTTCCCACCAATATCACTCGTAGCTCCACGGTCTTCAAGATACCTCGTCGCAGGACAGATGTTATGTTTCATGATGCTGTGTATCGTGCAATTAGCTTATTTGATGGCACCATAAAGGTTGATTTGTTTTTTTATTAACTATATAATGTTTGTGGACGTATTAAATAGATTAAATTTATAATTGTATATATTTTCATATTTCTTTAATATTTACACATGCTGTCTGTTCCACTTTCTTGTTATATTAGTTGTTATTTGTAATTAAGATATTTTTATATATTTATATGTATTATGTATTAGGGCGCATTGGCCAATAACTGTAATGTCGTAATACTCTTTTTATAAATAAATAAAATAAAATAAATGTCTAAGACCAAAAAACTTGTATTATTTAAATCAGTGGTGCACAAACCGCTGCCCAAAATAACAAGGACCCCATCACCATATTTTTCATTGAATACGTCAAAATTCTACTTTCCTATTATAATATGAACTAAGTTATATCGTGCAAAGACATATGTACGTAATGCAAAGTGGAGATTGATTGGAGTAGCTGATATGACGTAACTATTAAATTTTAAAAAAAAAATATATATATATAAATGTCTCTCTCATATTATCATTATTGTTCATCGCCTTTACCCACTGCGGCCCGTGAACAATTAAAAAAATATTTAAATAAATTATGCACCACTGATTTAGCTTAATGGAGGTATTAAACATCTTGATGGAAGAACGATTTGAAAGAGGAGGAATCCTTGATATTATGAATAAGTACGATTTTCGAAAATCAGGTCAACTATTTTTCTTTGTCTAGATAAGAAACTCGATCATTTATGTACTTATACTGACTACTTGTGATGACAAAAATACTGCATACTTTTGGCGTGAATTACTCGCATTCAACCGTCAATCTAAATACCTATGCAATGATGTTTTCAATACAAGATATTTTCATTTTCAGTGCATTATTTGTCTTTTAGGAGCATTATATTCGATAAGTTTCGTGCGTTACACGCGTTTCGGAAAAAATTAAAAGTTCAGAGATTTCTGGGAGGCGCGGAGTGTTGCGAAGGGAGGCGCGAAAAGTTAAACACAATTAATGTCACAGGTTTGCAGTTTGCAAATGCATACTTTATAAAACGGCCGCTAGTTATAAACTACATAATAAAACAGTCTTATAAAAAATTGTTTGCAAACCCGTCTGAAAATATAGAAACTAATTTTATAATACCTCACTTCTATACACTATTGTGAAGTGCGCTGGCTATCTCGTTAAAAATGAAATAAAAAGGTTAAATCATAACGTTGAAATTTGAGGTAAATTTGTTTAGGAACGATTAACTTGTCTATTTGGTGGAAATTTAAAAAAAAATGAGTGAATAGATCAATACAAGGACCATTAATGTATTCACTGATTTAAAAAGACAAAGTGAAGGCATTCCTAAAAAATGGAGCTTTGGAAACCAAAATTACAAAAAAATGACTTCGCAATGTTTCCACTTCAATATCTGCGCCAGATAATAAAGCAAACAAAAATCTATTTATTGAGTTCTTGGTTAGTTTGCTAATGTACTTTTCACATTATTTTATTAATAGTAAAAAAAGTCGCCTGCGGGCTGCTTTGTTTCAGTACTTTTTAAATATGTGGTTGTGCGTTGCAATTTGATGTGATACCTACATATTGATTTTTGTATTAGTACATTGTTGACTATTTAAAAATGTGTCTAATGTAAAAAAATGTATTTAATGAAATAAAGGGGGAGGCACCTACATTAGATTTTTTTTAAAGGGAGGCATCGTAACATAAAGTTTGGAAACTACTGGTCTAGTTGTATTTATAAACCATTGTAATAACTGACATTGTATATCTTTAGTCTAATAAAAAACGTTTTTATCAGTATTCATCCTTGGTACTAGGGATTCCAATCCCGGGATCTCGAGCTATTTTCGATACCTATGAATCCCGGGATTGATAAACATAATCCCGGGATTTCGGGATTGATTTTTTTTATCAATTTGTATGGAAAATAAAATAAAAGCAAAAATATAACAGAAAAAATACTTTTAATAAAAAATAACTACATTAGATATAAACTGAGTTTGAATGAAGTTTGACTTATACCCATGTGTAGGTAGCCGATTCATTTTATTTTTTCACATAAATTATTAAAAATGAGAAAGATTGGAAAAAATCAATGCTTCGCACTTTTAACAAAGTAATTCCACCATGATATCATACGTTTTACGGCAATTTCATATTTGGCTGACTAATTAGATTTATGAAGCGGAAAGGCCATAAGTACGCCATGATTATTTGCTTTCCTATTTTAAATCTCGCTAATCCATTCATTATGTCTTTACTATCAGAAACAGCAATCATATTAAATTCACATTATAATTTATATTACAATATTATTTACTCCATTAAACTTGTGTATTTCCAAGATTGAACGTATACAATATTAACAATAAATGTCTTAAATAGAATGAATTATACTAGATTTATTTTTGGTCGATTTTATCAATGTTATTTGTAAATATAAAAATTTTATTTAAACAATGGAAAAAAATGCCAATCCCGGGATCAGAATTTTGGCTCGGGATTGGATTTCCTACTTGGTACCAATAATCTCACTCACAATAATATTCCGTCCCTTCACTCCCGTAATTTCACAAATTATTCATCTGAAGCTAGACAGATGTTTGTTAGTAGGTTCCCATAAGTAAGGGAAAAGTAAAAGATTGGATTTTCAGTAAACATAAACAAAAATGTTGTATCAAATAATACGATAATCAGATATTCTCATCACTCTCATATCAAACACTATGATAATACTCGTACCAATTAAAAATCATTAATATCAAAAGATAATAACGATTACTGTATGATCAAAGTCGAATTATGGGAAGTATTACTAATGTGTAATTAATTTGTTACTATCAGGTATTTTCCCTATTGTCGATAGTGTAGAATGTAGATAATATTAATATTATCTACTACCAATTTTCACTTTCATTTTTTGTATAGCAACATTACACAGATTTTTCTTCTCATTTATGATAAAGTGTCACTTACTTACATGTATTCAATTATTTTGTTTGTTGATTAATAATTTTCGCACCGGTTGACTCAACGATGAAGTCACCTTAATGTGCCAAACGGTGACAGCAGGATTGTAGCCGAGATTTTTCGCACATTGTAAATGCAGCAATGTTAATCGTTCACGTTGTTATAACTCATAATTCATAATAATCATAATTTAACACTATAATATGAACCGTATGTATACAGCTAAAATGAATATTTTCAACAGTTAAGTTTTTACCACCTATTGCACACTTTGAACTTTCGGTTATAAATGATATTAGAATCAATCTTCTCCAGGTATTTCAAAGTTTAAACTAATTTAACTTTCTCCTATTCTGTTACATCATACCTACTGTTTCTCAAAGTGGACGATACCGGCCCCTAGGGGACGCTGAAATAATTGGGAAGAAGCGGGACGGTAGTAGCCTCGGAAGTAATTCCAAGTAAACACACAACATGCAAGTTATATTGATGTGCCCTCATATCCACTGACAGTTCTCACGAAATTGTCGAAGGCGAGCATGACAGCAGGAATATGTACATTAAGTTGCTTGTTTACAATATGATAATATAAAAATAGGAGATAATATCTATAAAATGTGTAAGTAAAATAAAGAATCAGGATGGTTACATATTATTATTATCTGTTAAAAAACTGGGTGTAATTAACTAATCGATTTAAGAATACTGCTGCCAAAAATAGAGCCGAACATTATTAAATTGGTAGCAGAGCACCACATTCATCCGTCTCATTAGGACTATTTTTATAGTTATATATATATTCGTAATTACAAAGTTTTTCTTACCTAGTATTCTTATTTGTCCGGTACAAATCTTGCAATCGATTTTTAACTAACTTCACGACTAGCTAGACATTTGAAACTTTTAGAATATATCAGAACACGATGCCAATGCATTTTTTTAAATACTTTTAGCTATCTTTAGGTAGAATTTAATTCATTTGCAGTTAATTCTGTTTTGAATGAAAAGTTATTTCGACACCATTATTGGATGCTAAGCGGATGGTCCTAGCAACTAAATTATTAATATATAAGTACGTGCGTTACTATGGAAATCAATATGACATGTCAAGATGACATTTCAGTATTATTTCTATCAAATACATTTTTTTTATCGTTTAAGCTAGTCAAGTCAAGATTATATGATTTAACAGAAAATTTAAAAACGTTGCATATAAAAAGTTCTTTTTATCTTGTAATTATTTTAATTATAATTTTGTTTCGTTGTATTCATTTTCTACGTTTAATAGAAATATCTATTACCATTGGTCATTGATTGATTTTAATTATGAATAATTTAAGAATCAGAGCATCTAATTTATAACAACATCTATCTTTACTATCATCTGTAAGTAGAAATATAGATACACAAAATATTTTTTATTCTGTCAATGTATTTTTGTTTTTTCACTTTAAAAATGTAGTAGATTTCAGGGTGGGCGTTGAGTATTTTTTGTCTGAAAACCGGGGAGTGCAGTGTGCTAGATAAGTTTGGGAATCTCCTCGGTTATACAATGACGGTAAATAAGCCACCACCCAATAATTTAATTTGGGGGAATTGATTTTATTGACACGATAATCATCAACGTAGAAGCTTTATTTTATTTAGAAAGCATATAATTTTACAGTAACACATTACCGACCAAACTTAGTAAATGAAATAAATATGTACAATTCCTCACCCTACGCAAATATACAGATGAACTAGCGTGCTAGTAATACTAGATAAATAAAATATGATCTTTCACCAAAGCGTGACCTACTAAACAATTACGGAATATTTATTTTTAGAATCCATAATATATGAATCATAAAATCGTAAATGTCAAAAATTATCCCAATACTTATTACGTGACTAAGTATTTGGAAAATAATGTATGCAATTTGGAGTACCCAATACAGGTGGGAAATATTCAAAATTACATTAAAAACAATGACTAGGAGATGGGAGTGTGCATTATGCGTTAACAATTTATTTTGATTTCCTGTTTCTCATCATGAGGCAAAAATGAGGGTTCGATCTTATTTCAGTGACTGATGTAACCCTTTGAAATAACGATTTTTAAATTACTCATAAAGTGAGATTTTGTCATCGTAAACGAAAGGTGTTTCACTTTGTCGCATCGTTTACGTTATCGGGAGTCGGAAAACTTTTGACACAGGTTAAACCAAATATAAGTTACATTATTATTCTAATCTTATCTAATATATCTGTATGGTCACAATAATGCAGCTCAACTTGATATAAGGGGATTTCAAGTTGAGTGTACGCCATGTCACAGATATTCTTTTCATTGTATCACTTTGATGTTTATTTAACCTAACCTAACCTAACTGGAATTACATATGAGCAATATTTCAGTTAATAATTTATGTTGTAGTATATATGGCGTTTATAATATAATATATTACATTTTATGTTCTGCATCGTACAAAGGTGTAAATGGGTACAAGTAAAGACCCTTCCAAACCAACCGTCCCGCACCACACTTGTTCCTAATCGAGCGTATCACGAGGCCCTACATTTGGTGTGAATCATCAACAGTTTGTTTTAAGCTTGGTAATGTCTCAGGATCAGATACCCAAGACTGAGGTCGCAACGCTCTCAATTAAGCTTTGACTGAGTTAACTGAGTTGACGTAAGTTAATAAAAAGTGCCATGGGAGAGAAGGGCAACGAGAACTAACATAGAAGAAAATGAATTTCATTATAATTATATAAACAAACCTGAACAATCTATGTGAATAGATCATCACGTCAGCAATATGACGCCGCAATATTTTTAAATGCTTTAAAATTGACCATTGTGGCGATCAGATCGGACGGCCCGATGAGCCCAATAGCTGGTTGGACCGATTGACATTCAACATTTGACAGATAACCGGTGTATAATACGACAACTCTGACTTTACACGCGGTCGCACTGTTATAGTGTTAATTTTCAGAATCGCCGCCGGGCCCGCGGTAAAGAACGTCGCGCTAATTAACACTCGGAATACGAAATAGCATACTTATTTAAAACTTTTTTTAAGAATATATAGTTATGATAGCATTACGCTAGAATAGGCCTACTGGAAGAATTAACGTTTAAATGAGGCATTGTTTTCTTGTCAGTATTTTAACATGCTTCGGTAATATGGTAATTTTATTTTCATATTCAATATTTTTGAAGAACAGCTCACAAATTACATTGAACCACACGTGGCTCGCAAAACATGATTTTACGACTCCTTGGATAGGGCATTAGCACCGTAAAAATCTACCCACTGATTTTCAAATTATGAAGTGTTTATGGGTCGATTATTAAAGAAGAGTGTTTGTAAACGGTCAATAATTTCTTGTTGGCAGTACAGTATGCAATATATTTTTATACGTGTGAACATATTATAATTTTAAATCTTATAATGTGTCATCGAATAGTATTGCTTCAAAGTCAACATGGATACCAAGTAATGGTACTTATTTTTAGACATATCTTGTGAAAAAATCACAATTTCAAATATATTTCACGTATGTATGCATCATTTCCCATTCATATAATAATATGTACTGATTGATTTACAAGCACGCAGACAGAAATGATAATATGGAGGTCCATTTTGAAAATAATATCCATAGTATAATATTATTGTTCATTATTATTTTTTTACTGTAGTGGGAGGGGGTGGGCTAACTAAATCTAGCTGGCGTCACTGACTTTCGGGTAAGTACATTCCTCATAGCCTAAAAGTGATTAAGATCTGCCCTGTAACTAAAAACTATAGATGTTCACATACGAATTGCTGCAACTTGCCACTAAAGAATCCAAAGAATGCTCAAGAGGGTGCCTAATTTGCGAATTTAATTAACGAAACAAATGATTTTAAATTATCAACTTTGCCTATCTATTTATTCGTTCCTGGGGGTAGAAGTCGGGCCGAGAACCTGCTTAGATTGAAAATTATTTTTAAGTAACACGAGATTTAATCGCTTTGTATGGGTGTGAAACTTAGATCCTAAATGAAAAACAAGACAAGGCTATTCAAGTGTTCAAAAATAACATTCTCCTATGAATAGGTACTTGAATTAGTTGAAAACCAAAGGTGGCGCGTCCGTATGAATTTTGAGCTCTACGTACAATTTAGAGGATGCGAAAATTGAGATGACCCAGTCACGTAGATGCTATGGATCTAGAACAATTCGTAAAATTTATTAAGAAACTCCAGTAGACACTCCGAAGGACGTAGAGGGCCTCAGTGTGACTGACGTTGGAATCGATATTCCTGGAGGACGGTTGTGCAGTTGGCTATGGAACTGACTATATCGTAAGCTTAAGTACGTAAGTTATAACGGCACAGTTAATGGAAATGAGATGTAAAATTTTCATTTAGAGCGTACTTCAGTGAAACGGCAAATAATTTTCAACGGTAGGTGCGACGAAATTTTTCACTCGTTGCCAATCGGATACCGACCGTCGAGGTGTTCGCATGTCAATTTGTTTTGTCATGGCGTCGGATGAAAATATTCTTAAATCGTGTACTTTACGTCGTACGTTAATCGTTAACTTTACTTTAAAAACTTAAATAAGAACACATGTCAATGAATATACTATTATAACAATAAAAATAACATTAAATGGACGCATGTTGGATTTTTATGATAAATTATATTTCGTTGGGCACGCGTCATTTGCACAATCCACGCATCGCCTAGCTACGACCTTTTTAGACTATGCCTCAACTGAAGTATAGCCTTAATTATGTACAAACGTATGTTTGGTTTGATATTTATGTATATTCAAAATTTATAATAGAAAATCAGATAAAAGTATGCAAATAAAAGTTAATCGTAATGTGTAAAATTAATGTTAAAAAAATTAAACAGCTACCTTTTAAAGTGCATCACGGATTAATCTTCTGCAATATGTACAGTGAAGTAGGTATGTTGAAAGTAGTTTGATTTAAAATCTTTTTTAATAATTTATTGTAGAATATAATTATTATTATTTCACGACAGAGGATTATTACTAGCAAATAATTAAATTTAATAATACTTTCAACGTGATTTATATGTAGATAATAAATATAATATATAATACTTGCAATTAAATTGAACAATATTTACAAGTGGCTTTAATAACATAAGTAATTCAGAGATCATTGAGCAGTGACTCAAATAAATAAAAAAAACTCATCTCTACAAAATAAGTCGAGTAATTTCAAAGTATTGTCCTTGAATATAGTTACTTAATCTATTACCAGCGTTGAATGATCGACATGTAATATCTAGTCAGGGGATTCCCTTAGACTCACTTCAATAATAAACTATAATTATTATCATTCGTATTATTACACAATCGTTTTTGCAAGGTAAAATAATGTAAATTACTATTATTGACTGAACACAGTGTTTGTTTAATTGTATTGCTGAACTAACATAATTAAATCAATACAAATACTGATTTAATCATAAAATTTAATAAGCCAATAATATATTATATTATTGATAATATATTGATAATATTTATGAGGTTTCCATACATGCTTTACAGACATTTTTAAAATAAACAAAAATAATGAATGATTCAATAAAAATATTCTTAAAATATTATGTAACTACTTACTCATTAATAATTGTGAAAAACAGCCTAAAAAGGTATGATGTCCGATTTACGAGAATGGATTATTAACGCAGTCATTTTTTTTGTAATTATTAATAACTGTAACTGTTGCTTTTTCGTACAAGGTGGTTGTTAGTAATTTTGAACAATCGCAAAGAAAATCACATAAATATATTGTGTCCTCACCGAGATCGAACCCAGATCTCCCTGATGGAAAGCCCGCGCCTTACGCACCGCACTACCAGAGCAGCCAGTAGTCATTATTAATGTTTTTTGTCAAAAAATTGATAAAAAAAATAAAGGACAACTTACAATGAAAAATGACGAATTTTAGTAATCGTGTAAACTTGGTTGTGTAGGTACCCAATTTTTTTTTATACTATAATTTATTGTAACCGCATAATAATAATATTTTAGTCACAAGAAAACTTAAATAAGATGAAGAATATAATATAATAGGTAAATTTAACCATTGAGTAGATATTATGTACTAAAACTGATCCATTATTTTATATTTTGCTCTCTCATGTAACTGATTTCTTCTAATGTGTGACACCTGATACCCGTCCTTTTACTTCTCACATATAAGTGCAGTATAATAGATATTTTACAAAAAAAATGACAAGCTGAGAGATCGAACTTGGAACCATGCTATGCCTCTTTTAGTTAACTTCTTAACCGCAAAGCTACAGAGGGCTTACAGAACACGTAAATAATAATATGATATATAAAAACTAAACCAAACTATACAAAAAGCTTCTCGATAAACGCTTTCCTTTCGCTCATGCAATCTGGAATATTGTTTGTGGCGTCATCGACGTATTTCCTTTGGACATAGAACTGTTTTCTTCTTCACAGTTAAACGCATAAGAAGGCTGTGTATATCGAGATTTTAGTGCCTTATTTCATATAGGTAATTATTATTTTTCTACTACTCATTACATTAGTGGTTACTAATTTATCATAGTTTTAGAGGTCAGGGTAAACTAATTAATTTATGTTAAATAAGCATTTGCTACTGAGTTTTCGCCATTACATAGTTTGCTAATATTTTTTATTAGAGTATGCTGTAAATTTAATAATGGTTACATGTAAATTGTATGTAAAACATTTCACCGTAGCACAGTCCGCCGTGAGTTTTCTATCGGAAAGAGATGACCGTATACTATACGGTCTCCAATTTTATTAGTTTCAATATGAACATTTATTCAATTTTTATAGCCGATTTTAGCAAAATTCATGAATTAAAGAATGAAAACCTTACCTAACCTAACAAATAATCCAGTACATCGACTATTTTCAAAAGTTGTTTGCCGCTGGCTTCCTGTAAACCGATAAAAACCGTGTTTTATTTAGAAATGAATTTTATCTCAGTTCTATATGACCCAAAGAGGTTGGACGGTCCTTAATATGAGAACATATAATATGTCCGATACAACATTTCACGGAGTGAAGTGTGATGCGGCGAATTGCATACGTACACGGTAAATAATCGCCTACTAAGGAGTCTTCCCTAGTGTATATTTTAAATTTAATAAACAAATATATATCATTATTATATAAACAGATACATAATAATCAATGTACTATTATTAATACTACGCTTTTTTTTCCTTTGATAAAACCACTTTCCAGTTGAGTGTTTATTTATAGTTTTTACGTACATTTTTTTTCCTAAGTTAAAAATAAAGTCATTATTATTTCGTATCCGCAATTCCACGTAATAACTACGTTACTCACCTGATCTTCTAAGCGCCGGTTCACTACGTACACAGGTACATCCGTTTTTATTGTTTTCAATGCTCAAATGGACATTCACGAGTTAAAACTAACTCGAGATTAAAATCTGGTTTTTCCACCAGCATAATAACATTTATTCCCAATGCGGTCAGGTCTCGCGTCAAAATGTGATGATTCTGTTTGATCAAAGCTTCGCTATTATTAAATGATTTCATTTTTGTATGTACTTTGTATTGTTTGTCATAAGAAGATTCTAAAATAGAAAAAACCCCATGGGTATTTTGGTAAAATAGATCAATACATTTGATACCTTTAACAGATCCGTATGTCCGTATCCGTTAGTCATGGATTATGATGACTTGTATTTTTATAATAAATCGCATTGTTGTATTACCGGAACTAAAAGTGAGTGACGTCCCGTGGGGGTAGGCAGATTGAGCGTCGTTTGGGGGCGGCAGTTACTCGAAGAGTGGCAAATCGAAGAGAATTATTTGGTATATGTAGAAATAGCTAAAATTATTTTGTTTACATGTTGTATAATAATAGCATGGTAAAAATGGTGTGAAAATAATAAATCTGTATATTGCTAAATTGTACAGCTAAATCGTGACTAACACAATTAAGTAAGTACCTTATTTATTCGATTTTTATATCTAAATTTAATTTGGTATGTTTTAGTGCTACCTATATATTTTGTAAATAATGTCTCCATACAACACATTTGTTAGATATTGGAGTTATGAAAGGATGATAAAACATACTGTGTAAAAATAGGACGGCATTTTAGCGCTGCCTAGGGGCGAGACTTTGTCTAGGGACGTCACTGCAAAACCATATTATTATTTTTACAAATCAGTACTTTTCTTCCCTTTATCTAGAGGAACGACATATTCTTCTGGCATTGCAGCCACAGCGAAATCATTTTGCAACGGTGTTAGTGTCATTTGAAAGTAACGAATCAACACCTAAATAAATCGCCTGCATCGTCATAAGAATCTGACATCATTCAACCAATAACGCGCTGGCCTTTCATCCGAGGGTTCCGAGTTCGGTTCTCGGTGAGGTCACAATATATTTATCTGATTTTCTCAATGCTTGGACGTTTGTGATTCTTTTCTCTTATATTGCTAAGTATACACCACTGTTATTGGGCCCCATAGCCTACTGTAGTACTAAAAATAAGATATATGCAATTGTATATTATATTATATTATATAAAACATATTAAGTGTAAAATGTATTATAATCCTAATTTATATATAATAATATATATACATCAAAACTAAAACGGTGTGGGCAAGCTAATGACAGAAAATCTTTAGAAATTCTAGAGAGATTATTATTGTTTTATGATAAAATGTAATTTATTTAATTTTTAAACTTACTTGCACTAATTTGAATACTTATAACCAGATATTATAATATGTACATTACATCAATTTGAACACCTCCTTGTATAATAACACTGATACTTTTTGATTTAATCTCTATGTATCAGGCGCACAGAAATATCAAGCAGGTAATTAAACTTGCAAATATTAAGACACATTTAGAACAAAATTAATTTCGCATTATAGTACTATAACAATAAGTTTAACCTAAAACATGCGCAGAGTTTAGTGCGCACGAATTACAAAGGGTGATTGTGATTATTAATTGTTATATTATATTTGCTATTGCCGACTGCACGCACGTCTTGCCTATTGCATCGTTTTCTCTCCCTCATCATCGTAGTTGGTCCTACTTTGTCTTATCTTCTTTCAAAACTATTTAACTCTACGATACTGTGGTACTTACATTTATAGTCAATCGAATTGAACATCTATTCGCATACCATGCTTGCTCGGTACATATAAATATTGGGTTTTCGAATCGGGCAGGAAAAATTAGGCAAACATACTCTATAAATTATTATGATCATATAATATTAATACAATGTACAGTGAAAATACACAATATACAAATAACAATAAATATTATGTATATAAAAAAATACTCATTCCATTTTCCTGCGGGTGAATTCAAATAGGGTCGAATATGGGCACGCTGTTGTAAATCTCTGATCTAGATCCAAAAATAAATCTTATTATAAATAAATTAATTATATAAATAGTTTGTTACTATTTATTAGGCATCAGATTCTATAATATATAATTGAAATATTTAAATGTTTGACTTCATTGACAATACAGATTGCATACATCGATTATTTTCCGTTAACGGATTGTAAATTGTAAAACTACACACGCATGTAAAATGCATCACACGCGAATTTTATTAAGCCGTAAAACATGTCCATGCAATTTACTTCGAGCATTAAACCTACCGATATTAAGCTCAATTCATCGGTTTGCGGTACTAAAAGTAACATTAAACTGAAAGAAACAATTCCGTTTTAGAAATCAATCGTTATACGTACTTGTTTACGATAAAAAATAAAATTGTATGTCGCCACCCATAATAATATTGTCTTTGTAGTACATAGACGCATATACTTACTTTATATGTACCAGTTGTCATTGAAGTTGTTCTTCTAAGAGAATGAAACCGGTAGCCATTTATTTTTATTTATCTGGATCAACTACCGATATTACCTTCTTCACTAAATTACCTAACTCCGTATTGTGGATCAATGGTTTTAGAATTGTAGGTGGTGAGTCTCTGATACGACTGATCTAGAATAAGTAGGTGTAGAGTTATATATATCGACATTAAATAGAACTAACAATCTTAGACGATAATGAAGTACTCGCCACACAAACAGTTGACATAAATTGATGTTATACGAATCTATATGGATTATAATGAGTAGTCGATATCAAACCTTTCAAACAAGCAGTTCACAAGTAATCTCTCAATCAAAAAATCGTTCCTTGCATACTGTGTGTGTCCGCAATAGACATAAAACTACCAAAACTAATCAAGCCAATACTACCATACAATATTAAAATATACGTGAAACAATAAACAACCGTAAAAACAGTTCTGTGTTTATTAATCAAATACCCATGTATATGTTACGCCGAGTGTGCAAAATTGACTATTACATGAAATGGGCAAAATTTTGCCTAAATCATGAAAAATGCAAGCCCGTTGCCTTATTTATGAATTAGGCAAAATATCTGCCAAGTGCGTGAATTCGGCAGTAATTTTCCTGCCTAGTTCATGCATTGGACAAATTAGACAGTAGCGCTACGGTGGTATTTTTTGCAACTAAACCAAATGTGTCAAATGCTCATGCATTGGTCAAAATAGATGGTCGCGCTCCAGTGGTGTTTTTCGCAACTAATCAAACTAACCAAATGTGTCAAATGTCATTGATTATTTATAAAAATATACCAATCAATAACTACAATGACGTTAATATCCATTTACTATGCCCAAAAAAAACTAGAACTATAATATGATAACGGAAGAATTTTATTAAAAGGTATTTTCACGATTTGATTCGTGCTTGGGTATCAATCATGCAATTGTCGATTGTTTGTTTGTGAGTATGATTTGATAGTTTGTTGACACTTGTAAGCTAACCTCAAAATGGACATTCAGTTGAATTCATAATTACAAAACCTAACGTAACCTAACCTAACCTAATAATAATAATATTATATTATGTCCAATTATAACTAATAACACCATCTGTATTAAATTTACTTTTTCTACTGTCATGTTGACAGTTTAAGAATTCCATACCCTGGCGAATTCACGCACTCGGCAGATACTTTACCTAATTCATGAATAAGGCAACGGGCTTGACTATTACATGAATTAGGCAAAAAAAGGCACATTCGGCGTAACATATTATACAAATATTAAAAACTAATCCACTACCAATTACTAGCAATACATTTTCACAACATAATTATAATGATCATACTTAATTTGAATTCTTGTGTATATGCTTTAAATAGTTTAATTAAAAATACATTAAGTAATTAATTTCAATTGTTAGAAGTTTTATATTGGGTATACATAAATTATTTTTCATACAATGCTTTTTTACCTCCGTGCTATGGTAATAATATTTTCATGCCAAACCAAGCGGAGAAACGAGTGACACAAAATGTGCCCAGATAATTTCACCTAGTTGTCTAAAACAGCAAGTCATCGTGAAATGCGAATTGCTTGGGAGTTACGTCAACAAAATGTTGAAAGTGTTCGCAGTGAGTTTTCTCTTATAGATAGAAGGTTCTAGAATCGAAGTATATGAATGGTAGATATCTGGTTGTTGGTTTTACTACCGAGTTTTTGTCTTCTTTGCTGATCATCATGACTTTAGTAAATTTGTGGTACGCATACCTACGCCTAGGGCTATCAAAAAGTATGGATACTTTTATATCAATACTTTCTTTCGATATGATGACCCACGCCTAACGTTCACTTCTGGGAATGATGTGCATCCAGTCGCAAAAAAAATATAAAACAGCTTGTCGCTTTTTACCAGAGTTTTGAAGGTGGATTACATTTATTACTTTATGACAGTCATGCTATAAAACGAATGAAACACAAAACGCGCCGGTTGCCCTCAAATATTACCAATATTGAATGCGCGTTTCGTGTGAATGAAAAATTTTAATACATATTATGGTACAGACGTTTCTATTGAAAATAACATATTGTTTGACGTGTTTAAGTTTATCGCAGTTTTCTTTATACTCAATATTTTTTAAACTTTTTTAAACCTCACCGAGAAGGTAACAACCCAATTCCCATTATTTTTGTGCTCTCTGCATCAAAAAACGAACATTACAAACTTTGATTCATAGATGGCGTCAGCAATTCTCCTAATGATATTTTGATGTACTTTCCTACTTGCACTTTTTATTGATTTAATATTTTTTATTCAATGCTAAAATAAATAATACACAATATTAATGTTACATTTTTCATTAAATCCCTATACTTAACAATTGCAACAGCCTCAGAAACACACATTATTTAGAAAAATCCCCAAAAAACTTGTGTTTAATGGGATTCGATCCCACATTTGTCACATTCCAACCGGTGTTACTGTTCAAATGTGTTACATTTATATCAATATAATATTATGTTTCTTGTCGAACTTTTTGACATAAATGCCAAAACATTGCACAGATGATAATGAATAACATACATACGTTGAAATATTTTAGAATTTAGTAGATAGTACATAGTTTTAAGGTTTTTTCTACTTAATTATGGAAGTTTTCAATGATCTGCAACGATTAATAAGACAAACCACAAAAACCGGTTTTTCTCTCTTAATATTAGACAAAATAGTTATTTTTGAGATAATTACATTGTAACGTAATATTGACAATATTATTTTAATGGTACGAGGGTGGGTCAATAAGTCCTTAGAAAAGCCGACAGGTGGCGCGACTAGTACTGTAAGCGGTTTGTTTTCATGCAGCGGCACTACCGATTCAGTATGCTGCGAAGTTTCAATCAGATTGGTCGGGTTGTTGTGTGTTTCTCGTACATTTAAAAAAAAAATTTGCTTGTGGAAAATGGAAAAATGGAAAATGGAGAAAATTGAGTTTAGAGCTGTTATTAAACATTTTAATATAAAAGGGTTAACAGCAAAGGAAATAAAAAATTAGTTGGATTTAGTTCACGGCATATCTGCTCCTTCACTTGCAACTATTTATAACTGGTTAAATGAATTTAAACGTGGTCGTATATCAACAAAGGATGAACCACGCTCAGGACGTCCTGTAGAGGTGACTACACCAGAAATGATCAATAAAATCCACGATATGGTGTTAAGTGACCAAAGATTAAAGTTGAGTGAGATAATTGAGGTTACAGGGATCTCAAAAGGTAGCGTCATTTCTATTTTACATGACAAATTGGGCATGAAAAAAATTTCTGCAAGATGGGTGCCGCGTTTGCTCACAGTCGACAATAAACGCAATAGAGTGGTGGCCTCTAAAGCCCTGTTGTCGCTCATGCAACGCAATCCGGATGAATTTTTTCGTCGCTTTGTGACTGTAGATGAAACATGGATACACCACTATACTCCCGAGACGAAAGAACAGTCAAAGCAGTGGATTGCGAAGGCAAACCATGTCCAAAGAAGGCGAAAACCGTAAAATCAGCTGGTAAGGTTATGGCTACTGTATTTTGGGATGCACGTGAAATTATTTTCGTTGACTATTTGGAAAAAGCAAAAACAATAACAGGGGATTATTATGCATCTTTATTGGACCAGCTAAAAAACAAAATTGAAGAAAAACGGCCTCATTTAAACAGGAAAAAAATCCTCTTTCATCAGGACAATGCCCGTGTTCACACATGTTTACGATCAATGGCTAAAATTGAAGAATTGAAGTTCGAATTGGTCGACCACCCACCGTATTCGCCAGATTTAGCCCCCAGTGACTTTTTCCTTTTCCCAAACTTAAAAAAATGGCTAAGTGGACAACGTTTTTTTTCAAATGAAGAAGTCATCGATCGGACAAATGCTTATTTTGAGGACCTTCCGAAAACTTATTTTTCTGACGGTTTAAAAAAAATTGAGAAACGTCTAACCAAGTGTATTGAGCTCCAAGGAGATTATGTTGAGAAATAAAAAAAAAATACAAAAATCAAAACTGTTTTAATGCTTTTTTCTAAGGAATTATTGACCCACCCTCGTATCAAGAAAGTGATGGTAACAGTTTTTCGTATTATGCATAATATATTATGTAATATGTATATTATCATCCCAATCTACTGCTAGACGAAAGCCTTCTCAAGCACTCTTTTTTCCTCGATACCACGTAGTTCCACTGAATCTTAATATTTTGGCAATCAAAACATACCCTGAGGCTTCCTTAGATTTTTTCAGCGGCCACTCTGTTGCAAGCTATGTGTGCAGTTCTCCACATTGTATGTATATAAACATCATTATTTATAGTAATTAGTATGACAGCTTTAGCATAGTGGTCGATGCGCGGCGGGCGCGATACCCGAGAGATGCAGGTTCGATTCCTGCGGGGTGTCAGAAGTGTTTCCAAAATTATTTATGTTCAAAACTTACAAGAATATTACATTCTTAATTCTTGTGAATTATTCGTTGAATAAAAAAAATAGTTTATTTCATTATTTTTAAGTGATTGACAATTCGAATGGAAAAATACAAACGTCTATTTAATAAATTCCATTCATTGAAAGAAGCTGTCCAGTAATGTGCATATTTTATAGTAAGCAATAACATGATTACAATTGGAAGAAGGTATACTTCTTGATCATAAAAAACTTACAAAACCGAGGTTAGACTTTTGCAACGCGAAATACCTATCTGTCAAATACCACTCGAAGTGTGCAGTGCTGGTTTACGGTTACACAGATTATAGACTAAATTGTCGGTGCCAACTTAGTAGGCTTTCTTCCCATTTAGTAATATATCGTAGTACGCAAGGCCTGAACAAAAACGGACAATAAGTGCGAGTGAGAAAGTATTCGGCACGCTTATATCTCCACAATATGCGTTAGAGTAAGATAGAATTTCTACAGCTGAATTAAATATTTTTTTTACACTTTTACATTCATTAAAACTGCGAGCACGTGTTACTGAAATTTACTGTTTTTGTGTTAAATATGAAGTTGCCTAGTGGTAATTATTTTAAGTTTATTTAGTAGATAATATGGTTAACTTGTTTATATTTGGTAGCCGTACTGAGATACAATTTGATAGTATTTATAACGGTTCATAGTTAAGTGAATAATAATAAAATTGTTAAGGTTCTACTGTGCGTTATAATACGCAAGAAAATGCAAATATGCAGAACAATACACACTCTCTTTATATTATTACTTAGTTAGTACGTTATCAAAAATAATGTTCTAAGTAATTAACGTAACTGAGAAGAGCGCGTCTAGAAAACGATCAAATTCTGTATCAATAATTTGCAATGATGTGACGCGAGTAGCAGTTAGATACGAGCGCGCCTGGAAATCAAATAATTAATAATATTTATCCTTTCGGTATTTTATGCATACGAAATCGTGACAATCGCTAGTTTACAAAAGGTATTTCAAATAGTTAGGAAAATTAATAAACAGTCATTGATAACAAATAGTAAATACCTACTAATTATTATCTGTCATAGCCTTTTTGAAAGTTCAAAATTCCTTCATAGATTCACTCATATACCGGCATATTGTATAATATTGTATGCATTCCACGAAAACTGGTTGCAATAAGCAGAAAGATCTTGTAGTCTCTGAATGTTCCCATATGAGTTCCTTGCGATGCTTCTCTAGTTATCTTAAATAAGCATCGCTTGAAATTTGCATATTGCATTACTAAAAATATTGTGACTCAGGAGACTCCCGGATACCGAAAGTAAGGTTTGGTTTACCTGCAGCAAGACAATGTCGTAAGACTTTATTAATTTTTCGCAAATTTATCTTTTTATTAAGCTAAATAAAATAAAGCTTTCAACTTATAATATGCAAGATTTAAGAAAGTAGGATTCATTATTAAACATACATAATTCAGAGCACTTATACAAAAATATTGCTACCAGACAGGACTCGAGCCGGCATACACAGGATGTCAGCCAATGTACTTTATCAATTAAGCCACCTTTACCATAACTAATCTCGACGAACCGTAAGTTCTTATGATAGGTATCTATCTTTAGGAGGTCAATATCGGCAACTTAGATTGCGTCGTTTACTACAGTTCACATACATAATAATACGTCATATAGCGGATAGTAAATCTAAGAATTGGCTCAGAATGAAACCATATAAAATACGATCAAGACACGCGTAACAAACTCGAGATAAACTAGCAACTCTGGATGGTGTTTATTGCCAAGTACGACTTAGTTAATAAAGGTGATTCTGCATCGTGCTCTTAATCTTAACATTTGTATTTAATTTCACAGTTCACATTTATTATTACGCCAGTGTAGTTATGTACTAGGTATATTACTTTTAATACGGCTGTAAATAAAACCGTACACACACAAGTTGACAACATCATAATTACGGCAACTCGACTCAACTCTCGATAAAACTAAATAATAAAAATAAAGCCGTTGTTATTGCAACAACACAATACCTACATAATACAATTTATTTTAGTTATGATAATAATAACTATTTTCTAAAATTGTCAACTTTTTCTGTCGATATTATAATAAATGCGAATAAGTAGAAAATTCCTGCAGTTACCTTCATTCAATGGAATAAATAATATTATATTTTTTACTTCTACATACGCATTTCTACACTATTTTTTATTGTCATAGATTATCTACACTATAATTTTTTATCTACTTACAGTTTTTTCATTGCAGTTACATATTATTGTAAGCATTATATTTTGACTTATTTATACTAATAAGATATTTTAAAAATAGTTATGTATTGGCTGGCGTTGTGCAGAAAGAAACCAGTTCACAAATCCAAAAAAAAACATGTTCAGTGTATAGGAATCATTATATTATTTTTTTGTGTACCTACTTCCATATTATTCAAAACAAATTCAGTGCAATTTACACTTATAAATTCAAGAAATCAAAAAAAAAGAAAAAACAGCTTTTGTTTACAAAATACTATTCTTGTAATGGTATTTCTTCTATGCGTGCAAGAACTAATCCGTGCTAGCAGGGTTATGCTAACACATCATAACATATCAATACGGTATGATGTACTCTGGCAGTTAATTATCCCGGGAAGTTAACTTCCAGGCGTGACATTTTTTTAACACGGCCGCTGTTAATCGCGAGCTGTAAAATGTTTTATTTGATTTTAATTAGATGCATTTGGAATCAAGTAAGACGCAGTGGCATGTGTTAATAATTATTGTAGATAACCACCTTATTTATGAATTGCTTCAAGTGATATCCGTGTTATTTTAGAACAATACAAATAACCGAAATATGTTACTGTGTTAGATATTAAGAATAGCTATCTGCATTCACATTTAAAATATGTATAAATTGACAAATTATAATTATAAATGAATGAGTTCACATCACGTTTCAATCTTTCAATCTCAATTCGAGTTGAATGTGGACTGGTTGCTTTCTGCATAACGCAAGCCAATTTATTGAGGAAAGACGAGAAAATTATTGTTTCAGTAAAAATTCTTGAAATGAATCATTTTCAGAGCCTGAAAGATAATGTTACCGGGAAGTCAAACGAAGAACGGAGAAAAAAAGAAGTTAAACTCGTAAACAAACGAAGAAAATAAGTAAAGAAAAATACACCATGACGATACCTCTGCATAGCTCTCTTAGTGTTTTTGTAAGACTATTTTGAATATCGGATGCGCGCATCTCTGCACATGCGCATATTGAAAAACAAATCGTGCGCAGTTCATCTTGTATTTTTAATGAACATTTAACTTTGATCCACGAAATAGTTATTCATACAGTTCACGAGAATTTGACCGTCGCGAGCAACTTACCGATTTTATAATAGTTATTGATTTCAAGATTTTCTCTTTGTTTATTGTTGTTAAAGAAAAATACAGTAGCGTATGTACCTAACTCTTTTATTTATTGTAAATACGAAGAAGTGTTCACGCCTATGAAGGCAGAGCGATAACACATCGAATTATAATGCCGTTATTGCCGGAATCGAATCCCGGGTCTGACATAATGTTTTTTGGACCCAGACTATCATGGACCTAATGGGTTGAGCAAGTAGCTAACACCCATTTCTCGTAAAAACAAAAATATCTGTTTATACAACCTCCGCTCTGTGGAGGCCCATATTATGGTCCTCTTATGATGTAGGTTATATAGTTATGTAATAAGTAGTTTTCAATATACGATTTTTTATGTCACAGTGAATAAATTTTCTTCAATATCACAGTGATAATAAATATTTTGAGATCGAGATTATACCTTTACTCCCACTTTCGAAAAAAATCGTAACATAATAATATTTATTAGGTAGGTACCTACATATCTAGGTACTTTGAAATTAATGGCCTCACCAAACCACACCCGGTCTTAATCGGGCATATCACGGGACCCTACGTTTGGTATAAAGCGTTTTTATGACCGGGAATGTCTCAGGAGCAGTTACCCAATGCTGAGGTCGCCATAATCTCAAATGTGCTTTGACTGAATTTACATGACTTGAAGTTAAGAGTACCCCCTGGAAGAGATGAATACGTTGAGGCAATATTAAAAATGAATGTAATGTATTTATTTTTTTTAACTTTGATTATATTGTGACTATATGATACTCCATCTACTACGTACCACGACGTGTCGCTTTCACTATTGTACCTTGAACTTTCCCGGGTACATTCTTTATGTCCAGGTTCTTTGAGTCTTAAGCTATAACCACTTGTAGGATGCTCAACTACGAATAGCCGCGACCTATCGCATTCACAAGTGGTTATCGTACGCGAGTGACCTAACGATTGGTACTATTTACTAGGCCAGTAGCGACGTTTGTGCCGTATAGTTTAGTCTTTCCATCGCAATAATACAAACCATCATTTTAAAGAATACCACCGCTCTAGATAATATTATTCCGATTACATATATACATGTTTTTTTGAATTTTTATCCGCGCGAGTTACTAAGCTTAATACTATTCACAAGTCCACATCCCTTCTTTTGCACTACAATAGCCTGGGATAGATCGTGGCCTCTTTAAGAATA
Organism: Rhyacophila brunnea; assembly: GCF_057557595.1. Classification (NCBI taxonomy): domain Eukaryota; kingdom Metazoa; phylum Arthropoda; class Insecta; order Trichoptera; family Rhyacophilidae; genus Rhyacophila; species Rhyacophila brunnea. The sequence goes on along the minus strand of NW_028232796.1, from coordinate 19,542,838 downwards.
AGTTTCCACTCTGCCTGGCCATCCAATCTACTTACGTACTATTAGTTTTCACTCCTACCAATCCAAAGTCTAATTATATGCCATTAAGCCACGAAACGTTTTCATTCTTTGACATCCCTTACTGATTAATATATGAAGCGCCTAGTTTCAAAAGCCCCTAAAACGATTATAGGTAGTTCTGAGAAAAACGATTTTAGTTAGTTTTGAGAAAAATGAGAAAACAACATATTTATTAAATCTGTGAACTTTATGTATTTATTTTTTAATTCCATACATTCGAAAGAGTATTTTGGTTTTCCATTTTAGGGGTATTTGAAAAACACACCCTACCAGTTTAGCGGGTTTTGAAAATTACCCTAATTTTTGATTATACGTATTGAGGGTTTTTGGCGTTTATCAATTTCACGTTCAATCATTGGCCATCATATAGGTAACAAAAATATCCATCTAAATACATTTATTTAATTCAACATTTTTCAATTTCGGTGCTTCATATTAACTAATGCGGCTCATAATATTTGATCCTATAACTAAACTAGAATATAGTCAGTAAGTGTAGACCAATATATCACTAGTACAAATCGGCACCTATATATAACAATGCAAAATAATGTATTAACCACATTCTCGTTAATTAGAGATCCATTCATTCGTTTTAGTGTGTATATGATTTAAGATATTCCTCGCTTTCTGTTAAACAGATTGTTTATTGTTAACAACTTTCCCATGTCGTTTTCTTTTAAGCCTTGCTTTGTAAATTCTTTGTCGGTCATTTTTCATGTTTTGTGTCTATGCATACGGTACCTACATAATGTAAACACTAAGGGAAACATAACTTCGTTTTGAAATAGAATAAACATGCTCGTGATATGGAAAAATACCTAGTCGAAACGTTATTCACTATTTTCACATTAACAGTTATAAAATAAAAGTATTTTTATATTACTTATTTACATTAAATTATAGATATTTATTATAAGACAGGAATTCTCAACCGTTTTAAGCCATGACCCAGATCACAGTAGTAGTTTTGATTTTGCGAACTAAGAGTTGTAACAGTTTAGCTCTTCCTGTCAAAAAAAATCCTTAATTCGAGCAAATTTTCCACCCAAATCGAATATTCCGTCTGTCCAGAATCAAAGTCAATTATTTTGAAACAAAAAAAACTTCTAAAAGTTTTTAAACTATCAAATCGTAAATCTCCCTTATCAGTGGATTTCAATACTAACGCTTTAGAGTAGTTATCAGGTCTTGGTCCAGTGGCGAAGGGTGGAGGTAGGCTGTTAAGATTAGACATAAATAGTGGACACCAAACTTTGGCACTCATACTTATTTGTTTTCATCGAACTAAGAATACAATTACATAAATGGTGCTGGTTAGTTTTGGAAATTTAATTAAACCCTGCCTAATCAAACCATAATAGTTTAGGTATGCTAGGCGATCCAATAAAAGTAGTACATACTTTTCGGTCATACTTATTTTGTTTTCGTTGAATTAATGATACATATTACAGGCCCATAGTCGATAAAAAATATTCGTTTATCAATAAAATATTTTTTTACTATGGCTTGGATTAGGCAAGGTTTAATTGAGTTTTAAAAACTAACAAACACTATCTACACATTGTTGTCTAAGTTCAATGAAAACAAAAACGTTTGACTGACAAAATTAAGTGTGCACTATTTATGTCGGATCTTGACAGCCTACCTCCACCCTTCGCCACTGTCATGGTCATATTCTTGCATGATGACTTGGCTATGGAAACGTGCAATAGAGTTAAGAAAATAATTTCTTTTATTGTGTTAACTATCAATTCATGGTGGAAATGCATTGTACTTATAAATTAATTTAATAAAACGCAAATAAATGTTAAGAAATTATATTGCCATGCGCCGAAAAAAGTCAAAGAAAAGAGACATTTTTAATAAATTACCAACCGGGGCGAAATATTAAATCTTATAACAAAACTAAGAATTATAATTTAGGATTTGACGAACCGAAACTGCGTTCCGATTCACTCGGGTCCATTTCAAGCTCTGCTTTAAACCTAATCCTGCATTATTTACTATATTGCATTACTCCGAGAATATGTCATAATGCCTCGACTGCAGTGTATAGTCAATTTGTATTCAAAGTTCACCGCAAGAATAATAATAATAATAATTAGAGGCAGTTGACCGTGGAACATTGACATATTATTTGCTTCTAGCTGTGAGAGAACTTTTTGACTTATTGCGCATGGCGTCAATTGCATAATCAAGAACAAACTATGTGAATAATTTATTGTCAGAACTTTGACTTCTTACGTCAGTTTACATGCATTTTAAATCCAATATTATGTATCTTTCTACCAACATTTGATCGATTGCTCGCCTCTAATAATTATTGCCGTGTGTCTAAGCAACATTTAAAAAATGAACTCTTTGAAGAGAACACCAAACTTGCAATATGTTACATCCAGGGCTCGAAATGGTCCGGAGCGCATCGGAGCTCCGTTCCTGTTCGTGAAATCGGTTCGTAAAATTATCGCTCGGTCTCGTGGAAAAAATATTTTGACCGTCTGAGCTAGATAGGTCATATAATAGAAAATCTAACACACTTATGTTTTATAAAATACAAATAAATGTCTTCAGAAAACTGTCGAGCGCTCCAGTTCGTATAATTTTCCATTTCGAGCACTGGTTAAATTTACACCAATTTTGAATATTTAGAAAGGACAACCACTTGAAACCTCCAACAAAATGGCGGTCATAAAATGTTAATTCCGTTAACCGTTCGAATAATAATATATTATGCAAGATACATAGCGCCTAATTATATTCTTTATATAAGCATTTACAAAAAGGATCTACTAAAACGATGCAGGAAGTCTATGGGATGAGATATCCAATATGGATCAAAATATTTTCCCTGTAATAATGTAATGTTATAGTGTTTTTTTTATTCTTGTTTGGCTAACGTAATTTTCAAAAACGATTAAATCTTTTTTTTATATAAATTTTAATTTGTACGAAGGTACGAGTATAAACAGCTTGATATTCGATAGTTTCGTCACGAAATAAGACATAGTCGGAGCGGCGCCGAACAAAATAAAGCGATGCAATAGGGCTGTAAGTCCAGTCCAGAAAATAGCAACCGTAACAAAAGTCATATTCGCCGTAATATGTCGGTCTAGTCACTCTAGTCGGTAAACCCCTACAAATGCCTTCTGCCCTATTTGACATCGCTACAAAGAAGAAGCAAAGAAAAACGGATGACGAAAACCGTGAATTTAAAGTTGAATGGACCGAGACTTACGCGTTTATTCAAAACTTAAATGGCCTATCGATCTGTATTATTTGTCGTGAAAAATTGGCGCATAACACTTAAATCTTTACCTAAAGTTTATTAACTTAATGAACAGTTTACATAATATTATATAATTTCAGTTTAAGAAATTTGGCTCTCAAAAGAAATCTCAATCGTTGTACTTTTGATATTTGGCTCTGTTGACTAATGAGTTTGCCGACCACTGCTAGCTCTAGCCTAATGCCCACGCACCAGAAAAAATGCATATTCGCATGTTTAAGGTTAAATTAGTCCACTAATGAAAGGTTTAATTTCCACCAAAACGAATAACTATTAAGGGCGCGGAGTGTGTCCGGCATAATATATGATTCATCTTCCCATATATTATACATAGATCCGGAATAATAATATATTTATTTCCCAACCACGTCCACCACGTTTTTATCATCACATTCATAGCCAGAAATTTTGTAATAATTAAACTATATTATATGTCTACCTAATATCTTTGCGTCTATAGTATACAATATCATTAAGTACATAATAATATGTCCGATATTGATGGCATATCGACATTGTGTATATAAATACGCCGCAAAACAATAAAACACCTCACTTTTAGATACTTGCATAAATTAAGTATCTAAACGACGTGAATTGACATCAAATTACGAATGTTTATTGGGTCGTAAAAATAAATATTATGAAAACTGTTTTACGTACTCGTAGGTGCAACATTGATCAATCATGCAAGATTAGTTTTTCATTAGGGATATCCCTTTCCCATTATATATTTTTCTAATGTCGTTTACACGGTCTTATCTAGTTATAATGAGGCATTGTATTGTCTTTGATTGCGACACGATTATCAATGAAATTTATTATCACATAGGTGGTTCATTATTATCTTTATAATATGCGATTTTTTGAATTGTTGTATTACGATTGCAAGTCAAGTTAGGAAAACTGATTATTTTTATTTTTATTATGAAACGAGAGAAAACCACATACTTATAAAATTTATAACTAATTACTTTAACTTTACTTTTGTTAATATAACTATATTATGTAAGTAACTCATTGCCTTCGCAGACATCCTATCGCCATAACAGTGAATGAATTAGGCCACAATACCTAATAAAAACCCTAATGAAAAACATGTTAACAAATATTTTTGTCAAAAATTGGTTATAGCATGTAACAATAATAATATATTAGTTTTAATGCCGAATGCTCTTTCCAGCGACTCTAATTGCTCAAAAGTGACGACGATTTTATTAGGCGTTAAACACTGCGATCTACTATGAAGACCAAATCAAAAGACATGCTTTTGTATTATTTTTTTCAGATAACAGGTTCTTCACATTAGCTGTGTCATCAAATATTATATGGTTAACATCATTTTTCAGTGATAGAAATACCGAAATAATTTGATTTGAGCTTTCGACGCAAGTGGTCGTTGTGGATTTGACGAGGATATTTTTATCTACAATTTATAAAAAAAATACTCCAAGAGACATTCTACTGAAAATATTGTTTGAATCTTAACATGTTTTTGCTATAAGACTTCATCATAAATATATTATATATTTAGTTATACTGCAGTAAATTATGTTTCGACATATTTTCTGTGTCCATAACAATGAGATATGTTGTGTAGTGCTCTTGTGTTATTTTGATGTTTAGTATTATGTGAGGTGAACAGAGCTTCGAGTCCTTCGCTCCTTTTTTAATATTGGCCAGAATGTTGCAATCCTTATAGCAAAAACAGTTTTTGATTATTGAAATTAAAAAAAATATAAGTATATACTTACTTAAAACAATGTTTACATTCATTTATTTTATTTTTTTAACCACAAGCTCCATCATAAATGTTTGAATATTTGCTATAAATTATTAAAATACCGACCAATTCGGAAATGTTTAAATATCTCCAAAAGTTATTTTTGCTAAATTAACATGTTCTTGCTGTGTGGTCTTCACCGGTAAAAAGAAAAAAATAGATACCTATATAAAATAGAACGTAAATTTTAAATTAAATGAAATAATGGTGTTGAATTTTCCTGCAAACCTATTATGTATTTAAATTGGATCAAAATATTAGGGCAATCAATCTCTGAGATTTCGTATTATTTTTATGTCTTCTGAAATAATATAGATATTATCATGATGTCAGATTTGGATTAAATGTCAATGCCTTCGAGACACCTGAAAAAAAATATAGATACGTTATCGGGAGAATTAATAATACCCGTCGCCTGTCAATTCACTTGATACTCAATACTGTTTTACAATATCTTTCAAGCTATTATACAGAGGAGTAAAAAATGAATGCACATTCAAATTTATTCTGATGCAGTTTTTGCATTGGCTCACCTTTGTCCAATCTCTTTGATGCTTCCAGTCCATATTAAATTAAAATAACTACTTTCTCTCTATTTCTACTTACAGTGTTTGTATTTTTTATGCTAGATTATAACCTATCTAATCTATACTATTATAAAGAGATAAACTAAAACCTGCAATTTTTTCTGTTAAGTATTTCTGCCTACTTAGAATACTTACTTGAAATTCGGTACACAAGTATTAATAGGTAGGTACTATGACAATACATTCTATTAGAATTAGTGAACTGTCTGATACTTCAAACATAGCTAGTTATCTGTAACCTTCACTAATAGATCCCTTATGAATGTTTTCCAGATAGAAATGTACCTAATGGTTATCTTAGATCTACTTTTAAAGATAATGGTAATTAACTATTGCATTATTATCGTTTATTTTGGGCGTGCTGCCAAAGGAGCTAGATTCTCTGGCTAGAATTTAGGTCACCAACGCTGGTATTACTAATGTCGGTATTGTTCTGAAAAATATAATTTAAAAAAAAATGGTTGTCGTCGGTGTAGTTTTAGAGATAATGGAACATATATTGCGTTTGAGTGCGTCGTCGCTTTGCGCGTGTAGCGAAGCTTAACCATGACCACTTGTAGAGGGTTTGGGCAAAGGGGTGAAGGTGGCCAGCTGGGGTGGTTGTGCCGTCGAAGGTGACGTGGGGAACAGAGCACTACTAGTACATTATAATGATAAAATATTATCGTATCATTACTAAAACGATTTACGAGTATTTATATTATATTAACGGTTGAACTAAAATTATTATTTGACAAACTGCTATACCCACGGACATCTGATGTAGCAAATGTGCCTTTGATCTCAATTTTAACACGACAGCATTGTCAACAGTACCTACCTACAGATATATGTTATGTGTTCATTAAATGTTAATTATTAATATGATAAAGGACAAGGTATCCTAATGATGTATACGTCTTTCGTACAAAGTGTACAGATTATTTTATGCGAAACTCGCAAATATACCTACTACAAAATTCTTTACTTTCGACCTTCACACAACATATTGGTCATTAATTAATAGCGTATAATATAACTGTAGTTAGTAGGTACCACCTACATGAGCTATCATTGGTTATTCAATTCTCTGTTATGAATACTATTAAAATGTATGAAAAGTTATTTTAGTGAATAAGTTAGTGCGATAGGTCAGAATCGCTGGCTAATCACTCGGCCGCCTACGCATTTCACGACACTTTACTATTTCCGGATAAAAGCTTTGCACATTTACAGACTTTCTAATCGTAAAATGTCTGCAAAACGCCAAGTGAAGGCGTGTGTATATTCAAGAAATGCAAATGACAAATGAACTTCCTTTTAAGTAGATATACACCTTTTGATTCTCAGCGTTTGTTATATTGGTGATGTATTGGGTATGGCAGTACAAAGATCATAGGTGCAACTTATATCTTGTTGAACTATTGAAAATGATTTCTATTGAGAATTTTTATAACTGCATAATATTATGATAGTAAGAATAGTTTCTGTAATACAATTAGAATGCAAACCCACATGGATTATGTAAAAGGCATTGTAGCAGTCACCCATTTTTTTTAATGAAATTATAGTGTAATGATACAATCATTCTTCAATGGCGTTTCAGTTTAAATCTAGATATTATGCCTGATGGCTACAAACATACGTGATAAAAATCACGTCGGTAACAGAGAGTAACCCCAAGTAGCGTTAATCTAATACGATTGATCAATTTTATTGATTTAGATTTTTAAATAGATACCTAAATATAAACAATAATTAAATTCTTGTTGTATTAAAACAACATCTCGTGCTTTCTTATAGAACAATTGCGGTGAAACTACAACAATATTGTAATACTTCTATAAGTGATATTGTCCTGGAAAATAAGTCTAAGTTCTGGATCGAGGCCGAGCTTTAATTTTACAAGGCACCGACCTGATTTTTATTTAAGGGCGGACATGCTCAGCGTGGGTCAAAATGGAGTTTTTTTCTATTTTCAAAGCATGATCCTGGACATTCCTTAAACGTTGTAGATAATCTATTTATATAATTTTGAAGCCGTATGATCCTTTATATTTATTTTAAACATTTAATTAAGGGTACATGAATGTGCAGTGGTGTTAACATTTTTTACATTTATTAATTTTTAAACGCATTTATAAAACCATCAGTATAATTTATGTCGACATTATTATAGTGAAATATTTAGGATAAAAAAATATATTGATAATCTCTGTGATCCCAAATTTGACAAGAATTAGGCATTTTATTATTCAAAAAATGGGCAAGATTAACACATTTGAAGATAATTCTAAATACACTATTTATAAGCTATGTCTTTGACCATTCAAGTGTGATAAACATCCTATGAATAATGATTGCTTTATAATAATTATTGACCTAAGAATAAGGTAGTGTTTTTTTGAAATACGCCATTTCTTTTGGCATTCCCCAGTGGTTAAGCTACAACATACGGCCGTAGCCATAAATTGACAAACTTAAACTGAAGTAGGGAGTAAGAATATGTTAACGCGCGTGTTTGAACATGTACCTAACCGAAAAAAAATCATTTTTTTTAAACGGTGCATGTTCCCCCTCAACAGGCAGTTCGAGACGATAAATAATAACGTCTGGCAAAAGTAGGAATTTTTTGGCAGATGGAACGCTTTAAAATACACAAGATCATCACTCTCATAGAATCTGGACGGAAGATCGGGATTAATGAATACTTTATTAGCAAATTTAATTTCATCTTAATCTAATTCAGATTATTATTTAAAATGTGTCATTTATTATTGTTGTATTATGTGTGTAACAAAACGAAATTTTATTTTAACATTTTTACGGCAAAGTTAATTATATGTGTCTCCATAGATTTGATTTACCAACAGTGTAACGAAAAAGAGTCTTTTCTATATCATTGTCCAACTAGTATTTTCAATACATTATATGTAATACAATGTCATCATACAGTGGTATCCTAAGGGCACTAAATGACCACATGGACATGCTAAAATCCGTTAGATAGACGAACTAATAAAGTTGCATGGATGTACGTGGTAGCGAAAAACTAGGGACAAGAAGAGTGGAAAGAGATATGGAAGGCCTTCATCTAACAGTGGATCGATCCCGATGACCTACCTGATTTTAATTACATGGAGACCATGAGTGGGTTGTCGTTTATACAGGAGTGACGAAAATATTTTCTAATAATATAGTTAGGTATGTTCCTATTTTATAAAAGGTAATCTACTGACAATTTTAAATGATGCTATTGGTATTAAACGAACCGTTGAATGATCCCAAATATGCTTGATGAATAATTATTGAGCCTAGAGTGAAAAAGACGCATTGGAGTACCCAGGCGATGAGATAATTTCGATGAGGATGTTAAGGACTTGCTGCTGGTGAATAACTGGGAGATAGAAATGGACAACCGGTTTTCATAAAGGGATTTGGGCTGTAGTACAATTGAAGAAGAAATTATTATCAAATATTATAGAAAACTTATCCCCTAAAAATGACAAAAAGGAGTGGATGTGATATTTCAAATGCGATCATTAAGAAGAAATCCTGCGATAAATTTATAAAAATAAAAAAAATAATGGCTCACTGAAATCGTCGAAATACAAATGTCATCTTCAATGCATTCGCAAAAAGCAAAAATTGGTGGATATATTTGTTTATTCGGAAACAGATTATTGTGTCAAACGCATCACATGCTCCGCAGCAAATATGCTAGGAGAATTCACGCCTGGAAAGAAGTGGATTGAATGGAGGTTGTATTTAAACTTAAAGGCATTTAAGTCAAAAAATACACCGGGATGCTGATACGAAATTGAAAAATTTGAAAAGAGTTGGATTTTTGGAAATAATGACGGAAACACCCGAAGAACGAAAGAATATGATTGAGATCGCTGAGCGCAAAAAATCTGGTTTCGATTTAGTCAAAGTGTTAACCGATAATATACTATTGGCTATAAAAATAAAAGCTTCTACGCTTTCTGTACAAGATATTCATAATCATGTATCTAAAGACATTCCCGAATATTATGCGTTCGAATTCGACTTAAATTTCAAACTTTGTCATTAAAAAAGAAATTGTATGTGTGTGTTTGGGGGGGGGGGGGATTTGATGATCCGCACACACAATAGAAAAATTAGAGGGAACGTTGGTGAAGACTAAGAATTTTTACAAAACATAATGACGAGATATGTTACAAATGACGGTGCGAAGCGGACTGAATTTACGGGAACTGCAAAAAAGATACAGGCACTTTTTAACTGGGGGGACACTTTGTAATATTGAGCACTGTTAAGTCGGCCTGTGCGAATAACGAAAAATTATAAATTTATAAAATGAGTACGATCATATTTAGCTCACAAGCCCTAAGGATGCATTATTATTATGACAGTGACACCACTTACCTATGTGATAAATTAATAAGAAAAACATTTTTGTTATCATGTTCATCGCTTGGCCCAAACCCACGTAATATAAAAATATTTTCTTGGAAAATTTGGAGGAAAAATTTAGATTTTTTTAACGCATCTTGTAATATTTATTATAGTCTTGCTATATCAATTAACAATTATTATTGGCTACCTATCTTATTTGTTTTACTAAAAGGTGTGCCCATTATAATCAAAGTAATTCATGTACGTACATGCTTGTTTTCATTCAGCAAAATACTATGAATGAATATCGCAAGAGAAAGATAACATTAATAATTTATATAGGTAATACATCTTATTTGAAATTGCTCTGTAAACGAGTATGATAAAGGAAAGACGTAATGTATTAATTTTCTTGTTGAGACACGTTTAAAACATTACATTACGAGAATTTCTATGCAATATAGATAAGGAATCTGTGTCGGATTATACACCTTGTCACCATATTAATAATAAAGAATGAATGAAATAGTATTCCGACTTACTAACTACAAATATAGTGATATTTTAGGTATATTATATTATAATTTCATATATCGTTCTAAATTTTAAACCTGAAATGCACCAGATGACAGTAACAAAACGTGGAGGTAGGCTGTTGGTACTTTTGGTTATTTGCAGATGATACTGGTTAGTTTTTAAAAATCAAAAATCCTGCCTAACCAAACCCTAATAGTTTTAGTATATTTTGGGCGAAATGACAAAATTGTGCACACTTTTTCATTCACACTTAGGTATTTGTTTTCGTTGGATTAAGAATACATATTAGACATAGTGTTGGTTATTTTTTGTAAATTCATTAAACTATGCCTAAACCAAACTCTAATAGATAAAATACCATTCTCTCTATAAAATATCTAAAGTTATGTACAATTTAATTGGAGAATTTTAGAAATTTTATAGATAGACGAGTATTTAATTGAATTTTAAAAACTAACCAACACCATCTGTAAATTGTAGTGTTCTTTCAATGAAAACGAATACGTATGACTGACAAAGTTTAATGTGCACTATTTATGGTAGATCTTTACAGCCTACCCCCACCGTTAGCCACTGCCAGATGATGATATTATGACAGACGAACAAAACAGATGAAAATAGCGTTGCTGTCATTCTCATTATGCCGTGTCCCCACCGGCAACAAGTTGCTGGCAACCTCATTAAATTTCACGATAATTATCAAAATTTGTTTGACTAAATATTATTATACTTAATCGAAATTTAATAAGGTTGCCAGCAACTTGTTGCCAATTTGGTGCCAAAAAGGTGTAAATAATGAAATTATACGCGCATATAATATTATTATGTTGTGGTGGTTTATTGACATAACGAGAAACAGTTTGTAAGACATGAACGACGATGAGGACGTTAACCACATTAATTAAGTACTCTGGGTCCAAACATACATTGAAAAAACAAGATATGAATTTCCCAGACCTGGTATCCGAATCCGAGACCCCACGACATTATAAGCCGACAAGTTACCGCTCGGCCACCGAGCTTTTTACCTAAGTACTACCTATATGTTGTGATAGAAATATTGTCTTCAATAATGCCGTTATTCATTGGTGTTGCTTTATCAATTTATTTATTTTATAAAAGGATTAATTTGTATGCTGCAAAATTAAAACAATTCCATATAAGAACATAATAATATATTATTTGGATTTCATATAAATATTATCAGCAATCTCTACAAATTCAAAAACTGAAATCTATATAACGATCTAATTGGAGTTTGTTCATTTTGATTTGGACACTCTCGTAATATTAAATAGTGTGGGTAGACAACCGGCACCTGAATGTCTGGCTCGAGTCCGATTCAGAGGTGACGTCATCTCAGTTGGATAAATTTCGACTCGATTATACAAGACCAACGCAGTAAATAACGTCGAAACTTATAAACCGACTACTTCGTTCAGACTCATTGAATAAATTTCGATTTAATTATACTCGGTAGAAATAGAATGTATCGTCGAAATTTATAATCTGTATGCCTCGTTCAATCCAGCTCAATAAGTTTATACAGTACTCGGGTGTAAGTTCAAACAGTACAAGCGAACTGAATTTGTAATCGTTTTGTGTTGTAATTGGGTCTACATACACGAAAGGATTCATAGCTATGGTTTGGCTCACCGGAACTAAGTAAAAGGTCATTGACTCGGTTTGTGATTCGTAATAGATCTTTTAACTAACTGTATAATATGTATTGTTATATTGGTAGATCTACTATCTGGTAGATACTTGAAGCAGTCGCGAGATAATTTTAAAAATGCTGTTATATTTACATTGAGTGTTTGTTAACTTGTTTGTTTGTTTGTTGTTTGTAACCTAATAGGTTGAGCAAGTGGCTGACATTCATTTCTCGTAAAAAACAAAATCTGTTAATACAAATCTCTACTCTGTGGAGGCCCATATGATCTTATTAGGATCGGACATGGTCGGAAAAAAAGGTTTGTTCCAGTCAAAGAATCAGGTTGGTCAAATGAATGCCCTGAAGCTGGATCGAGACAGGGTAAAGTCTATAGTAAGATATATTGGTCTTGAATTTACCATTCATTTTGATTATATTGTTTTATTAAATATTGGTTTAGGTATATGGGTTTTACTTTGATGATTGGACATTACAAACTATAATGGACCAATTTAACGTTGAACATGCGCTGATGCGAATTCTTGTAACGCGCAGGAATTATGCAGGACAAATGTGATTATCGCTACGGTCAATGAGATTTGATGCTATGCTCAAAGATACTCTTTTATAAGCAAAAATCTTGCTCAGTTTGGTTTCACATGTGACTTTACGATAAAAACATATCGTCGCTATAGGATTTGTTTCCCGAATAGACCAAATGTCAATTTTACAGGAGACGAAAAACAAATTTCATTGTCGTATATTTTAATATCAGTAGATGTATCAATCATTCTTTCTATACTGTAAGATTGCAACATTATCTAAGAATAGATTCCAAGAATAATATACTGGTATAAATCATTAAATGCACAGAAAATACGTTTTATTTACAAGTACTCACTGTGGATATTCGGGAAATTTTTAGCGCTCTCTCAGAATAATGGATATTCGGGACAAAACATGGACGTTCGGGATTTAAGACCGTAGCGTATTGCTGCACAGCCCACAGATTACTGAGTGATCAAAAAGTACGCGCCTCAAATGTTATATTTATTTACATGATAATTGTTAATAATTACTTCTACTATTTAAATACTTAATGATCGTAATTACCCAAGTTCGTATGTAATAATAACATGCCGTTACCTTACTTTGAAAAGGTTCTAATTGCACTTGACCATGTTTTGAGCTATGAGCGTTTGAAATTTGGAATGGTCATATTTTGAATATAAAATGACATGTAGATAAAACTCCGGCATACTGCTAATTCTCATATTTGACAATAGATGACTCTGAAATGAACGTATCTGCTAGAATATGGCTAATGGAACCTTTGTACACCAAAAGGTCATTTTAGGCCAAAATGTCAGTTAGAACCTTTTCAAAGTAAGGTAAAGATGCGGCAATCGCTTTTTCGGTTTTTTTCGGATTAAGTAATAAAATAGTTTTTAAGTAATTAACTATTTTTTTATTGAACGAATAATTCACAAGATTTAAGAATGTACCATTCTAATAATTGAACATACTTACATAATTTTTTTAAATCACTTCTGAGAAAATATATTATACGGAACTACTTCAATTACTAACCGCCGTCACGGTAATTTCTCCAATATTCGATGATGGTAGGTACTTACTCGTACTTGCTAACAATTTTATATTAATACTTTTTCAAAAAAAAAAAAAAAAATCTATTTATATATATCTTCATACTACTTCAATTGCTAACCGCCGTCACGGTCATTTCTCCAATATTTTATGATGGTAGGTACTTACTCGTACTTGCTAACAATTTTATATTAATACTTTTTCAAAAAAAAAAAAAAATCTATTTATATATATCTATATATTATTATATCTATATATTTCTATAATTGACAATTAAACTTATTACAAACCACCAAATAAATATTATATATTTACTATTGTAAGGAATAACAACACAAAATAATAGCATGTATAAATTAATTACCATTGGCTGCTAATATTAGGTAGGTACCAATATCCTAAGTATATAATATCCACCAAATAAATAGTTACTAACATACATATTAAATTAAATTAACTATCAGCGCATTCAAAAATAAATAATAGCATCGCCTTTATTTTCATAGAAATACCTAGATTAAAAGTAAAATAAAGACAAACAATGTTTGATTAATAATAATTTGAAATAATAATTATTTTTTACGTCATAGTAGTTGCCGGGTCATACTGTAGAATTCATATAACCGTTGGGATTTTGTGTCATTTATCAAAACAAAATGCAGTTATTTAGGTTAAAATACTCACTTCCACAACTCTACTGTAAGTTCAGGGCAAACTGGTGATGTATCAGCTATGAATGATCTCTTCAAATTTGATGAATTCACTATTAAAACAATAGTAACGTTAAAAACAATATCAATAAGATGAAATTTGAAAGAAGTCTCCAGACGGCCGAAAAATATGAAAGTGGGCGTCATTGTTTTAGAGCTAGACAGTGTGAATGTGGGAGCGAGATGCACGGCGCGAGCGCGGTTTGATTGGCTAAAGTCATATTCGGGAAATAAACACTCAGCCAGAGATATATTTCGACCGAAATTAACTTGGATATTCAGGTACGAATAGTTGGACATTCGGGAGAACACCACGGAGTAATTGTAACTTAACATGGCGTATTCGGGTTTTTTAAAAAAATATCTCTGTTCCTAGATAAAAATATATTGTTTTTATAAATGATTTCGGTAGAGTTCGATAAAAGAAATTGAACTGCATTAAAATGTCGATTTCGACAAAAATGGATATTCGGGAAACAAATCCTATAGCGACGATATACCCTCATTGCCTGTATGCCAAATAATACCAATATGCTGACCAATTAGCGGCCCTGATTGGCTTACAAAATGTCAAAAATATGAATGCATTAAACCTTTGTAAAATTACTTTTTTGGGTGATCCGATTTGGGTGATCAGTGAAACACGTGAAGGCACTTTTGATATTCCATTTATTTTAGTTTATTATAATATAAATATAGTATACATAATTCTGAAAACACTCATGAGAAAATATAGCCAATAGAAAAAATCTTTTTCGAAAAAAGTAAACCACCCGGCAGGAATCGAGCCTACGTCTCTAGGGTTTCGCCCCCGTGCATTGCCCTGTGAAACTCAAGAGACATAGGTTCGATTCCTGCCAGGTGTCTTACTTTTTTCGAAAAAGATTTTTTCTATTAGCTATATTTTCTCATGAGTGTTTTCAGAATAATGTATGTTCAATAATTAGAATGGTACATTCTTAAATCTTGTGAATTATTCGTTGAATAAAAGGAATAGTTAAATATAAATATTATAATTTAGACGTGTATGCGTGACTGTGTAATACGCGTGTGCCTTCTACCGAGACATGCAAAGGACTAAGTTGAGCGGGACGCTCCAAAATATTAATAGCTACGGTTGCTATTCACGACTGTACTTAGATACCTACATCAAGTTAATTGCGTCGCCTTTTCGTACTTATACTACGTTCATTAAACGATCGCACGTTAAGTAATTGTTTTATAATAATATAATTATACTTTTGACAGTGTATGTTCTATTGGATGAGCGCCTCTCTTTTTATCGTGGCTGTTTGCCGGATTTGGTGGGAGTGAAAAAAATCAACCTGTCGCCGCAAAAAGTGAAGAAAAAATTGTAACATGTAAAGATCGGAAGCGGGGTATTAATCATAATACGTGGTCGTTCGTATACCTTTTGACGAGGCTTTTAAAAAAATGCGGGGGTTGATTTTTTCCCGTACTCCAAGGTTTGTTCAACTGAGAGATGATTTTGCAGAACGTTCTCGAAGACGTTTGATAATTAAATGTTTTTAGTAATGCATAACTAACAATTAGCGATAACTGTCAGACGCCATTTTTAAGTGACCGTATAAGGCGTGGTTTATTTATTCGATGAAAATACAATATTGAATATTAAATAATAAGATATTTTTAGACGTATGCCCATGATAATATTGTAACCTACTCACGGCATATTTGTAAATACATATTATCGAAATAGTGGGAGTGCATAATCAAGCACTTGAAACAAAAAAGAAAAAGAGAATGCTTCGCTAATTCAACACTAAGAATTGTAAATATTACAATGAAACTTGTAGAAAAAGTAAAAATGTAATAGTGTCTATTCGAAATTCAGCACGCCTCCATACTATTGGCGAATACTGCATGTCGGAGGAAGGTAAACGTTGGGTAAAATAATACTATAATAGAATAGCCATTAGACTGAGGTAGATAATTATTTTAAAAATAATAATTGATATAGTTAATGGTGCATACTGAATATAATACTTATACAAATTTGATAAAATTAAAATTAATTAAGTACAGATATACCTACCAATTTTATTTTAATATATAAATAAATGCACAGAAAATTATATTATTAGTGGTTTAAAAATAACAAATAAGCGCGATCATTGATATAATATTATATAATATTATAGACACAAAGGATTCACCATTTCATACAGGTACCTACCTAATATCCGAACAGAAAAATCGGTAGATACTTTTCCTAGAAAAGGTTATAGACACCTAACAAAAACATGTAAGATTCACCCCTATTGC
The DNA here is from genome assembly GCF_057557595.1 of Rhyacophila brunnea. Classification (NCBI taxonomy): domain Eukaryota; kingdom Metazoa; phylum Arthropoda; class Insecta; order Trichoptera; family Rhyacophilidae; genus Rhyacophila; species Rhyacophila brunnea. The sequence continues at coordinate 19,525,965 of NW_028232796.1, read as the reverse complement.
AATGTAGGTAGAGTTTAGTTTTAAATACATGCAATTATTTTAAAATATATCCCTTAAATTAGAGTAACAATAAAATCAAAATTAGTGTGGTTTAAAAATTGGCCGGTATTTCAATGCTTGTTATAATCATAGCCCCCACGAGGGGGGGGGCTGACAGGGCTCTGGCCTGGGGGCCCGGGCTTAGGAAGGGCCCGGCGTGATGGATCGACCAGATAAGTGAGATAAACGCACTTTAAAAATTCGCTCTGATAGTAAAAAAGTCGCCTGTGGAGCTATTTTACTTCAAAGGATTATTAATATTTTAAAATATGTGGTTATGCGATACAATTTTTGATTATTGTGTTTTTAAAAATACGAAAATCACTAAATAATTTTACCTCGAACACCATATGGAAAATGCGTATATAGTGTCACATTGGCTTTAACATTAGCGATAGGTAGGAGGACCGCCAAAGATTCTTGCCTGGGGGCCCCTTTCAGGATGTGGGGGCCATGGTTATAATACTCTGTCACATTCATCTATGTTTGTATATTTATTACGAAAGAGTAAGGTAGACTAAAATGTTGTTGATATTTTATATTTCAAACACTTCATGACTCTAGGGGTAAGCCAAAGCTTTGGGTTAAAGGAGGCTCGAAATAGTTGAAACCAGCCACCTACCAAATGCCATAATTTAAAAAATATGCGTAGATATTTCTTGCAAAATAAGTAAAAATATTACCCAAAGCATAAAAAATATTCTGCAGCTATCATTAAAGGGATAACATAACCACATAACCTCAAATACGTATTAGTTAGTACCTACCTACACAAAAAGCCACTAATATTATGACTGTAATTTTCAATAATAAATATTTTAAGTCACACGATGGATTGTTGGAATTTATGGTTTTTAATTATTTTTATTTTGAGGGGGCCCAAATCAATGAGTGCCATGGGTATCCAAGATTCTAAACCCGCCACTGTGAGAGGTTAGTGTATTTTGTAGGTGTAATCCGCCAAATGAATGTATTACAAACATAACATACATTTTTCCATTACAACTAAAACACATACAAAACAAATTTATTTTACATTATTCATACAGAAACATGCATCGAAATGAGACATATTATTTTCCTCGCCCCAGAAAAATGACGAGATGGTTGACATTCTCAATTACATATTTTCTAATAAAACCATTGTTGACACACCGATAGCCAGATAAAGAAGTTGAGGGTCGTCTTAGCTGTTTTTAGTAGCGTTGGGTGATTTTATTTTTTTCGGACATCCAAACAGATATTATCTATAATTATTTATAATTTTATAAACTTTTAATATACATAGTATCTAGGTACAAAACGGAGCGATAAATAAATTAAATAAATATAATATATTAATGCATTTTTAACACATTTGTTCGCATGCCTCATTATGTTGGTCATAGTATGCAGATACATCGAAAGTGCATAATATATACCTACTCTGAATAAAATAAATTGTAAATCCCACACTTTGAAATACAATATTTCAGTGTTGTTGTCTCGAGATGGACCATAATGAATTACCGAAAGGTGAATCAACCAATGCAAGGTCGCGAGTCATTAATCTGACTGCGCTCGGTGCACTTTATGAAGGATGTGAAAGGTGTACGTCGATCTCTGAAGTAGGGCGTGTCAGAAAAAAGTGTTTCACTGTATCAAACAAAAATGACGGCTTGAAATATGAAACAGTACAAAGGTAGAAATTTCTTTTTAAGTAATTTTATATGAAATTCACTTGAGTCAATATTATGCATGCCTATATAAATCTTACGGCAAATCTTTAGTTGCATTTTTCATTCGACGACATGTGAAATATATCAAAACATATTATAAAATATAATGACAATATGAGCATAATATATTAACAGTACCAGTATAAAGCAGCTATAACTTAATGATATGTTGATACATTCACCTAAATCGACCATTATAATTTACGTTTAAACTGCAATAAGCGTGTCAACATGTTATTCAAGCAGAAGTTTGATAACCTTTCTATTAATGATAACCAATTAATGATCTGGTATCCTTAGAAATAATAAAATTCTGTACGTTAGCGTCTTGAAAAAGTGTGCCCATAAATTTAGTGTTTGCAGCTGCCAATATCGGAAAACTACTTTGACCCTTTCACATGTATATATTTGTTGTGATTATTCATTAAAATATTATCAATAATGATAGTTAGCCGTATCTGGTAAACTATCTATGTATAATAATCGATACGTTCAATCCTTTGACAGGTATTTTACATTTGTATTATAATGTGAATGTTTTGGTTCAGGTACAAGTCGAGCAAGTTTCTTGTTAGAAATGGTCAATGTCTATACTATATGAGGTAATTAATAAAACAATCCCATGTATTCATAATGTTTTACGATTAATATGGCAATATATTACATTTTATTATTTATGAAACTGACCGATTAAGTGAGTATAAAATTGTGTTGTAATACTAAGAGTCTTTCATAAACGTTGGTTAGATTTGCTATATTTGAATATGCAATGTGAAATGACTAATTTCAATCATTTCAATCGGCATCTCTTTATCACAACAGGTTTATTAATATTTTGGCTCAGCTCAGACACATATGAGCGAAATAATAAAGTTCAGGTAAATAATTATAATATTTCCTCACAGTGCCCATCCGTGATCACATTTTTTTTTTGGAATTATTAATAACCATGTTCTTGTTTTTTCGTACAAGGTGGTTGTTAGTAACTTTGAACAATCACAAACACCCAGGCTTTGAGAAAATCACATAAATGTTTTTGTCCTGACCGGGAATCGAACCCAAAACTCTCGGGTGAAAGGCCACCGCCTTACCCACTGCACCACGAGAGCCGTCCTCCGTGATCACATTAAACTACATAGACGAATTTCACTATACTTACTAACCATTACAAATAGTGCTCCATTTAATTAATGCAGTTAACGTATATTGTATAAGTGTTTTAATACAAATTCCTGCCACCGTAACCTTACGAGAAAACTTAAAATATATAGTCAATAACAAGCCTCTTTGAGAATGTTTTTGCAACGTCTATGGTGTAAATTTTATTCATAATGTTATTTTGGTTTTATCTCTGGGTAATTCACATGATAAGATAATTAGTCACTTTGTTTGCGGAACAGCAAAAGGCGTATCGTATAATATAGGTGTAACACGTCTTAGGCATAAAGCCCATTGACGCAGCGAGTGCGGCGCTCGCGCAAAATTTCTACAAGTGGCGCGTAAATCATCAAAAATACAACGTAATCAAATACGCCAGCGCCCACTGGACTTCACGATGCCTTGCGCCCCGCGTGCCGCATGAGTCACCGTGTTTCGCTTCTCGGCGATACGATTTAATGAAAATACAAAGAAGTCCATTCATTGAACACGGCTACCAAAATTACGCTGCTTGAGGCCTCGTCGATCGACGGGCGAAAAGCAATTATTTAATTACAGAGAAGTCATTGTTTAATTTTATTGCGTGTTCAGTTTATCGCTGGTTGAATAATGTCGTCGTAAATATTAATGACAAGCCCCGAAATAATATAATATTTTTATTGCTTTGTTATGAGAGACGCTGTAAAAATAATTGTTTTGTGCTGCTTGGGCCGCTTATTACATAGGTGAAGGGTAATGCGCGGCGAGAGACGTGTGATTATGGTTATGAATACGCCGACTTCGCCCGCTCGACGCGTTCTGTGGGCACCATCGCTTAGGTTCAAGTTGCTGATATAACAATAATATTGGTAATTCCAAACCGTATGAAGGGAACCATAACATATCGATATAAATATATTTTTAATACTATTTATATGAAATATTTTACGCATAATATAAGTAATAACATAACACTATGTTGACATTAAGAGTCTAAAACCGGACACACTATGTTAGGGCTTCACGGAGGTGTATGTAGGAGGAGGTCAAGGTTTTTATTGTGTATGTAAGGTCATGAGCAGATTATTTAAACTACGAAGCCTAAGCTGTGGCTTATTTAGCTGTATATTTATTCACTGTCATAACATTTAAGATTATAAAAACAAAACTAAAACTACATATTATAATAATTAGGTAGGTATATAATATTAAATATTAGGATCAACAATTCGGTATTATAATTTATACTTACAGGTTACTTTCCTTCAGAATTATTTGGATACAAAAACGCTTTGATGTTTGGCTGACCAAAAAAATATCTACAAATGAAATGATAATTGATAATTTTGACTTATTGATTTTTCAATGAGCCTTCGTCTTTGCCTATCACTTTGTATTAATAAAGTTTTGGATTATACCCCACGCATATACCTATTTCATTAATGCTTTTAAACCGGGTTTTGTTTATTACTTTATAAGAGTCACGTCATACTACTAATATTGAATGCGCGTTTCGATTACGTGACAAACTTTAATGTATGTATATTATGAATAATTATGATATAGACGTAACGATTGAAAATAATCAATGCTCGAGATTCAAATCGTGTTACAGCCTCACCTGGAGGCAGTCCACTTTCCTACTTTTGCATTACCTGGCGAAGTCGCTCGCAACTAGTTTTATCATTAGCTTTAGTAACCATTTTCACAACGTTTTTATTAGCTCGTATTCTTGTTTGCCCGGTGGTTGTTTGTCCAGTACAATCTTGCAATCGATTTTTAACTAACTTCCCGACTAGCTAGACATTTGAAACTTTTAGAATATATCAGAACACGATGCCAATGCATTCTTTTAATACTTTTAGCCATCTTTAAGCAGAATTGAATTCATTTTCAGTTAATTCTGTTTTGTATGGAAAGTTATTTCAGAAAAATCCGTAAAAATTAAAAGACTATTATTGGTTTCTAAGGCGGTGGTCCTAGCAACTAAATTATTAATATATACGTGCGTTACTATGGAAATCAAAATGAAATGTCAAAATGACATTAACTCAATAACTCAAGAGAAAATTTAAAAACGTTGTATATAAAAAGTTCTTTTTTATCTTGTAATTATTTAACTTAATCTTCACATTATGTAAGTTTAGGATACTTCACGATAATATCAAAAGGGTTTCTTCAGCGTTCTGTTTACCGTTAGATATCGCAACATAATATAATATGAGTGCAAAAGTTATGAACAATTAAAATATAAAATGTATTATTTTCTGAAACAGCGTATACCTAACAAAAAATGTTTTGGGTTGAATGCATTGCAAACAATGCATGCCTCAACATCTCGTTAACCTGCGTGATTACGGTTTAGCGTATTTATGTAAAAGCTTCAATAATAATCAGAGCTTTGGAATTTCGTTACAGTGTATTCATGTTGTAAGTGTTTAAGATTCATTTATTTCATTGTAGTACCAACAGAGGTTCTACGTTATGTAAGCGATAGTCTAGGTTTAAGTCGTTTTATTTGGTAGGGGTAAAGGTACAGTATTAACCTACATGCAGTTTTTCTTTTCAAATCTTGGCATCTAATTTGCAAAATACCAATAGGTACAGCATTAATAATAATATAACATTTGAAGGAGAATGATCATTTTTTCTTACTTTTTGTCATATCTTCTTACTTTCATGAAGGTAGTGTTGTATAATGAAAATACATGTATGCATTTTCTCGTTATGGTCTATTACAATTAGTGTAGCCACTAATTAATTAAGCCATTAATTAAGTTTAGGTAGGTACTATAAGAAAGTCGTCAGAATTTTTAAAACGGAAATTTGCTATATATGTACCATCATAAATCGTCAGATGTTCGAATTTAGAACTCAACTCATCCCAGTATAAAAAATATTGAACAATATGTAAAATGGTAGCATGTGGCGCCTTCACTCAGCGGGCAACTTATACTGGCGGATCTAGTCTTATACTAATATCTATTATACAGACATCGTGGCTGCGACGAGATTACTTTATAACGATGTTAGTGTCATTTGAAAGTAACGATACCAACACCGAAATGAGTTGCCTATACTGTCAGAAAAGTGTAACACTATTCTACCGTTATTTAAAAAATCTTTATCATTTTGTATGAAGAGTAAGTTCTTCGTCATTTTTAAAAATAACCTAATATGATAAATCACAAAGTTAAATAAATATAATATAAATTTTATTGTCTCCTGAAAAAAATAATGTTTTGAGTATGTTATGAAGATGCTAAAAGACGAAGAAAAGTAAGAATGGTGCTGATTATAGGCAATTTCCAAAAAACGACATGACGAAAAAATAAACTTGATAAGTTTATACTATCATTTCTGGCATTTAAGAAAAACCAATGCACTGGGGTCTTTGAATGAAATGTTTAACAAAATCTCTCTGACCTAACACGATAGAGTGCGGTGTACAAGTACAATTATGAGTATAACAAAAATAATAATATCACATTTACAATAAATCTCGATTGGACGATTTCCGTTGGCAGAACAAGTGCATCGTATTGATCACTTCGAGCCCTGTTAACCAGGACACAGAGATGTTGGACGTCCGATACTTTGATAATAATAATATTATGATGATGGTGTCAACCGCGTCGTATTTGCGTCGCTATCAAGAATAATAATTATTAGCGTTTGGCAAAAATGACAACGGAGAATTGTGAAGGGACCGGGGCTTTGAAGCCAATAAGTACATTAATTAATAAATAAATTAAATATTCAATCAAGTTATTAATATAAAAAAAAACAAATAAATACTATAGTAGGTTCCATCACGCGCGATGTTTACCCATTTATCGTGATTATTTATTAATGACATTCTCATAGGCACTATAAAAAAAGTATTTAATTTTCAAATCAATAGCCTGATAGAATAATTAAATATTAATTACTTAGTTATACAAAATAAAGTTGATTAAATACTGTCAATTAAGGCAGTAGTTACGGATACCTATCCAATTAAAATTTACGGAACATGTTTGACGAAATAGCTGCTGTCATTTTTCCCCAGTGCCGTGCTATATTAATTTTATTATTAAATTAATTTATATGTACTAGTATATATTATTATTAAACACAACTTACAATGAAACTGAAAACAGTATGGAAAGTATTATTTCATGGTTGAAATGAAAATTGACAGTTCACATTATGAATATTGGACGAAATTAATAAATACAATAGGTACACTAATAAGACCAAATGTCGTCTCTATTGTGACATTGATTCTCCATAATGCCTTTCCTAATTTAATAATTTTATTTGTCTTTTTCTTCTTCTCCCTGCGGAGCTTTTTTGGACTGTCCTGTTCTTGACCTATCAATTTTATTTATCAACATCTAAAATTTTAAACTTAACTAATTAAAGTAATTGCTGTGTTGTCATAGCCTAGAAAATCTGTATAGGTACGTTTCCTTCAGTTTCTATAATATTTCCTTACATAATTAATTATGAGAAAAAACCATCGTTCCCATTATTGAATATAATTATTATGTATGGTAAAACGATGTAACAATAAAATTATTAATATTGATACCTTGGTACATAAAAATAATGGAAAGTGCGTTACCTGTGGATATGGTAGTAACAAGACTTAAATCGCGAGTGTGAATAAATGTGTTTATTTCCTTGCGTCTATATGCGTATATTTAACCAAATTCCGGAGGTTTTGTATTTCAAACCGTCATTAAGTCTTAAACAAAATTCTGCTTCAAAATCTTGGTCTATGGCAAGTAGCTTTGCATGAATATTATATTAATCTATTTAGTGCGAAAAAAACCACTTTTTGTCTATCTGCAGCCCATCATCTTTTTGCTACCCAGAAGTATACTCTGCCCATGTAGTAACATGGCATATTATACTAATAAACACACTTTAAAATAATGCGGGTGTAACCGAGGCTACCATCTCCGAACTGTTCTGGTTCTCGCTCGAAAATCGAAAATCGAAGCTCGCTCTGATTGTAGCAGGACTCCGATTGAGGATAGCAGAATAAAAGAAATAATAACAAAAGAAGAATGGTATATTTTATTTTATAATACATATTATTATGATGTCAAACGTCCTGTACAGGTGTATACAAGTACACCACTGTGTCTGCTAAACACCTGAAGTAAATTTGACATCTTGTTTTTTCTTCAAGACGTGTAAATAACTGTTAATGGGCAAGTAAATAACTAGTTATTCCGCTCTAAGCGATATTAATAATAATTCCAATGAGATCATAAAGGACTAGCCGACGCTAAATTATAATTAATAGCTATTTGTTTTATAACAATAAATAATCAATTCAGTCACAGCTATTTGTAATCAAAAATTAATATTAATGTGCAATGTTCAATATTCTTGCTATTATCTCATAAGATTTTCACGATATATTTGAACGAAAAGTAGCATATTATTGTAATATTTTCAATAGGATTATTATTCTCGTTGTGAAATGCTTTATTGTAAGTATAGTAAGCGAATTGAATAATTGAATAAATCAACATACTTAATTTAGTTGACGATCCTTATCAAATTCTTGTTGCATTTAATAATAATTAAGACCTTTGCCACCATTACTAATAATAATTGAACATTCGGATAATGTATTTTCTTTATATTATATTATTTGATAGTTTGCTCTGGTATGAAGTCACACATTAAAAAATCAACATATTACGCATTAACTAATAATGTACCTACATGAATTTTCATAATAAATTTTCACAGTGTGTTTTTTTAAATGTATGCGTTGTTTAATAGTGTAGCGATTCGCATCATTTTTTATATCTCTCTAGAACAGTTATAAAGTAAAATATATATTATGCAAAAACTGTCAAATAACGAAATTGGAAATTCCCGCATGAGTACCTATATTATATAATAATATTATCATTCAAACTGTGTCCTGTGTACAAGCTTCACTATCATCGGATATAGGGAATGCGTGTCATTTTGATCTTTATATAATATACATTCTAATTGAAATTTTTAATATTTATGTTTACCTATTTAGTAAATATGTAAAGTACAATGAGTAAATGAATTATTATTAAAAAATCCAATACTTTGACTGTACAATGTCTGAGAATTGTCTTTTAGTTATGAATTAAATACCTATGTAATTTTTAAAAAATACAATTTAGTACATTTAAGCCACAAGTAGCTTTCATATTTGCCGGTTGTATATTCAGGCGGGTCTGCTTTATGGTAACGAATCAAAGCACCTTACGAAGGCTCAGAACAGCTGTATACTGAGCTTAGAGAACAAAAATTTTTGTGACGGACTCTGAGTGTGCACTGGTGGTATTTAGGAGTAACGAGGAAATAATAGAATGAACCAAGCAGCCTCTCACCGCGCAGAGAGAAAATAGGCAACATTGGACCTGACTATTACTTGAGGTACGAGTATAATAATTGTTACAATACGTTAAGCGTCTACACTTTTAAAACTGTCTATCTCGCTCTAAAAGTTAAAACAGCCAAGAGAGGTGCTGTTAAAACATAGCACTTTTTGACAGTTCAGACCAGCGATACTCAACCTGCGGCCCTTTAAGCTTTTATGTGCGGCCCGAAACACATTTATTATCAGGAATTTCATATATCTTGAGATTCGTTTCGACTTTTTCGACACCCGAAGGGGATTGTCATTATGGTCCACATCAGATCTGGTATAAGAGTGTTGCTATTGCACACGATTAATTTAAAAAAACACGCATAATTTTTAAAATCTCAAAAATGTTTTGTAAAAAAGGGGGGGTTTCAAGATTTTTTTCGTCACACCAGTAGTGACTTATATTTACTTATATTACTTTACAAATATATGTATTTGGCCCGAAGAAAAAAAAGGTTGAATATCATTGGTTCAGACGGTTAACTTATTGTAACAATTAACCGCCTCAATACATAAATATGATAAATTACCTTCGATAGCCGCCAATAGCAGTCTTGTATATAAAATATTTATTCATTTATTTATTTAAGATTACAAAACATTGTAGACATAACAAATCTAAATTCAAGACGTACACAACATGAAATTTACATTATAAGTCAAACATTGCCCTTACAAGAGAGATGAAGAGAATATAGAAAAAAATATATATAATGACAATAAAAACAAAAAAAAAATCAAAATATACTACAATATAGATAATATATAGAAAACATAAACATACAATTTTATACAGAAAAATATAGTTTCAAAAACAAAATGCAAAGTACTTCATCAGTCATTGAAAATGTCTTTAGGGAGCACATTTACTAATCTTCACCGCTTGCCAATGGTGCCTGATAGGCTCGACACGAGGAAACGGTTCCAATCCAGAATAAATCATCAATCAATCACGTAGGTAATTGAAAGGCGCATGTAAATTCAAATTCATTAGGACACCAGGATTGGAAACCATCCCTCGCGATAACAGGCAAAAGCGTTTCAAGAGCAGAATAGATACACAGGTGAAGCTAATAAAAAGGTTGGCGTTTGAACCACTTTCTAACCATTCAATTAATCCTTCGATTCACAGACTCAATAATATACACGATATTGCAGTGAAACACAATTAGTGCAGTGATTAAAATAGTGAAATAGTTATGCTCAAAGTATATTAGAAGATTCTCACGACGATTGGCTTGAATCGTTAAATCTGGATGGGTCTGCGAGTCTGCTCATTACTTGGCTTTCACTCTCCGCACCCCCAACTCACATGGAATAGTAAATACAACTCTATTTTTATACAGTCCACTTGCCCAAAGAAAAATTTGGTCATATAATCTATTGTGCAGTTATTTAGTTAAAGTATTAATGTATGGTAATATGCTATTACGTGACTTACTAATAAAACCATCTCGGATAAAATATTTACATGTAGCAGTAAACCTAATCTCCATGTAAGCTCATGTTGTATAAAGTCAAATTTCATTTTAATGTAGAAGCATGTTGTAATTTTGATTGCCTGGACCGCTTTTTTGGTCAAAAATGACGCATCAAGTGGGCAGAATCGAACCACCAAAAGTGGTTTTAGATCAATAGAGAAATCAAGTAGGTAACAGGTTTTAATCAGAATTTATTGTCCATAATATTTTAATAAGCCAATAAGACTGACCGACAGTTGGCGTCGACTTGTCTGTTTCATTGGCTATAAATATTAGATACATAACATTAATATAAAAAGCTAAACCACTTGAAGTTTAGACACTGAAAGAGTAAGTGTATTGCAAAAAGCTTCAAGATACTTTTTCTCATCAGTCACAAACGACTAATGAATATACAAAATATTATAAATCTTTTAAAATAATATATACTTACCTATTTTGTGAATAGGTTGTAATTATATTTTTGGTTTTTGATTTAGTTACTTACAACGTAAATATTAAAAGGTTTTTTTTAAACAATTTATAACGAAATATGAAAAGTTTGTGTGAAAATATTTAAGAAATAATTACGATAATCGTATGATTTTATATACTGATAATAATAATTAACTATGTATATAGCTCCTAATTTTTTTATTCGTTTAGAAAATTAAATAACTAAGATTATTATTTGAAACAGGTATAAACGCAATATTTTCTACTTTTCTAAAATTACGTGATTACGCAGTTGAAACAAGTTTGTCAAAGTGGTAAATTTTATCGTAGATTTCAAAAACTTTACTGAAAAACTCTATGCTTTCACTTGAAAAGAAAATCGTTAAAATCAATAAGTAGTTGTTCCAGCACAAATTTACGATAAAAGGTACGTTTAGTTTAGATTTACTACAAGAAAAATAATTATTTTAAACTACATAACGATTGCCTAAAATTTCGTGCATTTGCTTCAGCTTCGTATTATAGACCATTTCACGACTATTGGACAGCCTCACAGTTAAACGTCAAGCTTTTGGAATGCTTCCACGCCTTCCACCTATTTTGTGGTATGTATTTATGTACATATAACGTAGTATATTCCAAAGACGACCCCTTTGTCACCCTCTAAAGAATGATCCACGGGTGGAAAACATCGTTAAAATATTGTTACCTACGATGTTTGTACACATACTTAAATGCTACAGTAATAGCCGATTTATATTAATATAATAAAAATATTAAAACAAAAAGATTCTCACCAGTAAAGTAAAGTTGGCGTCGCGATGTCTGTTTTAACGGCTCTATTATTACTGATACTTCGATACATACATACAACACTTCGATACATACATACACAAATACATATATTTTAAAGTTATGCACCAAAGTCGGAAAAAATTAAACTAGCGCATTGAAATCAGTGCTGGAAATGGAATCGGAATCGAAAACGGAGCCCCATAGGTACAATAATGTTGAGGCTCCGGAGTAATTTTGTAATATTTATTTTACATTATTTTTATCATCGTGTAATCTTGATGGAACTTTAATCAGTTATTCTAAAAATGTATTAATCACCACACATTCCCACATAAAGCTTTAATAAAAGCTTTTTTACTATTTCTATTTCACTTTTACATTTTGTTTTGTTGTGCATTCCGATCTAGCCTTCCTCAATCGTTTCATTTATTTAAAAGTTACAACTATACTAACTTAGATATAATAATTATGTTTCTTCCTAATTCTGTCGATTACAGGATTATTGATCGGGGATTTTGGCATTTATTACGTATTACGTTATTATAACTGATATCACTATTTAAAAATACTCCTTATAAATTAAATATGATTAAGTATATTTTTTATATGTATAGTTTTAACTCTAAATTATTCTTCTTTACAATATACCTTTAATCTCATTGCCAATAATCTTGGTTTCTGACGGCGATGATTGATTGGTCCTCTGCTCTGCATTTCTAAGTTCTCCAGGTCAGGTGCTAGAAAATTGGGGCACCTGAAAACCTACCCGGAAAAATTACCGGTTGTGAAAACTTTATTGAATCCGCCAAATAAATGAATAACATCAATGCAGTTTCCTTTTCATGCATTTCTGAATAATAAAGCAAGTTTGAGATAAACAAAGAAATGGTGAAATCATTTATGTAATTAAAACAAGTCTCGTCCGTGGATCGCCATGCACACAAAATAATTAAAATCGTATGAATGTCATTTATGAACGATTCTAATTGTTTCAAACTACTCGCTACAAACCGTTGCACTGTGAATAAAATAATGCCAAATTCAATAATTAATATTCACTTGAAGACAAAAATTTAGTATGTACCAATAAAAATAGCATGTCTACTTTATTGTTACCTAGGGTAACTCTCAAGTGACGAGATACCACTTTATTCATATGTTACTTTTGATCGAATGGACACAGATGGTAAACTAGAAGTCAATGTCAGACCGAGCAGTGTGTCATTTGATTTTTTTGTGACCTGTCAATCACAATTTTTTGTCATCACATAAATAGATGAAAAAACAGAACAAATCTTTTTGTGTAGGCACTTGAGATCAATCATGCCGAGCATCGCGCTAAATGGTATCGAATAGAAATTTGCATACATTTAATACATCATGTATAATAAAAAAAAATTCGTTTTTGGAATATGTGGGCCTTAACAAAACTGAATACATATCTACTTACCAATGGGATAACGTAATAATGACAACCATTAAGTTTTACTAAACTTAGAAATGACGAATGAATCGTCTATATTATTATATAATATACCTATTATATAACAATATATGTATATATCATATTATGTATGTACAATTTAATTGATTAAGCTTTGTTCTATTCCATTTAAATGTCGCTAAAAAAGATTCCACTGGAATAGTAAAAACTTAAATCATTTAGAATTTAATTTCAATCTGTTGACAGTACATATTCATTTTACATATAATTATTATAATATCCGATATAATATTAAATCCGATCTAAAAATACTCATTCCACTATAACTGTGTCCAAACAAATTGTAATAGGTATTATATTCCACAACACCCACAGTGGCCGCGTGGCTTAAGCGTTGGACTATCACGCCGTGGGTCTCAGGTTCGAATCCTGGGTCTGGCAAGTAGGTACACATATTGTTTTTCAATTTGTGTGTGAGTCAGGGTATGGACCAAATAGGTTGAGCAAGTGGCTGACATCCATTTCTCGTAAAAAAAAAAACAAAAATCTGCTAATACAAACCTCTACCCTGTGGAGGCCCATATAATCTTATTAGGATCGGACATGGTCGAAAAAAAATCATACTCCACTAAGGTAGGTATGTGAATTATTGGCTTTTTGTATCCACAAACTCACGCATCCATAGTGTAGTGCGTAAGGCGCTGGCCTTTCATCCGGGAGTTTTGGGTTCGACTCGGTGAAGACGCAATATATTTATGTGATTTTCTCAAAGCCTGGGTGTTTATGATTGTTTCGCTTCTATTAAATCTAAAAACACTAAACTAAACTATTACTTAATAAACTATACTACTGTCATTCAGCTTCTAGTCCTGTTGTAGTGTTAAAAAGAATGTATAAATATAATATATATTTTATTCTATATTTTTTTGTATCACAATCCTTTCATTATGTAACTTATTTCATTTCATACCTTACTGTAAACATCTTGAATTTGAATAACGATAATTTGCGGGTCACGTAATTTTTTTACACCTCAGATGCAAAGTCTTTAGTAAATAAATTTTGGGGTGATTAATGTGAATGCGCCCCCTACCAGAGATGCCTAGTGCGGAAATAAGATGCTTGTACTTTGAGACAATTTAAGTATGGATAATTTACATTTCACAGTAATTTAACTATTATACAATATGAATTTAAAAACATTAAAAAAAAATTAAGAAAAGATAAATTATTCACAAATATAAAATAGGAAACCGTTAAAGAATGCCATCTTTTTATTACATACCTACACGTTATTTTATGGTTATGTTTGTCATTAAAATTTTGTTTATTAAGTTTTCTCTATTACCTACAACGAGAATATTTTTGTATGGTTCATAGTAGTAGTAAAGTATTTATTTAAAAAAACATTTTTTCATTTATATCAAATCGAGCTACAATGTTGTGACCATACCTAAATCAGATTAGGCAAATTGGTCAGAATCCGATGGATGCATTTTCGAATCTCGTTCGGTACAAATATTTTTCAAAAATATAGGTAAGTACTTCTGAGGTGTTCCAAATTATGTGTGATAAGTGTATTAAATAATTAATTTTCCTGCTTCATGTGATTTACGTAATTGAGAATTACCGGTGCAATTGCGCACCTAGAAGAAAAAATATTAGAACAAAGTGTTTTTTCAAACGATGCATAATAATTGGAGATTTCTAAAAAATATTGCGGTTTACCCTAAGAACATTGAGTCATACACTTCATGAAATAATAAAAAAAATAGTGTAATGTAACATAACTAATAATTGAATTTCTTGTATTACTCAGGATCGAATCCTTTTTCCTTGTTAGTAAATATGAACGATAATAAAATCACAAATCGCGATCATCGAACTCTTTTATTGAATAACAGCTGAGCTAGTTTTTATAACACTTTATAATACTTTAACTAAAATTCCAAGTAGCCCATAATTTTTTACGAGAATTATTTGCGGAAAAAATTATACTATTTAAAGACTTTTTATATCGTACTAGATGATTCATGCATTACAATAGTTAAAAGTTCCTGATATACTAATATGCATTGTATACTTTTGTAATTATCACTCCATTAGCATATTAAATCAATAACAATTGTAAAAAAAATATTCACCATTTTCCAATATCAGGTGATACAGAAATATTGTATACATGATATGTGAAAGTTGTCTGGGAATATTAATACAAAATCTAGTAGTACTCAAAACCTTTTATATTCAAAATATACGTGATATAACTGAAATATATTATACACTTATACTAAATAACATGTAAAAAAATTGATATTTTTGTTGATATCTTTCTGACTGTCCGAAAACGCTATCAATATCTTAGGGTCTAAAAAATTTGTCGAGGCCAAATTAATTGTTTGGAAACCTTCTTCAATTTTGGTACGTAGGTTTTTTGATTTTTGTAGAAAAAAGGCTTTGATAACTAACGATACAGTATCGGTAATGAATTATTTTTGTTTCTAGGCATCATATTATTATTATTGTAGTTAAGTATGCCATTTCCACAGTGATTAGAACGAACTGTGTGTGGAACGAACACACGAATGCGAATAAATATATTTTGAGTTATACACCATATTTTCGTTGATGGAAATAAGAAAAATGACTTTTTCGTGTACCTACCAGTCGTGGTCTGATTGGTGGTTAAATTGCAATGATTCTGTCGGAATCACCGATACCTACTCCCTCACTATTCTATCAACTCTACAGAAGCGATTTACGCATTGCAGGGTTAACATGGCATGACACGAGGTTCAGAACGTGGTTTTGAATCAATTGAAAATCAATCAATTGGATGTTTTACTAGAAATTATAATATACAACAATCTGCATTTGGTCATTGGCGTCATGAATAAAAAAACAAGACAACTAGACGCCTGATATATAAAAAAATATCTTCAAAATTTCAAGGCCCACTTTATAATACTGGGGCGTTGATGACTTTAGGTACAATCAGGGGTGTATTACAATAGGAGGATATCAAAATAAAATTTCGGTAGGCTGACAAGACTCAAAAGTTTAATCCCTCATAGTCCAGTGCGTAAGGCGCTGGCTTTTCTTCCAAAGGCCCGGAGTTCGATCCTCGGTGAGATCACCATATATTTGATGTGGTTTTCTCAAAACCTTGGTATTTGTGAATGTTCATCTTATATTACTAAATATACCACTATTTCACTACACTACTATCATTGGGTCACATTGCCTGTAGTAGTATTAAAAATAATATAAGAATACCTATATAGATATTTTTATTGAATTTAGAGACAGCGCTTGACACAGAACATATACATTTAAAAAAATTATCAATGAGTAGGTAATAATAATTCCTGGTGCATTGTCATTTTGTATTTATTAAATTTTGTTGCTTTCCGAGTCATTCAATATTCGACAATATGATTCTTTCAATTTAATGTGAAAAAAAATATTTCAATGTTGTACCGTGTAGGTATATTTTATTTTTGGCCCGATTGACTTTAAAAATTCCGAGGCCTGTCTCGGGCCATGAAATCCGCCCCTGGGTGCGACCCATCTGTCACTAAGGTAATTTCGCCGGATTAATGGTCCATAAATCTTCAAATTTTTATCTATTTTTCCTGTCATTCTGTGAATGATTTCTTGCCTCAATTCTGTGAGGCTCTATGGGAGGTTTAGCCGCTTTCATCTGTGAAATAAAACCAAAGCATGATATCATGTTCCTTAAAATATTCATGTTTCCTAAACAGCCGTATGTCACATCATAAATTATAATAACTTTACACCGCCAAATACACATGATCGGGTCAAACAGTGACAGTCACTCAGGGCTCGGATAGTCGCCATGTCAGTTGGTACGGCGGCCTACTTCGTGGAATCTAAATTATCACTAGTAACATACAATTAAAAAGTTAAATATTTACAACATAACCATCGGCGATTTTCTTTGACGAATATTTTTAAGTATATCACTCGATAGAAATTTGGGATATATTTTTTTTATTATTATTTATCAATAAAACAAACAGTTACATTTTGAATACAAAAATATGTTTAAAAGAGAATAGTGAAATTATATTGCAACCAACAAAGTTTCCATGTTGTTATATATTATAATATAGTTAAGCCTAACAAGAATAAAAAGTGAGAAAGTAAGAAGAATATAAATATAACGAAAAATGAGAAATAATTATAGACAAAAAAGTTATATTATATAATAATATATAAATACATTTATATTATATTTTGTGGAATCTAAGTCTGAACAAAGTGTAGATTTTGTGGGAAAATATCATTTCATTATTATGCACCATATTTTTTATTCTAGAAATCAATATTTCATGGTCATAATAATATGTATATATATATATATATATACGTATATTAATATCGTAAAAAGGTAGTATTGAAAACGTTATCGATTAGAATTGAGGATAAATGTATATTTTGATGTATCATATTATATCCGTGGTTATGTTGATTTTTCCTTTTATCATGTACGATCATAATATGATTATATAGACCTCCACGGAGTGGAGGTTTCTATTTACAGATTTTTGATTTTACGAGAAATGGATATCAGCCACTAGCTTAACCTATTTGGTCAATATTCTGACTTTATGATGAAAAAATATGGGGTACGCTGGGAAAACCGACAGATTTTTCAGAATTGTTTCTCAAACAATTTCGTAATTTTCAATGTTCACACGGCACTATGGGCCTTAATTTTTCTCAATTAAGCCCAATAAAAAAATACCATGCCTTTTTTTAGCAATATTTCAAATTTATTTATATAAAATTAAAATTTTAACCGAACACTTAATTCGTGGGTACTAAGTATGTAAGAAAATTAATTTATCCTGATATAAAAAAATACAGTGATGTGAAATAAATAATGATTTAACCAAGGTATAATAATAAATAAACACCTTATATACTTTATTATGGAACATATTATATTGTCATAAATGTAGTAAATAAACGGATGGAGTGTTTATATACAGAAGTGATACGAAATAGTTGGTCATAAAATTAATTTTTCACACTGTTATGTACCTATACCAGTAGATGTAATCGGCATACTAAAACTTACTTACCTCATTTTTTATCAGCACGAGTGCTTGATTATTGTAAGTATAGAAGCTTAACCGAAAAAAACAGTCAATCAGTCAATGAATAAGATAGCTGCGAATGATTTTATATTTCAGATTCATTAATAGCAAATTTTATGATTGTGCTTTAGGATTTATTTGGGAGAGTCGATATTTTTTTTTTGCATTCTAATGTTTCTTCGTATTTACTATTTTGTTGGGTTAGGTTAGGTTGAATTGAAAAAGGGGTCCACACAAGAATAAAATACCAAAGCATTCCGTGTTGTCAGTGTTTACATTTCGACCACTGCAGTCAGCCAAAAAACTGTGAGATACTGAACGTTACCTGCGGCATTCTTAGATGTTAAAGGTAGTACGTCATTAGCGAAACACAGGTGTACCCGATGAAGTCAATGCCAAGAACAAAGGGATCGGTTAATTTAAAAATTGTGGGGGCTTTATTTAAAATTATATATGATTTTGATTCCGCATTAATTTGCATTTTTTGATAAGCAATAAATTGAATTAGTCACGATGTGAAATTTGTGTTCATCCAATCCATACTATGATGAGCCACTAATGCCTCGATTACACATGCGTCTAACCTCATAATTTATGTAATATACCTAAAACAACAAATATTTTAATGAGCACATTGAATTAATTTTAGTGAGTAATCCCAATAAATCCTTACCACGATTCTCAATCTAGTTTGCTTGACCTTGTCCAGTTTTTCTCTTCATTCAAAAATACTTAAAACACTAGAATGTGAATAAAGTATATTTTTTGTATATATAGATTCGTGATTCCAAACTTTTTTTTGTAAATTTGTCGCCAACAGTTCAAAAAGTAATATAAGTTGCATGCCTCTTGTATATTCCAGCCATATTTTTTAACACATGACTTAACTACCTGCATGAAAATTTGAATGTATTGATTAACTTATAAGGAAGGTAACTATCAATTTTGAAAAGAAATATTAAAATATACGTATTCCATTGCCAACACTTCTAAGTTCGGATACACGAGTTACATTAAAATACTTCTACATTTTCAGAACTAATGGATTAACAACAAAAACAATAAGCACACCAATGTAAACAAAATGACAGTGCATTCAAATTTATTTATTTTACATAATATAATAAACATGATAAGTTATAAATTCAAAGTGTTCATGACGTGACATAAAAAAAATAAGCGTTAACAATATTGAAATAAAAATTCAGGGTAGGTAATAAATGAGTAAATAATAAGAGTACATGGAAGCACACAGGTTGATAGACCCTATTTTATATTCCCTATGTTCATTAATAACAATTGATACGTTCATTCGAATTCATTCTTTCATTTTTATTAGAAAAATGTCCCTCCCAAGTAATACTCTCGCTATATTAATAATAACTACGGCGTAATATCTAACTTAATTTTACGTTAAATTGTGTAAAATTGACCACGTTAAATTATGTGTTTCAAAAAGGTTTCTAGTTGTACGCTTTTCCTCACGGATTCTTATGGATACCGGATTCTAGATATTAATTTATATGTATAAATATAAGTCTGTACGTCAGAGTATTGTCATGCCCAATCGTGTATATTATTATTATTTCTTATTATTATTATTATTATTTATTAAAACAATATGCAGCACATGAAAAATCTTATATTGAATTTTCCCGAGAGTGTATTTTTTGTATTTAATATAGACTGGCTCTCAGATACTTTCTTACAGAAGAATAATCTTAAAACTCGTTAAAGGCATCAATGCAGTTGTTGAAAACCTGTATTATTAAAAATCATTTATAAAAATGACGCGCGTACGTAGATGCTGCGACTGATTGAGGAATTTCAATATGACATTTTTTTAAATAGTAATAATTCAAAATAATTGCTATACAATAAAGAAGTCAAATGGCAATCACTTACTTTTACGGTGGTGTTTTTTTTTATCGAATGATGTCAGTGATCATTTTGATTTATTCGTTCGACCAATCAGTGATTTGTATCTCAGATAAACACCGGTTGGCAACGTTTTGACTGTCGTATATACACAGATCAGCACGTGCTTTGAATTTCTTAAGGCAGTGGTGACAAACATAATAGAAACAATAATCACTTTTTTTTTAATAAAACCATTATTTTTTACTCAATCCCTCCCTTTGGATCTAGAGCTACCTATAAAGGTTATGGAAGAAGACTCGTTCCCTTCGTCGCCTTCGGAGAAGATGGGTTGACAACGTCAAGATGACGCTGAGATACAGATTGTATTCGACTGGAGAAAGAGAGAGAGCTTAAGATAAAGATTCCTGAAAGTCGGTTTCGCAGTCGGCCATCGACCTGAATAGTCTGTATCGCCAGCGTAAGTTATATATGGCTAAAAGTTTTATTTAAATATATATGGCACTAATGTACAGTAATAACAAAACAATGATTCAGTTCGTGGATTGTATGCGTGCGAATACGTGCGAATACGTGCGAATACCTACGAATACGCGCTTATAGGCTTCCAGGTATTTAGTAGGTATGGCTCCCCATCCTCACGTACACGATCGACCAACCGAATCATTGTTTTTTTTTACTGTACCACTGTTGTTAAAACTTATAGACCTTATTATTGGTATAAATTTAATATACTTTCATGTCAATATCTCAGAAAGTCCGAATATAAAAAGATTTTTAATTTTGTCTATCTATTCAGTTATAACTCAAAAAATATACTAACAATATTGATGAAAATCGCATGGCTTATTAACTACAGGTATCGTAATGTCATTTTATTATTTCAAAAGATTTTTCTCGAAAATTACGCAGTTGCACCGATTCATCACGAGTAGGTAAGGTGGCCAGATGACAGCGGCAAAGTGATGATGTATTGATGAAGAACCGCGCGCCTAGATTCGTCTGCTGTCAATTGCGAAAATTCAAATATAATTAGAGTGTATTGTGTTCATTCTGGATATCTATCTACTTTTTGATTACGTATTTTACGTTGCCGATATCGCGAGCTATCGCTAGTAAACAAATAAAACAACTCGTAGGTACTTAATACAATGTTTCAAAATAATACTTTTAAGCAAACAAAACAACTTTTGATGAAAAATGGTTTATGATACGTGTATTTTTTTAAAGCACAAACGGTAGGTACTATACGAATTAATTACAACGGTGACTAGTAAATAATATGTTGTTGATTATAGCCGAATTGATGGGCGGGTAATTAATTGACCCACAGGTTAATGGTTTTTGACCACTGTTTTAAAATATGATTTCATTTTTTTTTGTTTCGTCTTGAATACTGGTACCTTGGTTAGACTAACTTCACTGTACAAGTTTTTATTATGTTCTCCCAAAACGAGATGATGTCATCTGAGAACGCGTTTTAGAGAGTGATTGATACAATTTATATGTTCGTCCTGCAACCACCAATTTCAATTGATCAATGGGCTAACATGATTCATGGACTCTTGAATTATTAAGGAAAATAATAATTCTGAACGTAATATCTGTAATAACTATTCATGTCTGATTTTGATTTGAATGTGGTTAAATTACTTAAATTATATCACTAAAAACAAAAGACTTATAATCCGCATCTGACTCATATAACTGGAAATAAATGCGCATATACAGTATCTCATATAATATTCACAATTAATAAACTATGTTTTTTTTGTATTTTATTTTTGTATAACTTACTGTCCTAAGTGGAGTAGGTAGTATAATACGGTCCTGCACTTTTATTGACCATACTCTTTTTTTACGGGGAATGGTTGTTAGTAATTCGACCAAACACGCTGCTGTTGGTATAGTACGCAGATAGGTGGCTTCCAAATTAAATTATAAAATATTATTAACAATTAAATACAAATAATTACCTAAGTAATGGAAGTTTTGATTAAATTTAGTAGGAAAACTATTCTTCTCTAACCTTTATTGTGAAATGAAATATTTAATTATTTTTTTCTTCGTTTTCCAATCTGTTATAATATTAATAAACTACATAATAAATTATATTGTGGCTTAATATAACAATATTTTCAATAAATAAAGAGGGTGTCATATTTTGCCCAATTGATTAGCGACAAATGCACTTGGGTTGTACAATAAAATTGTCGTGAAGTTCTTTAATGATATATTTTTACGGCTATACTTCAGTTGAGGCATGGTCTAAAAAGATCGTGGGTAGGCGATGCGCGGATTGTGCAAATGACGCATGCCGAACGAAATATAATTTGTCATAAAAATCCAACATGCGTCCATTTAATGTTATGTTTTTTGTTATATTACTAATAATAGTAGTATATTCATTGACATGTTTTCTTTTTTAAGTAGATACGTAAAGTTTTTTAGTCATCTTTACACGATTTAAGAATATTTTCATCCGACGCCATGACAAAACAAGCACACCTCGACTATACATCTCCGATTGGCGACGCGTGAGAATTTTCGTCGCACCTACCATTGAAGATTATTTACCGTTTCACTGAAGTACGTTCTTAATACAATAATTTAAAATAATATATTTATTAGGTAGCCAAGAAACTTTGATTCAGTTTTTGTTTATTTAAGTATACTATGCATAATTATTATAGTTATGATGTAAGGTATGGTAAATCACAACGTGGTCGTATCTAAAAAGACTTTTCACGACGATTGATTGAAAGCCATTTAATGAAATAATAAATTGGTTGCATGCGCTGAAATCCAGACGTATATAATGCATGTGAATTTTATCATACAGTAGGTTTCAGTGATGCCAACCGTACTATAATTATAGTACAATACTATAATTTTAATTCCCCGAAAACTGTAAAATACTATATATTTACGCCAAATATACCAAAATACTATAATTTTTAAGGATTCAAGACGAAAAATGTTCCTGTACTATATATTTTTTTAGAAATACTATAACTTTTACACCTTTGTACTATAATCAGTATAGAAAAAGATGGCAACACTGGTAGGTTTTGAAACTGTGAATGTACCTACTATACAGTAGTGTTTCCAAACCGCCGGTCCGCAAATAGTTGTCCCCCATTTTAAAATGCATATTATGTCAAAAATTCCAAGCAAATCATCAATCAAAAAATGTATTCTACAATCTAGATCGTGTGCTGTATTATTTTTTAAAAAGCTTCGGAGAGCTTAATTAATCACAATTTGAGTTGATGAGAATATAAATAGTTGAGGTGCTAAGGATTTGCGAGTACAGGTAACATATTATTATTATAATATAATATTATGTACTACATTAAAAAATGTTAGAAGCAATTTTAAGCAACACTACATACTTACATAATATTGTATAGGTATTATAATATATATGACACAGGATTCAAACATGTAACTGGTATGTATGAAGATATTATGTAACCATTTTATATTCTCAACATTTAATTAGAATATTATATAGGTACTATCCGTAGACATGGTATATAAAATGTCCTTCTTATTTTCATAACAACGGTATATTATGATTTTAACGTTTTGGTTTACCTTTTCATATTTCAAATACTGGAAACAAATAAAGTAATATCAATTTTTATTCATGGAATAGTAATAATGAATTATTTCAGAACAAGGTTTCATTTGAAGATCGTTGAAATCAATTATGATGAATTGACAATCGTGCATTTAAGAGGCCATCCATGGACTGAAACCGAATGCGGTTTAGATCCGTGTGCCATACTAAACTTATGATTTTTGTTCATGAAAATATATTTTCACTAAATTTGTAAGTGTAAGTGTATGGTATAAAAGGATACGATCAGATGCTTATAATACCTATACTTCGTGAAAATATATTTCAATGAACAGAAACGATAAGCTTAGTATTATGACACACGGTTCGAAACCGCATATGGTTTCAGTCCATGAATCGCCTATAACTTTGAAGATGATTTAGTGCAGTGGTCCCCAACGATTTAGTGCAGTGGTCCGTGAGATTATTTTGGTGGTCCGCAGAGTAATTTGAATATATTGCAATTTTCGTATTTATTAAAAAGTTTCAGTAGGTACTTGAATTTTTTTTTTGCTATTTTAGTCTTATTACGTTGTCAGTCCATATTCAATGTGTTAAAGAAGAAATAAATTGAATAAAGTTTGCTGTTCGGGATAAAATAAAATGCAAATATCGACACACTGATATTATTATTTGTAATTCTTGGAAACGGCCGATGTCGACACACCACTAAAGTAGAAACGTTCGATTTTTTCAAGTCAAGTTATTCTTACAGCAGCAAAATAATCCGATGTTCCAAGATCTCTTGTCTGACGACGATTGGCTTGAGAAAAAGAAAGCTCAATTGATCTATCATCCGACGATTGTGTCAAAAGTAAATTCCACTCGTCTGTATCAAGATCTCATTTTTGGCTTTTTGTTAAAAATGAGTAGGTACTGAGTGTTAAGTGAAAAGGCCTTAGGTCACACTGATTATCTTTCTGTTACCTGTAATTATTTTTATGCACCTCTATGTCGACGTAGAATTCATTTTAATTTAATAATCGTATTGAATCCTTTTTAATAAAATGAAATTTAAAATGTTGTTTTTTTTGCATTTTTCGTAAGGAATATATTCTGTATTAATAAGTTTGTTTATTATAATTATTTCATCATTATATTGACATCGAATTTTTAACAAGTGTGGAAAAAATACTTAGTAAGTAAGTAGTGGTCCACGGCATTCAAGATTTAGAGTTTAGTGGTCCGCGAGGTCCAAAAGGTTGGAGACCGCTGATTTTGTGAACTTGGTCACTGATCTACTTATATTAATTCAATTCTCAGCTCATTAATTTTATTATTTATTTTCGGCTAATTACGCGACTTATTTTATTTGAAAATTTAACGAAAAATAATAATTATATAAAAAATACGCTACACCAGACTAACGTATCACCTCTATTATAGCATATTATATTAAGCATAGACAAGTTTGTTATATTGCCCTTGAGATCGATGTTTGCATACCAATAAAATCTGAAATTGGCGGCTTAGTGTCTGGTCCGGTCTTTTGATCGGACACGCGAACTAAATCAGTAATTATTTACAACTAGAAAAAATAAACATGTTGGCAATTTTTCAATTTTAATTTTAAAGTATACCACGAACTGGTCATGCTTAAAAACAATGTTTTATATTGATCTTTTCTTCCTGATTATATGAATCATAATTATAATAACACACTATATTATTATTGCATAAAAGATAATGTAGAAGTCGGATTTCTGGTTATTATATGACGGAAGAAAATAAATGATAGTGTTGATATAAGTAGGTACTTATTATTATTGTGAAAATAATTATTTATGTTGCCACTAATAGTTAATACACATATCGGCAGCCCTGTGACTTTATTCCATTGCACCTACCGCGATGGGATTATTGAGTTATTAATTACGCAATTTCTTAGCCAAGTCACACATTGAAAATCTTCTCGACTGGGATATAGGCATAAATCAAAACTGGACGCAACATGCAACTTTCTTCCTTGCACATAAGGTTGCAATCATGCGGTGTGCGGTGGTACATTTAGTTACTTGTGTTTTGTGAATACCAACACATATTCTACGTGTTGCAGTCGGAACGAGTTTAGATGTGCGTGATGGCTTAGAGTAACCAAGGTAATAGCAACTCAATCCTGTCACGATGCTTTCCATTTTCGTTGGGTACAATGGATTAAAGGCGCTGATAGAACTTGTCGTATCTGAGAACTTATTACTTTTGATGATTGAATCAAATCAGTGGCGCACCCAGGGGGGGGGGGGGGGCAAGGGGCCCTGGCACCTCCCAAAAATGAAAATTATCAGAATGATTTTAAACATTGAATTTGAAACCCAATAAACTATACCTTTGGGCTTAGACAAATAAAGACACGACAAAAAATGATTTGTAATAATTCTCCAGCACCCTTTTTAGAAAAATTTCTTAGATTTTAATTTCTCACACAAAAATTTCGAAACACTAATGTCAGGTTTTTTTAGAAACCCAATCTCCAATGGAACTGTCAAAAAATTCTCGGTGTCCACCCGAATTCCGGAGTGGTGTAGGTCATTGCTGGGGAGGGCTGACAGGGCTCTAGTCTGGGGGCCCGGGCTGTGGGGGCCCCGGCATGTCGGGTTGACCAGATAAGTGAGATAAACACACATCATAAATTAGCTTTAATAGTAAAAAAAGTCGATGCGGCGCTATTATACTGCATGGCCATGAACATTTTCAATTACTTATATAATTGTGCAATATATTTTTATAATATTAATGTCCAACCTCATTAGTTTTAAATTAGTCTGTTATTGGGAAGGTACGAGTATTATTGGACGGATAATTATTATGTACCTATTGTTATATTATTTCTATCGCTTTGAATTTTGTTTGATAAATATTGTTTTAAAATAAAAAAAAAATGTATTCAGTTGAAAATGTCCCACTGAGGCGGACGAAACCGGTCCTAATATATTAATTAAAAGTGGAATAAGTACTATAAAAAATTGCGTTTTATTAAATAAAAACAACAATAATATGTTGGAACCTAAATATTAAAATACCAAAAATCTGCAACATAAATCAAAAGAACATTTTTTTCGGTGGAATTCGGAATAAATATTGTATTGTTGTTTTAATTTAATAAAACGTAATTTTTTTTTAGTACTTATTCCACTTTTATTAAATAGATTAGGACCGGTTTCGTCCGCCTCAGAGGGACATTTTCAACTAGTTGAAAATGTCCCTATGTATATCACCATGTATTGTGAAAATATGTAAAAATATTTATATGAAGAAGAAAAAGAGCCTATAGGACTAATTTACTTTCTCCTCCTTGGGCCCCCCCCAACAGTGGCGCACCCAGGAATTATTATTGGGGGGGGGCCAAGAAGGAGAATGTAAATTAGTCCCATAGGCTCTTTTTCTTCTTCATATAAATATTTTTACATATTTTCACAATACATGGTGATATACATAGGGACATTTTCAACTAGTTGAAAATGTCCCTCTGAGGCGGACGAAACCGGTCCTAATCTATTTAATAAAAGTGGAATAAGTACTAAAAAAAAATTACGTTTTATTAAATTAAAACAACAATACAATATTTATTCCGAATTCCACCGAAAAAAATGTTCTTTTGATTTACACCACCACTGTAGTGGGTGTAGTCGTTCTTTTCGCAGAATGTTGCAGATTTTTGGTATTTTAATATTTAGGTTCCAACATATTATTGTTGTTTTTATTTAATAAAACGCAACTTTTTATAGTACTTATTCCACTTTTAATTAATATATTAGGACCGGTTTCGTCCGCCTCAGTGGGACATTTTCAACTGAATACATTTTTTTTTTATTTTAAAACAATATTTATCAAACAAAATTCAAAGCGATAGAAATAATATAACAATAGGTACATAATAATTATCCGTCCAATAATACTCGTACCTTCCCAATAACAGACTAATTTAAAACTAATGAGGTTGGACATTAATATTTCATACTACGTCAGAGGCATTAAACAAATTATTTTAAATATTAACAAACCACAAAATATGAAACAATCTACACTTACAATAAAATTAATATCAACAAATAATTCTAATTAGTCAAAATTAGCAATAAATTTTTTTTTTATATAAAAAATAAAATAAAATTATCAATTGAAGTGAGATGAAATAAAAAACAAATACAACCAAAATATGAGTCAGAATTCAATAAAAATAATTAATAATGTACAATATATAAAGTTATGTTATGACATTCCCAAATATTAAATATGGTACAATAATGGAGAAGACACAACATATAATTGATCATTTAACAAATTAGAATTTGGCAAAAATTTATACCTTTTAATTTCTAGGATTTCCTGTTTATCCAATTTTATAGATTTCTCATTCAAATGCAGGATTTTAAAATTTTTACTGATATTAAAAAAGTGATTATTTAAACTTAAATGATTTCCAAAAGCTGAAGATTCATTACCATTTTTGGCACAGGCTAAATGTTCTTTGATCCTAGTATTAAAGGATCGTCCCGTTTGTCCAACATATTTGGCATCACAAGAGTCACAACTTAATAGATAAATTCCACTTTGGTTAAGTTTATCTAATCTATCTTTAGTATTCACCAGTATATCCAACATATTAATTGAAAATGGACAAAAAAAGTATTATTGCCTTTAAATTATACACAACCTACTCAATACAACACAGCCTTATATCTCGTTTATCGGTCTTTTGTCTATTGCACTCGGTGTACCTACACCATGGCCCCCACATCCTGAAACGGGCCCTCAAGCTAGGGCAGTGGTCGGCAAACTGCGGCTCTTTGGCCCTTTGAGTGCGACTCTGCCACAGATGCTCTCTGTCATATTTGACATGACTACAAAGAAGAAGCAAAGAAAATGGAAGAGGATAACCGTAAATGTAATGTTGAGTAGACCGAGACTTCGCGTTTATTCAAAACTTAAATGGCTTCCCGACCTGTATTTATGTGTCGGGAAAAATTGACGCATTCAAATTTAGAGAGATACTACAACTAAAAACTAGTAATTTTGCGCTAAATATTCTGTCGATGATGCAAAGAAGAAAGCAGCTGAGGAGAAGAGTCAAGAAAAATAAAGTTCTGTATTTAATTAGGTACTGAATAAAATCTTTCAACAATGTTAATATTGCAAGTTTTGTGGTTAGTAAAAAGATTTCCAAGAGAGGAAATCAAGAGTAAATTGAGAAATCGATTTATTGATGAGAACCTGGAATCGTGCTTAAAATTAAATCAACAACATACGAACCTGACTTACCCAAACTTTACAAGGAGATGCAAGGCCATTATTCACATTGAAATTGTCAGTCATTGTCATGATTCAATTGTATGGATACCTTACTTACAATTTAATTTTTATTAATAAATAAGATCATTATTACGTATGATATTCAGTTTTATTCAGTGTACCTACCTATAATTTAATTAGGACTTTAACTAAACTACCTACGTATATAATTTAAGTTTAAGAAATTTGGCTCTCAAAAGAAATCTCAATCGTTGTACTGTTGATATTTGGCTCTATTGACTAATGAGTTTGCCGACCACTGGGCTAGGGTATTTGACGGGCCCCCTATCCACCGCTTAGATTAAAGGCAGTGGGAAACACTACATTAATGTTTTTCGAATTGTGTTTTAGTTCAAATTGAGGGTACTTATACACAGGGACGGCTCTAGTAAAGGAGCAAAGTGTGCACTGCACTCCCATCATCGATTAAATAAAAATATATAATATACAACCCCCATGTATTCCGAAAAATACGATATCGAAAACTTATACGAAATCAATCATTTTGAATTCCGCGCGCATTCGAGCAATAGTGATTTCGACGCGCAACGCCACCGTCTACCAATACACACGTAACTACACCAATGAGACGCGACTAATACACATACCTCCATCGGTGAGACATGGCAAGGAGCAAAATTCAAAGTGTACCTTGAGTTTACACTATTTTTCACGCATACATTTAAAAATTCACAACAGCAAATGAGGCTAGTAGAATCAAAACCAACAAAGTTCTATAAGACTACATGAATCTTCGTTGGAAATGATGTTTTCCAAGTTAATTCTTCAGGAGGTTGCTTGTACCTAATGCCATAGCACACAAAGCTTAACTCGGCGTTCGGTTAATAAAACCATACACTGGCCGATATAAATATTCCAACACAAGCGCTTAGGCCACGCGTCGAGATATAGTTGGAAGCCTAATTATTGATGACTAATGTCATGTCGATGCATGCCGTGCAAAAATAGAAATATATTCCCGACTTATTTATCAAACGGTTAGTTTAGTAAG
This sequence comes from Rhyacophila brunnea, assembly GCF_057557595.1. Lineage (NCBI taxonomy): Eukaryota > Metazoa > Arthropoda > Insecta > Trichoptera > Rhyacophilidae > Rhyacophila > Rhyacophila brunnea. The sequence continues at coordinate 19,495,568 of NW_028232796.1, read as the reverse complement.
TTTAGTTCAACGTACGCCGCTCCCGGTTTCACCGATTTCGCCGATATTACTCGTATTATGCTAACGTTGGTGGATTAATTTTTTTATTTTCATTTTGAGATTACCCTATTACTATTAGTGTTTCAATAGGTAGGTATCTTAAATTAGATGTACACACAGTTCAGTTCAGCTTGTTGATTTTTTTTAATCAGGTGGGTATTTCACAGAAACGCTGTTATTGAGAATAAATAGGTACTTAGGTGTAGAATTGTAGACGTAGGTGGGTGGGTAGCTTTTAACAATTAATTATCCTAGTGTTTGTCGTATTGAAGTAGGTACCTAGTTACATAGGACTTATAATATTTATTATTACGTTTATTTTGTACAGATAGGTAGGTAGGTATCTATTCAATAAGAAGGAAATGGAGCATAGGTACTGTCGTTGAATGAGAATTTTACAAGTGGAATTATTATTGTTCATCGTTATTTTAATGAGCGATTCACATCGAGACGGATGACAGTTTACATTGGCCGACATTATTAGCTCAGCCAGGTATTCATTCATTGAACGGTACCTACCTACCTATTTATAATTTAACTTATTTGAAACGATAATGGGGCCCTATTTCGTGGTCGATTTGAGATTAGGTGGTACCTATTTTGATAGGTAAGTAAGTACGATAAAAAGGCCCCATTTCTTTCGTGGTCATTTTGAGATTAGGTAGGTATCATTAACCTTATCATTAGGTAGGTAACTGTGTAGGTAGTATGTCGATAACTACCCACTGTCCTATAGTTTAATGGGAATTAATTTTCCGAGTCGAATTCATGAAGCAATTATTATTCACATCGGCGCATCATCTATTCTATAGGTGGGTAAGTATAAAGACTGCTTTCGGATCACAATAAGTGCTAATACTTCGATACAACCCTACCTTGGATAGCTGCCGTAGCGGCAGAATGTCATCAATGGGAATTTAGAGCATAAATCGACGATTCAATGCAATAACGTCATCGTAGGTATCGTGACAATGCATTCATTAAACGAAGCTGCGATTTTATATGACAGATCACAGCACTGTCGTGTCGCGGGAACGTTCTGCGATTTGAATCTGACATGGGCTGATTTTAAAGAAAATACCGAAGATATTGATTTTTCCCACGAATATCGACGTTTCGGCTTAAATATGTTCAATAAGCATGTCACTCATCATGTTAAATGTGCCGAAATTCCTTCGTTGCAAAGTTTATATCATTTTTTGCAGTTCGACGTTTAACATAGGGGCAGATTGGCAATGCGCGGAGGTGACATTTATTTTTTATAACTTTTATTATAACTATCTTATTACTCGATGGACAACGTTAAAACTTTGGGGAATATGTAAATATGCATCGTCTAAAACATATCTACAATGCTGCTGCACGCAATGAATTTTTAAAAATCGGCGGTCACAGTTAGAGTTCCGTAAACAACGCGACCGAATTATGCCAAATTATCAGCTATGTTTCGCATTAATCATTTCAAAATCATACGTATATTTAAAATGTGTACTGAAGAGAGCTAGCCGCCTACCTAGCCGGCTGGCTTTATATTTTAGTAAATGAATTTTTTTAAATCGGGTAATTTAATACTTAATTATAAATAATGAATAATTATTATTAACGTGACAAATTTTAACTTAAAAATGAACTAATAGTCTTATACAGTAGAGAAGATTTCTACGTTACTGTTGGAGCATTATTGCTACTTCAACTTTTCACTAATAATAATTTACTGGAAGTATTTGGCAAAAGTGTTACCCTATTAAAAATAATTTGTACAATCCCGATGATTTCAGTAGGAAGTGAGCGTTGTTTCTCAACTTTAGAAAAGGTTAAGTCATTTTTGAGAAATACAATGACTCAAGACAGGCTAAATGCTCTTGCGATGTTAAGTATAGAAAAACAATTGATATCGTCAACACCAGACTTTAATGTTCGTGTTATCGACGTGTTTTCAAAATCGATGGAAGATGGGGACTTCTTGCATAAATAGGTGAGTTTTTTTGCACTCCCTCATATTCTTGTCACCGGCCGCCACTGCTTATACAGTGAATTATTGGCGATTTTCAGTACGTCATATACTTTAATAATGGAGCTGTCGACACATAATAATCAGAAAATATATTGGACATTTATATAAATTAAAATGTTGATAGTCATGAAGTATAATAGCGCCGCAGGCGACTTTTTTTACTATTAAAGCTAATTTATGATATGTGCTTATCTCACTTATCTGGTCAACCCAACACGCCAGGCCCCCCACAGCCCGGGCCCCCAGGCTAGACCTGTCAACCCTCCCCAGCCATGACCTATACCACTCCGGAATTCGGGTGGACACCGAGAATTTCATTAGGGAAAGGGTTTCTAAAAAAACCTGACATTAGTGTTTCGAAATTTTTGTATTAGAAATTAAAATCTAAGAAATATTACTAAAAAGGGTGCCGGAGAATTACAAATAATTTTTTGCCGTGTTGTTTGTCTAAGCCCAAGGTATAGTTTATTGGCTTTCGATTTCAATATGTAAAATCATTCTGATGATTTTCATATTTTGGGGGGGGCCAAGGCCCCCTGCCCCCCCCCCCCTGGGTGCGCTACTGCCCCCCAATATTAAATCCTGGGTGCGCCACTGAATCAAATAATATATGTCACAGGCTCGTTGTATTTGAGAGAAAGGTGATATAATATATGGATTAATACTAGAAGGAAGAAGGAGCGTAATGACAATGACGTATTCGGCATAACCCTGAACTTGTATAACCTCTTCCAAGAAGAATATCTCCACTTTTGCTAATTTTCGTAGACTCCTTATAATAGGCGTGTTATGTAGCAAGAATGGACAGTGCTCAACCGCTGAGAGGAATACTGGATTCAAGTCCTGATGGTCGGAGGTCGACTGGCAGGCCTAGACTATTGTTTGAACGGTGTCAATAAACTGGGTGTTTGGGGCACTTATGATAATAATCTGTATACACGATAAAATAGGATTCCGTGTAAGAAAGACGTCAAAACTGTTTCATCGTAACAAGCTTATCATGCGGCAGTGGCGAAGGGTGGAGGTAGGCTGTTGGGATTCGACATAAATAGCGCACACTAAATATTGTCAGTCATACTTATTTGTTTTCATTGAACTAAGAATACAATTATTTACATATTGTGCTGGTTAGTTTTTAAATTTTAATTAAATCTTTCCTACACCAAAACATAATAGTTTAGGTATGCTAAGAGCGATCCGACAAAAATAGTACACACTTTTTTACATACTTATTTGTTTTCGTTGAATTAAGAATACATATTACAGAGGGTGTGGATTAGTTTTTTTTAATATTCGTAATATATATATATAATATTGCCTTCTCCAAATCATTATCGATAAAAATATTCTTCTATCTATAAAATATCTAAGAAATGTATATTTTAATGGCATAATATTAGATAGTTTATAGATAAATGAATATTTTTTACTATTATCTACTATGGATTGGATTAAGCAGGGTCCAATTGCATTTTGAGGTTTATGAAGGAACTTTTATAGACACCCGACCCCGGGTCGCCCCCGGAGGAGATGGGTGGATAACGTCAAGAAGGACACAGAGAGGTTGAGTGTGACCGACTGTATGTAAATAAGTAAGTAAGTACCTGAGTAAGTTATATGCCTACTGAAGACGAGATAAAAACTACATAAATCTATGCTATTGATGGCAATTGAAAAAGTCATTTTTCCATTACATGTTAGAACTCCTTGTATTGAAATAAGACTATAATCTAGCTACAGTCTTCTAGTCTAGTAGAGTCTAAATGACTTCCTTATGGCGACCAAGCTGAGAGATTGCGAGGCTGTCTGCGGTGGAAGAAATGTGACTGTAGATCTCTTTCCAGTGGTGCCTGACGATAAGCTACCACATTCGTTTACGTTTACGCTGTATGGAACAATAAAGTCCATAAATCAAATAGATATCTGAACATCAGAGTAATAGCCATTATCAGTGGCGTAGCGAGACATATACATCCCCTATACAAAAAGTATGTAATGTTTCTAAGAAAATTCCAACCAAAATCAAAGTCAAAAACTGTACATATTTAACCCTTATTTTTAAATCACCTACCCTGAATGCGAAATGCTTGTAAATAAGATGCTTTATGAAAATGCTCTTACGACTTATTTATTTTTATGTAAAAGACCCTGTTTTTGTAGTTTGAAAAAATATTACTTCACCATGTTCAACTCTAAGAGGATCATATTATTATGGTCTGCCTCATGGTGGAAGTTGTATTAACAAATTTCATTTTTACGATAAATGGATATTGTTATCCACTTGCTCAGTTTATTAGGTCAATACTCTGGGTTCAAAAACACTTTGGAAAACAATGTATGAATTTGCCAGACCTGGGATTCGAATCCGTGGACCAGACATTATAACCCGGCACGTTACTGCTAGACATCGTGAGTGTCATAAAAATATTATCCACCATAATACGCCCACGATGGCCGAACGGTAACATGTTGGCATATTATAATGTCTCCGATCCAGTGTTCGAATCCTGAGTCTGGAAAAATTGACTTTTCAATATGTATTTGGACTAAAGTATGGACCGAATAGGTAGAAAAAGTTGTTAACATTTTCTATTTCTCGTAAAAAATAAAAATTTGTTAACATAAACGCCATTCTGTGGACGTCCATATTATGATCCACTTAGGATCGAATATGGTGATGTAACAATAATAAATAATGTATGTATAATATAAAGTTTAATATGCGTCTATTCAATATATTGTTGAGACCAACATTACGCTACAATTCACAGACGTGGATACCTATTCATAATTTTTATTACTGATTTCGGTAAGTTACATAAATGTGTACGCAAGAGTAAAATATATTTGGCTCAATCAGCGATGATGCCATCTAACGAATTCGCATTGATGAACTTAAGTATAGATTTATCAAACCCAACGCTTGTGATGGACCGAGTACGTGACATGTATGGATGATCTAGCATTGATATTATTGTGTCACGTTTTGTAGACCAGACGAAGTGTAAAAAATCACAAGATCACATTTTCGCTGGCTTGACCAACTACAGAATGACAATGCGAGCACTTGAAGATTCGAGGACATCAGAATGAACGAGTGGGCTTCAAGGTTCGCTGAGGGCTTCAGCGTCTGAAATGAAGAATATGTACTTAATAATATAAAGATATACGTACGGAAGTAGTTTTCAAGTAATAAGGAAATGAATGTATTGTGAACACTGTTTTAAATATCGAATGTAGGAAAAACATCAAAACAAAATAACTAAAACGTAAATAATAACAACGTGTTTTTATTTACCAGCAAACTCACTGCGTTTAATTTTTACTATACCATTCATTCGGAGTTTTTATGAAACTGTATTTAAAAATAGAAATATTAAAAAAAACTATTACTAGTCAGTATTTTTTCAGTTTATCTTAGATCTCTATTGAAATGAAGAAAACCCGATGAGAGTCGTTTCTATTTATGACACCTACGCGATCGTTTTGTTAAACGGTCAAGTCATTTTTGCGTAGAGACCGATGCTTTTACTACAGACTAATTACAATATTGATTAATATGTCGAATTAATTTTATACTATCATATATCATCAATTTATTGCCGGCATTGGAACGGGAAAGTTGTAAATTGATGATATAAAATGCAGTCACTGCTACAAATAATCTCAAATCCTACCTTTAGATTTTAAAATAACAAGGTTCTATCTATAAAATTTTAATAATATTTTTTTACAGTTAAAATTTTTAATGTACTTGTAGCAGTGTGTGGGGTAAACGATTATTATTTAAAGTTTATCCAGAACCAAGTGTTACAAATCACATTATATAATATTATATAAGTCATGTATGTATGTATGTGCGTGTTTTAAATTACTTTTATAGTGTTGTTGTTGTTATTGTATCGTGGAAATGTTGTTCATGTGTTTGATATCAGTAGGAAAGTAGGTAATTAATTATTTTTCTGACGCTTGTATTGATTTTACAATACTAATTAGTCGTAAGTGCTCAAAAAAATGTATGCATAATCTTATCACGGAAAATATATTTTAAAATCATAACAACCATTTTAACAGTTAAATTCGCCTATCATGTTTTTATATCTACAGAAGATGAATGAAGCTATAGGAGAGTAATTGCATTTTAATTTTGGGTGAGTAAGTATTAACACCCTCTCATTGTGATAGCACCCATCTGAACGCTTCCTGCGCGCTATCAGTAATATAACAGATTTGCCACACATTTCTAACTTATTCTGGCTTCACAGAATTCATTTAACCTCATATTTTGATCTTTGAACTCTTTTGTAACTTCAGTTGAGGCATGGTCTAAAAAGATCGTGGCTAGGCGATGCGCGGATTGTGCAAATGACGCGTGCCGAACGAAATATAATTTGTCATATAAATCCAACATGCGTCCATTTAATGTTATGTTTATTGTTATATTACTAATAACAATAGTATATTCATTGACATGTTTTCTTTTTTAAGTACATACGTAAAGTTTTTTATTCATCTTTACACGGTTTAAGAGTATTTTCATCCGACGCCATGACAAAACAAATCGACGTGCGGACACCTCTACTGTCCGTCTCCGATTGGAGACTAGTGAGAAATTTCGTCGCACCTACTGTTGAAAATTATTTGCCGTTTCATTGAAGTACGCTCTTAACTAAATACTTCCCGCACACATGCTGTGCAAATACAACACATATTATCTTATTATAATTATCTTTTAATTTCTACTGTGCCTAAATCAATTAATAAATCCGTCATCCATATTCCACCTTTCTCTCCTGTGATTTCTACCTGTATTCGTCCGGAGCAAAAAAAGCGTTTTGTTAGTACCTACATCTTTAGCAATCGGGGCTCACAATTTTTTTTATGGAGAACTGAATAATGAATAAACATAATTTTCCCAGCAGTTTTGCCATATCTTTTTGATCTACCTAGTATTTATATAATAAAAAGAAAGAAAACAAAAGTGTTTTTAATTATGAATAATTTGACTAACATCTTTATCAATAAAAAGCTACCATAAACAAAGTCATTAAGTTACATATTGTCTTACCTATACTTATGCACATCAATATTTACTGACCATGCTCGCTCCTAAACGGATCATATGGCCCTCCACAGAGTAGAAAGTCTATAATAGATTTTTTACGAGAAATCATTATTAACTATTCGCCCAACTCATTGGGTTCTTACAAGACTCAAATAAACATTGAAAAACAACATGCATTTATGAACAGTGGCAGGTAACCACGACTAGAGTTGGGTTTCGGGAATTTCCCGACGGGAACTCTTGAGAAATTTTCGAGATTTTCCATCCTGAATCTCGAGAATTGAAATTTTTTACATTTTGGGATTACTTTATTATCAAATATTAATTGAAGAAACGATTTTCTATATGAAAAAAGTGGACAGAAACACAAAACGTTCAAAGACTGATCGGGGCATTTAACACAATTTAAGTCAACGTCGACTCAAAATGAGCGCAATTTTTGCAACATCAGGGAATTTTGTGTCTCAAAAGTGTACGCGATTATCAGACGCAGCGATTGATAGTCTGTGTTTTTTTAAATTATATTTTAATAAGTAATGTTTTGAATTATTTATGTTTTCTTACTTCTATTTTGTTTGTCTTCTTACATAATTAAAAAAAAAAACTTTTTTTTTTGGAATTTATCTGTTTTTACACTGATTTTAGGATTTTTACACGTTTTATTTTTAAATTTCCCGATATCTCGAGAATTCTTTTCTGGAAATCCCGAATCTCGAGAATTCAAAATTTCATCATTTCGGGAAATCCCGAATCTCGAGATTGAGAGTTTCTCGAGAAATACCGAACTCTAACCACGACCCACGGCAGGCACATAGTCATCGATCAATTTTGTCCAATTGCCACTGGCATAGTGAGTATACGTGAGGATTAAATTCATTTTGTTTTTGTAAATGCGGAGAAAATCAAGATCCTGAGCATATTGTTGAGAACTGCACCATCTAAACCTTGGCATAGATACATCTGTATGCTGTAGTGTGAATTATTGTGACAATTATTCACCTAATCTATTGACCTTACTGAAGCAAGCATGTCTTCTTTTAATTAAAATTCTAATACACATTGAATCAGTTCGGTGCGAGGATGAATCGATGCAAATTATTATAATAAAAAAAATTAACCAAAATAATTATTGGAGCTATACCATGTTAGGTCCATCAGTTAAATGGCAATCAAGTCAAGTGGCTACATGGTGGACTGGGCATGAGTCATCCAACTGAAAGCGTCAGACTAAGTGGCGGAGGAATTCCAAAAGACCATGGAACGGAAGTAAGACGTGATGATGTTGAGGAAAATTATTTGAATAATATGGATCAGACCATTCATAAAGTCATATTTATTAACCTGAGTAATGTTAATAGGTCAAGCACTTTTTAATATGCTAGACAACATGTGCTCATAATATGACTTGGGTTCGCAGACATATATTATTATCCTCATATGATGACTTCTTTTTTCAGTTTATAAAACGCTTCAAAGATGATAAATTTACCGTTTCATATTGGCGAACACTATCTGTTGCAGGGATATAAATGATTAATTCTAACCGAAAATTATTACAGACATGATTTGAACAGCCTACCTACATGGATTCAAACGCTTACTATAAAAACTCATTATCACGTCATATTTACTATGATGTTGAGGAAAATATTAATTAACGTTAAATTACTATAACTGTATCTTTGTATCAGATTTATCAGGCCCCAATAGTAAGGGCTCCGAGCAGGATCAGATTTATACTTGAAGGGAGTTCTGTGATAATACTTATTTGATGGTTCAAAATATATACATATATTTGCTGGGGTAAACTTGTACAAGTATGTGCTTGCGGGTATTTATATTTCGGTGACGTATATTTAGTTGCAGTTGATTTCAATTAAATTATATGTTAATAGAGGCAACTATCCACTTAGGGTGTCAGGCTGGGCGCAGACGTGCCTGGTTCCTCTGAATTAAAGGATTTTCATGATATTTTCAATTTATTTTTCAGGCTTCTAAGTATATAATAATATCGTTATTAATTTCATTGACCTGAAATTAAAATATATCGATTATAATATATTCAGTGAAACCTTGGCGATATTGACAAAACGTAAATGATTATTGTAATATTGCTGTTAAATATTATGTATAAATTTGAATTTTTACATAAAAACAATACATAAAATATCATAGTTTACAGTAAGTATATGTTTTATTAAAATTAATAAATACTCATTAGGTCCTAGACTGAAAATCAAGTCGTCGGTGGCTGTGAAGAAAAAAACAAGCAAGGATATTATATGCGTGACACTCGGGTTTGTTCGGTATAATTTAATCCCACAAAAATCGGATATGAGTGCAGCTTTGCAATGCATTTTTTATAATGTTATTAATACCTACTTACATTAAGTATCTAGTCACATTCAGTTTGTGGCCAAGTTCCACCACTGATTGGTATTATATAATATAATTCGAGGAACGAAACTGGATCATCAGTTTGGGACAGTCGAATGTACAGTTTTAAACGTAAAATATTATTGCAGTTTTAAACATTTGAAATATTTAAAAATATAATAATATGAATTACCATCAAGTTAAACCAAAATCCATTGAATATAATATGATTTCCAATGCTCACCAGTTTTACCACAAATCTAAAACAATAATAATACTTTAATATTTACATATATTAATAATGTATCTTGTCTGTGATAACTGTGGTTTTCTGACCACAGACAATAGGTAAATTATGATTGTTTTTAGATAGAAATTATAATTATTGCCATAAGTCAGCTGTCACAGAAACTTTCATTGTTTTGAAACCGGACTAAGTGGGGAAAGAAAATATACATATTCAAATGAAGAGACTATACTTAGAGGGAATTAGTGGCGATGATTCTATGTTAAGCGATTAATTAAACCCTACCGTTATTATTATAATATAAACATTATAAAAAAATCTGTGTGTGTAGTTATGTACGCGCGTTAGAAGTTATACTTCTTTGGTGAAACAAAACAAAAAATAACAAAATAAAAAATATCAAAACAAAAAATAACAAAACAAAACAAAATTAGCCGTTACCTGAGTATATTAATATTACAGTGGATTAGGTTGATGAAAACCATACGCGAATCATCTATGTATCTTATAATAGCACATGGTAATTGTAATTTAATTATTGTATTGGACCAAAACTCATCTTTGCCATACAGCGGTTATAATTAATTCAGAAGAGCCCATGGTTAATTAATAAAAAAAATAAATTTAATATATATTTTGAATTATTTACCAACTCAACATTCACAGAATTTATTAATTTATTGATATATAATTTTACTCATCATTAATACTTAAATAAATATAGCCTCAAATCTTGATACACAATCTTTACAATGAAAAATAAATATACATTCCAATATAAATAAAGTTTTATGAATATAAATTAACAGTGTAGAATGTTAGTCTCCAGAAATTTGTTTATAAACATATATATTTAATATATATTGCATATACAATATTGGTTATGTTTACAACAACGTGCTCTTTAGTTGGTTGTATTGAACGACTAACTAAATGACACTATGCGCATGCGCACGTACCCTCGAGATCGAAATGAATATAATCATAATAAAAAGTATATGTTACATCGGCGCACGCAACTTCGTCACACATCCAATTTAACTTTGATTCAAGCCAAAGAACTCATTTAGATAAGCTGTATAAAAACCCAAGAAATGTTGTTCTCGTTGTCTATTGTCTCCAAACCATGGTACAGTACGTAAGCTTTGTCTGTTAAATATTTTGTACTGAAATTACGCTGCAATAAATAGTAACGTTTTAATTTACGTAAAACTCTATTAATATTAAGTTCCTGTGTTCGTAATCAATTATCACTGCCCAACCGCTCCAGCATCTTGGAAGGTAACTAACCTGACAAATTACCTTAAAAGACTTAGGGTCTTTAAACGTACAACTGTGAAGAATTACATCAAGGAGTTTCCACAGAATATCCCAATTCTGGTAAGAAACTTAAGGAAGGTTAACATCATCAAACCATTACAGGATACCTGCCAGCCCAAATCACCTGTTTCCTTAAAGCACTCACCGGGAGGACATAACAGTTCGATCAGGTATGTTATGTGAATGTCCGTGGTGATAGAACAAGCTGAACCGATAGGGACGGGATCAGCTTATAGAGGACATTGTCCAGCAATTAATGTATCAAGGTCGAGTTTATGAAAAACGTTATTTAGGATTATAATACTAATCTCAGTGCGATATTTTAAAATAAATCTCAAGGTACACGTATGAATAATAATTAAATTACAAGCTTTCTTATTTTTTTATTTACCTTAACTTTAATGTCATATAAAAGCTCCAACTTTATTTAAAACATGCTTATTTTCACCTGAAGTGTAGAGATGTCAGTAGAACCAACAAGGATATTAATATCTGTAGATCAGAGGTAAAAGGTCGGGTGTCCGTCGTTTTATGAAAATGGGCTATAAATAATAAATGTAGTCATTCCATAGCCTTTGTTGTCTAGATAATTGGTAAAAGAATTGTTGCCCTAAATGAAAAACGGGTAACAAAGTTATAATATCTAATATATAAAAATTAATATTTGTGTGTTTGTTTGTTCGTATTTAATGCGCAGCCATACCGTTCATCCGATTGGGATAAAACTTTGTAAACTTATTGCTTGCACTTGCGGGAAGAGTATAGGCTATACTAATATATAAAAATGAATGTCTGTCTGTCTGTATGTCTGTCCCGTATGCGTTCCTATACCATTCATCCGATTGCAATGAAATTTTGGTAAGTGGTTGTATGCACACCCATAAAGGTTTCTGAATTAGAAAAATCATCATCTTCTTCTTCTTCTTCATTCTATCTTCTTTTATTCGTATGGTTCCTATACCATTCATCCGATTGCAATGAAATTTTGGCAAGTGGTTGTATGCACACCCATGAAGGTTTCTAAATTAGAAAAATCATCATTTTCTTCTTCTTCTTCATTCTATCTTCTTTTATTCGTATGGTCCCTATACCATTCATCCGATTGCGATGAAACCTTCATCAGTTGTTGTGGTAACAACCGCAATGGTTTTTGAATTAGTACAACCATCTTCTTCTTCTTCTTCTATTCTATATTCTTCTATTCGTATGCGTTCCTATTCCATTCATCCGATTGCAATAAAATTTTCGTCAGTAATTGTGCCAACACCCGCAAAGGTTTCTGAATTAGTACAACTATCTTCTTCTTCTTCTTCTTCCTCATTCTATCTTCTTTTATTCGTTTGGTCCCTATACCATTCATCCGATTGCAATGAAACCTTCATCAGTTGTTGTGGTAACACCCGCAATGCTTTTTTAATTAGTACAACCATCTTCTTCTTCTTCTTCTTCTATTCTATATTCTTCTATTCGTATGCGTTCCTATTCCATTCATCCGATTGCAATAAAATTTTCGTTAGTAATTGTGCCTACACCCGCGAAGGTTTCTGAATTAGTACAACCATCTTCTTCTTCTTCTTCATTCTATCTTTTTTTATTCGTATGGTCCCTATACCATTTATCCGATTGCGATGAAACCTTCGTCAGTTGTTGTGGTAACACCCGCAATGGTTTTTGAATTAGTACAACTATCTTCTTCTTCTTCTTCTTCTATTCTATATTCTTCTATTCGTATGCGTTTCTATTCCATTCATCCGATTGCAACAAATTTTTCGTCAGTAATTGTGCCAACACCCGCGAAGGTTTCTGAATTGGTACAACCATCTTCTTCTTCTATTCTATCTTCTATTCGTATGCGTTCCTATACCATTCATCCGATTGCAATGAAATTTTGATCAACTGTTGTGCTCACGCCGCAAAAGTCTCTGAATCGTTACAACTATTTTCTTTTTCTTCTATTCTATCTTCTTCTATTTGTATGCGTTCTTATACCATTCATCCGATTGCGATGAAATTTTGACCAGTTGTTGTGAGCACGCCCGCGAAGAGTTCTGAATTAGTACAACCATCTTCTTCTTCTTCTATTCGTATGCGTTCCTATACCATTCATCCGATTGCAATGAAACTTTGGTGAGTTGTTGTGCCCTTGCCCGCAAAGGTTTCTGAATTACTACAATCATCTTTTTCTTCTTCTATTTGTATGCGTTCTTATGCCATTCATCCGATTGTGATGAAATTTTGACCAGTTGTTGTGCGCAAGCCCGCGAAGGTTTTTGAATTAGTACAACCATCTTCTTCTTCTTCTATTCGTATGCGTTCCTATACCATTAATCCGATTGCAATGAAACTTTGGTGAGTTGTCATGCGCATGCCCACGAAGGTTTCTGAATTAGAAAATCATCTTCTTCTACTATTCGTATGCGTTCTTATACCATTCATCCGATTGCGATGAAACTTTTGTCAGTTGTGTGCGGTTTCTAAATTATTATTATATAACATACAAAGTTTGTTGTTTGTTTGTTCCATCCAATTTTGATTTTTTTTTTAATACATATTTATAACATTAATAACGTTTTCATATTTTGGATTCGATTTTAATTTAGTGTTCTTATGTTTGACCTTTACTCCTATTATAATTATTTTCATATTGCCATATTGTATTACACAGATATTTTAATATTAAAGAAATAATTACCTCTTATTATTTTTCAAATATCTAAGATAAATATAACCACGAAGCGACCCCGTGCGAAGCCGGGTACTTCAGCTAGTAGTATATAAAATCGGATGTCCAAAAACTTTTAGAACTCAACGTTCTGATATGATAGAATCGTTTAAAAAAAATATTTAAAATGTGAAATTTTAAGAGAACAGTTTATTATTTTGTTAATGACGACAAAAATATACTAAAACACAGAATAAAAAATACACAAATTAAACCATTGAATAGGTATATTGTGCCAAAACAGTTTAATTATTTATTACTTTGCTCTCTCCTGAATGTGATACTGGACCAGGGAACTCAGAAATAATTTTAATTTATTATCTGTTCTGTGTACTGGACCTCTGACGTAGGTACGCACAAACTATGTAGGTAAATCTAATAAAATGTATTTAACGATCGTTTGTTTAATGAAAAGTGAGAGACGGTTAAACAAGTACCTATCGATTATGCTAAAGTTGTTTCTCTTACGGAACCCTAGTACTTACTAAGAAACTCGATAAAATTATTAATGGCGTCTCTTCCACAACAGAAAATTATTAATGACGTTTCATATTATATTCATTCATGAGATTTTGCACTGTACCTACGTCTACAACAGTCTTTAGCATAAGGGTATTTTAAGTTCATTGATAAATTTGCTGGCTTGCTTATGAATGGGACATTATGATGAATCGTCTCTCTACGGATGTATTTATAGTCACTGAGAGAATACTGGGAATTACACGTCTAGCTGGTCTAACTTTACTTGTGTTATATTTGTAGCTGTAAACAAAATACAAATTAAATAACAGTTTTATAAATAATGTAGTCAGTCAAGCGCTGTCTCGCGTTATTATTACTATACAATTTTATAGCACAGAGCAGGCAAATCCAACGCGTTGATCGTGGAATGGATTTAAATCGATCGTACCATGAATTAAGTCGTGAAAATGTAAAAAGCGTGTGCTTTGAATTGTAGGAATATGATTTCATTGAGATTTTAAAAGGGAAGCATTAACCGTTCCAATGTTTACACGTAAAAGTCATTTCTAAATAAACTATGGAGAAGCCCGCACGATTTAGTCGTCATCACTTCATTCGTATTGCATCACTCACGGCCTGTCACAGGAGCGAGAGAAAAAGAATATCTGTGCTTTAAGCTGATGTGTGGTCACAATCAAGCTATAAGCTTATTTCACAGTAGAAAAATAGTTTGACGATGATTGCATTGAGTGCTTAAAAGAAGACCAAAACTTATCATTTTCACGACGAATTGGATAATTCTGTATGATGGTGAAAGGCGAGCAATGTCATTAATAAAATTATTACGCCACAGTGTTGTTAGCCAAGTATAATACGGTCATTCTGTTAAATAATAATAATGGGAGTATGTGGTGGATCACTGTCAGTTTTGATATTGGATAGCAAACTTGTAGTTGGGCATGCCTGGAATAAATCACATATTTTCACAAGTACAATATTTGAGTAACAAAAACATAATATTTAACTCATTATAAAATTTAGTAGACTGTATGGATGGGGTACGTCAGAATGGCGGAAGTGTGGGCTCAAGGGTATTATGCTTGATATTGTTTATAGACGATGAGGCTACTACCATGTGCATTGACTTGTTAAGGTTCAAATAGACTATATGACGATCAGGCACATATATGCTAAGAGCGAGTTAGTGTCTATGATCAAATCTATGCCATTTCGACATAGTATACATACATATTGTATGACAGCTATGAATGACATCGTATTTACAGTCTGTGACACCCTGTGACACAGGACGCCAACATAAGAAAAGGGTTTTTCGACATATATATGACCGATCGTCATAGAGTCTATTTGAGCCATTAGTTTTTAAGAATACCTATAGCTACACTGTACATCGTTGAGGCTTGCTAAGCATTCATTGAATTTTGAATCACCACATTGATAATTATCGCGTTAACTGCTGGTCATCTAGTATCGGTGCGTAGAATATTTATTTGGTACTTACCTACTTAGGTACATAAAGATTCTTGTAATACGGTGCAAACAATGTGTCAGTAATTTCGTAATCATAGATAATGAGGAGAAATTTTGTTACTAAACACCATGTATGCAACCATATTATAACTGGTTGGGCCAATCATGATCGCCCTCACCCCTATATTTTCCTCCTACCTCAAATCCTCAATATTGTCGCAAGTGCAGGCGCAACTCAATTACGGGTCATCAGTCAACCGTGATTGAAAAACATTGAGCTCATCTAGGCTTGTTACAGCTAACGTTAACGAGGAATTCAAAGCGCATACAGAGTCATTCATCAACCTGTGCTTATAAATAATTATTACTTATTTACTTATATAACTTATTAAGAGTGATAGTGCGACCAGGAGTGACAATCAGACCACAAAGCCAGTTTTAACAGCATAAAATGTCAGTGCCTGGCATCCTTAACATAACCGTCCCCCCCCCCCAGCATCCACATCTACCATTACAATCATTCCACCAAATTTAAAGTAAACCGAAAAGCGCAGCAAATATCCTTTTACCTATTTAATAATATCGACTACTAGTTACATAATACTCGTATTATGTCAAATTAATTTATGCAAAAAAAAATAATCATAGAATTATTGTTACATTCTGTATCACAGTTTATAATAAGTCAAGAAGAATATTAATTTATTATTTTCATTAATTATTAGTTTGTTTCTCGGCAATCTTTTAAATGGTTTAGTGTTGGAACTCCTCACGCGAATAAATATAAATTATTTCCCAGCCAAAGGCATCATTAAAAACCTCTTTTGGGCGTGGGAGGAGCCGTAGCTATCTTCACGTCAGCTGTGATGAGATGTGGGTTCACATTTCACCTGAGCAGTCACCACCTGTGAACCCAATATTTAGAGAGCGTCTCAACTTGATATTTACTGACTGAGGGTTTTGCCAAAATCGCGATCGTTAGCAAAATAATAATATGTCCTATATTATAACTCTTCAAATTAGTGCGATTCGCTACATTACTTGTCTGTTTCTTAGACAACGTGTATCATATGAGAATTTTACAAATAGAGTAATAAGTATGTATAATATGTGTTCTTTAGTAGAAATGTAATAATATTAATTGTACATTATAAAACTCCATTATAATGTTTTTTTCATAGAATATTGTAGCATTAACAATAAAGTTTGTTTTAAAACTGATACTTATCGGTTTTAAATATAAGTGGACTGTTTGGTTTTTGGAACGGTGAGAATGAGAGGGAACTGGTACTAGCATGGTGTTATCTGTAGATGATGTTTCTCATTGTGCGCACTGGGTGATTGACTATTAATTATTTACTGTGCGCCATCGACTGCGGGATAAACCCTCACAAATTTCGAATCACCTTGATAATAATATATGAAATCTCTGGGTGTATCTCTCGCATGGAGAAGAATTAGATTATAATATTATCGATCGTAGAGATATACCTTTCGTTGACTTATGTTTTACACTACTGAATCATTGACGGCGGATAAAACATTCGCACTCCACTTAACTTGGTGCTGTTACTGGGGCGAATGAAGTTTTGTAACACCGTGGAAGATAGAAAAGATGAGGATTGGTGCTAACAACCATATTATATGGTAACGAAGAGTCATAGCAGCAACCTTCCGGTTGCTAGTTGCTACAAAACTAGTTGATATCCAAAATTCTCTTCTATTATACAAGAATTCTAATGTATGAGACGTTGACACAACCGTTGTTAATTTACTGGTCAGAGTGCTCTCAGAGACTATCACCAAGACTGATTCGCTTTTGGTGATAGTGATAGGTATAACACATTTTACTGAAAAAAGACAACTGGCATAATATATGACATAACCTAGAGACCTGGAGTTAAGTTTAATAAGAGTTTTTGGCAGTGACGTCCCTTGACAAAATGCCGCCCCTAGGCAGCGCCAAAATGCCACCCCATTTCTTATACAGTATTTTTTATCATCCTTTCATGACTCCAATATCTAAGAATTGTGTTATATGGATACATTACTAACAAAATATATATTATTAAATCTAATCTAAACTCCATCTCTACTTCAATAGACAATATTACGAGTCCACGGTTTCAGATACATTCAAAAATACACCTGTAAACTCGCGAGTGACTGGCAAAAATATTTGGATAAATTAATTAGGTAAGTATGTACCTACCTATAATTTGCAAATCTGCACGTGTATTTGCTAGTCATCAAGAGCATGACGTCTAAGGAAACGAAAGTAAACGACGGAAGTAAACTAGATATCGTGAACCCGACAAAAAAATACATTCCTGTTAAACCTTTTATGTTAATTAATACATTTTGTTTCCAACCAGTGAGCTGAATTTTTTATTGGAAAGATATTTCCGTTACTAAGTTTAGGTACTTACCTATTGCCTATACCTAATGATTCGCCTCGATTTTCCACCCTTTAAGTAATGCCGTCCCCAAGCGATGCTCAATCTGCCTACCGCCACGGGACGTTACTGGTTTTTGGTGGTTGGAAAGTAGTTCGGACAATCACTGGTCGACTGGCAAGCCCGAACTTTGGTGGTTAATGTTAAAGCGGCCGATGTAGATAACTGGAGAACACTAACCCAGAGTAAAGGGGCAATGACGGAGTTTTCTGAGGTATTTCGCCAAGGAAAAGTTACAAAGTTTTCAATTTGAATCAAGGTAATCTTAAAACAAACTCTTTTATTAATTCTATTATATTTAAGTTTTTTATATTAACCATTGTTTTAGGGTCGTATGCATGAGATTCTCAAAAACCTTATAGGCGATAAATATACTGCACGTTTGTATGCATGAGTACAAACGTAATTCGTTGTTTAGTGAAGTCAAAAATGTGACGTCATCATGTGTCATGGTGTCTGTATAATGGCAATCTTATAAAATTTCATTCTCCAATCAATAATTCAAAATTTTGAAATTGTAAATGTGTCTGAAAGTGTGCGAACGGTACCATATACATTTAATAATTATAAATGAATAATTGTTATGAACTTTAAATAATTTATCAGATATTTTATCACATTTATGACACTAATGATGTATCCAGTGTATTTGAGAGTTGTGCCTTGTTTATTACAGTTATCTTACAATAATTAATTAGGTAGGTAGGTACCATAATATTTTGAAGAATGCAGAATGCTTCCAATTGCATATTTTAATGCCAGATACAGCAGTATGTACCTATTTTTGCAGTCGTTTAGCGGAGATATTTTATCGTAATCTTACGTAAATCCATCTTATCTCTCCATGAAAAATATTGCGTTTTGTAAGCGAAATAGGTACGAGGCATTGTATCAGTTACCTACTATCTAGATTATAGACTAGGGATCAAAATTATACGTATTTTGTAAACAACACGACTAGGAACTGTTTTTAAAGTTCGCAAATGTTTTACAGAGTCTACAAAATGAACGAGGGCCTCAAGCAAACGTTTGTTGTAATGAATGCATTATTAAAATGACGTTTGAAAGTGACAGATGAAGCAGCCATTTTGAATGGCGTGTGACGTCAGATTGCTTACGTCACAAACAGAAAATCGGTTAAATAGCTTATAAGTAAAGAATTTGGGAATCTCATACATTAAATCCATTTTCAAAATGACGTACCAATGATATTAGTAACACGATTTATATCTAGCGTCAGGAGTTATCCAAATTTGTGAACAGTGAATGTATGATGTAAGTTCTAATCCCACTCGAAACATCTTTTTTCAGTTTTTCTAATAAGTATGTAACTACGCATCTGAGGCCTTTGAAAATTACGTATTTTCAATAATAAAAATATATTTATAGATTATGAATAATAATAAAAATATATGTATTTCCGTGTACAATGACGACTTGGTTAATTATTGACGATAACTTACTGATAACTAAAAATCAATTAATGGTACCTAGTAGTAGTGGCGAAGGGTGGAGGTAAGCTGTTAAGATCCGCCATAAAAAGTGCATACTAAACTTTGTCAGTCATACGTATTTGTTTTCATTTAAATAAGACTACAATTTACAGATTACAGATTAATTGGTTAGTTTTTAAAATACAATTAAACCCTGCGAAAACTAAGCCATAATAAATAATAGTCAAAAAATACTAGTATATCTATAAAGTATCTATAATTATGCACTTAAATCATACATAACTTTGAATGTTTTATAGAAAGAGTAATATTGTTTATCTTTTATGGTTTGGTTTAGGCAGGGCTTAATGAATTTAAAAAAAAATAAACCAACAATATTGTAATATGTATTCTAAATACAACGAAATCAGATGGGTATGAATGAAAAGGTGTGCACAATTTGGTCGTATCACCCAAAATATACCAAAACGATTGTGGTTTGGTTTAGGCAGGGTTTAATTGATTTTTAAAAAGTAACCAATAAAATCTGTAAATTATCGTCTTAACTCAATAAAAACAAATACGTATGACTAACAAAGTTTAATGTGCACTATTTATGGCGAATCTTAACGGCCTGCCTCCACCCTTCGCTACTGCTTAGTACCTATCATTACTTTGATTTAAATTGCAAAAACGTTAGATAGAGTAGTTATTATAAATAATTCGCTTGCATCATTGACAGATCGAAAGCCAAAGGGGATAGACAACGATTACACACAGGACAAAAATCGTCGGACACTAATACACCGTCAATTTCCCCCCTCCTCTGGAAAATACCCACCCGTGTAAAGCCCCCTGTTTACAAATAAAAAAAAGCTCCGTATCGAAATTTATTTAACAAAATAAATATGTGCTTATGTATATTTTTGAGGTTTTTCAAAAATGTATATGTATTATCATAGGTAATAAGAAGCGAACAGTATTAAATGTAATCATTGGTTGTATATTCAGTATTGAATATTAGTAGTTAGGTACCTATTGTTACCATCCTGATATTAAGGCTTAGGCTTTAATAATTGGTTGACCTAAACAGACCAAATTTTATTTCAATTATTCAAAATCCCCGCCCTTTCAGGACATAATTTCAAAATATACTAATAAAGGCGTTAGCCGCCCGGTAGATTGCTAGTACAAAGTACCGGCAGTAGTGACTTTTTGAAAAACGGCAGTTGGAGAAAGCTCCGGCGCCAGAGTACGCCATTTTCATTGCCAACCTATAACGTAAACTCATGTTCAAACAACATATAATCGAATAATATTTGTAACCGTATGTACTTCGTCTTCTTCTATGGCGCTACAGCTCAAGTCGAGCCCTGGCCTCCTCCACCGCCGTCCTCCAGCCAGAACGGTCCTCCGCACGTCTTTTCCAGTTCATGATTTTTAGCAGCTGGTTGGCATCTTTTGTAATGTTGTCACCCCATCGTGTGCGTGGCTTATCGTATGTACTATTATACCCAAATGTAACTAAATTGTCTCCTCATCAGACATCAGACACCCTCTCCAAGAAATCTCACTCGATCGTATATTGTAATAAGTTGACTTAATGTCATAAGTTTACACTACCTAACACCATCTGTATGTTATTTATATTTTTGGTAACCACATATTACCGTGTGCGGAAACTTGTACGTATGGAGTTCGCCGTAGCACACTTCACCGTGAAATTTTGTATCGGAAAATGGCTGTATATGGCCGTACAAGCTCTTTCGGTCGTATAGTACTGACATAAAATTCATGTCTAAATAAAACACGTTCTTGTTGGTTTACACTTTAAAAGAAGCCAGCAGTAAAGAAAATTGAAAATAGCTGATATTATACTGGATTATTTGTTAGGTTAGGTTAGGTTTTTATTCTTGAATTCATGAATATAAAGATCACGGCGAACTGTGCCACGGTGAAATATTTTACGTACAATTTACATGTAACCACAAAATACAACTGAAATAATGATAGTGATTGTTTATTTGCTTGTACTCGTGAATGGAGTACTTATAAATAAAAGTATTATTTTGTTAGCGACAATTGGTAACCGTTCTCAAATAAATGTCGCGTGTTGTACAAAATACTTGTCTTATAATAATGCTATCTTAATGTCCTGTTATTTGCTACGTTACATTGTACTGCAGCCACAAAGCTGCATATCGTTTGTAGGTAGGTACTTAAAGAAGGTTTTCAAGTTCAAAAACCATATAAGTATTCAGTATTAGGTACTAAAAATGTGGTCATTAATCAGTTCTGTAATTTTATTATAAACGGTAGAATAGATATTATAATTTTTTCACTGGTATTACGATGGAAAGGTATTGTACCTAAGGTCGTCATATCGAAAGAGAGACGAGTATCGATACCGGTTGATTGTACCTATTAACAATAATAGACACTTCGGTTATTGACCAACCGAAAATGTCCAAAGGATGAAACCGTTCTTTTGATAAATAAAATTGTGGATATAATACGGAAAATAAAATACATAACTAACATATTTATTGAGTCGCCAGACAAGTGAAAAATATGTTCGAGATTAGGGATTGCAATACCTACCGAATGAAAATATTAATACCGGTTTTTCGGTATTTATTCTTGAATACCGGTATTAATACCGCAAGAAACACGGCGTTATTTTACCGAACGATAACCACTCTCTATACATTATTACTCTGAAGTTTATAAGGCTTTTCAAGATGTGTATTAACAACAGAGTAATTACTATTGTAATATTTTTACCTATCTCATCTGAGAAGACCCGACTATCCATGTGTGAGGCGAATCTAGCCTCTCAGGGTCTCGAAGATTGCAGCAGAGCATCTCCTGCCCTAGTACCGTGTTTACTTTTGAATAAATGTCCATGGGTACAAAAATCCAACATATTCCGATTGATGCAAGTTCACGTTGCAACAATAAGAAACTAAATACAACACGAGCTTTCGTCAATAATATAGTTATTTTAATTAAAAATATGGTGACCGGACCAAACAGAACATGACATAACAGAACAGTGACAAAACAGAACAGTGACAAAACAGAACAGTCAGGGGAAAAATGAAATATTAATTTTTGTGGAATCTATTTACCAATTAAATTTTAAATGAAATAGATACATACCTATACTAATATATAAATATTAAAAAAAAAAACAATTTTTAAGTGAAATCATCAAGGTATAATTATATACTTTCATTTTTTTTACAATACCGTTATTTTGAAAATAATGCATTTTTTCAATATATAGACTATAGAGTATATAAAATTGTATAATGTAATCACTGCATGTTGGCCATTCGGCGTAAATATCTCAATTTATCTGAAAACCCGCTGCAATAATCTCGATTGACATTTTGGCAATTATGCAGCTGCTAGATTTACAGTAGGTTAACACCATTTATTGTAAAACCATTTAAATGACTAAATCAGGGAAAATACAAGATATGGAACGGATTATAAAATGCATTTATTTTATGGCGCTTTGGAAATGATTTGCATCCGCAAACTATGTATGTATACAATTATCTTGTTTGTCCATATTCAACGGAAACCCTGATAAGAATTAAATTATCAACCCCCTTTTAATCCTGACATACTAATGTTGCTAATAGATAGATTACAATATATATTCAAATAGTTAAAATTCCTGAAAAAACTAATTATTTCGTTGCACCTAGTCACCCAATCATTTTGAACATAACATTATATTGATTAAGATGAGATATCCTAAGCTTGCCGGCGACACCGAGTTAAGTTTATTTGAGGCTTTCTAACCATTGGTAATGCAGAAATTAGGTATATAATTTCATTTATTATGGCGTATTGAAAATCAGTGCTATTAGAAATCTATCAACATAATAGAGATAGGACAGTTTCAATATTAAATTTATATTTTTCCTGAAAGGTCATAGTTATATTTATCGTTGTTCTGTTTTGCCACTGTTCTGATTTGTCATGTTCTGTTTTGTCATGTTATGTTTTGTCGTGTTTTGTTTTGTCATGGAACCCTATTGGCTATACTCCTTCAGCCCAATAGTAAATACAAACATAGAGAGTCCTCAATAATATACTGAGCCCATACAAAACAATAAAATATTATCAGTTATTTGATTATCTGCAAGTACGGAAAAATACGTATTCCGTCACCTATTTTCATTCAAGGCATCTCTACTAAAATTAATTTTCAAAGAGATCCTATAAGATAAAATAAAATTGGTAATTTATGAAACGACAGGTGATCAAGAAATATTCTTTTTTACCAAACCTTTTCTTCATTATTTTTATGCCATTGTCTTCGTGAATCAAATACTGTAGTTGAATGTCATAAAAATATGTGAAAATGTACAGAAATAAATATAACAATTATTATGCTATTTAATTATTATGGCCTATGTACCTACTAAGACATAACATATCATAAAGGTAATTACAATTTTAGATTTCATCAGGACTGAGTCATATTTTGTTTTGGGTTTTCATCAATTTCTTGAAATAAATCTTGTTTTCCCAGTCCAAATATTCTTACATGTATTTTTACCCTATGTTTCCATATTCAAAGCGCATAATATGTTATGTACATACTATTTAGGCGATAAAACATGTCACTTCTATCAAATATAAAAGACAGTAATATAATAACAGTTTCTTGAAAACAAAATAATAATTATAAAGAAAATTAAACAGGCGTTCGCACCTGGCCGTGAAAACATAATGAAACAGTTAACGAGGCCGCAAACTATTGCCGGGGATTTTACGAACTTGAATAGTAATTTTATTATTACATTTATGTCTCTTTAAAATAAGTACATCTTTACTATTCACTACATAGCATATGAAATCATATTTTACAAGTAAATGATAAATGATTTGTAAATACAAGATTCATTAGATCTCACACTTAAATACAATATTTAATTATTATTTAACATGTCATGACAATTAATAAGCAGCTATTGCAAATATACTTCTTCAACAATTATTATAAATTAAAAATTATTATAAACAAATTTATTTTAATTACGAGTTTTTCAATATACCTACCTACCAGCGGCGTACGGTTCATAGATGCTGTAGATGCGGCCCATGCCTAAATTATCCATATAAAATATTCATAAGATTAAAATATTAACTTAGTAAAACCGTGGAAATACACAAATATTATCATACTCACCCTAGTATTTTATACTTACTTAATTTATAGAAAAAAAACATTATATGTATTAATTACTTATTAGGTATTTTGCTGTGAATAAAATTCGTCATTAATTATTCTCTAAATTCATTTTTTTTCCCCATATGGTGAACATTACAATTTATAAATTTAAGACGTTCACAACATGACATTAAAAACAAATAAATAGTATTAAACAATGTAAAGAAGAAATACATATAATATGTAGTATCACAAAAACAGTATGAAGAGTAAAGTTAAAGGTACAAAAATTTTAAAAATTATAAACCATGGAAGCACACCGAATGAGCTAAGTCATTGCCGACTCCAGTAGAAAGCCGATACATTCACAACGACTGGTCCTACTTTTTCCGCCCCTCCAGTTGTTGTCGATGGATGACCTTTCATTGCCTGTCATTGTTCTATATAGTGCTCATACTGACGCGTCTGTCGAGTTCACACAGGGAATGGTTTGATTTGTATAGATGAGTTATATGATAAATAATACACTAGCTCTAGCATTAACACACCTTCTACAAATGTAATGCATAGGTCAATGCTACAATTTTTTTAGAAATCGATATTACCACCGGTTTTTGTGTGAAGGACTAGTCTGACTTTGACAGCTGATGAATAACAGGAATATATTATATATTAATAATACTGATAGTTAATACCTATATTTGATGTGATATTTTTTTTATAATTCAATGAAACGAGAAAGGGGGAATCAACATGTCAAGCAATCTGGGATCTGATTTTGACAGCTGAAAAAAGGACCACTCGTTGCTTGTGCAAAATTTATGCTCAAGCTTTATTAATCTAAAGATGGCGGTGACTAAGTGGAACCTATTTTAAGAATCTACAAAACAACGCCCACCTATATACTCATCCTCACGTAGGTAGAATATAATAATATCAACATCCGAAGCGATTTGGTTGAACAGAGTTATTGTCCTCCCAATTGGCATCACCAATTGTAGATTAGAACATAGATCATGCCTGATCTCAAAAGTCACCATACGCTACTGCTATCTATATCGATTCATTTTTACATTAGTAACATAATATTTTTTACTGACCAGAGAATTGATCTCAGAACCATCTACCTATATGTTAGTAGAGTGGTTGAAAAAAATATTTACAATGATTAAAAAAATACTATTCGATATGATCAAGAACGGATGGAACAATTTGTACATTTGAGAATATTATATTAGGTAAATATAAATTTCGATTTCATCAAATATACATCCATCTATAGATACTTGTTGTCCCAGATAAATGTAGCTTTTCACCTGTTCGAGCTGAGTGCCATTGATGAGGATCTCTTTTTGGCCCGCAAAGCAGTTGAACATGACTTTCGTCTTTGTTACATTTATTTTCAAACCTACTTTGTTGCTTACTTCAGCGAGATTGATGAAATTGTTCGCAGAGTAAAGCTAGGCTGGAGTGCTTTTGGCCGCCTGAATAGTGTCTTCAAAAGGGACCTTCCACTGTGCCTAAAGCGCAAAGTGTTCAACCAGTATGTGCTTCCCGTGATCACATATGCGTGTGAAACAATGACCCTAAGCAAATGAGAGATCCAGAAACTTTGAGTAGCACAACGTGGTATGGAGAGGTGCATGCTGGGCATAAGGACAAAAAGAGGAATGCCTGGATAAGGAAGCAGACAAGGGTATGCGATATAATACAGTTTATTATAAGCCTTAAATGGAGATGGTATTGACACATAGCTCGAAGAAGAGACAATCGTTGGACAAATCTAGTCATCCAATGGTATCCAAGAAGTACAAAATGTCCGCAATGTAGACCTAGAGGCCGCTAAATCGATGAAATGATAAAGTTCTGTGGAAGTACGTGGCAATGCAATGCACAGGACCAAGAGAAGTGGAAGCAGCTTGAAGAGGCCTTCATCCAGCAGTGGATAGATTCAGGCTGATGATGATGATGATGATGATGATATTAGATAAATAGGTATATAAATTTAGACTTGGCTGAGATTAGAATAGGTACAAAGCGTTATTTTACTTATAAGTACGGTATTGCATTGACGTCTGCGTTATTGGGCGAAGTCGGTAATTCGCAGAACTTATAAACATTTTTTTACAACACCCAATAAATTTCCCATATTACTACCATGGAAATATTATGATCACCACATAATTATAAGAAAAGCATTCTGTTCACCGTTGAATTTAAATCTGATTTTTGTCAAAAGAGTGAACCACAGAATTGTAAACACTAATTATGTAGGTACCTAGCTACTTATTTTACATCTTTAATACATAATATAATATATAATATTTTATAATAATAAATATATAATTATAATATATAACATTAACACCTTTATTGCATAATATAATTTATAACATTCAAAACGTGGAATATCTCAAAAATATAGGTACATACTTTTTAGAAAAAAGCCATTTTCCGAACCAAATACAAACCTGCATCAATCTATCCCGGGCAATGTGTTTTACTAATTTATTAAGAGCTTACTTCAGTGAAACGGCAAATCATTTTCAACAATAGGTGGGACGTAATTTCGCACTCTTTGCCAATCGGAGAGCGATAGTGGAGCTGTGAGCACGTCATTTTGTTTTGTGATGGCGTCAAAGGAATATATTCTTAAATCGTGTAAAGATTACTAAAAAAACCTTTCGCATTTACTCAAAAAAGAAAACATATCAATGAATATATCATTATTATTACTAATATAACAATAAACATAACATTAAATGTACGCATGTTGAATTTTTATGACAAATTATGTTTTGCTCGTCGCGCGTCGTTTGCACAATCTGCGCGTCGCGTAGTCAACTGTGTAAATCTCTGAGGGATTCCAAATTATGTATTCAAAAAGAAATACTACATTGTTACAATTTGTGTATTATTCGTTGAATAAAAAATACTTGTATTTAATTTTGAATTTGTTTCACGTTTATTTGTGATGTATGACACATTACCAATTACTTACTTAAACTACCTATAAAACTATTAATAATAATGACATTTGTATGCACGGATTACTGAATAATTCGACCAATAAAAGGATTATATAATAGTGTCAAGAGTTGACATAATGAAAATCCCCGTCGACTGAATGAAATCATGGTACCACCGACATAGTTCAACGGAAAATGACTTACTCAGTTGTTTATAGTAGGCCAATAAAACTTCAAATGATTATGGATAACAGGCAGGTATGTGATTCTTCCATACAAGCATTATTGTTATCTAGAAGGAAACCCTATTCAAGAATGAACGAAAAAATATTATTATTATAAAAAAATAAGAAGATAATACTGGTATCTATAATTTAAGAAGTACCTCATGTAGAATAACCGAAAAATATTTCCAAAAGACCCCTATTAAATTGAATTCCATCGTCATTTTTATACCACAGCTAATGAAAATGT
The DNA here is from genome assembly GCF_057557595.1 of Rhyacophila brunnea. Classification (NCBI taxonomy): domain Eukaryota; kingdom Metazoa; phylum Arthropoda; class Insecta; order Trichoptera; family Rhyacophilidae; genus Rhyacophila; species Rhyacophila brunnea. The sequence goes on along the minus strand of NW_028232796.1, from coordinate 19,467,306 downwards.
CTTGCGTATGTATGTAAAAGTATTGTTTCCACAATAGATTATTTCATGAATGCAGTCATCCATATGGCCAGTGTCTTCTAAAACCTTTGAACAAATCGTTTTCATGCTTTGCAAAATATTTCCTGATTGTTATTTTAAGTAACTATCACAATATAATATAATAATATGCACGTATAATTAAAATAGTATTTCCAGTAGATAATACGAATGAATGTTATTTTCATTTGTTTCTTTTATCTGTCATCGATTTTAAAATAATGTTTTTAAAATTGGAACTGCAAGGCCCCTGCGTATTTCAAACTTAATTTTTCTGAATAATTATAAAACGCAAAGTATTGAAGATTCTTTATATAAATTACATAATGAATGTTTTTCCCTTGTGGCTCAATGTAATGTTCGAATAATCCTGGCATTTCATTCTGGCAGATGAGAATAATAAAAAAAAAGATTGTCCTTGTCAAAAGATGAGCATGTAATGCAATCAGTAATAACACATTCATTATTTTATTTTTCGAATACGGAACGGTAAACATATTACCAAGGAAAACCCCAGTGCGAATTTCTGTACAAACACCAATTAAATAACATATTATTAAGTTCGTCATGAGTTTGTCTAACATTAATTTAAAGGTGTGGCAGCAGAGATGGCAACACCGGCGACAGGCGGAAAATAGGAGAGCAGGAAACCATAGCAACCAAAAGCAATTGAATATAACACGAAAGAAAAACACCGGCATTTTTCGCCAGATATATTACCCATTTTGAGTGATATTTCTTTATTAATTACCTACATAATCGATAAATACAATATTTGACTATTATTCTAAAAAGGTAATAATATTTGGTAAGTTAATTTATCCATTTGTATTTAGTAGTATGTTGGTACAATGTCTTAATTTATTTTACGATCCGCAATTAAATTTTAAAAAGTAAATATAAAAATATTATATACGTACTTACTATAATATATTATATACAATATACGAGTACATACCGGTGGCGTAACTTTCTACTAAGCGATTATTTAACGTATACCTTAAAATATCAGTATGGAAGAGTTAATGTCAATAACTATTTAACAGTCAACTTTTGACTTTTATTAACCATAAAAATGTAATTATTGATAAAAAAAATAATTATATCATTTACTTACGTGTATATGAATCACTTTAGTGCGTATGTGATACGTGCGTGTGTAACAACTTTGTGAGTATGCGACAAACCATTGTGGAAGTGAAGATGGTATGGTTGACACTGTTTACAATAATTAAGGATTGCAATACTAGTATTTCAAAACCGGTATCCTAGTATTTTACGATACCGAAATACAGGTTTTAAAAATCAGACAATACCGATATATTCGGTATTGAAATTGGAAACAAAATATTATTAATTAACATAAAAGGCTTAACAGGACTGTCATTTTTTGTCAGGTTACGCAATGTCTGATTTACTACCGCGGCCCTTCATCATCCTTGGTGACCAACAATGGCATATGCTATGAAATATTTTTACATTTATTATATTTATTGGTTGATACTTCCGTTTTTTTTTCAATATTTTATGAATACCGGTATGCAATAGGAAATCAATTGCAATCCCTATTTACAGTGATCAATAATTGCAGGAATATTGCATGTATAGTTGCCCATTTGGATTCCTTAACAAGGCAGCATTAACTTATAATAGCAATTAATATCTTTTATTTATATGTGAATAAAACTACAATAATAATATGCAATTATGGACATTTCAGTATGTATACAAAAAACTCTTGAAAAACTATGTGGAAACGATTTTCCAGTAGCCTGATTGTGGAGAATACGTAACCGTTGCCCTATAAAAACAGCCAAATTGTGTGTGGGAAGAATATTACCATGACAACTAGATTTATGGTTAAGTATATACTAATGTATCTTGTTTTATAATATTGGACGTATTGGCTTTACACTGAGAATTGACATCTTAAACACCAAGCGATTAAATAAGTAAATTTTCTCACTGAATGAAAGTGCCTACGTCATTCATAATGGCTTGCTGTGATAAGATGCACCACACACCACCGGATATTGCGCCCACGAGGCTTTACAGCAAAACAACGAGTTATAGTCGATTGGTATAGCAGTTGCGTGTCGCGGGGCGGTATCTCGGCTCGCATCTTGCGAACAGCCTTTCTTCCCGCCACTGCTTGATAAATTACGCCCGATGAATGGATTCGCTCGCATACTATTATTTAAAATACTACGTGTGCGCAAGTTGCAACACCTTTTGAGTAATTTAATAAATTATGAATTGAAATTTAGTCACAGACCGAGAAGTGTGGTGTAGGTACTTACCATAATCAAAATAATTCGATTTATTAAACAATAATACGGTATTTTAAAAAATGATATGATGAAATTTAATGATTGATAATATGATACATACATGTTTTTTTTAAATTTTTACCCATTATATAAGTATGTTCCATTATTATTTCAGATTCTTTCCTATCTTGCTCTTAAGTTATCAATTCTGTGACAAAAGAATTCTCTCGCTTTTGAGGTGAACAATAATCAAGTTACATTCGGACACCATTTAAATAAGAATTATTCATTTGCATAATATACTTTGAAATTTACAGATTACAAATTAAAGACGTTCACAATATGACATGAAAAAAGAAAGAAATAGGGTTAACACATAATGTTTGCGATTTTGGCGGTTGTTTTTTATCGTAATAGATTTTTGGGTTTCCACCACGTGTACTTCTTCCTTCTTTTCTCGACGTTTCGGGCTCATTGCAGGGGCCATTATCAAAAGATATGAGATATCTGAGACAAGAGATATCTCTTGATAATGGTCTCTGCATCGAGCCCGAAATGTCGAGGAAAGAAGGAAGGGTTAACATAATATTAAAAAGCAAAGAAATGGAGGCAGTTTAAAAATAATATAAATAGTACTTAAATATGAAGAAATATACATGGAAGTATACCGAATGAGGTAAGTTGACCATGCATGAGGTCTAAAATGATACCTCTTCTGTTGGCTATTGTTGGTCTTTTTTTCAATTAAATAGGTACTTTAAGCATTGCAATGGACTGACTAAAGAAACGTTTTGAATAAAAATATACTTCATTGTATGTAGCTGAGCCAAGTACAGCGTCACATCTTCATTTTAGATTTGACCTACGGCTGCATTCTGGAAGACTGCTAAAAACCTTTCACAGGATGTATACGACACAAAGATACTGGATAGCGACAAGAATTCTCCGAGGCATCGCGTGGTTTTCATTTATTTTTCACTTATAGAGTATTTTAAGTAATATTAGCTTACTTCTAACAAAACGTGGCAGTGGCCTACGTGACCTACGTGGCAGTAAAGAATTAAGGACCAAGAAGATTGGAGGAAGCTAGGGGAGGCCTTCATCCAGCAGTAGAGCGACCCCGGCTGATGATTATGATGATTTTAACAAAAAAAATCTAACAACGTCAGAGATAATAATATAATATGACAAACCTATATTTAATTAACACATTAATTTTATTCAAATATTGTGATATGGGTTTTTTTAAGAATGTTTATTTATTACCATGTACTTACATTTACGAATACATTTATATTCTGTTATTTAGAGTGTGTATAACGTTTTAATAAATTCTTAATTAGTGACAAAGGTACCAGGCGCAAACATGATGTAATATTATTATTTATCACATGTTCAGATTTTATAATACAAATTTTCTATTTTGGAAATGATATCATTATAACATGTACGTACATTAGTCTAATATATTCTAGAAAGGTTTGCTAATTTCTTGTTTAGATACCAATGTACGTATTAAATTCGTGCAAATTTCAGTTATATACTGGTACATGGGGTACATTATATAATTAATTGTCGTGCAGTAATACATTAATATTAGTACGTATATTTTATAATGATTTTGGCTTTCAATACGAAAAAATATGACGATAATACCAAGTGGATTAAATAATAAAAAAAAATGTTTTTGAAGAAGCAATTAATATCTAGAATTTTATCCTATAGCATCATAGGTCCTAGGTTTGAATCCTGGGTCTGACAAGTACAAATATATTGTTTTTCAATTTATGTATGAGTCAGAGTATGGACCTAATAGGTTGAGCAAGTGGCTGACATCCATACAAACCTCCACTCTGTGGAGGCACAATAATATATGATCCGATTAGGATCGGACATGGTCGAAGATTTTGTGTTATAGTACATTACATTACAAAGCCTTAGGTATCCAATTTATAAACGTCCATGAAAATGAACTAATATTTATTATTATAATTTGACTTTAATACAAGTCATAATCAGAACCGTGATAGCCCTTCATGGATCTAGATTTCCTTCAACAACTCTATCCATCTAACCCTAACTCTAGTTTCACAATATTCCCATCTCTGATTGACCTATAGATATCATGTGGGAGGATTTTTCATTAAAAAATTAATACTTATTATTATAAAAAGGTAGGTAGTAGAAAGGTTTACGTTGCCGTGGTTGACCCTCCCCTACCCTGCAGCGATTCTACAAAGGCGATCGACGCACTGCAAGACGTGACGATGGACCGAAGGGAGTGGTACGACCTTGCACTAGCCTTATATTCCAACGCTGGAGCAGAGCAATATTTAATATATTTATATATATATTATATTACTCTTGTATGGACAAAATGCTAATAAAGAATCGTTTGGCAACCACATTAGGTATAAAATTGATTAAAATAAGGACGATTGGATACCATCTTTGTATGTTTTAAACATGAAAACTTGGTGATCAATTTTTTTCTCTACATTTATAGGTTTAAGTATCGACAAAATGAATCTTTTCTTAGCTCAAATCAGTGATTTTAGAGTTAACAGTAATAAAATCTTACACATTCATTAATATCATCAGTAATAATTATCAAATTGAATGAAAGTAAAGAAAGGCTTGTGGTTTTGGCTAGCTGAATTTGATAGTACGATAAGAATTAGCATGTTGTATCAATTTACCTAGAATGATCACTTTGTACAAGTTTCCCACAATGAAGTTTATGTCTGTTTTTTCATTTTTATTTACTTATTTGTATCTATCAAGTGCATGTAATGTATCACGTGAATTATCGAGCATTTGAAATATTGTACATCGTAGGAAAAGTATATCTATTTTAAAAAAGCGTTTGAATTAAAATGTTAATACAGCCCTTTACATATATCTATGTATATATACGCATTATATAACTATCAGGGAAAAGTAGACAAGAATATTCGAAAATAATATGGTAGATTATCTGTATACATGATAATAAATCAAACATCAAACACCGCCATTTAAAATCTTATTTGATTTTCATACTAAAGTTTTTCCTCCAATAAATTAAGGTTTTAGATCGGTGACTATAAAAACTTTTAATTCATATCTTGTTGGGATAATTGTTATTGGGTATTAAGGAATGCCATCCGGGATTTAAAAAGCTTAATGACTTTTTCATTTCCGGGATTGCGAGAGTTTGCAAAAAAAAAATTACTTTCGTATTTTTTTCAGAATCTAGATAACTACCACTATAAACTAGCAAAATTCCTTCTTGAAGCTGGAGTATGACAGTGGTGAAAGAAATTGCAGTAATAGTAAATCAAAATATTATAAGATATACATTTCGAATGTGTACCTACCAAATCCTGCAGTATAGGTGAAGATACTGAAGATATTCAAGAACTTTATCTGAAAACAGATTTACTGATTATTATGGAGATCCAAAATGTATGGTAGTGTTTATAAGAATTACGTTTTTGGTAAAAAATATACTGAGAAAACCGATAGGTATATGATTTAATTTTCGATAAATATATAAAATGTTTTTAAACATAAAATGTATGTATGTGAAAAAACATGCGAAAGAATTAATTATAAATAGTAGAAAATACACTGGAACTATAAACGTTTTTTTTTCCGTAGACGTAAAATAAATAATATTAAAGTGTATATAAAGAAGCGCATTTCTCAAAATAAGTCACCTTCTTATCAATAGAGATCTTAACTGACATTAGGTATAGTTCACAGTTATGTTCTCTCAATCCTTTTCTGTGGGATGGATGTATGGACGTTTGAACAAGAGATGTCACGGAGAGTTTAGGCTTTCGATATGTGACTGTATAGACGTAGGTATCCTTAAAGTGACCGGATGATACATATTAACGTTCTCAATTTAGTGTAGTATCAAAACTATAAAACTACAGTAAGTAAGTACATCGGCCATACTATGATAGGACACGAGTTAGTACAGCATGCCCCAACCTGTTATTCAAGGAAAGAACAACGATATATATTATAACAGAGGGTGTTGCCGAATTGAGTAGCGTAATAACTTCCGTGATTGGTACGAGTGCATCCCCGCCTAACTGTTCTGAGTAGCAGAGGATAGAGCTTGCATTGATTGTAGCCGACCTTAGTTAGGGGATGGCACGATAAGAAGAAGAAAGTGATTTTACAAATTGGAATATTGATTGGAATATGGAATATTGATTGGAATACGTATAAATTGTTATTTTCATAATTTTGGTCTTACATTTATTTTATAAGGTAGGGTGGAGATAACTTAATTGGTACAGTACATCCGATGGATAGCGTCGTAGGTCCCAGGTTCGAATCCTGGGTCTGGCAAAGTACCCACACATATTATTGTTTTTACAATCTTTGTATGAGTCAGAGTATGGACCTAATAGGTTGAGAAAGTAGCTGACATCTATTTCTCGTAAAAACAAAATCTGGTAATAAAAAACCTCCACTCTACGAAGACCCATTATAATCTTAATAAAATCGGACATAGTCGAAAATTAAATAAATAAGGTATTACAAAATAATGCAAGTAGGTATGTTCGATAGAGAATATTTTATTCGAAAATCTTGTGAATTATTCATTGAATAATAAATATATTAATAAATACTTATATTTCTTTTGATTCAACTATTGCAATTAAATTAGTTTTAAATAAAAATTATTAAGCTTTCAGTGGACCCATTTTATCTAGTATTTTCGTTATACAATCCGATTGGCAGATGCTAATAATTTAAAACAATCGAAAATTTGAAAATATATTGTATTTCACATGGATATAAATTATTATTGACAAAATCACACAAAACAATTAACAAATAATCAATTTTCAGAAATGTTACAAAAATAAATTAAAAAATCAGTAATTTAAGTTTACTACACCATGAATATTAAAGCTAGATTAAATGTAAATACATGTATCGTGCTTAAATTTCAATATAATCGAATGGTGAAATATAAATATTAATACTATCAACCTACTCAGTTTTTTAAATCTCCAATGAACATATCGTTCACTAGGATATAGCTACAACAGTTAATCTCGGTATTTTGATATTTTCAATCGGGCATGTGAGAAAAATCCCGAGAATTCCAACCCTACTGATTCTATGCCACATATAAAGCAGTAAAGCCTGCCGGGTATTTTCTGGATGATTAGGCAAGAACATGTGTTTTTTGTGTAGGAAATAGGAAACAGCAAGACGTCTTTTCAGCAGAAACATGCCGGAGGTATGCGAGGACCGGCGCCGTTGTATGTTCCCATCGGTCGGCCGACTTTGAAATGCTAAGCTAAACCTATGTTAAACATAAAAATCCCTTTCAACGATGCCTGTTTTACATTTTGATATGTTGCCACGAATTTTTTATACAACAATGGGCGCTATAGCGGAAATAAACCGCATTGTTTCTGAGTAAAAACCGCACTGGAAAGGCAGCGAATTTTAAGGTCTCGTCTAGTTAGGTGGTCCAAATTATTTCAAGTCTACGAAGAGAATGGCATGGAGGTTTTCGTGGTAACCTTTGATTCACCGCTCGGCATATAGTATTAAGACATTATTTATCATGTCATAATAATGTTTTAAATTTTTATTTCCCGTGTGATCGATTTTAGATTAGCAAGAAAGCTGTTGTGTTTCATTGATGATATTTCCACAGGATGTGGTTTCTTATAGCCCTCGAATACTAGTAATATAGTAAAATTATGCCAAATCATTCACATCGGTTCGTTTGACTACACCACTGATGTATTTTTTTTTCTTTACTGCACTTGTTAACATTTAAATAATTTCAACCACAGAAAATCATTATCAATTGCACCTTGAGAAAATACAATCTAATTCATTTCTAATGGAAATTCTGCATCATACTACCTACTTATTAAATATTTTTTAAATCAAATACAATTTTAGTGAAACTTAAACAAAAATACGGTTATATTAATAGATCTCCGATGCTGATAAGTATCTATGTGAGCAAATGTGGTGTTGTTTGATACACTGCTATTTTGTACCTAGTGAATAATAAAATCAGAATCGGTAGTGGACATTTTTAATTTTGATTTTAATATTACCTGAAAGTAGAATACTATCTATTATTATATTAACATATCGTCATCAATAATAAATTGACAATAAATCGAATCATTAGCTAGGAAATTATGTTGCATATTATGTTAGTAGAAGTTTCAAGATTTCACAATGGATGTCATTTTTCATGTAGCCAGAATGTCTGCTAAAATTATCCTATAAAACTTAATAATACTTCCCCAAATAGTTCATTATAATTCTAAGGAAACACGGTGTAATATATATGCATAATATAATACATATATTATAATATATTATAATCTGATTAGAAACTAATGACAGTAAAGTCCATTTTCGTTTATTTTTAAAGTCTTTTGTCATCAAAAATTAACTACGATTATTAATAGCGTATTTCTAAATTGAAGTATCCAGCGTGACATGGTTAGTTTCTAAGCAGGGTGAAGACGTGCACAAAGAGTTAAGATATTGTAAAAAGTCATGGCTAATACAATATAGGTATATGTGAGAGGAGTGGTTTTCAAACTTTTTTCACAGCACTCTTAGTAAACACAATTTTATTCTTTTTACGGCGCTTTAAAAAAAAAGTTATCAATTATTTGTAGTTATGCGTGAGCCAGATCTTGGATAAATCTAGGAATTGGGGTTGGTCTTCGTATTTTAAAAATATCTATTTTAGTGCTTGTTATCTGTTTTTCATGTAATATCTATTATAAAAAGGTAAAATATAATATTTTTTTGTTCAGTAAAACACTGAAGATAAACATAATTCAAATTAAAGTAGATATAGTAAATATGGCTATTCTAAGACTTTTTCAGTTCCTACCACTACCTGCCTATCCTCAACAGGCACCATCTGCCACTGCTGTATGTTAAGGGAAGAGCAGTAGTTATGCTGCATAAAACTCTTGTTATGACATGAAGAAAATATCCTTCAAAACATCTTTAATTGTGACCCATTCAATTAAAATAACCTAAACTTAAATATTTTGTCAGCCCAGAACGCCGAAGCACACAATTTGAAGTTATGTTAAGGTATTAACAGATCAAAATGATGTATTAATACTTTTAAGGGAGATAGATGTCTATTGACGATGTCAATAATTCGATGGAATAAACTGCATTAAATTTTAGACGTGCCTATATTTTTAAAAATCTCATTTTATCGTTTGTTAGACACAATCTAAAAATATGTAGGTATGTATCCACATTCTACGGAATTAGTTCTTAGAAAACAAACTGGGTTTCGTTTATTTAGTAAACTTTCCCACGTCATTTCATGAACATTGAATGAAAACATTAATATCAATTAAATCAGTAACGTTAAACAACGAATTTGAACGTAAAACTTATCCGCCAGGGTTAACTTTAAATATATAAATATATGTTTAATTAATTCAAACTAATAAACAATGAATCAAAAGATGGCACATCTAATGTCACTTATAAGCCATAAAAGAATATAGATGCCGTTTAAATATTTCAAATCGAACAGTTTTGGTTTTGTCTCAGCGGGACTCAGTAAATAAAAAGCGCGAAAATATAATATTCAAAATGTGTTCTTTTTTTCAAACGTAAATCACTCCGCAAGCAGATAGGTGCGCAGCGTTTGCCCTTATAAGTTTAATGACATCAGTGTATGAAACGAAAGGGCTACATTAGATATTAAACGAACTTACAATAAATTGTATTAAGTATTATGACATAATATTATTCATTAATATAGGGCATTCGTGGCCTATGACAACACAATATCCATTTCCATTCATAGTTAGTACCTAATCGATTTGCCAGTGCAATTTGCATTTTGAAGGATTTATTAGCAAGTTTTCAAATTACTATGAACTCATGAAAATTGTTTAAATAATTGCGTTTATACCTATATGTATTTAAGCAATTACATTTATAATGATTCGTGAATGTAAGACAACTTAACAAACATACATAAGTAAGTATATAATATACCATGTATATAATATGATCCGGTTAACACTCCCAGTTCCCAGTGCACAGCGCGCTAACTGCTCATTATGCAATTTATATGCAACTTCATTAAAACTGTAATGTCACACATTGAAATAGTAAAAACTAAATAAACTTATGTGTGTATGTGTTAGTGAAGTAGTCCCAAATAAAATAGTGTTGGGTTGCAGTTTTTAAGCATCCTAATCCCCCCCCCCAAGGTTTATGTTTTAATTATAACAATTATACCAATTAATGATGCAAAAGACCGATATGGACCCTAGCCGCCTCTAACATTCCTCGCCCCTCAGCACTATGTCGTCGTTCAACGTTGTGAATTATAAGGGTCTAGGACGATTTGGCGTCTTGAAAACTGGACGCCACGCAATTTGAAAATAAATAGACGTTAACTACTTATAGGTACTTTTCAAAAAATATTTAATATTTTTATTTATATTTAAATTATTATATTATGATTTAATAGTTGGTGAGAATTTAAATATGCACACGTAAATAATGATTTAATCGTGCATATGTTTAAGTTCCAACGAAAAAAGAGTTTTTTTTATTTTATATAAAGCCTAAGGCATGGTAATTCTCAATCCGCAATAAAAAAACATTATGTTAAGAGTAAAATGAATTAAAACTACTAAGTAGTAGATAGAAACTGATTAAAATTTCTCGTACACGTTTCTACGAAAGTGCGGCGTCCAATTGTCCTGGCGTCCAGTTGTCCCATTCCCATTATATGTGTGTTAGATCCATATATATTATTTTAAGATATCCAGCTGATTGCAGATACCGTACAGTTCGTAATTAAGTCGGCGCCACCACAATTAATTTTCACGAATTGACCAAAGGATCTTTCCGAATAAACTACGCTCAAACAGCACCAGTTTCTGACAATCGTAAAGCACAGCAACTATGGCTCAGCCCCAAATGACCAGCATTCATTCTAAGGTGTGCGCTCACTTGGCACAAATGTCTGGACATGTTTTCAACCTCTCTCTCTGCACAAAGATATTTTTTAGAAAGTAGGTAGTATGCGATATCATAGTTTTAATAGGCTAAATAGTGGCCAATATTTTATTTACACAATCTTCTGAGAACATTTTTTACAGGACGTATTATAATAGTTATTGTCTTTATAATTTGACAAGTTAATTTATTTACGGAAAATGATCTTTATTTGCATACATATTATATAAACCATAGTGCTCATTGCTCAGATGAGTTTATGAGCTGTAAAAACAATAACAAAATTAAGGGGTACCTAGGTTTCAATACGACTGCGTGCGTCTGTGTTTTGAATTTGGTTGTGCGTTTGGTATTTGTATATTGATAATTTAAGAATTTTCTTTTATTTGTTTTATTGGGTGCCGATTGGAGTTCGGTCCTGTGAAATATCCATAAAATACGCCACCGAATAAGTATATTTATGGTGTAGCTGTAAATGAAATATACTGCAGGCAAACAATAAAATTGAATTCCTGAATGTTTGAATCTTGTAATAAATAAATTATCCGGAATGTTGACATAAATATCGACGATAAAATAAATCTTAGCGTCTTCGATGTGAATGCAAAACACTCTTTGGATGCTGATCTCATATTTTAATTAAATATTATTTGCGCCACTATAAAATTAATAGAGCGGTATTTGAAGTCAAATAAAAAAGCTCTGAAAAAAGTTGCTGTGCTTTTTATCGACAGTAGCAATATAATAAAGCACTAGTATGATTTAGAAATAAAATAAATAAATTTTAATGGTATGTACTAAATGCAATAAGTACCTATATATAAAGTTAAAGTATGACGAAACGTTGGTGCCAAATGAATCAACTATGTTCCTAATAATGTTGTCGAAATTCATACATACCCAAAAATTCAAACTTACAATACGTTCCCTCAAATTTTTCTATTGTGTGTGCGGATTATAAACTCATCTAAGAAGTTCTTCTTTCAACCATGTCTGATCCTAATAGTATCATATGGGCCTCCACAGAGTAGAGGTTTGTATTGACAGATTTTGTTTTTTACAAGAAATGGATGTCAGCCACTTGCTCAACCTATTAGGTCCATACCCTGACACACACAAATTGAACAACAATATGTGTACTTGCCAGACCCAGGATTCGAACTTGGGACCCACGGCGTGATAGTCGAATGCTTAAGCCGCGCAGCCACCGTGGGCATCAGAAGTTCAGTATAGAATATATATATATATATAAATTATATATATATGCGCAAATATTCACATTTTTTTCGTAGACAAATGAACTCGTACCTACAATGAAATTATTATGCCGAGAAAGTGAGTGTAATAAAATGTTGGTCATGTTTAGAAATATTTAGTCAAATAAAGCAAAAAAATGTTAGACATGGTACTTTTTATAATATTTCTGAGTCGAGTACTGGCTTCATCAATGTTGAGCCTACCTACAAGATGCTCGGGTTTTCGCTGCCTTTTCCCAGCTGTTTTTCACCAGCAGCAAGTCCTTGCCATCCTCACATTATCTCCCCTCTTACAGACATTCATTAAATATCTTCTTTGCGATTCGTGAGACATTCGTCTGTCAATCAAGCTCAGTCAGAGTATGTTTATTTGTATAAAGAATCAAGTCTCTCAAGGAGGCATTTATTTCTATAAAGTCACCTGCAACAAAAATGCCACTCCGATAAACAAAAGTTAAAAATACACAGTATGATAATAGTAGCCTTATCAATAGCGGCGATATTTTAGAAACTGTGGAGACATTTTTTTTTATCTCGGGCCTCTTATCACATACATAGATAATACAAGAGGTGCTATTCTGGTATCCAAACGCTTCTCCAAAGCCCTCTCAAATAAACCCAAAAACCAAAAAAAAATCTTTATAAAATTCTCCTACACCCAGAATTTATTGATGTATAGATAGATCAGAATGCTGAACACAAGATGAGAGAAAGAGGGACATGTCTGACAGGAAAGTTATATAAGTATTATATAATAATAAGTTTCAGTAATATTAAAATCTCCTCATTGGTATTATAACCAACTCAGGAAATCCTTTAGTATTATTTATAGTAAGTCTTATTTATTGCATTTTAATACAGGTTAACCAACAAGTAACAACTACATTTTTTAAACGTAGTCAAAAAGTACATAATATTTACTTTTATTATGAAAATGATTGCGCAACACATTATTATTAAGTATATTATATGTGTAGCTATGTATTGTGTAAATTCTGTGAAAGTGAAAAGAAACACTTTATGTTTAGAAATTTAATTCACATTGTTGTTATACCATATATGGTAAGTTCGTAAATAGATAAAACTCTGATTATTCAATCAATGTCACATACGTTCGTAATCGCAATCAATCAACGAAAAACTCCCATTTTAAGATGACTGTGTCTGCTCATATTTGCGCGATTACATGGAAATTTCTTCCGATTTCCAAGAACCCGCGCAGGAAGTCAGCGAAAGTCTGTCTCGCTCGCTCGCGCCGAAGCCTTCGAAGGCGGTGGGCGGGTCGCCGGCTGTACCTTAAGTAGGTGAACTCAGTTGCCGAGGTGATGTCATGGTCCAGTAATGTATTCCATACGAGTTTTGCTCGTCGCACCGAGACAACGATACCTGTATTACACACGAAGACGAGATTCCAGTCTCGATAGAAAATTATCAATATTTACGATCATCATACATAATTACTTTTTATTATAGATCAGAGATTTCCAAATCTAGATCCCGGAAATTACTTCTTTATCCGAACGAACAAAAAGATGCAGTGACAAATTTGCATTCTTTTATGTACTTACTATATTTCTACATCCTAACATAGATGTTATACATAAGATACCATGACGGTTGACTTATAAAACCATTTATTAAATCAACCATTCGCATTAGACACAGAAAATTAAAATAACACTAGATAATAAGTCACGATGGCGGCGCGGCTTAAGCATCGACCTATAACATCGTGGGTCCCAGGTTCTAATTCTAGTTCTGGCAAGTACAAATGTTTTCTTTCAATTTATGTATGAGTCAGAGTATGGCCACTTGCTGCAAGTGGCTAACATCCATTTCTCGTAAAATAAAATCTGTTAATACAGACTTCCACTCTGTGGAGGCCCATATTATGATCCTATTTGGATCGGGCACGGTCGAAAGAATTAGAATGAAAACTACGAATAACATTAAAAATTATCATAAGAGAACGATAAACCTGATTTCTATTTTTGTCAGCAGCTTTCTTAAATCACCGCGATTAGTAATTTACAGTCCGTTTTATTAATTAATAGATTTGTGACCACGTTCAACCCACGTTCTACTAAATATTATAAAGGAAATGGAATTAAAAACTTGTATTTTATCGTCGATAATCATTTTAATGTTTTATTTTGGAAGAATAACATATTGAATTTAACTTTATATTCCACAACACATGAAACATTATGATTAGTTTTTTCTTCAAAATTTGTCTTCTGTCAATATATTATTTATATTCAACGCATCCAAGGCTACTACCACCCTCCTGGATATCTGCCGTTGCAAACTAACATTTCGCGTATAATTCAGTATGTTTTATGTTGTGATTATGACTGTTATATCCAAATTCTTATTCCATTGAATTCAAATATAATAGTCATTAATATCAAAATTAAATATAATATTCACTAGCACTTCATCTAATTTTCCTTGATAATCCTGGTTTATAACTTATTCTTGTCTCTACGTCAGTTTTGGCTAAAGACCGAGTGTAGGTATTGCTATCTATTGATAGCATCCATCCATTGCTAAACACAGGCTTTTTTCAAAACTATCATTCCATTTTGACTCATTGATTATTATGTACATATTATTATACTAAACTAGACTCTGCTTCACGCTAAATTTGGTTACTTCACTCAATCATTCCAGCATCAAAAATACCAGCGGCAGACAAGATCGTGCACTGTTCCTCTGTCAATCATGACGTCGCGTTTGTTGTGTGATATTTTATAACACTTCTGTAGCATCACTCTAGGGTGAGAAAATCTATATATCTATGTCAGTATGTCACATCTTCTGTTTCGGGCCGTATTCGGAGTAAGTTTTAGCCACGTGAATTCATGATCACATTATCTACTCTATGTTTTTAATACACTTATAATAGTTATACACACACAGACGATTTATTCAGTGCATTGCACTCAATTTTGGTGAGTATTACCAGAATTTCAATTCAATTAGGTGCATTTTACAAACTATTGATACCCAAATGAATATAATGGGCATTAAAAAATACAAAACGTAATTCAAATTACTATCACCATTGTCTACTGACTAGATAATTACTTTTTAATTACCACATTTAAATAGCATGCTAATTATATCGGATTGCCACCTAATCGTTAGGCGCGCCTTTAGCGTCCAATGTTTTAAGTTATATCTTAGCTACTGCTGGATGAACACTTTTCTCGCTCCAAAGTTACAGTATTCCTGAAAACTTCACTGTACTATCGATCCAGTAGGATCTTGATCACATTTTAAAATCATTTGGGTACCATTTATTGACAAGAATGTGGTAACTTTTAAAATTAATAGTTACAATTACAAAATAATTAAATCTGGGTGTTGATCTATATTTTTTACTCTTTTAACTCTGTCTCCAATGGGTTAATAAAGATTTTACGTTTCATCAATGTACCGTTGATATTTAATCTTGTATGTAAGTACCCACGTAACTAATATCGTCAATGTGTAAAAACCTGGGTAAAGATTGTACTAAATTGCGATTATTATTTTGTCAACATGGCTTAAAACTCGTCGTCGTGTTGGGTTCGATTGATTTGGATCGTCCGTTTCAATATGACGTTGACTTATCGTGTATCATCATCGCGCATTGCATCCTACAGTGAGATCTCGCAGTATTCAACAGTCATCGCTGGTATTTATTGGTGCATTCACTTCCCATTCCACTCTTTCGCGAATTTGAAAGATTTATGATATCATCATTTTTAATCATAACAATAATACAAACATATTTTAAACAACTTTCCACTCGATGTCCGAAAGTTCTCATTTCCATTACTAACCAGTTTATCGACCAATTACATTGTAATTCTTCTTCTTCTTCTTCATTGTGAACCGTTAGGCCAATATCACTCGACATCATTGAAACGTTTATGTAGTTACATTGCTTCTATCTTATTATCATTATATTCATATCTTTTATGAGGTCTCCATGGAGGATGGAGGCCAGTATATCTTCTCAGCGGCAAAATGACGCAATCGATTTACCAAAAGATTTAAAAGGGGTCTCGAAACAATTTTAACCAGTCACACAATAATTATTAAATCACAAATTGTGTACAAAAAATTACTCAAAGCTTAACAAAATCCTCGCGACTAACATAAAAAGGCCTATAACACATCTATATAAACCGGGTAATTGTATTATGTATTCTGCAACGGAAATCCTTACTAACAGGCCCCGATCCTTCACGTGGTCCAATGGAAGGTGTAGATATATTAGTAATAATACTCGGTGGATGTTATTTCGGTGTTGTTTATTCGTCAATTAATTTCAAAGTATAGTTATATATATGGTGTAAATAAAAGGGAAATAACGCAGGAGAGTTTGATCCGCAGTGAAACAACTAGGAAAGTAGAGCTGAGTTAAGTTTGAACAAGTTTGATGTTATTAGCATCATTTGCAATGTTATAAATATGAAAAGTGACTAAGTAATGTTAGTGACGCTTTAGTGACGCTTAGTATATGTACAAGTGTATAATTATAATATGTGTGTAATAACACAGCTAGATAGGGTGGATATTGGGGTTGATCAATAATATAATATTAAGTAGGTACATTGCAATAGGCGAAATCACACCAATCGAATATTCTTAACAATAGTACTTACATAATAATTAATTAATTAGTTACACTTTGGGTGTTAGTTACAATTGGGGGATGAATTAAACAAAATACAATAATTTATTATCATTTGGTAAATTAACATCATAGACAGTGAGTTGTACATAATACTAATGTCATGTACCTACAATTAAACAACCTCTAATTGTATTCTGTGTAATTTACCTTTTATTATTTAATAATTTAACTTATTTTCTGGCATGGCAATGTATTACATATTTTATGCATGTGTTGATTGTTATCTACTAGAACAAACGAATTAATCTTCGTACAAACTACTGGTAACACCCATAATTTTCACTCATATTGACCATTACGTTATTATAGAGGGAATGAGACAACTGGACGCCAGGACAATTGGACGCCGCACTGTCGTAGACACGTAAACAGAACGTAGACTGTGAATTTTAATCAGTTTCTATCTACTACTTAGTCGTTTTAATTCATTTTACTCTTTACATAATGTTTTTTTATTGCATATTGAGAATAACCATGCCTATGGCTTTATATAAAAATAAAACACTCTTTTTTCGTTGGAACTTAAACATATTATGCACGATTAAATCATTATTTACGTGTGCATATTTAAATTCGCACGAACTGTTAAAGCATAATACTTATGAGTAATAATATAAATAATATCTAATATTAAATATTTTTTTAAAGTACGTATAAGTAGATAGGTACCTAACGTCTATTTATTTTAGAATTGCGTGGCGTCCAGTTGTCCCGGCGTCAAATCGTCCTAGACCCATTATAGAGGTTTTGTTCACTTTGCTTTTAGCATGAAATATAAATATTATAACATAATAATAAGCATGGTGAAAATATTTTGTTGTAGGACATTCCACCGAAAAGGCAATGTCCATAAAATACATAATTCTTTTATTATGGATTCATAATTTTGCAGGGCTCCGGCGGTGAAATATGCAAATTAAGATTACCTGAGATTCCTTGAGTCTGAGAGTCAGATCCTATGAGTTGTCAGTCGGCTGAACACTGAGTTATACCTACCAAAATACCAGACATTCATACAGCAGAGGTATAAAACTCTTAAGAACTGTAAAATACTTACGAGTTGCGATATATTATGTCATTAATTATTATGGAAAAATAGTTATTGTAATACCATATAATATAGGTAGGTTTTGATACCTACCTTTTAAACGGCCTCCGAAAGCAAGTCAGAATTAGCGTCTGGCCGTTAAATAAAAATGGAATTATCTGACTAGAACGTGACTGTCCATTTCCGGGAAGGCAGGACGTATTATCCACTCACTAAACCTATTCTGGATCTAACACTCACATACATACGTGAATTTTCCAAACGCGGGATTTTAACACGCGTATCGTTGACTTCAGAAGTGGTCACTTTACAATAATTCGTCTATCGCGGGCGCCATAATATGAATACGTGTATTAAATAAGGCTCTAAGTACCAAAAAGTAGTATTGCCTGTAGTTACAAAATACCGAGTCATTGCAGTAAAATTTCATGAAGAAGACCTTTTGAAAAATGTAGTTTTACAGTGTGAAGCAATCACGGCAGCTTCTATAATTTTAGGTATTAAGAACTCGCAAGTGTCAACACACTATCGTCAGCTATTTTATATTGAATGCCGTTGACC
Organism: Rhyacophila brunnea; assembly: GCF_057557595.1. Taxonomy (NCBI): domain Eukaryota; kingdom Metazoa; phylum Arthropoda; class Insecta; order Trichoptera; family Rhyacophilidae; genus Rhyacophila; species Rhyacophila brunnea. Next base: position 19,448,439 of record NW_028232796.1, on the reverse strand, counting down.
ACTGCAGTGCTACTTACACCATTATAAATAAAACACGCCAACGGACTTACAACGTCGACAGGTTTAATTATTTTGCTGTATTTTTTTTGACTTGCTTGAAGCACTTAGACTATAGTTGAAGTTATTGGCGTTGGTATGTAGAACATTTTACCATAAAAATGTCAGTTTTATAATTTTGGTACTTAGCGCCTTAATTAATACACGTATTCATATTATGTGATAAATACTATACGATTTTTAAAGGTTGTGTAATTTCATCCATTGGCGTTGGTACCTATAAATGATCAATACCATTATATACCATATTAAATATTATTTTTTAAATGAAATAATATATTTAATGGTCGTGAAGAAAGCGAGAGATATAAAATGGATTGTAATGTGCAGTATTTATGATTAATGATGATCATTATATTCAACTTAACAAATCGTTTAATTTTATACCCTGTAGTAACTGAAGGCTATATATTTTACTCACTCTTTACTTTCATTTCACGCATTTACGACCTACAATCCTTGAGTTATTTACTTCTGCTATAGAACAAAAGGGCTTGCATATTATGAATCGACTTGCCTTACATTTCATTTTGTCCACGGAGAACTTCAACTTTGCATTCTTCCTAATAATAATATGTATTATTTACGTCAGATTTATGAGAAATGAATCGTAATTAAATATGCATACGAAGAATAACAATGTTGTAGCCTTAATAATATGTAGGATACCTTTATTACTTTCATTATAGAATGTAACTGTCATAGTGAATAATAAAATAAAACCAAATAACATAATTTGAGAACATTGATGAGAAATATATAACGACTTGATTTTTTTTTAAATACGACACCCAACACGATTCGAACCTGCGCCCCTCGAGAATCGTGCCCATGTGCACTGACCACTATGCTACATGTATCTTATCTAATTGCAACAAAATTAATTAATTTTTACATATTCTCTGAGGCGCTCTCTAAATTGCGTTACTAATTAAAGGCAATCGGCTTTCGTATTTTAAATCAAAGTAGGTAAGTATTAAATTACCTTAATTATTAAACGGTGTCAGGATCACTCAATTTTTTGTTATAACGTAATTGGACTTGCCAAAAATATAATAAACTATTTTTTTTATTCAACGAATAATTCACACGATTTAAGAAAGTAACATTATTTTATTGAACATACATAATTTAAAAATACTTATGTGTAGGTATGTTCAATAAAAGAATATAATATTCTTAAATCTTTTGAATTATTCGTTGAATAAAAAAATAGTTTATTAAATTACCATTTTAAATGAAAAGCTACGAAAGGCTTTTTCAAAATTAACTTTTTTCGTGTAGTTTAAACTGACATTATAAACTACCATAATAATATGATTATGAGTGAAACGAATGTAGCTAATTAAACAAGTACCTATGTGACTAATTCTATCTTAGCTATTGTGGCAAAATTAACAATACAAGCAAGATGGGAAGCTTTTACTCATTTTCCATTTTTTTTTATATTAATAACCATGCCCTTACTTTTTCGTACAAGATGGTTGGGTGGGTTAGTTGCATTGATGTGGAACTAATTAGGTTCCTCCATTTATGTCTTTAATTTTCTTTATGGCCAGGATTAGATATTTTGTGAAGTGTTCTTGAGTTGTTCTATTGCTTAGTACTTCGTGAGGCTTTTGGAGGTCAATTTCATAAATATGCTGTCTACATCGAGTCCTGAGAGTTCATCGCTCCTTTTCTAGTATACGGCAGTCGTTGATGACATGCCACACAGTTTGAGATGTGTTGCCGTCACATGGACCTCAGTCATCATCCCTCAATTTAAATCTTTTTAGATAAGCTCGCACCGCTCCGTGCCCTGTTAGTATCTGTGTGAGTTCGTGTGAGTTCGTGTGATATTTTTAAGTTCCTGGCAAGAGTGATGGCACAGTTTATGTTTGGAATAAATTTCTGCGTTATTGATCCTGTGGCGGATGTTGTGTATCTGTGGTTCCATAGCTCTATTGTGTCTTCGTTTAGTTTTTGTTTTGCGTAACTTAGAGGGAAGTGTGTGTAGGCTAAAGGTATTTTATCTGTTGTAGCTTGTTTAGCGTATTTATCAGCTTCTTCGTTTCCGGCTATCTCTGTGTGACTTCTTATCCAGAAGAATCTAGGGTTTGTTCCTATCATTCGAAGCTGTGTTGATAGTGTTAAAATGTCTCTTACTAGTGGGTGTGTGGATGATGGGTTTTGGAGAGCTACCAGACTGGATTGGCTATCTGAGAATATATTAACAAAGTCGTATCTGTGGAATTTTAATCTTTTCAGTGTCCACTCGAGAGATTCTTTGATAGCAAATATTTCTGCTTGGAGAACAGTGCAGTAGCTTTCGAGCTTAAATTTTCAGGGGGTTATTAATGTTCCATTTTCGTAGGCTACAAAAGCTACTTTGTTATCGATTAAACTGCAATCTGTGTAGATTTCCAATCCTGTGATGTGGTATTTTGTTTTAGTGTCTTCGTCAACTGTTCCTATGTGTTCTATATTTTCTAGATGTCTGATACCAGGGTGTGGAAGTTGCCTGTAGTGTATTTTGTTTTCGTATGTTCTGTCTGTAGGTAAGTATCGAGGAAGTATGTGGCTTGTTTTAACTTGGTATATTCCAGTGAGTTCTTGTATTTTTATATCTATTGGCACTATGCCTGCCAGAACTTGTGCTGACGTTAGTGATATTGTGCGATATCCCTTACAAATTAATATTGCAAAAGGTCTTTGCGCGGAATTCAGTCTTTTTTGGATCGACTTTCTATGAGTTGCTTTATTCCAGACCGATGCCGCGTACGTTAAGGTTGGCTCCACAGCTCCATGATATATAATTTTTAAAACTTCAGGAGATGCTCCCCATGTGGCTCTTGCTGTTTTTAAAAAGAATTTTCCCATTTGAGCTGCTTTCTTACATATGTAGTCGATGTGTTTCGCCCAATTGATGTGCCTGTCTAGTATTATGCCAAGAATTTTAAAGGAATCCACTAACTTTTTCGGTTTTCCTTTCCACTGGATTTCTGGTATCCGTATTTTTCTTTTGTTGATAAACATTTTCCATCACAACATCATTTTCCATATTATATTAAAAGGCTTTAATCGCCGATATTTTGTTTTTTTCTTCTTTCTTTCTACCATGTCCGATCCTAATAGGATCATATGGGCCTCCACAGAGTGAAGGTTTGTATTAACAGATTTTTGTTTTTACGAGAAATGGATGTCAGCCACTTGCTCAACCTATTAGGTCCATACTCTGACTCATACACAAATTAAAAAAACATAATATTTGTACTTATCAGACCCAAGATTTGAACCTGGGACCCACGATATTTTTTATAATACAATATTATAATATTATGTAAAATAACAATATTTTTGCCTGATTTTACGAAATTATTACTTAAATTACAAATATGTTTCTTTCTAGACGGGTAAACATAATACATATAAGGCTCTCTTCACTTTATAATATACACTCTGTGCAAAAATTACAGTCAAATAGATTTATTGGGATTGTCTGAATTTCTGCCCCATGTGATAATAATACAAAACGGTTAAAGCATCTGTTTTCAATCAATTAAAGATAGATCAACTTTGATTTTTCACAGTTACGAAATAAGACTACAGAGTTTTGGCGGGAAACTTCGTGTAGATATTATGGTATATTGTGAACCTTCTCCGGAACTTAATTCTTGCATCTTATCTGAAATATTTTCTCAACCCACCAATAGCTTCCCACAACCTGAATGAATTGGACTATACCCGTTTTGAATTTGATTTTTTTATTTAATGTAAGCCCAATTATTTTGGTTTTATTTCGTAGGCTAGTAGAAATTTTATAATATTGAGAGCCCGTTAAATGTAAAAACTCTTGACATAAAATAAATACTTTTGATGAGATCTCATTCGTGTTTGATTAGTTATCATTTAGCGCCCCATTCCTTAAAATAAAGCCCCAACTCATAATTGGTATCATAATCTATATTGGTAGGTAATCCAAAGTCGAAGGGTTGCAATTAATAGACAATATAGCAGTAGCGAAGGGTAATTTTTGGAAATCGGTAGGCTGTGGAGATATGAGAAAAAAATATACTTGTCAGCTATACTTACGGGCCATAAGAAGATAGTAGTAGATATTACTACTGATGAATAGGTACACACTAATTACAACGACACACTTAATCGATGCAATTTCAATGATATAAAATTGAACGGTGAGTTAAAATTATGTATTTGCCTAAACATTCATACACGCAACATACGCTCTCAATGTCATCCTTGAAAAAACCCGTCGTTATGTATCTGTTCCACAATAATTTACAATTTTACCAGTATAACTAGATATTTTAAAATACTTATATATTTAAAATACTAATGAATGACTTAAGTACAATAACAGATAATTTATCCACATTCAGAAAACACAATAATTCGCTGAATTTAGATCACAAATCAAAATAACGTTCATCAATATCTCAAGTCTCAACTGACATAACTGACTGAATAAATTGTGTTAGTCTATGACTGAACTAACTGATAAATAAAAATCACGTGATAAAATTATTTTTTATTTTTAAAAACAATTTATAATTATATCTGATTGAACCCAATAGAAATATTTTTTTTAAATCATCTTATATATTTATTATTTGCTTAAAGCGGCATTCACCGACAATAAACATAGCCATACAGAGTTTAGGCTGTTTGCCTATCGCCTATAAACTCCGTTCAAATTTCCAGACATCTCTAATGCCACGTAAGTGACGGGCCATATAACATCGACATGGGATTATAACATTATAATTCGCTAGGTAATTCAGTTGAAAACAGATGGCGCTTGTAGGCAATTATTTTTGATTCGAAATTTAACTAAATAAACGGTAGTCTAAATTCTGACGATAATAATGACTCAATTGTTTTAAATTTTGCACATTTTTTTAAATTTAAATTAAATACTTGATCTGTTTTTCTTAAAGGTATGCTTTAAATAATCGCCTAGTATGGGGCCTTCACCATTGCAATATAGGTATTACAATATTATATTCATGTGATTTCCATTCCGTACATATAGAATACGGCAATAACACAGTTTATCGAACCTCACCAGATAGTTAATAAAATTATTTTTAATATCAACATTGTATTAATATTTTAAGATGTGCTAAAAGTTCTAGAAACTCGAGCTTTTAAAGTATAAAGCTCGAGCGCGTGAATGATTTAAGCGTATGGTGAGTTGTGTAGACAGAGTCGACCGCAGGCCGCCGCGACCGGAATGTTTGCGACCAACTCAACAATTCTAATAACAATATCACATCATGCCTACTGTGTTTCATTTATAAGTGAATATCGTCTCATATCTAATGAGTATGCTATACATTGTATTTCAATTAAGGTTGGGTACAATATACATCAGAGACGTCTAGTGACGGAAATAGAAGAAACGTAATCAAATAAAACGAAGTGGAAAATATATAGTTTTTACAAGACACAACTGAAGGAAAATATATAAATTACTTTATAAACGTAATATTATAATCATCCTTTCTTCAGAACAGCGTTAGAAGGTGATGTGTAATATGGGGTTAGTGTATAAATAATCGTCTTAAATACAACTAAAGTTCCACTATTCTGTGTATACCTATTGGCTTTTGTATTAATCCAGTGTTAATCCAATTAATGTCCAGTTGTTTTGAGAAAATTGAATTTAAAAATTCCAAAAGTATTTTCCACATTAGTTGGATCGAGTCCACAATAGATTTCTTAAAAATCTCTACTTTAGGGCATATGGATTCTTTCCTTATGATAATGATAATAAAAAAAAAAATCCGACTCGTTTTCTTCTAGGTATGCTATCAATGCAATCTATGCCCACCCGAAGAATGATTGCGCTTTTAAAGCATTTCTATTTAGTTTTTCGTGGGTTCATTTACAATCCGTCTATAATGGCAAATGTTAATTTTCATGTCCCACCAATATCACTCGTAACTCTGTGGTCATCATGATACCCCGTCGCAGGACGGGTGTGATGTTTCATGATGCTGTATATCGTGCGATTAACTTATTTGATGGCCCCATAAAGGTTGATTTTTTTAAAACTTTTGTAGATGTATTAAATAGGTTAAATTTGTAATTATTGTTTTTATCATTTTAGTTTAATATGTAAAATCATACTTTCTCTTCTATTTTATTGTTATATTGGTTGTTATTTGTAATTATATCATTTTTATATTTTGTATGTATAATGGCGCATTAGCGAATCTCTGTTATGCCATTATACTATTTTTTTTCAATAAATAAATCCAAGATTAAAAATCGAAGGCAAACTTTACACATCGATTGCTTAAGCTTAAAGTTTAAAGTAGGCGTAGTATGTCAAAAAAAACTAGTTTTTGGCAAACGTCATTAAAATTATAAGTTTACTTTAAAAACAAAATGAATTGATGAAACACATATTTGAAATTTCTCACTGACAAAATAATTTTCATATCCAATATATTTCTAGAATATAAATTGCAGAAATATACCAAACTACATTATCTACTCAATATTAACCAAAAATGGACATACTAAGTAGATACGTGCTTTGTGTATTTGAATATAATAAAATCTTCTCAAAAACCCAATTTGATCATACAATATTTTTACAACAAAGTTATGCTGCAGATGCGTGTCCAGAAATTTGTACGTATGCAGTTCGCCGTATAACACTTCTACCGTGAAATGTTTTATCGGAAATATAATTATATGGTCGTATATTAAATATCGTCCAACCTCTTTGGGTCGTATAGTACCTACTTACTATGATAAAATTCATGTCTAAATAAAACACGGTTCTTGTCGGTTTACAGGAAGCCAGCGGCAAACAAATTTTGAAAATAGCCGATTTACTGGGTCATTTGTTAGGTGGAGTTAGGTTAAGGTAGGTTAGGTTAGGTTTTCATTCTTGGATTCATGAATTTTGTCAAAATCGGCTATAAAAATTGAATTAATGTTCATGTTGAATCTAATAAAATTGGAGACCGTATAGTATATGCCAAACGGTATCTTTTTCCGATAGAGAGGCCATGGCGAACTGTGCTACAGTGAAATGTTTTACGTACAATTTACATGTAACCGGCAGATGTGTGTAATAACTCAATTGCGGTAAAAACTGGATATACAATATCTGTGCACTAACCAATTGATATTATTCGTGTAAGCAGAACATTGCAATTATACTAAAAAAACAGTGATAACAATCATTTGATTTCAATATTATTATCTGAGTGCTATTTTTGGACTGATATAATGTCGCCTTCAAATATTATCACACCTTATCTGTCTAGATTTACACTTAGTACGGGAAATCCTATAATTGGAAAAAAATATATTGTGATGATTCATGAATATTTGATTAGAGCTCAGATACATTAAATTTGTATTATTACAGTAATAGTTATTATTGATTTACACTCATATTATTTGTAAATCAATAATAAAAATGCTAACCCAAACTTTTTTGGGTCACCACTCCTCCCCGAGAATATTTTATCTCTATCCCAACCATTGTTTTAAATGTCACTGTAAATTTGCATAGATGTTTGTGTGATTTTTGAATTTCAAAATATTAGCTTAGATATGGAATTTTAAACCTATTTATTAACAAAAAGTGTCAAGAAGTATCACTACTACATATTATTAAAACATATAAAACCAGTCTAAGTTACTATATTGTCTGATCTGATGAATCGACTCTGCAGAACTATGAATCGTCAGTGATCGAGTGGAACTGTTTTGTCCTCTTGCCTCTTTTAAATTAAGTTGGTCCTAAATTTACCGCTCATTGTAAATATAATAATAATAATATTGCCTATCTTCCTTTTATGTACTTATACCTTTTTTATGTCATTTAAAATGTTATTTTAGTTTTCATTATCTTATAGGTATTGCGTATGCGTAGTTTAAACGTTATTTTAGAAGACAAATGAGATCTTTTTGAGAATTAGTTGCATTAAAATATAAAATTCCGGGCTATTGATCAAGTTGCGATGGGTTGAAAAAGGATGTCAATATTATAATTTATGAAAATCTTTCCATTTTGCTCAGATCTATTTTTTCTTTCGAAATTGACCGACTAAATATACCTACCTTTAACTTATTATGTTCACTACCTTTTTCTTTTAAGGGGGGACATGCTCGTCGAAGGTCAAAATTGAGTTTTTATTGTATTTTCAAACCATGATCCTGGACACTCCTTAAACGTTGTAGATAATCTATTTATATAATTTTGAAGCCTTATTATCCTTTATAGTTATTTTAAACATTTGATGACTGCATGAAGTATTTTTGTTACATAAAATAGTATTCTTTTAAACCTCTCGCTCTAATGTTTTAGAATATAGTCATATTTCGGTACAGAACTGTGCAGTGGTGTTAAGATTTTTTACATTTATTAATTTTTAAACGCATTTATAAAACCATTAGTATAATTTATTACGAGATAATTTTTGTAAAATATTCACGATAAAAAATTATTTTGATAATCTCTGTGATCCCAAATTTGACAAGAATTAGGCATTTTATTATTCAAAAAATCGGCAAGATTAACACATTTGAAGATGATTCTAAAGATACTTATTATACGCTATGTCTTTGACCATTCAAGTGTGATAAAAATCTTATGAATAATGATTGCTTTATAATAATTATTGACCTAAGAATAAGGTAGTGTTTTTTTTAAATACGCCATTTCTTTTGTCATTCCCTAGTGGTTAAGCTACAACATACGGCCGTAGCCATAAAATGACAAACTATAATTAAAGTAGGGAGTAAAATTATGTTAACGCGCGTGTTTGAACATGTACCTAACCGAATTTTTTTTTATTTTTTTTTTAAACGGTACATGTTCAAACACGCGCGTCAATATCATTTTACTTCCTACTTCAATTTTAGTTTGTTAATTTATGGCTACGGCCGTATGTTGTAGCTTAACCACTGGGGAATGACAAAAGAAATGGCGTATTTCAAAAAAACACTACCTTATTCTTAGGTCAATAATTATTATAAAGCAATCATTTTTCATAAGATGTTTATCACACTTGAATGGTCAAAGACATAGCTTATAATAAATATCTTTAGAATTATCTTGAAATGTGTTAATCTTGCCGATTTTTTGAATAATAAAATGCCTAATTCTTGTCAAATTCGGGATCACAGAGATTATCAATATAATTTTTTATCGTGAATATTTTACAAAAATTATCTCGTAATAAATTATGCTAATGGTTTTATAAATGCGTTTAAAAATTAATAAATGTAAAAAATCTTAACACCACTGCACAGTTATGTACCGAAATATGACTATATTCTAAAACATTAGAGCGAGAGGTTTAAAAGAATACTATTTTATGTAACAAAAATACTTTATGCAGTCATCAAATGTTTAAAATAACTATAAAGGATAATAAGGCTTCAAAATTATATAAATAGATTATCTACAACGTTTAAGGAGTGTCCAGGATCATGGTTTGAAAATACAATAAAATCTCAATTTTGACCTTCGACGAGCATGTCCCCCCTTAAGACATAATCATATTGCAATTTAAAAAATAAGTGGTGACCTTTTATGTGTATTGTAAATAAATAATATTATGCTTCTCTGTTAAATAATAGCATACCTAATCGTAATGCATACATATATTATTATGATGTGACAGTGGTCAACGAGGCTATTCTAACATATCACTTAATACCCAAAAAGAGCTACACGTGGTAAATATATCACATTTATCATTTTATGTACGTATTCAGGCAGTCAATTATTACAACCGTCTGAACTGTCAAAAAGTGCTATCTTTCAACAGCCCCTTCTCTTGGCTGTGTTAACTTTTAGAGCGAGATAGAGTACGTCAATTTTCCAAATTGAGAATTGAGCTGATGCAAGATACGACCGTTTTGAAAAATAACTACGTCATGGCCGCCGCCTTAATTTATAGTTCCTCGTGAGCTAGTAGTCACATCTAACGATTCCAATACCGGGATCCCGAACGATTTTCGATACATATGATTCCCGGGATTGGTAAACATAATCCCGAAACTTTCGGGATTGATTTCTTTATCAATTTTTATGGAAAATAAAATAAAAACGAAAATAAAACAGAAAAAATACTTGTTATAACATATAACTAAGGGCAAGTTGTGTTCCTCTGGACAGTGGTGTTATATCGTAAATGGGTAATCATATGTGTCTTCTTTCAACACCTTCGAACGCACATTTTTACACCAGGCAAAACTGTCCTGACGCTTAGTTTCATGTCTCAAAGTGAAAGTCAATCATAGTGTTTGTCTTTTTTTCAATGAAAAAGTAAGTATTTTTGTTTATTATCAAGTGACTTTTTTATTGTAAAGACGCCTTGTATATGGCACTATTTAATGTCACATAATAGTGTATTGTTTTAGAATGCTTTAGAGCTTACGAAACCTTTGATAACTTACACACTTAGAGCGGAATGCACAATCTAAGATTTCGTTCCTAAGGATAAGTCGCCGAAAAGGATGAGTTAACTATAGACAATCCTGAGTATAGAGTTAAGGAATCCTTAACCATGGACTACTTTTGTTATGAACACGCCCCCTTCTGTATTACCATTTACCACTGACAGCTGCTGTCAAAATAAATTCGCATGTCTATAACACAGTCCATACACTCAAATTCATTTGACAATGTATCTCAATATGGATATTGATAGTGTTAATTCGTTTGGCATGTACTTGCAGAATATTATTTTATTTTTATACGCCAGCCCGCAGAAATACAAAATACCAGATGAAGAATGACACTTGATGCTAGTGTTACCATGTTAAAAAAAATCTTGTGGTGTCTGTGGAATCACGTATAATGACTTATAACGGAAACATAAGAGTATTATAATTAAATATTAATATGTATTTATAGTTATTGCATTTATAAAATGCAGTTGTCATATTTTTGTCATCGTTTAACGATTATAAAATAATTTACCTAATTTACCTAACGAGAATTTTTAAATATGGTATTATTTTCAATAAAAATGATCTTAACTAAGGACAGTGTTTCTGCATAGTGTTTTCTGCTAAGGAAATTTTAGTTATGACAAATGTTTCTGCATTCCGCTCTTACATTAAAAACCGTTAAAAATTGCCATGCCATATTTCTCTGGACAAATATTTGATTGTTTGCATCAACAATTTTTCTGGACGAAGTAACTAAATCTCCAACCAGTTAATATTTCAGTGCCATGCAGCAAACTTGGTAAGACAAGGGATCACCTCGTGGATCATAACTTACTGACAATATGTCGTAAGCAATTTTAAATAACAGTTAACGCTCCTCTCAATGATGCTATTTTTACAGCAGATGATTTTTTATTAGCATATGTTAAAGATTGTCCGCAAAATCTTGTACCAATTATATTGGACCAACAGGAGGGCGGCTCTATTTCAGTCGTATACTACTATTTCAATCGAAATCTACTATTTCAATCGAAGTTGTTCAGATGCCAACTGAGCAGTGCACGAGACATTTTCTTCTTACCTCCAGTTGCAGGAAAATGGTGCATATAATCAAATTGCCTGAAATAGTTAGTCTTTTCCTAAAAGCACCCACAAAGAGAATCGTTCGTGGTAGTAAACTAGGAAAATCGCGGATATTGACCAACACACCAGAGAAAAATGCATTAATATCGGTGACATTGAAAAGAAACATAAAAACGAAATCTAAAAACAAAATGATACAGAATATAACTAAAACTAAAAAAAGGGATACAATTATTGATTCTGTCCAACTCGGTATCAGCCAAATGCCACAAAACATGCATCGAGAGATCTTAAGTACCTAATGAGTTAATGGTTACTTGTGGTATTTGTAAAAGGTTGGGTACTGAAGCTAATGTAATAAAATGTGATTTGTACATGCCAGAAATACGTTCACAAATCATGTGTTGCTAAGAATCATAGAGAAAACATACCAGGGAGTGACGTGAAGGTGTTTTTGTGTATGAAAAGTGTCATACTTCAGATCAGTGTCATACTTAAAATCAGAGAAATCTGTTAGTAGTGAGTATCTATTAATTGCATATGTACTTACAAAGAGATGAAATTTGACTATGTTTGTCTCATTAAATAGTACTTATGTATAAAAAAAATGTATTATTTTTATTGTCAATTTAAATAAAAACATTTTAAATAATAAATATCGTTTTATATATAGGTTATTCCTAATTTAAAAATGATTGATTATATAATGCTGTCCAGAGGAACAATACTGTCCAGAAGAACATGACCCTTTGTCCAAAGGAACATACATGGTCATGTTTCTCTGGACAATTCAGGTAGTTTTATAAGAGTGTCTATATCTCCTTTATTGAAATACATGCACTGAAACAAAAAAATAAAGGTGATTCATCATTTATCTGAGTTCCGAATAGCTTAAACTTTTTTACTAATTTTTCTATAGTTTTTGAGAAAAAAAATTAGGAATGCTTAAAACTGGAGATTTTCCAGAGGAACACAACTTGCCCCTACATTAGAAATTAGTAATAAAAACATTTTCGCGACAAAGTACATCAAAACAAGCGGATCGGGGCGCTCGTGGCCAAACTGCGTTAAGCGACGTATTCTCACCAGGAATCACACACCGCGTCCCGCGCAACACTTCTTCACCTATAGTATTTTTTATTGGCATAGGCGCAAAGGGAGAAGAAGCGATATTGTTATTGTTATTATAATTTTTGTCCTTGTTCGGCTATTATTCACTCGCTCGCGATTCATAATTAAATAATACAACATTTTATTATCTATCATTCTATCGGAATTATTTCTTTGGCGGCACATATTTACAAACATAATAAATATTTTAAAATTATTAATAATTTGCAAATACTTTGAAAATAATATAAGCGCTCGCTTGTTGACGACGCTCGTAAAAAGCATAACATCCGGGAAGTTAATGCATTTGTCATTAATAAAAACGTTATTTAATATCTCTCCTTTTAAAATAATAACAATAACAATTGAAATTTGAAAATATGCCTGGGTACCTACCAAAATTAGATCCAGATCAAATTACGAAACACTTGATGCTTTGGTATTACTATGGGCATATTCAAAATAATGTGTTAAAGACTTTAATCTTTAATTTTTTATATTGCATTTATTGTCAACACAAAGGGTCATTTTTTATTTTAATTGAACTTGTATTTGTATTTGTTATCTTTTCATAAATAAATAAAACTCTTTTACTTTCACATTATTATTTATATTACAATATTATGTATTTACTCTATTAAACGTATGTATTTTCAAGATTGAACGTACACAATATTAACATAAATGTCTTAAATACTCGTAGTATAAATTATAGTAGATTTATTTTTGACCGATTTTTTCAACGTTATTTGTATGAGTATATAAAAATTAAATATTAACTATTGGAAAAAATGCCAATCCCGGGATCGTCAAATTATAATCCCGAATTCCCGGGATCAAGATTTTGGCTCGGGATTGGATTCCCTAGTTACATCATAATATTTGTTTTACTACCTGCTGCAATCACAATGACATGACTAATAAAAGTATAGGTTATGTTGATATGTTTGACGTTTCAATACAAAATTGTGTGGATAGGCCAGCACGAACATACCCGAATTTGACCGATAAGTCTACCAACCTAAATTTACCCCGTATTACGAATTTACCAATTATTGCATATAACCGCCTTGTGTATGGAATGCCTTTCGTGTTAATTTGGACCAATGAAAATAACGGAAACGTCCTAAAGTGCTAACTGGAATAGCTGCAGTGGTCTGTTACAGTGGCGCACTCCGGATTTAATATTGGGGGGGGGCAAGGAGGAGAATGTAAATTAACCCCATAGGCTCTTTTTCTTCTTCATATAATTATTTTTACATATTTTCACAATACACGGCAGTATATTTGTACAGTTTCTGCTAGTTTTTATTAAATTGGAGGCATAGTGGAGGTAACCGTTGAGCGTGTCATCAGCGACTGGCGGATTGGAAGTGACTAACAGCGACCATGCTAGACATGTGCACTTAGTATTCTAAAACATTAGTCAAATAATATCGGCTGTGCTACCAGCTTGGTCTAGAGCAGTGTTTCCCAAAGTGTAGTGCGCGTACCCCCTGGGGTACGGGAAGAGTTTGGTGGGGGTACGTACCGCACCGAGCTATGGCTGCGCCTGGTGCAACAAGCATTAATACAACATCCATGCTAGAAGGTTTATCGCATGGGGAAGAAGAGCAATTGTTGGAATTAGCTTCAGACGGATTCTTGCAAAATAAATATAAGGAGTGTACTTTAACACCATTATGGTTGCTAATGCAACATGTGTACCCAGTTGTAACAGAGAAATTATTGAAAAACTAACTTTTTGCAACTTCATATCTATGTGAAGTTAAATTTTCAGCATGTGTAGACATTAGGTCAAAAAAAGGAACAGCCTTTTGGGTGTGGAACCGCATCTCAGATTAAAATTAATAACCAGGGAACCAAATTACGATGATCTGTCGTTTCAACATAAAAAAATTCATCACTCTCATTGATTATAATGAATGTTATTTTTTATAATAAATAACTTTTATTTATATTTCATTATAAATGAATTTTATTTTTCGTTTATTATTATTTGGTTTATGTACTAAAAAAGGGAAAACATAGATATAATTTGATTGTTATTAAAGTACTTATATGTATTTTTTTGACGAGGGTTACTCAGTCTTCGATAATTATAGAAGGGGTACACAGATGTCGAAATTTTGGGAAACACTGGTTTGGAGAGCTACAATATTTATGCCGAATTCCACTGAAAAAAAATGTTCTTTTGATTTACACCACCACCACCGACTGTAATGGGTGAAGTCGTTCTTTTCGCCGAATGTTTATCGTTGATTTTTGGTTTTTTAATATTGAGGTTCCAAAATTAATTGAAAATCAATGACATTAATATGGAAGAATCATCTGGAAAAAAAAATGACACTCACTTTATTGTCGGGTCTGCCGAATGGCATAATCTGTTCTAACGCTATTACAATAAAGGTGATATTGCTATAAATTCCTGATGCTTTTTGTTGGGTCTGCCGAATGGTTCGGTTCGAACGGGTTTGCTCAAATGAACATTGACATTAGAAACACTGCTCTAACGAGGAGAAATATTTTGCCGCGGGCCGCAGGTTCCCAGATTTTCATCGTCGGCTTGTTTTTTTGTGATATCGCATAATAGAAATTGCGTGACGTCTATCTATACATGCGAATGCGCGAATTTACTTGCTAGCTACTGTATTGAGTGCGTCGTCCATTAATAATGTCATTGTTGAAAATGGACAAAAAAGGTATTATTGCATTCAACTTATACACAAACCTACTTAACACAACATAGCCTAATTTCTCGTTTATCGGTCTTTTGTCTATTGCACTCGGTGTACCTACACCATGGTCCCCACATCCTGAAACGGGCCCTCAGGCTAGGATATTTGGCGGGCCCCCTACCTATCGCTTAGATCAAAGGCAGTATATATCTCCTTTAATAATGGAGCTGTCGAGTATCGATACATAATAATCAGAAAATATATTGCACAATTATATAATTTGAAATGTTCATGGTCATCAAGTATAATAGCGCCGCAGGACTTTTTTTTACTATTAAAGCTAATTTATGATGTGTGTTTATCTCACTTATCTGGTCAACCTGACACGCCAGGCCCCCAGGCTAGAGTCCTGTCAGCCCTCCCCAGCCATGACCTACACTACTCCGGAATTCGGTTGGACACCGAGCACTTTTTGACAGTTCCATTAGGGATTGGGTTTCTAAAAAAACCCGACATTAGTGTTTCGAAATTTTTGTGTTAGAAATTAAAATCTAAGAAATTTTTCTAAAAAGGGTGCTGGAGAATAAATTACAAATCATTTTTTTTGCCGTGTTTTTATTTGTCTACGCCCAAGGTATATTTTATTGGCTTGTGTAATGCTAATGTGTAAAATCATTCTGATAATTTTCTTGTTTGGGGGGTGCCAGGGCCCCTTTGCCACCCCCCCCCCTGGGTACGCCACTAGGCTGTTACGTCATACATTTCGCTTTATTTCGCCAGTGACCCGAAGAATAAAATGCTTTTAATCCAGGTCTTATGCAGTATACGTCTATTCTCAGTATCCGCCTTATCTCGACTCGTGCGTGACTTTATTATTGAATCTTTTGACCGGCAGGGTATTTACAATACACTTATGTTTGAATATCTTAGAAATCTATTTCCATTTTATCACATTGAAACAATAATAATATTTTTTTTATATTGTCATCATTAAATAAATTCAATGCAAGTGAATAGATGGTAAACAAGTAGGTAGTTTATACGTATTAAATAAGCAAAACAAAATGATATTATAAATAAAATCGAATGTTAGCTGATGTCACACTTATGATTAATTATTTATTAAATTGTAACACTTTTTCTTTATAGATATCCTCCTCTCCTCTCTACGGCGGAAAATACTTTGCCCAATGATTGAGCTAATTATTGGGACGATAGATTAAAATTGATTTTTTGATTTGAATACTTAAGTACAAAACATTGTAAACGGGGGGCCCCGAATATTAAAATCATGTAGAACTATTTTAATTTTATGAATATAGTACAAAACAATATTGTTAGACCTTAGATTATTGTTAGACAAATAAACGCTGTGTGGATTTCTCTATTACTAATTACTGTTACTTAATTTAATGCTACTAAATTTCGTATATGTAAGTAATTTCAGCCTGATTAGTAGATAAAATTAGGTTTGTTATATATAATTAATATGTCTGATCCGGTAAATTGTTACAATATAATTCGGTATAAATGTTCCCATATTCCCAGTCATAAATAACTAGTGACTAACTCCAAATCCAAACGTAGGGCCTCGAAAGGTATTTGTTTCGCACATTTCAAAGATCTTAACATTGCATGATGTCTCCTGGTTATTAAAGAGAAATACTTTAAAATTGTTCTGGATTGAAAATATGCGAAAATCTTTCTATAAAATTGGTCATTATTTGTCACGATCATATGGCTTTGAATCTGAGACAAATATTAACTGCCAATGAGTATTTTTTTTAAAGGTTTTTTTATGTTACCTACCTTATTGATAAGAGTAAGAACCATTCAACTGACACTGAATATTTCAGTTAAACGTAGATTTCATTTACTCGTAATTTACATTTTAACAAACAATTTTGTTAAATTATTGTAAACACCAGCATGAAAGAATCTGAGAAAGAGATATCGGAAGTGGTATGTTCAATAGGGTCTAGGATGATTTGGCGCCGTGACAACTGGATGCCACGCAATTCGAAATTAAATAGACGTTAGGTACTTATAGGTACTTTAAAAAATATATTTAATATGATTATTTATAATTAAATTATTATATTATAATTTAATAGTTGGTGAGAATTTAAATATGCAAACGTAAATAATGATTTAATCGTGCATATGTTTAAGTTCCAACGAAAAAAAGAGTTTTTCTATCTTATATAAAGCCTTAGGTATGGTAATTTTCAATCCGCAAAAAACACACTATGTTAAGAGTAAAATGAATTAAAACTACTAAGTAGTAGGTAGAAACTGATTAAAATTCCATGCCTACGTTCTGTATACGTGTCTACGACAGTGCGGCGTCCAATTGTCCTGGCGTCCAGTTGTCCCATTCCCGTTTAATATGCCATGTTTTAATTTTACTTTGTGATTGTTGGAGCTATAATAGTTATACAAACTCTCCGCTGCCAAGTAGCAATCCTGGACATCAATAAGCATATTATCATCATTACTGATTCCATCCAAGTCCGACTCCTCATTGCCTAATTTTTTTAATACTGATTATAATTTTTATAAAACAAAAATGGGTGTAATTTTAAGTAAACATATTCTTATGTATCAATCGATTATATCGTTTCCTGGCCACGTCATAGATGTTTTCAGTGTTGCATTGCGAAATAGGATGTGATTTAAATGGCGCCTCTTATCAAAGAATTTCAGTTTGACAGCATATCAATGTAAATAATAAGTTGATTAAAATCACTCACCTGCGTCAGAGGAACAATATACCTTTAGATATTTCAAATTCTTTCTAGAATTATCTAGTGTCAGAGATAACGTAGAAATTTATTATTGACATAATTATTATATACAAATATAGTAAAATAAGTGAATGGATAGATAAGTGTTCATATCATTGTAATTTAATTGCATAATATTTTTATCAATTTTCAAAGCATTATACATATTATAATATTGGCATTATATTATAATAATTTTTAATCACCAAAAACTTTACTACACGACCAAGGCTGAATCCCGAGTAGTATAGAGTTATCAAAAATGTTATATATTCACTGAACTTTATTCTCAATCAGTAAGTTGGTTGTGTCACCAACTCTGTATGGCATGTTGCACCATGTTGTTGGAACTACGTATATTCTAATTCATGACAGAAAAAATAATTAATAATGTTTATGTAGTGTTCTCTATTGACAATCTTCAAATGCAATTTTGTATGAAGAATATTCAATGTAGTGCCATAAGAAATTCTAAGATCTTGAGAACGATGTGTAATTGATTATTCTGGATTATTTTTCCACACTTTGATTCACAACATTGATATTTTGAGCAGTGCGTTCATGTTTTTGACGAATTGGATTCTTAACATCACAAACATAACTATTTGACTCTAATTTTTCAATTAAATTACGAATAGTAAGGTCGATAGGTCGATTATTTTGACCATACATTTCACGTGATGCCCGAAACGTAGCTCGAATAGATTCATTCTTGATGTAATGAATTTTAACAGTTTATAAACCTGTACAGCTGTATATTTTTCCATGATAATTTTCCAAATAATACTGAACACAATAAATGTAAATTGTAGTGGGTATTAGAAAAAAATGACTCCTCTGTGTCCATCCATGCATTTTTATTTTTATTATTTTATTATTTCTTTGCTTACTCACATTACCCTGGATTTTTATTTGAACATTGTTAACCAGGGAACTCAGGAACTGAAATACATAACGGATAAGGCGATAGCAGGTAACCGACTCGAGTAAGGAAGAATCCGTGTTAAACTTACACATGTGTCAAGAATACGTTTTACGTCGAATACTGAAAACTGCTCCCGGTTTATGCATTTACGCCCATTTAATGTTGGTGTATTACACACATTATTGCACGTGCATAATGCGTGCTTCATTTCGTAGGACACTCACACATTCAAAAGCCTGCATCAACATGTGGCGAATTGAATATAGCCTATCGGTATTCTATTTATTATCTGTTTTGTGTTGTTAACATTTAGTTTATGTCATGTCGTGAACGCTTTGAATTTATATTTTCTTATGTTTATTATATTATGTTAAATAAATAATGAAATTTATTTTTGTAATTTAAAAACATGTACCTAGCACTAATTTGATAACCCTTTCGATACCAAGCTTGAGGTCCTCTGCTCCCAACTCAAAACCTGGATACCGATGCATTTAATCCTAGTTCAGGTTAGTATACATATGCCCGTTGACAAATTATATAATGATTTATAAACTTTTAAAGATACGCAAACACACGTGAATAATATATTTTTTAACCTAGAGCTACTAACACCTACAAACATTACAATCCCTGCCATGCTAATTTGCGTGGTTTATTCTAAAAGACTAACAACAAAATAAGGCCACATTTGCTTGTTTGTCAGTACATTTTCACATGTGTACAGTATTATTTCAATACGGAGCTGTTGAATTTAAAAATGTCCTTAAATGGTAATTTAGATAGGCGTAGATTTTTGAAGTAAGTATTAATAGACAATTTTGAAAAGTTTTTAAATTTCAAGTGTCAGAATTTTTAATCATTGGTAAGTATTTATTTCAAAGCGATTTCGATTTTAATAATAATTCCCTGTGCTTATTTAAATACTTTCTCATCTATTATTTGAATACTTACCAATGAGCATTTTTTTACTTGTTGTTGATTTTAAATTATTCCCAACGTTTAATAAACTACTTTTATTGGGATACTTCCTATTTTTGCGTATTTATACTTACCGAATAATTAGAAGCATTTAGATATAAGATGTAAACTTTTATCAAACTAATCAAATTTCGCAAATTATCATAATGCTATTTACATGAATTTCCCATTCATTAATATTACAAATTCAACATGAATGAGAAAGTGCAAGTCGAAATTTGAAATATACAAGTAGGCACTCTTTCATGATTCTGTTGATGGATCTAAATAATTATCTAAATGATGTTATGACTGAAATAATAATAAATGTGTAGTTAGCTATGTATAACAAAATCGGACATTATTTCACACCAATGTCTTATACGTCATGGACATTAATATTTTCATATTTAGAAAAAACTCTTCTCTCTTTCGATCTCCTTTTACAATGTGACTGAAGAATTATTGACGATGGGTTAATCGTTTCAGGATAATAATACTAAAATTTAAAAAAAATATTGGAACTAGTAGATTTATTTGAGTTATTCGCCTTCCATGACGCTATAAACGTGTCTGAATGAAAAGATTTTACTGCCATATTTTCTTGTCCCATGTCAAAGTTGCACGGGATTAACGTATCAACCATACACCTTGGTGCTTACAAAAAGGGTTTAGAAAATAATAAAAGAATCTTGACTTTCTTTATCGTCATTAATCTAGAGCAATATTAAATATCCTCTGCATCGCCACAACAATGAAAGGGGGGGACTGACAAGGCTCTAGTCTGAAGCCAGGAGTGGCGGGTCGACCAGTTAAGTGAGACACACTACAAATTTGCAAACAGTAAAAAAATCGTCTGCAGCACTATTTTACTTGAAGAATAATACAATTTTAATTATTTTATGATGATTAATATAATTAAATGATAATTCACGTATAGAAGTTTTTTTTATAATTCTGTTTGGTGTGTTACATGATTTAAAAAAAATGACTTTTTATCCAATATGGCGAAGGGTCGCATGTTACTTGACTACCACAAAAGGAGGCCGAGATCAGTGCTTTCTAATATGATGCCGTGTACCGATAACTCAATAATCTTAAATAGATTTATCTAAAAATACAAAAAATCACCAACAATATTTGGAATTTAAGGGGGGACATGCTCGTCGAAGGTCAAAATTGAGTTTTTATTGTATTTTCAAACCATGATCCTGGACACTCCTTAAACGTTGTAGATAATCTATTTATATAATTTTGAAGCCTTATTATCCTTTATAGTTATTTTAAACATTTTATGACTGCATAAAGTATTTTTGTTACATAAAATAGTATTCTTTTAAACCTCTCGCTCTAATGTTTTAGAATATAGTCATATTTCGGTACATAACTGTGCAGTGGTGTTAAGACTTTTTACATTTATTAATTTTTAAACGCATTTATAAAACCATTAGCATAATTTATTACGAGATAATTTTTGTAAAATATTCACGATAAAAAATTATATTGATAATCTCTGTGATCCCAAATTTGACAAGAATTAGGCATTTTATTATTCAAAAAATCGGCAAAATTAACACATTTGAAGATGATTCTAAAGATATTTATTATAAGCTATGTCTTTGACCATTCAAGTGTGATAAACATCTTATGAATAATGATTGCTTTATAATAATTATTGACCTAAGAATAAGGTAGTGTTTTTTTGAAATACGTCATTTCTTTTGTCATTCCCCAGTGGTTGAGCTACAACATACGGCCGTAGCCATAAATTGACAAACTATAATTGAAGTAGGGAGTAAAATGATATTGACGCGCGTGTTTGAACATGTACCGTTTAAAAAAAAATAATAAAAAAATCGGTTAGGTACATGTTCAAACACGCGCGTTAATATAATTTTACTCCCTATTTCAATTATAGTTTGTCAATTTATGGCTACGGCCGTATGTTGTAGCTTAACCACTGGGGAATGACAAAAAAAATGACGTATTTCAAAAAAACACTACCTAATTCTTAGGTCAATAATTATTATAAAGCAATCATTATTCATAAGATGTTTATCACACTTGAATGGTCAAAGACATAGCTTATAATAAATATCTTTAGAATCATCTTAAAATGTGTTAATCTTGCCGATTTTTTGAATAATAAAATGCCTAATTCTTGTCAAATTTGGGATCACAGAGATTATCAATATAATTTTTTATCGTGAATATTTTACAAAAATTATCTCGTAATAAATTATGCTAATGGTTTTATAAATGCGTTTAAAAATTAATAAATGTAAAAAATCTTAACACCACTGCACAGTTATGTACCGAAATATGACTATATTCTAAAACATTAGAGCGAGAGGTATAAAAGAATACTATTTTATGTAACAAAAATACTTTATGCAGTCATCAAATGTTTAAAATAAATATAAAGGATAATAAGGCTTCAAAATTATATAAATAGATTATCTACAACGTTTAAGGAGTGTCCAGGATCATGGTTTGAAAATACAATAAAAACTCAATTTTGACCTTCGACGAGCATGTCCCCCCTTAAGCCGCATTTAAACCAAGCGAGCGAATGTTTGTTCTTCCCCCACTCCAGCGAATTTCTCTTGATGCTTTTTGTTGAGCGAGCATAAGAATTTCACTGGAGTGGGGGAAGAACAAACATTCGCTCGCTTGGTCTAAATGTGGCTTTACAATCGGAAGAACACTACTGGAGAGCATCACACTGCCCTTAATCTTAGCGATAGATATGGGGACTGTTAAACATCCTGGCTTGGAGGGCGCCTCAAGATGTGTGGGGCATGGTCATTATTGTACCTGTGTACTGAAACTCTTCCAAACCAGAAAAGTCGGGAGTTGAAAGTAATGCATCTAAGGAAGGATCGAAATTATTGCGCCCTCCATACGACTTGGCCAATTGTGCCTGTATATGTACGGACTATGGCAAACAGCTCGGCTCGGTCAGATCCCATCAGCGGGAAGTTCCAGGGGACATGTTCTATCAAACTAAAACCATGTAGCTTGTTGCCCCAAACGTGTCAGAATGAAAAAATCTTAGTGCCACACTTCCTTGTACCGAAGCGATGCTGCACGGGACTGATGTAGCAACCATGCACCTTAGTGCTTAAAGAAAGAGTTTACTCGCTCTGCCGTCATTTATCTTTAATGACATGAAGTGTCTTCTGTACCCGTGTACTGAAACTCGGCCAAAACAGAGGAGTCAGGAGTTGAAAGTGATGAATCCAAGGAGGGATCGGAATTATTCCGTCCTCCATATGACGCAGCATTTTTTTCAAATGCTTTAAAGTTGGCCTTGGTTGATATTAAGTCGGCGTGGCCAATTAGGCCCGTGTGTGGACGGACCCTGGCAAACTGCTCCGCTCGGTCGGATCCCATCAACGGTCAGTCCCAGAAAACGTGTTCAGAGTATTAATAATAACGCAATTTGATAAGCATTTCATGTATAACCAACTAGTTTAAATTGTCGTCATTAGATAGGAGGCTCGTAGCATAATCCATTAATGCACGGATTGGCGCGACACTAATGGTTATACGGGTTAAAATCCCGTCGATCTTCGTATTTTTTCAAATATAATTTTTATAGGTGGTATCTATATATCTGAGGTTTTTTCAAGTTATTTATGTTCAATATAATATGGAATGTTACATTCTCAAAATCTTGTGAATTAGTCATTTGAATATAAGAAATGGTTTATTATGCTTGTAAGATTTACAGTTTTTTTCTGGCTAGTGAAGAAATGAAAGCAGTTCCCTTAATCATATTTTTAGCAGAGACCTTTAACACAACGTATATTCTTATGTGAATTAGTGTCTACATACAAACATAAAGTGTTTAATTCTCTTTGTATTGTGTGTGCGAAATCACTCTCAATTAACGGAGAAAATTGTGACGTAGGCAGTCTTATTACCCTTGATTATCAGGTTGCTTTGTTCGGCGGAGGATGGCGATGGTGCATGTTTTACGGCGTGGGCGGGCGACGAAAGGTGGGTGGGCGGCGGACGTGTATGACGCCTCTATTTGAGAAGCCTACACTCTTAGACGCCCTTAGTTTGTGAATGAGCCGGAACTTGATGTGTACAGACATGGATTCCGGAAAAGTCATATTTATGATGAATTAAGGGTTGGCATTTTCGGTCATTTTCGTTGGTTTAGAGTTTCCAATGATGTCGAGTTTTTACCGACGTTGTTCGTTATAGATGCTGTATCTGACGTTTCTTGTGGGCAAGAAATACAGCATCTATTGTATTGTTTGGCAGAAGGTTGCTTCAATCTTGCGAGTATGTGTGTGACAAGAGGTTATCGGTACCTACATTAACTAATCACTCGTTTTATCACTCGCACGATCACATATTACTAATTGAAAATATATTATACACATATTTCATTATAACGTTTTACAATACTCTAGCGTGTAACACTTTTGCGGACAGGTGCGTTCAGGTGAACTCTACTGACAGAAGCGAGTTAATAATGTCCTGTCATTTTGGGGTATCCGTATCTCGGTTGTCTATGCGCCAGTATGGGCGTAGACAACCGAATGACAGCTTGGTAAAACCTCTACATGGTCTCAGGTTCAAATCCCGGGTCTGGCAAATTCACATGTTGATTTTGAATGTATTTGGATACAGATCATGGACCCAATAGATTGAGCAAAAGGCTAACATCCATGTCTCGTACAAACAAACATATTCTGTTAATACAATCTTCACTCTAAGGAGACCCACATATTCTGCATAGATCTAATATTATAGTAAGTTACTTACTTCACTGTACATAGTGTTACTCCAGAAGTTAAAAAAAACACAATTTTTCTCAGTTCTATAAAAAAAAATCAGTGGGGATGCCTCGCATGAACATATTATGTATTCCATTTGTTGCATTTCATAGCATTATAAGGTTAAGTTAGCATAATAGATTTCCATTATAACCTTATTGTTTAAGTGCAGTCTACCATGGTAGATATTCAGTTCGTTTAGGGTTTTTCATTTATATATAAGTGACATGGCAATGAAGTGGGATAGGAATCCTATCCCAACCCTTCCTATCCCAGCCAGGATAGGAAGAGGTGGACATAATCAAGTTCTATCTGAACACATCTCCGTACTCAAATAGCGAGAAGCTATATATTAAATATATAGTTTCTGAATATACATATAGCTCCTGCATATGCTATAGATCTGATGAAATTTAAAAATAGGTACCTAGTAGTTACAGATAGGAAGAAAGTACGTAACCTTTTATTTTTAATAAGAAAAACCTGCAAGTACGTAGCTTCTAAAATAATATGAATTTAGATTTCACTGTGAAATCTTAATATTAGTGACATCCCGTGGTACTAAGCGAGCTATCTGCACGGGGACAGAAAATTAGGTCTGATAGTTCCTATAATAAATTATACATCTCAGTTGTTCCGTGTGATCGACGACAGACGGACGTCACCAATAACGAGATAGCGAGTGTTTACAAATAAATAATAACCAGTTGTGCGTGCGGCGTAACAATAAATTATTGTTACAAAGTTGTTTACATTTAAGTGTCTCTGACTACAGGGGCGCTTATTAAAAATCAAAAAATACAACGTTGCCAGCAATGGATCACCAAAAAGAAACCCAACAAACAATGTCTTATGCATCAGTTGCTCAAAAAATGCAATTTCCGAAGAAGGAGCAAGCCATCGTTCTAGATGCTATCGATGGCATCTCTATACGAGAATATACACTGTCAATTGGGAATAAGGTAGGTCCATGTCATATAAGATATGTATCTAGGATTTCCCAGGGAAGAATATGTATATACTTGAGTAGTGAAGAACAAGCAGATAAATTAACAGTAAATCAAGAAACAGTTAAAATTGGAAACCACATACTAGAAATTAGGCCGCTGATCACCAAATCAAAGAGGATAATAATATCAAACGTGTGTCCTATAATCCCACACAGCGTTCTGGAATCAAAACTCAACGAATTAAACATAAAAACTACTTCACGTATTACAAGCATCAGAGCTGGTATTAACGAACCGGGCTATGCACATATTTTAAGTTTCCGGAGACAGGTTTATGTAAACCCAGAAGACACAATTAAACTGCCAGAGTCAATGCAAATAAATTTTGATAATACCCTGTACTGGATTTACTTCTCCACCGAAAAATTGACATGCTTTATATGCAAAGAAGAGGGCCATCTGGCCAAATATTGTAAAACAACTGGAAATTATGAACCTCACACTGTACAATTGCCTGACTCTCTCAATGTACCAAAGGTGTTAACCTCTTTTTCGTTAGAGAGAGAAAATACACTCCAGGAGGATGAACTAGCCGCAGATATAGAGTCGGACAACTCTATTATCAACAAGGATACGCCAATCGGTTCAAAAAGGCCGTTGACCAGTCCAACTGATATCAGCAGCGTAGAATTTGAATTTGAAGATACAGTGAAAAATAATGCAATCTCACTCATTCCTGCACTCCAACAGACACCAAAAAAACCAAAAAAATCGAAAAAAGTATCCACTGAGGATACAAATGAACTTTTGTTACCTGCCAAGGAACATGTTGAAAGTAATCGTCATAGATTTCCAATCGATTATGAAACATTACTCAGTTTCCTTGTGAAAACACATGGAAATCCCAATACCGAAATGATTGCTAATGAATTTACTACTGATATAGAAGCTCTTAATAACATGCTAACAGAAATCTATAGTCATTTAAAAGAACGCAGCATTAAAATTCGCATAACAAGGATCAAGAAAAGACTCAGTAATCCACAATTAAAAGTTTCCAGTGAAGATATTAGTTCGTTGGAAGAACAAGAGGAACAATAACATAATGCATAATTCCAGCAACAAAGTTAACCAATTTATTCAATCTGATATACGTATTGTTTTCTGGAATATAAGAAGCATTCTTAATAGACTAGAGGAGCTTAGAGTGATGCTAGATGAAATTGATATTTTTATAGGCGAGGAAACATGGTTAAACGACACCATTTCTCACATAGTTATTAGCTTCCCAGGTTTTATGGTGCTTCGGCGAGACAGGACGTACGCCAGAGGAGGAGGTATAATTTTCATTATTAGAAATACTATAGCTTACAAAGCTATTAACAACCTCATCATTCCGAATATATCCACTGAAGTTTTGGGCATTACACTGACTAACCTTAAAGATAAAATTAATATCATTGCAGTTTATAGGCCCCCGAGCAATAGCGGAAATAATACAAATCTGTCGCTTCAGGAATGGGATCAAGTTTTTAGTAATACTCTATTAGATGATAAAACCATATTGGTGGGAGACTTCAATGCCCACAATGTCGCGTGGAATTGCAATAGAAATGATATAAATGGTTCTAGAATCATCTATACTTTAGCTGATTACGACTTAATTTTAATAAACAATAATACTAAAACCCGTATTGATCTGCGACGAGGTACAAAATCAAATATTGATTTAGTTTTTTCTTCTCCTAATCTTCAACAACAGATTGTATTAAATATAGATGAAGACCCCCGGGGATCGGATCACTATCCAGTGCGTATTAATTTATCTGTACAAAAAGCAATTTATTTCAAAAAGACTTTCAAGTTGCAGACCAAAAAAACCAATTGGGTTAAATTTAAAAATACAATGGCGGAAAATATTATTGAATTCAAAACAGATTCTTTTCTCAGTTTAAGTTCAGACTCGCAGTATAAATTCCTCACTAAAAAAATTACACAAGCAGTCATAGACTGCACCCCAAAAAAAGGGAATAATCCCCAATTTCGCCATAGCAATCCAGTAGAATGGTGGGATTCAGAGTGTGATAAGGTAAAGAGAAAAAGAAAAAATGCCTTAAAAAAATGGGAATTTACCTTAGATTTTAAAGACTTAATTGAATACAAAAAGAATGCTGCCATAGCTAAAAAAACTTTTAAAAAGAAAAAGAGTGACTGCTTTCGAAAATTTGCAGAGACCATCAATTTTAGCACAGAATTTAAGTATACATGGGAAAAAGCAAAAATTTTTAAAAACAAATGGATAAAAATTAGACCCGATAGTATTGAACAAAATATGCAAAATAAAGAGAAAATTGAAGCTGCTCTTGAAAAACTATGCCCACCGTGGGTTCCAAGTAACCCTAACATTTTCCCTGTTACCAAAAATAACACGCTATTCGACACTCACTTTAGTTTCATAGAATTCAGCATAGCATTAAATTCTCGTCAACATAATTCCGCACCTGGAACGGACGGGATAACGTATGAAGTCATTAATATGCTTCCCACTCCAATAAAACATATATTCCTTGACATTTTTAACCTCACGTTTCATAGCATGGAATTCCCTGACGAATGGAAAAGCATATTTATACATTTTATTAATAAACCTAATTCGGATAGCTTAAGACCTATTGCACTGACCTCATGTGTCTGCAAAATCTTAGAAATCATGGTCGCAAATAGATTTCGCTGGTGGCTGGAAAGAGAAAAAAATATCCCAGATACACAAACCGGATTCAGGAAAGGTTTTTCCTGTGCGGATAACCTAACAAATGTTGCAATGTATATTGAAGAATCTTTTAATGAAAAAAAACATACGCTAGGTATTTTTTAGGACGTGATTGGAGCCTTCAATAACGTTCAATCAGATATTCTCGTTGAAATTTGGTACAAATAGGGTGCCCCTTTAAACTCGTTAAATTCTGTTTTTTTCTTGTCTACGAGAGATTAATCTATACTAATTCAAACATAGATCTCCCGAGGACACTGTATAAAGGCGTTCCTCAAGGAGGAATTTTAAGTCCGCTGTTTTACATTATATACGTTAGCCACATTGTTCGCAATATACCGAAAGCTATAACAGTCTCCCAATTTGCAGACGATATATCTTTGTTCCTTAAAACTAAAGACCCCAATCAGGATAAAAATATAATGGAATGTGCACTAGAAATAATTAGAAATAATCTATTTAAACTGGGTTTGGATCTATCTCCGGAGAAAACGGTATTTGTACATTTCAACAAAAACAAAATACTGCCGGGAGAATTTCAAATTAAATTGAATGATATGATGATTAAATCAACTGACTCTAGGTCTAATAGTCTAATTTCTAGGTATTTATTTCGACTTCAAGCTTTCTTTTGATAAACATGTCAATTACATTGCCCAGAAAGTCAATAGAGCCACCAACATTATAAAGTTCCTCAGAGGTACTTGGTGGGGATCACACCCTTCCACTCTAATAACTTTCTATAAAAGCTACATCAGATCCATAATGGACTATGGAAGCTATATTTACTTCCCAAAAAATAAAGGAGCAAAGCTACAGTTAGAACGACTACAGAACCAAGCTATCAGATTGGCTCTTGGCCTAAGAAAAAGTACACTTACTAACATACTACTTGCCGAAGCCAAGATAACATTACTAGAAGAAAGATCTAAATTTCTATGTAAAAACTTCTTGGTAAAATGTATGTCAAACCGTACTTCTAATACGAGATACAATGTCAACAGATTTTTACAAACAACTATAACGCGAGATCGTACTCCGAAGAGATTTCAAATTTTAAAAGAAAGTATCCAAGCTGTAAATTGTATTGATCATCTGATTTTAAAAAGAGACTTCTACAACTTTTTTAATTATACCTATGAGGATATTATATATAACGTTTTAACTAATACAAAAATAGGAATGGAGCTATCGCACTCCGACTCTCCCGACTTATTATTCAAGTACAAATTTAGCAATCAAAATGTAGTCCAAATTTTTACGGATGGAAGCAAAATTCCCGATACACCTTCAGTAGGTGTAGCAGTGTTCTTCCCCCAATCCAACACGTCGGTTGCCAAAAGTGTCCACAGATTCACTTCCATCTATACAGCAGAGTGCTTAGCCTTATGAGAAGCCACTAAAATTGCACTTAATTACAAAAATAAAAATATCAACATTTTCACTGACTCCTTAAGTCTGATTCACTCGCTCGAAAATCCAAATTTCAGCATCAAAACTAATGACTACATTCTTAATATTAGAACCAACATTTCCAAATTTAGCAATAGTAACGAACACGGTACAAATATACAGATATACTGGATTCCAGCACATAAAGGAATTAATGGCAATGAAATTGCTGATCAATTGGCAAAAAAATCTGTAAAATACCCATCAGAAAATATAAGAATTCCATACACAGATTTTAAAGCCCAGTTTAAACAAACAATGAGCGAAAATAACGGTAAATATTTAGAAAATCTTGGGAAAGAAAAGGGAACACACTACTATCAAAACTTTTATAGTAGATCTCCTAAAACTTGGTTTAGTAAACATTGTAAAATAAAGCGAGATGTAATAGTGACAATAGCTAGAAGCAGGACAGGGCATCACAGTCTCAACGAATCATTGTACAAAATTAAAGTGGTAGATAGCCCTCAGTGTCAGTGTGGACATCCCACTCAAGATCTTAACCACATTGTCTGGCAATGTGATGCCTATGACCAGGAGAGAGAAGTGTTATTGAATAAGTTGGGGAAATGCAGGTTATACCCTCCTTTTACGATTAATTCGTTCCTGGCAAAACCAAATATTTCAGTTATGAAATTGTACATGAATTTCTCCAAAAATGTAACGTAAATGTCTAGTGTATAGTGTAACAAAAATGTAATTCTGTATCATTAATAATGTAACTATTTATGCCTGTCGTTAAAAAAAAATGTATGTATACTTTTGTAAACCATGGTAAAGCAGAATAGCCTTCCATTCAGAGAAGAGCTCAATTGCTTCCAAATAAAGAAAAAAAAAAGAAAAATTATACATCTTTGATAGTAGATTTCTTGGACATAAATTTTTATTAGTGAATGTATATACGATATACTTACCTACTTATATTGAAGGTTGTATAATTTATAGAAAGAAGAAAAACTTTTGAACGCATGGATTTATTACATGGAAAAT
Source organism: Rhyacophila brunnea (assembly GCF_057557595.1). NCBI lineage: Eukaryota > Metazoa > Arthropoda > Insecta > Trichoptera > Rhyacophilidae > Rhyacophila > Rhyacophila brunnea. The sequence goes on along the minus strand of NW_028232796.1, from coordinate 19,417,448 downwards.
TAAAATTTACTTGTTCATTTTTTATCGTAGGGGGTCCTCAAAATCAATCATCAGTCAATCAAGCGTCGGGCGTCTACGTCACTAAACGCGCTACTAAATTGCTGCAAAGTATTACTATATATAATATTAATTATTCTATTTGCATCATACTAAAAACGGTTTGTAATCACCGTAAAAAGTTGTAATACAGTTCACATGAATCACTTATTGTGACACAAGTTATTGTCCAAACATTTTTGTAATTAAGGGTACCTTTTGTGTATTTTAGTATTATAATAAAATTAACATAAATAATACAAATACAAGAATCTTTGCATTAATAGTAGAAAACATCCAAAGTATCGTATCCATCGTTGTTGCGATTTTAACGTGGGTCTTTAAATTCCATAAGCCTATCCTGTTCCAAAACACTACATGCGAAGATAATGCACATGTTACCGTTGGTGATTAGCAGAGAAAATTGCATATTCACTTTACCACTGATACTTCCTGAAGACCATGCAAATTACTTTCATTGTTTAATTATTAGAGGTAAGAAGGTATGTCAGTGATTTATTCATCGTTTTAATAATATTTGTTTGCATCAGTTATTTCATGTGAATTTGTTATACCTAGGGATTGCATTACCGGTATTCCAGTATTAATACTGTTTTAAAAATCCAAAATACCGGTATTTTCAGTATTAAAAAAGCACTATTTTGTTAACGTTTTTGAAAATGAACTATGAGTTATGTGCTGCTAAAATGCAAAAATATATTGAGTGAATCCAACAGAGGTGAAAAAATGAAAACAAATTTCATCAAATTAATATATTAATATAAGTAATTGTTGCGATGAATTATCATAATATTAGTTCGAAATAAAAAACGTCCGTGACAAAAATATTCTATAATTATTGATGCCTATACAAGCGCTGAATTTAAGAAGCTTTTCCTGCAGCCGGACTTATTTGCACTTGATAAACTTTGAGGGCTTTAGTTAAAATTATCAATATATTCAAATTATTTGTAAAAAATCACTAGTTCTAGAATTATTATGATCAATACATATTTTTAAATGTCAACATAATAAATGTAGGTTTTTGCTATAAAATCATATTTTAAAAATATTTTCATTGCTATATTTATTGATAACTACCTACTTCTGTTTTTTTATTGTTTAAGAAATACCGAAAAACTGGTATTGACATTTTCATTCGGTATTGCAATCCCTAGTTATACCTACATAAACACGTTTATAAACAACATAAAGATAAACCCCCCCAAAACCAGCCGCAAGGGAAGAATTAACCATTCTTATGTTCATTTAGTTAAGGGGCAGAGGCATAGAAATTCATTATCAAATTAAAGCTTTAAATACATTTTAATCGATCAATGCCTATCTAAATACATTGGGAAAAATAAACATTTTTTTTTATTTCAAAGAGAAAACGGCTAAAAATAAGGGTTCTACTGTTTGTTTCTTTTTAGTTGTTCCAAGTAGTTTCTTAAAACAAAATTATCAATTTAATGTTGTTTAATAACTTTTCTTGGGACCTTCGTATCTCTTTTGTTAATTAATTATAGTTTTAATGTTTTTTTTTATATAAAAAACGTCGATTTTAACGAAAAATAAAAATGCATTTTATTCGGTTATTTTTTTAATAATTGTATCAGGGGACTACGACAATGGGTTTAGGTTTTATTTTTTAACTTTACACTAACTTTAACTAAACAGCAGCCTGATTTAGATTAGTAGTTGAAGGTTTCTTTCCACTGTCTCCACTATCCTCGATTCTTCGTCTTACGTCAATGCGTAATTCCGTTAAACTTAAATATTATCAGTTATCACATATCGTATTCAGTAAGCTTTTAGTTGGACTTAAAATATTTGGTATTCTGTGGGTTTTTGTACAGCAAAGATCCATTTTGCAAATAATGTGATCTGCCATCTCCACTATGACGACTATTTTCTACCTTTTACATATCATTGATTGTCCCTTTTTCGAGTTATATATTATATCGAAGCTATTTTCATTTGAGGTTTTAGTAAACTGTATCCCATCGCATATCGTTTTTATCCCACGATGGACAAGTGGTTGGCAAATAATTAAGCCATTTTAGGTACAACGCGAGGTCGGTCTTATGGACATTATTCTCGATGTAAAAAGCAAATAATATAATCGTTACATATCATTTTATATCGTAGATTTATTTATAGCAAGCTTTGTACTTACACTCTGAGAATTATATGCCAGAATCGTAAGTTCTAACACTAAAAAAGCAATGTCCATTTAAATTCATCCCACGTAAGTTGAACATAATATAATATAAATCGAATATTTTTTTAAATATGGCTATAGGCATCTTACAATTGGCATCACCCCATGGCAGGTGAGTTGTGATTCTACAACTAGAGATAACAAACAACTGATCCTAGCACATACTCGTAGAAGCATACGGAAAACTGTGGCAGATAGCAGTAGGTCTCGGTCAAGATCGAAAAATCAGGCAATTTTCCGTTATGAAAAAAATGTTACCATGATGTTTTCGGTAATTACGATTCTCTTATTCTGTATATAAATAGTACATCTGTATATTTAATTTAATCTAAGATTGGATTTTGGTTGAGCATCTACCGTGTATATGCAGCAGCGTACGGTACTGTGGGCACTGAACATAATATTTGCAGGCGTTTGAAGGATTATTGTTTCAAAAGATTTATTTGCAGTAGGTACCAACGCTCGATGTTTTTATTTCCGACTAATCAGAGAAAACGATTTCCAATGCATGACCACGTTTATAAACAGTGATTACAATTTAATAGCCATAAAATATGAATTTAAACGCAGTCTGTTAGCTCGTAAAATATACATAGTTGCCGCAGTCATTTGTGGACTTGGCTCGTTTTGTTCGCGAGTGCGGTCTCAACAAAGCGAAAAGTCTTTCGGAAAAAAACGCAATCAAACCGCAGTAAAATCTCGGAGGTGCACGAACACCATTTTAAATTAGAATAAATTTTACAGCTTTCTCACAGGATGAAAAATTATTTATTGCGCACATTGTATGCGATTCTCGTAATAAATAATATTTATTTCCATACATTGTATATCTTACAATCCTTATGAGATATTAATACTTTTAAATACTTTCATGACTTACTTGCTTTCTGTTCCACAAATATATTTTGCTTGCAACTGGAGCGTTTGACCGACATTTGATCTGCAAAGTGCGAGCATATAGGAGCAAGTGCAAAATAAGAATATTAAAATTATTCTTTAGTGCTGAATGATCATAATTGTAATTACAGTTAACCTTACATGAATTATCAACATATTTACGAAAACTTATATACGATAATTTGAAATATAAAACGGTGAATAATCACAAGTTCTGGTTGCAAAACCCATAATTATATTATTATAATCCTGGCGATGATAAGAATATAGTCGCCCACAAGGATTTGAAGATGCTGTTGAAAGAACTGAATATTGAAATGAAGGATCGATGTAAACAGTATATTAGAAAAGAGGGTGTATGTAATATATAAAACTATTCTTATAGACGGAACATCAGTCACGTCCCGTGGGGGTAGGCAGATTGAGCATCGCTTGGGGGCGGCAGGCACTCGAAGGGCGGCAAATCGTGGAGAATCATTTGGTATAATATAAAGAAATAGGCACCTAAACTTAGCAATAACGAAAATATCTTTCCACTTAAAAATTCAGCTCAGTGGTTGGCAATGACATTAATATGGACGAATCATCTGGAAAAGAAAATGACACTCACTTTATTGTCGGGTCTGCCGAATGGCATAATCTGTTCTAACGCCATTACAATAAAGGTGATATTGCTATAAATTCCTGATGCTTTTTGTTGGGTCTGCCGAATGGTTCGGTTCGAACGGGATCGCTCAAATGAACATTGACGTTAGAAACACTGCTCTAACGCCATTACAATAAAGGTCATATTGCTATAAATTCCCGATGCTTGATACGTCTACGTATACATGCGAATGCGCGAATTTACTTGCTAGCTACTGTATTGAGTGCGTCGTCCATTAATAATGTCATTGGTGGTTGGCAACAAAATGTATTATTTAACATAAAAGGTTTAACAGTTGTCAAGTGTATCTTTTAAGGTTATTATTAGTTATTTCATGTGAATTTGTTATACCTAGGGATTGCATTACCGGTATTTCAAAACCGGAGGATTTAAGGACCTCAGACTCTGGTGATTTGTGTAAGTGTTATATCTAAAGTTAATTTTGTATGTTTTAGTGGAATTATTTTATTAGTAATGTATACATACAACACATTTTTAGATATTGGAGTCATGAAAGTATGGTAAAAAATACTGCATAAAAAATGGGGCGGAATTTTGGCGCTGCCTAGGGGCGGCGTTTTGTCTAGGGACGTCACTGCAGAACATAAATATGTGAAAATTAAGCTAAAAAAATGTCACTACACTTCAATCACAATAAAATTAGATTTGGTTAAATTAGCTGCAACTCAATTCGCATTTCAGCTTGATTTTCACAAAACATCGTATCTACTATAACAATAGGTATGCGGATAATAACCTGCATCCGTCAATTAATTAATTCTGCAAACAGTGGTCTTTGGTACTTGAAAGCCCGAGGCACTGAGTGATTTTGTGGCACCCTTGATAAAAATTAAATAAAAACCATAAATTTCACCAAAGTACCTAGTCATAACACAATCTATCTAATTCCTTATGCAATTATTATTGAAGGTTACAGTGATGACGCATAACAATATCAGTGGTCTATTTTGTATGTACAAGTATGTATTTTTTGTATGGATAGACCCTTTTGATGTTAGTTGCAGGGTTTCTGTTTTGTTTTGGGTAATATTTTGTGTTCTCAATTAGCGATTTAATTCTTGTGTGACTGGTTTGAATTGTTTATATACCCCCTTTTAAATCTTCGAAGAAAATCACCCTGCCAATCAAGCTACCTGCAAGCGTTTCAATATGACTATTGTATTATTATAATATAACAAAACATGTCATATCAATGCGCCAAAGTATACATTATTTTTATACGATTATCAATTTATTATTCAACTATATCACTAGTGGAATATATTATGTGAATGTGTTACACATTATGATACAAAAATATCATGTGACTCCACCTGGCTCAATTCCAAACTCTATAATATGCGATACCTACTTAAAATTTACACAAATTGATATCGAATTATTATACCTTGTACGTCAATAAAATATGATGGTAAATATATATGTATTGTTTTTGTTACGATTTCACAATATTTTTGTATTAATCCGGAGAAAATATCTAAATGCTTTTAGACTTTTCTAGACTCGTCCTTGATATCTATCTACACACAACAATTTGTTGTATTTAGACTTTAATCAGACAGATTTCAACCTCCTTCGTTAGACGTCATTTTCTTTTATGCTTCTGATTTTTCAAATATGTACTATTCACAGAACAGATAATAAATAGAATACCGATAGGCTCATGACGCCGCTTGTTGATGCAGTATTTTGAATGTGTGAGTATCCCAGGAAAAATGAAGCACGCATTATGCACATGCAATAGTGTGTATAATACACCAACATTAAATGAGCGTAAATGCATAAACCGAGAGCAGTATTCGATGTAAAACGTATTCCTGACACGTCGTCGCTATAGGATTGGCTTCCCGAATATCCGTTTTTGTCGAAATCGACCATTTAATGCAGAATGTTTTTTTTGTATCTAATTGGATTAGAACCATCCCTTTCTTTAAATTACTTTGTAATGGTAATGAATACATCATTCATATGCTGTAAAAATAACAATTTAAATATCTCCATGTACTTATTTAAATATAGGATTATGAATTTTTCTGATTTTGAGTTTTTCGTCTCGTGATTATTTGGTCTATTCGGGAAACCAATTTACAGCGACGACGTGTGTAAGCTTAACCCGGATTCTTCCTTACTTGAGTCGGTTTCCTGCCGCCTTACCCGTTATATATTTCAGTTCCCTGGTACCCACGTAAAATGATATAACTCAGGACCGCGCCTAAGGTAGCTACCACCCGGGCGCCAACCGACAATCGCCGCGAGAAATAAACACTACTATTTTCATCAAAATATTTTATTTACTTATAACTAAAATGATGGAATATTTTACCTATTAAACATAAACATAACATAAAATTATAGCGCGTAGCGAATTTAAATAACCAAATCGATTACAAAAAAAAAACTATCTAGGGATTACATGTAACTGCACCGCAGGTGACTTTTTTACTATCCATGAAACAAACTTATTTTCTAAATATTGTGCCTTCATGACACAATATTCATTTTCTTGCTCCTTGTCATGCAAAAAATATATGTTTTCAAAAACGCTTTATTTATTATACTATAACAGTAAACCATCCTATGGAGACTTTGAAAGAATGGTTAGCGGTGTTTCTGCACATGACTGTTATAAATTAATTATATAGTCAAACAAGAACTTCTTGTCCACGTGTTAAAAGTATGAACTAACAATTCCCTCCAGTGCAGCTAATCGCACTTCGTTTTTTCAAATGAGGAAGGCCCCCAAATTTATTATTTCATTTTAGGCTCCCGTGCTGTACAGTTCTACCAATTTACGTATTTTGAAGCTTTTTACAATAAAAATGTCTAAAAGGATCAGGAGTGATGTTGGAATTATTATTAGTAACTTTTTGGTTTATTGCGAAGAAGAAAAGGAGCCACATCTAAAATTAGAGCCGATAGATCAGGGTTTCCCAAACCTTTTCTGCAATGGAACACTTCGCAAACCCGGAAATTTTAACGGAACACTTACTTTATTTTGTAGGTTATGTATTAGCGCAGCTAACCTTTCTGCCAATTTTGGCAACTGTCGTTAATCTGACAAGACTTGTCAGCCGGTCAGTTAAAAACAATATACCCCATCTTTTTCATGCGCACGGTATGAGAAAAGATGGTTCTCCGTCTGAACCTAGATCATGGCCCCCACATTCCGAAGCGGGCCCCAAGGCTAGGATCTTTGGCGGGCCCCCTACTTATCGCTATGGTTAAAGGCAATGTGACGATCTACAGTTCCAAGTATGTCAAAACCACATATTATTAAATTACTTATATATTTTTATTTTTTACCATTAGTGCATGTTTGTGATGTGATGTGTGTTTATCTAACTTGGCTGGTCGATCTTTCACGCCGGGCCCCCCATAAGCCCAGGCCCCCAGGCTAGAGGCCTGTCAGCCCCCCCCCCCCTCCCCTTGTGGGAGCCATGACCTATCTAGATACTTGACGTCATAAACATCAGTGGTGATTAATCATCACTCGCCTTTCAACATGATGCAGATTCTTTAATTATTTTAACTTTATTTATTTTACTTCTACTTAGTAGAAGATCTTTAGATGTGTTGCAGTGTATAAAACCTTTCCAAATGGTCGCGAAACACCTATTCAGGTTCGACGGAACACTGGTGTTCCGCGGAACATAGTTTGGAAAACCCTGCGATAGATTATTTACGCACGCCTCTAAAACGTGTTGCCGCCATGGTAGGTACGTTACTGAGAAGTCTTATTTATGCGACTACAGCAACTTCCTTTTATCGCCGATTTCTTGTTGTCGGACACCAGATCGGATATTTTAAATGCCTAAATAAGAATATAGGTAATATTAGTATATTTCACTTTATCTCTTCGATTTGCCGCTCTATGGTAAGTGCCGCCCTTCGTAAGTAGGTAACGTGCGTACGTACTTCATAAGATTTAGTTTTGGACTTAGGGCGAGCGGTGTGAGGAATACCTTATGAAATCTAGCTAAAAAGTAGGTACTAAATACTGTGTTTTATTTGAATTAAAAATATGTCAAAATTTTATATTTCATAACATTTAAGCATCTTCTTATTATGCAATGTTTATCTCCCGATAAAAGTCACACACAAACAATAATAATATAATATGTACCTACTTTATTGTCAATAATAATAAACAAATTGATAAAAATCTAATATTTTAATAAAATTACGTACAGCAAACATTACTTAATTGATTTGTGAATCATGTAAATGTGTATTATTGGGTGGTTATAATCATTGTAGTTGATAAAAAAAATATTACACCTATATTATTTCATAACATTGTCATCATCATCATCAGGGGCGCGACAACCCGGTGTGGGTCCTGGCCTCCTCCAACAGCTCCCTCCACCTGTCCTCCTATCCAGTGTGGCCGCTTTCTAATTTGGTACCCCCAGAATACGGCAGTCACTGGCAGCTCCATCTAACCAGCGAATCTTTGGCCTCCCTCTTCTTCTACGTCCTATTGCATTGCTGGACATCACTCTCTTTGCCGGTTCAGTGTCATTCATACGGTGCACATGACCTAGCCATCGCAGTCTCCCAATCTTAATTGATAGAACTGCGCTGCAATCTTCGTACAGCCCGTAGAGCTCAGCATTATATCTTCTCCTCCAATTAGTGCCATCCCTGATCGGTCCATATATACGGCGGAGAATTTTTCTTTCAAAGATGTTCAGGGCTCGTTCATTTCGCAGAGTTAATGTCCAGGTTTCCGATGCGTAGGTGAGCACTGGCTTTACAAGTGTCTTGTAAAGAGTGCTTTTAGTTCGGCGAGATAGTAAGCGGGACTCAAAATGTCTTAACAATAAACTTAGTCAATAACATTGAAGTCTCTTAATATTATCTAATGCAGGTCTGAGCGCGAACTTTTATCGTATTTCTGAAAAAGTTTCCTTTTTTCTACATTTTACTTTTTAAAAATAAAATTTGAATATACATGGATTGCACCGTCGAAAAGAAATCTGCAAATTTTACATCACTATTAATTCGGACAAATTCGGACAACTTAAAAATTTTGCTCGAAAAATGTTGGCTTATTTTGGATTAAGGGGGGACATGCTCGTCGAAGGTAAAAATTGAGTTTTTATTGTATTTTCAAACCATGATCCTGGACACTCCTTAAACGTTGTAGATAATCTATTTATATAATTTTGAAGCCTTATTATCCTTTATAGTTATTTTAAACATTTGATGACTGCATAAAGTATTTTTGTTACATAAAATAGTATTCTTTTAAACCTCTCGCTCTAATGTTTTAGAATATAGTCATATTTCGGTACATAACTGTGCAGTGGTGTTAAGATTTTTTACATTTATTAATTTTTAAACGCATTTATAAAACCATTAGTATAATTTATTACGAGATAATTTTTGTAAAATATTCACGATAAAAAATTATATTGATAATCTCTGTGATCCCAAATTTAACAAGAATTAGGCATTTTATTATTAAAAAAATCGGCAAGATTAACACATTTCAAGATGATTCTAAAGATACTTATTATAAGCTATGTCTTTGACCATTCAAGTGTGATAAACATCTTATGAATAATGATTGCTTTATAATAATTATTGACCTAAGAATAAAGTAGTGTTTTTTTGAAATACGCCATTTCTTTTGTCATTCCCCAGTGGTTAAGCTACAACATACGGCCATAGCCATAAATTGACAAACTATAATTGAAATAGAGAGTAAAATGATATTGACGCGCGTGTTTGAACATGTATCGTTAAAAAAAAAATAAAAAAAAATTCGGATAAGTACATGTTCAAACACGCGCGTTAACATAATTTTACTCCCTACTTTAATTATAGTTTGTCAATTTATGGCTATGGCCGTATGTTGTAGCTTAACCACTGGGGAATGCCAAAAGAAATGGCGTATTTCAAAAAAACACTACCTTATTCTTAGGTCAATAATTATTATAAAGCAATCATTATTCATAAGATGTTTATCACACTTGAATGGTCAAAGACATAGCTTATAATAAGTATCTTTAGAATCATCTTGAAATGTGTTAATCTTGCCGATTTTTTTAATAATAAAATGCCTAATTCTTGTTAAATTTGGGATCACAGAGATTATCAATATAATTTTTTATCGTGAATATTTTACAAAAATTATCTCGTAATAAATTATACTAATGGTTTTATAAATGCGTTTAAAAATTAATAAATGTAAAAAATCTTAACACCACTGCACAGTTATGTACTGAAATATGACTATATTCTAAAACATTAGAGCGAGAGGTTTAAAAGAATACTATTTTATGTAACAAAAATACTTTATGCAGTCATCAAATGTTTAAAATAACTATAAAGGATAATAAGGCTTCAAAATTATATAAATAGATTATCTACAACGTTTAAGGAGTGTCCAGGATCATGGTTTGAAAATACGATAAAAACTCAATTTTGACCTTCGACGAGCATGTCCCCCCTTAACCTACATTAGGTATATTACATGAAAAACATTTTCAACTATGAATATCAATAAAAACTTTTTACTACATTTCAAGCAGTTTTAATAATCTAAACTACAAAATTAGCACCTGAAATTAAAAAAAATGTTGAAAAATGTTAAACACTTTCATCCTTCTCAATTGTTGGTTTTCAGAGAATCATTTATTTTTTACAACGTTTTTATTATCTCGTATTCTTGTTTGTCCGGTGGCTGTTTGTCCAGTACAAATCTTGCAATCGATTTTTAACTAACTTCCCGACTAGCTTAGACATTTGAAACTTTTAGAATATATCAGAACACGATGCCAGTGTATTCTTTTAATACTTTTAGACATCTTTGAGTAGAATTGAATTCATTTTCAGTTAATTCTGTTTTGTATGGAAAATTATTTCATAAAAATCCGTAAAAAGTTAAAAACTATTATTGGTTGCTAAGGGGGACCACCTAGCAACTAAATTATTAATATATACGTGCGTTACTATGGAAATCAAAATGAAATGTCAAAATGACATTTCAATAGGTATTCTATATTTGTTTGTTTTTTATTTACATCATATCAAGTACAAGTTTGAGCATATTGGGCATAATAATTCAACAGAAAATTTAAAAACGTTGTATATAAAAAGTTATTTTTATCTTGTATTTATTTATGTTCCAACTCCTTTTTCATGATAATTAATAATGTATGTCTATAAATAGTATTTTACTTGCGGCCCGGCCCGCATTTCATGTTATTTTACTAATGAGGCCCTTCATCCAAAAAGTTTTCCCATACCTCTGGGTCTATTCTATAATACTTATCGACCGCTAAAGTGATAAAGTGATAAATACGACGGCTAACTAGGGTAGGTTTGTATCAAAGTATTACCACTTATTGTAACAATTACAATAAGTTGGTTGTAATTGTTGCAATAAATGCTAAATTATAATATATTATATAGGTTAACAGCACCTCTCTCGGCTGCAATAAAATTTAGAGCGAGATAGACAATTTTTACTGTTTGTTTAGACGGTTAACATATTGTAACAATTATAATATAATGTACCTACCTCAAAACAAATATGAAATAAATACTATTACTTTATCACTTTAGCGGTCGATAGTCGCCTTGTGTATAGAATAGACCCGCTGGTCTAATGTTTTATCGGCTGATAAAAGTCTAAATACAATAAAATAATACATTTGAATAATAATAATAAATGTATTGTGTGTAGATATTGGAAGAACGAATCTAGCAAAGTGTAAAAGCATTCAATAAAAAAATTAAAAGGATAAATAATTATGTAAGTATTTTTGTTTGAAACATGCGCGCACACAAGGAGGAGGGGTTCGGGTCTGGACATGTGAATAAGTAGGTGGGTGAGTGGAGTATGTCTTCTTCGCCAGGACCTCATGACTGAGGATCGTGACACAAATGATTTGGCTGTCGAACATCGGGTTGGCTTCACTCTTCTCGGCACTCTACAATACACAGGGACGACCCTAGATAAAATGCCGCCCCTAGCCAGCGCCAAAATGCCGCCTCATTTTTTTTATCATCCTTTCATTAGTCCAATATCTAAGAAATGTGTTGTATGGATACATTACTAACAAAATATCAGACTAATTATTCGCAAATCTGCACGTGTCGTTTCTGATCACCAGAGACATCGGAGGGCAACGGAAGTAAACGAGATATCGCGAATCCGATAAAACCAGTAGCAGATGTTTTTAATCGAAAGATATTTTCGTTATTACTAAGTTTAGGTAGGTAGCTATTTCTATATATTCCAAATGATTCTCCTCGCTTTGCCGCCCTTCGAGTAACTGCCGCTCCCAAGCGATGCTCAATCTGCCTACCCCCACGGGAAGTCACTGACAATACATAAACCGTCAGTGGTCTCGTGGCGCAGCATGTCTAAAAGTCAGGACAGTAACAAATAGACACTTACGATCCGATTATTAATAACCATTTAGTCACGCGCATTCAATAATCACTCGTGAATGCGACAGCTCCCAATTACTCGTAGGTGAACAACCGTAGTTATAGGTGCAGGCCAGGTGTTCTTAGCTAGACTCAGTGCTGAGTGTCTGGTTATGGGGAATGTCCTTGATCGAAATGACGAATATCCATAAGTCGTAGGAGGGGTAAATATTATGGAAGTCATTGACAGCTGTTAGATTTTTATCCCCACCCCACAGCCTTAAAAATCAATAGTAAATTATAAATATTATGGATATATTTTTTTAAAGGGACCCTCCCCCAACGACTATAAGTATACCTAAATTACTTTTTCTCCGTGATACCGCTAATAATATGTTTCCACGATGTAGGTGTCTACAATTTTTTTAATTGTTACAAAATTGAAAAAATCACAATAAATCTAGAATTCCCAAGATTAATTAACTCACTGATCTCACTGCATGACATTATGTATTAACCAACTTTGTAATTATTACGTATGTAATAGAAAATATTATAATATTAAATTATCAAAACGAACTTGAAATTCACTCATCCCGAACGCGCTCCCGTGAGTCAAATAGTGGAACAACAACACTTAGCAAGTGTTCACACCTTAGTTTGGACGCACACCGCGTAGGCCCTTACCTTCATTCTACTAGTGATTTACAGGTGTCATCAGCACCTACAGCTACGACATTTTTTATTAATAAAATTTATCAGTGTTTTATTTTATTATCTGTTCTTTGAGATTTACATTGATAGTTAAAATAATTTACAATGTTATTAATTTAATATTGCAATTTAATTTCTTCTACTCAAAATAATTACATAACTATTCGATTTTTGCCATGTTATGTTATTTTATTACTGTTATTATAAGTAGGTAAGTCTGTATGTGACGTATGCAAGATACCTACTTATAAATTGTACGAAAATACCTAGGTATATGATTATTGATTACAATATTGCCGAAGACATTTTATAAGCATTAGGGGCAAGACACAAGGAAACGCAGCTCTTACTTGATTCCAATCGGATAGTCTTGCTTGATTCCAAATGAATACATTTGGAATCAAGTAACTAAGGCCCGTTTCAGACGGGACACCGGTGTCGCGCTCGATATAATATAGGAAGCCTTTGTATTCTATTAAAGGTGCCTTTGTATTATGTTTTTGAACGCCCCAGAGCTAATGAGTCAACGCATAATTTCGCGTTATAAAATAAAAAAACAAGTGTATCGGCGGCTTGAGAATGTAGCGGCCGGCGGAAAAGTGTACCGGACACGCGTTGACACATTAACTCTGGGGCGTTCATAAACATAATACAAAAGCATCCATATTATATACGAGCGCGACACTGGTGTCCCGTTTGAAAGGGGCCTAAGAGTTGCGTTGACACAACGCCGTCTTCGTTGACGTGTGTCTTGACCCTTACCGTTAGCAGAAGTGTGCATTATTTGATCGGATTATTTTCCAATTACAATGAATTTAAAAAATATACATTAAAACATAATGTTTGTTTTAAATGTTTAAGTCTTTCAGTGCTAAAGACGCGCTAGGCGCGTAACCATTAGTTGGCTCTTAGATATAATTAGCATGATATTTAAAATGTGGTAATTAATTAGTAATTATCTGGTCAGTAGTGAATGTGTTAACATGCAAGTTAGTCTAGGAAATCCTCCGATACCTAACGATTTACAGTTTGTTAGATATTATTGAATTTCTGTAATGATTATAATAAATCTAAATCAAAATTAATATATAATATTTAGATCTTATATTAAAACATTAGTAAGTAGGTATAATGTACAATAGAATTTGACATTAATTTATAGGTATAAAATATTTGTTACGAAGCAAAGTAAAATTTTCTATTTCTACCTGATTGGAGAATCCAATTAGAAAATTAATCGTAAAAAAAACTGCTTGGCGATTGGTTTTCGATGAAATTTTCATTCATTCTCAATGCTCTTCCGTCATAAATTGAGGTAAATGGGTGCACGTGTTTTCGACTATATTACAAGGGCTTTTGTAAAATTTACCGGCACTAACCGTAGCGCGATGCAGAGCTATACTTAGGCGCGTAAGTCCTCATGATACGCGACTAAAACGTGAGAAAAACAATTCTTGTTAGGTCTCGCAACACATGGCATTGCAGTGAACGAGTGTCGACGTAGGGTCTTATTTGATTCCAATCGGATTCAATTGGAATCAAATAAGACCTGCGTCGACGCACGTCTACGCACGTCGACTGCAATTCCGTGTGTCCGCGCCCTAAGCACGTCGTCGCACAAACTTACGGTCTACCAAAAATTACCATGCTTTTTTTTTAATAAGGTGATATTATTAATTATTACCTACAAGACGTTCATTCATTGTCCGAGTTGGTAGCAGAAATCGAAAATATGCTGTCATTACCTACCTACCTATTTTTAGGTGGACATTATTCTATAAATCCTTATTTCTCTAAATTCTGTGTTATTGCATGTAGGTAAGTTTTTATGTTTTTATTTATTTATTTATTTAGATACTCTTCTAATTATTAGACTGTTTCGGTAATCGATTGCTTGAATGAAATGGCTATTTGTACCTAGGTAGAGGTGCCTATTTATATTTTACGTTAGAAGCATTGTTCCCTGTAAGGTGTGCGCGAGTGCGCGCACACAGCTACCAACATGTGTCCGCACACATGCTTTCATCCCCCGCACAGTCCTCACGAAAATATTGTAAAAAAACGTTTCCTTTCCCAGATTTTAGTAATAACTACAGGTGTGTTCAGTGTACATAACTAACAATTCGAGTGAACAATACGATTGCTTGCACAGTTACATAAAAAGGAGTGGATGTGATATTTCAAATGCGAACATTAAGAAGAGATCCTGCGATAAATTTAAATTGGAATGGCTCTCTGAAATCGTCGAAACAGAAATGCCATCTTCAATGCATTCGCAAAAAGTAAGAATTGGTGATATATTATCATCTGTCCATTCGGAAACAGATGATTGTGTCAAATGCATCATATGCTCCGCAGGAAATATGCAAGGAGAATTCACGTCTGGAAAGAAGTGGATTGAATGGAGGTTATAATAATTGAATACATGTATTAAATAAGGCTCTAAGTACCAAAAAGTAGTATTGCCTGTAGTTACAAAATACCGAGTCATTGCAGTAAAATTTCATGAAGCAGACCTTTTGAAAAAAGTAGTTTTACAGTGTGAAGCAATCACGGCAGCTTCTATAATTTTAGGTATTAAGAACTCGCAAGTGTCAATACACCATCGTCAGCTATTTTATATTGAATGCCGTTGACCACTGCAATGCTACTTACATCATTATAAATAAAACACGCCAACTGACTTACAACGTCGACAGGTTTAATTATTTTGCTGTATTTCTTTGACTTGCTTGAGGCACTTAGACTATAGTTGAAGTTATTGGCGTTGGTATGTAGAACATTTTTCTATAAAAATGTCAGTTTTTATTTTTTTGGTACTTAGCGCCTTAATTAATACACGTATTCATTATCTTTTAAAAATGCATTTAAGTCAAGTCAAAAAGTACACTGGGATGCTATTACGAAATTGAAAAATTTGAAACTTGGAAATTGGACTTTTGAAAATAATGACGGAAACATCTGAAGAACGAAAGAATAGGATTGAGATCGCTGAGCGCATAAAATCTGGTTGCGATCTAGTCAAAGTGCTAATTGATAATATTGATTGATAATTGCACCGCACTGGGTAACGAGTGACACTGCTCAGATGCGTTGATGATCCGCACACACAATAAAAAAAATAGAAGGAACGTTGGTTAGTAGGTATGCATATTTTTAATTAGCCACTTACAAATTAAAATTATATTTACATTGTAGCTATGACTATCATAATAATACTATAAAAAGAACATCTACGTGAGTTTCACCTGTGGTACAAATTTCATTCATAAATGCAACACAACGGTTTAAAATTAAATAAAACTATTGGTCGACGACCAATATGCCAATACAGTCAGAAGTCAATGTCATTTGACTCCATATTTTTTTACATACCGAGTGCAGCATAATTTATAGCCAATATAATATTTAATATATTTTGACATTGAAATATTATTGTTTATTTAGGAATCATGATCATTCCATGATATTTTGCTTGTCATCATGCCAATGTTTGGATAACGTGTTTCTTTGAGAATGACTGACTTTTAAAAAAACTGGTGGCGCCTATTCGGTAGTCTAATAAATTTAAGAATTTATTGCAATTTTGTAATAGGATATCTCTTGTGAAAAAAATTACTGCATATTTTCATTCATCATAATATTTAAAAGACCCCAAGAATTATTTAATTTTCGTTAAGAAATAATAATTATACCTATGAGCTTTTTGGATGGCGCAAATATCTTGGTAGGCAATATTACTCAATATATAGATTATAGAAGAAAAAATGACTGAAGAATAAATGCTCGTCAAGTAGGTACTTAGCAATAGATATAAAAAGAAAATATTAATTACATAACGATGATAATTATTATATCCTAGCCTTTCAAGAGGCATGGTCGCCTAGATATTGATTGTGATCCAATAATCAATGAAAAATACAGATGATGTTTTAAAAAATAGTTCATAATTACTCTTATTCGTATTTTATGAATCCCTACATATAGGCTATACCGCAGTTGAGGCATGGTCTAAAAAGATTGTGGCTGGGCGATGCGCGGATTGTGCAAATGACGCGTGCCGAACGAAATATAATTTGTCATATAAATCCAACATGCGTCCATTTAATGTTCTGTTTATTGTTCTGTTAGTAACAATAATACTATGTTCGTTGACATGTTTTCTTTTTCAAGTAAATGGGTAACGTTTTTTAGTCATCTTTACACGATTTAAGAATTAATACCCCCGTCGCCATCACGAAACAAATTGACGTGTTCACTGATTGTCAGCGAGTCCAAAATTTCGTCGCACCTATTTATAGTTGAAAATCATTTGCCGTTTCACTGAAGTATGCTCTTAAATTAAACAAACCCGTTGATAATTGTTAGGTAAAAGTAAATTTGACATATTGCCGTAGCACAGTTCACCGTGAGTTTTCTTACCGGGAAGAAATGGTCGTATAGCATAAGATCAAAAATAAGGTGTTGTTTGTGGATCATTGCAGGCGATGTTCCAATTCTATTAGATTAAATAAGAACAATAATAATTTGATATTGAATGGTATATCTTAACTATATATAAAAATATATCTGATAATAACACTATCATTATTATAATATATCTGGTAGGTACCGACTTGATACTTGAACTCAACGCATGTATGCCTAGGGAGGGTTCTCGATGCCCGAGGTCTATAAATAGCGGTTGGAGGCCCAGAATTTGTGAGAAATATACCTACATGATTTTTAGATTTTGGTATATGTAATTTAATAATTATTGTACCATGGATTTCAACTGTTTCGAGGTCCCATTTTTTAATTTTCTGACGAATTGATTGCGATAATTACCATAAAAAATAAGAACCATAATATAATATGCAACATTTAAATTAACTGTTTCTCTTCCACTATTCCTAACATACACATAGCTATAGCCACGTAAAGAAATAATTATGATTGTAAAAATAATATGATCTTAACAAATTCAGGCACGATCACTACCTCCATTCATGTATCCGTGGACATTTTGATACGATCAGCAGTCCGAGATATAATTTAGTATCTTAATGTGGTCTGGAGTCTGGGTATCTATATGGTGCTTTGATCGCCCGCCTGAGGTTTGAAAAAATATTAATTTTTGACACGTTTGCTCAAATACGACCACGGACACCCGCTGCTTTATGGATTTCAGCGTCCCTTAAAATCACCAAAGATAAATATATCTGTCTCTTTTCTATCCGAGCAGTCCAAATGCGATTTAGTTTCTGTTTCGCTCGCTCGAAAAGGTTCTCAAAATATTACTATACCGGCGGCAATAGTGGAAAGATTTCTATCAACTTTGGGAATGATTCGCTATACAATCTTTCGAATTCCTTAGGAATCCGTGGTGTGAGTAATGTTGCCGATTATTTTAACCAATACATTAATTAATTTTTATTATTGGCTCAGTTATGTACATAATATACCTATATAGATCTTTTGATTAATTGTATTTCAAATCTCTTAGAATGATCACGTAATGATCAAATCAATGAACTCGAAAGAAAGTTACATACCTACCTATAATGAGAATGATTAACACGCACTCTGCTTTTATTTGAACATTTTGCTCATCGGCTGGACTAGAGAATTTGGTGGTTTCGGATAGCCTTCAAGAAGGTGAAGCAGAGTAAGACCGTTGGCATATTGGAATTGAAATCAGCCTTCACTCTGTCCTGGGAGAAGCAGCATACAATTACAAAATGTATTTTGTAGCAGTGGTGAAGGGTGACTTTGGGAAAGAGGTACGCTATGGATATCAGAGAAAAGACCACACTTGTCAGGAATACTTACAGGCATGGCCCCCACAAGGGGGGCTGATAGGGCTCTAACCTGATACCACACAACACAAATTTGCTTTAGTAGTAAAAAAAGTCGCTTGCGGAGCTGTTTTCTTTCAGTAGTGTTATTATTTAAAATTATGTGGTTGTACGATACAATTTTTAATTGTGTATCTATACTCGACATCTCCATAATTCAAATGGATGTATTAAAATATACTTACAATAAACCACTAAATATACAAATTAATTTTACCGCATACACCATTTGGAAGACGCTACTGTAAAGCGTCACACTGTCTTTAAACTTAACGATAGGTAGGGGGGCCCGCCAAAGACCCTAACCTAGGGGCCCGCTTCACGATGTGGGGCTCATGCTTACAGGAAATAAGAAGAAAATACGATATTACCCACTACTGATGAATAGGTACACACTAATGACAACGCCACACTAATTCGATGAAATTTCAATAGCTCACTGACGACATAAAATAATAATTGAGCGATTGTTTAAATTATGTATTTTCATAAGCACATCAAAAATCATTAGAAAAAAATATTTTTTATTTAAAAAACAATCGATAGGTAGGTAGTGACTACTTATTTATTCATGTTATTGACTGCCATATTTTTTTTAAATTATCTAATTATTAATTATTTAGGACAAAGCAGTCAAGTAGACAATAATATTATACACAAAGATTTTAGGCTCACGCATCAGAGCCTATCGTTTTGCATACATTCCGATAGACATGCTGAGGTCACGTGACATATAGTCCATACAAAAAAAAACATCTGCATTCTCGGCGAATGATCCGACAAATACATACGTGAAAGATAGAATATGGCGCGCTCTGGCACATTTTTTTAAACCTTTAATTGATGTTACTGAAATCTATATTTATTTTTAATACATTACTTATTACTACATACTTCTACGACCAGTATACGACAGATGTCGTTGGCAAATTATAATATTTTTATAGAATATAAGTGATTATGTATTTAAATACCTACGTCAATAAATTTGCAATTATGATGGTAGGCTTTAGATAATCGCCTAGTATGGAGTTTTTGCCACTATTTTTATACGATCTATTTTTTGTTTACTTTCGCTGTGTTGCAGTGTATCCTGAAATCTTTGCGGTGCAGTCCAGCGATATCTGTTTTGGAAGTTCAAATTATCCCTTGGCCTTAGCGAATACGTTCGTACATTACTAGCCTTTCTGGTAGATACCTACTTCCGTATTATAAAAAAAATGGAATCATTTTACAGTGACACCATGTTGTGGTAGCAAAAGTCATTCTTAGTTAAATCGGTTTCATTGCTAGTTGCTACAATGCTAGCAAAGAGCACCACTACAACTACCTACTGCAATAGTTTTAGACATAGGTAGTTTTTTTATAAAAAGCCTTAAATACATAAATTGACGATCTGTAGGTACACCACGAAAGCGTAAAATGAAATATAAATTTGGGGGCGTTCCTCATTTGTAAACGTAAGTGCGATTAGCTGCACTAGAGGAGATTGTTCGTTTACAGATTTACAGTTACAGGTGTAAAGTATATTAGGTATAAATTTAAAAAAAAAACATTCTTATGTGGTTTTCTTTTATAATATAGGTATATTAGATTTTAAAAATATAGTTTAATGAAAGTTTTTTTGTGTTTAAGTTACAATCCTGAGACAGTCATAAGGTTGGTGTTACTGACCGACCCCTGTAGAAAATTTAAATACTTGCCCGTA
The DNA here is from genome assembly GCF_057557595.1 of Rhyacophila brunnea. Classification (NCBI taxonomy): domain Eukaryota; kingdom Metazoa; phylum Arthropoda; class Insecta; order Trichoptera; family Rhyacophilidae; genus Rhyacophila; species Rhyacophila brunnea. The sequence goes on along the minus strand of NW_028232796.1, from coordinate 19,396,980 downwards.
ATATCATGGGAGCCAAAAGAATAAAAATGTTACTTTTTTAAACAAAAGTGGCATCAACATTATATTACAAATATTCTTGATGTAAAAATGCGGTGAGACAAATAAGTATAGTAGAGCCATCGTTAGACTATTAACAACGTTACCAGGTGATGGTCTAAATATTTAAAATTGTTTTGTAATAGTAATTACAATGTTACTTACTCGAAGTGAAAATCGAAGCAATCTTCTGATTTTACACTGGCTTTGTGTAAGGTCAGTACATTCCAAGTGTTGGTGTATTCGAACCGCGACTCAGGCGCGCACACAGAAGATTTGTTTGGGGGTAGGTCCATTTTGAGAAGGAGGAGGTGAGGTTAACATACAAACAGGTATCACTGACTTCAACGTTTGCCCCTCACGCAGAATACCGTACTTTTCTACGTAGGTACATTCTCCATGCCCACACGACTTTGAGCCTAGCAATAAACACCTGGACTGCAGGTATAACTAAGGGTGTTCACCTACTAGTTATTATAGCGCTATGTCGCATCCACAAGTGGTTGATGCGCGTAACGTAGCTGTCATAATTATTATAATTATTGCCCGTTTGTGTAATCCGCGCTGTTAGCTTTTAGACATGCTGCATCGGAATATTTATGAGTGCCACACGTATTCCAGTGGCCATAGATCTTGCGTGTCGAATGCCGATGATGAGTGTGGCCAACCCGTGCATATTCTGTTTGATAGCCAAATTACCTGGGTCACGATCATCAGTCATGAGGTCCTGATGAAGAATAATTTACATAAATAATTTGTATTCTTTCTGTTTCCGTGCGCGCCTGACCAAGTACCTATATATTGTAGGTAACATGTGGCTCCCAGCTAAATTAACTTTTTTTTAGTATGCTGAAGTAAACACATTAAAAATAATCACAAAGAAAATTTTACACGTGGATTATCATAACGATTTATCACATTTTTATCTATTTTTACGTGTGAATTTGCAATCATCATATTTTCTTTCACGTCAGGTATAGGTATATCATTCTATAGTGGCACCATAGGCGATTCGCGCGTGTATTAAATTGCTTGTGAGTCTTGTGACAATACCTGTTTCAATGCTAGAAACAATACCACTACAACTGCAAGCCGCATTTGCCGTACCCATGGTGCCACTGTAAAACGATTTACCTATACCTACTATTGGCTTCACTTTATTAGTCTCTGTTTGTTTATTAAAAAAACAATGAACAACGCCCTTTTCCCAGTGTAGTTGCTTGAGGACGAATATATCAATGGTAACCAAGTCCGAATCATAGATCGATTGAAAACGAGGCAACATTTAGTGAGATTGGTGCATTATGAAAAATACCACCAAGACGTGTTTCGACGTGTCGACAACTCTTGAAATTAGCTTTAATTTCATGCACAACTCTTTCTCTCTTTAATGACATTTTTCTGTATAGAAACACTACACCACGTTTAGGTACTTAACATTAAGCGTAATCTGAAATGTTACATTCCTGAATATAACTGAATATTTTTGTTTGTACATATATTTTTCGTAATTTAATTAATTTTATAAGTATTAGTAATTTTTTTTATTTATTAACTATATACTTTCAGCTGAACTCCCTGATTTTCGGCCGACGAGGTTAATCGATGCTCGAATTCCGGCTCCCGAGGCCGTGGAGAACTTTAAATCGACGATGCTTTGAACAACTCGGTGTTGTGATGGCAGACGGTTATAACTGCAGGTTTTATCACTTCTTAAGTTTTCTTCCATAATATTATAATCAAAATTGTACATTCTTTGATGTGGAACAATATTAAAGCTGTAATTTTATTGGTTACACAAAAATGTTAAGATATCTGCAAGATAGCCATAAAACTTTAATCTTTTTAAAAGAAATGATTAAAAGTTTGTATTGGGATGCTACATTCACTTATTTTGATATAAATTACTTCAAAATATCTTATAAACTAACTTATCAGACTGATTTAAAAACTTTGTTTTTGATTTACTGTAAAATTGTGTAAACAGCAGTTATAACCGTTTGCCATCACAGTACCGATCTTTAGTAATTATTGTTCTGTACTTATAAATAAATTTCTTTGCATATGTCATATAAATACATAAAATACACATATATATAATATATACACCGAAGTATATAATTTTCGCGCAATTATATTTAATTTATATATAATAATATAATTTTCAATGTAACCACTGGACAAGGGTATGGGAAGGGGATACTAAAAACGCATCTATCGGTCTGTGTTAGTTATAAGTAAATTAGGTGAGTATAATCATTCTTTTGAATTTCTAAACACAATCTTACAGTAGTTTAACTCTGGCCTAGTCAGTGGACAGAGTGCTTCGCTCCGTAATTGAAACGAATATGGCACAGAAATGTTAACGATCTTTATCACGCCAAGATTAATGTCGTCTGTCAGGATTTATTTCGGGTATTCTGGCTTTATCGTCATATTTTGTGTTAATATTCTTTTATTTTGGTTTGTTTGACGACACATCCTCTCCAGAGAGTGTTTCGTACAATGTAAAAAAAATATTATACCAAAGTGACAAAGATATCAAAGATGATGTTGGTATAGGTATAGATAGACCTAACTCTTAATCCTTGACCTTACATTATTTTGTAAGATATTAATTTCATTTCAATTTTTAAAAAACTTATACAAAACTATTAAAAGTCTTAATATTATCCACAAAATAACCACTTTCCCCTTTTCACACGTTTCTATTTGATGTAACCATCGGCGATTTAAAAAGAGACCTCGAAATAGTACAAACCAGTCATACAATTTTAAACTATACCTGAATATTAATTAATGTTATTTAAACGCGATTAAGGTCATGCCTCTACGTTACTAAATGCGCCACTGAATAAGCTGTTGTTTAATTTGTGGTCTTCCCACGTTATGCTCAACATACACATTTACATGCCATGTTGCGCTACTTGTACTATTTGGATTTCAATTAGTGTTCAACCAATGCAAGTGAAACCGAATTGTATGGATGCAGGTTCAAGTTTCACTCGGTATAAATGGTTTGCAATATGCTTAATTATGTATGTTCCAAATTATGTAAGTATGTTCATTAAAGAATGCTACATTTCTATTTTTTTATATTATTAATCCAATAAACAATATTTTAATTAATTATACATAATGGTTTGTGTCATATTATTATTGTGCGCATATATTCTATACACAATACTGCTATCGGCAGCTATCGATTAACACTTATTGTAACAATTACAATAAGTTAGTTGTAATTGTTACAATAAGTGCTATGTTTTAACAGCACCTCTCTTGGGTGTGCTAAATTTTAGTGCGAGATAGACGGTTTTGAATGTTTAGAGACGGCTAACTTATAATACTTCGATACAAACATATGAAAAACTACCCTCGATAGCTGCCGATAGCAGTTTTGTGTATAGAATAGATTCGTTGGAGATGATTCTCATAGAACAATAGATCTGATCAAAAAGTTTATAATAAATGTAAAATAAACATACCTGCCATTACAATATTGCCATTAAAATTACTGTCTCGGCGTAGGTATATTGTACAGCTATTTGCGTTGTCTCAAGCCTCAAAGAAGGACAACACGCGTGATGGTATTTTTATGCGAATATTCGCGACTTCATAAAAAACGTCAAACATGAAAATCTGTAAAATTTTGTAGCTTTACAGTCTACATACAGAAGTACACTTTACGTCGCAACATAACTGTATAAATTAACATAGATAATAAGTTACTAGGTGTCTTCATGTGAATTGTCAGCAGTTGGAGTACGCCTTACATTTATGGTACCTACTGTAGTTACCTTCATCGTCATAATTTTAATAGTAATCCAAGACACGGATTAAATGAGAACCAAAAACAGATGGTAACATGTGAATTGTACGTATAACATTTCACCGTAACACAGTCCCCGTGAGCTTTCTTATCGGAAAGAGATAACGTATCATATACGGTCATCTCTATAGCACCAAGACGAAAACAATTTTCGTTGTTCGTTGAGTAGCTGCAAACAATAATGTTCAAATTTTAATAGAACCTAACCTAACCTTACCTAACAAATAATCCAGTATATCGGCTATTTTCAAAATTTGTCAGCCGCTGGCTTCCTATAAACCGACAAGAATCGTGTTTTATTTAGACATGAATTTTCGGACACTTGTTCGTTCATTCAATGTAGTCTTTCGTTGTGGGGCACTTATCCGTTTTTTTCTGAAATGTTTGGCGAATTTAATATAAAACACTAGAAATAATGCAACGTAAAAGTATATGGGAGAACGTGTGTGAATGGTTGTTTACAGGTGAGTATGGAGTTCCCTCGAGTATTCATTTGGAATCAATTAAGGCGTGTTAACTGTGCTAAAAATTAATGTTGATAACTACCTTGTTTATGGAATTTCTCCGAGTGGTATCGGTGTTATTATGCAGCAATACAAATAAGACAAAATATTTTACCGTGTTAACTATTTAGAATAGCCCTGCATTGGCATATAATGTGTACTTGAATATTATGATGCGATATGTCTAAATGACAAAACAGTACGGACGACACAAACGGACACTAGCGATCCTAATAATTATGAATGTTAGGCTTAATTACATATTGTTATTGTGCCAGATATTTGGATATACGTAGATACTATTACTACCGTTTAATTCGTGAAAACATCAGTAATTAATAGCAGAATTCTTAAACTTGACTTGAGTTGACAGTATAAAGTAGTGGTGAGTTGGAAATACTGTCACCAGTTTGTGTACTCAAGTTTCGGACGAAACTACCCATACTCAGTATGTGTGGCCCGATAAACTTATTCCAAAAAACTTGTGATGATATCATCACGAGTCGCTATTCTGTGCACTCGCCAGTTGGTAGACTTTCAACACTATTGGCATTTAAAGCGCGCGAACGACATAGCACTTGAATATAGGTATATTTTAATTTATTAGTCTATTCCGTTCGAATGTATAAATAATAAGTCATAAGTTTGAGTCCCAGCACAGTGGTGAGATGACGCACAAGCTTAGGCTTGTTATATGACCGCTCAAAACATGTTTAAAATTAAAAAAAATCACTGTTATTCATTTTAGTTAACAATAATATTGTAAACTGACAGAAAAACGACTCATAAATTTTAAATGTGTTTAAAATTTTATAATAAATGGGACTTTTCGACATGCGAAGCTCAGCATATTTTTAGCGATTCTATTGCAACCGATACACAGTCTGAGTTCCCTGAGCCGATACGTATTTCAAAAACTAATTTGGAGTTGGTTTTAGTTTCAGTTGAATATGAAACTTTTGTCGCATACGCACGCCAAACACTCTATATTGTATTCCAAATACTAGTAAGTATTTTGGAACAAGTTTCTATACTAAGTATTTTTTATACTGGTAGTAAGTATACTTAGTCTTCAAAATCGACCAGCTTTCCCATCTCTAGTATAGACTGGTTTGAGAGTGGGGATCCCGCGGACTTCAGATTATCAAGTGCGCCCCTTTGCCTGAATTCACAATATTCAGCCGTTATACATTAAACTTAGGAGTGCTATATTTATAAATCAATAACTCTTTATTTTTATGTACACATTCTAATAAATTAACCGTTACATGCATAAAGCCACGGATTGTAAGAAAAAAATATGACTTCGGCATTTTTGCGCAAGACTAAATTTAATGCCCTATCATTCGAACAATGAATCGGTGCGTGCCTGCGCATGCGTCGGGTTGTGAATTTCAGCCTATAAGGTTCGTATCCGCGGATGGCCCTACGACCGTTTCAAATTAGATGCGGAACACAAAACCGAGACGCGCGAGATGTGCTACGCAGGCCCGGATCTACGCCGTAGAACACGTTTTTGGTAAAAGCAAATGAATATCATAAAATTAATCAATATAATATTGTAAATATTAATTGATATAATATTATATACAAGGGTATTTTACAACGTTTTTATTAGCTCGTATTCTTGTTTGTCCGGTGGTTGTTTGTCCAGTACAAATCTTGCAATCGATTTCTAACTAACTTCCCGACTACCTAGACATTTGAAACTTTTAGAATATATCAGAACACGATGCCAATGCATTCTTTTAATACTTCTAGCCATCTTTAAGCAGAATTGAATTAATTTTCAGTTTATTCTATTTTGTATGGAAAGTTATTTCAGAAAAATCCGTAAAAGTAAAAGTCTATTATTGGTTACTAAGGGGGTGGTCCTAGCAACAAAATTATTAATATATACGTGCGTTACTATGGAAATCGAAATGAAAAGTCAAAATGACATTTCAGTAGATATTGTATATTTATTCGTTTGTTTGTTTTTTATTTACTTCATATCAAGTACAAGTTTGAGCATATTGAGCATAATAATTGAACAGAAAATTTAAAAACGTTGTAAGTATATAAAAAGTTCGTTTTATCTTGTAATTATTCATAATATATATTGTTTGAGGCTTTCACGGTTCTTTGTAATCGTAATAGATTTTTCGGTTTTCACTGCGTGTTCTTACTCCTTTCCTCGACGTTTCGGGCTCATTGAAAAGGCCAAAAATCTATTACCATATTTTCAAATGTTTATACGTAACCATTCCAATTTTAAACAGCATTATTTATTTTGGTTGGTGCTATTAGGTATTATACAAAATAAACAAAAGACCATCGCATATAATGTCATTTGAATACAATCTACGTTTGTGTGATAATTCTCCATTACAGACATTCAAATTAATGATTTAATCAAATCATGTACCTACTTAGTATTTTTTTTATATAAAAGTACAATAGCATGTAGTCTAACTCTTCTAGGTGGATTCTAGATCTAGATCCATAAGAACGAGTAAGAATGGCTACTGCTGCCCGCCAACGACTACGAAGAGCTGGTTTGGTGGCCACTAGACCAATACTACCAGAACATCAATAACAGCGGCTAAGCATAGCCCCAATAATAAATGTGACAGCAGGAGATGTTATAAAAAGAGCAACACGCCCACGTCAGGTTCAGACAGCACAATATCTGCGAATAAACCAGGAGACTAGCAATAATATATCAAGAGAAAAAACCGATTCATTAAATTAAGCTACACCATCTGGAGCTACATTATATCAAAGTAATTGTACCCACCTGCAGGCATGTGATAGTATTATTTGTTTAGCAGAACAACTTTGGTGCCATCTAAATGTATTTTCTCCATCGATTTTTTGCCCAACATAGATCGAAGAATATGGTCTTTTAACAAAGTCGCATGTGGAGTGGGCAAGATAAACGTTATTGACGTTTTTTACAATGTATATAATTCTACCGATATATGTGAATAATATTTCGTTTTCATCTTACGTAATATTTTCATTGGGTGTATCATTTTTTTTCACTACTAAATTGTAAACCCCACAAAACATTGAGACGGAGTAATTACGCGCAGCTAGTCTGTTATTATTAAAATGCCAAATTATAGTTTAGGTGTCCGGAAATTTAAATACTTCATCCGGTCCTGATACTACGCATTGTTATGGTTGTATGAATGATTAGTAACGGAGTAGAAGCGTCACCGTAAGCATAATTTAAACGCTGCCCCAAGAAATATTTTGCTATAAATACAACTTTGTACTTACTATAATAACATCACATTATTTTACATGTAGGTATTCGATAGGTACATTATATTAAAATTTGTCAAAAAGTAAATTCCTCAGACGTAAGTACCTGTTTAAGTACATCGAATTTGTCGGTGTAATTTTTCACAAAATACAAAATATGTAACTTAATGTACTGCTGCACAGAGTATCAGTGTGACATTTTGGTAGAAAAACAAATGTGCTTAACGCATGTAACAAATTTTATTCGACGTAGGATGGAAATAGAATAGCAAAATTTTGCATCGGCGCATGTGTAGAAGCTGCTCTTTCATTCGTTTTGGCTAGTCATGTGACATCACTGCCCCGGAATGGTCTTGCATATGTGTGCGAAAGAGATTTGCAATATTGCAACCAGTTTTGATTTATGACCTTATAATTTAATTAAGCGCCGATCTATAGTGTCGAGGGTCCCAGGTTCGAATCCTGGGTCTGGCAAGTGGTACACATATTGTTTTTCAATTTGTGTATGAGTCAGAGTATGGACCTAATAGGTTGAGCAAGTGGCTGACATCCATTTCTCGTAAAAATAAAAATCTCTTAAAACAAACCTCCACTCTGTGGAGGCCCATTTATGATCCTATTAGGATCGGCGGACATGTTCCAGAGAAAATATCACAGTCGAGACATTTTCTATGTGCAACTGGGCTAAGTAGTCCTGACAGTAACATCATTTTTTCGTCAGTTTAAGCTTTTCTAAATATTTATTTTTATTCTTAATCTTAATCACTTTAATTTTGGAACTCTTTAAAGTTTAGCTAAATTTGAATAAAAATTTATATACTAACCTACTAAAAACCACAGTCTGGCACCGGAGAAATATGACGGAACTAAACTACAATAATATGCCCACGATGGCCGAGCTGTTAACTTGTCGGCCTGTGTTGTCTTGGATTCAGGATTCGAATCCCAGGTTTAACAAAAAATCACATATTGTTTTTCAATAATATGTATGTGTTTGGACCCAGAGTATTGACGTGCTACGTTGAGCAAGTGGCTAATAACCACTTCTCGCAAATAAAAAGAAAAAATCTATTAATACAACCTCCACTCTGGATCGGATATGGTAACAAATAGTAGGTACTTATTTCACACTATTAAATAAACACCAAGATTAGTTTCGCCCGCTACAATTTAACATTGTCAACTGTGTAAATATATGAATGTTAGATCATGTTGACAATTGTATTTTTTCCTGTAGATGTGTGCTATTTGGTAAGATTGAGAATATACTCGTACATAATTAATTATTGAGTAGGTACTATAATATATGTACACCCAGGGCTCGAAATGGAACGGAACGCACCGGAGCGTCGGTCCGGCTCGTGAAATTTGTAAAATTATCGCTCCGTCTCGTGGAAAAAATATGTTGACCGTCTGAGCTAGATAGGCCATAGAATAGAAAATCTGACACACTTATTTTTATAAAATACATATACGATTTGATGACTATGTAAATATATTCAGAAAATTTGTCGAGCGCTCCGGTTCGTAAAATTTTCCATTTCGAGCACTGTAGTACACCCACGATGGCCGCGCTGCTTAAGGCTCGAATCCTGGGTCTGGCAAGTATACATATTATTATTTTTCAATTTATGGATGAGTCAGAATATGGACCTAATAGGTTGAGCAAGTGGCTGACATCCATTTCTCGTAAAAACAAAATCATTTAATACAAACCTTCACTCTGTAGAGGCCCATATGATCTTATTAGTATCGGACATGGTCGGAAAAAAAAATGTAAGTATGTTCATTAGCTCAGTAATAAATACAAACCATTCGCTTTCTTCGAATTGAAACATCTTACGTCAACAGCCTGTTAACGTTTCAGCGGGTGATTTTCCATCTCAGTAGAAACAAACGCCGCTAATCAGTAACACATCCGGGCCTTAGGCAACCAATTGCTAAAACACAATTTCCAATACGAAATACCTCTCCGCGCACTCTTGTGGTAAGTTCGCATTCTGTGAAACACTCTGTCAAAATAACTGCCACTGCTCAGTGAACAAATTATAATCTGCATAGAAAGCTCGCCGCGTTAATCCGAATAATCTCTAAGTGTTTTGACCACCCCTAGTTAGGCGATAATCTTTATACTACCTGTGATCATCTGACACGGTGTTTTGCTTTGTACTTCGAGTGGATAGGCACTTGTTATTTATCACAAAGTGGGTAGCTGTAGGTAAATAAGCCAATAAATAACTAGTAATTGTTATTTTTAATGGGTATATTTGAAGAGGCTTGTATACAGCAAGGAGTAGATAAATGGCTATAATTAGTTTTTATGAGATAATTTTAAATTATACAAACAAATTTGGTACGTTAGTATATCATCCGATATTTTTTTATTAATTATTTTAACAGTAAAAAATGTAAAACTGTTTATATTGCTCCAATAAATTTGCTATTTTATACTGTAGATAATTAGCTATTTTCAGTCAAATACCAAAAAAATGGAGAAATATTTTTATGAGGAAAGTTGGAAATAAGATATAAGTACATACTTATGTTGTTAGCCATTCGCTAATTTTAAAAGACCATTATGAAGGAAAGGGGTTGGAAAAGTGTATTTATGATTAACATGATGTACCTAACCACTTTGTAACTTGGATTTCTTTCTTCTTCTTTTAAAAATCGTTGGATTTTCCTTAGTGAACAATAATATGTGGAGCCGTAAAATTTAGTAAGCAGTAGAGTAAGCATTCATTTACTTACAGCAAATAATGCAACTTTGTAATGAATTTTATTGTACCTATAAGATTTTTCAAAACACAGACTTTTACTGTTACTTATTAAAAATCATTCTTCTGAAAAATATCAAAATTATCTAATTAATGCCAATAATACCTAATGTGTAATTAATATGATAGTTTAAAATCCTATATTAGTATATAATATAATATGTACGTTTATATTTTATAATAAATGTTTTAAAGCTTTTTAGTTTTGTGAAATAAATAAACACCATGTGCTTTTTTAAATTATGAAAGCATTTTTTATTTGTCCTTTATTCCCTCCACAAAACTGTGGTCACTTAAATTATCAGTTACATATATAAAAATATAGCAGTATATAGGTAGCTATGGTATCAAATAAATAAAACTTTGCCAGCATTGTGATTTATGCTAATCTAAAATTTAGATCACAGTAATTTTGATATTTAAAAAATATGCGGAATAGTGTTCTGAATTAATATGCGAACGCTATGTTACGAAACCGATTTTGCTGACAGATCTGATTTTTTTATATTACCATCCTGGACGCAATCCCAGACGACCACCCATCGGAGGAGCTAGCGTGTGAACCTACCACTTTATTTATTTGCCAATATACTGATGACTAAACACCGGATATCTGGAGTCCTTTTTTTTTGGGACGGACTCGAATATTACAACATTTTTTAATTAAAAAATGCGTTAATAATTTATGGAACCTATGTTTTTCAGAAAAATAAGTTGTACGATGTAGTAGGTACAATGAAATATGAAATTAATGATATTGATAATATGTGCAAGAGACTTTATCGATACTTAATTATATAGAAACGCTGTTATTAGTAGATATACTATACTATTTAGAGAAATTAATGAAGCGCTTACGTATAGAGTGGAAGAATTAGTTGTTAATAGTAATATCTATAATATTTAATAATATTCCACTTTTTATATACCTATTATTGAAACCAAAGTTTAAAATTTCCACTAAACCACTTCTATTTTCACAACAATATAATATAAGAAATAACAAATCAAACTTGCTCCCATGATGAGAAGGACCGGACAGCTAGTGTATTATTAAAATCGAACTATTAAATGATACAATCATAATTAGTCGACATTGACACATTGTTTATATATAGTACATAATACCATTGATAATAAATTATTTTATCAAGAAATATTAGATATAAATAGGTATAACACAGTTGCAGTGCCTACCATTTCTTAACAAGTTGACCTTCCCTAATAGCTCATTGCTTTATCCAATCTGGGAGTTCACACATGAAACTATAATTTGATGTTATAGTAATATGGTAGAAAAAACAAAAAAAAACTTAACCTGCGCGCTTGTTAACTGATCTACGTATTTTCTTAAAATCCGACATCACTTCAGTTTTAGCGATTATAGATTATAGCTTAAAATTGTTTATTTGTTTTTTATTTAGTGAGTAGGTATATTTCGTGATATTTCACATTAGCTGGTTCCATTGTTTACGGGAAATGACGATTTAACGGGCTTACTTATTGACTGTATTAATAGTATGTAAGATATTCATTACGAGTTTTCACAAACACTTCAGATAATCAAAATTTGTTTTTTACTTGATCCTTTACTAATAGGTAAGAAGGTTTTCACATTCTTCTATTATATTAAATGTCAATGTGCATTTACGATCGGTGAGTGCGCATAGTGCACAAAGAAGGCATACGCCGGGTCGTAAATAATGACTTAAATAGAATACCTAGTACAAAACATAAATCAATTAGAATTTATTGATTAATGTTTTTGCCACTCGTACCCGTTAGATATAGGGACCATTATACCACGTTTTCCTCTAGAAGGTATATAAGGTACTTTTAAACACTTTTGAACTGATTTTTTGTCCACAAAATCACTTTATATTGAGACGTCACACAACTATCACAACTTACGATGGTTATTGTACATTTTGCATTTTTGTTTCTTGTTATTAAATCTTAGTTGATATTATTCTTTTGACTTATTAACTTAAAAATAACAATAATGGATGAAATATAATATTCCTAAAAATTATAATATGGCACATACAATATATAATTATCAAACCTCGATAGTGAAGGCTGCGTGACTATCAAATGCACTATGTAAACCTGCTAATAATATTGTTTTAAAAGCACATTGCATTGTTATTTTTTTAAGATTATCCCTTGCTTTGTAATTTTATTCTTGTAAATCCACGGTAAACATAAATTTATATACAATATTGGTATATACTACAGCTGATGATGATACATACTATCGTATGGAAAATAATTCATTTTTAAGTAGTGGACTTTTTGTATTCATCATGCGATTGAAAACAATAAAACCACATTCAAAATTTGTCATTGGTAGGGAACCTTTTTTAATATCTGAGGTAGGTGAATTTTAAACACAGAAAATTTTTCAGTGACGAATTTACGCTATTTCATAATGTATATTATAAATCAGTCATTTAATAAATAAGGACAAATATCACCAACAAGTTAGTTCAAGTAAACAACGACTCCCACGTTATCTATACTTAATTAATTGACTTTTTATGCAATATGTACCTACCTATATTTTGTAATGTTATTCAATTGAAAATGTCCATTAGGATAAAATCGGTTAAATATCAAAATTATGAAATAAATGTGGAAAAAGTACGAAAGTACATATAAAGTGTTTTAATGAAATATGTATCTAGGTACCAGTCGTTTTATGTGATGAATAGTTCTTTACACTTTATAATATGTAAGTATTTAAATCAAATACATAATATAATCATATTAATTACAACATTTAAATATAAAATATAATGCTAATTGTGTCGAATGGCCACCTAATCGGCGCGCCTTTAGCGTACAATGTATTAAATGGCACGGCGGGACTTTTTTAACGTTACACACCTACAAACTTACCTGTAGAATGAAAGAAAATGGAACTACGAACTACCATAGGACGCCATTTTGAAAATTTCATTCGAATGTCAGATTTTGTCCAGTTACGAGTCTTGATTGGGTAGTTTTCGACAATGGCTCCATTTTTTTGTAGTACTTATTCCACTTTTAATCAATAAATTAGGACCGGTTTCGTCCGCCTCAGAGGGACATTTTCAACTGAATCTTCCCTTGTTCAGTTGAAAATGTCCCTCTGATGCAAACGAAACCGGTCCTAATTTATTGATTAAAAGTAGAATAAGTACTACAAAAAAATGCGTTTTATTAAATTAAACAACAATCAATATTAACGTAATACAATGACTAAGTGAAAATCTGAAGCAATATTATATTGCAAAACCATTAGAAGAATGCAATTACGGCTTACGCAGTACATGATATTATAATAGTAGGTTCAAACTAATATTTTCAGGGATGTCTCGCATCTACAGATGTACGCCACTGGTATTTTGAAGATGAAATTTCTTACGATCGATTTGATGAAATTCTTCAATGTCAATAGTTTCTAATCAAATAGACCAGTTTGGGCAGAGCATCCTCAAAATACTTAAATATCTAAAGAAATAAACAAGTAGGTATGTGATTTTTTTATCGATATGTAGGTACGGTATTGTTGCTTGGTAATACTAATAGGTATCAATATGATACATTTAGAACATAAAACGGGTTAGCGGACAAAATCTTTCAATATTTGTACTTATATTAGTGGTAGGTACGCAAAAGCTATTCGATATTTAATTATGAAAAAACATATTCTACACGCATTTTATAAAAATGGTTTACCATTACTTACCTGCAATAAAACAAAACATCAATTTTGTAATGCGACCTTTTTAATTACAGTTTGCGAATTTGAATTCGTTTGGCGTGGCCCGCACGTCGCGTTAGCTATTGGCAAGACGATTATTTTAATTACAATAATTACCATCGCACCTGAGCTGCCAGAAAAAACAACTGACTAATTGTAGAAATCCATACTAAAAATCATTTGGGCAAAAGCCTCCTTAGAATATTGGATTCGTCCACCATTTTAATGTGTTTTTTTATGGGTTGACGGTTAAAAACTTGAAAGATCCGGCCTTTACTGATGACGCACAAAGTGAGCGTGAAATGCCAAAGGAAAACCGAGACAATAATATTCTTCTCCATCCACTGACATCTCTCTTTAGAAACACGAAGCAAGAATGCCAAACAGCGGTGGAAGTCACTCAAAAAGCTTCCACAATAAATTATTTACTTTTCGGAAAATCTGTTCAAATTTTGTTGAACGCTGAAAAAAATGTTTGACATCTAAATCATACCAAGTGGGACGTTCGTTTACAGTCCGAAACATTCAAAACTGAGCGGCTTGTACAAAAGCAAATAGCTGTGAAATGGGAGGCCTATTTGAAAAAATCAAATAAAAGATTTTTCTAAACACACAACGCACTAAAAATCTTGACACGAGCAGGTAACTAAAGAAACTAAGCCGGTGGCTTAACAAGGTGAGCAGGAGGACACGCTAAATTAAGCCTTAAATTTTCTTATTTTAAGGACTTGTTTTGATGTTCCGGATACTTGTGAATGAATGGAATTATGCCATTCTTACTTAAAAGGACGTGATTAGAGGCGCCTTCTCTACAGAAGGACACATAATAATATTGTTCATAAATGAATTTTGCCTTTTCCGCTTGTAAATTCTTAAAGGTGCATAAGATCAGTGCTGTTCTTAACATTTTTAACAGCTGGTTCTCAGTTAAATTTACTTCATGTTTACACATCACTGATCAATCATAATGGTTGCAAATGGAGCTGATAATAAATTATTATATCTCAATATTACGATATACCTACAAGTTAGACACAATAATAGTATACATGTAAATTGTACGTATTACATTTCGCCGTAGCACAGTTTACCAGGAGCTGTGGCACCGAAAAGATATGGCCGTATAGCATTGATATCAAAGCATGACGCATTGTTCGTAGATCATAACAGACAGTAATGTTCCAATTTTATTAGATTTTATAAACAAATTACTTTAATATTGATTGGTATCAAATACCTGATAAAAACGCTGCCACTATTATCAGATATTTGATACGTAGGTACCTACATCTTACTCGCTAACCTACTTTTGAATCATTCAGAGTTTTATATAAATATATACAATGATGTCTCATGGGAGTAGGCAGATCATGCGTTGCATAGGGTTGGCACCTTATAAAGTATGGCGAATGAAGGAACGAATATTTTTTTTGAGAACAGTGGTGGTTTTCAGTGAAGTAAACGGTGCAAAATGTCTTAGTTTTAAAACAGTCAAGTAGGTTCCTAGGGAGGTCACTGAATAATACACAATACAATAATTGTTATTTACACAAATATAGAAGATTGAGTTTTGAGCAACTTTAAACGGGAACGGTTTATGTTTCTAAGTGAAATTTAGTAATTCGACAATATCGACTCGACTCGCTCCTTTCCTCTTTTATGCAGTTATTCAATACGATTAAATTGAGTTATTTAACTTATTTAGTTCTAAATGTTTTAGACTTTTTGATTGTAGACTTCAATATGTTTAATGTTTTATCGCCCGTTACCTTTCTCTCTCTCTTTTACACACACACACTTACACAGATATACCTATACTTATATACAATATATATAAATTTAAATCAACGCTAATTGCAAATTGACTTGAATGTAGGTAAAGGTGATTTTTCAACCACTTTTATCTGTGTGAATCTATGTATTTAACTAAGAATAAAAATTGTATCACCAAACTCGGATAGATTAAAATATTAAATAAATATTGTACCGTACCCCATGATTGACCTAGAAGGAGATATGACTGGGGTGATAAAATCCTCTAAAAGCCTCAATCCTAACTACCGGTTCGATAGCTGGTGAATTATTGTTTACACTTGATTCGCCGGAGTTGACTGAATGACACATCACTGGTTGCGAAGATGCGATTGTATGAAAATGCTCGTTAGTGTTTAAATGTTCGAATCTCCGAGCGTCATGGGGATTCTATACTCAGGTTGGCAAAGGAGGTCATAAATTTCAGATATTCCTGTCTATTCATAGAGAGATCCCCTTTGTTTGAACAAAACGCGAGACGGAGAGGCGTTAATGTTTTTGTAGAATAACTTATTTTTTATTTTAAACTGCCACAATGATGTGTCAGGTATTTTAACTGAAGAATTATGTTGTAATATTCGAAATACTGTTAATTTATTGTTATTGTGCCACTCTTTAGATCTTTAGAAGCTATATGTACATTACTGACTGCAGATTGAATGGTTTTCATTTAAAGGACAAACGCAAAAATTAAGACTTAATTTTTATCATTATCATCAGTATCGAACCAAATTAGGGAACACATAATTAAAGAGGACTGGGTTACCCTAACGGATGTGGTACTTACGAATATTAGCACGGTACAGATTTGTGTGGAAAATTGTGCGATAAACTTCAACATCCGTTAATGAATATGTTATTTTCAATAGCTACGTTTGTATCATACTAGTCATGTTAACTTAACGTGCTTTTAACATTTGTAATAGGTAAGTGAGAACACTCATCATCATTAAGTCATAAAATAGTCGCTTCAAATTCTTGGTCTATGGTGACTAGCTTCACATTTCTATTTAGTTATCTGTTCTGTGACCCAGATAAATTCACTACTAAATGTAGATCTCTCTAAATTAATTATATTATTTTGTCCTGATCATTAAAAAAATGCGTCGTCTTATTGAGGACGTGAAGATTTTTGTATCAACGTATTATTTTAGCTTTATTTTTTGTATTGTATAATATAAACCATTAAATTCATTTATTTGTTTTAATTCTCCGTGATTTTTTCTTCCATGGCACTTTTATTAAATTCCGACAATCAGTAAACTCAGTCAAAGCTCACTTGTGAACGTGGGGACCTCGGTCTTTGGTATATGTTCCTGTGACATTACCAGGTATAAAATACTGCTGATGTGGGTTTATTTGGAGGGGTCTTTGTTCATGTTGTTCTGTTCATTTTCATGTTATTTCATCGATCTAACGGCCTCTCATCGACATTTTCCGTTTCTGGGAGTGGGTCCAGAACCGAAACTCCCCTTGTGTGCCCGTTTGATTTGTTGACATTGATTTCCAGCCGACGTCTGTTTTTAAAAAATCTTATATCTTGCGAATTATTCGTTGAATAAAATAGTTTTATAAAATATATAAGTATACTTATGTAAGTATATAATATATTATACCTAGTACCTACAACATTAATAACACCACAATGACTAGTACCTATTATTTTCAATAATTAATAGTGTTAAGTAATTAATATGATAAGTCTACCCAGAACTTATTGTTTATATAATGCATATTATGTAGGTGGGTGAGTACTTCATTTAAATTGTCAATAGAACAAAAAACATGTTCGAACGGAAATAGGCGGAAATAAACGACGTCGGAAAATCTGTCGATAAGGAAACAGAATGTCCTACCAAAGTAAACAGATTGGCCACTAAATCAATAACGTGTGCGCAACACAATCGACTGCAAATTATCATGATACTAGTTTACAAAGCAACAGGTTTGTGCAGGATTTGTCAAGAACAAACGAGATCTGTAAAAAGAACTGGGCCAAACGGTGGCTATTCACAAAGAGGTAAGCACGTCGCCAGGTATCTTCTAACAGCTAAATAGTATAACTATGTAGGTATCTACTGAGAACTCGGTGTTCTATAATAAGTTGACTATTGGATATCATAATCAAGTGCGCACACAGAAAAATGTAATGGGAAGGACCATTTCGAAAAAAATATCCATAGGTCATATTTTCTAATGATTTTTAAAATCTAGCAGTTGCCCGACTTCCACATTTACTGCATCTTCTAATTATTTATTTATTTACAAAACATTGTGGACATAAAAAATCTAAATTCAAGACGTTCACAACATGAGATTTACATTATAACAAATATTACCCTCACAAAAGAGAAGAAGAGAATATAATAATAATAATAATAATAATAATAATAGGTAATAATAAAAAACACCAGTAGGTACAATTTTATACATAAAAATAAAATCTCGAATACAAAATACATGGCACGTCACCGAAAATGTCTACGTCTTTGGGGAGCGCATTAACTAGTCTTGCATCTCTCGCTAATGGTACCTGATAGGTTTGACACGAGGAAACGGTTCGTATCCAGAATAAATCATGGCTGCGACCACGTAGGTAATTGACAGGCGCATGTAAATTCAAATTCATTAGGACACTAGGATTGGATACCATCCCTCGCGGACACACCAAACGCAGAAGAGACCTACGAGATTCAAGAAAGTAAGCATTATAGCTTCTCGTCACTACTACAGCGGATTCCGCACTTTTACGCGTGCATTCTCCATACACAGACACTCCCCAATTTGAGTATATCTGCAAAGACCTGGCTTGCAGCTCTATAACTTTACTATAGACGTACTAATTCCACTAATGCAAATTTTTTTCATTTGTCTTGTCTTAATAAAATAATCTCTATAAATATAAAAATCTCGTGTCACGATGTTTGTGGTCGCACTCCTCCGAAACGGCTGGACCAATTTTTATGATTTTTTTTTATGTATATTTATTAGGTATGAGAATAGGTCAACAAGTATATTTCATACCGCTGGGTGATTAGGGTATCTCTATCCAGAAAAAAATTTTCTTTTATTTTTTTGAAAAAATCTTTTTGTATTTTATTACTCTCCCATTTTTTAATCGCGATTTTATTATTTTTGTATGAACAAATTTAACCGTCGTTCGTATTTCAAACAGAACGAAATTATTTTTATGTTGTTGAATGACAGATGGCGCTACATCCGAGAAGAATTCAAGAGAAGCGTCACGTTATTTTGAAATTTCATTCGGCATATCACAACGCAGAACGTGCAAAATTTTGTACGATTTATTTTAATTTATCTATTTTTGTGTGCGTGTATTACAGTGCACAATGCCAGCAAGACGCAAGGGGGGCCATTTGGGCCGTCGAACGAATAAAGCAACAAACATGCAAAATAGTAGAGCAGAAAGAACAGATGAACAAATCCAACAAGATAACAAAAACGTGCGTGTGGGCATGTCGCAATTGCGTGCATCTCAATCACAAGAGGCACGAACTGAACGAAATCAACAACGACAATTAGAACGGAGCCAAGCTCGCCGGTTTGTAGTCAACACACGCAGAGCAAATGACCGACAACGCCAACAAGTACATCGAGCATTTACATCCGCTTCGTTCCTTCGTCTCGCATTCGAGTACGAGCCAGATATTGAATATTCCGCTCATCCGAAAGTGCTGATTGGTGTTATGGACAAAGAATGTCCCCATTGTCATGCGTTCAAATTCAAACAGGAGTCAGCCGGGATGTGTTGCGCATCAGGAAAAGTGCAACTACCAGAAATTGAGATACCACCAGAACCATTGAACGGCTTGCTCATCGGCACGGTTCCAGATTCAAACCTGTTCCTGATGTCCATTCGCACATTCAATTCATACTTCCAAATGACTTCATTCGGAGCAACAGAAATAGTTCACGATACTGCGGCAAATGGTCAACAATTCATTCTACGTTCAAAATCAAAGGCCAAGTATACCACAAAGTAGGCTCATTGCTGCCAATGCCAAACGAACCACATAAATTTTTACAAATCTACTTCATGGGCGGTGAGGACATCAATCGTGTGGATGCACGTTGCGGCTAAAATAACCTCAATTCGCCTAATGCCAGGCGCATCATCGGCAAACTGGACGCCCTATTGAATGAGCACAATGAATTATTGAAATTCTTCAAAGCACACATGTACGAATTGCAAAACGACAATCACGCTATTGTCATCAATCCTGATAAAACACCAGTTGGAGAGCACGTGCGTCGATTCAATGCGCCTGTTGTTGACGACATTGCTGGAATCATGGTTGGCGACCGCACATCGACGCGAAAAATCGTGATTCGAATAAGAAACAATAATCTGGAGGTCATCGCTGACACACACCGTTCATACGACGCTCTCCAATATTCGCTAATTTTCTGCAAGGGACAAGACGGTTATTGCATAAACATTAAACAACGAGATCCTATCACAGGTTTTTCATTCATTATGAATATCATTATTTATTTTGAATTGAGAAAATTATTGGTTGGTGTTTTTTGTTTTTATCGGCGGTCATCGTCTACAACGCTCCATTCCTCTTTCTGTTATAGATCTCATCCCCACACACTTACGATACATTCGTTATTTTTTATTTAACAACCAAAATATTCACTAGAAATAATTTATATGGCAGAACAACGTTTGCCAGGTCAGCTAGTTATATTATAATAGTGCACCACGTACCTTAGAAATTCTGACATAAATAATTACAAGATAAAAAGAACTTTTTATATACCTACTACATTTTTAAATGTTCTGTTGAATCATATAAACTTGATAATTCTAGTATTAATAAATACTTTTTTTTGTACTTGATAGAAATACTGAATAAATATAAAATACTGAAATGTCATTTTGACATTTCATATTGATTTCCATAGAAACGCATGTATATATTAATTATTTAGTTGCTAGGACCCCCTTAGCAACCAATGATAGTGTTTTACTTTTACGAATTTTTTCCGAAATAACTTTCCATACAAAACAGAATTAACTGAAAATGAATTCAATTCAGCTTAAAGATTGCTAAAACTAGTAAAAGAATGCATTGTTATCGTGTTCTGATATATTCTAAAAGTTTAGAATGTCTAGCTAGTCAGAAAGTTAGTTAAAAATCGATTGCAAGATTTTTATTGGACAAACAAGAATACGAGCTAATAAAAACGTGGTAATAATTAATAAAAGGTATTGTTTTTCAATATTTTTATCTACAGGATTATATGAGGGATGCAGGCGATCCATAATCATAAACCATGCTAAGACAGTCATACTTATAATAAAATTAGGTATTACACTGACGATGGTTTTTATTTATTCTTCAGTATTTTATTGAAAAACATAAAACACAAATTTGAATTTTACAAGCAGTTCTACTTATACTGCAACCAATGGCTTCATTGATGACCATTACTTTGAACAACGAAACTTCAATGAGTCCTGCAAAAATCGCATAAGAGCCAAAAGATGACTGGTCATCGGTAGAGTATTATCAATATTATCATAATATTATACCGTTATTTTCAAACAAAAATTAGATTTTTCCGGTATGCCGTACTCGTAGGCTCGTCAAAAATTGCCTAGTTCACTCATATAAGTTTGAATATTATTTGTGACGTCATCGACGTGTTTGTTTAAATGCTGTATGCGTGGAATAGGCTGCAATAATTGAGAAGTTTTTTTATGTTTCCAGGAGATATTATTTTTTTCTACCACTAAAAACATCTCTTTGGTAGATAAATTCATGAAATTTAACGATTTATTTACAATTAAAAGTAAACAAAATTTTAAAATAATAATTATTGGTTTCCTATCGAGTACTTATCGCGTTTTATGGTAGGATCTATACCTACCTGTTGTAAAGAAGTATGGTAAAATAAATATAATAATTATTTTTTTGATAAAATACATAAGTATACATCGTAATTCATCAGAATTACCACCGTCTTGCGCTACAAATAATTTCCCTAGATTTTTGCAATGTGATTTCATAAGCCCTGGCCGAATTCAAATTTGGATTAACCGATGTTGGCACACGAATTGTTTTAAATAAGGGATTTTTTTCGCCCGGTACAAATTTCCTTTGACTGCATTAATTAGAGCACGAGTTTGCGTGCTAAAGTCCAAAGAAACCTCGATAGTAAATGTGAAGATCCATAAAGACATCTTGAATAAAAAATGTTTATCATAACGGTAAAAAATAATATCTACCAAAATTGATTCGATTGAGATCTAATATATCAAATTAACCGACAACAATGAGATTTCCTTTTTTTGTATACGTTTTTATCCTAGTCAAATAGTATTATTGAAGCCATTCGGAATATATCATCGCTATTGTGTGATTCGAATAAAAGGATCGGCGGGTGTAGGCGCCACGTCGTGGTCCATGGATCTTCGCATCGAGGACCCTTCTCTTTCAATTCACGCTATTTTGGTTGCTCCTTAAAAGTCTTTGCTGACACCGACCGCTATATCGCCTGAATAATAAATGTATTTTCATATCTGCTCTGCTACTATAAATAAATAAATAGAAAAAAATATGTTTATTTGATCTTCTAAATCTAAAACTATAAGAGCAGGCTCTTACTAAAACATATTCGAAGCGAATAATAGTCAGCTAAGCTTTTAAAAACTTAACTTTTAATATACTTAATTAATAAATTAATATTTACCTTCATTTATCTACAATATTAATAATTGAGAGTAGTTTTATGGTTTCCGATTAGGTGAATACCTACAAAATTTTGTCCAATTCAGATAAGTAGATATGTAAATCTAATTGTCACACTTAGTAAATAGGTATAGGTACTTCGGTACAGTTCGGCTATGAGGAATACAGCGGCAAACACATTTTGAAAATAGCCGATATACTGAATTATTTGTTAGGTTAACCCAGCGATACTCAACCTGCGGACCTTTAAGCTTTTATGTGCGGCCCGAAACACATTTATTATCAGGAATTTCGTATATCTTGAGATTCGTTTCGACTTTGACGCACAGATAGTGACACCCGAAGAGGATTATCATTATGGTCCACATCAGATCTGGTATAAGAGTGTTGTTATTGCACACGATTAACTTAAAAAACACGCATAATTTTTGAAATCTCAAAAATGTTTTGTAAAAAAGGGTTCATGATTACTACACCAGTAGTGATGCGGCCCGCTTTACTTTACAAATATTTATGTATTTGGCCCGAAGAAAAAAACGGTTGAGTATCATTGGATTAACCTAACCAAACCTAATCTAACCTAAACTAAACCAAACTAAAAAATAATCCAGTATATCGGGTATTTTCTAAATGTGTTTTCGTGATGTGATACGGTGAGCTGCATACGTACAAGTTTCCGGACACGAGTTTTAACAGGTATTGACTACGGATTGTAATTTAAGTCAGAAGTTCTATGAATATATATCGATGTTACAATAAAATTATCACTCACAATAAATTGTTTAGTGTTGATAATGTAAATTTTGCGTTCAAATGAACGTAACAGGAAATCGGAAGACGGTAATTATTGTCAAGTCACTGATAAAACATTCTTTTATTTCATGATAGATGTTGAAATATCAATTCAAGACTTCCAGAACCATCAAGGGTCCCATGTCAATGATGTTCGGCAATCCTCAGACATCTCTTTCGCGCAAAATATGCCCCGGACTCGGCTCCCCGCGGTGTGGGACCTCACACATTCGTGTGGCTCAACGCTGCATTCACTATAAAAGCTTAGGATATTATTCATTGATACTGAACTAGCGGTACCTGTACAATTTGTGAATTAGATGCAAAAACAGAATTATTATGTTCTCTTAATGGAGGTATTCATCTTAATCTGTATAGTATATTATGTAAAAAAGAGTTTTACCTCAGTAGTTATTAGCGCCGAATTGGTTTGACACCACTGCTTTATATCGTACGCAGTACATACTACTGTAGAAATGTATAATATGAGTCGTATAGTATCAAAAGTAGAACTGTCGCAAATATATCGAAAATGCCAAATTATTCTTCTGGCCATAATGTACGACTAGCAATATAATATTTGAATCAAAATCATATCTGTGTGGTATAAAATTGTGATGGAAAATAGGGCTTGGTATCAGAATTAGAACTGTTCAATACATTGGAAACAAAAGTAGAGCTGTTGAATTTGAATTGAATTACTAATTTCTAAATGTAGAAACATATTTCATGCTATTATAACACTAAAAAAACCAACAAAACGTTTCTTCATTTTCTCGAAATGATGAATAACGCACAGATCTACGTTTGATACTATACGACTCATATAGACAATTTCAAATAACCCTTTTTTTGTTCATTACGTTTACAAATTAAATGGCCACACTCTTAAACATGTTCTGGATCCTTTAACCGGCTCTCACATCTAACCTCGCCCGTCTGCCGCATAGCCATACATTAGCCATACAACCTTCTAGGAACTTCGTTCCGATGTTCCATATGAAGACCGCGCACATAGGCACCTAGCGACAGTGCGCGTCACCTCCCGAAAGCTGATATTGGGATGCGGCGACCGTCGATCCATACGAATGACCAAATCGTATGTCTGCGTATGCGTTCTGGCGGCTTCGACTCGTAGCCCCAGACGCATGCGATTTGTTGCTAGCAGCACTAGATTTTTTTTCAAACTAATAAGTCGCCTTCCACCAATGTTCGGAGCTCTATTTGGCACCGTGCGTTTTGTGAATAACGATGACGTCGACACGTTGCAGACGGGCGAGTTTTAATGTGCGAGCCGGGTTAGTAGCTTAGTAGTGTATTTGTCCCAGTAATTCATAGATGAGCATCCGTAGCTCAACTGTTCATTACCAGGTGTTCATTACTCAGGTATGGAGTATCCAGGATATGGAGAATTTACCCGGAAGTCACCCGGCGAGATTTTACTAACAAAGTGGACCCCCATATACCTACTATTTTTCTGTGTGTTCGCCCGAGACAGACAAAATGAAAATCTTGCCAATCAATAAAAAAAACGTCACGTTTGCGACCCCTACAATAAAATCTATTGGCTGTTGGTGGTGGTAGCTGGTAAATATATTACAGCCATCCGATGGTATTGTGACTTGGAAGAATATATCTGCAAACAAAGTTGAATTTCTGTCAAACAGGGTGCCGCGAATGTGGGCCAGACTGATTTGGCGAAACAAAATGGGCGGTGTGTGGCGCTGATAGACATTATTGTGTTCACATTCAATAATAGGAATGCATTCAAACACAATAATAAACTATTATAATATGAATTTTACGTATTTTTAACGTTTGTAGGGAGCTAGTTGACAGATATATTTATTTGTAACATTATGTACTGAAGTAAGTAATAAAAAGAAAATTTGTTCAGGTACTTACTTAATAAGATATCTAGCGTTCGTAATATAATAATAATTAGTAATTTATATTATATTATAATAATTATTTTATACAGTATAATTGTCAAATTAATTCAATTATTTATAGTTACCTTTTATTATTTGTACTTAACAGTCTGCCATGGATTATAAGCCAATTGCAAAAATTGAGAATGCAGACCATATTGTGCTACTTATAAGTAGGTTCGTGGTCACCCCTACCTCATCCTGAAGCGGTGTTATAGAAGCGGTATAAGCGCTGCAGGTCTCACATGGCGGGAGACGTGGCGATGGACCGATGGAGGTGAGTGGTGACATGGCCTTATGTTTACCATATGTCCCGTAGGTACCCGAACTTGTTGCTTGCGAAATCCTACATATTTTAACAACATTTAAAATACACGTCACTGAAGCACATTATTTTGAATAAAAGTTGAATGGGCACTGTAGTGATAACGGAAGAGCAGTTGAAGTTTTGTTGCTTTTTGAAGAAAACAGATACAAATTGTTAGAATTTATCAATGGTATTTGAAATCAGTGCGTTTTTTCAATCAGCCTGTGGTTTGTACGCACTCTTTAAATACATACCTACAGAATAGATAATAAATAGAATACCAATAGGCTATATTTAATACGCCGCATCTTGGTGCAGGGTTTTGAATGTGTGAGTGTCCTACGAAAATGAAGCACGCATTATGCACGTGCAGTAGTGTGAGTAATACACCAACATTAATTGAGCGTAAATGCATAAACCAACAGCAGTTTTCAGTATTCAACGTAAAACGTATTCTTGACATGTGTGTAAGTTTAACCCGGATTCTTCCTTACTCGAGTCAGTTACCTGCTATCGCCTTACCCGTTATGTATTTCAGTTCCCATTATTTCTGAGTTCCCTGTATGTACATACCATTAATTTTCCTAGTTTTGATAAAATACAACTCAAATTAATTTGTTAAACGTAAACCATATCATACTTATTCTAACTTTGATATCAAGTGTTCTTCTCAATTGATTGACAATCGCACATTATCGTTTCAAGTTGCAGTAAATACCAATTATAATATAGTAAGGATTTGGAAGAGATTATTGACATGCGCGTTTTGTCAGTATTTGTAAACAAGATGCAAGCTGTTCACAAAGATTTGCGATTCCCTCATCCGAAAGCATTTTATGAATGAATGTATTCGTATTTGTGTTTACTGAGCGTGCAAACATAAAAAATAGTGATTCGGCCGTTTCTTTTCAAAACTGACTATTGATCGCAAAAAGTTTATTTTTGTTAAGACGAATAAAAAAACGTACCTATCTATGTAGATTTTATACTAAATAATCTTGGTGTTAATAGCGAAAAATATAACAAATATTTTTCTAAATCTGAAATAATATATAATTTCCTAAACTAAATTGCCATTAATTTGTAAATGCGAAAATTCTTATTTATCATGGTGCAAAATCTAGATTTTATTTTTTGAAGAAAAAAACTTGATATAGTACCTACCCCCTTCAGTGACCTCGTCAACTATTTCAATACACACTAATAAATTTAATAATGGGGGATAGGAAGATAAAAAAAATGAAAATGGAATATCTCAAATAACATTGGGCTTAGAAAAACGCCCGCCTAAATAGTGTACTGGTTCAGCCAAATTGTGGTCGCATCAAATCCCCTTATTTAGCATTGTTACAAGACCAGACTATGAAGAATTACTGGTCAAAGAAGAATGTAATTGCGAACAATAGTGCGAGTGACTCAAAAACCCCCGAGCGCGTAAGGCTTGCTGAAGCTGTCGAGGTATATCTGATATGATACAAACGAGGCCGTGTGAGATACAGAGTTATTCAAGAGTTAGTTCAAGACACTGGTGTGTGTACCTGTTAACGCTAAACCACAGTTATTGATTAATTCAATCTTACAGACATACCTATCATCATCAATCATACAACTCAACCTCATTATCATCCATACACAGTGTACCGTCACGTGCCACGCACCGGGTAAAGCGTCAATGACGTTAAGCTACTTTACGAGCTGCTTGTTGGCAAATTTACAATCTGCCTGTTAAGTCGCCCACTGTCATCATCGAACAAGCTAGCAAGCAGATTGTAAACAGTCTACCGAGAAAAGTTGAAAGCCGGTCAACTTTACACGCCAGCGTGTGGGCCTACTGCGTCTGCGCAGTAGAGCGTAGTAGCGACCGCCCGGTAAAAAACAAACTACGTTCTGTCAAAATAGTCGCCAGCTTGTTGGCTTCTCAGCGAATGGAAAGTTTTGTGTGTCATCATCACAATCGCAGTAGCTGAATCGCCCGCTTTTAACTTCGCCAAAAAACAGCTCGTAAAGTAGCTCAATGTAATTGACGCATAACCCAAACACACAATACCACGCGAGTGACAGTACAACCAGACCACGAAGCCATCATAAATCATCATAAAGGTCAGTGTCTGGCACTCTGTTAAATCACCGCCACCCCTAGATCCGGAATCCACATCATTCTTAAAATTACAGTCCATTTGCAAAAAGCGCCACCATCTACTTATGCCTGAGCGTTGACTTGATGGTGCTTACTTAAAATAATATATAGATATGCAATGAATGTTTACAAAGATGTAAATGATTTATAGAAAAATATGATTTCTTTACCCATTACATAAAAATTTTCATAAAAATAATTATATTGTTCATTATCAAATAACACATCCTGTTCGCTGTCATATATAGAGCAGTACCGAGCAACTAGTATAATATTATAATTTTATTATTATTTTAACAAAGTTTAGTTCAAACATTTTAGAAATAGTGTGAAGAGTTGTAGGTACGCCATTAAATTGTTAAATTGGATTATTAAAAGATAAGGTAGGTATATTTGTTGTTTGTTTGCATAATCTAAAGTCTGTATCATTCAACCTGAATCAAACAAACGAAATGGGACGGTTTGGTTTGGGACCGTTTGGTAAATGTCCAGGGAAACGCTTTTCTGACGACTAATTAGTGTTGCCAGTGCTTAAAATAAATACATAACATATTAGTTTCTAAAACAGAAACATATTTATTGAAACGTCAACTTGTTATGAAATTCTAACCTCCTATCGTCGTCTACAATAAAACAAAATCGTATTCATTCATTTTAAATGTACAAAATATAAAGAATGCTTCGTAAATAGGTAGCCATTTAGTTAATTTATAAGATTTATGGGTATGATAGGTTTTTAAAAATTACTTTTGATTAAAGCTTTTTATAATTGACCACTTGTTCATGTCGACAGTATGATTTTGTGACTTAGATGACAATCGAACATATTAAATTGATAAAATTCGTTAGGTAGGTAATATAAAGATCATTCCAGGTTGATTTAACACAGTTTGTAGCTTAGAATCTCCGTTACAAAATATAAATAAAATGAAAATAAATTCTTGGTCTGACATAATAATTATATCAATGATATTAAATCAAACTCTTTGCATAGAAAATATGGCTGGATTTTGAGATAATAAGACTAAAAGCGGCGTCTTGTTCGCGTATGGTTACTTATGAATAATAGGTATTGATTATTAATCTATAATATACATAATTCAAGTAAACTTCTATGGTGTAAATGTCTAACATATTAATATGAAAACCTCCCAATATATAATTGCCGAATAATGCTTATCAACACTTTGACAGATTGCCATTAGTCTATGGATCGTCCGAATCGGTTTGACGTTTCATGTCAAACCATTTCTGATGATCCGAGAACGGTTTGATTTTCAATGATACACTGAACCAAACGTCAAATCTCAAACCATTTCCGGTCTACTTTCTTCTCATACAATTTGTACGTATATTGTCTATGGTTTAATT
This sequence comes from Rhyacophila brunnea, assembly GCF_057557595.1. NCBI lineage: Eukaryota > Metazoa > Arthropoda > Insecta > Trichoptera > Rhyacophilidae > Rhyacophila > Rhyacophila brunnea. The sequence continues at coordinate 19,367,760 of NW_028232796.1, read as the reverse complement.
TGATTTGTTTCGTTCAGGTTGAAAGATACGAACCTCTAAACACCACCATCTCTGTTAAATCACTGATGGTGATAATGGAGATGGTAATAGGTACAAACATTTTATATAAATATTTATTTATTTTCATAATGACGATTTTAGTAACTAAACGCCCAAACAGTGCGTTTATGTAACTAAATCTTTGAACCCAGTTCATTCAAGAAACCACTCTCTGTAAATCGGCATAGGTACAGGAATATTATTATTGGAGGATAAAAAAATGAAAACAACAGAATACCACAACTCCAGGGAAACAAAAGAGTAGTAACCCAAAACTTTGTCTGAATATATTCCCGTAATGATTACAATACGGATGGTTAGTGTTGTGAATGCGGTTTCATTCAATACGACAGAAGAACTACTCAGGATTCATAGATACGCACAAAAAGAGTGGTGGGGTTGGTTTCAGGTCCGTATCCCTCCCCCTAGGAACTAACTTAATAAGTACAAATTATTTAGATGGCTGGAATAATCATTCTTCGTCAGGACCTTGTCACAAGGATCGTGACCTGGATGATTAGGCTGTCACCTTCTCAAAGAGTTGGCCCCAGTCCTCACAGCATTATACGGCACGCAAGGCCTGTGTCAGTGGAAGACTCATGGTATTCCTGAATTGATGCAACCATCAGGGACATAGGTACAATGTTTTCCTGACCATGACTAAAAGACAAGATAGCGTGGATGACGCAAACGGACATCAACGATCCTTATAATTATGATTGTTAAGCCACGCGCACGACATGTGTTTATTGATTGAATCAAAGTGCGATATTCCGCGATTGAAGCAACTAGAATCTAAGGGTACCTAAGTATAGAAGTCACGAGTGAGCACGCGTAGTTATAGCTACAAGATAGGGGTACAAAGCTTTACTCAAAGTGAGGAGTGTTTGGGTATGCGGAGTGTACTCGGAAAATTCCTGAGGTTCCCGGTTGAGTTGTAAAATCAGGAAGTTGAAAGCTTAATAATATGTAGGTACATAATATTAACTTTCCTATTATATTATTAATATCTCAGGGCAAGTTGAGTCTTTTCTAAATCTCTTTCTAAATCTAAGTCTTTTAAATTTAATGTTAAATAAATCGCAAATACGTTATCGTCAAAGGTGGGTAATTTTACTTTTTCATCATATTATTATCATAGTATTGTTGTTTTTATTTAATAAAACGCCATTTTTTTGTAGTACTTATTCCACTTTTAATCAATAGATTAGGACCGGTTTCGTCCGCCTCAGAGGGACATTTTCAACAGTAAAATCTGTAATCTGTAAAACTGTAAAAAAAAAATGTACTTTCAACGAGTAAGTTGAAAATGTCCCTCTGAGGCGGTCGAAACCGGTCTTAATCTATTGATTAAAAGTGGAATAAGTACTACAAAAAAATTGCGTTTTATTAAATAAAAACAACAATACAATGCAGTTCCACCATGAATTGACAGTTAACAAAATAAAAGATATTATCATAGTCAAAAAAGAAGAGATAGTGGGGTCCTGGCCGCCCTCAACAATGAATAAAATATGTTAATATCTTGTGAAATTTAAAACAGTACCTATAGCGTTAATCGGTATATACATATTATTTATGTATAGTCAAATTGGGAGACCCTTCATCCAAAAGTTGATCGACTCCAATATGATAGTTATTATGCTGTCATCTTCAAAATAATATACAAATAAATTATATGGCGACCCTCTTAGTCATGTGCGTAAGCCATCAGCTTCTCATTTAGGGCTCCGGCAGGACTTGAAATGGACCGGAGTGCACCGGAGCGCCGTTCCGGTTCATAAAATCCCCAAAACTATCGCTCCGTCTCGTGGAACAAATTATTTGATCGTCCGAGCTAGATAGGTCATATAACAAAAATCGAACACACTCTTTTTTATAAAATACATATAAAATTAAATAATTATGTTAATATTTTCGTAAAATTATCAAGCGCTCCGGTTCGTAAAATTTTCCATTTCGAGGGCTGCTCCGGATTCAATTTTCGGTGACAAATCTTGTCTGTTCGTGATTATTTCACTTTTATTACTACTATACTGTCATTGGGCCTCGTGGTCTGATGGAGTGTTAAAAAGAATTAAAATTAATATCATTTTAATTAATGAATTAGGTACTAGAGAATAATAGGCGAACGTGTAGTATCGTGTCGATGTTCATTCTGTTAAAAAAACACAATATACTTTTTACACGTTCGAGACACATCAATTCAAAAAATATGTCACTGATTGTCTTTCCCAAAACACAATAAAAACTTTCGATAAACTCTCCAAAAAAAAAACCCAACAAATCAAGCGATGTGTGCGGTGAATTAAATACTTGTTAAAACAATTCATTTGCTTAATATTATCGCACTCAATAAATAATTGATGAAAATCAGTTAGGTACCTACTTAAGTATTTAGTGCCAGTTAAAAGAAAACTGTTACTCTAAGAAAGTATGCAATAATACATAGGAACAAATAATCGGAAAATATTTAACATTGATCACATCGAATGGTTTGGAAACAAAGTTATTATTTTGGTAATTCTATTTTATCTGAGTCACCAATAACTATAAGCTAGTTCACACCTATTTCGGGATATAAATCCATCTTTCGAACTGTTGACTAAAAGCAAAATAAAAATGAACGAGGCTCTCTCTCTCAAAAATATATTATTTCTATTTGTATAATATATTATGTCATGGCCTCCACATCCTGAAGCAGGCCCTCGCGATTGTTGGTGGGCCTTTAAACATATCGCTAAAGCTTAGGGCAGTGTAATGTTCTAAAATAATCCCAAATAATATTCCACGGAACTCCAGGGTTTTGTGTAGTATTTTTAAATAAATCCACTTGAATTGTCGACACTCGGCGTGATATTATTATAAAGCACTGATTGCGATCCTTTTTGTGATAGCCAAGTAATATATGACTCTGGTCATATTAGATAAATAGTAATTTTGATTAGTCGGGAAAAACACTAAAAATAATTAAGTATAAAATAAAATTCTACGTGTCAAATAGCACCGCAGGCGACTATTTTTACTATTAGAGTAAAGTTGTGGTGTGTTTTTATCTCACATAACTGGTCGACCTGCCACGCCAGCCCCCCTATGCCCGGGCCCCCAGGCTAGAGTCCTGTCAGTCCTCTTTTTGGGGGCCATGCGTGTAGTACTAAACATAATAGTGCCAGGACGTAAGAGAATGGGTACAGTTTTTTTTTATAAGTGTAAGAAACAGTTCTGGAGCGCAATCCGTATTGGTGAAAAATCCCTGGTAACCGGGCCTACTAAACCACTACCCATAGTGTTTACCTTCATACTGGCTGAGGATAGAATATTAAACTAGCATGAAGAAGAATATTTTAATAAATCTAATTGTTAGAATAGATAATATTTTGGTTACAGCAGATTGTTACCTCCTTCAGAATAGTGTTGACATCTGGTTCTTTTCGAAATCAAAATAAGTAAATTATTCCCAGTTTTACGCTTACCTTTCTTGAACAAACCGCAGAGATACGTGTACTAAATTAAAAGAGTATGATTAAATAATTCACGAGTCATTTGTGACCTTTTTTGATATAGATAGTGGTTTTTTCCAACTGCCTATCTATACCGTAAAGCCAGAGATATAGAATGGACATCGACACAGCAACCCACATTTCGAACGCGACTTGCATAATGATCTCGTCAGCAGGTAAGCGATTTGACTTTCACGGGGAAAACTTTAGGATTTATAATACAATAAACAACTAGGTAACGGATTAAGCCATGCTACGTCATTATTATAATATAAGAGGCTGGGCACACATGGCTTACATGCGCGCACGCAACGGGGAAGGATTTTCGGGTGTGTACCCCTCTAGTAACAAATAAAAAAGCAAAATTAATTATTCAGGTTAGTGAATGAAACATTATATCTTCTTATTCTTCAGATCATGGCCCAGATGATTCGACTGTCGAAAAGCTATCTCAACGGCACGGCCTTACTCTTCTCGGCATTCTACGACACGCAAATCCTGCGCTAATGCATCTTTTTTGCCTGCATTGTCAACAGGGCGCCACTATTTATGGACGTGTAATCATTTCTTTAATTAATTTTAATAAATACATATATAGGTACTTATAAATTCATTTTTAACACTACATTAGGCAATGCGGCCCAATAACAGCAGTAAAGTGAAACAGTAGTGTAGTCATTAATATAAGTGAAACATTTACAAACACCAAGGTTTTGAGAAAATCGAATAGATATATTATGACCTCACTAAGAATTGAACCCGGAGCCCCCAGATTAAAGGCTACCGTGATACGCATTAGACCACGAGATCTGCAGTGGCGTAGTGGCGTAAATCAATATCACCAGCACCTAAACTACAACATATAACCTTGTAATCAGAACTGCACAACAACAAAGGCAACAGTTGAAAACATTATAACAATGAACCGATCGAGTGACAACCAGGAGACAGCAGATCATCGAGTCACATGCTTACATCAGTTATCGGCAGTCCAATATGAGCAACGCAGTCAGGAGATAGCAGATCATCGAGCCACATGGTTGCGACTAGGGAATCCAATCCTGAGCCAAAATTCTGATCCCGGGATTTCGGGATTACAATTTTACAATCCCGGGATCCCGGGACTGGTCCCGGGATTGGCATTTTTTTCCATTGTTAATATAAAAAATTTTATATTTACAAATAACATTGATAAAATCGGTCAAAAATAAATCTAGTATAATTTATACTATTTAAGACATTTATTGTTAATATTGTATACGTTCAATCTAGGAAATACACAAGTTTAATGGAGAAAATAATATTGTAATACAAATAATAATGTGAATTTAATATGAGAATGCTATTTCTGATAGTAAAGACATAATGAATGGATTAGCGAGATTTAAAATAGTAAAGTAAATAATCATGGTGTACTTATGGCCTTTCCACTTCATAAATCTAATTAGTCAGCCAAATATGAAACTGCCGTAAAACGTATGATAGCATGGTGGAATTACTTTGTTAAAAGTGCGAAGCATTGTTTTTTCCAATCTTTCTCATTTTTAATAATTTATGTGAAAAAATAAAATGAATCGGCAACCTACACATGGGTATAAATCAAACTTCATCAAACCTAGTTTATTTCTAATGTAGATAGTTATGTTCTTATTAAAAGTATTCTGTTATATTTTCGCTTTTATTTTATTTTCCATAAAAATTGATAAAAAATCAAACCCGAAATCCCGGGATTATGTTTATCAATCCCGGAATTCATAGGTATCGAAAATAGCTCGGGATCCCGGGATTGGAATCCCTAGTTGCGACTACTGGTCTAGCAACATATCTAGAAAGACTGCGAATATTAGTACAATTAAATACTGAAGAACTTACCTGAATATATAGTATTATTATGATGGTGTAACTTGGATAAATCAGGTATCATCAGAATTTTAAAAACATGTTTCCTCGGTCGACTTATGATAAATTTTTATTCTATGATCTAATAATTTTGCATGTGAAGGAAGCAATCTAAGCTTTAAAAACGTATTTACAAATTAGTTTATCTAATTACCTATTATTGGTGATATGTTTCACTTTTATATAATATTAAACTAAAAATATTTTATATTTTTACTGCCAAATCCTACACATCTGCTCCCATATGAATTAGTACCGGGCAGCTACGCCATCTTATTAATTTCATTTGTGATATCATTATATCAGTCTATGAGAGACAAAAGTAATACAATTAAGTTCTTTTATAAAATTCTCTCAGACGTAATAATTGTTTTAAATGTCAACCGGACAAGGATTTTTTAAAAGTCATTTGTCTTACAGAAATAATAACTTGTCTCAGTTTTTATTTCTACTAGACCTCGAAGACATTCGTTACGTCTCTATAGTATGAAGCATTCTTTCAACAATAAGATATTGTCAAGGGTTTATGTTATAATGTTAACAACACCGGTTTAGTAGGATTTTGGGAGCGCTGTTTTGACGTATACAATAAGTGCCGAATCGAATTGACGCCTTTGTTAGCAAGAATGCAAAAGAACTGGAGTATTGAGTTTAATAATAGGTCCGTTTTTACGAGGTGAGTCTTCAGTGATTTTCGCACCTTTCAGGCCTCTAAATACATTGTGCTGATCATTTACGTTTATTTTCATTTGTTAGCTGCTGACCAAGTGTGCGTTTTGACGTCTCTTTATTATATGGGTGGGCGCACGGTGTGGATACTTCACCTGCCCTTTTATGCAACCAGTGGAGGGTTAAATATTAGTCCTGATAGATATTAAATTTATTTTTAAATGGACTGCAAAAACGATTCGTTATAATTTCATTTCGTGCGAGTGATGTGGTTATTTTATTTTTATTTGTTTCTTTGTTAAATACCACAACAAGCCTCGAAGCCCAATTACAGTGGCAAAACTCCCAAGCTTGAAAAATTTACATATTAGGTTATGTAGATATTCTTTGACCTCACCGGGATCGAACCTGGAACTCCCGGATGGAAGGCCAGCGCCTTACTCACTGCACCACGAGAGCCGCTTTATCGGTAACAAGTATTTTATTTACAGTTGGGATCCCACCAAACACTTTTATTTTTAAGCGAATTATTTAATCATTTGACAATGTACGAGTACATTTATAATTATATTATGTACGGTGCACACTTATTAATTTTTTTCAAATATCGTACCTCTAGTGAAAGTAAAATAAGAAAAGGAGGATCACGTCAGTTACATTTAAAATATACCTAATAAAATCTAACAGTAAGTTCTCTATGGAGGCCAACGTCTTGTGTAATGCTCTCGTCTACTAAGCAAGGTATACGAGCAAAGGAGAAAATGTGTAAACAGGCTCAGATGTTGTCTATGGGAGCCTTGTTTACTTTTCCATGTGCGATGAAAATGGGGCGTACTTTCAAATTTATAAAAATCAAACGAACCTGTTTATATTAAATTTAGTTATCTCCTTTATAAGAATGCATTGATTTATATGCTTCACTGACACTTTAGAATTTAATTTTATCAATTATCAGATCACATAAAATTGCATCGCAGAACCACATATTTTAAAATGTTAATATTCTCTAAGGAAATTATGTGGCGCTATTTTTCTTAGAGAGCGACGTTTTTACTATTAGAGCAAATGTGTGGTGTGTGTTGTTCTCACTTAACTGGTCGACCTGGCACGCCGGCTCCCCAGGCTAAAGCCCTGTCAGCCCCCCCCCCCCCCCCACCCCCATGGCCATGATTAAGTGTCACCATCTTCACTGACTAGAACAACTTCAAATAGTTAAAATCTATTAAAGATCTTTTCCCATTGTTATATGCACTGAAAAAAAAGTTTTTAGTCAAGGAATACTATTTTTATGTCTATGAGCAGTAATTTAGAGTTTTCAGCTTACTGTGATTCTCCGCCACTGACATTACTTTGACAATTTTATTTTATAATATTCACTCTTTTGACATAGAAAAGCGGCATAATGTGCTCTTACAAGGACTGATTGCGGCTATATAGGGCACAATATAAAAATGCGACGTCTTTAATAGAAATAAATTGACGTCAGGCGGACAAACGCTGGGGGTGAACCCAACAAATAATCTGGAACGATAAACAGGAAGCATTTTTAAATGTCAATGGACCACTTATTTCTTTGAAAAATAAAAGAAGTCAACCGTTAACGGATTTACTATAATCTCGTAATTGTCAAGGTACATCCGAATCCGAATCATATCCCAACAGGAAAAGCTAGAGTACCATTCCACTCAATGTAGAATGTCAATGATTCATATTATGAACTAGGTCAGGCCCAAATATCGCTTTTATTCTGGCGGTTCTGCTTTGCGGTGGTGAGTTATGACACCTGATGAAGATAGTGAGAATAAATTTAAGAACATATTCTTGGTCTCAAATCAAGATGGTGGGTGTAAGAGAGACAGACAGTAGACTATGTAACCTCTCATGGGATCTTAAGTGAATATATAACGTGATATGAATTCTTCGAAACAGTCTTAATGTGACCTATTTTTTTTTTAAGTCAAGCAATTTTTTGGCCTCCAAGATAGCAGCTAAATACATAAATTACATAGTTTGCCAAAGTGAATGCTATCAAGTCTCTGGATGATCCTCTTTCCTAGAAGATTTGAGGGGGGAGATGATGTTGCCAACTTCAGGGGTAGTTTGAAGAGTACATTAACAAAATTTTTGAAAATACAGACTCATCGCTATCCTATTTAGTTGACTATGGATATAGTGCGGTCACAAGTTTTAAGACTGACAGAAACCGTAAGGAAATAGTAAAGTTAATTGCGGAGCCAAACAAGTTTCGAAAACCATGGGTATATTATATGGTGTATTCAACAGGTATGCGCAATGAAGTTAGGAAGATGTAATAATATTGGCAAGCAATAAGGATACTCGGAGACGCCATGCATTTTCGATATCCTCATTTCTCACCAATTATGAAGCAAACGTTAACGAAAAAGAAGAAAGATAATCGAGTTGATAAATAATTTATTATTATAGTATATAACAACATCCTCTGGGAATGTTCTAAATAGTGTACGGAAAAGGGAAAAGCTGGTTAAGGTCGATTCAACGAGCTGTTGGGTACATCGAACCGTCCAACTTGGTCGCCATAAAGATCAATGTTGTCGCATTAAAAAAAATGTGGCGTCACACTGTCAACGTGAAAATCAGTTTTGTATTATTTAGCTTTTTTTATTTACTTTATTTGTTTAAAAAATTGCTTTTACGTGGCCATATATGCTATGGGCACTCATGTAATGTCAATTCAGTCAAAACACACTTGAGTGCATGGCAACCTGGGGAAAATGTGGTTTGGTCGGACCATTACCTTCATTTTACAAAATATAGGTTATCAATATTACCAGATAATATTCTGATAGCTTTAATTCCGAAAATAGAAACCTTGAATTCTTTTAAGCCGAATCCTGAATGACCAACTTCAGCAACATTTCCAACACTGTGCTCAAGAATGACACGGTTTCTTTAAAAATGTTGACCAATTTTAAGTAGGTACATACTCAAACATACCACAGTTTCGATGGATAGATGGAGTAGAGAAGGTACGCCAAGTTTTCGCAATCAGCATATAGCACAACAAAGTACAGAAGAGAGTGGTTGGGCCAATTATTTTTTAATATTTTTTTCCACCAACCTCAAATCCCCAATTATTATCACAAGACCAGCGGCCACCAGTCACGGGTCATGATCGACCGTGATGTAAGTTAAGTTTAATTACGCCAAGAAAGCGGACGCTTGCAGACTTGTTATAGCTTTATCGTCATTTAATGAGTAGTTACAAGCGTACAGACTGATTTAAAAAGTTAAGTGCATACCACGAGCTTGTCCAGTGCAACCGTCGCTATTCACTCCACTATCTTCAAAATTACAGTCCACTGCAAAATCGCCACCAGAGAGCGATATAGAAGAGTTCGCTTAAAAAATCAAGGTCTACTTTGTATTGCAATCGCTATGGTGATAATAGTCCCCTGCTAAATGGGATGAAAAAATTTAAAGAGACTAACTACCAATAAGAGCTACTTAATAAAAATAATGAATGCGCCGCTTAAATTATCATAGTTAAAAATATGAAGTTTTGGAGGGTATTACTAGATATTTGTAATTTAATTGTAGGTAATAATAATAAAAAACTAAAACCTTACAAAGATACGTTACCTTAGTCTTTTTTTAGCGTTATACGTATTATGTAATTAATTTTTCTTGTTACTAACTGTTGTATTAGATATTCTTTCAACCTCAACAGTTGTTTAAATAGATTTACTGTGTTTTTTTAAATATGTAAATTTGTATTAAAATAATCAATATTAATTAAGTACATAATATTTAAATGATTTCCAGAAATTGATTAAAAAGTCAATATTTTTCAGATCGCTTATAAAAGACGATTATTTAGGACAGTAACACAAATATGTTTTTTTATATATATCAACAGTGAATTAATTAAAATTACTATTAGAGATAATATTATATGATTATTATTAACTAGGTAAGTATATAATATTATACGTTATACATTATAACCGATTTTCTTTGGTACCAATAACGAAGTCGGTTCGTTGTAAGATTTACAAGGAGGGCTCGAAACAGTTAAAACTAGACATACAATTGACAAAAACTTATAAATAAACGTATTTATTATAAATTAAGTATGAAACATTAGCCAAAGTATAACAAAATCCCTGCACTTAACATAAAAGGGCCATATATCACTACCACTCAAAAATAAACAAAAACTATCTACTATAAAAAAAAATACAAGATTCAATTTGAGAAAAGAGTTAGGTAGGTAGGTACATCATTATTTTTATGCTAGGTACCTACGTTGGAACTTGGAATTTATGTTTTAAATTTTATTTTTTATCGTGAGGGGGTCAAAATTGATCAGTGCGTCGGGCCTCCAAGTCCTCAATCCTACTAATGAATGAGGGTTAAGGTAGGATGTTGAGATCCGTGTACTAAACTTTGTCAGTCATAGTAATTATTTTGTTTTCATTGAAATAAGAATACAAATTGTAGATGGTATTGGTGAGTTTTTAACATATAATTAAACCCTGTCTCAATCAAACATAACAACAATGTATAAAAAAAATAGTCTTATATCGTTTGGTTAAGGCAGGCTTTGAAAGCTAACCAGTACCATCTACAATTTGTATTCTTAGTTCAATGAAAGCAAATAAGTATGCTGACAAAAATTCGTGTACACTATGTATGTCAGATCTCCACAGCCTACTTCCACCCTATGCCCCTGGCATTATCGTGTTTACACGTGTTGGTATAAGTGCGAGTAGTGAGTACTAATGATTAGTACCTAAGTCCGTGCAAATGAGCTCTTATTTTTCCCATAATTACTTCGGAATTAAACTGTTTAATCGCCTTTATCATGAAAATAGGTCTTTCCTATGTTAAAAATAACAACAACACAGTTTTTAATATGCACCTTATACAGTATTATGGTGTGTAAAGTATTGATTCGATCTATTTGAAGAAGTGCGGAGCTCCAGCTCCACTACACCACAGATCATAAACATTACAGTGTATTTTTGTCAAGCGATCTATCAAAAAACTTTTATTATATTATTATTATTATGCCTTAGTTATTGAATAAATTTATTTGACCAATTAACAGTATTTTAGACATAATATGAAATCCTGATATGTCAACATGCGCACGAAGAGTGCCTATTCACATGATATTGTTGAGCGATGTTCATGCTAATATTGTAATCCGCCGAGGTCGTGAAAAGTACGGCCTGTGTCGCGGCGCTCAGGTATTTAAGCCACTTCCGTTTAGCAGGCGTCGGCCGGAGAGCCTTCGAAGCGAGGGCGCCCCTCTTTCAGCGCAACACTTGTCAAATGACGGGTTTCGCAATCGACCATATGCATTGTATCTCTGCGTTTGGTCATTTCAATGTAAAACACACTTACTATGAAATATTTGTATTTATTATTTCATTATTTCTTGATGTAAAGACAATGAAGTACCTAGGTAGAGTATATGTTTGATAACTTTGCACTCCGGATGAAAATTATGTAATATATTCTAAAAATATTTTTTTTACATATACTTATTTTCTATTTATATAATACAAGTAAATATCATTTTTGATCTAATATTATGCGAGGTAATCAGGCAAAGAGGCGTATCAGTATAGTAAAAAGTACAAAGTTATAAAACGTATACTTAGAGGCCATCCATGGACTGAAACCGTATGCGGTTTAGATCCGTGTGCCATACTAAACTTATGATTTTTGTTCATGAAAATATATTTTCACTAAATTTGTAAGTGTATGGTATAAACGGATACGATCAGATGCTTATAATATAGTTTGTGAAAATATATTTCCATGAACAGAAAAGATTAGCTTAGTATGGCACACGGTTCTAAGCCGCATACGGTTTCAGTCCATGGCTGGCCTATTAGTATACTATATTGACATAACAAAGACAATATCGCTACCTAATAACAACAGTGGCATAAGTAAAAAATGTTAGTTTCGAGATAATTGAACTTTGATGTTTGTTTCATATAAATTAAATAGGTAGTTAAATATAATATGTTTATTTTGTTTTTCTAATTTATTAACAGTGGGTTATCTCAGTTATTTCACTATTGCTTTGAAGTTGCAGGACATTGTTAATAAATGAAACATTAATATATATAGTTTTCAGCAATCGATTGGCATAATTATCTCAAAATCGACCTTTTTTACTTTATCTCATCGTTGCTTTCAGATAGCGATATGTTTAAACACTTAATGGTAATTGAATTGTATAATTATAAGCATGACATAAAAAATAAAATTATTACCTAAATCAGATGTCAGTCAGTAAGTTTTGCTCATGGATGACCTAATCCAAAATTTTAATAATACCAGGGCCACATAGATATGTTTTTTGACCGATTAATACTATATAAATAAAAAAAATGTGTAATGGCGCGTAAGCACAAATTTAAAATATTGAATATTGTATCACAGGCAGGCAAGTTTTTGAATGTAGTTATGTAAAACAAGTATATAAGAAAATAAGGTACTGTTCGGTTATACGGAATACAGCGGAAAACACATTTTGAAAATACCTGATATACTGGATTATTTATTAGTTTGGGTTAGTTTAGGTTAGGTTAGGTTGGGTTAGGTTAGGTTAGGTTTGGTTAGGTTAACCTTACAAATAATCCAGTTTATCGGGTATTTTCAAAATGTGTTTTCCGCTGTATTCCGTATAACCGAACAGTACCGAAAATAATATTACTTTTTATCAGAATTTAGATTATAGATTATTTTGTGGCTTTACTTTCCATATATTGCATTATATTATAGAAGAATGTTTGTTTTAACATCTTTATAAGAGAAAAAACTTTTTAAAAATGAAAGTTAGTCAGAACATTTTATAATGTAAACTATTATATTAATTATTTGCATATTTAGTATTTTGTCGCTGAACGCGTTTAGTAGATCTTTAGGTAGATTTCAAGAACATTTAGTCAATTTGTTTATTTTTTTATCATATACTTTTGCCTATTTTTGTCGACGAGATTGCATCAAAATATGGTGAGGGTGCATCAAATATTCTCCATGGATGCACCAGCGCCCGTGTGTACCGCTGTGGGGTACATGTAAACTGTTCGTATTACATTTTAGTTCCAAGTGAACTGTCTTACCAAAAAGAAATGACCGTATAAGATTGCGATTGACAAAAATTGAATCGTTGTTCATGAAAAATTGTAGCCTGTAATGTTCTAATAATTGTATTAGATTCAATATATTAATAGGTATTTTAGACGATATGAATGTATTTCTAATTTACTTACCTATTTTTTCTGTTTTTCCCTTAAATTTCGGTGATTTTTTTTTCGATATGAATTTGATCTGTAGGTATACTATACGGTCAGTTATTGAAGATACTACAGCTTACGGTAAACTGTAATATGACCAACTGCATATTATGTGTAGTTTATGGACACGGTTGCGTCACCGATTTTAGCCTATATAGATACGTATGGGTGAGAACGTCACTGATTATTATTAGTTTACAGGAGACATTTACGCTCATACTAGTATACTTGTAAATTTGACTTATAGATTAATAACCAAAATTTAAATAATATGAATTAGTTAAATGTCTGCTAGTTTTTATTACAGAAGACTGCAAAAGAGAACGCAATTTCAACTCTCTGGTAAATACCGAGTGATTCATTTTGTAACTGCACTCCAAAATGAAAGTGTTTCAGGTCAGAAGTAGGTATTATGATTAACGGGTATAGTTTCGCTATGTCCAACTGTGTGAAGGATGCATACAATATCACCAATTTAATTATCGACTATCTATTACTAGAAGACGTAACATATAATTAAGTTATCATAAATATATAAATGAATAAACGGTTTTGAGAAAATTGATGAGATTGGCATCAATTTTCTTGAAAACATAAACCACTTTAAATAATAATAATAATAAAATTTTCAATGACTTACTGACCCACTTGCTAAGAATAAGGATAATTATTATGATGTAACAATAATTAAACTAACACATCAAAGGTGTCAAATTAGTGGTGATTTAATTTTACGCAGATTAGGTATTCGATTCGTCAGAATTCTAAAAAGGAGGAAACGAATATTAAATTATCCCAAGATTTTCAGAAGATGAATATATCTTATAATTGAGTAGGTATTAACTAAATTACCCAAATCAAAATAAAATCCTTGCAGCTGATATTAAAGGGTCTATGACACAATCGCTTAAGTGAACAGATACGTACTTACTTGTACATACAAAAATAACCCACTAATATTTTTATCTAGCATCACTGTCACTTTCAATAGATAACAATTATTTTTAGTTACGAGATGTGATTCTATGAAAAATATTATACCAATATGTACATTTAATAATTACGCCCACGATAACTGAGCGGGTAAGATGTGCGAGCCTACAATGTCGTGCCGGGTTTGAATCTCATATCTGGTAAAAATTCACAGTTGCTTTTCAATATAATACATATTATGTAGTATGGACCCAGAGTATGGACTTATTGAGCATGTGGCTAACGTCCATTTCTCGTAAATAAAAAAATCTGTTAATACATTGATATTGTAAATATATATATTAATTGATATATAACACAATAAAATAATTATTCTACACAATTTAACAACGATTAACGACCAAATCAATCACTGTTAGTATATAATATAATTTTGGACAAATAATTCAGTTGTAGATGTTCTGTTAAAGCAGATGAAGCCAAGAATGATTGATATCCAATAATGCGAAAAAAATATTATTATTTAGTGTTTACTTATTTTGTGACCAATTTGAAATATCTGTAATGTATTTCCACAAAGAATATATACCATTAAATATATATGTACTTACCTAATTATTAGTTATGTGCATATATTATTTACCTAATATGTTTACCAGTCAAACCGACAAATCAATTCATTGCGAGCTTAACGTTTGTATCTTCTCTACCATTATTGAATATTTACATAAAATATAGGTAGTTTACTACACAGAAAACTTTGAAACTCTGAAAAGTTAACTTAAGGGCCAAAGCACACTGCGAGAGGCGTAAAAGCACTTGATTTATAGTGCGCAAAACAAGTGCCATTTAGACCGCCTGCACCGTGCACGCATCGCCCGGCGTCTTGCAGTGTACCTCGTCAGTAAGGGTTATAATTTTTTACGGAGATAAATGAATATAAAATAATAATTTGTATGCTGCACTGATGACAAATCTAATGATTATTTTTATTGTATTTACTCTTCTTCTTTTTGTTTTACATCCGTTAATAATGGAAGTCGGCGAACTCATGGCCTCACTGTACTCTGTCACTATTGTAAATTAATAGGAATGGAGTTTTGAGCTCAAACCTTGTACAAAATTGTATTTACTGCATGAATATAGGTAATAATATAGTCATGCATAGTATGTTTCGTTTTTTTTTATTCTGTATTGATTCGGTGAAGACAGATGTTTTCTAAAAAATTAATATGCGGAACCTGTTCTTTTATGGGGGTCTTTTGAAAATTCTTAGCGCCACTCAGCACTTTCAAAATACTGTGCTTTTCAAAAAAAAAAAACAAGCGATTTGTTCAATCATTCCCACTTCCTGCGCGTGAAATTTCGTGTTTATACGCATATAATTTGGATATTTACAGACATGTTTCCATAAAAAGAGCTCTGATTTTAAATAGGTAAGTACATAATATTTAAAGCTTTATGTAAATACTTCAGCATAATTAGCGTGAAAAAATGATTTTTGAGATTGAAGAGGTTTGTATTGACATATTTTCTTTACGAGGAATGGATGTTGGTTGTTTGCTGAACCTATTAGGTCCATACTCTAACCCCACACAAATTTAAAAACAATGTGTGTATTTACCAGAGCCATGACTTCAATCTGGGACTCACAACATTATAAGCTGACGCATAAGCCACTCGGCCATCTTGGGCGTAATGTTTATAATTGCACTCAAATGATCAGTTTGAACAAGCTGTCTTTCTTTTTAAACTGTATACCTAGGTAGATAATTAAAAAAAAAATGATGGAAAGACATTTTAACTTAACTGTAACAAATTGTGTTCAGTTATTTATCGTAGGTACCTATATGCTTCTAGTTATGATAATATAATTAACAAGACCAGTTTTATCCAACGATATTGTAAATAAATTATTAGTTACCCACAGTTTAACAATACATTATTTATAATTTTTTATTGACACATTCAAATTCTGTTTTTATGGTGAAAATGGTGATGAAACTTTTATATTCGGATGCATTTTGACATCGATAAGAATGTTAAAGTCTTCCGTGCAAACAATTTTTCTTAAATTTAGATTCTTGAAATAAATCGTTTCAAATTCTGTTCGATCATAAACCCTTGTGAATGATATGATTTTACTACCGTTTAGAACTCGCTCAACTATCTTTGATTGGCACTGGCGTAGTTTTGTGAATGAGAAAATCGTACCGCCTTTTTCACACAAAATATGCATAAAGAAACGTGTCGAGAAGATAATGCCTTTTAATCTCAAAAGCCTCTACAGTATTTTTGCAAAAATATATGACGAATGAGCGTAAGTGACCGTCCTCTCGTATTTCAAGTGTCAACTTAATCCTTTCACAGGTTTAGAGCAGTTGTTAATACTATTTTAAACATTTCAAATAGTTTTATTATTATCGCGCGAAGCAATCTTTATGGTATTTTGGTATTCTAATAAGTACATCCAGGGGTCGACTATTGGGTTCGGAAAGAAAGGAAAATCACGGTAAGTAAATTCTACGTGGCATCGTGGGTACAGTAAAAACGATTTACAGTTGTAATGGTATTGCTTGCTAACATTTGAAACAAATGAAACCAATACACTAGCAAATCATCCATGGTATCCTAAATAATGATTATAATCGAAAATAGTTATTTACCTTCACAAAAATAACTCAATTAAGTTGTCTCAAAAAATCAAACAGCGAACAAAGTCTTGTCGTAATTTGGTGTTTACTTTGACTGATAGATACTATTTCGTTTTCTGTATATTATTTCAAATTCCGTCATCATTTTTTTGTAAATTGGTACTAAAATAATTATGTAGTTAATAAGTTATAGGTCGAAAAAAAAATTGTGAATTTTGTCCAGTTGTGGGATTCGAATCCACGACTAGGACCATCAAAAAAATCTATACTTACGAGGATATTTTGATACTTAGGTATCTATACTTTTTCTTTCGATATGGAGATGGGCATTTTAACATTATTTCGCTGTATGCATAATATGTATGTTTAGGTTATTATAATGCGATAAACTTTTCTGCTGTATAAAAACTCCATTTATAGATATGTCCGGATTTTCACCCCCCGCTATAATATGTAACAATAATTAATTAACATACGATGCTCACCTGAGCATCTATTATATACACAAGACGGATATCGGCCGCTATTGCCGGCTATCAAGGGTAGTTTTTCATATTTTTATACTGGGGTAATAAAAATTTTACAATAAGTCAGTTGTAATTGTTACAATAAGTGCTATGTTTGAACAGCACCTTTCTTGGCTGTGCTAACTTTTAGAGTGAGATAAACAGTTTTGACTGTTTAGTTTGGACGGTAACAATTATAATACCTCAATACAAAAATGATATGATAAACTACCCTGATAGCAGTTAATAGTGGCCGATATCAATGTTGTGTATATAATAGATACGCTGATAGATGTCCACATAATGTAATAATATTATGATGTATATTAAATTTGAAGTCATATATTTATTTATATTATAAATATACAATCAACTACCCCTGGCTTGTTATGTTAGAGCAATGTTCTAATCCCCGGCAAACGCCTTGGGCAAAGATCGATAATGTTCATAATAGGGGTGTTAAAACTCACAATGCGGCTCCTTTGCTTGCATTTTTGCATCGCGTATCCTGCGGCGCTGGAGATTTGCGATAAGAATGAAAAGGTGAGATTTGTCTTCCAAATCAATAGCGCCGTCACTGCTCGCTGTGAATCGTCTTTCTCGCTCACAATACGAATTCATTCTTGCAATTGCTTTGGGGTGGGCACCAGTGGCGTCTATTGGCTTATAATTATTTGTGAGTTACCATACTTTTAATATAAATATTGCCACTTAACGATGATAGGTATATTGAAATATTATATCTACGAGTATAAAGCTGTTGAAGAAAATGGTAAGTATTTGTAGGTCGAAATATGATGGAAAGATCGACGTTAAAGAGGCGAAATAATCAGACGGTATACAAAAATGTAAAAACTGCGATGCTTAGATAAATATATAATTCAAAAAGAGCCATCAGCAAGTTTTTATTCATTCACTGAAGAAAAAAGGAAATCTGGACTGAGGCTGAGGATGGTTGGACGGCATCACAAGACAATTGAAGGTACTCTATAATTGGAATAGGCAAATCTGGATAGTTCGAGATGTTCGGGATAGATAAAGTTGCTGGATGAGACCAAGATCCGCCTGGGATTGTAGAGCCAAGATTTATAATAATAAAGTCATCGAACTTAAAAAATACGATACAAATTAATGCGAACTTCTATCAACGGTTCTAAAATCACTTAGAAGAGATATGAGGTTTGGTGTGATATCTTGTCATATATTTAGCATTTAACAATAATGTGTATTGATATTAATACAGATAAGTAATTTATGACTCATTATATCTTTGAATTAATGAGGTTTGGGTAATATATTCAGGGTTATAGGGCTTATATTCAGTTTATTTTGCCCTTACATTATTATAACATATTAAAAATAGATTATAATTTTTTTTTAAGTAAGTAAGCCATAGATGCCTACGGAAATTTCAACCATATTAAGTGCTCAATACATAATATAGAAACATTAAATTTAAACAAGCATTTTGGTACGTAATTCTGTCTGCTTTGAATCTTAAATAATTATTATTATGGATAAAAAGCTGTACGTAATATATTTAAAAAATACTAGATAGGTATCTTCACTTTTTAAATCTCCTTTAATGAGTCCAATTTGATATGCCACTGGTAAAAAGATAGGTTTACGTGGCGTCTCCAAACAATTCATTCGTAAGGAATGTTGTGGATTTTTTGGGATATGGGAAAATTTTGTTTCTGATCACAATATTGAATGGTCATTTTTTTTGTAAAATATACTATTTGGAAATTTGTTAGTGACGTGTGGTATTAAAATTTTTTTTTGGCTTAAAATATCAACTTCATATTATTATGTACCTATGCCATGTAATATTGTCAATATTATCTATATGCGATTGAGCACTTGAAAATTGCTAAAAATTCAACTGTTATTGGTAGAAAACCATGATAATATAAAATAATATATGGTTAAATATACAGTATTATAATTATTCACATTGAATTAAAATTGGGCCACTTGGGTCACATTGATTGGAAACAGTGTTGCCATCTTTTTATATGCTGATTATAGTACAAAGGCGTAAAAAATATAGTATTTCGGAAAAATATATAGTACAGGAACATTTGTCGTCTTGAATCCTTTAAAATTATAGTATTTTGGTATATTTGGCGTAAAATTATAGTATTTTACATTTTTCGCGGAATCAAAATTATAGTATTGTACTATAATTATAGTACGGTTGGCATCACTGATTGGAAATAACAATGTAAGAACTGAATGACGGTCGTGGGTACGAGTAGACTATAAGCACTTGACAGGTTTGGATTTCCTCTCAGAAAATATGAACTATACGATAAATCGCCTACAAGTTTTATAGACAGAAAAATGCCGATTATACTTTGATTGATTTTTGTAAGTTCAGATTCCAAAGAATAATTACATTTTGTTTTAAATATCTTAGTACCTAGTTTCTAATGAAACAGTCGTATTATCTACCTCGTGGAAAACCAGTGGCACGTTTTGTGGTGCACTAACGCACTAATTGATTTCAAGGCCCCTACGATAATAAAATAATAATCAAGTTTTAATTTTCCGTTAATAAATCCACGATTCGAACAATTTTTTTTTTTTTTTTTGATTTTCATATAATTTAATAATTCTATGACTGTTTGGAAACCCCCATTATTTTTTTTCTAATAAATCGGTTGGGTCATTTGCTCGAAAGAAAATCGCCACTTTTACACAATTTTAAAAAGATTTTTTTCAGTAGTTATATACTTATTATATAAAACATCTGAGGTGTTTTCAAATTATGTATTTTAAAATAATTAAAGAGTCTTTAATATTTTAAAACTATTACGGCTTTCTATTAGTGGCGATTTTACATACATAATATTATGTAAAATCCATTGAATAAAAAATTATCATTGACTACTTATTATTAATACACCAATGCAAGGATTTTTACACTTATAGTTTGATTAGTTGTTCATACACATGTTTTTAAAAAAAATATCCATACACGTTGACAAAGTGATCACCTCATATTTTTCATGAACAACTGCCACCAAAAATAACAGTACCTGCATACAATTACTAATATAAATACCATAAATATATATTACGTTTTCTGATAGCTTGTTTATTTTCAGTATAACTACTACGAGAGTTAACCAAGTATAATACTAATTATAAGTACATACATAATTTTTTTTATTTATAGAAAATCAATCATCCATCGTAAAAAATTAAAATATTTCATAAATACATTTTATTATACCTATATTTGAAATTTAATAACAAATTGTATTATTTAAACACGTAGTACAATACCGTTTAAAACGAAATAATTGACACGTGGTAATATTGTATGGGTAGCAACGATCATAATACACAATAAAGAATCAACGAGGTGCATCCTCTTTCCAACTTTTGGTTTTATTGAGCCTGATAGATGTCCTAACAATCGGCGCTAAAAGCTAAGCGGTTTATTCTACGCAAGGGGTGTTAAAATAATATTATCTATCTAATTATTGGTTTTATAAAGTTTTCTTATTTGTTCTGTTATATTATAATAATATATAGAATTCGTAATAAGACTAAATGATTGATGGCCTTCTAAATAATCTAAATCACCAGCTAACAAAATAATAGATCTCATGTTTTCCTATCACCAACTATGTTTTTACAATGTTTCTGGCTTATACCGTAGCTTAATGATCGAGAAGCGCTCTTCAAAGTTATGCTATGCTGGTAGTTTTCTAAGAAGATTTTCTCAATATCCTGGCAGTAAACGGCGTGCCTTCGATGGGTTCTATAGGATGTGTCATAAACCAAAGCCGGGCGGCACGGTTTGTATCCTTCGCCAGAAAAATTCGCATATCCAGATCATTGACCGAGAAAATTACATACCAATCATTTATTGTAAAAAAAACTATAAATAAACACCTTTGAGATGTGGTTAATATCTAGATCAGACTGTAGAGCCAATTAAAAATAATTTCATTACATTTATTAAAAATTTTATAATTTGGTAATACATAGTTCATCAGGTAAGTGTATACCTAGGTAATTTTGATCTAGCCAGAAACCTTATCTGCCCTTCTTACGAAGAAGGCAGTAACTCGCAAAATTTGTGAAATTGAGTTATGAATGCCATCCGTTAGGTAGTTTTGAAAGCTATATATTCTGTTCACTTTAAAATCAGTATTATCACTAAAATACCGTTAAAATCCTTAGTGAAAAAATAGACATCTTCTAAAATAATACATTTTTTTTAGCAAAAAGGCAGTAATTGCACATATTCATTGCAGTCACTGCTTGTTTATTATTAATTTGTTTGTATTTTAACTTCCTACTAATTAAAAATTACAACCGTTTTTTTATTAATGCATAGTACCTACCTACTAAAGTTTGAGAAAAAACACATTATGTCATTTATCTCGAAAGCGTGTGAGCGTCAGTTACTGCCTTCTACTACTACTGAAGGGCAGTTATATTAAGCTGAGTTATTATGTCGAATAATTATTCATGCAATATCGATTGAAAATGAAAATTTTAAATCAAACACATATTATGTAATTATTAACTTAACCCAATTAGGTAAGTATATAATAACTCGTTTATTATTCGTTATATTTCTGAAGTTCTTCAAACGAAATAAAGCAACTGAAGTTTTCTTATTTCCTGGAATAGAAGACATAAAAGATTGCATACTGAAGCGTTTATTGAACACTTTGAAGAAGTGTCTCATATTCGATGCTTTTTTTTTATTTATACCGATTTAATATCAAGGATCAGTAGTTATTAGCTGTTTTCTTAACCTAAATTAAAATAGTAAAATGGAAAAAAAATTAAATGAAGCTTTTGTCTGCCAAGTGCCAAAATTATTCAACCATGATTTATATTTGTTCTTTGCAGGTTGGAAAGAGTTAAGGCGCATGTCTTGTATGGAATCAGTGATGACCCGTGGGAATAAGTAGGTCATGCATTTATTAGGGGCGGCAAGTGTAGGAAAAAATGTAAATATTACAACTTTTAAGGGCAGTGGCAATTTTCCATGAAGGAGATGATGCGGTCGCTTTGGCGGTTTATCGCATAAACAAACTTTTTGCAACGGAGCCTCCTTATGTATTTTTTTAAGATTTTTGTTGCACTCGTCTATTTAGGATAATCGTAAATACATAGGTAGGTAGGTCTTTACAAATTTGCATACAATTTGAGAATAAAAATGAAAGGGATATGTACGTATAGGGTACGTATGCTAACTAGTGTTTTGTGTCCTCCAATTTGAGAAGCATTGGCGTAATGCATGTAGTAAAAATATAGTATGTAAAACACTTTTGTTATTATAGAAAACTTTTCTTCAGGTAGTACCTAATATTTTTCTTAGATTTTGACATAAATATAAATATTTTTTATATAATTTTATGTTTGTGTGTAAACGAAATTTCGCTTCTGCGCCTCAACGCGAGTTGCACCCGGGGCGGTTGCCCGGGTTGACCCTCACACCCGCCCCTTGATACGTCACTAGTCGGAGATCCATCTATGGAGCAAATATGGACTAAGGAGAGGGAGAAGAAGAAGAAGAACTACGAAGTACTATTTTTTAAGTAATTAATTCAATTGACCTATAAGTAGCCCTGTTTTTGTATCGTCCCGTTGGTTTATCAAACAACTAGTCAGCGACAAAGGCATAAAAAATAAAATAATGGTCTGCGGCGCGAACAATGGGCCAGTCTCCTTGGCGTCGGCGCGCGGGGCCCCCGAAATTTGGCAAAGGCCAGGTGGATACACACACCAACCCCGCCATTGTGCTTGGCTATCATATCGCAGTTGCCTATCTCGAGGTGCTTGCGCAGATGAGAGAAACGGTGACAGTAAATAACGAGCGATACGATCGCGTACCTCACAGAAGATTATTATTTTATTCACAAAGTGACACGGAATTTCAACGGTGATCCTTTCGATGGACCAAACGTGTGACATTACAATGTCATAAGCTCGTAAACAACTGAAAATATTGAGACACGATGCTAAAAAATGTGAAAGGTGTGTCATTTTTGAGACTCATTATATTTGAAACTGTATGTAGTTTAAACGCTAAAAGATAATAAGCACTTAATGTAATTTCAAATAGCTCGTATTCGACTCGATACATGGCAGTCGAAGTGATCACCATCCATCAAAGAACGACAAACGTATCTGTCTTTTCCAGATTGCAGGCTACAGATGAGACAATCAAGACCAACACACTGGGTAAGCCAGTTCCTGACCGGCCACAGTGACTTCGCAGCTAAGCTACATAGTTTTTATTTGATAAAACAAGGCTGAAATGTACATTCGGGCACAATCATCAAGACGCTAAATACGTCCTATGGAACTGCCTGCTGATGAAATCCGACGAAGCGGAGCTGTTTGCCAGGGTCCACCTACATACGGGCCCAACAAAGGTCAATTTTGAAGAATTTGGAAAGTTTGGTGCGTCGTATTCTTAGATTCATCACTTTCAACTCCTGAACCCTTTGTTTCAACACAGTTTCAGTATAAGGGTACATTATATACTTCATTTCACTAAAGATAAATGATGGCAGAGCAAGCAAGTCAGGATTTTTACTCTTGCTTTAAGCACCAAAGTGCATGGTTCGACATCAGTATCATCTTCGTTTCGGGACATGAAAATGTTGCACTAATATCTTTATCTTCTTCTTCTTCGGCGATATCCTCCCCTAAGTTGGAGCATATGGACACCACGCGGTGCCTCCAATAATTTCTGTCGCTAAGCAGTTTTCCTGCAGGTCATACCAGCATCCTGTAACTCCGCCGTATACACTCTATAATTAATATTATTTAACGAACTTCAGGACGCCGGAATCCAGTTGGCTTGAAGAACATGCGTCAGGTTGAGGATCGAATGGTTATGACCGTTAAATTACGTATCTACATACGATAACCACAGACCAAATGTTTATCGCTAGACTGAAATTGTGGAGAGTCTAGGTATAGAAAATATATCTGGAAAAGTGCGATATTTCGCGATCGAAACGACGGGAAGCAGCGGGCGGAGTAAAATTGGAAGTAAGTGGTAGGGATATCTATTTTTTTTTCAAAATGGACCGTTCTCAACCCATTTATATGTGTGCGACAAACACCAATTTACCAATCTCTGCCAGAGTTGTTGAGCGCCGACCACGAAAAGTGGAAAATCATCTTATATAGGTAGGAAACTAGAAGAATTTCAGAAATATAACCGGGTACATTTATTGTTGGTATTTTCTAACGAATTTATATGATAAATGATGATGTTCTCTAAACAAAATAGATATAAGTACATATTTTTTTGTTAATTCCTAACTTCACCATGAAGGATGTGGTGAATGCTTTCATTCAGGAGACAAATGTACTATAAATTATTAAATTGTATAATATATACCATCCGAGTGTGTAGATTTTGTATTAAACAATAAAAATGATGGTTTTAGTTATAATAACATAATATTTAACATGTACCCAATGCGTTGGTGAAATGGTTAACAACCATTCCTCGTAAAAATCCTCCACTCCGTAGAGGTATATATGTTCCGCTTAGGGATGCAGAACATGTGAATCTAATTTGTGTGCGATTAAGCGTGATTGTTCATCTAAATAACAAAGGTTCTCTAATTTATAACACACTCAAATATCGCCCACGATAGCCGAGCAGCTTACACGTTGGCTTAAAATGTCATGAGTTCCAGGTTCGAATATGGGGTCTGTCAAATCTACATACCTACTAACCTACTGTTTGTCAATGTATGTTTGGAGTCAGACTATAGACCCAATAAGTTGAGCAAGTGGCTAACACCCATTTCTCGTAAAAACAAAAAGCATGTTAATAAAAACTTCCACTCTGTGGACTTCCATACGATCTTGTTAAGATCGGACATGATCAAAAAGAAAATAGATGGCTTAATTTGACCAATGTGTACATTATATGGCTGATATCTATGATATCTAATTTAGAAGAAACTAGAATAATGTTGAAATTCTTACGATTTTTAAAGATATGAGCAATAATATTCAGAACTTTGCTATAAAATAATCTACAATATAAAATGAAATGCAGTAACATTACTAATCTTATATTCAGATTCACTTTCTTAGATAAGGCTCCACCTACAAAAGAGAAGAGAGTTTTTTGACGACGTTGAACCTACAATTTACCTGAATTATACACGGCTTATACCTATTGGGATAAATTTAATAAATAAATTTATAAAAATATTCTGTGTTGTACAAATATTGCAATACTTACTTGGTCTAATAAAGCACCTAATTAATTTAACCGCAAAGTGATCAATCATTTGCTGATAACAAACGTTTGTTCACAAGTGACAAATTATACGTAAGTGAGCACTATTTTACCGCAAATTGACACCTTATGTTAGAACGCAAACATTTAAAGCTCAATGTAAATAATACGTTCTAAAATGGATTGATAATAATAGCTTACCGCAAAAAGTTTGCGGTTTATAAACCAAATAATCTTCACCTGAGAAAAAATAACGCATTGATGCGTCCACGTCATTAATGAAGTTGATAATAATAAAATTATATGAAAAGTTTTGTATTCTATAAATATATTTATCTGTCAAATGCGTCTTTCAAATTGATATATTAATATTAGCGGCAGAATGTCAGTGTTTGAAGCCGTAATTCGCCATCCTGCGTGCTGCGTGTTCAATGTGTCTTAAGATCTGACGGAGTATTAAAAAAAATGTGCGTTTCATATAATTATTATATAGTTACGTACCTACATTCTAAAAGGGGGAACCGGGCACATGGCCCCTACATCCTGAAGCTGGCCTCCCAACATATCGCTAAAGTTAAGGGTAGTGTAATGTTCTACAGAAGTGTTCCCCAAATGGTATTCCGCAAACTCCAAAGTTCCGTGTAAAATAATGAGTATTCTCTGTATTTTTAGCGATTATTGACATTTTAAAATAAATCCAGTTGAATTGTCAGCACTCAGCTTTATATTATTATGAAGCAATAATCGCGACCCCCTTTTTTGATAGCCAAATAACATGCGACCCTTCGCCATAATGGATAAATAATCATTTTTATTAGTCGGAAAACACGCTAATAATAATTATAAAATAATACTTGTTAAATAGCGCCACAGGCGACTTTTTTTGGCTATTTTATTATAAATTTGTGGTGTATGTTTATCTTACTTAACTGGTCGACTAGCCACGCGCGACCCCCTGTCTATGCTTTCCAGCACTCCCATTGTGGGGACCATGCCCGGTCATACAGTAAATTATTGATTAGAAACATTAAATATTTAACATTATCTATAGGTAATTTTGCACGTAGTACGGTTATGTATTTTTTTTTACTTAAAATATTAGTAAAGAAAAACAAACAAAAACATCGTATCTAGCATGTCAGTGTAGCAACATATTGGGTGGAGAATGTGAAAAACAATTAATGCAGTATGATAAAGATACTTAAGGTTGTAGGTATATACGCAAATGTGGCCATATTAGTTTCAAATAATATCACAGAATATTAAGGCTATACTTCAGTTGAGGCATGGTCTAAAAAGATCGTGGCTAGGCGATGCGCGGATTGTGCAAATGACGCGTGCTGAACGAAATATAATTTTTCATAAAATACAACATGCGTCCATTTAATGTTATGTTTATTGTTATATTAGGACTAATAATAATAGTATATTCATTTTTATTTCTTTTTTAAGTACATACGTAAAGTTTTTTAGTCATCTTTACACGATTTAAGAATATTTTCATCTGACGCCATGACAAAACAAATCGACGTGCGGACACCTCGACGGTCGGTCTCCGATTGGCGACTAGTGAGAAATTTCGTCGCACC
The DNA here is from genome assembly GCF_057557595.1 of Rhyacophila brunnea. NCBI lineage: Eukaryota > Metazoa > Arthropoda > Insecta > Trichoptera > Rhyacophilidae > Rhyacophila > Rhyacophila brunnea. The sequence goes on along the minus strand of NW_028232796.1, from coordinate 19,340,419 downwards.
TACTGTTTGAAATTATATGCCGTTTAACTGAAGTACGCTCTTAAGAAGAGACAATATATTATATTAAAAGTATAAGCGCCGTGTATACGAATTTTGACAGCATGATTAGAATTTCGCAAAAACCACCTAATAGTGTATATAAAAGCATGCATGTATTTTTAACACAAAATATCTTTATAAAATTAAGTTTATTATTTATATGTAAATTGAAGTAAAACTGTTAAAAAATCAACAATGGCGTTGAGATATAAAAAGGCTGTTTTATTCAAAAGATTCTGCAGTAGTTGTCTCTGAACTAATATCAAAAATTAAGATTAGGTATATCATTTTATATGCATGCATAGGTGCATACAAGTTTGATACGGTCGACAGTTTCATATACCTTGGATCTCTTGTAACTTGACATAATGATATTACAGAAGAAATCAACAAGATAATCATGTCTGCGAATAAAATGCTACTTTGGCCTGTTAAGACATTTTAAGTCCCGCATACTATCTCGCCGAACTAAAATCACTCTTTACAAGACACTTGTAAAGCCAGTGCTCACCTACGCATCGGAAACCTGGACATTAACTCTGCGAAATGAACGAGCCCTGAACATCTTTGAAAGAAAAATTCTCCGCCGTATATATGGACCGATCAGGGACGGCACCAATTGGAGGAGAAGATATAATGCTGAGCTCTACGGGCTGTACGAAGATTGCAGCGCAGTTCAATCAATTATTGAGATTGGGAGACTGCACCGTGCACCGTATGAATGACAATGAACCGGCAAAGAGAGTGATGTCCAGCAATCCAATAGGGCGTAGAAGAAGAGGCAGGCCAAAGATTCGCTGGTTGGATGGAGCAGCCAGTGACTGCCGTATTCTGGGGGTACCGAATTGAAAAGCGGCCACACTAGATAGGGACAGGTGGAGGGAGCTGTTGGAGGAGGCCAGGACCCACATCGGATTGTCGCACCCCTGATGATGATGATGATATCATTTTATATACCCACAACAAGCGACGATATCATATTGTATATTTGAATACATAATATACTATATAACGGTACTATGATCATACCGCTTCCCTTTCTTATATGCAACCGTTAGCTTTTAATATTTTTACAGTACACAATCATACAAAATTAACAAATTCCTCTAAACTTAGTATTTATAACATATCCCTTCCATCTTTTAATTCATTAAAATATTCGTGGTTATTGAATAATTAACTGGGTTGACGTAATAAAACACCATTCAAATCAAATACACTGTGTATTTGAAATATTTCCCTTGTAGATCACCTATAATTAGTTATATTTAGATCATTTTCAGGATGGTGTTAACAGCTATCAACATAGATTACTTTGATTTCGAAAAATTAACAAAACAAACAAAATTTAATTAATTTAAGTTAATATTAAAAAACTATTTAGTACTGAGTCTGTCACTGCAGTGTTGAGATTGATGTAATACATTTATAATAGTGAATCGTGGATGCAGCTAGTGTTGTCATATCGAAAGAAAACGTATCAATACATGGTATCGATATCGATTGAACAATGATTTCAGTTACGCTATCTCCACACATCATGTATCTATATGCAGCCGCGATTTGTGCACCGTGACGCTATAAACGTGTCAAAATGAAAAAAATTTTGTGCCACACTTCCTTGTCCCGAAACAAACCTGCATGGGACTGACGAAGCAACTATGCATCTTGGTGCTTAAAAAAAGGGTTTAGAAAAAAAAGAAGAATCTTGACTTGCTCTGACGTCATTTATCTTTAATGACGTGAAGTTTCTTCTGTATCTGTGTACTGAAACTTTGCCGAATCATAGGAGTCATTATTCCGTCCTCCATAATCTGACGCAGTAAACTTTTCAAATGCTTCAGAGTTAGCCTTGGTTGGGTCCGTATGTAGATGGACCCTAGCAAACAGCTCCGTTCAGTCGGATCCTATCAGGAGCCAGTTCCAGAGGACGTATTCAGCGTCTTGTTAGTCGCGCCCGCAGGTGCATTCCGGCCCATGTCCTATCAAATGAAAACCATGCAGCTTGGTTGCGAAGTCACCATCAGTGAAGATACCAAAATATCGTAGTATCGGTCAAAAAAATATTGATTTTTCGAAGTATTGATATTTCTTGACGGCCCTAGATGCAGTCAGTTTTAAAGGATCCAACTCCCTAATATTATGTTTTACTGTGTGTTGTTTCTTCTCACTCGTACATGAGTGCTTAAATGGGTCACGACTTTGCAAGGCGATATAACATTAAAATAAAAGTAAAAACAAATATACACAAAAAGAAATAAAATCTCAGCATAGTGAAGACGTCATTAGAGGTATTATTGGATATAAAACACGCCATACTTTACATTGTATAAGGAATTTTATAATAATACATTATATTATAGCGCCTGTGCACGTACATGGATTTACTTGCACCAATAGTGTGTATTTTAAACTATTGTGAAAATAACCTGTTTACACGTAAAAGTGCTGACTGTCTCCCCACTCTCATTCTTCAAGCGTAAGTGAGACGCTATGTTGTCATCGTATGGTGCTATTTGACAGATTCGGACAAGTTCGTAGATAATCGGTAGATGTCAAAATATTCTGTACGGTGCAGTTCGTATTTCTTCCGGCAGGTTCGCCACTATCGTTTTATTGCGCATGCGCAACGCCGATTTTTTTTATACATGCACGCAATCCTGCAACTAACACGATAATACGTACTTACATGAGTATTTTATTGTTATGGTCACGATAATACGTATTGTCAGCAGTAAATCAATGTACGTGTAAACGTGGTATTAGGCGCACATTATCTAATATAGTAAAAATCAGCACTGCAGGATGTATATATATATAGAGAGTAAATATGGTAATTACATGATTTGGGCATCAATATTCAAATACCGATAAGACTACAATTGGATACGATGTTTTTGAATTTCTATATTTAGGTATCCGTTCTTCCTAAATCGTGCACATTGATATCCAATATTATTTCACTTTGATCCTACGCAAAGTATAAATGATCAGTGACGGATTTAGGGACATGGATACTCGATGCTGATTTTGAGATCATTCATGATAAAAAATACAATAAACACCAGATATCATACCCTTTCTTTCTTTTCTTTCGACCATGTCCGATCCTAATAGGATCATATGGGCTTCCACAGAGTAGATAGAGGTTTGCATTAACAGGTTTTTGTTTTTTTTACGAGAAATGTATGTCAGCCATTTGCTCAACCTATTAGGTCCATACCCTGACAGACACAAATTGAAAAACAATATGTGAACTTGCCAGACCCAGGATTCGAACCTGGGACCCACGGCGGTATAGTCCAACGCTTAAGCCGCATACCCTTTAATCAAATTTAATTATTATTGACTAAGAGGGCAGTTATACATAACACTATTAGTGGTTTACTTTGCTGTGTACTAACGAATAGGTATGTATCTGTTTAATTAACTGGTTATATTATGGACCCATTTCATGTTGGTTAAAGGCATTTTTTATGCGTTGGGCGATATCTTATACCTACCTATTCAATTTGTGAGAGACACGCATTTTTTGAAAATTTTGGTATATTTTAGTAACTGTAGGTAAGACCGGTTTGAACTGTTTCGAGGCCCCTTTTAAATATTCTGAAGAACGATTACATTATCTGCATCAAAGAAAATCGCCCCTGTAAATGGTGGGATTTAACTTTGTCTCTTTTTTTTTTACATCATATTGCATTATGCAATAAGAACAACATGACTGGCTTTATAAGACAATAAACATACAACAAATAATTACAAGATAAAAAGAACTTTTTATATACGACGTTTTTAAATTTTCTGTTGAATCATATAAACTTGACTTGACTAGCTTAAACGATCAAAAAAAATTGTACTTGATAGAAATACTGAATAAATATACTGAAATGTCATTTTGACACTTCATATTGATTTCCATAGTAACGCACGTATATATTAATATTAATAATTCAGTTGCTTAGACCCACTTAGTAACCAATAATAGTTATACTTTTTACGGATTTCTTCCGAAATAATTTTTCATACAAAACAGAATTAACTGAAAATGAAATCAATTCTACTTAAAGGTGGCTAAAAGTATTAAAAAATGCATTGGCATCGTGTTCTGGTAAATTCTAAAAGTTTCAAATGTCTAGCTAGTCGGGAAGTTAGTTAAAAATCTTATATTATCTTATATTATTTTCTTATTAGATTTTAAACATAACATCTTAAGTTATTGGTTTTTTTGAAATATACTACTTTCTTATTTTATAGTACCTACCTACCGTGCAACATTCGCATGAAGTATTGCATGTTAAAGAGATTTATAAAGACGCCACGATTCATTTTAAGAACTTTTAATAATTCAATGCGCTGGTACACTAATTAGAATTATTTGCTGATTTAAGGGGGGACATGCTCAGCGTAGGTCAAAATGGAGCTTTTATTGCATTTTCAAAGCATGATCCTGGACATTCCTTAAGCGTTGTAGATAATCTATTTATATAATTTTGAAGCCTTATTATCCATTATATTTATTTTAAACATTTGATGACTGCATAAAGTATTTTTATTACATAAAATAGCATTCTTTAAACCTCTCGCTCTAAGGTTTTAGAATATAGTCATATTTCAGTACATGCATGTGCAGTGGTGTTAAGATTTTTTACATTGATTAATTTTTAAACGCATTTATAAAACCATTAGTATAATTTATGTCGACATTATTATAGTGAAATATTTACGATAAAAAATTATATTGATAATCTCTGTGATCCCAAATTTGACAAAAATTAGGCATTTTATATTCAAAAAATGGGCAAGATTGAGTGATTGTGATAAAAATCCTACGAATGATGATTGCTTTATAATAATTATTGACCTAAGAATAAGGTAGAGTTTTTTTTTAAATACGCCATTTCTTTTGGCATTCCCCAGTGGTTAAGCTACAACATACGGCCGTAGCCATAAATTGACAAATTATATTTGAAGTAAGGAGTAAAATGATGTTAACGCGCGTGTTTGAACATGCTTTTAAAATGCAATAAAAGCTCCTTTTTTACCTACGCTGAGCATGTCCGCCCTTAATTTTTAAACGGTAAGAAAAGTTGAATAAAGCATATTGCTCTTCCCTGATCGAAGATATTATCCAAGAAGTCATTTAAAAAATACGGTTTGAAGCTAGTCAAGGTTAGGATATCAATAAAAGATGATTTTTTTATTAAGTGATAAATCTTAGAATATTAGTACTTAGCAGGTCAAGTGATACGACGTACCTCTTAAATGCTGTGTTTTTGTAAATAGGTGTAATAATAACCAAATAACGCTGAAAACTCAATTGTCAATATTATGTAACAGTGTAACATGAAGCCAGAGTTTAGTATTTGTGTCTAGTTTGAGAAGCTTTATGATGACATGATAACAGGCTCATAAGAAAGTAAAAAGTTTGTAAACAACTGAACTATTATTTTATAAACTGAAAATAATTATAGCCGTAAGTTAACTAGAAAGCGAATGATTCATTATCGTCAATAACGTGAACGTTTCGTCAATTCATGTAGTTTTATACGTAGTAAGTACCCACGGTGGCCGCGCGGCTTAGGCGTTGGACTATAACGCCGTGGGTCCCAGGTTCGAATACTGGGTCTGGCAGGTACACATATTGTTTTTCAATTTGTGTCTGTCAGGGTATGGACCTAATAGGTTGAGCAAGTGGCTGACATCCATTTCTCGTAAAAAACAAAATCTGTTAATACAAACCTCTACTCTGTGAAGGCCCATATGATCCTATTACGATCGGACATGGTCGAAAGAAGAAAAGAAGAAGTAGTATCTAAGTAAAATTAAATTACAAAATTCAAACTGGAATTCAACTGGATGAAACACACATAGGGTAAACAAAATGTATCCCCATCCGCCGGATATCCCGTGACCCACGGCTTCAAAGACGTTGTCTCTACTAACCGAGCCACTGTGGCTGCCGTTATAGAATAATTAATAGTTGTTAATGTTATCAAGAGTTATTAATTGAACTGTTTTAATTAATTGGACTTCTTATTGTGCACACAGGTTTTATTTTAATTAATAATCAGAGCACGATGCCAATGCATTATTTTAATACTTTTAGCCATCTTTAAGTAGAATTGAATTCATTTTCAGTTAATTCTGTTTTGTATGAAAAGTTATTTCGGAAGAAATCCGTAATCCGATCCACTATTATTGGTTGCTAAGGAGGTGGTCCTAGCAATTAAATTATTAATATATGGTATATTCGTTACTATGGAAATCAAAATGACATTTCAGTATTCTATATTTGTTTGTTTGTTGCAAAATAGCAAAAAAAAAAAAAATGATTTGTTGACAACTGCCTTATTTGTCCCAAATTATTCATAAATAAAATTGTCAGGTTTATATGGTTCAACAGAAAATTTAAAAACCTGGTATATAAAAAGTTCTTTTTATCTTTAAATTATATTTACTCTATTTACAAGAATATTGGCAATCGACAGAGATTGCCGGAGGCACCACATGGTGTAGGTACATATACTCTGACTAGTATACGAACATGGAAGAAGAAGCTATGAATACTATGCACTGTTAATTTTTTACAAATACTTTGGGAACTAATGGTGCAAAATACTGTTGACATATTTGTTTGTGTGAAAAATGGAAACAGTTGAGACCATCTGACTGTGTCAAAACACTATAAATATTTTTATTATTTTTATATTTTAGCAACCAAAATATGGTAATTTTGTGAAATGTCAGTGACATACGGACATGTACTATGGCATAATTCGCCGACTAGCCTATACAGTTTTACGATGGTGATTATTGCAACTGTGTTTTAACGTTGTATCTACGTGCGTCGTTGGTAATAATATTATAGACAGTGATATAATTCAACCGGCTCGGATTAAATCGCATAAATGGATATTACACACATGGTAGTCAGCATCTTCGTTGAATCAATAAAAAAACCTTATTACATATTAATACAAATAAAACATATATAATTTGAAAATACCTCAGGTATATACGTAAATACCTACTATAAAATAATTACAAGATAAAAAGAACTTTTTATATACTTACAACGTTTTTAAATTTTCTGTTGAATTGTTATGCTCAATATGCTCAAACTTGTACTTGATATTATGAAGTAAATAAAAAACAAACAAACAAATAATATAGAATACTGAAATGTCATTTTGACATTTCATTTTGATTTCCATAGTAAGGCACGTATACATTAATAATTTAGTTGCTAAGACCACCCCCTTAGCAACCAATTATAGTATTTTACTTTTTACGGATTTTTCTGAAATAACTTTCCATACAAAACAGAATTAACTGAAAATGAATTCAATTATGCTTAAAGATGGCTGTAAGTATTAAAATAATGCATTGGCATCGTGTTCTGATATAGGTATTCTAAAAGTTTCAAATGTCTAGCTAGTCGGGAAGTTAGTTAAAAATAGATTGCAAGATTTGTACTGGACAAACAACCACCGGACAAACAAGAATACGAGCTAATAAAAACGTCGTAATAAAATAATAAAATATGACGCCCGACTGGGCTTGTACCTATATTCACTAGATTCACGCCAATGTGCTTTAACAATTAAGCTATGAGTACCCTATCTAATAACGACGAAATTAAAAAGCTTTTTTTTTTTTTAAATAGAATGCTTATCAAATTGCTTTAATTTTTAGCAATCGGTTTGTGTATTTGGAGTGTTTTCAAATTATGCATGTTCAATAAATAAAGAGTGTTACATTCTCAAATCTTGCGAATTGTTTGTTGAATAAAAGTATATTGGAATATAAATAAAATAATAATAATTAATAGACAGTAAATTTATGATTTTTAAAATATGTATTATTCTTTTGGTTCAAGTCGGTTTAATGGAAGCCAGGCGGGAACCGCGTTAATTGTCATAGCCGATTTTCGCAAAATTCATGAATTTAAGAATGAAAACTTAACCCAACCTAGACTAATCTAACCTAACATAATATGTTATACATATTATATTATAATCCAATATATCGGATATTTTCAAAATTTATTTGTCGCTGGCTTCCCCAAACTGTATTTTTCGAGTATTACAATAATACAATGATTCAACTCTCCAATAAGCATAATATCCTCAGATTACGAGATTAAAAATATCATATCAAAAATAGTGGTTAGCTATTGTATTTTTTTCTGAAAACTCTGAATAACTTAATTGTCAGAAGATATCTGTCACTTGTGTAGTCATGAAATAATACTTATTATTCATTGCCGTATTAGTAATTAAACTTGAAAAATAAGTTATATTAATGATTAATGTTATGTATTAGATATATACCTATAGTAAGATAAGTTATTAGTAAAATTGAAAGTGACTACTTACGTATATTGTGTCATAATACTTACCTGCAGTGACTTCACAGATAGCAGTTTTCTCAGTAAATTAGTCAGATTAATTTTGATTAAATATAAAATTTGTTTCAATTATTTAGTAAATACCTAGGTAAATTCTAAAATTTTCATCAATAAGGGTCTCAATAAGGGTCATATCAATAAGGGTCTCATAATAAGGGTTTCATAAATCTGATTCAGTAGCGGTTTTGAGTAAGTAGAAGCCAGAGAGAGCTAACTGGTTTGAAAACTCCACTGTGAAATTACCCACCATTTGGTGTTGTTGCTGGTTACATGTAAGTTGTAGGTATGCAGTTCATCGTGGGACACCTATTCGTGCGCCGCAGTACGTGAAACATGAGTTCGTGTAACATTTTATGAAATGACGAGTTCTTCGTTGAACATTTCACCGTTGAATACATTTGTACGTATCTTACAAAATGCGGTGATAGTTTGCAAATAGTACCTACTGTTCCAATTAGATTAACCCTAATATTACCTAACCTAGTAAAGACATCTCATAAAATTCGCCACATGTTGTAGCATACGTACAAATATACTCCACGGTGAAATGTTTAACGAAGAACTCGGCATTTGATTAAATGTTACACGAACTCATGTTTCACGTGCTGCGGTGCACGAATAAGTGTCCTGCGATGAACTGTTTACGTAAAAAATTCCGGATACGGTAAAAGCTATACCAGTAGATGTTAAGATTTTTTTTCTTCGATTATTTTTAGATTCGCAAGTCTATTTACAGTTTTTCTACTTTCCGAACGAAGAAGACTCCATGACGCACTTCATGAAAAACCGTCACTAGGAACGTCCTTTGCAATTTAACATATTTTTATTTATTTTCAGTATTCATTCATTTTACCCTTTTAATTTAATAGATATTACATTACACTAAAAAGATATTAAAAAAAGTAATACCGGAAGGAAATTCTACTGGCGAGACTATTGAAACACAATCCCTGCTGACCTGTTAATTGATATTTAATTAGCACATTTCAATATCATGTTAATTATATTTAAATTACTAAATTATAAAAAACCAAATGAGTTAAATTTGGCAACGATTCCAGCGCGCCTGTTATATAAAATATTTACAAAAACTACACCGATGTAAGACACCGGACGGCCCGTTAGGCTTAAATACCTACAACCTCGAGTCACGTGATAATATGACACTGGTTTTGACATTTTGTATTTTTTACAATATCGAAGAGAAGAATTCTGCAGTTTTTTGGACATATTGTCAGGCGCGGACCGGACAACCTGGAGAGACTGGTAGTTTTGGGTAGCCTCCAGGGAAGGCGAAACAGAGGAAGAGCGTCTGCGCAATGGAGCGACCAAGTGAAAGAGCTGACTGGGGGCACCATCCATTCTGCCCTGAGAGAAGCGGAAGATCGAGAAGGATGGAAAGTCTTGGTCGCTCAAAAGATGGCGAAATTTAAATGTGGTCACGATCCTCAGCCATGAGTGCACGACCAAGAAGAGAGTAATCGTATGTGTGTCTTGTATGCGTAAAATGTTCAAAATTACTGGTAGACTTTTTTGGTCGTATTAGTCTATTTCTATTATAATATCGTACCATGTATGTGTCTATCTGGTTATGCAGGCGTGCAATAAATTTATTATATATACCTACATACAGATGTCGTTGGCAAATTAAAATATATTTTTCCTTAATAGGTTAAATTTAAATAGTAGCCTTTACTACTACTGGAGGTAGATGCCTGTGGAGGCCAACACACTCATAAATTACTAGCGCCGGTAGGAAGACGTATTTTTAGTATCTTCAATATCATTAAGTTAAATTACTAGAAAAATATTACTCTCATTCAATCTCTCTCACGTAGGTAGGTTCTATATTATGGTATATACCTATTAAAAATACCCTACCAAAGTGTCACGTACTAACCCTTTTAATAATACAAAGTATTATATATCTCAGTATAAAATTAAAAGAATAAACCAAAACGTATTAGTAGCTGGTTGTAAAGTGGAAGGAAATAATGTATGGTATATTTCTAAGGGAATAAATTAACTGTGCTATCTGATCGTAGGAAGTGAAATCGGCGATGAGCTTTCAAATAAAGGATGACGCCGGAAAAATAAAATGTCGCGACCGTTAGCGCATACAGCCTTTTAACGCGTAGCAGCCTGGGAAGCTCTTAAGAAATATTTTTTTGTAAAGTTAATCTAAATTAATTCTTCATTGCTAAAAGAATATTTACGTGTTACATGAAGGTGGAGCCTTAGCTTACCATGAGCAACTAGGGGAAATTATTGAAGTGATACAACAATTAAAAAAATATATTGATTATTTTCCAGTGTTTTAATTAATTATATATAAAATGTAAAACGTTATAAACAAAATAAATATGTTGTACCTCAAATATAATATGAGTTCGTTGAATGTTTTCATTTCATTTTATGGTATGTTTATCATCAAAGTATAGTCTAAAAAGTTATCTTGAAGTTGTCGAAAAGATTTTTTAATAGTCACGGTTTTATTGGATTATGTTTTTAATTTGAAAAACATTAATTATTCTAAAATTGAAAATTGTGTGTACTTTGAAACCTTTTTTATTTATATAGAATCTAGCATGTAATTTTAGCATACATAGCAAATTTAATGACAAGTTGTATTATAATAGTGAGTAACGGTATACAATTAATACATAAATAAGCATAATATAATATGTTTATAAAATAATAATCTCTCAATATATTATTAGATGTTCTCTTGTATATCTTTGCATTTCTTTTTACTTCTTTGTGGCTTCATTTATAATCCGTATAATACTGGCAAATATTAATTTTCATGTTCCCACCAATATCACTCGTAACTCTACGGTCTTCATGATACCTCGTCACAGGACGGATGTGATGTTTCATGATGCTGTGTACCGTGCGATTAACTTATTTGATAGCACCATAAAGGTTGATTTATTTTTTATTAACTATATCATGTTTGTAGATGAGTTAAATAGGTTAAATTTATAATTGTATTTATCATTTTACTTTAATATCTACATAAGCACATACTTTCTTGTTATATTGGTTGTTATTTGCAATTAAGTCATTTTTATAATTTGTATTTATTATGTATTATAGCGCATTGGCCGATCGCAGTAATGGCATAGTACTCTTTTTTCTAAATAAATAAATAAGTCTCATCCAGTCCCCTGGATATCTCAAGTAGTATCAAATAGTGACTGCACTACTTCTGTATTCCGATGATAATTCACTATCTCAGGTAGTCAATTGAATGGCACTCACCTGTTTTACATGCCAACTGATGATTGATATCAGTGATCGTTTTCAAAGCAGAGGGTCCCCAGAGTCCAAATAACTCAGGGAACTCAAAAATAATGGGAACTGAAATACCTAACAGGTGTGGAGAAGCAGGAATCCAATCTCCAGTGCGGAAAAATACGTCGAATACTGACAACTGTTTTCGGCTTAAGCAATGACGCTCATTTAATACAGCCGTATTGAAGGTTGTAACACATACTATTGCACGTCTATAATGCGTGGTTAATTTTTGTAGGACACTCACACATTCAAAACCATGCGTCAACTGCGTACTGTATTGTGATATAGCATATCGGAATTCTATTTATTAATCTGTTCTGTGAAATATCTCAAAACTCGGGGATAGATGAAATATTTTTGTGACGCGCAGTCGTATTTTTTTGGCTTTGTTAGATTAGACCAAATCAGCTGCTATAGTGCAGGGGTAGTCAACCTGGTCCCTACCGCCCACTAGTGGGCGTTCCAGCTTTCGTGGTGGGCGGTAGGGGTTTTAAAAGCACCCATAAAATAGTTCAATTAAATAACTGTAATTTCATCAGACGTCATGCATCTATGTATGCAAAGCATAAATAAAAAGATAGATTTAACTACAATAAGTTGTTTTATAAAGATTTATTCTGCCAAACTAAGCGAAAATCTGACATAAAGTATTTGCTAAGTAATTATTATTATATGCTTTAACTTGCTGTAACTCAGATTTATAAATTTTATAAAGTAAAGCTACTTCCCTAGGTACTTAACTAGGATAAATCACCATTACTATGGAACCGGTGGGCGGTTAGAAAATTTTACTACTAACAGAGATACAAAAGTGGGCGGTAGGTATAAAAAAGTTGACTACCCCTTCTATAGTAGAACAGCTTAATCTTGAAATTACGCAGATTGAAATTTTTTCTACTGCGCACGAATTACATACGGTAAATTTAATTATTGTTATTATTTCCAACTGCTCTTACAAATGAAACCTATTCCTTCGTTTTCTCTTGCTCGGCGTTGCCTAATTACGTTATATTTTCTGTCAAAACTATCGAACTTCACGCGTGTGTGGTATGTTTATAAACTTGATGATTTAAATGATCTAAATGCCATTACATTAAAAATAAATTATCAAAACTACGAATGTCATTGTTAGGTTTAAATTGGATTTGACAACGGTATATTTTTTTGGTATACAAATGGTTAAACGAGGTTTTTTATGCAAATGTTGACTGTTGTCGTGGCCGCAAGTCGCGAGTGGACGGTACCAGAGTGAGAAATAAACAATAGCATGTTGGTCGGATAAAAGGTAAAACAGTATATCTCACACTCATTCTTGATCCCGCCAAAAAATGTATCTCTGCTTCCACACATGTTTAGAGATGGGATCGATGATCGTCGGCATAGTATAGTATTCACATACGAGTATGTAGATATTCGTGACTTTCGAATATTGACGAAATTTAAAAAAAAATAAAAATTTCATATAAAAATATCTTCACGTAGAATTATGATTCTACCAGGGCACACTTGTAAAAATTTGATTTCTTCATAAACAAATAATGATTGTGGTTGAAAAATGAATGAAATAAATTTAAATTAAGGCGGTTTTTCAGATTTCGTGAAAAGTATTTAAAAAAACAATTTGAGGTTAACCTTTTAGTAAATATTGTCAATATCTGCCTAAAGGAAAAACTTTATCTACCTTGTCACTTCCTACTGCTTTCCACACATTGTTTGTAGTTTATCAATCTAGACTTATAATTGATTTTTCTTAATAATATTTGGAGCGGCCGCCATCATGGATTCAAAACTGCATATGGAGCATCTTCCACGATTTAATGTAAAAGATCTATTAAGACATGATTGTAGAGTACGTAATGAATGTATTTCAAGTACCCATTCAATTTATTCATTCAAAATCTCAAAAATCATTATTTAATTACATATTAAACCCCAGGACTTCAATATACAGTAAGTTCTCTTTAATATAATATTTTTTTCATTCAAAAAATAATTCAAATGATACGAATGTAACATTCTTTATTGAACAAACGTTATTTAGAAACGTCTGAGATATACACAATAGAAAAATATATTTAATAAAAATATGGTTCCAGTGAAATTCGGTCCTGCATCCATCGGATTCCTACCAATATGCTTAACCATTTTAGATACCTGCATTCTACCTAATTTCGACGTAAATAATTAATGGCCGTGCAACTGAAGCGGTTATCAAAAATTTGTATTTTCCTAGTTGTGCAAAACTCGACAAATTTAGATCATTTTAATAAGGTGACGTATTTTTTCTATTAATAAAATACTTAAGAGATTTGTATGAATATGTATTTTTATTGAATATGTAAATAACGACATGCATTCACGATTATTTTTCTCCCATCACTAATATTGTATCTGTCTGTAGACCATGTCTAGACACGTAAGAACACCTTGTTTAGTGTGGTCCAACACGATTCGCGGGCGCTCTGTGTGTTTTTATTTACGTTTTGTTGAGAAATTCATTGATGCTTTTTTAAGTTAGATAGATACCTATTACACATAATATATCGTCGGTATACTGGCAGAAAGCTATAAGTCAAAAATCCTTGTTTTGAGAAAATCGACTTTTTCTAAAATCAAGAAGTTTGGAGCTCTCTATTTTTTCACCTAAATCATTATTTATTAAACCAACCACTCTAAGAAATGCATTAATCATGTAAGAATTCAATTCAAGTATAAGCAAGTATTTTTTGTAATAATTATTGTTGATTTTTTGAATTTGTAAATAAAATGGTGACTTATCGTTTTCTACCAGTACACTTTTGGAGTCAATGGAGTGGCAATAGGCTTAATGTTATAGGTAGTTGGCTAGTAATATACAGGACTCCTAATTATTATAGAAATGGATTTTTTTACTTGCAATTTTATATAAATTAGAAATTTACACAGAAATAGAGGTACTTCTGTTTGACATTATTATGAAAAAATATCTACTTTGATGACTTTTTTGTGTATCATTGGTATTTTAATTTCAAATTAAAATAGTCTTTATAATTTTTTTCATACAATCAATACCTAATTAATTATGTCAATTACGTGTATTTAGAGGATAGAATAAAAATAAAAATGGGAATTACATAGTATTTTGTTTATTAATTTGTTTCCAAAAATATTGAAACAAGAGTTAAGTACCTACCTACCTATGATCTATTTTATAAAAAAAACATATAAGTAATAGTTAATTATGCCACATTTAATTTTACACAAATTGAGATAAATTACATAAGAGTTATTCCTCTTCCACATCAGAATCAAATTCCGATGGCTCAGGTAATGACGTCCTATCCAATGAAGTTGAAGTAGGCAAATTTTCACACCACGGATGTAGTTCTGGAGGTATAATGTTAGGTACTACGACACATGGCCAACAAATCTTTATTTCTTCTTAGAAATACATAATTACGAATGACACGCGCTCTACCTTCAGCAATTCGAAGCCTCCGTATCTTTGGTGCATTGCTGTCAATATTTCCCAAAATAAAATCTTATTTGCGCTCAAAACTGCCTGATGCATATAAAATCAACTGTCAATCGATGAGTAGAATGCGCGGGTGACGTATGCAATTTAGTTAAGTTGGTACAAATAGCCGAGCAGTGGCATAAATGTGTACAGCCAAAAAGATATAAGTCACGTTGACGTTTTTGTGCAGCTATAGAAATATTAAATCTCTACAGTCATAAAACTTTAAGTGTACTTATAGTTATTTTCCAGTAAGAAATGCGAACATAATTAACTTAATTCGTATTGACATCTTTATATTACGAAAACAATAAATGAAATATGAATGAGCTTGTTTTTCCAGACGATAGAGCGTGTTAAAATCTATGAAGTTGCATTATTAGGTCAAAACAGCTAAATTTTGACTTAACGTTTTCTACCAGTATACTGACGATATTATGTACACATCTTTAGTAATATATAAATAAATAAGTATTTATTAGCAATATATTACAAAATGTACTTATATGTTTGTATATTTTGACACTATTTTGATCAATAACTGCACAGAAGGTTTCTGTTTCATATACACATCATTTAGGTATAATTGAAATTATAGTGATAAATGAAGTTGATACGGATAAGAAATTTGTCTCACAATATAATTACGAATAATGATTTTTTTTCGGTGAAATTTACGTGTAGCCAAAGTATTTTTCTAATGTGTTCAACCTTTTCCCACATATACATATTATGAAGTACCCTTAATGTAGATATAAAGAATTCAAAAAGTGGTATAGAACAGTGCATATTGGGCATAACACGGAAAAACCACAAAATAAATCAATAGCTAAAGATACAATCGAGTACTGATGTGATAAAGGCTGTTAAGTTGATAAAATGGTAATGAGCCGTATATTTTTCTCGTCGACTGGACTGGATTGACAAAATATGAAGTCAGACAGTGGTAAATACCCAAGGGGCAGTAATCACAGGGGGCCGCCTTATAACACATTGGATCAATGAACTCATTAAGTTCGCGCAGATGTTCATGGCAGCGAAGAACTAACAACCGAAAATAATGGAAGGGGAGGTCTTCATTCAGCAGTTAATCTCACTCCGGCTCATGATTTTATACGGTACTTCACTAGATACGTTTTGGTGAATAAATCTTTGGGGACTTCTTTATCTCCAACCATGGGCCCCACAAGGGAGGCGATGTAACAAGGCTCTATCCTAGGGGACCAGGCTCTGGGGGGGGGGGGGGGTGACGCGTTAACAAAATACGATCACAAATTTGCTTTAATCGGAAAAAGTCATCTGCGGCGCTATTTTATTAGTAAATTCCTAACATTTTAAAGTATCTAGTCGTATGATGCAATTTTTGATTACTGTGTGTCGATATTCGACAACTCCATAATTCAAGTAGATTTATTCAACAGTACAAAAAATCGCTAAAAATACACGTAATACCCTTAATTTTACTTTAAATAACATTCTGTATACAACGGTTCTGTAAAGCGTCCTATTGCTTTTAACACTAGCGATGGGTAGGAGGGCCCGCTTCAAGACGTGGTGTCTCCAACAGTCGATTTACGCCGATGATGATGAAAGGTTTATCACCTCGCAGTACGTACAAATATAGCAGTCAATTTCATTATCCAAACGATTTCTAACAAAAGGTACACAAATCTATGCACACAATAAACTCAAAGCCTTAAACAAGAGAAAAGAGTTAATAATTATGGTCAATATTTGCTTCCTGCATTGCGACTGCGACCTGATCCCCATAATAATATGTCGGTCTATTTAACACCGTGACTTGGTCATAATTTCATGTCAACAGACGACCAAGTCGGGACATCTAGATCTAGGTACTCCTCAAAAGGTTACGTAACAAATTATCTGATAAACGATATTATTACCCAATCGTGATAGACCGCGTGAAACACTTAAATATATTAGAGATTTAGGTACATACTGAAGAAATAGACTGATTTGATTTTTCAAATGAATGAGATAAACACAATATCCGCCACCGGATCAATAACGCAGATATTTATTCCAAACATAATCTATACCATAGGTGGCCAACCCGCGGCTCGCGGGCCGCATACTGCCCGCTGGGTGTCAATTTCTGGCCCGAGGAGCAGTGAGAAAATAAAAATAATATCAAATGCTGCCGCTAGATGTGATAATTCAGCAAATTGAGATTCGATATTGGCTCAAGATTTAAAAAAAAACCGTGTGCTTTTTGCTGCATTTTTAACGCCATTCTCCGTAGACGTAAATTTATTGCCGGGAAATTTACAAATATGTTGTTAATTTGTGAAATATGTTGTGATGAACAGTTAAAGGAGAAATTCCATTAGGTTGGTTTGGAAGAGTTTTACAAAACATATTTGGATAAGGAGAAATATCCTGCATTTTACAAACATGCTCTAATGATGACTTCGCTATTTGGAAACACTTACATGTGTGAACAGCTTTTTAGTCGGATGAAGCATTGCGTCAAGCGAGTGAGAACGCGAATCACTGATGTGCATTTGGAAAACTGTTTACGTGTAGGAACAACCTCACTCGATATCGATATTGATGGACTAGTTCTGCCACACAAAATCAAACTTCTCACTAAAATGTATTATTTTCATATTATTTTGTTTATTTTTTATTATTTAAAAAAGTCTAATCTAATAAATATGTTTGATTCTCATTTTTGTTTTATTTTATAAATATATATAATATATTTCTTTTTTGTTTTGTATAATAAAAAAATCGGTTGTGCAGCCCGGTAGTAAATCTCATTTTAGAATCTGGCCCGGCTGCTGAAAATGTTGGCCACCTATTATCTATACCATCATTCTTGTCAGGAATATAAAAACATCACACTTATACTAATAGACCACGGAACACTGAGAGTCTGTCTAAAAAGATTTAAATTGAGGGACGATGACTCCTGTCCAAGTGACGGACACGCATTTCAAACTGTGTGGCATGTTATCAACGACTTTCCAATACTAGAAAAGGAGCGATGGACTCTCGTAATTCTGCGTAGACAACATAATCATGAAATTGACATCCAAATACCTCACGAATTAACAACAAAACAACACAAGAACTTCACCTAAAAACTGTAGTCGAGCAAATTTTTAAAATTATAATAACAAGGTCATATAGATTTTGATTGTTCATAATTAATATAACATTCTAGCGAAACTATTTCATTCGTGGAAATGCGCACGCTTCGATTGCGCTATTCCGGTCATCTATTGTTGATTGCTTTCCTTCAAATTTAAATATACTTACCTAATAATATTTCACACAACAATTATGATATTAACACATAACATATGCATCCAATGAATTGTTAATATTGTGTCAAATATGTAATATAAAACTATTATTGTAGACGCAAACCAATAAATTATCGTTTTTTATTTTGTGTGAAATATTTTTTGATAATTTAATTGGTCGCAGAATTCAATTTAATTTTTAATTTTTATTTTTTTCAATAAAATATCAATAGCATTAAAAAAATATTTAAAAATATATAATTTTTATGGACAGTATAATGTCTGTAATCTATATAATATATGTAAATGGAGAGCAAAAGAAAAAGTTTCATTTATGTCGTATGTGTTCGCCACACTTTTTTTTTGTAATTCAATAATTTTGATATTTGTCATACATCTTTTATTCGTGTGTGTTGCTTGGTAGTATACGAATGCATAGAAAACCACATAGGTATAATTATTAGCTAAGAATGATATTATTATCAATGAAATTTACTCCACTACTACTGATGCAGTGACTAACGTTGTGTACCTGGAATTCAGTGAAATTTCTTAGTAATTCGAGTTTACTAGTAAGAGTTACCTGCAAATTTCACATTTCTCAAGCATGCATCATTCGTCAGAGATGGGCTATCGATTTTTCACACAGCATCATTAAAATCATAATGCAGTAGCCGTGCGTCAGTGATAGTAATGCAAGTATGTACTACGGGCATTTATCTTTTATTGAGTGACACATACTATAGCTAATATTATATAGTATTATTTTTGGTATTACCTTTATTATAGCCTTAATTACCTTATTTTTATAACATGTCACTTGCTGACTAGAGCAAAAATTATTATTTATCTTGATTTACCTATCTGCCTGTATATAACGCATGATAGAAAACATATCTATATAAATGTGTTTGTGTAGGAGAGAGTGAGACAGGAAGAAGGCATATAATAAGGGATTAGGTGAGAGATAATACACATAATATAATCGATTAAACGAAACGCTGGCCTCTTATATGTGGGTTCCGGATTCGATTCCCGATAAAGTCATAGTATAGGTATTATGTTGTTTTCTCAAACCGAGTATATCTGTGATTTTCAATATATGATTTCACTACTTACATAACTTAAATCGGGCCTTAAGGTCCGTTGTAGTAATTTAAATATATTTTCGGAAAAAAGCCTTTAATCAAGTAGAACCTATGTTGTATTTTTTGCCGGTATTACAAGAGCGGCATTTTTTTTACATATTAATTAAATTGCCTTACTATCTAGAAACAGAGGTTCGCAAATATATTTTCATCCTGAGCACATTATTTGTAGCCAAAAATGCAATGGTTGATTTTTGACATTTTTTTCCAATGACTGGGAACTTAGACTGATAATACTTTATATGCATTTTCTTAAATACATACCTATTAATTTAATTTTTAACAATAATTCCTAATCAATAATTCTGTATTTATGAAGTTTTAAGTGTTATTTTAAAACATTACAACGATTAGAAATAGTATGTTATTATGTCAATCACAGGTTCAATAATATCAAATTATTGAAATTTAATGTAAGTAGGTACTTTCCAATTGTTCTAATAAAAGTTTTTCGTGATATATAGTAAAACATCTGGTATTTTCATTTCTTTCAAGTTGGGCAAGTCTTGAAATCAATAATATCAAGCACAAAAAGCTGTATATTGTGACAACCAATCATGAAAACAGCTATAAATATACTAAATATATATTATTATCCCGTTATGCTGCAGCACTAATTTTTATGGTTTTTACCCTTAAATGCATTATGGCAACAATTTATATTACTTTTCTAATTAATCACATTCAATGTTTATTAGTATTATTAATTAACAGTGGCACCTGTGAATACAAGCTATAACTATTTTGTCAGTAGACTTTGTCCACTGTAGAAGTTTTAAAATAAAATTTTATTCACAAAAAAATATAAAGAAAAATACGATTTGTTGCTAAAAAGTAACACCATGCAATTAAGTATTAATAAAGCACCAAATGTATGCAGTTTTAAACATTTCGATGTACATAAATTAAGCTGCATGTTCATCCATAGATTGATGATTAATTTAATACATATATCGAATCAACCAATAAAATAAATTTAAATAATATTACACACTTACATCCTATATAGGTAAATATAATTGCATATGTATGGGACTCCGTGAACGCACGTAAGTGCTGGTAAGAACTTGGTTGGATATCTTTGAATAATAGTCAATATTTTAAAAAAAAATGTACATTCATGTGAAAATGTGTTTCTATATATTCAGATCAAAATAAGTTTTTGGTGATCTATTTATTCACTACTCAACAGTGGACACAAAAAGATTTTTTGAAGAAAAGAAAATTTACTTGATTACGTTACAAACACATCACCATAAAAATACATAGAATTATTATGTACCTACCTATCAAAACACAAACGAAAATTGTCAATGGCACTACACTATAAAATACTTTTTATTATACTAATAAAAATGTCTTTATTAAAACACTTTCAGTTTTAAAAAAACATAAAAAGTGCTATTCTATAAAACACACTTTTTAACACTTTCTCTTGCGGTTTTCTAAGAATTTGATGAATTAAAATAATAAAGGATCTATTATATTGTAGGCATTGCTTATCAGGTACCTAATGTTTTAGTAATAATATTAGAATTAAGTAATGGTTTCACTTCAATGCTAATTGCAAAAGATTATGGTTTCTTAACAAACCATTTTCGAGGGTGTAATCTTCTTAGTAGTTTAATGGTCTATAATGAAATATTATCATAAAATTATTTAGGTATTATATTAACACCAAATGCATAATGTCCAGGTAAATTATAAAGCGAAGTAAACATGATTCAGTCATACCGAGCTTTCTACAATTTATCAATGGGCTAAAATAATATTTAATTACCTACTTATACAAAATACATAGTTGTCAATTATCTGCCTACTTACATATTATTTTTTCGATTCATGCCCTCAATCAAACTTAGAATGCTTTTCCTACGTATATATTTCATTATTATTATTTATTATATCATAAATTGACAATTACACCATAAATCTTTAAATTGTCATACACACCATCTATTGAGAATTAAGTATTTTAAATTTAAGTACTCTCAAATAGTTATGGTTTTATGTACGTGAGAAAGTTTGTGGCGCTGACAGGTGTGCAGGTAACCTTCTGAAAATGTTGCCATTAAAATATGTATCAAGATAAGCATTAGAATACTACAATAATTTTTCAGTTAAGATCCTCAATTTTAAGATAATTTATCAAAGATGTCAATACCTTCTAATGAAGCGGTCGCATTATGGAAACTGCCACTGGTATCAAAAGTTTTAATATTTGTATTCGTTCCTTCATTCGCCGCCCTTTATAATATAATGTGCCACTTCTATGCAATGCATCACCTGCCTGCCCCCACGGGATGTCAATGACAGGCAGAGATATATTTTGTATCACATACTAACGTATTTCTGCCTAATCATTAAATAGTATATTATTGAGATTACCTACTCCATACCATAATAATATAATATTCAGTCGACAATGATTGAATGCGCAAAAAAAATACCTCCTCAATGACAACGACTTTTTAACTATTATTTTCTTTTTTTAAATATATCTCAATCTTAATCGTATATATCGATTCGAAGAGCCGCCATTTTTCTTATATTTCAGATGCTTAGAGACCATCCGACATAACAACAGTTTTTTTTATTTTAATTGTAATTGTATTGTAACTGTGTTTACAATTATGACGAGTAGGTATGCATTAGGTAATATTATTATTACTTAAAACTCGAATTACATAAGTAGCTAATTAAAGTGAGTGGACCTCTTAAAAAAATAAGTTTGATCATCGATCTTCCATACTGTTATTAATTTAAAACTATTAATGATTTAATTAATGCGTGCTTAGGAACTAATTAATCTTAACAATATTTTAATTGTTTGATTAATAATAATATTATGTTTATTTAATTATTGTTGAAAAATAGTATGGTTTTGTAAACTATAGTAATTTAATTATTTTTTATTGTACAATCAAGACATTATGAAAATTAATATTATCTATTAGGTATTATAATATATTACTATATTAATATAAAGTTATCTTTTATGATTAATAAATTTGATTTAATTTAAAATGATAATAAATCGTTTTCAAATAAATAGGTATTAAAAAATATTTTTCTTAAATTAAGTAAGATTATTTTTAATTAACATTGACATAATATTGTACCTTATATCTGGACTATGAAAGTAAAACTAAGTTAAATAAAATCCGAAATTTTCAGTTGTGACAAAAACTGATTGTCATATTTAAAACGGGTCCGTCACTAAGTATATAATATCTTGTTGTTAGAAAAATATAGGTTTTTTGATTGACTTTAATATAAGTACATTGTACGTATTATATTTCGCCATGTCACAGTTCACCGTGAACTCTCGTACCAGAAAGAGATTCGTAATTCGCATGAGATTGCAATGTTCCAGCTTTATTAGATTCAAGATTAAATAATTACAAGATAAAAATAACTTTTTATATACAACGTTTTTAAATTTTCTGTTGAATCATATTATAAACTTGACTTGACTAGCTTAAACGATCAAAAAAAAAATTGTACTGGATAGAAATAATACTGAAATGTCATTTTGACATGTCATATTGATTTCCATGGTAACGCGCGTATATATTCATAATTTAGTTGCTAGGACCCCAGACCCCTAGCAACCAATAATGGTGTCGAAATAACTTTTCATACAAAATAAAATTAACTGAAAATAAATTGAATTCTACTTAAAGATGGCTAAAAGTATTTAAAAATGTATTGGCATCGTGTTATGATATATTCTAAAAGTTTTAAATGTCTAGCTAGTCGGGAAGTTAGTTAAAAATCGATTGCAAGATTTGTACCGGACAAAGAACCACCGGATAAATAAGAATACGAGCTAAGAAAACGTTGTAAAATAAGAAAATTAATTCGATATTGATTAGTATCAAATATTTGATAACATTTAATGCTGTCATTATTATCAGGTATTTGATAGGTACGGTACAAGTTGATACTTAAAAACACCTACTTTTGAATCATTCGTAATTATATTTAAAATTATACACGATTATATTTCTAATTTACCTACCTACCTATTAATTTTCTTCTATCGTTTCCTTTGTATTACGATGGTATGGTCATAATTTTCCTATATAACATCTTATGGTGAACTGTGATACGGAAAACTACATAATGTACACTTTTCCGGATACGATTTTATTAGTTATGTATTTGAATTAAGAATATAATTATTATCAAATGTATATTTTATTACCTACCTGAGTTGAGTGCTTTACAGGTGCATAGTAAACGAATGATAATTGCTTATCGATCATTACCTAATGATGGGTTTTACCAACTATTTTCACTAAACATAATCCTTTATAAACAATAATAAGTAATTCTTTTAAAATATTAAGCCCACCCTCCAGTCGAAATAGCGAAGTTGAAGTGATAGGTGGATAATGCGACCCCCTGTGATTATTTGTTTTCTAATAGGTACCTACCCTTGAAAGAAAATGATAATCACACCTCAGTATTTTGTGACAGGTATAGGTCAATTATGGTCAATTCTGGGATTCTACGTTTAACTAGTGTAATATAAACACAATTTAGTGAGAAAACCATCACTTATATTTTATATTAACAACTACTCATTATAATAATTTGATGTTAGTAGATAGCTTATTATTTTTATTTCCATTATTATCAGGAGTTGATTTTCATTAGAACAAGTAAATAAATTTCATTGAAAGAAACCTGAGTTATCGACATGTTACCTACTTGTATTAATAGAACAGAGTTTGCCAATATTTTTTTCGCCAGCTAATCCTTTTATTTTTTATACTACATATCGGAAACATTAAAATTTTTCAACCTTGTATATTATACGATTATATTTTTTATATATATTATATCGATTCGCTGCAAATTTTTATTTCAAAATCAGTGATCAATTTCTGTGATTAAAATATATATTTATATATGTAGTAATAGACAATAGTAAAAAGGTATCATCGTAGTTAGCTGTACCAAACCATCGATTTCACAATAATTTGCCAGGCATCGCATATATCGGTGCTTTTGTCTCTCACTACAACCACAATGTTCATATCAATAGGTTAGAACTAGGGAATCCAATCCCGAGCCAAAATTCTGATCCCGGGATTTCGGGATTACAATTTGACAATCCCGGGACTGGTCCCGGGATTGGCATTTTTTTCCATTGTTCATATAAAAATTTTATATTTACAAATAACATTGATAAAATCAGTCAAAAATAAATCTGGTATAATTTATACTATTTAAGACATTTATTGTTAATATTGTATATGGTCAATCTTGGAAATACATAAGTTTAATGGAGTAAATAATATTGTAATATAAATAATAATGTGAATTTAATATGAGATTGCTGTTTCTGATAGTAAAGACTTAATGAATGGGTTAGCGAGATTTAAAATAGTCAATCAAATAATCATGGTGTACTTATGGCCTTTCCGCTTCATAAATCTAATTAGTCAGCCAAATATGAAACTGCCGTAAAACGTATGAGATCATGGTGGAATTACTATGTTAATAGTGCGAAGCATTGTTTTTTCCAATCTTTCTCATTATTATTAATTTATGTGAAAAAATAAAACGAATCGGTAACTTACACATGGGTATAAATCAAACTTCATTTAAACTCAGTTTATTTCTAATGTAGATATTTGTTATTAAAAGTATTTTTCTGTTAGGTATATATTCTTTTTTTTTTTTTTTTCCATAAAAATCGATAAAAAAAATCCCGAAAGTTTCGGGATTATGTTTATCAATCCCGGGAATCATAGGTATCAAAAATAGCTCGGGATCCCGGGATTGGAATCCCTAGTTGGAACGACTGCAAGAACGTTTTATTAATCTATCTCTTTCACCTTCATATTTACTTGCCTAATTATTCTTCAACATTTTAAAATCCAATCTTTATAAATCCGGCGTACTATTTTTGACTTTATTAAGGTATATCTTTAAGTTAATTCAAAATCATTCAGATTGTCCACAATTACTGCCAATCATTAATTTATTTTAGCATACTCAGAGTCAATATTCATCCTCATATCTTTTCACTACTTACTACACATTTAAACTAGATTACCAGTAATCTAGAATACCAATCTAGATTACTAACTATTGACTATTATTCGGTGACTTTGCGTAACTATAAATAAGTGAGAAGTGCGGAGAACTCTTTTTTCTCTTGCTTCTTTCAAATAATTAATTTACTCCAAAATTTACCACTTATTGTAACTGGACGACTTTATTTTTATCTTGTATTCTCTGTCATCTTTTTTAGTACTTATTGTTTTATTTTTCATTATCTTACCTACCACTAGTACCTACCACCTGTGTGTTTTTCTCTTTTTATCATTTATGAAATTTAATGAAATATATATATATTCCACTTACGTGAGAGTGCATTTAGGTGGACGTTTTTAGGTATTTTTAAGATAGGGTAGTTTTTAAGATAGGGTATATCAATAGTTCACTCTGTGTGCTTCCATCTGCTTTTATTTTATGTTATTTCTTATCGTATTATTAACACACTTCTCTGTATTTTTATTTAATGTCATGACCGCTTTAAATTTATAATTTGTTATGTTCATTATATGCAAAAAAAATTGATTGATTGATTTTTCATAACTGTTTTTATTGTTTGATTTAATTATTCTTGCTGTATCCGCCTGTTATTGGGTCCATCAATTATTCTTTTATTCTAAGTATATCTATCTCATATTTTTTCGCTGTGTTTGATTAACTGTGATTTTAAATAATACCAATAATTATCGAAATCAGAATATTTTATATAAATTCTTATTTTACTATTTCCCAAATTAATATAATCTTATACAAATTAATATATCTTGTACAAGCATCGAACACTATCCTAGGTACCTTCTAAAATATACTCTACTGTGCTTTTCTTCATTAGGTACCCACGTTTTAATGTACTTACTGTTTTTATCAACTATTTCAAAATACCTAGCCAATGCTTAGATTAAACAAAAATAAATAAAACAATAATTAATTATATGTATTTTGATATTCTTATCAAGATACATCGGTACCTACATGAACAAAACAATACCAAAATTGTACGAAGAAGTCCATGTACCTATGTAGTTCTTATATTCTGCTGGAGAACGATGTTCACGTACAGATATTTTTGTCTGGACCAGGTATTACATTCATATGTTAGCTATTTTTGCACAATCCTTACCTTAATTTGATTGAGGATTGAGCATTAAGCTGATTATGTGTTGTATTTATAACATAATTTTAATTGTGTAATTTTTTGATTAAATAATGAAAATAAAGGGATGGGTAATAATAATTTGTGTGTTGGAAATTGAGTAAAAAAAACAACAGTATAAAGTGGAATAACATGTCTTTGGTCTAAAATTTACATTTCATACCATTTCTATCAAATACAATTCACTAATTTAAATTAAATAATTTATATATACAATTTTCATTTTAAATACTAATTTTCTATGTTATGATCAATCTGATCACACTTATTAATATAGTCAATACAAAAATTGAATTATCCTACATCGTCGATGAGAAAGAAACAGCTTTTAATTTCAACCATTTTCGTTTAGTTTTTTTATATATCCCTTACACAGCTGCCTTCCGTAAATTTCTCATATTATAAATATTTAGGAACGAATTTGTAGTGGATATATGAAGTCAATTTGAAAATTAGATTATTTATCAAATTTAAATAAAATTATAAGATGAGTCACATATCACAGATATAGTTAGCAAATAATAATAATATTATTATAGTTTAACACATTCCACACGCCACACAAGCGTTAATATATAATTTAGAAGTAGGTATTACTACCTAAAGAAACGTGTGTATGATTTTTTTTAATGATTAATAAATATTATATGATGGTTTTTGTTCAATAAAAATGCAGAACAATATTGAATAAATTGAAATGGAATGATTTAATAATTCGAAATAAATAACGAAAATGAATGAAAATAATTATTTATAGTTTTTACGTTGCCATTGATAAAAGAAAATATTTTCAATATATTATAAGTTAAAAGGAAAGTTAGATGATATACGTATAAACTGTAGAAAAAAAACTTAAGTATATGTACATTATGTACTGGCATAATTTATTAACGTACTAAGCTCGATGTCATTTTGTATAATAAATAGTGAAATATTATAATGTTTAAAATGCATGGATTCGTGATTATGGCTGACATTCGTTGTGTAGTTTTATTAAATTATGACTAAATAAAATCTCAAAAAAACCGAGACTTTATAATAAATATTCCTACAATATTTTTGTATGCGAAATATAAAATTCAACGTGCGAGTACAAAAATCACGTACAAACATTTATTAAAAAAAAAAATTGATACTATCTTATTAAAATCTCTCGTGTCTCAAGACTGGCAATACAATGGCTCAAACAGTAAGTACCTATACAATAATAATAATTAATAGTAAGTCATCGGTAAGATGCTTTTATAAAAATTACTTTTTAACATCACAACAACAATTCCAGTTAACAAACCAGGTAGCTAAAATTTTCATAGTATTTTTATCTGTTAACATGTATCAATTAATTTATCAATATAGACAGTCAATATTTATATTGTTATTAATTATTAGGTATAAGTATTTATATGAAGCAAAAATAGTTATAATATATTATTATTTTCTAAAAAGCACAGTACTAAAAATGCTCTCAAAACATTTTTCTTTTAAGACACAATAATAAATAATATATTAGGTATATTCCGAGTAACTATTTTTACGTAATTTGTAATAAACAGCTGCCTATTGTGTAAATTATTATTTCGTTATAATTTATGTACAAAATTGGACTTGATTCCTTGCATCAAGTGAAACATCACAAAAAAATATAATATCGACGCCCCCAATAACGCGAAATAGAGTTTAACAATTCAACAAGATATTGTATTTTAACATTAAATAGGAATATCTTTTTTTTAACATTCTGATTTATGTAAAGACATGGGCCGTCCAGCAGCTAAAGATTAGACTTGCAAGAAAAATCATTTGTTGTCATCTGAACGATCCATATTTTTTATGTTTTTAATTCAATAAAAAAATGTCTTAAATTCATAATAAGTATGGAGGATTAAAACACACGTCAACATGTCAGTAATAATAGTATTAAACTGTATCTAACAATTTTTCAAATAGTGTCCATATTTTCCTTCTTCGGTTATTTACGATTAATGTTTGATAAAACAAGATGTAATTATTATTCGTTCTTGTTCACGGATTTTCATGCACAGATAAGGTCCAATGTTTGTTTTCGCTGGTTTCCACGGTGACAGCCACTGTCTTTGTAACATTGCCAAAGCGTCAGCAGGTGGGGTGGCCCGCTTCAGGAAAGCCTCGCGCCGAAGAACTCGAAGACCTGAACGACGTACTCGAGGGCGTTCATGTAATCGCGGAAGATCAGCCAGTCGCGGAGGTTGCGGTATGAGGTGTCCAGGTTCCTGAATTCGTCGGCCATTAAGTCACGGGTGACGTCAGCACGGCGTTCGACTCCTCGTTCGATCATTGCCACCTGAGAAAGAAGAAAACCGATATTAATAAGTATTGAGAAAAATACAGATAACGATTTTTCAAATATACACATATTATCAATTTTTTATTTGTTCAGTTTTTTATATACTTACGCATATCGACAAGATAAGAAAATAAATCGTATTAGGTACAATTAATGATTATTTAATATTATTATGATATCGGAAAATAACTTACGAGAAGAATACCATAAATATTTAAAGCGTTAAGTAAGTAATGAAAATCTTTTATAATTAAACGACTTTGGAATTATAGACGTTAGTAAAGGCACTTTTCTAACAATATGGCTAACAAAATTAGCATTTCTCTGCTTAAGGGGGGACATGCTCGTTGAAGGTCAAAATTGAGTTTTTATTGTATTTTCAGACCATGATACTGGACACTCCTTAAACGTTGTAGATAATCTATTTATATAATTTTGAAGCCTTATTATCTTTTATAATTATTTTAAACATTTGATGATTGCATAAAGTATTTTTGTTACATAAAATAGTATTCATTTAAACCTCTCGCTCTAATGTTTTAGAATATAGTCATATTTCGGTACATAACTGTGCAGTGGTGTTAAGATTTTTTACATTTATTAATTTTTAAACGCATTTATAAAACCATCAGCATAATTTATTACGAGATAATTTTTGTAAAATATTCACGATAAAAAATTATATTGATAATCTCTGTGATCGCAAATTTGACAAGAATTAGGCATTTTATTATTCAAAAAATCGGCAAGATTAACACATTTGAAGATGATTCTAAAGATATTTATTATAAGCTATGTCTTTGACCATTCAAGTGTGATAAACATCTTATGAATAATGATTGCTTTATAATAATTATTGACCTAAGAATAAGGTAGTGTTTTTTCGAAATACGCCATTTCTTTTGTCATTCCCCAGTGGTTAAGCTACAACATACGGCCGTAGCCATAAATTGACAAACTATAATTGAAGTAGGGAGTAAAATGATATTGACGCGCGTGTTTGAACATGTACAGTTTAAAAAAAAAATAAAAAAAAATTCGGTTAGGTACATGTTCAAACACGCGCGTTAACATAATTTTACTCCCTACTTTAATTATAGTTTGTCAATTTATAGCTACGGCCGTATGTTGTAGCTTAACCACTGGGAAATGACAAAAGAAATGGCGTATTTCAAAAAAACACTACCTTATTCTTAGGTCAATAATTATTATAAAGCAATCATTATTCATAGGATGTTTATCACACTTGAATGGTCAAAGACATAGCTTATAATAAATATCTTTAGAATCATCTTCAAATTTGTTAATCTTGCCGATTTTTTGAATAATAAAATGCCTAATTCTTGTCAAATTTGGGATCACAGAGATTATCAATATAATTTTTTATCGTGAATATTTTACAAAAATTATCTCGTAATAAATTATGCTAATGGTTTTATAAATGCGTTTAAAAATTATTAAATGTAAAAAATATTAACACCACTGCACAGTTATGTACCGAAATATGACTATATTCTAAAACATTAGAGCGAGAGGTTTAAAAGAATACTATTTTATGTAACAAAAATACTTCATGCAGTCATCAAATGTTTAAAATAATTATAAAGGATAATAAGGCTTCAAAATTATATAAATAGATTATCTACAACGTTTAAGGAGTGTCCAGGATCATGGTTTAAAAATACAATAAAAACTTAATTTTGACCTTCGACGAGCATGTCCCCCCTTAATGCACTTAATTATATTTGCGCAAAAAGAACGATTGGAACAATATCACATTACTGCAATAAGCGGGTACCTAATTGTTTGTATTAAATAGGATGGCTTGAATAGTAAGATATTTACCTGTATTTCGCACAGAACAGCTCGAAGTTTGTACTCGGCCTTTGTAAACTGATCTTTGAATTCGCCCGAGTTGGATCTCTGGTCACGGGCCACTTGTTCGAGGCCGACGGCAAACTTTTGAAGATTCTCATAAGTGTCCACCAGAGTTGAATCCAATTTTTTCTACAAATCAAAAGAAAAATACACCATCAGAAACATTTTGGCATAAAAAAATTAAAACATTCAAGTTTACACATTAATTTACTATTGATATAAGTTATAAACTAAGCTGCTATTAAAAATTCCTATTCACGCGGGTAAAGTTAATGAAATGTAATCAGTTGCTATTTCGTGAATTGAATCTTGTTAAAAATGTCTCTGTCGCGTGATTAGATGTAATGGGAATTCGAATAATTTGGGCGACGAAAACTAGCTAGACACAAAAGTCAAAAATCTCTCGCACTATCAAAGTGGTTACATCAACTGTGGTACCTGCGCACTGAAGAGGTACCAACTCCGCCCAATTATTATCAGGCCATCATCAAGGCAGAAGAGATCGCGTGATCCAAAAGACATTCACTCGACAGAGTAAAACAAAAACAAAAACCAAAACAAAATGCATAGAAAACGTTGGCAAACTTTTTTGAGAGTGCATCATGCATGATTATCGCCCAATATTGAAGCCATAACGCGATTTAAAATCACACGAATAATAAAGCACACGCCAGCTCAATTTAATAATTTGACTTGCGAATAAAGTAGACACGGACCTACGCGGGTCGCAGAAATCAAAGGAGGTGGCGAGTTCACGCTACGGGCGGATAGTTTATTCCGATATTGAACTAGGCGCCCCGAAAGTATGGATAAGTCGGCACCAATTATAATATTATGCCCTCCCGATACCTCGACACGCCATCAAATTAAACGTGATGGTGGCTCAAGGTCGCGGCGAGGCGGGTCAAAGCCTTGCGCCCTACCGCCTCGAGCAAGGATCACCCTCTGTGTCCTCTATTTTTTTTCGAAATCGAGAAAAGACAAATTACTTATATACGACCAGCAATCTAAATGTTGAAAATTTACTACATTCAAAACTTCAAAATTAATATTTTAAAATTATAATGAAAACATAGTCGCAAAATTACCATGATAGGTGTAGCAGAAAATACAAGAAAAAATAGTATTAAATATATTTACCTCAATTTTATTGAGATGTTCAGTCGCCACTGTTTCCCCAAGATCTTTAGGGATGACTTCCTTGCTTGGAAGCCACTCATAGCGACTCTGCTTCCAAGAGTTATGATGACCCATGAAGTCTACATTGAAAGTTTTCTGTACCTGTAATCAATAGAGAAAAAAATTGTTGTTGTATAAGAATGAAAAAATAGTTTATCAATAAATGTATTTGATTGTGTTATCATTAAACGTAGGTTTAACTGTGTTCTATGAAAACTAATAAGTAAATTTTCGGAAAGCGCTTTAGTCATAAAATCACTTTTACAGATTATAAAATTAAACTGCAATTAGCTTAGTGGCATCTAGCGGAAAATTCTTCAAATCGCGATCGGTACGCTGAGTGACTAACGTCCTTTCCAGGGAAACTATTGACATTGATATAACTGCCGCCGTATCGCGTAACCATCCCTGGCCCTTTGCGAAACTTTTCCGAACGCCATTTTAATTAACTGATGCATTTATCGTGCTTCTAATCTTTCCAGTCCTGGCGCCAGCACCAATTTTACTTTATTGTCACGGCAGCATGCAATAGGAATTTACTATGAGACATTGAAATGAGGATGTCATATTTAATCCACTTGACTAATCACCCGGTAAACTGCGAAAACAACACGGCAATCAAGTCTAAAACTTCATCTTGAAACTTTTTTTACACACATTGCTCACATTACTCATATATTACGTTTTGTTTATTAATAATCAATCTTAATTTAAAAGATAATTTAGCGATGAATAAAAACAACGATATATTTGTAATGTAATAACTAATAACATAACTACAAATATTATATAAATATATAATGTATTATTATGCGGCATATAATAATAAGTAAATAAATTTAATACTGTTAAAAACAGACCGGTAATACTGTAGAAATGTGTAGGCTATATTATGTTGGGCATAACGCGAAAAGACTGCGTAGCAACGTTGGTTGTGGTAGCAGATAACAATATAAAACTGCTGTAAATCCTGCTGGTGAATGGATGACCACCGTAAAATTCCGTAATACAAATGTACAAAACGGAAAAACGGCCGCACTGAAAGTCGATGGATTGACTGATTGTTTACGTCTGGCAAAAATTGGCGAAGAGCTAAAAGAAGTCTAAATCTATTCCTCCAGTGACTACGGTTATTACCCAATAATTATTAATGACGATAAATAATAACTAATAAGAATTGTATGTTAAATTATCAGAGATCAATAAATACTACGGTTAAACGATTAAAACCGTGTTATGAATATTTTTTTTTTAATATAAAAAAAACCTTTTAGGCCTAATAATTATTATCATTCTAACATTTTCAATAAAAGATTCTTATCAAAGATCGTCAAACTTTTAATGTACACAGTGAGTACTTACATATGTATACGAAACAAATCATAGCAGACGAGTCTAATAGTAAAAAAAAAAACGTATACATCACGCGAGAAGGCTGTATTGACTAAATACACAAAAAAAAACAGCCGGTGATACTGCCAGCCGATTCACAACAAACCACTCGATGTTTTGATCGCTTTCCATGAACGCGTTATTTGTTTCTGAACGGCTTTCGTTATAAAACAATAATTAACATCCGAGAAGTGTACCATAGACAGTCAGCCAGTGAAATAACATGAAGGCCCTGGGCTTATTTCTAAGAATATTCGGCTCGATTCGTACTAAGCGCCCTCAATTTTTGGGAACCGCGGTTACATAAAAACTCTTTTACGTTTTTTATTACACTAATGAGATAATGCCCATCGTAATAAAAAAACAAATCCGGGCAACACACAGTCATTCTTATAAAATATATTATCAATATACTAATGCCGATATTCAAAATAATATTGTATTATTTTTTTAGTATTTTATTTACCAATAGTTAATTAAATCAGCCTTTAAGAGGTGAGGATTGAAGCAGTATGAAGTGAAAACTGCTAAGGGAAACAAGTTGATTGACTAAAATGCACTTGGATTTCTACAATATTTAAACCTCTGATTAATAATAAAATAGCTAACAACTAATCTTTAAAAAAATGCGTCGAAAGTGACTCTGAGAATTTTCCAGCGTCCACAAAAACACTGTCTTAAAAGCAAATTATTTTTAAAGATCAATAGTTGGTGACAGAAAAAGATTTCGAGACGTTATTATTTCATGGCTCGATACTGTCTGTGATTGGTACGAATGCAGATCCACCGAATAATGGTAACCGATGATAGTCGATATCAAAAGAATAGAGAATTTATATTATAATCTCAGTGATATTTTTGTTACTCATACATGTGTCGTACACATGTCTAAAATAATGCAGTAAGTACAGTTATTTTGTTGATGAAGGATTTTTAAAATACTATGGATATATTTTTGACACTGTTTGTTAAGTTGTGCGGTTGTAAGGACAATCAATACTAAAAATTTTCTGTTGACTAATAGAGTATTCGCTATCAGACGTTTGAAACTTTCTGAAGAAAGTTTACTCCTAAGGTAGACCGATCCAATAAAAATGTGGCCGTCATTCGTATATTACCGAGAAAATATCGATTCCCACATAGTTTAGTCACAGCGCAGCACAGATGATGTCATAATACCGAATATCTGCCTGGAAAATCGGTTCAACGTAACCGTAAGTTAAAATCGATTTTCTTTTGTACACGTTAATCTATGCGTAAAAAATAACAAAGGTCATTGCGAAAGGGGGCGCGTTTTTCAGTGTTTACAAAGTTCACGGCATTCCTGAAATTATTCACTCTCACGTCATAAAAACAAACGGAAAAACTTTTTCATTCCTAACTTCACCGGCAATACTTACAACTTATACAGTTAAGTTTACTAATAATTTCACAGTTTCCATTGAACATGTTTTATTGATGTCTGTTTTTGTTTACCAATTTAGTACTGAATATGGGTCATATTCAGAGATGGCACCATTAAATTAACTTAACAAACTGTATTATTTTCATAGCTACAATTTACGTTTCTCGATTATGTCTTAATTTACTGTTGTTGTACCTTACAACCAAACGGCTAAATTAAACTTTAGTTAAGTATGACTAAAGATCTGGAATACTTTTATCATTATAATATGACACTTCTCCAATAATTATGCAGACAGAAAAGTCTTATATTATTTATTACAAAGTTTAAGTATTCAGTCATTAGAGTATAACTAACTTTGAAATGAATAGGTACTAACTGAGATATGATTTTTTTTTTTTTAAATATTAGCACTTGAAATCAATATCTATATATTATTTCATTCGATTGCTAAATGATTGAAAACGGTTTGTTAAAGATGACCACTTGTGATCAATCAGTAGGTGCCTATTGGTATTAATAAATTGACTCATGATTCATGGTTTTTTAAGATGACGGACCAGTCTGTATTGCAGCATGCCTTATTTTTAGAGATGGATACACCATTCTTACAGTAGTCAGCTTGAATCTCTTAAAAATTACCGAAATTATCAATGAGCAATATCAAATCGACCCATTCTCTTATAGAAACCAATAATATTAACAAAGTAAGCCATCTTATTAAGTCCATCTATAATAATACTAAACAGCTGATGTAGTTTTTTTTTCTATTTAGTTGATAGGTTAAATAAAAAATAAATTCCATAGAACACAATGCAATACATTAATGATAAAATTAGGTAGGTATCTTCCTTGTTATTTTTGTAAAAATATTAAATAAACATTCCGACGACCGGAACTTTGTATCAGTCAAATATTTATAATAATGTATGACAAGTGTATTGTAATACAATACGAAAGAAATTCCAGTGCCTACGTATAATTTTTATCCCAGATGTATGTTGTGGAATTCCTGGTGCCACTCTGTCTACTGTGAAATGTTAGATAAGAAAATAATAAGCTTCTAGGAAGTTCCAGCAAATACCAAGAGATAAAATTACAGAGATCATACTCGTAATTAAATCACACACATATTATTTTTGTATCATGCGAGTATTTCAGTTATTAAGTTAAAAATACGGTATGACGCGTTGACATACTTAATTGTACAAATTCAAATAGGTACTATATTTATTATTAATCTTAAACCTGTATTAGTTTTTAATAATGAGATGTGGGACATAATAATTATTAAAACATATTAAAACGTCAAGATAGTTTTACAACACGATATAGACTCCAGAAAAATAGTATGGGGGGGATCCATTTCTAAAATGTATGCCTAATAATTTATAATTGATTTTTAAGGCGGCAGGAGGCACATATACCATAGCCACCCCACACTCGCACTTTGAGTCTAGAGATGAGCACCTAACCTGCACCTATAACTATGGGTGTTCACCTCAATATCGGATTTAATTATTACTATCATTAGTGTCCGTTTGCGTCGTCCGCGCTGTCTCGTCTTTAGACAAGATGCTTTAGAATGTTAAATCAAATATTGGACGACCTGATGATTGCACCAATTCATGAGTAACACGGGCTTTGCTTATCGTATAAAGCCGAGAGGCCCAACAGCCAATATTCATGGTCACGTTTCTCAGTCATGAAGTCCTGACGAAGAAGACGTATTATTCCATACACCTAAATAATTTGCATTTTTTTGTTCTCTTGGGGTAGGTCAGGACCCAAAATCGCCCCGCCCCCTTTTGTGTGTGCGTATGCCATAAAGAAACTGTGGTTATTTTGACGGTGATTTTTTTAAATCCTGTGTAAGGATTAGTACAAATAAAAATATGATTACGAATTAATCTAAGAGGAAATGATTTCTAAACCATTTAATTATTTATGAATTAATTGCATTTAATTTCATATGTGTAGCTCGAGCTTAGTTCCAATGTGTGTCAGCGCTTGATCCGCTAAAAGACAAGTGCATAATAATAATATTATTATTTTGTTTCATAACGATGCGAATGAATGGACGCAGATCGTGTGTGGCGAATAAGGTTTGTTTCTCAAAACAAAGTGACCGACAGGAATTTTCACACTCGACAAAAGAATCGTTTATCAGTCGCAGCTGTTGTCCGTGGTATCAAATGTCAATGTATTATAAAACATACATTCTATTATAATTATATGCAAGTATTGCAATACAATCATTATTTTACATCCTATCTTTTTATTTTAGATCGAATTTGGTGATTGACCCGAGGAAAGAATATTACTAGCCTGTGCCAAGGTAGGAACCCCGGCATTACAAGGGTACATTGATTGTGTGAATGAGAATTAGAGTAAGATGTTGAACAGTGATACAGTGGGGACGAAACCGCTCCGGTAATTCTCCAGAGTGTTCTAATCAATAAATATATAAGTATACGCGATAGTTTTATGTAACCTGAATAAAACAATATACGTAGCTGTTATTTTTAACTTTAAACGTAAAAATGTTAAGAAAGTGATTAGTCAGTTCAATTTCTATGGAAAAACTGTATCGATCTTTATCATCATTGCCGTCACAAAATTTTCCGTTAAAATATTAAAACTGGTAGGTACTTCACAAAAATAATCAAAATTAAATAATAAATCTAAAAACAGTAATTTTTGTTTGTATTCATAAAAAAAACTAGGCATTCGGAAGTTGTACTCGTACCTTGTTATCAAAAATTATTTAATCTTAAATAAAAGCATTCAAATAATATTTATGTAGATGAATTTGTAGTAGGTACACAAGAATGCACCAATAATTACCATGATTCACATAGCGTCGTGGTTCGTGTACCTATCTAACATTTAATAACAATGAAGATAGTACCTATAATATCATAATATATTATGTAATATTTAATTATTTAATTACCAACAGTTCATTGCATTGTAGATTCTATACATTGTATAAAAGAGTGAACAGTATTTTTTTAAGATATCTACTATTACATTGATAATAATATAGTATTTATATATTTTTTTTTTGTTATGCCTACACTTTTATTAGTCAGAGTTCCCAGACAAGACATGCGATGTCATTATTATTTTGTTATCTTTAAGATAATATTACTATCGATGTTATTAATTTCATTAATACATACAATAATATAAGTATCCGGCTATGAGAAAATTCTCGGGAGATAAGAAACTCTCCGTCTTTCGATCCTACCAGACAGTATGTCGCCAATTGGTATCGCCTCTGTAGCGAGAGTGGGACACCTTCATTGCCAGCCGCTTTTATCTCGCTCAACGACCGGCGAAATCATATTAATAATCACGTGCATTTCGAATTTCCGCTAAGTGCAATATTATCGGCAAACGATTGTGATCGCTCCGCATACTGGCGATGCAGACTCATATTCTCGGTGGTAGAAATCCGTTCGTAGAATGGAAAGATACGTGAGAAACATACTGCAAGTCTGTATATAAAATCAATCTGATATCGTGTGTCAGTGAATGAATTTGATGGCAGTGGAATTATTATTATTAAAAAATATTTTTATAATATTACAAATCGATCATTCATAACGTTACACTCATGTAGGATAAGACACTTAATACAGGAATATTGTTATTGATATGTGTAAAATTATATACATATTACTTAGTCAATGCCACACGCAGACATAAAAATTAGTCAAAGTAAAACAATATTTAAATTTGAGACGAGAAATTTGACTTTCATACTAAACTATGCATTATTTATTCACGTTATTATTATATCGGACAAAAAATCTATACAACGGTCACGGTACAAATCTCTGCTGTATTAATACTTTGATTATCATACTGAAAACCTATAAATACCCAACAAATCGATTATTTTTAATTGACTATTTTCTTTTATTCAACAAATAATTCACAAGATTTAAGAATGTATCATTCTAATCATTGAACATAGAACTTAGAAGAGCGATGAGCAGGTATTAAAAGGCCAATAGTTAAAATTTGTCGTAATTAGTATGTCACCTCGTAGCATAGAGGATAATGCGCGGACGGGGCGTAAACCCAAGAGATGCAGGTTCGAGGTTCGTGCCGGGTGGCTTACTTTTTTCAAAAAGATTTTTTCTATTGGTTAAGTATAAATATATTTTCTCAGAAGTGTTTTTCAAAATTATGTTCAAATCGATTATTAGCTGGATTCAGAGTACGGGTGTTTGCGACAATCTCTCTTCTTGCCTCCTTATTGAACGGTGTATATTGAGATGTTTTTACGTTATGCCTAACATGCACCTTTCAATGCCAGGAATATTATAATGTGAATAAAATACCAGGCTATCATAATTGCACTGATATTATCAGGTTAAAAAATACTTGGTGAAATTTAAATTTATTTGTTCCAAACGACGCATCAATAAGGCGACTTTGTCTTGGCCGATTTCAATGAGGCGTTTTCTTATGAGCAACATGTCGCGGGGACAATATAAAATGCAATAATTGCCAATTTCGCCGGTCTAAACAATGCAATGTGGAAACAATTAAGTGCCCACGCATGCGAATTGAACAGTCGAGTTGTCCTCTTGCCGTTGGGGATGCGTCATCAGGTTCTGTTCGCGGTGTACCACACCATCGCCATTATCCAGAGATGATTTTGCAGACTGAATTATTCATTTGGACCCACGACTGCTGGAAATCCCAGTGTGAGTTCATCAAACCAGCAATGAAAGAGTTATTGGGAATAACGCTCTGCCGAATTTTTCACACTGGAAAATCTATATCCGATCACTGTGTTGTTTTGCATTGTATCACTCAGCCATTAGGCATTCAGGTGAGATTAGCTACGTGATAGTACTATTTTATTTAACAGTAAGTTTGGTAAAAAAAACAATAAACACTGACCTGCGAGCTCGTGCGGTCAAAATTTTAATCATTGCCGAAAGCGTAAAATTTACTTACAACTAAGTAAATCAGATCAGAAGAATTTTAACATATTATAAATAAACAAAACTATAATAAGTTTTAAGACGAAGTAAACTTATAGTGTCCTGGTAGAGATATCTGGTGACGAAATCACGAAACATGCACAAAACAAAAATAATAGGCTTTCATCTTATTACCTAAGTACTTTAGCTAACGATTTTTTATGATTATTTTTATTAATAAAATATAGTTTACGACGTTCTCTGGAATATTATATATATTTTTTTGAATAATTCTTAGTGTTAATGTGCCTATGTACATTTTAATTACAAATGTCATTTTTTTGAAGAAAATAAAAAGAATCCCACCTTTCACAGATTCTCTATATTCTCTTTACCTATTCAGTGGTGATTATTACGATATTATCAGACTATTACAAGTTATGCCGGTCTAAAATAGTTTAAAAAATTTAAGTCTATAATATTTCACTATTGTAAAATAGGTATTAGCATCATTGGGTCAAATATCCGGTGTAAATGTGTTGAAATTTTACTGAAGCATCGACGACAAATGAATATGAATGCTAGTAAATAGGTAGAGTCTTACAAGGATTGAATCTCGTAAAATGCCATTGTTTTAGGAAGGTAGATCCGGGCGCTGGCGGAGGCCAAAGAGGACGCACTCCTTACATCCTTCGCTACGCGGATAGGAAGCCTGTTATCTCCTCGGATATCTCGGCGTCCGCGGCACGTGAGCAGGTGTAATTGAAACCAACATGAATGGAAATTAATTAATCGAACAGCGGACTAATGGCGGCTCGAGAGGCGATAGTCGAAGGGACACAGCCCGAAAATTCCGTCACATAAGTGCGCTAATGTGACAGGCGAATCGAGTAGTCCGACCGGCGTACATCGGACACACATAAAGTGTGCGTGCACACAAACAACGTATCGGAAGAAACAGTCATGCCCAATCTATGAATCAATCTACTAATAATAAATCTTTACTTATTATGATCGACAAATTAGAAAATGCGCCAGGCTTCGAGCCAAGACACGTCAAACGTAAAAAATAAAGTCACAGTTATTTCTTTCAGCATTCAACCGTTGTTGGTGTGCTAACTGTAATTTTTATTAAGGGGGGACATGCTCGTCGAAGGTCAAAATTGAGTTTTTATTGTATTTTCAAACCATGATCCTGGACACTGCTTAAACGTTGTAGATAATCTATTTATATAATTTTGAAGCCTTATTATCCTTTATAGTTATTTTGAACATTTGATGACTGCATGAAGTATTTTTGTTACATAAAATAGTATTCTTTTAAACCTCTCGCTCTAATGTTTTAGAATATAGTCATATTTCGGTACAGAACTGTGCAGTGGTGTTAAGATTTTTTACATTTATTAATTTTGAAACGCATTTATAAAACCATTAGTATAATTTATTACGAGATAATTTTTGTAAAATATTCACGATAAAAAATTATTTTGATAATCTCTGTGATCCCAAATTTGACAAGAATTAGGCATTTTATTATTCAAAAAATCGGCAAGATTAACACATTTGAAGATAATTCTAAAGATACTTATTATAAGCTATGTCTTTGACCATTCAAGTGTGATAAAAATCTTATGAATAATGATTGCTTTATAATAATTATTGACCTAAGAATAAGGTAGTGTTTTTTTAAAATACGCCATTTCTTTTGTCATTCCCTAGTGGTTAAGCTACAAC
The DNA here is from genome assembly GCF_057557595.1 of Rhyacophila brunnea. Taxonomy (NCBI): domain Eukaryota; kingdom Metazoa; phylum Arthropoda; class Insecta; order Trichoptera; family Rhyacophilidae; genus Rhyacophila; species Rhyacophila brunnea. Next base: position 19,298,669 of record NW_028232796.1, on the reverse strand, counting down.
ATACGGCCGTAGCCATAAAATGACAAACTATAATTAAAGTAGAGAGTAAAATTATGTTAACGCGCGTGTTTGAACATGTACCTAGCCGATTTTTTTATTATTTTTTTTTAAACGGTACATGTTCAAACACGCGCGTCAATATCATTTTACTCCCTACTTCAATTATAGTTTGTCAATTTATGGCTACGGCCGTATGTTGTAGCTTAACCACTGGGGAATGACAAAAGAAATGGCGTATTTCAAAAAAACACTACCTTATTCTTAGGTCAATAATTATTATAAAGCAATCATTATTCATAAGATGTTTATCACACTTGAATGGTCAATGACATAGCTTATAATAAATATCTTTAGAATCATCTTGAAATGTGTTAATCTTGCCGATTTTTTGAATAATAAAATGCCTAATTCTTGTCAAATTTGGGATCACAGAGATTATCAATATAATTTTTTATCGTGAATATTTTACAAAACTTATCTCGTAATAAATTATGCTAATGGTTTTATAAATGCGTTTAAAAATTAATAAATGTAAAAAATCTTAACACCACTGCACAGTTATGTACCGAAATATGACTATATTCTAAAACATTAGAGCGAGAGGTTTAAAAGAATACTATTTTATGTAACAAAAATACTTCATGCAGTCATCAAATGTTTAAAATAACTATAAAGGATAATAAGGCTTCAAAATTATATAAATAGATCATCTACAACTTTTAAGGAGTGTCCAGGATCATGGTTTGAATATACAATAAAAACTCAATTTTGACATTCGACGAGCATGTCCCCCCTTAAGTTTTTCAGATGGCATATTTTAATATTGAACAGTTCATTCCTATAGTTTTTAAATTAGTTTTCTGCAATTCTAGAAGCGGCACGTCATAAAATGAATAATTCGATACAGGTATTATAATAGATATTGTCATAGTGACAAATCGAGGAAAATACAAAACTGAAATAAGTGATGACATTTAATGTTAAAATGATAAGTAGGTACATTAAATAAATAATTTAAATATAATAATTTAAAAATCACTCGACTTTTTTAAAAATAAAAAAAACAATCAGAAATAATTGTTGTATTGTATAAATATTAATTTAAAAAACCACAGAAGAGATTAGTAAGATAACTATTATAGATGTGAAAGCCAGTCGCCTGGAATTGAAACGGGGTTCAATTCATTACCAATATATGATGGCCAGGCCATAAAAGTGAATAATATAATATAATACCCCATTTACACATGCATGGATGTACTGTGCACAGTAAGAAAATGTATGTGGAAACATGTATTATCCTGCGGTTGGCAAGATTGCGTGCATAAATCAAACTAGTTTGGAAGCTTCCGAATTGTGATGATTTATTACGCGCAAGTAAGATTATTTTCGATCTGCGCCTGCGCAGTAGAGCGATAGGGGCAAACATGCCGGTAAAAAATGAAGCATTCATTTTTAGCTTAACCGATTTTCAATACGACCTGTCAGATAGTAGTATAAAATGACAACCTCGCATCTCGCTTACTCTTGAAGAATGAGATTGGAGAGACCGTCAGCACTTTTACGTGTAAACAGCTATTGTCATGATAGTTTAAAATAAGCACTATTGTGGACAGTAATTCCATGCACGTGTACAGCTGCTTTAAAAGAGTGTCATCAAAAATGTTGAATGCGAATTCCGTTTTTGCATCAAACTTTAATGCTGATTATGATACAAACGTAACTATTAAAAATAATATACTCTTTAACACGACGTGTCTAAGTGTGTCCCATTTTTTTCTACACTGAATGATCTACTCGAATGTTAATTATAATGGGAGTGTGAAAACGTGAAAAGTTTTCATGAAGTAAGTACTTTTATAACAATTTGCCGAGCTTTAAGCTTCTTGTCTAATTTTATATATCAATTTAAAATTGTGAGAGAAATGTTTGAAGTTCTTTTGGCAGACGGTGGCGGGGCCACGTGGAGGCACGCACTCTGCATAGCTAATAAGCGGTTGGAGGAAGTTGCTGCGATAGAAGACGACACTCGCGACTCGCGATGCACCCTTACCAACGCCAATATTCACTACAAAGACTGCATCGTCAGCAACTCTCGTGCCATGCACTTTCGCATCCATAACTACCTGATGTCAAATACGTCTACTATGTTTCGAACCGTTGATCAACCTTGCAAATTGTGCAAATTTTATCAAACTGAGGAAGTTATTTATCGTTATGACTTCCTCTGTTTGATTGAAAGTGTATGAATACTCATCAATAGTATTAACTCTAGATTATTATGCTTATAGGTAGCCGGTAAAAGGTATACCATTTTTAATAGAATATTTAAATTATTAGTATTAAGGCTTTGGATGTAGTAGTATGATTTTAATTTTTTACTTAGAAGAAGAACAGATATAACACACGTCGGCTTATAATGTCGTTGGTTCAAGATTCAAATCCCTTGGGTCTTGCAAATTCACATATTGTTTTTCAACGTGTGTTCGCACCTAATAGTTTGAGCAAGTGGCCAACATACATTGTAAATTGTTGTTAATACTACATTTAAAATGAAATCAATGAAAAGCGATTGAGCATTACTGATATAAAACAACGTATCTAATAATTTTATTCACATGTGGTGAAAATTTAATGGTCGATGCACCTGCTTTACTATTTCGATGAAGAAAACTGTCGGCCGAATCATATCATCGCATCGGACAAGCGTACATATAATATATCACCAATATAGGCGACGGTATGAGATCAGACGACTGCGAATTCTACAAATTATGCGGGCGATACGGGAATATGTAACCGTTCGTTTTCGTGAAGGTGGCTACGTCCACCGCTTTGGCCCATTTCCGCCTCGCACCGGTAGAACAATCCTGTCAGACTCTTTTTGGGTGCTGCCAGCTACCAAAAGAGTAATAGAATATAATATATGGCGATAACTCTAATGAATAAACGACAAATTATCTACAATAGCATTCGTGATGAAGTTGCCTACCTATAATACCTATTAAGAATAACAAGGAATGAGACCGCCCATGCTAACGTGGGTACCTATTGTAAAGAATTACTGAAGACTAACATTAATATTGTGATTATAATAAATGAATAATATACTGTCCCATAGTAATTATTTTGTTCGATCTTATACGAATAATTGAATATGATATCGCTCGACAAAATAAATTTATATTATAACAAGAACAATAATGCAAATATTACAAAAAAAGATACCGATCGAGAGGCGGCAAAGGCTCGATATTCATTGACTTATAATTTATATATATATACCTGAAAGCCAGTCCATGTACAAAAAGAACACTTTACAGAAAATTTAAGACAAAATTTTCCAGCAGCTTTCAGTATATTTCATGATTCTGTTACGAATAAACACAAAATATGATAAAATTTACTCTGAAAGATACTATACCTACTAATCTTTAAGTGAAAAAGCTGTAGGTAGATACTTAGTTCATTTAGGTACTGCGAGATCGTAGATAATATTATTATATACGACACACTGACTCTGCTGTAGGTAGGCACATTTATCGAACTTTTATTAAAGATTATGTAATCGTCATACCTAAATGGTGCAAATTAATTGTATCACTGTGTACAGCTTAGTATTTTCTGTGTATTGTGACCGTTTTACCATGTCAGGTTGCTTAACGAAACGTTTGATTGATGTTATGATGATTATACATGTATAAATAGTGGCAGGTGTCTTTGAGGCACTCTCGCAAATCATCCGAATTATACACGCGCTGTTATGATTTGTGCAATAATAACATTGTCGGTTGAGTCACTTATTCCGCGTAGCAATGATACCGGATCGCTCAAGGCTCCTCTCTCAGGTGAGTCGAGTCAGTTGGCCACGGGTCTCGGGATTCCCTATTGCACAACGACCGCAGAGGTGCGACGTCGGACCGAGCATACTGATTGGCTAAATACTAGCGAAATTCGGCCCGGCACACCGACGATTGACTCTTGCGATCCACGTCTCGACTTAGAAAGGCGGATTTCGGTCAATGCGATGGTGTCTAAAAAAACAACATAGGTACCTACGTCAGTAACTAATTCTGATTATCGCGATCTTGTAACACCTAATCGAATAACAACACTATGAAATACCATGGAACATGAACCAGTGATCCAACTTTCAAAACAATTACACATGAACATGTCTATACCATAAAATAGATTGAGTTGAGATTGAACTGAATGCAAACAAATTGCTTTTACTAAACAATATCCTACTATTTCTATTTCACTGAAACAATGCCCAAATAATATTGTTTCATTATACCTAATGGATACTAAAAAAATAGTTTTCTCTCTTGGTCCGCTGAAAGTTTCTATCTAATCAGATGAAACAGGTACTAAAATTAATACATTATTTGAGTACCTTCTATTTCATAATATATGTACATATTATATCTGAATGTGCCTGTTCATGATGTGAACGCAAGTAGCCGATAACCAAGTTGTAATCCAATACTTCGCTAGGAAACCGTCTCGATAGCAGTCTAAAATAACTATCATAGAGTAATAATCACCTTTTTGTATAATATTTACGATTATAAACGGATTTTAGTGTGGTCGAATTGCTACTTATAGAAATATAATATACCTAGGTACTTATGCTCTGGATTGATAGCTTTTAATGCACTGTTATATTATTTAATAAAAATAATACGCCAGCGTGCTCTTGATTAATTGCATAATTGATTTTCATTTAGGATAATAATAATGTGAGAAGCTCTGGAAAATTTATCTCAAAATACGTGTGTGTACGAATTTCCAATACAATATGATTATCAGTTCATTTAGCAGTTTTAGGGACGTCAAGCCCTATGGTAGATACAATACACCGCATTGGATATTAAAATATAGGAAAAGGTAGTTAAGTATGTTGGAATATTTTTTTTATATTCTTGGTTCAACTTTTTAACTCAATTCTGTGAAATATAGTTACTTATGTAATTTTTAGACTTTTATATACAGAAAACCGCCTTTGGGTATTCGCAATCTATTTTCAGCATTTTCGTAATATTATATTGAAAAAAGCTCTGTCTTAGTATTAGTAGAAGGTTTTTCTTCGGCATCATTGGTTCATCGGTTAAATCGATTTTTGTGAGGAGCGTTCAAACAGTCGATAGCCGTGGTTGTAACAGTAACGCAATAATTAACGGAAAGGAAGCGACCTCCTTGACCGGATGCACCTCGCCGCGCCAAACCTCCTCCCGCACTAAAGAGGGACGCACGATCGCACAAATCGCGCGAAAAAACGAGAAGCAAGCACCTCATCTATAGTCTCGGAGATTCGTGCAAATGAAAGCCGCGATATTTTATTCAGCCGGCGGGCCGGAACGTCTGGCTTTCGGAGACAATAATTATTATTTCAAGACAATTGAGACGCTAGGACGGGAGAGGGAAGGGGGGAAACGCGTAAAATAATGCGTGAATGAGTGAATAATTTATGAATGAACGCGAGTAAAGATTATTCAAATATACACACGTCAACTGTGATTGAAAGTGATACAAAAATAGTTTTGCTATAACGATCGGATAGATATAAAAAAGAGGAAATCATTAAACGTCTTCGTTCCTAGCAGATAAAGCATATATTTAAAAAATGGAATATCTATTTTAATACAAGATATTTCCACAAACTACGCGGGAAAATAAAAAATAAACGTTCGGCCCTCTATTATATTGACAGAATTTTATGAATAGTAAAGTTATCAATTTCGGTCGTTGCTTTAAATCAAAATTCAAATTAAAAATACAGTTGCGGGAATCGAGCTCGTTCCTTCGGTTTCAGAGACGGACACTCCGGAAGCTACACCACTGTGGGCTTTAATATATGCTTACAAAATAAATATATGTTTACTTACATAGTCGTTCTTGTAAGTGTCAGCATCCGAGAGAGCGTTCTTGGCTTGGAGTACAATTTGGTTGAGTAACTCGAGGTCACTAACGTACGGCATTTCAATATCCTGAAAACAAATTTAAAAAATCCACCGTTTAGTCACAATTAATCACTCGAATATTTAATAACCATACTAATTAATTTAATAAGTTCAAATTTTAAAATAAACTGTGGAAAGATACTTAATTCTGAATAAAAATCGTGATTGGTAGGGAAAACTAATTGATTATCGCAGTTTGGTCTTGGTAAAATTAATGTGGCTTGTTATTTACTTGAGGCATAGGATCCTGGTTCGCTCCCATCCCGCAAGGATTATACCACTTGGGCTGGTCTGTGTCGCGGGTGGCTGAGGATGCAGCGCCGCCCCCGGGACTTGGGGGGCGAGCCGGCGCCGCCCGCGTGCATGTCTGCTGCATCATGGTGAATAGGCAAATCCAAACGAAGACTTCGCTGAACTCTGCAAATGAAAGGAAATACAATGTTAATAAAGATGCAATCAAAGAAGAAGCAATTTTAATCAGCGAGCGAAAGCGAAGATAGGAAGAAAATGTTAAATGAAAAATTTGTCACGACTACCCTAAGGGACTTTTCATGACTTAAAAAGAATACAAATATTAGACATAGGTAATATTAAAAAAGATTTTCTGGCTTTACTTAGAACTTAATAGACAACTATTATTGAATTAATATAAATAATTTGAAAATATTGTTGAATTGATGAGTGATCATATTTTCGAGAATGTTGTTTAAACAATCAATTATTCATTCATAAGGTGTCAAATGAAATTTGATGCGAAAAATTGTGTTCATATTATATCAAACTCTGATTAACAATAAATTATTGATAAACACTATCTAACACTATTAAAAAAAGCTTTCGATAGAACCACAAATGAATGGAATTCTTAAAGGAGGGCTGAGTAAAATAAACCTAAAATCAAACGGCCAAAAAAACAAAACAAGAGACAAAAATATTGTCAACCTTCCGTTCGAGATATAACACCATATTTTAAAAAAAATCGATAATACATTCGTAATCTTCTGGTCGTTTATCAAATTTGTAGCAGATAAAATAATTTATAATTTCCTATCTTATCTATACACTTAAATGAATTAATAAATAACGTAATTTCTTTATATCTCTAATAATTGTACTGTAAAGCCCAAAGACTCAATAACAGTACATTGTGAAACATATCATAGACATACTCAGAATTTAAAAAGTTGTATTGTAACCTCACCGAAGAACAACTCTGAACTCCCGGTCTGAGACTCCAGTGCCCAGTACCATTGACTGTCACCAAAGCATAACAATTAAACAACAGTAAAATTGATATTTTCAATATTATTTACCAGCCTGATGCGACCGGATTATAAAAGCAAAGTGGTCCATCAAGGGTGGCAAACCGGAGACCGCCACAAAATGCGATAGAGACGTCAGTTACCTGGCCGCGGTGTCGCTGACAAACGATAACAAATTTTTATTGACCCACAAACAGTCGGCGCACCGGAGATGTTTCACACTCATTAACAAGCCAAAGGAGACTATTATTTTTTTGTTACTCCCCTCTAAAATAAAGTGTTAAAAATTTACATCGTATTTACAAAAGACTTTAGAATACAGTCGATTTCGTCTTTACTAATCAGTTACGTATACGAAAGTAAATACAATAATATATTGACTCGTCTTTTTATGATGTAAATTTAATTATTTATAAACGTTTCGCGTATATATAATATTATTACTAGCTTATATAATATGTACTAATGGGGTTTAATATACCTACGATATTTAAGTTAGGTATATTATCTCGAAATGAAGATCAAAACACATTATTTTAACATTTCTATCTGAAAACTATCCGCAAGGAATTTATCAGATAGATAACGTCATTAACAAAAAGTTCTTTTAATGACATTCTAATGGGTACTATATATACAATTAAACTTCATAAATGTCACTGAATAATTATTACCAAACGGAAAATAAGAGAAAAGGCTTTTTGAAAGGGACAGAAAACGTTACAGAAAAACGTTGACGATTTTAGATTATCTTTTTATATTACATACTAGATTATACCTATATATATTATATATAGATTTATGCATAGTCATTCTATTACGACAATTTTACCAACCGCAATAGGATAAAATAGTCCTGTCGTGTATTGCATATAAATTAAAGTTCAGATAAATTATTAGATTTAAAAATAAGCTCGAATGTTTGACCTTGACTAGAAGAAGAGAAAAACCCATTTCAAAACATTGTTGCATGGTTTATTATTGTAAACAAACATCTTTAAAATGGGAGGGGAGCCGTGTGACATTATTTTAAAATATATTTTTTTATGTGAGCATCTTCGTAGGTATTGGATTTTTTTTATAAAGATAGAGCGATTTTAATTAGAGTGACAAATAACAGCTCTGCTTAAAAATTCTCGAGGGTTGGAAATTCTTCAGTTAGATAATCGATCGCACAGGATGTCACCTTGGGGTTATAAAATTTAACGTTCCTGATTTAATTCAAATGTGTTTATTTATTTAGGTTAGCGTGCATTTTCTTTTAGCTAAAATACTTTTGACGACAATATTAAAATTTACAACAACTTTTCAAAACGAAATGCTGCATATTTTTCCAAAAATAAAAGTACCTACCTAAGTACCTAATTTCATTTATAAATACATAAAAATGAAACAAAATGAAATCCTAATTTTTCACGTGCAATAGGTACGTTTTATTTAATTCAGTTTTTTTTATTATCTTGTATGTAATATTTTTTTATGCTTATGAAATGATACCGTACCTAGTGGTTAATTGAACAATGGTATGTCACAATTGGTACATTTCATTGTCTTAATAATTCATAACATACAAAAACATAAAGAGATCACGTACTTAGGTACCTACATTTTCGGTGACCAATGCAAAAATTATTGAATTACATTTTTTTTTCAATTCAATAATTGCTGTTCTGGCACCAACGTTGATTTAATTCGTAATTTGCTCATTTCGGATGATTTTTGTCAATTTGGACCTACATTTTTTATTGCAAGTTACAATTATTACAATTTACCGAGATTAACACGAAGACAGGTGCTTATAATTTTATTAATTAAACACATTTTTTGTTTTATTGACTTGAAAGTGCTGTCAAAAATATCTAGGTAAATACTTAAAATGAGACCTTTTTTTAAATATATTGTAAATTTTAAAAGTTTTTGTTGTATTAATGTGTCTACACCGTACATAAAGAAAACCAAATTAAACCATTCATAATTACATAAATCTATATTTCCAATATGTTTATAGAGTTCGTTTGTTAGCCTAAATAAAGCAGAAGATAAAAAGATGTTTTATTATGATTAGTTCATTTGTCAATCCATTGAAATAAGGTCGCGCAGGGAAGTGCTACTAGGGTAATAAACCAGCGCTGTCGACGAAAGAGATCACAATTCACAATACGGACCTCCTACGTGATGATGCAGATCAGAGGGACAAAGCGTCTCATCACGGCGGGAAAAACAGAACCGCCGCAACACGGCAATAAAAATAATAACATCATGAAAAAAAAGAACGCGGCTCATTTTACACGAAACCGTGGCGGGCTGCAGGCTTCTCGGCTAACAAGAATTGTCGCGACAAAACCAGGAACTAGAAGGAGGTGGGCTAGCCGATGTACGAGGAGAAAAAACACATAAAAAATCTCAACACTAAACAAGGGCGGAGAATAATTCAAAAAGTTAATTTTTAATATATCATTTTTATTTTTATATTAAATGCGAATTATACTGAACCGCCTTGTATGATAATAAATCATTATTCTTAATTCTATACAACTTAAGCTAAAAACAATTTTTAGATTATTTATTAATAGTGTTTATTGTAGCTGATTAAAAATAAGCAACAATAGTAGGCGACGATTTTCCAATAAAAGTGTTTGATTTACCAAAATGATTAAAATGTTAAAATTGATAATGCATGATGACTAAATATGTAAGTATCTCATTTTAGTAGGCATCGTTAAAACGTTAATAAATTGTATATATACATTTAAAAGTATTATTTTAAAACGTGTAGGTAATAAATTATTAATACAATTCAATACGAAAATGAATATCGATTTAATACCGCGATACGTCGAAATACTGATCCATTTTTTGCCGCGCGCCAGCACCGACGCGCCCCCCTGTCACCGGTGCGCGCTCTAGAACAAAAAGAGTTTAAAAACCGGCGTAAACTAATAAGGCCTAGCTCGTAAATGTTGAGTGGCCATAATGGGATTCAGTTAACGCGGCGAGTGGAAAAAGGTCCATCAATCGGCGGCCGGCAAGGGAAAATCTGTACCGGCCGAGGTGGCTAACCGTATCGACACATGATTAATTTTATTTTACGACTTGAAACAGTAAGATGACGCATGTATGCCTACTTGATAATCAATTTGCCACAATTTTTATTTTACTCAATATAACTATCATCTCCTGGAAGAATGATAATAGATACGATCCCCAGGCTGAAAATAGATGTATCTACATAATATTTACTATTAGGTACTTAAATGAGTAAAAAAAGGTGAGAGAAACATATTGAAAGAAAATATTAATTAGATTTCATTTGACACAAACAGCGTAATCGATTTATCAGAAGATTTAAAAGGAGGCCTCGAAAAGGTTCAAACTAATCATACAATTAAAAAATTTAAGCTATTATTTTAATGGAATCAGTCGAAGCGTCGGGCCTATATGTTACTAAACGTGCCACTGACAGTCATCGAAGTTCATCAAATCACAACCCTCCGTTTTACACATAATAGTGGGAACAACTCAGCTGGGTAAACAAATTATGAAAGATTATTGTTGACTCAAGAAGGAGGATACCTAGATTGAGGTGGTGGGCAGTCAGTGGGCAATCTCTGATATTAAGGGGTTGCAGTAACTACGAAGATGTTTAATTAGATATGTTTATATTGGAATTTTCATAATATAAGTAAATAATATAGAATCGCTCAATAAACATAACGAAAGCGACATTGTAGTAAGGTATTAAAAAGGTGATTATATTATATAAATTGACAAGCTTTATAACGTTTAAATTTAATATAATACGACTATGCATCTTGTTATGTCTATTATTAGGCGGATATATATTTTCATTCACGTCTTTGCTGGCACGAGATATATACATGCAAAAAAACCGTTGTATGCTAATGAGATATAATGATGTTTTATTAAAAATAATCTAGTCCGATCTCTTGAGAAGTCGTGGATTTTACGGCCATCGATACGGCGTGACAATTTGCATACATTAATTATTACGCTATCCTGATAATAATATTGATATTGTGAAAATTACCTATGAACGGTGATGTACGTGTATTTTAATAAACTCGACCGTGTTTATGGGCTTCCATGATTTTATGTGACGTTATTAAGTTAAGTTCGTTATCATTTGCCATTTTAATAAGCAAAACTGGAAGACTCAACGAGGCCACTTCCACATTTTTCTGTCGCATATAAATTCCAAACACTGATCTAAAAACTAAGTGATTACTATTATCGGACTAACTGTCGCTGGACAACTAGTGTAGTGTAAAAAAAACGCCGTGAAGTGAGTAGCGATAAAACTGATTGACACTTTTGCAAATCAAAGTAGAATTTTATTTAATAAATAGCAAACACGCTGTAATTATACTTAATGGCGTGGAAAAAGACCGCGAGATGGCACTTTTAATGTTTATGGAGGAAACGTCAAAGTGCCATATTGTTTTTTTGCACCGCGTCTTCTGCGGAAAACTCGACCTGCGATAATTGTCAGGGAATGGAAAGTATTCAGATAATAGCGACACGGGATTATATTTTTTTTTAAAACGCAGTGTGCGGCCTTTTTTGTTTTATGAATTAAACGCACGGAGAGGATCATTATTTACGACAATTAACGCTTGCATTTCTTATCGTTACAAAGCAATATCAACACACAGTTTCTTGTCCTGTATCATTGATGTATTATTTTTCATTCATAAACAAATATGAATTAAAACAAAGAAACAGCTAGAAGAATGTTAATTATAGCTTTACTATATTCGATTTGAATAGCATTTAGGTATATTTTTTATATATCATGCAAACTAGTTTATCTTGTATTATTGATGTATTTTATTTTTATTTAGAATAAAGATCTTTTGTGAATTCAAGCAATGAAATAACTGCAAATGCTAGTTGTACATATTTAAAACATTTGATTACCATTTTTCAATTCAATTACGATTATGTTTATTAATATTATTGCAAATTTATTGATACAAACGCAGTACAGTAATAAATTATGTATGAAGTAGATCAAATGCTGTCAAATCATGATATAACTGTCATAATCATGATACTCGTATTTGAGGGTAAAAAACTATCGGAAAGAATTATATCAAACTAATGTACTTACATATAATACTGATTCAATAAAAAAACAATTCATTGACTTTACAATACAGTTATGTATTTATGCTGTTGATTCACATTAATACAAGCTGATTTCTTAAATTATTTAATATAAACAATGTCTTCTAAGTACCAAAGTAAAATAATAAATATATTACGATTATTAAAAGGCTCTTAATGATTATCATGACACCTAGTCTCATGTCTTCGTTTGCCCTTTTACTGGGGTATAAAAATGCAACCAGAGTGATTGCAGCTCATAAAGAACTTGGTGTTTGGTGAAGTAACGCCGGATAGATTATCGCGACCTACCGCAACATTGTTGAGCGGCGATTACATCGCGAAGGTAGGCGCGGATGATCCACACACCTGATAAAATATGCATGCATGATTTAACTATATGATTAACCGATACTCATACTATACTATTGACTTATCGATTCACGCTGTACCGAAACGCACACAAGAAAATGTCTTTATAAAAATAGCATGTTCCTAAGAAACATTCTGCAAACTCCTAACTTTTACTCCTAACGGCTGATTACATTATTCAAAAATCAAAACAAATATTTTGTCGTACTAAATCTAGGTGGTTTCGTATTTCACATGACGTCATCAAAGATTTTATAGTACTTTTCGTATAATATATTAAACTTATTGCGTTAGAGCTTTAAGCTTAGTTACCAGTAACCATTGTAAATAATAAGTACCCATCTAAGTATACATTATTTACCCCCGATTTAACAAAATTTTGATTTTACTGCAGAGACAAACAACTGATATCTTATAAGAACAAAAATTAAAATAGACTTTTAATTTTTAGTTGTATGCATCTCAATAATTTGAGTCAATTAAATAATGTAATATGGGGCTCATTATTATCAAGCTCTGGTGTGACAACTGCACATATTAAAATATTACGGTCCTATTAAAATTAAACATATTAAATCAGAGCTTTCTAAAATTATTTATATTTTAATTTATATGATAGGTAGGTACTTATATAGAACTTTAGGGATGTACCTACACCTACACCTTTTTCCAATCAAATAACACATCCTTGGATGATGAGAAGTGGTTCGAAGTTTTATTGTTTTGTTATGTCGTTAAGTACCTAGGCATTAAATTATTTGCGAGCCGGTACTTGCTACTCAAAAGCAGTTCAAGTTACACAATGTAATTAATATAATGATAAACTTTAATTACTGGCTTCAATGTGACAGGTACGTGAAAGACTTCAAAAGGAGTCAATCAACTTTGCAAAAGTGTTTTATAATCAAAGCAAGTATACCTACATACAGGTAGGTAACATATATTACATATTACTTAAGTGCAAAAAATATATTAGTTAGTATTTAACAATAAGGTAGTTGCATGTAAGAAGTACAAAATATGTACTTTAGAATGAGTGTGTCGTAAGTCCAATTTTGCCAAAAATAAGTTAGGCATATACAGGATTTGTATAGTATGTACCTAGGTATATTATCATTTAGAGCTATTTCATAATTTGACTTTATTCATAACAGAAACATAAAATTCCTGAAACCATGAAGTCCTTTTAATATTGGCGCTTTAAAAACCTTAAATTGATAAAGATCAATAATATATTCACTCTCAGATACTTACATATACCTATACAATGTTTAATTATACCTACATATATTTTTATATGAATTGTAATTGTTAAAAAAATCAGTTGGATAATTATTACTAGGAACTTTTCAAAAAGTTGTAGGTACATCGCCAGTGTACCCAGAAACCATTGGTCGTGGAGTCTACCCTGCGGATGATATCAAATTCATACTGCTTTTGTACCTTTACCCAATTGGTTGAACGAATGGTTACCAACCATTCCTTGTTAATATTCATTTATCTTATTTCATTTTATTTTATTTCATTTTATGAAGGCTTTAGTCGGTATATGGTACCGTAATATTTAGTTTTGATAATAACCAAAAATTAAAAAAATATTTCAAGATAGAACTTAAAAAATTAGTTGAACAAGATAAAAAAAAACTTAGTTAAGTATTTTGGTACCTAAGGCTTATTGACAATTAGATACATGTAGTTATGCACTTTAATTGTAAATACCGAATACTTGTCAGCTTTTAAAATCATTTTATACAATCCAATAGATAGCGTTGGAAGTAATTAAGAATTAAAGAATTAAGTGTTTGTGAGCTTTAAAGTTAACTTTACAACTTGATAATAATATCTTCAGGGCGGCAATAGTTTGCGGCCACATACGCAGTGGTGCGCAAAAAATCCCCCATCAGCGCAGAATCGCGGCAATACAGAGGACAGGAGGTATTCCGGCAATGTCCCGGACACGCCGATGCATATTCCTCTGCCTTCTAGAAGCGGCCTACCGATGTCCTACAACTAGACCGCCCGCTGCGGCCCTTGGAAAAAAGCGCGCGATAAAGGTCACCGGATGGAGAAAAACTCGCGCAGTTAGCGGCCAATTAGGCATGTCATCTGTGATGAGAAGTAAAGTGCATATATGCAGTTTTGTTGCAGAAAGCAAATTATTTTTCCATTCATAACAATCTTCTTAACTACTTAGCTACTTACCAGTTAAATAATTTCAACTACTCATTTTATAATGTAAATATTATTATAATAACGTACCTAAGAATTATAACTAACAAGATTGCTATAACCTTTTTATCGTTTATTGTCCAAATATCGTTCATTAATTACTTAGAATGTTCCTCGTAGGTATATTAGTTTCATGAGAAAAGTATTCGATAATACTACAAATTTATTTTTAAATCAATTATTACTACTATAAATAAAGACAGTTATCTAGGTAAGAATGTAAGTAGGTACGTATTTTTATACGCAAGGATTTCTTTCAAGTAGGTAGGTATCTAACTAATTTCTATAAAAAAATTCGAATAGTAGTTTGAGAATAAGTATAAGTATACCTACTTATAAGTAAGTATATTATAAGATCAGAAAAAGCACGTGATGATAA
The DNA here is from genome assembly GCF_057557595.1 of Rhyacophila brunnea. NCBI lineage: Eukaryota > Metazoa > Arthropoda > Insecta > Trichoptera > Rhyacophilidae > Rhyacophila > Rhyacophila brunnea. Next base: position 19,283,334 of record NW_028232796.1, on the reverse strand, counting down.
AATATTATGAAATTCTAAAAACACAAAATGTCAATTAAGTAATAAAAAGTTTAAATCGATAATTTATTATTAATTAATGAAACTGTTGGCGAAAAGCAAGCATTGCCGTCTTTACCGCGCGTTGATGTCTCTTCGGTTACATCATATTTCCACAATTCCGCTGACTCACAAAATAATAATTCACTTTACGAGTAGACTAATATGACGAACAATAACAAAACCATGTCATTCGTTTCTCTAAAATGCTAAACAATATTTAGATAATATCTAACCAAAGCATTTCCGATTAATTCCAATAGTTTCATTTAAATAACGATCAAACGTGTAGGTAATTATTAGTTATATAGGTACATCGAGCTACAATGTACATTCTACATGTTAGTTAACTAAATTAGGTATAATAGGTACCTATATTCTTCTTAAAACTATCGCGAGTAGGTACCCAGTAATTGTGCGTTTGTCACTGTAATAGAAATAGATAATACAGCTAGAAAGGTACCTGACAGGTAAGCCTCTGAAAAAAAAAATTGAAAAGGTTTTCATTTTGCGTAACATAAAAATCTACACATCTGCTATTTTTAATAAGCATGTTATTACCTTTAGATACAAAAAAATGAAATAAATAAATTACATAACTAAAAATTGACTTAGGTGGTACTAAATCAACATGGCGATGCAAGATAAATAATTTTAATATAGTCAACATATTATTTTATTATGATACATCGATAATTATTATGTGATAAATTTAAGTCATTATGTAGGTAGGTACTTGCAGCATCTTTCATATTAATAATATCAAAATATTAAGGTGACGTTAACATTGAGGACCGAAATCGAATATCTACGTCACTATGACGTTATATGCGGTTTATTTAGAACGGTGATGAAAACAAACTATTAGACTTAATAGTTTATTTATAATAAATAGGGCTTTCGTTAAAATTCGTCATTCGTCGGTTTATTTTAGAGACGATTATTACGCTATCTAAAAATCCGTTCCGATACAAAATCCAGTTTTTCCACTAAAAATAATACAATTAATTAGGTATTTTACGCTGACTACAACCTACTCACTATCTTAAAATAAAAACTGCGTGATTCAAAGTATGACAAATCTCGCAATGTTATTTTGCACATAGGTATCATTCAAGAAGTTATCAACATAGCTGAGCGTAACAGCGATCACATTTTTAACCAAACGAGAGAAAACTAACTTCATTAAGCAGTGTTAGGTATATGGGTAGTATCTACCTATTACATTATGTCAGTTTAAAAAATAAAAAATGTTATTCACATAATATGAGTTAACTGTTAAAGTATTATTGATAGTATAGGTATATTATGTCATTCAAGAATGTTATCTGCAGTTAGCTCTATGATTTCAATTAAATAATACCTTGTCGAAATACCTCAAATGCGTACCTACATATTATTTATAGCAAGTATTTTAAAAATCTCTTTATATTGGAAAATTCTTTGAAATGATTTGCCAATAACAATTTATTTCAGTTTGTAAATTAGGGCGAATAGAAAATTATGTGAAAATTTACTTACTTGGGCTAAATTTTCTTAAACTTCTATGTATGGAGCTTCTGCGTGGCTTTTTCGTTAATGATATATAATTAAAACTATTATTGACTATGTTATCATCACTTGGCAGTAATGAGACGCTTCGGGAAAAATGTCTTTTCGAACCGGTCAATTTTCCCGACAATTTTCTATTTTCCGAGGAATCAAACATCACGTCGAAGGATATACTATCACAGCCGCATCTTTGATTTCTCCGCCTGTCTTCGTAAGTCTTTTCGGTGAAGTGGATTTCTTTGGCAGCGGACTGCAGCCTGATGGCCACTTGTCCAAAGTCTCTTTTGGTCTCGCTCTTCGCCCTCGCCGTCGTGAGGGCGGTCCTCTGCTCCCTGTACAGCATACCCGGGATGTGGTCAAACTCACACCCCAGACAAGTCCCTGCAGAGGGCGGGTCGACATACACCGGACAGCCCATCGTGGAAAATTGTGAAGAGAATTTTCGCGACGTTATAAAAAAAATGCGTTGCACAATACTGCACGAATGCAGAAAACTTATAACGTATCTGGGTATCTAATAATATAACGTCTTATCACAGGCACTTCGAAATATATTTTTATTGTTTTAATAGTTTTATCATTAAACAATTCTCTATTAACACTTGTTCATTAATAAAATCGTAGACATTGGTACGTACACTAAAATAAACCAAAACTTCACGGAATGTATTGTGAATGACCGATTGATGATAATCAATTTATTAGCGATATGGATGATTTAAAACATCGAACACAGATCATAAAAAATCAACCGTGTGTGTACTGTCAAAAAAATAATGTGTCTGATTTTTTCGGAGGGATACCTGTTGCCCGCGCAATGTCGGGTGGCCAACTGAACTGTAGAGTGTGCCGTCCCGCGGGCATATAGCTCGCGCCCCGCCCCCTCTCGCGTCGCGTCCCGTGCCACGTGCCCGGTGACGAATAAGCGCTGGGGAATTCGACCGACGGGCCAATCGGCGCGGCTGATCCCCCCCCTGGTGATGGCGGGCGACGACGCCGCAGCATCTCCGACGACGCCGTCTCTCGTGAGACCAACGGCGTCGCCGTGAGTCGAGAGTTCGAGAGTCACCACTCACTCGGTTGTCGGACGTCGATTGGTAAAGTGCACCGAGCAGGTGTATCTTCGGCATTTTAACGCCAGCAGTTAACGCAATATTATGACAACTTTAGCGAAGCATAGTTTGTTTTATCATCAAGATTAAAATTAATTACTATGATTTAATTTGCACTAAGATTTAAAATATTCACTTTCCTTTACAATAAGTAGATACATACCTACTTATAGTTTTTCATATTTATGTCACTATAATGCAAGTTATAGTCGTATATTAATTAAGAATCCGACGTGATATTATTTTTTTTAAAGGTACCTAAGTGGTATTTAAAAAAAAATCTTTCAATTGAAATCTACTAAGCTTGAGCATTTACCAAAAATAACCTGAAATAATTAATGCTATTTAGGTACTTACATCAATAGATAGGTAAGTAGACATGTGTATAAAGTATATTACTTAGGTATTAATAACTTTATTATATAGAAAATTCTAATTATCACCAAATACGACCGATATCAATTACCTATACCTACATAGATACCTACTTTCCTAGTGGTGTTTCAAAAGACTTCTATGCCTTAAGAGCAAACTGATTCGAGGTAAGTAGGTACACAAAAATCACATAATCAGTATGTTCGCGATTGTTTTTAAAAGTACATAGGTGCCAGAATCACCAACTCTTTTAGTAGATCCTTTTCCATATATACTACATCGTGAGAGTTTCAAGGGACTCTCATCTACAATAAAATATGAAGTTGATCCTTCCTACGCATGTTTGATAGATCACCCTATAGCTATGTAATTATTTAGATTTTTAGTCAGAAACTAGGTTACCTAGTTACAATATTCAATTGTAAAAAAGATAGCAAAGCTTTACTAAAAGCTTTTCATGGGTTTTCCAAATTAATGTAGAACGACGTCATATTAAAAGTAAAGAGACTTATCTACTTTACCTCATAGGTAATTTCCGGTTTAACAAAATGGTTGAATATGCTACTAGAACACCAAGATGAAAAACCCATTTCGTAGAAAGATCTTACGTAGTTATAACATGTTATCTATTATAGGTACCTACTTACCTATATCCGGCAATTATAAATAAAATGTATTGATATCTACAATGCAATTTCCTTCCATCAGTATTTCTATACAAACAGAGTTATCTTCATATAATATATAAATGCGATAATATTATGACGAGTCGACTTTAGGTACGCACTGGGAATTTTTGCATGGATAATGCACAATATGGTAAGATAAAGATAGTTGGCACCTGTTGCTAAGGGCTTATTGTCATACTTCGATTTACCTATGATTCACACGTATAACTTTCTATATTCTATAAATCTATATCTACCTCACTAACTAAACAGACTCACGCTTGTAAAATAAATAAAAAAAACGATTCAAATTTATTTGCAAAAGATACAATGACGGTAATATCATTTCCGAATTACGTTATTTACCCACCTGCTATCTATGTTTATAGTATACATAGCAGGTTTATACTAATTTTGTGTAAGTACCGATACATCTACTTGATGTAACATCATTTTTCCACTAAAATATTTTGCAAGCGGAAATATTTTTCAAAAAAGTTCCCCATTTACACCTAGAATGAACTTGGTTGAACATATTTGATGGATGCGTTTTTGTGACGTCCGTCAAACTATCAGTAGATGGGTTACTTGGGATGGGATCTTACTTAAATAATTAATTAATCCTGTAAAAGTAACTTGTCTTACGCATGTGTAAACATTTTTCCGTAAAGATATTTATTACGAGTCAATTTTTTCGATTTATTAGGTATAAGATAATATTATTTGATACCTAATTATTAATTAAAATAGGTCTGCTATGTTACAAATTTCATTAGCAATTAAATTTCTAATTGATGTAGGTACCCAAGCTTCACTGAGTATCAAAAGATTTATATTTACTTTGAGATCCAACATCAATATTAAACTTATTTGATAATATTATTTAGATTCCGATCTGCGAATTTTATTAAAAAAATCAGTATGCATGCATAAAGGACCCAAGCATTCATAAAATTATAACTCTAAGTAACTAACTCCCTATAAATCAGTATATCGTATGAGTGGGTGAGTAACAGATTTCTATCTAAAGTATCTTATATTTCAGAGGAAATTCACCATTTGCATTCATAACAAAATTTTAAATTCCTAAATACAACAAACCGAAGCTCCATAGATACAAAGCGACTGGAAAATCTTAATTTACGGTTTCTCGAAAGTGTGCTTTTTGGAGATAGGTAGGTATGATATTACTCAGGTACCTATAAATAATAGTTTTACTCCTATGAAATTTGAAAAAAAAAACAAATATAACAGTTATTTAGTGTCGATTTAGGTAAGTACTTGGATGCCCCCTGCAAATATTTTTCTATTTAACACAGTAATGGAGTGAAGATTTGTATACACTTTGATTGATTGTGTTATGGTTTGATGATTTTTTTACACTCAGATTGTGAAAAATTTGCATAAAAAAATGATAGATTTATCTGCTTCAAGAAAACTTCCATTGAGTTTATTCATTTAATTTACCCACTTAAAACATATCAATATCAAAGGAGATACGTATTACTGAAATATTGAAATAGGGAAAAAAATAGATTTCTTTGATACTTGATACTCGCTTCCAATAATTTACTTACCTAAAAATAATAATAAATAATAGTGAAAATGTTACTTATTTATTAGCATTGTCTATGTGCAGATGCTAAAATGTGATACCGTTGGACACCACCTATAAATAGCATATCCAATATGTACCTACTTACCTACCACCAAAAGGCCAAATGGTGTGAAATATTTTCTTCACGGTTCTACATTTTAAAACGATGTATTATACAATTGTACGTGTATAAATATACCAACCATCCTTTATATGTTTGCAACGATGGCAGTCTTACCAGTGAACTTGGAGTCTTATGGAGGTCAAGGCTGTATTCTGTGAGGACCAAATGTCGTTTGTTCAAGACGTACATGCTACCTGTATCTCTGTATGGCTATGAGACATGGCATCTTACCAAGCTTCAAAAGTCTCGACTTTTGAGCTTCAAGAATCGATGTTTCCACCGAGTGTGCGACAACCCTACATCCTTGCAGCACAACCTCAAGGATTCCGTCAACATAGTCGACCATCCCGCACGCTACAGCGGTGCTAAAAAAGCAATTTAGGCGGGAGGCGAGAGATATGGCAATGCTTGCCTTTTGCCTTGCCCCATCACTAGGGTATGATATATAAAAGTAAGTAAGTAAGTATATGTGTTTAAATTTTTTTTAAATAACTACGAATGTATATTTTAATAAAATAAAATATGTTCCTAAAATAAATATTGTATGTAGGTTTACCTTTTAACACAATGAAAATCATCACTCTACCAGAATTAGTAAATGTCTAAAAATAAAGTCGGAATTCGCATCCTGCAGATATTTTATACCCATTTATGTAATGACTGATGTCATAGTAATCAATCGAATGAACTCACGTATCGATAGAAAAAAAAACTCAACAAAAACAATATATTATAGTCAGTTATTTTTCTTGACCTACAAAAAAAATCTATATAATTTCATGCAAATTACTATCATCTAATTTCAGAAACCAGACTCAATAATAATAATAATTTTAATAAGTAATTAATTATTAATTTGGATCATTATCGATAACTTACGAGAAAAGTTATTTGACATACTTAATAATAATATTCTTACGTAGGTTAAAAAGCCAACATTTGCTGATATAAAATATGGTGTTTACTCTATCCATACGCAAATCAATTGTTGAATGTTTAGTCACACTTATAAATAATATATTTAAATATTAAATAAAAAATACGCACTTATCTTCGAGTACCTAAGTTGTTAAATAACCATTCACATGTGTACTACAATAGCCTAATCTAGTGCCTACATAATTATGCAAATAATGTCTGACACATAGTCATATTAAATGACAATAAAGAATAAAGTGTTGGCAGTTACCGAAAATGTAATTTACTTACTTACATGGTTAATAGTATATTATTATTTAGTTATTGAGTTTAAATTTACATATTAAAAATACAGCCGAGTAGTATTATTATAGATAACTGAATATGTATAAAAATGTATAAGTATATTAAATCAAATAAAAATAACTTATTGTGTCTTAAAATTGTTGTGTTGTATTATTTGTATTTTATTTGTGAATAATTAGTAGAAGGCATTAGTAGATTAGCGGAAGGAGCAGCGGCAATTTTCTTCTTCGCAGATGACGCAATCGATTCGTTAGAAGATTTTAAAGGGGACCTCGAAACAGTTGTAGCTAGTCATGTAGTAAATTATTAGGTATTATGCAAAAAAAAAATGCGCGTTCCTACGTATTTTGAGTTGAAGCATTGAGTACAAATCAAAAGAGTCTAACCTCTCAAACATAATATACGTACATGTACACAAAAATACTATAGGTAATAATCTTCATTGATTGGTATTTTTACTAAGTACCTACGTTGCTAGTTCTAATTTATGGTTTTTATTTTATATATTTTATTTTTTTGTTATTTTTTATAAATTATTTTATTTTATAAATTTTGTTTGTGCCTCAATATCACTCAATGCTTTGGGCCTCCAAGTCCCTAAACCTACCACTGGAAACGAGGTGTGTTCTTGTAGAGTACATATTCAGATCGAATTAAAGCAAGAAATAATGAACGGTTTCTGTAATATAGTGCTAAATAGTTTCGCAGAAAATGTAAACCAATTCAAAAAAATGATTTTGGTGAACTTATTATTGTGTTACCGGCTATTAGCATTATTTCGACCATGCCGATGGAACGTTAATTATTATTAATTATCCGTATAGATAGATATGAGAATAATAATTGTAGTGTTGTACCTAGTAGTTAATATTGTCTGGTTTTAGTTACTGAGATATCAACCAACTACCGCGGGATACTTACACAACTACTAAGACGAGTCATTACAAATAAGTAACGACAAGAGCACAACATCTATGGCTTAGATTATAGAAAAATCCATCTATGGACTATTTAGATTAGTGGACAAGTGAAGATGTAGTCAATGGTTTATCTGAAACGTAACGCGATTGACGAAGAAGAGATATTAAAATAAATATTTATTTGTAATTTGTCACGTTTACTATAATATGCTTAGGTGTTAGATAAATACATTTTTGAATTTAAAATTGAACATCTCATGCTAATACATTCTAATATTATTACCCCCTTTTAGTGAATGTCCATTTTGCCAGGAACGTGACGTCTATCGGATAGTTGTTGCAATTATTAAGAAAAAAAAGGTATTTTATTTAGCATGAAAATTTTCATAAAAACATATATTTATATAAATGCCAATATATAGACATATTCTTATTTAATTTTAAATCTTACGTGATACACCGACAAATACTCACAGTCTTTCAAAATAACTGCAAATAAAAACAAAGTGAAAGTGTCAGACATTACCGTTAGGTTGATAAATTAGGACATACCTTTTCACAAGGTTCTGCTTCATTTTTAAGGGATGATAAACACCTTTCGGATGCTATCCAATATAATTTTACGACCGTTATTGACTCTTCAAAGCTTATTATAATATGTTTTATTATTGTTGACCTTGTTTATTTTTTTCATTTATATTTTGTACTTGACTTTTACAATTTTACGCCTGTTTGTAAGGTGTGCTTTTTGTAGCTTTGTGTTTATTGTTTCGCACCTTATTTGTTATTATCGTCTCACTTCAAGCTGTAACTAAATATACCTGTAAGAAAGCAAAGGTGGTGTAAATTAATGCCATAGGTATCCTACTCTTTTAATAAACTCAGATTCCGTAATTACGTTCTTAATTATTATCTTATAATCACACCTAATTCATTTTTTTAATTGCACAGCTGAGAAAGAATCAAAATAAAGAGTTTTTTAGTTGATCTAATAAGGTAATATTTACATGTTGACTGTTCTTGGTTATCAGCGTCCACATACGTATACCTATATACGTTGGTTTGGTAGTTACATAATAATCGTTTGATAAAAGCCTTCAGAAAAATTATATAAGTATATTTGTTAGTAATATAATAGATACTTATAGATTTGTATATGTTTATATTCGTACCTAAAAAGGTTAAAAAATGATTTATATTGCTTTCTTTCGAATAAGAAAACTTTAATTAATAATACCTACATTATTAACATGTGTATGACATATGTAGTAGGTACTGTAAATAATAATTTTAGACAATTAGGAATTGTATTTTTTAAGATTGGGCATACTCTTCAAAAGCATATTTATAATTGTGATATTGAAATAATAATGATTTGATATAGGTAATTATAACGTGTTTTGTCAAAACGTATATTTCAATTTTCAAAACAAATGAAACTAGTGTTGTCATTAGTTTCTAATTAAATTATACATTTACGATGCTATTTTAAAATAATGAAGAACAATAAAAAATATATTACCTAATGACAAACTCTCACACCACACCACATATGGGCAACTATTATCTAGATAAGTATATTAAATTTATTTATTGGTTTTGTGTAGAATCATACTTGGAATGAATAAGGCATGCGCCATATTATACATCTATGCACGCCAATGATTACATTTTTGTGAGAATTTACAAACGATTATATTCTTGAAATAATAATATTTTAATATAAGCTTAAAGTTCCACCACTGTTTCTGCAATCTAGAAATGAAATCTATATTGTTTTATTACTCACACCTTCGTCTCAAAAGACTACCGTTGGTAGCGTTGTTTTTTCGGGGCGCAGGGTAGGTGCCCAAACGCACCCCCGCGCTGGCAAATTGGACGCACTTTTATGCCTTTATTACACCCCATGCTTCACATTCAATGCACCTCTTGTAGGCTATTGTTTCACCATGAATGCTATTCAAAAAATTGTTATCATTGTTGCATGCCGCTCTGACAATAATTCTCTGCCGGATCTTCGAGTGTACCTTTGTCACATTCTTCAAGAAAATAAAAGCGATGTTGTAAGTGTTCCGATTGATGGAATTATGGTGACGAATTGTTTTATTGCTAGGCACGTTCCTTAAGACTAAGGTAATATGCAAGTTTTTATATACAAAGTGTATATTAGTGCTCTCAATAGTACTGAATGGACAGTGTTAAGTTATTTCATTTAAAAAGTACCTACAAGTCTATTTTCAAATTATGTTGCCTATATACAATAATCTTTAGCATGAGGTACCCGAATTTGCAATGATTTAAGTAGTAAGTATTTTCACAAAAAAATTATTGTTTTATTAACAGCGAGATTTAGTGTTAATAAGAACCAATAAAGAGGGTTACCTCAAAACAGGCAATTAAATCGAACTTTCACTTTCGAGAAAAGTGTAAGTAAGTACCATCGTCCATCGATTAGTAGTTAAAAAAAGATGGTAGGTATTTAAACGTTGATAATCTCTAGATACTGTCACGTATACTTTGCTTATTTTGATTTTTATAGAATACATTAAAATGGAATTTGTTTGGACGATAGTTAAGTAGTAGAGAAATAATAAAACAATATTTCACTGCAAAAATAATAATGTACTAGATTTCTTGTACTGTTACCTACGGGAGCAAATGTGCAAGTATGATATAGGACTTGCTATTACCAACTGTATTCACCTATAATTTAATTATGAACTCATATTGTTCAGTGTGCAATGCGAATAATGGCAGCAACTCTACGTACATTTGTTTTGAAAATTGAAATCCAGCGTGACAAAAAAAAATGTATCTCAAACTTAAAGATTTTAATATATTCTATAATACCATTATGATAGCGAATATACAATAGTGGCGTGCGGTGACTTTTGATTGTAGGGATTATGTTGAAAAATACATAATAATTATATTCGCTATATTATTATGTACCTACTTGGGATTTTGTAGCAATATAATTATTTAATCTCGATGGATAGCGTACGGCTTGTGGATAGCTTTAATAAATTCTAAAAATATTTATGTAGGTAATATAAATAACATAGAGCCTTTTGAGAAAGTTGAGTTAAAATTTATACACTATTTCACAATCTTTAGTTACCTGTCAAATATCTCGTATTTTTTTACATATAAACAGTTGAAAGTCTACAATTTAACACAACGTGTAGATTCCACCGCAAAAAAACCTACAATTTTAATAGGTACGAAAATTGTATATAAGCTCACGCAAGAACTAAAGGAAGAGCAGACAACCGATAATGATTTTTCAAGCAAAATCTTCTTCAGTGAAAAGGCGCATTTTCACCTCAATGGATAGGAAACGTTAATAAGAAAAACTGTCGTTTTTGGCGCGAGGAAAACACACAACTGATTCAAGAGAGGACATTACAATATGTTGCAAAGGTCACTGTTTGGTGCGAATTTTGGACTGGATGCGTCATCGGGCCGTACTTATTCGAATATGATAAAAGAGCAACCGTTACGATCAATAGCGTCCGGGGTCCGCTATAGGCAAATGATAACTAATTTTTGCTAGTGTGACCGGAATTGGTAGATTTCCAATTGTAAACTATGTGGTTTCAACAGGATGGGAAAATACTGACTTTATTGCGTGTAAAAAAGAAATTCCAGAAGTCCTTATTATTAAATCATACTGTATTAATTATTTATGGGACGCTCCGTATTTACAGCATCTATGAATTACATGAAACTAGTATCCACTTAATTGTTATTATATCGATATCGATGTCATGTCTAAATAAAAGAAACTGTCAATAATTTAAAACACTTATCATAGGAATTGGACCACGTGATCTTTTATTACCTCTTCCCTGTCAAATAAATTCTCTGTTGAATTTAGAAAATCTGTACCATTACGATATTGACGAAACGTATCGAAACTAGTATTGTGATATTATCAAAAAGTATTACCTAACTTAACTAGGTATAATATTATGTATACTGTATTTTAATACTAACTTACTAAATTCCTATGAAATACAAAACGTGTCCATTGAGAACTGTTTAATTCAATGCGTTCACACGGAGGTAAAACCATGTCGTCTACCGTCACAGCGATACGCCTAAACGAGCCTTCAAATCGGGGGATATTTCCGCGGCAGTATAATTCCGCACAGTCAATGATAATCTGTCAGTTTCCAGCGCCTGCGGAGATCTCTTTCCAGCGAACCGAACGTCAAACGCCGGCCGGCACAGCTCTGATCTGACTCACTGTGTTCGCTGGCGGGCGCGGCACGGCACTGCGATGACGTCACCCGCAGCGTACATTTCGAGTTTCCCGGAAAAACTGCCGGCGCGCGGCGAAAGGAAAAACGGATCATCAAATATTGGGAGATTGAGGTTGTAGATTTATGGTAGTTTTTTTACACGGTTCGACGTCTAGACAATTTCTCTATAATAATACCCACACATTATTTCTTAACTGGTTCTTATGTCTTTGAATGAATATAATATTATACTACGATAGTTTCACGTTTCAATGCTTGTAGTTCAAGGTTACGCACGACAGACGCTCTTGAACTTGACCATTCAAGGTTGCATATAAATATAGTAATTTATTACTTATATAATATTAAGTTCTAGCTATGCAAATATTATTATTAGCAGGGTACTGTTAGAGTAAGTTATTATCTAACTAGAAATATAAACACATTCATGACTGAATTGAAAAATCACGAATGGTATATCTATTAATGCCGACCAATAGATACCCATACGTTTTACAAAATCGAGTAATACATATTATAATATATATTATACTTATGCTTTTTTTTATTATAAATAAAATAACTTTGGTTTCATATTTTGAACTATTCATGCAAATTATAATAATGATATGTGTAATTATTAGATTTTATATAGAAAAATAAGACTGATATTGACATAGTAAGTGTCTCTACATTCTTTAGCTACACTTACATATTTTCACAATCACAAATATATTATAAGTATTTATATATTTTTCAAAATTTTTGATCGCGTATTTGACACTTTTTGCTAACAGTTTCACTTTAATATTGGAGCTTTTGCGGTAGCATGAGTGTTTTACATAATATAAACATAATAAAAAGCTTTCATTCATTTTTGGATAAAGGTATTCGGTAAATACATAGATATCATTTTTTTATTAGACTACATAATAATCCAATGGATAAAATGGCAGGCAAGATTAGTATCTGATCACCAGCTGGTGAAATGGTGACTAGCCGGACATATATCTCGGGAAGTAGGTCTAAATGACCACACGTCACCACGTTCGGCGTATGTACACGGAAAAGAAAAATTAATAAAAAGAGTGTAAGGAGCCAAGTGAGGTCTTCGTCTAGCATTGGATTGTTCCCGACTGATAATAATGACGATTTTTAACAAACCATAGGTATATCCAATTTTTATGTAGCTTTGCGGTTAAAATATATTTTACAAAATATATATAATAATCGAACCTATTTTACGCGTCATAGATTTGGATATAAAATATTTATGTATCTATTAAAAATAATTCGAATTTATTAACGAATTTATATGGAGTCATTTGCGGTGATGTATTTTATTGAGAATATAAAATCCCAATTCTGTATTTGGTAAACAGGTAAAAGTGTTGTAAGTCTTGGAAAATATAAACAATTCACATTTTTTTTAAATAAACATTGAAAAATCCACGGGATGTCAATAATACCTATTAGCAATATTATATAAACCACAAAGATTAATAGCCGCACGTTCAAATATACGGTATTCGTAAATTTTGAGTTACTCGTTCAAAAGCTTCTAGAAAGATCCGCTACTTCCGGCGGTACAGATTCATTGGCGGGAAATTCTAACGTAGCCGGAAATATGACTACAGGTGGGCGAGTCAAAGTAGCAAGTCTGCGACTCAATACCGAACTCCGTAAGTATTCAAACAATTGTCGGTATTTGAACTATTTTTCTACGAATAATGTCATTCGAATTCATATGAAAGTCGATAACGACAAAAAGTATCGATAAGTACTCATTGATTGTATCACGATCCTTTATGTAGGAACTCATTCAAATATAATCGATTACGATTAGGTATGTTTTTATGAATCAGCTGGGAAATTACTATGTTTGCATTAATATTTATCATACCTAATAGATATTGAAACGTAGGAATACTTATGGTAGGTACCTACTTTCAAAATCTGCATGATGATGAATGATTTGTTCAATGAAACGATGATTCAATTTATTTATTTTATGCATTCTGGACATTTAAATAAATTCGCTCCGACTTAAGTGGAATATATCAATACCCGAACCAATTGCATTAAACATAGATAACCATCACAATTATTGGCATCATCAATGATATTGAAAACATTTATCACTACTCTTCCACATATTTCGCTATCAATAGGTACCTATCATAAATAATAAATATGCCAATAAAAATTCTTTTTCTATTTTCCACCAGAACAATCTTTCACGGTCACTATTAAAAATTTAAAAAGACATTTTTTAAGATTATTGAACAAAAAAAAAACCGAGGACCAAGTAAAGCAGCTTACTTGGCACAGCCTTCGCTCTACCCGAGAGAAGCAGATAATCAAGAGGAGTAGATACTGTATAGTCTTGGTCGCTCAGAAGAGGTCACGATCCTTGGCCATGAGAAAACGACCAATTTGAAGAGAACAAAGGTTATGTGATAACGCTCATTCAATATTGGTGTATTTGAATGTTGCAACACACATTATTGTACAACTATAATGTGTGGTTCATTTTCGTAGGTCATTAACACATTCAAAACCCTGCGTCAAACTGTATTGTATTGGGGAATAGCCTATCGGAATTCTATATATTAATCTGTTCTGTGGTCGGTGCGTTAAGTAAACAAGCTTACTGGGGGCAGCCATCACTCTGCCCTGAGAGAAGCAAAGGACCGCGAGAATAAATGGAGAGTAGGTATTGTAGATGCCTGCATTCCAGAGTACATATATCACAATGGTAAGATACGAGGAAATGAATTAGAAAAATAAGGTATTAGCTAGGTACTATGTGAATATCTACTTAGTATTTCAAAAATAGTGAATAAATGATATCGTCGAATGGTGAAAAGCTCAGCGGGAAATAAAAACGAAATAAATACAATGCACCCTGGTGCCAGGACCTGACATGATTGCACACAATAGCATGATATTATAACGGATAAACTTAGGTGGAAAATTAACACGTTATTTTTCAATGTGGGTTTGGATTCAAAATGTGGACCAAATACCTTACGTCCATTACGCGTCGCAAAAAAAATGTTATCAAACTCCTTGGGGAGCCAGTCAAGTTATACCTACATCAGATTGGAGAGCTAATAAAAATATATCTATTATCAGTTATCATATATTAATTAATTGTTATGTATATTTTGATAAACCACAACACCAACGACCTATAACGGATATAGAATCTGCAGTAAAAATTACCAAATGAACTATCAGGATTTCTACTGGTGTCCTGCCTGCATGTGTGTATTACTTAACTTGACATAAAAAATTAACAACAAAAGATTCCGATGATATACATACCCAGCAGCGCATACAGAAAAAATGGTTCGGGAGGGTCCATTATGATAAAATATCCATAATATTTTTTTATTGATTTTGAAAGCGGCGGGAGGGGGTAGGGTGCCCTTTGGGTGGCATTTTTAGGCAACTTTTAAGAGGTATCAGTAGCACATCGAGTTCCTGAGAAAAGATATGTATTTTTCCTAGTCCATTTATATTATGTTATGTCTTCAACGGGTCCTTACAATCATTATTGTGTATGATACGAGTAGATTTTTTCTCTATTTTGTAAATCAATAGTATTTTTTAAATCTAGAAATTAAATTAAGTACCAAAGTACCTACCGATCTAGTTTTGTAAACATTAACTAATCAAAGTTTTCTTAATTTTAACATTAATCTCTGTACGTAATTTGACTAAAATCAATTAATTACCTATGCCGAATTATTACGGCCAATCCGTGGTTGTTTGCATGTCGTCCCAGGTATGATTTAAATTTAAAAAATTTGAAGTTATACTTCTTTAGGCGTATTTGGAAAATCAGATCAGAGTGTATTTTTGGCGTGTGACACATAATTTATTTTTCACACAAAAAAAAAACGCACTCGATTGGAGTCGAACCACCGATTGTTCGGTTATCAGCAAAACGCATTACCTTTAAGCCACAGTATGATACTCCAATCGTGACGATTATGCAGTATAATATTATAGCTTAGAATTGTTCCGTTGCCTAGGCAGCAAATTTATTACTGTCGGCCATTTGCAATACCTTACGTAAACAAACTATTAAACGTCATAGTGGCAGTTGTTACTTTAAAAATAAAAATAACGATAAATAATTATATAATTTAGTAATATAATATATAGAAATAAACCAACGGCGTTCCAATAAGCGGTCTCTTTTATTGTATGTGTAATTTAACAAGATAATTAAGAGCTAGCCGAAGAATCTAGTTTATCACAAGTTTCGTTTTTGTTTTGTTACGCCAAATAAGTAAAACTTCTAACGCGCGTACATAACTACACACACTGATTTTTTTTCATTAATTACTTAATTTTTCACTTCACTTCAACTTTTTAGCTGCCTCTAGTGAGCTTATTTACTTTATCAATCCAGTGCGACGACGCTCTCCCTCTACTTCGCCTTCCCCAAAGGTCACCCAAAATCACCTCTTTCTACAATTTATCACGTCCACGACGAACAATTATATTATTTATATCCGAAAATTGCAGAATGCATCTCAACGATGCTGTCATCAGTCGTTCATATATCTCGAACTTATGAATGATTGACTTGGTTCAGTCTGTGCATATCTATTTAGTATATTGATATAAATAGTTAGCCTGACGCTTTCTCCTATTACTTATTTATAATATTTACTTAGTTGCAATGTAGGCAAAAAGATAAATAACCTTTTTAGTCAATCACCTTCTTATTATTATGTTTTAATACAAATAATCTACAACCACTTCAAACAAGTGCATGTTTTCTTAGAGACAATAAAGAAAATGAGATTTTAAGAAGTCATAATAGACCCGTTAGCGGTGATGATTAAAAATGATTATCCTATAGCATTACTTTCTCATTCAACTACCCTTGTCTATAAAAAATATTCGTACAATAAGTAAAACTGTTATTTTGCAAGATTATATTGTGTTAAGCAGTAAAGCATACCTGAATCGTTTATTTTATTTACATAATCGCGTATCGCCTCAGGGTGCTAATGACGTTTTGATTACTAAAAATTGTCATAAAATAATAATGTTTGATCAACCTGACATTGTCAATGTAATTAAAAACGTGATACAAAAAAATAATAACGTCTTTATAAATACATACTAATTGTCATATTATTAATTATAATAATGTCTAATTTTGATTTTGAAATTATCCGAATTAACCTCTTTTTGAAATATATTTTTTATTAGAGTTTTAGTAGCTACCTACTTCAAAAAAATCATAGAGTTTATAATAGGTAAGTAACGTTTTATTTTGACTGTATGGAGTCTTAAGTTTTTCTTATCCGGCTCGCATATCAACACTCGCCTCGTCTGGAAGGTGTCGAATACGTCAATGTGACGTCATTTTTATTCTCAAAACACACGATGTCAAATGAAGCTCCGCTGATTGGTCGAATGCGACTTTTTTCGTCAGTCGCCGCATCCAAATGTATATAGGTACGTTTCAAGAGGTTACGCAACTGTTGCTAGGTAGATGTACGCGGTCTTCATATGCAACACCGTAGCGACATAGTTAACTAGCTGAAATGCCGGACTATTTAATTTACGCATAACATATTTATATACTTACTCAAAAATGAAAATAATTCTGACGGCTAATAAAATTAAATCAAAAAAATATGAAATTGAAATTGAATCTAAAATATGCAAATTTTATCATAATCTGTTGAAAAAATTCAAAATTGCATGGAACAAATAATTTATATTTTAAATATTCAAATATAATAAATTCAAAGATAAACTTTATTAAATATCTTTATTTAAAAAAAAACTACTTATTTAAAATGTTATGGAACTATGGACGCTAAACCAAGTGATGTCACGGAGACTTGAAGCTTTCGAGACGTGGCTGTATAGACGCATCCTCAAAATTCCTTGGACTGACCGGGTGACTATCAAATTCTCAATCGAATAGGGAAGGACCGAAAAGTTCTACGTAGTATCAAAACCAGGAAACTACAGTACCTCGGCCACATTAACTTAACAGGACAGCATTCCCCAACTTGTCATTCAAGGAAAGATCAACGGTAAGCATAGCAGAGGACGGCGCCGCATTTCATGGCTTAAGAACCTCAGTGATTGGTACGAGTGCAGCTCAACTGAACTGTTCCGGGTAGCAGACGACAAAGATGAGATCGCCTTGATGGTGGCTGACCTCCGCTAGGGGATGGTACAATGAGAAGAATAATTTAAAATGTCAGATTGTTGAACATATTCACCTCACCGTATTATACCTAAGGTAAGTATCTATATATATTTTCTTATATTTCTATCATTGATATTTAGTAGGTATTATATATAGAAGGCGTATGATAAATGAGAATTCTCTGATGACCAAGCCGACAAATGTTGCGATACGCAGGGCATACCCAATAAAATGCAATTTCAACGAGATCATACCTATATCCATAAGAAAATGATGTTACGTTCTGTAACTTCTACAGCAACGCCTCAGTAGTCATGGAAAACAGACATGACGAAAAAGAAAATTCTATTAAAAAATAGTCACTGTAAGTAAAAAATGTTAATAAATATTATAATTAACACGTACGTACTTAGTTAGTAATTATAAAGATGATTATTGACATCATTATTCATTATCTACACACTTTCATATTTTATTGACAGTGACAAATTTCTCAAAATAAACGGCACCTTTGTTTACACCTTCTCAAAAGTCAATTTGAGTAAAATGCATTATATTAAAGATTTAGAAGCAGAAAACTTTAATCGGTATGCCAACTTAAGCATTTCCATGAAATAATCACACCCCTAAAGTACAACGATAGACCAGGGGTCGGCAAACCGTGGCTCGCAAGCCGCATGCGGCTCGTTGGGTGTTGGCGTGTGGCTCTTTGCCAAATTCCCAATTCCCAATTTTTACAAAAACTTTTGCAAAAATTCACAATTTTTATTTTTTGTCATTGCTTTGTACCTACACTTATTATATTATATTATTATATTATTATTATATGACATTATCGTGAGATTAATTTTTCCTCCGTGATGGTTGGTGCAAAAAGGTACGATTGTTGTTGTTTTAAATCCGCCCATTGCAAAAGTCGCCAAATAAATTTTCTCTCCATTTGATATTTTCAATTTTATTGATAGAGATAACAAGCAAAGAGTTATGGAGCTCCAAATATGTAGGTCTTGCTACCAAAATTGAGGATTTGGTGAGAGAAAAATGCAATTAAATTTCACTATACAAGTGAAGCGCTCTAAAAGATCTACATAAGGTAGATACTACGATTTTTAATACATGGAAAAACTTCCTGAACTCATATTCGAGTCTATATAATAAATGTATGTGAACAATCATTTTCAAACATGAACAGTATAAATAGCATTTAGAGAAGCCAAATAACTGATGAGAATTTGGAGTAGCGCCTGAAATTAAAAACAAGTTACATACCAAACATACAGAAACTCTCCAAAGAAATGCAAGGAAGGTCATTGTTCACATTTGTTTAAAGGAATGCGTGAAAATTGTATGTTATTCATATTCTGTAAAAATTATATTTATAAATTCAACAATAAAAAAATATATTTATTATTATATATAAGTTAGTTTTATTTGGGTAATCGTATTCACTTAATAAATAAACAATTGTAAAATATAATTAATTCATTTAAATAAATCATATTTATAAAAATATACGTATGGCTCTCGATTTTTTTTTTAAATCGTTGTACCACTCATATTTGGCTCTTTTGGTCCAAGAGTTTGCCGACCCCTGCGATAGACCATTGAATAAATACTTCTTTTGAAGTGTTACCTACGTTGCAAATTATTGCAAGCTTTGTAATAATTTACGATAATTTTGTTGAGTCGATTATTAGCTGAAGCCGCGACACTTAGCGGTCGGAGTGTTTTATTTTTAATCTACATAATCCTTCCACAAAACAATCTTCATCCCCATTCGGTTGATGAGTGGTGAATTGTTGAAACTTGTCCTCCGGATTTAAAATCTTCGTGAGAAAGAAAGAAAAAATGCTTTCGTGTTAAACGTCGCTTCATTCATGCTGGCGTTATTGAAATTTCTCTACCTGGAAAAGGTAGATCCACTTATCTACAGTAAAAATATATTATGTATTGTTAAAATTTTTCAATTTTATAATAATTATGTTGTTTTTGTTTTCATTCAGTACTAAACTTAACTCACAGACTGATTGTTAGAAATAATTACAAGTGGGGTCGAAATTATAATGCATCTCTATACAAGATGTAGCCAAGGATTGGATGGAAATTTTCACGCACGTATCTCGTATGTTCGCGACAGAAGGCGTGCTGAAATTCTTTGATAACGTTAAGCTCAAATTATATTGCCAGATTATCACGTCGATCGTCTGCCCCGACCGACTCGGCCACGATCGCCACCGTTCGTAAAATATCACTGTGGATCGTTCCAGTCGTGGCCAAAAAAAACAGAACTCATAATTTTAGTGCCCGATTTACTCGTCGATAAATGACATTTTGGTCGAAGATTACCAATAGGTAACGTATGAAAATATCCGAATTGACCGATAGTCTACAATCTACATTTTGACAGCCTTGATTTGCCTAATACTAAAACGGTAGAAATAATGCTGCACACTGTGTGTATTTTAATTTGTAAAAAAAGAGTGCAAAATAAAAAATAATAAATCGTTTGAATGATGGATGTATTTAGAAAATTAAAATTTGATATTTAGTTATTTTTTTTATCATAGGGTGTACAAAATCAGTTAATACGTCGAGTCTCTGCATCACTAAACGTGTCACTGTAAAATAGTTTGAAGTGTTATAATAAATAGCAGAAAAGATCAGTGCATTTTCTTCTTGGATATGTACTAACTAAACAACTAAACAGTGTATAGGTATTATTTCATCTTGGCGCAAATATTTACAAGAGCATTAATTGGAAAAAATATGTAACGCGATGAGTCAAGTAATAGACAGAATAATAATGTTATTATGTTTACAAGAGAACTATGCGAAAAATGTATCTCGGGTAAGAATTTGAGTGGGAGTATTTTGGCAACAAAAAAATTCTAACATGCCTGAGAAAATGATATAAACGGAATCACAGCAACATCTCTTAACTGACAATATTACATGGCGCTTCGCAATAAAAAGTGTGCTTAACTCCAGTTGATGATTCAACCAAAAATAATATAATAATATGTTCCCACAAAAATGACACATAGTCGCTTTACAATTTTACAACTGTTTAAATACAATACACTAGTTTCGCGTGCTCGCAGAAATGATTCCGCCAATTAAAATTCGAGTATCCGAATAATTATTAATTCACGTGATTCACGGCAGAGAAAATTATGATGTTTGCTTGTATGCCAACGTACCGAGGTACTTATAAATAAATTGTACGAATCATAAAATCGACAGTTTACTCATAATAATTTTGCATCTTTGTTTGTATAATAAAACTATTAATTATAACAATAATAAATAATTAACAATGACGTCTGGTAGAATTCACAATAATTTTACGTCCTACGTAAGTATACAAAAATATATTAGAATCACGAAGAAAAAATATTCATTGGCAACCTTCTCTCACTATACAGCGATGCTACAAAAACGATCTACGCGCTGCACGTTTTACATGGCACGGGATGTGGCGATGAATCGAAAAAAATCCTTGCTATATTCTGGAGTATGTATAAATAAATCAATATATTTTATATTATCTAGGTACCTACTACTACTACTATAATAATAATTGAACAACCAATTTGCATTCAGCCATCTACCCAATCAATTATGTTATTGGTCTGGATAAAACAGAATTTTGACAAAAAAAACAACTGGAAGACGACGGATTCGAATTCACATCCACGGCGTCAATTACTCTACCATATTGTGATAGATATTAGACACATCTAACATACCCCTGCAGTAATCAATAATCATAAGAGACTCATAAACTACTACAAATTGATTATTTCTTGTCTGTGTCGCTAGATTTATATAAGGACGCCGACACAAGGCATTGCTATCGACGTGCGTAGACACGTGCGTCGACACAGGTCTTATTTGATTCCCATCGGTGATTCTAATTGGATGCAATTGGAATCAAGTAAGACCCTGCGTCGACTGCAACGTCGTGTGTCTGCAGCCTTATGCCGGGTCCACACTGGCAAAATGTCGCGCGACAATCTCGTTAAATTTTACGATAAATATCATAATTACTTAAGAAATTTTACGATAATAATCATACTTATCGTAAAATTTAACGAGGTTGTCGCGCGACATGTTGCCAGTGTGGACCCGGCATAAGGCTGCAGACACGACGTTGCAGTCGACGCAGGGTCTTATTTGATTCCAATTGCATCCAATTAGAATCACCGATGGGAATCAAATAAGACCTGTGTCGACGCACGTGTCTACGCACGTCGATAGCAATGCCTTGTATCGGCGTCCTTATATAAATCTAGCGTGTGGACAGTGTGGACCCGGCATTACGTTTGCCCTATCTTCTCTAAGCAAAGTGAGTAAACAACGTACATAGGTACAACGTAGCTCGATCGATAAGTTTAGTATACATAAAAATAATTTTAAATAAAACAAAAAAAAATGATATTTCTTCACTTAAATAAAGTCATCGTCGTGGAGCTATGAATTATTAAAAAAAAAAAAACTCTTATGATTCCGAGACCACTTAGATACCTACTAAACTATAATTAAATAAGTACATTATACGACTTATTTATAAAATAATATGCAATAATGATATAAAACTGTACATGGCATTTACATTTTTTAAAATAGTATAAACTTACAAACTTTGTTCCGTTTTAATTTTTTATTTACTTATATTATTGATTATTTCAAATAGCGCATTAAATAAATGAAACCAATAGATAAGGAAGCAGACAAGAATACGGGACGTGATAAAGGTAGATAAGGGCGCAGACACGTGGCATTGCAGTCGACGTGCGTCGACGTATGTCGTATAATATGATTCTAATCGGATGCAATTGGAATAGAATAGCACCCTGCGTCGACGCACGTCTACGTACGTCCACTGTAATGCCGTATGTCTGCATCCTAAACAGATGAAATGGCTATGGCGTGAACATGTCGCTTGGTGAGTGGACAACCGCTGGATAATTAATGCCATCATACAGTGATACCCAGTGGGTACTAAACACCCACAGACACATTTTTAAACCCGCTAGATAGACGGAATCATAAAGTTCGGTGGGTGTACGTGATAACTAAGAACTAGGGACCGAGAATAGTGGAGGGAACTAGGGGAGGCCTTCATCCAACAGTGAATCCACCCCGGCTAATGAGGACGATGCTAAATCTACACTACCACTGCACTTCACATTAATAAGATTAAAAAATATATTCCAACAGCAACAATAATTGTAATGAATTCGATCGTAAACTTTATTCGAATTAGAAAATCACTCGAGTCCAGTTTGATATTTTCCATATAGTCGTGGAAACGTAATTAATAATGGGAATGTTATAATTTATTATTTGTTGTGGAAATTGTATGTTAACGAAACCGTTAACGACAGTCCACTACGGATAACCATTGATTTGTTATTGTTATTTTATTACCTACCGTTAGCGTTCACTTGTACCCGCCTATCGTAAATTTTCATAACGCGTTCAATCCGTACACGTAGTAATCGATAGATTTTTCTTTTACAATGCTTCTCTATATTTATACTACTATTAGTTACTACACACACGGTGGCCGTACGGCTTAAACGTCGGTCTATACTCTATAGCGTCGTGGGTGTCAGGTTCGAATCCTGAGTCTGGCAAGTACACATATTGTTTTTCAATTTGTGTATGAGTCAGAGTATGGACCTGATAGGGTGAGTAAGTGGCTGACATCCATTTCTCGTCAAAACAAAATCTGTTAATACAAACCTCCATTATGTGATATTATCTTATTAGGATCAGACATGGTCGAAAAAAAATAACTAAAATATCCAATGATATCCAATTAAATCCAAATAAATATAAAAAAAACTAGCTAAATACGGAAACATTACTTTGATATTGATTGTTATCGAACATCTGAAAATAACTCTATCATTATTATTAGATATTTGATAGGTACGACTTGTTATTTACAAGCACCTACCAACATTTTTTATAAGTATATTATTAATGATATGATTGTATTTTTAATTTACTTACATACATATTTTCTCCTGTCTTTCCCTTGTATTTCAGTAGTTTTTATTGTGTATTTTTTTAAAGTTTCATTTAGATATGTATGAATTTGATCTCAATAATATACGGGCATCTATTTCAGATACAACACGTCACGGTGAACTGTGATATGGAAAATTGCATACGTACGTATAATTAATTTCTCCATACTCATCATTCAGGTATCTAAATTCTAAGGTAACAAACAATATGTAAATAAGTATCACAATAACATAAAATTCTTTCAAATACGAACGTTTATTGATCCGGAAAATTCTGCTTCGGGTCTGTATGCGTTGAATAGTAAATTCACGCTATATGTTTGCAATGCGTTCGAAATCGACCCCCGGTCAAGCGGCTCCGCGTCCTTGACCGAGAACCGGCGCGGTGACGTCACGTCGCACGGCTCGCGAGTCGCGGCACACCACTAATCTATCGGATTCGAGCGATACACAACACAAAACACCACATTTACGCGATTTGATCGATTCGAAATTTGAATGTCGTAGACCATTAGCGTTATTATATTGCTACTTATTACATAATCAACTTAGAAAAAATATCAATTCGGATTTTTTTTATAATGGAAAACTTTTTCGTGTGATTTCAGATTATTTTATAAGAATTAACTTTTCATAGAATATTACAGGTTCAATAATTGTATTATTGTGCAGGCTACGTAATTAATATTAAATACATACATATATTTTGAATAAACCGAATTTATAAGTATAATTTTATTGTTTTCATTTTGTCTTATTTCAATGACAACATTACCCATGTTTTACATAACATTTTAACAGCTTCAAAATACTTCATTCAGATTATATAGGTACGTGCGGGTCTCAATCAAGCACAGAAGACGCTTGTTTCATCACACATTTTCATAATCTTAAACATATTATGCGTTGTTTTCACAGGTCAAACCACCCGCTGCACGTTGCAAATTCACACAATTACAATTTGCGATACGGCAACACCGTGTGACTTGGCCCTTAGGCGTTTATGTTAATGTGTGTCTGCGCCTTATTACACACAATTGCATTTTGACAGTCAGTGACGGCTTATAGCACATATTAAATTTGACTGGGGGGGTACTCCAAACATGTCATTAAATAATAACAAATAATACATGAAACAGAGTACCTACAGGAGGCTCGAAGTCAGTCAGCACACGGGGGTTTCATGTTTCTACCTTAAGTTGCCAACGAGTATAAGCAATATTTTTTTAAATAATAAACGTAGACCTAAAAAAATAATATAATAAAATAAGAAAAGTTTACAAGTTGCAAAAATTTCGTTATTTAATAAAATAATTACAAGATAAAAAGAACTTTTTATATAAGTACCACGTTTTTTAAATTTCTGTTGTATCATATAAACTTTTTATTGTACTTGATAAAAATACTGAATAAATATTATAGAATACAGAAATGTCATTTTTACATTTCATATTGATTTCCATAGTAACGCACGTATATATTAATAATTTAGTTGCTATGACCCACTTAGCAACGAAAAATAGTGAGTAGTAAATATTACTTTTAACGAATTTTTTCCGAAACATACAAAACAGAATTAAGTGAAAATGAATTCAATTCTGCTTAAAGATGGCTAAAGGTATTAAAATAATGCATTGTCGTCGTGTTATGGTATATTCTAAAAGTTTCAAATGTCTAGCTAGTCCAGCGCTCGAAATGGAAAATTTTACGAACCGGAGCGCTTGATGATTTACGAAAATATTAACACTGTTACGTATCTAATTCTATACATATATGTATTTTAAAAAAACAAATGTGTTAGATTCTTTTATAATATGACATATCTCGCTCAGACGGTCAAATTAATATTAACACGAGACGGAGCGATAATTTTGGGGATTGTATAAACTGGAACAGCGCTCCGGTGCATTCCGGTCCATTTCGAGCCCTGAGCTAGTCAGGAAGTTAGTTAAAAATCTTGGACAAACAAGAAAAAATTTGTATCGGACAAACAAGAATACGAGCTAATAAAAACGTGGTAAAATACTTTCAACGTAATAATTTTAGATAGGTATAAGCCTTTAAATAGATGTTTCAAAATAAAAATCAATTAAGTACCCATATATTCTTAGATAATATGCAATTATCTAAGAAAATATGTCATTTAAAGTCAATTAAATTCTCATAAAATTAACAAGTCACAAATTATTCAAAATTCAGTTTAAAAATGATGGGCTTGTTAGATGCTCAAACAGTCATATCATATCTAGTTACATATTCCGAAATCTGGTTACATCTGCCGCGGTTGTCATAAAAACGAAATGACGCTCGGATAGTACAAAACAATTAATGTGTGAACCAGTAGCTAGGTAGGTACCAAATAGTACAAGATCGATAGGACGAGTCACCAAATTGGTGAATCATATCAAATGGGTACTACGTTGAGGCAGCGTCCGAAGCGCGACTACAAACTGGAACGCACAGCCGTCCGCCGTATTACACATACAGGCCTGAGTTTAGTTGCTAGGCGACAATAAAGGTTTTGCAATGCATCAGACATCAGTTGCAAAGACTACGTAGGTCGTCTACTTACTAAACGGCTATTTAGCGGTAACACTATCCACTCTGCATGCCAGAAAGTTTGGCCCGAAAGATTCTAATGGGGCCAAGTAAAATTTTGTAGGAAAAATCCAAAGTCCAAAATCTAATAAAGTCATTTATTACAGTCAATTCTTTTAACGTTTCTCAATCATTAGACTGGAAATTAAATATTAATAGTTTAATAAATACATCAAAAATAATAATAATAATAATAATATGCTACTTGAAATATTGTGCAAGATTATAATTGGAAATAATGATCAGAGAGCAAAGGTATATAGGTACTAACATTTTACCAATTATTAGTCCAAAGTAATTAATTTATACATATTTATCAGTGGTGTGCGGTGACTTTTACTATAGGGATGCTGATACTATTTAATACATTATATATCTACATGGGGTTTTGTAGCTAATTCAATCTTGGTAGATAAAATAGTATGGTAGGTATGTGGTAGGTACTGCCGTATGATAAGCTTTGAGCTATTAAAAAATAGTTGAATAATATGATAAATCAACCATAATATACAGATGCTGTGTAGAATCTACGCCACTAAAATACAAAATTACACAGAGAAACATTGGAGATACCATACAATGTGGTCCAAATTTCTATCTTCTTTTGGCTCTCCTAAAAATTACTGAAATAAACAACGTTGTTTCTGTAAAATATGAGTATATGGATTATTTTTTCAAAATAATCATTCTATGCCATTTTCAAAAGTTCTAGACCACACAACAAAAAAATAAGTAAAGTAAAATTAGATGGTATTTTGTTTACTTTAAATACATTTTAAGCGTTCGTTTATTAATACCTAGTGGTAAAAACTATTTGGTGATCATGTATTATCTATAGAGTATGAATTATCTAAAAAATAGGTCCATTCTGATTTTGACAGCTATTAAATAGGACCACAGAATTTTGGTGCCAAGCCTTGTGCTCTGAGTTAAAGTGAAGATTGGTTGATTTTCGTGTGATTTTGATTGGAAACATTGTACTCAAAGACGATATTACCATATTTGCCTCGTATTTAATTAGCAAAGTATCATATAGTAAGAGGAATCGGGTCTCAAGGTGTAATATGTGGCTGCAACCTCTACGTACAGTCCGTTGGCCCGCGCAATCGTTTATCATCGACGAGTGACTCGTCACGCGACTCGTCACGCAAAGCTCTCGTTGGAAATTGTTTTTGTTACTACACGTTGACTCAATCGAAGCCTATTTTTTTAACACTATGCGATTGTTTTGTTGATAAAAAATCCAACCAACTTAGGGCCAAGACACGGGGCAGGGCAGACGGCGCTGCGTAAACGCATTTTGGTTCCATATGTACTTGGAATCGAGCTAGACCATTATAATTCGATACATTTAGGGGGTTTGGGTCGAAATCTCGAAGGCCGGAATCCCGAATGCTGAAATCCCGAACGCTGAAATCCCAAATGGCCGAAATCCCGAAGGCCAAAATCCCGAAAAATAAAAAAAATACAAACAGTAATAATTGCGCAATCTTAACACTACAAAAAATGGTTTATTGTCTCTCTTGTAAAATTTGCGCAATTCAAGATACGTGTTAAGATTGCGCAAATTTTTACAGGAGAGACAAAACCCATTTTTTCTACAAAAAATGTTTTTTTGTTTCTCTTGTAAAATTTGCGTAATTCAAGATAAGTGTTAAGATTGCGCAATTATTACCGTGTATTTTTTTTTTTTTTTTTTTGGGATTTCGGCCTTCGGGATTCCGGCCATTCGGGATTTCAGCCATTCGGGATTTCAGCATTCGGGATTTCGGCATTCGGGATTTCGGCTTTCGGGATTTCAGCATTCGGGATTTCGACCTTTGGGATTTCGTCCGGCTCCCACATTTAGGACCTGATGCAACGTCGTCTGCGTTGCTGTGTGTCATGAGCATAATCAATTTAAATTGAAGTAACTAATTAGAATTGGAATGCTTTTGGCTGATTCCATTTGAATACATTTGGAATCAAGTAAAATCTGTGTCGATTCGACGGCGTATGTATTGATGTATTTATTGTATTGGCCAAAAAGGCTAAAAAGCAAGGCGCAGCGTCTTGTATATACGACGGAGCTACAGAATACTAGCATGGCATAATATTCTTAGACGCGTCGTATGGTAGAAATCCATGTGCTCTAAGCTGAGGAGCGGATATGGCAAAAAAGAGAAGAAATAGTTATTTTATGGTTGTGATAATTCTGAATTTCGGTTTCTAATTTAGATCTAGAGAAATTCTAAAAATGTGGACTAAAACTAATAATAGCTCATTGCTTCATCTTAATAAATTTCGTATTAGTCACTGTATTAATTTTGAAATCCGTTATTATATTAACGGTCGAATTGGCATTGCAATGTCGATTATTCATTAAAATTCCTTTTCACTGAAAACAAAATATATACCTATCGGCTAATGCAATTTTCAGATGAATAATTTAATGAATACCATCTCCTGAATAACAGTTTATTAATCACTGCTAATTAATGTACGAGGTAAATACTTTTATAATGTTTATTTATCTTAATAATAGTAGAGCTAAACAAGTATTTTCAGACGAAAGCAGTAAGGGATTGCAATATCATAGTTGAATATAAATCTTCTTCTGCTCTTATTTCAATGGAGTTTTTATAAATAGTTACATTATATTAACTTAGTTACAACATACTGCTTTTTTAAAAATCATAGAATCGGGTTGCGTCATACAAAATGGTGTTTTCCACACACTTTATAATATATTAGTTTTAGAACATGTGCATAAGAAAATTCTTAGAAGTTTGAATTATATTCAAGAAGTGTAGCTGTTTTTCGTTCGATAATTCCTCCAATATTTATTTTCCCACTAAATTTCTTCACAATAGGTATATATTATTATTTTCACTCCTTACATTCCTTTGAATTTCCGAGCTGTTTTTTCTTTTAAACCATTTCTCTATCTAGAACGGGTGTATTACTGAATAAAATATTACCGAGTCGCTGGTTATTAAATTAAATTTAACATTCTAATTACCGCCCAACAAAAAAAGCAAATTCTTGTCGAAATAGAATAATTTTGGGTTGTCACCGCGTCCTTCTTTTCTTGACGCGAAGACAACCTGAAAAAATCGACAAGAAACCACAATGAAAGTCTCCAACATTATATAAAGACATTCTTCAATAATTCAATGTATTGGTTCGGAATCTTTCGAATTTCATTAGGTACTCAGTAAAATAGGCTTTTCATCTTCTCGGCCACTTCGGAATTAGACTGATTTAATGCCGCCAACAAATAGGTTTTTTTTTTAAATATAGATATAAATTTTAATTTGAAGCTTGCAATATGTGAGATATTTTTGACAACTAAGGCTGCAGACACAAAGCATTGCAGTCGACGTGCGTAGACTGCAATATCCTGTGTCTGCACCCTTACGTTTTAAAGTATTTTAATAACTTAATATGGGCAGACTGATGGCATAAACGTTAAAAAGAAAAATATTTTATACTTACAATTAAAACCAACGTTGTAAAATATGGTGCTACAATGGGAGCAGTGAAAATTAAGAATATACGTATATTATATACCTATGTAGATCGAACCAATTTAGGTACCTACCAATGGATAACAACACATATTGTTCGATTTTGTTTTCGAAAACTCCAGAGAAAAAAAATGGAACTTTGCCAACTCGTCGGCTGTATTATCACAGGGAGAGTTTTCCTCCCTAAATTCCACCTCCCCCTACTATGAGTGCAAGCTTGGTTAGCTTACTTTTCTACTTCCCACGTATGAGTTTTTCATTCCAGTAGACTCACGATTATTACTCAGATGCTACATTTTTCTATAAATGGCACCCCACCCCGAAAATAACATTATGTAAATAAGACATAGTGGGTATATTTATATATTATGATATTTATGTATCTTATTTTTTTATACAATGATTTTGCTACAAGGTTCATTGAATACATATTAGAATAAAAAAGGACATATAGGTATAAGTAAGTATATACAACGCTGTAATATGTATTGAATTCTATTTTCGGCATGTTAGTAACATTTTTCTTACTTTGTAGTCATATCGGCACATTACCGACAGCGTTTTTTCTTTACAAAATCTAGCATTTTTAAATACCTAAGCGTCTAGCATTTAAAAAACCGTATCCGAATATGGCATTAAACGTAGCGTCTTTTGACACACACATATAACAATATGTTATTGAAAATAAAAATGCTGTCCTTTTTTGACCTTAGGTACATTTTAATATAAGAATGATCCACCAAAATGTACTTACATTAATTATAGATTTATTAGTCTGAAAACGATACATTCGTCAATAAATATTTGTTTTGTTTACATGTAAATTTACGTACCTATATAGTAATAATATACCAAATACACTACGATCCTGAGCTTTTATAGCACCTATCGAAATCATTATAAAACATTTGATATACATAAAATTAAAATATATATTTTAATATAATTGGGACATCAGTCATTTTAATAATAAAGTCTCGCGTAAATAATTATCATTCGGTCACATGGTCCACGAACAGCAAGTAATTTAGTCTTCATGGTATAGGTATAGTTATAAGTTATAACTTATTAATACCTATACAGTCAGCAGTACAAAATCTCAAAGCGGACGTAGGTACATTTTACCTAGGGATTGCGATACCAAAAAATGATAATACCAATACTGGTATTTCGGTATTTCCTATTGAATACCGGTATTCGTGAAATATATGAAAAAAAAATCAGATGTATCTACCAATAAATATATAGGTACTACATATATGTATAACTCCGATACAATATAAAAACACACCTGAAAACTTACCCGCAAGCGACTGGCGAAAATATTTGGATGAATTTAAATTTAGGGAGTAGCTACAATAATGTATTTTGCAATTTTGCAAATCTGCACGTATCTTTGCTGGTCAGCAAGGGCATCGAAAGGCAACAGAAGTAAACCATACACGGTGTAATCCGACACAAAAATGCACAGTCCTATTAAAAAAATTACGTTAATTATTATTACATTTTTTTTCTATTTTCAATACCGGTAATCGGTATTTTCTAATTTTGAAAACCGGTATTTCGGTATTGAAATATAATGGGATACCGGTATTGCAAACCCTAATTTTACCAGAGATGTTTCGTTCTCGTGTAAATATGTTTTAAAAATGTTGGTTTCGGGATGTTTTTGTTATTTTTTAGGAAATTCGCGATGTTTTTGTATTTATGCTTACTGTATTGTTTTATCTGGCATATCTTCGTCAACGATGCTGTTAGCAACACTGAGTATTCAGTTTGATGACCTGAAGTTATTGTACCTTAATTTAACTGAAATTACCTTAGTTACCTGTTACCTTATTTTCAATTGAATAATAATATAAAAAATATTGTTGAAATGCTAATAAAAAAACTTTTGTATCGTGTATTTACCAATCTACTCGGTTGGCGACTCTCGTGGTGCAGTGGGTAAGGCGCTGGCCTTCCGCCTGAGAGTTCTGGGTTCGATTCCCGGTGAGGACACAATATATATGTGTTTTTTTCAAAGCCTGGGTGTTTGTGAATGTTCAAAATTCACACCTAAAACCACCACAAAAACAACCACCTTGTACGAAAAAGCAAGGACATTGTTATTAATAATTCTAAAAAAAAAACTACCCGGTTACATGTAAATTGTATGTAAAACAATTATTTACCGTGCCACAGTCTGCCTTGAGCTTTCTTATCGAAAAGAGATGACCGTATACCATACGGTTTATAATAATAATACGTTTTTTCGACTTGAATAATGACATTGGGATGGTTACATGTAAAAAATTTCGCCGTAGCACAGTTGCCATGAGCTTTCTATCGGAAAGAGATGACCGTATACCTACTATATGGACTCAAATTTTATTAGATTAAATATGATCATTAATTAAATTTTCATAGCTGATTTTGACAAAATTCATGACTTCAAAAATGAAAACCTAATCTAACAAATAATCCATTATATCGGTTATTTTCAAAATTTGTTGCTGCTGGCTTCCTGTAGAGTGTAGACACTGTAAACCGACAAGTATTTAGACATGAATTGTATGTTATTAGTCATTACTAATACGACTCAAAGAGGTTGGACGGTCTTTAATATACGGCCATATTATATTTCCGATGTAACATTTCACGGTGAAGTGTGATAAGGCGAACTGCATTAGTACAAGTTTCCGGACACGAATCTACCCACTCAAGACTAAAAGCTGTTTTTTCTAGTAAGTATGTAATAGAATTTTTAGACGAAATACTCAACATAGTTTCCATAATCAGTTATAAAAAGCGTACCATTCATCGGATGTTGAATATAATACACGTCATAATCGATCAAGACAAGTGCATTCTTTGTCGTATGTAGGTAACTATTATTAATTCTAGATTACCTATGTCCAAAGTACACAAAAGAGGGGAAGTCGAGTGCAGTTCCTTATCGTAACCACGCAAATGACATTTCTCAAAAACTTGAACGTTATTCATGGAAAGTCAATCGATTACTAAACCATGATACAACGTTTATTTAGTTATCCATGTGATAAATCGCAGAACTGTTGAAAAACCCGCACGAATGTAGTAGATATTATAACCATGTTGCCCAACGTGTTCCCGCAAAAATACTCCATGAATGGAAAATAAGCCGTGGAAGATTTCTCGCTAATATCGAACATTCCTACTACGATCGCGCGACCACTCTTCTACTTACTCTACATTCTTTGATGACGCAAATTCATTCATGGTTGTGACTGAGCGCAGTGACGCGCGCAGCGGAGATTGTAGTAGGTACATATTGGTATTACTGCAATTATTAGTATTTCAATGTGTTATGTAGGTATATTAGGTAGATATGTTAACTGTCTATATTTATATATAGTATTTGACCCACATTATCATCAGTGGACAATGTCACGGTTCGCGTACAAAACCGGTCTTCGACACTATTAATTTAATTATGAGGGTTAAGTATGTATTATTTTTTTTGGGTATATTACATTAATAGTACTATAATACAGTGTTTTACTTACGATTTAAGACAAATGCATACTGATAATTAATTTCGAGAATATTATAAATAGTTGATAGATAACAAGACATATATATCTGTAATTAAATTTATCAAATATAACGTACAAAAAATATGTTGGTACCCTATGTCGAAATAAAATATTTTAACTTACAATATCGAAAAATAACAATAGAATCTATTATTTTCTTATAAGGTATTTTTATGAAATTTAGAATTAAAATAACAGAATAACTTTATTATAACTTATCACGCAGGTAGTTATGTTATTATTATGTTTATAAGTTAACATAATTCAGTCATAAACGCATTTATTTTTTATTTTTAAATATAAGTATGTACCTACTTATTTAACTTCTATTTCATAATATTTTCATTCATGTTCATTAAAACAAGGTAATGTCAATACTAAATTTGATATAACTCTAACGCATTCTTAGAGTTTCTCAAAATTCTAGTTAATATACACAACAAATTATTGACAAGACAATTGAAATAGTTCAATAATTTATTGTGTTTATACTTACTCAATTGTTAAAATATTATATAGGTAAGAATTACGTATTGTGTTTTATTTTAAATAATCCTACTGTATTATGAAGTAAAACTAATATTTATTATTCGATAGAAGATTGCTACATTCATAATTATATTGTGTAAATAATCAGCATTGCGTAAAAAAGTAAATATTATAAGTTTTCTAAATACGTTACAGTTTACAGGTACACAGAAATGTCTCTCTCAAATAGCTATAAATACAAATAAACGTAGGTGCGTTGAAAATGTGTCCTATTTAAAATTAACAGTAAATTAGTGATATACGGATCACGTGTAAGCCGGCAGATCCCGTGATACAGAAACTCTCGTGTGTTATTATAATAGATCGTATGTTTAAAAAAATACTACGTGCACGGTACTGTGTAGTTTCTTACTATCGAGTAGGAAACCCGCCAAGGCAAGGTTGCGCACGGTCGTGCAATCTGACACACTTTCAATGCCGATTTGGCAGCGCGCACGCCGGCGCCTAAAGCGTCAAAAATCGGTTCACTTTTTCACACAACATTACTAATTTTACTAATTATATTATTAAAGATCCGGGATAAATTAGTAATTAATTAAAATACACTAAATGCATTCATATAATCACATTGATAAATAATATATATTTTACTGTTGTAAAATTATTAATTTTAATATTTTCAGACCTACCAGTACACTGTACACATTAAGGCGATACTTCAGTGAAACGGCAAATAATTTTAACTATAGGCGCAACGAAATTTCGGACTCGCTGGCAATCGGAGATCGAACGTCGAGGTGTGAATACGTCAATTTGTTTCGTGATGGCGACGGAGGTATTAATTCTTAAATCGTAATAACTTAAAAAGAAAACATGTCAATTAATATATTAATATTGTTACTAATCGAACATACGTTAACGTTCCCACCACCACCCGTCATATATGCACAGCCGTGGAACAATAAACAGAACATTAAATGGACGCATGTTGGATTTATATGACAAATTATATTTCGTTCGGCATGCGTCATTTGCACCCGCGACCCGCAATCCGCGCATCGCCTAGCCACGATCTTTTTAGACCATGCCTCAACTGAGGTATAGCCTTAACGAAAACAAGATTGATAAAAAGTAGTAAGTGCATGTTTCTACATCATGTACTATTTTATTGTTAAGTATCAACCTATGTATGTCTATTTTTATGCCGTCCTCCTACATTCTAAGTTATAAAACAGACTTATTAGTATTGTTAAGGCTCTTCAGCTGGGGCACGGTCTAAACCGATCGTGACTACGCGACGCGAAGATTGTGCAAATGACGCGTGCAGAACAAAACATAATTTGTCAAAAAAAGTCAACATGCGTCCATTTAATGTTATGTTTATTGTTCTAGTACCAATAATAATAATATATTCATTGACATGTTTTCTTTTTCAAGTAAATAGGTAACGTTTTTTAGTCATCTTTACACGATTTAAGAATTAATTCCCCCGTTGCCATCACAAAATAAATTGCCACGTTCACAGCTCGACTTTCGCTCTCCGATTGCCAGCCAGTCCGAAATTTCGTCGCACCTATATTTGAAAATTATTTGCCGTTTCACTGATGTACCGTCTTAATAGCTTTTAAGGTGACGCATCAGTGAAACGCCAAATAATTTTCAACTGTACGCGCGACGAAATTTTGGATTCGCTGCCATTCAATGAGAGAATGTTGACCCAGGAACACGTCACTTTGCTGCGTGATGGCGACGGGTCAATTAATTCTAAAATCGTGTAAAGATGACTAAAAACGTTACCCATTTACTTTAAAAAGAAAACATGTCAATGAATATATTATTATTGTTATTAATAGAACAATAAACAGAACATAAAATGGACGTATGTTGGATTTATATAACAAATAATATTTCGTTTGACAGGCGTCATTTTCACCCGCCACCCGCAATCCGCGCATCGCCTAGCAACGATCTTTTTAGACCGTGCCTCAACTAATGCATGGCCTTAACACAAAACGACCTCACGCGAATGGCGAGAGCTTGGAAAAATGTCTCCGCCGAAAAAACTCGATGTAGTTTAATTTATTATTAAATTGAATTAGAATTAGAATTATAAATTAGATTTTAATGTTTATTTTTGAATATATCTACTTGTGAGATTATAATAAAAACATTATTCGAAACCCACTACTTAAGCTATTGTTCATAGAAAAAGGATCGTTGGTTTTTATATTTTTTTTTCAATTTACCAAATTTTAAAATTTTTATAAGGCAACACTGTTAAAAACCGATCTCCGCATCGAAGCAATAAGACACGTTTTTTTTACTAGATATTTTTCCGCGCACACGCGATGTTCAGAACTTTTTTATACTATCAACTTCGTCGGTCACAACAAATCAGTTTTTAAAAATCGACGTTCTCTTGACACAACCCTCTCGCACAAAACATTCCAACCCTTGTCTCCTGCAATTTCCCCTCCCCCCGGCCCTTTCCTTTCTTCTCCCGTATTCGTCCAAAGGCGAGGGCGGTTCGTTAGTAGGTATGTAAAAAAAACAGTTTATTATACACCTTACTCTTACATGGGATGGTTTTATAAAACTGCATTATCTACTTGCAAAACAACATCGAAAACGGAGCAAAAAAAGCGACCAAAACGCGATGTGAACGGTATTGAGTAACCAAACACCGACATCAAATAGGTTGTT
This sequence comes from Rhyacophila brunnea, assembly GCF_057557595.1. Taxonomy (NCBI): domain Eukaryota; kingdom Metazoa; phylum Arthropoda; class Insecta; order Trichoptera; family Rhyacophilidae; genus Rhyacophila; species Rhyacophila brunnea. Next base: position 19,246,387 of record NW_028232796.1, on the reverse strand, counting down.
TTTGCTATATGACAGTAGCGAAGAGTATATGTAGGCCGTGGGGATATGACATAAATAGTGGACACTTTGTTAGTTATACTTATTTATTTTCGTTGAACTTAGATTGCAGATAATTGCGACGGATCGAGTTTCGTGTTGGTTCTACCACAATAGAGAGGCGCACCAGCATGGGCTGCCCCTAGGGCTCTGTCCTCGGGCCCCTCCTCTGGAACGTGCTCTTCGACGATCTCCTTAGGATCCCGCTTCCAACCGATTGCACTGTCATCGCCTACGCTGACGATGCGCTGCTGTTGGTGGAGGCCGACAGCAGGGCGAAGATTGAGAGTGCCGTCGGCGAAGCTTTAAAGTCAATTGAGGCGTGGGGTAAAGTAAGCAGACTATCTTTCGCACCTTCCAAGACAGAAGCCATTGTCCTGAAAGGACCGGGACGACTAAACTGTAAGCGGCCACCCACAGTCCGCTTCGGTGACACGAGAGTGAAAGTGTCAAAGATCGTCACCTACCTGGGCGTCCAAATGCACACTTAATTTAATAAATTTTACTTTACTAACTAAATTTCCATCACCATGCCTTTACCCAAGTCTATAAGGCTGGGAGGGCCTTCCAGAGGGTGGGCCGTATGGCTGGTGATGGATGGGTCTTAAAAGTAAGGGCGCTTAAGATTGCCTATGGCGCCATTTATATGGGGATCGCCGCCTACGCTGCTAGTGCGTGGTGCTTGCGTATCCCGAAAAGTGTCAAACTTAGAAGCACTCTTTTAAGCGGACAGCGCAGCGCGCTGCTTTCCATAACCAAGGCCTACCGAACAACTTCTACGGCCGCGCTCCCGGTCCTAGCCGGTATTCTCCCACTAGATCTGCACATACAGGTCAGCGGCGCGTCAACGATGCTCTTCAAAGGCGAGGAGGCCGTTGTTGGTGACTTTCACCTAGCCCCGCCTCCTCGGTTTGTTGCTGAAAAAGTAACCTCGTTGAAGCGGACAATACGTCTCATGACGCTTGACGCGGCGTGGAAGACCTGGCAGCGACAGTGGGATGAATCAACCAAGGGCCGGCATACTTATATGTTTTTTCCAAATATTAAATGGCGATTGGAGATTACCAAATATCTGAATCCTGACCATCACACCAGTCAATTTGTGACTGGACACGGTGGGTACGCTGGCAAGCTCTTTGAGCCTGGACTTGTAAGCCGTCCAACATGTCCATGCGGAGGGGAGATTCAGCCAACCACATCCTCTGGGAATGTCTTAGATTGTGCTCCGAACGGGAGGAGATGCTCAGGTCGGTCCAACCAGCTGTTGGGCCCATCGGGCCGTCCGACTTGGTTGCTACTAAGGCCAATTATCTTGCATTTAAAAAATTTGCGGCGTCTTACTGCAGGCGTGAAGATCTCTTCACATAATTTTTGCTGTCCGTATGATTAGCTTCATTATTTTGTTTTATATACACTAGAATCATTTTTATTTTCATAATTTCCCTGTGCTCTTCTCTCCCCGGCACTTTGCATTAGAAAGTAACTTTAAACTCAGTCAGAGGTCACTCTGAGCGTAGCAACCTTAGTCCTGGGTATCTCCTCCTAGGGCATTCCCGGCCTAAAACTTAACTAGATGCTTCACATCGCCAATGTAGGGCCACATGATACGGCCGATTAAGACCGGGTGTGGTGCGTGGCGGGTTTTGGTTTAGAGGGATTAACTCAGTGCTCGAAATGGAAAATTTCACGAACAGGAACGCTCTATAATTTTCCGAAAAAACGGTATGCTTAATTTTTTTCTTTACATACGTACGTACTGTGACACCCCCGTATGGTCCCCATTTGGGGATGTCTTTGTGTATCTTGAGAGGCCCGAATCGGTATCGAAGCCAACAAATAATAATGGCTGATTGCGAAAATAATTAAATAATAATAACAGAGCCGAGCACGTTGGGCGCCACTTATCACTTCCCTCCATTTTGGTAAGAGAATTTCTCAACTGTCACTTTGTGTTTTGTTTTCTTTTTTATCGTCTGTATTTGGGATGAAGGTGGATAATTAAGACACCGGAATTGTGATGGAAAACGGCGAGCTTATTTACGTTATTATTATACTATATGGTTACATTTTGAATAATTTATTTTATCCATACGAAATCGGCGTGCTCGCGATTTTTCTGTTTTTTGCGATCTGCGCGCCATCTTGTGATTTTTTCCAACGAAACCGTCGTCGAAAAGAAAGCGACGTTGCAAATCTCCAACGGTTATATTATAATCTACTCTACGGCATTGCCGGCTCGGCTCTGTTATTGTTATTTATTTTCGTAATCAGCGCTTTATTATTTGCTGGCTTCGATACCGATTCGGGCCTCTTCAGATACACAAAGACATCCCCAAATGGGGACCATACGGGGGTGTCACAGTACGTTGGATGTATAAATGCAACAATAAACTTTGAACTTCTTACGCGGATGTATATTGAGCAAGTGGGCAAGGATTGTCAGCGCCGCAGGCGAAAGAACCTCGTCTCAACAAAGTATACCGTCAAGAATTGTATTATTCTTTACTCTTACTTTATCTACCACCCATAATCAGCAGGCATGTTACTTCTACCACCACTCGTCACTGCTTGTAACTTATATTACTGTCTCATTTGGGATAGTTCAGTTTGTTAATTAATTAAACTTAAAAAACAACATATCCACATACCTACCATAAAGATTCAAATTAAAAATTAATTTACATATAACAAATTTTACAGATTATAGATTCAAGACGAGCACAGAATATTTAAAAAAAAAATAAAGAAATAGTATTAAAATAGTGTTTAAAAATAAAGAAATAGATGCAGCAACTATTAGAAAAAATAGTAAGTACCTATACAGAGACGAGTAAATACAAAATTTATACAGTACATATCTGTATACCGATAGAGCTAATTACGCCATTTAATTATTTAAGAAGTTATCAAACTAAGAATTTATAAATCGTTCACATAAACTCGTTCTCACGCAGGAGGAATATACCAATATCCGAAGCGATTTGGTTGAACACAGTATGTAAGCGTTCTTAAGATAAATCAATCGGATAAAGCCATGGATGGCATCCACACAGCTTCAAACAAAGGATCCTCAAAGATTTCTTTTGGACCTTCTCCACCATAAGGGCCATTAGGCCATACCTACTTTTAAGAAAAGCTTCAAGCCATCATCACCAAACTACGTAATTATAGCATTTTAAATTACCAATGGTGTATCATTAATTATCGGCTTTTGAGCTTTGAGAATCGATGTCTCCGCCGAATCTTAGGGGTACATTGGTACGACCGCGTTACAAATACCCGAGTTCGTGAGCACAGCAGCCTTCGGTGATTGAAGTTATCACGAAGAGACGATTTACGTGGCTGGGACACGTATTCCGGATGCCGCCAAAGAGTGCGGCACTTCGTACCCTTGTGGCACAGCCTCAAGGGTTCCATCGCCGTGGCCGCCTCTCTCTCACCCTGCAGCGGTGCTACAAAAGCGACCTATTTGCTGCAGGTCTGACATGGCGGGAGGCTCATGGCGATGGACCGAGGGAAGTGGCGCCAATGCTTGCCCTATGCCCCAATATTAGGACATGACAGGGTAGAAGAAGAAGTATCATTAATTATATAAGATAAAACATGACGGAAGGTGCAACTCGAGTTGCTAAACACGATTCCTATAGAATAATATAAAATTGTCATTAATCAGTAGGTACCTACCTATATTCAACATTATAAGGACTAATATTGTAGTGTATGTATATACCTATACCATAGGCCCCACATCATGAAGCTGGCCCCCAGGCTAGGATCTTTGGTGGGGCCCCCTTCTTATCGCTAAGAATAAAGGCAGTATGTACGGGGTAACAATAATCTGTATATTTAGTGTTTTATTGTATATTTTAAAACATCCATACGAATTATGGAGATGTCGAGTATTGATAAACAATTAAGAATTGTTTCGTATAACCACATAACTATAATTAATAGTATTGTAAGAAAATTCTTTTTTTTTACTATTAAAGCAAATTTGTGATTTGTGTTTATCTCACTTATCTGGTCGATTCGCCTCGCCGGGCTCCTCCTGAGCACGGGCTCCCAGGCTAGAGCCCTTTCAGCCCCTCGTTGTGGAGACCATGACCTATATGTTACAATGATGATGCTTTGGTTACCATTATTGTAATATACGTACACTTACCACCTCAGATTAAAGAACTTACCACCGTATTTATTTAATCTAGACTACCATCTAAAATTATTTGTTGTCCGCACTGAACACGTACCTACCTAATTTGTGAGTGTATTTTAAACTAAGCGATTCAATTTGTGATGTTTGTCCTTACCTAGTCTCATTATAGTCATTATTATTGCCACGGTGATGAATAATGATAATACAGAACAATAATTTATTATTATGATAGTAATAAAATTTTATTGGAGGGTATTCCCTTTTTTTTAAAACAAATTTACAAACAAAAATTAACTAAAAGTTCTCTACATAGTAGGTATCTATTATTTCTATTATTTTTAAAGTAGCAAGTTACAACGTATGTAATAACACAATAGAAACGTCCCTTAAAAATAAACTAATTACGGTAGGCTATTCAATAGTTTCATACCAAAAACATTTTTGTAGGAAAATGGCATAATGGTGCATTTATTTATTACTCATTGTAAAAATAAGGGTTTACGACACGTCATAAATATTTTTAACACGTCGAGTCAATTGTCGAAATGACATTGAATCAGAAAACCCTGTTTCAACTGTATTGTCGATCTTAAATGCTTATCGGAGTGAATTCTTAATTTTTTAGCAGATTTACACGAAGTACCTACTACTTAATTAAACCTTCATAAAATTTATAAATATTCACTCATATTTATCATTTTCAAAACGACAAAATTCTGCTTGTGGGCACTGGTCAACAGCATTATATGTTAAATCAGTTTGGATACCAACGACAAAAAGTATACTTATATGTAATATATAGAAAGGTATCGCCTGCTGAGATGTTTAACCAAATTTCAAGAGAACAAATTTAAATAATACAAAATGTTTTAAAAAACAAGCGATTATCACTAATAAGTAGATTTTAGCGGAATTGTACGATTTAAATTACTAAACTTTATCATATTAATTTTACCACCGAAAATTTTGCCCGCAAAAATAGACGTGGGTATAAAATTAACACGGCGATTAGATGGCGATGAAAATAAATAAGTCACTCTCACTCACTCAATCACTCACAATAAAATATAAGTAATAAATTAGTAGGTAAGTAAATTCGCAATGTATACCAGTCAAAGGTGAAAGCGAGACTGTACTGAGATATTTCATACTTTAGAAATTATTATACAAATATGTAGGTGCCATCTTTATTTTTTATTGAATTTAAGTTATTTAAGTACAAAAGGTTTTCAAACAATGTCAGCAAAGGCACAATTCTTTTGTAGCTTGCAGCTGTAGTTACTTTTTTATGTAAGTATGCAATTATTTGGAGTGTTTAGACAATGCATTTAGACACGGATGTATCGACACAAAAAAGAAAATTGAAAGAAATTTAGGGATGTCATAAATTTTATTTTTAACCCTTGCACGCCCGGCATGACATAACTTCGTTAATTTTTAATTTTGAGAAAAACTTTAAAAGATACATTCACACATAAATACCTCAATCTAACGAACCGCAACGCAATTTTAAATGAATCCACGAGCCGGAACGGTATATTTTGGAATTCCACCAACCACAACGGCGCTCCGGTGCGTTCCTGTCCATTTCGAGCGCTGGATTAACTTCAATGCAGATAATGTTGGTTAGTTTTTTAAATGAACTATAAGTATGCAAGTGTAACAATGTGGACAATTTAAAGCGGTCATAAATCTATGTTATTTGAAATTGGAAAATGTAACTATAATAAAGTATTACACAATGGGTAAGTATGTAATTATTAATTAAAATTAAAAGTACATAATATGTACTAAAAAATTAATTCCACTATATTTAATGAGTAGTTTTATCTACTTCGAAATAGGTACATATCGTGTCAACGTTATTAAGTTGTGTGAATTATTATAACATATTGTTATGTTTTATCAGTACCGATACTGATTCATCTAAAGGCGTTACATCAAACTTGAAAATCACTAAGTCATCTGATGAGAATGCACCTAAAAAGAGGTGTGAAAAGTACGTGACAGTTGTTCGCATTCGCAAGTAGTATGATACACATCAATGAATGTTGGATTTACGCCATTTGGACATCACATTTTTGAGGACACAGACAGATTCACGTGGCGCCGCCGAGGAATATCCGCGATGACGTAACCGCCACATTTTTCACATGCCGCCTTATTGTTAATAAGAAGATGAAAAATGCACCGTCATTCATCGCTTCCTAAAAATACTTCTCCTACGCCAGTGAGTAAGAGGACAAACGGTCCAGCAACAAAAACTATTCCATTCATTCATTGAAATATAATATGCTTTGACATTTTATAAGAATTTCATTGACAAAATAGACAACACAATATTTATTATATCGCGACATTCAGGCGAAGTCACTATCATCAGAAACATAACTTAAGACCAGATGCTTAGTCATACTTAATTGCCGCTGAACGTTAGGCGGTAAAAATCGGCCATTTAGTAAATAATGGTAGAATTGAGAAACACAAGTGACAACTATCAAAATTATCGAGTACCTATATCGTACACACGCAGCACTATATTTCCTTATTTTATTTTCTTTTAACTATGTCCGATCTACTCACAAAAGTAGTATTGGTCAGATTTCAAGCAAGTAAGTAAAAACATACGTAAACTTTTGATGATAAAACATTTAAAAAATATATATAATGTTTGAGACTTTCACGGTTGTTTTTTTTTTATCGTAATAGATTTTTGTGTTTCCACCGTGTGTACTTCTTCCTTCTTTCCTCGACGTTTTGGGTTCATTGCAGAGGCCATAATATCTCTTGAGAATGGTCTCTGCAAAGTACACATGGTGGAAACCCCGAATCTTTAGATATATGAATTATTATCCTGACATTCTTATACAAAGCTAATGTTTACTTATGGCGTCCTTTTTTAGATGTTGGGAACATTGGCATGACTTACGGAACTCCAAGGCTCAGAGAATCTTTGTTGGAGAAGCACCGATTACATAATGTATACATACTCAGAGCCATTTCATCGATTATAACAATTAGATATCGATTCCCACCATTTGCTCAATATCTCAATATCCATGATCCAATATATTGAAAAAACGGCTTGCAATTTTTTGTCCCATATCTTTTATTAGATGAAGAGGATATTCTTCAAACTACTCACTCATATTACCGTGGGCGCTCGATAACAAAATAATTCTAAAAAATATATTCAAATACTTACAAGTAATTTACATAGAAATAATAAAAACAATTAAATCCATAATATTATGTAAACAATATTTTCCAGAAATAACCACAGTAACGACTATTTTTTTTATAAATATTGTAGACAACTGAGACAAGTAAATAATACATCTAATATGCATATATTATTATAACGGTAGGCTTTGATCAATTCTAAGTAAAATAATTATGATTCCTCGATGATTCATTTAAGTAGGCATTTCAAAATACCTACTGACTTTTCCAGTTTGATTATAAGTATATTCAAATTATTGATATATTCATTAAACAGAAATGCTATTGGTCAAACGTTAAGGGCGGACGTGCTCAGCGTGGGTCAAAATGGAGCTTTTTTTCTATTTTCAAAGCATGATCCTGGACATACCTTAAACGTTGTAGATAATCTATTTATATAATTTTAAAGCCTTATTATCCGTTATATTTATTTTAAACATTTGATGACTGCATAAAGTATTTTTATTATAAAAAATAGTATTCTTTAAAACCTCTCGCTCTAATGTTTTAGAATATAGTCATATTTCAGTACGTCCATGTGAAGTGGTGTTAAGATTTTTTATATTTATTAATTTTTAAAAGCATTTATAAAAACATTAGTAAAATTTATGTCGACATAATTATAGTGAAATATTTACGATAAAAAAATAAAATTGATAATCTCTGTGATCCCAAATTTGACAAGAATTGGGCATTTTATTATTCAAAAAATGGGCAAGATTAACACATTTGAAGATAATTCTAATGATACTAATTATAAGTTATGTCTTTGAACATTCAAGTGTCATAAACATCCTACGAATAATGATTGCTTTATATTAATTATTGACCTATGAATAAGGTAGTGTTTTTTTGAAATACGCCATTTCTTTTGGCATTCCCCAGTAGTTAAGCTACAACATACGGCCGTAGCCATAAATTAACAAACTATAATTGAAGTAGGGAGTAAAATCATGCTAACGCGCGTGTTTGAACATGTACCGTTTAAAAAAAAATCGGTTAGGTATATTTTTCTGTGCATATATTTCAACTGATCCACTAACCTTTTCTCACTACATATTATAATATTCCATAACATTTCCACTGTTTTATTTTAAAGAGCTATAGAAAATGTTGATAGATTCAGATACAGGGACAGAGATAGAGATTCTGATAGTCAATACAAAATAATTGACAAATAGGAAAAAAAGCAATTTTCCTGTTATGTGTATGCATGACAAATTTAGAGTTCAATTACATTTGATTAATAATGAACAACCAAAACTTATTATATACGTCTTCATACTCAATTGCATTATCCTCAAATGACTACATATACAAACAATAGGATTTACTGCAATCTCTATTAAGTACTTACTTATTTGGATATATGAGTACCGGCATACATGATTATTAGTTGATTATTAAGGTAATATAATATGAAAAACAATTAACAGCAGAGTTAATCATTCACCAAGTATGATAGAAGTTCAATGGAAAAGTTATGGCCAGCCGTCGCAGTGGGCGTTGGTCTTTTATTCAGGACACACTGAGTGATTTTGAGCCCCCCACGATACAAATAAAATAATAATTTCGTAAAAAAAAATCTAAAAATTTTCTTAAAATCACTTTTTTATCTATATTTATCAATAATTAATATTGAAGATTACAACACTGTCACTAGTCACTAATAATAATTTTTTATAATGTATAGTCAGGCCGTGACACGAAATTGTAAATTTCGATCGTAATACTAGTTATTGCTCATACTTTGAGTACAATATTGTAAACTGTTTGTAGATAATCATGATTGTTTCATATTGAAATACATTGTAATACGTCAATTGATTTGAATGAAACATACAATCCAAAATCTTCACCAATGCAATCAAAAATATTCAAGAACTAGCACTACGGTAGTACCTATAACGCAATCCAGTGTCTCGGCCTGTTGAAAGTCAGCTTTGGGTTTTTATGCTTTCGGGTAACATATTTTTATACCAGATATTATATTATACATATTTTAAAATTATTAATTGTATGATTAGTTTGAACTGTTTCAAGGCCCCTTTTAAATCTTCTAATGAACCGAACGCATCAGTTGCGTCAATGAAAAATATCGCTGATGGTTTTAATTATTTTCGCAAATGAAATAATAATATATCATTGTAAAGGACGAACCGCGATATTATATAATATATTATATTATCCCACATAGGCAGATACTTGTTTTTAAAATGTATTATTGACAATTTCTAGAACACGGTGAACACGTGATACAGATATTCCTCCATATTATAGCTACTTCACTTAATTGAACATCCAGAAAGTGTCGTCACCAGACAAAATATTGATTGGTCTAATTTACATGAGACATTGGACAATATCTTTCAGCAGTATCGCAATGACCGGATATTCTGACAATTTCACCAATTGATATTAATTGCAGTTTACACTCAACAACCGGGAAGAAAAAACCGGTGATAACTCATTTACAGCAATAACAACCGAAATCTGGAATACCGGGTACATCCGTTGTGGAATCTAGAAACACTGGCGCAGGCATGTCCAACTTCAAGATAGCTGTGATCCACTACCCAGTATTAAAACTCACAGTGGTCTATCATACTATCCCAATGCGTGTCCGGAAATTTGTACGTATGCAGTTCGCCGTATCACATTTCACCGTGAAATTTTGTGTCAGAAGTATAATATGGTCGTATATTAAAGACCTTCCAACTAGGGAATCCAATCCCGGGATCCCGAATCCCGGGATCCCGGGATCCCGAGCTATTCTCGATACCTATGAATCTCGGGATTCATAAACATAATCCCGGGATTTCGGGATTGATTTTTTTATCAATTTTTATGGAAAATATAACAGAAAAAATACTTTTAATACAAAATAACTACATTAGAAATATACTGAGTTTGAATGAAGTTTGATGTGTAGGTTGCCGATTCATTTTATTTTTTCACATAGATTATTAAAAATGAGAAAGATTGTTAAAAAAACAATGCTTCGCACTTTTAACAAAGTAATTCCACCATGATATCATACGTTTTACGGCAGTTTCATATTTGGCTGACTAATTAGATTCATGAAGCGGAAAGGCCATAAGTACGCCATGATTATTTGCTTTACTATTTTAAATCTCGCTGATCTATTCATTATGTCTTTACTATCAGAAATAGCAATCTCATATTAAATTCACATTATTATTTATATTACAATATTATTTACTCCATTAAACTTGTGTATTTCCAAGATTTAACGTATACAATATTAACAATAAATATCTTAAATAGTATAAATTATACTAGATTTATTTTTGACCGATTTTATCAATGTTATTTGTAAATATAAAAATTTTATGTGAACAATGGAAAAAAATCCCAATCCCGGGACCGGGATTGTCAAATTGTAATCCCGAAATCCCGGGATCAGAATTTTGGCTCGGGATTGGATTCCCTACTTCCAACCTCTTTGGGTCGTATAAATAATACCTACTGACATAAAATTCATGTCAATATAAAACACGGTTCTTGTCGGTTTGCACTGTAAACTTTTCAGGAAGCCAGCGGCAAACAAATTTTGAAAATAGCCGATATACTGGATTATTTGTTAGGTTAGGTTAAGATAGGTTAGGTTTTCATTCTTGAATTCATGAACTTTGCCAAAATCGGCTATGAAAATTGAATTCACACATTATTAAAATGTTCATATTGAATCTAATAAAATTGGAGACCGTATAGATACGGTCATCTCTTTCCGATAGAAAGCTCATGGCAAACTGTGCTACGGTGAAATGTTTTACGTACAAATTACATGTAACCATCCCAATGTCATTATTCAACTGTTTATTATATTATTTGTGTTCATTTTATTATATTTAACTGAATACACAGAGTTGTCACAAATTAAACAACACTTGTCTGTCATCATCACAAAGAAGTAGTCAATTTAGCATTAGTAAAGTTGTAAAAATTACGAGTTTTGGTCTTCTTTTTGACACTCGATGCACTCTAAGTATTCTTCCACATTAAAAAAGAGTCTACTGCGAGAAGTTTAAAGCGCGCGAATTTACTCTCTAATCTCTTTCTCTCACGCCTGCGGCAGGCAGTCAGTGATACAATACAATTACAGTGATACGTTGTAGTTGGTTTTAAAACGACTTCCACGTAAACAGGTTAAGAAAATAAAAATAAAAATGTTTAATGCTTTCTTTCCCTTGAAAATCTAAATGAAATTATATTAAGTATATGACTTAATTATTATGAACCTACGTATGGTGCAATCAACCAAAATTCATCACGCGACCGACGTGTTGCACATGCCTACACTCTTGGATCACGAATAAAGCCAAAGGGGTGGAAAATCAATTTGAAAACGTAATTGACAAAAATACATACAGAGGCAAATAAAATTAGGTACTTAAGTAAATTGATTGATAATGCCTCCCGTTACCATTTTCGGTACTTACATAGTACCTACCTATTTACTGATAGTGAGAATTTTTCATCATATACATTATATTAATTTCAGTTGAAACACAAATTATACTTATATACGAGGGTGGGTCAATAAGTCCTTAGAAAAGCCGACAGGTGGCGCGACTAGTACTGTAAGCGGTTTGTTTTCATGCAGCGGCACTACCGATTCAGTATGCTGCGAAGTTTCAATTAGATTGGTCGGGTTGTTGTGTGTTTCTCGTACATTTAAAAAAAAAATTGCTTGTGGAAAATGGAAAATGGAGAAAATTGAGTTTAGAGCTGTTATTAAACATTTTAATATAAAAGGGTTAACAGCAAAGGAAATAAAAAATGAGTTGGATTTAGTTCACGGCATATCTGCTCCTTCACTTGCAACTATTTATAACTGGTTAAATGAATTTAAACGTGGTCGCACATCAACAAAGGATGAACCACGCTCAGGACGTCCTGTAGAGGTGACTACACCAGAAATGATCAATAAAATCCACGATATGGTGTTAAGTGACCGAAGATTAAAGTTGAGTGAGATAATTGAGGTTACAGGGATCTCAAAAGGTAGCGTCATTTCTATTTTACATGACAAATTGGGCATGAAAAAAATTTCTGCAAGATGGGTGCCGCGTTTGCTCACAGTCGACAATAAACGCAATAGGGTGGTGGCCTCTAAAGCCCTGTAGTCGCTCATGCAACGCAATCCGGATGAATTTTTTCGTCGCTTTGTGACTGTAGATGAAACATGGATACACCACTATACTCCCGAGACGAAAGAACAGTCAAAGCAGTGGATTGCGAAAGGCGAACCATGTCCAAAGTAGGCGAAAACCGTAAAATCAGCTGGTAAGGTTATGGCTACTGTATTTTGGGATGCACGTGGAATTATTTTCGTTGACTATTTGGAAAAAGGAAGAACAATAACAGGGGATTATTATGCATCTTTATTGGACCAGCTAAAAAACGAAATTGAAGAAAAACGGCCTCATTTAAACAGGAAAAAAATCCTCTTTCATCAGGACAATGCCCGTGTTCACACATGTTTACGATCAATGGCTAAAATTGAAGAATTGAAGTTCGAATTGGTCGACCACCCACCGTATTCGCCAGATTTAGCCCCCAGTGACTTTTTCCTTTTCCCAAACTTGGCTAAGTGGACAACGTTTTTTTTCAAATGAAGAAGTCATCGATCGGACAAATGCTTATTTTGAGGACCTTCCGAAAACTTATTTTTCTGACGGTTTAAAAAAATTGAGAAACGTCTAACCAAGTGTATTGAGCTCCAAGGAGATTATGTTGAGAAATTAAAAAAAAATACAAAAATAAAAACTGTTTTAATGCTTTTTTCTAAGGAATTATTGACCCACCCTCGTACATAGAGTATAAGATACTGATTTCAGTTGGGAATATTTTATTGAAGCTGTAAGAAACCATTCCTGACTATTGTTAAATTATGTGAAAAAGGTATTATAATATAGATATTGTGTATATGTACCGAGGGGTTATCCGTATAAGTATGAACAGTTATTATATAATAGATTTTTAATAAAATTTAATAAAGTATAACATAATATTCTTAGCTAGTCTTGTAATATTTAAAAAAAAATGCTATTTCACAAATACCAGCTATTCGCACGGACCACTTTAAGAAACGCTGCTTTCTGCAGTGCATTACCAACCATTGCCCCCCAATGCTCCCCCCTTGAATCCAGCCTATGTCTAGAAGATTCTGAAGACTGACCAATATAATATACATAGATAGGTACATAGACATGATACTTTTTTGATTATTCATGTATGAATGAAACAGGAGGGCAATTTAATTGACTTTATATAAACACATAATATGTATAAATGGTGACAAAATCATTCAAGTTTTCTACATCAAATTTTATTTAAATACCTATGCATTTCCAATGCTAATAGTATTGACTGTATTTTTATTAAAATATAATATGATATTAATTTCACTACAATTATTTATATATTATATTATATTTAATTTAAACTGCCACTCGCTTTTTCAACAATTTTTTGTGTGTCTGGATATTTTTAAATGAAGTAGGTATAACAATTTGGTTACAATATTTTATTATATATGTAATAAATTTAAAGAAATGTAAAAAACACATTGGTGTCGTCGATTTACTTTCAGAGATAATTTATCATAATAAGTTAGTTTTTTATGTAATTCTTTACATTTAATAAAAAGAAGTATGTTATGCAGATAAGTAAGTAGGGGTACATAATATAAGTACCTACCTACGAATAACCCAATTAAATTGAGAATATATAGTTATTTATTCATACGTACAAAGAGTGTCCGATAAAAAATATCTACTTCGAGACAATTGATTTTCGAGCATTTTGATTTCATCAGCCTAATTGAGTGTTAAATCGAAATTTAAACAAAAATCAATTCATTCGACTAAACATATTATCATGTTGTTTAATAATAATAAATCAGTGGATCATGAGCAATCTGTCAACAAAATTAAAACAAGTTTTCGAAAACTTACCTTATATGGGGCATACGCAATCAGAAAATCAAAATTATTCAAGCAAAGGTAGTTATATACTTATTATGTAATTTTTACGTTGAATCGATAGACAGGACAATGATATGAAAATGACTTAGAATGATAAACCCATCGTAAATACCCCACCGTTACAGATGATAGCTATGCTTTATTAATTGCAACAGTTAAATATAAAAAAAATATAATATTATATAAGCTTGCGTCAATAAATAATTAATTCTGAATTTATCAATAATGCAACAACCTTATACCTATAATTAAAACTCGGTCGACACAATTACGCATTATACTCATATCAGACATACAATTTTAATACAAACTGGTACCTATAATATTAATTATATAAAACAAGTACCTATAATGCAAGAATGGTAGATAAAAAAATAAATCTACAATATCCATTATAAGGAGAAACACGGTATTCCAATATAACATAAGTAGATGTAGACTAATATGCAGATTGGATTGTAAGATGTCCACGAACTCTTGAAGTCCTGGAGTACTCATGCAAGAAATGGGTGGAAGTCGTGCAAATAAATGCAGAAATGGTGAATGTTTTCTGCTGAAAATAAAATGCTCATGATGATCAGATAAATAAAAAGTCCGTAGTGTCAATTTATTATCTCATGTTCTGCTGTTGTTAAAATTATAATTTTGAATTCTTTAAACATAATATTATGTTGGATATTGATTGAAGGAGGAAATTATTATATTTCCATTTTATACAATGTATAATTTTTGAATCATATAGTTGTCCCTATTGTAAAGAGTAGAACGATAGCACGGATGATTACTGATTAGACTGTGTTATTATAATCATTCCAATTGATACCAAAAGAATAAGTAAGACATTTAAGGAATATTGCCGCATGCTCCGATGATTTCGCAAATTGTAGCTGTTGCGTTAAAGAATCTGAGGAGTTCAAATGCATGATTGATCACAATATGTTGAAGACTTATGACAAGATCTAAGATCATACCAAAGGCTGAGGCGTTCATACAGAAAATTTAAGCACTCCTTTCGAACGGCCATAAGAAGGTATTGTACTATCGTCGAGCTATTAATACCAGAGGGTTGGAGCAGAACCTTTTTTGAGTTGCTCCACTCTGGGTAAAAAAAATAGATATTACATGTATACAAATGTTAAAAAAAGCAGTTTTGAAATAGGGTTTATTATTCGCCTTTCATTATCTGCCTCTTCTGTCAAAAAAGTGAGGTTATTTTATCACTCGGCAGTGTTCCCGTATTTTAAATAATTCCAGTGTTGCAAAGTGTCAAATTTAATATAATACATATTTTCATTGGATTTTCAGACGAAAATTAAACAATAAAAAAAAGCACCAGGAGCAGTGGAGCACTACAATTTTTCGGTGCTCCGTATCTGCTCCTGCTCTGATTGATACATCTTGTGACAATTTTGTCTTTTGACTTACAAAAAATATACTTTCATGTTCGTAATTATAGAGCAGTTTTTTGAAGTTTTAACATTTCGACAACAATATACAAAATGTATTTTTATACGGAATCATCCAACTAATATAAATATGCAATTTATTAGACACATAACTCTAGCCTCTAACAAAATCTTGCCATATTTTAAAATAAATAAAGAATATATTAATCGTCATACAATTAAGTATAATAAAAAATCGTATCCACCGAAATAATTCGCGCCAACGAGATATTCGCATTCCATCGTCAATCATCACGCCAAACCGTCGCGAGAGATGCGAATAAAATTTATAATCGGAACATAAACATAGACCACAATGACTTATAATGTAGGTGAATGTATTAGCTATAATAAAAATGATATTATTATTACGAAACGTCCTTGCAAGGTTACTGGCGCCGGCCGCGGTGCGTGAAATTTCACAAATATTTCTTCGATTTCCGATGCGGGACGGACTACATTGAAATATTCCGTCTCAAAGATCATTGAATTGGTATAACGTTAGTCATACATAATATTACCTGTTCGTACACTAATGATGTACTTTGATTTTTTTACCCGGCGATTTCATAATCGAATCGTGCACGCGTAGATTGGCATATACCTACGTATATTAATTTAAAAATGTTTTTTGTCACAAAAGGAATATTATTACATCGCACTCTTGTATGTATATTAATTTATTTACTATCACCATAATAACGGCAAAATTAAATTCCTCTTTTTCAGAAACAAAATTGTGTTTATGTCACTTTAATCCATATTATATTAATTTAGCAAACTAAGGAAAAGCATTGCTCGTAAATATTGATTCGATTGTTAATATTAATATTATTTACATATTAAGGCTATCCTAGACATTTATTTACAAACATTCTACAAGATGTGATTGTAAAAACCTCTCCAAGTGAATATGTATATGGTTATATTATTATCTTTATCAAAATGCTTTTCATGATAATAAAAATGTCGTAATTTTCAGTAGATACATATTATAAAAGACAAGATAAAATCTGCAACGTATTTCTGTCCTGATCAAAAAGCGTTTTTGCCCGCTTCCCATACCCAGACCAGACACAGACAAAATTTGGTACACACATGTGATTCTGCGGTGACAATACATTCTATTACAATTTGGGGGCGGTTTATTACTCCAAACATAGGGTCTCCGTCATGAAGGGGGGGGGGGTGACATGATTACAACCTGGAGATCCTGCGTGGCGGGACAATCAGTTAAGTAAGATAAACACACGCCACAAATTTTCTCAATTAGAAAAAAAACGTGTAGAATTTTATTTCATAATTATTTTTAGTGCATTTCCTGACTAATAAAAAATACTATTTATCCAATATGGCTTGGCTACTAAAAAAGGCAGTTGCGATCAATTGTTCATAATATGATGCCGAATGAAGACAACTCAATAATTCAAGGGAATTTACTTAAAAATAGAGAATGTCAAAAATCAGGTTCTACGGAATACCGTTTGGAGAACACTGCTGCATATATCACACTGCCCTTAATCTTAGTGATAGGTAGGGGAGAATCCGCTTAATATCCTAGCCTGTGGGCCCATTTCATTATGTAGAGACCATGGTCTCCATACAGAGTTATTAAAAAAAATACAAGTCCTCACTTATATCGATGATGAGTTATATACCATAAACCCTGCTGGATCGACGAAGTAATAATTTAATTCGAATAAAGTAAATAAGAACGAGCTCGGGAAGCCTTCATCTGGCAGTGGAACGACCCTGTCTGATGATGATGAATCAAACATTATATTAATATTCATTGACAACTTTTATGATAAATAGCATATTATTTTCCATTGTTAGCATTCATATGTACCTAATGATCACGATACTTGAATAAAATTACAAGTAACCCTTACCATGAAAAGTTGGGTCATGATTAAATTTATCAAATAAAAATGTATATTTGACAAAGTATTTCATCGTTAAAAAAATTAGTCTGGTCAGTCAGCTCGAAAAATTTATTTATTCTTATATCCGAATATGGTAAATTAACATGCTAACTTACATAGGTAATATAAATATATACCTACTCATCGCAATATATGGAAATTTCAAGATTCTGCCACTACGTGTTTCTATCGCGGCATGTTCCGGTGAAGTAATTTTTTACAAGTTTGATCATGTTTCCAAGAGTTATTTTTATTTATTTTGCATCATATTATTACGAGATGATTGAAAAAAAAAATAGCCTGCCAGATACATACTTAACATTAATTTTCCATACAATTTGGTACGTACATAAATTTAATAATAATTATTGAGTTAGGTGAACTCAATCAAATAATTATCAACAATACTTTTGTTTATTTAATGTAAGTATGTATTAAAAAACTTCTATTTAGAAGTACATACCTATCTGCATACTAAGTGAGTGATTATTTTTAATCTTTAAAACTCTTGATTGATATAGTACCTATATTATAGCTACACCGTCTACTTACATCTTGATTTTGCCGATTTATAAAAAAACTTATCAGAAGGAGTTCCTTTTAATACAGGAAGTACACAGCACGATTAAATATATATTGTAATATTTAAAAAAATATATATTTAAATATATTAAATCACCCAACAATAGTTATCGCAACTTATAAATTTGTCATTGCTCACTTAGAAAGTTGGTGTGATTAGCTTATACCTACTATTACTACCTATTTAGATGATAGATTTTTCTGTTTACGAAAATATTAAACAATGAAACTTCGAAGATTTTTAAAATTATAATTGACGTTTATTTTCACTTTCAGTTCAAACACATGAAGCTCCTTAGTGTGAAAAATCTAAATAGATAGTTACTGGTTGATTTTACGATTAAATTTTACGGAGAAAAAAATTGAGATGATTTAAGCACATCATAATAAACAATTAATACTAAGTTCTACAAATAGTTATTAATCATTTAATAAATAATAGAAGACCTCGGAGAGTCGGTAAAAGAATGACTCCATATCTGAACAATATCCTATATAATGTTCAGCTGCAGCATAGGGCCAATGATAAGAGCGACTGCATTATGACAAAGTGGTGAGGGAATTTGACAAAAACAATAATCATATTAATGCATCGCAAGATTCGATCCCTAGACCCATAAAATACAAAACTACCAGTATCTCTATAATATAACAAATATTGTAGCAAAATCTATGAACGATTTACCCACAGAATTGCCATGACCTATGTTATGCAGATTTTATATTCAGAAGACATCGGCCATGCTCGAATTGACAACTTCATACAATCGCCAATACGATTCCACTTATTCATTAAATCTCGGAAATAAAAGTAAAAATGAAGCTATTTCCTCTGTAGAAAGAGTTGGCAACAAAAAACACTATAGCGTCGTTAACTTAACTGGAAAACATAAAACCATTTGTTGTAGGTAATAACCGATAACATATTCTATCATTTATTGACATCTTTTTCTATATATTATGTGGTAAAATTCTTTGATGAAATACCTTACAAGTTCTACCTTTCATTATTAACTACAATATTGTCTGATTATGTATGTCTCAGTAAAATCAATTAATGTATTTATTACAAAAAAAAAAATACTTCAATTTCTCATTCAATTACCCATACACCTATTATTAAAACAATGATGCTCTTTAAAAGAATTTCATTTTCACCTGTGAATGTAGTAGTAATCATATAAAAAAAACAGGGATCAGAAACCATTATATTTGTTTAACAAATAATATCTACATTAATTTGTAGAATTAATAATATTATAGGCCTCAATTTTTTTCACTGATCTGTCGTGTGTTTACCTGGTATCAATTATTATAAATATATTATTATAGTACAATAAATTTATTAGTATTTAAAACATCATCACACCTTGTTATGATATCACGTCTCTAATGAATTATAAATTATTATTATAGTGAGACCACGAATAAAAAAATCAACGTCTACTTGAACAATTGATTACTTGTGAATTTAAAAAAGCGGTGAGAAAATCATGTAATGTTTGTATTATATAAATTATTTTATTTGTTGTAAAGATTCAATTCATTATTTTGATTTCCTATAAATTAAAATAATATTGTTTATTAAACACAACTTGCTATTATCGGTACAATTAAAAACCACATTAATTGATAAACTTACTATTTACTAAAAAATATTGAAATTAGAACAAAAATAAACATTTTTTAGTAAACTATACTAATACTTGTGGTGAACGTATTATTATTATAAGTAGGCATAGGTAGCTATGCGTAACTAGGAATAATACCTTCGCGGTTTTTCAATGGACTGGATTGCTTTTGATGTAATTTCGGTTTATTAAACATAATTTTAACACATTTTATGACGCACAGCACGTGAGATGGGTAAATTTGTAATACTATAATATTTTAAGAAGTGCAGTGGTTGTTAGCCGTTATGCCACCGTGTAAGTGGAAAATTTGAAATCAATTCCCATTCAATACGCAAGTATCGGTTAGGTACTTATAATTTATATACCTTTAAGGTGTATAAACCAGTGGCGAAGGGTGGAGGTAGGCTATTAAGATCCGCCGTAAATAGTGTACACTAAACGTTGTACTAATAGTCAAAAAATGCTCATCTATCTATAAAATATCTAAAATTATGCAATTAAGTCATACATAACTTTGGATATTTTATAGATCGAATAATATTTCTTATCTATTATAGTTAATTTAGGCAGAGCATAATGAATTTAAAATAATGTCCTTAATCCAACGAAAACAAATAAGTATGCATGAAAAAGTGTGCATAATTTTTTCGTATCGCCCAAAGTATACTGAAAGTATTATGGTTTGATTTAGGCAAGGTTCAATTGATTTTTAACAACCAAGCAATACCATCTGTAAATTGCATTCTTAGTTCAATGAAAACAAATACGTAGGACTAACAAAGTTTAATGTGCACTATTTATGGCGAAACTTAACAGCCTACCTCCACCATTCGCTACTGGTATAAACTATAGGTACAAATAAGTTTATATACTATTATTATAGTAGGCTACACCACACCATAAGAAAAATATTTTATGTCTTCATGGGGACAAGCGATTCATTGCTCTGCAATGAATGTGATGTTCGGGAGGACAATGTTCTAAATTTGAACGACACAATACACACGACTTCGATATTATGTCATCGAGAAGTTGGGGAGCGTAAATGTGCCCTCGCATTGAGAAGAAGAAAATAATAACATTATAAAATGATCAGATTGATATGGCAGCATTTTGCAGTCAAAATCTAGATACCATTATAAAAAAATCATAGATTCTACATTCCTACTGCCAAAGCATAATCAATAACTCTGTAATAGATTACGCTTAAGTATCTCATTAAATTAATAATATTATTATATTTCCGCCAACAAAATACATAATATAATTAGGTTGGGTAATGGGTATATTATGGTTCCTGTATCCGTTTATGCAAGCCTATCTCCGTATACACAAGGCTGCATACCTGTATGTCTGCTATTAACCTGATTCACCACTCCGTCATGCGAGATTTTGAATAATTCCGCTTTGACAACAATGATTCACCCGAACGTGAATGAAGTGTGGCACAATGTACCTACTAGTACCTGCCTACTCCCAATATTAAGCTAACATTGGCAGTCGATAATTATTAATTGAGACTTCTCCATCGTCATCGACGAAACTCTCCAAAAATTCTCATGCTAAACAAACAAACTGGTTTTTCAACGTGCGATAATATTCCATTAAAAATATTATATTATATATTATGTACCTACCTACCGTGAACGGCAGTTTTTATTTTTATTCAGAAAAAAAATATTATATTATGACGAACCTAAAATTTATTGATGAGAGCACCACAATACACATTAAATGTATCTAAAATCTATGCACTGGTTCAAAAATAGTAAAATATGTATGCGATAGTAAACTACGGTTAGCCAAAATTTGTTGAAAATAAGTTATTAGGTAGCATGTTAAAATATGTTATATTTTCTATAACATGATAAATAGCAGTCACTTTTAATGTATTTTATAATAAAGAAAAATATAAAAATGTTATTGGATGTAAATTTAAAAAAATCCCGTTATTAACATTAAACATAACTAATAACCAAACACACATTTTTAAAACTAGAAAGAAAACAAAATACAGAATAATAATATGTACCTATTATAAAAAATGCAGGTATCACTAAAAATACAACTAAGATGTTTAATACGCGTATAATCACTGTAATAAATAACGTGCATTAGGCAAAAATTACTTATTTACTAATGACAAAACATAATATTACGAAACAACAACACCATAATATCACAGGCACAGAGAATTTAAATGCTTCAGCAACAGGAAATTTTAATAAATATGAATAATCCCAATACACCCAATAAATGATATCTAAGACATTTATCTGATGCATGCAATAAATCCTATGCTCTATACTGTATCCTTCTATTCTTCCTCTCTATTAATGTCTATTCTCTAAACCAGAGAACACCAAATTTAATGCTATTGTATTAATCTGTTCTCTTCTTTAAATTTAATATAATGGAAAGGCACAGATTAATCCCTTAAAATCTAAGTCAAGTTAAACCACGCGTCTGTACAAAGATATAAGAAATATCATAAAAATAAAAGTCATTTCCGCTCCAAGGTTTAGTAGAATTTTTGACCCACAATACGTTTGGAACCATTTACGTAGTTATTATGACGTAAGGATTGCGTTTTAGAATATATAATGCTGACCTCTACGGGCTGTACCTACAAAGATTGCAGCGCAGTTCAATCAATTAAGATTGGGAGACTGCGATGGCTAGGTCATGTGCACCTTATGAATGACAATGAACCGGCAAATAGAGTGATGTCCAGCAATCTAATAGGGTGTAGAAGAAGAAACAGGCCAAAGATTCGCTGGTTGGATGGATTCTGGGGGTACCGAATTGGAAAGCGGCCACACTGGATAGGGACAGATGGAGGGAGCTGTTGGAGGAGGCTAAGACCCACACCGGGTTGTCGCGCCCCTGATGATGATGAAGGATTGCGTTTTAGGTATTTGCTAAGTCAATTGGGTCCATGCATCTAAATGTCATGTAAAATTTATCCAGCCACGAAAATTGGACTGCACCCCATGGAACAATAATCGAGATTTTTAGAATCTGCTTCCGGTGAAATTTAAAAAAGTCATCTCATCGGCACAAAAATCGGAAGGCGTTTACACTTGTATTTATCTGGTATTGGTCTCATTCTACGCATTACAATCACACCAGTCCAGGTTTTTCGATGCAGCTTTTCCCTTGTGGCTAATGATAGAAGAGCTTATTGGTTCTACATAAATACTACATTAGCGTAAAAGTTCGATAATTTTGAAAGCTTTATTGAGAACATAAGTCATACTTAGAGCGGTGCCAAGCGTGGAAAAGCAAAGCTTTATCCAAGTGAATTCACAAATAGCTACCTACAGTAACAATATTCAAATTCACCTCGTATAATTTATGTGCACTAGAAGACATCGCATCTGCGCATGTTCAAAGGTAAATTTTTTCCTTAGATTGTACTCTTTCATCAAAGATTGCCTGCACAATGGAGTTACCCTACTTTTACTTACAATGCGTATAATTCGTGATTGTACTTTCCTCAATATTTTCCTTTCGAAAACATCCAGCTTTCTCTCATAACATTATTTACCATTATTTACAGAACAATATGCCACTTTTGGCCGGGTGAGGATTTAATGGAGCTTTATTTTAAAAAGTCTTTATTTAAAGTAAATATCTCAGTAAACTGCTTGTAATTTATTTGTAAATAAAGCTATCTTTATATTTGCCTTTTTATAAACCACGGAAAAACTAATATAAGTATATAAGAAATAACTTGCATACTTGGAAATATTTACCAGCTTCGTATTATTAAACAAATGAAGAAAATATTATAGAGAATATTATAATCATGCAGTGACGTGAAAATCGACAGGTTTTTACTTTTCGTTTCTAATTTTTCCCATAATATGCAAAACACGTTACACCTACCGATGAACATGCCGCCGTATGTAAATATTTGACGAATTGTTTTCAACAATGTCCGTAGACTTGTGCAGATAATTCTACAGGTAAAATGATCGATTACTGTTGAGGAAAATAATTTTATATCACGTATACCCCTACGTTCAATGGTCACTGGTACATACCCACACAATATAGCGTCATTATTATCATAACGGTAATTTCTATTGCATCTGGCAAATTCAAAATTTTGATAAAAACCAGCGACATGCTGTGCAAACTTTTTGGCATTATTTTGTACAATTGCATCACACCGGTCTAATAAGTGTATCGATCAATAGCAATGCGGTGGAGGTAGGCTGTTGAGATCCGATATAAATATAGTACACAATAAACATTGTCAGTCATACCAGTCATACCTACTTATTTGTTTTCATTGAACTAAGAATACGAATTATTGCAGTTGGTGGTGATTAGTTTTTAAAATTTAATTAAGCCTTGCCTAAATAAATCCATTATACTTTAGGTATACAATGGGCAATCCTATACAATTCTCCACACTTATTCAGTCATATTTATTTATCGTCGCTGTAGGATTGGTTTCTCGAATAGACCAAATGTTCAGGAGACGAAAAACAAATTTCATAATCCTATATTTAAATACATGGAGATATTTAAATAGTTATTTTTACAGTATATGAATGATGTATTCATTACCATTACAAAGTGATTTAAAGAAGAGGATGGTTCTAGTCCGTTTAGATACAAAAAAATATTCTGCATTAAAAGGTCGATTTTGACAAAAACGGATATTCGGGAAACCAATCCTATAGCGACGTTATGTTAGTTGAATTAAGAATAAACTTTGCAAATGTGGTTGGTCAGTTTTTTAAATTCGTTAAGCCCTGCCTAACCAAACCATAATAGATGAAAAATATTTCTCTTAACAAAATCATGTATGATTTAATTGCATAATTTTAGATAATTTATAAATGTACAAGTATTTTTCGACTATTATCTATTATGGCTTGGTTTAATTGAATTTAAAAAAATAATTAACACCATCTGCAATTTGTAGTCTTCGTTCAATGAAAACAAATACGTATGACTGACAAAGCTTAGTGTGCACTATTTATGTCGGATCTTAATAGCCTAACTCCACTTTTCGTCACTGGTATCGACATTACTAAAATCGATTACATATAAAATAAATAATAATGATATCAATTTAAAGACGTTTTTTTATAGGAAAATCATTTATTTTTAAAATAAAATATACCTTAAATATTCTCTACACACTCTCGCATTTAAAATAATATTGATTATAAATTATATACATCACAAAAATAAGCAAATATACTGAAACAGTTTCAATAAAAAAATATATTTTTCGATTCATTATGTTTAATTGTGTAAATAATATTGATTAATTAAAATAATTTTATAAGCAAATTTTCCATAAATTGATTTTATTTCATGTTTTGTAATTCTATCAATAAATTTTTCTAGTAACATTAAACTCCGCCTTAATTAATTGAGGGACATTCAAATAATATATTATGAATTAAATTTATAATATGTATTAATATTATGTAAATCATATTTACATTTAAAGTTTCTTCATAGCACATATATATACGCATTTAAGTAATTACTTATTTTAAATATTTATTTCCCAAAAAAATATTTATAGAACAGTTAAATAAAATTACTACTTTTAAATTGATTAACTGTTTCTACCCGTGACCTCAGAATTTTTTGATATCTAACTTCCTTAAATAATAAAAAAAAAGATTTGCTTTTTGCGGTTACTGTATAAATTTTAAAATAAATAATGTTACTATATTTCAGTATCCGATTAATCATAGACCTATAACCCTTCCGCTTATTTCAAGCTCTCCAACCGTCAGCGAACACCTTTGTTAACGAGGCAAAAAATATCGGTCAAGACATATCGCAAAGGTAAGGTGAAATAGGAAAAAAAAAATCGCGTTGAGGTCTCGGCCATGCTGGAATCGAGACCAATCCCAAAATGAATATCGAATTGTTAATCGAGCGCGACTGTGCAGACACGCCACGGACGTCCGTCAAAGGGTAAGCCGACAAACCAAGCGATTTTCGCCAACCAGCCAAGCGACATACTACATGTGCGGTGAATGGCGGGTCCGAAGACAACAAAATATATATATATATATATATTATTTATTTGTTTATGAAAAAAAGACACGTTGAGCATATAACAAATTATTAATTCAGGACGTTCACAACGTTACATTACATACTTACAATACAATAGAATTTAAAAAACATAATACATAATGCATCGTTAAAAATGTCTACATCTCTAGGGAGTGCATTGACAAGCCGCATACCCGTTTTTAACAAAATTATAATGTACATACGAGAGTCTGAAAAGAATATATTATTATTGACGAGAATGACACTATCGATTCTCGAAGCGGTTAAAATCAGTCATAAATTTATTGCATTAATATACCAAAATCTTGTAATATGCCTATTTCTTACAAATTGACAATTGAGTACAACAAAAAGTCCACAACTACCAAGATAAGGTACATAACATAAACCGATCAATAATAAGCCACTAATAAATATTACTTGTTTCAAAAATGTTATTATCAGGATTAATAATATTATTACTAAAAGAAAGTCAACTATGGTTTTTATTTTATTTTTTATCGTGGGGGCTTCAAAATCAGTCAGTACATCGGGCCTCCATGTCCCTAAGCTAGCAACGGTCGGAACCGTTAAATATATAAAGTGTTATTTGGACGTCGAGATGTAAGTTAATAGTGTATGACAGTAAACGGTCGCGTACTATAATATTGTATAAATACAAATACTTCACTGATTCAAGGCACGTAGGTACACAACGTATTTAAAGATGCTTAGTCTAATTAATTGGAAAGCGTGCTGTACTGGATCTCGGAAACTGAGAACGTTTTTGGAAGACGCCAAGATGCTTAAAAGAGTTGTGGAGCCATGAATGATGATAGTATTATTATCAAGATATTATAATATGGATTCGACGAAAGAGCTTGATTCTGATACTGGGTGAGTAAACAGTAAACCACTGAAATCGGACCAGAAAGTCTCTGGTTAAAATTCAATGAATGTTTCTGAATTACAACAATATTTCAATGATGACTTTCTGAGATGCCTTTCTCGCCTATCCTATATGTAAAAGCACACGATTCATATTTCATTACTTGAAAATATTTATTTCGTCTTAATTGTCTTATCCTAAAGTATCATTTTAATAATAATTAAACATTTTTTAAGTCATACCTACAACTAACACACATCACAAACGTTAATTCTATCACTTAAACCATGTTAGTTACATTGACAAATCTCGTCATCTACCATTGATTATTGTATTTCATTTAACTCTAACTTCTTTCCTTCTCACTATATTATATACCAACCAAAATTATAGTAGAGATACTACTACGTGAGTAACTGATAGGTCAAATATTTTTACGAAAAAAATCAACCTCATACTTCTTCAAAACATTCGCATAACACCAAGGGTAGGACGCGTACCACAGTTTTGGAAATACTGATACATGGCGTGTAATTATATAACTCAAAATAATATATTTTTGACAAGTAAATTTATATATTATATAATATAGAAAACATTATAATTATAATAGGCCATTAATATAAAATTAAACGATGAACAAGTCTGGAAAATGTCAAAATGCCATGGCATATCGCATCCTCTTTCCCATTGCGCATGCTCAGGACGTAAGGCAGATGATGCATCCTTATTTTCACGTAATGAATACCTTACCGAAATGCAAACTCTCTCATCGTCTCTTTCTTCAAGACAAGAAAAGCGATATCAAACACTTAGTAATAAAGATGAGTATACAATATCAAGAAGAGGTCAAGCGGTATGCGGAGAATATATTATTTTATAAGTGGATTGAGGTGTTTTTTTTAAAGAAGACATTGTTCCATCTTCGTTTCCGTTTAGGTGGCATTTCTGAGCGCTCAATTAAGTCTTCGTCGGAATGAGACCAAGTAGGCTGGTTACAGCTTTTGGCCGTGCCCGCCATGGGTGGGCGGTCGAGAGCTTTTTTGCGGCACCGCGGGGACTGCTCGCCGGACGCGAAAGCTCCCGCGAAGCCTCCGCGCCACTTCCGCGCCATCTTGGAAATTAAATTGGCCGAAATGGACCGTTTTTCGCGCCGTTTGAAGTGGCCGAATCGAAGATACGAAATAGCTGGCATTAATTTATAATATAATCACCTGTACATACTCAATGATGTACGTACAACTATATTGAACTCGTTATATATTTTTTATGGATTTTATCATTTGCTATGTTGTTATATAATCCACTCAATTATAATACGTCATTCGGTAATTGAATAATGTTATTTATTGTATTATAAATTATTAATTGATAATATTATAATCATTACTCATATATATTTCAGACAGAAAGTCGACGAATTTATTATATTTGGCGGAAATATAACACAGAAACAAATAATCGAGAGAATCATAAAAAGCTAGGGATGGACCTGATTTAGTAGTGCATTAAACTCGGTTCGTAATTATGATTAAAACAATGTTTTTTCACTTTTATACGTCATATACAACTAATAAATTTATTAATGTTGCCGTGCCAATAGGTCGAAAGGGATATTTTATTGAAAATTTGTTAAATCCCACCAGCATGAATTTATTATTCCATGATGAAGTCACAACTATTATTGCTGAGGCATTACAGAATGAATTGAAGAAATGGCGGTTATTTATAAAATCAAAAATATTTAAATCTATAAGTAAAATTCTGTACTGAAATTTTCCATCTATACTTGTGGCTCTTAATTGTTTTATTACTTTGTTTAACGGTTTTAATAGCATTCAATACTCATGTTCTCAATCAACATCATAAGGCTAGTCCAGATTAGGAAGATCTGTCTATCTAACTCTTATTATTTGTATCAGAACTTTTCAAATAATTTTGATTCTACTTTCGAACAGTTTCCATATTACAATGTTCAATGTTCACCCAAACCGATTAATTTTAATCTGGACAGCATTAGATCTATAGCCTTTTTAAGCATAATGATATATTCCATATTATAATAACGTTTATTGATTTATACATACTATGTATTATTATGTATATTATACAAACGATACATACACACAGACTATAGAAAGGAAAAAGGACGTAACCCTCAGTTTTTTCAAAATAGTTTTTATTGGATAATAACGTTGTATACGACTAATTACACGTTGTGTGCAAATAATGTTAGCTGAAAATACCGATTTATAATCTAAATTTAGCTGTAAATCTAAAAAAAAAATAAGGAAGTGAAGTGGGAAAAACGACTAAACCATATTTTTTGTTGGTTTTTCTTTAATTAACTCTATATTAATATCATATTAGGAATATAAGAACTAAACTATGTGAGTTTGGGTCGAAATCCCGAAGGCCGAAATCCCGAATGCTGAAATCCCGAATGGCCGAAATCTCGATAGCCTAAATCCCGAAGGCCGAAATCCCGAATGACAAAATCTCGAATGCTGAAATTCCTAATGGCCGAAATCCCGAATGGCCGGAATCCCGAAGGCCGAAATCCCGAAAAATAAAAAAATACAAACAGTAATAATTCTCAACAACTCGAAAGCAAAAAAATACTACTTTTTATAAAAGAAAATGCAATAATAAAAAAAATATATATAATATTTGTCTCTCCTGCAAAAATTGCGCAATCTTAACACTTATCTTGAATTTTGCAAATTTGACGAGAGATACAAAAAACCATTTTTTTTGTAGAAAAATCGGTTTTTGTCACTCCTGTACAAATTTACGCAATCTTAACACTTGAATTGCAAAAATTTTACAGGAGACAAAAAACCATTTTTTTTTTGGAAAAAAGGAAACTAAGATATTAATGATTGTCAAAATATATTTTTTAATTGCATTTTCTTTTATAAAAAGTAGTATTTTTTGCTTTCGAGTTGGTAGTTGTTGAGAATTATTACTGTTTGTATTTTTTATTTTTCGGAATTTCGGCATTCGGGGTTCCGGCCATTCGGGATTTCGGTCATTCGGGATTTCAGCATTCGGGATTTTGGCATTAGAGATTTTGGCTTTCGAGATTTAGGCTTTCGAGATTTCGGCCATTCGGGATTTTGGCCTTCGGGATTTCATCCGGCACCCAAACTATGTCTATTTTGTATTTTAACTTCAACTGAAAACCATAACAAAAATGATTTTGTGCCTCTTGTAAAATTTGATTTGTGTGGATTACGTTATATTTCCTTCCTACAGTTGATACATATTTTACTAAGTATAAGTAATTAAAAAGCCACTTAGGTTAACCAGTGTGTTTCGAAGAAAAGACGTGACCTTGAAAATACTATATTAGGTATTAAAAAAAAACAATTATTATTTTTGAAGACACTTCGAACAAGTAGGCGTGTATATTAATATCCTTTTTATGAATGAAATGGACATAAAATTAATTTGCGAAAATTATACAACCGCAAACATAGGTTAAGTTCTCAGACCGCCGCTGTAGGTGAAAAATGCCAGTCTCGATACAAGGATAACTTTATTGGTTATATCAATATGAGTTGTGTATTTTTTTAGGCTCTGGCGAGAATTATTGATAATTCACTGTGTAGTATTTAGCATTCCCGATGGCGGAGATATGCCGACCGCAATCGTAAAATTGTCAATATAAAATAAAGCGATTGACATGTTAAAGAAAGCGATGCCAGGAATTTGCGACCTTATGACGTAGGGGAAAACTAGCCAACGGACTAGATCGGAATATTAAATAGACTTCAGCTTTATATAATTAAAATGTAATTTATATATCCGTACCTGAGAGCCAGTGTAAAATATAAAAAGAACACATTCGGGGACACGTAATTGAGAATTTTCAAGCTATTACTATCAATTCATCTACAGCATGCATTATGGTTTCAAGAATGAAAATGTGATGCCTTGCATACACAATCTGTATTTACCTAATTATCCATAAGAACGTACATACCATGAAGTGGCTCTAAATAATAGATTTAATTTGACTGCATCACGTGGCCGAGCCAGGTCCAATGTCGCCTCGTCACTCGCAGCGTCATGAGAAGCTGCTTGGTGCATTCACTTATCTCCTCATTACCCCTAAAGTCATAACCCACTCAGTATAGGTCGCATACAACTGTTGTCGAATCTCAGTATACAGTTGGCCTGAGTCTACGTAAGATGCCATGATTTGCTACCATAAAGCAGCACCGTCAAAATGCAAGCATCGGATAAGCAGCATTTGGTTTTGACTGAGTACAATAGTGAGTCACAGACACTCCTTATCGATTTGAATGTTGACCTCGAGCTTTGTATGCAGAATGCCATCTCTTGTGATGTGTACCCCCAGGTATTTGGAGCTTTCAATACTCTCGATGTTTTGTCCGTACGACGCAAGAAGACTGGCTAGCGACAGGGATTCTTGAAGGCGCCGTGTGGTGTCCAGTGGCGGACATAGCCGGAGAAGAAGAGTAAAGAAGTTTATAATACTCTAAAATAATTGCTATCAGTGATGAAAATTTATAGTATATCTCTAAGAATGAGATTATGTTTGTAATTTTGCGACATCTGTAAATAGGGTGCACTTCTTTATTTGTTATGTTAACCTTTTTGCGTCAATAATAGACTTAAGAGACACTATATCTGAGCATTAGATTTTAGGTAGATGAAGATATACTTTTGTCGTTATTTTTACATACTACCTACCTAGTCCTAAGTATATAATTCACCATTTTACAAAGTGTAGACCTAACGCTAAAATTATACCCAAAAAATATCGATTATCTAGTTGATAATGTAAATGTTAGATAGATAATTGCCTACATGCATATAAAAGATTTATTATCCTTATGTGCACCGTTTTAAATTTTAAAACTATTTGATTTGTCGATTTAACAGATTCCAATCAAAATCCTGATTAGTCGAAATCCCGGAATTAGAATCTCGTCAATGAAGATCAAATGAACTCCCGAATTATCGGGTTAGATTAGGTAACATTTTGGGTCACACAAGTACGACCGCATTATAGACACTCTGTGGGCAACACATCAGTCTTTGGTAGTGAATGTGATCACGAAAAAAGCTCTTCACGTGGCTGTGAACTGACGTATTCCGGATGCCGCTACAGTGCGATACATCGCACACTTTTGGCGCATGGTCACAGACTTCGTTATCGTGACTGACTGACTGTTACTTTGCTTCAATACTACAAGAGCGATCTACGCGCAGTATGTCTAATGTAGAAATTGACACCTTAAGTAGCGTTAGACCAAGCAAAACAGTGCGATATTTTGCTAGGTGTATGTTAGTAATTAAAATAAAATTAAAATAAAATAAATAAAGTATTTAAAACAACAAATGCTATATAGTAGTGTTCCACAACCAGTGTGCCGCGAGACGATGCTAGGTGTGCAGCGGTGCAATGCTCCCAAAAAAAACACAAATAATTTTATATTATATACAACACTTACTTAATAGCCAAATTTGCGTACATGGCTGTGTAATATATTTGAACACCTTCATGAACTTAATAAAACAATGCATCGTCAGAATGAAAATATATTGACGTGCTCTGATAAATTAGTAGGAGTTAAAACAAGGATTTCAACAAATGTGCCGAATGATCTACCAGACCACCATTGAAAACAAACAAATTAATTTTGGATCCGTCTCAAAAACATTTAACTTTGCTGCAAAAGAAATTTTATCATTACTTTCATACAATCAACAATATGACTGGATTCGAAACCCTTTTGCAACCAATTCCGAAAATCCTATAGAAGCACTTTCCCTAAAAAATCTTATATGAATTGGTTGAATTGAGAAACAACGGGACGCTAAAACTGAGCTTCGCCGATGTTCCATTGGCTATTTTCTGGATTTCGGTTAATAAAGAATATTAGAAAGACAATAGATATTATCCGGGTGAGAAAGCTTTTCAACTTGAGTTATAATTAAAAATAATAAGCAGCTTGCTTGAAGGGTCTTGACCGAGAACTTCGGGTTGCGCTTTCAAATATCAAGTCAACACATATAAAATTTATACGTTTATTGAAATAATCTCAGTTCTCAGATTAATTAGTTATTATACTGACAATACAAATGCATGGAAATATGTACATATTATAGTTCTTCGTCGTGTATTATGTTGTTTGTATATTTAATTATTTATCAAATAAAAAAACATAGATTAATATAATTTTGGAGCTGACAGGGCACTAGCCTGGGAGCCAGACTCAGGGGGGGGCGGCGTAGCAGATCAACCAGATAAGTGAGATAAACACAAATTACAAATTTGCGCTGATAGTAAAAAAAATCGCTAACTACGCTAGTATTAATATTTTAAAACATGCGATTGTAGGATACAATTTATTATGTCGACAATACAAATAAATATTCTTGACCCGACAACTTACCATAATCCTATTATTAAATACAAATATGCATCGCTAAACATACAATCAATACCGTTGGAGTCAATCCCTCCAAACCAAAACCCGCCACGCAACACACCCGGTCTTAATCGAGCGTATCACGTGGCCCTACATTGGCGATGTGAAGCATCAAGTTCAGTTTTAGGCCGGGAATTCCCTAGGAAAAGATACCCAGGACTAAGGTTGCTACGCTAAAAGTGAGCTCTGACTGAGTTTAAAGTTACTTTTTAATGCAAAGTGCCGGGGAAAGAAGATCACAGGGAAATTATAAAAATAAAAATGTTTCTAGTGTATATAATATAACAAAAATAATGAAGCTAATCATACGGATAGTAAAAAATATGTGAAGAGGCCGATTTTTTTTTAAATGCAAGATAATTGGCCTTAGTAGCAACCAAGTCGGATGGCCCGATGACCCAACAGCTGGTTGGACCGACCTGAGCAACTCCTTCCGTTCGGAGCACATTCTAAGACATTTCCAGAGGATGTGGTTGGCATCCTGAATTTTCCCTCCGCATGGACATGTCGGACGGCTTACAAGTCCAAGCTCAAAAAGCTTACCAGCGAACCCACCATGTTCACTCACAAATTGATTGATTAATTTTACCTCGAACACCATTTAAAAAACGCTATTTTAGAGTATCACACTGTCTTTAACCTTAGCGATAGGTAGGGGGGCAGCCAAAGATCCTGGCCTTGGGTCCCCCTTCAGGATGCGGGGTCCATGTTTTGGTGTATAAATTGTCGTTGGTGTGCCGCGGAATTTTGGGAAGACCTTTGGTGTGCCATGGGTGAGAAAAGGTTGCGGACCACTGCTATATAGTATAAGCATATTATTGCACTTTGTTAAATTTGCTTATAATAGTCACATAATTAATTAAAGACGATTAACAATATTTTTATCAAACAAAGTTTTATTTAAATTACAAGCGTACAATATACAACTCTGAAGTAGTAGAAACCTATGTTTGAATTTAAGGCAGATGTCTCACCACAACTTCCCGCCAATAAAACTTCGCCTGAAGCGTCTTAGCATTTTAATGCAATTATTAAAAAAAGCATTTGAATAATAGATACGGATTGATACGGAAACTAAAAATAATATTTCGAAGGTACGAGTGTATGAGAACACAAATAGATTCAACTGCGAAAAATGAACGATGATTTTTAAACTATCAACCTTCATAATTATGATGAGAGTGTTTGTACGATAAATAAATTGATATCGGAGATACCGTAGATATATTATTATATTTTTTAATTATTTAAGATAGACTTTACAGTATGTAGGTACCAATGGCGAGGGGTGGAGGTAGGCTGTTAACTTTCGACATAAATAGTGCACACTAAACTTTATCTGTCATACTTATTTGTTTTCGTTGAACTAAGAATACAATTTGCAGATGGTGCTGGTTTGTTTTTTAAATTCAATTAAACCTTGCCTCAACCAAACCACAATAGTTTAGGTATGCTATGGTTGATCCGACAAAAATAGTAGGTACACATTTTTTTAGTCATACTTATTTGTTTTAGTTGAATTATAAATATACATTGAAAATCAATAATATAATATGTATAGTTTAATGGCATAATTTTAGATATTTTAGAGATACACGAATATTTTTGACTATTATCTACTACGGCTTCGATTAGGCAGAATTTAAGTGAATTTTAAAACCCGACAAACACTATCTACACATTGTGGTCTTAGTTCGATGAAAATGAATATGCTTCACTGACAAAGTTTAGTGTGCACTATTTATGTCGGATCTTAACAGCCTACCTCCACCCTCCACCATTGGTAGGTACTTACAATCTATACTACATTTACATCATATGTCATAATATAGAGAATTAATAATATTAAATTCAAAATAAAAAAATTGAGTGTTAATGGTGTTACAGCCGTAGTGTTTATCGTTTTCGTTATCGGAGTTGCTATAAAGTAATAATTTGTAAGTTTATATTTTATATTCACGTGTCAGTCCTGCCAAATCAGACCCACCTAAAGCACGATCTAATTCGATGAAATAATATCTTTTTAATGTTAGTAATAAACCTTCGCTCAACTCTTCTGGCACAGCTAGCAGAAAAAACAAATGGGCTAGGTGCATGTAACAACGTATCATTATGAATTAGTTGAATTCGCGAAGAGGTTTTTGCCTAACTTCGCCACATCCTAGGTGGTGAAAAATTCCTATCGGTTGAGATAAAAAGAAAATCGTACCAAATTTAATCATATTGCGGTCAAAACTGAGCAGAATAATTATGTCCGAGATCATTTCCGATACATATAATCGGTTTATGTACATTTTTTGACCTCCCAGATAGCTAGTTTCCGCGGTCGTTATTATTACTAAGGTACTTAGCTACAATCAAAACAGCCGACAACCGCCAGTTTGTTCCTATCATTTTTTGATTATTCGTTTATCTAAAGATTTCAAAGCCAGTGAAATCCAATCTAATAATAAGTACATACTGATTGTTGTCAATGTAAATAACAGTTTACCACTACACTTTAGACTTTTAGAGGTCCTACCTGAGAATGTGTGCTACCAGTGTACATACCTATATGCACTGAAAACGTGGTGATACCAGATGAAAGTCTCCCACAGGAGACTACCTCAAAGGGCGAACCGAACCATCATATTTCCCAAAATACCACAGCCTACGTCCACTCTTCGCCGTGATCGATACCCTCGGCCGAGCGGAACCCGTCTCCTTGAAATTCAATTTCGTCAGACTTCCGCCAAAACAGACGCGGTCTATCAAAAACGGCCGCTCGCGCCGCCACTAGTCAATCCGTCGGTAAAACAGAGAGGTTCCCGACCGACGGATGAACATGACGCCGCCTGTCAGTTGAACGCGCGCAAAAAGCCCTCTCTGACATCAACCGCCGAACCAGCAGCATCGACCGCAAAATCTCTTCTCGCCTCTGCTCGCCTCGGACGCGAAGCCAAGATACATATCCCGCCAAAAGGACCGCGTCGGCAGACTTCTCAAGCATCTCCAGGAAATAAAGGACCACATCGGCAGCACGCCAAGCCACAAACCCCGATCCTATCTCCCATCGGACAGCGAGCATCGCCTCGGATGCCAAGCATCAGCAGCTAGGACGCAAAGAAGCCACGTTTGCAGCCCGCCAATTACCGACCGACCGCCATGACAATAACATGTAACGACTTACAATAAACCAGCCTTGACCAAATACCCCGTGCGTTTCTGTCTCCCACCTCCGCTTTGACCTTGACGTTATCACGGCCTGCGATCTCTGCTTCACACGCGGAAGGCCGGTGATAGTGGACTCTCTTAATTTAAGAGTAATCTAAATATTATGAAAAACGCGACGTGGCGTGGAAATGTGCACTTTGGGAATAGGATATATACCTAAGAAGACTATAAAATAACCCAATGGATAAGAAGGTAGATAGAAGTACGCGATCTGATAGAGGTCGCTTTGCAGATGAAATGGTAATGATCAAGACACGTTGCTCGGCGAGCGGGTAACCGCTGGGAAAATGCCGTCGTACAGTGGTACTCAGTGAACACTAAACGGACGGCTCTCATGGTGCAGTGCGTAAGGCGCTGGTCTTCCATCCGTGAGCACTAGGTTCGAATTCTGGCGAGGACACAGTATATTTATGTAAATCTTGGGTGTTTGTGATTGTTCAAAAAATACTAACAACCACCTTGTACAAAAAATCAAGGACATAGTTATTAATAAATTAAAAAAATCACGATAAGTATGTCAGTAACTCACAAAGTTTGATAGATTTACGTCGAAATAAAGAATTAGGGACCGAGAAGAATGAAAGGACCTAGGGGAAGCCTTCATCTAGTAGTGGATCAACATCGGGTGATTATAATGTGAAAATAATTAATATGACTTTAACATTAGTAATAATATTGGTTAGAATAAAGCATAAGACACAATATTGAATAGATACTACGAGTTGTCACACATACTAACATGTTATTTTAAAAACTTACTTGGTAGCCCCTTTCCAATTCGACGAAACATTTGAGTGACATTTTCTAAAATCTTTGCAAACTTCTCTCCAAAATTTTGTAAAACTAATTAAATTGCACTAAAATTTGTACACAAACAACTGTAACGTAAAAATTCAAAAAATGAGCCGAGACTGACATCTAGAAAAGTTTGATTGTCTTTTATTACGATCGACACCTAAATTGATTTAAATTAAGAACGTGTTTTTTTTCTTCAATTATATGGCAAACGAAAATTAATGTCGCTCTACGAAAAAAATAATAACGAACTATGACGTCGGGAAATAAAATTATTTGAATATTTTTTTTTTGGCTTGTTATAATTTTAGTAAGATTTATTTATATATTAGAATTAGATGCGTAATTAACTAATAACATGTATTATTTTTTATACTACATAATATTAAATGTATTATCTTACATATTTAGTATTTTATCATCTTCTTTTAGATTTATCAGTTTCATTTTACAAAAATAAATATTAGTGTTTTTTTATAATCACGGCATACATAATTGCCTTTTTATTAATACATACTGTAAAATATTATTAAAATATTTTGGAGGCAAATTTATTACGAAATGAACAATCGACTTTATTTCTAAATTTGTTATCCTTTTAACGTTAGGTGCCTACTTAAATAAATTCTGAGTCAAACAATATAGGGTAAGTGCTATAGTAATTGGACACTTCAACTTTTAACTACAGTTTTTATGATTTATTAATAATATAAGCGTAATTAACCAGCAGACTTGTGGACCTAACCAGATTCAACGATCGTCGTGAAAAATCGTCGATTTTAAATAGCAATTAGACGGAACGATTCAGCTACCAACTCAATCCTATTGGCGCTTGATTTGATTGGTTCATAGCATTATACGGTAAGTTGAACAAATAAAAAAGCAACAAATAATATTTAGACAAGTAACGAATTGATTATTTACAAGGGTATTATTTTTCATTTATATTATAATTATCTGTTAAAATAATGAATAAATCAGGCTGCTTTCATTATGTAAATGTAAAATTTGTGTTGATATATCAAACGCAAGACAGGACACGCTCACGCACATAGCTCGCGCGGCCACTCATGAAAGCTCAAGGTTATTTGACAAAAATATAGAAATTGTTCCAATTTGCTCACGACTGCTCACAACTCCAGATAACGACTCAAGAGTAACTTTTCACAATCGGGGGCAATCGTGGCAGACGATCGGCCCAAACGATTGGCCTGTGAAACTGCCAATCTAATTATTTGAGCTTAGCAAGTATCACTTCTGACGATGTCATTTATATTAAATTTGAAGTCTTGTAAACATCTTGAAAATACGTGTTTGTATTTGCAATTCATTGAGATTGAGATTGTATTTATAAAAGTTTGATAAACATCAAGATGAAATTTTTCAGGAAAACGCAAGAGACTACGAACTACATATTCATTTAGATATAAGTTTGTCCAATTACAATTGCAGATGTTAATATTTTTTCAGTAGTTGGACACCGCATCCAATAACTGTGTCTAATTAAAAATAAAGAGCTTTAGCTCTATCATTATGTAATTTTTCTATTTCAAAACTGAATTTAACTTTTATCGAATTTTGTGGATAATGTATAAATATTATCAAGTTGCGATGGCACACAATATAGCAAGAATAGAAGATGAATATGTACACCGAAAATGAAATTGATGATAGGAAGAATAATTAATTGAACTTAGATAGTTGGAATACATCCAAATACTACACACTACACACCACTCTTGATAATCGTGGGGCACATTTTATTCGCTGGAGTTTTCAATGAAGATATTGAATAGTTACCTTAAAGACCTATATTCCTTATTGTATGTGATAATACAGTGTTGATTTCAATGTTGAAAAAAGTAAGGCCTCATAATGATAATAATATATCATAATATATGAAAATGTAAAATCAAACATCAGATAAGTATTTTATCTTATACCTAAATATCTTATCTGAAAAGAAAATGTATTCTTCTTTAACATGAAATAACAAGCTTCTTGTATGTATTAAATTATCTGTGTGTATGTACACTAATGCTCTTTTTATAGTTTGCAAAATAGAAAAAAAAGGTTTTAGGTACTCCTAGGTACCTATATCTTTCAATCAAAAAGATAAGCATTACAGCGTGAATTTAGTATGAAATTAATGAAATAATAATACGAAGCGATCAATATAACATAATTTATAATAATGTAAGTAACAACAGAGAACGTGCCAGCTGACTCATACGCATCCGTTTCCGAATTCCTCACTGGCCGCTATCATTAATTTGCGGACACACATAGAGATTTTCAGACACATTTGATCTCTCGTAACTTAGTAACGTAGATATCTTCAAAATTATATAGAAATTAACTATAACTACACTTTAAATGATATTACAGTTATTGAACATACTGTTTTATCGAATACATGTTTAAAATAATTACAAGATAAAAAGAACTTTTTATATACAACGTTTTTAAATTTTCTGTTGAATCGTATAAACTTGACTTGACTAGCTTAAACGATCAAAAAAAAAATGTACTTGATAGAATTAATACTGAAATGTCATTTTGACATTCATATTGATTTCCATAGTAACGCACGTATATATTTATAATTTAGTTGCTAGGACCCCAGACCCCTAGCAACCAATAATATTGGATTGGATTACAGATTTCTTCCGAAATAACTTTTCATACAAAACAGATATAACTGAAAATGAATTCAATTCTACTTAAAGATAGCTAAAAGTATTAAAAAATTGAATTGGCATCGTGTTCTGATATATTCTAATAGTCTCAAATGTCTAGCTAGTCGGGAAGTTAGTTAAAAATCGATTGCAAGATTTGTACCGGATAAACAACCACCTGATAAATAAGAATACGACCTAATAAAAACGTTGTAATTAATCAGTAAAAACGACGTGTTTCGTTATTTTAGTATATTGTTACATTATTAAGTTACATTATACGAATAAATACTAATTGATTTTTTTAAGCAGAAGCGTATATCTAGAGCCTAACCTAACAAGTAATATAATAATAAACATAGAATTTAATACAGTTATCGGGTATTTTGCATTTTGAAGTATTTTAATAATCAATACGTAAGTAAGTATCTATCTAAAAATAATAAAAACGTTCGTCGAAAACCCGATTTTTATTACTACGTGTTTTATGTTATTTTCATTACAAAAATATATACTTTGATATTATTATTATCATTTTATGAAAGTTATAATAAAACGAAGTCGGTTAATTAAAATCATAGATTATAATATTATTATGAATAGGTTAATAGCAAAGAGCTTCTCTCCGTCATAAACGCATTGAGATATTATATAGAATATATATATACACAATAATAATAATAATAATAATAAAAAGATTGACACAAAATATACGTGAATAAAGGTGTAAAATTAAATGTCTTATAATATGAACTAATATTTATATAAAAAAAAATATTCAATAGGTCCCCTAGCATATAAAATATCTTATCCATTCGCCTATCCCTATAATAACATAATGTAATTATTTAACTTATATATTATCATAAATGCCACTATTCTTTTATAGTACCTACCATCTCTTTTGGTTATTTATATTATTAAAACATAGTGTAATAATATTTATTTAGTAACTCATAATCAAATAAATTTTATATTTCTTTAACTGAAAAAAAATTGGTTTTAATAAATTTCAATTTCAAGTTACACACGTTTTTAAGAAAAAATCGATAAATCGATCTTCATATTTTATTAGTTCAAAATTCCACTCAACTTATAACCAGGTGACGAAGCGTTGACCGTTGATGATTTTATAATAAACTCAATTCACTTTGTATGGCTAAATATTGACTACCACACGGCATACAAACAAGAACATTATTAATAAGTTTGTAACAAAAAAGCTGGACGTTTGTAGTCATCGCTCGCGATGGGTCCAGAGAATTAGTCACAACATATTGAATTGTTAAAACACTCATAAATCTTCATATTCGACCTATAATCTCGCATTTCACCGGCTCTTTGCCGATTCGTGGGAAGCCGAAAATGCGCTGTTTGATTAGTATTGTAATAGCAATGCCTCGTTTTTTTTGTGTAGCTGTTTTATAATGATTTGTATCTATCTGCCTTTAGAATATCAATGTAATGGTTACATCGGTATAATATATATAGCATGTTAATACTAATATTGTAATGTTGTTAACTGAGATTAGGTATGTAGGTACCTACTTATATATTACAAAATTTTCAGTAATCACTTTAATAGTGTAATAATTAATTATTCGTAGAGGAAAGACATAATATTAATTATGTATTATATATTATGAATAATGAAAATGAAAAATATATAAGTATCTATATAATGCACATTAATAGGAAAATAGTTTACTTTCCTTTTGAAATAGTTTAATATATATTTTAGGGTGAAATTTATGATAGCCACTTGGTCAATCTATTAAGACCACATTTTGTGTTGATTGAATAACCAACGTGTGAATTTTCAGACCCGAGATTTGAACCCGAGACCCGCAACTTTATAAGTGATACATTACCAATCGGCCACCGTAGGAAACTAAAATATGTACGTAAGTACTTATATTTGGGAAACTTCATAATAATAATACGTTAAAATAGTCGAGAAAAAAACAGCATAATATACCTAAGTGATAACAGTCAATTAAACTACCGATCTAGCTGTGTTTTTTACGAATTATTTCCAATAAACTTGTTATGTGAAGTGTTTTAAATTACACCAAGAAAATGAATATAAACAATCGCTGTATTTTAATTCATGGTACCTAATTGCACCCAATATAATAACACACCCACGGTGGCCGCGCGGCTTAAGCGTTGGACTATCATGCCGTGGGTCTCAGGTTCGAATCCTGGGTCTGGCAAGTACACATATTGTTTTTCAATTTGTGTGTGAGTCAGGGTATGGACCTAATAGGTTGAGCAAGTGGCTGACATCCATTTCTCGTAAAAAACAAAATCTGTTAATACAAACCTATACTCTGTGGAGGCCCATATGATCCTATTAGGATCGGACATGGTCGGAATTGCACTATACTTTACAGATGTCGTTCGAAGTAAAGAACATTACCTTGCATTGAATTTTAAAGATGTTAAGCATTTCTTAGTGGAATTTAGTATACCTCCGATAACATAAGTATTAAGGATTATTCGCACTAAGGACAGTTGGATGAGCAACATCGGATGATAGCACTCATTTTGGAAAGTGAAAACAGTGTTGTTCCAAATTATGTTTTTGATAAAAAAAAATAGTTTTCATTAAGTTTTGAACGAAATATAATTTAGTAAATATCAATGGAAACCAAATTTATGAACTATTTTTTAAATAAATTATCAGATTTTTGAACCTACAATGCTATAAAATTATCATAATCAGAAAACTTAATAATGAAATCTTGTGATATCTGAAAAATTATGTCATTAAATTTAATCGGACATTTAAAAAACTATGGAGCCTGTCTTTGGATTTGTGTTTTTTCTATGTGTAATAAAATTCGTTTAACTAGACTGTGGTCAAACATCTTTAAACACAGTCAAAATAACATAATGTCATATTTTTCAGGCAACCTTTTGCAGGAATTTATGGTTTTGACAAGACATAAAGAATGCGAAGGAATTTAATCTCACCTAGTATTATTAAATCATCACTTATAAAGAGCATCCGATCCGAAGTATCGGGCGGGCAGAATGTTAACAAGGCCTCCTACGCGAAGCAATAATAATAATATTATGAATAAAAAAGGATAAGCACTGATCATGAAAACCGCAAACAAATAACACCGCTTCGGTTTCATTCATCTCCTCGATTTTCTGCGCCCCTAATAATCACAATCACAACCCATTCTTATACTTGTTAGTTTAACAGTCGCATCCCAAAGACTCCCACAGTATCTTCCAATACTCAAAGTGTGGGCAACATATTTTAATAAATAATAATAAAATAGACAAGAATAAATAAAAATATTATAACGGACGTGCCAAATCTTATATAACATATTTTTACATTTTCTAAATTTTAAATGAAACTCGATGGTATCTATAGATAAGTTAATAGTTTATGCGTTGGCATTGAGAAATGACGGCATAAACATAATGGCCGCCTGTTTAACGTTGTATGTGAAAGTTTTATGCAAAGATGAAGTTATATGTAACTGTTTTGATTACCGCATTTACCCCGTATACTACTGGTCCTCGTATATTCTCCATAACCAGACACTCCGCACTTTAGCCCGCGCGTAATGAAGCCATGAACACCTGGCCTGCAGTTATAACTACGGGTGCTCATCTACCTAGCACATCGACGATTATTATCGAGTGCGGTGGCTTGACGGTAATAATTATTGTTAGAATGATTAGTGTCCGTTCGTGTTGTCCGCTCTGTCTTATCTTTTAGACATGCTATATCAGAATATTAAAGCAAACATTGAATGCCTCAGATCGTTACACCAATACATGAGTTCCATTGATAAATCATCCGATGTTATAGTAATAATATGATGAAATGAGGGTTGTCTAGACGAGCTCATTACTCGTTCAACATGTCCATATGGCGGAGAAATACTGGATGCAAACCACATTTTCTGGAAATGTCCGAAAATGTATACGGAAAGGGAAAAGCGGAGGGTCGAGTCGGTTCAACCAGCTGTTGGGCTGGCAACCGTCCGACCTAGTCGCCACAAAGGTCAATTTTGTTGCATTAAAACAAATTGCGGCGTCATATTGCCAACGTGATAATCTCTTCACTTGGATTGTTCGGCTGTATTGTATTAACTTTTGTCACTACAACCCTCTCATATGTGTTCTCTTAACTGAAGTCATGTAAATTGAGTTAAATCACATTTGAGTGCATGGAGACCTCAGTCTTGGGTAACTGCTCCTGAGATATTTTCGGTAATAAAAAATTATGCTTCGCACCAAACAACCCGATCTTTAATCGTAGGGTCTTGGCGAAGAAGTGATATTATATTCACCTAAATAATACGCCTGGGTGAACGGGTCCCTTGGTGAACGGAAATTATTAACAATATTAATGTTTGAAACAATCGATATTTCGAGTTTTTTTTTGAGAATCGCAGAGGTGGACTGCATAATAAAAAGACTTCTTTTGGCGTAGCGACCGCACGCCGGCAAAAAGGTCAGATTAGTGTAAAAACTGCTCGTTTAAATTAGAACAAAAAAAGTAAAAACATTCGAAAAAACACACAAACGTCTGTCTAACTAAATAATTGACCCTCAGCGGCGATTATAAAAATTATGAAAAGAATATTATTTTTTATGCCTACCTCGTGAATGGATTTTTATAGCGGCCAGGTATTGGATTCCTATTGATGTTTTTTTATTATTATTTCATTCAATCTCCGTGGGTGATAACTGGGATGTAACGCGATGTTTCTTTGTAGTTTGT
Source organism: Rhyacophila brunnea (assembly GCF_057557595.1). Taxonomy (NCBI): domain Eukaryota; kingdom Metazoa; phylum Arthropoda; class Insecta; order Trichoptera; family Rhyacophilidae; genus Rhyacophila; species Rhyacophila brunnea. Next base: position 19,201,537 of record NW_028232796.1, on the reverse strand, counting down.
TGCGGCGTTGTGAATTTACATCTTAAATATTCATTCATGGAAGATTTACCTGTCTCTTTTGACCTGCCTAGAGTTCTTAAAGATTGTTATACATATAAATCAATAATAATTGATATTGACAATTTAAAAGCGAGCATCTAACGGTGCAAGAATGTTTTTTTAACTGAACTTAAATATACATTATTGCCAGCCATATAAAGAAACTATTCGACTGGGAAGAATAGATATTCTAAAAAAAATGCTGATCTCATTTATCATCCATAAAACATCTTATTTAAAGGTATAACAAAATAACTAATGTGCAGTGGCGAAAGCTGGAGTTAGGCTGTTGATTCGACATAGGTACATACCAAAATTTATCAGTAATATTTATTTGTTTTTATTAAACTAAGAATACAATTTGCAGACTGTGCCGGTTGGTTTTTTTAAATTTAATTAAACTCTGCCTAAACCAAACCATAATCATCTAGTTTTCTATGAGCGATACGACAAAAAATAGTGCACATTTTTTCAGTAATTCTTATTTTTTTGTTTTCGTTGATTTAATAATACATAATACAGTTGTACAGGTGTTGGATAGTTTTTTTTTAAATTCATTTACTGCCTAAACAAACTATAATCGAAAAAATATTCTTCTATCTATAAAATATATAAAATTATGTTTGGTTTAATGTCATAATTTTAGATATTTTATAGATAAACAAATATTTTTTTACTATTATCTAATATGGCTTGGATTAGACAGGGTTTAATTGAATTTAAAAAAACTAACAAATACTATCTATACATTGTAGTATTGGGTCAATGAAAACTAATACGTATGACTGACAAAGTTTGGTGTGCACTATTTATGTCGGATCTTAACAATCTACCTCCACCCTTCGCCACTGCTAAGTTGTATTTATTAGTTTGTTTCATCGTGCTAGAAATAATATACACTATTTAATCATGATAATCTGCATAATTATTAAATTGATTCGATTACATATATATATTTTTTATTAATTTATTTATTAAGGAAACAAACAGTTACATATTGATTACAAAAAATTATAATATAATAATGAAAAGTTATTGCAACCAGCAAAGTTTCCATGAAATATAAGTAATCTTTCATTTCTTTTCGAACTTCCGTTGTGATAATACTGAAGCATGATTAGATATAAACATTTACCAACGATTACCAGTTAAAAAAATATTTCTAGGAAAAACCGTTGTTAATTAAATAAAATACACGTACACTTTTACTTATTACGATTAATATATATAAAAAAATGTGTAAACGATAACTCCAAATACATTTCATTGATACATAATAATATAATCATACAAAAAAAGTAAGTACCTACCTAATGATATCCAAGTTTAAACTCAATGAACGCTTATTTTTTTATATTAACCAGTTTTGTTTTTAGACAGGTAAAATTTAAATAAAATTTTCAACTGGAGTCAATTATGATTCTACAATCTCCATAGAGCGGTGGTTATATTGGCAGATTTTTGACGATTTACAGTTCTTAGGCCCAACCCATCGGGTCTTTGCACTAGATCAAACACACATTGCTATGATTCCATAATAACCTATGTATGTACTATACCAGCGGTCACCAACCTTTTGGACATCGCGGATCACTAAACTCAAAATCTTGAATCCCGCGGACCACTACCACGTATTTTTTCCACACGTCTTGTTAAAAATTCGATATGTCAATATAATGATAAAATAATTGTAATAAATAAACACAGATATTCATTACGAAAAGTGCAAAAAAAAACATTTTAAATTTCATTTTAATTTTCTGAATGGTAAACTTTATTCAATTTATTTTTTTCTAATATATTTAATATGCACTGACGACGTAATAAGGTTAAAATTGCAAAAAAAAATATTATAAGAATATAGTGGAACTTTTTAATAAATACGAAAATTGCAAATATATTCAAATTACTCTGCGGACCACCAAAATTCTCTCACGGACCACCGGATGGAAACCGCTGTACTATACAACCAATCAAAATAATTAATTTCGAACAGTTAATTTAAGTTCAAATATAAAAACTAAATATTTTTATTATTAATTTTTATTTGCTACATTTATGCCTACGATAACCGAGCAATTATGCGTCAGGTCAATAATGTCGTAGGTATCGGGTTTGAATCTCGGGTCTGGAAATAAATCATAAGTGGTTTTTCAATGCGTGTTTAGACCCAGATCATAAACCTAATAGGTTGCGCAAGTGACTAAAATCCATTTTTGGAAAAACAAAAATCTATTAATACAACCTTCAACCTGTGAAGGCCTATATTATGCTCTTCATATGATCGAACATCGTAAATATAATAATGTAATGTAATAAGTAATCGTTATAAAACATAATAATGAAATTATTTTAAACTTTAAAAAAGGTTTGATTGTATAATAAATACATCGATATGTCTTGTTGATAAAATTCATTCATAATTTTTAAATCTACCTGCTATAAAGTGACCCCAGAAGCATGAATGTTTTCTACCTTTTTATGCATTCTACATTCTACAAAAAGAATAGTTAATAATGAAGTTGTTAGGAACAATAAACTTGTGACCCATCACAAAAAAGTTTGTTGGACAAGTTATATTGATCCTTGTTAAGATTGGATAGGAATTTAGACACAAACTAAAAACGGTGACATACCTTTGACTTTAAGTATAATTGGATTTAAGTTAACACAATTCATGCAACGCTAATTATAATTTAATTGGTATATATTAAAGATATATTTTTTATACAACTATATTTATTTTAATTCTTACCTTTTTACTATCCAGATGTTGTAGATGTTCAATCAGAAGATTATATCCTGAAACAAAAAATAAAAACAAATAAGTAAGTCGGTAAACCTATTCTAATAAATATTTAATGATAACCATTAATTATAATCTTTTTTTACGATGGCATGACTACCATTAAATTAGTCAACCATGTAAAGTGAAAAGTCGGTGCATCAGAATGTCACAATTAAAAAATCACCGTTTAAAAAAAAAGATTTTTTTTTCGGTTAGATACATGTTCAAACACGCGCGTTAACATGATCTTACTCCCTACTTCAATTTCAGTTTGTTAATTTATGGCTACGGCCGTATGTTGTAGCTTAACCACTGGGATATGACAAAAGAAATGGCGTATTTCAAAAAAACACTACCTTATTCTTAGGTCAATAATTATTATAAAGCAATCATTATTCGTAGGATGTTTATCACACTTGAATGGTCAAAAACATAGCTTATAATTAGTATCTTTAGAATTATCTTCAAATGTGTTAATCTTGCCGATTTTTTGAATAATAATATGCCTAATTCTTGTCAAATTTGGGATCACAGAGATTATCAATATAATTTTTTTTCGTAAATATTTTACTAAAATTATCTCGTCATAAATTATACTTATGGTTTTATAAATGCGTTTAAAAATTAATAAATGTAAAAAATTTTAACACCACTGCACAGTTATGTACCGAAATATGACTATATTCTAAAACATTAGAGCGTGAGGTTTAAAAGAACACTATTTTATGTAATAAAAATACTTTTTGCAGTCATCAAATGTTTAAAATAAATACAAAGGATAACAAGGCTTCAAAATTATATAAATAAATTATCTACAACATTTAAGGAATGTCCAGGATCATGGTTTGAAAATGCAATTAAAGTTTCACTTTGACCTACGTTGAGGATGTCTCCCCTTAATTTAAATGAAAAAGTGATTCCAAATTAATAATACACAACATCCACAACAAGACAAAACCAACTAGTTATAATATATTACAAAGGTAAATGATATAAATAAGGTACTTACTATAATACAGAAACCTGTGGGAACACAGGACATAGCGAGGGGTATATTGAGTGAGTAAACCATAAACTAAAAGTAAGTACATCATTCATATAGGTACAGGATACACCATTCCATAGAGTATTTGAAGATAAAAGTGGGTATTTTTATCACGCCGTGGGTCTCAGGTTCGAATACTGGGCCTGGCAAATACACATATTGTTTTTCAATTTGTGTGTGAGTCAGGGTATGGACCTAATAGGTTGAGCAAGTGGCTGACATCCATTTCTCGTAAAAAACAAAATCTGTTAATACAAACCTCTACTCTGTGGTGGTCCATATGATCCTATTAGGATCGGACATAGTCGAAAAAAACAGATAATCACATTGTTATTGTTTTTTATTTATTCATTACTCGATTAAACCATTGAATGATTACAACCTCTAGGTTCATATATCAATATGAATTATATACTTAATATATAAATCTGGTCTAGTCAAAGTATTGTAATCCACAAACAACAAAGAAAGGAAGAGAAATCTAATAATTGCTCTACAGTGGATGCATAATATAATAATATTATATTATGTCGACAAAACTACATAGTTTTTCAGAATATCATAAAAGAAAATACATTAGTAATGGAGAAATTTTACTTGCAATTATCTTATACATAAGGAGGGAAAAAATTAGGCATTAAATGATAGTATTCCACGAGGAATTTAGTTATTTAAAACAGTCGCAATATCAGTATTGGCGTCGAAAGAATAATGTATAATATTAATACTTTAAAGTACCATTACTTTTTGACAGCCCTAGTCGTCAGTCATTTATAAATAATGACGTCATACGATTTTCAATATTTTTTACTACCTTACATCGAACGTTAAAAAACAAATGCGTTGAAAATGATCGATTTCAGTATCATGTTCTCACGAAATATTAGTTTTGTGATGTAACATTAAATTTATAGTTAATACTTATGCCCTCTATATAATACTCTTCGCCACATATAATTACTTCACATAAGACCTCCTCCCCCCTTAGTGCCTGTATGTCCGGAAATGTGTACGTATGCAGTTCGCCGTATCACACTTCACCGTGTAATATTGTATCGGAAAAATATATAGTCGCATATTAAAGACCGCTCAACCTCTTTGGGTCGTATAGTACTGACATAAAATTCATGTCTCATACAACACGGTTCTTGTCGCTTTACAGGAATCCAGCGATAAACAAATTTTGAAAATAGGCGATATACTGGATTATTTGTTAGGTTAGGTTAGGTTTTCATTTTGGAATTCATGAATTTTGCCAAAATTGGCTTTGAAAATTGAATTAATGTTAGAGACCGTACAGTATACGGTAATCTCTTTCCGATAGAAAGCTTACGGCGAACTGTGCTACGGTGAAATGTTTTACGTACGATTTACATGTACCCTAGTGCCTGATGTCATACAATCAAATGTGCTTCTCACCATCACCCATGTATTGAGATATGCGGATAAAAATAATTCCTACATAGCTTTGATTTTTTTAGGAATAGTATAAGTTTTACAGTATTTTTTAAAACAGTAGGTATACTGAGAAACTTAATTCATTATTTAAATTAAAAATAAAAAAAAAATTCTTTAAGTCTTAATTTTAACATTTCAAAAAGTGGCTGCTATGTATTTTGAAAATGGAGGGAAGCCCTTTTGTTTCTAACCCACTCAATTAAGCAAACTAGCCTATTTATTAATATCACTATATTAATATTAATAATATCATAAAACCGATAGGTACCTACTTAATATATTATTCACAGTCGATATTATCTACTTGAAATGAATCAACAGGTAAAACCTACAATCATAATTATTATCTTTAACTATAATCTTCATGCAAAGGTACCTAGTCGATTCCTGTGTAGAGCCTTCTGACGATGGTATGAATGAATTATGTTTGAGTAAAAAATTCTCCAAATTGTAGACCGTGGGTACTACGATGTGAAATCGACAATGAATTTTCCATGTAAGTCACTAGTGACGTCACACGTCGTCTGTAGTATTCACATTGAAAACAATAGAGATCATACAAAAAGATTTGACAATATGATGCCGCCATTTATAAGACAGGATGCTTTGCCTGCCAAAGTTCACATGGCGTACCGCAAAAATTCGGCTGAGTCAGATTAACCATAGATCACGCTTCCTTTGTAAATCCTGGTAACTAACTCTACCTGGTAAATCTCTGGTTTTTTCGTGACCTTAGTACTACACCTACAGAATCGGTAAATCACCATAGCATCGTCACACAACAAAAACTCAATAAGTGACATTTTTTTCACAAATTGAGTCATGAAAATGGCATTTATTTTTATAATCCAAGTATAATTCTTATAAAAACATTTAATCTAACCGAATTATACCAGATATAAAGAAAAAATACCCATTCAGTGATTTAACTGAAACCAAATATCTCACAAAATTATAAATTAGCGAAAACCTGATTTTTCCCTCAATTTAGTTTTATTTATACCAACAGGAACACATCGACTGCATTTCATAATAATATGGTATGTTATTTATTTTATTATGACAACATTTATCAGCTGGGGTCGATTCTCTGTTGGATTAAAACCTCCTCTAGTTGCAAATTTCAATGAAACTAATGAATTATTAACAATAAATTATCCATTTTGTTGTGGCCTAAAAGAAATAGGAAGGTACGTTTAAAATTGTTTAATATACATAATTTTAATAAGCCCAGATATAATATAATATTTGAATCACACACGATGTTTCAATTTCCGGATAAGTGGTTTTAACCAATTAAGCTACCGATTCAAGAGTCTTTCGTGGGAATAATTATTATATAATATGGCATATATACGAGTACCACATACCTACACATATTTTTTAAATGAAATGCCTATGAAACATATCGATGGCCCAGTATTAAACAGTTACAACTCAAAAAACGTAGTTTTGAGATAATCATGTTTTAATATTTTGAATATTTTAGAATACCCAAGATTTGACAAGTTTTAAAAGGATACATGTGAATTTATCTGTTCTAAATTGAAACGTATGGTCAATCGCCAGTTTTAAATGGAAACCATTCGAAATGGATTTGTAAAAAACTGGTTTTGTTTGAAAGTTTGTAAAATTTAAAATGGGTTTTTTGGCTCCCAAAGTATCTAAATTTTTTTTTCGAATTGTTATTGTACAAAACCGACAAGAGCTCATTTTTACAAGTATTTTGATACAAATATCGCGAAATGACGAATTTTTGACTTGTTACCGTTCATCGATATTATACGAAATGTACTCTTTGAAATACTAATTAAATATCCGCAAAAGTTTCAAACATTATAAATCAATAAAGCTTTATTTTAGTATTACATATTTCAGAGCTTAAAGCTTACAGATATAGTTTTTGTATTCGGCGCTGACAAAATATCAGCGAAGGAAGTATACCCTGAAAAATATTATTTTAAATATTGAACATGATAAATATTTTGATATTAGCGCCCCACGTCAATCGTATCGAATACCTCCTCGCACATCATGCAGGCCGGATACTTTTTACAACGTTTTTCTTCGCTCGTATTCTTATTTGTCTGGTGGTTCTTTGTCCGGTACAAATCTTGCAATCGATTTTTAACTAACTTCCCGACTAGCTAGACATTTGAAACTTTAAGAATATATCAGAACACGATGCCAATGCATTTTAAATACCTTTAGCCATCTTTAAGTAGAATTGAATTAATTTTCAGTTAATTCTGTTTTGTATGAAAAGTTATTTCGACACCATTATTGGTTGTTAGGGCGTCTGGGGTCCTAGCAACTAAATTATTAATATATACGTGCGTTACTATGGAAATCAATATGACATGTCAAGATGACATTTCAGTATTATTTCTATCAAGTACAAATTTTTTTGATCGTTTAAGCTAGTCAAGTCAAGTTTATATGATTCAACAGAAAATTTAAAAACGTTGTATATAATAAGTTCTTTTAATCTTGTAATTATTAGGTGGTATGTCTACCCAACGCATATAAATATCGGTAGGTAGGTAAGTCGGGTTGGTTCGGCCAGAAAGAGTCAAGTAAACAAACAAAATTATTTTTATATAATATAATACAGTCCTTATATATTATTATTTCGCACTTTTTTTTCATCAATCAAAATTCAATACTATGGTTCATGGAATTAATCGGTTCTGATTGTACATCGCCATATAAGACTAATTTTCAAGATAACCTAACTCGCGATTATGTAGTAGGTAGGTAAGGAATCGGTTACATTAATAATATTATTTGCATCGTATTATTCACCAGTATGGTAATAATGTTTGTTTTCCTCTACCGTTCGATATAATTTTCTCATAAGGTGTGTCAATTGGGATGGCTGCTTTATAATTATTATTACTTACTTATGAAACTGATAGGTAAAGTGAGTTATAATAAAATAATATTATTTTCTGCTGAGTGAAAAAAGGATGGATTATATTTTTTTTCATCCGCCATTTTTCAATTAACAAAGTCATTTAATACAGGATAACAATCATGATAGGCATGTTGTTTAAATCACATGTATTGTAAAAGAGACCAATTCGTTTTTATTTGTGAAAGAATTACAACTAGGTAGTTAGGTACTTTATACTACATGTTTTATCAAATTTTCTTTAGACTATTTTAAATTTAAAAATTTCTAAAGTATCTTATGTGGGTACACTTAGTTGTAAATGTAAACAATATATTTAAGAATCTCATAGGTAACTTATAAACAATTGAGAGTTGACGATAATAATTAATTGTTATGTATTTATAATAAAATGAACTTTTAAATATTATCGACTTCTTTTCTTTTTTCTATGTAAGGGTTAACAATACAATACAAGTAAAAATAGGGGATCATATTGTATACGCCACAATCATGAATAAAAATTAAAATTTACGAATCTAACAATATTATAGAAAAATATTTTTTTTCTAATAAAGTATGAAGATATTCACGGAAGTGAAGCCTACATGCATATATATGTAGTTCAATGTAAATAATACGACCCTACCTAATAAAATGTTAGGCTCATGGAAGTAATGTGCTATGGATTATTTATTAAAACTTTTGAAAACCCAGTAATTTCTCACCTAACTAACATCTTTATTGATATTTTTACAATTTCACTTTGGTGTATCTACATACTTCCTAAAATTTTTCCGTTTGAAGTAGGCATATTATTGAAAAAATTAAAACTTTCAAAGATTTATCTTTTAAATAATAATATTTCAATCGAGCTATCATAAATTAATTGCAATATCGCACAATACCGTTTAATAGTACACCAAAGTGCCGAATGCACAGTAAGTTCTAACCTTAAAAAGTATTACTTTATTATTAAAATTGATATAATAATACTCGTAATTACAAGATAAAAATAAATTTTCTGTTGAATTATATAAACTTGACTTGACTAGCTTAAACGATCAAAAAAATTTGTACTTGATAGAAATACTGAATAAACATAAAATACTGAAATGTCATTTTGACATTTCATATTAATTTCCATAGTAACGCACGTATATATTAATAATTTAGTTGCTAGGACCCCAGACCCCCTTGCAACCAATAATAGTATTTTACTTTTTACGGATTTCTTCCGAAATAATTTTTCATACAAAACAGAATTAACTGAAAATGAATTCAATTCTACTTAAAGATGGCTAAAAGTTCAAATTAAAAGAATGCATTGGCATCGTGTTCTGATATATTCTAAAAGTTTCAAATGTCTAGCTAGTCGGTAAGTTAGTTAAAAATCGATTGCAAGATTTGTACTGGATAACCAAGCACCGGACAAACAAGAATACGACCTAATAAAAACGTCTTAACATGCACCGCTAAATGGTACTTTCATAACATGCTGTCAAAAATGTATATAGATATCAGATATATCTTTTTTCTTTTGAAAACGGAAATTCAAATTATTGATATCATCACTACATTACGATGTAAATGGAAGAAGTCATGATTAATATTAAATTTATAAATCATCTAATAATTAATTAATTTTCACTTATAATACGAATCATTTGAAATAAAATACTTTTGAACTGTCAGTATAAATCTTTTGTTGTCATTAGTAAATTATCATATTATAAATATTTATATATGAGTGAATGAGTGAAACCAATCATATTATTTTATTATTATGCTATTTTTTATATTATAGAATAATATAACATTGATAATAAATATTTTATACACCTTATATTGCTTGTTTTACATCTTTGGTGTTCTCAGAAAAACAAAATAACAACCCATTCAAACGGTTTAATAATAGTTTCGAAAGGTGACTGTATAATATTATTGCAACGGTATTACTAAGTATATCGATACCTTAATAATCAGTGACGCCCCGTGGGGATTGGTAGGTCATGCGTTGCTTGAGAACAGCAAATGCAAGAACGAATATGATCATTACAACTTTTGGAAGCAGTGGCGATTTTCCATGAAGCGGGCAATGCGGTCGCTTCGTTAGAAAGTATCGACACCTTAGTTTTAAAACATCACCAGGGGATCTCCAAATTTTCAGTGCCTCAGACCTCCACGTACCTAAAACCACCGCTGTTTGGGAGTGAATTTCATGGAAATGCTCTTATCATCAGTAGATTATGTGTACAGTTGAAATAAAGTGAAAAATGTTGATTTTGAGATACATAAGTATGCCAATCGATTGCTGAAAGCTATAGCTACATAATGAATCACTAGAATTAAAAAAAAATGTAATACCTCATTTAGAAAAACACCAATATTGCATTTATTAAAAAAATGTCCCGTAACTTTAAAGCAACAGTGTTCAACAAAAAATCTCACCGTTATCAAATATAAACCGTAGAAAAAAATAAAATAAACATGTTAACGATTTCATTTGAAGGAAACAAACATTAAAGTTCAATCGTCTCGAAAGTAGTATTTTTGACTTATTCCACTGTTGCTTTCAGGTAGTGATAATTTAATAATAATTAGGACCGGTTTCATCCAGTTTAATGGGACATCGACTACTGATACGGAATGTACAAAATTCCAGGTATTTCATACTAACAATTTATTTAATTTATTGAATATATTTAAATACTCGTAACTAAAAATATAATCAACGATTTATAATATTTACTATTATACATTTTTCGTTTTATATTATTATTATTATTATTATTGTATAGTATACTTTCAAAACTCATAATATTGATAGGGTGCCTTATACGTAGCTTTACATGAAAGCTCACCCCTTCAGACCAATCTGTAACTCCACTCATCGAGTTAGATGGGGCTAAAAAGTAATTTTTCAATTACACCCACGATTAAAAAAATATATTGAAATTTAATTTTTCAGTCAGGCCAGACGATCGGCGTGAGTATCAAGTCTGTATATCTACCCGTGCAATTTGTGCGTAACGAGGGAAAGGATAAAAATGGCATTTTAAATATATTACCTGATATCGATTATGAGTATTGTCAAAGATCCAAATAATATTTATTATTATCTTGTAAAATAAGTCTTATCTCTTTTATCAATATTCCTTGAAGTACTTTTTTATTCAGACGATGCCGACGTCATATGATTTTTTTATACTTCTTATCTGATTTTATCAATCCCTTACCGGCCCACATGCTCGTCGTAGGTCAAAATTGAGTTTTTATTGTATTTTCAAACCATGATCCTGGACACTCCTTAAACATTGTAGATAATTTATTTATATAATTTTGAAGCTTTATTATCTTCTATATTTATTTTAAACATTTGATGACTGCATAAAGTATTTTTGTTACATAAAATAGTTATCTTTTAAACCTCTCGCTCTAATGTTTTAGAATATAGTCATATTTCGGTACATGAATGTGCAGTGGTGTTAAGATTTTTTACATTTATTAATTTTTAATCGCATTTATAAAACCATTAGTATAATTTATGATGAGATAATTTTAGTAAAATATTTACGATAAAAAATTATATTGATAATCTCTGTGATCCCAAATTTGACAAGAATTAGGCATTTTATTATTCAAAAAATCGGCAAGATTAACACATTTGAAGATAATTCTAAAGATACTTATTATAAGCTATGTCTTTGACTATTCAAGTGTGATTAACATCTTATGAATAATGATTGCTTTATAATAATTATTGACCTAAGAATAAGGTAGTGTTTTTTTGAAATACGCATTTTTTTTTGTCATTCCCCAGTGGTTAAGATACAACATACGGCCGTAGCCATAAATTGACAAACTATAATTGAAGTTGGAAGTAACCATAAGGCTGTATTGCATACATTGTGTTTGCTTCCTGCCTACCTACATATAAAATATATGGGACAAAATATACGTTTAAAACTAAAATACCCTTTGAATTTAGACAAGGATGTTACACATTTTTTTTTTTTTTTTTTTTAATTGGAATATATTTTTAAGTCTTTAGGGATGTACTAAGAATTTAAAAATTCAGAGTCGAATTTTCAATCCCAGCATTTCGGGATTAGTACACTCAATCCCGACATGGCATTTGTGAAATTATTATGTACATTTGGCCAAAAAATATGTTATTGGTGCTTGTACTAAAAAAGTTCTTAAGTAAATATTTAATAATATAAAAATTCAGTTATTTTTCGCACATTTAGAGACATTTACTATCAAGTAGTCAGTATAAATTAAATACCTAGATAGTAGATACTATAAGGTTAGTTTTTTCGGAAATCTTAAAACTACCCTTATTCAACAATCTTTATTATAATTATGATAAAAGGTAATAAATACTTCACATTTTAATTTAAAAAAAAAAAAACACAATTATTAACCTTTACAACCGTCTCGTTGATAAAGTCGACATTATTTTGCCATAAATGTAAAGAACCCAACATAAATTGCAATATATATTTTGGAAGTTATAATATTAAGTAATATTTCTTTAGATCATGAAACATACTATTTTTACAATATAAAACATAAGAAAACTAATCTTCCTATTGCGGGTTTCCAGCACTGTCGATCCCATCCCAGATCCCAATAAATCGAGCAGGTATCACAAACCATGGTAACACCAACATAAACGATGGTTAGTTAGATTCATATAATTATATTTAAATGCATTCTTCAGATCAGACACAACAGACTGTAGACACAGTGGGTATTTGGGCAAACATAATTTACATTATTGGCGATGAAAAACAGTTTTTATTCAATAGATGAAAAAACATTTAAACAATGTACCTACTAATGTCAGGAAAATCCGGAAATTTTAACGTTCTGATTCATTGGTTTGTGGAAAAACTCAACGTAAAAAAAGAGTCATTTTGTCCGACTATTTTACATATAACGTAATAATTAATTATTACATACTTACCGTATCCAAATCATTATTCACTAGAATGTAAATGCATACGTATGTAATAATTATTAATATTTGAATCATAAAGTTTAATTTGTTTCGATAATGACACGCGGTAAATAAATGTTAAAATATTGTTTATTGTATATTTTTTTTCTTAGGTCAGTATGACATGAGAAAACCAATTTTGCCCACAGTCAAATTTTAATTGCGACTTATTTAGTATTTATTCAGAGATGCAGTATTTCTTAAATTTTTAATTTATTCAAACCCCTTTGGAAACATAGATTTTACCAGCGTACCTTACTTTTAACGAAAATTAAAAAAATAATTATATTTTATTAATTAATTAATACGTTATACAAGTTTTTTTTAAATAAATTTAAACTTGTTGTTTTGAATTGTTTCTGTAAACATGTTGACTAAAAGAATACTCTTGAATAAACTATACACGTGAACAGGAAATTCGGAAGCATTAAAAAATGATTAGAATACTATGTATAACACTATTATTAAGTATTATCTTATCATTTCGAAATCTATTGATTTGATATACACCGTTGTTGACATGTAGATACAGTTATTTTGATTTAACAATAATATTAAACCTGCTACCTATTATTAAAACAGATTCCATACATTGAATATCTTGTATCTTCTTGCAGGTGAAGCCTTTTGTGGTTATCTAATAAAAATCATTGAAATAATTTCAGTTTGACGTGCTACTTTTGTATGCAAAAATATAAAATGGTGTCTATCTTTCCAGAGTTTCTATGAAATTTAATTGCCCATGTTGTCCTATTTTGTCATCGCTTTAATACGTTTAGACTGCATTTATATACAACGGATTCTTCATAATCTTTGATATATAATACTAAAGATTTTGAAGTACAATAATTGAGTGGTAAAAATGTTAATTTTATACAAGTAATAAATGAATAGTAGTAAAATAATAAAAACAAGTGTTAACTTTTATAAACTGTGAAAAGCTTCGAATAAACTTATTTAAAAAAAGCAGGACAATAAAGTCATTCAAGTGATCATTATAATGATTATTATACGTATTGATAATGTAGAAATTATCAGTTTAGATCTAAAATATGTGAGTTGCTTAGAGTCATCACTCACGAGTTTTGAGGTAATCGCATAAAATCACCAAGTTTTTTTGTAATTAGAAGAAAAGTATTGAACTATCTTAAATTTTAAAGAGTGAGTGAGTCGATTTTCATTTTTTTAAACATATATAATACTCCTAAGGCTGTAGACATACAGCAAACCATGAGAAATAGAGCTCTCTGATTGATAAGAAAGGCCTTGATATCAGAACTTAGATTATTTATTGAAAATGTGAGTTATGACACCAACAGTCAACTGTGTCAACGATTTTTACATAGCTTAAAGTGACTTTTGATACCCAACTATCTTTCTTTGTATAGATTAATGCATTTAGAATAACTTGTGTTATTACTCTAGGCGACTCGTGTGCACTTGATTGCTCCTAAATTGCAATTGGTAGAGTGAATTGTCATATTGGCATGTGTACCAAAATCTAAATTTGTGTGAATAAAATTATATAATACAACATTATAAAATTAATAAAAAAAACACTAAACATAAACAAATAAACGCGGATCGGCTTCAGGCGATTTATTAAGATACGAAGAATTAGAATTTCTTCTTAATGGAGGAGTATATAGATTTTCTATTTAGCTGAGAGCATTATTAACGTGTGTGTAAAAACGGATGTATTTTTTGTCTATTTCGAGATATGAAAGAAGAGTTTGGAGGACATCAAGATAATGAGCTTATTACCAATTGTTTTACTAAGTAAGTAGATATAATGACATGAATATAGCAAATAGGATATGGTGAAGTACTCGCAAGCATTGATTGAGTAAGTTAAATTATGTATAATGGTTGGTTGGCCTGTTACTGGTTATGCTAGCCGGATCCAACTGCGCCAAGACTGATCGTCGTGCTCTGTTACCGCATGGTGCTATTACGTGAAAGTAATTTCTTTTCCGAAAAGTAAAACTGATTTATTTTCTTTTCTTTTTGCGGATCCGTTTATTATTACCATAATAAACAAACCGGCTGTAGACGATATAGTTGATACACGGATACAGTTTTTTATATGCACCAATTTAAAGGTTAGTTTTTGCAATCAAATAAGCAAAAGTAAATAAGCAAAAGTAAATAATTACAAGATAAAAAGAACTTTTTATATACTACGTTTTAAAATTTTCTGTTGAATCATATAAACTTGACAATTCTATGTATTAATAAAAACTTTTTATTGTACTTGATAGAAATACTGAATAAATATTATAAAATACAGAAATATCATTTTGACATTTCATATTGATTTCCATAGGACCCACTTAGCAACCAATAATAGTGAGTAGTAAATATAATTTTTAACGATTTTTTTTCCGGAACATACAAAACAGAATTAACTGAAAATTAATTTAATTCTGCTTAAAGATGGCCAAAAGTATTAAAAGAGTGCATTGTCGTCGTGTTCCGATATATTCTAAAAGTTTCAAATGTCTAGCTAGTCGGGAAGATAGTTAAAATTCTTGGAAAAACAAGGAAAAATTTGCACTGCACAAGAAAAAATCTGTATCGGACAAACAAGGATACGAGCTAATAAAAACGTGGTAAAATGAACTATTTATACTGTAATTTTACAAAGCAAAAGAGAGATATTTAAGATATGCTTTTTAATTTTAGGAATATCAGATATATATTATGAATGGACTTAAAGGAGGTATCAGATATGATGAAATATATCAATGATACTTTACGTTAAAAAATCTGCAAAATCATACATACCATTTAGGTGTACCACATAGGGTTAAGGTATACTGTGGAGATCCGACATAAACTAAACTTTGTCAGACATGCTTAGGTGTTTGTTTTCATTGAACTAAGAATACAAATTCCAGATGGTACTAGTTAGTTTTAAAAATTCAATTAAACCCTGCCTAAGCCAAACCGTAATAGACAAAAGATAAGAGTATTTTTTTGTCTGTAAAATATCTATAATATTATATATATAAATAAATAAGAATATTTATGACGTATTATTGTTTGGCACCTTAAAAACCAACCAACACCATGTACAATTTGTATTCTTAGTTCAATGAAAATAATTAAGTATGACTGACTTAGTTTAGTCTTCACTATTTACGTCGATTTTCTACAGCCTACCTCCACCCTTCGGCACTGCTACATAATAAATACGCACTCTAAAGTACAATTAATTATTATTATTAAATTGGAATTTTTTAAATTAAGAAAATATAATATTATGAGCAGAAGGGTCCCCCAAATGTATGTAGTAGTGACAAAGGGTAGCTGTTGGAGGTAGGTAGGCTGTGGGTTGTAGGTACTGAGATAGTCACACTTAAAGGACTTGAAGTTGATTTCATTTTAACAGTAGTTTACTACTTACACAAAATACTGGAAATTTTAAAATATTTTTTTTACAAAAACAGACTTTATTGCCAAATGTTTTCCTTTCAACCTTACAACTGGACGATTGACTGGATTGACTGAATAATATACCTACGTTCGATGACATCTTCACATTCCGGATTTCCATAATATTCATCCTTGAAACGAAAACGGAGATTTATCTGTATTAGTATTATTATGGAAAATTCGACCTGTAATGTATATAATGCACTAATACATATAGCTAGGAACAGTGGCGCACCCAGGATTTATTATTGGGGGGGGGGGGGGGGGGCGAAGGAGGAGAATGGAAATTAGTCCCATGGGCTCTTTTTCTTCTTCATATAAATATTTTTACATAATTTCTCAATACACGGCGATATATTTGTACAGTTTCTCCTAGTTATTAATAAATTGGAGGCATAGTGGACATAGTGTCATCAGCGACTGGCGGATTGGAAGTGAACAGCGACCATGCTGGACATGTATACCTAGTATGCTTAAACATTACTTAAATAATATCGGCTGTGCTACCCGCTTGGTCTAGATCAGTGTTTCCCAAAGTGTGGTACGCATACCCCCTGGGGTACGGGAAGAGTTTGGTAGGGGTACGCGCTGCACCGGGTTATGGCTACGCCTGGTGCAACAAGCATTAATACAACATCCATGCTAGAAGGTTTATCGCATGCGGAAGAAGAGCAATTGTTGGAATTATTAGCTTCATACGGATTCTTGCAAAATAAATATAAGGAG
The DNA here is from genome assembly GCF_057557595.1 of Rhyacophila brunnea. NCBI lineage: Eukaryota > Metazoa > Arthropoda > Insecta > Trichoptera > Rhyacophilidae > Rhyacophila > Rhyacophila brunnea. Next base: position 19,184,142 of record NW_028232796.1, on the reverse strand, counting down.
TGTACTTAAACATCATTTAGGTTGCAAATGCAACATGTGTATCCAGTTTTAACAGAGAAATTCCTGAAATACATTGCCTTTTATCTATGTGAAGTTGCTTTTTTAGCATTTGTAGACATTAAGTCACAAAAAGGAACAACCTTTGGGTGTGGAACCGCATCTCAGATTAAAATTAATAACCAGGGAACCAAATTATGATGATTTGTCGTTTCAACATAAATAATTTCATCCTTCTCATGGTTTATAATGAATGTTATTTTTTATAATATAACTTTTATTTATATTTTATTATGAATGAATTTTATTTTTCTTTAATTATTATTTTGTTTATGTACTACAAAAGGAATATATTTTGATTGTTATTAAAGTACTTATATGCATTTTTCTTTGACGAAGAGTACTCAGTGTTACGAACATTATAGAAGGGGTACACATATGTCAAAAGTTGGGGAACACTGGTCTAGAGAGCTACAATATGTATGCCGAATTCCACCGAAAAAAATGTTCTTTTGAGTTACACCACCACAGTAGTTTCTTTTTGCAGAATATTTATCGCAGATTTTTGGTTTTTTAATATTGAGGTTTAGACATATTAATTGAAAATGGACAAAAAAAGTATTATTGCTTTTAAATTATACACAACTAGGGATTCCAATCCCGGGATCCCGAGCTATTTTCGATACCTATGAATCCCGGGATTGATAAACATAATCCCGGGATTTCGGGATTGATTTTTTTATGGAAAATAAAATAAAAGCAAAAATATAACAGAAAAAAATACTTTTAATAAAAAATAATTTCTTTTTCTTCTTTCTTTTGACCATTTCCGATCCTAATAGGATCATATGGGCCTCCACAGAGTGGAGGTTTGTATTAACAGATTTTATTTTTACGAAAAATGGATGTCAGCCACTTGCTCAACCTATCAGGACCATACTCTGACTCATGCACAAATTGAAAAACAATATGTGAACTTGCCAGACCCAGGATTTGAACCTGGGACCCTCAACACTATAGACCGGCGCTTAATCCACGCGGCCATCGTCAAAAAATAAGTACATTAGAAATAAACTGAGTTTGAATGAAATTTGATTTATACCCATGTGTAGGTAGCCGATTCATTTTATTTTTTCACATAAATTATTAAAAATGAGAAAGATTGGAAAAAAATGCTTCGCACTCTGTATCTATTGTCTAAGCTTCGCACTTTTAACAAAGTAATTCCACCATGATATCATACGTTTTACGGCAGTTTTATATTTGGCTGACTAATTAGATTTATGAAGCGGAAAGGCCATAAGTACGCCATGATTATTTGCTTTACTATTGTAAATCTCGCTAATCCATCCATTATGTCTTTACTATCAGAAACAGCAATCTCATATTAAATTCACATTGTTATTTTTATATTACAATATTATTTACTCCATTAAACTTGTATATTTCCAAGATTGAACGTATACAATATAAATGTCTTAAATAGAATAAATTATACTAGATTTATTTTTGACTGATTTTATCAATGTTATTTGTAAATATAAAATTTTTATATTAACAATGGAAAAAAATGCCAATCCCGGGATTGTCAAATTGTAATCCCGAAATCCCGGGATCAGAATTTTGGCTCGGGATTGGATTCCCTATACACAACCTACTCAATACAATACAGCCTAATATCTCGTTTATCGGTCTTTTGTCTATTGCACTCGGTGTACCTACACCATGGCCCCCACATCATGAAACGGGCCCTCAGGCTAGGGCAGTGGTCGGAAAACTGTGGCTCTTTGGCCCCTTGAGTGCGGCTCTGCCACCGATGCTCTCTGCCATATTTGACATGGCTACAAAGAAGAAGCAAAGAAAATGGATAACCGTAAATGTAATGTTGAATAGACCGAGACTTTATTCAAAACTTAAATGGCTTACCGACCTTTATTTATGTGTCGGGCAAAATTAGCGCATTCAAATTTAGAGAGATACTACAACTAAAAACTCGTAATTTTGCGCCAAATGTTCTGTCGATGATGCAAGGAAGAAAGCAGCTGAGGAGAAGAGTCAAGAAAAATAAAGTTCTGCATTTAATTAGGTACTGAATAAAATCTTTCAACAATGTTAATATTGCAAGTTTTGTGGTTAGTAAAAAGATTTCCAAGAGAGGAAATCAAGAGTAAATTGAGAAATCGATTTATTGATGAGAACCTGGAATCGTGCTTAAAATTAAATCAACAACATACGAACCTGACTTACCCAAACTTTAAAAGGAGATGCAAGGCCATTATTCACATTGAGTTTGTCAGTCATTGTCATGATTCAATTTTATGGATACCTGACTTACAGTTTAATTTTTATTAATAAACAAGATCATTATTACGCATGATATTCAGTTTTATTCAGTGTACCTACCTATAATTTTAATTAGGACTTAAAACTTTAACTAAAGTTTATTAAGTAAATTAGCAGTGTACCTACTTACTACCTACGCATATAATTTCAGTTCAAGAAATTTGGCTCTCAAAAGAAGTCTCAATCGTTGTACTGTTGATATTTGGCTCTATTGACTAATGAGTTTGCCGACCACTGGGCTAGGGTATTTGACGGGCCCCCTATCCACCGCTTAGATTAAAGACAGTGTGAAACACTACATTAACGTTTTTCAAATTGTGCTTTAGTTCAAATTGAGGGTACTTATACAGTGAATTATTGGCGATTTTCAATACATCTACTTTAATAATGGAGCTGTCGAGTATCGACACATAATAATCTGAAAATATATTGGACAATTATTTACTTTAAAATGTTCATAGTCATGAAGTGTAATAGCGCCGCAGGCGACTTTTTTACTATTAAAGATAATTAATGTGTGTTTGTCTCACTTATCTGGTCAACCCGACACGCCGGGCCCCCAGGCTAGAGCCCTGTCAACCCTCCCCAGCCATCACCTATACCACTCCAGAATTCGGGTGGACACCGAGAATTTCATTAGGGAACGGGTTTCTAAAAAAACCTGACATCAGTGTTTCGAAATTTTTGTGTTAGAAATTAAAATCTAAGAAATTTTACTAAAAAGGGTGCTGGAGAATTACAAATCATTTTTTGCCCTGTTGTTTGTCTAAGCCCAAGGTATAGTTTATTAGCTTTCGACTTCAATGTGTAAAATCATTGTGATAATTTTCATATTTTGGGGGGGGGGCAAGGCCCCCTGCCCCCCCCCCTGGGTGCGCCACTGGCAAGGAAGTTCTAATACAATATTATCCACCACAATTTGATATGACGAAAGATTGTGGAAACTGGTAACATATTAGTATTATTATTACGACGTAAAAACATATTTTACGACAAAAAGAATGAATGGAAAACGACAGTCATTCACAGATACATCATTGCTTATATTAAGAATTTACACCTTGAATGAGATTCTTATATTGTGCTATGATTGAATAAATTTACAATCACTAATAAAAATCATAGATGAAATAGTGTAATAAAACTGTTTTTATTTTATATATATATTTATCTCATTATCACCTTTTCTATTGCCATATGAAAGCTCATACGTAATATTAATACATGTTAATAACATCTATACTGCCATGCTAAGTAAAAAGACAGTATTTTTGGTTTTAGTGAAATGAACTATATTTTCTCTTGTATTGTGTAAAATTATTGAATTATTTTTATTTGTATTCTCTAAACAGATACTGTCTACTAAGAGATTATGTCAAAACAATTCAATAATTTTGCATACATAGTTAATATAAATATAATAATATAAATAGTTTAAAACTTGGGTTCTCATTTCACTAAAACCAAATATACTGTATTTTTACTTAGCAGGGCAGTATAGTAAAAAATTTGGTTACCACGTACTTATAACTATTTAATTATCAATTTCACAACTAATTGACGGATATGGGCTTCCACTGGGTGGAGGTTATATTCACATATTTTTTTATTATGAATAATTATCAGTCATTCGCCCATTTAATTAGACTTTGGCACGGGATCAAAAACACATTATAAAAATATCGTTTTGAAAAAATATAAGAAAGCCCGCGTGACCCGTAGTAATACTCGATTCGTGATTGTACACTCACGGCATGTCGCAGGAGTGATAGACTGAGAAGATGTTAATACCCTCGATTTAAACGGAGGTGTAGTTGCCTTACCGTCAGGCAATAGAATATTTCGACGCTGAGTGCAATAAATGCCCAAAATAAGACTACAATGAGTGTCATTAGCAAAATATAATAAATTTGTTCAACTTGTTTAAGTGCAATCTGACCTCACATAGTGTGACCGAGGTTCTCAAACTTAGTAATTTTAATGCTACACAAAAATTCTCGATCCTCTTCAATTAGCTTGATAACGTCAGCATTAGTGGGCATCTGTTGTTTATCCTCCCAAGGTGCAGAACCAACCTGCCATTGGTAATGCCAATTGAGAGGGCGATAACTATGTTCAACCAAATTGCTTCGGGTGTTGATATATTCCACTTGCGTGTGGGTGAGTTTAGGTGGACGCTATTTTATAAATTCTCAAAGTAGGGTTTCTTTAACAACTCGGTGTACTTCTTTGAACTTGTATAGATGTATATTTGTATTTCCACTGCTTTTGTATGTTTATATTGTGTTCTCTTTCTATATTTTCATTTTTACCGTTTTTATTATTTTTCTTCTTTATAATAATGTTTCATGTCATGTTGTGAACGTCTTAAACTTATAAGTTGTAATGTCCATAATATGTTAAAAAAAAATTGAAATTGAAAATGAAAATGAAATAACCGTATTATCTTTATTACCTAGTTAAATATTTAATTACTAAAATTTAAATTTTCTTTTCTACATTAATAAAACTATCAGTAATCACAAAAACCACCCAATAATATTTAAGACGGTTTCAGGGAAATCTATATTGAGTCTTATTTTTAATGAAAAAAGAGGCGCCGTTATTTGCGAAAATTCCTCGTATCAGTCACAGTTAGTTATCTGATCGAAAATTTTATTATTCGTTGCTAAAAAACCAATCCACTTTTTTATCTCATACTTATTCATTACTTGCTAGGAAACTTGTGTAGGCGCCGGCGCCTATACGTCAAAATAGGCAAATTCAGGCTGTACAACATTCCATACCAGTATTATATTATCACATGGGCCTATATTCTTTAAACTATAACATGACATGGGATAATGTAACAACTATAAAGGGTAATTATTTTGTAGGTACCTATACATTGGCACTATTAATGATAACATTACAAACATATAAGTAGGTACTTATATTAAAAATAAATATAATACTTAATAAGTGTATATAAAGAAAACCATGCATCGATAAAAATATTCAGACTTCATTATACGATTTATTCTTATTAGAGTAATTTATTTTTACGCTAGTATTATTAAAAAGACATTGATACAATGTAATATATATATATATATATATTAAGATAAGTATATAATATTTATATCAATTGATGGCGACTACTAAAACGATCATCCAAAGAAACTCAAATAAATTCCAGTAAATTAATGTCATTAAGTATTAGTTAGTCTATATAGTTATATTTGTTAGTATCTCAATCTCTATATATCTCCGCACGATATCTCATTATACCAAGACTCGGACCTCAGAATAGTATCATAAGTATTGTAACATACTCTTGTACCGACAAACTCGCTCCTCCATTCATCGGAGCAACCCCGAATCTAGACTTTATCATTTTTTACTACACCAGAACCCCCATATATTCCTGTATGCACCCATAGCAGCCTAGTTAGTATAACATCAGTCTCGTAAGACGTGGATGTGGATGTAACCTCGTGTCCGGCAAAATTACATCTAGTTTTTCAATGTATATTATGTCCTAGATCAATAGTGTAAAAAGTATTTGATGTAACCTTCATTCTGTGATGGTTCCAACTATGTACCGCTTAGGAATGAAATGGTAATACCACAAACTAAGGTGTAAAATAAGATGTGGTTTGATATGGCGAGAGAGAAGCTCGATCGAAGTAACTATGTAATACTGTAGAAATGCTAACTGGGTCACTCACAGTAAAAGATTAATAGCACTCGTTACGCTACGGTATACTCTCACAAAGAAGAACTAACAATTGTGTGTACCTATCTTTAAGACAGTTGCTTCTGTTTTTTGTAATTAATAACCTGGAGCCATACGAGTTATGAAAGGATTAAACCAACCGCAAGATGTATGGTATATTATCTCATATTGAAGTTTTAAGAATACGACCCTGATCTATTTGATGTAATCCTTTTACGGAATACAGGGAGGTAAAAAGAGTTTAATTAAATAAAATGTAATAATATACCGTTTCTAATTATTGCGTCTAGTTATTTCTGGGAAATCCCAACGCATTGCATGTCGTTACATACGAATATCTAGGCCAAATCCGCTTTTTAACACAGATACAAATTTTCTATGACGCCAATAAATTGCATAATTTGGGTCTGTTGTTAAGAAAAAAAAGTAATTTATTATTATTATTCAAATGAAGACGAATACCTTCCTTTTGAAATACGTCACATATTACAATTATTATATAATTATGTTGAAATCGTAAAACATTAAGTACACACCTATTTATTTTTCAAAAAACTGTGCTAAGATGCCTTATATCTATCGGTTTATACAATCCGATGAAACATAAATTATCGTAGTATGCTATTATCTAACTATCACAATATTTTTAATAAAATGTGATATTTTTTTAACTAAAGATTTTTTTCAGAAAAGTATTCACAAATCACAATATCAACGATCTCTTCTACTGTTGACTAAAATTAGTAGAACATTAATGGTAGGTATGTATGTACAGTGCACAATATAAATTTAAGTAATATAAAATATAATATAGTTAATATAAACTTAAAACATATATTTTAATAATTACTTTATCAGTGTTTAATTAAAAATCCATGCATCGCGGATTAAGTGTTCGAAGCATTATTTTATATTATAAATTATTCAAATAGCAACAGAGCTATACGCTCTTCGTGTTCATTAAGGCTAGACCTCAGTTGAGGCATGGTCTACTAAAAAGATCGTGGCTAGGCGATGCGTGTATTGTTCAATGACGCGTGCCAAACGAAATACAATTTGTCATATAAATCTAACATGCGTCCATTTAATGTTCTGTTTATTTTTCTATTAGTAACAATAATAATATATTCATTGACATGTTTTCTTTTTCAAGTAAATGGGTAACGTTTTTTAGTCATCTTTACACGATTTAAGAATTAATACCCCCGTCGCCATCACGGAACAAATTGACGTGTTCACAGCTCGACGTTCGCTCTCAGATTGCCAGCGAGTCCAAAATTTCGTCGCACTTATAGTTTATTTGCTGTTTCACTGAAGTACCGTCTTAATATTATTCATAAAATTATTCATCTATAAATGTTCATCTATATTCTTGCAAATTATTCTTTTGATTGGTGTTTGCCTAGATAATTGACACCTACTCAATACAATTTTGTTTTGCTTTCCGATACTAATTTACTATTTATGCTTACAAAACATAATCTTTTGACATCAACTGTAAATTCTGTTTTAGTATTTTTCATCACCACCTTGATCGTTGATCATTACACATTAGTTTATAATTCTTATTCATCCTAAAACTGACTTATTTAAATAACTACTTGGTACTTTAAAATAGGCTTCACAGCTGATAATAATTTAAGCATGTATCTATGATTTTTTTTTTCTGGTGTGATATTTTAATGTAATCTTTTCTTTCAATCAGATCCAACATAGCTATATTATACATCGTGTTATAGTAATAAAAGGCACTAATTCGAAATTCTGGACAATACGGTACCCACCTATATTAAAATGTAGCCAGAATTTCGTGTGAATCCGTTCGAAGTTTAAAATATTTGAGTCACAGTTTTGAAGGCTGTAGAAACTTCCTGTCGGTGAATTTTTAATGAAAGCCTTAACAATAATAATTGTTGCACCAGTTAATACCGGGAGATAGAAATCAAAATGTGCCGAGCCGTGATTCAAAATCCGCCATCGTAGTGACTAAGGCCTCGCATTTCGACGGCCAGGGCTTTTCTCGGAACTGGCGTCGAGTTTTTCCGAGAAGATCGTCGAAATTCGTGAGAATCGGAAAACAAACTCGCCGCCACTTCTTCTTCAACATTATGACCTAACATCTAAGGCTGTGTGTATCTTCGCGATATCTCTGCCAGGCGGATACTCTAAGGTCAATTTTTGACATTTTGTTTTGGTGATTGATTATTTTTGATTGGGTATGTCATTACGTCCATATTTTTAATTTTCAGAAGACCATACCTAATAAAAAAGGTGAAATGTCAATATTTAATAATTATGATTAAGGGATCCAAAATCGGGAGGTGATTTTCGAAAATGTAATTTCCAAAAAAAAATAGTTTTATTGGCAATGCAAACCCAGATACTTATGTTTATTTTCCAACAGCGTTGAATCCATTTCAACCAATCATGTCACCGAAAAGACGCAATATTTTTGGATAAATGTAGAATTTCGCCACGTCAGTGGCGCCACACAGGTGTGTCGAAGGCTGCATTTACACATAAATGAATGGACGCGTTCGGACGGAGACACACGAGTGTCGTATTCATTTATATGTAAATGCGGCATCTCGACACAGGTGCCCCGTGTGAAACGCCTTTTAGACTCCTCAGCTGGCGAATTCTTTCCGGCCCAAGATGTTTGAAAATAGATTTCTGTAGTATGTAGCAACACAATTAATTATATCACAAGAAATTATATTATGGACTATAAATTGTATTATTTATCTGAGATTATATAACTAAATTGTGATATTGTTTTATGTGATATTTAATGTTTAGTTTGTGAAACTTACAATTTCTAATATGGGTAAACACTCCCAATTTTAAAATAAGCAATATAATTTAAATATTTCCTGAATATACCAAACTGAATAATAATTTGTTTAGTGTTATCACTTAATATTATCCATTGCATGACCAATATACAGACACAGAAATCCCCTCTTTTTAAAAAAATGAGATAAAGGAATCAATGAATGCTACATAATAAAAAAATGACATTCTGTTATCACGGTAAACTTTTTAAAAATGTTTCGAAAAAAATCCCCGACTAGTAAACATCTACGATTATACTTGCAATCGCGACATTTTCCAGTAAATAATTAGCATCACAAATAACCTGCATTATTTTTACAAATAGGCAATGATTAAAAGCACAAATCATTTAGATTACCTTAAAATTCTATCATTGTCACAGACGTGCATCAGTGTGACCACAACCATTAGTTAGCAAAATATTATTCATACGTTTCAATACAATAATATCATTATGGGATGAGATAAACAATGCACGATTTTACAGACTGACGTACTTTTTGTACCATCGCATGAAAAAATGGGGTTTCCCTACAATTCGCTGTTTTTTTATTATTCTATTTTTATGACCCGTTAATCACTGGGTACTAGAACAATAATTATTGTATTGTACCATCGAAAGGTATATTACACAGATAATAAATTATGCTAAACATGCAAATAATTGTTCATATCCATGTGAAGATGTGTAATCATTTAGTAATTTCGAACTGTGTTGACAAAGTAATAGTCTGTAAACAGATTTAGGTTTAATTAAATGAGATATAGAGTAAAGGTATATTGAGTCCCCGAGGCACAACTATACCACTTTTTTATACCCTCAGTACATAAAATTTGTATTTTTCGGTCTAATGCAAACATGCATATACGGAGATTTATACTCAGGAAACTGAAAAAATATAATGGGAACTGAAATACTTAACGGGTGTGGAGAAACTGGCAACTGATCTCGAGTGTGGAAGAATATGGGATAAACTTAAACACGTGTAAAGAATACGCTTGTTTATAGTTCTGACAACTGCTCTCGTTTTATGCACTGACGCTCATTCAATATAGGTGTATTTTAATGCTGAAATGTTGTTCTATAATGTGCGGTTCATTTTCGTAGATTCAAAACCCTGCGTCAAAATGTGGTGTATTGGGAAATAGCCTATCGGAATTTTATTTATTAATCTGTTCTGTGTTTATACTCCATCATGTAGTAAAAATTGAATCGTTTACAATGTTTTCGAGTATTTTTTTTACGGTTGAAAATATTATCATGTAAATTTTCAAAAAAATTGACAAGAAGTATTGAATTAATGTCATTATATGGAGGTACTTCCAAACTAGTATGGGATGCACTTAGGTGCCTGAATAGTATCTTCCAATGTGACTTCCACTACTACCAGTGCTCACGCATGCATGTAAAATACGGACCATCAATGTAAGATAAATCCCAAAATTACGAGTAACGTAACGTCCATTATGTGCATGTTGGGTATAACGCGAAAAGAACAAAAAATAAACAAATGAATAATGCGGCATACAAAAGTACTCGATGCGATTAAATTCGCCGAACAGATGGAATGGCAATGGGCAGGACATATTGTTCGGCGAATGAACAATAGCTGGATAAATGCAATCATTCAGTAGAACCCAAGCTCGTTAAATTTGGTAGATGTAGGTACATGGCAGCAAAGAACTAGGGACCGCAGTGGACCAACTCCGGCTTACGATAATATTATATGTATTTTAAAAATCATATGGGGTTCGTAAAGCTAATTTTGAATCTATGTCTTTATTGGCATTATCATATTACGATATGGTTTATCACTGATCATAGAGAATAAACCTTATTAAGTAGGAGCTAGCAGACGTATCTGAGATTATTGAATTGGAATTAGGGTAACTAAATTAGGCTAGAACATACTCTGTCTTACTACAATATGGGTGTGTCAACCCTTAACTGCACCTATTTATTTTATGAAACTATAGACGGACTTGTAAACGATAATCTACTTTTTATTTACATATTTATGTCATCTCTCACTTTATTTTGGATAATTTTGTCATTTTTCTCAGGGTAGAAAGTTTGCATCATAAGTACAACTTCTTCACACGTGATTAAAGCAGAGACTGAGCAGATTATATAACACAATATGCATTATACCCACTTAGGGTTGTAAAAACTGTCACTGTATCAAATAAAACAAATCGGGGTGAAATCTGTATTAGATTAATTTTATGAATGTAGTTTCTTGGATCAAAGTTATTTAACTAAGTGACGTCCCGTGGGGGTAGGCAGATTGAGCGTCGCTTAGGGGCGGCAGTTTCTCGAAGGGCGGCAAATCGAGGAGAATCATTAGTTATAATATATAGAAAACAACTACCTACCTAAACTTAGTAATGACGAAAATATCTCTCCATTAAAAAAATCAGCTCACTGGTTGGAACCAAAATTTATTAATTAATTAACATAAAAGGCTTAACAGGACTTTGTCGGGTTCGCGATGTCTAGTTTACTTCCGTTGTCCTTGGACGTCACGTCCATAATGAGTAGCAATAACACGTGCAAATTTTCAAATTTTATTTGTATTATAGATAGGTACTTACATAGGTACCTAATTTAAAATGTATCCAATTATTTTTTACTAAGTATACCAATTACTCGCGAGTTTTGGAAGTTATCGGGTGTATTTTAAATGTATCTGAAACAGTGGACTCGCAATATTGTCTATTGAAGCAGATATGTCATTTAAATTAGATTTAGTGGTATATATTATTATTTTGTTTTCATACAATACATTTCTTAGATATTGGAGTCATGAAAGGACGATAAAAAAAAATGGGGCGGCATTTTGGCGCTGCCTAGGGGCGGCAATCTGTCTAGGGACGTCACTGTTAACTATTAATGTGATTTTACGGTAAGAATATGTACCTATGCTTTTAAGATAAATTAGTATTCATTGATGTTCATTGCATAACCAATAAAAATAAAATAAAATGACGCTTACTTAATAAAGCAATATAAGTATATAAATAAAAATGATAAAAAATCATCAGGTTGAAGAATGATTTTTTAAAATAGCCATTTACTCATTCAAAAACTCTCAAATAGCTACATCGCCCATAAGGAATCGTGCGATCAAACTATCTCACAAAACCACAAGTTATAAATAAACTAATCATAGAATCAAACTGGTTTTTACACTATCAGGTTTTTTCATATCTTTAAAATATTGTTGTCATTCCGTGATTTACAATATGACGTCATATGAGTTCTTAAAAAACGAAGAAAATTTTCGACCATTTAAACAAACCCAATCAAATCCATGCTTACTTGGAATTTTATTATTATCTAATGTCATCTGTCGTAAAAAAAACTAAGCTCGATTGAGGTTACGTCGAATCTGTGACGTATACATACAAAGGTCGAGGATTTCGGCGATTCTCAAATATTTTAAACATATGTTCTGAATATTTTCATTGTAAAGTCTCACTCGTTATTGAAAAATACATGAACAGATTTCAACCTGAGCAAAACAATGTTGACTTATACTTATAGTATGAATGCATGGTAAAGGGTGGAATTTTTGATGATGTCTAAACGTCTAAAGTATAGCAACACTTAATAAGTAGGGGTATTGTCTGCTAGCATCGTAACAAACAATTCCAGTATACTGATTTGCCCATACATGTTGATTTTAATTTATCGGGTGAAATTAATACAATATATACATTGTTCACAGGCCATTACAATTAGTATCTAGTATTGTAATGTTGCAATGTTGGACACCAATCCAAACTGTGCAGTTTAAAAGGAAGGTGGTGCAAACTGTGTATTGTATAATATGTATTCTTCCATTTCCGTATACAACTATCTCCGGTGGATTGGTGCGCGAACCGTCCTTGAAATAAACACCTGGTCTGCAACTTATGGTAACGCCTAGTAGAGTGGTGTTAGATTCTTCTGGCAGTCCAGGCGACTTATTTAGGTGTTTGAATCGTTACTCTCAAATGACACTAATACCGTTCCAAAGTGATTCCGTCGTGGCTGCAATGACGGAAGATTCTGATCAAGATGAGGTAGGTATGTTAAGTTTTAACGATGATATTATTCAATTTAATAAAGAATTCAAACACAAGGATGCCCAGCGCACAAGCACGAGGCATGAGAAAAATGAAACGCAAAAAATTGTAGGGGGTTTAACAACATTTTTTTTTGTATAGCAAACGCCAAATAAATAGAACAAAATATGAAAATTAATGGTACTGGAAGTATTTTAAACGAAATATCAGTTTTCATGAAAATATTAAATAAATTAAAGTAATACCAGATCGATTGTTTTTTCGTTTGTGTTTAAGTATATATAATATTTAACTAGGTATTTATAATCGAAATATAATCACATATTTTTTATTGCAGAATTGTGACGTAATCAACAGTCATGACACGACTACCAAATAATCAAATATGTGTCTCAGTGCTATGTTGTGTTCGTGTGATCAAAGACTAATAGTCATATATAAAATATTACTAAGTAAAAATACTCTAATCTTGCACTCGAAACAAAAACATTTCATTCAAAAGCTGTCCAAAAATGATTACTAAATAATAAATACATTATATTGGTTGCTTAACAGTTACGTCCGTGTTGCCCCGACCAGCCTGAAAGGTTGAAATTTTGAGAATCTCCGTTTAGTTTTATCGTATATCAGTAGCTGTGCCGTGAAGTGTCACGGGCCACGGCAAACAGGTTGGTATCGCATTTTGATAAACGCTCTTGACGCGACGTCAGGCTGGCATCAGCTACGTCATATGTGTGACGTCACGACACTATGCTCGACCCACATATCGACGCTGCAAGAGATTTCGGCGTATCAAAATACTGTGACCACGTAATCATACTACTTAGGAATATTATTTTCCAAAGGAACATAATATTATTGTATATAAATAACGATGTTCGTGATTTTACAACTCCAACACGACCGTTTTTATACTCCTATTTTTATATTATTTTACTGATTCATAATACTTAATAATTTATTAAATGTGTAGGTACTAACAAAACGCATTCAGGCTCCGTACAGATATGGGGAATGGGAACGAGATTGCGGGATTGAATGGATGGAATATTTCTATAAAGGAGGGGTTATATTATCAAGACGAACACTGATGAAGTAGTACAGACACATTTACAAAAATGTTTGTTCTATTCTAATCGATATAATAATGCTCTTCAAATTTATTTATTGTAATACTTTGAAATAAAAAATATAAATTACGTATTACGTTTAAATAAGCATTATCATTCGTCAAATCACATTTATTGTGTAATACAGCCCAACTATATCGTCATCATAAGCCTGAATCTATCCACTGCTGGGTGAAGGCCTTTCCAATCTGAATCCACTTCTCTCGAGCCTGTGCGTTACGTTGTCACGTATTTTTGCAGAACTTATACATTTAATCGATCCAGCAGCATCTAGTTCTACCTTGCGGACGTGCTAACAACTATTATATGACATATATATATATATATATACTAATAATAACATTGAGGAGTGTGGCTAAATATTAAGTCACGACCAAGCACAAAATGGTTTTTTTTTAATTGTCGTCTGTCTGTTCCATTATAAATTAAAAACTAGTGGACTAATATTGAGTAAACTTGCTCATAGACTACATTATTGGTATTATCGCGATATTTCTGGTTTTGAAGTTAAGATTCAATGATGCAATAATGCAGAAAAATAATGCACATAACAATTCATCAAAGTTATCAGATGGCAGCGGTCGTAAGGTAGGTAAGGGTTGAAAGTGTGTTGCCTAGATTATAATTTATTTGTGAATTTAATAAGTTTTAATTAATTGAAAAAAAAAATCGTGTCGGTCTATTTCTTCATTATTTATATCAGTCTTCTTCAGTATTATTTATGTATTTCGTAGTCGTAGTCCTTGGCAATGGATAGTTTAAAATATAAATATAAACTAATAACGAGCGTCAGTAAGAATGATTTTAAATGAAAATACGGTCACCCCACAAAAACGGTAACATAACAGCAGATGCAGTGAACCATTGCGTACGGGAAATACGCTCATCGAGAAAACAACACCTCTGTTGTTTCCTCTTAGGATTTGTCTTAAAGGTTAAGTACGTCTGTTTGCTTCCGATTGGAAATGACAAAGGGTCATTATTTCTGTTACGCGAATTCGATTAATGAAGATTTTTATTTTATTTATGGCGAAATAGAAACGGAAATAATGTCATACAATAAATGTTACGGGGACAGATGTTTCTAATGATGACATATTATCACCATCAAACATAATAATATAATATTACCTAGCAATGCTCCATAATAGATTATTGTGTATATATATATCATGATCTATAATTCAATATGATGCATAGGGTTGTAGTTGGTATAGGTGTTGTAATTATACGGTTCAATTACAATAATGTCGTCTCTCTTCCTTCTTATGAGCACCCGAATACTCATACATACCTTAACTTAAAAACTGTATTTGGTGTAGTATGTGATGATCAATCTGCCGCTAGTCTACTGTGCGTCTCTATAATATTGTATATATTGACATCTACACCATGGCGCTGTGAGCGATGACAGTATTAGAACTCGCGCTTTTTGCATGCTGGCGGTAGTATAACAGTTTTAGTTTCAGAAACGACCACGGTGACCTGTATGTCACGATAAAGAAGTCGCAGTATCCTACTTACAAAAACACTATTATATGCCAAGAGAGCAAAACCGTGAGATTAATCCTACAATGAAAAATAATTGTTTGAAATAAAATTTCTTATAAAAATTAATTGTTATGTTCGATTAAAGAAACCTTCGAAGAAGTTTTTGGATATTATTTATAAATTCTACTTGGGTAAGAATACGAGTACTACTAAAATAGAAGTACTATTACACTGTTTGTTGTTTGAATCTTGTTAATTATGGTACTTAGGTATCTATTTATTTTCTTTAATTTTTTGTGTCGTTTTGTGAACGTTTTAAATTTATATTTGTAATGTAATGATGTTAATACATAAAATTGAATTTCGGACTTTGGCAATGACATATTTTCAAATCCATTTATTTTAATACTATTTCTGGATCAGTTCAAAAAATACTATATCAGATCTGTTAAAAAATGGCGAAGTATATACCTACTTTCGAATTACTGAAGACACCTAGCGATATAATACAACATTATGCACACTGTAAAGGCCAAATAATTGATTGATCATGAAATGTCACTTTGGATCGTTCACTGGAGAATAATTGCATTTTTTAGATCACAATTCAATCTAATATCTGTGACTAACTGTCACAGATTACAGTGTGCTTTCAGTAATCGTCGGCCCAGCCATCACCGATCGGCGATTGTACCTATTATGGGCAAAAAATATGAATTATTCTATTTTGGTCACGATTATGGGAACGATCCAAAATGACATTTCATGATCGGCAGACGATCGTTTGAGAGTCTGTCAGTATAATTTGAGCTCAATATATTTTACTTCTTATTTACATTGAGATATAATATACACATTATACTCCTCGTTATTATTTACATTGTGCTTGTACCTAAGTGTTTTTAAAAATTAATGCGTATCTAAAAGCATTAAAAATATTTTGTTTTAATTCATAGATAAACTTAAGTATGCAGGTACTAACAATTTTAAAAACTGAGATAAAATTTTCGTGCGTTTAACACTTAAATTTTATTATTATATATTATTTCATGGATAACTTTATCATTTAAATAAAGTTTAATAAATTTCCTCAAATGTATTTGGAAAATTTTTGATAAAATACTAAACCAAATCGAATAGATTACAAATCTTATTGACACTGGGTATCTTCCAACAGGTAAACTAAGTCTTTCAATCTGAAGTGCACCTAGGACTGAAATTCCGTACCAATCCACTGCTCTAGATACTGACCAGAGTTATTTCCTAAAAACCGACGCCCATTTTCCAGTACTATTTTTATTTCTATTTTTATGTTATTGAAAAATAAATACTAAATTAATAAATATTAAAAACCCGGTACAAGACTTGAACCCGAAACTAGACCAGCCTGAGCCCACCTGATTTTAAACTCCTGTATTATGAACCTATTACTTGAGTAGTACCTAAGTAGTTAATAATATTGTACCTAAGTTCCTGCCAAACCTTTATCAAAACGGAAACATCCTTAAACGTTACACGGATTATTATTATCACAGTGACTTGCAAGATTTTCTTATACGAGTTATCGACAAGGTTATACTCGCATATACGCAATATTGTGTGGTATTTCGTGGTTTATAATGTTTGCTTTCGTATTAACACCTTAGTCAGCATGACGGTTCGCTTCTAACTAAACGTAATCGATAAGAACTATATTGTTATGTCATTAATCATTTTAAAATTTAGGTCGTTTTACGGATGTTAGTGATCATTTCCTTTTTAGGTAATATTAATAAAAACTGTCAGACTATCGTCATTACGGTATTTTCCAACAGGTACGTATTCAGAATATTTTTATTTTGTTTAATACCTAATTAGTGAAATTCCGTGGAGGTAGGCAGGTCATGCGTCGCTAGGGTACGGCACATTTATAATTGGCGGCTACGAAGGAACAAAATAACCGAAAAAAAATATTTTTTTAAAAACATTACATGTTCAAATACGCGCGTTACCATGATCTTACTCCCTACTTCATTTATCGTTTGTCAATTTATGGCTACGGCCGTATGTTGTAGGTTAACCACTGGGAAATGCCAATAGAAATGGCGTATTTCAAAAAAATACTACCTTATTCTTAGGTCAATAATTTATTATTATAAAGCAATCATTATACGTAGGATGTTTATCACATTTTAATGGTCAAAGACATCGCCTGTAATCAATATCTTTAAAATTATCTTCAAATGTGTTAATCGTGCCCATTTTCTTAATAATAAAATACCTAATTCTTGACAAATTTGGGATAATCCCGGTCAGGATACACAATATTTATGTGTTTTTCTCAAAGCCTGGGTGTTTGTGATTGTTCAAAATTACTAACAACCACCTTGTACGAAAAACCAAGGACATGGTTATTAATAATTCTATATATATAAAAAAAATGTTAACATTAATTTTACTAATGGTTTTGTAAATTAATAAATCTAAAAAATCTTAACACCACTGCACATGGATGTACTGAAATATGACTATATTCTAAAACATTAGAATGAGAGGTTTAAAATAATACTATTTTATGTAATAAAAATATTTTATTCAGTCATCAAATGTTTAAAATAAATATAAAGGATAATAAGGCTTCAAAATGATATAAATAGATTATCTATAACGTTTAAGGAATGTCCAGGGTTATGCTCTGAAAATACCATAAAAGCTCCATTTTGACCTACGCCGAGCATGTGGCCCCTTAAGAGCGGTTGCAGTTTTCCGTGATCAGACGATTCGGTCGCTTTGTCAAAAAAATCTATAATCCTATCGTAGTTTAAAAAAATAATCGAAAGAAAAAGAAACCCTGGTAACATCACTATTGTTGTATTGTCATACCGAATGGCGCTTCAGAGGGCCTTCAAACCTGTCAGCATCATAGATCTTCACTTAACTAAAACCACCTCTATTTGAGAATAGGTTTCGTGGAAATACTCTAATCCTCGATGTTCATGAATGTTCAGTAAGATGGCCAATAATTACATAAGTAGTAAAATTATTAAGTAAGTACATTTACATTTGGATATTATTTGTTACTAAAAATGAAAGAGGGCGACTTTCTAAGACTGCCTTTTGCATTGGGATGGCATAGTACCTACTATATTTTATTTGTAGGTATTTGTTAAGAATGGGATACAAACTTAAATATTGGCTAGTACCTTAGGTAGATATTTGTTATTTATTTTTCAATAATTATACACGTTCAATATTGTTGTTCGTTGTAATCTTTTTTAAAATAATATATAGTTTTTATCTTATTTAATAAAACCATAACTTTGATAATTAACAATAGAAATTTTAATGGCTGAAAGAGTGGTATGAACCCCAGAACCCCCCCCCCCCTCCTTATGTGCACACCTGAAGATGCCGAAAGGTGAAACATGTATACCTAAAGCCACTTCCTATGTACATAATTAATTTCCATCGAGTTCCGTAACCATTTTATTGGTAGGTATACAGGTAATAGGAATCAAAAACATAGCTTTTCGATTTTAATATTCATTTCCGATTGCACACGTGGCTATTAGACAAAACTATAAAAACGGTCTTATAAAATAATATGTTTATTATTGGTGTTGCAAAATAATAAATAATATAAAAAAATATGAAATACACTATCAACAGACGACTATAAATATCACACAGAAAAAAACTTAAAATCATATTGATATAATCTAAAATGATAAATGCGATTGAAATAACAGCTTCCTTGTAAAAAACCAATAATAACGGTAAAAAAAAACAATAGTAAAATCGTGTCCGCGCACTGCCATCTACAATTATCAGCGAAAAGTACTAAAACAATGGCTTTATTGCGACACGCGATAATAACAAAATGGCACCCAGCGGCTTGCGAACACAATAGAGCCATCTAACGGTAGATTGTTGAAACTCGCAGCATTGGCACAAAAAAACGATGCTATTTTTCGTTGGATAGAAATCTGACATACCATCAGATATCACATTATTTCGGCGATTTACATGTCACAGAAAAATAATAAAACAACCATTCTACATTTAAAAAAAATGTCGAGATTATTTTAACGGATTTTCCTCTAAATAATAAATAATTATAAAATTTAAAATATAAATAATGTTATTATAAAAATATACTATTTTTGATTGAATAATTAATTTATTCAAGTTGACATTTTTGACAGTGTCCTGCCATCTACTCGCAATACTCTGAATGTTGTTAGTATCAAATTTTCTAGATTTTTAGAATCGTAAAATAGTTACCTACCTACCTACCTCAATTTATTACTGAATGAAGTATTTTTCTCGTGGTAGTTTTCTTCCTCAAATAGGTAGGTACAGTACCATAACGGATTCCAAACGACAGGTTGACACAACTATTTTCCTGCATACATTTCAGCAACATAGAAAACTGTGAAAAATATGAATAGTAATATTTTATCATTTCGGGTACATACTTGATATCACACAGATTTTAATAAGATATGTATATTAAATTAAGTGAATATATAAAAATAACAATTAGTGAATATATTTTTTTACTTAGAAAATTCAATTGGAAAAAATAATTCAAATCTATATTGATTGTTGATGCTTCGGTGATTATGCTGGACATGAAAATTCCGGACAGAAAAATTGTGTCAAAAAGTCAAAAAAGATAATTGATTTTTTATGTTTGTTTCATATAAAATATCAAATCGTTAGTTTTTTTTCTGAGGTTTATAATAGTAAGATTTTTTGTAGGTAAGTATAACATTACAGTGAGTTATTTTCAGTGAACTCAACAATAATGGGAACTGAATAACTAATGGGTGAGAAGAAGCAGGCAACCGATCTCGGGCAAGGAAGAATACGGGATAAATTTAAACACGCGTCAAGAATACGTCATACGTCGAATACTGACAACACTGGTATCAGTTTATGCATACGACGGTCATTTAGTTTTGGTGTATTACACACACTATGGCACGTCTATAATAATGCGTGGTTCATTTTCGTAGGACACTGATACATTCAAAACCCTGCGTCAAAATTTACTGTGTTGGTATTTTTATTCTATTTATTATCTGTTCTGTGGTTATTTCAGTTATCCAACTGTTTCTTTGCAGTTACAAGACATTCTTTAATTTATTAATGCAACATTGGTATTTTGATATTAAATGAGGTTTTACAATTTTATAAACATCTCCTCGGTGATATATTATGTATGTATAGTAATCAGGAATTGATTGGGATACTTATCTCAAAATCGATTATATTGGCCATATTCAGATTTAAACAAAAGTATGTTTTACATTGGATTATTTACGTTATCAATAAAAATATTTTTTTAATTACACAGAATTTTTTACATCATTTTGTTAAATATATTTTTATATACGTAGGCACATCAAGACTGCGATTATACATAAGTACATATAAAGATAAAAGTCGTAGGTACATTTGAATTGAATTGATTTTTTAAATTGAAAAAAAACATTGAAACTATGATTATTAATAGACAAAACTGTATGAGAGGAGAGTCACAAGAAAACTTATTAAATAACATTAAATTTATAATTTTGTTTCAAGAAACTGCTTGGAACAATACAAAATAATGAACAGCCGCACCCTTATTTTTAGTTGTTTTTTCATAGTTGTCGCATTCTCAATGAAATAAAAAGATATACTTACCTATATTTTATTTTCCCCATTGTATTAACAAAGGGATTATTTTATATTAAATTGATAATAAAAATTCGTCTCCCCCTTAATCCTTTCGTATAGGAAGTAGGTAAGCTGTTATTAGTTTTTTTTGAAATAAAGTTATTTTCAAAATAAACATCATATTGGAGTTGCACCACATAAACGCCAGTTCAATTGAAAATGAGTTTTTAGTAAACTACATAAAATATATTTTTATTTGTCTATGGTTTGAGTAGTGGCAGACAGGGAGAAGCTCGCTAAAATTATCGCCAACATCCGGTAGCGGATATGGCACAAAAATAAATACAAAATAATATTACGAGTAAAATAAAGCTACGTTATAATAATATATCTTCTAATTTATTTTGGTAGTTAACAAAATTGTAAACATTATTTTGAAATAAGTTGCAAGCGTTTAAAAGTTACAAGTGCTATTAGCATCTATTTTCATTAGAAAATTATGGCTTTTCCGAGTTTTCTATTTGCGATTGTCTCAGATAATAATATCCGAAACGGCGCCTACTGTCTACGGAGAAACTGCCTATCGATCGCGTCGCGGCGCCGCGGCATTCTGCTAGAGTTTATTTATTCCAACAACACCACTTAGAAGTTGGCAACATTTCTTAGACGCACCATTTTATTTTGTTGTAAGTACTTCACCTCCCCAATCTTTAGTATTATATCACCTTCGGAGGCTAACAATTATTGTATTATCGGCGAAGATTACCTATTGGGTAATGTATACAATGCGTAGGTAGCAGAAAAAAATGGTGCACTCTACAACAACAGTGATACTAACGGGTTATAAGTAGACAATAATAATAATTATAACAGTATCTAAAATTTGATTGATAAGTTAGTGACTAGAACCAAAAACAATATGAAGATGTGGGGATTCGCCTATGATCTTTTAAACTGCGGAAGATGACGTGATGGTCTGTCCGCTTTACACAAAGAGACTAGGCGCATTTCTTGTACGGACATGACAGAAGTACCAAATTTACGGCCTGAAATTAATACCTAAATTTCCAGATTGAAAACACATATAAAACTAAATCGTAATTTATTTTGACTCCATGCGTAACTTTCCTTTAAATCTTTTGAATCCAAAAACTAATATGGAAGAGCCTAACCCTGACGGTTTGTTTTAAAGAAGCACGACGCACAGAAATCTGTACTTATCAGTCCGTGGGATTCGAAGGATTCAAAGAAGCAACGAATAGTAGGTAACTACCTACATAAGGAGTCGCAACTCCGAAAGCAATAAAAAATAGATAGAATTTAAAATAAAGGTAGAAAAGTCTTTCTTTACCCTCCAGAAGCTTAGGTGGATTGAAAACTCTCAAAGAAAATTTTCACTTATATGAAGTGTTTACTGTACTTATATGAATACACTGTATAATAAAATAATTAATAAGAGCGATATTATGACCACGTGGAATATTATCTGAGTATAATACTGTGTCCAAACGATTTCAGTGATCTGAAGTGATGAATGGATAGAAAACCGAATATTCTTTACGTCGCTAACTTCAAACTTCGCTACGGAGGACATTTTAGGCCATGTGTATTTTTTTACTGTATAATAGCCCTGAGAAGGACGTATACACTAAGCCTCCCTCAACTCAAATTCCATAACGAAGGACTTGTATGTACCTTACTCAGGATTCAGCTAGAAGGGTGTATATTTCTGGCGCCCAACGTGGGGCCCGATATTTTAAGTGCTGAGGACGAATAGTCAGAAAGAGCTCTTTCTGACTATTCGCCTTCTTTTACGATCCGTTCCGATGATGTTACCTTCAGTTAAAAAAACGTGATATTACTGTAGATAATAATACAGTAGAAAAGTATTCACTCGATAGTGACTTTGATTTTGAAAATGATAACATTTTATTTTAAATAATGTAATATTGATGATTCTAGGAATAGGTGAAATATGAAGATGACTAATTGCATATTAAGTCGAATATTTTCAATAAAAAAGGCTGCATCACCAAAAGTAACATTACAGCAACGGCGGGGTTAAGAAATAACTACAGTTAAAAGATTATACTAAGCAAAGCTAAAAATCTAAAAAGATTTTTTGTGATATAAGTATGATTAAAAAACGTGAAAAATCTTCTAAAAAATGTCGTTGGTGATCCCTGAAATAGAGCCTGAAAGTTTGATTACAGCCGAAAAGTTGCGTCGCGTGATGTAAACATTCTTCGCACGTGTGGTGATAAACAATCTTGGAAAACGTAATAAGGCTAACAACTTATTCTTGCATAGTATGAGGGATATTTTCATGTTTTTTTTTTACTATTTACATTTTATATTAGTGACTACAAGAGCTGGGTAAAGAATAATGACAAGAACATTAATTCATTACTGTTACCCACACACTTATGCATCAGTAAGGAACTAAAAATAATGCAGCATTAAGTTGAGAACTTAGTTTTTTTTTTTTACATATTACGTATATTTTTTTACAGTTTGTTTACATTACATATCTATTTCCGAATTTATGGTTCTGTAAACATCTGCTTTATTTTAAAAAATGCCGGACAGGCAGACCACGTAGAATTTTTTAATATTATTAAATGCACTAATATCTAATTGAGATGGCTCTCTGACCAGTAGGTATATTTGAAGGAAACTGGAGAATGATAGGTGGTGAGGTGTCATTAACTTCTCCAATATCTAAAATACGGTGATATAGTATGGATTTTATCGTAATTTAAAATCGCTTAATTGTTACAAGTTAGGAAGTTTTTGGTATCTCTAGGTTATATTATTATCATATAATACTCGTATTATAACATTCAATTAGTATGGCCAATAATTATATTTCCTTGATACATCAGCTTAACGGCCCACATTCAGAGCATAACCCTGGACATTTCTTAATCGTTGTAGATATTATATTTATATAATTTTGAAGCCTTATTATCTTTTATATTTATTTTAAATATTTGATGACTGCTTAAAGTATTTTTATTACACAAAATACTCAAAATAGTATTCTTTTAAACCTCTCGCTCTAATGTTTTAGAATATAGTCATATTTCAGTACGGCTATGTGAAGTATTGTAAAGATTTTTAGATTTATTAATTTTTAAACGCATTTACAAAACCTTTAGTAAAATTATTGTTAACATTATATAGTGACATATTTACGATAAAAAAATATATTTTATAATCTTTTGATCCAAAATTTGACAAGAATTAGGCATTTTATTATTCAAAAATGGGCACGCTTAACACATTTGAAGATAATTCTAAAGACACTGATTCCAGGGTTATGCTCTGAAAATACCATAAAAGTTCCATTTTGACCTACGCTTAGCATGTGGGCCCTTAAGTAATTTGCTATCCGGATTTCTTCTTCAGCATATGCCGTATTATATTAATATAATATTACCAATAAATATACATCTTACTAAATTTAATATCAATAACTTTATTATGAATCTCAATTTATTTAAAAAAAAAAAATGGCACTTGAAAATAATATAAAAATGCGGCTACAATAGCATAAAAGTGAATATACATAATTTATCATAACATATCATGCATATACATACTAGAAATAATCTTTATGTAGAAAAAAATATGACACCCGACACAATCCACTAGATTTGGGCCAGTGTGCTTTAACAATTAAGCTACTGACATTCTACTTAATTACGACGATTTAAACTAGTGATTTTCACATGAAATGGTTGTCGTATTGCGTTTAATGGAAAGCACACTGGCGCGAATCCAGCGGATCCAGGTTCAAGTCCCGTCGGGTGTCGTATTTTTTTTCTACAAAAAGATTTTTTCTAGTGTGCATTTGCAATAAATATTTTCAAATGTTCAATACATAATATATAGAATGTGTCTTATTCGTTGAAGAAAATAAATAGTTATTATTACAAAAATATGAATACCCAGAATTTGTTTACCAAAAAATAAATCGTGTTGTATGGTATGTCGTCCAATAAGCTTTTCAAATGAAATAATTTCACTCATACTTTGTGAAAGCATGCAACATGATTGCCTAGCTTATACAAGAGTTATAATTTATAATACATAAATTACTTCGCTATTTTGAGAATAATGATCTTAATGGGAATAAATTTGACACGTAATAATCAAATGCAGGATTTTTTTCCCATTTCTCCTTCTTACAATACTATTTCATATACGACTTAATATACTTATAAGTCAGTGGTTCCTAAGCTTTTTTGAATTAAGAAACCGTTGAAACATTTAATAAAATCTCAACGAATCCTTACCTAGTAGACAAGTCTGGAATATAGACAGCGCTCGAAATGGAAAAGTTTACGAACTGGAGCGCTCGGAACTTTCTGAAGATATTATTAAACATAGTTATCAATTTTTACAAAAAAGAAGTGTGTTAGTTTTCTTTATATGGCCTATCAAGCTCAGATGGTCAAATTATGTGTTCCACGAGACGGAGCGATAATTTTACCGATTTCACGAACTGGAACGGCGCTCCGGTCCATTTCGAGCCCTGAATATAGATCGATATAAAATGAGGTTATTATTAGTATATTGTCATTCACGCTGACTGCTAGAAAGAATCGTTTTACGTTATTATCCGATATATAAATATAATAGAAGTAGAATCATGTGTTGGTTTTCGGAATTGGCAAATATTCCATGGTATTTTACCACGATTTTCTTAGTTCGTATTCTTGTTTGTCCGGTGGTTGATTATCAAGTACAAATCTTGCAATCGATTTTTAACTAACTTCCCGACTAGCTAGACATTTGAAACTTTTAGAATATATCACAACACGATGCCAATGCAGTCTTTTAATACATTTAGCCATCTTTAAGTAGAATTGGATTCATTTTCAGTTAATTCTGTTTTGTATGAAAAGTTATTTCGGAAGAAATCCGTAATCCAATCCACTATTATTGGTTGCTAAGGGGGTGATCCTAGCAATTAAATTATTAATATATACGTGCGTTACTATGAAAATCAAAATGACATTTCAGTATTCTATATTTGTTTGTTTGTTGCAAAATAGCAAAAAAATGATTTGTTGACAATTGCCTTATTTGTCCTAAATTATTAATACATAGAATTGTCAAGTTTATATGATTCAACAGAATATTTAAAAACGTGGTATATAAAAAAGTTCTTTTTATATTGTAATTATTTGTACATAAACTTTACGTCTATTTATTTTACTTAATCTGAGCTAGCAAATAATGCTATTTAACAAATAAAAATAGTTTACTGTTTAAACATAGATCGCATTAAAAAAAAATACACTATTGATAATACAAAGGTTTCAAGTAATACTTTTTTCGCCAGCTTTTGCGAATTCCCGCGGAACCCTAGTTGGGAATCACAACTGTCATAACCAGGCGTACAACACAAATAGTAGGGGGTGGGGGGGGGGGTGCTTTGGAGCTGTATACAAACTTTATTTCAATAAATGGAATATAATGTCTTCCACTTCGGCATGTTATCAACTCATGACTGAGGATCGTGACCTTGATAATTTGGCTGTTTTTACAGCCTTGAACAGTTGCTTGGCCCCACTCATCTCGGCATTCTACGATACGCAAGATCTATCACCACTGGAAGATCCGTGGCACTCATGATTTGCTACAAACCACTGACATTCTGATGCGCCATGTCTAAAGGACAAAACAGCGCGGATGGCACAATTGGAGACTAACGATCCTAATAACTTTGACCGTTAGGCCATGCGCTTTTCCAATAACTGAACAACCTTCCCAACGGGTTGGCCACACTTCTCTCAGCATTCTACGAGATTCAAAGTCTGTGGCCACTGGAAGACTCATGGCACTAATAATAATTATGACAGTGAGGTCAAGAGTATTCGATAACCACTCGTTTATCGACTCGTTTATTACTCGAAGTCAGTGGTACCCGCTAGAATTTGTTAACGCCACCCCACGGCCGCCTTAAAAATCAATAATAATTTATTATCGATATTTTATTTTATGGACCCCACCCCAAACTATTTTCTATGTACGCCTGGCTATAACAATTATAAGTGATTTCATGAAAACATGCTTGTTAAAAATGTCGCTAATAACTTGCGTTTTTTGACATATCATTTTGAATAATGACTTTATAATATTATATTGTAGAAAACCTTGGTTGGCTAAATTGTGTTTTTATTTTTATTTCATAAGACCATAATATACCTTCTTCCCACTATATTTTGTCACATATTCTTAGACCATCAACCTTACAGAAAATAATCAAATTGTATTTATTCATTTATGGCTATATTTTGAGTACATAGGTATTATATTGTATCAGTGGATCTATAATATACTTATCGACCGCTAAAGTGATAAAGTGATAAATATTATCAAACTTAGGGTAGGTTTGTGTCAAAGTATTAGCACTTATTGTAACAATTACAATACGTTGGTTATAATTGTTGCAATAAGTGCTATATTTTAACAGCAGCAAGAGAGGTGCTATTAAAATATAGCACTTATTACAACAATACAATCAACTTATTGTAATTGTTACAATACGTGCTAATACATTGATACAAACCTACCCTAAGTTTGGTAATATTTATCACTTTATCACTTTAGCGGTAGATAAGTATGGAATAGACCTACTGATACAATATAATACCCATGTACTCAAAATATAGCCATAAATAAATACAATTTGATTATTTTCTGTAAGGTAGATTGTCTAAGAATATGTGACAAAACATAGTGTGAAGAAGGTATATTATGGTATTATGAAATAAAAATAAAAACAAAAAGTATTTTTAATAAAATCCAATAGAATTTATATTATCGATTACTGATCGACATAATTAATTTCTTTCATTTTGTTTATATTTACATAATATGAAGATCCAATCATTAAGCAGTGGCGAAGCGTGGCTGCTCAAATAGGTAAGCTGTGGTAGATAACTGAAAAAGGTCCTAGGATAGCAATATTTGTAGTACCTACCTACTATTTTCAGTATTTTACTAAATTCAGAATTTTTATTTTATATTTTTATAATATAAAAAGACAACATACACTGAAATAGATATTAAAGAAAGGTTATGCTACCGCGATATGAACTCAGCTAGAAGTCGGGCTAATTACATATCACTCAAACCATTAGTTTCCTGCCATTCTCCAAATATCACAATACTTACATATTAAATAAATATTTTATATTCCGTCTGTTATTCAAACACCAACTTTGTTAAAATTAATTTTGTTACGATATTATGCATAGATCGATGGCACCAACCCATGGGTTGGGAATCCGTGATGTACATAAATAGCAATTAAGTAAACAAGGAAAACAATTATTGTATAATAAGGAAACAAAATACGAAAAGGGTCAATACATTTTCCAAATGATTCAATGATGACAACTCAGTACCTACTTTTAACATCGTAATAATAGATCGATGACACATGCGAATCAATGTAGGTATTATTGTAATTGTGATCAATTGACCAAAACAATGCCGGTTTGATTTTATTTTAAATTCCTGCGTTTTAAGCGCACCGAAAACAAAATAACTTAGTTTTCGATTTCAGACATTGTTCGAGATAGGTACCTACATGAAAAAGGGTTAGTTGACCGTCACCCTCTTCTGAAGACGAACAGGCAATTATAATGTATTTTCTCGAACCCCTTTCAATAAAAAAAAACAATTCCACAAACCCCGGCTATTGTTTAATTAGCATATTGTGAATGTACTTTGTTAAATGTGTAATTAATTAGTAGGTACCAAAATAAATGTGTTTGTTTGAAAATAAAGTACTGGTTGTCAATTACTTACCCCTCTATTCGAGATTGTGTCTAGTTTCCTGCTGGTTGGGCCATTTATGGTCGCTTTCATCCCTCCTACCTCAAATACCCAGTTATTGTCGCAAGTCCAGGCGACCACCAGTTACGAGTTATCGGTCGACCGTGACTAAATAACAGGCAGTTAATCAAGACAGCGGGCGCGCCTAGGCTTGCTAAAGCTAGAGCATCGTTTAACGATTAATTGCAAGCATACATACGGATTCAAAAAGTTAAATGTATACCATGAGTGTGTACAGTGCAACCGTCGCACGTCGCAGTGCAAACGACGCGTCGTGGAGACCATAACTCTATTCGAGTGTCTGTGCAAACTTCGTTAATCAAATAACCTGTGTCCACGTTACCGGCACAGGGTGTCTCCTCATTTATCATATCCTTCATCAAAAGTGTACCGTGCGAGTGCCTACGAGGACGTGAGAGCATGCTCCAGGGATCAGCTTCACCCAGACCGTTGAACATTATACGTGTAATCGCCACCCCCCATCTACCAATATAATCATTCTGTCACGAAATTACAGTCCACTATGAAAAACGCAACCACATGCTATTCCCCGCAAATTATTTTAAGCCCGAGTATCACATTACCTATAATATATTATAAGTGCATTACTGACATGGCAAATTAACACTATTTGGTTGTTTCATCCAGAATATCTTTCATATTAATTATCAACAAACTGTTGTGGATTCGCGCAAGCGTATAATAATAATAAACAATAACTAGCTCTCGCCTTGTATTGTTATACAATCAGGACTAGAGTTGGGTTTCGGGAATTTCCCGACGGGAATTCTCGAGAAATTTTCGAGATTTTCCATCCCGAATCTCAAGAATTGAAATTTTTAACAATTCGGGAAATCCCGAATTTCGAGAATCTTTTATCGGGATTCGGGATTTTTTTATTTTCAAATATTAATTGAAAAAACGATTTACTATATGAAAAAAATGAACAGAAAACACAAAAATTCAAAGACTGATCAATGCATTTAACACAATTAAGCCAACGTCTACTCAAAATGAGCGCAATTTTTGCAACATCGGGGAATTTGGTGTTTCAAAAGCGTAGGCGATTGTCAGATGCAGCAATATACAGTCTATATTTCTTGAAAATCTATTTAAATAATGTTTTGAATTACATATTTTTGTTTTCGTACTTCTATTTGTTTGTCTTCTTACTTAAATTAAAAAAAATCATATGTTTTTGGAATTTGTCTGTTTTACAATGATTTTAGGATTTTTACACTTTTTTTTAAATTTCCCGATATCTCGAGAAATCTCGAGAATACTTTTCTAGAAATCCCTAATCTCGAGAATTTACAATTTCATCATTTCGGGAAATCCCGAATCTCGAGATTGCGATTTTCTCGGGAAATACCCCACGCTAATCAGGACTCTTAATATACAGTATCAATTAATAATATACTCAAGTGTATTTAAAGTACTTACTTACCAGTATTTTTTTACATATTATATTTCTTGTTGGAGTCATGATTTCAGTCAATGGTAATCACATTTCCTGAATAATTGCTTACAACTAGGTACCTACCTGTCCAATCAAAAATTTGCATACAATAGATTGTAACATAGTCAAGCTAAATAAACTCGTGTCAATGATTGTAAAAAAATACAAGCTAATATTTTAATTATTTATTCGAACACATAAAAATAATATATTATCTTTTTTTATAAAATAGGCATAAAAAAAGTAATTACATAATATGTGGGAGTGAGCCTATAATCTTTTACAAAGATTTTATTTGGTTTCCTAAAATAAAATTGTCTGTTTTATGGGAAAAGAATATTATATTATATCTACAAAAAATAGTTGACGTGAGTTAATGATAAATTAATGATACTATTGAAGATTTGATAAGTGGGCTCAGTTGAATGTAAATTATTATCATTTTCAAATAAGACGTGGAAAAATAAACAAAAATAAATATCTGTCTGTCACGTTCTGTAGTCAACGCAGTGATGCGGTACGAAAATTCAGCTAATTTTTTGCTTCTCCAGAACCAGCCAATGAACTAGTATTTTTTTTTAAATTTAAACGTAAAAACATTTAAAATACAGATATACTTTTTATCGTCTTTAGTATTAGGTATGGCAGACTCATCGCTAAGAGTCTTACAATATTATTTTACATTTTTTCAGTGTATTGAAGCATATTACTAAATTCAGTGGTCCATAGATTTCAAATTACTGCCTGAACTATGTTTTTCAGCCAATTAAAGTTTCATTTTCATAAAAAAATCATCTATTATCGAAATAATGATATTGGGATATTTGTTTTTGTGTTGAATTGGAGAATACTGAATGTACAGACCTTCACAAATCAACAATGAAGGCATACTAAGGCGAACAAATCGGCCAAGAAAACTGATAGTCACTATTCTTCTTCTTATCGTGCCATTCCATAGAGGAGGTCGGCCATCATCAGGGCGATCTTTATCTTTTCATCTGCTACCCGGTATAGTTCAGTGGAGCTACACTCGGACCAAACACACGTTCTTCAGAACAACAACGCTCTCAACGTGTTGGTGTCAACAAATGGTAACATACCCTGATATTGCTAAAAAAGCTCTGGAGATTTTCATACCGTTTGTTACAACATATTTTTGCGAGCAATCCTTTTCGAGGATGCTGGACATAAAAACGAAGAAAAGGAACAGAATCTGTTGCGAAAATTATATGACAGTGGCACTTGCCAAGGTGAAGCCGCGCATTTCTGAACTGGTCTCTGAAAGGCAACAGCAGAAGTCACACTGATTTGCGGTAAATATTCATTATTATATTTTTGTTTTTGTGTGAAAATCATGTTTTAATGGTTTTGTTCTTTGAACACAGTGTTCTTGATGCACGGTTCATTTTGTGCACCAGTAAAATATATACTTACCAATATTTTGAATTTGAAAAAAATCATATTTTATTTTTCCAATTAAGAAGGGTTCGGTGAATGCACATATGAAACTGGTGGGGGTCAGTACCTCCAATAAGGTTAAGAACCACTGGTATAATGCCATTATCGGAAGAAAAATATCTTGTATATCGATGCTCTCTCATTCTAACTGTCTTTACATAGTCAATACTTAATTAAGATTTCACTGTGTCATATTTTTATTAACACTTCAAAAGGCTATGAAGCAACAATTATATCAGTGAAATATATTGGGTTAAGAGATAAGTATGACCTCACCGAGAATTAAGTCCAATACCCCTGGTATGAGAAACCGGTGTCTTATACATTGGACTACGAGAGCCATCTAATGCCACACACAAGTAAGCCACACCCTTGTGGCTTGACTCTTTAGCACTTAAATAAAATTAACACGGTGGTTATTCAATAGGATGTCTATTTTTACACCTACATATTGATACCTATTACCTTCGGCACTCCTAAAGAAGATAGAGAGAGTGGAGTGGCAGTACCACATTGGTGAGGTGGACGGCAAACATTTTGAGAATACCGGTTATTATAGAGTGAAAACACGATATTTGGTAGCGTCGCCTTAGTTTATTCAGTCACTTGACGTATTCCAATATACAAAATTTATTGAGGTAAGCAAATAACGTTAAATTATTCATGTCCGCGGGTAGACGTGCGAGGCTCAACCAGACCGTGGAAGGAGTGATACCCGAATGTTCTGAATAATAAATTTAGCCTCTTCTACATTAAATATCCAAGGACAGCTCTAGCCTGCTGTAGGGCCAAAGTTGGAGCTTTATTACGGAGGGCGAAAGCATATCACCTACGTCCCCCTTTTAAAATAACAAGTTACTGCCGACACATTACAAAACTTCTCTATTTAAATTGGCTAAAACTTCTTCTTCAAGCTTCATTTGGTGAAAAATATTATCTTAAAAAGTTATCTCCATTACACATAAATCCATCCAATGTTTTTTCATCAGTTAAAATCAAATTGGTAGGTATATAAGGCGGATATAGGTTGTTAAGATCCGACGTAAATATAGTGCACACAAAACTTTGTCAGTCAAATGTAGGTATTTGTTTTCATTGAACTAAGACTAGTTAATTGTATAGTATAATATAGTGCTTGTCAATTTTGAAATATTAATTAAACTTTGTGTCATTTCCTTCCATTTGCGAAAGTGAAAAGATGCTGTCACTTTTATCTTTTTTCGTCTGGATTTGGGACTTAGAGGTGGACAAATAACACACCGAAATTGTGATCAGAAACGACGAGTTTTATTTGCGTTAATATCTACTATGTTACTACATTTTATATATTTTTTTTTCGGAGGACGAAATGTATATGTTTACGATTTGGCTGTTTGCAGCGTTCTGTCGCGCCAAAAAAACGGCCGCTTATGAAGCGATACCAATGCGGCGTTGCCAATGAAATTTTGCCACCAACCATGTACAACGTTGCCGGTTTATTATTATTTATTTTCGTAATCAACCCTTACTATTTGCCGACTTGCTACCAATTAGGGCTTCTCCAGATTTACAGAGACATCCCCAAATGGGGACATCTGTCTAATCTACCTAGATCTAGATCTATCTACTGTAGCTACTATGGCTTGGATTAGGTTGGATTTATTGATTTTTAAAAACTAACCAGCACCATCTAGAAATAGTATTCTCAGTTCATTAAAAACAAATAAGTATGACTAATAAAGTTTAGTGTGCACTATGTATGTCGAATATTAACAGCCAACTCCACTCTTCGCCACTGTCATGGATAGACCTCAAAATAAACTAATGATAAAAAGGAGACAAGAGTATCATATGCAATATATTTTGATGACACAATGGGTTAAACTTATTATTTATTGAACGGATAACGCATGATAATAAATTTTGTCATACATTAGTTACCCAAGAGTCTTTCATCAATGCAGCAGAAAATCGACGTTATAATATAAATTAAGCTCAAACCCTGCGTTATTGCGTGGCAGCAAAACAAGGGTAACAAGAACTATAAGAATTTAGAAGAGGTTTTCTTTTGGTAGCGTATTGACACTATGTGATATAGACGATTTTTTTATAGTTATAACTTCTTTAACTAAATTCCTTATTCCGGTTCTACTAATATTACGTAAGACTCGAAGCTTAGCTATTAAAATAAAAATAATGATTGACACTGGATAGAAAAAAATGAAGGTGAGACGCTCGTCTTTCTTGACAGATATTCGTTACAGAGTGCTTAATCATTACAAAATGTCAGATGGCTATGACCACTGAGCTCTTGTAATAAGCTATTTCTATGTACATATATTTGGCGAGATATAAAAAAATATTTTAGAAATTACATATGCATAATATTTTTAGATACTGCGTTAAGTCGAAATAGTGTGAAAATGATATGCATACATCAAATTTTATTTCCAGTGTTGCAAACGTAACGAGATAATAAAGCAACGTTGCATCCGCTGTCAAAATTGCTGCATTTTTTTTTTAAATTTTCATTTCTCGATAAATATTAAAATTGTTGAATTGTACAATGGCAAAGTTTCTAAGCAAACGATACGCTTCAAGTAAGTTTATCCCATATTCTTCCACACTCAAAATCGGTTGCCTGTTTCTCCACACCCGTTAGGTTAGGTTAGGTTAGGTATTTCAGTTCCCATTATTTCTGAGTTCTCTGGATATCACATATTTTATATTGACACGGCAAAGATGTTTCGTATGAAAGTGAGATGGCGTCTGTTTACATAAGTAAATGTTACATTTGTTTATTTTTTATTTATTTATTTATTAAGGAAACAAACAGTTACATATTGATTACAAAAATTTAAAATATAATCATGAAAAGTTATTGCAACCAGCTGATAAAATAATAAGACATACATAATACCACTAGTATTTCGTATATAATATATTACTCAAAATAATTTTCCTTTGTCGGAAACAAGTAAACAAAGTGTTTATTTAATTGATTTTTTTAAAGTGACAGTTTTCAGATGTTTATATGTTACAGTCTGAATCGCGTTTCTTGCGCAAGTTGCCATAATGCAGTATAGCCTTAAGGCTATATTTCAGTTGAGGCATGGTCTAAAAAGATCGTGGCTAGGCGATGCGCGGATTGTGCAAATGACGCGTGCCGAACGAAATATAATTTTTCATAAAAATCCAACATGCGTCCATTTAATGTTGTTTATTGTTATATTACTAATAATAATAGTATATTCATTGACTTATTTTCTTTTTTAAGTACATACCTAGGTACGTAAAGTTTTTTAGTTATCTTTACATGATTTAAGAATATTTTCATCCGACGCCATGACAAAACAAATCAACGTACGGACACCTCGACTCTCTGTCTCCGATTGGCGACTAGTGAGAAATTTCGTCGCACCTACTGTTGAAAATTATTTGCCGTTTCACTGAAGTACGCTCTTAACACTAGAGTTATCTATTAAACAGCCTATAAACGGACAAATGACATACCTATAGCGGTTAGTCACATTTTATGAATTTTGGTTTTAGTGCTTTAAAGCTAATTAGAGTAAAAAATGTGGACTGCTCATGAATAAAAATAAATATGTTATATAGGTATCTGTAGGTATATCTTTTTCTTCTTCAACAAGACGGTCAATTTAAATATAATGTAATAGGTACCTATGTGCCAAATTATTTTTAAATGACAAAGTTTACATGACGTCTTAAAATGAACTCTTGTAAACTATTTCAGTGTATGTTAATCCTGGTCAGTATGGAACGGTATATTATTCAAATTAATGTTGTCAAGTTTTATTTCTAATAAATTGAGTGTGAACAGACTATTAAAAAAACAGCTGTGCCAAAGATATTTCGATAATTTTCAGAATTTATTATACCGACACTAATTCTCTGTAAATTCTATTTCAGTTAATCGCAGTAGAAACATGTGTTTTCATCAACATACATACACATCGGTTTATCATTATTTCTTATGCAGAAAAATAAACGGAACTAGCTACTATTTATGCCACAAGGCAATACAAATGTTCACAGTTCATAACATACTTATTTCTTGCCTAAACACTATCTTAATTTGATTCAGCGGGACTCCAACCTGTAACTAATGGATTTAAATATATAGATAAATGAACTCGTCAAATTATTATGCCTAAGTACCTACCTAACCAAAAGATGTATAAACTTAAATAAAATTATGTGATGATATTGGTCCTGTAAGAAATGAGTTGGTGAAGAATATATACAATTTGTGGATTTAATCAAAAATGTTGGACGCGAAAATCTGGTAGTGCATACTACTTTTACAAAAATGATGTGGGAGAATATTAGAAAGATTTACGTGGACACAGACTCCAAATAGGTATCGTTGCACAGAACTACTTGATAAGGTGGATTACTTTGATTTAGATTTGACCGGCCAACCACGTAAATTGCTCTATGCTCACGCGGCTACAGAAATGTCAACAATAACAAAATGAGAAATAATTAATGAAGCAAGATTTAACTTAATGACGATCGGGTCACAAAGCATATGAAATACAAAGCCTTCGAAATATTCTCAAATATTACCAATATTGAATACGCGTTTTGTTTACGTGGCAAACATTAATATATATACAGAGGTTATTATAGAAAAGTATTCAAGTTTTTAAGTTTATTCCATATTATTATTTCTCGAGGGTTAAAACTTGTTTCAGCCTCAACCAGAAGGAAATCTATTTCCGTCCTTTTGTGTCCCTTGGTTGGAATCGATTACCGCGACGATGAGAATTACAGTAGTTGTTGTGATACATTGCCGACGATGATTATTATGAAAATGTAGAGAAAAACGAAAAGTAACTCTGTACTTGCAACACATATATAGTATATATTTACTTTTTTATAAAAAATAGTTTATTTTATAATTATTATGGCATTCTAGTAAATAATAAAATATTATTTTCATTGGAAGATATTAGAAGTAAACAATAGTTGAATAATTACATTATTATTAATTATTTTATCTCACGGGTTCGTAGTATAGTTATTTATTATCTAGTCAATATGATATCAATATGATAGAGCAGATATTATACATAGTATTACTAATGACCTAATGAGTACTACTTACATTCATTTATTATTATAAATATTGATGAAATAGCAAAAGATAATTATTAATTATTGTAATATTTTCAATAATTATTAAATTTGTCTCATTGACTATTTTTCTACATAAATGTGTAGATGCGTATGCACTACGCTCGCAAACCAGTAGCGTACCGCGAACCTATAATCGCTCAAATGGAGACGTGCTTTGCAAACACGCGGGTGCTCCGCAATGTTTATCTGAATGTATAGTCGAACATGTCGTCTGAATTAGTGGTAAGAGGTTCTATCATATTCATATTTTGGTAGAAGATTATCAAAGGCCTCCTCGGTTTTGGCGAACCAATTTCCACAAAAACAGGGATAATGATGATCTACTATTGGACCTAAAATCTCAAGAATTACAAAATTATATGCAAATGTCTTCGTAAAAATTTGAACTTCTGCTCAGTTTGGTAGCACCACTAGCACCATCAATCCAAATAAAAGATACAAAATTTATAAAGGCTCAAGTTAAGCTGACTTTAACCTTACAATTTGTAGCCACCGGTGATAGTTTTACAAGTCT
This sequence comes from Rhyacophila brunnea, assembly GCF_057557595.1. Lineage (NCBI taxonomy): Eukaryota > Metazoa > Arthropoda > Insecta > Trichoptera > Rhyacophilidae > Rhyacophila > Rhyacophila brunnea. Next base: position 19,146,478 of record NW_028232796.1, on the reverse strand, counting down.
GCAATACTTGTTTAAAATTTGTCCCAGCGCATCTATTATGTACACGAGGCTGCTATCGGCGGATATCAAAGGTAGTTTATTATATCTATGTATTGATGGGGTTAATTGTTACAATAAGTTAACCATCTGAACTGACAAAAAGTTCTGTGTTTTAACTGCACCTCTATTAGCTGTTAACTTTTGGGGCAAGATACACAGCTTTGCCAGTTTATACGGCTAACTTATTGTAACAATTATGATACCTCAATGTATAAATATGATAAACTACCCTCGAAAGACGCCGTTAGTAGCCTTGTGTATAGAATAGGTTCGTAGATGCTTGTAAAGCTATTATATGTATATTGAAAGACAAAGGTATGTATTAGCATCTAGAGGATCTCACCATACCTTATTGTTTTGATATCTATCGATGAGAGCTAAAAAATTTTCTTCTGACCACTTCATTACGAATTATTGTTACAATCTGTTACACTAACACGAGGTATAGACGTCATGTTCTGGTTTACTGGCATCCATAAACGCACTACGCTCACCTTTGTGTTCGCGATAAAAGTGACAGCGTTCAGAACGCATTCTGTGGTTCGCAAATTGTACACGCTCGACCACGTGAACGTATTTACTAGGAACGATCGCGGAGCGCCACTGGTTCGCAAACGTAATGTATACGCGGTATAATAAAATTTACTGTGCATATTATTAGTATACCTAATTAATTTTCATTATTGATAATATTATATATTTTAGTAACAACATTACACTGAGACCGAACTTTGATACTGCGATAACTCATCTGCTTAATAATAATTGGAATTACCCAGCTTAATATTTTTATTTTCATTACGTATGTACCTATATTCCTTCAAAAAAATAATAATTAGAATTACTCAAAAAAATATACATAAAGCCATTTTTCATGCTTGTTATTCTATGATTATAAATTAATGTTGTGGTTAAGATTATGTATTTTCTTTGTCCGTGTGAATAAATAAATAGTAATTTATTTTGGTAATTAATATCAGGTAATTTTGTGATTCATTATTAAGTACTGTGTATACTGTATACAGTGGTCTCCAACCTTTTTATCGCCGCGGACCGGTCAACGTTCGATAATTTTACCGCGTTCCGGGGGGGGGGGGGGACGTTGATTGTTTATATTTTAGATGGTTTTGATTTAATAATTTTAATTTAATTGTATTTAAACATGCCTTCAAAATAAAATATAGTTACACTAAAAAATAATATAAACTCACTAGAACGCTAAATCAATGAGAACCCTGAGCTTATTTCTTTGCAACGAGACGGTTCCATCTGGTGGTAATAGGAGACAATGACACCCGAAGTGTGTTGCTTATGTCCAGTTTATTCTGTTGTTTTGTTTTGGTTGCTGTCATTGCAGAAAACCCCACTTCACACAGATAGGATGTCGGAATTGGCAATAGGGGCTTTAGGTGACGTCTCTCAGCTCCCGGTTAACCTCTCATCCATGGAAAGTCTCACAAACCCGAGAGAAATCCACCACAGTAAATAAAATGGAAATAATTTAATGTTCCTTGGGCGGCCCGGTACTATTTGATCCACGGACCGGTACCGATCCGCGGACCGGGGGTTGGGGACCACTGCTGTATAGCATTGACTATATTATAAACATGCATAGATGGCTCTAGTTCCATAAGGCGCTGGTCTTTCATATGGGGACTCTGGGTTCGATTTCCGGTGAGGTTACAATATATTTATGTGATTTATTATGTGAAGTCTCTTCGATAGTTTTGGTAGAACAAAGACGTAGTCGGTTAGGTGCTGAGTGAGAGATAGCGATGCAATATCGTTGATCAGTCGCGCGCACAATGGAAGGGGGATGGGGATCTTCAGGTACGGATTCAAGATTAAATTACTTACTTAGTTCACCATGTTCGATCGTGAGAGGATCATATTGATGACCACCTCTAGAGGTTGTAATAACAGATTTTTTTACGAGAAATGGATGTTGGCCACTTACTCAACTTATTGGGTCAATACTATAACTCCAAACACAAATTGAAAAACAATTTTCACAACCACTTTGGGTATTTTTAAAACACTCTTTTTATAAATTGCATGACATTTTCTTGCAATGCTTGCTCTTTGGGGTACTTGACATGTTTTATGTCAGTTAAAATGATAATACAATTATATAATTGACGTAGTATGTATGAAATAAAAAGTTGTTTTTTGTTTTTCTAGTAGAGAAAGTCACTAGAGCGGGTTTTGTGACTCGATGACCCAATTAAGTCGTAAGAATTATTATTTAAAAAATATTTGAATTCAATATTTTGCAGATATTTTTTTTATAGTTCATTACCATTTTTATTGCAACCATTGTGATTATAGTATGGTAATATTTTTATTGTATCAATATATAAAACTGGTTCTTTGCTGTCACAATACGTAATGGGACCAGTATTTTCTACAAGATCCATTAATTTGCTCACATTTCCAAGACGCGTGAACCTGAATACATTTTCAAGGGCAACAGCTGATGGGCAGAATTGAGTGCGAGCATATTCAGCTGAAAGATACGACTGTGATACTAATTATCGAACTTAATTTCATTCATTAGCATTCGCATGAATAATCATTTTTATCAATATAAGAGACGATTGTGTCATGTATGCAAATTTAAAAGATAATTTATATTTATTTATAGACAAATTTCCAAACTATAATAGTCTATACGGCATACTCATAAGAAGTCAGATAGCTAAATAGAAGATATTTTCCTCTCTTTTGACGTATGTATCAATGTATTTGTGACATATATTATATTCATAAATTAGTAAATCAAACACTATGAGTTCCCTACAAACTTGTTTTTTCTTAATTGATAACCCAAAGTCAGGTACTCATTGGCGAGTCGTAACTGTAACCATTCCTGATATACTATAACCAATTCTAAATGCGAAATAATTATTTATTAGGCTTGCGAATTAATTATTTGGCGTCTATACAAGTTAATGTATCTGCAACGGTCACAGCTACGGCTCGCTATCGAATACCCGGCTCAAGAATACTATAGGTACATATCAAAGATGTCAACCGTTAAAATTATAATGTCACTAATGAATTTAAAGTGTTACATCGTATTGACAATAATGTTGATATTATATATTATCACGTCAAATTCTTTTGATTTGTCAAAGCGGGACAGCAAACATAGGTATATAATATTCCAACTATAAGACATCCTAATCACATGGGTATTGAGGGCAATGAAAGGTCGGATGATCTGGCAAAAGAAGCTGGTCATTCAGGGGTACCATATCAGTGGATACCAGAAAACCTGGACTGGAATGAGGCTATAAAGAAAATGGGCCAAAGTATGTGGATAGATTTTCACCATAGGGCATCATTAGAAAAGGGGAAATGGAGTAAGTCTATTCTACCATCACCACGAGAGGTGCCCTGGTTTGTAGAGTCACCTTTGACGAGGAATGAGCTTAAGTTAATACTGAGGCTAAGAACAGGGCACACAGTGGGCAAAAAATTTGATGTCCTCATGGGAAGAAGCAAATCGCAGCTCTGCGATGAATGTCATGTTTTAGAGGACATTGTACATAATATAGCACTACAATGCCCTAAATATGAACTTCACAGAGTACAGCTGCGAATTGCGAATATCTATGAGAATGTCGATGAATTGAAGGGTGTCCTGGCGGTGGGTAAGACGGAAGAGCTGGACAAAATTGTAAAGTTATTTAACAGAATAGGAGTGATCACCTGATCGACGGATCCACTTCTAGAAGAGAAGAGGCGATATGACAGCGAGTCGCAGTCAAAGCCTCGGTAAAACCACAAAAAAAAATACATCCTAATGAATTGAGCAGGTACATATAGATTTTTTTCTAAAATAGGTACTGGTATAATACAGATATAATATAAATCTTTAAAATAATAATAATATAACCTAGAATTAAGATACAGCAATAGAATTGTTACATATTAATTGGGCTGACCTCAAAATATACTCGTACCTTAGGCTTGTTCCAGTGGAATTCAACATTTTATGGACAAATATACACAGGAAAATATTTCCTACAATTTCGGGGAAATTCCAACTGCATTATATATCCAGGATCGGCCCGCGAGTAAGGCAATCTGGGCGACCGCCCGACGCACCGAACTTAAAGGGGCGCCATTTTTTGCAAAATATTTTTTTTTGTACAATAATCCTATCATTTATTTACATCCTACTAAATCTGAGAGATCAGACTAACATACCATTCTCCGCCCAACTATGAAAAATTGGTCAAACAGAAAGTGATCGTAATTTACTGTTTCTATTCCATAAACAAAATAATTGAGACAATATAAATTACATATATTACAATGAAGCTATATATGAATACAAGGAGGTGTTTTAAATTTAATCGTGTGAGCTTTTTCTTAAATGGGTCACTTAAAAATTTAAAATATTAATGACGAAGGGAGGTGATGAGAAGCGGCCAGATGGGGGAAGGGAGAGAGGGAGAGTCACCAAAATATCAGTTTTCCAGGCGTCAAAAATTCCGGGACCGGCCCTGATTATGTCATATTAAGTTTACAGGAATAAACAGCTGTTGGCAAACATTTTAACGTTACTCCTTTATCATTGGTTACGATTAATATACCTTTAACTATACCTTTTTTTAAAATAAAAAAACAAAAACAATAATTGCCTTGTCACGTAGAAATCTTAATATTGTTTGTTTTACTTCTTTCAAAAATGATGGCAATCTTCATTGACATTCTAGCAAAACTCTAACGTTTCGCAGAACGCTGGTTGGGAATCGCTATTAATTGATAAACCTTTTCAATTGAGAATGTTGTATCGCATAGATAGGGGAATAAGTTAATAATTGTGTATAATTAAGCAGCATACTGGTCATTACATTACATAATAATGTAATACATGGCATACGGGTTTTTACAAGAAGATTACGTCAAACATTTAACATTAATTTCAACTTACCACACAACGAAGTTCAGGCGCGTTCGTTGGCTTTTTCTAATATAACACTGTCACAAACTTCAATATTAAATCACCAATTCACTAGATTAATCAAAATATTATTGATAAATTTATCTAAATATATTATAAGATAATAATTAATAGTATTTTGGTTTATTTAGGGCTATATTATTTAAATTAAAAGTAGTTATAATATATGAAATAAGACAAACACGCGAACACTGTCAAGGTAGTCGTATAACTCCTATCTGCCCACAAACAACGTCACTTCATACAAATATAAAATAGGCAAGCGGACTCACGAATCTCCCACACTAAAAAATATTACTGTAATGCCGAGGTCTCCACGATGTTGTGAATAGCGATCACTAAACCGGTTGAAGAAACATAGACAGACGGCATAACATCTTCCTAGACTCGTATCTAAATACACCCAAAGATAAAACAAAATTCTACTGACATAGACATTAAAGTGAGACAACTATACTGTCTCAATACTGATCAATTCAATTTATAAATTCTTCCGATACCTGTGTAAAGTAAATTCTACGAGTATGTGATAATGTGTCAATTTTGTTTTATTGTTTATTTGTATTTATAAAACAATAGTGAATACTTTGTATAGATTAGATAAATGCTAGTATCTTGCATATTGCATGATTAGAGAACATTTAATTTATTAAGTATGAATTTTGTCATATAATGTTAATTTAAAGTATTTATTTAAAGTTTAAATGCTGTACACATTCACAGTATAAAGGCACCTATTGAATTTATGAATAATATTACTCGTATCATTGTAATACAATAATATTTCTGTAGTGTAAGACTAATTTCATCTTACGTATTAAACTAAGAGAAGTAACTAATTACAGAATAGTAAAATATTTTTATAAACTTAGATTTAATTAATATTGTAATTATTATTTTACAACTTACGTATTTTAATTATTTAACGATTAACAAGATTCACTTTTTAACTTTCGCTGATACAGTTTACTGAGTGAAACTGTTATAGTAATTTTGGGCGTCGAGTTTGTGAGGCGTCTGTGTTATGACAGCAAAGTTGCTTAGACCCGGCGTCGGCAGCGTCGTGTCGTACGACTGAGGCGCGTCGTATTCGAAAGAAAACTGAGTGAAAATACGGGAAAAGAACTTAGTTTTGTTAACGCCGCGCCGTGCCCGTCAAGCGCCAACTGCAAAGTACAAAGTTAAATTCGCCTCTAGGTTTATTTTAGTTCGCGCGCTGTCAGTCAGGGGAGTTCAACGGCAATACAATAATAATAAATAATCGACATCAAATAATATAATGTTTGCTGGGTATTTGAAACTATAATGAATAAAAAAATAAATATCAGTTAAACTTGATGCATTAATGAAGTTATGGATATTAAATTGTATAATAATTAATAATTATTCAGCTTTACAAGTGTTGATACTCGTACATACTATCAGATATATAAAATATTACTTTTTAATATGTAGTAGGTATTTAAACGACTATTCTAAACAATTTGTTGCATACACACTGATAATGTCAGGTATTGGATCCTGGATGTAGTATTGGGATGCTCGTAAATCTTTCATTTATGTTGGATTTCAGTAGAGCAGCTGCATTTGCAAAAGCATTGATCATACAAGACAACATTATTACCAATAAAAAGTGAAAAAAACTTGGCATTTGGGCTTTGCCCCCCTGGGCTCCTCAGATGATGGTTATTTAAACCCTGATGGTTAAAATTATTAAACATAAAACATGGTTTAGCGTGTTGGTTTCCGAATATCTGATTTTCTGTCTACTGAATCTCAGAATGCTGGCTTTTCTAAATTCGAAAGAAAATTTATTTGTGAAATTAACCGAATCCAAAAGATCGAAACAATTTTACTTTTCTAAAGACGAACATTATGTTACACTGTAAACGAACTAGTGAAAAAAAAATAAAAAAATAGACCCCCGCAAACGAACAGTACGTCGCGTAGTATGCAGATAACTGTTTACTGTAGTACGATAAAATGAAAATAAAATAGGCTAGCCACGAGCATAGCTAGGAGAGCATAGCTTGCCGCACCGCTAAATTTTTGTAACGATTTTTCTTTGGAGATCATGAGTAAAGCGTGTTCATGCTAAAAACACGGGACATGAAAATTGATATCTCTACGTAGAGTTAAATTATTTTTATCAACACAATAACATTACGGTGATATTTTATAAAGCTCGGAGAATTAATTAAACTCCACACTTATTATACTTTCGTAAGAGGTTGTTAGAGGGCCCTGGGCCAATAAAAACGAGATGTTTAACATTTGATTAGTAAATATATCACTCACTTTAACAATTTGTATATAGTAGTTTGTAACAATGTTTAGATATTATTATTGTATGTGCGTTGTAGCAAACTCTCTTTTGGCGAAAAAATTGCGCGGGCGACGTCGTTCACCACCAGCTTTTGTGGTTTGGGGTGCATTTGCACTGACAAATATTTTGAAAATAAAATGCTGTGTCTCTCTTAGACGGTTTTTAATAGTTAATAATCCTAAGGCATAAAGCCCACCAAAAAAGCGCTTGATGCGCTCACTACTGAGTAGGCCCCCTCCCACCCGCGCATTACCCTTCACCTATGTAATAAGGGGCCCCAAGAAGCACAAAATAATTATTATTATCAGCGTCTCTCATAACAAAGCAATAAAAATATTATATTATTTCGGGGCTTGTAATTAATATTCATGATGATATTATTCTACCAGCGAAATATCGGACACGCAATAAAATTAAACAATGAGTTCTCTGTTATTAAATAATGGCTTCTCGCCCGTCGATCGACGACGCTTCCAGAGCGTGATTTTGCTCGCCGCGTTCAATGAATAGACTACGTTGTATTTTCGTTCATTTGTATCGCCGAGAAGCCAAAAAACGATGACTTATGGGGCGGGCGCGCATAATGCGTCGTCAAATCCAGTGTGCGCTGGCGTATTTGATTACGTTGTATTTTCGATGATTTACGCGCCACTTGTAAAATTTTGCGTGAGAGCCCCACTTACTGCGTTAAGTGGGCTTTACGCCTAAATGTCGCCTAGAGCATTTCAACGTCGGGCAAATTTTTTATAGTATATGGAATGCGAAACTTCTAGGCGGTTTACATTTTCAAGAGTCGGAATAATTTCTTATTTTGTAATATAATGGTTTTAACCTTGGTTCTAATTATTTTTAGGTGTCTGATAGAGAATTTGAGCATTGCTTATAAGGTATTTTAATAGGGTATGGTTGATATAGTATTAACACCCACAATCCATTATTATGTATACCCATAAGTAAGAACACGTATGTACAATACAGTAGTTTTTAGTAAATACTTACTTTAATACTGTATTCTGTATATATTTTCATATTTCTGTATATTATTCATTTTAAAATAATATTGAATTCAGGTCATTTTCAAAAATTTCCCACTAAAATTTTTATTAAATCATTTAAAATCTCCGAAAATAACGAAAATCGACAAGTTTGTTTCACGAATAGTAAAAAAAAGAGCCTGCGGCGCAATCATATGTCTTCCCATTGAATAATTTTTTTATAAATTGTGTAATATCTAAGTAAAATGTTAGTAATAATATAAATATTTTGTTGATTTCTCTTATATTTTCACTAATAAAATAGTTTTTTTTATTTGTGGGATGGAGGGAGGGGGAGAGTTTTCGGCTAGCACCTGGGGCGGCAGCCACCCTTGGCGTAGCCCTGGTGAAACATTTGATAATGTCGCGTAAATTGATAATGTCTGTCGTATTACAAATTCAGAATTTTTTTATAAATGTATTTATTTACCAATAGCTGGATTGAAATACGAATCATTAAATATTGAATTTTTTTAAATATTATTTATTCAATTTTATTATTAAAGTAGCATTGCTTTGAAAACACCTGCCTCAGCATGTCCGTTCTGCGTTGGCGCACACACAACCCGCGGCATTGAAATATGTAGTAACACAGTAGTCACAAAACCGGCACTGGAAGCCCACTTTATTGTGCCACACCACACTGGATCACGTGGTTCAGGCTATTTGTGTGCGAGCACATTGCATTCATTCACGGATCGATCGGAATTAGCCGACCAGACTTTGATCGGAATTTCAATCAAACATCTATCTATATAATTTATGCTCCCATGAGACAGTCACATACTAATTTTATAATATAATGCACTGGATACAATATATTTTCTTAGTAGTAGTGAGTAATCAAACTTTTAATTAACCTAGGTGAAAGAAGGTACACTATTTTAAAGTTAGCCCTTCTCCGTCTGCTATTTATATCCAACCCTGGTTTTTCCACAGCCGTAATCTAAGGCGCTATAAATGCGGCTAAACAAGTAACTTGGTAAAGGTCCAAATGACGGTTGCATGTAAATTGTACGTAAAACATTTTACCGTAACACAGTTAACCGTGAGCTATCTTATCGGAAAGAGATGACCGTAAACTAAACGGTCTCCAATTTTATTAAATTCAATATGAACATTAATTCAATTTTTATAACTGATTTTGGATCATGAATTCAAAAATGAAAACCTAAGTTAACCTAATCTAACCTAACAAATAATCCAGTTTATCGGGTATTTTAAAAAAATGTTTACTGCTGGCTTTTTGTAAATTGACAAGAACCGTGTTTTATTTAGACACTAAGCAATAAGTACTTAGAGGAAGGAAGTCAGCAGAGAAACCAGATGACAGATTGCATGAGAGGACAGTGTGAAGAATGATACAAGAGTCCTTACTACCCAACGTCAACTACTGGAATACACACACATATATATAGCCCACACGATTGCTTACAGTTTGATAGTAGGCACGTGTCTGTATACCCGCACCTTACCTCACAACATCACCGCTTCAATATGATTACTTTCCTCGTACCACGATTAATATTGCGAACTGTCATTCACAATAATATGCCAGACAGGATAATAAAATAAGCCAGATGACAGAAAAAATGTTAGATTTTCTCAAAAATCAAAAAGTGTCCAGAAACTAGCATTTATTCTGCAATTATTATTTACCTATTTTTAACAACACAGATATCGAAAAATAATTTCGGATTTTGCAAATAATAAAATAGAATTGAAAATGAATTCAGGTAAGAAATTTAGTTATTATTTTGGATGTTAACTTAATAGTACAAAAGGCCAGCACGTTTACTTTTATGGAAATCTGGTCTAATATTCTGGCATTATTATTAAAAGTTTTAAGCTGTTTGATGTATTGAAAAATGGTAGATTTAACGCCATATGCCAGATGCAATATTTGAAAATTAGATGCCTATTCAAAAATATTAGATCTGGTAAGAAAAACGCTAAGTTGGCAAAGCTGGCCACGATTCATGATGAAGGCAGGTGCCTTAGTATGGAAAAGTCTTTTAATTTCGGGAAAATTTAAGATATCAATATAAACATTACTAAATTTTCACTAACAATGTAATCTGCAAGTGTCATCAACAGTCATCCAGTAGTGTTTCAACTATTACGCAACAAATAAAAAAAATAACATATTATTTTGCGCTTAAATTTAATGTCACCAGGCAAATATTTCGAAATCACAGACACGCTTATTTTTTATTTATCAGTATATTATATATGTATAGGTTTTAATTTAAATATCATTAGGTACAATGAAATTATTACTAATAACTTGAAAATATTTTTCTGTAATAATATTGTAATATAATAATAACTACATTATAATAATTATCTAATATTTCCATAAATTATCTGACTTGGATTATTGTTATCTAATCAATCGTGTACGCAATCGAATGTGCACACACTTTGCTTATCAGCAAACTATTCTTCAAAAAGCTATTAAAATTATGTCAAGCGAGGTAAACACAACAATCATAGAAACAATAATTTTTACAACACAGCAACACAAGCATTGACATAGATTAATTGAAAGATATTTATTATTTTCTATTCGACAAGTTATTATTCCATGAAAGTCTATATTGGTAAGAATAATATTATAAAATGTTATTGATATAGAAAATAGCTTCATGTAAATAGTTAATAATATGTGAACTGTTTTATAGCAACGATATAAAAATATAACGCGTTGTTCGTGGACCAATTCAGACGGTGATGTTCCAATTTTATTAGATTCAATAAAAACAGTTGAGTTATGAGGAATACAGCGGAAACCACCTTTTGAAAATACCCAATATACTGGATTCTTTGTTAGTTTGGGTTAGGTTTGGTTAGGTTAACCTAACAAATAATTCAGTATATCGGCTATTTTCAAAATGTGCTTTCCGCTGTATTCCTCATAACCGAACTGTGCCGAACATTAATTTGATATTGATTGGTGCCAAATATCTGATAATAATCCTGCCACTATTACGAGATATTTGATAGGTACAACTTGATACTTACAACCACCTACCAGAATTTTATATAAATTATACGATATGACAGTATTCCTAATTCACCTAGCTACCTATTTTCGCCTTGTATTCCAGTGTTTTTATTTAGACATGAATTTGATTACAAAACTATACGGCTATTTATTACCTTTACAACATCTAATGGTGAAATATATACGGCTAACTGCATATTATGTACAAATTTCCGGACAACCTGAGAAATATAATCTTTAGAAAAAAATCTAGAAAAAATGGCTTGGACCGAGTGTCATTTGAACTCACACATTTCCACTATCTGAACGCGTGCTCATATCGATAGAGAGCGAATTATTTCTAACGTTATCTGGAGAGAAAGATACCTAGAATGGTCCTTGGAGCGAATTCCATGAATTGGCTCATGGCGAGTAAGGGACAATCACAAACTATACGTGATGTACAATACTTTCGTTATCTCTCACAAATGTTTTAAGAATGGAAGATACCTAACCACCAAATAGGCTACTCTTCAACAGTCTTGAATGGAAAACGAAGGTGGGAAGACCTAGACTGCAATTGTTGGTATATGGAGAAAGATGCACAACAACACCGAAGCTACGATGGTGGATTAAGCTTGCGGCCGATTTCAACGTAATGAAGACGTTTCTTAAAGGTGGTCAAGATCCATATTGGGTTGTAGTGTTGACGATAATGTCTTATCTAAAGTGATTCGAATTCAGGACATCATATAACCAACATTGTTATTGATCATGATCAGATATTTACTAACGAGATTATAGAAAGTTTAGTATCAGGTGTTGTGAATATTTATAATTTTTTCTTTGTTATTTTATTAATAAACATATGTACATAGAACCTAGTATCAATAAAACAAATAATAAATAAATTGTAAATAATTATGTATCGATATTATTTTAATACTATTTCGTTATATTCAAGTATTAGTTAAACAGTGGATTTTTTTTATTTTATGAAACAACCATTTAGAAAACCAACTTAGAAAATCCCTGGAAATATTATTAAAAATCTCGCGGGATCCCTAAAACCTAGTCCATACTAAAAACTGGGTACTGTATGGTTATCAGGAATACAGCGGCAAACACATTTTGAAAATAGCCGATAAACTGGATTATTTGTTAGGTTAACCGTTAACATAACCTAACCTAACCTAAACTAACCCAAATAATTCAATATATCGGGTATTTTCAAAATGTGTTTTCCTCTGTATTCTTCATAACCGAACAGTACCAAAAACTGCATACGAACATTGTTTTCCACCCGCATCAGAAAACAAAAATATTGTGAATATTCTAACTTTTGAACAGTTTGTTTACAATGTTTACTGTCCATCAAACCGATGTATTTCTGTTAGGACTAGGTATAATTACTGACAGTGACATGCTACATAACAGGGGTAAAAATAAATGACAACCATTTTAATTTAAACCCTGATTTGTTTAATACTGTAAGTGTCTTTTTTTATTGTTTAATAATAATAGCCATCAACGAAAAACTAATTGATCCAAGCTATTAACCCCTAACTGCATGGTGTTGCCTTTCAGCAACAATAAATTGTATTAGTCTTTAATTTTTTTGTGTAAATGAGATTTTATTTAAAAACTAGCAGTTCTCTGCAATTGAAAAAGTATGCTGACAAAAAATATATCTTTTATTCACAGGTACCACTGTTAATTTAAAATATAATAATATTAAACAATACATGTGATCGATTAGAAAAGTAATATGTTAATAATAGGGTTGCTAACCTAATAGATTGAGCAAGCTGCTGACATCCATTTCTCGTAAAAAACAAAATCTGTTAATACAAACCTCTACTCTGTGGAGGCCCATATGATCCTATTAGGATCGGACATGGTCGAGGGGGGGGGGATTATGTATTTAAGGTTTAATAAGCTGCAGTATCAGATCTAGTGTATACCTTGAGTATCTAAATCTAGCTTGTTTGTCAAACAATCACCGAGTAGGTACTACTTTTTTGTAAGGTTTTTGTAAATTCTTGCGGATCCCCAGCATGCATTTGTGATAGAAACTCTGTTGCGAACATTGTAATGTAATCAAAATTGAATTGTAATCAAAAAGGACAGAGTACTGACACGATCAGAGGGATTTTAGTTCCGTAAATAATCATTATCACATGCCAGGTAAAATAAAGGAAAATATAGAATAGTATTCAACAAATAATTTGCATAATAGTGTAAGCACGTAGATACATAAACTGAAAAATAATTACCTAATCAGATATAAAGTTTATTGATGACTATTTTGATCGATCGCAGAAACTATAATGACGTAGAAACGGAAATAGCTATGAATTAATATTGTCCCTATGTCTATTTTTAAATTCTTGATAATGATGTAAAAACCAAAATGATTTAATTTGTGTATATTCAATGTACGCGGATAATTTATTTATCGCGCGGTTAGTTTTAAAAGTTTATTCAATTACTATAATATTATTACCTGTTCACTGTTAGTATTGAAAAAAAACTTAGTTTTACATAATTAGTCATAATATGGATTATAGTATCCTTATTATATTTTGAATGGGTACCTACTAAGTTAATATATGAATTAAAAAAACGTCCTGGTTCAAGAGTCTCATTGACTGGTTTGGTCTGAGCACTCTATTCATATTTAGAACAGTGATGGATAAGGAGAAAAATACCAAAATAATTGTCGTTGTCCGATAAAATATATGGCGAAGACGTATCAGTAGATTTATTTATTCATCATGCGCTAATGCCTTCGAGATGTGTCCACAAAATCCCTTGGACTCACAAAGTGACTAAAATTAGTTTATCAAAATTAATAGTAAATAACTGAGCAATTATGCGTAATATGACAATTAAGAAACCACAGTAACTCGGCCACATTATTCAAGGAAAATCGTACAGTTTTCTTTAGATCATTAATCAAGGAAAGAGCGGTATACGAGGAAGAGTAAGACGCCGTATTTTATGACGTAGGAATTTTGGCGATTGGTATTAGTATAGCTCCAAAAATTTTTCCAGATGGCAGACAATAAAGTAAACATTACCTTGAAGATCTATTTATGAATATTGTAGTAATCATACAATATGTAAAAAAGTGCAGAAGCACATAATATATTATACAGGGTATTTAACTCCTCTGTAGAATGTCGTTATATGAATACATCTTAAGGTTAAAGCTACCCCCACACAATCAGTATTAATATTGACTGAAATACTGATTATGTGAAGGGTGGAATGATGGAATAATGTATTGAATTGACGAATAATTGAATATTTTGTTTTTGATCAGTATTGGCAGTACCATAGATAATTTGACATAAATTGAGATCATAGACAGTAATATATTATAATATTAAGACAGGTATAATTTTCTCGTTTTTATCTGGTATTTTATTCACTGTCTTATAAATCAGTATATTTAAAATTGATCATACTAAAATTGTAGCCAATTTTTTTTTTGAACGATTATTAAATTTCTATCAATCGATGGTGAATGACAGTTGAGACTAAAATAAATACTGAGAGTGCTGCGCGATCAAATGAACATTAAAATAAAATATCAGTAAAATTGGAAACATGACAAAAATTGGATAAGTAACCTTTAATATATGTAGATATATTGTCTAATCTTATAATTTAAATTGAGTAAATACAGGTTAAATATGATAATTTTCAAATATAAAGTCATTATTTTTTCTTTTTAAGAATACAAAAGGACATGGGGCCCAATGACAGTAGTGTAGTGAAACAGTAATTTAAATTAGTAATATACGTGAAAAACACCCAGACTTTGATAAAGTTACATAAACTAACTGTGACCTCACCAGACATTAAACCTGGACCCCCGGGTGAAAGGCTAACGTCTTATGCACTGGACTACAAAGACCGTGTAGGATCGGCTAAAAATTAGAGGGTGTCGAGAAAGAATAGATATCCAGGAAATATTTTGTTACGTAACTCGACATTTGAAGGCACCGCTGTTTTCAGTTAATTGAGAGCCAATTAAAAAAAAAACGAAATGAACCTTGAACTCGCCCGCAGATTGTAGAGTGGAGATGCAGCGTTCTTCGGACTGAAGTATCTATTGAGGTCCAATCTACTGTCCAATGACAGGGAAACCAATAATGCTTTGAATATATGTAAAACCTGTAGCCTATCAGAAGAGCAAGAAAAATCTATCCAAGTATTCGAAAACAAAATTGCTTTGGTCAGTTAAAAAAGCCAAAGGTGGCGCATACTACGAGTGCAAATGTTTTGTGAATAATTTAAGCCCAATAGAGGATGTAAAGACTCAGAAAAGCCAGTCACGTTGTTAGATGCCATGGATTTAGAACTCTCCATAAAGTTTACGAATGAAACCTTTCAGGAGCCTGGCCGCTGGACCATTCCCAAAGGAGATGGGCGGATAATGTCAATAAAAACGTAGATAAGTTAAGCGAGATCAATTGGAGAGAGCAAGAGAGAATAAAGATTCCTGGAGGATGATCGTTTATTCAAATGATCTATAATATAGAGTAAGTATGTAAGCATACAATAAACGATGTACTATTAACTATAGAATCAACATATACCTACATGTCAATTTTCCGTGAATAGAATACAATGCCAGTAGCACAACAAATAATTTATCTTTGTATCATAAATACTCTATTAAATTATTTAAAATAGTTGCATAAATTTGGCTTGTTTTCCGTTCCAAAAGGAAAATTTTATATAATTACTAATTCACACAAATCGATATTTTCTCTGAATATTTAAAGACAAAAAGAGATTAACAGAAGCGATTATAAATACATTTCCAATATAGGTTCATAGCCAGCGCATTTACGAATTTTCAATATCGACTAGATTCAAGGAAATATTACCGTAAATATGAATTTAAAAATTTCCGGGAACTAGCTTTTCATACTACTATTTTTGTGGTTTGTTGAATCAGGTGGTATTTTGATAGAAAATTTCAACATTATACGTATGCGTCTAATACTATTTTTATCTTTGAATAACTGATGATTTTGGCAAAAATTTTATGTGCCACCAAGACTCTTACGTTCCTCGGTTTCTCTTATAGTAAAGGCTATCTTCAGTATACTCTTTATCTTGGTTGCTCCACAGCGCAGAATCTTCTCATATGCTTTGCCTTTATTGGAAGCCATTCAAAACCTTCAGCCTCTCCAGATTATCCGGTCCGCTACGAACAATATATCAAAAAAACTGCAGAATATTGTCATAGCCGTTCATCCCGTACTCAACTCTATTCTGTACACTACGACAAGATGATAAAGTTTTCACCTCTTATTGGGCGCGAGTTCAAATCCCGCGAAGGGTTTTTATTTGTAGAATGTGATTTTTATTTTATTTTTACAACGTTTTTATTAGCTCGTATTCTTATTTGTCAGGTGGTTGTTTATCCGGTACAAATTTTGCATTCGATTTTTAACTAACTTCCCGACTAGCTAGACATTTGAAACTTTTAGAATATATCAGAACACGATGCCAATGCATTCTTTTAATACTTTTAGCCACCTTTAAGCAGATTTGAATTCATTTTCAGTTAATTCTGTTTTGTATGAAAAGTTATTTCGGAAGAAATCCGTAATCCAATCCACTATTATTGGTTGCTAGGGATCTGGGGTCCTAGCAACTAAATTGTTAATATATACGTGCGTTACTATAGAAATCAATATGACATTTCAGTATTCTATATTTGTTTGTTTGTTTGTTTTTTATTTACTTCATATCAAGTAAAAGTTTGAGCATATTGAGCATAATAATTCAAGAGAAAATTTAAAAACGTTGTATATAAAAAGTTCTTTTTATCTTCTTAATTATTTATATTTTATTTTAATCACACTTAGAAATTTAATCACTCATACCTAAATTATTCTAATTTGCTATGACTATTTCAGTTATTAATTTTAGTTAATTAATGCGTTGAATACATCTAGCACCTACAGCGGCATGACTTAAGCTACTTATCTGACAGTAATGTCGTGCTTGACAGTAATGAAACTCAAGAATTTTGATGAATATTGGTTTGTCTTTAATCGAAAATAATAATAGAATCTGCGATTAGATTCAATTTAGGAGACGAAAAATTAAGATTTAGAAACTATATGATATGATGAATTTTATAGTTATACATATTTTTATCGCCGGGGATTGCAGATCATTTTTATAATCTACGTAAATCTTAATATTTGCAGCCATGATTTATTCTGGATTGATACAATTATTGAAATAATCATACCTTTCTGTGAAATAAGATTATAAAATATTATCTTTAACTACAGTAGCCTGGCTTTCTCTTTTGTTCTGCAACAAAGTCGAACAATGTGAAGCCATAAAATATAAACTCGAGAATATACTTCGATAATATCTAATCTTGTTACAAAATAGTTTCTCTATTGACTAAACACATAACTTTATTTATAATTGCGGTAATATTAACTGGAGAAATCTAATAATATTTGCATTGTTGTATAAAACAAAGTCTCTAAAAAACTTACTTCAGATGTATCTAATCTAGATCAGAGTAATAATAATAATCACAGTGTCTATTGTTCAGTACATGAAGCTATATATTCTTGTATATAACGCACAGTAGAACCTCACTTTTATTGTTTTTTACTTATTTCTTATTTACTTAACTGTGAAACGTTATAAGTACCATAATGTTGCTTCTACGGTGCTAGTACGGTTACAAAAATAAGACACAGCATAGTTAACCATATTTTCTACTAAATTCACCTTGAATAATTATCACGGGTCTAGGACGATTTGGCACCGCGAACTGGCCTCCGCCGATTGGCCTCCGGTAATTGGCCGCCGGTACAATCGGACGCCGGCCCAATTGGACGCCGACCCAATTGGCCTCCGGGAGGATTGGACGCCGTACAGTTGAATTAAATGCGCAAAGGAATAGACGTACGTTACGATTTGGTAGAGTAAATAAGCAAGTCAGTTTAATATGGTTCTATCTTCTCAGTAGTTGTACCTTATACATTTCGCGCTTGACAAATTTTTAATATAAATTGAGATCAATTATTATGCCTTATGGTGTTTATTAAAAGAAAATAATTCTTCCCTCGTTAAAACTTAAAGATGTGCTTAATCAATTAATTTATTGTCTATACATGGGTACTTATTTATATTTACAACAAATATTCAAAATAATATTAGATGTTAGAATGAAAATTACATTATATTTCAGCGTTTTATCGACTTAATATTATAATAAAGCTTAAAAATGTCGCACCCCCAGTAAAATACTGTAGTAAGTCAAAAATTGGCATTTTGCAGGAGAGCCATTTGAAGTTTCAAATATTCTTTGTAAATACAGGAAAAGTCTAAATGTAAAAATTATTACTCATTTTTATGGAAAAACATGATCTATTTTCAACTGTATTCATCATTTTTCTCTTAAACATATACAAACGGAGATATTTGAATATTTCTGAGTTACGACTGTATTTTATTAGGATATTTGACAATTTCATGGTAAAATTTGAATCAACTCAATACTTTCTATGTAAATTTTCCCTACCATCACTCTAATAATTTCAACTAATTTGTTGGGCACTGTAAAGGAAGGTTTTCAAAATATTAAGTTATGGTACAATCTTTAAAGATTTATTGAAAAAAAAAGAAAAATACAATTATTAGTTCAAAACAACAAAAAAATACTTAATTATTTAATTTAATGGGAAAATAAATTTTTTACATACGATTTTTAATTTTTAAACATCACTTGGAAGAGAAGCAAAAAATCATAATAAAATTCACGATGTTTAGCGGTGCAGAGGAAAGCAAATCCTTCTTTTTAATTGTCGTTATTTTTGGCCACTCTTGATATGCTTTGGATATATTGAGACCATCCATTGGTAACGGTTTGCCTATTTGCTGTTGTCGAACATTCAATTTCCTACATTCTTCATGATAACTGGTTTTAAAAAAAATAATGTATGGATAGTCTCTGTCTACTTTTATAACTTTAATCTTCTGCCACAAAACTTTTTCTCCATTTTCATCCGTGTTGTAATTTTTACCGATTTCATCTGCTAGTTTTTTCATGTTGAGAAAATTATTTGTCGTCATGGGTTTAACTATGTATGGTTGTCCTGTTTTCTTACTTGTTTGTACAATGGTAATCATTTGGCTGGGCACAAATATTGGTCCACTTTTTAGAGCCCTGGTCTTCTGCTGCTCAATTGTAGAATGGACGATATCGCCTTCATTTTGTTTATGCCCGGTGACCAAAAACTTATGAGAGATCGTTGTATTTTTTTGTGAATTCCCGGTGGCATATAAATACATTGCAGCAATGTATTTATTTTTATTCTGCCCGGCACAATTGTCACTGTAAAAAATAAAATGCTCATTGTGGTGATATTTTTTACATGCATTGTAATCGAGTACACAGCTACCAATTTTATTGGATCCTCATGCAGCTTGACTCTCGTCCCACATGTATCAGTTTGCAATATTTTCAGTGATATTATAGACTGTACGATTGTACATTGCCAAACTTTCGTTTATAATAGAAAGTTGACACATTTCCGCAAGGAAGCGGTAAAACAGCCTGCAAATCATATACAGCTACATTAATGACGCTATTTTGGCCATTAGTTCGGGACTCTGCTACGTCTTTGATCTTTTCATCCCTTGCCTCTTTTTTCCAGGTTGATGTGTCTCATATTTTTTTTGAAGTTGTTTTTTTTCATCTGGTGGTGAAGAATTATTGTATAGGTCGCATTCAACGCACAAATCTTTTTTTAGGCTTAAAGAAGCCAATATTAAATTCGTCATTAAATATAGATGCGTATAATAGTGTTCTTTTCCAAATGGCATATTGCTGTCAGCTTGTTGTTTTTTGTATAACCGATACATTTCAGCAATTGTTAATTTACCATCTAAATACAATTTGGACGTCTGTGCACGCAAATAATGTTACTCGATCACTGGGAAAGACTTAATGTGAGCTCTTATATCATTTTTTTAAACATCACTATTTTTTTGTGATTTTTGTGATCTCTTTGTTCTGGAATTGGCGTTCCGGAAAGAAGATCTCTTGTTTTCCATGCAGTGGAGCAGTACCTTTCACTCACCCCAAATGTGTTGATAAAGTATTTTTTGCATACTTCTTGTATTTTACTTCCATTTAATTGTTGATAACAAAATTGTTGCCTCTGCTGCTTCCAGTTTTTTTTGTTTGAATACTTTAGAACAATAATATCCATGCAATTAGTGAGAAAATTACGCTGTATCTCAAGATTTTCCTGTAGTAACAGAGTTACAACAGTATTTTTTTGAAAAGTATTGTTTTAGTTTTTTAGAAAGCTTCTTGTAAAATACTGTCGTAACTTAGTTACAACACTATTTTATTATCTATTCAACAGTTTTCGGAAAGTAATGTACTGTATTAAGTGCTTTCTCTCCGACACTATTTGAGTTTGAGATACGATAGTATTTTATTAAAATAGCAAAAAAAAATACGAATCCAACCACATCCATAACTCGAAAACGCCCATTTCAGACTTACGACAGTATTTTACTGGGGGTGCGATGTATATTATTATGCATAAATGCGTATTTTAAGATAGTATGAAATTACAAACAAAATATTAAGTAAGTTATCTGCTAAGTATAAATGTTTCAGTAGTTTGATTGATAAACTACTTAGGTACTGGGTGCCGGACGAAATCCCGAAGGCCGAAATCCCAAAGGCCGAAATCCCGAAAAATAAAAAAAAATACAAACATCAATAATTGCGCAATTTTTGCAAGAGACACAAAACCCATTTTTTGTGGAAATATAAAAAAATGTAAAATACAAACTTCAATAATTGCGCAATCGCGAATTGCGCAATTTTTGCAGGATACACAGAATCAATTGCGCAATCGGGAAAACCCATTATCCGCAAAAATGGGATTTGTCTCTCTTACAAAAATTGCGCTCACGATTGCGCAATTATTGATGTTTGTATTTTACATTTTTTTATATTTCCACAAAAAATGGGTTTTTGTCTCTCTTGCAAAAATTGCGTAATTATTGATGTTTGTATTTTTTTTATTTTTCGGGATTTCGGCTTTCGGGATTCCGGCCATTCGGGATTTCAGCGTTGGGGATTTCGTCTGGCACCCAGTACCTAAGTAGTTTATCAATCAAACTACTGAAATATTTATACTTAGCAGATAACTTACTTAATATTTTGTTTATAATTTTATATTATCTTAAAATACGCATTTATGCATAATAATATACATGTTTAAGCTTTATTATAATATTAAGTCGATAAAACGCTAAAATATAATGTAATTTTTATTCTAACATCTAACATTATTTTGAATATTTGTTGTAAATATAAGTAAGTACCCATGTATAGACAATAAATTAATTGATTATGCACATCTTTAAGTTTTAGCGAGCGAAGAATTATTTTCTTTTAATAAACATCATAAAGCATAATAATTATTCTCAATCTATATTAAAAATGTGTCAAGCGCGAAATGTATAAGGTACAACAACTGAGAAGATAGAAGCATATTAAACTGACTTGCTTATTTACTCCAACAAATCGTAACGTACGTCTATTCCTTTGCGCATTTAATTCAACTGTGCGGCGTCTAATCCTCCCGGAGTCCAATTGGGTCGGCGTCCAATTGGGCCGGCGTTCGATTGTACCGGCGGCCAATTACCGGAGGCCAATTGGCGGAGGCCAGTTCGCGGTGCCAAATCGTCCCATTCCCATTACCACTAACTATATTATAGTTAACACAAAAACAAGGTGTTTTGGGTAGCCTCCAGGGAAGGCGTAGCAGATGAAGAGCGACGACGAACTAGAACGACCAAGTAGGAAAGCTTACCTCCACTCTGACCTGAGAGAATCAGAGAATTATTGAGAGGGGTGGAAAGTCTTGGTCGCTCAAAAGTTGACTGAATTTCAGTGTGGTAACGATTCTCTGCCATGAGGAAACGACTCAGAAGAGAATATCTAAATATTTTAAATAAGTAATTATTTAATACCTACTGATAATGTATGCTTATTTTTACTATATATTGTAAAAATTAAAAAAAATCGTATATGTAGGTTCACAGTCAAAATGGAGATTTTATGGTATTTTCAGAGCATAAGCCTGGAAATTCCTTAAACGTTGTAGATAATAATATATTTATGTAATTTTGATGCCTTTTTATCCTTTATAGTTATTTTAAGCATTTGATGACTATGTAAAGTATTTTTATTATATAAAATAGTATTCTTTTGAACCTCACGATCTAATGTTTTAGAATATAGTCATATTTCAGTACATCCATATGCAGTGATGTTAAGATTTTTTAGGTTTATTAATTTTTATTCGCATTTATAAAACTATTAGTAAAATTTATGTTAACATTATAAACTGAAATATTTACGATTAAAAATTATATTTATAATCTCTGTGATTCCAAATTTTACAAGAATTTAGCATTTTATTATTCAAAAAATGGGCACGATTAATACATTATTTTGAAGATAATTCTAAAGAAATTAATTATAAGCTATGTCTTTGACCATTCAAATGTGATAAATATCCTACGAATAATGATTGCTTTATAATAAAAATTTACCTAAGAATAAGGTAGTATTTTTTTGAAATACGCCATTTTTTTTGCTGGAATGAAATGCCAATAAAAATGGCGTATTTCAAAAAAGTAAAGTAATAAAGGATAATAAGGCTTCAAAATTATTTAAATATATTATCTACGACGTTTAAGGAATGTCTTGGTTTTTTCTCTGAAAATACCATACAATCTCCATTTTGACATTCGTGGCGCGCGTGGGCCGTTAATATTATTTTTATACAAAAAAATACATTCAAGCAATGAGAAATAAAATGTCCTCATTTATGACGTTTTGTACAACGTTTATGAAATTGTTTTACATTAAACATATCTAACATCGCAATCGTGTCTGTACCGGAATGGTGTAGTAGGCAAAATATAGTACGAATATAGCTTAGCATAGAAATTTATAATTTTCTGATTTCTTAGCCCTAATAAAATCGTATTGGTGTTTGTTTTACTCACCGAGTGAACATGCATAAATAGTTTCACAAAGAAAATATTTATTCTAAAATTTGTTAGTGAAAAGGTGCATGTTGGGCAGAATGCGGGAAAAAATCACAAAATAAACCAACTAAAAAGGAAAGAAACAAGAGTACGCGATGCGTTAAAAGTCGTTAAGTTGATGAAATGGAAATGTGCTGTACATATTGCGGTTTGGTGCGGGTAACTACGAAATGAATGCAGTCATACAGTGGTATCCAATAGAATAGGCGATAAGCAACCACTGAGTCGCCATAAAAATTGCTGGGTTGACGATCTCATCAATTGGACCTACATTGTAGATCAGGACGAGAGACGGAGAATAGTAGAAGTAGGTAGGGGTGACCCAAGTGCGACAAATAGGACTCCGTCTCGTGGAAAACTTAATTTTACCGTCTGCGCAAAGTAGGCTAGGTATATCACAAAACTTAAACATGCTATTATTTTAATAATGTTGGTATAATAATGTTAATATAATAATAATGTATTTAAATTATTTTAATATTTAAAAAAAAATATTGAGTGCTCTGGTTCGTAAAATTTTCCATTTCGACCACTTTGACCGTCTCACCGTTTGACGTCCAACTTTGTTTGACGAAGTGTGGCGAAATAATTGTATCATTCAAGAATTGTATATATTGTAGAAGAATGAGAACATATAAATTTATCTCGATTAGGCGACTTCTATTGGCAGGACATGTGCAGCGCATAAATGATGTTGTCTTCAAAGCAGTCGTTTTTTTATGTTAACATCGATAAATAGGGAGAGTCGTTGGACTTACAAGACATAGGCTCTCGTTGTAATACAGTGCGTAAGGCGCTGGCCTTTCATCTGGGAGCTCCGGGCTCGATCCGGTGAAGTCACAATATATTTATGTGTTTTTTTCTCAAAGCCTGGATGTTTGTGATTGTTTCACTTATATTACTAATATACACCTGTTTCACTAGACTACTATCATTGGGCTTCTTGGCCTGTCGTAGTGTTATAGGCATAAATAATAATATATAATATGTAAGTATTCCACTTCGGCCATGGATAGGTGTTGCAAATGAAAGACGGTAGTAGTTGTTCGTGATGATGGAGAAGGCGAGAATTTATTTACTGTTTCAATAATTATAAGGGTACAATCGATGCCATATAATAAATATAATGACAATTCAGTGCGATGTGTTTTTAACAGGAATTTATAATCGAGTGATATGTTCAATACATTTATTGACCAGCGCACTATTGAATAATATGTTGAAATGATTATGCAATAAATTGCGGATCGGCTATCTCATAATAATATAACGAAATCACATTAAGTAAAACTGACTGATTCTACGTGAAAATGAATATTTCATAAATAATATTATAATTGAGATCAGGAATCCGATGACAGCCACATATGTATATATTATAATAAAAAAAATCAATGTATTGGTGGCGTTAGCGCCAATCTAAGTACACTTTTTTTGGCAGGTTAGAATCTACGTACCTATTCAAATATACCAAGACCCGCTCAAAGGCCTGTTCGGACTGTTCCAGTGATTAAGTTGCGTAGCGAGTGATTTGGTAAAAAACCGTGTCTGAACAGACAAATTTAGTCGGGTAGTTTAGTAAAATCGCCAGTCCAGTCGATCCATTTTATTCTATTATTTCGGCCGAGTAGCGTCCCCCACCACCACTCACTATATACTAAACAAGCCACGAAACAAGTCTGAATAGGCGAGTTAGTTAGTCCACGACTGCCGTAGGGATGGCACAGCGTTGGAACGAAGATACTACTCGAAATAATATAACTTATAATTATAATACTTCAATGCGACAAACCGTCGCGAACGTGTGTAGATAGATCCGTAGATAAATGGCAATATTTCACAGAAAGCTTGTTGTTATTGAGGATAGGTAAAGAGGTACACATTATCATATAAGTTATATTCATTTATTATTCCGTTTATTTTGTACACTCAATATGAAGGATATTATGTCACATCGGTAAGTAGTGTGGATAATTTGTTAATAATTACTTAAATAAATTAGTATTCATCAATAGGAATTTGAAGCATAAATCGATTCAATTCAACAACGCCATTTTTGTATAGTGTCATTTGAACTATTTTTGATGTTACAAGTTTATCTGACAGACAGCACCACTCTCGTGTCGCGCAAATGGTGTCCGTTTTTAAATATCCGTCGCTCTCGTTGCCCTGTTCATTTTGACACGTCACTCACTATTGCACTGTGTTCGGACATTTTTCAGTTACTAATTCACTAAATCACTCGCCACTCTACTAAATCACTTGGCCGGTCCGGACCGGCCTTTAGTACGATGATAATAACAATAAAATTTGAAATAATAATTCATTTCGATTTTGAATTAATTAATAATTAGGTATTCGTATATATTAATTTACAGACGTTAAATATTTGCATTGCATAACCAAATAATGGCAGTACAATATGAGTATTTGAACAGGCATACCAAACTGCACAAAAATAAATTTAAATTAAATATGAAAAACAGTCTCGTCTAGTTGGTAATGTATTATTAGTATTCTCATTTTTATTTAGTGGCAACACAATATAACAAAACGTAATGCTGATTGGTATGTCCTTGTGCGGATTGTTTTAATTGGGCATAACAATTGCATAGCATTTATATGAACTATGAACCAAGTCGTGTCGGCAATTTTCATAGAAGTAGTTTTATTTTATTATCGTTACCAGGTCCGTGTTTGACCATTCGGGGGCCCTATTGAGGCCTTCATAGAAAAATACATTTTATTTAAATTCAAAATAAACTATTCATTTTTTAAATGTACATTTCGTAAATTTTCATAATTACAGAGCTCGTAATTAAAATATATACGAACCGGAGTGTGTTAGATTTTCATTATTTGGCCTACCTAGATCGGATAGTCAAATTATTTTTAACGTAAATTAAATCACGTACTCGTCTTTGCATTCTTATCCATTGATTTATTTTATGATTTTACGCGATATGCCCAACACGCACCTTTCCGTTCGACGTTGTTCTACTCGCAAATTTTAGATTTATTTTCCAGATTTCATATTTTACACGCATACATGAGCACTGGTAACACATATTGGTTGGACACTTTACGCTTAATAAACAATGGGAGGTTACTTTTGAAAATAATTACTATTCAAGGTCCCAAACGCACTTTGCAGTTTGGTTTTGCGAGCAACAGAATTGTAATATTATATTTATGTTTGGGGCATGTGATCTATTCGGAGCCCCACTCATGCGCGCACTCAATGTACTGGTAAATGCACCCCTGATAACTACACTATGTTATATACATATATCTATGTCACGATTTTAAGTTCTTTCATAAATAAATAATATAGACTGTGATATTATGTAACACATCAAAAATCATTCGATGGGGGCGTGAGCTGATATTTATATAGCAATGGAAAAGTTTTCAATGCAAGGGAAGAAGGGTATGTGTGATGAAGATAGCGCATATTAATTATGATCATTGAAAGTGAGCTGTTTTAGTAATGACAGTAATAAAGATGAGGAAAAGGGTAAGGTGAAAGAAAAAAAAGAGAAGATCAAGAAAATTAAATACTCTTTGCTCTCCAGATGCCTGATAGCGTAAAGATAGCGTGCGCGCTTGGAAAATTTTTGAGTTCAACACCACCCGCTGCTTGAAAATTTATTTCGCTTGTTTCGGTCGTTGACGAACTCATGATATACAAAAATATTTAATCTAAATCTAAAAAGACGATTTGAATCACGAATGCCGCAATGGTGCTGATGTCCAAATTGATAACCATAAATTATGACGGCTGTCATTCTATCGGGGATTTTGCGTATACCACGCGTAAAAAAGTTTCACTTAAAAATAACCAAAAACAGATCAATATAAAACGTTTAACATTTAACTACATAAAAAGTAAATCGGTACACCAAGAGTAGTAAACGTAATCAAAGACAAAACACTGTTGTGTGTCGATTGTAATATCGCAGCAACCTAATATAATGCTAAAAGACATAGGCGTCGCCAGAAAATGTGTTTTCTCGTGTAGAGTATGTATATCGGATAAAGTTGGATACGAGGCATACATCAAAATAAAAATAGCAATGGCAAAAAATATTATGTCGAAATTTGGAAATACGTTTGGCAAGATTGTGTCTTTCAAATTTGTATATATTATGCCTCCGAAACTTACACGTTTGAGGCAAGAGAAAAACAGAGGTTATGCAATGTAATACAGTTTACTTAAAACTTCAAATGAAAATATGCCAATAAATATAGTCATGCAGTTGTAACCAAGAGGTAGAAAACATCCTAAAAATAAAGATATAAATACTTATTTAAGTTTTTTGCAAGTACGCGGCAACGCAATCAGGGATTGCAATACTGAATAAAAATGTCAATACCGTTTTTTCGGTATTTTTTAAACATTAAATAAACAGAAGTAGGTGCTTATCAATAAATATAACTATTAATATCTTTTTAAAATATTATTTTATAGAAAAAAAAACTACATAAGTACCTATAATTATTATGTTGACATTTAAAGATATGTATTGTTCATAATTGTAAAACTAGTGATTTTTTACAAATAATTTTAATATTTTGATAATTTTAACTAAAGCCCCCAAAAGTTCTTCAAGTGCAAACAAGTCCGGTTGCAGGAAAAGCTTGTTAAATTCAATGCTTTTACAGTCATCAATAATTATAGAATAATTGAACATTTTTGTCACGAATGTTTTCTATTTAGAAATAATGTTATGATAATCCATCCCGACAATTACTTATATAAATATATTTGATGATATTTATTTCATTATTTTTTCACCTCTATTGGATTCACTCAATATATTTTCATTTTAGCAGCACATAACTTATAATTCATTTTCAAAAACTTAAACGAGTGTGCTTTCTCAATACCGAAAATTCCAATATTTTGGATTTTTTAAATCGGTATTTCGGTATTGATAAATACTGGAATACGGGTTTTGAAATACAGGTATTGCAATCCCTAAACGCAATGCATAAAACCGAGAAGAATCAAATCAACTTGGAGAGATATTTATTCAGCAGTGGATTAATCCAGTTTCATGATGTTAAAGAACTAATAATTATAGGATTAATTGTTTTTTTACGATTGCTAAATTTGGTTTTATGAATTTGAAAAATATTGTGTAAGTATTAAAAATCTTAATACGAAGGTAATAAAATTGGCATAAATGAAATTTCTTTAATAATAATATTTATATTCAGAATATTTTTCTGCCAAATAAAATAACCGAAAGCTGAAAATAACGATCAGATATTTTATTTTAGGCCCCCTTTAATTTGAAAATACTCATTTTCATTTCGATTAGCTCGATTAATGTGGGGGAAACTGGCCTATTTTGGTTCAGTGAATTCAACCATAAACTTATCATAACGAAATAATCATTTTAAATAATAATAAAAATGCTCACATAAAACAAAATATTAAATAGCCTCAAAGCTCATAATATAACACTATTAAAGTGAACAGCGAATGCCCAACTGTTGGCTGTTATGAATATTTTTGGCTTAATGTGATTGATCGGTAGAGAAGTGGAGATTACGAAATTTAATGTATCTAAGTAGTATTATTCTTGGCGTGGCACACCTAGTGCTTGCTATGAGGAGCACGCAACGTGAAAATGTAATTATTTTTCTAAATCAGTGTTTCTTATTCGTATCATATATTTTTTTATAATTTGTAAAATATATTTTTTACACCTTCTAATATCTACTTCAAAGCCTGCAAAAAATAGAAAAAAAGACAAAGGGGAAGACAGAGGTTAATGCGATGGGGGAAATAATGAAAGTCTTGCTAAAAGGTGGAGACTGGCAGCAGTTCATTAACGGCCCTCAGCGTACGTCAAAAAAGAGCTTTTATGCTATTTTCAAAGCATGATCCTGGACATTCCTTAAACGTTGTAGATAATCTGTTTACATAATTTTGAAGCCTTATTATCCTTTATATTTATTTTATACATTTGATCACTGCATAAAGTATTTTTATTACATAAAATAGTATTCTTTTAAACCCCTCGTTCTAATGTTTTAGAATATAGTCATATTTCAGTACGTCCATGTGAAGTGATGTTAAGATTTTTTATATTTATTAATTTTTAAAACCATAAGTAAAATTTATTTCGACATTATTATAGTGAAATATTTACAATAAAAAATTATATTGATAATCTCTGTGATCCCAAATTTGACAAGAATTAGACATTTTATTATTCAAAAAATGGGCAAGATTTACACATTTAAAGATAATTTATTTTAATGATACTGATTATAAGTTATGTCTTTGACCATTCAAATGTGATAAACATCCTACAAATAATGTTTGCTTTATAATAATTATTGACCTAAGAATAAGGTAGTATTTTTTGTGAAATACGCCATTTCTATTGGCATTTCCCAGTGGATAAGCTACAGCATACGGCCGTAGCCATAAATTCACAAAAGATAAATGGAGTAGGGAGTAAGATCATGTTAACGCGCGAGTTTGAACATGTACCTAACCTAACCTAACCGATTTTTTTTAAACGGTTCAAACGGTTAAAAGTTCTGCGGAAGTACGTAGCAACGCAATTCACAGGACCGAGAGAAGTGGAAGCGGCTTGAAGAGGCCTTCATCCAGCAGTGGATAGATTCAGGCTTATGATGATGATGATGAAATAAAGCAGTGGACTGGGTTTACAAACATTTCAAAGAAGGACTTTTAGGAGAAATTCTTGGGGAGGTTCTGCAACAAAATGGATAATAAAAATCAAATTAGGATTTAACAATGGAATGCCAGAAGTATTAAGCAGAAAAAGAATGATATAGAACTCTATTTAATAAGACAAAAAATATCAATAACATTAATCTTAGAGTCTTGATTAAGGACTCTATAGAAAAGACAGGATGGATGGATACGGAGGAGTAGCGATCCTGGTGCAAAAAACACTGACGTCTAAAGAAAAGGTCCTACAAGGCCTTCCAACTGAACTGGAGGCATGTCAGGTGGAAATTAGAGGGACACAAAAGCTAAACACAGCAACAGCAAGTGGATCGGTGGATCCTCCGCTAGAAGACAAGATGCAATATGACAGCGAATCGCAGTCAAAACCTTAGTAAAATCACAAAAAAATATCCACTTCAACACAAATGTTATTTCAATATTTAATTCCGTTCTTCCGCGATTAAGGTTTCCGCAATCAGTACAACTACCTGTATACAAGATATGTAGTCATGTGTTTGAAATAATGTACTTTTATATAAAATTTAAAACTTTTATGTAGTATATTTTACGTATATAAGTAATAGATGTTTTTTAAAGCTCGATAAAACTTAAAATTTTAAAAAATAACAAAAGAAAGAATCGTTTGTTCTACATTTTTTAAAATTGAAATATCAATATATGGCATTAATATATGAAAATTATTTCGGGCTTATGGCCACCGCGGCTGTTCTTGTCGAAGCTTATTCTGGACATCCAATTTTCGGCCAATTTTTCGAACACTTCCAAGGCGTCAATTGTTGTTGGTTAATCAGTATATAATATTTATATATAACTTTATGCAGCCTTTTAGAAAATAGTCCGAAGGTGTCAAATCACATGAGGTTGGAGGTATTGGATAAAGCCACTGATAGTATCCACACATAGGTACTTAAAGAGTGAAATGGTGTTAGGTGTTTGGTGTGAGTGGTGTTTATAAATAATCATACATCTTAATTTAATAAGCACATTTTTCTAGGCTAAAATCTTTTATTATTTTTGAAATCGTTACTTATGCGTCAATGACATTGAGCTACTTTACGAGCTGCTTGTTGGCGAATTTAAAAGCGGGCGATTCAGCTACTGCGATTGTGATGATGACACACAAAACTTTCCATTCGCTGAGAAGCCAACAAACTAGCGACTATTTATTATTAAAACGGTTTATTATATCTACAATATAAAACATTCTTGAATACAAAAAAAAAAATAGATAAAAACTTCTCTACTCAGCTATTCCCTCATGGCTGAGGATCATGACCATCCCGAAGAACAGGCTAGATTGACGGCTGCCGCCAATAAGCTACTTCACTTAGCGCACTGACGATATTTAACTAATGTCTACATTAATTAGTCACTTCACCCCTCACCTCACTTCAACTTTTTAATTTTGGTTTTAACACCGAGTAGTTTTGCTCACGATTTAGGTTAAAAAATATGTATTATGCATTGCGTCAACTGTCTATACTTTTACGTCAAATAGTTTTCATTTTTTCACAGGCAGCAGAATTGACATATTTTTACAATGCTGATTTTAATTGAAAGATGAACAAAATATAGTATTTTCATTTCTCGTTTTGATTCTTTCAAAATTATAGTATTTATAACTCATTTAACGTAAAATTATAATATAATTTCTTAAAAATATAATAGTAAAATTATAGCATATTTTTTCGCGGAATCGTTTAGTTAGCTACACTGACTTGATATTGAACAGAACTCCATCGGTGATGGAGCTACGTACGTTATCACAGTTATCACGAAAACGGCAATTTTGAAACTGTTTTGAGGCAGGCAATGTGCAGGCATCATGGCAGGTTCATCTTGCAAACGAAAAAATGCCCGAATTAAGACAATATGGCGTTTCTCTTCATCACCTACCATAGAGGCTATCAAAAACCACCAGTCTAATGAGACTATCCAATCTGGACCGAATAATGTATTGATGATTGCGCTTCCTTTATCTGGATGATTGACTGATTCGTCCTATGGACTGTTCAATAAAAATACGAAATATTCGGTACCAACACCACATTTTGAATGCATCAATTGCTTTCAGCTCTTTTTCTCTCTTGTCCTCAAGGCCTAAGTAATTTGAGATAATATTATTCATTATTTACTGTCTTTTAATACATATTTTTGAGCATGTCCGCTCATTACACAGATTCACGTGGTGCTTTCAAAGGTCCTTGTAACCCGATAAAATCCCCTGGTTTCTGCGTATACAACCTGCAGCGTTTTATATCCACTGCTGATTTTGATTGATTCCAATGGGATCCAATTTGTATCAAGTAAAATCAGCGTTCAAGTGCGTTGCAGTTCAGTGCCACAGTTTTCGTGAATTCGCATTATAATAATGTCTAACACCTATAATGTATTAATTTAATATTGAATGTATCACGAAAGTCTTGGTCGCTCAAAGGATAGCGAAATTCAAATATGGTCACGATCCTCAGCCATGAGTGCATGACCAAGAAGAGAGTATCACGAAACATTTATATAGATATCTAGTGATTGAACGTTAAAAGAACAATAATTGTTAGGAACTAGTCTGTTCTTTGAGAACATTACAATGGTGAAATGTCTTGTTTAGATGGAAAATATGTATGGTTGAAAGAATATCTTTGTACATTACATTACAAGAACTGGTTAAAATCCATCCGCTTTTATAAAATTCCACACGACAAAAGCACGGAAGCATCAGGTTGGTTCCACTATTGTATAT
This sequence comes from Rhyacophila brunnea, assembly GCF_057557595.1. Classification (NCBI taxonomy): domain Eukaryota; kingdom Metazoa; phylum Arthropoda; class Insecta; order Trichoptera; family Rhyacophilidae; genus Rhyacophila; species Rhyacophila brunnea. The sequence goes on along the minus strand of NW_028232796.1, from coordinate 19,113,492 downwards.
TATATTTGATATTGAGGTTGCCCAGAGGTAAATTATCTTTAACAATATTTCAGGATTTTGATCGCATCAGAAAATTCCATGCTATGTGTTATGTTGGCTATTATTAAAAACAATACGTACATGTTGCACTAACTATACTTACTAAATAATAAGTCTACAAAATTATTTACTATTTGAAAAATCTTTTTTACAATTCTAAATAATATTACTAAGTTATTTTCAATATATTAGTTGAGAGTCATTAGCTATTTCCGTATTCATACCATTATCAAAACTATTTAAAATTAAGCATTCAAAATAATAATAATCGATTCATATTCGTAAGTACGATATTTAATGCTTGATATCAGATAATCTAGCTAGCTAATATTGATTTATCATGAAATGAATTGCCTTGATTAATTATTTAGAGCTTTTTCAAATTAAGCAGCCAATCAAAATATTACTCACTAAAAGCCCTACCACGGCTTTTCATTGTAATAAAATCAATACATTCTTTGATTAATGGTCTACGCACTAAAGCCGTAAAGAGCTTTCCTGGAAAATTTATTTTTACACAGCGCAATACCAAAGTTTAGTTATTGTTCCGATGATAGTAACAGTAAGTTGTATTAAAATTAAACCATTGGCGTATTAAATTGATGAATTGTGTAACTCAGGGAATACAAAAATAATCGTAAGTTGGTTGCCTTCTAGACGAAACTGTAGCAAGATTTAATTCTCGAGTGTGAAAAAATGTGGGATACTTACACTTCCGGAAACACCGCTTCCGGAAATTTGTACATATGCAGTTCACCGTATCATACTTCACCGTGAAATTTTGTATCGGAAATATACGATCGTATATTAAAGACTGCCCAGCCTTTTTGGGTCGTATTATAGTAATCATATAAAATTCATGTCTACATAAAACAAGGTAAAAAGCCAGCGGCCAAAAAAATTTTGAAAATAGCCGATATATTGGATTATATGTTCAATTCAATTTCAATTTCAATTTAAATTTATTTATTTTACATATTGTGGACATTACAAATTATAAGTTTAAGACGTTGACAACATGACATTTAGAAACAAATAAATATTATTAAAACAGTTTTATGTACATAACACAAGAGATAGATCAGTATTAAGTTATTCTACAGTATAAATGTGTAAATACAAAAAAATATTAAGTATATAGGTACAAGGAAGTACACAGGATAAGTTAAGCAGACCCTATTTTAAGAATTTAAAGAACAACGTCCACCTAAATTCACCCTCACGTAAGTGGAATATATCAATATCCGAAGCGATTTCATTAAACATGGTTATTGCCCTCCCAATTAGGGAATCCAATCCCGAGCCGAAATTCTGATCCCGGGATTTCGGGATTACAATTTGACAATCCCGGGATTGGCATTTTTTTCCATTGTTAATATAAAATTTTATATTTACAAATAACATCGATAAAATCGGTCAAAAATAAATCTAGTATAATTTATACTATTTAAGACATTTATTGTTAATATTGTATACGTTCAATCTTGGAAATACACAAGTTTAATGGAGTAAATAATATTGTAATATAAATAATAATGTGAATTTAATATGAGATTGCTGTTTCTGATAGTAAAGACATAATGAATGGATTAGCGAGATTTCAAATAGTAAAGCAAATAATCATGGCGTACTTATGGCCTTTCCGCATCATAAATCTAATTAGTCAGCCAAATATGAAACTGCCGTAAAACGTATGATAATATCATGGTAGAATTACTTTGTTAAAAGTGCGAAGCATTGTTTTTTCCCAATCTTTCTCATTTTTAATAATTCATGTGAAAAAATAAAATGAATCGGCAACCTACACATGGGTATAAATCAAACTTCATTTAAACTCAGTTTATTTCTAATGTAGTTGTTTTTTAGTAAAAGTATTTTTTCTGTTTTATTTTCGCTTTTATTTTATTTTCCATAAAAATTGATAAAAAAATCAATCCCGAAATCCCGGGATTATGTTTATCAATCCCGGGATTCATAGGTATCGAAAATAGCTCGGGATTGGAATCCCTACTCCCAATTGGCATTACTAATGGCAGGTTAGTTCTGCACCGTGGGAGAACAAACAACGGATGCCCTCGATTCCTAAGGTAATTATCAGAGACACACAAGCCAACACCAGCAAGAATGGCAGAGTTCACATTTACGCCGCGTATAAGTCTGAAAAAATATGTAGCTAAATAAAGATCCCTTCTAAATTTTAAGCTACAGTATGTAAGCATCCCTAAAAGAAAATCAGTCGGATAGAGCCACGGATAATATCCATACAGCCGAAAGTAAAGGAGTCTTAAAAATTTCTTTTGGACTCTCTCCACCATAAGGCCGTACTTCAACTGATGCGGGTCCCAAACGATAGACCCTCTCTCAAGTCTGCTTCTAACTAATGAGTTATAGAGAATTTTTAGTACCGTAACATCCGAAAAGACCCGGGAATTACGCAAGACAAAGCGCAACATCTTTAGCGCCTTTTTACAAATGGTATCTATATGACCACTAAACGTCAGTTTACCGTCAAACGTAATTCCAAGATCTCTTACAGATGATATTCGCGAGAGAACTCTGCCATGCATCGAGTACTGGAAAAACATGTTAGATTGGGTTAGGTAAGGTTAGATTTTCATTCCTAACTTCATGAATTTTGCCAAAATCGGCTATGAAAATTGAATTAATGTTCATATTGAATCTAATAAAATTGAAGACAGTATAGTATACGGTCACCTCTTTCCAATACAAAGCTCTCAGCAAACTGACAAACTGAAATGTTTTACGAAAAATTAACATGTAACCCTTAAACACGTGTTAAAGAATATATTGTTTTCAGCATTTACGTATGTATTATAACTTATATTAAAGTTTGTGACATAAACGAAACGCGCAATAACGATTTGGTATTATTGGTAATATTTGAAAACATTCATTCGGGCCTTGTGTTTCTTCCCTTTGTAACCTGGCCGTAATAAAATAATGTCGGAAAATCAGAAGAAATCTATATTTTTGCCGACATACTTTTTTTTGACTTATACGAGGTGTAATTATGAATTCTTGGTAGTTTTGACCTGAGTGTCTCTGATAACTATCCTATAAATCTGGAATATAATCACAAAAGAAACCAATGGATTAAGAGGCAGACAAGAGTACGCGATTTGATAAAGGTTGTTAAGCAGGTGAAATGGAAATGGGTTAGTGGACAACCTCTGGATAAATGCCTTCTTACAGTGATACCCAGGGGCACTAAATGATCACAAGGACGACCTAAAGCCTCCTGAATAGACGAACTGATTAATTTCGGTAGGTATACGTGGCAGCGAAGAACTTGGGGACCAAGAAGTTTCGAAGAAACTGCGGAAGGTTTTCATTTACCAATGGATCGACACAGGTTGATGATGATGATGATTAAGATGGGATTATGGTATTGGAAGCTATCCCAAATTTACTACATATAGAAAGTCCCAAAAAACTGCTTATTAAAATGTAATTTGAGTATAATGTTGGTTTCCTGATCCGTTTTTTATTCCCATTTTTTTTATTTAAAATATAATTTTATAAAAAAGGTATATTAAATTGATTTCGGCCAATAAGCCTGCGTATTTTACAACGTTTTTATTAGCTCTTATTCTTGTTTGTCCAGTATCTTTAAGCAGAATTGAATTCATTTTCAGTTAATTTTGTTTTGTATGGAAAGTTATTTCAGAAAAATCCGTAAAAAGTAAAAGATATTATTGGTTGCTAAGGGGGTGGTTCTAGCAAATAAATTATTAATATATACGTGCGTTACTATGGAAATCAAAATGAAATGTCAAAATGACATTTGAGTATTCTATATTTGAGGCGTCCAATTACAAAAAGCGACAAGTCCACAATTCGACATTTGCGGGAAACAACGTTTTTATGTTTCAAGCATCAATTATTTGTTTTAACGTGAGATTATTTTTTCCGTTGTATTATATGACGAAATTAGAACCAAATGGCAATTTGTTTCAGCCGATAAACTCTTAAATGTAATAAATATAGGCAAAATAAAATTGGATGTAGCGCTACTTGAACCTCACTTTATAATTTATTCCACATAAGGCACATATTTCCGTGGCACTGTCATGAGTTTACCGGATGCAACAGCATGGGAGACGCCATTTCCAACATTGAACGTTCCCTTATTGGCTGACTCAAACACGCGCGAAATCAACCAAGCTTTAAAATAATAATATGAAACACGGACTTGGCGCTTTTTGTAATAAATCGAGACTTTCTTCGTAGGGTTTTGTCGCGTTTTGGAATTTATAGATCAATACATATTGTGTAAAATTTTACAAAGAATACGTGCGTATTTTTTTCTCGATTTTGGCCAAATGTGGACTTATCGCTTTTTGGAATTAGACGCCTCATTTGTTTGTTTTTTATTTACTTCATATCAAGTACAAGTTTGAGCATATTGAGCATAATAATTCAACAGAAAATTTGAAAACGTTGTCGATAAAAAGCTATTTTTATCTTGTAATTATTTTATATATTATTTAAAAAAAAATCGGTAATAAACTTTGAAAGTTGACAATATAACATTGACCTTACAAATTGTTTTAAAACTCTATTCAGTATGTTATACTTACAATATTTGTATGTGCCCACTGTTTGAGCTAACACGACTGGTTATAAATAATACCGCTTACGCAGAAGGCACGAGTTTGTAAAACAAACACGCCATTGACACTAAAATAGGTAAACAACTAACCTATAAAATTTTCCGGAAAGTTGAACACGTTTCCAAGAAAATGATGGATATCGTGTTGAAAGGGCAGTAACACTGGGTAATCGATAAACGCCACTGACAACGTGGTAGAACCAAGCTGTAGAAAGATCTACGATATGTGACTGATTAACTTTAATTCAATTAAATTTTAAATATAAATATTAATTTAAATAAAAATTATATTATAAATTAATATTTAAATTTATATATATATATATAATTAACATTTGCTAAGGTCATAGAGAGAAATGTAGGTACTTGGCTAAATCTGTTTATAATAATAAATCATTCGTCGAAATGATCGGAAACGGAAGTTGGCCACCATTAGGGCGATCTTCGCTTTATTATTTAGTACCCAAAAGACTTCGGTGAATAACAGGCGCGTACGCAGAAAAATGGTTTGGGGCGGGGAAGGGGGTAGACCTTGAAAAACTATCTATAATATTTAATTTGTTTTATTGATTTTTAATGGGGAGGGAACGGGGTTAAGACAATTTAGTGGATGCCATTGTCATCCACATTTACCACGCCAACTAATTATAGATTATCGTCGCTTCAACCGTAGAATACCGCACTTTTCCAATTACTTTCTTAATACCCAGATACTCTTCACTTTGAGTCTAACTATAAACACTTAGTCTAGAAGTTTATTTAAGGGTGTTCATTTAAATGTTATTGCGAACTGTTGCATCCACAAGTCGCTATCGAATATGCATCGCACAATCACTGCTAACCTTTTAATTACCACATATAAATAACACGTTAATTATATCTAATGGCCAACGACTCCAAACGCGCTAGTCGCGGTGTTAGCACTAAACGATACTATACACAGCCATATTAGGAACGTTAGTGTCCATTTGTGTCATCCGTGCTCTCTTGTATTATAGACATGCCGCATCAGAATATTAAACCAAATATTCAATGCCCAAAATAGTTGCGCCAAGTATAAATTCCAAGCAATTTCAAATATAACGAAATCCCGAAAAGAACGCACATAGCCTAGCGCCCAGAAATCGAATAATTAATAAGTACTATGTATCAGTCTATTAATTCTCCATTGTACCTGTCATTTTGCATATCTATCTTTTCTTTCCGCGTTTCACGCAGATTAAACCGAGGGCGATTGCTTGTCATAAATAACATATATCCACATAAAATAGAACTGACGCTCTCGGTCAATAATGAAGTACTTGTCACAAAATATTTACTTATATTCGATTATAATGAGTCAATCAAGCAGTTCACAAAAAATAATCTCTTAATTGAATAATCGTTCCTCGAATACTGTGTTTGTCTGCATTATATATTAAACTATCAAAATAATAAAACCATACTATCATGTAATATTAAAATAGAAAATAAATAAAAAAAACCATAAAAAATTATTATGTACCCATATAAAAAACTAAACTTAGTAGTTGGACGTAATACCAAATTAAAATATACCGGGTAGTCCCAGAAGTACCCGACCTGACGTATTATAGATAGCAGTTGTTGTTTAAAAACAATGACCATGATAGAAAGTACCAACCTTATAAAGCCTAAGTTTGAAGTTTGACGACGGTACGTTGTTCAGTAATTATTTGTCAGCCATCACCAGTGAACGCTCTCAGTGAATTTGTAAACATGGAAAAAATTGGTCATAGTTATGTGATACAATACTTTCATTTGAAAGGCTTCAGTCTAACCAATATCAAAGCGGCACTAGATTCTACTCTAAGAGTGTCTGCTCCTTTGTTTACAACGGTAACATAATGGATGGCTGAGTTTAAACAAGCTCGGACGAGCTGCCAAGACGAATATTGCAGTGGTCGACCAAATGAGATGACCACACCAGAAATGGTGACAAAAATCCACAAAATGGTATTGGATGAACGTCGACTGAAATTGCGCGAGCTAGCAGACATGGTAGGCATTTCAAAAAGTGCTGTACACCACATATTGACTGGAAATTTGGACATGAGAAAGCTGTGCGTAAGGTGGGTGCCGCGATTACTCACAATGGAACTAAAACAGCATCGTGATGATGTTTCAATCGAGTGTTTGGCGAAGTTTCACAGCAATAAAGCAGAGTTTTTGCGTCTATTCATAACCATAGATGAAACATGGGTCCATCACTTTAGACTTGAGATAAAGGAACAGTCAAAACAATCGACTGAAAGAGGAAAATCGTCTCCAAAGAAGGCGATGACAGTTCCATCTGCAGGCAAGTTCATGGCGTCAGTTTTTTGGGTTGCGCGTGGGGTAATTTTCATTCATTATCTTTATAAAGGAAAATCAGTCAACGGCGTGTATTATGAAAACTTATTGCAGCGTTTGATTGATGAAATCAAGAAAAAACAACCGCATTTGGCGAAAAAGGAAGTTCCGTTTCATCAGGACAATTCATCAGTTCACACATCCGTTATCGCAATGGCCAAAATCAATGAGTTAATGTTCGAATTGCTTCCTCACGCACCCTATTTAGCCCCCTCGGATTATTTTCTATTTTCAAAATTGAATGGCTTGGTGGTAAAATATTTGCCGACAATGAAGAGGTGGAGTCTGCGGTTGATAGTTATTTTGAGGAGCTCGACGATTCTCACTTTATACAGGGTATCGAAGCTATTGAACATCACTGGGAAAAGTTTATCGACCTAAAAGAAGACTACGTAGAGAAATAAAAATATTTTTTCCCAAATTTTTTATGTTTTCTTTGTTAGGTCGGGTACTTCTGGGACTACTAATTGGAATAATTTACAGTTACAATTAGATAAGTAAGTACCTTGAGAAAATATTGTAAAAATTTAAGTTAAAAAAAAACTAGACATGATAAACTATGACATTTAAATCTTTTACGAATCACCTTTCATGAATCATTCTACAATTATTCTATCAAGCTTTGAACTGAACTAGTAGTAAGATCATTAAATTTTTCCGCTTATTGATTAGTATCGAAAATTCCTTCAAAGAAAGTATCGATGGCATTCACGGAGAGATGAGCTTTCATTTTTAGACACATTGTTTTACAGTCAAGGATTATTTATTTTTAACTAATCGATTATTCTCACGATAGAAAATATGATTAATAACCCGAGATTATAGATTCATCTAATAACTGTTATGTACCTACATTTTATATAATACAAATAATATTTAATAATAAAATAATACATATAATAAGACATCATAAATTGAATCGATGGATGCAATAGTATGTATCAGTAGTGAAGGGTGGAGGTAGACTGTTAAGATCCGACATAAATAGTACACACTAAACTTTATCAGTCATGCGTATTTGTTTTAATAGAACTAAGACTACAATTTTACAGATGGTGATGGTTAGTTTTTAAAATTCAATTAAAACAAATAATAGTCAAAAAATACTCGTCAATCTATAAAATATCTCAGATTATGCCAATAAATCATACATAATTTTGGATATTTTATAGATAGAATACTATATATTACCTATCTATTATGGTTCGGTCTGGGCAGGGCTTAATTAATTAAAAAAAAACAACTAATACCATTCAACGAAAAGAAATAAATATGAATGGAAAAGTGTGTACTATTTATGTCGGATCTTAACAGCCTACCTCCACCCTTCGCAACTGTTATGTATCGCAGATTAAAATAATACAAATGAAGACACCTACAACCAGTATCAAAGAAGCTTTGTGTTTTTTCTAATAAATTGTATCATATCGACTGAATATAGGATTTTTATTAATTTAAAATAATTCTTCTTTTTTCTTTCGACCATGTCCGATCCTAATAAGATCATATGGGCCTCCACAGAGTAGAGGTTTGTATTAACAGATTTTGAAATTTAAAATAATTATACAAGCGTAATTATACCCGATATTATTTGACCACAGTAGTTCTCTCAAAGTATTTAAATATTACAACCGGACACTAGCATACGTTTTCCTCACTTATTACATACTTTCTACAAAAATATAATCTGATTATACCACACTAGTAATAATAATTATCTGTCAGGTAAATACGTGAATGGCGGAGTCATATGTTTTCTTTCATGATCCGATTAAAAAATAAACGATTCCCTTATTTGTCGTGTCAGTTTATTTTTCAAATTTACAATTTTGCGATGCCGGAAAACATTCATAATCTAGGTTTATCAAATTGATGATACATTTCTATTAATATTATAATTTTGATTCTATGATAATAGTTTTGATTCTCTTTGAAACATTTTCGATTTAATAAGAATAATTCATTAAATTTAATATATTAGTGTCTTAAATGACTTCGACAAAACATAAAATTCATTATTTAAAATTTTAAAGTTACATGTTGGTAATCAAGTAATTGTTATTTTCGACTGCAATATAATATAGCATCTTGAAGGGTCGTATGCATGAGATTTCTAAATAATTTATAGGCTTAATACTGATCGTTTGCATGCGTGAGTACAGATTAATGTAATCCGTTGTTTAGTGAGGTCACGAATGTGACGTCACTATTTGTCATGGCGTCCATATAATGGCAAACTTAATTTAATAAAATTTCATTCCCCGATCACTAATTCAAAATTTTGAAATTGTAAATGTGTCTGAAAGTGTGCGAACGGTACCATATAAATTTAATAATTATTATTGAATAATTACTATGAACTTTAAACAATTTATCAGCTATTTTATCACATTTATTTTATAATTCCACTGTACAAAAGGACAGAGTATTGTAAACATTTCCATTTGGTGGCAATACATACAGTTATAATATTATGACTAACTTCACTTCAATCACTTGTATTATGGGATGTTAAAACGGAATAAGAATAAATGACAGAAATGAAAATGGATTAAGATAATAATATATAATGATCTCTGTATAATATTATCATTTATACCAATCACCGTATGACACTATTGATGTTACCAGTGTGTTTGAGACTTGCTACAGTAGTTATCTTACAATTAACAAGGTAGGTAGGTACCATGATATTTTGAAAGAATGCTTCCAATTCTTCCAATTGCATATTTAATGCCAGATACAGCAGTAGGTACCTATCTTTGCGGTCGTTTAGCGGAGGTATTTTATCGTAATCTTACGTAAATCCATCTTATCTCTCCATGAGAAATACTTCGTTTTTTGATGTAAGTGAAATAATACCTACCTATTATCTAGATTATAGACTATGGATCAAAATGCCGATTCGATGAGTTGGAAAGGCGATGAGGTGACCGGACATGGGTTCATTCCGGACATTCAGATCTGTCTACGCAAGTAGTATTCCTTATTTAGATGTTGCCTCTACGTCGAGACAGCCATCATGCGGTGCCCAGACCATCAATATTTTTCCAGTTGATGAGAGTGATGTGTTAAAATTTATTAAAAAACTAAAAAAATACTCGCTCTTTGGGACCTGATAACGTCCCTACATTTTTTTTCTAAAGGGGTGTGTTGATTTTGTCAAAGGCCCACTTGCATATATATATAATCTTACAATGGAGACAGGTATGTTAATGGAAACGTGAAAGATGTCGAAGGGTACTTCAATCCATAAGAGTGGTACAGAGTCATCAGTGGAGAATTACAGGCCGGTAGCTGTTATCTCCGCACCAGAAAAAGTTCTTGTGATGATCATGCATAACATGATTTCTCCAAAAATTGAGTCATTCATAATAAATGAACAGCATGGATTTAGAGCAGGCCGATCAATGGAAACTAACCTGATGGTATTTACCGATTATGTGTCATCGGCACTGGATAGAGGCCACCAGGTTGACTGTTCTTACAATGACTGCTCGAAAGCATTTGACAAAGTTGATCATGATGTCCTGATGGAAAAACTCCAACTTATTGGATTGTCTGATCGATTTATGAAGCTATTTGGGAGTTATTTTAGGAACCGTCAACAATACGTATTGTACGGCCTTTATCAGTCACAGACCTTTTACACATTTTCTGGTGTCCCTCAAGGTTCAAACTTAGGGCCGTTGCTGTTCACGATTTTTATAAATGACATAGCATTGGTAATAAAAAATGCTATGTTTTTGTTGTTCGCTGATGACTTGAAACTCTTTTTGGAAGTTGTCACCTTGAACGATTGTCGTCAGCTCCAACTTGATATAGATAATATATTAGATTGGGGCAGGCGTAACAAACTAGAATTCAATATTGATAAATGCAATCTTTTGTCGTTTACCAGAGCCTGAAAAGTGTTGTTTTTCCAATACTCGATGCATGGCAGAGTTCTGTCACGAATATCATCTGTAAGGGATCTTGGCATTACGTTTGAGAGTAAACTGACATTTATTAGCCATATAGTTACCATTTGTAATAAGGCGTTTAAAATGTTGGGCTTCGTCAAGCGTACTTCCCGGGTCTTTTCGGATGTTACGGTATTAAAACTCTTATTTAATTCTTTAGTTCGAAGCAGACTTGAGAGTGGGTCTATTGTTTGGGCACCGCATCAGTTGAAGTATGGCCGTATGGTGGAGAGGGTTCAGAAGAAATTCTTGAGACTTCTTTATTTGAGATTGTACGGATACTATCCGTGGCTAATCCAGCTGACTTTCTCTTAGACATGCTTACATACTACAATCTGCAATTTAGAAGAAATCTTTATTTAGCTACGTATTTTTTTTTGACTTATACGAGGTATAAATGAGAACTCTGCCATTCTGGGCAGTGTTGACCTGTATGTCCCTGATAACTATCTTAGAAATAGAGAACATCAGTTGTTTATTCTCCCAAGATTCAGAACCAACCTGCCACTGGTAATGCAAATTGGGAGGGCGATAACTATGTTCAACGAAATTGCTTCGGGTGTTGATATATTCCACCTACGTGAGGATGAGTATAGGTGGACGTTGTTTTATAAATTCTTAAAATAGGGTCTGCTTAACTCATCCGGTGTACTTCCTTGTACCTATCTAATTAATATTTTTTGTATGTACATATTTCTACTGTTTAATAACATACTATCTATCTCTTTTTTTATGTTATACTGTTTTATATTTCTTTGTTTCTAAATGTCATGTTGTGAACGTCTTAAACTTATAATTTGTAATGTCCACAATATGTTGAAAATAAATAAATTGAAAATTACTTTACAGAATCTACAACATGAACGAGGGCCTCAAGCAAACGTTTGTTGTAATGAATGCATTATTAAAATGACATTTGAAAGTTACAGATGAAGCAGCCATTTTGAATGACGTGTGACGTCAGATTGCTTACGTCACAAACAGTGCTATACGCTATATGGTGGAACATCAGTTAAATTATAACTTATAAAGAATTTGGGAATCTCATACATACGGCCCACGAGCCGCGGTTTGTGCATCACAGATTTGAAGTGTATTCTATTTTTCATTAAATATAAATTTAAATCATACAAAAATAGGTTATCACTATAAGTCCAAAAGCAGGTTATATACTCTCGTGCTACTATTTATTAGTTATTTCCAAATTATACTAATGAAAATGCTACCAGCTTTTTAACTAATCCAGGAAATTGTATTACTGGTCCACCAGTAAATTATATTCTGATTTCACCTTTCCACGCTAATGTCCTTGCATATGTATTTATGTAGATTTAAATTTATTCTCTTTATCCGCTAGAATAATAATAGAAAAAATCGATTTACCATTAGTGAACTCATTAAATATTAAAACGAAATTCTTTTACAAAACAGCAGGAAATCAATTTTTCTGTACATTAATAAATGATAACATCCTTTGAAAAATCATTATCAGTTGTTTGAAGGTCAAATAAAATTGTTCGTAATTTGAATTATTCATTGAACACACGAATACGTATTTCTGATTACATAGGAGAATTTTATTTTCAAAATGTATGTACAGTTATGAAAAATGTCATTGTTATATTATACTGTTTATTTTTTCAGTATCTTATTTATTAAGGCTTAAATAGTTACTGATATGTGATGTGATATTTTCGACCATGTTTGTAAACAAATAAATGATACAAAGAGTATGAGAAGGTATGAGGTATTACTATTTTTTTTATTCTTAAAATGCGGAGTGTTTAGGACTGTGCTCGGTTAAAACCAAATGCCGTTTATTCGACGCTTGCATTCTGATGGTGCTGCTTTACGGTAGCGAATCATGGCACCTTACGAAGGCCTTAGCCGACCATATGTTGAGCTTTAAGAACAGATGTTCGCGACGGACACTGGGTATGACTTTAGGAGTAACGAGGAGATAAAAGAGTGAACCATGCAGTCTCTCACCATGTTGAGAGTGTGGACGCGACGTAGAACTTATCTCGACCACGTGATGGCTTGTCTGTTCTTCAAGCCAACCGGATTCCGGCGTCTTGGATCGCAATGATAGCAGGGCTATTCTAAATAGTAATTAACCAAAAAAATCTTATCTTCCTTCTTTAAGCACTACATGGTTGCAGCATCAATTTCAGTGCGGCCCCGTTTCGGAACGCAGCTGTACAAACATGACGGGTGGTGGTGGAAACCTAGGTAGTTAACACGGTAACACACTGCCTTTATTTTTATTGGCCAAAAATCACACAGATATTACTCGAAGCAATTCCATAAACAAGGTGGTTATCTACAATTAGTGTTAGCATAGTTAACACGCCATACTTGACTCCAAATGTATCCCAATAGAATCTCCAATTGAATTAAAAAAAAAAAACCAATACGATATTTGACAGCTTGCGGTTTACGCGCCAATGAGTGGACGTGTACTGCTCGGGATAATTAACTGCCTAAATACGACATAACATATGTATCACTTTTTTATTGATTTTGGAGTTAAGTGATATATTAGAATTGCCCTGCTGGAATGAGGTAAGAAGACTAGCAAGTGACAGGGATCCTTGGAGGCGCCATGCCATGTATGGCCGAAAAAAGGGAAGAAAGTTGCTTTATTAAAAAAAGTAACTACGAAAAATACATCAAACACCAATAACAAAATACGTACACAAATCGCAACTTTTCTCCGACGCACCATGTCAGCCACGATGCCATAACAGGCCAGTTAATTCAGGCACAATGGCCGATAGTTGGACAAGGATGACTGTGTGAAACGTCTTATTACTGCTAGATAAAGGCCGCTCGATGGGGGTGCCAATGTAAGGCAGGGCTGCGCGGCTTTTCCCTCGCGCTGTTAACTGCCCGACACGATTCCCGGAAGTGAGACGCTATGATACTCCAAACACGAGGATTCTCAAAACAAATATAGCCATGCACCTTTATTATTTATTTATCTTCATTAATTTTACTTTTTAATCTACTGACCGATCATCATTTTTCAAATTCAAATTCATTTATTGACGTATAGTTAACTTTACACATTAACAAATTCAAGACAGAGAAATAAAAGTTGTTGCCCTCCCAATTGCCATCACCATTGTCAGGCTAGTTCTGCACCTAGAGAGCATAAACAACTGATGCTTCCGATTCTTGAGATAGTTACCAGTGATACACGGGTCAATATTACCAAGAATGGTGGAGTTCTCACTGACACCGCTTGTAAATCAGAAAAAAAATACGTGACCAAATATAGATATCTTCTAGCTTCAGCTCTACTCCCAGGAGGGTTTTGGCCTCATCATAAATATACTTCAAACGTGGTTGTATTCTGCTGCCAACCTAACCTAACCTAACAAAGGCGTTGATACTATCGGCCCCCGTAGTTCAGTGTGTAAAACGCTGGCCTTTCATCTGAGGTACTCGGTTAGGTAACAGTTTATTTATGTGATTTTCTCAAAGCCTGAATGTTTCTGATTGATTCTCGACTATTACTAAATACACTACTGTCATTATTTGGCCTCGTGTTCTGTTGTTGTGTTATAAGTATATTATATATTGTGATGTTGCAGACGTCACCAACGACCTAATTAATAATTTGAATTAGTGGAGAGGTTTTTCTCTCGCGAGCAGCACAAAAATTCTGCGGTTAGTACTTCGAGAAAGCATCCGGGTTTGATAAGTGGTGGGGGGAATCGATTGTTGGCCGGTCGATATCCGCTCGCGTCCTTTCTTTTCTGGTTGAACTTTGACAGGAGAGGTCGTGTGATCAGCAACTCCGCGTCAAGTTGCTGAGGATATATTGTATTAATATCATAGTTTGCAGACGGTAGCGCGTCTTTTGTCTAACGTAATTATTCGTTTATGTATTATAATACCATCGTGTACGAACGGTGGTGAATTCTCTTAGGCGTTGCATCGCCATTATGTACTTTCGTAATTATTTGTTATTACGATATAGTACCGTTGACTTTTAATTATAATTTTATATTAAATACAGTGAGGTTAAATTATCATGGCGTTTCATTTAATTTAATTGTACCCTATATTATGTTTTTTTACGTTCTTTTCTTTCAGAGAAAATTCGTTGGCGTCCATTTCGAGTTTAATTTATCAATACTCGCAGTTAACCGCTGCAATGGTATGACAAACATGTCCATCGGATACCAATTGATTCCGATGGTCTTTTCCGTAAAGGATTGGAATTCACCAGAGAGATAGTGCGAAAACCCAATACCCTGAGCTAGCTGTGCCTGTTATCCACATAGGTTGGATAACAGTGTTAATGGATCGTAGGTTGTATGTGGCCTAGTTTCTTCTCAACAATACGAATGTATGTATATTATACTCTTTGTTAATTAACACCTTTAACCTCATCAAAGCTTCTTATATCCTTCTTATTTTCTCTTGTCACAACTTTCACTTACAATTACTTACGCACTGCTTTTGTCCCGCCTACAAATGTGATCTAGTCAGAAAAGTAATCTTATTCATGTAAGTATATTTTTTTGCGAAACTGATAAAAATAATCAATAAATTTTGATCACATTCTTTTGAACGGTTTGACATATTATTTTATCTATATATTTATTAAAGAAGCTAGAATTTACTATTCGTAAGCCGTGGCAATTAGTAACAAGTTTACATTGATTTACTATTGAATACGTAATTGATTAATGATAAAAAATCTCATTGGATGCACACCGTTAAATAGCAATACGCTGAATGGCCTCGAATGCTTTACGAACTATCATAAAATGTGTATGCATTAAATCTATGTGAATTTAGTTATAAAATGTCTATCCTATATAATAAATCAATGGATGCTATATTTTATTATTAATTTTTTATGTTTTAATTCAATTGGTATCATTTTTAGGGGGGTGAAAACTAGGAGTTTAATAGATAAAAAGATTTTACAAAAACATCCTCTACAGTAGGTTTCCAACCCAAGGTGGGTCATAGCATAATCTGAAGACTTCCTCCACCCCCCTCTTATTCAAGGTTAGGATCTTATGTGTGTTTGCACGGGCCGTTATAAAATCTTCGTTAACACCACTTAATCATTGAAGTCTGGAGTTGCCAGTTGACCAGTGCCCATCCGACTTGCTATCCATGATATCATTCAGCGGTTAGATACTGTCCACTCTTGCTACATACCCTGTCCATCGGAGTTGTATCAATACATTCGTGGAATACATTCTTCATTCAATACGTAAATACATTCTTCTTGGATATTGTTGGTGAGCTCTAAGTAATGTCGTATACTTTGTTCTAGCACAGGGTAAAATATTCTATGCAGTATCTTTCATTTTAATATATCAAACCCGTATTCATCAGATGTGGTAAGAGTACAACGCTCCGTTGAATTGGTCACAAATATTGGTAAGATTAACGTCTTACGTATTGGTATATTTGTACGACGAGTGAAATTTATAGATGATTGAGTACCTATATAATAATATTGAGAACTATTTTTTTTAAATCTTTCTGAAAATAAGCACATATTTTTTTGAGAAACACTGAATCGTAACTAAAATAGGTACACAGTACAATAGATTCTTCATTATTTATATATCACAAGTATTTCAGATGGCTAAATATACGTAGGCATTTTAACTGTTTATTAAGTTCAAAGTCATGAAATTCAATAGCGTTATGTTATCCCATCGAGTTGTTTATTACGATTCAAATAATTGAAAAGTAATAAAACTCTGTACTGAGACTACGTAAGAATGTTTGGTAATGGTAATAATTGTTGGTTAACTCTTTTTATAAACCTTGCATCACATAAAATAGTTTTTATTTTGATGAATTCTGATAGTAAAGAGTGACAGTAATGCCAATAGCAAAAACTGCAATTTAAATTATATCACTGATAAATATCATTTTAAATAAGTAGGTAATCAATATGTATTTAAAAACACAATATTTTTTTTCATTAAAATGTAGTTGAATGAGTTTTCTCGAATGCTGGAGGATGATTTTATAATATTTCATAGTTTTAATGTAGGTATTAAAAAAAGACAAATACCTACTCATCATATTTTTAAATTTATATCATATCAAGCTTGATGCGTACGAAAGCTCAAATCAATTTAAATAATATGTTGTAAAATATGAATTCATTAAAAAAACACACATTATTTATAGCAGAAAATTAACACAAAAATGTATTAAATGAATATAAATTTATTCACTCACCAGCTTATGTATGACGGTCATCAAATTAATGGTAGGTACCTAAGTAAAAAAATCCAATAAAATCAAGTAAAAATAAATATTAAAAAAATGCTGAAAGCTTCCAGTATTATCATTTCTTTTGTATCACATTTATGGTGTTTTTTTTATTATATAATATTATACGTACCTATAGGAGGAATACATGTATTATAAAATATCATTAGGCTAGCCGCTAGTTGAATGCTTCTCCATTTCAATATATTATCTGTCTCTAGGGGATCTAGGACGATTTGGCACCGGACAACTGGACGCCACGGAATTCGAAAATAAATAGGCGTTAGGTACTTATAGGTACTTTCAAAAAAAATATTCAATATTATTATTTATATTTAAATGATTATATTATGATTTAAAAGTTGGTGAGAATGTAAATATGCAGACGTAAACAATGATTTAATCGTGCATATGTTTAAGTTTCAACGAAAAAAGAGTTTTTTATTTTATGTAAAGCCTTAGGCATGGTAATTCTCAATCCGCGATGAAGAATACATTATGTTTAGAGTAAAATGAATTCAAACTACTAGATAGTAGATAGAAAATGATTAAAATACCTCGTCTACACGTGTCTACGACAGTGCGGCGTCCAATTGTCCGGAGGCCAGTCGTCCCATTCCCGTCTCTAGGTCTTCGCTGACACGTCCATACACCCTTCTTACTTGGTGATAGGAGCCTAGACACCATAGGGTACCATTGAATAACTACATTTATTTTGCCCAGAAGCGATCCAGTTGTTGTGGTGATATGTCCGGGTCATTTACATTTCATCATCTCGTCGTCGTCTAAATCGCATTCTTTTATCTGCCTGCTTATTAAATAATAATAGGTAATGTGGCAAAACAAGAAAATTGCATTTATATGTATATATAAATAAATAAATTTTATAATTAGACAAATAGGTATGTTTTATTATATAAACTTTTTGAAGACCCCAATATGTATTAGCCCAGAGCCCCTTTATGAATAAATACGATCATGGATAAATTATAATTTTCAGAGTTAGTCATTTATCACATGTTGTACAACATCCATTGTGTAGGTAGATATTATATAATATAATAGAAGAGTTCGAAATGTTGCCTAATAATTAGTATATTTTTTCGCATATTTTAAATACTTGCCTACCTTAATTTTGATCCAGAGAGTGACATTTTCCATATTCTGGTTTCTTAGGTTCCCATTTTTAAAGGTGGAAACAAATTTTTAGTTAAAATTAATTCCCAACATGTGTATCATACAATAATTAATAGTCTTTCATGTCTCATGTCAAGACAATAACAATAATAATTATTAAAGTTAATTTGAAAGAGACATAACATACTACAGATTTTCATGAAGTATGTAATAAGAGACTTAATTCAAATAAATCAAGGAATGAAGAATTGAAGGGGTACAACCAAATATGAAACTCTTATTATATATAGATTGAGCCTAAACTTATAAAAGTGAGACAAAGTATCTATGAGATCTCTAATTATTGATGTTGGGTTATGCTGCTTGGTGGTATTTTATTCTATACTAAAATGGGAAATGGTTGTTTCTTTTATAAAAAAAACACAGAGAAGGAAATATTTGTATGAAGATTCAATATTTTTGGATGTGTTTAAAACATATTTTTAGTTAAAAAAAAATATAAGCAGTATGATTTAAAAATGGCGCATATGGCTTAAAATGACAATATAGCTTCATAACTTACATGCAAAGACAAAAATGACATACTTACATAAACTCACAATAATCAGTAAAAAAAATACTGTACAGTAATAATAAAATATTAGGTTCCCATTTTTAAAGGTGGAAACAAATTTTTAGTTAAAATTAATTCCCAACATGTGTATCATACAATAATTAATAGTCTTTCATGTCTCATGTCAAGACAATAACAATAATAATTATTAAAGTTAATTTGAAAGAGACATAACATACTACAGATTTTCATGAAGTATGTAATAAGAGACTTAATTCAAATAAATCAAGGAATGAAGAATTGAAGGGGTACAACCAAATATGAAACTCTTATTATATATAGATTGAGCCTAAACTTATAAAAGTGAGACAAAGTATCTATGAGATCTCTAATTATTGATGTTGGGTTATGCTGCTTGGTGGTATTTTATTCTATACTAAAATGGGAAATGGTTGTTTCTTTTATAAAAAAAACACAGAGAAGGAAATATTTGTATGAAGATTCAATATTTTTGGATGTGTTTTAAAACATATTTTTAGTTAAAAAAAAATATAAGCAGTATGATTTAAAAATGGCGCATATGGCTTAAAATGACAATATAGCTTCATAACTTACATGCAAAGACAAAAATGACATACTTACATAAACTCACAATAATCAGTAAAAAAAATACTGTACAGTAATAATAAAATATTAGAATTAGATTAAAATTTAGTGCTATACTTGAGTACCTGAACGTAGGTATTAATCATGTCAATATACAAATTATTTGAAAAGGAATGAATCCTTAGTGTTGCTGTTGTCTTCTCTTATTTTAGTGTTTTAGGTACACGATTCTAAAATATTTATATTAATGAATTTAACATAAATAAAAACTCTCTGTTTAATTACTACTACCAACTGCTACGTAGAATGTACATAAAGCTTTCTAAATATTATAATCCTATTAATTAACAGTGATCTAGTTATGTCGTTATTATTGAATTTATTATTAATGGAAGTAGTTCCTGAGCCGATAAAGGTGCTGTCATTATCTGGATGTATCTACCCATATAAAAGATGACTAGAGATTGGGGGTTGCCGGCCGTGTTTGGAATTGCCCGTCACTGCGATTCCGGGAATCAATCCTTTACTTGCTACAGATAATAAGTACCGTGGATGATATCCCGTACATCATTGAACAAGAGAAAAAATAAATTCTATTGAGTTAATATATGGATGATGGAGATAGTGAAGGAGCTATTCAAATTCCGAACACACCTATTTGAATTGATGAATGTTTAACATATTAATGGCATCTAAGAATATTTAAGAGTTTTTATTATGATAACTTTTAATCGTTTTACTTATACATAATTTGGAATACTCGTATTATCAGAAATACACCTATAACTTTTAAAGAACATTATTGTACCGTTTGAAACTTCAACCAATATCCATTGCAATCCGGGTGCTCTCCTGCGAATACAATTTATAATACAAGTCTCAAGCACATTTATGTTGCAGTTGCATATTATATAATTCATACGTACCCAAGAGGCATTAAAAGACTACAGGTACGCTCTAAAATCCGCTGGATAGACGAACTCATAACGTTCATAACAGGGTATAACAGCAAATAACTAAAGACTGAGAAGAGTAGAAAAGGCTAGGGGAAGCCTTCATTTAGTAGTGGTTTGTATGTGATTGTGGAGAAAATTTAACCATAGACCGTATGATCCAATTAAAGCCAGCGCGATTGGTGGAATGGTTGTACATAAGTGCGTGCCCCTCACAGAAAAGAGTTTTCTGTGAGGGGCATTTCTGAGTTCCCTGGTGCCCCTCTATCCGCATTTACCTCACCATTCCGACATTGCTATCTCACCACTTTACCTACGTTATTTTTGAAAAGTTTTATCTTATAACTTCGAAATATTGTTCAGATTAAACTAAATTAGTACATAAAGTGTAACAGATTTTACAAAACTTGTTCTTGAAATAAAATACATTAAAAAATAGATGGTAATCATGGAAAGCTGATCAATATGTAAATATTTCAAAATCACAGAGAGATAATTCAATAGCTAAATTATACAGTTTAAAGAATATTAAGTTCAATAAGCCAATGCAGTAGGTAGGTACCTATTTTGAATTCTTCTTTTTCTTCCACCCTGTCACGTCCCAACATTGGGGCATAGGGCAAGCACAAGTTGGCGCCACTTCCCTCGGTTCATCGCCAACTCTTGCGCCTCACGCCATGTCAGACCTGCAGAACGTAGGTCGCTCTTGGAGTACCGCTGCAGGGTAAGGGAGTGCCGGCCACGGCGACGGAACCCTTGAGGCTGTGCCACAAGGGTACGAAGTGCCGCACTCTTTGGCGGCATCCCGGAATACCTGTCCCAGCCACGTAAAGCGTCTCTTCATGATAACTTCTGTTATGTCTGAAGGCTGTTGTGTCTGCTCACGAACACGGCTGTTTGTAACGCGGTCGTACCAATGTACACCTAAGATTTGGCGGAGACATCGATTCTCAAAGCTCAAAAGCCGAGACTCTTGAGGCTTAGTAAGGTGCCATGTCCCACAGCCATACAGGAGCACAGGTAGTACGCACGCGTTAAGCAAACGACATTTGGTCCTCAGAGAATACAGCCTTGACCTCCATGCGACTCCAAGTTGGTTGAACGCAGAGCCCGCCACACTCATGCGGATTCCAATCTCGCTAGAAATACCACTATCATCGGCAACCGTGGCACCCAAGTATTTGAACCTGGACACCAGCTCGATGGGCAGACCGGAAACCCGCAGAGGAGTGTCGGCATCAATGCATGCAGCGCTGCACATGGATTTGGTTGTTTCGAGTTCGCGGCGAGCCTGTTCACGGTTACCTCCAACCTTTCGATCGTCGAGTCAAACACGACTGCGTCATCTGCATACTCCAAGTCGCACAGTCTTTCTTCGCATAGATCGGTTGTTTCATGTCATCGATTGTGTCAAAACAATAAATATTACTAATATCTTCATCGTGCGTTATACGGTGTCCGTATAGGTACGAGTATAATTTTACAATACTTCGATCAACTGTCAGTGACTGTCACAATATTAGTAATAAGCAATAAAATATACCAGGTTTTATCGTATCAGTATTGATTAATAATACCTATATTATTTATCAAGTAACTAAAAGTCAAATTTGATTTTTGGTTTATCAAATAAATGTTTATTTGAAGCGCCTAGTTTCAAAAGCCCCTAAAACGATTTTAGGTAGTTCTGAGAAAAATGAGATAAAATCATATCTATTAAATCTGTGAACTTTATGTATTTATTTTTTAATTCGTTACATTCTAAGGAGTATTTTGGCTTTCCATTTTAGCACGTTTTGAAATTTACCCTAATTTTTGATCACACGTATTGACGATTTTTGACGATTTTTAAAGTTAAATCTTTGGCCATCATATAGGTAACTAAAATATCCATTTAAATACATATCTACCTCAAAAATTTTCATAAACAGTTTTAGGGGCTTTTGAAATTAGGCGCTTCATTTAATCTCCAGAGATGATCATTCCAAAATATTTTAATCCACATAACTAAAATATGAATATGAACAAAATAATTTAAATCAATAAAATCGAAGACGACTACGCCACTGATGTGTGCGAAGAGATAAGCAGATTTAAAATATACACTCTTACATTTTATCATGAATATCTGAGAATGGATGTTTGTCAGTAGATGTTAGAGATGAGAAAACTGGTCGATTGTGAAGACTAAGTATACTTACTACCAGTATAAAAAAATACTTAGTATAGAAACTTGTTCCAAAATACTTACTAGTATTTGGAATACTATGTAGAGTGTTTGGCGTGCGTATGCGACAAAAGTTTCATACTCAACTGAAACTAAAACCAACTCCATATTAGTATTTGAAATACGTATCGACTCAGGGAACTTATACTGTGTATCGGCTTCAATAGAATCGCTAAAAATACGCTGAGCTCCGCTTGTCGAAAAATCCCGTTTTTTATAAAATTTTAAACACATTTTAAATTTATGAGTTGTTTTTCTGTTAGGTTACAATATTCTTGTTAACAAAAATGAATAACAGTGATTTTTTTGTTTTTGTAAACATGTTTTGAACGGTCATATAACAAGCCTAAGCCTGTGCGTCATCTCACCACTGTGCCGCCACACAAAATTTATGACCTATTATTCATACATTAACACGCAATATACCTATATTCAAGTGCTATTTCGTTCGCGCGCATTTAATGTCAATAGTGTTGAAAGTCTACCAACTGGTGAGTGCACAGAACAGCGACTCGCGAGTTTTTTGGAATAAGTTTATTGGGCCACACATACTGAGTATGGGTAGTTTCATCCAAAACTTGAGTACACAAACTGGTGACCGTATTTTCAACTCACCTCTAGTAGATATACAGCAATTTTTCGTTGCGAGTATGTAGGTACTGCATCCAGATATTTGATGAGTGCATAAAAAAGACCAAGAATAGTGCAAACGTTTAATTAATCAAAAATTAGTCATCTTGTTAATAACTAAATGGTTACCCTAATACAAAATAAAATATTACAACATTTGAAGGGGTTGAAAAAGGGTAGATATTATTATTATGACATCGAACTTAAAAAAACAAAATGTGTACTAGCTAACCGAGTAGTGAATCACCAAATAGTTATTTGATTGTATGAAAAGATAATTATTTTATTATGCATGCATATAAAATTCAATGTCATCACAAAAGCACTGCGCTAAGTAGGTATAAGAAACACCGAAAAGGGGTTGATTTCAATAGTAAATTAAAAAAGATACAGACACAAAATAAACACAAATTTGTCACAAAATTAGACACAGTGACCTTTATATATTGAATAGTTCCACGATAGAATTTTACAAAGTTAACCTTAAAAATAGAAAAAAAACAGGTAGATACTTGCCTACCTTGATAATGTGTGTAGTAAACGGGTCAAGGAACATTCTTCGCCCAGCATTATTCGACCATAGCTATTCCCGCCTACAATTTTTCGCAGCATATATTATATTATAATATATTATTATGTATTTTTTTCGGATTGGTTTATATTAATTTATCACAGCTACTTCGTTTGTATAGCATGTCACTTGCCGAAACGAATGTTTCATCTCTAGTTTACGATGAGAGCATAATATATAACTAATAAAATACTATAGGTTTTTTTTTTAAATAATGAAGAACTTATTTTTTGTCTCTAAAATATTATATTAAACAATCCGTGGACGGAAAGCGACAATGATATTCGTCCTTACGAAGGTCACTACCTAGGCTGTGGAGACTATACACTCACCTCACGTAAGTGGAATATATCAAGATCCGAAGTGTTTTGGATAAACCTAATTATTCCCCTCCCAATTGGCATTAATAATGGCAGGTTAGTTAAAATAGCCATAAATATTCGTAGTATTCGTACACGTCTAAAAAATAAGCGATATGAAACTGATTGCAAACGTAGATGCAAGTTTAAATTCAATTTATTATTACAGCATCTGCGATGGCCTAGTTATTCCAGCACCCGTATCTGAAATTGTGGATCGCAGGTTCGACTTCACGGCTGGCAAAAATGCTTTTTTTTAACAATGTTTTTTCGATCAAGTGCAAGAACCCAATTACTTGATCTAATGACTGACAACCATTACTTTTAGAAATGTGTATTATTATTATCATAATTATGTATATTATGTGCCGCTAAATCCTAAACTCTCAGCCAGTGCTTCATGCACCTTCGCACGCTTCGGGCAACACTGTGAAGTAGGCAAATAGGTACCTTCATAAAAATGTAACTACACATGTAAAATAATTAAACAGCTTACGAGGCACTTAAACAAATTTCTATTGGATTGAATATAACTGACTGAATTGCTAAGACGCCATTACAAAATTTACCGATATGATTACACATGCAATTTTCACGTTTTCAATAGTTTTCCTTCGCCGGTTCAACGGTAGAGGCGCGCTGCGGGAGTCTGTCGGTATAACAGGTTTCTGCACCACAGGTTCGGACTCTCGCTAATCAAGTTAGATGGTTTGCCTGGCGTTACGATCAACACAATCGCAAGGTAATACCTTCTCGTATTTTAATACAAATAATCATTCGATAGATACTAGCTAAGAAAACCAATGCTAGCCTATTACAGGTGTTGTTAATTCGCTATTATTATTTCAGTGTATTATATAAGTTTTTATTTTAATTAAGTTTATTGTCACTACCATTACTTACATCGGTACTTACTTACTTCAGCCTGTCACGCCCCAGAGGTTGGAGCATAGATAAACCTGCAGAGGAGTGTCGATGTCAATTCATGTAGCACTACATATAGATTTGGTCTTCGCCACATTCAGATGAAGACCTTCACGTTTTGGAGTCTGCGATGAGCAATTACCTCACTACCATTCGACTTTTTTAATCAACTGATAGATGAAGGCATCTTCAAGCTCTCTCCGCTTTTCTCGTTTCTTTGTTATTCGCATGCCCTGAAGTAGCTTCTTGGTCATGTTATATCTTTCGAGTATCTACCACTGGGTTATCGCCATAGCCCCCACAATGAGGGGCGCTGACAGGGCTGTAGCCTAGGGGCCCGGGCTCAGGGGGGCCCGGCGTGGCAAGTCGACCAGATAAATGAGATAAACACACATCTTAAATTCGCTCTAATGGTAAAAAAAGTAAAAAATTGTTAAAAAATCACTAAAAATACACTGATTTTTATTTGACCTCGAACACCATCTGAAAAACGCCACCGTAGTGCGACAGGCTGTCTTTAACCTAAGCGATGGGTAGAGGGGCCCGCCAAAGATCCTGGCCTGGGGGTCCGCTTCAGGATGTGGGGGCCATGGTTATCGCATTCATCCAGCGGTATTAGATGCATATTATGAGAACTTTAAGCATAGTACATTAGTGAAACACATTGGGAGATTGTTCTTAAAAATTAGGTTAAAATGTCAGATTGCACTCCACACCAACATTGTTCAGGGTACAAATTTGTCATGCATACAATCATATTATTCTATGGACACTTACAATTAAATTACTCTAATATTATTGTCTTTGGGTCAATAAATTGGTTCATTGCAATACCATTCTAAAAGCATATTAGTTGACATAACCATTTATCGTCAATACGAATATCCCTGTCTTCCCAATTGAGTTGTCTGAACAACTTTTCGAGAATAGCCATAAAAAGTTTAGGTGAAATTGAATAATAAAAAATAAAATATTATACAAAACCCGAGACATTGACTTATTAATTAATGCAACATCTAAAAAGAAGGATTCTCGAAAACAACTAAATACGTCATATAATATGAGTAGGCTATAAGCGAAAGGGTCACTCTTTGAAATATTTAAATCAGACTAAATAATTCAAATATTTTTTATTTAAAAATGGTCAAAATAGCTTACTACACTATTAATATAATAAAAAAATATAATATACCTGAAATTCTCTCAAAAATGTGTCATTATTTGTATGCAAATATCTCAATATGTAAGTACCTAGTGAAGAGAGGCCCTTTTGCTTTTGCCCTACTCATATAATATAATATTATAAATGTGTTGATAACTACATAAGTCTACTAACATTGCAATAATGATGCATTATATCACATATAACTTTCATTGTATTGTGTATGTGTATTTATGTGGTTAAAACATTCATTTTATATCGGCTACGTTCGAATAAAGATTGTATTTGAAAAATTCTCATAATGTTTTTGATCTATTCTGTTAACGTGTCTACATTATATATCTATCTATATCTAATATGAAAGGGTATGTTTTATAAAAGATAATGATGTGTGCTAACTTTTTTCTAGTACCAGCAGCACATTTTGGCCGGAATCCGATGGATGTGGATTCGAGGCCTACCCGGCAGATACCTATATTGTTTAAAGATTTCTTTGTAAACGTGCATGGAAACATGGAAAACCACCACTACTTTCAAAAAAAATAATATTTGTATTCGTTCTTTTATTCGCCGCCCTTCATAATGTGCTGCCTCTATGCAACGCATGACCTGCCTACCTTCACGGGAAGTCACTGATGCTCGGAGTAGTGATACGCGTAAGACAATTGTGCAATCAGACATGGATCTCAATGTACTCTAACGCCAGTCTAACAAAGACCGCAGCTCTGTCATATATAACCCCTGCCATATAAACGTATGCTGTGAGCTGTCACGAACGAAATAGTATAATTGAAAATTATTAGTGGATGTGTGATTGCTACTGCGCTGTTTCTCGGAAAAACATTAGGCGATGGCTGCTCGTCGATCTAAGGCTACACATACACGGTATATTCAGATGCACACTACTGCTACAGCTTATGCAGCTAAAAGAGGTTTTAACACAACGCATTTATTAATACTTGTTATGTGAAATAAACAACTAGAAGTTTAATAAACTATTTTTTCTTTCAACAAATAATTCACAAGATTTAATAATGTTAAGTCTAGTAAAGAAGAAATTATTTATTGAACATTTTATTAAATTATTGGCAAGTGCAAATACGTTATAACAAAAATTTGGAGAGATCCTTACACCATTTAGTAATTGGGGTAAATTGATTTAAAATAGAAAAGCTGACTGTCAAAGCCATAAAAAAATTAGAAATCGCTTCAGTGAGAATTGTAAAAACACTAGTTGATAAAATATCGTCGCAATTAGACAGGGCATACATAGGTTAGTGGTTAGGTTAGGTTAGGTGAAGTGTTTTCAAATTATGTATAAGCTTGAATTTGGTATTCAACGTAAATATTTATTGTTTTTACTGTACGTGTTTTTCTCGCACTTAATGGAGGACTTAGAGACGTAGATGCTTGAGGCACTGACTAATTTTGAAGCCACCCGCGTTCAGATATTAAATAAAAACCATAATTTTTAATTCCATACATACCCACTAAAAATATCAATGAATCTCTTTCCTATAGTCACATACTGAAAATAAAAAATAAATTATTGGAGATGGCAACGATTGCACATATTATATAAGCATATCTTCTCTAAAGTCTAAAGAACGGTCAAGAATGGAATTACGAAATACCATATGGACCCCATTTGAATGTCAGATTCTGTCCAGTTGCGAGTCTTGATTGGGTAGTTTTCGACAGTGGTTCCCCCATCCATTATAGGTCTGTAGATCCAAACGTGTCATACAGTATACTGTACAGTCCCTTGTATCGTGTATACGCCGCTTAGTGTTCATATGACGCTTAAAGATTCATAAAATATTCTTGGGGTGAATAAACTTGGATATCTAGTTGGATTCTGTATTCTATGAGGAGTCGAAATTAATTTGATTTGTGTATCAGATCTTTTTATTGTTTTTCCAGGAGTATGCGTCAGTACCTATATACAAGTTTACATAAAATCAAGGTAGACTTACTCATATATGCGTAAACGAAAATATAAAAGAGGTGTGTTTCTAGATTACGAGTCTGATGTATGGAATATCACGAATGTCGAAAAAAATGTCAACAAATCAATGCACATTCAATTAGTAACGTTTGCATCCAACACGTAAACCAAACAATCTGACGTTTTTCATTTTTTATTCAGAATTTAATTTACAATTTTTATTGTCGTTTACTTCTTTATAATAAAAGAAAATTATATTTCGATTCCAGCATTAAATACGTCAAATTTAGTATTTTTATTCTGACATTTGAAACAGAAACAAAAGAGCTGCCATAGTAACTGAACATTTTATTGCCATATAAATAAAAAAGTAAGAATTAAAAAAAACTCTATCGTACTGGGAATACTGGATCCACAATGTGTTAATTAATTCAATTAATTACTGACAAAACAACCATGAAAATAATTTTAAATTTACATATTTTTACTATTCTTGACAATTAAAAAAAATGTAAATAATTATCGAGAATAATAATGCATATTTTTTTAAATGACCACAATAATGATGAAATGCGATGTGACGTCACTAATTAAGCGTTTAGCAACTGTCATTTGGTCTATGTATGTTATATTAAAGTTTTATATATTAAGTTTCTATAAATCTAGATCTTAATTTAATTCATAATATTATATGTATCTCATAATGTCACATATTTTTTTAGGAAGATTATTGTTTGATAGCTCAGAGCATTTTAAGGAAAATGTCAATAAAAATACATTGAAATAATTATAGATGCCCTCGTCACAATTACCTAGTTCAACTCCACAATCGTGACAGTTTTCATTAAAATCATAATTTACTCAATATGCTATATTTTTAATATCCATACCATGGAAAAATCGCAAAGACATACTTTCGGTATATTATGAAGCTTAAAATGTTATTACCTTGATTTCAATAACAATAATCGCACGATCAATTTAAATTCCATTTCGTGTATCCCACTTATTCTGCTTCAAATTAAATATTGATGTGTTGAATCCTTTATCTTGTAAGCTAATTCCAAGGAAAAGTCAATATTTAGAAGAAAAAAAAAAACTTCAATCATATATTATATAATATTTATGTTTTACCTATATAATTCAAAATAATATGTTTGTTTGATATCCTTTTATTATTTTTGTTTATTTAAATTATCTTTCCTGCCAATTTCAATTTTGAATTTTCAAGACAGACCACAAAGTTTGAATTTTTTGGATTCCATTTTAACTTGATGTTCTTTTGTTTGACATGGCTGTCAGAATTATTTCAATTGTATGTCTTGATACAATTTAATATTGAAGAATGTAATTAGTATTATTTTGGTGAATAAGATATTATATTATATGTATCAATGAAGCGACCTCGTGCGTTGAAGAATACTTCAGCTGGTAATAAATATAATACACGAACTGGAGTATATACCATAGCTCTAACAATGTATAGTAGGTAAGTACCTACTTTATGGTATCGACACATAAAGTTAAGATTTTTCATGACAATTTAATATTTTCTTGTTGTTCTCAATAAACTGTGAAAAGCTGTTTTATAGAATGTATTTTTTTTTTAATTATTTTTTCTATTTTATTTAAGATATATCGTGTCTCGCCTACTCATATTCAAATTTCGAAAAGGAGTTTATCGCTGGAAAATACGCGATGTCATAAAATTGGTAATTTTTCCAAAAAAGGTTAAGCATATATATCTGACAAGAATCTGTAAAAATCATTATACAATGTATGTAGATTTCAGTGTTAAGTGGATGCAGTATGTTTATACAATAACAAAGTTGTGATCGGAGAGGAGAAAAATAAAACCCTTTATGATGTATACAAAATTGATGTAGCTTGGAATTTGACTCTTATGCAGGTATAGTAGTTCATTTTTCTATCATTTTTCTATCATTTTCATATGTATTTATCTACTTTTTTAGAGCATACTCGACACTAAAAATATCATAATATGGACCTCTATGGAGTGGAGGTTGTATTAATATATATTTTAACGAGAAATTGGTGTTAGCCACTTGTTAAACCTATTCGGTCCATACTCTGGTCCAAATCCACATTGAAAAATAACATGTGATTTTTTTTCGCCAGACCCGGGATTCAAACCCAAGACCTACGATATTATAGGCTCACACGTTACTAACGTTACGTTAATAATGAAATAAATATGTCGTTATTCTGACGGACTGAATTTTAGAGCAATAATAATTGTAATTGAGTTATTTTACACAAACTTTGTGCATATAATAAACTCAATTGTTATTATTCATAATGTAGAAAATATCTAAAAAGTATAAGTGGATGAAATAGTTAAGCTTAGCGGAAATACCTACGATGCAACTTCTTAGGCCTATTATATTATGTCGTGTCAATCTCTATTGAACTAAAACTCTAACTAAAAGATAGAAAACTCCGAAAAATAGATCTAAAGACTGTTGAATCATAAATAGCTAAGTTCTGCATAAATACATGGTAATACAAGTGGATAGAATCGAGAGTAATAATCCAGGCTGACGATAATTATGTCTACTTTACCAATAGGTATACAGTGGTAATATAAAATCAATAATTCATAATAATTTATGTAGGGTGATTTTGAATGAGTTTGTTCGTAGACTTCTATACTATATTATATTGTATCTGAATATATTATGTAAAATACTATTACGTAAACAATATATTTTCCGTCAATTTTGTGACCTAATGAACCCTGATTAGAACTATTTATTTCCATGGTAAAAATATACCATTTGACAGGCTTTCCCGATATGACTTTTATCTTTTTCAATGTGTTCGACTCTTAGTGAAAACGGTATATTTTATTGTGCGAATATATTATATTCCCCATTTATAAATAGTTTTTATAAATGGGGAATATAATAGGCTTTTATTATGTTTTCGACGCACATTTTTATTTTAACATAAGTCACCGCCCATAAGTTACTAAGAGACTAGACTTTCTCATGATGCCCGCAGTCGAAGATTCCTTCTTGCACGTGGTGAGATGTTGAATTGTTACGTACAGCCATCTATAGGCTCCAAAGCCGTCGATACAAGAACCAAGTTTGATCTGAACCCAACGAAGGCCGATAGGATTCCAGGAATCGAATGAAACGAAATACGTACAGGTGTTATGGCGGCCTGGTAGATTCGATGCATTCTTTATGGCCTTATATAGCGAACTTGACTTTGACTGCGAGTTCAAAGTAAGTATTTTGATTTATGACTTTGGTAGTGTGGAGTTACGTATCTGGAGCAATTGATTAGTTATGATGATAGCTTATGTAAGTCAGATGTTTCCTTACAGATTTTTTAGAAGAAAGTTTAAATAACTGAATCATTATCATCAACAGCTGTTGTCAATTTACAATCAAATGATGATTTCGTAAATTCGATTTTTCATTAAAAATATAAGACTTTATTGTTGCCGTCTGTGGATCTATTCTATACATAAGGCAACTATCGGAGACTATCAATGGTAGTATATTATATTTATGTATTGAATTGGTTAATTGTTACAATACGCTAAAAAGACACACTGTTAAAAATTGCGTTATTTTAACAACTCCCCCTTGGCTGTGTTAACTTTTAGAGCGAGATAGACAGTTTTGACTGTTTAAACAATCGGCAAACTTACTGTAATAATAATTGATACAATAAGTTAGCTGTTATTATAATACTTCAATACATAAATATGATAAACTAACTTCAATAGCCGATTAAAAAATCCAGATTATAAAAGATATCACAATAAATTATTCTAATTGTTAATTAACTATGTTTTTATTTAACGAATAATTCACAAGATTTAAGAATGAGAAGTCTTTTCAAAAATTATGTGTGTTCAATAATTAGAATGTTAAATTCTTAAATCTTGTGAATTATTCGTGGAATAAAAAAAATGGTTAAGTTCAAGTAAGTGACAACAAAAAATCTTGAAGTGATCCGTGACGTCGGTTAGTAATTAAAGCAATACCTAATTTAATTCAAAATACAAAAGCCGAACATTAAAAGTCATTAAATTTGTTAAATTTGTCGCAATTAAGTATGGCTCCTTTCACATAGTGGTATATGCACGTGGACGCGATACCCAAGAGACGCAGGTTCGATTCCTGAGGGGTGTTTCACTTTTTTCAAAAAGAATTTTTCTATTGGTTAATATATATTTTTTCAGAAGTGTTTTCAAAAATGACGTATGTTCAAATTCTAATTGATTTAAGTTTTGCGCTAAGTAATCCATTTGTCATATTTTGCAAACCACCGCGTTTCGCCTTTCGGCATCTTCAAACACTATGTGCACTCACAAATAGAAATTGCATACTGACACAGAATACAGTTATTTCATGTATATACAACCAAAATTTGTCCGTATGTAGTGGGCCATATATTATTACAGTTCACAGCATAATATTGTATTATAAATAGATAGCTGTATGATATCAATAATAATTAATAAAACGCTTAAAAAACACGTTATATAAAATTTTGTTGAATTTTAATTGCAAGTTAATTTATTGTCTTTTAAACATTGACTGGCAATACTAGATATATACAATTATTTAACTTTATGTCATATGAAGATATAAAAAATATATAAATAATAGTATTCAGAGTATTTTATAAAGTTTTATTATGATTCTAGATCATATTACAATACTTAACTACACAGACTAAGCTAAGTATGTAGATTAGTATAAATTTAGTTATTACTTTACTATTACTGCATTGTACCAAAAATCAAGAATCAATAATCGATTGAAATTAAGTAAATTTGAATTGTATTCTACTTAATAATTTGAATTTAAATTTTCTTGACTGAATATTTTCTTTAAAATATCAAAAATAATTTTAAATAAAATTAAGCCAGATATAAAATCTTTAATGGATCATTTCGTATCACTGCAAGTATTTTATCTCTTGTAGACCTTCTTACGTGTATACTTTGGAATATTCTACTTGCTGTATTGAAGATTCATTATTAGACTTCCTGGAAAAACGCACATTTCATTGTGATCGAACCAGCGTCGATCAGATAGATTGGAGTCTATTATTTAAAAGTAATAGCCCAAACACGACTTTGGTATGTGTGAACAAGTCTTCATTCTACAATACAAACTAATAAAATTAATATTAATCTATTACGAAGCTATGTAGTAATAGATGATTTGTTTATTGAATTATAATTAAGATAACAGCTGTTCATGGTTCATTTTATAAACCAAAGATTAATTAAATACAAAAATTTATTGATTAGACTGAGGTTAACGTGGTAAAAGTTTACAATAATTGGAAGAAACGAACCACTTTTTTACCACGTTTTTATTAGCTCGTCTTCTTGTTTGTCCAGTACAAATCTTGCAATCGATTTTTAACTAACTTCCCGACTAGCTAGACATTTGAAACTTTTAGAATATATCAGAACACGATGACAAAACATTCTTTTAATACTTTTAGCCATCTTTAAGCAGAATTGAATTCATTTTCAGTTAATTATGTTTTGTATGGAAAGTTATTTCGGAAAAAGTAAAACACTATTATTGGTTGCCAAGGGGATCCTAGCTATTACGTTATTAATATATACGTGCGTTACTATGGAAAAATAAAATTTTAAATAAAATTTTAAAACGTTGTATATAAAAAGTTCTTTTTATCTTAAAATTATTTACTGTAATAATTACTTTAAAACAATGCAATATTTATTATTAATAATCATCATATGTTATTATTTCTATTATGTTTATGTTATGACTCTTTGGGAAGAATTTATATTTTCATGAGGTAGTTATAGAATGTATATTTATTTTACACGAAGTGTTTATATCTGTGTTATTTTTTTTCAGTATGTAAATTGTACTAGTATTTGTGGTAGGTAAATAAAAATAAGCGTCGAATAGGTAATATTTCGACGCTTGCATTCTGACGGTGCTGCTTTACGGTAGCGAATCATGGCACCTTACGAAGGCTTAGAGCAACCGTATACTGAGCTTTGAAAACAGATGTTTGCGACGAATACTGGGTGTGCGATGGTATGACTTTAGGAGCAACGAGGAGATAAGAGAACGCACCAAGCAGCCTCTCATCACGCTGAAAGTGAAGAAGCGACGTTGGACCTGGCTCGGCCACGTGCTGCGGATGTCAGAAGAGAACTTCAACCTGGCTTGCCTGTTCTTCAAGCCGCCCGGATTCCGGCGACCTGGAAGGCCGCTAAATATAATCTACAGAGTGTATACGGCGGAGCTACGGGATACTGGTTTGACCTGGAACGAAACAAGAAGACTGGCGAGCGACAAGGATTCTTGGAGGCGCCGCGTGGTGTCCGTATGCTCCAGTTAAGGGGCGGATATGGCCAAAGAAAGAAGAAGAAATAATAATAAAAACTTGGTATAAATTTTGACAATACTATTTTCAAATTATTTTCTAACATATTATTTAATATTTCAACGAGATTTTAATGATTATTTTAAGATAAAACCAAATTAACTCAATTATTTATCCAAATTTAAATACGCGCGTTGGTAATCAATAATTAAGTTAATATTTACTTGGTGGGTTTTAATTTACACTTAACATAACACATAATAAATTTTACATACTGTTTAGTCTATGGTTATTTAGTTGCCACACCAATATATCATGATAACAAAGTTCACGTAATCTTGATAATGGAAATATATTAGTGACAACCGAAATAACTATCGTCTAAAATCTAATTTGTCGAATTAAATAATATAATTATCATCATCAGCCGGAGACAATCCACTGATGGATGAAGGCCTTCCCTAGCTTCCTCCACTCTTCTCACTGTCATGCACATCCACCGAAATTTATGAGCTCCAGCTAATTTTATGGCATCTAGTGCACTTTAGCTCCCACCGTATCACTGCATTTGTCTAGCGGTTGTCCGCTCGCCGAGCTACATGTCTAGCCCATTGCCATTTCATCTGCTTATTGACCTCTATCACATCGCATACTCTATTCTTCTTCTTTATACACTGGTCTGTTTAGTGATCTTCACGCATTATGTCCAACATGCGTCTTTCCGTGCCACGATGCGCTACTCGCATTTATTTGATTTCTCTTGAATTAATAGTTGGTAGCACACATTTGTTGAACAATTTACGCTTAAATAATATAATATTTTATCTTATTCAGTTAAATGCTTTAAAATGAATTTGATCGCTAGTTTTTAATATTCAAAAACAGAAGATTACTTAAGAAGAGTACCTAACTGCATTAATTTATTGTAGTTAAAAGTAATTACAATTCCACCTGTAGAAAATATTTGTTGTTGGTATTAACTCACTTTAATCGATTTACTAAAATTCATATTCAATATAAAATAAAATAATTAAAAGCAATATATTTTTAATATCAATAGGTAGGTACCTACACCACAAAAAGTGGTGGTCGATTCATGACAACAAAATATTGATCGATTATTTAGATACATAACATCATCGTTGATATTTAATTACTAATGGATACTGCATCTGATGAATAAAAAGTCCTTCGTAAACGGTCCTCCTCACAAACATTTGGGTTTGTTAATACACAATATTATATTATAATATTGGTATACACATATTCAAAATTCACGTTCAAGTCGTTGATTTAGTTTTCGAACGCGTGTGTACTTTAATATTAAGATGGATCAGGATGGAGATAAATTGTCTCTATTTACCACATATTACCATTTATTACTTCTCTAAAAAGGTATAGTAAACAGTATTATCAAATGAGATTTTCCAAATTAATAGACCATGACTTTTCTTGAACGACGACGCAAATAAAAGAAAAATTCAATACAAAAATATTGTTATTGTCCAGCTGATATCAAGATTAGAGATAACGGAAACAACTATTGTTATAGAGAGGAGGCCATTTCTGAAACACCCGTTATTGTATAATTATAACCAATTCAAGTTATTACGGTATATTATTATTAAACAATTCAATATAATGAATTCATCTAAGTTAATTATTTTTAAAACTCAAGATATAAGTTGATTGATTATACGTTATTTAATTGGTAATTCATTCGATACAAATATTTTTCTAGTGGTTTTCAGTAAGCCTGCGTTGTAGGTATCTCTCGGTTTTTTCATTAAAGTTTTGAGTATTAAGAGTGAACGATAGTGAATCAAGTTGTAACGTATGCCTCAGGAACCTAGGAAATGGCTAAAAGCATGGAAATAGTGTTAGGCTCATTTGATCGGTGCATGCTGCGTGATATCTTCGGACCCACCAGTGACACAGTTGGGATGGAGACGCAAATAAAATAATTACGATTTGTACACTTGGTACGAGGGGCCGTATATTGTACAGTCCATCAAATTGGGAGATACGTACACAGGCTCGACGAGTCACGTATGACAAATAAGCCGACATTAGGAAAATCTGAAGGCAGACGAAGACCTGGCCGTTCTCTTACAAGATGCTAAATATGTTTTCGAATTTTAGTTGAAAGATTTTGTTAACGTAATATTGAACATAATATAGTATATAATGACGTATACAAATATAATGTGGCAATTATATTCATTCATCATTTTTTTAATGACTGGAAATCGATTTAAATATAATTCACTATTATCTATTAAGTACAATTATTGCGTTTTTTGTATTAAAAGATAAGTAGCTCCAACACTGATAAACTAACACGAAAAAATTGAATATCTGCGAATATAACTTAAATCAAATATAATTTAATTGACGATAGTATCGTATTTACAATTAAATATTATCAATTAAAAAGAATAATTCAATACCAAGAGACATTAATTGTATACAGCAGTGTAGAGATATTGTTGAGTTGCTATAAACAATTAGGTATAACACGCAAAAATGATTATAATGTCCACTTGGAGAGAGTTCAATGTGTTATAAATTGTGATATAGCTAGCTAAGTACATAAGATATTAACACCGAGAACCTAAGTAACGCATGAGAATTTATGTATCTAATAGAAATATATTATGTATCTGCAAAAATTTAAGAAATTTCAGATCTCTTTTGATATTTTATAACCCAAATTAATAATTATTAACAACATAAATAACTGAAATATCAAAAAACCTTTGATTGTGTTCAGTTCATTTTAAACATAGTTTGTGTGAAAACTTCTGAATCTCAAATTTGCTGTGCTAATTATTTTAATAATATTATTATCACTTATGGATCAATAATTTCATACAATTCAAAGATGTCGCTGTCTCTCACATTGTAATTTTATTACTTACGAATGGAATAATAAAACTGTAGTAGTTACATTGTATTTGGTTTAGAAAATTCTCGTATTTAAATTATCAATTTTCATTTATCGTCACCGTTTTAGCAAAACCATCTATGTGCACTTTCTCAAATTGTGCAGGAGAAGGATAAAACTGAATAAAAAAATAATGTTACATTTAAACATTAAAATTATGAAGAATGCTTTATTATAATCAGAAAATGGTCTAAGATTATTATTTTGTTTACAAAAATCTTTTATTTTTAATACAAAAATAATAAAAATACAGTTTGTGATGTCACATAAGTTGTTTTGACCGTTTTGTAAATACACATAGTTTAATTTATTCATCAAAATGTGAATAATAATAAATTCATGAAAAACTGTTACATAAATAATAGTTGAAATATACATAGTGCGTTAGTGATAAATTGCAATATCATTTTATTAATTATTAATGCAATAGTGAGATGATATTATATTTATAAGTTCGTTTACTTTCTATTAGCAGGTTTAAATGTTAGGTTATCGTAGAAATAGTGGTGATCTTTCTCTATTACACTTTTTAATTCCTGAAGATGTATGTATTTCGACTGTGATATTGGCAATGATTCATTATATATATTATAAAAGCTGTTGAATCTCGATGTTTTTTCTCTCTAAAGATATAACTTAGAGCAGTAGCGAATAATTTATTTCGGTTTTGATATCCACACCCATCCGATATTAGAATTATTTCATTGTATTGTCCTGCTTTCGATGAGATGAGACAAATTCATTAGAAGATACATTATGAAGAATGTATATGGTGAAATTGTGTAGTTGCAGCTTTTGTTTATAATACATTTGTGCCTGTGTTTTGGACATAGCAGCACACTTTGGAGATCCATTGTGATTACTAACCGTCCAGTAATACTTCTGGTACTCTCCTTCATTTCATTTTTGGTCTTCTAGCATCTTTTTTTTTTTTAATAATGTGGCTATTGTATTCCATTTCTGAAACATTCTTCATTTTATAACTACAGCAGATGGCAGTGATGGCACACTGATCTTTACGTGGTTGGTGGATACTGATTTTTTGGTGGTAAATATACTGGAGTATATTCAGCTGCTTTATGACCATTTTCCAGAGACCATTTTTTATATTCATCATGCATTTGTATTTTGGATCGGAAACACGATTCCACATACACCCTGGAGGTATTTTCTCTGCAATAATGGGTGGGAACTTTGGAATTAGATCCAACCATAATGTAACATTTTTCCACAAATCTCTCCGTTTTGATTTTTGGTTGCACTACCAATTATTTATCTTCAGTCAGATTCTTATTACTTGTCATTGTTGCTTTCAATTGGCCACTGTCATCGAGGCGTTTGTAGTTGTTTATCCAACTTTTAAATTAATTCTCGCCTATACCCTATTGACCATGTAGGCATCTTCCAGAAATTATTGAATATTTCCTGTCTCTCTTTTTGAGGAAGCATCTTTCAAACCGTCGTGCAAGACCATAATGCATAGCATATAACATAGAAACAAACAATGTGTAGCCAAACTGTAAAAAAACATTACACTCTCGATATCAAAATACCATCTTACTTATATGTTACTATAATATACACATAGTTGTTTTTGTGAACCGTGGTTTTTGAACCTTACACATAGCTG
The DNA here is from genome assembly GCF_057557595.1 of Rhyacophila brunnea. Lineage (NCBI taxonomy): Eukaryota > Metazoa > Arthropoda > Insecta > Trichoptera > Rhyacophilidae > Rhyacophila > Rhyacophila brunnea. The sequence continues at coordinate 19,074,211 of NW_028232796.1, read as the reverse complement.
TTTTTTATTTTTTGAAATAACTTCGGAGCGAGTTTACCCAACACATAGATCATTTTACTGGCCTATAGAGAAAAAAATAAGGAATGACGTGGTATTTAAAAGTCATTTTTGATAAAAGTGACACATAGATGGTTTTGCTAAAACGGTGACGTTATATTCATATTCCATTATAATGGTTTTAAAATAACTTTTTTTTGTTAATTTTACAATAGTTTAGTTATTAATTTTGGCATATGTCTCTGGCTATAAACAAAATATTGGGTCGGTAGGCAGTAAATCTACGATAATTACGGTCTACAATTACTGTAGGCCGTTTCGAGGATAGATTTGTATCCTAAAATGGCTATTTCAATTTAAATAACGCAAATACAATATAGTATCTTTGATAATATCCGCTCCTTAGTTGTTGCACATGCACATTGACACCCACGGTAGCCGCGCGGCTTAAGCGCTGGACTATAACGCCGTGGGACCCAGGTGCGAATCCTGGGTCTGGCAAGTACACATATTGTTTTTCAATCTGTGTATGAATCAGGGTATGGACCTAATAGGTTGAGTGGCTGACATCCATTTCTCATAAACACGAAATCTGTTATTATAAACCTCTACTCTGTGGAGGCCCATATGATCCTATTAGGATCGGACATGGTCGGAAAAAAAAGTTGTTGCACATAGACACGGCGCCTCCAATAATCCTTGTCGATCGGCAGTTTTTTGCATCTTCACAGGTCTTATAAACTATTCGGACGATATTTAGTAGCATATCAGGATTTCGGTTGGTTGGAAGAACAGGCAAACCAGGTTTAAATTCTTTTGAGCCATCCGCAGCACATGGTCGAATCACGTCCAACGTCGTGCCTTTACTCTCAATGTGATGAGTGGTTTCATGGTCAGCTCTTTTGTCTATTGGTTACTCCTAAACATATTATACCACCGTACACCCAGTATCCGCAGCAAATATATATTCTCGAAGCTCATTACACGGATGCTCTGAGCTTTCATAAGGTGGCATGACATGCTACTGTAAAGCGTCGAATAGACGACATTTCGTTTTTACCGAATCATTGATATATATATTAAATAAATCAATGAACCGAATACAGAAATGTATACAATGAAAACACACGATGCTTCAAAATCATTTCGTTAAAAAATATTGGTTTAATATCTAGTGTTTGCCACTGGTGTCATGGTTATAAGCTTTCTAGTCTATCTGTATTTTTAAAATAAACTAAATAAGTAGGTAAGTATAATATTCTGAAAGGTTGCATATTGCATTCAAGAAACACGCAGAGGGATCGAAATAGCATGATATAGAATGCAGTGGTGTGCAGAATGTCGGGCAAATTAAGACGACTATTGCATGCGGCGAGTTTCCAAGAATATGATTAACCAGCCTCGCATGGCCTGGGACAGATAGTTGGTAATGGCGACAAATTAATGTCCATTAGCCGGAGACATTCTTGGTTTGACGATAATTGGCCGAATGCCGTTTGTCCTACGGGAGTTTGTGGAAAAATGCCCGTTTTTGCACGCCTCGAACGTCACGATGTGATTCAGCTCTAGTCTCTTCAGACAGGTAGAATTATTAAATAAGTCAGATAATGAATAATTCTACAAGAATAATCAATACTATATGTAAAAAAGCTTATTACATTATCTAGGATTTCAATAATTGACAAAAAGTAAGGATGGGCATACTTTTGAGCATACACGAGTAACGCAATGATTTAGAAGTTTTTAAAAAACATACAAATATTTTTACAAGTAGGTACGGTTGATTTTAAATAAATGAATAATATTTTTATATATTATTAAGTAGAAAAAATATTGTAAATAATGGACTGATACATAAAATATAATCATTGGGATTGTCGGCATTAAAAATATATGTACAATATGCAATTAGTATCCCTTAAAAGTAATAGCACAGCGCCGATTAATAAAATAGAAATGTGAAAGCCAGTCGTCATAGCCAATAATTTTGAAGCAGAGTTCGCTTTATTATTTTATACTGTAGGTCAGGAACAAATATAGAATGCGCGTTTCTTTTGCGTGACAAACCTAATTACATATTATGATATTATTTAACACGCGTTTAAGTTTGTCCCATATTTCTCCACACTCGAGATCAGTTATACCATTCCTGGTAGGGTAAACCAGTACCCTCTAATTTTGTGTTCCTTAGGTACGAGTTTATCAAAAACTATAAGTTATTACATTTGACTGATAGCTTTTGATAGTATAAAGGTTTTAAAACAATGCGTTTTTAATAGTTTAGAATTATTAATATTGACAGCTGTTTCGGTCTATAAATCTATCTTCAGAACGGTTGACTATAAACCGAAATTAATAATTCGAACAACCTTCTTCTTTCTCTCCAACTATATCACAACCGTCCGTTTATTTCAAAACTATTATAATGGAATTCAACCACATCAATTCCAGTTCAATTAGTATATTCAATACATATTACTATTATTTGGTTAAGTTAGAAAATAAACTTAAGAATTTAAAAAAAAAACTGTATACATTTATAGTATATCGTATTTTACATATATTATTATATATTTATCTTTGCAGTGTAGCTAAACAAGATTACGCTTTGTAAAGAAAGACAATATGTTAGATTATATTTTTTCTTATATATTTAAAAGCTTTCCAAACACAAATGGTTTAAAATCTGTACTCTTTCTTCGCATGTTCAATATAAAGTGAGAAAAAACCGTTTTATGATATTACATTTTGCAGGTGTTAAATGATTTTTATTGTCAACAAATCCAACGTATTATTACACACACACCGTTTATCAAAAAAAATAAGAATAGAACGTTTCTCACAATGAATAATGTATTAATAAACAGGAATTTCTCCAAGATTGGGTTTTACGACAGACAGACTGACGCCGCTTGTAAAATATAAATCTTTTGAATAAAGGGATGAAAGCGTAACAGGTGTATTGATTAATAACTCATCCCTTAACCAGCGGTATCGTTTCTTTATCAAACGTCTAAACATGGGCTTCCAAGTCGTAGAAAGTTAAAAACGTTTCGTTTTGCTCGAATAAAATATAGCCATTAATCGAATAATGATGGCAAAGTAGTGTAAGCTGCTGGTTTCAATCTCACGTGGGTTGTTTTTTTTTTCAATTTTTGTTTGCTGTGGTGAAAAGATCTAATTTATAAAGCGAATAACGAGAATTTATCGTAGAATAAGTCTAGTAATATAAAAAAATAACACATAGTATTGTTTTAAGTTATTTTATTTCTCATTTTTATATACTTTTTTACATGGTATATTATTATTTTATCTTACGATATCTTCTAATTGTGAATTAGTATTAAAAATGAATACATCAAAATGGTTTAATAATTTAAAAATGTCGAAATACTAAGTATATTACCTACTTACAAAATACAAACAAATAAAACTCACAAATGTTATATATTTAATTCCATCTTTCAACCAACAATAAAAAATAAGAAGTCTATTAATATCATAACCTGAATTCCGTGGAGGTTCATAAGAGAAAAAATGCTTCTCTCCATTACTTAAACATTGAGATATGCGCATAAAAATAATGACATCGTTTGCAGAGGGGTTTATGGGTACAATTTAAGTTTTTATTATATCATATTAATACAGTATACCTACTGATAAAGTAAAAATAATAAAAGAGGGGTGGTAGTGCATTTTAAAAATGCTGAGAAGCCCTTTGTTTCTTACCTACTAAATTAAAATACTCCATATCAATGATAATCATTTTATCATTCTTACTGTAAGTGCAACTTTAATTTCACGATGTCCTCTAAAAAAATTTGGTAAATATTGTAATAAAAATGTATACTAAAATAGCATTATCATTATTTACTGTTACCTACTATGATCGGTGGAAAAAATAACAGCCAAAACAAATCACAATACAGATGGTTGCTGATCAAATTGATGTTTTATTAAAAATACTATACGTACTGATATCTAAAAAAATATATATAAATCCATTTCTTTGTAGTCGAAAATATCCACTCTTATCGCAAATAAGTTTGATGAGAACTGGCTGAAGTATGGAGAACTTTTGGCGGTGTTTTTGCTAATAAGAATGTAAGGAAGCTTTTTTTTTTACACGAGATAGTTTGACTTTTTACCCATTATACAAAAATCAATGAAACATTTAATGAAAAAGTTCAGTTTTGTATACTTACATATTTTGAAATAGGACAATTAAATGACTTGCATATTTTCACACATGTTTTGACCACTAATAAATGCCTCAAAACTGATGTAGAATGTTGTGTCTGAAATTTTATAAATTGAATATAAATTCAATAACTGATGCTGTTTTCTCCGTCTTCTTCTTCTTCTTTCACCCTGTCACTCCCCAGCATTAGGGCATAAGGCAAGCATAAGTTTGCGCCACTTTCCTTGGCCCTTCGTCAACTCACGCGTCTCCAGCCATGCCTGACATTCAGCGCGTGAGTGAGGGCCCGCCACGGCGACGGAACCATTGAGGCTGTGCTACAAGGATACGAAGTTTCGCATTGTCTGGCGGCATCCGGAACACATGTGCCAGCCTTGTGAGGCTTATCTTCATGATTACTTCAATCTGAACTCGAGTGCTTGTAACGTGGTCGTAGCAATGTACCCAAAAGATTCGGCATGTACATCGATTCTCAAAGCTCAAAAGCCGAGAATTTTGAAGTTTAGTAAGATGCTACATCTCACAGCCATACGGGAGCACAGGTAGTACGCACACGTTGAACAAACAACATTTGTTACTGATACTGTTTTATTGCCATATAAATTATTTTTTACAATAAGTTAAAGTGATGAAAACGGTCATTTAACAAGTATTTTGTAACTGGTTTGAACTGTTTCGAATAGCCCTTTTAAATCTTCTGAAGACTTGATTGCTTCTTCTGCGTCAAATAAAATCGCTGCTGTCCAAAACAATAATTATTAACCTTTTGATTATTTCTGTATTTCAGCAATCAGTGTATCTGAAGAATTACATAATTATAATGCAGGCAATTATGATTGAGTAAATTTTATTTAAATATAGAAAAATAATATAATTTATTTAATAATTAAAGGACTGAATGCAAATTTAATCATCTGTTTTTCGCAGAAATACACCTCGCATGCCTTATTTCATTATTTCAATAAAATACCAACAAATAACGGCTACACCTGTATGCGGTCATTAATTTAATCAATACCTTTATTGCGTACAGCATGATAATCAATATTTCATAAATCTAATTTATCATCCAACCCGACCGTTGCATAATAGTTTAGCTAGGAAGTTTCCAACGTAGATGAAATCGTTTACTTTGTGACACATGTCGTTTTATGACATTATATTCTAGGTATCATGTAATGGTATATGTCCATGACAGTAACATTTCAAGAGAGCAATTTCAAATTTACAATGGATGGATCAACCCAACCCGTATTTTAGTCGAATGTAAGTTATGTACATTTTTAAAATTATCTTAATTTAATCTATAAACACAAGAAATACTTATATTAATATTTGTATTCAAACCAATTTTGCAACATAAAATTTGTTATTGTATGAAATTGAACCTTTTTGTAATATAACAATAAAAACCTATTCAGTTTAGGGATGTCACTTTATTCATATCAGAATACATACATCGCATTACATTTATCCATTCCATTGAATTGGCAAATAAAATTATTTATTTAATAATAATATCATCTTTAGCGATACAAGCTTTTGTATTGTAACTGCATCAAACCTCAATTAGTAATAATTTAAAAAATAAGTCATACCTACATAATATCAAAAATCAAACATATGACAAAAAATCGGTGTGTGTACTTATGTACGAGCGTTAGAAGTTATACTTCTTTGGCGTAACAAAACAAAAACAAAACTTGTGATAACCTAGATTCTTCGACTAGCCTTAATTATCTTGTTAAATTATACACCCAAGAAAAAGGACCGCTTATTGGAACGCCGTTGGTTTTTTTCTATACACTTTAACTTATATTAATAAATTATATAATTATTTATCGTTGTTTTTATTTTTAAAGTAACGACTGCCATTATGACGTTTAATAGTTTGTTTTAGTAAGGAATTGCAAATGGCCGACAATAATAAATTTGCTGCTTAGGCAACGGAATAATTATAAACTATAATATTATATTGTATAATCGTCACGATTGAAGTATCATACTGTGGTGTAAAGGTAGTGCGTTCGGCTGATAACCGAACAATCGGTGGTTCGAATACAATCGAGTGCGTTTATTTTTTTGTGAAAAAAAAATTATGTGTTACATGTCACACGCCAAAAATACACTCTGATGTGATTTTCTAAACGCGCCTAAAGAAGTATAACTTCAAAAATCGTTTAAACTATGAATTTTTCAAAAATTTGTTATGTCACCTTCTAAAGGACTATAATATATATTATATATACCTACTTATATAATATATTGAAATAATTATTAATTAAATACGATGTAGGTACTAATAAAAAATTGACTTCATATAACAATACAGTTTTTTAAAATTGTATTTTTATCTAAAAAAAACTACTCACACATTGAAGAAAAGAAAAAATTGTACATTTAAAGGATGATCAGAGAATTTACTGTATTTATTATTTACCGTTCGTCACAACAGAAGGATAATATAAACCAAATTTAAAAAAGTTAAAGTTCGCATAAAAATAAAAATTAAATAGTAATCGTATTATCAGAGAGTGGATGGTTATGTTGCTGACATCGTTGACTATAAGTGAAAAATCTAAGAAATAAAAAGATCAGGAGCACATAATGTGAACGAAAGTAACATGTCTTTAATTTGCCGCTTCGTTTCCACAAGACACCGTCCACGAAATATGGGCTCAATTTCTAGGAATCTATCTATTCAACTGTCTGATTCCCGGGCAGCCTGATCAAAAGGAAATCTAGACACGACAATGACTATCTAGTGCGGTAAAATTATGCCTTGGCTGCATAAGGCGGGAATGATGCGCTGGTTTTGAGAGTCGATAATATTGCTTCGATAGGTTCAGATTTATGGTAAAGATAATATTAATGCATCAAAATGTGACATATTATAAAACACTTTCAGCTCTTTTGAGCCTCGTCGAAATCTCATAATAGTTAATTAAATCGCATGTTTTCAAGTAGAGAATACTGAAAAAAAATATATTTAGTCCATTCTATTAAACCTTAAAAGAGTTAGATTTAATTATCGAAAGAAAATGCAATGGTATAGTTTTATCAAGCTTTTGAAAGCTCTTTGTAAGTTACAACTTATAATGTGTGTATCGTACTGTTAATAATTATTTTGAACGTATACCTACTGGTACGTATAATGAAAATTTTAGTATTTCATTCTTCTTAAAGTTTCCTTTATCTTATATTAATAGATTTAATATGATTAAATAAACGATTTTTACTAAGAATCGGTTTTGTTGTAAGATTAAACCTATTTTTAAGTTATTTCAATAATACGTATTGTTTTTTCATTTTCCAGCTAAAAAAAATCATGTTAATACTGATTTTAATTGCATAAATATTAAGTTAATTTATTTAACGTATGCATCATTCTTTCACAATTATGGTTCTTTTTCTTGTTTCAATATTACTATATTTAATATATTGTAGGAAAATAATAATATGTAAATTTTAAGATTTCATTAAAATATTCGGAAATAAAACAATTAAATTTATTTTAGGCAAAACCAATATGAACCAAACACATATTAATTGATTATAAATACAGTTATGTAATATTTTTTTTTATTATCACACATATATAGATATAATGTCGATGACATATGCTATTTCTAAGTTCATTGTCCGGGTAACATTTTTTTTATAACACAGCAAACTAAAAAAATAATTTAATATCTTATAGTGTACGCCTACTTAGTGATAAGTAGACATTTTAAATTTTATTAATTTTCCAGGGTCGGATTTATTCGAATAAATAAATAAATTATGTTATTCTGTCCATTCATGACCTACTGAGCATTTGATAAAAAAATATTCTACTTGAATGTTTCAAAAAATATAAACACCTAAACAATAAATGATAAGTTCAGCATATAAAGATAATATTTTAAAATATGATTAAATACAATTTTATCAAATGTCCGTGTATTATATTCATACTACGAAATGAATTGACGATTTTCGATTGTTTCTTTATTAAATCTGATTTATTTCCAAAAACAATATAACCTAAAGGTATGTAATTTAAAATGCAAACAGAAATGAATGTTTCCTTCTTTATTTCATTAATATACCTAATACGATTTTTTTAATGATAGATATTGTATTTGTAAAGTTTATTGAAACAAAATCCTTGCAATATGTTTTTAATACTCAGAATTGATATTATAGTATGTGATCAAAATGTGAATCGGAAAGAATCCTTTATAGTGTTTATTGTTCAATTAGCAAAAGAGGCACTTACTTTATCAGAAACTTCAAAACATTTAAAGGTATTTTTTTTACAATTTTAAGTTTTCAAGTACAACTCTTTTAGGTACTTATTGCATTCTAGCAATAAAGATAGCTTAGTGGTAATGTATCGGTTTGGTAATTTTAAGGCTTCATGTTCAGATCCCGGGTCTGGCAAAATTCATATATTGTTTTTCAATGTGTTTCACTGCTATGAACTGTATATTATTATAATGAATATACTTCTGCTTAACGTAGCCAACTTAACGTTTTTTTTGCCAAATCTAGCATTTTTGAATATATATTTATTTACCTAAAAATTTACGTAAAATATGCATTAATCTGGTTTATAGATTAAAATTTGTAATGTTTTCGCAAGCAGCTTTATTTTCCATTTAATACCCAAAAAAAGCTAGAAAATTAGACCGGATTTCTTTCAAAGTCTACTACTGTACATGCTAGCATTTTGTACCTTTTACCTTACCTAGAAAATAATATAACAGACAATATTTAAGTGTTTTCGTATAATCTTCATTCTCGTGGGAATAATATTCACGATGAATAATTATTTTTTAATGTTAGTTTCTAGAAATCCACTATTTTTCTACCAACTGGCTTATTTTCTTATCTTATCTGGTATATTTTTGTAAACACTGCTTGAAACACTAGTTTTAGAGACCATTTTCACACAGACACAGACATTATAGACATTTTGTATAAATCTATACAATATATTTGTAATATGGCAATAACAGGTACTAAAAAATGCAATTAACTCTTCCAAGGAGACGGTTAATTACGAATTACACAATTTAAACGATAATACGTTTATATTTTTTTAAAGTAACATTATTGAACTGGCGTAGGATTTAATTATTGTTTATTGAGTAAGTAAGAAATTTTGTATATTATTCAGTAACAATATGCATTTCTTTAATATTTTTTTCTTAATACCTGATGCGAACCTGTATATTTTTTGCTTTTAATCATGCACATATAAAATTACTCGTTATCTTCAAATCACAAATTAAGTATTAACAAGAAGAATGACTCAGATATCGATCATATTGTGAGCGGGCACCAAGATGTTGTTTATATACGTTATGTAGTATTGAAAACCATTAAACCCTGATTCCTAGTAAACGCTCGTCTTCTTGAGAATTGATCAGCTGCCATGGAGGGTTACCTACCAGGAATTAAACCCCGGCTCTGCTGCCTATAAAAACCTCGATTTCCACTGCCACGGAAACATTTCACAAAGCAATATCTTTGCAAAGACATCGTCTTTCAGAGGAAAAGTTATAAGAAAGCTCCGTTTGCGAATTTCACGGAATAAAGCTTTTGCGCCAAATCTCGTTCGATGAAGCTTTCACTGGAGAGCTTTCACGGCTCGCGCGGTTTTCACGGTATAGCTTTAGGTACAGTGATCTGACAGATATAAGCAGCATGAAAACAACTGTACAAAATCTTTTTACTTCAATTACTACATATTTTTTAACACAGCTATCTGGTACTAATTTATTTATTTAACCTTTATTGTTGATGCAACATTAAAAGTTTTAAGTTCCTAAAAATATATATTGTTCATAATAACCTTCATTCAAAATAGATTTTTGTAGTTATTAGTGTAGAGTAGTAGTATTGTAATTTTGTGTAGATTTGTATGAATAACAGGAGGCATAACGGTTTATCGAATATAAAAATTGTGACTGTTTTTCATACTTATAAATTTTAATAACGAGTGTCATTTAAATAGTGCAATATTGTGTTAAGTGTTTTTGTGTTTCTATAGATTTGATATATCGTTACAATATAAGCCCAACCTTCAATATTCATTGTGAACAGATCACCATTTCAAAAATATGTAGGTACAGCTAGTACCTACAGATAGTCAATTAGGTATGATTTTTATGAAAATAATTCATCCTCTAAAATAACGTATAATATTGAGTTTTATATTTAACCAATTCGGTATATACCAAAGTTATGGTTTAATAATTATTAAAATTGTGATCTGCATTGTGTATTTAGTATGAGTAAGTGGCTAACATCCATATTTCGTATAAAAATCTGTTAAAAAAACTTTTTTGTGACTTGCGCAGACAATGGAATAATGTCAGTGTTCACTCCTTAAACAGTGGATTCAATCTTGCGTCTGGTAAAATAATCAGATCATATTATTTATTCAACATATTGGTACTATGTTAGATTTAGAATAAGGATTGGGTTAAGAGAATGTCTAATAACCGTCAGGCCTACTTGTCTAGGTATATATTACATTTAGAATATGAATGAATATGCTAATTTCTATTATATATTTTTAAGGAAAGCTAAAATCAATTTGGAGTCATTAATGATACTTTCTGTTAAAATCTTTGGGTTAAATTAAAAATATGTGAATTAAATATCTAGATATCTTGCATAGAGTACGCAAGTAAATGTAATCTGATAATGTCTTCAAATTCTCATTTTCATGTATTTAATTTTCCATATAATATATAAATAGGTAGCGGTTTAGCAATCCACACAATGAAAAGCCCACAAGTTTATTATGTATATCTGTGAGAGCTTTGAAATAAGCACTAGATACGTATTGTGATACGATTTATAGGTATACCTAATACATAATACACAAGTTTAGATCCAGTTTCCTCAGTATGCCAAAAATTTTGCTTGATTTAATAATTTAAATGGCCAAATATAATATGATAAATAATAATTATACTTTTTAGTGTTATATATGTATCTATATGGGATATTGTATTATTATATTGTACGGCTTATAATTTTGACTCATCTAAGCATTCATAATGTTATATAACGATCGCTTTTATTTATTCATTACAATGAAATGGACGAATAAAAGAGCGCACATATCCGCTACGATCACCTGTTTATTGAACTCTGGTAAATAATGTGGCAAAAAACGATGTCAGAGCCAATAACCTTTGCCGAAAATCTCTGATCAAAACACAACCAAACAAGAAACATCTGCACATAATAACAGAGCAAATTAATCTGACAATCTGACCAATCAATGGACCTGCCGATCGGTCCATAACGAGCAAAAAAGAACACGGTTAATTTTCTCACAGACGCAATTATGTATTACTATGTGGCTATAATTTCAATCGGTTTCAGTGGCAGACATGCCTAATAACTAAATGCAGAAAACGAATAAAAATAATATTATGTATGTACCTACACTTTTTCATGCTACCGATTTTTATACAAAAATGTGCCTTAATGAAATGAAATCGAGCTTCAATATTGTGATCACACAGAAATAAGATTTGATATAAATAAAAAGGACTTCAAGTTACACACATTTATTTATTTTGTATAAAAATTTTAAAATAAAATAATATAATACTTTTAAAACTATTAATTTATCGAAAATTCTGTACACTATTGAAAACTTAGTAAACTAAATTTTCACTAAAATAATTGGTACATATGTATAAGATGAGGTTCTACGAACGAATCACATTTTACAACGTTTTTTTGAATTGTAAATTTATCTGTGAATTTAAATAAAAAATATTTTTAATTTTAATATTTTTAGATACGTATGTATTAATTGAAACACTTAAATTGTAAATTTATTAAAAACATTATCTCGAATTGCAAGCTTCGTGTTTTTTTTTCCGCTTTTCATGTAGGTATGCGTTTGGTAGGCGAAGTAGGTTTTCGCCTTAAGCCCGTCACTTACACAGAATTCACTGTGTTTGATTTATTTACACTACGTTTCACTTTGATATAATGACAACCTCTAAATATACTACCTACCTACTATTCTTGTAGTATTTTAAACACTCATTGCCATAGTCGCTATGTTTCTGATTTAAATATATTTTTCCATTTTCTATCGTCTAAGACGCCACTGTGTTAAGCGATCTGATGTAATGAAAGAAACAGCGTGATATTATTTATTAAATTATGCTCCAGCTATTATTGGCAAGTCAGAGAGATGGTCGCCGTCGGATGAGATATATCCGCCGAGTACTGGACCAACCAGGCCTCGGGTTCGTTGTCTGCCTCTCGCCGGCCGACCAATGCCAGCCAAACGCTACGGGCTATCCGCGAATACCTTTTACTCCCCTTTTGAATTACTAGTATATTATATTAATAATAATTATATTATGCATATATATTAAATTCACGTTTCCTACAAACTGTAATAAATAATAATACCGCATAGCGTGTCGGTAATTGATGCATAATATACTGCTGTACAATTACTGCAAATTACATGCAGCAGAAGTAATACATAATATATTGGTATAATTACCTACTTCAGTGACGTTCTTAGTCAAAATGCCGCCCTTAAACAGACTTAGAATGCCACCCTCTTTCATTTTTAATTTAAAATTGTCAGCAAATACGAAGGGTTACTGCTTACACCGACAAATACACAAAAATCTTTAAATTGATATACTTACATACTTTTTGATCATTTCAATAAAACCTACTTTCAGACAATGGTGGTTTTAGGTACACAGAGATATGTAGCTCTGGCAGGTTTAGAAGCACTCTTGTGAAAAATTTGCCTGGACGATAAACCACCATTACAATGTGTATACGACAATAGTTATGTTGTCAGGATTGTTTATGCTTTGGCTATTTTTAACTAGGATGTCAATACTTTCTAATGTAGGAGCAGGATCATCTACTTCTACGTCAGGAAAAACTCTTAAAAGTTGTAATATTTTTGTATCTGTTCCTTTATTCGCCGTCCTTTATAATGTGCTTCCTCTATGCAACGCATGACCTGCCTACCACCACAAAACACCACTCACCAAGTCTATATTATAACTTGAAGTATTTTACTTAAAAAAATATGTAGTCAGTGTAGCGACTCCATTATTTCGCATTATTATTTATATTACAATATTATTTACTTCATTAAACTTATGTATTTCCAAGATTGAACGTATACAATATTAACAATAAATGTCTTAAATGGTATAAATTATACTCGATTTATTTTTGACCGATTTTATCAATGTTATTTGTAAATATAAAATTTTTATATTAACAATGGAAAAAATGCCAATCCCGGGATCAGAATTCTGGCTCAGGATTGAATTCCCTAACCATGATAGCTAACGATTTATCCCACGGAAAAATAATATTATATGTTTTCTTGAGCGGGAAGTTCTAAAATTTAATTCTGAGTTTTACTAATTTACACGAAAAAAAATCGAAATAATTGAAGAATAAAAACATTAAACATCATTATTTAAAGCTCAAATTACATTTTTTGACTTGTATTTGTGTTTTACTGAAGCAATGAGAATATGTGCGTCATATTATTTAATGTGATATAATACTGTTTTAGTAATAATAATTAAGTATAGGTATTGTAAATTGAATTTGATATAAGTGTAGGACTAGTATACACATATTTATCGCAATTAAAATTTTCTACATAATATTTTGTGTGTTCCATTCCAAGCTTTTTGTTAATTTAAATGTTTTGCTGTTTTTCACCAAGGAACTTAGACTTTTAATATTTTTAAAATACGAAAAACTTATCGGAAAATTTTATTAGCCTTTTAAAAACGCATAAAAACTTACGATATTATATTAGATATCTGGTATAGTTACAAAAATTTAATGTGTCCGACGGCAGTTGATTAATTCACATTACTCATATAACATGTTGATACATAACCAATACCAACGTATTGCAGTTTTATAAGAAAATCTTAGATACTTATTGGATAATATTATTAGTTTATTAAATATTACATGGTTTCATGTAAAATAAATAATTGTATTTTATGATGTGTCTATAGTCTACGTATTTTATATGTTGATCTACAATTTAATATTAGTTTGATAATTAAGAAGATTAATATACGATATAAATATACGATATAAAAATTATATATACGTTTGTCTACCTAGTAGGTATAATAAAATAACGTTTTTTCTTTTCCTCTTTATGCATTACATCCTGAACGTAATATATTTTTTTCAATAACTGATGTCCAGCTTATTTTATATACCTACCTATCAAAAAATGTTTTACGTTATTGGTATCTTTTACTTACAAGAAAAATGTCGTGTGAATGTAAAAGTATTATAATATCCACAATAATTAATATTTTTAATGAATTGATTAAAATGGCAAGATTGGCTACCGTAATAAATATATTATAATAATAAAATTATTTAAATTACCTAATTATTTTTTCAGTGCGTAATTCGAATGAGAGCTTATTTAATTTATTTTGTTCATCTGTCATCGACTTTAAAATAATAGTTTTACAATTGGAAATGCAGTGAAGACCCGTGCGTAGTTTTGTAAATTAATGTTAAATTATAATATATTATAAATTATAAGATATTACTGGCACTATATAGTACGGTGTGTAAAACGTAGATCCAGTTTCTATAATCGGTTATCTAAAAATGTTAGTAATTTATAAGTACCTACCTAATATTATTTTACTAATTAAAAATTACTGTCGTGTTTTATTTCTAATACTCAGTAGTATATTGAAATTGTAAAGGAATAGCAACGTTCTTCTCTTTTCCTGAAAACTTGATATGTGTATTATATTTTCAATACTTACTATAAGCTGACGCGTTAGCCGCTCGGCCAACGAGGGTCCCACTCCCAGGTTTGAATAATGGGTCTGGAAAATAGACATAGATATTGTTTTCCAATGTGTGTTTGGAGTCAGAGTATGAACCTAATATGTTAAGCAAGTGGTTAACATTATTTTATCTTAAAAACCAAAATCTGTTAATACAAACCTCCACTCTGTGGATGCCTATTTTACGATCTTTTTAGGATCTGACATGGTAAAAAAATACTATTATAATATTTAGAAATAAATAAGCTCAGACGAAAATAGTATTCCAGTAAATGAAAAAAACAATACATTACATATTATTTACTATGTGAAAGACTCAAATATCTACAACATAATTAATGGTGATGTGACCGATGTATTAAAATAGTAATAATTTCGGTCTAATAACTATAAATCATTAATACCTCGATTTAGTAAAAAAGAAACAGGACGGACAGGTTTTTTTTGCCTGGAGACGTCACTGCGCAGTGTTACGCTGTTTCCTTGAAGTGATAAACATACCCTATTACCCATAAATTGTGAATACCAGAAATATACATTTCTCTTTTACTTCTTCCTGGTGTTATAACCCTATGTGGGTCTTGTTCGCCCCCAGCGTCTGCCTCCATCTAAGCCTGTCTAAAGCCACTTCACTCCAGTTTAGGACGCCTAAGGTCTTTAAATCCCACTCAACACTATCCCTTCATCTTGTATCGGACGACTAGGTCTTCAGAAATATAGCTTTATTAAAATATTTTTGAAGAAATGTTGGTACAAGGCGTGACAAATATCATAAAAAATAATATACATACGCATAGTTGTTAATTATTAATGCATATATGTTTAGGTATTGTACATGTTATGGAATCTAACGTAAGTAGGGTCTGACCTGCATGGAATCAATAATAATGTTTCTGATATGTCTCAAATCATGTAGGTTCAATAAAAAATCGGTGTGTGTACTTATGTATACTTCTTTGGCGTAACAAAACACAATATTATTGGAGAATGTACCTACTTTGGAGGAAAAAAATCTCAAAACCTGTGTTTGAAAAATTTAGCAAACCGCTATTTCGACCATTTTTGCTTAAATAGATGACTGTACAACTATTTTCGTTATCAATAATAACTTATTACAAATAAAAAGTAAAACATAACCTATGCCCTATTTAATGGTTTAACTGAATTGGCTTGTGTGATGCAACATAATAATTATTATTGTCTTCAATTATTATAAACCGCTAATAAATAAATTGACATGGGATATACGACAAAATATTATCCTAAGCTGTAAAAATATCTATTTTTGAGTATAAAGTGTCTAAATATTGTACATTTACAACATACCATTGTTTGAATTATTTACCAACTCAACATTTACAAAATTTATTTATTTATTGATATATAATTAACCGGCCCAAGCCACAGCTCTTAATATCACCGCTGAAAATTATAAATCTCCAGCATTTAGAACACCTGCAAAATAAATAATGTTGCATCGGCGGGCAAAACTTCCGTCCCATGCCATATTAATGCGTTACATTCGCAACTTCATTCTACGCCAAAAATACACTCTGATATGTTTTCCCAAACGCGCTTAAAGAAGTATAACTTCAAAAATGCTGCATTCTTAAATTATGTATATTATTCATTCAATCAAAAATAGTTCAATGTGGGAAAATAATGTAGTTTTTGGATATTGAACTCAATTCGAAAATCCCTACCTACTTCAATTCAAACATTCTAACAAGGACTTCTCCTCGCGACAGCCATCAGACTTCTGAATTCAACAGTAGGGCCAACTAGAGTTGGGTTTCTGGAATTTCCCGAAGGGAATTCTCGAGAAATTTTCTAGATTTTCCATACCGAATCTCGAGAATTAAAATTTTTAACAATTCGGGAAATCTCGGATCTCGAGAATCTTTTCTCGGGATTCGGGATTTCTTTATTATCAAATATTAATTGAAAAAAAACGATTTTTCTACATGGAAAAGTGGACAGACAACACAAAACGTTCAAAGACTGATCAAGAAAGATAAAGACTGGGCATTTAACACAATTAAGCCAACGTCGACTCAAAATGAGCGCAATTTTTCAACATCAGGGAATTTTGTCTATCAAAAGCGTACACGATTGTCAGACGCAGAGATTGACAGTCTGTGTTTTTTGAAATTCTATTTTAATAAGTAATGTTTTGAATTATTTTTGTTTTCCTACTTTTATTTGTTTTTCTTCTTTCATAGATAAAAAATCATATTTTTTGGAATTTGTCTGTTCTTACACTGATTTTAGGTTTTTTTAAAATTTCCCTATATCTCAAGAATTCTCGAGAATTCTATTCTGGAAATCCCGAATCTCGAGAATTCAAAATTTCAAAATTTCGGGAAATCCCGAATCTCGAGATTGAGATTTTCTCGGGAAAAACCCAACTCTAGGGCCAAGTAGTGATACACCAATATCTTCACACATATTAGCTTACTGTCACTGTAATACGAGTATGTAATGGGAATCGGAATACAGTTGTAGAGCACAGTTTTGGGTGTGATTGAAGTATCTTTAGCTAGAGTGTTCTTAAATCTTTTTTTAAATCATATCTTATTCTTATAAATTCCAGCAACCCTCCCTGAAACTGTAACGTTACCACATGCAATACTATAAAAATAATATTGAAAAATTATTGCACTATAATAATATATATAGGCATTTTATTTCATATAGGTACAGAATTTTGTATCCGTCGGGAAGTGTTGCCGCGCCTTTGTATAGGTACCTAAGAATTTCAATTGAAAATCTTTCTTTCAAAAAAATTTACTATAAAATATACTTGAATTTTCAAAGGATTTACCTTTTTATTTTAATTTAATGGTATTTAAAGTATTACTATTAAAAAATAAAAGGTGCCGTATGTATGTAATTATGTATAATTAGTTGTACATCACCAATGGGTACGATTGCTATAATATATAATTATTGTTATATTTTATTATCTACATAAAAGAATTATGTTTTTTTTAAGTTATAATAAAAGAAAAATAGTTTTAACCTGTGGACAAAAAATATCTCACATTTTAAACTAAAACTATGCTAGACATAGTCATATGTTACAATATACAACGTTGAACAAGTAATTACTCTACTGACTATAACTGGAAAAATAGGTTTTTCTATATTATTGTCCACATGGGTTGAGTGTAAATATGCTTTGGTGCTGTCAAGCTTCGATCGTAATTTGACGATTTCAGGTTCACCTGCCAGAGGCACCTAGCGGAAAAATACGGAGCGTGCAATTTGTGACATTTTTTTTGATAATTAACATATTAACTTTTCCTTTACAATGCTAAAAAAGGTCATAAGTCCACTGAAAGGTTGTAGGCACAGAACAGATAATAAATAGAATACCAATAGGCTATATACAATACGCCGCATGGTGAAGCAGGCTTTTGAATGTGTGAGTGTCCTACGAAAATTAAGCACGCATTATGCACGTGCAATTAATAGTATGTGTAATACACCAAGATTAAATGAGCGTAAATGAATAAACCGAGAGCAGTTTTCAGTATTCGACGTTAAACGTATTCTAGACACGTGTGTAAGTTTAACCCGGATTCATCCTTACTCGAGTCGGTTACCTGCTATCGCCTTACCCGTTGTGTATTTCAGTTCCCATTATTTCTGAGTTCCCTGGTTGTAGGTCTTGTAGGTAGGTATTGTGTCTTGCATAAGCTAATAATATTGATGATTCTATGAATAATTAAAATATTAAGATAAAGGAACTATTTGCAATTGAAGAGGCTTGGTAACGCAATATAACATTGAAGCAACGGCTAGGTTAGTATTTTAATTAATAAATACGTATCTAAACACATTAAAAAGTAAAATCCTTGTCGAGGATCCCATTTCATTAGTACATATTAATTAATATGTTAAATACGTATTAAAAAATTGTTTATCAAATTTTCTCTAATGCATGGAAAATATTTTTCACTAATTATATAAAAAATGTAGGTACTTTTATACCTACTACTTAACTTAAAATCCTTTTTATTTATTATATCAAATTTGATTGCGGTAAGGTCGAAATATTGATGTTCGCAGGTAAGTTTAAAATAATATTATATTTCATTTTGTAATGCCAATTTAAACGAAACTAATTATTCTTATATTTTATTATACCTACTTAGTCAGTAATAATAATTCATACAGGAGCGATAAGTTAAATTGAAAGGTGAAAGGTAAGGTGATAAAATATTATATTCATAAATCAAAGCCTAAATACATACAAATCGAATTGCTAAAAATTGGTATAACATGTATAATGGCTAGTATAATGTATGATGGCTATGGGTCGGGTTTGGTACGTAGGTATAATATTATTAATACCTATACTCCGATGCCACCCGTTCATCATGTAAACAACATTTACGAGATAATTTTTTGATTTACGAGATTTACTATGAGACGAATTAAAGAATAGTAAGTCATTCATTGCAGTATGTTTATTATGCTTCCCGGCAAAATATTGTAAATAGCTCATAATAATACGATAACACATTATTCACTGTAAAAGTATTTTAAATTATTTAAAAAAAATTGTCATTAGACATCTATACTCATTTATTCACACTTTGTGATCAACAATAAAAACATAATCAACGACTAACATTATTATAAGCTCCGGCTAATTTTATATAGATGTCGGTGTTTTAAGAATGAGAAAATAATGTCGATGGTGAACAACTTGATGGTGAATGATTTAGGTACGTTTATATAATTATTATTATTCTGTATTATAGTTGAATTATTAAAATATTATAATAAAACAGTGGAATATAATATTCAAGAATTAAACAAATATAATATTATAATAAATTTATTATATTACTTTCCGAAATATAAATTTAATCTTATGTGTACTCCCGACATCTGTTGATAGTTTTTAAAAATCATTAAAGATTTTCTATGGCTGGTAAAGGGAAGATGTATCATATATTTTGATAATAAATTATTATAAAATATTAATAATTTATTACGATAGCATTTATTTTAATTATTCAAAATAATATATTGCATCGGAAATATTAAACCAATTCATTAGGTACAGTGATTTTTGCTGTTGTTTGGGATATTAATTATCAATAACAATAAAACTCTTTCATGGGAGAGATTGTTCTGCAAATGTTTTTAGTATTCATTTTATATACATTTTAATATAAACTCAATTTTTATCAAGGACATAGAAAATACGAAGTAGAGATGAGCAGACCACAATTATTATCAAAGAACATAATATAATTGATGGACAAAATACATTATCTAGTGGTACAGATATTAAATTTGAATAATAATTATTATGGCCATGCCAAATCGATGAAATCATAGAATTTTATGAAAGTACGTAGGTACGTAACAACTAAATACTAAGAACAGGTAATAATGGAGACAGCAAAGAGATATCTTCAATTCTTCATCCAGCAGTGGACCGAGTGTGCCTCAGATGATGATGGGCTACCATAAGTAGTAACATCCTTAGGTAAAAAGATTTTGCTTTCATTTTTACCTCGTCTGAAAATTCGTTAGGGGCCAGGCCCACTTACCTATTTTATAATTTATTAGTTATTTTCGGCTAACTTACACAGACAACTACACCAAAAATCTTTAAATTGACATACACACATTAGAGATTTTCCATAAAAAATACTCTCAAAAGTCTCAAACAGTGGTAGTTAAAGGTACGTGGAGGTCTGTGGCGCTGACAGGTTTGGAGACACCCTTGTGATTTTTTTCCTGCACGATAATCTATCATTGCGGTATATTACAAATGGGTATTACAATACAACAAGAGTTATGTCAGTATTTTTTATGCTTCGATTATTATTTTTCAATTAAGATGTCGATACATTCTAATGAAGCGACCGCATCGTCTGCTTCATGGAAAATCGCCACTGCTATCGAAGGTTGTAATAATTATTGTACTCTTCACTTCTTCATTTGTCCTTTATATACCGACCTTATCCAACGCATGACTTGACTACTCCCACGGGCCGTCACTGAAAAGTAAAACATGATTTTTTTATTAACTATATTAATTAACAAAGGATGTAAATTATATATTATTATATTGTAAACAATTCAAATAAATAATATTTTGCAATGCAAAACAGAGAAGCGCAATAAATAACCTATGAATGAATACCTATCCAAAATGTTGCCATAAAATATCTTTAAATGATTTTCTCTGGTAATTCATTTCGCATTATCACCACGTTCTTTCACATTTTCCACACAATACACAACATGTGCAAATAAAAGCCTTCGCTATGGAGCCTTCCTGGCATTATTCTTCCGCGAGGAGGCTGTGTTGTGTGAGTTGAAGACGCAAAGCGCCTTCCGGGCTCGGTAGGCTTCGTTAGTTTTCCTTGCCCTTTGAAAATTTTCCCAGGGTGATGAATTCTCCAGTCGAAAGTCAGCGGCGGTCCTTGCCCAGAAATGTCTTTATTGTGTAACTGTAACACACATTGGTAGGTACATGCATTCAATGTTCATGATTTTGGGTTTCATGGAGTTACCTCATACATTGAAAACATAAACATTTTTTTTAGTTATTCTAATAATTAGGTATTTGCAGCTAATCTTATATACTTACATATATGTTTAGATGTTAAGTTATGTTATTATTGCTATATCACGAATTAATAGTTCGCGGCTGTACTTTATTATTACCTATATTATTTGTCTTGATTTATCTGTAATGCATGAGAGACAAAATAATATGCAGGAGTGAGCGAGACAGGGAGAAGACGTATTAGGGGTATGGTGAAAAAAAAGATACCTACACATAAATGGAAATTATATATTTAAAAAATTAGCTGACACGAATAATATAAAGGAATCGTTTATTTTCATCGGATTATTTTCATCGGATCGTGAAAGAAAACAAATGATATGATACTCTCATAATTGTTTGACAGATGATTTTGAAGTATAAATGTGATCATTTGCAAAATAATTTATGTTGCAGATCCAAACCACATCCAAGAATGTTGACAGGTGACACTGCCACTTTTTTTTGTCTTGCAGTAGGTACTTAGGTAGTTTATAATTATTTAATTTTCACAAACGTCTGATAAGATACGTCCACGCTGTTGAGGTCTATATTTATTTATTTGTTTATAAATGACGCATGGACTTTAGTTAGAATACGGATGAATCTGACGTTTCAAATATAAAATGATTGTCGTATATCCTTTGAAAATAAAAATAAACACTTTAAAAAATAATGTATCTAGTAATAATAAAATACTAAAATTTCGTAAAATATATAAACAAAATAGAAGTAAAATTAAAGTAAAATTAGAAAGAAAGCGCCTTAACGGAGGTATTGAATCTTTCAATATACGAACTATTCAAAATAAAACAAATCCTTGGTATTATACAATGCATAATAATAGTATGTCTAGCCTGAAAAGAAATTGTAAATTACAGAAAAAAAATGGATAGAATTTTTTTTTCTGTGCGCCACTGTATTTCAGAATAGGTGAACAAATAACGGCATTTTTTTACCCCATTCAGTTAGTAAGCTGAATAATTCAGAAACGCATATAAATTTTGTTTTTTTTGCTTCTTCTTTCGCGCTTATGTTATTTGCAATCAGACCCTTAGGCAAACGTTTGAACTGTGGAGTTTCCAAGAGAAATCTGTCCCTTTTCCATTGGCCACATGCGGATTTATTCCCCAGACCTTAGATTAGTGACGTGTTTTATGTGTACACACAAGTTCATGCGAGCCGGTTCGCAAAATCAGTTTGCCGAGTTCGGATGGGTAATTTTTAATTAAAATACTCCCTTCATTCTACTACTTCATTACTACTTCATTCCAAATCTGCAAGACAGTATAAATATTAAACCTACATTGATTTGTAGGTTAGGAGTATGAATTACATTTTTTTCGAGATCGTGTATTCGGTTTGTAGGTATTCCACTTCGGCGGTGGATAGGCGTTGCAAATGAAAGACGGTAGTAGTAATAATAGTAGTAGTAATAATTACAAGGGTATAATCGATACAACATAATAAATAATATATATTATGACAATTCTGTGTGATGTGTTTTTAACGGCAACTTATAATCGAGTGACATATCCTATCAATTATGACCCATTATTTATTGACGGGCGCACTATTGAATAATATGTTGAAATGATTATGCAATAAATTGAGGATCCGCTATCTCACTGAGCGTGGGTCAATTGGATACCTTGATGACTATCATTGACTACGAAAACATATTCTACGTAAAAATGAATATTTAATAAGTGATATTATAATTGAGATCTTAGTCTGATGACAGCTCAATATGTATGTACCCCAAAAGCCGCATCATTTCCATTATTTATTTGGTGTTAGAGAAAATAAGTTTTTATACTGCGGTAATTTAAAACGTATTTTGATCTCCATTTTTTCTCCAAGTTTTTTTTCTTATGTTATAATCTGTAACACAATCACTGCTAACCTTTTAATTACCTTTTAATTATCACATTTAAATAACATGTTAATTATATCTAATGGCCAATTACTTCAAACGCGCCAGTCGCGGTGTTAGCAACAAATGAATTAACACATAATGCACACAGACGGTGTCATTATTTGTTAATACATGTTTAGGAAGCTGGCAATCGCTGTACTGCCCAGGTTATTAGTAAAGTATTGAAATGTTAGCATTTTATTAGGTATCTCGGAAAGTAGATCAATCTAAAAAAATAGACAAGTGGCGCGATATGCATTGATATATTATGTTATCAGTTGGCACAAGTTTTCGCTGTCCGAAAATCGTATGTTATAGTATTTTGAAGTATAATCAATATTTTCTTGGTAGAACTCTATTATAATGGTTTTAAAATAAATTTATTTTTGTTAATTCTAGTTTAATTTCGTCATTTACGTTGACAGCTGTTTCGTACTATAAAACCATTTTGGGAACGTAGTTATAGTGAATTGTTCTGAACATAGGTTTATCACCCGAAACAGCTCGCGAGTGCAGAACTACAAAGTTATAAGTGTTTATTATTGGATAAACAAAAGGCAGCTTTGAATACTTACGACTTCATTGTTAAGTTAGGTTAGGTTTGGTCAAAAATAAACATTAGGAACCTTGTAGTAGTAGGCTCGCAAGTTGTCAACGTAAATGACTCAATTAAAGTATAATTAGAAACCATTAAAAAAATCATTAATCATAATATTATTATTAAACTTAATTTTTCTTATAGTATTTTAGCGAGCCGGTTGTTAGTTTTTTGGTGACATCAATCCTTTGGAGGGTAAGGATTAAATTGAATGTCGTTTTTTATGGTATTGACTCTTGCTCGGTGATTTTCAATTGGGGAACTATAATGTAATCATACAACGTCCCTTGCTCAGCACATAAAATAATTTAATCACGAAAAACAAAAGAAAGCTCTCTGGCGATTTAAAACGGATTGAAAATTCGAATACTTTCCACATTTCCTGCTGATTAAATTTCCATTTTCAAGCATTTGACTATTCCGTAGAAATGATAGATACGTTAGGTTTAACGGCCCACATGCGCCACGTAGGTCGAAATGAAGATTTTATGGTATTTTCAGAGCATAAGCCTGGATATTCCCTAAGCGTTGTAGATAATCTATTTATATAATTGTGATACCTTATTATGCTTTATATTTATTTCAAACATTTGATGACTGCATAAAGTATTTTGATTACATAAAATAGTATTCTTTTAAACCTCTCGATCTAATGTTTTGGAATATAGTCATAGTTCAATACATCCATTTGCAGTGGTGCTAAGATTTGTAGATTTATTAATTTTTAAACACATTTATAAAACCATTAAAAAAATTATTGTTGTTAACATTAGGTATATAGTGAAATATTTACGATAAAAATATGTTTATAATCTCTGTGATCCCAAATTCGACAAGAATTAGGCGTTTTATTATTCAAAAAATGGGCAAGATTGTCACATTTAAAGATAATTATAAAACTACTGATTATAAGCTATGTCTTTGAACATTAAAATTTGATTAAACATCCTACGAATAATGTTTGTTTTATAATAATTATTTACCTATAAATAAGGTAGTATTTTTTTGAAATACGCCATTGCTATCAGCATTTCATTCCAGCAAAAGTCGTAGCCGAAAAAATTTTGGTTCCAGACCTATTGGATATCACTGGGTATCACAATTAGAATTGAGAACAACTTGTCAAATACTTTCGAGAAAACACACATATTTATTCAACTTAATTATTTACTGTGGTTTTGTTTCTGAGGATATTTATAAGTCGGCTACATACACTCATAACCTGGGCATGTGTAGCTGGCTTACTCTGTTTCCATACGAGTATACAACAAATATTGTGTATACCAGTGGCAAGTGGTTCATACATGCTGTGAATACGGAGCATTCTCACAAATAATCAACAAAATACTATGTATTTATTGTGAAATTGGGTGGATTTAAAAAAAAAACAAAGTTTCTTTATTATTTGTTTATCATACCTATTATTAGAATATCGCAGACCTATGTCTCCATAATATCATGTACTTCATCACTCATTCGATTGGAATCAATGAATAATTATTATAAAATTGTAAGTCGGTACTAAAGTCTAACCAATATAATATGCTACTAACGCTCACGAATGCATGTGAAACATGGAATCTTAGTGTAAGAGAAATCCAAAAATTACGAGTATGTAGCGCAACGTGGCATGGATATGGAAGCAGACAAGAGTACGTTATTTGACAGAGTTTGCTAAGCAGATGAAATGGCAATGGGCTGGACATGTCACTCGGCGAATGGACAACCGCTCGAAAAATGCCGTCGTACAGTGGTACAGGGACATCCTAAAACCCACTGGAGAGCCGAACTCATAAAGTTCGTTTGATGTATGTGGTAGTAAAGAACTAGGCACCGAGAAGAGTGGAGGAAACTAGAAGAGGCGTTCAACCAGCAGTGGATTGACCCCGACTGATGACTGAACATTCGTACGGGAAAAAGTCACCGCACGCGACTGATAATTTAATCTATAATATAGATAGAGTTATTGAGTTTCTATGCCACTATTATGTTAGTAACCTATAACTATGACATTGTTTTATTGTATTTTATGCAATGGATATCTACCAACTAATGGAATCATTGAATCATAATTATCATAGTACACTCAAAACTGGTTTTATCCAATTGGATATTTCTATTTGACAATATCTATAAGTATCTGTTTTATTGGTTATAATATATTTTCTCAGAAGTGTTTTCAAAATTATTATGTATGTTCAATATCTATTATGATGAAATTGGTTTTGAATTCAATATAGTTGTGGAATAAGTACAAATAAAATAATTAGATCTAAACATTTGTGTTTGTTATTTTTAACAATATAATATTATTTTCTAATATTCCAAGTAATCATCGATATTATAAAACCATCCAAAGCTCATGGAAAAATGTTACAGATCGGTAATTTTAAAGTAAGCTTTTCTTCGGCAGTTATCTCCCCTGCGAGGTACGTGTCCTCTGAACACAAGAGTACACTAGATGCATATTACGGATTGTATATCTTGTTAATTATATATACTTGATAATGGTTGATTAGTTTCAGGAATATCTTAACACTTTAAAATTGTTCAATTGTAAAAAATTCTTAGGAAAATAAATAATAAAACCAGGGTCAGGTAACTATATAGAATAGTGTACGTTTATGGGACATATGTCAATAATAATAATATTAATGATAATTGACGATACTATACTTATTCGATAAATTTTCAAAACCTTACTTATCACGAAAAACTGATTTATAATGTTGTTGTGTATTTTATTTTTAATATTGTACCTAGTTAATTAATAGTCAACCATCAAACAGGATAGGTTTGTGTTTTTTTTGATGATTTTTGTTTTAAATTTTAATTGATTTGTGTTTTTTACTATTCCATTTGATTTATTTTTTCGACCCGACAGTAGCGAAGGGCGGGTGTAGGCTGTTTAGATCTGCCATAAATAGTGCACACTAAACTTTGTCAGTCATACGTATTTGTTTTCATTGAAATAATACTACAATTTACAGATGGTGTTGGTAAGTTTTTAAAATTCAATTACACCTTTCGAAACCAAGCCATAATAGATAATTGTCAAAAAATACTCGTCTGTCTATAAAGTATCTAAAACTATGCAATTACATCATACACTTTGGATATTTTATAGATATAACAATATTTTTTATCGAGTATAGTTTGGTTAGACAGGATTTACTGAATTCAAAAAAATGATCCAACGCTATGTGTAATAATATGTATTCTTAAACTATCGCCCAAAGTATATCAAATCTGTTTAGGCAGGGTTTAATTCATTTTTAAAACTAACCACCAATCGTAAATCGTAGTCTTATATCAATGAAAACAAATACGTATGACTGACAAAGTTTAAATCTAAATCTAAATTTAAACAGCCTACCCCCGCCCTTCGCCACTGTCACATAGTGCATGAAGATGACAAAAGCCAAACGCGAGTCGCAAAAAATTAATCAAACGGAATAGTACAAAACTCAAATCAATTAGAATTTAAATTCAAAATCTATCAAGTACCCATGGTCGATAGTAAGTATTAATTTTTACATTGTATATTATTTTGCGATAAAAGGTTACTGCTTTGATAATTTATTATCCGGTGAACGGTACTATGATTTTATTACATTCAAGTCAACACAGTAATAATTAGGTACATCGTATTAAAATTATTTAACTATTAAATTATAATCCGTATATGTAGATAACGTGGTTATTACGTAAAACATAGGTATTCCATTTCCATCGCGATCATTAGGAGATTTTCATAACATTTTATTTAGGAAAGTAATAAGTATTATTATGGTTCAATTTCAGTATAAAATCTGTTCCGGTCTGTCTAGTTTTTGACAGACCTTCAGTAGTGTCATTTCATATTATGTTACAGTGGAAAATATAAAGATTGTAAATTGAAAGGAATTATTTAGAATGTCTAGAGGCAAGAAAATTTCGTTATAATATCTTATTACCGAACTCGTGGATTGAAAGATGGCTGAATAAAAGTGTTATTATAGAAATATTTTGAATCCTTCAAAAACTTTCATATTATAATATTATATTTTATATCTTTTGTTTTCTCCACCGAAAGTTTTGTGATAAATTTATAAAATTGGGCGATACTTTGTTAAAATTTTGAAACATGAGAAATATTGCCCTGTTGTATCAGGCGTGTTCTACTCGTGCGAAATCTGATTACCGAGGGCAAAATAAACCAGAACGAAATATAGTACTTTCGTAATTTACCGATTAAACTTTGCCATTTTGGAGTCAAAATATCATAAATGGATAAAAAGAAAATATTATAAAAGATTTTTCTATTTCTTACGATTTTATTGTCAGAGCTTTGAAATTGTTTTAATTGAACTAAGAATAAAAATTGCTTATATTTTTAGTAAATATGATTAGGCCCAGCCTAAGCCAAACAATAAAAGATAAAAAAAATATTCTTCTATTTATAAAATGTCTATAGCTATGTATGATTGAATACATTTTACCTAAGGTTAATTGACTTTTTCAAACTAACCAATAGAGACCATCTACAATTTGTATTCTTAGTTCAATGAAAACAAATAAGTATGATTTAATATGTACTATTTATGTCGGATTTCTACAGCCTACCTTCACTCAGTCAACTCTTTGCTATTGAATTCTACTATTTATTTTCATAAATATATATAAAATCCTTAGTAATATGAATTGAATTGTACTGTACGAAATAAATATCAGCACGATGTCCACGATGACCGAGCGGTTACGCGTCAGGCGTAAAATGTTGTGGGTCCCAGGTTAATATCTTTTACGTGTTGTTTTTTCTACCTAATAGGTTGAGGAAGCGGCCAACATACATTTAATGTAAAAGTAACAATCTGTTAATACAACCTCCACTTTATGAAGGCCCATCTGATTTTTCTACATGAATAAACATACTTATAGGTTTATATCAATTAAAAAACTATGTTAAATGATCTATATTCTTGCAACAGTGACATCAATGCAAATCATGCGTCGTATTCGTTTGAAAAATTCCAGCAAAGATATGGATGGTTATTTAGATTCATATCATAGTTGATTGTGAAACTCTCTGACCGCATGAATCAAATCTTAACAAACAGCTTACGATCAATAATGTAGTTAGGAATATAAATATGTTATGCGAAAATCAGAGTATCTAACAAAATATACAAACAATGTTTAGAGCTTTTTCAAGTTTTCGTTCCAAAAATATTTTTGTGCACTTTATTGTTAATATTTATGTTTTGTGAACTATCAGACTAGGATTAAGGGTTTTTTTCCGGCAAGTATCCATTGCTTTGCATTCTCTTGCTCAGAGGTAGCTATACTATTCCTAATAACCGATTCTTGAAAAAGAGCTCATTGAAATCCTACATTGAGAAGGCCTATATATTATTATATTCTTCTTGAAGCGGATATGTTAAAAAGGTACTACACTGAGGCCAAAAAAAACTTCAAAGCGGTGTCGTAAAAATAGAAGTACATATTTTAGTCGGAAAAATAAGCTCAAAAACAAAATAAAACTTATTAAGTAGGCACTTCGAAAATGTTATATTTCGCTGTATAATTTAAAACTGTCAACATAAAAGCAAAGTCCAGAACATTTGCTTGAAATAAAAAAAAAGAATTAGCTTGTAGCAGAATGCTCTCTCCGAAAGTGTCTGAAGTCTAAAAGTTTTAAGGTTAAGTACCTACGTACCTATCAGCGTGTTTTTTTCATCCTTAGTAAAGAAGAAAAGTTCTCTTTGTATGAAAAATGCTTTGTTCATTTATTTTTTAAAGCTGGTAATTTAAATTTGATCGCTTTTT
The DNA here is from genome assembly GCF_057557595.1 of Rhyacophila brunnea. Taxonomy (NCBI): domain Eukaryota; kingdom Metazoa; phylum Arthropoda; class Insecta; order Trichoptera; family Rhyacophilidae; genus Rhyacophila; species Rhyacophila brunnea. The sequence continues at coordinate 19,044,253 of NW_028232796.1, read as the reverse complement.
TTCGACGTTAGTCTACAAAGTTTTGATATCTCTCAATTTCTGTTGCAAACCGTAGGTAGATGCGTATTTAAAAGATTAATGGCTTTTAATATTTATATTATCGACTAAAATATTGACTTCACTATAATATTAGTATACTAAATTTTAGAGTTTCGACATAAATGTCATATTATCCGTCTTCTTAAAACGATTCGATTTTATTATGTGAGAATGTGAATTATATTATCTAAGGGCGGACCCTAACCGATTTTTTCGTTTTTTAAACGGTACTTGTTCAAACACGCGCGTTTATATGATCTTACTCCCTACTTCAGTTTTAGTTTGTCATTTTATGGCTACGGCCGTATGTCGTAGCTTAACCACTGTGGAATGCCAAAAAAATGGTGTATTTCAAAAAAACACTACCTTATTCTTAGGTCAATAATTATTATAAAGCAATCATTATTCGTAGGCTGTTTATCACACTTGAATGGTCAAAGACATAGGTTATAATCAGTGTCTTTAGAATCTTCAAATGTGTTAATCTTGCCCATTTTTTGAATAATAAAGTGTCTAATTCTTGTCAAATTTGGGATCACAGAGATTATCAATATAATTTTTATCGTAAATATTTCACTATAATAATGATGTCGACATAAATTATACTAATGGTTTTATAAATGCATTAAAAAATTAATAAATGTAAAAAATCTTAACATCACTGCACATTTATGTACTAAAATATGACTATATTCTAAAACATTAGAGCGAGAGGTTTAAAAGAATACTATTTTATGTAATAAAAATACTTTATGCAGTCGTCAAATGTTTAAAATAAATATAAAGGATAATAAGGTTTCTAAATTATATAAATAGATTATCTACAACGTTTAAGGAATGTCCAGGATCATGCTTTGAAAATACAATAAAAGCTCCATTTTGACCTACGCTGAGCATTTCCCCCCTTAAGTAGATATTTTTGATATAATATTTGACAGTGTGTTTGTGATTGTCCAAAATTACTAACAACCACCTTGTACGAAAAAGCAAGGACATGGTTATTAATAATTCTAAAAAAAAAAAAAAACCTCATAATAGTCGGTGTCCAAAATTGAATGGATGCTGCCTATGTCAAAGATTCTTGGAAATGGAATCTGGTTATGCAGTATTATGAAACTTTGAGCTCATAATTAACATTTACCGATATTATTCATTGGTTAAATAATTTATTACATATGTAGTGTTCGATGTGCGGGTTATCACTTTGGGAGTCGTGGATGTGTCGTAAGTTATGGTGTTGAGGATGATGATGAAGAAGTCGAAGATGTATGCAGGAGCGAATTTTATTAGGCGTAACGGTTGGTACAATCGTATGTTACAGCAGTTATGCTACAATACTAAACTTGATAGGTACGGATCCGAGGTCTGCATCTCGGTACAATAAGATGTTGGGCGAAGCGATAATAGAGACTGCGATGGTAACAGACTGGAAACGTATATTCGAGTAACATTTTAATAAATCATTATTCGTAATTTATACAGTCGAAAGTAATACCTAAACAATATATTCTAGTATATAATTATATTGAACGAGTCAGCGGTTTAAATACGAGTAGCTGTGAATTTTATTTATTATTAGAGTTATAATATAATATGATACTATGGGAATGGATATTAGACTAATTTTCCATTGCGATACCATATTCAATATCGTCAATCAATCTGCTAACACAGGTAATGAGTTGTTTGCCGGCATATGAGTCACTGGGAATTTATTATTGCTGTCGAATAATTTGATACATTAAAAATAGATATTTGATCAATAATATACTGATAGCTACACATACATATTCACGCCAATAGACATGCGTCATAATAATCTGTAATAGTTTATTTTCCAAGAGCAATGTTCAAAATAAGACCGAGTATTTTTGAATTTACCTAACCTAACCAATTTTTTTTTTTTTTTTTAAACGGTACATGTTCAAACACGCGCGTTAATATAATTTTACTCCCTACTTCAATTATAGTTTGTCAATTTATGGCTACGGCCGTATGTTGTAGCTTAACCACTGGGGAATGCCAAAAGAAATGGCGTATTTAAAAAAAAACACTACCTTATTCTTAGATCAATATTTATTATAAAGCAATCATTATTCGTAAAATATTTATCACACTTGAATGGTAAAAACATAGCTTATAAGTATCTTTAGAATTATCTTCAAATGTGTAAATCTTGCCAAATTTTTGAATAATAAAATGCCCAATTCTTGTAAAATTTGGGATCACAGAGATTATCAATATAATTTTTTATCGTAAATATTTTACTAAAATTATCTCATCATTAATTATACTAATGGTTTTATAAATGCGTTTAATAATTAATAAATGTAAAAAAATCTTAACACCACTGCACATTCATGTACCGAAATATGACTATATTCTAAAACATTAGAGCGAGAGGTTTAAAAGAATACTATTTTATGTAATAAAAATACTTTATGCAGTCATCAAATATTTCAAATAAATATTAGGGATAATAAGGCTTTAAAATATATAAATAGATTATCTACAACGTTTAAGGAATGTCCAGGATCATGGTTTGAAAATACAAAAAAAACTCAATTTTGACCTACGACGAGCATGTCCCCCCTTAATGTCGTTTGTTCAACGCGTGCGTACTACCTGTGCCTGTATGGGTGAGAGACGTAGCATCTTATTAAGCTGCAAAGGTCTCGATTTTTGAGTTTTGATAATCGATGTCTCAGCCGAATTTTAAGGATACATTGATACGACCCCGTTGCAAACACTCGAGTTCATGAGCGGACACGGTAGCCCTCGGTGATTGAAGTAATTATGAAGAGAAGCTTTACGTGGTCAAGACATGACGTGTTCCGGATGCTGTCAGAGAGTGCAATACTTTGTACCCTTGTGGCTCAACCTCAAGACTTCCGTCGTTATGGTTGTCTGTCCCTCACCTCTCAGCGGTGCTACAAAGACGATCGACGCACTGCAGGTCTGGCATGGTGGGAGGCGCGAGAGTTGGCGATGAATCGTAGGTAGGGGCGCAAATTTGTATTTGTCCTAGCCCCCAATGCTGGGGCGTGACAGGGTGAATGTAGGGTTACGTTTATTTTTAACTGTACCTATAAGTAAAACAACTAACACTACAAAACATTTAATCGCGTTTAATTATCATTTCGATTATAATACCCACCCCTAATTACCATTGTGTTTAAAACAGCAACTAATTATTGTAAGGTGAAGCAGAATAAAACTTCGAAAACTTTTGTATTGTCTTGGAATTTTGCTAACAGGATTTTAAGTAGCAATAAACCCTTTTTATGTATGAGACTTTGCTCTCATTAAACTTGACGATGTACAACATTAAATCTACCTAGAGTTCTGGAAAATAATGCCTTCTTTACTATGAAATGCGTAGCACCTATAACAAAACAAAGGATCTACTGAAAACATCACCTTGTTAGTAGTTTGACTGCTGCCACACTAACATAACAGTGAGTTAAAGTACTTATTTTATTATTACCTCTATGTATAGGGGTTTAATACAGCTATATTAGTTACGATTTAAATTTAGATATATTTTGCTAGCTATAAGGCGTCAAACCCACTTAACGGAGCGAGTTGGGCTCTCGCGCAAAATTTCACAAGTGGCGTGTAAATCATCGAAAATACAACGTAATCAAATACGCCAGCGCACACTGGATTTGACGACGCTTTGTGCCCGCCTGCCTCATGAGTCACCGTTGGTGGCTTTTCAGCCGGACGATATAACGAAAATACAACGTAGTCCATTCATTGAACACGGCAAGCAAAATCACGCTCCTCGAAGCGTCGTCGATAAGACGGGCGAGAAGCCATTATTTAAGAACAGTGAACTCTTTGTTTCGTTATTACGTGTCCGATATTAATTACAAGCCCCGAAAAATTTAATAATATTTTTATTGCTTTGTTATGAGAGACGCTGATAATAATAATTATTATGTGCTCCTTGAGACCCTTATTACATAGGTGAAGGGTAATGCGCGGATGGGAGGGGGCCTACTCAGTAGTGAGCGCACCGAACGATTTTTTGCTGGGCTTTATGCTTTACATTACATTAATAATATTATTACGTATGTATTTAAGTCAAGTAAGTTACTGATATAAATTAAGTGATTACACCACTAATACAATCAAATAAAGACTGTAACAACTTTGGAATATTTCACGTATTATATACAGCACATACATACGGATTACATACGTTTTGTAAAAGAAACACACACACCTAACGTCAAAAGTTGTGCTATACTATCGCGTGCCCTGAGAATGTAGGTATTTTAGCCAAACGTGCTTATAGCGGTGTATTTTTATAGTTGTATCCATTAATTTACGCGCACTGTATTCAATACCAAATGGTATTTTAGTTAAGACGTGTAACTATTGAGACCATGGCCCCCACAAGAGGGGGGCTGACAGGGCTCTAGCCTGGGGGCCCTGCCTTAAGGCGAGCCCGACCTGGCGAATTGACCAGCCAAGTGAGAAAACACACATCACGAAATTGCACTAATTGTAAAAAAATGACGCCTGAGGTGCTATTTCACTTATACCATAACTAAATTTTTTAATTATGTAGTTGTGCGATGCAATATTTGATTATTGTTTTTCAATATTCGATAACTCCATAATTCAAGTGGGTGCATTAAAAATTATTAAAATACCCTAATTTTTAGCTCGAATACTATTTGGAATATACAACTATAGATAGTCATACTGCCTTTAACTATAGTGATAGGTAGGGGGGCCCGCCAAAGATTCTAGCCTGGGGGCCCGCTTCAAGATGTGTGGGCCATGATTGAGACAGTAGAATTTTTCAACAGGCCATTTTTGCCACTGAACTTACAGCATTTAAAGTGATTTCTAATTATATATTGGATAATATTATAATTTTTAAATAACGAGAAATATGAATATATTGACACAATTAATATACCAGTGGCAAAGGCTCCATACTAAGCGATTATTTAAAGCCTACCTTCAAGAAAACTATATCTTCAAGTATTTATTTCAAATTTAAATACATAAATAAAATGTGGAATATTTTAAAATATTGAGAGTCATCTACGGCCAGATTTTGAATTTAGAAGGGCGACTGTTTACATTAGTCAAGTTTAGAATCAAACAAAAAATTACAAGCGAGTAGCGACATCTGTTTTTGTTATTTGAATGACGATTATTGACATCATAATCGAAAATTGTTTTCTATACTTATGATCACTCATCTTTTCAGGCAAGTCTACAAATTTTGTCTCGCTTGGTAAGCGCTCGAGAGACCCGCTTTCAACTCTTTTTGCAAATTTTATTGTCTATGCCTGCCGCTTTAAGCAAATAATAAATAAATAAGATGATTTAAAAAAATAATGTCTATTGAGTTCAATCAGATATAATTATTGATTGTTAAAAAAAATGTAAAAATAACAAATAATTGTATCTCGTGATTATTATTTAGATTAGTTTAGTCATAGACAAAGAAAATTTATATCATTTTAATTCAGTCAGATTGTTGTTCCAAACATGGTGGTAAAGTTTTATTTTGTAAGACAAAATTCAGTGATTTATTGTGTTCTGACTGTGGAAAGATTATCTTATTTTGTACCCTCAGTCATTCGTCAGTGCTTTAAATATATAAATATTTATTAAATGTCTAGTTTTCCGATTGATTTTGAAAATTGTACGACAGACATTTTAAGAATATCTTCTCGAGTTTGACGTTTATTAAAAAATCATATATTATCAAAGCTGGAAGGTCAAGGGTTCATTTAGATTTGCACACAGCAAAAAAAAACTTATATTAGATATTATCACAACAATTTATATGATAAATATTCGTTTATCACTGGCAGTTGTAAAATGAATCAGTGTGTCGTTGTCATTTTAGTGTACACCTATTCATCAGTAGTAATATCGTAAGTATTATATTCTTATCTCCCGTAAGTATATCTGACAAGTATGCTCTTTTTCTCTGATATCCACAGTGCTGTGTTATTTACATGACCACACTTTTTTTATGATGGCAACACAGACGCAAAAAAGGCTACCTGAGGACGCATGCGCATGCCGACTAGTTTGAACAACGGTCGGTTGAACGATTTCCGGCGCCAAAAAAAGCGGACGGCTTTTTAACTCGAAGGCGAAGCAAGATTCGGGCTCTCAGTTCTTGACGTTCGTACGAAGAAGACCTCTCTCAGTTTCTGACATCGGTACGAAGAACATCGTTCTTAAGTTCCGGGCCTCTGGCCGAAGCAAATGGCTTTCAGTTTCTGACGTCTAGAAGCGATTATCATGGCACTCATTTTCTGGTCGACAACCGAAGGACGTCCCTCTCAGGCCATGGAGACCGAAGGAAGCCCATGGTCTTGAAACCCTTGAAGACACACGATGGAGGGCGAAAGGAGCTGAGATCATTTTTTTATCGTGGTATTTATTTTAATTCATTACGTTACGGTCCACCGAATAAGCATTTTATCTGTGATTTAAATTACCTATTTTGTCTTATGGCAGGCGCTCGTAACGATTAACTAATTATACACCTTTATATTTACTCTCTCGCCTGCCATTCATTCTTATACATCAATTATACCTCTGTTAACATTTAATACCCGCGTTTTATTTAATTACCTTAATTATTGTTTCTATGCATTTCATAGAGTGGCTCTCAAACCGAGATATTTCATTATTGCATTTTATTGTATTTTATATTACAGCAATAACCGAATCAGTAACGCAACCGGACATGTAGCTGAGGTTTTGGAGGTAATGTCAAGTAACTCACGACCCTGCTTCCCCGCGTCTCATTGCTCTGCCGCACTCTTATCCCGTCCCATCCTCTAGCCAATATCCATGCTCCCCATACCCAGGCTAACCTTCCTTTTCCTCATAATTCCCATCCTACCCATCATACAATCCTACTCACCTTACCTACTCCTTTCCCTACGTCACAACAGCCTACTTCTTTCCAAAAGTCACCCTTTGCCACTGTAATACACACACATTGTATGACTTGGAAATGACTTAGAAATATACATATTACAAAAATTATCATATAAGTTCCATATTCCTAAAATCTTCTTCTGCCTTGAAAAAAAACTAATCACATTAGCACGAATAATATATAGAAACACACATTCATCATTTTCTCTAATACATATATTATTGTAATGTATATTTAGTATTTAGATTGTATTTCTGTTCACTTCCGCAACTGGATTAGTTTCATGTATTATTATCCCTTTGTACCTTATAATATGTGGTGAAGCTAAAGCGATATAACTACATTACCAAAATATCGTGAATCAAGTGAATGCTGAACCAATTGAACATATAATTACGATGTATCTATAGTCTAAGATTTACCTGCTGTAGGTACCTATTGAGTTTTTAAAATGATAAATTTGGTGGATATAATGAATGAAATTTGATGAATGAATGGAAATATTGTTTTTACAGACAATGATGGGTATTTATTTACACATCCAAAAATACTTATTGCACACAGATGACACATTTTACAGGAAAAATAATATGTTTATTATAATTACGCCCACGGTGGCCGCGCGGCATAAGCGTTGGACTATAAAGCCGTGGGTCCCAGGTTCGAATCCTGGGTCTGGCAAGTACACATATTGTTTTTCAATTTGTGTGTGTCAGGGTATGGACCTAATAGATTGAGCAAATGGCTGACATCCATTTCTCGTAAAAAAACAAAATCTGTCAATACAAACCTCCACTCTGTGGAGGCCCATTTATGTAAATATGTACATGCGTACATAACAAGTACACATCTGCGCATCAATTATATACACAAGGCTGATATTATCAGCGGCTATTGGTGGCTATCGAGGGTAGTTTATCATATTTATATATGGGGGAGGTTAATTGTTACAATAAGTTAACCGGCTTAACTGTCAAAAAGTGCTATTTTTAACAGCACCTCTTGGCTGTATTATCTTTTAAAGCGATATAGACAGTTTAGACGGCTAACTTATTAAAACAATTATAATACCTCAATACATAAATATGATAAACTATCCTCGATAGCCGCCGATACCAGCATTCTGTATAGAATAGATGCGCTGATGTGTTAAATATTTACATTTATAATATAATAAAGTTAAATGTAGGTACCTACAAACAATAAACATGACTTATGACTGAGAATGTATATAGCAGTGCGTTGATGTGTTGAATAGTTTTTGTAACTGAAGTAGAAAAGTTGAATAATTTGAAAAGAATTAGGACCATGTACGTTGACATTCTTAAAAATTTCAAAATCACAAATATTATCCCTTAAAATCGAAGAAAAATGTTTTAAAAATGAAAATTAGCCCTGAGATTCAAATGAATTTAATAAAAAAAATAAGTCAAGTAAAAATCATTATGTAATGGTAAATACAGGAAAGGCACAAACAAACCTACTTTTTTAATATTTTTTTAGATATTTCTTACTTCAAATGGATTTAATAATAAATTTCAATTAAATAAAAAACAGTCGTGGACTGTTACAGAAGTTGGGTCTTGCAATGTTACATTGAACACCAAACACATATAATGCAGCATTAGTAATCCCCTATGCTTTTCTGTCCCAGGTGTGCCAGCAAGTAAACGCAATACGACCGCTGAAGCCTTCGCATGGTCTCCAAGCATATTGTCTTGTTTTTAACGGACTCTCAGCACCCGATAAAAATAGCAATTCAAAGAATTCACACAAACAACGAAAGAAAATCGCCGAACAACTCTTTGAGAATATATAAGAAAAACCCCTTGCTCGCACAAAGCCAGTATAAACAAAAATATAAAAGCTCACGTATTCTTTACATCCCAGGTAAAGATACTACGTGTACAAAACGTTTGTAAAAAAGCTTCGGAATTTTATTTGGTGGATCAACTCTTCCAAGAGCTTTTGTTTGCATTAAGGTTGAAGACGAAGTGAAGCGATGTAGGAAAGGAAAAATAAAATGTATTTATAATAATAATACGTTATAGAATGCACAGTACAGATTCCAGGGTGAGCAGGATCCTCATGAGAGCTACGACGAAATGACAGAAATATAATACAGCACAAAATAAATACTCCAGTGATATTAGGATAAAATAACCCTTTACCATGAAATAATAAGTAATAATAAGTATGTCCGACATCTTGGAACATAGCGGATGATTTTAAATATCAGAAAAATGAACAAATGAAAGTTGAAGAAAATTAACTCATTTAGTGCTAACACCGCAACTGGCGCGTTTGGAGCAGTTGACCATTAGATGTAATTTACATGTTATTTAAATATTGTGGTAATTAAAAGGTAATTAAAAGGTCAGCAGTGATTGTGCATGTTACATGTGACATGTTATTGTAAATATAATACGTAATTATAGTAGAAATAAATGTGAACAACTGATTTAAAATCCGAATTTTAAATTTTGGTTTTACTTATATGACGATTATTTTGCAATACTTTTTAATTCAATGTACGAGGTTCCGAAGGCGGCCAATAGATGAAACCTCACTAATAAATACAATATACTAGATAATCACTTTATGTTCCTGTTGGCGCTTTTCAGTGGACTGTAATATGACGAAATGATTCGGATGCTGCGGGTAGGGGGTTATACCAAGGATGCCAGGCACTGACCTTTAATGATGATAAAGCTGGCTTCGTGGTCTGATTCTCACTCAGTAGCACTACCACCCCGCGTGATACTGTTTATTGAGTCACCCTGTGCTGGGCGATTGACGATCAAAACCACTGCACATAATGATGTCTTAATGTTTTTCAGGTTATAAATCTTTACACGAATGCCTGTTATTAGAAAGTCTGGCAAGGATAATGATGTTAGGTTGATAAGAAATTTATATTGTATTAAAGTTGCCATAATTGGTCCAACCAGTTTCCATATTTTACACTCGGGTGATGCTGAGTGATTACGTGCTAGTATAGAATATTTTTTAAGAGGTAATATATATATATAAATATATATATAAAAAAAGAGATAGTAAGAACACTGTAACCGATGTTCATTTAAATTTTTTCAATGGTTTTCTTGCATACATAATATTATATTAAAATTTATTGTTGAATATGGTAACGATATAGGCAGGCAAGAATAAATATTATCACGCACAGAATAATGTTATTTGTCGCATCGCTTCACTGTGTTCTTAAACCAAAGACCAGCTTGGTGAGAACGATACTGTTATCTTTACTGTGGACTGGGATGGCTTGCTTAGCTTTTGTTTTACACCCAACTGTCTCATTAACCGCTGAACGTGATCTGCAAAGACTCGCAATGGGAAAGCGATACTGTTTGGGATTGAAAATTTTGAACATAATATCGCTTAAGCGCGCTAAACTTCTATCACCTCGATTATCTCAGTTCGGATTAGGTCGGATACTTTCGTAAAACTGTTGAAGACAGAACAAGACTTTCTTGTATCTTATTTTTAAGCTAATATGGTGGATATACATAATTTGAAACTAGTTCTGAGAAATATAAAAAAATCTTTTTAGCAGGTTTAGCGCCCATGTGCTTTTGTATAATTTGTTATATTACGCAACTTTCCAAGAGTTGTCAATTTCTGCATCTTTTCATTCATATTACGATCTCTGGCTGACCCCGACAGAAAAAGAACATCTTGGCTCTCAAGAATCTAAAAAACCGTTTTGAGCTCAATATTCTATCTATATTTAGAGAATCGACAGATAAGGAAAAGATAGTTGAAATCATAGTCGACGTTGCATAGTGGATATGTTACAGAACGTAAAAGAAGAATAAAAATATTATGAAATCAAACACACATTGAAAAACGTAGCTTACGTTTTTTTGCCCAGACCTGGGATCGAACCTGCAACTATTATTGATTATCTGTCGGGATTGATCTACTGCTGGATAAAGCCCTCCTCATATCTTCTACTACTGTTTTCCGTTCTCGTCCACGTACATTTCCACGGTTTTACGTTAATTGTGTGTCACCTGTAATTATTTAATACCTCTTGGATACCAATGTATAACTGCATTCCCCCATTAATTTTTGTCTACTTACCGAGGGACGTTTCATGCCATTGCCATTTCATCAGTATGGCGACTTTTATCACATCGCGTACTCTTGTCTGCCTTTCTTATCCATTTATTATTTTATTATGTCAAATATGCAACTTTCCATGCGACGCTATGCTACTCGTAAATTTTGAATATACACTACAATATTAAAGTACATATTTTACATGCATACGTGAGCACTAGTTGTACGTATTGGTTGTATTTGCATACCTAACATAACACTTGACGCTTTAAGCACAGTGAGAGGTTACTTTTGAAGATACTATTCACTCACTAAACGCACCCCATATTTGGTAATAATTAACATAAAATTTTTATAAACGTTTGAAATTATTAAAACAATGTAGGAGTGTAAAGTATGGTACCCTTTCTTACGAATTCGTCTTCGTCTGAAAATATTTTACTGCACAATAATACTAGAGCATACAAATGGAAAAGTAACAGAGCTATAGTTACATATGTACGACGTGTTAATCGAGTGGAAAAGTCACATTTGTAGCAGCGTAGACCATCGAACCATCTACGTCGTAGCAGCGTAGAGAGTGAAGGTGGCGAACCGTGCTTAACGTATAACGATGTAAGGCTCTGTAAATAAATAAATATAGTAGCTTACTGGTTATTGCATATTGGAATAAATACTTTTACGTACACAGAATGTGAGTACATTAACACATTGTTTATGAGAATTGATTGTTAGTATTTTTTCAAACTCTTGGATCTATGGCAGTAATGTAAACATTCAGATATTATATACTTAGATATTTAATAGAGTTATAATCTCATCAAATTAATAATTACATATTTTTAGATATTATTATATTTTCATTTTATTAAATAAAGTGAAAAAAACTCGCTTTACATATAATAATAATCAGAAAAAACTTTCAAACAATATATCAATGGCGAAATGTTTTTTTTTAATTACTATTTTTTATTCAAATAATTTTATTATGAATACACAAAATTTAAGGATACCTACATTTTTTTAATATGAATATACATATATTTTTACAACACTTAAAAACATACATGATAAAATAAAATGTTAAATATTTAGATTCAGTTATTATTGCCGTCAAAATTTCTTATTTTTCATGTGTTCATCAGAACAGCTTTGCATAGCAGAGCTCAGCTCAAAGATGTATTTCTCGTCTATATACAGAAGTGCTTATTTGTGACAACATTTCTCGGAGAACTATACTGCCATTGACTTAATTTTGGTGGTAGAATAATATTTTTAAAAGTACCTACTTTTAATCATACTTGAAGTGTAAATGTAAAAAAACCAAAGCATACTACCTGCCAGTCATGCACCTTAAATTTGGCATATTACATTCAGCTGAATTGAACGTTATGTACGTTTAAGTCCAGAAGTCAACCCCGTAACATGTATACATTATAACAGTTTCACTCTATGTTGAAACCGTGGACATTCATCCTATCGTCGCTATAGATTGGTGTGTCAAATATCCGTCTTTGTCGAAATCGACCTTCTAATGCAGAATGTTTTTCTTTGTATCTAAATGAACTAGAGCCATCATTTTCTTTAAATTACTTTGTAATGGTAATAAATACATCGTTCATATGCTGTAAAAATAACAATTTAAATATCTCCATGTATTTAAATATAGGATTATGAAATTTGTTTTTCGTCTCCTGAACATTTGGTCTATTCGACAAATCAATCCTACAGCGACGCTATCTCGTCTTAATCGTAAATGGGTATAATGTAGCCCCAATCATGACTAAACTAAGTTGATTTAATTAGTTTTTTAATATAAATCTTACCCTGTTTACGTACGAGCTTCGACAAAACAACTCGATACTATACAACCATTCAAACGTCTTCTGATAATTATTATATAAGTTAATACTACACAAATTTATGGCGGTTCTTTATAGTGAACTATATAGGAAGTCGGTAATTTGGTTGCGGGTGGGTTACATGGGGATCAATCTAGGCACTTACCTTTGATGTTGAGCCGCACTCATATAACTATTACGATCACTCTCACGGTTACACTGTACTTGTGACGGATGGGTGGGTAATTAGTTTATGATTATTTATGAAATACGGTGATTGACGCGGCATTGGTCGAACTATAACTCATAATTGAATTACTTCTTTGATGACGCGAGGGTGAAAAAACTAATGCAAATCTTGAAGCTTTGATGATCTGAAGATAACTAAATTGATTATAACTTGCTTGGGCGCACTACAATCATTGTGGGAGGTATGTTAGGAATCTGTATGGGATTAGCGCTACCATAATTATTGGCCCAAACAATTTAAGATGGTAAAAATGTTTGATACGAAGAAAGACTTTTATTATTCAATAGTATAATGAGACGTATAAACAGATATTGTAATAATGTAACATCCAAAAAGTCGCTGTAAGACAAAGTTGAACATTATATAGTATCTTGTTAGAAAATACCGTAAGTAAGTACAAGTATATGATTGAAAAGCGTCAGTTTACTCTCAAACATACTTACAAAATCTCTGACAGAGGTTATTCTTTATGTTAGCAATTAATGTGATAAAGAAAAATATATGTTAGGTACAGAAAATGAGCAAAGATTACGTACACATATGAAAAACCGCATTTTACGATAAACCGTGAAGTAAATATTAAAACACGAATATGCGTTCATCAGAATTATTATATTTAATAAATGGGCTGTCTCGGATACCGCTCACAGTAAACCCTTTTCATCAAGTAGGATAAACTTTCACTTAAACGGGCAAAGAATAAAGTTGTTACATGTAGAAGCCTTTGTATTGCCTCAGGCTGAAACTTACTATGTTGTTTTCTATAGAAGGGTTCTCGAGCCAAAAAAACATAAGTTTATCAAACCATAATAAATTGGATCGGTTGGATTATTGGAAATATTATTTTTACAACCCATGTTTTATTAGTATTACTGATTGATGTATATTATGTTTATTATTAATATAATACATATGATTGTGTTCGAAATTTGTATGATATAATTTTTTGTCTATATAGTATATTATAGTATTTTGATAAAAATTGTACTTACTTGTCTTCTACACGTTGTGCCCTAGCGGAGACTACCCGGAACAGTTCAGTGGAGCTGCACTCTTACCAAGCATGGAGGTTCTTAAGCCACGAAATGTGGCGTCGACATTTGCTATGCTTACCATTGAGCTTTCTTTGAATGACAAGTTGGGGAAGGCTGTACTTTGTCCTCTCAGAATGTGGCCGAGGTCCTATAGTTTCCTAGTTTTGATACTACGCAGAACTTCTTGGTCATTTCCCATTATATTTAGAACTTCAACATTTGTCACCCAATCATTTCCAGAATTTTGAGGATGCGTCTATACAGACACATCTCGAAAGCTTCAACCCTTACTTGTAAAGCAGTTAATTACGTTTGATAAATCAAAATAAGTATGACTATTTCTGACTGTCTCAAATTCTACATATATTTTTCATATTCATTTATAAAATGAAAATAAACTTTTCATTTAATTTACTATAAATAGATCTCAATCACAAATTAAAAAGTAAGTTTCCATGGTTATTATTATATAATAATATATTATATTATCAAAGATACTTAGTCTTCGACATTTTCCACATTCATTTCCGTAATTTATTTATAAAGAAACTGTGGAGGTCATGAAGTTTAAAGCTAACAAAGTCAATTTGAACTGATCCATTAATTCCTAGAAATAATCTAAAATTTATACAAAATATCTATTGTTGTTTTTATTTACGAGTAATAAAACGAATTTTTTTATAGTACTTATTCCACTTTAATTAATATATTAGGACCGGTTTCGTCCGCCTCAATGGGACATTTTCAACTGAATAAATTTTTTAAAACAATATTTATCAAACAAAATTCAAAGCGATAGAAATAATAAAACAATAGGTACATAATAATTATCCGTCCAATAATACCTTCCCAATAACAGACTAATTTAAGACTAATGAGGTTGGACATTAATATTTCATACTACGTCAAGGGCATTAAACAAATTATTTAAAATATTAACAAACCACAAAATATGAAACAATCTACACTTAAAATAACATTAATAGCAACAAATAATTATGATTAGTCAAAATTTACAATAAAAATTTCTATAAAAAATAAAATAAAACAATATTATCAATTGAAGTGAGATCGAATAAAAAACAAATACAGCCAAAATATGAGTCAAAATTAAATAAAATTAAAATAATAAATAATGTACAATATATAAAGTTATGTTATGACAATCCCAAATATTAAATAGGGTTTAATAATGGAGAAGACACAAAATATAATTGATCATTTAACAAAATAGAATTGGGCAAAAATTTATACCTATTAATTTCTAGGATTTCCTGTTTATCCAATTTTATAGATTTCTCATTCAAATGCAGGATTTTAAAATTTTTACTGATATTAAAAGAGTGATTATTTAAACTTAAATGATTTCCAAAAGCTGAAGATTCATTACCATTTTCGGCACAGGCTAAATGTTCTTTGATCCTAGTATTAAAAGAACGTCCCGTTTGTCCAACATATTTGGCATCACAAGAGTAACAACTTAATAGATAAATTCCACTTTGGTTAAGTTTATCTAATCTATCTTTAGTATTCACCAGTATTGAATTTAAATTTTGTGTGTTGTAACACACACAAACACACAATTTTTAAAATCCTGCATTTAAATGAGAAATCTATAAAATTGGATAAACAGGAAATCCTAGAAATTAATAGGTATAAATTTTTGCCCAATTCTATTTTGTTAAATGATCAATTATATTTTGTGTCTTCTCCATTATTATACCCTATTTAATATTTGGGATTGTTATAACATCTCTATATATATAAAAATCTCGTGACACGATGTTTGTGGTCGAACTCCTCCGAAACGGCTCGACCGATTTTTATGATTTTTTTTATGTATAATTGTTAGGTATGAGAATAGGTCAACAAGTATATTTCATACCGCTAGGTGATTCGGGTATCTCTATCCAGAAAAAAAAATCTTTAAGGCTCGACCGATTTTTATGATTTTTTTTATGTATATTTGTTAGGTATGATTATAGGTCAACAAGTATATTTCATACCGCTAGGTGATTTGGGTATCTCTATCCAGAAAAAATTTTCTTTTATTTTTTTGACAATTTTTTTTTGTATTTTTTTTTATTTGGCATCAAAAAATACCTATAACCCAAAATTTTCACCTTGCTACCTCCACTCTCCCATTTTTAATCGCGATTTTAGTATTTTTGTATGAACAAATGAACCGTCGTTCGTATTTCAAACAGAACGAAATTATTTATGTTGTTGAATGACAGATGGCGGTACGTCCGAGAAGAATTCACGAGAAGCGTCACGTTATTTTGACAATTCATTCGGCATATCACAAGGCAGTGTGTGCAAAATGTTGTACGATTTATTTTAATTTATCTATTTGTGTGTGTGTGTGTGTGTGTGTGTTGTGTTACAGTGTACAATGCCAACAAGACGTAAGGGGGCCTATTTGAGCCGTCAAACGAATAAAGCAACAAACATGCGAAACATTAGAGCAGAAATCACAGACGAACAAATCCAACAAGATAACGAAAATGTGCGTGTGAGCATGTCGCGATTGCGTGAATCTCAATCACAAGCTGAACGAAATCAACAACAACAATTTGAACGGAGACAAGCGCGCCGGTTTGCAGTTAACACGCGCAGAGCAAATGACCGACAACGCCAACAAGTACATCGAGCATTATCCGCTTCGTTCCTTCGTCTTGCATTCGAATACGAGCCAGATATTGAATATTCCGCTCATCCGAAAGTGCTGATTGGTGCTATGGACAAAGAATGTCCCCATTGTCATGCGCTAAAATTCAAACATGAGTCAGCCGGTATGTGTTGCGCATCAGGAAAAGTGCAACTACCAGAAATTGAGACACCACCAGAACCATTGAACGGCTTGCTCATCGGCACGGATCCAGATTCAAACCTGTTCCTGAAATCCATTCGCACATTCAATTCATGCTTCCAAATGACTTCGTTCGGAGCTACAGAAATAGTTCACAATACTGCGGCAAATGGTCAACAATTCCATTCAACGTTCAAAATCAAAGGCCAAGTGTACCACAAAGTAGGCTCATTGCTGCCAATGCCAAACGAACCACATAAATTTTTACAAATTTACTTCATGGGCGGTGAGGACATCAATCGCGTAGATGCACGTTGCGGCTACAATAACCTCAATTTGCCTAATGCTAGGCGCATCGTCGGCGAACTGGACACCCTATTGAATGAGCACAACGAATTATTGAAATTCTTCAAATCATACATGCACGAATTTCAAAGTGACAACCACGCTATTGTCATCAATCCTGATAAAACACCAGCTGGAGAGCACGTGCGTCGATTCAATGCGCTTGTTGTTGACGACGTTGCTGGAATCATGGTTGGCGACCGCACATCGCCGCGAGAAATCGTGATTCGAAGAAGAAACAATAATCTGGAGTTCATCGCTGACACACACCGTTCATACGACGCTCTCCAATATCCGCTAATTTTCTGGAAGGGACAAGACGGATATTGCATAAACATTAAACAACGAGATCCCGCCACAGGTAATTCATTCATTATAAACATCATTATTCATTTTGAATTAATATTTATGAATGAATTAATATTTTTGAATATGTTGTTACAGGAGCCGAAACAAACAAGAAAGTGAGCTCGATGGATTTTTATGCGTATCGTATGATGATTCGACGCGGTCAGGACAACGTCATTCTGCGATGTCGTGAGCTGTGCCAACAATTCATGGTTGACATGTACGCGAAGGTAGAGAGCGAACGATTGCGATTCCTACGACACAATCAACAGAAGCTGCGTGCGGAAGAATACATTCACTTGCGAGACGCTATCATGAGCGACGCCGACACCGCCGAAATTGGTAACTCTATCATTCTACCATCATCCTACGTAGGCAGTCCACGTCATATCCAATTATACATACAGGATGCTATGACTTTCGTGCGCGAGTACGGACGACGACCGTGTTTATTTATAACGTTTACATGTAATCCAAAGTGGCAGGAGATTACATCTTTGCTATTGCCAGGCCAAAATGCAATACATCGTCATGATATTACAGCACGTGTGTTCAAACAAAAATTGAAGTCTTTAATGAGCTTCATTACAAAATTACACGTATTCGGTCCCACACGTTGCTGGATGTATTCGGTAAAATGGCAAAAGCGAGGATTACCTCATGCACACATTTTGATTTAGTTAGTCGACAAAATACGCCCTGAAGAAATCGATAGTGTAATTTCCGCGGAAATTATAGATCCGTCTACTGATCAACTACTGTTCGATATTGTTACCACAAACATGATTCATGGCCCATGCGGTGATCTGAATCGTTTATCGCCTTGCATGGCAGATGGAAAATGTACAAAGCGTTTTCCTAAACATTTCACCAACGACACGATCACAAATGTCGACGGATATCCAATGTATCGTCGAAGAAATACTGATAATGGCGGACAATCATTTACACTAAATATCAACAACGCAGACATTGACATTGACAATCGTTGGGTGGTACCATATTCGCCTCTGCTGAGCAAAACATTCAATGCTCATATCAATGTTGAGTTCTGCAGTTCGGTAAAGAGCATCAAATACATTTGCAAGTATGTGAATAAAGGCAGCGATATGGCTGTATTTCAAATTCAAAATACCGATGTGAATGCTCCTCGATTGAATGACAACGACGAAATAATGCGCTACCAAATTGGCCGGTACATCAGCTCCAATGAAGCTGTCTGGCGTATCTTTGGTTTCCCAATTCATGAACGGGACCCAGCAGTTATACATTTAGCCGTCCATCTTGAAAACGGCCAGCGCGTATTTTTCACCAACGAGACAGCAATTGAGCGTGCCATAAATCCACCAAAAACTACACTCACCAAATTTTTCGAATTGTGTAATCGTGCGGATACTTTTGGTGCCTTTGCACGAACATTACTCTATTCCGAAGTACCTCGCTATTTCACATGGAATCAAACAAAAAAATGGATGCCCCGCAAGCAAGGCACACCAATTGTTGCGTGCCCCGGCCTATTCAAATCAAACACTTTGGGCCGAGTATATACAGTCAATCCAAGGCAGATTGAGTGTTTCTATCTGCGACTGTTGTTGGTTAATGTCACCGGCTCATTATCATTTCAAGATATACGCAAAGTGAATGGGCAACAGTATCCAACATATAAAGATGCATGCCTTGCACTCGGCTTGCTCGAAGACGACAATCACTGGGACGATATGCTTGCTGAAGCAGCATTGGGCTGTACAGCAACACAAATTCGTCTACTATTCGCTATAGTGTTGACTACATGTTTCCCGGGACGAGCAGACACGTTGTGGGATAAGCACAAAGATTCAATGACTGACGATATATTGCATCGAATTCGTACACGGTGCAACGATCTAACGATTACATTCAGAGACGCTATGTACAATGAAGCATTGATTACTATCGAGGATCTTTGCGTTGTCATTGCCAATTTACCACTCAGTCATTTCGGTATGAGTTCGCCAAATCGAAGTACTTCTGATTTAATGGACACCGAAATGAATCGTGAACTGCAGTACGATACTGCAGAAATGGCAGCGATTGTTACTCGCAATGTCCCACTACTGACTCATGAACAAAAAATCATTTACGACCGCATTATGCTGGCAGTTTTGGCGGGACAAGGTGGATTCTTTTTTTTGGATGCACCAGGTGGAACTGGCAAAACATTTCTCATTTCGCTAATTCTCGCCAAAATACGATCAAATAATGGCATTGCATTGGCTGTTGCATCATCTGGCATTGCAGCAACTTTATTGGATGGAGGCAGAACAGCTCATTCAGCATTTAAGCTGCCACTGAATATTCATAATAACCCAGACGCAATGTGCAATATAAAAAAAACAATCGTCCATGGCCACAGTGCTGAAACAATGCAAAATTATCATCTGGGATGAATGCACTATGGCACACAAAAATTCTCTTGAGGCGTTGAACAGAACACTTAAAGATATAAAAAACAACGACAAACTATTCGGCGGCACTCTATTATTCCTTTCAGGTGATTTCAGACAAACACTTCCCATCATTCCACGTTCAACGTACGCTGATGAGATCAACGCTTGCTTGAAATCATCGCCACTGTGGCGTAATGTTGAAAAGGTCCAGCTAAAAATAAACATGCGCGTGCAAATGTTACAAGATCCATCTGCTGACACATTTTCGAACCAATTGTTAGATATCGGCGATGGAAAAGTTGCTGTCTATGAAAATACTGGATGCATAAAATTGCCCACTAATTTCTGCAGAATCGTTGATTCGCAAAATGCTCTCATTGACCGCATATTTCCCGATGTACGCACACAATACATAAATCATGCGTGGCTAGCAGAAAGAGCCATTTTGGCAGCAAAAAATGTGGACGTTGACGATTTAAACTTCAAGATACAGCAGTCATTGCCAGGCGATTTGGTATCATACAAATCGATCGATACAGTTTGTGATGTCAACGAAGCTGTAAATTATCCAACAGAGTTTTTGAACTCACTGGATTTACCAGGTATGTCAACACACCTTCTACGACTGAAAGTTGGATCTCCGGTTATTTTACTTCGGAATTTGAACCCACCACGGCTGTGCAATGGCACGCGATTGGTCATTAAAAAATTGATGAAAAACATTATCGAAGCCACCATTTTGAATGGCAAATTCCAAGCCGAAAATGTTTTGCTGCCACGAATTCCAATGATTCTTACAGACGTGCCAATTGAATTCAAACGCGTTCAATTTCCTATTAAATTGGCATTCACAATGACAATCAATAAGTCGCAAGGCCAAACTATGTCTGTTTGCGGCTTAGATCTGGGCACACCATGTTTTTCACACGGACAATTGTACGTGGCATGTTCTCGCGTGGGCAAACCATCGAGCTTATTCGTGTTAGCTAAAGACGGACTGACAAAAAATATTGTACACTCAATTGCTCTTCAAAATTAATATTGATTTTCTTTATTTCATTTTCCTACTTTAGGATAAAAAAATTATAATTTTTTTTCACTTTACATTTAACTTTTAAGAGATCAAACAATGAATATGTTATCGGCGGTCATCGTCTACAGTGCTCCATTCCTCTTTCTGTCATAGATATCATCCCCACACACTTACAATACATTCGTTATTTTTTATTTAACAACCAAAATATTTACTAGAAATAATTTAGATGGCAGAACAACGTTTGCCGGGTCAGCTAGTAACTTTATATATTGTTATTATTTATTATTTTAATTTTATTAAATTTTGACTCATATTTTGGCTGTATTTGTTTTTTATTCGATCTCACTTCAATTGATAATATTGTTTTATTTTATTTTTTATAAAAAATTTTATTGTAAATTTTGACTAATCATAATTATTTGTTGATATTAATGTTATTGTAAGTGTAGATTGTTTCATATTTTGTGGTTTGTTAATGTTTTAAATAATTCGATTAATGCCCCTGACGTAGTATGAAATATTAATGTCCAACCTCATTAGTTTAAAATAAGTCTGTTATTGGGAAGGTATTATTGGACGGATAATTATTATGTACCTATTGTTATATTATTTCTATCGCTTTGAATTTTGTTTGATAAATATTGTTTTAAAAAAATGTATTCAGTTGAAAATGTCCCACTGAGGCGGACGAAACCGGTCCTAATATAATAATTAAAGTGAAATAAGTACTATAAAAAATTCGTTTTATTAAATAAAAACAACAATACAATGCAGTTCCACCTTGAATTGACAGTTAACAAAATAAAAGAAACAAAATATCTACTAAAATAATTCTTAACCTTCTTTGGCTAATTTCGTGAATATCGATAAATCAAATAAAGAATAACATTGAATTTATGAGTTGCGAATATCATCACAGCACCGTATTATTTTATCTAAATGATTAACTGATGAAACTAGATATATTAAATGGTTTTGGAAAAAGTTTTTTTTGTTAATTCTACAATATCCTAGTTATGAATGTTGACAGCCGTTTTGAGCTACTAATCCATCTCTGGAATGGTCGAGTATAACTTTACTCATGTTGGATATTCGGACAACCTTCTTCAAATTTCGGATGGTCATGATAGAGCCAAAGTGTATATATATATATATTAGTTATTACCCATTTATCTTATCGTTCATAACAGTAAATTAGTGCTCATCTAGTTTTTTTTACGGGTTTCATTATTTTTTTTGAGTATAACATTTTTAGGTTCATATCAAGGCCTGAACAAAAACGATGCATAAGTGCGAGTGAGATAGTATTCGGCACCCTTATAATCTCTGCAACACGCGCTAGTGTAAGATAAAAGGTTTACAGATGTGGGAGATGGTTTGCTACGGCGTAGCCGCCAAATCTTACCTTATTGCTTAACTAAGCGTCGATAACCGTGTTGATAAAATTGCTATTTTTTGTGTTAAACATAAAGTCAGTGGTAAATATTTTTAGTTAATTAAGTAGAAAAGATGGTTCTGTGTGTTGTATTAAAATGTGGTGCTGATAAGCAAGAAGATGATATTACGTTTCATAGGTAAGTTGATACATGTTCGTGATAATTTATTTGTATATTATTATATATATTTTATTATCAAGTGACCGTGTTTCTTTAAAATAACTTAAATTATGGATATCTTTACCTAATGGTTGCATTTTGACAGCTTAAAAATACTATATAACGTAAAAAAATAGAAAAATATATTTTAATTCTGAGCGTCTAGTGCAAGCACTTTGGGCGAGCACTATCGAAATGGTCTATGGTCTCGAACATTTGAATACGAATGCGTTCGCTCGCCCATAGACCAAACGCACGGCATGCAGCTTCATTTAGCAATGCAATGGGTGGCGTCTAGATTTATCTATAGTCTAAGGTTCATATCTTCATTAATATGACGATATCTGGACTTGTGTTGAAATGTCTTTAAATGTCTGGAAATGTTATATTTATTTCAACTTGCTCTCTATTATTTAATTGATAACCCTCTTCATATAGAATACAGTAGTTATAGGACATTTAATAATGTTTGTATAATTATAAGTAGTAGGTGTAACTCTTTTAACCAACAAAAATTTTCTGCATTAAATTAATTCAAAAGTAGATAAATGTAGGTACTTATTATTCTTATAAACTTATTAGAATTCAAGTTATCAGTACAAACATGAAGGGAAACTATCTTGGCGTAAAATAATATCTGCATGTAGAGATTTTTGCCAGAGGGGTAGTAAGTCGATTTAGTGAGGGAAAATACGTCAGAGTGCGGTTCGGAAGCCAAACTACCTTGGACGCTTAATATAATATTCACCGAGACCACTTACGTATATGACCCTAAACAAGAGGTGAATAGTTCACTTATAATAATTGCAAACATAATAATATTTTTCTTATAACTAACTTATTTATAATTATTTGTATTGTACAAATGTAAGTTAAGGTTTCTCTTCATACAAAAAAACTGCACTCTCCGGTAAAATTTAATATTTAGTATGAGTGTGAATTAGATATTGAATTAATGGAAGAGCAAAATTGACAATAACATATTTTTTTATCATCATTATTCATTGTCAATATAACCCCAGATAATACAGTCCACTTGATTATATCACCCCTTTTGCTAGTAATATTTTTATACCAATATTTTGGTAGCTACGTATCCTACAGATATTTTATTTCTTTCGGTATCAAAACAAAATAAGAATATTTATTTACTTACTAAAGCTGGCACTGCAGACCACTTAGCAGGTAGAAACTCATCTCGACTGCGACGTGTCGAACACGTCGATGTGACGTCATCGTTATTCACTAAACACACATTGCCAAATGGATCTCGGCAGATTGGTCGAATGCGACTTTTTAGTTTGAAAAAAGCATCTACTGTTGCAATCGATAAGTTGCATGCTTCTCGGGCTGCGAGTCGAATATGCCAGAACGTATACGAACACCTACGAATTGGTCATTCCTACACCGGATCGCCGATCGCTGCGTCTAAATATTTATGTGTTTCGAAGGTTACATGCGACTGTCGCTAGGTAGATATGCGCGGTCTTCTTATGCAACACCCGATGAACATTCTTGGAAGGTTTGATTTATGGTTGTGCGACAGATGGTGCGAGTTTCGATGTGAGAGTCGGCTTAGGTCTATTGCTAACTGCACAACCAACATCCAGCATCCTCGTCTATATCATTTGCTTTATTTCTGCAATCGGTCCAAATCAGCCTCACTGCATCCCTCTTGACATTATCCGTCGATCTCATCCGGAGGTGGCTCAGAGAATCGTTTATAAACATTAAAACCAGAATATTTTATGAAAAATTAAACTGTATATTGCCAAAATAATGTCGATTGGATGTAGAATTTTTTAAAAGCTCTGTCATTTGGCACAGCTGATAAATAATTATTTCATCACTCATGAGTTGTTATTACCGCAATATCTTCTTCCTTGTGGGAACAGAATTTGAAGCAGTATGTATCTTACGTAACGTGACTTGCAATTAATATGATTATCGGTGATTTTCTAGTGCTTTTAGCTACACCTTTAACTTCGTCAAAATAATATCGCGTATTGAATTTTCCCTAAACTAATTTATTATAATCCCATGAAAATTTCAGGACAGGATTTTCAAGCTTTGACGTGTAGTGTTAAAAGATTTATTGTTTTGGTTGGCATACAATGAGTGTTCTAATTGTATTTGAAATTAAGACACAATGCACCTAAAGACTATATACCAGACATGGGTATTTTCAAATAGGTAGTGATCTACTATACCTATCCACTGTCATTATTTTATTTTAACGAAAATATTTTATTTGGCAGATGATACAGAGGCGTTACTAAATAACAACTTATTTTATTTTTGAATTTCCCATTCGTCGTGAATATTGACCCGAGTTTGATTTTCGGTGAGGTCACAATATATTTAGATGTTTTCATTTAATTAACATTGTGGACATAAATATAAATTCAAGATGTTCACAACATGAGATTTATAATGTAACAAATTTAATATTACCCTCACAAGAGAGAAGAAAAAAATAATAAAAAAATCTAAATACAATTTTATACAGAAAAATAAAACTTTGAAAACAAAATACATAGGACGTCACTGAAAATTTATATATTTTTAGGGAACGCATTGACTAGTCTTGCACCTCTCGCTAATGGTGACTGGCTAATGGAGGTTTGAGGAAACAGTTCTGACCCAGAATAGATCATGGCTACGACTGCGTAGGTAATTGACAGGCGCATTTAAATTAAAATTCTTTAGGACACCAAATTGGAAACTATCCCTCGCGATAACTGGCCAAAAATAATATCTCAAAAGCAGAAGTGACCTTCGAAATTCAAGAAAGTGAAAATTAAGCATGACTTGTAGAAAGGCAGTCGGAAAATAATCATTTGACGACTTATCGAAAGGAAAATAGTTATATATTATTGTCTTAAAATAAAAACAATGAAGAAATTTCTTTTGGATGCTTTTGGAGAGATGCTGAGAAATAAGATATGTTATAATAATGGTATAAACGATAATAGTACACTAAACCTGTTTGGATAATAGTATTATTATCTCATTCCTCAATCCAGCTATAAATACACACCCCAAATTTTACTTCACCCACGAAGCTTTGGACTAAGTTATAAATAATATTAAATTATAAACGTGTATCCAGAAATAAATGTTAGGTATCACATTGTATTAAGACTTTATTTTTAGCCCAGGGAAATAGATACCTACATATAAATTAATTGGTTTTCTTATATTAAATTTTCAGTATCACTATCTCGAACATTTCTAAACTATTTCTTTTATTCAACGAATGAGACGCAAGATTTGAGAATGTAACATTATATATAATATATTTAACATACATAATTTGAAAACATCTCATGCATACACACTAGAAAAAATCATTTTGTAGACAAAAATCTTAAACTCTACGAGACTGTATGTATCTGCTAGATTACCGCCAGTATGCTTTTCCAATTAAGCTACGGGCATCTTACTAAATTACGACGATTTAAACTAGTAGTTGTTACATGAAATGCATATTGAATTGCGTTATAATGTTGGCTATCGGTTTTAGTATATATACAATATTCACTTTTCAACTGATTATACCGGAACTGTAGCTATTTTACTACCTGTTAGTAGTACGTACGTACATAATACTATTAATATAAATATTACCAGGCCATTTTATTAATAAAAATATCAAATAAATGAAAATGACCTCTGTACGAAAAGAAAGATGATCAACTTGGACACCATTATTGTAAATATATAAGAAATACAAGGAAATTATGGAAAACAACAAACGATTTGATAGTAAGTTTTATTCATTGGAATGAACTTTAAGCGAACTCCTTCTGTTATTATATTATAAAATATAACCCCAAATTATATAAGCTACTCGTAGCATATAGTTCACTGAACTTCGGAGAAAATTTATAATACTTCAATTGAAATAACTACAATGTTTGTTGTGTAAATTTTGAATTTAGAGGCTTGCCAATAAACCTAGAGATATAAACAATCATGGCCTCTAGGGAATTCATTTTGGAATTTCCCCATGATATAATTTGACACAAATATCTAATAATCTATTATTTAAATAGGTATTGTTTTCGCATGTATTTGGAAGGAAATTCTAGTAAGTTTTAAATATACTATATTATTCCAACAGTATCTCACGAAAATGTACAATAATTTAATTTGGGAAATGTATTCCTAGTCACGCATTGATCCAAGAAAATTTGTCAATTTTATGATAAATTCGATTTGGAAAATATATGCTGACAAATATATTTCTGATTATTCATGCAAACTATCTTTGCAATTCGTCGGGTAGATGTCACCACTGCGTGTGATTTAATACCGCTGTATCCACAATATTTTATCAATAGCGTATTCGTATTGTATTAAAAATGTTTATTGCACAACCATTAGTAAATTATTACATATTATATAATTGAAATACGCTCACTGTTTATAATATATTTCAATGTGTAAGTTACTAAAATTACTCAAAATTGAAGTATTGAAGATCAAGTACAAATTAGCGATGTAATTTAACGATGTATTAATTAAGAGCAGTTTTCACATCACCACACCACATGATTCAAACATGCACTTAACTGACTGACACGCTATATAACATGTTTTTTTAAATTTTTTATAGCAATAAATAAATATATAATTTGCAAGCTTTTAGACTGTCTTACACATTTTATTAACTTTATTTCATTTCCAAATACGTTGCCTAGAGTGCCATTATTTCCAGAAATTATGATTTATGCGCTTATTGAATGTATTATTAGTTTTTTAAATTATCTATTATGTATCGGTTTTTACGAACACTTCATCTATTCATAATTTGTCTGTTTTTTTATATAAGAATTTTTACTCAGTAGGTATATAATAAGGGTTTTACTTACTTTTGTTGTTTCAATTCATTATATAAGAGAAAATTAACTGTATTAATTGTCAGTCTGCATTTACTATTGGTGAGTGCGCATAATGTCTGAAGATGCTGAAAAGATAAACCCGGGTCACAAAAAAGACTCAAATGGAATAGTAGAAAAATTAAATCAATTACAACGAAATATCAATATTTTTTCTTAGTGTAGAAATAATGGTAAGTATATTTAAAAAAAAAAAAATCACATGGATGAAATTGCGGTATATCGGTAGTGTCACTAATAAAGTGGTCATATACATAATTTTGAAAATACTTCTGAGAAAATATATTATAACCAATAGAAAAAATCTTTTTGAAAAAAGTAAGACACCCTGCAGGAATCGAACCTGTATCTATCGAGTATCGTACTCATGCCCACATACCACTATGATAAAGAAGCCATACTTTATTGCAACAAATTTTAACTAATGGCTTTGAATATTCACTGAAGCACTTTAAAAATTGAGCTACCTACTATTGGCGTTCGGTTTTTGTATTTTAAATTAAAGTAGGTATTACTTTAATTACTAACCGACGTCACGGATCACTCCAAGATATTTTGTTGTAACTTACTTAAACTTACTAATAATTGTTAATTCACTATTGTTTTAATGAAATTCTTGGAAACCAATACACAATAATTATTATGTTTTATCACTGTCTATCCTGAATGGTTGGCCACAAATTCGCACCCTGCCAATAACACCCGACGTCATCGTACAGCCTCACAATAGATGACGTGTCAATAGATTAACCGACCACAATGGCAACTGACTATTTTGGCACACATTTTTTCATCCCCTAAATAACACGGGTTGCAAAAACGAACGCTTTTTATATTACAAATAAAAAGTAGAGAGCCCATTCTTTATATTTGGAATTTATGAGACCTCTGTTAGATTATAAGATATCATTAATAGAATGACAGCTTAGTGAGGGGGTATTTTGTTTGGTTGACAAAATAATGAAAGTTAATCTAAATATAGGTTATGTTTATTTTTATAAACGTGCTTGTGCTGTTTTTTCGTTTTGAAAGTTATAAATATTATAAAAATATTTCCTTTAAAATTACGCTTTATAAATATAAAAACATGGATTATTTTTAATTAAAACTGGATACGCAATAGATTTAAGAATATTGTTATAGATCAGCTCGAGTTTGAGACCATTGATCACAATTATTGTCTTTGAACCAACCGTGTGGTGTTCTTTAACTTGAAGGTAAACGTCTTAAATTTATAATTTGTAATGTTCACCGTATGTAAAAACCGTATGTTTTTGAAGTTAAAGTTAAGAAGGAAAAAACTTCGTCACAATATCTATCTTCATTTTTTATTTATTTCTGAATGTACGCAAGGCGTAATGATGTCTCTTCACAATTGCTTATGTTATGTAAATGTGGTCTCATGGTACTAACCATTTTAAAGATGGTATCATACGCGTTGTGTGTCCTATACGGTCGGCAAATATTACCGTCTATCGACACAGTGTCGGTGTTTCAATATGCATCAAAATACGCCTTGCTGACGCCATTGTGAAGTGGGAGCATAATAATGTTGATTCTTAATTATAGAGTGACTAAAACTCACATCTTTTACTTTTCGGGCAGTGGTCTCACCTGTAAGCTATCGATCATACTAGTTATTTTTTATAACGACGTTTAAACTAAGATACTTCAAATTTCGCTAATCAAGAAGTGATCGATTAAACTTAATGATATTACTAACTTAATAGTAGCCAATGTTCTAAAGGCGATAACATAAAGAGGGTGATGTGAGTCTGAGTCTCATAGGTATGCCTACAAGGTTTTTTAAAATTATGTATTTTCTACAAATATATAGATACAAATAGATTAATTACATTGTTCAATCTTCTTCTACTTATCCGTCTTTAAGGCTGTCTATTTTTTTAGAAGTCAAGTCTCAGCTGTCTTTTAATCTTTTGAACGTTCATTCATTTTTTAATGGAGCATTTTTTTGTAACACCCGACTCGATAAATTGAAAGTGATTGATCTGCCAGTCAATTTATAAAGTGAACCATTTTAGTCTGCAATTGGAATCCCAAGTGCGAATTAGATTAGATTTAAAGGCGTTCTTGTGCCATTACGGCAATTTGCAATTACACGAAAGCTCTCGCCCCGGTAATGTATTCAGGCTTCGCGGCTGCACACTCACCTCCCTCGCCCCGCGCTTTTCACGTCGAAGTGTTTGATCCGAAGCTTTGCGAAAGCTGCTATGACGTAGATAGGATTGCCACATTCCTGCAGCAGTTGCCGTGATGCGGCTAATTGTTAACGGAAACGTCATTGTTACCGACGCGTTTCTCTTTGTCAACTGGACGTGCGCCTTGGTCCTTTATTTATGTTCGAATTCAAACCAGATGCAGTCAATTTTACAGGCTCCATATTTTTATTCAACCCTTGATTGATGAAAGCCAGTATAATAGAAATTATATTAAGGTAGTTTGAGACTTGTTTTTTTTTGAAACGATACACTTTAATTTTTTAACATAGCTCTCTTTTAGAAATATGCAATTTCTAAATATTTAAGGGATTATGAATAAATTTAAAAAAAAAAATCAATATCTTAAAAAAATACTTAGAATACGCCTATTCATCATAACCATATTTCATGTGATCAAATCATCAGTTCGGGTGATTTCACTGCTGGATAAAGGCCTCTCCTAGCTCCCTTCACTCTTTTCTATCCTTAGTTATTCGCCGAGTTTGTCCATCAAACAGGATTTAGGGCATCCCTGTGGACGTTTTGTACCCCTTGAGTACCGCTGTACAACTTAATTTAATCAGCGGTTGTCCACTCGCTGAGCGACATGTCCGGCGTATTGCTATTTAATTTTTAGCGACCTCTTTCACATCACGTTCTGTTGTCTGGTTCCTAATCCATTGATTTATTTTGTGATTTTTCGGCGTTAGGCCCAACATGCATATTTTTTGCATGCATTTTTGAATTTATCTTTTATTATTTTTCATATTATAAAATTAGTACATTATGCCAATAATTAATAAATACAGTAAGAGAATGTAAGTATTAGTACATTTATAAAAGAACTTACTTAAAACGAAAAGTTTAGATTCAAACCAAACGTGAATATCTTGTGAGCAACTTATGAAACACATTAGTAGAAAACTCGATCCCCAGTTGTACCCTTTTAATTTTCCTCGCCGGGAGAGTTAAGGCTGACCTAGGGCGCTATCCCTTGGGGCATTAAAATTTACAGAGCATCTTCTCTGAACGTGTTTGGCAGTACACGGACGTTAGGGCCGCGTTCTTAGCTAAGAATGGGTACATTCTGTCTACAAAGCAATATTGAATTTCTAAGTTACGTAATATTAGTATGTCGTTTCGTAATAAAATTTATATACAACGATATTTTTGTAAAATAAGCTATTTCAATAAAGAATGAAATAAATAAATTACGATTTATTGTTGATTATAAACGGTGTTAACTTCTATTAAATTTGTGGTAGAAAGACATATTCAATAAAATAAAACATACTATAACTATTTTAATTTATTTAATTTCAATTAATGTTAAAGTTTACATTACGTGATGATTTTAATAACTTCTGTTATAACTATTATCGTAGCCATGAATGTTCCTATATTGAGTTTACATTAATTTTAATATTTTAATTTTAATATTATTAGATAAAGACTTCTTCTTCTTCTTCTTTGGCCATATCCGCCCCTTAACTAGAGCATATGGACACCACGCGGCGCCTCCAAGAATTCCTGTCGCTCGCCAGTCTTATTGCTTCATTCCAGATCAAACCAGCATCCCGTAGCTCCGCCGTATACACTCTGTAGATTGTATTTAGCAGCCTTCCAGGACGCCGGAATCCGGTCGGCTTGAAGAACAGGCAAGCCAGGTTGAAGTTCTCTTCTGGCATCCGCAGCACGTGGTCGAGCCAGGTCCAACGTCGCCTCTTCACTTTCAGCGTGACGAGAGGCTGCTTGGTGCGTTCTTTTATCTCCTCGTTGCTCCTAAAGTCATACCACCTCAAGACCAGTCAATACACTTAACATATTATTTACGGTTTTATGTTTTGTTAGTACTTATACCACAATTATTATTAATTCAAGGCTGGGTTTGTCTTAACGGATATTTTCAATTAACACCGTATATACTTATATCTTAAAAAATATTATATACTAAAAGTGTATATCAATACATACTCAAAATAAACAAAGACTAACCAATTACACCAAAAAAATAATAAACTTTTATTTAACATTAAATTAACATATTATAAATTACATTTAACTACAAAAAATAAATAATTTGAAAACACGTCGGAGAAATAAATATAAAAACTAGAAAAAAATCTTTTTTTTTTTTTAAATACGATTACTTATTGGTTATTGATTTTTGTCTGGCGTATTTTTAAGTAATGTATGTTCAATAAAGAATTTTACATTCTTACATCTCATGAATTTTTCGTTAAATAAAATAAATAATAAATGAATGCAATTAAAAAAGTAGCTTCAATACGTACATTCAAAACCAGGTAAAAGTTGTATTTAAGAATACCAATGATTGCCTATTAAAAATAATTCATATAATATTCAGCTAAAATTATTTATTGATATGATTGAATATTGTTCTGTATGGATTACCTACCCCAAGATGCATTGTTTATAATCTTTACGGAATTTTTCTTTTTTAGATGACTCTTAAATGATTTAGTATGTCTACTTTTTTTGGATAATCGATTATTTTGATAAAACTACTCTTTGCCTGTCAGTAGTTAATAACTTTTTGTGTGACTAGCTTAGAAACGGAAACATATTACAATTGCTCAGAAGATGGCTGCATTTATTAGTGCTCACAATCCTCAGCAAAAAAGACTATAGTTGTAGATAATGGTTCTTATTTATATAAAATTATTTCTTTTTTATGTCGATAAATGGGTTTACTGAAAGGTATTAGAATAAACTTCATATAAACATATTTAATTAAACAAATTATCTAAATAAACATTTAAAAATAAATTGTTATTAAAAATACACTCATCATTTATATACAATTTGACTCCCATATTGTGAAAATATAAACATCAAAAATGGCATACGAATAAAAATAGTAAACATATTATCGTTACTAAAAATTATTTATTTAATAATACAAGCAAAAATGTTCGTATAAGTCTTTGAAACGAATGTGTTTGTATCAATTTAACCGTAATATTGATGTAATAAAATACCGATCGCAGTTTTCGAAAAAAGTTTTCAAAGCCTGAAAGCTACAACAAGCAAAAGCTTTGCATCCTTCCCTGTAATATCCATCTAGTTTTGTATACAAAGGCAACCCCTTACTACCGGAATTCCATATGCATGAGGTTTACCTTTAATCCTTATTCGA
Organism: Rhyacophila brunnea; assembly: GCF_057557595.1. Taxonomy (NCBI): domain Eukaryota; kingdom Metazoa; phylum Arthropoda; class Insecta; order Trichoptera; family Rhyacophilidae; genus Rhyacophila; species Rhyacophila brunnea. The sequence continues at coordinate 19,011,227 of NW_028232796.1, read as the reverse complement.
TTTTGTGTGTCACAAGCATGTGTAAGTTGGTATGGGAGATATTCGCAAAACAAATATCGTTCGTCGAAAAATAGGAAAAAATAACACTATTCAATGTAAAAACAAGACGCTGTCTATGCAGAATGGTGAAAATGTACGTGAAAATAGGTATGGAATAGAAAATTTATTTTTCTTCGGAAACATTCATTTTCAATAATTGACAATAATAAGTATTTCATACGAAATATATTTGAATATAGGCGTATTTTAACAGCCACTATCATCATCAGTGCGATAATACACAGTTGGTCCTGGCTTTCTCTAAGACATTCAAGCTCATTTTTTTTACATACCGTGAACATTTATAATATACAAATTATAAATGTAAGACGTTCACAACATGACATTTAAAAACAAAGAAATAGTGTAAAGAAGAAATAAATATATGCAGTATCACAAAAACAGTTTGAAAAATAAAGTAAACGGCACAAAAATTAAAAATATAAATTATAAAGCATGGAAGTACACCGAATAAGCTAAGTGGACCATATTTTAATAATTTATAAAAAATGTCTACCTATACTCATCCTCACGTGGTTGGAATATATCGATTACCTCATGGAATAACACAATAACTCTAAATTATTAACTTTTCAGGGGAGCAAAAAAACCATTCAAAAATGTGTAGCAAAAGCCGTTTATTGTGTGCAAATATTATTTAAATTATAATTTATATCTTTAAATAGCAAATCATTTAAGCAGACAATCAACTTTTGCATGACACTAATTTAGGAAATAACACCGTAAATGTGTTTTTCCACGTTTGTTTGACAACTAAAATATTACATCTAGATTTGGTGTGATTTTTACCGTTTATATTTTTTGAGGGTGTATATATCTATACTTGGTGTGTTTTTCCACGTAATTATTTTTTTTCATTAAAAAAAGAACCATGTAACTTGAGATGGTGTTTTTTCCATGCTAATTCTGAACAATAATTTTTAATATCTCGACTTAGAGAGACTTTTGTTTTAAATTTTACGAGGAATGACATACTATGACGTGCTCTTAGTGTTTTTTTTTCTCGATGATATTTGATTAAACCAAAAATATTTTTAGATATTCTGATAGAATATGAGAAGATTTTTTAATTAAACAATATTTTATAGCAATTAACTGTATTTTAACCATTCAGTCAGTTTCAGGTGATTGTTTTACAGAACATAACACTATAGTAAGATAATTGCAAAAGGTACTAAATGAATATTTCACTCAACATAATAATGATTGATAGTATAAATTAAAAAAATGATAGGATAGTTAGTTACCTATATATTTTAGGTAAATTACGTTTGCATTGCAGCATTGTCAAGTAAATAGATACCCACATGGATTATACACGTTATGTAAATAAATCATCTTTTATATTAAGTGTGGGTAAACTATCAGCTAACATACAACGGTATTCTTAAAATTAGAATTAAAATATGTAAAAATATTACTTATAAGACTTATACTTATATGCAGCTAATTATTTCTATCGCACCTTGCTTAGCTGTGTGTAGATGCCAAAGATAACAATAGCCATCTTTGCTGACAATATCATAAACAGTGAGATTGTAGATGGCATATTTTTTCTTATAATGAAACACTCATACTTCACTTTGTGACACAGTTAAAACTTTTTGTAAATCAAAGCATGCTGTAACAGTTGTAATACGATTTTCTATTGCACGATTGATATCACCCTGTTTCATCTCTCTCGAACGTTCTGTAAATAATAAATGTTGCTGATAATCACTTTCACAGTTATTGTTTTCGTTCCTGGTCAGACGAATTGTAAATAAAACACTTTTCACACAGGACCTTTTTAGGGCAAAAAAAGGAAAGGTTGAAATACGTGGAAAATATGTCTTTACATTGGCGTCCAGTAACAATTGGAAACTGATAATGTTTGATCCAAACCATAATATGCTATACTGGCGAAAAATTTTCACCATATTCAAATTCTCGTCTAAATATTCTTTTTCTATTTTTTCTAATATAGTGGAATTCTTTTTTGGGAAAGATATTATTAATATGTTCAATTACACTATTTTTGTTGCTTCATTGAGTGCATGAGAACGGTTGTTGTGCCTGCCTTGACTATCCAATAGCAATTCTGATTCTTCATTTTTTTTAAAAGCACTCATCACCCACATATTTGAAATTTAAAGCGTTTTTAAAAACATAGTTTTACACACTTTTGTTATTTCGTTATTGAATGGCAAATTATGTATAAGTGATTTTGAACGTCTTGAAGAAGCTGGTAGTTTTTCGGTTTTATTTTGCACTGACTTGACAATATATCGTTTATATGATATCCCATTGTCTCTCATGATTGCCAATCATCCAAAATGAAGTATAGTAAAAAGTATTGTCAATACATATGCAAAAATAGGCAAGTATTTACCTTACCTACTTATCACAAGTCGTCATGGAATCAATATAAGAAAAATAATTAATGTAGGTTGTAAATTTGATACTAATGGTACAAATATGCATTTATAAGATGCTTACTAATGATAGAAAGACGTTATAGTTTATATTACAAAACACAGAATATTATAAACCATGAAAATTCTGTAGGAACCAATAGTAGAATATTTACGGTTGAATTATTAATAATTATAACATATAAATGTGTTGTCTGAAGTAGGAGATTATTAAAGCTACTGCTACATACCTTTATTGTTTCCATCCTTTATTTTATTAGTCTCTTGAGCTAATTGAAATATTTGCCGAGATCTAGTTGGAAACATATTATTAACTAAATGGAATAGTACATACCTAACTTAAGTCTATTAGAATTTAAATTCAAATTTCATCAAGTACCTACCATCGGTCAATAATATTAATAATAATATTAAAATTAGTCACTTGTTCACGATAACAAAAATATTACAACTTTAGTGTCACAAAAGCAATTTGCAATAATGACAGTAGGTGCGATTCATTACAAAGGATAACGATTTTTTAATACAGTGTTGTTTTATGTTGATAAAGGCGAGATTTGAAGGTAAAAGTTGAATTAGTGTCATATTCCACGGTGAAATCATAGTTAAATGATACACTAAAATGATTTGTGTAGGGAGCATGTATATTTTTTCCGAGTAATATCACACCACTCGGCATAGTGTCATATTTAGTGTCACATAAAAATTAATAACAATAACTTGTGATACCAACTACAGGTAGATTATTGTTCCATGTTATTTAAGATATTACAAAAAATGTTATATAATCATAACTCTACTTACGGGTATTATTTTAAACAGTATTTTGGGTGTTTTTCGTGAAAAAAATCCAAAAAAAAATTGGCTGGTGTGGTATTTTTTTCTATACAACAAAAGCTCAAAAAACTTAAAACACACTATTTTGAATTGGTGTGTTATTCCATGAGGTATTTGATATCATTATCCGAAGAAATTTGGTTGAACAGAGTTATTGCCTTTCCAATTGGCATCACCAATGGCTGGTTATTTCGGCTCCTCGGGAGAACAAAGAACTGATGCTCCCGATTTCTAAGATAGTTATCAGGGACACACAAGTCAATATTACCAAGAATGGGAGAGCTCTCATTTACACCAAGTCTAATAAAATACGTGGCAAAATATTGATATCTTCAAGAATTTAAACTACAGTTTGTAAGCATAATATGTGTTTACTAGTCCCGACATAAAAAAAATACATCAATAAGTAATATAATAGTTCGAAACGATTGCTATATTAAAACGATCCCGGATTGTTATCAAATATACAAAATAAATTTTATATAGGTATTATATGTGTGTATGTGTATGAAGTTAATGTATAGTAGTATAGTGTCAATGTTTGATCGTAAGTTTACTCTAGGGACCTTAAAATGTATTTAAAATAATTTGTAATATTTTTGTTATAATATTTTGTTAATATCGATCATCATATTTTGTAAAAAAACATTTTTAAAATTTTTCGATCGCTGTTTTCGCTTGTATTTTTAGTAGAAAAATAAATGGTTTATCACCTGTCGCTCGCTCTTTTTGCCTACTGAGGTTTCTTTTATTCCCACGATTATGATTCTTGCAAATACATTAATAGATACATAAATAATGGACGAATAAATAATATATATTGTTGAATACACAAAATTTTAGAAATCATTCTAGAAGTTTCTTTATTTATTATTTTGATAAATTAATCCATCTCGTTCTATAACGTGTATTTTAAAGTTGATTTTGGAATCGTGGAAAATACAATAAAGTTATATCTCTTGGTTGAAAAATATTCCCATTTTATGTACCTTGTAACTTTATTTATAAACTAAAATATTAAATTCGGCTTTCTTGATACTTATACTTATAATATTTTACAATATTTGAATACATTTCCTTGGAAAATTGACTATAATACTACTATAATAATAAACCATTTACTATTATAATAAAAAACATACTGATTTAAACAATGCACGAATAAATTATTAATTATACATACTAGTATATGCTATAAATCAGTGGCGCTAAATATATTTTACTAGATTATTATAATACAAACTAAATAATGTAACATGTTTTTCATTTTTGTGTAGCTTTCTGCTATCACGAGAAAAATATTGCGGATTTGCAAGATATTTTCCAACACACGAAAGAAAGGGATATGTTTATGCAAAAGTCAGTGGCGCCGTGTAAATTTTTGTTGTATTGTTTATATTATAATAAACTGGTATTTCCTTTAATTGTTACCTATTATTATAATATTTATAGTATATATATTATTTTAGAAATCAGTACGATGAAAAATAAACGGAAATGTCACTTCACTATCATCATGGGGGACTTTAATGCACGAATCGGATCTCAACACCAGTGGGTCTATTCTATACTTATCGAACACTAAATTGATACATAGTATCAAACTTAGGGTAGGTTTGTATCAAAATATTAGCACTTATTGTAACAATTACACGAAGCCGGTTTTTATTGTTGCAATAAGTACGATATTTTAACAGCAGCAAGATAGGTGCTGTTAAAATATAGCACTTATTGCAACAATAAAAACCGGCTTCGTGTAATTGTTACAATAAGTGCTAATATTTTGATACAAACCTACCCTAAGTTTGATAATATTTTTCACTTTATCACTTTAGCGGTCGATAAGCATAGAATAGACCCACAGGATGATGTAACGGTCGGGCACTTCGGACATGGCACCAGGGATGGCCGAGGAGACATGTAAGTGGAGTTTGCGGAAAACCACAATCTCTACATCATGAACTCATTCTTCAAAAAGAAGCCTTCCCGAAAATAGACATGGCGAAGCCTAGCAAAACAAACCAGCAAAATCGACTACATCCCCACCGACAAGAAGGATATTTCTCTAGACTGCACAGTCATTAACAGATTTAATACTGGCAGCGACCACCGAATGGTAAGATGTAAAGTACGATTTAACATCAAACGTGAGAGATCCAAACTGATGCAGAAGCTTAGAGTCCGCAGAGGCTTGAGAAGCAGAGTCGAATTCCAACAAGAGCTGGAGAACAGGCTAGCGGCTTTCCAGGCTGAAATTTGGCCGGGGTCAATCCACTGCTCCCCAAGCTTTCTCCAACTCTCTCGGTCCTGTTTCGTTCGCTGCCACGTATTTCCAGTTCGTCAATCCAGCGGCTTTTAGGGCGACCCTGTGGCCGTTTCGTACCCCTTGGGTACCACTGGATGACGGCATTTGTCCAGCGGCCGTCCTTTCGACGAGCAATGTGCCCCGCCCATCTCCATTTCAGCTGTTTGGCAACGTCTATTACATCGCGTACTCTTGTCTGCTTCCTAACCCATTCGTTCCTCTTACGGTCCTTTCGCGTGATGCCCAACATGCATCTCTCCATGCCTCGCTGTGTCTCTTAGCCTTTGGACATCTCTAGTATTGAGGGTCCACGTCTCGCAGCCATACGTGAGCACGGGTAGCACACATTGGTTGAACACCCTACGCTTAAGACATAATGGTAGGTCACTCTTGAAGATAATATTCAGACGTCCGAAAGCACTCCATCCCAGCTTTGTTCTTCGAGCAATTTCATCGTGCATGCTTCCGTCTATAGACACCTGCTGTCCAAGATAGACGTAGCTGCTGACTTGCTCGAGTTGGGTGCCAGAAATACAGATAATCGCAGGGTCCGAAAAACAGTTCCTCATCACTTTTGTCTTTGAGACATTTATCTTTAGACCGACCGTTTGACTGACATCCGCGAGTTCTTACATTCTACCTTGGAGATCTTTCGGGTCTTGTGAGAGTATAACAATATCATCTGCAAAGCGCAGGTGACTGAGGTGCTCCCCATTAATTGGAACACCTTTTTCCTACCAATCATGTTTCCTAAATAAGTCCTCAAGAGTAGCGGTGAATAGTTTAGGTGAAATGGTATCACCTTGCCGGACACCTTTGTTAATGGGGAATTTACACGACCGTTTGTGGAGTTTCACGCATGCTGTGGCATCACTGTATATACTGTTCAATATATTGTTTATATAGCGTCTGGAAATTCCTTGGTTGCTAAGGGCGTCTATAATTGAGAATTTTTTGATGGAATCAAACGCCTTTTCATAGTCTATAAAACCAAGATATAATGGCAGTTTGTATTCCTGGTAGCGCTCTATGATTTCCCTGACGACCTGTATATGATCCATAGTACTGTAGCCTCTTCTGAATCCGGCTTGCTCTCTTGGTTGGTTCTCGTCTAGAATTGTTTCGAGACGGTTTGAGAGTATTTTCGTGAAAACCTTATACAGAATTGGCAGTAGACTAATAATTGGTCGATAGTTTTTCAGATATTCAGTGTCTCCTTTCTTATGGAGAATAATAATGGAGGCATTTTTCCATGACTCTGGGATGTTCTCTTCGTGCAGACAAGACGTGAACAGACGTGCGAGCACATCGCTCACCGTTCTCCCGGCCCGTTTGAGAACATCGATAGTCAGCCCATCTTCTCCCGGGGCTTTCCCACTCTTCATGCACATTATAGCATATTCCACCTCTGTGGTAGTAACCTCGGGAAGAGGATCTCCATATTCTCCGTTCACCGGAAGATCTGAGTTGATGTCAGTGTCATCTTTGTATAGAGCGCTGTAAAACTCTACAACAGTGTCCAGTAGATGATCCCAGTTACGCACGATACTTCCATCTTGCGCTTTTAGTGTCGTGATCTGCCATCTCCCTATTGACAGATGCTGCTTGTTCTTATGTAAGCTCCACAACAAATATAAGAAACATTAAAACAATGAATTATTAGTCAAAAATATTTTATATGCATTATAAAAAACTTAATATTTGTACTAAATTTAAAATAAATGTGATCCGCTAATATACCTACCTACATACTAATAATTAAAGTCAGCTGAAAATTGATTACTTACTCTTTATCTGCCGGTGTAATATAATATTAGACTAGAAGATTGTGCATTGGATGTGGCTTGAATACAATATGTTATTGTCTTTCTGATTTTTTTTGAAAATACTAACTTAAAATAATATGTGGTTGTAAAAATAATTTATATATCGTTAGAAAAAAAACTACTTCATTAGAGGATACAACTTTTAATACAAATCTGATACAAAACTTATCACTTTCACATTACAAAGTGGTAAGCATCAATACTTTATTGTGAGTGCTTCCTTGTGGATTTGTGTACAATAGATATTGAAATCGCCCAAAATAAAATGATAAAATTATGACCGTGCATCAGTGTATTGAATTAAGATTGCCTTCAATTACTCAAACAAAGGAATATACTGCAAACTCATTAGGAATTGATTGCAGCTTCTTAAATCGTTTAAGTTTTTTGATTTTTAAGTCTTCTTTGAACTAATAAGTAACACTATTTTATCAACATTAAAGTTTTTTTTTTTTTTTTAAATTATATTTACTTTCCAAACTTTTCCGTCAATATTTTGACCCTTCACGCAAAAACTCATATCTATATCACTGCGTAGGCGTCTTTATGCTTGATATAGTGTACCGTATAGACCAGAACGTGCGGTCACCGACGTCCCGCTGAGAAATCCTGCTTGCTTATCTCCCTACATAAATCGTAGGCATTTAAGAAGCTTTTATAGTGTTGATTCCCGCAGGACCTCCAAGCTTTGGAGCTTTAGCTGTCCTTAGCTTACAAAGATACAGAAACGTGGTTTAATTATTATTATCTAGGAAGAACGGATGCCGAAAGATGCATACAATAAGTATGAAAGTTATTTTGTTTTAGCTCTCTGGTAAATAAATAATTATTTTTAGTACATAGTAAGGAAACCACAGTTAATCAAGTTCGTAAGGCCTATTATTTACTATTTTTTTACAATCTTTTTCTATGATTTTTTTCTAAAAGACATGCTTCTGAAAATAATCAAAATTATGTATGTTCAAGAAAAGGGAATATTACTTTCCAAAATCTTATATATAAATATTGAGTAGCTATTAAATATACAACACAAGTGGTATAAGGACGATATGATATACAAAATTAAATAATTCCTGATGTTGATTATGGATAATTAACAATATATTACCAATAGGGATTCCTAGTGGTAATAGTATTCCTCTTATTTTCGATACCTGTGAATCCCGGGATTGATTTTTTTATCAGTTTTTATGAAAATTAAAATAAAAACAGAATATAACAGAAAAATACTTTAAATAACAATAACTACATTAGAAATAAACTGAGTTTGAATGAAGTTTGATTTATACCCATGTGTAAGTTGCCGATTCATTTTATTTTTTCACGTAAATTAATAAAAATGAGAAAGATTGGAAAAAAACAATGCTTCGTACTATTAACAAAGTAATTCCACCATGATCTCATATGTTTTACGGCAGTTTCATATTTGGAATAATGAACTAATTAGATTTATGAAGAGGAAAGGCCATAAGTACACCATGATTTGCTCTACTATTTTAAATCTCGTTAACCCATTCAATAAGTCTTTACTATCAAAAACAGCAATCTCATATTAAATTCACATTATTATTTATATTACAATAATATTTACTCCATTAAACTTATGTATTTCCAAGATTTAGCGTACACAATATTAACAATAAAAATGTCTTAAATAGTATAAATTATACTAGATTTATTTTTGACCGATTTTATCAATGTTATTTGTAAATATAAAAAAAATATATACTAACTATGAAAAAAATGCCAATCCCGGGATTGTCAAATTATAATCCTGAAATCCCGGGATCAGAATTTTGGCTCGGGATTGGATTCCCTAATTGTCACATTATGATTCAACTTACTTAGCTGTCTTTCCATGGCAAAAACCTCAGTTATCTTCATATATTTGCAATAATTGCATTACATATTTTAATGTATATGGATTGATAGCTATATGAGTAAAATCACTCACCCAGACATTGCATAAGTCAGTTCTAATGGCAGTCTGTTTCTGATTTTTTTTTATATTTCAAATAAAAATAATCATAGGTTCTTAATATGAATAATGAATATAAAAACGTTGAAATTATTTAGGTATTATCATGTATTATTTCTTCGTTATGTCGTTACAAAAGTCATTGATTGTGTATTATTTAATTCTTCCTGTTGTTATATATTCATTGTAAATCCGCTCATAAAATGTAGTAGAATTTTTATCAATGAACGTTCGAATCAAAGGCAAGCTAAACTTTTAATTATCTTATCAAGATACTATAAATCGCTTTTCTCTTCAACGCAACTATTTAACTCACCAAGTTAACAATCTCCCTTAAAACCTCGTGGAAGTCTTCTTTTGTTATAGGGCGTCGTTCTATTCCGCTCTAATTAATACTTGATAATATTTAATCTGCATCTTGCAAAATCTATTGTTTTATTGCATATTTTATGTTATGTTGACGAATATTCTATATGAAGTTAAAATTATAACGTAAAACTATTTTTTCTACTGCATCAGTTATAAAATAAAAATTTAATTTCATGTATTTTGAATTCATTTGAAATAATAAATTATTGGATTATCTATTTTTTTTAAATATATACATATCTACTACTTTTGATGATTATTTCACATTGTTTGCGGGAGCTATACAAAAATAAATAAATACAGTAAAATATCTAATATCTGAAAATTAGTTGTATTTTTGCCAAAATTTTGTGCCCGTCTGCCAAAAAGAAATCACTTTTGATATTTTAATACCTATTTTATATTTTGAGACTATTGGACCTTTTTTTAATTTTTAACTCGAACAACATTTGAGCAAATTCAGTGGATGGCGGTTTGAGTCCCACCAACCGTCGTATATTTTTTTATAGACTCTTTCTAGTAGGCAAAGTTCTGAGGTGTTTCTAATTATGTATTTTCAATAAAAAATATTACCTACACCTAAAAAGCTTGTGAATAAGTTATTAAAAAAATAGTTTTTTTTAACATTATTGGCAAGTGCAAGTATGTTATAACTAAATTTTAGAGAGATCCAGACGTCGGCTGGTAACTATGATAAGTAAACACAACAAAAAAGTCGATTGTCAAAAATTTACGCAATTTGTTAAGTGCTTCAAGTTGTATATAGCTTATTTTGTCGAAATTAGATGAGTAAAGTTAGTAAGAGAATAGATGAAAAGTATTTTCAAATTATATAAATAGGTACCATGAACTAAGTAATTTTATCTCAGTAGAAATATATATATCAATGTTTTCCAAATAACCACAAATGTTATTTAGCATTCTAATTCAAATTGCAGCTCGACAAAGAACTTTTATGATATAATTGAAATATTAGAGGTTTTAGTAATATATGCAGGATTATGCATGTATAGTTTAAATATTATGAACGAATCTTGCTAGAGAATCTGATCATTTATTAAAAATCCAAGAAACGCATCGCGGAAAAGCTGAGTGTTCTAGCTTGATTGCATTGCCAACATCTTTTTTTCCATTTTACTTAAAACTCACATCTGGGGGCTGATTGAAAAGTAACGTGGCAGAAAGAATATTAACCGAAGGCATCTTGTTGTAAGTACAATTATTCGAAAACATCTTTATTCGACAATGAAAAAATTTACTTTAAACGAATCTATTTTCATTAAATTGTAAATATTATGCTACACATATAATTAAGATTTTTTGTGATTATATTTAATTTATAGCAGAAAATTTTAAAACACCTTTTAATTTTATAAATACTGATCGATTGAAATAATTGTTTTTTTGAAATATCAGGTAAAAAATTAAAAGAAACGAGACAAATTCTACTCTATTGATTTAAATAGATATTTAAATATAAAAAATATAACATGTTAAAAAATTTCAAAACCTTCCTGTTTTTATAATATTATAGGTCCGTATTTGCTTCTAAGATATACAATATGGCTATCACGTGATATTTATAAAATACTCGCATTCCATACACCATATAGATGGTATTTGACAGCCTTAATAATATAATAACATTATAATTCTTGCATGATCTAATAGTAAGCAGTACGCATTATTTGCAATCTTGTCGATTAAAAATACCTCATTGTACGATTCCCATTTATTTTAATTGAATTATTCAGCATAAAAAATACTTTTAAACGCACCATATCCAATTCCCTGCCTAATGAATTGTGATGTCATATCTTAAAATTCTTTTAGAAATATTGGCGTGAAGTTAACTACTTTCATTTTAATTATATTATTATATTGAATAGTGATTACACATATTTTTTACTTTTGTTATTCTTTTATTTTATTTTCTTTATTCTTGTCTAAACTAATTTAAACAGATTTGAATGACGTTTATTGATATAATTGAGTGAATTATATCATTTTTTTCTTTGTTTTTATATCATTTATAATTTTATATTATTTATAATTATATCATTTGTTTTTATTTTATGTAATTATTCTTATTTATTTTGTTAATATGATTACTAATAATTGTATGTTTTATTGTGTAGTAGGTATGTATAAAAACTTTAGTTGCTACGAAAAAATTGATTGTATGGTATTACATATTTTTATTACACTGTTAGTTACCCTCATTTAAAAAATATATAGTCATCAAAAAATTATGTAACAGTTAAATAAATAAACAACTTCAAATATAGGATAGAACGTAGATATATTACTAAAGTTATAAATTAATATACTACACTTTTTTGATTAATATGACGAATAATCTTATATTTTATTATCAGGGACGGCTCTTGTATAGGAGCAAATGTGCACTGATCTCCCAAATTATTATGTAATAATATGTACGTATTCAAATGACTACATTTATTGTAATAATTAATTATTGTAAAATATCTTTAATTTGTCGCCCGTCCGCTAAGCGCATCCACGTACGTATTTCTGGCGTATTTTTAACCAGCCGCTGAGATGGAGATGTGTATACATCGCACCGTGAGTGTAAAACCAACGTATGTGCAAATTACATAGTTTGGAGATATAAGGGTTTGAAGTTTTCATTTGGTCAGGATAAATAGAGTTTCCAAAATAAAACAATAATATTTGGTGTATGTATACATTATGACATGTTCTTTTATTAATTTTATTTTTTTTCATATAAATCCATCAAGATTACAAGTTTTAGCAGTTGCTATGGTTTTACACTTTCATGATGCATAGAAAATGTTGATATTTCGCAGTTACCTGAATTGCAGTAAGATTTTTATTGGGAACTTTGGTAATACCATTATAATATAATATATTATATTATTATTAAATAAATCAAAAATGATATTTACCTATAATATTTTGATATTTTAGGCTTACTAACTATAATTTATTAAAATAGATGGATACAATTTTAAACCAAAATAAAAATAGCAAATTGTAATGTTTTTATAATTAATTTTATCGACGTCAATTATTATCTGAATCTGTATTTAAATGTGTAGATGAAAGTTTTTTTTATAAAAATTATGGTGTATTTCTGGTATCACTTTTGATGAACATAGGGAAATCAAGTCATTTAATTTTGCTTCGGAGATCCGAGGTGGTTTTATAAATGCTTTGTGTAGTTGAGGTTGTACTGATTGACGTCCGCCCTGACGTTTTCTAATATTTATTACATCAAACACTTCTGTTTCATACTTATTTTTATAGAACAGGCAATAAGGATTGTTTTTCCTCACTTCAATAACGCAAATGTCTACCCAACTAACCTTTTTACTATTTTCGTTGAGTTGAAAATTATTGCCCATTTCATTTGCTAACTTGTGAAAATCAAAAATCTCGTCAGTGCCAATTTCCAGTGAATCACTGGAATCCACTGTATTGGTATATAAATTGGACCTGACTTCAAGACTATTTTTTTGTTTCTCTATGCAAGAGTGTTATAGAGTCACCCTCGTTCTAGGTGTGTCCTACGACCAAAAAGTTGTGTGTGATTTTTGGGATATTAAAATCCTGGAGGGCGTATAAATACATTGCTGTAATAAATTTATTTTTATTCTGTCCGGCACAATTATCCGAATAAAAAATGACTTCCTTCCCAATTGATTTATCTTCCAAAAATTTTACAACACAAGAACCAATTGCATTGGCCCCTTTGTTTGTAGTCCCTTCATGCTAAACAAAACAGTAACCATTTTTATTATTAATGTGTGTAAGATGATAAAATTATAAGTTGAAAGCTTTCTTTTATAATATAGCACTGATATCTGGGCATTTGGTGTTGATAATACGGCCTGCAGATTATAGCAACATACTATTTTATTCGTCTTTCGCCTTCTGTGTTCTCGATAATTGTTTATTTTTTTTGATGAATGTCATATATTATTTAACTTGAATTATATTTTTCTCTTCGCTACTGCAATTTTTATATTTTTCACAAAAGTCACATAGGTCCTTGTTTGGTTGAAAAAAGCCTATATTATAATGGGTATTGTTCCTCTTGCAAACCAGCAGCATCCTTATCTATATCCAACATGGGTTCTTCAGCATCAGGAAATGTACTTGTCACATTTTTGAAAATCTGTAACATTGCAAAAACAAAAATATCATAGATCTGATTGATATACTGTTGTATTAATTGAAAGAGTTTATTATTGTAGGTGCATAAAATAAATTCATAGGTACATAAGATAAGTCGATAATAATAAGTTTCATAACAATAATAATATTAAGGTTAGTTTTGTATATCATTTTAGTATAATATTTATCACAAAGTCTTACCTTTTTAGAAGTTTTTCAGCTTTTAAAGCTAACTCCACCATCATTCGAATCCTTAAACTTATTTTTGATAAAAACAAAATACACTGCACTACATTACTTGAATCAAAGGAAACAATAATGTGTTGTAGAATACGTTTGGATGCGTTATCAAAGTCTTAACACTGAATCATTTCAATAATTGCCTGCTATCACAATAATAAAAACAATGCCACATTGCATTCACCAAAAGAATGCGTCTGATGCTCGGGTTTCACAATTAGTCATGGATAATCATTTGCAGATACTATGGTTTTACATTAACAATGGAAGAAAATCTTTGTATTGTAAAACCCAAATATCTGTCTTTTTTAATGAACATTTTTAAGTTTGCAGTAACTTCAATTTTACATTATCAAGTTTATGACTTTTGCAGTTGTTTTGCATTTAAATCTCGAAATTGAAAAATTTGCACTTGCTATGGTTTTACACTCACGGTGCGACATGTACGTCTTTCATAGTATTTGTTGAATGTTCGAAAGACGACCTGTACTGCACGAGTGCCCGACCGTAGACGATTTTTTTGCATGCTGCCGAAATGTAACCTCACTGAACGTACAATTTTTACCTTGCTTTGAGCAATGTCCTCCCTCCTAGTGCTTCAAGTATAACCGATAGATGTCGCGTTTGACTAGCGAGTTTATAATAATAATAATATTATTGTACGTACGTATGAAGTAGGTAAAAGGTTCCCGCGCAGTATTTAAAAATACTAGGTATATTATTATTTCATACGTTATGACGTTATGAGGTAAATGCTCTGTTGTTTGATGCGCCATATTAATATTGAATCAATCAACATATCGATTAGAGTAATATTGTGATAATTAAGTTAGGTAGAGCCATCTCACCATACAAATACGATTTTATAATTATTTTACATCTCAAAATTAAACACTAAATAATTTTAATATAAATAATTCTACAGAAAAGTAAGTCAGTAACATAATACATACAATATGCCTACTTATACTAACTATTATTTTTGATGTTGAATGTCTTTCAAATCAGTCCCATTTGGAGTGCAATTTTGGAGTGGAGGTGTACAAAAGTGGCAAATTTTTAATACAAGTGATATCCCGTTGGGAAATTAATGATCCATGCCCAGTATTTATAAAAATGTTACAACGCGCATATGAGAATGATGTGGGATGACAAATGAGGATTTTACGGCTTTTTCTAAATGACACACGTCTAAAATACTTACATCAGTTACGATTTACGGAAGTTACGAGTGACAAACATGGTAACTATGTCAGCACATATGAAGTGTAATTAGGTACAATAAAAATCGAAAAATGTGTATACCTATTGCCTTTTGCATCATACTTATCATACCAAAGGCTTGAACTTTGTAACTTTGACAACAAATAAATGCTGTTCGTGAATGTAAGCGTCGTTTAGCATACGCCTACCTCCACCACGAAGGCTATTGCCGTTTTTTTTTCAATACCATGAAAAGAAAAATGCATGTCTTTATTTGCACTCCCTAATTTTATTATCACCGGCCGCCACTGTTTATTATACTTTCGTAGAAGTTTACTTTCGAGCAAATTAACAATCGAACAAATCCATTTCGGTGAATCGTATTCTACAAATTTCTTTGCTGTATTATGAGAAGCAGTAAGTCTGTTTTGTTTAAGAAAAAGTAGCCTCCTATTCACAAAGACGTCATTAGGAGTACAGTAGCCAGTAGTTTAGTGGAGTAAATGTAATGGATGCAACAAACAAACGAAACGCATTTCCATTTCAATTTAAATCAACATTTCAAAGACAAATTGCCAATTTGCGCGCAACAAAGAATAATATTTATTTTAACGGAGCTTTTGCGCATGAAAGTTTAAATTATAACAAAGAAATAGCCAATCGCATTTTAGTAATATTTTACAGTGAGTTTCAATTATCGCTTTTCTCCAGCTTTTGCATATATATTGTTAATTATTTTTCTCGTTTCCTTTTAGTTATATTTTGAAATAACACTTCGATAATAAGGACAGCGGAGAAACAGAGTCAACGTGCTAGAGCGACCAAGAGCAGGAGCTTTCTGGGGGCAGCCATCACGCAGCCTTGAGAGAAGCAGTACACCGTAAGGAATGAAAAACTTTAGTCATTCAGAAGATTTTTACTCAATTTCAGGGTAATCACGATACTCTACGAGAAGAAGAAGGTCTTATAAATACTTAAAAAGGGTACTCAAATTTTGAATCAAAATTATATATTTCATCAAAATATTGTAGGACATAGTATATGAGACTTTCAAAGTTATTTGTTATCGTATTAGGTTGTTGGTTTTTTCGTCTTCTTTCATGGATATTTTGGACTCGTTACAGAACCAACTCTCAATAAATAATGTATTTTGTTAGGTTAGATCGAAAAAAGAATGCAAAACATAACAATAACAACCCAAAAACCTAATACGACATCGTCTTTCAAACCTATTATTTATTTTATTATACAAAAAATTTACAAGATTTGAGAATATAACATTCTTTATATTAAATAGATACAATTTAAAAATATCTCATGCATACACCCACCAGAAAAAAGATTTTTTTTATTAATATATGTTAGTAGATATTCACAGATACACTTCTGGATTTGTGTGATAAAAAATGATTACTTTTAAGTAAAACCATTATTTACTTAAACGAATTATCTCACCTTGTTATAAATATATATATAAATATTTATCTTCCATCAAGACTCAAATGAAACGGCCACTTTGTTAAATATGATGGATCTAGTACTTTTCATAAGGTTTATGCAGGAAGCCTAGTGGGTAGACAACCTCAAGAGGAACGTCGAGACTACGTGACGCACTAGAGAGAGAGAAATTGGGATGGAGATTTCTGGAAGAAATTTTTGTATGCAACGCCAGTTTAAGTAAGTAGATTGAGTATTCACGTTTCATATGCATACGACAGCACTCATTGCACACATTAAAAACTTTAAATATAGTGGTATTTACAACTGTGTCTTTGAGAAAAAAGTTATCTGTTTTTACAAGATACAGAACTAACCTGCCATTGGTAATACAAATCGGGTGAACAATAACTGTTTTCAAAAAAATCACGTAAGTGCGACATATTACTTCTGGAAAGAGATTAGCTTAGACAGACATTATAAATTCTTAAAATATGGTATAATTGGTTCATTCGGTGTACTTCATGATTTTTATATTTTTGTAGTCTTGTACATATTTCTTTGTTTTTTCAGTTAAGTATATTGTGAATATCTTAAATTTGTAATTGGTTTACAATATGTGAAATAAATTTTAATTGGAATAATGTGAGGTTACTTCGAATATATTATTCATATAATCGAATTCATTACATGTAGTGACATGAATATAAGAACTTTTTACAACGTTTCTACTCGAAATCTGAATAGTTTGAATTTAATTTTTCAACGCGTTGCTATTAAATGACGTAGAAACGTTATCAATTCCACTACTAAAAATATGACGTATGACATTTTTATTAAATATCAAGTAGGTGTAAATGCATATTTTTTGTTCGCTGTCAACTCTTCGATACTATAAAAATGATGCTCGCTCGCATATTGGAAAGTCTACCTCGGCGCGATGTGCCTTTCAAATCGTACGTCAACGAGTTTCAAAAGGTAAATACAATTATTTGAAATATATAAAAATAAATCTTAGTATAGGGAAAATAACAATACTAGAGTTATTACGCACAATTATATTTAAAATATTATAATTAAAAATATAACTATCCGCAATACGATATGTAATATCAACATCAACACAAAACTGTGATTGCGTGCATTTGCCTGCTCCTCATTATACCCCATTGCAGTATGGATGCAATAATTCATGATAATATTGTATATTAAGCAATTACCCTATTTGATAGCACCATGAAGGTTGATTTATTTGACTATATAATGTTTGTGGACATTTTAAATAGGTAAAATTTATAATTGTTTATTTTATATAATATTTACATAGTAACTTTATTTTTTTCTTTTTATTTTGTGTTTTGTATTGGTTGTTATTATTAATTAAGTCTATTAATTTAATTCATAATTATTTATAATTTTGTATTGGAAAATAACTATAATATCCTTATACTATTTTTTTACAAATAAGTAGTGTTAAAAAATCGTTATAAGTTTTATGGATAATCATTTTGATAACCGTTGTCAAATTTAAGAAAATACGCTACCATATTTGGAATATTACAATATGGAAGTTACCCATTACTGTCTTAAAATATTGTAACAAATGGGCTTAAGCCAAAAAATCTCCCCAAAATAAATACACTCTGAACTGTAATAATATAATATTAGGCACACATATTGGAAAAGTTTTTTTTTGCGAAATAAACTAAAAACTATATATAAAACCTTATTGATGGAGGCAATAAATGACAATGTCATTCACCATTGGACCATTTGAACAGAGCTGCTTTAGAATTTCTCCCAACGCCCCTGCAAATTTTGTGCCAGCCCTGCACCATAAATCCTTTACACTTCATTGAAACTCTTCAAACTATAGGATGAATACGGTTGCATTGAAAGTCAATACTAACTTTCATTTCACTTATAAAAGGACTCACTACTAGGTATTTGTTCGATATTCTTTGATAAAAATGTAACCATATTATACCCATTCACACACACTAATTAAATTTAACTAAGCATCATGTAATGGCATATTTTTAATCTATAATATAGATGGCGTTATAACTTAACGTTTTTCTCTTTTTCGAACTTCTAAAAAAACATTCTTAATTATAGAAAATAAACAATTGGGAAAACCTCTGAAAGGTGCATATTATGTAGATACCTACGTTTGTAAATCTTTTGTATACGTATTGAATAAAAAATAATTACAAGATAAAAAGAACTTTTTATATACAAAGTTTTTAAATTTTCTGTTGAATCTTATAAACTTGACTAGACTAGCTTAAACGATCAAAAAAACTTGTACTTGATATAAATAATACTGAAATGTCATTTTGACACGTCATATTGATTTCCATAGTAACGCACGTATATATTAATAATTTAGTTGCTAGGACCCCAGACCCCTAGTAACCAATAATGGTGTCGAAATAACTTTTCATACAAAACAGAATTAACTGAAAATGAATTCAATTCTACTTAAAGATGGCTAAAAGTATTAAAAAAATGCATTGGCATCGTGTTCTGATATATTCTAAAAGTTTCAAATATCTAGCTAGTCGGGAAGTTTGTTAAAAATTGATTGCAAGATTTGTACCGGACAAAACCGCCGGACAAATAAGAATACGAGCTAAGAAAAACGTTGTAATAAAAATGAATAAACGTAACTGTATTAGCATAACTAAACTTTGAAAAAATACTATACCACTATGAATCAATAAATATTGTGGTAATGTTATTTATTAACTTAATATGAATTATTATAATGTGGTAGCTATGTTGTGTCTATGAATTTGTATTGTCTATGTATTCTTAGTTATGTAGATATGAGAATTTATACAGAATGTATACTTTAATCAGATTTGTGTTGGAAGTAATATAACGCATTTATATATTTTATAAAATACAATGTGATTTTTATTACTTTCAATTTATTTAGATTTAGGGTATTTTAGAAAATAAAAACTAATCTGTTGAGCATAATAGGTATATAAATACAATCAACGAATATCGGATGTACTTACGTGTAAATATAATTTATTGTAAATTTGATAATAAGTAAATTTTTCAACACTTTTCTTAAGAATTCGTACAATATATAATAAAAAAAATCAACTGCGGCGCAATTTTATTTAGTAGTTATTATTTAGATAAATGTCCTTACCCCATAATACATATTTTTCGTTTATTGTTTATAGTTAGTATAACACTTTTCGTCTGGAAAATATACTGTTTTTATGTTATAAGAAAATACATATCTGTACATATCTCACGTATCATATATTTCAGAAGCAATTCGTTTTTAAAATATACTCATAACATAAACTTAAAATTCCTCAAACTGAAAAGCCGAAATTACATAGACATCAAGTGACTTAAAAATATTTAATTGCATTTTTTAATTTCTGCAATGTGAAAAGTTTATAATAATTTTTTACTTTCTAGATTCAGGTTTTAGTTACAATGAAAATATTAAAAAAAAAAAAAAAACTGAGCTGTGATTATGTTAAAAAATGTATAAATCATTACCACTACCATGATTAAAAAAATTGCAGTGTTTTATCTAATACTATTTTAGTGAAGAAGCGATTAATACGAGATGCTTTTAAGGCAAAATAATATATTTTGTTAAACTCAGTACATGCAGAATGAAAACCAGAGAATATAAGAGTAGTTCAGTATTTCCAGTGACTGTTTCAAAAAATTAGATAACCGAGATGATCCACATTCTCCGTTATAAAAATATTAAGAAAATGTTAGATGTCAACCTTAGATGTCATAGCCACCGTGTATATTCCAAAATATTTCACAGATTTCGGTGCGAATGAAAATCGATCCCATGATGTGATGATTTGTTTCTACCTCACGTTTTATTACCCAGACGTGCGAATATTATCAAAAATTTAAATACGATATGGTTTTTAGTGCCATTATATCATAAAAAAATACAATATACAAAATAATGCCCTACTAAATAAACTTTTATAATATTATATAGAAAGAAGGAATTTATAAAATTCGTTAAACAAGACTTTTTTTTAACTTTTGAAATCAAATAAGGTTTAATTGTAATGAGTTTTTGGATGTTAGTGAGGTGAATAATGGGTGACATGAGGAGTTTATGATGATACGTGCGAAGAACCTGGAGTAACTTTGGTGACGAATGATAACTGAGATAGTAGTTTGAGACTTGTTGAGATAGTAGTTTGAGACTTGTTGAGATGGAGTGTGTATTACGAGGTGACAAGATCGGGGAGAGTATATCGAAGTGAGTGATTTGTTCCACCCCGATAGCCTTTTATTGAAACCGAAAATGCTTACACTCAGTATCTCAAGTATTTGCTGAGAAAATACATTTTGAATATAATAAACAATAATATGTGTCACTGAGGAAAACAAAGTGCTTTCCTAGTAGTAATTAGATTGTGTGAAAAATGTATAAAAATAAATTGTACGTACTAAAACAATAATTAAATAAATAACATTAATTTGAAAGCAATTTATATGTCATGGATTCTGCTGACACTGCTTGGTTTTCATGAAACCATTGACAGCCACTAGTTCTTTCACTGAATTATATTATTATAATTTTACAATTTATTAATTAACTGACTAGCAACAACAATAATTTTAATTTTAACCACAGAACAGATAATAAATAGAATACCGATAGGCTATCTGCAAGCTTTTCAATATGTGAGTGTCCTACGGAAATGAAGCACGCATTATGCACGTGCAATAGTGTGTGTAATACACCAACATTAAATGAGCGTAAATGCATACACCGAGAGCAGTTTTTAATATTCGACGTAAAACGTATTCTTAACACGTGTGTAAGTTTAACCCGGATTCTTCCTTACTCGAGTCGGTTACCTGCTATCGCCTTACCCGTTGTGTTTTTCAGTTCCCATTATTTTTGAGTTCCCTGATTTTAACCAATGCAATAAATAATATGTACTAATTTTGAATTCTATTTACTTCACATTAAATTCCGAATATAATCCTTATATTAGTTACCATCACTTTGTCATAATATATACCATTATTAAGCCTAACTAAAGTTAACATATTAAGTTTAACAATAATACATTTTTATTCATCGTTTATTGGTTTCCCAATCAGATCAATATAAAATAATAGTGTAACTTATCTATTTTAACGCATTAGCTGAGAATAAATCAGATCAATTAATCAGAGGCAGTTGGCATCGCTCCAAAGACAACTTGTCTCATTTTCGACATCCGTCTTCCACCACTTCCCCTTTTCACGTAAAACAACTCTTTGAATAGACCAGACTAAATGCATCGGAAGTAATTTTTATCTTTAATGGTTTCCCCAGAACGAGTCGTAATTTATGGTATCAGGAATGCTTTAACACTGAATGATTTTATTTTAACATTGACTGATTGAAGATAATATTTTTAAATTGTGTTTGTGTTATTTTATTTGTGAAATGAAAGTTACCTTTAAAAGATTATTTTTATATCAATAAAAGATAAAAACTTGACTGTACTTAATGGCAGGTGTGCTGTGTGAAAGTCGAAAATGAATAATTTAGGGTATATTTTTGAGCTTAGAAAAAACATGTCATTATGATACTTTGTCTTTTCTCATGACCACGTAAAATATATTAATACCCAGAAATAATATTGTTAAAAATCGTGCTAAAATTGAGAATAAAGCTATATTTGGTATTTCGGATATCCGCAGTTATAGCACTTTTATTAAATATTATTTTGTCAATACATGCATTACATCTTCAGTTTTCATTTAATTAAACCGATTAAAATCAAACATTTTCAATAAATTATTCAATGAAGTTTGTAATCAACTCGTAATTTAGGATAAATTTCAACAGTTTTTCATAATATTGTCCGTTCGTTTTGACGACGAATTGAATTTAGAAATAATAATTATTTACATACTATTCATAAAAACTATGCTTATCAATATTTACGGCGAAAATTGTAGACAAAAAAAAATTTCTACACCTAATAGGCGCATACCACCAAACTTTTCTCCAGCCGGCAATAGATTTATTTGACAGCTGTTGTGATGGTAAAACATATGTTTAAGTATTCAGATATTACCCTGAAGTTTTGTGTTGTTTACATGTAAATGTACATAATATAATATTATCATATAATATATTATTATAAGCGAAAATAAAACAAAATTTACGTTGTCTTTTATGAATTATATTACATAATTTAATTATACGAACGTATACAGTATGTAAGGAAATATCGTATATAAACGTGACATACCTGTAAAATCATGGGACAATAAATTATGAAATGTGTCCAAATCAATTGCTAGATAATTCGGTAGCACACAGATCGAAGTGAAGATGTAAAAATATCAATAAAGTGTTGTTTAAATGAGAAATTAATGTGTTTTTCAAAATGTCTTAGGACAATTAATAATGGTATTAGATAATCTTATTTTCTAATATATAAATATTTAATAAACTAATCAATAAAAAAATAACAAACACGTTCGAACTCACTTAGTGGTTAGCAGATGACTTCTGACAACTTGGTAAGTAGAATATCAAACATGTTTAAAATCCAACGAACCTGGTCTCACGTGAAAAAAAACTCCAAAGATTATAATTAGTCTGACTTGCATGGCAATAAAGCAAGGGCATACAATAAAAAATTAGTAATATTTTCCATACCTATACTTATACGATACGTTCCCATATATTATTTACCAACAGTGAGTGCTTATATAGTATAAAAATAATAAAAAAAATGGTACTGTTCGGTTATCAGGAATACAGCGGAAAACACATTTTGAAAATACCCTATATACTGGATTATTTGTTAGTTTGGGTTAGTTTAGGTTAGGTTAGGTTGGGTTAGGTTAGGTTAGGTTAGGTTAGGTTAACCTAACAAATAATCCAGTGTGTCGGCTATTTTCAAAATGTGTTTTCCGCTGTATTCCTGATAACCGAACAGTACCAAAAAATATCTATAAACGAATCACCTTTAAATTAGGGCAGATAAAAAAATATGAGGAAATCTTGGTAAGACGAACATTTTAGTTGTTTTATTTTCCGGTCGAGTATTTTACTCGGCGGCACTAAATGGAGAGATAACAAGATAAATTGCGCCAAAGTTCACCCCCACCCCATCCCTGGATGACACTAATTGTTCCAAGTGCCATTTTTAACGACCTTTCTAATTTACTTAACGCCTGTATTGTGTCGCAAGAAAATAAAATGTTTTCAAATATTTCAAGGTGAGACGGGCCTTTAAACAAGCCTCTTTTTTGTTTGCTTAAAATTAATGATCTTAATTAATATTCACGTGCAGAGCATAAAAAGTGCTTCCTTTGTGGAATACTAAACGGAAGATGAAGAAAAACACACACAATTAATTGTATATAAAACATATATCGGCCTTTGAAATTTCCAGTACATTACAAGTAAATATAAAAGTTATTTGTATTAAATACATTAAAGTATGTAATGGAAAATATCAAATTTTGCTTTCAAAGAATAACTTTATAATCTGTTTACATGTTAATTAGACTGTCAATAATTTATTAAACCAGATGAAATATTTACAAAAAGTATAATATTATATTAACAAAAACCCTGCAAATAATATGTACATGACGGAGCCTCCAATATATGAAAGTAATAAGTAAAAAGTTTTTTTTTATAATTAAGTTGGCTTTGCAAACCATGGATGATTTCGGTCATCTCACAAGAAGATTTCAAAGATGTTGTACAATCAAGGTATTTAAATATTCGATTAACCTGTGAGACTCGTACTCTGCGTCTAAGTAGACATTTAAAAACGTTACAAATTTATAAACATAAGTCAAGTGGTCATTTTGTTAACTCAACTAAGCTAGATCTTAAAAAATCTTCTCAAGACTTTACTCTCATTTAAAAAAGTATTCGCTACATTAACTTTGTACAATAATATGTTTATAATATATATTCTGATAATACTGAGCGCATGATATTTTACCACGTTTTTCTTAGCTCGTATTCTTGTTTGGCAGGTGGTTGTTTATCCAGTACAAATCTTGCAATCGATTCTTAACTAACTTCCCGTCTAGCTAGATATTTGAAACTTTTAGAATATATCAGAACACGATGCCAATGCATTCTTTTAATACTTTTAGCCATCTGTAAGTAGAATTAAATTCATTTTCAGTTAATTCTGTTTTGTATGAAAAGTTATTTTGGAAGAAATCCGTAATCCAATCCACTATTATTGGTTGTTAAGGGGGTGTTTGTAGCAACTAAATTATTAATATTTATGTGCGTTACTATGGACATCAAAATGATATTTCAGTATTCTATATTAGTTTGTTGCAAAATAGCAAACAAATGATTTGTTGACAATTGCCTTATTTGTCATAAATTATTAATACATAGAATTGTCAAGTTTATATGATTCAACAGAAAATTTAAAAGTGTGGTATATAAAAAGTTCATTTTATCTTGTAATTATATTAATTTGAAGGAATCTTATTCTTTAAAAGGCTTTGGATATCAAAACTCTGCTTATTGACGAGATGGATTGAGAGATTTATTTTATCGCTTTTTTTTATTAAATTAGTGTTTGTGACAGTGGATTCGTAACCTGAAAATTCAATAATCCCACTGTTTCAAAAACATCACCGCCTACGATAAGGTTGCTATCATTAATAAATGCCACAACACTAATTATTATTTATTTTGTAATGTTGATTATTAATTGTCAATGTACAAAACAAAATAAATAGATGGTTAAGAGGGTTTTGGCGAAAGGGAGCTATGGAGAGATTCCGCACTGGTGAAATCAAGTAAGGAAATTGAATGTGCGGGAGCCGGCTCTCTATGCTGGAAATGGTAAAAGACTTTAACGACCTAACTGTAATAAAAAATGAACACATGATGATTTCCAGTCATACGATACCGGATAGAAATAAAAACCAAAGTCACAAATACAATTTTTTTTAAATTGAAATAAGCCCCGAAAAAGATGATTGCAGAAAACTGACCCAGAATATGACGGTACTAATTCTGGAATAGTCACGATCCTTGGTAACAAAAGTTACGATGGGGAAGAGCGATATATTAAAAAAAAAAAACTATAATATTACCGGTACCCATTTAAGGAATCTCGTGCCATATAAAAATATCATTGAGAGTTTTACCTGAATAATCTGCAAACTCTAAAGTTACATTTATGTAATTACTAGCAATACGTATCGCCCGGCGCTGCCCGGGAGTGGAATGGTTTAATATTTTATAATTAAAAATTCTAAATTTAATACGTAGAGTGCAAAGGATTGAATTTTATAAAACACGGAAACGCGATGGAAATGTTGCTGAGCCTGAGAGAAGAAGAAAAAGCTGGTTTTTTAAATCAGAAACCTTTGCGGGGGTGCGCACAACAACTGACAAAAGTTTCATTCCAATTGGATGTATAGTATAGGAACCATACGAATAAAAGAAGATGGAATGAAGAAAAAGCTGGTTAAATCTGAATTTCGAGAACCCCACCACGCTCTCCGGCTTGTCGGCCTCCGTTTACACTCCAAATTTTGTCGGAATCCGACTGCACGTGTGGATTTGCATAAAGAAAAACCGACGCGACGGTACATCCAAACATCCAAATATATTTTTGAAATTATAGTACAGATGATAGCGTGTTTTTTTAATGAGAAATATTTGAATTGGGATAATAATATAGTAAACAATCATTTAGCATGTCATGTGAAATACGGATCCCAAAATATCACATATTCTTAAAAATTGCTTTACTAATTTATTATATTGTACCATACAATGTTATTTAAAATTAAAACGAAAGCTATAATAATGCACGTACTGACAACATAATGTCTTGAAAAAGCGCAAAATTCTCATGTACCAAAATATGGTATTATTTTCAATTTAAAACGACAACGCATACAATAATCTTTTCTTTATAGGATATATTACTTTATGTGATCATAAAATGATAATTTACATAATGAAAAATTATAACATCTTTAAACGCCTAAAGATAGTACAGATTTAGATCTCAATGATATCCCAAATTCTTTATTATCTATCATTATACGGTACGTAAGCCCTTAAGATATTTAAATTAAAAGCCAATGCCTTTCAAGTACCTATCCTCAGTCGATAACACTAACATAACTTGTTATGTTTCGTTGTTTTATATTATAATTTTACTATAAAAGTTGGGTTAGTGTAAGTAACTGTCGAAATATTGTAAGCGTGGAAGATTTGGTGCAAAATAAATACGCACACAATGTATGTACTTAGTTTTAAGTGTATTTTCTCACAAACAGATTAAAAAACACGCACACACATATTCGAGTCGTTTCAAAGCTGGTCGGAAAATTCCACTTTTCTTCTAGGTCTTTTTGTCACGTGACAGAGTAAGAAGTAGAAATTATTGTCGCCCGCATGCTAAAACTCAGAAAGAGGTTATTGTATAAGCCTTTTTATCTATGCTACTTATGTCTTTTATATAAATTTAGAGATTTGGCCTTAAGTGTAATATGATTATTTATTTGATTCTTATCATAGTATGTGCAAGCCAGTTTGTTATATTCATAAGATGTTTGTTATATATAGTACGGTTTCAAAAGTCTCTTTCCAAGTTTTTCATAGAAATAATTACAAGATAAAAAGAACTTTTTATATACAACGTTTTTAAATTTTCTGTTAAATTATTATGCTCAATATGCTCAAACTTGAACAAACAAACAAATATAGAATACTGAAATGTCATTTTGATTTCCATAGTAACGCACGTATACATATAATAATAATTTAGATGCTAGGACCACCCACTTAGCAACCAATAATAGTCTTTTATTTTTTACGGTTCAGTTCCGCTTAAAGATGTCTAAAAGTATTAAAAAATGCAATGGCATCGTGTTCTGATATATTATAAAAGTTTAAAATGTCTAGCTAGTCGGGAAGTTAGTTAAAAATTGATTGCGAGATTTGTACTGGACAAAAAACCACCGTACAAACAAGAATACAAGCTAATAAAAACGTTGTAAAATAGAGCATAATATGTAGAAAGATCTCCCACATGTAGGTACATCCATCAATTACAAATGTAATAATATTGAGTGTAGCAATTTAACTTTGTGACCGAATAAAAACAAGTGTACAGTTTTAAGATACTGTCATAGAAAAATAACTGGTTTACTTTTCAAAATTATAAATAAAGCGCATCCTCTGTTTTTTTTATGCAAGTATACTGATACCATAGAAAACCTGGTATTTAGGTACCAGAAAAATCAAAGGACGAAGGACATATAAAAATGACACAAGTTTGCTGCATTAAACAAGAATACTATGGACGTCTTTCTACCAATATCTCTATTGTAAATGTTTATAAACAAAGTTTTATATCAATTCTAATTGATTTCAATTTTGTTTTATTCCATTAAATTAAAGTCATTTTTTTGCGGCTTGGGTATTGATAATAATAACACATGCACACTGACAACGAATATAGTTAATTCTAACTTATATAACAAATTAATAAAATAGGGTAAAGACCTTATAACATACACAGTGAAGGATCTAGAATAAAAATAAAAATTACTCGATATTAATTAATACGGGTGATTACAAATTATTTTATCAGAAAATATTGGAGATAAATAAAGCATAGTCATATTAATCCACAATAATCAACTGACCTTCCATAATTAATAGCCCATTGCTTTATCCAATTTGAGAGTATACATACGAAACTATTATAAAATTGTTTATATGGTAATGATTTATAATAAAATCTATAAACATAAAATAGAACTAAAGATTTCAGCCGATAATTAACCTACTCGTCACTCGAACTTATCATATTACATTGTGTTGATGATAATGATTTGTCGATATAGAACCTTTCAATCAAGCAGTTCACAAAATAACCTCTCAATAATATAATCGTTCCTTGCATACTGTGTTTGTCCGCAATAGACAGACACATATCAAAATAATAAAGCCACATAATAATGTAATATTTAAACAGATATAAAACAATAAATAACCATACAAGTAGTTTTGTAATATATATGTAATGTAATGTAATAACCATACAACCAATTGTAATTTAAATTCAAATTCCATCAAGCAAGTACACTTGGTCTATAGTATTAATGTTTTATTTTTTAATCAACGAATTTTCAGTATTAGTTACCGAAGATAGTTCAAAATATGGGTTTGTAACCCGAAATGGCCGTAAACATAAATATCTCAAAAATCATAAAATTCATATATAAAAAAATCATGATTATTATCGTATAAATTATTTTAACTCTTAATTATTTAATCTCTAAACAACGTCGAAATAATAGAGGCATATCCCGACACGCTTTTATAAGCATTGTTATCTACTTTTGTATAATTCCTGCAGTAATTTGAAGATTTAAGAACACAACCGCCTTCTTTTAATGCAAAGTTATTTTTATGTAAAAAGATTACTATCCTGCACAAATGATACTAAAACTTAATTAGATTTTGGAATTTATGGGTACAAATTTATACGATGTATTGTACTTTTAAATATAATGAAAATATAACAGTTAAGGTACCTACAATAATCAATAAATTATCCATAGTAATACAATATACTTCCATAATTTAAGTTTTGTCAGTGTTTTCTAAATATTAAATTTCTGTTGAGAATTGTAACTATTTCAATAATGCTTTAATTCAAAATATAGATTTTGTTTAATTTTTACCTATCTATTTGTTTTGTTGTAACTCAATAAAAATACGTCCAAAACAATATTAACGAAACACAGTGTATAAGCTACATTAGTATTAGTTGTGTCACCTTGATTTGGTATTTCAAAATATTGCAAAGTTTAGAATAAATATCTCGAAAATAACGCACTAGGTAAAGTGGCACTATAGCAGCGGTGGAGTGGTGAGGTGAAGTACGAGTAGAGGTAAGCACGCTAAGAACCAACGTGTTAAAAATAATTCATCACGAGTAGATAAGGTGACCAGATAGCAACGGTGGGTTGATAAGGTGAGGCGCCGGTAGAGGCGGTACAGATTGGATATTTATACAAACGTAGCGATTGAGCCTCACACGTAGATCCAACCGTTGTCTGCCTCGTTGATTCAAAAACTCATAATCTGTGCATAAACTTTACTGTATTTAAATCAAATCACTTTTCTTTTTTTTAAATTTTGTATTCTATAAGTAACGGGAAATCACTAGTTATGTGTACTCGTATGATAATCATTATATTTTCGCTAAAATAATTAAATCGATTGAATAGCTATTAATAATAATGTATTCAACAATCAATATTAAAATGCTATTTTGTTTTTCTCACAATGTTTCTTCTAGACAAGATGCTAATATACATATATATCAATGGATATTATTTTTTTACAGAGCAATATTTTATGACTTTAATAGTAACGAGGAGATAGAGCCCTACCGGCATAAGAAGACCCGCGAGATGAAGTGGGGGGAAAAGAAAGAAAAATATTGCCAGGTTCAATACATATTTTGCCTCGTTAAATAATTAATCTTTGCTTCTAATAATAATAGTTTTATAGAAGTCCATTTGTGTGATAATTAAATTATAATACATGGAATTTTAACGAAATCATGTGTAGGTATAGAACGTATAACATATTTTGAACGTATAAAGATAAAGCATTATTATTTATTGATGAATGAACTCATTCAAAAACTCAGAACATTACATCACCTTAAAAATGTATGTGTCCGAAAGATTTAAGACAGTACTTACATAAAAAATATACTTACCTAATTGTTTCCAAGAATTTAAGTAGGTATGAGCTTCGCCCAAGACAATATTTATATTTTACAACCCCATGTGGCATCCATGTGTTTGGGACTTTGGGCAGTTTGGAAGTATTTTAGGCGATTTAAAAGGCAGCAAGGCCTCTTGTTTATTTAATTGGTATGCCGCTCTTTGTCATTGATTTGAAACATGAATTTGGTAGGTATATAATAATATGCTTTGAAATAAGTAGGTATATAATATTTATAAAAATTACTTATTTATTTGACACTCCTAAAACAATGAAAAAATAATAGCGTTGTCATATTAAGAAAAATGAAATGTGTGTAAAATGTATTATCGTAAAAGAAGTTTAATAATTGTAATGCACAATTATTAAACATAGAGTGCCAACTAATTCAATCAATAAAAACATGAAGTATTTAATCTCACAGCTTATAAGATTCGGCTTTCTGCCAACCTAACTCTGTGTAAAGAATGCCTTATAATTCATTTATCTACCTCTAATAAAATGTCATTTGTAAACTCGTTGAAATATTAAATTATAATTTTTGGGCGCCTTGAAAGATGTGTAATTACAAATTAAATATAACAGTATAAAAATAAGAACACAGCTAATCGTGAAAAGTGTTATTTAATTACACAAACCATTGAAATTTAAAAAACATACTAAAACAAATACAGATTTTTAATACAACTTTGAGAAGCGTTTACTTGGTATGGGGACATAGAGCATTTGTTGGAAGATGGTAATTATTACTTAACTTTATGTTTAAATTGTGATGGCTGGAACTTCATCTTGGCTGGAATTATGAACTGCGAATCCTTCTCCCTGTCCGAAAGGAAGTAACTACAAATGGCGTTGAAACTGTATCTAATTGTTAAACAAGCACGTCCGATCGGTACTGAATCTAATCTCGGAGTGAAGATCTTGCGGGCGGAAATAAGTTATTTGTAAACAAGACGCTTTCAAAAAAGCGGGAATGAATCCGATTGGCCTATTTTTAACCGTCATTGTCTTGGAAACAAGGGTTGACACACACTTTTTAACAAGGTTGTGCCAAATTTTGTTATTTAAATTAACATTATTAATTTTATATCTGCGTTTGAAATGTAGCCATATTACGTAAAATGTAACATGACAATACCCTCGTTCCGCAATAGATGAAAAAATCTGGAACTCCTCCCCAGGGTGTCCAATGTCAGTCGACAGTAGTCGCAGGCACCTCATGTGGAAGCAGTATCCAACAGATTGTTAGAATAATGTAGTGACTCAGCATAGTTTTGTCCATCAAAGGAAGGTAGTGTTGTCCTTCAAAAGAAGATCATTTTGTACATCGGAGAAGATTGTGTCGTACATCGGAGAAGATCGTGTCATCCTTCAGGTCTTCGCTTTTCATTCTTGTTTAGAACTAGCTAAGGTTTCACTTTCTTTCCTTCAATAGGAACTATCTACACTTGCACTGAACTTGAAATTATATTTATTCTTCTCGTCGTCGAATAAGTTGTTTAAAAATTATATATTATACCATACTCTATGTACCATACCAATCGAAGAAACAGATATACAATTATAATTAATAATCACATATAAATCAGGTAATAAAAATGTACATGCAAGTACACACAAATTTTTTTAAAATAGGGTAAAATTTAGAGGAAAATTGTAAATATAGTTAATTATGCAAAAATTTGAAAAAGAAACAATCTTAAACATTTTTCTTTTATAACAAAAGCGAAATACTTATTGTTAATCAGTCATTTTAGGTGATAACATATCATAGTAAACATAGTATTATAATAAAATAAAGAATTGTGGAAAGTTACGGTAGTACTTTTGGAAAGTACGCCAACAAATTTGAACAAGAAATCCACAATCTTTTACTTAAATTACAGAAATTTATTTATATATAAATAGTGATAACATTTTTGGATATTTAGAATTCCATTATCATTAATAATATGTGGTTGTTATAACAAAATTGTGGCGATTTACGGTAGTTCTATGAAAAGAACGCCTAAAAATTGAAAAAAAACGCCACAATCTTATCAAACAATACCTTTTTGAGTTATAACTATAATTTCCACGATATTCCATTTAAATATCGGTAATAAAATCAAGAAATAATAGTCATTTAATACTATTTGAACATTGGTAATAAAATATCGAAATACTATTTAATACCATTTAAATATCATCATTTTTATACTGGTAATAAAATTCAATAGACAATAGTTGCTTCCATTTAAATATCATTCAAATAATGGAAATAAAGATAAAAGATTTAGAGATTAAGTTGCTTCCATGCTATATCATTCAAATATATATTATTGTTGACAATAAGAACAAAAAATTTACAATAACTTTATACAATCCAAGTTATATTGGATGAAAAGAAAATTTTAATTTATAGAATTATACTATAAATTATTTTTAAAGAGACATTTAAGTTTTACGATCATTCTTGTTGATTTGTAATTTAATTTAATAAGGAGTGATTTTACTTTTAACCATATTAATTTACAGGTTAAATATCATCAAATTACAATTTGTAAGAAAAAAAATTATACAATAATTAATTATTATGCACAATTAAGAGAAATCAATATGTTTACATTCATATTGA
Organism: Rhyacophila brunnea; assembly: GCF_057557595.1. Lineage (NCBI taxonomy): Eukaryota > Metazoa > Arthropoda > Insecta > Trichoptera > Rhyacophilidae > Rhyacophila > Rhyacophila brunnea. The sequence continues at coordinate 18,977,991 of NW_028232796.1, read as the reverse complement.
TTAAGTATTTATTTGAAAACAACTGCGAATCAACGTGTAAAATATGACTATTCATTATGAATATACATTTATTAGAGAAAAAAGCACGATAAAATTCAACAGGGTTAATTCAATAGAAATTCTGAGAAAGGTACCAAACATATGGGTCTGAGAAGATTAAGCAAGTACTAAACTGATATTCCCTTCGCTCCAGGTCCCAGAAGGCAATTACAGGCTACAAAAAGAACACAATCCAGTACTAACTTGTAATTTATAAACATTTACACTTGTAAAATATTTAAAGAGAAAAAATATATTCGAAAATATAAAAAAAAAGAACGCCCATATATTTAGTGATAGGAATAACTCGACTTAGGGTTTTCAACTCAACGGTATATACTAACTTACCATTTAGCAAGCTGTCCGTACATTTATAATTAATAGTTAACATAGCAACAAAATATTTAGATGAGTTTGTGGTCTTTTGTGTCATTTACCGGGATTAACGCAATGAATGGTTCAGTTACTCTCAATAGCATCGAACAACATTTCCTAAACGATTAGACATTCTACGACTAATAAAATTATCATGATATTCGCATGACACGACAAAACAAAACCTTCACCGAAGTTATTATACATACAAAAATTAATCAATAATAATGTTTCCAGTTTTAATTGGCTCGGACATCCCTAACTATGGCCCAGTCTTCATGACTACACTATTCTAACATACCATACAATTTTCCGTTACTTTCATACATCATCTACGGCTTCTATTCATCATCTTTTATAGCTCCACCGGTTAGTTAAGCCAAGATCAATCAAAACACAAAAACAATCTCCAAAGTCTTTTATATTCCTCCTCTAGATTCAACTGCTTTAACTAAATAATTCAGCAAAGTTGCTGGATCGATCGGAAGGTATAATTAACAAAGAAATTAAAAAAAGAAAGCTATGAAAATATCATCTGAACCCACAAAAATAATCAAAAACATTACATTAAACGTCCGAAGTTAATTTGTAATTAAGTTTTTGAATTCCACCAGCGAAATTCGAAGCAACAAACACTTTGTCATGTTGTTACCTCTTTGCAAAGAACGAATTTAGTGACACAAAATAAGAAGCATTCAAGCCTCCACCATTGCCTTTTTACAATAAAAACATTTCGAGTAAGAACTTAATTTAGTGACCAATTCCCAGGCTTGTTTCCTATTCTGAGCTCGAAAAAATAGCATACCGTGAGATCACGTAATATATGCCCCATTGAGTAAAGAATCCCCTCTCTATGTTCGCAACTCAATGGTAAGAAATAGAATCGTTGCAACCTAATAAAATTTTCGCGATTTCATAAGCCAACAAACAATCCATAGAAAATACACGAAGGCGCTGGCCAACATAAGTTACACCAGTCTATCCGACATGCCGAGCTACAGAAAAGAAATTGTATAACCTCGTTCAATAAGGTTAAATAACTAGAAATTATCACCATGAACGAGAAAAAAAGAGAAAAAAAAAAAAAATACCCATGAATCTAGATAACTTCATCAAGCTCTCTACTCTAAAAAAAAAACTTTTAGCAGTATTAAAAAATATAAAGAAAATTAACCCATAAGCAAAATTAAACCTTTCTCTCAGAATATAATGTAAGTTATAGAAATAATCCAAACAATATTAGGATTATAACAGTATTGTTAATACAAAACAAAAAAATTGACAATCGTACTTGTCAGAATCCACGCAGAAAACCTCTCAACAACTACAACCAAGCAATTAAAACCGATACCTGTCAATATACTGAAATACATTATTTTATAAGTGTTTTTTATACATTCATTAAGCAAAGTATACCATTTTTTAGGACAACAATTTGTATCAGGTTGCAATTCCATAGTCGAAGCGCCGGAAAGCTGCTACCTTGAATTCCACAAGTAGACTGTACTTCATTCATAGTACTTCAGGATCGACATTATCAACCTTGAATAAAAAAACAAAAATATGTAGTTTAAAACAGTTTAAACAATTTACATAGAAGATTTATTTAATTAGAGTTAAACAATATTAAGAGTTTCTATAATATATTGAATAACGGAGAAATGATAAGGTAATTGTTGCAAAAGCGCAACGATTATTACAACAAGAATGAAAGTTTTGTTTATAGACAGACTTTTAGTCTTTGACATCAATACATACACAAAGAATCGATAGTAATACAAAATTACTTGTATTAACAATGAATCTAAAAATAAGTGTCTATACAATGTATAGAGTTACCCCTTTTATTGAATAGAAAGGAATAAATAACTTTCTTATTAAAAAATAAAGTAAGTTTGTTTAATTTAAATAGTTTAAATCATTAATTAATGTATTCAATCATTAATTCTTTAGAGTTAAATTAACAATTAAATACTTTTTTAATATCTTTTATATGGAATTTTCCAAGTGGTTTTAAATTCATATCTCCCAGAATATACATTACAGGTGAAATCTTTTTAAGTACTATATTTTTAACAAAGCGAGGTGCTAATTTCGACGAAAAGAAATCTATAGCTCTCGATTGAATGAAGTTTTTACGGTAAACAATGTCACCAGTATTATATTGAACAGATTTTTTTCTTAAATTGTAACGTTTTGCATCGTTATTGAAATTATTAAATAATTGCTCCTGAACAATATCAAAAATAATAGGAAGTTCTATTAATTTATTACTGAAGTTATTATAATCAATAGAAATAGGTTGAGCAGAATTTAAATTATCAGGAATTTGATGTGGAAAATGAAATCTTCCATCAAGAATGATTTCTCTACCGTGCATAAGAAAAAATGGCGTATATTTAGTTGCTAAATTGACAGTAGCGTTAAGTGCTGTTTGAACATGAAGTAAATTATCTGCCCATAAACGTTGATTCTTACCTACGAGAATGGCTAGTAATGTATTTATAGATTGATTATACCTCTCCACTGTGTTACTTTGTGGTGAATAGTACGCGTTTAGAAAAAGTTTGGGAACATGAAATTTTAATAGAAAACTCTTAAATTCTTTGGAAATGAATTGTCCATTATCGGTGATTATTGTATGAGGTACGCCATATTTTAAAAATACTTCAGATTCTAAAAAATTAATTATAGGTTTTGAAGTAGCCTTTTTCAAAGCTTTTAGCCATACAAATTTTGAAAAAACGTCTACAATTGAAAGAATAAACGTAGAACCATTAATTGCCCTTGGAAAAGGTCCAATCAAATCTATGGAAATTGTTTGTAACGGGCGATCTACTACTTTTGGGTTTGACATTAATCCTGAAGGAGCAGAAGTACAATGCTTGTATTCTTTACAAATTTTACATTTATTAATAAAATTGCATATGTCGCGGAACATACTTGGCCAATAATAATACAACGAAATTCTTTTGAATGTTTTATACATTCCTAAATGCGCGAAATTTACGTCAGTATGGATATCATTTATAATTTTAATTCTCTCAGTTAATTTTACACACTCCTTCCAATTATTGTCATTAAATGGTAGATCACTCGCTTGAAATCTAAATAACTTATCATTCACAATTTTGTAACGATGAAATTTAATAGTACCGTCACGACAACCTTGATAAGTGGAGTCAAACCAGGGGTCGGTAACACTATCAGGATTATTAGTTAACGCTGAAATTTCCTGAATATTTATTCGGGACAAAACATCAGGTACAATATTTAACTTACCGGGTCTATGTTTAATGTCAAAATCTAATTGTAAGAGCGTCGTAGACCATCTAGCCAATCTACCAGAAGCATTTTTTAATGAAATTAACCATTTTAAACTTGAATGGTCAGTATGAATAGTAAAGTGACAGCCATCTATGTATTGTCTGAAATGATGGACTGATTCTATAATAGCCAAAAGCTCTCTCTCCGTCACTGTGTAATTACGCTGTGCTTTGGATAGAGTTCTTGAGAAGAACGCAATCGGGTGTTCGCCATCCTCAAACTCTTGAGTTAAGACCGCCCCTATGCCGTAATTACTTGCATCAGTATGTAAAGAAAACTCCAATTCAAAATTTGGACAAGCAAGAACAGGTGCTGTTATAAGTGCCTGTTTTAGTGACTCAAATGCTAATTGTGCATCTGGTGACCATTTAAAATTAGAAATACCACCTTTTATACCAGTTAGTTTAGTTAAAGGTGCAGAAATAGTAGAAAAGTTATTTATAAATCTTCGATAATAACTACATAAACCAACAAATGATTTAATATCTTTCGAAGACTTGGGTATTGGAAAATTCTTAACACAATCTAATTTAATAGGATCGCACTGCAAACCTTTTTCATTTACAATATAACCCAAAAATTTTAATTCTGATTTACAAAATTCGGATTTCTTAAAATTAATTGTTAAACCAGAATTTTTTAATTTAGTATACACTCGCTCAAGCAAAACCAAATGCTCCTTAAAATTATTAGAAATTATTAAAATATCATCCAAATAACAAAATACTCTGTTTTCGAATTCCGGACCAAATAATTGATCGGCTAAACGTTGCATTATGTTAGCTGAATTACGAAGGCCAAAAGGGGTTGTTATAAATTCGAATAAACCACGTCTCGGTACTACAAATGCTGTCTTCTCACATGAATCAGAAGAGAGCGGCAGTTGCCAAAACGCTTTTGATAAATCTATAGAGGAAATAAATTTAGCATCACGAAGGTGATCTAATATTTGAGATATATAAGGAAGTGGATAGTTATCAGATTTAGTTACACAGTTCAATTTTCTAGAATCTAAACAAAGACGACCAGAACCATCTTTCTTTGAAACCATTAAAATAGGATTAGACCAACTAGACGAAGAATGTCTCACGACTCCCATCGCCAACATTTCATCTAATTGTTTTTCAACGAGTTGCTGTTTTACAGGTGATAAAGGATAATAACGTTGTTGAATTGGAGGACCAGTTGTAATAATTTCATGTGAAACAAGGTTAGTTCTACCCAATCCAATCTTTTCAAATGAAATTGAATGAAATTTGTTTTTAATAGCTTCTAATTCAAGTAGTTGTTCATTTGAAATTGTTATGTTATTTAAAGTACATACAGAATTTAATATATTTATTTTGGTTATTTGAAGAATATCGGGTCCAATGTTAAACTTGTGCCAGAAATCAATACCTAGAATTAATTCTGGATAAATATTTGGCATTACTATGAATTTAAAGTTATGAGTATTATTTTTATATGTAATAGGTAACGTGATTTCTCCTTTAGCACGCTGAGAACGGCCATTAACTGCTTTAATGTGCATTCGAGAAGGTAAAATCTTTTGCCGAAAAGCATTTAATTTTGACAAAATACCTTCACTAATACAACTTATGGTGGCACCGGAATCCAATAATCCAACCAAAGTTGCATTATCCAAGGTAATTTCTACAAAAGGTCGAGGATCAACCTCTTTTTCAGGAAAGAATGTTGCAATAAAATTTGTATCATAAAAATTAGTGACTTGTTTTAACCAAGATGTCCACTCTAATTTTTGTTGCGCTAAGGTTGGTTTGAACCTGTTGCACGCTGATCGTTTTTTGAATAAGTTTAAATTTTTGTTATACCCTTTGCTAAGCAATCTGGGCAATTTTTAGATGTTGTATGCGTTTTCCTGCATACAAAACAAATTGGATACTTAATTTTATTACAGCTAGTAAAATGGTGTCCTTCTTCAAGGCACTTTATACATTTAATAATATAGTTAGCTCTGCCAGAACCATTCGCAACCTCTTGATTATTTACTACGGCAATATTGCTTTTCAATTCATTGCTGTTTTTAGATGTGTTTGGTGTCACTTTTGGACCAATTATCAAATCAACTTTTCTACAACTATCAATTAGCTGCGAATAATTTTGTACATTGCTTGTCATCACAAAGTTTTGATATCTAGGTAATAATCCCTGCTGAATTATTATCAGTGCCTCTTCAATAGTCATGCGATTACTTAAGCGACTTGCCATCGCTCTAATTTTTAGAATGTAATCAGAGACTAGCTCATCGCTACCCTGTTTGGTTAATTGGATAGTATTCATTAGTTCACTAATAACGTGAACACTCTCAAATTGAACATAAAGCGCTTTCTTTAACTGGGCCCAATCTTTGAACTCGTCATTCGCTAACCTGAACCAGACGGAAGCGTTACCTTTCAAAAGGTCAGGAAAACAGGACACTAATATATGCTCCGGAGTTTTTCTACTTTTAAGTAGCTCCTCGACACGTTGAATGAAATTATGTACGCTCGTTTTTCCATCATACGAAACGTTATAATTTTTAAGTAAATATTTTTCGTGATTAATGGAAGTTTCATTTTTCACTACTTTATGAGATAATAAAGAATTGTTCCAAGACTCAGCTTGTTCCTGCATTAAAGCTAATTTTTCATTTGGTACTAGACCTCTATTTATTTAAGCTAATTTTAAAATTGGAGCCTTCCAGGTTTGATTCATTGGAATGGCCAACTGTTGGTTCTCCATATTGATTTAAGATTAGTTTTGCTAAAAAAAAGATTTAAAATTAATTATTTCAAATATTCTAAAGGCAAGAAAAAAGATTAAATTGGCAGCACTGAACAATAATCAACGTAAGATAATATTAAATAATAATTGTCGACAACGAAAAATATAGACAATTATAATTTATGCTTAAAATTAAGACTTAGCATTGGTTAAGCGAGCATATACAGAATTAATTATTGTACTGAATATATGTACAATATTATAAAATATAGCTGTGAAACTCTTCGTTTCACAACAGCTTGGACAAACCTATTCAAAAATATTGAATAAAATTGGTTCTTACACAAAAAATTTAAATATTTCGCTGGTTGTCAATTATTAAGTAGGTATATAAGCTGAAAATTACAATTTATTTATACTCCTACATTAATAAAATTTGTTGAAATTGTTTAAATGACCAATGAGACGTTAAATGAATTTCAATATAGAATTAAAATCACAACGCTTAAAAATTTCAAATGTGAATCATAAGAAAAGATAGATTGTAAAACTATCAATAATTAAACAAACAAATATTATTTTGCTTGGTAATTTTAGTAATTTATTTTAAAAATGAGTAAGTACTTTTAATGTTGAGAAGAAGAAGAAAAAAAAAAAAATATTATAGCATTACTAAAAGTTCAATAAAAACAATTCCAATCAATTCTATTTCAATTTACTTAGCTTTTTCAGTTATTTTTCATCCAGTTGTGCTGAGAAATGTAGATTTTCTCTTCAAGATCGAAGATCCAATCAGTGCAGAGAAGTGAAGGAGTGAAGTGAAGTAAAGAAGTAGTTGTAGTATCGATGTCGATGATCTCCTTGTCTCATCAATCACAATACGGACAGTTGAAAAAATCTGAAAACAGTATTTGGCATAGCGTTTTTCAGTGATTTGTAAAAAATAACGAGTTTTAAATCATTAATTTCAAAAACACTAAAACAATATAAATTTACAAAAAAAAAAATTATTAAGAAGTTAACTTTAAATAATTTGAATTTGTTTAGATAGGCATTCTTGCTTTAAAAAAAACATATAAATACTCCATTATCTTGAAACAAGATTATAAATCATTCCCATATCTTAAAAAAAATAACCAAACATTTATGATATGAAAAGAAATCAATCCACAAAAATAAAAAATATTATTTCTCAAACACTCACTTATTTGTGTGTTTGGGATAGCAACAAGACATTCTATGTACTTGTCGGATTCGGCTGGGTTTACTATTTACTATTTATTATATACTAGCTCACTAACCATATAAGCATACAGCTAAAAAAGTACGTACAAATGCAAGATTCTAACTTCGACTTTAATTATCATAGGATAATTTAGAAGGAGACAACAAAATTTATGATTTCTCTTTCTAAAATGTTTTATAATTTATGTAGGTATATAGGTACTATGGAACAAAATTTGGCAACATTGTAAATTGGTAATTTTCCATTAAAATAACGGCATTTTTAACAAATTTTAGGTTTTGCAAATGGCGGAATTAATTTCTCTTTTCTGAAAATATTTTAACAAAATTAATAATGAATTTTAATATATCGACTGATTTGAAATTGAAAAAAATATGACTTTATTTAACCGGATTACGATGAAATTATATCTGTTTGATCACTTCCCCAAAACACAAAGATAAGATTTAATGGTTTTTCTTCATTTATATCTTTTTCCAAACAAAAAAACTTGGAAGACAAATCGAGTAGGTACAACTAACAACAAAAACTAAAAAACAAGCTGGAATTCATGTAAGTAGGTATTATAAATGCTTCTACAATGAACTCAACAATATCGTTTGCATAATATAATTTTGTTTACAAGAAATATACACATGCGTGATTTAGAATCAATGCATTATTTCGACACGGGTATTGAAAACAACAAAACAAAATACGTTTTGAAACAAAGATCAATCTTCTTTGGTTTGAAACAATTTGAAATACAACGTTTTATTGTGTGGCGCGTCGTATTTCACAAGACAAAAAAATGCGTAAATATTAACGAAGTCGTCAACAAAAAATTTATTACGTTCAAGTCTCGGCGTTTTTATCGCGTGAGAAAGAATGACTAGGTAATAATAAGAATGAACAGAAAGTACTATAGTCTATAATATTATTGAATATTATGAAATATAATATAGATTTATTTTAATTATAGTACTCACCGTGAAATTTCTTGAATAAAACAACAAAATTGACTATGCAAATTGTAGTGTTTTGTAAGAAGGCACAAACTGAACTGGATTCATAACCAAAATGGCGTATGCTTTTATAATTATAATATTACTAATTATAGTAATTTTAGTTCAGAAAATGGCTACCTCCTTATTAACGGAAATAGCTTTAAAATTTTAATGGCAGCTATAAAAGATTACCATAAATTTAGTAATTATATTATATTTAATAATAATACTAAAATAGTTGAAAATTAACTAATTCTTATCGAATTTGACAAATTTGAATCAATTTAACAACCAGCTAACATTTAAATCGATTTACTTCATACTTTTCATGTCTTAATGAAAAGTATGTAGCAAAACAAACTTTATAATAAGCTTTTATAAAGTAGGTAGGTATGCATTGAATGTCAAAAAACGTAAAAGAAATACGAATCACATAAAATTCATGCAATAGGTAATATACAATAATAAGCAGATTGTCAACATAAATGAAATATAGCATGGAATATAATATAAAATATAATACAATATAATAGGTAATAATTAAGTTAAAAGTATTGTACCAAGTAACACATCTCAAAGTTTAAAAGTCGAAACAAATTTACAGTGACATTTTATGAAATGAAAAAAAAAACTCTCCCCACACAAGATTATTATAACAGAAACACGTTTGTAGTAAATTTTATACTAAAAAGTGCCATTCGCGTTGTCGCGCCAATTGTCATATTAAGAAAAATGAAATGTGTGTAAAATGTATTATCGTAAAAGAAGTTTAATAATTGTAATGCACAATTATTAAACATAGAGTGCCAACTAATTCAATCAATAAAAACATGAAGTATTTAATCTCACAGCTTATAAGATTCGGCTTTCTGCCAACCTAACTCTGTGTAAAGAATGCCTTATAATTCATTTATCTACCTCTAATAAAATGTCATTTGTAAACTCGTTGAAATATTAAATTATAATTTTTGGGCGCCTTGAAAGATGTGTAATTACAAATTAAATATAACAGTATAAAAATAAGAACACAGCTAATCGTGAAAAGTGTTATTTAATTACACAAACCATTGAAATTTAAAAAACATACTAAAACAAATACAGATTTTTAATACAACTTTGAGAAGCGTTTACTTGGTATGGGGACATAGAGCATTTGTTGGAAGATGGTAATTATTACTTAACTTTATGTTTAAATTGTGATGGCTGGAACTTCATCTTGGCTGGAATTATGAACTGCGAATCCTTCTCCCTGTCCGAAAGGAAGTAACTACAAATGGCGTTGAAACTGTATCTAATTGTTAAACAAGCACGTCCGATCGGTACTGAATCTAATCTCGGAGTGAAGATCTTGCGGGCGGAAATAAGTTATTTGTAAACAAGACGCTTTCAAAAAAGCGGGAATGAATCCGATTGGCCTATTTTTAACCGTCATTGTCTTGGAAACAAGGGTTGACACACACTTTTTAACAAGGTTGTGCCAAATTTTGTTATTTAAATTAACATTATTAATTTTATATCTGCGTTTGAAATGTAGCCATGTTACGTAAAATGTAACATGACAGCGTACATAAAAGGAATGGATATTAAGTGTATATAGGCGGGTACTTTTTGTAGTTATAAGTTATAAGTGTAGATATTATAATTTGCGCAAGAAAAAGAAAATAGTTGGTCTGAGTGGGTACTAATACAAAATGCAATAGTCATATTAAAATACACCTTTTCAAACACTACTTAGAAATCAATGTCTTTTTGAAACTATTACAAGAAATAAAAATAAAGCTTCATTTTTTTCTTTAAAAAATATCAAACAAAATTTTAAATTATTGAGTATATTTTATCGGCGTATGGCAACATTAACATATATAGCAAGACCGTACATGTCATCATGGACGCTCTAAGGACAGTCTAAGAATTGAATTTTGCAAAGGGATAATGACTTGCTTAATCTCTTTTTCTTCATCGCAAAATTTTGCAACGTTATAAAACAATCTCCCTGGCAGGTTTGGGTATTGATTTTCCAGACTTTGAAGTCATTTTGTATGAGATATTGTTAAAATACTGGAGATGTTCGCGGTAAGTGTTTACTGAATGGAATGTGTCGCTGGACATGAGTGGACCTACCACTACCCCCACCTTTCGCAAGTCTTTCCTCTCACCCCGCATCAACTCGCGGGTCTTCTTATACCGGTAGGGCTCTAAGAAAGCACACTGTGATGCCTCTTATAACATAAAATGTGAAGAGACGGTGATGTTAGATCTGGCTCGGCTACATGCTGATGATTGAAGAGAGTTTCAACCTGGTGTACATTTTCTTCAAATCGCTAAATACTATCCACATGCTGGATCCGACTCCATTCGGCCTCAATATGACACACAGACATGGTGGCAACTGAGACCAGTTTTGCGGCCTTTACTAAATTCGCCAGAGCGTACTCCCGACTCCCCTTACAACTCTTCAAATAATAGTTACTTTGATAGTTGCCATATAAATTAACATCATGCATTCGCACTTCGATACAAGGTTGCATCACCAGTCCAGTGTGGCTCTGCTCGGGACAAAATGAGGGTTTAAATTCTTTGTTCTGGCACATGTAATGGTTATGTTAGGCGGCCGCGCATCGACGTGGCTGCATATACATAACGGGTGCGAAGGTGGGAGTTTTACACACCATGCCCTATCTACAAGCTGCATTACGTAAAGCTATGATGGGTGACTAAAATGACCAGTGGGTCTATTCTATACTTTATTGACCGCTAAAGTGATTGATATTATCAAACTTAGGGTAGGTTTGTATCAAAATATTAGCACTTATTGTAACAATTACAATAAGTTGGTTCTAATTGTAATACAATTATTACAATAAGTGCTAATACTTTGATACAAACCTACCCTAAGTTTGATAATATCTATCACTTTATCAATTAAGCGCTCGATAAGTATAGAATAGACCCGCTGGAGAGACAGAGAATCTCGTAGACGCCGCGTGGTGGGTATATATATATTACATTTCAACTAATAAATATTATTTTGAGATATGTGTCTTTGTATATATATTTACTTATTATAATATTTTTAGGCACTCGGAATATTTTAATTAGATAGAAAACCATATACTATAGTGTATTTTTAATGCCCGTACGTTCGCATTGATATGTAATGACTAATATTAGTACTTAATACCACACCATATAAATATTTAATTCAAGACCAATTACGTCCTGATGGATATTATTAATTGGTCAATTACGAATTGTTAAGTAATATGGGAAGTTTTCATGTTACAAGTATTTGTCCGATTTTTTGTTAAAAATACCATTGATACAATTATATTCAGTTAATGAACTATTGTCATAATGTCATATTGCATTCCACCGGTGTAAATTGTAATATTTAAATATAATAATATTATATACAATAATATTATGACAATAATCATATCGTTATATTCACTTTATATTCAACTAACTATTTTTTTTATTCAAACGAATAATTCACAAAATTTAACAATGTAACGTTCTTTTTATTGAACATACATAATTTAAAAACATATCTGAGAAATGAATAACCAATAGAAAAATCTTTCTTGAAAGAAATAAAACACCCAGCAGGATTTGAACCTGCGTCTATCGGGATTTGCGCCCACGTGCATTGACCAATATGCTATGCTATATGAATCTTATCTAATTGCGACGAATTTTAACTAATGGCTTTTACAATACTCTGTGAAGCGCTTTCTAAATTGCATTACTATTTGCGATCGGCTTTTGTATTAAAAATCAAGGCAGGAATTAAAGTACCTTAATTACTAACCGATGTCACGGATCACACCAAGATTTTTTGTTGTCACTCATTTGAGTTTGCTAATAATTTGATTAAGTAATTATGTAACATTATTTTTATTGAACATACATAATTTGAAAATACTTCCGAGAAACAAAACCAATACCAATCAAGTATTTTCAAATTATGTATGTTTACTTTATATCTCTGTAACACTACTAATCCACTGATATAACTTTAATACATTTTCAAAATATTACATCGAGGATTATTTAGGTTATAAATTATATTTACCCTTCTCCATAGTACCACAAAAATAATTAAACGTATAACTGAAATAATTAAACCAAATTTATAATTTCCTTCTGAGATATGTAATTTAAAATAAATATTTATATTAGAGTGAAGTATGAAAATATGAAATCAAAGCTTTATGGTTTTTATAATTTGAATTACAATCATTTTTAAAAATTAAATTGCTAATTATTGTTCATCTTGATAAAAGTTACGTTTGAAAATATTAACTGAAATAAATTATTAACAGCAGTCAACAGAATCCCTCTTTACTGTTTTTTATAAAACTAAAAAAAAAACAATAAAATATTATTTTTGAAAAATTTTAAAAACCAACATATTTGTGTTTTTATTAATTATATCTTTATATTGAAAGTAATCTTAAATTATCTTCAATTTTATAACTCAGATTAATGCTCTACTCTTTATTGTGGACTATAAAGCGATTACTCGGAGTCATTGTAATATTTACAGCCAAATTTATTTTAAAATAAGATCTTAATGTTGGTATCAACTTAGTTGAAGTTTTCTGTATGAATTGATCACAATATCAAAATAAGAAACAGGTAAATGCTTAGTTTCGATGGTTTTGGAAATTGTTGGATTCATTGACCACTATTAATAATATTTCAACACTATTATGCAATAAACGTCAAATTATTGTTCTCAAAAGATAACTGAGATATCTGAGATGTCACTCTAATTATTACAAATATATTAACATACGTATGGCGAGGACGCGATGACGTGTAAACCTTATGGATTCGCAGCGTCTAATAATAGACGTCTCAACGGCCGTCGGTGGCTTTACACAACGAAGCCTCAGGTGTCTCATTTCAGTACGTAATTGTGCCATGCCAGCAACTAACACATGCCTTAAAGTCTGCCCTACTTCATATTTTGGTATATTATTTACTTTTATCATCGTATAATATTTAAATGATATTTGTTTAATTTGGTCTTGAGATTTTATTTATTTAATACGAATAATTTATTTATTATTCTTGAATATTTATATCGCACTACAAAATAAATGGTTACTTGTTAGTTATTGTATTTATTTCAATATTCTCAAAAAACTCTCAATTGAAATAGAAACGAAATGACAAAAATCAATCCAACGCAGTCAGCCATCCTAAAAATTATAACTACACCAAACCGATACGAGCGCCACGCAACGGCCGCACTTTTTCGAACCGATTTACTTTGTAAATAATTAATTATCAGATATTTTCCGCAAACATGCTTGTAACTGCTTGTTAGCGCGAGGGATGGTTTCCAATCCTGGTGTCCTAATAAATTTGAATTTACATGCGCCTGCCGATTACCTACGTGGTCGCAGCCATGATTTATTCTGAATCGGAATCGTTTCCTCGTGTCAAGCCTATCAGGCACCATTAGTGAGGGGTGCAAGATTAGTAAAAGCGCTCCCTAAAGACATAGACATTTTCAGTGATTTACTTTGCATTTTGTTTGTGAAACTTTATTTTTCTATCTAAAATTGTGTGTTTTTTGTTTTCAAAATTTTATTTTTCTGCATTAAATTGTACTTAAGTTTGTTTTGATTTAATTTGTTTTTCTGTTATTATTATTATTATTATATTCTATATTGTAATATTTGTTATAATTTAAATCTCATGTTGTGTATGTCTTGAATTTAGATTTGTTGTCCACAATGTTTAGTATTCTTAAATAAATAAATAAACATAAATTCACTTAAGTATGTAATTATATTACACTGAAATGCTATACAACTGGACGACAGATATCTTGGCGCTGCATGGTTTAATTATATATTTAAAAAATAGACATACTACGTTATAACCTAATTAATACTTTGGACGCTGAAGACGCACCTGGCGCGTAATGACTAGGCGGCCGATCAATGTAATTAACGTGAATTTTAAAGGTGGTAATTAAAAAATCATTATCTAGTCAGCAACGAATGAGTTGAAGTAGATAAATGGAAAAAAGTACATATCTATTTGTAAAAGTAACTATAATAAAGATATATTTTAGGGTTATTGTAATTTTTAATACTTTGCATTTATATTTGCAAGAAATATATTTATATATCAGACAAGCAAGAGGCTTTGCTATTCCAACATGTCCATCACTGCGGCCTTCCATCCATCTTCCATGTATGTCTTATTATGAATATATTTTGAAAAATTAATATTTCTTGTGATAAAAATACTTGGCATTTAATTCAAAATTTTCAATGGAATAATTTAGTTGTCAAGTTTAATGGAAGAGTGAGAAACATTTCCGATAACCTACCAAAGGTGAGCCGAAAGGTCCGGGGGAAGAAAATATCGCACAGCCTACTGGCTCGACCTTCACCATTTATGGCTGGGTTAACCCGGGAGCATAATATTACTGAGAGGTAATGATGTTCAAACGTTATAGGCAATTAAAACCACCCTCTATTAACTACACTTTATAACGACGCATCTGTTTAATGAGAGCTTTCACTCATCAATTAAGTACCATCATTCTGCTTTTGGGCTTTGGGAAGAGGCCATTTTTACCTCTACGGAAAAATATCTTCACTGTTGTACGTAGTGAGATAAGTGAAGATTTTGTTTAATTTATCATACATTTATTCGGTGTGGATATAAACGCATCTGATTTAATTGACTATTTTTTTATTCAACGCATAATTCACAACATATAAGAATGTAACATTCCTTTTATTGAACATACATAATTTTGAAAACACTTCTGATAAAATATAATATAACCAATAGAAAAAAAACTTTTTTTACAAAAATACGACACCCAGCAGAAATCGAACCTGCTTCTCTCGGGATTCGCGCCCATGCTCATCGACCACAATGCTATAGGTATCCTATCTAATTGCGACAAATTTTAACTAATGTCTCTTTCAATACTCTCTGAAGCGCTTTCCAACTTGAGTTACTATTGGCAATCGGTTTTTGTATTTTTAAATCATAGTAGGTATTAATTATTACTTTAATTACTAACCGACGTCATGGATCACTCCAAGATTTTCTATTGTAACATACGTGAACTTGCTAATACTGATACTTGAAAATATAACCAAAAGAAAAATTGTTTTTAAAAATGCCAAATATTTTTGGTTGACAGTATGGCATTTTTTTCTTTAAAAAAAATCTTTTTGATATATTATACAAACTTGTCTTGTTTAGTATCTACAGAAGACTTAAAATTGTACTAAAAATACTTCACAATAATCAACAATCTCAAAATAATCTCATTGAAGGCGTAAGACTACATAAAATTTGGCTATTTTGAAATGGTCAAATTCATTTTAGGATCTTTCTTGTCTTTACAGCTATACATAAAATCGTAATAGCTTATGAAAGAAGGCTACTTTGAGTTTTTATTACGGGTCTAACTGACCCCTATATGTAGGGCGGAAACTCGTGTCTACTCTATACTTACACTGTGACGTACATTGTTACTAAAATAAAAATACAAAAGTATTTTACATAAAAGTTTATTAAATTACTACGTTACATTTTTTGTGTTAATTAAAATTATTGTAGATTACGTAATTACGTAATATATACTTTAGTTCTTAATTAGTTCTCACTAAAAACCAGTAACTATTTTTATTTCAAGGACAATTTCTTACGATTATATTATAGACAGCGCTAACTTGTTAAAATTAAATTTATGTTATCTATACTTACTTTAATTATTGTACGTTATGAGTTGATACACTTGTTTCAGGTACTTGAACCAGGTTTGTTTCAGGTACCAACTTGAACCAACTTATTTCAGGTACCAGGTACTTTCAGGTTTCTTGTACTAGGCAAATAATACAATACTCTGATAATAAAGTATCTTTAATCAAAGCTCAAAAGTCAATATATAATGCCACATCTTTTTTCATATTTCATTGCCATATCAAAAATATCGCCTTACAGAATACAGTCCTGACCTAGATTCTACTCTAAGCTGGCTGAATGCAAATCATACTATGTCCATGCCAATACAAAATTGATTAAAAAGACTTTCATTATCGGCCAACGTGAGAGTGAAGTATTTAAACCTGGTCACCAACTCAACAGGCAAACCAAAAACTGTTTTAGCGTCAATAGATTCTTATTTATTTTATTATTTTTAATACTATAGATCTACCATCGTAAATTGGCAGCCGGTCGAATTTGAAACTAAAATTGTCTATAGCCATTTAATTTTACAACATGTTTCTCGAATTATGGATTGCGCTTGCGTTTATTTAGCTCTCATGGCGTCAAAATATCAAAATCACATTATATTTAGTGTTGATAAATAAAATATACCTACCTATTAAAAAAAGAGATCAACAAGTGAAAAAAGTTTTTTCCTTTTAAATAAGGAATGTACCTAATACATAATTTTATATTTGATATAGTATTTTATAATCGAATGAGTGTTTGTTGCTAATTTAGGTAGGTACGCTGTTTTTCTTGCTCGCAAGATTTTTATTGTTTGTACATTTGAAAACATAAAGAGCATTTTAGTATATTAATAAACGAATGTGACCTTTTAATATTTGACATTATTCGATAGCTACTTAGCACCAATTATTTGGTAAGTATTTAAAGTAAGCTATATTTTAATATAATCAACAACGAATTATGTCTCCACGAAGAAATTAATGTAGACATCCGAAAATAACTCCGGGCGATTGGGCGTTATGACAAATTTATTCCAGACTGAGTCAAATGTTTACATTTTGAAACGTCAGCGTGCAGGATTCGGGGTATATATTTTGTTATTGAAAATACAGAAAAAATAAGTATAGTGCATAATGGCAAGTAGTTCTGCGCAATTCTGCGATGACAAAAAAGGACAAAACGAAATGATTATTTAAATCGATAATGGAATACAACGGCCAGTCGCCATGACAGTTGTTCAGTGTTACCAAGTTGCATTTATATTACAACGCAAGTAATTTCTTATTTTTTTTAGTTTTGTTCAAAGTTATGATATAAATAAAAATTAATGTCGGATAGCAATAGAAATGAATACTTACTTATTATTTGTGTATGTTAACGGATTTATAAAGAAATTTGGTGTATTAATTAAACGGAAATTTACAAGCTTGAATTCCATAATATGACCTCGACTGGTTTTATTTTTACTGTAAATGGTTCTAAGAGTGACACAGAATCGGATGATAGTCTATCTGGAATTGAACCATTATAGTAGTTATATAATTTCTACATTGTTTTTGTAATTTATAGTTATCGGGTTTTAAAATTCCATTTATGTTGATACTATTTTACTGTCTTTAGAGTTAATTTAATTTATTTTTGCTTTTTTTATTATATTTTTTTTCCATGACTAAAATATACACAATACTACTTTATATTTTCCAATTTCTGATTTTTCCAACTATGCATTTCTTCTTCATGGTTAGAAAAGAAGTAACACGTTTTTATTTTGACTGTGTTCATTTTTTATTTTAATAATATTTGTACCTATATCTACTACCAATAAAAAAATATAAATTACCATTTTTTGTTAGTTATGGCAACATTCTTAATGTCATACTAGCGCCCTCGCTAAAATGCCAATTTATGATGGTAGATCTATACCATAGGATATGAGGCTTAATGATAGTAGTCTAGTGAAATAGTAATGTGAAAGAAGTAAAACTCAGACTTTGAGAAAAATACATAAACATACAGGAGGACCTCGACTTTCGCACATAATTGGTTCCTGAAAAGGTGTGCGAATGTTGAATGTTCGAAAGTAGAGGGAAGTAAAAAAAAATTGTGTATTTGTAATATTTATTTATAAAGTAATTATAAGATGTTTAAGTGGGGTTTGCGGGTGTTTCCCTTAAGAAGTTATCAAGAGTTAACTGTTTTCCACTATTTTTTTTCTTATTTTAAATAAAATATTTTAAATGGTAAATCATTAACTTTACAATATTGCTTAACTGCTGGCACGAAATGTTAAGTGAACCAATCTTTTAATATTAACGCAGTAAGCCCAGGCTTTTTTATTTGATTACTGGAAGCAATTCTTTATCCTTCCCTTTCAATGCTCTGGGATTTTCTGGTTGATAAATTAACATTGGCATCAATTTTAAATAACCAGCCAAGTTTCCACCAAGAAGCAATGTCAATCGGTTTTTAGAAAGTTTATGCCATGGGGCAAATGATTCTTCTTTAGATAAGAATGTACAACTAGGCATTTTTTTCCCAAAATAAACCTGTGTCATCTACATTAAATATTTGGCTATAGGAATATTCTCCATCTTCAATAATTTTGAATAATGAGGAAATAAATTCTTTTGCAGCATCGTTATCCACATCAGCCGATTCTCCAGTTAATTTAATATAAACCAACCGTTACTTGCTTTAAAAATCGTGTTAGAATCTTCTTTTTCTAGCCTTCCAATCTTTGTACAAACTAAGAGCCTTCGCTTGAATAATTGAAATATTCAGAGGGACATCTTTTTGATGTTGGTCGTCGATCTATGATGACAAATAGTTTTCCATTTCATCCATAACTATGCCATGTCTTTTGGAAACTACCTTTAAAGATATATTTCCACAATTTTGAACGTATTCCTTAATTTTATTTTTCAAAATTGAACATATCGTAGTAGACCGGTTTGTATCATACGAACGTCCGATTGAAGCAATAGATTCAACGCAATCAGAACGTCATGTGAAGTTTATAAGTCCTTAATTTCTCTTTGTTCGTATCAACACTGCAGTTTTTCTGTTTCTCACTCTTGTTTATAAATCTTTAAGGTGAAATATTTCAAATGAATCAAATTAGCAAAACGCACAACACAACAACCCCGTACGTGGTCCTGCGCAAGACTAAACCTATCCTAGCTAGCTCACAAGCAAAGTGACGGGTGCGAGCAGGATGCAAGTGATGCAAGAAATGCACTTGCTTGTGAGTGAGCGAAAGGGGGATATCTTTAACCCACAGCGTGATGTTTTACAAAAATGATTTTTTTTAAATGTGCGAAATAGCAAATTGTGCGAAAGTCGAACGTTCGAAAGTCGAGGTCCGCCTGTATTGTGATTTTACTGAGAACCTAACTCAGAACCCTCGATAAAAGACCAGTGCCTTACGTACTAGACTACGAGATGCACGTTGCATTAAGGTGAAGACTTACATGTTTTGAGTTCGCTGTCTGTTCAACCATAGAGTAAAACATAACTGCGTTGTCTTCGCAATCAAAGATGCCCAGTCTCTTCGCGTGAGTCACTAGAATTATCAATGTTCCCGCTGTATCCTACAGCCAAAGTCCATTGGCGGGGTGCATATGAATATAAAGCAGTCGCGCCATTTTACGGTATATCACTAAGTTTTGCGGCTTGCACCATGAGACTTTCAGCATGTAGACTGATTTATAGCATGGTGAGTGAAGATAGTCAAGGTGATGGAATCTTTGCCGATAAAGCACAAATGTGTAGCTTTTAGCACTCTCTGATAGTGTCAGATCAAGAACACATAATATGTAAACTATGTGAACTGCCGCTTTATGATTACGTCAATGACTGACATGTCAGCTCACGAACCCGAGTGTTTATATCGCGGTTGTTCCAGTGTATCCCTAAAATTTAGTTTTAAAATCGATACTCAAAAAATTAAAACCAAGACTCAAATACGATATTCTTTCAAAGACATTGATATATAAATCACATCTGTATTGTCGCTAGTCTGGTGTATTACCAAAGTAGATATGTTGATAATTTAAATAAATAATTTTTGTAGGACGCCATTGTATATACATAAAGGGAAATGTATTAATTGCCACTAGAAAAGATCACAATGCTAATCCCTATACGAATAAACACGACCCACATAAAAAGTCTGGACCCAAAACCATTTAGTTCTATTTAACAAACGTTTAAGATTAATTTTATGTAATCATTTATTATGAAGATACCATTTTGAATTAACCTTAAATTTTCCGAGTTTTTGTTCTATTTTATAGAATATTTTATCACTATTTCAACATAGTAATTCACATTTAAATATTGTTGATAAGTTTAGTAGCCGCCATTTTTTTTGCTGAAAAGTCAATATTATAATGTTTTGATCTATGGGATGAAGGTTAATAATTTATTAACAACTTGTTACGGAGATGTATTTAATTGATGAACTTATTTACAGCGTAATTCAACAATTATTCCATATTATGAAGCAAAATGTCCGAGAAATAAAACTGGACAACCCACCAAGGTAGCGGGTGACGTACGACTGATAATTGTTTGGTGTAAATTTGGTGTCGTCTTTTTGCTAAAATGGATTTTTTTCTAGTAGGTATATGCATCACCGTTTTTCTTCAGTGTATAATAATTTGATAGAGATGAGATATATTGTTAGTAGGTATGTTGATAGTTTAAATATGTGGTTTTTATTTTGGTCTAAAATTAGTCAGCACCTCGGATCTCCTACTGTCTTAACTGTCAGTAATTAATAACTAACAATAGTAATGCGGCAAATCGTATGATGATGCTTTAGTCGATGGATACAATTAGATAAATTTAATATAATTTTAGTTTAATATAACTATAGAGAATTAGGTACGATAAAAAATAATTTGAAACAGATTTATTGTTTATTGATGATCAAAATATAATTAATAACGCGTGCTGAAAGAAATAATGGTGGCAAGCCATCAAAATGGCGCCGAACAGAATCGGGATGGGCACTAGGGTATTATAAGTGGAAGCAAAGTGTTAAAGCTTTTTCAAAGCAATAATTTTTGCTGATCCAGCAACGGCAAGAGACCTTGAGTGGCTTTTCCGCTAAGAGGAAAAGAATGCCTCTCAAATAGTTAACCCAAAACATCATTATAGTCCAATAATTTGAAGTTTGTTTATTTTTAAGTATAATTTAATTAGTTTTGGCAAACGATAATGTAATAGAATATATATATGAACGAATTTATTAATAAGCTGAGGAATAATTTTTTATGACAATATAATATATACCCGTTTGATTATTTTTGGTTATATGTCTGCAAACACCGAGACATCTAAAATTGCCATTTCTTATGTACATGTAGGCTTTAATAATTAAGTATTTTTGTTACTATAGCTTGCTTAAACGTATACGATATTCTGATAGATCAAGATGACGTGAT
Organism: Rhyacophila brunnea; assembly: GCF_057557595.1. Lineage (NCBI taxonomy): Eukaryota > Metazoa > Arthropoda > Insecta > Trichoptera > Rhyacophilidae > Rhyacophila > Rhyacophila brunnea. The sequence goes on along the minus strand of NW_028232796.1, from coordinate 18,956,116 downwards.
ATTGAAGGAATCACTATTTTCACTCCAAAATTGTACATGAATTGAACTTTCAAATTGTTTAATGTGTATTAACAGATTAACAATTGATCTTGAACTAGAAAATCAAATTAAAGAGAAAACACCTCGATGTGTTGGTAATATTGAGAAAATTCAAGACAATAATATTATGATACCAAAAATTATGGTCAGCTGATGGCCCGACGGAAGCAGCTTACATACAAACTTACCGGCAAAAATACCAAGTTTATGGACAAGACCTGGAACATGACGGAAAACTTTAAAATTGTCGAAGACTGGTAAGAAACATAAGTCAGTGATGGCAATTTGTGGAGTAAGCTTCTCTGTTTTGGAATGAGTGTCGAAAAAAAGGTCGCGATGTGCTTTAAGTTCTTAATACAAATACAAAAAGGCAATATAACCTTAATTGAAATGGTTGTTTATTATAGGTCGTTTGTTTTAAAGTCAGTAAACTCCACGTTCCACAATTTTTGAGATAATTAATAGTAAAAAAACTATTCAGCATATTTTAAAACTACAAAATATAGAAATTTTTTTTTTTTTCATAATATATTAGTAAACAATAATAAAAGTTAATTGTGAAATAAAATGTCTTTGATGTCATAAACAAATAAATAAAAATTACTACTAATGAATTTAAACGAGTTTGCAATGAATCTTCGGGTTAATTATATGTAACAAACAAACTGAGCTGGATTTGATATTTTTATGAAATAATATACGATGAAAAAGTAATTAGAGAATCTGAATCAAGAAAATATCAAAAAAGTAAAAATTGAGGCTACCAGCATAGAAACTAATGCCTTTTAGAGCTGTCTATGAATAGAGGTATTTGGAATCTTGTAGTTATTAAATACAATTATTTAAATATAATATACGACTTTAATTGACAAATATGTAAAGTTGAGAATATTCGCTTTGAGATCATATAAAAAGCTTCTATATTACGTGCGTCCCCTTAGTCTACTTTTAAAGAGACTAAGTACGTTATAAACGCATCGACTCTCATGAAATTTTCCCTTCTTTCAATAAAATAATCTGATTATGGCCCATATTTCAAAGAGCTTAACATAAAAAATACTGTTATTTATTTTATTGGAACAAATCCTTCCGAAGGTGTTGATATTACGTTTCATCCAAATACAATGTTGAATTTTTATGACTTATATTATTGCAAAATTGTATATTAAATTTTGTAGTCTTTGTAAAATATATTTGACATTTTTTCAATATACGTATGTAAGTGTTGTTATTTATATTCTACTAAAATATTATAATTTAATACATACGGTATTATTTTGAGAAAAATATCAGATATTAATAATTAATTAAGTAACACGATATTTTTATTAAAAAGTATACAAGTTATAAAAATGTACGTGATAAACGCACATAAACCAGACAGTAGAAATGACATCAATAGCCAAGTGAAATAGAATTAATTCAGTTATTGTCACGATTCATAATGAAAAAAATATTATAATTCACATACAAATTTTACTTTTACCATAATGCAAAAAATGCACGTACAGAAACATTTTTTTGTAAATTTTAAAACTTAACGTCCATCCACACAAGTAAACTTTCAAGTTAAATGTATTTTAAACAGGGCACTTTGTACAAATATTGCAAATTTAATCAAAATAATATTCCGCAAGACAACGAATTGCTATTTCTAATAAAATAGTACAATTTTCCCCCAAATATGTATGATTACACTTACCTGCTCCTCAGTGCCGTGGCATTTGTTTTTCATTCAGGGAGGAATAAAAAAATGCCATTTTATATAAAAATATTTCAATATTATTATACAAATGTTTTGAATAGTTTAAGTTATATGGATGCAGTAAAGAAAGGTTTTTTCCATGCTGGATATATGAAAAATAATTTTTCTGGTTAGCCCCCAATTATTTTAGCTACGCTAATGGAAAAATATTGAGGTCATTGAAAATACGTAACTAGAAGTAATAAATGTTTTTAATGAATAAAGTCACAATTTTCAATAGTAAAAAATACGAAAGGGAAGATTTCATATCATCCATGGGGTGTATATGGCGGAAGTATGCAAAACTGATATAACCCGGAAAAGCACAAGAAAACTGGCGAGTGACAGGAATTCTCGAAGATGCGTAAGGAACACATTATATGGATTAAAAATAAAGAAAACATTAAGATAAAACAATAGGATTCGATATCAATAAAATACGCTATGTATGTTTTTTTATTGTGTAAGTAATAATAAATTAATATATAATTTTAAAATGTATTTATTCAAGTGTCACTAAATTATTTTATTTTTTCAAAAAATGTGAACATGATGAATTTCCATTTGATAAATGAATATAATTTATGAAATTACCAAGAAAAAATATTCGTACTTGCATATTCATAAGGCTAGCAGCAGAAATAATGAACTTTTATTATTCCAATTTGAAATGTAAATTTCTTATCTCAAATTCATTTATTGGATAGACTTAGCGTCAAAATTTTTGACTGCCTACTTAGTAAATCATAATGACGAATATTTTTAAAATCTGGAATTATAATACACTCATTATAAAACATAATTTTATTCCTTTTGAAGGAAAAAGAACATTTTCAGTTATATTAATGTGGAAAGATAAATTACACAGGACATAAAAAAATTGATTTCATTAGACATTTTTTTTTAATTTTTTCTCTTTATGATAACAATAATAAAGAAGCAAAAAAACTCGATATGATAAAACTTGTCAAACTGTTGAAATTACAATGGACATCCGGAAATATAAAATTTACGAGTAGCGCACCGTGGCAAGAAAATGTGCACATTGGGCATAACACTAAAAAACCACAAAAACAATAGATAAGGAGGCATACAATGATACACAACATTATAGAAATTTACAAGCGTAATATGAAATTACAATGGGCCGGATATATCGCTCGGTTAAGGATCAACTGCTGGACAAATTCAGCTATACGGTGGTACGCAAATACTACTATATGATACACTGGGGCACTTTAAACCACACTTGGTCGGCGAACTCAACAAGTTTTGTGGATGGAATTGGCAGTCACAAACTAGTTACCGAGAAAAGTGAGATAAAGAATGCCGTCATTCAGCAATATATCAATTTCTTGCTGATGACTGATTTTTTTCCACAAATGATCTTCTTTTAAAATCATACCCACATACCATTGCATTTCATTCACATCACATGATCTTGTACTTCAACTCATACGTTGTTTTTTCTCACATGTGCACGTTATACTCAACATCCACTTTTAAATACTGAGCACATATTGCTATTCTATTATACGTACCTAACCACAAGAAACCAAAACTCTATTTAACAAATGTACTCATAAGTTCCTTATTGATATACTTACGTATGAATTGTTTTTTATAGTGTTTAGCTACACTGTGTAGTGAGAATACAAAAAAACAATTCCACATCTGTTTTTTCAAAGAGTGTCTTCGGTCCAGAGCAAATACTGTATTGGGTTTTTTTAAAATAACTAACGACTATACCTACCCCGAGAAAATGAATGTTATTATAACCTTTACTTTGCGGAAGTCGGTATACTCATAAAATTAACACAATTAATAATCCATGATAAACTGTTTAATATTAAAACAAAGAAAATTAACCTTAATAAGAGAAAACATGTGATATTTTTCAAAGTTTTATGTTTTTTTTTTTCTTACGTGGGTTTTTCATTTATACTCGTATATTATATACAAAACCTACCCAATAGCCAACCAGCTTAAATTTACACTGAGTTGTAGACCAATTGAAAAAACCGTTTATTGATTACATAATATGTTAATTTATTTAAATATCAATAACTTTTAAACTAAACTTATAGTCAAAACCTTAATAAATATATTATAATATTCAATGGGTACTGATTTATGAAACAAAGTATCAAACGTTGAGTCGTAGTACTAGAATAATCGATTTTTAAATAAAAACTGAATGCTAACTAAAATGATACATTACTAATTATTATTAAGGCGAAGTCTTCACTGAGCCGTTTTTAAAGAGGCACCTATCGTAAAAATATGAAGCTTGCAATTTGAGACATTTTTTTGATAATTTACAATTTCAACTGTATTAATGAATAAATATGTATCTGAAAACATTAAAAAGAAAAATATTTTTTATTTTAAGTCAAAGATAAACTTACAATTGTAAAACATGTAATAAAATGTGAATTTGTTGAATCGGACCGCACCCTATTATTACATTTATATTGTATGATCATATTTATTATTAAAATTTAGTTTATTAAGTTTTCTAAGCATCACCTAAGAGATTTTTGACTAATTCATAGTTTTAATATTTTTTATATCTATTTTAAAAAACATCGATTTTTACAAAAAATATAAATGTGTATAACTTGAAATCCTTTTTATTTATAAAAATCGATGTTTTTTAAAATAGATATAAAAAATATTATAACTATGAATTAGTCAAAAATCTCTTAGTTGATGCTTAGAAAACTTAATAAACTAAATTTTAATAATAAATATGACCATAATATATATTATGAAATAATAGGGTGCGGTCCGATTTAACAAATTCACATTTTATTACATTTTTTACAATTGTAAGTTCATTTTTGACTTAAAATAAAAAATATTTTTCTTTTTAATCTTTTCAGATACATATTTATTCATTAATACAGTTGAAATTGTAAATTATCAAAAAAATGTCTCAAATTGCAAGCTTCGTATTTTTACGATAGGTGCCTCTTTAAAAACGGCTCAGTGAAGACTTCGCCTTAATAATAATTAGTAATGTATCATTTTAGTTAGCATTCAGTTTTTATTTAAAAATCGATTATTCTAGTACTACGACTCAACGTTTGATACTTTGTTTCATAAATCAGTACCCATTGAATATTATAATATATTTATTAAGGTTTTGACTATAAGTTTAGTTTAAAAGTTATTGCTATTTAAATAAATTAACATATTATGTAATCAATAAACGGTTTTTTCAATTGGTCTACAACTCAGTGTAAATTTAAGCTGGTTGGCTATTGGGTAGGTTTTGTATATAATATACGAGTATATTGGTTGAAGAATAGTGTCAATTAAAATAAAATAAAATGACATGTATTACTAATTCCACTTAGTTTAATATAAACAGGATCGGTTTCATCCATTTCAAAAAGGCATTATCAACTGATTGAGTAGGTATATATTATTGTTTCTAATTTTATTTATTAAAAAGTATTTCCACTAGAATTGACAGTTGGTACTATCACTTCCCTCCATTTTCTAAAGTGAAAAACATGCTGTCACTTTTATTTTGTTGTCTGATTTTTCATCTGGATTTTAGGACTTGGAGGTAAACAAATAACACATCGGAATTGTTTTGGAAACGGCAAGGTATATTTACGTTAATATTATATAATAGTTACATTTTTAATAATTTATTTTACGGAGGACAAAATGTACGTGTTTGCGATTTGGCTGTTTGCAGCGTTCTGCCCGCCATCTTGTATTTTGCTTTCAACCAGAAGCATTGTCAAAAAGGCGACGTTGCAAATTTTTCAACGGTCATAATCTACGGCATTTCCGGCTCTATTATTATTATTTATTTTCGTAATCAGCGCTTTACTATTTGTTGGATTTGATACCGACTCGGGCCTCTCCAAATACACAGAGACATCCCCAAATGGGGACCATACGGGGGTGTAACAGTACCAAAAAATAATTATGACTAGTGATTTGTTTCGTTGAACCTCGCTCGACTACGTGCTGCAGTCACCTGAAGAGAATTATAACAATATGCTTTGCCTATTAATTCTTCAAGCCATCCGGATATTGGCATCCTGAAAGACCGCTAAATACCATCTAAAGCTGAAAACACACGGCATTGTAGTGAATGTGCGTCGAAACAGGGTCATAATTGATTTCAATTCCATCTGATTATCACCAATTGGATTTGTTTTATCCATTTGGTGATTCTAATCCTAAAGCGCTCTACGAGTGTATACGGTGGATCGACGGGATGTCAATATGACTTGGAATAACGCAAAAAGAGTGACGGACGACTGGGATTATTGGAGGTGTCGTATAATTTCCATATGTTTCAAGTAAGAGGCAAACAGCGTAAAAGAAGATAACAAATACATTTGACAATTTGGTCCGGTCATGATATATTAAAAACGGCGACCAATGTTTTCTGAGGCAGCTATTTAAATAAATATTTTCATCGAAGTTTGAGTGTACATTTTCATAATCTGTATAACGAACGAGAATGATGATGACAAAAGAAATATTGGCCGACCATGTACACAATAGATGGATAATGTTGAGAGAGATTTCAAGATACCAAGGGTTAAACTCTAAGTGAAAATTTCTTGTGACAAGGATCTTTAAACGAATACTCAGGAGGAGCGCCATATCGATACTGGATTGATCTTCTAATATATAAAAACTAATATTTGTTTGTTTGTTTGTTCATATTTTATGCGCTGCCATATCGTCCATCTGATTGCGATAAAACTTTGTCAACTTATTGCTTGCACTTGCGCGCCAATACCCGTTAATGTTTCTGAATTGGTACAACCATCTTCTTCTTCATTCTATCTTCTTTTATTCGTATGGTCCCTATATCATTCACCCGATTGCGATGAAACTTTCGTCAGTGGTTGTGCCAATACCCGCAAAGGTTTCTGAATTTGTACAACAATCTTCTTCTTCTTATTCATTATATCTTCTTTTATTCGTATGGTTCCTATACCATTCATCCGATTTCGATGAAACCTTCGTCAGTTGTTGTGGTAACACCCGCAAAGGTTTCTGAATTAGTACAAACATCTTCTTCTTCTTCTTCTATTCGTATGCGTTCCTATTCCATTCATCCGATTGCAATGAAACTTTTGTCAGTAATTGTGCCAATACCCGCGAAGGTTTCTGAATTAGTACAACCATTTTCTTCTTCTATTCTATCTACTCCTATTCGTATGCGTTTCTATACCATTCATCCGATTGCAATGAAATCTTGATCAAGTGTTGTGCTCACGCCCACAAACGTTTATAAATTGATACAACTATTTTTTTCTTCTTTTTCTTCTATTGTATCTTCTTTTATTCGTATGCGTTCTTATACTATTCATCCGATTGTGATAAAATTTTGACCAGTTGTTGTGTGCACGCCCGTGAAAGTTTCTGAATTAGTACAACCATCTTCTTCTTCTATTCTATCTTTTTCTATTCGTATGCGTTCCTATACCATTCATCTGATTGCAATGAAATTTTGATCAAGTATTGTGCTCACGCCCGCAAAGATTTCTGAATTGATACAACCATATCTTCTTCTTTTTTATCTATTCTATCTTCTTCTATTTGTATGCGTTCTTATACTATTCATCTGATTGCGATGAAATTTTGACAAGTTGTTGTGCGCATGCCCGCAAAGCTTTCTGAATTAGTACAACTATCTTCTTCTTCTTCTATTCGTATGCGTTTCTATACCGTTCATTCGTTTGCAATGAAACTTTGGTGAGTTGTCGTGCGCATGCCCACGAAGATTTCTGATTTAGAAAATTATCATCTTCTTCTATTCATATGCGTTTCTATACCATTCATCGGATTGCGATGAAACTTTTGTTAGTTATTGTGCGCACACCTGCAAAGATTTCTAAATTAGCATTATGAAAAATACAAAGTTTGTTGTTTGTTTGTTCCATCCAATTTTTGGTTTTTTTACTGCATATTTATAACATTAAAAAAAGTTTGCATATTTTGGATTCGATTTTAATTAAGTGTTCTTTTGTTTAACCTTTACTTCTATTAGAATTATTTTCATATTGCCATATTGTATTTCACAGATATTTTAATATTAAAAAAATAATTACCTCTTATTATTTTTTTAATATCTAAGATAAATATAACCACAAAGCGACTCTGTGCGAAGCCGGGTACTTCAGCTAGTATGCTATAAAAAATAAATAATTAATAATTGTTTTTAAATAACATTTAGGTGTATAGTTGGTTATCAAAATGTCGATTTATATATTTATTAAATGCTAACACCAAAGCAAAGAAGGTCATGTAATAAATAGCGTAATTCTCACAATGAGTTTAACGAAGCCTAGAAATAAACGATAATAATTCAAAGTGATTTGGCTATAAATTACATTTACGCAAATAATATACGGCATTACACATTGAATTATAACTACATAATTTCAGCTCGTATCGAAAATTTAAATTCGAAAGTACCTATTTTTATTTTTGTTTTATTTACATATTTCGATAGCGGTAAATTGTGGTATAAAATTATAAATTAATGTTGTTGATACAGGCAACAAAATTAGTCTACAAAAAGCACACATAAATAATTAATAGTATATAAAAAATTAATCTACTTATTCAAAGAAGCATAATATATAATAATACTGTGTTTATTTATTAAAATTATGTTATACAATATTCAGTAAGTTTTCTGTGTAAAGGTTTAATACTATGTATTTTCAATATTTTTAAGAGGATAATATTATATTTGCGTAATATTTCTAATATCAACCTTCATATTCATTTGGTTTTTGTGTTATTTTATAATATAATAAAATATTGCTTTCTCACGAAAAAACAATACCTTTATTATTACAACACAAAATTTTCAGGGATAAAGTAACATTAATTTATTTTAATTATTGGCAAAATATGTATTTACACGTCATTACCCTATTCGAGTGAGAGAAAAAAGTTTAGTTAATTTTACAGTCGTACAGGCTTAGAAGAAAATTGGATGCCTCCACCAAAGGCAGGCTGAAATATATGTTTAATTTTCAAATTTAATATAAAATGGTGAGTGAAGATTTCTACATTCATTGTACTAGTCATGGCGGCTTTGCTGGCAGACTCTATCTACTTGGCCTTGTTACCCGTTCAACATGTCATGGTGGAGAAATACAGGATGCAAACCGCATCATCTAAGAATATCCTATAATTCCTGTAATATATACGGAAAGGAAAGCACAAAATCCGACCAAATACCGACCGACCTGGTCGCCACAAATGCCAATTTTGTTGCATTCAGAAAATTTGTCGCGTCATGCTGCCAACATGAAGATATTTTCACTTAGATTGTTCGGCAGTTTTGTCTTAACTTTTCTTACTTACTGCAATTTTTAATTTTGTCTGTACGTGTTCTTATCTTGCATGAGTACACTTAACTTAAATTCACGTAAATTCAGTCAAAGCAAATTTAAGTGCACGGTAGCCTCAGTCATGGCTAACTGCTCCTGAGACATTCCCAGTCATAAAAAATATACTTTATATCAAAATGTATAGTCCCATGATACGCTCGATTAGGTCCTGGCGTGGTGCGTGGTGATGTGGTAATGTGACAATGTTCATTATAATAAAGTATAAAATTAAGAATTTAGTCTAAAATGGACCTATTACTAGAATATTCATCAAAAAAAGGAAATCAATATTATAAACTTACAAATCCATAATTAATAAAAAAAGAAATAAGTTGTCTCAACTATAAAATAACATGTTTGTTTTCTAAAAACGAGTATTTTACTATCATAAATCACATTTGTTCAAGCGGTTATAAGAATATTGTTAAAATGTAATTAATATTTCACAAAAAAAATCGCTGGTCATCAGCATTAGCCTTCCGAATGAAGGCCTCTCACAGCTTCTTCCACACTTCCCAGTATCTACTCTCTTTGCTGCCATGGAAAGAATCTTACGGATCGTAAGTAATACGAAACTACGAAAGTAATTGACTGAAAGCTAAGAATTCGTAAAAATATATATTTTTTTAAATTAAAATATTTATTCGGTTTTGAAACACATTTTGAAAATAGCCGATAAACTGGATTATTTGTTAGGTTAACCAAACCAAATCTAACCTAACCTAACCTAACCTAACCCAACCCAACCTAACCTAACCTAAACTAACCCAAACTAACAAATAATCCAGTATATCGGATATTTTCAAATTTTGTTTTCCGCTATATTCCTGATAACCGAACAGTACCATTTATTCTAATCAGTTAATAAGTTAAGAATTTAATAATGTAACATAAGTTATTGAATATACACAATTTCGAATATCTTAGAAAATATAATATTTTGTCACTTATACAATAAATATAAATAGTTTGGTTAATGTTTAAGTACGTTAAAACCTAACGTACCATAAACATAAAAGATCCTAACGCAGTCTAGTAATCATGGTTAGTACCAATTGTATATTCCTTGATTCAAATCTAAAAATGCGATTGTCAATATTAGAAAATTTTATAACATTTCAATCACATAGCTATTTTTACAGTGATTATGTGATTATATCACGAATTGCTAAAATAATAAAGCACATTGAACGGAATCAAACGGATGCAGTTCAATTTCCACTCCGTAAGAATATATTTTTAATAGTTCTGTTAATACTTCAATATATTTTTAAGCGTACTATATTAATATAATATTATAATAAAAGAAACTATGGATGCATTTCAGAATTCTACAAATCCAAAAAAATGTATTCAAATCTGTTTGATTGATAAAGATTGTTCTCAAAATATATTAATAAAGCTGCTTATTATTACAATGTGTATCTGTAATAGTAAATATTCTAGTCATTCATATTACCTCATCATATCTGGCCTGATTGTCGTACAACAAGCTGTGTCTCGAAAATAAAATTATTATTCTTGCATTTTCGGGAGTCAGTGAAATTTCCAGGGATGAACACTTATACGGTTGACCTAAAAATTGACTAAGTAGCTATTTAATATTATAAAGTATCATTTTTAAATTCGTAAGCATAAAAATAAAAAAAATACAATGTTTAAATAGAAGAGTTAAAACACGACAATTATTAAAAAAAAAACAAATAATCCAGATTAGAAAATTTTATATTATATAATAATCGATAATAGTATAAAAAAATGACCTAAGTAGTTTTGTAAATAAGAAAAACCACAAAAATATAAATAGTGTTTGGCAGTATATGAGTTGGAGTAGATAGAAGGTCGTTCTTGCATTGATATTTGGAGGAAAGTTTTTTGATCGTTACAAGAATACACTAAATATACAATAATAAGAATCATAACATGAGATTATAATCGTGGGTAATGATGTACTGGTGAGATCTATGTGATTAAGAGATTAATTATAGTAATGAACTGAGAGACTTGATTTGAGTGGAGTCATGGTCATAGTGAAGAACTCGTAACAATAATAGTCCGTCTCGTAATGGACTCGATTAGTTGAGTGAGGATTCATGCACTATTCTTCCAATTTATACATATTACAAGAGATATTGTCGCAATTAACAAATCAAAACAAACCCTACTGATCTAGTTGTGATTGAGGAAATGCTGATAAATATTAACGCTCTATTGTTTTGTTTTGATAACGAAACATACAAAATAAAGTGTGTCACTCATTTAACGTGAAATGATTGCTACAAGTATTATATTCTATTTCTATCTGTACTTTGGTATGTATTAAATTTTGTGACATTAAGAATTACAAAAATATTTTACCATAATACATAGTCATTGGTCTTAACATAATTAATGGAACATAATGAATATTACCCTTTCATTTAAATATTGATAAAGCGATGAGTTAAATTATTGGACAAATTCAGTTGTCCAGTAGTACTAGAGAGATACAAAATGATCGAAAGCCTAATGGCCCTAATGCATCGTCGTTCGACTTGATTTATTAAACCAACGCAATGCTCTGAACGGATGAAAATATAATCAGCTAGGAGATGCCTTCATCTAGTAGTAAATTGGCGATAAAAATTGGAATGACCCGAGCAATGGATATTTTAAGCATAATTATAATATGTCACTTCTTCTTTTCTTATCTCAGTACATCTTTTGGATTAATCAAGGAAATGGCTCGACCAAACCACACCTTGTCTTAATCAAGTGTATCACGGGACCCTACATTTTTGTAAAGCACAGGTATTTTATGAGACCGAGAATTTTTCAGGAACAATAACTCAAGACTGATGTTGTCATGTGCTCAAGTGTGTTTTAACTGAATTTACATATTTTTAATAGTGCCCGTAGGAGAGAAGAGCACACATAAGCAAAATTGTCATCATCATCAGGAGTGCGACAACCAGGTGTGGGTGCTGGCCTCCTCCAACAGCTCCCTCCACCTGTCCCTATCCTATGCGGGCGCTTTCCAATTTGGTACCCCCAGAATACGGCAGTCACTGGCAGCTCCATCTAACCAGCAAATCTTTGGCCTCCCTCTTCTTCTACGTCCTATTGGATTGCTAGCCATCACTCTCTTTGCCGGTTCATTGTCATTCATACGGTGCACATGACCTAGCCATCGCAGTCTCCCAATATTAATTGATTGAACTGCGTTGCAATCTTTGTACAGCCCGTAGAGCTCAGCATTATATCTTCTCCTACAATTGGTGCCATTAAGCAAAATTGTAGTAAATAAAAAAAGGTAAAATAAAATTGCTGAACTAAATGATACAAAATTGGCTTTAATGACGATCAGTTTGGATAGTATAATGGGTACATCAGCTCGTTGAACCACTACATGGTCATGCAGAACGGGTAACAATATCAAGCTCATAGAACCTGCTGATGGGTCAGTTGAATCAGTTGATCAATGCCTTAGATATTGAGCAATATACAGTGGATTTACTGGTAATCTCATTCATCATATATCTCTGCTGTTATCTAAAGTCAATTATACGTATATGTGACTAAAATAATTTAGAGCTTTTTTGCATTTAATAGTGGTTATTATAAAATAAAATTCTATTGGTTTATTGGCTCATAAAAGTATATAAGCCGTAAGTAACTTGTATAAATAACTTGTCTATTTTTCATCGAATCCTACAATCCTACCAAATACTTACACATTAATAAACCGGCGCTGACTGACATTATGCTAGATATGAAATCGCTCCACCGCAAGCTCTCAACTCACTGCGGCAATTGTTATGCGCGCCTCTTCCCTACGTGATCCGGATTTCGAATTTTCCGGATAAAGCGCTACCCGCTGCGACCCGGGTAAGGCTATCGAATACTCTATTCTATACCTAAAACGACTAATCCAAGTCTCAATACTATTTTTTGTTAACCATATTGATGGTGCATGTTTTCTATTAGTCATATAAGCTGGTCCCATGTTTTTTACTACCTTCATTCAAATATATCACTATATAGCAGTGGCGAAGACTCCATACTAATTGATTATGTAAAGCATATCTTCTTAAGAAAAATATTTTTTGATTGCATATTGACATATTAATTTAATCACTTGATTATTTTATTATTTTATACTCTATAAAAATAATTGGAATGTAAATTTTGTAGGAATGTATTATACAGATTTCAAAACAATCTGCAAAGGTTTAAAAAATATACCACAGCGCGCCACCTGTCTTGACGTAAATAAATGTCGGATTATTTCTCAAGGAATTGTGATATTTTTTCGTATGGATAAAGTTCATACGAGTCACGTATTCTCAGTTAGTCTATCGAATTATATAAAATACTGTGGGCTCCTATCGCATAGCTTAAACTTTTGCGCATTGTTGCCATGACTGCACTTTATCCAAAATAATGAATACTTAGAAAATTAAAAAAATTATTTTATGGTGTTTATTCGCATATTAATAAGTTATAATAATAAATAATAAATAATGTAGATTGTTTTAAAAAATATTAATTTTTTGTTATCTAATGATTTTTGGTGTCTATAAATGTTAAAATCCGTAATTTAAACTCATCGCTCAATTTTATGTCGTCAGTTTCTGAAGTTTCATTGAATTAGTGTGTCGTTGTAATTAGTGCGTACATATTCATTAGTAGTAATGTAATAATATTATCTTCTTATTTCACGTAATTAAACCTGACAAGTGTGCTCTTTTTCTCAGATTACACAGCCTATCTCTTTCCTAAATTCACTTTTCGCCACTGCTGCTTTACAGTCTCTGTATCGAAGATTGAATGGCATATAAATTTTATAAACTATTTCTTAAATTGATCAACCCTTAAATGCATGATGGTAACCCTTTCATATAGCTATAAATATTATATTTATAATCAATTATATTCAATGTTTAATATTATTATAATTCTACAGGGGCACCTGTAAATAAAAAAAAACACTTTATATTTTGTCAGTACAGTTTCTCGACTGCAGAGAATGGCAAGTTTTTAAATACAATTTCATTCATACAACAAAATATAAAGTCTAATACAGTTTGTTTCTGAAAGGCGACACCGTGCAGTTAATGGTTAATGAATAATTCAAAATGTAAAATTATTCAGATTGAACGTATTCTATAATTTCAAATTTGAAAAAATCTTTGAAAAAATACGACGCCCGACGGTGCTTGAACCAATATCCACTGACTGCGAAAATGTGCTTTATCAATTAAGCAATGCGCATTTTATCTAATTATGACGAAATTAACTAACAGTTTTTACATATTGAAATGTTTATCAAATTGTGTCAACAAGCGTATAACAAAAGCTAAATGGAATGTTAACTTCAGATATTGAAAACGAAATAAGTATACAAATAAATACAATTTAATGACACTAGGATCATAATATAAAAATCATAAAGATTTTTTTAAATTTAGGAATAAACTTATAATTTTTAAAAATCTGTTATAAAATGTGTATTCTATCCACGCGATAATGTTAGTGCGAAATATTTTTATTATTATTTTGAACACTGAAATTTACTTTGATAATTTCCTTGTCTTCAAGGCACGAAGATTTAGTTAAGCCTGTTACGTTGTAAGGTGTGATGGTACTAGAGCTTCTTATAAAGTTTATGAAAAAACCCCTGCAGGTATTCGGCCTCTGGACCGCCCCCGGAAAAGATGAGCGGATAACATCAAGAGGGATGCATACAGGCTGAGTGTGACCGACTGGAGAGAGAGAGCTTGTAGTAGAGATTCTTAGAAGACGGTAATGCAATCGGCCATAGACCTGTATGATTTGTAGTGCCAGATTTAAACAAATAACTGAAGAACCTGTGGGGACTCCACTGGCATATTCTAGAAAAATTATGATGATGATGTGGATACTTATACAAGTAATGTAAAATATTCTACTGAAAAAAAATTTCCACATGTTGATAGCTAAATTTTTAGTTAAAATTAAGTTCATATATTTACACGTGTTTTTCTTCGGCACTTGCTATTTTTTTCGAAGCAATCAGTTACACGCTCACGGTTCAACTAACAACATTTATGTACTCCTCTATATTAGTTTACATGTTAGTGAAAAAAGAGCTTCTTGTCTAGGCTAGGATTCACCCTTTTAACATTTAAGTTCCTAAGGGCGGTTCCAAATTGATGACATT
This sequence comes from Rhyacophila brunnea, assembly GCF_057557595.1. Lineage (NCBI taxonomy): Eukaryota > Metazoa > Arthropoda > Insecta > Trichoptera > Rhyacophilidae > Rhyacophila > Rhyacophila brunnea. The sequence goes on along the minus strand of NW_028232796.1, from coordinate 18,940,761 downwards.
AGTTTTTCAACTCGATTTACAAGCGACAGTGTTTAGCGCCTCATGGAATTGCCACTTTGTAGAACCCTATCGGATAAGTTGAAAATTAGTGAAGCAATTCTGTAAATATCTCTCGGAGAGACTTAATGTTGTAAATTTAATGTGTGAAACTACCCATAGAATTATGTTAGTATTGTAGTGGTTTTAATAACGTAAAGGGCGAAGACGTTGTCTAGAGATGAATATAAGAGACAAAATACAGTAAATACAAGTTTCACAAAATTTTACAGTTGTCTGAATTTATCGTCAAAAATTTTGTATTCTTTATTTTATATTATAGAAACTAATAAATAGTCGTTATATTATGTACCAACCGTATTATAATTATAGTACAATACTATAATTTTGAATCCGCAAAAAATGTAAAATACTATAATTTTACGCAAATATCACAAAAATACTATAATTTTGAAGGATTCGACACGAAAAATGTTCCTGTACTATAGTTTTTTTTCTGAAATAATATAATTTTCACCCTTTTGTACTATAATCAACATAGAAAAAGATGACAACACTGTTACCAACCACATGTACATTTTTGACATACTGGGTTCATAAAAATAAAAATGTGACCATAACGATAAAACTTGACATAACACGACATTGTCATTATGTATTGATTTATTGAACATACATCACTTAAAAACAAAACTGCGAAATAAATACACTCGAAGAAATTTTTTTGAAAAAATTACGATACTAAGCAGGATACAAATCTATGCCTCCCGAGAATTGCGTCCATGTTTTCTGACCACTAAGCTTTACGTGTCCTATCTGATTGCGACAAAGTTAACTAATGTTTAATATTACTTTCGTAAACTCTTTCTAAATTGCGTTACTTATTGGCAATCGACTTTGTATTTTGATTCAAAGTATTATAATTACCTTAATTACTAACCGGTATCAAGATTGCTCCAATTTGTTGTCTTGATGTCCTAGCTTTTGCTTATAATTTAATAGACTATTTGTTTTATTCAACGATTCACAATATTTAAGAATTTAAGATTCTTTATTGAACATAGATATTTTGAAAATAACACAGATATAATGAATGCATCAGAAGTAATATATTTTTAGATTCTTAACCGAATTCAGCTATATAACTATATGGGTAGGTCAAAATATTTTTGCTATTAAAGTTAAATAAAATTCCTTGGGTTAAAAAAATATATATGAATGTTTTATTATAAAAAGATTTTTTATTTCGTAAATCGTACCATTGTGCAAGATTTTTTTTATAAATTTTTCTTTACTTAGATGTTATAATTATAAGTAATTATAAATATATAGACCGGTACGTTTACCAAATAATATTATACGTTTACATACCCATGTGGCGAAGAATTTTCCTAGATTCCTGTTTATCCCCACTAGGGATTCCAATCCCGGGATTCCGAGCTATTTTGATACTTATGAATCCTAGGATTGATAAACATAATCTCGAAACTTTCGGGATTGATTTTTTTATCAATTTTTATGGAAAATAAAATAAAAACGAAAATATAACAGAAAAAAATACTTTTAATAACAAATAACTACATTAAAAATAAACTGAGTTTGAATGAAGTCTTATTTATACCCATGTGTAAGTTGCGGATTCATTTTATTTTTTCACATAAAATAAAAAAAAATGAGAAAGATTGGAAGAAACAATGCTTCGCACTATTAACAAAATAATTCCACCATGATCTCATACGTTTTACGGCAGTTTCATATTTGGCTGACTAATTAGATTTATGAAGCGGAAAGGCCATAAGTACACCATGATTTGCTTTATTATTTTAAATCTCGCTACCCCATTCATTAAATCTTTACTATCAGAAACAGTAATCTCATATTAAATTCACATTATTATTTATATTACAATATTATTTACTCCAATAAACTTTTGTATTTCCCAGATTGAACGTATACAATATTAACAATAAATGTAGTATAAATTATACTAGATTTATTTTTGACCGATTTTATCAATGCTATTTGTAAATATAAAAATTTTATATTAACAATGGAAAAAAATGCCAATCCCGGGACCATTCTCGGGATTTCGGGATTGTCAAATTGTAATACCGAAATCCTGGTATCAGAATTTTGGCTCGGGATTGGATTCCCTGAATTCCCAACCAAAGGTTGATACCACGATTTGGTTAAGCCCTCATATCATCGCTTAAACCTTTTTCTATCTTTATTACATTTCTTGAGAGGCACTTAAAGTGAGATATACTTTAACAGTCGTTAATCGGAACGTTAGCCAAGAAATTGCAGAGGAAAAATATATACTTTGGTCAATTTTATGAGCGAGCAGTCCTTACAAGTATAAGAATAAATATATATTATAGGCCTTAGTTTTTGGCTAATGTAATAGTGTAAAATGGTGAAGAGAGGTGTGAATAAAAAAGATTTGAGAAGTTGAAAGTTAAGAGTAAAGCATGATTAAGAAGTAAAAAGTAAAGAATAAAATATGACGATTAAATAGTTCAGGGCATGGGATCACGCTTACAATTGCATGTGACTAACATTTAACTTGTATCTATAGAATATAATAAAAAATGAATTTAAGTAGTAGTTAAAAGATGTTAATGTTCAAGACTTGTGAGTATATGATAAAATTGATTAATGGGGCGCCAAGTGTTTCCTAGATGTGTACATGATGGTATATTGAAGAATTGAAGAAAACACTGTAATTGAGAGGTAAAAATTGTTTATTATAAGCTAGAAATCATTGTATTTATTTAAACAAGTAAGAAGATAGAGACATGAAATTTAAGAGACTCGTGATCTTTGCTATGCAAACATATATAGTTTTACAATAATATTACAATACAAAAATAGGGGTACTCATGTGCTGGTTCATTTGAAGACACTGATTTTACAAATGGTAATTAAAGTTTAAATTAAGTTAAAGCAATAGTGTAAATTAATGTGACCGGCGTCCATACCGGCCGTCAACAAAAGTAAGTTAAGTGCAGAGCTTTTTACAGATCAAACGCCAGAGTAAAAGTGAAAGAATAGAGGTCCATCTTCAATTGCCGCCAAAGTGAAAAAGTGGGATCTCGTGCTACCGCAGGGTGGGGGTAGCTGTAAAAGACACAACCAATCTTGCATCTTCTTCTCTTGGTCTGCATTTACCGACTTTGAATTTAGGTATAGGTATCCACAACGTGACACTAAATAGTTATGTTTTATACTAAAATGTTCTGATTTTTAACACAAACTTTCAAATGAAAGAATTTTATTTTTCGTTCATGGTTAAGTGAAGTTTGTCAATTGTATTTGGTTATTTTGACAGTAAGTAAAACCAAGTTATAAGTAAGTTATATTTAACAATAACAATGTTTTATAACAATATATTTATACATTTTAGTATAAGTTATTCTGGTAATGGATAATAAAAACAATGATAACATTATATATACTATCGTTTGGTAAAATGCACAGCTGCGCATACATTCTATACACAAGAATGCTATCGGCAGTTATCGAGGGTAGTTTAACCCATAGCTTACGGGCCGCACAAAATTGTGTTTTTGCTAATTACTTTTCAAATGCAAATTAACACGTTAATTACAAAATTAATTAAAAGGGCCAGTAAGCATTATGTTAATATATTATGTTTGTATCGAAGTATTATAATGGTTGCAATAAGTTACCCATCTAAACTGTTAAAACTGTCTATTTCGCACTAAAATTTACCACAGCCAAAAGAGGTGCTGTTAAAACATACAACTAACTTATTGTAATTGTTACAATAAGTGCTAATACTTCGATACAAAAATTAAAAAAAAAAAAAACTACCGTCGATAGCTATCGATAGCGGCTGATAGCAGTCTTGTGTATAAAATAGATGCGCAGAATTTATGGTATTCCAGTTTTTACTGAAAATGAATTATTGTACGCAAAATTCATGCCTGCATCATAAATTTATTACTATAATAATTAATAATACTATTTATTCAGATAGAATTTTTGACTTAATTTATATGTATTGTGTTATAAAAAAATATTATATTATGTTCATTTTTATATTTTTATAAATATTTTTTTATAAACAGTCTCCAAAAAATTGACAAAGTAAACATCAAAGTACTGTTTCCAAAATTTTCAAATATTTAATGCTGCATATTTCAAGGGTTTCCGATATTAATAAATCGAGACAAGCTCCAATTTCTGGGTAAAAGGTACAAAGTACTGTATATTGGGCGTGTCTATACGTGTTCTAGCGGTTACTATGGTAACCAGCCAGCATCCCGACGCACCGTAGACAGGTTCTACGACGTAGCTGCAGAGCCTACGCATGCTTTTGCGGGAGTGAGGGAGAAAAAACATCAGTTATTCATTTGCATCCCTTAGCCAAAGAGACGGTCTATTTATAAAGAAATTCATTTGGAAAATTAAAAATAACAAAATGTTACGTAAATTATGGAGGCAAGACATTGCGATAAGGCACTTTGAAAGGATTAGGTAATTAAGTAAAAAAGAAAACGGTGTATACGACGAAAATATTTTTAACCTGAAAAGCTACTTCCACTATTAAGATAAAATATTTTTTTAAAGTAATATTCGATTTTATACAAACGACATTATATTATAAAATATAGTGATAACAGAAGTGAATTTAAGTAGGTATAATTAATTATATGAATATTTTAATGCATATGCAGCAGTGATACAGTAATAATATTTCATGGATTAAACATATGGTATTTCTTGGAGAGACATACATTGTTTTCCAATCTATTTTTTGTTTTTTTTTAATTCTTAAAATGGACTGAGAAGAATTGTTTACCTCAAAAGACATTCTAACATCTTTTTTATTATTAAAGACGTCGTGTCTGAACTGCTGCATATCATGTTGTCGAACATGAAAAATAAATTGTCTACAAAGTGATAAGTCAATTTTACTAAATTTGGCCATAGTTTACAACTTGCAAAGAATGCAGAAATCTTGCATTTAAAAAATATAAAACCAATTTCTATAAAAAATCAGCCTCAGTCAATTATAATTTCTTTCAGCAAACTTTTTGCTAATAATTGGTTTTTAATCATAATGTTTTTAAAAATATTTTAAGACAAAAATATAAGTAGTAAATAATACTCATTTTGTTATAATATTATAAAAAAAATCTTTCTTATATTTTTTAAATAATAAATTTTCAATGATAATTTTGTATTATAGTTTTCTTTTTTCTTAAAAGAATAGCTATATTTTTTGTTACATAATAATATATTGTAAAATAAACAAATAATAAATAAATAATTAAAAAATCTTAAATTAAACACCAAAAATATTCAAAATAAAAAGACAAATGATACAAAGAAATATAAAACACTAAAAACAATAGGAAATTTAGTTTTTTGACTCATAAAATATTATATAAAACATACGAGTACTTTAAATTATATAAATAGATAATAGTATGAAATCCATATTATTAAAATATTTTAATTTGTGTCGATCGCTAGACTAATCTTGTGAATGATTGTACGTTATTAAAAGAACTAGAATTATTTGATTCTTTTTATCAGTTATCATTTAAATTCAACCCTTAAAACTCCCAATACAATTTTAATTGTCTAAAATATTTAACAAAACCGGGAAGCTAATTTTTATTTTCAATTATCATATAATTTGAATAAGCCTGTTTCAAAATTGCCTCGAAACGTAGTCCATTTGTCCAAAGGGCTGTAGAGAAGAACCCCTTAAACGTCAGGAGGTAGTATCAAACCGGGCAGGGGGTGGGGGTGAATCTATCCGTCTCACTCTGCAGTGTCTCGTCGGCCGTCGACAGGGAAGCACCTACGCCTGACGCCCTTCGGTGACGTCCCGTCGCCTTAACAAACTTCCGACGACGCCAATATCGAAATAGCTGAGTGCATATTTGTCAGTGCTTTTTCATAAACCACCCCTCTAACGATCGATCAATAAGATGTAAATTGCAAGCCGGATTGACTAAAAGACAATGTTAAATTAAAGTTGGAAATTTATTTTTGTTTATATATTTTTATACCGTATATTCACTCATATATAGAAATAAACTACATCAATAATAATTTTTACCATTGTTTTTACTTTAAATGTTTTTTTTAATTATTAACAATATAAAATTCTTTCACTTAAATTTGGAAAACAAAGAAGTTGTATTGGTATGTTACTTAAGATAACACTAGAAGTACGCACTACGAGTTTTAAATAGCATTTTTGCCACATATGCCATAGATGTTGATGGTGTATTTACATTCTTAGAGCAGCCCATCGTAATGCTTAAAGTATTTATTGCAATCAAAATGATTATTTTGACGTAGCTTAATTGGAATATTAAAGTTTTTCTAATTACACAGTTTTGTTGTTTCTAATGAAATCAGAAAATTTTCTAGTGACATATTGTGAGCACGTGTTTTTTTCTGGCTGTGTACGTGAGTGTGAAAACTGTTAAAAAAATACCTACCCTCTGGTCTTTTGAATATCAGCCGTGCTGCACAAAAACGTGAGTATGATTTTTATGATTAAATTATATACAGTTCAAGGTACTCGTAATAAGCGAATTGGTAAACAATATTTTAATTAAATTTGTACTGCGTATAATATTGTGATATGATACGTTTAATTAATATTTTTGCGTTGATATGTAACCTTTGAAAATTTTAAATGTTAATTAAATTAAATTTAAGAGACCACTTCAATTATAGCTTATATTATGTACACTAGATGTTGCTATTAGCATAGTACTATATCTATAAATTTTTTACAAAAAAAAATCTATCAATTATTTGTTTTATTATAATGTCACTGTCAATTTTTCTTGGAAATATGTTGTATTAATTAAAATAAAACAAAATTAATTAAAAAGAATTAGTACCGCATATTTAATTTATTTTAATTTAAAAAATCTATGATAGAAATGCATTGTCAATTTTGTACAATGAGATAACTGAATATCAAATTGAATATATTAATAATATTTTTTAATTTATTGATGAATTCATAAATTTTATTTGTGTGTTCGAAATATATTATTATAACCATATTTCGATAATTTTCTTGTAACAAAGACCACTGTATTAAATTATACGTCATTGACGTAGGTCATAAAATTTTAATACCCCCCTCCCCTCACTCCCAACATCCTTTTGGTATCTTCATGCACTATTTACATTCACTTTGGTAAATACACGTAGACCTGACAATATTTACAGATTATCATTACTTAGTGCTACATGCTAAATGTATTGGAACATCGTAAAAGTTACACATAATAATTATTTATTATGGATTGCAATACCGAATGAAAATGTCAATATCGGTTTTTCGGTATTTCTTATTGAGTACCGGTATTTCTTAAACATTATAAAAACAGAAGTAGGTGTTTATCAATAAATATAGCTATTAAAATGTATTTAAAATATTATTTTATAGCAAAAACCTACATTTATTATGTTGAAATTTACAAATATGTATTGATCATAATTGTAGAACCAGTGATTTTTTACGAATAATTTGAATATATTGGTAATTTTCACTAAAGCCCTCCAAAGTTCATCAAGTGCAAATAAGCCGTGGCTGCAGGAAAAGCTTCTTAAATTCAACGCTTGCACAGCCATCAATAATTATAGAATAATTAACATTTTTTTCACGGATGATTTCTATTTCGAAATAATATTATGATAATTTATCGCGACAATTACTTATATAAATATATTTGATGAATTTTGTTTTATTATGTTTTCACCTCTGTTGGATTCACTCGATATATTTGCATTTTAACAGCACATAACTTATAATTCATTTACAAAAACGTGTGCTTTCTGAATACCGAAAATTCCGGTATTTTGATTTTTAAAACCGGTATTGCAATCCCTAGTTAAATTAATATGAACTGATATTAGGTAATTGAAGTATAAAAAATAGAATACTTGCGTCATATTCAATATTATAATATATATTAAATTTATATCATGCAATTCATTCAAATCCATTTTAATTTCGTAGTATGAGAATAATTTTAAACATTAATATTTAAACACGAATAATTGAAATACGCTCAGAAAACATACCCTCTTCATTTCGTTTTCTATCAAAAAAATCTCCAACGCGTACTAATGAAAATAAAAGACAAGTAATAGAGAATCTACCGTAGAATACGTGACTAGAAACACTTTAGCACAAATAATGCGATACCGTCTGGAGGAAAACTTTTATCAAAAGAAAAAAGTACCTATTAGTGAATACCATCAATTTATAAGCAGAAATTAAGGTTTAATTTGACCTACCCCAATAAATTACCGAAATAACTATTAAAAGGTTTTTGTCTATTCTTGGTCACTTATTTTTTTATATTATAGACTTTTATAAAGCTACGTCACTTAGAAAAATAATTTCTATGGCTTAAGTGGCTTACACGTCGGCTTATAACGTCATGAATTCTAGGTCTTGCAAATATACAATAATATATTGTTTATCAATCTGTTTTTGAAGTCACAGTTTATAGGCTGAGCAAGTGGCTAACATACAACCCACATAGAAATATAATTATTTTTATACAATCATCAATTCTGTGGAGACCAATATAATGATCTTCTTAGGATTTAATATCGTGATGTCATTTGAGTTTAATGTTTTATTAGCAAAACTCGGATTTTTAATCATAATAAATAAAATAAATATTAAAAATTTTATTAGATCCATATAAAATACATATATGATAAAATACAATAGTCATATCATCACCTCAAGTAAATGTGATATAGGTATTATTAGCTTTGAGTTAGGTATTCGAGTTTAATGATTGAATCTAAATGTATACGATTTTGGCATGATGTACTTATAGTTACTGATGAGAGTTTAAAAAAATGTAAATTTCTTTTATAATAGACACATTGGAATTGAGATGGTAATATTATGAATAAAGGAAACAGGAGATACATATTATATGGAAAGAATAATTATTGTAAGACGTCATAACTCAAATACGATTATCAATGATATTATATAATAAATTATAATACAATTGGCATGAAAAACGACGAAGCTTTTTTTTTGTAAAAAATATTCTGAAGAGAAATAAATTGCAGTTCTAAAAGGGTTTTCTTTACATGTAAATTTAAAATTGAATCGCCAAATTTTAGTTGTAATAAAACTGAATAAAACATAACTTTCTGTCAAAAAAACAGAAAAACGGATTATTATAAGACACTCGATTAGCTTAATAATGACAGTAACGAGATTGCAAAAGCTTCCAAAATAACTTGTATGATTGTTACAATATAATAAAAGGTGTGAATATTATTAACTAAATAAAAAAAATAGTTTGTTCAATTTGCAATAGAAAAGCAGAAATTTAATATCCTAAATCATTTAATTTCCAGCAGAGCCAAGAGAAAATAGAGTATCTTCAGTGTTTTTGTATTTTTTTCTAATTCAGAAGCATTAATTTGATTTTTCCTATTTATGGATAATGTATGACAAATAATGGTTTATTTACGACTTTTAAATCATTTTTCAATTTTTAAAACCTGTCTCCCATTATTTTTTTGCCCTAAGAATTGTTTAGTCTTTTTTTATTTACTCAATTCATATAATATTCACCATCGTCACCTTGATGATTGTGGGTTGTAATCACTCTATAATTCCGCCGAATTCTGAATTTTTCATATTTTTCATACTAATTTTCACTGATTTTCATTGTCAGATCTCTTTGCCACATCAACGTTTAGTTTCTGTCTCTTTTATCCGACGCACTATCTAATAAAATTTTGCATCTTTTTGGACCTGGCTGAATAGTGTATTCAAAAAACACGTTAAGTAAAAGATGCAGACACACAACATACAACAGTCTTTCATTGATGTCATTAAGATTGTTCTGTATTGTGGATATGATATCCTCAACAGGCATTACGTTCCCAATACCTAATTTAACTTCAAATTTATCCATTTTATATAAAAATAGCATAATCCTAAAACTATATTTTTGTATCTAGATACGTTAGTTCAGAAATCATGTTATACGTGGTGTATCATCACTCTTATATTATTATTTACAGTGCAATATTTTTTAGCTGGCATGTGGAAAAATATATGGCGAGTCATTATTTACCGAAAATAAGTATAATTACGATAACTCTCTTTTTCTAGAGAAGAGCTCAATAATATTTAGAAGACCTAATAAATTCTAATAAAATACCATAGCCAGCTCTCGTGGTGCAGTACGTAAGGCACCATCCGGAAACTACGTATAGAAGTAAGTACGATTCTCAGTGAGGACACAATATATTTATGTGATTTTCTCAACGCCGCGGTGTGATTGTTCAAAATTACTTACAACTACCTTGTACGAAAAAATAAGGACATGGTTATTAATAATTAAATAAGTAAATAAAAAAATACGATAGAGAGATCTTCTAAAATTTTATACAGCCTTTCATACTCACTCGAAAAATAAATCTTTTTTCTTTTATTATAATAATATAATGTGTATTGAATAATATGACTTTTGCATAATATTAATCACAATATAATGGCCAAATTCTCATTGTAATTTGAAGTATTGCACTCTGAAAGAAATCAATATATTAAAAAGCTCTCTCTGAAATCCAATCTCTTTGAAGTCGTTCCTCTGTATTTTCAAATATTTATATACCGATCGGGGAGTACTTTGGTGGTATATTCTGAAGAATGGATAGCACACAGTAAAATCAATGCGATAATCCATCATATCTGACAATTTTACAAATAAGGAAAACGTCACCGATTTCCAGTAATAAAATATAATTGTAAATTAACTAGGTACTACTATAATAACGTTTATATTATTTATTTAATAACATAAATAATTGCCGTCATAAAATCAAAACGGTAATCGCTTAGTAAAATCTTTCCACGTTAAAATAGACTCTGATAATCGATAGCATATCGGAAAAACTTTGGTTCATAATATCCTACCATTCCAAATCGTGTAGAATGTGGATGACATAACTATGACATTTGGGCAATGCCTTGAATTTTTATTGCATTAGTTGTGTAAATTATGAGTATTAATAATATTTGATGGCGAAGTTGTCAAGTTTTTAAGTATTTCATTAGTCTATTGAACTATGATTGTTGATGAAAAATAAACATGTTGGGAAAAATAGAAAACATTCCGGACATCAAAATTTATCCAAGAATTCTTATTTTCACATATTAAAAAATAACAATTTAAATGACTCTTATACGTAATTGGCACCCACGATGGCCGCGCGGCTTAAGCGTTGGTATATCACGCCCTGGGTTCCAGGTTCGAATCCTGGGTCTGGCAAGTACACATATTGTTTTTCAATTTGTGTGTGAGTCAGGGTATGGACCTAATAGGTTGAGCAAGTGGCTGACATCCATTTCTCGTAAAAAACAAAATCTGTTAATACAAACCTCTACTCTGTGGAGGCCCATATGATCCTATTAGGCTCGGACACGTTTGAAAAAAAAAATTTGGACCTATCAATGAATGCATAGTCCACCAAGTACCATCTACACCACTTATGGCACCTTTATGTAAACTAATATTTTTAAAAAGACTTATCGAGGAGAAGAGACTAGAATTAAAAGACAAAAATATAATTTTTTTTAAATGATGTATTATTTATCGGATTCTTGGCGTTTTTTAATAATTTGGCGTAATATTGTTTATCATACATGTGGAAAAAGGTTGACCATCCGTGATATATGTGTATGTATAATTTTAGGTTTAAAAGTATATCCATACTTTGATGTGTAGATATCGTATAAACTGTTTTCTTCGTTTAAAATAGGTATAAAAATAAGGAGAGACCAATAAATAGTTAATGTTATCCATTGATTGTAATTTTAAGTATCTCTTCTTAATTACATTTTAAAATGATATAATTCGAAAAAAAAAATCAGTATGACAACTGACATTTATAACTCAATATAAAATTATGAACAGGTCATTTTTCTATTTTAAAATACAGCTGCACAACGTCAATTTCTCCAATGTGATTTTATTGCTATTCACAAAACGCAATAATATGTATCTAGTCAGGTAGTATATGCATATTTATAAATGATTAGCATGAATGTCGAATCTATACTATTCATAGCGCGCAAGTCGCTTTCTAAGGTACTTCAAGCAACCACCCTGTCGGCCTACGAGATCAAGTAATAATAATTCAAATTACAATTTATTTATTATATATATTATATTCAAGACTACAAAAAGTCATTTCCGATTTAAAATATCCTTCCAACTACTGAAACACAGTGCGATATTTTATTTTGCTTATTTTATTATGCTGCGATATACAATATCACAATTTTTTAATTGATGTACGATGAAGTTTATCTGAATTGAATATTTCGATAGTTGAAATTTTGTCATTTAGGTGGATTATGTCTCATCAAGTTTAGTGTGCTCAAGTGTGAGTAAAAAATGTAACTTAATTGGTATTTCTGAATTGGGATTATATCGGAATTTAGTTTAATGTCTGCGTATATTATGCCCAACAAATTTTGCTATGTCAATCTATTTGTAAAAATATAATATATGTCGTACATTCTAACAAGTTATAGATAGATAATGCATCTTTAATGTGTCTTTAGAGTCATAGTATATACTTGATTGGTTGATATATTGACTTATATCCATAAGGGGGGACATGCTCAGCGTAGGTCAAAATGGAGCTTTTATTGCATTTTCAAAGCATGATCCTGGACATTCCTTAAACATTGTAGATAATCTATTTATATAATTATAAAGCCATATTTTCCTTTATATTTATTTTAAACATTTGATAACTGCATAAAGTATTTTTATTACATAAAATAGTATTCTTTTAAACCTCTCGCTCTTATGTTTTAGAATATAGTCATATCTCAGTACATGCATGCGCAGCGGTATTAAGATTTTTTACATTTATTAATTTTTAAACCATTAGTATAATTTATGTCGACATTATTATAGTGAAATATTTACGATAAAAAATTATATTGATAATCTCTGTGACCCCAAATTTGACAAGAATTAGGCATTTTATTAGTCAAAAAATGGACAAGATTAACATATTTGAAGATAATTCTAAAGATATTCATTATAAGCTATATCATTGACCATTCAAGCGTGATAAACATCCTGCGAATAATGATTGCTTTATAATAATTATTGACCTAAGAAAAAGGTAGTGTTTTTTTGAAATATGCCATTTCTTTTGGCATTCCCAGTGGCCGTAGCCATAAATTGACAAACTATATTTGAAGTAGGGAGTAAAATGACGTTAACGCGCGTGCTTGAACTTTATGCAGTCATCAAATCTTTAAAATGAATATAAAGGATAATGAGGCTTCAAAATTATACAAATAGATTATCTACAACGTTTAAGGAATGTCCAGGATCATGCTTTGAAAAATGCAATAAAAGCTCCATTTTGACCTACGCTGAGCATGTCCGCCCTTAATACAACCTTCACCATGCGACGGCCCATATGATTTTCTTAAATAAATTAAATAAAACAATAATATTTAAATTACTATTATAGATTATAAAAAGTATTAAGTTTTTCTTCCAATATATACTATACCAATACGTTAAGATATTTTAGGATAGGATATTATCATAAAATAATTCACAATGGATAAGTAACATCGATAATAAAAATGATGGATAAGTCCATAGATATTCTATATTATAAGGACAGCATAATTGATCGATCTATTTACTTTATTGCTCTTTATTAACATTTTTTTATCAGTAAATTCACTCATGGATAATACAACACATATTATATTATCATTCATGATATAAAATACTGCAAAAAAAATGTATTCCGTATATAATATAGAAGTCAATATTTTTCCATATATTAATTTCATATTAAAGAATATGTTTTATACCTTTGCACTTTTTTGTACTTTCTCTTTTCCTGATTACCTCGCATCACATGATATTAATTTGTATAAATAATATACTGTAGTGATAAATAAATAAATATATATTATACTTAATAAATATGTTAAGAATATATTACATCATTTTCATCATAGAGCCGGAGTAAAAAGTTATTAAGCATATCGTCACTGTTCTGGCAGAAGACACTAATTCGAAAAAAATACATATTGAGTTAGTTATACCAAAACGTTCCTTATTTCAAACTTTACCGTCTGGAAACCTTCTTAATAAATAAACAGTCTTTATTTTAAAGTCATCCTTTTTACAATTACTTAATAAACTCACATAATAGACCATTTCAAACATTTTAACAACTTCAAAGTCAAATTACTCAAAACTAGTATTCTCCAGTTAGTGTGTTCTGCCAGAACAGAGACGATATACTCTAATTATCTTGAAAAAGAACCCAACCGAGAAAAATAGAATTAGAGTAACGATTTATCATTGAATAAACTATTTAACAATTATAATATATTAATGCTATTGACCGAAGGTACTTGATGGAATTTCATTTGATAGATTGAAGATTTTAAATGGAATAGTACAAAACTTAAATCCATTAGAATTAGTAATATATTAATCTTTTGAATAAAGATTAAAGAATAGTTAAAAAAACAATAAATGATTGGCCTATAGGAAATAGGTACTCCGTTGTCATGGTAGAGCTCTGTTTCTTTTCTAAATATTTTTGCGTTTAATTAACATAATGCTAGGTGGAGATCGTATAACGTTTCTCAATATGACGTAATTTCACCAGCAATTGTCCACATGCCAGCCCATTGCTATTGTATTTGCTTAGAAAAGATGGACACTTGGTTTTGAAAATATTTGTTACAAGTAAATTATAGATATTACATTTCTTCGTATCACAGTTTACCGTAAGCTGTCGTACCAGAAAGAGAGGCCCGTATAGCATTGAAATTACGCGTTGTTCCTGGAGCATTGCAGACAGTAATAATTTAGTATAAACTATCTGATAATAACGCTATCATTGTTTTCAAATTATCATGTACTACTTGATACTTACAAGTACCTACTTGCCAATATACTTTTCAATCGTTTAGAATTTATAAAAATGTTTACGAAATGATTGTATTTTTACCACGTTTTTATTAGCTCGTATTCTTGTTTGTCCGGTACAGATTTTTTCTTGTGCAATACAATTTTTTTCTTGTTTGTCAAAGATTTTTAACTAACTTCCCGACTAGCTAGACATTTAAAACTTTTACAATATATCAGAACACGACGACAATGCATTCTTTTAATACTTTAGGCCATCTTTAAGCAGAATTGAATTCATTTTTAGTTAATTCTGTGTTGTTTGTTTCGGAAAAAATTCGTTAAAAGTAATATTTACTACTCACTATTATTGATTGCTAAGTGGGTCCTTACAACTAAATTATTAATATATACGTGTGTTACTATGGAAATCAATATGAAATGTCAAAACGACATTTCTGTATTCAATAATATTCAGTATTTCTATCAAGTACAATAAAAAGTTTTTATTAATACATAGAATTGTCAAGTTTATATGATCCAACAGAAAATTTAAAAACGTGGTATATAAAAAGTTATTTTTTTATCTTCTAATTATTAATTTACTCCTCCATCTTTCCATTGTATTTGGTATTTTTATTACGTTTTTTATTTAGACATGATAATTATGTTCAATTTTCCGGACACGTGACACGTTTAATACAAAAATCATCACTAGCTTTGTGGTACAAACGCATGCTTCATTTTATAGAGGTATATAGGATATATATGGCGTAAATGAAAAACTTACGGTGAAAATATTTTTTTCCTTTCGTTCTGTAGGTATACCTATCCAAAAAAAATAATCGATACCTCTAAATATTTTCCACGTTTTCGCAAAGAAGAAACTAGAAATACTAAACGTCCTTAATAAGAGATAACTTAAAGTAATTCCACCAGAAGGTCACGCGTTACGTGGTAAAACAGCCTTAGGCGTGTGGCCATATTTTATCATTCTTATCTACCGATGATGTACGTGGCAATTTTTTCCGAGTGAAATTATTATTGTCTCTGACGCGCGGCTGTAGTGTCCTCTACGCGAAAAAAGGGCCGATTTAAAACTAGATTAGAGAGTGATTGATTGCACGTCTTAAGATTGTTAATTTTATTCAAAAACACTTGTCGTACTAGCCTGCTCGTGTTCGTACCCTGATCAATATTAATACGCTGACTTTGTGTTTTATAAATGAAATCTTTAAAAAACGCTCCCGTGAGACACTTTTTCAGTCAGAATTTAAGTCAATTTTAAAGAGACAATTTAAGGCTAACGTAAAATATTTTATGTAGATACTAAAATTTTACTTTTTTTTAAACTCAATTATACGAAATAAAAAGAATATTTCTTAAAAGTAATTGTATATAATTAATTTTTATTTAAGAGCGTTCTTCAGTGAAACGGCAAATAGTTTTCTACAGTAGGTGCGACGAAATTTCTCACTAGTCGCCAATCGAGCTGTCTGCACGTCGATTTGTTTTGTCATGGCGTCGGATGAAAATATTCTTAAATCGTGTAAAGATGACTAAAAAACTTAACGTATGTACTTAAAAAAGAAAACATGTCAATGAATATACTATTAATAATAGTAATATAATAATAAACATAACGTTAAATGGACGCATGTTGGATTTTTATGACAAATTATATTTCGTTCGGCACGCGTCATTTGCACAATCCGCGCATCGCCTAGACACGATCTTTTTAGACCGTTCCTTAACTGAAGCAAAGCCTTTACTTATAGGATATCACTGTGTATGTTTTCTTTAACGTTTATATATATTGTTAGTATTATATATCAATATTATTAATATAATAAGCCGGTGTCGATCCACTGATAGATGAAGGCATTGCTTAGTTCCCTCTACTCTTCTCGTTTCTAGTTCGTTGCTGCTGCGTACATCTATCAAACTTTATAAGCAAATGAGAACTTGATGAACAAATGTCAATTGACGGTAGTATGTATGACGAGATTTCTCGCAGAACTATGGAGTACATTTGGATTTCTAAATAGTATATTCAAAAATGACCCCTTATTGTTCTTATGTGTATATTATTCAACAAATGTGTGCTGCCTGTGCTCACGTGTATATGTGTAATATAAACTCTTAATGTAAGATAAATTTTAAAAATTACGAGCAGCGTAACGTGGCATAGGAAGATGCATGTTGGACATAATGTAGAAAGACCACACAATAAACTAATAAATAAGAAAGCAGGCAATAGTACGCGATATAATAGAGTTGGCTAAACAGTTGAAATGGCAATAGGCTGAACATGTTGCTTGACAAGTGGCCAACTGCTGCACGGATGCGGTCATATTTTTTTTTTCGACCATGTCCGATCCTAATAGGATCATATGGGCCTCCACAGAGTAGAGGTTTGTATTGACAGATTTTTTTTTTACAAGAAATAGATGTCAGCCACTTGCTCAACCTATTTTTTTTTAATAGAATTATTAATAACCATGTCCTTGCTTTTTCGTACAAGGTGGTTGTTAGTAATTTTAAACAATCACAAACACCCAGGCTTTGAGAAAACACATACTTAAATGTTTTTGTCATGACCGGGAATCGAACCCAGAACTCTGCCAGACCCAGGATTTGAACCTGGGACCCACGGCAGTCCAACGCTTAAGCCACACGGCCACAGTAGGTGGGTAGTATAATGGCACCTTAAGAACACTAAACGACCATAGGGACGCTCTAAAATCTATAGTATAAAAATGGATAGACGAATATCAATATAACATATTTATATTATTTTTATCACAACAGCCCATGTGCCATAATGATAGTAGTATAATGAAACCATAATACAGTAGTAGAAGTTGACCAATAAAACATACACGCATTGAGAAAATCACATAAATACTATTTTGTGACCTCACCATGGATCAAATACAGATTCCCCGGATAAAACTGATAAACTGATATGATAACACTGGGATATCAGAATCCAATACAGCTATTCATAACCTCATAATATTTTAAATAAATACTGATACAATTAGCAAAAAAACACTGTTAATCTATGACGATGTATTACATTAAATTTAATCTGAGATCATCCATTTTGCCGTTGATTTATTGAGGAATGATTACACTTAACTAAATATATATTTACTATAACCCTCCGGTGTCCATTATATCTTGTACGAAAAAGGGTATGGTTATTTGTAAAAAATTAGCCTGACATAAACAGTCGGAATAGCTATCCAATGTTTTATAAGAAACAATTAGGTTTATTAAATTTCATGTTTATTTATTTACAAGAACTGATAATAATAATAACATATTATCAATGTTTTTAATGTATAATTTCTAATTCAGATGGCATAAAAAATTGGGTAACTTAGTCACATTTTTGAACGATTTAATCAAAAAACAACGTAATATACTGACATCTTATAACTATTATAACAGAAAGTTAAATTTAATAAGTAATAATATTAATATTTAATTGTAGGTATTTAAGATTTTTATCTAATTTAACGACATTCCCGAGGAATGTCACATGGACGACCGCTAGCCATGCCATTCAGGTAAAGAAAAAGCCAAAAATGAGTGGAAGGATGGATTCGATCTGTCGTCACTTGCCGCTCATTTGAGGTCGCACAGGTAATAATTCACTCAGCTCCTGTACCTTAGCAAGCCTGAAACTATAATTGTTATATACTGCAACCGTCCTATATATATTTAAATAATTATCTCTCCGCTGTCAAAATCTTGTTGAAGAATAAAATAAAACGTTTAAAAAAAACACTACATTCATTATCAATAAAGCAGTTGTGTTAAATACAGTTTTTGCTCTTATAATAGCAGAGTTCTCATTTCTATATTTATATGAAGAAATACGTGGCCAAATAAAAATACCTTTTAAATTTAAGACTTATATAAGAAAAAGTCAGTCACAGATTTATTATCCATAAAAGTGAAGATTTTATTTTGACCCTCTTCATTATAAGAATGTACTTCAACTAATTTTCGGGATAAAAATTAGTCCACCCTTATATTTACTACTAAACTAGTATAAAACATTCGTTTTGTATTATTATAAAATATAATACTTAAATGTAAAGGCTGCAATATACTTATCAGTTCTTTATTGAGGTGCATCATTAATAATAAATAAAACTGGATCCCAAAACTTTATACTAACAAGCATTACAGCTTGAGATATAAAACGTAAGAGATCTGAGGCTTTAAAAGGGTTAAGGCCCACATGATGAAGTGCTTCCTTCCTGGCCTATAGAAGAAGACCCTCTTCCCTACTTTCAATTAACATTCCCGAGTCGCCTGTAAGAAAGTGGGCTCATTGTTTTCCGCTAAGGGGAGCGAAGCGTGCCAAAAACAAGCAAAAGTCGAATTAATTGCTTTTTATCCGTTTTAGACATTCGGCACGGCTTTCGCCGGCTTTTTTTTTAATTTTTAACTTTTCAACATTTTTTGTGGGATATTGTCAAAAGACTTCTGGCTATGGAGATTTCAACTAATTTACTTTTAATGGCATACTATCGTACCTATAAGAGTGAGAGTGATACCAAATATTTAAATTTTCTATACGATAACTTCACCGCTTTATTTAGGTATCATTTTCCTATTTGTTAGAATCTCTTAACTGAGGATTTTGACTTCCCAGCATTCAGTGATACACAGGTTTGAGTTAATAGAAAACTGGTTGAATTTTTGATTTAGTGTATTCTTCTAGAGGGAACTATTCCTCGTTCTCTCTGATTTTTGTTCTGACCAATTCACATGATTACATAATTATATTATTAAACTGCTTCTGTTTACGACTAAAAAACAATTATATTATAAAAAATATTATTATCATACTCTGAAAATTAAAAGATTTTCACGGTTATTTGTTATTATTATAGATTTTTGAGCGTGTTCTTCCTCTTTCTGACACGTACTCGACCATTTTTTTTTTAAACTAAACAAATCTCTTTTAAACACACTTAGAGCAACGTTTGCGTTTATATGCCTTACAGTACACCTCAATACTTTTGACAATGAACCCCTGCAAAGAGACGGAAAGAAAATGGAGGAACATGCGGTAACTACTCAAAAATCTATTTATTGAAATTCCTACTAATATGTAAATTATTGTAAGAAATATACCTTGTCTTATATATTAATATTTAATATATTATGCAAATTTGTTGTTAAAACAAATATATTAAATTGAGTTTAAAATCAAGCGTTAATTTTAATGATGCATATAGATTTCTTTTGACTTTTAATGCTAGTATCTCTTCTCTTCTTGGTCTTGCACTCATGGCTGAGGATCGTGACCACATTTAAATTTCGCCACCCTTTGAGCGACCAAGACTTTCCATCCTTCTCGATATTCCGCTTCTCTCAGGGCAGAATGGATGGTGCCCCCAGTCAGCTCTTTCACTTGGTCGATCCATCGCGCAGACGCTCTTCCTCTGATTCGACTTCCTTGGAGGCTACCCAAAACTACCAGTCTCTCCAGGTTGTCCGGTCCACGCCTGGCAATTGCCTGGTAAATGGCCTAGTCTTTGCATGATTGACTGGTTCGTCCTGTGCTTCGTCCAAGAAATGCGAAGCATTCGGCGCCAACACCACATCTCAAAAGCATCAATTGCCTTCAGGGTCCACGACTCGCGTGGATGCGAAGCGGAAATAAGAAGGCGCACACAGATTGCAAAATATGCGATGACACGCCTTACCACTATATGAAAGGATCGGGGAATTTCGATTGCCACAAAAAATACTAGTATAAGTACATCGATTATTTTTTAATTTGTGTTTGGAGTCAGAGCATGTATATAATAGGTTAAGCAAGTGGCTAAAATTCATTTCTCGTAAAAACAAAATCTTTTAATACATCTTCCACTCCATGGAGGCCCATATTATGATTCTCTTAGTATCAAACATGGTGAAGTAGTAGTAGTATAAGTACATAACACAGTTATGTACACACATACTATTTCTAAGTATTGATACTACGTCACAGTTACTAAATAATATTATTTAACATTATTTTTTAAAACATTATTGGTCAAATTAAAGTATTGGCATTTTGCCTAGATAGAAGCCAAAATTACACAAGTTTAAAATGAGCTTTAAGCTAATTAGATATTAAATGATATCACAATCAAATTAAGTAATCTGCCGGAATCCCAGTTCTTTTAGCTACTGTTTCTCACAATCTCACAATTATTCTGTCGTAAAATATCACTTAAAAGATAATTATTTTACGCAATATAGAAACTTTTATGGTAATAATTGTTTTTTTATCTACTTTTTTTAAATTTTATTCTGCTGGCTATTAAATAAATTACTGTTATTTTATGGTAACCATATTAATATCTATTTATTATATTATATTACAAAAGAGTCATATTATTTATTTGAAAAATATTATTATTAAATATTATATAATGTGTATTTCATTATAACTATTTTTGAATATACATTATTTTCGAAACACTTCTGAGAAATATAATAACCAACCATTAGAAAAAAAGACACCCAATAAGATTCGAACTTGCGCTTCTTCCTCTGTGCACTGACCATTAAGCTATAATGTGTCCTATCTGATTGCGATGAAATTAACTTATATTTTTACAATGCGCTTTCCAAATAGCGTTACCTATTAACAATCAGCTTTTATATTTTAAATCAAAATATTGAATAACCTTAATTTATTACCAACTAGTGTTACTTGAACTGAACTTGCTAATAATTTAATAAAATATTTTTTTGCGTATTATTTACAAATTATGTATTTCTTAGGTATGTTAAATCAAATATATTGAAATACATAATTTAAACCTTTTGAATAATTATTTGTTGAAAAAAAATTGTTTATAACATATAAAACCACATTTGACGTCTATAAAAAACTAGGTACTAAAAAAAGTAAAACAAAATCTGTTAAAGTTAAGTATATTAATTGGAAAAGTCAGCTGACTTAAACTGAATTAAAGTCATGTGTACCAAAATCTCACTCTCAGTTCTCGGCTATTTTTTTATAGCTGAAGACTATAACCTATCCAAAATTTACTAATCTTAACCCATCATAATCATCTGCTTCCCTCAAACAGAGAAATAACTGTCCTTCTTTATTCAGTCGCTTCAGAGCGGCAACGTCTTTTCTTTGCTTTTTGATACCTAAAGGCTATCCAAAAACACTTGTCTGGCACAATGACATATTTTATTCTAGACTACCGTGCTTTTATTTTGCATGTGGATAATTAATTATTTTGCTGTGTGCTCGAGAATTTGAAATATGCGATGGCTAAATTTCAAACACATAAATTGCATTTAATGTTCATGGTTTAATCCAATAGTTACTTAGTTTAAGTACTGATACCAAATATCACAATGCCTAAATCCTCCATCAAAAATCTTGTGATCGACAGAGTTGGGATGATAATAATATTTCCTTTTTGTAACTGTAAATGAGTCGAGGCCAGGCCAGGGTGCACAGCCAAATAAACAAATAAAAAATACCGTTAATTGTTTCTGGGCGGACGAAGGACCGCGAGTAGATACAGCAGTCGGTAACCTACCTCGAGCCTTGAACGTCGCGTCTAAATACAATTTTCCACCTTTTCGCGCCAAAGCTTGCGTTTACAAATGTTGCTTATAAATAATACATTCTTACTCGTCTTAAAAGCGAAATATACTTACGTAATACTTAATGTCCCTGAATCCGTGTTTTTAATAAGTGTAAAAGTATAAATCAACACCCCACATAAACCCATACCTATCAGTACCAACTAAAATCTTGACTTCGAATTACTTACTAGAAATATATAAGCCATATAATTAAAAAAACTCAAATAAAATATTCGAAAGCACACACGTAATGTTGTATTTAAATCACAGTATATGAAATACACTCTGCTTTATATCTTTTCCAAAAACATGATAATAATGTGAATCATAATAATGTTGTAACGGGAATTCTCAAAGTGGTCAAATAATTGGACTGCATCGTTCTATTTTTAGAATAAAAGTGGTGACATATTGCAGCCACGTTTTGCACTGAATTCGTTATGTTGCAGATTTGGGCGCGGAAAATTCAGAGACAAAAAATAGTCGCTTTATCGCGATCCAAAAAAAAATAGTTCACTTGTAACTTGCTGGTGAAATAAAATAACTGAAATGAAAATATGTATGACAAAATAATAATAGTCTCTAGGTATTGAATGAATGTACCAAAAAAAAAATCTACAGACAATACGAAAAAACTGCCACGATGAAAATACATGTATAATAAAATAACAATAAAAGAGATAAACGTAAAAAAACTATTTTACGATAGTTTTGATATGTAGGACGCAGGTGATTCAATTCAAATTCTTATTGAACGAAATTTGATCGATGCTGGTTCGAGTCGCACCGGCGTCGTAATTTTCAAGATTTTTTCTAATAAGTATGGCGTCGCTTTTTAGTGGACTTGGGATTTTGGGATGATTGTGGATGTGAATGCTGAGGGAGGGCGGTTTAAACGGGAGTTAGTCCAGGCACTAACTTTGTTTTAAATAGAATGCCAGAAACTGACCTTTTGTGTCGAGAGGGCTGGCGTGCGCTGGAGCTGGTTTGGTGTTCATGCACTCACGCTCTGGTAAACGGACGGTTCGGAACATCACTCTTGCGTTTTGGGATAACTGATGACGACAAGCTTAGGATGGATGATAGATGCGACGTTCGCTCAAACAGTCAATTTGGATCAACGAAAGTCGAACAGATGCATTTTAGATGTGTCACTATGTAGTTAACGCGGTTTGATTCGTATCGTATCAGATAAAGGGCGATAGCTTTAACAAGCCTAGGAGTGTCGGCTGTCTTAAAGTAACTAACTGTTACTTGCAATCACGGTCAACTCATGACCCGTAACTGCTGCAATATCTGGAGATTCGTGGTAGGTGAGAAGAAAGGAATGAGTGCCACCATAATTGGCCCAACCATCCTATTGTCAGGAATTTAATTTTATGTAAGTAGTTAATTCACATATTTATAATTAGTATTTGGACCAGTTACCGTGACATTGTTAACGTTGCTAAATAAATATAAAACTTCCATTATGAGCAAACAAATTAAATCTTAAGGTTACTTACACTTAAGGGGGGACATGCTCGTCGAAGGTCAAAATTGAGTTTTTATTGTATTTTCAAACCATGATCCTGGACACTCCTTAAACGTTGTAGATAATCTATTTATATAATTTTGAAGCCTTATTATCCTTTATAGTTATTTTAAACATTTGATGACTGCATAAAGTATTTTTGTTACATAAAATAGTATTCTTTTAAACCTCTCGCTCTAATGTTTTAGAATATAGTCATATTTCGGTACATAACTGTGCAGTGGTGTTAAGATTTTTTACATTTATTAATTTTTAAACGCATTTATAAAACCATTAGCATAATTTATTATGAGATAATTTTTGTAAAATATTCACGATAAAAAATTATATTGATAATCTCTGTGATCCCAAATTTGACAAGAATTAGGCATTTTATTATTCAAAAAATCGGCAAGATTAACACATTTGAAGATGATTCTAAAGATATTTATTATAAGCTATGTCTTTGATCATTCAAGTGTGATAAACATCTTATGAATAATGATTGTTTTATAATAATTATTGACCTAAGAATAAGGTAGTGTTTTTTTGAAATACGCCATTTCTTTTGCCATTCCCCAGTGGTTAAGCTACAACATACGGCCGTAGCCATAAATTGACAAACTATAATTAAAGTAGGGAGTAAAATTATGTTAACGCGCGTTTTTGAACATGTACCTAACCGAATTTTTTTTTATTTTTTTTTAAACGGTACATGTTCAAACACGCGCGTCAATATCATTTTACTCTTTACTTCAATTATAGTTTGTCAATTTATGGCTACGGTCGTATGTTGTAGCTTAACCACTGGGGAATGACAAAAAAAATGACGTATTTCAAAAAAACACTACCTTATTCTTAGGTCAATAATTATTATAAAACAATCATTATTCATAAGATGTTTATCACATTTGAATGATCAAAGACATAGCTTATAATAAATATCTTTAGAATCATCTTCAAATGTGTTAATCTTGCCGATTTTTTGAATAATAAAATGCCTAATTCTTGTCAAATTTGGGATCACAGAGATTATCAATATAATTTTTTATCGTGAATATTTTACAAAAATTATCTCGTAATAAATTATGCTAATGGTTTTATAAATGCGTTTAAAAATTAATAAATGTAAAAAATCTTAACACCACTGCACAGTTATGTACCGAAATATGACTATATTCTAAAACATTAGAGCGAGAGGTTTAAAAGAATACTATTTTATGTAACAAAAATACTTTATGCACTCATCAAATGTTTAAAATAACTATAAAGGATAATAAGGCTTCAAAATTATATAAATAGATTATCTACAACGTTTAAGGAGTGTCCAGAATCATGGTTTGAAAATACAATAAAAACTCAATTTTGACCTTCGACGAGCATGTCCCCCCTTAATATAATTCTAAAAGTTTGGTAATTCAACATCTATTGTCCCCCGTTAACCGTGTTTTAGCAGCAAGTCTGTGGGTGAAGGCAAAAGCTAGTCTTTTCATTATTTTGATTCTCTCTCCTTTGTGACACTGTTTCACGTGAAAATGAGTTTCCATGGCAACATTACTGAGACAAATAAACTCAGCTGAGGACAAAGATATCTGATTTAAGTAACTCCGGAAGAAATCTTTGACACGTGGTATAATTACTTCGGTAACTTTAGAATTTTCGGTAAATTAATTCTCACATTAATCAAGAGTGTACCTAATAACAATTTCTCTGAATAATTGAAATTATAGGATTTATCTTATCATATTTAATAATGGTTATCCAACATTTATTCATCCGTTTGTTTGTCTTGTATCCATATTGATCAAATCCGTAGAATGTCCGTCTTTATATTATATACGAAGGCGTAGTAGACTGGAAAGCGCGGCATGTCAAAAAATAAAGTAGGGTTTTTCAATATCTATTAATTTGATTTAATGTAGGTACTTAATGACTTGGGCGGTTAGTTTATTATTATTTTATTTGATTAGATTATTTTTGTAAATAAATCTATGAACTCTTAATTTCATGGTGTTGTTTTTCAGTGTTATTGTTTATAGATTTTGGTGTGAATGAAATTTTATTTTAAAACTTTCAGTTTTCTCGAGTGTACAGAATGTGCTTAAAATATATTACTAGTTTATATTCACAGGTGCCGCTGTAAATTTATAATAATATTAAACATTAAATTTGATCGATTAGAAAAGTAATACATATTATATATACATTAAAAGGTTGCCATCATGCATTTAAGGGTTCATTTTACGTCTACCATATGGAGGCATATATGATTTTCTTAGAATTGAGCACGGTAATTTATTTTTTATACTATTTTATGACTTGAAAATTATTACATCTTTATATAATATATAGTATATTATACATATACTGTTACAACTAGGGTGGCAAATCCAATTATCAACAAAATATTTCCGACGGAGAAATATTTATTTAGCTGGAGAAGTATTATAAATTAATTGTAACAGAATAATATTCCGATCATCATCATCATCAGAGGCGCGATAACCCGGTGTGGGTCCTGGCCTCCTCCAACAGCTCCCTCTACCTGTCCCTATCCAGTGTGGTCGCTTTCCAATTTGGTACGACTAGAATACAGCAGTCGCTGGCAGCTCCATCCAACCAGCAAATCTTTGGCCTGCCTCTTCTTCTACGCCCTATTGGATTGCTGGACATCACTCTCTTTGCCGGTTCATTGTCATTCATACGGTACACATGATCTAGCCATTGCAGTCTCCCAATCTTAATTGATTAAACTGCGCTGCAATCTTCGTACAGCCCGTAGAGCTCAGCATTATATCTTCTCCTCCAATTGGTGCCGTCCCTGATTGGTCCATATATACGGCGGAGAATTTTTCTTTCAAATATGTTAACGGCTCGTTCATTTCGCAGAATTAATGTCCAGGTTTCCGATGCGTAGGTGAGCACTGGCTTTACAAGTGTCTTGTAAAGACTGCTTTTAATTTGGCGAGATAGTATGCGGGACTTAAAATGTTTTAACAGGCCAAAGTAGCATTTATTCGCAGACATGATTCTCTTGTTGATTTCTTCTGTAATATCATTATGTCGAGTTACAAGAGATCCAAGATATATGAAACTGTCGACCGTATCAAACTTATATGCACTAATATCTAACTTTGGTGCGCCTTCTCGTGGTATGACATAGACAGGCATGTATTTAGTTTTTGCCTCGTTTATTTGTAAGCCCATTCTTCTGGCAGAGGCTTCTAGTGCAGTGAATGCTTTTTTCAGCGCCATATTCCAATATTCCAATAGAAAAGTTATATAATACAATATTGATGTTTTAAGTAACAAGTATTCAGATTGTCGTTGTTGAATGGGCTTTCTGTGTTTTATTAAAAAATTAGCAAACGGCATTACAGATATTTTGTTAACTATTAGATAAAACGTATATGTTATTATTTTATAAATTACCTTGCAAACTTTATAAAGTCGCATAATCCGTGATGAATAGAAAACCTAAGTTATAATCCCTGTTTACAAACCGCATTTAGACGCGGCAAGCCTCGAATAAATACGTCTGGCCATTAATGAAGAGCTTCTACCTGTATTTTACCCTTTGGATAAGGGTCCGAGGAAAGTTTTTTAATTAAATTTTCCCAATATGCATCCCCTAATGAAAATATTTTCTTCGTAAATATACAAAACTTTTGTTGAAATATTTACCTTAAACATGATAATGGCGGTACCTATCGTTAAGCACAACATGCCTGAAATATCAAACGGGTAATTTGAGATTAACTATGTAATTTTCTTTTATTATTAAGTATCATAATTTATGGAAGTAATGAAAAGTATAATACTCAAACAACATTAACAAGGCTCTCTAGAAAATTTGTCATATTTTAAAGAGGAAATAAATTTAATGACTTTATAACACGTTTATAATGTAAACAAAGTAACAGACATTCATTTATTTCCATCTATAAGATAAAGTAGTAAACTATTTCATAGTATTATTTTATAAATCACTAATATTATATATAATTTATACACACCAGTGGCGAGGGGTGGAAATAAGCTGTTTAGATCTAACATAAATAGTGCACACTAAACTTTGTCACATCAAACGTATTTGTTTTCATTGAACTAAGAATGCAATGTATAAATAATATATGTAGGTTTTTAAATTTCAATTAAGACATCCAAGCCATAGTAGATAATAGTAAAAAATATTGGTATATCTATAAAATATCTCAATTAATTTCATTGAACCATACATAATTTTAGATATTTTTTAGATAAAAGAATATTTATATCGATTTTATTTTGGTATAGGCAGATTTTGAAAAAACTAAGCAATACCACCTGTAATAATATGTACCTATTCTTAAGTTAACGAAAAAAGTAAGCATCACTGAAAAATTGAGCAATATTTTTGCCGGATTACCCATAGCATACCTACCCAAAATATTATGGGTTGGCTTAGACAGGGTTTAATTGAATTTTAAAAACTAACCGGCAACATCTCCAAATTGTATGCTTAGTTCAATGAAAACAAGTGTGACTGATAAAGTCTAGTATGCACTATTTATGTCGGTTCTTAATAGCATCCCTCCCCTCCACCTTATGCTCCAGATACACACATAGGTATATTATTATAATATAAATGTTTTATTTAACTTTATAATCCGATGACAGTTCTTAATATTTTTGTAGAAGAAATCATTATAATGCATTTGATAAGTACGTGCTCTAGATGAAAATACACATTGAAATAACGTGTGAAATTTTCTAGATGCAAGATTTGAATGCTTATCCCCGCCTTAAAAAACATGAAAGTTTTTAAAGCGATTTAAAAATATTTAAATATTACTTTATATTTTTTACAAAATACTATGCTGAAAAAACTAATTCTTTTATTAAAATCCAATAATTATTCAAGTCAATTGATTTCTATAGATAAAAATAATAATGTTAATATTTAAAAAGTTCTTTCCAGAGAGAAGACTTAATTCATTAAATCGGTTAGTACGATTAAGATCTTGGTATAAGTTTAACCATTATGTAGATAATTTTGTTATGTAAAACATTGATAAACCCAATCTAAATATTGTCGTCTTCACAGTGTCAACAAAATAATATTCTGATATAAGGTTTTCGCAGAATTAATTTAATATAATTAACTCTGTATATTATATTATATTATCTACACATAATACAAGTTATATAATATGGACATTTCTCATCGCAATTTTGGTAATTTTTAATATTTATTAATTTGTTTAAATAAAGATTATATTTACTTTTACTTACAATACTATTAATATTTAATATAATAAGTTAATATTTTTTTAAATCTACATCGATAAATTTTAAGCGATAAAGCTATCAAAACGTCGCAAACACTCGAATTCATCACAAGAAATAATGCACTTATTTGTCAATGTCTGAAAAAATACAGACATAATTTTTGCTTGACAGATTACCAGTGATTAGTACTAAGCAATGCAATAAATCACATTGGCAAAAGCTTGCACAGTCGCAGATTTTAAATTAGTATAATCAAATTTGATCCATCGAGTAATGCTTTTGAAAAATATTATTAAATTTTATCTGGCAAGTCAATAATCTGATTTAACTGCATTTTTATATCTCATGATAAATCTAATTTTAAGAAAATAATGTACCTACTATTTTTCTATTTTATCATAAATAGAAATTGGAAGGCACTTATTTATATTTTAAATGTTTACCTTTAGTTTTTTAGCAAAAGCTTTTCAAAAGCTTGATATATTTTCAATTTATATTATAGAAGAAAATGCTTGGGCGTATATACTATTGTAAGAACGTACAAATAAAATATTGGCTGTATTATAAGTGAACTTTATAGACGTTCGAAATGGATGAAATTCGGGCTCATAGGCACAAACTTTGACTGGTGCACTAGCTTGTTGATGACTTTTAAGAACACTTGTAGTTACACTGTCCATCAATAAAGGCAAGCCAAACAATCACTGAATTTTGAATTAACCTATTAATTTATGTACAAAAATGGTAGATATGCTGTAGTTCGTCCAACCAGCGTTGGGTCCATCGGGCTGTCTGACTTGTTCGCCACAAAGGCCAGTATAAAAAAATTGGACGTGAAGATCTTTTCACACAATCTTGTCTGTCAGAAATGTTTCAGCTTTGTATTTTTATTATGTATTTGTAAATTATTTATTGTTGTTTATTTTTTATTATTTACTTATTGTTAGGATTAGTTTGGAGGGATATATATTATTGTATTGTTGATTTACCTTTCCAGATGGAGTACGTACTTTTCAAGTTGATTGCTTATCAGATACAAGTACCTGTCGCATTGACTGTTGGTAGAGCACTGCTTTTAAAACTGCACTAAATTTCGTTGGTGATACTTATCACGTATCAATACGATTTTTGTACCTACTTGAAGGTAATAATGAAGTTTGGTTATAGTGTAAACACAAATTGTATATACTAATGTAACGTCAATAGCGCTTCTGAAAACGTGAAAACCTGGTGTCCGGTTTCGTCCATCTTTTTTTTTTACAATATATTTGATTGATAGACATTTCTGATAGCTATTTCTTTTTGCCAGTAATATCATGTTAGGTATCGGATTATATCTATACATGTATACGTTAATATAAATGTACAATACGATTTCCTTAGGCAATAGTAATGCAGATGTTTCATATGATATTTTTTTGTCAACATATTAAAAAAAATAGTGCAGTCACGAGGCCTCGAAACCATGCTGAAATAAATTTTGCCGTGACGAAATTCTTCGTTTTCTGTAGACCACCAGCCATTTACCACGATTATATTATAAGTATTTATTGTAACCCAAGCAAAAACCAAAATATTTACATTAAGGGGACGCTCTACAGAAATGCCCTTGAGAAATGAAAATATGATATTTTTATATGTGATGATGATGTTTTAAACGTAGAATATATCTAGTGATGTACTCGATTGATTTGAGTTTAGTCTGACACTTTTACAAACTAGTTACGCAATTTTACTTTTATAATATGTACTAGTGAATAAATAGGTAAGTACTATTATTGTATTTTGTTGGTTGAGTAAAGCCAATGCACGAAATAATTTATAACGTCTAAAAATAAATATTATCGTGGAGGCACCCCATATACTTTTATTATTTTTCACATTTTTTCACATTCGGCCAGCCGGCGAACAGCGGTGACGGAACCTAATAAATCATTGCAATGAATTGCTCTACCTACAATAATTAATTATTATTATGTTTTTAAAATAAAATCTTCGATGACCAGGGATTTTGTTGTAAATTTGATTTAAAATGACGTGGTACTCGCTCTGTGGACTCTCTTCGACTGAAATGTGAATCACACTGGTCCTGTTATACCCACTCTTAATAACATTACATACGAATTTTACGCATGACGTTACCATGAAAACTATTTTAAAATTTTATTCAGATAATATGTACTTAAATCGTAACCGTAATTTTGAGTAAAGCTTTCTTTAGGTTTTTCGTTTCTCTTTGATAAAGCTTAATGATACAAAAGGTCAATTATTACGGATAACAAACCTACTATAAAACTCTTTCAATATATTTATATGCTAATAATTTTATTTATTTAGAAAAAGAGTATTACGGCATTACAGCGATTGGCCAATGCGCCATAATATGTACAAAATTATAAAAATGTCTTAATTACAAATAACAACTAATATAACAAGAAAGTAGAAACGACAGCATATGTTTCTGTAAATATTAAAGAAACATGATATTATATACAATTATAAATTTAACTTATTTAACACGTCCGTGTATATATGATGAAAATCATCTTTTATATACAATAATTTTAGTTCTTTTGATAAACTACACAAAACGATCATCGTCGATAATGAATTAATTTGTATTTTGGAAAATATAATATAAAAAACTGTATTTTTTTATAATATGTTTTTTACTGCAACCGAAAACAAACCGTATCCCATTTTTATTCTCTGCGTTATATTGTACGTAAATATTTAAAGAATTTTAAAATACTTTATGATTTTTTATAAAAAACATGTAACCTTCCATAGAGCCATAACCTTCATAACAAATTTATGAGCAAGGATTGTAAGTCACTCAAAAATATATTATATCCATTCTCTAGGGCCTAGGCCCAAAAATTAAATTAAAAAAAAATACTAATTCGGCCTGACCATGGGATTGAATCTCGTAAGCCTTGAAAACTACTAACTACCGTTCTGGAAAATTACTGTAAGCTTAATTATAATATTTATACAAAACTTTATAATAATATATACGACGGTTTCACAAAAATAATTGGGCACTTAAAACTGAAAGCTAATTTGAAACATAATTTATGACACAATCTAGGATACATTCTACGTGTCTACAATAAAAAGTAAATCTCATTTAAGTACGAAAAGAAATGATAAAAACTGCACCTGTTTTCTTCAAGGGAAATTCGCAATTCATGTTAATGCTGATTCAGCCGGTTTCCATTTATTCTTCTTTACATCCAAACCACTTAAGCCTCCCTTCGTGTATAAAGCAAAACCTCTTTAAAAACCCTAAATATCCATAATGGCTTCATAAATTTTCACCATACAGCACAGAATATTTTATTGGCCTGCATAGTAACAAATGTAATGTTTAAACACTATTTCTTTTACACTAAACATTTCCAAGATAAATATATTATAGATTAATAACAAAAAAATATATTTTGGTTGAGAGTTTTGAGAGCTCAGTAGTTTTTTTGACACATATAATAAATATATAAGGTAAACTAAAAGTTCATCGTCAACAGAATCATTGAGGGCCGACGATTTTTTTTCATAATTGACGGTGTATTTAAAGACCAATACATTTTACATAATATTGTATAAGACGTTCTATTATCAGACCATGACATGATAAATTTTGACCGAAGATTATCCTAGTTATTGCTCATACATTTGAGTAGAATAAATGGTAAACTGTTTGTTTTAATATATTATGGTTAAATAATCAATAACTAGTACTACCATCGTAAATTGCAATTCAGTGCCTCAGCCTGTATATAATAGTCTGGATTAGTATTGCTTAATATAAGTTTGTTATGAAACGTTTTTTTTTAATTCTACGATATTAAGTTTTTAATGATGAAAGGCTATAATAAATACATCATCAAAACGATCAAAGAAATTATGACTAAATTAGCAAAGATAGGTACAGTTTTTATCTATGCATATAAAAATTATATATATACGATAATATTACAAATAAATCAATTTCTAATTAATTAATTCTGAGACTGCAACCATACTATAACTACTTCACCCTGTCACGTCCCAGCGTTGAGGCATAAGGCAAACACATGTTCCCGCCACTTGCCTCGTTCGAATGCTAACTCATGCGTCTCCCACCACGCCAGACCTGCAGTGCGTAGATCGGTTTTGTAGCACCACTCCAGGGTGAGGGAAGTCCGGCTGCGGCGTCGAAACCCTTGAGGCTGTGCCACAAGGGTACGAAGTGCTGCACTCTCTGTCAACATCCGGAACACATGTCCCAGCCACGTGAAGCTATACATATAAGTCAATAATTAATTAGCAAATAAGTAAATTATGCTAAAAGTCTGTCTTTTAGCATAATTTAAATTTGTATATTATTCTGGAGATTAAAAAAAAGTTACATGTAAATTATTATACGTATTTCATTTCGCCGTAGCACATTTTACCGTAAATTAAAAATATGTCCTTATAGCACTGAGATCTAAAAACTACGCATTGTTCGTGGAGCACTGCATACAATTTTATTGGATTCAATAAGAGTATTAATATGATATTAATTGGTATCAGATAACTGACAAAAAATTGATACTTATAAACACCTTCCTGAATTTATTTATATTGTACTATATTATTGACTTTATAATTTACTTACTCATTTATTTTCAATTTTTTTCCCTTGCATTCCAGTTACTGGATCTCAATATTATATCGCCGCCTATTTCCGATACAACATCTCACGGTAAACTGTGATATGGTCAACTGCAAACGTAAAATTTTTCGGATAAGAGATAAATAGAGAAGATTACTGTATTACGTTGATATTATCTTATTACTATTTGAAGAATTTATAGCTCACGTGTATTTAAAAAATAAGGCAACATAATGATATATTTATATTTATCTTCTCATTTTTCAAGTACATTAGGCAACTCAAGTCTTTTACGTTAAATTTAAGTTGATGACAAGAAACAGTATACGTAAATGTGCAAACGCTATAAAGATGTGATCTGCATATTGTACATATATACGTTGCCTTAAAAAACAAATAAAATCAGCCCCGTCATCGCGTTTAAAGAAGCTTATTTCCGATTGCTAAATCAGCCGCAAGTCAATACTGGATTGGGGTCATTCTATATAGGGCGACTGTGTAGACAGTAGTACTATGAATATTTTTTTTCTTTTCATAATAACATATTTATATCAGCCCAGCTCGAGTAAGTCGGAAATGACATATATCTTAGATACTAACGAGTCTGTGTGTGTATTTATATTATATATACACACACAGACAGGGATGTCAACTATTTTTTACATAAGATCTACTTTGGAGGAGAAAAATCCTCCGTGATCTACTTTTTCTGAAACCGATTAATATCAGTGGCGAAGGGTGGAGGTAGGCTATTAAGATGCGATATAAATAGTGCATTTCATACTTTGTCAGTTATACGTATTTGTTTTCATTGAACTAAGACTACAATTTACAGATGGTGTTGGTAAGTTTTTAAAATTCAATTGAACCCTTCGATAACCAAGCCATAATAGATAATAGTCAAAAATACTCCTCTATCTATAACATATCTATAATTTTATTACATAATTTAGGATACTTTATAGATAGAATAATATATTTATATATTATGGCTTGGTTTAAGCAGGGCTTAATGAATTTAAAAAAAACTGACCAAAAACATGTGTCATGTATTCTTAATTCAACGAAAACCAATAAGTATGAATGAAAAAGTGTGCACAATTTTGTCGGATCCCCCAAAGCATACCAAAACTATTATGGCTTGGCTTAGGCAGTGTTCAATTGATTTTTTTTTTAAATTAACCGACTCCATAATATTATGTAAATTGTAGTCTTAGTTTAGTAAAAACAAATACGTATGACTGACAAAAATTAATGTGCACTATTTATCTCGGATCTTAACAGCCTACCACCACCCTTCTCTACTGATATATAAGTATGGTATATAATATATTTTTTTAAAACCAAAATAGAATCTTACTAAGAAAATTTATTAAAGCGTTTTATTTTTGCATTTCGTAACTCATTTTTATGTGGATGGTTGAGCTTATTAAGTGGACTGTAATCATTTTAAGGGAAGATGAGGAGATCGGATCTAGGGGTGGGGGCGATGCAACAGGATGCCAGACACTGACCTTTGTGATGATGTATGATGGCTCCGTGGTCTGGTTTCAACGTTCACTCGAGTATCGGTATTGTTGTTTTGGGTCACCCGGTTTGTACACTCACGCACTTTGTGCTACAGTTTTATGGATTATATGTGAGGGTGTATGAATGAGGATGATAGATTCCGAATGAGTCTGTATCTATTGAGTCAATCTTTTAAGCGACGGAAAGCTATTAGAAGCCCGCACACGCCCGCTGTTGAGATGCAACTGAATGTAACACCGTCTCTCATGATCCGTAATTGCTTATTAATTGTCTGGTAACAATAACACTGGGGATTAGGAAGTGGGTGAGGAGATAAGGAGTGGAATGGGAACATAAATGGCCCAACCAGTGGATAATATTCACTCCATAACTACTGTGCACCTTTCATTGGTAACGAAACACTGCTAGGTATTACATTTCAAACAACAACACTTTTTCTTTATCATGACAAAGAAATAATGATATTCGCATTTTTCATGATACTGATACGTTTAAATTATTTTTGAGTATTCATTGTGTCAAGATTGAAAATTCAATTAACCCGCGTAGAAAACGAAGGGAAAAATATTACAAATTGACAATTTTATTATAATATTATATATAATAATTTTATAAAATATAATAATATTACTCAAAAAATAATAACTAACGAATTAATAAACTTACACTTACTTTTACATTTTGTTGTGATATCCTCTTAGAAACCACTGCTACGAAAGGAGTCACTGCTCTAAGTAATGATATATTAAATATAAAAAAATACATAGCAGTAATGCTACCAAATATTATAATATTATATTATTTAGTAGCAAAGCCATCTGTTTTACGGTGTTAGAATTAGATAATCAAAATTTAGGATAAAAGAAATATGTATGGTGAATAAAATCCCATTTTACTTCCAAATTATGAATAAATAAATAAAATATTTTTGGCGATCGATCAAAAATCATTTCGCGATCAACCGGTAGATCGCGATTGACCTTATTGATACCCCTGAATTATATATACACATATATTATAAAAGAATAGTCAGGAGATCAAATCTGAGTGCATTTAGATGTTTGAATAAAATATTCAAAGGCGACCTACCACTACCCCTATATTATAGGTGTGTCCCATGAACTTTTATTTCGTGTAAATTGTACGTATTGCATTTCGCCATACTAAAGTTTACCGTGAGTTGTCGTAATGGAAATAAATGGCCGTATAGTATTTTTATAACAAAATGATGCGTTTATTTAATTGTTCGCGGAGCATTGTAGCCAGTAATGTTCGAATTTTATTAGATTCAATTTTCTTTTCTTCTTATTTTCTTTTGACCATTTCCGATCCTAATAGGATCATATGGGTCTCCACAAAGTGCAGGTTTATATTGACATATTTTTTCTTTACGAGAAATGGATGTAAGCCGCTTGCTAAACCTATTAAGTCCATACTCAGACTCCAAACACAAATTGAAAAACAATATGGGTATTTACCAGACCTAGAATTCAAAACTGTGGGACCCACGACATTATTGTGGATTTAATAATAATGATTGTAATAATACTGTCTACAAATTTGCGCCATATGTCAAATTAATAAAGCGTGTTTTTATAATACGTGCAAGATTACCGTCCTGTGAAATGCTACGAGAAATTGTGTATTTTTCTGCAATACTTTGATAAAAAGTATTAAGTAGTATAATTGAGGCGTCTAATTACAAAAAGCGACAAGTCCATAATTCAAAATTTTCTGGAAACAACGTTTTTATGTTTCAAGCTTCAATTATTTGTTTTAACGAGAGATTATTTTTTCCGTTGTATTCTATGTCGAAATTAAAACCAAATGGCAATTTATTTCAGCCGATAAACTCTTAAATGTAATAAGTATAGGCAAAATAAAATTGGACGTAGCGCTACTTGTACCTCACTTTTTAATTTATTCCGCATAAGGCACATATTTCCGTGGCACTGTCATGAGTTTACCAGATGCTACAGCATGGGAGACGCCCTTTTCAATATTGAACGTTACCTTATTGGTTGACTTAAACACGCGCAAAATCAACCAAGCTTTAAATATTAATATCACACGCGCTTTTTGTAATAAATCGAGACTTAAAATACTTTTTTTCGTAGGGTTATGTCGCGTTTTGGAATTTATAGGTCAATACATATTATGTAAAATTATACAAAGAATACGTGCGTATTTTTTTCTCGATTTGGACCAAATGTAGACTTATTGCTTTTTGGAATTTGGACACCTCAATTGTTTACTATAATTTACGTAAAACTTTATTACAAAGTCGTAGAGCGTTATTACAAGAATACAGGGTAATTATAATTAAGATTACGAAAGTCCACTTTTATTATAAAGAGTGTTTCAACCACGAGTGTTAGTATAGCATTATATTGATGCCATAAATCAATACAGGTTTCAATTGATATAAAAATCAGCTCTTACAAATCTTTCTATACATTTTGAAGAGGATCTCGTCTCATCACTTTATTTCATTCATCACTCAAGTGTCCACCGGTAGAGCGACGTGACCCGCATTAACTGCGGCGTGATGGAAAAGCTCTGCAACGTTTGCCAAAATTGATAATTTATTTACCAAGTTATGATTGGACATAAATTGAAAATCCGTTCAATATTTCTGCAGTCAAAATTGGTTTCTAAACCATCGAGACAAATTGCTCTTTCCTAACCGTAAACCTATGCAGTTAACTGCAGTCTATGATTGATATACTCCAGTTTCATAGATTTGATATTGCGCGAAACTTTTGGGTATTTTAAGGATTTTCTTTCTTTCTTTTGTATCTGTAGACGTAAAAAATCTCTCGGTAAGACGACAATCAACAAGTCTTCAATGCAATATGAAATTATTGAAGTAATACTTCTTTTGGAGCGAGAGTGAAATTGAGAGCTGCGCGCGCACACCGTTAACGGCCCACGTGCTCGTCGTAGGTCAAAATTGAGTTTTTATTGTATTTTCAAACCATGATACTGGACACTCCTTAAACGTTGTAGATAATCTATTTATATAATTTTGAAGCCTTATTATCCTTTATAGTTATTTTAAACATTTGATGACTGCATAAAGTATTTTTGTTACATAAAATAATATTCTTTTAAACCTCTCGCTCTAATATTTTAGAATATAGTCATATTTCGGTACATAACTGTGCAGTGGTGTTAAGATTTTTTACGTTTATTAATTTTTAAACGCATTTATGAAACCATTGGCATAATTTATTACGAGATAATTTTTGTAAAATATTCACGATAAAAAATTATATTGATAATCTCTGTGATCCCAAATTTGACAAGAATTAGGCATTTTATTATTCAAAAAATCGGCAAGATTAACACATTTGAAGATGATTCTAAAGATACTTATTATAAGCTATGTCTTTCACCATTCAAGTGTGATAAACTATAATTGAAGTAGGGAGTAAAATGATATTGACGCGCGTGTTTGAACATGTACCGTTTAAAAAAAAATAAAAAAAAATTCGGTTAGGTACATGTTCAAACACGCGCGTTAACATAATTTTACTCCCTACTTTAATTATAGTTTTTCAATTTATGGCTACGGCCGTATGTTGTAGCTTAATCACTAGGGAATGACAAAAGAAATGGCGTATTTCAAAAAAACACTACCTTATTCTTAGGTCAATAATTATTACAAAGCAATCATTATTCATAAGATGTTTATCACACTTGAATGGTCAAAGACATAGCTTATAATAAGTATCTTTAGAATCATCTTCAAATGTGTTAATCTTGCCGATTTTTTGAATAATAAAATGCCTAATTCTTGTCAAATTTGGGATCACAGAGATTATCAATATAATTTTTTATCGTGAATATTTTACAAAAATTATCTCGTAATAAATTATACCAATGGTTTCATAAATGCGTTTAAAAATTAATAAACGTAAAAAATCTTAACACCACTGCACAGTTATGTACCGAAATATGACTATATTCTAAAACATGAGAGCGAGAGGTTTAAAAGAATACTATTTTATGTAACAAAAATACTTTATGCAGTCATCAAATGTTTAAAATAACTATAAAGGATAATAAGGCTTCAAAATTATATAAATAGATTATCTACAACGTTTAAGGAGTGTCCAGGATCACGGTTTGAAAATACAATAAAAACTCAATTTTGACCTTCGACGAGCATGTCCCCCCTTTAGCTGCGAATCAGTCAGCTGTATACAAATGCTAATTTGATAGTAGAAATATTCCGTTGCCTAGGCAACGAATTTATAATTGTCGGCCATTTTACGTAAATAAACGATTAAATGTCAGATTGATAGTTGTTACTTTAAAAATAAAAACAACGGGAAATAACAAAATAATTAAGAGCTAGTCGAAGAATCTAGGTTAACACAAGTTTTGTTTTTGTGTTGTTACGCCAAAGAAATATAATTTTTAATGCGCGTACATAAGTACACGCACCGGTTTTTTTTAATATTCAATAGACCATATGGCCATTTCTACTGTTCAGTATCGGTAGCGAAAGATGGACGTAGGCTGTTAAGATCCACCGTAAATAGTGCACATTACACTTTGTTAGTCATACGTATTTGTTTCTATTGAACTAAAACGACAATTTACAGATGGTGTTGGTTAGTTTTTAAAATTCAATTAAATCCTGCCTAAATCAAACCATAATAGTTTTGGTATATTTTGGACGATACGACAAAATTGTACGCATTTTTTTATTTATACTTATTTGTTTTCGTTGGATTAAAAATACGTACTACACATATTTATGGTTCAATTTTTAAATTCATTAAGCCCTGTCTAAACCAAACTATAACGGATAAAAAATATTATGCTATCTATAAAATGTGTTTGCATAATTTAAGATATTATTTTATAGATAGACCAGTATTCTTTGACTATTAACGATTATGGCTTGGTTTCGCAGGGTTTATTTGAATTTTATAAACTACTAACCAACACCATCCGTAAATTGTACTCTCATTTGAATAAAAACAAATACGTATGACTGGCAAAGTTCAGGGGTTACTATTTATGGCGGATCTTAACAGCATACATCCACCCTTCGCCACTGCTATGTGTATATATATGAATAAATTATAAAAAACTACAATGGCTATACATATACATATCAACATAGTTGATAATTATTAAATACAACATATTTTTTGTTATATATTGGTAAATAATACATACTAAATAACGTTAATTTAACTTTAATTTCAATTAATATTTTAGTGGGGGAGTGTAAACAATTATCAATAATTGAACTTTTATAAATATTAAATGATGCGATTTAATCTATAGGAAAAATTTTAGTATTTTGTAGTCTCATATATGGACATTGCTTTGAAAATTGATCAGAAACTATTTTAAAGAGATATACATTTGCATGTTTAAATAAAAGAACATATAAATTAAAATATTAATCACTACCAAAATAATGCAGAAAAATATATCAAAAATAAATTGCGCCGATCATTTTTATGTTAAAGATAATTCAACTATGAGATAGAACATGCACTATTTCAAACCTATAGAGATTCAAATATCACATAACCTAATAATTAATATCAAAGGAAGTCTCTAGTA
Source organism: Rhyacophila brunnea (assembly GCF_057557595.1). Lineage (NCBI taxonomy): Eukaryota > Metazoa > Arthropoda > Insecta > Trichoptera > Rhyacophilidae > Rhyacophila > Rhyacophila brunnea. The sequence continues at coordinate 18,899,615 of NW_028232796.1, read as the reverse complement.
GAAATTATTAGGCTAGGTAACCGAGCGTTTATCGAAACCATCTTGCTGCCTCTTGATGTGGTCGCTTTGAACAATTTAATACTAAACGCCTTCGCGGTATAATTGGTTGACATCTTTATTACAGGATTATTCCATACATTATTCACAAGATTTTAGTAAATTTATTCAGATAGAATTTGCGTTGTATCACATACATTTACCAATTTGCATACATTTTGTAGTTAATATAATATATACATATTAAACCATGATCATTTTAGACACTACAATACTTGATGATGTTTAGTTATCTCAAAAAACTTTATTTGTTCCGTACGATCGAGTTCCTTTACTTTTCAATTAGCTCAGTTGATCACCTTGAAAATCTTTATATTGCATACCAACTGAAAACTTTTTCTTCATTCTAAATATACGGCCAATCATGCTAAAACTCTGCTCATTCATGCCATACTACAGTGGCGAAGACTACATACCAGATGATTATTGAAAGTCTACCTTCTTAAAAAAAAATGAGAATAACATTAGAGCGAGAGGTTTAAAAGAATACTATTTTATGTAATAAAAATACTTTATGCAGTCATCAAATGTTTAAAATAAATATAAAAAATAATTAGGCTTCAAAATAATATAAATAGATTATCTACAACGTTAAAGGAATGTCTAGGATCATGCTTTGAAAATTAAATAAAAGCTCCATTTTGACCTATGCTGAGCATGTCCCCATTTAACAAATTTGTCAAATTATATGCCGGAATTGTGATGTTTTTGTTGTTTGGACTTTATGTCACGTAACCTCAGCATATTTCTCCAGTATTTAAAAACGATATGCTCTGGTGCGTAAGCCTAAAATTTTTGCTATAATATACCTATTATTAAAATAATTAATAATTAGAATATAATTAAAAAAATATATCTATGACATTCAATCACATACACATAAAAATAAATTGTTTTTAAATGTGTAAACGTTTAGCGAAATACATAATTTAAACTCATCGCTCAATCGTATGTCGTCAAATAGTAAGTTATTGCAATTTCATCGAATTGATATATCGTTATCATTAGTGTGTTACATTAGTGTATTACATTCATTAGTAGTATTATCGTATTATCTTTTTATTTTCTGTAAGTATACTTGACAAGTGTGTTCTTTTTCTGTGATCTCCACAGCCTACTTCTTTCCAAAAATAACCCTTCGCCACTGCCATATTATTATATTGCATGTCAAAATTTGCTGCTAATTAAATATACATTTTTAATGGGAAACTTTAAATAAAACCACTTTATAAGTTATGAAATAATCATAAATTTACATAGCTTGGAATATCTCAGAAAGTATACCAATTATTAAACAAATATTTGTAACATATGGAACTTTACCCCGCGTCATACCCCATTTATCACGTTACGGGCTAAGTATTAAATAAAATAATATAGCACCTGTGTACTACGTACTATACCGTAATTTATTAATCACTGTGGAGATGATCTTTTTTCTCCAATTCTATTATTATTTACCACGATATTTTGTAATTAATTACTCGGCATGCGATTGTACGAATATTTTTTTTATTTAAGTATTCCAAACTATTTGTATTGAATAATTTGTCTGTGTTATTCATTAAATTAAATCAGTCGGTCAAAAATCATTGATTTAATATTATATTTAAATAAATTAAACGCTTTAATTAAATACGATGGAATAAAATTATTATTAGTCAATTTTATTTGTTATACTATAGAATTTATTTGGTAACTTCAATTAACTTTTTCTTATAATAACAAAACTAAATGTATGTGTGGTGTTTTTATTAATCGGAATTATTCATTCAAACTTTTCTAATAAAAAGTTCAGTGTTCTTCGTTTTTGAATGTTCTTTCAGAAAATTTATTATCTTTTGTGATGTATGGCATGTGGCACTACCTTATTGGAGCCATGTCTTTGTCAAATTTAGTCCAATTTTTTGCCAATAATAATTCCCAATGATACCGCTAAACTAAATACTGCACCAGGTAGCCACTTTTTGCAATGGAAGCTTTTGAATTTCTTGAAAATTTTCAGTCACTCAAATATGATAATTTTGCGTGTTGATAAAGCCACCCAGCCAAAAATGAGTTACATCGTTACACAATAATAATTCAATTAGGGTATAATTATGATGATAAGATGAATTACTTCACTACATTGACGATTTAATTTTTAGCCGTTTTTCAATAATTATACTTATATAAAGTATTAGTGAATTGATTTATTATACATATCGGGTTAGATAAATTTTTGGAAAATATCTTGTACCTAATGGGTCGGATTTTATAGCACTTTTGCAATTACAATTAATAGGATACATATAATACGTTTAATTTTAAAGTTTTTTCTTACTGTGTATCTTAAAATATTTATGTTGCGTTCTCAAAAAAAAATGCATATTCAATCACGAATAACAAATAATTAAAATATTAAAAAATAGACAACATTGTAAAAAAATCTTCAAACGCTTTGATAATCGAAAAAGTAAACAGCTTTGGTCAGAAATTCACTCATAGTTTTTAACCGGAACTTGAAATCATGTACTAAAATCCATTATTCAGATCCAATCCATAGTACTTGATATACAATATGTGTGTTCAAAAAGCATAAAAAATCAATTAGTCTGATTGATTTTTCGGGAAATTTATGATCCACCGTAGAAATGTAGAGGCGTAGAGACGTAGAAGTAAATATATTCACTATATCCACGGGCACAAAATCACGAGAGTACAAAGGCAGAAATCATTCCATACAAATATCGAGTGTATTTAATATTGAACTCAACCAAGCAAGTTAATTTAAAAAATCAAGAGAACAAAACAGTTCCACTCGATTACTTGATGCTTTATAGTACTGCAGAGTTGAACCACTGAATAATAGTAATAAAATTAACATAGATTGGTTTTTATATGTCTAAATGTGTGTAAATGAAAAGGTGTACGGACGAGTAATGACTGAGTACATTAAGCTAAATTCTTTGACAGTATTTGTGGTCAATCTAAATGATTATTGATTCATTTAATAATGAGACCTATTAATTACAGAAGTATTAACTTTAAATATCGTATCTAATATTCTCGTTACCATAATTTAAATATTTTAGCATATATACATGTTTTGTCTTGACCTCCTGGGCGGATTCGTTACGAAATTTGCACAGGCGTAACGAAAAATAATGTCACATAAGTTGCGCGGCCGCTAGAAACTCCAGACGGCCGCAAATGGCGCTTCGGGGATGACGTGTAAACCCGCGCCCAGCAATTTATTTTAATAATTCTATAAGTATTGACAAATTTCAAACTGTTCTCTGTCTTGTTGGACCCATCGGCCCGTCCGATCTGGTTGCTACTAAGGCCAATTATCTTGCTTTCAAAAAAATTGCGGCGTCTTACTACGGGCGTGAAGATCTCTTCACATAAATATTGCTGCTTGTATGATTAGCTTCATTCTTTGATTTAATGAACAAGTAGCTTCACTTTCTTTTTAGTAATTTACATGTGCTTTTTCTCTCCCTGGCACTTTGCATTAGAGTAAACTCAGTAAACTCAGTCAGAGCTCACTTTGAGCGTAGCAACCTAAGTCTTGGGCACTTTCTCAGGACACTCCCAGGCCAATTCTTAGATGCTTCACATCACCAATTGACGGGTCCCGTGATACTCTCGATTAAGACTGAGGGTGGTACGGGGCGGGGTTGGTGAAGGGAATTTAACTTCAATGTTCTTCAATTTTTCTTTAATACCTACTTAAGCAGAGACTAGTCGTTAATTTTTGTAGTCTAGATAATGTGCATGAAAAGTTTTTATTAGGTATGTAAGGTAAGTTCTCTTCGTCAAGATGGTTTTCCGATATTCCTTCTGAGAATTATGTACTCTTAAAATTAATAATTTAAAAATATATTTCCACCTTCACCACCGTTTTAGAACATTTTTTATAATAAATGTGGAGTTGTCACTTCATAACTTTGTAGGTACTTTGTAATATATTTTATTAAATATATTACCTATTTCTTTATTACTACATATATTAATAGAAGTTAATATCATGTGATCTAAATTAATGCGAGGTAATCAGTCGAAGAGGCGTAGTAGTGCAGTAAAAATGTGTAAAAAGAAAACCAACATTTCATCACTTTCATGGAGGAAACGTTCGGACTTCTGTTGATAACGAATCCAACTATAACTACTCGTGGTGGGTCGTGCATCGATTTGATCTTCACTTACCAGTCACCACATCTACAAAATTCATTCTAAAAATTACATAACTTATTTTAGCTATCATAAACCCATATTGACCGTTACTTCTAACGATTATGTGTAGCAAATACTTACGCACCAACATTACTATATGAGTTCATAAATTCAAATTTTCAGAAAAATGGAATTTGCTTGAATCCTTTAGTTTCGGTTACTTCGACAAATAAATTCTCTATCGAATTTGGACAACCAGCATTCAGAGAATCACTACGCAAAGCATGTATCCATGTTTAATAATTTTAGTCATCAGAGTTGCGAGGCGCAAAGCGCCGAGTTTTTTTAATTTCACCACCTGCCGCATTGAAGTTTCACTTTTACAATTATCATGTTACAACTATTATAATATTGTATTTTGCACCTGCCCGTTTTTATGTCGGTGACCTCTATAGATAGGCGTGGAGTCGTAGCGATTACGCAGTATGTCGGTTTGGCTATGTAAATGGATTCATTTAATCACAATAATGGGTCTTTAGAAATATAAACACAAGTACATAGGCAATGTGAGAAATGTTTTTGATCACTTTTATATATGATTCATAAAACACACATTACAAATACATATAATGTTATCCGTTAAAAGTAATCAACTGTGTTATTAATAGAGTAATAGATAAGGTTGACTTCACAATTGAACATGGTTATTTTGATATTAAAATAATTGTTTGCGCTTTTTGCATTGGACTGTAATTTTAAGATGATGGTGGATTACGGATCTAAGGGAGGGGGCTTTAACCGGATGCCACACACTGACCTTCTATGTTGAAAGGGCTGGCGCGCGCTGGAGCTACGTATTTCGGTGCTTACGCACCCACGCACTGGTAAGCGGATGGTTCGGAATGTCACTCTAACGGTTCCACTTGGATTTTAGGATAAATGAGTTGCACTATCTTGAAGTTACTGACTGTATCACGGTCGACTCATGACCCGTGACTGCTGCTGGTTTTGTGAGAATATCTGGGGATTTCAGGTAGGTGGGAAAAGCGATGATAATTGGCCCAACCTATAATCGTTTATTGCAACACTTCAACACTTAAATGAAGGTCTTGAACTTGTCGGTAGAGCAACTACCAGAAATAGAATAAATGTTTGGTATTGAAGAATAAAAATTAACATTAAAAGGGTCGCATTTTTTATCTAGATAGTTCGGTATAATCATTTACTTGTACGTCGACAGGCTACACGTAACAAAATTTAAATATTTACATAAAGAAAACCCCTAACACAGAGTAACTAACATAAAATTATATTGGTAAAAAAATAAGAATTAAATTAATACATGTTTCCAAAAAACAAACTTTAGACGGAGAAAATTTTTTTTTTTTTTATGATATACGATAATGACGTCAGAGAAAGTTATATCAAACAATGATAATCGTATCGTTAGTAAAATTTTAAATCATTATATAGTTAAGGGGTGCTATGATTGCCAATTATTTTATAAATATTGAGTAAAAATTATAATATTTAATGGCATTCCAAATTCGTATTCCAGTAAAAAAAAAAACCGAATAATTTATTTAATATAGCAATGAGTTTGTATTTTATATACTAACAAACCTTATTGCTATAAATATTTGAAATATACATCTCTCCAGTGCATTTACCTACGTCATATATGTTTTCCTTTGTAAGCCTTTTGTATATAACGGGTATTCTTAGAAGTATAATGACGTAGAAAGAAAATGTTTTGAGAAAATTGGATCTCTAGAGAATGCATTATTATAAAACAGCCTTATATTTCCATTTGCAACAGAGGACTTCAGTTATATACTATTTTTATCATAATAATATGAATACACCTCAGGGTTAATATTAATTTACTTTGTAAATAGTAATGGTGAAGAAAGATAGTAACATATATCAACATAAAATGAAACTAATAATCTCAGACGACAGTTAAGTACTCGTCACTTGAACTTAATTATTTACATTGTATTAGATAATATTATAATGATTAGTTGATATTAAACCGGTTCAATCAAGCGGTTCACAAATAATCTGTTAATTAAATAACCGTTCTTTGTATACTGTGCTTATCCTAAAATGACTTAAAACTATTAAATACTAGATTCACATAGATAACTAAATTAATATTGCCGAAATATAATATACATCCTAAAAATGTAACAGCGTAGAAGTGCGTAAAATAAAGCAACCATAAAAACAATTTTATGTTTATTAATCAAATATGTATCAATATAAAATTAAACTTGGTAGTTGGACACCATGCCACATTAAAATACCAAACAACTAACGGTGGTAATCCCGACGGAAAATGATGAACAGCCACACGAATTATTGAAACATTTTAAAATATTTATTTAGATCATTTTTTAAACTTGTTGATGAACATAATATTAATATATTTATCAATTTAAATACAAACTATTAAGTATATAGTATTAGCTATAATTATTGTAGTTTAATTTTATAAATTGCGATAAAAAAATACGTTCATGATGCTAATAATATCATAAAGTGTATTTTCCCCGATTCTAATTTAAATTATGTCTTCTTATTGTTCGATAATATACGTATTCAAAACAAATGAATTTATATTTTTCTGGCATTATTTGCGTGAGGGCAAGATTAGTTTTAATTACTGATTTAAAAATTATTTATTACCTATAATGTTACTAATATTCTATACTTATTACAACGTTTTTCTTAGCTCGCATTCTTATTTTTCCGGTGGTTTTTTATCCGGTACAAATCTTGCAATCGATTTAAACTAACTTCACAACTAGCTAGACATTTGAAACTTTTAGAATATATCATAACACGATGCCAATGCGTTTTTTTAATATTTTTGGCCATCTTTAAGTAGAATTGAATTAAATTTCAGTTAATTCTGTTTTCTATGAAAAGTTATTTCGACACCATTATTGGTTGCTTTCTGGGGTCCTAGCAACTAAATTATTAATATATACGTGCGTTACTATGGAAATCAATATGACATTTCAGTATTATTTCTATCAAGTACATTTTTTTGATCGTTTAAGCTAGTCAAGTCAAGTTAATATGATTCAACAGAATATGTTGTATATTTAAAACGTTGTATATTTAAATTTATATTTATCTTGTAATTATTTAAAATTAATTTCTCACACTACTCCAAATTTTTTCTTTAAGTCTAAGCTTAATTTATAAAATGACCAATTTAAGTTTAAAAAAATCTGTGAGTAATACACACGTGAAAAGAATAAATAAAGCTAAGATCCCATACCTGGTGATACACAGAAGATCACGTTTTCTGTTTATGACCAAAAATGATTTTATTTAAATAAATTTTATTCTATAATATTAGATTACTTTTGTTAAAACATTTCTTCATATCTGTAGCGATACTGTTGTCCTGCGATGTAACGCACACGTCATGTTTATAAATTACGATCTTTGTATAATCAATTAAACTGATATCAAAATATCCTACAATGGTGACCCCGGCGTGATTATTGTTACCTTTTGAATCGAATAAATTTGTTCCACGCGCAAATAGTTTGAGTATAACCAGTTGTAAGTAATACCTAGTCAGTGTAAAAATAGAATTGTAATTCAATTAATATAAATATGTCGTGACGTGTAATGGACTGCCCGAGTTGGTGATGCTACGTCATATCTTTCAAAATTTAAAATGGTAAATTATATTTTTAACATAAATACACACTCAATAAAAAAATAGCGAACAAATACATTTTCATATTTAAACTTTTGTTTTATACAAAACGATAATTTGAATACAAACTTTTTGGACTATTTTCAGATTTTTTTATTCGTAGTTTAGTAATGAATAGATTTTTTATTTGAATCTCATATTTAAATTAAGTTGTATACAATATCAAAAGGTGAAAAGAACTTTGCATATTTGAACAATTTATTGAAAACGTTTATTTTTGTATAACTGACATGCAATTTCTTGGTAACATGTTTTAGCAGAACAATACTACAACGAAACAATACAATATTACAAGTTAAAATATGAAAAGTGTTATATTTTACATTGTTATTTTTGATTCTCGCAACTCATTATATAATAAGCTTTGGCGGGCAAATAAGAATGACGATTTCCGGTGACAAATGACAAACACACTCCCTCGCATGACGTCACAACCGGATATCTGGCATACGCGATAGTGACAGGGTCAACACGTATTTTTGAGATGTAAAAAATGTCCAGTAAAAATTTACTAAGGTCGGCTGACAGGTTGACAGCTAAAAATTAAAAGCTTTTTTCATAATCCATAAAGCCACGGGATCAAAAAATGCCTCGTAAATTTTAATTAGGCGAATTTGTTTTGTTTTCAGATTTTTTAAACAATAATAAAACACGCATCAAATATGTACAAATGAAAAAAACACGTGATATCAATTACATATTACAAATTATATTGAGCGAACATTACGACGATGACTCTACATCAAATAAACAATGAAAGCTATTTGTAACCAAGAGGAAGGCAGGGTAAAACATAAAATATTGTGTAAAACAAAATAACACTCTCCTTGCAATTTGTTTGTGTCAAAAAAATCTCATTTACTAACAAATTCTTTGGCTCAACTCATGTATTATTTTAACAGAGTATCTTCTTATATTATGTTGTAGAAATATATTATTTTACATTAAAAATAGTGTTGGTTGATATTTTTCAGAATTTGGTGCATAGCAGAGTACAAATTAAAAAAATTTTTGCTTCTAGCATTGACAAATGGATACTTTTGCAGGGTGCTATAAAAAGATGGATATTGGACATGACGCCGAAAAAAACTGATCTGTACGTTGTCAAACCTTATACCAAGATACCTGAATGGAGACGGTGTGGTCACAAATTCATTCAAATAGTATAAATTCTAATGGATTTTAGTTTTATACTATTCCATTTGAGTCGTTTCTTGCAACCCGGGTTTCGCCTTTGGGCATCTTCTTGCACTATGTGCACTCACCGCAAGGTAAATACACACTGACAACGAATACAATTAATTCTAACTTATATAATAAATTTATACAATAAACTAGGTAACAATTTTATCACCCTCCTATTAATCACTAATAATACAATCAATAGGCGTAGGTATACATCGTCAAACCCTTACAATAGATCATTAAATAATAATCAATAAATACTACATTTAAAAGGTCTAAAATCGTCAATACTAGGAATGTAATGAAGCTAACTAATGAGATATATCACTAATATCTATCAGTCTTTAAAAAGTTATATAAAACTTAATATTCTTACATGCTACTATTTTTGTATAAATAATCCACAAAAAAGCACACATTATCACCCGCATGACTGTGAAGTAATTTTTCACCTTTTTCAATGTCAAACGTAGGTATGTTTTTCATTTATTAAATGGTTCGGTAATATTGTTGTATCCTTCTCCAATCTTTGGGTTGCTAAGTGCTATGAAATTCTAATATATAATTTCCTCGTAGTTTTTCCCACGTAAAATTTTGGGCAATTGTTGCACTGTAATATAACATTTCGATTTCAGTATTCATATTCCGCTATACAACGTTCAGATTTCGACTCTGTGTAGTAACTCGGATGTAATGTAACATTTGATCAGGTGCCCAGGCTCACGTCTGGATTTCAGAAGAGGTGTTTCATTGTTTCAAAAGTGCTTCTTGTCATGTCAATTATGATTTTGATCTCATACTCTACTCTCATCTCACAACGAAACGTGATCCACTTTTTTATCACGGTTATTTTAAATGTACATACTTATAAACATTTTTTTATACTGATCACCACTACAAATACAATTTTGTGAATTAAAAAATATTAGTCAATAAAATCTAACGTACTTAAATACCTACAGATAATAAAATAATCATGTTTTTACCGACCGTGATTTCGTCTGAACGTAGTAAGTAGATAGAACGAAGAAATATAGGTAATTTTTAGTTATTTTTTTTAAATCAATGAGATTGACAACGGTTGGATTTAGGCGTGCATTTACCTCTCTACCAGTACCTTACTTCATCACTCCACCGCTACTATTTAATATTTTTATCAACTCGTTATTAAAAAATTATTATTATCTCTGAAAAACCCCACGTATTAAAAAGCGGTTTAATATAGACGCGTGTTTCTCTACCTGAACCCCACCTCACTACTCCACCGCTACTATTTGTTTAATTTATTTACTCATAATGAATTGTTGCATGTGCTTTAATTTTTGTGCAATACCTTTAGAATAATTTGAGATATCAATATGAGTCTACCAATTTGATAAAACATGTATATTCTATAATCTGTGTCATCATCATCATCATCATCAGCCTGAATCTATCCACTGCTGGATGAAGGCCTCTTCAAGTTGCTTCCACTTCTCTCGGTCCTGTGCATTGCGTTGCCACGTACTTCCGCAGAACTTTATCATTTCATCGATCCAGCGGCCTCTAGGTCTACCTTGTGGACGTTTTGTACTTCTTGGATACCACTGGATGACTAGATTTGTCCAACGATTGTCTCTTCTTCGAGCTATGTGTCCAGCCCATCTCCATTTAAGGCTTTTAATAAACTCTATTACATCGCAAACCCTTGTCTGCTTCCTTATCCACTCATTTCTCTTTTTGTCCTTTCGCGTTATGCCCAGCATGCACCTCTCCATACCACGTTGTGCTACTTTAAGTTTCTGGATCTCTCTTTTACTTAGGGTCCATGTTTCACACGCATATGTCATCACAGGAAGCACACACTGGTTGAACACTTTGCGCTTTAGGCACAGTGGAAGGTCACTTTTGAAGACATTATTCAGGCGGCCAAAAGCACTCCAGCCTAGCTTTACTCTGCGAACAATTTCATCAAATATACATCCATCTATAGATACTTGTTGTCCCAGATAGATGTAGCTTTTTACCTGTTCGAGCTAAGTGCCATTGATGAGGATCTCTTTTTGGCCTGCAAAGCAGTTGAACATGACTTTCGTCTTTAGTACATTTATTTTCAAACCTACTTTGTTGCTTACTTCAGCGAGTTCCTGCATTCTGCTTTGGAGGTCTTCTGAGTCTTGCGAGAAAATTACTATGTCATCGGCAAAGCGCAGATGACTCAGGTATTCTCCATTTATGGGCATCCCTTTGTCATTCCAGTCAAGTTGCCTGAATAAGTCTTCATCAATGTTATTTGAGTAGTATTTTAGTTATATATAAAATGCTATGGAAAAAGAAATTATTTTTAAATTATAAACTGTTCTTCAATAATTATATTATAAGTATAGATTTTTGAAAAGCAATTCATTTCATTTCATTTGAGTGTAAACAGTGTTTTATAATGCCATTAAACTAGACACATAATATATTTAACAAAACTATCCGGTATAAAATTATTACAATGCGGAAAAATAGAGTAAAGTATCCTATGCAAACAATAAATGACCTTAAACTTTTCTCATCAACGACTATTTTCCGTTGGCAAATAATTTAGTGCTCTCATTAGGCACATATTTGTGTTATTCTGACGTGTGGATCTATTTTATTTGCATACAAAAGGTCCACAGGGTTCTCTTAGCGGGCCTATTATGAATTGTTAGCGTTAGACTTTATTTTAATTACGAAGCCCCAAATAGTTAACCTGGAGTACTCAGTTATAGCACGCGGTTGGTTAATTAAATTTTATCTCAGAATTAAACTTTTGTTTCACAATGTGATTTATCATCATTCAAACTGAATGAAATAATATTCTATTTTTTATTATGTTATCAAAAAGCAAATGCTAATTCAGTGAAACTATAATTATTTCATATTTTTCTTTTCTTTGACCATGTCTGCGTCCCGTTTTTTTTGCCCCAGTTAGACAATATGGATACTACTGTCGAACAAGAACTTCCTGTTCACTTGTTAAAACTGTGAACTAACAATCCCCTCCAGTGTAGGTAATCACACTTCCGTTTTCAAATGAGGAACGGCCCCAAATTTATCATTTCACTTTACGCTCCCACGGTGTACGGATCTGTCAATTTACGTGATTTGAAGCTTTTTATGATAAAACTATGTGTAAAATGATCAGGACTTTTGGTTTATTGCAAAGAAGAACAACAAACATATAGTTTTAAAGTTTCTTCAAAGCTTGGTGGTTTGCTCTGAGACTTTATTTTATTCAAAATATAGTATATTTTTATTGATATTAAATAATTTTTAAAAAACTTTAGAAATACACACGCGATTTGAACTCTATTATTTTACTGTCAGGATGAGTGCTTGAAAAAAATAGCTTTGGTAAGTAACTTAGTTATTAGTAATAATTCGCATCAATTATAAATGGCTCGATAGCTTAATGGATAAGATCATTCACTTGAATATTGTAAGTCCTCAAATCCCACTCATTTTAACTCTCTTTTCTAATTCTCTCGTTATATTGAGTAAGTGTTAAATAAAGGATTGCAACTAACATTCAACAAAAAATATATCTAGATAACTTACTTATGTATTTTGCTCTGTTGCGCTCCAGTAACGGAGCATAGAGTAAGCATGACGTAGCGCCATTTCACTCAATCTAACGCAACGTCCCATGCCTCTTGAAAGTAAGACGTACAGTGCATTGATCGCTTTTATAGTATCGCTTTTATAGTATCGCTGCAGTATGATGGGGGGATGACCACAAAGCGCATATTATACAAATACATAGGAGTAAGCTCACAAACTCGAGTAAGTATAATGCGGTCGCACTAGTGTGCCCCCAAAGTTTGACAGACACATATTTTTTTAAAATTTGAAACTCTTGGGCTTTAGTAAGTAGCCAATTCTCACAGTCATTCAATAACACAGGTCATTGTGTATGGTTTAATTAAATGGGATTTGATTCTCACAGAATACAGCGGCGATTTTTATGTGGCTACGTTGATTATGTATACTTCTAGGTAGAGTTGTGTTTCGGGAATTCTCGAGAATTTTTCGAGATTTTCCATCCCGAATCTCGAGAATTGAAATTTTTAACATTTCGGGAAATCTCAGATCTCGGGAAACTTTTCCCGGGATTCAGGATTTCTTTATTATCAAATAATAATTGAAAAACGATACTTTTTAATTGAAATATATTAACCAAATTTGAGTTCGAGGGTATGCAATCGTGTGATTTTTGTTCTATGAATAGATAAACGAAAACGAACTAAATATATATGAAAAAAGTGGACAGAAAACACAAAACGTTCAAAGACTGATTGGGGCATTTAACACGATTAAGCCAACGTCGACTCAACATGAGCGCAATTTTTCAACACCAAGGAATTTTGTGTCTCAAAAGCGTACGCGATTGTCAGACGTAGCTATTGACTTGTTTTTTGAAATTCTATTTTAATAAGTAATGACTTGAATTATTTATGTATTTCTATTTCTATTTGTTTGTCTTTTTACTTAAATAAAAAAATATATTTTTTTGGAATTTGTCTGTTTTTACACTGATTTTAGGATTTAATACATTTTTTTTTTAAATTTTCTCGATATCTCGAGAATTCTTTTCTGGAAATGCCGAATCTCGAGAATTCAAAATTTCATCATTTCGGGAAATCCCGATTCTCGAGATTGAGATTTTCTCGGGTAATACCCAACTCTACTTCTAGGTAACTATAATTATGACTATCGCGGTAAAATAAAAAAAATCACGACCCTTATTCCCTTCTATACAGAATATCGTTTCATTAGAAAAATAAAATACCCCTTGGCCTTCACTGAGTGATAAGAGCTAGAACACGCATATTGTCCGATGAATTTTATCGGACTCGTTAAAAGGGTAAAGTATCTTTTCTTTTGTCTCTGTTCTCTTTCAAATGCCATTAGTACAAAAAGTAACTTGATCCTATTATCAATTACTACCAAACCCTCAACCTTTTAGCAAACTATCCCATTGAATCACAAGATAAACCCTTCTAACATTTCCCAACTAAATTGACGAGAATTAGCCCTGTCTGGCGTAAACACTAGCGTTTTGGCCTGTTTAAATGGACCCTGTTCGGGGAAATAACTGGGCAACATAAGAGTTAATTAATTTTAAAAATCTCCTAAGGGAATTAAAAAGATGTTTGATAAATATAATATAGTTTAATATAGAGAATATTAAAATACTTAATTAAATTTGTACGTGTATAATATTATTGTAACGACTTTTTATACGGTATGTTTATAAATTTGAATAATTAATAATAATCAACTTTGTTTAATAGGTATGTATATTTGAATGATTTTTTAAGTTTTATTTGTACAAAAAATAATGTTCTATTATTAAATCTCATATAACAATAAAAATGTTGAAATAAAAAAATACTAAGATGATGTACCTACGTTAAAATTAAAATTTGTTATTATTTATTTATTATAAAAGAGTAATATAGCAAAACAGTTTTTCCAATGTGCCGTAATACATAATAAAATATACAATTATAAACAGTGTGAAAATATAAAATTTAATCATGAAATGAGACTTAATTACTAATAACAGCTAATATAAATCACGAAATATGAAGAGAAAGTAAATTTTCATGTAAAGGGATACCATAAATTCCGCATAATAGAAGAACTCGTTAATTTGGGTGGATATAGGTGGTAGGAAATAACTAAGGAGTAACAAGAGGAGAGTGAGCTAGGGGAGGCTTTCATCTAGCAGTGGATTGACCCCGGCTGAAGATGATGATTATATCAAGAATAATAACATTATACAACATTCTTTATAAATCACTGCTTGCAATATAGATAGAGGATAATTAAATTTTAAGCACCTATATACATACAATATGTAATTAAAATAGTTCACTTTAAAAATATCTCGTACAATTTACTTATTTTGTATTATTTAAAATTAAGCTTAAATGATAATGATTCATCCATGCAAAAAGAGTTAATTTTTATATCACTTAAATCTATTTTATCTGTTTAAAAACAAAAAAACGTAATAAATGGATTTATAGACATTTCCCTTCGTTTAACAAGTAAGTACCTACTTTTAACAAAAATAAAAATTATTATAAACATTTTTTTTAATTTAAAGAGACATTATGACTTCCAAATATTCCTCGTAAAATTGTCATATAAGATGTACAAAAGCTCCGCCTTGCAGGTAATATGGCAATTTACCTTTTTTATATTTTTGTTTTGCTTAAACTTATCGTATGACTACTAAAATATATAGTATAACAAAATGTAGCCAGGTATGTTACCCGAATACGCCTTTGTGAATTATTAACGATATCACTATGCGAATATTATACAACTTCAGAAATGTCAGCCACGTGTATTTTACTAACGACAAGCTTAGCTAGAGACATTTTGAAACAGCGATTTCACTTCCTGGATTAGTTTGGCTTTAGTGCAAACTTGTTTTTCTTCCTTTCCGTATAAAAAAACAACACAAGACAAACACGAAAAAAGTAGGGAATGAATTTATTTTTATGTTGCTTGTTTACGTCGTCTAGAACTTTTTGTTATCGTTACCAATTGATCCAACAAAAAACCACCCTTGCCAAAACACAATTATGGAATAAGTCAGGTGGGTTTTAAGAACAAGACAGAGATACTTGAATTTCCTTGACAAATAATATTATTCATAATAGCCATCTATAAGTAGCATATAAAAAACAAACATTTTTTACATCTTTTATCTCATTACTGACTAGGGCGGTTTAGGATCACAGGGGCCTATCTACAATAACACATTTTTTAGATAAACGCAAAAAAAAATTGTTACTATGATATTCTTTAAATAAAGCACACTTTACTTCACTTTATCTTGTAAATTGATATATGTACGATATTAATCTTTGTGTCACCAATAAATATAATTACTGCATTATCGAAAAAATGCCTAACTCAAAACATGAATTTTTGTAGTCAGGCCCCTGTGATTCTAAGAAACCGTACATGATAGTGATACCTGAAATTACAGGCGTTACCAAAAAATTCATTCCATCCAAAGTCATCATGTGTTGACTCCATTGCTTCAATTATTGATAATTTAGTCACTTTCATTGTCGCATTGCATCCAGTGATTCTATTTTTTCTTATTCTAATCGTTCTATTTGTCGAATCTTTTCTAAATATGTAACCAAAGAATTAGAGAATGCGTCTCTTGTCCGTAGCTGAGAGACTTTTTTTAATGCCAAACCATTACAAAAAAGAGATTTTTGTGCACCTGATAGCGGACAGATAAACATAATGAAGAAAGAGACTAATAATTATCATAGTTTTTCTTCCAAATCATTTCAATGGACAACGGTTAAATGTGTAGGCGCATGTCTTTGCATTTCTATGATTAACCAATTTGTTTTTAGGCATGTCATCTCATGACTTCGACGCTATTATCTGAATAATTTACCTACACGTGATGGTTTAAAGTGTATTATTATTGTTTTTGCAAAAGTTTTATCTTGTGACTTCAGAACCTTTCAAGTTTCAATATATGAAGTTGTCACTATAAAAAGGGTACATATGCAAAAAAAAATCAGAATAGATGAAAAACACTTATTGAAATAAATAACATCATTTTCAGTGTTTTTGAGAATATTTTGAAAGATAAGTAATACACTATGTAATAGTAATAGAGCAAACAATACAAATATAAAAACAATAAAAAGTATAAAATTGTAAGCAAAAATTTTCGAACGAATTTTGATAAAAAGTATGGGGATATTATGAAAATTGAATTACCCACCCTGTGTATACTGTTTTATAAGCCTTTTAAATACAATACAATCACTTTTAATACCAATTTATTATATAGACGCGTTTTATAGGGACGAATTATATGATATATAGATGAAACTATTAAATTGATAGTAAGTAGGTAACAATATAAAATTATTTAATATAATTTGTTTTCACGTATCATCGAAATATTTTCAGTATATCAGTCAACAGTGAAATATTTTGAAATTACAGACATACACTCAAATTTTATTATAAGTATAGATATATATATATATAAATATATGATACCACGGTGGCCGCGCGGCTTAAGCGTTGGACTATCATGCCGTGGGTCCCAGGTTCGAATCCTGGGTCTGGCAAGTACACTATTGTTTTTCAATTTGTGTGTGAGTTAGGGTATGGACCTAATAGGTTGAGCAAGTGGCTGACATTCATTTCTCATAAGAACAAAATCTGTTAATACAAACCTCTACTCTGTGGAGGCCCATATGATCCTATTAGGATCGGACATAGTCGAAAAAAAAAAGATTAATATGATATATTATAATTTAATATTGTAAACCTGATTTTCTCATTAAGTGTCAATGAATTGATAGCTGGTTCGGTGAACTATAATTTATTACAAACCAACTATGAACTCGAAACTCGGTCAATTAACAAAGTTACAAGTTATTCTGATTTTACTACAATACCAAATACGTGTCTTTTATTGGATTACTTAGGGTTAAAAATTTGATGTAAGAAGCAATATATAGCTTTAACTACTTCAGTGAAATTGTTTTTAGTATTCAAATTTGGAACAAAAATGTTTTATATTTTACTCAATTAAAATTATGGATACTGTTAATATTTAAACCAGAAAGAAATACAACTCAAAAGTCTCTTGGCCAAACGAAGTTTATTGTATTTTAGTAACAACGATATTATATTGAAAATTATATTCACTTAGAATTGTGTGATTAGACTGTAAAAAGAAAAGTTAATAAAATTGAAATTATTTTTAATTAACTCCCAATATACATGATTCATTCATGTTATATTGGTTATTGAATACAAATAATTTAGATTTTAGAGTATCTAAAAAATAAACATAAGTATTTAAAAATATTATAAAAGTTATCAGTAAGTATGTTTTTAATAGTAAAATAATTTTCAGTTGAAAAATCTGTCTTTGATGAAAATCTTCTCAATATGTTATCTAATATGTACATATTTCTGCAAATAATGTCCAACCCACACCTGTTATATTCTGAGAAAATTTCAATATTTGGGTAAGATTGATTTGAAATGAGTGTGATTATTTAATTTTATTAAGAGCACACTTGAGTGAAACGGTAAATAATTTTCAACTATAGGTGCGAATTAATTGCGAATGAATGCGGGGGAATTAATTCTTAAATCATGTAAAGATGACTAAAAAACGTTACCCATTTACTTGAAAAAGAAAACATGTCAATGAATATATTATTATTATTATTATTATTACTAATAGAACAATAAACATGATATTAAATGGAGGCATGTTGAATTTTTATGACAAATTATGTTTTGTTCTGCACGCTTCGTTTGCACAATCTTCGCGTCGCGTAGTCACGATCGTTTTATACCATAAAGTATAGCCTTAAAGCATCCCATCATTATGCATTAAGTAATCATACAGCATATTATTTAAATCTCTCGGAGTGTGGGTTGGATCTTATTTGCAGAGATATATGTCCATATAACAAAGTGAATCTGAAAAAATAATGTTATTAAGATTTGATCTAAATCATTAGCAGGAAGTAATTCGTTTTTGCATTGCAGATTCACTTGTTGAAAATTTTTATTCTATTATTTTCAACATCTGCCAAACACCACAAGAATTTCAACAAAATTTAAGTTTGACTGACATAGATAATTAAATGCGTATATATTGCTAAGATTAATCCTAAAACATGAACCTGTTATAAATGGGTGGTATTTTTATTAATACATACTACATTCATTGATATATCTCTAGAATATACCATTCTATACAATATCTGAATGCAAATTTTTCTAGAAAAGATTTAGACATCTGACAAAAATCTGTAAGGATCAGCTATATTGCATTGTAAGTAGAGTTTTGCAACTACATATATTATTATTTATAATAATACTCATCAAAAATATTTAATTTAATTATTTTGTTAAAATTAACGCAGTGTACAAATTGACGTTTATTACAATACGTAAACGTATGTATATAAATATAAACGTCAATTTACGTTTATTACAATACAGGCAGAGTTAACTTTTCTCTCACTTTTATTTGAATGTATTAATAACAAAAAAATTAAATCGCTATATGACAGAGTCTTCGGGCAGAATAAAACAATATTTTATAATATACTAGCTGAAATACCCGGCTTCGCACAGGGTCGCTTCGTGGTTATATTTATCTTAGATATTTAAAAAAATAATAAGAGGTAATTATTTTTTTAATATTAATATATCTGTGTAATACAATATGCCAATATGAAAATAATTCTAATAGGAGTAAAGGTCAAACAAAAGAACACTAAATTAAAATCGAATCCAAAATATGAAAACGTTATTAATGTTATTAATATGTAGTAAAAAAAAAACAAAATTGAATGGAACAAACAAACAACAAACTTTGTATTTTATATAATACTAATTTAGAAACCTTTGCAGGTGTGGGCACAACAACTGGCAAAAGTTTCATCGCAATCGGATTAATGGTATTGGAACGCATACGAATAGAAGAAGATAGAATAAAAGAAAAAGAAGAAGAAAATGGTTGTATCAATTCAGAAACCTTTGCAGGCGTGAACAGAACACTTGATCAAAATTTTATTGCAATCGGATGAATGATATAGGAACGCATACGAATAGAAGAAGATAGAATAGAAGAAGAAGAAGAAGATGTTCTACTAATTCAGAAACCTTCGCGGGTGTTGGCACAATTACTGACGAAAATTTTATTGCAATCGGATGAATGGAATAGGAACGCATACGAATAGAAGAATATAGAATAGAAGAAAAAGAAGAAGATGGTTGTACTAATTTAGAAACCTTTGCAGGTGTTACCACAACAACTGACGAAGGTTTCATCGCAATCGAATGAATGGTATAGGAACCATACGAATAAAATAAGATATAATGATGAAGAAGAAGAAGATGATTATTTTTCTAATTTAAAAACCTTTGCAGGTGTGCATACAACCACTTACCAAAATTTCATTGCAATCGGATGAATGGTATAGGAACGCATACTGGACAAACAGACAGACAAACAGACAGACAGACATTCATTTTTATATATAAGATATTTATAGCCTATACTCTTTGCGCAAGTGCAAGCAATAAGTTCACAAAGTTTTATCGCAATCGGATGAACGGTATGGCAGCGCATAAAATACGAACAAACAAACAAATATTGATTTTTATATATTAGATACTACGTCAATAATTACATAATATTGTTATATTAACAATCTATGCCTGTAAAGATCTATATACTGCGTGATACACAATACCAAATGTGTAAATAATCAAAAAATAAATAAAGATGGCGGCTATAAACAAAAATGCATAGCCGGCATATAATTTTCGAACGTACAAAATATTTTTACAATACCATTTTGACCTCACTAGAAATAATTACAAGATAAAAAGGACTTTTTATATACAACGTTTTTAAATTTTCTGTTGAATTATTATGCTCAATATGCTCAAACTTGTACTTGATATGAAGTAAATAAAAAAGAAACAAACAAATGTAGAATACTGAAATGTCATTTTGACATTTCATTTTGATTTTCATAGTAACGCACGTATATATTAATAATTTAGTTGCTAGGACCACCCCCTTATCAACCAATAATAGTCTTTTACTTTTTACGGATTTTTCTGAAATAACTTTCCATATAAAACAGAATTAACTGAAAATGAATTCAATTCTGCTTAAAAAAGGCTAAAAGTATAAAAAGAATGCATTGAAATTGTGTTTTA
Organism: Rhyacophila brunnea; assembly: GCF_057557595.1. Lineage (NCBI taxonomy): Eukaryota > Metazoa > Arthropoda > Insecta > Trichoptera > Rhyacophilidae > Rhyacophila > Rhyacophila brunnea. The sequence continues at coordinate 18,878,698 of NW_028232796.1, read as the reverse complement.
ATATATTCTAAAAGATTAAAATGTCTAGCTAGTTGGGAAGTTAGTTAAAAATCGATTGCAAGATTTGTACTGGACAAGCAACCACCAGACAAACAAGAATACGAGCTTATAAAAACATTGTATAATTGAGAATCATCATGCATTAATCCATTAATGTATAATATTTTATAATTACTATTATACTATATTAATAACACAAATACTAAAAAATAATAGTTGTTTTATAAAAATTAGAAGCTACTCAACCTTAAAAATGAAAGATTTTTTTTCCGACCATGTCCGATCCTAATAGGATCATATGGGCCTCCACAGAGTAGAGGTTTGTATTAACAGATTTTGTTTTTTACGAGAAATGGATGTCAGCCACTTGCTCAACCTAATAGGTCGATACCCTGACACACACAAATTGAAAAACAATAGTGTACTTGCCAGACCCAGGATTTGAACCTACGCTACGCGGCCATCGTGGGTGAAAGGTTATGGATTACTTATTTATTGTAATTGACAGAGGATTCTTTGTTATAAAAACTGAAGTGAGTCAATGTCAAAATAATACCTACTAATAATACTATGAATATAATTGTTAGCAGATGCGATACACCACGAAAGCCATTACTTTGAACGTCTTACCGAAATGAATGAAATTTTATGACGCCGGAGCACGTGAAATAATTCCAACTTGCCAAGGATACGATGGTTAATAAAAAAAAATGTTTATTACCTTTAGACTACAGATGTGGTTCGAATATAAGTAAGATAATATATTTATATACAATAATATGAAATACAATATAACGTACGGAAAGCGTGTTGAAGTCAGATATTCTTTGGGCTATAAATAGATGTATTATTTATTCGTTCTGTACTCATATTAGTGTGTAATAAAATACTTAAAGGGTATTTTTTAGATGTTGTTGGTGTTTTTTATAATACATTCATTAATTATTAGAAGTAAGCCTAAGAGTGGGTAAATTTTGGGACCCACATCAGTTGAAATACGACTTTGTAGTGAAGACGGCTAAAATATTGTTTTTTAAACTTTTCTACGTTTTAAGACTGTGTTGATATTTAATCTCCGTGGTTTTATCTAAAAAAAATAATCACTTTTTCTTGGGTATGCATACAATTATAAATTATTTTCTTTCAACGTATGTAGGCGTAAATGAAAACTCTCATTTTAATCATCAAAAATATCGAGCACATCACTTGCTTGCTCTCCTAAGGTGTAAATAATTTATTATAAATATAAATTAAAAAGAACATTTTATATACCACGTTTCTAAATTTTCTGTTGAATCATACAAACTTGACAATTTTATATAATAATGATTTAGGACAAATAAGGCAATTGTCAACTTATCATTTTTTTGCTATTTTGCAAAAAACAAACTAATATACAATACTGAAATTTCATTTTGATTTCCATAGTAACGCACGTATATATCGTGGGTATACTGCGAATAAGCATTAAGTTAAAAATACTAGTTTTGAGATAATCGATTTGAGTTTGGACGGTCTTAACATATTTTATATATATAAAAGGCAAATTCCTTTCTGCGATATTGCTTTGAGTATGACTTAGTGCAGTTTCGCACGCAGAATTTTGTGAATATAGCCTGAGAATGAGAGAAACAAATGCACTAAGTCCATTTATTGCCTTTTCTATGAATAGATGTATGTCTTTTTGACTTATAACATAAATTATCTTCGCCAGTTTTATAGATATGAAAGTGTGTGTTTTTGTAGACTATAGAGCGTACGTTCAAACACGCGCGTTAACATAATTTTACTCCCTTCTTTAATTATAGTTTGTCAATTTATGGCTACGGCCGTATGTTGTAGCTTAACTACTGGAGAATGACAAAAGAAATGGCGTATTTCACAAAAACACTACCTTATTCTTAGGTCAATAATTATTATAAAGCAATCATTATTCATAAGATTTTTATCATACTTAAATGGTCAAAGACATAGCTTATAATAAGTATCTTTAGAATTATCTTCAAATGTGGTAATCTTGCCGATTTTTTGAATAATAAAATGCCTAATTCTTGTCAAATTTGGGATCACAGAGATTATCAATATATTTTTTTATTGTGAATATTTTACAAAAATTATCTCGTAATAAATTATACTAATGGTTTTATAAATGCGTTTAAAAAATAATAAATGTAAAAAATTTTAACATCACTGCACAGTTATCTACCGAAATATGACTATATTCTAAAACGTTAGAGCGAGAGGTTTAAAAGAATACTATTTTATGTAACAAAAATACTTTATGCAGTCATCAAATGTTTAAAATAACTATAAAGGATAATAAGGCTTCAAAATTATATAAATAAATTATCTACAACGTTTAAGGAGTGTCCAGGATCATGGTTTGAAAATACGATAAAAACTCAATTTTGCTCTCGACGAGCATGTCCCCCCTTAAGTCAAAACAGCAAAATTTTGCAGAATACCCACGATATTAATAATTTAGTCGCTAGGACCACTCTCTTAGCAACCAATAATAGTGGATTGGATTACGGATTTATTCCGAAATAACTTTTCATATGTACAAAATGGAATTAACTGAAAATGAATTTAATTCTACTGAAAGATGGCTAAAAGTATCAAAAGAATGCATTGGCATCGTGTTTTGATATATTCTAAAAGTTTCAAATGTCTAGCTAGTCGGAAAGTTAGTTAAAAATCGATTGCAAGATTTGTACTGGATAAACAACTACCGGACAAACAAGAATACGAGCTTAGAAAAACGTGGTAAAATAACCTATTATTGGTGATATAAATTGGGAAGAAAATATCTATATTCAACTAAAATGCTTCGGTTATTGATGTATTCCGCTTATGCTAGATAAATTTACTTTAAATAGATTTTATTAAACTGATATTGCTACTCATATTAATTCAATTAACTTTTGCTTAAGGATGTATATTGTTATGTCCAAATTTATTTTCATTCTATTAAATTACAGTTTTAAACAAAACGTTTATATAAGAAAAGTAAGGCCGTCTTCAATAGAATATTATTTCTAGACAATTCTTTCTTTATGCGACATGCTGTTAAAACTCCCGTAGTTTTTTTTATTATTTATATAGCGCATATATTATATTTTTTACGTCACCACTGTCTTTTATATATTTTATACTCGTCAATTATGCTTATAATAAATCGAGATTATATTTAGATTATATAGAAGCCCATCTGCTATTTTCATAATTTCTAATTTTAAACATATTTTCTAGTCAGGGAAATTTTAACATTTAATGTTAAATAATCGTTTGCTATCGAGTCTTCGGGTATTTTTTAAAGTAACCGATAGTACAATATATTCAACATTACAATATATAACAAACAATATTGCGAAATTACCTCATGTTTATTTTTTTTTTTTATTATTGATATTTATAAAAAAATATGTTTAATTTCAATAGTTTTACTTTTGAAGCCATTAAAAATTTTCCTATTTTCATAAAAAATCTTAGTAGCATACTCATTTTGGACATGTATGCTAATTTCAGACATCAACAATTATTTATTATGTTGCTAATAAAAATTAGGAATATAGTACTGAATTTTTTTCCAAATAGAAAAGAATAATATTCCGCAAAACCACAATTTATTATTGTCCTCCGGCTTTTCTATTTTCATGCATATTCCTGAATATCTTATTTTTTTTTTAAACTGCCTTGAGTTTTACAATACCAAAAAAATATCTCCTTTGGAATGGAAACTATTTTCAATCGTATATCGCATAGCAATAATTCCTTTTATTTAGAAATCTTTTCTTCGAGAAAGAAAACTTAAATTATTGACAATAATCAGCTAGTTAAGTAAGGCTTGTCGAGAAACCAACAAATCTCTCCCAATTTTATTTAATATATGTTATTAAAAAAATATTATTTACCTATTCCAAGAAATATAAGTTCTATTTCATTATGCAATTTAAATATTCCAAACAAATGCCACATTGTAAGAGCGATTTATTAACTTTGAATGAATTTAATTTTAAAATTAAAACCAAATACTTATATAATTATATAATCAATATTGGTAATACAGTGGATTAGTCTGTGTAGCAAATTATATTTAAGTCAAATTACAATATATGCTGAAAGACAGAGAGAGATAAAGAGAAATCAAAAACTATACACATTTCTAATAAGACATTTAGACATTTTAGACTATGCACTGTTTTTATACATTACAACAATACATCTATATTTTCTAATTTTCCTACACCAAATCTGCATTATAACTAAAAAAACATTTATTTATTTATTTAAGAAAACAAAACATTGTGGACAAAACAAAACTAAATTCAAGACATTCACAAGATATGATTTACATTATAACAATTAATATTACACTCACAAGATAATAATTATTAAAAATTTAATAAACTCATATCGGTTAGTATTCTACACCATTGTTTCAGAAATGTTTATTTATGGCATCAGAACACATCAACGACTGTTTGACATACACGCACTGGACCAGTGTAATTCAGACTATGACGAGACAAAGAATTCAAAAACTAACATCGTATTGTAAAATGTCAAATAAAAATAAGATAAAATTTAATCTTTAATACTCATCATCCATGTAAAGATTCAAGTTTTAGTGCACATAGCAGACATACGGACACCATTTCAGGAATAAAATTTCAGATTCAATGTCAGTATCACGCATTATCTGTCCGATACTCTACACCCCTTGCATCCCATTTCATTATGGTTGCAATTCCATTCATATACAGTTTACTGGTTTCTTTTGAAATAATTGTTACCACATATTATTATGAACTGATTGAAAAAAATCATTTTTAATTCTTTGCAAAGACCATCATGACATAGTAATAAAGTTAATATATTATTATTCTCCCATTATATTAGATTTGTTACTCCGTCGTCCAGTCGGTGTCGTCTAATTGGCATTATTAAGTCGCCCATTATCGGACCAATTATGATCATTTCTACGGTCACACACATAAAAATTATATAAGATTATATGAGCCTTTGTAGTGATATTGGTCCAAAAATAGTTTACTCAGCTATCAATACGATAGTATGCAAATAACTTTTGAAGTTTCAGATAGTATAGAAAGTTTCCTTTAGACAGATTGCGGATGAATTGTCCAAGGGTGGCCCGGTAAAAAATACTCTGAGAGATAAGGACATCCACATATTGAGCTATTGGGAGTAAACCTCCCGCGTTTTCCGGATTCCAATATTTTATCGGGAAGAAAAACTGGAATAAAGGTGGTCCAATAAAAGTTTATCTGCACAGTACGGAGAGAAAGGGCCCCATTTGGAACATTCCTCTATCAAAATATACTTGCCGGGGGAAAAAAACTAACGCGGGAAGTATTAACTTCAAGAAGTGTATAGATTTTTGTAGAATGTGTCCAGCTGTTTTTAGAAAAGACTTTGTTGAATTTAAATTCCTTTGAGACGTGAATGGCCATTTCAAAAAAAAGTTTATCAAATTATTGGACATTCCCAAAGGGAGATCAGATGTTATAGATTATAATATTATTATATCGGTAAACAACTAAAAATGATATGTATATAGTAATTTTATAAACCACGATAATCTATTTCACAATTAAAAAAAAATATTTGTTTTTGTTTATATATGTTTTTTTTAGTCAGCCTATAATGTAGTGGGTCCCATGTTCGAATCCTGATTCTGGCAAATACACATATTGTTTTTCAATTCGTGCATGATAGGTTGAGCATGTGGCTAACATCTAATTTTTGTAAAATCAAAATCTGTTAACACAAAACCTTCACTCCGTGGAGGCTCATATGATTTTATTAGGATCAGACATGGTTAAAAAAATAGGTAAGTATAGAGAAATTTATTATTATATTTTTTTAATTAATCATCGATGGTATAATATTTTTTACCCGTGAATTTATCAATAGCAATATAATAATTTATTTTTTAACCTTACTATCTATGTGTATAGTGTTATTTTTTTGGTGAATAATTCAAATACTTACCATTACCATATTATGCACGGAGCAAAATATTATATTTTGATTATATAATACTTTGTTTACATAAAAACGAATTCTTGATAATTTACCGGATGAATCGATATATAAGTAGAGGACGAAAAAAATAAAATCGATTTTATCACAGATAATACACGCGATATATTTTTTTTTAAATAATACACGAAAAAAATATATTTTTTGGGTTGATCATATATCCCCTACTGAAAAATTAAATCCCCTACTGAAAAATAGTTCCAACTTATAGAATAATTTTTCCTACGCACTTTTGTGTCGCTGAATATGTTATTCTAAAGAATAAGTCCTTCTAGTTTCCCTTTTAAACAAGCAGCCTTGATTTTATATAATTATACTCCGACGATATCAGTTAAATATAATATTGTGAAACATAATTATTACTTTATATTTAATATTATACGAAATATTGATTATACGAGTCTATAAAAACCCGATAATAAAGGATTATCTTTACAGAATAAAAAGAAGTGCCACTTTGATACAAACACAAGGTTTTCCAATACTGTTTCTGTTATATTTTTAAAATACTATTTTAAACACGTCCCTGTAAAATTTAAATTCTTCTCGGGCAATAATACCCAGTGGGAAAAAAGTTCTCGGAATTTTTGTTGGTTAACAAAATAATGTAGACGTGTAGCGATACATAAAAATAAGAACTTTTCATTTGTCAAGAATGCCTGTATAATATTAACTTCCTGTAAAGTTGGTTACGTAATACTCTGTAAAGGTCATTCTAAAATATATTTATTTTTAAACTCTAGTACCCACTTTGGCCACGTTATAAAAAGCGACAAATATTACATGGTACAATTTTCTATTCAAAAAAAATTATGTGGTTAAATTAATAATACACATATCACCTTATTAAAATTTAATCCTAATACGACCATATGGGACTCCAAAAAGTATAGGTTGTATTATTTTTTTTTCTTTTACGATAAATGGATATTAGCCACTTGCTCAACCTATAAGGTACATAATCTGGATTCAATCACACAGTATAAAATACCGTGTGAATTTTACAGACAAACGCGAAATCTACGACGCTATAAGCAGACACGTTACCGCTCGGCCAAATTTGGCAATACACTTTGAACGCCGACTTCAAGATTAATTATGTTCAGCTTCAGCGGTAGACTCTAGGGGCCAGGACACGCGGTACTGCGAGTTACATCAAATAGAAAACACACAGCATTGCAAGTTGCCTGCCAGATGTAGGTACATTGCATTATCTATTCTCATCTGGCATAACTAAACTAACCTAGTATTCGCGTCAATGCGGTGAAACGCAGTATATTGCAGCACCGCGTGTCTTAGCCCTAAAGTTCAGATAATACAAATAATAACCAACCTTTTGTAGGCAAAGGAACAAAAGAAACATAAGTAAATTGTCACATTATACAATATAATATTATATTCATCTTCTCGGCATTACTACCCTATATGATGGATTTTGAATAACTACAACATTCGTCTGCATAGATTTTTTTCTACTATAATAGGTTATGAGGTATGAAGACAGTAGTGAAATAATCAAAATCAGAGCCCCTAAATAAAAGAATTAGATCATCATGGTCTTCTCTCTAGTTGTGGATGCTAATTATCACTTAATCCAACATCGAATGTTAAAATATAGTGTTTACAGTAAGAAGAATGGTAAATAATATTATGCTGAAATGATTTCGTTTTCAATATAGCTATATTTTTTGGTATTACGTTTAATCATTACCTGTAATAAAGTACATTTTTATTTTAAGGAAAACGTCAATTTTCCCGTGTGATAAATTTTCCGACCGCGAATATTATTGTCATAAGTTGTGGGCGTATTCTAGCAGAGGTATTTTTTTCTTCTCTTGTTTTGTCTTCTGAATCCAAATTATTTGGATTCAACGTACGGCCTACGTGTTTTCAAATTCTAAGAATATATAAAATATAAACGTGTCATAAACTGTGTGTTTGCCATTATTCCAGTTTTTCTATTCTATTTTTCTCTCTCTCTCCCGAAAACCGTCCATTTCTCTTTTTTGATTTACGATTGTCTGCTATTCTGGCGTTGTATGAAAATAGGTTTCATAATATCTATAAAAATGTACACATAAATAATCAGAGGCGGCATCTATCTTGCAAAATGATGTAATTATATTTAAATTAAAAGTATTACAATACTATTATTAAACAACAATATGTCACTTTATTGTGTAAAATATGTACAAATATTATATTTTTTGCTTTATTTTTCGTTCATAATACATAAACACAATATTAAATAACACATCAAACATAATATTATAATAACATAAATTGAGAAGTGTTCTCGATGCCAAAACTATGTTTATATGAAATTTTAATCCATTTATAGCAATTCTCACTTTTTGTTATACTCGTATTATTTTAAAATAAAAAGTATTAAAAACTCTCAGAATAACTATAAAAAATCCTAAAGCGTGGAATTCGAATTCACATCTCTTAATTTTATTCAAGAGTAAATGATCTAATATTTTAAGCTGTCGATTTTTCTATGACTCATGCAAATTAATTATAATATCTACGCTATCGGAAATGCTTCAAAATTTGCCAAGAACATGAAATCAGCTTTGTAATATTTATATCAATATTAAAGCCCACGATGGCCGCACGACTTAAGCATCGGCTTATAATTCCGTGGGTCCCAGGTTCAAGACCTGCCTCTGAAAATACACACGTATTGTTTTTCAATGTGTGTATGAGTCTCAGAGTATGGACCTAATAGGTTGAGCAAGTGGTTAACATCCATTTTCTCGGAAAAACTTTGTTAATACAAAACTTTCACTCTGTGGAGACCCATATAATCTTAATAGGATCGGACGTGGTAAAAAATATTTTAAATAGTGTTATGTATTAACCAATTTTATTTACGAATTATGAATAATTGTATTTTTTTTATTCTATACCGAATATTATAAATAACTGATATTTATAATGATATCCTATTGATTGTTTATTATACACTGCTATTTACCGTGCGTTTTTACTATTTTAAAAATGAAATTCATACAAATTTTACAAATATAGGGAAAATTAATAATCATAGTGGCTTTTTGACTTGTTTAATTTATTGAAAAATTGTATTTTTAACAGAAAAAATAATCACGAGATCGCAGAATTTGAAACAAGAGCAACCCCTTTAACAGATATGAATATCAATTAAAAATCTTAAAATAATAATATTAGGTACTATCGGTTGTCACATAAAAGATGAATAGAAATAGGTACTTACGTAATAAAACAGTTCCATTCTTTTAACTATTTTTTATGAAGATTCTTTCAAAGTTACTCCTATAAATTAAATAATTACAGATGACAACAGTAAAAGAAAAAAAATAAAAAATATAAGTATAGAATAATATTATATTATTGTCGTTTTGACCGTATAATTCAAACTTCCAGTGTATTACAGAATAAAAAAATCCTCAATAAACAAAGAATACATTTTGTTTTCTTGTCTTATCAAACAGTAGGCAGTCATTCGTTAGCATCAATCTCAAATAACAATAGGTCCTCTGAAATGATTTCAATATTATTTTCCTTTACTCTCTTTGCTTCGAACATGCCTCCTTGGCCGATCGGTAACATTTCAAATCTCAATTTTCAACATGAGTCACCAACCAGTCAAAGGAAAACTGAAATTAAATCCATTTGCATTTTATACATGCGGAGTTGTTTAAACATTAGATTTGCGTTGTAAAGGGTTGCGAGAACGATTTTGGGGTAAAAGTGTTGGAGGAGAAAGAGACCGTTTGGAGGTTGCTTGGATAAATACAGAAGCGAAAGTTTATTGCTATGTATACAGTATACAGGTGGTACAAGAGTAAAATATAACTCAGGAGAGATATTAGCAGTCTAAGGCTCGGTGAAAGGAATGCTTGAGTCCCAGGCACGGTGAGAGAGTACGCTAGTCCGAAGCTCGGTGAAAATGAGTACTGTACGTTGCGATACTGTGAATAATCTGAGATAACCCATCAACTATGACTCGCTATTTTAATACATGAATGTTTGATAAATAGCAAGAGTGTAGTTCGCAATCTGCTGCCCGCTGCAACATTGTAACTTCAAAGCGTTTCGATGACAAAGCCCGAGGTCTTCGACCTTTATCAAAATTAGTCACATCTGTAGAATACGCTGTTCATAGATGCGGCGATTGTGCAATAATTGAATGACTCACTGATTCTTGCATTGTCGTAATTACGCTGACAAATCCCGAGGTTGATGCCCGCTACAAACCGTTCATATGGTTAAGAGTTTGTGGATTCTTCTAAATTTAATGTTTCCAAATATTTTATTAGCCAATTACAAAAAAGAATAAACCAGATAGAATAATATTATGTACGCAAGCATAATATTTTAAAATGCATGCAAAATATATTATTAAATATATCAAACCTTTCAATCAAGCAGCTTACTAATAATATTCAATTAGATAATCGTTCCACGCATGTTGCATATTGTTTTTATCTGCAATATATATAAAACTACCAAAATTGTAACGTCATGTAAAATAAACTAGATATCAAACAATAAAACAACATTAAACAAAAATATTACAGTGTTTCAATATCAATATTCTTGTAAGATAGAATTATCATTGATATGAAGGTTACCAAAGATGAAATAACTTACATTAATGACAATCTACAAGAACTTGATAATATAATGAAAATTGGAAAAAAATATTTAGTAACTTGTCGCGGAAATTTAATATTATTCGATGACTAAATATTGTTACAGTAAACTATGCCAGGTGCAAAAATGCGTTAGAGTAGGGTTTTAAATATATGGTGGAAATATATTTCATATTAATAATATTTTGTTTTATTAATTAGTGGTTTACTTTGCGTAAAAAACATCAAAAATGTAGGTTTGTTTTACGTCCCTGTTAATCGCTCTAGATTGTGTTTTGGAGGAAAGGTTCAAGACACCACACTTTGGGCATTTGCCGGAACAAGCAATAATCTTACGGTTCCATTTGTATTCATCTTTCCTCCTCGCCAATTACTTTTTTGTGGCTTTTCCATTTTCGGGAAACTCCCTTTCAACTCTACGTACTAACCTCTATCAGAAATCACACAATCACGGATTTATACTAAAATTTTCCAAGGGTATAAATGAAGTATTATTTTATATAACATATTTATTAATTTATTCTGAAAAAAACAGGTATTTAAACATAACAGTATTTGGCCAATGCGATATTGTGAATAGTAAAGAAAATAATATACAATAGACGAAATACTTATTTACTAGTAACAATAAATATAAAACAATATAATCGCACGTATAAATTATGTTCTTGTGAAATAGAAAATTAAATTAATAAAAATATTCAAAAACTAACAAAAATTAAATAATACATGGAGTAAATATCATCATTTTTATGTCATAAAAACGCTGACCTTGCGAAACACAGCATCACAAAATATCACATCTATTCTGATGACCCCACGAAAAAATATCAAAAAAATACAAAACAATAATATAACATAGAGTAAACAGTGGAAGATACAATGCTTACGCAGCAGGAAAGTTTTCAATTCATAAAAATACTTTAATTTAAATATTATCATCATCATCATCATCATACAGTCTTAAACTCGCTCAAGAACTTCTTCTATTTTCCCCTATCCTGGTTTTATGTCATCAAAGTGTATAACATGGTTGTTCTAGCTTCCTTGTTGACACTATACAATCACCGACGTTTTGGCCTCCCAGCCAACCTCTGGTCGACTATCCTGTATGTTTCTTGGCTGTTGAGAACTAGGGACATGGGAAAACATCCAAATTTATTTTATTTAAATAAATATATCAAACTAAATATACAATCGAACAGGCTAACTGCATTATGTACAACATCATGAAATAGTAGATCAATCCATACAGGAGGATTTACATATTAGTGGGATATAATCTCGACTAAAATGTCAAGATATCAGTTAATTAATGATTCCACCACGTCATATTACACAGTTTCGTTTAGTTTTGTATGCAATTACAAAACGAAATTGGCAAAACTATTAGTTTTATCAGGATAGGTACATGCTCCAATACAAAATGTCAATAATAAAATTCCGAAATAGTTCAAAGTGAACTCGTATTAAGATGGAGATATTTTTATTTTAATCATATAAATATAGATGAAATATTAATTGGAATTTAAAAACTAATCAGCACGACCTGCAAATTATATTCTTAGTTCAATCAAAACAAATACGTATGACTGACAAGTTTGCACTATTTATGTCTAATCTTAACAGCCTACCTCCATCCCTCTCCACTGGTCATGTGCTACATCAATATATCTTTACCATTATTTATAATTTATTGTAGTATGAGTGGCTACTAAAACTATTGCTTTTATTAATTTATATGATTGATATCTTGGAAAAGCCTCATTCACAAAATGTACGAAAGATGTTTTTTTTGAGGTAATTAATAATTTGTTTGACTAGATTCGTAAACGACATCAGGATGCTATAAATCTAAATATTTCTTCATAATTTGTATACGACTTATAAATAAAGAATCAAATGAAAAGATAAAATAAATGTTATAGACTCTAATTATTTGGTAAATACAGGTTTATTTTTTTTTTCGAAAATCTAATAAAATGATTATTGTGTACAATATAAGTCCAATAAAAGTCACTGAAGTGGATTAAAAGAATTATCAGACACTCGTGTTGAAGAATCTAATTTTACAGTAAAAGAATGAATGTTATTTCAAATTCTATCTTTAATGTTTCAAATAAACCATTTAAAAACTTGTGTATGGCATAGTAAAACCGTGACGTCAGCATTTTCCTAACTAACCAACTGACAGGGAGACGTCAAAAATTATCTCATTATATTTTTTTCGTCCATTTGTTTCGTCACTTTTTCGAATTCAACAAAATGTATTGACCCTTGTCAAGAGACAAATAATAGTAATGGCACTTTGCCCCTTTGACCGAGTGTTTGTTTTTTTGTTAACAAGGGTGAAGTCAAAAGCTGGATAATCATCAATAATAAAACTTAGTTTAAATTATTTTTATCATGATACGATTTTTACGATATTCAATAAGTTCGCGGTTTTTTAACATTATAAATTTACTCTAAAATTCAATTTTTTCATAAATACGAAAATGTATTTTTCATTCGTCAAGTTGACTATTTTTCATACTTTATTCATAATATTTCTAAAACACGGACTTCCTACTTAATTACGACAAATTTAAATAGTATTTCTTACATGAAATGCTTATCAAGTTGCGTTAATGTTGACTATTGGTTTTTGTGTTTTAAATTAAGGTATCGATTATTAAGTACCGTATTTACGTATGGATCACTTAAAATTTTAGTTATAACGTACTTGTACTTGCTAAACTTTTTTTTTATTCAACAAATAATTCAAATGATTTAAGAATAATTCGATGATTTGTGAAAAGATTTTTTTAGTAGGTTTATATCTAAGGTGTTTTTAAATATGTTCATTGAATATTATAGATTGTTAAATTCTGAAATCTTCTTATTTGTTGAATTGAATTGAATTGAAAGTTGAATTGAATATTTTAATGGTCATTATTTAGGTTTTAGACTTGCTGCTTGTCGTGGTAATATACGTCATTTTGTTATATTGTTACTAAAATGTAATATAGGCAGTAGGTCTAATATTTGATTTAAGCGCTATACAAAAATACTAACGTCACCATTAATAACACCAAAGGCCATAATATTTTATACGACGTCTCCCACAAGGACATAACCCACACGACAGGCAACATATCTCGCGGCAAGGCGATCATTAAGTAAAGCAGACGCTACACGGTGTCGCCAAAAAAGTGATAAGACCTCCTTCAAAACGGCCACGAAAAAATTGGTCGCGATAAATAACAATTAGCTGGCATGAGACCTTTATGGCTTGATCCTTCGGGGGAAGGCTCTCGAGCCGACAGTAAAAAGACTTTCATATCTCCCTTGAGGCTTACACCTAGGGATGTCACAACGAAAGAAAAAACGACGATACTTAACTTAGGTATCGTATTAAAAAAGTAACCATTCATATCGGTTTATTATTTGATTGCTATTTTATCCATTATCAATAATAAGTATAAATAATTTTAATATTATCATGACAATCTAAACAGCTATTGATTAATAAATTAAGCCGTTTTAATATTATAACAATGATAATGATAATAAAATGAATTTTCCGACTAGTTTTCTTCTGGGTGTGCCATCAATGCAATCATTGTCCACCCAAAGACTGATTGCCCTTTTAAAGCATTTATATTTACTTCTTTGTGGGTTCATTTACAATCCATATATACTGGCAAATATTAATATTCATGTTCCCACCAATATCACTCGTAACTCTACGGTTTTATGATACCCCGTCGCAGAACGGATGTGATGTTTAATATTATCTACATATGTCGTTGGTCGTTTGTAATTAAGTTATTTTTATAATTTGTATTTATTATGTATTACAGCGCATTGGCCAATCGCTATAGTGCCATAATACTCTTTTCTAAATAAATAAATGATATATTATTATTCTGTAAAATATAACGCAATTAATAATACATACACTTATGTATGCTTACATACTAACTGTAGTCTAAAAATAGCTAAATAATATTATAGTATCTTTGTTTATCCGATAATATTTGTGCGTCTCATCAGGTGATCACACCATGATAAAAATTGGGGGAATCGGTAGTTTTTTCGAAGATGGTGAACTAACCTAACTTTCTCTTAGGTTTGCTTACATACTGTAATTTAGATGATAAAACATATCTATATTTTGCTTTATTATTACGTATTTTTTTTATTATCCGCCGTATAAATAAGAACGATTCTTGGAAGTATTTAACTATATTTCACTGACAATCGGGAATATCAGTAGTTTTTTCTTCCAAGATGGAAAACTAACTTGCCATTGTTAATGCCTATTGAAAGGGCAACTAATGAGTTCAACTAAATTGCTTCGGGTATTGATGCACATTACTTGCGTGAAAGTTAGTTTAAATAAACATTGTCTTATGTATATACTATACTATATGTGTACATTTGAAAAATCTTACTAATTTCATATTGTTATGTCATTATTTCATGTTTTTAACGTTTTAAACTTATAATTTTTGAGGTTATAAGTTTCAAAATCGTTAATCTCCAAATGCTGACATTTTAAGATATTCGCAAAAACGGTCAAGTATATTTGGTATGTACTGTAAATAGAATATTTTATTCATTAAAATTAATAAATAATCATGTTTAAAGTTAGTTGTTAAACATAAAAACTGGCGACTGGCAGATAAAAACCATTTTGCAATCAGCGTTAGGTTTAATTCTATTTAACTATCAAACAGAGAAGGATTTGATATTTTATGAATATAGTATGCACATATGATAGAAAGTTACTTACATAATCAGTAATCATTTAATGTAAATAAATGAATTAAAGTCTGAATCTTGTTATAAGAAGAAACCTATCATATAGAAACAGAAGTAACATAATTTTTAGCTCTGATGTAATCTAATCTTTAACGGCCCACGTGCTCGTCGTAGGTCAAAATTGAGTTTTTATTATATTTTCAAACCATGATCCTGGACACTCCTTAAACGTTGTAGATAATCTATTTATATAATTTTGAAGCCTTATTATCCTTTATAGTTATTTTAAACATTTGATGACTGCATAAAGTATTTTTGTTACATAAAATAGTATTCTTTTAAACCTCTCGCTCTAATGTTTTAGAATATAGTCATATTTCGGTACATAACTGTGCAGTGGTGTTAAGATTTTTTACATTTATTAATTTTTAAACGCATTTATAAAATTATTAGTATAATTTATTACGAGATATTTTTTGTAAAATATTCACGATAAAAAATTATATTGATAATCTCTGTGATCCCAAATTTGACAAGAATTAGTCATTTTATTATTCAAAAAATCGGCAAGATTAACACATTTGAAGATGATTCTAAAGATACTTATTATAAGCTATGTCTTTGACCATTCAAGTGTGATAAACATCTTATGAATAATGATTGCTTTATATTTTTATGTACCGTTTAAAAAAAATAAAAAAAAATCGGTTAGGTACATGTTCAAACACGCGCGTTAACATAATTTTACTCCCTACTTTTATTATAGTTTGTCAATTTATGGCTACGGCCGTATGTTGTAGCTTAACCACTGGGGAATGACAAAAGAAATGGCGTATTTCAAAAAAACACTACCTTATTTTTAGGTCAATAATTATTATAAAGCAATCATTATTCATAAGATGTTTATCATACTTGAATGGTCAAAGACATAGCTTATAATAAATATCTTTAGAATTATTTTCAAATGTGTTAATCTTGCCGATTTTTTTAATAATAAAATGCCTAATTCTTGTCAAATTTGGGATCACAGAGATTATCAATATAATTTTTTATCGTGAATATTTTACAAAAATTATCTCGTAATAAATTATACTAATGGTTTTATAAATGCGTTCAAAAATTAATTAATGTAAAAAATCTTAACACCACTGCACAGTTATGTACTGAAATATGACTATATTCTAAAACATTAGAGCGAGAGGTTTAAAAGAATACTATTTTATGGAACAAAAATACTTAATGCAGTCATCAAATGTTTAAAATAACTATAAAGGATAATAAGGCTTTAAAATTATATAAATAGATTATCTACAACGTTTAAGGAGTGTCCAGAATCATGGTTTGAAAATACAATAAAAACTCAATTTTGACCTTCGACGAGCATGTCCCCCCTAACGACTGCCTATCCTTTGTTTATTTTTTTTAGTTTTGAAGATGCAACTTTCATTATATTTACTTACACAAGCCTTAAAAAATTGGGTCATTTAAGTTGATCTCCTGTTTTGATTTTGTTTTGTATAATAGACAATAGAAAGAAAATCATCCTTATGGTAGCCGAGTGCCGCTAGGATACAGCTGATAGTTCTTTTAGTTTTACTCTGTCTTCCTGAAAGATTTTTTTATATGATCAAAAATAGAAAAGTACTAATCAGAAACTATTGAGAAAGTATCAATACTTTATAGTACCCAAACTTACATCCCTATAAAATGCGTCTTACTACGATATCTCTTTTTACATACGACCGTCTTCTGTCAGTATTACACGAAGGAATTCGTGGGAACTGTCAATAATCGCGAAGAGTTATTTTCGAAGTGTAAAAAAATACTACGGTTAAGGATATAGCATGGCTTAGTGTCTAAAAAGATCAAGATAAACTTTAAATATAATATGAGATCAACGTAGTGTACAAACACTTTACGATTTGTATGGATTAGTTATTTTTTGTACAAAAGAATACGTAATATACATAAAAAGTCTAACAATATATATATATACGTATGTAGTAGCGTATTTTATAGTATGGGTACAATATCAAAACTTAAATAGGTACATTGTATTTTTTAGAAAACTTCAATCTATTGAATAAAAATCAATTAAAAAAATCAACGAATGCATTTCCATGACAGTTTTTTTAAACCTAGTTATTTGTGATAGAATATTTAGTAAAACGGTTTTCTCTGAAGCCCTTGTTTGCATTGTTTTCTCTGTAAGATCTACTGCTATATATCGATCTATTGAGTTGAGCAAAGAGCAAATGGCCAATATATGTATAAAGGATTATGCAAATTTTGGTACGAATGAATTATTTAGATGCAGTAAGACCAGTTTTTTACGAGTGGTACGGAATATGACTTGTTTGAATTACATGTTTTCCAAATCAAAATCTTCCATCTCCAATTACGAAAAGTCAATTACCAATAATAGCTTATAGCGAAAACTGTTGGGCGTAACGATACCTCTTTTAT
Organism: Rhyacophila brunnea; assembly: GCF_057557595.1. Taxonomy (NCBI): domain Eukaryota; kingdom Metazoa; phylum Arthropoda; class Insecta; order Trichoptera; family Rhyacophilidae; genus Rhyacophila; species Rhyacophila brunnea. The sequence continues at coordinate 18,860,780 of NW_028232796.1, read as the reverse complement.
AATTTTCGAAGAAGTAGGTATAGCTCAATGACGCCTCAAGGACAAGAACCGTACCGAACAGGAACTTTTGTAGAATGTAACGGCCTCTCTTGAATCACTTGTGGGTTTTTCTCGCCCCAAATGTGGCAGTTTTTCTTATAACTGTAATCTTTTGGTTTTAATTATTGCATGAACTGGATTCTGTACGAGTAAACGTGAAGGTCTTTTTACAAAATTTATCGAAAAATCCGTATGAGAGGCCTAATTGCTGCGATCTTCATCGAATCGATATTTTTGACTCTGCGGCCACACTTTTGCATACAGTAGCAATGTTTTGCGTAAATAGACTATAAAATATGTACAGATGTCAGGCAATCTAAAAAACTACCAGTTTCTTCAATTTTCTTGAATTCTGTCTTTAATTTTTGCAGTACGACTGTCGAAAATTTGCCATTTTCGTAGTATAATTTTACAATTTTTAAGCATTGTTCTGTGGAAAAATGATCTATTGTATTCTATGGTAGACTTTCAGCTGACGATATGTCACAAAAACGCGCAAAATATTTAACAAATAATAAGTGACAGAACTGTTAAATTTGCACCACGAGTTGAATAATCCTGTAGTGACAAATTCTTTTAATATTACATCCACTGTGTGAATGCCCATTTGCTTCATTTAGTAGCTTAATTAGTTTCTACTTATCTTTGAAATAAACAAATATTTATTTGTATTTTTATTGTCTTATAATATAACTACGTATTTAAAGGAAAATTTAAATTTAATTTAATATTTTGTTATCCTTCCATTATAATATTATATCCTTAGTAGAACAACACTCGTTGTAATATAGGTTAATAAAAGTAAAGTCAATTAGGGAATAAAAAAAGTTTTTATTACGTTCCTTTTCACTAAATACTCATGATAAAGGCAGCTAAAAATGTTAGTAACTTTGCAAGATCATAAATGCACATTATGGAGTTAGGCAAAGTATTGTCTTGACTTAGACCGCCGCGATTATTACCCGAGAAGCCTTTTTAGGGCCTTAAAAGCTTTCCGTATACGCCAAACGTAAAGTCTTTACGTACACTCTACCATTGGATTGAATAAGTTTGTATTATAGTATATAAAATAAACTTAAAAGGATAAATGTCCTATAGGGAGTATTAAGCATTTAGACATATTGACTTTGATTCGTAAATTTATAGTGCAACCTTAATTTGGTGAAAATTTCTCTAATAATTGTTATGTTTCTAACACGGTTCAAATAAAGTTAATTCTTGTGTATTTTAAATATAACTGTTAATCACATTGCTTACGTATATGTATATAATATGGCAACAAATCATACACTTGTATACAATTTACTGATAAATTAAATTGTAGTGATTTAAATAATCAATATGTAGGCATCCAAAAAAAATCGTAGATTAATCGTAATATTTAAAATATATTTCTTTACATAAAGTAGTGAACTTTACAAATTCTTTTTATTACTAATACTTATAGTCATTACAAATCAATTTATTTATTTTTACTTTACGTGGTATTCTGTTCAATTTTGAAACGCCACTCACTGTTCTGTGTTCGGACACTTTTCAGTTACTAAAACATTTAGTTGTAAGTAAATTAAAAAGTAAGCTGCTCGACTAAAATAGTAGTAGGTATAATCTATACAGGGCTTAAAGCTAAATCCTGCGGTACTAAAGATATTCTCCTGAAGGTATCAAGTTTTATAATATTATGACACAATTTAATATATTTTTATATTTTACTTATAATTTACTGAATAATCAAAACATGATTAAAACAACAGTGTTATATTTTCAATGCGCAGTACAGTGCTATTGTAGATTTACTAACGGCATCTTACATAATAATGACATATTTTTATATTTGTTAGACACTTATGTAATGGAAAGTTAGAAAATTCAATTGTCAGTAAGCCTTGATTATCTAAAAGTAGAGTAAAAGCAGTTATAGAGATTTAAAAGTATATTACTATTATAAAAATTTTGGTGGACTCCATTTTATATTGTTAGTAAAAGCTCCATTTATTGCTCACGCACAAAAGGAGTGAGGCCAAATCTGCAACTAAAAAGAAAATTGAATTACTTGAAGTACTTAGCATGGCGGTTGATTTTTATTTAACGTTGGAAATTTCTTCGCTATGCTTCAATAAACTTTATACAATACATTTCACTCTCATGAGTACCCAATTTTTTATCCACTATAATTCAAAATATATTATTAATATAATACAGACAATAATACACCTGAATTTATTTTATTCAATGGATATATCACAATACTTAATATAATTACCACATATTATTGAATGAACGTTCTTTGAAACACTTTATAAACTTACCAACTTGTTATAAAAATATTTAAAAAAAAAAAAAAAAAAAAAAGGTCCGGAGCAAGACTCAAACTGACACCCACTTATTGTTAACCGTGTCCGCAATTTTTTACGTGAGTTATTGTATCAAAAATATATGGTCGTAAACTCTCGTGGCTCTCATGGTGCAGTGCATAAGGCGCTGGCCTTCCATCCCGTAGGTCTGGGTTCGATTTCCGGTGAGGTCAAAATATATTTACATAATCTAATATGTAAATTCTTCAAACCTGGGAGTTATACCACTATTATTGGGCTTCACGGCCTGTTGTGGAGTTTAATAAAGAAATAAATAATTTAAAAAAAAAAATCATGTCTAAATAAAATACGCAGTAAAAACCACCGGAATATAAGAAAAAGACAAGAAAATACGTATGTAAGTAACTGGATTAAAAATACAATCATATCGTATAAGCGTTATTATCGGATATTTGATTCCAATCAATATCAAAATATTGTTCTTATTGAATCTAATAAAATTGTAATATTACTGTTTGCAATGCTCCACGAACATCAGTGTATTTTTTTGTATTTATGCTAGATTGCCATCTTTTTTCAGAATGAGATCAGAGTGAGAATCTCACGGTGAGATTTAATACGTACAATTGACGTATATATAACCTTAATTTCGTCGTTATTAGCAATAGTTTATTTAGTCAAATTTGTTATTCAACTGTTATGCCTACTAAGTAGAAAACATCCAAGGATGTGCAAAATCAATCTATAATCTAATGGTACCTACTAATAATAAAATTAGGTATCTCTTTGGACCAATATTGAAACTATGAGGTAGGGCGTGACTGTTTGTTATTTTATATCTCATTAACTACTAGACCAATATTAATGAAACTTACACTTATATATTATGATTAATATGTTTAGTAAACGTTTGGCAGGCTTTCATTTCAATTCGAAGTATTTCAAAATAATTTTGCACCTTCTAATAATATGAGGTGAGGTGCTGGGGCACAGAACTATCTACCTTTTATTTCCAAATTTCACCCGGATGCCATCATGAGTGAATGATTAACAAATATAATATATTATATTAATCATTAGATATGTTAATAATAATAATACTATCGTCTGAAGGTAATTGATGGAATTTGAATTTAAATTCTAATGAATTTAAGCTCTGTTCTATTTCATTTAGGTCATTTTTGCGACCCGGGTTTCGCCTTTCGGCATCTTCAGACTCCGTGTACACTCACTAAAGGTAAATACATACTGACAACGAACACTCTTAACTCTAGCTTATATAATAAATCAATACAATAAATTAGGTAAAAACTCCATTACCTATGTTTTAATAGTATTCTGATATGTCATAATATACATTCACTAATTCTACGCCAAAAGTTTGTAATCTTATTAAGTATAAATTACCCAAGCAAAACGCTTCAATGAAAAATGTTTCCTTACTAGTGACCTTGAAGTTTAAGCGGTTTGAATTTTAAAACTCTTAACCCATTCATTAAAAACTTTTACTGCCAGATTTTTGCGATTCGTTGGTCATTGATAATTTTTGTTTGCATGGTTATTAGCATATTGATTCGAGTGAGTTAAGTTTATATTACGTTTGTATTAAACATAAGAATTTACGTACACATATATTTGACAAAGATTAAACCTATCCTAAATCATGGTGTTTAGTAATTTTTTAATTTGAAATTTGACTTACGAATATCAAGGTGATATCGAGGTTAAAAAATGAATAATCATAAAAATAAAAATTATAATGTTGGCATACCTTAACTACATCGTGAGGCATACCCAGAGATATCTACTCCTACATATTGATACCCTGGAAAAATAAAAGCGTCCAGACCCAAGAATCTCAGATATTGATTGAAGCCCAGCACTCCATCCCTATGTTGAGTTATGGCGGATATTTTAATTTTTTTAGAATTATTTATAACCATGTCCTTGATTTTTTGTACAAGGTGATTGTTAGTAATTTTGGACAATTAAAAACACCCAGGCCTTGAGATAATCACATAAATAGTGTGTCCTTACCGGGAATCGAACCCATAACTCTCGGGTGGAAGGCCAGCTCATTACTCACTGCACCACGAGAGCCACCTGGATATAAATCGCATGTTGTACTCTTAAAACCTCACAAAATAATAAACAACAAAATAATACAAGAACACCGCATAAAATATCTATTAAATAAATAGATGGATGAACACAGTTCACTACAGATTATAATCCAGCATTCTTTTAATGTCTTAATCTCTCACAAAGTTTTTAAGTTTTTATCTCTATGAACCACCTTGTACAAAAAAGTAAAGGCATGGTTCGTAATATATATATATTTAAAACCACCTGTTAAATATTATAGAACTACAAAATACTAGTATGACTTAAAGAGGTGCAAGAATATTGGCGAGTTTAAAGAGTCTAGGTGGCAACATAGACTATGAAAAAAATACGATATGTTATAGCCATATAGATACTCGTAGTCAATATTTAATATACGCATAGATATTAAAATATTTCTATCTATAGGTTAGGTTAGGTTAGGTTAGGTTAGGTTAGGTTAGACATTATGACACCGCGCAGCGTGGATAGACCTCCTTTCCAAGGCCACACAAACGCATTTGTTTTTTCCTAATATAAAGTGGCGCATATAACCAGATTGACTCCAGACACTTGAACTTCTCAATTCTTAGCCGGACACGGAGGTTTTGTTTCTAAGCTCTGTCAGACTTGCCTATGAGGCGAATTGCAGGATGCCGATCACACCCTTTAGAAGTATCCCCATGCGTCGGTTGAAAGGGAAGAACTTCTCAACTCAGTCTGCCATTTCAACCGGTCGGCCATTGCGAATTGGTATCTACAAGGGAAAATTTCTGAGCTTTTAAAAAGTTTGCGTCATTTTACGGTAAGCGAGAAGGTCTTTTTTATGGGTTTGGGTCAAAATCCCGAAGGCCGAAATCCCGAATGCTGAAATGCCGAATGGCCGAAATCCCGAAAGCATAAATCCCGAAAGCCGAAATCCCGAATACCGAAATCCCGAACGCTGAAATCTCGAATGGCCGGAATCCCGAAGGCTGAAATCCCGAAAAATAGAAAAATACAAACATCAATAATTTCGCAATCTTGATTTGCGCAATTTTTACAAGAGAGAAAAAAACACATTTTTTTTGTAAATATAAAAAAACGATAAATAAAAAATATAAATATCAATAATTGCGCAATCTTGAATTGCGCAATTTTCTTTTCGGGAGAGACAACTTTGTAGAACTAGTGGATTTTGTCTCTCTTGAATTTTTTTTATTTTTCGGGATGTCAGCCATCGGGATTCCGGCCATTCGGGATTTCGGCCATTTGGGATTTCAGCGTTCGGGATTTCGGTATTCGGGATTTCGGCTTTCGGGATTTAGGCTTTCGGGATTTAGGCTTCCGGGATTTCGGCCATTCGGGATTTCAGCATTCGGGATTTCGGCCTTCGGGATTTCGTCCGGCACCCCTTTTTTATCAAGAATTAACCGTAATATATTATATCGAAGTAGGAATCACGCACACTCTACTGCAGGTCAACCAAGGTCTTGGGAATCTGCTCTTGCGCATCTATTCTATACACAAGACTGCAGTAGGCCGCTATCGGCAGCTATTGAAGGTAGTTTTTTTTTTGTAACAATTACAATAAGTTAGCCGTCTAAACAGACAAAACTGTCAATCTCGCTCTAAAATTTATCACAGCCGAAAGAGGTGCTGTTAAAACATAGCACATATTGTAACAATTACAACTAACTTATTGTAATTGTTACAATAAGTGCCAATACTTTGATAGCGGCCTATAGCAGCTTTGTGTATAGAATAGATGCGCTGGGATACTTTCGACACAACTTCAAAGACCGCCTAACTTTCGTTACGATACAGTATACCACCTGCATAACGGATGTGGAGATGTGGCGGGTGGTATAGGTAAAAGCATTGTAGATATCTATAATAATTTTATTTTTCTAGTAACAATGATGACGGATGCAAAATTGCAAAATTATTTCTCGTTGAATATATTCGAAGAATTCAGTTTTCGCAGTTTAACGAAGCATGCAAGGCAGGTATGTAAAATGCTCCAGCGGTAATATGCAATGAATGCCGCACCAATGTAGTGCAGTACGTATTATATAAACACACGGCATATTATTATGGTGGCCTTGGTACCCTAACTATACTACACTTTATTATTTCCATAAGAAAATACAACGAAATTCCAAACAGACATTCTTCTTTTGCCTAATGAAGAAAGAGGCAAAGAATGGGAAGAAACGGAATTTCCGTTGTAATGTTTTGCGACACAGGAAATTAAAAAGCCTATCATACTTTTCTTATGGTTGGAAATTATAAATAAATAAAATGTTTTGGCAAAATAAGAGATTTTAGTTTTTTTGTGTCAATATGGAAATTCTTCATGGGAAATGAAGGTTTTTTAATCTTAATAATTTGTTCCGATCCCTAAGGGACTGTGTTTGATAAAGAGATTTTTATTTATTTACGTATTTTATTACAACGTTTTTTACCACGTTTTTATTAGCTCGTATTCTTGTTTGTCCGGTACAGATTTTTTCTGTGCAGTACAAATTTTTTCTTGTTTGTCAAGATTTTTAACTAACTTCCCGACTAGCTAGACATTTGAAACTTTTAGAATATATCAGAACACGAAGACAATGCATTTTTTAATACGTTTGGCCATCTTTAAGCAGAATTGAATTCATTTTCGGTTAATTCTGTTTTGTATGTTTCGGAAGAAATTCGTTAAAAGTAATATTTACTACTCACTATTATTGGTTGCTAAGGGATTCTAGCAACTAAATTATTAATATATACGTGCGTTACTATGGAAATTAATATGAAATATCAAAATGACATTTCAGTATTCTATAATATTTATTCAGTATTTCTATCAAGTAAAAAAAAGTATTTATTAATACATAGAATTGCAAGTTTATGTAATTCAACAGAAAGTTTAAAAACGTGGTATATAAAAAAAATATCTTGTAATTATTTGTATTCTTGATAAGCAAACAAAAAAGGGTATGTACTTAATAAATATTTAATACATACCTATGATTTTATGATAACAAAAATTTATTGTGTCTTAAATACTAATTTGTCTTTATTCGACTAATTACCCGCTAAACGCTTGTTATATTAGGGGTGTAGTGTTTGTGTATTGACTTCAATGGTATACATGCCCAGTGAATAACCTGCAAATCGTACAGCTGTCATATTTTAACTACACTATAAATACATACTTTGTGCTATCATTTACTTGTTTTAGATAAAGGAAAATTATTTTGAATATCGAATTTATACGCGAACACGAAAGACTGTGAATATTAATTTTGTCAAATCAAGATTCAACATTGTGACATTATGTGTCTGAGTAAAGCGCAATGTGTGCTATAAACGCTCATGCATGCATGTGAAACATGGAGTCTTAATGTAAGGGATATTCAGTAATTACGAGTAGTGCAACATGGGATGGAATGGTACTATTTGGGATAATGCGTAAAGATCACAATAGAAACCAATGGACAAAGAAGCAGACAAGAGTACGCGATGTGATAGAGTTTGCTAAGCAGATGAAATGGCAATGGCAGGACATTTTGCTCAGCAAGTGGACAACCGTTGGACACAAAAACGCCCACGGTGACACTCTTAAGACCCACTGGATAGACGAGCTCATAAAGTTTGGTAGATATATGTGGCAGCAAAGAACTAGGGATCGAGAAGAGAGAACTAGTGGCTCAACCACGGCTGATTACAATGATTTCATATTTTATATTATGCAGTATTTATATTTTTACAATTTAATGTCAATTAACAAACAATTTCTTCATTTTATTATCGGGCAAGCAAAATTTAAAAATTGGCAATAATTTTCATTGCACAACATGACTTTACATCACGAAATATGATTTTTGACAGCTGTCATTCTATTTTGATAAATGCATGGCTTAAAACGTTTTTCTATGCATTTCAACTTAAGCCTAGTTCACATAATACACAGGCATTGTATAATAGCTCCTGTTATACGGACAGTATTACATACTTAGAATATTTTTCTGATAGATATTAAGTGTTAAAAAGTTTTCCATTTAATAATGTTTTCTTTGTAAAAATAATCTATTATGACGCACACGTGCGATTCCGTCAATAAAATAATATGAAAAAATCCGGCGCTATTCTAAGCTTAACTTCTCAATGATAAAACTTTTCCCCACTTTTGTGTTTGACTCTGTTCGTATGAAAAAGACGTGCTAGCCTCCAAAGAATAATAATATATTTTCAACTCTAGACTAGAGAAATGATAAAGAAAAAGTTTGCTGAGAATTTATTCGAACAAAAAATGTCAGAAAGGGAGCGTGAATTGTGCACGAACATTCAATAATAAACTCGACTTTAACTTATTTTCAATAAACTGTCGGCAATATTTCAAATAGAGGTCCCATGATGATATATTGTTCTATTAACTGTTACATAATACTTTTTAAAATAGTGCTTATGATAATAATATTGTAACAATTTAAATGTTTGCATAACGTGTCTGACGTAGTGAGTTTTTCTTGCCAGATCAACCATTTTTCACTAATCATCTAACTTGCAAAAATCGGGTCTAACACGATTTGGCGCCGAGACAACTGGACGCCACGCAGTTCGAAATTAAATATACGTTAGGTACTTATAGGTACTTTTAAAAAATATATTTTAAAATATTATTTATATTTCAATTATTATATTATAATTTAAAAGTTGGTGAGAATTTAAATATGCATACGTAAATAATAATTTAATCGTACATATGTTTAAGTTCTAAAGTTTCTAAAGCCTTAGGCATGATAATTCTCAATCCGCAATAAAAAAAACATTATGTGAAGAGTAAAATCAATTAAAACTACTAAGTAGTAAATAGAAACTGATTAACGTCGTTTCGACTACGTATCTACGACAGTGCGGTGTCCAATTGTCCTAGCGTCCAGTTGTCCCATTCCCCAATAATCGCATCGTGGTATTCAAAGTAACTTCAAAGTTTTCATTAATTTTTAATGAAATTACTACTCGTACAGATAAAACAGGGGTATTTGTCATGTAGAGATAAGTTTATCTACGAATTTTTTTTTAAATACAATTTCACTGACATTTTCACTAGTAATAATGTGTAAAGTTTATTCTTGAATAGATATTAATCTTATTATGTATGGGCATGGCATATTTTGATAGATGAGAGTTGGTAAAGATGGTACGAAGTCATATCACTTTGGTATTTACCTTTAGCAGACCCTCCCCATTTAATTTTAATCAAATATGACCATGCGTATTAAATTTCATGTACTTCATCACACTCAAATGACACGTCCTCGTCTAGTAAGATACCCTATATTGTATCTTAGTATACTGAGTGCAGGGTATATTATGTTTAAGCTCCATACACACGTCAACACTACTTTAAGTTTCTTTATTGTACATTAAACTAATATAACCATTTAGTTATTTTCACCAAATCTATAATTGAATAACAAGAATCAAAATTTTTCACAATAATTACATAGTATAATATATGTTAATTTATATATTGTCTGTCTGCAACGCAGCACAGAAAAACACAGCACACACACAGACACATCTTTGAAAGTGGCTAACATCATTTTCTTATGAAAACAAAAATCTTTTAAAACAACCTCCACCCTGTGTAGGCACATGAGGTATTCTTAAGATCGAACATAGTAAAAAAAAGTTCTAAAATTATATTATATCATTTAATATTACTTCATTAAAACCGATGAAATTTGTATTGCCAATTATTAAAACATGTGAAATATGTATATACTGAATATTGTGTTTTATTTTAATTAATTTAATAAGTACTTTATCAATTAGCTAAATAAATAAACATTATTACAATTTTAAACAACATTATATTATACTTTATGGGTTTACCATTGTTTTAAATTCAAACTGTATACACATGTAGTATGTACTATGTATTATATACCATATACCTATTCAGTTTGTTCTTCAGAAGTAAATATCCTGTACAAAAGCTTATGAAATCTTAAAAACAAACAATTAATAATTTCCGTATAATTGTTTTTGTTTCCAAGTCTATTGTGTGTTAAAAATAAAGTTTAAAACCATTAAAGTTCCATCACCTTGTAAGTATACGCCATTTCGATTACTTATTTAATTTATCTATTCAAGATTTAAAACATATTTCTTTTTAAATTTTATTATAGTATTAAAATTTATCCTAATACAATCAACTATCATTATGATAACCATGTAATATATTATATATCCATAAATAAGACAATGCTTAATATAACTTTAAAATAACAATTCAGTTAATAATATAGCTGTACTTATTACATGATGATGTTTTGACATGGCCTGTCGTTCATTAAAAATTTTAATGTTGCGAAACAATGTACCAATTATTATTAATTATTACATTTTAATAATTTCTGTGTGCTATTAAAACTAACCTGGAAGTACCTTATTATACTAATAAATTTTTGAGTCTATTTTAAATTTTATCATTCTACCTATGACATTTTAAATTAGGCCATATTTGGTGGTTCATTATTTTTATCATGTTTTAATACGTAACTTCATTGTACGTATAATCAAGAAAATGTCAAGAATTTTCTACAAAATATTCTGACAGATAGTAGTAGTTAGTTTGATAATGGAGTACATGGAATGTGGCATATTAGCGCCATAGCATTTAAATAGTTGACATTTCAGACAAATGATGGTTAGAAATGCTTACATATATTATAGGAAATAATTTTAAATGACCTTTATAAAACCATTAAATGTGATGTATGGTTTTTTTTATTTTTAAATTATCAAGAGCTATTTCTGGTCATATTTTAGAGCAAGCCCATTTAGAGCGTAATAAATGTGGTATCTTGCGGTTTTTTCAGTTACTTACAGCAGTCTAAAATTGATTTTTGTTGACATGCATAGTGGTGCCTATTGTACAAGATTAGAAAAAAACATGAATTTACCATAAGATAGATTAATGCATAAAATACATTTATCTCTCACTGGTTCTTGTGGTCAATGCAGACAAGTTTTTAATATTTTTGTTTTGTTTAATATATCGTCACCGTTCAGGCAAAAGTCACCAACCCTGAAAATGGCAGTTTTGAGTTGAGTATGTCACCCGAAGCGTAAAATTATGTTCTTTAAGATGCAAAACTCACCTCGGTACATTAGTTAGTAAAATTTTGCTTAAATCCGAATTATTTGTTTTTCACTAAATGACTTTCGATAAAATCTTAACAAGCAAAAGTCATTATAGGTGAATAGACATTATTGACTCTATAAAAAAAATATCCTTCGTTATAAATATACAAGCAAAACTCACTATACTATGGATGGTGAGTTTTACTGATGCTTCTTTTGGCTAACATTGTTCAGATTATTAACAAGCAAAAGTCACCGAACCATAATTTGAGCTACCTTGCCTCCTTTAAAACCTTCCAGATGTTTTAATTAGCATCAAAAAGTAAAAGTACCTTAAAGAAATTATTAAGAAGACATGAGAAAATAATTTAATGTAGATAAAACCTTAAAAACATTAAAATCTGATTTTTCCTGCATTTTCAAACTTTCAAATTGCGATATCTCAAAACTATGTTTTTAGGGTTGGTGACTTTTGCCTGAACGGTGACGATATGGTACCTTAGTTTACGTCCTGAGTGGCAGCGTTCGGCGTAGCGTTGAGCGTTTTGCGCAACTCAAACGTATAACCGTGTGTGAAAATGTTCGTAGGCAATGTCTTTTTTTGGTTATACATTTATACGGTTATACGTTTGAGTTGCGCAGAACGCTCAACGCTGTGCCGAACGCTGGCACTGAGGCCTCACACTTAGGTAAAATTAGTGGAATAATATTTTTGAAAGACAATAAAAATTAAGTATATACATTCTTAGGCTTAACACACAGTATTTAGGCATGCTATTAATGGAAGTTAGCATCGATGAATTATTACATAATATATATGTTGAATCTTTTGAACATAAAATATCAAAAATTCAAATCGATTAAAAATTAAAGATTACATGGTAATATTATTATGTTTTTGAATTGGATAAAATCTTCTCAATTCGGTACTCTATTTGCACCGTTGACGAAATGTGTGCAAAAAATTAATAGGAATAAAATTTTAGTCTGCCAGAATCAAAACATTGTTTTCTTTCGCGATAAACAGACAAAAAAATAACTCTATAATATGCTTTTTAATATAGGAGGTAAATTTATAAAATTTGTTATTTTTATACTGCATTTCCAATGAGTCGGTATCCTAATGCTGTATATAGTATTTACTTAAAACTGAACTTTATTTACATTGCAATAATGGTCATATCTACAGATTTTTGTCGAATGTCTATAGCTGCTTCTGGAAAACTATCCATTTTTCTATATTTAATGGTATCACATACTTATTAATAGCTATATCAATAGATTGAACATAGAATATTTTTATAACATAAAGGTAAGATGTATAATATGAAATAACTTTATTTTATATATACCAGGACACCTCTTATCTGGTAGGTAAAAAACACTAAAATAAGCCCGTACCGTACTAGAGGGAAGCATTTGGTAAAATTATAAAGTTGTGGAGAAATGTGGAGGGCCTGAACAACAGATCCTCACTCAGAGGAGAAGAGGCGATGTGACAGGGGGTCGCAGTCAAAGCCTCGGTAAAAAAAACTTTTTACAGTATAAATAAAACATTTGAAAAACTCGTTGGCTTAATCCATTATTAAATGACTACTTTGCACATATAAATAAAATTTACATACAATACTTTTGATTCGAATACCAAATTTTAGCTCACTGACTTCGTAGCGTTGGTGACACAAAAAAACTCCCGATTGAAAAAACGGGTCTTTTCATATTCATTTTGCCGCGTGCACATCTATCTACGTTCTATACTCAGATAGGCAGAAAAAAATCTGCTTTGTGAATTGCGGTAACTCCGTTGAATTATTCAAACACTGGGTGGCGCTGGTGACTAGCGTCTGTTCAGATAAACACAATAGGCCATGGGACGGGCGCCGAGAGCCTTAATGTTTAAAATATGGAACCGGCGCAGCCTTAAACGGATATTGTTGGAAGAAAACTGGTTGCTGAAAATATTAAATATTATATTGCGATATGGCTTTCCAGAAACGTGCATTGCCATTTATAGGGAGAATTTTTTTTCAATTTATTCAAAAGAATTTTTTAGCGATAAGAGGATAGAACTATTTTATCTAAATGTCAAGCTTAAAATACAAATGTCTTTTTATACGGTTTTTTATATACCTACACGTATATTTTTTATTTCAAAATGAAAAGCGTTATAAGTTTTAATACTATTTAGGATTACCAAATGAAAATTGACTTTGGGATTACTTTGTATAGAAAAGGGCTTGTAATTTTTCGACTTTTTTCAATTATCGAATTCAATAGAATTTGTTTCTCAAAAATTCGAGATTGGGTTATTGATATCTCAAGGTTTTGGGAATTCATGAGAAATATCTCTATACTGTTCATTTTTTCCAAGATTTTATTCCGATTATTAAATCATCGGGTATATTTTTTATCATCGAAATTAACTTACTCAAACTGATCAAACTCGAGTACTTTTGTATAGGCTTTCTTAAAAAAAATATTGTTAATAATTGATATTCTCGATACGTTTTTGAAATGAAAAAAGAAGTAAATATCCGCATTTGATATTTATACTTAATATTTCATGTTAATATGCATTCAACTATATTATAAATAATCAAAAGATTTCACGAAAGTTTATTGTATAAGGACGAATATAACAAAAATATCGAATCAATATTTTCATATATTATCTACTACATCGCTAAATTTGAGGTAAATGCATCGCCTAGAAATGCTAGAAAAACTAGTCGAAAAAGAAATTAGGAAGAAAATTTTGAAAACATCGTATGCATAAAGTTAAATGAAAAAATCAATTGAATAAAAGAAGAAGGCAGAGCTAAAAATCCTGGAAAAAATTATTTTATTTAGCAAAAGAGCTAATGATGGAGAAAAAATATTTTAATAGGAGGCGCAGGAATTAAACAAATACTTTCTAAGAGTATTAAATTGAAAAGATTGGGAGCCTCTGTCTTAGACAAAATAACTGTTTAAGTGTTTAGTTATGAGTTTATTAATTGTGCTTATTCTGAGAATTCTAAAAATATGAATATAGATACAGGACTGATTTTGTCCTACAATGTCAATAATTGGTGAACCGTTTTTGGATCTATATATTTGTATTTTAAAGAATAAGTAAAAATAAAATTATATCTAAACAGTTTTAATAAATAGTGTTTGTTATGTGTAATAACTTGTAGTTTTACCAATAATTAATGAACCTCTGATCTACTATTATTGTTATTTAAATTATAATTTTTGAAAAGTTTTAAGTGAATTTAAAAAAAAATCAGAATGACTAATTGTTAAAATCCCTCGCCGCTCTGGGTGATTACAGTTAGATTAAGTATATAAGTAGTATCAAAATAATATTCACTTTTCCAGTTTGTACGCCTATTTTTTCGAGCAAACCATGTGAATGATATCTTAATTTGACTTTGTTGGTCGCACGGGGTCGCAAAATCATCCCCCGGGCTTTCGTCCGCCACCTTTCCGTTTCCGGGGAGGCTTTATTATTAATATTTCACGTTTGCGGTGTGCCTACATGCATACATATATACCTACTGTATATCGTCAAGTGGCTACGCGGGTATAGTAAATATACACGTACCTACCCTTAATAGGCAGGCTTTGACTCGTCACTAAAGTATTTCACGCTTCAGTTAATTTTCAATTGAGGTGTTGATTATTAATATAATATTGCGTATGGCCTTGTTATCAACATCTATTAACGTGTGAATTCAATTTGATTATACATTAATATTAATTAACTGAAAGGAAAATTACCACCTTGGAAAATATCAACAACATAATATGGAGATAACTAACAGACTTTTCATTAAATATAAGCTGTAAGTATACAATTTAATAAACTATTTCAAAGTAATTTAAACGAAAGCTATTAATGGATTGTAAACTAAATGAATTCAAAAAATAGATAAGCACTTTAAACAAATACAATCTTCTATGAAACGTATTTATATGTTGGTATTTATTACATAGGTTTAGCATTATTTTTTATGCGTATTTTGCTCACATGCTGAGTTTTATGAAGTATATAATTTGAAAATACATAATATCAAAAAGCCTGTGAAACATACACATTAGCTAGAATGAGTTAGTTGACCGAGTGAGATTCGAAGTCACATTTTCACTATATGGGTGAGTGCTTTAAATAGAGTGAACAATTTTAATTAGAATCCCATTAGCTCCAAATATAATATCATCGCTGGAAATCAGTGGTAACAGTTATCAAGTGCCACTACTTCTGTCAGTAGATTTAGGGCAGTTCAGATAATGACAATAGTGATATTAAAAACTGCATACACTATTTTGCGCTAATTTATTACCTAATTCACGTATTCAAATACTGATATAATCTCATTGCCATTGAACATATAATTTGGTGATTATTTCAATCTAGATATCTTTTGATAGTCGATATTATAGTTGTCTAAAACAATTACTCGTGATTGAAAGTAAATTATCCGAATAGTGTAGAATCTCCCGTTCCAAATTCAAATAATAAAGAAACTCAACCTGCCATCTCTTTGCTTCTTCAGCATATAACGTCCATAAGAGGTACATTATTGCCTTTATATATTGCTTAAAAAAATATTTCGCATAATCAATGATATTTGTAAGGTTAACGGCAAAAACTGGCGCTTGAGATTGGATCGATTGTCTGGGTCCCGTATCTGTTGAAATATGACCTTGTGCTTGAGCGATTTCAAAATATATTTTTGACATTCCTTTACTTGAGGCTATATGGATACTTATCCGTGGTTTTATTTCTTTCTCTTGGGCGACGTATTTTTCCAACTTATACGCAGTATTAATAAGAACTTTGCCATTCTTGATAGTATTGACATGTGTGTCTCTGATATCTATCTTAGAAATCGGGAGCAACTGTTGTCCACTTTATAATTTTTGTATGTATTCTTTATATTTACTGTTTTTCTAATACTGCACCTATTTTTTATTTTTTATACTGTTTTAATGTTTGCTTTTAAATGCATTTTGTGAACGTCTTCAATTTATATTTTGTAAAGTTTACTATTTGCAAAAAAAATAATTTAAAAATACAAAAAACTGTATACTTAGCACTCCTGAAGTATTCTATTTAATTGCAGTTTCTGAGGTCGCTATGAAGAAACGTTTAATTTTGATTTTTCATATCTCACGATAGGTAGTTAACGCTTGAAATGTGTCATAGCATTTATATCACTATTTTTAATAAAGTAAGAGTTAGGTGTTATATTTGAATATACCAGCAGATTTAAAATATGATATCTCAATCAATCAATCTATAATAATATATAGATGACGTCTATATTAAACATTTCCTTTTGTTTATTTTGTATCCACGAAATTGTTGACACTATTGTATCATTTTCTACGCTATTCAAAAATTTGTATACAATAACACACAGTTATTTGTTGAAGTATAAAAAGCAGTCAATGATACGATAGAAACCATATTATATTATCTGATACAAAGTTTAACCCCTACAATCCGGGCGGCGGAGATTACGGCCTCTGTTATTGTTGACACAAACGCGGCAATAAGCTTCGCGGATTCGACGATCTTCTCGGTGTGTTATATTATTATTGTGATGTTTGTTGGCGGAGTGGAATGTCATAACTCATAAACCAGTGACAAGGGATAACCAGCAATCGTGCTTTAACTTTCGGCTTTCAAAGTCTGTAAGCACCTTAAAACTTATACTGATCGGATAAGGTGGCTTAACTGTCTTTGGATAATAATATTATTTGTTGTGTATATGACAGAAATCTCGTCATTATTGATATTATCAAGGAGATATTTTTGACGATACGTATTGTCACCATCTGAAATATTAGAACCTTTGTCTCATCTGAAATATTTCGTGTATATGTAAATGTCAGGTTGTACATAATAATAATGTATCCTTATAAATTTCCTATTTATTAACTCATCGTATATCATGTAAATTTATATCTAAATATTGTAAACACCCATTGCCTTTGTTATAGCTACACCATATTGTTATTACTATGATTAAATTAAGTACATATTATTCGATACTCGAGTTTCTTTTATGGCTGTAGTAGGTACTGTAGTAGGGTGACATTTTGTATTTCTTACTTCAATATAATACTTACCCTATTTTCTAACTCCACCATAAGTGTAAACATAAAAAAATGTTTTGTAAACTCATTCCCCGCGGAACATTTAATTAATAATTAATTATCACATTTCAATAACGTGCTAATTATATCTAATCTTTTTTCTATTGTCCATTGTTTCCCCTATATATGTATCAAACCCACTTCCTTTGCCATAAGCGCCGAGCGACAACGGGCGACTCTGGTCTCGAGACCAGTCGCCGAGACCAGACTGATGCATGCAGTTATATGGACCATGCCACACCTGGTCGCCCAGTAGTCGCGCAAGCAAGCATACATCAGTCTGGTTTCGGGGACTGGTCTCGAGACCAGAGTTACCCGGTGTGTCCAAAAAAATGATGTCAATATTTTTTACAACATTTTATACAAGTACTAAATAAAATTTCGTAACTAATATTATATTCTAAGTCGTTAGAAAAGTATAAAATAGGAATATTTATTTTGATGAATGTAGTGTAATTATTTTTTAATGATTTGAATTCACATCGTTCATTTTCCAAGTAAGTTATTACTCTTTTTCTAACCAGTTTTATGTATTGGTATTACTTATGATATATATATATAGCTGGCGGACGGATTTTAGTATAATTTAACATGATATTTAATAATATTTATATGAATTAAGGAAGATCGTTATTATTATTAAACATACCTTTATCGTTTTCAAAAACTTTACTTTTGATAATAAGACAAAAAATATTTTCAATTGAATAAAAATAAGTGAATCCTTTTGATTGTCGATTGAAGCTGTGGCAGAAAAAGTATGAAGAGGCCATGACCCAAAGTGAGTTGTGGTGCTGACGATTACTGTAATATATTATATAATTCTTATATTTCTGGCGTGGTAAAAATGATAGGAATTATGTAGTCTAATCAAAGTTCAAAGGCTAATGTAAACTTTGCATATAACGGTGAATATACTTGGGAGATTTTTTCCACAAAGAAACTTTTTTACAACAGTATGATGTAGATAAATTTTAATGTCAATGTTGTTAAAAAAAATGAAGCCAAGTTTGACATGTTTTTATGAGCAAATAGCGTAGGATAAGTCAAAAAGTTTTCAGATATTAACATAAATAAAAAATGTCAGCTACAAGAAAAACGGAATTTTCGGTGGTGTGACAAAAGCCAAGAAAATTTGGAGGGAAAATTTTCCAAAGAAAAGTTTATTAAATATATTTTTCAGTTTATTATGTAATGTTTTTTTATTATAATATGCTAACTTTGGTTAATTTTTAAACATGTTATGAGGAGAAATGTAAATTTTAAATAAATCATATTAAATTTCATACAAGAGACCATACAAAGAATGAACAAATTCAAGAAACTTGCAAAGCTTATGACATAGTGAGATGGAGAGTGAAAGGGTTTGTAAAATCGAAATTTCTCACATTGTGATGCATGAAAGTTACAATTACCACTATCTCCCCTTCAGATCATTGAAAATATGGAAAAGTTTAACTGTGATTTATTTTACCCCAATGGTCTTTAATAAGAAGAATCGAAAATGAGTTATTAAAAAGTAGGTTATTAACTATTTTATCAACTTTCTATTATGTATCAAATAAAACAGGTGTGTTAGGAAATATAAATGTAAGAACTAACAACAGTTTCATTTGCTTAAATATACAGTTTCAACTAAAACATATCCTAATTTAATATCGAAAAGAATCTTCTTTTATTTTTCTATAATATATAAATTTTTTCCTTCAAAAATTGATAATTAATTAAATGAAGTAATATTAAATACTATTTTCACCTAGTCTAATAATAAACAGGATCAGTTTATTAGTAATTAAAAATCACAAATTGCATATATAATTATATGGGAAAATAATATGGATGTAGCAATCAATGAGTTCTGTGACAACAAACTGTGTCAGCACAAATCCGTGATTATATGAGTCTTCTCAAACTAATATCATATAATTATTTTTATATTAATTTTTCACAGGCAGTCAGCGTATCGTTTAATGTTTACTCAGTGTGATACGCGACCTCAAAAAATAAGATGCTCTTTAGTACATTCATTTTAGCCAGAAAATTTCACACGAATCTAATTACCAATTGCAAATAAGAACTTTTACCTCGGTAATATTAATAATATGAATTATGGTAAAATGCATTTCTCACCGAAGGCCTAGGATACGCAGTGTAAGCATTATTTAATCGTGAGGAGTTAAATAAATTGGATATTGCGGTTGAACAAATATCTCACTCCGCATTTTGTCTTTGTAGATAACTGTCACTCTGTATTATCGTGCTTCGGGTCAAAAATATCTACCTCGCTGTTGTCTTTTATCATTGATACCTGTGTAAACTGAACTTGTCAATCCGTCAAATAAACACGCAACCGCTCTCAACAACCTGTCTTTAGTTCTTCACTCATATCCTCCTCACACCATCATTCACTTACTTTCAAATATATATATATTCAATAATAACACCAACAGATGAAAATATAATAACAATATGAACAGATTTAAATTAAATTATAAAAATATGTACGTTTATATAAATAAATATTTATAAAACTTTTGATATCTAGGTTTTCCCTAGTATATAAAATATCTCCTCCTACAAAACAGCGATTTCATTACTTCTTTGGATTCTCCGTTGCAAGTACTCAGTTAAACGGTACTCATCTGTTTTATCAGTCAAAAAA
The DNA here is from genome assembly GCF_057557595.1 of Rhyacophila brunnea. Taxonomy (NCBI): domain Eukaryota; kingdom Metazoa; phylum Arthropoda; class Insecta; order Trichoptera; family Rhyacophilidae; genus Rhyacophila; species Rhyacophila brunnea. Next base: position 18,840,389 of record NW_028232796.1, on the reverse strand, counting down.
TGACTGATCTGTCACTGTCTTTAAAGCAGGGGTTCTTCAGAGTTCTAATATCTCGAAACCCAGGCGACAGACAATATATTTTGGCAACAGACAGTCGTATTTTTTGGCCTTGTGAGACTCTGCTAAAAGAGATGCTGAACCTGACGATTTAACTTATTTATTCTGGTAAGATGCCGTGAGTGTATTCACTACTATGACCACCTAAACTACACATTTCCATTTCTTCCATGAAATCATTGTAAAACCATTACGCCGCTTGCTATAGCGTCAAAAGACACCAAAAGGCTCCTAACTTGATCACAGCATTGATGACGGAATGGCAACTATGACCCCGGCACTCCTATCGTAGCTCAATCCATGTCGACTCATATGATCAACCAGTCTCACTGGTCTACAATTATTGAGGTATATGGAAACAAAAGCGGAAGTTTTTAAAAATCGATAGAAACAAAAACGGCAATATTCTGGTGGCAGCTGGTGAACAATTCCATGTTTATTTTTATTGATTTTTAAAAACTTTTTCAAGGCACCTCAATTGCATTCATGTACATAATATAAAGGCATTCTAAGTCGGATAGCATCATGAATTCGTAATAAATTATCTTTCAGAATGATTTCCCATAAAGTTTTTTAATTAATTGACAATCGTGGGGTAATATTACAATATATTAATAGTGTAGCTTTTAGAGCTATAATTATATCTGGTCCAATACTTATAACATAACAACAACCTGTTTATGATAATGATTGTTTGAATACACCAAATTTATTTGATGTATAAATGTGCTGTAAATATCTTTATTCTTTTTTATGCATAAAAATAATAAAACACTCATTCACCATTGTTGAAAGCTGTAACAGCATTTAGCAAATAATTCATTTTGTATTGTTTCTCTCTTAAATATTTCCCAATCGGGGAATAAATGTAGCCACAAAACAAACAATAATAGAAGTGATAATTGCTTGGTGTTTTGTAGCAAATGGTCCAGCAATTTGTAGTTACAACAGAATGATTATATTCAATAAATCTAAAAGCTAGTGAGTACAATAGCCGTAATTGCTGTACATTTAACTACTTATGAAAATAAAAAGAGATCCTTAACCAAATTTTGATAATTACATTATTTGCTTACAATGTTAAACAAATTTAATAGCCAAACAGGTGGTAAATAAAAACCTAGAATATTTTATCTCCAGTTGGTTTTGAAATGATTAATTAAAACTCAAATAAAAGGAAATAATAAACAAAATATCGGCCTTTACACAGTGGTTTGATACTTTTCTTTATTAAATTAGGGAAATTACCACTATTTCAGAGTGATTTCTATACAATTAACTATCTAGAAAAATACGACTGAACATTCATAAAATTTAGGCTTGCAGCATTTCCTCAGAAACTGAAAGACATACGTTAAGATCTTATTTGAGTCCTTGTTTTTTTCTAATTACGCAGGTATATATATTTGAGGCTTTTAAAATAATATGTAGATATTTTAAAATTATATAAAAAAATGAATGTTAGTCACTTGCTCAACCTCGATTGAGCCAATTGCTTGGTTGAGCCAACTCAATTGAGCCAACTTGGGTCCAAGATTTGACAGATCCAGAATTCGATCCCAAGACTTTTAATTACTATCAAATTCTAATACTTACATAAATACTCTTAGTCTGGCATTTATGTGCCTGATATCAGAAATTGGGAGCATAAATTATCTGTTTTTTTTTCAAGATATATAGCTAAATTGCTGTTGGCGGTGTCAATTGGAAGACCCAAAATGTATTAACTTTAATCAAATAAATAGCTATGGATAATAATATCTTCCACTTGTGTGTGATTAAAGTTAGATTGAATTGTTATTTTAATTCTTATGATATAATGTGGGATTGTAAGATATGATTCTGTCAATTACCTACTTGGTTGCAGCCATGATCTAGTCGGAATCGTTTCCTCGTATCAAGCCTATCATGCACCATTAGCGAGTGGTGTAATACTAGTTAATGCGGTCCCCAAAAATATAAACATTTTTAGTGACATACCTACTATATATTTTGTTTTCGAAATATTTTTTTTTTGTATAAAATTGTACTTTTATTTTCTTCTCTCTTATGAGGGTAATATTTGTTATATTGTAAATATTATATTGTGAACGTCTTCTATTTAGATTTGTTATATCCACAATGTTTTGTTCTCTTAAATAAATAAATGATGTATTTAAATGATTATATGTACTTTCCTATATTTTTTTATGATTTTTTAAATCAAAGTTGATACTGAAATAGCCTGTATGTATATAAAGAAACGTTATTGAAATTACAAACATAAAGTGGCAAAACATTTATCTACAATTAATATATAAAAGAGTCATAATAATATATCAGCGAGAAGTATGAACATACCTAACCAATGTATCAATAATTATTCTGTAATTATTCTTTAGTAAATAAAGTAACCTACTTTAACTTTCGTTATCTTTACATAACATTTTGATATTTTGTAAATTATTTTTAAGGTATACTAAAGTTCCAATTAAACATTACAATAATAATTATCAATTGGAAAATGGTTGAAATTCCGTCAGCTATAATGTAGTATTCTCATCTTATTATGTAATTCGTCATCCCTTTATCGAAAATCGTATTCATTCCTCTTGAATATTATTAAAACCGATCTCCAATTGAAATTATTCCCGAGCTTAAATTATTTTATAGTCGAGTAATTTCTTAAGCTGGGAGCTCCAAGCAGTGGTATGGCGAACTAGATATAATCAGGGATGCGTCACTAATTTGACTATTGTATCAAAACGACTTAATTGGAGGTGAAAAGCGGCTCACAGATAGGAAGTTGGTCGTTGAATTTCATAATATTCGCTCTCGAGAAATTGTATTATACCAATATCTACCCATAATACGTATGTATATAATTGAAAATTGTAGCTAAAATATTTTTCGTCTAATATAGAAAAATTAAGTACGCTTTGGTACTGTGAATATTTGTTATTTTATACTTCCATGTAACCTTAATTTAATTTTTAGTATAAAGTTAATATACATAGATTAAATATATATAGGTTTAGCTTATGTGCCTAAACGTGAATATTATTGTTTTCATACGAGCTAGATAAATTTTATTTATTTATTTTTGAACAGAGAATTTCTTAGAATTCTATTTAATAATTCATATCTTCAAAAAATATTTTGCCTTTTAAAATTTACCAGTGTAAATAAACATCTGTATTGTACCGACAATGCCCACGCGGCTTAAGCGTCGGCTTATAGCGTCGTGGGTCATAGGTTTGAATCCTGGGTCTGGCAAGTACACATATTGTTTTTGAATTTGTGTATGAGTCAGAGTATGGGCCTAATAGATTGAGCAAGTGGCTAACATCCATTTCTCGTAAAAACTAAATCTGTAATACAAACCTTCATTCTGTGGAGGCCCATTATTTGATCTTATTAGATAGGACATGGTTAAAAAAATACTATAATATTCTTCATTAGTTAACCATATCCGTTTGAAGCGGACGAAACTGGTATTGACTTAATTAAAATAAGTGAAACTAGTACTACATATTGTGTTTTATTCTGGTCTGACTGACAAAATAAATAATCCTGTTTTGTAATATTAGGTCCTGTAAATATGACGTCTTTATAATTTCAGTATATCTACATACAATAATAATTAATTAAGAAACCAAACATATCATCCTTGATACACCCCTAAAAAAAGCTTCAACCTGCATTCTATTCTGTCGGTATTATTAAACTTTCTTCGGCAATCATATTCCGACAATTCCCTCGGATGATAATATCAACTTACCTCTTCAGAAATTCTTACCGATTCGACTATCAGAGTCGATTAAATGACCTCATTTATTCAATTTCCATTGTTCGTAGTCTGTCGTAATAGATATTATCTACATCTTTACTGTAGCAATATATCAAGAGTAATATTGTGTTCGCTTCCTGAATAACACTGATAGGAAACATTTTTTTTCGATACTTCAAAGTTCTTAACTATAAAATAAATATATATTTTTACTATACTGAACATCAAAGTCTCACAGGCATATTATAATATACAAATTGGGATGATAAGAGACTTGCTGTTTTAAATTGTTTGATGTTTCAAAATAGCTTTTTTGCTATGTTATTCTACTTTTTACATCAAATTGGCATTCACCTTAGCCCTGTCCCTCATTAATAATCATCTCAACTGGGATTCAGTTAAAAATCAAAACCAGGCGCTTTATTGCATCTTTCTTTTGTGCGGATAAGTGATGCCATGCCGGGCAAATTGAATGACGAAGTACGACATTTTGGTATTATACCTGCATTTTTTTCGCATGCGACACTAGATGTCTATTTCAAATTGAAATGTCGCTTTTGAGTTGTATGCGGGGGTATATTACATTACATATTATCTTAATAAAAACAAAATCACATTGATATATTTTTCGACGTACTGCAGTCGAGATGAGTTTATATATGTAACCAGTTGTAGTCGAATATTAAAAAAAAAATTCGGATACTTGGTTACCTTACTCTGTTTTTTTTATTATCCTCTAGATTTTATACGTAGACAGAACTATTATACTGACGGTCACGTTTTATACTGGGAATTATGTGTTTTTTATAAGTAAAATAATAAAATATGCCAATATTATTACCACGAGGAAATAGATTCGTACGATACTTTATTTACGACAATTTTAGGGAATTTTTATAACAAAATCATGTTTAAGTCGGCTCGCACATTGGAACTCGTCTCGCCTAAAAACGTGTCGAATACGTCGATGTGACGTCATCGTTATTTAAGCCGGCTTGCACATCACAACTCGCCTCGTCTGCCTAACCGCCATAAATCAAAGCTTCCGAGAACGGGCAGGCGGTGTTCCTTGATAAAACCTCGCACATCTGCCTAGCGATATCGACATTCGCCGCATCGGAGAGTCTCTCGTCTGCCATTTTTATTGTGTTGATTGTATGAACAAACATCAAACTGGTGACCAGCGATGAGCGAGCAATGACAGAGATAGAGACAGAAATGGCCGATGGCCGCGGGCTGGGCGCTTGCGCGGAATCGACTTTTTTTAGATACAACATGCAGGCTGTAGCAGAATGCGACATGTTGCATGCAGGATCGTCGCAGCGTCGAGTTGCATCGGCCAATCTGCAAAGCTCCATTTGATAACGTTTGTTTCTTGGTTTACGATGACGTCACATCAACGAATTCGTCGTAAGACGCATGCGGCGAGTTCTGATGTGCGAGCCCTCTAACGAAACAACATAACACGTGTTGCCAAATGGAGCTTCGCAGATCGACCGAATGCAACTGTTTGCCGGCTCGCACATCACAACTCGCCTCGTGTGCCTAACCGCCATAAATTAAAGCTTCCAAGAACGGGCAGGCGGTGTTCTTTGATAAAACTTCGCACATCTGCCTAGCGATATCGACATTCGTTGCATCGTGGCTGCTCCGAACGCGGCGACAGTCTGGAGAGAAATGGCCGTTTGTGCAGCTGTGCGCTTGCGTGGAGTCAACTTTATTTAGATTCAACATGCAGGCTGTATGACATGCGACATGTTGCATCTGTGAATCGTCTCGCGTTGCAGTTGCATCGGCCAATCTGCGAAGCTCCATTTGATTTGATTTCACATCGACGAATTCGTCGTAAGACGCATGCGGCGAGTTCTGATGTACGAGCCCTCTTTCGTCTGAGAAAAACATCTAGCTGTTGCATTCGACATGTTGCATCCTTCTCGGGCTCCGAGTCGGAGGGTCGAAGTCACAAAGAAACACATATGAATTGGTCATTCCTATACCGGCTCGCCGATCGCCGCATTGAAATATCAATACGTTTCGAAGGCTACGCGCGACTGTCGCTAGATAGATGTGCGAGGTTGTGTCATGCAACACTGGCCGCCTGTTCTCAGAAAATTTAATTTATGGCGGTAAGGCACACGAGGCGAGTTGTGATGTGCAAGCCGGCTAAAAGTAATAGCATGTAAAACAATTATAACAAAAATACATTCTTTGGCCGTATTAATTGATAATTAAGTGGTGAGTTGCCGTTTTTGCAACTAAACTTAGTTGAAACAAAACAATTTTCTGCCAATGAACCATTGTAGTATGTATATTATATTTGTGTGTATTATAATATGTGGATACTTTTGGTCGCCTGAATAATATCTTCAAAAATGACCTCCCACTGTGCCTAAAGCGCAAAATGTTCAACAAGTGTGTGCTTCTCGTAATCACATATGCATGTGAAATATGTACCCTAAGTAAAAGAGAGATCCAGATACTTAAGAGTAGCACAGCGTTGTATGGAGAGGTGCATGCTGAGCTATCACGTATGGATACGGATAGGAAGGTAGATAGGTAGGATTTATGATGGATAGGAAGGGAATTGGAAAGGAAGTATGTAGGCAGGTGCGCCTGGGTATGGAGCGTGGAGATGGGATATGGAATGGGATAGGAACGCGGTAAAGCATGAGACTTGGGAGTGCAGGGTCGTAGATGGTTTGACAAAACCTCAGTTACCTGTCCGGTTACTTTACTCTTTCTTGTACTTTCTGTAATAATATAAGACATAAAAATGCAATGATCAATATCTCGGTTTTGAGCGCCACTCTATGAAATGCATAGAGACAATAGTGATAAAAGGTAATTCAAATAAAAAACGTGTAAAGAACTTTAACAGATGTATAATTAATATATAAAATTTACTAGCGGGCGACAGTGTATAAAGGTGTAAATTAATCAAATCAATTACGAGCGCCTAACGTAGTATAATATTCAGACAATTTAGAATACAAATAAAATGCTAGTTTGGTGGACCGTAACGTAATGAAATAATATTAATAAATACCACAAAACAAATAATATGATCTCAGCTCATCTTCAAATGTTTCGGAACCCTGGGCTTTCTTCGATCTCCCTGGCCTTGAGAGGGTCTTCCTTCGGTTGGCCATAATAATCGTCAGGAACGGAGAGCCATGTGGTCCGGCCCGGGGCTCAAAACTTAAGAGCTGTCTTCAGGAGGTCTTCTTCGCTCGAACGATCGGAACTGAGAGACCTGAATCCCGCCTCGCCTTGATATTAAAAAGCCGCCTTGCGTCTTTAGCGCCGGAAATAGTTTATGAACTGTCTTAAAACTAACGTGGTGCGCATGCGTACTCTGGTTGTCCTTTGCCATTTTGTTGCCATATGAATAAAGTGTGTCATGTGTAAATAACATGACAGAGCAGAACGCGAAAAGATAAAAACCATAATGATTGGATAAGAAAACAGACAAGGGTTGAAAAACCCTAAATGGAAATGGACTTAACACATAACTCTAAAAAGGAACAATTTCTGGACAAATCTAGTCATACAGTGATACCCAAGAGTTACAAAATGTCCGCAAGGTAAACCTAGACCGCTGGATTGATGAAATGGTTAAAAATAAATGCTGAAATACATCGCAATTCAATGCACAGGACTGAGATAAGTGGAATCAGCTTGGAGAGGCCTTCATCAAGCAGTAGATAGACTCAAGCTGATGATGATGATATTATATTATGAACTATGATAAATTTCATCAATTAAAAATTAATTTATTCAACTTGATTAAATACACATTACTTCAATGGTTCCGATTTCATAACCTACATAGCACATAAAAATATTATTTTTATTATTTACTATTATTATTTGCTATTAATTAATTAAAAACCATTATAACAGCATCAAAGTTGATTAAACAGTTATCAGTGCATGAAATGAATTTATTCACCGTTAAATTCTGTATAATTTTCTCTGACGAAATGCTAATTTTCCTAGTGAACCAATAAATCACAAAATCAAATCCATTTCAATAAATACTACTACCATTTTATCATTTATTTCCATTCAAGGTAAAAGAGAACACTGCATCTATTAGACGATGATGTAAAAAAAGTACTATCCAAAATACAATAAACTATTTGGGATAAGAGTGTAAATTAATAACATAATATAATAAAAGGCAATGCAGTATATAAAGTTAATAACAAAAAGTAATCAATTTATGTTTAAATATTATATGCACCTACATAAAAAAACAAAACAACAAAATTATATTCATTATAACAAATAATTAAGGTTGTTTTGTAGGCTAAGATAAATATGCAACCATCCTCATAACACCTTTTCTGTAATCAGGTGTCAGTAAAATCTACGAAATAAAATTAATATAAATGATGAGATATCAACTGTATATATTATTTATCTTTTTCATCCCATCTCTGAACTTCCTGCTACCCATTCAAGCTAACTGGAAATCATGAGGTTACAATACTGTATTTCGATACCTCAGTTCAATTGGGGAACAACTCAAAATTTAAAGGTTTTGAGTTAATAATGCCATTTGATGCAGAAAGGTCTTCTCTTTATAATTCAACAAAAAAAATAGAGTCAAAAATTTCTTTAATGTGTAATAAAATCGAATAATGCTTTCTGAGATTATCAGTAATTCCGTTTTATACTGAAATTTATTGGTTAATTCCTTAATAAACTGTACAATTTCATTGTGCATTGGTGAATTACACTAAACTAAATTTAAAAAACATTCACTTTCGTCAAAATCAAGGCTTAAAAATTAAAATGAGAATTTCTGCAAAAAAAATTAAACGCCATTATCTTGGAACAAGGTTTTTTGAGTTGTTCCCCTATTAAACTAAGGTATCGATTTACATATTAAAAAAACCCATAAGACGTCTGCAATTCAATATTTCTGATAAATGGAATGTTTGTTGTGTCAAGCGTAACATGGCATGAAGAGCATTTGGGTATCTGAATATCTTTAAAAGCGACCTTTTACTGTGTCTTAAGCGTAAACTGCTCAATTAATTTATGTTATCAGTGCTTACATACGTATGTGGAGAAAAATACAAAATTACTAGTAGCGCAGTGTAGCATGGAACGGTGCATGTTGAGCATAACGCGGAATTATCACAATCAAAACCAATGGGTAAAGAAGCAGACAAAAGTAGGTACGCAATATGATAGAGGTCGCTAAGCAAATGAAATTGCAATGGTCTGCGCGTATATTTCAGTAAGTGGAAAACCTCTGGACAAATTCCGTTATACAGTGCTACCAAATGACTTTAAGGACGTCCTAAAATTCGCTGGATAGACTAACTCAAATTTAGATGAATTGACGTAACAATAAAGAACTAAGGCCGAGAAAAATTGAATATGCTTATTGAGGTCTTCATTCAGCAATGAATCGACCACTGCTAATGATGATAATAATAGGATTATGTTTATGTTGTTAAGTTAATAAACATTTTTTGTATGATTTTGACAAGTTTCAGAAGTTATATATCATTACATAATATTATAAAAAATAACACATATAATATGTGTGTATTTTGACCATATGTTAACGGTTTTTATTCTAAATAAATGCTTCAATTAATTATCAGCGAGCATAATATAAATAACATAATGTAATACGAAAAATCTACTTAATTTATCACAATCACTGCTAACCTTTTGATTAACTTTTAATTACCACATTTAAATAACACGTTGATTATATCTAATGGCCGATGACTCCAAACGTGCATTAACACTAAATGAGGTAAGCTTTAAGTTGACTGTACAGGAGTCAGCAAATATATACATTGGAATCTAGAGCAGATGAAAAAAAAAACATTTTGAAAGTGTGGGATGATTGCTTTCAGTATAATTGCATTAAAATGTGTATTACATTGTAAATCTAGGTGTTACTACATCTAACAATCAGACGTGAAAATAATAACTCTGTACATTTTGCACCTGAACATTGCATACAATAGCTGACTGTGGTAATTGCACAGGTAGTGCATATTAGCATGACGATTATTACTGGAGCCGTTCCAGCCATTCACTCCATTGTGTTTAGCTGGCAGTGGAGCCAGAGTGAAAATTATGAATGTGATAAGAGTTAATGAATATGGAGGCTTTTACGCGCAATGTACATTTTCTCATACATTTTTCGCAACCTGTCGTGCTGTGAATTTTTCACTTTATTTCTTCACTGACATTTTGTAAAGCAAAAATAAAATGTAACCTTTTTGACGTTTTCATAGAAATGAGTTTATCTTAAAAGCTTTCAGTTTTATACAGTTTGAAACATATTCAATAAACAAAATGCGTCAGTAAATAAATTAATATAATTCGTCTTTAAATTACACATTCTGTATTGACTTTGACTTAATACATGGTTTCTTTATTTTTTTAAACCATACCCACAGTTAATACATAGCATATTACAAAGTTTTATTAGCTTGTATTCTTGTTTGTCCGGTGGTTGTCTGTCCAGTACAAATCTTGCAATCGATTTTTAACTAACTTCCCGACTAACTAGATATTTGAAACTTTTAGAATATATCAAAACACGTTGCCAATGCATTTTTTTAATACTTTTAACCATCTTTAAGCAGAATTGAATTAATTTTCAGTTAATTATGTTTTGTATGGAAAGTTATTTCCGTAGAAAAATCCGTAAAAAGTAAAAGACTATTATTGGTTGCTAAGAGGGTGATCCTAGCAACTAAATTATTAATATATACGTGCGTTACTATGTAAATCAAAATTAATTCAGTATTCTATATTTGTTTGTTTGTTTGTTTTTTATTCACTTCATATCAAGTACAAGTTTGAGTATATTGAGCATTATAATTCAACAGAAAATTTAAAATCATTGTATATAAAAAGTTCTTTTTATCTTGTAATTATTTTAACTATTTTAGTTTGCATTACTTTTTATATCTTTATCTGGATTTTTTTTTGTTATTTATTGATCTATGTCGTATTCAGTATCTCTTTCATTAGTTTTATTATAATATACATATTATGTAACATTGAATTTAATCAATCGGTTAGAGTTTATTTGTATCAGATATATATATATAGTTATTATTTATTAAACGTTAAGTGCCATAAGATAAACGGTAAGGAAAGATCAAATGTTTTAAATCATTACGAATGTTGTGAAATTATATTGATGTTTTTTTTGCTTATATAGGACTTACGAAAGGGTTAACTATCAAACCACGTTATGATACTGCGCTCATTTTTGTATACTTAGGCTCAATATAGTCTAAAAAATCATAATGAATAGAGTCATGCCTGAGCGACGCGACGGTATGAAATTATCAAATTTTACTTTGAAAATTAGTCGTTGCGCAACTTATAGATATTGTTAAACCGCGAAATTGTGTTCAGCTGTGAAGCTCGTTTTTGGCTTAACGAATCAAAATTGCCGTATATGGAGTGAGACCAATTGATAAGAGACCATACGAACTCCATCACATCTACAAAAATTGACCGTTCGGTGCGGTTCACATGCCGGTGGCATCATCGGACGTTATTTTTTCAAAAATAACACCGGAGCTTACGTTACGGTCAATGGGGATCTATACCGCACCATAACCAATATTTTTTTTTACATTTCAATCACATTGTTCCGGACGATGTGTGGTTTCAACATAATATGTACCGCGACCACAACCATCGACTTATTAAAATCTAAATTTGACGATTTTCGAGAAATGGACCTTTCATTGGCAAATTATTGGCCTGCAAGGTTGTGTGATTTAACAGCTCTGAATTATGTCCTGTGCTAATACATATACTGATAAACCAGCTTAGCAATAACTGACGCCTTATAAACTAACATGTGTCGTGTTATCTGTAATGTATGTTAGGTAGTGTTCAAAAAAGTGGCCTAAAATTGGACGTCCAGATTGCGTTTTGCCTATAATAGCCTAGAAATCATTTTAAAATGTTAATGTCATGTACCTATTGATGTTTAAAAAAAGGTATTTATTGTTTATTTTTTACAATTTCCAGTTTCATCGGGCATAAAAAACATCTTTTATGTAGGTAATAAGTATCTGATTGTATATTTTGTTACATTTTCTCTAAGTCGAAAGGGTGCTAGAAACATGTTTGTGAAAGCAATAGTATTTTTAAGGTTAGATTATTTAGAGTTTAGCATATAATCTTCAGCTTACCAAAAATGTGTCTGCAAAAGTTATTCTGTAACAAAGTTACAACTTTTTTTGAAAAATTTTTTACTTAGAAGAAAACTTTAGGACGAAATTATTAAAAAAAAATCAAATTGATTTACCGTTTACTTTCAGTAAGACTCTCGAGTAGAATAATCGTTTTTTTTAATACACGCTTAAATTATTACCTTTCTTTCAGATAAAAAAAAAAAAATAATGCCTGCTAACCCAATGAGTACATTACTAGTATCTACTGCTTTCATTAAACGAAAAATGTATGCAAGTTTACATAATAATATAAATAATTCATCCAGTAAAGTAGAATACGAATAAACAAAATCCAATCTGACCGGGTAGGAATAACTCAAACGGCTCTCTTGCAAGATTCATGGGCCAATACCAGCCGTCCTAAACAAACAGTCTTGCCTAATTATAAGGGTTTATCCGTTAATTATTCCCATCTTTGCCGTTAGCAGGCTCTTATTAAGAGAAAGGTAGTGCTCGCAATGGAAAATTTCACGAACCGCTATGAGAATTTTAGGCTGTCGTAATAAAATCATCTAAAGTTTTTTTATGTATCAGGATGTTGTATGGTTATTACTAGGCTATAATTAATTAGCAAGTACCTAGGCCTGTCTATATAGAATCAATACATAAAGCTTACCTAGTCAAAATTAATTACATTAGTATTGCTTTATGTGTCGCATTTTTTAAGTAAAAAAGTTTTTTTTTTTAAATGATATTTCTTCAAACAATGCAATCGATAAAAGATTGTATATTCTTAAATCTAGAAAAAAACAAGCTAATTAAAAATTATTAGTGTATAGTAAGATACATATGTTAAACTAAATTCTTGAGACGCCGCGATAATTCTAATTATTTAATTAAGCTGGTGCTATAGACCATTCAAATCTATGGCCGACTACACAACCGTCTTCAGCTTCTTTGATCCACCCATTTTCTCCGAAGGCAGGCTGGGCTCAGCGTGTCTACAGAGATTCCTTTATAAACATTATGGAGGATTGTCCATGAAGTTTATAATTAATAATTGGATTATACTGTTGGTTTACTAGTGTGGTGTTTGATGTGTAAGTTGAGGATGATGATAATGAAGTCTTCGATGTAGCAGGGTGAGATTTATTAGCAGCGTATCGGTACAATAGTATATTATACAATGATAGTTACGAGCTAAGTACTTGGATTCGAGTGACATCTAGATAAATTATTCTTCGTTATTTATACAATAAAAAATAACACATTAACATTAAATTCTGGTACATAATCATATTGGACCAATTATAGAATCAGTGCTTTAAATCGAGTAGCGAAATGAAATATTATTTGTTATTACAGTTGTAAGAAAATATGATACTATGAAAAATGATTATTCGGCTAATACACCGTAATGGTATAATGTGCTGTGTTATGATGCAATAATACACCGTCTCTAATTTCGCCAATCGACTTGCTGATCTAGCTCAGTTGTTTACTGGAAAGGGATTTGCTGGGAATATATTACTGCAGAGTAATTTGATATCTTAAACAATAGATATTTGATCGCTATTATTCTGCAGCTACAATACTTACTTGTATACTTATAAATGAATTTAATTACGAATTCGTGTTACCTATACCAGTCTTAATAATCGTGAATGTATATTATATATATATTTATTTACCTACCAACCTTCAAAATGCAACACACATGATCACCATATCTCTAACTTACCATTAATGATAAATCTTTTGTTCAATTATAGTTTTTTATTACATAATATATATTTATTATATGTGAAGTTTTGGTACGTATTTGGTTGAAATTAATAGATTTTTATCCCTTGTTTTAGGTATTTGCTACCCGGAATCTTCCTTTTAACAACCAACATCGCATAATAATATATTCTAACTCAATATAGATCTCAATCACTTTTAAGTAATATGTAGCACATTACATTATAACTAGAGCAGAAGTATCTTAGTATAGAAAATTACCAAATTTGAGTCTATTTTTTTAAATCAACATATTTTTATGAGAATTTGGAAAATGTATCTGTATTAAATATATTTTACTTTACTATCCTTATAAACGTTGATAAAGTATGTTATAAAATTTCTTATAGGTAGCAAATATGGTAAGAAAAAATACTTACCCATCCCCAATTCAAACCCTGGAGAGCGCAACGTCTCTTCTTTAAGGAAGTTTATAAATAAATTAGTTGCTGCTAGTTTGGTTTGCTTTAATGCCAGTGATAATATTTTGAATAAACTTAATCTTGACCTCAAAATATAGAGGATTATTATATTTTTATTGATATCGTTTATTATTTTATTGATTTTCTAATATTTATATTGATAAATGAATATTCGTTATTTATAACTAGCTTGTTACGTAATGCTAAAGACCATTGAAGCATGGTAACTAAAAGTTAAAGAAGCATGGTAACTAAAAGTCATAAGAAGCCACAACTCAGAAGTACAACATATAACCTTAACTCTACAGTAGCTCCTGGCAGCTTAAAATATTTCATATGGAGATTCTATTAAACTATGCGGATGGTCTGGTATGCTCAGGGAAAAATAAAAACATGAATGAGATTCTGGAGAATGCGGCAAAATGGATAAATCTAAAGGTTAATATTGAGAAAACCAAGTAATAAAGAGTGTCGAGGAGGAATACACACAGGAAAAATTTTGGTGGGTATCTAGATATCCAATATCATCACTGTTTTAAGCCGGCTCTCACATCGAAACTCGTCCACCTGCAACGTGTCAAATACGTTGATGTGACGTCATCCTTATTTACAAAACACACGTTGCCAAATGCTCCACAGATTGATCAAATGCGACGGTTTAGTTTGAAAAAACATCTGCTGTTGCAATCGACAAGTCGCATGCTTCTCGGGCTGCGAGTCTAAGATGCCAGGACGCATACAAACACCTACGAATTGGTCATTCTTATACCGGCTTGCCAATAGCTGCATCCAAATATCTATACGTTTTGAAAGTTACGTGCGACTGTCGCTAGGTAGATGTTTACGGTATTCATATGCGGCACCGGATTGACGTTCTTGGAAGGTTTCATTTATGGCTGTACGGCAGATGAAGCAAATTTAGATGTGGGAACCGCCTAAGTATTTGTAAAGCAACATTTCCCAAAAATAGTGATATGGACCTCAAACTCGCCAGCAGACTGAAGAATGGACATGCAGCATTCTTCATATAAAAGAGTATATTCAGGTGCAAACTTCTGTCCAAATAGACAACATGTCAGGTATTCAACGTGACCGTAAAAATAATCGATTTTCATGAATGTAACACCTACCGGAGCCTAATAGATAAACAAAAAAAGCTATACAAGTATTCTTGAACAAAATTTTTTATAGAATACTTTGACCAGTTAAATTAAACCAAAGTAGGCGCATCGATACGGATGCTGAGCTTTGCAAGCAATCATTTTTTAAAGGTAGAGAGACTAAGATAGACCGATCATATTGTTAGATGCGATAGATCTAGAGCTTTCCATAAATTTTATGAAGAAACCACTGTAGGCACTTAGCCCTGGGCCACCCCCGAAGGAGATGAACAGATAACATCAAATGGGATTCTGCATCCCATTTGATGTTATCTAGAGAGATAGCTCTATTTCGAGTTTTGTTTTAATTTAAATATGATATGGTTGTGATATGGGATATGGTTAAATTTTAGTGTGTCACGAATTAAAATCGAGGTACAAAAATTGCAATATAACTCCATGCGATTATTTATCGACCGCAATACAGCTGGAGCCATGGCATTTGCTCTGTTAGTTTTCCATGTGTGGTTTACTGTTTCAATTAATCTGCACTTTCAAACCCATTAGGTATTTATATTGCTCGATTTATATCACCTGTTAAAATAAACCTTTGTTACCAAAATAAAAGTGATAATTACTCTAAAGTTAGCTAGCGTGTTAACAAAGTGTTGTTTACTTTATTTTTTTTAACTCTTTAAAACTATTTTAAAGATAATTTATCATACACGGGTTTTAATATTTAAACATCTTTTGTTATAGTAATGATATAAGCAGAAATGTTATAGGAAATCTTTCAGTATGACTATTTGGAAGTTATCATAATAATCATTCTACTGATTCATAGATCCATCATACTTTATTAATTCGTTGTACCAGCAGGTTTTAAGACGTCCCTGTAATCATTCAGTGCCCTTTCAATATCTGTACCTGTTTATTTAATAACTCAACAAATAACCAAAACGTTAATACTTCATTTGCTTGGCGACCTCTATAAATACACTTATCCATTGGCTTCTTTTGTGATCTTTTCATGTTGCACTTGTCGTAATTTTTGCATCTTTTTACATTAAAAGTTTAAGTTTTATCTATTACGTACTTGATTACTAGCAACACATTTTTTGGACACTTTTGAAGATACTATTCAGACGTCTAAATGCTCTCCATGCCAGTTTGGTTCTATGAGAAATATTGTCACGCGCCAATTTATATGTGCCACTTTTATAATTTAAGCTTCAAATAATTTCACATTCAGATGAGAATAACAATGTTCATGATTTAAAATTTAGACGTAAATAATTATTTCAAAGAAAGGGGGGATATTTTCTGTAAGGACAACTTCTCTGTACACTTATTGTCATATTAAAAGATTTTAAATGTTTGATACAACACCATGATGCGGCAACTCGCTCACACAATTGTAAGTTAATATTATACACTACGAGTATCTTTCACTAGAGAATGGCAAGCAAAATATCGGATGCATCGGTAAAAGAATCTGGCAAATCAGGGACGCCAAATCAAAGGAATCAATCTTTGACTATAATGAGTACCTATAGATAAATAATATGCCAAATAAATCAGATAGATTTCCACCACAAGGCATGTCTAGATAATTATACCTTTTTTATGACCATTACCCTGGTTTCTAGAGTCACCACTGAACAGAAATTAGCTCAAACTAAGATCATTCCACAAAATTGATAAAAAAAAACCTTTATGATTTAATCGTAAATTTCGTAAAAAATGGTTCATACAGTTACAATTCGTAGAAGCCTTTGAGAAAGTCGAGAAGCTAAATTATTATACCCTGACATTGGGAAAAACAGAAAGGCTCTGCAAAGTTGTAAATTTCTGTAACAAATTGAAAAAAGGGTCTGATCAATGGTTCCCCACTCAGAGAAAAAGAAACGATATGACAGTGGTACATAATCAAAACCCAGGTCAAATTATTAACAGGGGTCTTTTATTTTCAAAAAATATTGTATACATATTATCTATAGAGTACATTTATTTTAATGTATTCAACATGGTTTAAAACTTATATAGATTGAAGTTCTAATTAAAAAATGATTTAAAAAAACTTCGATACAAGATATTATTTATAATTAAATAAATTGCGTATAGTTAGTAGGTAGGTACAACAAATATAATATTAAATAATAAATTTAATATAAAATTTACTGGTCAAGTTTTTATACATAAATAATAGACAGAAAGGGATTCTTGATTTTTTTACCTATTTATATTTTTTAATTAATGGTATTTTAATATTATGTGTGTACATTATTATACACTATACACTATAAAAACATAAATGAATATTAGTATAAATTCATATAATTAACCTCAATTAATTTTAAAACGAAACGTAGCGGAATGAATACTAAATTAACATACATCGAATATCTCTATATATATAAAAATCTCATGTCACGATGTTTGTGGTCGAACTCCTCAGAAATGGCTCGACCGATTTTTATGAATTTTTTTATGTATATTTGTTAGGTATGAGAATAGGTCAACAAGTATATTTCATACCGCTAGGTGATTAGGGTATCTCTATCCAGAAAAAATTTTCTTTTATTTTTTGACAATTTTTTTTTGTATTTTTTTTATTATTTGGCATCAAAAAATACCTATAATCCCAAATTTTCACCCTCCTACCCCCACCCTCCCATTTTTTAATCGCGATTTTATTATTTTTGTATGAAAAAATTTAACCGTCGTTCGTATTTCAAACAGAACGAAATTATTTATGTTGTTGAATGAGATGGCGCTACGTCCGAGAAAAATTCAGAAGAAGCATCGCGTCATTTTGACATTTCATTCGGCATATCACAACGCAGTGCGTGCAAAATTTTGTACGATTTATTTTAATTTATCTATTTTTGTGTGCGTGTAGTGCACAATGCACAATGCCAGCAAGACGCAAGGGGGGCCATTTGGGCCATCGAACGAATAAAGCAACAAACATGCAAAATAGTAGAGCAGAAAGAACAGACGGACAAATCCAACAAGATAACAAAAACGTGCGTGTAAGCATGTCGCAATTGCGTGCATTTCAATCACAAGAGGCACGAGCTGAACGAAATCAACAACGACAATTGGAACGGAGCCAAGCGTGCCGGTTTGTAGTTAACAAACGCAGAGTAAATGACTGACAACGCCAACAAGTACATCGAGCATTTACATCCGCTTCGTTCCTTCGTCTCGCATTTGAGTACGAGCCAGATATTGAATATTTCGCTCATCCGAAAGTGCTTATTGGTGCTATGGACAAAGAATGTTCCCATTGTCATGCGCTCAAATTCAAATATGAGTCAGCCGGGATGTGTTGCGCATCAGGAAAAGTGCAACTACCAGAAATTGAGACACCACCAGAACCATTGAACGGCTTACTCATCGGCACGATTCCAGATTCAAACCTGTTCCTGAAGTCCATTCGCACATTCAATTCATGCTTCCAAATGACTTCGTTCAGAGCAACAGAAATAGTTCACAATACTGCGGCAAATGGTCAACAATTCCATTCTACGTTCAAAATCAAAGGCCAAGTATACCACAAAGTAGTCTCATTGCTGCCAATGCCAAACGAACCACATAATTTTTTACATATCTACTTCATGGGCGGTGAGGACAACAATCGTATGATTCGATGATATCGATGCACGTTGCGGCTACAATAACCTCAATTTGCCTAATGCCAGGCGCATCGTCGGTGAACTGGACGCCATATTGAATGAGCACAATGAATTATTAAAATTCTTCAAAGCACACATGCACGAATTGCAAAGTGACAATCACGCTATTGTTATCAATCCTGATAAAACACCAGCTGGAGAGCACGTGCGTCGATTCAATGCGCCTTTTGTTGACGACATTGCTGGAATCATGGTTGGCGACCGCACATCGACGCGAGAAATTGTGATTCAAAGAAGAAACAATAATCTGGAGTTCATCGTTGACGCACACCGTTTATACGACGCTCTCCAATATCCGCTAATTTTCTGGAAAGGACAAGACGGATATTGCATAAACATTGAACAACGAGATCCTGTCACAGGTAATTCATTCATTATGAACATCATTACTCATTTTGAATTGAGAAAATGAATGGTTGGTGTTTTTTTGTTTTTATCGGCGGTCATCGTCTACAGCGCTCCATTCCTCTTTCTGTCATAGATCCCATCCCCACACACTTACGATAAATTCGGTATTTTTTATTTAACAACCAAAATATTCACTAGAAATAATTTATATGGCAGAACAACGTTTGCCGGGTCAGCTAGTAATATATATTAATTTAATGGTCAATTCACTCACCACTAAGAGTATAAAATAACATTTTTAATTTTTTTCTAAATACATGACATAATGACAAACATTGGTTTTATTGGAAGAAAAAAACAACCGTACAATTTATATCATGTTATTTATTTACATTATTACGTTCGCATTTGAGTAAACTAATGCTGATGAAACCTTTTTAATTTTTAATCAAAGAGGAAATTCCCGAAAAGCTTTCAATAACCCTTGTTAAAAGTTGATTGATCGTATTGTTAGGAATATGTTAAGATTTCAATATATCATGTAATTCCTGCTACACATTTGTGCTGTATTTTTGTATTGAATTCTATAGACCTACATTATATATTATTATTTATACGACGCATTTAATCTGTTAATTTATAATACTATAAACATGCCTCATGGAAAATAACAGAAATGGATTGCCTAAAGTTTACCTATAATGGCAGTGCCACCTGGTAATTTCTTATCTAAACACTAATTTGATATACTAATTACTTAGTTATAGAAATTTACATTTTCAAAGTTATATAATTTACTAAATCATGTTTCCTATCCGACATCATACTTCATTGTACCTTTCCGACAATCTTTTACGTATAAATTATGTCGATGTCGTTTAATACTCTCTATATATATATATATAATAATACCATGTCCGATCCTAAGAAGATCATATTATGGCTCTCCACAAGGTGGAGGTTGTATTAATTTAATGTGTGTTTTATGAGAAATGGATGTTAGCCACTTGCATAACCTATTAGGTCCATACTCTGGTCAAATCAGACATCGGAAAACAACCCAAGATCCACTACATTATAAGCCGATGCGGTAACCGCTCGTTGCCGCTAATGGACTATATACTTTCTATATAGATAATGAATAATATGCTAGTGCTGCAGTATACGAATCTGTTAAACTATTATAAAAGTATCCTATCGCTTGTTTTCTTTCACGACCCGATTAAAATAAACGATTGCTTTATTTGCTTGTCAGTTTATTTTAAAAATTTAAAATTTACTGTAACATGTATGTTTTCTTTCACCTTACGGTTTTTAATACGTCTTCTCTCTGTTTTGCTCCCTCCTACAATTTTAAATATGTTTTCTCAAATGCAATAAAGATAAATCAAGAAAAATATATAATATAATGACATTTCCGATAACAAAATTGATACATACGAAATTGTGTAATATATATTATTTAAAGCTTTCACACGGTCGTTCTATTATTAAACTGATTTATTATGATTTTGTAAAATTGAAAGCAGAGAATATCTTGTATGGGCTTTTAGAAGCGTTCATCTGAGAGTAAATTTTGTATGAAAGAACCGTTTTGCTGGCTACGATGAAAACTGAGAAAAACGTTATGAACTTTTCAATATGCTTTGAGCTGTTTGGAAGACAGCGACGCATATTTTCTTCATTTCGTGAACTATAATAATATAGCTTATAAAACGTATACCATAAAGTCATTTAATTTTATGGTAAGTTCTATTTACAAGTAATAGACTATATTAGACTACTTATTTTATTTTCTTGGTAGTAAATTAATTCTGCCCAATAGTTTTGAAATAATACACGTGATGCAAATTAATAAATTTAAAAATTTAGGCAATCGTTATGATGTTTCAAATAATAATAATGTGTTGTGTATTAATTATGAACGTGTATGGAGTTAGTTATTCGGAATGTTTTTTTTTAAATTTACTACATTGTTTCAGTTTAAAAGAACAAAAAAATTGGCACCAAACTACGTGTCACTACTTTGGCAAACTTGCTTCGAATGTATAATTACACCATCATTTTATTATAATTACCATTCCTTCTTTATTACAGTTTGTGAAATCAATATAATAATAATTATTGTTGACAACGTGATTTTTTGTTGTTGTTATTATAAGGACATAATCTCTAATTCTAATCACACTAAGTGTCTCTCTACTGAATGGAAAACTAATTACAAGATAAAAAAAATATATATATACAACGTTTTTAAAATTTCTGGCGAATCATATAAACTTGACTTGACTAGCTTAAACGATCAAAGAAATTTATACTTGATAGTAATACTGAATAAATAGAATACTGAAATATCATTTTGATATATCATGTTGATTTCAATAGTAATGCACGTATATATTAATAATTTAGTTACTAAGACCCCAGCTAATGCAATTGCAACTAATAATAGTGTTTTACTTTTTACGGATTTCTTCCGAAATAACTTTCCATACAAAACAGAATTAACTGAAAATGAATTCAATTCTGCCTAAAGATGGCTAAAAGTATTAAAAGAATGCATTGGCATCGTGTTCTGATATATTCTAAAAGTTTGAAATGTCTATCTAGTCTGGAAGTTAGTTAAAAATCGATTGCAAGATTTGTACTGGACAAACAACCACCGGACAAACAAGAATACGAGCTAATAAAAACGTTGTAAAATAAGGGAAAAAAGAGGTTGCTCTGTCTATTTTCAATATGAATGTTATTTTCTTTATTGGTGTTAACTGTCAATTTTTGGTGAAAAATATTTTATTACTCAAATAAAACACAATAATTTGCAGTACTTATTCCACATTGTTAAATAATACTCAGGACGAATTTTACCCTCTTCAATGGTATACCGTCATCAATATATTATGCTATATTGGGATATTACTTTTTTGTATAGTATCTGTAATATTCTATATTATCTATTGTGTTATTAGGCGTATAGTGCTTGACAGGGAATAGCAATAAACTCTATAACATGATTTCAATTCGAGGGATAAGTAATTGGTAATATATACCTACTTCATCAAAGCACATTAACATGTTCATTATACACGGTTATGGAATTGATTTTTTAACTTATTGGCGGGGCTCAAGATTATAACACGCATGAGGAAGTTAGATTTTTAATTAAATTTTGTTTCTGTTAGAAAGAATCTGATCTCTTATCTTTTATCAGGTAAATACTTCTTATTCACTTTCGCCGTGGCAGCGCGTCTTATTTAAAGGGCGCGGAATTCAAACAAAAATCAAACTGGTTCAATAATAATTAACCACGATTACAATAATACATCAGTTCATACTTCTAACCTATATAATATTACGATGGTAACACCTTTATATTGTATTAGTGGGTGATCATCTTGAATCGGACGAAACCGATCTTGATTATGTTTATGCGATTTTAAGAATTAATACCGCGTTTACATGCATGGATGTACGTATTATCACAGCATTAACAATAAAAGTTGCAAGATTGCATTCATGAATCAAAAAAGTTTGGAAGCTTCTGAATTGTCACGTCAGCAGCAAACAAATTTTGAAAATAGCCGATATACTGGATTATTCGTTAGGTTAGGTTAGGCGTTTATTCTTCAATTCATGAATTTTGCCAAAATCAGCTATGAAAATTGAATTAATATTCATATTGAATCTAATAAAATTGGAGACCGTATATTATACGGTCATCTCTTTCCGATGGAAAAGCTCACGGCAAACTGTGCCACGGTAAAATGTTTTACGTAAAACTTACATGTTACCGATACCTATTTATGTATTGCACATTTTCGTCGTTTCAAAGCCATACGTGAAATATGATTATTTTTATAGCATAGAGGTTACTCTCGATAGTCCATATACACGTGCCGCACGTATTAAATATACAAAAACATCATAAATTCTCGCATCATCAGTTTTATCGATATGGCAACTCTGAAAATCATAAATTATAACCCACAGGGACCGGCGCCTCTCTCTTTATACTTGCCACCAAACAAGCCAGTGACAGGATAAAGGCCAAAGGTTTAAATTATCATCAAATCCTATACTGGAGTACTGTGAAACAAATATCACATAGGCCCTTCGGGGATCGCCCGGACTCTCATACATTTCCGAATCCTTTTTTTTGGCAGGAGAGGAATAAACTTTCCAACCACAGAAAAAGTATAGGTTGCGTCTTTTCCAATTATTTTCTTCCGATAGGCAATCAAAAAAGTTTGA
This sequence comes from Rhyacophila brunnea, assembly GCF_057557595.1. Classification (NCBI taxonomy): domain Eukaryota; kingdom Metazoa; phylum Arthropoda; class Insecta; order Trichoptera; family Rhyacophilidae; genus Rhyacophila; species Rhyacophila brunnea. The sequence continues at coordinate 18,816,776 of NW_028232796.1, read as the reverse complement.
TATTTTTTTTATTGATGTTTATTTACTAACAAGATACCACTTTAATAATATTTTGTAATGTCTATTATCATCAACAGATGTCACAGTTTTCAAAGATATAATATTAGAACACCTGAAAACCTTTCGAAGCAATATCTTTCATTTGTTTATTTACAGCTCAAGAATGATAATCTGCATATGTTTTTAAAAATACATATTATTGAATATCCTCTTAATCTCATATTGAGAAGAACTTACTAGAAACAGCCCGCACTCAGAAGATAACTGAATTTAAGCAATGAGGGAACAACAAACAATAGAAGAGAGGCTGCCTCTATATAGATAGAATATGATTTCTTAGACTGTTTTATAAAAACGTATTTAAAGTTCAATTGATGTTGAACACGTTTCTGTTTCACAGAGTTTATATTATAAGTAAATATTAAATATTATTAAAATTAAAAATAAATATACATATATGTATAATCCACTTGTAAAATTATCTGTATGTGAAGTCATTTATCTGTAGCACAAAGTAATTAATAAATACGTTTATAGAAACTAATAATTGCTAATAATCGTTTGAACGCCTTTACCAAAATTGAAAGATCCTTTTCTATACCGCGTTTGTTAATTAAAATAATAATAATATAAGGAGAAAAACACAAACCTATTAGCAAAATAAACTTATTAATTTATACGTAAGTATTTGCTTTTGAAAATATTTTGTTTACATTCCCATGGGTATTTTTATTGGTTGTTTACGCATGGTTGAGAATTATTAATTTTCCAGGAAAACGATAACGGTGTGTGGCGCTTGTACCTACGTCATATATTTTATTGTGAATGTATATTTTAATTCGTTTAATAATGCTGAAAATTATATCGAATATACTAAAACCGTGACGTAAAATAAAATCGAGGTGACCTATCAATATTCTTGGATGGATGTAGTATACTAATTCATATTTTAATACGATTACATAAATGTTGAATTAAATGCTCGTTTGTTGGCAGTATGAAAAGTTTCATCGTAAAAATGCTAACTTCCTAGTTTAGTGCTAAGCCATTACTTCCCTTACACACTCGGCTCTTCATTCACATTTCCATGCAATTGTTCCATTGTTACCGCCTGCTTATAGAGCCGACGAGTTGGCACATAGGCTAAATTGTCGTAACTTGCTCCACAATTGCACAATAAGAATGAATGCCGGCCATATTTTTGATGATCGCCACACACATTTCTGTCATTATGTTCATGGAATATTTTCATTTGTCAGTTTGAAACGTTCGTACGGAAATTTTATTCGCTTGTTTTTCTTTTTGAAAATGGAATAAGTAGTATTTTTACTCTATTTTATTAATACTTTTATCACCACCGCACATATGGTTTAATTAACTCATTTTATTAATACAATACGTATACGTTCGTACAATTAAACACCAAATAATATTATGCTTATAATGTTCGTAAATAATAATAATGACATTTTTTATAACTTTAGTAATACAAATATTCAAATAATAGTGTCTTAAAATAGTTAAAATTCAAATTTATTCATTTTACAATATTATAGTAAACATGACAAATTAAAAAAATTTCGTATCTACAGAATGACTTAAAAGCAAATAATTAATGTTCACAATATTTTAATAAAAGACGGAATAATAAGAAGAATAAAAAATACATGAAACTGAACGAAGTGAGTATTTTAAAATATAATCAACATAAACTCACCCCACGCGAGTGGAATATATCAACATCGGAAACGATTTGGTTGAAAACAGTTATTGCTCTACCGATTGTTATTATCATTGTAGATTAATTATGAGCATCTGGAGAAAATACAACGAATGCTCTCAAATTTTATGATAGTGAACATCATAATCATAAGTCAATATTACCAAGAATGACATAGTTCTCCTAAGTCGGAAAATATGAGATTAAATCTAGATTTATTCAAAATTGTAAACAGTACATTTATTATATAAGTTCAAATTTTAAAATTTTTATAACTATTTATTTTATCTTTTAACTAAATTAATAATTATATGTAGCTACTAATCACCATTCGTAGATAGCGTAAAAATTTTAGTTTTTATGTAAGTACGAACAATTGCCAAAATGTTTATTGTTTATTCAATAAGCCATGTCAAATTAATAAACCTTGCATGCTTGTATCATTTAAACGAGAATATTTTAATTTAAAAAAACTACAATATATTTAAAATTTATACAATAATATAAATCACATATTTAAAAAAAAAAAAAAAAACCTCAGAAATACGGGTAATAAAATACTAGATAAAAATCAGACTGACTGACGTTTGAGCTTCTATTACATTTTCTCGGCTATGGCTTTTATTTTATTAAAAATGATTGATAATAAGTATATACTGTTTGAAGTATTATAAATGCCCATTTTTTATTTATAAATAAATGTAAAAATGTTGCTCATTTATTTATCTATAAATAATAAAAGTATGAAAGAATAAAAAATATTATGAAGTTTTCAAGAGTCAATATAAAAAGCTTTCAGGAAAGCTATTGAGTTACCTAAAGCACTATTTCATTTCACGCACACTTTGCTAAAAGCCAAAGTATCATGCTCTATTTTTAATATCCTATAACATAACCGATCGTCGAACTTTGTGTGAACCTGAAGTGTCGTTGGAAAAGCTGTGAATTTATTGGGTGTCACATAAATTTTCTTCATTCAGCGTATCGATAGTTGAACCGCTAGATTATACACTTTGTGTTTTAATACTGTCATGACCCTCCAATGACCCTACTTGTCCATACATATTACATGGTATATTATAACTAGGGTTTACAATATCAAAATCAAGAGGTCGGGAATTTAAAATGATAAAATCCTTGGATTAATGAAAAAATATCGGTGTGTGTACTTATGTACGCGCATTATGCTTCTTTGGCGTAACAAAACAAAAACTAAACTTTTGATAACCTAGATTCTTCGACTAGTTTTTAATTATCATGTTAAATTACACACTCAAGAAAAATAACCGCTTATTGGAACACAGTTGGCTTATTTCTATACACTTTAACTTATATTACTAAATTATATGATGGTTTCTCGTTGTTTTTATTTTTAAAGTAACTCTGACGTTTAATAATTTGTTTACGTAAGGAATTGCAAATGGCCGACAATAATAAATTTGTTTCCTAGGCAACGGAACAATTCTTCGTACATATAATAATAATTTCGATACCTAGGCAATGGAATAAACTATAATATTATTGTATAATCGTCACGATTGCAATATCATACTGTGGCGTAATGGCAGTGCGTTCGGCTGATAACCGAACAATCGTGGTTCGAATCCAATCGAGTGCAATTTTTTCATGTGAAAAAATAAATTATGTGTTACATGTCACACGCCAAAAATACACTCTGATCTGATTTTTCAAACGCGCCTAAAGAAGTATAACTTCAAAAAATATAAGATCTTTTATGTATATAATATAAACAATGAAAGATACTTTAGATATTTGGCCAGTCACCTATTAACATTCATTAAATTAATTCTACTTCTAAAAATAGACCAGAAATAGCTTTTGGTAGTCTCAAAACTCCAAGTAAACTATAATTAAACTACAATTATATTACTTTATATTAAATTTAGTATATTTTTTGTGTCAAAACTAGTTTAAGAATAACTATTATAACAAATGTTTACATGAATATTCGACTAGTGAGAATTATTTAATTTGTGGTACCTAAAACACTAATTCATTTTGTAAACAAGAAAATAATAGCAATAACATCAAATTAATATAATATGAAAGCTCTATAAAGAAACCCTTATAAATAAATGCATTTTTATTAAATTTTAATTGAACAAATTAAAGGTAGGTAAATATTTTACAATAATTTTAGTTTTCTAAATTCAAAATATTATATTAAATTTTTAATGTCTAATTTTACTTGGAAATAGCTATCAAAGTGTTACAATTATGAAAGGCCGCATTATGAATTTAGTATTGATAGATAATTGTAATATTTAATTTTATGAAACTACTGGACTCTTCAATGAAACAGGATAGCAGCCTAAAATTTTAATTAGTTTCAAAGCTTGCGTTTATTTCCAGCCGCATTCATAAAATGAACCATTCCCATTGCGCAAAAGCCTTCTGCAATGTGGAGAGGAAACTTTCATTCCTAAAGCATCGAAAGCTCGTTCGCAGGGCAAGTGGGAAAAGCTCCCTTTCATTTATTTAATTCGCTCGCGGTGTGGGCGAGGCGCGGTATTCACGCTACAATGACCGACAACTGTGGCAAGATATTACGCTGAATCTTCACTCACACAACTTTCAAAGCCTTTGATAACCGCGATGATCTTCTACTTTGTAGAAGAATTCTTGGATGTTTGATTGAAAATTTTAATGAAATACGACTGACGTACATATCTGCTGAATTGTGATGACTGATGAAGTACCATTGTAATACGATAATTTTCTTCTACCGCACAGTTATTATGATATTACCACAGAACAGATAAATAAATATAAATGTAAAAGACATCGCCATGGACCATATTTCTGAAGAAGGGTAGTTTATGGCCTGACCGCCATAAAATTCAAATAAAAAAAATCATTCAGCACATAGACAAAAATATTGACAGATGACACTGCCACCTGGTGTTTTTTTATAGTCCAATATAAGTACAAACAATATTTCCATAAAGAAATGTCTTCATTAATTCATTTTAATAATTGTAATATTGTCATAATATTATGGAACGGCGGGATCAACTTAATAAACAACTTATATTATTTAAACTGGCTTTATTAGAATGTAATACATTTATAATAGATTATGTTTTAGACAATAACTTGTTAACAGTCTGATGTTATACAGCGATTGAATGCAGTCGATGCATCCTTCGTTAAGGTTGAGGTTATACTACATTAAGAAGCTATTTTGATTCTATATTAAACAAATTTTATTAAAATTATGCATGGCATTCTCAGATGTTTATTTTGATAAGAAAGTGGATATAAAATAATATCCGTTAGAAATAAGGGTTGTAACTATGAGCAATAAAGATGCATTGCATTGCGGACGTTTAGATTGATAAAAACAATGGTTCGATAAACCAAATTTGTATCAAATGCATTTCCAGACATTAATTATGCTGCTTATTAAAATTTGATAAAAATACAAAGATGGGCTCAAAACTACCAGACTATAACACTAAAAATAAAGTAGGTAACTAACTGTATAGTGTATGTAATACAAACAACTTCTTTGTTTCAATCTAAATTGACAACCAAAAGCACCTTTGATAAAATAATTTGAAGAAGTCTGCGATTCTTTTGATTTATGTTTGAGCTTTATTCTTATGACGTCACGGAAATGTCTTTCGAATTCCCGACACATCCTACACTCACTCAAGAAGCGACCCGAACTCCCTTTTCGATTTCAATGCGTGACAAAATGTTGCTTATTCTTTCGAGACGTATAAATTTCTTAAAGAGGGTGAAATTTTATCGAAAATTTTCTCGTATTTTTTTTTATCTAAATGAATAAATTATTCAAAACAAGTATCAATGCTATTTTCGTAAAATGCAAGTGTATAACATGCCGTAGAAAAAACATTAATATATTATTGTATTACAATATTTTAAAAAAAAATGTCAATATATTACACACTATTACATCACCAAGTTCGATCATAATAGATTTTCACAGAATCAAAGTTGTATTAACAGGTATTTTGTTTATACGAGATATGGATGTTAGTCATTTGCTCAACCCATTAAGTCCATACTCTCACTCCAAACACACATTGAAAAACGACATATTGTGAATTTACCAAACGGAATTTTAACCTGGACTCATGTCATTATACACCGACACATTACCGCATTGTCGTCGTGGGTTACATTATTATTTTATTAAAAGTATGTTTTTTTAATCAACGCTTCTCAACTAACCTCCCCGTTACTTATTGGTGATAATATTATAATGGATGGATGAAAGCACTACCGATGGACGAGTAGCAACGTTTCTGCTTATGATATCGTCGATCTTGGGTTGCATCTCGAGTCTGATAAATTTACATATAGTTTTTTTTCATTTTATGCGTAGACATAGAGCATGAACTCAGTATGTTGACTGGGAGGCTAGCATCTGCTTCTCAAAAATTTATATTTAAAAAAAATGATTTTGCCGAGGCTTTGATTGCGACTCGCTGTCATATTATCGCCTCTTCTCATCTAGAAAAGGATCTGCCGATCGGGCCCTTACTCCAGTTCTGTTAAAGAACATTACAATTCTGCCAAGCTTTTCCGTCCTACCCTTTCCTACCCCAGGGCACCTTTCAATTCGTCGACATTCTCAAAGATATCTGCAATTTGCAGCTTTACTCTATGTCGTTCATATTTAGGGAATTGAACTGCTATATATTGTAGAATGTCCTCCGCAGAGCTGCAAATCGCTTCTTCCCATGAGGTTATCAAATCTTTTACCCCCATTGGGTGTCCTGTTTTTAGCCTCAGTATCAGATTAAGCTCATTTCTCTTCAAAAAAACTTATTTGTAAGCAGGCCAAAATCCACGCTAGATTGTTTTTTATCTCTGTAGGTACTACTGAATAACAAGATTTCTTCAGCGATTCTCATACATCTTAATGCGTTATAGACCTCATTATATGTTTTTCTTTTGGTAAGGGCCCATTGTTTTCATGCAATAATATAGAAATACACACTGATTTAAAGGTCCCCATTAAATCTTCAGGCCAACTAAAATTATTATTAACAATACCATAAAAATATAAGTAGGTATATCCATCTGCAGAAACGTATTGTTTTTCACCTATTTGAACTGGACATCGTTAATAAGGATCTTTTGTCAGTCAACAAAAAAAATTAGCGTGAATAATTACGTTCATATTTGAAAGTTTATTTTAAGTTTACTATAGGTACCCACATTCTTATGTCTATTTTAGAAGTCATTGTATGTTTTAAGTAGAAAAATAATACTACGTCATCAACAAAGTGCAGATGACTCAGATACTATTCCAATCATTTTGTTTAAATAAAACTTTATGGGTAGCTTTAACCGCTTTAAGTAAGAGTACATCACCTTGCCAGATACCATCGTTGATATTTAATTTTCATGTTTAACGAATCCAGATCATTTGACGGATGTTTGAAGAAAGATATTGTTCTAGTACCTGCAAATTTAAAATCGAATTGAATTAAACATATTCTTGAATAAAGTAAAATTCTTGTCAATAAAATTAACGTGTCTGTTGTATTTATAGTTACATACTATGGCTTTTCTGATAACTTAAATAATATATTCTATTGTAACTACTGTATTTTCCTTTAAATTTAAGCGAGTTCTTCATTGATGTAGCTTCATTAGCAAGCATCCCGTAAAATAGTTTCTGTTAGATTAAACAAACAAATTTAAATAAATTCTAACGGCTACATTAAGCCTTTGTTTTGTAACGTCGCATAGCTGATAAAACCAACTACCCCTTAAGAATAACAGTAAGAACAAAAATTAGCATTCCTTTTGTAAATTTAGTATTCAAACCAAAAATTAAACTAATAATGATTTTTATTAAAACACTCAGGTATTAAGATTTTATTTGCATTTATATTAAAAGCAATTCAACGATTATGTCAGTACGTTTTTAATTTTAATATTTTTTTATAACCTTGTAGAATCATTTTATATTAAGTATATATTATAATATATAATATATTTTTTTGGCCCTATAATCCAACACAGACAGATTTTATACCAGATTTGTTTTTACGATAATTGGTTATTAGCCATTTGCTCAACCCATTAATTATATACTCTAGATCCAAAACAGCACCGTAGGTGTTTTACTAAATGACCTAATTTCATATTAAGCGAATACATAATAATTAAAACATGTTTTAATACTAAAAATCTTATAAATATGATTCTTTTGAAATATAATTTGTGTGAAAATGAAGTTATTTTTATGTTTATATTTGATTATTTATCCTATCTTCATAGGTTTTTTTTTATAACGCATTGTGATCAAAATATCATTAATATATCTTTTTTGTTTTATCATTTCCTTCAACATTGTAGCTTTAATACATCAATTATTGCATTATTCTGAAACTATGACGTATATTATATTTTAAAAAATCGCTCAAGGCCCAACCCTTTTCAGGCTTTTTGTGAAAAATAGGCGCCGACGACAATCTATGAGATTTTTTTTCACGCATTTAAGTGTACTAAATGTGTAATAATTAAATATCAGAAATATGAATATGCAGGAAAGCACTGTAATGAAGTACGATAATTAACGGCCCACATGCTCGTCGTAGGTCAAAATTGAGTTTTTATTGTATTTTGAAACCATGATCCTGGACACTCCTTAAACGTTGTAGATAATCTATTTATATAATTTTGAAGCCTTATTATCTTTAATATTTATTTTCAACATTTGATGACTGCATAAAGTATTTTTGTTACATAAAATAGTATTATTTTAAACCTCTCGCTCTAATGTTTTAGAATATAGTCATATTTCGGTACATAGCTGTGCAGTGGTGTTAAGATTTTTTACATTTATTAATTTTTCAACGCATTTATAAAACTATTAGTATAATTTATCACGAGATAATTTTTGTAAAATATTGACGATAAAAAATTATATTGATAATCTCTGTGATCCCAAATTTGACAAGAATTAGGCATTTTATTATTCAAAAAATCGGCAAGATTAAGGTAGTGTTTGTTTGAAATACGCCATTTCTTTTGGCATTACCCAGTGGTTAAGCTACAAAATACGGCTGTAGCCATAAATTGACAAACTATAATTAAAATAGGAAGTAAAATTATGTTAACGCGCGTGTTTGAACATGTACCTAACCGAATTTTTTTAAATTTTTTTTTTAAACGGTACATGTTCAAACACGCGTGTCAATATCATTTTACTCCCTACTTCAATTATAGTTTGTCAATTTATGGCTACGGTTGTATGTTGTAGCTTAACCAATGGGGAATGACAAAAGAAATGGCGTATTTCAAAAAAACACTACCTTATTCTTAGGTCAATAATTATTATAAAGCAATCATTATTCATGTGATGTTTATCACACTTGAATGGCCAAAGACATAGCTTATAATTAATATCTTTAGAATTATCTTCAAATGTGTTAATGTTGCCCTTTTTTTAAATAATAAAATGCCTAATTCTTGTCAAATTTGGGATCACAGAGATTATCAATGATATTTTTTATCGTGAATATTTTACAAAAATTATCTCGTGATAAATTATACTAATAATTTTATAAATGCGTTTAAAAATTAATAAATGTAAAAAATCTTAACACCACTCTACAGTTATGTACCGAAATATGACTATATTCTAAAACATTAGAGCGAGAGGTTTAAAAGGATACTATTTTATGTAACAAAAATACTTTATTCAGTCATAAAATGTTTAAAATAAATATTAAAGATAATAAGGCTTCAAAATTATATAAATAGAATATCTACAACGTTTAAGGAGTATCCAGGATCATGGTTTGAAAATACAATAAAAACTCAATTTTGACCTACGACGAGCATGTTCCCCCTTCTTAAGCTTACATAAAAAAAGGTTTAATACCCCCCCCCTCTCCCCGAGCTAGTCTTTTATGTTCATGCAAGTGTTATAGACGTTGTCTGTATCAAAGTAGTTATTGTCTAAGTAAGAGATATTAAACTAGCCAAAAATATTGATTGGTATTCGTAATCACCAAAAAAGGCATCATCAATAAAAGTTTGCAAACCCTCTTTAGTGATACTCGGTCCTATATTTATATATTTAAAAAATCTTATTTAGTCTGGTTCATAATTATATCTTAGAGAAATAATCAAAAGTTAAAACTGAAAACAGTTGAAAAGGAAAAATGCTGTACTTTAAAAATATAGTAAAATGACTAATTTAAACAATAATTGGTTTATAGAAAGAAAATACATTCTTTTGTGCAGTCTAATATTTTTTTTAGCGTAAACATAGTAAAATAAAATGTACAGTTAATTTAAAAAAATGTATATTCATTTAAAACCACGAACTACAACATACACCATTCCGATATCTTACATAAAAATGATTGCTTTTTTTCCAAAAAAGATTTTAATATATTTCAGATAATTTCATTTTATTTTTAACAATTTTTTTCTAAATTTTAAATTTAAGTAACCATAAAATTGATATTATACAAAGAACGTTGTTTGAAAATTGTTTATATTAAAATTCAGATAGAGTTACATCGTTACATCGTGTTTACAGACTAAACTTCAGGGCTTCAAAGTAATTTTATTTTTCATATTATACTTCGTTAATATAATAATATTATGTCAATGTTGACATAGTTATTACAACATGTAATAAAACTATTATATATGTGGGTACTAATTACTTATACTTAAACTGTGCTAAATTTTAACTGAAAAACGTTATTTCCATAGATAGACGTTGCTTTTTACCCTGTGTGTAGTACACGTAAGAAGTCTCGTAAGGAAGCCTTCGCCGCAAACTAACGACTTAACATACTCGTACATATTGGAACAAGTCTGTAATTAAATTTACCGACATTAAAATTCCTTCCCAGCACGTCGTCAACTCGGCATCGTCTTATCCTCTCTCCTTACCACTGCACAGGAGCGCACTCAAAACCAATATGTTCTTCATTTAGAAAAAAATAAATATAAATATTTGACTTTTAAAACAAATTATTTGATTATTTTTTACAAGAACATCATTGATAAATTTAGACGAGTCATTACTAACTCAATCTAATTTACCTTAATAATTGATCAAATGTTATAAAATATTATTAACGGCCCACATGCTCAGCGTACGTCAAAATGGTGCTTTTATGCTACTTTCAAAGCTTGATCCTAGACATTTTTTAAATGTTGTAGATAATCTATTTACATAATTTTGAAGCCTTATTATCTTTTATATATTTTTTAAACATTTGATAACTGCATAAAGTATTTTTATTACATAAAATAGTATTCTTTTAAACCTCTCGCTCTAATGTTGTAGAATATAGTAATATTTCAGCACGTCCATGTGAAGTGGTGTTAAGATTTTTTATATTTATTAATTTTTGAAAGCATTTATAAAACCATTAGTAAAATTGATGTTGACATTATTATAGTGAAATATTTACAATAAAAAATTACATTGATAATCTCTGTGATCCCAAATTTGACAAGAATTAGGCATTTTATTATTCAAAAATGGGCAAGATTTACACATTTAAAGATACTGATTATAAACTATGTCTTTGACCATTCAAATGTGATAAACATTCTACGAATGATGTTTGCTTTATAATTATTATTGACCTATGAATAAGGTTGTATTTTTTTTGAAATACGCCATTTCTATTGGCATTTCCCAGTGGCTAAGCTACAACATACGGCCGTAGCCATAAATTGACAAACGATAAATGAAGTAGGGAGTAAGATTATGTTAACGCGCGTGTTTGAACATGTACCATTTAAAAAAAATCGGTTAGGTATTTCCACAGTATTATGTTATAGATATTGTAAAATATTATAACAGGGGATGTTTTGATATAAATAAATAAAGGATACTTTTTGAGATTAAGTACTGATTATAGACTACATTGATTGTGTAATTTTAAGTACTAACTATAATAAGAATATTATTCTTACAATATTGTAGAGGGTTGTAATTGTTCACACCATAAAATCGATAGTTTATGATGTTTTTTTGGAACATCTTCTGTTTGGGGGACCTACATATTTTCCCATTGACCTGTGTCCATGGGAACATATCGCAAGTATGATAAATCCTTTCCAGTATTACAGAATAAACATCTAATGAATGTAAAAAAAGGACTGTTTTTTCAGAAACCATTCTATATGTTAAATACTGATTAATACAATAATTGTCTAATAAATGAATCTAATAAACTATTTTAATAAGATAAAATCGTTTATTACCTACTAATTTTTGACTCAATTATAGCAGCCTGGTAAAACCGTGCTACAACATACACATATTATTGCCTTCTGATTGGCTGAATTTAAAGTTTAAAATACCTTAAGAGCTTAAAGACAAAATCACTGACATGGCAACAAGTAAAAGATGTGAGTTGATATCCCACTCGGTCCAATATTTTCTTCAAGGATTTCAACACATTCAGGATTCTTTCTAATCGGTATGTTTTTCAAAAAAATATGTTTTTTTCTGTAATAAAGAATCCAACATTCAATAATATATTAACATAGTTTTATTCCTTTAATGAGTGTTAGCCATTATTATCTTATTGCTTTCTTGCTCATTGAATATATTATAATATTATATTTTGTCAGTCACGGGATTCAAACCATCACGATTTCATAGTCGACCACTTTGCTTTTACTCCACCTTGTCAATGAATAAAATTGATCAATATATTTTACGTAATACCGAGTACATTATTTTCCTTTATAAATCAACACACGTATATAGCAGCATATCCCAATGAAACTAATAAAAGTTTCTGTTATCATAAAATTTGTTCTAGCTGAAAAATTAACAGCAAAGCTGTAATAATCCTGCACAATCCATAGCACCTGTATAAAACTTTTGAATTGCTTTTGAACCTTCTTTTAGTCTAGTTCTAGATAATACTATTATATTCTGAATATATCGAATACAAGTACATTATTAAAAGTGTTTTTTTTACTAATTTGAATAATTTATTGAAGACAATACACGTCATATTGTGACTAATTTTAATATCAACGCGATAAAATATTAACTATTAATTTTTCAAAAAATTTACTGTAATTTAAAATGTAGGTACCTACTTATATAAATTTTATTGCATTTTATGAAAATGATTTTTCGATTTATATACTTACCCTTTGAGATTAATTGAATTAAAAATAAAATTGTCTTAATGGTAGGCACTGAGAGTATTTTACATTACAACGTTTTTCTTAGCTCGTATTCTTATTTGTTCGGTGGTTCTTTGTCCGGTACAAATCTTGCAATCGATTTTTAGCTAACTTCCCGACTAGAAACTTTTAGAATATATCAGAACATGATGCCAATGCATTTTTTAATACTTTTAGCCATCTTCAAGTAGAATTGAATTCATTTTCAGTTAATTCTGTTTTGTATGAAAAGTCATTTCGACACCATTATTGGTTGCTAGGGGTCTGGGGTCCTATCAACTAAATTATTAATATATACGTGCGTTACTATGGAAATCAATATGACATGTCAAAATGACATTTCAGTATTATGTCTATCAAGTACAATTTTTTTTGGTCGTTTAAACTAGTCAATTCAAGTTTATAATTATGATTCAACAGAAAATTTAAAAACGTTGTATATAAATCTTTTTATCTTTTAATTATTTCAAATAACATTATTTATGTGTCTAATGAGGTATCTTACTTTTTTTTGTAATATAATTAAAATCTGCTCCCATTCATCATGCACGTCCTTTCTATACCACATGCCTTCACTTAACTTCTTCACCTCATTTCTCACACTCTTGGCAGATCCCCTCTCCAATGCCGCATTTGTGTCAATGAGTACAATAAACTTTACAATAAACGTAATATCAACCTATTTGTTTTTTTATCAACGAGAACTACCATATTATTAACAACATATTTACTGTAGTGTTAATTAATGCTCCTTTTTTAAAGATTCATTTACTTAGATTCACATAATTGACGTAATCCTTCGTAAATTGATTGTGCAGATTTGCACATTTCAGTATTCTATATTTGTTTGTTTGTTGCAAAATAGCAAAAAAATGATTTGTTGACAATTGCCTTATTTATCCTAAATTATTATACATAGAATTATCAAGTTTATATGATTCAACAGAAAGCTTAAAAACGTGGTATATAAAAAGTTCTTTTTATCTTGTAATTAATAACATTAAAATATAAAAAAAATTAAGACTCGTCAAATTACAAGAACTAACTTTATATTGAAAATGATTTCTCTGGTTTTATTATTCTACCATATTACTTAAACGATAGGATTTCGACCGATAATCGACTAAAAATCAGCATGCGTACTGTGATTTTTTATTGGTGGTTTTTTTATTAGTGAAATATCATTCTCTTAATAAAATGAAATTAAAACTTTCTGTAAAATAAGCATTTAGTTTTCTTCTTTTGTCATGTTTGATACTTCAAATCATTTTATTCACGCTTTCATTAATCTGTAACGGCGTCTAATCTCTCTCATCTAGTTGTCTAGGTATCCAGCCGACAAGTCGTCAGTGCCAAATCATTCCATTCCCTTTAGAAAATTGTTATCTACCAAAATGCACGCATTTGGGTCTTTAAAATTATTGACTCTATATGTTTGGTGCTGATCATGCGGTAGCTAAATTGTTACGTACCCAAAACAGTGTTAATCTACAGACAATTAATTTTTTGCATCGATTTTTGAGCCAACCTAAGATAGAATTATTCATCATATAAAATTATCTCATGAATTTTGAATTAGCATGACGTGTTTTATGAAGAAATTAAAACAAATATAACGATGAAAAGGACTACTAATAAAATAGGAGTATAGAGGCAACCTTATTTAACTCCAGTCACAGAACAATAACGGTTTTATAAAAATTTTAAATTTTAATCATAGCAGTACCAGTAAAAAATAAATATGTTTGCTCTTTTCCGTAAAACAAAACATTAAAGCTTTCTAGTAGGAATGCTGGGTATCATGTTTAATCCATTAAAATATACTAAACACTGTTCTCATTAGCATTGTTAGAGCAAAATTATGTTAATGTTTACCATCTGTATTAGAAATGAAAGCAATGCAGTAAGCAAGCAACATTGTTTGCCATGTAAAACACAACAGCCAGTGCCTTTTATTTTGATTATATCAGATTATTTTACACTCACCTGATTATATTGACTAATGCATATGTCTTAATAGACCTTTGCGAATTAAGATAGGTGCATGCACAATTTAATGAGAATGTTATTATTATATTCGTGTTGAAAATGTATGTTCAATGTTGAACTCCTAAGTAATTTATTTAGAAACCATGCAGAGAGATAACAGCTAGCTGTGTCGTTAGCCGTCAAATGCTGATAAAATATAGCAATAATTCAGCTTAGAAAAGCCTTCATTCAGCAGTATATTGATCTAGGCAAATGATGATTATGATGGACCGTGATATATTTTTTAATGTCTAAAAAATTATTTGTCAGTTTGACATTAATTTGGACACACCGAGGGGTCTGAGGATCTTTTTTCACTTCGTTCATCCACCGGATAAATGGTCCCTGGTGCGTTGTCGTCCAACAGAAGAACAATGAATTTAATATCTGCATCAAGTTAAATGTTAACGTATATATTATTTCTATACTACTAACAGATTGTGATATTATACTAGTCCAATATAATTACATTAAATATACATAATTTGGAAAGACCTTATGCATATACATACTAGAAAAAATCGAATTGTATAAAAAATATGACACCCGACGGGACTTGAACCTGCAGCCATTAGCAAGTCTAAGTACGTTATAAAAACTAAATAATGGAGTAATCCGCGGCATCGGTTAGTAATTAAGGAATTAATTGATACTTACCTTAAGCGCAATTCGATAAGCATTTCATGGATCAACTTCCAATTAAAGTCATCGTAATTAACAAAGATGCCCGTAGTTTAATTATAAAAGCATACTGGCGCAAATCCAGCAGATACAGGTTCAAGTCCCTGGGTATCGTATTTTTTCCATAAAATGTTTTTTTGTAGTGTGCATATACATAAGAGATGTTTTAATAATATTATGTAAGTATATGATTTAATATATTATAGAATTTTACATTCTTAAATCTTGTGTCTTATCCGTTGAATAAAAAAATAGTTAATAATCCGATAGTCGATTTATTTTTTAGTTGTATGACATATTATGTGTCATCTATAGAAATATTTTGATAGTAGTCAAAATTATAAGCCTTTTATAAATTTAACGTAGTTATGCAGAATATAGCCAGTCCACACTAATGTCAAGCTGAGTTAATGGCAATTTAATAACAACGTGATATTAAAAATGTATGTAAAATGGAAAATGTATAATTTTAAATAGTATTTTATTTCAAGAATAATTTGTTTGCGGCTTTGCTATTTTCAGCAGAACGTAGAGAAAACCTTCTCGCATCTGATCTATATCATATCTCATTTTGTTTATTTTTTGTGGACTGGCTACTTTCTGGATAACTATGTCCAATTATATAATCAAAAAAAAATGTCTCATAAGTATGACGAACAAACGTGCACTATTTTTTGGATCCCGATTGCCTACTCCTTCCAAAAGCCACTTTTCGCTAATGACAAATATGTGTATTTTTATTATTTGAATAAGCTTTATACTGTAGAATAAGTAAATATAAAATCCATCATAATATTATTTCAAGACAATACAAATAATAAATCATACTATTAAAACATTCTGCTAATTAACTTACTAGTTCATGAATAGAAAATATATTTTATATTAGCAAAAAGGCCTCTTGACTTGAATTCCGGCGACGCTCTGGAAATATAGGTTGCATAGCTGCACTGCACTCGCGAGAATATTTTGAAAGCAAAACAAAGCCAGGCTAGCAATTAAAAATTCCGTCTTTCACGTTAAATTAGACATACAATCATTATCGTTGAGCATCGTACTTTATAATCTCCCATATTATATTATTTAATCTGTTTACAAAATGAGGGTTTTCTTTCAACATATTTGATTACACACTATTATGACATGGGGAGAGGTATTCATTTGAAAAAAGCATGATACAGTCTAGGACATTTTACAATGTGCATTATATAAATTTTAGGATTAAATTAGAACAAGAACACACATGCGAATTGGCCAGACCCGGGATTTGAAGGCGCCACCCATGACATTATAATCCTAGGCGGTAATTTCACGGCCATCGTGGGCATACAAACATACTTATACTAAATATGTAAATATATTATCTAGAGATTCCTTATATTAGTGTTACAGGCCTAAATGATATTTTATTATTACAACTAATAAAACTAACAAAAATTTAAAAAAATGTAGGACCGGCTGGGAATGAAACCATCTTTAACTTTCTGCTCTCGTATTTTTACAACGTCGTTTTACAACGTTTTTATTAGCTCGTATTCTTGTTTGTCCGGTGGTTGTTTGTCCAGTATAAATCTTGCAATCGATTTTTAACTAACTTTCCGACTAGCTAGACATTTGAAACTTTTAGAATATATCAGAACACGATGCGAATGCATTTTTTAATACTTTTAGCTATCTTTAAGTAGAATTGAATTCATTTTCAGTTAATTCTGATTTGTATGAAAAGTTATTTCGACACCATTATTGGTTGCTAGGGGTCTGGGGTCCTAGCAACTAAATTATTAATATATACGTGCGTTACTATGGAAATCAATATGACATGTCAAAATGACATTTCAGTATTATATCTGTCAAGTACAAATTTTTTTGGCCGTTTAAGCTGGTCAAGTCAAGTTTATATGATTCAACAGAAAATATGAAAACGTTGTATATAAAAATTTCTTTTTATCTTGTAATTATTTCTTTTTATTGTAAAACATTATGCATTTTCAATACTATCAAAGCAGAGAATATCATTTCTATAAATTATATACTCACCAATTCAACCATCATAACAAACCAACTCCAAAAAAATGAAATCTATTATAGGTATATAAAGGGTTTGTTATATTAAAAAAGTTCGTGATATTCTCTTTTGGGCTATAGTTCTACTGTAGTATACTGACTCAATGTCTTTAAATATGTATACTGGTATATTTAGACCCTTTTCATGTATTGTTATTGTTTTCTGTTACCGTTCAAAATGTTAAATGAAAACAAGTTTCAAAAACAGACCCTAGAAAGATACTAAGTCACAGATTAAAGCCGAATCTTTGTTGTCCTCACTGAACCTACGGTAGATTAAAATTAATCCAGCGATTAACCCAAAGCCTTTCAAAGTTTTTCTGCTCATAATTTAAATTCAGTCCCTGGCAAATAATTGTTTATCCACTTTTGAACTTATTCCGGAAGATTGTTATTATATGTGATTGGAAGAACTCGTCATTTGATTAAATGTTACATGAACTCATGTTCCACGTACTGCGGCACACGAATAAGTGTCCTGCGGTGAAATATTTAGGTACAAATCTTCGGATACGGAATATGTTATTAAAATCAATGAGAAGATGGAACCTTTAAAATGACAAAAGGCAAAACCTGATTGAAAAAAAAATGATATTTATAAAATAAAAACGCATTATTCAAAACCCAATATTATTCTCTACTACACAATTTATATTGTCAAATTATTGTTATTGAAATTAATTCTGAAATACAATTTATAATTAATTTTGTTTTTAAATTTAAATTTTATTTATTAGATATAAAAATCTAAAAAATACAATGTATTTATACTAAAATATATAAATAGGTACTTAACTCAGATTATAATTAATAACAGAGCTTATAATAATTAATTTGTGTTTTTTAATATACTTACAAAACACTTTTTGATATGTAGTATCCTTAAAAATATGTTATTTTAATACACTAATTATTCTCTGTAAAAGGCATTTTTGCCGCAAAAATAAACTTTATTTTATTTGAGATCGTTAAACTTTGAGAACTCAGAGGTGTTTTATTTCTGAGTTCTGCCCTGTTTTTTAATTTAAACGATATTCACTTGTTGCTAACTTAATCATTTGTCTTAACTTTCCATTTTTGCTATTATTTTCATGCGCGTTGGCTCCATTTCTATATCAAGCGATTTCTTTCAACATATTTGATTAAAAAAATATTTTTTTTTTATCGGCAGAATTATGAATAACTTACGAATTTAAATCATCACAAAAAAGTCTTATTTAAATATAAGTAATTCATTTATTTTTGCACTAATAAGAAACAAATAATTTGTTAGGTACTTATTTGCTAACCAGGCTTAAAAATGATTGATACAAGAAGAAAGTATTTTATAAATATTATATTTAATAAAACATCATTATACGACGTGTATTTTTAAATGTAATGACAACAATATGTGTTTTCTTGTTTTTTTAATTAAATTAATATATTGTCTTCGTTTATTGGTTTCTCAAATTAAATACTTTCTATATAACTTATCTCTTTGAATTTCAGATAACCGCAGCATATATCCAGCAAAGTTCAGCTGTTCGCAAGTTGCTGTCAGTTACTAGAGTGGTCTCGGTAAGCTCATTTCATGATCTTTATTTTGTTAGTAGATTAATAAGAATAAAAAATATGCTTCACAAATTACTTTTATGCTTCTTTTCTAAGTGACGCAATGGAGATTATGTATTAACCTAAAGGGCATCCGTCGTTAGAATTTCAACTTGACCAACAATATTTTTTTACAATTAATTTAATTTTTTAAAATACAATTTTATTTCAATGCACGATGTTTGCAATAATTGTAAATATATGTTTTATTTTTTTAGTAAAGATCATAAAATCTAAAAATAATCCTTGCTAAAACAAGTCTTTAAAAATATCATGATTCGTGGTGCAATATCCCGAGGTGGGTCCTGGCTTGTTCTAGTTATCGTTCATCTAATCTTAGATGACAATTGCTGATGTATCTTGGGCGATGCTATGCAATCACTGCACTATTTCTCAGCAGTTTTTCGATGACAGTTTTGCATCAAAATGTTTTCGGATTGACTGACTCTAGTTGATTCATTTAACATCTTAGAAAACCTGTCTTATCATTATTTGGATTATAAGATGAAAAGACTTTTTCTTAATAATTATATTGTTTTTTAAGAGTACTTATATAATATACAAATCGTCCGTAAACTGTTAAAACCTCAAATTTGACAGCTGTTGTCTAAAGGTTTATCTTTTATAATTTCCGTTCCTTCAGTTTTATACAAAGTTTAGTAAGGTCTAAATATTATATTTATTAGTAAAATCAAAATATATATTACTATATTAAAAATCTCCAATGTACAAAAGAAGTGCTTACTTTCAAAAGCGGCTTAAACGGTTTATCGAGTATTTTGAGTTGGATATATTATATACCATAGTATGATCTGTGTTTTAATTTCAAACTCAGCTAAATACGTCAATATTAATAATTATTAAAATACTAGCTTAGTTTCAAAATGTGCTAAAACGATAGATAAAGATAGATAAATCGAAATAACATATAATGTTATTTCAATTTATCTCAAAGTTGCATAAAACCGTTTTAGCCACTTTTGAAAGTAAGCGTCAAGATTTCAAAAGGAGAAATCAGATTTAAAGAACCCAATATTTATATAAAACACATTTTCCATAAATTTAATATCGTTCTCTTTTTCTAGCATTTACATTACAATAGTATTATTATTATGTTTTTTTTTTAAATTTTGAGATATAAATAACTAATACCTACACGATTTTCTTTTGTTTTAGTTTCATATTTTCTGTTCCTTTAGTTTAACAGAAAATATAGTAAAACTCTCAATGTTCTAATACTACTAAAATGAAAATATAATAAATTATAAAAATCTCATATGCACCATTTGTCATTTCAATAATACTCGTACCATTAGTATAATACTCAAATGTGTATTATTAGTTATAACATCATCTGAACTATTACAAATTTTCGATGATAACGACCCACGCCCTCTATATCTGTTATTTCAAACTTCTTACAACTAACAATTCATCTTACAAATCATTACAAATTTTAATAACTATATTAATTTTAAACAGCGTGAACATAAAATTCAGGAAGGTTTATCGATTTATGCTTTAATAGGAAAGGTCTACTATGGTCGGAATATAATTTTCCTGAATGTGTTTCTTTGAGTTGTAATGCTCCGGTACCACGAGTATAAACCTCTTACGAGTCTTTTTCAAAAACCAATTAAAAATATAAAGTTTTTTGGCATTATAATAAAATGTATTCTTCCGTAAAGTTTTAGTTAAGTAGCATCTATAATAACAAAAATCGGTGAGTTTGATATTTTAGACTTTAAAGCAATAATTATCATGTGGCTTAAAATTTATTGTGCTTCTTTTCTATTGTATCACAAATATAATGTATTGCTATGGCATTATTTAATTGTTTCTTTGGTCACTTTAGACAATTTTATTGCATATTATAGTAACAAAGATTAAAACAACTCAATAATCCTTCAATCCCTCGCGATACATTCCAGTCGCGGTAGGTGTAATGGAATAAAAGCGGTGAAGTTGTATAAAGACCAAACTATATTATGTCAGCATATTTTTAATTAATCGGTTTCATGTTATATGAGCACACGTGGTGATCGTGTGGTGGCATAATATCTGTTTCCGATTCAGTTAAATTAAAATTACGCGTATAGCAAATCCAAAAATTGATTTTTTCAATGTGTGGTTAGATTCAGTATATAAAATTTATACACTGGATCTAACCAAGTAAATGTAGTATCAAGATTGAAAAAAAAAACCTCATTGCTGTTTCTTATAAATAAAAACTATAAATAAATATTTTAGCAGATAGCCTATAATATCTACATCGTAGATCACAGAACCAATAATAGTAATAGATAATTGTTTGCACCGATTGATCACAACGACAATATTACAATATAAATTTGTGATATCTTGTCATAATTGAGAAGGCCTTTTTAACTCAATACTATGTTAAAATCAGTAATCACCTTAATCATAGTCTATCTATCTATCTATCTTATTCAATGATTATTTAAGTCATAAAACCCGCTCTGGCGACTTTTTACTTAGGAAAAATTACAAAAACTGTTTTTATTTCATACCTACAACGTCGATATATAATTTTATTAATAATTGTTCATCATACTTACTGACATAAAACTATAATGCAAAGTACTCCAATTTGCATAGAATAAAAATAATTCTAACCACAATTAATAATGCATCGGATTTCAAAACGCACCTATGCATTATCACAGTATTGATAGACATTATTTTCAGTGGCAATTTTCTTTGCCACACATAACGCAATCGATTTGTCAGAAGATTTAAAAAGGCACCCTAAAACACTTCAAACAAGTCACCCAAGTATTAAATTTTACCAAAATCTTAAATAGATGCATATTTTTCACAAAATAAGTTTAACAAAATCCCTCCAACTTACGTCAACCTATAACATAACCACTAATTCATCAGCAACATCTTCTTGGCTACGTGTTAAAACTGTGAACTAACATGTTTCGCCCATTTTTAACCGCATTTCCATTATAAACTAACAAGCTCCTCCCATTTAATCTACAACATCGCCTAGAAGCGTAGCCAAGAAGATGTTGCAGAAGAGTAAATACATTATTTCCTTGTTTACAAAAAAATAAACCACTTATAGTATTATATAATATCATCATTGTCATCTTTCAAAAAAAATATTAGGTATGGAATATTATTCAAGGAAAGATGAACAATGATATTTTTACTAGGTATGTTGGTATTTATAGTTTTTATTTTATTTGTTATAATGGGTTGTCTCAAAATTAGTCAGTGTTTTGGACCTCAATATTGCTAAATCCGCAACTGATAATTTCCGTGAAAAAAATTCACTCTTGTATCAATCATATTATATACTTTATATATAACATATTTATTTTAATAAGCCACTTAATATAATATTACGGTTCTGCCAGTGTTAAAACATTAGGCGTCGTTGCACCGCCAACTGCCGGCCGGAGATAGCTTAAGGGTGTAAACCTTCTACCCCATATCACCACCCATCATCCCCTCGCCTCTGACCGAACCGAGAGACGTACGTAAGCTCTCTGAATTAACTTTAATAAAATTGCGGACGATTCCTCTGAGATGCCCGCAAATGCCGGCTCATATTTCTGCAGCAATTTTTGCTAAGACTGCGCTCTTCCAACTTTTTGGATTGAGGCCACAACTTTTTTTTGAGATATCATACTTTACTTCATGACAGATGTTATGCATACATATGAATAAATAGAAACAATCCAAAACACAAATTAATCATCTACCTATATAGTTTAATATTAGTAATAAATTATGGTGCCCGTGGTTTTCTAGCGATATTTGCTTATGAAGTCGTGGGTCGTAGGTTAGAATCCTATCCAGGTCAAAGAAATTCACATATTGTTTAACTTTACGACGCGCTTAGAACCAAAGCTTTCATATCTAATAGGTTGAGCTAGTGACTTTATACAATTCTCAAAAACAAACTATTTGGAGACCTCTTTGTAAAGGCCTAAGATTCACATCGGATTTTAGAGTACGATAAAACTTGTAATATTATTAAAAATCACCGCTTTATAAAAAAAATACTTATTATGTTGCTCTTAAATATTTTTGCTGGAAAATATTGTGCATTTTTGTAGATTATTTAAAATTTGATCAGACACATGTAATTGTATAATTAATAAAATAAAGCATTTATACACACATAAGGTGAATACTACCTACCCACAACTGTTTTTTATAGTTTACCAAAATTGTTTTTCAAAAACGCCAAGAATATTTGGATTATTTTTACAATCTTTCAAAAAACCATTTAGGTATATAAATAACTGCTAGCATTTTTCTTACAATCAGAAAACCTACAAACGATTATTAAGGTACACATACAATTTTGTACTATATTTATATTGTGTTTTATTATATTATGTTGTTAAGTGTGAGTTAATAATTTATTTGTAAAAATATGAGCATTTTTATGCATAAAATATGACGGCCATTTATCTTTTAACTATCTAAAGATATGGAGTTTAGGTAATTTATTTTAAAATGGCAAATTTTCACTCTCAAATAAGTATGAGTCTCAATAGATATTTTATTATGTAAAATCATAAATATAGTATGATTTGGCCATTCATTTGGTCCTTGCCCTCAATTAGACACAATATAAACTTTGAAAAAAGTAGTAAGGTGGAAAAAATTGCCATACGCGATATTTGAATCCACTGCTAAGATTTCAGAAACTGGTGCTCTACATCCTACTCTCCCGTGAGTCTTTCTTTATCGTAAAATATATTTTTAGCTAAATATATATTTTTTAAATTGATTTCCTTTGACGCGCTAATAAAAATCAAAGAATCTTACAGTTATGAAACCAGCATGAAATAACTAATAAAATTTTAAGCTTTAAAAAAATCGACCTTTGCGAAGCTTTCAGGAAACGGAGTGGTCAAAGTAAAGCAAATATTTAAAAGTATATACATTTTTCTTATGCAATATTTGTAATTAGTTTATTTATAGTTTTAATTTATTCAAGAAATTATATTTTAAGGGCGTGTTATATTCTGGTTTTTATTCGTCTCAATGAATATAGAAAATAGTTTAAATATTAAAAAAAAAAAAAATCACGTCGTGCAATTCTTTAGTTGTCGTCCTCATTCTACTATCCATCTTCACTCCAGGATCCTGACTGCTCACATATCCTGAGCCACACTATTCAATCGCTTCAACTTTGGCACACGAGCACTCCTCCGACCAGACACCTTCACATTTTAATACGTGGACGTATTAGTACTTTAGATTAGATAGTCGTGACGTACGTGCAAATTTTCCTCTTAATTTTCTATTTTTTATATTTACATCAGCTAATTGATTACACAGTTTTTATTTACGGTACAACATGCACGTACAAGAGGACTAGCTTCAGCAGTTTTTAAATAATTACAAGATAAAAAATACTTTTTGAAATTGAATTTGAATTATATAAACTTGACTTGACTAACTTAAGCTCAAGTCAAGTTTATAAGATTCAACAGAAAATTTAAAAACGTTGTATATAAAAAATTCTTTTTATCTTGTAATTATTTAAAAACTGCTGGAGCCAGTCCTCTTGTACGTGCAAGTTGTTCCATAAATAAATCGTATAAACGATCAAAAAAATTTGTACTTGACATGTCATATTGATTTCCATAGTAACGCACGTATTTATTAATAATTTAGTTGCTAGGACCCCAGACCTCTAGCAACTAATAATGGTGTCGAAATAACTTTTCATACAAAACAGAATTAACTGAAAATGAATTCAATTCTACTTAAAGATGGCCAAAAGTATTAAAAAAATGCATTGGCATCGTGTTCTGATATATTTTAAAAGTTTCAAATGTCTAACTAGTCGGAAAGTTAGTTAAAAATTGATTGCAAGATTTGTACCGGACAAAGAACCACTGGACAAATAAGAATACGAGCTAAGAAAAATGTTGTAAAAATAGCTAAATAAATGAAACTTTCGTAATTCGTATAAATTTTTAACACACAGAGTGTGCCGTGGCGCCTTGAATCACCATTAATAAAATCCAAAGGCGCTCCAAACTATTTTCAAAAGATAACCGAAAGATATTCCAATCAAACAACCTTGGATATAATATGCGCATATATGAACATTTCCATTATTTTATAGCTACAGTTTCACATTATTTTAGGGGAGTTCTTTATTTTTAGTAAGATGCTTGTTTCATTCAAAACCTTCTTTATTCAATATTTTTTACTCTTTTAATTAATATTTTTAAAAAAATACGTAATACTGAACATAAATCATCACGAAAGAAAATCTTTTGATGCCTAGTTCTGGCAGCTCAGATAACCAAAAAAAGGCATCGAATATAATTTTAAGTCTATGAAGACTGTTAAAAAATTTAGTAAATGCATATCTGACGTTGAACTGACCAATACTGAACTACAGGTTTGAGTATTGAACCCCTATCAAGGCCAATGATCATGCACTCGATATATTCGAGAGGAAGGTGCTATGCAGGATATAATATAAGTTTTTACTATAAAGATAATAATAGCGTATTCGGCATAATCTAGAACTCTCCAACGTCATTCATCGTTCATTCATCCTCGGATTCGTTATTCTTGGTGGACTCCGATACGTAGGTCATGTAGCAAGAATATACAGTGTTAAATCGACGAGGAGAATCCTGCGTATAAGACCGGATGATCGGAGGTCCCGGCAGTTCAACGGTATCAACGGAGATGCTGGACACTGGCCCAGGATAGCGGAAGATGTAGACATTTCTTGGAAGAGGCTGCTCTGAGTTATTGGTCCACTTATGTTTATGATAGCATAGTTTTAAGTGAAAGAAAATCTGCCAAATAACATATATTTTTAGGGCACCGTGAACCAAAAAAGTTTGAATTCCATAGATCTACATACCTACTATTAATAATTATTATCAAGTGTAAGTCTTTGACTAGTTTGGTGGGGTTTATAGATATTATAGTTACTACCATAGGTAGATAATGCACTGTATATCAGTTGTGCATTATAGGGGCGGAAAATTATGGAAATGTAAAGTTTTCATGAAAACTCCTTCAAAAAAAAAATTTCGCCTGCGATACTAATAATTGTTAGGAATTCTATATGTCACTGAATATAATTATATAGGTAAATCTATCATTTAAAATATCATATTTGCATTATATTAGTCTCGTATGTAATAGTAATAATAAATAATATGCATAAAACATCGATTTGACATTGTAATAATGGTCAAAACCTTGAACAATAATATTTTAAGATGAATGCAACAAATATAATTACAAGATAAAAATAACTTTTTATATAGAACGTTTGTAAATTTTCTGTTGAATCATATAAACTTGACTTGACTAGCTTAAACGATCAAAAAAAAATGTATTTGATAGAAATAATACTGAAATGTCCTTTTGACATTTCATATTGATTTCCATAGTAACGCACGTATATATTAATAATTTAGTTGCTAGGACCCCAGACCCCTAGCAACCAATAATGGTGTCGAATAAACTTTTCATACGAAACAGAATAAACTGAAAATGAATTCAATTCTACTTAAAGGTGGCTAAAAGTATTAAAAAAATGCATTGGCATCGTGTTCTGATATATTCTAGAAGTCTCAAATGTCTAGCTAATCAGGAAGTTAGTTAAAAATCGATTGCAAGATTTGTACCGGACCAAAAACCACCGGACAAAATAAATAAGAATACGAGCTAAGAAAAACGTTGTAATAATAAATAAATATGTGGAGCTAGCCGGTGAAATTAAGAATTTTTGCCTAATCAAAATCGTTAATAATATGAGGCCAATCATAATTATTATTGCCACCGGTTTAGTACCACGTACACTGAAGAAAGCTGGGGTTATAAATTTTAAAAAAATGTTCTCTTGAATACATGTAATTTCCCTCAGAGATTCATAGTGCAATAATTAATTTAAGCTGCAATAAGGAGAAATAATAAGATCGCAAAAAAAATCTATAGGCAGCATGTTTCGGTCGCTTTTTACTTAGGGACTTCACTGACTACATTGTTCAAAATTTCTAATGTGTTGATAGTATGCCAAATTTATTATTCTATCCTCAATGTACGTAATACATAAGTGTACATTATTTTTTCGTATTACTCGCGCTAGCAAAGAATATAATACATGTATTGATCTACCTATTTATTACCTCGGTTAGTCATTGTGTTACGTGTAATGCGACCATTTTCCACGCCATCCCACAACAAATTTTAGTATATAAAATGAAACCACCCTGCATAAATAGGCTGGAATTGACATATTCAAATAATAATGTATTAATTTATGCACAATATAATATATTATATAATTTTAAGGCGATATTACAAGGGAAAAGTAACAGAAAATAATACCACAGAATTACTCACAGTGAAACTGGTAAGTAATCAATCGATACAATAACCTCCGATTCGGCTTAGTTGACAAAATATCTATCTTTTTTATGCACACATATCGGTTTTACATTACTTTTCACAATGTTACACATTTTAAACATCAGGGATATACATAATAATATCAGCAAATATGATATTTTAATGAGGTTAGTTTTTTTAATTGTTAGTTGTATGCGAAAGCCATATTATATGTTGCAGTTTCAGGAGTCCACTAGGTTTGAATCTTGATACACTTGCAATATAGATACTCTTTATTTTATTTTTTTTATTTATAAGGAAACAAACAGTTATTGATTACAAAATTTTAAAATATAAAAATGAAAAGTTAATGCAACCAGCAAAGTTTCCATGTATACATTATAATATAGTTAAGCCTAACAAGATATAAAGTAAGAATAACATAAATATAAAGAAATAACATAAGAAAATTACATGAGAAAAATGAGGTAGAAATATTATATACAAAAAATAACATAAAAAATATATATTTATATATAATATATCAGTAAATATATCTATTTATACAAAATTTTGGATATGGTAAATGAAACAGGTGACTTATTAAAAGGATCAACGGTGGAGAAATACGTATTACAATTTAAACAAGAGCGCCGAATAAAAGAGTTTTTTGCATAATTAGAATCGCTACGACTGACATGGTACAAATATTATTAATATAATATTATATTTTATTAATAATATTTATTATTATTTATTATATTAAATAATATTATTAACATTTTGTTCAGACTCACGATATTATTATTTACATAAAACCTAGATCTATAAATTAACTATAAAAATTATTATATTAAATCTAAATATAATATTAATTTATGGGTACTACAACAAATTCATTCTTTAGTAGATATTGTTAAAGTTTTTTCATACTTTATTGAAAATGATTAAAAAAAAAACTGAAATACTGAAAATAATATATTACTGAAGTAAAGAGATAAATATTAGGACCTATGTAATTCACCAGTTCCACTCTATTAGATGGCATATTAAAGTTCACAATATTAGTATTGAGGTATGTTGGTAGACTTTTTAATTATTAAAGGTTTTTAGCAAGTTGTTCAATCAATTAATTGTGTTTATGCTCTCAATCTCAACACACACTGAACAAGTTACAATATTTAATTGAATATGAGCCAACCACAGAATTCACCCCGCAACTAGGGACGTCATATCGAAATCAAAGTATCGATACTAGCGAGTATCGGTATCAAATAAATGATGCTTGTTTAGCGGTTTCGTTGTAAAGGGTTGAAATCCTCTTATGGGTGATAGGTTTAGAGATGAAAAGAGACTGGTCAGAGGTAACTCAGATGAATGGAGAAACGAGAATTTATTGCTGCATATCGGTATACAGTTGGTACAAGAGTAAATGATACAGGAGTTATGTTAACGGTCCGAGACTCTATGGAAGTGATACTTGAGTTCCAGGTGCATGGTAAGAGTGCGCCGGTCCGAGTCTCGGCGGAAGTGAGAACTAAGCAGGGTGATGCTGAGACTGAAGGAACTGGAAGGGCTGAGCTAACCCGTCAACTATGACTCGTTATGTATATACATGAATATTTGGTAAATTGCGAGAGGCATTGTTTATTTAGTTTCCAATTGGGAAATCTGCTGACCACCACATCGTTGCAAC
Source organism: Rhyacophila brunnea (assembly GCF_057557595.1). Taxonomy (NCBI): domain Eukaryota; kingdom Metazoa; phylum Arthropoda; class Insecta; order Trichoptera; family Rhyacophilidae; genus Rhyacophila; species Rhyacophila brunnea. The sequence continues at coordinate 18,787,437 of NW_028232796.1, read as the reverse complement.
TTCGAGACGTTTAGATGACAAAACCCGAGGTAGTCGCTATCATTACATTTATGACCTCCATGCAACCAACATATTCAGAGACGTGTCTGCAGTTCACCGTATCACACTTCACCGTGAAATTTTGTATCGGAAATATATGGCCGTTTATAATTTGCCGCGAACCTTTTAATTAATATTTAATTACTACATTTAAATAACATGTTAATTATATCTAATAACCACCTGATCTTGTTGGTTTACACTTTACAGGAAGCCAGCAGCAAACAATTTTTGAAAATAGCTGATTTACTGGATTATTTGTTAGGCTAGGTTAGTTTTTCATTCTTGAATTCATAAATTATGCCAAAATCCGCTATAAAAGTTGAAATAATGTTCATGTTATCAAATCTAATAAAATTGGAGACCCTATAGGATACGGTAATTTCTTTCCGATAGAAAGCTCACGGCGAACTGTGCCATGGTGAAATATGTTACGTACACTTTACATGTAACCATTCAGAGACAGGCTATCCACTACTCTACTACGAACGCAAAACGAACATACTACTTAGTTTTCCATGTCATAATAATTAATCATTGTAGAATAGAGCAAGCACAAGTTCACGCAATTTCTCTTGGTCCAATCTACGCCTATTGCAAAAGTTAAACAAAACAAAAATGTTTATCATTTTACTGAATTGTATGTCACTTCTTTTTTAATATCGCTTTAACAAAAAATATTGAAATATTTGGGTCAGAGTGGCGGAAAAGGGGACGTCAAAACGATACCGGCCCGAAGGAAATGACGTCATTCATTCGAAACCGGAAACTCGAGAAGCCCAATCCGGCACCGCTCTCAGATATCGCCTGTAACACTTTGCGGGGAATACCTCCGCCGGCTGGAGCTTAGCTTTTCAAGATTTATTTCACTTTGTCACGCAACATTTGACTGGATGTAATACTAGGTATATTACTTTGAAGACAAAGTGACAATACGCGAAGTGGAATGTCAAAAGGTCATATAATTGAAACATACTTTATTTTTTTATAGCATATCAATCATTATTACATAATATATTGTTCCAACAATAAACAAGTAACAATCATTATATATTGTGTAACACTTTTAAGAATATCAACGTTTTTTTAACCATCATGGCTTCATAAACCTTCAAAAAAATCCAATGTCTAATTTGAAATGTTTGTTAATTTCATTTGATCACTCCTCTTTTTACTCTGAGCAACGTTCGCTCTCAGCTCAACAAACTCCTTTTCGACACACTTAGAGTGGCGTTTACACACATACGTCTACAGTACACTGGAATATTATCTCTTGACAACTCAAAAACAAACTCATAAAAGTATAAAAACAGCCATTAATTTTTTCATACAGTATTTTCTTCACGTAAGCTGTTCAAAAGACTAACCCATATCTTTTCCTGAGATTAACAACTAACATAACTATTAGGAAAAGTCGAGATATTATAATGATATGTTGTTGTACTAGATGAGATGGCAATTCTTTACCTACTGATTGCTAATAATACTGGTATACCCAATATGACATACTATTTAAAAAAATAATTTAGTTAATAATTAGTTTTTATATTGATATTTGTACCTAGGTTTATTGTTTATTTAAGGAATACAGGGATATAACATAACTGCATATTAATGTATATTTATTTTTAAGATGCACGAGTTTTATAAACGGTTACTAAAACACTATATTTGGAATTTAAGAAAGTAGATAAAATACTAGAATGTCGCGCAATTAACCGGAAATACGGAATTTCCCGAATCTACAATGAGGCACTTACAACGAAATGCGGTAGGGGGGGCCAACCACTAAAATCGGCTTCTGTGGCCACAGGTCAAATACCAAATGCCCAAACACCCTTCTTCTCTATACAACCTACCCCTACCTGAACGAAATAGCCTAGTGTTTCTCATACTCTTTCATGAAGCACCTACCTAAATATTTATTTAGTTGTTTTAAAACTCCCTATCACAATAGAAAAAACTTAAAGTTTTTAATGTAGGTATATTCTAATTCCTATTGTGTAACTCTATTTCTATTTTATTTACTTTGAAACTTTACTCTACTTAGAAGCTTTGTTATACTATGGGATATTACCAAAAAGTTACGTTGAATAATATTAAATCAACTATACATCCATTTATTGAAATAGAAAATTGAAAGCGATATTGAAAATATAATAATATTCAGAATGGTATTACAATACAATAGGACTGCGTGTACTGACCATTTCCAACTTTCTAACTTAGGACAATAATAATATATATCATATAGTTTAATAGTCAATATAGATTGTCTACTTTGAAATTTATATTAATTCAAGTTTATAATCAATTAAATGACTTACACCAATAGACTTTTTATTATCTATTCCTTATTCTTATTCTTTTGTTAATACTGCAACAGGCCATCCGGGCTAATAATAGTACCGTAGTGAACAGCCACAAGCCATGCTTTGAGAAAATCACATAAATATATTCTGACCTCACCAGTGGGTCTATTCTATGCTTATCGACCGCTAAAGTGATAAAGTGAAAAATATTATCAAACTTAGGGTAGGTTTGTATCAAAATATTAGCACTTATTGTAACAATTACACGAAGCCGGTTTTTATTGTTGCAATAAGTGCTATATTTTAACAGCACCTATCTTGCTGCTGTTAAAATATCGCACTTATTGCAACAATAAAAACCGGCTTCGTGTAATTGTTACAATAAGTGCTAATATTTTGATACAAACCTACCCTAAGTTTGATACTATTTATCAATTTAGTGTTCGATAAGTATAGAATAGACCCACTGGAATTAAATCCGGATCCCCGGATGAGAAGTCAATGCCTTACGCACTGGACATAATACCAACCATAAAGTAAATAGAACATTAAAATGTAGATAACAATCATAAAATAAATATTTTCTGTGGATCTAATTTACTAGTACATCATTTAAATGGAGTAATAATTAAGAATATTACTAACACTGATAGTATTATGCTTTCGAAATTGTACTACATGTAATAAATTAATATAGTGTACCGTTATTACTTCACCGGAAGAAAAATTTCTGAGCTCTTGCTCAAGCACATGATTTTCTAAAGTGACTGGCAGTGCTCTCTTTGGGAAACTATATGCTGAATGGATCTAGGAGACACTGAGAAGTAAGTGGACACATAATAATTTTATCGTATTAATATTTAAAAAAAAATTATCCACTTCAATTGATTTAAAAATGCTGTTGGTAATTATTGAACTTTACAATATGATGTACTCAAATTGAAAGCACAAAACCAATCCCATTCTTCTCACCAGTTAACTCATTGTGGATGCTATCGACACGCCTAGTGCATAACGATCAGATGGCCATTAGATATAATTAGCATGCTATTTAAATGTGGTAATTTATTACTAATTATCTAGTCAGCAGTCAATGTATTAATGTTTTTTTTTACAAATTTGATTATCTTTAGATAATATTAGTAACCAATCTAGTATGATTGTGTGTAATTTCAAGAGAAATTCAAAAAATAGTTTTACAGTTTCGATATTAATTAATGAGATAACTGCAGATAAAATTTCCTGGGAGGGGGCGATGAGACAAAACAATTGGGAATCAATGAATTCTACCACATTATTGGAATTCACACGAAAGCTTTTAATCTTTGGGCGCAATCGTTATGTTTGAAAACTGGAATTCTGTTTAACAAACGCTGGCGAAAGTTAACCAAACACTAGTTTCCGGTAGAAACGTCCAATTGCAACCCGCAAATGTGTTTAGTGCCATGTCATTAAGCCGCATTAGGTTGCATTAACATTATCAATGGTGCTGTTAGAAGCAATCAAATTCGTGGGGCGTCTTGTGTACAAAGTTACCGATGTAATGTTGTCTTTGAGATTTGTACAGAGGGAATTGATTCCGTCAGGCATTCAATGAGACATCGTATAACTGGTAAGTACTTATTGCATTTTATCGTATAACTTTAGCGATTGAATGAAATTATACGCATATTGGGCATGAATGGATTACATATTAGTATTTCTTATAAAGTCTGTTCTGTATTTATATTAAGTTAGTTTTGGCAGGTAAAAATTATTTTATTTGCTTAAAAATTTTAGTAAAATGAGTTAACTGTCAAAAATAACTACATACCTTGCATTATAATTTATTCTAAAAAAAATGTTTATTTGCCAGCATTGGATTGTATTACCAAACAAAAATAACATATTATTAGCATCGTGATTTATGTAGAACATGTTTAAAAACAATTTTTATTACATTGTAATTTACTTAACGGCCCACATGCTCAGCGTAGGATAAAATGAAGCTTTTATTCTATTTTCAAAGCATGATCCTGGACATTCCTTAAACGTTGTAGATAATATATTTATATAATTTTGAAGTGAATGACTGCATAAAGTATTTTTATTACATAAAATAGTATTCTTTTAAACCTCTCGCTCTAATGTTTTCGAATATAGTCATATTTCAGTACATAAATGTGAAGTGGTGTTAGGATTTTTTACATTTATTAATTTTGTAACGCATTTATAAAACCATCAGTATAATTTATGTCAACATTATTATAGTAAAATATTTACGATAAAAAAATATATTGATAATCTCTGTGATCCCAAATTTTACAAGAATTAGGCATTTATTATTCAAAAAATGGGCAAGATTAACACATTTGAAGATAATTTTAAAGATATTGGTTATAAGCTATGTTTTTGACCATTCAAATTTGATAAACATCTTATGAATAATGATTGCTTTACAATAATTATTGACCTAAGAATAAGGTAGTGTTTTTTTGAAATACGCCATTTCTTTTGGCATTCCCCAGTGGTTAAGCTACAACATACGGCCGTAGCCATAAATTGACAAATATAAATTTAATAATTATATATATTTATTTATAATTATATATATATAATTAATAATTATAAATTACATTGAGAGGGTTGTAAGTAAATGACTAGAGAAGCAGTTTGCACCGCGTTTGCATAGGTTCTAGGTCGATATTTGCGTAGACAATGTAATGCGCATCTGATAACACCACACTAGCCTAGTATTTGCGTCAACGTGGCGTGAATATAGCAGCTTGCAGTTCCGTATGTATTGGCCCTAAAATCGTGATTATATGATTGGTGCAAGGCAAGACTATATGGCAATTTTAGTTTAATAAATATACCAAATTTGTACGTTTGAACAAGTATTCTACACAAGTATTGGAGAATTTGCTGGCTTAAAACCACGTGCTGCCTTTTGTATAACTACCTACAAAATTTAATTTGTTTACAGTAAGTAGGTGTATATAAAATAATGTTACTATATGACATGCAATAAATTAAAGTTGTTTTTAATCCACCTTATTAGTTTACAAATAACTTAATGCAACCTTCTGATGTGAAAAGATACAATACCTCTGCATAGTAAAAATATTAAATGATAATATAGCATATTTATTTGGTTGAATGTTAATTTACGGAGTTCGTTTTAATCGTGATAAAAGGAGAGGGGAGAAATTTGGATCAAGTAATATTACTAAGTGATCCATCATTATTATTATATTTATTGACTCATTTCCTAACGGCAGAATTATACTCTTTAAATATTCAACGTATGCAGCAAAATTGGGTTAGAATGTTATGATAATTGCGTAGGAAAAGAAGATTGGCTTAAGCGAGAAACCGTTTACCCAGATGATAGATTTTTCCACCTGCCCCGGTTAATTGAGAATATATATTTGACAGTTTTTAAAAATAAGTACCTACTCGTGGTATAAACATGTCTTTTAGGTTGAAAATATTTAAAAAGTATTTTCAAGAAATATATAATTTGAAGACAAAATAATAATATAAAGCTTTCAGAATTTTCTTTCCACTGAAAAGCGACAAAATAAAACAGAGTCAAACGATTTTTTCATATTTTATATTTCATCGTCTGGTAAATTCATGTATTTTTGATTCCAAAAAGCAATTCCGTTCACAAAAGCTAATTGGCTTCGTTAATTAATTCAAGTTCTGCGGAAGCCTTACTGTATATATTAATATTTCTTTGATTAACTGAATTCCCTTTTTTCATACAATTTATCAATGGTAAAATCTTTTTGTGAAAATTGACACAAGCTGTGAACTCATTTTAAATACAATTTATACCTAAAATCAATTTTATGGAGCGAAAAAAGTATAAATTGAACAAAAGAATCGACCAAAAGTATTTCAGAGAATTGTCTAGTCATTAACAAGTGTCTGTGTTCATTTGTATGGAAATAATCAACTAAAAGAAATTTATCTTCGTAAATAAATCCGGTAAAAGAAATTGTTACCACTGAAAAGGGTTATTAGGAATATATTTATTATGATTTTCTCCCCACAATGAAATAGTCGATGGAGCATAATTTCTTATGCGGTGGGGGCAGTTCGAAATTTTTGGCGTATATTAAATTTGTTGTTTCTTCAAAGTGTTGATGGAAACGCTTATAGGTGAAAAATCGTACAATATCCACCTTTTCGGTGGTAAAATATTTGCACCTTAATGATATAAAACCTTTTGATGGTCTCGTTGTAGAGGGACAAAACCGTTTGAAGAGGGTGACCAGAAGTTGAGATAAGCGGTCGTTACAAGAATATGTTACAATACTTATGATACTGTTTTGAGGTCCGAGGCTTGGTAGAATGAGATATGTTTGGAGTGATACTGAGACTGATATACTGATCGACCGGGAAGTTATAATCGAGTAGAAATCGATTATGATCCGTTATTTATTGATGTACTCACAATCGAAATATTATCTTGAACAGAATATTTAGGCAATAACTATTACTAACTAGTACAATTGAGTCAGTTATTTTATATCGAATTTGTAATAATTGGACACTGTCTGATTAAACGGGAAATAGATATTAAGGAAATCATAATTATTGCGGTAAGCTATTAAAATCGCCGATCAATATGCTGAAACGGCTTGGGTTATTGATTCCCTTAATCTCATTGGCTGCATGACGCCTAGTACTAATAGGTAGTTTGCCAACCACTGTAGGTCCCCGACTACCTTAATACCAATGACATAATTAAATGGACAACTCACTTCATATCGGCGCGCACGAGAAATTGTGCATGATAGTCATTCACAGATGTATAGGTAGACGTCACGTGACCATATGACGTTCCATTTCCATTATGCGATACAACCTTTGAGAATTTATAGTAATATAACCTTTATTGTAATGGCGTATTAGTGTCATTGCGTTAGAAACAAATTATCGGTTACTTACGACTTCTCGGAGATTAGACGCAAGTGAGCCCAGCGCATCACAGGCGTCTGTCCAATGGTTTCTGTCATTCAATTGCATCGAATAAACATTCATCAATATCTTAAAATAGCATTTTATCAATAATAAATAATACTAAGACATGAAAAGTGATATCTCATCTTTCTTGAAGTGTTTGGTAGATTTTTTTTTACAATTTTTAACTAGGTAAATTGGCATTTTGTAACACAATAATTACGGCGGAGTATGGGCAGACCCAGCGGTGTCGCCAGACCGCTTGCAAGCAGAATATTCATTTGAGCGTAGGATACCGATATTAAAATATGAATTTCGCCATCCGGCAGACCCGACACAAAGTGAGTGTCATTTTATTTTCCAGATGCTTCGTCCATATTAATATCATTGCTTAATACATATCAAAAACTATGTAAGCATCAAACCAATACGAATTTAAAATTAATAAGTACCTAATACATTATAGTCCCGTGATGGCCGAGTGATAACGTATCCGCTCGGTAAGTCGAGGGTCTCGAATTCAAAACTCGGGTCTGGCAAAATTCACAAAGTATTATTCAATTTGTGCAAATCCAGGCCAAAATCCATTTCTCATTTTAAAAAATGTCACAAAACCAAGATCTACATCGGATTGTAGAGACAATTAAAAATATACATTATTATTTTAAAAATAAAAGTGAAAAAGCGAATTATAATTTTTGTTAGATTAGGTTTTGTAGGTATTTCTTATTAGCGATTCGCCCAATCTATCAATTCCTTGGTCTGGATCAAACAAACGTTAAAGTTCTGCCAGCTTTATTGCCGTGAGGGCAAAGCAAATACAATATAAAATAAATAATAATACTCCAATTCTCCATGTCGATAAAAAACTGAGATATTCTCCACCTACATAATATTGATGTGAAATACTTAGTGTAAAAGACTTAGTTATGTAAAATAGTAAGGATATGATCTCTTTTAATGTATATTCTTATCCATTGTTTCAAGTACTCGCTTGAGCGTAAACAGGTTAGTTAATAATAGTTGGTATTTAGTATGTTGTCCATATAATAAAAGTGGTCTTAAAAATAACAATGAAAAGTCCACATATATTGTTTTTAATTTATTGTAATGAATTCAGTTACTTATTATAATATATATTGCGTAGCTAGAATATTTGAATATTACATAATATATTTTCTGTTTCTTTATAATATATCATTTATATATATGAAACTTAAATTAAAAGTCTATAACATTTATTTTCATTCACAGTGTAACTAATGGAATTTATTGTGTTATATCAATTTTTGTCGACTCTATTTTTTGAAGCATGTTTTATTTCGCCAAAGAAAACAGTCGGTAGTTTAACAATCATACGCTTTAGCTTTCACGTATACACTATAATTTTTCCAAGAATTCCGTTCATTGAAAGACTGTTTTGCTGGATATAGGAGTTTACGAATGAAAACTGATACCTAATTTGATTTAATTTAAAAACATTTTTTTTCTAAAGTAAAGGTTATATAATCATATGGCACTTAAATCTAATGAAGCAATAACTACGTCTATCTTTAATAACATTTGTTTATAAACAGATATATGTATGACGAGACTGTTAAACACTCTTTACAATATGCCTAAGAATTAGTTTTAAACATTTGAACCAATATATTATTATATTAGTAGTGCTAACCCATATATTTCAAAATAAATTTACAAAATAAGAATATAGCAATGTAACATCCAATGGTGCATGAAAATCAAAAAAGAAAATATCTATGGAACCTTTCGTGGTGTCCTGGAAAAATAACTGTAAAAAAGGAGTTCGGTATGAATTAATGGAGTCAGCATTTACTTTGTAGAATAATTAATCCATTTTATAAATTAATAATTTAAATAACATTAAATTCTACTTAGTAATTTTAAATCGATAGTTATTCCGGTTGTAAAACCATTATCTAATAATAATAAAATAAACAATTTCTCTACGCATAAGTATAAAACTGACAAAGTGAAACGGGATGATCTCTCTCTCTCTCTCTCTCTCTCTCTCTCTCTCTCTTTTTCTCTCTCTCTCTCTCTCTCTCTCACACACCTTGGGATTACTCAATAACATTACCTACATACATCGAAACTGTATTGAATAAATTTATTTATTAACCTCATATTAAGTGTATAAATTTAAACGATTTCCGTAAACTAGTGTTTCTTCTAGAATAGTCCAAGGAAAGAAGATAGATAGATCATATTGTCTCATTCTATGAATTGTATTCCAAAGAGAAGACATAACTATGGACTTAAAAATATGCTGTAGAATTGAATAAAATTTATATTACCATTTCGTAGTTTGAATGAAAATTAGTAGTCCGTGAGAACCTTACCACATTGCATATTATGCAAATGCTCTAATTACATTGATATTTACAATATCTTTAATTACTAGAGTACATTTTGTGATGGAAGTCGCCAAGCTGATGAATGGCATTGTAATATTATTTTTGGTAAATTGACAATTTATCGCAATACATCTTATATTCTATTGATATTTCAATAACAAAAACTAACAACATAATTCGTAAAGTTAAACGGCCGGAATTTATATACAAAATAAAATATACGTATAAAAACACTCCCAAATAGTACAAAATAATAGTGTATGCCTTTAAGCTACATACAAAGAATACACGTACATTATTTTGGGCCAAGTCTTATCTGATAACTTTATTTGTAGAAAAACAAACTTAGAAAAAAAAAACTGTTTGGCCTAATAATATATTCTAAATCTGAATTTTGAGACATCAGGAGTGAATGATGATCAAAGTCTTTGATTGGACGTGCTGGAAAAGACATCTGATAATATTGAAGATGGGACACTATACCAGTTGTGGTTTCAAATCTCATCTGTGGATAAATTTTTGTTGTTGTTTTTTCAGCAAAACAATATATCTGGATTATGCATATGTGGTGAGTTAATTGAAAGTATAAATAGCAGGAATTTAAATCATAAAATTTCCGATATTTTATTCTAAAACCTGTGGGTCTATTCTATACTTATCGACCGCTAAAGTGATAAAGTTATAAATATTGTCAAACTTAGGGTAGGTTTGTATGAAGGTATTAGCACTTATTGTAACGATTACAATAAGTTGGTTGTATTGTTGAAATAAGTGCTATATTTTAACAGCACCTCTCTTGCTGCTTTTAAATATAGCACTTATTGCAACAATTATTACCAATTTATTGTAATTGTTACAATAAGTGTTAATACTTTGATATAAACCTACCCTAAGTTTGATAATATTTCTTACTTTATCACTTCAGTGGGTCTATTCTATACTTATCGAACACTAAAGTGATATATAGTATCTAACTTAGGGTAGGTTTGTATCAAAATATTAGCACTTATTGTAACAATTACACGAAGTTGGTTTTTATTGTTGCAATAAGTGCTATATTTTAACAGCACCTATCTTGCTGCTACAGTGTCATCCCAAGCCATACATTTCCATTCCCTTCATAGAATCATCATGATACCATCAGACCGTGTACCATTTTTCTGATAAGCTCCTGCATTGAAGGAATTCCCGACGAAACCAAAAATCAATATAATATTATTATCACACCATTGATGGCAGAATAATGTGTACTTATCTCTATTTATACTCTTCAGTAAGCTCAATCCACAAAAATATCTGCAATAATTATTACCAACGATATTATAATGTATTTAAAGTAAAATTTTCAACAGCATCAATCCGTATTTATCTGTTTATTAAATAATGATATTTGTATGTGAATACCCAGATGTTTCTGATCAAGATAGTTTACGAAGGACATGTTACGAAAAAGGGGATAAACCTTAATGAAATAATCCCGGAATTCCTGTTTTTTCATCCCGGGATTTCAAAATCAAGCAGGATCACGGAATTTACTATTCCGGTATTGTAAACAGTAAGCCCTAGTGATTACTGTAACGATACGATTATTAGCAATATGCTTTCTGTGACAACTCTGTATCCAATTAAGGCTAATCAAACCGGTGTTGATGGAAACGTTGACTATTGCCTGTAAGTGACTATTACAGCTTATTATTTGAACATGAAGGAAATCTCTAAGGACAGAACATCTTGAATAGACATTACCATATTATTTAAAGTAGACTGGAGTTAATTATTATATTATTTGTAGGTAAACTATTTATGTAATAGTTATATATATATATATATATATATATATATATATAATATTATTTTGATCTTCATTATTTTATTATGTAAACTATGTGATTACTATAATATGCTTACCAAGTATTATAAGAACTCCATCATAAATATTATCGCTCGAATTGGAAAATTATCTCAACAGTTTTTTGAAAAAACCATGGAATTTTTAAATTATGTAGCCACCTCCGTGGTCTGGTTCTAATTCACTAGCACTACCACTCTCGCACAATAACTGTTTGTTGAGTCACCCTGTGCGCGGTGATTGAGGCTCAAAACCAGTGCAAGTAATGACGTCTTAATGTTTTACAGATTACATGTGTTTACACTAACACGGTTGAAGAATGACTGACTGTTAATAGTATGCCTGGCATGCGAGGATAATGGTGTTAGGTGGGTAAGATAATTGGATTAGCCCAATCACAATCTTTAAACTTATGACACGGAAATTTTGTCAGCGCCGAAAGCAAAAACGTCATGAAATTTTTTTAGCCTGGGTTCGACAAGTTTTATATTAAAATTTAATATAATATTATATATAAAGGAAGTTCATTTAATTACTTCTTTTGAATTTATGAATTTATGAACATGGGCGCAATATTTAAGGTTTCCACAAGATGGAGCAATAATTTCAGGAATTTCATGAAACTGAGCCATGCTCCGGTGCGCTCCTGTATATTTCAAGCACTGGATATATAGAGGAATACAATTCTGTATTGAGAAATTAGATTTGTGATAATATACCATTTGACTTTGATAAATTGAATCATTTATCTGTAAAGACTGAAATAAATTCAAACTAGTAGTGATCTATGCACTAATGTGGGGTCGTTCTCTTCTGGCCTTATCGGGTCCGGGTCATGCGTTATGGAGTCATCGCTCTATACTGTATTAAGGATTGCAATACCGGTATTACAAAACTGGGATTACAGTATTTTTCGATACAAAAATACCGGTTTTAAATATCCAAAATACCGGTATTGCGGTAAAAAGCAGACACTTTTACTTTTTCAAAAATAATAAATTTAATGTTGTTCCTTCATTACTTTATTGCTATCAACTTGGGTGCAGAAACTTTATACTCACTGCAAACACACAAATATTTCTAATGCGGAAGCTACTATAATCATTAAAAAAATTATCGATTAAAATAAACCATTAATCAATTAATTAAAAAAAGGGATTCAAGAGAGGTGGACTGACATTCTAGGTGTCTTGCAATATTACACTGTTTTATATGTTTTCTATAATAAACGTTGAAATGCAGGTATCGATATTTTCATTCGGTATTGCAATCACTATACTCTATTAGAGACGTGGGCAAATGCGGCTCTTCATTTGGGTTAACTGTGGCTTTCAATATCTTTTGATAAAAATATAAGTATTTTCTTTCCTCATTATTTTGTGTTTTCTTTCTCATTTTTTTATTTCTTATAATATATATATTTTTTAAAATTTATATGGCAATTAAGATTTGTGTAGAAATGTAATTAAATTTCAATTTGTGTATTTAATACTACGTGAAAACGTAACTATGGTATGGCTCTTTATATGAAAATCCATAATGTGGCTCTCGTTTATTTCATGTATGCATATCCCTGCTCTATAGTATAGTCTATCTATATACCATTATAAAATATTTTTAATTATAATTGCAATATATATATATATCAACATTTTATTGGTGCGCAAATTTAAACTCCATCCTTTCCTCCATCAAATAATCTTTTAATATGAATATCTAATAATAATTGTGAATATAACATTTATATGCAGATAAACCGTTTATGTACAAAATTTTGTTAGCAAAAAATATACTTACTTCTCAATTTGAATTCTTACATGGTAGATAGTTCTTTGCAATGTAGAAAACAATCTGGAAGATATAGTTTATTTTACTAAAAAGTTTTCTCAATGTAATTTTAATTTGAATTAGATACTTACCATTTATGACTTCATCGTATTAGATAAAAAAAAAAGAATTGAGTTATTGCGAAAGTTAAAAAAAATAGTCGAAGAAATTAAAACTATGCGTATCGGCATGGATTATACTTGGGTTGGAAGCTTTATTGTGATAGTTATCATCCGGTATTATATGGAATGTGGAAGATGTGGGCTAAAAGCTTATTAAATTCGACATTCTTGCATGAAGCTTTTTTAATTTTACTAAGTAACACTGATAAGTGGAATCTTAAATTAGTATACCGTTGAGAAATAATTAACATCATTTATTTTAAATTTACATGTGTGGTTTACAAAGACTTATCAGAATATTTGAATTATTCATTTATTATAATAACCACAATATAACAACTCTATAAAATAATATATAACATAATCGCAAGAAAATTGCGAAAATTAATCCAATCAAGACGTACGTAAAGAAAATTTTCCATTTGGTACCTTAATCTTATTCCGTACAATACAAAAGCATGAAGCGGGCTTAAATATTGTATACCTATTATGAAACGTTAAAGAAAAATAATTTGATGTGAAAAGATCACGTAATATACGCCAGATGGATCCATTAGCCGAAAGCTCCGAGAAAGATAATTTTGATTTCACCCTTCTACCTGTTCTCTAAGCCCCCTCTGCGTATATTTTATCAATTTGCTTGATTCAATTCTATGTCGCTGAAGCGTTTCTGTAACATAAGTTTTACGAAAATATTTGACCAATGGATTGAATACAGTGTAACATAAATATTTTGAGATACAAATATTTTTGTTTGAAATAGCATATCCGCTACTAAAGTTCCACGTAAAATTTAGGGTTCAAGTTGAAATACGAAAATACAATACAATAAAAATAGAATGATGTTTTTAATAGTTATTGTAAAACTATTCAATATATTAATAATTTCTTTTTATCGCTTATATAATACATATATAAATCTGTGATCGTAATGAAAATGAGGATAGGTCAAAATAACTTTAATTTGAATAATGAATGCCAATCATGAACCTTTTATTTCATATTAATACAAAATCATGACAAAATCGCTTATCCAACGGTGTTGGTGTAATTTTAAAGTAACGATACCAACATCTAAATGAGTCGCTTCCACTGCCAGAAAAATCTACAATATATTCTATCATACACCACTATTATGACGTCAAATTATAAAAATGTATCACGCACAAAAATAATATTACTTTATCAAAAATATTTCGCACTATAAAGCACCAGTGGCAGCATTACTAACTTTCTTTCTACTAACTAAAAATCTTTAAATAGCCATATTTTTGGGATCCCAAATAGCTTAAAATTTTTTTATAAAAAAGCTTGAATATTGCACCAGATTTACATTAAAATCAATATGGTGGTGTTACCTTCTATCTTACGAATAAAGAAATGTGTTTATGCTGACCGAATTTCGTTTAAATGACATATTTTTGTAACATTGTAAAATAATCATAAATATCAATAAACATCAATTTTGGTTCTCATTAATACTAAATATGACTTATATTTTGGAATAAATAGTAGTTTTTACAGATTTATTTTTTTATTTTTAGAAAATTTCCTATTTTTTCTTCTATCTATCTTATTTTTTTACGCTTTATGGCAGGGCTGGAAAACCTTTTTACGTACGCGTGTCAAAATTTCACAAATATTATTTTTTGACTGCCTGACGTGCTGAGCAGTTTTTCGAGTAATTGATCAAGAAAAAATGAAAAAATAATTATAAGAATTCTATAAAAAAAGTTCAAATTTTTTAATTAATTGAGTTCTTGAGTATTTCTATAATACCTACTTAGTTTACGCACAAATTCACGCCAAAATTGCTCGGATCAGATTTAGCATCCTTTCCGCGACGCAGCTTCCCCCGCCGCCTGATGAGGTCAGTGCTATATTATTATTATGCGTAACGCATAAAACTTAAGGGCCGATCCATGCAATTTAAATTAATTATAATACTTATTCTTAGTATCTGCCTGTTATTTTTTATACAATGCGATCGGTCATTTCAAATTTCGTCGTTTGCGTTTACGCATTGATTGATAAATAATATTGGTAAAAATATTATTAAAAACCGAAAAAAATACGTATTTTTAATATTCTATAATATATATTTAGGTATTTGTAAAACATTTTGTGAACATAAATATTTTAAAATTATATCTTATTTTTTTTCTCTTCAACGTAAAACATTCACGTGCCATGCAAAATGATCTCGCGTGCCACTGGTAGCACGCGTGCTATAGGTTTGCCATCCCTGCTATATGGCATATTACCGACAGGGCCTCAAAATATTTCGGTGCGTTTTTATAAGCTTGTTGGATACCAGAAGGACCAGTAGAGAAGGCATATAGGATAGTGTCTGAGCGACGTTGTCAGAGAACCACCCCACAAATACCCCATTATGCGTGCTATGTGAATAATGTGTTTGTGAAAAAATACATCGTAGGTATGACCCACTATATATTTGCGATATACATGGGAAGCCTACCTCTTCAATATTATAGAGCTAGATGGGAGATTCTCAAATCTGCTATTTACGGCATCTGACTATATTACAAAGTGAACATTTTTTAAAACTCTTTTTCATTATATTATATTAATATTTAAATGTATTAAAATATATTTTATACATGCTCAGTCTCAAAGTTTTTAAAGATTCAAACTAAAATCACCTAAGTCATAAACTTGAACTATGTATTATAGGTACTACATCTTATTATGGAAATGGTGATTAACTATTTTACATATATTTTAATATAATACTACTTAATAATATGTCAAATAGTTTTGTGTATTATTAAAAAAAACGGAATCTTCATAAATACAAGTTTGAAACTATTGGGTATAAGAAATTTTACGTTGTTTCTGGTATAATGTATGCAATATTCACATAATCTATCACGAAATTAATACAACAGATTCGATCCGACGCGCAATAAATCACTTCACTTCAAAGTTTATCTGCCAATCAAGAATACATTATTACAAAAGCTCCTTGCAGCTTTGTAGGAGTGATTATGGCATTGTGTCAACATTGATTTGCACTGAATGAAAGCTCTGACGCAGTTGTTGGTTAAACATTTTAGACATAGTCCTTGTATTCTTCTCATTAATTATCCTAAAGTCAGTAAGAAATAATAACTAAGTAGGTATTCAGCTTTTTATCAAACCTTATTATTATCTACCTAATATAAAATATCAAAACCGCATTACATATTTTTTTGGTACTTTTATTTAACAGAAAGCATTATGAAAATAAATTCCTTTTCTTGTTCTATAC
The DNA here is from genome assembly GCF_057557595.1 of Rhyacophila brunnea. Classification (NCBI taxonomy): domain Eukaryota; kingdom Metazoa; phylum Arthropoda; class Insecta; order Trichoptera; family Rhyacophilidae; genus Rhyacophila; species Rhyacophila brunnea. The sequence goes on along the minus strand of NW_028232796.1, from coordinate 18,770,686 downwards.
AATATTTATTTTGTCTTTTATTACCTAACCGATTTTTTTTAAACGGTACATGTTTAAACACGCGCGTTAACATCATTTTACTCCCTACAACAATTATCGTTTGTCAATTTATGGCTACGGCCGTATGTTGTAGCTTAACCACTGGGGAATGCCAAAAGAAATGGCGTATTTCAAAAAAACACTACCTAATTCTTAGGTCAATAATTATTATAAAGCAATCATTATACATAGGATGTTTATCACACTTGAATGGTCAAAGACATAGCTTATAATTAATCTCTTTATAATTATCTTCAAATGTGTTAATCTTGCCGATTTTTTGAATAATAAAATGCCTAATTCTTGTCAAATTTGGGATCACAGAGATTATCAATATAATTTTTAATCGTGAATATTTTACTAAAATTATCTCGTCATAAATTATACTAATGGTTTTATAAATGCGTTTAAAAATTAATAAATGTAAAAAATATTAACACCACTTCCACGTACATTCACACATGTACCGAAATATGACTCTATTCTAAAACATTAGAGCGAGAGGTTTAAAAGAATACTATTTTATGTAATAAAAATACTTTATGCAGTCATCAAATGTTTAAAATAAATATAAAGGATAATAAGGCTTCAAAATTATATAAATAGATTATCTACAACGTTTAAGGAATGTCCAGGATCATGCTTTGAAAATAGAATAAAAGCTTCATTTTGACCTACGCTGTGCATGTCCCCCCTTAACGTTAAAAAAAACGCTATATACCTCTTGCAATACAATTTGTTTATTATTTTTAATATCTTATCAATTTAATTTATCCACCCACTTTAATGATTTATATTTTTACTGTCAAAGGTTTATTGATTACCTGTAGTTATGTTTTTTGATTAGAGAAATAATTGTGTAAAATAGCCTAATTATATTAAATTAATCTAAAACTAAATTATTTAATATGCCTCCTAAGTGATTCGTTATATAAATTGAATTGATATAAAATGAACCATTTTCCAATAATAAATAATATAAAATACACGTAGTAAGATTATTTTGTGAAGGTAAAAAGAAAATACTGATGTCATTTTCCTGGATTCAAATGTAAAAAAAATATTTGCGAAATTTCGTTTCTCATTCATAAGAAAACATATTGCGAGGTTCGCCTCCAAATAAATTGGCAATACACAAAAGTATAAGGGATGATTTTGTTGGTACGCCTGCGGCTACAGAGCGCACTCGATGCCTACTTCTCTCGAGGTTCATCCATTATTGTGCGCCCCTGTGATTGGCATGTAATTATTTACCCTGAATAAAAAAGGCTGGCAAATAATTATTATGGGAAATATACAATACGAATTATTCTGTACATTTTTTGTATGTATTCGGTATTTTCAGTAATAATTTATAATATGGAATTTCAACTGTATAGTATATAATAATATCGTATTATATAATTATTGTTTAGAACTATGTAAAAAGAAAATATGTTCAATGGATTATTACGTATTGACATAGAATTTAATTGCTAGAAAACTATTCTGTAGTCTTTATGGTTTAAAAATGAACCTCAAGAAAACAAAACTATTACTAGTATCAAAAACAGCGACACCAGACACCAACACAAATTTTGTCATTAACAGCGAACCAATCGAGCGTGTGATCCATTATAAATATTTAGGTACATGGGTCAATGAGAAATGGGACCAGTCTCAGGAAATAAAAACTAGAATTGAGATCGCAAGGAGCGCCTTTTTCAAAATGAGACGCCTCCTTAGCAATCGAGATCTTAACCTAGGTCTGAGACTGCGTATGGTACGTTTTTATGTGTTCTCAATTCTTTTCTATGGTATGGAAGTATGGACGCTAAACCAAGAGATGTCACGGAGACTTGAAGCTTTCGAGATGTGGCTGTATAGACGCATCCTCAAAATTCCTTGGACTGACCGGGTGACAAATGTTGAAGTTCTCAATCGAATGGGGAAGGACCGAGAAGTTCTACGTAGTATCAAAACCAGGAAACTACAATACCTCGGCCACATTATGAGAGGACAAAAATACAGCATTCCCCAACTTGTCATTCAAGGAAAGATCAATGGCAAGCGTTGCAGAAGACGGCGCCGCATTTCGTGGCTTAAGAACCTCCGTGATTGGTACGAGTGCAGCTCCACCGAACTGTTCCGGGTAGCAGACGACAAATATAAGATCGCCTTGATGGTGGGCGACCTCCGCTAGGGGATGGCACAATAAGAAGAAGAAGTCAATATTTATTTTGTTATCATACCATTATCAAGACTATAAAATGAACAATTTATTTAGATCATAGTTAACTTCCCCTAAAAATACTGCAATAATATGAGGTGAGGCGCAAGTAAAATCCAATAATTAATAATTGACAATTAAAGTCGTGAGCGACCACTTTTAGATCAATTTCCTTCGAGTGCCCTTGATCGTTATAATTAATTAATGTATATTATCACTATACATATTACTGTAATACGTACATTGATTTAATTACATATTATATTACTGTAAGTACAAGGGTGGGTCAATAATTCCTTAGAAAAAAGCATTAAAACAGTTTTTATTTTTGTATTTTTTTTTTATTTCTCAACATAATCTCCTTGGAGCTCAATACACTTGGTTAGACGTTTCTCAATTTTTTTTAAACCGTCAGAAAAATAAGTTTTCGGAAGGTCCTCAAAATAAGCATTTGTCCGATCGATGACTTCTTCATTTGAAAAAAAACGTTGTCCACTTAGCCATTTTTTTAAGTTTGGGAAAAGGAAAAAGTCACTGGGGGCTAAATCTGGCAAATACGGTGGGTGGTCGACCAATTCGAACTTCAATTCTTCAATTTTAGCCATTGATCGTATACATGTGTGAACACGGGCATTGTCCTGATGAAAGAGGATTTTTTTCCTGTTTAAATGAGGCCGTTTTTCTTCAATTTTGTTTTTTAGCTGGTCCAATAAAGATGCATAATAATCCCCTGTTATTGTTTTTCCTTTTTCCAAATAGTCAACGAAAATAATTCCACGTGCATCCCAAAATACAGTAGCCATAACCTTACCAGCTGATTTTACGGTTTTCGCCTTCTTTGGACATGGTTCGCCTTTCGCAATCCACTGCTTTGACTGTTCTTTCGTCTCGGGAGTATAGTGGTGTATCCATGTTTCATCTACAGTCACAAAGCGACGAAAAAATTCATCCGGATTGCGTTGCATGAGCGACAACAGGGCTTTAGAGGCCACCACCCTATTGCGTTTATTGTTGACTGTGAGCAAACGCGGCACCCATCTTGCAGAAATTTTTTTCATGCCCAATTTGTCATGTAAAATAGAAATGACGCTACCTTTTGAGATCCCTGTAACCTCAATTATCTCACTCAACTTTAATCTTCGGTCACTTAACACCATATCGTGGATTTTATTGATCATTTCTGGTGTAGTCACCTCTACAGGACGTCCTGAGCGTGGTTCATCCTTTGTTGATGTACGACCACGTTTAAATTCATTTAACCAGTTATAAATAGTTGCAAGTGAAGGAGCAGATATGCCGTGAACTAAATCCAACTCATTTTTTATTTCCTTTGCTGTTAAGCCTTTTATATTAAAATGTTTAATAACAGCTCTAAACTCAATTTTCTCCATTTTCCATTTTTCCATTTTCCACAAGCAAATTTTTTTTTTAAATGTACGAGAAACACACAACAACCCGACCAATCTGATTGAAACTTCGCAGCATACTGAATCGGTAGTGCCGCTGCATGAAAACAAACCGCTTACAGTACTAGTCGCGCCACCTGTCGGCTTTTCTAAGGACTTATTGACCCACCCTCGTATATACCTACATCTTTGGAATCTCTTTGTATTACAAAAACGTAAGCTTATTCCTGATATATCTTTATTTATCCTACAAAACTAATATATTGGATTCATTCAGCTCACGCTTTACTATTCTTAAGGGGCTTTTGTATTCATAGAATAGCTTATATTTAATGGATGCGCATAGTCTAAGATTATTACAAAATAAACATGGATGCTAAGTCACTCCCCAGTTGACAATTTAAGAACTGGAAAATGTACTTGTTTTTCCCTCTGTCGAATAATAAAAATCTCTTGTGATATGTTTTTTTATAACGTTATTATGCTTAAATATAATATATTGTTTTAGTAAACACATATAATTTTATTGAATTTACTTAATTTTATTGTTGAATTATTTTTACATTAAAAAATATTCAGTATTGTCAATAAAGACAAAGGAAAAATGAAAGATTACTTAATGGAATATAAAAGAACTGAGACGTTTATTTCCAAAAACTCTGTATGTACTCTACTAATTTCATCATAATTAGAGAGGACGCACATAGCTACATATACACACATACTAGCACATGGGCGCGAATCGCAGAGTCGTGGATTCGAATATCGCATTTTTCTAGTGGTTAATATATATATCTCTCAGGTGTTTTCAAATTATGTATGTTCAATAAAGAATTTCGTATTCTTAAATCTTATGAATTATTCATTGAATAAAAAAATAGTTAATTGATTGATTAGTTTGGAGAGCTTTTGAAATAATTTGAGTTTTATGTACAAAAGTGAATGTGGCAAAAAAATTGCAACCATATTTATAGCTTGAAATTTTATATTTAAATTTCAAATTTATGACTTATGACAGTCTTCTAATATTATGCTAAACACTATTATGGTTTATATAATATACTGTTGAAAAAAAACACAAACAAAGATATTTAATATAAAACTATGCAAAATGATAATTCAAAGTAAATATCTTGAAAAGACTATCATAAATTTAAAGCAATCTTAATAAAATTTAACCACGAATAGATATATCGCATGTTGGGTGAGTGGTCTTATGATTAATTAAAAATATCACCAAATACAACGACGATATCTTATTGAGTACAATTCTGACATACCATTTGTGAATCCAATCTAGTAATATTATTAGATTTACTTTACAGAAATCTTACTGAAATGTGATGGACTTTAAAAACACTTCAGTTACTTAGGTATTATAAATTATCCGCAAGAAAAACACACGGCTCGATAGCTTAATGATAACTTGCCAGGTAAACGTTATGACGTAGTTATAAGAAGTAATTTCCAGGATCATAGAAAGATCAATAGCTTAATAATTACAAGATAAAAAGAACTTTTTATATACGTTTTTAAATTTTCTGTTGAATTATTATGCTCAACATGCTCAAACTTGTACTTGATATGAAGTAAATAAAAAACAAACAAACGAACAAATATAGAATACTAAAATGTCATTTTGACATTTCATTTTGATTTCCACAGTAACGCACGTATATATTAATAATTTAGTTGCTAGGACCACCTCCTAGCAACCAATAATAGTCTTTTACTTTTTACCGATTTTTCTGAAATAACTTTCCATACAAAGCAGAATTAACTAAAAATGGATTCAATTCTGCTTAAAGATAGCTAAAAGTATTAAAAACATTGGCATTGTGTTCTGATATATTCTAAAAGTTTCAAATGTCTAGCTAGTCGGGAAGTCAGTTAAAAATCGATTGCAAGATTTGTACTGGACAAACAATCACCGGACAAACAAGAATACGAGTTAATAAAAACGTTGTAAAAATACGAGAGCAGAAAGTTAAAGATGGTTTGATTCCCAGCCGGTCCTACATTTTTTTTTTGAATTTTTCTAATATTTATTTTTCTGAGGTTTTTCAATTATTTACTTTCTATATTAAAGTATCTTATATTCTTAAACCTTGTATTTATTCAGTATTGAATAAAAATATAAATATATTCTCCATTCAACATTATTGTATTCCGTCCCTTCCAGCGTTTCGCAAAGGTCCTGTAAATAATTCTGGCATGCCTCTAAGGCGCTTTAAGACCCGTTAACGTGAACTATAAAATAGATCTTATATGTGGATTTTTTAACGAGCACAATGTTTACACTGCAGGAAAAGACGTGTTTTCACTCAAAGCTTTCTAAGTTTGCAGACAGGCTAAACGAAATATATACGACATGCGTATTTTATTGTTAAACTTTGCTACATTTTCATTAACTTATCTTTTTAAAAGTTTTCAGAGTGCATGCTTTTCAGTTACACTGAAAAGCTTATTTTCTTGTATTTATACTCCGTAAATTAATATAAATTATTTTGTAACAACTCAAAATTATTTTTACTAGTAAGTAGGTATATTACAAAATATTTTATTGTAAAAACATTTGTGGTTTTTACTTCACTAACCGTCTCTAATTTTAATAAATGAGTCTTAAATATTAAATTAAAATGCAAAACACATCACAAATATACATACCTATTACTGGTATTAGACAAAATATTTCTTAAATAAAATATAGGTACAGAGTAGGACAAAACTATTTCTCCTAAAAAGTATTTTTCAGATAGGTTTTAAATTACGTATACTCAAAATCGAATGATATATTTTTATTATATTACTTTATTCAAAAGTAAGTATTTAAAAATAATATGTAAATTGTAAAAGTTTTTTTAATCACAATATGTAAGGTTATACAAATTCTACTGTTAATTTTTATTTATATGTAGTTTTGTTGAAACTTAACTAAAATAATTGAGTAAGAAGAGTAAAATAAAATTGTACATATATTTCAAAATAAAAAATCATTGGGTGGTTGTATTATTACGAGCTACCACTGTTTATGATATTATAATAATTAAAACACATCATGGAGTATTCAAAGAAATTGATATAAATTTTCTTTAAATGAATCTGTTTCTGTTAAGAGAATATAATATTATATTAAATTTATTAAATAATGTATTCTCATATTTTAAACATTTAATAGTACCTTTTTATCACTTCTTACAATGTCTCCGCTGGCAACACTTTAGTTTAATGTGGGGATCATTTCCACTTCCATCTCCATGGCAACAGGTGTCTGCATTATCTACATAAGTTCCGACATAAGATCCGATTCGCACACACGAATATATCATTCAAAACTTATTATGCTGAATATCTTGAGACAGAGGTCGTATAAATTCCCCTCTTAGATGGAATCGCAGAGGCTCTATTTGAGGCGAGACAATGGACACATTTACTATTCTGATTTATACATATAGTTGATCTTACACTGTATTTATTTGATGAAAACTTATTATGACTAATAAAACTATGTATTTTATGTGGTAGTAATTAAATATATTATTACATATTCTGCATTATACCAAATCGAACCATATAACATCAGCATTCAGCGACAAAGACTGTTCCATGGCGGGGAATGATTTATTACAAGCGAATATAATAATAACACACCCTTAAACAGCGATAAATGTGTTTTAATATACTTTCAAGTTGAGACATTTGAATTTAAATTCTATTAATTTGAGTTTTGTACTATTCCATTTGAGTCATGTTTTATGACCGAAGTCTCGTCTTTTGCCAAATTCGGTACACAGTACAATACCCACTGTTAATACATTCAGCAAGCTCATTAAAATTTCATTGCACATAAAAAATGTAAATAAGACAAAAAAATCTTTATAGTATTAGCTAATGAGAAATATCACCAATTATATTAAATAAACAACGACTAAATAATGTTCAGGTGTTTTTCTCCAAAGCGCACCTGTCATTACTTGTGTTCATATTTATTAATATTACGATTATAAATATAAGAATTTTAGAATATTTTTAAATGTCCACATTATCAATATGTTAGTATCCATTATATAATGGTAATTGAGCGGTTCCGATTTCAAACTATGTTTTTAACATGTATGTTTTTAAAATTGTGCATATACAATACTTTAATCCTTTATATGTCAAAACTCAAAAGTGGTAATATATTGACTTTATACAAATCGTTCACTATCGATATAAATTTTTATCTTAACAATTCAAGATGCTTTCAATAATGCTCTTTGGTCAATACGTCGATCATCTAAATTGAAACTTGCAGCAATCGTTATTATATATATTATTTTAATAAATCGTTCGTGTATCGGTCATTGCGCATCAATATATATATAATACTATTAAAACAATGTAAATAAAATAAACAATGTTAATAAAAAAAAACTAACATCAAAAGAGACTACCTTAGTTTAATTTATCAAAATTTTTGTACGAATAAGATATCTTCTATTATGTTTGTAGCAATACGCGATGCAAAATTATTAAATTACAAAATTTCCCGGTTCATACCATACTTTACAGCCATACAGACACTTTGTATTCAAACCGATTATCTGACGCAAAGTTTGCGGCCAAACTTGACACAGGAAATTTAAAGTGCAAAGTGCAAAAGCACTCTCATTTGAAAACTTAACCATTTCGGTATCCTAACTATTTTTATAAATGCTCTTTATTCTTCCGTCAGATTTTTATTCATTTTAAAATCAAATAAGAAAAATCTGCAAACAAAATTAACATAATATTTAAATTAAGTATATAATATATATTAATAATACCTCATAGATGCGTAATATGAGAAAGATAAGACGAAGTTACATAATATTATTTTTGTTTAATTAAAAATACATAATTTGGATAATATCACGACATCTATTGCAACATTAAATAATACAGTATATACATGATTCAGGACTAAATATTATAAATGGCCATAGTATATTATATATCGATACCCAACTTTTATAGAGAAACAGCTCAAAATTTATAGGTTTTGGGGTAATAATGCCATTCGATAATGAAAGGTATTTAGGTATTTTTCTTTATTTATATTTCATCATTCTTTTCAAGGCTTTAACATTGAAATACGATTTAATGATACTTATTATCTTAGAACAAGGTATTTTGAGTTGTTTCCTTATAGAACTTAATCGATATTACCATGGTGTAAATTTGGATAATGGTAAAAAGTTAGTCAAAATGTCTGAAAATGGGTTAGTACAATAGACTTTATCTATGCGGATAGCAACGGATTGGTTATTATGATAAAAAAGAGAAAGCACGCCAATAGTTTCTAGGTTTTATACTGAAACATTCTAGCAGATAAATATCATTTAATTTGACTTGAAACTGGATAAAACACAAATAATTGGTAGGTAAGTGACGGAAAACTTTCTGTATCTCATGAAAATATATATATATTTATTAAAGCTGCCATCATTCAAATTTATAACGATATATTTTTACATATTATTATATATATATATTTTTTCAATTCATGGTTATTTGTCAACAATACATACTGTTATGTATATTTTTAACGTAAAGGAGATAACAATGTTAGCAATCATTGGTCAAACAGCGATGCACTTTGCGGTCGTGCTCTAAAAGCTCCAACGAAAGCTCGATCTAACAGTAGGTATGTAAGGTATCCATTGTCAAAGGTGGTCTCTGTTCACTGGACAATGTTCACTCATGAAAGAAAACGGACTGAGAGTCTTTCAAAGGACACGGTCATTTGGTCAAAGATATAACGGTAAAGCCAGAAAAATGTGATAACACGCTAAAGTGAAGACTTTATAAGAATACATATCAAACATATTATTTACTGTAGCAACTAAGATATATGTTAATAGCATAACATTTAACATTTTTTAAATAAAACTTCTTGAATTGGGGTAGTGTAAAACCACATGAAGGACATAAATGTGAGATCAAGATTCATCACGAAATATCACCAATTAACAAAGAAACATGATATGCGAAGAGATTTTTGATTGTTATGTAACTAACCTGAAATATATATATATATATATATATTCTTCTTCTTCATCTTCGCCACGGATGGCTCTACCCCTTACGCCATAACGGAATTCAGCATTACGCATCATCTATGTCAGTAGAAACTCCGTCGCATTATAGGGAAAGTTCTTTCTCGTTCTCGCCGACCTATATTGAAATATATAACATTCAAAATAAATTAATTGAATTTTACTATTTGATCACTGTACTGAATGATCACACGAAAGTTTCAAAAGGTTACTTTGACCATCAGTAGTAATAATTAAGTGAAGGACCCATAGTTACCCAATATTTGAATTAATTGAATCTGATAATTTATACTAAAAAAATGTTAATAATTTATCATCGCATTTCTATTTTATTCTATAGAAAAATACTAAGTTTTAATTAATTATTATAATACTATAACAAGCCATATAGTATAATGACAGTAGCGTAGTGAAATATAATATTGAAGAAGTAAAAGTGAAACAATCATAATATTATGATGAGACTCGATTGCTCTTCGTACTGGATTACAAAATCTGCCACAGTGTATCTATAGTTTCTATAACTGTCATATTTTAATTCATCAGCTGAAATATTCGTCTACCCGAAATTAAAATCTATCATTTGGTATATTTTTGATAAAAACAACGAGGAATTTGACACAAAAAAATGAGCATGGTCACTTTAGACAACTTAAATTACGAATATTTATCAGGTAATATAATAAAGATTAAAATATTTAAATTGTTTTATATATATATTTTTTATGTAAAAATACAGAAATTAAAAATAAAATATGTCATCACTAATAAGTCTTTTTTAAATGAAAGTTAAAATCTTTTTCTGACGTTCTGCAAAAATACTTCCTTATTTTATTGTCATGCTGCGATTTCATTATTTGCTTTTTGAACTGTCAGCAAAGATTTATCATTTCTTAATAAATTTTTGTCTTCCTGTAAAAATGAAATAACAGTTACAAAAACAATTTCAAAAGCTTTCTGTAAATCATTATTCAGCTTGTATCTTTATTAAATTACTTGTAAAGCTCTATTTCAAATGCTCGTGATTCAAATGACAAAACAAAACATGTACAAAAATCATTTCGCTATCTAGCATCTCTTTTGCAGGAAGAACTTTATAACAATAATTTTCTAGATTGAAAGACAATTAATACACAAAAATGATTTGATATTGGAATAAAGTGGTTACTTCCATTCATATTTAGTGTCAGCGCTTTTAGTGGACTGTAGGAAGTAAATTATTTGAATGCTGGAGGAGGGCGGTTACATAGTGATTCAATCCAGGCACTGTCCTTTGATATTGAGATGTAGGACGAGCCGGGCTGGTTCCGTGTTTACGCACTTACACAACTAGTACAATCACTCCCACGGTTACACTGTATTTATGATGGATGGGTGGTTAATAAGGTTATAATTGTTTATAAATTATGCTGATTCACGCACCATTGGTAGAATCGTAACTTGTAATTAAATTACTTCTTTAATGACACTAGGGCAGTCAAACTAGAAAACTTGACGTTTTGATGTTCTGAATATAACTTCCTGTCATGTATTTATTAATGTGCCTGATACTACAGTGCCTGGATAACGACCATAATAATTATGAGATCTAGGTAAGGAATTTGTATGGGATTAGCACTATCATAATTGTCCCAAACAGTTAGATTTAAACCAATTAAAATAAAACTCAATTTACAATACTTATTGCACATAATCTAATAACTAAATTTACTAATAACTAATTCATTTTGATAGTTAACAGTTAAAATCTAATTAAAGTCGTAGATTAGTCATATAATTGACAAATATATCATTTTAAAACCATTATAATTGAATTACACTAGATAAATAGAAGTTAAATTGATTAATGATCACTATTTTGATCATTAATGCTCAACCTTTATATCAGTAGATGTTTTTTATCACTTATTATCTAATTGTAAGGGTACAAGTGTGACAGTGTTGATGTTTTCTTTATTTTTAATGAAACTATACTTGTATAAAAAATATTGTAATTTTTTAACTCATAATTTGACTCCAATATACTGTGTATTAATGAAATTTTCTTGCAGCAAAATACAATTAAAATTCTAATTATTAACGGCCAGAACCACTCTACCACGTTTTACTGAATATTTAGTCTTATTTATTATAAGTAAAAATTATCACACATAGTCAGCGTAACGTCGAGTTAACAACAAAGATGTATCAGACATCGTAAGAATATTTGATATTCCAATATTATAGTAAATGGATATGTAGTTTAATGTTTTTGAGTAGATATAATGAAACATTATATATATATAAAATTTCAGTAGATTAAATTCATTCTTTCCATCACTCACTTCCTGTTAAAAAAAATTGCTCAGTTTTAAGTGGGTTTTATGTATAATATAAGCTATTTTATATTGTATTTAAATAGTTTACTGAAAAACTTAGTCCACTATTTAAATTTAAAATATAATTTTTATTTGTCTTAATTTTAATATCCACATAGTGTTTGCTGTGAATTTTAAAAAGATTTAAGAAGTCATATTGATTTTTACCAACTCATTGGACAACTTAAAAAATATATTATAATATATAGAAATAACATAATTTTGAAAAACCTCAGAAACACACATATTAGAAAAAAATCTAGAATTATAGAAAAACTCAGTGAAACTCTAACTCACTATTTTCACACTCCGGGTGGCTGCCTTGGGCACTAAGCTATCAACCCATTTATGATTCATGCGAATTATTTCTCATATTTACGTTTAAACTGAGGTATTTTTAGTATAATCTCTTTTGTGATCAATTAATGTAAATGATGTTACTAACATAATTGTAACAGACGTCTGGGCGCTAGTCGCGTATTTATTATTGGCGTCATTGTACTTATAAATAATGAAAATATTATTTTATTATAATATGTAGATAGGTACGATGGCTATTTAAAATAGAACAAAGTTTGCATATCAAAACTACGACGATAAAATCATTGGTTCGAATGTTCTAACCACAGATAAATTAAACATTTTCCATTTAATGGAACATCAGATACATTTTTATAATTTAATCCACGAGTTTTCAGTATGATATGAATTATTAATATCTTCACGTAGGGCTGTTTTCTGACAATGCAGAGAGAAGCAATATAGCTTTATGCAAATTGCCCCCGCGTTGGATGTAATCTCCGAGAAAAACTAACAAAACATTGTGAAATAAAAAAAATCTCTACGACTGTAAAAGATTACCATATGTTTGTAGCTGAAGCACTTGGATTTTTCTTTCGCTACCTACTGAGCACCACTTATGCTAACATACCTGCTCCAAGTGAAAGATGAAAATTGTTTATTCCTCGTTTCGACGGAAAAAAAATCCATCGTATCATATCTTATTGAAATTTATATTATTACTAAGTTGAAAAGTCGACGGTAAATAATTCTGCGAAAATAATAACAAAGTATTTATTAAGTACCCAGATACCGTTTGACGGTTGATAATTCAAAATTTGGGAAATCTTTTGATTTTATAGGAAAGATGTATATTGTCATTATTATTCTCTTTATTTTATCATCAGCTTTCTATATAAACACGTCATTATCATATAAATTATATTATCACCACAAAAGAGTATTATTGTCGAATCGAATAAATAAAATTACATACGAATCATACTATTTCTTCATGAAATCTACCTATTTTGTCCGTATTTCAAGCAAAAATATCGTGAGCGATTGCATTGTGAGTGTAAAACCAACGTATCTGCAAAATAAATATGTTGTATATATTAGGGTTTGAAGTTTTCATTTTGTTTGGACAAGAGTTTCTACACTATATTGCATGTTTTTTCAGTTACTTCACTTTTACAATTTATCAAGTTTACGACTTTTGCAGTTGTTTTGCATTTAATCTCAAAATTGAAAAATTTGCAGATGCCTTGGTTTTACACTCACGATGCGATATATTTGCGAAATAAGCGTTCTTTCAGCAGACACAAAAATATTCCAAATTATAAAATGTCGGTTTAGATAAAACTAAAGCTTTGTGTTCGATCGTAAATTTAACTCGTCCATTTTTTAGCATTTTTTACAAACAATATTACACCCGTTTCATACATAGCAAAAATATTATCGCACGATTATTTACCGCCAAGCGGTTACAGTGGAGCATGTAACTATTCACATTACACTAAGGCGGAGTTTTCCGACGCAGAATGCGGTTTTTGGTTTCGTAAACCTCGGCGGTTGGTCTTGGTGTACGCGATCTAATGCACCTACAGCGAATATTGTCGCAGTATCCATTGAAATAAGCCTTGATTACTTTTCGATTGTTTCTCTCTTTTTTATTTTATTTACCAACCGATTTTTTTACCGTGCCAACACCAGTAAAATCGTCCGATCCGTCGCCATCAACGGACAATAATCACGCGATAAAATTCGCTAAACTGTGTTTCAAATTTCAAGAGTAAGCAAAAAAAAGAAAGATGCCATCTTGTGGAGAATTTTATAAGCTATTAGATGGCATAATTAGAAAAAATCATTCTCCAAACGCTGACATCATGACGAAAACATTGAAATTCAAAAAACAGATGAGTAACACAAATATTTGACAAATGATATTAATATTAATATTTTTTTCTTTTCAAAACTATATAATATTTAAGTAGAATGAATTATCATTGTAATGAATATTCAATTGATATGTTGGCTAACTTTTAATTTAAGTTTAATAAATAATAATATCTTATCTATATAATAATACTTTATCTCAAAACTGAAAATGTGACAACCATTTTTCTTTCCATCTGATGGCCCGTGTCGTATCTAGTCAACTATAATAAAAAATATTGTCATAATATTATGTAATATGTTAATAGGAAATTACTCTGATTTACAATTATTAATAATATAACTTTTCAAAAAATATATAGTAAAATAACAATATATATTGCTGATTAGTATGATCGTTTATTTAGTCAATTATACTTGCACGAGTATTACTTGTATCGGTAAAGCTAAGCACGCATGAACGATATCAAAATCGTTCGATTTTTAAATCTGTGTAGGTACATTCACTAAGTGAAGTTAGTCTGAGGACACACGTAACATAACATGACCAAAATGGATAAAATTGCCTCTTCTCTATTTAAATTAATTATTTCCGTTGAAACACGACCTGCGATTTAAAAAAAATGATGTACCAATAGTAATTACCATATCATAGAAAAATTTTGGCTATTGGTTATTGAAATTTAAATTACAAAATAGACGCTTCTAACTCAAGATGAAAAAACACAAATATGAACGTATCTTTATGTATTTATATTAATACAATATTGTATGTATCAAAAAAAAAATACTATTGGATGACTACAATCGCCCGATTGATTAATCGTTTATATGACGTGCTTAGCTTAACTCAGCAATCCGAATTTTTAAATAAGCATATTATTAAAACTAGTATTAAAATTTATAAAACAATATTTTAATACTTTAAATCAAACATAATAACAATTAACAATGCTTATCTACTCGAAACAGATTGAGATATAACTAATTAAGTTTTATTGAGAGTTGACACTCTGCCTAATATAAAGCACTACAATCACTCGCCTTTGGTAAGGTATGAGTCGTATTTGAGTACAATACAATATAATATAAATACTCCTCTTTGACAGGGCCTTCTCAAAATATTTACGATACGTATCAAAATTGACAAAGTATAATGTAGAATTAATGAATTTACTTCATATAAAAAAAAATAGTCTAAGAAATCAGATAGAAAAAAATAATCATAATAGTCAGAACGTGTAAAGAATCCATTCGCGGTTTTCTCAGAAAACTCAATGCTGTCAAAATTTATATTAGAAGTTGTAAGTGTTTTTCCCTGAGCAATTATTGTAGGGGTCACAAATAAATACTAGATTGAGAAGGGAGTCATAAGTCAAAAAAGATTGAGTACCGTCAAGTACGTAACTAATTTTTTTTTTAAATATTACTTCCGCCTTTTTGGCTTAGAAAATTCAATTTATGAATAATCGTCTGCTTACTCTACATTGTCAATTTTATTATTGATTGATTACACTTACTTTATATTTTACAATAAGTATTTTTAATAAAATAATGTGTATAAATATTTATCAAAATTTACACAAAGAAAATGATTCAGAACCTTAGTACGTACACCGAGTCTGGGCTTAACTTGATTAAGTGAAGAGTGGATTGGAAGATCTACTTCTATTAAGCGGAACACAATGGAGGTTATGACGTCAGAAGGCGAATTCTGCTGGGGACATAACGCAATGAGAGAGACCTACACAATACAAAATTAGGTAACGTAACTCATTTTACTTTGGACTTACGCCCATATTATTGACATTACGCCGTATATATTTTCATCGAAAATCTTTCTCATGTTTTTCCAAGGATATGAATTATTATAAGTAAATGTGATTTATTAGACGAAGTACACACATTTTATATGGGTGACGATTGCTTTTAATTTGAGAATGGTACCAATTGTCGTCAATAAAATGTTACCAGATATATCGTGTTCGAAAATTTGTATTTATGCACAGAGCCGTTGTATCGAAAATAGATGCCCGAACGACGATAATTAAATCAAATTAATGTATAACTAAAACACTTCAAAACACATAATAAAAACCACCAGGAAACAAAGAAAAAACATATGAAAATAGATAGGTAGGTAAATTAGAAAAACAATCATATCGTAGGTATATATATATATATATAAAATTCTGGTAGGTCTTCATAAGTATTATTTATGTCGTACCTATTAAATATCTAATAATAATGACAGCTTTATTATCGGATATTTGATTTCAATCAATATCAAATTGAATCTAATAAAATTTGAAAATTACTATCAAACAAGAACTTCTTGTCCACGTATTAAAACTGTGAGTTAACCATCACCTCCAGTGCAGAAGTGGTCGCACTTCCGTTTTCAAAACGAATAATGCAAGAAACGCCACTCAAATTTCTTATTTCATTTTACGCTCCCGTGATGTACGGATCTATTAATTTACGTAATTTTAAACTTCTGTAAAAAAAATATGTCCAGAACGATCAGGAGTGATGTCAGAATTATTATTGGTAAACTTTTGGTTTATTTCAAAGAACAAAGGGGGTCGCATCTAAAAGGAGAGCCGATACAATATTTAAACACTCCTATAGCACGCGTTGCTGCCATGACAGATGCGTCAAAATGCAGTATTGTAGTACTAGAATATTTTCCCAACTACTGGGATTGATATCTGTATATATTATTATATTTGTGTGTATCGTAATGGTATTTTATTAATATTTTTAGAGGTATACTTAAGTAAAATTAATCATTTAGGTACACCGGCAGTACTATCTGCAATGTTCTACAAACAACGCGTTATTTTTTTTAAATCTCAATTCTATATGGCCATCTCTAACTAAGATAAAGCCACACTATTGACAAAAGATTTAATATCTTCACGAGAAAAAATAGTTTGCATCTTTATAATGAATGTAATATTCACGAGTATACTGCAGAAATTATGGTAAAATGCCCTAAATCTAACGACATAACAACTTACAGATGCTATTGAGAATTTTGAAGAAATCAAAAATGCTCTGGTATTGGAGAAAACGGAAAATCTCAACAAGATTACATTTTTTACAATGAACACATAATAAAAAGAGAAGAGGCGATTTGACAGCGAGTTGCAATCTTCAGTATGATTATTTTTGAAAAATCCAGAAGCGGATTTTGAAATGCTAAATATTGCAATAAAGATAAAAAAAATGCAATTATGTTTTGATGTTGTTTTATGTATAATTAAAATTTTGTAAAGTTTGTTAATTTGTTTGATTCTTCATACATACAAAGGTATTTAGACTGTTAAGAGAGACTGTTAAAAACTTTTAATAGTAACACTTGAGGGTAGTTCCGAAACGTTTTAGTGTGATTGAATTAGTAGCGTCATAAAAATGTATATTATGTAGGTTGCCATATTGAAGCTTGCCTCATGATACGAGAAAGATCTTTTGACATTCCACTGAATATTATATACTTTTTTTGGTGTTGTATTTATAATCAAATATCTACACTAATAATAAATTGGAGTATCTGCATGTAGGTACGTCTATTTGCTCGATTGAAACTATTAATCTACTGGACCAATATTGGATGAAACAGCTTATGAACCACATATTTATTACAGACTTTTTCGTCTTGATTATTGAAACTTTAAAAGAAACTTCGCTTGCAACAATATTAAGTATGGGGAGAGTTAAGAAACGTGTGCTTAGAAATTGAAAAACAAAATCCCTGTAGTTATTTGTTAGGCTCTGATAGAGAAGAGCGGATCTAGAAATCGAACAACTAATAATATGATTACGTCTATTTTTGTCTTGTATATAATATATCCATTGTCTGTCTATGTTTTTGTATTAACAGATTTTTGTTTTTATGAGGAATGGATATTAAGCCACTTGTTTAACCTATTAGGTCAGAGTATGAACCAAATTTAAAAACAATATATTGTGTACTTCCCATGACCAGGATTGAAACCCGGTACCCACGACATTATAAGCCGACGCTTAAGCCACGCGGACATCGTAGGCGCCTTGACTGTTTATTCTGCAATAAAAACTCGATCCTCCATACATCGGTGACTTTCATCTCAACTCGGTACCTTTTTAATTTACATTATTTATTTTAAAATTAACCATTTTTATTAATTCCTATTTATGAAACCTTTAAAATTTTCAGTTATCTGTAATAAATTTTAAATTAATTAACTTGTCTGCGTTATATCTGGATGAAATAGTTATCAAATTAAAATATACTTGCAAAATTTTGGATAAAAGCAACAGAGCCGACAAGGAAAATATTTACAGGGATCTTGACATTTTCCAAGCCGAGGGGTTTTCATCACATTATTATATTGACAGCATCGTGATAATTCCATTAGAGGTTTTTCACAGAATTTTAAGTATATAATGAAAACATGATTGTATTTCTAGTATTAATATTAAAGCTATTATATTTGCAAGCCTTTTGACAGAGGATTTTTGACTATTATAAAATAATATACCTACGTATATAAATATTTTATATTTAAAAAAAATATATTTTAATAAATTATTAAATATCTATGTTTTATTAAACAGTTCATTAAACAAACACACAACTTTAAAGTTTACCTTCTACTCTGCTTAAAGCGTGTTCAAACAATGTATGTTGCCAGTACTAACGTTAAAGTTCAATTCAATTTTATTTGTTTTTTAACATATTGTGGACATTACAAATTATAAGTTTAAAACGTCCAAAACATGATATAAAACATTAGTATAAAAGACGGGAAAAAAGTAATAAAAGCGATGAAAATGAAAATATAAAAATAACACATAATATAAACACACAAAAGCAGTGAAAATGCAATTATATACATATAGAAGTTCAAAGAATATAATAAAATACAAGAGTCTTCAGGATGGGGAGCGCGGGTCTTTCAGGTTATATTGATAGTTGGAGCTACTCGTCTATCTTTTTTTGTTATTGGTCGATGTGAATTTTTCACCAATCGATTATTTATAATCAGCTCCAAATAGATTTCTAAAAATATGTGGACGATGAACTTTTTGACATGACGATATGCTGTATATGACACGGGCAATGCAAGACCGTCTTTTTTATATGCTTTGACTGATACCTCGATAACACGTCACGAATTATGTACATTTTGCCACGTCATTTCCTGTATGCTTTCACACTGAATTTCTTAACTGTATCCAAACACATATTGCAAGACACCATTTTGAGCTTGCTATAATATACAGAATTTGAGCTTTTAACTTTATAATTTATAATAGGACCCTTTATTACTCACAGATTTCAAGATATTCGAAATTAATTATTATTACACAAGTGATGAATAATTATTCTTTATTATTTGAGATTTCAATATATTAATCAGTCTCATCGAATCAATTGGTATTGTCACATTATTATATTATCGGAAAACTATCTGTCATTGGGGACTTTTTGTCTTAAATGAAATATAGTATTTCGCACATTTGCCTCAGTGTCAATTGATTAATTAATCACGGCGTAGACATCAGTAAACATGGCAACCACAAAGGCCGCGCTGAAAAAGAGTTGAGGCCTGTCATAAGTGGCGCTGAATGAGACCGTCCATCAATGTCTGCGTCATTCGCTTCGACCGTTAGACGCCAAAGGGACACTTATGTGACCTGACCCTTTCAGGATTGGTGTAATCGGATTGAAAATGATACACTATATTACGCCCAGTGCCAAAGGGTTGAATTTCCAATATTTAAAAGAGGTGAATGTATTCCGAGGTTTATTTAAAACTTTTAGTAATTACTTAAAACTTCACACATTTTTCTTACCTATTTTATTATGCGATTGTCTGGTCGATATTACGTGAAAATTTACAGGAAGTTTTAATAGTTTAATTATAATAATAACCATACTTAATAACATCGTGCGTAAAGTACGACTTTAGTGTGATTATTAAAAAATACTTTGGTATGCGCCACACGAGTATAAATACTTATTGTTTATGTCATCCAACTATACCAAAAGTCTAAAGCACGAGTTTTCAAACCATGGCTTGCGACTCTCAAAGATGTGACGACGTGGTTTCTACAAGAGAGTTGCCAATTACTTCTCTTTTTAATTTTGATTGACATCTTACTCTGAAAAAATATGGTAGTTATGAGCTATTGAATTTTTAATGTAAACGAACAATAATTTAGGTCTCTATATACCAGAGTATGGACCTAATAGGTTGAGCAAGTGTCTGATATCCATTTCTCGTAAAAAACAAAATTTATCAATACAAACCTCCACTCTGTGGAGGCCCATATGATCTTATTAGGATCAGACATGGTCAAAAAATACGAGAATATGATATAGGAAATCATATAAATCTCTTTGACAAAACAGATTTAATGACATCTTTTATACCTATAACGACATCTTTCTTGTGTGCTTCCTTATTCAATGATTTAATTTGAGATCTTTGCACATTATGCCCAACTTAAGCGTTATGTTTTCTGAAAATTACAATTAATTATAGCTAATTAAATGATAGTTTCATAAATATTTTTTGTTTTTTTTTTTCGATAAAAATGCCTTTTCATGTTGATGTAGCGGGGGGTTGCAGGTTACTTGCCTACTGCAAAAAAGGGATCATTTTTGAAATTTTAATTTGAGAATCTGTGTTTCCCGTAGTGACACTTTCGTGTCGTAGCTCCGTGTTACGATTTGTCTACGTATGTAATTCCAATAAACTGATTTATCATTAAAATCAAAATAATGTGGAGTAAGATAATTTGATCCAGTGTTAAAGGTCTAAGATAACACGAATATTAATGGTATATTTTAATGTAATGACAAGTTAGTACTTTTTTTCTTGTTATACTTATTAATTAATACAGTAAACTTCCTGAAATAAATTTGTGGAAAAAAGAAGCCTTAGAACAGGAACAAACCTTTATTCTTCAAACGTTCAAGGAACACTTTCCTTATTATATCATTTACATTGTCTCATTTTTATGTTGGTCACTTGGTCGACATATAAGATCCTTGTTCTTGATTCAACTACACGTGTATAACATGTGAATTTCGCCAGACCCGGGGTTTACACCTGAAATTTACCATATCATAAGTAAAGACGTTACACTCTAGGTGCTTTGATAATGATAAGAAAGGGCTAACTTATTGTTTATAAATTAAATTCCTTGAATAAATTAATTAGTGTAGGAATTTATTAAAACACTACAAAAATAATTACTTCTAACTAGCAGAAATATAAAACAGATTATTAAGTTATATATGCAACAGTCATTTGCCATGGACCAGACTTTTGAAGCCGGACTCGGTTCAGACCATTAATTAAAAGAAACACAAAGAGCACCGGGTATTTTTTCTAGCAATACTTATTATTATGTGTTTTTAATAAATTCAGGGAATAGTTCTAATAAGTTATACAGGTGGACAACAATTAATTATAATATCATAATAATTTCCTGAATTGTTATTATCAAATTTTATTATTATCATAAACTTAATATAAAAATAAAAATAATAAACACTTTTTGATGCAATTATTGTATTATGTGGTTAACCTCTATTAAAAAACTTTTCTTAAAAGTTTCCTTACAATGTTTTATACAAATCTTACGTAGAACTCATCATTGAGCTGTTCGGATTTGGGTATTAAAATAAAGTATCCCATACACGTCGGTCTATCTTTGAATAAGATTGAACGGATGGCGTCATTACAGGATATCATTTGGAGAAAAATCACAGGGGAAAAGACATAAAGTCCAAAATGGGTACTTCATTTATTTTCAGATAGTGATTCCAGTAGGACTTACAAAGTTTCAAAAGTATGTCTAAATAATAAATATCATCTTAATAAATACTATGAGCATTCTTCATCATCATCAGCGGGATCGACCCACTGCTAGATTGAGGCTTCCCCTAGTTTACTCTACTCTTCTCGGTCTCTAGTTCTTCACGCGGCGCCTCCAAGAATCCCTGTCGCTCGCCAGTCTTCTTGCTTCGTTCCAGGTAAAAATCCCGTAGCTTCGCCGTATACACTCTATAGATATTATTTAGCGGCCTCCTAGGACGCCGGAATCCGGTCGGCTTGAAGAACAAGCAAGCCAGGTTGAAGTTCTCTTCTGACATCCGCAGCACATGGCCGAGTCAGGTCCAACGTAGCCTCTTCACTCTCAGTGTGATGAGAGGCTGCTTGGTGCGTTCTCTTATCTCCTCCGTCGCAAACATCTATTTTCGAAGCTCAGTATACGGTTGCTCTGAGCCTTCGTAAAGTGCCATGATTCGCTACCGTAAAGTACGCGTTTATCTATCTAACGGATTTAAGGGAATTCCTGTGATTGTGTATTACCCGTTCGGTACCATTTTATGACGTATTTATCTAGCGGTTGTCCATTCGCTGAGCGACATGTCAAGCCCATTACTATTTCATCTGCTTAGCTTATATAGTAAATAATTTTATTATTACAATGCAACATTAATTACCTGGGTGATTTTATATTTCAACATATATATTTGTTTTCTATTTATCACCATATCATGTCCGGTGACAATGGATGTTAGTCACTAGCTCAAACTATTAGGTCCGTACTATGACACCAAACACAAATTGAAAAATAATAGGTGTATTTGTCAGACCCAGGATTCGAACCCAGGACCTACGACATTATAAGCTTTATAAATAATTTATGTAATATATTCACAATAAAAAATATGTTATACCAACCAATAGTATTTTTTGAGCCAATTAACTTTTTATTCACTTTGAATATTCTAGCCTACCCTAAATTTGCCTCAAATTATTAAAACACCATTAAGTCTATAATTATGAGTAATTTTCATCAATCCAGTAATATTTGACGTTTTATAAATGAAGAAACAAGCAGAGAAAATGTTTGATATAATATATTTATTCTGTGCTTAAGTAAATAGAAGAATAATTACAAGATAAAAAGAACTTTTTATATACAACGTTTTTAAATTTTCTGTTGAATCATATAAACTTGACTTAAATAACTTAAACGATCAAAAAAAATTGTACTTGATAGAAATAATACTGAAATGTTATATTGATTACCATAGTAATGCACGTATATATTAATAATTTAGTTTCTAGGACCCCAGACCCCTAGCAACCAATAATGGTGTCGAAATAACTTTTCATACAAAACAGAATTAACTGAAAATTAATTCAATTCTACTTAAAGATGGCTAAAAATATTAAAAGAATACATTGGCATCGTGTTCTGATATATTCTAAAAGTTTCAAATGTCTAGCTAGTCGGGAAGTTAGTTAACCGGTTAAGTGCCCAGAGCGTCTTTGGACGCCTTAATTACACCGATTCTTATGTTAATTACTATCAATTAACTAATTGCGGCATAGAAAGGATTAAAAATCGATTGCAAGATTTATACAGGACAAAGAACCACCGGACAAATAATAATACGAGCTAAGAAAAACGTTGTAAAATAGGCACAACGCTGATCAAAAGGAATATATGAAAATTGTATGCATCCTGGGAATATCAATGGTGAATGCGGTTGAGACCTACTGAAAGATGGGATTGTGTGAATGACAAGAATCATTAGATGAAATGAAGTGCAGTGTTGGGCATCCCTATGAATGTAAAAGGGGTTTGACATGAGAAAAACCTTCCGATATTTTTCTTCTTGGCACAATCCAGACGGGCTTATTTTTTACATTGCTCACTTTGTACTGTTCACCACGTCCGAGTGATTCGTTTGCCGACATTTTGTCAGCAGCTTTTATTTAAAATAACAATAAAAAAACATTTTGGACAACCAGTATTACAGTTTTCAATTTTTACGTAGACGATACTAGCACGTAGCTGATTATGAAGCTGTACTCTTTCCTCTTTCCTCTTTCCTTGAACCTTATGTCATCTTTAACCATTCTTTACACGTACCTTTTTTTCAAATCTAATTTTATTAAATCTATCTTTAAGCGTCAATTACATTGAGTTACCTACTTTACGAGCTGCTTGTTGGAGAATTTACAATCTGCCTGTAAAGTCGCTCAGTGTCATCATCTAACAAGTTAACAAGCAGATTGTAAACAATCTACCGAGAAAAGTTGAAAGCCGGTCAACTTTACACGCTACACGCCGGCGTATGGGCCTACTGCGTCTGCACAGTAGAGCGTAGTAGCGACCTCCCGATAAAAATCGAACTACGTTCTGTCAAAATAGTCGCTAGATTGTTGGCTTCTCAGCGAATGGAAAGTTTTGTGTGTCATTATCACAATCTCAGTAGCTGAATTGCCCGCTTTTAAATTCGCCAACAAACAGCTCGTAAAGTAGCTCAATGTAATTGACGCATTATCCATAATATCTTACGATAACCATTCCAAATTCAAAACGCACTATTCTGATATTCACTCATTTTGTACAAAATTTAAAAAAAAAACAAACGAGTACCTATTCTACTTTCTGTCACTTGCATACAAAATATGTTTATATATTATTTATTCTCTAATGTCAGAAAGTGTCATTAATAAAACTTTATTGATTGCTACAAAATTAAAAACCTATCGGAACAACTTGGATCAGAATACTGGGTACTCAGCAAACAGAATAAGAGAAGTATGGATATCTTTGAGAATAATCTTTGGAGCTGTTCAAGAAGGTGGCATCTGGAGTATCAAAGTATAATAAGGAGCTATACACACTTAGCGTAGGTGAAAAGATCACGTGGAATATGAAAATGCTGAGACTGCACTGGATTGGCCACGTGCATAGAATGCCGGAGGATATACAGGTGAGGCGGGCTATGTACACAACCCCCGATAGCAAGAAAAGACATGGACAAGAAATTGAGATGGCTGGACTGTGCCATGGGATATTTAAAAATGCTCGGTCAAAACAATTGGAGAGTGTCGGCGCTGGATTGTCCAGGATGGAGGAAGGAAATTGACAGAAAAAAATCTGAGGGTACCCAAGTTATTCTGCTGAACCAATAATATAATCACTTGCCTGCAGATAGACCCACGTCACTTTGAGGTAACTGCATAATACTGTTGTAGTGCATTTAAAATTTATTTGAAAAAGCTTGTTTACCTTTTCCACTTCACATGCAATTTTGTTAGACAAGCAATGATTCTTGGAATCTCTCTTCTAAGCTGGGAAAGAAACTGAAGGCAAGTTAAGACACAGAAAATATATATTTTTTTTTTAATTTCAGGATATCTGATTTATTCCGATAGTTTTTTTTTTAATTCGTAGTACATAAGCAATAAAAACACGTTATAAAATTAACTTTCTGACATTATAAAATAAATTGTCATAACATAAACATAGTTTGTATATAGGTGACAGAAGGT
Organism: Rhyacophila brunnea; assembly: GCF_057557595.1. Lineage (NCBI taxonomy): Eukaryota > Metazoa > Arthropoda > Insecta > Trichoptera > Rhyacophilidae > Rhyacophila > Rhyacophila brunnea. Next base: position 18,745,054 of record NW_028232796.1, on the reverse strand, counting down.
GGAATAAGTATTCGTTTGTTTTCTTTTTTTAAATATTATAGAAAATAAGTGGATAGTATGCAGATGACATAAAATGGGATGTTCCTTTGTTTTTTTTAATCTTGTATAAAATTAGTGGATGTCTAAATAATGCGTTTTGAATTTGGAATGGTTATAATATAAAGATATAAACATTATTATATCGGAAAATCCTATTACAAATTTATTATATTTATATTATAATTATATTATAATGATACATATAATATATTTTGACGACTTGTTACAGTGTTACGTATGAAACATTCTGGAATCAACGACCCTGTGAAGCCCGGTTGAGTAGTAATCGGCAAAGGAAATTTATCAAAAACTCGACTGACCCAAAAAGATACTCTCCACTTTTACTGGCGATCCATTTACTGGCGCCTCAAAAACCTCAGATAAGTACTACGTACTTACGAGTTATGACCCAATAATACATACGAAAGTAAAGAATAATACTTATATAAAGAATTGTCAATTGAACTGAAAACTCAATTGATTTTCATTCGCACATCACATATAAAAAGAAAATCAATATTATAGTCAGAACATAGAATCAATACTGAATATACACAAGATTTAGGAATGGTAAATTATTTTTTATTAAAATACATTATTTTGAAATATCTCACTTAATATTCCTAAAAAATTAGGTTAGGTCAATTGGAACTCAAACCTCACATCTTTTAACTATTTAAGTAACTGCTCTAGGCGCTTGAGATATAAGCATACGTATGATTCATGCGAAGTATATCTAAAATAAAATTGATTCATTTTAATAGGAATAATTTAACAGTTTTAATCATCTGTTAATTCAGTATTGAGTGAAATAAGACGTATATTGATACCGATAATAAATTTAGCTAATCGCCTAGTATCATCTATGAGTCGTTTAAGTTATATAGTTACCTTTGATTTAATTACAAGCTTGCCGCCTTACCTTGGCGAAGATTATAATACCTTATCATAGACCGGCCGATAACTCAGCGGCTAGAGCGGTTACCTGAATAGTGTAAAGATGTGACGTTCGAGTCCGGCTTTTGACCAAACCTTTTTTTTGAGATATTTTAAAATTACGTATAAAATAAGTGACTATTATCTATTCGTAGTGAAGATTATATACAAAGTGGTTATTTAAAGTTTACCTAGACAAATAATTAACGGAAAATTAACATGACAAAATATAATGTTGGTGTTAATTCAAAGATAAGTGTTGCAGTAGTTAGCTGCATATTATAGTGCTATATAGTGTATTATATGCTAGTTATAGATTCATGTTATATTCTTAACATTATAAAAGTTTCTTGGATTCTCGGGTTCTCATAGACTTATTCAGGTTATTTGCCTGGAATTACAAAGGAATTCTAAATGGAGTGTATCTAAGTCACTTCGCTAATGATATAATATTTTTTTCTCAAGAATCAAAAGACTCTCAAAATAGTATGGAGGAATTTGCTGAAGTTAGTAAATAAGTCTAAAAATAAACATGTATATCAAAGACATATGTAATCTTAAACAAATTTTGTAACTGATAAGAGATCCTCGTAATGGCACTCAGCTCAATAGGTGACAAACTACATCTACCTGTGTCATTAAATTTACCTATATGAATATATAATTCGCACACGTAGATCTATAGGTTCATAACTGCAAATAACATGATCTTGAGTAATTTGAGTTTTAATGTTAATTAATTAACAACAATTTAATTAATTGCAGCAGACTGCTGAAAAATACGGCGGTCTAGCAAATAAATATTGTACCAAAGATGAAATATTTTTTCGGCAAAAGGGCCTCATGTAAGATAATGCCTCTATACAGCTCTAAATCAAAATTTTGAATATAAAATAACCATGGACACAATTGTGCAGGAGGCCACTGCTTCTAAGTAGCAGTTAATGCTATATAGCATTAAAATAGTTTTTTTTTTCTATCAAACTGCTTGGGTTTTTTTTTTTGAAATTGTGCCCCTATAGATCTCAATGTGCAAATTGATGATTTTATTCACAGAACAAAGTACTTTGAACTGAGAAGAATGCAGAAAACTTGAGAAGGTCTTTATACTGAAGTTAATTGTTGACTGCTGCCAATTTTGTTTATGAATTCTCGTCTTTATTTATGTCTATTATCATTTTTATATACAATATTATTTTTAATAAATTATAATAACTTGATGGAATATAATAATTTATTATTGGACATTATCATTTCATAAAAAATATAAATGTATATTATACTTTACTACTCGGGAATAACTTATGCAGGATGTGTAATAAACTTTATGGTTATATGTACATTGTGTTTATAATATTTATATTACATGAAAGCCTGTTTCGGTATAATATTCCTATAGGTGTAATAAAATTACACGAACATATGAATTTTACGATTGAATTATTATTGCTTTGTTCGAGCATTCGTTTAGGTTACAAGGACATAAAATTTTCCATTAAATACACTTAATTAAATAAATATTTTTCTTTATTTACTTTTAAAATTGAATTAAATAGATCCTGAAGTAATATTTCCAACATTTTATACTGCTTTTTATAAAATACATTTTTTTGATTAATTCGTTATAATAAGAACGTAGTTGTTTTTAGTCAAGATAAAAACCAATTACATTTTTTTATATTTACCAATAATATTGATGGCTACATAACTAATTGTTTCTGCATACCATAAATGAAACAATTTTTGTTAAATATCACATGTATTTTAAATCAGATAATTTGTTTCTTTGACTTGACTGGAAAACTTGAATTTTTTTATTTATAACGAATCAAGTTTTCGTGCAGTCACAATCGATATAAATTAAAAAGATTTCTAGTTAAACACATTTATATTGTATAGAAAAAACGGTGATTTTCTTAAATAAATAAATATACGTTACAACTGTGAATTATTCAATAAAACTTATGTCACCTCCGAAAGAACTTATCAAACTATATTTTAACACAAAAATATTAATTATAAAATACGATGTACTATTTTATTTTATACTATTTTTATATTGTACGTTTATTTTTGTATTTTATGATTTTGTTTACAATATGTTTAAAATAAAAATTATCTGCAAACTGTATTAAATTAAAAATATGGAAATAGGTTACAAATTAAGATTATACAGATTCTAGTAGTAGCAGTAGGACAGCTGTGGTATATCTTTGACGTTTAAAACATATACACATACTGGTTTACAATATATTATGATATCAAAATATGTCTTGACAACTTTACTGCTAGAGACTTATTAAAAGAAATTTTCCATTTACAACTTCTCCTAATAATATAATGTTTATACATTTTACTGAATAATTTTTCATATTGTATGTCTAAGTTAAATATAACAATAATATAAACACCTTCCACCAAGACCCTTTGAGAGGGATATAATGAAAATCGGTCACTCTGTGATGTCATCTACTGTGAGAGATATTTGACGATAATTTCCAAAGGACAGAGTACAATGTTAACAAAGCAATATTGAAAGCACCTTGCAGATGTCGCCGTAACTGATTCTGTGTCAAACATATTATTCAGTCCAATGGCGTGCTTATTATCAACAAGATACTGAGTTACAAACATATTTTTGTTGAGATATGCTACAATGACAAGGTATTGTACTATTTGACGTTTATTGTAAAAGGCGAAATCATTACATATTTACTCATGTACAGTATGGTTTCGTCGTTTATTTTATTTTTTTCTGCTACTACGACTACAATAAATATAAGACTTATTGTATTCTATTTTGTCAGACGATATGTTTTGCAAATGAAAGATGGTAGTAGTTGTTCGTGATGATGGAGGAGGTGAGAATTTATTTACTTTTTCAAATAACTACAAGAGTACAATCGATGCAATATATTTTTTGATTATTGATTGTTACAAATTTTAAAACTTTTCGCAAGAACTTGGGTTTCCTGAAATTTTTTTTAAATATATGTACTCTGTTTACTTATGATAATTTTACACTCGTTTTGATTGTTTGTTTGTACTGTTTTTTTTCAAAATTGGTTAGATCAAAGAACTATTGCTAATTTTACAAAATTGCATGTGAAACGAGCAAGCTAAAATAAATACTTCAAAGAATTTCAAATGCACTACTGCAGTATAATATGTAATTATAGCGAAGTAATTGGATCTACTTGCACGCATAATATGATGCTATTATTTTAAACAGATTGTTTTTAATATATTTTCTCTGTCGACTTATAATAAATTTATACGGGTAGTTATAATATTTTAAAAAAAAATGCAAACTAAACATTATTAACTTATTTATAAATTCATTTTTAACAGATACATAGGTATAAAGTATTACGCTTTTATATTATAATTTTGAAATCAAAATTTTAAATTTCGACTAAGGATATTTTATTTTTGACAACCAAATTATATAATATAATATTATGCCATTATGTAAACACAATGTCAATTTCAAATTTGATTGTTTCAATGAAAAGTGGTATTCAATTTTACTACTGATACGTTTAATATCAAAATTCATTGGATAACTATTATTGTACGCCCAAGAATATTGAAGAGCGGTCTATCTTGGAGTGCACTTAACGGAATTGAATAGCTTTCCATCAGACTGGCTGCATTTACTGTCGCCTTCAGGATACCAGATTTAATATAGTTATCTCTGTATTCCGTCAATGAGTAACTATATTATGGCAAAAGACGTAATAATCATTTGTCTTCTATTAGACAAAGGCCATATAATTTGACATAGTTCATTAAAGGAGCAAACAATTGAAAACTCATACTTACTATTATATAACATAGACAATGATCAAAGTACTATATTACTGTGGTGTTATTATTTACAGTAAAAAAAACATTATAACAATAAAATTATTCTTCTTAGCAAATCATCTCCTAACGGAAATCAAGTTGATCTATGCTGATATATGTACACTTTTATCATCACGGAGATTCTTAACCTTATCACTGCAAGCCAACTTTTACTAGGTGGACACTTTTAGGCCGGCTAAAATAAATCCTTTGAAAAATAGGAAATAGGAATAGAATATTTGTGAAAACTTACTAAATGAACACGTTTCTCAACTTTATCGTGAATATTTGTAAATGATAAATATTGTTTAGAAAATATATACAAACAGTTTATTCAGAAGTTATGATGTTTGCAAGAACGCACGAGTTAACTCGTCCATGGCCCTACGCAACATATGCTTTAACAAGTTAAATCGGCTCTGGCAGTCATCTGGTACGATGTCATCTTCTGCTAGGTTTACCATTTTTATTTTGTCTTGACTACTTAACAAGTTGTAGAACACTGCACTTTTTTTCTCTCATATTGTAGTTATCTAGTATTGATACAATGTAGAACTTTTCAGTCTATTTGTTTAATAGGGTCAACATTAAATTTGTCACCCGGTTAGTTCAAGAATTTATGAGAATGCATCTATACAGCCACATATTGAATGCTTCAACTTTCCGTAACAAACAAAACAAACAAACAACCTAACCTAACCTATCCTAGCATTTATCACACTTATAAAAAATGAGGTTAAAAACCTTTTCTCTTGAAATACACGTCTTCATAAGTACTTTTTCGTCAGATGATAGGGTTGTGACCAAAATGATTTGACAGCCGGGAGCTTTTTCCATGACAACTCTCACATCAACCAGCATTCAGCGACTTTTAAGACATAGATATATCACAGGAAAAACTATAAAACACAATGAAAAACATAAAAAAATATATTTCATTTGTTGTGTTTTGTAAAAATGTTGTTTTTAAACTATACTGAATATTTACTCGTATAGATGAATAATATTTGAATCGTAAAAAAAATATATATAATATAATACATGTAATTCTATTACACCTATTAGTGATGGTATGTATACAAAACTAAGCTTTTTTTATATTGCTATACACACAATAAAGAACCGTTAAGTTTATTATATATTAGTTTGCATATTTTATTTATTGTATGGCAATTAAATAAAGCAGATAGTACTGATTGTTTTCATGGAATAATAACGTTTAATTATTAAATTAATTTATAAATTTACTCATATATGACGTTATAGTATAGAAAACAATATGCAATCAAAACCGCAGTCACTAACACTAAATCATATTGTCAGAAATATTAAGGGAGTTACACAATAAAATATCTTTCTTCTTCTTCTTTGACCTTGTCCAATCCTAATAGGATCATAAATGGGCCTCCACAGAGTAGAGGTTTGTATTAACAGATTTTATTTTTACGAGAAATGGATGTCAGCCACTTGCTCAACCTATTAGGTCCATACTCTGACTCACACACAAATTGAAAAACAATATGTGTACTTGTCAGATACAGGATTCGAACCTGGGACCCTCAACACTATAGACCGGCGCTTAAGCCACGCGGCCATCGTGGGTGTAAAATATCTAATGTATTATAATGTTATATTCTCTTGTGTCATAATATTATATACTCCAGCTGTATTTCGACCTCAGAGTGAAAGGGGTTCCTAACTCAATAATTGTTTACAAGGTTCATTGGTTAGCCATTACTTTAACCCTACTCAGCATTTGAAAGAAAGGGAAAGTGGATCACGTATAAACCCATATATTTTATTTTCAAACTATTTCATAACTTTTAATTGGACTAGGAATTAATTTTAATAAATAATAAACTATAATTCTTTAATTTAATTTCTTTCTTCGTTATTGAATATATATAAAACACGTCATAAACATACCTTTTTAAAAATTATGTTAAGCACATTTGCCGGCATTCAATGGATGAGTGTTCGAGTTCGCTTCATATATATTAATTACGTTTTATTTTTATAAGTATAAATCAGTTTTGAGAGTTGAAACAAAATTATATGCTTAGAGTAAGGCCGCTCAATTCCGAGAAGGTACGAGTATGCGGTACCTGCTATCGTACATTGACACGGCTAATATATTCCAAAAATACAAAGTCGACCGGGCCCTGTTTGTTTCTGGGATAACACTAACTTTAACTAACAATTTCTCGAAACCTAATTGATTTTAACTGTACATTTTCTTACGATGTATCTGAATTTAAAAAAAAAACACCCTTTTTGCAACAAACTCTTTGATTATTAGAACCCGCTCTACTACAGTATTTTAACTAAGGTACGCCAATAATAAATGTATTTATTTAGAAAAAAGAAAGAAAAGTATTATGACATTACAGAGATTGGCCAATGCACCATACTACATAATAAATACAAAATATAAGAATGATTTAATTGCAAATATCAACCATTTAACAATAAAGTAGAAAATAAAGTTTATAATATGTTGTAAATTTTAAAGTAAAATCATAAAAATGATTACAAATTTAAACTACTTAACACATCCATGAATATTTAATACTTAATATATATAAAAATCAACATGTAACCATCAAACAGATTAATTGCACGATTCACAAGATTATGACATTTAGAGCGCAGAGTTACGAGTGATATTGGAGGGAACATGAAAATTAATATCCGTCTATGGATTGTAAATGAATCCACTAAGAAATAAAAAGAAATGCTTTGAAAGAGCAATCACATTTCGGGTGGACAAGGTTTGCAGTGGATGAAGAAAACGAGTCGGAAAATCTTTTTTATTATCATTATCATAAAGAAAGAATCCATATGTCTTTAAGAAGAAATCTCTAAGAAATATATTATGGACTGATATTGTATCCTGGGAGGACTCCAAATAATGCTGGCATATTTGAGAATACTTAATATAAATTATATATATAATGTAAGTAGCACTCGGATATTTTTAATGATCTTGAAACTCTCATAACAAAACCAAGTATTTTGCTAGATTTAATACAAATGTTAAGAATATTATGCTGATTAAAAGTGAACTTTGCGTCATACAATACACACCAATCTTGTTTCAAGCAGTATCAATACGAGAATTGTTTTTCGTTTTTCTATTTTACAACGTTTTTATTAGCTCGTATTCTTGTTTGTCCAGTACAAATCTTGCAATCAATTTTTAACTAATTTCCCGACTAGTTAGACATTTGAAACTTTTAGAATATATCAGAACACAATGCCAATGCATTCTTTTAATACTTTTAGCCATCTGTAAGTAGAATTGAATTAATTTTCAGTTAATCCTGTTTTGTATGAAAAGTTATTTCGGAAGAAATCCGTAATCCAATCCACTATTATTGGTTGCTAAGGGGGTGGTCCTAGCAACTAAATTATTAATATATACCAGCGTTACTATGGAAATCAAAATGACATTTCATTATTCTAAATTAATTGTTTGTTGCAAAATAGCAAAAAAATGATTTGTTGAAAATTGCCTTATTTGTCCTAAATTATTAATACATAGAATTGTCAAGTTTACATGATTCAACAGAAAATAAAAAACGTGGTATATAAAAATTTCTTTTTATCTTGGAATTATTTATCTTTTAAATAATGTGTGAATACCAATATTCATGTGGGTGTAAATACTGAAAACACAATAAATTTCACAGAAATATCGACGTAAAAACAAAAATAATGGAATAACTATTGCGGTAAGCTATTCAACAAAAAATGTTCGTGTCAATGCTTAAAAACTTCATTCGACGTATCGTGAAACATTTCCTTTATTTGATTTTGTACGCCTCTCTTGTCCTATTTTCTTCAAATAGTGAAAGTTTTCCAGTGTAAATAAACATATATGGGAAGTTTTTTTTATGCGAATCTATAAGAGTTTCACTTACCAGATAAAGCTTTTCTGTTTTATTGTTTACGTCTGCGAAGTAAAAATAGATAAAAACTTCAGACAAGAAAAAAATACACGATTTTTTTAGAGGATGTAAAAACGCCGCCTACCGTAAAATAAACATGTTATTATTTTTCCAACGCTTCCTTCCATAAATTTGATTTGCATATTATTATACTTTATTATATAATGTGTAGTTATGTTTAAGTATAACCAATACTGTGAATCTATTGGCAATAGTAATAAAATACATAATTTAAAAAAGTTCAGAAACACACCGATCATAAAAAATCTTGGAAAGAATGTTCAACCGAGTGTAATTCATAAGAGTGTATGTATAAAAAATGTATTCATATACAACGGATGAGTTTAATTACAGGAAAAATAATTAAAAAAATATTTTATAGTTTTTTCTACATATTTTTATCCAAAAACAATTTATACTCTAATAATGCTGTATTGACATACTTTTATGTTAAAATTATTATTATTACTGATAATATACTATCATAAATAATCAATCAATCCATCTTATAGAGTCCAGTAATATTTTTGATTAAAATCAAATTTTGTTATGGTTAAAACTGAATTTAAAAATAGCTGTTAAAACATAACTTTCCAAAATCCGGCTCAAACATAATATATAATACCATCTCCAGCTCGCCGCATTTGTTTACAAATCATATCAACAACCACAACTTACAATGACACATTGCCAAATTTAAATAATAATTCTTACCTCCATTAGATATAAAATGTGTGGTAAAATCGATTTCTGTTTTGCTCAAAAGACAGAAACAAAAGTTTGTACTATACGTAGTATAGTATGAATTCAAGGGATATCTATAGCACTTGGCAAAATACGTTTTACGTAGCAATTGATGAAGCGTCTTATTTTGACGAGAAATAATCTTAGAAAAACAACACATTATACATATTATACATTTATGGAGAAAACAACATCACAAAAACATTACTGATAATACTAATTCAATATCATGTTAATAGTATAAAACACATCGGCGCAAATCCAGTGAATGCGAGATCGAGTCCCGCTAGACGTCGTATTTTTTTTCAAAAGATTTTTTCTAGTGGTTGTATAATTATATCTGATGTAGATCTAAATTATATATGTTTAAAAAAGAATGTTACGTTTTCAAATCTTTAGAATTTTTCGTTAAATAAAAAACAGTTTATTTGGTAATAATAACTAATAACGTTTCTGAGGTCTTTAAAAATACATGGGTCTGTCCAATATTAATAATTTAAAATTCTTAAATAAGATAAATATCCAGTATTGTATAAGAAAATAATAATGTTTATAATACTACTATAAAACTTATATCATGTTATATAAAATACCTACACCAAAAAACTGGCCACTTATTTTAATACTCGTATCGAACATACTTTCTTCACTATTTTTTAGCTTATGAAAATTCTTCAACAAAATCACGTTATCAGCTAACCGTAGGGTAACAGCTGTCGGACCTTTTTTAAAAAACTTTCAGCTGCCTTTTTGCTCGAGCATGAGTCCAACGAAGCCTATAAAGTAATATTCCTCTAGAGCTTAAAATTTACCCCGTGTCTGCAGTGCTTTATACGGCCAGGTCTATTTATTCGATACACAAAAACCGATTGACTTTTTTATGGGATAACCCTTGTGAAAATCCTATTGTTTTTCATATCGCAGCCCGCTGAGGGGTACTTGGGGTGTGACCGAACCCACGCGTTTCGGGAAAAAAATATTTTAGGGCTATGCCACCCGGGCGGCCAATTTGTTTAAACATACGACTTAACTTTTTAAAGTAAAAACCAAAATTATTAACTGCCAGACCTAAGAAAAAATCCATCTAACTAAAAAATATAATATTATAATATTATTTCACATTTGTGTGGCTAATCATAAAATCATAACGTTTTGTTTTTAAGCGTGAGTATTTTTAAGGTTCCTTTAATATATTCATTGAAATGGTGTTTAGGTATGTGATAATGGTTTTAAAATAAATTTATTTCTTATTAATTGTATGATATTTAAGTAACGTAATGTATGTTAACAGCTGTTTCGGACTGCAAATCCATCTTCATAATGTATTACGGTAATGATTGTGCAAAAGCGTATTTTTAAAATCTTCTTTACAACAGTGTCATAGTCTTAAACTAATTGTTTATTTAATTTTATTTTTTTGTCATATACTTATTCATGAATTTAAATATTGTTTTTTAAGAAGAACTTTTAAATCGTTTATTATCTGGATGCGCTTTTCTTTGAACTGTAAAGAGACAGGATGATTCGGATGCTGGGGGAGGGTTATCTCAAGGGTTTCAGGCACTGACCTTTTATGATGCTGAGGTTATCTTCATGGTCTGACTCCTGATCGCATTACCACTCGCGCGTTACCGTTTATTTAGTCACCCAATGCTCAACACTTGACGGTCAAAACTAGTGCTCGTAATGACGGTAAATATTTTGAGTTATAGCTGTTTACATGCACACAGTTGATGAATGACTAACTGTTTATAGTAGGCCTGTCTGGAATAATGATGTAAGGTGGGCAGGACAATTATATTGTTTTAGGGCCGCCATAATTGAGCCAACCAATATCTAAATTAACAAAATAATATTCTTCTATAATGAGTAGTAGGGATGCATGTATTAATTATTATAAATTAATGTCCACACAATCTTAATTTTAATCAAAGTATAATATTAACATGACGTATAATACAGATAGATTCTTATGAGAAACCAAAAAATATCTTCAACAGTCACATTGTGTATATATTTTACAATACGTGAGAAAATATTGGCTATTTTAATTGCAAAAAAAATCAACCAGGTTTTATCAATTCAATTATTTGAACAATAAAATATGTAAATAATTTATATTGTATTAAATTCTCTAATACTTTCTTTATATTCGTGGCTTATACGTAAAGTCCAGTTGAAATGTGTTACGAAAGAAATTTGAATAGCAGTAAAATGAACGAAATTGGTTGAACTTTATTTCGCAGATCAAGCAGAAGAATCGAGTCTCGACGCAAAAGAGACAGGTCGCCTATTCGATAGTCTGACCAAGTGAAGGACACCACGAGTTTTCCAATACCTTCAGCTATGCGAACGATGAAATTCAATGATCACTGCGGAATCATAACTATGGTACATTTTATGAGTTCCGACCCTCAACGGTGAGGAACACGAAAACAAAAAAGAAGAATGTATCTAACAAAAATAGTTTTATTAATTATAAAAATAGTGTAATTGTTACATTTAATAAATATTTTATGTACCAATAATAATCAACCATCCTTTACGAGAGTCATATTAAATACCGAAAACTTTTTGAGAATCGCATGACATAAATATATTTTTCACATAATCATCCAAATCTTCAAAATCAAAAATGTTTTCATTACTCTTATAGACTTTCTCGTATCATATATTTTTAAAACATGTTTCTGTCAGATAATAGATTATAGATCTTCCCACCAAAACCGATAAGACATAATATGAAAATCACTTAAGACAAAACATTTGACTAAGTAATACGTTATTCAAAATCCAAATTATAGCTGTCACTCATTTATATCTTCTCTCCCATCCCTTCCGGAAAACTCAAAATGAAAACACAGTTCTGATTACAATCTATAGATTGATCGTAAAGTTTTCATTATCCTGCCACAGTTAGTTGACAAGTTATGGCCATAACATTGATCGCGTCCTTGAAAACTATCATAATCTGTGGCAACTATAGCTACGTTTGATCTCATACCCTTACTAAAATGTCTGCCACGAACGCCTGAATACTTTTCGGTGGATTAATAATTCATTGTACACAAGTTCTATTCATTGTATGGGCAGACTTTGTCAAATACATCGTCGAGATCATTGAATCACAGTAAAAATATGTACATCATATTTTATACAGATTTTTTATAAAGTGTTTATAAGAACCCCTTTTATACCTTTTTTTTAAACCTTATATTACTATACTTTTAAAATAGGGTAACTGCAACAAGTATTGGATAATATTGTTGAAAAATAATCTAATTTATGATTGATTATTATATTATTATAATGCCTTAGCGATTAGTGAATTTTAATACTTTAATTTAATATATCTTATGGATTACTACAATGTGTCATAATGAAATAACTATAAGATAAATATACAACGTTTTTAAATTTTCTGTTGAATTATTATGCTCAAACTTGTACTTGATATGAAGTAAAAAAAAAAACAAACAAACAAACAAATATAGAATACTGAAATGTCATTTAAATTTCCATAGTAACGCACGTATATATTAATAATTTAGTTGCTAGGACCATCCATTTAGCAACCAATAATAGTGGATTGGATTACGGATTTCTTCCGAAATAACTTTTTATACAAAACAGAATTAACTGAAAATGAATTCAATTATACTTAAAGATGGCTAAAAATATTAAAAGAATGCATTGGCATCGTGTTTTGATATATTCTAAAAGTTTCAAATGTCTAGCTAGTTGAAAAGTTAGTTAAAAATCGATTGCAAGACAAATCTACAAATACCGGACTAACAACCCCCGGAGAAATAAGAATACGAGCTAATAAAAACGTTGTAAAATACACTTACCATTTAGAAAACCTATCTAAAAAATACGTTTTTTTGAAGCTGGATTTTTATTAGCACATTTGTGAATATTTTCATCAATAAAATTTTATTTGAAAACTATATCAGTTTTTCTATAAAATATAAATAAATATTACCTACTTGAAATTCACTTTATTTATTTTAAGTAGAGCTTTGGTATTTTGACTGTATCAAAGTTCGATTATCGAATCTATATTACTTATTTACTTCGCCGTGTTTTGATCCTGAAAGAATTACGATGGGCCTCCATTGAGTGGAGGTTGTATTTACAAATTTTGTTTTTACAAGAAATGGATATTAGCCACTTACTCAACTTATTAGGTCTGTACTTAGGGTCTAAACATGCATTGAAAATATGTGAATTTGACTGACTCGGAATTCAAACCCGGAACCCACGGCATTATAAGCCGACACGTTACCGCTAGGCTATCGTGGATGTTGGTGTTGAATCTATATAATATAATAATATATTAATCAACGTGTTAACAATAAAATTAAATATTCTGTATTAATCAGGGAAATTTTGGAAAATAACTCAGAACAAAATGGTTCCAAATATTAGAAGCTCAGTAGGTATTAGACAATATTAACAAAATGTAGCAGATTTTAATTAATAAATACATTTATAAATTACAGTATCCTACGTATTATTTACTAATTTCAGGTTTTCTGTATGAAATAATCATATATTACTAAGACTATATGATATAGATATTTTACAATAATGTTCATAATTATTATATATAATTTCATCCATAATATATATTAATAGAACGAGCATAATATTCATAAAGTGGCTATGATAAGAGCTATTGCAACGGGTGTCAGATTCGACAGCTGAGGAGAGAATGAAGCTTTCTAAAATACTGAAGACAGGGGGGAATAGACGAAGTCTTGTAGAAAATTGGACCCAAAAGGATATTAGAGACCCTAACTGCGAACTGGAAAGGTATACGCCAGATCTCTCCTGATTGCAGGGGCGTATTAAAGACTTAAGATCAGCCTTTGAAATTGTCTAGTTAACAGGACCACATCAAAACTTTACCTCGGCGTGTTAATTTACATTATCACTACCTCAGTAAATCTTTAACCAACCTTGTGGATTTGAGAGATTGATATTTTATGTTGCTTGAACGGTTGCTTCCAAAGTCTAGGGAGACGTGACATTACATGACATAAGTAGAGTCAAGAGACCTAAAAATAACGAATGATGAATATAATATAATGTCAACAACAGAGCAACACGCCTGATTATGAAACTCTATAATCTTACAGTACTCGCACCTTGTAGTTGCTAACCATAAACTGATAGCATTTTACCATGCTTTCTCATGTTTTACTTAGCAAAACATTCAATTCAATTGCATAGTTCAAGGGAAGAACAAACCGTTGCTAATGTTCAAATAGTAAATCTCAGTCCCATCAGTTCAAAATAACAATGCCAACGTTATGAGATTATAGTATTAGATACATAGAATATTTTATAATGTCCACAACATGTTAAACTTTAGATTGTTACCGTGTGTGATTCTTCCCTTTTCTTCGATATTGTTGCCTCATTTTATATCCAATTCTTACGAAAAATTTATTGTTTCGCTTTTGTGTATTCTATGGTTTCGGGGAATCTAGGCTGTTGTCTGTTTCGTCTTCATATCAAATAGTTTATCTCCAGATGGGGTCATGAGGTTACTACTATTAAAGAGAGCTAAAAATAGGAAATTAGTTTAAACCTTAAGGGGGGATATGCTCAGCGTACGTCAAAATGGAGCTTTTATGCTATTTTCAAAGCATGGTCCTGGACATTCCTTACACGTTGTAGATAATCTATTTACATAATTTTGAAGCCTTGTTATTCTTTATATTTATTTTATATTGATGACTGCATAAAGTATTTTCATTAAATAAAATAGTATTCTTTTAAGCCTCTCGCCCTAACGTTTTAGAATATAGACATGTTTCAGTGCATCCATGTGAAGTGGTGTTAAGATTTTTATGTTTATTATTTTTTAAAAGCGTTTGTAAAACTATTAGTAAAAAATATGTCGACATTATTATAGTGAAATATTTACAATAAAAAAATATACTGATAATCTCTGTGATCCCAAATTTGACAAGAATTAGGCATTTTATTATTCAAAAAATGGGCAAGATTTCCACATTTAAAGATATTGATTATAAGCTATGTCTTTGACCATTCAAATGTGATAAACATTCTACGAATAATGTTTGCTTTATAATAATTATTGACCTAAGAATAAGGTAGTATTTTTTTTAAATACACCATTTCTATTATCGGTTAGGTACATGTTCAAACATGCGCATTACCATGATCTTTCTCTCTACTTTATTTATCGTTTGTCAATTTATGGCTACGGCCGTCTGTTGTAGCTTAGCCACTGGGAAATGCCAATAGAAATGGCGTATTTCAAAAAAATACTACCTTATTCTTAATAGACAATTAGAAAAATAGACCAACGACATTAGACTATATTTATAAGAAAATATTATGGTGTATGCCTTCTTTTGAGTACCATTATTTATAATTAAATTCATCTCGTTATGGTTCTATAAACTTTCTACGTATCTCTTACTTCTCGTAATACATAATTCCTTAATACATTTATGAAAAGCCATTAGTTAAAATTTGTCGTAATTAAGTACGACTTCTTCAGCATTGTGGTCAATGTGCGTGAGTGCAATACCCGAGAGATGCAGGTTCGATCCTGCTGGGTGTCTTTCTTTTTTCAAAAAGATTTTTTCTATTGGTAATAATACATTTTCTCTGGAGTGTTTTCAAAATTATGTATCTTTAATATATTTATTCATAAGTTAATTACTGTAACATTATAAAATTATTGCATTGGCAGCTGACTTACTTATCAGACTCACTGGCCTATGGAGATTTCTCTCAGTATCCCATAATCTCTATTCGCCCCTGACTACCTGAATAGGGATGATTTTGGAATGAAATGATTTACAGAAGGTGCTAAGTAAAGGGACGTGGAATATTTACGGTGGGATTTAAGACAATTTGGTTTACACTTGAGCCAACATAATTTATGCTATGGTTATTTGATATTATTTCTTTGGGCTGGAGTAAAACCACGTAAGTCTAAAATATCTACGTTATTTCAGAGCACATTTAAAAATGTTTCTGTTAGATATTATTATATATAAATAATACTAAATTGAATACGTTAGTCACTCTATATAAAATGCTATTCCCAACATATATATTAATATTAATTAAAAAATATTACCTATAGTTCTTCTTCTTGTGCCATATTCGTTATCAGACGTCAGCGCTGACCAGTATTAGAGGTTTTTGAACCGTAACGTATTTTTTCTACTGCCCTTGCTTAATGGATATCTTTCCTTAATGATACTTATGGAAAAATTAATTTGGTCAAAGTATGCCAATATAATTATACACGACATTAGATTAGTAGCTTTGTCTTTCCAGCGAATACGGAGCAAGTGTCTGTACACCCATATTTCAAATGGTTCTAGTTGTATGAGCATTGTTACTGTGAGTATCCATGTCTCCACTCCATATAAGATGACTAAAAAGACATAGCATATTATAACCATTTTCATTCTGAATCCCAGGCTTAGGTCATGACAACATGATATTTTCCTCAGTCGAGTAAAAGCACCCTAAGCTTTCTCGATCCGGCATTTAAGGTCAATGCTATGGTCCCAATTATCATCCTTTGCACAAATATTATGTATTTTTAGTATTTAGGTTTAGGCCCAAATTTTTTCTAGACCTCCATTATCCTACCAATAGTTAGAGTTACCTACTAATTTTTATTCATGGATGATATTTTGTCACTGCACCTTTTAATTTCAACGTGAATTAAAACATAATTTATTTTTTCAATGACTAAAAAATGTAGATACATAAATATTATGTTAACTATCTGAATATTGTTAAAAATACATTATTGTGACAAAAACAGTGGTGGCATTTGCGTATCTTTCGTTTCAGAATTATTCAGTATTTTCATGCAAACTTATTGGGAACTTAGAGTATGCATAGTTATTTTTTAACGTTTCGTATTGTAATTTTTATGGCTAGGGTTTCCCGTAACTCCGGCGTGTTTGCGTATCTGAACGGAGCAACAAGTTTCAGCAGTTCGTATTCGGTTACAGAGTCAAGCATCTTTTGATGTCCGGCGTCTACTCTAACTACTGAACTATCAACTTGCAAAATTCTTGCAAATGTCAAATTCTTTTAATTTAAATCGAAAAAATACATTTGATTCATAGAGTATACAGTCAATAAAGGCACTCTAAAGATCGTGTTTGTTTATCAGTCAGATCAACACTACATTATATATGTCTAGGATATACATAATATATGGGCTTGCTTGATTTGGGATTTTTTGGATGAGGTATTACAGCAAATAAGCTCAAACATATTATTATCTCACTGGAATTTAAAGTAATTTTTGATTCCGCTATTTAAAATTGACATGAAACAAAGAAATAAAAGTTCTCGTTATTTAATAACTGTTATATTTTTTGGATGAATGGTCCTTATGGCCATGCCAATGACTGCACATAAGTAGGCCTCTTGGTATTTAGAACTTCTATCTTGAGAACTGAAATACGATATATATTTTATAAATTATATTTGTGTAAAATTATCTCAAAAAAACAACATTTTTAATCTAATTGTAAATATATTAAAATATTTTATATACCATTTTTGATCTGGCATTCCTCATTTTCTGGCATTTATAGTTGAAATTAAAAAACAAAAAAGAAAACATTGGATTTCATGAAATAGTGAATATGACTTATATTTATCTCGTAATGTCTCTATCTTGGCAAGAACTATGACATTTTGCGCTGTAAAGCTTTTTGGTAAGCTTTCCTGCAGTTTGAAAGCATTTTATTTCTATACTCGTATATTTCTGACTAAACCTGAAAATAATTATGCACATTTTTCGATTGTTCTATTTAGTATACCTTGTATGACCAGTTTAGCATAGTTCAAGCAATCGACTTAAAGTTAGCTAGTATTTACATGTATATAAAAAAAACCATTTGATTATATAAATGCAATAACTTTGTATTTAGCTCACTTTTCTGTTAACATTACATTTTGTATGAAAATCCAATAATTGTTATATTTTTATCTTTTATATGTATACTTAGTGTACTTAGAAATGGTATTGAAACTTAAATAACGTAAATGTTATTTATGTACAAATAATTAGTCTTATATACAAGAAGAATAATATATACCTACATACAAAGTAAACGATACAATTAAGCAACATTTTAATGATTATTAATTTCAGTTGGATTGCGTCCTGGAATATAAAATATATTGGTAATTCGATAATTTTAACATTTAAAAATTTTACTCACTACAGTGTAGAAAAGCTTTGTAATTACATCTTTCAATTTTTTCTCGTACATATTTTTGACTAATTCATAGTTTTAATATGTTTTATATTTATTTTAAAAAACGAAAAAGAAATCCTTTTTATTTATATGACCATGAGAAATATTTTCTTAATATGGTGGATATGAAAAAAAGTTTAATCTAAATCCGTGATATTTGAGTTATCTAGTATCATTACGATATAAGTCTGGACCTAAGAGCCAGACTAAATTTTCTTTAAAGAAAATACTTTCGGAAAACTAAATTTTATTAATGTTAATAATGTGTACGTACGGCTTTACTGTTTCAATAATTTCGGGCCCCTCAAAGTTTTAATTGGACTTGACAGATATGATAATTTATGTACAAAATCTGTACTTAGCTCATTTTCAGAAGAAGTAAAATGAGTTACAGTCTGGCTTTAGGCTACAGAGATTTAACCCAAATATTTATTGTAAGAAGGAAATAAACATTTTTTTAATATATAATATAATATCTTGAATAATAATATTTTTTTTTATTCAACGAATAATTTTATTCACCCTATTCAAGAATTTAACATATTATTATTAAACTATTTTATTGAAATTGAATTATTCTTTGAATTAAAAATTCTTAAAATATTAACAGTTGCAAGTACATAATAACTAAAATTTGGAGTGATCATGACAATGGTTAGTAATTAATGTAATTGATACTTTGATTTAAAAAAGAAAAACTGAGAACCAAAATCATTTTTTAAGCAATTGGAAAAGCGCTTTCAAATTTTAAAAATTACTAATTAATGTTGTTAGATAGGACGCACATACCTTAGTTGGTAAAGTGAATCCAGTGAACGCGAGTTCAAGTCTCGATTTATTCTAATAGTTATATATTATTTGAGCTGAGATTTTTTCAAGTTATATATTTTCAAAAACTTAAATAGTTCACGTCCTTTAGAAATACCAACGGAAGTGATGGAATAAGATTTGGTTTTAAAAATACATATTATTGCTTTAAGTCGACTCTCAACTAGAGACTAATATATTATTAGCTACTAAATAAATAATAATTACAAGATAAAAAGAACTTCTTATATACCACGTTTTTAAATTTTCCGTTGAATCATATAAACTTGACAATTATATGTATTAATAATTTAGGACAAATAAGGCAATTGTCAACAAATTATTTTTTTTTGCTATTTTGCAACAAAAAAACAAATATAGAATACTGAAATGTCATTATGATTTCCATCGTAACGCACGTATATATTAGTTGCTAGGACCACCCCCTTAGCAACCAACAATATTGGATTGGCTTACGGATTTCTTCCGAAATAACTTTTTATACAAAACAGAATTAACTGAAAATGAATTAAATTCTACTTAAAGATGGCTAAAGAATTAAAAGAATGCATTGGCATCGTGTTCTGATATATTCTAAAAGTTTCAAATGTCTAGCTAGTTGGGAAGTTAGTTAAAAATCGATTGCAAGATTTGTACTTGATATACAACCACCGGGCACACAAGAATACGAGCTAAGAAAAACGTGGTAAAAACTAAAATATGGTATAAATGATAATTATTCTTGACATTGAAGTAGAGAAGTAAATATAGTATTTTTATCGATTTATTTTTCCCACGTTTTAATTTGGTGATATTTGTTTGTTTATTGAAGCATGTCTATGAATCACAAAAAGAATCAACAAGTATTTTAGATAAAAAGCTATGTTTTTTTTATGTTGGTAATGATATCACAAAGTAAACATTCGCTTTAACATTTATCGTGGTATATTTTTTTCTCTGAAACGAAAATACGGATAGCTTTATTTGCTCTTTCTATTTAATATGAGACGCAGAAATGTTAGCTTTGTCTAGAAAAACATGGTTAAATATTATTAAATATTTTAGTCCAATAGAAAATTTACTCTGAATCAACTTACGTTACGTCATTAAGGAATGCCGTATCATTGGGGATGTTATTTGGCATATAATATTTGATTAATAAAATTTATTTATAAATTCTATAATAAAAGACTATTGCTAAAGATATTTATAAGACAAGATATTTATTACATACATAAATCGTCTCAAAGCGGTACAAAAGCGATTTTGTAAGCACGTCAATTTTAAAGCTTAGGTACTGTTATGATTTATCTAATTATATTTCGACCACTGCAACTTTTATGGTACCATCTTTGGAAAGTCGACGTTCTATATCTGATCAATATTTTTTTTTAATTATCAATGGTTTTGTTGACTCGCCAAACCTACTCGAAAGGGTGGGTTTCCATTGAATTTTCATCAAGATTTACGCGAAACCAAACTTTGTACCATATCAGTCGTAGCGGTTCTAATTATGCACAAAACTCTTTTATTTGGCGCTCTTGTTTAAATTATAATATGTATTTCTCCACCGATGATCGTTTTAATAATTCACCTGTTTCATTTAAACGCGCTATCTCCAAAATTTTGTACAAATAGATAGAATATATATATATATATTTTTATGTCACTTTTTTTGTATATAATTTAATTACTCATATTCTTCCTCATTTTTCTCATGTAATTTTCATTTGTAATTTCTTTACATTTATGTTATTTTTAATCTCTATCTTGTTAGGCTTAACTAAATTATAATGTATACATGGAAACTTTGCTGATTGCAAAAACTTTTCATTATTATATTTAAATTTTTTGTAATCAATATGTAACTGTTTGTTTCCTTAGTAAATAAACTAAAATAAATATTTGGCCCCATCTTTGAGAATGATATCTTATACCATCACTATAAAAATGAACTCGATAAGTTTTTAACGTCGTCAGATTTAACAAAATATTACGCTTGTTATGGGCTGGCCACGTGACATGAGTAGGTGAACAAATACTAATAACATGTCTAACGTTTAGTGGTCAGAAGTAAAATCACGATCTTGGTGACTTGATGGTCTCCAACGATACTTGTGAAAGCTAAAAGTTATCCATTGAAGAATAATAGCAGGAGATCAGAGTCAAGGATTCTGTTAACTTCAAATATATGAGAGAAGCTGAAAATGGATTATTAGAATTGATGTTTAAATAAAATGGAAAAATTTTGCGTTGCAGACCCATTTTGTAGCAGACTACTCTCTATTTTCGATCGCGTCTGAAAAAAAATGCATTTCAATACAACTACAGATTCACTTAAATGGTTAATTCCATGAATTATTACACGTACTGATATGGATGAGTTATGTGAGAGGGTTTTTTGCACATTAATTTTATTAATATCACGGATTCAGGAAAATTAAATATTAAGTATATTTGGCTTTTCACACGAGATATAAGATATAGACTATCTGATATTGATTGAAGTAACAAAACTTTGTCACAAAACAAAAACGACGGCGAGTTTGGTTAGGTGGTTTTAAGGGCTGCTTCCTGACTATCTAGTACCTACCAGCCTTCCAGCCATGCAGTGACAAGCCACGGTACTTTGTTCACGTCTTTGTTTCGTTGTGAATCCCGGTCTAGAATTTCTCTATAGTCTATAGTATATTCTATAGACTCAATAGTATAACTCTTTTAAAGTTACAAATTATGTACGATTTTTTTTCTTCCTAACTCTCTCAGGATTATTAATGGGAAATTTTGGCATTTATTCTGTTATTTGGTATCAGTACATATATTGCCCTGTACAATACAGCATATGTATAAGATAAACCATATGAATGAAAGCTATATTATTATTAAAACTATATACATTGACAATTTTAGAACAATAAGCATGCTTGGATTATATTAGACACAGATACAGATGTAGGTATTATTATTTGAAAAGAGAACAAACAAACCAATATTATTTAAACTTTTTCTGCAATCGAACACTTTGGAAACCCGGAAATGTTAACGGAACACTTAGTTTATTTTGTAGGTTATTTATTAGCGTAGCTAACCGTTCTGCCAATTTTGGCAACTGTCGTTAAACTAGCAAGACTTGTCAGCCGGTCAGTTAAAAACAATATACCCCATCTTTCATCAAAAGATGGTCCTTCGCCTGTACATCCCGAAACGGACCCCCTACTTATCGCTAAGGTTAAAGGCAATGTGACAATCTGCAGTTGCATATTCCAAATGGTATTCGAGGTAAAATTACAGGTATTTTTAGCGATTTTTTGTATTTTTAATACATCCACTTTTATGTGGATATGCACAATTATGGACATGTCAAATATCGACAATAATTAAAAATTGTAAGCATGACAAAAACACATATTATGACATTTTTTTTACTATTAGTGCATGTTTGTGATGTGTGTTTATCTCACTTGGCTGGTTGATCTCTCACAACGGGCCTCCCGTAAGCCCAGACCCCCAGGCTATAGACCTGTCACCCCCCCTTCCCCTTATGGGAGCCATGACCTATATAGATACTTGACATCATAGATATCAGTGGAGATTGATCATCACTCGCCTTTCAATATGAAGCAGATTCTTTAATTATTTTAGTTTTACTTATTTTACTTCTACTTAGTAGAAGATCTTTAAATGTGTTGCAGTGTATAAAACCTTTCCAAATGGTCACGGAACACCTATTCAGGTTCAGCAGAACACTGGTGTTCCGCAAAACATAGTTTGAGGAAACCCTGATTTAGACTATTTAAAAAATCGTGTATATCATACATTATAATGGAATGTTGGTAAATGAAAACTATTGTAGACGTACTTGGTACAATGTGTAGAGGTTCTCTGATGATCAAGTATGGAATAATGCAAAGTATTAGACATTTATTTACATGCAAGTTATAATAGCCATAGAAATATAGTTTTCATGAGATACTATACAAACACTGAAGAAACAGATTTGTCTAACCCAATACGACAAAGAAGAAGAAAATATGTGAAAACAGGCAGTCTAAAATGGTAGCTATAAACAAGATGTCCATCTTGAAATGTCAAATAACTAAAAAACATATCGAACAAATAAACGATTATAATATAGTTCATGATAACATTACTGCAGTATAAATAATTTTATTAATAAAATATCTAATCACAAATAAGTGCATTATCATTATTTTTATTACGATATATTTTATTATACGAGTATTTTGCCAATACAGCATTCTTATAAATAATCTACTTCCGATTTCCAATAAATCCTAGTAAAAGGGTCAAGGATTAATAAACCAATATATCTTCTTTTCCCATTCATATACGTTGAATCAAAAGTATCAATGAGTATAATATCGTTATTAACGATAGAGCACGTTTTTCCCGTACTCTGTATTAATTAACAATACATTAATCAAGCGAATGTTGTTCACGGAAAATCGACTGTATTATTATCATATAATAAGCCTAGAGTTGAATACATAGCATTATATTTGTTTACTTTGTGGACAATGCATTATCAAAGTAAATATTTTAATTGGCTGTAAACTCTAATTATTCAAAACAATAAAATAAAGATGACACTCCAAGGTGTATTATTAAATATTCATCATGGTCAGCCGGTATCTATCCACTGCTGGATAAAAGTCTCTTTTAGCTTTTTCCACTTCTCGACCTCTTCACTGTCATGTATATAGATCAAACTTTATGAATTCTTCAATACAGTGGATATTATAGCATCCCACTAGTTTTTTAGGGTATATTGAGTACCACTGTATGATTGCATTTATCCAACGTTTGTCCACTCACCGAGCGACATGTCCAGTCTATAGCCATTTCATTACCATAGGACCAATGACATTAATATGGACGAAGCATCTAGAAAAAAAATGACACTCACTTTTTTGTCGGGTCTGCCGAATGGCATAATCTGTTCTAACACCATTACAATAAAGGTGATATTGCTATAAATTTCCAATGCTTTTTGTCGAGTCTGCCGAATGGTTCGGTTCGAACGGGTTCGCTCAAATGAACATTGACACTAAAAACACTGTTCTAACGCCATTACAATAAACGTGATATTGCTATAAATTTCCGATGCGTGATATCGCATAATAAAAATTGCATGACGTCTACACATGTGCGAATGTCGCTATGCGCGAATTTATTTGCTAGCTACAGTATTGACTGCGTTGTCCATTAATAATGGCATTGCATAGGACTTATCCAGATGGCGTGATTTGACTCGCGCGTAACAACTCTCATACTTTCCAGGTATATGTGACCTCATTGAGCCGTCCACATGCACTCGCAGCGAATCGACGGTACTCACTCAGAGATAATATTATGCAGTGTGCTCATACAACGCGATTTATAAAGCGCGAGTGCGAGAAGAAAAACTGACAACTCAATCGTGACACACAGCTCTTTTGAGATTTAATATGTCGCGATATACTGGCGAGATATATTCTAGGCTGTGTACAAGCTAGGTTTCATTTTTGAATTGGCATAAAAAAACTTCGCCTCAAACGGCGAGTCGGTTGACATCACAGGCTCCTCGAGGCGCAACACGCACGTACTCGAGTGTCTGGCGAACGCTCGCGCTTTTTGCACGAGAGATTACACGCCGCAAGTGCATGTGGACGGCTCAATGAAGTCACCGGTACCAGGAATGTACGCGAATTATTAAGCGCAACTCAAATCGTGCCATCTGAACAAGCACTTAGTGACCCTTAATTCTTTATTCATTGTTTTTTTTTGTGGTAAATAATTATTTTTATTAGAAATGTTTAGTTATAATTTTATTAGTCGAGAGTAAAATTATTATTATTTATACTACACTTAACACAATGCTTTCGGGCCCTTTTAATTAATTTTGTAATTAACGTGTTAATTTGCATTTGAAAAGTAATTAGCAAAAACACAATTTTGTGCGGCCCGTAAGCTATGGGTTAAGACACTGATAATTTTAATTGTAATTATTAATATGGAATAAATAATAATTACACTATATAATAATATATAAGCATTTTAAAGAAAATAATTCGTCGTCTCATCAAAAATAAACAGTGAAAAACTAAGCAATATTTATAATAAACTTATAGTGAATTCGGTTTTTAAAAATATTCTATATCGGAGAGACAATAAAAGAGAATAATGTCTCATAAAATTGTAAGGGTATAATAGGCCGTCGTTCGCTTACTAGACAATGTATATCAAATGAATCTAAATCCGTACCAGATATAATTCAATTATTCAAAAAGTTCCGACGTACCATAAGGTATGTTGTCTCTAGTAACGAGGAAGAGTTAGACAGAGTTCACCTATATAACGAACTGCCAGTTGGTCTTCATATTAACCCCGATGCTTGGAACTGAACACGAATATCTCTTTCTCTTACTATCCTTTCGTGCAGGGATTCGTAACAATTGATCTCATGACATAAGTGTTTTATCAACCTTATCTTTATGTATATTTTTTGATTATCTTTATCGATATAAATAAAAATAATTTAGAGTTATAAGTATATATTATATTTTTTATTAATTAAATATTGAAAGCGAACATTTAGAATTCATTTGCGAATCTAGCATACGAAGTAGAAAATATTTACAAGACAAAAATAAC
Source organism: Rhyacophila brunnea (assembly GCF_057557595.1). Lineage (NCBI taxonomy): Eukaryota > Metazoa > Arthropoda > Insecta > Trichoptera > Rhyacophilidae > Rhyacophila > Rhyacophila brunnea. The sequence continues at coordinate 18,718,788 of NW_028232796.1, read as the reverse complement.
TTTTTATATACAACGTTTTTAAATTTTCTGTTGAATTATTATGCTCAATATGCTCAAAACTTGTACTTGATGTGAAGTAAATAAAAACAAATAAACAAACAAATATAGAATACTGAAATGTCATTTTGAATTCCATAGTAACGCACGTATATATTAATAATTTAGTTGCTAGGACCACCCTCTTAGCAACCAATAATAATCTTTTACTTTTTATGGATTTTTCTGAGATAACTTTCCATACAAAACATAATTAACTGAAAATGAATTCAATTCTGCTTAAAAATGGCTAAAAGTATTAAATGAATGCATTGGCATCGTGTTCTGATATATTCTAAAGGTTTAAAATGTCTAGCTAGTCGGAAAATTAGTTAAAAATTGATTAAAAGATTTTTACTGGACAAACAACCACCGGACAAACAAGAAATCGAGCTAATAAAAACGTTGTAAAAAATGGCATTAAATCAAGATGTACGAGTGATCGGAATTTTGGACAACATTGGCCGTCATCGGATCCGTGTGACCCAGTTCTCATTTATAATAAAATTTCTTAATATTCATTTTCACGTGGAATCAGCCAGTATCCAATTATCGCAAGCTCAACAAAATTACTGACCTCAATTATTTTTGCGACAGTCACCGAAATGTCCAATTATCGTATACTCAATAAAATAGCTAATCTGTAATTTATTAAATAGTCATTTCAATATATTATTCAAAAGGGTCTTCGTCAATAAATAGCGATTGATTGGGGAGGACACTTTATCATAACTTTCCGGATTGAGCATATCTTAGTCCGATCAGTATCAATCTTAATCTCAGTCCGATCAGTAATTTCTGTATCATCCCGCACAGCATCTCATCTACCGAGCCTCGGAGCTCGGACTTTAACTCATAACTCTTCTACTGACTGTTAACACTGCAATAAAAACTCGCTCCTCCATCCATCGGAGCAACACCAAATCTGACTTTTCTTCTCAACTCTTGGTTCACCTCCTACCGCGGTCTCGTCTCTATACAACGATACCACCAAATGTAATATAGGTATATATTGTAATATGACTAGATCATTCAAACTGGTTTAAATCAAACCGCGTGTTTTCATACTAACATAATTCCGGGTAATTTTACACTGTTAACTGACCGAATTGTCAGTAGATATTTTTACAAACAAAAAAAATAGAATTGTGTAAAAATATACACAAATAACTGAGCAGCGCGGCATGACAACAAATAAAATATTACCTACTAAATTTTTTATCTACCTTCCAATAAACTAATCGTCCTTATTATTATTGCCACGAGCTAGTCAACTAATAAAACTTTTTTGGAATTCAAATGGAATATACCCACATCTCATCTACTTAGGGGTTTTTTTTAGAATTATTAATAACCATATCCTTGCTTTTTCGTACAAAGTGGTTGTTAGTAATTTTGAACAATCCCAAACACCCAGACTTTGAGAAAAACACATAAATATTGTGTGTCCTGACCGGAAATCGAACCAAGGAACTCTCGGGTGGAAGGCAAGCGCCTTACTCACTGCACCACGAGACCCGCCTCTTAGTTAAGGGTTACATCCCATGTGCAGTTGCTTACTTAAAAAGTAAGCCTACTTACTTACCTCCGGAGAAAATCCATGTATATAAATATCAAGATAAGTATTATTTGGATCGAAATAAAATTGAAACTATAAATACATAAATGTGCTATATATATATTATTAAATCGTACTGTTTAAACCGGTTTACCGATTTGTTATTTGTAAATAAACCGCTAACTGGGTAGTATTTTTTCCGCGGTTAATTAGATGCCATAAAATCATCAACATAATGCGGCACAACCACACTATGGCGGCATCAAGTTTTTGAACGGTCTATTATTTTTAGATCCTGGTTTTGATATTGATTTGGTACATACTATTATCTATTCACTGAGTAAACGTTGCTTTTCGTTAAAGATTAATTTAGTATCTGTCAATTTTTTTTAACTTTTACTAGGTTAATGCTATGAAACCTAATAAATTAATATTCTTCTCTTTAATTCAGATCGTATTCGTAAATAAAAACTGATTTGCCACAGCTGGTGAGTGGAGATTGAATCTGAAATGCATCCCGTTCCATGCCAATGAATAATACATTGCTCTGGAACATGACATACTCCGAGCACACATAACTATGCTTCAGAACAGAGAGGGATAGTAATACGAACCTTTAGTGGTTTGTCCGTAAATTCTATTGATAGATTATTCTCAATTTTATTATGAATTATTTGAAATGAAGCAGAAGTATTACAATATCTAACTATTTTGTATTTCGAATTTGTTCATTTTTGGATATTCGAAATTCAAATATGAACTAATAACAATATTCCCCTAAATAGTAGGCATAGTTTTAGAAATAACCATTTTAGTGGTGCCGCTATTCCTTATTTCCATATATTTATATGAGACGTATCATTGCCCACTGAAGAAGGAAGCCGATACATTACACGACTGGTCCTACTGTTTGCCCCTCCCGTTATCTATGGATGACCTGTCATTGCCTGCCATTACCTATAGAGTGCTCATACTGACGCATCTGTCGTGTTCACTTGTCGGAGTATTCTTAGTTTCAGATTTATTTCAGATTATTTTAACGTATCTTGGAGACCTTGGAGTTCATCTGATTTAGTGGTTATGTGTTATTAATAATTGGAAGTGACGATCAAAGTAAGTAAACTTCTTCTGTGTATAATAATATCATAATACACTAGGATGTTTGTCAATGTGACAGTCGATTCTAAACGACAATAACTAATAACTTAGTTATACTCTTCAGTCATTATAGAATACCAAACTCTGATTGCAAGAACGTTATCAATAAATAGTATGGCAGTGAACCACTCGTTGCTTGCGTAAAAAGTTATGCTAAGGCTTTTTTAATCTAAAGATGGCGGTGGACACACATCCAATTCACGCTCTTCTCAGAAACGCTACAATGGCAAGCAGACACATTTCGTAAATACACATACAGCTTTCACAATTTATTCACACGTCCATTACTTAAAAATCACGGTACATTAAATGCGTTTATATACTCAAATATATGTTTTTATATACCGTGTATAATTCTAGAAAGATCATTATATAGGCCTCCACGGAGTGGTGGCTACATTAATAGATTTTTGTTTTTACGGTAAGTGGATTTCAGCTATTTGCTTAATCTATTACATCCATACTCAGAGATTTAAACCTGATATCTACAACATAATAGGCCGATATGACACCCACTCATATATTGTGGGCATAGTTATTTACATTGATATTATTTTTAATTACTATTCCGCACGTGATGAAGACGCGGCGCTGAGAAACACTTAAAATCAGAAGGGCTACTTAGCAGCACTACCGAGACGCGCTTCTACATAAAAGTTATGACGTGCATGTCCTATTAATATGGAGTTATTTCAAACCATTATTTTAAATGATTCTAAATTTTCTGAAAATGAACCAATTTCTAAAATATTAATTCGTAATATCAATATTGAAATGTGAAGGCAAAACCTCGACATGATTCTTTGTAAAACAAACGTAAACCTAAGTTAATGCATATTAGCATTGTCCACATGCTGGTTTAAATTGCAACGTTCATAATATTTTCATACTCTTCGTTCATCTATAGCAGCGCCCAGATACCTATCCGTCATCCAGTTATCCATTGTTCAGTGGCATCTAGCTGGTAACCCCGTTCTTTCCTATCCCAAATCATTCGATTAATACAAACATAATTTTTTCAAATAGAGAATGAAATATTCGTGATTTTATTAATTGAAAAAAATCTACACCGAACTCCCCACTTCCACGGTAGATACGTTCCACGTGATACCGTGTTAAAAAAACGTGTAAAAAGTATACACTAAAATACTTTAAAAATTAAAGGTAACAAAAATTATTCACTATGTTTTAACACATTCTGGTCAAATTGGTCTCCAATATGCATTCAGTTGATGGCTTTGCACCGTGTTATTTCGAAATCGTGTAAAAAGGGAGTTCAGTGTAATTAAATTAATAGTTCACACAATAGTTCGTTGGTGGAATTTAAAACGATATCCTCATATTATAATAATATATAATATACTCCAAGACTTTTGTCAATCTAGTTATACCATGGAGGGTAAAAACGTTGACCTTAAGTATGTGCAATACTGATCATGTTGATTAAATCAATTTCAAAGTTATACGATTACAAATTATACATACCTTTCGTCAACAGTCTGAAAACTAGGCATTATTCTCGTAGAGGTTTTATATAGCTCTACAACTGTCGTGTTGTTGTCTATGGTTATTAATAGACCCTAGACAATAACGCAAACTGCGGCTTTTCTACAATGTAGTCGATACGCCCCACTATTCTGTGTCTCGTACCATATCTAAATTCCAAATCAATGTAAACCTTTCAACTCAAACTAAAATCAATGTGACAGTCATTTCTTTGTGCCGTGTTTATCCTAAATAACTTCAATATAAAACCAAGAAAATACCAACTCCGTGTATTATTCATCACTGCCTAAACAGACCATATTAAACACACATCAAGCAACCTTCGTCGATTAAACATAACATCAGGGGTAAGAACAACACAACGTTCATTCCCCCGATATTCTCATGATGGTCAAATTTCTTTTTATTTATCAAGGTTTTTAGTGTTTAAAGCGGTCAAAGTAAATATACGTTTTAAATGATAATAGTAATATTTCTGCACCATTTATAAAGTGTGAATACAATATTTATTAGGAAGAAAATACTTTTCATACAACGCAGTAGCATATTTGAATTCTTTTACACGAATAAATATGTACGTGGTGATATAAAAACTACTTTATATTCATGTATAACCATAATATGTCACGCAACGTGTATTCGTTTAATCTTCAGCACCAATATTAGGTTGTACAAATTTAATAAATAGAACTACTGATACAAAACATTGGTCAGTTCTATTCATAAAGCATTACATAAAAAAAGTTTGTCAGTTAAATGTAGAGGTTTTGCTTATCTTTAATAAATTGATTATGAGATTCTTTCTTCAATAAATTATACGTGATATATATCCCTTTTAAAATACAGCACGGTATATAAATACAATTATTAGCAACTTGTCAAAATTAATGCGTGAATCCAAAAAAAGGCGCAGGTGTTCATTCGTTTCTCAATAACTGATATTATTTTTTAAATTATATTACATTCGCATATTTCCCCATCAATTTTTTTCCAGAGTATTTAAAATAAAACTCTTGTTTAAATCTTATTTTAAAAAATAACCAATAAAAACTTTATCAACATTATTTTTATTTATTTACAAATAAATATTATTTATAATTCGCAACTTAAATGTTTTCCACGGTGAAAATATTATTATCATTGAAATTAAACTTTCATTTGATTTACAATAATTTGAATAAAGCGTCTCGTAAATCATTTTATTGTTTTATTAAGTATGACAATTTTCTTTATATCTACCCCCACCACCTCACACACTCTTACATAAACGAGAAGCACCCTTCATATTTTTATTAAGAGCATCTTAGGAAAGATTTCCCAATAAGTACTCTTTTTGTGACTTAACTAGGTACGTAATATGCACATTTATATATAACTCGGCATATTATTTACTGAACATTCAATAATAATTGTTATCCTTCGTGACAGTACAGCCGATTGGCCTAACTGAAGGTCGGAAAGATATACTATAACTTTTCCTATTTAACTGAAATAATATAGAAATACTTACAGATAATGTGATTAGTTTTCTACGATTCTTCACACATACTTATGTAGGCCACGATGATAGGGCTTAGCAGTAAAATCACCCATCATGGATGATTAAAAACTGGGAAGTTCAATGATCTAAAGACAGTCTGACCATTTGCATGCGGTATTATTTTGTTTCTTTTGATTCAAACTATGGACGTAATAAGTTGAGCAAATAATAAACATTTTTCATAAAATAGGGTCTATTAAGAAACTTCTTTATGCAATTATATTTTTTTTTCTAGATGCCTTTATGGATACCTCGCATTTACTATCGAGGTTTCTTAAGGACTTTGGCACGCAAACTACTCTACTTGATGCTAGTCAAATGAAAATTGTGCCGGCTGAGAGAATATGCCCTATTGAAAATTGTTCTTCTACCCGCATCGGGTATTGCTAATTTGAATTCGGCCAGGGCCTATGAAACCGCCTTGCAAAAACCCTGGAACATTCTTAGTAGCGCAAGGCGGAGGTGATTCTGATGAATATTTTGTCGTATTCATTGGGAACTGAGGACTGCGATTTGTAGTCGAGTTTTTTCCCGTGGTAAAAGAAATGTCGCATAGGACTGATATTCTAAGTATATACTTATCCTATCTTATATGATTGCAGTCACTGGATCTGAAAGGCATGAATCATCTTTACATGTCACCATTTATTATTTTTATTCTTTTTATTACATCAATACAGAAATTAAAAAGTGCATCTCTTCCGGCCTAATTTGCCATGGTCCCCGGAAGGTCTTGAATGTTCGCATCTGCCATCTGTAATAAAAAGTTCAGGTTGTGCCGCTTCTTGCTAAAGATTTGACAATCTTTGAAGAAAATCCTTTTTTTGTAAAGATAAAGGCAAAAAAATAAGACAGTTGTTATATCAAATTGTTTTTGCAATATTCATTGGAAAATGATAGATAGATTTATCTAGAAAAAAATTTACATATTTTTCTTGAGGAGACTACTAAGGACTAGAACTAAACTATAGTGTTTTGTGAATTCAAAAGTATTGTGTACGACAAAAGAATGGTTTATTTCCCTCCAAAAAAAATTGTTTAAATTTATTACCAAAAACATTTATCATGCATGTTTTTTTATGCTAAATATGATAAATCGAAGATTACAAATAGCGGACGGAACAGATTTTGAGAATTATTTGATTCATAAATCAGAATCAAAACGAAATCTCATTTACATAAATTCCATTTAAATAATAATATTTAATAGATTATAAGTATTGTAATTCTATAGAATGGTTAATTTGTAAATTTATTATAATGGGCCACATAAATTTGAATTGTGTTTGCGGATGAGCCAATCGAGAAGTTTATTGCTTAACACTTGAATTTATTTCTATCCGATTACTTCATTTGGAAGAGAACGTATAACAAAAATCAATCGACTCTATATTGTTCAGACAATAGAATGTTCGATGAATATCTAACTAATTTTCGTAATCTAATCTTATACTACAATTATTTAGTAAACTAAATTACTATTTCATTCTCTTTCCAATTATTTCTATATTTTACAATACAATTTTAAAACTCTTTTTATTTGAAAAATACAGAATATTTAAGTATAGAAGTTTCATTTAGTTGTGACATTCACAAGATATTTTCAACGGGTGAGGAGAGTAATGATAAAATTACTCAAAGATACACAGAAGTAGATAACTGAGTATTTTTTCCACGTTGCTTTTATCCATTAAAACGATATCACAAGCTCCACGATTAAATATATCGACTTTACTAAACATACTAACATCCCTAATTGAAAATACATATATATTTGGAAATAACATAATATGCATAATAAAATATATTATACAATCTATAGGATAGTTTTTATTTATAATATAGCATAGAAACACTTTGATTCTACTTTGGTCAACAGTTATAGTATTAAAAAAACAGAAACATTTCCGGTTTAATATTTATTCAGAGTTCACAGAGATTAATCAACAATACCAGATAATACTTCAAACGGTACACGAAAACAGATTAACAAGATAACATCACTTGCTCGCCCAAATAACCAGATGAACTTGCCAAATAATTAGTTCAGTTCAGATAGGTATCACATTTGACAACTAGAAACCACACTTATCACTAGAGATGAATAACGATAGTGTAAAGTGCTTAGCTTCGAAAGAGAGGATCTGTATGATCAAAAGAGTCAGAGCTAATAAGATTAAACTGACTGTACTTATCCATATAAAGTTAAACTTAGTAGTTCTACAGCATACCAAACAACTACAAATGGTGACTCCGACGGAAAGTGATGAACAACTATACGTGATTGTATCAATTCTACTATTTTTTCACTACATTACTGTAACTAGGCACCATGGCCTGTTGTAGCATTAACACTAGTAAAGAATGAATCATGCTATCATAGTACACTGTGTTTTTCTCAGCCATTCTGGACTGACAGATACCACTGCAAAACTTAAAACTGCTAATTAATTATGTTGTGTTCTTTTTACATAAACACCATAGTCGTATATGCTACATCGTAATATTGCTATTTATATTATATTTCATAATTATATTAATCACAAATAACAGTATTTCACTTTTCCAAAACTCAACGAATTAACACTTTTGGTTTCGAATAATGAAGTACCTAAGATATTAATTTGTCTGTGGTCCGTTTCTTATTACAGTCTAAGGGTGCGAGCGACATCCGGCCAGTGTATTACTATAATTAATTTTCTTTACTGCTCAACGTTAATGTAGGTATTACAGTGTATTACCTCCTACCCTTGCAGTAGAACCGGTTTATCTTTTACCTTTAACCTTATCTTATTTATTTATAAGACTAGATTTTTTTATACAATACGAAAATATCTTCTTAATACCTTTGATTTTTATTAAAATAATCTCATATTTAATTTCTTGAGACGTTAATAAAAATGAAGCTTGCAATAAATTTGAAGAATAAATACTACCCTCAATAGATGGACTCCTGACCTATACAATGACCTTGGCTCAACATATTTCTGTCCATTTTTTTTGGAAATGGCGCTTTAAATTGAATATAATATGTGAGTATTATTTTAATAACAATGAGGCCATCACATTTTCAATCAATAAAAAGCTTTCTTGGGTCGTTAAATGAGATCTTGGAACCGCTTGAATTGGAATGAATACCATGGTGCACAGAACAGATAATAAATATAATACCGATTGGCTATATTCAATACGCCGCACGTTGAAGCAGGGTTTTTGAATGTGTGAGTGTCCTACGAAAATGAAGCACGCATTATACACGTGCAATAGTGTGTGTAATACACCAACATTAAATGAGCGTAAATGCATAAACCGAGAGCAGTTTTCAATATTAGACGTACAACGTATTCTTGACACGTGTGTAAGTTTAACCCGGATTCTTCCTTACTTGAGACGGTTACCTGCTATCGCCTTACCCGTTGGGTATTTCAGTTCCCATTATTTCTGAGTTCCCTGCCAAGGTGGCATGATAGATGCAAATATATATTATACAGCCTTATGTGTGATTGTCGATAAAAGCTTACCATTTAGTGGTACGCAGAATTTTTCATGATATTATGAAGAAGTAATAATTAGTCAAATTGATAATATTATGACAACGAGAAAACTGAGAAACGTGTGATAGTCTTTCCACTTGTTTATAGTGCTTTTAATTCAGTCAAATGTGTTCACAGATTTAAATGTATATTTATAATAACTGCGATATGCATTATAAATGATTGAATTTTATTAAATTTCAGTTAACCGTAATAAATTATGCCTTCAAATTCTCCAACGACCGTTTACGATCAGAACCATTTCTATACGCTTGACACTACATACAACCCAACGCATATCCACACCTGCTATCAGTGCTGTCAAATTAATTGTAGTTTAGACGATTAAACCAAAAATACTCCACGAGACCCAGCTTAGATTTACCGTTGCAAGAATAACAATTTTCTAGGAAACATGTCCATAGGTACTACATAAAAAATATGAGCACTTGTTTAAAAATATTTAGGTTATAGATTTTGTCAGTAGCTACTCTAATTAACACCGAATCCACTCATCTTTACTTGATACAAATGACAGGAAAGCTTGTATTATAGTTTAAAGCCTTATATCAAGATTATTTTCAGTTTCCCAGTAATAAAACTTTACCTATAATACGCTGTTTCTTTGTAAATAATATGCCCAACTTTTAAAAATATATTCAAGCTTCCGTAATACATTATTATCGTTCACCCAAGGTCAAATAACAACTTGTCTGAGGTCGGCAACAACATATTATAATATTTGTTAGAAATTTTAGGCCTTTTGTGCGTAGTGAAATTATTACGAATAAAATCATGAACATTCTTCCAAAGAAATACTCTGTAAAAGTTTTTATTACGAAGTAAGTAAACATTTGAATAGAAATGCCTTAAAAATCTCTTTGACTTTAAGGTCGACTATTTATTATTAAAATATATATTATGTAGGAGTATTTATTTCATATGTTTTTTAAAACAATAATGAAATTAAAGTTTTTTTTATAAAACAAATAGTAAATAAATTCTAGTGGATTTAAATTTTGTACTATTTCATTTGAGTCGTTTTTTGCAACCCGGGCTTCGCCTTTTGGCATCTTGCAATATGCGTACTCACTAATGATAAATACACACTGACAACGAATACAGTTAATTCTATCTTATATAATAAATTAATACAATAATGTAGGGAAAAACATTATCACCTACCTATTAAGTAATGGATCACAATAAAAAGTAAAACAAATAAATTGTGAATAAAAATTCTAATGGATTTAAGTTTTGTACTATTCCATTTGAGTCGTTTTTCGCGAGCCGAGTTTCACCTTTCAACATCTTCAGGCACTATGTGCACTCGCCAAAAGACAAATACACACTGACTCGAAACCCGGGTTGCATAAAACGACTCAAATGGAATAGTACAAAACTTAAATCCATTAGAATTTTTATACATTTTATTATAATTTAAATGTGATTGACTATTCTGTACTTTTTTCAAATAAAAATAATTTTCAGCTACGACATTGATCATTGAACACTCCCAACATCACAAATCATAATAAACAGACTCTATGTTATCTGTATAATTAGCATGATATTTAAATGTGGTAATTAATTAGTAATTATCTGGTTAACAGTGAATGTGTTAAGTCCTCGTCTTAGATACATAACAATCGATATTTTACTTAAAATGTATTATATTAAACAAGTAACGGCATATATTGTGAAAGAAATCTTTGTATATAAGAACATACTTGTGTATGCCAGTATTATAGAGAACAGTTTTCCAAACAAACAGCTATAACTTGCCAGTGTGCCACAAAATATTGATAAGTAAAATAACTCAAACAATCTCATAGAAAAATGCTTTTATGCTATTCAAGTTTGAAATTATTTCAATGTCGATTTAATAAAAGATTGTTTCTTATTTAAAATAAGTATTTTTTAACATTTAAATTGCACTACTTAATACTATTTCTTAGGCCATATGTGCCCCTTATTTGGAGAGCACGAAGACACCACGAAGCGCCTCCAAGAATGCCTGTCGCTCGCTAGTCTTCTTGCATCATTTCAAGTCAAACCAGCATTCCGTATCTTCGCCGTATACACTCTATTGAGTATTAATAGTATTTAGCGGCTTTCCAGGATGTCAGAATCCAGTTGGCTTGAAGAACAGGTCAAGAAGAATAGAACAAGAGCCAAGTCCAATGTCGCCTCTTTACTTTCAGCATGAATACTAATATTGTAGACATACAATATAATTTTCTTACATTTCCATGGTTTTTATATAGTACCTAATAAGTACTTTATTTCGAAAAACTTTATTTCAAATCTTGTATCTTGTAAATTTTCAGGTGAATATAATAATTATATGAAATGCGTATACTTCAGTGTGCCTAAAACATTTTATAATTTTAATAGGGTAGGACCACTTCAAAATTTTGGAACGCATTGATATTGTAGGTAGAGTAACAAGTTTTGATATTTTTTATACAATTAATATTATCCAAAAAGTTATGACTGTATACAATATGTATAAGGTAGCGATGAAAAGAGTTACGTTTTGTTTACTATTTACTATACGGTTTTGGATATTGTGAACACGCGAGAAATGTAGTTGTAATTATGGATTATTTATCATCATATTTATTATAATAATGCGTCCATATATTACGACACCATGTCCAGAATGTTTCCAGAAGAGGAACGGCGTGAATTTAGCAAATGGTAACTCACAGAATTTTGCTGTTATATTACATACAGCTTTAATTACTAATAGACGTACATTAAATTGTTAACTATGACGTTTGTTTATTATATATTTGTGGGGTTGCTGCTAAAACTTGGTATGTCGATAATTTAGTTATTTAGAGTTAATAACGGATTATGTGTCTATATTACCATGTATGCTAGAATAAAAATTAAAAGTCATCCGACATGGACATAAAGCACAAATATATTAACATTATGTCTGATTTTAGAGAGCATGTCAAACTACAATTGCAATTACTCTGTCGGCGCTTTTTATAGTGAACTGTAAGTTAGGATGATTGTGAATGTGGATGCAGGGGGAGGGCGGTTTAATAGGAGTTGATCCAGGCACTAACATTGATGTTGTTCGGTTTTATGGCTGGAGCAGGTCTCAGGTTCATGCACTCATGTCTTAGTAGGTAGATGGTGCTGAATATCACTCTCACTGTTACACTTATGAATGTGAATGTTGATGATAAGTTTGTATGAATGATAATGTACTCGTAACACGGCTTATTAGGTGGTCTAATCGACTGATTTCATAAAGATACTCTTGGACAACGGTCACACTGTAGCAAATTGATTCGGTCGTAATCTAACTGATTATCAATCACGGTCAACTGATGACCCGTAACTGATTTGCGCCTGGACTTGCGACAATAATTTGGATTATAGGTAGGAGGGAAATACTGGGATAAGAGTGACCACGTGATTATGTGATTTCAAGATTTAGCAGTTTTGGCAGTAACACCACGAATTATTTTCTTTGTAGTGATATTGATAAATTGAATTATGGTTCAAAGGGAATCATTACAATACATTATAAATAGATTATGTATAGCTCTAGAAAATTTAAAATATTTATTCACTCAAGAAGTGAATCAAATTAAAATCTTAACGAGCACAAAAGAGCCTCGCAAATAAAGTTAACTCCAAATACCGGAAGAATTGAAATTATTTCTGGGCCTAGCAGTAATATCGCCAACTTGCTGGGACAAATTTCGCATAAAACCCTAAGTGTCTACAAAATGAAACGATATAATTATTTATTATTGCGTACTCGGGAATTAATTCAAACGAAATTTGACCAGTACAGTTAGCTGCGGGAGGTACAGCAACGCTTTTACACTTTTATAACCCCCCATAAAGGAGGTCTGATTTCATTTTGCTTCAATGCAATTCAATTAGGCACAGTGTTTCCAACTGTCATTTACAAAACTTGCCAGATAGTTTAATAAAATAAGCCGGATGGTAGAAGAAAATGCCAGATTTTTTTTTAATTAAAAAAAGTTCATTTTTACAAGAACAAAGATCGAAAAACAATTTAGTACTTTACAACTTACTAATAAAAAATTAGTCATAATTTTATATGTAACATTTACTGTATTAATTATATTATATTTGTCGTGATTTATCTGCTGTAACGGAGCGTAAGACACGCACATAACCAAATCCTATTGCCTGCCCATTCAACACACTGAACAAATTGGACGCATCCATAATAATGTTGACAGGTGACGCTGCCACCAATTATTTTTTCTAGTAAGATTATATAAAGTACGTAAAACCAGCATGTTAATTTTCGAGCAAATCTGGTGTAATATTTAGATTTATTATGAGAAGTTTTAAGCTGTTTGCGGTGTCGAAATACGCTAGATTTAACGCCATGGAAATTTTGCAAGCTAGATGCCTTTTCAAAAATGCTAGATCTGGCAAGATAAACGCTAAGTTGGCAATGTTAACTAGATATCATTTAAAACTGTAGCTATCAGTACAATGATACTACTACTACTGCTTCACAGAGTGGAACATATTTTGTTTTTACGAGAAATATATGTTAGCCACTTGGTCAACATATTAGGTCCATTGTCACACAAATTGAAAAACAATTTGTGTATTTTCCAGACCCAAGATTTTAACCTGGGACTCACAACATTATAGGCCGACGCTTAAGCCGCTGCGCCATCGTGGGCGTACATACACAATATATATTTGTGATAATTTACATACTTACATAAACTTATCTGTGTATTCATGTAATAAAAATTGGTTAAAAGAGTTCTCATTTTACTCTGTTCTTCAAACAAACAAACCTTTTTGTTAACGATACTACGGAACTAAAACACATATTATATTACTCTTGTTCGGTATTCAAATAGAAATTTAAGTATATCGTCAATCCTTTGTCTGAGATATATTGAATTGTCATATTCGTTTTTCACAAAGAATTTGGGCTATAAATAGAAAGAACCTTATACGAGTATGTTATTTCATTTATGACATATTAAATTATTTAGCAAACGCATAAAGCATAGTTAACTTGGTAAACTTCACAAATATTAACATCGTTCACTCTGCATTCCGATTTTGTGATACACGCGATGACTGTCATTTTTCATGTGCATCGTGATTACTTACTTGACTGTAGTTTAAAACGATGTTACACTAATTTTACATATTTTTTCAACTAAATAATGATACTGAAGTATAAAATTATTAGCTGCATATCTATTTATCGTGATGGATTGTCTTTTTACACACCCTGTAAATTGGCAAATAAAATAATGTAATAGCATAAAATTCTCTGTAAATGAACCCGCAATGCAAAGTCACTTTTAGCTTATTCAATCAGTGGACCTCTTTTTGCTTCAAGTTTAAACATTTATCCGGCTCGCACATCAAAACTTGTCTTTTCTGTAACGTATCCAATACATCAATATGACGTCATCGTTATTCACAAAGCACAGTTTGCCAAACATCGGTGGAATGCGACTTTTTAGTTTGAAAAAAACATCTAGTGCTACTAGAAACAAATCGTATGCGTCTCGAGCATACACACACCTAGCAAGTATTGGTCATTTCTATGATTATAGTTTTAGTTATTATAGTTTTTCACATTATTAATACAAAAAACAATATTTAATTAGTATATTACTATTCACATTTTTCATCGGACTTTTTTATAAATACCATAATTTTATATCATATTAGTAGGGGTTACATTATACCTTCAGTAGGGGCTCCTATAATTAAAAAAGCTACACCCATTCTAATTGAAACTTAATAATAATCCAGCAGTATGTATAGACCACAAAATATAATAGTTACTACGATTGATGCAATATTTTTTGGTTATAATAAATCAATAATAAATGCGAGGAAAATTTTCATTTATTCTTTATGATATGTCATATTTTCTTTCTTAAATTACAATATATTTGTTTATTACAATGTATAATTACACTGTATAACTCTTCTATTTTTTCTCTATACCATAGACAAGTTGTGATTTTCGAGTTATACCATCAAGTAGCGACAATATTTGAACAAATGAATTACAAATGCCTAAATCAATTTGTACGTTTTACTTATGTATACAATGTATTTACTACACATATAATTAATTGTGTATAATTAAAGTTAGTTCTTCCTAGTAAACTTGTAAGTGGTTCAATTATTTTGGTCCAGTATTAGTTGAAGAAGATTACAATGAAAATTGTTCATTACAATGAACATTACAAACAATATTGTAGTTTAAAATTTAATAATGGTCGTCATTTCGTCGTTATTATTCTAAGTGTACTAACTCTACCATTAAAATAGCATGTATAACTAACTTGCAATTCTAACTCAGTAGGGCAATAACTATTTTAAATCAAATTACTTTATTTTCACTATCGAATCAAATCCAATTTCACACTGAGTATAATAATATGTTTGCATTTTTTGTTCATCGGGTTTACACAAAAAATTCATGTCAGATTTTAATCCCGACAATATTAAAATTGTAGGGAATACTTATTCTCTCCCTCAGCCTCAAAAAATACGGACATTATATAAAATTGGGTGATTTTCATCTTGTTATATATAGGTATAGGCAAAAATTTCATTATTTGAGCCATTATGTTCCCAATCACGGATTATTTGTGGGTTTAATCTCGACCCATAAAAATATATCGCTTTATATTTCGCCATATAACGTTTTAACAGACTCTTAAAATTCTAAATAATTTAAAATTCAACTCTTACAGTAAGCCTTTACAAATTTATTTATTGAGAATAACTATCATTAATAACGACCGTGAATTATAATCGTTTTAAAAGCCATTGGTAGAGATAAAAGTACCTTGATCAAATTCCATTTTACCATAGTATAATAATGTTAAACTTTTTTTCTATTTTAAAGATAGGTACTTTAAACTAGGGATTACAATACCGGAATTTCAAAATTGGTATTCTTGTGTTTATCAATACTGAAATACCGGTTTTAAATATCCAAAATACCGAAATTTTCGGTATTAAGAAAGCACACTCGTTTACGTTTTTGAAAATGAACTATCAGTTATGTGCTGCTAAAATTCAAATATTGATTGAATTCAACAGAAGTGAAATAATAATAAAACAAAATCGATCAAATACATTTATATAATTGTCGCGACAAATGGTATTATTCACCAGCTCTACAATACATTTTTTAAAACATTTTGTTAAATGTCAACATGTAAGAGATTTTAATAGCTATATTTACTGAAAAGTACTTCTGTTTTTTAATGTTTTAACGAATACCGGTATTCAATAATAAATTCCGGAAAACCGGTATTGACATTTTTTTTCGTTATTTCATTCCTACTTTAAACACTAGCTATTTTGGTATCAGACTATTTTCAACTTTAACTTTGTAGAAGTGTTAGTCTTATGTTTTCTAAAACTTAATATAACCATTAAATAGTTTTAATGCCACTAAATCTATACTGTGACTTTAAGGTAGGAAGATAATTTTAATAAAAAAAATAACAAATTATCAGCTTACTAATTAATCACGAATCGGATTACATTGCCAGAAATATAGAGAAGTCTCTAACAATTAATATCATATACTATATTAATAAAAATCTGGACATCTTGATAGCAGTGGCCAATACCCCATACTAGGCGATTCAATTCAATTTGCTAACGATAGATATCGTATAATAAGTAGGAATATTATACAGATTACAAAACAATTTGTAAACGTTTAAAAAATATACCACATCGTCCCATCTGTCTTGACGTAAAAAATGTTGGATTATTTGTGAAGGAATTGTGATATTTTTTCGTATGGACTTTACTTCACATAACCTCAGTCAGTCTATCGAATTGTATGAAATATGGTAGTTTTCTATTGCAGAGCCTAAAACCTTCTCGCATAATATTGTTGTCATGACTGTACATTTATACACATCGAAAATCAATAGATAAAATTTCTTTTTATTTTTAAAAACAATCTATATTTATTAATATGCGATTAAACGCCATAGATTTTTTTAAATTTTCTAATTATTAAAAATATTGGACAAAGCACAGTATAAGATACAGGTATACTAACCGACAAGTGTGCTCCTTTTCTCATATCTCCACAGCCTACCTACCTCTTTCCAAAAGTCACCCTGCTTGATAGTAACAAAAAGTATAAAATTCATAAATAAAACCATAGTAGTACCCATTTACTAAACTGTAACAACCTCGCAACATTTGCTGACACGGCCTGGGGCTGTTGACCCCCCACAAATATTAAGAAGAATTTTAAACTTGGGTATGCTACAACAAATAAGAATCCGGAATTTTAAAATGTTTTGCGATCCACATAATATCATATTATATTATATAATATTTCATTTATGTAGATCTAGATTATAGTAATATAATAATAAAATATAGAATAAAAAATAGACTTTATAATCAAAAAGTATCAGTTTTTTGAGTTTTCTTACTGTCAATGTTTACGACTGTCAACCATTTAATAATAATAATATGGATACCACTAATGCTTTACGAGTAATGTTTTTGTTTCAACTTTGATTCCTCAATCTTTTAATTTCACTGTAAGATATAATAATATTATCTCGTACCAAGTTAAAATAATATTATCACGGCCTTACTGTACAGCAGTCTGTTAGACATGCAAACCGGACATCAATGTGGCACCATTACCGCTCCAGATATAAACAGCTGCAAATATTAGCGAACACGGACAAAGGGCACCATTGAGTAAATATTGTATTCTGTGATTTTTATTTATTTAGTTAATATCGTAGAAAGTAATATTATATATAGCCGTTTTAATTACATTATCTCTACATCATACTAATACTCATAACTAGCAAATATTATTTTTTGGTTTTGTGATCCTCATTTTTAGGGATCATTATGATAAGGGGTCTATTGGCTAGTTTCCGCATCAGTTTAGGATGGTATTGTGGTGGAGTGAATTTAGGAAAAAAAATTGAGACTTCTTCATTTGTATGCAGGGCTTTTTTGTCATGTAACGGAGTGCAACGGCATTCCGGCTCCTTTTTTCACGGTATTTTTAATGTTTCAAAAGTAATTAGATGAAACAATGTTCGCGCTTACATAGTACAAGTTAATTTTCTTGAATCATCTTATATGAAAAGACATATCCTGAAAAACTATCGCGATTGATATATGAATTGGATTCTGTTACCATTTCTTCAAATGAATGTGAACGTAAATTTTTGCATTATTATCCCAATAAGAACGAAGCCACACGGGCGCTGCGTCCACGTTGCGTCGCTCTAGGAGCTTCGTTGAAGACCAAAATAGTTTCGGCACTTTTTTTCATCAAACTCGTAGGACCACCTTTGACACTTTTCGATCCTTCAAAATACGTTGATCGGTGGTTACTCAATGGAAGACATTCGGCAATAGATTTTAATACTAAGAAAAGGAATCAAGACGATTTTCCAGAGGACTGAACTTTGAAAATCACCATGGCCCCCACAAAGAGGGGACTGACATGGCTCTAGCCTGGGGGATCGATCTGGTAAGAGAGATAAGCTAATTGCATTCAGGCGTATTAACATTTTAAAATATGTCGTTACGTAATTGCATTTTTTTGTTAATATTTGTTGATATGTTACGCCAAATGTGCGAAATTGACTATTACATGAAATGGGCAAAATTTTGGCTAATTCATGTAATAGTCAAGCCTGTTGCCTTATTCATGAATTAGGTAAATTTTCTGCTGAGTACATGAATTCGCCAGGGTATGGAATTCTCGAACTATCAACATGACAAAAGAAAAAGTAAATTTAATACGGATGGTTTTATTAGTTATAATTGGATATAATATAATTATTATTATTAGGTTAGGTTAGGTTAGGTTTTGTAATTCTGAATTAAATTATTCAACTGAATGTCCATTTTGAGGTTAGCTAACAAGTGTCAACAAACTATCACAAACATACAATCGACCATTGCACGATTGATACCCAAGCACGAATCAAATCGCGAAAATACCTTTCAATAAAATTCTTCCGTTATCATATTATAGTTCTAGATTTTCTTTTTGCGCATAGTAAATGGATATAAACGTCATTGTAGTTATTGATTGGTATATTTTTATATTATAATCAATGACATTTGACACATTTGGTTAGTTTGATTAGTTGCAAAAAACACCACAGGAGCGCGATCATCTATTTTGACCATAGATAATATATGTACATTTTGACCAATGCATGAGCATTAAATTTGACACATTTAGTTTAGTTGCAAAAAATACCACCGTAGCGCTACTATCTAATTTGTCCAATGCATGAACTAGGCAGAAATATTAATGACAAATTCACGCACTCGCCAGATATTTTGTCTAATTCATGAATAAGGCAACGGGCTTGCATTTTTCATGATTTAGGCAAAATTTGGCCCATTTCATGTAATGCTCAATTTCGCACATTCGGCGTAACAGATATACTAAATACCTTTAATTTTACCTCGAACATCATGTTTTTTAAATGCTACAATAGAGCGTCACACTGCCTTTAACCATAGTATTATAGGTAGGGGGCCCGCCAAATATCCTGGACCGGGAGAACGCTTCAGGATGTAGGGGCTATGGAAATCACTTTATACTTTTGTTCAAATACATGATAAAATTTTAATTTTTACAACTGTAGTTGTTTATTTGTATTATTTTGTTTATTTGTACAATTCGTATGCGCTTCGTAGCATAGGAAAAGTTGCTTTAAATGATATTTGAATATAATTTTCTTTAGTAGCTAAGAATTTTGGGTACAGTTTGGTTATGAGGAATACAGCGGAAAACACATTTTGAAAATACCCGATATACTGGATTATTTGTTAGTTTGGGTTAGTTTAAGTTATGTTGGGTTAGGTTAGGTTAGGTTAGGTTAAACTTACAAATAATCTAGTATATCGGCTATTTTCAAAATGTGTTTGCCGCTGTATTCCTCATAACCGAACTGTACCGAATTCTGGTAAGAAGTGAGTTCCGGTACCTTTGTTTAAAAAAAAGCCCTGCTTGTATGGATATTTTTTTTAAATTATTAATAACCATATCCTTCTTTTTTGTAATTTTAAACAATCACAAACATCCAGGCTTTGAGAAAATTACATAAATATTGTGTCTTCGCCGGAAATCGAACCCAGAGCTCCCGGATGGAAGCCGGCACCTTACGCACTGCACCACAAGAGCCGCTTGTATGGATATTATCCGTTGCTCTATCTGACTGACTTTCTCTTAAGTTTGCTTATATGCTGCAGTTTAAAGCTTAAAAGAGGCTTTTATTTGGTATTTATATTTTTTTTAACTTATTCGTGGCGTAAATGGAAACTCAGTGCCATTCCTTGTAATATTGATATACGTATTCCTGTGAACTATCTTAGAAATCGAGAGCATCAGTTGTTAGTCTCCCAATGTGCAGAACTATCCTTCCATTGGTAATGCCAATTGTAAGGGCAATAATTGTGTTCAATTAAATCGCTTTTGACATTGATATATTCCACAGTGAGTTTATGTGGACGCTGTTTTATGTGTTTTTAGGATAGGATATACTTAGTTTACTCGGTGAATCAATCGATTATGTTCATTATTTGTAAAATAAATAAATTTTAATTTGAATGATTTCTTTTAAATGCCATAATTATATATAATTAACTATTTCTTTTATTCAACGAATAATTCACAAGATTTAAAAATATACCATTACATTATTAAATTTTGTGAATTATTATCATTTATTAATAATTAATAATAAGAATTATTATATATTAGTAATAGGTATCTACTTTGATTTAATAAACAAAAATCAATTGCCAAAGTAGCTTGATTTAGAAGAGCGCTGATGAGTGGGTATTAAAAGTGGCCAATAGTTAAAATTTGTCGCAATTAGTATGTCACTGCGTAGCGTAGAAGTAATGCGCGGATGGGGCGTAAACCCGGGAGATGCAGGGTTCGATTCCCTGCCGGCGTGGCTTACTTTTTTTAAAAAGATTTTTTCTATTGGTTATAATATATTTTCTCAGAAAGTGTTTTTCAAAATTATGTATGTTCATAATTATATCTCCAGCGATACCTTCATTCTATCATCCATATAGTCGACAGTATTAAGATATAGACCCTTCAATTATTCATTTGGTCTGACTATTGAGTACGCGACATCTTTGCTAAGCCTCGGTTCTTCAAATTTTAAATGTCGATGAGCCAGGTTTTTTAAATTATTATTATTGACTATGAGACGAAAGAACTTCAAAGTTATCTGTAAGTATACATATTTGAGAGATCCATTAATTATTTATATATATTATATTATGCTTCTAAAAGCTAGAGTGTTTTGGTTATGTGGAATCATATTAATTTTCGTTGTTTAGTGTCTGACACATAGAATGGCATGATTCGCTTACCATTATTTACCCATGTATCGTATGTTTAACGGAAGATGATGCTCACTAACTTCTGCGCATGAAACTAGTATCAGCGCACGACTGTGAGTGTCGAAAGATTTACTATACAATGGATTCATTTCAAGCAGTCGCTGAGGGAATTTAAAACCGTGTTGATTTTTTAAACAATCTAATAGAACAGTGGTCGGCAAACCGCGGATCGCGAGCCACATGCGGCTCTTTGGCCCCTTGAGTGCGGCTCTGCCACAGATGCTCTCTCCCATATTTGACATGGCTACAAAGAAGAAGCAAAGAAAATGGAAGAGGATAACCGTAAATGTAATGTTGAATAGCTGAGACTTCGCGTTTATTCAAAACTTAAATGGCTTACCGACCTGTATTTATGTGTCGAGAAAAATTGGCGCATTCAAATTTTAGAGAGATACCACAACTAAAAACTCGTAATTTTGCACTAAATATTTTGTCGATGATGCAAGGAAGAAAGCAGCTGAGGAGAAGAGTCAAAACCCGTTACCGTTTTAAAAAAAAATCGGTTAGGTACATGTTCAAACACGCGCGTTAACATTATTTTACTCCCTACTTCAATTATAGTTTGTCAATTTATGTGCTACGGCCGTATGTTGTAGCTTAACCACTGGGAAATGCCAAAAGAAATGGCGTAGTTCAAAAAAACACTACCTTATTCTTAGGTCAATAATTATTATAGAGCAATCATTATTCGTAGGATGTTTATCACACCTTGAATGGTCAAAGACATCGCTTATAATTAGAATCTTTATAATTATCTTCAAATGTGTTAATCTTGCCCATTTTTTGAATAATAAAATGCCTAATTCTTGTCAAATTTGGGATCACAGAGATTACAATATATTTTTTTATCGTAAATATTTCACTATAATAATGTCGATATAAATTATACTGATGGTTTTATAAATGCGTTTAAAAATTAATAAATGTAAAAAATCTTAACACCACTGTACATTTATGTACTGAAATATGACTATATTCTACAACATTAGAGCGAGAGGTTTAAAAGAATACTATTTTATGTTATAGAAATACTTTATGCAGTCATCAAATGTTTAAAATAAATATAACGGATAATAAGGCTTCAAAATTATATAAATAGATTATCTACAACATTTAAGGTATGTCCAGGATCATGCTTTGAATAAAGAACAAAAGCTCCATTAGGACCTACGCTGAGCATGTACCCCCTTAAAAAATTTGGCTCTCAAAAAAAATCTCAATCGTTGTACTGTTGATATTTGGCTCTATTGACTAATGAGTTTGCCGACCACTGGAATAGAGGAAACATACGGTTACAATAAAAGTGCATCAGGAATATGCAGGATTCGTAGGGTACGCAAAATGCAACGAATCCGATTTTTATTGAAATCACCCAGTTACCCATAAATTGACAATTTTCTCTGAACGAATTTAACCATCGTATTCCTTTCATCCTCACTGAAATTTACTTTGTGTCATTACTGAATTATTAAGGCTATACTTCAGTTGAGGCATGGTCTAAAAATATCGTGGCTAGGCGATGCGCGCATTGTGCAAATGACGCGTGCCGAACGAAATATAATTTGTCATATAAATCCAACATGCATCCATTTAATGTTTTGTTTATTGTTCTATTAGTAATAATAATAATATATTCATTGACATGTTTTCTTTTTCAAGTATATTGGTAACGTTTTTAGTCATCTTTCCACGATTTAAGAATTAATACCCCTGTCGCCATCACGAAACAAATTGACGTGTTCACAGCTCAACGTTCGCTTTACGATTGCCAGTGAGTCCAAAATTTCGTCGCACCTATTTTTGAAAATTATTTGCCGTTACACTGAAGTACCGTCTTAAGGGATTCGTTATATTATTATTTTGTCAACAATATTTCAGTACTTAACGATGAGAACGACTAGGAACAGTGAGACTGTGTTACAATTTTAATAATAAATGAATATCCACTGGAAATACTTTATCACTTTTAACAACAAAACACCATTATCAAGTAACTAATAAATTATTAAATGTTTATATGAATCCATTTCTCATTTATTAAGAGTTTTACAGCTGTCAATTATTTATCTTTGTATATGCATGTCGTCACCTCAATTACTACAGATAACTACTACTATATAACTCTGATTTAGTCATTGTTGGGAAAATAAAATTTAAACTTTAAACTTTAAAATAAAAATGAAAAATTGTGCTTTTCTAATTGGGAACAATTAAATAATGTTCAATTGAATGAAAAAATATTTTAGATGGAATATTTTGTTTATTTAATGAATTTATGGTTTTAACTCATTCGCTGCTGACTAGATAATGATTTTTAATTACCACCTTTGAAATGCACGTTAATTACATCGATCAGCGGCCTGGTC
Organism: Rhyacophila brunnea; assembly: GCF_057557595.1. Taxonomy (NCBI): domain Eukaryota; kingdom Metazoa; phylum Arthropoda; class Insecta; order Trichoptera; family Rhyacophilidae; genus Rhyacophila; species Rhyacophila brunnea. Next base: position 18,694,632 of record NW_028232796.1, on the reverse strand, counting down.
ATTACGCGCCAGGTGCGTCTTCAGCGTCCAAGGTATTAATGTTATCTAATATTGTCAAACACAAAATTAATACAGTTCCCTTTAACTTCGTACATACTTAGTTTTATCATTTTGTAGATAAGGTAATGTAGAAATCATATTCAGTAGCTATCATGAAAACAGTAAAAATCAACTTATCTAGTTTTAGCATTGAGGTAACGATGTTATATTGACGTTATTTCAATTTAACATCACTTAAAATTCTATGCATCTTCGACTTAGCTGTTAAGAGTTTATATTATGTTTGCCATTTTTTTCTCTATGCTGATATCCGGTATTGTCTGAGAAGATATTTACAATAGTCATACAACATATTATTATATGTAAAAAACCCTTGCTTATTGTGGTAAATTTAACTAACAAAATAGGAAACGTTCATTTTCGATACACACCCTCTATTTCGATTACAAGTTTAGCGTTAATTTGACCTATTTCAAAGGGGATATCTTCCTAGTTAGAATGGATCTATTATGAAAATTTCCCTTAATTTAGGCTTTGTTAGGTTGATAAATAGGCTGTGTCGTTTGGGTTCGTGTTCGGTTTCTAAGACTTAACATTACACGGTGCGTACCTCAGGCAATAGTTTCAGATAATACCAACATATTTTACAAAAGCACATTGTAACATTACGAAACTCTATCTGTTCTATACAGTTACAATTCAAATATATTGGATATAGTTAATTTATATGATTCCTACTATTGAATACTTTAAAGAATTAAATATCTAAATTTGACATAGGGACAATATAAGATACATCTTAACAAATTACCTGAGATCAGTGTATGGTAATTGTGCCGCAGAGGTAGCCATGAGCTTTTATATTTTTTTTTACGAAAACAGTTTATTACATGTAGATAATTAAGTATTTATAATAAATACCTTTTTCTGTCGGCGCATCGGCTTTTCGATCCAATAATCGTTTATTGAAAATGTGAAATTTTCATACATTTTGATGCACCATTATCACAAACTAAGATAATATGAAGTAAAATTAGGTTGGGGTAGATAAGTTAGGTTAGGTTTAGTTTACACATTTACGCAGTGTATATATCACTGTTTTTTTAATGTTTCAAGATATTTAAAAAGGCAATAATGTATTATTAATATCATTATAGAAAAAATACGAGGTAAATAAACTTTCTATCATAAGTGTCTATAGCAGCCAAAGACATTGAAGAAAAACTTCTTGTATAATTATTAAGGCTATACTTCAGTTGAGGCATGGTCTAAAAATATCGTGGCTAGGCGATGCGCGCATTGTGCAAATGACGCGTGCCGAACGAAATATAATTTGTCATATAAATCCAACATGCATCCATTTAATGTTTTGTTTATTGTTCTATTAGTAATAATAATAATATATTCATTGACATGTTTTCTTTTTCAAGTATATTGGTAACGTTTTTAGTCATCTTTCCACGATTTAAGAATTAATACCCCTGTCGCCATCACGAAACAAATTGACGTGTTCACAGCTCAACGTTCGCTTTACGATTGCCAGTGAGTCCAAAATTTCGTCGCACCTATTTTTGAAAATTATTTGCCGTTACACTGAAGTACCGTCTTAAGGGATTCGTTATAATATTATTTTGTCAACAATATTTCAGTACTTAACGATGAGAACGACTAGGAACAGTGAGACTGTGTTACAATTTTAATAATAAATGAATATCCACTGGAAATACTTTATCACTTTTAACAACAAAACACCATTATCAAGTAACTAATAAATTATTAAATGTTTATATGAATCCATTTCTCATTTATTAAGAGTTTTACAGCTGTCAATTATTTATCTTTGTATATGCATGTCGTCACCTCAATTACTACAGATAACTACTACTATATAACTCTGATTTAGTCATTGTTGTCACAAACTAAGATAATATGAAGTAAAATTAGGTTGGGGTAGATAAGTTAGGTTAGGTTTAGTTTACACATTTACGCAGTGTATATATCACTGTTTTTTTAATGTTTCAAGATATTTAAAAAGGCAATAATGTATTATTAATATCATTATAGAAAAAATACGAGGTAAATAAACTTTCTATCATAAGTGTCTATAGCAGCCAAAGACATTGAAGAAAAACTTCTTGTATAATATTATATAGATGAAGCTTAAATGTTTAAAGCAAAAGAAAAGACAACTATTCCACCGATTAAGTTAAGTAAAAGTGTCTTTGTATTACAGGTTCATTTGTAGACAACTTCACAGTAATGTTTTGAGATTTTTCCAATTTCCAGGTCGTATAAACAAGACAATCCATTACGATGGAGTAGATAAACAGTTAATAATTCAAATTATTATTGTTTGGTATTATTATTTACTAGAAGAAATGTGTTCCGGATGTCGCCAAAGAATGCGATACTTTGTACCCTTTTGGCAGAGCCTCAAGAGTTTCGTCGTCATGGCTCACAAAGCGGTGCTACAAAAACGATCTACGCGCTGCAGGCCTGGCAAGGCGGAGTTGGTGATGGATCGAGGGAAGTGGCGCAAACTTTACAACTATGCCCTAATACTGGGTCGTGACAGGGTGAAAGAAGAAGAAGAAAATCACAATTAATATATTAAGAGTACCGAGGTCATACAGACCGTAAATAGCTTCCTGACGTATTCTGCAGGTACCAAACTCCAACTCCAACCTTCGCACTGGATTAGCCAGTTCCTCACCGGCCATTGCAACTTTACCGCCAAACTCCACGAGTTTGACTTGATAGTATATAGGCCGGGTTGTACCTGCGAGCATGACCACCAAGACGTTGAACACTTCCTCTTGGATTGCTCGCTTATGGAACCTGAACGAGCGGAGCTGTTTGCCAGGGCCGTCCTCACACTGGCCTAATTGGCCACGCAGATCTGATAGCAACCGAGGCCAACTTTGCGGCATTCTAGAAAATTTCAGCGTCGTATGGGGAGCGGCATAGTTTCAACTCATCTGTAGACTCATCCATTTCAACTCATGATACTCATTATGCGGATATATAGGGCGCTTAACGTCAGTGAACAGCAGAGCCAGTCTAAAAAGACCGTAAATAACTAAATAATTCCTTAAATAAATTCCACAATTATTAATTATAAAAAAAAATATATTCATCTTATATTCCATGCGAAGCATATTCTACTGATACTATTTGTATTTCAAAAAACATAATAAAATTTCTAGATTCTTTTAAAATTAATATGTATCGCGGAAAGTTTATGATACCTGCAGCTTTTAAAACGAGCGTTGGTGCCGACCGCGGTCCTAATAAATATGCAAATCACCAGCGTGTACGGAGACGGCCACTTTGACCTTTCGGGGAAATTGAACAGGACTGACTTGTCAAAGTTGTGATCTAACGAGCCATCACGGTTACCAGACAGCTGCGTTGCGCCAACTTCCCTCAGAGTTAGTATCTCCGTACTTCGGTAAGATATTCTAGGCCAGGGAGCGAAACTTGAGCCAAACTATCGACTATTAATTTGATGAATTGAAAAAATCCAGTGCTCAAATTGTAAATCGGTAAACTAATATCGGGTTCCGATTTGTAAAATTTTCCATTTCGAGCACTGAAAATCTACAGAAAAAATAATTACAATAAACCCAAAAAAACTTTTATGACATAATTCCGTGATGTAATTTAATTAGGTAGGTACTGTTGTACTAGGCTGCTATACTAAATATAAATATCACTGAACTAGTAAATGTTCACTGTGAAATAGGGTGCACCTTGTGGTGTGCATAAGTATGCTCTAAATGAGCAGCGGAAATAGTCAAATAAGAACAAAGACTAGTATTATTTTTATTTTATTACTTCCATATGAGTAAGTCAAAAGCAAAAGGGCTTCTCTCCATCACTAATTACACATTGAATAATGCGCATAAAATTAATGACTCAGTGTTTAGGTACTCGTACATCCGCTAAGATGTAATACTAACAAAATTCATTTTAAATTATAATAATTATAAATTTACAGTTCAACATAATATTATATATATCGTAATGTAGTCTGCAACAGCAAGTGAAAAATAAAGACAATTTCATAATAATTTACGTGTTTTAATAAAAATATGTGCCCATCCAAAAATACATAATTGTGTAACTTGAAAAGTAAATTAAATTATTATAAACTACCACAAATGGTGACCACGACATGAAACTACAAATAATATAAATTTTATAAAAGAATTTAGTGGCCCACTCTCAAATTTAAATTCGCAGACCTGCATTAAACTATAAAAAAATTTAAAATATGTACATAATATGCTTTACTTTTCAAATACCTACCTTGCAGTAGGGATTATAGAAGTATTGAAAATATATATATATCCATATAAATCAGATAGGTGCGAAATCATAATTGCTTTCCATTTCCAATAAATCACATCTCCAATGATTTATAATGGCCATCAATGCTGCAAAAAATACATCCATATTGTTGCCAGGGCAAGCGTTGAGGCGTGTGTGATGTTTTCTACGATTAATCCTCTCTAGAGGAAAACAGTATGGCTGAAGGCTCCCTTCCGGTTTTTGGGCGAGCGCTCTCGCCGCAACAGCCTACCGGAAATAAGGAAGGCGCGAATTCTAAAGCCTGGCCTTATGGCCGGCTGTTCATTTATTATTCAGATACTATGAGTTATTAAACAGTATAATTGTTTTTTTTTTCGAGCTGAGTGAAATTTAAATGCAATGAAAATTAATCAAAAAAACCTTTATACCGTGTTTTCTTATTTTGATTTTTTCATGCCATACAGTTTGCAACATACATCTCATAATTTTATAACATTAATTTATTATTAATTATATTTCTTTTTCTGCCATACCCTATTAGAAATCATCCAACATCAGTACTCACTATCACGGATTCTGCTGCTGAAGTTTACTATTGATCTTAGTTCCTTCATTTGTTTAGTTGGGGAATGTTTTACCATCACAAAATGTAGCTAAGGAAGTGAAAATATCTAATATTACCATTAGACAGTAATTACGCATTAATCTCCCCATTAGTCAAAAGAATTTTAAATAAATGTCTATATAGTCACAATATTGAAGGCCCCCTACTATCCGTTATATTTCTTGAATCAATATTGTATTTCGTCTATTTCCACAGAAACGCATTGAAAATACAGAATCTTCAGTATCTGCTGAAATGTTTATGGTTGAGGAGGCATTTTATTTTGATAAATGCAACCTTTACTATATCAATTCTTATTTTAATCTCATTTTCCAATAAAAATTAAATATTATCAAGTATTAATAACATTAAACTAAGATAATTTGTATAACAAAATATTTATATAGTGATATATTATGTATTACAATGTATTAACGTAGAATGCGTCTATTGGTAGATTCAAACTCAAAGAATCGTAACGCGGAGATGTCACTTTATTTGTCAACATCTGATGATTTTAGTTTCCGCATCTCCACTCATTATATATGTACAGCCGTGGATATGCAGTGCCGTCTTCCATGATACTTAAAACGTGTCTGAAAGACAAGATTTTACGTGCTCACTCTAATATCTCGATATGGAGCCGCATGGAACTGATGGAACAACCATGTACAATGGTGCTTATAGAACGAATTTAATTTTAAGTGAAAATTAAAGGATTCGACTGGCTCAGCTAATGACGGTGATATTAAGTATCCTCTGTATCCGCATACTGAATAATAATATAAAGATTTGAATGCGATGATGATTATACGGAGGAATCGGGATCAACTCGATTAAGTGCTCTACATACAACACTGAACAATTCTCAAACGCCTCAATGTGAGCCTTGGTTTTACAAATAATATTTAGTACAGGTACCGGGATTCTGTACTCTTTCGTACAGAAATCATAATTTCCGCACCGGATTCCGCCATTTAGCCACTCGGCCATCGGCGTTGTCAATCACGGCGGCAAAAATAATTATTCATACTGGTCCAGACGCAAGCCAAATAAAGACTTTTTATTCTACTCATTATGTTTTCGAAAAAACTGAATGTTTTCTTTTTTACATATTTTAAAAAACTTCCTTAAAAATAAAATTGCCTCTTTCAAAAAATTTAAATTAACTTTTAATATAAATAAAATTTAAATTATTCTTTGATCCTTTCCGTAATCGTAATGTGATTTTAAATTAAAATGTAATCTAAATATTATTCAAACTAAGCCAGTGACGTATCATATTATATAACTTATATGTTCTTTTATATATTCTAAATCCCCGGTACTTTAAACCCTTAGAAATGTACATTATAATATGAAATGTAAACTATTACTCCATTTCCATTATTTTTCTTTCAAAATTAAATTAAATATTAACGTTTTTATATTTACATAATTTGAATACTTAATGATACTTAGGTATGTGAGTTTCGCATGAAAAATATTGAAAAAAATAGATACTTTATGGTAAATAATAAAATATAAGCATACATACAGGAAAAATTGTAATCAGATCATTGACTTATATCAGGGCAAATTTACGGTACAATATCTCGATATTAAAGTAGATATAGCAGATAAACACATAACAAAATTTTCAACAATCACAATTTTTAGTAATCAGGTGAAACTTAGGTAAGAGCTCATTTTTTAATTAGGTGCATGCAACATATAAGCTAATATCTGGAGCCGTATTAGGAGAACAGTACAACTAATACTGTAAATACTTTAACGCAGATTTACTATTTTTTTTAACCATATCCGATCCCAATAAGACCATAATATGGGCCTCCACAGAGTGGAGGTTAGTATTAACAGATTTTTGTTTTTTCGCGAGAAATGGATATTAGCCACAACACAAATTGAAAAACAATGTGTATTTTCGCCAGAACCAGGATTTGAACCTGAGACCGACGATATTATAACCAGCCGTGTAAACATTGATATACTACTAGATGAGGAGTTCCCATACAAGCGTCATTTTAAAAATGTACCACAAAAGAAGATATTACGAATATCGTCTTATAATATTTCCTTGTAGGTATAATGCGTAAAGACCGTTAACATGGATTCCCGAATTTCACCCGTATTGCCCTGGCTGTAAAATTAAATTTGCGTTCTTGGAATAGTGACCCTAAGGGTGTCTGCAACCCAAAGCTTGCAAGCTACCAAAAATTCATGTCTGAGCGGACAGAGCAAGTCGGCATGCGCTGACTATTAGTTAGAGTAAGATGCAAGCTAGATCGGGCTTACTCATAATTATTGCCAGGTCGTTTTCAAGACAAATATTAAGTGAGCTTATATCGAGTTAAGTCCGCTGATATTAAAACAGTAAGTTTTAACACTGGCCGAGTCGCTGAAAATCGGGCGTCATTTTAAGAAGCATATTATGATTCATCATATCAATGCGTGTAAGCCACTCGGCCATCGTGGAATTGTGGGATTTTCAATAATGACCCTTGCAATATAGGAAAAGCTTATTTTACAACCATACTTATTTTTATCTATCATTTACATAATTAATTATAAAAATTGTATGCGCACACCGTTTACAAGCTCCGTTTATGCTTCACACCCCATCCTAAAAAATAAGCCTCTATGGTTAAATTATATTAATGTAGAGTTTATTGACTTAGTAATGGATATATCATGTAAAGAGCAAAAGGGCCATTTAATACTGTACCTAAGATTAATTTACGCGTACGGCAAACTAGTTGGTAGAATAACTAGCGTATATGATTATTTTTTTATTAATAGCTTACAACCATTCACATGAAAAATCGATGGCTTAAAGTTCAAATTTGCTTTTGCTGAAAATGACTTAATGTTGCTATTTTGTTGCACCATGCTTTGTGTATGTCCTGTATAAACTTGACAAAGTTATTTAAATACATCGAAAAAACGTTCCAAGAAAATTTGTCAACTCCATTGGGCTCTAAAATCGACACTGCAAAATTGATAACTCCACCATTTTATATCCAGATCTATCAAAAGCATGTCGTTCGTAAGCAGCTTTAAAAATAAATCGTTTAAAAGGTGATATCAATAATATAAATTAAACATTCTTAACTTATAATTGTGAGTACAAACCATGTTTTCCATAAACATGTACATGCTTTTTACAATAGCTATATTACAACGATTGCAAGATGGTACTGAAATGCCAATTTTTTTGGTGGACAATAATTATTCAACTAATAATATAGTTAGTATCGTAAAAATTAAGCCACTGAGTTTTAATCATTACATTTTTAAAGGACAAGGTGATATTTTTATATCTATTCCGGCTGATGGAAGAATTCAACATTTAAGTTCCAGTCCGATAATAGATCCATTCATTGATGATGAAAGTATTCATGTTACTTCCTTGGTACCATATCCTGAGCATTCAGCATACTAGCCCTCAGCCGAAGAGAAAAAGGAGGAAAATTATGTGATGTAAACCTACTTAGATGGTTCACAGAAAAAAAATAAAAGAAATTGTGAAAAGACTGAAAAATATCTTGGGAAAAAAGAAAATGACAACCTGAAATTTGAAAAAAGAAAAGAATGCCAAACAATTTAAAAAATAATGCGCCAACTAACAAAATATTACCTTTTGTTTTTGTGGTTTTGTTCAAGAAATATCAATTTGTGATATTCCATCTTGTAAAAGTTTATAAAACTCTTTCTAGTTATAGTGCAACGTCCAAGATTTTTTAGTAAAATGTTTTTTTGATAAAGCCCCTATTAGTAAGGTCTTTCTGGTCGTGTAATAGTCCGCTACTGGCGTAGATATTATATATATATATTCCCTGAAGTAAAAGATACAATTTCAATAAATTTATCGCAAAACTTCAGACGGCGTAGTGTAGTGAAGCAACAAGTTAGATTTTGCAAATAGGAAATAGCTGCCTCGTGTAATTTAACTTTTTCTTCTGCGAGTACAAATTACACGGAACTGGAAGGGGTCCTTTTCTTTCTGTGCACGTGATTTGTTTCTGGCAATAAATTTATTTATGAAATGCTGCCTTCCGGATTAGACTTGTAAATTATTTCGTGGAACGGAAAGCCCGCACTATTAATTTCTGGCCAACAAAAATATTTCCCTTATATTATTCTGACCCTGATTCAATTTGTTTATTTAAAGCGCTTCGCCTCCATGTTAACCGTTGTAATTAAATTAAAATTAATGCATTTAATTTATTATTTATGACCTCTTCAAAGGGTTTTTTTTATTAATAATAATTATCATTAATAAAGTAAATCATTTTTTTTTAAATTTCGTTTAATATACCTATATGTAAATTTTTAACAAGAAATTTTAATTAAGAACTCCGGTAAAAATTCAAAGGTTTATTATTTCATGATTTCTTTTTTAATGTATACCACTACTCTAGATGCGGGAATAATTCAAAAATTGAAGGTTTTAAGTTAACGATGTCATTCAATGAAGAAATATCAATAAAAGTCATAAATTTGTTGTTGTAATTTGTAGTCTAATTAACTTTTCTTGAATTAATCAGCAATTAAATTCTATCCGGGAAAGAAAAAGAACGTAACCCTCAGCTTTTTCAAATAGGTTTTATTGGATAATAATGTTCTACATGACTAAATTAATACACGTTGTGTCCAAACTAGGGATTCCAATCCCGGCATCCCGAGCTATTTTAGATACCTATGAATCCCGGGATTGATAAACATAATTCCGAAACTTTCGGGATTAATTATTTATCAATTTTTATGGAAAATAAAAAAAAACGAAAATATAACAGAAAAAATACTTTTAATAACAAATAACTACATTAGAAATAAACTGAGTTTAAATGAAGTTTGATTTATACCCATGTGTAAGTTACCGATTCATTTTATTTTTTCACATAAATTAATAAAAATGAGAAAGATTGAAAAAACCAATGCTTCGCACTTTTAACAAAGTAATTCCACCATGATCTCATACGTTTTACGGCAGTTTCATATTTGGCTGACTAATTAGATTTATGAAGCGGAAAGGCCACCATGATTATTTGCTTTACTATTTTAAATCTCGCTAATCCATTCATTAAATCTTTTCTATCAGAAACAGCAATCTCATTTTAAATTCACAATATTTAAATTTAATATAAGTGAAGTCTGAAAGAAAGATTATTAGGTGAAAACAGACAGCCGAGATTTACAGTGTATATATTATTTAGTGCGTACATACTGCACAAATTAATATATTATTAATATTAACAGTGAGGAAGAGTGAATAATAAAGATTTATTTTTTAAATTATTGTTGCATGGGAGCAATTATTTCGCCAAACGTGGTGAAGCGAGGGGTTGTCCACACTGTTATTTTTTCACACTCTTACGCGATTTCAAAGTCCGCGTGAAAGGCAAACATATTAAAATGGAAAACACTACTGTGGACGTGAATTAAACCAAAAAAACGAAGAAGAAAAGAAACGATGATGAAGAGGAAGTGATTGGAGAAAAAGAAGAAGAATGGCAGACTGTGACCTCTGGAAAAAAACCCAAAAGAGACTCTGAGGTCGCTTCAAAGAGAAACGAAAACATCGTCATGATAGCAACGGGAAATAAAATACCATTAAAGTTGAAAATAGCGCAGATGCTCCATAAGGCAGGAGTTAAGGTACAGAAAATTTACAACAATAATTTAAAGATGTACATCTAAGTAGAAGACGAAAAATAAGCAGATAAAGTGAAACAAGCTGGAGAACTCAAAGATCTCGGTTTTGTGATTAAAGAGAATGACTCCTGCTCTTATGGAGTAATAAGAAAAGTCGAAATTGATATGGAACTCCAAGAACTGCAAATGGAAATCAAAAGTGATGCAAAAGTGATCCACCTTAAGAGGTTGACAAGAAAAAGTGACACAGGAGAGCTTACGAAGACCTCATCAGTCAGTATTAAATTTAGGGAGAAAATATTGCCGAGAACAATTCACATATATGGAGTCTCGTTTGCTGTAGAACCGTATGTATTCAGGATAATGCAATGCTACAAATGCTGGCGATATGGGCACATTGCGAAAAATTGCGGCAGTAAAGTAGAAACGTGCCCCAAGTGCGGTGAAAACCACAAAACTTGCGAAAAAAATGAAGAAATTACGTGCATCAATTGCAAAGGTAACCACGCGGCAAACAGCCAAAAATGCCCAAAGTGGCAAGAAGAAAAGAATTGCAAAGAAGCAATGATAAAAATGAAAATACCTTTCAAGGAAGCAAAAAAAAAAATATGTTAAGTAACAGCTATGCTGACATATTAAAACAAAAGAAAATCGTGGGAACAGATGAAAGTGAAATAATTCAAAAAATAAAGAAAAACAAAAAGAAAGAAGAAGTGGTGGTAGAAGCTTCAGGCTCAACAATAATAGCAACAGATAGTAGCGTAAAGCGTAAAAAAAATAAAAAACCCCAAAGGGGAAGACAGAGGTTAATGCGATGGGAGAAATTATGAAAGTCTTGCTGAAAGGGGGAGACTGGCAGCAGATCATTAAACAACTAATAATTAAATCAGTGGACTGGGTATACAAAAACTTCAAAGAAGGAAATTTAGGAGAAATTCTAGGGGAGGTTCTGCAACAAAATGGATAATAAAAACAAATTGGGATTTTACAATGGAATGCCAGAAGTATGAAGCAAAAAAAATAAATGATATAGAACTTTACTCAATAAGACAAAAAATAACAATAGCATTAATCTCAGAGACTTGGCTGAGGTCTGAATTAGAATATCTGAAATGCAATGATTGCACGATGTATCGAAAATACAGAGGGGATGGATATGGAGGAGAGCGATTCTGGTGCATAAAACACTGGCGTCTAAAAAAGAAAGAAAGAAAGACGGAAGAGTTAGGCAAAATAATTATAAAGCAATTTAACAGAATAAGAGTGAGGACCTGATCGACGGATCCCCTTCTAGAAGAGAAGAGGCGATATGACAGCGAGTCGCAGTCAAAGCCTCGGTAAAGTCACAAAACAAAAAAAAAACAATAAATGTCTTGAATAGTAGAAATTATACTAGATTTATTTTTGACCGATTTTATCAATGTTATTTGAAAATATAAAAAATTTATATTAACAATGGAAAATAATGCCAATCCCGGGACCAGTCTCGGGATCCCGGGATTGTCAAATTGTAATCCCGAAATCCCGGGATCAGAATTTTGGCTCGGGATTGGATTCCCTAGTCCAAACGATATAAGCTGCAAATTCCGATTTATTATCTAAATTTAGCTAGCAATTTTTAAAAAAAGATGGAAGTGAATTGTGCAAAATGACTTAACCATCATTTTTATTAGTTTTATTTAAGGGGGAGAAGCACACCAGCAGAGAACCTAGCGGAAAAATACGAAGCTTGCAATTTGAGATTTTTTTTTTTTGATAATTTACAATTTCAACTTTAATTATTTATAATTAGTTTATTAAACATAATAAACCAAATTTTAATAATAAATATGACCATAAAATATAATTTAATAATAAGATGTGACCCTGCAAGGAATTCACATTTTATTACATTTTTTTACAATTGTAAGTTTATCTTTAAATTAAAAAATAAATAAAAAATCTTTTTATTGTTTTCAGATAGGTACGTATGTATTTAATAAATACAGTTGAAATTGTAAATTATCAAAAAAAATCTCAAATTGCAAGCTTCGTATTTTTCCGCTAGGTTCTCTGCCGGCATGCCTCTCCCCCTTAATCATGTCAATAATTAATATCAGATTAGGAATATAAAAACCAAATTATTAATTATTATGCACTTAACGGTTATGTATATTTTGTATTTTACCTCTGACCGAAAACCATACAAAAATGTTTTTGTCTCTCCTGTAAAATTTTATTTATGTGAATTACGTCATTTTTCCTTTCTACAGTCGATTTAGATTGATTTCTTATTGAACTGCATAATTTGATTGAGTATTACTAAATTATATTCGACTCCATCAAAACAATCACATTTCTTAAAAAAAAAAAAAAATGTTTTTAGAGTAAAAATTTTTTTTAGAATTTCTCCATTATCTTGACTTGTATTCATATACATTTATGGTATCGATAGAGGAAATTCAACACAACGGACAAATCCAGATAAAATGAGAATACATACATCATATGGCAACTCAACTTGGTTTCTTATAGAAATAATGTAATATCTATTCATTGATATGTAGATAATCATCATTTTAATGGGCTCAATCTATTGCTGGATGAAGGCTTTGTCTAGCTGATTTCACTTTATTGGTTCTTAGTTTGCAGTACTGCTGAATGAGTTCATCATTTTAACGGATTTTAGAGAGACCCTGTCGTTTTTTATTGCCCCTTTGGACACATTTATACGTCAGCAATTCAATATCAGCTATACAAGATCCACGTCACTATCACATCTCTATCTTTTAACTGCCGCCATATTCGATAGTTATCTGGGTTATGTCCAACATACAGCTATATCCATGCAACGTTATTCGTTACTCATTTTTTTTGTACTTTTACTATATTAAAGCTTCGCATTTCATTCGCACTGATAGTACATAATATTAGATGACTCCATGAAATAATAATAATAATATCATTATTTAAATTTATAGCTTTTTGTTATTTTAATATAAACAAAAATTTATAGTAATATTATATATTATGTCGTTATTAAATAATGATTATTTCCTTATAATATTTTAATAGTATTTTAAAATGGCTTATTGTAAGCTCACAATCCGTAAAAGCAACAACGCTCGCATTTTAATCCACGAGTTTCTAGTTTAAGGCCTGCGGTTATGTAAAATTCACAAAAAAAACATTTTTTATACTAGTGATAGTAACCGTACATGAGAGATTTAAGCCATTTAACTATTTAGTTTGGAAAAAAACATATAGTGCTGTTAGCAACAAATCGCATGCATCTGAGGCTGCAAGTCGAAGCCGCCAGAACGCATACTCACACTTACAAAAAGATCATTCCTATACCAGCTCGCCGGTCGTCGCATCGCACGTGCGACTGTCGCTAGGTTCCTATGTGCGCGGTCTTCATATGCAACATCCAAGCAACGCTTCTAGAATGTTTGATTTATGACTGTGCTACAGATGAGGCGAGTGCAGATGTGATAGCCGGCTTAAAGTGCTATCATCCAAGGCAGATAAAATTTTTGGAGGAATTTGAGACATTAAAGGGTTACACTGCAATAAATGATCTAAAAAACGATCAATAGTCCATCGTCTTAAATTAAAAGTCTTTTATAATATCTCTATAATATATACATAATATATTTTAGAGTATTATAACTGATGATTCACTCAACATCTAAAATACCTACCTAAAATACCATGCGATATAACATAATAATTTGTCTTATTTTTACAGGTCAACTACATGGGACCTGTAAATGAATACGTGAGTAAATATTTTATTTTAGTTAATGATAAAATAATATTTATTCCTGCCTACTTATAAGCATATAAATCGGGCGTGTTTTTAACCCAGGGAACGTGGGCGGCGTATGGTGGAAGTAAGTAAACAGCAAAAAATATGCAGCCTCTAACAATTATTTATAACGACAATCCTTTATTTGAGCATTTTAAAAACCCAGTTTTGACCTTTATTTAATTAATCATAATTTATTTCTGACTAACCCCAGAAAACATCCAGCATATTAGGGAAAAGTGTTTTTGGGAAAAAAATGACAACTTCTGGAAAAAAAATCTTTTTCGATTTCAAAATTGCAAATAAAAGCCATAAGAAAATCAAAAAACGAAATTTTAATGTAATATTAATATGATATACCTAGTAGGTATAAAATATATACAATTGTCTACCTCTTTATTTCCTTACCATTTCAACTCAAAAATTCTGTACAATATTAAGTAAATATTTCACGTTGTTTTATTCGGTATAATAAATGTTTCCTTTGTAAACAACTCTGCGAAAAATGAAAGCCTGCGAATTTTTACAAAGAAGCTCTCTTTTCAACAATATAACATGTATTTAGTGAGGTGATGTTTATTTACTAGTAGGCAACATAGATGTCAGGTCAAGTCACGCAAGTGAAAACAAAAGGTACTTACTTACCTTTATGAGAGAAAACAAGATAAACGCCAAAGTTGAGTTTCGTTTGAGGATGGCGGGCGAACAGGTGACGGCCGCCTCTGGTCTTTTAAACTTTGTAACATGTAATAGTTCGGCTTTGTTTTGTTTAGACTATTTAGATTTTAAAGAATAAGTAGTCTGATTACTTTATCATCTGTATAATAAATTAAATTATAATTTAATATACTTAACGGATACATGTTTAGTTCAAACAGATTCTGATGGTAATTAATATCGTAAAATACATGTCACAAACTATTACACTTTTAACAGTATTTGCAATTTTGGGATCATAGATACAATAATTCAACTTGTTTATAAAAAATCTCAGTATTTTAAAAATAATTTTTATGTAATATAACGTATTTTTGAATAAAAAATTAAAGAAAAATAATTACAAGATAAAAAGAACTTTTTATATACAACGTTTTTAAATTTTCTGTTGAATCATATAAACTTGACTTGACTAGCTTAAACGATCAAAAAAAATTGTACTTGACTTATATTGATTTCCATAGTAACGCACGTATATATTAATAATTTAGTTGCTAGGACCCCAGACCCCCTAACAACCAATAATGGTGTCGAAATAAATTTTCATACAAAACAGAATTAACTGAAAATGAATTCAATTCTACTTAAAGATGGCTAAAAGTATTTAAAAAATGCATTGGCATCGTGTTCTAATATATTCTAAAAGTTTCAAATGTCTAGCTAGTCGGGTAGTTAGTTAAAAATCGATTGCAAGATTTCTACCGGACAAAGAACCACCGGACAAATAAGAATACGAGCTAAGAAAAACGTTGTAATAACACAAATCTAGCAACCATCAGTTTATCATTAATAAAAAAAACAATAAACTGATTATATTTGTTATCAATAAATTAAATTATCTCACACTCTTGCATTTATTTTATTTTGTATAAAAAATGATATAACCTGATCGTTTTAGTATCCACGTGGGAATCTCAATTTCTAAGGTAAAAACTTTCCACGTTGAACAATAAAAAGCTGACTCAGTAAAACGAAATTTATTTTCGAATAATTTAACAACGATTCAATTTAACATGACTCGAACAAAACTGATGATAAAGAACTTTTCGAAGAAATCATTAAATATACGACAATGATTTTACATTGGGTTTAATTTGTCATAATTTTGATAAAGAAGTCAAGTATTTTTTTTATACATACCTAACTAAAAATAAAAAAATCAGATAAAAACAAAATTTTAATCTGTGCCCGAGAATTCGTTAATTTTGGCAAAACATCATTTATGATTTTGCAGCCGTTTAAGACCTTTGCATACTCATAATATGAGCACTGATCAGTCCATTAAAAGATACATAGTGAATTTTTATTTATCATATTATTATGAATATAATTATTTATTAATATTCAAAGGGTGCCATCCTCTAAAGATCTAACTCAATGGAAACCTAAAGAGGCATAAGTATTTATTTTTTGGCGCTAATGTATCACATAATTGATTCGTTGCTGATTGGCTGCAGCGAGACGCTCTGCAATTATTTTTAGATGCGTGCATTTACACTCGCACAAACTTTGTAAAAAAAATCCACAGAGCCCTTTGGAGATCGATTCACACAGTACTTTCACCACACCACCACTTGTCCCTTTGTTCATAATGTAAAAATATACAAGTATTCTAAAAATAAATCTAGCCAACCTCTAAGCAACCATTCGTGTAGAAGATGTCATTTATCCTACACCAAACCTAACGAGAGAGATGCCTAAAGATATGTCTCCCCCTTTGGAGGTGATAGTAAGTAAATTTATTTAAACGTGCATTTAATTCATTTTACTGTTATGGATATGGAAATCTTTAAGTTGACTTTTCACCAAGTAAGTGGTGCTAAGATTTTTTTTAGATATAACTCATAGAATGATCTTGAATAATTGATGTTGAGTTGTCCAAGTTTTAATAAAAATAATACCTACTATAATTAATTTGAACTATAAACCATCCGAATTTCCTAAGTTGCAGTGTTACATCATTACAATTAACTATTTCTTTTATTCAACGAATAATTCACAAGATTTAAGAATATATTATTCTGATTATTGAACATATATAATTTAGAAAAACACTTTCTGAGAGAGTAAATTGATAACCAATAGAAAAAATCTGGCGTATCACCCCGTAGCATATTGGTTAAATGCGACGGATGGGGCGTAAACCCGTGGAGATGCAGGGTTCGATTCCCGGCCAGGGTGGCTTACTTTTTTCAAAAAAGATTTTTTCTATTGGTTATAATATACTCTCTCAGAAAGTGTTTTTCTAAATTATATATGTTAGATCATTACATTTCATGGTCGATGTAATAATATAAATATTTCGTTATCACATACTACACTGAGTAACAAAAAAATGTGATAAATATTCTGGGAGTACAATAGTGTAATGCCAAAAATATGCAAATGAAGTAAACCACGGACATCAATTTATTCCCTTTCATTTTCACTCGTGAGCATGTAGGGACAACGTCCGAGTTTTTTTTTATTTTCCCAGTTACCCGGTCTGTTAGATTTTATTTTTGGCCCATTGAGTGTCTTTTTTATGCTTCCAACCTCATAATACTTCGTTGACGTATAAAATTATCATTGCTTTAGTACGAATATCGGCCGTTACTCAAAACATATCTCGAAATGGAGTCGTATACCAGCGCCGCGGGGGATGAATTTTGATTTTTAACGTTCAACGTGGCCATTAATATTATATCGTCAACTCTTTTGGATCATTTTACAGTGTAACCTTATGATTCAGTGTTATCTTTCACTAGACAGAGGGTTACTAAGCGAGAAATTAATTCAAGGAATTAGCGTATTTTAAAATATTAACATATCAAATAAATACTTAGTGGTCAGACAGGAGAGACATTATCAGTTAGCAGAAACATATTATACAATATTAGACTCTGACAAAATAATATACACATTAAATTAAAACACAAAATAGAGCTTGGGAGAATGACCCGTTTCTCCTAGTCCCCGAAAAAATCCGTAATAGTTAGCACTTTAAATTATATATCATTGAATATGTCATATTACTTGATACTACAATGAAAGCTTGTTAAAAAGCTCATGAGTTGTTTTTTTAAAGCTTGTGACTATTTAACTTTTTGGTACCATGTAGTTTTTCGTTATTCGTTATTCCCATTACTTATATTTTAATTTGGTATTACGTCCAACGACTAAGTTTAGTTTTTTTTTTATATGGATACATATTTTATTAATAAACGTTTTAGTAAGTTGTTTATTTTATAATATGATATTATGGCTTTATTATTATGGTAGTTTTATGTCCATTGCGGACAAATACAGTATAAGAGGGACGATTATTTTATTGAGTGATTCATTGTAAATTGCTTGATTGAAAGGTTTGATATCGACTACTACTTATAATATATAATATTAAGATAAGTTCAGTTAATATCAATTTATGTCAACTGTATTTGTGTCGAGTACTTCATTATCGACTGAGAGCATCAGTTCTATTTTACGTGAACCGTTACCGTTTGCCAATAGCAGCCTTGTATATACCTAGAATAGATGCGCTGATATGTTTACACCAAAAACTATACTTTAATAACTTATAAAATACTGGTTACATGCAATTAAAACGGCATTAAAAATATCAAACAACTTCAAAAGTTATATCAACCGCACAATATACGGCATCATGCATTAGTATTGATATCATAATAGCATCACGATTGAAGTCTTAATATGCTTAAGTATAATATTTTTTTTCAATTTAAATAATTATTCTACAATAATAATAAAATTTTAAATGCTAATAAATAACAGCTTAAAACTGTAATCAATATTATTTTACCTCCACCTTCATCCATACAATTATATTATATTCGTCAAGTATACTATACTTTCTAACTGTATACATTTGCAACCTTCTACCATGTTTTATTAATGTAATATTTTTAACAGAAAAATGAAATGTTCCTAATTAAAATTATATAAAAATACATCTTTTTACTTTTAGTATGTAGCTATTTGAAAATATTTATAAGAGCCAGGTAAGGATTTTTCCCATTTCCACGATATAATTAAATTGACTCTTGAAATTTGTAACATTTGCATTTTTCCATGATTTTCCATCTCTTATAATGTACTGACTCCATGCAAAAATTATATAGTACTTACATGATATTATATATGTATATTACTTTGTTTTATTTCATCTAATATAAAATATCTATTGAAAGTGGTAGGCTTTTATATATAATATGTGGCATACAAATAAATAAAAGTAGGTATGTAATATTTACTACACATAACCAGTATCCAGCCGCAACCCTCGTCATCCTACTAGCTCGGAGGCATTTTAAAATGACGCCTTTTGGGGCTGAGCTTTATGAAAGTCTTCTCTGTCACGAGGTCTCATTTGGTGAGGTCTCATTTGGTAGTCGTTCCGTATGCATAAATTTGGGAAAAATGTTATTTTTTTTAAAAGAAATCATTAAGAAGCTTATTTTGTGGAAATATTCCATCTCTGTGCTTGAGTAATACTTTTTTTGTGCCGACGGCTAATGGAATATCTTTTCAGATGAAAACGAGTTAATTTTTAATGAATGTAATCTTTTTTATTTTAATAAATTTCCCATCATTTGCATTTATATAATAAAAATGACAATCAATTATTGTTATATATTATTTTGTTATATACAGTAGCGCAAATGACGTCATTTGGTTTGGTAAATATTTAATTTTGAAAAAGGAAAAAGGTACCAATGTATAACAGTATTTTCTACATGCTGAGCGATATGTCAAACCTATTGCAATTTCATATTCTTAGCGACCTCTATCACATTGATTATAGTGTACTTTCTTCACCATTGATTTTATTTGTGGTATTTTTGCGGTATGTCTAAAATGGACGTTACCAATAAATACTATTAGAGTCAAATTTAAAACTCACTTCATGGTCTATCATTATTCTTATTCGTCAGGACCAAATGATTGAGAATCGTGAATTAGAAACCTTTCTCCACGGCATAGCTTATCCAATCTTGACCCTTAATATTCTCGTAGTCATACTGCATATGGACTACTTATTTCTTTTAATTAAATATGATTATTACTATTTTATTACGATATATCACTGCGTAAATAGTTTATATATATATATATATATATATATTATATATATATATTATATATCTTTTTTTATTGCACTACTTCAACGTAACGTAATTAATTTCGGTACTGTTCGGTTAAAGCGGATACAGCGGAAAACGCATTTTGAAAATAGCCGATAAACTGGATTATTTGTTAGTTTGGGTTAGTTTAGGTTAGGTTAGGTCGGGCTAGGTTAGGTTAGGTTAGGTTAGGTTAGGTTTGGTTAGGCTAACCTAACAAATAATCCAGTTTATCGGCTATTTTCAAAATGCGTTTTCCGCTATATCCGCTTTAACCGAACAGTACCATTTCGGTACTTAATTTCTTCTATTAAAATCTTCTCAAAATAATGAGTCAGATAATATCAGAAATAAAATTTCATGTAAATCATGTTACTATATCTATATAATATATGGAAAAAGAAAAACTGCAATGAATATGGAAGACGTGTTTATCCTGACTGCGCAATACATAAGTCAGCATGCAATCGACCAGGTTACGAAAGAAGAACAAGTTTCTTGAAAAGAATATTATAGTCTTATTTCTCAAGCTTTTTAAAACTCAATTTTTATCGAATAAGTGTATTAACTCAAATCAATAATCACTTCATAGAATTTGAGTGTTTGTAACAATACATACTTGAAAAAATTGTAAAGAAATATTTAACTCATTCCGTGTGTCCAACGCAACTATTGCGTTGACCATTTTTTTTAATAGTAATAACCATGCCCTTGCTTATTCGTACAAGGTGGTTGGGTGAGTTAGTTGTATTGATGTGGGGCTAATTAGGTTCCTCCATTTATATCTTTAATTTTCTTTATGGCCACGATTAAATATTTTGTGTAGTGTTCTTGTGATGTTCTATTGCTTAGTACTTCGTGAGGCTTTTGGAGATCAATTTCATGATTATGGTGTCTACATCGAGTCCTGAGAGTCCATCGCTCCCTTTCTAGTATAGGACAGTCATTGATGACATGCCACACAGTTTCAGATGTGTTGCCGTCACATGGACAACAGTCATCATCTCTCAATTTAAATCTTTTTAGATAAGCTCGCACCGCTCCGTGGCCTGTTAGTATCTGTGTGGGTTCGTGTGATACTTTTATGTTTCTGGCAAAAGTGATGGCAGTGTTTATGTTTGGAATAAATTTCTGCGTTATTGATCCTGTGGCGGATGTTGTGTATCTGTGTGTATTGTGTTTCGTTTAGTTTTTGTTTTGCGTAACTTAGAGGGAAGTGTGTGTAGGTTGAAGGTATTTTATCTGTTGTGGCTTGTTTAGCGTATTTATCAGCTTCCTCGTTTCCGACTATCCGTGTGTGTGACTTCTTATCCAGAAGAATCTAGGGTTTATTCCTATCATTCGAAGCTGTGTTGATAGTGTTAAAATTTCCCATACTATTGGGTGTGTGGATGATGTTGACCATTAGATATAATTAGCATGTTATTCAAATGTGGTTATTAATGAATAAATAACAGGTCCGCAGTGAATGAGTTTTAAAATAAGAAGAATATTAATTAATTTGTAAAATTAAATAATTAATGGCAAAATTTCAAATGATAGTGTCATTAATTGTTTTATGCCCAAAACGTTGAACATAATTTTCTTCCATGCATCTCAATCAATCTTACCATACAGAAGGGTAGTCTTTCTTTCCATTCATACAATTGGAGTAGCCACGCGTCAGAGAGGAACCGACAACTTCGTATTTATTCAGGTTTACATAAAACCATCTCTCCGCAAGTGACATGAGGTCTACAAACCGTAAAATATGCAAATGCCGTCCGCTCCAAAAGTAAAAAAAAAACGAAAGTCAATTTCACAAAAAGTCATAAAATGAACATGTATAAGAAAATAATATTATAAAGAAAATATTTATATTTCTTTTTTATGTATTTAAGGCGTTTTTTTAAAGGAAACGTTCCATAAACCGGTCACATTATGATGTAATAAAATATGGACACAATTTACAATATGTTTTCATGATAATATGTAAAACGGTCAAATATATTTCATATATCATCGTTTAGCTATTTTTCTTACAAAATAATGTGTCTATTTTTCGTGTATCGGAGATTAATACGTTATTATTCTATTTGATAGGCCAAAAGATTAAATACTATTATCTCGCCATAATTGATATATATTTCTCAAATGATAAAAGAACGCAGGTAGCTAAAATATATTAGGGGCCACATTTTCGGGATCGGGATTTTTTTTCGGTTGGGTACATGTTTAAAGACGCGCGTTAACATAATCTTACTCCCGACTTCAGTTATCGTTTGTCAATTTATGGCTACGGCTGTATGTTGTAGCTTAGCCACTGGGAAATGTCAATAGAAAGGGCGTATTTCAAAAAAATGCTACGTTATTCTTAGGTCAATAATTATTATAAAACTATCATTATTCGTAGAATATCTTATCACATTTGAATGGTCAAAGACATAGCTTATAATCAGTATCTTTAGAATTACCTTTAAATGTAGTAATCGTGCCTATTTTTTGAATAATAAAATGCCTAATTGTTGTCAAATTCGCAGAGATCGTAAATATTTCCAATATTTAAATAGTAAAAAATTTTACTAATGGTTTTATAAATATGTTTAAAATTAATAAATCAAAAAAATCTTAACACCACTGCACATGGATGTACTGAAATAAGACTATATTCTAAAACATTAGATTGAGAGGTTTAAAAGAATACTGTTTTATGTAATAAAAATACTTTATGCAGTCATCAAATGTTTAAAATAAATATAAAGGATAGTAAAGCTTCAAAATTATATAAATAAATTAATTATATCGTTTAAGTAATGTCCAAGTTTATGCTCTGAAATTACCATAAAAGCTCAATTTTGACCTACGTGGCACACGTGGGCCGTTAAGCACTCATAAGTCTAGAATGTAATTCTAGCATAGTTGGTCAGTTTTAACATGAGTTCATTTTTCTCTAATTTGTTGTTTTCAAATTAGAATAATATGCTCATTTATAATATTAGTAGATCAACTTGTTTTAAAATAAATAAATTGTTTTTATTATTTACATTGATTTATACCATTATAAGTAATCGTTTTTTTTAATTATTAGGTTTTTAATCATTTTTTTCGTATGATTTTGGCAGGTTTGAGAATATTTTTGTCATATTTATGATCTATGTATCGGTTTTTATTTTGACACTTTATACTAATAATCTTATAGATTTTTTAATTAACAAAAATAGATATACAAAAGCTTAAACAACTATCCAACCTCTATAGTATTTTAATAACATTAATCGATCATAACAATTTTCACCAATATAATACATAATATTATATATTTTTTATTTTTATTGGCACTAGTACGGATCTTGGCCGCATCATGAAGAGGCTTCGTAACGTAAGTCCATGCTCTAGATTCAAAAACAATATATCAATTTTTCTAAATCCGGAATTTGAACCCGATACCTTCAACTTACCAAGGAGATCCGTTACCACTCGGCTATCAAATCAATATTAATAATATTTCAATTGGCGTTGAGATGAGGCTGAAATTTGTATCCATAAGTCAACTAATTTTGTTTGAACATTGATTGGGTCATTAAATCCATTCTCTTTTCAGAGGTTTTTCATATTTTTCCAAAAAAAAAATATGAATCGAATATTACATAATGATATTCAAGAGTAGAGCAATCAGACGGTCGATTTAATTTCATCCCAGCGCCGTTACCCCGTCGGGAAATGAGCATTCCGGTCCGTTAATGCTGAGTGAAATTTTCCGTTCCGTTTACCGCTCGTCCCGGTTTGCGTCGCGTACATAAGTCAAATTTGGGCCCTGCATTATATAAATTATTATTATATAACGTAGCTACAGATAAGTCCGTACCACAGTTGTTTTATCATTCCGTTCGATCATTGTGATAATTATAAAAAAAACATATTTAATAAGTATATATGTAAATAGTAGCTTTCTAAGTAAGTAATTATTTAACATACCTATATCATGACTTGTGACAAATAATTTTAAAATTTGAATTTACTCAATATAATAAAAAGTTATTTTATTCACTGTATTTTTCTATCAATATGTTACCCCATATCGTTAATATCAAAATCTTTTAATTCATGACAGAAAAAAATCAGTATCTAATCATGTTTCTCTATTCATCAATTATTCTCCATTGACAGTGACTGCATTACCATTTTCATTAAAAAAAAGGAGGTTCCAATTACACCTCCAGACCATAAATCACACCAGACTATTAATTTTTGTGCATGTAAAGGTCATTTAAGAATAACATGTCGGTTTTCATTACTCCAAATCTGACAATTATGCTTATTTACAAAGTCATTTGACTAAAATGGGGCTTCATTGAACAACTACAAAGATGTCTTAAAACTCACTGGATTGATATGTTTATAAATTTCGATGGATGCACATGACAGCGGAGAACTAGATACTGTGAATAGTAGAAGGTTCTAGAGGAGGCCTTCGTCTATGAGTGGACCAACCCCGGCTGATGATAATATTTATTATTTAGTAAACACCATACCGTGTTGTCATCAGTGACGTCAGAATATCCAGATGTTTCTGGGCTCTCACACGTATACGTAAAATGGAACGCGCGTACGTGCAAGTGATAATTTGCGCCGTGTTTATTACTTTATATTGAACTTGTAATTTTTGTCGAGGTAATATTTTATACGAGAACGTGATTCCATAAAATATCATACGAATGAGTTGTTGCAATAATAAAAACGTTAAATTTACAGCCACATGCCTTTGGGCTGGTCATTTTTTAGGACGGGTATCATATCTCTATTATTTTACGTTGAATAAAAAAAATATTACTTTCGAAATACGGTTGTATCACACATATTAATATTATGTACCACGCAGTATATATTATGAATGCCTTACCATTATATCATGGTTGCGGATGTCTTAGTGGCGATTTGTGGAACTATGGATCACCCCGCACTCTCTGGTTTTACTATAAAATTGCTACCAAGACAATAATGATTCTAGAATAGTACCTACCTAATCAAACATTATCATTCTAAATGGAAGAATACAAGCTATTAGTTGAAAACTATACAATATGGATATAGTAAAATATATTGGATATACTATATATATATATATAATAATCAAATGGAATTGTATATACCAATTATGCAATTGACACTGAAAATAATTACAAGATAAAAAGACCTTTTTATATACAACGTTTTTAAATTTTATAAACTTGACTAGCTTAAACGATCAAAAAAAATTGTACTTGATAGAAATAATACTGAAATGCCAATTTGACATTCATATTGATTTCCATAGTAACACACGTATATATTAATTAATATAATAGTGGATTGGATTACGGATTTCTTCCGAAATAACTTTTCATACAAAACTGAATTAACTGAAAATGAATTCAATTCTACTTAAAGATGGCTAAAAGTATTAAAAAATGCATTGGCATTGTGTTCTGATATATTCTAAAAGTTTCAAATATCTAGCTAGTCGGGAAGTTAGTTAAACATCGATTGCAAGATTTATACCGGATAAACAACCACCGGTCAAATAAGAATACGACCTAATAAAAACTTTGTAATAAAAATGCTAATGATTAAAAAAATATTTTACATGTCAGATTCATTTTTAGCAAGCTACACATGTGTGCTCAGATATAAGTAATATGCTTAGTGCAAATATATTATAATAGGTCCAGTTTTTGTTTATATTGAGTTAACATACATGAAACAATCGTCTGCATCGTATATTTATGCTGCAAAAATATTGTACATCCAAATAGGATATTTGAAAAGATATTGTATTATTCAAATACATTAAATGTCCGTTTTTCATGCATCAAAAATCTTAAAATACAATTTTCTCAAGACATACAAAACTGGGCATACAATATCTTTGCAATAAACCATCGAATATAGCCCACCGATATAAAAAATACCTTGCAGAACTACAACCCCAAAATATTTTTTATAGACTGAACTATTAATATTTAGATAAACAATCCTATAAAATTGCAAGAAAATCACTGAAGCAAAAAATCAAAAACCGGCCACCATTTTTCTATGGTTACTAATTCAACTACACTTAAATCAATCTGAAGTCACTGTAAAATAATATTTGTACTGACTGTAAGTTTTAGTTACAATGCTATGGTAAATGACTTGTTTAATCACTTTAGATTGTACTTAATTAATTAAACTGCCGTTTACATGGCTGATGGCTTATGGCTTTTTTAACCTAGTCTCAGAACAATCCAAGAACCAGCCCAGTGCCGCAAATACAGGCACCATCAAATAGCAATGCGTGTAACTTGGCCTTAAAATAACATTGAGCTATCTAAGATCAATATTACATTAAATTTATTTTATTATTAAGGGGGGACATGCTCAGCATAGGTCAAAATGGAGCTTTTGTTCTATTTTCAAAGCATGATCCTGGACATACCTTAAACGTTGTAGATAATCTATTTATATAATTTTAAAGCCTTATTTGCCTTTACATTTATTTTAAACATTTTATGACTGCATAAAGTATTTTTATTACATAAAATAGTATTATTTTAAACCTCTCGCCTTAATATTTTAGAATATAGTCATATTTCAGTACATAAATGTGCAGTGGTGTTAAGATTTTTTACATTTATTAATTTCCAAACGCATTTATAAAACCATCAGTATAATTTATATAGACATTACTATAGTGAGATATTTACTATAAAAAATATATTGATAATCTCTGTGATCCAAATTTGACAAGAATTAGGCGTTTTATTATTCAAAAAATGGGCAAGATTAACACATTTGAAGATAATTCTAAAGATACTCATTATAAGCTATGTTTTTGACCATTCAAGTGTGATAAACATCCTACGAATAATGATTGTTTTATAATAATCATTGACCTAAGAATAAGGTAGTGTTTTTTTGAAATACGCCATTTCTTTTGGCATTCCCCAGTGGTTACGCTACAACATACGGCCGTAGCCATAAATTGACAAACTATAATTGAAGTAGGGAGTAAAATGATGTTAACGCGCGTGTTTGAACATAACATACATTATATAAATAGATTATCTACAACGCTTAAGGTATGTCCAGAATCATGCTTTGAAAATAGAACAAAAGCTCCATTTTGACCTACGCTGACCATGTCTCCCGTTAAGATAACATTGAGCTATCTAAGATCAATATTACATTAAATTTATTTTATTATTAACCGTCATACTGTCAGCATGGATATAAAACTTAATATTCTATATACAAAGATAAAAGAATTAACAAAAAACTTTACTTCAAAACCATCATGTTGGATAATGCAAATACAAGTGACGATGGTAAGTTTAATATTATGAAACTTCTGTGCGACGTTAGCATCACTTGCGTCACGGGAATAATTTGAACAGGTGTAGTAACCGCAGAGGACAACCCGGGTCGTTCATGTACAGTGATTGCAAAATAGCTTGACCAAAATGCATTTTGCTGTATAATAGCGTACATGTTTGGAACTTCGTGAGATATTAAAAACAACTAAATGAAAATAACATTGCTGAATAAACAAAACACATGAGCTTGAAATTAGTCAAAAATAAATAATTTACTTTTTTGCATCACAATAATGGCCAATTATTCACCAACCTTCTAATAAGTATATTTAATTAGGTCCTATAAAATATATACGTATTTCGCAAACTGTTATGAAATATTTAGATAGACATTAGATGTGAACCAATATAATTATATAATATGATACAATGTAAGTCAATAACTGACCAGATTCCTACAGTAATATGATATATTGATATGTTTCTATCAATTAATAAGGTATACCTTTTAGATTAAGTACCGATTATAGATTAGATTTATTATGGATTTTATAGAGTAGATATGCTCCCACAATTTTGTGGTAAGAAATAATAAATTATGGTGTATATCATGGGGTCGATAGTTACGATTCTTATGTGTAAAATTTATTGATTAGGAGACTTTCCCCTAATGATTGACCGTGTGAATATATCGCAAGTACAAAAAAATGTCTATTGAGTTCTCCAACCTATATATTGGGCACCTAGGGCCGTATGTATGACATTCCCAAATTCTTTATAAGCTATTTAACCGATTTTCCACCATATGGCGTATAGCAATGTTTGTAACGTAAGCAATCTGACGTCACACGTCATTCAAAATGGCTGCTTCATCTGTCACTTTAAAATGTCATTCTAATAATGCATTCATTACAACAAACATTTGCTTGAGGCCCTCATTCATTTTGTAGACTCTGTAAAACATTTTCGAACTTTAAAAACAGTTCCTAGTCGTGCTGTTCACAAAATACGTATAATTTTGATCCATAGTCTATAATTTAGATAGTAGGATGGTAGATAGATAGATAGTAGGATAAGATGGATTTACATAAGATTACGATAAAATACTTCCGCTAAACGACCGCAAAGATAGGTACCTACTGCTGTATATGTATAATATTATACAGAGATCATTACATTACATTCTAAACTAAATCCATTTTCATTTCTGTCATTTCTTATTCCGTTTTGACATCTAATAATATAAGTGATTGAAGTGAAGTTAGTCACAATATAACTATGTATTGCCATCAAATGGAAATGTTTACCGGGAATACTTTCTGCTTTCGTACAGTATAATTATAAAATAAATGTGATAAAATAACTGATAAATTATTTAAAGTTCATAATAATTATTCATTTATGATTATTAAATTTATATGGTATCGTTTGCACACTTTCAGACATATGTATTTACAATATCAAACTTTTAAATTAATGATCGGGGAATGAAATTTTATAAGTTTGCCATTATATGGACGCCATGACACATTATTACGTCACATCGTGACGTCGCTAACCAACAGATTACAAATGAGCAGTATTTAGCCTATAAAGTATTTGGTAATCTCAAGCATACGACCCCTAGCCAATATAACGCGCTTTTGTTGCAGATATCATTCTAATAACTTAAGTATGTTAGATACCTGTTCATACAATTGTCTAATAAATGAATCAAATAAAGTATTTTAATACGATCAAACGTTAATTATTAATTTTGGACTAATTGTAGCAGCCTGGTCAAACCATGATAACACTACTTTTCGTTTATCCAGAAGCTTGAATGTCAAGTAACTTAAAGAAAATTCAAACATGATCCAGTGGAGTATTTCTGAAAACTATATTCATGCAACGTTTCCAGCAATACTGTTGCAGCCCTATATTTTGATAACATTGTTGTAATTGTGTAGTCAAAGTATATTTGTACGTGTACACTAAGCCAAAAATAGCCAACAATAAAATTGCGAGTTTCGTCAGATAACATTTTCAAAGTTCAGTAGATTAACAAAAATGATTGACCCTACTTTAAAAATACGTGAAATATTTTGATATATGATTATATTGATTTCCACGTCACATAATTTAGAACGACGTAAATACATTATTTAATTATTGATATTGTCCATAATGTATTTAATTCACTAAAACCGAAAATACAATATCAATAAGAGAACAGTTTATTATTGTCTATGACATGTCAAACATTTTGTCATGTTTTTTATGGCAGATCGATATCGCGACCATACATTGGACAGTACATTAAATATTTGACAATATTAGAATATATTGCGGGACCATATTGCAGTAATATTTACGTAGATTGCTTAAATATTAACAGCCACATATTGACATAAAATTTTTCTCGTTTACAGACCCTTTAGATGCTAATGCAATATGCATATAAACACCTCTCATCTATGATGAAAGTATAATTGGTGGTTAACATTTTGATGGTATATAGGTATATAGAATATATCTAAATATTGGATAAATTTTATCAAATGTCCATTATTGATTCAATGAGTAATGATTATTCTTACTTCAATACCTTTATATTTTCTGTCGTTTTTGGCCTTTCTTAATTTTGATATAATTCAGTCATCGTCAACGGTTACATGTAAATTGTGCGTAAAACATTTCACCATGGTACAGTTCGCTGTGAACTATCAATAATCACCGTATACTATACGGTCTCCAATTTTATCAGATTCAATATGAACATTAATTCAATTTTCATAGCTGATTTTGGCAAAATTCATGAAATCAAGAATGAAAGCCTAACTTAACCTAACCTAACCTAACAAATTATTCCAGTATATCGGCCATTTTCAAAATATGTTTGCTGTTGACTTCCTTTGAAGTGTAAACCGACAAGAACCGTGCTTTATTTAGGCATGAATTTTATGTCAGGATTATATGACCCAAAGAGGTTGGACAGTCTTTAATATACAGCCATATTTCCCATACAACATTTCACGGTGAAGTGTGATACGGCGAATTGCATGCGTACAAGTTTTCGGACATGATTTTCAACGACTTCCACTCTATTCTCAATTTTTGGGTATAATAGTAGGCACACGATTGGAAACACTAATTTAAAAGGTAGACAAAATAATATATGAAATCACGTTTCAGCATTAAAATCGCATTAGGTATATAATATAAAATTATTGATACCTACATAACATCACAATATAATACACGGTAATGTAATAAAAATTCTGATGTAATAAAAATGTATCACACTGATTCGTTGAATAATTTATCAATCTAGATTTTCATTTCCTCTACAATCAATCACTGTGGATAAGTGAAGAAAGCAATAAAGACATACAAAACAACCGATCTGCGTAAAAGTGTCCGCCATCCATCACCGGCGGAATCTTTTACAAAACTTTCGACCACTGATGAGCTTATAAAAGCTTATAAAACTTTACGAATACGTTCCAAGAAAAAAAAATCTTTCAATAAACAACTTCCCTGCGTATATTATAACTTTTTTAGTAAAATAAATATTCATTTATTCATATAGATTGCCACCAATACCACCAATAGAATAATTATAATCTAAAATTAGTCTACTTTATCAACTTCATTATTATCAGTCTGATTTAATCAGCGTTCGAAGTGGACTGGAGCACAGCACCGGTTCATTAAATCTTCGAGATTATCACTCCGTCTCGTTTGAAATTTAATATAACCACCTGAGCTTATTATAATACACAGCAAAAAATCAATTATTTTTATAAAATATAATATGTAAAATTAAGTAAATAATATTTTCGGAAAATTATCGAGTGCTCCGGTTCGTAAAATTATCCGTTTGAAGCGCTGAATTTATATTGTTGATAGATAAAACCTCTCAAATGTCCTCCACCCTTCTCCATCCCTAGTTCTTTAGAGCCACTTAATTCCATCGTACCTTAATATTTCGTAAATTTGGCATACCTTGGGGCAGCCTTTCGCCCAACTTTCGAGTAAAACCAAAATATCGCATTTAGCAGCAGTCTGGTTTTGACATATTTAATAACATCGCATATTCTCATGTTTTCTCTCAATTTCGATCCTTTTTCTATCTTTGCGCGTTATGCCTAACATACACTTTTCCATACCTGCGCACTATATTATATTCTACGAAAGTTGGTCTTCCATTTCGACAGAATCCAATTTACTTTACGAAAACTCTAGACAGTTTGAGACTCTCTTGAGGCTTGCATAGCGGGTGTCAATATAGGTAAAATGTCGCATCTTGAAGGTAGATTGGATGAGAAAATGCACATTTTACTTTCATATTTTTAATTGAAAACAAAGTAACCGCATATGTCGTCAAATTATATTAATTAAATTTACATATTATTAATGTATTATCAAGTGCGTATATTTAATTTCTCATTATATATACATTAAAATTTTCGTGCCATTAATTGAATAAAAATAGAAGAGAAAAAAAAACATTTAAAAACGTACCCACGTGCTTGACCTTTATAAACAGTATAGTATTTAAATTTAAATCAAAGTCTCTCAAAATGTTTCTTAAACATAACTTGTATTGTTACTCTCGTGCTTTTGTTCTTCCCAGTTGTAGCGCAGTTATTTTGCCAAGTAATTTCATTCCCTTGAGTGCAAACAACGACTTTTAAATTGTTAAATCTGTTTTACTTAGAATATTTTCTATGTAGGTACTAAATGCACGAGTAAATTTTAATATCAAACTCTTAATGAAAACGATAAGAGTTTTATTGTCAGTTCTACAAAGAAACTCATTACAGCGTTCAGTTTTCTTATTGAATATGAGTAAAAGCAATTTCGTGGGTACTTTATAATATTCTGCGTTTAATATTTAAAGTTACCATTACGGTTCAGATATAAGTTATATATTGTTTTTAAGTTAACTCAAGATTAATTTCAAATGCTAAAGAATGTTTGGATTAACGTCATCATGAGGATTATACTTTTCCTAATAAACCAATATCGACTAAATATGCTATACGACCGTGAACCGCCAATACCTCCTAACTAGCATTTTTCTGAAATGGTGTTTTTAATGCCATCTTGTGGTCGGCTTGGAAATACACCATGTGGCAATAGCTCATAAATATATTTTTGCTCTAAATGTTTATTTTTCATTTATGGAAATATCTACTATCTTCCGTAGACCATAACAGTGCAAACAATATCTCCTAACTTGCGTTTGACGGTTGATTTTGTATGGGAACATCTTGCAACCGGTGTCACCATTCTATTTATTGAGTATTTATTTGATTTTGGTGTTATTTACGCTTGTTTTTTTTATTTATTTTATTGAATACATTAATGTAATACGTTTTTTTTGCAAAAATATTCCATAAAAATTCCCTTTATTTCACTATTTTTATCATTTAAAAATTCTTTTTGAAGATAGGAGGTTTTTCTTTATCTTGAATGACTTATATAATTTCTGTTAACTTTTTAAATTTTGTGGAAATAAAGTAAAATAATAACCATATGACTACTTAATATCACATGATTACAAGAGTTGATAGCTCCTAAGTGCAGTATTTGTGCCAATATTTTATATGCCAATAACTCCTATGTGTTATTAAAAGAAAATATAAACATTTATTCCGTATGATCTGTGAAAATATACCATTTATAATAATTTATGCCATTTGAAAAAATAATTTGTTTAAATATGTAAGTACAAAAAAAACGAGAAGGTTTATACCTCCTCCTGTAAAATTTACATTTTATGTAGATAGGAGGTGTTGGCGGTTCACGGTCGTAATAGCTTATTGGTATTTGTATACAATTCTGTATATTTTATTAACTCGATAGTATCAGTAACAAAATAAAAGTTTTTTTTAGAATAACTTGATATAGTGACCTCATTTTTTTGCGAATCTCACTGTACGGACTTTAAATTCGGTACACAGTTTCAAATGTGTATGTCCAGTAAGAGTCTTCTTTCAAAAAAATGTTAATGATCATAATTATTTCGCTAATGAGATATTTTCCGCTCGTAAGCAATTTTCAGATAAAAACGTAAAAATTACATGGATTTCGTCACTCAACTTTTCAAGATAATAAAATATACTATTGCGTTATTTTCATTGATTGAATCGCCATTTATTTTATATAATGTCATAAAAACGGTTTTTTAAATGACACTATCAAACTGTATAATTTACATAGATTCCATATGAATTGTGTTTAGAAATAAAGGTAATGCAAATGTAGAGTACATGGGTATCATTAATCTACTTTTCAAGAATATGAAACTTAAGTATTGCATTAGTACATGTTGTTTCGCGCGTATATTAAAGTGAGGGGACTTTTGCAATGAGTGTGATAGAGAGGATGGCGGAGATTTTAAGGTGGTAATTGTAATAAATATATGGACATAGTATTTGACCATCATCAATTAGAACATAACTGATAGAAGAGATGATAAAAAGGAGAAAATAGCATTTTATTGACTTTTGGGGGAAGTATATGTTTTAAGTTACTGTAATTAATAGTTTAAGGGCGGACATGCTCAGCGTAGGTCAAAATGGAGCTTTAATTGCATTTTCAAAGCATGATCCTGGACATTCCTTAAACGTTGTAAATAATCTATTTATATAATTTTGAAGCCTTATTATCCTTTATATTTATTTCAAACATTTGATGACTGCATAAGTATTTTATTACATAAAATAGTATTCTTTTAAATCTCTCGCTCTAATGTTTTAGAATATAGTCATATTTCAGTACATGCATGTGAAGTGGTGTTAAGATTTTTTACATTTATTAATTTTTAACGCATTTATAAAACCATTAGTATAATTTATGTCGACATTATTATAGTGAAATATTTACGATAAAAAATTATATTGATAATCTCTGTGATCCCAAATTTGACAAGAATTAGGCATTTTATTATTCAAAAAATGGGCAAAATAACACATTTGAAGATAATTCTAAAGATACTAATTATAAGCTATGGCTGCTGGTGGAAATAAAAATATATTTTACGAGAAGTGGATGACGATATTACATTTTAAAATATTAAATTTAGTAAATGAGTGGTTTGAAAGTATTACGCACAATTAAAAAAGTGAGATTTTTTCATGGTGTAAATTTTCAGTGTTTCACAGAATAATATATTTTATTTTTAAATTAATTGTATTTAAATAATGGGTTTTTTAGAAAGCTATTTATAGTTTATAAAACCTAAAAATGTGAACCGTAAGTCACCACATATCTTTGTTGAGTATCTATTGGATATTGTATAATATGTGTATTATGTTAATACGATTAAAATGCAAATTCAAAATCGCAATATTGTTTGTTACTTGTTAATTTACTTTGAATAATTTATTATCGTCGCTCTGGTGGAAAGACAGTGGACAAAGCTGGCGAAAGGTAATCAGTCTATGCCTCAGATAAGAGCTAAGATACATTTCACCAAAGTGAACAATGTTTCACCCTTGCTTCTACATAACGAGCAGAAGTCTTTTACATTTGCGCCAAAACACTGGGTGATTGCAACAGGCTTATGACCTAATGCATAGAATGTTGACATTATAATACAATAGAATTTAACAAAAGTTGTCAATGCGGCTTTCTGTGTAGGTATTATATTTTTTTATTTAGTTTATAATGTATTTTTAATTGACATCCAATTGTATCTAACAATATCAAAATTTCACAACTTAAATTAAATAGTTTCAAATTATTAGGTAGTAAAAAAAATTTTAACATTTTAGTTGCTACTTTATCAGTCGTCATTTGAATAATACACGCACCGCGGATACAATGTGTACCCCTAGTATAGTAGTTTTTGAATTGCAAATATACAAACACTTTAGTCAGTTGATACATAAGTAGGTACAATATATTATGTTAATTGTATTTCCAACGCTGAAATAATATAATAACACATTTTAATACTGCTAGTATTTCGTAATCTCGTAGGTAATCGGCACTCAAAAAAAATCACTAACAAACGGAAATAATTAAAGATCATTCAAAAATATAATAATATGTAATTGATATTTTGTTGAGAATACCTATGTAAACATTGTCACTCTTGTTTCAATTTTTTCTACTGGTGTCGCCACCTGTTTATCCTTGTGAGTTACTTTTTATTTATTGTTTCGCCTTATATAGCCTAGTAGTGCATAAACTGATTTAATTAAATAAATACTAAGGCCCCTAGTGTTGAATCACTGATATCTACGATAATAATATGGTAAAAAAGTAAAACCCTAGGCCTGAACAAAAACGATGCATGAGTGCGAGTGAGAAAGTATTCGGCACCCTTATAATCTTTGCGACACGCGCTAGAGTAAGATAAAAGGTTTACAGGTGTGTGGGATGATTTGCTATGGTGTCGCCGCCAAATCTTAGTTTGTTGCTTAACTAAGCATCGATAACCTGCGAGCGCGTGTTGCTAAAATTACTATTTTTGGTGTTAAACATAAAGTCAGTGGTAAATATTTTTAGTTAATTAAGTAGAAAATATGGTTCTGTGTGTTGTGTTAAAATGTGGTAGCCGTACAGACAAGCAAAAAGATGGTATTACGTTTCATAGGTAAGTTGATACATGTTCGTGATAATTTATTTGTATATTATTATATATTTTAATATCAAGTGATCTAGTGTTTGTTTAAAATAACTTAAATTATGGATATTTTTACCTAATGGTTGCATTGTGACCGCTTAAAAATACTATATAACGTAAAAAAAATGGAAAATTATATTCTAATTCTGAGCGTCTAGTGCAAACACTTTGGGCGAATACCAGCGAAATGGTCTATGGTCTCAAACATTTGTATACGAATGTGTTCGCTCGCCCACACACCAAACGCACGGCACGCAGCTTCATTTAGCAATGCAATGGGTGGCATCTAGATGTATCTATAGTCTAAGGCAGAGGTTCCCAACCCCGTGCCCGCGGAACGATTCGTATGTGCCCGCCACTATTCGACAGAGACAGAATTTTCACGCTAGCCTGACACACGCAAAAAACCCGACTTTATAACTTTTAACTTTATGTCCTACCACTGTATTATCCACCAGGAAGCTCTGTGTTGTAAAATATTACTATTTGAACACGTTATGAAAATAGTTACAAAAATAATCAATGCTATTCGAGCAGCTCTTTTGCAACACCGACTTTTCAAGGCCCTGTTAGAAGATACTGAAGATAAAAAAACATGATCTTATTTTGCATAGTGAAGTACGTTGGCTCAGTAAAGGAAAGGTTCTTACAAGATTTGTGAGTTTAATTGAAGAAATAAAAACATTTATAAACGATAAAAAGGAAAATTATGATGAACTAGCTGACTCTCGCTGGCTGATTGATTTGGAATTTCTCACAGACTTCATGGAAAAATTGAATTCTTTAAATTTGGAGTTGCAGGGGTAAGACAAAAACATAGCTGAAATGATAAGCTCTGTAAAGTCATTTATAGCTAAATTGGATTTGTTGATATCACATCTGCAGATCAATTCTCTCGTGCATTTCCCACATATGAATAAAATGCTAGGTAACAATGAATTAAACGGGTCATTAGTTATTAA
Source organism: Rhyacophila brunnea (assembly GCF_057557595.1). NCBI lineage: Eukaryota > Metazoa > Arthropoda > Insecta > Trichoptera > Rhyacophilidae > Rhyacophila > Rhyacophila brunnea. The sequence goes on along the minus strand of NW_028232796.1, from coordinate 18,657,534 downwards.
GCATCTTCAAGTGTTAAAAAAACAATTTGAAGAGAGATTTTTGCAGTTTACAGATATCGAGCCAATTGTTTCCTTCTGTATCAATCCTTTTACTTGCCAAATAAATGTAATGGAAATGGCCGCATGTATTGCAGATTTTGTTCAAGGTAGGACAGACGAACTAGAGTTAGAAATTTTGGACCTTAAAAATGATATTTTGCTTAAATCCTTAATATCAGAGGACTTTTGGAATACAGTGGACAGAGAAAAGTTCCCATTTTTAAAAAAAAGCGGCATATAAAATTGAATCATTTTTCGGTTCGACATATTTATGCGAATCATTGTTTTCAATAAAATCAAGATATAGATCTCGACTCATGAGCATCTTTATGATTGTTTGCTTATAGGAATATCGTCATACTCTCCTAATTATGAGGCACTGGCCAATGATATGCAATGCCAAAGATCACATTGACATATTGATATTCTATTTTTTTATAAAATGTTTTCTTTGTATTTGTGTTTTTTGTTTACTTTGCTTACGTTTTGTAAATACATTTCTCTGTGTGTATGCAATTTGAATAATAGTTTTATTATTTTGAAACATTTTTGTTTATTATTTATTAATAAATTATGAATATAAGAAAATAAATTATGGGAAAATGAGAAGTTATGGAAGGAGTTTGTCGATTAAAAATAGGTGGTGCCCGCCACCCTACCGATATTTTAGAATGTGCTCTATAGTACAAAAAGGTTGGGAACCCCTGGTCTAAGGTAAAGCCTGTTTTTTGACACCACTAAAAACAAAAGTGTCATAAATATAATATGTTGTGTCTTAATTATATTTATTATGGAAAATACTTTATGAGAGCCCATTTAAATAAATAATTATCATCGATCTCTTGTTATTATCTAACTCTTCTATATATTCCATCTCTTTCCAACACTGTTATAACATATAATTGATTTTTTTTATCGGATACAGGACAATTAATCATCCAAAAATATTTTTAATGATTTACTTACCCTCACTTATAAAATAATAATTTTAAATGATAAATAAAAATAAAAATAACAAATACTTCAAAATCGTCAGTTCTATTTTTTGAAGAGTTTGAATTTTTCTAATAATATGCCATTCCATCAAGAATTAACAATGAAAACAATATTATTAAATTTAATGTATTTCGCATCACGTGTATAATATTGTATGATATGCGCAAATAACACCGTTTGGAGATAAGGGATTAATGTTTTTATATTTACAGTAAAAAAATGATTTTTAAAATATAATTAAAGTATAATATATATTATTATGTACCCTCCTAATGGTTACCATGATTTTACAATAAGCTGTAAAAATCATACTAATATAAAACTGAGTTATTTGTAAAATAGTGTTACTATACATTATCCCGATGGCCAAGCAGCTAATGTGGCAGCTTATAATGTCAAAAAAATACACATATTGTATTTCAATTTAAGCTTGGAGTCTGGACCTAATAGATTGAGCAAGTATCTAACATCCATTTCTCGTAAAAAACAAAAATATCTGTTAATACAAACCTCTACCCTGTGGAGGCCCATAATATGATCATATCGTATCAGGATTGAACGTGATGAAAAAAATAAAAAAATAATACATTATCAAGAATTGAATAATATCTAATATTATACAATCAAAAAATATATTATTTTTCAGTGAAAATTAATGAATTTAAAAAAATGAATGGTTTTTGCAGTTTTCAATTTAGTCATAATTATTTTTGAAATCAGATATTTCACAGTTACCATATCTTATACCCGCGGTGTGAATACCATTTTTTTTTCTGTTAAATAAAGTAAAGGGTTTAACTTTTGTAAAGATTCAGGAGAACACCTTGCAAAAAAATTCTAGAACTGTAGCAGCTAATTGCTTCACGTTGAATAATTAACACGACCGTGCAAAATAAAGATATCTCACTTAATTAGAGAACAGCTGTGTGTATTTGCACTTTTTCTTTTAAATTTTCTTCTTTCGTTTTATTACAAAGTAGCTCTATCCAGAAGAATTTTCTTAATTAGATCATAAAAGATTTTTTCAAATGCTCTAAAAAAGAATAATTATGTAATTGGAATGCTCAGCAGAAATACAAATACTAATAATAATGTGAAAGGAATAAATTTAATTAATATTAATATTGAAATTATTGTCTATATAAGATATGACGCAGTATTTTTTTATTTTTATTTTTACAACGTTTTTTTTTATTATTACAACGTTTTTCTTAGCTCGTATTCTTATCTGTCCGGTGGTTGTTTGTCTGGTACATATCTTGCAATCGATTTTTAACTAACTTCCAGACTAGCTAGACATTCGAAACTTTTAGAATATATCAGAACACGATGCCAATGCATTTTTTAATACTTTTAGCCATCTTTAAATAGAATTGATTTCATTTTCAGTTAATTCTGTTTTGTATGAAAAGTTATTTCGACACCATTATTGGTTACTAGGGGTCTGGGGTCCTAGCAACTAAATTATTAATATATACGTGCGTTACTATGGAAATCAATATGACGTGTCAAAATGACATTTCAGTATTATTTTTATCAAGTACAATTTTTTTTGAGCGTTTAAGCTAGTCAAGACAAGTTTATATGATTCAACAGACAATTTAAAAACGTTGTATATAAAAAGTTCTTTTTATCTTGTAATTATTTTATTAACATTACATTATTTAGAATTTATTTTTTACAACTACTTGTAACGAATTTTAACTTAGGTTTTAAGTTTTAAACAACATATTATACTTAAAAGTAACATTATCAATGCTTATATATCTGAGAACAGAAAAATTATATATCTATGGACAAACTAAAAATTCTCATATTTTTCTTATTCAAAATGATATTCTCGTCGTATCTTGTAAGTATATTCAACATTTCATTTTTGTTTTATTAAAGTTTCAAAAAGCGCCAAGTTGAACATTGTTTAAATATGCGCGGATTCTTGCGTCACTTATTTCATGTTTTTGAAGAGAAATATTTCTATTTTCTCTTTGCGAAAAGTTGCAACCACTTTCCATTTGTTCACTCAGTGCTTGGAAATTGCAAATATATATCTGTAAATAATATTTATAAAAATAATTTTATTAATTTTAAAACATTGTCGTTCAAAATTGCGTAGCTATATAAATATAATATAGATCATAATTATTTATTATATTTTGTCTTCCTACAATGTTGATCTCAACCTGGGTTCGGCGGAAACCTAATGATCAGCAAATTATATTCTTTTTAACACTATAACAAGCCCCGATGCCCAATGACAGTTGTGTAGTGAAACTGCAGTTAAGTTAATAATAGAAGTGAAAAAAACACCCAGACTTTGAGAATATCATAAATATTTAATATACCCGCTAGACCCTTACGCACTGTTTCTTGTAATAATATATCAATCACAAAGCTAACGTAGCCAATTTTACAGTATTTTGAAAAATATTGTGCTATAGTTATTATTGAAGAAGTAAGAATTATATGTGGGAGGGATATTTTGTAGCAAGAAGAATAAAAGATTAATAAAATGGGGTTTAATAGCCATTACGGATTGTCACAGACTACTACACACTGCTTATTTTATTTTTGTCAAACCTTCATTAAATGTAATCCCATTACTTTTTGATAATGTGGAAGTGTGTGAATATAAATCTTATATCCAAAGTATATAAATAAAATACTTTTTCTATATATTTTTTTAATTTATAGTTAAATACCTAAATATTTTTTAAGCAAAATTTCCATGCGTTGCACATTTTATGAGGTCACACAAAATCAAGGGAGGAATACTTATAATATGTTTAATTATAGGATTAGATACCATGTTGGTGGGAAATTTTTCACCTACTTTACTATGTATAATATTGCTTAATTATTTTAAGTTCGAATTTTCAATTATTTTTTCATTTTATTTTCTGGACCGGTTAGATAGAGGTTTTTACAAAATGATTTAAGAGTTTTTCCATACAAATCATGGTTCTACGTGATTTTATAAAAATCATTGTCGCTTTAAAACTGGTTGAGTAGATATAAATAAAAATAATTATCAAATTATATTGAATAGAGAAAACTATGTTAAAAACAATGTACCTATTAATATTACAATTAATTGGCCACAATTAACATAGGTGTCATTGATCAACTTTTTGAAATATTGCATTACTACATTTTGCACATGTAACGAGGGATATTAAGGGCTCGAAACTCTGCTTAACTTTAATATAAAACTGTTTATTTTTAAGGTTGATTATGTGTACTCTGAATATATACCGTGATTGTTTTTATAATCATTTACATTCAAGTAACTATTATCAATTAGTCTCATCTACAAGAGGCTAAAGCTTATTTTTCAAAAAGCTTTTTCACGTTGGAAAGGGTGAAGTTTGAATCATTTTACCTGTCACAAATATATATCAATTATTTTCACGATCAGTTCCATCCGACATGCGAATGATAAATGACCCTGAACGTTTTGTTTATTCCGTGCAAAGGGTAATATGTCATATTAGACATATAAAAAATACTTTCATATTTACAGATACCTACACAGTTAGCATGTAGTAAAAAATGTACATCGATTATCTATTTAAAAAAACACAATCATTCACAATGTCTCACATGTTTTTTTACAAATGGAATTTGAAAATATATTACAATATTTAAAAATAAAGTTTTTGATACTTCTACAACTTGGGGGTTTTGAATTTCAAAACTAAAATAATAGTTATCTAGATATCTAGATTCACCTGCGATGGCCGCGCGGCTTAAGCGTCGGCCTATAGCGTCGTGGGTCCCATGACGTGTGAATCCTGGGTCTAGCAAGTACACAATATTGTTTTTCAATTTTTGTATGAGTCAGAGTAAAGGCTTAATAAGTTTAGCAAGTAGCTGATATCCATTATTTGTAAAAACAAAATCTGTTAATACAAACCTCTACTTTTTGGAGGCCCATATGATCATATTAGGATCGGACATGGTCGGAATTGAAAAAATATAGTCGATATATTATATAACTACAATTTAATAACATAAGTATATCTAATATTAATTCAACTTTACCAAATAGTAGATGATAAAAATATGAAGATCACCCTGATAGAAGATGTTACAAGATAACGTAGCAGGCATATATTAAGTTCAACTTTATTCAATACCACGAATTTATTCTTATTTTAATAGTTCGTATTTCGACATATTCAATTTCTCCATCCAAGCCGATTTTATTTTAATTTATCTAATAAATACAAATAAAAAGGATTTCAAGTGACGAAAACGATACTTTTTATATATATATACATATAAAAAATTAAAACTTTGAATTATTCAACAATCTTTACTGTGCCTACATTAAAGAAAACTTAATTAATTAAATTTCAATAATGAACGTGATCCTAAAATATATGTAATAATATGACGGGATCCTTTAAAGATTGACTTTGACTTTAAATAAAAAATAATTTTCCTTTTAATATTTTTATATACGATTTTCAATTAAATAATTAAAATGTTAAATATATATTTTTTAAATATATCAAATTGCAAGCTTTGTTAGAATCTCTAAGAAATCTACCGTTACTATTTTACTAATTTAACTGCGTTTCATAATACATCTATAGTTTTATTTTATAGCTCTTATAAGCTAATGTATTATTTTTCATGTTTTTATGTCTCATAATAATATGTTTGTTACTGTGGCGGAATCATATTAGGTAAGATTATCTCTGATACGTCAGAAGCGACCCTCATAACTATATCGAATATAATATAATGTGACATTGTCCTAATCAGAGGTAAAATCTTACTGGATTATTCGCCCGCATGCCTTTCGGACTAAATATTCAACAAACTTACATTGATATCTTATAAACAAAATAGTTTTCATTCTATGACAAATTCAATGATCTAGGTATATTATTTAATATAAGATAGTGTCAATGAACTTTCTATGCACAAAACCTTAGTTGAATATAATAAAGTTAACTGGCATAATATTTTTTATAGTTAATACGATAATTAGTTGCGAAACAAAATAATGTACCTGTGTAAAAATACACGACGTTATTTAATATTATGAATTTTAATAAACCACTTTTATTCAAAGAATAATTCACAAGATTTGAGAGAGTAAAAATCTTTATATTATTAAACATACATAACTTGAAAATACCTGAGATACATACCTACTAGAAAAAATCACATTAATCCCAGCTTATACAATGATTTATATTATATTAGCGATCTAATTTCTAAATTAAGAAATAAAAATGGATTGATACCTATATAAATTGTGATATAATATTATTATGAATTTTTTAAAGTGTTTCATAGTTCTGATACATTTTTCGACATGGATTTTAAAAGACTTCCGAATATTTGATAATTAACCAAAAATTTGATTAATATTTAGTTATTTTTTACAAAAATAGACGTATTCATTTTTAAATTATTTGTATTTCGCGTTAGTTATTAGATATAATGAGGAACTGCCAAAAATTAGCATGTCTCAAAATCATGTTATATGAAATAATTGCAATTTGAAGTGTGACATGTTCTCTAAAATCAGGCACAATGCTAACTTCTTTGTGCTTTATGTGCATGTTCTATATATAAGATGACCTTGATTTTTTTCTAGCATATATATTTATATACAGGCACACAATCTTTTGTTAACTGTAAATACCTAAATTATCGACTTACCAACTTTTGGAAGCAACCTCATACGAAAAAAATACTCAAAAATCATGTGATTTTTCGCGTTTCACTTCCGTTTTTCCCTAATGTTAATAAAAATTGAATTTATTTAACAGTTATGGCGACAATTTGAATATTCAAATTTTTAGTATACATAAATTATTCTAAATCTTAATAATACTGATTTATGAGAAATACCACTACTTGTAATGTTATGTACTCGTATGATTAATTAAAATTCATAGTTCATATTATTAAATTCTTATGAGTTAATTTAGCTTTTACATCGTAAGTATGTCAACAAAAATTTCTACGTAATTACCGGAGGGTAAATAATTTGTGTAAAATACGTGTTCTGCGCTATATAATTATCAGAAAAGTGGTTTTCACATTTATTAGAAAATTAAGATTTCTTGTATCATGATCGGTAGTTAACTAGCTTGTTTAGCATAGATTTTACATGTTATTTATGCATTCAAATTTAAGTGAGTAGGGAATAAACATCTAATTTTTGGTTGTGAAATAGCAGGATTATTTTATTTGAATTCCAAGAAATTACATTTTTATACGAATAATAAATGAAAACAAAAATGACAAGTACAACAGTATGTATTCTAACCAGTGATTTTTTTATAATAGTACCTACATATTAATAATAAAATATAACCTAACGTTATAGTAAAGTATGTGTATTTAAAAGAAAAATACTAATAAACAGAAAGGTATCGACATAATATAATCGTAATAAAAAATCGAATACATTACATTTTAAAATAAATATGGATGCCATTATTGAAATATATTCATATTATGTAAGAATTCACAGAGACAAGAAAGATATAATAATAGGAATGAGAAAATATACATATTTATACATACGGTTGCGTTAAGATCTATAATTATACATTATTTTGGAAATGACACGTTTAATAGAAGAGGGTGAGCTATTTACAGACCTACAAACTTATCTGAAGAATGGGATGGGGGAGCCACTGTCGAAAACTACCCAATCAAGACTCGTAACTGGACGAAATCTGACATTCGAATGAAATTTTTAAAATGGCGTCCTATGGTAGTTCGTAGTTTCATGTTTGGCCATTTTACAGATAACTTTATAGGTTTGTAATAGATTTTGGAAGAAAAAAATATCATAATAATAATTACAGGAGTGTCGGGTCAAAGCATAATTACGTTAATTGACATGGTAAGTATATAATATTATAATACAATAATAAATATGTCTTAAAAAAAATTCTTGTTAAATTTAGTAGCGTTATATAGATTTTAACAAGCTGTTTTTGTATTTATTATCATTCGGAAAACAATAAAACGTGTTTTCATTTATTTTGATATAGGTAGGTATTTTTTAAGCAAATTATTGATAACAAAGCATTATTAAAGGTATATTTAGATATACCGATAAAACGGCTGACTTATATGATAATCATTTATGGCCATGTTTAATATCCGTATACAATATAAATTTACTAGTAAATAATAATATCTAAGATCATTTCGTTTCACCCTAATACATTTTCTTAACATACATGAAGATTTCAGTGGTGGTTTTGAGAAGTTTTATAAACATTAAATGAATATTTTAAACAAATATTCTGTTACCATTTATTTTAAAATTACAGTTAAATAATATAATCAAACAAGAAAAATTCAGTTATAGTCATATTCCATATGTGACAACAAAACATATGTACTTCGTATGCATTCACTACGATCTCGTTTTTGAACTTATCTACTCCGGAACTTTTAACTAATTACGCAGAATATATCATCCTAGATGACTAAAATAAAAGCATTTTGATTAGTTATATCAATAAAATGTCGATGTTCTAATATGCAAATGGTTAAAAGGTTATATATGTGCTATCACTTTAAATGGGACATAACCGATGGGTTAGATTAGAACAAATCCAAAACGAAATTATTAATTGTCGATCACCTGACAAACTTTTTACCAATAGATTAAAGCATTTGGATAAACTAAGCGACTGTACAATCGTATCCGGAAATTTATACATAAACAGTTCACCGTAGGAGGCTTATTCGTGCGCCGCAGTACGTGAAACATGAGTTCGTGTAACATTTAATCAAATGACGAGTTCTTCGTTGAACATTTCATCGTGGAGTATATTTGTACGTATGCTACAACATGTGGCAAATTTTATGAGATGTCTTTACTAGGTTAAATTAGGTTAGGTTAGGTTTAATCTAATTGGAACAGTACTATTTGCAAACTATCGCCGCATTTTGTAAGATATGTACAAATGTATTCCACGGTGAAATGTTCAACGAAGAACTCGTCATTTGATAAAATTTTATACGAACTCATGTTTCACGTACTGCGGCGCACGAATAAGTGTCCCACGATGAACTCCATACGTACAACTTACATGTAACCACTGTACAATATATACCCCGGTATATGCCTCAATGCCTGTGATTATAGCGAAAACAAAAATTTAGGCGATTAATTGCGATATCCAAAAAACCATGAGTAGTTTCATCAATATAGATAAATAATTTACGTATACAAGACAGAGAAGTTTTATAAACTTGCGCGATGATATTATGTAACGACTGAAATTTCGTGGCTAACTATTTTATAAAATTGCTATTATATAAACACTCGATCTGTTTATTACTAAGTAAATATATAGCAGTATCAATACCGGTTGCATTTTAAATTTGATTACGCAATATTTTGGAAATGGCGGGTTTAAAGAAGCTGATAAATCACCATTGAATGGATTAACTTCTCATGCTCAGAATGCTTTATTTAGTAAACATAAAAACATACTTAATATGGAGACTAAGTAAAAAAAACTATTGACAGTTTACAAAAGAGATATGTGTTATACTTATTTATGCATACAGAGCCTAAGTGAATTAGGTCTTTAAAAAAAGATTAGTAGTAATATTTACCGATTTTTATCCTAGTGAAAATCCTGAATATTTAATTAGCATATTTTATAAATTACTGTGAAAGGAATCAGATTCTAGCAAAAATCTGTCATTTTATAGGAACTTATTTCATGGTTATTGTCAATAGTCATAAATTTTGATGACATACTAAATCTTATGTCATAATAATAATACACTATTTGATTTACGACACGCATTCACAAATAAATTGATATTGTATCGATTTAGTTTCTGTGCAACTTTATTAAATGTACCAACATTTCTATTTTTAAGTATAATATACATATTATTACACTTCCTATCTACATAATATAAAAATATTGATACATTATATTACACCCACTTCAATAATGATAATGTATTAGGTATATTATTGTTTATGAATATATTTATTACAGCCCATATACAGTGGGACAAATAATTGGCATTTAACTCAATCTATTGTTTTAACATCCATATTAGTATTGCAAATCTTTTTATTATTTATATATAGTAAGGTTAACAAATTAAAGCTTTAATATTGTATACTTACAACTTACTTACTTCACCCTGTTACGCCGCAGTGTTGAGGCAGACGGCAACCAGAAGATCACGCCACTTTCATCGGTTCATAGCCACGTGAGACCTGCAACGTGTAGATCACTTTTGTAACACCGCTGCATGGTAGGGGATATCATTGTTGTCTTCAAACTATATATTAAATAGGTACATATTTTAAACGTCGTAGACATATCGTAAAATATTGTATCCGACTCACAATCTAATAGAATCATCGTAATTATTACGCAGTAAGGTATAAATACTATAACTTTGCACTTTTTACTACACTGAAACGTCTCTGCCTGATCACCTCGCATAAAATTAGATCAAATAATATTCACTCGTATTAATATATGTAGTAATAAATAAATAATAGATTATATATGTCAAAAAAATTATTGGAATTTATATTATATCATTTTCATCCAAGAGCCGGAGTGCAAAGCTATAAAGCGTATACTCTACCTAATGCAACGTGTAAAAAATATTGTTGTACCGTGGTGGTGTCTTAAAATAATTAGTAAATTTTCGTGTACAAGAAAATAAATATTATAGTCTTCCAGTAAATTTTCACAAAAATCGAACCGATATTTCCCGCTTTCGGTGGGAAAAATACTAATTTATTCACCCTGCTATCATACGAGTGAACAAATCAATGTTTAATTAATTTTATTCAACGAATAATTCACAAGATTTAAGAATGTAACATTCTAATTATTGAACATACATAATTTTGAAAACACTTCTGAAAAAATATATTATAACCAATAGAAAAAATCTTTTTGAAAAACGTAAGATATCCCGCAAGAATCTCTCGGGTTTCGCGCCCACGCACATAGACCACTATGCTAAAGGTACCATACTTAATTACGACAAATTTTAGCTAATGGCTCTTACAATACTCTCTGAAGCGCTTTCTAAATTGCGCTACTATTGGCTATCGGCTTTTGTATTTTGAACCAAAGTAGGTATTACTTTACTTTTTTCAAAAAGATTTTTTCTTTTGGTAATAATATATTTTCTCAGAAGTGTTTTCAAAATTATGTATGTTCGAATCAATGTTTATTGATAATTTAACATTATTGACTGCTTTTGGATTATATTAGAGATATATAATTAACATAATATATAAGAATAAGATTAATTAAGTGTTTTTAATTCAATTTAATGCTTGACAAATATAAAATAATCACACGTCAAATGATCTAATTTATTAATATACAATCACATTCAATAAAGCATTCATTCGTAAAAATAATTATTTTGGCACATAACAAAAGCTAGACCACAACCATACATTCTCTATCTCACCGGGTGTCAGATTATGAGAGTCATATTCTGTCACAAAAGCGCTGATAATCCAATCCGCTGAAAATATGGTACCTGGAAAAGCGACAAAGATTAATGGATCCGTAATTTTTATTTTTGCCGCCATTCTTTGGGGAAACTACGCCTTACGTTCGCACATTTTTTCATTAATTTTTCCCACTTTGGGCGGTTTTTTGTCATAAAAATTATGGAGATGCGTGGACATTTTTTTTGTATAGCCTCTTGAAGTGAAGAATGAAACCCGCCTTTTGTGTTGTTATTATCATGTTATCCCTCGCATTAAAAAAATTCGTAATGTAATTTATATACCTAATTTAATATAAATTACGACAAGTTATCTGTGGTACGTAATAAAAAATGTTTTATAAATTAGTATCACCACCATTAGGTATAGTGCATAGTTGAGGCTTATAAACCGATACATTATTAATTATGAATTGGTCAACTGAGCTACTCGTAATTAAGGTGTTTTTTAATTTAGTTCAAATTTGTCGCAGTTTGGGCAGTACATAAAAACACCGGAAGAGCCAGTCATGCCTGCGACAGGACGCTTCCTTAAGCCGTTAGCCAGCTATTTGTCTCTTTTTGAGTGACTCGTACAGTCTCTCTCCCGCGTCACAGTGAGATGTTGACAAAATGTAATCCCGCACATTTTGTTATTGACTTATATCGAGGTATATTTTTCTTTACCTCAGTATTCTCCAATAATAATTATATTTTTGTCATAGATATAATAATATACAAATCTTTACTGTTTAATAATAATTGTTAAAGTAAATAAACTTCATCTTTGGGTCAGTCCGTATGGACATAAATTCTATGTCATATTTTTTCATAGCTTATTAACATTGTGATGAGATGATAATATTATCTTTCAAGCTTTATATTGTCCACTTTGACAGAAATCATAAGTTATTAAGTTACAGTTCGTAAGTACGTAGGAAAAATAATTAATTCCCTACGTATTAAATTTCATATTTTTGTTCGTTTTCTTTCCCATCTAACAGTCTGACCACCTGACTTAAGTTTCACAATCATCATCTGAGGATTTTGCGTGCTTCATTTTTAGTATTTGCAAGATACATTTAGTTTTGAATCTATCTAATGTAGCCTCGCCGTGTATCATAATTATTATTAATCTACGGTACTTATTATTTAATATTAAGGTACATATGTACAGTTTTCTTTACTTTACTATTCATTTCCTGATCGGCAACCAAATCTTAGCCCCCCATCATAAGAACAAGTATTTTTTTATTTTAAATGGTCCTGTCTTCAGTGTTTAATTAATTTCTGTAGTCTATTCTTGCCTACAAAAATATAAAATTCCTATTTACAGCTTGTAAAAGACAGCTTAATATTTTTCATTGTCACATTCGCAGTTTTTACTGCATTACGATTATTTTTTTACACAATCACAGATATTATAATAATTTCTATGACAACTCGGGTTTTATTTTATTGACTTACATAATATACTTATATTGCATATTTTCATAATAACAATCGGTCACATATTGAGAATTCTTATTAAAATAACTGCCCAAATAAAACTCTATTTGAAACAATCATTCATCCAGAATACAATCAGAACTAATAGATTCTCACAACAAATCTTGCATTCCAATTTAATCCTGGCCTTCTAAAACTGACCAAAGACAAGTGTGCCTAACGGGAAAAGTTTTTAGTTTTTCTTCCTAGAACCTTCGAAAAACTCTCCAAGCTCGAAGTCCAAATTACACACCATTTGCAGGGAAAGCGTTTCGAGCAACCGGAAAATTATCATGTTCAGTAAGTTTGATAGAGGAAAATGCTTTTTAAAACTAATATCAGATTTTTTGATTAAATTCTATTTGACATCTAGTAAATTTATTCTGACTAACATAATTATGCATCAATAAGTGTTTGAAAGTAAGGCGATCTAATATAATTCAATATTTTTTTCACGTTTAGTTTCAGCGTATAAGTTTCATACAGTTTCCATTGGTGTCAGTACGGACAGTCGAAAAACTACCATGGCATATCAGAAAATGGGACACATAACTCTTTTCTGATCGACTTCTGAAAAACCAAGATGCTGTTACGAACACCTACCTTTGTTAAGAGTATAATGTAATATGCCATAAATGTATCTCATTCTTTTCGGGGACAATGGCATATAGTCTTAACTCCTAAGGGCCCTTGAATGTGTTTTTAAATTAGGTAACTTAAAAACCATATTTATTTTATTTGTCTTAATTGTCAAAATTGTTACTTAATAAACTATCGACGTAGTATTATATCATTTAATCAATGCACGAATTCTCACATTGAAACCATCGCTATCTGGCCTAAAACCTAAAACTTCGCATATGAGGAAGAAAATATGGAATGGTTCATGGAATTAGTAATCGCATCTTTCACTTTCAGGGCGAATGCATTTATCCGTTTAAGTACTAATCAATAATTTGTCATTATTCATAGCAACGTTCTCTAAGATGTTTTAAATTTTACTTGGTCTATTTTTTTTCTATGCTTTTTTAATATTACTGATGTTTCTTTTTCAAAATTACATATTTTCAATAAATGAATTTTACATTCATAAATATTGCATAAACTTTGTATGTATTGAATAAAACATATATTTATTAATAACTGGTTCGTATTATTAATCATTTAAAAAAAATGTAGAAAAAATTTTATCCCAAAATTAGCGGTACTTACCCCTTAAGGGTATTATGTAAATTATGTTAGTTGAATAAAGAATGTTACATTCTTATATTTTGTATATTGTTCGTTGAATAAAAAAAAACAGTTCAATTAAAACATATTATCAGTAAGTACACGTACGTTAAACTAAAAATTGGAGATATCCTTATGCCATAAATATGAATCAAGATAACTACCTACATAATAATTATGAATACCTTGATTCAAACTGAAATTTGAAACAACCCTCGGACGCATAGCTATCAGTATTTTTTTGAGATAATTATTTTATAGATAACTTTATATTGGTAACCCACGTTGGGAAACCGATGGATAGGTTCGTGTCTCACTCGGTTCAAATATTTTTCAAAAATATTTTTTACAATTCTTATGTATGTTTTTGAGGTACACATTCCAATCTATATAGGTTTTATAATAAAATAAAAGAATCAGAGATTCGACTCAAATTATTTTGATCGATTAATCAATGTCTCTTGTCTTTTAGTTTTTTGTTATTTGATTTATAAGTGACATTCGCGTGATGGATTCATCTACGTATTTCTTGTTCACAGCTTTCTGTCTACGAAAATAATAGCGTAAAGTTAAACTTTTGATATTTATTATCCCCATAAACAAAGCAATAATAAAAAATAAGCGGATACCCCGGTAAGTCGAAACTCATACGCACATTCCGAGGCAGTATTTCGCCCGCGAGAGTGAAATTGGCGCTCTTTTCTCCCGCCATAAATCCTTCCCGCGGCGAGTGCTAAATCCACTCCGCAATGAGAAACAACAAATATCAGCGTCACCAAATTGGCCTAAAGGTATACACAGAAGGCATAACGGCACAATTTGTATTTATACCCCTATTTAAAATTATGTCAGTGTTAAATTATCCTGCACATACAAACATTTCAACAGTCCTGTTTTAACAATAAAACGATAATAAAATATAAAATGTATTATATTGAATTCTTAAGCTATCTGTCATATCCGTAAGTATTTTATTTGTCAGAAATAATACCATTATATATTTTTTAGAAACCTTGTAACTCATTCACTGCGTACCAGTTAATTACTATTTCATTAACACATTTAATTATCATGCAAATAGTATATAATCACCATCTAATCCCTACACGGCAGCCCTATGAGAATAAATTATCTTTACTCTATAGCAGATTCGTCAATTGACGAGTTTCCATATTCTCTGGCGTTACCTAACTTTTTTTAATTAACCACATTATGTAGAAGTAAAATAGCGAAGACACTTGATAATTTTAACTAATATATTTTACACTAAAATTAATATGATAAAAGTATGAGGTTTTCATCAATTAATCTGTTAGTTTTTTTTTGGGAAATTCTTTATTAATTTCATGCTGTTCTATTGAGTTCTTTTTATAAAAATATAGGCATTATCAACCACCATATTGTATGTATTTTCAATCTGATGCTTGCTTAACTATGAAATTATTTTTCAGTGCAATAATACGAGATGATTAGAAACTGGGAGACTATGACGGTTATTTATATGATAGCAACACGTCTCAAATAGTATGACATGTATTGTCATTAACGACTGCCCAATACCATAAAAGGAGCTACGAGCTCTAAGAGTTGTGTTATGCATCACTCGAAATGAAACAGTTTACGAACCGGAGCGCTCGACATTTTTATGAAGATATTTACATAGTTAGCAAATTTTACGTGTATTTTATAAAAATAAGTGTGTTAGATTTTCTATTATATGCCCTGTCTAGCTCAGACGGTCAAATTACTTTTTCCACGAGATGTCGCGATAATTTTACGGATTTCACGAACAGGAACTGGTGCACTCCGGTCCATTTCGAGCCCTGGTTATGTGATTATCACATAATTGTCGCCCAAAAATCTAACGAAACACTTAAATAATAAAATACCTAATTCCGGAGTTTAAAAAAAATAGTGAAATAAATGGAAGAACACAATGACAAAGTACTCAATACAGACACTTAACTTAATTAAAACTTCAATGTAAAAACAGAACCACCTTGTACAAAAAAGCAAGGGTATGGTTCATATAGGTTAGGTGCGGATTCAGAATCATTCATTTTCTTTTCTCATTTCAAGGGGATGAATTCGAGGGACATCACTTATTTATAATAAATTTTAAAGAACGTTCTTTGTAAAATTCAAATTAAGAAGCATCAAAAAATAGTCAATTTATCATTCAAAAATAATACAATATAATTAAAATATTTCCTTTGTAAATTGTATGTTAAAAGTTGCGATGAAAAATATAAAATCGTTTTATTTACGGGTAATGAAAAACCGTTATTTATTTACCTACCTTCTGTTAGTAGCATCGTAGCTGTAAGTGTAACTCGCCGAGCGGGCAGTAGAGTGCGCCACGGGAGTCTGGTAATGCATTTACCGTTTACAATCCTGCCATTTATCTTCCGGCGCCTCCCACGTTGCCGCTCGGAATTATTTCGACGCCTTTCGCGCGTCCTTGCCGCTTTACATTTTCGACGAATCGCCGCGCCTGCTTTTGGCGGGAAAAAACTCGCGGAAAAAACTGTAAAATATTCCTATTTTGTGTAAAAATATTCTCTATTTTCATTCGTGATGATTCTGTAATATATGACTATTCGTTTATATTAAAATATAGCACTCAATACAACTATGATTGTTTAAATTTGTTTATAAATCCAAAACAATTTTAACGATTATTTATAAATAAAGAATTCTTTAATAATATTATATGACTATATGCTCATACCGATTATTTTTCATCAATAGATACTTCAAAGCTAATTCCACTGTTTATTTATAAATTTACGAATAAACATTGTTTAATTTATGGACGATCATATATTTGAGTCGATATAAAATATCCATTTAAAATAAAAATTAAAGAGAAATAAATCTGTAAATTCAAAAACGTACCAAATTAATTATTATGCATGAAATAAATATCAAACTAATCCATTTAACGTCGCTAAATAAGTAAACATCATACAGAAACATTTTCTCTTTACAGTAGCGAAGAGTCAATTAACTTTTGGATCCTTAAAAAAATAGAGACTTATATCTATTTTCCTTTCACACACAGATATTTAGAAACACTAAGATAATTGTCTTTTTTATATATTATTATAATTATTATAAACGTAAGTTTATAATAATTATCCAAAAATTGAGAATAAAATGAATATATCTTTATCATTTATTACAATATAATAATATTTAAATTCATTTATGTTACATAATGAATTAATATTAAAATAATCTTTGTAAGAGATTCAGCGTTTACATGCTATCAATTTAGGATGATTTGATACTACTGTGGCAGTATTACATCTAATTTCTTGGTAAAATTTACTATTTGAACAAAATGCGTGTTGTATTCAATATTTTTACATATATTAAAAACCCACATTATACAAGTTCAAGACGAGACTATGATAGTAGAAAGATTTATTTGTAAAAGAAAATCCAGTGTTCACTTGATCACAAAGAACAAGTATCGAAGTGTTCTATATAAATATACAAATTTTCTTTTACTCGTAAGGATTACCATCTTTAATCATTTTATATCAATGTATTATTTAAAGGTATATAAATATCTTGATTTTTAAATGGCAATAGAATTTTTCTAGCATTTACTTGCATATGTTATTAATAAAACATCTACAAAACACTGCAACATTGAAGGGTATAATAATATAATAGTTCACTTTACACGTCATAATAATTATGGGCATGTTGTAAAAAAAACATTAAATTTAATACATAAGCTTCATATTATAAATTCTATAAGTAAAAGAATTATTTTTTAAACGAAATAAACTCTGTCAACTTTTCTAATAGGTACGTAAAAGAAAAGACTTATTTCCATTATGTAATAGTTTCTATTCTATTAGACTGGGCATTGAATGAGTACTAAAAATTTAATTTTCAATGAGATTTTCTATCCGAAATAAACCTTTTTCTCTCACTCTGGTAAAGTCAAGATGTCTGATTCTACTGATTAAACACGAACAAATTCGCGGCGAGAGTTTAAAAAAGCCTCGCTGGAAAATTAAGACAGGCGAACGAGAAAAATTAGGCCGTGCTAAGAATAGAGCTTTGGGGATTTTCAACTTATTTTGGATTGCAGCGTCAAATGGAAAATCTTCTTCAAAGGCAAGTGATAATGGCTACAATGTTTTCTAATTGCTACTTTGTAATGGTCTTGGTTTATTTTTCTTCTTTTGGCCAGATTTTATAATGCTCTCATTTTTTTTTACTTTAAAGCATAATCTTTATTTTTCTTCAGATTACAGATGCCAAAGAAAAATAATTACAGCAAAACAAATAAAAAAAAATACGATATTATGTTAACAAATTTTCATTTTTTGTTATGACACGTGCTTTCATTAAAAATGCTACTTTCTGAATACAATACATAATAACAATATAACCTTTATAGTTTAAACCCAAAAATTCCAAAGCTTTCCTAAGGTTCCAGATCCCATACAAAATACAAAAATTAAGAATTTCGGTTATCTTTAAGGGAGTCTAAGTAATAAATATACTTTGTAGAAATTATATATATATATACTAGTCTCTATATTATATTTATATGGTATTGTTATATCCTTAATTTTTTCATTCTATAAATAACTATTTCATGAATCTTGAACGTAATATATATATATATACGAGGGTGGGTCAATAAGTCCTTAGAAAAGCCGACAAGTGGCGCGACTAGTACTGTAAGCGGTTTGTTTTCATGCAGCGGCACTACCGATTCAGTATGCTGCGAAGTTTCAATCAGATTGGTCGGGTTGTTGTGTGTTTTTCGTACATTTAAAAAAAAAAATTGCTTGTGGAAAATGGAAAAATGGAAAATGGAGAAAATTGAGTTTAGAGCTGTTATTAAACATTTTAATATAAAAGGGTTAACAGCAAAGGAAATAAAAAATGAGTTGGATTTAGTTCACGGCATATCTGCTCCTTCACTTGCAACTATTTATAACTGGTTAAATGAATTTAAACGTGGTCGTACATCAACAAAGGATGAACCACGCTCAGGACGTCCTGTAGAGGTGACTACACCAGATATGATCAATAAAATCCACAATATGGTGTTAAGTGACCGAAGATTAAAGTTGAGTGAGATAATTGAGGTTACAGGGATCTCAAAAGGTAGCGTCATTTCTATGTTACATGACAAATTGGGCATGAAAAATATTTCTGCAAGATGGGTGCCGCGTTTGCTCACAGTCGATAATAAACGCAATAGGGTGGTGGCCTCTAAAGCCCTGTTGTCGCTCATGCAACGCAATCCGGATGAATTTTTTCGTCGCTTTGTGACTGTAGATGAAACATGGATACACCACTATACTCCCGAGACGAAAGAACAGTCAAAGCAGTGGATTGCGAAGACAAACCATGTCCAAAGAAGGCGAAAACCGTAAAATCAGCTGGTAAGGTTATGGCTACTGTATTTTGGGATGCACGTGAAATTATTTTCGTTGACTATTTGGAAAAAGGAAAAACAATAACAGGGGATTATTATGCATCTTTATTGGACCAGCTAAAAAACGAAATTGAAGAAAAATGGCCTCATTTAAACAGGAAAAAAATCCTCTTTCATCAGAACAATGCCCGTGTTCACACATGTTTACGATCAATGGCTAAAATTGAAGAATTGAAGTTTGAATTGGTCGACCACCCACCGTATTCGCCAGATTTAGCCCCCAGTGACTTTTTCCTTTTCCCAAACTTAAAAAAATGGCTAAGTGGACAAGGTTTTTTTTCAAATGAAGAAGTCATCGATCGGACAAATGCTTATTTTGAGGACCTTCCGAAAACTTATTTTTCTGACGGTTTAAAAAAAATTGAGAAACGTCTAACCAAGTGTATTGAGCTCCAAGGAGATTATGTTGAGAAATAAAAAAAAATACAAAAATAAAAACTGTTTTAATGCTTTTTTCTAAGGAATTATTGACCCACCCTCGTACCTTAAAAAAGTTTTCATAAAAGGCGTCTTCATTTGTAAATTTAAAATAAAAACGTGTAGTACATCAAATATACATCGTTATGGTACCTTTTGAATTTTTTATTTTGATAACAAATTAAAAAAAATATATTATATAAAAATATATTTTATTGGAATTTGCAATTGGTTTGAAATTTTAGAGTTCATTGAGTCCGTGTATTTATGATTCATATATTATACTTAGTTAATAATGGATTAATATGAATAAATAATTTTTTGATTCAACGAATATTTCACAAGACTTAAGACCGTTATATTCTTTACTGAATTATGTATTTCAGAAACACATCTAAATTTTTGATAAATCGAATTGGCGGAAATTTAGTGAATGTAGATTCGAGTCCAACTCTACTCCATATTTATTTTAATAGGTATATTTCTGAGGCATTTACGAATTATTATCTCAACAGCTTTTTTCCCCATTCAGTGTAGGCCGTTAAGCTACTCCGAAATTATTTACATCGATTCCAGAAGTATTAAAAATAATGAAAGGTGTGTAAGAAACTAAATATGTACATGCCTGTCTATGTCACACCACGAGAAGGCGCACCAAAGTTAGATATTGGTGCATACAAGTTTGATACGGTCGACAGTTTCATATATATTGGTTCTATTGTAAGTCGATTTAATGATATTACAGAAGATATCAACAAGAGAATCATGTTTGCGAATAAATGTCACTTTGGCCTATTATAGTAGTAGTATCTACTAACAAACGATGCAAAAAAGTAGTTTGAATCTTTCCTTACTTGACTGCATCAAAAGTTTTTCGAAAAAGTCAATATATGGCTGAAAATATTAGATTAATTACGGCCCGGAAAAAAAGTATAAGGTATTAAAAGGAATAAACTTTAATCACGGAAAATTCCGGGTCCGGTACGATAAGCGTTAACCATTTAAAGTCCCGCATACTATCTCGCCGAACTAAAAGTACTCTTTACAAGACACTTGTTTTGTAAAGCCAGTGCTCACCTAAACATCGGAAACCTGGACATTCACTCTGCGAAATGAACGAGCCCTGAACATTTTTGAAAGAAAAATTTTCCGCCGTATATATGGTCCGATCAGGGACGGCACCAATTGGAGGAGAAGATATAATGCTGAGCTCTACGGGCTGTACGAAGATTGCAGTGCAGTTCAATCAATGAAGACTGCGTGGCTAGGTCATGTGCACCGTATGAATTACAATGAACCGGCAAAGAGAGTGAAAGATTCGCTGGTTGGATGGAACTGCCAGTGACTGCCGTATTCTGGGGGTACCAAATTAGAAAGCGACCACACTGGATAGGAACAGATGGAGGGAACTGTTGGAGAATACCAAGACCCACACCGGGTTGTCGCGCCTCTGATGATGATGATGTGTAAGAACACTATTTTTCTATCTAGATGTAGCGTTTGTTTATTTAAAATTAAAACTCAAAAAAGGATACTAAATCTAAGTATTAAATTATACAAAAGTCGCCTTGCAGAAGAAAGATTCTAATAAAAATATTTTAATTTCACGTTTGATATCAAAAGAAAAAAACTACTATTGATTTATTTAAAAATGATATAAGTGAGAAATACTATAAAAAGTCTCATTTTGATTATTAAAAATAAGTCTACACAATTCAATTTTTAGTATGTGAATTCGCGAAATGTTGTGAAACTTTTCATATAAGAAAACCGTTTTTAAGGCTCTTTAAATACCTTGTGGTAAGAGTATTATCATAAAAGTTATAGCAAGTCACGGCACTCGGTGACAAGTCAATTTGGTTTTTGGTGAAAAGTTGATGTGACAGCCATTACAAAAGAGGGACGTATAACAAGATTTACATCGTCACAATGTACGTCGCGATAGATATTTCTTATAGTAAGTACTGATACACAACTTTCAAATATCTATCAACTGTACCCACACAATCTGTTTTAGCTGTAACAACATTTTTATAAATTGAGTATTATTAAAAAAAATCAATATGAGTTATATTTAAAAGGAATCAAGTATGGCCAAATCTCGTAAACTATCTCGAGACAATATGTTTTATAACAAACAACTTAAAATAAATAGAACAAAATATGATATTTTCGAAAAACAAAAAAAGCTTTTGAATAATAAGTGTGTAATACCTATTGCTAATAAATATCAAAAATTGTAATCGAAATATCTGTTTCTTTTAACATATACTGCATCGTAATAATATTTAACTAATTAAATAGAGATTGCTAATCAGTTGAAATGGCAATGAGCTGGACCTATCGTTCAGGAAGGGGTCAAGCGCTGGACAAATTACGTCACACAGTGGTACCCCAGGGGTACTAATCGCCCACATGGATGACATAAAACCCGCTGGATAGATGAACTCATAACGTTCGATAGATGTATGTGGCAGCGACTTACTAGGGACCGAGAAGAATGGAAGGAGCTAGGAGAGGCTTTTATCCAGCATTGTATCGACCAGCTAATGATGATGATGACGATGAAAAAGCTTTTTAAAATGAATTAAATCGTATATTACAATATTCTTGGATTATTTACTAATGTAGAGTAATTCTAAATACTTTCAATGAAGCTTGGCAAAACACAAAATAATGAGTCAATCCGTACCATTTTTTTCAAAACTGACTTAAAACTTTAAAAAGATAGCATTTCAATAAATATTTGAGTACACTGTTTCTTAATGCATTTTGTAAATCAAAAATTACTTTAAACCATGTAAAAATCGTTTTAAAAGATCATTTTGTGTGAATGCGTCTTACCTAATTATGATGAAATTAACTAGTAACCATACAACTGAAGCGCTTTATAATTTTACACCGTTTTTCTTAGGTCGTATTCTTATTTGTCCGGTGGTTGTTTGTCCGGTACAAATCTTGCAATCGATTTTTAACTAACTTCCCGGCCAGCTAGACATTTGAAACTTTTAGAATATATCAGAACACGATGCCAGTGCATTTTTTAATATTTTTAGCAATTAAGTAGAATTGAATTCATTTCTAGTTAATTCTGTTTTGTATAAAAAGTTATTTCGATACCATTATTGGTTGCTAGGGGGACCTAGCAATTAAATTATTAAATAATATATACGTGCGTTACTATGGAAATCAATATGAAATGACATTTCATTATTCAGTATTTCTATCGAGTGCAATTTTTTTTCATCTTTTAAGCTAGTCAAGTCAAATTTATATGATTCAACAGAAAATTTAAAAACGTTGTATATAAAAAGTTCTTTTTATCTTGTAATTATTTGATAATATATATAATATAATAATAACATAATAACATTCTTTAATTTTGTGAATTATTTTTGAAAAAAACAAATATTTTATTAAATTATTAGAAAGTGCAAGTACGTTAAGATTAAATTTCAAGAGGATGATGCGGGTCGGAAATCAATTTAAGTAGATAACTATTATTGGTATTTTGATTTAAGCCACACAAACCAGTCGCCAATATTTCTGAGATGTTTGAATATAATATCAAATCATGTGAATTATTTATTGTTCGGTGGACAAAAAAATGTTTATTATGGTAGAAATACTAAAAATCAGTTACTTCAGTTTCTGAACATGTTTGATACTATAAAAATTAATGCCTAATAATTGTATTATTTCTAACTGTATTTTTATCAAATCCACTTATTATAGGCTTGATATCATATCGTATAAATTTTATATTGCCAATAAAATTAATAACATAAAAAAACAGTCACTTTAAAGTTTATCTTCATTAAAATTCATTAAACATTTGATTATACAAAAAAAAACATAAAACTTTGACAATTTTTTAATTTTCCCAACGCTATCTGGATCACATCCAATCAAAGTGAAATAAAATTAACAATTTCAAGTTTTTTTATGTCCCGCGTTTTATTCCGATTGTTATTCCTGTCAGTTCTATCACTTTGATCGCTACAAAAAAAAACATATTCATTTCACGCAAAAAATTTCAATCACAAGACCGCCACAGCATAACAAGCATAAAAAGTATGGCAACTTTCATAAAAGCTGAATCAGAATTATATATTAATTTTTATTTGCATTAAATCTATAAACATATTAAAAATCAAAACCCAGACATTATATTATCATAAACAGAGGAAACCCGATCTACCGTTCTCGCATAAATCGTTTTCCAGCACGGATCGTTCATTTTTAAGTCCCCCCAAACACCCATAAGAACAATGTTAAATAATCCCGCATTGACTATTCGTCGTTCTCCTTGATCTATCGTCTAAATATTATGGTCCCGTCACAAATATAGACATCAGTCGCGTCGCTTTGTTTGCACAGGTCGGTCGGCGCTCAGGCTTGCCTCGCATTTCGTATTGCGAATTATTATTATAAGTCGTAATTAAAATGCCCCCCATGAAGAAAACTAGAACTCTAGCTGAGAAACTGAAAATAATTCAAGACGTCGAAAAAAATCCATTTTTTTTTAATTATAATAGAATATCCCGCATTTATCGTTTTTAGGGTCCCTTGAAAACCGTAAAATCGGGTTTTCACTGTATTGCAAGTTGTGATATGTTGAATTAAAATTAAAGTACATATATTTTAAATGTAATGATAGATGAAGGCTTTTATGGCACATTGCGTCAGTTTCGATTTAACTAACATAGAATGAGGTTGTGACATTTAAATTAAATTTTATCAACGATCTTTGTACGAGAACCCTATATTTCTTCTCCAATTTGAATAATAAGTTTTACGATATTATTTACATATGTGTATCAAATTTTAAATCTGATATATTATGTAAACGGAAATATCGTGAAAAGCCGGTAAAACCATAAGTTGTAGTATATTGCATATTTATGGTAAGTGCCGAACTGATATTTTTCATGACATAAATTAAAATAGAATCTCAAATAGTAAATTACATCAAACTAACAATTATTAATAATATGATTGACCAAATGGAAGATCGCGAGAAGAAAAACTTTAGAAAAATGTTATACCAGTGGCGTACGCAACATACATGCGGATGCAAAGCATCCCCAGAAATATTCAAAGTACTGTGTAATGATGGTTTTATTTATAGTAAAATTTTACAGATAAATTGATAATAATATATTAATATAGTATTATTATCATTTTGTATTCAATACTGAAAACACAGTAATTATAAAAAAAACTAAGAAAAAAGGTCGAGACGCCAACTCACATCTTTCACTGTCTGAGTGAGTACTGTCACCTTTTATCTATCAATACTTATATGATGCAAATTATTTCTTAAAATCACGTCTCAATTCTGTACATCCAACTTTTTAATAGGGAATTTTCTAATATGTATGTTTCTTAGGTTTATCAACATTATAAATATTTTATGTAATTTAAAGACAATATTTTCTGAATATCGCAAAGCTACAATTGCATGGTAAGATCCAATTAAATACAATACCTTTAGATAGTATATTATATTTTTTTTTAATACACCCCAGAAGAATAACTCACCGCACGCCACCTATCTCGAATTACAAAATTTTACCACAGATATGAAATATTTTTAATAATAATTCATCCGTTATGAGTTGCTGGTTCCATTCCTAGCATATTTTCCGTATCGTCTCTATGAATCTACCACAGCCAGTGGTTGGGAGTGAGGAGTTATTATTTTCACTTTTTACGTGGAGCAATCACAAGTGGCGGCGCTCGTCGGCTGAATACCAAATCCGTTTTAATTACTTTCCACAAAACGGAGCCCGTTGATTTGTGGCTCCTCCGCCCAACGACACCATTCCCGTAACAAACTCCATCAGGTCTGCGATATTCAACTATTTCAATGAAACTATGGTTTTAATGTTGTTCTAAAAATTATAACAAAAATATTCTTTAGCAGATGAGTGACATATTCCACTTACCTACGTGAGGGTGAATTCAGATGTAGGTACTCTGTTTTATATTATTTATTTAAAATATTGTCTGCTTAACTCACTACATAGTTTCATCATTATTTTTTTTATAAAAGAACAGGTCTTTTTATATCCAATTGACACATTTTTATCATATTAAACTGATAATTTAGATTATTCATAGTTTGTTAAAATGTCACTGTAATTAACAAATAAAAATGTGTCTGCTTGAAAAGTTTTGTACCTCAAAAACAAGATATTTTTTAATTTTGTGTTGTGTTAAATATAGAAAAAATATTCAATACCTATGGAAAAAGCAAGGTTGAGCACACATCACCTTTTTTAATAATAAAAAGATGTCATTCGCAAAAAAATGGTGTTATTTTTATAAAAGAAACTAATTACTTTTTAAAGATTTTATTGTAATGTTCAGTTACACTTATTAAAAAATAAGCAATTAATTTATGTTTTAATTTATATTCCGTAACGACATTCGAAGACAAATAAAAATAAATTAAACAAAACATAATAATAAGTATGTAATATACGATTAATATATTGTTAAACGTTTGATAAAGACATATTTTATATAAATTGATTTTTTTAATTAAACCTGGTTTCGACTTACGGCATCTTAGGATTTGAAAGCTAGCTTACATTAGAGTAAAGATGCAATAACTTTGCTTATTAAAATTATACAAATTCATCTCTACTTTTAATATTCATTTAACACATCAAACAACAAAATAACACGGTTTGTTTGTTGCATAGCAACTAGAATTAATAACAAATTAACAATTTCTTCAGCTATTTTTAGTTAGTTATTAGTTAGTAAAGCTTCAATGACATTGAGCTACTTTACAAGCTGCTTGTTGGCGAATTGAAAAGCGGGCAAGTCAGCTAGTGCGATTGTGATGATGAGACACAAAACTTTCCACTCGCTCAGAAGCCAACAATCTAGCGAGTTGAAACGCTAATTTTTGGTACTTACTATTTTTACAGTTAATAGTTCGTTTTTTTAGCGGAAGGTCGCTACTATCGCTCTACTGCGCAGACGCAGTAGGCCCAAAGCGTGTAGCGTGTAAAGTTGACCGGCTTTCAACTTTTCTCGGTAGAATGTTTACAATCTGCTTGTTAGTTTGTTCGATGATGACACTGGGTGATTTTACAGGCAGAATGTAAATTTGCCAACAAGCAACTTGTTAAGTAGCTGAATGTCATTGAGGCTTAACCTAACAACCCAGAGCAAATCTTGGCTTCTTCCAAAAATGTAATTTATATTTCCCTATTATAAACCAGTGTACTCTATGTGTATTTATTGTCTTATCTGTCATATTTTTGACACTATCAAACCACCAAAGTTTTACCTGTCAATTAACCTGCAATCAAGTTAAGATACTTCTGACGCGTTTAGTCCTGTCCAATCCTGTCACATGCCCTGCCAACACAAACATTAACGAACGAAGAGATACATTCTTCTTGGAATTGTAATGAATTTCAGTATCCCATTATTTTCATTCGTGCACGTCATCTATTATAGTACAGTTGTCACAATAACAAAGCTATGACATATGAAAACAAGAGTAAAGGAGGGGTAGGTTTGTTTCATCACCTTTTGTTGTATTAAGCCTGAAACTGAAAGCGAAAATGATTTAAATTTTTGAGCAATTTTATGCACGTTCTGCATCATGTGAAATAGCTTTATTATTACATGAGCAGAAGTATTATGACACGCTGATTTTTACAAAATTAATATTGTATTCTTTTGTTTTTAATATTACATAAAAGTGGAATATTAAAAATTTCTTTTTTCTAATAATTAATTTGTAAATAAGTTTATTAAATGTAACTTGCCAACGCCTGCAGTGCAGTTTAAATTATTTGAAGCAGCTTTATTCTATGTGTTGCTATTAACTGCAACGTAGGACTTAATGGTTTGCATCTCCTGGCTATGTCATTGCTGTTGTGCTACCGATAGTTGATATACAAGTGTGGCGTTCTTATGTCCCCACTTGTCACCTTTGTTGTTGTGCATCAAATTTAGTTAGCAGTTGTGCTCGTGGTAAGTATTGGTATATACTGGCCACTAAAGGTTAAGATAATGATCAGCACATAATGCCGTGTCCACATTGGCAACAAGTTGCTGGTAACCTCATTAAATTTCGATTAAAATAATTTTTGATCAAACACATTTTGATAATTATCGTGAAATTAAATGCGGTTGCCAGCAACTTGTTACCAGTTTGGAAATGGCATCATGTCACACCAACCTGCCGCTTCGGTAAAAATGTGTGTAATGGCATTTTTCTTGGTACCTATTTAAAATGTTCAGACTGATGCCCCATTTGTAGCACATTTCGAACCTTTGAATGAACATTGCCAGTTAATAAAATCTGCCGAAATCACCAGAACAACAATGAAGTCACCTCGCACGAGTGTCGCACTCTCCATCATTGAATTTATAGAGATAGTGATCATTCAAAATATTCTTCGGAATGACGAAACCATAGACTAAATTTTTCGATGTGACAGCATGATAGTACGCGACGTTCATCATAATGTATTTTAACCATAATACATTAAATTTATCATTGGCAATCTGTAGTAGCCAATTTTGCTTCTTCGTGTGGATAAATCCATGTCTAATAGTACCAAGTTGCCTATTTTATTTGTATAAGAAAGCATTCCATATGCATTATAAAGGTGATAAGTTGCATGAAAATCTTTTTTAAACGATATGTAGATATACGTCGCTGGACGATAGAATACGTTTTAAAGATGTCGTTTTCTGACAGCAACACTAAATATATTTATTTTAAATATTTGTCATCAATTAATAATAATCCGTAAAGACGTAGATAGTGTAGAAGTGACATTAGATGCTATTTTCGTTTGAAATATCATGTATAAGATGAGAATTAAAATATCGAAATAATGCATTTTAAAATTGAGATGCTCGGTACGACGGAAGTGGTTACATATACATGAGGATGAATATAATATGTGGGCATTGTTTTCTTAAAATAGGCTCTACTTAGGTCATTCAGAGTTACTTCCTTGTATCTAATTTATAATTTTTGTATGTACTCCTTTTATTTTTTAATAACTTAACCCTGCATCTATTTCTTTTATTATATATACTTTTTTCATAATGTCTTTATTTAATGTTGTGAACGTGTTTAATTAATATTTCGTAAAGTTAACTATGGTATAAGTAAAATAAATAAAATTTAATTTGATATATCTAAAAATATCCCTCACGACATTAGTATAATTATTTTATTTCGATTCTCGTGTATCATAATAAATTATACAGCTATTAATAATTAAAACTAGAGAGACTAATAGAAATCAAATTATAATAATGGAGCTGCGTCATATTTTCACAATTAAATATTTCACAATCTCAGCTAATGGCCAGTAATTTTTCCGTTCAAATTGCTTTCAAAAAACGTTTAACCTCGCGCCATGACAGTTTGGTTCAATTTAACAAATTATTTCGCGCCAAAAACCGGACGTCGTCAAAACGAAAGCTTTGTAACATTATCACGTCAAAAGTTGCGTGTCTTGCTGGGAGCTTCCACACCAAAACAACGTATAATAATACAATTATCATTACCAGGGGCGCCTAGTATACAAAGCTTTCCATTTGTTGTTTGCTTACATAATACATGAGTATTAATGTTAAACGGAATAAACTATTTTTTTTGATAAATAGGTCATGAATAAAAATAATATAAAAAATACAGCATTTTGGAAAACCTTAGAAGCATTATGTACTATTAGAAAAAAATTTAAAACAAGTCAGGCTCTTAATCGCCTCTTTCAATTTTCGAGTGACTGCTCTATTGTTTAAGCTATCAATCCGTCTATTATTCATGTTAATTATTTGTAATCATCATCAGCCTGAATCTATCCACTGCTGGATGAAGGCCTCTTCAAGTTGCTTCCACTTCTCTCGGTCTTGTGCATTGCGTTGCCACGTACTTCCGCAGAACTTTTCATTTCATCGATCCAGCGGCCTCTTGGTCTACCTTGCGGACGTTTTGTACTTCTAGGATACCACTGGATGACTAGATTTGTCCAACGATTGTCTCTTCTTTGAGCTATGTGTCCAGCCTATCTCCATTTAAGGCTTTTAATAAACTCTATTACATCACAAACCCTTGTCTGTTTCCTTATCCACTCATTCCTCTTTTTGTTCTTTCGCGCTATGCCCAGCATGCACCTCTCCATACCACGTTGTGCTACTCTAAGTTTCTGAATCTCTCTTTTACTTAGGGTCCATGTTTCACACCCATATGTGATTACGGGAAGCACACACTGGTTGAACACTTTGTGCTTTAGGTACAGTAGAAGGTCACTTTTGAAGATATTATTCAGGTGGCCAAAAGCACTCTAGCCTAGATTTACTCTGCGTACAATTTCATCAAATATACATCCATCTATAGACACGTGTTGTCCCAGTGTAGTTTTTCACCCGTTCGAGCTGAGTACCATTGGCCAATCAATGGCAATTATTTTTAATAACTACGTTTATATACCTAATTTAACTATCGTCAATCTCCACAGCGGACATGTACTCTGTTATAATGGGACTAAGACCGGACGCACAAGCGGTGTCGAATTTTTAATCCAATCCACAGACTCTGGAAAGATCGCATAGTTGAATTTGATTTCTCCTCAGAGAGAATAGCAAGTTTAACACTTCAGCTCAGCAAAAGATACCAGATTCTGCTTTTGCAAGTTTATGCGCCCACTCAAAACTCACCTGATGAAGAAGTGGAAGAGCTATATGAAGAAATTAGTACGTTGAAAAATAAACGGAAATGTCACTTCACTATCATCATGGGGGACTTTAATGCACGAATCGGATCCCAACACCTGGATGATGTAGCGGTCGGGCACTTCGGACATGGCACCAGGGATGGCCGAGGAGACATGTTATTGGAATTTGCGGAAAACCACAATCTCTACATCATGAACTCATTCTTCAAAAAGAAGCCTTCCCGAAAATGGACATGGCGAAGCCCAGCAAAACGAAAGAGCAAAATTGACTACATCCTCACCGACAAGAAGGATATTTTTCTAGACTGCACAGTCATTAACAGATTTAATACTGGCAGCGACCACTGAATGGTAAGGTGTAAAGTACGATTTAACATCAAACGTGAGAGATCCAAACTGATGCAGAAGCCCAGAGTTCACAGAGGCTTGAGAAGCAGAGTCGAATTCCAACAAGAGATGGAGAACAGGCTAGCGGCTTTCCAGGCTGAAAATGATCCCATCTCCTTACAAAATACCGAGGAAATAACAAAAATTATTGTAGAATCTTCGGAAGAGACAGTTGCTGCTGTGGTTGAATGAGTAAGCAAACTTTCAAAGGAAACGTTGAATCTTATGAAGCTACGTAGGAGTACGAAAAGCAAGCAACAAGTTGCAAATGATCTCGAGTACTTCACGCTGTGCAAAATTCTAAGTAAAAATATACGAGAAGATCTTTGTAAGTTCAATATGAACCTTGTAGAATCAATTGTTGCGTCAAAAAAGAGCTTACTTAAGAACAAGCAGCATCTGTCAATAGGGAGACGGCAGCTCATGAGACTAAAAGCGCAAGATGGAAGTATCGTGCGTAACTGGGATCATCTACTGGACACTGTTGTAGAGTTTTACAGCGCTCTATACAAAGATGACACTGACATCAATTCAGATCTTCCGGTGAACGGAGAGTAGGGAGATCCTCTTCCCAAGGTTACTACCACAGAGGTGGAATATGCTACGAGTATAATGTGCATGAAGAGTGGGAAAGCCCCGGAAGAAGATGGGCTGACTATCGATGTTCTCAAACGGGCCGGGAGTACGGTGAGCGAAGTGCTCGCACGTCTGTTCACGTCTTGTTTGCACGAAGAGAACATCCTAGAGTCATGGAAAAATGCCTCTATTATTATTCTCCATAAGAAAGGAGACACTGAAGATCTGAAAAACTATCGACCAATTAGTCTACTGCCAATTCTGTATAAGGTTTTCACGAAAATACTCTCAAACCATCTCGAAACAGTTCTAGACGAGAACCAACCAAGAGAGCAAGCCGGATTCAGAAGAGGCTACAGTACTATGGATCATATACAGGTCGTCAGTGAAATCATTGAGCGCTACCAGGAGTACAAACTGCCATTATATCTTGGTTTTATAGACTATGAAAAGGCGTTTGATTCCATCAAAAAATTCTCAATTATAGACGCCCTTAGCAACCAAGGAATTTCCAGACGCTACATAAACATATTGAACAGTATATACAGTGATGCCACAGCATGTATGAAACTCCACAAACGATCATGTAAATTCCCCATTAACAAAGGTGTCCGGCAAGGTGATACCATTTCACCTAAACTATTCACCGCTACTCTTGAGGACTTATTCAGGAAACTTGATTGGGAGGAAAAAGGTGTTCCAATTAATGGGGAGCACCTCAGTCACCTGCGCTTTGCAGATGATATTGTTATACTCTCACAAGACCCGAAAGACCTCCAAGGTAGAATGCAAGAACTCGCGGATGTCAGTCAAACGGTCGGTCTTAAGATAAATGTCTCGAAGACAAAAGTGATGAGAAACTGTTTTTCGGACCCTGCGACTATCTGTATTTCTGGCACCCAACTCAAGCAAGCCAGCAGCTACGTCTGTCTCGGACAGCAGGTGTCCATAAACGGAAGCATGCACGATGAAATTGCTCGAAGAACAAAGCTGGGATGGAGTGCTTTCGGACGTCTGAATAGTATCTTCAAGAGTGACCTACCATTATGTCTTAAGCGTAGGGTGTTCAACCAATGTGTGCTACCCGTGCTCACATATGGCTGCGAGACGTAGACCCTCAACACGAGAGATGTCCAAAGGCTAAGAGTCACACAGCGAGGCATGGAGAGGTGCATGTTGGGCATCACGTGAAAGAACAAAAAAAGGAATGAGTGGATAAGGAAACAGACAAGGGTTTGTGATGTAATAGAGTTTATTAAAAGCCTTAAATGAAGATAGGCTGGACACATAGAGAGAAACAAATGGGTTAGGAAGCAGACAAGAGTACTCGATGTAATAGACGTTGCCAAACAGCTGAAATGGAGATGGGCGGGGTACATTGCTCGCCGAAAGGACGGCTGCTGGACAAATGCCGTCATCCAGTGGTACCCAAGAGGCACGAAACGGCCACAGAGTCGCCCTAAAAGCCGCAGGATTGACGAACTGGTAAAGTTCGGCGGAAATACGTGGCAGCGAACGACACATGACCGAGAGAGTTGGAGAAAACTTGGGGAGGCCTTCATCCAGCAGTGGATTGACCCCGGCTGATGATGATGATGATGATATACCTAATTAAAATTCCTCTAGTTAAAAGACGATACGTTGTATAATCAATCAAGGAAAATGAAATTATTTATTTTGTTTTATCGTAACCGACGTCCGGCGCCAGTCAAAATTTATTATTAACTTTTTTTACATTTACTGTAATCATTTTATCAATAATCATCTTTGATACCTACTGTACTTCATAAATTGGAAAATATATAAAACAATTTTAGCAATTTCACCACTTCTATTAATCTCCATATTGTCTTTGGTCTATATAAGAAATCAAGAGCACCAGTTTTATATTTCCCTGAAAGTACTGCTTCTGAAACTGTGAGGCACGGTTCTTAGTGGCCCGAGAGTTAATTCTAGGAAGCCGCGAAATATTTCAGGGTTTGAAACGAGAACACCATATTATTGATTAAAAGTTCGAACTATATTAAAATCGCACAAAACATAGTATATACAACCTAATCATGTATATAGTTTTTGTTATTGTGTAATTTTATATATTTTTGTATACAATATACAAATAAAATATTTAGGTATGTACTTTAACAGCTGTAACAAAATACTATTTCTTTTTGTATAATTAACTCACAAAGTTTGCACTGTAGAAAAATCGTTTTAACAATAAATACTTTAAAATATTTAAGTATCCATATTTCAAAAACTTGCTTACGCCATCAATTACTCTATGTATTGTTAGGTTTTAGATTATTGTGTACTTATTGAAAACTAACTGTTTTAGCTTTTTTTTAAAATAAAATATGATGAAGACATCAGAGTGTCACAATAGTACAATTTAATTTTTTTCCGACCCTGTCCGATCCTAATAGGATCATATGGGCCTCCACATAGTGAAGGTTTGTATTAACAGATTTTGTTTTTTTACGAGAAATGGATGTATAATATACTCATGATGAATACACCTACGATGGCCGCTCGGCTTAAGTGTTGGCCTTTGGCGTCATGGGTTCAAGGTTCGAATTCTGGGTCTTGCAAGTACACATATTGTTTTTCAAATTGTGTATGAGCCAGAGTATGGACCTACTAAATTTAATTTTAGCCAGTTTAAATAGGTAGTAATTTTTTATTTTGTTATGTATGTGAATGAGAATGTGCTGACGGTAACTTGTTTATAAAAAAATACTTTACTTAAAAATTGTGGGTACCGGATTCATTCTTTATCATAACACTCGAGTCTAGGACGATTCGGCTCGGGGATAACTGGGCCCTTCGCAATTAAATGAAATTCAACAATAAATATACGTTCGTGAATTATAGTTAGGTACTTTTAAAATATAAATTTAATACTTATATATTATTATAGTATTTAATACTTGGTGAGAATTTAAATACGCACACATAAATAATAATTTGATGGTGCATAATAATGTTTAAGTTCTAACGAGGAGAGAGTTCTTTTATTTTTATATAAAGCGTCAAGCATAATAATTCTCAATCAGCAAAACAAAATATTGTGTTACGAGAAAAATCAATTAAACCTACTAAGTAGAAGATAGAAACTTTTCCGTCTACTTTCTGTACCAAATCGTAACGAACGCCTATTTGTTTCATTAATGAACGTTATTTCATCCGACAGTGCACACTTGTCCTGGAGTCCAGTTATTCCAGTACCTAACACTTAATTGACTTTTCTTGTTTAATATTGAAGATACTGACTTTCTTTATCAGATATTAAGGGTTCTCGTCCTCAGCAGAATAAATAATTTATCGTAATTTATTTAGTTCAATATTTTTTGCACCTTTTATTATGTCAAGTAACTGAATAAACCAAGACAAAGTAATTTTAAGTTTTTAATAACCTGTGTTCTCAAAAATACTGCCATTTTGTCCTCTTTAGTCCCGGGTACGAGAGATATTAGTATATACTTATAATTACTATAGTGAAACTGTTCCACTATATATATATTTTTTGCTAAAAATGTTCAGAGAGCCTTTATTTTTTTTCTAATTTAGTGGACTGTATAACAAAAAGGTTTAAGAAAAACTGGCCTACATTATACAATCGATTCGCTTTTAATAATAAAAATTTGGAGAACTATAGTCAACTAAATTACTTCAGGTATTGATATATTCCAGTTACGAATTAAATTGTATATTATTGTTTCCTGAATTATACAGTCCAAAATATTATACAAATCACACCCTCTGGAAATGTATACAATGTATATCAATTGGAAGACAAGCGTTACTCAAGTTATTTCAGTTTGGCTGATTGACTATTGTAACCTAATTTCCATGAACGCTTATTACGTAACATTTAATCAATTTATTCAGTACCTAATGTAGTAAAAACTCTTTAAGTCTAGGCTCAACTAAGTTAAGTAACGTAAGAAGACTCAGACGCGCACATATAAAAAATGGTTTAAGAGTCATAATATTTATTCAAAATATTTTTTTTATTATTTTTAAGGGATCGGGGGGAGCAAGGCTGGTAAATTCGTCAGATGCCACTGAATACCGCGCTTTTTTAGAAAAATGCTTCATACCCAGACACTATTCGCTTTGACACTAGCTATGGCTTATAGGTATAAATAGTTATATGTTAGTTGTATGTAAAACATTTTACCGTGGCACAGTTCGCCGTGAGTTTTCTTATCGGAAAGAGATGACCGTATACTATGCGGTCTCTAATTTTATTCGATTTAATATGAACATTAATTCAATTTTCATAGCTGATTTTGGTAAAATTCATGAATTCAAGAATGAAAACCTAACCTAACCCATCAAATAATCCAGTATATCGGCTATTTTCAGAATTTGTTTGCTACTGGCTTCCTGTAAAGTGTAAGCTGACAAGAACCGTGTTTTATTTAGACATGAATTGTATGCCAGTACTATACGACCCAAAGAGGTGGGACGGTCTTTAATATTCTTCTTCTTCTTCTTCCACCCTGTCACGTCCCAACATTGGGGCATAGGGCAAGCACAAGTTGGCGCCATTTCCCTCGGTCCATCGCCAAATCCTGCGCCTCCCACCATGTCAGACATGCAGCACGTAGGTCACTTTTGTAGCACCGCTGCAGGGTGAGGGAGGGCCGGCCACGGCAACGGAACCCTTGAGGCTGTGCCACAAGAGTACGAAGTGCCGCACTCTTTGACGGCATCCGGAATACGTGTCCCAGCCACGTAAATCGTCTTTCGTGATAACTTCAATCACCGAAGGCTGTTGTGTCTGCTCATGAGCTCGGGTGTTTGTAAATACGATATACT
Organism: Rhyacophila brunnea; assembly: GCF_057557595.1. Classification (NCBI taxonomy): domain Eukaryota; kingdom Metazoa; phylum Arthropoda; class Insecta; order Trichoptera; family Rhyacophilidae; genus Rhyacophila; species Rhyacophila brunnea. The sequence goes on along the minus strand of NW_028232796.1, from coordinate 18,620,886 downwards.
ATTAATATATAGCAGTATAATACGGTGTAATATACGGCTATATACTCGTATTAACTTCCGATACAACATTTCACGGTAAAGTATTATACGCCAAACTGCATACGTGCAAGTTTCCGGACACAGGTATAAATAACTAAGGGTGTTCACTGACGAATTATTTCCAGCTGTCGCATTCGCATGTGGTTATAGAATGCGCGTGGTTTAACGTTCATAATTATTAGTATCGTTAGTGTCCATTTGTGACGTCTGTCGTGCCCTGTCTTGTCTTGTCTTGTCTTGTAGACATGCCATATCTAAATATTAAGGTGAACATTAGATGATTTAGATAGTTACACCAATTTATGAGTGCTACAAGTCTTACAGTAGCTACAGGTGTTGCGTATCCATAGTTCCATAAGGCTGGAGCCAACTCGTTCATAAACTGGTCAACAGCCAAATCATCTCGGTCACAATACTCAGTTGTGAGGTTCTGACGAAGGATAAGTAGAAGTAATATTCTACTTGCCTTAAGAATTTGTATTTTTTCCGCAATTCATGACATTGATTTCAGAAAGCTTTACCTACAATACTCTCAATAGTACCGAAACAACTTCGAAAGGCATGTTTCGTTTGTTAAGCTACGTTGTATTTCCGAAAAGATGTGTATATGAAGACATTGTATTCCAAATTCCTTAAATATTATCTGTTTATCTTACGTTTTATATTTTGATTGTATTTATTATTACACTTTTTCAATTCATTTTACATTACAAAATTCACAGCATAATGATAATATAAATAATAGATTCCTATTGATATTTAAAGTGCAAGAATTGTCACCTAAAGTAGACTAGAAGGAGAGTAGGTAGTCGTAATTTATGTTATCAGGGACGCACAGGACTACCAATAATGACAGAATTTTTATTATCACTCTAGTCTGAAGAAAAACGTAGTCGAAATATAAAAAGATTCTACACTACAGTATATAAGCATACCTAAATAAAAGTCAGACAGATAAAGCCACGAGGAGTATTACAGTATTAAATTAAGGATTCTGATTTTATTTTATTTTAAACCATCTTTATGATGCTTTCATCCCGTAGTACATTATTAACCTTTAAACGAACATTGTCAGTTAGCAAAATCTGCCGAAATCACCAGAACAACAATGAGGTCACCTCACGTTGTACTCCACAGGATCGACACCTGCATGACTCAATGAAAGTTTTTTACATGCCTATACATTTTCGATTCATGTCAAAATCACGTGTTTTTTGTTTTTGGCGGTTGGCACTATGTATTTTCTATAAAAATGTTGTTTATTATCTATAGTCTGCGGGTTGAGTTCTATTTAAAATATTATTTAATTTATAGAGACTTGTTACTAGGTTTAATCCATCATTGAATTTACAGAGATCGTGTTCGTTCAAAATATTCTGCCAAATGACGAAATCATAGACTAAATTTGTCGCCCTGACAGCGTGAGAATACGCGATATGCATCTCAATATAATCACAACGTAAGAGGGAAAAGGTCCAACACTATAAATATTTAAAAAAAAATATATATATATATATATATATAGTAACCGTATGTATACCTGATTTGCTCCACCCTTCTATCATTCACGATTATTATCAATTAATTTGGTTAATGTTTTCATGTATATTTTTTTAATTAAAAACAATCTAATTATGTAATAGTACTTACACATAATTTATTTGCTTACTCATTGTCACTTGCGTGTACAATTATTAACTGTTTATAATATTTTAAAAAAAAAAAACATTATACAAACAGAAAAGCCAAAGGAATTCACACTGTCATGTTATTATTTAAGATGCCGCCCTACTTTCTGGAGCCAACTTGACGTAAGTACAATAATAAAATCCCTCATTATTCCGAGCAAAGGCATTGCCACCTTCCGTAGCTCATTTCCGTCCAAACACGAGCCTTTCAAAACTAAAATGGCCTAAGTCGTCTTCGTAGAACATGAAAAAGTACAATATTGTACACTACATGCAAAGATGTTTTATGAGCTTTATTTTTTAGAATTTCTTTAGTTCTTTGATATATAAAGTAACTCTAAAGATTTTATTTGATGTTAATTAGTTTTTTTTTAAATATCAATTTGTTCGACGTGCATTTGAACTCTTTCCACAAAAGTCAAATAATTTTGCACACTTTTATATACTTGGTTGTACTACAATTTTTAAGAACATGAAGCTTGTTACAATAAAAATACATTATAATATTAATTTATTCTTTCATTACCGCCATACATCAATGATTACCATGTTAAAAAATAATATTTTAAGTTATATTGAATTTTCCAAAACACCAACCCTGTCTACCTGAATATTGCATTCCTACATTAAATTAATTTAATAAAACAAAACATATCTTCAACGATGATGCATGAACAATGACATAATAATTTATTGTTCCTCGTCTATCTTTACTCTACTTTGATCTATGAGCATAGTTAATATTAATTTGTTAGATTCAACGAAGTCTAAATAAATTTTAAGTGTTGTAAATTTGACAATTTTCTTTAGTCTACCAATACTGATGCTTTTGTCTCAAGAGAGCCTAAAAATATCGTAACATATTTGAATGGACCTATAAAAGGCTTCGTAAACTAATAATAACACATTTGATTCGATACTTTTATGCATCAATACACAGCTTTTGCATATAAATTAAATTTTGTATTTCGAATTTTGAAATTTCATAATATATTAAAGACATACAGATCAACACTAACAATCATCAAAGAGTTCTCATTTACACTACAAATAAGGTAAAGGGGAGGAATATGTACTCAAATAAAGACATCTTGTTACTGTTACATAATAATATCCATACAGCCAAAAACAAAGCAGAATCAAAAAAAGTGATCTCCACCATAATGCTTTACTTCAAATTATATGGTGTTCAAATAATTGACACACTCGTAAACCTAGTTCAAAATTTGTTATTACAATAAGGTTTTAATAATGTAATATTTAATTTCAATTTTAAAATACAATATGTTTTGTTAATGAACATTATTTATTGTATTCAAATTGGTAATGATTCGTTTTATTCCTCATAAGTTGGATTATTATGAATGAATCACATTCACTTTATGTAGCTTACATACATACAACAATATAATTATAATAATGTTTTCTGAAAAGCTATGTATATTTTATTTATTATTTTTTTTACAGAAAATTTCTCACAATTTTAAATAAATATTGTTCATTTTTTGAAAAATAATTTTGCATACATCATTTTAAAACACCTCAGTTATGAAATACTTAGTAGAAAAAAATCTTTAAAAAATATATAATAAAGATTCTTAACTTTCGTTCATTATTTTTTCAATTAAAAAAATATTTTGCCTCTAAATTTATTATTATAAACATCTACATTATTGTATATGTTGACGTTGCCCCTTTAAATAGGACTACACTGACATTTATTATTATTAAATTAAGTGAAATAAATACTATATATTGTGTTTTTTTTAATTTATTACACTATGCAATATGTGAATACATGAGAAAGTTGGTAGAATAAATCTTCAGATAGAATCTTCATCTCACTAAAGCCGACTAAAATTTAGATCACCAGAATTGTAACAAAAATACTAATTGAAAGTATTTTTTCATTAAATTTGATTAAAATAAGAAGATGTTTGTTTTATTTATTTTGTATTTATCTTTTTTTGATTTAAGCCACTTCAGTTTTCAGATGTTTACATTTCAAGGTGTAAACATTTCTATTGTGAAGGCAGAATAAGTGTCTGAAATGTTTCTCGTAATAACGAGGCAAAATAATGTCTGGAAATATTTTCAACAACAATGTTATCGTCAAGACGTAATTATTTTGACCATGGTATCTTGCATAGGTTAGAATACCCTTTGTTAGCAGTGTACTGGGGTGATATTCGTCTCTTCTGGATTATTACATTTTATCAAAGACGTAATATTAAAATATACAATAAATCTATATGACTATATACTATATTATGATACTTATTGTAGCATAAATCAACTTAAATTATAACACCTTCATTAAACACATATTATATAGGTATGTTATAATGGATTTAAGTTTTGTACTATTCCATTTGAGTCGTTTTTTTGCGACCCTGGTTTCGCCTTTCGGCATCTTCAGGCATTATGTGCACACAGCAAAGGGTAAATATACACTGACACTGACAACGATTAAAATAATTTTTTCTCAGTTATATAACAAATTAATACAATAAAGTATATAAAAACTTTATCACATACCTATTAAGTCAAGGATCATAAAAAAAATATAACCAAAAATTTATGAACAGTTGAAATGTTTGTAAAAACCCCATATCACTAATAATACAATCAATATGTGTATACTTCCTAAAAACCTTACTAACGGATCATCAAATAATAATCAATAAATACTACATTCAAGGGGTCGCAAAAAACGACTCAAATTAAATAGTACATAACTTAAATCTATTAGAATTTAAATTAAAATTCCATCAAGTACCTTCAGTCAATAGTATTACCTTTTTACCGCTGATAGCACAGCTGTTGTGCTCTCATTAGTTGGCCATTCGATATAATTAGCATGTTATTGAAATGCGGTAATTAAATAGTAAATTCTGTGTGAAAATGTATATTTGTATTATCGACTTGTACCCTATAGAATTTAATATAATGTATTTTATCATTTTTTAATTAGAATTCTCCCGAGTAAATGCTGACATGATTGTCAATATTATTTTATAGTTCATTCAACTTTAAATTAAGATTTCTCTAATCCAATAAAAATATTTTAAAATAATTTATAATATTAATGTATTTTTATATTTATTTTTAAAAACATCAATTTCTTCAAAACAAATAAAAATGGACAAATAGAAATCCTTTGGGATATATACTAAACTTGTTGATAAGCATCTGGTTTTTTTCTATCTTTTCTTTCAGTATGAGGAATACCTTGGGATAGACAACGTCATGTTTTGGGGAACAATCAAGTAGGTACTTAGGTATTATATTATTATTATAAAACAAAAACTATTTATCCAAGATATTATTACCATAATGGTACAATGTGGGTATGTTTTTTTTCTATATTCAATAGTAAGTACCTTGTAATACAAATAAACTAGTATTTCAAATTTGTCTATTATAATATTTCAATTTAAATTTACAATATAATTGTTAGTACGTTCGTTACGCGACACTGGGCTAAAAGCATATATTTATGGAACATATCATTTTATATAACATCATAATACATTGTGACAGTCATAAATAATAATATTCTCTGTACAAAATTGGGAATAACGGGAATTATATACTATAAAAAGTAATTACTTTAAACTAATGAACAAAAATTTACTTTTTATGAAGTATAGATATCTATTCTTTTCCATATCATAATAACAGTATAGCAGTCTAGCGTGATATACCATTGTCATGACATAAGTTATGCACTGACTCGAGTTGACAACATCATAAAATCAGCAACAGGGCTTTATATAAATAAATAAAAATGAATCAATTTATTTTCAACATCAATAATCAACCTTTATTTGTTTAACATACATAATTTTGAAAAACGCATCTGAGAAAATATATTATAACCAATAAAAAAAAATCTTTTTGAAAAAATATAAGACACCCGACAGGTATCGAACCCGCATCTCTTGGGTTTACGCCCCGTCCGCACGTGTAAAACCCGTATACACAATTAATACTCTAGACGCTGAAGACGCACCTGGTGCGTAATTACCAGGCGGCCCATCGATGTAAATGACGTGCATTTTAATGGTGGTAATTAAAAAATTATTATCTAGTCAGCCGCGAATGAGATGCGAGATGAGAAACAATAATATAAAAATTGCAACTCGGCTCGATTTTTATCATTAAATCTTGGAAATAGTAATACAAATGAAGTGGTTGTTAATTTCCATCAAACAACCCATTAAAATAATGTAGGTATGTTAAAATAAACTAGTATAATATTATATTTTTCAAAGTCACCAACTTTTTCCCAGTGTTGACACAACTTTACATTGATATTTTTTTGTTTGGTTACATACTTTTATTCAACAATATAATTCTACATAAATATTTATTCACATTGTTTTAATTATTCATTATAATTCAATATGGGTTATAGTAATCATTTCATAAAATTATATTACACGTAAAGCAAAAAACAGCCAAACGATATTATAGACTTTTACAAAAATCCTTGAATACCCATTAGTTATGATTAAAAACCATAAACATAGATTAGTGACTTCAGTACACGTGCTAAAAAACTGAAACGGCAATTGCTCAGACACGTAATTCTCTGCATAACCATATAAACGTATACCATTAAACTGATTAATATTTTATCTTCCACTAGAAATTCAATTTTCTCTATACTAGGTACAATATAATTATTTATAAAACATACCTATGCATGATTTTCGTGCCTTGTATAACTTATTTTAGTAGTTATCACATTAGTAAGGTAACTCTCGTAAACCAATTTGTAAGGCACTGGCATTGCATCAAAGTGATCCAGGTTTGACTCCGGGTGAGGCCACATATTATTATGTTCACGCGATTTTCTAAAAGCTTTAATTTTTTGTGATTATTTCTATTTTTCACTACTACTGTCAACGGAAAAGGATAAATTAAAATAAAACCACATTTAAAATATTATAATGATGGCCTATTTCTACAACCAATGGTTCTGGATTTGATAAATACCAAGGCCTTTATAAAATGACATAGATCTATTACAATCTCACCGAGATTGAACCCGGAGTCACAAAATGAAAATCCAATACATATTGCATTGGACTACAAGAGCCACTTATATATTTTATCCATCCAGTTCTTTCTTCACGCATTGCAACAGTTTCAACTTCATATACTATAAGACGTGTACGGAAAACTGTACGTATGCAGTTCACAGTTCACCATGAGCTCTTGTATCGGAAAAATAAAACATTTAAATAAGTACGCATATTTAATAAAACTATAAAAATACAGGAGAAAGGCAAAAGAAAGTATGTAGATAAGTAAATTAGAAATACAATCACATCGTATTTATATATATAGGTATTTATAATATGATTCTTAATGACTCAAAAGTATGTTAGTAAGTCAGATTAGGTTAGGTCAGTGGTCGGCAAACCGCGGCTCGCGAGCCACATGCGGCTCTTTGGCCCCTTGAGTGTGGCTCTGCTACAAATGCCCTCTGCCCTATTTGACATGGCTACAAAGAAGAAGCAAAGAAAATCGGATGACGAAACCCGTGAATTTAAAGTTGAACGGACCGAGACTTTTGCGTTTATTCAAAACTTAAATGGCCTACCGACCTGTATGAAAAATTGGCGCATAACACGAAGTCAAATTTAGAGGGACACTTTACATGACACTAAATACCCTGTTGGTGATGCGAGGAAGAAAGCAGTTGAGGAACTAAGAGACCTAAGAGTCATGAAAAATCAAGTTCTGTATTTAATTACAATCTTCCAACAATGTTAGTAAAGAGATTTATAAGAGAGGAAATCAAGAGTAAATTGAGAAGTCGTCTTATTGATGAGAACCTGGAATCTTGCTTAAAATTAAAAATATCAACATACAAACCTGACTTACCCAAACTTCCCAAGGAGATGCAAGGCCATTCATTATTCACACTGAGTGTTTGTCAGTCATTGTCATCATTTAATTTTATGGATAGGTTACTTACAATTTAATTTTTATTAATAAATAAGATCATTGTTAAGTATTAAATCAAGTTTTATTCAGTGTAGGTACTTATAGTTTAATTAAGACTTAAATCGTTAACTAAAGTTTATTAAGTTAATAAACAGTGTACCTACATTTATATAATTTCAGTTTTAGAAATTTGGCTCTCAAAAGAAATCTCGATCGTTGTACCGTTAATATTTGGCTCTTTTGACTAATGAGTTTGCCGACCACTGGGTTAGGTAAATATAAAATAGTACCTATCAAATATCTGATAATAATGACAGCATTATTATTAGATATTTAAAACCAATTAATATGAAATTAATATTCGTATTAAATCTAATAAAATTGGAGCATTGCTGACTGCAAACAAGCATTTCATCAAGTCGTTATGTAACATTCTTACACCGTACTTTACGATGAAATACTCCACAAATAACGCGTCATGTTTTTTTATCTTAATGCTTTATGTACTACGGTGAATTGCATGCGTACAATTTACACATGTAACCAATATAATATGATTGTGGAATTTTTAATAAATTATATTTTACCGACAAAATAATAAATGTACATTAGCAACGTTAGTATAAAGCTCGTATAAATAGATCAATTTAATTTAATAAACCAAGCATACTAAACGTTCCAATATATTTTGTAACAAACTCGAGGCATGAGAAGTTTATTGGGAAAATCGCTTTTCCGTATGTAAATTTTCAGTGGCCTATTGCCCCGGCCTGTCGTGGACCCAGCTTACTGTCAAATACAGATTTGTTCGAAAAAAGCAATAATATCGGACATATTTTACCCGTAGACTCATACGTTTTCAAAGCTTGTTGTGTATTCAATCTAATCCAGACAAAAACGAATTGGGTTTTAAATCGAAAGTGGTAAAGAATGTGGCGGAAGGCAAAACTTTCCGAGTGAAGAACATCTGTGGTCATCATCATGATTCCGACTAGTAGAGAAACTATGCTTTCCGCTGGCGGAAAAGCTAGTTGCAGAATATTCGATTCTGACTCAATTTCTTACGAAACTAAATAAATTATATATATGTGCTTTTTTTCAATGCGTGTCTGTATTCTGATCATAGGCTTAATATACTGCCTTGCTAAGTAAAAAGACAGTGTTTTTGGTTTTAGTGAAATAAGAACCATCCAATAAGAGTACATCTCCTCTTATATTATGTAAAATTATTGGAATGTTTTAACATAATCTATAAAAAAGATATTGAGTTAATTAATGATAATAATAGTTTACTTCAAAAGCTATATATTTCTTCCCACATTGAAAAGAAACTAAAGATTATTTAGTTAAAATATATATAAATTCAAAATGTATATACCTACAGTATTTAACCAATTTGTGTGAATATAATATTGTCTTTAACTTTTGTATACGAGAGTTAAACTACGCTAAATGCATAAAGATAACTTTAGACGAGAGCTAAAACAATGATTATTTGAGTATTAAACATCGTTGACTTATTGAGTCATGGATCCCAGATCCCAATCCTGGATCTGGACAATACATATATTGTTTTTCAATATGTATTTAGAGTCAGATTATGGACGTAATTGCCTCAGCAAGTGAAGTGAAAAAACTTTTCTTGAACTCACTCCACCTTAAGGTCGTATTTCATCTGATTCGAGGCTGTAACAATCGACCCACTCTATACCTAGATAATTTTCATTAGCACTGATTCTTTCTAATTCTGATACTGAAATTCTACAGTACAAATATATGTAATTTTGGTAGTAAGAACACGTTGAGTACATTTAGTATCCATGGCCCGGAAAATATGACCTCTATATTTATAACCGTGCAAAATTTTGCAAAGGTAATAATAACGTAGACACTACTAGACTATAACTGGGTGCATATTTCACTGCATGCTACACAAAGCGTTTTTGGAGTCAGCGAAAATTTTCCTACAACGTTCCTTATCTTTCCCTATACGAATACAGGGTCATACATAATCTAACCGATTTAAATTGTATACTATTCCATTTGAGTAGTTTTTGTGATCTAGGTTTCGCTTTTCGGCATCTTAGGGCACTACGTGCACTTACCAAAAGGTAAATACACACTGACAAAATTAATTCTAACTTATTTAATAAATTAATACAATAAAATAGATAAAAACTTTATCACCCACCTATTATGTCAACAAATTATTAATAGTTGAAGCGTAATAATAAGAATAATACAATCAATAGGCGTATACATCGTGAAACCCTAATAATAGATCATTAACCCTTAAATGCATGGTGTATTCATACGAATACACAGCATAATATGACATTTATTGTCCAAATCTTCCAAGTTTTAGTGTTGACGTAAATCTTTTAATCATTATCAAAGTCTATGCATCCATTTAGTTTCATGTTTGACCACCAGATGACTCAAGTTTATTTTTTATTACGCATTAACCACACCAATCTGACATTTCATCGGATCGTGACGTTTCTCCATCTTCGCAGTGCTATATCTATGATATAATACATCTTCCAGTTCTACAAAAAATCATTTTATACTGAATAAAGGTCAGTCAAGCAAAGTTTTATAAAATATTTCAGATTTTTTTGTAAATTTCTGGAATAATGTGATATTTACGTATGTATTCATTCGAATACACCATGCATTAACGCGTATTATTTACCACATAGGAAGCCAATTTTTGTGAACATATTTTGGCCTTTTTAAATCAACCTTGGCTCGCCGACACTATTTAACTGACAAGGAACTTAAAGAGTATGCTAACAACTTATCTGGCAGTGCGAATGGAATGGACTTCAGTGACGATGACAGTATTGGGGATACAGAATTTCGACCAGAAATAGATGGAAGTATGCAAGATGACGAAGTGAAAGTTTCCACTTATGATCCAAATGATGATCCACCATTGCAAATAGATGAGTCCTATGATCAACCAATATCTTCAACTTCAAGACTTCCATCTTCAAAAATTAACAACCTAAAACTCTTATGGAAAAGGAAAAATATAATACTGGATTGAAGCCTGCTTATCTTTCTTAGGCAGCACATCACTTCAAAAAACATTAGAGCTCAAAACACCTCACCAATTCTTCAATTATTTTTTACCAATGATATAGTTGAAGAAATAGTTTCTCAAACGAATTTGTTTTCCATTGAAAAAGACCCGAGTAAGCCGGTGGGAGTTTCTTGTATTGACACAAGGCAATATATAAGTATAATTATTTTCATTTCTGTCTTTCGATATACTGGCACTCGTTCATACTGGTCAGATGTATATCCGTTTTAACCAATAAAATCAACAATCCCTATAAATAAATTTGAAAAGATTCGTAAGTTTCTGCACTTCAACCTCTTCCCAGAACTGACCCTAACCACGATAGGCTACATAAAATTAGGGCTATTTATGATAAATTAAATCAAATGTTCTGTAAAATTCCTATGAAGTAGAGGTTGTGTGTAGATGAACAAATGTGTTCGTCAAAAATTGGGCATTACATGAAGCAGTACATGCCTAAAAAGCCAAATAAATGGGGCTTCAAGTTGTTTGTGCTGTGTGATGTGTCAGGCTTTGCCTACCAATTTGAAATATATTCTGGACAAGAAAATGAGGCAAAAAACAGACTTCCGTCTGAACCAGACCTGGGAGCAAGTGGGAATATTGTCGTCAGATTATTAAGAAATGCTTCAAAAAACATTAATCATATCGTGTATTTTGATAACTATTATACAGAACAATCTAGAGTATATTGTGAGAAATGTGGAGTCGTATTGTGCTTTAATCAAGCAAAAAATTGTTTAAAATTATTCCATAATGTATTATAAATTGTTTTGTTAGTAATTATATAATTATAAGAATTTTATTTATAATTATAAGGTTTTAATTAAGTCTTTCAATTTTTCCATTTCATGTTGCATACGTTCACTTTTCTCAGCTAACTGCATGGTGTATTCATATTAATACAAACGGTTTTTATATTAAAATTTGTCCAAAAAATATTTTTTATTTTTTTTATTATTTTTCCCATGGTAAAGACAATCAACAGCATATGAATATATTTTTTTAATCAAAATCGAAAAAATCATGCATTTAAGGGTTAAATAATAATCAATAAATACTACATTCATGAGGTCTTAAATAGTCAATACAACGAATTTCATGAAGTTAACTAATGAGATATATCAATAATACCTGTTAGTCTTTAAAAAGTTATATTGTTGGAATTTAATCGAGTTAACTAATGAGATATATCAATAACAACATCCACAAATAACCATACATACCCAAATACACACACTATATAACATACCTATACTCGCATACATACACACAACATAATACATGTAATATATACATATAATGTTTTATATCCATACCATTACATCATAATAGAGTCCATCCGTATAGTCCATCGTAAATCCATTAGAATTTAAATTTAAATTCCATCAAGTACCATCTGTCAATATTATTAATAGCATAATTTAATCATTGAAAAAAATATTAAAATACGATACAATGGTTACTGACTGAGTCATAAATCATGAGCGGCATAAGCATCAGCTTATAGTGTTTTGGGTCCCAGCTTCAAATCCTGGGTCTGACAAATACACATAATGTTTTTCAATTTGTGTTTGAGTCAGAGTCTGGACTTATTAGGTTAGGACATCTATTTCAAGGTATAAATCCATCTTCGGAATGGTCAATTATAACTGGTATTAAAGGGTTGGAAGAAGGTTGTCCAAATCTCCAAAACCAGTTGTAGTTGACAGTCTTGATGAAATAGCTAAAACGTAGAATCGACAAAACAAGTTTTGTTTTAAAACTATTATAATGGAGTTCTACAACGTAAACGGAAGTATAAAAAATATTATATAACTATCTAATAATATTTTCACGCACTATATTAATGCAATATATTTTTACATATATAGATTTCTATGAAAACTCTGAAATTCAATTCTAGTTAAACTGAATTTTCACCCTTTACATAAGTAAAATAGTGGCATTTCTCTCAAGAAAAATTCTCCTAGTGATATTTCTACGGAGGGTGTAAAGTGCCATTACCATATTGTACATTCGATGCTTTCTATTTTATTCTGCGACGACTTTTTACACTACGTCACATTTCATATTTTATTTTTAAATTTCTCGTGAATTCCTAAATTAAATTCTCCAGTATAATAAATATACTTAGGTACATATTTTAACACTCTGGACTGTAGACTAAGATGTTTATATATTTCATAATAATAAATAGATTATTAATTTAATTGTGAAAATTTACAAACATCAGTAGGTAGATAATCTTGTATTTTATGGAAAACCATACTTAGGTATAAATGATAAAATTATTTATCAAGTTTTGATTATGTACCTACTTAACTTTTATTTTTGATTTGATATAATATTTTTTACGTGAGATCAACGCTTCTCATTTTAAAACACCATAAATAAATTAGGTATGCTACGTACTATGTACGTTTGGTTAACCTTACCTTTGCGATGCTAATAAATTCTATTCGTTCCGGTGATGTCACCTTGGGTTTTGGGGCTATTATTGGGCTGTGTTAACACACACATAAATCCTTGTAGGTACATGAACTAAGTGTCACTAATATTACTTACTTACTGTTTCATATTAACACTATTGTAAATGATCCTTGGATTCATTCAACTTGTTCAAACATAATTCAGCTCTGCTCACCGAGTTGTTTCACTGCGGATCGAACTCTTTTGAGTTCTTTCCTTTTTATTTATACACCATGTAATTGTAAATTGAGTATTGACGAATAAACATCTCTGAAGATTAACATCCATCGAGTCTTATTATTGACATTGAAATTTAGAAGGGATCTTTATTTAGCTACATAATTTTTCAGACTTATACGCGGCGTAAATGTAAACTCTGCCATTATTGGTGGTGTTGGCTTGTGTGTCTCTGATAATTACCATATGAATCGAGGGCATCCGTTGTTTGTTCTCCCAAGGTGCAGAACTAACCTGCCATTAGTAATGCCAATTGGGAGGGCAATAACCATGTTTAATGAAATCGCTTCTGATATTGATATATTCCACTTACGTGAGGGTTAATTTGGGTGGACGTTGTTTTATAAGTTTTTAAGATAGGATCTATCAAATTTCACTCTGTGTGCTTCCATCTACTTTTATTTTATTATTTTATTTTTTTTCTTATTTTATTACTTATTGTATTATTAACTCACACTTTTCTGTATTTTTATTTTTAAAAATTATTAACACTTATTTTATGTCATGTCGTGAACGCTTTGAATTTATAATTTGTTATGTTCATTATATTATGTAAAATAAATAAATTTGATTTGATTTGATAAACCTTCTACTGGACCACGTGAAGGATCGGGGCCCGTTGGTAAGGATTTCCGTTTCCGAAAACATAACACCGGTATAAATATTATTACTGTGCATTCTTTAAAAAATGAGTTAAACATTTAAAATTTCTTTAGGTAAAAATATTATTCCTTTTCTAATATTATGTATAATATAACATTTAAGTAGAAATTTACTACACAATACACACTATAAAAAATCCATTCCATCCTGGCAATATTTCATATCTATGGTTAAAATTGATATATTTCTCACTTGAAAGGAAAAATAAACATCCACCTTAGGGCTGGTAAAATTTCGCGTATGACATATGGCGGAATATGAAAGTATGCGAATGAAAAGAAATATAAACGGCCAAAATACGAACACATAATATTACTATAGAGTTTTTTTTTTTCGAATAAAAGATACATCTGGCCTTTCCTCTGTGAATCCCGTTCTCACAATATTTAAAAACACTGTGGGAAATTCAGCATACCGTTGTAAAGTTTTAACATTATTGTGTTGCCAAGCTAGAATAATTTTGTAGAGATATTTTCAATAAGTAAATACGTATTCGTAAGCGTGTTCTTTAACGATTTTATTTTAGGTCGCTAAAAACCATAAAAACACTTAGTAATTGGGAGAAAATAAAACATACAGTTTACGTAGGCATTATTCTATTGTCATTGTATATAAAAATGAATAGAATTTACTCGACCAATAATGGAAATACAAAAAATAATATTAAAAATCATTCTTTTTTTAAACAAAAAAATCATTAATATTTACACGTGTCATGCAAATAAATACCCATTGATAATAATAGGTATTTTACTATTGTATTATATACGTGATTGTAGTGGATACCACAGTATTTTGATTGGAGGATTGGATTCAAAAACTTGCAATCTACAGCTTTATATACGAGTATTCCGTCTTATTATTCGGCTATAATAATATAATATCAATGACACTTATACACCTAATAAACTTCATTTTATTTATTTATTTAAGAATACAAAACATTGTGGACATAACAATTCTAAATTTAAGACGTACTCAACATGAAATTTACATTATAACAGATATTACAATATAAAATATAATAATAATAACAGAAAAACAAATTAAATCAAAACATACTTAAGTACAATTTAATACAGAAAAATAAAAATTTGAAAACAAAAAACATACAATTTTAAACAGAAAGATAAAGTTTCAAAAACAAAATGCAAAGTACATCACTGAAAATGTCCATGTCTTTAGGGAACGCATTTACTAATCTAGCTACATTATTAGTACCAACCGGCTAGACTTCCATCACGAACAGCGAGTGGATTGAAAGGTTGCAGATATATTATATAATTACAATTAATATTTAATACGCAGAACAATATAGGTACCGATGAATTATTTTATAGATTACTTTTGGCATACAAAGGGGAAAAAATAAACTAAAGCAACTAGTTAGTTTTACGTTTATTAAGATAATTGACCTGCACTACTTCATTTTAATCATTCTAGTCATTATAATGAAATAGTTATCTAAAAACATATTTCCGTTATATTTAAATTGTATTACATTTACGTCCAATAATTTATACAGTTTATTTTATATTACGTAATGGGATTGGTAATTTATCACTGATTAAATTATTGTAATAATTTTAATCAAACGCATATTGTATCATTCTCGACTATAAAATGTTTAAAGCGTTTTATATTTTCATTCTATAGTTTATACGTCCATTGCTTTTGGCAGTTTCAATAAAAATAAAGCTTTAGTGTCAGCTGATCCGAGTTTTGCTCACTTTTATACTCTAAAATATCATAACAAGTGTATTTTATCTCTAATAAAAATAAAATTTATGGAATCCATATTGATAGATGACGTTGAAGATAAGCATTGCTGTAAAATAATCCTTACATTACAAAAAATAAACGCATTCAGAAACTTTGTTATTGTGTGGTATATTGAGCAAATGTCTAATATTCTCTGTCTAAAAGATGTGTTAATAAGGTGCACACACAAGGTATGGAGGCTTTGAGTACTAACTCCCACATCCTCTGAAAAGAAAAAAAGTACAAATGATGTTGTTAAATAAAATATTACTCAATCGTATTCTTCGTCAATTCGTCGTGACTGATGATCTTTATCAAGATGATTTGGCTGCTTGTGAACAAGTTACTCCTACTTCTCTTAACACTCAAGACCTGTAGCCACTGGAAGACCCGTGGCACTAATTATATTGATGCAACTATCTGGAGCACACAATGTTTGCTTTAATATTCCGATACGATTACGGACAACTTAAAGGAACACTATGACCGTTAAGTCACACGCATTCGATAACTATTTGTGGATACGCCCCCTGGCTATCCTTAGTTATACCTATATGTAAGGATTCTAATCCCGGAATCCCAAACTATTTTCGATAACTATGAATCCCGGGATTGATAAACATAATCCCGAAACTTTCGGGATTGATTTTTTTATCAATTCTTATGGAAAATAAAATAAAAACGAAAAGATAACGGAAAAAATACTTTTAATAACAAATAACTACATTAGAAATAAACTGAGTTTGAATGAAGTTTGATTTATACCCATGTGAAAGTTGCCGATTTATTTTATTTTTTCATATAAATTAATAAAAATGAGAAAGATTGGAAAAAACAATGCTTCGCACTATTAACAACGTAATTCCACCATGATCTCATACGTTTTACGGCAGTTTCATATTTGGCTGACTAATTAGATTTATGAAGCGGGAAGGCCATAAGTACACCATGATTTGCTTTACTATTTTAAATCTCAATAACCCATTCATTAAGTCTTTACTATCAGAAATAGCAATCTTATATTAAATTCACATTTTATTTATATTACAATAATATTTACTCCATTAAACCTATGTATTTCCAAGATTAAACGTATACAATATTAACAATAAATCCCTTAAATAGCATAAATTATACTAAATTTATTTTTGACCAATTTTATCAATGTTATTTGTAAATATAAAAATTTTATATTAACAATGGAAAAAAATGCCAATCCCGGGTTTGTCAAATTGTAATCCCGAAATCCCGGGATCAGAATTTTGGCTCGGGATTGGATTCCCTACCTGTATGCCAGGGTTTTATCGCAAGGCTCAAAGTTCAGAGTGGGGATAGAGTAGATATATAGAGTGTAGATATGGAGATTGTACCATTCTACGGTTGAAGCAATGACAAGCTAATAGTAGTAGACGGAATAAATTTAAAAGTCATTGGTACTTAAAAACTGACTTAAAAACCAATGAGAAAAAATAACTATTGATATCTAGTGTTAATATAACTTCCACTTTATGAAAGCCACTATTCTTTCCTTAGAGATG
Source organism: Rhyacophila brunnea (assembly GCF_057557595.1). Lineage (NCBI taxonomy): Eukaryota > Metazoa > Arthropoda > Insecta > Trichoptera > Rhyacophilidae > Rhyacophila > Rhyacophila brunnea. The sequence continues at coordinate 18,603,439 of NW_028232796.1, read as the reverse complement.
AACGCAGTTGAAAAAAGATACGTCAGCCAAATACTATAATAGTATACATGTCGGCGGCTCTCGTGCTGCAGTGAGTAAGGCGCTGGCCTTCCATCAGAGAGTTTTGGCTTCGATTCCCGGTCATGACAAAAACATTTATGTGTTTTTCTCAAAACCTGGGTGTTTGTTCAAAAATTACTAACAACCAACTTGTACGAAAAGGCAAGGACATGGTTATTAATAATTCTAAAAAAAAAATTATACATGTCGTGATTGTAGTTATTTTGCCAAATTCTATCCTCGTAGATAGGACCACACATCGTTTGAAAGATTCTCGAGTATTTGATAATCATTGATATTAAATAATATATAATTTTAGAGCTTCGTAAATGAATTCATCGAAACTCATAATAACTATGACAAAATTAATAAGGACAATGGGCTGGGTACGTCTAAAAACATCATAATGTCTTGCACTTTCAGCAAAAGCCAATATTCGCTTTCAGCTGAACAAACTCCATCACAACATACTTAGAGCGACGTTTACACTCGTAATCACAGTGACAAAACCCTAATATGATTTTTATAAATATTGTTCCTATAATATAATTTATTTCATTTATTAGCATTTTACATAATACTAACACTAATATATCAATACAAAATTATGCGCAAAACCATTTGGCACTCAATTTGCTTGTAGAGTTTAAAGCAAAAATGGTGGAAAATTTGACATATGAGAGAAATAAAAATATGCAACGATGCACAGATGCAACCCAAGCTAAAATTGAAATACTTCATATGAAATATTCCTTCTAAAATTGGTAAAACTTCAATTGAATTTCCTTGCATATTGACATCTTCAAAGTAGTATATAAAAGGTTTGACGTACACAAGGCAAAGTGAAAAGTTTATAGTATTTCCAGCAGTGATATACCTATATCTACGCTATATCGTTTTTTCGGTAGCGTAGACGAAAAACATTTTACCCATTATGTAAGTTATTTAAGGCAAATATAAAATATTATTATATAATTTATTATTATATAATTTATTATGTATTCAACAAAATTGTACATAGCAATAAAATATTACAAAACATAATACTTAATTAACATAATATTATATGTATGACTTTATTTTCGTTTTATCATTATCATCGTCCGGGGTCGATTCACTGCTGGATGATGGGCTTCCCTAGCTCCGTCTACTCTTCTTAGCGACCTCATACTCGTGTCTGCTTATCCATTGGCTATTTTGTGATCTAAACGCGTAATGCCCAGCATGTACTTTTCCATGTCACGTTACGCTACTCGTATTTTTTTTATTTCTCTTACAATAAGAGTTCATGTTTCACACGCATACAATATGACCGTTAGTAGCTTACATAGGTTGAACACTTAATACATAATGGGAAGTTACTTTTAAAAATACTATCCAGGTGCCAAATACACTTCATTCTAGTTTGGCTATTCTAGAATTGACATTTAGACTGCATAATCTGCAAACCGGCTAACTCCAATTGGGCCATTTTTTCAGGAAGGAGAAAACACTTATTAATTTAACTATCAAGAGGAATTTAACAATTATTGCAAAAATACACTTGGATTTTTTTACAAATAAACTATACTATGGATATACACTATTTTAGTTTCCCTATCATATATAAATAAAATTTATATAAAGAGCGAAATTGTTCCAATTACGATGTTAGAAATTTGGCACCTGCAGTTTAGTTTTTTGTGTGAAGAACGATAACGCATTTATTTATAGGTTTAGTTTGTGTTTTGTGTGAGCATAGAAAACATGTTTTATAACAAAATGCCATATTTTTTTTAGTCGAAAGTACAGTTAGGTGGCTGGTTTGTAGATTAATCAGTCGATTTATTGTCCAAGATAGATGTAATTGCATGTAAATAGATTTGAATGCCATTGATGAGAATCGCTATTAGCTCACCAAAGCAATTTATAATTAATTTTGTCTTCAAAATATCTTTAAACATACTTTACGGCTTTCGTTTGCAAGCTACTGTATCCTGTTCTGAAAGTCTCCAGAGTCGTTAGCAAAGATAACGATGTCGTCTGCAAAGCGATGTTTATATTTATATATATATATATATATATATATATAAGTATATAAATATAAACATCGGTGATCATTCTACACAATTAATACCGGAAAAGGCAACAGGTACATAAAAAAGAAAACATTAGTACCTACTTAGTTTAATCTTGTTGCTTCTGTCAGATATAATTATGTTCGCTAAATTACAAAACGCACCAGTGAGAAAAATACATCTTAGCGGGAAAAATTGCAGACGAACTGTGGGAGGTGCCTTTGTGCGGAGTGACAGGCGGGTAGGTCTCTTCGCAAGAATGCTTTCTTTCCTTCTTATTCACTTCCGGTGCGAATTTAAAAGGCCGCAAATTGTTTCTTTTCCCGCCATTGTTGTTGTTGTTGAGTAATTGTCGTCCGTTTGACGTCGCGCTGATTTTCTCATTTCGAGCCCTGACGTACAACTTTCGCTGGAAGTTTCTAACTTAATGAGTGGTTTCTTTTTAATTAATACAAACTGTTTTTGGCATAAATAATAATATTTTGACGTAGAATTCGAAAATTTCATTTCAAAATAAGATACGTCTGATAAAGTTGGTTCACTCTTTTTATTTGTATGAAATAAATATAAAATAATTAGTCATATTATAAAAAGTTTCAAATTATTTCATTAACCTTGTCACATCAAAACTATTACAATACATAAACGCAAAGTCAATCAATTTTTGCCATAATCGTATTTATAATATTAAAACGAGACAATCGCAGAATTCTAGACCAATGAGTATAATATATTTTCTTAACATAGTTAAATGTAAATTGTGCGTATAACATTTCCCCGTAGCACATTTGACCGTGAGCTATCTTATCGAAAAGAGATAACCGTATACTATACAGTCATCTCCATAGATGAAAAATTACGCATTGTTCTCGGAGCATTTTCATAGCCGATTTTGGCAAAATTCACTAATTCAAGAATGAAAACCTAACCTTACTTAACAAATAATCCAGTATATCGGATATTTTTCAAAATTTATTTGCCGCCTGCTTCTTGTAAACCGACAAGAGATTTAGACATGAATTTTATCTCAGTACTATATGACCCAAAGAGGTTGGACGGTCTTAAATATACGACCATAATATAATATTTCCGATACAACATTTCACGGTGAAGTGTGATACGGTAAATTGCATACGTACAAAATTCCGGACACGTCCCAACATAACACAACAAAAATTGTACAAATTTTAGTATAACAGGAAAGAATATTTTATTTAACCCTCGCGTGTCTACCCAATAGTTACCTCCAAACCAATCCGTCTCGCACCACTCTCGGTCTTAATCGAACGTATGACTTGAAATAAAAATAATATTTGGTCATCAACGCATCCCCAATAGCCAATCAGGTGAGTCTCAAAAATGAGAAACATCCCTTTTCCCGCCAACTGCGCGTAGCTGCTGATATTTTAATTATAATTCGTCCTTAAACTCGATGAGTAAAGTAATTAAAATAGTGTTTCATCACTTTTGTAAACGCCTTCTTTCTGTATTATATTATGTTAAAAGAAAAATATATCCAATAATCAGTGGCCCTGCATTCGTGGGTATAATAATTAGTCAAAACAAACCCCTTGACATGTACCCTTACTTATCAGTACATAATATATCTTTTCAATTTTATATTAAATAAATTGTTTTATATTCTTATCATAATGCCTACAAAATAAAATAACTTGTGTAAATGCTATGTAAGCAAAAAACCCTGCGTGAAAATTTCCCACAGTGAACAAATTATTTGCTAGTTTGTCGCTATTTGTGTTAATTCTTTATTTAAATCTGAAACGAGCTTTTCCATTTGTCAGCTTTAAGGATCGTTGAAAAGGTTCGTTATTTTTTTTTATTTGAACTACGTCACGTTCAGTTTCTATTTATTCACTACATATGTTGACGCTTATTTATAACAAGTATTTTTTTCGCAGGCCTTTAGTTATATTTTTCGTTTTATAATCTATTAAAAAAGCTTTTAGGATAATTAATGACGTAACGTAAACGTATAATATAAGTAATGAATGCAATTTTATTATCTAATATTCAAACGCAAAATGAATTATTTGTAGGTAATGAATAATGGTGACGTAGTGAATAGAATTAACTGTCTATATTATAATACGAACAAAGTGTAGATTTATATTATCCATATTTTCTAACCTTTAAATGTCGGATTATAAAAAGACGCAAATCTCCTGAAAATGAACATAATGAATAGCCTTCATAGTCTAGTATATAAGGCGCTGGGCTTTCATCTGGGAGCCCCGAGCTCGATTCTCGCTATGGTCACAATAAGAAAAGAAAAAAATCAATTGGCTAAAATATATTTCTCGTAAAAATAAATCTGCATTCAAGATCTATATCGAATAATGTAAAGCTAATTTTTAAAAAACTTCTTCCATGTTTAACGGTCCTGACGATACTGCTTAAATTTGGCGATTCATAGTACCTTCCTAGGACTAATAATAGCTATATATAGCGCATTCAACCTTTTCACTGCCAGCCAATTTTCAATAGGTGAACGTAGGCCAGTTTTTTTTGGAATAAAATAAATCCCTTTAAAATATAAAATAGCAACAGAATGATAAATATTTGTGAAAACTTACCAAATCAACATGTTTCTCGAGTTAACTTAAATGATAAATATTGTTTAAAAAATATACAGAACAGATTATTCAGAAGTTATGACGTTTACAAAAACACACGAGTTAACTCGTCCATGGCCTGACGCGACATACACGCTTTGACGAGTTAACCAAAATCGAGGAAATTTAATAAGATATACTATTCGCTCCAAAATTTTCTAACAACAATGTGTGCGAGGTTTTCGATATTTCTTCAGAACAAATTAATTTTTTTATCTGATTGCAGCAGTATTGCAGTATATTATTATGATAAATAACGTTGTATCTCAACTTTTCATTACCTACTATTAATTTTGAATATCTATGTAATATTATAATAATAAAGTATAAAGTATCAATTTAACTGAATAAAATTATTTATTTAACCTTATAGATTTTCTATCCTCAAAAACCTTCAGCCTAAAATTATTATTGTTTTCTTCTTGGTTTTCTCTAGGCTGGCATTAATTTCCTTCCACGGGACCTTAATAAAAGCCGCTTATTATCATCCATTGTACCATTCTAAAAGGATTGTGTGCTGAGTCGCTTTCTAACACGGAATTTAATGCGATTAAGGGATGAAAATTTGCATATGAATCAAACTTTATATTTTGTCTCTTCCGTGAAATTTTGCAATGTATTTTAGTATGCCAATTTATGAGTGGTTGGGACATTATTTGACGTCAATGTAATTTAATTATTTTCCTATTATTGTTATTAAATTCACATAAATTATTCACAGAATATTATACAACATAATTTCAAAATGTAATATAATAAAATAAATATCCTAATTGTTGGATTTTATACTAATTGTTATTGTGTAATACTTACGGATTCATATTTATATTAGCTAATGCATTTTGTTACACGATCATTTTCAATATATAACATAATCACTATGTTATTGTAGGTACTACCAAATTTTATTTACGTAAAATATGATAATTTATTTACCCTTACTAAATAGTAATTACTACTTAATAATAATTTTAATAAATATATTTTTTACTTGTCTATAATTAATAATAACGTAACTAACTTTCTATACAATTAAAGTAGCTTTTACTTCGTAGAAATAAAAAATACTTAATTATGTCCGTTTTGTTTTTATATGCCGTATGTATCTTTTTAAATCCATAATTATATTTATAAGAAAGAACAAACACTTCAAAACACTACATTGTGTTTTTTTTTAATATTATATCGGACGTATTTCACAATTATTATAATAATATTACACGCAAGACTGATTTCATCGTAACTAATATTTTTAATTGGTCAAGTAGAATTGAAAAGGTGTAATTTTTCTCACTCACGTTTTTATTTTTTTAATAATTATTAATATAGATGCTAAAATATACTTTTTTAATGTTTTGAAAAATATAGTTTTGGTGAAGAAAATAATATATAAAATTATCAAAGATTTCATTTACGTCATTTCAAATGTCCCATTAGTAAAATTAAATGACGTTACAACTGTTCTTGTATTGCGTTAATGAAAAAAACATGGCATTGGAATAAATATAATTAGTCTGTAACATTGCAATTATTGCTTTTGTACATTTATTAGTAGTATACTGCAAATTATCGCTACAACAACTATTAAAAAAAATGTCATAAGACTTTTCAAATCCTCTATTATATATATATATTATTCGTAATACGATTAAATGAATACTGATCAAATCACTTTTCATATTTATTATTTTTTTTCAAAAGTGTTATACCTAGTCTGAGTGTATTTTTCCTGAATAAATAAACGCAATGAAGTTTGCATTGAAATGCATTTCATTTATCAAACCAAGCCGATCAGCTCTTTCTAGCTTACTAACTGACTGCTACGTAAAGGATTTTAGACTCACTCCAAATAATTTATTTCAAATGAATCCCTATTTCATATAGACTAGAAAATACATTAAGTACAATTTGCATTCGTATTTATTCAAAGAAAACTGTGGGATCCGTTTGGTATACGACCAGTGAAACAAGTTTTGATATCCGTTTATTTGATTTGATTACATAAAAATGTTAATTATTTATGAATGTGTATGTTGTAACGCAGGACAACTTTGTGTAACTATTAATGCGCGAGTTAATTCTGCTCAGGCACGCAACGACTGCCTGAGTCTGTGACGTTTTAAGAATTATAATAAGGTAATGATTGATTTAAGCATTATCATTCTTACTACAATCCATTGCGTCTATTGGTCATCTCTAGAAAACTTCACCACTTTTCTCTGCCATCCACAAGTACCCTCCACTGCCTTAAACTTAGGGGTGCTGTGCATTTTTATTCATAATTCAACCACCGAAATCATTACCTTCTGAATTTATTTGTCTTTTCCGATATATTGAAAGGTAGTTTTTTGATTACTATAGCATCTACAAGGATCATACATTGAAAAAGTAAAGTGCGAATTCTCGACAGGTTCAGAATTTAAACACTCCTGGACTTAGAGTGCATATCACCATCACTACCCACTCTAGATTTACTGCTTGATGAAGACCTCTCCAAGATGTCTCAACTCTCGTTGATTATAAGTTTTACTTTCCACGAATCTCTCCCAAACTTAATACACCATGTTTATTAATTCTGTAATCCTTGTGCGTTATGCCTAAGATGACGTATCTATCTACATTGTGTTGTAATTTTGAGCTCAATTTGTTGTTGTTGTTGTAATTTGAGGTTCATGTTTTGACATATTTTTAAGTACTTTAACAACGCATTTACGATTTTGCAATGTGAAGATAACAAGGGGTGGCAAAATAATTTTGTTGCCAAGTTCAATTGTTTATAATATCATCTTCAGCATCCGAAAAATGCATCATAAATAGATATTTCACGACACAAATATTATGACGAAACAAATAAAATTCTTTTTTCTCACAGTACTTTAAATAATTGTCACTTAGACATCTGTATCTCGAAAAATTTAAACAAAATTAGCTTGTTCAATTTTATTACTAAGTAACCAATTGTTCATAACTTTCAAAGACATTTCGTTGTTCGAGTATATTTTATAGTAGAAATTTAAAATTCCGAAAACCTGAAAAGTTTAATTATGTTTTCTCAAAAGTATTGTTTTTAGACATTTAATACAGATATAATATAATACTTTATCTATGATACATATATATCTATTATAATATATATGTAACTAAAATATTAGAAGTATTGTTAAAACTTAGTACACATTTCTGAGTAATAATTTCATAAACTTTCATGATCATCCGTGAGACTAATATTGTAAATACAAATCCGCCGTGGGCGTCGTATGCATTTTCGCAAACAAGACGCTTTGAGTATAATTCACCGTCGGTTTTGTTCTAAAATTTCATTCATTATGCACTCTGCCCGGCAGCATGTGCATGACGGAATAAAATCTAACCGGGTAAGCGTAAAAAAGAGGAAATTTGACATCGTCCGTATAGCGCGAGTGCTTTGTTCAATTATCCTTCGCTTCCTGCCATGTGTACAGTCTACTATAATATTTTAAACAGTGTGTAGTAAATAAATTAATCATTATGAATTTTATATCGAAAATCAACATGAATACTGGGTATCCGTATAAAAATAAAAATAAATGTAGATATGGGTATCGTAATTGAATAAAAGTAACTACACTTGTAAGTAAAATTGGCACAAAATATATGGTTTTAATAACTAAAACAACGTATACAATTTTAATAGAATACACTATGCGTAAAATGTCTTCTATAGCTTATCTAAAAACGAAAATCTTTCAATGTAAACCTCCACTCCCTGGAGGCCTGTATGATCTTTTAATTATCGCATAATATGGTTTTAAAATAAAGTTATGAATGATTGTTTTTACTAATTTCCGAATCGGTCACCATACACACCATGAATGTATAAATAATGTATTTCAGGTGGTTGTTCAATTTTACCGTTCAAATACCACGAAGTATTATTTACTTACAAATTGCCCAGGACGAATATCACGTGATTATATCAATGGAATGTCAAGGGCGACTATAAATTACGAGTTATGATGGTAGTGCTAGAGCAATTACGATACGATAACCTGTTCGCAGTAAATGAAGATTTTCGATAAACCATTTCTCTCATTCAATGAATAATTCACTAGATTTTGAGAATATAACATAAATACATACATAACTTGAAAATATAGCGCACTAGAAAAAATCGTATTTGAAAAAACTATGCTCGACGGGATTTGAACCCGTATAACCACTGGTATCGTGCCTACTTTGCAATAACCAATTATACTACGAGCCTCCTATCTAATTGAGATTTTTAAACTAGTAGCTCATACATGAAATGCTTATCAAATTGCGTTATTATTGACTATCGGTTTGTGTGTATTAAATCAAAAAATACTAATTACCTTAATTACTAACCGATGCCCGGCTCTCGCCGCATATTTTAGTTTTAACGTCTATTTGAACATGCTTACAATTTTTAATGAACCATGTATTTTATTCAACGAATAATTCACAAGATTTTGAGAATGTAACATTCCATATATTGAACATACATAACATGAAAATACCAAGATTATCTGAATATTTCGTTCATCATCATTTTTTACAATCAATTTACAATTTTTCTTCGAAAAATAATCAACAACTATGCGGTCGAAATTTATAGCTTCTTATCCTGCACTTAACATTGTGGGCTTTGATGAAACTTTAGAATATATTTTGTGTTGTTGACTGTACGTGAAAAACTGTTTTATGCAACACTTCATGCAACCGAAGACTTAGACCAAATGCCAACAGTTTTCCACGTTGGTTACTCACGTTCGTCGGCTATATTTAAAATTATTTAATTACCTGCATATACTATGTACCTAGTGCAAGCATCAGTTTACTCAGAGTAATTACCCAGAATAAGGAACTGCATTTACGATCTCCAGCGTGCTGACGTTTATTTCTTGCGGAAACGCGTTAAAATTTCAGTTGACTTAAAACGCTTTGCTAATGGACAAGTTTCAATGCTTCATTAAACTATAAAAATAACAACAAATCTGAATTCGTAAAGTAAACAGATTTATTTGAATAGTGCTGAAACGGTTATATGTAAATTGTATGTATTTCATTTCACCGTAGGACAGTTCGTCATGAGCTTTCTAATCGGAAATATATATTGCCGATTTTGGCAAAATTCATAAATTCAAGAATGAAAACCTAACCTAACCCAACCTAATACTTAGGGTGTTTGTGATTGTTCAAAATTACTAACAACCACCTTGTACGAAAAAGCAAAGACATAGTTATTAATAATTCTAAAAAAAAAACCTAACCTAGTTCCTAGCCTAACAAATAATCCAGTATATCGACTATTTTTAATTTTGTTTGCCGCTGGCTTCTTGTCAACCAACAAGAACCGTGTTTTATTTAGACTTGAATTTAATTTCCGAACTATACAACCCAAAGGCCGTCTAACGTCTTTAATATACGACAATATATTTCTGACAGAACATTTCACGGTGAAGTGTGATACGGCAAACTGCATACGTACAAATTTCCGGACACGAATTGGAACACCTCAAAAATATTCATAATTATCAGATAATATAATATATTGTAGCTCATTAAACTCGAAAATAATATGTCTATTGAAAATCTGTCAATGAGCTTTGCCAATTAAACAACCGGTACGATATTTCATCCGATGTATGTATAATGTTAAATTCCGTTAATATTGGGAACTTTTGTAATATTCAACTTTGAAAGAAGAGTGCTACAATGCTTTTCGGTTAAAATTTTCGCAGGATTTCTTCTAAAAGGCATGCTTTTCGGGCTTTTTATTATTACGTATTTTCAAAAATATTTTTTTTTTGTTTTATATCAGCTTTAAAAAATATTTAAATAGCTGAATAATATTGTTTTATCGTCATATCAAATCACTATAAGAAATCAAGTAAAATGGCATTGAAACTACTTTAGAATTTTTTTTCTTCGTTATGAGCATTTGCGGCTATAGTTAAATTAATGCTCGATAAATAATATTTTGTTATCATCAATGCAATAACCTCTTGCATTACTGAATTTATTCAATCTACGATCATCCGGCGCATTTTATTTGTTTAGCAAACTTTATCTTTTTATTTTTTTCTTTTGACCATGTCCGATCCTAATTTATGATCAAATAAGCCTCCTCGGAGTGGAGGTTTGTATTAACAGACTTTTTTTTTTTACGAGAAATAGATGTTAGTCACTTGCTCAATTGACCTGTTAGTTCCATACTCTAACTCAAACACAAATTGAAAAACAAATATGTATACTTTTCAGACTCAGGATTCGAACCTTTGACTCACGACATTATAAGCCAAATGCCAATCGGCCATTATGGGCAGCAAATTTTATCACATAGAACGATGTTGTATGTTTCTCTATTGCCTTCATTACCTATTTTTGTGATATGTCTTACATGTTCTTTTCCATCCAATACTGCGCTTTTTGAAATAGTTTCGGACTCTTGGTTAACAATTCTTTACTTATCTATTTGACACATTGACCACATTACAAATTATTAATTCAAGACGTTCGTAATATGACATATACAATAAAAAGTACAGGTAAATCAAATTATAAAGGAAAAAATAAACCAACAAAAATATGTTTGGTTTATTTTTATCAGAAATAAAATTGAAAAACAAGAATAATTCAAAAAATATATAAATTAAACAATAAAATAGAAATTAAAAAAAAATAAAAAAAACATTGCATATCACTAAAAATAATGTCTACATCTCTAGGGAGTGCATTGACCAGCCGCACAGCCCTTGCTATTAGTTCTTGGTGAGCCTGACATGATAAAACAGTTTTCACATAAAATTGGTCATGGTCAGGACCACGCAAGTAATAATTGACGGGTGCGTTTATATAAACCCCAATATAATACCCGATATCAATATTAATTTACATGATATTTTATTTGTAAACAGCTATTCAGATTGATCTAGTTTATCTTGATCTAATTCACATGTAGTAATTGTCTCAAATAAAATACTATTATTTTGTGAACGTTATTGAGTACCAGAGTCAGTTTTAAATAGAGTTTTTGATGATAACTTAACAGAATATTTATTATGTTACCGTGCTCTCCTGTATTTTTATCCGCTATTTTGGCACTTACTTTAAAATTTATTTCGTCTCTATTTCAGTAGTAAAAACTTCATAAAAATTGGCGACTAAATTTGAATTTGAATTTAATAAACACCCTCATATAAAACCCCTGATTTAATTTTCAGTTTTCGTTGACTACCTAAGCGGATTATGGAAATATGTGGCAACCATGTAATTTCATTAGTTCCCCTAGCAATGATTCTGATTTCTGGTTGGAAAATTATTCCATGCCCGACTGCTTTAGGCTCAGCCAAATCTTTTTACCTAACTTACTCAGTAAGGTGTAAAATTTACTTACTGTGCACACACGAGAGCTGGCAAAAAACTGCCTAGCTTTATTCTGTAGAAAATTGAGTAGGTACCCAAAAAAATGTGCTCGATTTATATTTTAAAGAAAAAAACGAGGTAGCATGTATTATTATGGATTTCCCTTATATTTTCAAAGCATATTTTTATGAAATCGACTCGTTATATAAACACATAAGAATGAGTGAAGCTCCGCCCCCCATTTCAACTTCAAGCGAGAGATTCTACCCTTTCTTTGCTATATGTGCAAAACCACGAGATGTATGAATACAATGTCTAATTTATATTATTTTGACAAGTCCATTGACGACCCATTATTATATTTTTATCTAGACATCCTTAATAAGGAATATATTTGTAAATATTTCAGTTCAGAGACCTTTTGTTTAAATAACCAAATCACTCACAAATTGTAATAGAATATTCATTTTTTTTACCACGTCCTAACCTAATAAGATCATATGAGCCCCCACAGAGTGAAGGTTTGTATCAACAAATTTTGTTTTTACGAAAAATGGTAGTCAGCCACTTGCTCAACCTATTAGGTCCATACTCTGACTTGTACAAAAATTGAAAAACAATATGACGTGTACTTGCCAGACCCACGATTCAAACTTGGGACCCACGACGCTATAGGCTGATGCTTAAGACGCGCGGCCATTGTGGGTGATTAATTAGAATATATTACCATAATATTAGCACATGACGTGTACAAATTTTCAAGTCAAATAAATACAGCTAAAGATATTGCATTTATGCTAATTGATACTGTTTTACACCATTTTTTATTTATTAGTCAAAAGTATTTGAATGTCGCTTACGATGTTTTTTTTATTATATATACATACTTAATATTTTGAAACTTTTAAAGACCAAAATATAATGAAACTAATAAAGAACAAAAATATTGACAGAGTTTTGAATGAAGAGCCACCTGGCCAATTACATGCAGATTTAATAAATGCCAAAATTTTCAAAGCTATCCCTATAGTTTAACGGTAAAACGTTTCCAAAAATAGTACGCACTTGAATTTGTCATTCAGTTTAATTTATCAACACAATGGTGAAAGCATACTACATAGGATTCTTGTATAATACCATATCAAATGATTTTGTCGTGGCCGCAATTCCAAAAGAATTTGTCCTTCTCTACATATCAATATTTGAAGTTATATTCTCTAAAAAGCTGAGTTACTGTTTATTTTTATAACCTTGAAAGCTATACTTCAGCTGTGACACGATTTAAAATGATCGTGACTACGCGACGCGAAGATTGTGCAAATTAAAAAAGTCAACATGCGTCCATTTAATGTTATGTTTATTGTTCTATTACTAATAATAATAATATATACATTGACATGTTTTCTTTTTCAAGTAAATGGGTAACGTTTCTTAGTCATCTTTACATGATTTAAGAATTAATTCCCCCGTTGCCATCACAAAACAAATTGATGTCTTCACAACTCGACGTTCGCTCTCCGATTGCCAGCGAGGCCAAAATTTCGTCGCACCTATAGTTGAAAATTATTTACCGATTCACTGAAGTACCGTCTCAAAGCATTTAAACTGTGTTGGAATTTTTTTATATTTTTCTGAGATTTTATTTCAAATTATCTATTTCTCGATATGATTTGAGAAATTATCATGAAATAAAATATATATCAAGCCGTAACAAAGAAAAGTTAATTATTAAATTATGTAGGTTCATGAATAATTAAATATTAGTTTTTATATTTTCTTTAATACTAGCTGAAGTACCCGGCTTCGCACAGGGTCGCTTCGTGGTTATATTTATCTTAGATATTTAAAAAATAATAAGAGGTAATTATTTTTTTATTAATAAATATCTGTGTAATACAATATGGCAATATGAAAATAATTCTAATAGAAGTAAAGGTCAAACAAAAGACCACTAAATTAAAATCGAATCCAAAATATGCAAACGTTTTTAATGTTATTAATATGTAGTAAAAAAAATCAAAATTGGATGAAACAAACAAACAATAAACATTTTGTTTTATATAATACTAATTTAGAGACCTTCGCAGCTGTGCGCACAACACCTGACAAAAGTTTCATCGCAATCTGATGAACGGTATAGGAACGCATACGAATAGAAGAAGAAGATGATTTTTCTAATTCAGAAACCTTCACGGGTGTGCACACAACAACTCACCAAAGATTTATTGCAATCGGATGAATGGTATAGGAACTCATACGAATAGAAGAAGATAGTTGTACTAATTCAGAAACCTTTGTGGGCGTGCGCACAACAACTGGTCAAAATTTCATCGCAATCGGATGAATAGTATAAGAACGCATACGAAGTAATCACAACACTTGATAAAAACTTCATTGCAATTGGATGAATGGTATAGCAACGCATACGAATAGAAGAAGATGATGATTTTCTAATTCAGAAATCTTTGTGGGCATGCGCACGACAACTCACCAAAGTTTCATTGCAATCGGATGAATGGTATAGGAACGCATACGAATAGAAGAAGAATAAGATAATTGTACTAATTCAGAAACCTTTGCGGGCGGTATGCACAACAACTGGTCAAAATTTCATCGCAATCGGATTAATAGTATAAGAACACATACGAATAGAAGAAGATAGAATAGAAGAAAAAGAAGAAGAAAATAGTTGTATCAATTCAGAAACCTTTGCGGGCGTGAGCACAACACTTGATCAAAATTTCATTGCAATCGGATGAATGGTATAGGAACACATACAAATAGAAGAAGATAGAATAGAAGAAGAAGATGATTGTACTAATTCAGAAACCTTTGCGGGTGTTGGCAAAATTACTGACGAAAGTTTTATTGCAATCGGATGAATGGAATAGGAACGCATACGAATATAAGAAGATGGTTGTACTAATTCAGAAACCTTTGCGGATGTTGGCACAACCACTGACGAAAGTTTCATCGCAATCGGATGAATGGTATACGGACCATATGAATAAAAGAAGATATAATGAAGCAGAATAAGAAGAAGAATAAGATGGTTATACTAATTCAGAAACCTTTGCGGGTGTTACTCGTACCATAACAACTGACGAAGGTTTCATCGCAATCGGATGAATGGTATAGGAACTATACGAATAAAAGAAGATATAATGATGAATAAGAAGAAAAAGAAGATGGTTTTTCTAATTTAGAAACCTTTGCGAGTGTGCGTACAACAACTGACGAAAGTTTTGTGGCAATCGGATGAATGGTATAGGAACCATACGAATAAAAGAAAATAGAATGAAGAAGAACAAGAAGATGATAATTTTTCTAATTCAGAAACCTTTGCAGGTGCGTGTACAACCACTTACCAAAATTTCATCGCAATCGGATGAATGGTATAGGAACGCATACGACAGACAGGCAGACATTCATTTTTACATAAATATAAGATATAGCCCATACTCTTTGCGAAAGTGCAAGCAATAAGTTGACAAAGTTTTATGGTAATCAGATGAACGGTATGGCAGCGCATAAAATACGAACAAACAAACAAACAATATATATAATATATATTAGATAATAGCTTTCCCATTACGAACAGGCAATTTAGACTTTCATTATATTATATAGTATAAGTTTATTTTTATTAAAATTATTCAGTTGATAGAAAATTACACACTCAAAGTATATGTGAAAAACAGGGAGAAAAATAAATCGACTCGACTGGTTTATTTTGTGGAAAATTGAGGCTCTCCAAAAAAACGTATCATAATAACACTGCCGTCTTGCAAGATGGATATTTTTTTCGAATTCTCATATGATTTAAACGTTTTATTTTCACCGTTCTGTGTGTTATTTTTTTAGTTATATTATTAGTAGCAAAAGAAAAGTAGATAATGTATTCAACTGATATAATATATGTAACATTTAACATTATTATCAAAGGATGCTTTGTACTGCAAATTTCTTTGTTGTCTTTGAGACCTATAAAATATAACCGAATATAACCACATATAACATTATAGCTGTAGGTATTTTATTTAGCTCATTTATCTTATAATGACTATTTCATATCATCATAATTATCATAAGCATAATCTATCATTTGCTAGATAAAATCCACTACAAAACATTTTGTATTATCTTCGTCATATAGGTACATTACGCTGCTACGTACTTCCGTAAAACCTATGTCCTATGTCGTTTATCCAAACGGTCTTCAGGTCTACTTTTTTAACGTTTTTTTCTACTTTTTGGATACTGGACTGCCTTTATCTAGGAATTAATTCTAAACGTTTTGTACCTTGCCCATTATCTCGACTACATAATATAAGGGACGTCCCGTAGGGGCAGGCAGTCTGAACGTCGCTTGGGGGCGGCAGTTATTTGAAAGGCGGCAAATCGATAAGAATCTTTAAGACGTACCTATACAGAAGTATATACTAAGTAATAACGGAAATATTTTGCCATAAAAAAATTCAGGTCACTGGTTGGAAACAAAATGTATTAATTAACATAAAAGGTTTAACAGAACTGTATTTTTTTGTCGGGTTCGCAATGTGTAGATTACTTCCGTTGTCCTTGGATGTCAACCTTGATGACCAGCAATGACACTTGTAAATTTCCGAATTATATTTAAATAATAGGTAAGTAGGTACATACTTACATACTTACATACTTAATTAATTTATCAAAATATTTTTGCAAGTCACTCGCGAATTTTGAAAGTTGTCAGGTGTATTTTTAATTTATCTGAAACTGTGGACGTATATTGAAGTAGAGATGGCATTAAAATAATTAGCTTTAGTGGTTAGTATATAGTTTGTTAGTAATGTATCCATTAAACTCATTTCTTACTTCTAAGATATTAGAGTCATGAAAGGATGATAAAAAATACTGCATAAAAAATGGGGCGGCATTTTGTCTACGGACGTCACTGCATAATATTATTATAGTATAAGTGTATATAATAATTGAATACGTGTATTAATTAAGGCGCTAAGTACCAAAAAAATAAAAACTGACATTTTTATAGAAAAATGTTCTACATACCAACGCCAATAACTTCAACTATAGTCTAAGTGCCTCAAGCAAGTCAAAAAAATACAGCAAAATAATTAAACCTGTCGACGTTGTAAGTCCGTTGGCGTGTTTTATTTATAATGGTGTAAGTAGCACTGCAGTGGTCAACGACATTCAATATAAAATAGCTGACGATGGATGGTGTATTGACACTTGCGAGTTCTTAATACCTAAAATTATAGAAGCTGCCGTGATTGCTTCACACTGTAAAACTTAATTTTTCAAAGGGTCTGCTTCATGAAATTTTACTGCAATGACTCGGTATTTTGTAACTACAGGCAATACTACTTTTTGGTACTTAGAGCCTTATTTAATACACGTATTCTATGTATACCATCATAGTAAGTAAATTTGTCACCCAACAAACGATAGGTATGCATTAAAATCGCACTCAGTCCGAGATATTGTTTGGGAATTTTCTAATATGTACGTTTTTCAAGGTTATAGACTATCAATAAATAATGCTACATTTTTCAACTATGTGTATACTGCCCTGCTAAGTAAAAAAGTAGTGTTTTATGTTTTAGTGAAATGAGAACCCAAGTTTTAAACTGCCTTTTCACTTATATTACATGATCATGATATGACATAATCTATAAATAAACACTGTATTCTCATTTCAATAAAACCATAAGCATGGCAGTATATTGAATATCGAATATAAATCGACATAAACAATATTTTGTAATACACTTTTCAATACCTATTTATATTTTGTTTACTACTTGAATAAAATATAAGAAAATTAATTTAGGTATCTATTTTAAAGCATCTAATATCTTACCATATATTGCTTTTAAGTTTTTTTGGGTGCCTTCGTATTTCAATAATCTATTAAATTTATTGAAGCCCGAAACGTTATACCCGTGTAAATATCAAACAGATAAAATTTATTACCAGAATATGTCCATATTCAAATACCAAACCGTATCATTTTTCACGATAACATTGAGTATAATGTAAAAGTTCTCCCGTTGAAGGACGGACTATTTCCGGATTTGTGGTTTACAATATGGCTTACAAGAGGTGAACCTTTCATAAGTTGTTCGTGTTACAAAAGATCGAATTTAAAATATAACTATATTATTACAACGTTTTTATTAGCACATATTCTTGTTTGTCCAGTACAAATCTTGCAATCGATTTTTAACTAACTTCCCGACTAGCTAGACATTTGAAAATTTTAGAATATATCAGAACACGATGCCAATGAATTCTTTTAATACTTTTAGCCATCTTTTAACAGAATTCAATTCATTTTCAGTTAATTCTGTTTTGTACGGAAAGGTATTTCAGAAAAATCCATAAAAAGTAAAAGACTATTATTGGTTGCTAAGACGGTGGTCCTGGCAACTAAATTATTAATATATACGTGCGTTACTATGGAAATCAAAATGAAATATCAAAATGTCATTTCAGTATTCTGTATTCGTTTGTTTGTTTATTTTTTATTTACTTCATATCAAGTACAAGTTTTAGTATAATAATTCAACAGAAAATTTAAAAACGTTGTATATAAAAATTTCTTTTGTAATTATTTTTGTGTAAGATCACGAACACGAAAAATATTTGCTAAGAAGATATAAATTTAATACTCTCAACTAAGAATGCGTCTCAGACATTTATAGACAACCGTTATTTTATCTGGAGTACCTGGATTATTGACTGGTACCTCGTATTTTTTCCAAGAAACAAAGTACTCAGCGGCAACACGACGTATTGAAGTTATCGATTGCCTCCAACTACATGGCTTAACGCCATACGTAGTATAATTAGCAAGCTTTTTTCATTCTATATTATTTTGTAGAAGTATTTTTGCATCACTTTAATATGTATATATATTTAGCAGTGACGATGTTGGCTTCATTGAGATTACATCGAGGTCACCACTTTGGGGTTAAGGAGTTGGAGATGAATAAATAGTCCGAAGTGAGAATATATTACTGCGTAAACGGTAAACATTTCGTACAGGAGTAAATAACGTAGGATAGATGTTAGCGATCCAAAGCTCGGTGGAATGAATACTTGAGTCCCAGGTACGGTCATAGAATGGTTCTGGGAGAGGTGCGATGGTAGCACGTACTGATTACTGAGATACTGAGACAAGACTTGCTATTTATATAATTGAATATTCGATAAATTAATTAACCTATTGGCAATATGCTGACCAATGTACCGTTGCACCTTCGCGGCGTTTTGCTAACCAGGCTTCATTCTTTGACCCACATCAAAGTATGTCACACTTGCAGAATATGCTGACCGTAGTTGAGGTGATGTGCCATACTTGTGTAATTCGGTGACCAGCGGATTGTAGTAATTATGCTGACATGGCCTGGGGTTGTTGATCGTCACATATATTAAGTTATACATTTTTTTGTGTTGTATGATAGCTATAACGTATTGTCTTATCGCCATGTTTTTAAACCGTTTTGTTGGTGGCATGATCAGTCCAAGAAATTATTGCTGTAGTATATAGCCATAACATTATGGGTGAAATTTTATTTATTATAACGAATACATTTAATTCATATCAGAAATTTTTAGGCAATGCGATAACTCATCTCTGGTCAAAAATCACGTATTTGTATTTTTCTGCGACAACCTTTCCCTCTCTCCTTATTCAGTTTGACTTTTTACGGCCAATCGTTCCGCGGTTCCGACACAAGTTTGCCTATTCCTTTTTTAAAACTTGTCAATACGAATTGGAGACTTTCGCGGTCAAGGTTGGCTTTAAATTCAAAAGACAGTACATTTATTTTTATTTTTTTCTGTAAAATTTATTGAACTCTCCCCAAGAACTATAAGCTGAAAATAAGTAGAACGTAAGACCGATTTATAATGGATTTTCTTTTTTAACATCGGCTAGTAATAAATTTATAATTTTGAATTATAAATTTACAAGCATAAATACGCAATCATAAACTATCCCAAATGGTTGTTATTTTTTTATGTAAGCTAACTTATGACAACTGTTGTAATTATAAAAACAAAATGTAGGTAGCGCGTGACAAATAAAATGAAAACTTTACTTTTACCTACTCATAATTTACATATATTACTATTCATTGCTCTGTAATTTTAGTAATTTCCAGCCCATTAATGCAACTTAAATAACAAAGTTTCTACATACCAATAATTGACAGTTAAGGCCGTTAAAGTGATTTATCTATTATTTGGTATTACAAGAATGTATCACAGTATATCATTACCTTAATACTACAACTAGATAACTCGGATGTGGTCATTGTCGTGAAAATGAAATGTAAACTTTACTTGATCAACAAAAATATAGGCTATAGTTATTATTTAAAATAATAATGGAAAATTGTGCTTGTCTAATTGGGAACAATTAAATAATGTTCAATTTTATGAAAAAATATTGTAGATATATTATTTTATTTATTTAATGCATTTATGGTTTTAAAGATATCTAATATTTTCAGACACAAAATTAATTTAGTTCCCATTAACTTCTGACTTACCTGGTTTTATCATTTAGTATAGAAGGAAATATATAATCATATTCAATAACTATCTCAAAAACAGTGAAAATCAAGTTTTCTATTTGTAGTATTGAGGTGACGATATAATGTTTTTACCTCATCAATAGGGTATTGTGACCTTTCGCAGTATTAATAAATACTATAGCAACTTTTTACGATGTAATAATAATGCAAATAGGCCAAAACTATTTCAATGTGATTCAGTGAGGTCAACGAAAAATATTTAAACCCATAATCCGTAACACACATTTTATAAAATCATTATACAAAATTCCAATAAAACCGTTTGAAATAACTGTTTTAAATTGGAAGTTCCTCAGTTTTTTTCAATAGATATATTATTTTATTTTTTCGGAGAAAAAATAATTTTAATTTTAGGTACGAAAATTATATTAATTTTAAAAACTTTGTTTGAATATATTAACAATGCCATATTAAGGACGTAAAGACAGCGATCTGAAATATTAAATGAACGATATTTTGATATCCATGGCGTAAAAAGGTGATTCCAATGAGCACATAAACAAGTTTGATAATCACACCGTGTAAAAATTGTTAAAATATTTTCCTGTAGTTAGGAAACATATTATAGAAGAGTTTTTGTCATATTCTGAAAAGCAGTGAAGTATGTAGGAATTTATTGCCCTTACTTTGATAAGCTTCGTAATAATATAATAATTTGCAAACTGAATAAAAATATAATATTACATTTTTCAAATACATTATATTACGTTTATCGTTATAAATATATATCGACTTTTTTTCTATAAGTATATTATGTAATATTCATTAATAGAGATCAGCAATGATTTTCGCTAACTTTTTCCTGTCTGTCACTGTTAAACAAATCTAAGGAGTGCTAACCTCAAACCAGTCTCTTAGACTTTTAAACCCGGAAGTTTTTCTTCTGTTGGAGTTTTTTTTAAGAAAAATCATCTATTTAATTATAGGAACATGTCTTTAAAATGGCATAATATTTTTTTTTAATACAACAAGTTCAGATAATTTTTGCAAACTTTATTTAAGAAATATATTTATTTTTAATCTATATGAAAATTCTTTTAAATGTCATAGTGTATATTTCAATATTTACGCAGCATCTTATAATATAATAGATATGTGTCGGTATTTTTTGCTATTGCATAATATAATTTATATTCGTTATACCTTTGATCTTAATCCTAGAGATTTACATCAATAATTCCACGAAACTTAGAGGCTTAGTAAACCAGTGTCCGTGATTTCTCAAAAATTTTAAAAGCTTTCAAAAAAGTACACTACAGAACTAGAAAAAATAATTATTTTTGTTCACTACCATAATGACCGTGTTGTAAAGTAAAAAAATCCATTAGTTGGTATCTTGTAATATTTCAGGGAAAAGTATGTATATTTTACAACGTTTTTCTTAGCTCGTATTCTTATTTGTCCGGTAGTTCTTTGTCTGGTACAAATCTTGCAATCGATGTTTTACTATCTTCCCGACTAGCTAGACATTTGAAACTTTTAGAATATATCAGAACACGATGCTAATGCATTTTTTAATACTTTTAGCCATCTTTAAGTAGAATTGAATTCATTTTCAGTTAATTCTGTTTTGTATGAAAAGTTATTTGGACACCATTATTGGTTACTAGAAGTCTGGGGTCCTAGCAACTAAATTATTAATATATACTTGCGTTACTATGGAAATCAATATGACATGTCAAAATGATATTTCAGTATTATTTCTATCAAGTACAAACTTTTTTGATCGCTTAAGCTAGTCAAGTCAAGTTCATATGATTCAACAGAAAATTTAAAAACGTTGTATATAAAAAGTTCTTTTTGTCTGGTAATTATTTTTATTTATTTTATTAATTCCGCATATTATTTTGTTCTTTTCAACATGTCATTCGAGCTCCTCGCAATCCTCTGATCTCAAATCCCTCTTTACAAAAAAATCAAGTCTTCTTGGAAACAACAAAAGTTGGGAATTACTGCTTTCTTTGGCACGTTCATACTAAGCTCTATTTAATAATTCGACCCAGCGACTAGTTATTTGGGTACAAAGAAGCAAAGATGCTTTGACACCGGCGCCTTTCCATACAAATTCATAATAATATTATTAGCATACAACATTGTCTCAAACGAGAACACGGGCCAACACAGCTTATCACTTTTGCGCACAATGAGGCACTAAATATTCACCATACACATATTATTTGAAAGACAAGCTTATAATAACAATAATAAAGTATTACACGAGGGGTGGACTAGTGGCAGAACATTTGCTTCCGATGCCGTAAGTCACAGATTTAAATCCAGCGCCTGGAAAATTTACGTGTCTGTATAATGAGCGAAAGCTAATAACCAATTCTTTTTTAAATTATTCCACATTGAAACTTCATCGAGAGACTTCCATGACAAATCTAATCTGGTGGTATAGGTGATGCTGGTGGAAAAAAGTAATTTTAGGTCACTAAGGGGTAGAAGCCCTTGCATGTATTTTCCATAGAGACCCAATATTTCTAGTTACTCCACCGGAGCCGTAGCATATTATTAAACGCATGACTTGAATTCATATACTAATTTAATTATCTCCCGATATGAGTTGCTTAGAGTCATAACTCACATATTCCAAAAATCTAGTTTTGAGATAATCGCATAAAACCACTTTTTTTATAATTAGAAGAAAAGTATTGAACTCCCTTGAATTATAATGAGTGAGTGAGTCGATTTATATATTTTTTAAATATATATAATACTCCTAATTCTGCAGACACACCACACATTATGAGAAATAGAGCCCCCTGATTGGTTAGAAAGGCCTTGATGACAGAACACATTATTCATTGAAAAATGTGAGTTATGACACCAACAGTCAACTTTATCAACGATTTTCAGTCAGTGACTTTTGATACCCAACTATTTTTACCACGTTTTTCTTAGCTCGTATTCTTATTTGTCCGGTGGTTGTTTATCAAGTACAAATCTTGCAATTGATTTTTAACTTACTTCCCGACTAGCTAGGTATTTAAAACTTTTAGAATATATCAGAACACGATGCCAATGAATTCTTTTAATACTTTTAGCCATCTTTAAACAGAATTCAATTCATTTTCAGTTAATTCTGTTTTGTATGGAAAGGTATTTCAGAAAAATCCATAAAAAGTAAAAGACTATTATTGGTTGCTAAGACGGTGGTCCTGGCAACTAAATTATTAATATATATGTGCGTTACTATGGAAAGCAAAATGAAATATCAAAATGTCATTTCAGTATTCTGTATTCGTTTGTTTGTTTATTTTTTATTTACTTCATATCAAGTACAAGTTTTAGTATAATAATTCAACAGAAAATTTAAAAACGTTGTATATAAAAAGTTCTTTTTATCTTGTAATTATTCTTTATATAGATAAATGCCTTTAGGTTTTGGTATATTTAACTCAAAAATAAAAAAAATGCAAAATGTGAGTTATGACTCTAGGCGACTCATAATATCACCATTCATTCATTAGCAGTAGAATAAAGTATAAGAAACCTTTATCCATCTTAGGCTTTTTAATTAGTATCGTTCATACTGAAATTATTTTTGTTCACACAGTGGTATTCAAAGTGTACGCCGTAGTTATAGTAAACTGTTCAGGAAAATTAATAATTCCAGATGCTTGTAATTCAATGCGCTAATACATTATCACAATAATTGTTATAGCTTCGTATACTTTAGTGGCTGTTTTCTTCAAGTAATAACAAAATTAAACTGCTGTTCTTTTATAAAAAAACATTTATGACAAACAAAGATGTCACTTTCTTATTGTCAATCACCAGCTGACTCCTTTCAGGAAAGTTAAAAATACATTTTTATATTAAAAAGGTGACTTTCAAATTCACTTCTGAATGGAGTATAAAAGCGCTCATAGAGTAAATATTACATTAACAGACTTTTTCTATTACCCAATTTGATTTAATAACATTAAAAAACAATATGTATTTTTGACCAGCTCCATATTTAAGCCCCGGCCTTTTATTAACTTATCTACCGATTAACCCAATGCGGTGCTATTTAAAATACTGAATGTAGGTAGTTCTGAAGGAAAAATAAATTACAAGATAAAAAGAACTTTTTATATACCACGTTTTTAAATTTTCTATTGAATCATATAAACTTGACAATTCTATGTATTAATAATTAAAGACAAATAAGGCAATTGTCAACAAATCCTGTTTTTGCTATTTTGCAACAAACAAACAAACAAACAAACAAACAAACAAACAAACAAATATAGAATACTGAAATGTCATTTTGATTTCCATAGTAACGCACGTATATATTGATAATTAATTTAGTTGCTAGGACCACCCCCTTAGCACCCAATAATAGTGGATTGGATTACGGATTTCTTCCAAAATAACTTTTCATACAAAACAGAATTAACTTAAAACGAATTCAATTCTATTTAAAGATGGCTAAAAGTATTAAAATAATGCATTGGCATCGTGTTCTGATATATTCTAAAAGCTTCAAATGTCTAGCTAGTCGAGAAGTTAGTTAAAAATCGATTGCAAGATTTGTACTGGATAAACAACCACCGGACAAACAAGAATATGAGCTAAGAAAAACGTGGTAATATTGCATTGGCAGATTATGAAAGATAAAAAAGCCGATGTGCGCTGACATTTTCCAGAGTTTTTACAAAGTGGTTTCGTACGCTCAGGCTGAATTTAAATCATCAATATCCTATGCGGATAGACCAATCGTTTACAATAATACATTTTTCCTTTTGGTTAGTTCATTTTATTAAGTAGAGTAGTTTTCGTTCTAAAGTTCTTAAAGAAACTTTGATAGCGAGGTATCTATAAAGGGATCTAGACAAAAAATATAAAAGGGTACATTATGAATCTTGTACACAAAGAGCGCCGTAAAATGAGAACTTTTGAAAACGACTGAAGTTATAGGTTCACCACAAATAATAATCTAATAGTCATCCAAACAGCTGATTTGGCAAAAGTTCAAGACTAGTTGTATAACTCCACAAAATAAATACTTGTTATTCGCTAAAAACCTGTCACATGCATGCTATGTTATTATATTTTAAATTTAATGGTCAATTATACGAAGGTAAATCCTCCCAAAAACCGGGCAGTGTATCTCTCGTTAATGAGGGTATTACAAGAGCAAGCCTGTCGACAGTTTTCAAAGGACCACGTCTTAACAGTCATTTGCGGTCATGTTTGCTCGACTGACGTACTACCCAGCGGTGCGCAGAAGGGTTGGAGACTTTATTAAATTTCATAAAAAATTAATTACATTACTTGGTTTCTTTCAATGGTTTTGCCTGACAGAAGGGCTGAGGATTAAATTAATTAAAATAGAATAGTGACCAAGTTAGGTAAATCTATTGCATTTTTTTTGTTTTGTTTGCACTTTTCCTGGAAGCTTTTTCAACACACTAAACTTATAACTTTTCATACATTACAGTTTATACATGTGAAACTTTTCTCAATAATTTTTAATTTATATCTCACTCAGATTTTTTATTCCTCATCTTCTTAATCCTTAATTGCATTGTTTTGCCTTTCATTAATAAACTGTATTATTCTTTATATATTTTTTTCTGTGAATGAAATTTCATTTGAAAACTTGAAGTTCTCTGCAGTAAACAAAATGTGCTAACAAAATACGTATTATATTGATTCACGGACACCACAGTTAATTTATAATAATATTAAACGACCGATTAAAAAATTAATCTCTACGTTAATGTGTTTCCATCATACAATTAAGGGTTAATTACATTTTTCCTAATATGTATATTTTATTGAATACACAATTAAAATTAAAGTCAATAATAATTTATTTTCTCGTCGACTAACTTTATAACTAAAATCATAATTTTCTATAAACTAAAAAAGATGTTAGTTAACCTTTGTCAGATTTTGAAATATAATTAAAAATACCATTTATATTATAATATTTTCCTCAAATTTGATATAAATAAGTTAAAATTTAAGATAATATTTGCTGATAAATATGTATTGTATCATTATCAATTTTACATCAAATAATATAAATTAGTATGCATTTCTCAGGTCGTCAGCCAATACTCCGTTTGGTTGAACGAAATTCGTGGGATATTCAGTGTCAGCAGTTTTCAATTTTAAGAGGCCCAATAAATAGTCTATCACGATTGAATTAAAATACCACTCTATATTAGCATGTATCAGGATAAATATCTCATTATTATTATTGTATTGTGTCACCCTTGTATCCATGTAAACTGTTCCAGTCAATCCACAACACAAATACGCAACCGCTCTCAACAATCATACCTCAGTTCTTAACTCATCTCCTCATCAGATTATCATCCGCTTACCTCCAAAATTATAATATGTACATATTATATCGTTTACTTACTTACTTACTTTATCCTGTCACGCTCCAGTATTGGGACATAGGGCAACCACAAGTTCACACCACTTCTTTTGGTCCATCGCCAACTCTCGCAGCTTCCATCATGCGAGACCTTCAGCGCTTAGATCGCTTTTGTACCACCACTGCAGGGTGAGGGATGGCCAGCCATGGCGATGAAACCCTTGAGATTGTGACACAAAAATACGAAGTGTCAGACTCTCTGACAACTCCCGGAATACATGACCCAGCTACGTGAAGCATCTATTCATGATTACTTCTCCGCAAAATCATAGGAGTACATTGGTACGACCGCGTTACAAACATTCAAGTTCGTGAACGGTTACGGCAGCCCGCCATGATTATATCGTGTATCTAGTATTTAATTGTTACATTATATTATGTATTACTTAATGTATTGATGATTCTCATAATATAATTTTTGCGTCTAGACAATTTAACGACAGGACGCAATACATAATGATGTACGGCAGTTTTTGAATGAACGCTGATTAAAATAATTTCAATAAAATATGACAATATGTATAAAATGGATGATTTAAATAAAGTTAATATTATTATAAATGTCAATAATGAATCAATCATTCCATCATCGAGTATTTTTCCAGATAATTAATTAGACCACTTAAAAATTACTTATGAGTATCAATCGCTAGGCAAACCTTGTTGCATCGAAATAATGAAAATTATATACCACAAAAATATCGATGGATATGTGTTCTTAGGCTAGACACATCTCTATGGGAATTGGTAGCCACAGGCTTAACCTAAAACTAAACAACACTTTTGGAGTCACATAAAATATAGGATTTATATATTACCGCCTCGGAATATGTCTAATGTACAATTTTTCCGTATTGTTATACATTTTCTCCCTGTTTAAAAACCTCTGTACTCGCCACTGTGCATAGGATTTGAGTCTCCGCTATGACCGAGGGTAAACGCGATAATGTCTAATAAAGATCACGGCTTCATTAACAGTCACCGGCTAATGAAATATTTATTATGGAGCTAATGGCCGGGAAGCGACGTCGTGACGTCACGGCGTCGCGGCGACCGCCGTATAAACGACGCTCGACTATTCATAATGGAAGGCTCAAGGCATTGTGCACGTTAAATTATCCCGGATGGCTGAACTATTATGCATGAGAGACGTGTCTTTTAAAATGATCATTGTCACTTTATTTATGTATCAAAACTATACATAGTTTATAAGAACCTTATATTAGAAAAACAACGCGTTATACGAACATATTAAAATCATAAAAAAATACAATATATGGTAATGCAACTACAAAAAATTATTATAACAGCAGTGGTTTTGTCATTATAATTTTTTTTTTCAACAGTTATTATTTACCAACCTGAGAAAGGGTGGTTTATTTTTTATTTAAAACGCGATATATAGCAAAGAAATTTTCATAAAAATATTACATCATGAGATAACCTTAATTAAATTTAAAAACACAGTAAGTATATTTAAAGCGAATGTTAATTATTTATATTTTTATAGACAATTATGTTAATAAATCATCAAAATCGCTGTAATTTTTTAGCTTCTATATATTTTTTAAATCATGCTTTTAATTAATATAAATAGGTACATATAACGCCATCCAAATTTTGATTTGCGATTTCTTTTTTGCAATTAGCCGATTTGAAAACTCTTGTTTTACTTTTCGTTAAAATAATATTTCAGTCATATAATAATTATAACTATTTTCTCTAATAGTACCTACCAAAATTATTATATTTTTACCCTTCATAACCATATCAATAAGTATACTTTTTACTGTGATTGCATGTAAATGATCGTCTCAACTCAACTCTAATTCAAGCAGTTAATAATTTAAACATACCTTTTATGGATCAATATAAAAATATTTCTTCAATAATAAAAATAAAGTTGCCTAGCCAGCGATACTCAACCTGCGGCCCTTTAAGCTTTTCTGTGCGGCCCGAAACACATTTATTATCAGGAATTATCATTAATTTTTATATAATTATAAATAATCATTATTTTTTGACTAACAGATATGTATATTATTATTCTCTTTTAGTTTATAATTTTTTAAATCTCAAAATTGTTTTGTAAAAAAGGGGGGGTTTCATGATTTTTTTCGTCAAACCCAGTAGTGATGCGGCCCGCGTTACTTTACAAATATATGTATTTGGCCCGAAGAAAAAAAAGGTTGAGTATCATTGGCTTAGACGATGATAATGAAGAATCATTTTCAGGTATCGAAAAATGTCTGCAATAAAAATATTAATTTCTTATATACAATAGAAAACTATTTGTTGTGGTTTCGTTTCGACGGAGTGGTGTGTTTGATTAAAAAAAAGTTCTCATGCATACTATGTACAACTTTCACAAACTTTAGTAATAATAATTATTACAGGCACAATTTTGCATGGTCTTGAATATGCTTAAATCAGAAGGCGAGGATCCAGAGGCCAAACTAAATATCTCTCCCGACCTCAAGATAATATAAAATGACAGAGCTTTAGATATTAAAATATCAAAGCGTAGTAAAGCGTCGACTGCCTGAAAAAATGTTTTGTCAGTTAATTATCGCTATATATCGCTATGGTAGCAAATGGTGGGATATTTTAAATTTTACGCTGTATGTTTAAGTTAAGTATATTTTTTTTCGTCTTGCCGAAGTATTATCATGATAGTGATATTAAATAAATATTCTTGTGGCTGCCCATCGTGAATCTCAAGCATACTTAATTTATTTAAGTAATACCTACATAGCATTAAGTTGAACTTACAATGTAAACTATGTCATTTATGTACCCTTCATCAAAATCATGTTTGAATACGTATGCCAGAAGTCACTATTGTCGTCATCTAGACAAAGTAACCTTAGGTTCAGACGCAAACCTGCAATATTTTTTATCAAATCGCTTAATTCGCGAATTCTTGTTACAATGTACAATACGGAACAAATCAAATTGCACATTTGTAAGCGATTCTTTTGGAAGAAATATGCAGGAAAAGGCGAGACAAATGACCGCTTAACAAGTACATTTAAGAAAATGTTGACCTCGGCCCTATCTTGACGCCCTTCCATTGCATTCAAACAATATAAAACGGAGGTATTTTTTTACCTATCAAATTACATACGCAATAACTTCCGTCGAGCTGTAATTTATCTCAGACACGATCTTCGTAATTATCAATTTTTATAATTTAGAATCAGTAACATTAAATACTAATCGTCCTGTAAATTTGTAATCAATTTTAATAGAAGGTAGTAAATAAAGTCAGGGGATTGTATTTCACACGCCAATCTGTTTATTCATTGGAGTCAAGCAACCATACCTCTCTCCTCACACACTCACTCCCAGCTATATCTTCAATAGGACACCATTTTAAACTTGCAGTTTCCAGACGTGTTCTGTGTAATGGATCAATTGTATTACCAACATTTATTCTACTGGTATAACAGACGAATCAAAATCACAGTTTTATTTTTATGACAGAAAATTTTATTGGCGCCTTATTACAAAATCCCATATCAAATTTAAAGCCACGGTAATATCATGGGTATTAAAATGGAACCCATAAAATTTTAACTGAGTCTCGCGGAAGTGAATTTCAAAATCTCCCGACATTTTTAATTTTAAATTATTCTCTAGAAATCTCATTATTTTCAATTAAAGTACAATCCACGGGGAGGAAACCGTCACGTTAAAATTTAATGAAATGTAAATTATTCGAAGGGAATATTCATAAAGATTCCATATTATTTCTTGTTGTAGTCGTATTTTGATTATAAATTAAATTTTAATTACTCATAATTAGAAAGATTATTTTACGTCTTTGAGACTTTAAATTCTATATTCCGTGGACATATTGTGGTATCTCATATTGTTTTAGTGAGTCATTTTTACATAATTCATAAACAAAACTTTATAGTCATGCTCTACTTCTTCTTCTTCTTCGATGGCGCTATAGCTCAAGTCGACCTCTGGCCTCCTCCACCGCCATCCTCCAGCCGGAATGGTCCTCCGCACGTCTTTTCCAGTTCATGATTTTTATCAGCTGGTTGGCATCTTTTGTAATGTTGTCATCCCATCGTGTGCATGGCTTTCCCACTGGCCTTTCCCCCCCTGGGTTTCCTTCGAGGATTTTCTTCGGTATCCGTGACTCAGGCATGCGCTGGACATGGCCTGCCCAGTTCAGCCTCTGGAGTTTTATGAAGGTGGAGAGTTTTGAATCTTGGTATAAGCGGTATAGTTCCATGTTGTACCTAATTCTCCACTCCCCACCACCATTCATGGGTCCGTATATCCGCCTTAGGATCTTTCTCTCAAAGCAATCCACCATTTCAGCTGCTTTCACATTTAGCGTCCATGACTCCCACCCGTATGCAATGACTGTATGACGGTTTTATAGAGCCAATTCTTAGTTTTTTTTGTGGACATCTCTGGATTTGAATATGGGCAACAATGAGAAGTACGATTTATTTGCAGCGGTCATATGGGCTTTTCTTTCTTCCAGTTGGTCGTTCTCTTTTGTAATATTGGAACCCAGGTATGTGAACCGGTTGACAACCTCAAATTGATGGTTTCCAAAACTGGAACTTTGGCCCAGCTTACTCTGATTTTATCATGTTCTACTACTTGTTAACAATTATTATTGTGCATCTTCATTGTGATGATACACTATTTATATAAAATATTAAAAGGACTTTGATAGTTTACCAAAATTTTTAATACCTTTTGCAATTGTACAAAACAAAAAACAAATAGAGTTAGATTATTATATATAATAATAAAATAACTAACGTATTATTTACGTTTTAAGGACCTTTTCATTGTGGACAGAAATTATAATTAAACAGTATAATAATTAATTATATTATTATCAATTTGGTAAAAATTTTACCTACGTATAATTTAACATTATTGTTTATGTAGTACACTTTTATATATTCAGGTATGTCCAACTTATCGATCGCGATCAACCGGTCGATCACGGGATGAATTTTTGTACATCGCGGGAAATCGAGGAATTGAATCATGAAAATGTAAAATGTCTATATACATTAAGGGGGGACATGCTCGTCGAAGGTCAAAATTGAGTTTTTATTGTATTTTCAAACCATGATCCTGGACACTCCTTAAACGTTGTAGATAATCTATTTATATAATTTTGAAGCCTTATTATCCTTTATAGTTATTTTAAACATTTGATGACTGCATAAAGTATTTTTGTTACATAAAATAGTATTCTTTTAAACCTCTCGCTCTAATGTTTTAGAATATAGTCATATTTCGGTACATAACTGTGCAGTGGTGTTAGGATTTTTTACATTTATTAATTTTTAAACGCATTTATAAAACCATTAGTATAATTTATTTCGAGATAATTTTTGTAAAATATTCACGATAAAAAATTATATTGATAATCTCTGTGATCCCAAATTTGACAAGAATTAGGCATTTTACTATTCAAAAAATCGGCAAGATTAACACATTTGAAGATGATTCTAAAGATATTTATTATAAGCTATGTTCTTGACCATTCAAGTGTGATAAACATTTTATGAATAATGATTGTTTTATAATAATTATTGACCTAAGAATAAGGTAGTGTTTTTTTTAAATACGCTATTTCTTTTGTCATTCCCTAGTGGTTAAGCTACAACATACGGCCGTAGCCATAAATTGACAAACTATAATTAAAGTAGGGAGTAAAATTATGTTAACGCGCGTGTTTGAACATGTACCTGACCGATTTATTTTTTATTTTTTTTTAAACGGTACATGTTCAAATACGCGCGTCAATATCATTTTACTCCCTACTTCAATTATAGTTTGTCAATTTATGGCTACGGCCGTATGTCGTAGTTTAACCACTGGGGAATGACAAAAGAAATGGCGTATTTCAAAAAAACACTACCTTATTCTTAGGTCAATAATTATTATAAAGCAATCATTATTCATAAGATGTTTATCACACTTAAATGGTCAAAGACATAGCTTATAATAAATATCTTTAGAATCATCTTCAAATGTGTTAATCTTGCCGATTTTTTGAATAATAAAATGCCTAATTCTTGCCAAATTTGGGATCACAGAGATTATCAATATAATTTTTTATCGTGAATATTTTACAAAAATTATTTCGTAATAAATTATGCTAATGGTTTTATAAATGCGTTAAAAAATTAATAAATGTAAAAAATCTTAACACCACTGCACAGTTATGTACCAAAATATGACTATATTCTAAAACATTAGAGCGAGAGGTTTAAAAGAATACTATTTTATGTAACAAAAATACTTTATGCAGTCATCAAATGTTTAAAATAACTATAAAGGATAATAAGGCTTCAAAATTATATAAATAAATTATCTACAATGTTTAAGGAGTGTCCAGGATCATGGTTTGAAAATACAATAAAAACTCAATTTTGACCATCGACGAGCATGTCCCCCCTTAAATTATTGTAATATAATATGATTCTATCGAAATTTATATAAAAATTCATATCTTTTATTTCCTTAACCAGGTGTATCATTTTATTTGTATTGCATCAATCAGACCTGCCGCAGCAGTGAAAAAAAAATTAAATTCTTACGCTTTTCATATCGTCACGCAGTAGGCTCTTTTTATAGTAGGTAATAGTTTGGTGATAAGTGTAATGAGTGTCCAAATGAATACCAAAACTAATAAAGTTTACAACGAATGGGTAATTGAGTATTTTATTATGGTGGCGAAGGATAAGTTTTGTTTATACATAATTTGAAAATACCTCAGATAAATATATATAAGAAATATAGTAGAAAAATAAATTTAAAAATACGACGCCCAGCATACTTGAACACTTATTTATTTAAAGTGTTTTCAAAAATGTATCTTATATTCTCAAATCTTGTAAATTATTTGTAAAAAATAGTTTATTAGGAATGGTTTAATTTGTAACGCCTCAGTTTCCTCACCTTAATAGGATACGAAATGAGTTACCTCATTTAGTGCTAACACCGCGACTGGCGCGTGTGGAGTCGTTGGCCATTAGATATAATTAACGTGTTATTTAAATAATGTGGTAATTAAAAGGTTAGCAGTGATTATGTTAAGTTGAAGAATAACAATGGAAGAGTAATTTTTATACTAACTAATATATCACAGCCCACTTGAAGTTGGATATGACCAATTTATTAAAATATACTAGTACCTCGTTGGGACAATTACACTTAAATTAGGGTTTCTATCTTGGCTTGCTCGCTTGTTTATTCTTAATTTTTTTTTGTAGTAAATTTTATTTGTTCACACTTTATTTTCAAATATTACTTTTATATTTACAAAACTTGTATTTTAATCATAATATATTATAAAATTAACCCCTGTTTTTCAATGACTGTGTATGTCTAGCTGACAAAATGCTATTCATTGAAATGTATAATAATTGTAAATTATAATCTACATAGTATCATGTTAAATACACTATTGGAAATGGCTTATATTATAAACATATTATTATAAATCTTAAAGAAAGCGTAAACTGAATGAAATAATTAAAAGACGCATCTTTTTTGATTATTCAGCTAAATATTTATATTTGAATTCAACTCGGTGCAAGATTTTTCAAATATGTATGGTTTCAAGGTTATTTCAAGATTAATTTTTGCAAAAAATTACTGCTATATTATTATAGTACTTTACTATTAATACATAACAACAAAAAAAACTCTATAATTATAGTTATTAATTCTCAATTCCCATTGTTCCATTCAATTGTTCGTTTGAATCTAGAGCATAGATGTAATAGTCTAGATAAATAGATACAAAAAATAATTGAAAGATATTTCGTCAAAAGTAACTATTGCAAAAGTTCATAAGATGATTGATTGTAAAACCAACGAAAATATTTTTTGTTATTTTAAAATTGGATTCAACCAAGTAATTTATAAGTGCCCGTGTTATTTTATTTAATATAATTATTACGTTTTACGAATAATAAATTGATATACTTAATAATAATATCGTCAAAATATATTTTTTGTAGAATCAATGTAAATAAAGTAGCATAAACAATGCGGAAATTGTGAAGGGTTTTTGTCTTTATAAATTAATTTCAGCAAGCTTATTGTAATAATGAAAAAATATGACAAGTAAAAAGTAACATACTTTAAGTAAAAAGTAAAGTACTAACTTGTCGTTATATAAAATCTTCTATTAATACACGTTATATTTTAGACCCTTTAACAATATAATATCCTATCTTATCGTCCATTATTATGGTATTTAATTAATTTATGAAATCTTACCCTCAATTTACACCCAATATCAAACAGGCGTTTGGCTTATTTTATGGCCATTTTAATTTATAATTCATCGATGCTTTAATATTAAAATCGATCAGTTTTTCGCCATTACATTTTGATATAGTGCTTCGATCTAACGGAAAACGATTAATTTTTCCTTCGTAAAAAGCTCGGTCAAATTTAAGTTGGTGTAATAATTCTTCTATGCTGATTAATTGATAGCTTTAAATAGTTGTCAACTTGAAACTGAATAATTATGATACTATTGGTACCTACACTATCATAGTGTGAAGCAATCATATCACTCAGTTATACTAAATCTACGTCCACGAAGGCATAGTGGTTACACGTCAGGCTTATAATGTCGTAGGTTCAAAATTCAAATCCAAGGTCTGGCAAAATTCACATATTGTTTATCAATGTGTATTTGAAACCTAAGTGTAGACTTATTAGGTTAAGCAAATGGTTAACATCCATTTATAGTAAAAACATGAATCTGTTAATATAAAGTTCACCCTGTGGAAGCTCTCGTGATCTTCTTAGGACTGAACATGGTAAAAAAATACTAAAAGCTTGCAAGTTCAAAAACAATTAAATTGATTGTATAACTGCGTAATATGGGGTAGGTATCTAAAGCTGAATTAACCCAGCCTGAATTCGGTTGAAATTGGTTAATAGCTAAAAACATCAAATCACTTCCCTAAGATAACATCCTATTAAAGCCTTCCCGCAAACATTGCTGACCCTTTTTTATTATACATAAATAGATAATCGTGTTTACCTTACGAGGTTTCCATTTACACAGGAAGTGATCTAAAAGCTTATTTAATTGACTGAATAAAACTATCATCATCATCAATATTAATTCCAGAAGCCGATTTCCATCTGCTCCTATATCAAAGCCTTCTCATACTTTTTACAAAGTTTGGACCATTGTTTTACTATTACTTATCTATACAGCAGTGTATTTATTATCATAAATAACTGAAATTTATCATTTTCACTACAAGGCACAAGTCAGAAATATTTTTAACCGACAGTTTTAAAGTAGAAGTTGTTAGTTAGTCTCAATTCTTTTACTGTATATTCTGAATCAACACACAATAAAAACAGCAAGTTAAATAAATAAGGCCTCTGGTGGACGAAGAAACGAGCATTATATCCACTACTCTTATTCGTTTGACGTAAATTCTGTGGTTGCAGGATAAAAATTCTTTAGTCGCGTTTTTATGAAATTAAAATTTAATGCCAATATGGGTAAATAATTTTGCTCATTTCTTATCATATATTTTGTAACTGTAAGCAAAATAAATAATTTGTGGAAATATATAAAATTGAGGAAATCAGTTTTAACTCTAAGTAAAATTACAATATTGTATATAACCCAATATCAAAAACCTAATTATAC
This sequence comes from Rhyacophila brunnea, assembly GCF_057557595.1. Lineage (NCBI taxonomy): Eukaryota > Metazoa > Arthropoda > Insecta > Trichoptera > Rhyacophilidae > Rhyacophila > Rhyacophila brunnea. Next base: position 18,566,660 of record NW_028232796.1, on the reverse strand, counting down.
ATAAATAATGTAAAAAAAAGATACACCAATTAACTTCTAAGCAAGAGTATTTTTAATACTGTGATTTATTTCAAAACCGATTATCTTAGCTGCAACCAAAAACTGACTTAAGCGCTTTTACCCCGAATCCACAGAATTTATAATGTAACTTTGTCCAAAAAAAGAGTTTTTTTTTAAACTTAATATTATATTTTTTCATTTATGACAATTTTATATATATTTATAAAATTATATTTTAATGAACCCGAGACTCTCGACTTACCAAGCGGTTACGCTATCACGCGGCTATCGCTGGTAATAAAGAACTGTGTTTTATCCTAAGACATATTTTTATTTTAAATTCTTTCTGAAACATTTAATTCATAATTCGGTTTTTAGTACATAATTTTATTATTCTGCAATAATTTTACTTACAAATATAATCACATGTCTAAAAATATATTTTTTCTTTTTTTACAGATACTTCTAAAGACAATCAACATTAGCAGATCGCAGAAAGATGAAATCTCGAATCACCGTTCCAGCATAGTATAAACTCAAAACTCAAGACCAAATCTCTACTTCACATAATCACATCTCCATTTAAAATCGCATAAAGATAACAGATCACATTAACATCAAGAGAGCGATTTAACGATCTACTTACGAAAGGTCTATAAGCATCTCTATGACGTATACTAAATATACGAATGATGTAAATCAAAATAAAAGGAAAATCTCAGCATTATACAAATAAAATTCAGAATCAACTGATGTGTTATTTACTCAATCTAGAAAAACATACTTAATTTGTCAGAAAATAAATTATGTTTACAGATATGTTTACAGTATTAAATTTATATTCTGTTCGAATTATGAAATAATCTACGGTCTTTATTCTAAGTAAAGACGAGAAAAACAAAATAAATACTCTACCTACTGGAAAGCATTGTGTAGGTATTAATCGTAAATACTAATCATTAATAAACTGCGGTTATATTACATTGTGCTTTAAATAGATGTAGTATATGCCAGGTATATTTTCAGTGGCGAAATATTCTGTTGTTCGAAGTGTTTGTTGTTTTAACAATAGAGTCAAAACATGCCATTGACGAATACTAAATAATCTTTCATATCGAAGTGGAAATATTTATATGCAGTCCGAGTATAGAACCCGCTTGCTGGCCACATTTATTCAAGACGGGCAGGTCAGGAGATGAATTCCTAATGCACATTTGCTAATCCGGACACAACTGCATCACAGTAGACTATAGACTTTCTTTACTGAATATCGATTGGACTGTTATCACATGGTTTATTTTACTCTAGTGAATAAAATAAGTGTGGCCTCGGTTTTATTATTTTTAGTTTGTTTTTACGATTTGCAGAATGAGGAGAGTTTTATTGATGAATGTGTAACGGTTAAAACAGTTTTAAAAGTGTATGTGTATTAAACTAATAGTTAAAGAAAAGTTACATCAAGAGAAGTGTATTTAATTGAAAGACAATTTGTTCTTGTTTCGTTCGATAAACTAGTGACAAGCCAAACTTTTAAAAACAACAATTTTCCAATATATTTAATGAGAGTATATGCTTTAGGAAAGAGAACACAGCTAAAGTTCGCGGAAAGTTTTGTAAACGTCGCTTGTACTAAGCAAAAGTTTTCTTCAGCTTCTTGTAGTATTTATTATTTCCAAGTTGATAGAACGACATAAAAATAAAAAGTTGAATTTGAAATAATTAAGCTTCTAAAGTGTCAGCTATAAAATTCAACGTGTGGTACAGCTTTTATGCAAAGGGCATTAACATTTTTTTAAAGTTCGATGAATCGTAGATAAACGTACAAATTTAAAATAAACCCTGTTGTTATTAATATTGTTGTGATATATTTTACGACTATCGAAATGATATATTATTTTTATTAGCAGTCTAAATTGTATATTTTGTGCATTTAGTCGTAAAATATCTGAAATGAAGAAAAACATAAATTCAGCTGTAAATCGGCTTCACATAAAATACAACTTTTTGTATAAAATATACCAACTTACTACAATACAAAATAATAGTATAATTTTATTACTCAGAAGGAAAACCAACATAATCCTACATTACTAAAATAAATATTAATAATATAATTAGGTACCTAATTAAATAATTCAGATTATTTATAAATTGTGAATTATTGATTTATTTTTTAGTACTTTTCCCACTTTTTTTCAGAAAATTTCCCTCTGAGGCGGACAAAACCGGTCCATATTTCTTTATTGAAAGTGAAAAAATTACTTAAAAAAATGTGTTTTATTAAATTAAATAAATAATACAATGCATTTCCCATCATGAATTGACAGTTAACACAATAAAAGAAATATAAATTGTGAACTTAAAATAAATTCTCTAAGGATTTTACAATGGAGTATATTTTTAATTAAACTACGAGTATTATCCAGTTGGAGTTTTCTGTTCTTACAATATACGAATTTATCATATTATTTAAATCTTAAATAACTAACGATGTAAATTTCAATATGAAATTGAAATTCGGTGGTTTTGCACAATCGTCCATCTGAGGCATCTGATTGATCTTATTTTCGGTCATTTCCTCATATCTGAAGATCCTTGGTTAATAGTTTCCAATATTCCGCTGTTTCTCTCAGGTTATTCATTTCTAAAATATTATGAAGAACCATTTTTTTATATTATGTAGTTTCTGGATGATTGATTGGTTTTTTTCTATACTCTGTCTACGAAATAAAAAGTATTTAGCACCAATACCACACTTTGAAGGCATCAATTGCCTTTCATTTTATTGCCCTCAGGGACTGTATAGTTTTGACACTGTTCGAAAATATGAAAAACAGTAACGTTATTATTTTTATGGCAATTGAGATTTCAAAACTCTCAGTATAGTAAAATGATAATCCAATAAAGAAAATAAAATCTAAATAAAATGCTAAGCATTTGTACTCACCATATCATTAATTGTTATAAAACATGTATTTTACAACGTTTTTATTAGCTCGTATTCTTGTTTATCCGGTGGTTGTTTGTCCAGTACAAATCTTGCAATCGATTTTTGACTAACTTTCCGACTATCTAGTCATTTGAAACTTTTAGCATACATCAGAACACGATGCCAATGCATTCTTTTAACACTTTTAGCCATCTTTAAGCAGAATTGAATTCATTTTCAGTTAATTCTGTTTTGTATGGAAAGTTATTTCAGAAAAATCCGTAAAAAGTAAAAGACTATTGTTGGTTGCTAAGGGGGTGGTTCTAGCAACTAAATTATTAAAATATACGTGTGATACTATGGAAATCAAAATGACATTTCAGTATTCTGTATTTGTTTGTGTTTTATTTACTTCATATCAAGTATAAGTTTAAGCATATTGAGCATAATAATTCAACAGAAAATTCAAAAACATTGTATATAAAAATTATTTTAATTAAATCATTATATTGCAAATGAAAAACCTTTATTACAATGAATCACATCTGGCATTTTACTATGAAATTCGCAAGATATTATGTTAAGAGGTTTGAAAAAAGTAATAGATACCTACATAAATATTTAAACAATAAAATATTACTCAATATCCTAGTGGTTGTCCATATATGACGTTAAAACTTATAATCTAAACATTTTTGATAAGGTGATAGCAGGTTATAAACATAAATGTTTTATATCATATTTATTATGACGCCCACGATGGCATTGAGCTTATAATACCGTGGGTCCCGGATTCGTATATCGGCACTGCCAAAGTTCATGTTTTTTAATGTCTGCCTATACCAGAGTTAAGGCTAAAGTCGTAAAAATCTGTTAATACAACCTCCACTTTGTGGACGTCCATATGATATTCTTAGTATCGAACATTATTTTTAACGAATTTATTTAATTAATAAAAGAGATGGGCAATCAAAAATACGACGTAATTCATATTTTTTGAGCGGGTCGAAAATCTTATGATGTCATTAATTGATGACTACATTCTTATACAAAACGTCTTAAAGCTATACTTTAGCTGAGGCATGGTCTAAAAAGATAATGAGTAGGCGATGCGCGGATAGTGCAAATGACGCGTGCCGAACGAAATATAATTTTTCGTAAAAATTCAACATGCGTCCATTTAATGTTATGTTTATTGTCATATTAGTAATAATAATAATATATTCATTGACACGTTTTCTTTTTCAAGTACATGCGTAACGTTTTTTAGTCATCTTTACACGATTTAAGAATATATTCCTCTGACGCCATCACAAAATAAATTGACGTGCTCACAGCTCGACTGCCGGTCTCCGATTGGCGACAAGTGAAAAATTTCACCCCACCTACTGTTTAAAATTATTTGCCTTTTCACTTATGTATGCTCTTAATAGAATGATAATAATTTTTTATAGTAATAAATTCTGTCATAAATAAACCGATAAACGATGAAATTTAAAGCTGCTGAAACCGCTAAAACCATTGTCTTCTTGCGATGAGATCTTCTATCGATTATTAATGAACAAATTCTCAGACAGCCAAGCGTACTTCTGATCCTCTCATTCGTCTTGAAGTTGCGCCAAATTTATAAGCCAGCCAATAAAATAAATAAGAATCTTACTCCGTTCTCAATGAATTATCTCTGAGACGATCTGACAAGTACTATTATATATTTCACACTGAAACTCGTGCTTTGTTTTATCTCTTATTAATATTGTAAATATAATAATAAATATTTACTTAGTATACACAAAAAAAAATGAACAGAGTTATATTTCGTTAAATTTTTAAGTTGGATGTTATTAAAATTGTTTCGTCACAGTTTTAGTCATATTACTCATTTAATAATCATTAAACGTATTTGCTTTTTAAGACAATTATTGTTGCTCGGTTTGTGGTTTGCAACGTATCCAGAGCATCGAGCTTATAGGTTGAACAAGTGACATATTTCATAAAAAATGTTATGAAACCTCTCCGTGAGGCGGCCAAGATCCACAGAGGTTTTTAAATCCAATTAAAAGTTATCATAAACACTTACAAACCTTCATAAAAAATAATATTTTCCTAATTATATAACGTATTTTAATAAAGTTTACTACTATCAATAGCTAATCAATATATTTTTAATTCGATTTGATATCTCTAAAATGACTATGTAATTAGTAGGTAAGTATATTAAACATTAAGTGGTTTCGTATGTCAAAAACTTTCTATCAATTCGTTTGTCACTTTTTTCAATATCGTGTGATTAATTTAATGTTTAACAGGTGGAATTTACCAATCAATCTAAATTTTCTTTTTCAATTATATTTAAAACAATTATTTTAATTCTAAGAAAAGATTCAGAGATATTTTAAATTATAATTTATCTATCTATATTATTTTCATACATTGGTATTCTTTTGGCGGTTAATAACTTATTATTAAAAATTATTACCTTTTATAACTGATGGATAAATAATATTAATTTAGGTAATTTATAAACTGTATTTTTTACTGTCTTGGTAATCATAAATTATAATATTTAAATAATATGGTTTTAAGGCAATATGTGTTTAGATCACACAGTGACTTTTATCATATTCGAATACGAAAATTTACATGTGAATTTATGTAATGTTATTATGTATTATTATCACTAGTATGTGGCAGGGATCAAAAACAATCTATATTATAAGAAAGGGATATTTGATAAAATTTAATGGAAAATCTTGAAAAATGGGAAGCTATTAGGATTTAATATTAATTATATTGCGGTTAACATTATTTATCAAAGGGGTATTTTATTTAATATTTGATTTTTAATAATTTTTCTTCTTCTTTCACCCTGCACGTCCCAACATTGGGGCATAGGGCAAGCACAAGTTGGCGCCACTTCCCTCGGTCCATCGCCAACTCCTGTGCCTCCCGCCATGTCAGACCTGCAGCACGTAGGTTGCTTTTGTAGCATTGCTGCAGGGTGATAGAGGGCCGGCCACGGCGACGGAACCCTTGAGGCTGTGCCACAAGGGTACGAAGTTCCGCACTCTGTGGCGGCATCCGGAATACATGTCCCAGCCACGTGAATCGTCTCTTCGTGATAACTTCAATCACCGAAGGCTGTTGTGTCTGCTCACGAACTCGGATGTTTGTAACGCGATTAAGATTCTGCGGAGACATCGATTCTCAAAGCTCAAAAGCCGAGACTCTTGAAGCTTAGTAAGATGCCATGTCTCACAGCCATACAGAAGCACATGTAGCACGCACGCGTTAAACAAACGACATTTGGTCCTCACAGAATACAGCCTTGACCTCCATGCGACTCCAAGTTGGTTGAACGCAGAGCCCGCCACACCCATTCGGATTCCAAGCTCACTAGAAATACCACCATCATCGGCAACCGTGGCATCCAAGTACTTGAATCTGGACACCAGCTCGACGGGCAGACCAGAAACCCGCAGAGGAGTGTTGGCGTCGATGCGAGCAGCACTGCACATGGATTTGGTCTTAGCGGCATTCAGATGAAGACCTACACGCATCGAGTTCGCGGCTAGCCTGTTCACGGTCACCTCCAACCTTTCGATCGTCGAGTCAAACACGACTGCGTCGTCTGCATACTCCAAGTCGCACAGTCTTTCTTCGCATAGATCGCTTGTGTCATCATGATGGAGGCGTATCCCACTGTCGGGGCAAACCGTCTTACGCATTATGAAATCCATCATGATGATAAAAAGAAAGGGCGCAAGTACACATCCTTGCTTGACTCCTGACGTGATTTCAAAGAGGTCAGAGGATTTTCCGGCTGCTCTTACGCGACACTCTGTATTGGTGTAGAGAGCACTTATCACGGCGACCAGTTTCCGTGGGACACCATAGCCTAGCAGAATTTGCCACAGAGATTCACGATGAGGACTGTCAAATGCCTTTTCATAGTCCACGAAGCAGCAGGCGACAGGTATATTCATCTCTTGGTACTGTTGCAGGAGGCATCGGAGAGTTGAAATATGCTCTGAGCAGGACTTCCCCGGGACAAATCCACTCTGCTGCGCACGCAAAACGTCCAGCATGGGACTTCTAATCCTGTATAGGAGAATCTGCGCTAACACCTTCCCGGGAACGCTGAGGAGAGTGATTCCTCTGTAATTATTACAATCTTGTGGGTTACCCTTTTTGTGCAGAGTATCAACGGTACCATCCCTCCAAGCTTCGGGGCACTGCTCTTTTTCCCACACCTCGTGCAGAAGGTCACACAAGGACGGCAATACAGCGCTCAGTCCGTAGAGCAGAAATTCTGCATGGATGCCATCATCTCCAGGAGCTTTCCTGCGCTTCAGTCCTTTGACAGCCTCTTTAACTTCAGCAGTTGTCGGAGGATCTTCGCAAAATCCCGATGCAGTAGTGATTCCGAGGGCGGTGATCTCCGACGGAATATTGAAGGGATGCAATGGAGGTGGGCGATTCAGGACATCACTGAAATGTTGGCGCCATAGCTCCTGGACCTTTGCAGGTTCAGTGACTGTCACTCCGTCAGAGTTGCGTAATGCAGTGACCACTGGACGTTTCTTACCGCAAATTGCTCTGGTGATGCGGAAGAGAGCACTTGGATTATTCTTGCAGGCAGCAGATTCCGCATCCCGAATGAGGTCATCCAGGCGTCGGCGCTTATCGCGGCGGGCAGAACGCTTTAATATTTATAATATAATTTCCAGTACCACCAAATAACAGCTGAAAACATAAAGTACCCATTACTTGGTATCTAGTTAATTCAATATTCCGTAATGAATAATCTTGACACTTTTCTTTTAGTATGATGATTAAAGACAAATTGCTTTTCTTCATATTGTCATTAATAACTATCGAAGAAAATACAAGTTTATTGAATGTTATTTTACTTATTATTAAAATAATATGTAATGTTTAATGAAAATGGTTATGAATTAACTATTTCTTTTATTCAACAAATAATTCACAAGATTTAAGAATGTACCATTCTAATTATTGAATATACATAATTTTGAAAAACACTTCTAAGAAAATATATTATAACCAATAGAAAAAATATATTTGAAAAAAGTAAGACACCCGGCAGGAATCGAACCTGCATCTTCTGGGCTTACACCCTGTCTGGTATCACTCTTTTTTCAAAAAGATTTTTTCTATTGGTTATAATATATTTTCTCAGAAGTGTTTTTCAAAATTATGTATGTTCGAAAATGGTTATGATTATTATAAATGAAAGAATATTAGTAGCATTTGACTAAATCTCATGGCATGCGTAATATATTATAAAACAATAACATTGTCATAAACACACCCCGATAAGAAAGGTTGTGAACTTAATTGTGACATGTCCCTAGAAAAGGTTGACTCGACTTATTAAACAAGAAATCTAGCTTCTCAATTCCATGGTGTCTGTTAGGTTAATATTATCAGACAGGAATAATAAGCCTTGACCGTAATTAGCCGAAGAGAAAATAATAACCGCTCTTTTACCCGTGGGGGTTTTACTTAATTGAGAAAATATTCTTAAACGAAAAGCATTGCTAATAAAAAAAAATTTAATAGTTTGAAAATAAACTTTTTACAACTTATTTAATAATTTCGATTAAAGTTATTTATGAAATTAGTTTAGTTGGTTAGTTGTAGTTAAAATTGTTTTTTGTCGCGTTTTTTATGCCTGATATGATCGGGATTGCTAAGCAACAAAACGGCAATTTGTTACATAAAAACAAAATAAAATAATAATTATATTAGTTTACCCCCATATTAAAAAATTGTAGAAAACTCTAGAAGTAACTTATTTGTACCATAATAACTTTTAACTTAAGGGGGGACATGCTCGTCGAAGGTCAAAATTGAGTTTTTATTGTATTTTCAAACCATTATCCTGGACACTCCTTAAACGTTGTAGATAATCTATTTATATAATTTTGAAGCCTTATTATTCTTTATAGTTATTTTAAACATTTGAGTATTTTTGTTACATAAAATAATATTCTTTTAAACCTTTCGCTCTAATGTTTTAGAATATAGTCATATTTCGGTACATAACTGTGCAGTGGTTCAACATGTTCAAACACGCGCGTTAATATTATTTTACTCCCTACTTCAATTATAGTTTGTCAATTTATGGCTACGGCCGTATGTTGTAGCTTAACTACTGGGGAATGACAAAAGAAATGGGGTATTTCAAAAAAACACTACCTTATTCTTAGGTCAATAATTATTATAAAGCAATCATTATTCATAAGATGTTTATCACATTTGAATGTCAAAGACATAGTTTATAATAAGTATCTTTAAAATTATCTTCAAATGTGTTAATCTTGCCGATTTTTTGAATAATAAAATGCCTAATTCTTGTAAAATTTGGGATCACAGAGATTATCAATATAATTTTTTATCGTGAATATTTTACAAAAATTATCTCGTAATAAATTATACTAATAGTTTTATAAATGCGTTTAAAAATTAATAAACGTAAAAAATCTTAACACCACTGCACAGTTATGTACCGAAATATGACTATATTGTAAAACATTAGAGCGAGAGGTTTAAAAGAATACTATTATACGTAACAAAAATACTTTATGCAGTCATCAAATGTTTAAAATAACTATAAAGGATAATGAGGCTTCAAAATTATATAAATAGATTATCTACAACGTTTAAGGAGTGTCCAGGATCATGGTTTGAAAATACAATAAAAACTCAATTTTGACCTACGACGAGCACGTGGGCCGTTAACACACCCGTGTTAATAACAAAATAATACGTTTTTTACCATGTTTTTCTTAGCTCATATTCTTGTTTGTCCGGTGGTTTGTTATCCAGTACAAATCTTGGAATCGATTTTCAACTAACTTCCCGACTAGCTAGACATTTGAAACTTATAGAATATATCAGAATACGATGCCAATGTATTCTTTTAATACTTTTAGCCATCTTTAAGTAGAATTGAATTCATTTTCAGTTAATTCTGTTTTGTATGAAAAGTTATTTCGGAAGAAGTCCGTAATCCAAGCCACTATTATTGGTTGCTAAGGGGGTGGTCCTAGCAACTAAATTATTAATATATACGTTCGTTACTATGGAATTCAAAATGACATTTCAGTGTTCTATATTTGTTTGTTACAAAATAGTAAAAAAATGATTTGTTGACGCCTTATTTGTCTATGATTCAACAGAATTAAAAACATGGTATATAAAAAGTTCTTTTTATCTTGTATTTTTTGTAAATAATGCAATTATCGTTTACGCAACATAACGTTAACGTTTACTTCATTGTAATGATTTTGAAACAAAATTTATTTTATTCATTCTACGATATCTGAGTTATTTATATTGGCAACGGTTTCGGGCTATAAACCCATCACCACTGATGCTCGAGATAGAAAACAGCCTTCTTCCAATTTCAGACGCACGTAATAGAGCTAGAACGTACATAATAATATATTTATATATGCTTCTTTCGTAACAATGGCATAGTTCTCGTCTTTTGACCTAATAGGTTGAGGAAGTAGCTAAGATCCATTTCTCGTAAAAACTGAAACTCTGTGGAAGCCTATATGATTTTATTAGTATATATTAATATATATGTATATATTAATACTTTGGACGCGGAAGACGCACACGGTGCGTAATGACCAGGCGGCCGATCGATGTAATTAACGTGCATTTTAAAGGGGTCAATTAAAATCTCATTATCTATTCAGCAGCGAAAGCGTTAATAAGGATATCTCCGCACGTATTTTCCATTTATTTGTTTAGGTATCTCAACTTGCTCCATAAGGTTAAGTCAATGACCTTTGGCATATAGAAAAATTTACTAGTATTATATACCGTGAGTTGGATCTACATTATGGCTATTTAATAGGAAATGACTGATGGAAAAGGAAACTGTTTTACCTATTTTCTATGACTGCTTGACGTTCTTTTTATACCTCGTAATAAAACTTCTTCCTGTTTGGCCAAAATATACTGCCGGACAAGTCTCTCATCATAACAAACATACAGCGTTTTTCTATATCTCTTTGCTATTTTGAGAGAATCTATTTTATTTTAATTTTTACTTTAAATGAGACATTTTTTTTAAATCGTGATTAATATAATTAATTATTAATCAATTTACAGGAAGAAAACATTGATTATACTAAAAGAATATAAATCATTTCAAGAAGTGTTTTTTTTAATAAGTGAGATTGTTTGATTTTTTTTTAAATGGAAAAATATACGTAGGTACACTAATACGATAAACCGAATTTTTTAATCTGCTTTTTTCATTACATATGTATGAATAAAATAAAAAATAATGCAGATTTTTATGTAAATAATTAAAAAAATAAATAAACCATTTCCTACCAAACAAATTTAAGAAATAATATTATAGGTATCTAATAATAATCAAACAATTCCCACTGTCCATTGCAAACTATTACTAATCACAGTTTTGATTAGTTTAAAATAAAAATTTATAAACCAGGACTACAAATTAATATTTTATAAATCAATGGCATGATGAAACCATAGTGAAAAAATATATATAAAAAGTAGTGAAAAAAATATATATAAATGGTGTGTTAGTGTTTTTTTTTTTTTTTTTGTAAAAACAAAAGTAGAAAGTTGAGGAACATAAATCATCAAATGTTGGACCGGTCTCACATGTGGTAAAGGTGCCGCACGACGGGCTCGTTTTCAGTTCACCATCCGAAGAGCCTAAGCAATCATCAACGGTGCAGGGTGCTCGAAGGGTCCCCCGCAGGCGGTGAGAGGGGCCGCGGCGGGCGGCGCGAGCACGTCCAGGCAGCGGAGCGACGTCTCCGAAGCCGGCGACGCTCAAGCCGCCATAACGACGGCGGCGGAAGAAGGGGCCAGCGTAGGCGGGGGCAGCGGCGAGGAAGGGGGCAGCGGCGGCGACGCGGAGCGCCCAGGAGCGCGCCGCCGCCGCCCGCGCCCCCTTTATCGCCGGTTCTTCAACTACTTCCGGACAGCATGGACAGGCGTCAAGTTTGCATTGGGTGAGTCTATTTTTAATCTACAATCTTATTGTGCAGCCACTCTCTATGGTTAGTTACTTTTTTCAAATATAACGACATAATGGAGGAAAAAATATCAATTTATTAGAAATTACTAACATCGAGGTAATTCTACGTGTTCTGTGTTCTCACTATTCAATTATTGTTGATCAACTAATGATAATTTGTTAATCGTTAACAACTTGATTCAACTTTTGTTCACTTAATCCATATTTATCGTTCAATATATTGTGAACCATCAAAACTGACCAACGAGTTGAAACATGACTTCAAATTTGAGTGAACGATTGTCCTGAGTCGAGTCAAATCACTGTAGCGGGAAACACAGTGTATTTATAAAATGATCACTTATATAAAATTTAATAATAAGGATTTAAAGTAATCAGAGATAGTTTTTTTTTTATATAATACCAAATAAATATTAATGTATATCATTATAAATGAGACTTCTACAGAAAGTTATGCATATAATTCTAATTTTAGAAATAAGTTTTTCCATTTTTTTAGATATTCTTAAACTATTTTTTAACTATCTACATTCTCCATTTCTCTAAGAAGGACAAGGACTGAAGTTCCTTTTTTATTTATTCTGAAAATCCAATTCCTAACCCAAACACGACGTCTTTCGCGCTTTTCATAACGACATTTCTTCTATAATAACAATTATATACCCTGACAAGCAACTGAACTTAACATTAATTTATTTTTATTGGTTTAATATTCGACACAATACCTACGTCAATAAAATTGATTCGATTTTGGTTGATCGACAAAAATTGAATCGTCAAAATCTGCATTTAGCGTAACACAAGTGTCTTAACCATCTTAATTGTATTTAGCGGTTATAGTAATATCTAAAGATTACGGAAAAAATACCATATTCATAGTATAACTTTAGTATAGTAGGTACCAAAAATTAAATGATATTAATATCCAATATAATGCAAATCGGATTTGGATTTTCTTAAAATCCATAATTTGTAATAATATTGCAATAACATAATTTGACAAAGTAACATATCGACGGTCCCTACGTAAACTCGGACATCTACAAAAACGTAATTTTACAGGAGAGCTATTTGAAGTAAAAATAGTTTGTTTTCTACTGAACTTCTATGTTTTTATTACTAGGCACCTGAAATTCAAGGAGTATTAGAAATACTATACACAGTTTATTTACTCATTATTACATTTTTTCTAAATTATATACTTTTGGTAGAACATCCGTTAATGAGACAACTACAACATGTCTCACTTTACGTGGGAAAGAATTCATATCAATTATTAGCAACTTTACTTATTACTATTGAAATCCTCATAACTATTTAGAATAATATTACCTTCCTATTAACTAACATTTTTTATTTTAAAAATCTTCTTTTATCAATAATAATGTAGATGTTTGTTTATCTGCTTTATCCTCATTTTTTAATTAGCGAGTGATTTTTTTATTCTGAACGAACGAAAACAGTCAACATAATATACGTGCGTTTCTAACGTACTTTGCTTAGGCCACCTGCACGGAGTATATAAAGACAACTGGCCATCTGCACGACGTACATAAAGACAACTGGCATTTATCTGTTTATGTGACCGGAAGCGATTGTCTGGTGTCCGATGTAAATTCGGATATATTAACATATCCGTGTTTACGCGGTTCATTTAATAAAATTACAGTATTTGTCCGTTTTTACGTACATTTTTTTCCGAAATTAAGCGAGATTTTTTTTCTCTTAATTTTATATCAAGGGGGAAGTTATTTTAAACGTTTTGGCCAAAAAAGTAAAAAACGCGTTTTTGGTAGATGTCCGAGTTTACGTAGGGACCGTGGATATAACATAGACATTTTTTTAAAACATTTTACTGAATAAAAACATTATTAATAACTATTCGAAAATACGCGAGAGTATACCACTTTCAATATGTCATTTATGAAATATTACACACGTATTTCCGTGTCAAAGTACATACGGGCTAATTTTACATAGCTTAAAGTTTCCTAAAAAAAGTTCGGACTATTTTTTTAAATAATTTATTTCACAGGACAGAACAACAAACAAAATTATTTTGTTGAAAGTAAACTACGTACAAAACTTACATGTTACAGAAATTGTAATCTATTAATCAAATTACATTACTATAATAACATATACCTATGTTTTATTATAACGAGGTTAGAATATATTCACGTAGAATTTAATAAGGAAACTTGCCAGTAGATTATCAGTGTAATATAATATCATTGTGTTATCAGGTTTCTTTTGATCTAAACCTCAAACATACGAAATTACTGCTTACGTTTCCTATATAATAAAGATATAATTAATTCTCAAAATAAATTCATTGTATGGTTTCTTAAGATCAAATTTTCTTTCACAATCAAAATAGCCATCTGATGCGTATACTTTTTAATACAGTTTTCTTGTCGGTTATTTATCAATGCAGTGTAATTTGTAGTGATCACATCGTGGTTGAGCCAATTACGGTCGCGGTCATCCCTATATTTCCCACCATTCATTGTTATTGTCGCAAGACCAGATCACCAACAGTTACGGGTCACCAGTCGACCATGATTGTATAACATGCAGTTAGCTCAAGTTACCTCAAGACAGTGGACACGCCTAGGCTTGTTAAAGCTAAGCCGTCATTTAATGATTAATTTTATTGTATTATGCAGACTGAGTCAGAAGTTATTCGTGGACCACGCCCAGGTCATCTTGATATAGTGTGGCCGTCGTCCAAGCGATACTTCTGAATACCTGGCAAACCGTGATACAGGCTCTTATCATTCATCAAAAGTGTACCGTCAAGTGCCATGCACCGGGTAACCCAATGAACAATACCGTGCAATTGCTGGTGCATCCAGACCACAAAGCAACATTATCAACACCATAAAAGGTCAATGCTTGGCATCCTAACGTAACCTCCCCTTCTAGTATCTGAACATCCACCATCATAACCACAAAATTACAATCCACTATGAAAAGCGCAACCACACAATAAAAATAAGAAGAAGAATAATAAATAAATAAATAAATAAATAATAATTGTTACAATTTACAACAAAAATAAATTAATATTATTGAAGTATTGTTCTTTTACGTTTAGCACAGCACTTATTCGAAATAAATGTATTTTTAAAATTTATTGTTGCTTTCAATTATTTTATGCAAGCCTATACAGATTTTTTCAGATGATTAATATCCCATGTACACGTGCATCGCAACTATAACAAGAAAATGCACTAGTAAACACGTATTATCGTACAAGTTGCAAGATTACATGCGTAGACCAAAAAAATTCAGAAGCTTCTGAATTTACACGCAACAGTTATAATATGTCCGATGTCTGCGCCCGCGCAGTAAAATAATAATGTCGAACCTGCCGGAATAAATACGATTATACCGCGCATCGCATTTTGACGTTTACAATTTTTCACAACCAGTCAAATATCACTATACAATAGCAATAACGCGTCTCGCCTACGCTTGAAGAATAAAATTGGCGAAACAGTCAGCACTTTTACGTGTAAATAGTTATTATCGCGATAGTTTAATTTACATACTATTGGTGCCAGTAAATCTGTGCACTTGTACAGGCGCTATTAGACTACTTGTAATTAAGTGTCGTGGTTTACCATCTACATATTATTACAATATAATAATAGTAATACGTACATATCGTATTCACCATTGTTGTTCCCATTCTGTAACATTGTAACAGCTGGTTATCTTAACTCATTCGACGCGGATGACACGGCTGCCATGTCCCCGTTAAGCGGCCAATTGATCCAATTAACATGATATTTAAATACGGTCATTAAAAAGTAATTAAAAGGTCCGCAGCGATTGTGTTAATGGTGAAGTCTCACTACCAACAAAGTTGGGCCAGTACAAGTAAACCTAGGGGCACAGAACCCTAGTTTCAACCATCCCCAAACGATATAGTAAAGAAATAAGAAACTTTAGAAATTTATCCCTTGAATGTCAATTTAAATAGTGCTGCAATATGCTATGAATATATTTTCAAAATGGAAAATAATATTTAACGAAAGGGTATAATGAGACTGGTATTATTCGACGAATTTATCTATGTAAAGCTTTATATTTCATATCGCTCACATGTTTCTCAATATTCCCTACTATCAATAGGGCCAGCAATCCCAAAGCCCACTTTTCGAAACCATACTTTAGTGATACTAAAGTGTACACCGTGACAAAACCACTTTGAATGTACTAAGTATTAAATTATTAGGTTTTTCTATTTCCCAATGCACTTTTCTCGACATCCGAGCAATTCTTTCGCGTTTTTCCTTCTCAAACTTTTGAATGAGGTTCGTATCTTCAAAGCGACAATCGCGCGTGTCTAGTGGCATACTGTTCCCCCAACCAGAGAGCATTAACATTTTTCAGGAAAATAATTTGATAATTAAATATAATACGATACACTGCAAATATTTTAGTCCAGAATGAAAGTAATAATTACAAAAAATATTCTATATTTATGTACATACTCTTTGCTATGACAAGTTATCAAATTATATAACTAGTAAAATAAATGTTTATTTTTATTATATTTTGTCCATCGTATTTGATGTCTATCGATTATATGTGAGATTAAAGTTTACAAATAATACTACTTCTTAGTTTTAAGACATTTTATGTCCCATTTTCTGTATCGAACAACTAAAAAAATATTTTACAAAACTTGAAAAACATTTTAAAGAAAAATGAAAAAGAAAAACCAATGCTGACTTATAAATCGATTATCTGAACTTTAATATTTTTTTTAAACTTTTTTATACGCTACAAATATAGGTAACAATGGTCAAGTCAAACTAAAAGTAGTCATTGCCAATAGTAAGTATCTTCTTAATGTATCATCCCCTAGCGGAGGCTGACCACAATCGGGGCGATCTTAGCCTTATCATTTGCTACCCGGAACAGTTCATTGGAGCTTCACTCGGACCAATCACGGATAAGCCAAGAATGATGGTCATTCTTTACTTATCCGTGATGTTGATCATTCCTTAGATAGCAAGTTGAATAATGCTATTCTTTTGTCCTAATGTAGTTGTCTGATTTTGATACTACACAGAACTTTCCAGTCCTTTTCCATTTAAGTGAAAATTTCAACATTTGTCACTCAGTCAGTCCAATAAATTTTGAGGATGTGTCTATACAGCCACAAAATGTATCGAGAACATGAAACAATTGAAATCAAAACATATACCTATACGGTTTTACAAGCCCCGTGAGACCGACGTTTTAAATTCTAATATTTCACTGATTGTTAGAAACTATTATCACAGAATATTCAATAAAAATCAAAGTATATAGTAACGCGTGTATCATCATGAACAGTACTATATATGACGTAGAAAAAATTACCAATGTATCGTCTTTGAAACTCCTAATCAGAAAGAACAAATACGTGCGAAGAGACCACGACTTTGGTGGATAAACGGAGTCATCTGACGTTTCAATACAAATGAGAGAAAATAGTATAAAATCATATTGGAGGCAGCCGGTGTTTATTCCCGGCTGTAGTATAATTATTAACCTTGGAAAAATTTAAAACAAATTATTATATTTTTAACATATACTATTATGTTTCTTGCGTTGGTTACATGTTGTACGTATGCAATTCATCGTGGGACACTTATTCATGCGCCGCAGTACGTGAAACATGAGTTCGTATAACATTTTATCAAATGACGAGTTCTTCGTTGAACATTTCACCGTGGAATACATTTGTACGTATCTTACAAAATGCGGCGATGGTTTGCAAATAGTACTGTTCCAATTAAATTAACCCTAACCTAACCTAGTAAAAACATCTCATAAAATTCGCCACATGTTGTATATACTCCACGGTGAAATGTTCAATGAAGAACTCGTCATTTGATTAAATGTTACACGAACTTATATTTCACGTACTGCGGCGCACGAATAAGTGTCCTGTGGTGAACTGTTTACGTACAAATTTCCGGATTCGTCTTGCGTTACCTATAAACTATTTGAACTAAAACTAGATTCTGCAATAAAAGACATCGTTCTTCCACCAAATGTTTGTGACACGTCTTCTTGACTACCGCTGCCGTTTTCAATACGAACAACTTCCTCAAGATATCACGAATTCCAGGAGTTGATACCAGTGGTACGTGTTAGACGACTCGTGCCGATAAATGTTGAGATATCCCTTCTTTTCTTGATAGAATACACAGCGTAGTCGTTTTCCGGTATATTCATTTAGTAAGTTAAGAATTTGTTTTATGGAAATACTGTACCATTATAAATGTCAGTTTGCTTTTATCTCACGTACATATCTGTATTATAATGATAACCATATTTTATTCAGTTAAAACTACATAGTACTTATGTAGATTCTAGTCTGAAATTACCTTTAGAAACCATTTACTTAATAGTTTTTTGTTAAGTGTTATTTTAGTAAAAAAAAAGCTCTTCAAAGTTATTTGAAACTATAAAAAGTAAAATGTAACTAATTTCGTATTGATGGTAAAGACTTATTATTACATATAACATCGAACTGATTTACTCATTCCATTCTTCATATAGAAAAATACAATCTATGAAGAGTTACTGGGAACTTTTTGAATTTTCCTAATATTAATAAAAGCTCTACTGTGATGTTAATATATATATATATATATTATAATTATATGTCCGTTAATCTTATATAATTAAAATGCATGCGCTTCATTTTTTTATTAACGTATACTTATATATTTATAATTTTCCATAAAGACTAGTTTTAATGATCCATGTTTTGCCTTGTGGCATCTGCAATTAAGTCATTAATAATTCATCGTGCAATATACATTTTCATTTTAACAGATTTGTACCAAGATTTTCTTGAAAGATTCTTAAAAATACGCAGCTTAATTTCCAGTTAAAAAGTGATAAACATTTTGAAAATATAATTCAACGGCATAGATTTTTTTTTGAAACCTCATGAAAAACCTTTAAGTCTAGTGCAATCTAGTCTAGTCCGATCTATAACGATAATTTTTCAATAGATGTATATACAATAATATGATAAATTTACGTTTGGATTATTACAGCTTTTAAACACATGAACAGATTGGTAATGAATAAATGATACGGCGCAATATTTATGGATATATTGCGATAATTACATTATATTATTACATATCCTTTGTTGCCTCTGTTAGTCTGTTACTGATATAATGTATTATATCTATATATTATATTATATATAGATACACATATTATAATGATATCAGTAATAAAGTATAATATATTACATGAAGTATTCTTTAAATAATCGCTTAATAAAGAGTCTTCTACGATGCTCGATAATATGTAAAACAATTAAAATATATGTTATTGACTTATCATTCTTAAATGTAATTCGATCTTCAACTCTGGTGCAATTTTATGACAAATTTTTCAGTAGATACCCATGCAATAACTTGATAAATTTACGTATGGTATATTACAGCTATTGTACGCATAAACGCATCGGTGGTAAACATGTTATGTTTTCGGCAACGGAAATCCTTACCAACGGGCCCTGATCCTTCACGTGGTCCAGTGGAAGATGTATGTCAATAATAAGACTCGATGTATGTTAATCTTCGGATATGTTTATTCATCATATCTCAATATACAGTTACATGGTGTAAAAATAAAAGTGAAAGAATTCAGGAGAGTTCGATCCGCAGTGAAACAACTCGGTTGAATGGTCCGAGTTGAATGATATTAGAATCATATTATTATTATAAATATGAAATAGTAATTAAGTAATATTGGTGACGCTTAGATCATGTACAAGAGTTTATATGTGTGTAAGTAACACAGTTAGATAGGGTGGATAAATTGGGTTTGATCAATAATATAATATTGAGTAAGTACATTTTCAATAATCGAAATCATACCGATCGAATATTCTTAACAATGGTACATAATTAGTAGCTTAGGGTATCGATGATATACATAACAAATATATGAGGTGGATACATTGCGTCTAGCGATTTCAATCCCGGGATCCCGAACTATTTTCGATACCTATGAATCCCGGGATTAGTAAACATAATCCTGAAACTTTCGGGATTGATGTTATTATCAATTTTTATGGAAAATAAAATAAAAACAAAAATATAACAGAAAAAATACTTTAAATTAAATGAATAAAAAAAATATATTATAATATTTTCAACTAGCGTGGACTAAACTTCATGCTTAAATTAGTATGAACCCATAAAATATGAAATGTAATAATATGACGACACAACAACTGCCGAAAAAATCAAACACTGATGTTATCAATCTTTATGTATTTGCCATTAATAAAAGTTACACTAATTGACTATTTAAATAATGTTAAAATAATGTAATAATAACAATTAAAATCAACACTAGATTCTATTTTTAGTTTGTTTCTTCGATTTTTATGTATTAATGCTCGATAATAGTTATGCCAATTATTTTTAATTGACGTATTTAATACGATATCGGATATAGGAATAAAAACATTTTGAAGAAACGTACCGGTCGTTTATGGTGATTCGTAATGTTTTAATGGATATAAAATGCATTAAAGTCTGAACTCTATCATAATATCCGGGAAGTCAATGCATTTGTCATTATTAATAAAGACGTTATTTATTATCTCTCCTTTAAAATAATAACAATTTAAATTTGAAAATATGCCTGGGTACCTACCAAAATTAGATTCAGATCAAATGACGAAATACTTGATGCTTTGATATTACTTCCGGCATATTCAAAATAATGAGTTAATGACTTAAAATTTTAATTTTTTATATTGTATTTATTGTCTTGTATTTGTATTTGTTATCTTTTCATAAATAAATAAAAATGTTTTACTTTCACATTATTATTTATATTACAATATTATTTGCTCCATTAAACCTATGTATTTCCTAGATTAAACGTACACAATATTAACATAAATGTCTTAAATAGTATAAATAATTATACTAGATTTATTTTTGACCGATTTTATCAACGTTATTTGTATATATAAAAATTAAATATTAACTATTAAAAAAATGCCAATCCCGGAATCGTCAAATTGTAATTCCGAATTCTCGTGATCAATATTTTGGCTCGGGATTGATTTCCCTAATTGCGTCATTATATTACGTATCCTCTGTTCTCTCTATTAGTCTATTACTGCTATAATGTAATATATATTAGGTTAGGCTCTAAATAATTGCCTAGAAACTCTTTTCCACTGCTCAATATATGTAAAACAAATAAAGTATTCTGTTATTGGCGTATTAATAATTCTTAGATGTAATGTAACGTAATGATGAAGATCGTTATTGACTCATCGTACTTCATCAGGAGTAGACAATGTAAACGTGGTTACCCCAAGTATCCGGCTGAAAATAAAATATTGCTCTCGAGCCAGACGGAATGAATTCAGTTCATAATCCAAACAATAATGAAGGAAAGTCAATTTTAATGTTTGCCAGCCGCCTTCGATGGGTGGGTGGGTAAACACGCTCTAAAGACGCAAGCCATATCCACGCTCACTGCCAAGCGAGTATTATTTACTAGCTGTGAATTAACACTTCACTTGGTTTCCCTATAATATACTTCACACATGTGCGAGAAATAATTGTGTCGTAAGAAAAATAATTGCTGCTTCAAATCATCTGTAGATACGCATAATTTATATTATAATAATTAAATATTATAATTAACTATTTCTTTTATTCAACGAATAATTCACAAGATTTAAGAATGTACCATTCTGATTATTGAACATACATAATTTTGTTATAATAATAATAACATTGAGAAATATTGGAGAAATCCACGACGTCGGTTAGTAATTGAAGTAATAGGTATCTACTTTGATTTAATAAAACAAAAACCGATTGCCAAAGTAGCTTGATTTAGAAGAACGCTGATGAGTAGGTATTAAAAATGCCAATAGTTAAATTTTGTCGCAATTAATATGTCACTGTATAGCATAGAGGTAAATGCGACGGACGGGGCGTAAACCCAGGAGATGCAGGGTTCGATTCCCTGCCGAGGTGGCTTACTTTTTTCAGAAAGTTTTTTTCTATCGGTTATAATATATTATCTCAGAAAGTGTTTTTCAAAATTATGTATATTCAATTACATATTATAATATTATATCAACCTTATTATACAAAAAGATAAACTAGAATCTGCATCGTTTATCTGTCACACTCATTTTCCAATAATTTTCCGTATATCCATAAACGTTAAATGCAGGTACAATACATCATATTACCATGTTCGATTCCAAATTAATCATGTATTGCCCTTCCAAGGAAGAAGACAGTAACTGACTCTCATACACTTTCGAGATAAATGACATTCAATCACACACAAATTTTAGTAGCATACTGTGAATAAATAAAAAAAAATATTTTTTATATTATATAATTATTTAGTATACTTCTTTTGGCGCATTTGGGAAATCAGATCAGAGTGTATTTTTGGCGTGCGACATGTAACACATAATTTATTTTTTCACACGAAAAAAATTGCACTCGATTGGATTCGAACCACCGATTGTTCGGTTATCAACCGAACGCACTACCTTTACGCCACAGTATGATACTACAATCATGACGATTATAGAGTATAATATTATGGTTAGAATTGTTCCGTTGCCTAGGCAGCGAATTTATTATTGTTGGCCATTTGCAATTCCTTACGTAAACAAACGATTAAACGTCAGACTGACAGTTGGTACTTTAAAAATAAAAAAACGAGAATTCATTATATAATTTAGTTCGATAATCGGCGTTCTAATAAGCGGTCCTTTTTCTTGAGTGTGTAATTTAATAAGATAATTAAGAGCTAGTCAAAGAATCTAGTTTATCACAAGTTTTGTTTTTGTTTTGTTACGCCAAAGAAGTATAACTTCTAATGCGCGTACATAAGTACACACACCAAATTTTTTTAAATGAAAAATTATCTCTACTATCTAGATTATCTAATTAAATATTTTACTACTATTGCCACTGTATTTTAGTATTTTTTATTATTATGATTTTATAAATGACATTTTCATTTATAACTGAAACTTTATTTTATATAAATGCATGTGCTATTTATAATCAAATCAGTAAAGTAGGTGATATTATTTGGATGTGTAGAGCTTAATCAACCAATCGTTTGATATGGTTATGCAGTTTTTTTAATTAATTTTAATCTAATAATATTAGAAGACAGTCAGAAGTTTTGTGTCAAATAATAAGGATTCTATTAAAGTGAATATATTAATAATTAGGTATTGGAAAATCGAACGTATATTTAGATACACTTGGGGATTGAACCCAAAATTTACTGCTGCGACGTTTTATTTGTTACTAAATAAACTCGAAAAGCTTTATTTTAGTTGAAAGCTACCTATATTCTGTAACACATGTATATATGTAACGCATCGCATAGTGAGCCAAGGGACAGGACCCGACCCCATTGAGTTGGTTAAATACAGTATATTAACGTTTTTTTTCAAGCAGTGTCCCACTATGCAGGACATAGATTGTTAAATGGTCTCTCTTTCTTCTACTTTATTCCTAGAAAAGTAAGTGATTTGTTTGCAACTAATTGTCATAATAAATAAAAAATAATAATATTTATTCCTTTCATGCAAAACACAAAAATACTCAAAATATAATAAAGCTTTAAAATTACTGCACTACGCTATAAAAAATCTAATTATTATACAATATAATTTCTATTACAGAATTAATCATAAATTCGGAATTGAACTTTTTAACTTAGTTTTTAATCCCTTTTTAATTTTCTTACGACACTTTCAAAAATTAGAGGATTCCGAATGCTACTTACGTCTGTTAAAAAAATAAAATTCTAAAATATTATTTAATATCCACCTCTTCATTTTTAATTACTTCTTTGATGAGTAGTGACAATAATTTATTAATATTACTATTAGTATGTTAATATTAAATCTGAATTGTACAATTTTGGAGAAATATTCATAGTTTTTATTTAATGAATACTACACACTATTTAAGAATATAGCATTCTTTAGTATATTGACACTTTAGTAGAGCCTATTAGAAAAAAATTGTGTCAAATTATTATAAAACTATATGGAACACTCATAATTTAAAATATACGTGAATTTGCGTCATGTTTTAATATTATAGTCATTTATGTATATTTTTGGAATCACTGATTTTTCATATAATAAATCTTGACTCTGGTTGAATAGAATGTTTAAATGAGAACCGTTATTAACAGCAATTTTGAATATTTTCACTAAGTAAATATACGCTTACAAACAACCAGGGTCGATTTTATCTCTCGTTTTTATTTCAAACAGTTGAATTCATGAATATTCAGCTAACTTGATAATTTAATGTATTTACGAATATCTGGTGGCACGTATAATAATAATTATAAATGATTTATTTGTGTAGCAATGGCAATATATTAAATTTATTATGATATAAAAGATTAAAAAGCTACAATGATTCATTAGCAAAAGAGAAAAGCGCTTTCGATTCTTACTTACACAATTACTAAATGGCATCAGGATCTCTCAAAATTGTACTTATAACGTACTCGCACTTGCTAATATTTTTAATAGACTATTTTATTTTATTCAACGAACTATTTACAAGATTTGAAAATAATAGGTATAACTTACATGGCTCAAATTTTTAATACACATTAGCGCAAATCCAGTGGATACGGGTTCGACCTCCATCAGGCGTCGTACTTTTATCGATTTTATTTTTACTAGCAGGGCTCGAAATAAACCGGAGCGCCGTAATAATATTAGTAAATTATTGCTCCGTCTCGTGGAAAAAAATATTTGACCATCTGAGCTAAATAGGCCATATAATAAATAAAATGTAATACATAAACTGCTTCACTATGGATTTTAACAATAATCACGTGTTATGCTGAGTATCTTGCGTTTGTTTACAGCTGACTGATTCGCACATACGCGTTGGGTATACCCCGATCACGTCGTCATGTCGCACTTTTGTAACGGCGTGCGCGCGTAGCTCTCAATTTTACCCTCTACTAAATGCGCCAAAAGAAGTATAACTTCAAAAATCTAATACATTTATTTTTTTATAAAATTCATATAAAATTTGATAACTATGCTAATATCTTCTGAAAATTTTTGATTGCTTTTACCATTTCGAGCGATGATCTATGTCAGGTGGGGGCAAACTGCGGCCCGCCGGGTATTTTTTTGCGGCCCGCCATCATTAATAATTGTACTTCTGATTACGAATAACTTATTTATATATCTTTTTTAAATATTGACAATAGATTAAAATTTGAAAAATTTGTTGTTTCGTAAATGTATTATCTTAGTACGTCTTCCTTGCGTCTCGTCTCACACTATGTAACCACTATTTTTTACGTTGAACATCGTGACATATTTTAATACTTTTAAGTCCACGTTGCAAGGAAAAAAAATATATGCCCATGATATGGTAAAAAGTTTGAATGGATTTCAATTAAAACTCAAGTTATTCCTTCGACAAATATCGAGTAACAACGTGGACCACTTTCCAATTTTGAAGTTGCTGAATATACCAGAATATAAATTTGAAGAATATGGTAAAATTATTAATGCTCTGGATGACGATTTTTCACAAAGATTTGGTGACTTCCGAAAAATTGAGACAAGTTTAGCAATAGTACGCAATTCATTTTCGATAGATATTGATAGTGTACCGATAGCGTTACAACTTGAGATTATTGATCTGCAGTGTGACACTAATTTAAGAGAATTGCATCGTCATGAAGAAATCTCCAAATTTTACAATGCCTTTAATTCAGACAAATTCGACCAACTTAAAGATTATGCAAGAAAAATGTTCGTCAATCAACCTATATAATATGTGAACAAACATTTTCTATCATGAACCTCAATAAAAATTCTTTACGATCAAATATCTCTGATGCCCATTTACAAGCAGTTTTGAGAATATCAACTACAAAATTAACACCTGGATTTAAAAAAATGTTAAAAAATGTACAACTGTTTCATTCTTCTTATTAATTTTTTTGTAATGTTTATTTTTCGTGATAATAAATAGTTTATATCTAAAAATGGTATTTTACTTGCGGCCCGCCGCTCATTTCGAATTCTTGAATTTGGCTCTCCATCAAAAAGTTTGCCCCCCCCCTGATCTATGTATTCAATATAATAACAAGTGTTTTCAAACTATGTACTTTTAATAAGAATAATGTTACATTCTCAAATCTTGTGAATTATTGAATTATTTACCAACTCAACATTCACAAAATTTATTTATTTTTTGATATATAATTTTACTCATAAATAATCTAATATATAAAAATCAATATTTGTTTGTTTGTTCGTATTTTATGCACTGCCATACCGTTCATCCGATTGCGATAAAACTTTGTCAACTTATTGTTTGCACTTTCGCAAAGAGTATAGGCTATTTCTCATATATAAAAATGAATGTCTGCCTGTCTGTTTGTCTGTCTGTCTGTCTGTCTGCCTGTTTGTCCCGTATGCGTTCCTATACCATTCATCCGATTGCGATGAAATTTTGGTAAGTGGTTGTATGCACACCTTCAAAGGTTTCTGAATTAGAAAAATCATCACCATCTTCTTCTTCGTCATTCTATTTTCTTTTATTCGTATGGTTCCTATACCATTCATCCGATTGCCACAAAACTTTTGTCAGTAGTTGTACGCACACCCGCAAAGGTTTCTGAATTATAAAAACCATCTTCTTCTTCTTCTTCTTCTTCTTCATTATAATAATCTTCTTTTATTCGTATGGTCCCTATGCCATTCATCCGATTGCGATGAAACTGTCGTCGGTGGTTGTGCCAACATCCGCGAAGGTTTCTGAATTAGTACAACCATCTTCTTCATCTTCTACATTATATCTTCTTTTATTCGTATGTTGTGCTCACGCCCGCAAAGGTATTTGAATTGATAGAACTATTTTCTTCTTCTTTTTCTTCTATTCTATCTTCTTCTATTTGTATGCGTTCTTATACTATTCATCTGATTGCGATAAAAATTTGACCAGTTGTTGTGCGCACGCCCGCAAAGGTTTCTAAATTAGTAAAACCATCTTCTTCTTCTTTTATTCGTATGCGTTCCTATACCATTCATCCAATTGCAATAAAAAAATTGTCAGTAATTGTGCTAACAACTGGGAAGGTTTCTGAATTGATACAACCATTTTCTTCTTATTTTTCTTCTATTCTATCTTCTTCTATTTGTATGCGTTCTTATACCATTCATCCGATTGCAATGAAATTTCGACCAGTTATTGTGTGCACGCCCGCGAAGGTTTCTGAATTAGTACAACCATCTTTTTCTTCTTCTATTCGTATGCGTTCCTATTCCATTCATCCGATTGCAATGAAACTTTGGTAAGTTGTCGTGCACATGCCCACGAAAATTTCTAAATTAGTATTATATAAAATACAAAGTTTGTTGTTTGTTTGTTCTTGCTTTGATTTTTTTTACTACATATTTATAACATTAATAACGTTTGCATATTTTGGATTCGATTTTAATTTAGTGTATTTTGTTTGACCTTTTCTTCTATTAGAATTATTTTCATATTGTATTACACAGATATTTTAATAGTAAAAAAATAATTACCCCTTATTATTTTTTAAATATCTAAGATAAATATAACCACGAAGCGACCCTGGGCGAAGCCGGGTACTTCAGCTAGTACTTAATAATAAATAATAAATATAGCCTTAAATCTTGATACACAATCTTTACAATGAAAAATAAATATACAGTCCAATATAAATAATGTTTTATGAATATAAATTAACAGTGTAGAATGTTAGTCTCCAGAAATTTGTTTATAAACATATATATTTATCATGACACAATATTGGTTATGTTTACAACACGTGCTCTTTACTTGATTGTATTCAATGACTAACTAAATGGCACTATGCGCATGCGTATGCGCATGTACCCTTGATATCGAAATGAATATAATCATAATAATTAATTATGTGTTACATCGGCGCGCGCAACTTCATCACACGCCAAAAATACACTCTGATCTGTTTTCCCAAACGCGCCAAAAGAAGTATAACTTCAAAAAATATTTTAGTACGTCTTTATATTATTGAATATTAATTGATAAATCTATTTAATAAACGTGCAAACGTCTTTAAATGAAATTTAAAAAGCTTAATTGCAGGCATTAGTATTTCTTGAATTAAGTTAACCAGTCCTCGCCTGCACACGAAGCGTTTGGTAATTAAAATAAGAGCTGGAACGGTGTTTGAGTAAATTGTTAGTAAACCTCTCGCAACATCAATGCAAATGAAGACATCTCGGCTTGATTTAATAACGTCTTTGTAACCACAAAGTTATGGATTTTAACTCAGTCATTTGCAAACCTAGTAAATAGTTTATTGTCATAGTTGCATGAAAATATGGATAAAGTTTTGCAAACGAAAGTTGAGTATACGAGGTGAATCTTTTCGAACATATTTTTTACAGTAAACTGTCGCCTATTCACGTGTGGATTATTCATGTATACTAAACATTAAACAAGGTTTCAACATTTTTATAAAATATACATAGTACTCGTAGAAATACCGTAGAAGAACCACTATAAAAAATCTTTTTGAAAAAATACGACATCCAGCGGAATTAAGGGTTTTAATATTGGTTTCACGTCAATGTGATCTACCAATGGGTCTATTCTATGCACAAGCCTAATTTAGGTAAGCTACGGCAGCTAAATAGGATAGAAAAGTATCGAGTTATGAACACTTATTGTAACAATTACAATAAGTTAACCGTCTGAACTGTCAAACCTGTCTATCTCGGTCTAAAATTTATCAAAGAGAGGTGCTGTTAAAACACAGTACTTATTGTAACAATTATAACTAAATTTTGAAATTTTTTCAATAAGTGTTAATAATTCGATGCTTTCCTACCTTATTTAGCTGCCGTAGCGGACTGAGAGCAGCCTTGTGTATAGAATAAACCCGCAACTCAGCTTTGTGCATCCCATATAATTGAGACGAAATTAACTATAGTTTTTTACAATTCCCTGAAGCGCTTCACAAATTTTGGTTTTGCGTGTATTTTATATATTTCTATTTGACGTTTTCAAATCATTATTCGTTTAATAAAAAATGTTTTTTTTTAAACGGTCTATTGATGGAGAGGGTTCAAAACAGTTTAATTCAGACTGACTTTCTCTTAGGTATACTTACATACCGACTAAAAGCTAGAAAATAATAATATATATATTTGGCTACGTATTATTTCCGACTTATACTCAGTATAAATGAGAACTCTTTCATAATTTGTAGGATTGACAAACGTGTCCCAGATAAGTCTTATAAATCGGAAGTATCATTTGTTTTCATTCCAAGTTGCAGGACTAATCTACCATTGGTAATGCCAATTGTGAGGGCAATAACTATGTTCAATGAATTTACTTCGAATATTGATATAATTGATAGATTCCATTTACGTGAGAACGAGTTTAGGAATATTCTTAATATAAGGTCTACTTAAGTCATTTGGCGTTCTTTAATGTACTTACAATTTTTTTGATTTACCCTTTCTACTACTAATTAAGTAAGTGAAATGTAAAATATAATAATTTGAAATATAATGTAAACTAATGGCAAATGTACAAGGTGTTGACAATAACGGTAAAAAAGAAGGGGGTAGTTAGAACCTGGTGTTTCGATGATCCGGTGATTCAACATATATAAGATGCAAATATCGTATCAAATAATGGAAGTGAAGACAAATCAATTAGCAATTGCATTACCCGCAACACGCCACTGTATTCTGTTAACACTTTTTTAGAATACAATAATATAAGTATACCTTTTTTTTAACACAACAACAGACCATTGTGCCCAATAACAGAAGTGTAGTTAATAATAGAAATGAAACATTCACAAACATCCATGTATTGAGAATATCACATAAATATATTGTAACCTCACCGGGCCTCGTACCCGGAGACCTCGGATGAAAGACGAGTGCCTTACGCACTGGATTACGAAGGCCGTTACACACATAGATCAATGGGTTTTTTTTGTGCATAATACGCATTAAAGAAGTTAAGTAAAGGTCTGCATTCGAAATATGTAGGCAATAGCATTTGAAAACTAAATAAGAATGAATAATTCGGATTATATGTTTCACCCTCACACCCATCTTCATCATTAGCCCGAATAATTAGAAGTACTTTATTTACGACAAAGAACATTTAAAATTATAAATTATATACGTTCACAGTATCACAAGAAATAAAAGAAACTAAGTCAGAAGGCAGGCAAAACTACGCATTGTGATAGAGGTCGCTAAACGAGTAAACAATCACTGAAAAATGGGCAATCGATTCCGGCTGATGATGGTGATGATGATAACCACATCAATAATTAAAAAAATATATAATATAAATATATTACAATAACTAAGTATATAATATATAGAACAATTTTCATTGCACAAATCTTGCTTGCGTGTTGCGTGTCAGTGTATAATTGGATAAGATTATGAACATAAGAGGTTGAAACAAACGTAAACACAATAATCCGTTCATTAATAAAACCTCTGTAAAGAATCATAGTATTATAACCTTCTTAAAATAGAACATGATAAAAAAATAAAAGTAAAACAATTATCATAATCATTAATAGACGCTATGGTACGGGCGTCTCAAATCTTCAAGATTATTAATAGATATGAAGGTTCGTCTATATCAAATATTTTTACAAGACCAGTAATCGTTCTATGGTTGAAATATGTGGATATTAATTGTTAAATCAAATTAAATCAAATGATTAAATAAAATGTATTTGGCGCCAAAAACTAGAAAAAAGCGGTTTGGAAGATACATGGACGAAAGAGTCAACAATCTACGTAAGGTTGCAGCATGAAGAAGAATAATAATAACACTTGTATGGTTATGAATGAAATATTCTTTGTCATTTTTCAATCATTTATCTAAAACATTTTATATTATTCACGAAAATTACAAGTAATAAATATCATTTTGTGTCACTTGATTTCAACAGACCTGAAAAATATATTCATTGTACGAGGGCAAATAATGGAAATTTAAAAAAAATATCTTTTTATGTCAAAAACATGATTGCATATCAAGATGTGATATATCTGATTCAGACGTGACTTTGCCTACGAAAAGAAGTAAAAAATCGTCCATATGTCACATGATGACAACAAAATCGTTCATTTTAAAATTGGTCAAAAGATCTGTGAAAGCAGAGATATTAATAATATGAGATCTTGTTTTTTGTCTGTTTGATTGATGAAACTTACGATTTATGTGATTTATTCTTATGGAAAGTTATCCATATTACATTGTGTTTTTTTTCATTTCCTTATTAGAATTTTTACTGTTGTAAATGATAATATTGTACAGATATCGTTCGCAATTATTTCTAAAAGAGCTGGTGAATTGTATGAAATGGAGATGTATTTGCGACTACAAATAAAGAAGAGACTGGCAGTGATTTTTAAGATGAATTGACTACTCCATGGATGTTCAGGATTTCCAAATATGCCCAAGAACTTGACTACGCGAAATATATGCTTAGTATTAGAGTCGCTTTTTGTCTTAAATCCCGGTTTTACACTGTCTGAAATGTTCTGTTCTAATTCAAGTGCCTTTAAGTGACTAATACTATTATAAGATGGACTTAATTTGGCTTAATGGGCTTAATGGGTTATCCCATTCACTGCCCATCGTTGCCCATCGTGCGTTGCCCATCAGTTGGCCATTAGATATAATTAGCATGTTATTTAAATGTGGTAAGAAAAAATAAGTTGAGTTTTGTACTATTCTATAGAAATGTAGATTTATTTGAAAAACCACAAATTCAATTTAAAGTATCTTCTATTATCCCATCTTATATTTATATTAAACGCCATTATGTGATTTTTTATTATCAATTTTTTCATACTTGTAACCACAAAGTGATCTAAGTGAAATCGAATACATTAAAAATTATACTTATATATTGATCAATTAATAGTACACAACAATGCCGTATCTAGTTTATTTACTTGTCAAAAAAGCATGCTCTTGACAAGATATCGTAATTTTAATGCTCTGAATTTTATTTAGATCCCAAAAATATTCTTTTATCATTTTCTGTAATCTTCTATAGTTCTTTGAATTCTTTCTTGAGGCGAACAATGCATCATACTATTATTTGAAGGCATCGCGCTCACGTTTCAAAGCTCATTTCATTTCCCGACGTCTCTAAATTTTCCGATCCACCGCATTCTCAGAGAAAAGCAATCAGAGCCTTAATGCATTGGTAATGTTCCATCACGGGGTATTTACATTAACTTCACGTAAAGGTTTATATTACCTTCTAGAATAGACGGCAGTTGCGCCCCCGTAGATTTAAATGATGAAAAGTTGCAAAACATGTCTTTATGGTTATAGAAACTTCTTACTCTTAAACTAAATAACTCTAATGTTTACAATAAATTGCAAATATTTAAACCCTTTTCTTATTCCAATTATATGAACGCCTTTTATTAAATATTTTATGCAAACCGACTTATTTCCTATTGTCGTTTGGTGACATCAATCAAAATGCAAAGTACATTGTTTGGACTTTTCCTCTTATGTTGTCGAAAAATGAGGTTCTTTTAAATTTACACAGAGCAATTTGATATAATCGGTTCAATAAATTTTGATCTGATTTTATCGCTATAACATTAAAAAGCCTAAAACGAGTTTTACGTTTCCTTTTTTTTGATAAAGTTTACAGTATTTTTTATTTTTCTTTTTATCTCTACTTGTTGCTTATATTATTTTTAATTATTTGGTTTTATAATATTACTGTTAAAATATGATCACTGAAATTCATAATAATTCTAACTCACATTAGTATAAATTTATATAAATTGAAACAGCCTGCTTCAGACAAATGAAAATATAGAATAGGCAGTTTCAAATAACTCTCCAGTAAAATGTGATAAATGCAAAATATAGTTCCGCATTCAAGTTACGATAATTTATTGGAAATTTAGAACCTTTTTATTGTTAGTAAGTCATTTGTATTTGAAGTCGTTGTATGTTAACTTAAAACTAAAGTGCAATATTTTTAAAACTATTGAATATAATATACTGAATATATTAAATATAATATAAAACAGAATTTAAACCAATTTACTTCCTTAAAAATAGTACTCGCTCCAGATGTACAACAAGGTGTATCATTCAAAAATATAGCATTAACGATACTGGAATTCTGTGATTTTGCAGATTTAGTTTTTATGTATATTATTTTCATCTGATTTTTTTTCGTAAACTAAAGAAATATAGTAGCATAAGTATTTTTTTTAGTTTTCCAAAAAAAATGTTTTAAATAATAAAAAAATTGTGATTTAATTTTCTCATTATCCATGAGAAAACTAAATTTACTTTTTCATATTTATCAATGAAGTTATTAAATGAAAATACAGAACTTTACTAACGATAAATACGGTATCTTAATGATATTAAAACTTAGTAGTAGTATGCGAGAATTTTCAGAAATTGCGAGATTGGCTACCAATTACCTATCAATAATAATATTGAACGTTTAAGCTTCTCCCGAGATCCTAAAATTATAATATTATTTGAAAAGACTAGAGGTCTGTGGGTGAATATGGTGCAATTTTGTATTGGTGTGTGTGTGCATTGTATCCTTATTTTGATGTTTAACATTTATTTTACTATTATAATAAATTAATAAATTTTAAATAAAATTCACCACTCCACTGCCATGAACAAGGGACGAAACAATTATGATTCCGATAATACCCATTTTTCTCTGTGGTTAGATATTCAAATATATTAAATGATATTCAAAAAGTGATATTGTCTTTATAGCCCGAAACAACAGTCCATCATTTTTTAATTAATAATTATCATGTAGGTATACCACAGAACAGATTAATAAATAGAATTCAGATAATCTATACTAATACACTACAATTTTAAGCAGGGTTTTGAATGTATGATTGTCCTACAAAAATTAACCACAAATTATAGACACGTCCGATAGTGCGTGTTGCAATCTTCAAATACATCAATATTGAATGAGTATCAGTGCATAAACCGAGAGCAGTTGTCAGAATGAAGGAATGACGCATTTTTGACACGTGTTTAAGTTTATCCCAGATTCTTCCAAACACGAGATCGGTTACCTGTTACTTCATATCCGTTAGGTATTTCAGTATCCATTAATTATGCGTTCCCTTAGGAATACATATTAATACAATAAACACAAGAACTTATCTTCATAGTTGAGACACATACACATAAAGTTTTTAAGAGAACCGGTATTGGTATAATAATAATATAATATACACTAGAAAAAATACCAAGTGGCAGTGTAACTGTGACCTGTCAACACACTTGAAGTGTTTCAATATAAATTATTTCGATTAAAGCCATATTTAAGACTGTAAAATCACATTTCAGAGAAACATTCTACAGACATTTTCAGATATATATATTTTTTAAATAGTGTCTCCTATCCGACATCATACTTTTTTATACCTCTTCGTCAATCTATCATAAATTAATTGTAATTTCATTTAATACTTTTTATATACTCGATAATATTATTAGTACTATAGATCTACCATCATAAATTGGCATTTCAGTGAGTACGCTAGTATGACATTGAGAATATTACCATAACTAACAAAAAAATGGTAATTTATAATTTTTTATTGGTAGTAGATTTCTGTACAAATATTATGCAATCCATAATTCGAGAAACATGTTGTAAAATTAAATGGCATTTGTAACAAATTTATCCTCGATAGACAATTTTAGTTTCAAATTCGACCGGCTGCCAACTTACGATGGTAGATCTTTACACTGTAAGCATCTGTCAAAATATTATGAAAATATCGAATCATTCATTTTCTTTCACGACTCGGTTAAAAAAAGATTCCTGTATCGGTTTATTTTTTTTTTTAATTTGAATGTGTATGTTTTCTCTCATCTTACCTCTTTTAAATGTCTTCTCTACGTCATGCTCTTTTTTAAATGTATGTATATTTTCTCTCGTACGTTACAGACAGACAGATAAATCAATACAAATATCTATTTTTATATTACATAATACACGTCATCATTTTTATCACGTTTTATTCTCGTATTCTTGTTTGTCCAGTACAGTTTTTTTCTTGTTTATCCAAATCTTGCAATCGATTTTTAACTAACTTCCCGACTAGATAGACATTTTAAACTTTTAGAATATATCAAAACACGATGACAATGCATTCTTTTATTATTTTTAGCCAACTTTAAGCAGAATTGAATTCATTTTCACTTAATTCTGTTTTGTATGGAAAGTTATTTCGGAAAAAAATTCATAAAAAGTAAAGCACTATTATTGGTTGCTAAGGGGGTATAAGCAACTAAATTATTAATATATACTTGCGTTCCTATGGAAATAAATATGAAATGTCAAAATTACATTTCAGCATTCTATATTTATTCAGTATTTCTATCAAGTACAAAAAAAGTTTTTATTAATACATAGAATTGTCAAGCTTATTTGATTCAACAGAAAATTTAAAAACGTTGTACATAAAAAGTTATTTTTATCTTGTAATTATATTAGTTCACATTTTTTAACCCTTAACCAGACTTACGACAGCAATAATTATATTTATTTCAATAAAATATATCCTTTATTTTAATTTAAATAAAATGCACTTATGGAAATTTATTTGCATATCAAAAACTCCTGGAAAATTGTGTGGGAACTATCCTCCCATTGCCTAATTGTGGGAATACTTTCTTATCGTCCGATAAATAAAACAGTAATTGTATATGGAAAGGATATTACCATGACTTAAATGTCATGCCATTAAGACGCCAAGCTAAAAGTTCATGACCTAGCGAAACAGCTGGCTTTGCTAATATACATAATTATTATAATACGCTCAATGATGTGACACGGCATATATATTTTCTAATATATGTTCTAACGTATACCTATACATATATATATATATTTTTTTAGTATTATTAATAACCATGACCTTGCTTTTTTGTACAAGGTGTTTGTTAGTAATTTTAAACAATCACAAACACCCAGGCTTTGAGAAAAACACATAAATGTTTTTTTCATGACCGGAAATCGAACCCAGAACTCTCGGGTGGAAGGCCAGCGCCTTACCCACTGCACCACGAGAGCCGCCTTATATCTATACATATTGTGTAATTTCAACAACAACAATTTAACAATATTAAATCTCATGTATATTAGTAATCAACGGTAGTGATAAATAATAACACAGTTTGTTTATATTTTAATTGAAATCCCGAAAATACTCGTTTACTTTGTTCATTTGCTAATGTTCAAAGAGCATTATATTACAGAGCAGCAAAATAGACGACATTTTGTGCAAAATATTGCTACTATTTGCAACACAAACCGTGAAAATGCTAAAGACAAAGTTCGCTCTCTGGGAATTAAACTGCCATAAATAGGCGAACAACCAGCGAGAGCAGCAGCTGATTGTTTCCGCGGATAAGTTGTGGCCGCATGCAATTCATAGCGCCAGGAAGTCAATGCAATTTGTAAACTTTCAGCATTTTCGATTGCATTCAACAGCTCAATTTACTCTAATTATTACATAAGTTTTTTAGTTTCCATTGAAACGGCAATATTACTTAACTTAACATTTTAGAGTATTTGTTTTTTGAATTTATAATATGATAAAGCATATCTGGATGATCATCAAAATAAAATTATAATAAATTTTGACAGAGTTCTGATATTGTAACGTAAGATTAAATTTTAAAACTGGACAGGCCACCATCACAGCCTCCAAAATCAGCTATCCTTAGATATGCGTTTAAGACTTATAGACAAACATTGGATGCACCAGATGGCATGAATTCGTGATTGCCATAGGTCTTCCAGTGGTTACAGTCATTTCATGTCATAAAATTTTGAAAGGAATACTACTAACCCGTTAAGAAAAAAATCCGGTTCGCTATCCTCAGTCACGAGATCTTGAAAAAGTAATATTTCATTCACTTAATAATTTGTATTTTTTTCCATTCCTGGAGGTGGTCCGGATCCGAAATCCCCTTCCCCTTCCCCTTGTATGTGTACCTGGATTGCAAGGTTTTTTCCATCTTATCGCGAAAATATGATATGATGGTGGTTACAGTATATTAACTTAATATCACCCGTTTATAAATGTGTTTCTATTTATTATGAATAAATGAACTCGTACAATAAACATATTATTACTATTCCATTTCAAAAAATAAAACAAACACCTTTTTTATGTTCAGTTTAAAAACATGTCGCTCTCGTATAAAACAGTGTTATATCTCTTGAGAGATTAGGTACCTACGTGAATGCTTATATTTCACGCCAGTCTACTTTCAACATTTGTTTGAATTCAATTCAATAAGATGTTTTTTTTTCGAATGAAAAAAAAATCCGATACGTGAATATTTTTTTCAATTTATTCACCTGCGATAAATAATTTCAATTGTTTTGTTTTATCCCGCAAACAACAACTAAAACATTCCACTGTTTTAATTGTATGTTTTCTTTATTTATAAAAACAAAATAATTAATTACCGTAACTTTATTATTTGTATTGCTGGCTGATGTATTAATTAACCTTTAATTATAATGAAACCTTTGATAATACTCAAATTTTAATTAAATAAACAAGGTTTGAGGGTAAATTTCATGAAAATGTTTCTGATTCTACGTTTAATGTTATAAAACTTTGTTTTATACAAATTTATTATAATATATTTATTAATTGGAAAGTAAAATATGTAGGTAATTTTTAAAAATAATTTGTCACGGCTTTAGGAGCTAAATAATCAGAGTTTTTTAGTTTTATTTACTTGTATAGCAGAAGTTTTAATTGTTAAATATAACAATATATTAACTTTATTGATTACGATAATCAATACGGGTAGTAAATTTATTTCAAGTCACATAGCATCGATCTACATGAAAGTTTTGTGAATAAGAAAAGGTAAATATAAATAAATTGAAAATAAATTTGGTTATTAAAATGAATAAGGTGTAGATATAAAAAAGGTAGCAATGGATGTTAGTTGAAAAGTGCTTTTACGGTAAAACAAACGGTAATAATTAATTAATAGATCGTTCTGTCACATGGATTTGACTAACATTGAAAAAGTTATCCATATATTATATATATGAAAGGATAGCAATACGAATGTATAGCAGTAGAAATATAAAATTTATTAAATATGAGAATATTTTAAGTAAATATATCAGTGATTAGGGCACCAAGTGTAATCTAAATGTACATAATTTAATGTAAAGAAAAGATTTATGTAGTTAAAAAATATTTATTAGACGATAAAAAAACATATATTTAACTAATCAAAATCAATAAAAAAGGAAAAGATATCGTATTTTAAATAATTGATACTTGTGATCTTTGTTCACACGGACAATGATTTATACAAATATTACAGATACGTGATTACTTGTCAAAACCTCCCTCATACTTTGATATAAACTGATTATATTTAAAATATCTAATGAAGCGACGTATTAAACTGAATTTAATTAGATGCTCTCCGATTGATATCCGTCAAGGTAAACTCATTAGAAAAGAGATCCGTCCAGGAGTGAAGTCATGGATAAAGTTATCGAGTAAAGGAATTGAAAGCCTTTCTTCTGCGGCGAGTGTCGTATTTTGTGTGAAAGAGAAAATCATTCATGTGTCTTTGTCGTTTAGATCATCCCTAAACCTATTTTTAGATTAGCTACAAACTTAAGTCTCTAAACCAACCTGATGTACTTACAGAACGTAGAAATCTAAATTAAATCTATCCATTTTACTTTAAAATATTATTTTTACTCCTGAACGCATCATATCGACTCAGTATAATATACTATAGTCACGCAACTAAATAACAAATTGAAAAATAATTTTTTATTGACTTATTTATTTGTAGGCTCTCTTTTTAGTGCATTTATTCTAATATTTTGACATAGTTACATAACTAGGGCATTGAGAAGCTCTGACATTGTTACTAAACTAATGAAGTGAAAATTAATGTAATGACTATGCCTTACGCTCGTATCGCAATGTTGTCATGGAAGACGTAAAGTATTAGAAATAATACTCCATCCCTAAAAATACAACCACTCATAATACCGTCTCCAGAAAATTGTACGTATGCAGTTCGCCGTATCACATTTCACCGTGAAATGTTGTATCGGAAATATAATATATGGCCATATTTTAAAGACCGTCCAACCTTTTTGGGTCGTATAGTACTGACATAAAATTCATGTCTAAATAGAACACGGTTCTTGTAGGTTTACACTTTACCGGAAGCCAGCAGCAAACAACATTTGAAAATAGCCGATATACTGGATTATTTGTTAGGTTAAGTTAGGTTTTCATTCTTGATTTCATGAATTTTGCCAAAATCAGCTATGGAAATTTAATTATTGTTCATATTTAATCTAATAAAATTAGAGACCGTATTATATACGGTCATCTCTTTCCGATAGAAAACTGACGGTGAAATATTTTACGTACAATTTACATGTAGCCTCACAATGCAGTCTTTTGTCGAGAATGTAAAACATGCACATCTACAAAACATGCAGTAGTGTTCCGTTGGAGATTCATAGCTTTCCGGTTTCAACACTACAAACTACTTCCAGCAAAAGACGACGTAATAAAGAATCTACCATCTGGAAAAAGATTCAACATCTTTGTTCATTATATTATTAATCCATTCCTCGAAAACCGTTTAAACGTACAACCAATTGATGGAAACCAAAGTGCTTATTATATGAACGAAATCGATTGTGCACGTTTTATTACTTTCAGTAAAGCCATAAATCAGTTTAGGTGCTTTCTAAGCTAAGGCGATTCCTCATACATGATTACATTCCTAAACGATGTATATTATTATTAGACGAATATTAAATTTATATCTTGTCGTATATATTAAATTCGAAGCTGTCCATTTGAATAATTTGTTTTACAGAAACGTTACCGAATACGTTCTTTATATTTAAATTCTGGGATTTCTTCACGTTTTATGGTAGCATTAATTAATAAACAAAATTGGCTTGTTTAAATGATTTTGAGCTTGAATTAATCACATTTTAAAACCCTATCCATGTTATCAAACATTATTTTCTGCTTAAATGATTGTTTTGTAATGATTATTATTAATATATATCAAGATAATAATTTAATTATTTGTATTGATAGTTGCTTGGGACTATAAACATATCCTCGGAATCTTCTACACTACAATAACAACGATAACATTCCGAAGGTGGGTCAGCTGTCAATATATAACATAATACCTGTCAAATATCGTTAAATGATAAAAAATAATGTTTCAAAATCATTATAATAGAGTTTTACAGTGTAAACACCCCAGTCAATCAATTTAATCTTATACTTATATCATAATTAGTTTTTGAAATTTTGTGAGTAGAGCTGTAATTTGAATTCTTGAATTCAAGAATATTTTATTCTCGCGAACTCAAGTTTAGATTATTGATTTCATCCGCGAATTTAACATTTTGTTCAGTTCAATTTAACGCATAGGTAGTTCCGAATCTCAACTGTTTTCTTTATATATTCCAGGTTAAATAATTCTCACTGTCTTGAGATTCCTATTGATGATTTCTTGAGAAACAACTTTTCTCGTTACTCTCCTTTATTCTCATTACTCAAATGGAATACTATAAAACTTTAATCCATTTTTATCATTATTTCTTGAGAAATTCTTGAGACGAGAAATTTTGAACACAACTCTTCTTGTGAAACTCATATTATGTTTAATATGTCATGTAGGTGCATGAGAGCATCGATCATCGATCATTTATTTAGTGATTCGAGTTGTCACATTCGCCCGCAAATTGCAGCTGTTAAAATAATCACGTGCACAAAATCCATGCCAATATTAAATAATCACGGGTTCAAATGGGTATTTTCTGATAAATATGAATATTGGGATATATGAAACACATTCAAGGGGATGGAACGTTTAATAAATAAATAATCATAGCTCAACTATCGGAATGGAATTGATATTGATAATTAAAATTATTACTATTTTTTTGTTAAAATAATTCGCATCAATCGTAGAAGGATCGATAGCTTAAAGGCAAAAGCACTCATCCTGAAAGTTGAAAGATACGAGTTCAAGTTACAATATTGGTCCAACTTTTTATGTTTATTCTAAAGGTTTTTTTTTTTTAAATAAGTATGTTGTTTTCCATCTGATAAATGGCGAATGAATAAGTAATGCAGACCGTGTATTTTAATGTTTCCAACAATTAATTGTATTTCCCGCTACAAGTGTAGAACCTCATTTCACACAACGAGAATAGTTTCAACCGGACCATCTGCAACATCCGGGCACTCGGGAGTCCACGGATAGATGCACACTCGTGCGCAGTACTTGTTTGTCCGTGATAATTTGTTTGCCGACCCCGGTGTTAAATCACTGATGGTATCCGGGGTGCGGAAACCCGCAATTATAATTCTAAATCACCAGTAAAACAAACACAGACACTTGTATTTATACTAGTTACTGTTTATTTACTAGTGTCTAATACTCCCGACAGCGTTATCATCGCTTTGACATATTATTTTATTAGATAAAAAAAACATTTACGAAAATATATTGATAACCATTTTTCTAACCCATGAGATCGTTGTTTTGTATTAAAAATTAATCACATATCTGTGGTTAATATGAGTTTTTTTAGTAACGAGATTCAAATCGTAGACCCTCCTTCCACTTATTCTACGCAGTATGTATATATTAGTTAGAATAATAGTAGCCATCTGAATAATGTCTTCAAAACTGACCTTCCACTGTGCCTAAAGCGCAAAGTTTTCAACCAGTGTGTGCTTCCCGTAATCATATATGCGTGTGAAACATGGACCCTAAGTAAAAGAGAGATCCAGAAACTTAGAGTAGTACAACGTGGTATGGAGAGGTGCATGCTGGGCATACCTCGAAAGGACAAAAAGAGGATGAGTGGATAAGGAAGCAGACAAGAGTTTGCGATGTGATAGAGTTCATTAAAAGCCTCAAATGGAGATGGGCTAGACACGTAGCTCGAAGAAGAGACAGTCAATGGACAAATTTAGTCATTCAGTGGTATCCAAGAGTTACAAAACGTCCGCAAGGTAGACCTAGACTCATCGCTTAATTTAATTGCATCAGTAACCTATTGAAACTTTATCGAATTAGTATGTCATTGCCATAAGTATGTATCTATTCATTAGTAGTAATATCGTATTAATTATCTTCTTATTTCCCGTAAGTATACCTGACAAGCGTGCTCTTTTTCTCAAATCTCCAGCCTGCTGTCACCTTTTGCCACTACTAGTGTGTAATACTGACTGTAAAACTAATAATGATTTAATTAACAATACTTTAAAATCCATCAACTTTGTAACATTTCTTTTTTTATAATATTCTGTAATTAAATAAATAACCTAAAATTATTATGCATTTATTCAAATAACTTTACAACTTGTGTGCCATGAAATCAATATTGATTTATTATAAAATAAAACGTGAAACCACTAAATACTAAAAAATATCAAAACTGTAACGTTTACTTAATTACAATTAGCAATTACATAAAGGATTAACAATAACTAAATCAATTATACCATATATTATGATAAATTGTCGTTTATATTAGCTAAAATCACAGTCAACGTTACTCAGTATATTGAATTCAAACCATATATACTAGACTATATCCTGTGGAAACCTGATAGACCTTGTTTGTCTGTTTGCCGTTGGTATTATAGACAAACTAACATTCGATATTATGCTATTTCTATGAGGTGGCACATGGCGGTATACCACTGCATACAGTTTATATTATGTATTATTCATGTTAATATGATAATAGAAAGCAAATTTCCACTGAGTTTTTGATGCACGTATCTGAGTCAAATATTGATAATTTTAGCATAAATATCTTAATACATTATTTAGAATATCTGCGATACATATTTTCATTGTTTTGTATACAAAGTTTGCTATTTGGTCGATATATTTTGGATTTTACTACATTTATTTTAAATGTACATAGTATTATTAATATATCGTCGGTGTTTTGTAAAAGGGCGAATCAACCATTTTGATATTAAGTTATACACATTTAAATGT
Source organism: Rhyacophila brunnea (assembly GCF_057557595.1). Taxonomy (NCBI): domain Eukaryota; kingdom Metazoa; phylum Arthropoda; class Insecta; order Trichoptera; family Rhyacophilidae; genus Rhyacophila; species Rhyacophila brunnea. Next base: position 18,523,444 of record NW_028232796.1, on the reverse strand, counting down.
ATTTGAATAATTTGTTTTTTTTTATTTTAAAAAATATAAGTAAGTATTAAAATTATGATGTGCCTATTTTACTCATTTTAGAAATTTTATTAATCTACATTTTTTAACGGTAAAAATAACTAAAAATTTAAAAATGGCACATTTTATACCTTTTTCGTCAAATATTCGACATAAAACAATATTTTTAGTATTTTTAGATAAGACATATTGATTTAAAATACATTTAAATAAATTTTACATAACCGACACACTCATACTTTAGTAATTTTGAACAATCACAAACACACAGGCTTTGAGAAAAACACATACTTAAATGTTTTTGTCATGACCGGGAATCGAACCCAAAACTCTCAGGTGAATGGCCACCGCCTTACCCACTGCACCACAAGAGCCGCTCCTATTTTAGGTTACAAAAATTACTAAATTTGATTTATAGATGGCATTAGATTTTTATCATGCTAAGTGCTAATGTAATTATTGTACTTTTTAATAATCTGCCTATTCATTCATTAAAACGAAATACTTGGTACACGCATTTTAGTTAATAATGTATCCACAAAAGTGTGACAAATTTTCAGTGAACCATGCATGTGTGTGCCAGGTGTGCCTCTACTATTGCAGCGATGCTCGACGATGCGTTAATTGTGAACAAACATTTGACTGTTTTATTTGCAAATTGCGGGCGATCCACTGGGGTCATCTTCTGAATTATAAATACCCTGCATCATGTGCGCTTAGCTATTACCATTACTGCAGCAATATATTATGTTTATTTTAACATATATTATAAAACTTATTTATTATCTTAACTATTTTTTTATTCACAAAATTTAAGAATGTAACATTTTTATTATTGAACATTCATAATTTTGAAAACACTTCTGAGAAAATATATTATAACCAATAGAAAAAAGTAAGACATCCTGCAGGAATGGAGTAATCCGTGACTTCGGTTAGTAATTAAAGTAATACCTACTTTGATTTAAAACAAAAAAGCCGATCACCAATAGTAGCTTAATTTGGAATCGCTTCAGAGAGTATTAAGAACCATTAGTTGAATTTTATCGCAATTAAGTATGACGCCTTTACTATAGTGGTATATATATGTGCATGGGCGCGATACCCGAGAGATGCAGGTTCGATTCCTATGGGGTGTTTTACTTTTTTCAAAAAAAAAATTCTATTGGTTATAATATATTTTCTCAGAAGTGTTTTCAAAATGATGTATGCTTATTATATAGGTAGGTACTTATAATAAATACAAAATATTAACGTGGTTTTATATGTTTATTATTCGTTCATATTTCTACAATTATATTTATATAGAGACCAAATTTAATTCTTCCTTTGTAAATTCTTAATTGATAATAACATAGTTTGACAAAACAATATGTATACCATTTTCACTGACATATTTTATAAATTAATAATTATTATTAAATACAATCTTTATACATAATACCAAAACCATCCTGTGGTAATAATACCAGTGAACTTAGTTCAAATTAATTTTACAATTATTTTTATATCATACTATTGTATATTAAGTCAATTAATAAAACCTATACATGATTAAAGTATGCATAGCAAGTGTAACACTTTAAAACTAAAATTTAGAAGGTCCTGTCACCGTTTATGACTTGATTTAAAAATTACAAAATATTGTCGCCAATATTGACAACAAAATGTGAAAAACACCTCGTATATTTAAATAAGCATTAAAAAAAACAACCATGGTTAGTGATTTCATTGTTAACATAATCGATACAGTACATTGCCCAGTCTGATACCATATATATGTGGGTTTAAATCTTATGCATTACAAATATTATTCTTTTTTTCTAATTATTATGTTTCTGGGGGATTTCTCAATTTAAAACTATATACCTACTTAGTAAAATTGGTGCATGGATATAACCAGATTGAATTCAGATTACACTATTTCTCAGTTATTAACTATACCTGGTGGTTAAGTCTTAAAATTCTTGACAGTTTGGTTTAACAAAATCAACTACCAGTTTATGGCTAAAACAGGTCACACGGTGCTACAACGCAGGTTTTTTTTTTTTACTCAAATTGGATCCAATTGGAATCAATCAGCACCTTGATTCGATGTGTAATGCCATACCTTACGCTTAAATGGAAAATTGCAGGATGTTGATTCAATATTCTAGGAATGTCCTCATATTATGTTGGTTGAAAGGAAAGAGCTTTTTATGTTAGTCCGATCCTCGGATGAGCCAGTCGGCCAAGTTACGTGTAAATTTTACGTATTATATTTTACTGTATCACAGTTTACCGTGAATACTGAAAAGAGATGGCTATGTTATATTGAGATTTAAAAATCGTAGAGCTTCGTGTACTGTAGTATTCTAATTTACTAGATGTAATAATAACATTAATTTTATATTTATTTATATCAAATACTTGATAGCAATGCTGTCATTATCATCAGATATTTTATAAATACGACTTGATACCTACAATGACCTACTTGCTATCATACTTTTGAATTAGGTATTCAGAATTCTAAATACATATATCCGATATTATTGTATTTCTAATTTACTTACCTACCACCCATTTTATTTTGTCTTTCTGTTATATTCCGGTGGTTTATACAACGTATTTTAAGTATTTTATTAAGAAATGAATTTGATCTCAATTCCATATACAACATGTCATGGTAAATTGTGTTGCGGCCAACTAAATATGTACAATTGTACAATAATTCAACACGGAGCGGCCATTGTTTTTACAAGGAAAAACTTATTCCCTTTCGGAGACTTCACTGCGTTTTAAGATGTGCATTCACAAATCAGGATAAAAACTATGTACACTCCAGTGCACGCCAGTCTATATCTTATGAGATCTCTTTTCTTTCACTCTCAGCACAACTTTGAAAGACATCTAACTGTTTTTATGCCGCAAAATTTCTTTGCATAATAACTGTGGATACGTAAAACCGAACTCAGTATCCATTATTAATAATCAATAGAGCAGCTGGAAGTAAAATATGAATAAGTAAATGAAAATCCACTTCAAATAATATATTCTCACAAACAAATTATCAAATTTTCTCTACATTATTGTTTTTACAGCGGTAGGTGTTTGAAATGCTAATAAATCTACGTTCTGCGTTGCGGAGAAAGATATTTGTTGTAGGGTGTACTTGTAGAATACTCACAGCTATGATTATATTACATGACTAACGATTTGTAACACGTGTTAATCTCATTATTTTCCACTTTAGCCCAGTGGCTCACGTACACTGGTTTCTGTAATAAATTCAATAATTTAAATAACACTTACCTTACGTATGATATTACCTTACCATTATAAACGGATACTTTAACCTTTTTGGAACTCCTCAAAGATGAGGAATCACAGACAAATGAGAGAGATATGACAAGGATACATATTATTGTGAATTGAAAATACAGATGGATAATGTAAAATATCTACGTAGTAGCGTACGTTTATTTAGCCACTAATTATTATAGTGTGTAACATATTAAAAGTAATCTATTTTCATGATGGTAAATACTCGTATATAAATTATTACCGTAAATATGTTTATACTGCAGTGAGGAATACTCAAAAGGAAGCTAGTACAAAATCTGCAAGCCAAAAACACAATTGTAGATCTTCGGTTCTCCTGAAGTTTGGTTATTGAAGTAAGAAAAAAAAGCACGCCAAGTCTAAAGACTTCAAATGCTTTTCGTACATACTACAATACGTTAACATATGATATTTTTGATTACTTTAAAACAGAATAAAACCCAAATTGTTCCGACTCGACAAGCTGTTTTCTTCATCAAAAATGTTACCCAGTATGGATATTCATGCTCTACTTACTTTTTTTGTCTTTTAATAGATTTTTAAATATAATACTGATTTATATTTTTTTAAATTTTTAATTAAAATGATTTGTTTTGCAATCACTTGGTTGTTGAACCATCCAATGTTTTTTTTTAATCTACTATTAAGTTTACTTCAAGCTTTAAAGTAAATACGCAAGAAGACTGAATTTTTACAGGTTCCAGCATATCCAGCATATAAGAAATGGAAACTAACTAAGAATAATAAAACGAAATTTGTAATTATTTCAATTTAAATTTTCTTTTTAACTTACCAACGATATTATTTTTTGAACAAATGCATGAATTTATCGCCTATTTTCTAGTTTAAGCCGCTGTCCAACTTAACAAATTCCAAAAAAAATGTGTTTTTATAAAAGTAACGGAACGGAAACGTCATAAAATAAGACGACGTTTGACTAATAAATAATGTATTATAATTGGTTTTAATTTGAAATGTCGTTGATTAATTTCAACCCATCAGGTTTAAATGTAGGCCTCGAGTAAATATGAACAAAATAACAAACAGAAAATGTTAAGAATTGACAAAACTGTCACATCAATGGTTTTAATAGCTTAACTGCATATTGTTTGTAATAATCAAGTACCTATGTTGTGTGTACAACGTGTTAAATATTTTAAACGCACTTAATTGAAATCGTATCTTATCTTTACTACAACAAAACAGCGATTTCCAAGTTACAGTGTATTATATGCGGATTTACGCCACTGTTTTATTTCAACCCTTAATATTTTATCTTAGTCCGTCAAACTTCATTCCATCAATGTCATCTTACGCGTGTTTTCTTCTTCTTTGACATTCCATTTACTGTACGCTACATAAAACTAAATCTAAGTTTTTGGCATCTGTATTCTTGTCCTACCACTATACTAACTTATATATTATAAAAGCTGTCTAATAAGCACTACCATATAATATAACGTTGTTTTTCTTATATTTGTGTATTCTATCATATTGATACATGCGAGTTATGAGGATACCGATAAGCTGAATAACATTTTTTTATGTAAATTTAATCACGGATGATAAATTTTGTATAACACACATTTTGACTGAGATTGTGTAGATAGGAATATTTATTCTTCCGGGGTTTCGCACTGATTTTAATAAATTTATCTTGCGGAAAACTTGTATTTAAATATTTACAACATATTTTTATAAAAAATAACTTTAAATATAAATTGAAACCATAAGTGAATAAGCCATTGCATTCTATTACATTAGATATTGTATTTGATTGTAGATGCATATCATAAAAATTTTAAATTTACAACACTAATTATATTGAGGATATCATTTCATTGATATCATTTTTTTTAGGTATCCTATCGAGTACAGAAGGTTCGTGAAAAAAATCAGTATTCCGGACCAGTAGTATCAGATCGTCAACACATTAGCTACATACTAAAACTTTCGTAAACAAGAGAATCTAATATAAAATAATTGTAATGTTTTACGTAATAATATATTGATCAGTGGCAAAGGGTGGAGGTGAGCTCTGAAGATTTGATAAAAATAGTACACACTTTGTTAGTCATACTTATTTGTTTTCACTGAACTAAGAATACAAATTGCAGTTGGGGTTGGTTAGTTTTTAAAATTCAATTAAACCTTGTCTAAGAAAACTGTTAGCATCATAAATTATAGATATAAGAATATTTTTATATATTACGGTTTTGTTTAGGCAGAGTTTAATTTAATTTAAAAACTAAGCAATATCATTTGCAATTTTTATTCTTAGTTAAATGAAAATAAATAAGTATCACTGATAAAGTTTACTGTTCACTAGTTATGCCTAATATCCACAGCCTATCTTCAATCTTTAAAACTGATACCGATAATAAAATCGAAGTATCCGTCTGTGATTTTAATTTATTTACTTTTTTATCCGTTTTGACTTTCCCATAATACCTAAGCATAACATACAGGTTATTTTTTAATTCTTTTCCTTGTCTGTTCATTACAGTCATTATAAACTCAAACACTACTGGACCAATAATGGTGAAACTCTGACAAGTTATAGACTGCATACTAATACTTATTTAATAGTCTTATTTTGATATCTCAAAAGGTTTCGGAGACACAAAATATTTTTTTTACAAAAATTACGTACTTGCAACTAGGGAATCCAATCCCAAGCTAAAATTCTGATCCTGGGATTTCGGGATTATAATTTAACAATCCCGGAATTGGCATTTTTTCCATTGGTAATATAAAAATTTTATATAAGTATACAAATAACATTGATAAAATCGGTCAAAAATAAATCTAGTATAATTTATACTATTGAAGACATTTATGGTTAATATTGTATATCTACGTTCAATCTTGGAAATACATAAGTTTAATGGAGTAAATAATAATGTAAATTTAATATGAGATTGCTGTTTCTGATAGTAAAGACTAAATGAATGGATTAGCGAGATTTATAATAGTAAAGCAAATAATCATGGCGTACTTATGGCTTTTCTCATAAATCTAATTAGTTAGCCAAATATGAAATATCCAAATATGAAACGTAAAACGTATGAGAACATGGTGGAATAACTTTGTTAAAAGTGCAAAGCATTGTTTTTTTAAATCTTTCTCATTTTAATTAATGTATGTGAAAGAATAAAATGAATCGGCAACTTACACATAGGTATAAATCAAACTTCATTCAAACTCAGTTTATTTTTAATATAGTAGTTACTTGTTATTAAAAGTATTTTTTCTGTTATATTTTCGTTTTTATTTTATTTTCCATAAAAATTGATTAAAAAATCAATCCCGAAAGTTTCGGGATTATGTTTATCAATCCCGGGATTCATAGGTATCAAAAATAGCTCGGGATCCCGGGATTGGAATCCTACTTGCAACATAGGTGGATAGATAGTAGTGACGGAGTTGTGAGATGAGGTGCGGTTAGAATAATGTGCCTACATCAAATTGTTGTCGATCGCACGGATTCACTCAAGCTCTTAGTCAAAAGTGAAAATAACTAAGTGTCCAAAAATACAGAGCTTAAAGTATCGTGCGCCTAGATTCAACCGTTATCAATGTAATTGATTTTTTTAATTGAATCAATTTATATCTTTATGTTATACATATGTCTACTTTTTATTTCTGTATTTCACGTTTTAAATGTAAAACTATTTAACCCAAACATAATATTATATGTAGGTTTTAAACGTACATAACAATGTGAAACCGTTTGAAAGCTCAATCGACATTTTTTAAATAAATTGACGGTCTTACAATATACTTAGGTATGGATTCAAAGAAAATGTAGAATAGAAATTGTGGCTATGTCTGCTTCAAATGGCTTCCATTATTGTCATTCCACTAGCAATTTTTGTAACAAAGGTTAATCTATTACCAACTACTTTTTAACAAAGAAGTTAATACCTTCCGCCAAGTTGAAAGTGCAGACACTTCAAAATCTTCCGTGACACACCTCTCTTTGCTACATTGTGTCAGGCATTTGATGGCCGCTTCATCACTGAGCTTTGCAACACAGCTTTTGACATTTCACAAAAAGCTCAAGACAGGCTTTATGGAAACTTTGTTGCCACAGTGATAATAATATATTCTATGTTGCTTCTAAGTATTATATTTATCGAACTTAAAAAAATAATTATTGCATGTTTATAAGCATGGGCACAGCTTAGAAATAAAAAAAAATATATCAGGGATTTTTATACTATTAATAAATATTTTTCCACATGACTTCCTTTTAATTCAATTTGTGTAATTTACTAGCGACACCCAGTTACGTTTACCGGCTTATGGCTTTGGATCCTTAGCAGTCATTTCAACTTTTGGATTGGAGCAGAATCGTGAGACGCATTGTAATTTAGTAAGGTAATTTATATGCATCTCAAAGTTACCCCTCTACTGACAAAAATATCTATATATTCTGTCGAACTTAAACTTTTATATGAATAATGTTTTATTGCAATATTTCAATCAAACAATTCCACATGACAATATTTATAATGAGCTTTATTATTCAAACTTAAAGTGATTCTTTTTCTATGACTAAATTACTGATCAATCATATGCTTTGGTTTATTAAAGTTCTATTTGAGAGCGACCGTAGCCTCAATTCCACATGAATGAGCTTTATGATAGATTAACAACTTCATGGAAATTTAGATTACGAGCTTTCAAAGTGGAGAACATTACTCGTTAATAGGGTAATTATGGACCACTACGGTATTTTTAATGTTCGATTTAATGTTATCATCGATTTACATACTTTTATTAAATTACATTTCGATGATTTATTATATTTTTTTCTAACCAGTGAATCATTGTTATTGCTTTTTAAACATTACCTCAGAGATAATAATAAAGGAACTTCTTAAAGCAGAATTTCGGACTTAAAAATCCATTAAATATTTCAAGATTTTAATATTGATGAAAAATATATTCTCACTATTTGAAGAATAAGCGAAGCTAGTCTAATTTAGGCTGAATATTCAGAATAAATATTTGAGAGTGTCAATGTAGTATTCAAAATCCTTCCAACCTTCATATTCAAATAAACAATAAAAGTAACCATGATAATTCTCTGTCTAGCTGAGACTTACTAGTAGAACCACTTTCTAATTTGCATTAAAAGCTCTATTCAAATCCACGAAACTGCCCAAAAGAACGAAATTTCTATATTAAAAATGATTATAAAACAATTTTTCTGTACGGTTACTAGACATGTAGCCTTTTAATTTTAATAAGTATAACAAAAATGTTAAATGATTAGTGTATCAGAAAAAAAAACATGCAAAGAGGTATACAGTACTCTGATGTAAAGTTAATTGGAAAAATCCAACATTAACAACAAAAAAATCTAATGTATTACAAAATTATTATGTATCAGAATAATGTAATATTTTGGTCATCCAACATGTAATTTTTACGTTTATAGTCATGATTATGTTTTATTTTTGCCATATATGATGGCCATATAATCTTTATAAAATTCATAATTTTTTCTCAATAATTATTTACATAATAATACTAAAAAAAACTATGTTATATTCAGAATAATGATAAATAATTAGTACAAAGTCAGACTATGATACATTTTGTAACTCAAATATCTTAATATACCTACACAAATAATTCAATAATATGAGCATCTTCGTTCATTTTGAATCGGCGAGTAACTTGACAGTCTAACTTTAGAGTAACCGATAAATCAAAATGGACATTACTTGAAATCTAAATCGGAGTCTGTCCAACAAGTCCCAAAGGCCAACAATAATAAGACGATCACTTGGTATTTCAATCTGATTCAATTTATCGTCTGCAAGTGCTTTTAACATACCTAGTTACTTATTTTTTATCTACTTAGTTATTTATTATTCTTTGTATTATTTATAATTACATTATAGTTGTGTTAATAAAACTTTTAACATTTATATTTATAAATACTCACTGTTTTTCAATGATACAAACGAAATGACTTTTTTAATAGTAGATTTATATTTTATATTTATATTTAATATTAACTATCAATCCTTGGTAGAAATGCATTATATTGATTAAAATAAAATACCATATTACGTAGTAGGAACTTATTCCACTTAGTTTAATGATAATCAGGACCAGTTTCATCCATTTCGTCACCAGTTGACAATGATTCTAGGAAGAAAGTTCAAATAAATATTTAACTAAATAGAAGTAAGTATAGGTAAATCATTCTACAGTGGCACCATAGGCGATTCGCGCGTGTATTGAATTGCTTGCGACAATGCCTGTTTCAATGCTAGCAAACAATACCACTACAACTGCAAGCCATATTTGCCGTACCCATGGTGCCACTGTAAAACGATTTACCTATACTATATATTAGTATGGTATTTTATTTTAATTACAAGAAAATATTTGTATTAAAAAGTCATACATTCTATAAATAACATAACATTAAACTACATTGTTCGATCATAAGAGGAGCATATAATATGCCTCTTTGGGATGGAGATTATATATTTTTTTTGAGGAATATTTGGTAGCCATTCGCCCAACCCTTTAGGTCTTTGCATAGATCAAATAGATATTTAAAAACTCAAAACTTACCGGACTAATGTTAATGAAACTTAACTGAGTTAACTTAACATATAAAATCATCTCTCCGCCGGCAATATTTCCACTCATTTCTGTGCGCCCAGTCAAGAGTCGGGACAGTGACGTCACACGACTAGCCAAAACGAATAAAAAACAGCATCTGCACATGCGCCGATGCAACATTTTGCTATTTTTCCTACGGCCCATGTCTATTGAAATTTGTGACATGAGACAAGCAGATATTTTTTCTACCAAAAAATTCGCGTTGACACTATATTATACAGCAGTACATTACGTACGTACCAACTAAATGCGGTTTTATTAACCATGACGGCATCATACAAATTTCTTCCAAAAAGCCAACTGTGAGACGTTCAATAATGAAATTAGTAATAATTTCATCACAATAAAAAAAATATGGATTAATCTAGTAAGTATAATAATATAAATCCTCAACCGGATTCATCCTGACGATTCTCAATATCCTTAACAATTATTAAGGTTGTTAGACAGAATTAAACCCGTCTTAGATAAATATAAATATAACTACGACTAAGAACGCGATGCAGAACTATACTTAGGCCCGAAGTCTCTAAGATACTCGCCTAAGTTTAAGATACAAATTTCAACGATCTAAATTCAGTGAGAAAAACATACTATTCTTACTATAACGGCTAAGTGGAAGAGAGAAAGAATATGTGACATGTTTTCCTTATTAAAACGGCTTCTTTATATATTGACAATTCTGCATTATATTTAAAACATTTTTTTTAAAAATTGCATTATCTAATAAGAACTACTGGTACTAAATATAAGATTTTGTTTATTTTGATTTATCTAGAAAAGTTTTATCTCCAATGAAGAAGGGTGTTTTTAAGCATCGTCGATTCTTATCAATAATATACAAATATATTAAAACATCAGACGTTAATAACGATAAATAACAAAATATTTACAGACTATAATAATACTACATTGTATACCATCTGGTCTTCGAGTTATTCTTACTGCTAACAGATGTCCAATCCAGTCGGACAGATATACACTTCAGTAGGTATTTAATTAATCGGCAACCACCTTTATCGAGCTCTCTGCCAGCTATCAATCACTTGCATCTAAATGCAGTATCGTGGACCTCCCTCGAGGAATGTCTATTTTCTGTATAGCACATTAGTAAGAAGTGAGCTGCTTTATTAAATTTCGACTATTTTAATTTTAATCTTTATTACGTATAATGTGCTGATTAATATAAAAATGACAATTTAGCTTCTGTTTAATAAACGAATAAAAGTGACACAATTTGAAAATACGTGAAACATTATTCAAATAAGTTACTGAAGTGATGATGAGTGTAATTTATTTACTGACACAATAATAAAATAATACAATGGTTCAAATAACAGAGACAAAACTATGACGGAGGGTACTCGTATACTGATACTGCTGACTATATCGAAAGGGCTGCCATGTACTGAGATAGTATGATCGAGTGCGCAGTGAGGAGTGACTATTTCCATCTTGGTCATTCGCTATATAGGTATATGAATATTCAATAGACTATAAGAGTCATTTTTATCTAGTTTGTAATTTAATAAATCACATTAGTCATTGTTGATCTAGGTTATTGATTGAGAAATCTACTACCAACTGCTTACTGCAACTTCGATTTGTTTTGATAACAAAACATGAACACCGAAGTGTATCGTCGAGTTTGCACCGTTTAGGGTCTCAGGTTGAAATCCCGGGTCTGGCATAAATTAACATATTATTTTTCAGCGTGTATTTGGAATCAGAGTATGAACCTAATAGGTTGAGCAAGTGACTAACATCCGTTTCTCGTAATATAACAATCCGTTAAGAAACCTCTTCGTGAGGCGCCTCAGATCTACATAGTATTGTAGAGCCAATAATAATATAGGTGTTTTCAAATTATATATTTTATTATTTGTTATAAGTGTTTATTTTTTTCATAGTCATAATTATTTAAGTCAAATCCGTATAGTACCTACCTCCATGACAAGCGGTAAAAAATATTATCTTCATAGCAATGTATTTAATTTTAATATTTGGCCATACGTTTTTTCCTCCTTAAAATGTAATTCTTTCCTCATTGGCGTATACGTTTATACATTGTAAAATATTTAACTTGATTTATCTTTCTGTAATGCAACGCAACACAGTATAGCACACTGCTACTTGATATTTTTTTCTAGAAATACTATATATAAACCGTTTAATACAACATATTGCAATAATTAGTTTTAACAATCTCACACAAAGGCATTTAAATTTATACAATAAAATTATTAACGCATTTAAATAATAAACATTAATTACTATATAATAGTATTCATCTTTCTTGAGTACAATGTGCCTTTCAGTCTGGACAGCAGATGGTAGCAGGCAGTCTCTTTCTTCAGTGTACCGTTACGCGGATACCTAAAGCTCCCAACCCGGCGTCTATTTCAGGGCGTCTCCTCTAAATATAGCGCCAAAAGCTCGTAGCGTGTTTACACGGCATCTCACCTGGCATTTAACACTCGAAAGCACGCAACTCGCGGAGCTTTCATCTTTCTATTTGCGACTTTTCTTTGTAATACTATTTATTTTCGAAGAAATGTTTTCCTAAGATATTAACTCTACGCAGACTGATGGTAATTGGCCGTTCGTTACGTTAGCTATGGCGTGACACAATTACGTTACAATTTATTCTATCGATGTATAATTTTATTTTATTGCTACATAATTGAGACTTCTGTACTCTTGAGATAGTATGTATACTAACTTATCTCTGACCAAATAACTTTCTCTCCGGCATGCTTTCATACTATAGTTTAAAAGTAAGAAGACATGTTTTATGTATTTTTACAACTAAGTTGTGTAAATGAGGACTAATCCAGTATTATATAATAATTATCAAATCACTTGTTGAACTGTAAAATTAACTTGCCATCAGGGATTTCAATTTTTAAGAGGGTGTCTTTAACCTAAATGTTTCAAATATCGATATTATACATTCTTTATCGATATTATAGCTTATCGATACTATATATTATCTTTTTTATAAATTATTAAATTCATATTTAGATATTTAGCTCATGTTTGTTGTTGTTCGCTGATGACTTGAAACTCTTTTTGGAAGTTGTCACCTTGGACGATTGTCGTCAGCTCCAACTTGATATAGATAATATATTAGATTGGGGCAGGCGTAACAAACTAGAATTCAATATTGATAAATGCAATCTTTTGTCGTTTACCAGAGCCTCAAAAGTGTTGTTTTTCCAATACTCGATGCATGGCAGAGTTCTGTCACGAATATCATCTGTAAGGGATCTTGGCATTACGTTTGAGAGTAAACTGACATTTATTAGCCATATAGTTACCATTTGTAACAAGGCGCTTAAAATGTTGGGCTTCGTCATGCGTACTTCCCGGGTCTTTTCGGATGTTACGGTATTAAAACTTTTATTTAATTCTTTAGTTTGAAGCAGACTTGAGAGTGGGTCTATTGTTTTCAGACACGTTTAAAGCGTCATAGAAAGCGGCCGTGCATATCCACGGTTGTGCATATATGACGGGTGGTGGTGGGCACTTTAACGTATGTTTGGGCACCGCATCAGTTGAAGTATGGCCTTATGGTGGAGAGGGTTCAGAAGAAATTCTTGAGACTCCTTTATTTGAGGTTGTACGGATACTATCCGTGGCTTTATCCAACTGACTTTATCTTAGGCATGCTTACATACTGTAGTTTGCAATTTAGAAGAAATCTTTATTTAGCTATGTATTTTTTTCGACTTATACGAGGTATAAATGAGAACTCTGGTATTCTGGGCAGTGTTGACCTGTGTGTCCCTGATAACTATCTTAGAAATAGAGAACATCAGTTGTTTATTCTCCCAAGGTGCAGAACCAACCTGCCACTGGTAATGCCAATTGGGAGGGCGATAACTATGTTCAACGAAATTGCTTCGGGTGTTGATATATTCCACCTACGTGAGGATGAGTATAGGTGGACGTTATTTTATAAATTTTTAAAATAGGGTCTGCTTAACTCATCCGGTGTATTTCCATGTACCTATATAATTAATATTTTTGTATGTACATATTTGTTTAATAACATATTATCTATCTCTTTTTTATGTCATGTTGTGAACGTCTTAAACTTATAATTTGTAATGTCCACAATATGTAAAAATAAATAAATTGAAAACTTGAAAATTGAAAAAAAATATTGGTACTTATTTCTTTTTACATGTTTAATCCCACATTGTTAATTTGTAATATACCCTAATACAAATCAATTTTATTTGTTATATATTCTATGAAGAACTTAATTGGTCAAAACTTGATTTATAAATCACATTGGGACTCGTATGTGATTTTTACGTGCATTGGAGAAATTAGGGTGATTTTAAAATTAAACATTGGATGTTTCTATAATTGATAATACACGTCATACAGATACATGCGGTTGTAATAAAATCTAATTTCATCTGATTTTAAGGAGAAGCATTTACCATTTTCCTTTTTTCATTACTTAAGCAGTGTTTTTAAATTAACCACGAGTATACCAACTTAACCACATCGTATCACAAAATTTTCCTGTGGCAGAAGTGTTTGGGAGAAAAGATGTGGCACTTTAAACTGACTAACTATTTCTTACCGCCGCTCTGTAGGATTTTCGCATAGTTCGACGTAGAGTATCCTCCACGTAACTTTGCAATTGTATACAGTGACAAGATTTGTGTATAATTCGCACTGCGTATTAGTGTATTAGTAAATGCCAGGCGCCTGATTTCATCTACAATAATTCAAAATAATTTAAAAAAAAAATCTATTCTAAATTGCAAGGTTACGTGAAGGGTAGTATACGTAGAGTACAATGAGTACCTACAATAAAACCAAAACTCATAATTTTCACGATAAATGTGAAATTTAGTATTTCTTTGTGATGGCGAAAAACAGGTATTATTGTTTAATCTATAATGCGTAAGTATTCTCAGTCAAATATAATACCCTTGTTTAAGATTAAGAATGACAATTTAATTGTGTGTTAAATCACTGCCAGTTTTGATATTGGGTAGTATATGACAGCCTTTTTTAAGTTAGACATGCCAGGTATATTATATACAACATTGAATGTATTAATAAACTTTTCGTAATGATTATAAACGAATAAAAATATTTTTAATAAACAATTATATAAAAACTACTATATGTATGCTAACCGTATTTATGTATACCCTATAATATAGCTTATATATTGAAAAAATACATACGAAATTTAAATAATATAAATGTTTCACATTATTAGGGGATGAAAGAGTTGACGGTTGGCAGTACATTTTAGTTTGTTTTTTGTGTATAAAAAGAACAGCACCTCAAAATAGTTGAATCATGAAAAGTCTCTGTTTACAGGTGAAAGTTCTCACAGCGAGTTTAAAATTCATACTAAATTGATAGTATACAAGTATCACAGCGTATAACTTCTTGTTTGATTTGACGAAGTAAATTTTGAATTTATAGACTATTAAAATGAATGAAAGGTAGTACCTATTTAAATCTATCTAGCCTTGATTTTTGGATTAATTGAAAATTTAATATATAAAATAACATTTTAATATATTAGTCTTCCGTTAAAAATATATTCAAACAAAATAAGAATATTTTGTATTATATCTAATGTACTTTTATACAAGTTTGTATTTCTGCAATATATATATATATCAATTGACTTATATATTTATGTGTTTAAGAATAATGATATACTAAACATAAATAATTTTAAAACATCTCATGCACATAATATACCCAACATAAAAAATCGTTTTTAGATTCGACGGGACTTTAACCTGTAATTTCTGGATTCGCGCTAGTGTGATTTTCCAATTAAGCTATGGGCATTTTACTAAATATTATAAATGTTAATTTAGAATTTTTCGGTATTGTCGACACTTTGTGAAAGTTTATTTTTTTGTGAGAATAAAATATATTATTGTCAATTGTTTACCATACATACCGTTCACATATCCTATTATACATATTATGAACTGTGTTTATTATTACGTTTTTATATTACATTATGTTCAATCACAAAACAATGAATAGAATGCTTATTTAATACTAAGCAATAACCTATATTATTATAAAACTAGTCAGCAAATACGTCTATCTAGGCTCGAACATATTTGATAAAGATTGATGTAAATCTAATGTCAAAGGAGAATAGCAAAGACAAAAAAATAATACGTCGAAACTGCAACTGAGCGAAATTACTTTATTAAGATCTCTTTCCTTCCCATTTTTTTATATATGCCTTCGGAACGTAAACGAATGAATGAGTCAATCTTAAAAAAAATCAAGGCCAACTCAAGAACTTTTTGGTTATATAGCCTACAGGATCATTTTAGCCCGATAAAGAGGATAAATAATAGTGACATGATTTATATTTAAAATGGTTATTAAATCAACAACTTATTATATCGTGTATATTCCTTCAATGCCAGTTTATAGACTAAAGTACTTCCTATCAATTTATTTGAAAAGCAAATCATCTCGGCTTTACATCCTTTCCTTTGTCATCTTAAATTTTCATCCTATTTGGTGAAGGCAATTTGGGAGAAAGTTTTCCAACAGAGCTTAAGATAATTTAGATAAAAACTTTAGTTTTTGTGAGACTTTAAGCTTCCGTTGAAAAAGCGTCATTACCATTACGACACTAGAGCACTTATTCAAGAGAGAATTGACACACTTTTATTTGGAAAATTTTGATGATAATCTGATCTGATTTATTTTACACAATCATTTTAACGTTTTGGATTAACAATTCGTATAAAATGGATTTTACATTCTAAAGTTATTAGATTTGTTATAAGTATTCTATATTGGGTGTATACCTTGGAAATATATCTGTAAAGACTTGTTTTTGATTAAGAGTATACAAATATTATAAAAATGCCCGATGATTGCTAAATATACTTTAATTATTAATTATATTTATTATTATCTTATACTGGTAAGATTAATTTTCATCATTATCATTTCCCTTTAATATCACTCATCACTCTGCGGTCTTTATTTCAAGATATATGTGATATTTTATGATACGGTATATTGTGCGGTTAACCTTTTTGATATTACCGTTTAGGTTGAATATTTTTTTCAAGATTACTTCATTTCTGTGGATATTATATGGATATATTAAGCTAATAAGTATTTTTTTTAATTAATTTTCTTGATGATTAAGCATTAACTTTCGCTGTTTCTTATATTATAATATATAATAGTTTTATATTTTTTATTCTTAATAAATAAATATAAATAGATTAATAATAATAGTTATCACAATTTTCTAAATAATAAAAATATTTACATACAACCTATGTTTTAAGGGGTTCACAAAGTGTGTCTCACGGGCCAATTACGTCCCGCGAGATTTATATTAAATTTGTATATTTTTTATTCTTCATATCAAATATTAAAAATTACATTTAAAATTAAATATCCTCTGGCAAGAATGAACGGTCAAACACTTTGATATTTGTGTATGTGTGTTAAGTGGGGAGGGTTCGGCGAGGGCATGACTACAGGTGCGCCGCTGCCATAGTTGTTGTGTTGTTAGCTCAAAATTAACAGACAACCATATCGCATCTGTTTCGCGTATTCACACCACAAAATTTTAGCCTAGATTGCAGGATTTATTTTCAAACAAATAATTGCATAAATCACATTATGAAAAATTTTAAATACTACTTTTTCGTTTATTAATTAATAATTTTGCCTTATGTTTAAAAAAAAAACGTAAACAAAAAAGTTTTTGGACCCCTGTTTTAAATGTATGTGAAACGTGAATGCTTGACGTTAAAATAAATACTATGAGTAGGTAGCCTACTTAGGTTTATAAAGATGCATATTCAGTAGAAAAACTATAGAGGAAACAGAGAAGAGGCAGATAGGAATACACAATGTGATAGATACTTGCAAGTTGATTTAATTGTAATATACAGGACACGCTATTTCATATTTCAACGACTGTGTAACCGTTGGACAAATATAGTCATATAATAGTATCCATAGAGCACTTAAACACCACAAGACCTACCTAAAGTCTGATAGATCGGTGGAAGAACGTAGCACCAACATTATACAAAGGATCTATTCCCTAGGGCCTAGGCTCTAGGGTATAGCCCAGTGGCGAAGGGTGAAGGTAGGCTGTTAATATCCGCCATAAATAGTGCACACTACACTTTATCAGTCATACGTGTTATTTTTTCATTGAAATAAAACTACAATAATTTACAGATGATGTTGGTTAGTTTTAAAATTTCAATTAAACCCTGCGAAACCAAGCCATAATCGGTAAAAAAATACTCTATCTATAAAATATCTAAAATTATGCAATTAAAACATAATATGTTATATTACTTTGGATATTTTATAGATAGAATAATATTTTATCTATTATAGTTTGGTTTAGGCAGGGCTTAATGAATTTAAAAAAAAAATGAACCAGCAATATGAGTAATATGTATACTTAATTCAACAAAAACAAATAAGTACGATAGAAAAAGTGTGCACAATTTTGTCATATCGCATAAAGTATACCAAAACTATTATGGTTTAGTTTAGGCAGGGTTTAATTGATTATTGAAAACTAACAAACACCATCTGTAAATTGTAGTCTTAGTTGAATAAAAACAAATACGTATGACAGAAAAAGTTTAATTTGCACTATTTATGGTGGATCTTAACAGCCTATTTCCACCTTTCGATACTGCCCTCATGGTGCAGTGGGTCTATCTAGTTTATTATAATTATATTGATCCACAATGCAAAAAAAATCTAAATTTGAATACGCTTCACGCTAAATACTGCGACAGGACATTAAACAGAATTTTTGTATTAAACGCATGCAGATAATTTTATAGTACTCATAAATTGCAAATGGTCACTATAAAATGAATTTGTTTATCGGACGGTTTCATTATTCAACTGTTGCCAACATTGTGTTTAAAATTTTACCGAAATATCGTTTGTTTGATTACATTTTGTTGGGTTTTATTTCTGAACGCGTAACAAAAATTACGACTGCTTTCGAAAACCATTGTTAATAGTCATCGTTGTTTAAAAGGGTGGTAATTAAATTCGTATTTAAAAGGCTATTTTGAACTTCCAAATAGACTAGTAGAAATTCCCGCATCCTCAAGTCGTATACTTAGATAATAACCATGAGTGAATTCACAAAAGAATTGATTTAAAATCACACGTAGGTATAAATAAATTCAAATAAAGAATTTCCAAAAAAAAACTACAATTTTAAAATTATTTTAAGAAGGAGATAATTTATTTCAAACTGCTGTATTATAATTATTAGATATTTATACATAAGACTTTACGCGTAAAAGACAAATAGAGAATAAATAATACGTAAATTATTGATACATTTTACTTTCTCCTCTTTGAATCATTGTATTTAATCTTTAAATGAGATTTCATATTTACAGGCGGACCTCGACTTACGAACGTTCGACTTTCGCACAATTCGCTATTTCGCACATTTCAAAAAAAATCGTTTTTTTAAAACGTCGCGCTGGCCGTGGGGTTAAGATATCCCCTTCTCGCTCGCTCACAAGCAAGTGCATTTCTTGCGTCACTTGCATCGTGCTCGCACCCGTCACTTTGCTTGTGAGCTAGCTAGGATAGCTGATATAGTCTTGCGCAGGAGCGCGTGCGGGCGTGTCATGTTGTGCGTTTTGCTAATTTTCTTCATTTGAAATATTTCACCCTAAAAATTTATAAACATGAGTGAGAAACGGAAAAACTGCAGTGTTGATACGAACAAAAAGAAATCAAGGACTTATAAACTTCACATGACGTTCTAATTGCGGTGAATCTTTTGCTTCAATCGGACGTTCGTATGATACAAACAGGTCTGATACGATATGTTCAATTTTGAAAAATAAAATTAAGGAATACGTTCAAAATTGTGGAAATATATTATCTTTAAAGGTTGTTTCCAAAAGACACGGCATAGTTATGGATGAAATGGAAAAATATTTTGTCATCATGGATCGACGACCAACATTAAAAAGATGTCCCTCTGAATATTTCAATTATTCAAGCGAAGGCTCTTAGTTTGTACAAAGATTGAAAGGCTAGAAAAAGAAGATTCTAACACGATTTTTCAAGCAAGTAACGGTTTGTTTACATTAAATTCACTGGAGAATCGGTTGATGCGGATAAATATGCTGCAAAAGAATTTATTTCCTCATTATCCAAAATTATTGAAGATGGAGAATATTCCTCTAGCCACATATTTAATGTAGATGACACAGGTTTATTTTGGAAAAAATGCCTAGTCGTACATTCTTATCTAAGGAAGAATCACTTGCCCCTGGGCATAAACCTTCTAAAAACCGATTGACATTGCTTCTTGGTGGAAACTTGGCTGGTGATTTAAAATTGATGCCAATGTTAATTTACCAACCAGAAAATCCCAGGTCATTGAAAGGGAAGGATAAAGAATTGCTTCCAGTAATGAAATAAAAAAGCCTGGGTTTACTGCGTTAATATTAAAAGATTGGTTCACTTTACATTTCGTGCCAGCAGTTAAGCAATATTGTAGATTTACCATTTAAAATAAGAAAAAGAAGAGTGGCAAACAGTTAACTCTTGATAACTTTTTAAGGGAAACACCCGCAAACCCCACTTAAACATGTCTCTTAAACATCTTATATTTACTTGATAAATATATATTTCAAAATACACAGTTTAATTTTTTTTACTACCCTCTACTTTCGAACATTCAACATTCGCACACCTTTTCAGGAACCAATTATGTGCGAAAGTCGAGGTCCTCCTGTACTTGGTAATAATTCATGATAATTAATAAAAATGGATCATCGCATAGTTTTCGACATATATATATTTATATACATATATGTGTTTCGCTTATATAATATGAACATTTTATAAAACAAAAATGTATTTAATTTTGATGCATATAAAGAACAAAATTGCTTCATTATGGTTATGTTCCACAATGTGCCTTTGATGTATTTGTGCGTAATAAAACTCTCTATTATGTTTTAAATGAATTTGAGCATACTTGGTAGAACTGCATTAAAATTATTTTTAAACAAAGTTTTTGTTAATTCTACGATAATAGAGTTACGTATGTTGACAGCTGTTTTGAATTATGAACCCATCTTCAAAACAACACTAAGCGTAAGACCTGGGTAGACGGCGATCGGCAAAATAGCAGCGGCGTGCTCAACTCAAACGTATAACCTTGTGTAAAATGCCCAAAAAAGACATTGATTATGAACATTTCAGCCTTATGCTTAAGAGTTTTACCTTAGTATTTTTGTGAAAATGGGTTTATAATCCGAAACAGCCGGCAACATAAATTAATTATTTATCATTGAATTAATAAAAAAAACTTTGTTTTAAAACCACAATATCACATTTAAAAGTATTTCACCAGTATTTACTTATTTTTATATGACGATTCATTCTGCTTGTGTAAAAAACAAATGTCGTGTTTTTAATGTAGTTAAATTAAGATTTTATTGTAGGTGAAACGATTGATAAACTGAATAAGTTAGTTAAGTTAAATAAGCTGTGATTATTTTTTTTATTTTATTATAATAACTTATACTAAATTATTTTTATATTAAGTGATAATATTTAATTGTAAGCACCTTTCGCATGCCGAAACTTTAATTAACAAACTATAATAGCCAATTTAAATCGTATATTATGCCAAAATAGTTCAAAACAAAATGTATATAAAATGATATGTTACATCGACGTTAACCATATTAACTTAACTAATCGATTATTTAAATTGTTGTTAACAGGTTTACCAAATTTAAACCTCCTATTTAAATATTTATGATAGAGAATCAACAAAATTTAACCATTCCTGTTTACATAGCGGGAATAATATATTCAGAATACCGTAAATAAATTTTGCCATATAAAATCTTCATTAGTAATAATCATGTAATGTAAATACTATTTAGTTATGAAATCGTTTAGTGATGTTGTCAAACTAGTTTTTATACGATCTGATAAAATGTTAATAATTTGGTTTAAGTAAAAGATTTATTGTACAACTGTTGTGTCACATGTCGTATTTAAAAAAAATGTATCTTCTTCCATATCATAAAACTGTGTTGATTTAGAGAAAAAAATCACAAACCCATAAAATAATATTTTGTATTGTTATTGTAATTTATTTTACTGGATTGTTGCGATAACAACTGCCTTTTTATGTGTCTTTATTACGAGATTCAATATGTGAGTGGAGATAGGGATTGCAATACCGGTATTTTAAAACCGGTATTCAATTATTTATGGATACCAAAATACCGGTTTCAAAAATCCGAAATACCGGTAGTTTGGTATTAAAAACCCCTTATACACTTTATGTTTTTCCAAAATGAATTTAATGTTATTTTTCATTACCTACTTACTACTATATTGTATATTAAATTTGGTGTACTTATACGTTTTATGATGTCGGAACGCAAATATATTGTCATGAACCAAGAAAAGTTAAATAAAATTAAAACAAAATCCCTCAAACATACTTATGGAATTGTCGCGATAAATTAACATAATATTTCGAAAAAGAAAAAAATCGTGGCAAACATTTCCAATTAATCTTGATGCAACGTTGGTACTGTTGGACGTTGGTAGTATGTACATCCAACAAACGTTGAATTTAAGGGAGATTTTCCGTTACCCGGACTTATAGTATATCTAAAAATGAGCAGCTCTAAAATATTATGATCAATACATATTGATAAAGGTCAACATAATAAAAGTTGATAAGTACTTTAGATTGCCATAAAATAATGTTTTAAATATATTTAAATAGTTACATTTATTGATAGGCACCTACTTCTCTTTTCCTATACCTAATATGTTTTGACTAATACCTGTATTAATACTGGTATAATAAGAAATACCAAAATACTGGTATTGATATATTCATTCGGTATTGCAATCTCTAAGTGGGGACAAGTTGACATTTATATTGTGTTGCTAACTCTAGTGTATAGTCTCTAAGGTGAACCGTCATGTTCAAGATACGTGACGATTAAAAATTTCGTTTGCTTGAAGATTTTATTTCATCTTCCTAGGGCACCTTACGAAATCCAATACGAATTCAAAAATCAGACGTTAGTCAACAATAATTTTCTTCATGTTGTATTCAAAATAACAGGAATTTCCTCATGGAAATCAGAGCGTTGGAGCGGAGATCGGAGCAGGAGCACGGAGCAGTGGAGCAATAGGGTTTCCCCGGAGCAGGAGCGGAGCCAAAGCACCGAAAATTTGTAGTGCTCCACTGCTCCGGATGTTTTTTTATTAAATTTTCGCCCTAAAATCCAAGGAAAAGAATTAATAATGAAAATGACGATTTTAAGACTACTTATTTGTTGTTCTTATTAACATTTGTATACATATCATCATCATCAGCCGGGGTCAATCCACTGCTGGATGAAGGCCTTCCCAAGCTTTCTCCAACTCTCTCGGTCCTGTGTCGTTCGCTGCCACGTATTTCCGCCGAACTTTACCAGTTCGTCAATCCAGCGGCTTTTAGGGCGACCCTGTGGCCGTTTCGTACCCCTTGGGTACCATTGGATGACGGCATTTGTCCAGCGGCCGTCCTTTCGGCGAGCAATGTGCCCCGCCCATCTCCATTTCAGCTGTTTGGCAACGTCTATTACATCGCGTACTCTTGTCTGCTTCCTAACCTATTCGGTTCACTTACGGTCCTTTCGCGTGATGCCCAACATACACCTCTCCATGCCTCGCTGTGTGACTCTTAGCCTTTGGACATATCTCGTGTTGAGGGTCCACGTCTCGCAGCCATACGTGAGCACGGGTAGCACACATTGGTTGAACACCCTACACTTAAGACATAATGGTAGGTCACACTTGAAGATACTATTCAGACGTCCGAAAGCACTCCATCCTAGCTTTGTTCTTCGAGCAATTTCATCGTGCATGCTTCCGTCTATGGACACCTGCTGTCCGAGATAGATGTAGTTGCTGACTTGCTCGAGTTGGGTGCCAGAAATACAGATAAACGCAGGGTCCGAAAAACAGTTCTTCATCACTTTTGTCTTTGAGACATTTATCTTTAGACCGACCGTTTGACTGACATCCGCGAGTTCTTGCATTCTACCTTGGAGGTCTTTCGGGTCTTGTGAGAGTATAACAATATCATATGCAAAGCGCAGGTGACTGAGGTGCTCTCCGTTAATTGGAAACCTTTTTCCTCCCAATCAAGTTTCCTAAATAAGACCTCAAGAGTAGCGGTGAATAGCTTAGGTGAAATGGTATCACCTTGCCGGACACCTTTGTTAATGGGGAATTTACACGACCGTTTGTGGAGTTTCACGCATGCTGTGGCATCACTGTATATAGTGTTCAATATATTTATGTATATACATATAATACCTATTAAAAGTTTTTTAGCTGGAACAAGTTTTAGGTCCCGGAGCGGAGCAACTCAAAAAAGGGTCCGCTCCAACGCTCTGATGGAAATTACAATTTAAAAAATCTTATAGCATTGTCTTTTAAGTATTCATTTCATTGCAATCATTAAATATCCCATATATATTTTTTAAAGTATGTCTTTCTAAGTGTTCGTAGATTCTTCGGTATTTGGCAGCATTAGCGCTTTCCAACCGAAAGATCTATGAATCGATCTCTCCCAGTACATTTGCTTTTTACTAACCCAACTATGGAACACAACATTAATGTGAACTGACCCACCATATGGGGCGTGTAGTAGCAGTTTTAAAGCAAAGACTAATTTTTTTTATTTAATGCCATAATCCGAAGGATCGCAAAGCGAGCCGACTGTCCGCAAATATTGAATGCGTGATATGTTTCGCAAACTTGGATGCATATTATGAGACCGACGTTAACAAGTTTATCTCATCTCACCCGAGATTCAAATTCAAATTTCAAATGTATTTATTTTCACATATATATCATAGTACAAATTATTAATTTAAGACGTTGACACGTGACATTAAAAAAAACAGTATTAAAACACTATTACGAGTAATGATCAGTATATATGTAATTACTTGGTATGTAACCTATATAATTATCACCCCATATTCATTCCCATTAACGCGTTATTAGATAATCCTTTCAACATACAATTATTAATTTTAGCACTGGTGTTAACTCTATTACAATCCATACTATGTTGATTTTCCAAGAAACAATAACACGTATTCTCAGAATAGTCGAATCTATTAATATTACTTACGGTGTACGTTTTGAAGTCGTTCAAATAATAATAGACGTATGACGTCACGTGACGTATATAATACGTGTGCCTATTTCCTCACAAACTGTCAAAACGCAACAAACAAAAGGAAACTGGATATATCCTGAAATTCAATATCATCATGCATAATATCTATACAATGCTTTATTATATTGTATATAACATTATCATATGAGAGGTTAATGGGAAATCATAAATAAGTACATACACGACAGTTCTGAGCCAAGTACACTACATATTATATAGGTACGTACATATTATATCCGCCGGCAAGCAAAACTTCTACTACATTAGGACCTCATGACTGAGGATCGTAACTTTCGTCCAATATTTTCGACATTCAAGGATACACAGGTTCTTCGTAAAATCTGTGGTAGGTACTGTTAACACGATAAAATAAATTATTTTGTATTCATAATTTGGAAACACCTTATATGTCCATCGGATTCCGTCCAATGTGTTTTACCAATTTAGCCTCCTGCGTTATAGCGTATTATGACTAAATTAACTAATAGTCAAGCAATTGAAGTGCTTTACGAATTTCGCTAATATTATCGACCAGCTTTTGTGGTTTCAATAAAGGTACCAAATAATAGGCATTTACCTTAATTACTAACCAGCACCAAAAATCTCTCAGGAATTTAAGAATACAACATTTTTTATTGAACATATTATATTAGTAATTCTAAATAACATCTAAAATATATTTATTTAAAAAAATTCTAGAAAAAAATTGTAGGTAACGAATGGGATTTGGACCCTAATATTCCTATGTAAATTCAAATAACAAACATTGTAACACATTTAATTGAAAGTTGTTTAAAAATATAAATTAGTTTCCGAGATTCAAATAAGTGACACGAAAGGATAATATCGTCAACGATACCTACGGTGGCCCAGCGGTAACGTATCGGCTTATAATTTCGTTGGTCCCTGGTTCGAATCCCTTATCTGGAAAATTATTTGTTCATATATTTTTGTACCCAGGGTATAGACTTTATACGTTTAGCAAATGGTTAACATGAATTTATAGTTTTAAAAAATTAGTACTTACAACCTACTATTACTCTATGGAGGCCAATATGATCATCTCAGGATCTAAAATGGTGAAGTTATGTAGTAATGTAGTTAAAATAGTACTCTATATGAAAACCTTACTTTTTCGTCAAAGTACATTTAATTTTGATATCATCTCATAATATAGTAATAAAATTAACGTCTTCATTACGTGATGTTATTTGGACGCAAAAGCTTCCCGTCTGCACCTCTGTATAACGGATATATTTTTAGATACGTTATTCTACGCAGTTTTCATTGAAAAATTCAATATAAAAGGATTTCCATTTGGTGAAAAAGTGTCACTTGCCGAGATCCTTTGATCGGATATGTCAAACAGCATAAGCCTCTTTGAAAAACGACGTGGTAAACGCGTCTATATGAATAAAACTGTGTTTATAGTAACCCTCTATCGAGAAGTTTTAACCATTTTATACCTTAATAAACCTTATAGTTTGACCTAAAGGTTCTCGTTTTTTTAATGTATCAATCACAGTGACATGCCTGAAAAGACTACCAAAGACTATCTAAAAATATTTTATATAGAATTTTAGATATATTTTTTTAGATATAATTTTATATAGACCTTTATAAATTATCACCTTAATACCTAACATAGTAAAGCCTCAAAAACATCCTTATTGAAAAAATCTTTGACTGAGTGAGCTACCGAATCCAACAAGAAATTGAACCTTTCAAACTGTCTATAAATTAGTTGTAAAGCAGTATGACGTGGCATTGTCGCAAAACAGTGATTGAGAACTCGCGTAGTTCTAGCCTTTTAATAATCTATTTATATAGGTTTGTAAAAATATCTTTTGATATGATCTTTGATACATAACCGACATATTTTAATTTTAATTTGGGAAGTGACCACTTATTTACTATCTATTTTATATTTCCCATTATATATTTACCATCATATATTATACATCATACCATATTATATTATACATAAAAAATAATAAAAATGTTGTCTATTAATAGACAATATTTTTTATACCATAATATTTCGCCTCACTCTTTTCGATTTATCATTCAAAATTACTTCTACACAATAATTAAATTCTATCAACAGCTATCTCTTTCCCAAATTATATAATTTATTAATGATAAAAACCCCTTCCTCTATATACATTAACGATAGCATTATAAGTATATTTAAATGTACATTTCGATACTCGTAAATGAATCTTTATATGTGATGAATACAAAATGGTAAACTCATTCTTAATAACTAAATAAAATTCAATCATTATTTTTATCAACATTCTCAATTGGTACAAAAAATACACACCTATGTACAGTAACAATATTATTATACAATAAATTTACATCATTGACATATTATAAGAAAATTTTCCATATGTTAAATTTTTCCTTGATTTCCTTAAGTTTCTATGAGAAATTTTCTATTTCCAGAAAAGGCAATTCTTCAAAACAGAGACTGCGGAAATATAACACAATTGCACAAGATGGTTTCACGTGTAGAAGGATCATGCAAATGTTTATCTGCCCGTATACATACATACATACACACACAACTACATAACTACATGTGTTTGTGTTAGGTTGAGTGTCTTGTGTCTTGCGGTTCGGGTAGGTAAGCAACACAAAGGCAGGCAGAGTTGTGATCACGTGATTACTCAGGATCGCCTCTCGTCTGGAAAACACCTTTCGCCATTTTGCTTTGGTGGCATTCTGCAACGTTACACTTTTGTATCGTAACTCACAAGACGTGGCGTATGTCTTACTACTAATATTTAATATGACAGGGTCTATAATTTCTTAATTCAAGACCGTATTCTGTGAAGACATGAAATGAACAGCATGGATTAAGAGCAGGCCGATCAACGGAAACTAACCTGATGGAATTTACCAATTATGTGTCATCGGTACTGGATAGAGGCCACCAGGTTGACTGTTCTTACAATGACTTCTCGAAAGCATTTGACAAAGTTGATCATGATGTCCTGATGGAAAAATTCCAACTTATTGGATTGTCTGATCGATTTTTGAAGCTATTCGGGAGTTATTTTAGGAACCGTCAACAATACGTGTCGTGCGGTCTTTATCAGTCACAGACCTTCTACACATTTTTTGGTGTCCCTTAGGGCTCAAACTTAGGGCCGTTGCTGTTCACGGTTTTTATAAATAATGACATAGCATTGGTAATAAAAAATGCTATGTTTTTGTTGTTCGCTGATGACTTGAAACTCTTTTTGGAAGTTGTCACCTTGGACAATTGTCATCAGCTCCAACTTGATATAGATAATATATTAGATTGGGGCAGGCGTAACAAACTAGAATTCAATATTGATAAATGCAATCTTATGTCGTTTACCAGAGCCTCAAAAGTGTTGTTTTTCCAATACTCGATGCTTGGCAGAGTTTTGTCACGAATATCATCTGTAAGGGGTCTTGGCATTACGTTTGAGAGTAAACTGACATTTATTAGCCATATAGTTACCATTTGTAACAAAGCGCTTAAAATTTTGGGCTTCGTCATGCGTACTTCCCGGGTCTTTTCGGGTGTTACGGTATTAAAACGTTTATTTAATTCTTTAGTTCAAAGCAGACTTGAGAGTGGGTCTATTGTTTGGGCACCGCATCAGTTGAAGTATTGCCTTATGGTGGAGAGGGTTCAGAAAAAATTCTTGAGACTCCTTTATTTGAGGTTGTACGGGTACTATCCGTGGCTTTATCCAACTGACTTTCTCTTAGGCATGCTTACATACTGCAGTTTGCAATTTAGAAGAAATCTTTATTTGGCTACATATTTTTTTCGACTTATACGAGGTATAAATGAGAACTCTGGTATTCTGGGCAGTGTTGACCTGTGTGTCCCTGATAACTATCTTAGAAATAGAGAACATCAGCTGTTTATTCTCCCAAAGTGCAGAACCAACCTGCCACTGGTAATGCCAATTGGGAGGGCGATAACAATGTTCAACGAAATTGCTTCGGGTGTTGATATATTCCACCTACGTGAGGATGAGTATAGGTGGAAGTTGTTTTATAAATTCTTAAAATAGGGTCTGCTTAACTCATCCGGTGTACTTCCTTGTACCTATCTATTTAATATTTTTGCATGTACATATTTCTACTGTTTAATAACATACTATGTATCTCTTTTTTTATGTAACACTTACTGTTTTAAGTATACTTCTTTGTTTCTATATGTCATGTTGTGAACGTTTTAAACTTATAATTTGCAATGTCCACAATTTAAAAATAAATTTAAATTGAAATTGAAGACCAAATCTTGGTTATTCAATGCGTACGTACTACATGTGGTCTATAAGACATGGCATCTTACCAAGGTCCAAAGATTTCAGCGTTTACACTTTTAAAATCGATTCTCCGCTGAATCTTAGAATTCATTGATACTACCGCACTGCATACATGTCAGCTCTCGATAATTAAAGTAGTCAATAAAAGACGCTTCACCTGGATTATACATGTGTTCCGGATATAACCAAAGAAAACTACACTCCGTATTATACTTGTATCACAACCTCCGTAGTATTCTGTCACCGTGACCAACCCTCCTTCACCCTGCAGCGGTGCTATAAAAGTGATGTATGCGCTGCAGATCTCACATGGCGGAAGTCGAGATGTGTCGATGTACCGAGGGAATTGGTGTGACCTTGTGTTTGCCTTATGCTCCAGTGCTGGGGCATAACAGGGTAAAGTAAATAGGTAAATAAGGTTGTCATTCCAATTCTTCGATCTCTCTTCTAGGTCATTCTCTCACGTCTTAGGATTGTGACTATCCTAAAATTTAGGTCATCTTCTAAGCAACCAAGATTCTCTACCCAATTGCTTCTCTATTTCTCTCGAGGTAGAATGAAGGCTTACCAATAAATTCCTTCATTTGGTCGCTCCATCGCAACGATACTCTTCCTCGGCGCTTCCTTGAAACCTACCTAAAACCACCAGTGTATCTAGATTGTCCGATCCACTCCAAGTATCTGTATGATTGACTGGTACATCATATGCTATTTACAATAAATATGAAGCATTCGGTGACAATACACATTTGAAGACATCAATATCCTTCCAATCTTTTTCCTTCAGGGTACATGACTTAACATAGTATAAAATATGGAGAAAACTGATGTTTGCACGAGCATCATTTTCGTGGTAATTGAAATTCTTCGATCCTTCCATACAGTGGTAACACGTGTCATTTCATTTTTTGCAATTTATATGCGCCTTCTTATTTCTGCTTGACATTTGCC
Organism: Rhyacophila brunnea; assembly: GCF_057557595.1. Lineage (NCBI taxonomy): Eukaryota > Metazoa > Arthropoda > Insecta > Trichoptera > Rhyacophilidae > Rhyacophila > Rhyacophila brunnea. The sequence goes on along the minus strand of NW_028232796.1, from coordinate 18,492,889 downwards.
TTTTCCAGTAATAAGCATTCCCAGATATATAAACTCGTCCACTGTTTCTAAATTCAGGAATTATAGTTGTTGCGGGTAGAAGATTATCCCAATCGATAACCATTGTTGGTCTTATTCTTTTTAATAAGGAAGACGTATTTACGACTCTCTTTCACTAGGTACCCAGTGTTGCAGCTCTGTAAGTTTGCTTTCATCAGCAGCGATTAGCGTAGTATAATCTGCAAATTTAAGATTATTTATTTTCTGGACATTAATTATTACTAATTATTCTTCCGTGCTAATGATCTACGGCTCTCGGTATATATTGAATAATTGTGGAGATAAAACACATGTCATTCTTCGATCAGTTAAGGTAAAATAAATAATGCATTTTTACCATTAAATTGTTCATGTTTTAGTGTTTACGCTACGAACTCAGTTTTATCGTTCTACGCAAAGTGGGGCAGCTCTAAGGACAGACGAGTGGAGTAAAAGTAAACGTTGTTTACGACGCATGCCTTCCTTCGCGGGGTTTTTCTTGTTTTCTTTTAATTTTATTTTTCAGTTTATTGACCCCATCAATGACACGAAGATGAGACGTAAAAATTTGGTGTTAGCTTTTTCAGTTGTTTACCAACATGGAATTTTCTTTTAATACAGTCTTATAATAACAACTATTACGTATTTTTCATTAGCTTAACTTCCAGTGTATGAACTAAATTTGGTGTTGCCATTCCAAATCTGCTTATAAGATGCATATTTTATCGCTTGAAAGTGAGGTAAGATTTATACCACGAAGCATCTCGTGGAGTCATGTTACATATATGGGGATGAGGATAAGGACAAGAGTAGGTGAGGCTATAATGATAAGACTCAGATAGGATGCGAGTAACTATTAAAAATATAAATATTATGAGAATACAAGTTACTATTAAAATATTACAGCGACTCAAATTTTGTAAATAAAAAAAATACTACGGCGATAAATATTTAAAATAAAAATTTCTGATATGAATTCTTGGAATTTACGTAACGAGTGACGTCGATGCTACGACGACGAATGCTCGTAAGGAATAAGATATGAATGTCTATGAGTGCATTATTTATTGACTGAAAATTTACTGGTGTGTTACTATTTTGCAAGGACAATGAAAGACATGTTTGATTTTTAGCTGTTTTATCAGGTGTGTTTTAATACTTAAATTGTAAATAAATATTAATATTATTTTTGCTAAATCAGCTTTCTTTTGAAATTTAATTGACGATTGAAATGAAGAAGCGGCTTTGCCTATAGCTGGATGGACTCGGATGATGGAATAAGCTAAAACCGATAAAGAATTGTAACCCCAGGAATAACAAGACATCATCATTTTCTATATTGATTATTCATAAAACATTATCAAACGGCTGTTTTATAATAATATAATCAGTCGAATGATGAATAAGTTATTTTTGTTTTGAAAAATAATCGGATTAAATTATTACGCGAAAAACGTATTTATATAATATTACATATATATCAATGCAGCTCCCAAAAAGTGATTTGTATCTAATTTAGTAATCACTGGTCTAAATCATCTAGTTGTATATTTGAAAACATAATCCTAATTAGTAGAGATGCACTGTTACTCTAAAAATACCAAAGCTTTCAATAATAAAAGAATTTTTGTGACAAAACATTGAAAATAAAGCGGTAGAAATTTTGACATCGAATAATTCAATATCGAAATCGGATTTAGTCGAATGACTGGGATCAAATGTGAATTCGATATTCATAAAAACGCTCATCAGAAATTCTGATTTACAAGCATTTTATTTGTCACTGCGATTTTTTATAAACATGTAAATAACATGAATTAATTTAGTTTACATTAATGTACATATTAGTATTTTTGTTGGAGTTTATTTTTTACAAAATCAGTAATTATGAAGATTTGTCAGATTATTTACATATTTTATATTCAGTATTTTATCTATTTTACTAATATACGTACTACCAAAAATACAGTAAACCAAGTGGGTTGCTGGGTACAATAGTTCTTAATTGAGTTAGCATTTACTTGGTAGAATTCCATTTTACAAGAAATAAAAATATAATTAATATTAAATTCTACAGGTTTTAAAAATTCTAAAAACCTGTAGAATTTAATATTAATTATATTTTCATTTAATGACAATAGTTTTTAGAATTAGACTAATCTAGGTGTTCTAACGTGACGTTGCCTGCTCGTGTATACGCAGTCTTTATTATTTTTATAATAAGTTTTATTTTTGCACTCATATTGTGACCCCAAGTATTTCATTCGTGCGGCTCTCGTGGTGCAGTGTGTAAGGCGCTGGCCTTTCACCTTTCTGGGTTCGATCCCGGTGAGGACACAATATTTATGTATTTTTCTCAAAGCCTGGGTGCTTGTGATTGTTCAAAATTACTAACAACCACCTTGTATGAAAAACCAAAGACATGGTTATTATTAATTCAAAAAAAAAACTATTTCATTCAAGCGATCAAACACTGAAATAGATTCAGCGGGTTTTCATATAATTTTAATTAATACAATACGGAATTTATACATTTTAGAATATATCATTCAACTGCATATAATATAATATTATTTATTTAATTTATATGTATCATGTATTATCGGTTCTAAGGTAATGTTGTACAAGAATCGCATTAAAACAATGCCCATCCATAATGTGTTAAATTAAATAAATTGAATGTAATGAAATCCTATTAAATAACTCGCTTTTATTGAAATGCTTCAAAGATTTTTCATTAAAATAAAATATACTGACGTAGAGACAAAACAAGAAAGCACCGTAAAATAATACTGAGAAATATAGAGCTGTTAAAGAAGCCGATAATAAAGCTTTAAATGCGAAGTTGAACGTAAATAAACAAACATAACTCGGAAGCTTTGCGTCTCCAAGTTGTCAGAGTACTCGGCTGACAGACAGTCACATTTCAAAAAAGCTAAGAAACAAGACACTTTAAAGTGAGTGTAACAGTCCGCGATGACAAAATACGGAAGGATAAACTTACTCCTTTGAAAGATAAAGATTTTTAAAAGGTGTTCTGTAATTATCATAAACACTATTTGCATTTAAATTTTCTACTCGCTAGGTACAGTTATGTCACTAGATGCAATTAGAGCTACAATTAATTTTTTTATTAACCTTTAGTTTAAATATATAACAATACAAATATTATTAAAACTAAATAATTCTACAAATATTAGAAATCTACATATTTGAAAATATCTTGAAATAATATCATTACTGACAGTAAATTTGTGCCCGGCACTCAAATCTGCATCTATCGGTTTTTGGCCAATGTATTTTATCAATTTAGACATCTTATCTAGACCATACCTTCTTATCATGGAGAATTAATTAAAACTGCATTCGATGCGTTTATAATTTTTCGATAATATCAGCGAATTTTAATTTCGAGAGAAGATATTGATAGTAGGTATTTACCTTAAGACGAATACTACAGACATGAAGGGATCGATGAAGGTGATGGGGTGATTGAGGCAGTATTGGTGAAGATGGATGTAGATGTTTATTGTCTTGATGTAGAGTACAGAGAGTCGGAGTAAAATTAACGGTGATTGCAGTGATTGCGGTGAGTTAGGTGCTCAGACCAAGCCAAGATCCGTTAGTGATAATGATCAAGAGTCTGTGCTCGAGAGACGAATGTCGAATAACGAGTGTCGACTGAGAAGTGAGAGTTGTCTCTTACTAATCATCCTTCGCTATTTATATAAACGTAATCAATAACTTACACAAGCCACCGTTTATTTAAGTTAATAATTAATCATACTAGTCATTGTTGACGAGGTTATGATTGAGAAACCAGCAGACCGCAGTGTCTAACGACTGCAAGGTGTTTTGATGAGCAAGCATGAGATAGCCGATTGCTATATCATTTCCAGTAATAAAAACGCTGATGATATATGAAGCAGTTGATAATTACCTAAATGACTTACATAATGGTATTATGTTGTCGAAATTCATGCTGCCCCGGTATAAGGTTATTGATCGCTATAGATACTTCAATTTTATGGTTATCATTCAAATTGAGTTAATTAAGTTTACTAAAACGTGTATAAGTAATATATTGTCAATTAATAATTCATAGTTTCATATTTATATCAAATCAAGCTTCACGTTTATAATTGTCTCATTCGGTGTTGCTATCTTTTTATGTACTGATTATAGTACAAATAGCATAAAATTAATGCATTTTTCATGAAATAAAAATTGAGTATTATACTATGATTAGCAACAGTAGTTTTATTTTATAGACTTCGTTTTATCTGTTCTTAACAAGATTTGTGATATTAAATACTACAAAATACAAATTTTACATTGAATTTATAGCATGCCTAAATTAGACAAGTGTGTGTAGTGAAAATGGCACATTAAAAATATATTTTTTGTTATGACGTACATACGTAGCTTACTTAAATGTTACCTGGCTTTGACGTTCATACATTACTGCAATTATTTTAGTTGCTAGGTACGAGATGCACGCTACCCTTACGTTGGAATACCGATTAAATTAATGGACTACAGAAGAACAGTTTAAATGCAGTTAACAGCAATAAACTTTCAGACTTCTATTACTATTTTCAATTAACACCAAACGAGATAACGAGATTCTAATGACTATTGCAGAGAAACAATAAGATTTAAAAGACACTAAATTACACGTTATATTTTTATTTGTATTCCCAGAAAAATAAATACTTAAGTGCCAAGGTTCTGCATGAAAGTCGAAAATAAAGAATTTGGAGTATTTGCAAGCTTGCAAGTGACTGTAGGAATTGCGTATATATTATCGAACAAAAACTTTTTATCCACGTGTTAAAACTGTAAACTAATAAGCTCCTCCTCTGCAGTTAATCGCACTTCCGTTTTCAAATGAAGAACGCTCCCAAATGTATCATTTCATTTTACGCTTTCGTGATGTACAAATCTAGAGATTTACGTCATTAGGTATTTTTTTTAGTAAAAATATGTCTAAAACGATCAGGAGTGATGTTAGAATTATTAATAGTAAACTTTTAGTTTATTGCAAAAAAGAAAATGAGTCGCATCTAAAAAGAGACCCGATACATTATCTAAACACGCCTCCAGCCCGCGTTGCCACCATGACAGGTGCATCACTGATAAGTCTTCTATATGCGACTACAGTAACTTCCTGTTATCGATGAGATTTTTTGTCGGACAGTAATGATAAAAAGTTTTTCACATCTTTGAAATTAACATTATTTTGATGACCACATAAAAGAATATATGGATATCATAAAAGAGTATTATCCTAAACGTCTTCTAGTAGTAGCCGGAATTAAAAATCTTACCATCCAGCATGACTTGGCAGAAAACCATTACTTAATAATATCTATAATGTATATCGTAATATTATATTGTTTAAAATCGCAAAACAATACTTATGGTGAAACAAGCCATTTATGTAGGTCAATTAAATTCGATTGCAAAAGCTTTTAAATCATGAATACAAGGACAGTTATCCGCTTGTCACTAAATCGGCTAAATGACCCTTAATCTCCCAGTGATGCAAATGTAATAATTATTTATGATTTCTCGATATTAGGGGTGCAAGACTAGTAAATGCGCTTCCTAAAGACATAGACATTTTCAATAATGCATCTTGTTTTTGAAACTTTATTTTATTGTATAAATTTTTTTATGTTTATTAATATTATTATTATAATCTTCTTCTCTCTTGTGAGAGTAATATTTGTTATAATGTAAATCTCATGTTGTTAACGTCCTGAATTTTGTCATGTCCACAATATTTTGTTTTCTTAAATAAATAAATAAATAATATAATATGTTAATTTATGCTTTTTTATTACTAATGGTAAACTAGTCGCAGTTTTTAATATTAATTTAGAGCTTGTGCATTCATTTGAATACCTATTCTATTTTTCCATTGCAAGGATGTAGTTTTTGATCAAGTTTTTTTATTATTTATATTATAATAACAAAGCAATAGGACACACAATTAACATCCTACCTCTAAACTAAACTAAAAAGTCTTTAATATGATTTTATTTATAAATTGTAATACGTTCTATTATTAAAATAAAAAGTATTTGCTAACATACGTAATGTTTTGCCAACGTAATTCATGAAAGTTTACTCTACGTGTATGTTTTTTTAGTGAATCTTTAAAATTATTTATCGGAAAATAGAATTCTGCAGTGTTATGGTAACTTCAGTGGATCTCGGTTCAGTTTTGTTTTTATCTAACCATAAATTAGATTTCTCTCAAAAAAAGTGTTTGATAACAACTTTACCCCAACAATATTAGGTAATAATTGCTAATTTAATTCCCGAAGAATCTAAATTATTTTATTCCTAATAAAATCATTCAAAACTTTAACAGTATTTAATAATTCTTGGTGGAAGCAGATTTTAAATTAATATATAATATAGTGTTATTACTTATATGATTATGTTAAATAAGTGATTAGATTAGTACGTAATCAGATTACATTTAACGACGTTATTTTTGCAAAATCTGCTCAAACCATATAGTCTTTACCCTAAATGAACTAAACACGGGATTTGAACACGCGAATTATGGTTAAGGGCCCACAGGTCAAAATGGAGTTTTTATGGTATTTTCAAAGCATAACCCTGGACATTCCTTAAACGTTGTAGATAATCTATTTATATAATTTTGAATCCTTATTATCCTTTATATTTATTTTAAACATTTGATGACTGCATAAAGTATTTTTATTATATAAAATAGTATTCTTTTAAACCTCTCGATGTAATGTTTAAGAATATAGTCATATTTCAGTACATCCATTTGTAGTTGTGTTAAGATTTTTTAGATACATTAATTTTTAAACGCATTTACAAAACCATTAGTAAAATTAATGTTAACATTGTATAGTGATGAAATTATTTACGAAAAAAAAATATATTTTATAATCTTTGTGATCCCAAATTTGACAAGAATTAGGCATTTTATTATTTAAAAAATGGCCACGATTAACACATTTGAAGATAATTCTAAAGACATTGATTATAAGTTATGTTTTGACCATTTAAATGTGATAAACATCCTACGAATAATGATTGCTTTATAATAATTATTGACCTAAGAATAAAGTAGTATTTTTTTTAAATACGCCATTTCTATTGGCATTTCCCAGTGGTTAAGCTACAACATATGGCCGTAGCCATAAATTGATAAACGATAAATGAAGTAGGAAGTAATATCATGGTAACGCGCGTGTTTGAACATGTACCGCTTTTTAAAAAAATATTTTTTTTTCGGTTAGGTTAGGTTACATTTTTTACAGAACAGAAATTATGAAAATCTGCAGATTGATTAGTCTATGGTTATTTTGATAATCTTCTTACACCTAAAGTTCTGTCGACTAATATGCCAATCTAAGTACCCGATGGACTAGTGATATGTTCATGTTATGTTACAAAGTAATGTGTCTTGGGTTTGAATCCCAAATCTTATATATATTTTGTTTTTAATGTATATATAACAAGACGGTGTATCTAATAGGGAGGGAAAATCCGTAATACTCTCATTTCTCGTAAAAAAATAAATCTTTTATATCCGGTATTAGACTTTAAAAAATTAACAGTAATCTTTTATCAATTTTTTTATAGGATATCTTTTATAAAACAATATTTTTTTGTAAACCGAGTGGCGAACATTACATATTTTTCGTGTTCTACAATCAATAATTTTGTTAGTTAATTTCTTGCCGTTTTCCATTTTTAAACGAGCTGCCAAAAAAAACACTGACCCAGAGTTGTCATGTTTATATGAATTTAAATAGATTTACTAATATTTAATATTGAATTAATTTCCACAGTCACATTTAGTTACGTATCGCTGATTTTTTACCACGTTTTTCTTAGCTCGTATTCTTGTTTGTCCAATAGTTGTTTATCCAGTACAAATCTTGAAATCAATTTTTAACTATCTTCGCGACTAGCTAGACATTTGAAACTTTTAAAATATATCAGAACACGATGCCAATGTATTCTTTTATACTTTTAGCCATCTTTAAGTAGAATTGAATTCATTTTCAGCTAATTATGTTTTGTATGAAAAGTTATTTCGGAAGAAATCCGTGAAAAGTGAAATACTATTATTGGTTGCTAAGGGGATGGTCCTAGTAACTAAATTATTAATATATACGTGCGTTTCTATGGAAATCAATATGAAATGGCAAAATGACATTTCAGTATTCCATAATATTTATTCAGTAACAATTTCAATCAAGTACAAAAAAGTATTTATTAATACATAGAATTGTCAAGTTTATATGATTCAACAGAAAATTTAAAAACGTGGTATATAAAAAGTTCTTTTTATCTTGTAATTATGTACATTTTTATCAATATATTAAAATTTAATAATATCATCTGATAACACTGCAAAACGGTCTACCATAGAGTAATAAGGTAAAGATCTTTTTTAATACGATAATATATATACGATATTTGTCATATATATTTTATAATATTATACAGACATAAGAAACCTCTTAATAATCGTAAAGCTAGAGGGAAAAAAATATATACATATATTTTTTAGATCATTTACTAAATTTATTTAACTAAAACCCAAATATTTAAATAAAGAGTTCTGTCATTAGTTTACTTTGTTATAATCTTATATAACTACAAGATATACTTACACGTGTTGTATGACTGTACGTATTATGTACAAAACAATAAATTGACTTTGCCGGTATTCCCGTCAGAGCATCTTAAAACCGGAGATTAAATATTACAAACGTAAATTAATTTCTCTTTATATTGTTTAAAATTCATACTAAACTTACAACTAAAATATGTACTTTACATGCACGCAAACCCGCTACGCTTAGTATAAAGGAAATAAATTAGAATTTTCATGCCGCATACTTCTGTGAGAAAATCAAGATAATTTAATTTCCTTATAAACGTTGCGAGTGTTTGCGTGGTATTATATTAAAATAAATTTGTTTTCCTGAACTGTCTTTACTTTAGAGATTTAAAATACATCTCATTAATACTGATTGTCTTTGGATTATAATAATATTATACTATATTCACTTGTGTTGAAATTTAAATAAACATCATACTTAAATCATCATCAGCTTGAATCTATCCACTGCTGGATGAAGGCCTCTTCAAGTCGCTTCCACTTCTACTGGAAGCAGCATACTTAAATATGATTACTTAAATCTTTCCAACAATTAGCATCTGTTAATTAGTGATGATTGATGAATAACATAATATTATAATATAATATAAACAAATGATACTTTGTCCAATTGTATCATTTAATATTGATTGGATTGGGTTTTATCCTCCTATCGGGACCACTGTATAACTTTCGTCGACAAAAATATTCTATGTGGGTAAAAAAATCTACAAATTTGGCAGGAAAAATTCTGGATTTAGTGAGAATTTTTTTTCAAAACAATATATTAAGTCATTAAACACCGTAATAAACTTAGTATTTTTTTATACGGAATTGTGTATTTTAAGTATTACAAATATTATTTAAATGCAATTGTATATTATATTAATTAACTATTTTTTATTATTCAACGAGTTTAACATTCACAACATTTAAGAATGTAACATTCTAATTATTGAACATACATTATTTTGAAAACACTTCTGAGAAAATGTATTATTATAACCAATAGAAAAAGAAAATTTGAAAAAAGTAACCTGCATCTCTCGGGTATCGCACCCGCCGCGCATAGACCACGCTGCTAAATTTGTCATACTAATTACGACAAATTTTAACTATTGGCTCTTATAATACTCTCTGAAGCGCTTCCCAAATTGAGTTACGATTGGCTATCGAGTTTTGTATTTTAAATCAAAGTAGGTAGTACTTTAATTGCTGGCCGACGTCACAGATTTCTTCAAGATATTTTGTGTTGTAACTTACTTGAACTTGCTAATAATTTAATTAACCATTTTTTTTATTCAATGAATAGTTCACAAGATTTAAGAAAATTTAAGATTTAAGAAGAGAAGATTTAAGTGTTTTCAAAATTATGTATGTTCAATACTTAGAATATTACATTCTTATAGTATATTGCAAGAAGTTTGTCAATCTCATCACAAATAACTTTACGAGTATGTTGGAATTAATATATATATATATATATATATATATATAAGTTATTATCGACCACAGAAATGCATTACAGACGCAAACTTCAATATAACTTTCAGTTGAATCTATACTGAGCATATTAAATTCCCTGTGAACTTTTCGTCCGTAAATAGTTGTTAACTGGCATTCATTTATTCATTGAAAACTTCCATATTTAGTATCCGCAAACTGGAAACATAATATGCAACCTGAATAAATAATATATGACCACGTATAGGTAAACTTCCTGTCCTGTAATGGTTTATAGTTTTTTTGTTGTTGGCTAGTTATGTATTTGAATTATTTTATCAAACTATAATATTATTGAGATTTTTTTATTTATGGTACAGTTATTTCGCCAATATAGTAAATCCGGCTTATGTATAACAAAAAATTGTAACATCCGATGAATTGATTGAAAAAAGCCAACATTTGGCATTGGAAGACCAACCTTTTTCGCAGTCGATCGTGCTATTATTGAGTAGATATCATACATTTTTGTATCACACGGCTACTTGGCAAGGCAGGTCAAAGCAATCCAACTTTGATTTGATTCTATCGGTCAACCAAGTAAATTGCTCGACACTCATGCGGCTACGAAAATTTCAACAGTAATAAAGTATATATCGCTGTTTGACACTAAAATTTAGCAGCATCGCGTAATATAAGCATCAAAGACAAGTCATAATACTAAACCTAATCAACTACATTATTATATATTATTATTTTGGCTATTATATAAAATAATATGTAAAAATAACATACAGTCACAATCTTTTTAACGCAAAAAAGTTATCTAAAAACCATTTCTATTTGTTATAATATATTATATAACTTTTACATTAATACTAATTTTTAAAACACTTTGAAAAATATACTTCTAGAAAAAATTTATTATCTCAAATCTTGAATTATTCGTTAAATAAAAAAATAGTTTGTTGAATTATTAGTAAGTACTTCAAGTATTTTAAGAATTAAATTTGACTGACGTTGGCTTAAAAGCACGGTAATTATGTAAATACCTATCATCGGTTCCCTGATTCAAACCACAAAAAGCAGATTGCATTCTAGTTCTATAAATAGGTACGAGTTAATTCCTTTGTGATTAGGCAAGATGTATGTGGCTCAATTGGTAAAGCACATTGGCATCGTATTTTTTTCAAAGATTTTTCTAGTAGATATGTTTCTGGATTATTTTTAAATGATGTATATTCAATAAATAATTATATATTTTCAAATCTCGTAAATTATTCGTTGAATAAAAAAAATCAATTTCTACAAAATGATTGTTTTTCGATTCTCCTGAAAAAAAAATTTTTACGTTTCTCTCCCGATTCAAATGAATGGTAGAACTTTTATTAAAGCAATGCAATTTTATTACCACGTTTTTATTAGCTCGTATTCTTGTTTGTCCAGTACTATTTTTTTCTTGTATGTCCAGTACATTTTTTTTCTTGTTTGTCCAAGATTTTTATTGGACGATTGAAGCTTTTTAACTAACTTGCCGACTAGCTAGACATTTGAAACTTTTAGAATATATCAGAACACGACGACAATGCATTCTTTTAATACTTTTAGCCATGTTTAAGCAGAATTGAATTCATTTTCATTTAATTCTGTTTTGTATGGAAAGTTATTATTGTTGGTTGCTAAGGAGGTCCTAAACAACTAAATTATTAATATATACGTACGTTACTATGGAAATCAATATGGAATGTCAAAATGACATTTAAGTATTCTATATTTATTCAGTATTTCTATTAAGTACAATAAAAAGTTTTTATTAACACATAGAATTGTCAAGTTTAAATGATTCAACAGAAAATTTAAAAACGTGGTATTTAAAAAGTTATTTTTATCTTGTAATTATTTTTATACCATAATCTCGTCTAACTTACAATATAACCCACAAAATATACTCCGCAGTTTCATATATAACAAAATTCATGTATTTTTTAAACGTTTAAGTTTTCTTATTTATAATTTATCAAAACACGAGTCAAAAAAATAAAGAGGCATGTTTACAGTAAGCTCCCGAAATAAACGTATTTCCAATCGATACGTCGCTCTTACCTAAATGAAAATACTTTTTTTTAATTTTACAGAGTGGCGTTTGCAATATGATTTTATGACGTGTAGGCCAGATGATTTTGTGTTGAAATTTGTTGGCTTATATACCTGCTAATAAGATACTCAATAACAAATATAAACTTCGCGAAGAGAGTAAATAAACAACATTTTTACACAATGTACGAGGGTGGGTCAATAAGTCCTTAGAAAAGCCGACAGGTGGCGCGACTAGTACTGTAAGCGGTTTGTTTTCATGCAGCGGCACTACCGATTCAGTATTCTGCGAAGTTTCAATCAGATTGGTCGGGTTGTTGTTTTTTATTTTCGTACATTTAAAAAAAAAATTTGCTTGTTTACAAAAATGGAGAAAATTGAGTTTAGAGCTGTTATTAAACATTTTAATATAAAAGGGTTAACAGCAAAGGAAATAAAAAATGAGTTGGATTTAGTTCACGGCATATCTGCTCCTTCACTTGCAACTATTTATAACTGGTTAAATGAATTTAAACGTGGTCGTACATCAACAAAGGATGAACCACGCTCAGGACGTCCTGTAGAGGTGACTACACCAGAAATGATCAATAAAATCCACGATATGGTGTTAAGTGACCGAAGATTAAAGTTGAGTGAGATAATTGAGGTTACAGGGATCTCAAAAGGTAGCGTCATTTCTATTTTACATGACAAATTGGGCATGAAAAAAGTTTCTGCAAGATGGGTGCCGCGTTTGCTCACAGTCGACAATAAACGCAATAGGGTGGTGGCCTCTAAAGCCCTGTTGTCGCTCATGCAACGCAATCCGGATGAATTTTTTCGTCGCTTTGTGACTGTAGATGAAACATGGATACACCACTATACTCCCGAGACGAAAGAACAGTCAAAGCAGTGGATTGCGAAAGGCGAACCATGTCCAAAGAAGGCGAAAACCGTAAAATCAGCTGGTAAGGTTATGGCTACTGTATTTTGGGATGCACGTGGAATTATTTTCGTTGACTATTTGGAAAAAGGAAAAACAATAACAGGGAATTATTATGCATCTTTATTGGACCAGCTAAAAAACGAAATTGAAGAAAAACGGCCTCATTTAAACAGGAAAAAAATCCTCTTTCATCAGGACAATGCCCGTGTTCACACATGTTTACGATCAATGGCTAAAATTGAAGAATTGAAGTTCGAATTGGTCGACCACCCACCGTATTCGCCAGATTTAACCCCCAGTGACTTTTTCCTTTTCCCAAACTTAAAAAAATGGCTAAGTGGACAACGTTTTTTTTCAAATGAAGAAGTCATCGATCGGACAAATGCTTATTTTGAGGACTTTCCGAAAACTTATTTTTCTGACGGTTTAAAAAAAAATGAGAAACGTCTAACCAAGTGTATTGAGCTCCAAGGAGATTATGTTGAGAAATAAAAAAAATATACAAAAATAAAAACTGTTTTAATGCTTTTTTCTAAGGAATTATTGACCCACCCTCGTAACTCAAAGAAATAACAATAGCGAATACGTACCTATATACACAATTTAAGACTGATCTAACTGAAGACTAACAAATATAACATTATTAAATCTTTATATATTTATTATTAAATAAAAATAAAAAAGGGTAATTTTAAAAAACATTTTAAAAAAACATCAGAAATATACCTACGTATTAGAAAAAATCCTAAATAATACTCTTATTTACTGTCACTTTTGATTCTCAAAAATAAAATTACAACATTCATCTGTAACATATGAGATAAAACATATTGTTTAAATGTGTAAAAGAGAGCGAGACGATGAGAAGACGTATTAAAAAGAGTAAGGTGATAGAAAACATACATACATACATAACATACACGTAAATATACCTACATTTTAAATTATTCAGGTTATGAACGAAAACAAATGATATGATACTATCGTTATAGTTTGACAGATGACTGATAATGTTGACTAGTGGCACTATCATCTGGTATTTTTTTCTAGTAAAATAATAAATATTCACATCGACAGCTTAACGCTAGAAAACTTACGTGAGTGCGTGTCCTAATCGCTCCAACTTTTTCTTAAAAATATATTTCTGAGGTTTATAAATACTATGTATTTTCTGCAATAAAGAATGTAATATTTTTAAAATCTCATGTGTGTTCAATATTGAAAAAAAATATATACGTTTTCGCAATTAACTGTAATTAAACCCCAGATAGCGTAGTTATTGTTAATAATGTGCATTTCTCATACACTGATCGATAACTTAAAACTTAAAGGATAAGAGCGACAGTCAAACATGTGTGTTTGAATTATAAAATTTGTCCAAATTTGTTTCTATAATACTTTCTAATAGGTATGTATACGTACTCATATTTTCAACTTTAAAAGAGGTACAGGTATATTATAGATATTTTTACAGGTAGTTTCAAGGTACCTACTTAAGATAGGTTATGATTGGTTAAAATTTTCACGATTTATGGTTTATATTTTCATAATCTTTTAATGGAAAAAAAATATCTGAGAATGTTCCAAAGTATACATTTGTAGCGTGCAGTTAAGAAATTATCAATACAGTACTATTTAAGATATTATGCTGGAATTTATTTTGCAATCATATCCTAAATTTTACTTAACGTCTAAATGTTCTATATAGTTAATACAATTCTTTTTAAATATATCGGACCTACCGATCTGCATTCCACATTTTTAATAAACTGCAAATCAAGATTCAATTAGTTACAAAACCCTAATTGAATGATAATATGTATCAAAAAGTAGCGTATATTTGACAACGTCCCTATAAGTATAAGTTACCACGCGTCAATAATAATATACACATAATAATATGTATATTGAGTGATACATTGCTTTAAAAGAATATTGTTGACTGATATTATTTGTTTTTATTTTACTTTAAAAATGTCTTAGAAACATGTTACCAAATAGCGTCTATAAAAGATTTTCCAAATAACAATTTTTACTTTTATTTTTTGAAATATATAAAAGCTGCTTTCGTAAAATATCGGCCTCCATTCCATCCATCCACTTACAGCTCTTTCATAACAATAAACAATGCAAATCCTTTTTTGCGTTTCTCTTATTTCCAGCGGAAGTTGAGTAGTGTTACGACTGAAATTTCCATCACAAACGCTCCAAATCTTATTCTCTCCCCTCTTGTATCCATTACACCACTCTCCAGAAAGTTTCTAGGGGCAATAACAAAACTTGAACTGAACTCTGAAGTTTCCACCGAGTCGCTGATGAATTTGTTTTGAGAAGTGAACAAAGAAGAAGAAAAGATGCACCGACGCAGCATAAGACACAGTATCCGAACGGCGATTGCGATGTTGAGGAAACACGTTCCTAGTAAGTTTTCCTTTTCGTTATAAAGTAAAGTTTTAATCAAATAACATCCTCTAGTACTATTTTACTTCACTCAAATTTTAATACAACAATAATCAAATACTAAATTACTACAATATATTTTTTAAAAAAACAGGAGTCACGTATTTATAATCGGTAAATTTTGTTAAAAAATATTTCTGTTATCACGATTCATGATTTGTCATCAATGATCAGAAAAAATATTTTGGTATTTTAAATACCTAGTATAATTTTAAACATTTTTTCTAAATTTAAGAATAAAATGATTATCTTTTAGTTTTATCAGCTATCCCTGGATAATAGCAGTTTTTTTAATTATTATTTTCTTTAAATTCTCATTAAAGTTATTATTCATTTAGTAGTGAGAATAGTGAGATATATTATTTGGTATACCTTCAATATTATTGTTTTTTGTAACTTGGAGATATACGTTATATATTTTCTTTGATATATATATATATATACATATAGTGTTACTCAAGGGGCACTAAACGTCCACAGGGATGCTCTAAAACCCGTTGAATAAATGACCTTATAAAGGTCGGTTTATGTACGTAGCAGTAAAAAAAAGGGATCATTGAGACTGGATGGAGTTAAAAAAGGCTTTCATTTAGCATTGAATTGACTCCGACTGATGATGATGATGATATATGGATTTATATAGATTTTTTTATTAAATTAATATCTAAAAATCAATTTTAAAATAGTGTCTTATTATGTAATATGATTTTATCGCTGATGAAAACTCATGTGCTATTATAAAACTATTATATTTGAAGAAATTTATATAATTTTATAATATCACTTCATCAAGTTTTTGTCAGTACGCAGTCAAAACACTAATTTTAAGTCTGACGTAAAATCATTATCAAATACTATTTTATAAAATAAATTATTATTTTGATGTTAATTTTATCATTTGTTGAATTAAAAAACATCGATATTCTGATGTTAAGATATAAAACATGGAAAAAATGCATATAATATCTTCGTTATAGACATTTATATGACACTTATATCGTTAAAGTATATTTTTGTTTGGTATTTTTTATTGTCGTTGTTGAACTGCATGTCGTCTTAGCAAAATATGTATTGCAGAAGATCTGTATTTGTAAATGAATAAGTAACTCAAAAATATTTACGTTACGCCTAAACTACTTAATAGTCAGTAGGTACATTAACTGTGTTAAAATATCTATGGTTAGAAGATAACTTTAAAAATAGTGAGAGCTTCGAAATATCTGAAAGTCAAGCTATAAAAGTTATTAATCTCAAGACAATCATTTGTATTACCTGGAAAATTTCAAATCGCAAATTTATCTTTAACTACCTACTACACATTATTATTAACATCATCTTACAAATTTGATAACAACCAATTCCATTAATTCGAAAATGTGCATTATTTTATAAATTAAATTGTATTATTTTATTCTTAATTACTACAAACAAACCGTAACATTTACATTTTAATACAGATGTGTGGATAATCGTAGATTAATAATAATATTATTCCTGTCAAAGGACAGATAACACCAATTATTATACATGAATTTACTGGAAAAAATTGCATGTCAGAAGTACAAATCGTCAAAAGCTCAAACATAATATTATGATAAAGCTAACTGCCAAAGAGAATGACATCTTTCAATATGCCAACTTCGGAAAAAACAATACCGTCTATCATAAAGTAAGACTATTTGTAGATAAACTGCATTCAATGAGTTTCACATCTGATACGACGATATCGGTGGTGTAATAAAAGCGTTATACTATTTAAAATCACAGATTTTATGGTTTAGTTAAAACCATAGTCGAAAGAAGAAAAAAACTGATTTTCCCATGTACTATCCCGTTAACTTAATCAGTAGAAAACATCTTTATTGATTTTTCTATATTTATATTCAAAAATGTTTTATAGACATATTCGATGAGCTGAAACTATTAGAAAAACGTATTTATACCCTGTAATATAGTATGAACCCAATATAATTTCAGAGGCGCACCAACTTAAGTGAGCCTCCTACTTTTTCATGGTTGATGGATTTAATTACTCATTTCCCCGGCGAAACTAGATAACCTCATTTAATTTTCCCAAAAAAAAAAAACTGCCTTTTACTCAGTACCCAGTGCCGTGCCAAATATTATGAAAAAAATGAATATGTAACGACAATATTTGAAATTGTAGAATCGAATTCTTAATTATGTTATAAAATTTTCTAAAATATTATTATTGAAATTCCTTTTTCATATTATATCAGTTATTTTTTTATGAAAAATTATCATATATTTATAAGGATAAGATATACTTACTTACTATATTAAAATATAAATAATTATATCTCTTTTAACTTTGCTCATTTAATGATGATGAATTTTAATTTTCATTTTTCACTTCATTTGTGTTATATCAAATGTCAAAATAGATAGTAAAACAGAGTTTAATTACATAGTGACCACACCCATATACTATAAAACCTAGTCGAAACAATATTTTAATCCGTGACGGAAAACTAAGATGCACTTATATCAAAACATATTAAATATCTGGAAACACTTTTGATACAATTTTTACACAATATTCACTTTTGCGCCGAATCAATGTATCTCGGTCTGGAATAAGAATTAGTATCGGTGTTTAGACGATGATCCATTTTATAATACACTTATAATAAGTAGCATTATCCGATGCGATTTTACAAACAAGTTGACTCCAAATTCATTTATTAATTAAATAAAAACATTTTATGAGTTTTAATCTGCCAGGATTTTATTTTGAATATATACAATAACACATTATACATGATGTTTTATTCCATTTATATTAGAGTCAATTTAAAATAACGTTAATTAATTTTTTATAATGCTATTTTTACTAACTAGCTGTTTAAAACTGTTTTGGACAAATTTAAATAAGTACAATAATAATTAATTTTGTTTTTTTGTTACTGCAAGTACGCTACTGTTTACTTTTACCAAGAGAGAACTATTTTTTGTAGACAGTTTTTATCTCAAATACTTCAAGCGCTATCTAATCACTTTACATCACCCATCCATCAATCTGAAACGTAGATACTTACCCTATAAACATATACGGAAAGTGACCAACCTTACTATTTTGAGAGTGATGTGTAAATACTCAAATATAGAGCACGTCAGCTCTTTTTCGAAAATCGAATATGTAATTTAAAAAAAAACTATTTTTTGCGTTAAAAATAATATATATTACTTATACACATCTTTTTATCTCTAAATAATTGTGGTGATTATAAACCATTGACTTACCAGTGGAAGCAGCATCTGAAGAATAAATGAACCCTTATAAACAACCCTGCTCATAGATATCTGGCTTTGCTTATGTAACTTTTTTATAAGTGGTGTGATGTGCGGGGAGCTTTTGCTCGTAGGGATGCTGTTATGTAACTTATTGAATCTTGGAAGGCAGTCAAATAAAGTAGTATACTATGTGGTATTTTATTTATACTGCCAATTTTTCCACTTTGATTTACTATGTGATTGTAAAATGGTATAAAGAATAATTTAAAATATTAAATTTCAACTACCTAACAGAAACAAAATAATAAATTGGAAAAGATTTCATAAATTTCACTTTGACATAATATCAAATGCCCATGAGAAATTAGCTGCCAGGTATTTGCCAGATTAAATCAGTGGAATGCAGATTAAAAATTTTAAATTGATATGTCCTTAATATTATAATATTAAATTACGCCAACAGTAAAATTAATAATAGATATTTGATTGTTGAAATATGTTGTATTTTATAATTGAAATCTGCCAACTCGTGTCCCTGTTAGCAATCTTTCTCGTCGACGGTCACTACTTAGGATTTAAAAATGGTATTATTAAAATTTCTTGAGTATCTCTTTCAAGCATCGATCAAAGAGTTGTATTGCAAATAACTCATTGAATGAATTGATTATATACTTAAATTTATGTTTTATGTTTTGTTAATTGTAATTAATCTGCTACGTTTACATGTTTTACTTGTAAAATGGTAATAGATACTAATTTGACCAAGGCGTCGGCTTATAATATCGTCTATCCCAGGTTCGAATCCTGGGTCTGGCAAATATACATATTGTTTTTCAATGTGTGATTGGTGTCTGTGTATATAGCTAGTAGGTCGATCAAGTGGCTTACATTCATTTCTCGTAAAAACAAAAAACCTATTAATACACACCTCCACTCTTTGGAGCCCCATAATATGATCTTCTTTAGATCAAATGGTCAAAAAATTATAATAAGCATTAGTACCTATAATAATAATAATATCAATTTTATTGTTATAGATATAGAATAAGATAATCGAGAAGTATTTTTTTATTATAACATAATATAAGAAATTGCTTATGATTTCTTTTCAGGTCAAATAAAATATGGAAAACATTTTAACATTTTGAAAGCTCTAATTTAACATAGCTTAATAGTGTATGTTGTATATGTGCATGGATTTACTGGTAGCAATAGTGTATATTTTAAACTATCGTGAAAATCACTGTTTACACGTAAAACTGCTGACTGTCTCTCCAATCTCTTTCCTCAAGCGTAAGCGAGACGAATTTATGGATTTACGGATGGAATTTATAGATTTTATTTGACAGGTCATAAAAATTGGTTAACCTCAAAATGAGTCTTTCCGCGGTGTAGTTCGTTTTTTTCCCGATAGGTTCGTTACTATCGTTAATATCATAACTTTTTTGATTCATGCATGCGATCTTGCAACTGCAGGATAATATATGTTTACACGTACATTTTTTTGTTATGGCCGTGATAATACGTACTGTCAGCAGTAAATCTATCCACATATAAACGGGGTATAATGTTCTCATTATTGTTTTGCTTAAATAAGTCAAAATCTATGTGTATTACAATTACCTTTATGAATAATGTGTAATTTCGGACTCAAACTAGTTTCTACGGACTTCCCACTAGTATTCAGTGGAGATTAAGGTAATATAATTATTGCAGTAGTATTTTTTTAAATATATGGTATAATTTGTCTTATTTGATCAAACTTATGATGATAAGCATTATTATATTTTACTTGGACGTGACACTATTGGTGATAGGGTAGTTAATTAAAATGAAAAACTTGCTCCATAAAAATCCACCGATAAATTATTGAGTCATTGGCGTGCAGCAAAAAGTAAATTCAAGGAAAGTTAATCAATCAGCTGTCAATGGGGATAACTTTGATTAAGTTTTTAAAGAAGACATAAAAGTCATTATTAGTTTGTAAAGTATTCCCTGTGCACCCGTTGGACCGATCGCTTTACAATTTGAATTTATTGATGGATATCATCTTTTAAAAGTTTTTGCGTGACCATTTCCAGATTAATGGCTTTTTAATTTGAATGTCGTAAACTTTTTCTTTAAAAAATATTGAGTTTCATTAGAAGATTAATTCTATGCATTTCGTACACATGTTAACTACGTATGTATTATTAAAGTAGAGAGTAACATTTTTAACAAAACCTACAATTTAGTATATTTTACTGATAACTTTAATGATAAATAATCAATAAATAAACTTACAACTTTTAAAGAAAAAACAATAAAAATCTTATACTATGTGCGTTTTTTTGTTTTATTTTTGTTAATTCATTGTATTTTATGAATATGTTTAGCGTTTAAATGTAGTCTAATAAATTATTTAAAACGAGACTACATTTTGTGAAAATGACATGGTTTTAACGTACTTTTTTTTTTTAATTTAATCAATATCGATTATAATATTAAATATAAGTGTACACTAAGACAAACTTGAATTTTTTTTTAAATTTCTTTTGAATTAAGCTTCGATGCGGTCATAATACCAAAGCTCAAATCAATACAAATAAAAAGGATTTCAGTTGCCTATATTAATTTATATTTTCTAGAAAAATCGATGTTAAATAAAGTAAAAAAAAATGCGTCAAAATCATGAAAAAATCATTTTGTCATTTCCTAAAAAACTAATGAAGATAAATTTTAATAATAAATAATTACAAGATAAAAATAACTTTTTATACACAACGTTTTTAAATTTTCTTTTCAATTATTATGCCCAATGTGCTCAAACTTGTACTTGATATGAATGTCATTTTGATTTGCTTAGTAACGCCTGTATATATTAATAATTTTTTTGCTAGGACCACCCACTTAGCAACCAATAATAGTGGATTAGATTGCGGATTTCTTCCGAAATAACTTTTCATACAAAACAGAATTAACTGAAAATGAATTCAATTCTCCTTAAATATGGCTAAAAGTATTAAAAGAATGCATTGGTATTGTGTTCTGATATATTATTAAAGTTTCAAATGTCTAGCTAGTCGGGAAGTTAGTTAAAACCGGTTGCAAGATTTGTACTGGATAAACAACCACCGGACAAATAAGAATACGAGATAATAAAAATGTTGTAAAATATTCATTCAATACGATGTGCTAACAAAAACATTGCTTCCAAAAGCGCACATTTTTATATAGTTTTAAGTGGTAAATATATTTTTTTAATTTAATAAAACATTTCAGATATGTTTATATTTTTATTAGGTACATAACGATTATTTCAAATGAAAATGATTATTTCAAATAAAATTTCTTAAATTAATATTTTTAAATTCACTCACAAAGACATTGCGATTAGTCTTAATGGAGACATGTATTAATTAGTAGTTACCTAAATAAAAAAAATTAATGCGATAATTTACTTACTTGATACAGTTTTTAAAAGCAAAATTGCCGCATAACGACACGGTCGCACTATTATATTAAATTTAGTTAACTGCAATGTTTTTTTTAAGTTTTTTAGTTAACTGAAATATTATTATACTTTTTCATAATAAACATTAAGCATTGACATCTTTCTATTATTGTGATAAGTTTTAAATCATCATTTATTTATTACACTTGAATGTACTAGTGTTCAATAAATATTTAGGTAAGAAGCTACCAAATATATCCAATCTACCATTAGGAGTAAGTTATCATCTCCGATTGTCAGCAATTTTCTACGTCCGCTTGCAAAATATAGTGTAGCCACTTAATCGGAGGATTTTAACGGAAGATGCACATAAGTGCACCCCTCGAGGCGCAGAGCTGCACTTGGCGTTGTGTGCACCGCTCATGCAGTAATGCTCCACGCTGAAGGCCGTAGATCCGGTTCGTTTGTACACAATGTGAGAGCTTTTGCCTTCTGTGAGTTTCAAACGCTTCGAAAGGCAGAGTAAGCTGATATGAGCAATCTCAGTAACGTACTTTCATTTATCAAATCGTAAGCTTTTTCTTTAAATTCGTATTATATGGTACTTTTTTAAGACTCGATATCGACCATTTTCCTTGATGTGTAAATAAAAAAAAATTGTGAGTCCAATTTTTACTCCCATGGCTAACATTTATACATCACGTATGTATTGCAATGATGTATGCACTGTATCGTTATTTATCAGTAATGAAGAATATTTTTTATTAGGATAGGTTGACTGTGCAGTAGAGATGGTAAAACTGGTCGATTTTTAAGACTAAGTATACTTACTACCAGTATAAATAATACTTATTATAGAAACTTGTTCCAAAATACTTACTAGTATTTGGAATACTATATAGAGCGTTTGGCGTGCGTAAAAGTTTCATACTCAACTGAAACTAAAACCAACTCCATATCAGTATTTGAAATACGTGTCGGCTCAGGGAACTCAGACTGTGTATCGGCTTCAATAAAATCGCTAAAAATACGCTGAGCTCCGCTTGTCAAATAGTCTCATTTATTATAAAATTTTAAACACATTTTGAATTTATGAGTTGTTTTTTTGTTAGGTTACAATATTTTTGTTAACAAAAATGAAGAACAGTGATTTTTTTTAATTTTAAACATGTTTTGAGCAGTCATATAACAAGCCTAAGCCTGTGCGTCATCTCATCACTGCGCTGCGATAGACTAATAAATTAAAATATACCTATATTCTAGTGCTATTTTGTTTGCGCGCATTTAATGTCGATAGTGTTGAAAGTCTACCAACTGGTGAGTGCACAGAACAGCAACTCGCGATGATATTATCATCACAAGTTTTTTGGAATAAGTTTATTGGGCCACACATACTTAGTATTGATAGTTTCATCCGAAACTTTAGTACACAAACTGGTGACAGTATTTCCAACTTACCTCTACTGCGCAGTCAATAACTTAACACAAAAACTAGTAAAGGCTACGTCTATTATATATGTATCAAAAAGTGACAGCATAAAAAGTTGCCTTTACTGGAGCATACACATGACGTATACCGTTCGGGACATTGTTTTCACGTGATTACTCTACAGAAACACTATACAAATAATGAAAATATAATTAACTACACTACGCTATTTTCACGTGCAAGATGCGTTACGATTAACTTGAAAAACAAGTAGAACTGTTTAAATTGTTATAGTTTTAGTTATGTTTAAAATTTTCTGATTGCGGCTTATATACCGAAATGGTGGTTAACATCGATTACTCAAATATATGTCTCTTTTCTTGGTCGTGCACTCATGGCTGAGGATCGTGACCACATTTAAATGTCGCCATCTTTTGAGCGACCAAGACTTTCCATCCTTCTCGATCTTCCGCTTCTCTCAGGGCAGAATGGATGGTGCCCCCAGTCAGCTCTTTCACTCGGTCGCTCTATCGCGCAGACGCTCTTCCTCTGCTTTGCCTTCCCTGGAGGCTACCCAAAACTACCAGTCTCTCCAGGTTGTCCGGTCCGCGCCTGACAATATGTCTAAAAAACTGCAGAATTCTTCTCAGACATATCGTCGAGAGCCGTTCCTTTATCTTCAGTCTCTGGATGATTGACTGGTTTGTCTTGTGCTCCGTCTAAGAAATGCAAAGCATTCGGCGCCAACACCACATCTCAAAGGCATCAATTGCCTTCCATTCTCTTGCCTTCAGGGTCCACGACTCGACTCCGTATAGAAATATCGAAAACACTAATGTTTGCACAAGCATCATTTTTTATCATTAAATATATGTAATATACTTAACAGCCCACATGCTCAGCGTAGGTAAAAATTCAGTTTTTATTGTATTTTCAAACCATGATCCTGGACATTCCTTAAACGTTGTAGATAATCTATTTTTATAGTTTTGAAGCCTTATTATCCTTTATATTTATTTTAAACATTTTATGACTGCATAAAATATTTTTATTACATAAAATAGTATTCTTTTAAACCTCTCGCTCTAATGTTTTAGAATATAGTCATATTTCAGTACGTAATTAATTTGCAGTGGTGTTAAGATTTTTTACATTTATTAATTTTTATACGCATTTATAAAACCATCAGTATAATTTATATCGACATTATTATAGTGAAATATTTACAATAAAAAATTATATTGATAATCTCTGTGATCCCAAATTTGACAAGAATTAGGCATTTTATTATTCAAAAAATCGGC
Source organism: Rhyacophila brunnea (assembly GCF_057557595.1). NCBI lineage: Eukaryota > Metazoa > Arthropoda > Insecta > Trichoptera > Rhyacophilidae > Rhyacophila > Rhyacophila brunnea. The sequence goes on along the minus strand of NW_028232796.1, from coordinate 18,467,860 downwards.
AAGATTAACACATTTGAAGATAATTCTAAAGATACCTAATATAAGCTATGTCTTTGACTATTCAAGTGTGATAAACTAAACATCTTACGAATAATGATTGCTTTATAATAATTATTTACCTAAGAATAAGGTACTTAGTGTTTTTTTTAAATACGCCATTTCTTTTGGCATTATCCAGTGGTTAAGCTACAACATACGGCCGTAACCATAAATTGTATAAATGTCCAGAACCATGGTTTGAAAATGCAATAAAAGCTCCATTTTGACCTACGCCGAGCATGTCCCCCCTTAATAAAAACTTTGTTTCAAACCTGTTAAATGATTTACATTCAATGAATCAGTATGTCTCACACACACTCCTCCAGCCAGACGATTTGTATGAAAAATTTAACACGGTGTTCGATCCAAGTCCAACCGCTGAACATGACTATTTATACATATATTTTTATATTCAATTTTGAATAGACATATTTTTTAAGAGTGTGTTCTTGTTGAAAGTATATCAGAAAAAATACATTATTAAAAATAATTCAAGAAAACTAATTATATTACAGAACCGGTCGCTCTAAAGATTGTAATACCTCAGAGTACATGATATTAAATAATATGATATTGTATTTGCTTGAATCATAGTCAGGACAGTATCTCAGAGAATAGAGCATTCAATTAGACAGTGAAAATGTGTGATGTTCAACATTCACTTTATTCTAGGATTTTTTCATAAATAATTACGTATGACTAATCGGGTTAATTGGGAGATTTTGATGCTTTGAAATATGTTGAATTCAGGAAACTCACAAAATATAATGGGAACTGAAATAATACCTATCAGGTGTGGAGTAACAGGCAGCCGATCTCGAATGTGGAAGAATATGGGATAAACGTATACACGTGTTACAAATACGCCTGTCCTTCGTTCTGACAACTGCTCTCAGTTTATGCACTGACGCTCATTCAATATTGGTGTATTTGAAGGTTGCAACACACACTATTGTAAGTTTTTAATGTGTGGTTCATTTTCGTAGGACACACATTCTAAACCCTGCGTCAAAGTGTAGTATATTGGGGTATAGCCTATCGGAATTACATTTATCTGTGGTTGAATTCCTCAAAAGTTTCGTATATTTTGGCGTATTTCTTCATTTTATAAATATATACTCAATGTATAACTTAAATAAGTTGAAATTCAGATACATAACTTTGTTATTCAATAGTTCAAATTGCTATAGTTGTAGATTCAAGTCGCATTCGATACGTTGATCAAAATTTCTCAAGTTCCATATATTATCATTTTAAATATTTGTAATGAAACCAGGATCTTTTTAATGCTTATAATAGAAACAATATCTACCTACGCCATTTGTTAATCCGCTTTCGCTTTCCCTCAAAGTAGAGCTTTTGGCAGTCTTTTGCCACAAAAGAATCGTCTTAACTTAGCGGATGAAAAAACTGAATAAAAGAAATAGTTAAGACATCCTTGTCACTTAACAACTAAAACATATAATTTTTATAATACTGCCACCCAGTACTAACTTAGCGTATCAAGGAAAGCTTAGAGGCGTATATCGTACGATTCTGCTATTATTATCCGTAGCAAAAAGAAATTAAGATTAATTATTTTTATCACTCTAGTCTGCGCAAAGCTAATGGGATATTTTTATGTAGCTTCTATCAACATTCATTAGTTTTGACACATTAAAATATATATCTACCATGTTTTAATCGTAAAGAGTGATATTTCCAAAGACGTTGAATTTTTCTCCATAGTAATTCTTCCTTCCTTCTTCCGGTTGGCGAGGGAGATAGGAATGAGATAAGTGCAAACTATTCGTATTCGATATGGCCAATTTATTTAGTAATTAATAAAGCAATGCCCAAGGTCACATATAATCAGGCCGTGGTACTAAATTACAAGTTATAATGGTAGTAGCTATTACTTAACTTCGAATGCTATGCGGTAACCTATTTGCACTTAATAAAGACTTTTGACCGTATATTTCATGCATATTAACTAACCTATTACTACAATAACATGAAATAATCATAATTTTTAGAATACACGCACATTTAATAAAAAATAGAATCGACTTTCTGAAGGGATCTTAAACTGTTTTAAAATATTTGCTATTTTAGATATTATGTCGGCGTTAATAGTAATAAATTTGATAAAAAAAACAAATCTCAAAATCGAAATGTCTTTCAGTTTATTTAATAATTAGTCATAATATATAGCTTCACGTTCATATATTTATACCTAACACTTTTGCTAATACCTTTTATTTTTATAATATATTGCCATCCATACTGAAATATATAAAGAAACATTAATTAAATAAACCACTGTTTTTATTCAACGAATAATTGACAAAAATTATTAACGCAGCTTGTTAAGCATTAATTTATGTAAGAACTACTAGTTAAAATCGTCGTAATTAAGTAGAATGCCCGTAGTTTAATTGGAAAAGCACACCAGCGCAAATCCAGCGGTTACAAGTTCAAATCCTGTTGGGTGTCTTTTTTTGGTTTTTCTAGTACGTATATACATTAGTGCTTTTCAAAATATATATGATAAACATTTTTGGGAAACCAAAAAAAACTTTCCAATTTATTTTCAATACAAGTATTCTTATTATTGCAATCGTAATTAGTTAATCTTAATATATTTATTGAACATGTATATATTATGTAATTAGATAAGTATATACTTTATAATTTAGTGTCTATATTTTTTGACATCAAAACTATTACAAGTTAACTTTCGCTGCTACTTTTTACCTAACTACAGTTTCACACTACGTGGTCAGTTTGATAACTAACTTACCTATTTGATAAGTATGTTTAACCATGTTCTCAATACTCATTGACATAATATTATGACTCTTCGATAATATATCAACGGACACAATATATTGTATTTGGGCTACTTTTATGTTATACCAGTAACATGGTTTTTTTTCATATGATCTATTTCAGAATTTATAACGATATAATATGACATGTACAAACTTTTTTTTAATCATATAATATACAGCTCCAAATATTTTTGTACTGCATAGATTAATTATTAAGATAATTAATATTTTATTTTATTTTTAAAAAAAGTCTTTCACAAATACTTAGAGATTAAAGTTATATGTGTATCATTTTCTTTTAATCACAGTAAGTATTTTCCTAACAAAATACTGTTATATATGCAATCTGACCTGATGCAATATCGATGTAGATGCAATCTAGAACGTGAACTTATTTCCAATGTTTACTCGACTTAGATTTTCAAAAGAGATTTATTATCTTTTCACTTTGAAATCTCCATCAAAGCTAAATTGAATACTGTGCAAATATACATTTTAATATAGAAACAAACAACATAGATAGTTATATTCGTTATCAAATTTTCATAGCATTACCGTGCTTATATCATTTTCTGAATGATCGATTATAATAATTGTTGGGAATTGTGGATCATTTGAAGATCGTTAATAATCAACGTAGTTTTAATATACGATTAACTTTATTTATATTCAAGTGCATGAATATTATTATACAAATTATTATAACAGATTACATTTTATATGAGCGCACTACAAATGACCGAAGAGAACTAACTAGATCACGCCGTATACACAAGTGAAACATAAAACAGTAATACGTATTTAGCAGCGTCGCGCAGCGAGTGCTAGAGTTAAACACGTATTTATTTTATTCTTATATTATTAATTATAATATGTAATTATGTTGTTATATCAGACGGCTATATATCAACAATAATAACCATTAATTTACTTAACTCCTACCGTATTGCATCGATTATTAGATGATTTTTTTGCGTCTGTAAATTTTGAATGCGTTTTATAATCTCTGCCAAAAATATAGCCTCCGAGACCATCACGAAGGCAATGCGTATCTATTGAATTATTGGTTGTTATTTTTGATGTAATTACTACCCTATTGCAATACTTTTGACGTTTACAAACCTTTTAACAATAATTATTTAAGAAAAACATACGAGTCTTGCTTATAAAAATGAAGCCATCCATTAATCCCTTTTGATAAGATAAAAAGTACCAGCATCAAAACTTGCATAATGAGTGTCAGCTGCTTGGACAAAAATCCCTGAGTCAATAGAGAATCACAAAGGGTGCATTAATAAACCCTTTTATATCACAGAAGACAATATTGTATAAGAAATATATTTTCAAACTCCGAATATCATATTAGGCAAAAGTATATAAACAATTTGCCTTTTACCTACTGCTTTGTATTGTCATTATTACTTTTATTTATTTTATATTTAACTTAATAATTTCTAAAATATAACGATTTAAAAATAATGTATTCAAATAATAAGGATGCGTCTTGTAATCGATGTAATACAGTATTAATAATATAATCTTTTTGTGTCTTTCACTAGTGAAGATCCTAACTCTTTTTAAATGTCCTAGTTAAGTATGTTTAACGATATCTGTATTTTGTCGTCTGCATAACTTACAGCATTAGAAAAAATAACAGTATAGTTTTCTTCCAATTCGTTTCAATTGGTAAGCAGTTAAAATTATAATAGACGAAACTGGTATTATAATTCATGGTATTTTAACATAATGACAATAAAAAATAATAATAGCTTTTAAGTACATAGTGTAAATACTAAAAAACTAGGTATATTTCAAAAGATCAATTAAACATTATATTTAGAATTTAAAAGATCTCTCAGTATAAAAACCAACAAATGGAAAATTTTCACATTACTAAACACCTGAACTAGAACCTTTTTGAAAATTAAGATTCCGCTCGATGGAAAATATGCCTAAAATTCTGTTTTGTTCTGTTTCAGCACTTTCAGCACGCGCTCGTTGTCTTGATGTAACTAAAGTTTATTAATTAATAACGGTCAACTAATGTCAAGTAACTGGGTTGCGCCTGGACCTGCGAGAATAATTTGGATTATAAGTAGGAGGGAAATATTGGGATGAGAGCCACCATAATTATCCCAACCAATAACGTTATAAAAATTCTGTCTATATTAACTGATAAACAAAATAAATAGCTAATTAAGGGTGTACTTAACTTTTTGTGAAATTATTCATTCACAAAATCGATATGTTATCCCAAGAGTAAGGGTATCGTCGCAACGTACTTTCAGCGAGAAATGCAAACAGAAACGCTAAGTATTAAAAAGAAACTTCTTTCCATTTGAAAACCGGATGATGTTTGAGTAAAGGAAAAACGTCAATAGCTTAGTTGCTTTTCACCTTTAGAATTTGGATTTCCATTCGCAAACGAAACGTCGTCCGTAATGTCGTCTTTAGCTCCAATACGTTTTCAAGTTACATCAGCGTCACTAGCTCCATTTTCTCTTACTCACCGCAGGGTGCATTAGATTTTATTTAGAGTAACTGTCACTCACTTAAAAGATTACCGTAGAAACAGTCTACATTAAGAATAACTATGCGACAAACAGAATGACTGTTTTAAATTGTTTTTATTTTAGCGTAAACTGACCTTAAGGAAAGGAATGTGACACTAATATGCATTATAAAGTATCCGGGTAGCATTATTTGCAAAAAGGTGATGATACTAAAGTAAAAGAATCTGAAAAAATAAATACAATCTATATAACATTATATAAAATACTAATTATGTTTGCTTGTTCCTTCCAGTTTTGAATTAGTGTAGGATTGCGTATTTTGGATTCGATTTTAATTTGGTGATCCTTTGTTTGACTTTTATAACTGTCAGATTTTTTTTATTTTGACATATATGTCTAGTTTAACTAGTTATTTTGATATTTAAAAATCTAATTATTATTATTTTGTTAAGTAAGACATAACATCGTGCGAAGCTGGGTACTTCATTTAGTTTTAAATATAGAACATTCGAAATAGGTGAAGTGAACATTCCTGTCAGATCGATGAATTTATTCTAATACAAATTCATTGAACCTTTGACAATCGAGTAGGTTAAGTCGGAACGTATAATCTCCTATATATTATTATCTTAAGAGATTTTGGAAAATACGTCAACTTTTTTATTTAAATACCACTTTGTTGATTATTAAAGGAATTCACTTCAATTTTTGGAGTCTCGAATCTACTTCCATTTGAATCGGGCACAATCTGATAAAACTCGACACAATCACAGATAAAATCATTTTTAAATCGCGTTTTATATCCGTCACCATGCATTTTCACTACTTTACTGTCTATCTACCGCAAATTGATTATAATGTCGCTTAATACTGTCTGTTTAATCGAAATTTCACAAATCTAAATTAATATTCCACAAAATTATTCAAATCCGTAAGTAGCACATTGGCGTATTCTTGAGTTTTACATATTTCCTCACTAATTATTACGAAAATATAATCTAAAACCATGTCACTGCTTTTTATCTGTCAAACTAATTGACTTGATGATTGTCATTTGTTTTCTTTTGCGAACGATTTCATTTGACGTGTCAGAATTCAAATTTAGAATTTGCAGAATTAATCGAAAAAATGTGATTTGTTATTGTAAGAAGAGTTTTCTGTTAATTAATAACAAATTTGATTTTTTTAAATACTTCTTTGTGGCGAACTCTTTTTTATTGAATAATTACCTAGGCTACTAATTTCCATAGATATAATCATATTAAGTTGCCATTGCAAACAATGAAAGAAATTAATACGAATTGTTATAGTTAACAAAATGTGTGATATTGTATAATATCTACCTATTTTTATCATCCTTATCATTATCAATCTTTACCTATCCACTGCTGGATGAAGGCCTCCTCAGCCTTATTCTACTCCCTACTTACACATGAATTATTATATTCATCAAAATCAGTGATATTATACTATCTACCTTTCTATATTTATAATGACATTATTATCACGAGCCTAATTAAATCCACTGCTGGATGAAGGCCTCTCTACGTTGATTGTATTCTTGACAGTATTGAATTTCATAATCATCATCATCAATCCACTGCTGGATGAAGGGTTCCGAAACGTGATTCTACTACTATCGGTTCAACGAATTTGTGTATTATACCTATTTCTATCATCCTTATCATCATCGACCTGAACTAATCCACTGCTGGATAAAGGCCTCTCATGCCTGATTCTACTCCTTAAAGTCATTTGAATTGCTGTATTTATCAAAATCGGTGATATTATATCTATTTATATTGCCATTACCATCATGAGCCTGAATCAATCCACTGGTGGATGAATGAAGTTGTTTGTATTTCTGTCGATCATATGAATTGCTATATTTATCAAAATTGCTGATATTATATTTACCCATTCATAATATCGTCATTATCATCATCAACCAAGTTCAATCCACTGCTGGATGAAGGTTATTTCAACCTAATTCTACACTTCTTAGTCATATAAACTGCTACATTTTTTTTAAATTTGTAATTTTATATACCTACCTATTTATATCGTCATTATCGTCATCAACCTGTATGAATCCACTGCAGAATGAAGGCCTTTTTAAGCTGATTCCACATTTTTAGGTTTTATAAATTCCTATTATTATCAAAATTGGTCTATTCTTCTAAGATATAACATGTATTGCTTTCTTATTTATCAACATTTGTCTCGATATAAATGTCCCGCACAGGGAAACTATATTGGTTAAGGTTAATTTTGAATTAAAAATTTGATTTTTAAATATTATTCTATGGCTGCAAGCATTTATTTTTTATAGACAATGAAACAAAACAATGTTTAAATTTGTTTTTAATGCTACTAACCTTTTTTTATTATGTAAATGGTACCCGAAAGAGATTAATATTTGGATATATTGGATCTCTTTTAATGATATACACATAATATTGCTGTATATTCGAATGAATGAGATATATAATTATTTATCATATTTAAATGCACATACCTACACATATATTGTATTAAAATTAAAATGTCATTGGTAGCAATCGGCAATTGTCAGCTGTTCTGCTAGGCTAAGCAGCCTGAAGTGGTGTCAGGTGATATTGTGAAGGCCTAACTCCAGAATAGACTACGCATATGACTCCAAATTTGTATTGGCAGTGACGACATGCAAATCGTAAAACTGACAAATCAGCGAAATGCCAAAATGTCTGACGTAAATGAAAATCCATCCCAAAGGGAAAACTATGGCGCTGCCTATACATACTTTACAATTATATTAAAATCCAACACCATGTCATTATGACGAAAAGCTGTCTGCAACACCTAGCGAGACAGACTGGCGAGAGCCAGCTGGCTCAGCTAGAAAATATATTTACGAATGAGTAAAGTGGTCAAATAGCAGTGGTGGAATGGTGAGGTGTGGTCAGACGGGCGTTAACCTAGATTAAACCGTAGTTGACCTGTTTTGATCAAGATTTGAAAAATCAAATAAAATTAGTCCATTTTTATATTCTATATATCTGACTACTTTTTATTTCGCATTTAATACGAATCAACTCACAAAATAATATTGTAAAGTAATATAATGTCAGCCAAGCACAGGTGTGCTTAGAAATTTTTACTACATTATAAATATATATTAATTTACTAAGTACTCACTCCGCCCCGGGGTGAGTATAGCGATGTATTTTCTTGTCTTCTTCTTTTAAGTGGAGTGAAGCTATTACGAGAGTTATACCCAGTGAGAGTAAAAGAGAGAGAGATACACTGTATTTTAGTGTCGATTATAAGCGAGAATATTCTTTGATCTAAAAGAAAAATCGTTTCAAACTCATCAGAGCGAAATAACATAACGATCTGATTTGCTTGAGCAAGGAACTCGTAAATTCGAATAATATTTTTTCCCGCTTTACATAAAAGGCTTTGGTGAAAAAATATATAATAACAAGGCAAGTTTGATATTGACTTTCAATATATTTTTTAAAATGAATACTTTTTTAAATATGTACGCTTTAATGTACGAAGATAAGTATATTACATTTTTCCACACCATTATTATTCTTCTATAGAAGATTGTTTATCTATAACTGCTCTTATTCAAAAGGTTTGTATAATCATTTAAAAAAAAAACTCTTTTCTCTTTCAATATAAATTGACATCGAAATAGATAATATATAATTATAAATATTGAAGCATAATAGGCTTCGAGCCTTTTCGAAAAAAAATGTGTATTCAATATACCAATATTGAGTATTCAAAATGTAGAAATATTTATGTTGCCAAGATTTTTTTATTCGTTGTTAAATTTTTCACCTTCAAAATAAATGATAAAAAAAATTATGAGGGGTTTTTCTATTTTGAATCGATGTGTAGAAGAAAGCAGTAAGTAAATTATCATTTTCGGTCCTGTGCACGTAGACATTTGGACTTCTATTTAATATCAGATGATTAATATACAAGGAATGATAACTATTTTTGCTCCACGTACTGGATTCTTGTTCTGAATATAACACACTACAAAAACAATACGTGTTTTTGCTAGACGCAGAATTTTATTCCACATCCATCGATTCAGAAACGGATGCTAACCAACTACTCTACCATGGATTTGGATCAATTTCATTATTATCATCAGGGTTGCAACAACCTGCGATGTACTCTCGCATTCTACAATAACTCTCTCTGTCAATCTCTATCCATAGTAACTGCTCACCAGTTCGGTACTCCAAATATACATCAATCATGTGTCACTCCACATAGCGAGATATTTTTGGCCTGCCTTTTCTATTGTATTCCATTATTTTTCTTGATGTTACTCGCATTTTCAGTTAATTTTCGTTCATTTGGTGTACTTGACATGGTTAACGTAGCCTTTTATTCTTACTGGATTGAACCGTACATTGACTTTTCTTTAATTACTTCAATAATTAATATCAGATTGGCAACATAAAATACTAAAATAATCATCTTTATGCATTTAAGGTTTATATTTATTGTATATTTTAACTTAGGTCGAAAACCATAATTAAAACATTTTTGTGCCTCCTGTAAAATTTGATTTTTGTATTTTTTTTTCTTTTAATAGTCGTTTTATCATATTCATTCAACCTACAAATCATGCATACTCTAACGTAGTCATTCACAAGCATAGTCTAAGAAGTTCTTCTTGAGATACCTTTAGTACAACTTTGAAAGGTGGTATCGTTATTTACACCACAATATGTGTGCTAAAGGGATATATGAAAAGGTGCCAGATGGTAGAAAAAGGCATGTGTGCAATTTTAGATTAAGGTATGTGAAGGCAAGGAAGGTACTGCAAGGATTTATTTATACCTGAAATCCTTAACATGAAAAAATACGCATCTTTTCATAATTGTAACAAGTTCTGGAGAAGCGAGATCTTTGTGAACTTACATTTGCGTCAAATAAAATTACAATATAAAACATAAAGCGTGTCTGTTTTTATTTTGTGATATCAGTGGACACCTTTTTCGAGCCTTACTTCGCATAGTTTAATTCGGATTTCAGCGGTTCATTTTAGGAATAACGGGTTTGCTCTCTTCTTCAAGTATATTACACGAATTTCTTAGTCCACCTAGTATTTGACGTTTTATTTATATTTTCGGTAATTTTATACGATATTTAGTCGACATTATTTTGTTCTAATAATGAATTATTGGCGAATCCTTTCATATATATTGTTTAAATAATCCATATGCGTAATGTAAAATATATTGAGTCGTATTGTGTTTTGTACTAACAGTAGGTACCATTTATGCCTTGAGGCACAATATAATATTCGCTTCCGTCGTATATTTATATAAGAAAAAAATATTGTTTCTTTGTTAATATAAAATAATACATTTGCAAAGTAGAAAAAAATTATGTTCATTTTTATATAGTTTTACGAAAACATCATATTATATTATTATACGTTGTTTACAGTGCCCTAAATATCATAAAAGTACATACATACTAAGAAAGTGCGAGACTATTTGTTTTTTGTATTATCATACATAATATCCGGCGTTGTCTTGTAAACATCTTCTCAAAATATAATAAGAAATATTTTTATAAGTAGATACATACAAATTTATCGTTATTATCATGTGTATCGTATCTTGGGAATTCATGGTCTCCTTCAGAAACTTTTTCCATTCTAGGAGTTACATGCCTACATTTTTCCAGTTATTTTGGCTAATCATTTTTAAATATCTTATGACACAATTTTCATAACTTACTTTTAACTATCCAGGTCTTTAAAAAAATATTAGATCATAATTTCACATACATGGAGATGCAATGAAAAAAATCGTCTCAAAGTATTGATTTTTTCTTGTGATATTAAGTTAGTTTTTTAAAGACTCGTTTCCGTTTTATTTTTATTTTTTATAATGTCGTTGGTTCGCAGTGATTTCTCGTAAAATATTTTATTACGGTATGTAACTGAAAAATAATATTTTACGATAGCCGAAAACTGCGAAAAACATAAAAAATGATAAGTAGTTTTATATTATAACCGTGTTCTACGTATAGGTTACTGGTTTATTTTATGCAGCAGTGTTGCTTTTATATTTCGGTTTTTAAACTGCAACATAAATTTTACACTGTCCAATCGTAAAGTGAAAATCGATCAAACTAAACTATACACCGCAGCATAAAGTTTTCAATTTCCAATGAGAGCCTAGGTAGAATACAAAGATATAAAAAGTAAACTTATAAATTACAAGTAACTACAAACACCCTACATATAGAAATGTAGATGTCATGGACCAAGTGATTTGTGTCATTACGCCCAATGCTCGACCCGAGTAGTAAATATTTTTTTTAATTTATGATTATGACATGCCATTTATTTTATTTTATTTTAAAAAGTATAATTTTTAAAACCCTCAGAACAAGACCAATTTAAAGAATTCAAAAAAAATGGACGGAGTGAGTACCTAAGTCTTACATTTATGGATGAGTGCTTTCACCTATATTAATTCTCCTCTCTAATTCCTATTCCCTATTCTAATAAACCTCTACTAATGACATTATTAACTTAATCGTAACAGACGTCTGGTGCTAGCCAAAATATTTTATTGATAACGTTATTATACTTGCTTTCTGTAATAAAAAATCTAGCACTTTCAAACCTTAGTATATATAGTAGGTATTGGATAAAAAAAATACTATATTTGAATAAGTCCATCAAATTTTATTAAGTCAAATAAAAGACAGCAAAACTACAATGAAAACTTACCACGCAATTATAACATCCCTAAAATTCTTACTAGAAAGCCTCAAATAAACGGGACTTAACTCGGTGTTGCCGGCAAGCTTAGGATATCTCATCTTAATCAATATAATATGTTCAAAATGATTGGGTGACTAGGCACAACGAAATAATGACCTAACATAACCTAAATAGATTCCACAAAAATTAATGTTTCATTTTTCCCCTGGCTATTATATTTCGTCATGTTCTATTTTGTCACTGTTCTGTTTTGTCATGTTCTGTTTTGTTCGGTTACCGTCCTCTACACACAACATACATCACTATGATGTCACAACTCTGAACTTTTTATTGACCTGCCTATACATGTCTTACCATGATTGATTTTTTTCAAAAATGTGTAGTTAATGTAGTAAAATTATAATCTTCCACTCAGCCACTTTTTATCTCCTGCCAAATAAGGACAATTGTTACCACGTACTTCTACTGAAGTAGTTTTTTTTATACCTCTTGAGTAACACTGGACTATATTTAGCTATCAATAATCTCTATTAGTTGAAATCTGTATTATTTCCAACAGTTTTATTCGCTTCCTTATCTTAACTTGGTCTTATTCCTATTAACAAGGAGGTCGTATATGCAACTCTCCCCTAGTCCTCTACTAGTGTAATAGCTCTCCGAGTGCTCTTATGTATTTATTTATTTTCTGACCACCAATTGTAACCGTACCAATTATGCAGTACTTTTTACATTATATGCTCTTAATATATATTGAAAAACTGGGGAAATGAAATACATCCCTGACGGACTCTTCTCTCGGTTCGGAAAGTTTCTATAATATTTACTCTGCGTGGCATGCCTTATTTACTCTTACCTTTATGTGGCTATTAATATATAGTTTACATATTATATAAACAGATAGTTAATAAAGCATAACATCATAGGGGTGGGGTATAGAATATGTTCCCGAGTTTTTTTGCCCGTAATAAAAACAATGTATGTAAATAAATATAATACATTATATTAATAATAATATATGATATTATATGTTTATACGTAAATAGCATAATACATCAGTATAGAGTTTGCGGTAGCCCACCTGAGCCGAAACCGCGACATTTAGTCAAAGACAACGTAGCCTCCCAGGATCTCTATTTGGATTTTGACAAATCCATGCGGCGTTTCATGGTAGACACTATTTGTCTAGCGTTTCTAGTACACCTTGTAATATAAGCTATGGTATACCTCTTTTATTTCATCCAGCGTCAAGAAAATAATGGCAATTTCGTATTACCACTTATTTGTCAATATCTTTTGATTTATTATACCGAACAGTTAAAAAATACAACATTAAACGGAAATAAGTACATCAATAATTGTACAATGACAAAAATTCTATGTAAACTAAAAATAAGATTTTTTGCAGTACGTTTAAATAATATTATAAGTAGTGAAGATTGAAGTGATTAATTTGGCTAAATTGACTTCAATATTAAATATGCGATTTTAAATTCTATTTATCGTATTTTAAAATAATTCATTATTAAAGGGGGACATGCTTAGCGTAGGTCAAATGGAGCTTTTGTTCTTTTTTCAAAGCATGATCCTGGACATACCTTAAACGTTGTAGATAATCTATTTATATAATTTTGAAGCCTTATTATCCTTTATATTTATTTTAAATATTTGATGACTGCATAAAATATTTTTATTACATAAAATAGTATTCTTTTAAACCTCTCGCTCTAATGTTTTAGAATATAGTTATATTTCAGTACATAAATGTGCAGTGGTGTTAAGATTTTTTACATTTATTAATTTTGAAACGCATTTATAAAACCATCAGTATAATTTATATCTATATTATTACAGTGAAATATTTGAAAATAGAACAAAATCTCCATGTTGACCTACGCTGAGCATGTCCTCCCTTAATATTCTTTAAAAAATATATGTATATTTATCAATATTTTAAGTATTTGAAGAAGCTACAAGTCAATTCGAAATAATAAAATTATACACTTGACTATGAAATTAATAACACCATTTCATTCACCATACTAATGGATATAATCCTTTTTATTTCACGTAGAAAAATGTTATGATGTAAAAACAGTTCCTAAATCACTTTTTAATTAGATGTCACATTACATATAATTTAAAAAAATATATTCCATTGAAAAAGGTTATAAAATATTTTTACTATGTTCATAACAACTGTATATTATAATTTCAATATTTTAGCCTAATTCGTATTTTTCCAAATACTAAAATATTTTTAAAATATCTCTTTTTTTATTGTAATAGTAAGACATAATCGATCGTTTGAAAATAATATCCCATTTACAAAATCTTGAAAATTTTTAATTATATTATGTTGTAATTTATAAGTCAATTTATTCAACTTTGTCACCGGTTCAATAGTAATGCTGTATGATGAAGTGGCGGTTATCTAGTTACGTTGAGAATACTAGTATTTTAATTCAAACGTAAAATTTCGGTGGTCTCTTTTAAGTATTGGTAAAGCAGGTCCAATCATCCTTGAAAAAAGTGGAGGACCATGAGGATTGAAGAATCTTGATTGCATAGGCCATAACTGGATGATTGCAACCGTGATAAATTTATTAAATAGTTTTGTTTTTCACCTGCAACGCTAATTTATGCTTTGTATCGAATAAATATTGAATAGATATAAAAATATAGTATACGCTGAAGATGACTATTCAACTTAATAATGGTAACATACCATTACATTGAGTACTGAGAGCCTATTCAAACTGGGGGACGATATCTGCCATCGAAGTGACGGCAACGCGTTTAAAATAATTTGGCATTTCATTAACGACTACCCAATACTAAAGAAGGAGCGATAGGCTCTCGGATAACATAATTACCAAAATACCATCCAAAAATCTTATGATATTCTATATAACACAAGAATAGGTAGTACATAAATATATAATATAATTCTGGCTAATAAAAAAAATAAAGAAATAAATAGAGGAACATGACATAGTATGCATTTTAAATTTTTAGTGGAATAAACGAATCACCTTGTATGAATATTTCATTATAATTCTTGGGTTACTTATTTAGATTGACTTGGTATCTTAGTTTCCCAGTTCAATATCTTTGGGATATGAGTAAGTTAAGAAGGATGCAAATATGTGTAATATAATGTAATGTTAATTATTTTCCTGTAGCCAAAAATTAAAGAAGCCCATTAATATGACTGCCTAATCTAAACGAAATCTTGACTAATTAGTATTATTGTTGATAATAGATATTGGGGAAAAATCTATACTATCGTTTGGCTTTTTTTAACTTAACAATTAATTATAGCGTCCTCCCACCTAAGCTATTAATTTTACCTATGTTAGTGAAAGAGGTAGATTAAAAAATAAGCAAGAATTCATTAATATCTTTCAACGGCATAATAGCAGGTTATTAATGAAGTTTTTTTTTAAGTTTTGTGCGTGATTTTTAATTTTGAAAATTAAATTAATGTTTCAGTTTTTCATAGCCATTTCTGCATTTGTTTAATTCTATCGTTACAGAAATCAAATCAAATGTTTATGCATAGATATAATCCGAAAAATAAATTACGCTTTTTCAATGGGATGACAAAGTGGTGTGTCTGTTTATAAATGACAGTCTCTTACGAGACTATTTTATAAAATAACGTTCGCATTTGAAAATATTTTGGCAATTCATGTTACACAAGCTAATATGCGGAAAAAATATACTTAGCTTCTCGATAAATTCAAATTACTGGAAAATATCAAAGTGAAAAAAATATATTTTTAATATTCCAGAAAAAATCCCATTCCAAACTCTCAATTGGAATTAGATAGCGTAGCAAAAATCAGAGTTACTTTTTTTATTTAGTCAATCAATAATCAAATATTTGATATTTAATACTTAAATTTTATTTTTTCACATTTTCTAAAATTGCAAATATTTTTAAAAATAATATTATATATATACAATATTTTCTTTATCGGTATTACAGTGTGGTGCTTGTACTTCTTCCTTTTGCAATGTTTAAGACTCGTTACAGATACCATTCTCACGAGATAATTAAATGGTTTTAAAACAGACGCACCTCAAATTGGAATCTTGCTTTATGACACTCTATCTAGTAGAAGGTAACCATAAATTATAAGATGACCATGCATAACGCGTTTCAAATAATATAGTCATGATTTTTATTTCAATAATATTAAACAATAAACCATTTCTTTTATTAAACGAATAATTCACAAGATTCGAGGATATAACAATATATAATATCGTCTCTGTTCTGGCAGAACACACTAACTGGAGAATACTAGTTTTGTGTAATTTGACTTTGAAGTTGTTAAAATGTTCGAAATGGTCTATCATGTGAGTTTATTAAGTAATCGTAAAAAGGATGACTTTAAAATAAAGACTGTTTATTTATTAAGAAGGTTTCCAGACGGTAAAGTTGGAAATAAGGAACATTTTGGTACCTATAACTAACTCAATATGTCATTTTTTCGAATTAGTGTCTTCTGCCAGAACAGTGACGATATATTTAACATAACTTGAAAATGCCTCAGATAATACCTACCAGAAAAAATCTTTGAAAAATTGCGTTATAATTTGAAAAGCATTTCATGTAGGAACCACCAGTTAAAATTATCGTAATTAAGTAGTATTGATTAAATCACATTGGCGTGATACCAGTAGTTATACAGGTTCAAATCCCGTCGGGTGTCGTATTTTTTTCAAAATAGATGTTGTTGATGATGATGTTGTATGTTTAATAATATACGCAGAAAGCCGTTATATAGTCTCAAAAAGTGTTTGTCTCAAGTATGTAAAAGCCCGCGGCGCTAATAAGTTTGGAGGCCCCTAGCGAAAAAAAATAAAGGCAAAGTCTTCACTGAGACTTTTTTAAAGAGGCACCTAGCGGAAAAATACGAAGTTTGCAATTTGAGACATTTTTTTGATAATTTAAAATTTTAACTGTATTAATGAATAAATATGTATCTGAAAACATTAAAAATAAAAATATTTTATATTTTAAGTCAAAGACAAACTTACAATTGTAAAAAATGTAATAAAATGTGAATTTGTTCTATCGGTCCGCACCCTATTATCTCTATATATATAAAAATCTCGTGTCACGATGTTTGTGGTCGAACTCCTCCGAAATGGCTGGACCGATTTTTATGATTTTTTTTATGTATATTTGTTAGGTATAAGAATAGGTTAACAAGTATATTTTATACCGCTAGGTGATTAGGGTATCTCTATCCAGAAATTTTTTATTTTATTTTTTTGACAATTTTTATTTTGTATTTTTTTTATTATTTAACATCAAAAAATACCTATAACCCCATATTTTAATTCTCCTACCCCCACCCTCCCATTTTTTAATCGCAATTTTATTATTTTTGTATGAACAAATTTAACCGTCGTTCGTATTTCAAACAGAACGAAATTATTTATGTTGTTGAATGACAGATGGCGCTACGTCCAATTCAAGAGAAGCGTCGCGTCATTTTGACATTTCATTCGGCATATCACAACGCAGTGCGTTTAAAATTTTGTACGATTTATTTCAATTTATCTATTTTTATGTGCGTGTATTACAGTGCACAGTGCCAGCAAGACGCAAGGGGGGGCCATTTAGGCCGTCGAACGAAAAAAGCAACAAACATGCAAAATAGTAGAGCAGAAAGAACAGACGAACAAATCCAACAAGAGAACAAAAACGTGCGTGTAAGCATGTCGCAATTGCGTGCATCTCAATCATAAGAGGCACGAGCTGAACGAAATCAACAACGACAATTGGAACGGAGCCAAGCGCGCCGGTTCGTAGTTAACACACGCAGAGCAAATGACCGACAATGCCAACAAGTACATCGAACATTTACATCCGCTTCATTCCTTCGTCTCGCATTCGAGTACGAGCCAGATATTGACTATTCCGCTTATCCGAAAGTGCTGATTGGTGCTATGGACAAAGAATGTCCCCATTGTCATGCGCTCAAATTCAAACATGAGTCAGCCGGGATGTGTTGCGCATCAGGAAAAGTGCAACTACCAGAAATTGAGATACCACCAGAACCATTGAACGGCTTGCTCATCGGCACGGTTCCAGATTCAAACCTGTTCCTGAAGTCCATTCGCACATTCAATTCATGCTTCCAAATGACTTCGTTCGGAGCAACAGAAATAGTTCATAATACTGCGGCAAATGGTCAACAATTCCATTCTACGTTCAAAATCAAAGGCCAAGTATACCACAAAGTAGGCTCATTGCTGCCAATGCCAAACGAACCACATAAATTTTTACAAATCTACTTCATGGGCGGTGAGGACATCAATCATGTGGATGCACGTTGCGGCTACAATGGCTTCAATTCGCCTATTTCCAGACGCATCGTCGGCAAACTGGACGCCCTGTTGAATGAGCACAATGAATTATTGAAATTCTTCAAAGCACACATGCACGAATTGCAAAGTGACAATCACGCTATTGTCATCAATCCTGATAAAACACCAGCTGGAGAGCACGTGCGTCGATTCAATGCACCTGTTGTTGACGACATTGCTGGAATCATGGTTGGCGACCGCACATCGACGCGAGAAATCGTGATTCGAAGAAGAAATAATAATCTGGAGTTCATCGCTGACACACACCGTTCATACGACGCTCTCCAATATCCGCTAATTTTCTGGAAGGGACATGACGGATATTGCATAAACATTAAACAACGAGATCCTGTCACAGGTAATTCATTCATTATGAACATCATTAGTCATTTTGAATTGAGAAAATGAATGGTTGATGTTTTTTTGTTTTTATCGGCGGTCATCGTCTACAGCGCTCTATTCCTTTTTCTGTCATAGATCCCATCCCCACACACTTACGATACATTCGTTATTTTTTATTTAAGGGGGAGACGCATGCCAGCAGAGAACCTAGCGGAAATATACGAAGCTTGCAATTTGAGATTTTTTTTGATAATTTACAATTTCAACTGTATTATTTAATAAATATGTATCCGAAAACATTAAAAAGATTTTTTATTTTTTTTTAAACTTAAAGATAAACTTACAATTGTAAAAAAATATAATAAAATGTGAATTCGTTGCAGAGTCAAATCTTATTATTGCATTATAATTTATGGTCATAATTATCTATAAAATTTAGTTTATTAAGTTTTAGATTTTATGTGTTGTAGATTTTTGACTAATTCATCGTTTTAATATTTTTTATATATATTTTAAAAAACATCGATTTTTATAAAAATATAAATGTGCATAACTTGAAATCCATTTTATTTCTATCAACTCGAGCTTCAATATTGTGACCATGCCTAAAATAAAATTTGATATAAATAAAAAGGATTTCAAGTTATACACATTTATATTTTTTTTAAAATCGATGTTTTTTAAAATATATATAAAAAATATTAAAACGACGAATTAGTCAAAAATCTACATCACATAAAATCTAAAACTTATTAAACTAAATTTTAATAATAAATATGGCTATAAAATATAATGTAATAATAAGATTTGACCCTGCAACGAATTCACATTTTATTACATTTTTTTACAATTGCCAGTTTATCTTTAAATTTAAAAAAAAATAAAAAATCTTTTTAGTGTTTTCAGATACATATTTATGAATTACTACAGTTGAAATTGTAAATTATCAAAAAAAAACTCAAATTGCAAGCTTCGTATTTTTCCGTTAGGTGCCTCTTTTCGCCTCTGATAGTATAAGCATCCCCCTTAACAACCAAAATATTCACTAGAAATAATTTATATGGCAGAACAACGTTTGCCGGGTCAGCTAGTAACATATATTTTTTGGTCATATTTTTTATTAAAATTTAGTTTATTAAGTTTTCTAAGCATCACCTAAGCGATTTTTGACTGATTCATAGTTTTAATATTTTTTATGTCTATTTTAAAAAACATCGATTTTTATAAAAAATATAAATGTGTATAACTTGAAATCCTTTTTATTTATATTAATATAAATATTTTATTTATATTTATAAAAATAATTGATTTGATATAAATAAAAAGGATTTCAAGTTATACACATTTATATTTTTTATAAAAATCGATGTTTTTTAAAATAGATATAAAAAATAATTTGATATAAATATAATAAAAATACCTTGCCTATTTTTTAAGATTACGGTAATTTCTGATGAATTGACTACTTCGCCTGCTTCATGAAAAACCGCCACTAATAATTTTCAAAAGTGACTGTTGATAATCGTATTTACTTCAAATTCCATTACAGAATTTTACCTTCTTATTCCAATATAAAATACGCCTTGACAAAAAAGTTTCATAAAAAAGTGTGCACATTTTTGCTGGCACTATCTCTCGAGTGAAATATGTGTTCCTATCTTTAGTTGTTTCTCCTTTTCGGATATTCGTTTAAGCTTTTTTCCATTTCGATATGGTTGGGAGAAATTAAATTTAATGCCATTTAATAATTTCATCGCAATTGGTAAGATGTCTTTAAGGACCGAACATAATATGGTAAATTCAGAATATAACGGACTTTGGATATAATGGACAAATTTCATATATACATCAAAATAATAAAATTCAGCTTTATCACACGCATTTTCGTAATTTTCAAGATTCTGCTACGAGGTTAACACATAACACATAAACAAAAAATGTAGTATTTGTTGGATATGTAACCAGTAAAAACACGAGTGAACATTTTTTAATCCCTTATTTGATTATGTAAAGATGTTAATTTATGTACGTGTGCGTTGCAACTCACCGGTCTTTAAATGGATCGGAGCGCTGTTCCAATTTGTGAAATCGGTAAAAAATATCACTCCGTCTGGTTGAAAAAATAATTTGACCAGCTTAAATATTACAACTTTTTTTGTTTGTAACTACATACCTAAATTTAATTTGTTTTGCGTAGATACATAATATGTTATTTTATTATATTATAATCTGCTCGAAGGTTGACAAGGAAAAGCTTCAAATACAGCTAACTTGAAATACAATCCAATTATTTTTAATGATAATATCATAATATATTATCTCGAATCAATTTTATTTTGTTGGCAACCCTGCTACTGCCTAAAGAAAGAGTGGAGTATTCATTGAAAATTTGTAATACAAACAAGATCGATTTAGCAGCACGGCACACTGTTCAGGCAGGTAAGAGCTTTCTAGAGATTTATGTGACTCTCTTTGTGAAACATATTGTCAGATATTTATCATATTCATGAGATTTTGCAACGCGATGTGTTCAGAATAATGTGTAGTTAGGACATTCCTTTTTCAACGTGAAAAATTGCATTCACATACTGTGGAAATGAGAACAAATAAACAATTAATTTAAAAACCAATTTATACAGGTAACGACTAGAAATCCATAAACATAATAAAACGTATTTACAGTTTGAGCATACATAATTCACAATTCAAATATTATATTATTTATTAATATATATTTTTCACACTAGATTTAAGAATGTTGGATTATGTATAATCAAAATAGGTTATGGAAAATTAGCTTAACAAAACTTAAGTATGTTTGTTTAATAATTAGAATGTTACATTTTTAAATCTTATGAATTATTCGTTGATTAAAAAAATAGTTAATTAAAAATTATTAGCAAGTTCAAGTAAGTAACAACAAAAAATCTTGGAGTGATCCGTGACGTCGGTTAGTAATTAAAGTAATACCTACTTTGATTTAAAATACAGAAGCCGATCGCCAATAGTAGCTCAATTTGGAAAGCGCTTCACTGAATATTAAAAGCCATTAGTTGAAATTTGTCACAATTAAGTATGACTCCTTTAGCATAGTGGTCCTGTATGCGTGGGCGCGATACCCGAGAGATGCAGGCTCGATTCCTGCGGGGTGTCTTACTTTTTTCAAAAAGATTTTTTTCGATTGGTTATAATATATTTTCTCAGAAGTGTTTTTAAAATTATGTATGTTAAATAGGTAAGTGCTTACAAAGATTTGAAAAAACTCACAATCTGGGCTGATTTCTAATTTCTAATTCTAATTAAGCGAATATTTTTTATTATGACAGTAAAGTATTTGAGGAATTATGTCAAATATTCAAACCTAAATAGATAAAAAGCGTTCGAAAATATATAGGGACAGTCGATATTTTTAAGAAGCCGATTATATCTTTATTGATTTTAAGATGAGTTTATATCTTTATTGATTTTAAGACGGGTTTATAGTTAGTCCATATATGGCCAGTTGAGCGACCGTTGATCTGGAAATTCAGTCGTGCGAAAAATTGTATTTTTCTGATTTATATTTAGCTTAGGTATAGTATATTCCGTCGAGTAATAAGGTTTCACGGGCTATTGCCTTCGGATCGCCCGAAAAATGTTTTTTATCGCCAAACGTTTACTGCCTAATAAAATAGTCTCATATAAAAAAAATATAATAATGTCATCAAGCATGTATTTAAAATTTTTCTATGATTAAATTTGATAAACTATTGTACTTAATCAATTTTCTTGCTGAAGATTTCTTTTATTCTAACAGAATGTAATATTGTCACGATTTCAGATTAAATTAAAAACTTTTATCATAATTATAGTTTAAATAAAAAAAAAACTAATTGGTGGCGCTTTTGGCAGTGGACTGTAATTTAAAGATGCTAGTAGATTACGGATCTAGAGAAGGGGTTTATACAGGGTGCCAGAAACTGGCCTTTTATGTTGAGAGGGCTGGTGCGCGCTGGAGCCGGTTCGGTGTTCACGCACTCACACACTGGTAAACGGATGGTTCGGAATGTTACTCTCACGGCTTTGCTTAGTTTTGGGATGAATTATGATGAAAAGTTCAAGATAGATGATATACGCGACGTTCGCTCAAACCTCTACTCTGTGGAGGCCCATATGATCCTATTAGGATCGGACATGGTCGGAAAAAAAAGTTATAACAAGCCCGCACGCGACCGCTTTCTTGATGTCACTCGAGCTAACTAACCGTTATTCGTAATCACGGTCATCTCATGACCCGTAACTGCTAGTCGTCCTGGTCTTACGATAATAATAAATAAGGAAAATAAGGAATGAAGGCCACCACAATTGGCCCAACCACTAATATTAACTCTTTGCCGATACATTATTGTTATAGTTAAATAAATGTGTTGTTTTTCATTGTATCAGTTTCAGTATTGACTTATATGTATAAAATTTTGGCGTTTTGGACCAAATGTGTATTTAATGATAAGCCATTTTGTTTATGTAGTGTTTTTATATATTTTAATTTTATGTAATCGTTATCATAGTTATACTCCTGTCATATTAGAGCAAAGTAACTCCTTACCTGAAAAAATAGTTCCCGTAAAGGGGAAACTTTGCATATGTAGCTGTTTGTTCATTGAAGGGTTCACCGATTTGAGGGTTTCCATTTTTTGTTGTCTTTACTACTACGTTATTGTTTCGCCATATGGATAATAATTAATACAGAAAACTAGATTTTGATTAATGTTTATTATTTTATTGTTCAAGTGCGACTCACTATTTATATCAATTAAGAGGAATTATAATACTGGTTGATGTTACCATACATAATATAATATGTATAATATTAATGCCCAGTAACGGCGGCATAAAACTATTTTCAAAAAAAATTAAATTTTACATATTTTATATGATCTAGCAACAAATAAGCTATTGTATCCCATTTATTCTTCTATTTTTTTCTTTTATTGTGTTAACTGTCAATACATGGTGGAACTGCATTATATGATTGATTAATTTATTAAAACGCAAAAAAATATATTTATTTCACTTTTTATTTAGTAAATTTGAACCGGTTTTGTTCGTCTCAAAGGTCTCAAAAAGTGGAATAAGTACAAAAAAATGCGTTTTATTAAATTAATCAATAATATTCTTCTTTTTTGATCATTTTATCTCAGTGGAGGTGAATGAACATGAAATCTTTGCAGGATATAATAAATTCACTAGATGTTATGCGATGGATGCCCGTCTTTGAATATCAGTTGTTAAAATTAATATACTCTATAAATATCTGATTCTAAGTTAATTATGTATTAATCATATTGCTTTTTTCCCGTACTGACATGGACTACTGCCAATCTCCAAATCCTAGGCATGCAATATAGTTCGACTGATGACCAATCAAATCACTATCCTCCCCTAATAAAACGCTGCCATCTTGAAATACAAATACTTATATTAACAACTGTATCGTTTTGCTTATTGCAGATTCCGAGGTCGAAGACTTGGGAGAGACGCCAGCTCGTTACCGTCCAGATTCCATAGGCGCCTTGTGCAGAGCTACCAGATTCACTGAGGCAGAGATCAAGAAAATCTATCGAGGATTCAAGGCCGAGTGCCCAAGCGGGGTGGTCAAGGAAGACGCCTTCAAGGTCATATACGCGCAGTTCTTCCCTCAAGGAGGTATGTAGATAGTTTAATATATCATTTTTATGAGAGGTCTATATGTTAATAAAATATTACTTTTAATTATTTATAATGAAAAATGTATTTACTGTTTGTTGTTGTTTCAAACTGGTTTGAGTCTTGATATGAATGAAAAAATAAACACCATCGCAATATTGATAAATATTATCAATACTACATAAAGGTAAGTACAATATTTCAATTTATTATTTTAATTCTAAATTTAACATATTATTGTTTTGTCATTCGGTACTTGAATTCAATTAAATGCCACCTGCAAAATAAATAATTACTACAAATTTCAAAAATTAGAATAACTTACCATATCATTATAAGATTACTTTCTTTATACTACTACTCGTTCAACAGTCACCACAAAATTCGTATTTGAATAGTTTTTTTTTTACTTAATTTAACGTATCATACTCCAATCATAATATGACTAATGACAATATAGTAATCACAAAAACTAACCATTTTTCTACTACTCCATGTAAGATTGTCAGCACGTAGATTGCTTGTAAACTGTGAAGCATCGCTGCAAGACAAGGGAATATTGACCACAGTGATATTATAATACATGTAACTATGCTACAAGGAAACGAAGTATGGCATTGTAAGACAGCATCCAGAACGCATGTCTCAGTCACGTGAAGGGTGTTACCAAGGACTGATGTGTCATTATACGAACCCATTTGTTTGAACTTAAGATTCGGCAGAGATATCAATAATTTATGTGATTGTTTCGACGCATTTTTTAAACCTGTAGAAAAATAAAGGAAAATGAGCTAATATATTTAAAAAAATATATATATATTTTTATACATTGCATTTTATAAATTATATAAAAGTCTCATTGATGGAACTCTAATACTACATGTTTTTAATCTAAACGTAATGACTATAATAATTAAACAAGACGTACGTTTTATCTTGTTCTTTGTATAGAAATGGAAGATTTATTGTTTTCCTCTATTTTCCTCTCTCCGATTGATTATGTCATATAGTTTACCATAAAGTATTTTTTTTAAATATACGTTAAATGGTAGTGGTATTTAAAAAAAATGAGTTGACGTGACCGAATCGTGTCGATCGGTGATTGATTGTTCGGTAGGCATGTGAGACACGGAGAGAAGTGACGTCATATCCGATTTGGATTCCATGCTTAATGCTCTACCTCAGTTGAGGCACGGTCTAAAAAGATCGTGGCTAGGCGATGCGCGGATTGCGGGTCGCAGGTGCAAATGACGCATGCCGAATGAAATATAATTTATCATATAAATCCAACATGCGTCCATTTAATGTTCTGTTTATTGTTATATAAGTAACAATAATAATATGTTCATTGACATGTTTTCTTTTTCAAGTAAATGCGTTACGTTTTTAGTCATCTTTACACGATTTAAGAATTAATACCCCCGTCACCATCACGAAACAAATTGACGTGTTCCCAGCTCGACGTTCTCTCTCCTAATGCCAGCGAGTCCAAAATTTCGTCGCGCCTATAGTTGAAAATTATTTGCCGTTTCACTGACGTATCGTCTTAATGTTCGTGATAAGGGAAGAGCAGTATACTGCATTAGTATTTTTATTTTCTAAAAACAACCGCCACTGAAACATATGAATCTATCACGGTCATTTTGAATCAGCACATTTACGGGCAAGAAATAATAAGGATCTTTGTCTCCAATAAAAGGAAATACATTAAAAGTTTATTTATGCCACCATTCAATTATTTCAACAAAAAAAACTTCATGTATAATAATTGTATTTTTTGATTAAAAAGTTTCTGATGGTGTATGAAGTGGTTCTGTGGATTTTAATATACATTTCTGTTTAAAATAGGAACACAACTGCATAGAATGAATTTGCAGTAAAAGAAGAATTTTCGCTCCTCTCTGACGAAAAAATAGATTTAAACTTTCGTATACACTGTCCGTAAAAACTTTCCAGATACTATAGTGGTCCGTTCAACATATTATTACTCGTAAATACTCCAATATACCCACACACACTCTAATACATTCGTATTTTATCCGTGCTTTTAGTGTTGCCAACTTTCGTCGAGAAGAATAATATCATAGAAAGTTATAAAGTAAGAAAATAAGCTATTTGGCAAAAAAAATAGTTTTCTTGAAAAAAAATGCTAGCTATTAATTATCAGTGTTGAACGAGAAAATCCTATGAAAAATACACTAGGTACATATCTTGAGAAAGAAAACATATTTTAGAAAAACCTCAGAAACATTCCCATTAGAAAAAATTCTACAAAAACCGACGTAACAATTGAAACTTTTGTGTGTGAAACTCACATCATTCACTTCCGTGGTGATTATTATTACTTTATATGTATAATAATTTCATCATTCATTACATCATCATTATTTCAATATTGAAAAAAATATAATAACTGCTTTTTTAGTTCTTCCGATAAAATTTTACGAGACTTATTGAAACTGCAGTGTAATCCAAAAATTACGTCAGAGCTTTTATATGAAGAGCTTTTTAGGAGAATTGGGAAAACTATCTACGTTTTTTCCCACCGTTAATTTATCAAAAAAAATGTATATCGTGGTATGAAAAAAATATAACGTCCCATGCCAGTTGCTATTTTTGCAAGCGATAGTGAAAAATACTAGATCTGGCAATAAAAACGTCAAATTAGCAGCGCTGTTGGTTTTACGTTCACTATTCATGTGTACTGGCCGTTGTGGAAAACTTTATGCATTAAATAATTATTATCCCTAGTTATAATAATGACCGAATCAGATGTGAAAATTTATATTAATTTAGAGTAGGTATTTTGGTATCTCGTGTTGATATGAAAAAAATGGCATCACTAAACTTAGATTTTATTGAGGGCGGACGTGCTCAGCGTAGGTCAAAATTGGGCTTTTATTGTATTTTCAAAGCATGATCCTGGACATTCCTTAAACGTTGTAGATAATCTATTTATATAACTTTGAAGCCTTATTATCCTTTATATTTATTTTAAACATTTGATGTCTGCATAAAGTATTTTTATTACATAAAAATAGTATTCTTTTAAACCTCTCGCTCTAATATTTTAGAATATAGTCATATCATACCGTTTAAAAAAAATCGGTTAGGTACATGTTCAAACACGCGCGTTAACATGATCTTACTCCCTACTTCAGTTTTAATTTATCAATTTATGGCTACGGCCGTATGTTGTAGCTTAACCACTGGGGAATGCCAAAATAAAAACACTACCTTATTATTAGGTCAATAATTATTATAAAGCAATCATTATTCGTTAGATTTTTATCACACTTAAATGGTCAAAGACATAGCTTATAATGAGTATCTTTAGAATTATCTTCAAATGTGTTAATCTTGCCCATTTTTTGAATAATAAAATGCCTAATTCTTGTCAAATTTGGGATCACAGAGATTATAAACATAATTTTTTATCGTAAATATTTCACTATAATAATGTCGACATAAATTATACTAATGGTTTTATAAATGCGTTTAAAAATTAATAAATGTAAAAAAATTTAACACCACTGCACATGCATGTACTGAAATATGACTATATTCTAAAACATTAGAGCGAGAGGTTTAAAAGAATACTATTTCATGTAATAAAAATACTTTATGCAGTCATCAAATGTTTAAAATAAATATAAAAGATAATAAGGCTTCAAAATTATATAAATAGATTATCTACAACATTTAAGGAATGTCCAGGACCATGCGTTGAAAATGCAATAAAAGCTCCATTTTGACCTACGCTGAGCATGTCCCCCCTAATAAACATTTTTTTAATTAACACATGCGTTTATACAACGTCAGTTTTTGATACGCAACCATCCACTGTCGTCATTGACGTCCCAAGACAAAATGACACCCCATTTTTTATACCGTATTTCTTAACTCGTATTCTTATTTGTCCGGACCATATCTTGCAATCGAGTTTTAACTAACTTCCCGACTAGCTAGACATTTGAAACTTTTATAATATATCAGAACACAATGCCAATGCAATTTTTCATAATTTTAGCCATCTTTAAGTAGAATTGCATTCATTTTCAGTTAATTCTGTTTTGTATGAAAAGTTATTTCGACACCATTATTAGTTGCTAGGGGTCTGGGGTCCTAGCAACTAAATTATTAATATATACGTGCGTTACTATGGAAATCAATATGACATGTCAAGTACAAATTTTTTTGATCGTTTAATACTTTGGACGCTGAAGACGCACCTGGCGCGTAATGACCAGGCGGCCAATCGATGTAATTAACGTGCATATTAAAGGTGGTAATTAAAAAGTCATTATCTAGTCGGCAGTGAATGAAATGATTCAACGGAAAATTTAAAAACGTTGTATATAAAAAGTTCTTTTTATCTTGTAATTATTTTATCATGCTTTCATGACACCAATATCTAAGAAATGTGTTGTATGGATACATTAATAAGAATACCTATACCACTAAATCCAATTTAAATCCTAACTCTCCTGCAATAGACAAATATTGCGTGTCTACTACGGTTTCAGATAGATACATTTTAAAATACATGTAACAACTTCCAAAACTCGCAAGTGACTAGCAAAAATATTTGGATAAATTTTAAATTAGGTACGTATGTACCTACCTATAATTCAAATGTAATTCGCAAATCTGCGCATGCCATTGTTGATCACCAAGGACGTGACTTCCAAGGACAACGGAAGTAAACTAGACATCGCGAACCCGACAAAAAATTACAGCCCTGTGAAATCTGTTATAGTAACTAACACACTTTGATTCCGACCAGTGAGCTGATTTTTTTAATGGAAAGATATTTCCGTTATTACTAAGTTTAGTTAGCTATTTCTATATATACCTAATGATTCTCCTCGATTTTACGCCCTTCAGGTAACTGCCGTGTCCAAGCGACGCTCAATCTGCCTACCCCCACGGGACATGTATGATTGTCGTTCACATACAAACCGCCTGATTTGTATAATATGAACGTTAAAAATTGAGGGTAATTTCAAATTTGACATCTACGAAGACACTAAATATTACAAAGATCTAAGGAAATCCTGAACATGACACGTCATATTATGCCGTGTTAGCCATCATACGAAATATTAGTTCAATGAAAATATTTATATTTTGCCAATATAATTAATTCTTAGAGAAACTTAGACCAACGAGATGACGTGTTTTCCTCACACATTGAGCTCTATCATACTTCTTCTTTCTTTCGACCATGTCCGATCCTAATAGGATCATATAGGCCTCCACAGAGAAGAGGTTTGTTTTTATCAGATTTTGTTTTTTTTACGAGAAATGGATGTCAGCCACTTGCTCAACCTATCAGTGGCGCACCCAGGATTTAATATTGGGGGGGCCCAAGGAAGAGAATGTAAATTAGTCCTATAGGCTCTTTTTCTTCTTCACAGCCTAATTTCTCGTTTATCGGTCTTTTGTCTATTGCACTCGGTGTACCTACACCATGGTCCCCACATCCTGAAACGGGCCCTCAGGCTAGAATATTTCGGGCCCCCCTACCTACCGCTAAGATTAGAGGCAGTTTGCAACACTACATTAACGTTTTTCATATTGTGTTTTAGTTCAAATTAAGGGTAGGTACTTATACAGTGAATTATTGGCGATTTTTAATACATCTACTTTAATAATGGAGCTGTCGAGTATCGACTCATAATAATCAAAAAATATATAGTCATGAAGTATAAGTATTTTTACGATTAAAGCTAATTTATGATGTGTGTTTATCTCACTTATCTGGTCAACCCGACACGCCGGGCCCCCACAGCCCGGGCCCTCAGGCTAGAGCCCTGTCAGCCCTCCCCAGCCATGACCTACACCACTCCGGTATTCGGGTGGACACCGAGAATTTTTTGACAGTTCCATTAGGAATTGGGTTTATAAAAAAACTTGACATTTGTGTTTCGAAATTTTTGTGTTAGAAATTAGAATCTAAGAATTTTTTCTAAAAAGGGTGCTGGAGAATTATTACAAATCATTTTTTTTGCCGTGTTTTTATTTGTCTAAGCCCAAAGGTATAGTTTATTGGCTTTCAATTTCAATGTTTAAAATCATTCTGATAATTTTCATTTTTGGGGGGTGCCAGGGCCCCTTGGCTCCCCTCCTGGGTGCGCCACTGCAACCTATTAGGTCCATACCCTGACAGACACAAATTGAAAAACAATATGTGTAATTGCCAGACCCAGGATTCGAACCTGGGACCCACGGCGTTATAGTCCAACGCTTAAGCCGCGCGACTACCGTGGGTGTAAAAGTACAAGTAGGTAGTAGTAAAATTTTACATTTGATTTTATGTAATATTGTAATATTTATTGAGTTTTATATGTGAATAGTGATAATTATATGTAATAAATTAGTTAAAGATTATAATATATTTATTCAAAACATATTACAGTGGTGTTGAAAGATTTTGTACGTCCAGATATTTAATTGTTTATTTTAGTTTTATGTTTGGGACCATTTTCATATAAAACTTTTTTATTACATAAATAAGATAAGTATTTTCAAAATACTCGGCATATAATAATAATATGAAATAATATAATTCCGTGGTAAAAAAGTAAAGTTTTACATCATTGTTTTATACGTATATTTTGGGCAGACGAAGTTCGAAGTCCCCGGACGGTGATTACTTTTTTACCGCCAAAACACCACCGAAAGAAATTTTACAAAACCGAGGTTCACCACAGTAACTTTATTATTTCATCTCAGTGCGTGCTAGGTACTATCATATTTTCCCGCTTAACGGCCCACGTGCTCGTCGTTGGTCAAAATTGAGTTTGTATTGTATTTTCAAACCATGATCCTGGACACTCCTTAAACGTTGTAGATAATCCATTTATATAATTTTGAAGCCTTATTATCCTTTATAGTTATTTTAAACATTTGATGACTGCATAAAGTATTTTTGTTACATAAAATAGTATTCTTTTAAACCTCTCGCTCAAATGTTTTAGAATATAGTCATATTTCGGTACATAACTGTGCAGTGGTGTTAAGATTTTTTACGTTTATTAATTTTCAAACGCATTTATGAAACCATTAGTATAATTTATTGCGAGATAATTTTTGTAAAATATTCACGATAAAAAATTATATTGATAATCTCTGTGATCCCAAATTTGACAAGCATTTTATTATTCAAAAAATCGGCAAGATTAACACATTTGAAGATGATTCTAAAGATACTTATTATAAGCTATGTCTTTGACCATTCAAGTGTGATAAACATCTTATGAATAATGATTGCTTTATAATAATTATTGACCTAAGAATAAGGTAGTGTTTTTTTTAAATACGCCATTTCTTTTGTCATTCCCCAGTGGTTAAGCTACAACATACGGCCGTAGCCATAAATTAACAAACTATAATTAAAGTAGGGAGTAAAATTATGTAAACGCGCGTGTTTGAACATGTACCTAACCTCAATTTTGACCTTCGACAGAATCAACGGAAAAAAGTTGTCTATTACATATAAAAGCATTATCAATGGCTCAGTAAACGATTGATTGTTTTCTCTAACATCTGCATCTACACTATCTATGAAAGTAAATATTATACAGATGTATTTTCAATGACGTTTACATATCATTGCCAGTGGCGGCCGCTCGGACAGCGTGAAAAACTGCACTCCTTGCTCTCCGACTGTATCATGTTTTCTGTCAAAACTATCGAAGTTCACGTTAATGTGATTATTTATACATTCACTGTAAATGATTGATTATTATTAAAGAGTTTACCTTGATTTTTCAGTATAGAAATAAAAATCTATTTTAAAAAAGATATATAATTGTTTTTCACCTTTTATGAATAATTGTAAAAAATATTCTTAAAAGTAGTGACGGTTTTATCGTCACAGAAGCTTAATATTGACAGATTTATTGGCCCTTTTGTAAAAATATTGGCATTTCGCTAAAAGATTTTTTAACACTTTTATTGTTTGTTTTATGCTTGGAATCGCTTTTTTAAGGAAAAGCATACATCATTAAATTTAAAGGTTTTAATACTTGTTCATAAAGTAGACACCTCATCTGCCTCATTTAAAACCGCCACTGGTAAAATATAATATCAAATTTATCTCAGAATATTTTAAATCTGCGTGACCGTATTGTTTTTAAGTACCTATTCAAATTCTCTTTTTTAAAGTAGACATTTGCGCATAAATAGTCTCGTGAAATGTGCCTAACTGAAAAGTTTACTTTGAACTTTTAACTTTTCAGGCGTGGCTTGGTTTCCTCAGTACATTTTAAAAATTCAGAGCCTATCGCGCGGTTGTCTGTACGTAGCGGCATTAAAATTTAACAAGTCCTCAAAAACTTGCTCAAATAAGGCAATATTTTCCGGAAACATTCTCCAATTTGTTATAATGACACAATATTTTAGACGACCTCGTTATAATTTCTGTTATGCTCGTGTTTCAAAACAAAAACTTTAGTTGTATTAATATTATAATATACAAAAGCCATTGTTTATATAATACTGCTACCTAAAAGACATTCTATAACCTGTTACTTAAATCAAACGAAGCAGCGTGTAAGTTTTTAACTTATAGTTACATCATTAACTCCCAACCAGAGTTCCACGAAAATTTGCAATGTCTTACGAAAAAATATAACTTTAAACGTTTTTAATACTTCAGTAAACAAATAGCCTCGACGTGAACTATTTTTAAAAAATATAATATTTTCAATACTTAGCAAGGTTATATAATTATTACATCATAGCCTAAGTATTATTAAAGAGGGATTTCACTGACTTACGGAGTCTTTCTAAAATTTATACAAAACAAATAATGTCAAATATTTATATTGTATTAATATAAGATTTTCATGCGTTAATTTACAATGCTTTTAACTGACAAATAATTATATTTAACAACAAAATAAACTGTAAGAATGTAATAATCATCAAATCACCAACTAATAATGATTTCAAGATAATCATTGTATAAACATGAAAAAGTTAATAGTTGTAATATCATATCACTAATAAATACTATCAGAATACTGAGATTTCTCTATAAGTATAAAAAATGCACTACGACGGGGGTCTTGTAGCGTCTCGTAAACTTGTCTACATTTACGAGTCATTGTGTATTGTAACTTATACATTGATAAATTAACATCCTATAATATAATGAACCCAAATAAAAGATAGCAAGCATAATACATCTACACGTATTTCACTTGTAACCTAATCCACCGATTCCACAAAAGTATCGAGTGTCTTACTTAAAAGAGTGAGTAAAGAGGGAATGAGTGATTGAGAAAATAAGTGATTGAATGGGTGAGCGAGTGAGTGAGTGAGTGAGTGGGTGAGTGAGTGAGTGGGTGAGTGAGTGAGTGAGTGAGTGACTGAGTGAGTGAATGAGAGAATGAGTGATTGAGTGATTTAGTGAGTGAGTTGAATGAATGAGTAAGTGAGTGAGTGAGTGAGTGAGTGAGTAAGTGAGGTGTGTGTGTGTGTGTGTGTGTGTGTGTGTGAGAGAGAGAGAGAGAGAGAGAGAGTATTGCTGTTTTACTATATATTTCATGTGATATTGAAAACATCAAAAACTTGATTACTGAATTTCTAATGTCTAAAAATGATAATATAAATTATATTAAATTCTACAGGATTGTTATAAGGCGATAGCTATTTCAGTTTTAACACCATTATCAAGACTAGATAATGGTAATACAACCGAAATAGCTATCGACTTAAGAGCATCATGCAGAATTAAATATAATAAATGTATATAATCATTTATGTAAGGAATTCTACAAATAAATGCTAAGTTAATTTATTATAATGTCTACTTAAGTCATAAAATGAATTTTAATATGGTTTTCTTAAGGCGAAGTCTTCACTGAGCCGTTTTTAAAGAAACACCTAGCGGAAAAATACGAAGCTTGCAATTTGAGGTTTTTTTTTTTTGATAATTTACAATTTCAATTGTATTAATTAATAAATATGTATCTAAGAACATTAAAAAGAAAAATATTTTTTATTTTAAGTCAAAGATAAACTTACAATCAAGCTTCAATAATTAGCACTATATATAAATAAAATTTGATATAAATAAAAAGGATTTCAAGTTATACACATTTATATGTTTTATAAAAATCGATGTTTTTTAAAATATATATAAAAAATATTAAAACTATGAATTAGTCAAAAATCTCTTAAATCATGCTTAGAAAACTTAATAAACTAAATTTTTACAATAAATATGACCATAAAATATACGTAATAATAGGGTGCGGTTCGATTCAACAAATTCACTTTTTTATTTCATTTTTTACAATTGTAAGTTTATATGTGACTTCAAATAAAAAATATTTTTCTTTTTAATGTTTTCATTTCTTTTTAATTCAATACATATTTATTCATTAATACAGTTGAAATTTTAAATTATCAAAAAAATGTCTCAAATTGCAAGTTTCGTTTTTTTCCGCTAGGTGCCTCTTTCAAAAAGGCTCAGTGAAGACTTCGCCTTAAAAAGTAAAACTTATTTTAAAAATGCTAGTAATTTTAATGAAATATGTATACGTCTGGGCGTGCTATAACTAACTATACGCACGAGTAATTTTTTTCTCGAAATGCCTACGTGTTAACAAGCCATTGTATAGAGTGCGCCGGACTTACTTGTGAAAGTATTCCACGAGCTATCGGCCATTGGTGTAGTCAAAACGCACAATATCCGTTCGAGGAGTATTTTATTTGATAGTTCATACACTCGAGGCTCTACCCTTTATGACGCTAAATAAAACGAATTCTTGGCACGCATTTTCTACATTAAACAGATATCTTTCAATAAGGCACAGTCACGCATCGTCTATAAAAATAGATTATTAAAATACAACTATCATCAAATTAGCTATTATTAGTGTAGTGATCAATTACTTTACTTTTATGATATTATTACAAAATTTCAAACTACCTTCATATTATTTTATTAATATATTAATGATTTTTATATTAAGGATAACTTCTACTTATTAGCTATTGAAATTAATGCATTGATATTGCGGTATAGATTAATATAAAATAATTAAACGGAAGTACGATGTCATAATTTTTGTTCAATTGGCTCCACCATGTCAAAAATAAAATTTGGATGACACCTAGATTTACTTAGACTACTTACAAAGCTGATCACCTTTCAATTTGTGGAAGTTGAATAACATTATTAGTAATAATTCGCATGAATCTTAAACGGGTCGATTAATTGAAAGATAAAAGCACTCACCCGGAAACTGAAAGATGTAATTTTAAGTCTAACTTGGTAAAAAAAAATATTAGATTTTGTTAAATATGAATGTTTCTGAGGTTTTTCAAAATAATGTAGTTTTATGAATAGTATCAATACACGTTTGTAGAAAAAAATAATCGTTCATTTTTTAATTATATTTTAGAGCCAACTCTCCTCCCCTGTGTGATAATTTTCATAAGCGTAAAGAAAAAAGTACTTGGCACTTTCCCCCTAATCCCATCGACCCCGAGACTAATAAAGGGAAAGTGGGTATGAGAGTTTTTCTGAACTCACATTCAAGCCCCCTGCCCCACTTTGGAAACTTATTTTCTTCTTAATGGGATTCCCGGATCAGACCTTAAGGTCTCGTGTAGGTAAGTAAAGCAAAAACTACCCTCATTCGTAATTCTGCCCACTTGCCGCACTGCGTTAATTTCGCCACTTATGTCTAAAATCGTAATTTATGAATCTAATGAATATGTCATTTATTACTTTTGGTTAGGTTGTGTTACTTTAACCACCTCAAGCAGTATATTTCACTTTTTTCTTCACTCCGCACTCATGTTTCTGTTAGCGATAGCAACAACTTAAGATATTGTGTATGTATGAGCATCATGGATTCGAGGTCGTAGCGAAGAGTGACTATTAAAAGACGGTAGACTATGGAGATCAAAAAAATAACACGCAAAAATAAACGCACACGTTTCTCTCATGCTTACAGGAATTAAGAAGATAATAATAAAAATATACTTTTGAAATGTAGGTACCCACTAATGGCAAAAACTGCTGACGACCAACTGGTATATTGTCTGATTTTTTTTAAAAAAAATGACAAATTGGTAAGAAAATAAACTATACTGACTATAGAGATAAGGAATCCTTAACCATAGACTACTTTTGTTATGAAAACGCCCCCTTCTGTATTACATTTACCACTGACAGCTGCTGTCAAAATAAATTCGCGTGTCTATAAAACAGTCCATACACTCAAATTCATTTAACAGTTTATCTCAATATGGATATGAATAGTGTTAATTCGTTTGGCATGTACATGCAGAATATTATTTTACTTTTTATACGCCAGTCTTCAGAAATACAAGATGCCAGACAAAATGACACTTGACGCTAGTGTTACCATGAAAAAAAAAATATCTTGCGGTGCCTGTGAATTCACGTATAACGACTGATAACGGAAATATAAAAGTATTATAATTAAATATTAATTATTTAATTATAGTTATAGCATTTATAAAGTGCAGTTGTAATATTTTTGTCATTGTTTAACAATTACAAAATAATTTACCTAAAATATAGGAAAGAGAAATTTTAAAGATGGTATTATTTTCAATAGAAAAAACGAACGAAGCTTTTAAGATGAGGTGAAAAAACGAACGATGCTTTTCAGACGAAGTGAACCATAGACAACATGATTTTAACTAAGAGCGCGATGCTCAATCGTCTGTCATAATTACAACAAAATTACAACAAAACACTATCCAGAAAGCCTTTCATAGTTATGATCGAGTTGTCTATGGTCCACCAGATCTGCAATAGCTTCGTTCTGTTTTTCTATTGAAAATAATACCATATATAAAAATTCTCTTTTTCATAATTTAGGTAAATTATTTTGTAATTGTTAAACGATGACAAAAATATGAAAAATATACAAAATAAATTCAATAACTATAAATACACAATTAATATTTAATTAAAATGATTAAATGTCTCCGCAATTAGTGAATAATATAAGTTATTTTTTGACCCATGTTTTTCCCGATACGGTAACACTTGCCGTTGAAATGTCAGATTTTGTCATTTACAATTATTACAAATATGCCATGATATGAATAATTATATAGAGTGATTAAAACTAATATTACCATGTTGGTGTGTAAGTAACTAAGTACTTATATATTTTAACTACCTATATATTGGTTTAATATTACATAAATATCTAAATCCGAATAAGAAAAGTTAATTCATAATTCATTGACACTGACATTTCAATTCGATAATCGGTTTTACTAAATTAAGACATGTACAGAATCAACGAAAGTAAAGGAAATATGTCGTATTAAATGTCACGGATATTTAATAATTGTTCAGTACCCATATTGAGATCAATTGTTAAATGAATTTGAGTGTATGGGCTGTTTATAGACACGTACATTTATTTTGACAGCAGCTGTCAGTGGTAATTGGTAATACAGAAGGGGGTGAGTTCATAACAAAAGTAGTCTATGGTTAAGGATTCCTTATCTCTATAATCTATAGTTAACAGATGGATTTCGGCTATTTACCAATTTTACTGTAAGTTTGTGGTAAGTATGAATTGAGCATTACGCCCTAAGGACGATGTTTCTGCATAGTGTTTAGTACTAAGGAAATTTTAGTTATGACAAATGTTTCTGCATTCCGCTACTCGTAAGCCGGCGCTCCATTGGCACGCAAGTCAGACGATTTACAGTCTGCGGACTTTTTAATCCGCAGACCAGGCTCGTTGGATTTCAAACATGTTTGATATTTTACTCTCCGAGTTGCCAGACTTCGTCCGTCGATCGCTATGCAAATTCGATTGGACGTTAATACGCAATCATTCAGACCGTAAAAAATCTGTAATTGTTTTAAACAGTTTTATTGATTAATTTGTTAATTTACATATTAGAAAATGAGAGATTTACTAATTATTTTTTAATTTGTTTTTATGAAATTCATAAAAGAAAACGTAAAACTTGTATTGTTTTTACTGCTATATTATTAATGCAAGTCTTCATATAAAAAAATTATAGGATTATCGGAAGACATTACGATAATCGCAACTTTTGACTTTTGACAGCTCGACTTTTTTATTCGTTCGTTGATCAGTAGCTGAGCATAGACAAATTGGACGATTTATTATCCTCGGACTTTTGGCTCGCCAATGGAGCGCTGGCAGTAGTGTATAATATGCCATAATGGAAAAACTTAACCTTAAAATTGCGCAGATTGTAATTTCTTCTACTGCGCAAAATATAATTATTGTTAACGTTATTTTTTCCTACTGAAGCCTATTGCGTCGTTTCCTCTTGCTCGGCGTCGTATAATACGTCATATTTTTTGTTAAAACCATCAAACTTTACACTTACGTGGTATGTTTATAGACGTCTTGATTATTTCAAGGATAATGTGCGTCAAACTCCATACAAAAAACAACTTTGGCTTACTAAAGCTTCTGAATTCGACACAATGTACATAATATGATCTGTAGGTATATTCTTAGTTCAAATAAATATAAAATAATTACAAGATAAAAAATAACTTTTTATATACAACGTTTTTAAATTTTCTGTTGAATCATATAAACTTGACTTGACTAGCTTAAACCATTAAAAAAAGGTACTTGATAGAAGTAATACTGAAATGTCATTTTGACATTTCATATTGATTTTCACAGTAACGCACGTATATATTAATAATTTAGTTGCTAGGACCACCCCCTTAACAACCAATGATAGTGGATTGGATTACGGGTTTCTTACGAAATAACTTTTCATACAAAACAGAATTAACTGAAAATGAATTCAATTCTGCTTAAAGATGGCTAAAAGTATTAAAAGAATGCATTGGCATCGTGTTCTTACAAATTCTAAAAGTTTCAAATATCTAGCTAGTCGGAAAGTTAGTTAAAAATCGATTGCAAGATTTGTACTGGACAAACAACCACCGGACAAACAAGAGTACGAGCTAATAAAAACGTTGTAATAAATTGAAACAGTTGACGCCTATGTTGGTATTTTCTAAGAACATTGGCTTGAAATAACCGCCTAGAATAGAGTATTCGCTACTGATTCGAGATCAGTACGTCGTACCTTAGATACTTGAATAATGTTCTGCGTTGATAACACTCACTACGGCCTATTTAAACCTTCTTCTATCAACGCGTTATAATATATGCACGTATATTTACGCGATACCATAGAAGGCCTGGCAGTGGCTTGCCAAAATTGACGCCATCTCTCTATCGCTGTCGTTGGGGCTTACCTCAAAAGGACGATGCGATCAGAGATTAATCTTACATACAATGTTGCACTCAAAACCTTTATGAAATGATTCTCCATATCTACCAAGAGCCAGATAAACGTATACTTTTTCTAAAATCAATTGGCGTATGAAAATAACAAAATTTATTCGTCGCCATCCTATTTTTTAATCATTCACAGTTTAGTAACTGTCTCAGTTAGACTTATTATTCCACATATATTTACGTGGTGTATTGCATAATGTCAATCATATCCCCTGTCAGTATCTTCATATTAAAATACTTGAAAAGCAGGAGTAACTCAAGCCAATTCAAACTTTATTGCGCTGATCGGCTAGTGCGAACAAGTGTTTTTCTTTTTTCACTTGCAACACACTTACCTATCCTGAGCCAGTTGTGTCAGATCTCCAACATCTTGGTTATTGAACTACTTACAGAGGCTGTATATAAAAAACAATTTCTTTCTAACAATTATTTTGCTACCCTCTATATTTTCTTGTAATATACATTGGAATAAATCACATTGCGGAAAATATAACCGAAGCATGCAGCTTTTTTGCATTTAAATCAGCTATAAGTTCTCATGTTCTTTTTCAATACATCCATATCTCGAAAGTATTCAGTCTATATTTTTCGTTCATTTGACGTTCTGGCTTCGACTATATACGGGTACAATGACTTAGTGTTAACGAGAGATAATTATTTAGCTCACAATAAATTCACAATATCTGTGAGGAAGAAAGTCTATTCTCATATAAAAAAAGTGTCATCGCATATTAAGTAAGAAGTAATTTTATCTTATTTTTATTTTATTTTATTTATTAAGGAAACAAGCAGTTACATATTGATTACAAAAGTTTAAAATATAATAATGAAAAGTTATTGCAACCGGCAAAGTTTCCATAATATACATTATAATATAGCTAAGCCTAACAAGATAGAGATTACGAATAACATAAATATAAAGAAATTACATTAGAAAATTACATTAGAAAATTACATGAGAAAAATGAGGAATAATAATGAATAATTAAATTATATACAAAGAAAAGTAACATAAAAAAATATAAATATATATATATTTATACAAAATTTTGGAGATAGCGCGTTTAAATGAAACAGGTGAATTATTAAAAGGATCAACGGTGGAGAAATACATATTATAGTTTAAACAAGAGCGCCGAATAAAAGAGTTCTGTACATAATTAGAACCGCTACGACTGATATGGTACAAAGTTTGGTTTCGCGTAAATCTTGATGGACAATGGAAACTCACCCTTTCGAGTAGGTTTGGCGAGTCGATAAAACCATTGATAATTTTAAAAAGAAAATATTGATCAGATATAGAACTTCGACTTTCCAAAGATGGTAGCATAAAAGTTGCATTGGTCGAAATAGAATTAGATAAATCATAACAGTAAGCTTTAAAATTGACGTACTTATGAAATGTAAAAGTAATGATACAAGTCGATTCAACATAGTTAGAAAGCACCTGTGACAGTCCCTGTACAACTTTGAAGAACAAACAATGATCATTTCTTTTGTCAGTATTATAGTTAAATAAAAACTATGTTGACCTCTTGTAGTGGATGAATTATTGAATCAATTAAATATTGCAACACAAGAATCATTACTAAATAATGTCCAACTAGCTAAATAAATAGTGGAAATATTAAAAAATACATTATTTACCTTAGAATCCGGCACACAAAGTGTAATAATGTAACATTTATTATAAATGTACTAAAATCTACATCGTCATTGAGATAAAACTGACCATTTCGTGGAATTAATTTGTTTGCATGTAATATGGAGTGATAAATTCGTTTTAATTATGCCATATTATTAAACGTAACAGCACTTAAAAGTTGTCAGCCTTATCCGTTAGATTTATTACTGTAACTAGTTGCAAATTGCTTTGTAGAAAATAAAAACTATTGAGAGACGAATTTAATTATATATTGTTTTCAGAGAGAATATAGAAATTGAGTTTTAATTATTAATTTGAAATGAACATGTTTTCTCTTTATATTATCTAAAAGTAGATAATCACTATATGTGCTAGCATGTTTAAAGGGGTTGGTTGTATTGGTTACATTACATTTAAAATATTCAGACATATGTATCCAGTATTTTATTTTATATGTTAACTTACTGCACAGAATAAAGTAATTCTGCGTAGAAAAGTTTTAACCATTTTTTTGCTTGCTGCAATATTTAGGAAAATTTTCAAATTTTGCCCTATTCATTTGTTATAATAAAATACATTGACATCTCTTTTATTGTGGAATTGTTAATTCATAGTGAAACTGCATTGTATTATAGATTAATTTAATAAAACGCAAAATTTTTGACGGATAATGCAATGTATTGGTAGATTATTTGTGTCGCTTTTTGAATTTTTTTTGTAAATACCTGTTTTATAAAATATTATTTAGTTGAATACACTATAAATGAAATTTATTTATTTACGTATAGTGAACATTACAAATTCTTTTCACTGCATGACATAAATAAAACAAATATGTAGAAGCAGTACTAGAAAAACAGTCCAAAAATAGTATAAAGAGTAAATACAACGTTCCAAGTGTTAGTATGTTCAAAAATATGTATTAATGATTGTATGTACAATTAATCATAGAAAAGGATTATTTATAATCATATAACGATAAATATTAATGTTACCGAACAATAGACAACGTTATGAATCATTCTGAAGATTCAATGTTACAATATGAAGTGTAGCATTACACTCAAATAATATATACTAATACAATAAAACATCTTCTGGTTGAAGGATTTGCTTTACTTGATCAAAAATAACAGTCATTATTCAGAGCGGTTACGTACACAACTGAAATATTCACGATGACTTCCAACCGCCAAAAGGAAAAGTAACCATAAAGAATAAAAAGTATTTTTACACAAAATAAATAACGGCTTTCTCTTTGAGTCTATTCAATATTTTAGCATTGAAATATTTCTCTACTGCTTTTATTTGGCTCGTATTTAAAACAAGATGGAAGCCGACGTAAAAAATGCGGGAAATGTAATATGCACAGACGCAGTTTCTCTAAGGATTCCGGTCGTTTGCACTTTCGCTTGCATAGCTTTCGTTCTAAAAATTGATTTGCGGTGTACTTAAAACTAAAATAAATCTTTATCTAATACCGAGGTACATGGGATGTCATAAATTGTTGAATGCTATTTTTTTGTTTTTAACGGATTGCGAAAAAAATGTAAACTAACATTATGTTACTTCATGCTTATCGCAGTGATGACAATACTATAATTTTAATTCTGCGAAAATGTAAAATACTCCAAATATACCAAAATACTATAATTTTAAAGAATTCAAGACGAAAAATGTTCTTGTACTATATATTTTTCAGAAATACTATAATTTTTACGCCTTTGTACTATAATCAGCATAGAAAAAGATAGCAACACTGGCTTATCTTTCATGCATGTCTATCAGTGTGATACTGCATGCAAGACCTTGCGCGTAGGACTACTAACATTATGATATCTACGTAAACAGCAACCGGTAACTTATGGTTACCTAGTAAACATTTGAAATATTTTGATTGTTGATTAAATACGCAAATACAAAAGACTAGCAATATTAAATATGGATGAATCATTCCACACAGTACACTTCATAAGCCATTCTCAAGGTGTATTGGCATTATTTGTTACGATGCATGT
Source organism: Rhyacophila brunnea (assembly GCF_057557595.1). NCBI lineage: Eukaryota > Metazoa > Arthropoda > Insecta > Trichoptera > Rhyacophilidae > Rhyacophila > Rhyacophila brunnea. The sequence continues at coordinate 18,424,338 of NW_028232796.1, read as the reverse complement.
TTCAATGCTTACAAACAATGCCATTACAAATGCAAATCGCTTTTACAATAAATATGGGTCACTATAAAATGATTTACCCATACTTTTTATTATATTATTATCAATGACATTTATATTAACTTTCATAAACAAACGATTTTTTAGCAAGATAGATAAATTTCCTTCAATGTTAAAAATAATATACGAATCCAAAACACTTTACTAGGTATACTGTATCTGGAATACGTCAAATTGAGCCAATTAACTGCCGATAAATTATTATTGCACAGTTTCCACAGGTCCACGTTCCTGCAACCTGTTAAAACGTCTAAATTATACTACAGAATGTATTGTCAATGAATATGTCAATGTATATGTCAATGAATTTTTTGTTTTAAAAAACTTCAAATATTTAAAAAAAAAAAAAAAAAAAAACAGTGTTTTATAAACTCAACAATGTTGAGATATTTTAACGGACATATTTTCAGCTGAAACTAGAATCATTTCGTGAATTGGAATGTGGAACAATTTGTTTCTTGTTTTTTTTTATATATACATATATATTATTCCACTCCCTATTGAAATCCAGGCCAGTTCGTCCGTCATTCATAGTCAACTCTATAGACAAATGTGCTGAGGTTTTCGAAACAGTTTTGCGATCTGATTCAATGCAGCCAGCCAACGATTCCGGTTTATAGAGACTATAGAGAGACAGAATTTAAAAAAAAACTACGAAAAACAATTTTGTGGATAGTTGTACTGCTTTTCATTCATAAATTCAAATGAATAGAAATGTACGCGATGTTACGATGCAGTTATTTCATAAATAAATGAAAAAATATTAAAATATTCAAAATTCAAAGTAAAACATTCCTCACTGTTAGTAGTATTTACAGTATATATAAATATTGAATGAGTATTAAAAACAACTTTCAAAACTTCATAACAATATCGTTTCATAGAATGTAATTACATTTTTTTGTCATTTTTCTTTTGTACAAGGAAAGATTTATACACTATATAAGTCTTCGCTTTCAGTATAATATATCGATACCATATTTCAATAAGGAATCAACTCAAAATTTCAAGATTTTGAGTTAATAATGTCATTCGATATAAAAAGGTCTTCTTTTTATAATTCAGCAAAATAAATAGATCCAAAAATTCTTCAATGTGTCATAAAATCGAATAACCCTTTTTGATATTAATCATTAATTAAATTATATACTGAAATGTCTGAGTTAATTCCTTATTAAACTGGAAAACTTCATTGTGCATTATTGAATTCCACAAAACTAAATTTAAAAAAAAACATACAATTTCTTCAAAATCAAGGCTTTAAAATTAATTTTAAATTCTGCTAAAGAATTCTCTTAATTCTGCTGTCCTAATTATGCTAAAGAATATATCTTATTCTTGGAACATGTTTTTTGAGTTGTTTTCCTATTGAAATATGGAATCGAAATGTTGTACACGACCAATTATCTTCTAGTATGCCCGTGTGCAATGGGGGTTTTCGGATCCGGAAGATGATTTTTTTTTGTATTTGGATTGCAACACGAAGCATTCGCACAATCGTAAGTAAGGTGGAAATTTTCATACAACTTTAATCGAAGCCACGTTGAATGTTTTCACCCAGCATCCCAGTTTTACAATAATATTGTTACTGTTTTTATTGTGTGATATTATTACAATAAAAATAAATATTTACGATCACATTCTAAGTTACCGTATTAGGACCAAAACGTGTCCTGAAGACGAAAAATATTTTTAACCACAGTGGTGTAGAAACTCTGAAAAGGGATAGTGAAACTTTTTTAAATACAATAATCAGAAATCCCTTTTTTATATTATATTCGACAATTTTGTGGACAGATACATATTTTTTACTATTCTTCGATTCACATGGACCTAATATCTAAATGACAGTAGAACCCCATTCAACTGAATGAAACTGAATATATACAGCTTAAAATCAAACTACCTACCTATTTAATTGTCTTCCAAAAATAGCACTAGGTTAGGTAAACATATAGAAAAACTAAAATAGGAAATGGTTATAGGTATGTGTATTGTCATGTAACTGAAGATATTCAGTTCTGTTTTTAAATTTACATGCGTATTTAAATCTGAGAAGCATGCATTGACACTACTTTTTTATCACTGAACAGAGGTTGTAAGTATGGCTCCGTATTCGTCTGTACATTGTCTGCTTTATTCACATTTACATACTTCTAATAATTAACAATAATCTATTAGAGGAAATTTTTCACTATATTATTTTAGTGTAACAACATATATCATAGTAATGAATCGATTAACACGTTATTTATTTCCACCATTTTTTACATTTACACCATTTCCGGCACATAATGTGGCGTATTCTGAACTAAAACCACCCTAAAACATTGTACTGGGAGTATTACAGAAATAACTATTCAATACCCTGGTTGTAAATAGGTACTGAAGAAGTATGCAGGATTTTTAGTTTGAATATTCTTAATGTTCGATTGAGTCTAATTGAGAATATATATACTCTTTTGACGTATGTTACCGCAGGCTTACTAAAATCTAACCTAAGTAGCCTTTATGGTACCCAGGTCGCAATAGTCGGTCGACCCAACTGTAGTTTTGATAGACCGAAAAAACTTTTTCCTTTCAATATGGGGACACTCTCAAATTATGTGATTTCCACCTGTGATTTTCCAGATAAGCTTGCATATGACTCTATTAGACTAAGCTGACAGGGCTTGGCGGCGAAACCATCATGGTCAGTTCAGTACTAACTGTCCAATAAGCACAGCTTTTATAATGATACTCGTATTAAAATATTATGTGTCGTTAAATTATCTCTACTGTCACTATATCGTCTTCGAGGTTATCTGAATGTTACGCATATAAATCGAAACTAAAATCTTCTTCTTCTTCTTCCACCCTGTCACGTCCCAACATTGGGGCATAGGGCAAGCACAAGTTGGCGCCACTTCCCTCGGTCCATCGCCAACTCTTGCGCCTCCCGCCATGTCAGACCTGCAGCACGTAGGTCGCTCTTGTAGTACCGCTGCAGGGTAAGGGAGGGCCGGCCACGGCGACGGAACCCTTGAGGCTGTGCCACAACGGTACGAAGTGCCGCACTCTTTGGCGGCATCCGGAATACGTGTCCCAGCCACGTAAAGCGTCTCTTCGTGATAACTTCAATCACCGAAGGCTGTTGTGTCTGCTCACGAACTCGGGTGTTTGTAACGCGGTCGTACCAATGTACCCCTAAGATTCGGCGGAGACATCGATTCTTAAAGCTCAAAAGTCGAGACTCTAGTAGTAGTAGCAGAGAAAATAAAATACTACTCTATTATTGTTAGTAAAAAATATCACTATTCCTATATTTTGTAAAATTTATTGCACGCCTCTGTCGGCTGATTTTGATGTGAGACTTTTTATAGCATACACAGTGTGTTTCTACTGAAGCCGTAAAAGCGGCAACATTCTAAGCGAATTCTCGCGACACTCTGTAATCTGGCAAGGATTCCCCGCAACTGTTGTACGTAATAAAAAAGTATCACGGACACTATCTTCCTGGGTGACCATTACTTTAGTTATTTCTCTAACGTGCAACTCATGTTAAAACGTTGTTGTTGATTTGCATTAATTGCGCGGTACACATACGTTATTGATTTCAAAAATTAGTGGTTTTGATCCGAATATGAGTAACTTCAAATGAGTATCAAAACTGGCAGTAATCTACGATACCATTGTTATTTTTAAAATTATTATATAACAAACATATTATATTTCATTGAGGACAATGGGGCGTTACAAATTTAATAAATACACTTGTCTCCCTCCATCATAAAGAAATAATTTATCATTCGTTGTGAAAATGATAAGTTTTGTCAAAGAGCCTACTGAGCGATGGTAAGAGGAACTACGCCTCAGTTTAAAGCGCAGGGAATTTATATATTCCATTTTTCTCATCCTTGCATTAAGCTGTGAGAGTGGACGAATAAAATGGTGAGACGAGTTTACGCGGGCTTTTTCGTGGTTAATTTGATAATGACTTCCACGTAAGCTGGTTAAAGATATAAAAAAATAGAAATAGTTAATGACTCTCTTTCAAAATCTCAATGAAATTCTATTTCATTACAACCTAATACGCTGTATACATTCTCATGACTACATTCATATACAGTCGACGCGTTGGACATGCCTGTTTTATACAATTGAAAAAAACTTAGAAGTTTAGAGTGTTAGAAAATAAATATAACACGTGCTAGTCACAACAGTATTAATACTCAAAAAAACAAAAATATATGTGACATAATAAACTATAAGATTTGAAAATGTAACACTATATTATATTATATTGAACATGCATAATTTTAAAATATCTCATAGATATAATTTACCCATTAGAAAAAATCTTTTTAGAAAAAATACGACACTGGAGTATCTCTACTTCTTCTTATTGCTTTTAACTCTAGTCACTCCGATTCCTATCCGATTCATCAATGCAATTCAAGATGGCAGCTTCTCATCGGTTACTACCGAATAGGCTGCACAGTCACATTGTTTGCTGCTGCACTGTGCCATTCTTTCTACCGTAGGCAGCTCCAACTAAATCTTTTCGGATTTCTTAGATTTAGTACCTACTAATTATTTTACGATTCTGAGTAAGCAGGAACGTTTGTTAGTTAGAATCTTTTATATAATATCAGATTTGTATTGACGCTTGGTGTACTATATTTTTATTATGATCGTATGGTCACCCGTCAATCGCCTGGCGGGAATAAATGACAAATCCCAACGGTCTACTTTGATATTCAACACTTTGTCCCATTCCCTGCAAATGACTCTGCTATTGCTTTATCAGTTTTGCAACATTATAAACACTCTGTGTCTATACTAGACGATAATATGTACGCTTTTTCCATATAATATGCATTTTTATTATTTTTCATGTGACATCTATTTTAATTAAACTTATATTATCCTAAAACTGTATATCGTCACAACTAGAAAACTCTGATTTGGTCATTGTTGGGAAAATTAAATGTAAACTTTACTTGATTAACATAAATCTGAGCTATAATTAGTATTTAAAATATAAATGGAAAATTGTGCTTTGTCTAATTGAGAACAATTATTAAATAATGTTCAATTGAATGAAAAAATATTGTAGATATTTTATTTTATTTATTTAATACATTTATGGTTTTAAAGTTATCTAATATTTTCAAACACAAAATTAATACGTTCTCATTAACTTCTGACTTACCTAGTTTTTATCATTTCATAGAGAAGGAAATGTAGAATCATAATTAATAGCAGCTATCTTAAAAACAGTGAAAATAAAGTTATCTAGTTGTATTACATTGAGGTGACGATATGGTTTGATAATATATCCACCTAATCTTTTTCCATGACATGGATTTATGGATTTATTTACCAGGGAATATAATGGAGAGATGACGTATTTTCAAAATTCCTTTGAACGATAGTGCAAAGTTTTGAAATGAGTGATAATGCCTGAGAAATTCTGCGTAATATCAGCATAGTAACCGTGCACGTTATGAGTGCAGCTCAACCGAACTGTTTTGGTTAGTAGATGATAGAGCTAAAATTGCCTTAGTGGTGGCCGATTTCTGATGGAGAATGGCGCAAGACAAAGTGTATTAAATTCTAATGGATTTAAGTTTTGTAATATTCAATTTGACTCGTTATTTGCGACCCGAGTTTTGCCTTTCGGCATCTTCAGGCACTGTGTATACTCACCAAAAGGCAAACACGCAGTGTATTAAATTCGTTTGGGTTTTGTGTTTATACAAATTTAATATTAATATATAAAATTGTATTTTTTTTAATCTGCCACAGCTTATTTTATAAATATTTATATAAACACTATAAAAAAATAAAAGTGCTAATAAACTCGAAATTGATTAAAATACACATTTGTAGTATTGTATGTTACCACAACCGAATTTTGGGCTCATTTGAGGGAATAATGCAGCACAAAATCTTCGGACCCATTATACTTCTTTTGGCGCATTTGGGAAAACAGATCAGAGTGTATTTTTGGCATGTGACGAAGTTGCGCGTGCCGATGTAATACATAATTTATTATTATGATTATATTCATTTGGATCTCGAGGGTACATGGGCATAGTGTCATTTATTTAGTCGTTCAATGCAACCAAGTAAAGAGCACGTGTTGTAAACATAACCAATATTGTGTCATAATAAATATATATGTTTATAAACAAATTTCTGGGGATAAACATTCTACATTTATATTCATAAAACTTCATTTATATTGAAGTGTATATTTATTTTTCATTGTAAAAATTGTGTATCAAGATTTGAGGCTATATTTATGTAAGTATTATTTATGAGTAAAATTATATATCAATAAATAACTAATTTTTGTGGATGTTGAGTTGGTAAATAATTCAAAAAATATATTAAAATTTGATTTTATCCTGGGCACTTCTGAATCGATTATAATCGGTGTATGGTAAAGATGAGTTTTGGACCAATACAATAATTAAATTACAATTATGTGCTATATGAGAAACAGATGAATCCCGTACGTTTTCATCAACCTAATCCACTGTAATATTAATAGACTCCGTTAACGGCTTATTTCGTTTTGTTACGCCAAAGAATTATAACTTCTAACACGCGTACATAAGTACACACACCGATTTTTGTTTAATATGCCCAAAATTAACAACAATAATGCAATATTTAAATTCCATCATCTCGAAAAATAGATCGACGATATGTATTGTTTTTACATTTTTATTATATGCATGAGAAATCTATTAGTTATATTTTTAGATCGATATATTCACTATCAAAAAAGTTAGTTTTTAAAAACGCTAGGTATAATATGGAGTCATGATTTGTTAGTACTAGACCGCCCCCAAAGTTTAATAGAATATAATATTATAATAGCATGTTGCTGAGTAGACGGGAAATAGGCGAAAAGGTTTTTTGAGCGGAACAGAAAAAAAACGTGACCGAAAAACAGAAAAACGTAACGCAAAAAAGTTACATATTTTAGCTTAGGGGGCATCATATATCCCAACAGAGAACCTAGCGGAAAAATACGAAGCTAAAGCTTATAAATGTGTATAACTATAGTACAATTATTATAAGTTTATCTTTGATTAAAAAAAATCTTTTTAATCTTTTCAGATACATATTTATAAATTAATACAGTTGAAATTGTAAATTATCAAAAAAAAATCTCAAATTGCAAGCTTCGTATTTTTCCGCTAGGTTCTCTGTTGGAATGTATAATCCCCCTATTAATATAAATTCAAAAATATCATTTAATGTGTCATAATTTAATTGGTTTTCGTATTATTATGCTGTTGTTTTCCAAAATTGTATTATTTGAAATTAGAGCTTAGTACTTAATTTAATCGAAACTTCGCCGAATTGAAAAATAGTTGTATACCAATTCCAATTTGCAAAGTTTCGAAGGACCAATTATATGGATTTCCTTAAGGCATAGTTTCCAGAGAATCAACCATAATTCACTTAGAGAAATTTCCCTCAGAATTATCCCATAAGGAAGATTTAGAGTGAATTCTTTGGGCTAAGTAAAAGCATTACTGAAAGTCATACTAAACCATGACCGCAATATGGAAACAAATTTGTCACCATTATTCCGTCTTATTTAAATAAAGACAATTTCACAACAGCCCTTTCTTCTTCCTTCAAAAATAAAATGTTAAGCCCGTAATAAATTTTCTCCAGATTTGTACAAAAATTTGTCAGCTTAAATGTCTCTTGTTGACAGTAAGAAAGAAGAAAAAGATCAAGAATTTCCGTTGTTTTCTTTTTTCACTTAAATTATATAAATACAATTTGGAGATATGTTTAAAAATTGCGTATTTTTTTTTCATTCAGAACACAGTTTTCGACAAAAGGCAAAATATAATAACCATCCCATGATATATTATAATTAATTATTATCAGTGAATATTGCGTATTTAATGATTATTTAATCAAATAAACCGAATTTTTTCAACTTTCTTATATTATTTAGGGTTAGGTGTTATGTTTTCAATAATAATTCGTTTGATTCAGAAAAATAACACAATAACTATTTATTATAAATGAGGTTGTTAATTGCAAAGTTGGTGTCCTGCAAATTCCGCCATTTTGAAATATTCGCTAAAAATCGTCATCCATATTTTGGATTACAAATAGACAATTTTCTTTTTGAATAGATTATAGTCAATAATTAGTAAAAGCAAATAGCGAAATGAATTGGCATTGACATCGTTAAAATTAACCTGAAAATCATTTTTAAAGTTTGTCGTAAGATTTAAAAAATAGTGGCGCATACCTATAAACGACTTTCTAATCAATCTCTAGTTTAATTCCATTTAACTAATAAACGGATTTAAAATTTAATTTTTATGAATTCGCATATATTATAATGGAAGAATACTTCCAGAATCAGAATAAAAAAAAATATTTAAAAAAAATTAAAATGGACCATTTTTAAAACGAATATCCTTAAATAAGCCTATTAAGATAACTTCCACTTTGTTAGTGCCTATATTAGATTTCGCTTAGAAGTAATAAAAGTCAATTTAACCATTTTTCCTAAGTGTATTAAGTCACCTTATTTCAATTTAAAATAAATATACAACAATCACCTTCATTCTGTAACCAGTGTAACCAAACTTAACTAAACCTAACCTAAACATTCCAGTACGTGAAGTTTGTGCTTCAACAAAGTATTATATTCTAAATTATTTTTTCAATATTGGCACTCTAACATTTTCATTTGTAAGTTCTTTAAATATTTTGGTATGGTATCACTTTATTGTACTTGTACTGTTTTTCTTTTTATGGTTGTATTATGCATGTGTTATTATAATTTTATGAAGTTTAGTTCCTTTCTTCTATCTTTCCTTCTATTGGAAGGTCTGCCGAGAGCGCGACACCCAATGGAACTTCAGTACATCATGATATGTGGGGTTCTATTTTCATCCATACTTTCCGCGAAAACAATCTAAATTCTTTTTAGTCTTATTTATTATTGTTTGATCTTTTTTGTTTGGTCTTTGAGAGTGTTGTCTTCAATTCATCCAAACTTTCTCATTTATCTCCCAAATCCATTTTGTTTAATCTGTGTCGATCCCATATGTCATAATTGGTCGCAAAAGCCATACATATATCCTTGTTTCGCTAATGTTCTTACTTTTACAATTATTATCATTAAAACAAAAATCAGTTTGATTTAAAAAAAAAACTAGTGATGTGTTATACCCAAATTATGAAAAATAATTACCGAAATACTCATTACTACTTACGAAAATGACATCTATGTTACTAAAGTGTAACATTAACGTCTTTCATACTAAACAATATTGTCACATTGAATATTTTAACTCGACAAATAAATTGTCTATGCATCATGACCGTATCCCGTTATTCACACCTCCACATAGATAGCGACCATGACCAAAGTGAGGAATTTAATTATTATTTTCACCATTTTCATCGTAAACACCTTTACCCTGAATTAAAATCTGGTGTTGACATTTCAATTATGACCTCGCTCATTATTCTACCCTTGTTGAAAGAATCTGTATCGAATTATTTAGAACTATTTCTTGTTATTTTAATCCGTTTTAAAAACATTGTATTAGATAAACCACTGTGATATGAGAGGGGATGAATATTGAAGAGGTCCAAGGTTATCATTTATAACGTTTTATTTCGACCATGTCCGATCCTAACATAATCATATGGGCCTCCACTGAGTGGAGGTTTGTATTAACGGATTTAGTTTTTACGAGAAATGGATGTCAGCCACTTGCTCAACCTATTCGGTCCATACTGTGACTCATGCACAAATGAAAAAAACAATATGTGTACTTGTCAGACCCAGGATTCGAACCTGGGACCCACGACGTTATATGCCGACGCTTAAGGCGCGCTACCATCGTGGGTAACGTTTTATATGGCACCTCAATAATTAGTAAACAATATTATGGAATATAGTGTATCAAGCTGTCCAATATTTTTATTATTCAATGAACAATTCACGATATTTAAGAATTAAACATTCATTATTGAAAATATAGAATTTGTAAAAACATCAGAAACATACATATTTAAAAAAAATCTTTAAACCAATATATAACACCGGAGAGGACTTGATTTGGATTCCGGCCAATGTGTGAATTGTGACCAATTTAGCCACCTGCGCCAGACTTAATTACGACGAAATTAACTCATGCAACTATACCGATTCTCAAATTTCGTAATAATGGCTAGGTACCGGATTTTGAGGTTTAAATCAAGGTAAGTACTCTTCTGCAACATCTCTTGGCTACGTGAAGGAAGCGCTGTTGTCGGCTAAATGGGATGAGCTTGTTATTTTATAATGGAAGTGCGGTTAGAAATGGGAGGAGCATGTTAGTTTACAGTTTTAACACGTAGCCAAAAAGATTTTGTCGTACTATACTAATAATACTCTCGAAGTACTTACACTTTCTATTGAACGAACATTCTTTATTGATATTGATACATGACAACAAGATTCTGTTCACTTAATTTTGACTCACTTCGACCCTGTCGTGTATCCGTTTAACGTGACCGACCTACCCTTATGAAATATGAAACGTCATAAATTAACCATTACACTTAATGACGCCTGGCATATCTACAGTACTCAGTCTCTGTGATTATTCTTGTTTACATTATTTTGTTCCGTATTTGAATGCTTTTTCACATAAACTAACCAAAATAACATCAGCAAAGATATATATTAGTATTCTTCGTTTTTGTCTATTATCACTTTGTAAATAGAGCACATAGATACTATGTGGCAGCTAGAATACTTATTGTCTCTCGTCATTCTTCTCACTTTTTTCTAAGTCATTATCAGCAAGTTATAGCTTCACGCAATATAATATATAATAATATATAGTATTTAGTAACCTTTCAGAATAACGCTATATTTCTTGGAAAATAAAGCAGTATAATTTGAGACTTTCTGAGACATCCGTAACTCGTAGTGCTAGGTCCAACATTGCATCTTTGCCATTTATTTTAATTATTAACAGATCGAATTAACGTTTACATGGTCGTCCTCACTGTTTTTTTCTCTGTGTAATGTTTTTTTTAAATACTTATAGTTTTTTCATTCAATAAATATTTAATATTTATTAATTTAACATTCGTTATTGAATATACATAATTTAAAATACCTCAAAAATATATCACCAAGCAAAATTAATATTTTTATACACTCAATAATATAATCGCTTAAAAATAATTAATTGTATGGTCTTTCGATTAAAAATATCAAGTTTAAATGGAATTGCTATTCAGCATTATAATATAAATTAATTGAAAATCGATCTAATTAGACAGTAATTATTAAAAATTAAATTAGAGGTCATTATTTTGGTATTTTATAAGTTTCCAATTGAAAAATGTCAAGATTGATTTCAAATTAACATTAAAAACTGTAAAATATACCCCCAACTTAAAATCGAACCAGGCGGAAATTATATAAAACTAAATTTTTCTTTGCCACCTTGGAATTTAGGGGCAATTTTATGGGGTAAATTTGGAAGTAGCTCAATACTTTCAAAATTCATCTTTCCTAAGCTCATACTTTTATACAAAAGTGCACAATTCGTTGTATTTTCTAAACTGTACCACTGCACTACATGTATAGTTAATTGGAAAACATTACGATTAGATAAAATAAATATATGGGGTAAATAAATGAAATGTAATTTTTGTCATAAAAATGTGTAATTAGAAAATTAAACAATAACTACAATATAGTAACCTATATCTTCAATAATGGCATATTTTCAGTATATTTTTTTACTCTGGAGTTACAAGGCCACTTAACCTATTGGAGATTATCGGCGCCAGTTTGGCGCCGCTGTTACAGAGTGCAGGACACGGTGAAAATCAAATATTTTTAATCATATTTTCATTTTTTTTAAAGTTGAAGTTACTTAACAATAAATGTAGCCATAATTTTATTGTGTTAGTAATATAGAGTGTGATATAATTTTTAAGAGTTATTTGAGTTATAAAATCTATTTTTATTTAAATTTGTCAAAATAATGACTAGTTTGGTAGGTATGAGGTGTTTGAGTAAAAAAACATATAACGGCCCTCCATTTTCTTTATATGTAGCTTTAGTTTTACTATATCTTTATTTTATCATTTAATTCTATCATAGACTTTTTACCTTTCTCATTTTGTATAAAATGGGCTAAAAAAACACAAAAACCTATATTTGACATGTTTTCTTGATTCCACTGATACACAAAATTAACTTAAAATATAAATAAATAATAGAGGAATTTAATACTTACAAATATTTAAAAGATTTATATGAATTAAATGAATAATAAATTAGTTATATCAATTTTAGTAATCAGTGTGCCTTTTTAAGCGATACTTAAAAATTAATGTGTCTCCAATGGGTTAATAAATAATAATTAAATTAACTCATAATACGTACAAAATATTTAAATCTTTTACTTTATATGGAAATAAATAAAATTAACTATAATCTATTTTTTGTCCGCCAATTATTAGTATTATTTTTATGATTGAATTTCAAATAAATAAATATGTATATATTATTTTCTTATACATATATTATGTAACATCTTTGTAAAAGTCATATTTGTGAAGTTGCTAATAAATATTATCTTTATATCATAAGAGTAAAAATTTTAACAATGAATATTTTGGGAAGCTTCACAATAGAATGAAAAATTGCCATAATGAACATACAAGTCTGTACTCAAGAATAATACCCTAATGACTAGTGATATCATACACTTCCTTATGATTAAACAACGCATTAGCTTTCCAAGAAGTCATAGACTTTACTACCCTTGTCATAAAATTTTCATTGTTATAATAATATTCAACTCACAATAATTTATCTAGGTTATAAATTATAACACGTGTTTTATGCTTTACAGTTTTTCCTTACAATCTTAAATATTTTCCGCATTCCTTGTAATACAGTCATTAATCAAAATAGATAATATGTAAATCTATTTATTGTAATTTGGATATTTTTATTGTTTGCTTGATTCAATCAATCTTTTATAAATCATTCAGTAGGTAGCTTTTTTGATTATTTTATATATTATGGTTCAACATATAAAAATAGCAATAATAATATATGTAGTTTTATTTGTATTTTTATATAAGACTATTTCTTATATTTTTATTATGCTCAGTATATCCTGAATTGGTAAGGTTTTGATTATTTTGTTTATTATGTACATTCGTTTCACCTATTGGAAAATTAAACCAGTCAGAATTCTAAATTTTAAACAGTACCATGTAGAACATGGTTCCACATTTTTATCCTAATACATTATATTCAACATACATTCCAAGACGGAAAATTACTTTTTGAAATATTGCGTTAATTTTTAGTAGTATTAATTACCATAATTACTAGCCGGTATCAGGGTCTCTCCAAATTTTAGTTCTAACGTAATTGCACTTGCTAACAATTTAATATTTTTGTTATGCAACGAATAAATCACTAGATTTAAGATTGTAATATTCTTTATTAAACACACATAATTTAAAAACATTTCATAGAAATATATAACCATTGTATTCTACATATAAACATTTGCATCCAAATATGGTAAATTCTTGAATCTACAGAAAACAATAGTCAAATCTTATAAAAACCATTGGCTTATACCATAGCTTACGAGCGCAAATACAAAAAATAATGCAATACCTAAATCCATTACAATTAAAATTTAAATTCCATCAAGTACCATCGATAGTATTAATATTATAAATATGGTATAAACTCAAACACGTGTTGAAGATTATGATATTTTCAATATCTACGTCTGTATCATAATATGCATTGAAACTTTTCACGTAAACGATACGCTTATTCAATATTGGTAATATTTGTAGATACTCAGCGAGCTTTGTATTCCTTGTAGCCTGGCCATCATAAAGTAATAAAGCGAACCCGGTTTCAAAAACTTCAGCGATTAACTTTCAGGTTTTTATTTTTTTTCATCTGTTTTATTGTGAATATGTACATTACCATAAAGATTAACATGTGCACCGCGATTATTTGACAGGGTCATAGGTATATTCTAAGTTTTTGACATTGGATTCTAATAAAAAATATTTTGAAGAAAACACCTCAAGAAACCAATAAACTTTGGCTTCGGATAGGAAAAAATATTTTGTAACACTTAAAAAACGAATCGACTTCGGTATAGGACGAGGTGGAAAAATCTTGTACCACGGGCGCCATGAGCTGAAAAAAATGACCACTGCTGCTTTAGTAGAATAGTTATAAGACATGTTCGCAAATATACAATAATCATTTTTATTGCAATGTACGTAGAGTTCACATTTATCTATCCTTATTTCTATACGAAATAATGAAATTTATATAAACATATTATGGACTTACATGAATAGGTTCGTTAACGAAGACCATTTCATTCATGACATGCTGCATACATTATTAAGTACTTAGTACCAGTGACGAAGGGTGACTTTTGGGAAAAGGTAGGCTGTGGAGATCTGAGAAAAGAGCACACTTGTCATGTATACTTACGAGAAATAAGAAGATAACACGATATTACTACAAATGAATAGGTGCAAACACACACACATGACATCGACACACTAATTCAATGAAACTTTAAACACTCACCGACGATACAAAATTGAGCATGAGATTAAATTACGTATTTTCCAAAACGTTGATATATATAAAAAATCATTAAGTAGACAAAAAAAAAATATTTTAAAAACAATCTATATTAAACGCCATAGCAACTATTTTCTTAAATTATCTGATTATTAATTACTTTGGACAAACTGCAGTCAAGAAAATAATATTATGCACGAAGGTTTTAGGCTTTGCGATAGGAGCCTACCTTATTACATACAATTCGATAGACTGGTTGAGGCTATGTGACGTAAAGTCCATACGAAAAAATATCACAATTCCTAAACAAATCATCTTACATTTATCTACGTGAAGATATATGACGCGCTGTGGTATATTTTTTCACTTTTTTCAGATTGTTTTGTAATCTGTATAATACATTCCTAAATATACGATACCAGCTGATATTAGCAAATTAAGTTATTTTTATAGAATATGAAATAATCAAGTGACTATATAAATATGTCAATATGCAATTAAAAAATATTTTCTTTAAGAAGGTAGACTTTAAATAATCGCCTAGCATGGAGTCTTTGCCACTTCTAAGTACATATATAGTAATAGTTTACTGAGTCATTATGACAACCCTTAACTTAAGAGTATCCATTTTTCAACCCTCAGATAGACTTTGTCCGTCCTAGACACAAAATTACACCGACATTAACTAACTTACCGTTCGGGTAATAAAGTTGGAATATATTTAATATCTTTTTCACGTAATAAAGTTATTGGCCGCCATCTTTTATCGCATACTTTCCCATGAAAGAACTTTCGCATTGTGAGTAACTTCTTATGGTTTACGCAATATTTCATTAAACACCGGCCAAAGCCGAAAGGCGTTGTTAGTAGTTAATGCTCACTCGTTATATTTTTTTTTGTTATTTATTGACTCATTATCTGAGAGCTTCTTTTTTTCTTTTTACAGTCGAATAGATAGGGGAGTATACCCATTAACGGGACCATTGACTTATTTATAAAAATAAAATAGTTTGTGTGATACGTGGAAGTCCGATAACAGAATCTGATTATTATGGAGATTAAACTTACGTTTGTAAAAAAAAATCTATATTAAAAATGATATATATACACCTATTACCTTTACAAAGTTAATTGTATTTAATTATTTATTTGTTTTTTTATAAATAGATTGGTGTATAATACAAACTTAGTTATATGTTTTCACTGTGGCACAGTTCGCCGTAAGTTTTCTTATCGGAAAGATGACCGTATACTCTACGGTCTAAAATTTTGTTAGATTCAATATAAACATTAATTCAGATTTTGGCAAAATTCATGAATTCAAGATTGAAAACCTAACCTAATAAATAAACCAGAATATCGGCTATTTTCATAATTTACTGCTAGCGTCCTGTAAAGTGTAAACCGATAATAACCGTGTTTTATTTAGACATAAGTTTTATGTCAGCACTATACGATCCAAAGAGGTGGACGATCTTTAATATACGGTCATATATTTCCGATTCAACATTTCACGGTGACGTGTAATACGGCGAACTGCATACATACAAGTTTCCGGACACGATATTGTACTGTTTGTTCTATTTTATTATCGATTTTTAGATACCTTGCATCAAGCCTTTAAATGTTAAAAATACACCAATATAGATATGTTTCTACCTCTAAATATATCATGATGTAAAAAATACTTATCGGATAAAAATTTTGAAACTTTCTGATGAAGAAAGTGCTTCCTGCGCTTCTAAGAAATTCGCCACCGGGAATGATATGAATTGAATTTTTTTGACTTACATACTTATTATAGACGATAAATTCTTGTTAAATGTTGATTTTCTTAATATATAAATATTTTAGAAGTAAATTTATGTGATTTATAGGTTTTTTAAACCAACTTTTAGATGATTTATAATAAATATTATATTTATTTATTAATGACGTAAATTAGTCGTATATTATTTAAACTATGTTCAGATTTCTACCAATAAAATCGCTTCTTTGAAATTATTAATGTAGGTAGTCAACATTTGAAAATAAATAAACACTTTTGTAAAGTATTGGTACTTACATCAAACCGTATTAATTTGTTAGTAGTATGAGATCGATCTTTCTAAAAAGCGAAGATCTAATGACAATTTTAGATCAACCATAGACTTCAGCAATCCTTTTTATAATATTATTTTCGTACAATGAAGCAGTTACCTATGTTGTATTAACAATTACTGTATTGCTGTAACTGTTGCACTGTATTAATTAATATATAATACACTAAATTACAATAATATAGACATTCCCCTATCAATCCTGTTATGATTTTGCCCGCCTTTTGTTGAGGTGTCTCAACATTCGAACGGTTAATTCGCTCAATCTATCAAGTCAATTATCTGGATGGAAACAAACACTGAAAAAAGATTCTCATTTTTTTAAATTTCCTAGACCCACATGTTTTAAAAAAAAAAATCAAAAATGTTAAAAAAAAAATAACGAAAAGTGTCCCTTTCAGCGGTAACCTCCCCTATATTTTCCTTAGAGAAAATTTACGACATATCTCAAAAGGAAACAATAAAATCCTTTGTCTATGAAATGAAATACAGTTTACACCCACTTAATACCTTCGCTAAAGACCCTGGGATGATTTATCTCTAAGGGTATTATCGATTTCGGCATTAGGTACCTCTAAAACCAATATAATTTTCGTACTCATCGGAACAAAGCACCAAAGTAATTAATTATCCTAAATTTTAAAGCGATAAGTTTAATGTATTTGGGTATGAGTTTTATACAGTTGAGTATTTTATAATATGTAGAGAGTAATCTTCCGTATGTTTCAATCGTAAATTTAATTTTTCTGTCTAATAATATTTTCATGATAATGTTATTGTGAAATAATATTTTTTTGCCTTGTCCTTGCTTTCTCGTACAAGGTGGTTGTTAGTAATTTTGAACAATCACAAACACCCAGGCTTTCAAAAAATCATATAAATATATTGTGTTCTCACGGGTAATCAAACCCAGAGCTCCCGGATAGGAGGCTAGCACCTTACGCACGGCACCACAAGAGCCGTGTATGTGGAATAATATTATATAACGTCAACATTATTATTAGTTGTGTTAATAATATAAATTCTAATTGATAAGGATTTTGTATTATTCCATAGTAATCGGGCTTGGCACCCCAGGTTTCGTCTTCCGACAACTTCAAAGTGTATGCGTATATTGTATACCTACCTAATATAATTACTAAAATACCCCATGGTGGCTGAGTAGTAATGTGTCAGCCTACAAAGCCGTGTTTGAATCCGGGTCTACCAAACATCACATATTATTTTTCAATGTGTACCTAATAGGTTCAGCAAGTGGTAAACATATATTTATAGTAAAAACAAAAATCCGTTAATACAATTTCCACTCTGTGGATGTCTATATAATTTTCTTAGTATCGAATATGGTAAACAATTAATTTAGTAGATTTAGTATAAATGAGAACTTTTTGCCTGCGGTGCTGACCAAGTAACCTGTCTTTATTATTCGTTAATCCGTCCATTTCCGTATAGATTTCCGGATATTTACAGTGGATTTGGTTAGTATCCTACAGTTCTACGTCACAAGGACAAGTTGGTCAGGTGACAAGTCTAAGCCACCGTGCCCAGTCAAAAAAATACTTTTGTAGTGGTGAGGCATCAAACTGGTTATCTCAAATCGCCATTGCACATTTGGAATGAACAAATATTTGTGCCTGCCAGTGTATTTCACATAGTATAGTCCGCTTCCTTAGTGATGCTATTTTAATATTTTGAGTTAGTGGCTAACATCCATTCAAAAAAAAAATGAATGAATCTTAAAAATGAAGCCGATATCCATGTCGGATTATGGACAATGAAAAAACCTTGATATATGTAGGTACCTACCTAATAGTTTATTATTCACATAAAAATCAGTGTTTCAAAATACAACGGCAAATTTAAGCTTTGCAGTTGTAAATTATTCAAGAAAGGTAAATCTGTCATCCTTTTAGTGTATTGTTGATGGCATCCCTTTCGAACCATTTTTTGTATGCATAATTAACCCACTTTTGAAGGACAATGAAGGTTTTTCGTAATACTTTCTTTATCTCGTTACTGAATACCGGGCACATCCGTATGATTTATTCATGTATGCTTTCCCGACGTGAATTCTCTACTGGTGAATCAATAAACAGATTAATATTTCGTAAAATCGCGTAATTTAGTTTTGTAAATCACAAATCACACACTTGGCACAAAATAACAAAATTTTTGTTTCTATTCAAATTTCACATTTCAATTGATCTTATAAAAAATTTAAACCGATACATTCAATAACGATAAATTACTTTAACTTGGTCCATGATTTAAAAGCATTTTATGGAAGTTTTCAAATAATATTTTATTTCAATTAATGTGCAATTCATCTAGTTTATATTTTAATAAATGAACAGCAAATAATAATGAAGAAACATTTATTAATCTACAATATATTATCAAGAGTGATGAGTAATGGTCCAAAATTGGCTCAATTGACATATTGGGTAGGTCGTAAAGTGTGTTTTATAATAACAATATTCTTCATAAACCCTCCACTTTAGGTCACATATTATATATTTATCAATCGATAATTTGTAGGCTCAATTCAATTTTCATCACTTTTATAAATGATATTTTATATTTTTTTTTTGTTAATACTAATTTGGTAGCTACTTTGGTAACTACTATTAGTTATTCACATTATGTTTAGTACACATACTTAAAGCTCCTTGAAGCAACGTAGTCCTTAATACATTTTTATTCAATTCGATGTATTGATGAAAGCATTTAACTTCCAGACATGAAAAATCATAAAAATTGTACCCTTTCACCTTTATGTTTACTATTAAAAACTAATATCTATGGTGCTTACTTGGCCTATCTGCATCCCTTTTGAAGTTTTCTGCTCACTTCCTCCAGAATTGACTCAGAGACCATATTCCTACTAGAGTTTTACTAAGCTCTAGCTAGATCTATCATATCTAACAACATGGCTGACTTTTCGCTATCAACATATTAATAACTCACGTAGCCTTTTTACAAATATACGACAAACAGTGACGTATAATATTTTTGATCTTTTAGAAATTTAGAACTTAGAAGTAATGTTGTATTCCTAAAAATAGATTATTAAGCTAATTGAATTCTAGAATATACTGACAGAGCTTTGATTTGTTTTCTTATAAAATTACTGATACTAAAGAGGTATCAATATTTATTTTATTCGTATCTCTAAAAATATTTTTTTGTCGAGACAGCGATCAAATAATGGAATGAATCCCATTAAATAATTTCTGATATTTTTTTATTTTTTAAGTATATTTTTATAGAAATTTTAATGATAAAGTAGAATTATTTTCATATCTGCAGACTCATATACTGTATAATAATATAATATCGTTTTAAAAAAATCCAATATTTTCCAGAACAAAATTAGAAAAATATCTCATAATAAGAGTGATAAAATAATATCTAGTAAATAATACAATTTACTACTACATCAGTGTCCTTCTGAGAAATACGGAGGGTATGTCCTCGTAGTCTTGAAATTCAATTCCCGCAGGGGCATCCCTTGGTAGTAAAGCCTACCCCATAAAGCGAGACAAAGTCGCAGAGCAATGCGTAATGTCGTTTGACCTTTCCCGGAGCATTATGACAGACGTCCTGCTCATACATTTGAATAAAGAGAAGGGATATAGTTATTATCACTAACAACTAATAGCACAACATTGTACCATTGTACTCTAATACAGCCTTTTAGATTTAGTGGTCTAGGGATAAAAACCACCCCTGGAAATGATTTCCATGGCCAAGGGTGGATCAAACTGTAATATATAAATTTCGGAAAATTTATTTTTCATAAGTCTACACGAAAGATATTTTATAATATTCTTTCATCACTTGTTATACATGCAAAGAGTACTATTTTAATTTTATATTTTGTATTGTACATACGCGTATCATTTACATTGTAATGTTATACCTATATGGAAAGTTTGAGTAACAAAAATATATGTACGAGTTTTTGGAATATTCAATTTTCGAATTTCGAAACTTCAAATAGCGACATCACTAAAATCAATAAGCTTTCATTCTAAAATCATTACAGTCAATAGTGATTTTAATGTGCAAGGGTCGTTAAATTAAGCTTTAATACCCCAAAAATTATTATTTGAAACATTATAAAAAATGACAAAATTGGTATATTTAATGCGTTTGATTTGAAACTCTTTCTATCAACATAATTATAGAATTCAACAGAAATCGTCTAATTTTTAATTCGCATAGTGATTTTTTTAATACTGACCATATTTTTACCACGTTACTGGACCTATTAACCACGACTGTAGCGAATGTACGAACGTAGCATCAAGGAGAGTAGTCCTGCACTATGGCCAAGCGATAACATGTCCTGTTATAATGGAGTGGATCCCGGGTTCAAATTTTGAATTTAGCAATTTTATTATTAACATGTTATTTTTTCAACATGTATTTGTACTCTTAAGTTAAGTAAGCGGATAAAAACCATTTCTTTTTTTAAACATTCATGCTTTATTATCCGCCAACTTTTTTTAATATTTTCGCGATCAACTCTTTTCCAGTCCCTGCATTATAGTAATAAAAACAACTTCCAAAATCATAAGAGCAATCTTTTTACATCGACTTGTTATGAAAATATTATTATTTCCGCTCCACGTCTTTATTTCTCTATGATGCTACGCCTCTACGACGTAGCACATATGGTTGCTCTACAAATTTAATCTACACAGTATCTACGGTTTGAAAACAGTATAAATATAAGGTTAAAGGTGAGATATATTTCATATAGCGTACAAACTATGCATGTACATAAATTCAGAGGATACGTTAAAATCATAATACAATTTAATTTATAGTCCTTCATAATAACTTGTTTATTATGATAAAGGATACTTGATCAACAATGAAATTAAATTAAATCTACTAGAACAGCTTCAAATAACAAAGAATTTTGTTAGAATAATACAATAATAATTATTAACTAGAATCTTGCTATACATATTGTAAATGTAATATGCCTTAACTTTTAGGCTATAAGATTATAGATAAGATCTAAATATATGGTTGAGACACAGCTTTACTTTTACGGGGTTTATTATATATTTTTACACCGATTAGATTAAATTGAATATGTAAATATTGAACATTTTCATCTCAATTTATACAAGTTGAAGGTAGAATGAACTGTTAGTTTCAAGAACAAGAAAATTATCATTTGGCCCAAGTCAGATTTTAATACTGTTTATATTAAGTTATCATAAAAATGACTATTGTTGCAATCGTCAAATGCTTTTATGAATAAATATTTTTCTTCGCTATCTGACCATATGAATTTTTTATTCTTAATTAACGCCCCTAATATCTTGTTTACTTTTCCTTCTACCACTCGCCACGTTCTCACAACCGGTATGCAGGTGAAACCATGGCACCTTTCAAAGTTATACTGAGAGCAACCCAGGACCAACTTTTTCTTTGTCTTTTTTTGTATGCGTGATTCATATTCTGATATAATACATTACTGTCAATCATCGATGTCAAAAGACCTTCTCATTCGCCGTAAAGTTTTTTTTTAATTGTTCAATTTTTCCCTCGTAGCAGTTGCCGACCGATCCAACTGAGGATCGGACTAACTTTAAAGGTTTTTTCCACTTAACTGACATACGGAAAAACTTTCAGAAGTTGTGATTATATTAGGCCCAACCGACAGAGCTTGGAGGCAAAATCACCATTTCCGGTCGACACAACCTCTTACTAAAATTTCATCTAGTGGTTTTCTTGCCATAAAACTAAAATATGCAGACTTTGGCGCAGGATTTAAATAATCGACACATTTATCATTATTTCCACTAAATAAAACTACCTTTACAGAATAAGAAATTATACTATCAGAAAGTAATACGATAACCTCGATAATTTATTATTTTTCTGGTATCGTGGCTAATTTTTAGAAACTTTTTGTACAATTCGTAATATTCAATTTCAATTTCAACTCTTAACTCTTTCTATTTCTTTCAAATTGAATAAAATTCGCGTACCCATATCTATTTATTGGCGCCTTTAAAACCTATAGCCCGTTGATTTTCATGTGGAACTGGCGATAATATTTGAATTCAATCTGAGAAATAATGCACTTCGCGCCAGAAGTAATTTTCAACAGATGGCGTAAATTGCCGACAATTTGTACAGCACTACCTTCGAAATGGGAAAACCATTTTAGACGACGCTCAGGTAAGTAAGCACCAGAACATAATATAGTATATAATACTATATGTTACATTATAGATCCGTGTGTTATAGATATAATATTCATTGTTTCAAAAAACCGTTGAAATCATTCCGATTTCTATGTACTAATGTACAAATTTAAATTAAAGAAAACATTGTTTTATTAACACAAAATCTAGCAGTAACTAATAGTGACTAAAAGATATCAGTTCAGTATACTTACGCCTATAAAATACACGTTATCACTAATACGGTGAATAAAGGAGAGCATCCCGATTAAATAACTAACTGCTTGCCAATGGCGAAGACTCCATACTAGGCGATTATTTGAAGCCTAACTTCTTAAGAAAAATATTTTTTAATTGCATATTGACTTATTTATATAATCACTTGATTATATATTCTATGAAATAATTTATTTTGCCAACGAGAGATATAGAGAACGTATATGTAGAAATATATTACACAGATAATTACAAAACAATCTGCAAAGGTTTTAAAAATATACCACAGCGCGCCATCTGTCTTGACGTAAATAAAGGTTGGGTTATGTTTCAAATAATCCTCATTTTTTTTCATATGTACTTTAGTCACGTAGCCCCATCCAGTCTTTCAAATTGTATGAACTACGGTAAGCTCCGATCACAGAGCCTAAAAGCGAAAAAAATCTATGAATTCTATTTTATCTAATGATTTTTGATGTGTATAAATGTTTTGAAAAAATACGTAATTTAAACTGATCGCTTAATTTTACGTCGTCAGTGAGTTTTTGAAGTTTCATTAAATTATTGTGTCGTCATTAGTAGTAATATCGTATTATCTTCTTATTTTTCGTAAGTATATCTGACATTTTTAAGGTACCTAATCACTCTATAATAACTAGTATCTATTTATATTTATTCTTGTTAGTATTGATTTGTGTGACTCTAATAATTTATCTTAGAAATTGAGAGCATCCGTTGTTTATTCTCCCAAGGTGAAAAACTAACCTGTCATTAGTAATGCCAATTGTAAGGGCAATAACTATGTTTAATCAAACCGCTTCAGATATCGATATATTCTACTTACGTGAGGGTAAATTTAGGTGGACGTTGTTTTATAAGTTTTTAAGATAGGCTCTATCAACTTACGTCACTCTGTGTGCTTCCATGTACTTTTATTTTTATTATTTCATTATTTACTCATATTACACTATATTTTTATTTCAACTTACATAGATAATTTAGCATAAACACTTACTTTATGCCATGCCGTGAACACTTTGAATTTATAATTTGTCATGTTCATTATATGTAAAATAAATTTGATTTTGAAAGTTTCAAGCAGTTAAATAAGACAGTGCGTAAGTATCTACGTAAATTTCCGAATTCTAATTAAAACTACTTTCTTAACATCTACGGCCCCAGTTCCGGCAGATTAACCTATTGGCTGTGTGGACACAGAGCCTACAATATTTGTCTTGAAATATTGTAAATTAGAAAAATTTCGCATATATTAATTATATTTATTTCGATATTTGTTAATAATAAAATATAATAAGTTCACTGCTATAGCGGTTTATCGGGTGATTGTATGATCGGGTGGGTAAGTTACGGTTTGCGTTAAACTAAACATGCGTAGACCGACGTGCGCACATGACCGATAACCTGTAAATTTGACAACTGTCACATTTGAACCATAAATTAAATATATAGTGTTAATGCCATCTAGGTACTTGTTTCCATAAAATAATTTATGGTATCAATTACATACGCAAATAAGAATGACTATTTGTATTAAATGTGTCTTATTATATTATCAACATCGCCGACATGCTTTTGTATAACAGACGCCATCTTCATTCGATACAGTGACGTCCTGTGGAGGTAGGCAGATTGAGCGTCACTTGGGGGCGGCAGTCACTTGAAGGGCGGCAAATCGAGGAGAAACATTAAGTATAGTATATAGAAATAGGTACCTTAACTTAGTACCTAATAACGAAAATATCCTTCGATTAAAAAAATCCACTCACTGGTTGGAAACAAAATGTATTAAGAATTAACATAAAAGGTTTAACAGAACTGTACTGTTTTTGTCGGTTTTGCGATGTCTAGCTTACTTCTGTTATCCTTGGACGTCACGTCCTTGATAACCAACGTGCAGATTTGCAAATTATATTTTGAATTAAAGGTAGGTACCTACATAGGTACTTACATAGCTCGCGTGTTTTGAAAGTTGTCAGGTGTATTTTTAAATGTATTTGAAACCGTGGACTCGCAATATTGTTTATTGAAGTAGAGATGGCACTTAAATTGGATTTAGTGGTATATATTCTGTTAAAAAATTGGGCGGCATTTTGTCTAGGGACGTCACTGATTCGATATACTAATTTATTTTCATGGCAATAATATTGTCACCTCAATACTACACCTAGATAACTCTGATTTGGTCATTGTTGAGAAATTGAAATTAAAAGTTTACTTGATTTACATAAATCTAGATTATAATTATTATTTAAAATAAAAATCGAGAATTGTGCTTGTCTAATTTGAAACAATTAAATAATGTTCAATTGTATGAAAAATATTGTAGATACATTATTTTATTTATTTTATGCATTTATGGTTTTATAGTTATCTAATACTTTCAAACACAAAATAAATACAGTTCCCATTAACTTCTGACTTACCTAGTTTTATCATTTTGTAGCTACGAAATGTAGAATCATATTCAATAGCTATCTCAAAAACAGTGAAAATCAAGTTATCTGGTTGTAGTATTGAGGTATGACACTATTTATGTGTACACTCTATACCAGTCTATACTATACAAATCAAGTTTTTTTTAATGGCAACAATAATTATTATATCGGAACGCGACGTTGCCTGACTAACTCATTACTTTTATAGTTGTTATATTATTTTGATTCATGTATGCCGTAATATGTCATTGCGTATGGCACATCAATTTAACGTAACTTGACATTCTCTGCATCTCGACCTTAATGATTGTGTGATGTTTTATGTTGGAATATGGAAATAATGACGTTAGGTATCATAATATGTTACATAACATCATTTTCCGACTGCTTAAGAGATATATATATTATGAAAACGATAAAATTTTCGTAAAAATAAATAAAAACTTCGGACATACGTTTCCAGAATTAAAATTGCCTAGGGTCTCCGAAGGTCTTACGACGGTACTGCTTTCGGCGCCTCTGTTTGCAAACTAATCTTGTCACCTGGCGTGTTTATGTGAAGGTGGGTTATTTGCAAACTACTTTGGTGTAATAATACGACTTAATTAGTTTCTGATTGGATGCCTCCGATCACAAGACAAAGTTTTGGGCTTTCCCATTAAGCGAGCAACATCGTTTGCGGCTGTGAAACCGCACCAAGTGTTGCCAGTAAACTCTTGTAATTGAATCGCGAGAAATAAACGAAATTTATCGGATTAGCAATTAGTTAATTCATTATTCATTGCGCGGTACCTTTTTTGATGATACGCCACTGGTGAAATAGCGTGCCATATGTTTCACGGAAACTTTTCCTTCAGACTCCTCCATACATAAATTAAAAAAAAACGATCATATAATTTGAATCTTTCAGGAAAATATGCGGTAGAATCAGTTATTCATAACACTTTTAAGTTCGAATTATTAATGGTATAAATCTCAGCAAGGCTATTCTAAATAGTTAACACGGTAACACGTTTCCGTTATTATTTTTGATCCAAAATAACACGGATATCACTCGGAGCAATTTCGTATAGAAGCGCCCAAGGCGGTTATCTACGGCGATTTAGTCTCTCCAAACTACGATTTGTATCTTTTTATAATGGTATAACATAAGGACGACACTTCTCAGTGGCGAAGGGTAGAGGTAGGCTGTTAATATCCGATATAAATAGTGCACACTAAACTTTGTCAGTCATACGTATTTGTTTTCATTAAACTAAGACAACTATTTGCAGGGTTAGTTTTAAAAAAAACAATTAAATCCTGTCTACCAAAACCATAATAGTTTAGGCCTGCTGTGGGCGATCCGATAAAAATGGTGAACACCTTTTCAGTCATACTTATTTGTTTTCGTTAAATTAAGTATACATATTATTACAAATGGTGTTGGTTAGTTTTTTAAATTCATTTAGCCCTGGCTAAACCAAACCATAATCGATAAAAAATATTGTTTTATCTATAAAATATCTAAAATATATAGACATACTTTCAAATATTTTATAGATCGACAACTATTTTTTGACTATTATCTAACAATGACCTGGTCTACGCAGGTTTTAATTAATTTAAAAAACTAATCAATAAATACTATCTTCATATTGTAGTGTTAGTTCAATGAAAACAAATATGTTTGACTGACAAAATGTAATGTCTACTATTTATGTCATATCTCAACAGCCTACCTCCACCCTTTAAGATTAACATTTTAATTTAATATACGTATACTAGCGCATATGTTGACAAACGCCGGATCTTTAAGTCATAAACTATTTTCCTTTGTCACCGTTTTTAATGAAAGTTTTCCCGTAGGTAATATATTTAATTAGAATATAAATCACGGCCAAGCTGATACACGCTAATTTTTATCTTGGGAGATTTCTCTCGGTTCGTTCGTTACGCCACGTTACACGTGCGGATACGAACCGAGCGGTGAAGGGGGAAACAAGTACGCTACTCTTCATATAATATTACTTTAACTGAATAAGCGATCGTAAAAATAACATTATTCATAAAGCACAAAAGAACACCCCAGGCAAGCACCCATACCCACAATAATAATAAAATTCTATATAATTCGATACCAAGCGAAAACTGTTAAATTTATGTAAAGTGTTGTAAAGTCTTACGTATTGGAAAACATTGGGTAATGAGATTATGATAATATTTAACATGATATTTATATTACAAGGTTATAATATCGTGATAAATAATCTAGGGAATGAGATAACTGGGCGCCAGGACAATTGGGCGCTGTACTGTCGAATAAAATAAATAGATGTTCGTTGCAATTTTATTCAGAAAGTAGACGAGGAATTTTAATCAGTTTCTATCTACTACTTGGTGGTTTTAATTTATTATGCTCTTAATATAATATTTTTTATTGCGGATTGAGAATTATCGTGCCTGAGGTCTTTATTTTCTTTTTCTGAACTCTTTTCTCGTTGGAATATAAACATATGCGTAATTAAATCATTAGTTACGTGTTAGAATTTAAATTCTAATAAATTATTCAATAATAGTATAATAGTTTAAATATAAATAATAATATTAAATATGTATTTTTAAAAATTCTGTATTTCACGAATGTCTATTTATTTTCGAATTTCATTTGATTGCGTAGCGCCCAGTTGTCCCGGTGCCAAATCGTCCTAAACCCATAATCTACCATTCACAATAATAATAAATATTAATAGTATGTACTTCAAACAAACTTATTATAGAATTTTAAACCATAAATATTATCTGGATATTCTATTTTATTTATTTATACAATATTATAATATAGGTATTTTCGCTTACAAGTAAGATCACTGTTACGATTGATA
Source organism: Rhyacophila brunnea (assembly GCF_057557595.1). Lineage (NCBI taxonomy): Eukaryota > Metazoa > Arthropoda > Insecta > Trichoptera > Rhyacophilidae > Rhyacophila > Rhyacophila brunnea. The sequence continues at coordinate 18,395,790 of NW_028232796.1, read as the reverse complement.
ATTAAACAGTTTTTCATATATTATGTTAAAGCAGGTAGGAATGCAATATGTATATATAGCATAATAATACTGAAATGCGTTATCTGAGTTGCTAAAGTAGATCTTTATAAAAATAATTACAAGATAAAAAGAATTTTTTATATACAACGTTTTTAAATTTTCTGTTGAATCATATAAACTTGACTTGCTAGCTTAAACGATCAAAAAAATATGTAGGTACTTGATAGAAATAATACTGAAATGTCATTTTCATTTCCATAGTAACGCACGTATATATTAATAATTTAGTTGCTAGGACCATCCGCTTAGCAACCAATAATTGTGTCGAAATAACTTTTCATACAAAACAGAATTAACTGAAAATGAATTCAATTCTACTTAAAGATGGCTAAAAGTATAAAAAAATGCATTGGCATCGTGTTCTGATATATTCTAAAAGTTTCAAATGTCTAGCTAGTCGGGAAGTTAGTTAAAAATCGATTGCAAGATTTGTACCGGACAAAGAACCACCGGACAAATAAGAATACGAGCTAAGAAAAACGTTGTAAAATACAAATCTCTACATTTTACAATGTATTATCTAGTCGTACACAACATTCGGTCCACCAAATAAATGAAATATGTGAAAAAATCCTAACTTAATATCATAGATCACATCACCTGCACTGTATTTTTAGAGACACTTTAACAAATTGCTTCTTTCTGTTTATTACAAAGTTTAATTAAATTTATTTAATTATAACATTTTGAACAGAAGAAATCAGAATTCAGGACAATCACAACATGAGATTTAATTTTGAAAAAATATAGTTGTAATCAAACAATTAAATTAAAAATACATATTTATCTATATCAAATATTATAATAAGAGAAGAAGAAAAAATAAAAAAACATAAACGATGTTACAAAATAATATAAAATTTAAAAAACAAAATACACAGCACATCACTGAAAATGTCTGTCTTTGGGGAGCGCATTTACTAGTCTTGCACACCTCGCTAGTACGTGATGTGAGCAATAATTTCACTAGCGGTGACATTTAATTGTTTCTTGCAAATTATATAGATAATGATGAGTAGAGAGTATCGGGTATACAAAAATTTAATTTAATATGATAATAATATGTCTGACTCGAGAGAAAATACATCATTATCATACCATTGTTCCCCTTTTTCCTGTACGGTATATGAACAATAAGAAATAATTAAAATTTGCCCTACTGATAGACACTTTGTATGTCACTATTAGCCAGTGGAGAAGAGTAAAGGTAGGCTGTTAACATCCGACATAAATAGTGCACACTAAACTTTGTCGAACTGTCGAACCTGTTTTTATATATAGATATTCTTCTATACTCCATTGGCAAGACTTTTGCTGCTTAATATCTTAAAATTTCAATTTATTTTCTTTTATTAGTAATAAGACACCATTGTAGTAATGTAATAAATTGTTGGTTACGTAGAAATTAAATTGAAACCTCGAATCATCCCCCGCGAAAGACTTGATGCAAAGTGTATCAGAATATTAATTACCTAGCAACATTTTGGTAATGAATGCGAAAGGTTATACTCGATCCGCCAGGCGCCTATCAATGAACTTTCTTTAATTAATTTCCAAAGAGATTTATTCTAAATTTCTTGGATTTAATTATTTTCATAACCAAAATTCGTGCCAGCATCGTGGATTGAAATAAAATGAAAGATTTTTTCAGTCAAAATCTCCAGTGTTTTTCTCTATTGTATGAAATATGTTTAAATTTTAAACTCGAACTAACTATATTCCATTTTTAATTGTATACCTATACCTGGTGACATTCGCTAAATTTACCGCCTTAGGAAATTGGGCTGGAATCCGACCTCTGGCAGTTTCATAACTAAGAGTTAAATAATAATAACGTTTTCTTTTATATGTACAAAACGCTGTAAGCCTTGTAACTACTTGAAGGAGACCGACCTGACCAAATTCCGAGAAGGCATGTCATAGTTACCTGGACGTGTGATCCTAAAAATTGTCCTTCTAAATAATTGTCGGCGGCAGCGCTCGAAGTGGAAAAGTTTATGAACCGGAGCGCTTGACATTTCTCTGTCATTCTTTAAGATGTTTACATAATTATTACCAAATTTTATGTGTAATTAAAAAAATAGGTGTTATATTTTCTATTATATGGCATATCTAGCTAAGACGGTCAAAATATTTCTTCCACAACACGGAGCGATAATTTTACCAATTTAACGAACCGGAACGGCGCTCCGGTGCGCTCCGGCCATTTTGAGCCTTGGTCGGCGGGCTGTTTTCTGCATAACTGCACTCAATTATTGTTCTGTAACGTAATAACGGTGTCATTATTTGTATCCAACATTGCAGTATGTACATACGTTTGTTTTTAATTTTCTTTTGAAGTTCTTCGCGTCGACGAAAATTAAAATATTGACTTGATACGACATTACCCCCTTATTTCAGTTGGGCCTTGGTACATAACTAGGGAATCCAATCCCGAGCCAAAATTCTGATCCCGGGATTTCGGGATTACAATTTGACAATCCCGGGATCCCGGGACTGGTCCCGGGATTGGCATTTTTTTCCATTGTTATTATAAAAATTTTATATTTACAAATAACATTGATAAAATCGGTCAAAAATAAATCTAGTATAATTTATACCATTTAAGACATTTATTGTAAATATTGTATACGTTCAATCTTGGAAATACACATGTTTAATGGAGTAAATAATATTGTAATATAAATAATAATGTGAATTTAATATGAGATTGCTGTTTCTGATAGTAAAGACATAATGAATAGATTAGCGAGATTTAAAATAATAAAGCAAGTAATCATGGTGTACTTATGGCCTTTTCGCTTCATAAATCTATCTAATTAATCAGCCAAATATGAAACTGCTGTAAAACGTATGATATCATGGTGGAATTACTTTGTTAAAAGTGCGAAGCATTGTTTTTTCCAATCTTTCTCATTTTTAATAATGTATGTGAAAAATAAAATGAATCGGCAACCTACACATGGGTACAAATCAAACTTCATTCGACCTCAGTTTATTTCTGATGTAGCTATTTTTTATTAAAAGTATTTTTTCTATTATATTTTCGTTTTTATTTTATTTTCCATAATAAAATGATAAAAAAATCAATCCCGAAATCCCGGGATTCATAGGTATCGAAAATAGCTCGGGATCCCTATACATAACTACAAACTAGTAAGGAACTTGAAAATATGTAGCGTAAATTATTGGAAAAAAAAGTGAAAAAGCTCCTTTTATTAAACGAAAATTAGTTGATAATTAGGGTCATCAATCATTTTCTATTCTACCCACATACAATTTAACATTTCAATCTTAGTCTAGACCAGTGAAGTCAAACCGGTAGCTCGCCAACTGTTATTTGAAGGTGCACGTGATAAAATTGACGTAAAATTTACGTGAGAAAACGTATAGCAATGTTTTGAGTAGATACTGTTAGAATAAATAGCAAATTATGCGGAAAATTAAGTGTCATTAAAATTTTATGAAATGTTATATTTTAAATAATTTGTGACGCTAAAAAACAAACGTAGCCATCTCCATCACAAGTGAAACTGAGTAAATCAACTTTTTTGTTTTTGTGGTTAATTTGAACCCGTAAGTTAATAATTTCCTAATTTTTGATTATATTTTATTTAAAAGATACGATTTAAACAATGCTCAATAATCGTGAATCTTTAACAAACAAGATATTTACGATTTTATGTTGGAGATGGCTATGTTTGTTTTGTATCATCTGGATTTGACCAGGTTTGAAATAAATACTATTGGAGATGGACAGTTTTGTTTTGTATTCGATTGGTTTGTTTTGTATTCTAACAAACAGGGTTGTGTTAAAATGGGTGCCGGACGAAATCCAGAATGCTGAAATCCCGAATGCCGACATCCCGAAAGCCGAAATCCCGAAAGCCAAAATCCCGAATGGCCGAAATTCCGAATGGCCGGAATCCCGAAGGCCGAAATCCCGAAAAATAAAAAAATATAAACAGTATTAATTTTCAACCAGCGGTTCCCCAATAGGCGGCGCTTTTTCTTGGGTGTGTAATTTAACAAGATAATTAAAATAGTTATATAAAAACTGTTATTAATTATGGAATGAAGCAACAAAATAATTTTCAACCAGCGGCACCCCAAAAGGCGGCGCTTTTTCTCGATTGTAAAATTTATCTAGATAATTAAAATAGTAGTATTAAAAACTATTATTAATTATGGATTGAAGCAAAAAAATAATTTTCAACCAGCGGTACCCCAATAGGCGGCGCTTTTTCTTGAATGTGTAATTTAACAAGATAATTAAAATAGTTATAATAAAAACTATTCATAATTATGGAATCAAGCAACAAAATAATTTTCAACCAGCGGCACCCCAAAAGGGGACGCTTTTTCTCGATTGTATAATTTATCTAGATAATTAAAATAATAGTATTAAAAACTATTATTAATTATGAAATGAAGCAACAAAATAATTTTAAAATTATACAATCGAAGAAAAGCACCGCCTATTGGGGTGCAGCTGGTTGAAAATTATTTTGTTGCTTCATTTCATAATTAATAACTATTTTAATTATCTTGTTAAATTACTTACTCAAGAAAAAGCGCCGCCTATTGGGGTACCGCTGGTTGAAAATTATTTTCTTGCTTCATTTCATAAGTAATAATAATTTTAAATACTACTATTTTAATTATCTAGTTAAAATATACAATCGAGAAAAAGCGCCGCCTTTTGGGGTGCCGCTGGTTGAAAATTATTTTGTTGCTTTATTCCATAATTAATAATAATTTTAAATACTACTATTTTAATTATCTAGTTAAAATATACAATCGAGAAAAAGCGCCGCCTTTCGGGGTGCCGCTGGTTGAAAATTATTTTGTTGCATCATTCCATAATTAATAATAGTTTTTATATAACTATTCTAATTATCTTGTTAAATTACACACTCTAGAAAAAGCGCCGCCTATTGGGGTGCCGCTGGTTGAAAATTATTTTCTTGCTTCATTTTACAATTAATAATAGTTTTTATATAACTATTTTAATTATTTTGTTAAATTATACAATCGAGGAAAAGCGCCGCCTATTGGGGTGCCGCTGGTTGAAAATTATTACTGTTTATATTTTTTTATTTTTCGGGATTTCGGCCTTCGGGATTTCGTCCGGCACCCGAAAAAAACAACAATATAAATGTATAACTTATTTCATACTTACAACTAACACTTAATAATTTGAAAATTATAATTGGGTTTATGAATTTATTTTGAGTTTTATGATATTAGAATTAAATAGGTAACTAAGCAAACATAACAATATTTTTGAATAAAAATATATAAAAAAAATATAGATGACTGAACCAGTTTACACGATATTATGCAGCTTTAAAACTGAACTTAAAATATGAACAGCCAAGGCACAGCCCTGAGGTTCTAAGATGCTAACTGTCGTAAAACGTTTGAAAATCAAAATTTACTTACCGTTTTTCAGTCTTCTTTGAACGTTCAATGGTATAATTTGATCTGGTAAACTTTCGTGCATTATCTGGAGACACTATTTCAAACTTTATTTGGATTATTTTCCATTCTTTGACAATTATTTCGCTTAAAAACTTGAAGAGCACATCTTATATACAGAGAAAACTTTTTGCTGATGGGAGCCATATTGATAAAATGCCACGACATGATTGGCCATTCTGAAAAAGTGCTACGTCGTGATTGGCTAAGACGAATGTGACCACGTTTGATATAAAAAGTCAATGGAGATGACTAAGTTTGAAAAAAATCACAACTTTTATTTTGATTTTTTAAGCAGAAAAAAAGGAGATAGACATGTCTGAAGTGAATATTATTATATAAAATAACACAAGCAGTCATACCAACCAAAAATCTCAAAAAAGTCAGTGACTGGAGATGGCCACGTTTGTTTTTTAACGTCACATTTGAGGGTATAAAAGTGAACACTCCACATACCAGAGACACCTGGCGTGAAAATACGAAGCTTGCAGTTTGAGACAATATTTTTTTTCATATTTTTATTGCATTTTGCATATTGCACGAGTATTTAAAAAAATCGATATATACTATATAATTTTTATTTATATCAAATTGAGCGTCAATATTGTGAGCATACCAATATTTTGTCACTATTCTACATCTTATTCAATCTACCGTAAATTTTGACGGCCACTGATGATCAAAGTAACTCTAACCTCCAAAAAGGTTTCCTATCACTTCATACCAAAACCAACATTCCATAAGTTGTACCACATTGGACACAATATATATTAAGAAAATTAAAACATGTATCAGCTATATTATGTTTTGTATTTGTGTTTTCATCTCATATTGCGCATTGAAAAATAGTTAATATCTCAATATTGCTTTGTGTGTCCCCAAAATCTTTCTCGTCTTGTATTTTTTTAAATGGACGTTGACGTTGATGATAAAATTAATATTCGCAAGTTTAAAGTTTGAGAAACATTAATATCCTAAGACAGCTGACATTCCCACTTAAAATATAATATTTTATTTTGGAAAAAATAACAAAACTTCTTTGGCCGTATAATGACACATTGTTTTTTTTTGCTTATATTTTTCCGAAACTAACAAATGTAGTCAATATCACATTATATATCAGCAGTTGTGAGCAACCGATGGCCCATATAATATGGTTGATAATAATTTATATAAATAAAATATGGCCCGTAAGTTGAATTATTTCAATAATAAATATTCAATATGGATAAAATGATTGAAAAAAATCTACATCATTTTTTATGTCCGGAAATTTGTATGTATGCAGTTGGCCGTATCACATATATGTATTGGAAATAGGTACTTGGAAATGGTTATATCTTTATGAATTTTCATTAAGATGGAAATAATCAAATTATATCATAGTAAAACATTGAAAAATACATTTTGGTTCATATCCGACAATTATTATTGTATTTATGCTTAAAAATATAGGAATTAATCAGTTTTGCAAAGAAGATGGTAGTCATTTTTGGAAGCACATATATTTTCAAACAAAAAAATATACCATGAACTTTAAAAATAATAACTGTTCGTCTCGGTTAACTAATAAGTACATCCTAAACTAAAACTAAAAGTTTAACTCTAAAAAGGTTCATCACTTCTGTTATATAGTAATTTGCAGTAAAATAGATGTATGTACGTATTATTATTTTGTCAGTAGATATAAAAAAAACTGAAACTACTTCCCATTATTCTTCCATTACCTGTCTACAAAATTGAACAATCTAACATTTTAACGAAGGCAAAATCATTTAGCCTTTCAAGAAAAGGTATCCACTTAGATATAGGTACGACAGTGCTTCAAACAAACATATTTTAACTTTCGAGTAAGTAAAGTTAACTGAAAAAGTTCGTAAAGATGAAAACTTTTCAAGCAAAGCAAAGCTTGTTTTCTCTTGGTTATCCTACTCCTTGGATAAACATTGAATACTTTTCAGTTTTCCACTGAATCAGGGAAGACTGTGTACCGTAAACAATGCCTCTAAGTGGTTTGGATTATACTTACCTATCAACTTTTCAGTTTTAAATAATTCCTATAACAATATTAAATAAAGATATTATCATCCTATTTATAATCTACAATATATTCATCCAATCCAATGCATCGTTGTAATTATATAGCGTTCAAAAATTGACTGATTTTATTGGCATGGAAATTTTCAAAATCACTAGATAAAGACGTTCTTCCTTTTTATTACAACGTTTTTATTAACTCGTATTCTTGTTTGTCCGGTGGTTGTTTGTCCAGTACAAATCTTGCAATCAATTTTTAACTAACTTCCTGACTAGCTAAACATTTGAAACTTTTAGAATTTATCAAAACACGATGTCAATGCATTCTTTTAATACTTTTAGCCATCTTTAAGTAGAATTGAATTCATTTTTAGTTAATTCTGTTTTGTATGAAAAGTTATTTCGGAAGAAATCCGTAAAAAGTAACAGACTATTATTGGTTGCTAAGGGGGCGGTTCTAGCAACTAAATTATTAATATATACGTGCGTTACTATGGAAATCAAAATGACATTTCAGTATTCTATATTTGTTTGTTTGTTTGTTTTTTTATTTACTTCATATCAAGTACAAGTTTGAGCATATTGAGCATAATAATTCAACAGAAAATTTAAAATCGTTGTATGTAAAAAGTTCTTTTTATCTTGTAATTATTTATATTAAGTATATAGTGTTAATCAGGGAACTCATAAATAATGGGTACTGAAATACCTAACGGGTAAGGAGTAACAGGTAACCGATCACGAGTAAGGAATAAGCCGGGATAAACTTAAACACGTGTCAATAATACGCTATACGTCGAATACTGACAACTGCTCTCGGTTTATGCACTGACGCTCATTTAATATCGGTGTATTACACACACTATTGCACGTGCATAATGCATGCTTCATTTTTGTAGGACATTCACACATTCAAAACCCTGCATCAAAATGTAGTGTATTTTTTATCTGTTCTGTTAACGCAGAGTTTCACGATTTTTTAAATTATTAATAACCATGTCCCTGCTTTTTCGTACAAGGTTTAGTAATTTTGAACAATCAGAAACACCCAAACTTTGAAGAGAGCCGCCTAGAGAGTTCCACGATTGGTGTACTTGACAAATATTTTCTCACTGGTTGTCGTTTCACTCATTTCTTGAGCATGAATCCTAAATACAGCAGTCGTGGGGATACTATAAGCGCAATGCAAAACCATACGTAGGCATGTAATTTCTTAAGACACACGCCTATTTTTAAGAGGCCAATATCGGCAACTTAGATTGCGTCGCCTACACGGCCTTCAGTATCCGTACCATGCCCAACACATCCTGGAGCGGGCCCCCAAGCCAAAATGTTTGGCGGGGGGCCCTACCTATTGGATTAAAGGCAGTGAGATGTTCTACAGTAGTGTTTCCCAAATGGTACTCGGCGAAACCCCATCATGGTTCCTCGAGGTAAAATGAAGGGTATTTTTTAATGTTTTTTTTTTGTTTGTATTTTTAAATTAATTCACTTGAATTATTGAGTTATGGGAGTCATATTATTATGAAGCACTGATCGTGACCCCCTTTTGTGGTAGTCGAATAACATGCGACCCTTCGCCGTATGGGATAATAGTCATTTTTATTAGTCAGGAAATATACTAACGATAATTATAACATAAAATTTTACACGTGAATATCATTCATCATATCACGTCAAATTGCATAGCATAACAATATATTTTTAAATGTTTCTTATATTTCAATACATCTTATTGTTGTTTTAATTTAATTATTGTAGTACTTATTCCACTTTTAATCAATAAATTAGGACCGGTTTCGTCCGCTTCAGAGGGACATTTTCAACTGAATACATTTTTTTATATAAAACAATATTTATCAAACAAAATCCAAAGCAACAGAAATAATATAACAATAGGTACATAAATTATCCGTCCAATAATACCTTCCTAATAACAAATTAATTTAAAATGAATGAGAATGGACATTAATATTTCATACTTTCATACGTTCATACTACATCAGTTCATATTGATGTTAATACTGCGTTTTATTAAATTAAAACTTCAATACAATGCAGTTCCACCATGAATTGACAGTTAACAAAATACAAGAAATTAAATTGTATCTAATAATTTGTAAGGAAAATATCTCCGCAGGTGACTTTTCTTACTATTAGAGCAATTTTGTGGTGTGTGGTTAACTCACTTAACTGCTCGACCTGCAACAACGTGCTCCTTATTGTGAGGGACATGAACCATTTATGATACGGTCAAGATACGCCTAACTAAGTCAACTATAGATCTACCATCATAAATTGGCATTTCAGCGAGGGCGCTAGTATGACATTGAGAATATTACCATAACTAACAAAAAAATGGTAATTTATAATTTTTTATTGGTAGTAGATTTTTGTACAAATATTATGCAATCCATAATTCGAGAAACATGTTGTAAAATTAAATGGCATTTGTAACAAATTTATCCTCGATAGACAATTTTAGCTTCAAATTCGACCGGCTGCCAACTTATGATGGTAGATCTTTAACATCTCTGGATGATGTGCCAAGTATACCACTAGTCACGTTGTGAGATGCCACCTTTAAAAACTAGTAAAAAATATATAATAATTATAAAGTACACTTATTGAACGTTTGGTTGACGTGGTTGCGCATTCTTGCGACATTTTAAATCAAGGTTTACAAATCCAAAAGAGCGTAAGGGACATTTTTGCGAAAATGTGCTATTTATGGGGTTAGATTAATTAGGGTGTCAAATTCACCGTCCAGTTATTGTCAACAAATCGGCAATTGCGGGTCTAATTAACAAACATTCCTCATAAAAAATGAGTAGGTACCTACGTGAAGCAAAAACTCAGAAATAAAATAATGTAACAATCATAATATAATTAAATATTTTAATTATAGAAAATTTAACACATCGTTAAGGAAATTTAATTATATTGGGCAGTCTCCATTGGCTCACAATGTAGAAATTAAATTATAAAATTGTTAGTGATTGTTGAGAACTCAAATTTAGTATATTATGTGAATCTTAGTCCCAGATTAATTTACGATTTGATTTCTTTTTTGTAAAAATGAATTACTTAATGCAGTTATTTAAAATTATTATTATTATTATTAAACTGGCGCTAAGGGCCGTTCAGGTCCATGGCCGACTGCACAACGTTTCTCCAGGAATCTCTGTCCAGCGCTCTCTCTTCCCAGTTGACTATCCCCAGCCTTTCCGCATCCCTTTGAATATTGTCCGCCCATCTCCGTCGAGGGCGGCCAAGAGGTCGAGTGCCAGCTGGTGTGCCTTTGTAAATCCTATAGAGAGTTCTAGATCTTTCAGATCGTACAACGTGGCCCGCCCATCTGAGCCTTCTTGACCTCAGAATATTAGTGATTCTAGGTTGGTATCGGTCGAAGAGCTCAGCGTTTGTGCGGATGCGCCACCGGTGGTTCTCATTGACGGGTCCAAGTATTCTCCGGAGGATTCTGTTTTCAAACACTTGGAGCGCCTTTTCTTGTTTTTCTGTTAAACTCCACGTTTCACATCCATACATGACGATTGGTTTGATGACGACGTTATACACCCGGAATTTCGTTTTGATGGACAGCATTTTGGACCTGAACAGACGACTCAGCGCGAAGTACGCTGCATTTCCACTTCTCAGTCGGTCAGAGAGCTCTAGGGACATTTCATTTTTAGAGGTAATGTTGGAGCCCAAGTACTTGAAGAGAGAGGTTCTCTCGAACGAGGAGTTTCTTATTCCAATGTTTCCAGTGGGTTCAATGCCTCTTGTCATTTTCAAATACTTGGTCTTTCCCACATTTACTCGTAGGTTCAACCTTTTCGCTGTGTCCTCCAGAGGAGTGAAAATATCTCTGACTTCTTCTTCAGATTCTCCGAGCACCACCAAATCATCTGCGTAGCCCAATATTTTATGGGACCCATTCAGGGTAACTCCACCTTCTGCTTTCAGAGCTTCTCTAACGGCTTTCTCTAAAGCTAAGTTGAACAGCATGGGTGATAAGGAGTCGCCTTGTTTTAGTCCTGCTGTCACCTCAAAAGATTCTGATATACTACCTTGCATATGAATTCTACTTCTGGATCCGTCCATGCATACTTTTATTATATTTATAAGTTTTGACGGTATTTCGAATTCTTTCAATATATTCCAGAGAGCTTCTCTATCAATAGAGTCATATGCGGTTTTAAAATCTACAAAGAGACAGTGTACATCTTGGGCGTATTCCCATTTCTTTTCAAAGATTTGGCGCAGTGTAAAGATTTGATCGGTAGTACTGCGGTTTCGTCTAAAGCCGCATTGGTAGTCACCAAGAATGTTTTCGGCATATGGTAGAATTCTTTCGAGAATAATGTTCGACAGAACTTTGTATGCAGTAGGAAGAAGAGAGATGCCACGGTAGTTTGCACAGTTGAGTTTGTCCCCTTTCTTGAAGATAGGACAGACCAGTGATTCTTTCCATTCTTCAGGAATCTTTTCTTCCTCCCATATTTGTTGCAGTAGCTCAAGCATGGCACTAAGAAAGGTTTCTCCTCCATGCTTGAGAAGCTCCGATGGAATATTATCGTTTCCTGCCGATTTGTTATTCTTTAAATAACTCAGTGCTCCCATCAACTCTGCCTTATTTGGTGGCGGTATAAGAGGTTCTGCTGTCGCGATTTCTGGCGATTCCAAAGGTTCATCTGGTACAGAGCGTTGAAGTAAGTTTTCAAAATGGGACTTCCATATGTTTAGCACTTGCTCTTTGTTTGCCACTATCTGACCCTGTTGATCTTTGATTTGTAGCGTGCTAGGTTGAAAGCCTCTTTTTTCAAAGCTCACTTTCGAGAAGAATAATCGAGTTTTATTTCGTTTTGCTTCTTCTTCCATCTGCTCAAAATTACTTTTGATGAAGCTTCGTTTGCACTTTCTCAGATGCTTTCGGACATTTTTGCACGTCTCGCTATATCGTTTCTGTGCTTCTTCGCTCTGCGTATTTTGCAGATAGAGCGCATTAATAAATTTATTTTTAAATTTTATTTAAATTAATTTTTATTTAAAATTAGCACATTAATCTAAAAATCACAAATTACAAAATATCTAAACAATATAACGAAAAATACGGTCGCGTATGCGCCCGATTGGGGGAGTATGGCTTCCGTTACACTCAGTGACGTTCCTAGACAAAATGCCGCCCCTAGACAGCGCCAAAATGCCGCTCTATTTCTATACAGTATTTTTTATCATCTTTTCATAACTTTAATATCTAAGAAATGTGTTGTATGGATACATTAGGTAGGTACTAACAAAATATATACTTACCACTAAAACATACAAAATTTATAAATATTTTCCCCCCAAAAGTGGGATTTTTTGACGTTGGTAATATTAGTGGTTTCTTACACATCACGTAGGTACCCGACAAAAAATTACAGTCCTGTTAAACCTTTTATATTAATAATTAATACATTTTGTTTCCAACCGGAGAGCTGATTTTTTAAATGGAAAGGTATTTTCGTTATTACTAAGTTTGGTTAGCTATTTCTATATAAATTATACAAAATGATTCTCCTCGATTTGCCGCCCTTCGAGTAACTGCCGCCCCCAAGCGACGCTCAATCTGCCTACCCCCACAGGACATCACTGGTTACACTTTTCGTTATGCTCAAATTTCCATTGAATGAACTTGCACTACCGTTCCATTGGGAGACGGCCAGGATCCATTCCGCCTTGTAGGTCAAATGGAGAACAAAATTTATTGCACTGAAAACTAAACTATAGGAATGTGGGTACAAAAATATTAAATTTCTTTATTGACTTGTACCAAAACATCAAGTCAGATAAAACATACATACCTAAATAACAACTCGCCTTAATATATTATGTTATTCTTATCCCCATCCACCCATTTTGTCATATGATTTATTTAGTTGAAAGGATTTCTTGGTAGTTGCACTCTCCCGCTGTGGGGAGATGGGGATAACTGTTATAAAAATTTACAAGAGCTTTTTCAGTAGCACAACTTACTATGTGCTTTATTTTGCCAGCCTCATGGCATGACGTATGTACTACCTACAAAAAAATCAATTCATAGCAATGATGTCCTTTTCTGTAAATATGAAATTAATATAAGTTTCGTTTTTTTGTTGACATTAAGAAGTATTAAATTTGGAGAGGTGTAGATTCTGAGCAACCAATTGAAAATATACAAGTTTTCTTCAATGAAAAAACCCGTCCATAATTGTTAGGTTTCCTTTCCATTTTTTTCCGACTGGGAGCTTTCGGGATTGGAGGTAACCAGATTGACTTCTGACCACCACACCAATCATTTTTTTTAACAGACCCAGCCGTGGGTTCACTGTCAAGGTCAGCAAGTTTGGACTTGTCACCCGACTAACATATTGTGCATGTGGCGGAGAACTAAAAGATCCACATCCTCTGGGAATGTCCGAGAGTGTGCTCCGAGAGGGAAGACATGCTCAAGTCGGTACAACCAGCTGTTGGGCCCATAGGGCTGTCCGATCTGGTCGCCACAAAGGCCAATTTATTGCGTTTAAAAAATCGACATCTTATTGAGGACGTGAAGAATGAAGATCTCTTCATTTGGTTTTTGTTTGTTCGTATTGTTATGGCTTTATTTTTATATACTTAATATTTATTAAATAGAATCATTATTTTTGTGGTTCACCGTGTTCCTCTCTCCTCGGGACATTTTTATTAAAACTCTGTAAAAACAGTTAAATTGCACTTAAGTGCGTAGCGATCTCAGTATTGGGTATCTGCTCCTGGCACACATTCTCGGGCGTAAAAAAATGCTGATGCTTCACATCAAATATAGGGCTTCGTGACACGCTCGATTAAGACAGAGTGTAGTGCGTAGCGATGGGTCTATGTTTATGTTGTCTATAAATTACTAATTATAGAATTAGTATTATTTTCAAATAACCTGTGACACCCATAAGGATTGCTTACGGATCCCCAGGATACCATGGCGCACAATTTGAACACCATTGGTCGACGTAGAAGTCTATATCTAGAAATATCATTTCAAAGCAGGCTAGAAAACTAAAAAGACCCCAGTAAACAGATACAAATTATAAATGTTGTTGTACAATCACGATTCTAATTTTGGTATTATCACAATCGTGGCACACTGTATTCAGGCCACGCCCGTGGCACGAAACTACGAATTTCGATCGTAGTTCTAGTTATTGCTTATATGTACTTCGAATTAGGAATTCCAATCCCGGGATCCCGAACAATTTTCGATACCTATGAATCCCGGGATTGATTATCATAATCCCGAAATTTCCGGGATTGACTTTTTTTATCAATTTTTATGGAAAATAAAATAAAAACGAAAATATAACAGAAAAAATAGTTTTAATAACATATAACTACATAAGAAATAAACTGAGTTTGATTGAAGTTTGATTTATTACCCATGTGTTGCCAACTCATTTTAATTTTTCACATAAATTAACAAAAATGAGAAAGATTGGAAAAAACAATGCTTCGCACTTTCAACAAAGTGATTCCACCATGATCTCATACGTTTTACGACAGTTTCATATTTGGCTGACTAATTATATTAAGGAAGCAGAAAGGCCATAAATCATGTTTTACTTTACTATTTTAAATCTCGCTAACCCATTCACTATCAGAAACAGCAATCTCATATAATATATTATGTAAACACTAAACACAATACTTACTAATTCTGCGAATTTTTATAAATGAAAATCGTTTAGATTTGTGAAAAATAGTTTAACATAAATTAAAAATTCCACATAATATGTACAATGCAGGTAACCTCCGTGAAGTGAATTTGAGAAATAGAATAAATAAATGAAGAAACATTTAGCTAGAAGTTTCAGCCATTTACACCTAAGCTGTCTTCTATTTATAAAAGGTAAACCATTGCGCACTACCTGAAAATACTATTCTGGAGATACACTGGTCACAGGGGGAATTACCGGACAATAAATAGCATTTTTTGCTGCTTTACGCAACCGTAACAACATCAGAAAAATAATAAATCCGTTTATTTAAATGAATTTAGAGGAAGAAAATATTACATAGAAAAAGTAGAGCTCGTTTAAGGTGATACATTATGTTTTTCATAAATAAATAAAACTGTTTTACTTTCACATTATTATTTATATTACAATATTATTTACTCCATTAAACCTATGTATTTCCAACATCGAACGTACACAATATTATCAATAAGAGCCTGTCCACATGGCGCGTTTCAAATCGCGCGTTCAGGTACATGTGACCCAATGCACCTGTCCACAAGCGCTCGCGCGTGACGACTCTCGCGCGGAGTGCGCCGGTCATACGCCAGACTCTCGACCTCGCGCGTGTTGTGCGCGAGTCGAGGTACCTACTAGGCCGCCAATAATTGCGCCCAGTAACATCGCGATCGCCAGCACGCGCGGAAATGATTTGTCGGCTAGTTTTAATCCGCTCTCCGATATCAAGCAAAAATTCCGGTACAACTCCGCCACCTATAACTACCGCTTCCTAGATTTTCATGTTGAATACTGAGCGCAAAGCATTTTTGCTACTCGCGCGTAATACGCGTCATCTGGCGGCTCTCATGGTGCAGTGGGTAAGGCGCTGGCCTTCCACCCGAGAGTTCTGGATTCGATTCCCGGTCATGACAAAAAACATTTATGTGTTTTTCTCAAAGCCTGGATGTTTGTGATTGTTCAAAAATTACTAACAACCACCTTGTACGAAAAAGCAAGAACATGGTTATTAATAATTCAAAAAAAAAAAAAATACGCGTCATCTGGGCGCAATATAAATCTATACTAGATTTATTTTTTACCGATTTTATCAATATTATTTGTATATATATATATAATTATATTAACAACAATCGAAAAAAATGCCAATCCCGGGATCGTCAAATTGTAATCCCGAAATCCCGGGATCACAATTTTGGCTCGGGATTGGATTCCCTACTTCGAATGCAATGTGGTAAACTGTGTGTAGGTATAAAATGATGATTGTTTCATATTGAATATGTATATTATGGTTTTTTTTTTTATAAAAATTTATACTTTTTTATGAATATTGAAAATTTTGAATTATTCAAAAATATGTTCTATTTATTAGAGAAATCTTGAAAAAATATTTGAATGATAAACATAACAATGGCATAACATAATGTAATAATAATATGGAAGACTACAATGAATTCACCTTTTTATAAACTTTTTTTAATTATTGTTAAGTCTTATAGGTAAGTAATTTGTACTTTTAAAATATAAATATACATAATAATAATACTCTCCGAAGCTTTGTATTTGTCCGCTAGGTGCTTTTGAAGGCTGAGCTTATAATCAATTAATTTTATTATTCCTGCCTGCGTGTTACTGCCATCTATTCCTTTTTGAAGAACTATTCTTGATAGATTTGGGGGAAATTCTAATTTGACTTCACAAAAAGATGGCTCTGTATAAAATATAAACAAAAAAAATTAAATGAAAATAATATAATTATTAATTATAGCCGTAAAGAGTTCTAACAATCTATCGTCTAACATAAAAATATAATTAGGTACATACTCTATTTACAAATAATAATTAACCGTTCTTGTTATATAAAACACAAAGCAGATATTTTTTTTTGAAATTTAGAATATTCTGAGTTGCGATGTAAAATTATTATCGAGCGATTTGAAAAGGAAAAACAAAAAAAATTCAAAATGGCCCGTGAAGGATTCGAACCTCCAACCCCCGTTCTAGAATAAGGCCGGTGCTCTTACCTCTTGAGCTAACGGGCCGACCTTCAACGTTGACCATGTAACGTGTTTATCTAAGATAGGAAAGATGCCACATTTTTAATTATATTATGTGTGGGTAAGGAATAGATGAACAATAATTATTATTTAAAATACCTAGGTATTTTAACATCTACAATATTCAAAGTAATCCGAACAACAATAAATTCTTATATATATTTATAGGTATGTATATATTATAATGTAAGTATATATTAAAATGATTGCTTCTTAAGTCTAGCCTACATGCCAGAAAATAAAAATATATTGATAATAATTTATCAGACCACACTAAATAAGAAAATGAAGACATTTTCGGAAACAATTTCTTTATTTCAATTATCTGCGCATGGCATCATTCAACCTGATTCAAACAAACGAAATGGAACCGTTTGGTTTGGGACCGTTTGGATGTCCACGGAAACGCTTTTCTGATGACTAATTAGTGTTGCCAGTATTTAAAATTAATTCATAATATATTAGTCTCTAAAACAGAAACATATTTATTGAAACGTCAACTTGTTATGAAATTCTAACCTTCTATCGTTGTCTACAATAATACAAATTCGTATTCATTCATTTTAAATGTACAAAATATAAAGAATGCTTCGTGAATAGGTAGCCATTTAATTAATTTATAATATTTATAGGAATGACATTATTTACAAATTACTTTTGATAAGAGCTTTTTATAATTGACCACTTGTTCATGTCGACAGTATGATTTTGTGACTTAGACGACAATCGAACATATTAAATTGATAAAATTCGTTAGGTAGGTAATATAAAGATCATTCCGGGTTGATTTAACACAGTTTGTAGCTTAGAATCTCCGTAACAAAATATATTTTAATTGAAAATAAATTCTTGGTCTGATATAATAATTATAGTAATGATATAATCGAACTCTTTGCATAGAAAATATGGTTGGATTTTGAGATAATAAGACCAAAAGCGGCTTCTTGTTCGCGTATGGTTACTTATGAATAATAGGTATTGATTATTAATCTATAATATACATAATTCAAGTAAACTTATATGGTGTAAATGTCTAACATATTAATATGAACACCTCACGATATATAAATGCCGAATAATGCTTATCAACACTTTGACAGATTGCCATTAGTCTATGGATCGTCCGAATCGGTTTGACGTTTCATGTCAAACCATTTCTGATGGTCCGAGAACGGTTTGATTTTCAATGATACACTGAACCAAACGTCAAATCTCAAACCATTTCCGGTCAACTTTCTACTCATACAATTTGTATGGATATTGTCTATGGTTTAATTCGATTTGTTTCGTTCTGCCAGCGCTCCATTGGCGAGCCAAAAGTCCGAGGACAATAAATCGTCCGATTTGTCTATGCCCTGCTACTGATCAATGAACGAATAAAAAAGTCGAGCTCTCAAAAGTAAAAAATTGCGATTATCGTAATGTCTTCTGATAACCCTATAATTTTGTGTTATTTATATGTAGACTTGCGTAAAATAATATAGCAGTGAAAAAAACACAAGATTTACGTTTTCTTTTATGAATTTCATAAATACAAATAAAAAAATAATTGGTAAATCTCTCATTTTATAATGTGTAAATTAACAAATAAATCAATGAAAATGTTTAAAACAATTACAGATTTTTTTGCGGTCCGAATGATTGCGTATTAATGTCAAATCGAATTTGCATTGCGATCGACGGACGAAGTCTGGCAACTCGGAGGTAAAATATCAAACATGTTTGAAATCCAACGAGCCTGGTCTGCGGATTAAAAAGTCCGCAGACCTGGGGT
The DNA here is from genome assembly GCF_057557595.1 of Rhyacophila brunnea. Classification (NCBI taxonomy): domain Eukaryota; kingdom Metazoa; phylum Arthropoda; class Insecta; order Trichoptera; family Rhyacophilidae; genus Rhyacophila; species Rhyacophila brunnea. The sequence goes on along the minus strand of NW_028232796.1, from coordinate 18,376,630 downwards.
GCTCCACGCGAAAAAAAAGTCCGTAAACTGTAAATCGTCTGACTTGCGTGCCAATGGAGCGCCGGCATTCTTCAGGTTGAAAGAAACGAACCTATAATAGGTAAGTCAAGGTAAGTACATTTTTTAGACAAAAAGCTAAAATGTGGTAGGTTATTAATTATTAATCCCCGGTAAAACAGATATAATTATTAAGACATAATAATTATGAACCTACCTACAATAATTATTAATATTACCTAGTACCTACCTAATAATATTGAATTAATTAATTAAATTACTAGTAGGTGTGTAAGTAATCATTAGTAGGTATATTCTATTTAAATTTTGAACTTCGTGGTCAATATTTTTCTTTTAAAACAACAATTATTAACAAAAGTATTTAGGTTATAATACGATATTACGATATTTTATACTTGTATAATAATCATTAAAATTATTATTAATGTAGAATATTAATATTATTGAATAGCCATAGAAAGTTTTTTTTACACATTAGTGATGCCTGCAATCGATTTTTATGCCAATCGATTGTCTTGAAAATGCCGAGTCATTCATGAATCATGAGTCAAATGGAAGACTTTGTAGGTATGTTGTCACATCAAAATAATAGCGATGATTTCATGTGGGTGTGGCACACTGCAGGTCTGATTCGTAGTTATCTCTTAGGGAAAATATTTTTTTTATTATTTATCACATATAAACATAAAATAAGCCATTTATGTTTTTGAATAATTTAGAACTGACCTGATCATTTTTTATAACCGTTCAAGATTGTCAGAGATCGCATGCAATGCATTGAAGTGTTGCCAGATCAAAAACAAAGCTCCATGTTAGCCACGACAAAGAATACGAACCGGAAATTGAAATTTGAATACAATGTTGTTCCAATCGACACTTTAATGCAAATTGATTACTATTACTATTCATATCAACAATATCGTTAATTCACTCATGTAATTTAGAAAATATTTGCACCGTTTCCACGGTTTTTTTCCTATTTCAGATATTTGCTGTCACGAGTCAATAGATTATTTTCTACGGCACAACTACTTTAATTGTATTATGTAAAATTGAATGATGTTTAAAGCTTACATAATCAACTTGAAAAATATTTTTCGTGATCAAATTTCCGCGAAAAAATAACATTATCGAATTTTTGGTGATGTTTCGATGCGCGCGCAAATGTCAGCCATCTTGGCGTTGGTGGTCATGTTTCCGTTACAAGACGCCAAACCGGCCAAATTGTGCGGGACGCCATTTATTAGCACGCCATCGAGTACGCTGCGCTGTCACTGTTGAGCTTTTTGGACAGCGATTACCTGACGCATTCCGTTGTTTTAGTGTTCAAAGCAACACAAAAACTACATTCACCATGTCTGACGAAAAGAAAGTAAGTATATTCTTTAATATTTGCCTTACAGCTATGTTTAGATTCGTCTGCCAGAATATAGCCGGGAAGATGCTTGTTTCTTTTAACAAACAGTATATCTTTGTATATTGTGAGCTTTTCATCGAATGGCCATGTGCTATCACTATTTTCATTATTTCTTAACCGACTCGCATTGGTTTTGTTAATTATTATCGCCCATTGCTGTGTTGGTCTGATTTTTGTTTTTCATCCTTCACCTGTTTTAATTGTCTAATTTTCGCGAATATTACGTTGAGAATTCTCAGAACTATGGGTGACGACGAGTCGTTGCAATGTATTTAATTATTATTAATCCCAATATGTGTTTATTTTATTTTAGGGAGAGAGCGAACACATCAACTTGAAAGTGTTAGGACAGGACAATGCCATAGTTCAATTCAAGATTAAAAAGCACACTCCCCTGAGAAAACTGATGAACGCCTATTGTGACAGAGCGGTAAGTCCACTAATTATTTGTACCCAGCGATTTTATATAATTCTACAACACATTGTATGAATTGATTACTCCATGTATGATGCTAACAAAAAATATGGATCAGTGTAATTGCTATTAACACTCAAATGTTTTGATCACTTGCATCTTACCATTGGTTTTAATAATTAGAGATCTGTTTATCGTGTTTTAATATTGCCATTTTCCTTTTGTGTGGGAAAACTATTTTTAAACATCGTGGGCGTTTGGTGAAATCAATAATTATTTTCATAGCCTACCGATTAGTGAGCTCAACTAACCAGCTAATACACTTGCATCATATTACTATAACTATTCTAAAAACCTATTAAAAACAAACAGTATTAACAACATTGATTAATTACTGATAACTTCATAATATTATGGTACTCCATATCGTCATTGAGGTTAAGATGTTTTGAGACCTAAAACCACACCCAAGACCTTCCACAACCCATTGTAACCCAAAAATAAGCAGCTTGTATAGAGTACTTTTCCTTTACCATTATTTTATCTATACTATGCCAGAACAATAAGAAATACGGTGCAGTGCTACTGACTTGTTCTCCCCCGGTGTTCATGTGACATACGATTACTCACTTCTATACAACATATTGATGCCTTCACATTAATAACTTTGATCTCGACAATTGTAGCATTTCGGCAATCCATATTGACAATTTTAAACAATTAAATTGCTGCCGAACATGTACTTCTGCCCTTTTATCTAATTTTATTTAGAATTTTGATATTTTTTCTATTATGGCTAATTTAGGCTTGTATTTGTATTTATGAAAATACACTCTTTGGCTTCTTCATTTCGTAATTGTATTATATTTTCATTACCTAGTTTTTAGTTGATGTGCCAATCACTGTTCCCTCTAAGGTGTGTGCGTTTAAGAAATGTCCAGGGTTATGCTTTGAAAATACCATAAAAGCTCCATTTTGACCTACGCTGAGCATGTGGGCCGTAAAGATATAAGTTTTAATGAAAAATTGTATGTGTTTGTGGGGGGGGGGGTGTAAATTAACCGCACCTAGTACGCACGCCACCGCTCAGATGCGCTGATGATCCGCACACAATAGAAAAATTAGAGGGAACGTTGGTGCCGATGCCATAATTTAACAAAAAATGTTTAGGAAAATGAAATTATTTCGAGCAATTCTGTAATGCTCATGTAAACTTGTACAATAAAATTGCACAAGTACGCTGTTGTTTGTGACCGGCGTTGTTTCATTATAAAATAAGACGAAATTCAGACAATATGCTATTGTATATTTATGCGAATATGTCACAACCATAATTTAAAAGTACCCATGAATTACCTGCAGTTATTTTCACTATTCACAACCAGCTGATGGGGGTCAAAAGATGATGTGTTTTAAGCCGAGTACCACATATTTGTATATAGTTTAATTATCAGATCCCAATTTCATTCATTATACAAAAAGGCAACATTTAATAACTATCTCAACAGTTAGTCGGCTCGCACATCAAAATTCGCCGCATGTCGAAATCGTCGATGTGACGTCATCGTTATCATCATAACACATGCTGTAAAAGGAGCTTTGTAGATTGGTCGAATGCAACTGAACAACAAACGCGACAGGTTGACTATCGACTCTTCTAACATGTTGGATGTCGCGAGTGCCGAAAACATGCCAGTGCGCTCACGCCGGTCACTGGGTGCTTTATGAGTTTTGCTGCGATAAATGATCCACTGCATGTGTATTATGCCTAATGACAGATGAATCCAATATTTTCGCCTTCTGCTTAAAATTCTGCGGTACCAATACATTATTAATCGCTGTTTCAGCGTCCGATGACATATTTGCGTAATGGCGCTGGCCAGCGTACTTATTATTTTGACGTTTGGAGACATGAGTGTTGATAGTGACGCTAGTAGATATGCGCGTTCGTCACATGCAACAATGTTTAGCGTGACTCGGTCGCGTCGAACGAGGTGAGTTCCGATATGAGAGCCGCCTAACTCTACAGTAATATAGTTAGCATCTTTTGATAACATTTGAAATTCTGAGTAAAACAACATTCACACTTTTTGCCCCTAACGTGCAAGCTTATATCGTACACTCATGTGTCATGCTGGTAATGCGATTTTAACACAAGTGTCCCCATGTGCGTTTCTATTATAATGATTAAATTGTCGACGAAAAGCCTATGCATGCATATGTGTAAGACGACAATAAATTCGCATAGGTTTATACTCATATTTAACATTTTCTTAGGCAATCACAGTTTATTGGTTGGCTTATTATTGTGTAGAGTGGTTTGCAGCCAATAAGCTTTTATATTGCACAATGGTGCAGATGAGTCAAAACAGAAAGTGGGCTTTGATGGATTTTTATCCGTATGGGCGGTCTCCATCAGCGCAATTCAGACTGCAATAAATTAGTACATTAATGTGATAGTTAGCATGTAACAATAAACAGGAGATAATTTCATTTGTCTTAACCTCATTATCCAGAAATAAATTTCATTAACAATCAAATCTGTAGAAATTGTCAGATACACCTTGAAATTACAATTTGTTTTGAATTGATGGATGACATTGTTTTGTTAATTACTATATAATATGTAGTACTAATATTATGTTACCCATTTTGAAGACATTTGGATTTGTATGCAAACTAAAACAGTGTTTTGTAATGTGTAAATGAATAACTGCCAAAGATAGCGGCTACAAACAGTGCACCAACTTATAAAACATACAATTCACTGTGGCATCAGTTCCAGAAGTGCCTTTGCTGCATTGCTATAGTTCAAATAGCTTTTGGAGGCTATCCATAGACTGAAATCCCATGTAGTTTTCAACCGTATGCCATATCTGTTTATATACTGTTCACATGATGTAGCGAAAATATATTTCCATGAACAGAAATCATAAGTTTACTATGGTATACGATTCAAAACCACATACGCTCTAAATGCATGTTTTAATTTTGACCCAGTTAGTTATGGCATTATAAAAGGTGCCGAGCATTCTAATCTCTCTTCTAAAATTATCTTCTCTCAGTGCCGTCTTTTACCAAAGATTGGCAACCAAATTGCACTACATACCCCTCCCCTAACTTAGTCCAATCGCATCTATCGTTGAACCAATGATAGATTGCTACTTTACCATGACTTTCAACGGACATAATATCCTTAATTCACAATACACATGTCGGTAATAAATGCTTATGTTAATTTGTCTCCATACTTTGTTGCAGGGTCTTTCCATGCAAGTGGTCAGATTTCGATTCGACGGCCAGCCCATAAATGAGAATGACACCCCCACCTCTCTGGAAATGGAGGAAGGTGACACCATAGAAGTATACCAACAGCAGACTGGCGGGATCTGATTTCACTTTAATTCATTATATTTATCAGTAGCATTATTTGATTATGATATAGCATCCATACTATTTTTTTTCATTTTAAACCATTGTAACCTATTGGCACTTCAAAAGCTGATCTATAAAATAGGTGTGTTAAATGGCGTAAGTTTGTAATGAAAATGTAAATGTATGTTACCGAAAAGACTTTGTATGAATAGTCTTCATTCAATCTGTGGATTTTAGACAATTATTAACAAATCAACCATTCTTACTTACAGTAAATTTAATAAGTCCACAATAGTTTGTTTTTTTTTTATATATATATATTTCTTTTAGGATTGCAAAATTTCTGATAGAATTGTTTTACACATCAACTTAATTTGTTTTGTTTTTTTTTTTAATTGACCAAACTTTCTGTTTTCCACGTAATTTTAATACTTTAATTGTAAGAATAAATATAAGAGAAAAATATTGTTGTTTTATTTATTTACCTAATTATAATATGCAGAACTTACATTTAAGCTGTATTTCAGAAGCACAATTAATAGTTCCTGTATTCTGTACACAAGGCGGCTAAAGTGATAAATATTACGAATTTATCAGATTTATGTATTGACGCCGTTAATTGTTACAATAAGTTTACCATCAAAACTGTATCTCGCTCTAAAAGTTAACACACCCAAGTGAGGAGCTGTTTAAAACATAGCATTTTTTGACAGTTTAGACCAGGGGTAGTCTACCTTTTTCTACCTACCGCCCACTTTTGTATCTCTGTTGGTAGTGAAATTTTCTAACCACCCAAAAGCAGAGTTACAGCAAGTTGAAGCATCTTCATTCACTATTGGACGAGGCTCTTTTGTTTGCGGTCACACTATAGCGCCATTTATTACTTACATAACATGAACTAAACTTATGCGAGGGCGATACACAAAATCGTATATTTTCTGAAATTTAAATTGTCACGGGGTATTGTATGAAAACATGAAAATATTTTTGAAACCACCATGAAAGCTGGAACGCCCACTAGTGGGCGGTAGGTACCAGGTTACCTACCCCTGGTTTAGACAATTCACTTATTGTAACAATTAACCGCCTCAATAGATACATATGATAAACTACCGTCAATAGCTGCGCGTTATGTATAGAATAGCTTCGCAGGCCAATTTATTAGACACATACAATTTTTGGGAAATACATTTTTAATGAGTCAATCTGAATTATTTATGCTTTGTTTGGAAATTTACAAACAATATTATAATATACATAATTTGAAACACTTCCAATATATATCTACTATGAATCCGCCAGTATAAGTTGTCTGTTGAGTGAGGGCACCAGATGCAAGTATTTGACATAATCTTTTATACTGTAATGAGCTTAGTTCTAAATTCGAACACCTTACGATTTATGATGGTATATCTATAGAGAAAACCATTTTTTTTTTTTAAATATGATACCCCACGAGACTTGAACCTGTAACCACCAAATTTGCACCGTGGTTCGTTAAATAAAGGAAATAGCTTATTTTAAAAATTTGTAAATTCAATTTATCAATATCAATAAATAAATAAATATTTAATTGTACCAGGACAAAAATATTTGCATACAATATAATCAACAGTGACGACACGTGGGGGCGGCAAATCAACGAGAATCATTTGGAATATATAGAAATAGCTACTTAGACTATAGATACATTTAGACGCCACCCATTGCATTGCTAAATGAAGCTGCGTGCCGTGCGTTTGGTTTGTGGGCGAGCGAACACATTCATATACAAATGTTTGAGACCATAGACCATTTCTTATATAATTTTCTATTTTTTTACGTTATATAGTATTTTTAAGCGGTCAAAATGCAACCATTATATAAAGATATCCATAATTTAAGTTATTTTAAAGAAACACTAGGTCACTTGATATTAAAATATAAAATAATACACAAATAAATTATCACGAACATGACGTATCAACTTACTTATCAAACGTAATACCATCTTCTTGCTTATCAGTACGGCTTCCACATTTTAATACAACACACATAACCATCTTTTCTACTTAATTAACTAAAAATATTTACCACTGACTTTATGTTTAACACAAAAAAACAGCAATTTTAGCAACACGCGCTCGCAGGTTATTGACGCTTAGTTAAGTAACAAACTTAATGGCCTTAATCACACCTTCCTTGAAATTTCCTCGATACTCCTTACAGGAGAAAAATAATTAAATTGCCAAGTGCAACAGGTGGAATTATCAGTGTGGCACATACACATCTAAGAACACTTCATAATATAAATTTATTGAAAGATCATTCGAAGAAGAAAGTGCCAATAGTTCAACTAGAGTCCGATTTCTATAAGCTGGCGTACACGTCATCACGGTTCTTTTATGAACTAGTGGAACTAAATTCCCCCCCAGTTCAGCATCTTAATACTGCATTACGTCCGCCCCCGCCAACTCCATCGTCAATGCGACGCGATGACGTGTACGCCAGCTTATAGAAATCGTAGTCTACTAGGTATTTTGTAAACATCAGCATTTCTACCATATCCTATCTTTGCCTATTTTTAAAGGTTAGATATTTTTGCTTTAAAATAATAACATTTTTAAGATATATCTATCTATTGGTAGGTTTTTCCCATATACATATTTCAGGAATACAGGTATTCAATAGGAAATTTTGAAATACCGGTATTAGTATTTTCATTCAGAATTGCAATCCCTACTTGTACAGCTGTCTTGCTAGCCGGCAAATGCCGATTATTCAACAATCCAACGTTATTCATAGGATTGAGAGGAATATTAACTCGGAGAAAAGGGTCCTTCATCTATACCAAACAGTAAATCACAAATTTAATATATTTAAAAGTCTTAGAATAGCTCCATGTGGGGAAACATTCAGAATGTTAATCTCTTGCAAACAGAAATTACATTAGATTAGTTTTGCTGGTAGAAAACCATATTAATAAGCTTTATAAAAAAATCATAAAGAACCATATAATTGTGCTCAAAACACCTGATGGATCATATTAATTTTTAAATTAACTTTCTTTACGAAAAATTCAACAAGTGTCTGTACCTCATGCGAGGTGAAATTGACATTGAAACCTCGGTATGTATTAATTTATCCAATTCTCTTTCAACCAAGAACCAAACCTCATGAATCAATTTACTGATTGGCTGTTTTCCAAAACGTGCCCAGTAGCGCAAATTGTGTTATAATCAATTCATGGAGACGGGAAAGTTCTTTTAATTTGGTATGAATGTTTATATTTTACAATAATTGTTATTGTCTTTGCGCTGCATTAACTAATCGAAAACTTCTTCGCATATTACACTGCCCTGATATTTTGTGACGAATTTCGGTCTCACATTTTTTTTCTTCAGCTGTTTTTATGCGACTGCGGCTAAAGAAGTTTTATTTCAAAAATATAATCTTTATTGAATATTCTATTTAAAATATAGGGAAGTAAATTTAATATTCTACTAACTTTAAATATTTTATCTCTTTCCAGCTAACACCAGTCAGTATGCGCACTATGTCTTCAACACGCTGGATCAAGACAACAGTGGATTGCTAAGTTTTGAAGTAAGTAAGCTCATGGCATCTTGTTTTCATTTTGGGTTAACATTTTAACTCAACACCTCCAGGGGCCGGCAAACTCTTGGACCAAACGAGCCATATATGAGTGGCACAACGGTTAAATTTTTTTTCGAGGCATACGTATATTTTTATAAATATGATTTATTTAAATGAATTAATTGCTTATTTATTAAGTGAAGAAGATTTCCCAAATAAAACTACCGTAAATATGTGTCGCTGAGTTTCAAAACCCCCTATAACACTTTTTCATTTTGTTGAGAAAATCGATAAAAACTACTCAGCTTATGGATAAAGGGATTATCTATGTTTTTCTTTTTTTGCCCAATGATAGATCATTTTTGGAAATATTTTGCATATCTATTTATATTGTATTCTAGTCCACTGAATAAATAAAAGACTTAAATGTTTGGTTATAGCGGGTTTTGTAAGTTACATAGTGTTATAGCGGTTTTTCAAATACCCATTCAAGGTTATAGCGTATTTTGTTAGGGAAACTTTTGACAACTTAAAGTCGGAATCTTCCATTGGTGGCGCGTGGTAGGATGAAAAAGAGTTTCATATTTTTATTTAATAAACGTTTTATTCATTAAAAATTAGGAGAAATTTAAAATGTTACAATTTTTCGTTCACTAAAAATAATTCGATTAAATATACAATGCAATTTACATAAAAACACTGTATGTATAGCATATTTTATCGTTCTCACAAAAATATTATAAAATAAAATATATACATTGGTTTTAAAAAATATGAGTGACGCGGTACTCTCATAATTTGACTGCAAACATGTTTCATTCATTTATTTTATATTTTACTTGAGTAAATTAATTGTTTGCCTTCTTTATTTTCCATAACATTTTTTATAAGTCGATAACATGTAAATAAGTGAGTCAAATAGTGAGCCAGTAGCATCACCACTTGAACTTGAATGTGAAAGGTATTTGTTATTCTTATAAAGTAACTAAGTTATTATGTGTAATAAATTATAAAACATTTCGCAGTACCTACACATTGATGACATACAAGTGCGGTTTGTGAATGGCGCCATTGAAAAATGCTCCAAAATATAATAATTTACATGGTTTATCGTCGCGCATTAGTGCCTGACCAATAAATCGGTTTTATGGGGTTTGGTGCTCACATGTTATGAAAAGTATCAAATTTAATATCAGAGCAACCATTTGAATAATACTGTAGAGCTAAACATTTTCTTTAAAACAGTGGCGTGCTTGACAAACAAACTGTTTTCTTCACAAAATCATACTGAAAATATTCTAAATAACGTAACACTGCCACTGCTGAAAATGTGATAAGTGATAAGTTGATAACGTTTACCCAACAAAAGGTTTTTATAGAGTTTTATACAAAAAAATAAACTTATTATTATAAATTATAAAATTATATTAGAGAAAAGAATAGTTTTCATAATTGAGTTACACGCCACTGGAAATTCAGATGATGACCCGCGGTTTTTTTTACACATTTATGTCTAATTTAACTTACCATTTACAGCGTATTTCGTTGACTTTCCAAGATTTTGATTGGCTCAACCTCTTCCTAGCTTTATTAACTGGAGATTTAACCATATTTATAAGTTCGTCACACATTTTAAGACTATAAATCGTAAGAATATCAAATCAACAAAACAGCACTCCTACCGCAACTCACAACATAAATGTACTGGTGGCCATGTTGCATTTCGTATGATTCTCGCTTCTTATTGGTCAGTTGTGTTATAGGGGATTTTGAATGTAACACATAGTGTTATAGCGTGAATTGATTGACACATTGATTTTCTTTCATAAATGACAGTTAATCGTAGCGGACTTTGAAAGAGACAATAAAATTTTCATGTAGAGATTTTAATAACGAATCCATTGATATATAATATATCTCAATTATTTCAAAAAGGTGTTATAGCGGGTTTTGAAACTCAGCGACACATTTATGTTTTTATTGTTGAAATTATAAATATAATTTTTACAGAATATGAATTACATACAATTTTCACGCATTCCTTAAAACTAATGTGAACAATAACCTTCCTTGCATTTCTTTGGAGAATTTCTGTACGTTTGGTATGTAACTTGTAATTTTTAATTTCAGGCGCGACTCCAAATTCTCATCGGTTATTCGGCTTCTCTAAATGCTATTTATATTGTTCATGTTTGAAAATGATTGTTCACATACACATTATGTAGACTCGAATATGAGTTCGGAAGCTATTACATGTATTAAACATCGTATTATCTACCTAACGTAGATCTTTTAGAGCGCTCCACTTGCGTTATGAAATTAAATTGCATTTTTCTCTCTAAATCCTAAATTTTGGTGGCAAGACCTACAAATTTGGAGCTCCATAACTCTTTGCTTGTTAAGTCCACCAATAAAATTTTATTTCGAAAGTGCTCGTGTCAATATCAAATGGAAAAAATTAGGTTTGTTGACTTTTGCAATGGGCGGATTTAAAACAATCATACCTTTTTGCATCAACCATCACGGAGGAAAAATTAGGCTCGTGATAATGTCATTATATAATAATATAATAAGTGCAAACACAAAAAATAAAAACAAATTGTGAATTTTGCAAAAGTTTTTGTAAAAATGGTGAATTGGGAATTTGAAAAGAGCCGCCGCTTGCCGATCCCTGACCTAGTCAAAATAATATATTCAAGTGTCTTCTTCTTCTTCCACGGCGCTACATCCCGGGGTGGGATTTGGCCTCCTCCACAACCGCTCTCCACTCACTCCGGTCTCTCGCCACACTTCTCCAGTTACCGGGTCTTCCTATATGAAGCCAGTCCACTTCTACGGCGTCAGCCCATCTCCTTCTTGGACGGCCTCTGGGTCTCTTCCGTTGGGGTAGCCACTTCGTCATGATCATTGGCGCTCTAACTTCAGGCATTCTCTCCACATGTCCCGCCCATCGTAGTCTTTGGGATTTACAGTACCTTATGATTGTTTGCTGTTCAATCAGCTCTTCCAATTCATGGCTCATTTTTATTCTGTAGTTCCCATTTTTCAACGTGGGTCCAAAGATTTTGCGGAGTATTTTGCACTCGAAGACAGCTAATTTGTTTTCCTCGTTTTGAGTTAAGCACCAAGTCTCACAGCCGTAAGTGACCACTGGCCCTATAATTGTTTTATATATTAGAAGTTTTCTTCTTCGGTCTAGAATTTTCGACTCCACCAGTCGCTTGCAGGCATGCCAGCATTTATTCCCGGAGATAAGGCGGATTTTTATCTCCTCTGCTGTCTTATTTTGGGTATTTAGGCTGGATCCGAGATACGTGAACTTGTCCACCCCTTCATATGCATGCTGTCCTATGTCTATATTCTGCAGCGGTACCTGATCGCGTGTGCTGACCATATACTTAGTTTTTGACAGGTTTATATGCAGCCCAGCGTTTTCTGCTTTTATTTTCATAGTGCCACCATGGTCGATCATCCTCTGTTTGGATATGCTTGTAATTACTATGTCGTCAGCATAAGCGCACATCTGTGTTGTATTGTTATCTACCCATCCTCTTATGTTGGTTTCACGAGCTATGGATTCCACCACAAGGTTAAATACCATAGTGGATAGCACATCCCCTTGTCTCACACCTGATTCGATTTTGAAGCTTTCAGTTTGCTCATTTTGCACCATGACAACTGCTTGAGTATCCGTCAGTGTGATCTTTATCAGCCTTACTAATTTTAAGGGAATTCCCAGTATTTTTAGGCTTTGCAGCATCTTATCCCTATTCACGCTGTCGAAAGCTTGTTTAAAATCAATAAACAGGTGGTGGAGTGTCAGGTTGTATTCGTGCACTTTCTTCATAGTTTGCCTCATGAGATGGATGTGATCTATTGATCTATGGTGGATCTATTTGGTCGGAAGCCGCATTGGTATTCTCCCAGGATTTCATCACCATAGATGATTAACCTGCTATACAGTACAGATGAGAAAACTTTATAAGCAGCATTTAGAATTGTGATCCCTCTGTAGTTATCGCACATTGTTTTGTCTCCCTTTTTCAGAATAGGCACGATTATACCCATCTTCCATTCCTCAGGTAAAATTTCTTTTTCCCAAATATTGAGAATTATCTTGTGGATATTTGCTTCAAGTGTTGGGCCACCACTCTTTATCAGCTCGGCTGTTATCCTGTCGGTTCCAGGTGCTTTATTGTTTTTCAGCGTTCTTAATGCTCTTCTTACTTCAGGCAGAGTAGGTTCATCAATAAATTCCTCAGCAGAGTGGTACAATATTTCTTCCGTTTCCTCATGATCATTACTATTTAAAATTGTTGTGAAATAGCCTTTCCATCTTTCCATAAAGTCCTCCTTTTCGATCAGCATTTTTCCTTCACTATCCTTACAGGAGTATAATCTGGGTTGATAGGATTTAGTTAGATTTCGAAGAGTCTTGTAAAATTTTTTGGGATCATTGTTTCTTCTTTGATATTCCATGTCTTGGAGTATTCTCTTGAGCATCATTCGCTTTTTCTCTCGACAGAGTTTTGTTGCAGTTTTTCTCTTTTCTTTATAAGTTTCGTAATTTTGGCGCGTTTCCCTTCCCATTATCACGAGTGCCACAGAAATTCTGGGGGAAAATAAAGCAAAAATATGCAGGATGGTTTGATGATGATTGCAGGCAAGCACTGTTTGAAAAATATTCAAGTGTCATTACACCATTTTTTTTAATGATATCTTCAACTCATTAAAATAACTATATTTTTCAGGATTAATCACATTATTAATACCCAGTGGTGCAGTGCTAAGTAAAATAGTATTGTGTCGTTTGGTATAATCCTAATACCCCCTCCCCCCAAATCCAACATCTTCTTTCTTCAATATTTCAATGTCAATGTACCTACAGATACCCGCTCACAGTAAAAAAATACTACAGTTTATCATATCTAATCTTTGAAATTGGACTGACCATGGCCCCACATCCTGAAGCGGACCAGGGTCTTTGTCGGGCCCCCCTACCGGTCGCCAAGATTAAAGGCAGTTTGACGCTCTACAGTAGCGTTTCCTAAATGATGTTAACGGTAAAATTAAGGGTATTTAGTGTATTTTTAATACTTACATCCAGGGGCAGCTCTTCCTTAAGGTACCTAGGGGACAGACCCCGGTCCCCCCATCATTCTATAGTCAATATTCAATTGAATATTCATGTTATACGTTCCTACCATAATACATTGATTTTGTATAAATTAATTAAGTATATATTTTATTTGTACTGTTTGCCCATCCTTGATTCTTGTTTCTTAGCCCATCTCGAATGCTCTATGTGAGTTTTGGCTCTACCTACATAGTACAATACAACGATAGTTCTGGGGTCCAAATTCGGTGGCCCCTTTAAAATCAAAGCAATGTTTATATTATGAGATGCTATATGCGATTGCCAGTTATGATTCTCAAAATTCATAAGGAAGCTGAACAATGCGGACGTCTGTAGGCCGCTTTGCATGTGCTATGCACATTTTACCCACATGTACCGATGCTGGGCCGGGGACACTGTAGTAAATACCTGGTCTTGCATAAGTGTGAGTAGGTAAAACTGGGCATATTATTATTATAATATATTATGAAGTTATCTTGTCGGTCGGCTGTAAATTCATATCCCATGACCCATCGGTTTAGTTTATTAGTTAGTTTGCCAGTAAGTGATCAAATATGTTATCTATCTCCTTAAGTTTTAAAATATATTTGTTAATACATACTATAATAATTTATAATATCTTGAATGATAATAACAAAGGGTAGGTATGTGCTATTTCAGTTAATTAAATCAATGTTAATTTGTATTACCTAAATATTAATTATTGTAATGTACTAGTTGTAATTTCACGTTAGTAAAATAATTTTGATAAATAATATTAGGTATTATGATGAATGAGGTGGTTCATTTATTGAAATATAAGTTCAGTACATTGACATTTGAAGACAAACTAGAAGTGAAACGATTAGGACCTCACCAACAGATTTAGTTATTGTGTATGAACTAATCAAAACAAAAAAAGCATTTAACTCCGAACAGTTTACCAAAAAACATGGTTGATGGCGAGTGTATCCTTGAAAAGACTATTTTGTTTTTCTTGTAGCAGTAAGATTCTTTCGAACGCAGGAGGCATATGAAGATGAAGTAATTGCTACAAAAGATATGCTTTTTTATGCTTTGATTAATACTGATTAGGTAGGTACTTATTAGATATTTCACGCCATCTGACCCCACTTACTAAAAGATGCTAGAGCCGCCACTGCTTACATCCACTTGAATTATGGAATTATGAAGTAACAACACAGTTAAAAATTACATAGTACAGCCATATATTAAAAAATATAACCGTTAACAAACCGTTACTATTAGATCAAATTTGTAATGTGTGTTTATCTCACTTATTTGGTCGACTCGCCACGCCGGGCCCCCCATGAGCACGGGCCCCCAGGCTAGAGCCCTATCAGCCCCCCCCTAGTGGGGGCCATGGGACTGACTAATCGCTTCTCTCGTAATTTTACCTTCAGTTTACTAGGTATGAATAGAGGCCGTGATTTCTTGAGATTTATCGTTTCTTTTTTTAACTAGTGATACACCCCTGTTACAGGCGGGCTTCTCCCGGTGTAAAATAATCGTTTAGTAGTCATAAGTCGAAACGTAACCCTGACCTCTAAACGGCTTCATAAAACATCTAATCTGATTCCTTGCTCAACTACGTAATTTTTTTTTTTATTCATAAGTAAAGGCCTTCGTCCGGTGTGTGAAAATCACATACTGGGTGGAGGTGTAATTAAGATAAATTTAATTTGATTTAAAAAGTTTAAATGATGATGGATGAGAGAGATAATTTTAAGACTAAATATAAGTATTCATATATAATAAATTTTGCCGCGCTTGCCGGCAACGTTAAAATCTCCACGCGCCTGGGCCGGGGTGGTCCTCGTGATTCGTCAAATCAAAAGCATCACGCGATAAAATTTGGCCAGTCACGAGAGTCCTTTTCGCTGGACGGCGTGGGTACGGGGAATTTGAAAAAGAAAAAGAAAGTTAGTAAGTGTCCTTTGTAAACCGTGTACAGACCTGCGTAACTAATTGTAAAAACAAAATATTTAATGGACTATAAAGTAACGTTGTCCAACCAAATATTAAAATATATAACGCTAAGACCGCACGAGAAAGACTTAGTGTTTTATTTAATTTTACCAACATATATAAATCCTTTTTTTATCTTTTTTTGTGAATCCGGGGTTCGATGGACACCGAGCTAGCCGCTGGAACCCCGGGTATCTCACTAGTCTGGCATAATTTTTTACTTGCTGAATCCTTTTGGAAAACTTTAATTTCACGGATTAAAAAATAATCCGTACCTATTCAAAGTCATTTTTACTTTTCTTATGCCAAAAAATTTTGAACTGGCAAATTTTTAAAACTCTTGTTCCGGTCGACGGATTTATTTTTCTATTTCATCTCCTGTTTTGTTATTTTGAAATATGATGAGATCTCAAGAAATGAGAATTTTCGAAGTTTCAGAAAATTAATTTCATGACATTCGAGATTTAACTTTTCTGATTATTCTCTAGAATTGTCGAGATGCGTTTTCTTGATCACATCCTTAGGCATGGCTCCCACAAGGGGTAGGCTGACAGGGCTCTAGCCTGGGGGCCCGGCGTGACGAGTCGCCCAGATAAGTGAGATAAACATAGATCACAAATTTGCCCTAATAGTAAAAAAAGTCGCCTGCGGCGCTATTTTACTACAATAATGTTAATAATTTAAAATATTTGGTTGTACGATGCAATTTTAACTGTATATTAATGGATGTACATATTAAAAATACAGAAAATCGCTAAAAATACACCTAATTTGGAAAACTCTACTTCAGCGCGTCACACTACCTTTACCCTTAGCGATAGGTAGGGGGGCCCGCCAAACATCTTAGCCTGGGGGCCCGCTTCAGGATGTGGGGGCCATGGCCTTAGGTGTGAATAAGGTATGAAATTCTTATACATATAAATTCTAAAGTTAAAAATAACAGCCATACAATTTGATGAATTCACATGATTTTATATAATTAATTATGTGTACCTACTTAACATAATATTTATGAGTACTTAATGTCTGAGAAATCTCGGTGCTCTCCGGCTTCACTACAACACTGCTAATACCAGGATTTTTTTTTCCTTTGAGCTATTGCTTTTTGTTTGGGTCATAGGGAAATTGCTTTGAAATTGAAACAAAAGACGATGCGGTATTAATTCATGCTTTGCATCTGCTGTTATGTGATTTATGTTACATTATCATGGAAATACCACATTTTCTCTCAACGGATATCCACTCATCAAACAACGGATGTAGTCCATTACTGTTTCAGCAGCTTAGAGGCATTGATAACACCGATTAATCTTGTCTACTTTCTTTTGCGCCCAACATGCCCCTTTCCATATCATGTAGTAGGTACTATGAATATATACTTGATATCTCAAATATGTATAAAATAATATCATTTCAGGAGTTTGTCACGGGTTTGTCCATCTTATCCCGCGGGTCCCTAGAAGAAAAACTCCGATGGACATTTTCTCTCTATGACATAAATGGAGATGGCTATATAACCCGTGAAGAGATGACAGACATCGTTAGCGCCATCTACGATCTAATGGGGAAGTTAGCCGAGCCGAGTGTGGATGATGATACGGTCAAGGAAAAAGTGGACAGAATATTTCAGGTAATTGATTACTCTAAATATCTATGTAATCTGCATTTATTTTTATTCTCCTTACGGTTTTTAACCATTAGTTATTTTAATGACTTTCTCAACTCCATGCTCAACCTCGAACCACTTACTTTTTGGTTGATAGCTGAACGGGCTAGCAATTGTACCATTGAGGCCATGAGCTTGACACACAACTATTCTTAACAAGCGGGTATGTATTAAGCTGGAATGCTTTGGTTTTAAGTCAGCCTGCCAACAGTGTAAATCGATCGACACTCACGCAGCTGTGAAAATTTCAACAATATCAAAACAGAGATTGCCGATTGACACTTAAATTTAGTTATTAGTAGATACTTACATCATGAATTCGATGTATCAAAGGCAAACCATAATACATATTACATAATGCAGTGGTTTCCAAACTTTATGTTACTACGCCTCCCTTTTAAAAAAATCTAATCTTGGCGCCTCCCCCCCATTTCATTAAATAATACAGACACCTTTTTAAATAGTCAACAATGTACTTAAATACAAGTTTTTACTACTTATATTATATTAATTTTTAAATTAATTTGTTTTTCATGCTACGAATGTGCTTGTTTATTAGCACAATCAATTTTAATAGCAGTCAATCAAAATTCATCATCGTTCCTTGACAAATGGATTCTATCATGGGCCCCACATCCTGAAGCGGGCCCCCAGACCAGGATCTTTCAACCACATATTTAAAATATTTAATAGCCCTGAAACAAAGCAGCGCCTTAGGCTACTTTTTTTTATTATTAATAAAAATAATGTGAAAAGTGCATTAGCAAACTAACCAAGAACTCAGGAAATAGATTTCTGTTTGCTTCAATATATCTGGCGTAGAAATCATTTAAAAGTGGAGACATGGCGAACTTATTTTTTTTTATAATTTTGATTTCCGAAGCTCCAATTTTTTATGAATGCCTTCACTTTGTCTGTTTAAATCAGTAAATGCATTAGTGGTCCTTGCATTGATTTATTTACTGAGTTTTTTTTTTAATTTCAACCAAATAGAGAAGTTTAACAACAAAATTATCGTTCCTAAACAAATTTGCCTCAAATTTCAACATTATGATTTGACCCTTTCATTTCACTTTTTCACGAGATAGCCTGCGCGCTTCACAATAGTATAGAAGTGAGATATTATAAAATTAGTCTCAATATTTTCAGAAAGGTTTGCAAACAACCTTTTATAGGGCTGTTTGTGTAGTTTATAACTAGCGGCCATTTTATAAACTATGCATTTGCAAACTGCAAACTTGTGGCTACTTTAATTATGTTAAACTTTTCGTGCCTCCCAGTATGGAAATCGCTGACATAATGTATACCTACTTTGACGATTTTGTGTTTTACGTACTTATACAAATATGTCACCTTATAATATAACCGATGAGTAACTTTATCAGTATGTGGAGAAATCTGTGCGGAGTTGTCATGTCAGGCTTGCCCAATACGTCAATCGCTGGATGGACATGTAGTTTCTGAAGTCAGATATTGCGGAGCAGGTCCAGTCTTACCAAGTGTGAGGCCCCTAGGCCCTATATTTTTTCCCCCAACAATGGTTTTATCAGTATAAATAGTTTATTTTAAAAATTCTACCTATCATTTCAACAATTTACAGGATATTTTGATAATATAACAGAACTACATACTTAACAATAATTAATGACCAGTTCAAATTATGACATAACAAAATACTGGCTGCTAACAATTTTTCTTTGCACTCTCTTCACGATGTCCCATATTATGTATTACCTATGTTCAAATATGTCTTCCATTAGTCGTCCTGAATAACTGTTTTAGAAACATTTCCACTGTACAAGGGCCCTGTGTTTCAAAACGTAATTAAAAACAAACTTTAATCTAACCTCTCCATTCTTTTATGCTTTTTTTATTGCAATTCACGTAGAGCGTGAGGCCTGATTGGTTCCAATTGTCCTACGCGGAGTTTGCCTGAAATCTTTTTGTAATGTAATATCAATGTAATTATTCAATGTTGCGCTTGTGGAACCACGGTGAGTACCAATTCTAAATACTCAATTTTTTTTTGTTGATTTCAGAAAATGGACGTAAACAAAGACGGCGTGGTGACGCTTGAAGAGTTCCTGGAGTGCTGCAACAATGACGAAGACATCTCTAGATCCATGACGGTGTTTGACAGTTCCTTCTGACGATCCCCTGTCGGCACACGTCCTCTGCCTCCCTGGTCCTGAGGAAAAGAGAGTGCGCCGGCAACACCCTCCTCTTCATCGTCTAACGTCCATTCCAACGCGGAAATACTCATATGAAAACGCCGTCACCACTTTCAGAGAGGCCGGATGATTGAACTTTTGGCCAGAGATGACTGTCAAACTGTCAGAAACTAGTTTTAAAATGAAACAAGGGTTATAATTATGTAAATATATTTTTTCTACTGATCTAATCAGGATGTCGGGTAATGCTCTTGAATGATCGTTGATTGTATAAAGTTTGTAAGAGATGATATTATAATATGGCTCAAATGTGTGAACATTATTACGCAAATCAAATTTAAAATCTCCCCATATTATTGATTAATTGTTTTTTTTTAGAGCTTATAATCAATATAATTCTAACCATTATTATTGATTGAAATTTTACTCCCAAAATTTATTTTACATAATAAAGAGACCACTAATTTACTACATTAATGCCAATTATAAAACAATTATTTCCCCAACTTCTAATTATAAAAATCTGCTTTGTTAAAATGTAACATTTAATATTATGTTGTACTTCAAACAAATATAACATTGAAAGAATCTGAATCTACCATATTGAATTTCATTTCAAAATGTCTGCTTTATTAAAATTTTGAAAGTTTTGTAATTGAAAAAGCAAGCAGTAATGCAAGTAACGCAGAATAAATTCAGTATATCGTCCTAGAATCAGAACGGAAAAGATGCGCAAAGGATTTAATTTATTGTAATCAATTTTTTATACTCAAAGCTTCATTGTGTGTGAATTTTAAGTGTTTCAAAGATATTAAACGCAGATTTTACCGCTTGAAAAACCTTATATTAATATCATGTGTGTACATATTAAAGTAAATATTCTTAGAATATATTCTATTTATGCATTTTGGTTCCGCTGTGGTAAAAACGAATTGAATTAATTATTACTATCAAATGAATTTTTAGATTTCCCGTTCAACAATAATATTGATTGTAAATATTAAATATTATATTACTAAGATTAAGTAAATATATTTTGAATTACACGGATTAGTATAGCATAAATAAATTATTGATTATAATTTAGTTTAAGGAAATAATGTCTTATGATCTTCAAAATTTATTCACTCATTTCCGCTGTCCCAAAAATATATTTTTATTTATTTTATACCGACACAATCTATAAACCGATTCTTCTGCGCCATTCTAATTAAAATGGTGCCCTTATTACTTTGTTAATATTTCAAAAATCAATTCTTACTAATTTGTTTTATCAACTATTATTTGTTTTTTCACCCTTTATCATATGATTTGAATTACAGTTGGATAAATTATTAAAAGCATCATCACTCAAAGATATATAATAGAACGGAAGCTACAATATTATTTTTATCTGTTGTCGCATTTAGATAAACTGATTCGAACAATATCAAGACACTCAATATCAAAAAATATATCGATATTTCCTAGTTGAATAATTAAAAGAGAATTTATTCAGCGTAATTCGATGTGTATAATAAAGAATATTAACAATTATTAAAAGACATCTATGTAAATAAAACAATAAAAGCACCAAAAATATTAGATAGTTCTCTGTTACATGTTTGCTAACCAAAAACAATATAGGTAAAATAAAAAAATATATATTTATCAAAATAATAATGTCATTGTTATTCATACATGAAATATTTATAAATATGAAGATTTAATGAACTATGCCATTATTCGTTGTTAATCTTTATCTATGTGATTCAAAGGTAAACATTTCAATGTTAAGATAATAGATTGTCATATTCAAAAAAATCTTGAATGTTTTATTTTGAGATTTACTCTAATTCTGTGGTTTCTAAAGTTGTTAGTTTCCTTTAGCGATTCGTAAACTATTCAGTTCACTTTTTTTTATTAATTATTGTAACATTTTTTTATTGGCATGATTTAGTGTTTCGAATTAATCAAAATTAGAATGAAAAAAATCTTTCGTGTTTCAAATTTATAGTATAGATCTTTTGAGGTATAAAAAATATATTTAGAAACCTTTTCTGGCAAGATATGTATGCTAAAGTTCTTAATTGATGAAAGAACTTTAAGAAATCTGGACCCGCTCTTTCTTCAATATTTTCGAAATGAAATCTTCTCATTCGTAAAATTACTCTACTCAACTATCAATTATTATTCTTAGTAGAACTTCACCATGGCTTAGTAAATGAAAGTTTAATATTTTATTCCTACTATAAAACGTGGAAAATATTGTTTGCTATTTTTTATTAAAATTTTAATATATTTTATCATGTATGCCAACAAGAATGACTCCTTCCATTTACGTTATATATTACGATGTTTTTTTATTTTCTTTTAAAAGAAATATAAGTATTATATTATAAAGAACAGTGGTGCGTTTAATGACGTAAAGGCCTGACGCACCGACAGATTTTGATGATAAAAAAATAACTAAACTTATTCTAAATCAATTCATGCATTCAAACGATCAATTATTTTTATTTTGTTTGAATTATACAAACATGTTTTATTGAATTTAATAAATACATTCGCTTAAACAGACTTATTTTATACAAATCATAGAACATACATAGAGCAGTACACCTACCAATTTAGTATTTGTCAAATAACTTTCATGATTTCTTATTAAAACAAGAATATAACCTAAGTAGATGTATAACAATACAATATATGTTTAATCAAAATCGACGTAAAAATGAATAAAGCAGGTCGTGATATAAGCGCTAAAGGCGAAAAAATTTCACATGAAAAGAATTTACTATCAAAGATGTGTAATATAATATTAGAACTATCTGCCTTAATTTTCTGTCTCTAAGCAGCACATAGCCTGCTTAGTTCCATGGGATGTCACTGATTTTAACAATTTGTTCTGTAAAATCTAAATTCATGTTATGTATGTATGTATTAAACAAGATACTTACAAGTTTAGAGTTGCCTTACTCAAAATAAAAGGTTACTTACTTTTCCCCTGTGTGTAACTACTATCTACCTATTTTCATAGAAACACTACATTTTAATAGGTTCCAGGTTCTGTTCCAGTTTTACAGTGTTTACACCTCCAATAATTAAAAAAAGATGATAACTGCCTTACACTTTTAACTCACTTTACGATTTCATAGATACCAAGGTTAGATTCAAAATACTTATTAAGTTAAAATTATGTTAACTCAAAGAGCCATTGTCCGAAATTTGAAGGTCTTTAACTTTACAACTGCCAGCCAATTTTTACTAGGTAGACACTAATGTAGGCCAGCTATTTTTGGAATAAAATAAATCCCTTAAAAAATATGAAATAGGAACAAAATGATAAATATTTGTGAAAACTTATCAAATCAACATGTTTCTCGAGTTTATCGTGAATATTTTCACACTAAAATGATAAATATTGTTTAGAAAATATACACAAACATTTTATTCAGAAGTTATGGCGTTTACAAGAATGCAGAGAGATAACCCGTCCATGGCCTGACGTGACATAAATGCTTTGACGAATTAACTTGGCTCTAGCATTGACCAGCTGGTTAAGAATTGTCACAGGAATGTCTTATAATCTAGTGTTTGCAATGTTATTTATGTTCCCTGCAATAAACAATGCATTTTCGACAAGACGATAAATGAGCCCAAAACAACAAGCCTCGACATCCGCTTTTTTCAGAATCATGACGTGTACTTAGGTAAATTTTTTTTACATGTGACGTGAAAATAGCTCACTCCACCGTGAGTACCAAAACCACCAAAAATAAGTTTTTTTTTATTAAAACAAAATCTTTTAACATTACATTTTTTGTATAGGTACTTAATAATTATTTATTGTATGTTCAGGGCTCCCTTTTAAATCTTATGGTAAATCGATTGCGTCATTTGCGTTACAGAAAACGCGCCACTGATAAAGAACGATGCGTACAGTAAAGTTATAAATGATTATGTATGTATGTATATCATTAATAATATATTTTATTTTTTGTTTGAAAATATTATACATTTGTTTAAATTAAATTGATTTACACAGTTTCCTTCTTCACTCTTCAGCTAAACTAAATCATCTTCTATTTCCATTTCAAAATGTAGTTTTGCTGCCATTTTGTCGCTCCAATATTTATTTTCTTTCACCTACTAAAAACAACATATCAAGTACCTAACTGCAAGAATGTTTAAATAATTTCTTTACCAATTGCATTCGCTCTGTATTATTGTACGGTTAAATCCAAATCATTTATCAATCACCCAAATTGTGAGTTTAATTGTTATATTAATGTACTTATGTGTGTTTGAACAATGTTTTATGATGTAATTATTTTATAAAAAAATACAGCATAGTTGACGTAACTAAATTTGTGTTTAATTTTTAATCTGATATTTTCCCTATGCAATAAAAATCCAAACCAAATACAACTACACGTATAGGTACTACAGTCCTACAAACTTATCTAAAGAACGGTCAAAAATGGAACTACAAACTACCATACGGACGCCATTTTGAAAACGTCATTCGAATTTCAGATTTTGTCCAGTTGCAAGTCTTGATTGGGTAGTTTTCGACTGTGGCTCTCCCATCCATTCTTAAGATAAGTTTGCAGGTCAGTAACATGCACTCCATAGATGCTGTAGATGCAGCACATCCCTAAGATATTATTATATCTATTATTATATTCGTTACCTATAGGCAGACTCCCACGTCGATCACCCCAAATTGTGAAATGTCATTTGGAACCTGCAGTCGTGACCAAAATAGAATAATCCTTATTTTTCGCACACGATTCAGTTGATGACTGATGACAGTTGGTTCGACAATATTTACCGTATATTCTCGGTAAGAATATGCCAGTGTAATTTGATCAAAAACCATGCCCGTAGAAATGAGATAATATTTTCACAATTTATGGTGGCCAAGCGGTAATGTGTTGGCTTATAATGTCATAATAGGTCCCGAATGTTCAAATCCGACCGCCAAATTCACATGTTGTTTTTCAATATGTGTTTGGACCCAGATTATGTGCCTAATAGGTTGAGTAAGTGGTTAATACCAATTTCTTGGAAAACATAAATCTGTTACAAAAAATACAACCTCCACACTGTGTAGGTAAATATATTATGATCCTCTTAGGATTGAATATGGTGATGTAATGTGATGCTATATATCATATTAATATCCTTAGCTGACAAATTACATAATACATTATAAATTAAAATATACAATATAAAAATAAATCAAAACAACAACAAACATGGCCTTTCACCGATAAGTATGTCAATATCTTTAGGCCAATATAATATTATCCCTGTCGTGAGAGTCTTTAAAAACAAGGCAAAAGAAATATTCACGAATTCTCTCAAAGCACTTTTCATAAAAATGGAAGCCTTGGTGACAAATCATTTTGTTTTTCCATTTTTACGGTGATTTAATTTTCGTCCATCATTTTTTAAAAAAATGTTTCAATTTTGAGTTTACCGTGAATGCTACCAGGTAATGGATTTGCTTTATACTTAACCATAGAATATTTTGTGCAAAGCATTAATGGTATGTACGTACACTCATGAGATCAAAAATTGTATAAGCTCAACCAAAACCGCTTCCAGAAAAATTCATTCTAAACATAAAAACCAAAAAAATATGAGTAAAATTAAGAAATAAATTGTCATAAATATTCAACTTACTAATTTATGTTTTTTTTTTCAATTTAAAATCATACAGTAATAAATTTTATCACACAAGAGATATTAATTATACGTTAATGGTTGGTTGCGTAGTGTAATATACTAGAATGCTATTTTGTAGTGGTGCGCTATGATAAGAATTAAGTGTATAATTTAATTATAATTATTCTTTAAAAATACAAACCTGTTTTTATAATGTATAAATTGCCTTATTATTTTTCTAAGATTACAATAAAATGATCAAAAAGACGTTTAATATTTTATTTTTTTAATATTTTTTATGGCAACTCTGCGGCTGTCTTTTTCTAATCTCGATTATTCTGCGGCAAACTTCAGGTTTGTCTCTGTTTGTGTGGTGTGATTTTCCGATTAATTTATGAATTTGCCGAAAATATTTACAAGATGTACGCAATTTTCAAATCGCAGGCAGCGATGGGCTCAAGAACGAATCATTTCTTAAAAAATAGTTGTGAGTATTTTTTCCCGTTGACGTCACGTCATATTATGGATACGTACCTACTATTATGACAATCACGTTTGCATGCTTCCTTTATATTTTTATTTTGTTTATATAATGATCAGTTAGAGATATTCTGGAATAAATTTAAGAGTTCTCTGTTATTCTGTCAGTGCAACTGATTTTTATATTTTCCACTTGCGTTGCACAATTTTCCGAAATGTGCTTACATTGTTATACATCGTGGAATTTTCCGACCTTTCAGATTCGTGCTACTGTAACCAATGGAAAGTGCGAGGGCAGGTTTTACCTTGCCCGTTTTCCAAATCTGCATCTTCAGTCGCATCGAGATGGCCGGCGCACAAATATGTTACGACAGAATTTATCGGCAGTTATGATCCAAAATTACTCTCACCTTCGACAAAGATTGACCTAGTTTTTGTTCGAAATTTTCGAATGAGTAATGTTTATTTTGAAAGCGAACCTCTCAAACCGTCTTCGAAAGTGGAAGAATCTGTCCAAACTTTGAAGAAGAAGATCGAGGACCAGGCCAACGAATCCGAGGTCAAAAAGGTGCCTGTCAAAAAGTCGCTGAAACAAAAAATCATCGATGAACTCGTACACTATTACCATGGGTTCAGATTGTTGTTTATCGATATCAACGTGTCCAGAAAACTTATCGGAAGAATCTTAAATGGTAAAACTCTTTCAAGACGAGAACATAAGCTTTTAGTACGCACAAGCGGTGACGTTTTTAGGTTAATACCATTCTCAGTTTTCATCATCGTTCCGTTCATGGAGTTTTTATTGCCGGTCGCTATAAAATTATTCCCTGGAATGTTGCCATCGACGTTTGAAACGAACACCGAAAAAGAAGACAAAATGAGACAGAGCCTCAAAGTCAAATTGGAGATGGCTAAATTTCTCCAGCAAACTCTTGATCAAATGGCTCCGCAGTCGAAAGACCACCAATCTGAACTAGCCAAAGAATTCAGCGACTTCTTCATCAAAATAAGATCATCCGGTGAGCAACCTACCAATGAAGAGATTATGAGGTTCGGAAAGTTATTTGAAGACGAGATAACTTTAGATTCTCTAGCTAGACCCCAATTGGTTGCTCTCTGTCGAGTATTAGAAGTTAATACAATCGGAACGAGTGTCATTTTGAGGTTTAATCTCCGCATGAAGCTCAGAAGTTTAGCCGCCGATGACAAAATGATTGCGAAAGAAGGTGTTAACAGTATGACCTTGGGAGAACTGCAGCAGGCTTGCCGCGCCCGTGGCATGAGAGCTTACGGCATGACCGAGGAAAGATTAAAGCATCAATTGGAATCTTGGCTTGATCTCTCCCTTAATGAAAAGGTGCCTCCGTCTCTTCTACTGCTCTCTCGAGCATTGATGATACCCGACAGTGTGCCTACATCCGACAAACTCAAAGCCAGTATTTCAATTCTTCCTGAAAATATTGTGGTTGCACAGAAGGCAGCCATTTCCGAAAAAGAGGGTACAATTGACAACAAGGTATGTAATATTTATTTACTATTTATAGATTTTTCCAGATATTTCAGTTTCATGTATGTTACCTATAAAGTCCAGAACAGTGTTCTTCAACTGGTGCACCGCTTGTCCTCTTAGTCCAGAAAACAACCCATGCCCGTGACAATGATCGGCAGATATGCTATTAGCTCGGTGCATTTAATTGGTCATTGCTTGCCAGATCATCTTCTAATAGTAGTTTAGTACGAAGATCGATGAGAAAATTGGCTGGTCTTACGTTTCGATGATCATCAGTGATTTCTTCGTCCCGTGTAACTGCGCCGTGTCCCGATCGACTAATAGTCACATATTGTTTGTCAGGAGCATAATGTCAACACCTCCTACGTATAAAGCCGTAACTGCAAAATGGTAATTTTCAGTAGCACGATTTTAATAAATTTTAATGACACCACAATGCTGAAATCGTAATTTTTTAGTTGATTGATATATCATATTGATTGAATATTTTATTAAAAGGCAATCAAGTCAAAATAGCCAAAAACGCAGTTACGGACTTATACGTAGGAGGTGTCGATGTCTAATTATTATTTCGATGCTCGGTGTGTCATGAGAATTTGACAGAGGATCAAGAGCATTAGAAAAGAGCTTGAAAAACACTGATCTAGAAAGACCAATACTTTTATATCTTATCAACAATGTTAAATTTCTTTTTGCATAGGCCAAAATTGACGCCATCAAAGAGGAGGAAAGAAAGATTCAGGAAGAACGGATTGAACAGAGAGAAGAGACGGCGCGTCTTCAGCAAGAGGCGTCGCAGGACAAGGCTCCCGTCATTGAAGCTGTTAAGACTCCAGAACTCATTGACACAGCTCCAATTATACTGACTGAAACTGAGAAGGTTAAGAAAGAAGATAAAAAGGAGGAAGGCATTTCGGTCAAAGATATTGAGATTATTGAAGACGCCTTGGATACACTTGGTACGTTAAAAATATATTCTGTATGTTATTTCAAGAACTGTTATTGATTACTTTAATAAATGATTCATATTTATTTAGTTAGGTTAGCTGCACATAGTGGTTGGGTACAATACAAGCTGTGGGTCACAAATGTGAATACTGTGTTGTTTTTCAATATATGTTTTAATTCAGAGCAAAAGCTTGAGCGAATGGGTAACAATCATTTCTCATAAAAAATAAGAAACGTCTTCGGGAGGTGTCCAATATCCACACCAGATTGTTGAACTAGGTGTTTAAAAAAAAAATATTATTAAAAAATTGTCTATAATATAGTCACAAATAAAATTAATGTAGTAATTAATGTATGACCTTAGACTATAGATACATCTAGACGCCACCCGTTGCATTGCTAAATGAAGCTGCCTGCCGTGCGTTTGGTTTGTGGGCGAGCGAACGCATTCGTACACAAATGTTTGAGACCATTTCGCTATTGCTCGCCCAAAGTGCTCGCACTGGACGCTCTGAATTAAAATATAATTTTCTATTTTTTTACGTTATATAGTATTTTTAAGCGGTCAAAATGCAACCATTGGGTAAAAATATCCATAAGTTAAATTATTTTAAAGAAACACTAGGTTAGGTTACTGATATTAAAATATATAATAATATACAAATAAATTATCATGGACTCAACTCAATCAACTTACCTATGAAATACCATCTTCTTGCTTATCAGTACGGCTACCATATTTTAATACAACATACAGAACCATCTTTTCTACTTAATTAACTAAAAATATTTACCACTGACTTTATGTTTAACTCAAAAAATAGCAATTTTAGCAACATGGTTATCGACGCTTAGTTAAGCATTATGCTAAGATTTGCCGGCTACACTGTAGCAAACCATCTCCCACATCTGTAAACCTTTTATCTTACTCTAGCGCGTGTCGCAGAGATTATAAGGGTGCCGAATACTTTCTCACTCGCACTTATGCATCGTTTTTGTTCAGGCCTTGATATGGACAGTTTGTATAAAAGTATGGTAAGCAAGATATCTCGTAAGTGTGCCAGAATTTAGTGACATTTAACAGAACAATATCATTTACTTACATAATAACTGACCATTTTTTCAAAGGTAAAAACAAGAAGAAACTCCTACTCGAAAAGGAAGAGCTTGCCGACTTGAAGGCAGAGATGGCGGATTATCAGGAAGATGTCCAAGAACTGCGGGAGATCACCAAATTGGATACCTCTAAACTGAGAGAGACAAAGGGTGCTAAGAGGTATAATATTTTATACTATTATATCTTGCCGTATCCCATGCCGTAAGAAATGCATTTTAACATAATAAATATTAATAAATATTACTGAGGTAAAAGTTCATATTTGCAATTGGTAATTAGATTCGTGTGAAATGTGTATGTTAAAAATGTATGTACTTAACAATCTTATTTTCGCCATCATCATTTCTCACTGACCACTTACCGATACCGCTGACGGCCTGTGAAAAATGTATATAAAAATAATTAAACAATGTTTTCGCGATCGATTCGTATGTCATGGATTTTGCTGACAATGCTTGTTCTCACAGGACACATTGATCGCCACAAATGTAAGAGCAACAGGGATACAGGGATTGTGACAGACTGCTTCTTATCCTAAAATATATTAATCTATGTATAATTAATTCCAGACTGTTCAACAAAGTGAACTCCATGATTCTGAAGATGGACACGGTACTTACGAACCTGGAGAAGGAAAAGGTGAAGCAACGCGAAGGTATGCAACACCATCATCAAGTGCAAGATGCGCAGACTATTGACGAAAGCATGGATAAGGTCAACCAGGAAGAGCTGGTGCACATTGAAGAGCTTATGAATGCCATCAAGAAGATTAGGAACGTGCCGGATGACTCCAAAATCATACAGATACAACACATTCTCGGTAGACTGGATGACGATTTTGATGGTCAGCTTAAAGTAGAAGATGTCTTCAAGGTAATTTCAATATTTTTTATTTACAGTATCTTAACACTCACTCGTAAGCGGTGGCCTCCACAGAGTGTAGGTCATATTGACAGACTTTTTTTTTACGAGTAACGGTTGTTTCAATCTGAAAACACGCATTGAAAAACAACATTCATATATATGGCTAGCTGCGGGTTTTAGAGAAGGCTGCTCTATGGACCAGGTCACTGGGTGCTATTGTTTATTTACTATGCTGGAAACCAAGAGTAAAAATTTTCATAATGACCATCGATAAGCTGTAAAGACCAGGCCGATCCGCTGGTGGTGGAAAGATGTCTACAATTGAGCAAAACTTTAATGTTACCCATTTTATGTTAATGGTATTTTCATGACAATGTGTTGCATTTTCACAATTTTTGGCTCACCGTGGTTTCAGCTCACCGACTGAATTTACCACCCACCTGCTTATAGCCAGGTTTATAGATATTTTTGAGATTCTGCAAGATTCTTCCATCAATAGTTCACATATGGCTGTTGTAATGCCGGGTCCACACTGACAACAAGTTGCTGGCAACCTCGTTAGATTTTACGATAATTATGATAATTATCGTAAAATTTTTTAAGGCTGTACATCAGTTGAGGCACGGTCTAAAAAGATCGTGGCTAGGCGATGCGCGGACTGCGGTCGCGGGTGCAAATGATGCATGCAATTATATGAACGAAATATAATTTGTCATATAAATCCAACATACGTCCATTTTATGTTCTGTTTATTGTTCTATTAGTAACAATAATAATATATTCATTGACATGTTTTCTTTTTAAAGTAAATGGGTAACGTTTTTAGTCATCTTTACACGATTTAAGATTTAATACGCCCGTCGCCATCACGAAACAAAGTGACGTGTCTCCAGCTCGACATTGTCTCTAAGAATGCAAGCGAGTCCAAAATTTCGTCGCGCGTATAGTTGAAAATTATTTGCTGTTTCACTGATGTATCACCTTAAGAGGGCGTTCTACAGAATTGGCCTTGAGAATTGAAAATATGATTTTTTAACATGTGGTCCATAATATCTGGTCTACTAGTTAATATAAAAAGGTCATGTCAAAGTTGTTTGTGTTAATAAATTTGCTCTGTGACTGATCCTACTCATATTTCACATTTATTCCATCAGGGCTGTCGAAGACATAAATCATAATATATATTTATAATTTTAAATTTTTATTTATAATATATATTATTTAAGTTTTGTGCATCTAATGCCGGGTCCACACTGGCAACAAGTTAATTTGCTGGCAACCTCGTTAGATTTTACGATAATTATTGTAAAATTTCTTAAGCAATTATGGTAAGTATCGTAAAATTTAATGAGGTTGCCAGCAACTTGTTGCCAGTGTGGAAATGGCTTAATATCCACTGTGGTTCACGTAGTAGCATGGACCTGGGGTTAGCTAATTCAGGAAGTCAACACCCATGATAGAATTTTTTCCAGTTTTGGTTGCATTATATTCCAAAACTCTTCTGTAAAAATCGTTTCCGAGTTTATAAATGGAAATTTCTCGGTGTACATAGTAAACAAACCTACGAATAAAAAAAGACAAAAAGGAACATACTGATTCATCGCAGTAAAATCTGGTAATCAAATTCGCCATTTTGAAAAGCGACGATTTTGCGTAAACAAATATCACGTGGTCTGTACGTGTGCGGCAAACTTCGAATGTGTTTGTAATTTTGTGCAAAGTGCGAATGTAATGTTTTCAAATAATTGATATGGATTAATTATACCATCGTATTATTTTCTCGAAATCATAAACATACTATAATAGTATTTGAGTATCAACCTATGTTCAATTTGAATTGGGTTATAATAATAATATACCCGTATATATATCAATAGTATGTTTGCTACAAAATCCACCCAAGTTATCAGTACGTACTTGCACAGGTTTGATTAAAAACCATGATGAAATTAACATTTAAAAAATATGAATGCTTAATATTATTTTGACAGCCCTGTTTTCTGATCGGCTTCATCTCGCAGGTGTTCATAAAATAATAATAATTCTCTGCATGCAGAAATTATCAGTAATAATAATAATATTTCTTGATTCGCGAAAAGATCGATTTAAATTGATGTGCCAAGGTCCTTTTTATACTGAATTATATTGTTGCCAGTGTGGACACGGCGGCATAATGCGCTACAGCAACATCCATCATATTTCGAGATAACAGTTTAAAAGTTTCGTGCTATACGATTGTACTTTTGTTGTAGAATACACCAGTTGTATTCAGTTTCTATTGTGTAATAGCACCTTGTAACTTTAATTTAAATGTATGTAGTTGGGTGGAAACTTACGTAGTAACTGAACATTTCCTCGAATTTCCGTTTTAAAATCATTTAAAATCCATGTCAAATGAAAAATCGAAACTTTGCATATGGAGAAATAAAAGTGATAATCGTAATGTTCTTTATATTTACTACAAATAATGTCATAATAATATTTAATTCATGATCATCATCATTTATTGCACTACAACCCTTGGTGGATCTTGGCCTTCTTTCATAACTTCCTCCATCTTGGACAATCCAGCGCCGACACTCTCTCGTTGCTTTGACTGGGCATTCTTAAATCTTCCGTGGCGCAGTCCAGCCATCTCAATTTCGGCCGTCCAGGTGTTCTCTTGCCCTCATCGGTTGCGTACATATCCCACCTTCCTGGTATATCCTCTGACATTCTATGCATCTGTATTTTCTAATGTCACATGATCTTTTCGCCCCCATAAAGTGTCTACAGTTCCTCTTTATACCTTCACCTCCAAATGACACTTTCTTGTACAGCCCCAAAGATTCTTCTCAAATCTCTCCTCTCGATCCATATTTCTCTCATCCTGTTCGCAAACCACAAAAAGTTTCAGTATATTAGACAAAAAATTAAGATTTAAGAAATCATTTAATATCGTGCATATTCACAGCCGTACATTTGTGCCGCCAGGGGATTGCAGTTCATTTTTCGACTAGTGTACAGCCTTAAATGATGCGTATAAATAAAATATCTTATATTTATCACAATGTCTGTCTGTTTTCAGGTTATTGAGACGATCGGAAAAGAAAATGTAAATCTCTCGCAAAAGCAGGTCGGAGAGTTGATTGAATTGCTCGATAAGGAAGAAATTCTCGACGTTGAAAACAAAATACAAAAAGCTCTCCAGAAAGAAATTGACCAAGAGAAACTAGCTCAGGACGAATCGATAACGATGGAAAAGAAAGTCGAACCGGATGAAACGCTCACGGTTAGTAAATTAGTTTACTTCCAAATTGAAATATCTCTTGGAAGAGAATTACTTTGATCTATTCTGTTCATTTCTACAATACCATGAAGTCATTACATACTAACGCTTATCATTGTTATCAGTTTCGCAATTTCACCATGGAAACATACTAATTACATAGCTGATTGACCGAATTCAAATCATTAATTACTAACATTATCAAATACCGCCTCCCCTATAAGTTACAATACAGTTATCTGGATTTTTTTTATCAATATTCAAAGAAATTAGCATAACCAACAGTATATTTATCAAAATTAAGTAAGCCATATCTTTTACTTTATTTATATCTGTCTAGAGTTATAATCCCCAGCTTTTAATCTGTGTTTCTGCTTATAATAAATAAAATTGACATATCACATTATATAGCATTATGCCCGTTTGCGTAATTTTCATACCTTGTATTAAAAGAGACGAAAGTAATGGAGCGACGGGGTTTTTTCTAGAGGAGAAGCAGAGCCGGAACAAAGATTTTTTCACCACTCCACTGTTCCAGATTCTTTACTATTTTTAGCTCTAAAATTAATTGTAAATGATCAAAGGCAAACGATGAAAGATGATTTTCTGTTGGCAATTCTGTTCTATAGAATCAATAATTGTGAAGATCACAATTGATATTTTAAACTTTCTTTCAAATAAACTTTTTTTTATTTTTTGCATATTACTCTTTTCGAATACCCATGACTTTATACTATTGGTCCATCTTTATGCCAAACTTATTTGTGAAATTCTACACATCACATTTTCAGGCCAATGAAAACCTTCTAAAGGAGGCCGAGAGACAAAAGGTTTTAATGGAAGCGATCGAAAAGCAGAAAGAAGCCATATTACCCAAGATTGAACATGACGAAGCGAAACCCAAACCAGTTGACGCCGCAAAACAACCAGATTCAACAAAAAGCACTACTAAAACCCTTTAATTACGCCGTCTGTTTAAAAAAACTAAATCAATATAATATATTTATAATATTAATAATAGGTTAGAATATTTGGCTATTTATGGATTATTTTTAACGTTCTCTGTTCATTTCTATAGTGAACTCTCAGGTTATATATAGGGCTGTGTTCTTATTAATGTTTTTCTTATCATTCTTTTTTTCATAGGCAAACGTTTTTCGCTAAAACATTGTTTTTGCTTAGTTAGTTTATAAATAACGGTTCTACTTAATTATAATAATATGTGTATGGTATAATTAATTATACAGTGCTGACTACTTCTGCAATTCACGATGCTGTGCCTGGTATGTACTATCTAATCAAAACTATAATCTTACATCAAATGTTAAATTATCAGAATCGTTCTGAAAAAGTTATATTATAGCTGTTTTTGAATCTTCTTGCAATAACATGAATTGTTTCATTGGTTAAAATAGAGACAATAATAATTATTGTCAATTTACAATTATTCTTAATTCAAACTCATGTTAATAGAGAGAATAAAAAAATAGTG
This sequence comes from Rhyacophila brunnea, assembly GCF_057557595.1. Taxonomy (NCBI): domain Eukaryota; kingdom Metazoa; phylum Arthropoda; class Insecta; order Trichoptera; family Rhyacophilidae; genus Rhyacophila; species Rhyacophila brunnea. The sequence goes on along the minus strand of NW_028232796.1, from coordinate 18,341,553 downwards.
TACGAATGAACAGATTTAGTTAAATTCAAACTACTATGTTCTATAGAGCTATGTAAATACGTATTAAATTAAATATCTCATACTAAGTAATAAAAAAGAAAACAATTACAAATTTAATGTAATTTGATTATATTTATTTCTAATAGCCACATCAGAGACTTTGAATAAACTAAAATCATACCAACTGTTATAAAATATATATTTGATTGTTTTACATGTGCAATAGGTACATCTATTTCTGTTATTGTGTGTACCTACCTACAATTTGTCCTGATGGTCTTTGCTATTAATTTAAATAAATATAGGTATATTTTTAATAATTACTCTTTGAGTAATATTCAAAGTACTAGTATTAGAGTGAAGTAGATTTAGGTTTTTTTTCTTTTAAAGTTTAAATGATAAATCTATTCCAGTTTTTTTTAGTAATTTTTTAGCCGCACAATTTGAAGTAAATATTGCATTCTGTGTTTTTTGTCTCCCACGTTCAAATTTTTTTAAAATAACAATGTGCATCTTGTATTAATTTTCGCAATGGTAAACTGACTAAATATACTGGATTGTGTTGCCACAAAAAACAAATTGATAAAAATCACAACACCGTTAACATTGAGTAAGTATATTATAATTTCGATAATAAGTAAATGTTTGTTTTTATTATAAAAACTAGCACTGCTTCGAAAGTACATATGTATGATACTAAGGCCTTTCGCTCATGGAGAAACTAAAATCCGACAAACTGGTTACTGATGGAACTCATAAACTGGCCAATGACTGATGGCTTCGCACATGGTGCTACGGAAACCCACTTGCAACAACAATCTCATAATCTCAAACTGTGAAACCCATTGTCTTTCCTACTTCATTCTAAGCTTTTTCCTTAATATCTTTACAGGAATAATCTGGCAGACTGCAATTATACAGGCAAGAGTATTTCTCAACTTTTGCCACAAATTAAAAATTAAAAATCGGTTCGCCCACCTTTTTTTTTGACATCTTGACTTGTTTTTGCTTGTTCAGTTCAGTGCTATTAATTTTGGTAAGAAAATATGATTTTTCATCGAATCCACTGATATTGACAGCACTGTTTTATGGGAGACTGGAAGACTAGTATGTCGCGTCTCTTCAGTTTAGTAGCAAACGTTTTGAAACTGAGAAATTTCAGTCTTGCCGTGAGCGAGCCGCCATTGAAATATATTAGCTAGATATTGGCTGGAATTTTAGTTTCAGTCTCGTCTTTTTTAAGTGTTCTCGTGGGCGGAAGGCCTAATAATTTACATGACTACCTATTTCAGTTACATAATATGAAATGGTATAGTCTTGCAAACTGCAATAATATATTATATATATATATATATATGCAATTTAATTGCCAACGTTGTATAAAAGACCACAGTACAACATTCATACAGTGAATTTATATTGGTATGAAAATAACTACAAAATATAATATATAAAGGATGCTAGTTTTCGTGTGTATCCACAATCGAACTGCATTCACACATGTTTTAGATTTGTATATTCTTCAAGAGTAAATTTTTGCCAAGCGACCCTCTTATTATTTAAGACAATAATGAGAAACAAGAAAATGCACCGAATATATTGAATAATGTACAAACTTTTTATTGCTGAATATTAGTTATATTTTATTGTTTATTATTTATTGTTAATTTAATTCTACATTATGTAATAATTTCTGTACATATAATATACCGGCATGTTCATCTGTAAATTAATTAGTTCTTATTTTTGGAAGTAAACTGCACTCAGTGAGCTACAAGGAATAATCCCAATGTCCAAAATAAATTCCGAAAAGTATTAATTAATGTATGATTGATTCAATCAGCAAATTAGATGGTAATTCTTTTTTCGAATATCTATGTGTGTCTATCTATTTTATTCAACGCTTTGTACAAAAGTTATATTCCAAAAGCTTTCTTTTAAGTTTCTCAGGGATACTCATATACTAATCTAATACATAGTCCGCTATCCCTGTACATAATTTATATTTTATTTATTTTGATGAATAAGGTCTATATTATATTGAGTGGCCATAATTTTTTTTAAAACTACAAACTCTCTTCAGTATATTATTGTGTTCTGTTATACTGGCAACTTAATACATATAATATAGGCCTAAACATACTGTTTGGGAATGTAATCTTCAGAACAGTTTTTGAAAGTGAACACAGTAATTATATTTAAATTTGAAGTATAATAATTCTCAATCGTTTTTGGTGTATTTTTCGTGAGAATAAATGAAACATTTGATTTACTAATAAAGTATGGGGTTGCATTTGCTATTCATCTTTTATTTGTTAAGTATAATCATAATATCTATGGGATCACCATTAGTTTAACATATTTATGTTTTTATTATATTTTATTGTTTGATGGAGCACACTTGATATTGAAGCGATTGTAATGTGTGATGTTTAATTTATACCTTTGAAGTTGACGAAACTTTTTAATGTAAAGATGGAATGCGGTGTTTAGGTATATGGAATGATTGGTACGTTTGGATGATACCTATATTCCTAGTTAGTTTTATTTTTGTACAGTCATGAAATTATTGTTATTTGAATTCAGGTACGCACCAAAAAAGATTTATAACGCTTCGTAAGGATTGATGTAATAAAAAATATGACAAGTAAAACCATTTGATTAAATTATGTTGCTTTTTATTTTTGATAATCTGTCCTCTCCTTTCTTAGATAATGTGTCTCCTTCTTTCCTTTCGACACATCAGATATTGAGATACATCAGAGTTGCGGCAAATGGTCAACAACTAATAAAAAAATGAATTAAGCCTGTCATTTACTATGCAGGCGGTCCTCGACTTTAGTAACATAATTGGTACCTGAAAATGTGTATGAATTTCGAATGTACAAAAGTAGACATAAAAAACATCAAAAATTGTATTATAAAATATATTGAACAATGAGGAACCAAATTCATTTGCACTGACAGCTTCTACAGTGAATTTACTTAATGCCACAAAAGCCTTTACTTGCTTGAAATCCAATGTCAAAGTTCAAAACTCTTTGATGTTTATCATCGATTTATGATGGAACAGATCTCATCCATCACTATGCCGTGTTTTTTGAAGTCATACGAAACAAAAGCTTCGCCTCAGAACGCCCAATTATTTTCATGTTTGTTTCAATCATATGAAGAGAGTCTTAAATTTCTTTTTGTCGGTATCAACACTGCGGTTCCTCGCTCATGTTTATAAAGGCGAAATATTTCGAAGAGGGGAGCGACTGCATGGAAGAATACAGTTTTTGCATTATAGACAAAAATCTTTGCATGTACATGTAAATTTGTAATAATGCATTTACACTAAAGCAAGCCATGAGCCACTTCTGATTTTCTCGAAAGTGCCTACTATTTTTTATTACAATAAAAAGATATAATAAGATCAATGATAAATTCTCTAGATGCTGTGGTACCTTACGATACCTTAGCTATGAAAAAAGATGCTTGCGGTGGATACTAGGTGTGGAAATATGCAAGCAAAGAATGAAGCTTTCCTCACGTTAAAGGTGAAAAAGTGACATTGAAACTGGTTCGGTCACATGCTGCAGATGCCTCGAGTTGGCCTGTTTTCTTCAAGCCAACCAGATTCTGGTGTCCTGTCATTTTGAATTGTTCCTTATATACCCACTAACTGACAATCTTCCACAGGATTCATAGTGGGTGTGTTTGAAACAGGAACAATATTTTGACCTAATTATTCACTGTTGAAAACAATATCTGTACCTACCTTGGCAGTAGATGGATGCAACTCCATTTTTGTCAAAAATAGGTTTTTTTATAATTGATGAATTTAAAAAAATTTTAATTCTAGTAATAAAGAAAATAGCCCTGAAATAAAAGATGCAAGTGCCGTAGTCTCCTAGAAGCAGAAGGATGCAACTCTATAAAATGTATGCACCAGATATTACCACATTATGGTCCGAACGCATTGCCATCACGCCATATGCAGTCACAATGAGATAGAGATAGTGAATCACTATCTCAACGTATAACTCGTGTGTCGTGATGGTAATGTTTTCGGGGCATTACAGTTTGTAAATAAACTAAAGCACGACATAGCCTACTAAAGAGGTACAGTGGTTATGATAGGTATTTCTGGATGTCAATCACATCTTTGTGAATCATGTCATGTGTCCGTTGAAAGGGAAAAGCTACATACTCGACTTATAATAATTGTGTCGATTCACTATTACGACCTGAATACCACAATGGGCAATTACACACATAGTGGTTAGTAAATTTAGGATGTCATACGAAGAGAGAGAAGGCATATTCTCATTTGGACTCGACCAAAACTTAAAAAAAAATTATATCAAGGCCATTAGATTCCGAGAGTGAATGTTATGTTCTGGAATAAATTTTAGATTTACGTTGCTTGAAAGAAGAAAAACTTAATTTTTCACCCCAGATAAAGAGAATATATTATTATACTGGAACTACTTAACTTTGAATATGCGCAGATGCGATTTCTTCTAATGCGCAGTAATTGTGTAGGGTTAATGTAATAATTATCATTATGGTTGGTATTGTGGACTTAAGGGGACACCTCTAAGTTGGAGCATATGGACACCACGAGACGCCTCCAAGAGTACCTGTCGCTCGCCAGGCTTCTTGCATCATTTCAGGTCAAACCAGCATCCTGTAGCTCCGCCTTATACACTCTATAGATAGTATTTAGCAAAGAACAGGCAAGCCAGGTTGAAATTCTCTTCTGGTATCCGCAGCATGTGGCCGAGCCAGGTCCAACATCGCCTCTTCACTCTCAGTGTGATGAGAGGCGGCTCGGTGCGTTCTCTTATCTCACTCGACACTCCGTATACGACACTCCGCATCAAGTTGAATGTTGCTTCAGCCATTCCCTTTCGGATAGCGAGCTCTCTCTGCAAATTGCAAAAAATTTAAATAATTGATCCGATATTTTTTTGTGAACGTCTATATTAATTCTCTAATTATATTTAGATATTTTTTTTGAAAATCACTCTCTTGGTTCAGCTGATCACTCTAAAATTGCATGGTGGCAAAATAATGGACTACGATCGACGTCTTGTCCAGGCTTACACTATGGCGAGTTTATCTTGACTTTAAATATTATTTGTATTAACTAGATATGCCATTTGAAAATAATTCCCAATGCTTTATTAATGGTAGAGGAATATAATTTTCCAACTCGATTATTCATATTATGGCTGTTTCTTTTATTCTTGCAGAATTATGTTAATCATATTTTTTTTAAATTGAAGAGTGACATTCCAAACCGGCCTTAGTCCAAAATTACAAATTTTCATGTTTTGATGGAATCCGATAGAGTGTGCTGAGATCTATATTCTCACTAAAACTTATATTTTACAAAAAATCCCTAAAAAAGTCTCTTAAATTTGATGTCGAAATGTGCCTTTTTTTCTCAAAACAGCACTAAGGTAATGGTTGATTCTTTCCAAACTGGCCTAAGGATATATGCGCATGCGCAGTTGAACTTTTTTTGCTACATTTACGCTCCAAGCGGCCATAATATAATATTGTAACACGTCAGATTAAAAATGTCAGACGTAATATTAGAGAATTTGTGTTTTATAAGTTCATGTGCACATCAGTAAACTATTTTTTTATTGAAAATGATCCTACATTGTACTATTATTATATAATATATTATTATGCTGTAAAAGTTACAATGTTTACAATTTTATCAAAAAATGCAATAAAGTGAAAGAAATTTTGTATTATTTTTATTCATTAATCATCCCAACAGACCTGTCCATGACCACATTCTATAACCCAATCATAATTGTATACACAAAAGACACTCAACTTTACTTTATTGTGTCCCAAACTGTACTTAGTACAGACTTAGGGCCATTTTGAAAAAAAAGTCAGTTTTTGAATGTTTTTTTTAAAGTTTTACTATACTTTTTAATGTTATTTATATATTATGTTTTCGAGTCTTTGAATTTTCTATGAAATTGCCAAACATTATAGTAATGAAAAATTAAGAGGTAAATTGGAAATCACAAAAATATGATTATCTCAAAATCAGATTTTTAGACTTAGGCCGGTTTGGAATGTCACTCTTCAATTGGTTTCCGCTAACATATTATTGTTTGTCCCTGATTTTATATTTTGCTGTTAATGTGACAAATTAAAATTTCCCAATTTGTAACTAACCAATACATACCTATATTAAGATTTTAAGAATGAGAGGTGTCTAGTCTAATTCGAATAAAAATTCTTCAAATTCAAATTACGCGCCATCTTATATTATTTTTAATACCATATCCGTAAAGCAAACACGACAGGAAACGTCAACTCTCTGTTTTCTTATTGGCAGATAACAGGTACACGTTTCGTCAATAAGGCCTTGAAATTTTTTTCCACCAATCAAATCGACGTGCGCTTACATTTCTGGGCCTCTGCTGCACGATTCGTTTTTTAAAATTAGCCTTTTACGATTGGCCATCGCCTGCAAAGTGCAAACCGAAGCCTGGCGCAGTTGCGCACATTTACGTCTGGGTTATCCCGACTCACGACTGCCATGTTTTATGCCCTTGCCCTGTGGGGTGTGTGATACCGTGTGGGGTGAAGAACATCCCTTCCAAACTCAACGGTAAGTTTGCAGTGCCAATTACCCAACTATTTTAGCCTACTTCTCGTGCTCGACGCCGAGTGAAAGTATTCCCAGTGATATTGCGGAAATTGTAGTCTCGTGTGTTAGTGTTACATGCATGCAATCTCATTTCTCAATGTCGCAATCGATGCACTCGACAGTGTGAGTCAGTAATTTTGCAAGGTTAACGATATACGCTTCTTTGTTTTCTATTTATAATCCAGAATTTCACATGTCGTCGAAGGTTAAAAATGTGTACCCGAACGGGCGAGATTTCGCCTATTTGAACCAGTAATGTCATCGGCCCACTTTTGTGGCGCGAACTGCTCGTGTAGGCAGCGATGGGTCCGTCCCGACTCCTAGTGCAAAATGTCATATTTTTCTTTTAATTCCGATCTTGTCAGTGCTACCGTTCAAGGTTCGCGTCCGCGGAAACATTACAAGTGACGATAATGACTAGTGAATATTTGTTTTGTGTCAATGGATTTCAAGCTAATGGTATTTCATGTCCGATTTGCTTGATGCATTTCAGAAATAATCACGGGATGGTGTCACATTCATCATCTCCGGCGATGACAATGTGATTGTTGAGATTGGATAAGCAACATTACACGAAGGAGGACTTTATTTTGTGTTTTTATTTTCTCAAGCAAAAGAAAAACAACCAAAGATTGAAACATGTTTTAGCACAATAGAAAATACTATCTTCTCCACAATATGAATTGATTTCGGCTCATGGAATAAGGACTTGACGATTTTTGGAAACTAGAGTAACATGTTCGATAAGGAGACTGTTAGATTTAATAACGATGCCTAAATACAAAGAGCTACCCTGGGCTGCAGCCAGTGCCACATTCATTTCCAGCCGTGAACGTCTCACCTCCCATCATTTCTGATGGCTACATTTCGCATACATTTGGAGGTTAGTACGCTTATTTACCCATTATTTTCCTTGGGAAGTGACAGATAGACCACCTTACACTTCCATAATTCAAATACAACCATACTAAAACAATTTTAGATTTTAAAATGCTAACTGTTATCAAATTTATTTTGCATCATTTCATTCAGTGCCACCATAAATTATTGAGTAGCTTCATGACATTGTAAGTAAAAAATACTTCTTGTTTTGTTTGACTAGTCTTTTAAACTTGTGAAATACACAGTAAAACAAACCTATTTACATAAATAACTTAATTCCAAATACATTTGAAAGATATTTTTGCATATTTACATATTTCTATGCATAATCAATTCATATTATCTTAAGTGCCATAGTTTTATTGTAGAAATGACCTTCGCTCTATCGTTAGGGCTTTTCAATAGAAATATAGCTTCTAATAATATTATGTACATAATCTTTATCACTCAGCTGATTGGATGTGATTATTTATATAACAGAATATTTAAGTGCCTCACTGTGCATTAGACTTTTTAATGTATTCAATATTATCATTGTTTACTAGTTACCTACCACCAGCTCAACATTTTTTTTTTAAATAGGTATGTTACATAGTTACTTATATTAATATTATATTTTGGTTATAGTAATGCATATGTTTAATGCCATTGATTTGGGTACCCACATTCTAATATTGACAGTGCCTTGGGGAAAAACTACAACAAAATGGACTTTGATCTTTTATCAACAGCTTCTAATGATTATCAGTGTTTGATCTAATTGTTGATAATAATACCTACCTATTTCTAATTGCAGTCTCATTATATAATTTTATAGAGCCAAGTTTTCAATGTTGTGTATTTATACATCAAGCCACATCCTAATGAAAGGTTATGAATGATGACTTCTTGGAAAATCTTTAGATTATTAAATAATAATTTAATGTGACAACGGCGCCACTGATTTTTCTACTCTGCATACACTGTTTTCGTACGTTGTTTTATTTAACGTGACATTAAAACACACCAAAAGCAGCTATTGAATAGGTTATGTTAAGTTTTGGTTTTTTTATGTCCCACTTTGAATAAGAACTGCACAGGGAACTCAGAAATAATGGGAACTCAAATGCATAACGGGTAAGGCGATAGTAGGTAACCAACTCGAGTAAGGAAGAATCCGGGTTAAACTTAAACACGTGTCAAAAATACGTTTTACGTCAAATACTGAAAACTGCTCTCGGTTTATGCATTTACGCTCATTTAATGTTGGTGTATTACACACACTATTGCACGTGCATAATGCGTGCTTCATTTTCGTAGGACACACACATTCAAAACCCTGCATCAAGATGCGGTGTATTGAATATAGCCTATCGGTATTCTATTGATTATCTGTTCTGTGGAACTGCACATCACAAGTGCACTCAAAGGTAGATTTATCAGTGGTGTCATTATAATTTAAAAAAATCTTCTTTTAACCATGTTCGGTTTTAATAGTCCACAGAGTGGAGGTTTGTATTAACAGATTTTTGTTTTTATGAGAAATGGATGTTAGCCAGATCCATATGTGTATTTGCCAGACCCAGGATACGAACCTGGGACCGACGACATTATAAGCCGACACTTAGCCGCTCGGCAATCGTAGGGTGTGTTGAGAAATACCTTATTAGAAATTTAAACAGTTAAAAATATAGACCCATGTTCTTTTGTGACAGTTTTGTAAGTAAACGCTGGTCATATGACATCCGTGGCAAAGACTCAATACCGAGCAGTTGATTAACATTTACCTTGATCTGTAACAAATATTTAAATGCATGAATTTACTGAACCTAAGGCACTAAGCCCACGGTAGATCGCGGTGCACGTTATAATTGTTTGAGCGGCGCGACCGTTCAACGAAAATTCAATGTGTTCTAATTAATCCAGAGTCCACAAAAGCTGGCGGGGCGGACGGGTCATTCATTTTATACCGCTAGATCACTTGCCTATCGATTTGGGTATTTGGTCTGAAATTTTCGTCAATCGATTCTACGCAGTCAGTTTCCCTATTTGATTAAACAATTTTGGTGTTTTATGAAATCGCCGCTAACTCAAAAATGTTGAATAACACTGAGTCAGTGCATAGAATTTTAGACATACAACCACTTTTATTATATTTTATCTCTAAGAAAGTACACCGCCGTTTTTGTTTGATTAAAATGATAATAATTTAAATCAATCTTATAAACATTCTTATTTAATAGATAATAACTTCATATCTTTTCTCGGAAGTAATAATTGATCTAAGGAATTCGAAATAATTTATGTATTTAGTGATTTATTTATTTAAGTCAAATGTTAATTATTTTAATGCAATTTCCTGTTGATCATCTTGATCAAGTCACATAATTTCAATTATTGATAACATGGATTTTTATTAATACTTATTTAACGATTTTATGTTTCAAGTCTTGGATTAGTGATCAATCATTTTATTACATACATAAACATTTTTTACTCATTGACTTTTACCTATTGTCATGTCTCTGATACACTGCTTTTGTGATTGATATGAGCCTTCATGCGCCAGTGTGGAGTAGGAATTAGTAAGCTTGGCTCCTAATCAATGGATCTGTGGCGGCTGGATCAAATTTTAAGTTGTTTGTTTTTGTGGAGTGTTTAGATTCGGGGCGTGAACCCAAATGGATTAATTAATATTGCCTAGAGATATTGTAAAGCCTCTGTCGAGATATATACCTTTGGTAAAAAAGCCCAAAGGGGTGATGTGTGTGGTTTACGAGACTATGCTCAGCGCACACCGCTCATTGTACTATCTATTAGAGGTGAGCAAGAAATACTGTCACCACTTAGCGTACTTAAGTTTCGGCATGTACTACCCATACTCAGTACGTGTGGCCCAATAAACTTGTTCGAACGCATGCGATGAGTACTTGAGTCGGCTTTGGATGAGATGATCGCCGCGACTCTCTAGTTGGTACTGTTGGTAGACTTTCAATACTATTAACATTAAATGCACGCGAGCGAGATAGCATAATACACGTATGTCGAGCCGTGATATACTCAACTGTCGTTGCTCTCCCTTTCTCCCCAGTTGTATGTTCGTTTTATAGTAATAATATGGAGTTAGTTTTAGTTCCAGTTGAGTATGAGACTTATATCGAGTTGTCGTCAGTCTCAAGTCCCGGAATAAGTACTAGTGCTTGAGTTCTGATAAGTATTTACGCATTTATCTGGTTTCGTCACGTCGAGTTTCTTGATTTTTTAGTGTTATGATTGGAACTTATAAACTGAATTCAAATTTTATGCGTGATTGTGTAAATGCATAATAATTATATAAACAATTTGTGTGAAAATGGCTTCTAAGAAGTCAAGTACGCCAAACGCTCTATATAATATCCCAGTATTTTGGAACAAGTTTCGATACTAAGTATTTTTTTATACTGGTAGTAAGTATACTTAGTCTTAAAAATCTACCAGTTTTCCCACCTCTATCGTCTATGTAGTAGCTAAATAGTTAAATGTTCGCCTTTCATTATTTCGTAAAGTAGATTGACAGCATATTTTTTTTACATTACTAATTGGAGACTGACCATGAAGAATCAATAGATGAAAATTTCAGATCAATATGACTAATTAAATAAGATTGGCCAGTGGTGGGAGGAGCATTGTCATTTATCTGGACCTCCGACAGTGTAAACTGTACAACCCGAGCGCCCCTTCTATCCCATCATGCATAGTGGGCTTTCTGATATGTGATCATGTTGTATTTCGGTTGAATAGGCACAATGTTTACACCGCCGCATCCTGCGGGTTTCACTCCTTAAGAGACAGAACTGGGATTTCCTTTCACATAACAATTTCTCTCCGTTGCGTCTGTTGAATATTGAATATTAATTGAAACGTTCATCGCCATGTTTTCCTACAATTTTATAAGAGTATTAAAAGTGGTTTGAAGTTTTAATGTAGCTATTGGCACCACATATCTAAAATATATTAGGATGTAATCAGAATTATTTTTATCATGTTTTCATAATGTCACCATAAATGATTTGTATCTTGTGTTTTATTTGCTTTATGGTGTGGTCTATTTCATATTATAAACATATTATTATTAACTATGTCATTCTCAGAATTCTTATCTATTGAAAATATTGTGTGAGTAATAATATTAAAAATAATTTCTTCATGGCACTCCTGGACTATGGATAGCAAACCCAATTTTCTAAATGACCTTTTTTCCTGTCCATTCATAATCTTCAGATAGATTGCCAATACAATGAGACATAATAAACAAATAACTTTCTAAGTAAACATTGTATATTTGTTGTTTCCAAAAATATAACCAATTTAAATGCAATCACAAATAATTATAGAGTTGTTAATTTATTTAGGGATTCATTCACAAACATTCCTAATTGCAGCACTTAAGAATTTGTATAAAAATAATATGGTAATTATGTTTACCACTATTTTAAACTATCTCATTATAATTTGATTTGTTTATTAACTCAACATCAGTCGGTTATTGCAGTTCTTCCAGGTTTGTCGAAGATAGAAGTTCCTTTTATTCACAGACCAAAGTATTTGTTTTAAAGTTTGTACTATATTTTAATATGATGCAAATAAATTTTTGTCCCTTTGGATACATATAATTTTAAATATATCCGCAATACAATCTACATTTAATACAGTTTGTTGTGAAAGGAAAATATCATCATTGTAAGTATTTAACAGTTTTTATTTTTATATGTGACGCATCTAATCGCCAGGTTAATGTGGTTATGTTTGTTTGTAAATTTGTGGCGGAGCGATAGATCGTATCACAATAAATAACATTGATCAAAAATTCTGTGTACCTACATAAAATTATCTGTCATCGATCTAATCTTAATATTATGGAATAATGCGGTATATCACTCTCTGATCATCTTCCATCTCTGATGAACTGTGAATTTGTATTACGTTAATATGTACTTGGAGTACTAGATCGAAATTTTGTGTTAATTTTCCATACAGACTTTTTATTGCTAACAATGTTTTTGCTTCTGCATTTTGAAATAACGAATCGGAAGATACATGCATCCATAAATATCAGATAGTGTTAGTAAATAATGTGTCACTTGAATTACTAATAAAATTATTTATGCATGTTACGAATTTTCTCTAGTCTCTTCTTGTCTCTAAAGCGCCGGCTAGACGCTCATGCTTTACCACAAGCTTACCGGCGCAAACCGGTTTGTATCGGGAAGCCCGTGTGTATTTTTTTGCACAAACTATATCGCACAGGCAAGTCTAGCCGGCGCATTACAGTTAATTCATCCCCCCCCCTGGTTAATAGGACCCTGGTAAATTGAGAGTCAAAATTTTTGTAACTGAATATTGAATAGTGGTCCTTATTCTTTAGTTTTTTAGATTGCCTCTACAATCCATTGTGAATTTGGTCGTTCCTGAGGAATTTTTGTAACAGATTTTTTGTTTTACTACAGATGGATGTTAACCACTTGGTCAACGTAATTGGGTCGATGCTCTGGGTCTATCCACGCATTGAAAAAATAACATTACTATAACCATGTTTCAACCTGCGACTTTATAAGCCATTGCAGGCGTTAGAAACATTACTCAGTGATATTTGTTGTAATTTCAGGAGGCATGAAGTACGGGCAGGTGTGGTCAGCGCACTGGGAGGGAGGCGTGGGCGAATGGCTGAGAGGGCAACTGGAAGCAAGAGGGATAGACGCTCGGGCGTATGGTCGTTATGTTCTCAGTTTACTCACCAGGCCGCTTGATCCAGCCGATGTTAGCCCTCAACCGACCAAGGTTAACAGAATACAACCACATATTATAATATATAGTAATACATTTGGGTTAATTCTACAAATATGGGCTGCGCAATACTGAAGCGTAGAGCGAAAGGAACTTTTAATTGCCAGCAATTATATTTTCCATAAACGATAACTTTTTTAATGATATACAAATATCCACATTAAATTTATAAATAATTATTTTAAATGTAAAAATAAATAATAAACTATTTTATATTAAAGCCGGATTCATACTGGACTTACGTGTCGTGTCGTGATGGGCTCTGACGTTATTGTTAGCGTGCACATTTATGTGTCATGTTTTGATGCCTACTGATGCTATTTTAAACCATTACAGTCGTAGCTTTCGGTACGAAAAGACAAACAAAATGTTAGATTCCGATTCAGACAGTGATTTTGAAGAAGACCTCGCATTTCTTCTGTTAGCTCAACTTATGGGGGGAAAAAAGAAAAAAAGAAGACATTGGATTCATTAACAATCCAAAAGGGAATGAAGGAAAATTTCACTTTATTGTGAAAGAACTCGAGGACGATTAGGAAAAATTCTTATATATTTTAGAATAAACATGGTACAGTTTGAAGAAATCCATTCCATGATTGCGAACGACATAAAAAAGATGCATACACCATTTCGTCAGCCTATAGAGACATGAGAAAAACGGCATTCACAGTAGTGTCACGTCAGAGTGGTGGTGGGGGCACTGATGCGATCAGAGTCTAGCAGTTTGCGTCACTACAGAGGGCGTCATAATAATGCACGCCTTCATACAAAATATAGGCTTCCGATGTGCTTCGTATGCATCACGACACGACACGTAATTCTAGTGTGAATCCGCCGTTACGTCATCTTTTTGCGGGATATTAAAATATAAATATATTAATGTCAGGAAATTAATTGATCACAGCCGTCAACTACTGTTAATATAAATATGTATATATGTATAGAACTTGCACTTATAATAAAATTAGTAATAGCAAAATCCTTCTAATTAAAATATGTCTTCTGACTCGAATTAGTTGTCAGTTTTTGCTTTCCACGTACATGCATATATCTGCTATGGCCAGTTATTGTTTGCTCGACCATGTTTCTAGCAAATTACTGTTTACACAGCAGCGGCGAAGGGTAGAGGCAGGATGCGGAGGTCTGTCGTAAATCTTGCACACTAAACTTAATCATACATATTTATTTGTTTTCATTGAACTAAGAATACAAATAGCGTAGTTTGTAAAATTCAATTGAACCCTTCCTAAACCAAACCATAACGGATAAATATTCTTCTATCTACATGTTATGGTTTGGTAGGGTTTAATTGAATTTTACAAACTGACCAACACCATCTGCGATTTGTATTCATAGTTCAATGAAAGTAAATAAGTATGACTGACATGACAAGTGTGCACTGTTTTTATCAAATCTCCACAGCTTACTTTCACTGTTATGGTTTGGCCGCCGTCTTAACACAAAAATAAATAAATAATGCTTTTTTTGTTATTTATATATTATTTCCATAGTAAGGTAAAAAAAATAACATTATTTGATAAAGACTGCTGAAAGGTAAAACCACTGAAATTTAATAATTTTTCAGTAGGACAAAATCTGAATTTCAAATCGTGTGATACATAAAAAAGGGAATTACCTTCGTTCCTAAGCAGAGTATATGTATATATTGACGAGCGTTTACGAGTAATGATTGTTAGACGTTCGCCTAACTTATTGGATCAAACACACATTGAAACATAATGCATTTTTTTTTGCCTATAATGGAATTAAACCCTCCAGTCAGCCAGTTGATTGAAGACTGGAATAATGGTTTTATGGTAATATTGGTCACAAAAATCCTGCCCGAATCGGGAGAATCTTCAGTTCCATTGTTGGCGGCGTTAATTGATTAACACTGGATAACATATTTGAAAGCCGATGTCTAACCTTTCGACACCACCATGTTTTGTATTTATGCTGAACGCCGAAACGCTTTGTCTGCCTCGCTCAGCAGTGTGCCGAATGTGCTGACGAATTATGAAGCATACAAAAAACGAAAAATCACTTATGGTTTTACCCATCAACGATCAATATGAAACATCACTTGGATCTTTTCACTAACTAACCACACAATTCTCAATTTGGTCATTTTAAAGTAATTTTGTTTTTTTTTTTATGCGTGTGAGTCAGGTTATTTCACACCGATGGGATAATATTATTATATTGAATAATTCATGAGAGAATAAAATTTTGCTCATAAGAATATTTTAATATCCACACTATCACTGGAAGATTTTGCTGTTTTAAGATACAAGAAAATTGAATCTTTACAACAAAGACTTTATAATATAACCTTACTAAAACATCCAAAAATATTGAAAACGTGTTTTCTACTATCTATTTTGACATTCTGGGAGTCAATAGAATTCCTTGAGAATAATAGTCCGAATATTGAAAGTCCGATTCTCCTATTTATCTAGACACTAATGTATTTTTTTGATGCGCAGGTCTCTGTTTTGCGATTTTCAGAAGAAATAAAGACCGGATGCTAAAAATATTCTTTGGAAGATTGCCATCGGCTCATACACGCAATTTTTTTTTATATACAAATACACATTCAATCCCCTTCCAGATTAAAAATCTCATTTTTCTTGTAAATTTTAGTGCTTTACAGATAATGTTTTCATTCGGACACTGTTTTAAAACATTTCTAAAAGGCAAATATTCATTGAAATCTTACAAAATGAGGTAAGATTTTGTATGTCCGCTTTGAACCATTTGTTAGACTATTTAATTGTTTATTTTGAATTGTGACAAATTAACCTCGTACTTTAAGAATCAATCGTTCTTATTTCTTGTATTTATTTCTAGAGTTGGGAAAGAAGACGTATATCAGAATGGGCTCCCGTTAAAATTGAAGCTTTAAAACGTTCAGCAGCAGTACAGTGCCTCATCAACGCCTCCGATGATCAGGTCAGTTGTCATCATTTTCTTTATATACATTACTGATGCAACAGCAGACGGATTGCATTGCGTTTTGAGACTGAATACTATATCCATCTGAGACGGACTGGGGGCCGTGTGCCACTATAAATATTTCCATACATTGTTTTCATCCTCTGTGTGATTCTTCAGGCTGATGTGTATCTCTTTTGCTTTCAGAGTTCCGACATAGAGCAACTGGTGGACGAACTGCGTGCTAAGCTTAAAGAGGCGGACGAGAATAACGCCCGGACGGGAAGGAGAGAGGCCAAGCCCCGCAGGGAGGCGAGCCGTCCCCTGTCCCCATCGGAGATGGCGCGGCTCTATTATGCCGCCTTCCCCGCCCTCGCTTCCGCCGTAGGTCCAGCCTCCCTCCCCTCGCCGCCAGCTGATGATCCCGCCTCCCTCTCGCCGCCCCGCCGCCGCAGGGACGGCGGCCATCGCCGAAACGTGTCATGCGGAAAGGACTGGCTGAGGCCCAAGCAAGTTAAGCAGCAGGCCCCTCGGGCTCGTCGCAACACCGTGCACTCCCACCGCCATCAGAACGCGCGCTGCCGCAACAGGAAGAGAGAGCGGGTTGCGTCAGAGCGTGGTGAAGAGCCTCTGCCAGAATGGATCACGGATGGGGACGCGTGGGATGCTGACGGACGGGACCGCCTGCGGGACTTCATCCGTGCTGTGGCGCCCGATGATGGCTACGGCACATGTGACAACGCCGCCCTCGACGACTCAGCCCCTGTCCCCGCCCGCCGTCTCTACCAGAGGGACGACGACTCCTCTCCGGACATCGGGGGAGAAGGGGATGACATTGTTCTCTTCAAGGACTGGGTCATCGAGGAAGATCTGCCGTCCCCACCCCTTTCGCCGTCCGAGGAGGAGTCCATTGCAAGATTTGAGGCCAAATTTGACCGCAGCCTCGAAGCCCTTTGGTTCACAGACCGCGAGGTCTCGCCGCTACCCTCCGCCCCCGAGCCGGCAATTGAGATTCGGGACGCCCTCCCTTCCCCTTGCGGGGACGGGTTTGCGTCCTTCTGCGGCTCAGTGTGGTCAAACGGTGATCTTGCGTGGGAGCGGGAAGGCAATGCATTAGCGTCACCCGACAGTTTCCGCTGCCGTGAAATGTCAGTCACTGACCTATGTCATTTTCGTGACGGTGGTAGAGACGTGTGGCGTGTCGGGCCTGAACCGGACGGGGAAGAGTCTATGGAGGTCATCTATGGCAGATTGAAGCCGCTTAATTTGGGCGAAGATGATGATGTACGCCGTGCGGAACGCCCTGCCCATCTGTTCGCTCCTGGAACGGGAATCTTCCCGGAGACCGTCCTTGGTCCACCGGGAAGCGTCCCGCACCTAGAAGAGGAAACCCCCCGTCGGGAGGCTTCTGATGCCTCACTCCGGAGCCTGACAGCCCTCAATCACAGCAGCCTTTACAGCTCTTTCACAGAAGTGGTTCCCAAAGCCCCTGGGTATGTAGGCGACGGGGTCGCCCGCAAGAACGGAAGCCGCCGTACAGACGCTCCTCGCGAACCAGATTTCCCCCCTCCTGCAGGGGACGAGGAGGACCTTCTCACCTCAGTGCGGACTCACTTCCGGCCAATCGAACGTGAGAGTCCGGAGGGGGCACGTGACCGGGTGGTGGAGTACGCTGATGGGGTGACCTTCCCTGTGGACGGCACCTTGGACGAGGTGGAGTTCAGGAGGAGCGGCTCCGGCGCTATGTTTCTGGAGACTGGCCGCCGTAGTCCCCAACGCTACATGGAGTATCGTACGCAAGGCATTGACTACTCCCGCCTGGACGTCTGTCTGTCTGATGAGGGTTCGTCCCCCGCCGACCTCGTGCTAAAGTTTCGCGTCTGCCAGATAGAGAAATCGATTCAGACTGAGGTAGGGACGGCCCCCGTGGTTGTAGAGGAGGCCCTGCCTGCACCTGCATTCGACCCTGAAAGCTCATGGGTCCAGTGCGAGGGATGCGAGGCTAACGGCGGGCCCTGGGAAACAGACGAGCGTCGCCCTTCACGTTTCAATGCGTCCAAGATCTGGGGGTCTGTCGACGAGTTCTGCCAGGCATGTGACCGACGGCGGGCGGAAGCGCGGGCTGAACGAAGGCGCTCGGGGGTAGGGCGAGGCCGCAGGGAAAAGGAGGAATTGGCGCGTGAGTGGGATGAGCTGCTCTCTGACATCAGTAATGCCCACAACTGTGGAGACCCGGATGACATCGCGCCCGAGGAAATCTCGTTCCGTGCCGACGACGGAGACTTCGTCCGGATCGCTCTGGAGGCAGATAGAGAGGCGTACCGCTTCGGCCGAAAGGCTGACACGGTGAGCGGCATTCTTGACCGCTCGCTCGGCATGTACTCGGACGTAGATTCTCATTGTGAGGCCTGCGCAGCGGCTGAAAGCAAGGGGGAGGGACGGAAGCGACGGCACTCGGCGGCAGGGGGGGGTCGGGCGGGCGGTGCGGGAAAACTGCGTTGCACGCTGCCCCCCCCTCCCGCCAGACCCCTCCGAGCCCCCCTCCTCGCTGCTGCCGACCGACCGCTTACGCGCTGATGCCCCACGTCGTCCCAGCCATTTCGGTTTCAATCATTTTTCACGCCTTTTCCTCCTTGACTTTACCGCTACCTTTAATATACACCTCAATTGAGAGGTGCTAGAAAATTATCACCCGAGTGTATTTTATTGAATTGAAAAATTGTCAATAAACCTATTGCATGTATTGAGACATGTGAGACTTAATTTTTTTTGGTTTAAGTGTCTCATGGTGAAATAATTTAATCCCTCTATAAAAATTCTCAGTTATTTTAGTATATTCCTAAATTTTTTCCGCCTCGGCATGTGAAAATGTCATTGAAACTGAACGGCGCAGTATGTAAATCTAAAATACTAGGGACCGCTGCGGTTACAAATTGACATTGCACTGTTAACGATTGGAAAATGTGATGCGTTACTGCACCACTTCTTTTATAGGTTATTAATAATACTATCGCAAAATAAGTACGAGGACGAAGTAACGCAATGTATCGCTGTTGTACCCCATTTTGTTCACAATTAAAATATGTAACTACCCTGATTTGTTTCATCCTTTCAAACGTTCGCCCTTGTATAGAAGTTATAAATATTTATTCCATGAGAATGAATAATAGATAAACAAAACAGTAATTATGTACTAGGTCAATATCATTTACCTTAGTGTACGACTTGTTTTTATTGATTACAGATCCTTTGATGAAATATAAAACGTGTGTTAAAAAAAATGCTAGCAAATAAAGTCTCAATGTCAGTTCTGCCGTTTGCGTAGTAGAAAACGTAATATAAATATTTATTGGATTTCAACACGTCGTTAGATGTTTGAATATTTTAAGTTGTTTAATTTATTTTGTGCATATCTCTGGATGAGTATATAATTATATATATATAGCTAAATGTGTACCGAACGAGATCTCGGGGAGTTTGAGATATTTATGTACATATATAATTATTTTTAAGTATTGAAATGTCACCGCGGATTCACCTCTATGTTCGGAATCGGTTCACTTTTGACGGTCCAATTTGCGTATGACCGATCTGCACTTGAGCAAAAATTTATCTCTAAAACATATCTGTAGATTCTGGTTTTATTCATAATACGGTATCGCGGTATTAATCACAAGAATTAAGGTTAGAAAAAACACTTTCAGTGAGTGTTATTGCGTTCGCACGACAACCGAATTCTTAGATCTGCGGACATTATATTAAATAACTCCATTGTCACAGGGAATGGTTTCTGATTTGTATTGTACCGATTTTATTTTGAATGCTCGGTATGTGACTCGTCATAATATGGTTGTGTTTAGGCAATATGTTATCCGGTGTTCGGTTGTCGTGCGGACGTGAAGTTTAAATGAGAAGGTTGTAATATAACAGTAAGGGGGGCTCGGTAGATTACTTTAGCGAATATGCAATCTTCAATCTTGAGAGACAGTTCTCTGCGAAAGATTTCATTTAATGTTATTTTTCTAAGTAATACATTGAACGATTGCTTTAGATATAATCGTCTGTTATCTCTTATGTCTTTTCCTGAGAAAGGAAGTATTGTGATTGGTATTCGATAATAAATGTCGTGTCATAAAGGCGATTGTTATTTTTCACCGATAATGCCGGATTGCGCTCGTCTGCGAGTGACAGACTGACACGGCACAGATTATTGTCTATTCAATATATTGTTTATATTTTTGTTTGAATAGCGCCTGTGAGGCCATTGAAATGGACGATCCCAATATATATTACCATAAAGACGTCCATTAGCTATAAAAGTTAGGTGTGATTACGTAACTTTCAAATTGTTGTAGTGTAAAAAAAAAACAATTTATTGCATGACTCTTTTGGATGGTAGTCTCTCGGACCGATTTTAAAAATTCTCTCCTCTATGACTATTTCTAAAAGAGTCTCCTTATTATGTAAATACAGTTTTTTTCCATCTTGTTCTTTTGTTTGAATAAAAAACCCATTCGTAATGAAATGGAATTTTTGTATTCTCATTAAATTCTGGATCGCCGTACCGATAATTAATTTTAATTGGTCACGTTTTATTTTGAAAAACTAAAACATTGCTCCATTCTTTTATAAAAAAAAAAATAACTAATATAATTAGTATATTGGGCATTAATGTGTCGCATACCAACCAAAACCAAATATTAATCAACTTGTTTTTATATATGATCATGTATATATATTGCTTGTGTATAATATTTTTTAAACTAGTTCATCTTTCTAACATATTTTCTTCATATTTTTCTATACTAATGTGGTTTATACGTATGTATAGTCAATTAACGCCATCTATGTTGTTGAAAGGTTTCACACAATGTACAAGTTTTAAAAGGTGTAAGCGTGATGAGGTGATGAGTCGGTTGAAGAATGGAAAGAGCCGTTTCCATCTAGTCGCAGTATCACAACGGAATTTGAAACATTTAACTTTTCACCATTGTCAGTGTTACTGAAAAGTCAACTTGTGGGTATATAGAAAATATTTTATTAAGTAACATAATTTTTCTCTAATAATATCTTCTCTATAAACATTTTATTGTTTCTATTCTTGTTATAAAAAAATCTTTTCTTTGTAAATGTTATGTTTTTCTTTCACCTAAATTTGTTTAAATCGTTTTAGTTAGGATTCTGTTAATTTCTTTATTATCCTATTCTGCATGTGTATTATTTTCTGCCCGTCTTGTTAATTTTAAAATTTCACAGAATTCATAAATATATTATATTCATGTAAAATCAGTTAATTTTAGTTTATAATTTAATATGTATTTAGACTAAAATCGACGTTATTTGAACACGTCTTGTTGCATTATAATCAAGTAATGATATTATATTCAATTATCGAAAAAATAATCTATACCTTTGTTTTTGTTATAAAGATACTTGTGCCAATGTCAAACAAGGCGTGTTTTAATGTAATGTCATTACACAAAACATTACATGACACGGTGTAATGTTGACATGAGATATTGAACATCTTTATAATTACGTCTCATTAAAAGTTATAAGAGTATGTATATGTATGTATTTGTATTGTTTCGATGATGTTCCACAGTATATCTATTTATGTATACTGCTCAATACGATTATTGTAATGTGCGGGCTTTTGTGTGTCCGGAAAATGTATTTTTCCCCCTTTTCGTTGATATTTTACCAATGGGCATTGTTACTTTTGTAGTAAAATTATTGTTCTGGAATCACACGAGTCCGCATAATTATTTTGTATGAAAAGTTGTCTCGGATGAATGCTTTATGCAATGGTGTGTATGTTTGTTATTACATATAACATATAAATTGCATAAATGTAACCTTTAAATCATATATATATATATGAAGCATGTTAATACATTTTTGTGCTCCTAGTACAAATGTGTCATATTTTATTATTTCAAGTGTTTAATAAATTTTATAACCTTGAAATTGTATAAAATGTTTGGTTCAATTGGGGGTCCAAAAGTATATTATTATGCTATTAAAATTATATAGGTATATATAAATACAATTAAAAAAAATAGTGTGACAATTCTAAATATTATTTAATGTAAATTTATGTTTATATTTGCTTTTTGAGCAGTGAAATCCGAAGTGGTCATCTAGCAACAAAGAGTTGCTTTGAATTCAAATTATATCCCATTGACAATGAATTTCCCCTTCGGTTTCAAAAAAAAAAAAATGCTTCGAAAGGGCTTTGAATATTTTCGGCAAAAATTAATACAGGTAATATATATTTTAAAATGAACCATACCTGTTGACATGTCAGTCAATATATTAAACATTAATGTTGTCGATAAATATTTATAATGGCGAATCCCCCTTCAATAATAGAAAATGTTGCATAGTAAATCATTTTATAAACTATTCTCAATGACCGCGTATAAATATAGACACTTCCGTAGTCATACTATTATCGTGTTTGTATTTAGTGAGTGAGAAATATGTTTGTAGAATTGTATAGAAGGTTCGCCTAGACCTGAAAGAAGTAACGCAAAATGTGTTTTAATAAACTGTAAACACGTTACGATGAAAAGCTACAATCATGAAAAAATGCGGCGCGATTATTTCATTCAGCAGATTTTCTTTTGCCTTGTGGCAACTTTTTGGAATATGCTACGTCTCACTAATTTATTATATTTACTGAAAAGTAATCGTAGAATTAACAATGATGTGTCATACTTGAAAGCCGCATTTCGATCGGTCGAATTTTGTGCACGTAGGAAGTAATATCAATAAATTCTACTATTTGAAGATAAAGTGGGCTTTCATTGAATGTTTAACCACAATGTATGGATGAATAAACCCGTGTTGAATGTTTTCAATGTAGTATATAAATACAATAATGTTCATATTGAGTTCGCCCAAATTTTATAAGAAAATCTAATACAATGCTTTTCATCTTGAGTTTAGTGCAGATAACAAAAAAAAAAAAAAAAACGTGATTAACAGTCTTTTTTTCATTTCAAACAAATTTATTAACACATGTCGTATGTGTATGCTTGAAAATTGTATGTTTTTTGACGGGTATAAGTGGGTTTTCAGGACATTGTCAATAAAAAATATTTCAATTTAAGGTCCTGCCCTTGTCGTATACCTGTTCGCTTTCATGAAAAAAAAGTGTCTTAATAAAAAGTCTCATAAAGTAATTGGTCCTAGCTGATATGCTGCATAATTATTACACCCATATTAAACCAATTAACTTGAGATCCATAAAAATAATACATATTATATTATAGCTTTGTCATTGATAGAGTCATTTTACATGTACATTATTGATACCATAATTTCTTTGTAACTACACAATGTAAATTATTGTTTTAGGCAGGTTTTCATTGAATTAAAAAAGTCACAAAACAGTTGAGTTTTAAATATATCGCCTTTTGTTTTGTTAGTTTCATACATCTAAACATCTCAGTAAGCCTGTACTTGATGATAATATGACAAATTTCCTTCGCAGAATACTAATATGTGAATAATGTGGGCCTATTAATCACCTATATTATGCGTAGGTGACACATTTTTCATTTACTTCGAGACTACTAAAAAATTAATTGAATCTTCAATGTGTCTAGTATTGTTTGTCAAAATAATAAAGGAATAAAAAAAAAACCATTTAGTGCCCTGGTATCAAAACAATAATGTATCAGATTAGTGGTAAAATTTATTGTATTCAGACATGCTGTAATGAATATAAAATCATCTTGAGAAATCATGAAAAATGCCATTTGCCAATCGATATATATATTTTTTTTTGCTGTGGCCAGTTCTTGAATATCGTATGTGTGTTAAAATCTCAATTTATTGCTTACTTGAATGTCTATAACTGAGCCACGCAGAGTGCTTTCGTACTAAATGAATTTACAAAGGAAAACAATAAATTTTCAACAAATTAATTTTACAATAATTATTATTGGCAATGGAAAATAAGTTTGGTTTTAACAGGGTTTCTATAATTAAAATCTTTGATTGTGTAAAGTCATCAGATATGTTTGATTTCATGACTGTCGTTTATAGTTTCTCTTAGTGGTGTAGTCAGATCTGAATACGTGTCAGGGAGACAATTGTAACATGGTACATAATAATTAGCCACTGGCGGTAAGAAATCATCTCACTGTAACATGTTTCTGTCAATTATGTTATTTCAAATTGCTTCTTCACGACACAATTTGACAAAATTGAACTACTGTAAAAATGTTATATTAATGACAGGTAAAATTAGTAATTATTTATTTGTCATGTTTATCATTGTCTGGTGATATATATCAGGTGTAGCCAACAAGTAGATCGTGAAGCAATTTTTGGCCGATCGTGGCCGTATTCACAATTTTGCCATCACATGTGATCTTGCCAAATTTCATCAGATCTACATAGAAAATAAGAAAATATTTTATATCATTAAATTGACTGATATTTTTTACCTATTCTCGTTTTTGATCCACTGACTTACGCGGTTTAGTTTTTTAATTGAAAATTAATGAAGACAAATCCGATGATTTATATGCTCACTGTTATCCCATACTGATAAAGATGTCATCCTACTATGAAAGATTGGTGAAAGACACCGCTTTCTAAGTAGGTTTTTATAATAAGAAATTCCTCATACCCATTAATAATGTACTTATTAGTTGTCCCTTTTTTTTTTTTTTTTGAATTCACGGATTTGACAGGTAGATCATGACAAATTTTTTCTGTAAAAAACAAACATGTTGGCAACCCCTGATATATATATATAGTTGCAGTATTTGCATATATTTTTCACATATATCAAGATTTCTTTTGTTCTTATCAAAAAATAAATTCATACAGCAAATTTATGTATTTTATTCACTGTATTTCTGCCTTATTTCCATTCCTTTCATGACCCATAATTTTTGTAAGATGCTAAACACGTATCTGGGGCCAGGTGTCGATTCTTCCCAACATTAAGGCTGTCGCAAAATGAAAAGAATAAGTATTTTTATATGATATATGAAGCGCCTAGTTTCAAATCCCCATAAAACGGTTTTTGAAATTTTTTTGGTTGGATAGATGGATATTTTTGTTACCTATGTTATGATGGCCAAAGATTGAACTTTAAAAAACCATCAATACGTATGATCAGAAATTAGGGTAAATTTCAAAACCTGCTAAAGTGGTTGGGTGTGCTTTTCAAATACCCCTAAAATGGAAAGCGAAAATACTCTGAATGTAACGAATTAAAAAATAAATACAAGTTCACAGAATATTGGATGGGTTTTTCTCAAAACTACCTAAAATCGTTAGGGGTTTTTAGAACTAGGTGCTTCATGTCATAAATTATCGGGTGTTCGAATTTACAAGTAAGCTCATCTCAGTATGTTAGCATAATATTGACACCCATACTCAGCGGATAACTTATACTGATCGGTCTATATAGTTTTTGTATTGATTGTATCAGATCTATTGGCTGGCAAAAAGTATTAATACTGTTTTGACAACTATGCACTCAAACAATCTACTGTGTAAGTTAAAAAAGTCGAAAAAAATTCCTTCGAGCCGGATTTGAACCAGCGACCTATGGATACCCACGATCAAGATAACTCTACAGTCCACCGCTCTACCAACTGAGCTATCGAAGGTTGAGAGGTATTAAAAATACATCTTATTTAAACAACAAACAAAATGATGGTACCTATTACGGACTTTTACTAAATATTTTTTTTATTTAAAATATGATATACGATAAGATCGTGTCAGAAATACAATACGTTAAACTATTATTAGTCTTTAAAAAAAAAAATATTACGTAAAAGTCTTGAATAAAGACAAAAACATTTTGATAATCTTATCTTTGCTCAGATTAAAAAGTTTTACCACTGTTTCCTAGATGTCAATATCTGTATTTAAAAAAAAATATTGTAGAAAATAATATAGCGACTTGGTAATATGGGTATAAATCTTTATTGTGGTAACCCAGAGGTGGCGAACCTTTTTATAGTTATGTTCCAAAAACACAAAATATTTAAAATACCTATTTGGTGCTATTTCTTTTCGTTTCTTGCCATAGTTTTTCTATAATCTGTGCCAGGGTTTACACATATGACAATCATTTTTTGTACTTTCGACCGAGCATTTCCCACCCAAAAACAGTTTTCTCTTAATATAACGAACAGTAGGTAATTCAAAGAAAAAGCGTTTTTTTAGCTCTTTCTTTCAAAGTATGTTTAAAATCAATATCGGAACATTTTTTACATTCGTGCGGTTTTCTTCATCGAAATACAATTCCCTTGTCAGATTCAGCATTCTTTATCAAACAATTTGTTGAGATTCGGGATCCAGGACGATTACAGACAAGTCAAGACGAATGGTAATTCTAAATGCATGTTGTCGGTGACAGAATTTATGCGCCCATCATAGGTTCGCCACCGGTGTAAGTACCGAATGACATTAAAGAAAACCTTCTATACATAATATATATTCTAAAGAAAGTGAAGTTGAAAGAAAACGGTTAGGTACCTAACTACTAAGTCTATGACATTTTGCATTGCAGATTCACGTATGGAAAACTTCACACAATATAATATAGGTATATTGATATTATCAACGGCATGTGTAAAAACTAAAAGCATTTTAACACACTTTTGCATTGCCACAGTTAGCCAATTATATAAAATTATTGGATGTGTAGATATCGCTCTGAAACTAGGGCTCGAAATGGACCGGAGCGGATCAGAATCCAGTTCCGGTTCTTAAAGTCATCGAGGCTATCGTTCCGTCTCGTGGAAAAAATATAAATTATTGCGCTCCGGTTCGTTAATTATTGTGAAAATAATTATGTTGGTTTACTTTGTATGATTATGGACAAATGGTAAAAAATAATATTTCTTACATGTCGTAAAACCCCTATTGTTTTGTACTATTTCATTGATTTTTGGGTTGTGTCCCGGGTTTCGTCTTCCGACATCTTCAGGGCTTATTGTATGTTGTTAATAATTTAACCATGTAATGAGTAACCGATTGTAAATGACATTGTTCAAGTACAAAGCAGTGATATCTTTGGGGGTGGGCGATAGATGAAAGAAAAGGGGAATACTACAACTTTTGATTGTATATTTCGCAGAAATAAAATATTTTTCATCCGCAGGCACTATTATCATTATCATTATTATTTAGATTATAAAGGGATAGGTACTTACAAAAAGAAATGAAAACAACATTATTACAGATTATATCAGGCGCGCACATAAGGGGGAGGGATGTTTCCGGACCCCCCCAGGAACGAAAAATGTATAAATTATTTAGGTGAGTGGAATATTATTACCTACTTCTTCTTCGTCAGGATTTTATGGCTGATGATTTGACGATGGAAAACAAGGCCCCACCCTTCTCGGCAAGACTCATGTACTCATGAATTTGGTGCAATATATGACATCGAATGTTTGCAATATTCTCTGACGTGGCATGTCTAAAAGACAAGTCAGGGCGGACTACACAAACTGATGCTAACAACCATAATAATTAGAACCGTTAGGTAACGTGCATTCGATAACCACTTATGGATGTGACATGTAACAATGTACATGTAACATCTTATGTGAGCATGCATAGCTATAGCTGCAGGCCAGGAGATCATCAGACTCAAAGCACGGAGTGTCTGGGTATGAGGTACGTACACAGAAAAGTGCGGGAGTCCACGGGGTAAATGCGAAAGTCAGTAACACCTACTAGATTTTGTTATCCGCACCCCCTCCCGTCGCTCTAACAAATTATTTATTATTGTGAATAATTTTTCAAAACGGACCCCCATACCATTTTCTGTGTACGCGCCTGCCATACATTATCCTGTACAATGTACATGAAAGCAAAATGCACAAATGAGGCAGCTATATTTCAATGCACCATAGGTACAGTATAATATTTTTTTTTATATTGCTACCAACTTACTTAAATGAAAAATTTCTCAAACTGGAGCGCTCGATAATTTTCCGAAAATATTAACATATTTACCTAGTTTTATGTGTATTTTATAAAATATATAAGCTTTTTCGATTTTTGTGAAATGGCCTATTTAATTGGAATTCAAATTCAAATTATTTTGAATTCCATGAACTGGAACAGCGCTCCGGTGCACTCCGGTCCATTTCGAGCACTGAATAAAATTATTAATCGATGATTGCTACCGATTTCACTACACTAAACATATTGGGTGGAGTAAGAATAGCTTTCTGTACTAATGTTCTTAACTTCTAGGTGGTGCCAAATTGTATAACCTAACCTACATCGTTTAACGTGTATTATTATGGGTACCTACATACTTTATTTTGCAATCTTTTCAGGCTGTAAGTAAACGTAAACTGCATGCAGCGCACTGTAAAAAGCTTAGGCCGAATTAAATTTTTTGTTGGCGAAGCGGCGTTCATTTTATTTCTGTCTCGCCGGTTTAGCCGCGTTAGAAGGAACAAAACGACATATTTGCCAGTGGCGAATGTGGCGACTTTGTGTTTTTGGATCTCCCGGCAGTCAAAGATCAGTTTGAAACCGGCTTTTGGCCGTTACGAATGCACAGTTCCCGCGCTTCGGTCGTTTTTCATCGCAGCTTATCTTTTGTCTAAACGCGGGTGATTTAAACTTTTTTTGATTGATCGTCGATTTGTTTGTTATTATTATTTGACTTTTTTAGAACTTCAGTGGCCGTGAATTATTGAATGTTATTGGTTTTTTTGGCAACACTGATTAACTGGCGGTAAGCTTCTTCGATATTTAAAATATTTTTGTTATTATTATATTACTTACCATTGTTTACTTTTTAAAATGTCATACATAACATTGAAATAAGAATTAAAACTTATTTTAATATTGTAATCTCTGTCTTTTTGAGTAACAATATCTAATTCAACGTTCATTTACTATATTTTTTGATTATGATTTCTATGTTTCTTTGTATCCATGAAAAAATCCATTTCCATATTCACGAAACTTTAACCAACTGTCAGTAATTTATTGTTAATGTGTAGGTACACGCGTAAAAAGTTATAGAATTTGAAAATGTAGTGCATCTTTTGATGATTTATTATTTTGACAGATGATAACTTTACTAGTGCTGAATTTAGCCATTCGGGGCTTAATCATGCATCTACACGTGTTTTGTTGTTCTGTTATAATCCATCCAACGGGCAGTTTTCCCCATGGATATTTATTTACACATTTCCGTTTATCCAGTACAAAGGTTACAGTAGGTAGTAGTAAACAAATAAACTATAAGTACCTAGGTATATTTTGTATATATTTTATGTAGCCACCATCATGGGCTGCATTTAGGAAGGACATTAAAAGATACAGTGTTATATCTATGTACCTACTCTGTTTTATATAAATACAGTGACGTTCCTAGACAAAATGCCGCCACATTTTTACAGCGTATTTTTATCATCCTTTCTCATGACTCCAATATCTAAGAAATATGTTCTATGGATAGGTACATTACTAACAAGACATATTATAATACCACTAAATTTAATTTAAATGCAATCTCTGCTTCAATAGACAATATTGCGAGTCCACGGTTTCAGATACTACATTTAAATATACACCTGACAACTTCCAAAACTCGCGAGTGACTGGCAAACATTTTACACAAAATTAAGTAAATATGTACTATCTACCTACCTATACGTAATTCAAATATAATTCGCAAATCTTCACGTGTCATTGCTGTTCACCGAGGACGTGACGTCCAAGGACAACGGAAGTAAACTAGACATCGCGAACTCGACAAAAATTATAGTCATATTAAAAAAAGTAATTGTCCAACCAGTGAGTTGAATTTTTAATGGAAATTTTCCGTTTTAACTAAGCTTAAGTACAGTTATTTCTATATACCCAATGATTCTCCTCGATTTGCCGCCCTTTGCGTAACTGCCGCCCCCAAGCGACGCTCAATCTGCCTACCCCCACGGGACGTCATTGTATAACTAAAAACACAACCCGTAAATCTTTGTGGTGTCGATTACAAAAAAAAACCTCAGTAAACAAAAGGTGCAAACGCCCACAGTCCGTAACGGCCGCCGTCTGAAATTATTACAGTGGTCGAATTGACGGAAGACTACCAAAGGGAGCCAAACTCAAACATATAATAACGGAGGTAGTTCATATTATAGTGTGCAGATTTTGTAAATCCTATACTTGTACATACTATCTACTGTGACATTACACAGGACAACTTTTTGGTAATTTGATCCTAATACATATCATACAACACGTCATACCTACACCATCACGTGACAGTTATTCCTTATAACTTCATGAGCAATGGCGATCAATAATGGTATATTAGAGTAGTCGATTTACTCTGAGTTATGGTAATACTCGTAAGGACATATTACTATTACGACAAAATTATTGTTGATGGCAATTTAGTTAGGTATAATATCTATAATATGTCTGTATTTTTAATAACTTTTGTCCGAAAATATCAGAACATCCAATCAACAGGGCAGTGTCGAAGGGTGGAGGTAGGCTGCTAAGATCCGACACAAATAGTGGTCACTTAACTTTCTCAGCCACACGTAATTGTTTTTATTTGAGACTACAATGAGAAGCCAGTATTGGTTAGTTTTTAAAATTCAATTAAGCCCTGCGTCGACCAAGCCATAATAAATAATTGTCAAAAACTAGTCTTATATCTGTAAAATATCTAAAATGACACATGCGATACATAATTTTGGGTATTTTATAGATAGAATAATTTTTTAACGATTATGGTTTGGTCCAGGGGTTAATGAATTAAAAAAAACTAACCAACACCATCTGTATGGAAACAAATAAGTATGTCTAAAAAAGTGTGCATTATTTTTGTCAGATCGCCCATAGCATACCAAAACTATTATGGTTTGGCTTAGGCAGGGTTTAATTGATTTTTAATAACTTACCAACAACCAACATTCTCTGTACATTGTAGTCTTAGTTCTATAAAAACAAATACGTATGACTGATAAAGTTTAGTGTGCACTATTTATGTCGGATCTTAACAGCCTACCTCCACCCTTCGCCACTGAGATACGGAGTTGTGGAACATATAGAAAAATATACTATACTAGTGTGTAAATGTAACTTTTTTTATAACCCCGGCTGTACCTCGACGACATTTCGTATGAAATAGCAATGTATGAAGTTTCATTTCAATATTATCAGCAAAAATCGGTGTGTGTACTTATATACGCACGTTAGAAGTTAGAAAACAAAATTTGTGATAACCTACATTCTTTGACTAGCTCTTAATTATCTTGTTAAATTACACACTTAAGAAAAACGAGCGCTTATTGAAGCGTCGTTGGTTTATTTCTATACACTTTAACTTATATTACTAAATTAAATAATTATTTCTCGTTGTTTTTATTTTTAAAGTAACAACTGTCACTATGACGTTTAATCGTTTGTTTACGTAAGAAATTGCAAATGGCCGACAATAATAAATTCGTTGGCTAGGCAACGGAACAATTGTACTATCAAACTTGCGGTTGTATACAGCTGACTGATTCGCAGCTAACTTATACTGTCGCGCACTTTCGTAACGGGGTGCAGCTCTCAATTTCACTCTCCACCAAACGCCCCAAAAGAAATATAACTTCAAAAATGTTTACATTTAAAAGCCAATGGTATTAAAACTTTTCACTGCTGAATCGTGTTGTTATTCCGATAGAACGTGTCCAACTCGAGCACTGAGAGCCGGGCTAAAAACGTTTTGCGGTCAACATTATGTTATACATACTTCATATGCTCCTGTACATAGGTATTGTGCATATAATTATGTATCTACTATACCTTATAATTATATACGTCGTAGTAGAGGTATGTAACACAACTTCTTTAACAATCGCCCATTCAACAATCTGAAATTAAACACCAGAATAACAACAGCTCGAGTTCATTTTTGTTTTTTTTTTCAGGAGTCCATTGCACTTTTTTTCAACATGACTGCATGTATAAAATACGACCATGTTTAGGAAAAAGGGTGTAACCATCACAGAACAAATTTTACAGGAGGAGCAAAAAACGTTTTTTGAATGATTTTAGTTTAATATTTTTTTTAAATAGGCACATACATTGGGTGCATGATGATTGATGATTTGGTGTAATATATTTTCGATCTAATCATAATTAAAGAAGTTATTACAGAAAAATCATTAAAATTGAGGGTAAATACTTTTTTACTTAAATTGAAAGTTAATTAATCTCAATTAAAACCTGAATGTAGATAATAATTCGGCATTTGCGGCGTACTTCCTTTTTATAGAATATGTATTTAGTTGTATACATTGTTAATATCTAATAAAAGCACTTTTCGAAAAATCGAGGGTTACGCCCTTTTTTCCTAAATACAGTCGAATATATTGCTTATAAAACATATCGCTACCTCCTTTGTGAGGATCGGCTGTCAGCTATATTGTAGTGCATGCATTTGAATATGCATCATTATAGTATATAGGTGTTGTATAGAACCGTTCAAAATACATATGAACACTTACTTTTCTAAATAATGCATGTCGCATACATTATGTCCGAATTGCACGAGCAGACTCCGACGACTTACAGCGATCGTCAATATTAAATAGTAATGACACGTAATGATTTAGGTTAACCTGGTGTCACACTAAACAGTCTCCCTTCATATTTTCTTACTGCAAATGTCTTTTAATTCAAAATATTGCAGATTGTATAGACAAGTAAAAAGTTCCTTAATGTACATATTTAGTAGTACCTACCTATATTATTTTCGTTTTCTATTGTTGGTTGTTAAAATAAACAATGTCATGCGACTGCTAGCATTGACGAACTCAACGCCTTCGAAGCAAACTTTCACCTCAATCGTCCAATTGGATCGGGCATTATAGAAATGTTTATATTTATCTAAGATTCAAAATTACTTTTTTCAATCGGCCAGACGATCGGAAGGAGTTGCTAGTGTAATATGGGTATTATATCGCTAGGCAGAATGCGTATTACAAAATGTTGTCTACTTTGTCAGTCATTCTTATTTGTTTTCATGGAACTAATAATGCAAATTGCAGATGGTGGTGGTTAGTTTATAAAATTCGATTAAATCTAGCCTAAACCAAACCATAATAATTTAGTCATGCTATGGGCGATCCGACATAAATAGTGCACACTTTTTCAGTCATACTTAGTTGTTTTGGTTGACTTAAGTATACATCAACAACATATTGACTGTAGAAAAGAAAAAGGACGTAACCCTCAGTTTTGTTGGATAATAGCATTGTTCACGACTAAATACACGTTGTATCCAAAAGATGTCTGCAAACATCTATTATTTAAAGTTAGCTGGCAATTATTACAAAAGAAGAAAGTGATGTGGGAAAAACGACTTATTTTTCAACATCATTTTTGCTGGTTTTTCTTTAATTAACTCAATAATTTAGTAATTTAGAATACGTCCCTTTCCTTACTACAGTCGATATGATGTTGGTTTTTTTTATTTCATTAAGCCATGCCTAAACCAAACAATAATATTTAAATAATTACAAGATAAAAAGAACTTTTTATTTACAACGTTTTTAAATTTTCTGTTGAATCATATAAACTTCACTTGACTAGCTTAAACGATCAAAAAAAATTGTACTTGATAGAAATAATACTGAAATGTCATTTTGACATATATTGATTTCCATAGTAACGCACGTATATGTTAATAATTTAGTTGCTAGGATTGGTTGCTAATAATGGTGTCGAAATAACTTTCATACAAAACAGAATTAACTGAAAATGAACTCAATTCTACTTAAAGATGGCTAAAGTATTAAAAAAATGCATTGCCACAGTGTTCTGATATATTCTAAAAGTTTTAAATGTCTAGCTAGTCGTCAGTTAGAAGTTAGTTAAAAATCGATTGCAAGATTTGTACCGGACAAAGAACCACCGGACAAGTAAGAATACAAGCTAAGAAAAACGTTGTAATATAAAATATTAATCTGTCTAAAATTATGTATGATTTAATGGCATACTTTTTTTTCAATTGTTTTATCTATGGTTTTTTGCATTTGCAAAATATGTGATGCCGGAAGATTACGTAAAAAATAAATATTTCATATACCGCGTAGGTACCTACGTGAATCTTGATTCTATTGCATTCTAGCGACCAATTATTTCCCCCGTCAATCAGTATGGGTCTTGCAATAACCAAAGTGCAGCGTCACTAAAGGGCCATTTCTGCATAATAAATATATATTCACAATGTGGAATATTATAATAACATGATGCAAGCTGCGAGCAAGCGTAGAGATGCACGATTTTGATTCAACTTATTTCGCTCTTCTATTAAATCTCTCATATTATGCAGGCGGAGCCCTCACTCGGGATGATTTATTACCCTTTTACTTGTTGAAGGTGCACATGAGTCAAATTCTCGGAAAGAAAACTGCACAGGTTTATTATTTGAACGCATTTAAAAGACCACTTTAAAAATAGCATTTGAGAAAATAGCACATCTCAGGACTTATCACTTTGGAATTGGCCATATAAAAAATACAATGGAAATAGATTATTCCGGATGCAAAATGGGTTTATTATTTTTATTCTGTAGTCTGAATTTATCATTATCTGGAGTACTTTAATATAAATTATTATGTGAAATTGAAGTTTCACCCTGTATCATGCAGTAGCGAAGGGTGGAGGTAGGCTGTTAAGATCTGCCGTAAATAGTGCACATTAAGCTTTGTTAGTCATACGTATTAATTTTTATTGAACTAAGATTACAATTTACAGATATTGTTGGCTAGTTTATAAAAATCAATTAAACCCTGCCTAAGCCAGACCATAATACTTTTGGTAAGTATATTTTTCATTCATACTTATTTTTTTCGTTAGATTAAGAATACATATTACACATATTGTTGGTTTAATTATTAACTAGAACAGATAAAAGTATTATTGTATTTATAAAATATCCAATGTTATGTAGTGATTTAATTGCATAATTTAGTATTGCCTGACTATTATCTATTATGGCTTGGTTTCGCAGGGTTTAATTGAATTTTAAAAAACTTACCAACACCATCTGTATATTGTAGTATTATTTCAATGAAAACAAATACGTATGATTGATAAAGTTTAGTGTGCACTATTTATGGCGAATCTTAACAGCCTACCTCCACCCTTCGCCACTGGTATCATGTTCGCAGTAATTTAATCGTATTAAGACACCTAGTAAACTTCAATAGTGTGACCATACCAAAAATATATTTGATAGAAATAAAAAAATGTTTACAAATTGTAACTAAGTATATACATATTACCTATATTCTCATTTAAGGCTTTAAAATCTCCGATCTATGACTAATGGATCACAGTTGTATGCAAAAATACCGTAAAACATTATCAATAGGATGGGTCAGTGTCAAGGTATAATAAATAAAACGTTTCTACAAAAATATAATCATCTGTGCGACAAGTCTAATTATTTCAAATCTAGTTTTGGTATGGTCACAATATTAATATGATCGATTTGATATAAGTATACATATAAAGGATTACATGTTCTACCTACATGATATTTAAAAAAATATGTTTTTCTTAATAGAAATATGAAAAAGAACATATAAACTATGAATTCGTAAAATATCTTTTATATACATTAGACTCATTAGAGTATTATACAGAACTTAATAAACTAAATTTTAATCATGAACATTACCATAAAATAACACGTAAGGGACATTAAGCGAGTTCACATGTTATAAAAAATATTTTTCTTTTTAATATTTATTTTATACTTACGTACCAATTAAAACGCTTTAAAATGTAAAATATTCGTTTTTTCCACCATGTGCCTGTAGTAGACTAAGTACCTATTCACCTTAATGAAATCAGAAAGATGTCTTTGACATTATTATGATAATTTAAAAATGAATTATTTTCCCGACTAGATTTATTAAAGAAAATAGAAACCTAATCCGCTTGGGAGCTTTCCCGGCTATAATTTATTTCTATTTGTATTAAGAAATGTTTTTATTATCGAACAACACGAGTTTCATTGAGCAGATAGATTATTTTCTTTAGATAAATACTATTATAGGTGCAAACGAAGAGCTGTACAAGGACTGGCAATACACACCTCACACACGACATTGCCATAATGAATCTGAGAAAAATTTATAAGTATCGCATGGCACGCGCTAAGAGAATATTACAGATATGGTCACTTCAATGTCAGTGCTAATAACTAACAAGTTCTATAATATTATTTTTAAAAAGCAATTTACTCTAAATTTGAATGACTCTTGTCTGTTTATGACGATAGGATTACGCAGGCTCAAATCTGTTTCTGATAAATCAACATACTGTTTTATAAACGTGTGTTAAGAGTAGGTATAACATAAGCCAATGTGATTCATATTTTAGTCGAGCAGAGTTCACAGAGCGAGTAGAACACGAAAGACGTTGAAGAACCCCTTAGCTAAAAGATGGAGCCTAAATGTGTGAAAGCAATTCTGAAAAAGACTATTATAATTACGACTAATAATTAAATTAGCTGTAAGTTATTTCACTTTGCAAATTAATTAGTAACAAACTTCACACTGTTATCTCACGCTATCAAAAACAACATTTTTCATTCAACACAATTTTAGATTCATTCAAATAGTTAATTCCATAAATTATCATGAATATTGTAGATATTGAAAGATGTCTACACTCAGGAAATTGGATTTGCTATGAATGGATGGTAGTCTTTTGAGATACATACATTTGAAACATAGTCGACTTGTACTTAAACCAAAACAATCACATAAT
The DNA here is from genome assembly GCF_057557595.1 of Rhyacophila brunnea. Classification (NCBI taxonomy): domain Eukaryota; kingdom Metazoa; phylum Arthropoda; class Insecta; order Trichoptera; family Rhyacophilidae; genus Rhyacophila; species Rhyacophila brunnea. The sequence continues at coordinate 18,304,457 of NW_028232796.1, read as the reverse complement.
AATAAAAATGTAGTCTGTAAACGAACAGATCGCGTTAATTATTGTAGGTCATAGACAGGTACTCAAATATAAATTCACGTTCTTCATATTATTACTAGCTTATCGTAAATAATTATACTATCGCAGTGAAATACCTCATATATGCATTCGATTGAAAAGCTCTGATGTGAGAATATTTTTCCTGAAAAGCAATACCTGCTTTCGTTTTGATTAATTCAGCAGTATGTACCTACTTACTTATCTGTAGCCGTTAATGGTAACATTACGCGTATATTCATGTCGTATTAATTTCAATCAACTGAAGACAAGTTGTCGAGTTAGTTTTTTATTATTATCGTGACACTAGAGGGTAATAGGTTTTTAGTAGGTAAGTGATAGCTTCCATTCATTTAATATTATTATTGAAAATACAAGTGGAAGGATTTCAAATTGCGACAAGTCAAGTATAGTAAGTAACATTTGCATTAAATAAAGAAAATTAAGATAACGAAACACAATTAAAATAAAAATTACGAAATTACTTAAGCGTCGGCCTAAAGCGTCGTGGGTCCCAGGTTCAAATGCTGGGTCTGGCAAGTACAAATATTGTTTTTTCAATTTGTGTATGAGCCAAAGTATGGACATAATAGATTGAGCAAGTGGCTGACATCCATTTCTCGTAAAAACAAAAAAATCTGTTAATACAAATCTCCACCCTGTGGAGGCCAATATGATCCTATTAGGATTGGACATGGTCAAAAGAAATCATTAAAAATAATCATAGTGAGAAGGGTGAAGAACCTAGTGCGCTGCTACCAATTTATTAAGGTCCGGCTCTATTTTTGTCAGCAGCATTCTTAAAATACCGCAATTAATTATTTGCAGTTGGCTTATTTTTTAGTTAAGTAACAGATTTGTGACCATTCTGAACTCACTAAATATAATGAAGGAAATGCACTCAAAATTTTTGTACTATAGCCTATGATTGAATGGTGGGTATCTGCTTTTCCAGCTAGAAATGTAGGTAATCGCAATTAAATTAAAATCTTAATTCCTCGTTTGTTGCTATTTATATCTGTCATTCTTGTGATTTTAGAGATATTTCTGTGTTTGTACTCCAAAAAGAGTCAAAAACTCAATTCTTCAAGCAAAATTTCTTGTCCTTTCTGCTTAATTTAATAGTCTCATTATTTATGTTCAACGCCTCCCAATTGTTTCCAAGATTAATACTGCCCCCTGAATTGCTGGCCGGTATCGCCCATTTTGGGGGTTCTAGCGAATGGCCAATAACAATTTGTCATAAAAAGTCTTTAAATAAATCTCCGAAGACGGCGAAAAAGATCCCCATTTAAGCTATATTGGCGCGCTCGATGGTAGAGCCAATGAAAAAAAAGCTCATTACTTCGATATTATGCACTTGATCTGCTATTTATTATATAACATTCAATATCTTTGGATTAATCATTTGGGTCATAAATTTTATCGATATAACGAATTTGTTTCCTTCATTTCGAAACATTGTATCTTATTGATTCGGTGCTATTCTGCGTATCGCAAAAATCGTATCAAATCGATTCAGTCCAAACTCAACAAACGTGGGATCGACACCTACATAATATTGCTTATACATTTTAGTGACATAATAATATTTAATATTATGAGCAACGTCGCTTTGTTTATCAAAATATTTACTTGTCGATCTACCGTCCAAAGATTAAACTAAAAATATATCTATTTTTGAAATAATACGTAACTACCCGATATATTTTTCAATGTTGCCAAAGTTAATTTATTAAATATCTAGATTTGAGAGCGCGTCAAGTAAAAACACTAATTAATTCCTTTAAATTTTAAAGTTTAAAACATACCTACCCCCTTGGCCCTTACTAGATGTTGTGTATACCGTGTTATACCTTAATACACATGTTTTTAAAAGTTTTAATTATTTCAGGTAATCCAGCGCTCGAAATGGAAATATTTACGAACATATTTATATGTATGTATATTTTATAAAAATAGGTGTATTATTTTTTGAACTTATACTTCTTTTGGCGCGTTTGGGAAATCAGATCAGAGTGTATTTTTGGCGTGTGACATGTAACTCACTCGATTGGATTCGAACCACCGATTGTTCGGCTATCAGCCGTACGCATTACCTTTACGCCACAGTATGATACTGCATTGACTATAATATTATACTGCATGATTATACAGTATAATATTATAGTTTAGAATTGTTCCGTTGCCTAGGCAGTGAATTTATTATTGTCGGCCACTTGCAATACCTTACGTAAACAAACTATTAAACGTCAGAGTGACAGTTGGTACTTTAAAAATAAAAACAACGAGAAACCATTATATAATTTAGTAATATAAGTTAAAGTGTATAGAAATAAGCCGACGGCGTTCCAATAAGCGGTCTTTTTTCTTGGGTGTGTAATTTAACAAGATAATTAAGAGCTAGTCAAAGAATCTAGTTTATCACAAGTTTTGTTTTTGTTTTGTTACGCCAAAGAAGTATAACTTCTAACGCGCGTACATAAGTACACACACCGTTTTTTTTGTTATGTGGCCTATCTAATTCAGATGGTAAAATTATTTTTTCCACGAGTCGGAGCAATGATTTTGGGGATTTTATGGTCCGGAAAGGCGCTGCGGTCTATTCCGAGCCCTGACTGGTAATCTAATGCACGGTCACGATTATAATTATGTAGGTTTGTGTGTTTCGGTGGCTGTCTTGTGCTCTTCCCTTATCGCAGACACTATTCACGGAGTCGAAAGCGAAAATCATGCTCTAATCCCGTTCTATTTATCAAGTTTTTTTTTTGAAATTTTCTTATTATGTATGTTACACATTTTTTAAAGGTATTGACAGTGACGTCTATAGGTAAATGTGAATAATTTCATATACCTATCTATTTTATTAATTTGCTTAATGTACTCAAATTTAATCAATTCTGCAGCCTGAGATAAAAAAAAACTTATGGTTAATTAGTAAAATAATGATAATTGATATCAATAAAGCTAAAAAGTTTAAGACAATCAAAAAAGTAATACAATCTTTGTGGCCTTAATTTCTTGAAGTACTTACTTTTTAGTACGATTTCGTTATTCAATGATAAAAAGTGCTATGTTGTTCCGTCAAACATTTACGTAACAATAGAATTCCGCGTTAAAAACGCTTAATTTTTGTGATAAAAAGCGCCATTCGTGAGCGATAAATTGATATCACAACAAAGAAGTGATGAGAGAAACGGAAAACGGGAACGCTTCGTTTGAGAATGGACAAATTAATAACAGACCATTACAGACGCCAGTGTTTCGTGAACATGTAATAAGAGAAGTTTTGCTACATTTGCATTATGGGTGATCATCTCGTGATCTAGTTTTCTATTCGGATCAGTGCTCGCAATGGATCGGAATATAACTGATTTCTCGTAGTGATCCGGTAAATGAGAACATCATGATACTGTTAATTTACTATGTTATGTACGTATTACAATTTCATCTCGCGGAATATTGGTCATTAGTTTTGTAACCTTTCGACTTCTAAGTTACTTTCTAATCATATTAGAAAACAGGAAGCAGGAGAAAAGATCTTATGAGGTCGGGTTCCCAACAAACAAATTTTTGTTTGTATTACGATTAATTCCGGACAGGAGGCTAGCAAGATGGTTGAATATTCTCATTAGCCTTCAAACAACAAACAGAGCATATCTTTTTTCTTTCGACCATGTCCAATCCTAATAAGATCATAATATGGGTCTCCATAGAGTGGAGGTTTGTATTAACAGATTAACTAACACCCACGATTGCCGCGCTTATGGCCACGGCTTAAGCCGAGACGTGGGTTCCAGGGTCCCCGAATCCTGGGTCTGGCAAGTACACATTTTGTGTATGAGTCCGAGTAAGGACCTAATAGGTTGAGCTAGTGGCTGATATCCATTTCTCGTAAAAACAAAAATGTGTTAATACATAGCAATGTACTTTAAAAAATCTGTCGCAAGGGTGAGAGCATGGTAAAACAGAGACTAGTCAGAAATCGGCACCTGTTGATTTTCCCTCGAATCTTCTCGTAACAAAACTGAGCGAAATTAAAAATCAAGGACGTGTATTGATTATTTAAAATACTTCTAAATGTAAATTTTCAAAAACTAAAATAAAATGTTTGTTTCGTAATTCTGTTACTACATGTATTTCGTAGTACTACGTACTAAAGTAAAGTACTACGATATCACTTTAAATAAAATAAATTATTTATTCAATAATCTGTCGTAGTTTTTGGGTTTATTTATGTTTCCATACAGTTAATAGGTGGATATATTTACAGTGCAGGTAGAGATTATACTAATACTAATACCGAAAATACTAATACTGGTATTTCGGTATTTACTATTGAATATCGGTATTCCTGAAATAGGTATATGGGAAAAAAACAGAAGTATCTACATATATATATTTATAAAGAAACGCTCTTTAAAATATTAATATCTTATAGCACATGCCATTGCAGATCTCCAAGGGCGTTGAAGGGCAGCGGAAGTGAATCAGACATCGCGTAATCCGACAAAAATACAGCCATATTAAACCTTTTTTAGTTAGTTGATACATTTTTTTCCACGTTCAATACCGAATGTATCAGTATTGTCCGATTTTGGAAACCGGTATTTCGGTATAGAAATATACTGGGATACCGGTATTGCAATCCCTAAGTGCAGGTAAGCTGTTTTTTTTTTGTTAAAACAGTTAAAATATATAAATAATTAGATATGGAATCAGGGCGGCATAGATACAACCTTCCATACTGTTCCTCGCCCGCGGGCCGCGATTCAGTATAAATATTCTTGACCAGTCATGCAAGGCGCGTGCTACTGTGAAAATAATATTATTATAACATAGTGAAGTTTTATAGAATACGTTGTTGTTATGAAATGGATGTTAGCCACTTGGTCAACCTATTAGGTACATACTCAGAGTTTAAAACACATTGAAAAACAACATGTGAATTTGCCGGAGTCCGGGACCCACGAAATGATAAGCCGACACGCTACTGCTCGGCCATCGTGGGTCATTCTTATTAGTGTAATATTTGCAATTAAATAATCCGACCGACATTTTCGCGCCATAGAAATTGTTTGTAAATAGAGTGTAAAGTGACTGCATAATATGCAGCGGAATGGGGCATGAGGAGTGAGGAGTGTACACGTAATGTGGTGCAGTGGTGTTGTGTTTTTTGTTCACTGGCTGGACTCGGACGCTGCACCTTTCAAACTCGTTTCGTTTCAAAGGGTGGATCACACGTATGCGATGTTGTTTGCCAATTAACATGCTTTAAATACTAAAAAACATGTTCGTGTCATAATAGTAGGTATTGATATCAAATCTACAACCTGAAATTAATGCGTGAATTTCCCATTGGAAACCTAAACATAAACAGAACGAGATTGAAAATACATGTAAAACAAAATGGAGACGACGCTATGTCAGAAAAAAGCGGGAGTATTGTTTTGTTTAAAATTGACTGATTCTCCTCAGTGTGACCATGCTTCGCCTTATCTTTGAGAGCACAGGCAGCCATGGAAGCGACGTATTATAGTATGTATTACACGAAGACTCATAAATTCATCTGTACATAGAAAATTATTAACGTTCTTGATTTTAAAAAAAAACAGCATTGATAATTATCAATGTCTTTTGTGCACTCACAATTTTGTTGGGGCGGCCAGTGACTCTTAGGCTAGAGTTCCCGTGAATATTATATTCATAATAATCAGAGCGTTGGAGCAGGAGCACAGCACAGTGGAGCAATGGGGTTTTGCCCAGAGCACCGAAAATTTGTAGTGCTGCCACTGCTATGGATGTCTTTTTTTTCTTATTATTAAATTCTCATTATAAAATACAATGAAAATACTATTTTTGACACTTCGCAACACTGAAGTTATTTGAAATACAGCAACACTGCCGAGTGATAAATAACCTCACTTTTTTGACAGAAGAGACAGATAATGAAAGATGATTTGCTGCCGATTTTGTTTATTACCTGCCCATAATTAATAATGAAAATGACAAATAATAAACCTTATTTCAAAACTACTTATTTAAAAAAAAATACCTTAAGATTATATGTATAGGTACCTACATATAATCTTATGAAAACTTTTTACCCGGAGCGGAGCTGGAGCAAATATTAAGTCCCGGAGCAACTCAAAAAATGGTCCGCTCCAACCCTCTGAATTAAAAATACACCATTTAGCAAGTAGTAAATCTATGGAAAACAGGCAGTGGCCTAGAACCAATGACATTAATATGGACGAAGCATCTGGAAAATATTGATTCTCCCTTTTTTGTCGGGTCTGCCGAATGGCATAATCTGTTCTAACGCCATTACAATAAAGGTGATATTGCTTTAAATTCACGATGCATGATATCGCATAATGGAAATTGTGTGACGTCTATCTATACATATGCGAATGTCGCTATGCGCGAATTTACTTGCTAGCTACTGTATTGAGTGCGTTGTCCATTAATAATGTCATTGCCTAGAACAAAACCATTTCGTTTAACAAAGTCGAGCTAAATTAGCAACTTTGGGTGGTATTTATTGCCAGGTTAATCCAAATGTTTCTACATCGCGTTCTAAGTCTAGTTATAAAGAAATTATCACGATAAAAATGCTTACAATGAGTGCACACAATATTGACTTCAAGTATTGACTGCATGTAACGCAGCTTAACGTAACAGCCCAGCGAAGAGTTACCTACTTGTTGACGACATTTCACCAAAACGATAGAATTCAGGCAAGTGTGCGAAACAATGGAAAACGTATAAGGTGTGCACCTCTGTTTCATATGGCTACCAACCTGTACGGAGAAGCCCCATTGGACGAATCTGAATACATATTGTAGAATGTAGGTGTGAGTACACTATGAGTGTATTAACCCATCACTATTATACTCACGTAATGCTAATTTTGTATGAGTCCACTTTATCATCGTACACCTACAAACTGCCTGATTTGGCTCCTTTGCTTAAGACATTTACGAATTGGGGGGTCTTTAGCATAACGTCTTAAATAAAATAATGTTTAGCTTAAATTAAGTACCTACACCGAAAATTAGTACTTATTTGAAGCATCATAACTAGGGAATCCAATCCCGAGCCAAAATTCTGATCCCGGGATTTCGGGATTACAATCTGACAATCCCAGGATTGGCATTTTTTCCATTGTTTATATAAAATTTTTATATTTACAAATAACATTGATAAAATCGGTCAAAAATAAATCTAGTATAATTTATACTATTTAAGACATTTATTGTTAATATTGCATACGTTCAATCTTGGAAATACACAAGTTTAACGGAGTAAATAATATTGTAATATAAATAATAATGCGAATTTAATAGGAGATTGCTGTTTCTGATAGTAAAGACTTAATGAATGGATTAGCGAGATTTAAAATAGTATAGCAAATAATCATGGCGTACTTATGGCTTTTCCGCTTCATAAATCTAATTAGTCAGTCAAATCTGAAACTGCCGTAAAACGTATGATATCATGGTGGAATAACTTTGTTAATAGTGCGAAGCATTGTTTTTTCCAATCTTTCAATTTTTAAAAAATTATGTGAAAAAATAAAATGAATCGGCAACCTACGCATGGGTATAAATCAAATTTCATTCAAACTCAGTTTATTTCTAATGTAGTTATTTTTTATTAAAAGTATTTTTTCTGTTATATTTTCGCTTTTATTTAATTTTCCATAAAAATTGATAAAAAAATCAATCCCGAAATCCCGGGATTATGTTTTTCAATCCCGGGATTCATAGGTATCGAAAATAGCCCGGGATTGGAATCCCTAATCATAACGATTGTCTGAATTCTTATATTCGTGCATTTACGTTAGCGGTGTATTATGGATCATTTCGTAACTATTGCCACTGCATTAAGGACGAATCAATCACAGAATTCAATTTAGTTAAGTGGAAATACAGTATGTGACGTAGATTTTATGATGTCGATACAGAAACGTCGTTGAAAATTAAAGAAGGAAAATGAAGATCCATATAGGGTATGAGGTACAATGATGGGCCAGTTAAGCGAATGGCTTGCTTTGATCGGTCAGAACAAGCTTATTAATGGGGTTTTATTGAAATGCATTTTTTTTCGTGTTTACAAAGCATGTATATTGATATTTATGTGTATATATTTTATAATACCAAACATGGTTATTACAAAAAATATAAAAGAAAAAAAATCGCAAAAAGTATAGTGATCGGCCACACTCAGATAGTAATCGGCCACTTTCCAGACAGTGATCGGCCACCCGTCTTTTTCTGCATAAATTAAATAACTAAGGCTTACTTTTCAATAAAATATTGAATCAAAGTGTCTAATCTTATGATATAATCAACAAACATACTCCTTTACCTCACCGTTGATGTAATAAAAGAGGATAGAGTGACCGAGAGTGGATTCTAAGGTCCTAATTCAAATCATTTTACGACTATTGGATAGCCTAACTATAAAAGTCACGTGTAATTCATATATAATATATGAATCTACATAATTTGAAAACACCTGTAACAAATATATAACCACTAAAAAATATGACACTCTGGGATTCGCGCCCATTTACCCCTACCAATAAGCTATGTGTGTGTCCTATCTAATTTCGACGAAGGTAACTAATGGTTTTTACAATTTTCACTGAAGCGCTGCTTAATTTTCGTTATTATTTGGAAGTTCATTTTTTTTATTTTAAATCAAAGTATCTCTCCAAAATTTGGTGATATTTATATTTGGATTTTCTAGTAGTTGTATTATTATATTATTTCTTATAGATGTTTTCAAATTATGTATATTCAATAAAGATTGTTACATTATTAAATCTTGTGAATTATTTATAGAATAAAAAAAATAGGTTACGCGTCGGCTTATAATGACGTGGTTCCAGGTTCGAGCCGTGGGTCTGATAAATACACCAGATTGTTTTTCAATTATTTGTGTTGAGAGGCAGAAAATTCGTAACAAAAAATCTCTTAATGCAAACTTCCACTCTGTGTGGGCACATGTGATCTTATTAGGGTTGGACATCGTCTAATAATAATACTATTATATGAATATTATTTTTCATTAAATCGACTTCATAAAAGGTGAAACATTAATCTCATTTCACCTGCATCGTCTCAAAAGTGAAAATGTCGATTTCCGGTGTCGGATGGTCTTTTCGGGGTTGCAAAGATGTCGGTCCTCCGGTAAGTAGTGATGTTAAACTTCTTGCATAACGTAATGCGCAAGCGCACATTAATGGCGGAGCGTGGGAAATGCCTGGGCATGGTGCATCTGCGCGCGGTAACGAGATGCAATGTTTTTGAAACGGGTATGCAGGTACTTATCTACTTATATTATTTTATTATCCTTCTATAAGGTATATCTACTAACTAAACCACGGGGTTCAAACAATTATTTGAGTCGCAAACCATAATATAACCTACGATACCACGCCTAATTTGCATAAAGGCATTGTACATGATATTATATGCCTATATGTGTCTAGGGCTACATTATCTATGTTTACATGATAATTCACAATTATCACATTTTTATAGACGTTACTATATTGGAACCAGAGCGTTGGAGCGGAGCTCGGAGCAGGAGCACGTAGCACTGGAGCATGGGGTATTTATTACCCGGAGCAGGAGCGGAGCTGGAGCACCGAAAATTTGTAGTGCTCAGTGGAGTGGCTCCAGATGTTTTTTTTTTTTATTATGAAGTCTTCGTCCTAAAATCCAATGAAAATAGTATATTTTGACACTTTGCAACACTGGAATCATTTGAAATATGGCAACACTGCCTAGTGATACATAACCTCACTTTTTTGACAGAAAATGCGAATAATGAGAGAAGATTTGCTGTCGTTTTTGTTATAGAATTAATAGTGAAAATGAAAAATTTTAAAACTACTTATTTTTTTGTTTTTATAACATTTGTATAGATATAGTACTTATTAAAACTTTTTACCCGGAGCGGAGCCGGAGCAAGTATTAGGTCCCGGAGCGGAGCTGGAGCGGAGCAACTCAAAAAAGGGTCCGCTCCAACGCTCTGATTGGAACAATATTTAAACGTGAATAAGCGCAGTCTTCTAGTGCGCATGAATTACATAGGTGAATTTAGGGAATTATTGTTTCCGATAATTATCGACTGCTATACTATCATATTGCATCGTTTTCTCTCCCTCGGCGTCGCTTCAATTACGTCATATTTTCTGTCAAAACTATCGAAATTTATGATGTTGGCATGTACATTTTCTGTTTACTGTAAACAATACAATTTTTTCATTAGTTTTGCTTCTACATTTCATTGTTCGTTGCATTTTGTATATAAGTAATGAAATAATATGTTCCCATTTTCAGCAGAAGTCGATGATATTAATCGAGTGCTACATATATCAGTGGTGAGGGCTGGAGGTAGACTGTTAAGATACGACATAAATAGTGCACACTAAACTTTGTCATTCATACTTATTTGTTTTTATTAAACTAATACTACAATTTTCAGATGTTGCTGGTTAGTTTTTAAAATTATATTAAACCCTGCCTAAACCAAATCATATTAGTTTTGGTATCCTATGGGCGATCCGACGAAATAGTGCACACCTTCGGTCATACTCATGGCTCCCACAAAGGGGGGGCTGACAGGGCTCAAGCCTGGGGGCCCGGGCTCAGGAAGGGCCCGGCGTGGCGAATCGACCAGATAAGTGATTTAAACACACATCTCAATTTCTCTCTAATAGTAATAAAAAGTCGCCTGCGGCGCTATTTATCTACAATATTATTATTTAAAATTATGTGGTTGTACGATACAATTTTTAATTGTGTATCGATACTCGACAACTCTATAGTTTAAATAGATGAATTCAAATATACAAAAAACACTAAATACAGGTACACATTAATTTTACCGAGTACACCATTTGGAAAACTCTACTGTAGAGCATCACACTGCCTTTATCTTTAGGCGATAGGTAGGGGGCCCGTCAAAGATCCTAGCCTGGGGGCCCGCTTCAGGATGTGGGGGCCATGGTCATACTTATTTGTTTTCCTTGAATTAAGAATGCATCTTACAGATGGTGTTGATTAGTTTTGCCTAAACCAAAGCCTTGTCTAAACCAAACCATAATCGAAAAAAATATTATTCTATCTATGAAATATCTAAAATGATGTATGGTGTAAAACTAATAAACACCATCCACACATTATAGTCATAGTTCAATGAAAACAAATTCGTTTGACTGAGAAAGTTTAGTATGCTCTATTAATGTCGGATCTTAACAGCTTATCTCCACCCTTCACCACTGACATGATTTTTACAAATATTAAATAGAGAATCTTTAAATAAACTATTTCTTTTATTTAATTTGTTGTATAAAAGAAATACTTTAATAAAAATTGTTAGCAAGTTCAAGTAGACATTATAACTAAAATATTGGCGAGAGCCTGGCGTCGGTTATTAATATTAAGGTAATTAATATTCCTTGATTTAATACACAAAAGTCGATAGTCAATAGTAACGAAATTTGATAAACATTTCATGTATGACCTACTAGTTTCATAAGATGTCAGTCTCGTAGCATAATTAGTTAATGCACAGACTGGCGCGACACCGATGGTTATACGGTAATCCCTCGCTGACACTCTTCGGTATCATCCGAGTCTGCGAGGTATTCTAGATTCAATCGTGATCGACGATGTCATGGTTTTGGGAAGGATCTTATCTGGTAGAAAATCGGAGATGCCTACCGCTGGTGATGATTTACCATCAATTAATTATTGAAGACGACGGGGAAATACGCCCGTAAATCTAGTATAAACAGATTTCGCACATTTTTTTCCATAAACAACTCTGTCTTTAAATATTTTGTAGTTTATTCGATTACAAATTTAATAATTTGTGTCCGGATTTCTTTTACGACGAGTCGTAGGCCGCGAATTAAATTTATTGGCCACATTTTGTTTTATGCAAATTTTCTGTGAAGTATCTTTAAAAAAAAATACAAACTTAACGTGACATAAATTCTTCTTTTATTCATTCTTTTTATAACGTATTGAATAGTTTGCATGTGTTGAATAGTCCAATGTCAATACACAATTTATTTAGGAAAATTTTTAAAAATATAATAAAATAGACGGAATTTGATTTAGTTTAAATATAATTAGAGTAAATGAAATATAAGTAATCCAAAACATCTCTATTATTATTGCTATCTAGCCTTTCGCATTTTAATTTTAATATTTTAACTCCATCTATATACCTAATAATAATCATTGTGTGCATAGCGTCAGCTGAATGCAGAACTATTCTAACTTACATTTGAAAATTTTGAGGAGAGAATTTTTCGAAACAACTTACTGAAATTATTTATTATCTTTATGGATAAATGGATAGACAATTGTCCATATAAATAATAAATAACTGAAGTAGGCTGTTTCAAAAAAACTCTTCTGCAAAATATTTCAAGTTAGAATAGTTCTGCATTCAGCTGACGATAGTATATATAGGTCCATCATTTATTTACAAAAAAGACACGTTAAGCACATAACAAACTATTAATACAAGACGTTCACAACATGACATTTAGAATAAAAAGTTCAACTAGAGAAAAAAAACAAACCAAAAAATAATTTTATAGAAAAGAAATAAACTAAAAAAACAACAATAATTAAAAAAAAGATACAAATTGATCAATAAAATGGAATTTTAAAAACCGAAAACATAATGCATCGCTAAAAATGTCTATATCTCTAGGGGTTGCATTGACCAGCCGCACAGTCCTCACTCTTGGTGCCTGGTGAGCCTGACACGAGGAAACAGCTTCCACCAAAAATAGGTCATGGCTGCGACCATACATGTAATTGACGGGTGCATAAAAAATATTTTTTTCTAGAATATCGGGATTGGAAACTATGTCACGCGAGAGCAGAGGAAAATGCTTTAAGAGCAGGAGTGACCTACGAGCTTCAAGAAAATGAAAGGCGAGCACGCCTTGAAGAAAGTTAGTCGAAAAATACTCATTTGAGAAGCTGTCAAAAAGAAAATAATAATATACATTAAAATAAACATGTCGAAGAATTTTTTTTTGAACACGCTCTAAAACAAGCTTATATTATGAAACCTCATAAGGACTCCAGATAATGGACCCATACTCAAGAATACTCAGTACTAACGACACATAAAGTGTACGTAAAACAGTTGGATTCTTGAATGGCTTTGCTTGTCTCATGAGGAATCCTAGAAACTTGAAGAAAGAAGATTAATACGATAATAATATTATATAATACTATATTCTATTTATGCTTCGTCTATATTACTAGTTTAGCGGGTAAGATTGATGACCAAAATTCAGATCTTTATAGGTGATATTTTATAAGTAGAATTATTTTTGAAACCGGTTCCTAATAGTCATCACAACAATTATTATTCCAATGAATACACACACATATTTTATAAATTCAAATACAGACATCTTCGTATAAATACTTACGTACATTTACGCTTAATAAATAATTTCAGAACTATTTGTATTGAATAACATGCACTTATCTTTTAGCATATTTTTTGCAAGGAAATACTCATGAATGAATGTTTCTTGCTATTCATTGAATCATTATTTAATTATAGACAGGTAGGTGTACATCGCATGAAATAACCATAGACAAGCCTCTTCAATCAACATGATACGTGTGCGAAAATAATGTTCCTTTGCACGATGAGGTCATAAAATCGTAAAAAGAATAATCTTTGTACGCACGCGACATCAAAATGATACTTTCAGCAAAAAAATATTCGTGAATAATTTTATTATTATAATGGTTTATTAACGAAATTGTATTATTTTATAGTTTAACACAGATGATAACTACGCTATTGCTACTGAGCTCACAGAGTTGCTACACCGTCTAAATAAAAAGAGTTATGATTACTGCCTCCTTATAGGAATATAGAAATAATACCAAGTTAATGTCTATCGATCGGACTAACCTTCTACCCAAAATAGTTAGTATACTCTAAAATCTAGAAACAGTGAACGAGTTTGATTATCTAGAATCGACTCTTAGTGGAAAAGGCGGATGTGAAGCAGATTAAGAAAACGTTCGGTTTAATTCATAATATTAATATATTTAGTAGTTTCAGCTTGCACCTTGTTACTATTTATCTATTTTTATTCATTTCACTTCTCTTCACCTCATCACGCCCCAGCATTGGGGCATAGAGCAAGCACAAATTTGCACCACTTCCCCCGGTCCACGCCAACAACCTGCAGTGCGTAGATCACCTTTGTAGCACCACTGCAGGGTGAGGGAAAACCGGCCATGGCGACGGAACGCTTGAGGTTGTGCTGTGCACTACGCGTACTTACCAATGGCAAGTACACACTGACAACGGATACAGTTAATTATTGTTTGTATAGATGTCTGAAGATGTCGAAATGCGAAAACCGGGTCGCAGAAAATGACTCAAATGGAATAGTACAAAACTGAAATCAATTAGCGTTTGCGATGCACTCTGTAAACTATTCATTCATTCAATAAACAATAGAAACTCAAAAAAATATTACTTATGAGCCACTGGCCCTTTCCGGCCTGCCCGTCGAGCTGGTGTCCAGGTTCAAATACTTGGGTGCCACGGTTGCCGACGATGGTGCTATATCTAGTGAGCTTGGAATCCGCATGGGTACGGCGGGCTGCATTCAGCCAACTTGGAGTCGCATGGAGGTCAAGGCTGTATTCCGTGAGGTCCAAATGTCGTTTGTTCAACGCGTGCGTGCTACCTGTGCTCCTCTATGGCATTGCATCTTACTAAGCTACAAAAGTCTCGGCTTTTGAGCTTTGAGAATTGATGTCTCCGCGGAATCTTAGGCGTACACTGGTACGACCTCGTTACAAACACCCGAGTTCGTGAGCAGACACAGCGCCATCGGTGATTGAGATTATCACGAAGAAACTCTTTACGTGGCTGGGACACGTGTTCCGGATGCCGCCAAAGAGTGCGACACTTCGTACCCTTTAGGCACAGCCTCAAGGGTTCCATCGTCGTGGCCGGCTCTCCCTCACCCTGCAGCGGTGCTACAAAAGCGATCTACGCACTGTAAGTCTGGATTGGCGGGAGACGCAAGAGTTGGCGATGGATCGAGGGAAGTGGCGCGAACTTATGCTTGCACTATGCTCCAATGCTGGGTCGTAACAGCGTGAAAGAAGAAGAAGAAGAAGAAGAAGAAGAATGAGCCACTGAATTTTTATTATTGTGTATAATATACTACAGATATTTAATAATTATATAAATACGCATGCCGATTATTTCAAAATAGCCTTTTGCATATTATAAAATATATAAATAAGTACCTAGATACAGTATGTCGTTCTTACTATGACGTGATTTTGCTCAACCGCGAATCTAGTCACGAATAAAGCGTCGCCTCAAAGCAAATTTAATTCACTTCACTGAGAGAATATTGTTGCAAAACTCTCTTCCCTGCGAAATGAAAGACGCTTTGTTATAGTTTCTGACTTATTGTCAAGGATTCTTTGCACAACCTCAATGTTATTCTTCAAACAATCAGCGCTCCGATCAGCGTACTATTATTATAAATTGAGAATTTAAATTTGGAATTGCATGAACTCTAAAGCTACCCGTACACGACCAATATTACTGCCAGTTCCAAAAAATATTGCCAATATTATTGATCGTGTAATGGGGAGGAATTATTACGGAGTGTTTGAACTGAATAATATTTTGTTATCCCTACACGATCAGTATTATTGTTGGTATTGACAGCAATTCTGATCAGTGATAGAATAAACAGATCAATATACCAATATTTTTAGATCAGTATTGGCAGTACCATAGATAATATAAGAAAGATTGAGACGAATACTTATTTTTTTCCTTCTTATCTGGTTTTTCAATCTCTTTCTACGATTATTAACTAGTACTTATATTTAAAATAAATATTGCTAAAAACTTGTACGTTTATTCATTTCTATCATTGGTGAATGACAATAGATATCTTAGACAGACTAATTTATTAAGAGTGATGCCAGTTAAAATATAATACACTTAAAACATGTACGTCCTTAAATTTAGTGAAAATTCGTTGAAAAGTGATATTTTAAACAATAGATGCTGACTAATAAATACTGATCGTGTAAGGTCGATAAAACATGGATACCATTTTTATTAATACCGTCAGAATTACTGATACTAATATTGACCGTGTAAGGTCTGCTTATTAAATAAATAATCATTATTATGCTTACTTTTTCATAACTCTAGCAACTCTATTTAAACTTAATCAGTTGGCAACGCTTTGCAATAAAGAATACTTACCACTGGGTTTCTGTTGTTTATGGCATATTTCTTATTTAAATATTTTTTCATAAACAGGGTGTACCTATTAGAATTATTTAACAATGCATAATATACGTAAACGCGATTTATTAGAGTCCGCAGGACGTAGATAGGGGCAATGTCATTATTGTTAATGGTTGATATTGTCGATCATACTTTCTCGCGCTCGGCGCCCCTCACTGTGTAGCATGTCGTATCTCGTATCAAAACTATTGAACCTCACAGCAATTTGGTACGTTCCATGGTTTCCTAAATTTTCAATTTTATGCGAATTTATTGTATACTAAAATAAGACACAAATGGGTCGATACGTAGGTACAGCAGTGTAGTATTTAAAATCCCACTCAGTCCAAATATGTATCATAAAAAAATCTACTTTATTCAAGTTTTATCTAATATTTTTTTTTATTTTACGAATACTTTAAGATTTATGAATGTAACATTCTTTATTGAACATACATAAATTGAAAACACCTGTGAGAGATAACGCATTTCAAAAAGCGCTTCAGTGAGAATTATTGTAAGAACCGCAAGATAATTTCGTCACAATTGTATAGGACACACATATCTTAGCGGTCAGAGCAATATGGGGGCGAATTCCAGGGGGCGCAGGTTCGAACCCGCTGGGTGTTTTTTTCAAAAAGATTTTTATATAGATAGGTTATATATTTCTCACAGTTGTTTTCAAATTATATATGTAAATAGTTTTATTTAATTAAAATGACTCGTTCCTTTGGCGAACCTACAAAATGGTTAATGCGATGGACGTTTGCAATACTTAACTCTTGAACTTTTACAAAATGGCGCAATATTTCTTAATTGACATAACAATAGTTAGCATTTAGACTTTGCCAAAATAATATTAATCATAATAGTGACACAAATTAATGCAATGCCGGTCAAGGTTTTCATTGTCAAACTCGTTAAATCTCAATCACGCTGAAGAGATATATTATTATATTTTGTTTAATGGACGTAATTAATTATTAACATCTAGACAAGGTAAAATTATTAATGTTATCTTGTGTAGGTATTAATGGGAGAATTTAATTTTTAACACAGCTGTAATTAATATTAATCAAAACATAATAATATAATTATTGGTTTTGTATTTTAACATAGTATATATTTGCAAGATAGTATATTTTGTGTGCCAGAAGGCATTATATAGAAACCTACTTTCATCGTTCATTTGCATCGCATTATCACTTCATCCGGAAACCAGAAGATTTAAATTTGGCGGCATTTATTTTGAATATTTTAGAATATAAAAACCAAAGACAATAAATACAAACCATTAAAATTTCCCGATTATAAACAGACTGGTCTTATATTTGTTTTTAGAATTCATTTTTAAGCTTTCATATTATTATGTGTATCGCAAAATTGTGCTACATAATATATTGTGTTGTAGACAGATTTTTATGTTAACTTGCATTGAGTCATAAAGTATAGACACATAAAAAAACTGGCCTATGAATGTGTACAAGTTGTCTATGCTATGTGTATCTTTGGATAGTGAATTTATTACTGCAATGAAATATTTAAAAAAAACTACCGGATTTACCTATATGGAAGCAAATGAAAGATTTATCTACACATTCATGCCAGTTCAAATACTAAAATTAATACTACAAGCTTATAAACCGAAGACTTATCTTTCGAAACAGGTTGTCATTGTTTTGTAGATCACACTTTTTTGCATTTTTTTCTTAACACATAATTATATAATTTTTTTTTTTTGTCTATTACTTGTTATAACATACTACATACTATTTTTTGTTATTTGATTCAAATATTCGTAAGAAACTATCAAAATATAGATAGTCTAACTTGTTGAAGTAATGTTTCTTTCTCTTGGGTACCTAGTCTATATAAAATAGAGAATAATAACATGATTTTACAAAAACAAAATATACATACAAACCAGTGATGTGCGGTGACTTTGAAGCAATGGATGCTGTGAGGAAGAAAAATAAAAAACAAATTTAGTTTTAATAAACTATTTATTTTATTCAATGAATAATTTACAAGATTTGATAATGCAACATTCTTTATAGGTATTATTATTTAACATACACACTTTGAAAACACCTCAAATATATTATCTGGAGCATATGGATACCACGCGGTGTCTCCAAGAATCCTTGTCGCTAGCTAGTCTCCTTGCGTCATTCCAGGTCATATCAGCATCCCGTAGTTCCGCCGTATACGTTTAGGTGAGAACTCTGAAGTGTTAAAATTAAACATTACTAATATAAACGAATAACTATAAAAATATTCAATTTCTCATCTGTGAAGAGAACTATTTGTTTAGTCTTTTTTTGGCACTCACTGCACTAATTGTTAAATTATTATTAAGGGGCCTACGCCTCAGTTCAAGCGGCGGGGATTCACGTATTTTCTTTTTCTCACTTCTGCGACAGGCCGTGTGTGATTAATTACAAATCAAGTGTTACGAATAGGTCACACTGGTTTGCCTGTGGGTAATTCGAAAACGACTTTCACGTAAGCTGGCTAAGGAAATAAAAATAGGAATAACTAAATGAGAATCCCAGTCAAAATATCAATGAAATTATATTATTATATTACAACTGAATGTAGAGACATATTATACATTTTTTACATTTTATTGCAAAGTGTCTATGCCCCTGGCTCTATGGTGCATGATCAACTAAAATCTATCAAACAATAGGCCGGTCAATCGCGATCGACGCGTTGGATATACCTGGTGTATAATATGCATTAATTGATTCAGTTAACCACTGATAAAGCAAGCATTTATTTTAAATTTATAATAATTATTAATTTATTCTTATTTAATTTTTATTAAGCTGTTTACATAGTTTTATTATTCGAAAAACAATTAAAATCTATTGTATTATTTTTATTAGGAGATCTAAATTTAAAAACGAATTCATACTTCGTAAGCGACGTTGCCTGATTACCTACAGTATAATATTTTAGTGTATGCTTATTATGTTGACGTTATTTCAATATAATTTAATTCGAAATTCCATGCATATAGTTTTAGGGCAAATTTTCAGGTAAAACTGCGTCCAATAGTAAATACAAAACAGCTGATGCCAATAACAGCATTATTAACACAGAATAGATAATAAATAGAATACCAATGGGCTATATTCAATACGCCGCATGGTGAAGCAGGCTTTTGAATGTGTGAGTGTTCTACGAAAATGAAGCACGCATTATGCACGTGCAATAGTGTGTGTAATACACCAACATTAAAGGAGCGTAAATGCATAAACCGAGAGCAGTTTTCAGTATTCGACGTTAAACGTATTCTAGACACGTGTGTAAGTTTAACACGGATTCATCTTACTCGAGTCGGTTACCTGCTATCGCCTTACCCGTTGTGTATTTCAGTTCCCATCATTTCTGAGTTCCCTGATTATTAGTATTAAAAATATTAAATAAAATTCATAAAACACCCAACATACTGTACGCATCCAGTTATCTACCATAACATTATAACAATCACACAATTTCACAATAATCTAGAGTAGCTAGAGTCTAGAATCTAGATTAATAAAATAACAGAGTTCGGTTGGCTATAGTGTTTACGTACGTTACAGGCTCGCCAATGCCATATAGCTCTACTCTTCATGTAAGTCAGTATAATCTAGTGTAGATAAAAGGTCGTATGCCGTATTTTTGTAAATTATTCCTAACTATTTATGTGTAGGTACAAACCAGCGCTTGAAATGGAAAGGTTTGTGAACCGGAGCACTCGATAAATTTCCGTATATATTAGCGAGTTTTGTTTGTTATATATCTACCTAATTACATTTGACGGATAAATACAATATCAGTTTTTAGACAATATCTGATATGCACGACTAATAAAGATTTGGATAGTGAATAGCTTTCAGCGCCGCAGGCGAATAACTGATATAATTGGTATTATTTTTTCATTACTTTATCTGTTGCATATACACAATGTATGGTTTGTCTGACCCCGTGGTATGTTACTGCATCTTTACTTATCAATAACCAATGTATTATTTAATTAAATTAGTAATATAATACAATATCCACAGACATTAAAGATGTTGGAAAGCGAAACCTGGAATACTAAACCAAAATCCTATGGAATGATACAAAACTCTCATTAATCAGAATGTATGTCATATTAAGATCACATAAAAACTTTGCAACAGAACAACACATCTTATTACTATACCTATCGACATACCTATCAAGTTTTTTATTAAACTTACGCTCCGAATTTCCAGTCCATTTCGAGCGCTGGTGTGAACGAAAAACGCGGATAAATCTAAAATCCTTACTTTTCAGGAAAGTCAAAGTATGGAAATTGTATTGTAACTACTCTGTGTTGTACATTTCTGTATGAAATTTGGAGATTCAGCGACATTGATTCTACTCGTACTTTTACTTCTGTTCACATTATAGTCATACTATTATCCTATAATAACGTATTTAATACAACATACAATTATTATTATGCATATTAAATTATTTTTTACAAATCACTTTATTCCTTTCGCACAAAGAATTTAGTAAACTAACCTTTTAAGGCATGTCTAATCTAAAACAAATTATTATCTAATTATTTTAGCATTGTACATTAAGTGGGAAAGAATGTACATTGTATATACAATAAAATATAAATAATATTACTATGGTAAATTGACATCGCAAAATGTTGTAATTTATCCAAACTATTTAATACAACTTAAAAGTAGGCAGTATTTTTTTCAAGATTTTTTCTAATATAAGTAAGTACATAATATATTTCTGAGGTAGTTTCAAATTATGTACACTCAATAAAGAAGAATATTACATTCTCAAATCATGTGAAATATTCGTTAAATAAAAAAAAATACTTTATTAAATTTATTAGCGAATGCCAGTAAGTACATTCATACAAAAAATTAGAGAGATTCCTGACGTTGGCTAGTAATAAAGGTAAGTACATACGTATTATTGGTACCTACCTTGAAAGAAATCATAAAAAACAGTCGTCAATATTAGCAAAAAATGTTAAGCGGTTCAATTGCATTAATTTTGTCGTAATTAGGTAAAGCGGAGGTGGTTAAATAGGCCGAAATCCGATGGATGCGAGTCCGGGTCCCGCTCGGCGTCTCATTTATTTCTTTAGATTTTTTCGTATTCGTATATTTGTGAGGTATTTTCAAAATTATGTATGTCCATTGGAAAGTTTTACCGAATCATTTATAGGGCGACGGGGAGGTTAGAAAATTTGACGTCACAAATGCATGCAAGTATAAACTATTTTCCTGAGAAAAAATATTCAGATAGATTTTTTTTTCAATTCAAAAATGTGATGTAATATGGTCGGAATAAAATATTTTGTGGCAGTGAGAGCAGGGACATTAAAAATATCGAAAATCGTCTCACGTAATTTATGGCCAACCCCTAAAAATCAATTCAGTTATCGTCCAGATTTTTAAGTTCTAATAATATATCACAGTTTACTTCTTGGGCATAGCTGTTTTGAGTATGATTGATTCAGGAGACACGCGGAATAATATTTATTGTGTGGCTTTGCGAATTTAACGAACTGGCCAATTACTGTAGCCGTAGGCACATCGTGATTCCGCAATTAGTACAAAGAAATCACAATGGGCCACGTCTGGATGTTGCTTTGGACACAGTGTGCACGTGTCTTTATATAACGGGCAGTGAACACACGTAATATTATGTCATATTGAAAGTGTGCATTTACGAGTATTTACCTACATAAAAAGTATGGTGTGGTAAAGTATTTGGGACCTCTCCGGCTAGACCAGAACTGGATTTACCATCAGGCCAACGGTGTTATAGGTCAGTCTTACTAATTGGCAGGAACCTCGAGGTCTAAAATACAGAAAGGGATGTTGTTAAAATTCCCCCTTTCAGATCCACGAATTAAAAGTTAATATAGTATGATTATTTAAACTGATATTATGAAACGAAATAAAATTGAAAGTACTTACACGTATACAATATAATATAGTATTATATCCCAACCCTATTTCTGCTAAGCCCCACTTCAACGCTTCAAAAATCTCCCTATAAAAATTTTATAGTTACCTAACTAATTCTGAATAATTACAAGATAAAAAGAACTTTTTGTATACCACATTTTTAAATTTTCTGTTGAATCATATAAACATGACAACTCTGTGTATTAAGAAATACTTTTTTTGTAATTGATAGAAATACTGAATAAATATAGAATACTGAAATGTCATTTTGACATTTCATATTGATTTCCATAGTAACGTACGTATATATTAATAATTTAGTTGCTAGGACCCCTTAGCAACCAATAATACTGTTTTACTTTTTACGATTTTTTTTCCGAAATAACTTTCCATACAAAGCAGAATTAACTGAAAATGAATTCAATTCTGCTTAAAGATGGCTAAAAGTATTAAAATAATGCATTGGCATAGTGTACTGATATATTCTAAAAGTTTCAAATGTCTAGCTAGTCGGGAAGTTAGTTAAAAATCGATTGCAAGATTTTACTGGATAAACAACTACCGGACAAACAAGAATACGAGCTAAGAAAAACGTGGTAATAAAAACGTTGTAAAAAGTACAAGTAAATCAATTAGAGAAAAAACAAGCAGAAAAAAACAAAGAGAAAAGTTATATTATTAATAATTTATAGAAAAGAAATGTAATAAAAAAAAACAACAATAATTGAAAAAAATACAAATTAAACAATAAAATAGAATTTAAAAAACAGAATACATAATGCATCGCTAAAAATGTCTATATCTCTAGGAAGTGCATTGACCAGCCGCACAGCCCTCGCTATTGGTACCTGGTGAGCCTGACATGAGGAAACAGCTTTCACCCAAAATAGGTCATGGCTGCGACCATGCATGTAATTGACGGGTGCATAAAAAATCATTTTTTCTAGAATATCGGGATTGGAAACTGCCACGCGAGTGCAGAGAAAAATGCTTTAAGACCAGAAGTGACATACGAGCTTCAAGAAAATGAAAGGCGTGCATACATTGAAGAAAGTTAGTCGGAAAATACTCGTTTGAGAAGATGTCAAAAGCTAGTTAAAGTCTAGCTAGTCAGGAAGTTAATTAAAAATCTTCAATTGTCCAATACAAATCTTGGACAAACAAGAAAAAATTTGTACTGGACAAACAATAATACGAGCTAATAAAAACGTGGTAAAAAATGAATTGCTTCAAATAAAAATTGCACATAAGCAATAATATTTTTAATTTTGCTTTCGTAAGTAAATGTGTATATTACGTTGTACCTACATGTACAACCTGCAAGAAAATTAGTGCGATCATTGTGCTATGCTTTGTCTGTTTGCCCCCCAAAATATTCAAAAAATTGCCCCCCGTTGGGGCGTACGCCCACGTTGGGAATCACTATATAAAGATAATATATTAGCATCATTGAGATTTTGGAAGTTTTATATTGCTCTTCAAATTTCTTTGATCCATATTAAATCCCAACACCCACGGTGGCCGCGTGGCTTAAGCGATGGACTATAACGCCGTGAGTCCCAGGTTCAAATCCTGGGTCTGGCAAGTACACATATTGTTTTTCAATTTGTATCTGTCAGGGTATGGACCTAATAGGTTGAGCAAGTGGCTGACATCCATTTCTCGTAAAAAAACAAAATCTGTTAATATAAACCTCTACTCTGTGGAGGCCCATATGATCCTATTAGGATCGGACATGGTCGAAAGAAGAAAGAAAAAAGAAGAAATTCCACTAATCGGATAAGTTTAATTAAAATATATTATAGCGTTAAGCGTTGGCTTATAATATCGTGGGTCCCAGGTCCGAATCCTGTGTCTGGAAAATACACATATTGTTTTTCAATTTGTGTTTGGAGTCAGAGTATGGACCTAATTAATAGGTTGAGCAAGTGGCTAGCCCATTTTTTGTAAAAACAAACTTCAAACTCTGTGGAGGCCCATATGATCTTATTAGGATCGAACATAGTAAAGTAGCAGTAGTAGGTATAGCATATCTACTATCAACGTTTTCAGTCAGTTACAATTTGTTTAAATAAACTAAGAAATTAAAGATCATTGTTTAAAAAATCTGATGGTTTAAACCGGTTAACTTATTTGGTTAAGTTATTATAGATCCACCAGTAAAAATTTTCCGCTGAATGAGGGCGCCACATGCTAACATTTGACATATCATTTTACACTTTTTATACTGAGATGAGCTTAGTTCTAAATTCTAACACCTGACGATTTATTATGGTATATTTGTAGGTGTCATCGATATGAGGGTCGATGGTATTGTAAATGAAAGACGATCGTGGTTATTCGTGATGATGGAGGAGTGTGAGTTTTTTATGGTTACACAAGTACAATGGTACAATCGGTATAATAATATAAATAAACTGACAGTACATAGACTGAGATAGTCACTGACCAGGTACTTAGATTCGATTGACATGTCCGATGAATTTATTATTCGCTATTTATACAATCAAAATAATATCTACCCATTACAATTTAAGAAATAACTACATATATTAATCGATTCAGCTACTCACTGTTATTTGCATCAATGGACATACGAGTAGCTGATTATTGTATAAAATATAGATATCGCGGAAATAACCTTTGCTTACTTATTGTACTATAATTTGTCACTACGGAAATGCATATTTAAGAATTTTTATTTGCGGTACAGTATTTAATATCGCCGATCAATCTTCTGACACAGGTAATGAGTTGCTTATCGCCATATTAGTAAGCATTTTGACTACCTCGTGGAATAACACACTAACTCTAAATTATCAACTTTTCAGGAGAGCAAAAAAACCAATCAAAAAAATGTGTAGCAAAATCCGTTTATTTTATGCAAATATTATTTAAATTATAATTTATATCTTAAAAAATAATAACTATAACTTGTGATACCAACTACAATACAGGTGGATCATTATTCCATGTTATTTAAGATATTATAAAAAAATGTTATATAATAATAACTTTACTATTTATTATTTTAAATAGCATTTTGAGTATTTTTTCGAGAAAAAATCCAAAAAACAAATTCGGCTGGTGTGGTATTTTTTTCTCTGCAACAATTGCTCAAAAAACATAAAATACACTATTTTGAGTTGGTGTGTTATTCCACGAGGTGGTCGATTTGATAACAAGGGTAGTATAATACCCTGGATACCCTTGGCCCAGAATCTCATTGCTCTATCATATATGTACACCGTGTAGAGTGTATATGGTATTTTATGCCTTAACAATAATTAATTACGCTAAATACATTTCCTTTTGCATTATTTAGTTTGCCGTTTATACGTCAAATTGACTTTTGTAATATAATCATATTACCAGTAGTAGCCTGTGATCTCATTCATATTTAGAAAGTGAGAGTGGAATTGAATTACGATGTGGTTTAGTTAGATGCATAGCGACCACGCCATTACAACTATAAGTAACCGATGTAAGTTACATGTCACAAAACCAGAAAAACCGTAAAATTGTCCTATCCGTATATCAATTTTCCGATATCACATTAATTGTATAGGTTGATTTTATAGTTAAAATATACGGTTTTATTTTTTGAAAATATGTCAATTATCATTTAAATCTCAAAAAAATATTTTAAATTGTGTTTTTTTTTAAAATGTATTCTATGAATCTGTGTTAAAATACACCTACTCAATGTAGTATACCTATCATTTGCAAAGGGTGGAGGTAGGGTGTTAAGA
Source organism: Rhyacophila brunnea (assembly GCF_057557595.1). Lineage (NCBI taxonomy): Eukaryota > Metazoa > Arthropoda > Insecta > Trichoptera > Rhyacophilidae > Rhyacophila > Rhyacophila brunnea. The sequence continues at coordinate 18,278,347 of NW_028232796.1, read as the reverse complement.
TCCGACATAAAAAGTACACATTAAACTTTGTCAGTCATACTTATTTGTTTGCATTGAACTAAGAATAAAAATTGCTGGTGGTGTTGGTTAGTTTTTTCTCATTCAATTAAACCCTGCCTAGACCAAACTATCATAGTGGAGGTAGGCAGTGGAAATCCGAAAAAAATAGTGTAAACTTTGTCAGTCATATTTAATTGTTTTAATTTTATTAAAAGTTTAAATTGCAAATGGTGTTAGGTAGTATTATAAAATTCATGTTACCCGTGCCTAAACAAAACCATAATAGATAAAAAATATTCTTCTATCCATAACCTATCCGAAAATATGTATAATTTCATTGCATAATTTTAGAAATTTTATAAATGCAGAGTTTAATTGAATTTAAAAAAAATAACCAACACTACCTGCAATTTATAGTCTTGGTTCTATGAAATCAAATACGTATGACTGACAATATTTATTGTTCACTATTTATGTCAGATCTTAACAGCCTACCTCCACCCTTCACTACTGAATTACATATTGTATAATCAGTTGCATTCTTAATCTATTTTCACCTGTATTATTATGACCATAATAAGCTTTTATATACACTTCTTATTTCATTACTACTGACATTACAAAAAATCACTATCTCAATTTATTTATGGAAACGTATCGCAAAGAATGTCAGAAGTGTTACATAAATACCTTCATTTAGCAGTGTTTTCCTGGCATTACAAAAGGATATCCTGCTGGAGCCGGGCATTACAATCACATATCAAGAATACCCGCCGTATACAGTTGAATTTGTTCTACATTATTATTACGAATCACAAGCAGAAGAAACGTGCGAATGCGTAGGTAATAATAATATATACATGCTTTAAAATAATAATATAGTCTCTGAAGACGTCGGAAATCGTGGGCGTACGTACATTGCCCACCATCAATAACTATAATATTGTAGTTTTTCCTGTACGTAGAGTTACATGAATAATCACTGTCCATTAGTTATTATTTAACAGAAGCATGGACATACCAATAATTTGACGAAATGTTTTGAGTTATGCGTATAAAGTAAACAATGTATAAAACTTACTTGTAAGTGTATCACTACCTGAAATTAACAGTGAAAAAAATCTATTTTGAGATAAAAAAGGTATGAGATTTAAAAAAACATGTAATACCCTATTTTTAATAAAAATATCAATGTTGCTATATTATTATTAAAAAATGTTTCATAAATTCCAAGCAATAGTAGGATAACTCATATATTTAACCCACTGTTAATAATGTTATTTACAAATATCAACTATTATAAACTGTAGAAAAAATAAAATAAACGTAAATAGTTAAGGGGGGACATGCTCAGCGTAGGTCAAAATGGAGCTTTTGTTCTATTTTGTACCGTTTAAAATAAAAATAAATCGGTTAGGTACATGTTCAAACACGCGCGTTAACATCATTTTACTCCCTACTTCAATTATAGTTTGTCAATTTATGGCTACGGCCGTATGTTGTAGCTTAACCACTGGGGAATGCCAAAAGAAATGGCGTATTTAAAAAAAACACTACCTTATTCTTAGGTCAATAATTATTATAAATCAATCATTATTCGTAGGATGTTTATCACACTTGAGTGGTCAAAGATATAGCTTATAATTGGTATCTTTAGAATTATCTTCAAATGTGTTAATCTTGCCCATTTTTTGAATAACAAAATTCCTAATTCTTGTCAAATTTGGGATCACAGAGATTATCAATATAATTTTTTATCGTAAATATTTCACTATAATAATGTCGATATAAATTATACTGATGATTTTATAAATGCGTTTAAAAATTAATAAATGTAAAAAATCATAACACCACTGCACATTTATGTACTGAAATATGACTATATTCTAACACATTAGAGCGAGAGGTTTAAAAGAATACTATTTTATGTAATAAAAATACTTTATGCAGTCATCAAATGTTTAAAATAAATATAAAGGATAATAAGGCTTCATAATTATATAAATATATTATCTACAACGTTTAAGGTATGTCCAGGATCATGCTTTGAAAATAGAAAAAAGCTCCATTTTGACCCACGCTGAGCATGTCCGCCCTTAACGATTTGATTTGAACGAAACAAACATTAAAGTTCAATTAATATCTCAAAACTAGTATTTTTGACTTATCCCACTGTTGCTATCAGTTAGTGATATTATGATTTTATTAAAAATACAGTTGGATTTTAGTTTATATAATAGGTTTTAATTTAAAAAATAAGTTTAGCTTACCACTGTAGGATTATTTATTTTAATTACACATATTTACGTAGTGAGATATAATGACATTCAATACACGTGAATTACGAGGTTACAAGTGATCCGTTTTTTTCCCATACCATGTTCGATCCCATGAAAATCATATCGGCTTCCATAGAGTGGAGATTGTATTGACAGATTTTTTTTTACGAGAAATGGATGTTAGCCACTTGTTCAAACCTTGAAAAACAACATGTGAATTTTTTTAGTCTCGAGACTCGAACTCGGAACCGTCGATATTATAAGCCGATGAGGAACTGCTCCGCCATTCATGGGCGTTTGACATCTAGTATGAACTATGGTAGTTTATGCGACGGCTTGGATAACAAGCAAAAATTGTATTAATCGGAATACCTAGTGTGAATTTAATAACACGTAGTTAGAATAATGCAGCATACTGTTTTATCGACTGACGTAAACATTTGTCACTTTACTGACATTTACGTTCGACTGATAAACTCTGTCTAAATGTTAATGTGTCTCTATTATATAACATTTATAAATTAATTATAAGTCATTAAAGTACGTGACAAAACGGAACATGACAAAACAGAACATGACAAAACAGAACATGACAAAACAGAACAGTGACAAAACAGAACAACGATAAATATAACTATGACCTTTCAGGAAAAGTTTAATTTAATATTGAAATTGTCCTATCTCTATTGTGTTGATAGATTTTTAATACCATAGATTTTCAATACGCCATAATAAATCAAATTATATACAGTGTTGCCGTACAGTATATAATATAGTGTTGCCGGCAAGCTTAAGATATCTCATCTTAATCAATATAATATATTCAAAATGATTGGGTGACTAGGTACAACGAAATAATGACCTAACCTAACCGAACCTAAATAGATTCCACAAAAATTATTGTTTAATTTTCCCCCTGGCTATTCTGTTTTGTCACTGTTCTCTTTTGTCATGTTCTGTTTTGTCCGGTTACCCTTTTGTCACGGTTATACTTCTTCTTCTATAGTATACATGTAAGAGATACGCCTAAACTTTTCCCAATCACGTCTTAGACACCATGATGACCGCGTCATTTAATAAACATGCCGTCAGATAATTAAAAGTGGTAATGTATAAGGTTAAATTGTTAGTGAAGCTTGTTTTCGATTCCTGGATTACGCAGACAATATTGCATGACAGGGAGCGAAGATATTATTACGCTAGTTTTAAACCAGTTGAATTCGTCGTAAAAGCTGTGAAATTAATATATCTCAATTCGCTATGAAGTTTTGCAATTCAATACAATAAGATTGCCATAGGAGAAAACAGATTCAATTCTACTCAATACATAATGACAACATTAATAAATTAACCGTGCAAAAATGAAATTATTTCGTAATGCATTTTTTTTAATTAACCCATTACCCTGCTGTGTAAAATTTACACTATTGATGAAATTTGATTTCACTAGCGTCTTGCGACTTTATTGTTTTTCCCAATTTCCGTTCATTGCAGTTAAATTAATTAAAAATGTTTGTGATTAACTAAGATTTGGTTGATCTCATTGTCTGAAAAATCGATACAACAATGTTGCTTTTAGCCTAGTCATGGTTTGACGAGGATTTTGTAATGAAAAATTGGTAAAAAGGGTAATTAAATGATTTTCGTTCGAAGTTACTTTGGTAACCATTATTCTGTCAGAAATGGTGATGTTAAAAATATTCCAAAATACTTTTACAGAATAGAGAGAGATACCTACTACAGAATATGTTACTGGATCATCGAAGTGTGTCAAATAATTTATTTACATCCACATCCAACAATAAATTGTCACTCTATTCTTTTATTATTATATGGTGTGTCAAACAAATTGTTTTACATACAAGTAAATAAAAAAAAAACTAACATAAATTATGTAGGTACTTAATTAAACTTTTTTTATTCAATTAATAATACACGAGCTATAATAATGTGGAATTAATTTTTGAAGAAAAATAATTCAGACACCTCAGAAACATACCTATAAATAATTGCAAGATAAAAATAACTTTTTATTACAACGTTTTAAATTTTCTGTTGAAACATATAAACTTGACTTGACTAGCTTAAACGATCAAAAAAAAATCGTGGGTCGGGATGTGAAGTCAGATAAGTCACAAATTGTCATTTTGAGATATAGCAAAAACAAAGTTCAAAAAATTCCCCACATTCCCCTAATTATAGTTATGTTTTTTTTATGAGTAACAAATCAAAGTACATGTAATTTGCTTTCAATTATATGTCCTAGAAGTATTCTAACTATTTTTATTCATTAAAATTTAATTGGTTTAAAAAAAAGGGAATTCACTTACCTGGATTTGCACAAAAAAATATTGACTTACCTTACTACGCACAAAGTAATATTATTATTTTTTCATGTAAATCCGATTAATATTAGCAATAAAACACACATTTTATACATATATCTTATTTGTTTATTGAACAAAATATTATATAAATTTAAAATTAGAATTTTTATAACTTATTTTTACTTTAATGTTATTTAAGTAGTGAAAAGGCACACAAACCTGAATATTATAAAGGTTCATCGTTATCATTAAACTTCAGTACGGATTTCTTCAATTGTATCAGGTTAAATATCCCTGACTGTCTCAGATGTCTCAAGTGACTCATAAAATTCTCTATAATAAGGTGAAATGTATGGAAGTAAGTCTATCAAATGCTTCGTCTTGTCTCGTCTTATATATGAAATTTGTTAAAATGCAGTCGTCTCGTCGAGAGTTCTTTTAAATTTCACTATTCCCGGTTCGTGTTTGTTGAATTAAAGCCACTTAACATCTCTCCAAACAAACTTATTCCCATATATTGTGTCTATACGATACGAGTAGTCAAAACAATCTGCACGAGTTATTTCAGTGACTTGAAAAAGATTTTTCTTTGCAGTCTCGCATATTGATTTGGCCCAATCATGAGGATGTTCGATCGTTCCACCAAATGTCTTTTTTTTCTTCTCAATTATGCGATGGTCACTATCGCACTCCATATGTGTGTGGCCAGGGACAGGGGAAAATCGTTAGATTCACCAAGATCAACATTGAGTAGGTATGACGTTTGAAGATAAGCCAACCATGAGTAGTAAGGTAAGTCACACAAAACGTTGACTTATCTAGTAATAGTATAGTGGCATTCATATCTCATTTTTGCTGTTTTGTGACTTACCTGACTACACATCCTGACCCACGAATTGTACTTGACATGACATATTGATTTCCATAGTAACGCACGTATATATTAATAATTTAGTTGCTAGGACTCTAGACCCCTAGTAATCAATAATGGTGTCGAAATAACTTTTCATACAAAACAGAATCAACTGAAAATGAATTCAATTCTACTCAAAGATGGCTAAAAGTATTTAAAAAATGCATTGGCATCGTGTTCTGATATATTATAAAAGTTTCAAATGTCTATCTAGTCGGGAAGTTAGTTAACAATTGATTGCAAGATTTGTACCGGACGAAGAACCACTGGACAAATAAGAATACGAGCTAAGAAAAACGTTGTAAAATATTGGTACCGACTACCGAGCGGTAGTCCTGCCAATATGATTTATCAATTAAGCAACCTGTACCTGCTATACTTAATCAGGTCAAATTTAACTAATAACTATGTGTTAAAGGTATTATCCAAATTCGTTAATATTGACGATGATCGAAAATATATTTTTCCAAAAATTTAGATACCTACTTAACTTAATGAAAACTGTAGAAATAATGTTTAGTAGAGGAAGGACATATTAAGATCTCTTATGTATTTGTAACGGTGTTAGTGTCATTTAAAAATAACGATACCAACACATAAATGAGTTGCCTACACTACCAGAACAATCTGACACCATTCTACCTATTTATATAACAAGAAATATGTTAAAATATTTTTTATTCAGTAGACGTTTGCTTTACGGAAAACGGATAGGAAGTGTTGCGATTTTTGTCGTTTTCCACTTAAGCAACAATTATTAGATTTTGTAATTAATTATATATTAAAATAAATGGTTATGATATATTTTATTTAAATTTATTTTATCGCCGTCCGGTTGTAAAATAATCTAGTCTAGTCATTTGATATGCTGCACATTCTATTTTATGACGAAAGTTATTTCTTGTTGACCAATTATTATTTTATACGATATCGATCAATAACATATATTTGTATAATATACGTATTGCAGATTACCCCGGCATATGTAACCGATATATTATACCCACACTTCCGCTTTGGATCGAATGAAATGTAAAAGTTTTTGGTCAGCATAATAATAAATATGTAAAATAACAATCATTCGATAAAATCTTTCAACGACACACTATATTTCTGCAGGCCCATTCAGTCCACACGTAGAAAATGTGCTTTGCAAGAAGACAGACAATTTTTGAGGGTGGTAAAAATGATATTTTTATTTAATTTATTACTTATTACGTTTTAAAAAAATACCATATATGTTCACCGTCGGCATTTACAATCTTCAGTTCACAGTAAATCTTCTGGCAGATAATTGGTCACTTTGCATGAATCATTCATTAAATTACTTATATTAAAATATAAATACAAGAAATGCACCACGAAACGTTAAACATCTGGTACCTAGTTAAGATATTCCTTACCTTACGGGTTGCCAGACTTTTTTGGTTTACGGTGGCCTTTGGTTAATCAGGATTTTCCCAATAAGCCCAAAGTGATTTTTCCTATCCAAAACCATCAACAAGTCAACTTGTTTTTTTTGTAAGACTTCCACATTTAAAACAAAAATCGCGGAAAAAATAATCGTCATCATCAGGGGCGCGACAACCCGGTGTGGGTCCTGGCCTCCTCCAACAGCTCCCTCCACCTGTCCCTATCCAGTGTGGCCGCTTTCCAATTTGGTACCACCAGAATACGGCAGTCACTGGCAGCTCCATCTAACCAGCGAATCTTTGGCCTCCCTCTTCTTCTACGTCCTATTGGATTGCTGGACATCACTATCTTTGCCGGTTCATTGTCATTCATACGGTGCACATGACCTAGCCATAGCAGTCTCCCAATCTTAATTGATTGAACTGCGCTGCAATCTTTGTACAGCCCGTAGAGCTCAGCATTATATCTTCTCCTCCAATTGGTGCCATCCCTGATCGGTCCATATATACGGGGGAGAATTTTTCTTTCAAAGATGTTCAGGGCTCGTTCATTTCTCGGAAAAAATAATACCTTATTATTTTTATTTGTATCTACATTTTACTCTACCGTTTACAATAATTTCTGTGCAGCCTAAATATATATATATATTTACAAATGTAAAACTATATTTTTCTACTTATATTATGTTTTAAAAAAAGATACTTAAAGGTTTTTTTTTTATAATTTTTAAATATTTCAGGGGTGGCTTTTGGGGCGGGTCTGTTCCTTTGCTAGGTATTATTGTATTATTTAATATTTTAATTGCGGGGTACTGTATGATATCGTTACACGCATTGCGTTTACGTATATTACATAGTTTAATGGTACGAGTTTTTACATTTTTGATATGTAGATACATAATATGAACAAACAACAACTATAGAAAGTAATTGCAAACTAACCAGGAAGCATTATTTACATGGAATGATTGTTTATCTGTCCCAGTAACGTCACGATCTGAAGAGATCCAGGGGGCCCACCTCGATCGATGTAATCCCGGCCGATCGATATAATCTTTGATGGCCGATACAAATCTCCGTTTCGAATCTTTACCCATCGAAACCCGCAACGTGTAGTAGGTACTTTAATTTTTGTTAAATTGTTATTAAATTTTTATTCGCGATATAAATATTGACATACAAATTATAATTAATTCTGTATTATTGACAAAAGAGTTTGAACCAGGGGTGGAGAATCTTTTCATGTTGTAAGTTGTAATAAAGTTATATGTAGGTAATGTAACAAGGCCGCAGACAAGTAACTTCAATTGAATGCACTTCAAATGTACATTATTTTGTATAAATCGAAGTACATACTATATAACCAGTCGAAAATGGAGATTATTTAATGTGATGTAATTTGGTTTGATTTAGGACAAATAAGTACACAAGTGAGTTTTATTTTGGAAATTAATTATTTTCACGTAACAAAAATGTATATCAATTTTTAAGTTAGATAACTAATCTTTAATGCGATTAGAAATTTTATACTATCGACTGAGATGATGAATGAGAATGAGAATTAATTGAAGTTTTGTTAGTGTTGTTAGCCTTATAAACTTTTAGTATTACACCACTTGATTGTGATTCTGTGACGATTTTAGTATGGCTGAATTAGTAGCCATAGACAAATAGATATTTTGTACGTTGGCGTAATGAAACATGTAGTCATCTTTGGCAGCTATTATTACGTTGGCACGTAATTTTTTGACTAGCTTGAATGAAATATTACACAGGATACGTTAGGTATAAGCTATTTTTGTGTGATTGTTTTTGCATTGTCTTCAAAATCTATTTTGGCTTGTAACACTAATTTAACGAATTTATCTCAGTGCCTGACGAATAACTGTCAAACTCATCAAATTTAATACAAAGAATCTTCAACGTGAAACGAGTGCAGCTAATTTGATCATAAGGCTTAAAAGTAACCCATTTAAATTAGAATATAAAGACTCCATCTTGATAGAAGAAGGCATTCAAAATTTCTGATCTGAATATATTTTCGTAGAAATCATATTAATTTAAATACTTAATTATGTATTTAATTGAATAACCATTTATATACTGACCACACACGTTAATTTACCGTCCAAATGTGTAAAAATACTAGCCAAAAAATATTAGTCGAGTTTGAATGCAGTCGGTTCTTCGCGTGTTGAGATTGGTCCCATTTTCCGAGCGATGATGTAGGCTCCGGGCCAAAAGCGAGAACAATTTTATTCCAAATTCAAATATGATTATCTATCCGCGGAAGGCAATTCAAAATTTAACGATCACCGTGATGGAAGATGGAGTAACTGTACTGCACCTGACTTTGACTTCTCCGGGTGCCTTCGGGCGAAATCGGCAGGGCTGATAATATAGCGAACTTGCCTTATTGTTCTAAGTTGTTTTAACAATTTCACCAGAACTTGTATCATCTTGTATTTTCATTGATTATTTTGTAATTTTTTTAGAATTGACTCTGCCCCAAGATTTTGAATATATTATTTACTATAATATATATAATAAAGTTATGAACAATCGCGAGCCATTTCACGTTCATTTTTACAAAACTTTTCAGTCGATTCATCAATGCCAAGGATTTCTTTCTTTCTAATAGTTTGTCTATTGACATGTTCAATACCTCCATCCAAGTACTCAAACATTACAGTGCATAGTCCTTTTTTTGAGTACCTACATACTCAATTTTTCTTTTTTTTTGTAATTTAAAATTTTAAAGTATGATGTCATATGGAGAGTGAGCAGATCTCTAATTTGTCCTTGCAAAATTAAGACGTCAAACTAATAAACTTTCTCATATTCGTAAAACTGTCAATGCAATCATCGACTGGTCTTTTTGGGAAGGTTTTTTTTGATCCAATTTGTGTTCGCCACTTGATATATTATATATATACTTATTATATAATATTATATACTTGAATCTTATATTGTATGACTCACTTTATTCTGAAATAGTTTGATTATAGACTTGCTTAATCCTCCGCCCAAGAAGTCAATCGTAAGGTTACATAGATTTTGTTAAAACATAGACGAATAATATTAAATACTTATAAAAATTAGTAGACATTTTTTGGACCAACATTTAAAAAAAATAATCACATTTTTTTAGTAATTAAAACAATATCAAACGAATCCATTATTTTGGAAACACATATGGATAGCGTGGAAGATTCTTGTCAAAAACTATGATGTGCTAATGCTTATTGTACGTAAGTAGGGATTGGCAATACACTCTGTAAGGTAGGCGCTGAAATGTGCTTGCCAAAAGCTAATTCGATGCAGCCGTAACAACTCCGCTGCTTAGCTATGGGATAAGTATGGTTTGGCAATGCGCCCCCGAGCTGTTGCGCCATGGATGATGTAACATGATGTAAAAATATGTATTGGTCATTCTCGGAAGTGATACGCTATTTACAAAGATATTTAATTATGTTATCGTATATGTGATGACCCTATCGATTCCATAGAGAACACACTTTATTCTCTCTTACCTAACAATGCATTATTACTACGATGTTCCTGCCGCTGTAAGTCTCGATTCGCTGTTAAAAGTTTAAAGTCTTTTCAGAATGGCGAGTGGAACATCTGCTTGTTTATCGTTCGTGTTGTTACGATTTAAAATGTTATTATATGGAGACTGCTGGAGATGTTTCGCCATTTTTCCCGAGTCATCTTTAACCGAATCGCGGATGAGCCATATTTTATTGTCAACCCTATAAATACCGGGTTGTTGGATATATATTGCATTTATTCTCTGCAATTAATGCAATCTAAATAGTCAATGGTAGTTTCTCTAAAATTAAAAAGTGTACTAATTTGAAAATATAAATGTAAAAACAGTACAGAAAAATACACTTGTAACTGATAAATGCGGGCCTCGAGGGTTTCATTGGTCAGCTAGAACTTGAACTGTAAAAGAACCGTACCACATCCTCTGATACTCTCCTGAAATGCGTATTGAAAGAGAAGAGTAGTTCAAATTGGTTTAACCACCTATAAAGCCCACGTTGGTCGCCACAGTAGATATTTTAAAGCATTAAAAAAATCATGTCGCCATACTCGACCGTGACTGCGACTTTTTGATTATTTTTGTTACTTATAGCTGTTTCTCCAAACTCCTCTATGATTAAGACGACGTGTGGTGTGGGGTGGATTCAGTGGTGGGGTAATATTATACTGTAATTGGTAATAGTAATGACGTGTGTAAAAGAATGACAATTTGATTCATAAGAAGTATTAGGCATGCCTAGAGTTGGATATTCCCCGAGAAAATCTCAATCTCGAGATTCGGGATTTCCAGAAATTATGAAATTTTGAATTCTCGAGATTCAGGATTTCCAAAAAAAGAATTCTCGAGAATTCTGGAGATATCGGGAAATTTAAAAAACCCTGTAAAAATCTTAAAATCAGTGTAAAAACAGATAAATTCCAAAAAATATGATTTTTTTTATTTATGTAAAAATACAAACAAAATAGAAGTAGGAAAACAAAAATAATTCAAAACACTACTTCTTAAAATCTAATTTAAAAAAAAACACAAACTGTCAATCGCTGCGTCTGACAATCGCGTACGCTTTTGAGACATAAAATTCCTTGACGTTGCAAAAATTGCGCTCATTTTGAATCGACGTTGGCTTAATTGTGTTAAATGCCCCGATCAGTCTTTGAACGTTTTGTGTTTTTTATCCACTTTTTTCAAATAGAACATCGTTTTTTCAATTATTATTTGATAATAAAGAAATCCCGAATCCCGAGAAAAGATTTTCGAGATCCAGGATTTCCCGAAATGTTAAAAATTTCAATTCTCGAGATTCGGGATCGAAAATCTCGAAAATTTCTCGAGAATTCCCGAAACCCACATCTAGGCATGCCGGTGGATGAACTATTCGAGAACGTTAATATGTTGGATATAAGATTCCATGGAAATGTATGATGTAATTATTTTATTCACTCTTCGAGGTAAACCATTTGTTATAATAAAATCTATTTTTACAACGTTTTAATTATCTCGTATTCTTGTTTGTCCGGTGGTTGTTTGTCCAGTACAAATCTTGCAATCGATGTTAAAGCAACTTCCCGACTAGCTAGACATTTGAAACTTTTAGAATATATCAGAACACGATGCCAATGCATTCTTTTAATACTCGTACTTTTAGCCATCTTTGAGCAGAATTGAATTCATTTTCAGTTAATTCTGTTTTGTATGGAAAGTTATTTCAGACAAATCCGTAAAAAGTAAAAGACTATTATTGGTTGCTAAGGGGCTGGTACTAGCAACTAAATTATTAATATATACGTGCGTTACTATGGAAATCAAATTGAAATGTCAAAATGACATTTCAGTATTCTATATTTGAGCATATTGAGCATAATAATTCAACAGAAAATTTAAAAACGTTGTATTTAAAAAGTTCTTTTTATCTTGTAATTATTTAAGTTATTACGCACAACCACTAATTTTTTGGATTTTGGATATGCACACATTATATTAAGAAAACGGGACTAATCTTTTATAGTGAGTCATTGCTTTGCTGGTGGTTACAGCTCTATCTCGATGTATATAGGTACTTCTAATTACAAAGTCAATAAGTTTTACACCGTCGCGGATAGACTGCGTCTAGTTACACTGACTGTTGGTGATGTTATTTTTATTATCGCCCGAGACAGTACATTTTTTGCCTTTTTCTGAGATGTTACTATAATGAAAATAAATATTAAAATGACCGTTACTAAATTAAAAGGGAGATTAGATCATGGGGCCATGATTTAATAATATTCAGTTATAAAAAAAGTATGTAGCAGTAAGTATAATATAAAAATATTTTTGAAGGAGTGGACGGTCTGGCTAATATTATATACTCAATTAGTGAGAATTAATATGCATATTTTAAAGTTTTTCGTATAGTTCTAAGACTGGTTTGAACTGTTTCCTGGTCCCCTTTTAAATATTCTGACGAATCGATTGTCTCATTTGCGCAAAAAAATGCCTCTGTGCATATATTAATAAAATAAAAATGCCTACTAATAATATTATATCACGTCACAATAATTGTTCAATGCAATAATAACAACTAAGCGTCGACAGTTTTATCTAGTTTCAGAAATTATAATTTATAATATAGGTAATACTATAAATAAGTCTAATCGATAGTTTGGTTAAAGTAAAATTCTACGATGAACACATGTGAAATTATACCAAGGGAATCTTAGATTGTACTTGGAATAGAGATGTCACATAGCAAATAAAAGAGAGTTGGTAACTGGATAAGATAATCTAAAATAAGCTCTAATCGTGCTAAGATAAGGTTTGACACCAGTGGCGAAGGGTGGAGGTAGGCTGTTAAGATCCGCCATAAATAGTGCACATTAAACTTTTTCAGACATACATATTTGTTTTCATTGAACTAAGACTACAATTTACAGATAGTGTTGGTTAGTTTTTAAAATTCAATTAAACCCTGAGAAACCAAGCCATAATAGATAATAGTCCAAAAAATACATGTGTATCTATAAAATATCTAAAATTATACAATTAAATCATACATAACTTTGAATATTTTATAAATAGAATAATATTTTTTATTTATTATAGTTTGGTTTAGTCAGGGCTTAATGAATTAAAAAAATTAACCAACAATATGTGTAATATGTATATTTAATCCAACGAAAACAAATAACTATGAATGAAAACTTAAGTACCCACAATTTTGTCGTATTCCCCAAATTAGACCAAAACTATTATGGTTTCGTTTAGGCATGGCTTAATTGATTTTTAAAAACTAACTAACACCATCTGTAAATTGTAGTCTTAGTTCAATAAAAACAAATACATATCACTAAAAAAGTTTAGTGTGCACTATTTATAGCGAATCTTAACAGCCTACCTCCACCCTTCGCCACTGTTTGACACCATATTTGTTTTGTTGTGGCGGAAAGTGTTGTTAAATCGTGACGGTCCAGATCCGTGAGAGAGTTGAACTTATCGGTCAATCCTTTACTGCTCCAACGATGCGCGATGCGCATGCGCAAAACAGTCTCAAATCATAATAATGGAGATGCGCAGTGGCATACTAACTCTTGCAGGGTCATGAGGCACGAAACCCGCCGGTGATGAACCAGTCATTGTATCGATATGCAGCTGGATGCAAGTTCTGCAGCGGAAACTACTTATTTTTTTACAGTTTTAAATGAATTGTAAACAGTTCGAATAATACGTGGGGTTGCTGACAAATGTTGGTAAGTCGATAATTTAGGTTTTCGGAGTTAACAGTTGTAGAGGTTTTGTATATAACCCTACAACTGTCATGTTATTGTCTATGGTCATTTATATACCATAGACAACAACGCAATGGAAATGATACAGTTGTCTTTCGGCCTTCTTACAATGTAGTCGACACGCGCCACTGTTCCGCGTCTCTCACTATATCTAAATTCCAAAGTATAATGTAAACCTTTCAACTCAAACTAAAACCAATGTGGCAGTCTTTTCTCAGTGTCACGTTATCCGAACTGTATTATCATATTAAAGAAAATACCAACTCGTGTATTAGTCATCACTGCCCGAACATATTATGTCACACACATTCAACCAACTTTCTGAACTTAAACATAACATCGGGGGTAAGAATAACACTACGTTCAACCGTTATGTAAGTGTATTTTATTTTATAGCATACATATTAATATATTGACACATCATCAGTTGTTAATTCAAAATACCTAAATTACTGAGTTACCAACTTTTGGCAGGAGCCCCACAAATGGTGTTTATATTCTAGTTTGAACAGTTATTCGGTTATGCGTGAAGATGGGATATTAGAAAACAGTCACATACCTTCTCCAGGACAATCAGCCATCTACTTGGAAAATTCATAAGTAGATTCTGGTTATCGATGAATATGGCCACAAACAGCTGAAATTTGAAGTCATAACCTACGCACAGCTTATCAATTTCCTGATGGTAATTATCATATAACGGAAAATTTATGTAAAATAATCTAGTATCCACAACTAACCCGTCACTGGCAATTGACTCAGTATTTCGTGATTATCACGAAATGTCATAAAACCCCGACATAATTCTATTCCTTCATTAATTCTCGACTTGTACAGAATCATAAAATCTGTTCCTTTCGCTCAGAGTGCTTACACGCAGTGATTCTCAACCGGGCATCCGTAGAATTCTAAGGTTCCGTGATCCATGCCAAGGCTACGTCTAAATTAATTGTACATACATTTCACCGAATACATTATCGCCGTGAACTTTTGTACCGATAACAGATGGCAGTAAGTGTTATTAGACCAAATGACGCGTTTTTCGTGGCATTTGACCGAATAGTAATTTTGTACGCGCGTGCATTTTTAAAAAACACAAATTTTATTATATTGATAGTGAGTGATGATCTCTAATTGAATTGAAATATATAATTTGACATTGATTTATAATAAATGTTTTATAATTATTACTGTAGGTAATAACGGGCAATGCTTCTTTTTGAGCAACACCCACAATGGCCGAGCGATTACACGTCACGCCTATAATGTCGCAGGTCCTGGTTTTGAATCCCGAGTCTGGCAAAAATTCACATATTGTTTTTCAATGTGTGTTTGGAAGTAGAGTATGGACTTAACTTAAACAAGTGGCTTACATCGATTTATCGTAAAAAATCTGCTAAAACAAGTTCCACTCTGTGAAGGCCCATATAACCACATATAACCGTCTTAGAATCGAACATGGTTAAAAAAAACCCACTCGGGAAATTAATACTGTGTTACCCAGGAAGGATTACCTGAGATTTAACTGCTTCAGGGATTCCACAAACGGTTGGGAATTACTGGTTTATATGAACAGCCGCTGACTTTGTTTCCCACCAATTTGTATTGTACCACCATAGTGCTAGACAGGTTTCTATACCATCGTTTCCTTATTGAGGAAAGCACAAGTTGGCCATTAATAGACGCCATTCTGAACATTTAATTGCCGGTTTGTTAATGGATTTAATATAACACCATTGCAGTGAGTGAATCAAATAAATTATTGAAGGTATCTTGATTTATTTATATATTTTCAAATACATAAAACAAGTAAGCACTAAATTTTAATTGATTCATGGTTGTTATCCCTACTTTGAGTGTTACTATTGGAGCCCCGCATTTAACCAGTGGTAGAGTACCACTTATAAAGCCGCGGGTGTTGAGTTAAAAACCATACGTCTGCCAATTTACACGCTGTTTTTCAATGGATCCAAAACATGGAGCTAACAGGTTGAGCACATGGCTAACATCCATTTTTCGTAAGTTTGATAAAAAAAACATCTTTCGGGAGAATAAGAAGAATGACTGAAAAGGTTTTGATATTGACATACAATATTTGTTTCTATTCAATACAGGGTTCGCAAAAGGTTTAAAAATATAAGATTATTTTTATTATAGAACATACATAATTTTGAAAAACGTTAGTAAAATTCCTAGAAAAAAAATCTACAAAAATAGTTGGACTGTGTGGGGGACTGGAACCCACGTCTTTCACTTTTCAGGTGAGTATTCTAGCTTTTATTGAGGTACTTCAAATTCCGTCACTCGAAAGGCGATCAGATTTATAAGCAATAATTAAGGTAAATAATTCAATTCAATTCATTTATTTTTTTAACATATTGTGGACATTACAAATTATAAGTTTAAGACGTTCACAACATGACATTTAGAAACAAAGATATATAAATATAACAGTATTACATAAAAAAAGAGATATATCAGTAGATGAATTACATAGGTACAAGGAAGTACACCGGATGAGTTAAGCAAACCCTATTTTAAGATTTTATAAAACAACATCCACCTAAACTCATTCTCACGTAGGTGGAATATATCAATACCCGAAGAAATTTCGTTGAACATAGTTATCACTCTCCCAATTGGCATTACCAGTGGCAGGTTGGTTCTGCACTTACTTAATTAACTAACTTAATTATAACCGACGTTTAGCCATCACCAAGTTTATTGTTGACGTTCTTGCACTTGCAAATAATA
This sequence comes from Rhyacophila brunnea, assembly GCF_057557595.1. Lineage (NCBI taxonomy): Eukaryota > Metazoa > Arthropoda > Insecta > Trichoptera > Rhyacophilidae > Rhyacophila > Rhyacophila brunnea. The sequence goes on along the minus strand of NW_028232796.1, from coordinate 18,261,345 downwards.
ACAATCTCAGAGACATACCTTATAGAAAAAGTCATAGAAATAATGCAAAAGGTGGATTGGCACAATATTTTTTTAAGTACAATGCATTTTCTATAATAATCTTCTTATTGTGCCATCCCCTAGCGGAGGTTGGCCACCATCAAGGCGATCTTATCATTGTCGTCTGCTACCCGGAACAGTTCAGTGGAGCTGCACTCGTACCAATCACGGAGGTTTTTAAGCCACAAAATGCGGTGCCGTCCTCTGCTACGCTTACCGTTGATCTTTTCTTGAATGACAAGTTGGGGAATGCTGTACTTTTGTTCTCTCATAATGTGGCCGAGGTACTGTGGTTTCCTGGTTTTGATACTACGTAAAACTTCTCGGTCTTTCCCCATTCGATTGAGACCTTCAAGATTTGTCACCCGGTCAGTACAGGGAATTTTGAGGATGTGTCTATACAGCCACATCTCGAAAGCTTCAAGTCTTCGTGACATCTCTTGGTTTAGCGTCCATACTTCCATACCATAGAAAAGAATTGAGAGAACATAACAACGTACCATACGCAGTACCATACGCCACCATATACCATCTATAATAATAGTCATGCAATAATTTAGAGTGTTATCCAACTTTTAGTTTTAGTATAGATCTACAATAACAATAGATCGGTAGGTACTCATAAAATAAATTGATTATAACCCTATCTAGATGTACAGTTAGAGTCTCTGGTTTGGAGGTCAGTTATAAACGTATTCATGTGTGACCATTGTATTCATAACAATATAATATTTTACTGGTACAACTTTAATCTTACCTAAACGGTAAGCCTATAGTTTGGTAAGATCCATGTCTTCCTATGTAAGTGCTTTTTACCAGACCTCTGCACGGTTAGCCCGAAGATCCGCTTACTCACTATCCGGCCACCGAAGCAGCGGTCTTTCAACATACTTGGACAAAAATGGTCGTGTGGTGAATTGGATGAGAGAATAGATTCACAAGCATATTAAAAAACTATTACTTATACACTGATATATTGTGTTACTAAACAATATTAACGAATTGATCTTCCACAAATAGCGCTTAAGGGGGGACATGCTCGTCGAAGGTCAAAATTGAGTTTTTATTGTATTTTCAAACCATGATCCTGGACACTCCTTAAACGTTGTAGATAATTTATTTATATAATTTTGAAGCCTTATTATCCTTTATAGTTATTTTAAACATTTGATGACTGCATAAAGTATTTTTGTTACATAAAATGGTATTCTTTTAAACATCTCGCTCTAATGTTTTAGAATATAGTCATATTTCGGTACATAATTGTGCAGTGGTGTTAAAATTTTTTACATTTATTATTTTTTAAACGCATTTATAAAACCATTAGTATAATTTATTACGAGATAATTTTTGTAAAATATTCACGATAAAAAATTATATTGATAATCTCTGTGATCCCAAATTTGACAAGAATAATGCATTTTATTATTCAAAAAATCGGCAAGATTAACACATTTGAAGATGATTCTAAAGATACTTATTATAAGCTATGTCTTTGACCATTCAAGTGTGGTAAACATCTTATGAATAATGATTGCTTTATAATAATTATTGACCTAAGAATAAGGTAGTGTTTTTTTGAAATACGCCATTTCTTTTGTCATTCCCCAGTGGTTAAGCTACAACATACGGCCGTAGCCATAAATTGACAAACTATAATTGAAGTAGGGAGTAAAATGATATTGACGCGCGTGTTTGAACATGTACCGTTTAAAAAAAAATAAAAAAAAATTCGGTTAGGTACATGTTCAAACACGCGCGTTAAAATAATTTTACTCCCTACTTTAATTATAGTTTGTCAATTTATGGCTACGGCCGTATGTTGTAGCTTAACCACTGGGGAATGCCAAAAGAAATGGCGTATTTTTAAAAAACACTACCTTATTCTTAGGTCAATAATTATTATAAAGCAATCATTATTCATAAAATGTTTATTACACTTGAATGGACAAAGACATAGCTTTTAATAAGTATCTTTAGAATTATCTTCAAATGTGTTAATCTTGCCGATTTTTTGAATAATAAAATGCCTATTTCTTGTCAAATTTGGGATCACAGAGATTATCAATATAATTTTTTATCGTGAATATTTTACAAAAATTATCTCGTAATAAATTATACTTATGGTTTTATAAATGCGTTCAAAAAATAATAAATGTAAAAAATCTTAACACCACTGCACAGTTATGTACCGAAATATGACTATATTCTAAAACATTAGAGCGAGAGGTTTAAAAGAATACTATTTTATGTAACAAAAATACTTTATGCAGTCATCGAATGTTTAAAATAACTATAAAAAATAATAGGCTTCAAAATTATATAAATAGATTATCTACAACGTTTAAGGAGTGTCCAGGATCATGGTTTGAAAATACAATAAAAACTCAATTTTGACCTTCGACGAGCATGTCCCCCCTTAATAACACGGACTAAAGTAAACAAATCAAAGTAAACGAAGAAATACTGAAAATCCTTTTAATATTATTATCATCTTTGCTCTAACAATGAAATAAATACATGTTGTTTTTTGAATATGTGTTTTATCCAATGCAATGACCAATTTGATGAATGAGTGGTTAAGAACCGTTCCTTATAAAATAGCTGTTGATATACATAACCACCACATAGTACGTTAGTCTATGGTTAGAGCCACATTTGCATTAAAATGTTTTGGTCAGGTACTAGATATATTGTCTTTGATGGTCATTTATGACAATATGTATCTAGTAATTAATAAAAATATTACATCAACATAATAATAAATGCAAGTTTCAGGATTTGTTTTAGAAATATCCGTAGATTAAAATATTTTATGGAATTTAATATTAAATTAAAATTTCAGGTTTTTGAGATAAAGCAGAAGATAATAGTGTTAACAAATGAAGCTGTAATGTACTGCAAATAATAATTATTGAAACGTCCGGTTTAGTAGACTTTTTCCAGCTTAACTTTTATGTTCCGCCACAGAGTTCATACAGAAGGATTTCTTCGACGTTTTTGATAATAATATATTATGTATATGAATTCATGTTTGTTATAAAATGTAACATAATGTAGTACTTATTCCGCATAATTGAATAATGATCAAAACCGATTTCCTCTTCAATAGAAAATTCGGTTATTGTCTGTTTAGTGGAAGCCAGCGGCAAACAAAATTTGAAAATAGCCGATATACTGGATTATTTGTTAGGTTAGGTAATTCTTGAATTCATGAATTTTGCCGAAATCGGCCATGAAAATTGCCACTGTTCCAGCTTGGTTTCCAGTAAACAGACTTTGTACAGAAAATTCTTAACTGGTATGAAAAATATACATTCTGACAGCTATTTATATGTATTAACAAATTTAAATACAAAAGTTATTTTTATTGAATACATGAACACTAATTAAATACAAAATTCTAAGAATATATCTGTTCAAAAGACATCAATGGTTCAAAAATAATTCAATGAAATTACTTAGCTTCATAAAATCCATTCATATTATTATAATAGTAGTTTCAAGCCGTATAAATAGTTTGTTTTGCTGTTTTGAGTTTTAATGCCACAGTATTTATACTTGTTAAAGCATGGTCAACCGAATCGTGCTTTCTCAAACTTCATAACCTATTGAGATTTTATGTCGAACAAATATGAAGGTAAGTACAACAAGGTTAAAGGGCATCACTCCAATATCATGCTAGCGAGGCTTTAACTATGGATGTTTCTACGATTTGAGTCCGGAACAGCGCTTCTCATTGCGGAATTCGTAATCATAGGTAACACATTTAAAATTGACCAAAATCTATTTTATATACATCAGAAGTGAAAGGTTGGTGAAGTGTTTCAAAATAAATTATAAATTTAGTTGTTTTTTTTTGTTTGACAACAATGGCAAATTAAAGGTGTCCTGCAATAAAAAAAATACAAAGTTAATTATTAAAAAAAGTCGGGTTTCAAACTTTCGTTTAGTGTCATAATAAAAAAAATAATTCGATACCATATTTCAATAGGGAAACAACTCAAAAAACCGTGTTTCAAGATAATGGTGTATTGATTTTGAGGAAAACGTATGTTTTTTTATATTTAGTTTAGTGGAATTCAGCAATGCTCTGTACTATTTATTACATTTAAGTCGTTTTTGCGACCCGGGTTTCGCCTTTTGGCATCTTTAGGCGTCGTGTACACTCATCAAAGGTAAACACACACTGACAACGAACACTCTTGACTCTACCTTATATAGTAAATCAATACAATATATTATAATAAATCGTCAAAACCTAATAATAAATCATTATTCTTTATAAACAATAAAAATACTACACTCAAGAGATGTAAATCGTCAATTCTAAGAAAAATAATTACTAAATCCTCATCCATACGATCTCATACAAACATATATAAATTTTGTGTCAATAAGATTGACCATAATAAATAGTCTCATATGTAAATCATATAGTATATAACAAAGGGCTACTAGGAAAGCTTAGAGCTCTTCTTAGAATTGACGATTTACACCTCTTGAGTGTAGTATTTTTATTGTTTATAAAAAATAATGATCTATTATTAGGTTTTGACGATTTATTATAATAATATGCTATCGAGTGTATTGTTATTAATAAGATAGGGTTTTTATTAATTAGGTTTTTTACTGACACTTCAACTATTCATAATTTGTTTATTGTATTTTTGTGACCTCTGACTATATAGGTAGGAAATGTAGTTTTTACCTATTTTTTTGTATTGATTTACTATATACGGTAGAGATAAGAGTGTTCGTTCTCAGTGTGTGATTACCTTTGGTGAGTGTATACGACGCCTGAAGATGCCGAAAGGCGAAACCCGGGTCGCAAAAAACGTCTTAAATTGAATAGTACAGAGCTTGAATCCATTAGAATTTAAATTAAAATTCCATCAAGTACCTTCGATCGATAGTATTAATATTATGGTTTGGTTTAGGCAGGGGATAGTAAATTTTAAATAGCTAACCAACATGATCTGTAAGATCTATTCTTAATTCAACGAAAACAAAAAGGTATGACTGAAAAAATGTGCACCATACCTAAACTATTATGGTTTGGTTTGGGCAGGGTTTAATTGAATTTTAAAAGCTAATCAGTACCATCAGAAAAATTCTATTATCAATACACCTCCACCACCCGCCGTGTCTGTACAGCCGTGTTCAATGAAAACAAATAAGTGTGACTGAAAAAGTTCAGTGTGAACTATTTATGTCAGATCTTAACAGCCTACCTCCACCCTTCGCCACTGATATCCACTATAATAATCTTTTATATTCACGAACCAGAGTTTAGATGCCAGTGGTGTAAAATCTAGATCACTATTGATCAGGTTACTCCAATTGGCTTTGTGTTTGTTGTTCGAGTAACACAATCGATTTCGGATCATCACGTTTCTATTCAGATCAAAGATTTCGTGATATTGTTTTACAGTAAGTTGTAAGGAAAATGTTAAAAATAACAGGATTTACATACCGTGCTATTATCTTAAGCATCAACGTCTATTTATATTGTTTGCCGGATGAACTCAATGTGCAAATGCCCATGTATATTCATTTCTAAAACAAGTTTGGCGTGTGCAATTAAATACTACAAAAGTATTGCATTGTTAAGAAATATATTTCTAGTAAACATGCAGGGTTACTGGGTTTGGGTTGAAATCCCGAAGGCCGGAATCCCGAAAACTGAAATCCCGAACGCTGAAATCCCGAATGGCCGGAATCCCGAAAAATAAAAAAATCCAAACAGTAATAATTGCGCAAAATGGTTTTTTTCTCTCTTGTAAAATTTGCGCAATTCAAGATAAGTGTTAAGATTGCGCAAGTAACACTGTTTGTATTTTTTTATTTTTCGGGATTTCGGCCATTCGGGATTTAAGCTTTCGGGATTTCGGCCATTCGGGATTTCAGCATTCGAGATTTCGGCCTTCGGGATTTCGTCCGGCACCCAGGGTTACTAGTGCCTCCCATCAATATAGTGCGCAGAATGACTTTTATTAAAATTTACCGATAATTTACTTAGTCGAAACATATCTAAAAACATTAATACTATCGACTGAGGGTACTTGATGGAATTTGAATGGATATAAGTTTTGTACTATTAGTGATTAGGTATCTAATGATGTATTAGGCAGGGTTTTTTTACAAATACTAATTCAACTATTCATAATTTGTTGACTATATTTTTTATTGTGATCCTTGACTGAATGGGTAGGTGATGAAGCTTTTATCTAGCTTAGTGCATTCATTTTTTATATTAGTTAGAATTAACGGTATTCATTGCCGTTGTGTATTTACCATTGGTGAGTGCGTATAGTACCTAGATGTCAAAAGGCGAAACCCGGGTCGCAAAAAATGACTCAAATGGAATAGTGTAAAATTTAAATCGATTAGAAAATATTATCTAGAAACGTTATGGGTAAACGTTGAGTCTCGTTTTCACTAAGCAAACGTATAATGACCAACACAAAATATGCATAGTATTGTTTATAATAAATAGTTACTAATTATTGTAGAGTTTTCGTTTAGTTATCAACTGTTAATTAAAAAAGAAGTTATTTAAAAATAATATCAAATAAAACATCAAAAGTTTGCGTCGAAGTATTAAAGAAATAAAAGCGGTAATAGTAAGTATGGCAGGGGGGGGGGCAAACTTTTTGGATGGAGGGCCAAATTCAAGAATTCAAAATGTGCGGCGGGCCGCAAGTAAAATACCATTTTTAGATATACACTATTTATTATCACGAAAAATAAACATTACAAAAAAATTAATGGGAAGAATGAAACTGTTGTACATTTTTTAAAATTCAGGTGTATATTTTGTAGTTGATATTCTCAAAACTGCTTGTAAATGGGCATCGGAGATATTTTATCGTAAAGAATTTTCATTGAAGTTCATGATCGAAAATGTTTGTTCACATATATAGGTTGATCCAAAAATAACTAACATTTTTCTTGCATAATCTTTAAAGGCATTGTAAAATTTGGAGATTTCTTCACGACGATGCAATTCTCTTAAATGAGTGTCACGCTGCAGATCAATAATATCAAGTTGTAGCTCTGTCGGTACACTATCTTGAAACTTGATATCTAGAATCTTATACTTGAAAATGAATCGCGTACTATTGCTGAACAAATTTTAATTTATTGTCAATATTTTTTAAAAAATTATAAAAAAGTTATTCGTAATCAGAAGTACAATTAATGATGGCGGGCCGCAGTTTGCCCCCCCCCGCCCCTCTGATGTATGGTAATAGTGATATATTTAACTATCTATATCTATCAGCCGGAGTCAATCCACTGCTGGATGAAGCTCTACCTTGCTCTCTCCACTCCTATCGGTCCCCAGTTCTTTGCTGCCACGTACATTCACCAAACTTTATGAGCTCGTCTATCCAGAGGGTGTTAAAGCGTTTAGTGCCCCTTGGGTACCACTGTATAAGCGCATTTCTCCAGCGGTTAACCACTCGCCATTGCCATTTCAGATGCTTAGCAACTTATGTTACATCGCGTACTCTTGTCTGCTTCTTTATCCATTGGTTTCTTTTGTGATCTTTACGCGTTATGCCCAACATATACCTAACCATTCCACGTTGTGCTACCCGTATTTTTTGAATTTATTTCACATTAATTAAGAGTTCATGTTTCACATGTATACGTGAGCGTTGTTAGCATACATTGGTTGAACACTTTACGCTTAAGACACAATTTGAGGTCACTTTTTAAGATAGGTACTATTCAGGCGCCCAAATGCACTCTTACTATTTTTTTTTATTTAGAAATTAGATGGTAAATACATAAATTATTGGATATGCGGGACTATTTCCATAACTTATGATTGAACGGTTACTCCGCAAGACATCTACCCAATCGTGCCTTCGTTAACAGGGCAACGTCTAACAAAGCGACACAACGTTCACTTTGCAGTGCACATTTTCACATATCTGATTGTAATTATACTCATAAAAGCCCTAAAACATGACAAAAACTCAATTTTTGCACTTGGAATATAAAATATTTCAGTGAATATTTATTTCAGTCCGAAAATAATAGTAAAAATTTACAATTTGGTTCAAGCTTTCAAAATCAAGATTACGGAAAATTGTAATATCGTGTATTTTTACAGCGGCACATTTTCATCGATGGATCATTTCGTGACACATATGTACGTACCTACAACCTTACATAGAAAAACAAATTCTTAATTAATATTGTTTAAATTAAACTTGCTACTGAAAAAAAACTGTCATTCTCAAGTGTTCATTGAATACCTTCATGTTACCATTACATATATTTTGATCATTCAAATTTAATTTTAAGTTCTATTGAAGGCATCGGAGTGATTTTAATATATTTTTATTTATTCAAAAAAACCTCGATGTTTATAGAAATCTTGAAATCAATTTTATTAATATTAAAGCTATCTTCAGTATCATGACTAGAGTTGGGTATTTCCCGAAAAAATCTCAATCTCGAGATTCGGGATTACCAAAATGGAATTCTCTATCTTCTATCTTAAAAATGAAATTTAAAAAAAAACTTGTAAAAATCCTAAAATTATTGTAAAAACAAACAAATTGCAAAAATATATGACTTTTTTTTAATTTATGTAAGAATACAAACAAAATAGAAGTAGGAAAACAAAAATAATTCAAAACATTACTTATTAAAATGGAATTTTAAAAAACACACATGTCAATCGCTGCGTCTGATAATCGCGTACGCTTTTGAGACTCAAAATTCCCTGATGTTGCAAAAAATGCGCTCATTTTGAGTCGACGTTGGCTTAATTGTGTTAAATGCCCCGATCAGTCTTTGAACGTTTTGTGTTTTCTGTCCACTTTTTTCCTATAGAAAATCATTTTTTCAATTAATATTTGATAATAAAGAAATCCCGAGAAAAGATTCTCGAGATCCGGGATTTTCCGAAATGTTAAAAAATTCAATTCTCGAGATTCGGGATGGAAAATTTCGAAAATTTCTCGAGAATTCCCGAAACCCTACTCTAATCATGACCATACATATTTTCCCAGTGAAACATAGAAATACACTTATATAAATAGTTATGCGTGAGTAAATAATGATGTAGCATGGTCTAATGCAGGTTAAGTCACCACAAATATCTGTAGCAGTTCACTGACCACACTTTAAGAGCCGCTGGTCTACTGCAAAGGTTCCATTGTAAATATATATTCATTATTTAGAGACGGATCATTTAATTTGTAGGGTGAAGAATAGCCTTTGTTAGGTAAGCAGCATTGATTCCCGACTGCAGATAATTTTAGTAGAATTGAGACCCATTATCTTTCTCTTACTTAGCATTTTTATCTTCGCCTCAACACCTTGAGAGTGGTATTCCTAAGCAATTTTTCTTTATATCCTACTCAGATCAAACATTTATATCTTAGGATTAACTTATTAACTTAAAGTAAAATATTATATCAGTTATTACGGTATTGCAATTCTTTTTCGCTTCTTAGTTAAAGCATAATAGACACTACGCACCTCAAATCATGCCTGTCACTCACCGGTTTCCTTCCAGCATCATGTACCTCCACCGTGTATACCCTGTGGTCCAGTGGTTGGTATTTCGTGGACGTCCAGGAAGCCGGAATCAAGCTGGTTTGTAGGAGACAGTCCAGATTGATACTCAGGCATCAATCAGGTCCAACGTTGCTATACCCTTAATTTGGCGAGAGGTTGCATCGTTCACCCTATTATCTTCCCATTACTCTTAAAGTTATACAGCCATTATCATACGCACGAAACTTAGTATATGGTTTCTTTGAGCTTTGTATGGTGCCAAATCGCTAGCGGAAAGCAGTATCGCTAGAATGCTCCTTTGCGAAGTTTCATCTCATGCGATGAGTACGTTATATATAGGGAATCCAATCCCGGGATCCCGGGATCCCGAGCTATTTTCGATACCTATGAATCCCGGGATTGATAAACATAATCCCGGGATTTCGGGATTGATTTTTTTATCAATTTTTATGGAAAATATAACAGAAAAAATACTTTTAATACAAAATAACTACATTAGAAATAAACTGAGTTTGAATGAAGTTTGATGTGTAGGTTGCCGATTCATTTTATTTTTTCACATAGATTATTAAAAATGAGAAAGATTGGTACAAAAACAATGCTTCGCACTTTTAACAAAGTAATTCCACCATGATATACGTTTTACGGCAGTTTCATATTTGGCTGACTAATTAGATTTATGAAGCGGAAAGGCCATAAGTACGCCATGATTATTTGCTTTACTATTTTAAATCTCGCTGATCTATTCATTATGTCTTTACTATCAGAAATAGCAATCTCATATTAAATTCACATTATTATTTATATTACAATATTATTTACTCCATTAAACTTGTGTATTTCCAAGATTGAACGTATACAATATTAACAATAAATGTCTTAAATAGTATAAATTATACTAGATTTATTTTTGACCGATTTTATCAATGTTATTTGTAAATATAAAAATTTTATATTAACAATGGAAAAAAATCCCAATCCCGGGACCAGTCCCGGGATCCCGGGATTGTCAAATTGTAATCCCGAAATTCCGGGATCAGAATTTTGGCTCGGGATTGGATTCCCTAGTTATATACCAATTTCTATATCAAGTCTTCTCGTCAAAGCGCCGAATGCGCTGTGAAATCATGTCGTTATTGCGTGCTCATACTATTACGATACGTATTCTTTGCGTGTTGACTTTGTGTTCATATCAGATACTCTATTTCTGGCACCATTGAGTGGGAATAGAAGCTTTATTTTATGTTTTTCTCCTAAAACTTCTCTTCATTCGACATAACAGTCTTCGTCTCGTTCTGTAAACGTTTAGACATTTTAATGTTATCAATATCGAATAAAAATTGAATTAAAACCGCGGGGAAAATAAATATTTCGGGAGAGCATTAATTCTAGAAACTACCGTGAACTTGATATAAAACCTGCACTGTACTTACGCAAGCCTGCCGGCCGCCTCCACCACAGATAATGTACCTTAACTTAACTCTAGCTTAACAAAATAATTATACTTCCATTTGCATCATCAAAATACACTTTAATTATGGCAAATAGTTGTTTTAAAATTATGATCATGGAGTTTTACCACATAAATAAATTCGCGTCATGATTTTCCAGGAAGGATATTTAAGAGATGTTGTATGCGATAGACGAAATTAGTATGATTTTTGTTACAAATTTATCTGAAATTCAAAATTACTTTCATCGAAATAATGAGAAAAATCGTCAGAATATTTTAATCCCTTTATCAGATTCATTTCCACATATTTAGACTTATATTAGCACCGCTGAATCTGGAAATATATAAAAAAATATTATTTTGAATATCCAACGTCTGGCGTTTGTTACAGAAGTGTTATAATTCATAACTGCTATAAGGCTTCCTTTCAAGATGTATATGGCACGCTTTCCATTCATCTAAATCATTCCGACATCTGTAATAGATAATAGTTACCTACGTCCATCTTGCAACACAATTACACAACCTTAATCTTTTTATTGCGAATGCCTCTTTAATGATTTATAGTTATAATAATTTATACCATCTATTCATTGTGAGATAGGAGGATTAATTTTCGCTAGCATTATTAAGTACAAAGAAAAAATCATACTACCATGATCGTGATGCACACATATTATTGTAATTTGTTTTATAAATACATGCGATTAAACAATGCTCTTGCTTGATTTTATTCGATTACATTTACTAAGTGTTCTTCTCCGATTACAATATAAGACATAGAAAGTAATAATTATTGTAATTAATATTTTTTATTTCGTTATTATCAATCCCTGGGTCAATGAGAAATGGTAGCAGTCTCAGGAAATAAAAACAAGAATTGAGATCGCAAGGAGCGCCTTTCTCAAAATGAGAAGCCTCCTTAGCAATCGAGATCTTAACTTAGGTCTGAGACTGCGTATGGTACGTTGTTATGTTCTCTCAATTCTTTGTATGGAAGTATGGACGCTAAACCAAGAGATGTCACTGAGACTTGAAGCTTTCGAGATGTGGCTGTATAGGTGCATCCTCAAAATTCCTTGGACTGACCGGGTGACAAATGTTGAGGTTCTCAATTGAATGGGGAAGGACCGAAAAGTTCTACGTAGTATCAAAACCAGGAAACTACAGTACCTCGGCCACATTATGAGAGGACAAAAATACAGCATTTCCCAACTTGTCATTCAAGGAAAGATCAATGGGAAGCGTAGCAGAGGACGGCGCCGCATTCCGTGGCTTAAGAACCTCCGTGATTGGTACGAGTGCAGCTCCACTAAACTGTTCCGGGTAGCAGACGACAATGATAAGGTCGCCTTGATGGTGGCCGACCTCCGGTAGGGGATGGCACAATAAGAAGAAGATTATCAACAAAGTCCATCAAATCCACTAATAATTGAAAATCTCCCCCAGCCACTTCCACAATTCTTGGTTCCTATTTAATCACTGCCACGCATGGCCCTCACAAGGGGAGGATGACAGGCAGGGAACACAAAATTAATGGCCACTGGTTTATTAATATCTTGAGTGTGGAAAAATATGGGATAAACTTGAACACGAACACAGAATATGCTATTTCCAATGGTTAATAATATGTATTTTAGTTTGTCACGTTAATGTAACGTGCTTTCAACGTTTGGAAACAGTCGACGCGGATTTTTTTACTTAGGTTTTATGGTGGTCAGACCATAAACTATCATGCATCAGAACTTTGGTCAATGGCTATGGCTTTTACATTTATATTAATTAATCTGTTCTATGCAGACAGGGCTCTCTATCCAAGGGGTACAGCGTGGTGGGTCAACCAGTTAAGTAAGATAAACACAGACCAAAAATTTACTCTAATAGTAAAAAAGTAGCCTGCGACGCTATTTCACTTGCAGAATATTTAGATGCAATTTGATGATATAATATTGATACCTCCACGTTTCTACGTGTATGGAGGACCCCTTTACGGTAAAGTACGAGCAAAGCTATGGATGCCACATTCATGTTTCTTATAGTCCGCTAAGCCAAGCGTCCGTCTATCGCCGCTCGATCAAATTTATAAAATGCTCTGTACTTTTATTTATTAACAAAAAAATGTACAAATTGCTAGATAGGTGAGATAAAGGTTGGTCATGCGAGATTAGTATGATTGAGACTCGAAGGAAATAATTTTAGTTTTTAAATCGTATTTATATTAAGATACCTAATATTGTTTCTTTTGGGCTCGATTCCCCCGAAATCGCTGTAGCTCTCGACTACCTGGCCAAAAGGTGACCTGGACGACCCTTAAGGTAAAACCCAGGCAAATGCCAAGCATTCTGCCGCGGGCGAGAATGACAGAGAGGGGTGAGCGTTCAGGGGTAGATCGAGAGGGACAGCGATAAGGCCTGAAAAGGGGACATAACCGATGTTGCGATCTGCCAGGCAGTAAGCCGAGGTCGGAGGTAGACACCACGTCTCGCCGTGTGAATTATAATTTGTTGCTGTTTACCTACTTTTTTTTAAAACGATTTTTGTATCGACAGGAATCGATCCGGTTAGTCAACACGTGTTTACTACACATACTAACTTCCCATAGCAGTTAAGTGACGTGCATCGCGATTTGCTAGCGACACAAGGCGCCCAGAGTTGTCTAGATAATTTAAAAATCGAGAAACTAACTTAGATAACTCTTCTATAAATAATAGTGTAGCCGTGCGATCACTGCGAATAAAAATATAAATGAACCTACTCGTGAAAATTTAATTAATATCCTGCAAACTTTTGACCGACCTTTAATCTCGAATGTGCCTGTAACATAAACTGTGGTAAAACTTAATAATTGTGTATCTGTGTGTTGTGTTGTGTATCTAACCTTACTGTAAACCATAATAAATAATAAAAACCGTTGACCTTTGCGTCGATTAATTGGTGCGTTCATCATTTTTATCATCCCGGCATCCTATATTTACCCAACTGTCAAGACGACCTTACACTGAACGTGCTCTACCAACACCAAACCCAGCTTCGATTGACCGCGCTGTACAATTTACCATCACTGAGCTAGTCGAAGGGTGGAAGCTGGTCGTGTAACTTACACGTATCGATCGACGGCGCGCTACAAAGGGCGCTATTAACGTCAGGTCAACCGCAGAGTTGAGTGCAGAGGTCGGATCGGGCTGTGCGGCCCCGACTCCTCTTCCTACCCGGACTTACGAGGTGTCAATATGGTGATTGATATACCTAATTAAATGATTATTCATGCGTAGAATTTTATTTTATAATTATTTGAAGTGTGTTGTTTCCTGTCTAATAAAAGTGGCTATTTATCAAATATGGTGAAGGGTAGCATTTTACTTGGTTACCACAAAATTTTCGTGAACAGTCCTGTATTTATTATGCAAAAACCATTCAAAGAAAAGTAATACCCTTAGTTTTACCGCATTTTGGGAATACTACTGTAGAACATCAATCATACTGCTCATAACCATAAAGATATCTAGGGCGTCCGCCAAACACCATGGCCTAGGACCCGTTTCAGGATGTGTGGGCCATGCTGCCACGTACTTACATCCTACGAATTTTATAAGGGTTTAGTAAGAGCACCATTTTGGTCGATTATTACTCTTTGGATACCACTGTATAATGACACTGAATTTGTCCATATGTATTATGACACTGAATATGTGTATATATTATCAAAAACCCTTTGAATGTCGGGAGAGAGCTCTAATCACTCTGATTCAAGTATTAATCATACATGTTACTACGCTATCTGAGGTATATTTAAATTTCCGTGAATTATGGCTACCATATGTGTAAATCAGGATAGGTTATGAATAATAACATTAACAATTTAATTCATGATTAAGACTAGCTCCAAATTTATCGATTATTACTCTGTCCAAGATTTTTTCTAAGGCTCTGTTAATGTGTGTTAAAGTCTCTACAGATTAAATGAGATCAATAGACAATATTAAAAATTAATAAAATAATAATTGATATGATTTTTATACGGTATAATTAGGATTAATACCTACAATAATTCAACTCGTCAGCCTGTCTATATTTTTTTCTTCTATTTAGTTTAAATGTGCATTTAGTAGGTTTTTTACAACTATAGGTATTTACGTCTTTCACAACATCCTACTACCGTAGTAGGGTACCCTAGTAATAAAAAACCAGAAACGATAAGGTCATTAAATCAAATTAATATATTACGTCTTTTTACATTTATATGCATTTGTTTAATTTAATCGGCAAGTGATTTGTTTCATATTTATTATAACAATTCTCGGTGAATATTCGAATTGATTTTATAATATTATATTATCATATTTGCGCCAATTTTGAATGATTATTTATGATATATTGAAAGGGAGGAAATCGGCAATTAAACTTACTTATAATGGAAGACATCTCAGAAAAATTTAATTGTCGAAAGCTTTTGCGACGCCTTTTTAATGGAGAGAAAACAATAATTATTTTTGAATTTCGAACACTTATAGTGAGTGGCAATAATAATATTTCAGGCATTTCAAAAATCGAACGACATGCCAATCTTATTTTTAATTTACAATTTGTGGTTGTTGACCAATAAAATTGTCTATCGATTTTATTATTTACATTTTAATAATTACACATTTAAAATTATTTTATGTTGGAAGGGACATTTTATATTATTTCATGTTTATGCTTAGGACGAATTGTCTATGTTAGCATGACTATATCAGTCGACTTCTAGACTTGAGATGCGCCCATTGTCGGGTTCAAACATGAATCGGCAATTACAATGTATCATTTCGCATTTCATAATGGCTTAAACGTCAAATAAAATAACTTACCATTCTATTACATAGCTGCATCATAATGATTACCATAATTGTCTTTTTTAGCGAGACAATAAAAAAACAAACGATCCACTTAATCTCCTGCGATGCCATAAAGTTTTTTTAAATTTTATTTCTCTACTAACTAATCCTTTCACAATAATTAATTATGATCAATGTTTTTTGCATGAAAGATTAATAACAATCTATCTTACACATCCCTACATTATATTTATAACAATAATTAATACGATACTTAAATTATTATTCTTACATACGAAAATAGACCATCAATTAATTAGTTTGCTTATATTTGATCACCATTAACCAATATATGGATGAATTATTATCTACTTTATTATAATAAAAAAATAATCTTAATTCTGCAAGGTTTTCCTGTTATAATTTTTTGTCACGTTTTTCCGTTATGTTTTTTTCTGTTGCGCCTTTTAGCTTACTTCCCGTATACCCAGAGACATCAAATTCGACACCCTTGTAGTAATGCATTGTTAAGACAATCTATTACAATTTGGGGCCAGGCTGGTACTCCAAACACGAAGAACTTTTTTTTAAAATAACTGTTTTGTTAAGTAATGATTGTTTTGATCTGAGTTCAAAAACAGATTCCTCGTGGGTGATTTTCAGATAGAAATGTATAAAAATGCATATCGTTGATTTACTTTTAAAAATAATGGAACTTAAATATTAAATTTAGTTTTGTGCGTGTAACGAAAGGACCTAGTATTTGGTTGGCTTGGTTTGATGTATATAAATATTATTCAGTGAGTGATCCAAATATACATAATAATAATTGGAAATAAAGCAGAATCTGCACAATTGAAGGGAATTTATGCGTTATATCACTAATAATAGCAGAACATTCCAAACACAAATAAAAGTTTACATTTAGTACGGATGTCTTTTTTTTAATTTTCATGTCATTAGCAATATGCCGCCATACGAGTGAATTAAACAAAAGATATTAGTGTACTTTGGAATATAAATTTACTGAACTTTAACTATTATACTGGAACAATAAATTTTATGGCGGTGTTTTTCCACTTATATAAAATGCATACAATAATGAAAGCTCGATTAATTATATCAGTTTGGTCTTTTACTGCGCCATCTGTCTTTTGGTGTAAAAAAACAAGTTGTTGACAAAGTTCCACTTTTGAAAATTGGAACGCCTCATTTTCGCTGACAACGTAATTCGATGATTTATTATTTGTAATGCATTGACGACACCCCAATTTTGGAGACATTTCTCTTTACAACAAACCCGTTTTACTTCCAATTTTTGTTGTATTATCATTTTGTCTGGAGCGAGAAAGCTGAATTATGTCACACTGACTTGCGTGTACTTTAAATCGCCTATCAATGATAATTACTACCTACCTATGGGTGAATAAATGCAGTTTCAATGTGTATTTTCAAATTTCGAATGCTTCCATCCACGCCTTTATTAGTCCACCATTTTAGGGACTTAGTTGAAATAAAATGGCGTCGTATATTTGAAACAGAGGCGTGCTATTTATTTTACGGGATAAAAACAGAAAACTAACGTATTCTAAAATCAGAAGATCGCACTATTTTTCTTAATTACGTGCCACGTTATCCTGCAGATATTTTTATGTTATCTGGTAGCTCTGTGGCTGAGTGAGGACGAGTCGCAGTGTAATACCTATCTAAGCATCGCATTTATGATTTTATAACGTTGGCCGAGTGCTAAAGTGTCTGTATATAAATTGATAGTCTATGATTCGAGCACCAAGTCTGACAAACACAAATATTGTTTTTTTCTATACGTATTTGGACCTTGTTTATACTATCTCTATTCTGTGGAGGTCCACATGCTTCGTTTAGGATTAAACATGGTACTTTTTTATTATGAAGTAATAACACAATATCATTTAATTTTGCATGTGTTTTAAGAGGTGTTATATTCTGATTCTAGACATGAAAGTATTTCCACTTTTATTGTGTTCTTACTGTAGACATTTTAGTTCTCCAATCATTTAATAGAAGAACTACCCTGCCTACAATCTCTTATTTAGTTTAACCCTCTCATCAAAATAAACTTACTTCTGCCACTGATAGTCGAGCAGAAGTACGAGTACTTGCATTTCAATGTTTTTGTTCGAAGTTAGTCTGCAATCGGCAATCAGTTTTCCTTATAAGGGATGTTGATGGTCATCGTGGAATTCTCTCGTTCATTTTGAAGAAGTTGGACCATTAATTCTGTATTGTTTTGGTTAGTGGGTACCCACAGTGGGTAAAATAAATACATTAAGTCTTCATGATAATATAGGTATTTTTTCTCAAATCTGTATTACATTTTATACTATCGATTGAGGATACTAATTTAAGGTACCTACTTACATTACAAAACGTTAAGATGGTGTGCACTTTTTCCTTTTTTGTATGTTTAGAAAATGTTATAATTAATACAGAAATTGTATTTATTTGAAAGTTATCAATTCAACCATATCAAAATCTTTTGCGATTCGATATGTTATTATACAAAAGGTTAATTTCCCTTTAGTAGTTACTTCAATAATTGAATCAGTGGTATATGTATGATTTAAGAACAAATAAAGGCCAAGATTCACGTCAAATGTCAATCTATAACAGGTATGCATACCGTAAATACTTCACCATAATGGGTGTGGTAATTTAACATTAAAATGGTTTTTCATATATTCCTAAATTAAATTCGATTCTTATACTTTTCCATAAAGATCGGTTTTAACGAACCACGTTTAGAATTCAGCATTATATTGTCCTCCATAAAGATTATAAATTTAAACAACTTAAAAATATAAAACTGCGTGCATTTATAAATAATACCTATGGCTTTTACTATTATTAAGCCAGTGTAAACAATTACTTTTTAATTTAAAGCACATTTTTATGTAGGTACATAAAATTATTTGTAATTTTACGTATTTCTTACAACCTAAATAATGATTACATATTCAACATATATAATTTAGAAAAAACGCTTTCTGAGAGAGTATATTATAACCAATAGAAAAAATCTTATTGAAAAATGTAAGCCAACCCGGCCGGGAATCGAACCTTGCATCTCCACGGGTATACGCCCCATTCCGTCGTATCTCTCAGAAAGTGTTTTTCTAAATTATATATGTTCAATAATCAGAATGATATATTCTTAAATCTTGTGAATTATTCATTGAATAAAAGAAATAGTTAATTATGGATTACATATTCATTATACAACAAAAAAAATGCCCTCGTAAAACTAATATAAAATACTTGAAATTTACTGTGGTCCTGGCAAATAAATATCCGAGTATAAAGTTTGGTGTAAAAGAATCTAAAATGCAACTTAACTTAAGTAAATTTAATTAGATATGTATTTATTCACTTTAGCAATAATCATTTAATATTGTATCTATACTCACACCTTCATAGAAAAAATCTCCAAAATCATTTTTATATGTGTGAAGTTTATTTTTATCCGAGGAAATATAATTTTAATTCCTGTCTTAAAATATAGATAATACGATTATATTCTTAATTTTTTTATACATGTTTATGAATACAAAGTAATTTTTGTCAAATTAATTCCAGTTATAAATCAATGAATATTACCTTGATTGATATTTACCAGATTGGCGGTTATTTTGATCGATTTCCTTCGGTTGCGCGAGTTTTAAATCGGTCAAAAAAGCGATACGAAACCAACTCGGCCAAGCAGTGACAACGAGAAGAAAGTTGGATTACGTAAAGGGTTTAATGGTCTATCGACACGTCTCGCTCTCTCGCACGCAATCTCGCATGCTGCGTTCCTTATCTGACACCAGCCAGTCCATTACGAACTCGCTCCGGATTGCCTTGATCTTGAGACCAAATACCTAATATCTTAGTGTTACTGCACCCACGTGAAGACTTCGGCCATTCACTTCATTTGCCACCGGATGTAATGTGTCAACGTACATATAATTGAGAACTATTTATCACAATGCAGCCTTATGCATCACTGATAGCATTGCCAGTATTGGATGCCATTATTAGCAATGTTAAATTAATTATCATTGCTTTTAATATTGTAACAATGTTTGATTATAGTCATTGGTATAAATCAGTGGTGCACGATCTGCCATTCCATCTATCGTGGACTGATTGTTTTATTAGCATTTTATATTATAAACAAAACAAAACAAAACAACGTGGATATAAAAACAGTAGTAAAATAAGTTAAATAAAAATACATACTAATATATTAGAAGATATACACCCACGGTGGCCGCGCGGCTTAAGCGTTGGACTATCATGCCGTGGGTCTCAGGTTCGAATCCTGGGTCTGGCAAGTACACATATTATTTTTCAATTTGTGTGTGAGTCAGGGTATGGACCTATTAGGTTGAGCAAGTGGCTGACATCCATTTCTCGTAAAAAACAAAATCTGTTAATACAAACCTCTACTCTGGCGGCCCATATGATCCTATTAGGATCGGACACGGTCGGAAAATATTATATAATTTTAGACTTCTGCGTAGTTTAAATTTTAAAAACATTATTTCAAATGATGGCATTGCAGATGAATAACAAAAAAAATAGGGTTGTTATTAATTAAATTATTCATGAATATTATATAACTGGTTAGTTCTTCAATAATAATATTATGTTCACTGATATATTTTATTAGAACGACAAGATTGTTAATACACAGCAGAGAAAATTTCCTTTAATGTAGATGGTGCGATTCGCCAGAAGATTTAAAAGGTGGCATTGAAATAGATCAAAGCAGTCAAACAATTATTCAATTATATCAAAACCTTAAAAAGATGAATACCTACCCATCTCCCAAAAATTGAGTAGGTATAACATATAATCCAAA
Organism: Rhyacophila brunnea; assembly: GCF_057557595.1. Taxonomy (NCBI): domain Eukaryota; kingdom Metazoa; phylum Arthropoda; class Insecta; order Trichoptera; family Rhyacophilidae; genus Rhyacophila; species Rhyacophila brunnea. The sequence continues at coordinate 18,240,611 of NW_028232796.1, read as the reverse complement.
ATATACAAACAAAATCCCCTTAACTAACATCAAACTTCTAGGCTAAAGATTCTAGGAAAGAGATACATTGATATTTTAATTAGGTACATTACGGTTTATAGCTTTTAATCCAAATCAGCCAATCTCTCGGATCCTCAAGTCAAGTCCCTAAACACGCCAATGAGAACAAACATTAAATTATATTAGTACATATTGAAAACATTTACAAGGTTTGGGTCGAAATCCCGAAGGCTGGAATCCCGAAGGCCGAAATCCCGAATGTTGAAATCCCGAATGGCTGAAATCCCGAATGGCCGAAATCCCGAAAGCCTAAATCCCGAAAGCCGAAATCCCGAAGGCCGAAATCCCGAATATCGAAATCCCGAACGCTGAAATCCCAAATGGCCGGAGTCCCGAAGGCCGAAATCCCGAAAAATAACAAAAATACAAACAGTAATAATTGCGCAATCTTAACACTTATCTTGAATTGCGCAACAAAAAGACCATTTTTTTTGTGGAAAACGGATGTTTGTCTCTCTTTTAAAAATCGCACAATTCAAGTTAAGAGTTAAGATCGCGCAATTTTTTTTTGCAGGGGAGGTAAAAACTCATTTGTTCCACAAAGAATGGTTTTTTTGTCTCGTAAAATTTGCGCAATTACGGGATTTTAATTTTCGGGATTCAATTTCGGGATTTCGGCATTCGGGATTTCGGCTTTCTGGATTAAGGCTTTCGGGATTTCGTCCGGCATCCACATTTACATGCATGTACATTTTGTGTACCTACTTACTGTTTTCAAAATATTGTATTTACTCTGATATGAAAAAAAAACAACGAAGTATAAATAATATTGCGATTAATAATAGAGTTTGTATTTGGACACCATTTGATAACAGGCTTAAATGAGAACAGTGGTGTAGCGAAGATAATAATTAAGAAACTACCAAGAGAGAGTAAAAATTTATCACAACCCTACACTATACCAGAGCTCTCATTTAATCCGTACTCCCCACTGAGTTCAGTAAATTGTTTTAGGAAATTTTTCATTGAAAAAACAATGAAACTCTTTTGTTTTGTTTTGTCCCTTACGGCAATTGAACCCTCCATTATCTATATATGGACATATTTGTATATTCATTTAAGCGAGTAATGAAATCGATAAAATCAAACGCGGTGTGTTGGTTGCATGTGCAATAATTGCATTCCGATTGCAGTCATAAAGCTCGCAACAGTGCAACGTAAATACTGTCGCTAAAGGGCGAACGGGGTATGATAGTTCATTGAATAATTCTAAAATGAGTTGTCAATATAGTGATTTAATACTGTGTCATATAAATCAATTTTCATTCAATGAAATCGAAACGAGGATAACAGGCCATTACATTGAAAGTATTAAAATAATGCTTCGCTAAAATAGCCCAGGTCTAAAAAAGAATAATGACAACAAATAGGTCCATGAATTTGAAATATATATTGTTGGATACAATGCAAAATCAGTTCATGGTTATTATACGTATTTCAATTTATTCAATACCCGTAGTGAAGTATTAAGTATCAGCCTCTAAATTCGTAAGGAGTTAGATCGAATCCCAGTTTCCCATCCCCGAAATTTACAAGTTTTTTTAATATTGTATAATAATATAAAGCTATATGTAAAGCAGTGATCAGTAAACTTTCGAGACATGAGATACGGATACGGATGTGTTTATGTGGTTAGGATACAGGCAGGGCTCGAAATGGACAGGAACACAAAATCGACAGCATTATCGTTCCGTCTCGTGGAAAAAATAATTTACCGTTTGAGCTAGAATGGCCATATAACAAAAAATTAAACACACTTATTTTTATAAAACACATAAAATTAGATACCTAACTATGTTAATATTTTCAGAAAATTAACGAGCGCTCCGGTTCGTAAAATTTTCCATTTAGAGTGCTGGTTACAGGCCCTTTTGATGGTAGTGGCAGTGATTTTGTTATGCTTTCGGTAATATTTCATACTAACTCAATTTGTGAGAAATATGCATCTTTTTAAGATTCTGGCGAATCAATTGCGTTATCTGCGTCAAAAAAATCTCCGTTGAGCAATGCAAATCTTTGTTAAAAACAATATAATATTATGAACAATACACATAACTGTTATGTCGGCGGAGTAACAAAAAAATGAGATTTGACCGTAATTTCAAGTGAAAAATGACATGGCATATTGTTTTATAACAACAAACAACTTATTTTCACGCCGATTAGACACCAAATCAAATAGTTTATATGTTATTTCACGGAAGAACAAGTCCACTTCCGTCTAATGGTGTTATTATATTTTACGAAGTGATGTTAAATAAATATTAACTGTAGTCTGAATCTCTCGTAATCATCCAAAATATACCGCAAAAGACAACACTTGAAGACTATATTTTGTAAAAATCGGTATATGTGCTAAATTTATTATACCTAGGAAATCAGAACAAAAACGTAATAAACCCTTTAAGTGACAGTTTTTAATAGAGTTTAGATCTTTTCTATACCATGACTATGAGTAACACGTAAATATAATAGATTTAGCAAAAACAAATCTCTTTTTGGCACTTATGCTAGAAACAAATTACCATCACGTCAAGTGAGCACACGTGCGTTTATGATAAACTCGCACCATAGGCAAATAACATGCCATGTCGCTTTTTAAATGTTATCAGACATGTGCTCCCTTCCTATAGCTATAGCACATTTTTAGCTGAAAAGGAATAATTTCAGTTTTCAAAATCTGACAAAATGTATCGGAATCACACAAAGCCTCACGCGTATGATACTACCAACCTTACATATAATTATGATAGAAATTTTAAATTTATTTTAGTGGCATGTAAGGGGCTACAAATGACAGGTGATTGACATAATGTTTTTGTGGGTTATCAGTTGTTATTATTGAATATTCTAATGGTTATAGCACAGGCATGATCTCACGTGACGTGATGGTAATGGGTTTCTGGAATACGACTCATATATACAAATAACAGTATTTCGTATTTTATATTATTGTTGATTAATCACATTCACAATATTATATATACATATTTAATACTAATTCATTGTGGATACTAAATTTTGAAATGTACATTGACACCTTTATTACCTTTGGCGGGTCTTGGTTTCATAAAATTTATTTATCTATCACGGATGACTCAGCGCCACCGTTTTGCCATCGTAGTTTACCATCGCTTCAGCCATTTAAGACGCCATCGTAGATGGAAACCGCATGCGGTTTTGTACCGTGTGGCATAGGTACTAAACTTATGATTTCAATTTATGGAAATATATGGAATCATATATGTGTATCATTGGCGAAGGGTGGAGGCAGGCTGTTAAGATTCGACATAAATAGTGCACACTAAACTTTGCCATAGTACCTAGATAATAGTCGAAAAATATTCGTTTATATATAAAATATCTAAAACTAAGCCATTAAATCATACATAATTTTAGATATTTTGCAGATAGAAGAATATTTTTATCTATTATGGCTTGGTTAGGCAGAGCTTAATGAATTTAAAAAAAAACTTGTCAACACCATTCGTAATAAATATTTTTAATTCAACAAAAACAAATAAGTATGACTGAAAAAGTGTGTACTATTTTTGTCGGATCGCCCATTGCATACCTAAACTATTGTCGTTTGGCTTAGGTGGGGCTTAATGGAATTTTAAAAACTAACCAGCACCATCTGCAAATTGTATTATTGGTTCGATGAAAATAAATAAAAGTATGACTTACAAAGTTTAGTGTACACTATTTATGTTGAATCTTAATAGCCTACCTTCACCCTTCGCCAATGATGCGTATATATATACATTGTATAAACGGAAATGGCTAAATGCTTATATTTAATGAAAATATAATTCCATGAGCAAATGGTTTAATTTGGCACACGGTTAAAACCACCCCATGAATAGTCTCTAAGACTCCATCATAAACGGATACCAATTATAAGACTAAGTGAAAGTATAATATTATAGTGACAATGATACTAATATTTAATTAAAATAATCATTCTAATTCGTGTTTTTCTTTTGTTTCAGTGTATAAACTCACCCCAATCATCAAATGTGCTTTGCAATCTATGCTGTAATAACATATTATTATTTACTCGATCATGTTTTACTGGACGTGTCAAGAACCCCCATATCAGTGCAGCTAACTTAAATTTGCGATATAAAAGTGACAAGTGTTTTAGTGAATTATTTTTTTAAGGAACGTATTGACACCCACCAGGCTGGATCTAACGTATAGTGAGTACATCATTTATATATTTTTGTTTATACATATATATTTTAATGATTCCATTAATTCACAGAATATTTAAAGGGTGAGAATTAATAACACATCGCGTTAGTCAAAATTCACATCAACAATAAATATTCAAACATTTGGAAAATATCTTTCATATACACTAAATAATATCAAACAAAGGTATCATGTCATATTTTAAAAAATATGAGTAAACTTAGTTTTGACAACTAGTCACATAGAAAAGGGAGGATATTCACAAAGCGAAACAATATTTCACCAAACAAAATATAATCCTTAGTCTATGGTCATCTCATGTTTCAGATCTGTCAAATAAAGTATGATAATTACTGTAGAAATTGTTGTTTTAATAGCCTCATATCAATAAAATAGAGTATAAAAGAATATGGATAGAATATGGATGAATTTTTGAAGACATAAAAACTACCATTTATCTATCCTCTATCATCTATCTATATAATAATTATAACCTTTCATCAAATTGATCATTTCTTTTGAATGAGTTTTTCATAGACTTATATACTATTTATATCTGAATATAATATGTATGTAGCTGCTTACAACACTATTAAGTATAAATACTCATGTTAAATAATATTCTTTTAATTATTTTAACCTCTAAGAAGGGCAAACTATATTTTTCGTCGATACATCTATACATTTTTACACGAATCTAATGACAAGTGAAAACTATTTCTTTTCATAGTTAAAATCTACCATTTGACAGTTGTCGATCATTTGTGAAACCATCCATTTTCGATGTGAATTTGACCTTTTCGAGTGTTGACGGCACTTTGTGAAAACTGTCTATTAACTTGTGCAAATATAAATATACCCCTTATTTAAACACTGCAAAGATGCAACCGTAATGGAGTAATGGACTGAATGCCCTGCTTCTAAATATGTGGATTACGGCTTCAAGTACCATGGATGGATACAATTTAAATAGATTATTATATTTTGTCCTTAACAAAACTCAATTTGAACTCATTGAAAAGACACTCCTTAAATTAGAGTAGCAAATTACGTTGCTATTCATGATTAATTTATTTGTGGGGTCAATGCGAACGACATTCTTTATTGTACTAGGAACTAGGACACTATATGCCAATTTAATTTGAATTTAACATGTTTATTATTGAACTGTAAACGCGAATGCAGTATAATAGAATATAAGTGCATTTTTAATATCCAGTAGTGCAACTCAGTGTCGTACCAATTTTAAAGTCAATGCAACACAGAAATTTATTATAACAAGATGGCGGACATCTAAACAGCTGATATTGACAGTTGTGATCGTAATCCAAGTGTTTACATTATTAGTATTATATTACTTATAGAGTTAACTTAATATTAGTATTATAGAACGAGAATTCTTAATACCTATTTTATAAATATTAAAAAAACGCAGATCATGTAATTAATAATTAGGCGCCGAGTGCCAAAGGAGCTCAAGCGCCAACTTTACGATTTTTGACATTTGAATGTAGGTTTTTTCTATAAATCGATATGTATCATGCCACAAAACCTTATCGCTCAAATAATTATAGATATTTTACAATAGAGATTTATTTTCTGTGGCATAATTGTTTTGGTCGTTATGTCGGCACGCCACAGAAGCTTATCCGCCATTATTCTATGGAGAGCGCGAGACCAAAACAGCTGTCAGATTTGTCTTATTGAATATACGTTCTCAACAGTGAAAAAAACTAAAAATAAGCTCAAGAAGGATTATAAAAATAATTTCGATGTGTGTTAAACCTGTAAACGAGGAAAATCACAGTACGTTTAACATGTTTTATCCGTTTTTCTTTCACATACGCTGTTGCTTAAAATATTTTAGATTACTTTTGAAATATGGTTATTAACGTAATTTTAGTAATTATGTCCACTAAACTTTTACTTCTATGAAGGAAAATAACTCTTATTTCTAATTTCATCTTATTTTATATCCAATTACGATTGATATACACTAAAAAAAGTATTTAAAAAATCACCCGAATCCTTGAGAAAAAATGATGATGTTAAATTTGAATAATGATTTTGTTATTTTAGCCAGTTTGTAGTAACGATTTGATTTAGTATTATTAATAATATTGGGTATATAGACGCCATAGACGGTTATTACAAAAAAAAAAAAAAACAATCCAAAGGCTTTGAAATCATCGCTGTAATGGCAAAAACGTATTTAATATTATAAGGCAAATTTTATGCCAAACAAACTCATGAGAAATTTGACCATTTTTTCAGTATTTATTTAGCATAATAAAATTTGTTTATATCAAAATGTTTTTTTATTGCTATCCAAACCCTTACATTAAAACATTTTTTTAAATGATTTATTTTTTTAAACTAATGCGATTATTTGAATTTTAAAATGTTAATGCCACAGAAGCTTATGCAACAGAAAAAAGTATCAAGTGCCACCTTTTTTCATTTTTCTTTATGCCAAAGGAGCTCAAACACCATTTTTTTTGGAATCCAATAGATATTTTTCATTAAATATTATTGCAAATAATACTTTGATTTTTTTTAAATTTGCTTTACTTAAAAATATTGGTCCATTTCATCATTCAAGTTTAAAATTAAAAAAATAAATTCACTGAAAACTTGTCGGCCATTTTGTAGCACTTTTGTTAAATGGTGCTTGAGCTCCTTTGGCGCTCGGCGCCTCGTATGTACGTGGTGAGTAAGGATTCCAATCCCGGGATCCCGGGATCTCGACCTTTTTTCGATACCTATGAATCCCGGGATTGATAAACATAATCCCGAAACTTTTGGGATTGATTTTTTTATCATTTTTTTATGGAAAATAAAATAAAAACGAAAATATAACAGAAAAAATATTCTTAATAACAAATAACTACATTAGAAATAAACTGAGGTTCAATGAAGTTTGATTTATACCCATGTGTAAGTTGCGGATTCATTTTATTTTTTCACATAAATTAACAAAAATAAGAAATATTGGAAAAACAATACTTCGCACTATTAACAAAGTAATTCCACTATGATCTCATACGTTTTACGGCAGTTTCATATTTGGCTGACTAATTAGATTTATGAAGCGGGAAGGCCATAAGTACACCATGACTTGCTTTACTATTTTAAATCTCGCTAACCCATTCATTAAGTCTTTACTATCAGAAACAGCAATCTCATATTAAATTCACATTATTATTTATATTACAATATTATTTACTTCATTAAAAATTTTGTATTTCCAAAATTTAACGTATAGAATATTAACAATAAATGTCTTAAATAGTATAAATTATACTAGATTTATTTTTGACCGATTTTATCAATGTTATTTGTAAATATAAAATTTTTATATTAACAATGGAAAAAATGCCAATCCCGGGACCAGTCCCGGGATCCCGGGATTGTCAAATTGTAATCCCGAAATCCCGGGATCAGAATTTTGCCTCGGGATTGGATTCCCTAGTGGTGAGTATCGATGAATAGATCATTTTTATGAATCATTATGAATTACCACCAAATAATCCCTACATATATTAAAAAGATCTAGTAGTCATAATTCTATTATCCGGATTGGTATAACAAGTAGAGTTTTATTATAGTTTTCTGGCATTGAATGTTTAAAATACAAATATTTAGTACACCATGACACAACTTAAAGAATAAAAATTTATAAATTAATTTTAGGTACAAATCAAATTTATAATTGTGTTGTTCGTAGAAAAAATATTGCTAAATTTCATCTCCATCGCAGATAATACAATTGATTTATAAGAATATTAAAAAAAGGGCCTTGAAACAGTTCAAACCAGTAATACAATTATGAAATTATACCAAAATCTTAAAAGTAGCGTATTTCACAAAAATATTTTATTCAACGCATAATGGACTATAACCACTCAAACAAATAGTACTTGTACACAAAAAAATAAACCACTAATATTATTTTATGTTATCCTAAACAATAATTATTTTTAATTAAAGGAAACGATTTGTTTTTTTTTTACTTTACTCAAAATTATTCAGTTCGTCGGGCCTTCACTTCCATAATCCTGCCATTGATTCAGTCCCCCCTCATGGTTATCTTTTGGACATATAGCTTTTGTTGAGATCCACAAGGAGAACAACAGGATCAATTATTTATCATTTCAACTAAATGCCGAGGCTTATATTTATCAATTATGATAAAGAAGCTCTTCGAAGAAATGTATGCTGTGAGTTTCCATCACCATTCTTAGGCGTGCCTTTGATACAGCTCTATCAGTGGGTCTGTGGTTCAAAGGATGTCTGTTCTGCCATGTTAAGTACTGCTGAATGTATTGTTGGATGAATTGGAAAGCACACTGAAAACAGAAATTATGTTATCTAAAACTAAAAGATAAGTAAGTATGTACATTTTATAAATTGTGTAAATCCATGGTAATTAAAATCCGACGTGCTATATAAACGTCCATTATATGGCATCTGAGGCTTTAATTATGCCTAATATAAAATAAATAATCAAATCCAATATATTAATTTAAGAGAAACCATTAGTACAATAAGGTCTTATAAAATATTCCACCATTGTTAGAACGTCACTGAATACTAACATACAGTCCTGTATAATCTTATTTTATTGATAGTAATTTATGATATTTATATTTCTGCAGGCAATGAAAAGATAATAAAGTAATGTTTACTATTTTTTTCTATAATTGCATAAATTTTAATATAAGACTTTTTTAGTAATATTTTTTTCTATGACTGTAAATCTATGAAACATTTTTATAATTACTATTGATTCTAATCTCTTATCTGCATTAACTTGAGTGATAGAATAGGGTGCATATTTGAAATCCACGTTTATGACTAATTATTCTGCTAACGTGTCGCCTTAAATAAGTCAAGAGTAAATGTCTAGTATAATTTAACAAATATATAATAGTATAATATACTATTTAATATTGTGTCCGTTAAATCTTGGAAATACATAGCTTTAACGGAGTAAATAATATTGTAGTATAAATAATAATGTGAAAGTAAAACAGTTTTATTTATTTATTTAAGAATAGGTAAAAAATACAATATCAACTAAAATAAAAAAAATACATACTGTGTTGACAATAAATACAATATATTATGTAGTAAAATTCACAAACATTCCGAGATTATAACAATTGCTATACATTCGTGGATGTGTTTGTATTAAATTCAATGAGAAAATTAAAACATACATTCATAAAATTCTTAAAAAAATATTAAATTAAATATAAACGGATTTATTATTTTTCTGATGTTGTTACAATTGCGTATGGTAGCAAAAAAAGGTTATTTATTATCCGTGAGCATCCGGCGATTCCCCCTACGACATGTGTAGGTAAATTATTGATAAAGAAACCAATTTAAAGTTTCCGGATTATGTTTACTAATCTCGGGATTCATAGGTATCAAAAACTATCAGGAATTGCATTTCCAAGTCGTGAATATTTCAATGGTATATTCAATGCCATTATTACGTAGGGGGATGGTTTTAATCTAAGGGCGATGGATTAATATTAATTTATTCGCGTTACAAATGAATATAGCTATAATATAATACGTATATATTAAAATGATATTAAATAAAAGTAAAGTTCATATATTATTTTAATCCATCAAGTTATACCATAACATAATCACATAATAATTTTATAAGTAAGAATTTAGAATATAATCTAACAGTAAAGTTGCTGCTTTGGGGTCCAACACAGGGTGACATAAGTTTCATCAGCTTTGTATGCTTTTGATAACAATTTTCGATAAAGATCTAAATAATCTTTAACACTTTCGTCTGACGATAGTCGAGAGTGTGATATGAACAAAGGAATTTCAACTGCTTCCTGCCGGCGAGAATCGAAGGTAAACTGATAGGTTTACTTGATATTGGTATTATTTAGTAGTATACATAATAAAAAATTAAATTATTGTACCTATTTAAATTTAAGTCTAGACACGGTATATAATTTGTTCTTAATCCCGAGTCCTTATATAATGAAAATTGATTTGTACAGATAAACTAGAATGTAATTATTTTTGAAAGAGATTATGCAGTAGTCTAGAAATATTGACATTCTGTTTACAAAAACTCAATTAAAGATCATTCATACGCTAATAACTTAATTGGCATTTGACTTATAAAATAATTCAATACAAAATGCATTCAAACGAGTCACTGTAGTATTAAATTGTATTTAATCACAATAAAACGAATGTCATACAATAATAGTGACATTGGCGCCAAGCAATATTGTTATACTTATATAATATTATTTCTTATAATAGCTATTGAAAAAATCACATTCTTACTATTTCTATAACCATATTCTATTTTTTAACAGATTTGTCATTCTTTGTATGCAAATATTGTGATTGGCATAACATTACTGTGATCGGTAGTTGTTTTTAGTATTTTTTCTATTCACTTCGCTAGGGTTCTATAATATTATGAATCTCTAATTAAAATTGCCAATAGTTTTTTCTAAATATTTGCAGACAATTTTGCCAACTAAGCGTTTTTCTTGCCAGATATAGCATTTTTGAACTTTACTACGCAAAGATGCATCTGGCATATATCGTTAAATCTGTCATTGTTGGACAACGTAAACAGCTTTAAATTGATATATTGCTTGAAAATCAACATGCTGCCAATATTATCTTATTAATAAAGTAAATTATACATAATTTGAAAACACCTGAAATATAATATATAGCCACTACAAAAAAATCTTCTTGAAAAATACGACTCCCTTCTTCTTCTTCCACCCTGTCACGTCCCAACATCGGGGCATAGGGAAAGCACAAGTTGGCGCCACTTACGTCAGTCGATCGCCAACTCCTACGCCTCCCGCCATGTCAGACCTGCAGCACGTAGGTCACTTTTGTAGCACCGCTGCAGGGTGAGGGAGGGCCGGCCACGGCGACGGAACCCTTGAGGCTGTGCCACAAGAGTACGAAGTGCCGCACTCTTTGGCGGCATCCGGAATACGTGTTCCAGCCACGTAAATCGTCTCTTCCGACTCCCAGCGAGCCTTATTTATTAATCGAAACATGCGCATCCTATCTAATTACGACGAAATTAACTAACGGCTTTTTTTTAAATTTTTGAAGTGCTTCACAAATAATTGCATTAGTCTTTGGCAGTCAGCTTTTGTGTTTTAAATCAAAGTATCTTTATTACTTTGATTACTAACCGGTATCAGGATCAAATTTTAGTTATAATGAATTTGGACTTGTTACTGCGGACCTTTTGATTAATATTTAATTACCACATTTAAATGACATGCTAATTATATCTCATGGCCGCGGCAATGCAACAGTTGCGTTGGACGCAGCGAATAATAGTGTAATAATTTTTTTTTTATTCAATGAATAATTCACAGTTAGTATTTGAGAATGTAGCATTCTTATATTGAACATAAATAATTTGAAAACACTTGAAATATTTTACGTTATTTTCGATCTGCTGTTTTTATGATCCATGTTCCTTCCATATAACTTACCAAACTCTATGCGAGATGAATTTTAGTCAACGTTGGTATCTTAATTTACCCATCGTTCTATGTATTCTCCAGTTGAATGAATTAAAGATAATTTGATATTTCTCATAGGAAATATATGAACCTGTACAAAAAATCTTTTATAACGGATTCCCCATAAACACGGTATAGTAAATAATCATGGGTTAACGATTATTATGTAAGTTCCCCAGACTAGGAAGTAGCTTGTACCTCTTTACCTTAGACTCAGAGCGTTTTTTTGTATGCTGTAAATGCACAATAATACTGCATCTTGTAGGCTATGAATCTCGTAAGTGCACAAGTTTATAATATCACAAAAACAAAACATAGCACAATTCACTAGACTCGCCTATAGGTATGCAGGATTTAATGTCGGTTGAACGTTATGCTAAAACTTTAATAATTCTTAGTTGCATATACATAATTTGAAATACTTTAGAAAAATATTTGCACTATGTACATGATTCAAAATTTCATTCATTGAATTCCGTCCAATATGCCTGCACAACTTGTTAACCAATTTGCATTACACTAATCATTTCAAGTTTTTTTTTAATAACTGTGTGACCTCTGCTATACGCATCGCACTCGATTGGACTTATAAAATCATCGGTCTCGGCTTAATATTCCGGGTCTTGCAAATTCAAAATATGTAGTATGTTTAGACTCAAACCATGGAACTTTGGCTGTATGATGATGATGGTGAATCGTTCCGATCGGGTTTCACCACTTTGGAAGTATGATGAAGATGGAGGTGAAAGAGAAGGTCGTTGTTGTTTCATGTTGAGATGAGAGTTTATTGGTTGATACAAGAATACACTGAATATAATAATAAGGATGATGACGTATTGATGAGATCAATATGATCAATGAATAAATGAATGAATGAAGAATGCACTGAGAGACTTGATTCGAGTGGAATAACGGATGTACTCGATAAATTGAGTGTATAAGTATTGTTCTTCTTATTTATATTAGTGTAGTAAATATATAACCATAGATATTGTCGTAGTTTTAAATCAAAACAAATACTACTGGTCTAGTTATGTTTGAGGAAACGCTAACAATTATTATTGCTATAATGTTTTGTTTTAATAACAAAATCTTCATACAAACGTACGTCATTCATTTAATGCTGAGTGGTATGATTTAAAAAATTAATATGTTCAGTGCAGGGCTACTGTTAATTTGTCATAAAAACCAAAATCCATTAAGAAACTACTTCGTGAGGCGATCAAGATCGACATCGGATTGTAAAGCCAATCAAAAAATAGGTATATGCTTCTGAAGTGTACCAAATTATGAATGTTCAATATCGAATATCACCACCATAAATTTTATGTATTAGATATAAATTGAATCAAACTAATTACACGATAAAAAGAACTTTTTATATACCTACAACGTTTTTAAATTTTCTGTTGAATCATATAAACTCGACTTGACTAGCTTAAACGATCAAAAAAATTGTACTTGATAGAAATAATACTGAAATGTCATATTGATTTCCATAGTAACGCACGTATATATTAATATTAATAATTTAGTTGCTAGGACCATCCGCTTAGCAACTAATAATAGTTTTACTTTTTTACGGATTTCTTCCGAAATAACTTTTCATACAAAACAGAATTAACTGAAAATGAAATCAATTCTACTTAAAGATGGCTAAAAGTATTTAAAAAATACATTGGCATCGTGTTACGATATATTCTAAGAGTTTCAAATGTTTAGTTAGTCGGGAAGTTAGTTAAAATCGATTGCATGATTTGTACCGGACAAACAACTACCGGACAAATAAGAATACGAGCCAAGAAAAACGTTGTAAAATAGTTACCTACCTATTAATAAATATTTACAACTACAAACACATACGTTAAACTAAAAATTTTAGAGATCTTGTAAATACTTTGATTCAAAGTGATAGTAGTATTTTGTTATATTAAATTAAAATAGTACAGTCCAGTAAATGAAGTTCATAAACAAAATAGAAAGCTTCGATTTGGTATATGTGTAGAGTTTTACTTATGAATCAAGAATATCAAGTATTACATGGTTTGCAGAGTGGGCGGACTGCACCAGAGCGTCTCATTCTCATTTGTTTTATTCAATTTAACTAATACCTAGTTACTTTATTTTTGATTTAGATTTGTTTTTCTATCATATTATTTTTTTATCTTATGTGAAAAAAGTCGCTGGCAATGTCATTTCGTGTCTAATAAATAATACCCTAATTTATTTACCATTACAGTGTAATTTTTAATATATACAAGTATGTCTACGATTGTATACAATAAATGAAAATAAAAGAAGCACGAAACATGTTTGTTAGAGTCTTTTCAGTCTGTATAAAATCGCGTTACTATTTTCCACTTTAGATTGTTTTAAATAAGTGTATTAATTATAAAAGGTTCATTATTGGAAGTTATAATTCCTTGATGAAGAAATAGTATGCTTGTTATGTCAATAATTTAATTAATAAAAATTATATTCAAGTTCTTTAAATGTGAAAAATAATTATAAAAAGTTCGAAAACTATCTTTCAATTATTTATTATTTATTAAACTATTTTTGCTTTGAGTATAATATATTTTTAAATGAAATTAATAATTAATTTGTAGCCGTTACTAATAACTAAGTTTATTATTTGCAATTAGAAAAGCCATTAAAAATATCGTTACGGGATCGTTATAAATTAATTAAGTATATTAAATCATGTAAGTAATAAACTGGCATTCGAGTGGGATTAAAATCTAAATATAATCATTAACATTCTGTTTCTATTTGCTAACAGATTTTCAAGGATTTGATTTTTTCTTAAATGATTTTTATTCAATGATTATAAGCTTTTTCATGCATAATAAATCAATTTTATTGTTATTTGTATATACATATGATATATAATATAGATATATGTAATAGTTATATATTATATTACGTACACACATATGAACTTATTATTATATTTTTCCATAAAGCGATAAGTAGTTGCCAAAAAAGGGTTTGATGGAAAAAAAATCATATAAAATTAAATTATTGAAGTAGGTAACTTATATTTTATACATATTGCATTGACATTGTTTAATATGGATATAATAATATGTATTAAATGTCTACTGGTAATACGATACTCTCTATTGGAAATATTAGAATACTATAGATGTCATTTTTATACGAGGGTGGGTCAATAAGTCCTTAGAAAAGCCGACAGGTGGCGCGACTAGTACTGTAAGCGGTTTGTTTTCATGCAGCGGCACTACCGATTTAGTATGCTGCGAAGTTTCAATCAGATTGGTCGAGTTGGTGTGTGTTTCTCGTACATTTAAAAAAAAATTGTGGAAAATGGAAAAATGGAAAATGGAGAAAATTGAGTTTAGAGCTGTTATTAAACATTTTAATATAAAAGGGTTAACAGCAAAGGAAATAAAAAATGAGTTGGATTTAGTTCACGGCATATCTGCTCCTTCACTTGCAACTATTTATAACTGGTTAAATGAATTTAAACGTGGTCGTACATCAACTAAGGATGAACCACGCTCAGGACGTCCTGTAGAGGTGACTACACCAGAAATGATCAATAAAATCCACGATATGGTGTTAAGTGACCGAAGATTAAAGTTGAGTGAGATAATTGAGGTTACAGGGATCTCAAAAGGTAGCGTCATTTCTATTTTACATGACAAATTGGGCATGAAAAAAATGTCTGCAAGATGGGTGCCGCGTTTGCTCACATTCGACAATAAACGCAATAGGGTGGTGGCCTCTAAAGCCCTGTTGTCGCTCATGCAACGCAATCCGGATGAATTTTTTCGTCGCTTTGTGACTGTAGATGAAACATGGATACACCACTATACTCCCGAGACGAAAGAACAGTCAAAGCAGTGGATTGCGAAAGGCGAACCATATCCAAAGAAGGCGAAAACCGTAAAATCAGCTGGTAAGGTTATGGCTACTGTATTTTGGGATGCACGTAGAATTATTTTCGTTGACTATTTGGAAAAAAGAAAAACAATAACAGGAGATTATTATGCATCTTTATTGGACCAGCTAAAAAACAAAATTGAAGAAAAACGGCCTCATTTAAACAGGAAAAAAATCCTCTTTCATCAGGACAATGCCCGTGTTCACACATGTTTACGATCAATGGCTAAAATTGAAGAATTGAAGTTCGAATTGGTCGACCACCCACCGTATTCGCCAGATTTAGCCCCCAGTGACTTTTTCCTTTTCCCAAACTTAAAAAAATGGCTAAGTGGACAACGTTTTTTTTTCAAATGAAGAAGTCATCGATCGGACAAATGCTTATTTTGAGGACCTTCCGAAAACTTATTTTTCTGACGGTTTAAAAAAAATTGAGAAACGTCTAACCAAGTGTATTGAGCTCCAAGGAGATTATGTTGAGAAATAAAAAAAAAATACAAAAATAAAAACTGTTTTAATGCTTTTTTCTAAGGAATTATTGACCCACCCTCGTACATTACTATTCAATATATGATAGATATTTTCTACGTCTCAAATTTCAATTTTAAATTACTTATTACATATTGACATATTAAAGAGATTCCTATATTTTACAGATTTTATGTAGTTATGCAATTCCATTGGTATTTTTTAATGATATTATTGATATGATACAAACCGGAATGATGGTTTACATGTTTCAGGATTCATATTAACTAGTTTTAGTATGTTTATACTAAATAAACAGGTTTTATTATAATTATAATATTAACAAAGATAAAATAATTTTAAACACTCAAAGAAGACTATGTATGTAGTTTTATATTTTGTATCTATAGTGAACACCTTTTACTGTGTTTTAATAAAATTATTTTAATTCAGATGCTAGGTACTACGTAGCAGGTGGGCACATAAAAATTGTATGAGGGGTTCGATTCGATGTTTTACATACTCCATACCTAGACACTCCGCACTATGAATCTAGTGACGAATACATAGTCTTCAGAATGTTCATCTATAAGTTGCTACGACCTGTTGTCACTCAACTTTTTGATTTTAAAAATAGGAAAGGAAATATTTGTTTTTTTATATTAGATTGTGTGAGATGTCATTTTAGAGTTATTTTTCATACAAAAAAAAATATTAATTGATTATAATAACACTTCATAAATACAATAAAGCCAGTCTGCAGTTGAAAGACATAGATGTGGTCAGCAAATATGTAAATATATTTATCAAGAGTTAAGTTTTTTCGAACATGAAAATGAGAATAGCAATGGAAAATTCTTTCTCGGCACTATATCCCGGAGCGGGATTTGGCCTCCTCTACAATTGTCCTCCACACGCTCCTGTGTGGAGAACATTACGGAAGCAAATAAAATGCGTAAGATCCCTCATCTTCTCAGTTCATCATCCGAGTTATGGTTCTCAATCATTACACCGTGAAGAAGAAGTGCAAGCATAAATTACGCAAAGATCCCACCCCTTGTGTTAGCGCCTGCTCTGTATAAATAGTAATCATTATTACGGATATAAATCATGATACTAGAGCTTACATGTAGCTTTTTTTAGTCGACACTAAGGTATTTAAATCCTGAGGGACCAATGATTGCCTTATTAAACAACAATAACGCAAAATAGTGGTCTAAGCTGAGTGGGAGGACCATAGGTATCGGCCCCGGCTGACGATAATGATATTTAACATAATAATCTTCTTCCAAAAATAAAATGTTTCTCAGCATAAAAATCTGCTCTTCTCACTATCTGTGGGTCCATCGCTTTTGTTTTTGTATGTGCGGCTTGTATAATGATATGAATAATGCATAATTTATAAGGAACATCTCCTGTTTATACTTTTTGCGACATATCCGATGCGTTAGGCCTCTTGCAGGGAACTATAAGTAGGTATGTTATATACACCGGGATATTCAACCAAAACTCTACATTAATTTATTTTTTAAAGAGTTTTAATCAATAAATTATGTTTTTTTTAGAATTATTAATAACCATGTCCTTGCTTTTTCGTACGAGGTAGTTATTAGTAATTTTGAACAATCACAAACACCCAGGCTTTGAGAAAAACACATACATGTTTTTGTCATGATCGGGAATCGAACCCAGAACTCTCAGGTGGACGGCCAGTGCCTTACCCACTGCACCACGAGAGCCGCCCAATAAGTCATCAACGTCCCCTCTAATTTTTATATTGTGTTTGCGGATCATCAACGTATCTGAGCAGTCGGGCCGTCACCCGGTGCGGTAAATTTACACTCCCCCTCCACATACAATTTTTCATTCAAACTTTTATTTTACTGTATTTATTAATTTCAGTGATTTTATATAATACCTAATACACAACTGAAATACAATCAAATTTATCTGGATCACATATGCAAAGGTTGATAAAACGGCAAATGTTTGAATCGAACGGGACGGATATAGTGATCTCGCTCGATGTAAAATTTCACTTGCGTACTCGCGTTAGTCGCACTTGACCTTCGCCTTCCAAGAAATGAGTCGAAGAATTGTGTATGTGATGGTTTCGTGCATTCAAGCAAAACTTAAATCTGGCAAAGGAAACTTTCTTTTACAATATTCTTGTGTGAAGACTGTGCGGGAGATGAAAACATATGTGCGGACACGTTTCGGTAAGTGTGCGCACGCACACGCGCACACCTTACAGGGAACATTGATTGAAATGTTTAAATACCTACATCAAAACTAGCGATCTGGACACATTTGAAAAAGTTGGTTATTAATAATCTCAACGTCGTATCTGAAAGTATTACTTATATGAGTGTGAACAAACTCCAAGCAAAAGTGCATCCGCTAAGATTATTCCACGTTAATTAAACAAAACTGCAAATGGAGAGAGGAGTCCCTGTCAACTGTCGGAAGATCAAGAGGGCCCCGCGGCCTGCTCTCGTCAACTGAGGAGGCTCTGTCCTATTGTTCTCGAAGATTTATGGCCCACGAACTCAAATATCTGGTTCCCACTTGCTTCGTACCGACACCGCATCATCAGCATTTTGTTTTAATATTCCGATTAAATAGTTCACTATGAATCCAATAATTTAATAAAAATATTACATTTATTATAATAATATTTGGAATTCCGTGATTTTCAATATACCTACTTAATCGCACGAAGTATAATAATATACATACTATTATATATAGTGTTGCATGGCAGAGTCTCATGAGCGGTTGACTTATTTAGTACGTAGCAATTTTTACATACGTGGGGTGGGGTTGTTACCAAAAGTTGTTAACTCGATAATTTAGGTATTTCGAGTTAACAACGGATTATGTGTCTATATAAAAATATGTAAGGTCATCCGATATACTATAGAACATGCACATAAAGCACAAAGAAATTAGCATTATGAGTGATTTTAAAGGGAATGTCAAACTTCAATTGCAATTACTCCATTCGAGACTTAACAACTTTTGGCAGACACCCCACGTATTATACTGCCCCCATAACCAAAAAGGCAGCTTTTTGCCAAAGTCACATTTTGAGATAATGAGACATTAACGTTTTTTCAACTTTTCTTAATATTTTTTTAAATAATGTGGATGAAACATTTGATATATGGTATAAGCAAAAACTAGTATGTTTTCAATCGATGCTGTGTTTTTGCTTATGAAACTCGTTATAATGTCTTTTTGTTTAGAATAACTATCGTTTTTGTGAAAAAAAAAAGAAAAACAATATGTCAACTTTATGTCAAAAGGTTCAGAATTTTACGTAGAGCATTATCTGTACACTAACTCAGTTTGTGATTTTTGTCAAAAAACTGCCTTTTTCCATATGAGGGCAGTATATGGCACCCTTTACATTTATAGATACCTAATGAACATGACAAATTACCAGACTTCATAACATGACATAAAAAATAAATGTTAAACATGTAAATAAAAGTACACGGAAGCGCACCGAGAGAACCAGGAAGATCATAATATCTTAAAAAACTTAGAAAAAAATGTCCACATAAGCTCACTCTCACATAAGTGGAATATATACGTATCAGAAGAGATTAGATTGAACACAGTTATTGCCACCTCAAATTGGCTTTACCAACGGCAGGTTAGTTGGAGAAAATACAACCCATTAAAAAAGGCATAGCGGCTCATGATTATTTAGAATGTTTATTTGAACAATCACAAAAAGTATGTCACAGTACGGCATACCTCCATTATCTATAAAGAATCATTAAAAATGGTCTGTCATTTTTCAATACAACTAATGTAGAAATATTATTTTTATATGGCTACAGATTTAGCCATTCAAAACGTTGTAAAAATGCCACTGTAGGAAACACGAAAATTTTCCATGACTCCAACTGGTTATATTATATAGCTCAAGAGTATTTATTCTCCCTAATAAATATTTTGATAGCACCCTTTTCTATTTTTATTCGTAATTATATGAAAATTCATTACATACCCACTTTTTATTTTTTTTATAATAAAACTCCATTCTACGAAACCTTAAATAGAAGAGTTGAAAATTAATCAAAGTGTTTTAATTACATTGCTTCTTTTATTTGCCATCCTTAAGCAGTGCACGACCTGCCAACTCACACAAAACATTTCTGTCTGCTTTGGCATATTGTATTATCGGAATAATAATTTAATAAAGTTCAAACTAATATTGTATCACCATAATTACTGTCTATTAGCTTTAAATGTGGGTGAACTGGGTGAGAAAATTACAATAGATTAATAGTGCGTATTACAAAGCATGAAATTTCGCAACAAATCCGATTTGAATTAGTTGATTATTACTCGTGTATTTTATAGCACTTGTTTGATAATGTAGAATAGCAGTTTCCGTGAACGGTTAGTCTATTTATATGCTCAATAAAATTAAGTATCATTTCTTATCATATTTGTTTAACGAACTGAATTAAGCTGTAGAATAATAACTGTCAATTAGTTGTGGGCATAATCAGATTGTCAATTTTATCTCTACCAACTAATTAGTATTTATAACGCTTTGCTAAGATATTTATTAAATTAATGTTATTCTGTTTCTATATTTATTTCATTAAAGTATTTATTATTTTAGCAGTTCACAATTTAAAAAGATAACGCTACTGTTTTAAAACTGTATGTTTACAAAAAATGTTTTAACTATGTACACCTGTGGGCATGGCCCCCACAAGGGGGGGCTGATAGGGCTCTAGCCTAAGGGCCCGGCCTTAAGGGGGGCCCAGAGTGACAGATCGACCAGCCAAGTGAGATAAACACACAACACAAAATTGCACTAGTAGTAAAAAAATGTCGCTTGCGGCGCCGTTTCACTTCAAGCATACTAACATATGTTATACTATAATATGTGGTTGTGCGATGTAATTTTTTATTATTGTCGATATTCGACAATTCCATAAATTATGCATAGCAACACAAATGTGGGTGTATTAGAAATAACAAAAAAAATCGCTAAAAATACCCTTAATTTTACCTCGAACACCATTTGGAATATGCAACTGTAGATCGTCACACTGCATTTAACCTTGGCGATAGGTATGGTGGCCAAGTTCCTAGCCTGGGGACCCGCTTCGAGATGTGGGGGCCATGCCTGTGGGTATATTCTATTCTTATCGACCGTTAAAGTGATAGTATCAAACTTACGGTAGGCTTGTATCAAAGTATTAGCACTTATTGTAACAATTACAATAAAAACCCACTTATTGTAATTGTCACAATGAGTGCTAATATTTTGATACACACCTACCCTAAGTTTGATCACTTTAGCGGTCGATAAGAAGTATAGAATAGACCCACGAAGAGTCTTCATAAAATGAATAAATAGCCTTAACTGAAGTGTTTGTCAAAATTGATTGTCATCTGTAGTTTTATAGTATAGTTTACCAAATGAAAAAGTATTAATTTTAATTATAAAGCGCATGAAAACAATCATCGAAGAATCATGATTAATAATATTATATGTTGTGTTTATTTTAGTTAATAATAAGCTTGAATTCTAATGGAAGTTCTGTACTATTCCATTTGAGTCCATATTTGAAAATATCTCTGAAGCGTAAGTACATATTTGTTTTTTCCTCCACCACCCGTCACGTCTCTACAGTCTACACCCATTATTCAGTCGTATATCGTGGCGTAAAAAACGTTAGGCGCCTTTCAAAGTTGTGCTGAGACCTAGGTTGACGTGCACTAGAGTATCAATTATAAAAATAAACATCATACCAAAAGTAAATTTATAAAAAATTTGACACCGGGCAGGACTCAAACCTGCATCTACCGGATTCCGGACAATTACCAATTGATCCACCTACGTCCTACATAATTATGATAAATTTAACTAGTAGTCACACAAGCACTTCTCAAATTACGTTAATATTACAAGAAATGAAAATATAATTAATATTAAATTCTACAGGTTACAAAACCTGTAGAATTTAATATAAATTATATTTTCATTTATTGTAAAATGGAATTCTACCAAGTAAATGCTAACTCAATTAATACGTTAACATTGGCAATCGGCTTTTATGGTTTGAACCAAGGTACCAATTATAGAGGCTTAGAGATTTCTAACCGACGTCAGGATCTTTCCAAATTTATAACTTACCATCGAGTTGCCACTTCATAACATTGCACTCTGACTCTAGGATGATAACGGTGTAATATATTCGAAAAATATATTTTTTACATAATATTATATTATATTATATTATATTTATTTATACATATATGAACACAAGTTAATATCATTTGATGATGGCAAAGAGGCGTATCAATGTAGTTACGAGTAAAAGTGCAAAGTTTAAAGCGTATACTCACTCTACTTGCACTAGGTTGCATTTGGTTTAATAATGAATATTTCATTCTCAAATCTTATGAATTACTGAATAAGAAATATATTATTGGAATATAATATATTAATATGTATTTTTACGTCTAAAATTTAAAAACCTTTTCATATTGCCGTATTATGAAGTACATTTTATTCATTTTTAGATTAAAGAGTAGGTACATACTCTGTTTATTTTATTAAATATCAATATTTTCATTGAACGTAGGTATGTGTATATGCCTTAAATCATGTTTTGTAATAATTAGATATTATTTTAATCGGAACCATTCCCACAAAAATTAAAATCTATATAATACCGAAGTTAAATTTTATAGAAATAGGAAAGATTTAAACACAGTTTATGGTTTATACACATTTTCTTTTTATAACGTTTTTATTAGGTCGTATTCTTATTTTTCCGGTGGTTGTTTATCAGTTACAAATCTTGCAATCAATTTTTAACTAACTTCTCGACTATCTAGACATTTGAAACTTTTGGAATATATCAGAACACGATGCCAATGCATTTTTTTTTTAAATACTTTTAGACATCTTGAAGTAGAATTAAATTCATTTTCAGTTAATTCTGTTATGTACGAAAAGTTATTTCGGAAGAAATCTGTAATCCAATCCACTATTATTGGTTGTTAGGAGTCTAGGGTCCTAGCAACTAAATTATTAATATATACGTGTGTTACTATGGAAATCAATATGAATGTCAAAATGACATTTCAGTATTATTTCTATCAAGTACAATCTTTTTTGATCGTTTAAGCTAGTCAAGTCAAGTTTATATGATTCAACAGAAAATTCAAAAACGTTGTATATAAAAAGTTCTTTTTATCTTGTAATTATTTTTAATCTAGTAAATAGACAGTTGTTAAAACAACTTGTAAATAGAAATTAAAAATATTTCTTTTTATTGCATGTTATTCCCTTCACATGCAGGTTAATTAATTATTGACATTGAAATGCTTTTTCCTGAGAAAGAAACATTTTATTTTTTTTGTTCATCTCGGAAGCAGAATAAACATTAAACACAAAAGGTCTGTGGTGAGACTTTTCATATAAAGGCCCATTAATTTCTTCACAACTGCGTTACGTAACTGTGTTTTATAATATTGAAAATATGCGTTGTAGCATGTTACATAATACCCATGCACTTGACCGTGTGAATCCAGTATCAATCGTAGCTTGGCATAACTAAACAATTTTATATGAATACAGAATGATATAAAGTCTTTAATAATGTAGAAAAATTTGCAAAAAAAAAAAAACAACACACGGCTTCCGTGATTAATTCATTAAACTGGTTGTCTACAGCATTTCTTAGATAGCATCATCACACTAGTAATTAATTTAATATGCGATTAAAAGATTTTAAATTATAGAATGTGTATTGATACCACGCTATTGATGAGACTTTTAAGAATCTGTCTGTGAATATTTTAGTTTAAAATGGAATCAAATATACCTACATAACTGCATGGACTAATAATTACAATATAAAAAGAACTTTTTATATACAACGTTTTTAAATTTTCTGTTGAATTATTATGCTCGATATGCTCAAACTTGTACTTGGAATGAAGTAAATAAAAAACAAACAAACAAATATAAAATACTGAAATATCATTTTGACATTTCATTTTGATTTTCATAGTAACGCACGTATATATTAATAATTTAGTTGCTAGGACCACCCTCTTAGCAACCAATAATAGTCTTTTTCTTTTTACGGATTATTCTGAAATAACTTTCAATAAAAAGAGAATTAGCTTACGGGCCGCACAAAATTGTGTTTTTGCTAATTATTTTTCAAATACAAATTAACACATTAATTACAAAATTAATTAAAAGGCCCGTAAGCATTGTGTTAAAAGAATGCATAGCCATCGTGTTCTGATATATTCTAAAAGTTTCAAAAGTCTAGTTAGTCGGGAAGTTAATTAAAAATCGATCGCAAGATTTGTACTAGACAAACAACCACCGGACAAACAACCACCGGACAAACAAGAATATGAGTTAATAAAAACGTTGTGAAATTATATTAATAACTGAAGAGTCAGGGCAAGGCTCGCTCACAGGAACAAAAAAATGTAACTTATTTAAGTGAATGAAATATTAGATACTAATTCTTCTTCGTCAGGATCGTGATATGGATGATTTGGCTGACAAACAGCCTTCTTCAATGGTCGACCCCTCTTTTTCAGTATTTTACGACACGCAAGACATGTGTCAGCGGAACTCATGAATTGGTGCAGCCACCTGAAGCATCTAACGTTTGCTTTAATATTCTGATAAAACAGTGTGCACACTATCGATCTCAATGATTATTATCGTAAGTGACGAAGCCCACCAGAAGCGGCGCTCGGTGCGCTCACTACGAAGTAGGCCCCCTCCCACCCGCGCATTACCCTTCACCTATGTAATAAGGGGCACGAGAAGCAGAAAATAATTATTATTATAAGCGTCTCTCATAACAAAGCAATAAAAATATTATTATGTTTCTCGGCAGCTTTTAATTCATATTTACGATGACGTAATTCTACCAGTGAAATATCGGGACACCCAGCAACTAAACAATGAGTTCACTGTTATTAAATAATGCCTACTCGCCCGTCTTATCGACAACGCGTCCAGAATAGGATAAAATAAAACGGCGCGCGCCCCTTTTGCTTGCCGTGTTCAATGGGCTTTGTCATATTTAACAACGTAATATTTTCGTTAATTCGTCCCGCTGAGAAGCCAAACAACGTGTGAATCATGAAGCAAGCGGACAAAATGCACCGTCAAAACCAGTGTGCGCTGCGATATTTGATTACGTTGTATTTTCGATTATTCACATTGAATATGCGCGAGCGCCCCGCAAGCCTGAATCTAAGTGCACGACGCCTTAGGCCACGTGCATTCGTGCAAGTGGGTAGATGTTAACTCGTAGGTGAGCACACGTCGTTATAGCTGCAGGTCAGGTGTTTATCGTTAGACTGAAAGTGCGGAGTATCTCGGTATGGGGAATGAAGAAGTAGGCGGGTAAACGCGGAAGTCAGAGGCATCTGTTAGTTTTCGTTAACCCCAACCCTTTCCACTGCCTTAAAAAATCAGTAATAAATCATTGTGGATATTTTTTTTGAAATGGACCCCTCCCATTGTTGTGTTGAGTTGTGATTCAATTTTAACGGGGTGTAGTAATACCTAAAAATAAATGATAACATCAAATAATATACGGTTGAGATCCCGCCGAATGTATTATGTTTTTCAAAGATTTTTACAATAAACATAAGCTTAGGTATTTACAGATGGGGGAGCTAGGAGTGAAATAGAATATTCCTCTAATCTCCAAAAAATGAAAACTACATTGTTTACATTATTCAAGCAAGCCTCTATTCTAGTTTATATTATTGACCACGCGTAGTATTAGCATTTTTTAACAATAAGCCATAGATTTGGCTTTTGTGACAACAAGGTTGGGCGGCCCGATAGGGTCAATAGCTGGTAAGACAAACTTGGTCAACTCTTCCCTTCCAGTACACAATTTAACCCAATAAATAACAATTGTCTTTCCTAAACAATTAATACTGTTCAAACACATACAGTGTCATTTTTCTGGTAAGTTTGGTAATTTTGAATAATCTTGAGATTTATATGCAGTCAGGCAGATATTACTGCTTAATTTAAATAAACCAATTACATATTTTTTCTATTATTCTAAGTAGATTATATGGAATTCCACAGAGTAGAGGATGTGTTAACAGATGTTTGTTTTTACTACATAATGAATGCCACCTGCTCAACCTATTATGTGCATACTCTGGATCCAAATACACATCAAACTCGAGATCCAAATCCAAGACCCATAAAATTATAAGCCACGTTACCACTCGGCTATCGCGGGTGTTACATTTTCGTGATTTATCGTATTTGAATGATTTCTTTAAACGTCAAAATAAACATTAGGTACATGTTATTGATAATGATATTTTAAAATTAATCGCTAAATAATCCCTCAGTAAAGTATCTGATAGCAAATATTTATTGGATGGAATTATGTAGAAAATAGTGCTTTGATAGTTCACCTTGTTACTGATTCACTTCCCTGTTTGCTAGGCTGTCTATGAGAGATCGAATCTCAGGATTGAGGTATGTATTGCTGCTTCTTGTAGTATTATTGTTATGCGCGGGAACTTTTTTATTCGTTAAGTACACTACTGGCTTCATTGTTACGTAACAAAAGCACGGTCCGTTAGAAGTCGATGCTATGACAAGCGCGAAACCCGTATGAGTCGTATTTTGCATAATACATTAATACGAGTAATTGAGAGGCTGGAGATAATAAAGTGATATATAAGTAAATGTATGGGAGTGTATACCATTTTTGCAAAAATAAATTGAATGAAAATTATTATACAGTATTATTAAGTATCATATTTTAATGCTTTATTTTATTTAGAATAATTTACCTACGTCCCTGCCCCCTGGTGATATAAGTGTCAGTCAGAGTAAATCAGTGTAGTTTTGCATGTGTGAAGAAATCTAAGCCTTCTATGCATATTCATTTATACTGTATGTTGTCTTTCTTTTCGGCCACTGGCAACAAAGCACGTGCCGATACCTCTATAGTATTTGTAACTTTGGATCAGTGGCGAAGGGTGGAGGTAGGCTGTTAAGATCCGCCATAAATGGTGCACACTAAACTTTTTCTATCATACGTATTTGTTTCTGTGTGTATTACGAGTCATCGAAATAAGATTACTGTATACAGATGGTGTTGGTTAGTTTTTAAAATTCAATAAAACCCTGCGTAAACCAAGCCATAATAGATAATTGTCAAAAAATACTCGTCTATCTATAAAACGTCTAAAAGTACCCATGCAATTAAATAATACCTAACTTTGAATATTTTATAGATAGAATAGTATTTTTTATCAATTATAGTTTGGTTTAGGCAGGGCTTAATTAATTTAAAAAAAAATAGCCAACCAAGGGTTTCTGGTTCCAGTTCCATTTTCAGCTCTGACTTTAAACTAATATACCGATATAATATGAAGTAGTATTGCACATAAATATAGCATGCACCTTTACATGGACCGTGTTATTTATTCATGAAATACCATAGAGCTATTTCACATGCTCTAATAACAACAAAATATCTTGACTGAAAATAATATTAATAGTTTATGAGTTATTTGAACCGGATTATAATTAATTAAAAATGCAGAAATTCATATTCTAACATTTCTATCAATAATTTTTAATATCTATTATACAGAGGGTAATAAATAATAACATATGCTTTTAAGTGAGCAATTATTTATAGTTTTATCTGTACCTAATATAAATTAATATGGTAACTATGACTACTGCTCAAAATAACGTAATTGATATGTTTGGTTTATGATAGATACCTATGAATATCTCGTGTTTGGTTTATAATTTTTTGTTGAAATGTATTTTATTAAAAATCTCTATGACATACATTTATGAAAAAGAATAAGTAAATGAATTCAACTTTTAACACTAGGCGCCCGTGAATGATTAATTAAACGGTAGATCAATAATCAGGCAGTTAAGATAGTGATGCAGTATGGAGAAGCGCGCATTAACGATTACAAAGTAGGCCGATTTTAAAATTTGTGTTCTGTCACAGATTTTAGATCAATCGCGTCTGGCCGAGTGCGTTATATCATTGTTTAGCGCATATTCCTGATGATTGAATCGGTTGAGTTTATGCGGGTAATGCACGTATCACAATACGAGCATAATCGTACTATTCCGGAGTGTTTGTGCGCGCCGAACATATTCGGCCAATAAAAAACCGGTCAACATATCCATCTGGCGAAGAAATATAGGATGCAAATCACTTCCTCCGGAAATGTCCTAAATGTTTACGGAAAGGGAAGAGCTGCTCAAGTCGGTTCAAACAGCTGTTCGGCTCATCGGATCGCCCGACCTGGTCGCCATAAAGGCCAATTTTGTTGCATTTAGAAAATGTGTGGCATCACACTGTCAACGTGAAGATCTCTTCCCTTAAAATATTCGGCAGTTTTGTATTAGCTTTTGTTACTTAATACAATTTTTAATATTGCTTCTACGTGCTCATCTCTCCCATGGGTACTCTTAACTAAAGTCATGTAAATTCAGTCAAAGCACACTTGAGTACATGATGACCTTAATCTTGGGTAACTGCTCCTGAGACATTCCCAGTCATAAAATATGATGCTTCATAACACACGTATGGTCTCGCGTTATCCCGGTTCAGACCGGGTGTGTTTTGGTGGGGCCATTAACTTCTTCATCGTCAGACTTCATAAATTCACTACTGAAACGTAGCTTCAAACTGATTTCATTTCTTGTAGTTCTATAGTTATTTGGGAAAATTTTGGTATTCTAGTGAAAGTATCCGTACCTAAGAAAGAAAGAAAACCTATCGATAACTGATATCGGTATCGTATCGAAAGAAATTATCGGTCAAAAAATATCGATACTTTAACGTATCAATAATTTTTTGACGTACTTATCCGTACCTCAGTGCCAGTGTGTCATATGTACGATTTTGCAGCACAGTGGTTGAGTGCAGATTATGTACATAAAATAGTATTATCTTTAAAAGCTTAACGAGAAAATTCACCCTTCGAAGCTTTTCATAACAGAAACTTCTAAAAGCAAAAACCGAAACCCCATAAATATAAAACAGCTAAAAAATCAACTTCCAAGTTTCAAGTGTTTATTCTGGTTGATTTATAGCAGTAGTGCACAACATATTTTTTATCCATTGTCTAATTTTTCACGGGCCGCAGTGCATAAAAGTGTTAATAATGATATAATATTATAGTACTTACTAGACGAGACATTTTATTTTATTATTTTAAATTTAGTAGTTAGGTACACACCAGCTACTCCAATCACTTTCCACTCTGTATTACATACACATTATGTATTTTTACGGTAGAACTGAGTAAGTATATAGGAAATTATAATTTTTTCGTATTCAATGAAAAATTTGGTGATGAAGTACTTGTTATATTGGGCCGCGGCTTGTGCATCACTGATTTAGCATATTAATATAAAGGCAACAATAAGTTTAAGAAATTGGTTAATATTTATAAAATAATACATTTTATATACAGCAATGACACAGTTGTTATCCACGGAGACTTAACATATAATCGATTTATGCTGATTTGACGATGGGTTCCTACCATAAACGGGTGGACCAATGGAGCCGTTAAATATGATTGACATGCAAAAAATCATGTCATTGAATTTCAGTTGTGCACAAATGGATAATAGTAATTTGCATATAATCTTTAACAAATTGAATAGCGCCATTTGAGTTTTTTCTATTGTCTACAATGTTTTATGTGACATGGCGATTGCGGAGACGTGATAGCATTTATTTATTTAAATTTTATAATAATTGTTGTGTTCGACATGTCTACTGGGTGGTTTTAACTGGTTTATCAACCGAAAAAAATGTTAAATACTATTTACTCCGTTAAACTACATTATCCTACACAAGATTGACATTGCGAGTATTATAATACTACATATTTTAATTTTAACTATTAATTATTATTTATTCAATACTGAATATCCATAAGATTTAAGAATATTAAAATAGTATTTATAATATTGATAATTATCTATGTTTTAGTACAGCGCTCTAAATGGAAAATGTTTCGAACCGGAGCGCTCGACAGTTTTCTGAAGATTTTTACATAGTAAAGTTATCAAAGTTTATGTGTTTTACTTCATAAAAATAAGTGTGTTAGATTTTCTATTATATGGCCTATCCAGTTCAGACGGTGAAATTATTTATTCCACAAGACGGAGCGATAATTTTACCGATTTCACGAACAGGAACGGCGCTCCGGTGCGTTCCGGTCCATTTCGAGCCCTGTTTCAGTATAGTATTATAGCTTAGGATAGTTTTGTTTACTTTGATTCCCTGGCAACTAGCGAAAATATCATACGTGAGCAAATAAAACTATGCCGGCTCTCACATCTAAACTCGTCCATCTGCAATACGTCGACGTGAGATAATCATTATTCACACAACACACGTTGCTGAATGGATCTCCCCACATTGGTAGAATACGTCATTTTAGTTTGAAAAAAAAACAGCTGGAGTCACATGCAACTATTTTCACCCGACATGGACATAAACGCCCACGGTGGCCGCGCGGCTTAAGCGTTCGACTATAAAGCCGTGGGTCCCATGTTCGAATCCTGGGTCTGGCAAGTACACATATTGTTTTTCAATTTGTGTGTGTCAAGGTATGGACCTAATAGGTTGAGCAGGTGGCTGACATCCATTTCTCGTAAAAAACAAAATCTGTCAATACAAACCTCTACTCTGTGGAGGCCCATATGATCCTATTAGGATCGGACATGGTCGAAAGAAAAGGAGGGCAGGTATAATCCAGAAAGTCGCACTTCGTCATTCATTTTGGCTTGCCGTGTGACGTCACTGTCATTGCACTGATGTACTAAACACTGCACTGTCAGTACCAATACTGACTTACGGATTAGAGTGTTGGACTCTCATTATACTCTCGATATATTTATGACGAAGGAGCTACGTAAGATAATATGGACCCATACTAGAAATGGCATCTTCGACACAACCTGGAACTCTACAAACTCTTCCAAGAAAACTGTATATTTTGTTAACTTGGCAGGCTCGGATGAGTGGTACATGTAGCAAGAATCTACAGTGCCCAACCGCCGAGGGGAATCATGTATACCAAAACGGATGGTCGGAGGTCGGTTGGCAGGCCTAGACTACGGTGGTTGGACGGTGTCAACTGGAGGATACTGGCCCAGGATAGAGGGAGATAGAGAAAGTTCTTAAAGAAGTCTACGACCCGCCCTGAGTTATTGGATTGCTTCGCATTTGCGTATTAAAAAAAACTTCTAAACTTAAAACAATAGTACGCTTCGAAGCCATTAATTTGTTTTTTTATCAAGTAAAATCATTGATTTTTACAGTTTTTTTTTACAATTTTACTGAATTTTGTAAATTTTATCTGACCACATACAAAACACTCTTTATCATTGATAAAAGTTTATTTCGTTCTATTATCTTTTATAAAAGTAAATTTTATAAAAGACAAATTTTATAAAATATACCTAGAGTTAAGTAGAATATAAAATATTTCTCATAAAAGTTCTAGAGTCTAATAGTGTTGAGATATTCAAATCGCTGAACATATTGTTGAAACCTTCATCCTGTATTCCTTCTGTGGTGAATTTCCTGCCATTTACCAAGCTGACAAAAAATCTTTAGTGGTAAATATGTACGTTGCCGCTTTGTGAGTAAAAAATATAATCAACGTAACATAAATTTTGTTTCTAATGTACCTACCTCCTAATTATTTTTTTTTATTAAAAAGTGACACTTACTTTTTAATTTTCTCCAAAAAGCGAACAATAGAATTTAAATTTATATTTCTTACAAACGTGTGGGACTACTCATTATTATCATATTATTACGTCCGATGGCGCCAATACTCAAAATTTATAAAATATCACGCGAAGCCGATGTCATTGGCTTAAAAAAACATGATTTATTTTCTTTTGAAAATAAAACTGCAATTGTACCGTTGTCTCGAACCTTCAAATGTCAAGGCTCATAGGCTAGAGAATGGATCAATGATTTCTGCTTATTAAACATGGCCAGTTGCGATTTATAACTAGATAAAATGCATTATATTATCCAATTGTAGTTAATTTATTATATATTTGACATGTGCAATGTGCATTTATTTGCTGTATGTTTAATTTGTACACGGAACAAAAAGTTGATAACCAGTTAATGTGTTTATTCAATTTATTAAACGAATCTTAACCCTGGATCTTCAAAATGATGGAATGGACATTCAATACAATGAAGCCGAGTTTTGTATTACTTAGTGCAGATTGTTTATAACATAAATATGTAAATAGTTGGAAAATTTTTGACTGTAGGTATAACCACTGTCGAATAAAACATGCCGAATATATCGTATAAATGTCGCTACATTTCAAAATCAGCCAAGTCCACCTTCAGGTATTTTTGACATTTTTGTGAATTTATGAAGAGCTACTGCTTTCTAACATTTCTGCATTATCAAAATGTGGAATTTATTAATTTTAAATATTCTATACTCGAAATAATCACTCTCAGAAGGTCTATTTTGACATATCACTTAACCCCAAAACCAATAAAAAAAATATCCTATGTTGTATTCAGATAGTTAATTATACCGGGATGTTAACTGTCTGCGTGATGTTTTTGACATGGCCATTCTTTGCAGTGTTGACTATTTTATGACGAGATAAAGTACGACAATTATTGAGATGCAGCGATTTTTTAATTTACCGCGAGCTTTCTAGTGTCATTGACGTCATTGTCATACTTGATTATAATCGAATGCAGTGCCGCGTGTCCTAGTCCGCTTATCACTGTGTTTCTAATTATTATATATAACCACCTCGTATATGTAATTGAACCCGAATGATATAAGTGTTACACTGTATCGAGAAAAGTAACGGGAACGTGTTACCGTGTTAACTAATGAGAATAGCCCTGCTGGAATAATTATATTCTGTTTATCACATTTTCATAAAACTAGCTTCCCGTTGATATCAATCTAGATCACGGGTTCTCAACCTTTGGGTCGCAATCCTGAAGGGGGTGGCGATGGGTTTTCTGTGGGGTCGCCTACTTATACAGTCAACTAAACAAAATATTCACTATAATACAATTTTAATTTTTAATGGTGTCTTGAAGTAATAATAATTTCATATATTTTTTTAAATTAAAATAAGTGTAATCTAGGTACGCTATTCTGTCATAGTTGGTTGAAACATGTGTTGAGAGTTTAGGAGTAATGGTGAAATGCGTCTATTGTGAGACTGGAGGATTAAAGTGGAAAAACATCTGTGGGGTTTGTACGGATGGTGCACCATCTATGCTTGGGTCAAAAAAGACTTTCAGAAAAAAGTAAAAGAACTAACTCCTCAAGCAAAGGGAATCCACTGCATGATTCACCGGTATGCCCCTGCCAGTAAGACTCTTCCAATTCCTCTGCAAGATGTACTTAATTCGCTGATAAAAATCGTAAATTACATCAAATCTGGAGCTCACACCCATCTATTTAAAGAACTGTGCAAAGACATGTATTGTGATCACGAGGTTCTTCTTTCTCCACTGCAGTACGCTGGTTGTCGAAAGGAAATGTTGTGAATCGTGTATAGTCGTTTAGTATAATAAAATTATACTAAAAAAACTATTTTCGTTGTTTTTTTAATTACCTTATAAAAAATGCCTTTTTCAATTTCATCGGGGTCGCGGGTCACATGACTTTTATAAAAAGTGCTCGCCACCCGAAAAAGGTTGGGAACCTGTGATCTATATTATATTATATTCCATATAATTTAAATAAAAAAATCTTATACCCATCCACGTTCAATTATTGTAAATGCTTTGTGATTAAACACTGAAAATGTTGGAGAAAAATTATGTGATTTTATCAGATACCTACATGATTTTAATATTATAAACTTCAGAAACGAGTAATGTTCTTAGACAAAGTGCCTTTTCTAAGCAGTATAAAAATTCCCCCCACCTTCTAAATGTCGTCTTAAATTGTATATGAATTTATCATCTACAGTATTTTATTGTCTTGTCTCGGATTTATAAAGCGCCAGTCGTAGATGCGTAGCAACATATTATGCATCTCTGACGCCGTGGGCTCGAATCTCGCGCCTGGAAAATTTACATATCGTTTTTCATCGTGTACCTATTATAAATCCAGAGCATAGTCTTAATAGATACAGCAAATGACAAAAAATATTTACTGTAAAAAGAATGTTAAGGGCGGACGTGCTCAGCGTGGGTCAAAATGGAGCTTTTTTTCTATTTTCAAAGCATGATCCTAGACATACCTTAAACGTTGTAGATAATCTATTTATATAATTTTGAAGCCTTATTATCCGTTATATTTATTTTAAACATTTAAACATTTTATTTGTAATATTTACGATAAAAAATTATATTGATAATCTCTATGATCCCAAATTTGACAAGAATTAGGCATTTTATTATTCAAAAATTGGGCAAGATTAACACATTTGAAGATAATTCTAAAGATACTAATTATAAGCTATGTCTTTGACCATTTAAGTGTGATAAACATCCTACGAATAATGATTGCTTTATAATAATTATTGACCTAAGAATAAGGTAGTGTTTTTTTTTAAATACGCCATTTCTTTTGGCATTCCCCAGTGGTTAAGCTAAAACATACGGCCGTAGCCATAAATTGACAAACTTTAATTGAAGTAGGGAGTAAAATTATCTTAACGCGCGTGTTTGAATATAATATGGTATGCACATTTGCTTGCATTTTTACCAGAAAAACAGTGGCAGCTCGATGACTTTCTAGCTGGTGGAGTTTAGCCATTGTTATTAAATATACTTATTCATTATGCACAAAGCTACTTATAATAATATGAGTTTATTATTGAGAAAATTAGTAATTTTTCAGAATAAATAATATGATTATCTGAGTCGGTACTCAATCACATCTAAAAAGCTTGCTTAAAAATATTAACTTAATTAATAATAATTATTATTATAGACTTACCATTATCAGTTTTGAACAACGACATACGGCGAGCGTTTTTACCCACCTAGGGGTTATTTGATTTGCTCCACAGTATGCATATACTACGCTAATGCGTTCACATCCTTTGTAGAACGAGATTTATACCGGGGCAACGAGATGGGACTGAGTGACCCCAGCGAATAATAGACGCTATAGCTTTCTTAAATTATACATATGTGTCATCTTGGTGAAATCGAGCGTATTTAATTTAATTATTTATTTTAATACCACATAATCATCATCATTACGTTATTATATAATTTACAATCATTGCTCAATTTATTTGTATAATAATTACAAATATCTCTATAAAATTGCGACGGGTTTAGATAGATAAGATAAATTAAATAGTTCATTTAATCATGTAATTAAGAAGGTATATTAAGACCATGATAAAATATAGGACGTATATTTTAAACATGATAACGATGTGGGGATGGTCCTTACGAACCCTTAAGGTAGAGCCGTCCGTACAGACAAAGAATGTCATCATAAGTGAAATAAATCTCCCGTCCTCAAAACCTTCTCTCAGAATTTGTACATATTATTCTCTTTTTTATTGCAAATAACTTATGTATGACCTGGTTAACTTCACGTGACAAAAGCAGACATTTACTACTAGGCCACCACGGGCGCTATAATTAATAAATAAGTAATAAAAGTCAAATTTGAAGTTGAACGACCTCAAATAATTTGATAAGAAACGTCTTTATTTTATGATTTCATTTAAAATGTCAGCCAACTTGTTGAATATATTTAGCACCCGAATTTGCATATTATTCTTTATTTATATGCATACCAATTAGACATTTACATACATACTTGTTTTATTTAACATGACGTTTTGCGGATAATGAAATGATGTTGTTAAACCACATAAATAACACATGATAATGTTTATAATATAGCCATTTAAGTGTACGATACAAGAAACCACACCACGACTTCTGTCCCTCGTAGGCACGCACACAATGTGCGGGTTTTCAGGTCCTAACACCCCCAGTAACAGAAAAAATGCAAAAGCAAACGGCCTATCTGAAGAGTCTTGATAATGGTGTTACAACCGAAATAGCTATCGACAAACCTTTTTTCAAAAACCTGTAGAATTTAATAATATTTATATTATCATTTCTTGCGTATTTTTTGTGAGGGTAAAAGACGAGTGTTGTTTATTTTTTAATGATTATTATTTATATTATTATTTATATTCAAATGAATTTGAATCAAAAGTAATAAACCGCACTTTAATATATACACAATGTTTTTTTGGTATTTCTTTTTTGTTGAAAAAGAGTATGTAATAATTGTGTTTTTGAAACCAAAATTAATGTCCGGACACAGTACTAAACCAAAGGATGAATGGGTTACCTTATTGATAATAAGCCACTGATTCAAAAGAATGTATCACTGTACTTGTGAACCAGTGCGTTTAATTACGTTTGCCTGGAGTTTTTCTTGAATAGCTCGCGACGCACGCTTTGAAGACCACTGTTGTAGTATAATACAAAATTTACATGTTCTAGAACAAGGATAGTCAACCTTTTTATACCTACTGCCCACTTTTGTATCTCTGTTAGTAGTAAAAGTTTCTAACCGCCCACCGGTTCCACAGTAATGGTGATTTATAAAGTAGGGATGTAACTTAATTTTATAAAATGTATAAAGCAGAGTTACAGCAAGTTAAAGCATATCATAATAATTACTTACCAAATACTTTATGTCAGACTTTCGCTAAGTTTGGCAGATTAAATCTTTATAAATCAACTTCTGTAGTTAAACCTATCTTTTTATTTATACTTGGTATCATTAGTGTCCTGGCAAAGCTGTCGAAACATTCTATCATTTTTTAAATTGGATTTGATCTTGTTTACGACTTGAATTATTATTGTTAATTATGAATGGATACTTGTACTTAGATGTTTTCCTACCCCTACCGCCCACCATGGAAGCTGGAACGTGCACTAGTGGGCGGTAGGGACCAGGTTGACAACCCCTGTAAATCTAGAATCTCGATGGTATTTCTTAA
Organism: Rhyacophila brunnea; assembly: GCF_057557595.1. Lineage (NCBI taxonomy): Eukaryota > Metazoa > Arthropoda > Insecta > Trichoptera > Rhyacophilidae > Rhyacophila > Rhyacophila brunnea. Next base: position 18,203,345 of record NW_028232796.1, on the reverse strand, counting down.
ACACTGTTGGATGTTCGTATGCACACGATAGATTTTAAACTAGTTTAAATCGGTTGTAATATTATTGAGGTAAATTATCAATTTTTTACTGCATTATTTTCACGTAATATAACATAATATACATTTGAATAATTGATACAATGAATGTAAGCTGTTATAGTTTACAATAATCGTTATAAAATTGTGCCCGACGCCTACAATTCACAGTATTAATTTCACGAGGGTATTGTATTATGATATGATTTATATTTTATGGTTTCCAATTACATTACAATAACATTCAACAACAATGATAAATAAAGTAAAATAAAAGATACAATATACCTATGAGTAGACTTTACATATAAATTTAACTGTGTAATATAATGAGTCTTCTTCTTAGCCCGTGTCCTCTCCATGAAAACTTGTCGCTCGCCAGTCTCCTTATATATTCCAAGATCATGCTAACCTTCCGCACCTTTGTCGTATACAATAGTGATCCGCAACCTTTTTCATCCGCGGCACACCAAAGGTCTTCTCAGAATATCACGACACACCACACGTAAAACAATTTATACACCAAAACATGGACCCCACATCCTGAAGGGGGACCCCCTACCTATTGCTAAGGTGAAAGACAGCGTGAAACTCTAAAATAGCGTTTTTCAAATGGTGTTTGAGGTAAAATTAATGGCGAATAAAATTAGCGATTTGTTGTATTTATTAATACCTACATCCACTTGAATTATGGATAGTTGCCGGGTTAAGAATAATATGATTATTATAAAATAGCGCCGCAGGCAACTTTTTTTGCTGTTAATGCAAATTTGTAATTTGTGTTTATCTCAGGTATTTAGTTGACCTGCCACGCCTTCTCCCCCTGGGCCTGGGCCCACAGGCTAGAGCCCTGTCAGCTCCCTTGTGGGGGCCATGCACCAAAATTACATGAATTTTTGTTTTTTTATTTGATAAATAATTAAATATACAAACAATATAACACACGACAAAGAACTAAAATGTACATATTTCAATGTACCTACCTATTGTTTGTATTATCAATATAATAACTATTTAATGTGATAAGTGAGCTTGTTTTAATGTACGTAAAAGTTTTATATATTTTGACTTGATATTTGAAAGGTCAAGACCCTTCAAGCAAGACTGCTAATTATTTTTAATTACAACTTCAGTTGAAAAACTTTGCTAACCTAGATATGTCTTAGGAAATGGGAGCTGAACTGCGATAGCCTTGTCGGAAATCCGAGGATATTCTTTATTAACCGAAATCCAGAAAATAGCCACAGTTTTGGTGTCTCCTCGTTCCTCAATCATCTAACCAATTAATTTCTCTCGAATTTATAGGGAAAGCGCTTCTATAGAATTTTAGCATTAGTTGCAAAAGGGTTTCGAATCCAGTCATATTTATTATATGAAAGTAATGATGAAATTTATTTTGCAGCAAAATTAATTGTTTGTTTTCAATGGTGGTCTGGTAGGTCCTTTGGTACATTTGTAGAGATCCTTGTCTCAACTCCTTCTAATATACTTTATCAGAGCAGGTCAATATATTTTCATTCTGACCTTCCATTGTTTTATTAAGTTAATAAAGGTGCTCAAATATATTACCAGGCAGTATGAAAATTTGGGGGGACATGCTCGTCGAAGGTCAAAATTGAGTTTTTATTGTATTTTCAAACCATGATCCTGGACACTCCTTAAACGTTGTAGATAATCTATTTATATAATTTTGAAGCCTTATTATCCTTCATAGTTATTTTAAACATTTGATGACTGCATGAAGTATTTTTGTTACATAAAATAGTATTCTTTTAAACCTCTCGCTCTAATGTTTTAGAATATAGTCATATTTCGGTACAGAACTGTGCAGTGGTGTTAAGATTTTTTACATTTATTAATTTTTAAATGCATTTATAAAACCATTAGTATAATTTATTACGAGATAATTTTTGTAAAATATTCACGATAAAAAATTATTTTGATAATCTCTGTGATCCCAAATTTGACAAGAATTAGGCATTTTATTATTCAAAAAATCGGCAAAATAACCACATTTGAAGATGATTCTAAAGATATTTATTATAAGCTATGTCTTTGACCATTCAAGTGTGATAAAAATCTTATGAATAATGATTGCTTTATAATAAATATTGACCTAAGAATAAGGTAGTGTTTTTTTGAAATACGCCATTTCTTTTGTCATTCCCTAGTGGTTAAGCTACAACATACGGCCGTAGCCATAAAATGACAAACTGTAATTAAAGTAGGGAGTAAAATTATGTTAACGCGCGTGTTTGAACATATACCTAACCGAATTTTTTTTTATTTTTTTTTAAACGGTACATGTTCAAACACGCGCGTCAATATCATTTTACTCTTTACTTCAATTTTAGTTTGTCAATTTACGGCTACGGCCGTATGTTGTAGCTTAACCACTGGGGAATGACAAAAGAAATGGCGTATTTCAAAAAAACACTACCTTGTTCTTAGGTCAATAATTATTATTAAGCAATCATTATTCATAAGATGTTTATCACACTTGAATGGTCAAAAACATAGCGTATAATAAATATCTTTAGAATCATCTTGAAATGTGTTAATCTTGCCGATTTTTTGAATAATAAAATGCCTAATTCTTGTCAAATTTGGGATCACAGAGATTATCAATATAATTTTTTATCGTGAATATTTTACAAAAATTATCTCGTAATAAATTATGCTAATGGTTTTATAAATGCGTTTAAAAATTAATAAATGTAAAAAATCTTAACACCACTGCACAGTTATGTACCGAAATATGACTATATTCTAAAACATTAGAGCGAGAGGTTTAAAAGAATACTATTTTATGTAACAAAAATACTTCATGCAGTCATCAAATGTTTAAAATAACTATAAAAGATAATAACGCTTCAAAAGTATATAAATAGATCATCTACAACGTTTAAGGAGTGTCCAGGATCATGGTTTGAATATACAATAAAAACTCAATTTTGACCTTCGACGAGCATGTCCCCCCTTTACAAAATTATTTATATTTTTTTGGAGCAATGCGCCGCGGCTCACCTGTTGCGGAGCACTGGTATACAACATGTCAATATAACGAAGACTCCATATTAGGCGATTATTTAAAGATTACCCTTTTAAGAAAAAATGTTTTTAATTGTTTATTAACTTATTTAAATAATAACTTCATTATTTAATGTTCTACAAAAATGTTATAATTTGCCAACGACATCTGACAGTAGGTATGTAATTTAAATTTACTACCGGCTTGCTAACAATTGGCACAAATAGGTAAGCAGCTATCACACTAATGTCACCAACACAATCAATTCTCTTAAATACCCCCGATAGAGTTATTAAGAATCAAACAGCTTTATATGCATAGTTCAGATGAGGACTATTCGTTGAATTTCTTAATATGAAATCAAAGAAGATCTCATGACTGGTAAACCATTCTGTAATTCTTACAAATTCTGATACAATACTCGATATTTAAACGCAGTAATTTGATTGTGGTGACTGACTTTGATTCGCTTATTTTTTAATACCTAACTAATCGAACTGGCTTCATTTGCTTTTGACATTATTAAACGAATTAATTAGTTTTAAAACTATAATATGGTTAAACCATGTAAAACTAGCACAAACGTAATTTTTTCAAGTAATGAACATACATAACTTAAAAACACCTCAGATATATAGGTACCCACTAGAAAAAATCATATTTGAAAAAATAAATACGATGCTCGACGGGATTTGAACCCGTATAACTACTGGTATCGCGCCACTGTATATGAACCGATTATGATATGAGCCTCATATCTAATTGGGACAATTTAAACTTCCTACATGAAATGCTTATCAAATTGCGTTATTTTCAAGTTATGTATGTTCAATATATGGAATGTTACACTGTCAAAATCTTGGGAATTATTCGTTTAATAAAAGAAATGGTTTATGATTATTCAAGTAACTATTACTACATTTAATTGTATTTGAAATAACAAATACACAATCTTATGGATTTCCATCTAGTATCACATGACGTATAATATTGTTTATTTTAGTAATATAAAATGATAACTTTATTTTATAGTTATCGGAGACCTGTAGCATGATACCAAACCCGCCCATGCATCGATGTATATATTAAATCATACATCCGCCCAGTCGATTGTTTCATAAAATAATACGAGATTACAAATTACTATTTTGACATTTACTGTACGATGGCGAAAGAAACTTATTGCATAGTAGTAAAAGCTATATCATATGCAGGTCAATGTTAGTAGTTTTATTGTTTGCAATCTCAGGATACCGAAATTCCGGATGATACCCAAGTCAGTGACAGTCATCACAGTATTTCGACTAGGTATATTACGAGAGGACAAAGGTACAGCATTCCCTTCGTTATCAAAGGAAATATTAACGTAGCAGATGCTGGCTGACCTCTGATAGGGTATGCAATGAGAGTTTAATTATTATTTAATACAGAATCTACGCTATTGATACATATCCACCATGGTATAACCCAGATGAAGAAAATAAAGCTTTATTATCATAATGACCCAACTAGGGATTCCAATCCCGGGATCTCGAGCTATTTTCGATACCTATGAATCCCGGGATTTTTTATTAATATTTATGTAAAATAAAATAAAACAAAAATATAACAGAAAAAATACTTTTAATAACAAATAACTACATTAGAAATAAACTGAGTTTGATGAAGTTTGATTTATACCCATGTGTAAGTTGCCGATTCATTTTATTTTTTCACATAAATTAATTAAAATGAGAAAGATTGGAAAAAACAATGCTTCGCACTATTAACAAAGTAATTCCGCCATGATCTCATACGTTTTACGGCAGTTTCATATTTGGCTGACTAATTAGATTTATGAAGCGGAAAGGCCATAAGTACACCATGGTTTGCTTTACTATTTTAAATCTCGCTAACCCATTCATTAAGTCTTTACTATCAAAAACAGCAATCTCATATTAAATTCACATTATTATTTATATTACAATATTATTTACTCCATTAAACTTATGTATTTCCAAGATTGAACGTACCTATACAATATTAACAATAAATGTCTTAAATAGTATAAATTATACTAGATTTATTTTTGACCGATTTTATCAATGTTATTTGTAAATATAAAAATGTTATATTAACAATGGAAAAAAATGCCAATCCCGGGATTTTTGGAGAAATTGTGAAAGACGGAATTTGTCAAATTATAATTCCGAAATCCCGGGATCAGAATTTTGGCTCGGGATTAGATTCCCTAGACCCAACGGAACAATACAGAAATTAATGGGATAGAATAGTCATATCTTCCACATGTATCTTTTATAGTGGTCAATTATTAGACTATCCAACGAGTATTGTAATTTATTATGTCATAATATATGATATAGCTAAGTACTTAATTACTGCCTATTCGGACGTTTATGAGTGAACATTATAATATTTATTATAAAATATTTATTAGATCATTAAACTAACGATTTCGTTAGAATTTTTATAACCATGTTATGCCATCCAACTAACGATGCAAGATGTATATTTTATTGGAATAATTCAGATACTTGAATTTCCTATAAATACTTCGCTAGCTGATAATGTGATACAAATAGAAAATAGCAAATTATTTGGAATATATTTTTTGTATCGTTACACCTACATCAAAATAAAATCACAGTATTTTATTATATCTATACTTGGGACCTATCTTAAGTCCAATATGATTATTTTCGGGGAAACGTAATTTAATATATAATATATAACATAATTATAAAATAAATAAAAGACCGATTGAGTATACAATAAAAAGTTAATTTACTGTAATGATTTAATCCCACGATTTAATCCGCGTGGCTTAAGCGTTGGACTATCACGCCGTGGGTCTCAGGCTCGAATCCTGTGTCTGGCAAGTACCTACACATATTGTTTTTCAATCTGTGTGTGAGCCAGGGTATGGGTATGGACTTAATAGGTTGAGCAAGTGGCTGACATCCATTTCTCGTAAAAAACAAAATCTGTTAATACAAACCTCTACTCTGTGGAGACACATATGATCCTATTAGGATCGGACATGGTCGAAAAAAAATGATTGAGTATTTAATATATCAATAGATGGATTTTTGGAGAATAGATTAAGATCAAAATTTATTTCTAAAATTCACATCGATAAAATTGAATACGTGTATTAAATAAGGCTCTAAGTACCAAAAAGCAATATTGCCTGTAGTTACAAAATACCGGTCATTGCAGTAAAATTTCATGAAGCAGACCTTTTGTAAAATGTCGTTTTACAGTGTGAATCAATCACGGCAGCTTCTATAATTTTAGGTATTAAGAACTCGCAAGTGTCAACACGCCATTGTCAGCTATTTTATATTGAATGCCGTTGACCACTACAGTGCTACTTACACCATTATAAATAAAACACGCCAACGGACTTACAACGTCGACAGGTTTTATTATTTTGCTGTATTTTTTTGACTTGCTTGAGGCACTTAGACTATAGTTGAAGTTATTGGCGTTGGTATGTAAAATATTTTTCTATAAAAAGTCAGTTTTTATGTTTTTGGTACTTAGCGCCTTAATTAATACACGTATTCAAATTTAATCAGAATCACCTTTAATTTTTTTTTAACATATATTGTAAATAGGTATCGTTCAAATATTTTATTGTTTTTAGATATATACGAATATATAGGTATGTCAAATATATTATTATGATAAATTTAAAGAGATAAAATAGTATACATCAATATATTAAGATTTACTTAAAAATAACGTAAAATTAGCGGTCTATATGGAAACGGTTTTCAGTTATGGTCAGATCGTGGGAGTTTACTCTCCTGCTTATTGGACTTAATTTTAATTTATCGTGTTTTTTATATAAATGATCTTTTTCAGTCTTTTTTGTCATTTTGTGTATTTAAATAGGTCTCTAATGTTTGTTGATTTCGCGTGGGCTAGTTATTCGATAATTGATGTATTTTTTAGGATGATTTTAGTATAATACCAGATTATATTGAATTTAATATCAAAAATATAGTATACGAAGGTCAAAGAAATAAATTTCGCCGTTGATTTATGTGAAAAATCGGAATTATTTAAATGCGCTTAAATTCCAATATATACAGGCTGTTTCTAGAAATATTACATGAAAAATATATAAATTCTTCTTTTCCATGTACGTTTCAATTCTATATGGTTTACATACACGTAACAAGTACCTAGGGATTGCAATACCTGTATTTCAAAACCGGTATCCTAGAATTTTTCGATACTGAAATACCGGTTTTGAAAATCAGACAATACCGATATATTCGGTATTGAAAGTGGAAACAAAATGTATTTATTAATTATCATAAAAAGTTTAACAGTACTATAATTCTAATGGATCCAAGCTCTGTACTATTCCATTTAAGTAGTTTTTTGCTACCCGATTTTCGCCTTTCGGCATACTCAGGGTGAGTGTACACGGTGCCTGAAGACGCCGAAAGGCGAACCCCGGGTCTTAAAAAACGACTTAAATGGAATAGTACAGAGCTTGAATCCATTAGAATTTAAATTCGAATTCCATCAAGTACCTTCAGTCGATAGTATTAATAGGACTATAATTGTTTTGTCGGGTTACACGATGTGTGGTTTACTTCCGTTGTCCTTCGACGCTATTTTTGAAAAAAACATATTTATTATCCCGAGATATAGGGTTCAATATATCAATCAGAATCTCAAGATTGTAAACAATAGTATTTACCTATCCATATCTTCTACTTGAGTTTAGATTGTTGTTAATTTATTAATATAATAAAAATAAGCTCTAATCGAATAATATAAAATATTGACAAAGCTTTCGATTCGAAATAATTTTAAAGAAAGTTCGCATTTGCCATGGTACTTAAATAAATTAAGATATACACTTAAAATTTATTGTACTCAGGTAATAAAGTCGTCATAAAACCTGTGTATAAATCATACACTAAAATAAAAAAATAAACACGAATTGAATAACAAGAATAACTTTTACTTTAATCTGTCTTTGGTTAATGGAAAGCCATCATCATAATGTCATATTGTACATTGTGATTTAAATGTATTTTTACAACCGTGAATGTATTCCACTTCGGTTTTATATTGGTGATAAAATTTTAGTAATTAAAACTTTATTCTGGGCTTACTTTTAAAGAGTGCCAAAATTACAGCGCCCATAAAGCCTTTAATGTATCTTCTATATTGAAAAAAACAGGTATTTTTTAATGTTACGTTGCCACCGTTAAAGCTTTATAAATGGATCGCACTAAAGCTCTTCAGAGACGTTATAATATGTTATGAGCTTTATTGACTAACAGCTACGTATATTTATCGTTGTTACTTAAATAGTACGTTGGTCATGGCCACCACAAGAGTAGGGGTGACAGAGCTCTAGCCTGGTGGCCCGGCGTCACATCACAATTTTGTTCGAATATTTTATTTTAATTCGCTATTGTACTTCGACAATGAAATTTTACTCGACAACTCCATAATTCAATAGGATGTTTTTAATTAACTATTTCATTTAGTCAACGAATAATTCAAAGATTTAAGAATGTACCATTCTAATTATCGAATATACATAATTTTTAAAAACACTTCTGAGAAAATATATTATAACCAACAGAAATAATCTTTTTTGAAAAAATTAAGTAATTTGGAAGAACGCTGATGAGCAGGTATTAAAAGGCCAATAGTTAAAGTTTTTCGTCATTCGTATGTCACCTCGTAGCATAGTGGATAATGCGTGGATTGGGGCGTAAGCCCAGGAGATGCAGGTTCGATTCCTGTCTGGTGTCTTACTTTTTTCAAAAAAGATTTTTTTCTATTGGTTATAATATATTTTCTCAGAAGTGTTTTTCAAAATTATGTATGTTCAAGAGGATATATTAAAAATACAATACATCGCTAAAAATAACGCACCCTTAATTTTACCTCGAACACCATTTGAAAAATTCTACTATAGAGTGTCACACTGTCTTTAACCTTAGCGATAGGTAGGAGGGCCTACCAAATATCTTAGCATGGGGGCCCTCTTCAGAAAGTGTGGCCCATGATGTTTGTATATAAGAAATTTCAATATTAAAGTGGATACGTGAGCAGACCAGGTAAAAGCCATGAACGCAATTTTGAAAAATAATCACTTATTACAATGAATGTAGAATTAATTATCAACCACATTCAAAATTATAAACAATATATGTGGCATTATTTAAATACGTTGTCAGATTAGCACAATAGTTATCATGAATTTAAATTTTGCACTCAGTGGTGGCAATATAGACGGAGCTCATTTTTAAACCACATTTTTATAGTTCACAGAATAATGAAATTTATATGAGGGTACTTATTCAGATGTCTATATGTTCATTTATGAGGGCCCTTTTATTATGCAGTTGCCGTGAGATTTTATAAATCAATGAATGTAATTTATTATATTATTGTCTGGGTAAAAGTGCCATCGGATGCCAGATAGGAAGACGTCACTAAGTAAATGAAATGACAATAGTGTGGACATGTCACTTTCTCGACAAATGCATTCATACAGTGGCGCTCTAAAACCCGTTGCATAGTCGAACTAATAAATTCTGTAGATGTACGTGGCAGGTAAAAGAATTAGGAGCCGAGTAGAGCGGACGAAGCTATTAAAGGCCTTCATTTAGCAGTGGATCGACGCCGGCTGATGATGTTGATGATAATCAATGGATAATATTACAAAAAGGTTGGCTACTTCATCGAAACGGTATAGTTTTTTCCATTTCTGACAATGTTTCGTGAAAGACAAAGAACTTGATCAGTCTTAAAATGGGAGCGAAGCCTTAGCGATGAAAAATGAGTTTTTTTTTTGTTTTTGTTAATAATTACGAAAGAATTTTTATTTACCAATAAGAGAAAGCTTTGTTTATAGCACAAAATTTCAAAGAAGAAAAAGTTTTAAGAATATTTACATTCTTTACTACATGTATAAGACAGAGAAAACATTTTTATCCCTTGCATTAAATGTATAAATGTGTTGAAATGCAAATAACTATAGTATTAAAAAATAACGTATTAAACCGAAATAGTATGTCATAACAACTATGAAAATAATATGTACCCATAAAAATATTTATACTTACTATATTATCATTGACACCCACGGTGGCCACGCGGCTTAAGCGTTAGAGTATCACGCCGTGGATCTCAGGTTCGAATTCTGGGTCTGGCAAGTAGACATGTTGTTTTTCAATTTGTGTGTGAGTCAGGGTATGGACCTAATACGTTGAGCAAGTGGCTGACATAAATTTATCGTAAAAAACAAAATCTGTTAATACAAACCTCTACTCTGTGAATACCAGTGGCGAAGGGTGGAGGTAGGCTGTTAAGATTCGCTATAAATAGTGCACACTAAACTTTGTTAGTCATATGTATTTGTTTTTATTGAACTAAGACTACAATTTACAGATGGTATTAGTTAGTTTTTAAAAATCAATTAAACCCTGCCTAAACGAAACCATAACAGATTTGGTCTAATTTGGGCAATACGACAAAATTGTGTACAATTTTCCATTCATAGTTATTTGTTTTCGTTGGATTAAAACTACATATTACACATATTTTTGGTTCATTTTTTTGATTCATTAAGCCCTGCGTAAACCAAACTATAATAAATAAAAAATATTATTCTATCTATAAAATACTCAAAGTTATGTATGATTTAATTGCATAATTTTAGATATTTTATAGATAGACATGTATTTTTTGACTAATATCTATTATGGCTTGGTTTCTCAGGGTTTAATTGAATTTTAAAATCTAACCTACACTATCTGTAAATTGTAGTCTTATTTCAATGAAAACAAATATGTATGTCTGAAAAAGTTTAATGTGCACTATTTATGGCGGATCTTAACAGCCTACCTCCACCCTTCGCCACTGGTGAATACCCATATGATCCCATTAGGATCGGACATGGTCGAAGAAGAAGAATATTATCATAATCAAGCTGTTTCTGTTTTGTGGCGATAGGCAGGTCATGCGTTGCATAAGGGTGGCACATTATAAAGGGCGGTAAATGAAACAATAAGTATAAATATTACAATTTTAGAGCCTTTACAATTTTCAATACAGCAAACGACGCGGTCACTTCATTAGAAAGTAACGGGATTTTAGTTTTAAAAAAATCGAATCATAAAAAATCCTAACATAATATACATTATTGTATTGTAACATGACCTGTCAGTGTGCCATTGACCTCAACGTTCCTAAAACCACCCTTGTTTGAGAGAAGGTGTCATGGAAGCGCACTAATTCTCAGTAGATGGTGTGTATGTATATTTAAAGATTTTTTTGAGTAGATATTTAATATATGTGCGAAAATAAAAAAGAAAATAGATAAGTAGGTAGGTAAGCACCCAACGAATTTTCAGACATTTTGAAACTAAAAAGGAAAGGGGACGTCATTTTAAGTCTGCTTAAGGGCTGCACTTTTCCTAAAGACCGTCACTGTGCTAGCCTAGCCTACAGGGAACTCAGAAATAATGGAACTGAAATACACAACGGGTAAGACGATAGCAGGTTACCGACTCGAGTAAGGATGAATCTGGGTTAAACTTACACACGTGTCTAGAATACGTTTAACGTCGACTACTTAAAACTGCTCTCGGTTTATGCATTTACGCTCCTTTAATGTTAGTGTATTACACACACTATTGCATGTGCATAATGCGTGCTTCATTTTCGTAGTACACACACACATTCAAAAGCCTGCTTCACCATGCGGCGTATTGAATATAGCCTATTGGTATTCTATTTATTATCTGTTCTGTGCTAGCCTACCATATGAGTAGGTACATGGAATTATAGGTCTAAGAGGCCATCCATGGACTGAAACTGTATGCGGTTTAGATCCGTGTGCCATACTAAACTTATGATTTTTGTTCATGAAAATATATTTTCACTAAATTTGTAAATGTAAGTGTATGGTATAAACGGATACGATCAGATGCTTATAATATACTTTGTGGAAATATATTTCCATGACCAGAAAAGATAAGCTTAGTATAGCACACGGTTCGAAACCGCATACGGTTTCAGTCCATGTAAATTAAAATCCGATAACCATTAAAATATCTGCGTCTTGGCTGAGCATACTCTTTATATTATGTGCAACGAATTATGTCCAATTATAAAATCAGCATGCTATTGGTTGCAATTATTATTTAGTTTATATTTAAAATTTTACATATAATAAATTATTAAAATAAGGCTTCAATCAATCGATGTACTTTCTATGATTTAGTAGGTATGTAGATACCAGACCGTAACACTAGTATCGCAATGTCAGTATTAATATTAAACATCGCTGAATCTCAAATTAAATATGTAATTGTTGTACTATCTCACTTTACAATAGTTAACACGGTCATGAGCGGTCGAGTAAAAAAATATTATGCCTGACAGTTCATATCCCGGGATAATTAACTGTCTGAATACGGTAAAAAAAATATTTATCCCCTTTTTATGTGATGTGTAAGAATAACCCTGCTGAAATTAACACATAGACGACGACTTTGTAGTAACGACGAGCTTTATCTAAACCAGGGTGTCCCAAACTTTTTCTGCAATGGAACACTTCGCAAACCTGGAAATTTTAACGGAACACTTAGTTTATTTTGTAGGTTATTTATTAGCGCAGCTAACCGTTCTGCCAATTTTGGCAACTGTCGTTAAACTGACAAAACTTGTCAGCCGGTCAGTTAAAAACAATATACTTACCCCATCTTTTTCATGCGCACGGTGTAAGAAAAGATGGTCCTCCGCCTGTACCTAGATCATGGCCCCCACATCCCGAAACGAGCCCCCAGGCTAGGATTTTTGACGGGGCCCCTACTTATCGCTAAGGTTAAAGGCAATGTGATTGTTTACAGTTGCATATTCCAAATGGTGTTCGAGGTAAAATTAAGGGTATTTTTAACGATTTTTTTGTATTTTTAATACACCCACTTTTATGTTGATATGCACAATTATGAACATGTGAAATATTGACAATAATCAAAATTTGTAAGTATAGCAAAACCACATATTATTATTAAATGTTAGTATCCATGAAGTGAAACAGCGCCGCAGGCGACATTTTTTACTATTAGTGCATGTTTGTGATGTGTGTTTATCTTACTTGGCTGGTCGATCTCTCACGCCGGCCCCCCCGTAAGCCCAGGCCCCCAGGCTAGAGGCCTGTCAGCCCCCTCTTGTGCGAGCCATGACCTATCTAGATACTTGACGTCATTAAAATCAGTGGAGATTGATCATCACTCGCCTTTTAATATGAAGTAGATACTTTAATTATTCTAGTTTTATTTATTATACTTCAAATTAGTAGAAGATTTTTAAATGTGTTGCCGTGTATAAAACCTTTCCAAATGGTCGCAGAATACCTATTCAGGTTCGGCGGAACACAGGCGTTGCGCGGAACATAGTTTGGGAAACCCTGATCTAAACTAAAGTAGTGCAGAAACCAAATATAAATAAACAACAAAGTAACAGAATATCCAGCTTTTCAGCCGTAAGCCTGATCATGGAAAATAGTAATTAAGTATGATTCATGGGCTCTTTTCCCGCGCTGCAGCTTGTTCCTGTCGTTCTGCGCACGCGCCGCTGTCACTCTTGTGATTGGCCGCCTTGCATGATTGACTCTTGAAATTACCTATTACTTATTAGAATTTGCCCGCAAGAAAATCATCTTACTAGCTTTTAATACGTCATTGCTCAAACCCTACTGTGGCGTAGTAACAAGGCGCCTGTCTTTGAAGCTGTTGGTGTGGGAGGGTGAAACGGGTCTAGGACGATTTGGCACTGGACAACTGGACGCCACGGAATTCGAAAATAAATAGACGTTAGGTACTTATAGGTACTTTAAAAAAATATATTCAATATTATTATTTATATTTCAATGATTATATTATGAATTAAAAGTTAGTGAGAATGTAAATATGCAGACGTAAACAATGATTTAATCGTGCATATGTTTAAGTTCCAACAAAAAAAGAGTTTTTTATTTTATATAAAGCCTTAGGAATGGTAATTCTCAATCCGAGATAAAGAATACATTATGTTGAGAGTAAAATGAATTCAAACTACTAAGTAGTAGATAGAAACTGATTAAAATACCTCGTCTACACGTGTCTACGACAGTGCGGCGTCCAATTGTCCGGAGGCCAGTCGTCCCATTCCCGGGTGAAACACTATTCATCATATTTTTACATTTTAAATGTTTCTTAACTTTGGTTTAACTCGTTCTGAGATCGTAATCGCAATCGATTTAATTAATAAAGTATATTTTTTAATTAACTTTTTTTTATTCAACGAATTATTCACAAGATATAAGAATGTAACATTCGAATTATTGAGCATACATAATTTTGAAAACACTTCTGCAAAAATATATTATAACCAATAGAAAAAATCTTTTTAAAAAAAGTAAAACACCCCCCGCAAGATCGAACCTGCATCTCTCGGATATCGCGCACACGCATATAATCCACTATGCTAAAGGAGGCATACTTAATTACAACACATTTTAACTATTGGCCTTTTAATACTCACTGAAGCGCTTTCTAAATTGAGGTACTATTTGGCGTTATAATATATTTCCTCAGAAGTGTTTTCAAAATGATGTATGCTCAATAAAATATATGTTACCTTTGTAGTTGTTTAACTAGTTACAGAATTATTAGTGATATTTAATTCATGAAAAATATCGATTCGATTCGACTATTGAACAATAGGTTCTACAAAAATATGAAACCAACACATCTTTTATTTTAAATAATTGTCCTATAAATCATTTTTAACAGCGAACATAATTTCTTGAAATTATAATCTTAATAATTTTATGGTTTATATTGTGGTTCCAGTATATAAGTATAGGTATTATATTTAAATAGTTTTACTGCCATAAAAAACACTATAACATATGAATAAATCATTCGTTTCTGAGTTGGTAATAACATTTCATTACACTCATGATGGGCGAGTGGCGAGATCCAAGTAACCTGGAGAGAAGAGTGATATCTTTTGGCGCCGAGGGGAGGAGGCTGCGAGAGAGTGCGCCGTCCAGATGGACTTAACAACATGACAAGGAAGTGACTTGATTATCAATAACAGCTGAAGGAAAAATACCAGTGTAGGATCGCTTTAGAGTCTAGAATTTAGATGGAATGAGATTGTTGGCAACGCCTGTAATTTTAGTGATCACTGGTCAAAGTTTATGAAAAGAGAACGAGTGGCAAAGTATCTAATAACTCACATTTTGTTTTTAAATTTATTCGTAAAATAATCTCTTCCGGAGGTGTAAAATATTCACATCGGATAAAGACAACAAAAAGGAAAAAAATACTATCCAATTATTTTGATATGATACTTTAAATTGTAATGCGAATTAATTAGGTAGGTATATAAAGAACACAAAAATCGTACATTCTTATTTTTTAATTCCTACAGTAAGTTTTTTTTTCCGTATTTTTTCGATACTTATATAATAATATTTATAGCGTATATAATAATATTATTTATAGCGTTATATTTACTACATATGTAAATATATAATTTTGAAAAAATATGTAGGTAGGCACTTACCGTATTTTGTGAAGCGCACATTTTACATACAAAAATACATTATTGTTACTAATTATACTGCGAATTAAATGTAGTTAACTAACTTATTTTGTAGTGTTTATATAATATCACAATATGACTTGATATCAAGTAAGTAACATACACATAATTTTTATAGTAAAAATCATCTGTCCTATTTCATAACATGTTGTTTTTTACAAACACAATTTTAAATTTACAAAATCATGGCATACACAAACCAACAATAGTTAGCTAAACTGTGATCATTGTGAACAAAAAGAAGACGTATAGATACCGAGTTATGAGTCCACCTTGTTAGCTCTCGTTTTTTAACCGAATAGTTCACTTCGATCATAAAACACCATATTTTACAAATAAGCATATTCCCAACAAAAAATTTGTAAGATACAAATTATTGATGTGGATTTATAAAGTAAAACTTAGTAGCTTGAAGAAAAAGAATGTGAGACCAATCTTCGTTAAGAACAATCATAAAATATTAATGTAGTAGCATGATATTCAATGTTCGACACAGAGGTAAATAAACATAAAGACAATATTTAAATGTTAAACGTTCGAACCAAATGATTTTTTTTCCCCCGTCAGATCGATGAATTGATTATAACACAAATGCTCATATTTATTATGTAAATATTGGTTCGGTTTGAGAAGAAGATGATTTTCCAAATAAAGCACAAAATATTTTTTTCTTTAATTTTCATAAAACTAAAAGGTTTCATTGTTAAAATATGTGTCTTAAATTGTTAATTTTGTCATGGTGAATAAATACAGTTTAAAAACTCTACAAGATATGCTCCGGAATGAATCCTTTTTTTATAGAAAAGAGATTAAGTATTAATTTTCCCTCTGATGAAAATGTCAATAATTTATCATTAGAGAATAATTTACAAAGATTAACAGACTTTTTTATACTATGATTGGTGGTTAGCTATTCGTTTAACCTAACCTAATCTCTACAGGCGTTTAGATATTTATTTTAATTGAAAATGAAGGAAACAGTATTCTTATTCTTCACTCTTCTTGCTCTCTTCAGCGTTCTTGCTATTGGTCAGAAATTGCTGACAATCAATATGTACCTTTAAAAGCCTGAAAAAAAACTAACCATAAGTTCGAGTAAGAAATCATTCGGAATTTTGCGTATAATCTTGAATCTCCGTAATATACTTTAGACTAAGATATAACACATATTATGAATAAAAGAGGTGGGGTTTTAGAACGTGAAGCCGGTAACGGGTAAATATTAGTTTATTAGATTTGTTTAGGGTATAAACATTGCGAGTGCATGTAGCTGAAGTTTATACTTTTTGCGTGAAATGTAAATTTAAGTATGTAGTTGTAAATATTTTAAGTTAATTTAATAATTTATACTTATATATACCGATACCTACTAATTAACGTAATTTAAATTGATTTCTTAAACGTCATTTTTGTTAAGCTTTCCATCTAGTGTTTTTTTTACTAATTTTATTCTCTGTCGAATGGAACCATATATTAGTAGTTTTAATACATTTTTATTGAGTATTTATTTATATTGACTAGGTAATATAATAAATTGTAAATATTATTTTTATTTAATTTTACCCACATTATTTGTCGTTAGGCAATATAAGGTAAAATAAGTATTAAGATGTATATTTTATTTTATTTCGTACAATGTTACAAATGTAGGGAAGTGCTTCTGTATATTGATAGTATCACTAAATGAATGGTGTTGTTTACTAACACAGCGGTACAACGAGTGAGTTATATCATAAGATACCGGAAAATTGACCATTTTTTTTAACACAACCTGTGCACGCCAGACTGACATTATCTCAGTTATAGCATTATAAGATAAGAAATCAAATGGCAAAAAGTTAGGTGTAACGTTGTCAAAATGATTATGATTTGTGTGTTATTAAAATGTAGAATAACAGTTTGTTTAAGCGGTTAACAGCTTATAAACGATTAGTTTTTTTTGTTTATGGTGATTATCATTACATACTGTTATTAAACTAACTGTTAATATGGATAGTTTGGTGAATAAGTATATCTATATATAAAAATGAACTATTATACTGAACCTAACATCATTATTTCAAAAGTAAATAATAAGTAATAACATCCAAGCTTACCATATCTTATATGCAGGCGCGTACACAGAAAAGTGATTTGGGGGGTACACCATTTTGGAAAAAAAATCTAAAATATTTTTTATTGATTTTTAAGAAAGCGTGAGAAGGCAAAGTCTAGCAAGTGCCACTGACTTCTACATTTACCTTGCCTATTACCGTTCATCGATTTAACCGTAGAGCATTGCAATTTTTCAGGTACATTCAACATTACCAGACACTCCAAACGTTGAGAGTGGTGATAAATAACTGGCCTGGAGGTTCCCTCAAGGGTGTTCACTTACGAGTTATTGTGAGCTGTCGCATCCACAAGTGGTTGTCGAATGCGCGTGACTTAACGGTCATAGTTATTAGGACTGTTAGTATCCGTTTGTGTCATCCGCGCAGTTTTGTCTTTTAAACTTGCTGCATTAGAATATACCGCATTACAATATTAAAGTAAACATTGGATACCCAAGTTTGTTACATCAATTCATGAGTGCCACGGATCACAAGCCTTAAGTGTGGTAGAATGCCGAGAGGAGTGAGATCAACTGGCTGAGAAGGTTGTTCCACAACGGGCAGCCAAATCATGAGGTCCTGACAAATACTAAGAAGTAATATTTTATTTGTCTATATAATATGTATTTGTTTCCATTTTTGAGGGACTTGAAATACTACCCCACCCACCCTTGTGTACGCGACTGCTTATATGACTTGTCAACGCTTAACAATCATTAAATATTTTTAGAGTTTTACGCTAAAGGATAATAGTCTTAGACAAATATCTTATATCGATTATAATGTTCAACTATGCAAATTAAGCAATACTATAATGAGATGGTAAACATTTAGTGTTTTTTTGTTAAATTGCAGCGAATTTTAAAGATGATCTAATGCCAAAATCGAGGAAAGCTCGCAGGTCATCGGACAGGAGACACTCTCGGAAACTGAAGGTCGTTCTTTACTACATAATAATATGTTATATCACCGGAGGTTCTCAAGCGATAGATACATATTTAAAATAATTATTATTTTATTTCTCGTCGGATATCGGATTCTTATTATTGAAAATACACAGATTTTTTAAACGTTACATGTCTGTACACAGTTGAACCGAATGGGATTCAAACTGCTAAGTGCTCTTATACCCGCATATGATTCATGGGAATTAATTCTATTAACAAAGATATCCGACGTGTTTGAAAATAAGTAAATTTGTTATACCAAGGATTCAACCCCGAGATCCGTGGCTTCATAAATAGACATATTGCCACTCGCTCATCTCGAGTGCCGACTATTTCTTTCCAGTTTTTTTATTGCTAATAATATATAAATATAACTATGACCTTTCAGGAAAAATATAAATTTAATATTGAAATTGTCCTATCTCTATTATGTTGATAGATTTTTAATAGCACAGATTTTCAGATGTTCTGTTTTGTTACGTTCTGTTTCGCCAGTGATCATTTTAAGATATTCGTTGGTCATGGACACTTGTAAATCTAAGAACCCCTGTCCCACTTTGTTTTTGTTTCTACTAAATACGAATCATAATTTGTATTAATCTTTAAAGCACTCGTAAATTGAAATACACCGTGATCGCCTCTGAAATTTTAAGATTTGAAGATACCTAAGTAAATTGAGACATCCCCAGAAACATACATAATATTAGGAAATTTACATATTCACAATAATAACAAACAAATCAAGAAAACAGTCTTAAAAAAAGTCTATTATATATATTTTATTATCCTAGGTATCCCCTAGTAGCTAGTAGTAGAAAAATGTCCTTCAATTCACTGGATACGTAAAACAGCGTCCGTGTTACCTTTTTCTGATTTCTATGCGTTATTCGTAAATAGCTTAGAAACATACCTATCAGAAATAAATATGATGCTGGATAGGACTCGAACCTGCGTCCATCGGAATCCGGTAAATGTGTTTTTATCATGGTACACATGAAATAGAAATATAATATCATAAAGCACACAAAAATTCACACCAGTCAAGCCAAGCCTACTGTGACAGTTGTTGAGTTGGTTTACTAATTAAATTCTGTATAAACTTGGTATCACAAAGATAATGGTAAATGATTTCCCTTCTGGGTGAGGCTGTAACGAAATTTAATTCGTGACTGTGGATATGGAATAAACTTAATTGCTAAGGAATATGTTAAATGTTTAAGTCTCTTTCATAATATGAATTAAAGTTTGTCACGTAGAAGAAGCGTGTTTTCAATATTGGTAATATTGGAGTGCACTCGGTGTGCTTTGTGATTCTTGGATGTTATGGTAAAGTAATGAACACGGTTTCAAAACTTTGGTCCATGGCGACTAGGTTTTACATTAATTTCTTATCGAGACTGTACTTCAATGAAACGGTAAATAATTTTCAACTATAGGAGCGACGAAATTTTGGACTCGCTGGCAATCGGAGAGCGAACGTCGAGCTGTGAACACGTCAATTTCTTTTGTGATGGCGACGGGGGTATTAATTCTTAAATCGTGTAAAGATGACTAAAAAACGTTACTCATTTACTTAAAAAAGAAAACATGTCAATGAATATATTATTATTGTTACTAATAGAACAATAAACAGAACATTAAATGGACGCATGTTGGATTTATAATATGACAAATTATATTTTGTTAGGCACGCGTCATTTGCACAATCCGCGCATCGCCTAGCTACGTTCTTTTTAGACCATGCCTCAACTGAGGTATAGCCTTAGTATGTGGTGTGTTTAAAACCTATATAAACGAGAATTTACCAGTTAACAATGTTACGATTGCTCTAAGATAGTAAAGCCACGATTGAAATTATTTGAATTAACTACTATGTATTTTTATTGTAGACTTTTGGGAATAAAACAATAAAGTGATCGTCTATTGAAAAGATTGATTTTTACTGATTTATAACACGTTCACTGGCCGTTGCTGACCTTGGGCACGGGTAATTTTTATTTTGGTTTCTTATTATTTGTTGTCGACGTAGGAAAGCGATTATGTGTATTTTTTTTCGTTTATTGCAAACCGATTAGACGGTTTTTATTATTATGAGATAACGTATTGAGCAATTCAGTCAGACAGGCCGGACTTGCGAGTTGTAGCATCGAACTCGTGACACTGACATTGCAAAAAGGCGGGAAACTTGACAATAATATCGGTGCTCTTGAAATTGAAAAATAGTTAAGTATCTACTGTAACCTTTAGACTTCAAAGGTTACTTCCACTAAATAGAGTCACGAAGTGAGATCGGGGGTAGTATATTATCTAAAAATAATTTTTAAAAATCTGCAACAATGCCAACTCAATAAACATATTTTTATAGAGATTTTACTAACAGACAGAAACACAACAATTACATAACACAATTCGATTCACCTAGAATCAAATCGACAGCTATGATAATTTCGTGAACCTTTTACTTAGGTAATACGAAATTAATATCAATTAAAAAAATATATACACCAGCTGTTCATACTTCTGACTGATCACAATCACTTTTCTGCTTCTTTTATTGAGTAAATTCATCTTATATCAGTTTGTTTTCTATGCCCTTAAAAATGAACAGTCTTAGGTAACTAATAGTGAAAATAAAGTTTTCGGTTGGTGAATATTTTAACATTAGGTACTACTAATTATTTATTAATATTACACGAGCGTATGTACGATTTTTACTAATCTGTTTACAATATCATATTTACAATATCAATCTATTTATAATAACTGTTGACAATATCATTAAGATAACGAAACTAGTCATGATCATTATTAAATTATTTGAATATTGTGCTTAATTTTAATATTAATTTAGTAAGTAAATTTCAGAAATATAAGCGTCAAAAATTTTAGAGCCATTTATTTCCTAACCATAATTTTAAGCTCGCTCTGACTGCCTTTGTTTTCGAATCTAGAATATTTTTTTATTTAAGAGTGAAACGGCAAATAATTTTCAACAGTAGGTGCGACGAAATTTTTCACTCGTCGCCTGGACTCGCCAATCGGAGACCGACAGTCGAGGTGTCTGCACGTCGATTTGTTTTGTCATGGCGTCGGATGAAAATATTCTTAAATCGTGTAAATATGACTAAAAAACTTTACGTATGTACTTAAAAAAGAAAACATATCAATGAATATACTATTATTATTAGTAATATAATAATAAACATAACATTAAATGGACGCATGTTGGATTTTTATGATGAATTATATTTCGTTCGGCACGCGTCATTTGCACAATCCGCGCATCGCCTAGCCACGATATTTTCAGACCATGCCTCAACTGAAGTATAGCCTTAATCTCAAGGGGCATACAGAAAAATGATTTGGGGAGTCCACTTTGAAAAAAATATGTATGTGCCACTGGTTCACCTCGGCTACTACACTGAATATCGCACTTTTCCAGATATATTATTCATACCAGACACTATACACTTTGATTTTATAGATAAACATTTAGCCTGCAGTTATAACTAAGGGTGTTCACCTACGTGTTACTGCGAGCTGTCACATTCATAAGAATCTTTAGTGTCATTTTGTGAAGGCTGTTTGACAGTCAAATCTTTCAAGTCGCGATCCTAATCTAATCCTGATCTTAATGTGTTATCATAATAATTTGTATTTTTTTCCTTGAGGGGAAGTCCAACCCCGAACCCCTCCCCCAC
The DNA here is from genome assembly GCF_057557595.1 of Rhyacophila brunnea. Taxonomy (NCBI): domain Eukaryota; kingdom Metazoa; phylum Arthropoda; class Insecta; order Trichoptera; family Rhyacophilidae; genus Rhyacophila; species Rhyacophila brunnea. Next base: position 18,180,889 of record NW_028232796.1, on the reverse strand, counting down.
CCTTGTGCGCGTGGCTGTGTTTCACGAAAATAACGACATAAGGTATGTCCAGGATCATGCTTTGAAAATAGAAAAAAAAGCTCAATTGTGACCCACGCTGAGCACGTCCGCCCTTAATATTAATTTCTTTTAGATACAATGCCGTTAAAGTTAATTTTTTTCATCAAATTCCCAATGTGCAGATATTAATCAACTGATTATTTAATTATAATATTTTATTACGCATTAATAATGACAATAACGATGAACAATTCTAAAAATTTGCGTAATTTAAAAATTAACAATTTAACCATGGATAAAATATTTAAATTTAAACTCAGCTTCAAATACAGTGTCAAATATTGTCATCTGCAATTTTAATTAAATGCTTTATCAGATAATACCCAGACCTGTCGTGTTTTATAAACTCATGATTTTACATAAAAAATGAATGAATCTAAGTGACACTTTTTTATAAATATTCACTCATAGTAAAGCGTCGCATCTATCCATACAAAAATAACTAGACACAGTTAACATAAAATACAGTTCTATGTATAAAATATCAATAATACGAATAGATTTCTTGTAAATTATAGAATACATGTCTTCAAATTTAAACCATATGTAGACAATGTGATCAAAGTATAAGGATACCGTTTTCATTTATTAGATCTATTTTACCACGTTTTTCTTAGCTCGTATTCTTGTTTGTCCGGTGGTTGTTTATCCAGTACAAATCTTGCAATCGATTTTTAACTAACTTCCTGACTAGGTAGACATTTAAAACTTTTAGAATATATCAGAACACGATGCCAATGCATTCTTTTAATACTTTTAGCCATATTTAAGTAGAATTGAATTCATTTTCAGTTAATTCTGTTTTGTATGAAAAATTATTTCGGAAGAAATCCGTAATCCAATCCACTATTATTGGTTGCTAAGGGGGTGGTCCTAGCAACTAAATTATTAATTTACTGTGGAATTCAAAATGACATTTCAGTATTCTATATTTGTTTGTTTGTTGCAAAATAGCAAAAAAATGATTTGTTGACAATTGCCTTATTTGTCCTCAATTATTAATACATAGAATTATCAAGTTTATATGATTCAACAGAAAATTTAAAACGTGGTATATAAAAAGATCTTTTTATCTTGTAATTATTTTCTTTCATTATTGTCGGTTTTTTCCGAAATTAAATTGTATTCAGAATCGAGTACGAACAGTTTTTATTTTTAACTATTTCGCCAAAAAAGTTTAGTGATACCCATTGTTAAACACCAACATCTTTTTAATATATATATATATATATATATAATATTAATTCAATAAGTAGTTACATATTAGCTTATTTATAGCGATTCACTTCAAAATAAACTTAATTATATTGACGTATTAGATACTCATTAATACAACTTAAATAGAGCAATTTTAAATAATAAGTTTACTAGTTTCTTCACACATTTTTATTCTACGAAAAAGTTGTTATAAATTCATCACGTTATGACTATTGCTGATGAACTTTTGGGAAATTAAAGACGACAGAGAATAATCTAACACCATACACAACTTATTTTTGATCAAGATTCTTTCGTCTTCTTGTCTGCTCTTAAACTGCCAATGCATTTTTCGCGTACTCGATTTAAAATTGATGTGATATGTGACAGTAAATTCTATTTAAATTAATAAATTTATAATTTACTATAGATGAAACTACAATATATTATCATAGTCGTTCATACTGATGCAAGGGGCAAAGCAAAGTTTTAAACCTCTGACGATGACTGATTTACAACGTATGTATATCTATTTTATAATTTTTTTTTGAGATATATACTTACACATATACAATTGATATAAGTTTTATACGTTATAGTTAAGTTACGTTAAGTATGCATTGTTTTGTTTGCAATTTTCTGAAAATCGATCATCGACAATCTTCAACTTTAAAACGGTATTCGAACTCTTGATCTGAGAGTTGATAATCCGGATGCCTTACTATTCAATTTATATAATACCGACCACGTTGTGTATCAATTACTAATCAAAAATGGCTATGCTACCAATAGGGGAAAATGCGGCAGTCTGGAATAATTTTATTGTTTAATTAAAGTTTGCTGCATATTATATACGTTGTAACAATACACGGCTAATTTATTCAACTTACATTTAAATTATTAATAAATGATGGCATTTTTTATTTTATATATATTTAGATTGTCAATGCTAAGGTAAAAAGACGTAGAAGTATGTAGGTATATCGACTCGCTGCAGTAGGTATGTAAACGACGCCACGGACTTTTCTATATTATGTCAATAGCACTCAGATTTCAGAGGACAGGAGGTTCGGCAAAGGATCATTGAGGGTAATGGAGATATTCAGTTAAGAGTATGAATAATTTTCAAAAATTTGCTAGTGATATCAATATATTAAGTATATAAAAATATTCTAACACAAAGTTATTCACAATAAAAATGGTAGCATGTCTCACATTGTGTATTCATTATATAAACTGTTGCGATTTTGTGGTGACGTAGTGTGCTGTGCGGTGGTACATTTAGTTAGGACAGTCAGGCACATAATATTATTGTGTTTTGTGAATGCCAAACAATTCACATCGACAAATTCAACGTTTTAAATGAGACCCGGCTAAGGGAAGTTAGAACAATAAGTAGGTATATTTTGTTATAATGAAAATATGTCAATGTTTTGGGTACTTAAATTGAATTATTTTCAAATACACCAAAACAGCTCTCATATTAGGATTGTTCTAATAATGTACCTATTTATAATATTTATGTTTTTACTTATACGATAAGCCTAGTTACAAAATTATTTTGTAAAAATGTGGCTTAACGACCCACATGCTCAGAGTACGTCAAAATGGAGCTTTTATGCTATTTTCAAAGCATGATCCTGGACATTCCTTAAACGTTGTAGATAATCTATTTACATCATTTTGAAGCATTAGACGTAACGCGCGTGTACATGTTCAAACACGCGCGTTAACATGATCTTACTCCCTACTTCATTTATCATTTGTCAATTTATGGCTACTGCTGTATGTTGTAGCTTAGCTACTGGGAAATGCCCATAGAAATGGCGTATTACAAAAAATACTACCTTATTCTTAGGTCAATAATTATTATAAAGCAAACATTATTCGTAGAATGTTTATCACATTTGAATGGTCAAAGACATAGCTTATAATCAGTATCTTTAAAATTATCTTTAAATGTGTAAATCTTGCCCATTTTTTGAATATTAAAATGCCTAATTCTTGTCAAATTTGGAATCACAGATATTATCAATATAATTTTTTATTGTAAATATTTCACTATAATAATGTCGACATAAATTTTACTAATGGTTTTATAAATGCTTTTAAAAATTAATAAATATAAAAAAATTTAACACCACTTCACATGGACGTACTGAAATATGACTATATTCTAAAACATTAGAGCGAGAGGCTTAAAAGAATACTATTTTATGTAATAAAAATACTTTATCCAGTCATTAAATGTTTAAAATAAATATAAAGGATAATAAGGCTTCAAAATTATGTAAATACATAGATTATTTACAACGTTTAAGGAATGTCCAGGATTATGCTTTGAAAATAGCATAAAAGCTCCATTTTGACGTACGCTGAGCATGTTCCCCCTTAAAATAGTTTATGACGCCATTTTATGGAGATCACTGCATGCGTATCTATGCAAAAAAAAAATCCAAAAAGTAGGTAATAACTAATAAGTAGATGAAATAAATATCCAGGTAAATATATACAAATATGCATTCATTAATACTTGAATTTGTTTTGTAAACATCATTTTATATCGGTGGGTTATATACACTAATATGATCGTGCCACATAACAGTCAATAGATTATAAAATATACATACGTTATAATAAATTGATATAAATAATCATATTAAGAGTTTTATAAATAATATCTTTTTATTCCATTGATAAGAAAAACAAAGCGTCATCTAATAAAAGTGCCTCGAAGGTAATTCCTATTAGAATGTGTTTAAATTATCAGTGGGGTGTATGTTTCGTAATTCGGCCAACAGATGTATATATGAAATCGCAGCTTTAGATGTGATCGCTCTTAATATTACGCTGTTGTGTGTTACTTTTTTTATAAAGGTTGATAATATTTTTTTTCGAGCATTATTAAAAAACTGTTATTGGTTTATTTTAATCAAGTGCTCTAAATAGACACAATGTCCCCAGTTACTTTTGTACTACGATACTAATGTTAACTGAAATTATTGCAATTTGCCACAGCAATGGCCACAGAATCAAATGTTTTTTTTATTGCAAATACCTACCTATGGTCTGAGAAACGTTCCTCTTAAGTTTCTTTCATTGTAAATGTTCTACAACACGCAAATTGTGGTTTTTTTCTATCACAAGTTTTTTTTTGCTTCGATTATTTTGCGAAGATCGCTTTTTTAGCTAGGCCATTGAACGTCCTTCTGTCAATCAGTGATCGTGAATCTGTGATGCACGAGCTATTTAATTATACCTACTACAAACGTTTGCAACGATTTAACATTTAAAAGCATCAGATAAAACAAGTTTGGACTATTATAACAAGAGGTCGTATTATGCATTTTAGTAAAAAAAAAAATACAAAGCTTGATGACGATTCATCAATACCTTTAATGTCGTTAAATTGGTAGATAACGCAAAAATATTAATATTCTGTACGTTGGCATTGAAACTTGCCAGTTGTGTCGATATTTCATCATTATGTAGTTATGGCGTATACCATTTTTGCGTATATTCATGTAAATATTCGAAATAATAAATATATTATGTGTATTTTCCTGCCTATATTAATGTACAATCACAGAACAGAATTAAAAGAATTCCGATAGGCTATAAAAACAGTAAATTTTGACGCAGTGTTTTGAATGTGTGAGTGTCCTACGAAAATGAATCACACATTATAGACGTGAAATAGTGTGTGTAATACACCAATAATAAATGAGCGTCAATACATAAGCCGACAGCAGTTGTCAGTATTCGACGTATGACGTATTTTTGACACGTCTTTAAATTTATCCCGTATTCATCCTTACTCGAGATCGGTTGCCTGCTTCACCTTACCCGTTACGTATTTCAGTTCCCATTATTTCCCTGTGTTCCCCGAGTTCCCCGTGTACAATATTAGTCACAATTATTTGTCTTCATACGCTGCTAGCTGAAGTTTTATATTTCCATGTAGAGGGGTTACATTTATTTCCATCTTTCGGGAGCTTTTGGGAACGAACGGGCGTTCAGCAGCTTTGAATTATATATGGGTGAGCAGGGCGCGAATAAATTTGCTCAAATCAATTTAGCTTACAGCTACCTGTTACATTTGATTATTACACCCGCACTATAATCCATCTTATAACATATTTACAATGTAACAGGACAAGATGTTACTCATCTACCATTATTTTTTTATGAATTAAATATTGTTTATAAATGTATATATTTATAAAAGACATAAATATTAAGTACGTATTTTCCTCGACTTTCAACGCAGGGTAAATACATAATCTGTCATTATTGTTTGTATTGGCATAATATGTGTCTATGATAACTATCATAGAACTCGGAAGCATCAGTAAAGTTGTTTTTTAAACCTGCCACTGATAATGCCAATTGGGAGAACAATAACCTCAAATACTTCGCTCATTTTGTGTATTTTAGTATGCTGTTTAAGTATTGTTAATACTGTTACGTAATTCTTAGTTCTCCCTCCTGTGTCACGTTGTGCACGTCTTGAATTTATAATTTGTAAAGTTCAATATATTGTGTAAGTTAAATAAATTTAAATTTGAATTGCATTGTAGCGGAAATGGTGATTTACTTTGAGAAAAGGTTTGCCATTCTTGCCGTAATTCGCAACCAATAAGGATTTGATTACATTTTTTTTCACAGGCGCAAAGAAAATTAGTCCAAAAAAAGATTGTTTATCGTAATAAATATCATTAGTGGTCAGTACATGCTCGAGCTGACTACCAAGCACGCTTTGGCTGGATGGACTCGGCTGATAAATTGCCATTGATCGCTCATACTCCGTACCCTGGAGCGCTGCAACCTTGGCGGACTCACCAACAACTAACGAGCGTCAGAGCACAGGTTTGATTGCTAGACGAATACAAGTAATAAATAATCAGTATTGAACAATTAGTTTTTGACAAGTTAGGGTTTTCTACATCTCTACTTGTGACAAATTGCTCTAGTTATAATGTTGCCTGCAGTGGCGAAGACTTTTTACCTGTAGAACGTTTACCTTGGCTTAAAAATAACTCAATCACAGAAATTTCTCAGAATATAGTGGCAAAAATGGCCTGCAGACTATTATAATTTATAACAATAGTATTATTTATTTATTTAATGAATCAAAATATTGTGGACATGACAAATCTATGACGAAGACATTCACAACACGAGATTGACATTATAATAATTGATATTACCTCCCCCCCCCACAAGAGAGAATAAAAGAATACATATAATAATAAATAAAAAAAAACATAAGTACAATTTTATACAGAAAAAAAAATTGAAAACCAAAAACATACAATTTTATATAGAAAAATAAAATTTCGAATACAAAATACATAGCACGCCACCGAAAATGTCTACGTCTTTGGAGAGTGTTTCAAGAGCAGAATAGACCTACGAGATTCAAGAAAGTGAAAAATAAGCATGCCTTGTAGAAAGGCAGTCGGAAATTAATCATTTGACGAATTATCGAAAGGAAAATAGTTAAATGTCTGAAAATAAAGAAATCGAAGAAATTTCTTCTGGACGCGTTCTAAAATAAGATTATGGGAAACTTCATAAGGACACCAGATAATCGACACATATTCAAGAATGCTACGCACCAATGAAACGTAGAGTGTACGTAAGACATTTAAAATAATTCATTTATATTATTCTCAAGTAAAAAAAACTGATTAAAAATATCGAACAAGAACTTTTTTGTCTGACGATAATGATTCATGGATATAACATAAGTCATATTGTTGGTTATTATTCTGTTTATATACATACTCATATATTCTAGGTATGGTAGTGAATCACAGTTTACCTTTTTAGTATAATTACGTACTTCATTGACAGTAATTATTATCAATGAAGTTCCTACGTCATTATTAGTATATTTACGATATACCTACTTTTCAAATATATATTGTTATCCCCAATACATTGCTACAATCGTCAGATAAAAACATGTTTGATTAGCAATACATAACATCATCAACCTAGGATGGGTCTTAGCCTTCTCCAAAAACTTCATCCATCTTTCCTCATCCTGGGAAAGTGTCTGCGTACGTCGCTCTAACATCTTTGTCGACACCGACTAACCGACTGTCCAGTCTGAATTACAGGATTCCCCTCGGCGGTTGAGCTCTGATCATTCTTGCTACATGGTCCGCCTATCGGAGTCTCCCTAGCTCAACGAATGCGGATATAAATTCTTCTTAGAAGATATTGTATTCTTTATATAATTTTACATAATATGTATTGATCTATAAATTCCAAAACGCGACATAACCCTACGAAAAAAATTATTTTGAGTCTCGATTTATTACAAAATACGCCAAGTCCGTGTTTCATATTATTTAAAGCTTGATTGATTTCGCGCGTGTTTAAGTCAACCAATAAGGAAACGTTCAATATTGAAAAGTGCGTCTTAAATGCTATAGCATCTAGTAAACTAATGACAGTGCCACGGAAATATGTGCCTTATGTGGAATAAATTAAAAAGTGAGGTACAAGTAGCGCTACGTCTAATTTTATTTTGCCTATATTTATTACATTTAAGAGTTTATCGGCTGAAACAAATTGCCATTTGGGTCTAATTTCGATATACAATACAACGGAAAAAATAATCTCACGTTAAAACAAATAATTGAAGCATGAAACATAAAAACGTTGTTTCCCGAAAATATTGAATTGTGGACTTTCGCTAGCTTTTCGTAATTAGACGCCTCAATTATTCTTTTTCTAATATGGGCCCATATATTCTACGCAGCACCTCCCTTTACAATATATCGAGCTTACGCTCATCAGCCTTGTAGTCCAAGACTCCAGCTCATAGGTCAGTATTTATTGGACCAATGTCCTGTACATATAATTACTTGTATGACGGGAGAGAATGCGAAACAATAAGCAATATATACAATATTATACTACATCACTGGTTATCACGGTGGTTTTTATTAACAAACCTCATTTATTATAAAAAAAATGTCGAAATAAATTATCTCTGTACCTTATTTGTGTCATGTAGATAGTATTATAATGTAAAATATTAATGTACCCTATTAAAAACTCGTTTGATAACAAAAATTTCTCTTATAATGCACAATATTATATACTAGTGGGGTTCCACCCCCTTGGCCACCGTAAGTGCTTCGCTCTCCTGCCACTTTCATAACCGACCTTTAGTCGCCTTCAGTCTCATAGAATTAAAGGAAACTCTAAGAACACACCCTATATTAGGAGTATCAAACCACCTCAAAAAATAAATAAAATATATTGTCATCGTATCAGAACCAATGTACCGAATTTCAAGACTCTGAATATACTAGAAATAGGGGAAAATTTAGACTAAAAATATAACATGACATTCTGACAAAACTTAACACAAAACTCTGATAGAAAAACGTGGAAGTTTTTTCATATTGTAGAGCAGGGGTAGTCAACCTGGTCCCTACCGCCCACTACTGGGCGCTCCAGCTTAAATGGTGGATGGTAGGGGTATTAAAAACATTTTCATTATGTTTTCATATCGATACCATAGTTGAATAGGGAAACAACTCGTAAAACCTTTTTCCAAGAAATGGCGTTTGAATTTTTTCACTAATTCTCACTTTAATTTTAAAGTCTTGATTTCGATGAAAGTGTATGTTTTGTTATATTTAATTTAGTAAAATTCATCAATACACAATGAAATTGTACATTTTAATAAGGTACTAAGCAATAAATTTGATTATATAACGGAATTACTGATTAATCTCAGAAAAGGTTATTCGATTTTATGACACATTGAAGAAATCTTTGACTATTTTTTTTTGCTGAATTATAAAGAGAAGACCTTTCTACATCGAATGGCATTCTTAACTCAAAACCTTTAAATTTTGAGTTGTTCCCCTATTGAACTGTGGTATCGATATAGGTGTATGTCTAGGTGAAAAATCATTTTACCGCAAATATTAAAGAGGCTGATACAACTTACCAAGAAGAACTGTTAGAAGTTAGATATGATAAAAAAGTAAACATAAATTCGATAGTGGTGGATATAAAAACCTATGGCAAAAAAATGCCTGTCTTATATCCAAATATGTGGAAAATGATATTCAGTTTATTGATACCTTTCCCTACCTCATATCTTGTGGAATCAGGCTTTAGTGCTGTTAATCATATTATGGACCAGTAATAGTAATATAAGTAATTATTATTAAAATGCAACTCTGCTTTATAAAATTTATAAAGTTAAGTTACTTCCCTACTTTATAAATCACCATTATTGTGGAACCGGTGGGCAGTTAGAAATTTTTAATACTAACAGAGATACAAAAGTGGGCGGTAGATTTAAAAACATTGACTACCCCTGTTGTATAGTATAATATATTATACAATTATTGTACATTGTACATGAAATTATGTAAAAACCACTGAACATTGGTGTTTGATGGCATGAATGAAAGACCTGGGTCCCAAGATGAGTGCAAAAATAAGTGCCTATCAATTGTGGCTATTGTCCTAAAGCAGGGGTTCCCAACCTTTTTGTACTCTAGAGCACATTCTAAAATATCGGTAGGGTGGCGGGCACCACCTATTTTTAATCGACAAACTCCTTCCATAACTTCTCATTTTCTCATAATTTCTTTTCTTATATTCATAATTTATTAATAAATAATAAACAAAAATGTTTCAAAATAATAAAACTATTATTCAACATACACACAGAGAAATGTATTTACAAAACGTAAACAAAGTAAACAAAAAACACAAATACAAAGAAAACATTTTATAAAAAAATAGAATATCCATATTATGTCAATGTGATCTTTTGCATTGCATATCATTGGCCAGTGCCTCATAATTAGGAGAGTATGACGATAATCCTGTTAGCATAAAGATGCTCATCGGTGAGTCGAGATCTATATCTTGATTTTATTAAGTTCATGTTTGAAAACAATGATTCGCATAAATATGTCGAACCAAAAAATGATTCAATTTTATATGCCGCTTTTTTCAAAAAATGGGAACTTTTCTCTGTCCACTGTATTCCAAAAGTCATCTGATATTAAGGATTTAAGCAAAATTTAATTCTTAAGCTCCAAAATTTCTAACTCTAGTTCTTCTGTCTTAAGTAAAAGGATTGATACAGAAGGAAACAATTGGCTCGATATCTGTAAACTGCAAAAATCTCTCTTTAAAATATTTTTTTAACAATTGAAGATGCTTAATAAATAATGACCCGTTTAATTCATTGTTACCTAGCATTTTATTCATATGTGGGAAATGCACGAGAGAATTGATCTGCAGATGTGATATCAACAAATCCAATTTACCTTTAAATTACTTTACAGAGCTTATCATTTCAGCTATGTTTTTGTCTTTCCCCTGCAACTCCAAATTTATAGAATTCAATTTTTCCATGATGTCTGTGAGAAATCCCAAATCAATCAGCCATTGAGAGTCAGCTAGTTCATTATAATTTTCCTTTTTATCGTTTATAAATGTTTTTATTTCTTCAATTAAACTCACAAATCTTGTAAGAACCTTTACTTTACTGAGCCAACGTACTTCAGTATGCAGAATAAGATCATGTTTTTTATCTTCAGTATCTTCTAACAGGGCCTTGAAAAGTCAGTGTTGCAAAGGAGCTGCTCGAATAGAATTTATTATTTTTGTAACTATTTTCATAACGTGTTTAAATGGCAATATTTTACAATACAGAGCTTCGGTGGATAATAAAGTGGTAGGACATAAAGTTTGAAAATGATTCATCCTTCTTGCAGAGGGAATAAATCCTTTGTTTTTACCTACCATTGCTGGTGCCCCATCGGTGGTTATCGCAGACAGCTTGTGCAAAAGCATATTTATTGACTTGGCGTATGTTTTGAATGTATTATAAATATCCCACCCCTTGTCTGTCCTTTCTTAGGTAATATTTGCAACATATCCTCTATTACTGTGAAGTTACTAAATACCATTCTCACCATAACTGCGGTGTCTGATATATCTGTTGACTCGTCAAATTGTAGCGAAAACCAGTCACATATTTCCAAGGCAGTCTTTAACTGAGTTTGTATGTCTGTTGAAATTGCATGTATTCTTCTTGTGACGGTGTTATTTGACAACTGTAAGTCTTATATTGCTGAAACAATCTCACGTTTGTTTGAAAATCCATCAAAAAAACAATTGGCACCAGTCAAAAATAGTTTTTTAAACAACTCATCATCAATGAAAGGTTTCTTCATTTTTGCGAGCATGTGAGAAATTTTGAAAGAAGCAATAGTGGCCTTTTTAGAATTTTCCACATGTCTAGTGAAAACAGTCTGTTGTGCAGTTAGACTTGATTTTAGTTGACATATTTTTTTCTTTCCTACTTCAGATTTAAGTGGATAATTCACATCAAAAGTGGCATGAATTGTCTGAAAGTGTCGTTCAACATTATGTTTTTTCGGCACTCCACACAACAAACAGACGCATTTATTTTCCAGTCAGTGATAAAATTATAGGTTCGTTGTCTTTTACTCGGTCCACTCATTTTAGAACTATATACAAGGAATATCAAAACTCCTAATTCGTGTTTTGTCAGACGAAGATGTCTCCTAGCTAACTGTCGCGACCCGAACGGGGCAGCAATCGCAATCACAATGACAACAACGCGGTTCCAGGCGGGGAATGCTATTTGCACATTATTCCTTGTACACGCCGAAAGCCCGAACTGAGCCGATGATCGCCGAAGCAATCGAGACGGTACGAGCATGTGACTACTGTCTCGTGGCTCAGTTCGTGGCGTTCGTTCACTTCGGGTTTTCTGCGTGTGTCAGGCTAGCGTGAAAATTCTGTCTCTGTCGAATAGTGGCGAGCACATACGAATCGTTCCGCGGGCGCCATGGTGCCCGCGGGCACGGGGTTGGGAACCCCTGTCCTAAAGAGACATTACTTATCTTGTATAACTGCATTTGACTTGACATGATCAATACCATTATTAAATGAAAGAAACACTTTTCTATCGTAGATTTGACAGACTTTTCTTGAACAGTACATTGTTTGCTCGTTATCCTTTTGTCAAATATTCTCACGATTTCACGATCTATCTTTCTAGCTTTGATTGCCTTTCATTGGTAAAAATTCAGATTAAATAATGTTATATTATTCATCAATTATTGTGAAATAAAAATACTCTCTTAGACCTTTCACTGGCCCTTCATCTGTCTGATATGACTTTGAATCACAGTGGGGCGCTAATCAAATTTTCTAATGAGGGTTTCTATGTTAATTTTAGAAATCGTGAAATATAGAAGTTCATAATATGTGCTAAATAGACGACGTTGATGTTCCGGTTAACATCACTATAATTGCTTTATTTGAAAAAGTAACACGTACTTATCTTAGAAAAAACAATATCCATATGACGTGGTGAAAATCAAGTGATAATCTATTTTATAAACTACTGTATTTATCAGTTTAGTTGTTCTTGATGGAAATGCGTACAACAAATAAAACATAATATGTATGTCTTACTATAAATCCACTTATAATTTCGTGGGTCGCAGATTTGAATTCTGGGTCTGGTAAATTCACATGTTATTTTTCAATGAGTATTTTGCCATAGAGTATTGATCTTGTAGCATTTTCAAAATGCCAGGTAAAATTAAGGATATACAATATATTATCTTTAACGATTTTTTTTGTATTAGAGAGTGTATAGAGCAAATTTATGAAATGTGTCTATCTCACTTATATGATCGAACTGCCACACCAGGCCCCCAGGATAGAGTCCTGTTATGTCCCCCCCTCCCCTTGATGTATGTAGATCTACTTAATTTAATAATAATTAGTACCCGTGTTGTCCACTTAGAGAGATTGTATTTACTGAAAAATATTTTTAAATCTATTTATCAAGACACAGTTTGATTTATTTTACTTTATTAATGTGTTATGGCATATTTAAAATATGGATATATACTAAATAGACCATAAAATTATAGAAGTATATGAAAAATTGATGACTTTATTTTAAATATAATTTTTATTAATGGTTTTAACTTTGGGTAAATCATAATTTTCTTCCATGAGTAGACTATAAAAATGTTCATCACCATATGTAGTCTTCTGATTAGCCCATATTTATATAAATTTGATTTATTTCGTCTAGTATTATCTACCAATACTAATTCAATAAAGACGTTACCTTTATGTAATAACAAAACAACCTTCATAACAAAATCTATGAATTTACATACACATAAGGATACTCCTGTATATATGATATATCTATCAATTGGCAAAAAAAACTGTCCATATATTGTCAATTATTTTTAATTTACACCTATATTAGCGAAGCTGTAAAATGTCAGTGTATAATGCTGTGGATCCGGGGTTCTTGCGTCTTAAAATCTTATTGTTGTTTTCAATGTGTATTTGGGTTCAGAATGAACAAGTGGCTAATAATCCATTTATCGTAAGAAAACAAATATAAAACATATCTGTTAATAAAAACTTCACTCTGTAGAGTCCCATTTGATCCGCTTAGCATTGAACATGGTGATTAAATTACCAAATTACATCAAATTCTTTAATTATAATAATATATGCAATTTTCCATTCTTGTTATTATGCTTGATTTAATTTAATTTAAGTGAAACTCTTTTTTAACTAATTTGGTATGCCACTGGTTTTAAATAAAGCTCTTAATAGTTTTAAAACGTTATCATTTTATTACTGTAAAATGTGTCACGAAATCGAAAGTTTGTCATTTGAAAATATACATTATAAATTTGTGGAATGGTACAAATTGACATTCCGTAAAATTATATATATAATAATTATGTTGATTAGCGATAATATAATCTATTTTTTTTAATGTAATCAATCACAAAGTTGTGTCCCATATTACGAGAATATAACTGTATATATATATATCTAAATGAAACTCATTAATGAATTAAAATCTGTTATCACCTATCACGTTTTTAACGTGAAAGTTTGTCATTCGATACGTCACTAGTCTTTTTTTTATTAAATTACTAATTTAAGGGCACATTGTTACTCATAGAATAAATATTGAGATATACAATAATAAAATGTCCCTTTGAATTAATTCCAATCAAAAACATTTAGTCTACGGTACGATCAGACAAGACCGTGTCTCAATGAAACCTACATCAGAATTATAAACGTACATCAACTAACACTCCTAGTGCGTCTGAAATCATAGCCTACAAACTCTTCATCGTATTGCAGTAGGTATATAAATTGATTATTAATTTGCCGATATTTAAAAAAAATAATACTTCCTGTAGGTATTGTTCCAAGTATTTGTATTTTTTGACAATCCCCCAAAAAATAGGACTTGTTCTCTTTATAATTATTTTAACTTAGCTATTATTACAGTAGTTATAATATGTTGTATAATTTTATTTAGGGTAGAGTGTGTTAGTTTTATATTAAAAATTCTGTTTATATTATTTATAAAACTGACTATCTAAAAATGTAAAATAAAAAGCTTAAGATCACAAAAGTAAATTGGGTTTAAATGGGAGTGTAATGGCTTATAGAATATAGATAATCGAGATAATGAGATGAAACTTAATGATGAATTTAAAAATAGATTTACGTTTAAAAAAATATTATAAAATATGCGTTTATTGAACAATTTCATATTATTATGTATTACACATTATTTTATAATATTAATACTATCGACCGAAGGTACTTGATGGAATTTGAATTTAAATTCTAATGGATTTAAGTTTTGTACTATTGCAAAAATGACGTAAATAGAATAGTACAAAACTTAAATCCATTAGACATTATTTTATGTTTTTTTTTTAATTTTAGTAAACGCAAAATACACTAAAACTAACAATTATTCAAAAAAAAATCTAGAATTTCGAGATAGTTAATTATTAAACCATATTTCAATGATAACAATATTCATATATTAATACATTAAACGAACACTCATTAAGTAACAGATAAAATATTCACACATATTAATCAATTATTACACTTTGAAATAATGTAAATTGTAATTGTTTGCACTTTATTAATTTCATCACTAGATGTCCCTAGTAGCACAATAATCAGACATCACTAATATTATTACATTGGGTTAAATGAAAATTGTGGGTACCTACTACATTTTTCCGTATTACAATTCATTATGAGCTGTCGTACCCGAAAGAGATAACCATCAATAGTTGTGTCAAAAAAATACGCGTTGTTCGTGGAGTATTTCATGAGCAACTAGTTGCTAACATACCTTTGAATCAGTCAGAATCGTAAACGATATGTTTTTTTTCTTCTTGTATTCCGGTGGTTTTTATGACGATATTTTTGGGTAGGTAAGTAGGTATTTTATTTTCACATTAATTTGATCTCAATTTAATACGGCCATCGTTATCCGATACAACAACTCAAGGTGAACTGTGATACGGCCAACATCATACGTACAATTTTCCGGACAGGATTGTCTTGCCTCATAATTTCATCAAACACGCGCGTTAACATGATCCTATTCCCTACTTCATTAATTGTTTGTCAATTTATGGATACGGCCGTATGTTGTAGCTTAGCCACTGGGAAATGCCAATAGAAATGGCGTATTTCAAAAAAATACTACCTTATTCTTAGATCAATAATTATTATAAAGCACTTATTATTCGTAGGATTTTTATCACATTTGAATGGTCAAAGATATAGCTTATAATCAGTATCTTTAGAATTATCTTCAAATGTGTTAATCGTGCCCATTTTTAAATAATAAAATGCCTAATTCTTGTCAAATTTGGGCTCAAAAAGATTATAAAATATATTTTTTTATCGTAAATATGTCTCTATATAGTGGTTTGTAAATGCGTTTAAAAATTAACTAATTAATAAATTCTTAACACCACTGCACATTTATGTACTGAAATATGACTATATTCTCAAACATTAGAGCGAGGGGTTTAAAAGAATACTATTTTATGTAATGAAAATACTTTATGCAGTCATCAAATGTTTAAAATAAATATAAAGGATAATAAGGCTTCAAAATTATATAAATAGATTATCTACAATGTTTAAGGAATGTCCAGAGTTAAGCTCTGAAAATACCATAAAAGCTCCATTTTTACCTACGCTGAGCATGTGGGCCGTTAAGTCAAATACGAATACTAGTGCTTTGATTCGACAGTGTTGACTTGGTTACTTTTAACGGATTGTAAGTAACATAGCGCTGGGTCGTCTTTTCAACGGATGGACCGCACATGTCGCGCCCCCTGCCGCCTGCCGCAAGCCTCACCTCATTGCGCAATGGTCCTAATGTTATTATCATAATTAATTATATATTTTATTTAAATTACAAAGCTAAGGCGCTTACGGCGGATCTTGATTATACATTATATGAACAGCTGATTTATTGTGCGCGCGAATCCGTTACAATTGGAAATTAATTTTAAATGAATCCATTCAAATATGCTATATTGATTTTTAATATCAATATTAAAAAATAAATAGCACGCATTTTTAAAAAAATATGAATACTAGGGAACACAATCTGATTGACACTGTAATCAACGGCAGTTCTATATTTACCATACATGAATGTGCATAGTACGGAAAGGTATAACCCGGGTCGCTTAAAACAATAAAAATGAAATAAAATTTTGGTTCAAGTCGGTTTACACTTTATAGGAAGCCAGGCGGGAAACGTGTCAATTTTCATAGCCGATTTTGGCAAAATTCATGAATTCAAGAACGAAAACCTAACCTAACAAATAATCCAGTATATCGGTAATCCAGTAAATTTATTTGTCCGCGGCTTCCTGTTAACTAACAAGAACCTAAATTTGAATTGATTTACGAGTGCGACCCAGGTTTAGTCTTTCGGCATCTTCAGACACAATGCGCATTAAGAACAGTTGCAGAGCCTACCTATCCTTAATGTCCAGTTGACTTTCCCTTATAGCCCAATTGTTTTACATAGGTACGAAACGTATTTGATGTATACCTGCTTAATGCTTTATATGCGGTACCTACCACAATATATTGTACTTATCATAGTTTATTTAATGCAATCACTTTTGTGTGATGTAGCTACTGTATATGATAATGTGTCTCTTCTTCTTGGTCGTGCACTCATGGCTGAGGATCGTGACCATATTTGAATTTCGCCATCCTTTGAGCGACCAAGACTTTCAATCCTTCTCGATCTTCCGTTTCTCTCAGGGCAGCATGGATGGTGCCCCCAGTCAGCTCTTTCACTTGGTCGCTCTAGCGCGCAGATGCTTTTCCTCTGCTTCGCCTTCCTTGGAGGCCACCCAAAACTACCAGTTGTTTGGACCGCGCCTGACAATATGTCCAAAAAACTGCAGAATTCTTCTCAGACATATTGTCGAGAGCCGTTCCTTTATCCTTAGTCTCTGGATGATTGACTGGTTTGTCCTGTGCTCCGTCCAATAAATACGAAGCATTCGGCGCCAACACCACATCTCAAAGGCATCAATTGCCTTCCGTTCTCTTGCCTTCAGGGTCCGCGAATCGACTCCGTATAGAAATCTAGAGAAAACTAATGGTTTGCACAAGCATCATTTTTGTGGCAATCGAAATTCCCCGATCTTTCCATATAGTGATAAGGCGTGTCATCACATTTTTTGCAATCTGTGTGCGCCTTCTTAATTTCTTGATAATGTGTAAGTATATGGTAATGATAACATGAAGAAAAAAATCGACTACTTTTTGCATTCCTTCCATTCCATTGCCGCCCCTTGAAATTTACCGCTCTTGGGTAATGCAATAGCTGCGTACCCGTCACTGATACATTACTAAATACTTATAATATATTATATTTATAACTGGTCAATATTATAAATATATTATTTAATTATTAAATGATTGAAAATGAAATATATAATAGTTGGTTCAATTTTGTTTTTATAAAATATATTAATTTATTGACGTAGAAGAGGTTTTCCCTCTTAGAGCTTACCGCAACGGTGGCGGCATCTGTGAAAAGCTTTTGGTAACATGTCGCTAAAATAATATGAAAAGGTAGACACACAAGATCGCAAGCAACTATATCGGACTGAAATATGATTATTTAAATTTATTTTTCATTAAAGATCAACTAGATTTTAGTTGAGCGATAAAAAATTAAATTAAGAAATATTTTCTTGTAAAAACTGTTTAATCTGTATTATTAATTTTTTTTCAAAGTGACAACCAAAACTCTATTATAACTTTATTTTATCTCCCATCAATACTCACCTCATGACTGTATCCACCTGATTTTATATTAGTTAGCTATGCTTACATAGGTACTGTAGTCTAAAAGTTAGAGTTTATATTTATTTATATATATTATGTAATTATATATTTTGATCTTTTTAACACTAAATATTGCTCACGGGCGTATAAAAATTACATTAATTTGTAAATAGCAGTAGGAGGTTTGTATACTCAGCGTTCGAAATGGAAAAGCTTACGAACTGGAGCGCTTGATCATTTTTGAAGATATTTACATAGTTATAAAATTTTATGTGTACTGTATAAAAATGAGTGTGTTATATTTTCTATTGTGATATGCCATATTTAGCTCAGATGGTCGAGACTTAATTTTATCTATTTCGAGCTCTGGTACTATATAACTATGCAATATGTCACAAGACATGCATAAAAGTTATGTACGTATTATTGAAATAAACAAATAGTTTGACACATACTTTTTGAGATAAACCAAAACAGTTTATTATATTACATGTAACCAATGACATTATTAATGGACAACGTACTCAATACAGTAGCTAGCAAGTAAATTCGCACATGTATGGGTAGACGTCACGCAAATCCCATTATGCGATATCATGCATCGGGAATTTATAGCAATATCACTTTTATTGTAATGGCGTTAGAACGGTGTTTCTAGTGTCAATGTTCATTTGAGCGAACCCGTTCGAACCGAACCATTCGGCAGACCGACAAAAAGCATCGAGAATTTATAGCAATATCACCTTTATTGTAATGGCGTTAGAACGGTGTTTCTAGTGTCAATGTTCATTTGAGCGAACCCGTTCGAACCGAACCATTCGGCAGACCCGACAAAAAGCATCGGGAATTTATAGCAATATCACCTTTATTGTAATGGCGTTAGAACAGATTATGCCATTCGGCAGCCCGACAAATAAGTGAGTGTCATTTTTTTCCAGATGCTTCGTCCATATTAATGTCATTGCATGTAACTCATATTAGTTAAATGAAATGCGTGCACTCAGAAAAATAGTTTTGTACTTACCGAAGAAATAAAAACTTTACCGATAAACATATTGTTCTGTTACAAGATCAATCTTGTAGGAAATACTAGTGTCCTTCTGCTGCGACCCACCATCGAAAAACCTCGGCCGAACCTGAGTTATCATCCCAGCCGAAGCACTATCTGAAGATGATCTCGGCCGAGACTTGTCAGAGTTGACATGGGACATAAGTTTCCGGCGGGAGTGCCGACTCAATGTGGGGTCCGCGGTCGACGAATGGACGTATCTCACTCGTCGAATGAGATAACAGATCATCTGAAACAGAATTAAGTAAAGTGCTCAATTGTAATAATAATAATGAGTCCACCCTCTCTCTGGGTGATGCAGTACGGCTGTATCATCAGCGGCGATTTCCATGATGCAAACTTAGTCAGAGAGTCACTTTTCATTCATTGTTTGCCAAATTCATCAGCGATGAGTTTGGCCATATTTTCCTTGTTTGTCACTAATCTAAACTGGGATGGAGTGCTGAGTTCAAACCAGTCTTTGAGATTATTAAGACTCCAAAGACACCAAAGCCTTGCGTACTGGAAACCTTTACTCGAATTATAAAATGTAGTAGTTGATTTCAAAATGTATTCAAAAACACATTATACATTCACGACTCTGTCTTTTCAACTGATATAGACCACGCATCTGCCATGTAAATGTAGAACGTATGTAGAGTGATGTGAACAAAATAAAGGACATGTATATTTAAAATATGTGTATTTTGAAATCTGTGTATAAAAATCAATCATATGAGAAAAAATATACTGTATTTTACCACGTTTTTCTTAGCTCGTATTCTTGTTTGTCCGGTCTCGTCTATCAGTCTCAATTTATACAGTACAAATCTTACAATCGATTTTAACTAACTTACCGACTAGCTAGACATTTGAAACTTTTAGAATATATCAGAAAACGGTGCCAATACATTCTTTTAATACTTTTAGCTATCTTTAAGTAGAATTTAATTCATTTTCAGTTAATTCTGTTTTTTATGAAAAGTTATTTCGGAAGAAATCCGTAATCCAATCCACTGCTATTTGTGTTGTACCATTGTTAAGGGGGTGGTCCTAGCAACTAAATTATTAATATATACGTACGTTACTATGGAAATCAAAATAACATTTCAGTATTCTATACTTGTGTGTTTGTTGCAAAATAGCAAAAAAATGATTTGTTGACAATTGCCTTATTTGTTCTAAACTATTAATACATAGAATTGTCAAGTTTATATGATTCAACAGAAAAATTAAAACGTGGTAAGTATATAAAAAGTTCTTTTTATCTTGTAATTATTTAACACTTAATGGCATTTCATTGCGTAGACATTTTTTATGCATGGTGGGCTCCAAGCATCTGAGCATCTTTACGGTTCAAGAAATTTTGCACACCATCTCAAAGCTCAGAAAAACTATCTTGGACTAAGGTGGAAATGATGTGACAAAATATAGCAAGAAAAGCTTTACTGTCAACAAAAAGATTTTGATTTTTTTAAGTACAGAGTTGTAAAACAATATATAAATCTTTAACTGACTGAACTAATTTATAATACAGGTGTTATTGCGTAGTATGACTGTGATTTTCTATAAGATTTTAACGTGAAAGCACAGATTCGATATTGGTCTTTGCAACAACCATATACCTCGCTGTATTATTGATAAATTCTTTTAGACTTGCTTATATGCCTGATAGTCTAAAACGTTATGTAGGTGTATTTCTTGACGCATTTAATTCATCTGTGCGGCGCCCAGATGGATACGACGTGTCGTCTAGTTGCCATCATAAAAACATACGCACACCTTATATGTGACGTTGTCAATGATCTGTATTTAAGACTTTTATACCTCATACTGGGTGACTGGGTTTGACCAAAGATTGTCTATTTAGAAGGTTAAATAATAAATGTTATATTTACAATCAAAAGAGTATTATAAAATATAATCAGTATCACACAATAAAAGCTTTTACTTCTGGACCACCATGGTGAATCAGCGTTTTGCAATTTTTTCTTAGAAAAAGAAATAAAACTAAATATCAATATGTATGTGAATAATTTTCTTATAACATCTGACATGAAAGAGACGCTCTTTATCGGGCCTCGCCACAGGAGGGCGATCTTTATTAGTCTTTTCCTAACTCACTCTAGTCGGGTCTTTAGATCTCGGTCCATACAAATATTTAATATTGAATTTTTGCATCACCAATAAAGGCACCCATTCCGCATTATAAACATTTTTACTCGACGTTTCTGCATTGAAATCATAAAAGCTACAATGCAAACACTGGGGATCGGGATTATTGAATTGTGTTCGGTGATTGATTTCTTCCCTATCTATTTTTATTAATATTTAATTTAACATTAATTATTTGATTTTTTTTAAATTATTTGACATCTTGGCCGCTACCAAGAAGGTCTCTTAACAGATTTTATGTGAGCAATGAATGTTAATTATTCCTTCAAATTATTACATAGATGCTATGGATGTAAAACATACATATTAAAAAACAGCATTTGAATTTGCCAGAAACGAGATAAACACTAGTGACCTACGACGGGTGTTAATGATTTAAGACTAAAATATATATATCAAATATATTATATAACTCATATTCTATACATTTCTACTAACAAATAAATTATTAAAATAATAACAATATAAAAAGAACTTTTTATATACAACATTTTTAAATTTTCTGTTGAATTATTATGCTCAATATGCTCAAACTTGTACTTGATAGGAAGTAAATAAAAAACAAACAAACAAACAAATATAGAATACTAAAATGTCATTTTGACATTTCATTTTGATTTCCATAGTAACGCACGTATATATTAATAATTTAGTTGCTAAGACCACCCCCTTAGCAACCAATAATAGTTACTTTTTACGGATTTTTATGAAATAACTTTCCATACAAAACAGAATTAACTGAACATGAATTCAATTCTGCTTAAAGATGGCTAAAAGTATTAAAAGAATGCATTGGCATCGTGTTCTGATATATATTATTATTACGTACACTCTATGTGTCGTTAGTACGGAGTATTCTTGAGTATGGCTCCATCATCTGGAGTCCTTATGAAGATTCCTATAAGCTTGTTTTAGAGCGTGTTCAGAAAAAATTACTTCGTCATCTCTATTTTAAAGTTTATAATTATTTTCCTTTTGACACCTTCTCAAACGAGTCTTTTCCGACTAACTTTCTTCAAGGCATGCTCGCCTTTCATTCTCTTGAAGCTCGTATGTCACTTCTGCTGTTAAAGAATTTTTCCCTGCTCTCACGTGGTATCATTTTCAATCCCGATATTCTAGAAAATTTAAATTTTTACGCACCCGTCAATTACATGCGTGGTCGCAGCCATGACCTATTTTGGGTGAAAGCTGTTTCCTCATGTCAGGCTCACCAGGCACCAATAGCGAGGGCTGTGAGGTTGGTCAATGCACTCCCTAGAGATGTAGATATTTTTGGCGATCCATTATATATTCTGTTTTTTAAATTATATTTTATTGTTTAATTTGTACTTTTTGAATCATTGTTGTTTTTTTAAATTTTATTTCTTTTGTATAAAAATATTTTTTGCTCTCTTTTTTTCCTCCACTTTGTTTTTTCTGATTTTCCGAACTGATTACTTGTAATTTTTATTCTAAATGTCATGTTGTGAACGTCCTGAATTGATAATTTGTTATGTACTCAACGTGTCTTTTTCAAATAAATAAATATATAGAAGCTTCAAATGTCTAGCTAGTCGGAAAATTAGTTAAAAATTGATTGCAAGATTTGCACTGGATAAACAACCACTGGACAAACAAGAATACGAGCTAAGAAAAACGTGGTAAAATACATTTAGTAGATATGTAATACTTTATAGATTAACGAGGTATAGCAAGTTTTATAAAATGATAATGCATATTTATTCACATAAAGTTAGGAGAATAATGGTGTTTTACACCTACACTTTTTTAGTTGACAAAAATGTTCAAGCAAATCCTAAATTTCAAGTATTTCGGGATCAAAAAAATCGATTGGGATTACAATCGGTAGTAAAGCTACATATTTGAATGAAACACTATCTATTTTAAAATACGTAATGAAAATGTTGACCAACTATTGTAAAATTTATTGGCTTGCATTTTCCTCTATCACAAAATTATATATACTTATGTAGTTTTTGAAATGTTTGCTAGTAGTATTGAAATAAATTTATACAATTTCGTATTTTCCAAAATTTTTAAGTCTGAATTGACAATTGAGTTTACTGAGTTCCAAATCCAAATACATTAATTTGAAGGCAAATGATGACAAATTAAGATAGTATTAGTGACATTCACTTTACGCAATGAAAATATAGATTATTGATAAAATTAAAGATGAATATATACTGTTCGATGATTCCTTAAAAAAAGGGGAACATTTTGCAAAGCATGACATATAGTTATTTTATTGGAAGGTTTTAGAAGACATTCCGGCCATTTTAATGATTTCATTAATTATTAATAATTGTGAGAATAATACGTTTATATACGCCATGAAAGTAGTAAAAAATTACGATAAGATTAGGTCATGGCTCCCACAAGGGAGGGGGGCTGACAGGGCTCTATCCTAGGGGCCCGGGCTTAGGAGAGGCCCGTAAAAACAGTAAATTTACACATTAATTTTACCGCGTACACCATTTGAAAAACGCTACTCTAGAGCATCATACTGTCTTTATCCTTAGAGATAGGTAGGGGGGCCCGGTTCAGGATGTGGGGGGCATGGATTTGGTACTAACTTTATTTGAGAACTTTAGTCATTTTTAGTCATTTTACATGAGGCATTCTCCTAAATTATAGATTTCATCATCATGTTTCAAATATTTAACAAAATTTTGTAAATTTTCCGTACATCACATCCTTGGATGAGCTTTTTATATATTTTAATCCTTTCAACGCGGACAACACACCTGGTGTGCCATCATTACTTGGCCATTTCAACAAGTTAATAATATTATAGAAATATACCTTTTGAACCTCTATATATATCATTGTAACTATACTATTACAAAGGAAACAATCAATAAGTCATATCGTCACCTCAATACTACAACTAGATAACTTGATTCTCACTGTTTTTGAGATAGCTATTGAATATGAACAGAAGTTAATGGAAACTGTATTACCTACTTATGTGTTTGAAAATATTATATAACTTTAAAACCATAAATGCATTAAATAAATCTAGTAATATATCTACAATATTTTGTCATAAAATTGAATATTATTTAATTGTTCCCAATTAGACAAGCACAATTTTCCATTTTTAATTTAAAATAATAATTATAGCTTAGATTTATGCTAATCAAATAAAGTTTAAATTTCATTTTCCCAACAATGATCAAAACTGAGATATCTAGTTGTAGTATTGAGGTGACGATATAAAAGTCTACGAATATAATAATGTATGTTTTATTTTAAAAATATTCTTCGTACCTGAAGAAAGTATTATTTGTATTATGAAAGTCAAACTTTCATTTAAGATCTGTCTGGTTGGAATTACATTTATGATTATAAAAACTTTTTGTTTCACAATTGAAATACTTCAGTTTACTAAGAGTTTTTTTTACTATTCTCACACATGTCCAATAAAACACTGCACGACAAGTCAATTTGATATGCGGCCGTGTGCAGTATCGGGTTTTAGTTAACCTCCGCGGCTTACTACGGTGACAAACGTGACAGTAATTTATGAGGATAATCTCTTGTAGCAGGTCTTTCATCTTGTTCAGATACACACTTGCTTGCATACAATTGATATCCCCACGTTGGGCGCCATAAAAATGTCGTGGAAATAACTTAATTTTAATATATTTCCATAGATGGTCTACCGAAGTATCTATGGAGAAATGTAGATATATTATACAGTGGTTCTAAACCTCAGCCGTATTGTATTTTAGTGCCTAATTACTTAACAAATTTTATGTACGCCATTGTTATAACAAGCAGTGTAGCCAACTATTCATAAAAATATGCCAGATACGATAAGAAAATAAGCTAGATGACAGAAGAAAATGCTATGTTTTTCAAAGTTTTTACAAGAACAAAGATCAAAAAAGAATTTAGTATTTTACAACTAATATAATACCTAGGTCATACAATTTAAAAAATTAAGTGTATTAATTATAAGATAATAATATTGACAGGTGAACTGCCACCTGATATGTTTCCCTAGTAAAATATAAAGTACGTAAAACCAGATTGGTGATTTTCAAGAAAATTTGCTATAATATTCTAGCTGTATCATGAAAAGATTTAAGCTGATTAAAAACGTTAGATTTAACGCCATACGCTAATTTTGCAAGCTAGATGCTTATTTAAAAAATGCTAGATCTGGCAAGAAAAACACTAAGTTGGCAACGCTGATAACAAGCCTTTTTCTTGCTAATAATATTATTATATTATATATATATTATTTTATAACAGTCTTTTCTTATACTTTATTAGTTAAAATTTTATCGCAAAATATTGGAGATTCAAGTGTAATGTTCACTGAATAACAATCGAGTGACAGTTATGCAACCAAAAGTAAGATGATAGTTGCATAACCTGGAAAATAGTTAGAAGACTGTCGAAGAAATTTAAACTATGATTTTAATTAACTGTGTAAAAATAATTACAAGATAAAAAAACTTTTTATATAAGTACAACGTTTTCTGTTGAATTATTATGCTCAAACTTGTACTGGATATGAAGTAAATAAAAAACAAACAAACAAATATAGAATACTGAAATGTCATTTTGACATTTCATTTTGATTTACATAGTAACGCACGCATATATTAATAATTTAGTTGCAGGACCACCCCCTTAGCAACAAATAGTAGTCTTTTACTTTTTACAGATTTTTCTGAAATAACTTTCTATATAAAAACAGAATTAACTGAAAATGAATTTAATTCTGCATAAAGATGGCTAAAAGTATTAAAAGAATGCATTGGCATCGTGTTATGATATATTCTAAAAGTTTAAAATGTCTAGCTAGTCGGGAAGTTAGCTAAAAATCGATTGCAAGATTTGTACTGGACAAACAACCACCTGACAAACAAGAATACGAGCTAATAAAAACGTTGTAAAATATTAGGTAGGTATAGTTTTTTTTATAAAAAAGCTTTGAAACTAATATGAAAAAAAAAACGCTAGATTTAACGCTACTTGTCAGATGCATTTTTTTGCACGCTAGTGAAAACTACTAGAAGTGATAATAAAAAGGCTTGTTGTGTAGTTGTACATGTTACGGTGACCCACTGAATAAAATTACACTTGAATTTCGTGGAGAAATGGTTGAGAACACCGTTATGATTAATGGTCACAATTTTGGAAATGACTGGATACTACATCAGACAGATTAGAGTTGTAGGAAAATGGTATCATATTACTGTGTGAATCTTTCCAGTAATTATTTTATACTACATCGAAAATACCAAAGCTTTTGAATTTTTAAAATAAAACTAGGTGCCTACATTAGTGTAAATATATAAACTGCCTGTTAAAATATTATATACTTCATCCTTTAATTCATTCTGCAGACGTCTACTGCTTCTCCATGGCGTCCGGTTCTGTATCTACGACAGTAGCGGCTAATTACCACATTTAAATAACACGTTAATGATATCTAATGGCCAATTACTCCAAACGCGCCAGTCACCGTGTTAGCACTAACTTTAGGACTCAAAGGTATCATACCCGATAACAATTAAATGAAAATTACGATTGAAAGCAAACATTTTTTTCCATTAACATCAGCGGTTTTTATTTTATTTATTTATTCATTTTATTTATTTATAAAAAAGAGTATTACCGCATTACAGCTATTGGCCAATGCGCCATAATACATAATAAATACAAATATATAAAAATATCTTAATTACAAATAACAACTAATATAACAAGAAAGTGGAAAAGTGGGACAGCATGTGTAAATATTAAAGAAATATGATAATATATAAAATTATAAATTTAACCTATTTAATACGTCCACAAACATTATATAGTTAATAAAAAACAAATCAATCTTTATGGTGCCATCAAATAAGCTAATTGCGCGATACACAGCACCATGAAACATAACATCTGTTTTTAACTATACGATATTTATTTTATTATATTAACAATAAATCAATATACCTAACGTAGAAATTATTTTTATATGTAGTAGGTACCTACCTATATTCATTTTATATTTTGTCAGTAAATATTTTTTTAGTATTATCAGCCATTTAGCCATCCCTTCCTTATACGAATCCGGCAAACGAGGCCGGAAGAGATACACTTTTTATTTTCTGTATTGATGTAATAAAAAGAATAAAAATAATAAATGGTGACATGTAATGATGATTCATGCCTTTCAGATCCAGTGTCTGCAGTCATATAAGATAGGATAAGTATATGCTCAGAATATCAGACATTTCTTTTACCACGGGAAAACTCTGCTAAAAATCGCAGTCCTCAGTTCCCAATGAATATGACAAAATATTCATCAGAATCACCACCGCCTTGCGCTACAAAGAATTTTCCAGGGTTTTTGCAAGGCGGTTTCATAGGCCTTGGCCGAATTCAAATTAGCAATACCCGATGCGGGTAGAATAATAGTTTTCAATAAGGCATATTCTCTCAGCCGGCACAATTTTCATTTGACTAGCATCAAGTAGATTAGTTTGCGAAACCTCGATATTAAATGCGGGGTATCCATAAAGGCATCTAGGAAAAACAAAATCTGCAGCATAAATGTTTGAATGTATTGTGTACTAAAATATTCTTTTAGTTAGTTTATTTAGTTGATACCACAGTTTCGTGGTGTGAGTATAATACGTACACATACTGTCATTATTTGTATGTGTCGATGCCGATTGACCGTGTCTTATATTATTTATAATGCATTTATATTTATGCATTTACCTACCTATTATTGAATGATATATAATATATAGATTTCGACTAATATTCCGTACTGTCAGTTTATTGGAAAGCATTGTTTTAATGCGGAGTTGTATTCCGTTAAGCATCAATTACATTGAGCTTCTTTACGAGCTATTTGTTGGCGAATTTAAAAACGGTCGATTCAGCTACTGCGATTCGATGATTACACACAAAACTTTCCATCGCTGAGAAGCCACAAGCCAGCGACTATTTTGACAGAACGTAGTTCGTTTTTTTACCGGGAGGTTGCTACTGCGCTCTACTGCGCAGACGCAGTAAGACCATACGCCGGCGTGTAGCGTGTAAAGTTGGCCGGCTTTCAACTTTTCTCGTTAGAGTGTTTACAACCTGCTTTTTAGCTTGTTCGATGATTACACTGGGCGACTTTACAGGCAGATTGTAAATTCGCCAACAAACAGCTCGTAAAGAAGCTTAATGTAATTGACGCTTTATAATAAGAGTAAAAGGGATTTTTTGGTGGTATGAAATACTGGTTCGTAATATCTTACCCACCATCTAAAAAGTACTAGAGCCACCACTAATCTTCCACATCCAAATCATTTCGACAGTTCTTCTGATGCAATTCGTCCATCCAACTAATAAAATGTCTTCCAATACTTTTGTCGCATTCGAGGCTTACATTGAGCTATCTCTCTTCCCTTTAATGGCAGAACATCTATACGAAATACATAATATATAATATAAACGAAAACACATTTTTAATACTTTTAATTTATCACACAAATAAATTTTCAACATTTCGATATAGGTATATTAAATTTATCGGAGGAAATAAATTGTATTTTGATAATAAAACCAATTATATATTTTTTTAATAAAATTTACTATCGTGTCTCGGATGTAGTATGTAATTAAGCCATTACTTTCAACATCCTTTTTACATTTTCTGCCAGGTACTAAAATATATACATATTTTAAATGCTCAATAATTTTTATCGTTGCCATTTTTAATCTTTTATGACATTTTATTAATTAGACTGTAAAATATAAAACCAAAAGTAAATATATATTATTATGTATCTATATTTAAAAAAATATATATGTAAAACACAGTAAAAGAGATAAATGTCATCTTTAGACATTATTTGCATCTGTTTTATCGTATTTCAAGGTTATTTTTAATGTTTTTTTTTAGATGACCTAAAAGGTAGAATGGGCGCGGTGGACAGTGGAAATGAGACTCTTCTCTCGGACGACTCTCCCCCGCCCTCTATGAGCCTGCACTTCGACCGGCCGCCCAATAGGCCGCCCGACCTGCCACCAGACCTGCCGCCCAGGATACAGCCCTACAGTGGTGTACTTGGAAATGTAAGTTGTTCAAAATTTTTTAACGCAAATTGTGTCTGATCTGATCTGTGAATTTTCTACGCAGTTATTTTTGACAATAATTGACATTATTGACAAAAAGGGTCCAACTCCTACAGTCAAAAGGGTCTCGAGATAAATAAGTCAAAGACCAAACTAATAGAAATAAACCGTTCAAATAAGATACAGTGTCAAATATTGTACTAAACGCTATGTACTTCAGAGGAATGGTTTATTATTGTCTATAATTGAATATGGGAGTTGTGACTTTGAAGTTATTGGATGAATAAGAATGGTAGAATCTGCTATGTTAAGACTACATAGATAGAATTTAGAAGAGAAAGAATTTATCTAGTATGATTGGAAGTTCTATATATACATATTATTATATGAATTAATGATGAGTAAACATGGACAGTGTACAAGATAAAGAAAACTGTAGGAAAATTTTAAGACGTGGTGCTGGTGAAAGATTATCTGAAATTGCAATTACAAGGATCAAGTTGCATGCAAAGGCCAGAACAGACCTTCAACAATATTTATAAAGCGTTGACAATCTGAAGTGTTGATGGATGAAGATAACGTGAAAATTGTTCGACTTTCTGGAGTAGCCAGGTTCACAGGATTCTGTCTACCAATTTCTCAGGAAAGAAATTCAGGAAGGCATGAAAGAGGATCGACGTGGGTAATGTAGCTATGACGGTCAGTGGAGGTCAGTGAGTATAACAATAATTACTATAAAGAATATCATATTACAACTGTAATGCGTTAAAAATGACGTTCTAAATCGGCGTAAAATAATATAACCACATCAATTAAACTAAACCTCGCAATTTGACTGAAATGACATTTATTAATCTCACCAATAAACAATGTTATCCATTTAAAATACAGTTAAATTATGATTTATCATAGACACCATTATCTTTTAAGCTGTCAAAGTTGTCTGCGAAAAGAAAACAAAACAACACAATCGTTATTAACTATGTACAAGCTACTTCCGCTCGGCCGTCCATTTTCCGGACCTAGCTGGGAATGTGTACAGAGCGATTTTGTTTTGCAACGGCAGTTGATCGTCGTGATGCCTACGGGCGCTTTTTAAATATAGGCGAACCATCGTGAGATCTTGTACACACTGTTCTAAAGACCATATCGAACCAGATGGTCAAATTTAAACAAATCCGACTTGAAAATGAAAGAATTGCTTAGGTTATATGTATATAGTAATATATGGGTACAAATTAATTATTGCACCAAAATTCAAAATAATATATATTATTTTCTGGAGGTCAACTCGTGAATAATCAATATGTATCTGCCTTGCGTTATATAACTGTTACTAATCGACGATCGTCTACAGATGGCCGATGGAGAACAACATGTAATTTATAACATAACATTAATCGTTATCTAATTGTTTCAACATTACTGAATATAATTTACTAATTAATTATTAATTGTATAATGCACGCATTAATACAGGTATATTTTGAAAAAAAAAACCAGTAAGTAGCTAGTAGCCACTTTATTATTTTTTAATAAATGCATTTAAAATAATATTATTTTATGGTATAAATAAATGTACCTACATGATTATTCGTATGGTGAGAAAAAAAGGACACCATAATGGCAAAAATATCTTATCTACATATCTCAATATTTACAGATTGTTCAGGATTAGGTGAGGTTAGGTTTGATATAATATAGTAATATATTTCTGATGTAAGGTTTATAATTTTTTTTAAGTGGTTTTAAGGTTATCATCTTTCGTACAAAAGGGCAATTTTGTTTTATGATTTTATTTTACATAAAGAAAAAAATATGGTTCTATACATTTATCCTGGATACAGCGGCAAACACATTTTGAAAATAGCCGATATACTGGATTATTTGTTAGTTTGGGTTAGTTTAGGTTAGGTTAAGTTTGGTTAGGTTAGGTTATCCTAACAAATAATCCAGTATATCGGCTATTTTCAAAATGTGTTTGCCGCTGTATCCAGGATGACCGACTTGTACCAAAAAAAATTTTTTTTTTATCACAGTTTTCATAGTAGCTACAGTTTTCAAACTAGCTAAGTAAAAATACATTATTTCTGATAAAATAATTCATAATAATTGTAGGAAAATCAAATGATCGCCTCCAATTACCTTATTTCGCATAATCAAATACGAAATTTTAATTGATACTAGAATCGCATCGTCGCATGTGATATAGCCGTTGCAATTGCGTGAAGATCTCGGCTGAAGATTCTATGAAGACCATAGAGGATGTATGTCAGTGAGCATAGATAGCCCGCAGTTTTGTAATAAGTGGCGCCATCTCATTTGCACATTTTTTGTTGTTCGGTTTTAATTAATCTGTCACATTTATTTTAATCACGTGAAATGAATAACACGAACTACTCTATAATCATAAATTATAGCACACAAGATATTAACGAGCAGTATTAATTCTTCTTTCAAAATAAAGAGGCTCACTTTGTACAATTCATTTCTTTATATAGGCGTCATTATCATAGTAATAAAGCAACCGTGGTGGATTAACCTATTGAACGAGACCCCCTTTAATTTCGTGTCCGGAAACTTGTACGTATGCAGCTTGCCGTATCACAATCTACCGTGAAATATATGGCCGTATATTAAAGACCGTCCAACCTCTTTGGGTCGTATAGTACTGACATAAAATGCATGTCTAAATAAAGCACGGTCCTTGTCGGTGTATACTTTACAGGAAGCCTGCTGTAAACAAATTTTGAAAAAAGCCGATATACTGGAGTATTTATTAGGTTAGGTTAAATTATGTTTTCATTCTTGAATTCGTGAATTTTGCCAAAATCAGCTATGAAAATTGAATAAACGTTCATATTGAATTTAATAAAATTCGAGACCGTATAGTAGGTATACGGTTATCTCTTTCCGATAAGAAAGCTCACGGAAAACTGTGTCACGGTGAAATGTTTTACGTACAATTTACATGTAACCCTTTAAATTACCCAGTGACGTCCCGTGGTGTAGTCAGGCCATGCGTTTCTTAGGGGCGGCAAATTAAGGAATGAATACGATTATTGCAACCTTTGAAAGCGGTGGCGATTTTTCATGAAGCTGAAGATGCGGTTGCTTCGTTAGAAAGTACCGACATCTTGGTTTAAAAATTTAAGGGGTCCTCCAAACCTGTCAGCGTCTCAGACCTTTACTTGCCTATCCACCGATGTTTGGGAGTAGGTTTCGTATAAATGTGCCAATCGACGGTAGATGATAATATGTATGCGTGTTTTCATGATTTCTGTTGCATTTATCTATTTAAGATATTAACATGGATAAGTATAGAATGGCATTCTATAGTTATCTTAGAATGGCATCCTAAGTTTGCCTAAGGGCAGCACTTTATATAGGGGCGTCACTGTCGTAAGATATTGATAATTACCTTAGGAATCGAGGGCATCCGTTGTTTGTTCTCCCAAGCTGCAGAATTAACCTGCCATTAGTGATGCCAAATGGGTGAGCAATAACCATGTTTAATAAAATCGCTTCGGATATTGATATATTCCACTTACGTGAAGGTGAATTTAGGTGGACGTTGTTTTATGAATTTTTAAGATATGGTCTATCGATAGTTCACTCTGTGTGCTTCCATCTACTTTTATGTATGTTGCTTTCTTTTCTTATTTTGTTTCTTATTTTATTACTTATTGTATTATTAAGTCACATTTCTTTGTATTTTTATTTTAAAAATTGTTAAAACTTATTTTCTTTCATGTCGTGAACGCTTTAAATTTGTAATTTGTTATGTTCATTATTTATGTAAAATAAATTTGATTTTATTTGATTAGTTTTTGGCAAGCCTGAACAAAAACTAACCATAAGTGCAAGTGAGAAAATATTATTGTATATA
This sequence comes from Rhyacophila brunnea, assembly GCF_057557595.1. Taxonomy (NCBI): domain Eukaryota; kingdom Metazoa; phylum Arthropoda; class Insecta; order Trichoptera; family Rhyacophilidae; genus Rhyacophila; species Rhyacophila brunnea. The sequence continues at coordinate 18,147,194 of NW_028232796.1, read as the reverse complement.
ATCTCTATACTATGAGTAAGAAAGAAGATGTTATATGAATAATCGACAATCATGTTTTCTCTTGCATTGGGGGTTAATGCTTTGTATGCATACGAGATCACTCGTATTAATTTTAATGGTGTCGTTTAGATGTCAAATACCTACACTCCATCCTATCTGGATTATTTGCTATTATAAAAGAGTTAGTATTAGTTGTCTCAATAACATAACTAAGTACTTACTTTTTAGGCTTACTACTTAGTGGTGACATTAATATGTTTGCCCTTAACCGGAGTATAGAGGCCTCTATACAGTTGGAGCTATAAGTATATTTTTTTAGAAGAATAGTTTTTAGCCATTCGCTCAATCCATTAGGTCCTTGCTGGATCATATGGGTACATATTGAAAAATAAACAACATGGATTTATTGACCAACCACGGTTCAAACCCGCAACCTACAGTTTTGTATTCATTCAATTATGACCACTCTACGCATTAGGCCAACGTGAGAACCTATACATCATTTGGAATAACTACCGCACTGTATCTTGATGATGCTACAGAATTCATAGCTGTTATGTTTTACACTCGATTAATCTACAATCATTAAATAATGTATTATTATAAATCTTTTATTTTACCCACGTGATTAATAGATTGCAACATTAAGAAAAACCATAATTTCCGGTCGGTCGATCAGTTGATAGTTAAGCATGTTCAACCTCTTTCTCATGGACTCTAAAAATAATAAATTATGACTCGGCAGATTACGTTATTGGCTATCGAATGACAGAGCTAAATGTTCACGATTTCGCGAACGAGGGCATTTTTGAGATGAATCAAGTAATATACGGCCGTTATAGATGAGGGGTAAGATAAGAAGCACTGCAGTGACGTAGATATAGAAGAATTAATATTTAAGTTTTTTGAAAATAAATACTAATTCATGGTCTATTCCAAAATGATTGAACTAGGTACTACATAGTGAGAATGGCAGATCACTTTAGCGAGCTTCTTCTTCTTACTTAATCCATGGTCGCTCATTAGCTCTACACGGTACCTCCAAAAATTCTGTTACTCACACAGTCTTCTTGCGTCTTCCCAGAGCATGCTGGAACTCCACAACTCCGCCGTATGCACCCTCTAACGCAGGGGTAGTCAACCTTTTTATACCTACCGCCAACTTGTTAGTAGTAAAATTTTCTAACCACCCACCGGTTCCACAGTAATGTAAGTAAACTTTACTTTATAAAATTTATAAAGCAAAGCTACAGAAGGTTAAAGCATATAATAATAATTACTTATCAAATACTATGTCAAACTTTCGCTAAGTTTATAATAACTTACTGTAATTAAATCTATCTTTTCCATACATACAAGCATGAAGTTTCCTCTTTTGGAAATATTCATTTTCTGAAAACATATGTATTGAAAATATTTTTAAAACCCCTACCGCCCACCATGAAAGCTGGAACGCCCACTAGTGGGCGGTAGGGACCAGGTTGACTACCCCTGCTCTAACGTATGATATTCAGCGGTCTTCCGGGACGAAGGGAATACGGTTAGGCTGAAGAATATAAACATAACATACGTAGCATATGGTCGATTTAGTTTCAACATCATTTCTTCACCTTCAAAGTGATGATGCATTTTCCAATTGCTTATCTCCTTGCTACTCGTAAATTATAAGCAGTAAAAACTCAGTATTCTCTACAAGGATGATATACGGTTACTCTGAACCTTCGTAATGTGCAATGATTCGCTAACGTAAATAGCACCGTCAGAATTAGAACTGGCAGCACTTGGTTTAAACTGAGTATAGCCGTGAGTGTCAGACATTCCGCATCAAGATGAATATTGCTCCAGACATTCAAAATCGGATAGCAATCTCTTTTTTCAATAGTATTTAAAGCTGTCGACACTCTCAATGTTTTTCTATCGTAATCTGGGGGATGTCTGGATCGACGAGATTATTATTTATGAAAAGAACGCCACTGCTGTTGTCCGTGACTCTCTTCTCCAAAAGGTCTTCTGATTTGAATCTTTTGTTTTGAGCCAATTTAAAATGTTTGTTCCTACAGACGCAATTAACGGTACACCACTGTATAAGAATAAATGATGTTTTCGAGGGATAAAAACAAAATAAACTTATGTTATGAAATTTTCTTAATTTTTCCTTAATTTATGTTCTTTCATTTCAGGTGGTTAAAACGGGTCCCAATTGTTATAACAATATGTTGACTGAATACTTATTTTATAAATTTAATATATATTATAGTCCTACACTGTCATAATTCATAATTGTATTAATATTTAATATGTTGTGTAAAATAATTATTATTGTTGAATTGCATAGTGCTTGTTTTGGGTACTTCCTGAATATTCTGCAATATAAAACCGTAACCAAAAAATATTATTACCAAATAATAATTCTACCGTTATCACAATGTTTTACTTATTAATTATTTAATTAATGTGATAAAAATTAACTAGATATGCTCAAAAATATATCTGTGTTGTTTTGGTAAAAATGTAGTAAGTGGAAAAGTTTTCATTATAATCAAGCAGCTTGGCATAAAAATGCAAACATACTGAATAAAAGCAAATTTTTTTCAACATGCTACTTATAGCAATAACTTTTAATTTTTGAAAAGAACCACGTCTTACAGCATTTTTCTTGAAAGATAACTATATTGTCAATATCCCGGTTTCTAAAGCAATTATAGTTTGTCAATTTATGGCTACGGCCGTATGTTGTAGCTTAACCACTGGGGAATGACAAAAGAAATGGCGTATTTCAAAAAAACACTACCTTATTCTTAGGTCAATAATTATTATAAAGCAATCATTATTCGTATGATGTTTATCACACTTGAATGGTCAAAGACATAGCTTATAATAAGTATCTTTAGAATCATCTCCAAATGTGTTAATATTGCCGATTTTTTGAATAATAGAATGCCTAATTCTTGTCAAATTTGGGATCACAGAGATAATCAATATAATTTTTTATCGTAATAATTTTACTAAAATTATCTCGTCATAAATTATACTAATGGTTTTATAAATGCGATTAAAAATTGGAAAAAAGGATAATAAGGCTTCAAAATTATATAAATAGATTATCTACAACGTTTAAGGAGTGTCCAGGATCATGGTTTGAAAATACAATAAAAACTCAATTTTGACCTACGACGAGCACGTGGGCCGTTAATATCATTTGGAAATTATTAACATTTGGTTTTACTTATTAAAAAATAAGAATATTTATATGTTTTAATATTACAGCAGGCTATGTACTGTAGTGAAACAGTATTTCAGTATTATAAGTGAAACAATCACATAAACACCCAGGTTTCACATAAATATATTGTGATTTCACATAGTCGATCTCGGAGCCCCCGGATGAGCCGCCAAAAAAATATACATTTACTGCATAATATATACATACTAAATACACAATTTTCTTATACGTTTATATGAAAGATATCATTTTGATTCCGTTGTGCCTTATAATAATAAGATGTTATTTAATTTAGTTATTGCTTATGTCGTTGAAGGAAATTCTAGCAAAACAGTATACATATTTTACAACGTTTTTATTAGCTCTTATTCTTGTTTGTCCAGTACAGATTTTTTTCTTATGTGTACAGTACAAATTTTTTCTTGTTTGTCCAAGATTTGTATTGGACGATTGAAGATTTTTAACTAACTTCCCGACCAGCTAGACATTTTAAACTTTTAGAATTTATCAGAACACGACGACAGTGCATTCTTTTAATACTTTTGGCCATCTTTTAGCAGAATTGAATTCATTTTCAGTTAATTCTGTGTTATATTTTTCGGTGAAAATTCGTTAAAAGTAATATTTACTACTCACTATTTCTTACTAAGTTTGCTATTGTTACTACTATTGGTTGCTAAGTGGGTCCTAGCAAATAAATTATTAATATATAGGTACGTGCGTTACTATGGATATCAATATGAACTGTCAAAATGACATTTCTGTATTCTACTCTATTTATTCAGTATTTCTATCAAGTACAACAAAAAGTTTTTATTAATACATAGAATTGTCAAGTTTATATGATTCAACAGAAAATTTAAAAACGTGGTGTATAAAAAGTTCTTTTTATCTTGTAATTATTTATCTAATAAACTACTTACTATGTCATGTTATTATGAACATTGTAAATTCATTATTGTTCTTTACAAAAAGTTTTAAAAGAATCAACATAACAATGTAAGTAGGTATATATACGGTGTTTAATGTTTATTGTATTGAGCAACCGTTGAAACGAATAATACGAGTCTTTATATTTACGAATACGGATATCGACATGTTATTGTTTTCCAAATCTGCTTATAAGGCAAGAAAACATTAAACATATTCGACAATATGTTTTGCAATAAACCTCTTGTTAAGAAATAAGTTATTGTCTATGGTGCATCTGCTCGTTTAATTCACCAAATATGTACATGACGCGCGGTAATACACAGTTCTATTATACTCATTCATATTAATATTTTCGAATCATTTGTAATCAGTAACCCACTGAGTTTTGAAAAAAAATATAAGAATACATTATTATGTATAAAGAGAAGACCTTCTAAAATCGTTCTTTCTTTTGTAATTAGATTCATTAATAATTATTAGACCTATTGCACTACAAAGCTGTGGGTCACGTGGTCAAAGCAAGGGCCAGGTATATTCGATGTACCTATAATGTTTTAAAGAATATTATGTGTTTGTATCTATCTAGTCATAGTTAATCTTTAAACAAGCCAAGTACAAAATTTTGGCGCCAAAACTTGGTGGGTTTCTTGTGGTTTTGTCAAAATCAAAAATGCAGTTAACTAGATTTAACTAGGTTTTTATTTTCATTTTTTATGACATAAAGAAATAAATTGAGACAATCGTAAAAAAAACAGCTATTTGGTGATAAGTTGTGTTAATCATTCACTAATATCTACTATTTTTGTTATCAAGCGTTATCAAGAGCACGACAATCCTTGATGGGTCCTGCATTGGTCCAATATCTCTCTTTACCTGTCGATAGTCAAAGATAACTACAAGTCATCGGTAGCTTCATTCAGTTAGCAAAATTTTAACTTGTATTTTCTCTACTTGTGCCTTATGCGTCAATTACATTGAGCTGCTTTACGAGCTGTTTGTTTGCGAATTTAAAAGCTTGCGATTCAGCTACTGCGATTGTGATGATGACACACAAAACTTTCCATTCACTGAGAAGCCAACAAGCTAGCGACTATTTTGACAGAACGTAGTTCGTTTTTTACCGGGAGGTCGCTACTACGCTCTACTGCGCAGACGCCGGCGCGTAGCGTGTAAAGTTGACCGGTTTTCAACTTTTCTCGGTAGATTGTTTACAATCTGCTTGTTAGCTTGCTCGATGATAACACTGGGCGACTTTACAGGCAGATTGTAAATTCGCCAACAAGCAGCTCAATGTCATTGACGCTTTACTGGATTGCTCAACATGCGATGTACGTGTCAATGAAGACTCCTAATTTTATTATTATACTTAACAGTGTTTGTTTATTTACTATGTGCCCTTTTCTAAACAACTGTCAGTGCAAATAAGATAATCTTGTTTTACTTCTAATGACACCTAGCGACACATTTCGCCCAAAATATCAACTATAACTTACGCTAATGCTTCAATGGGATGGACATGTATGTACTAAGCTTAAAGACAGTCATTAGTTTCACGGAAGAAATCGAGATCAGAAATTTACAACACGCGTTAAAAAAAAAAAATTATTTTATTTGCCCGAAAGGAAAAAAGTAAATACAAAACCAAAACACGTTCTTGCGGGGCAAGTGAGGAGTTGAGATGCAGAACCGAAAATGCAACAATATAAATTTGCATTTACAGGTAAGCCAGCGCCCGGAATTGGGTCGTATTCCTTTATGTTTATAGTACCTACCACAACATTGAAAAGATGTTTTTAAAACTTTAAGGTACAATATTATAATTATTGTAAATTACGTAATATAATTTGTCTCAATTCTATAATTCATGTTATTGTTATTATTTTTCTAAATACATCACCCAGTAGTAAAGCAAAGGACAAGCGAACCTGGTCGCCAGGTTCCAGGACCAGCGACAAGGTCCCCGGGCGTAAAAATTGAGTTTTAGGGTACATTTTGATATATTTGTCATAAAAGATCTTTCAGGAAAGACGTATTTTATAAAATATGGATTATAACACAGTAAAAGATTTTATAAATAATATTCTTCATAAAATATATTTGATACCTAGAAGAGGAGAGTTACATGCATAAACGAAAATGAAATGACAATAATTAATTGTTAAACTCTTCAAATTAGCGACGTCACGTATTATGGCCTTATATTAAAATTTTGTTTTCTGATAATTTTTTTTTAATTGGAAAGAGTCCCAAAAATATGCAAACGACACAATATAAATGAATAGTTATTATAAACTTTAATTAATTTATTGATTACTCTATCAGTGTTTTAATTTAATACAATTGAATACTGGACAAAGTATTCCCAGTAAATATTAAGTAGGTAATCTAGTGGCAACACAGCTTAACGTTTCGCCGCTAACTTCATTCATATTATGGATCAATTCTGACACTTACCTTACAATAAGTAGGTAATATTTTTGCAATGTGGCGTACCTTCTTGAATGCAGAATGCTTCCAGTTACATAATGTCATGCCAAAAGAAGCTGTAACTTTTGGGCTATATATATTTAGATATGTGTCGTAATCTTACACAAATCCATCATAACTATAAGTTGGTAACAGTGCGTTGTTTGTGAAATCTTTAGTGAACCTATTAAAGTCTATAGACATTCGGGAGCATTGTATCCAGAATATAGGTCCTGCGTAAACCCTAATGTACGTCTTTTGTAAGTGTACGATTCCCTTTTTTAATCTACAAAATCGTTTAATCCCATCCTATGGCGATATCCACCATTTTGGATTTTGCGAGTTCACTGCGTTAATCGCATATCCCATGTGGCGTTTAGCCGGTTCTCACATCTAAACTCGCCTCGTCTGCCGCACAGCCATACATCAAACCTTCCAATAACGTTGATCTGGTGTTGCATATGAGACCGCGCACATCTACCTAATGACAGTCGTACGTAACCTTCAAAACGTATAGATATTTGGATCCGGCGATCGTTGAGCCGGTATAGGAATTACCAATTTGTAGATGTTCGTATGTGTCCTGTCGTCTTTGACTCGCAGCCCGAAAAGGATGCAACTTCGATTGCAACAGTAGATTTTTTTTTCAAACTAAACAGTCGCATTCGACCTATCTGCGGAGCTCCATTTGACAACGTGTGTTTTATGAATAACGATGACGTCACATTGAGACGGCTCGCACATCACAATTCGCCTTGTGTGCCTGACGGCCATAAATCAAATTTTCTGAGACCGCCGATGAATGTTGCATGCTACAACCTCGCACATCTGCCCAGCGGCAAACGTCAAACGCGAAAAAGGAGAGTCTCTCGTCTGCAATTTTTATTGTGTTGATTATATGAACAAACGTCAAACGCGGTGACCAGCGATGAGCGAGCAATGACAGTGTAGACAGAGACAGAAACAGAAATGGCCGATGGCCGCAGGCTGTGCGCTTGCGCGGAGTCGACTTTATTTAGATACAACATGCAGGCTGTAGCAAATGCGACATGTTGCATCTGCGGATCGTCTCGCGTCGCAGTTGCATCGGCCAATCTGCGAAGCTCCATTTGATAACGTTTGTTTCTTGGTTTACGATGACGTCACATCGACGAATTCGTCGTAAGACGCATGCAGCGAATTCTGATGTGCGAGCCCTCTTACGTATTCGACGCGTTGCAGGCGAGACGTGTTTTGATGTGAGCGCCGGCTTACACTTTTTATGCCATTCGTTATTAAGCCGATCAACGGCTGAATAGGTTATAAGTATTTGAGACATTTCATGTTTCGGGCTAATTATTACTGGCCTTGTACATGTGAAAACATTTATTTCTAATAAGTAAACGGATTTTAAATTCTTCAGATATCTTCTATGAAGCTACACAAGCTTAAGTTATATCCAATTGATAATAGTTTGAAGCGGAAACAAACTGCGATATGGCTGATTTCTGCCATTCAAACAATTCATCCGCTGAACCATCAATTTTACTGATCCGTGCTGATAGATAGCGCCGCTGATAAATGTTGAAAATCATTGACTCGATGAGCCGTAATAACGAAGTACAAAGCTGATTGTGTGTCTTTTGCCGCCTACCTCACTACTCAATACTGTACCTGTATCTCATGGTCGAAACAGCGAGAGTATGGGGGTATGTCAAAAATGAGTCCAATAATATAATAAAAAGAATAAAAATAATAAATGGTGACATGTAATGATGATTCATGCCTTTCAGATCCAGTGACTGCAGTCATATAAGATAGGATAAGTATATGCTCAGAATATCAGTCCTATGCGACATTTCTTTTACTACGGGAAAAACTCGGCTACAAATCGCAGTCTTCAGTTCCCAATGAATACGACAAAATATTCATCAGAATCACCACCGCCTTGCGCTACAAAAAATTTGACAGGGTTTTTGCAAGGCGGTTTCATAGGCCCTGGCCGAATTCAAATTACCAATACCCGATGCGGGTAGAAGAATAGTTTTCAATAAGGCATATTCTCTCAGCCGGCACAATTTTCATTTGACTAGCATCAAGTAGAGTAATTTGAGTGCAAAAAAAGCACCATCCGAGGCCACCGGGTTCGATCCCTGTGGGTTCACAATATATCCATTAACGTAAATTTATCAACACTTGGCAATTGTTTCACTACAACTGATACACTACTTAACTGTCATTTGGAGTCATCTATATAAATGTCTTACCCACCTGACATCATTATCCTTGCCCGACCTCATATTAACAGGCAGTCATTCTTCAACCATGTTCTTGTAAACACATATAACTTGTAAAATATTAAGACGTCGCTAGTTTTGACCGTCAAGTGCCACGCACATGGTAACTCAATATACAGTATCTCGCAAGAGTGGAAGCGCGAGTGAGTGACAACCAGACTACGGAGCCAGCCTCATCATCATAAGACGTCAGTGTCTGGCATCCTTGATCCCAGCATTCAAATCCGTCTTTGTAAATTAAATTGTAGCATTCTTAAATTTTGTGTGTAATTTGTATTTTACGTAATATATTATATTAAGATAATATATTTACAACTATCACAAAAAATATATTATATGCAAATAAAGCTATTGTATCTGACAGTTGTATTGTATCTGACAGTTGTATTGTATCTGAAAAAGGGTTTTTGCGGCTAATGATTAAATTAACTGTAAGTAATTCCGTGTTTGCTCAAATTTTTTTTCCAGTACTTATTTACGTATTTTCCCTTCATTATTTACCAAGTCAACCATACTAAAACACTCCCGAAATTGTTATCTAGTATTTTGGTACCCAATTCTCTGTACGTTGGTACCTAATTATATCTAATTGTCCTTTAATCAGGACACAATAGCTGTGGCGTTCGCGCCGTAATAATATTGTAAACGATATCTTTGATTTTTTGTTCAAAGTGGATGCGCAAGAATACAAATTGTTATATTTTTGCCACGACTCTAGGGAATGATCCAAAGTGATATTATTATTATGATAGTTAAAAACGATCGGCGTGCCAATTGGCCTTTACTTGTTTGTTATGACAAAATATATTAAAACATTATTAAGAGCGTACATAAGTGAAATGGAAAATAATTTTCAACAGTATGTGGGACGTAATTTCGGCCGCGTTGCCCGTCGGAGAGCGATAGTCGACCTGTTCGCACGTCAATTTGTTTTGTAACGGCGTCGGAGGAATATATTCTTAAATCGTGTAAAGATGACTAAAAACCGTTCCGCATGTACTTGAAAAAGAAAACATATCAATGAATATACCATTATTCTTACGAATATAATAATAAACATAACATTAAAAGGACGCATGTTTTTTTTTTATGACGAATTATATTTCGTTCGGCTCGCGTCATTTGCACAATCCGCGCATCGCCTAGTCACGATCTTTTTAGACCATGCCTCAGCTGAAGTATAGCCTTAATTTATCATAACCTAACTCTTAATAATTAATGCAAAATAGTACATCATTATATAGATGAAATTATTAACTACGTCGTACCCTCCCTTAAACTCTCGTTGGTACAACGATGTCACGTGAAATGAAGAAAACAGGTAACCAACCCACCTGTGTGAATCCGCCAAATGTAACTGTAAATGTTTTTATAGCGTCATATAAAATGTTTTAGATTATGCACCTACGCGGAGAATCAGATAGCAATACGAAATGGCCCATTCTGTCGTTATTTATTGTACAGGTGTGTTGTCCGATCAACAATCTATATTATATTTGATAACTTCATTCAATAAAACGGAACATGTTTTCTAACAATCAAATATTTCTCAGGTCACATTTGGACACATTTGAGATGGAGATGAGAATTATCCTCTCTATCCGAAGAAAGACACTTTAATCATTAAATACTCTACGACTTATCTCAATATAATTAATTATCCATTTATTATGCTACTTACCGATTAAAAATACAATTAAAAAGTATTTTTATTTAAAAATTTACAATAGGTAAATAAATAAAAGGTTTATAAAAAAATCTTTACCTATCACTCAAAAGTGAATGTATTAAATATACTATAATACAATATGTTGTGGACGTTGTGGTCATGGCCCCCGCATCCTGAAGCGGGCCCCTAGCCATGATGTTTGGAGGACCCCCACCATATCATCCACCCGAAGAGTGATTGCTATTTGAAAGCATTTCTTTTTACTTCTTCGTGGGTTCATTTACAATCCGTATATACTGGAAAATATTAATTTTCATGTTCCCACCAATATCACTCGTAACCCTACGGTCTTCGTGATACCTCGTCGTAGAACAGATGTGATGATTCATGATGCTGTGTATCGTGCGATTAACTTATTTGATAGCAACATTAACGCATTCGCTGCTGAAGAGATAATGAGATTTTAATTGCCCCCTTTAAAATGCACGCTAATTACATCGATCGGCCGCCTGGTCATTACGCGCCGTGTGCGTCTTCCGCATCCAAAGTATTAAGGTTGATTTGTTTTTTATTAACTATGTCATGTTTGTGGACGTGTTAAATATGTTAGATTTATAATTGTATTTATCACTTTACTCCAATACATAAGCATTATACTGTCTTTTCTACTTTCTTGTTATACTGGTTATTATTTTGTAATGAAGTCATTTTTATAATTGTGTATTAATTATGTATTATGGCGCATTGGCCAATCGCTGTAATGCCGTAATACTCTTTCTAAATAAATAAATCATTTAGGTTAAGGGCAGTGCAAAGTTCTACAGTAGTTTTCCCCAAATTGTATAAGACGCAACTCCAGGGTTCCGAGTAAACTAATAAGTGTTCCGTATATTCCGTGTATAAATCCACATGAATTGTCGGCTCTCGGCATCATATTATGAAGCATTGATCGCGACCCCTTTTTGTGATAGCCAAGTAATATGTGACCCTTCATCATGTTGGATAAAAAGTATTTTTTATTAGTCAGGGAAAACACCAAACATAATTATAAAATAAAATTCTCCTTGTAAAATACGCCTAATAAATAGGCGACTTTTTTACTATTAGAGCAAATGTGTGGTGTGTGTTTATCTAACTTAGCTGGTCGACCCGCCACGCCGGGCCCCTCTAAGCCCGGGCCCCCAGGCTAGAGCCCTGTCAGCCCCAATTGTGGGAGCATCGTTGTGGTACAACATGTCAGGCAGACAGTTATATAATACTTATAGTATCGTATGTAAAAGCTCAGATTGGACAAAATAATGTACTGTTAGAAAAGGTAACCTGGTGTTTTCCAATTGCCTAATTTATTTCTAATATTTATTGATAAAATAATTTATGATTAGTCATGTATTAATTATTAACAGTGTTATTTATTTGATATATAAATGAGAATTAACGTTATTCTATGTCACAATGCATTATTTATAATTGGTGAGTATGCATAGTTTCTGAATATGCCGAAAGACGAAACATGGATTGCATAAAATGATTCAAATGAAAAGTATAAAAATTAAATCAATTATATGTATTTTAATTAATTTGTGAGAAAGAAATTAACAAAAAAAAACTGAATGAATATTGTCATTTTATGAAACTGTATAATTCTTAGCACAAAGTTAAAATAATTATTTATCATTCTTTTTTCTGAATAACTACTACTTAGGTTCCTGGCCTCGTATTATTATGTCTTATGTTCGTGTGAAATTGTTTCACGACAGTAATTTTCTTGGTTTACAAATAGTTTGTAATTTAACATTTCACACGTCAGATGAAAGGGAAATCTAATTTTTTTCCGTGTAATTATTTCAAGTTCATTGTTTTTTTCACACAAAGATCATTGGTTTTAGATCTTTGACAATTCGTTTTCTGTAAACTGCAAGTCATAATACAATTAGAAATCGATTTTTTTCATATATGTATTTTTTATTCACCAGTGACTCAAAACCTCTTTTGTCTGGATGAACCCTTTTAGAATTTAGAGTCTGCCAAACTTTTTTACTTCACGGCACACTTTTGAATGGGATTTGTTCCGCGGCACACCAAATAAAAATGCCTTAAAAAAGGAAATATACCTTATTCATAATATTAATAGACAAGAGAGTAGACAAATAATTATTGGAAGATGAGTAAAATAAATAGGTCCACCATCTACCATATTTAATAAAATACCTCACTATATCCTGGGTCAGGTAAAAAGTGTGTTAGTTCAGTATTAATAGTAGGTACAAAATAGTTTAGTATGGTACAAAATTAATATGCCGATTAACCTATTAAACTAAGAAAATAAACAACATGTTTTCTTCATTCTTCATAATACATCGACAAAGCAATCATTTTATATAAGAGAAAGTGACTTATCGATATATAAATGTAAAATCATCAGATAGATAAAATTTAATGCGTTTTTTTCTGGCATTTATTGCCTTAAATTAAGGGTCTGTATGCCGTGGACCCGATCCATGTTCCCATGCGTATCCCGAACAGAATTACCATAAAGAAATAAAATTGCTTCTTCAGATATCGCCTGCGGCGCTAAATGCCCCGTCATTAATGAAGCGTTTCATTTTGTGAAAGGGCGTAATTGTTTAAATCGGTTGAAGCTTTCGTATGGGAAATATTTATGAATGCTCCGAGTTATGTTATATTGCAGGAATTTATTGACCGTACTGGCCTTTGCGTAGTAGAAATTCACTCTAATGTCGAGAAACACACTTAGAAATGTTATTTGTAGCTAGTTGTAGGGTCTGGCAAGTACACATTTTTTTTTCAATTTGTGTATGAGTCAGAGTATGGACCTAATAGGTTAAGCAAGAGGCTGACATCCATTTCTCGTAAAAATAAAATCTGTTAATACAAACCTCCACGCTGTGGAGGCCCACACGATCCTATTAGGATCGGACATGGTCGAAAGAAAGAAGAAAAGTTGTAGTAGATAACATGGTTTGTAGTTGGCGATCAGGATGGTAGCTGTTACATAAATTTGGTATACCTATTGTATTATTATCTAAGTATTTAGAAATTATTCGAAAAAATTACCATTAGGCTGGTAAAGTATACGTTTTATAAGTTTGCACTTTTTTGGACTCTTTACTATACCAATACGCCTCTTTGACTGATTATATCGCATAAAATTAGATCAAATGATATTTACTTGTATTAATGTAGTAATAAATAAATAGACAGATAATATATTATGTAAAAGAAATATTTTTAGAATACACTGATAATACATCATTTTCATTCTAGAGTCGGAGTGCATAGTTATTAAGCATATACTATAGCATAATCGCTTAATGGATAAGTAAGAGTCATCAGTCAAAAAGTGATGGATGAATTATTCCATTATGACTATTTTTTTCCTAAAAAATTCTACTTTGTATGTTTCGGAAATTTTAATGTTAACTATGCAGTTTTTATTATAAATTGCTTTATCCAGATTATAATATATCGGGCGTCAATCATATTTTCTTGCTGGTTTTTTTTCTTAAGCCCAAATTACATTGAAAGATTTTCAGACTAACCGTCTCACCTGATCATGAAAAATCACTTTTGAGTCGTTCCCTGGAGTCGTGAGTAGTCGTGAGCAAATTGGAACAATTCCTATTTTTTTTGACACAATTGCGTAAATTAACCATAAGTTTCCATGACTCCCGTGCGAGCTATGTGCGCGAGGGTTGACGTTTACATAATGAAATCTGCCTGACTCTTTAACAGACAATAATAATACAAAACAAAAATAATACCTTACTAGTAAAATACGATCATCAACTCGTTACCTACTAGTATAGATTTCATATGTTGCTTTACTTATCAATGTTCACACTAGCAACTGAGCGTATATAATGAACCAATCAAATCAAGCGCCAACAAGATGAGTTGGTAGCTAAATCATTCCATGTAATTGCTATTTAAGGTCTGCGAATCTGCTGGTCTAATTAGGTCTTTAGGTAAAATCAAATGACTCTCATCGATACGATCCGTTATGATTATATGACTTCATATTGCTCCATTTCATGGGATAAGGTATCTAAAGCAGGGAAAATGTAACAACTTAGGGCCGTATGTATGAGATTCCCAAATTCTTTAAAAGTTATTTAACCGATTTTTTTTCCATCATATAGCGTATAGCACTGTTTTGACATCTCATAATTGAAGTGAAGTTAGTCATAATAATTTGTATGTATTCAGTATTGCCACACGGTGTATTCATGGAAGTTATAACATTATTACATATCCTAAGAAGACGTAAGAAGAATGGTTAACTGCATGGTGTCCATATGTTCCACCTAAGGGACGGATACGCACAAGAAAAAACTTTTCATTCAAAAAATAAATGTGATCTTTTCCAACGATTAATATTTTTTTTATAGTCATCTGAATCAAAACAAATCGTTGTATGTTCAAATTTCTGTTGATTTTTTTTTGTTTAATTTAATAATAGCTTTTTTACAGCGAAACGCCCCAAAGGATGTATAAAAAGTGAATCGTGAATTATAATGGTTCTTTTTCTTTTATTAAGTCTCGTAGTGTACCTTTTCAATGCATGAATGAAATTCTTGGGTTTGACTATAAAAAGATGCGTAAATATAATTAGTACCTGCATTGAATATGGTTTACTGAGAAATATAGTATGTTTATAAAAAAGTTACTTTTTATATTATGGTATTCTGGTACTATAGTCTTACTGCTTTATTTAAAATTTAAATTAAAGCAATCGATTATAAACCTTTTTCTTTCTTAGTTAGGAGTATATGGATACCACACAGTGTCTCCAAGAATCTCAGTGACGCGCTAGTTTTATTGCGTCTTTCCAAGTCATACCCTGCATCCCGTAGCTCTGTGGGAGGTATTTATCATCCTAGAAACTTGCTCTTGTCTTTAATGTGCATGATATTACCTTTCGAAAACTAACTATATTTTTTTGTATGAATGAAATTTTATTTAAAAACTTGCAGTTTTTTTGAGCGGGAAAAGTGTGCCGATAAAATAGTTATTATTTTTATTCATATGCGCCATTTTTAATTTATAATACTATTAAACATTAGATATACCTAATCGATTTTATAAATATGTACTTACATTAAACAAATACCTCGTCGTAGGACGAGTGTGATGTTTCATGGCGCTATGTATAGTGCAATTAACGTATTTGATAGCACCATAAGAGTTCATTTTTTTGAAAACTATATATATATCTTCTATGGTATGGAAGTATGGACGCTAAACCAAGAGATGTCACGGAGGCTTGAAGCTTTCGAGATGTGGCTGTATAGGCGTATCCTCAAAATTCCTTGGACTGACCGAGTGACAAATCGTCGCTGTTGGATTGGTTTCCCGAATAGACCAAATGTTCAGGAGACGAAAAACAAATTTCATAATCTTATATTTAAATACATGGAGATATTTAAATTGTTATTTTTACAGCATGTGAATGATGTATTCATTACCATTACAAAGTAATTTAAAGAAAGGGATGGTTCTAGTCCAATTAGATACAAAAAAACATTCTGAATTAAGAGGTCGATTTCGAAAAAAAGGATATTCGGGAAACCAATCCTATAGCGACGAAATGTTGAAGTTCTCAATCGAATGGGGAAAGACCGAGAAGTTCTACGTAGTATCAAAACCAGGAAACTACACTACCTCGGCCACATTATGAGAGGACAAAAATACAGCATTCCCCAACTTGTCACTCAAGGAAAGATCAATGGGAAGCGTAGCAGAGGACGGCGCCGCATTTCGTTGCTCATAGAATCTAATCTCTCTAAATCTAAGAATCTCCGTGATTGGTACGAGTGCAGCTCCACTGAACTGTTCCGGGTAGCAGACGACAAAGATAAGATTGCTTTGATGGTGGCCGATCTCCGCTAGGGGATGGCACAATAAGAAGAAGATATATCTTATGTTTTTGAACATGTTAAATACGTTAAATTTATAATTGTATAATTTTATTTTTATATTTACATAAGAACTTGCTTTCTCTTCTTATTTCATGTTTTATATTGGTTGATTTCAGTCAAGTTTTTTTGATTCATTTTATGACTATTTATAATTTCATACTAATAATAAAAATATTTCGTATATGCCCTATCCTTTATATGGGCCCCCAAAGAATATAGGTTTGTATTAACAGATTTTCGTTTTTACGAGAAATGGATGTCAGCCACTTGCTCAACTTTTTAGGTCCATACTCTGACTTTAAACACAAATTGAAAAACAATATGTGTATTTTCCAGACCCAGAATTTGAAGATGGGACCCACGATAGTATAAGCCAACGCGAAAGCCGCTCGACGATTGTGGGAAAAAAATAATAGATCCATTATAAAATTTTAGAATTATTATTTACATATTTGAATATACTTACATAATTTGAAAACATCTAGAAACACACTAGAAACACGCTAGAAAAAATCATTTTGTAGAAAAAAATACGACACCCGTCGGGACTTGAACCTGTATCTGCTGGATTCACGCTAGTATGCTTTTCCAATAATTAAGCTACGAGAATCTTATTAAATCACGACAATTATTTTAACCAGTAGTTGTTACATGAAATGCTTATCGAATTGCGTTATAATGTTGGCTATCAGTTCTAGTATATTAAATAAAGGTAGGCATCAATTAATTCCTTAATTTCTAACCAACGTCGCCGACCACTCCATTATTTAGTTTTTCGTAAACGTACTTTCCTATACTTGATAATAATTGTAATAAACTATTTATTTTATTCAACGAATAAGACACAAGATATTCAGTATATAGAATGCTACATTCTGAAATCTTTTGTCTAATTCGTTGAATAAAAGAAATGCATAGTTTATTATTATATATTACAATTAAAATATTTTTTTGAGAGAGCTTAAATAATTATGCATTATAATATTTTTTCTTTATGCTGATCACGATCACACTGAGAAAAGATACAGTCGTTAATCGCTGGAGTTATTTTATAATACAATTTGATTGTTATTGAAAATAAATTGATACATACATTGCTCAAATCACACTATTTCAATAAAGTTTATTACCTTTACAGGTAAAAAATATTATATAACTTTAAGGGCAGTGTGTTGGTTATTTTTATTGATAATATTTTAGGGTTGAAAGGGTTGCTTTATGTTTTTAAGATAGCTTAAGTTCCCATTTGATTAATATGGGTTGTTACGGGCAAAGAAATTACAGGTTTTACAAATTCGGGAGGGTTTATGGAATGATAATGCTTTGTTAGAAATGACTTAGTAATTTAGTTATTCTTTAATCGATCGAAATGCCTAACATTTTTTAGTAAGAATAATTATTGGTCAAGAAATATTCTTTGTTATTGGGCTTAGTTATTTGATTGAAAATATTTTAATGGATTTTTTGTAGGTACGATATAAAGCTCATCTCACATTACGACAGATGAACGTAAAAACTATTCCTGAAATTTATATAACATATACTGCTACTTCTTGCGATCTGTGGTTTCTTCTATCCAACCTGATGTGAGACGAGTCAAAATAGTGTCATTTCAATATTATCATTAGCGCTGATTCGCTATTGACGGATGACTTCCTCACAGTGTCTTCCATTTCCTACAATTTATTATTTTTCGCTTCTATTTACTATAAAGTATGTTTATTTAACTAATACAATTCGTTGGGAAAATACTCTTGCGTAAAAGTCCCTGTGTACTGTATAGCATTGTATGTTTGACGATTATTCACCCGTTTAGCAATATTTCCAGCTGAAATTTTCTAGTTCATCGACATCGAAAAAACATGACACTAATAAATTTAATAATATTATCAAATCCGTTAATTATAGGTGGCATTACAGATATGGTAGAAAAATTGGAATGCCTCCACCATATGCATGCGTAGTTTATATTTGTTTCTTTCTAAAATTAGTATTACTAAATCATCAGGATAACCCTTTGACTCAAAACAATTTTGGACAGGCTCTACAAACTTGTCACGTCCAACAAGTCCATGTGGTGGATATATAATCATCATCATCAGCCTGGGTCGATTCACTCTTAGATGAAGGCCTTTATTAGCTTCTACCACTCATCTCGGTATTTAGTTCTTCGCTTGCAGGTACACCCATCAAACTTTACGAGTTCGTCTACCCAACGGATTTTAAGGCGTCCATGTGGTTGTTTAGTACCCTTTGCGTATCACTGTATGACGGTTGTTCACTTGCCGAGCGATATATCTAGCCCATTGCATTTTTATCTGCTTAGCAACCTGTATCACATCGCGTACTGTTGTCTTCCTCCTTATTCATTTGCGTTTTTTTCGTATTATACCCAACATGGATCATCGCAAATCA
Source organism: Rhyacophila brunnea (assembly GCF_057557595.1). Classification (NCBI taxonomy): domain Eukaryota; kingdom Metazoa; phylum Arthropoda; class Insecta; order Trichoptera; family Rhyacophilidae; genus Rhyacophila; species Rhyacophila brunnea. The sequence goes on along the minus strand of NW_028232796.1, from coordinate 18,128,273 downwards.
CATCGTCTGGAAATATCCTGAAATGTGTACGGAAATGAAAAAAATGCTACAAGTTGGCACAATCAGTTATCTAGGTCACATCGGGCTGTCCGATCTGGTCGTCATATTTAATTTAGAAAATTTGCAGCTTTTGTTATGTATTTTCATTTTTAACTTTGCCTTTCTTTGCTCCTCTCTCCCATGGGTACTCTTAATTTTATTTAAAGTCATTTAAACTCAGTCAAAGCATACTGTGGTTCGTGATTATCTCAGTCTTAGGTACCTGCTCCTGAGACGTCCCCAGTCATAATGCTTCACATTAAAATGTAGGTTCTAAGGTTCTGGTGTGGTGCGATACGGATTTGTTTGGTGAGGTCAATAACTGCAATTTTTAGTTCAAAGTAAAATAGACTACAATTGAAAATATACATTACGGCCTTAATTTGGCAATAAGTGAATACGTGTTATATTTTTTTGCATCAAATTGTCGCTTCTGTTTCATCTGTATTTTTACTGCTACCTACTACTAATTTTGGGTACAGATTTATTGTATCAAGTTGGAGGCCCGAGTAATAAAAAGGAGACACCATAAATACGCTCCTTCAAATTGGTTTTTCATTAAAATTTTACAACGCCAATAAAATGTATTAAACATATTCTATGGCATAAACGCCATAAACAATATTGAGCGACTTATTTTAAGATCAACATTAGCATAATTAACTGTAAAATATCAGTTTATAATATTAAAAAAATATTATTAAGTATTATTTTCTTTTTCTGACTAGTGAGACGTAATATTGAAATTTCAACACACGTGCCAACGTAACGCTACTAGGGGCTTTTAGTGACAGTGATCTTTGTCAAATATTTAATATACCTACTTATATAAAAAAAAATCATGAAAAACAAAAAAAAAATATAAATTTACAACTGATGTGCGCTAATCGTTGTCCAGTGCGTAACGCGCTGCGCTTTTATTAGCTCGAATTCTTATTTGTCCGGTACAAATCTTGCAATCGATTTTTAGCTAACTTATACTAGACTAACTTAGACTAGCTAGACACTTAAAACTTTTATAATATATCAGAACACGATGCCAATGCATTCTTTTATCTTTTTTGGCCATCTTTAAGCAGAATTGAATTAATTTTCAGTTAATTCTGTTTTGTATGAAAAGTTATTTCAGAAAAATCCGTAAAGAGTAAAAGAATATTACCGATTGCTAAGGGGGTGGTCCTAACAACTAAATTATTAATAAAGGTATACGTGCGTTACTATGGAAATTAAAATGAAATGTCAAAATGACTTGTTTGTTTTTTGTTTACTTCATATCAAGTACAAGTTTGAGCATATTGAGCATAATAATTCAACAGAAATTTTAAAAATGTTATATACCTATAAAAAGTTCTTTTTATCTTGTAATTATTTTAACTTAAGTCGCATTAGTTTTAAAAGGATTAATTTAACACTATTTTATGACATTTTAGTATTATCAAATTATACGCACTAGAAAAGGTGCGGCATCACAATGACACAAATATCTTTCCTACAATATTAACGAATTGTTCATGCGCTATGTTTGTGGCTTGTAAATAAAAAAATAATGTTAAATAATCGTTTAGTAACTACTCTTTGCCACTGCCATAATAATATCAATGGAGTAACCCGGAATACTTTCTCACATAAAAAAATTGTAATATTTAAGTGCACATACTGGTAGTATAGGTCAAAGACATAAACGCAATAGTATTAATTTACACCTTTATTGCAATGTAGATTTAGGTCTATAGGTTATTTTAAAACTGTAAACCACGTAATGTTGTGTATTATAGTAAATAAATATTATATAAAATAATTTTCCGGCCCCACATTGTTATATCAAATATATCCAAAACAGCGACCGCATCACCTCTTTGAATTCCTATTCATATGTGTTGGTTTATGTACTTTCCTGAGCAACACTCACATGTTCATCTTGTTATATCGGCTTATTTAATATAAATTAAATAATTATTTATTGTTATATTATATAAGTATAGTTTAACCATATATATATCGTCATTGAAACTAGAAAACTGTGTAACTACAAAAACACTGCTTTACAGGAGAGAAAAAAAACATTATGGTTTCGTATACAAATATGAAGGGCCTAGTTTCAAAAGTCCATAAAACGATTATAGGTAGTTTATTATATTATATTCTATTAAATTTGTAAACTATACGTATTTCTTTTTTAATTCGTACATTCTAAAGGGTATTTTGGCTTATCCCTTTTAGGGGTTTTTGAAAAGTACACCCAAACATTTTAGCGGGGTTTGAAACTTACCCTAATTTTTGATCATACGTATTGACGGTTTTTGGCGTTTTATAAAGTTCAATCTTTGGCTATCATATGTGCGGCTCCGTTTCGGGACGGAATGAGCACTTAAAATCACTTCTTTCAGACACCTTTATAGCGTCATGGAAGGCTGCCCTGCATATCCACGGCTGTATATATATGACCTGTGGTGGTGGGTAAACAAATTAAGTAACAAAAATATCCATCTAAATGCATAATAATATCTGGCTCAAAATTTTTCAAAAACCGTTTTAAGGGGATTTGAAACTAGACGCTTCATATATGTTTTTGAAATTAAATCATCAATGATTTAACAATGTTACATTCTTTTGGAATTACATAATTTGCAAGACGGGTATATTAGAGGTATTAAAAATGGCCTTCAATGTCATTCAAAGTCAATTTTCGACTAAAACGGAATTACACATTTTTCTAGTTTCAATTGTAGGTTTACAGCAGGCTTAGTCTATTTACGTTTAGATTATGTAATATGTACAATTAAAATTAATTTAACCTGATTTAGTTACAGCTCTCCTGGCGTAGACCGCGCAGCAGGCGTAAGTTGCGCGCGAGCCGCGTGCGCCTAAACCCGAGACGTACCTAATAAATAAAAAAACATCGTGCAATAAGGGCAAAAAATATTCAGCCCGTGGCTACGATTATTTGGGCGTGATTTTCGTGCGTGCGTTTTTCGTTCCCACGCTCGCGCGCCGGTCGTCGCCGGTCGCTACCAAGGTAGGAGGAAGGCTATGTATAGAATCTTCCACGAGAGGTGAATAATAGAGGTTAACCATTTAATTATGATGTACCTACCTGTATTTTTATGCATTCTATCGACTGCTTTATGTGTTAAAGTATCGGTCCAATGTTCATAATATTATATTCAGCAGTGACCAAACAATCGATAATCTTCGTGTAGACTATTTAAAATAGAGCCACAATTTCAATTTATTTTTTAACATATTGTGGACATAACAAATTTTAAGTTTAAGACGTTTACAACACGACATAAAACATTATTATAAAGAAATAAAAGTGATAAAAATGAAAATATAAAAAGAGAACATAATATAAACATACAAAAGCAGTGAAAATACAATTATACATCTATATAAGTTCAAAGAAGTACACCGAGTTTACTAAGGAGACCCTTTTTTAAGAATTTATAAAATAGCGTCCACCTAAAATTACCCTCACGCATGTGGTATATATCAACACCCGAAGCAATTTGGTTGAACATAGTTATCGCCCTCCCAATAATTAGCATTACCAGTGGCAGGTTGGTTCTGCACCTTGGGATAATAAACAACTGATGCTCTCTATTTCTAAGATAGTTATCAGAGACACACAGGTCAACACTGCCCATAATGGCAGAGTTCTCATTTATACCTCGTATAAGTTGAAAAAAATACGTAGCTAAATAAAGATATCTTCTAAATTGCAGACTGCAGTATGTAAGCATACCTAAAAGAAAGTCAGTTGCATAAAGCCACGGATAGTGTCCATACAAACTCAAGTAAAGGAGTCTCAAGAATTTCTTCTGTACCCTCTCCACCATAAGGCCATACTTCAACTGATGCGGTGTCCAAACAATAGACCCACTCTCAAATCTGCTTCGAACTAAAGAATTAAACAAAAGGGGTTAAGATAGGGATAGAAGGGAATAGAGGTTGTGATTTCTCTATTATTTTCGATTCTCGAGATTCGATAATTAACGAATTCTTAATTCTTAAAAAAAATAGGGATTGATATTTTGGTTATTCTAAGGTGATTTTTCTTTTTATGGGGATTTTCATTAAAATTTCTCATACTAAAATTCTCGATCGTAACCCGTAGAAACAACAGGGAAAAAAATGTAAAATATCTCCGTCACATATATCGAATGCTCTTCATTTAAATATAATATTATGTAAGTAGGAAGCGGTTGTTTATCTATTGCTTTCACCTAAGCTTCGATCTTCCTTACTTGATTTAAAAATTATATTATACATATTATATATTATGTTGGTAGATAAAAATGATAATGCATGCTATATAGGGACAAATTCTGTCATAGACTGATACACAAGGGGAATTAAATGATGGGGATTGCTTAAACCCCACTGGATTGATATTTTCCAAGTTTGACGAATGTAATTCTTCTTCTTCGGCCACATCTGTCTTAACTGGAGTATATAGACACCACATGGCGCCTGGAAGAACCCCTGTCGTTTGTTAGTATTCTTGTGATATTCCAATTCCATCAACAGTAGATCAACCCCGTCTTATGATGATAATTACAGAGGAAATGTTTATCTTACAAATAAATAAATTAACATATTGTAATGAATTAATAATATGTTAATTTATTGGAAATAAATAGCGAAATGACGATGTCGTTTATGACATAAATATGCTATTATAATTCTAAAAACTCCATTAATCATTACTTATAAATTTTTATGTTATTCTGTAAGTGATTGCGCCATTCGTAAATAAGTTATCTTTATGTCGATATGAAGATAACTTATTAACTTAAACAAAAAAATATTTTAATGGAGTTCCATGTTAACCAATTATTCAAATAATTTTAACTTATTTTGGTACGAATCTAGGATTTATAAAATTTTATAGTACAACTCACTTGATTCGTTTGTTGTTGTCGAAAGTTTTTTTTCTACAAGACCATCTACAATTTATTATCGGTTAATTGTCAATGGATCGCCATCCTTTTTCACAGTGTGTATACTTACTTACTTAACAGTCCACTCACATTTAACATTGACCATTCGAGTCATTAGCGTAGATTCTCAAGTCACAATTGTATATAATATAGATTTTTTTATTCTGCCGTCATATTAAAGCTCGAAGCACGTGTCCGATTCATTTTCTGTCTTTGTAAGGATGTCATATCGAATTAAAAGCACAATTACTTAGTATCGATATTTGGTATCCTATTATATCGGGTATTTAAGGACTGTTAAACTAGTATTAAGACTTTACATGAATAACAACCAATTCCCATAAAATAACTAATACATTCATCAAAATCTTAAAAGAATGTCATTTTAGTCTAGGTTTTACGCACAATACATAATAATATGCAATGTTTACATATTAATCGAACTGTTTTTGATGTTGAAAACTTTTTTTGTTAGAAATCCAGACATAGCACGATTCTTTGCTAAACTAAACTAAAATACCGAACTATCAAACAAAAAAAATCCCTTGGACATTTACTGGCATCCATACCAGTTTCAAATCATAAATATTAAGGGAGATAAATTGAAATACAATTGGCAGACGCTATAAATGTGTTATATTGAAATATGGATGACAAAATATATTTGAATTCAGAACGAAAATTGGACTGTATATTTCAGTAACGGCATTACGATATTTGGTAAGTTATAAATATTATAATTAGAAAACATAATTTAGGTAGTTAAATTTAGAAAAAGGTTATTTTAAATATCTACATAACATTGTAAAGTATTTGACGTGCTGTTGTATAATATGTAGAAATTAAAACTTCTGTCGTCAAAATCTAACATCACGTAATACAGATAAGCAATCAGTCGTTTTGTTAGACATTGCCAGCTCTACAGATGAATCGTACAAACAAAAATAAATTAACATTTTTGTATCTTTTCGATGTTTCGCCAGTTTTGATTCTGTCTGTCGCAATTATACACTTGTGTTTCCTTTAATTTCTCTCACGTAGTATTTAATTGTACGTGCGGACAGAATACATGATCTCGTGCGTCCATAGTAATAACTGATAATATTATGAACAGAGAAAAATATACTCTACACGAAACGATTTAAAGTATATAATCGCTTTCTTTGTTTAGTGTTATTCCAGGTTATGAAAAATAAACGTTTACACGTCGTAAACACAGTTCAATTTTACTTTCAACAGGCATTTGATAACTGATAAGATAATGTGATATTTGAATAATATCATTCGTGTTTTCTTTTTACGTATGATTGTTTCAGTAGAAGTGTTTTCAATAACATATTATAGATGTCACTAATCAGTTATTAATAGTAACAATGAATGAATATTTACGAAAATATCAACATAGTTATCTAATTTTAAATGTATTTTGTATGTATGTTTTTGTTATATGGCCTATCTAGCTCAGACGGTCGAATTAATTTTCCACGAGACGGAGAGATTTTTTTGGGAATTTTATGAACCGGAATGCTCTGATGCACACCATCGACAATAGTATTTGCAACAACCATACAACATATTGTATTATAGGTGGATACTTGATATTAGCAAGCAGACGCGATGTGAAAGGGGTCGTTAAGCAGATAAGATGGCAATAGACTGGCATGTTGTTCGGCGAGTGGACGACTGCTGGACAAATGCCGTCATACAGTCCACCCAAGAAGCACTAAACGATCACAGGGACACCTTAAAACTGAATGCTGGATAGACAATTTTATACAGTTCGGAAGAACTAGGGACCGAGACGAGTAGAAGCAGCTATAGATAGTATTCTTCCAGCGGTGGATCGATACAGTCTGATGACGATAATCACTTTTGCGCATGCGAATTTCATTAATTTGTAGCGGCACCCAGATTTTCGTCGTCCAGTTATCTGACGTGGCCCAGAATCGCTGCATTCACAGTGTCAACCCAGTAGTCATAAGAGTGAAAGATTGATTTTTAATTGATAACAGAATGGTAATTGACCCTTTCTTGATAGGATACGTTTTCTGTGATTCTGATTGTATTTTCGTATCATATAAATGCTGAAATTATTAAAAAAATCATACTATTTATTTCAAATAAGTATTTTTTTATATTATATATTATAGTTATAGCTTGTCAAGGCAAATTATTTGACATTTAACACGTCAATAATTGTTTTACTGCGACACACTGTACGGGTGCTACGCGTGGCAATTGTTGGGCGACAAACGATATTCATGCTTTAATTACACACTATCACATGACATTTTTATCTGTTATCCATAAACTCCATCTTACTTATTAAGCTATCTTGAATAGTTTTTAAATTGTCAGCATTTTAAATAACCTTTTGTTGCGACTTTGCTCTACGTCAAAAAATAGCGCCTCCGCATATTGACGTAAGTTAAACGAAGAGCTTCATCCTAGTAACTGTTGGTAATGATTAAAGATTATAATGAAAGTGGTTTGTTACAATAACTTTAATACTATAAACAATATTATAGTATAGTAGCCTCCAGCTACTATTTCTAGTTCAAAGCCTCACTTTAATCTAGCGCAAAATTTTCTATAAGTACAAACCCCTCCAAACAATATTCTCATTCAAACCGTGACCAGTAATAGCCTCGTAATACGTAATAATACCGAGTAAAGCTGTTGAGATGGAATATCATAGGAAATTCTGCTTTAGGGCCTTTTTGTGAAATAAATAACGATGGCGTTTCCTTCCTCGCTGTTGAACCATATTATATGCGCGGGAAATAATATTTTAAATTACAATTCAGTGCAATAGTAGCACGTTTTTTATTTTTATTTATTAAATAAGTAGTATTAATTTTATTTAACTTAGACACAACACATAACAAACGAATGTTATTATAATACAGATAGTTCTCTTTTATTTATTTATTCATAAAAAAACAGTATTATGGCATACAGCGATTGCTTAGTACAAAATATAAAAATGACTTAATCACAAATATAACCAATATAACAAGAAAATAGAAGAGAACGTATGTTCTTACTTAAATAACAAAATAATAAAAACACTTATAAATTTAACACATATACGAATGTTATGTACTGTTCCATGACAAAACAAAACAGTGACAACACAGAACACGACAAAACAGAACACGACAAAACAGAACATGACAAAACAGAACATGACAAAACAGAACAGTGACAAAACAGAACAGTGACAAAACAGAACAACGATAAATATAACTATGACCTTTCAGAAAAAATATAAATTTAATATTGAAATTGGCCTATCTCTATTATGTTGATAGATTTTTAATAGCACAGATTTTCAATACGCCATAAGAAATCAAATTATATTCGTAATTTTTGCATTACTAATCGCTAGAAAGCCTCAAATAAACTTATCTCGGTGTTGCCGGCAAGCTTAGGATATCTCATCGTAATCAATATAATATGTTCAAAATGATTGGGTGACTAGTTACAACGAAATAATCAGTTTAATAAATTAAGGTATTTACGCCGAATGGCCAACGTGCAGTGATTACATTATACAATTTTATATACTCTATATATATATATAAATGCATTATTTTCAAAATAACGGTACTTATTGTAAAAAAAGTGAAAGTAATATTATACCTTGATGATTTCACTTAAAAATTGTTTTTTTTTATATTAAATATTTATATATAAGTATAATATGTATTTCGTTTAAAATTTAATTAATAAATAGATTCCATAAAAATTAATGGTTCATTTTTCCCCTGGCTGTTTTGTTTTGTCACTGTTCTGTTTTGTCATATTCTGTCTTGTCATTTTCTGTTTTGTCGTGTTCTGTTTTGTCACTGTTCTGTTTTGTCCGGTCACCGTTATATACATACTTTTAAAAAAAATTACCTTTATGGTGCCATCAAACAAGTTAATCGCACGATATACAGCATCATGAAACACCAAATCCGTCCTGCGACTGAGTATCATAAACACCGCAGAGTTACGAGTTATATTTGTGCGAACACGAAAAATGATATTAATTTTTCCAGTATAAACGGATTGTAAATAAGAATAAATGCATCGGATGGACAGAGATTGCATTGATAGCATACTCAGAATAAAACGAATCGGAAAATTCTTTTTATTATCATTATCATAAGGAAAGTTATATAGTAACTGTATAACCAAAATGTTGATCAAAACATGGACTGTAAAATAAGGGTATCTATATATAATTTTATTTCTAAATTTGAGAATTTGTGTAGTGAACAATAAACTCAACCATTCCACTAATTGTTTTTTTTTTGTATTGCTCCTTGATATGAAAATGTATGAAAACTACTCCTCTAGTTATTATTGTGTAAAAAGTCCCTAAATTAAATTTAAATCTCTAAGTGTCATAATTTCAGATGCCTTCAATATTAACTTTCCTACCGTATTCTTCCCACTTAGTGTTATTGAATATAGCTTTCGTTATATGAAACTTCTTTGGCTATCATTTCGCATATTTCCAGCTGAACAAAATATGAACATGGAAAATGAAGAATTCGATCAAATTATCGTTATGAACGGTTATGAGAGAGCTTTTTTCCAATCCATTGCCAAGGGCTTTAATAGCTAACTCACTATGTAACTTCCACGCATACCTAGCATATTATTATTTATAGTAAGAAAAACCAAGACATTTTCGAGTTTGTTATGCCAATAGGCTTTTTAATATTATAAGCATTACATAAAATCATTTCTGTGTTATCACTCCAGTTTTTATCCCACACAATAAAATAGTCATGAAATATATATTTTTGTAATAAAATAATGTTTTTTTTAGAATCATTAATAACCATGTCCTTGCTTTTTTGTGCAAGGTGATTGTTAGTAATTTTGAAACATCACTAATACAGAGGCTTTAAGAAAAACACATAAATATTGTGTTCTCACCGGGAATTGAACCCAGAACTCTCAGGCGGAAGGCCAGCGCCTTACGCACTGCACCACGAGAGCCGCCTAATAAATAAGGTTACCTTATAATAAATTGCACTATGCTCACTATCAGGAAGCTAACACTTTTATCAATTCTGTCTCTTTACTCTCAGTTCAATTACATCAGTCTAATACTCCCGGCTCTATTTTTTCTTCCACTATATTAAAAAAGAGCTTCAAGGTATCTTATAGGTACCTTTGAAACCTGGCCTGTCCAAAAAATTCATGTCACTTTCACGCGTGATGCGACGGGGGGATCACTTTCACGCGTGATGCGATACATTGATATGTACAACGCGTGCAATTTGTAGTTTTGGTACCTTCGTAGCATACAACTCCGATCAGTGACGTATCGTGAGGGTATGCAGGACATACGATGCTTAAGGGTAGCACATTATTAAAGGCAAAAAATGTAGGAACGAATACAAATATTACAACTTTTGAGAGCTGTGGCAGTTTTTAATTAACCAGACCATATGGTTGGTTCATCAGAAAGCAACGAATTAGCTTAAAAAAATAATCGAAGCATTAAAAATTCTGACAACATAACTATTGTTGTTCTGTAATACCCATTGTAATGCAATTGTTATGATGGTTTATCGCACAGGCATTTTTTTACAAGGGTGCTTCTAAATATGTCAGTGCCACATACCTCTACTTCCCTAAAACCACCACTGTACGCCAGAAGTTTTCTTAGAAATTCTCAGTAGGTTGTGTGTATGTCAATTTAAAAAAAGGATATTTTGGCTATTAAAGATAGTCTAAAACAGGGGGGGGGGCAAACTGCGGCCCGCGGGCTGCATGTGGCCCGCCGGGTATTTTTTTGTGGCCCGCCATCATTGTACTTCTGATTACGAATAACTTTTTTATAATTTTTTAAAAAATATTGACAATAGATTAAAATTTGAAGAATTTGTTGTTTCGTAAATGTATTATCTCAGTACGCCTTCCTTGCGCCTCGTCTCACACTATGTAACAACTATTTTCTACGTTGAAGATCGTGACACATTTAAATACTTTTAACTCCGCGTTTTAAGGAAAAAAAATATATGCCCATAATATGGTAAAAAGTTTGAATGGATTTCAATTAAAACTCAAGTTATTCCTTCGACAATTAATATCGAATAACGACGTGGACCACTTTCCAACTTTGAAGTTGCTGAATATATCAGAATATAGATTTGAAGAATATGGTAAAATTATTAAAGCTCTGAATGACGATTTTTCACAATGATTTGGTGACTTCCGAAAAATTGAGACAAGTTCAGCAATAGTACGCGATCCATTTTCAATAGATATTGATAGTGTACCGACAGAGCTACAACTTGAGATTTTTGATCTGCGGTGTGACACTGATTTAAGAAAATTGCATCGTCGTGAAGAAATCTCCAAACTTTACAATGCCCTTAATTCAGACAAATTCGACCAACTTAAAGATTATGCAAGAAAAATGTTCGTTATTTTTGGATCAACCTACATTTTTTTTCATGAACCTCCATAAAAATTCTTTACGATCAAATGTCTCCGATGCCTATTTACAAGCAGTTTTGAGAATATCAACTACAAAATTAACACCTGAATTTAAAAAAATGTTTATTTTTCGTGATAATAAACAGTGTAGGTATATCTAAAAATTGTATTTTACATGCGGCCCGCCGCTCATTTTGAATTCTTGAATTTGGCCCTTCATCTAAAAAGTTTGCCCCCCCCCTAGTCTAAAATGAATAAGTAATTTTTCAGACAATTTTGAACTAAAAATAAGACAGTACGCCATTCTAATCAAGTCTGCTTAAGGGCGTCACCTTTTCTAAAGACATCACTGGCTCTGATGACCCTTATTAATATCTTCCTTTAAAAGATTTAGAATATTCCCTTATTACGTTTTTTTACCAATAGAGTTTTATAGAGTATTGTCTTCTCTTTAATTGAGACAAGTTGTAATTTGAAAATACTTCAGAACAATACACCTTCAATTGTGATAGAATTATAGATATTAGAATGCTAGTGTAGTTATTGGATGATGTCGTTTTGAGAAGTAATGAGCAATCCATCCATATTTGCCCATGTTGAATCAACTAAAGTATTTTTGAGAATGATTCACTAACACAGTGAATGCTTCACAGATACTGAATCATACAAGAGCTTTCAACCGAATCCAGACACATAAATTGAATAAAAACGTAGTGTATGTTGGGATGAATCATTTGTAATGTAAATTACCATTTCCGCTCTTAAATGAAGCATTCGGGCCTCCACAGGGTGCAAGCTCACCATCGATGTATTCATCATAATGTAGGCTTCATTCATGTATTAATTATTCTAAATAAAACTTACTTGAATGTGCGAGTGTTAATCGAATTAAAATATAGCTTAAACATGAACACAGTTTGATTTTAAATACATACATACTATTATATATAAACAAATGATTGATGACTTTCCCAATATATCTGTATGAAATTTATAATCAAAAAATAATTTGATGCATTCATATTCAACGTGTACGGATTAAGAGGCTGCATCTTGAATATTGCACACCCTTGATTCGGCGGTTTTCATGAGTGATTAATTTGCAATCATTAATGCCAGTTATGATTTTATCTATAAGAAGCGAATACAAAGTCTTCAAATAGACAATAATTATATACATTTCCATTTGAGTCATTTTTTTGTTAACCGGGTTTTATCTTTAGGCATTTAATGTCACTATGTGCACTAACCAATGGTGAATGCAAACTAACACAGAATAGAGTTAATAAAATACAACAAATTAATTCAATAAAATAACCTTAAAAAAATACCCTAAGTCCATAGTATTAAAAATATTCTGAATTGGTTAAATTGGTAACGCCCTTTAACCGGAATTTGATGGGTAGGTACGTACTTGATTTCCGCTTGTAAGTAGGTATATTTTGTTCAAAATTTTTTCGAGAAGGTATATCAAATTATAATTAATTTTACATTAAAACTAAACATTATGAAACATAATAGTAATTACATTAGCCACCAACTCAATCGTGTTGGCGTTTGATTTGATCGTTTTTTAGTTTTGATTAACATTAATTACCAAATTGTATATTCCTCAAAAGTGTGTTGGAAAATTGGAAGGCCAATGACTACCTATCTAGCTAACTATCACGGATATTGATATATTCCAATTACGTGAGAATGAGTTTAGGTATACGTGCAATTAGACATTGTATAAATTCTTTAGCTAGGGACTATCTAGCTAACTCAATTTTGTTCCTTATACCTTATTAATAATTTATAGAAAAAAAACAAATATTATAAACTGTACGCTATCTGCCTTGATCTATAAAATATTAACTGTCGTTTGTCGGAATCGCCACTCCCCAGCTTTATCAATATATTACCTCAATTTTACCTTTGCACACATATATTCTCATGTGCAATTAAATAACATTTAATGAACAATAATTGCGATATGAGTATAATATTAATTTATTGTGGGTTTCATAACCCGTTTCACGGAATTTACGGGTTTAAAGTCAATACAGTCACTTTCATAGTGACAGTAGATGTTCGATAAATACACACTATCATGCTCATAAATTCGCGAGTTTCATTGCGTTTTTATAGCGCATAAATACTATTTCTCTCCGGCGTTTTGGACCAGTAAGGATAAAAACATCGTTAATTATTACTATGACCCACTCATATATTTTATTAGTAAACAAACATAACTTTATTTTATTGTAGACTCATGGCGTCATTTAGACTTGCTATATATAGTTAGTCACAGGCATGTCCAAAGCTTTTATCAAGATTGACCAGTCTATCGTGGGATGGGTTTTGGTCGATCGCACCAGATCATCCACATCGTGAACATTCAGTTATAATAAAATATGTTTTCATTGAGTTTTTTGAGTTATTTTTATTTCTTTAACCAGCACGTAGAAGTAATTTTAACCAGCGCATCTATTCTATACAGAAGACTACTATCAACAGCTATCGAGGGTTGTTTTTAATATGTTTGTATAGAAGTATTATAATTATTGTTACAATAAGTTAGCCGTCAAAACAGTCAAAAATGTCTATCTCGCTTTAAAATTTAGCACAGCCAACAAGAGAGGTGCTTCTAAAACATAGCACTTATTGTAACAATTAACCGTATTGTAATTGTTACAATAAGTGCTAATAATTCGATACAAAAATATGAAAAACTACCCTCGATAGCTGCCAATAGCAGTCTTGTGTATATATATCAATGATGCGCAGGAACCCTACGTAACATCTTTGTATCACTTTATTTGTATTTTAGTACTGCCGCCGTAGAAATAAAAATAAAGGAAGATATGAATCCCCGTTCTTTAAACTGAGGCTTAGCTTCTTCTTACCTCAGTAGGTTCTTTGAACAGTAGGATAGTCGTTAACCATTGAATGCAATGAGTGCCCAAAACTTATCATTTTCACAATGAACGAGTAAATAAAGTTTTATTTTGGTAGTGAACATTTGTTATTTAGCCAAATTATGATAGATTTATTTAATATGAAGAATGGTAACGGAAGATTTTAGTAGATAATTTCCAGTTTTGATAGTAGGTGTATCACAGCTGACTTGAAGTTGGAACCTACTGTATCTTTAAGGCGCAAAGTCTACTGGAAGGCCACGTGCACACGAAAACCACTAGTAATATTAGTAGCTAACAGGAAAGTTTTAACGTAGATTATAATTAGTTACCTGACAGGACCTATCGCGCGATGGTGTTACACTTTTTGTCCATACAATGTGTGCGAAGGGGAGGTTAATTTGAGGTAATCGGTCTTCGCTTGGTTGGAGGGGCAGCTCTTTCTGTCGTCCTTGTGACGTTATCAAGATAGCACTTCGACGAAATTCTTTACGATTACAACCTATCCTACTAGCATGCTACTTTGCTAAACGGATTGTACATAACGAATTCAAAGAATAATTTATATCGCCGAGGTAGAGTAAACAATGAATTAATAAACTAGTTTATCCAACTAGAAAACCATCGCCTTTTCACAATAAATGACGAGTCTCGTCACTTTGTAAAACAGGTGGGGAGCCTAATGATTAATCATTACTGACTTTCAACGTGGAAAAAGCAACCAACACGATTTGATTACGGAGTTTCTCTTACCCCAAATTATCATTATGGAGTAAATTGAAATGTGTCTAAATAACGACAAATGCGCAGATTTAGACAAGTAAATAACGTGATAAAATTAAAACGTAATAATTACAAGATAAAAAGAAGAACGTTTTTGAATTTTCTGCTGAATCATATAAACTTGACTTGACGAGCTTAAACTATCAAAAAAAATTTTACTTGATAGAAATAATACTGAAATATCATTTAGACATGTCATATTGATTTCCATAGTAACACACGTATATATTAATAATTTAGTTGCTAGGACCCCAGACCCCTAGCAACCAATAATGGTGTCGAAATAACTTTTCATACAAAACAGAATTAACTGAAAATGAAATCAATTCTACTTAAAGATGGCTAAAAGTATTATAAAATGCATTAACATCGTGTTCTGATATATTCAAAAAGTTTCAAATGTCTAGTTAGTCGGGAAGTTAGTTAAAAATCGATTACAAGATTTGTACCGGACAAAGAACCACCGGACAAATAAGAATACGAGGTAAGAAAAACGTTGTAATAAAAATGTCAAGCAGGTTGGGTTGCTCTGATGTTTTCATGAAAACTGTTTTTATTATTATTACATACCTATCAATTTTAATAATATATTTCCTAAAAAACAAATAATAATTAGTTTGTCTTAACTACCTTAGTTGTAAAAATTATATTGTAAATTTGTTTACTACTAGTCTTCAGATGATCATTAATTTGTATCACGCTAATCATATAATTTAACTGCATCGCCATTACAGTTTAGTTATTGGATATTATAATGTTATCCCAGTAGTTCAGACCAAGTATTTTCGTTGCCACAGGGCACTCTCACGACTTCGCAAATTAGATAACAAATTTGTGAGAGAAAAAAACGATAAATTGAAGAGCGTCACTTCTCAAAATTTAAATTCGCGTATTTGGAGTATAAACTCATTATTAGATTAATCCTCTCCCAAAAGACAATGAAATTATTTATTGATTATCTAAAAATACAGTATTTTATCTTTTTTAAATATTCTGTTCCTACAAATAGGTATTTCTTAAAAATTATATTTTTTTACTGAAAAATATTAACGCACTTATTTCTAAAATTTTATTATTCGCATTATTCCCAATTCAGTAATCATTTGTCATTTTATCAAAATTAACAATCATGATCTGAAAAAAAGCTTTTTAGCTTGAAATAGCTTAATTTTCCAAAAAACTCAAAAATTTTGTACAATTTTTTTTTTTTTTTAGCATGTCTATTATACATGATTTTATAAAATATACTGGAAGCATTTTTGGTTATTAATAGAATTCGTCAACGGAAATAATAGGGTGCTTATATCTTATGCATTAGTGGATTTAGGGACCCAATGCACTGACTGATTTAGAGGCTTCCCACTACCGGCGTACCAAGTAAAAATAACCTATCCAATTATTGTTGAACGTGACAGTAATGACAGATAATAATATTAGTGATGTATTTTTTATATCAGTTACAGGGATTTTGTTATGCTTATTTTGTAAAAAAAAATAATGTACGACTGGTTTGAACTGTTTCGAGGGCCCTTTTAAATCTTTTGACAAATCTATTGCGTCATTTGCGTCAAAAAAAAAAAATCGCCACTGATAATAATAGTAGGTAGGTATATATATAATCTGTGGGTTTGGGTCGAAATCCCGAAGGCCGGAATCCCGAAGGCCGAAATCCCGAATGCTGAAATCCCGAAAGCCGAAATCCCGAATACTGAAATCCCGAACGGCCGGAATCTCGAAGGCCGAAATCCCGAAAAATAAAAAAATACAAACATCAATAATTGCGCAATCTTGAATTGCGCAATTTTTACAAGAGAGAAAAAACTCATTTTTGTGGAAAATGGGTTTCTGGCTCTTGAAAAATTTTCGCAATTCAAGATAAGTGTTCAGGTTGCGCAACTTTTTGTAGGAGAGACAAAAACCCATTTGTGGGATTTCAGCATTCGGGATTTCGGCATTCGGGATTTCGGCCTTCGGGACTTCGGTTTTCGGGTTTTAGGCTTTCGGGATTTCAGCATTCGGGATTTCGGCCTTCGGGATTTCGTCCGGCACCCATAATCTGTTTGTTAGGGATAAACATTTTTGGATAAATTAATACACTCACTATTGAGAAACTCTTTTCAAGGTTCTGAATTTGTCTGATATAGTGGAAAAATAAATCAAAACAACTCGTTTATAAAACAATACGACAGGTCGATGATCTCTTTTTGTTTTGCATGGATAATTTGGAAAAATCGCATGCAAAAATGTACCTCCCTGTAATACAAAGTAATACGTATTATTGACGTTTATCGAATCCATTTATTTTAAAGTATGAAGCATAAAGTAATAATTATAATGTTTACTCGGCGGTAAATTCATGAAATTAAAAAAGAATGTAATACACGTCTTTTGTTACATAGTAATCTTTTTCAAGTTTACAAATGTCAATATTTTACCTTTGCTTAATTATTTCTTCACATAGTTTAATATGGCCGTCTTGTTTTACCTTTATTTTTACATATATCTATGTAATCATCTATTTTTTTTAATTCTCCGTGCTACTCTCTTCCGTGGGCACTTTTCAGTTTTTATATATTCAACAAAATACGCTAAAAGCATGTTCCAGATGGATAATTTAGTCAGCTGTACAAAAAAAAATAACAATAATTGTGTCGCTAGATTTCAAAATAGTCCATAATAGATAATAGGAGAAAAACAGCTTTTTGTTTTCTCAAATACACAGTCACAAGGGTGAAAGTTTATATTATTTCGAGTATAGAATATTTCAAATTAATAAATTCCACATTTTGATAATGCAGAAATATTAGAAAGCAGTAGTTCTTCAGCAATTCACAAAAAAGTCAAAAATACCTAAAGGTGGACTTGGCTGATTTTGAAATGCAGCAACACAATTCTGCCATAACATGCCGACTATTGGAGACACTCTTTATAAAATAATATGTATCACTAATTAATGAAAATCCATCGTCCTCTCCCCGTTGATATGTGAAAAATCAACATAGAATTTGGGTGGTTCTGTGTCAATTTTGCTGTAATCTCTGGTTCGTAGAACTTGTATTGCTTGTTTTTATACTCTTGCCACGGCTCCAGGTTTCCAAACTTGCTCCATGAGACGTCAGGGTTGCGGGTGGCGAGTCTCAGCGTGTATGCATCCAAGGAAACCGATCCCAACGCAAACATAAACAGGGATAAGAGAAGGATGTTTCATCAAACCGGCCAAGTCCATTCCCTGCATGTTGAAGCTGCATTTATTCAACGATTAGACGAGGAAAATACGTAAATTTTTATAATCGACTCTAGCGCTAGCGAAAAGTAAGAAAAGTTAAAATTAGAAAGTCTCTGTAAACTCAGTCAAAGTACACTTGAGTGCGAAGAGGCCTGTCTTGGGCATCTGCTCCTGAGACATTCCCAGGAGTAAACAACTGCTGATGTTTCATATCTTAGTGTAGGAGATACGCTCAATTAAGACCGAGTGTTGTACGGGGTGGGTTGGTTTGGAGGTTACTATTACGTAGTCTTATTATTGTCTATTCTTTTAACATCCAGGTTTCAACTCTGTAGTCCAGTACGAGTATGATATAGGACCTGATCGCCATCCATTGAGTACTCACAGGTATGTCCCGATTGCAGAAAAGATTAGTCGATAATTGTATATTATTTGCAGTGTTTAAATGCTCGTTAAATAACAATATATTCTTAAATATAAACAAAAATTCCATTAATACTACCGATTAAAGGTACTTGATGGAATTTGAATTTAAATTAAATATTGTATTTCTCTCTCTATCTTCTAACTCTGTGTTTTTGCCTTTTGGTGACTACACATAGTGCCTGAAGATGCCGAAAGGCGAAACCCGAGTCGCAAAAAATGGCTTAAATGAGACAGTACAAAACTTAAATCCATCAGAATGTAAATTCCATTGTTTAAAATATAAATTAAATTCAATCCATTTTAATTTTAATGAAACGCGAAATTAAATGTACAAAATTTAATTTACTTAATTTAAAAAAAGGCGAAAGTAAATTTTTAAATCGTACAAAATGAATCGATCCCTGTTAATTTGATTTTCAATAAAATAGTGAACGGAACTTCTAAAAAATCAATCATTTACCTCGAATACAACAATAATCTCTTCGGTTTTAAATACGGTTATCTAGATAATTGAGTGACCCATTTTGTTGGAGCATCGCGTGGTCTGCGAAAATATTTGGGTGAGCGAGTGAGTGAAATTATTTTTGGCTGTTGTGAACTGTAGTAGCCACGGTCACGTAGACTCTTGGGCGAATGCTACAGAGGCTGTCAAGTATTATGATACCGTGGTTGCCATTATGTTATTTTTGTTGTATATGAGGAGTATCACAGAATTATTCAGCTCTAAAATTATCATTATCATTGTCTTAGAATTATCTCTCTTCTTCTGTCATATTATTTAATCTCTATCAAGCATGACTAAGTCAAAAGCTAACGTGGTTCAAATAAACAAGATTTAAGTTTATGTTGAGTTGCAAAAAATACAAGATAAAATTAAAGTTTTTTTCATGAAAGTGTCATACCTCCTCTCTGGTACCATATTTCCTTTTTTCTCTGCTTAAATCAAAGGTTTCTTACCCTTTTTATTTCGCAACCACCTTATAAAGTAGCCAAGTAACCTGCGACCTCCATCCAATAAATTAAAAATCATCATAAAATAAAATTCTACATGCGGATTATCAATTATCACATTTTCTCCCACTTTTTATATGTTCACGTGTAAAATTACAAACTTCACAATACCTTTAACGTTATTAATCTCAGTTTATTTTACTGTCAAAATTTCATTTATTTTAGTCTCTTTTAAACTTATTTTCACCCTTTCTTTGTATACTGTTTTTTTACTGACATCATTTTGTTCATAATTATGTATGACTAAGTTCTGTTATTTTCGGTCAACCAAGTAAACGATATAAATTTTCTAAGTGTCACATAAATATACACAACATACTCGTATATATATAAATTAAAACCTCTCCGTCCATATAATCATAGTCAATATTTTTAAGTAAACTATTTAGTTGGAAATCTCCTGCAAAACATTTTCTCGACACCAACCTACGGGTTGGAAATCTAATGGGGGACATGCTCAGCGTGGGTCAAAATGGAGGTTTCATGCTATTTTCAAAGCATGATCCTAGACATTCCTTAAATGTTGTAGATAATCTATTTATATAATTTTGAAGCCTTATTATCTTTTATATTTATTTTAAACAGTTAATGACTGCATAAAGTATTTTTATTACATAAAATAGTATTCTTTTAAACCTCTCGCTCTAATGTTTTAGAATATAGTCATATTTCAGTACATCCATGTGCAGTGGTGTTAAGATTTTTTATATATATTTATTTTTAAACGCATTTATAAAAACCATTAGTAAAATTTATGTCGACATTATTATAGTGAAATATTTACGATAAAAAATTATATTGATAATCTCTGTGATCCCAAATTTTATTATTCAAAAAATGGGCGAGAAGTTTAAAAGAATACTATTTTATGTAATACAAATACTTTATGCAGTCATCAACTGTTTAAAATAAATATAAAGGATAATAAGGCTTCAAAATTATATAAATAGATTATCTACAACATTTAAGGAATGTGTAGGATCATGCCTTGAAAATAGTATAAAACCTCCATTTTGAAGTACGCTGAGCATGTGGGCCGTTAAAAAGACATTGTCATCAAATTTAACGAATATAGTTTACAGCTATTTATAGAATGATAACAAGATATTGACACATATTATTACTCTATTTCAGTCGGATGACTAGAAGAACTATACAAGGCTCATTTTAAAACTTATCAATAAGTATTATTGTGTTTACATATCTGTCGTGTATTAACTGTATTATTGCGTATACCATAACTCGCACACGAAAATAGTTCGGACACATAGCTCGCAAGGATGATCACTCAAGGAATTATCGAGAAGTGATTATCCAAGGTAACCGAAGAATATACAACGATTGAAAGGCCGTACCAAAGTATATTTAAGTGAATTAACCATGGCCTCCACAAGGGGGGGGGGGGGCTGACAGGGCTCTGGCCTGGGGGCCCGGGCTTAGGAGGGGCCCCGCATGATGGATCGACCAGATAAGTGAAATAAACGCACTCTAAAAATTCGCTGTAATAGTAAAAAAAGTCGCCTACGGCGCTTTTACATATAACATTTTAAAATATGAGGTTATTCGATACAATTTTTGATTATTGTGTGTACTCAATAACTCCATAATTCAAGTAGATGTTTTTAAAAATACGAAAATCACTAAATAATTTTACCTCGAACACCATATGGAACACGCTTATATAGTGTCTTTAAAATTAGCGATAGGTAGGGGGGCGCTAAAGATTCTAGCCTGGGGGCCCGTTTTAGGATGTGGGGGCCATGGAATTAACTATTGTTTTTATTCAACGAATAATTCACAAGATTTAAGAATGTAAAATTCTAATTATTTAACATACATAATTTTGAAAACACTTCTGAGAAAATATATAACCGATAGAAAAATCGTTTGGCGGAATTACGTGGAAATGAAGGAACCAAGAAGAATGGAAATAGCTTGAGATAGACTTCATCCAGCTGTAAATGGAAACAGGCTGATTCACTTATTTACCACATGACCTTGAATACAGATAAAAGGTTCTAATACAATAAATTAAAATTAGTTGGGGGATTTTCGCTTATTTTTCTTGGATGTTTGACAGTTCTTCAGTAAATGACAAAAGAAATTGTAAATGGTTTAATAATTTCAAAGAATAATATTATAATAATCGCGATTCCATTGACTTTAGTATTTTATATTTAATACAGCCAATATTCATACCACTGCCAAATAAATTACCTGTAAAACTCGTGGAATCCAAAAATGGCGTGAACGAATGAATTTCTTCTCAAATTCATGACATACCGACACGCGTTCGAGAACTGCTTGTTACCATTTTTTTCGCGTCTGCCCACTGCTATTTTAACAATACTTATAACTACAAGTAGGACTGTTTCATTTTTTATAAATGAGCCATTAAAAATAAGACTTGTACTAGCAAAATATAGACTATTTCTACATATTATACGTTTGATGACATATATATATATGACAAGATTGCTCGCAGAACCAAACTGGTGTGGAGTGCATTTAGGCACTTGAATGTTATATTCAAAAGTAACCTCCTATTGTGTCTTAAACCTAAAGTGTTCAACCATTGTGTGCTACCAACGTTCACGAATGCATGTTTAACATGTACCTACTATTAATATAAGAGAAATCCAAAAATTACGAGTAGCGCAACGTGGCATGAAAATTTCCATGTTGGACATAACGTGTAAAGACTATAAATATACCAATGTATAAGGAAGCAGATAAAAGTTCGTGATCTGATAGAGGTTGCTAATCAGATGAAATGGCAATGGGATGGACATGTCGCTCAGCGAGTGGACAGATTTAATATGCGTCAATGTATTCCATCACTCCACCATTTCACCTCTTAAATGGTAAGCATTCCTGTAAATACCTTATGGCATTGCCAGTAATACTTTATCATATAGATAGGGGTAGCCTAATCGCATCAAACGTACGAAAAAGATTTTTTTATGTAGTCCGTTTATTGTCATCTTTGGCCAATCAATTAAACCAGTTGAAAATACCCGTTAAGATGAAACTGGTGTAGTGTTAAAATTATATATTAATTGTGGAAAGTGTACAAAAATATTATAAAAGTGTTTTTATTTGTAATCTTAAATTATTTCGATTTACTTTTTAAACCCAGCTTCTGCTAAATGGGGTGACTTGTAATTTCATACTCGTAAGTATCATTGTTCTAAGGCATAAAGCCCACCAAAGCGGCGCTCGGCGCTCACTAAGAAGTAGGCCCCCTCCCACCCGCGCATTACCCTTCACCTATGTAATAAGGAGCACAAGAAGCACAAAATAATTATTATTATCAGCGTCTCTCATAACAAAGCAATACAAATATTATTAATTTTCTAGGGGCTTGTAATTAATATTCACGATGACATCATTCTACCAGCGAAATATCGGACACGCAGCAACTAAACAAAGAGTTCACTGTTATTAAATAATGCCTACTCGCCCGTCTATCGACGACGCTTCCAGAGCGTGATTTCGCTTGCCGTGTTCAATGAATGGGCTACGTTGTATTTTCGTTAATTCGTCCCACTGAGAAGCCAAACAACGGTGAATCATGAGGCAGGCGGGCACAATGCGTTGCAAATCCAGTGTGCTCTGGCGTATTTGATTACGTTGTATTTTCGATGATTTACGCGCCACTTGTAAAATTTTGCGCGAGTGCCCCACTCGCTGCGTTAAGTGGATTTTACGCCTAAGCATCACGACATGATTCACAATTTGTATGAAAATTAGCAGACCAAAAGTCTTTTTTTGACATCTTTTCGTTTCTTTAAATGTGTCTTAAAAACTTAGTCAATATATTTACTACCTAATCATGTTCAGAAATTTGGTATAATTAAATCTCAAAATAAATACAGTGCGTGCTTTAAAATTACCGCGCGTCATTGCGTGTTTAAAATAATTTAAATTGCAGCTCATACAATACTGCGGATTCACTCAAATATTTACAAAATTGTTAAAAACCACGCAATTCCCACGGTATTTTTTAGACTTCTTACAATATCATTTACTAATAACAACATTATATTATAATATCATCGTGTAATGGGGAAAATATCTTTGCGACGTATATTATTATACTCGAGTATTATGCACTGGTTTCTAGTTTGCGACGTACGAGTATTAAATTATTTAATATACTATTAATGGTGTAAATTATAAAATATGATGAGATATAATATCTCTCACATCTTAATAACAGAAGTAGCCAAGGCGATGTTATCAAAATTTATCGGTCACGTGCAATGGCTTACTAATGGACGCTGCATGACGTGTAACATAAAAGCACCCTTGTTACCTGGGTTTGCTCATATAATTTTCATTTCCATATTCTCAATAGGTATAGCTCAATACTCTCCCATCTCCCTCTATATATTCTCCCAAGGTGCAGAACCAACCTGCCACTGGTGATACCAATTGGGAGGGCGATAACTATGTTCAACGAAATTGCTTCGGGTGTTGATATATTCCACAAACGTGAGAATGAGTTTAGGTGGACGTTGTTTTATAAATTCTTAAAATAGGGTCTGCTTAACTCATCAGGTGTATTTCCTTGTACCTATCTAATTTATCTACTCATCTACCTCTTTTTTATGTAATACAGTTATATTTATATATCTTTGTTTCTTAATGTCATGTTGTGAACGTCTTAAACTTATAATTTGTAATGTCCACAATATGTTAAAAAAAAAAAAACATTTAAATTAAATACTAATGAATGTGATTGAATATATTATTTACTGTAATATAAGGGAACACGAAAATAAGTGTTGTTTTCTGGATGTGGCTATAATTATTTATTTATACCTACACGAGAAATGTGAGATAAACTTAAACACGTGTTTAATAATATACTATTTTTAACAGTTACGTATGTATTATAATATGCATTATTCTGTCATAATTTTACACAATTTAATACTAATCAGTACCGGTTTCGTCTGCGTTATCAATTGCAAATATTTCATTGAGCGGTTAAACCAGTCCTGATTATTGTTAAATACGTTTTGCCTACATACTGTGTTCTGTCTTTAGAATGGTTAAATTGGTAACTATGACAGAATACTTGTTACATATAAATATATAAGTATATTAAAAAATAAACAGTTGACATCTTATGTTGGCTGCTCTATTTGCGATTGTATGTATTTATTTATATGAATAGTATTGGGTCGTTATATAGAAAGCTTTTTATAACACTTTTACTTTTAGTTGTTTGTAGCCAAATTTCAATTTCAAACAAATTTTACATTGTAAGTTTAAAACTGCAATCTGATATTAAAACCTGATATTAAAAAGTAAGGGCATGATTATTAATTAAAAAAAAATATTCATATCATTTTCGATTTCCTTAACTAAAAAGTTATTGGCAGATCTAACAAACTACAGATCCCATTTAACTAAAAATCTTCACAAGATCATTGTACCGGGGGTTGATTATATTGAGAAGATCATATTGATGAATTTACCTTCCCCATTTCATCATTGAAATCTTGTATAATCAAATTTGAAACAATGCTGCCGCAATGGTTAAATTTATGTAGTTATTTGGTGTATCTCATTATAAAATGTGGAGAATCTTTGGTATAATACATGTTATGGCCTGCTCACATGTGAATTTGTCCGAACATTACTTGCTCTTAACGGTAAGAGCGACCTCTGAAATAGATCCACTTTACGTCGCACTCACTTAGAAACTATCACACTTACTTTATATTATACAACAATAAAACCCTATCGATAGGCCACGACAGGCAGGTTAAGTACAATGTTCAACACTCAATAAATTTGAAACACTTCCCATGTTACTTTGTGTCAGGCCAGTGTAGTGCCAAAAACTAAATTGAAAACTGATAAATAATTAAAATAACATTTACACTAGATTGGGCACTGATATAGTAATGAATACATATTTTGGTGGATATACTCACGGCATCTTATCTGAATAAATCAGCTGTTGAATCTGGAAGATCAGCAGCTCTTTTAGCTTAGTTTAACAAAATCAAAAAAATATATTACTGTCAGTCACTAAATTAAATTGTCTGTCCCCTGGGTTTCGAGACATTTAGACCCTGGGGAAGCCGTTCAGTTGAGTTCCTAATATAGTGTTATATACTCAATTCGGCAAACGAAATCCTTACCAACGGGAATCCGATCTTTCACGTGGTCCAGTGGAAGGTGTCTGTCAGTAATAAGACTCAGGCGAATGTTAATCTTCAGTGATATTTATTCGTCGTGTCTCAAAGTACAGTTACATGGTGTAAAAATAAAAGGGAAAGAACTGCAGTGAAACAACTCAGTGAGTAGAGCTTAGGTAAGTTTAAACAAGTTGAATGGCCCGAGTTTAATGATATTAGAATCATTTACAATAGTATAAATATGAAATAGTAAGTAAATAATATTAGTGATGCTTAGTTCCCGTACAAAGGTTTATATATGTGTACTACACAGTACACACAGCTAGATAGGGTGGATAAATTGAGGTAAATCAATTATATTATAATATTGAGTAGGCACATTGCACATGGTACATAATAAGTAAATTAGGGTGTCGATAAATTACCAAAAGAAAATTTATTGTCATTGGGGAGATATCATACAGAGGGAAGGTTATGTATACATAACAATAGGGAATAAGCGTAGACATCCAGCGAGGTGATGCAGTCGCTATTTTGGGTACTCTTGAGGTATCCAGGGGACTGAGGGACATATTTAATATACCTACTAGAGGAAACCTAAAGTTTTATAAATATTATTTTTATATAAGTATAATAATATATCATTTAATTTTACACCTATTCTCATTGTTATTTTTCTTTTACTCTTTTATTATTATTATTGGGTATTTATACATTAATTCCTCTTGTTATTGTTTGCAAGATATACAATTTCAATAAAATTGATTAAGTGTTTAAAAATACATGTTTTATA
This sequence comes from Rhyacophila brunnea, assembly GCF_057557595.1. Taxonomy (NCBI): domain Eukaryota; kingdom Metazoa; phylum Arthropoda; class Insecta; order Trichoptera; family Rhyacophilidae; genus Rhyacophila; species Rhyacophila brunnea. The sequence goes on along the minus strand of NW_028232796.1, from coordinate 18,101,547 downwards.
TAATCCAAAAAATACAATTAATTATTCGAATGTTTACTTCTCTAGTTTCTACGCCATTGTTTTTTTAATATATAACTAATTTAATATCGTACATTCCCCAAATGTAACACTGCGGTAACTCGAAATGTAACAAAGGCGTTTGAAAAATTGTTTTTTTCTTTATTTTTTTTACACATCTACGGCGTATTGAATGAAATAGTGATAACATCTCTCGGACCGCGGAGATATTAATCAATTTATTTTCTATTGAGTCGCTGATAGATTTCGTTCGTTATGTACGGTTCACTTATATTAAAATTTCTATTGTTCTTATAAAACACAGTTACACTTACTTCAGTAGGTAATAAATCATTCAGAATGAATTAAATTATTGTGACTGACTTGTTGTTTTACTTTTTTGCTTGTGAGCTTAATTTATTTCAACGCGCGGGTAATCGTCAAACCCACTGCAAAGCTTCGGAAAATTGTCTGAAAACGATAAATATATATTATTAATTATTATACAACTAAATTACATTATTTCAATATTGTTTTGACATAAAACTACATATTTGTATTCGGAAATGTAGGTAACGTCAACCGGTTGGCAATAATATTCAAAAAAGAGTGTTACATGAGAATCGCTTATATCTTTTACAATTTTACAGAAATATACTCACATAGTGAAACAAAAAAATTACCACTATAGATAATGAATTCCTCAGACCATAGATATACAAATTAAATCGTTCGGACCCTCAATATTGGTGACTGGGCGAACCAAAAATAGATTTTGTCTACGAACATTTTCACGCACGGTTATACATTTGAGTTTCGCGCGCTGCGCAACGCGCCGCCGAACGCGCTAACCTAAGACGAGCCGTGACATAGCTGATGAAAAATAGACCTCTATAACTGCGTTTCAGCGGCCATTTTATGTGTATAACTTCATGAGATCTCAATCGATTGGGACGTTAACGTTGTACTTTTTAAACCTTTTATTTATAATTTTTTAAAAAATACTTACTAATTTTCTTCAGAACTGTCCTTTCTAACAAACAAGTTCATAAAGTGTTTGGCTCTTTCCGTTAGTGAACTATTGTTTTTGGATTCGGTAGACATACAATGGATTTGAGAACGTCCGCACATTCGCGTTGTAAAGATTGGGCTGAAGATAAAATAATAACTTAACTTTTTTACTTACCTAATAACAATGAATACATTATGGTTCCCAATCGCCTTTAAATTAACGTATACTTCTGAGCAATATTATACACTTGGTATAATTCCATTTTACGTATTAACTATTTTGGATATCATAGATAATATCGTGTTGTAAAATTGCTTTGCTAAATTGAAGTATTGACTTACTAAATGACGCAGCATCGGGAAAAGAAAAGGGCCCCTGTTAACAACTCTGCTCATAGATATTTTTGTCCCTGTCCATCGTTGCTCTAAATAGAGATATAGTACTGAGATCGAACCATTCTCTGAGATTCTTGAGCCAAAATGTTTTAACAGAGGCTTTGCTTCCCTTAAATGGCTCAAATGATAAGGTGCTGAAGTTGATATCTCTCGGGATGCCGTACGATGTCGCCAAAATATGTCAAGAATGTTTTTATTTCTCTGATTATTTTATTGGTCTTTTTTAACTTCGACACCACCACGACATTTGTAACATTGTCTTTCCGGCTAATACCGAGCATGTGTCGGTACTTCCACATTTTAAAAGCTTCACTCCATATAATAAAACTAAACACACATAGCCTTTAACCAATCTCTTTCTAAATCCCAGGTTAAGATTGTAGCTACATATATTCATCAGTCGAGTAAAAGCATCCCTGGATTTTTCGTCTCAGTTCAATTCAATGGTTTGGTTTCAGTTATCATCCAGAGTTCCACCTAAATACGCAATGATACATACTTTCCCTAAGGGCACTCACTCTATTAACTTTGCTATAAGTTATATTATTATAGTGTTAAAAAATGAATATTCATTTATCATATTCTGCTGACGTGGCCACATGTATTCGCATAATTTAACTCTAAGTACATTTCAATAGGGGTGATTATTACAAAGTCGCTTTCTTGGTTTTACTCTTCTAACGTGTCTATTACAGAATCGAAATTTTCTCTGTCAAGAAATATCCTAAAATACTTAGGTCACCAATAGAAACAAAATAATACTATAAATAGTAGACGATCGTAGGCTTGTTTGATAACTAGATAGGCAAATCCTTGGTGCAAATGATATCTGTGCATATTCTGTTTAATGATTCGATCAGCTGGTAAACTGACTAGTTCTGCAAAGGTAAACCTAACCTCGGGATTATATTCCCGCGACTTGTAACGGTTATCTCGTGCTAATCATTTCAATTTATCATTTTACGCTGCCTTAAAGCTTTCATAATACGCACTCCATAAAATAGTTAACTTCGTAATAAAATTATGTATACAGATTAAATTTCTACTTTTTTAATGTAAACTCTTTATTGAAAATATTTTGGGTCAAATAAAAATGAAAATAATTATTCTTCACACATCACATTTCATCTGTTTCATATAATCAGATGGCAAATAGCAAGACAAAAATACAGCCGAACTTGGTTATTACGAGGAAGATGGGACCGACTGAATTTGCTCATTATAAGCGTTACTCGTTATATCAGAAAATAGATATTTTTAAATGAGTCAAAAAGTCGAAAATGAAAAATCTGAAAACCATCGTAAAAGTCCCCGAAACAAGCATGGCATTCATAAACTACAAAAGAAGTTGTTTATTGTAATGAACGCTGGTAAGTACCTACGGACTTCACAAACCTTGGATTTTTCAACCATATGCGTGGATACTTTTTTATTATTGTCGGCGAAACACCAATTAGGTAGGTATTTAGACACTTAACTAGTGTCATAAACGTAATCCGATCCTGGCAGCAACCTGTCTGATCGAATTTTGTTGCTTAGAGTCGAAATGTTTTTAAACGATCGACACATTAACAGTATTTTAGCTCGGTATATCCGATAAGTTGCTCGTTATAACAGTGAATAAATGTATGGAGAAAATCATCAAACAAAATGTCAACGAAAGTTTCCTCATTACATACGAGATCTTGCTATGTCCGAGATCATAATAACCGAGTTCGACTGTATATAAAAATGCACTAAAAAAGTTAATTATAAAAACAAGATCACGGTTAAACAAAAAGTTACAGTAAAAAAAATCACATTAATACGACTACACAATACCCACCGATCAATCTTGGAGGCTGGTGTATGGCTGTAACTCCTCAAGATAAGATTTAGGTGCATGTTACAAGACTGCACAATGTACTTTGTGGTCTAAATCAGGGGTAGTCAATCTGGTCCGTATCGCGTTTTAATTTTTTTTTTTATCATGAGTATTTTCTTTATAAATCACCATTACTGTGGAACCGGTGAGCGGTTAGAAAATTTACTACTAACAGATATACAAAAGCGGGCGGTAGGTATAAAATGGTTGACTACCCCTGGTCTAAATCAATGTTTTCCAACCGCCAGTTCGTAGAAACTTTCGGCCGATCCGAAAATAGTTGTCCCACATTTTAACCCAATGCTTACGGGCCCTTTTAATTAATTTTGTAATTAACGTGTTAATTTGCATTTGAAAAGTAATTAGCAAAAACACAATTTTGTGCGGCCCGTAAACATTGGGTTAAAATGCATATCAATAAAATTCCAAGCAAATCGCCATTCATAAAAAGTAATCCTTTTATAGAATACGTCAATTTATTGATGAATAATAATTGATAGAAGAATAAGGGAAACTAATAGAGTAGTCTTTTGATGCCACTTTGATATCCAGATACAAAATACAAACACTAAGTTCCTATTCATGAGAGATGAATTATTAAAATATCACGTTCCAAACGTATTTAATCAATAATTTTTAATTTTAGTAGTAAGCATAGAACTGATAATAAATAGAATTTTGATAGGCTATATTCAATACTATACATTTTGATGCAGGGTTTTTAACGTGTGAGTGTCCTACGAAAATGAAACACGCATTATGCACGTGCAATAGTGTGTGTAATACACAAATATTAAATGAATGTCAATCCATCGAGAGCAGTTGTCAGTATTCGACATATGACATATTCTTGACACGTGTTTAAGTTTATCCCGTATTCTTCCTTACTCGAGATCGATTACCTGCAACTCATTACTCGTTAGGTATTTCACTTCCCATTATTTCTGAGTTTCCTGGTAGTAAGTATACCGACCATTTCCGATCCTAATAGGATCATAATATGGACCTCTACAGACTGGAGGTTTGTATTGACAGATTTTGTTTTTACGAGAAATAGTTGTCAGCCACTTGCTCAACGTATTAGGTCCATACTCATACACAAATTGAAAAACAATATGTGTAATTGCCAGACCCAGGATTCAAACCTGGGACCCACGACGCAATAGACCAACGCTTAAGCCGCCCGGCCATCGTGGGTGTTAGGTAGTAAGTATATTCAATTAAATAAATTTAAATGATCTCATTATTTACCTTGATGTATTGATTTTCCTGTCTGTCTGTCTGTAATGCACGAGCTATCCCTCTCTTTGACGCATGTAAGTTTGCATGCTAAAGATTTCGCGTGTTTGTGTATTGTATTAAAGTTTTATTATTTTTATAAATAACAAAACTGTTTTATGACAATACCAACATAACTCACTTAAAATACACATGTTTTATCGAAATAGATATCTACATACAAATCTATATTGGTATTCAAATTAAATAGTTTTTTATCAATTCATATTTTTAACATTTGTTGCTTTGCTTGTGATATAAGAATAGTAAGTATTAGTTTTAGCTACATAGTATTATACAACGCCTCGACAAAAATGTTCACAGATGGGCACTGCCATAATTTTTAGTTATAATATTATACAAAGACAAATAAGCAGGGTTAAAATTGGTCGCTTCCTTTATAATATTATATTCTTACGCAAGTATGCACATTATACGCACGACACAGTGTTCCCAATTCATGACATACATTACAATATTTTATCGGACAATAACGGTAAATCGCCAGTCAAAATATACACGAGAAGTAGAAAAAATTGGCGATGATTAACTGGACACTGGATTGTGCAATGGCCCTTTGGGTCGGATACGCCCGGCGGAAACCCAGCCCTGATATACATAATACCGAAATTTGTCTCACTGATTTTTTGTTGAACATCACTACTAGTAGACTATGAAAATCTTATTGATTTAATTAGTGACTCTGATTTGAAGATCAGCCTTTAAATGATTTCTGAGCGAGTTTGTCAGAAGAGTACCCCAAATTTTCAAAACAAGCTATTATTGTTTTCATGGCCCCCACAAGGGGGGGTTGACATGGCTTTAACCTGGGGGCACGAGCTCTGGGTGGGGCCGGCGTGGAGGGTTGATCAGATAATTAAGATAAATACACATCACAAATTTGCTTTAATAGTTAAAAAAGGCGCTATTATACTTCATAACTATTAACATTTGTTAATTTTAAATTATATAATTGAACGATGTAATTTTTGATTATTGCGTATTGATACTCGACAACTCCATGATGAAAGTGGATGTATTAAAAATAGTTAATAATACACTGAATAAGTGCCCTTAATATGAGCTGTAAAAAAATTTGAAAAATGTTAATGTGATGTGTCACACTGCCTTTAACATTAGAGATAGGTAGGGGGCCGCCAAAGATTCTAGCCTGAGGGCCCGCTTCAGGATGTGGGGACCATGACTGTTTTACTTCCGTTTTCTACTATATATTTATCCAAAGCGGGATTTTCTATTTATGCTGCAACGAAGTCAAAGTGCAGGAACAGGCTCGACGCTACACCAGATGTTAGAATGCAACTTACCAATATTGTGCCTGATACCAAGAAGATATGCAATTCAAGGACTCAAAATTATCAAAGTCATTATTTTTTTTTTGAAATTTTAGCTAGTAGGAATCAATCTTAAAAATGAGCGAAGTGTTCCGTTAAAATTTACGGGTTTGCGAAGTTTTCCATTGCAGAAAAAGTTTGGGAAACCCTGATCTTGTGAATCAAATACTGATTAACACTTATTCGATACAAAATGTTATGCGACAATATTCTGAATCGTGTTATTACTAGAGATTCAAACCCCAATCAGTTAGGCATCTACACAAGGGGGTTTCAAGTCCGGATCCCCGGTTTTTAGTAAACTAGCCAATTACTCATATTAGGGTATTAATGGACTAATTTTGATATAGAAAAATCTACCGGTGATATTTATATTCCTGATGTAATTCCAAATAAATAAACGGGAATAACTGATATGAGGTATAAATATTACAAAATTTATTACTTGCTTCGCAAAATCTAAACGAATCTATGACCAGATGTCCGCTAACACGGGCTGTCAAATGGTAGTGAAGCAGTGGTGTGCATTATAATTTATTGAAATCATTTAATAACTGCTTACTCGTAAGGAAAAAGAGGCTTATGGGTATAATAATACTTTTTGTTAAAATTAGTGTATGGGTACCATGCTTAGTTTCAGTATCATAAACTCTAAAGCACACAAAGAGGCGCCTATGTTATGTCATACAGTGCACTGAACACTTGATTGTATTTAAAATTATTAAGTATTATATGGATTTGTCTAATTACCAAGAAGCATGCTTGTGAAACATGTTTGATTTAAAATGTCATGAAAATTGTAATATTTGTAGTGCGATGTTTACGCTTATCACCAGGGTGGTTTTGAGCTACATCTTCATTACAGATCTCAAAACTGTCATCTGGTGAACATATTCGATTCAGCGAACAGACTAAGGGCTTGCGCAGACAGAGAGCGGTCGGAGTTCTGCGTTCAACCGACCGTTGACCGCTAACGTTCAGGGACAGCAGACAGGTGGCGCTCAACAATAAGCGTTCCATTTGTATACAAACGTCGTTGTGACACAGGCGCTGCATAATGCGAGACCGCTATATTCCGACTGCGAGTGGAAGTGAGAAAGCACCGCTGTTGCGTACTCACTCCCCCGTGTGGTTTCGCTCTATGTTGTGTGACTGCTCAAATTCCTATGACGGGACTGGACGGGAGGTACGGCGTTCTTTGTAATTCCGGGCATAGAACTCTAGAACTCTAGCGTTCCAATTGACCGGCGCGGTCTGACCGCCGACTGTGTACCCATACAGTATGAAGTCCATACAGTACAAAGAACGCCGAACTCCAAACGCGGAACGCAGACCGCCTGATCGCGCTCTGTCTGCGCAAGCCCTAAGACCGCGATCAAACCCAGACTAAGGCCGGTTTCAGACGGGACACCGGTGTCGCGCTCGTATATGATAAGGAGGCCTTTATATTCGAATAAAAGGGTCTTTGTATTATGTTTATAAACGCCCCGAGCTAATGAGTCAAAGCGTGTATGGTACACTTTTCTGTCGGCCGCTACATTCTCAAGCTGCCGATACACATGTTTTTATGACCGCAGCCAGTTTTATGTTCTAATTTATATCGCGAAATTATGCGTTGACTCATTAGCTCTGGGCATTCATAAACATAATACAATGGCCCCTTTATTCGAATACAAAGGACTCCTTATTATATAGGAGCGCGACACCGGTGCCCCGTCTGAAACGGGGGTAATGCGGGTAAGTCCCTAAGATATGCGCCCAACTTTACTAGGCCAGTTTTGGCATTTTAGATGGCGTCGCCTACAACAGTACCTACCCATATATAACAATATGTCCACCCAGTCCATACATACATAACTATTTAAAATAGGGTTAAGATAATATGCTTAACTAATTCGGGCTAAATTAGAAACTGTGTATGGTATTTATTTAAGTTAATCCAGGTTCTGCATCCTACTCTAAGATGTGAATTACTTCCAGATGTAAATTGTATTGTCTATCCGTGTGTTGACAGATAGACAATGCAATGCACATATGGCGCGGCATGAATGCGGCAGTTTGCAACGCCATGTGTTTAAGCCGTAACCTACATATGCGTTGCTTTAGGGAACTATAATTATAAAGGGCGGCAAATGAACAAATTAATATGAATATTATAACTTTTGAGTGGAGTGGCAGTTTTTCATTTAGCAGGTGATGCCGTTGCTTCGCTAAAAAGTGCCAAAATCTTACTTAAAATATAACGGAACCATAAAACATCATGCCAGTATAGCATATGTTCGTATTCTATGACCCAATGGTAGTTTATCGCACAGATAAACACTTTACAGAATGCCCTCCACACTTGTGAGTGCCACAAAACTCCACGTAGCTAACACACTGCTGTTTGAGAGTAGGTTTCATGGAAATCCTTAAATCTTCAATAGATGATGTGTATATAAAGAGTTTTGTTGCGCTAAAAATAGTTAAAATAGGTAGGTAACCTAACGATTTTGAGACTTAAAATAAAAGGGGATGACATTCTAAGTCAGCTTAGAGGCAGCACTTTGTCTAGGGACGTCACTGATCCACCATACCCTCTAACTTATCTTAAAATTCTGAGCACGCCACTGCGAAAAAGTAACTCGTTATTATGATCGTAACAGTGACACCGTGCGGTGTGTACTCTCTCCTTGATTGACGCGCAATCGCTTATCCGGATAATCGGATATCGCTGATAAAACGCGTCACTATACCTGATCTGTGCATCTGACAGCTCTATCAGATTACTCGGATTTGCGCGAGATCATTATAACATTGTATTTCTCTTCCTACGATATTCAAGATTGCTTCAAAGAAAAAGAAGAACGGTTAATACTTACGTCTTACTATAAAGGTTTTTTTTATTCGATATGGATAATATCAAAATTCGGTTTCATACATCACAGTAAACAGCATTATTTCAATTACTCTGCCCACTTAACTAAAAATTTCTTATGCATTATATAAAGGGCGGATGCGAAGCGGAAATAAGAAGGCGCACACAGATTGCAAATAATGCGATGACACGCCTTACCACTATATGGAAGGATCGGGGAATTTCGATTACCACAAAAATGATGCTTGTGCTAACATTAGTGTTCTCGATATTTCTATGCGGAGTCGAGTCGTGGACAATTGATGCCTTTCAGATGTGGTGTTGGCGACGAATGCTTTGTATTTCTTGAATGGAGCAGAGGACGAACCAGTCAATCATCCAGAGAATGAAGATAAAGAAACGGCTCTCGACAATATGTCTGAGAAGAATTCTGCAGTTTTTTGGACATATTATCAGGCGCGGACCGGACAACCTGGAGAGATTGGTAGTTTTTGGTGGCCTCCAGGGAAGTCGAAGCAGAGGAAGAGCGTCTGCGCGCTGGAGTGACCAAGTGAAAGAGCTGACTGAGAGGCGTACCATCCATTCTGCCCTGAGAGAAGCGGAAGATCGAGAAGGATGGAAAGTCTTGGTCGCTCAAAGGATGGCAAAATTCAAATGTGGTCACGATCCTCAGCCATGAGTGCACGACCAAAAAGAGAAGGAAGAGATATAAACAAATATGACGTCGGACAGGACTCGAATCTATATCCATCGGATTCCGTTAATTGCGACGAATTTAATTAGTAGTTATGCAATTGAAGTGCTGACTGATTTTTTTTTAAATTAGTGACTGACTTTTGCGGTTTCCATCAAGTTAAGTCAATTTATGGTGTAAATGGATTTAAATAATTATTAATTTATATAAAACGTAAACTTCATCCTAGCGATTGCACTCTTATTAAGGCCATGCATTAGTTGAGGCACGGTCTAAAAATATCGTTGCTAGGCGATGTGCAGATTGCGGGTCGCGGGTGAAAATGACGCCTGTCAAACGAAATATTATTTCTCATATAAATCCAACATACGTCCATTTTATGTTCTGTTTATTATTCTATTAGTAACAATAAAAATATATATTTATTGACATGTTTTCTTTTTAAAGTAAATGGGTAAAGTTTTTAGTCATCTTTACACGATTTTAGAATTAATTGGCCCGTCGCCATCACGCAGCAAATTGACGTGTGTCTGACTCCACGTTCTCTCAATGAATGCGAAGCGAGTACAAAATTTCGTCGCGCGTACAGTTGAAAATTATTTGGCGTTTCACTGATGCGTCACCTTAAATATGACGTTACTAGACAGGTTCGTCCACCTTAGTTGAAAATTTTCCTCTGAGGTGAACGAATCCGATTCAGTTGTATTTATTAAAAGTGGAATCAGTCAGAAAAAAATTACGTTTTATTTCAATTAATAATAGGTAGGTTCTTACTTTGATTACCAAACAGCTAATCTTAACGTATTTGCACTTACTAATAATTTAATAAACTATTTAATGAATATTATTTATATAATGTATTTTATATGAATATGTATGTTTAATAAAAAATGTTACCATGTTAAATCTAGTAAATTATTATTCGTCAAATACAAAAAGTTTATTTATCATAATCGGTGAATACTAGCTAAGGCTACACCATTCCACAATGAATAAATAGCGACTGATTAAAATGACATTGATAGCAAAATATCGCCAGTATGGGTGTTTATGTTAAACTGAGGCTTGGGATATGAGTTAAAACGTTGCCCTAAGTAGACGTAGTCAACAAGACTTAGGTTTAATCTTCGACTATTATCGTAAACTTCACATCCGTTGAATGGCCGCTGAGGTCCGAGAGCCAATTTCTTTGTCACTCTCGGCAGCTAGTCTCCGAGTCGTATGCAGAAGTGCCATTAACTTTAACATTGACGTGAACGCGTTGATTCGAGAGATAAATATTGTACTACGCAAGGACATCAGATACACGAAGAGTGCTAAATGACTTCACAATTTTTCAGCGAACTTCAGCGATTTTAAAAAAGATTATGTTGTTGTTTTTTGGAGGATGATAGCATTATCCTGGCATATTATTTTTAACGAGATTATGGGAATGATAAAATTTAATAATATATAACTACTGACATATGATATAATACATATACAAATTGACAGCCTTAACCAATCTAAAAATAAGCTCAAAACTATAATAGGCGTCTTTTTTATTCTTACAACACATCATTAGGTAGAATAAAGTACTACCATCGTAGCAGTAAGACAATCACAGAGACGTAGGCTTTGAGATATGAATTTATTTATGTATTGTAACCTAACCGCTAATCATGAGCCACCTTAATCGAATTAAGCTAATTTATTCGATCAAGAACTTAATCGTGTAGATAAGATTTTAATTCTATATATTATATGGTTTATTAATAATCAACATACTAGTGCTATTGCATGCAAGTAACATTAGGTATCTAGTGTTAAAGTTCAATGTATAGTCAAATCTTAACATAGAGACTGTCTAAGGATGTACCCACACACCTACTGCGGAGTAGATACTTTAAATTTTCGAGTTTTTTTCTCATCTTAAAATCCTCTCATTTGTGACGTGATTACACCAGAAATTCTCATCATCCATTTATTGTAACGTAAATGTATCGACTCTAATCGAATTCTTAAACCAATACATATATAATGTAACATCTTTCCACCCAGGCTTATAGAACAATTTCAGAAGAATTGTTTAATTTTTTCAAAAGTGCTTCTTATTATCTCAATTTGACTTTGATACAGTATATAACATATGTATTATTTTTAACACTAAATTTTAACACCATGAGGTCCAATGATAGCAGTATAGTGAAAAAGTAGTATAGTTAGTAATAGAAGACAATCACAAACACCCCAGTTTTGAGAAAATCACTTAAATATATTGTGACCTTACCGAGTTCGCACCCGGAGCCCCCAGATCAAAGGCCAGCATCACTGGACTACGAGAGCCGCATGTTGATTATATGTGTTGATTAAAAAATAAATACATTACTTTACAAGAGTGATACAACTGCTAAATGGCTTAATAAATTTCATGCGACGGTTTTTTTGTAAATAGACAATATTTTACATGGTCATCCGTCTCTATCGGGATGCTAAAGGACCATAAAGATGACTTTTCTAAATTTAAAGTGGAAACCGTCTGAAACATAATCGATATAATGGTAACCCTATACATAACCACAGTAAGCTGTTATCGATAATGCAATCGTCTAGTGGCGTTAGTGTGACAGTACTGCCAACCTTCAAAACAGTTGATTGAATTTAGTTGTGTACTAAAATTAAATTACCCGCATATTTGACCCCAATAAGCCGGTTCACATCTCAATGTCGGATGCCAATTATTATTATTCACAGATATCGATCAGGTCAATCGCTCGGCTCTTGTGTTTAGGAATTGCATTCTATATCCGGTAATGACAATGCATTATTTAGAAACTAATCATAAGAAGCTTGTCTGAGTCTATCCAAAAATATGATTAATTTTGGACGATTTTAATAACTTCAATGCTCTGGTGTACCGACGTCAATGGAATCAAATGATGAAAAAAGACACTCAATTAGTTCTACTTTAGACTACATTAATATCTGAAATCTACAGTGCTATATTGGAAAACAAAAATTCAGATATAAGACGTCTATTTTCAAATATCGATACGTCGACAAGCCTATATTTCTGGCATATGTCGTTCAAATGTGTTAATCTTGCCCATTTTTTGAATAATAAAATGCCTAATTCTTGTCAAATTTGGGATCACAGAGATTATCAATATATTTTTTTATCATAAATATTTCACTATAATAATGTCAATATAAATTATATATATATAATTTTATAAATGCGTTTAAAAATTAATAAATGTAAAAAATCTTAACACCACTGCACATTTATGTACTGAAATATGACTATATTCTAAAACATTAGAGCGAGAGGTTTAAAAGAATACTATTTTATCTAATAAAAATACTTTATGCAGTCATCAACTGTTTAAAATAAATATAAAGGATAATAAGGCTTCAAAATTATATAAATAGATTATCTACAACGTTTAAGGTATGTCCAGGATTATGCTTTGAAAATAGAAAAAAGCTCCATTTTGACCCACGCTGAGCACGTCCGCCCTTAAGGTATTGACATTCATTTTTGTCATTTGACATTAAGTTTCAAAATATTTTTTTTCTTATGATTTTGATTTTCTAAATTATATACGAAACACTGGTGTGGCTAGTCCTTACATACGGGCCAGAATTTTCTAGAACAATATTTCGATAAAATAATCATAATGGAAATTTTCCAATTTCTTACATGTGCAACGAATGGACTGGCCGGAAAATTTTGATAGAAAGATGCGTGGTCGAAGAAATGTTGAGAGTCGCAAATTGCAAAAGATTGGTGGCGTTGCCCAGAATGCACGAGTGATCGGCATCACCATTTAGAGTAGGATAGACCAGACGACGACCGGAGGAGGCTAGGGATCACCCCAGGCTGTTGCACCAGAGGTTATTCTGATGATCATGGTGATCGTCATGAAGATGGACTCCAATGCTTCCTTATTGTTTTTAAGATTATAGTAAAATTTCAACGCTGCATACTGCTTTTCTCTTCTCGAAGATATCCAGCTTGGAAAATAACGGAATTTTTCCTGACTGCCTTTCTACATATTATATTGTATCCATATCTATAAATCCGTGTGTTAAACAACAGATGAAACCAGGTAATTTGAATACCACTATAATTCTACTCTTAGTATAATAATATGTCGTCGCCCTCAAGGAAGAACTCACTAAATACAGTTTTTGCTCAAAATAAGTTATTTACACAGGCAATTTTGCAATTTTTAACTCTATCTTAGAAAAAATCACCAAAAATCTAACTATACGTTTTAAGTTAAAAATTACAAAAACAAAATATTCAAAAACTACGTGTCATTGTTCTCTAATTAGAGCAATTTTAAATTTTCAAAAAGTTTAAAAGCCTATTATCTCAAGATTTTACTTTTGTTGGTTGGTGAGTTCTTCCTTGAGGGCGACGATATTATATTAAATATCAATAATTTTATTTAAATGAATAATTTACTACCGCCTCATACAATTATGTACAATATAACCTTTTTATACGAAGAAAAAGTAAGTATAGCTGAAGATAGGTTACTAAAACTAAAGTTTAAATTAACTACATAACCCTTCATCTCCACTAATACTCTCTCTCTCGTCTCTGGCCAACCTTACCCGTTAAGTTTCAGCGTATCTGCTTTCGCTTCATCGATCTAACAGCAGACTCCAATTTTTATTCTTACTACTGATCGTTTTCTAGTGGGGTATTTGATGAGGATTATTTTCGAAAACCATTTCTTATTTAATTTAATAATATTTAAATATTCTTAACGTATAACCAGAATTAGAGAATTACGTCAGTTTGTAATTTCAGACAAATTGAAATATTAATTTCATTGTGATAGACATACCCAGTATTTAGATTTTGAGGCAGATATGGCGCTAAGTCCGTGATCAGTGACATTTAATAAAGTGTCTGGAATTCATAAACAGGATACAGACCACGTCACTTGTTACAGGAGTGTCACTCAGGCGTCTGACCTTAACCCAACATCACAGAAAAATGACATAAAAAACTAAAACATTAGGCCAATATGAACTCGTCACTATGCCATCTCAAGGATACACATGACTCATATTTGAATGACAGTTGTGATTTAAAATATAAATTATAACTTTAAATCTTTTGCATGTAACATAGTCAACACTCATATTATAATATTCATTTGAAATATTTTGTCAAATAAATGGCATTATTTCAACAACGGTCACTGTGGTTTTTGATTGTTCGACATCTTCATTGGTTTTTTGAAATAGGATGGATTGTTTTCTTTAAAATTTTATTGGATGTACTCCAATTATATTTTAAAATCATTTAAGTGTTTAATAAATTACTTTAAATGGTATAAAGGCAAAAATCTTTAAAGTAACAAAATCTCAATGGTCATATATAAAATTTCTCATGAAAAATTACTTATTTCTGGGATGGAAAATAGGATTTAATTAATGTGCCAAAATAAGATATAATGTAAGCCATTTTTTCTCCATGCTAATACTAATATATAACTCAATATTATATATAATATCTAATACAAGTTGTAATAATATTTATTCAACATATTAAAGAGATGGTTCAACATAAAAACACAAAAATTTGTGTTACATATTGATAAGTAGGTATAGAGAGAAAAAATACAAACTTTATTTTTTGTTTCATTTTACTTGCAAGATTTCTTTTTATGTCAGGCTGGTTTACAGGGTAGGTAACACATATGATGATGTTATAATCGATGCTATTAATAGACTGCAAAGGTTTTCAAATTTTTAAAATGGAAAACATGCAAAAAAGTGATAGAAATGTTGCTACCAACAACCTATGTATGCAAACAAGAATTTTCCAATATCACTAACATAAAAATAAGCTACAGAAATCGAAATTAGAGATCATTTCTCAAAACCTGAAATGTGTTTTTTAATTCAAACCACTGGAGACGTTTTACGATCGAGTTCAAATCAATTGGGTCCTTAATTTAGATCAAATACACATTACAGATACTTGGTTCAAACCTACCAAGTGTGAACTTAATACTTACATAATAAGTAATAATTGTATTAATGGATTGCTCTTTTTGCCGGTTCCATGTCGTCCATGACTGAGTTACGGTAGGCAATCGATGTTTATAATAATAAGTGTTTTCAGAATTATGTATGTTCAATAATTATAATGGTACATTCTTAAATCTTGAGAATTATTCGTTGAATAAAAGAAATAAGTAGTTAATTTTTAAAATAAAATATTGCTTTTTGCCTTTACTTATTCTGACTTCCGACATACAACAATAATCTAAAAAAATTCTAAATTAGAAACACCGTATTTTCTAATTATTGACGTCCTTAATTTTACAATATATAGGTACAACGAAATATTTCTCTGAAAAAATATAAGGACTCTTTATTTAATATCACATAGTGAGAGATAAAAGAGAGAATAAAAGTGAACCACAAGTTGGAAGAGCTGATTAAACAGCAAACAATCATAAGAAGTATCTTACAGTAGTAAGTCCCAAAGACTACGATGGGCGGGACATGTGGAGAGAATGCCTGAAGTTAGAGCGCCAAGGATCATGACGAAGTGGCTACCCTAACGGAAGAGACCCAGAGGCCGTCCAAGAAGGAGATGGGCTGACGCCGTAGAAGTGGACTGGCTTCATATAGGAAGACCCGGTAACTGGAGAAGTGTGGCGAGAGACCGGAGTGAGTGGAGAGCGGTTGTAGAGGAGGCCAAATCCCACCCCGGGATATAGCACCGTGGAAGAAGTGAGAGATAATATACATGATATAAGACTAAATTAGAATGTGCATTGAAAACTGTATAAGTAACTAAATGTTTTTACGATACATAATCACAATTTAAAATTCCACCGCCGACATGCTTTTAAATATTTTATTCAATTACTCTTAAAATCTACACTGAATCATCGGAGAAGAAAACAATTTTCTTTGTATTTTTACCCGACCTAAACATTCTAAACAGTGACATCTATTTTTTGTTGTTTTCCGGAAATTTATTTTCCCCGCTCGGATTAGTTTTTTTGCCGTTCCGGTTTCGCGCCGCGGCAGAAGCGATTCGGCGATTTTGCGGTCCACCGGAATGTGGGGGCAAGGTAGGCCACAGATTCAATCGCCGCTTTTTGTCTATTATTTACTACGCTTTCGGTAAGTGCCGAAGATTTTTTACGCTTTTTTTCTAAACAGCAGCCGATGACCGCATCCGTAACTGAAGTGCACGTATTTTTCACGAAACCGTCGAACGGCGGTGTCAAAATTTACCGTCCAACGGTTATTCGATTATTGGCTTGCGATTCGTTTATCGTATATTTAAAAAAATATATTGGCAATTATGCTAATATCTAAAACCATAGACATTTAAAAAAAAAAACCTTCTGTATTAGCATCTATGCTCCTTACTGCCCTTCAAAGGAAGAAGGAAGTAACTGACTCTCACACACTTTCGAGATAAATGACATAATGTGTTTTTTTGGTGAATTAATAAAAAACGGTGTTAATTTTTATTAGTAGGATGTTAAAATACAAATAAAGTAATAATAAACAAGCAGTAACTGCAATAAATGGGTGCAATTTCTGGCTTTTTGCTAAGAAATTTGTATTATTTTAGCAGATTTCCATTTTTTCACTAAGGATTTTAACGGTATTTTAGTGACAATACTGATTTTAAAGTGAACAGAATATATGGCTTTAAAAATTACCTAACGGATGGTATTCATAACTCAATTTCACAAATTTTGCGAGTTACTGCCTTCTTCCTTGGAAGGGTATCCTAGCGCACTGTCGAATTTTCAAATTCAAATTTATTTATTTACATATAATGAACATAACAAATTATAAATTTAAAGCGTTCACGACATGACATAAAATAAGTGTTAACATTTTTTTAAATAAATATACAGAGTAATGTGAGTTAATAATACAAAACGTAATACAATAATAAATAAAATAAAATAACAAAAATAAAAGTAGATGGAAGCACAAAGAGTGAACTATTGATAGACCCTATCTTAAAAATGTATAAAACAACGTCCACCTAAATTCACCCTCACGTAAGTGGAATATATTAATATGCGAAGTGATTTCATTAAACATGATTATTGTCCTACCAATTAGCAGTACTAATGGCAGGTTACTTCTTCACCTTGGGAGAACAAACAACAGATGTCCTCGATTCCTAAGATAATTATCAGAGATACACAAGCCAACACCACCAAGAATGGCAGAGTTTCCATTTACGCCGCGTATAAGTCGGAAAAAATATGTAGCTAAATGCAAATGCAACTCAAATTTAATGCACGATTGCGCAAATATATATTTTTATATTCTTCAGAAAATAGCAATTTTTAAATACAAAATCTTCCCTTATTTCAATAATTCAACTAAAATGATGACATTTAAAAAATACTATTACGATTTGCCTGATGACGTAGTTTTCAGCGCGCCCATATACGTCATGTTCCTTTTACAATGTGTATTTGATTAAAGATGATTTTTGCGAATGACTAAGAATCATACCTCGTAAAAAGCCTGTATAACCTCTATTATGTGGATGCTCAAATGTTTCACTTAGAAGCGAGAATGGTAGCTTACTTTATTTACCGAGTTGTGTCTAGGTTGATTTCAATATTAGAAAAAACTGTGGGGTAATAGGAGCCCACTAATTAGTATTTTTAGGTCACCTTTAAACTATATTTATGCACGAAGGGGGACTTGCTACGAGAAAGTTTGAAAACCACTATTGTTTAATATTACATAAAATGTCAACTGACTATTATGGTTACTCTAGTGCAGTTTCTTACAACAGTATTAAAACTTAATTAAATGGCTACCAAGATTAATGAAATACTAATCAGGTCATTTTGCATTAAATATTAATTAGTAGCAAACTACATATTCTGTTAAAAACGGCAAACATTTTAATACAATTTTAATCCATTCAGTCATCACTAAACACGTTCAACTTGTACCGGAACCAAAGTATTCAAATTACACAACTAACGTTACTACATATAGCTGTCTGTGAAAGAACATATTACGCTACCATTAAGAGCGTACTTCAGTGAAATGGCAAATAATTTTCAACAGTAGGTGCGACGAAATTTCGCACTCGGAGACCGATAGTCGAGGTGTGCGCACGTCGATTTGTTTTGTCATGGCGTCGGATGAATATATTCTTAAATCGTGTAAAGATGACTAAAAAACATTTCGTATGTACTTGAAAAAGAAAACATGTCAATGAATATACCTACTATTATTATTAGTAATATAACAATAAACACAACATTAAATGAACGCATGTTGAATTTTTATGACAAATTGTATTTCGTTCGGCACGCGTCATTTGCACAATCCGCTCATCGCCTAGCCACGATCTTTTAAGACCATGCCTCAACTGAAGTATAGCCTTAACCGTACACATATATACAGCCAAATGCACTGAACTAACATTATTTACAAAATTATTTATATTAATATTTAAAGAATGTCGCGTAGGTATATCATATTTGATTAACAACTGAGCAGGCTGCTGAAGATGGCAATAATTATTGTAACGCAGCTGCAGATAAAAAAAAACATAACAATGAACGGATTTCCCATGAAAATTTGGTAAAATCCATCTTTTCTTATATATTTTTTAAATTCTTTTATCTGACGTAATGCCGTGTATATTCGTCTGCTCGATTGATCCAAATTTAGAAGCCATAAAAAGTACTTAACAGTGTCAAGAGAATGTCTAAAAATCTATTCATCAAATAATCTATTTTGACATGAGTTTGACACAAAGCTCCCAGAGAGACAAACAATTCGTCGACATGCTTGTCATATTTATTATTACTATATTTTTTCACGTTTTCCAAACCTGGACGAAATTTAACATTAGATCTTTTACCTGTCACATTCAGATATAATAGATATTCACCTGAAAAAATAGCATACAAACGATCCCTAAAATTCCAGTTTAATCGTTGAGAGCTTTTTGAAAGCTTTCCTCCCAAAAACGGTTTTATGAAATCAAAAAGTTAAAAATACGCCAATGCAACATAACAAAAAAAACTCAGTGGCATGGTTAAGTATCTTGCAATTTAGATAAGCGCTTTTAAGATAAGACGTTTGCCGTTTGTCCAATGACGTCTCTTTTTCGAACTATGTATCCTACCCATTTTCATTTAGTCTTGTTTTCTGTTTTTGTTCTTATGCGTTATGCCTATCACACATATATATACTTATATAATATGCTATGTAATAATTGCAACTTTATATGCCCCTCTTTAACTGAGGGTTCATTTTTCGTACGTATCTAAAACATAACTAAAAATTAACTTTCGAAGTAAAATAGCTGCGGAGACGAATGGTGTAGGAATTAAAATCACCTGACGTGATTAAAAATCAAATCGTTTTATTCCTTTTGTTTTCAGTGTCTTGTAAGTGGGTTAAGTATAGTTTAAAACTTAACAGAGGTCGCGTCATCGTGTAATCATGTTAAACGCTTCAAAAACTTCAATAGCAATTTTCCACTTAATTGTACTGTTTCGTCACTATCCTTTGGCGAACTGAACAATGATTTGTTTTTTAATATGGAAATCGTTCCAAAGCATTTATTATTCAACGATGATTGTCTCCAATTAATTTGAAATTAGAATGATAGTTAATTTTAAATTTTGAATAGTTTTGAAAATGGAACAAAAAGTATTTTGAAACTAGAACAGGAATAATTAAAGAACTGCCATACAGACCATACAGTATGTAGTTTGATTGGCATAAGTACGTCAACAATGAAGTGAAGATAAATAAATCAGTAAATACATCAATTAATTAGAATTATATAGTATAGTGGTCAGAGTGACTTATATATATATAAAGAACGGAAGCGGGGGCATAGAGATGAGATTCAAACGAAAAAGCGTGGGCACTATGGGCCGCGGTGACAAGTCAGCTGATTTATATGACTTGCAGTACATTCCCTAAAGTCATTGTCAACTGTAAATTACCTAAAGCTTATTGACTTGTTATCGATAATGTATTATACTGTCGTTTTTTACTTTGATAATAATATGTTACTCGTGATTATCAGGGCTTTTTTAAAAGTATCTGGTCTGTCTTCCGTTGCTCTTCAAGACACGTTTCCGTGAGAAAAGTTTCGGTAATTATGATTCACGACTATTTATATCGACTTGTCCACAATAATATTCTCTGAATATTGATTAATTAATGTTACTCAACGACTTTAGTCTCTTTATCTACATTCTACCTTGACGATTTGCTCGAAAATCTAAAAGAAGAATAAATTAGCGATCAGTTTTAGTTTTAAGTTTCAGCCCAATGTGTAAATGCCTTGAAGGCGCAAAGACTTAAAGCGCGATACAGAACCCTACTTAGGCGCGTAAGTACGTCAGATACGCGCCTATCTTTAAGAAGCTAATATTGGCAACAGTAAGTTGAGGTAGTGCCTCAACTTACTGTTGAAAGGTAGTGCCTCAGAACATGCCCCCCACATCCTGAAGCGGGCCCCCATGCTAGGGTATTTGGCGGGCCCCCCTACTTATCGCTAAGGATAAAGACAGTGTGACGCTCTACAGTAGCGTTTTTCAAAAAACGTGTACGCGGTAAAATTAATGTGTATATTTTTAGTGTTTTTTTATATTTTAATACTTTCATCTATTTGAATTATGGAATTGTCGATTATCGATACACAAATAAAAATTGTATCGTACAAACAGATAATTTTAAATAATAATATTATTGAAGGAAAATAGCGCCTTTATAGACTTTTTTTACTATTAGAGAGAATTTTTGATGTGTATTTATATCGCTTATCTGGTCGACTCGCCACACCGGGCCCCATACTAGAGCCCTGTCAGCTCCCCGTTTGTGGGGGGCATGCCTAAGAACAAAACCATTTTAAATAAGGCCATGGCACGCCCAACTGAGTCTAGCTAAATTAACAACTCTGGGTGCCAAGAAAACCCAGATGGTTCTACATCACACTGTTAGATGCGATGGATCTAGAGCACTTCATAAAATTCATACAGCAACTCCTATAGGTACTCCTTAGTAGGCTACCCCCTGACCGCCCCCGTAAGAGACGGGCGGATAACGTTAAGCTCGAGATAGAGAATCTGGAGAACAGTTGTGCAGTCAGCCATTAACATACATGTTCTATAGCAGGGGAGGGCAAACTGCGGCCCGCCGGGTATTTTTTTGCGGCCCGCCATCATTAATTGTACTTTTGATTACGAATAACTCTTTTTTATAATTTTTTAAAAAATATTGACAATAGATTAAAATTTGAAGAATTTGTTGTTTCGTAAATGTATTATCTCAGTAAATCTTCCTTGCGTCTCGTCTCGCACTATGTAAGCACTATTTTCTACGTTGAACATCGATTTCAATAGATATTGATAATGTACCGACAGAGCTACAACTTGAGATTATTGATCTGTAGTGTGACACTGATTTAAGAGAATTGCATCGTCGTGAAGAAATCTCCAAATTTTACAATGCCCTTAATTCAGACAAATTCGACCAACTTAAAGATTATGCAAGAAAATGTTCGTTATTTTTGGATTAATCTATATATGTGAACAAACATTTTCGATCATGAACCTCAATAAAAATTCTTTACGATCAAAATATCTCCGATGCCCATTTACAAGCAGTTTTGAGAATATCAACTACAAATTTAACACCTGAATTAAAAAAAAATGTTCAAAAATGTACAACAGTTTCATTCTTCTTAATTTTTTTGTCATGTTTATTTTTCGTGATAATAAATAGTGTATATCTAAAAGTGGTATTTTACTTGCGGCCCGCCGCTCATTTTGAATTCTTGAATTTGGCCCTCCATCCAAAAAGTTCGTCCCCCCCCTGTTCTATAGCCTCAGTTTACGTAAATAAGTTTGTTAACGCTATAATATGTATGGATTTATTAACACAGTATCTGCACTACGACTCACAGTGAATACATACATATTGGTTATATCCAGGAAAAATCTTAATTCCTGTCTACACTAAATTTGAGTTGGATTTAGCAGCAATTACAACTAAGCTACAACAAAAGTCAATTATTTAGCTTTTAGGAAATTAGAGAATGTATCTTCTGATCTTGTCTTGATTAAAATAATGATAGAAAATAACCAAGGCATTTAAAAGTTTCAACAAACATGTGTATATGTATGTGTGTATGCAGGAAGGTTTTTCTACTATACGTAACAAATTATTTCCTAATCATATAGGTAGTATCGGAAGAATAAAACAGTCATATTTACACGATCTGGACTTATAATTACGTGTGTAATTATTTCGTCAACAGATAATTATTAATGTAGATAAAAGTCATCAAAATGATTACTACTGACATAGCAATAAGGCTGCATGTATTTACAACATTTTTGCTCTCTTCTAATAAAATATATATCACATAATAAAATTTACACTGCAGTTAAAAATCTAGCCTTACTTAACTTCACCATGTTACGCCCTAGTACTGGGGTATAATAGGGCAAGTGCAAGGTTGCGCCTCCCGACAAAAGAGACCTGCAATGCGTAGATCGTTTTTTAGCAACGCTGAAAGGGGTAGAGGTTTTCCCATAACGACAGAACCCCTGAGATTGTGCAACAAGGGTACTGAGTGTTGCACTTTCTGTCAGCTTCGTGTGAAGCATCTCTTTGTAACTACTTCAATCAATGAGAGCTGCCGTGCCCGTTCACGATGTCGAGTGTTTGTAATGCGGTCAGACCAATGTATCCATAAGATTCGGCAGAGACATCGATTCTCAAAGCTTTTGAAGCTGTCTCTTGGCTATGTCTCACAGTCAAAAAATCTACAACCTACTTTGAAATAAGAGTGCGTATTGCAAATATGCGTTCATGTATTTGACCTATTCTGCTAACGTGTCCACGTTCAATGGCTTTAAGCTAACGCCCATGGTCCACGGATGCTAAAACTATGTCGATTTCTATACAAGTCTTCGACTTAAGTTTAGATCTTCCGACTTTATATTTTCGTCCCGACATACTGACGTTAGACTATTAGAAAAATTTACCACATGACAATGCCATCTGTCAACGTTAAATAACATTTTGAGGCACATCCAAGATTCTGTTGTAGAACTGTAAAATAATTATGTATCCTATCCGACACCATACTTCTTCATACCTTTCCGTAAATTTGTCATAAATTAATTTATTGTACATAATGTCGTTTCTTTAACTTTCTATATAGGTACTAGAAACGCTAGTACCCCACTGTAAGAATCTATCAAACTATTATGAGAGTATCTTACCATTTGTTTGCGTTTACGACCCGATTAAGATAAAAGATTCCTTTATTTGCGTGTCAGTTTATTTTTTAAATTTAGAATTTGCATTTACGAGTACCTCACCTCACCTTACCCTTTTTCATACGTCTTCTCTCTGCCCCATTCTCTCCAACATATTTATACTTATATAAGTTTTCTTGTGCTTTAAAGATAGACAGACAAATAAATCAAAACATATATAAATATTATAATGCATTTCTAAAATGTATAGAAGCTCACTTTATTATACTTTGAATATCACGATGTAAATCATTAGCACAAAAAGGCTGTGTATGCTTAACAAACGACGTCGAGCAATTAAGAGCTATGTTAACTTGTTAGTTTGTTCCATATGCAATAACTGTACGGTGATTTTTTCCTTGCAAAACAATGATGCCGAAAGATGATATGGCATCTTCCGCGAGCAATTCATCTTCCACGCAGGCCGAGTTGCATGGTAGGTCACCGATAGCCGTGGGCTGGACACTCTGCTCCGCGCATTAACAGGGTTGCCAGCTAAAGCGATAATAAAGTTAACTAAAGGAGAACGTGATTATACATTATGTGTACATTTCAAAAAAGTGTAAGGATTCAATAAAACAATTTATGAATCTTCACAGCAAGACCTCATTTTGCCAAAGGGCCCCTAAATCCAAATCCAAATATATAAAATAATAATTATAATCTCGGTCTCCAAATTTAGTATTTATGTTTGAAATCTATAGGAAAGCTTTTATAATTTAACATATCAATGATAATACCTAGTCTCACAAAATCTCACATGTTTTTTTTCAATATTTATAAAATTTACAATATAATGTACTATGTCCAATTATCACAAGTCATCTTACGATTTTTTTATGTCATTCACTATCTGCACCGTAAATGCACCTAATTGCAACATAAATAAGAAAAATGAAAGACAATTACATATGAATATAAATATTATTAACAAATAAATAATAAATATAATATCTCTAAGACTGTTAATGATGAATAATAATCTACTGTCTTTTTTTTAACCATGTCCGATCCTATTAAGATCATAATATGAAATAAGAATGGATAGCCACTTGCCTAACTCATTTAGTGCTAACACCGCGACTGGCGCGTTTGGAGTCGTTGGCCATTAGAAGTAATTAACGTGTTATTTAAATGTGGTATTTAAAAGGTAATTAAAAGGTTAGCAGTGATTGTGTTTTAACCTATTAGGTCCATACTCTGACTCAAACACAATTTAAAAACCAATATGACGTGTATATTTGTCAAACTTAGAATTTGGATCCCATCCCACGACATTATAAGCCAACGCGTAAGCCGCTCGGCCACCGTGGGTTTAAAATGTAATTGTAAAATGTATTGTAATGTACTGATATTATCAATACAAAACTTGATAAATTATAAACATATTATATTACAGACTTAATCTATAAATATCTTGATGATAATTTCATTTCAATACAGATATGATGTGACATATTATTGTATACAATTTCTAACGTGAATAAATTTAACTTAATTAATAAATGTATTATTATTAAAAATATCCGGTACGCGTGATGACCCTGCTATTTTCTCTTTATTGCCTTGAACCTCGTTCTAGCATTTTCCCACAATATATTATTGCATGTCTCGTCATGACCGTGCCACGGCCCGTTTCGCTAGTAGGCGGAATTAAAATTATATAAACCAAATTATAATATTAAGATACATAATATAAAGAGCAAAGTTCAGATATTATTTACGACACCCTCTTATGAAAGTTACTAGAAAGAGATACTCACTCCGATAGTATTATTTATATGAACTAGTTTATATTATATCCTTTCACAAAGTTTACATAACATATTTTTTTCGATTTTACTACCCAATACTGGAATAGGTTTAAATACACGCACGTACATTATAACGCATGTACCTACACATACATGGATTTGCTGCCAGCAATAGCATATAAAATTAAACTATCGCATAATACTGATTGTCACAGCAATCTCATTTTTTAAATGTCTGCGAGACGCGTTTGTTGTTGCGTGTGCGGTGTAGTTTGTATAGTTATACCGCGTATGCGACTATCGCATGAAAATTCAGAAGCGACTAAACTTTTTTGATCCAACTTGCACAACAATAGTTTTTACATTTTTATTCAATTTTATTTTTACGGTCGCGACAATACGTATAGCTAGCAAATATTTTAAAGGCGCTGGGTCGAGAGAAATCGTGTCCGGAAATTTGTACGTATGCAGTTCGCCGTATCACACTTCACCGTGAAATGTTGTATCGGAAATATATGGTCGTATATAAAAGACCGTCCAACCTCTTTGGGTCGTGTAGTATTGAGATAAATAAAATAAATAAATAAAATAAAAATAAAAAAGCCTTTTTATTTCTTACAAACAAAAGTAAATGACAGTTAATTGACTACATCTAATGAATATATATATAACCTATGAATATATCTATTATTTATATATATATCTATCTATGATTGTATTATCTACTTATTTTCAAGTTTATATAATATTAATTATTATTATTTTTTTATATTTTTGTGTAATACATATATATATTAAGATTTTTTATTATGTATAATACTATTAGATAATGTTTATAAATTAAACAGTGATATGTAATTAGTTTGTTTGGTTTGTGAGAACCCCTCTTCGGGTGAAGGCCTCCTCCAAAGAGTCCCACTGGACTCTGTTTTTGGCTATTTGTAACCAATTTGGGCACGCTGTCTTTATGATGTCGTCTTGCCATCCCGCATGGGGTCTTCCTCTATACCGTTTCCCTTTTGGGCCGTTCCATGAAGTAATTATTTTTGTCCATCTCTCATCTTGTAGTCGCACTACATGACTCGCCCATTTCCATTTAAGTCTTTGAGCATGGATTAGAGCGTCTGTGGCTTTTGAAATATTTCTTATTTTTGTGTCTTATTTTTTGTCTTTTGTTGATATTTAGCATACTACGTTCCATGCCGCGTTGGCAGCTGGTGATTTTGTTCTTTAATATGCTAGAATATTAAAGACCCTCCAACCTCTTTGGGTAGTGTAGTAATGAGATAAAAATCATGTCTAAATAAAACACGGTTCTTGTCGTTGTACAGGAAGCCAGCGGCAAACAAATTTTGAAAATAGCCGATACACCTACTGGATTATTTGTTAGATTAGGTTTTCTTTCTTGAATTCATGAATTTTTGCGTATTTGTTGCGCGATCACATACATAGAACACACACGTTGCATCCCTCTTATGCGCCTTGCACTTAACCTCTTATCCCCGTATAGGCAATTCGCTCTCACGCTTCTTAACCCAGTTTAAGACGATATCAATTAAACTCATATAATACACCGGCTTTATCGAAATAGTTACCTACCAATCCATATTGGTATTCAAATCGGCACGTTCTTTAGCTATGAATATTGTTACTCTATATAGATTTGCTTATGATATGAAAAAAGCTAAAAATAGATATCATTGAGCACATCGACACGAATGTTGAAATGTGGCACTACCACCTGGTATTTTCTTCGGTTTTCAGACGTTTATCATTTTATATCAGTTAAAATATATATGTAAATGGTCAAAATTTAGATTCCGGAATGCGTTGTTGTCTGTCTAATTAAGATTGTTGCATCTGTCATTCTATTGTGTTAAATGCATGCTTTTTGACGTTATTTCGATTTAACGTACATAATGTAATATACATCTCAATCTTAGCCTTTTAAGTGAAGTTATTTATCTTCATTGTTCCCCAAATTTCCAGAAACATATATCACCCATAAAACGAGGTACTAGTATAGTTACACTATAGTATTTTCATTTAAAAACACCAAAGGAAGCCTTGCAGTAAAAACTCGCAAGCATTCTACGATATCGCATGCCACCCTAATGTTTACCGAATGTGTTTACTCAAGTATGTGTGTACACAGCTTTACAATGTCAATATTGTTTAGTGTGTCAGTAGTGTTTCATTTAAAAGTTTAAACACACACACACACCAAAACACTCGTATGTTGGTCACTTCCACAAACAATATACAAGTACATTATGACGTAGGTATACAGTATGCACAATAGCAATATAATACAGGTACCGCTATGAACCGATCAGTTTTACAAGCCATACTCAGGCCCTAGAGGCAAGTTTTTTATATGCACATAGTACCTACATATGTACTATCGATAGGTATTTATATACAGCGCCAGAGAAATGAATTATTCCACTGCACATGGGTGCAAATGAGGTGTAAACGTAAAACAAAACATATTGTATGTGTAGTAGATATATCAGAGTTAAACAGATGAATATAAAAACAATAGTTACTCATGAAACCTAGGTCTGAGACGGCGTATAGTACGCTGTTATGTTCTCTTAATTCTTTTCTATGGTATGGAAGTATGGACGCTAAACCAAGAGATGTCACGGAGACTTAAAGCTTTCGAGATGTAGCTGTATAGATGCATACTCAAAATTCCTTGGACTGACCGGGTGACAAATGTTGAAGTTCTCAATCAAATAGGGAAGGACCGAGAAATTCTACGTAGTATCAAAACCAGGAAACTACAGTACCTCGGCCACATTATGAGAGGACAAAAGTACAGCATTCCCCAACTTGTCATTCAAGGAAAGATCAAAGGTAAGCGTAGCAGCGGACGTCGCCGCATTTCGTGGCTTAAGAACACCTGTGATTGGTACGAGTGCAGCTCCACTGAACTGTTGCGGGTAGCAGACGACAAATCCAAGATCGCCTTGATGGTGGCCGACCTCCGCTAGAGGATGGCACAATAAGAAGAAGTCTCATGAAACATAATAAAACGATCATACCCTATTGTAAGGGTAGATGACGGGGCACAGATAAACATTATACAGGGATGCAACATCAACTCAAAACACGAAAATTTTATGAGAACAGCAGTATGGTTTTAAATAAAACTAAGCTAAACTATTAAACAAACGGATTAATCCAAGCTACCAATATTTTGAAATGTTTAAAAAATATTTCACGATAAAGACCTCTCATCTCGTTATCCACCAAATTTATCCATCGGATGTCCAGTTGCTGAGCGACATGTCCGACCATTGCCAATTCATTAGTTTGGTGACCTCTATCTTGCGTTCTCTTGTCTGACGCCTTATATAATGGTTTCTTTTTTCTTTGAAACATGTACATATCTTTAAACTTAATGTACGGCTTTCATTTGGGAACTCCTGCATCCTGTCCTAGAGATCTCTTGGATATTAGGCAAAAACAACAATGTCGTATATAAGGTGCAAATGACCAAGGTATTGGCCATTAAATCGATTCTTCTGTCTCCACAGTCAAATATGAAATTAATTATAGGTATACATTGATAAAAATACTACTATGGCTGTCAGCTGATCCGTGTGAACTAAGTTCTCAAATTAATATCATTTATTTATTTAATAATTCACATCACAATCAGCAGTTTTGACGATGATAAAGGCAAAAAATAAGTTGTTCATAACATAATAATTATATTCTTTTGCATACAAAATTCATACAGTCAAATTACTTGTTTTTTTCACCAAAAGTCTGGAATACTTGTGTAAGCATTTATTTTAACCGTGTTGGGTTAAATAAAAAGGCTAGAACGATCGAAAAAATGTATCACTCGTTTCAATTCACTTCGAAAACTCACTCCACCATTGTATCTTGTTGGAGAACTTAGTGCCTCGGACAATAATACCTACCTTTCTGTTATAATATTTTACCTTTGTGCCACTATACTTCTGTCAAACTCGCAAATAAACACGCAATCTACATCATCCCCAGACTTCAGTTCTTCACTCCTCCATCGCTCTCACTTCACCTACTACCAAAGTAGTGACCTCAACAACGTCCCTAAACTACCTACTAAACTAATTTATTTTGTATAGTACTTTTGTTAAGATCCCAAAATCATTGAATTAAAAATATTGTCCATGATTTTAATCCTTAATAATCCAGTTATATTATATTTAAAATTATCTTGTACCTTTTTTGAATTATATGTACGAATGTTCGAAATATTATACGTATTTAAAATCACATGTGTAAGGCGTTGAATAAAAAAATTCATTGGGCTCATTTCACTGCACTTGTAAGTGTATAATATATGTAATATAATTTTTCATTAAGATGGCATACTTTTGATACTAAGTATGATCGAGCGAGTATGCAGTATAATAGTTTTATAATACTTATCTCATATGAATATTGAACTGTTATTATTAACGATTAGATATTATATTAAAATTCTGCACTTCGTATGTATAATATTATATAAGCTTTGATAATCTAGAATAAACAATATTATACACACAACATAATAAATTCTCCCTTTAATAAATCCCCGTTCATTGCGACACCGGCAAGTGCGATTTCGTTATATTATAGAGGTTTAAGGGATAAAGTCCACTAAAGCGGACTTGCGGGGCGCTCGCGCATATTCTATGTGAATCATCGAAAATACAACGTAATCAAATACGCCAGCGCACACTGGATTTGACGACGAATTGTGCGCGCGTGCCCCATGATTCATCGTTTTTTGGCTTCTCAGCGATACGAATCAACGAAAATACAACATAGTCCATTCATTGAACACGGCAAGCAAAATCACGCTCCCCGAAGCATCGTCGATAGACGGGCGAGAAGTCATTATTTAATAACAGTGAACCCATTGTTTAGTTTGCTGCGTGTCCAATATTTCGCTGGTAGAATGATGTCATCGTGAATATTAATTACAAGCCCCGAGAAATAATATAATATTTTTATTGCTTTGTTATGAGAGACGCTGATAATAATTATTTTGTGCTTCTTGGGCCCCTTATTACATAGGTGAAGGGTAATGCGCGGGTGGGAGGGGGCCTACTCAGTAGTGAGCGCACCGAGCGCTTTTTTGGTGGGCTTTATGCCTTACGCAACTCTACAACTGACACCTCATTGTCTATAGTAAAAATATAACAGAAAAAATACTTATAATAAAAAATAGCTACATTAGAAATAAACTGAGTTTGAATGAAGTTTGATTTATACCCATGTGTAAGTGGCCGATTCATTTTATTTTTTCACATAAATTAATAAAAATGAGAATGATTGGAAAGAAAACAATGCTTAGCACTATTAACAAAGTAATTTCACCATGATCTCATACGTTTTACGGCAGTTTCATATTTGGCAGACTAATTAGATTTATGAAGCGGAAAGGCCATAAGAGCACCATGATTTGCTCTATTTTAAATCTCGCTAACCCATTCATCAAGTCTTTACTATTAGAAACAGCAATCTCGTATTAAATTCACATTATTATTTATATTACAATATTATTTACTACATTAAACTTATGTATTTCCAAGATTGAACATAGATATACAATATTAACAATAAATGTCTTAAATAGTATAAATTATACTAGATTTATTTTTGACTGATTTTATCAATGTCATTTGTAAATATAAATTTTTTATATTATCAATGGAAAAAATGCCAATCCCATGACCAGTCCCGGGATCCCGGAATTGTCAAATTGTAATCCTGGGATCAGAATTTTGGCTCGGGATTGGATTCCCTAGTCTGTCTATGCTCATGTTTAGGGCAAAAACAATGGCGAGTCAAAAAATGTCAGTTGTCTAGACTCTAGAGATCTTGATGCTATGTAGGGGTTACGATGGCGCTCAGCCCTTTGCTGAACTATCAAGTTAAAAAAATCATGTTAAACCTTAATAATATAATATAACACCATGCTATCTGCTGTGTAATAAAAACTAATCTATATGCGCCATATTATAAAAGATACAAATACCAACTCGTGTATCCCTTCAACGTTGCCCGAACACATGTCACATACACAAGCAACCTTCTGATATAAAATAATAATAAAATAGTTGAACGAAACAATTAACAACTACACCCTTTATATATTATCGCGATCGATTTTTAATATCATTTTTCTTTTGTCAGGAATAAACATAATGAGTTGAATCACGCGGGATTATTTGACTTAAATACACAAGTCATGTAGGTTATACTGCGCATGCGCACCGCCATGCTACTACCAATTATTGCGTGAAAATAAAATTCAGAAGCTTCTGAACATTCTTGATACATGCATGCAATCTTGCAACTTTCACGATAATACACATGCATTTTCTTGTTATGGCTTTGATAATACGCACTGTCAACAGTAATTCTTTGCACGCGTAAACAGAAGTTATATTGCTACGAATGCCATTTATTTTATTTATAATTTATTAATACTTATTTATATTTTTTGTATTTACACATTTCCACTGTTTAATAACTTACTATCTATCTCTATACTGATCTATCTCTTTTTTATGTAATACTGTTTAATATTTCTTTTTTTTCTAAATGTCATGTTGTGAACGTCTTAAACTTATAATTTGTAATGTCGACAATATGTTAAAAATAAATAAATTGAATCGAATTGAATAAAGAGTATTATATATATTTTAAATTGGTTTGCTTTCTCAAATCCTTTGTTTATGCTAAAATGTATCTACCGCAATCAACCCCATTGGGTTACTCCATTTACTTGTATTATTATCAGCTATCCGTTTATTGAGAAATGAGTAATTTGGATAAGTAGTCTTGACTACTGAAAGAAGCGTCAGTTGTTTTCAATGGTATAATAGAATTATGGTGAGAATCGTCGTAGGCTTGAAATAAGGATATTCACATTACAACCACCCACAAGAAACAGTAACAATGTATATTATAAACAATAGAACATTAAACAAATTGTTTCTTTATGCGCTTGTTAGATGAAGAGCATCAAGCCTACGTAGAATAGGTAAGCACTGAAGTAATCGATTGCTTTATATTAAGATGTTCGATATAGAATCAATAATGCGACAATTTACCGTTGGCTATTCATTTGAATATTTAATATACCTTGTAAGTGATTTGTATTTCTAATAATTTTAACATTAAACTCCAATATGAAAAGCAAAAATAAATAATTACAAGATAAAAAGAACTTTTTATATACAACGTTTTTAAATTTTCTGTTATGCTCAATATGCTCAAACTTGTACTTGATATGAAGTAAATAAAAAACAAACAAACAAATATAGAATACTGAAATGTCATTTTGACATTTCATTTTGATTTCCATAGTAACGCACGTATATATTATTAATTTAGTTGCTAGGACCACCCCCTTAGCAACCGATAATAGTGGATTGGATTACGGATTTCTTCCGAAATAACTTTTCATACAAAACAGAATTAACTGAAAATGAATTCAATTCTGCTTAATAATGGCTAAAAGTATTAAAAGAATGCATTGGTATCGTGTTCTGATATATTCTAAAAGTTTCAAATGTGTAGCTAGTCGGGAAGTTAGTTAAAAATCGATTGCATGATTTGTACTGGACAAACAAGAATACGAGCTAATAAAAACGTTGTATAATTAAAGATGTACTCGTAATAACTCTGAGTATTTGAAATGAACGCGTATAAATGCTTAGTCCATCGTTCCCGCACATGTTGCAATCAAAATAACATTTCAGTATTCTATATTTATTTTGTTTGTTGCAAAACAGCAAAAAAATGATTTGTTGACAATTGCCTTATTTGTCCTAAATTATTAATACATAGAATTGTCAAGTTTATATGATTCAACAGAAAATTTTAAAACGTGGTATATAAAAAGTTCTTTTTACGAGTATCTTGTAATTATTCTGTATCTTAGTAACGCATGATCTCCCTACTGCCTCAGGACATTACGAATCTTATCATTGTTTGTTCAGTAAAATCTAAATCGATATTTAAAAAAATATATACATTTACATTATACATGATTACGTATATTTTTTTGATTTTGCTATGACTGATTTGGAGGCCCTCTTTCAATTTTTTTGACAAATCGGCTGAGTCATTTGCGTCAAATAAAATCCCCGCTGAACCCGCGGGAACCCAAGGTTTACTCTGAATCCTATCTTGAAACATAATAAATATATACTTAAATAAGTATTCATGTGTTTATAAGTTTGTTTCAAATTATAGGTTCTGTCTGTACCAAAGGTACAAAAAGATTAGTATGCTGAAAACTACCCCAAGAGTATCTATCTATCTTAGAGTAATGAAACGAAAACCACTGTGTTAAATGTCTAGTAAAAAAACAGTTAAAATGTACCTACGTCTTATTTTTGTACCATTTTTATTATATAACGTCAGCGATGAGTTCGGCCATTTTCTGGAGAAATATTTATTGACTTTCCAGTCTCGGGCCAACGTATTTTGTTCATTTTAACAGGGTCACTTCTTGAATTATGTGGTAGGTACTTGTGTCACATGCGGATGGTTATCAAAAGGGAGAGGCTAATGATTTAATAACCAATCTGTATTCGCATCACCTTTTCATGTAGAGTAGTGAAGGACAGTGCCTATTTGACTTGTAAAGACTACCTCTCCTATTCAACTTGACCCCAAAAACGTAAATAGAAGAAAATAAATTGACGTAAGTACGTCATTTCGTAATTTTAGCATTGATTTCACATAACAATGAAGAAGGGTAATATTTTTTTTAATTCCAAAGAATTTGAAACGGTCCACGAATATTGAACATTTAAAACATAGATCTGTCCTTGAATCATCACTACACGAAAAGTAAGCGAAAAAGCAGTTGATAATTTATTGTAAAGAATTGCATATAATTGTATACTTACTTTTATAAATTATGTACAAGTGAAGTTTTTATTAGACCTATATTTTCTAAGTAAGTATAGTACTTACTTAATAAGCACAGTTATAAAATATTTTACAAAATTATTGTGGTTTATAATTTTCATCTTAAAAACATACTTTGGTGTTAAAGTGTCAACAAAAAGAAAATAATATAATATTAACAGTTATTCAGTTATTGGTGTCATTTATGAAGTATTTAGGTGTATTAAATTAAATTTATTCTTCTGTTTTATTTCTAATTTGTCATCAAAATCAATCGTGCATAAACATAATAAAATGTTCTAACTGGAAAATACAAACTTCTGTAGAATACATTTATTGTTTATTTAATAATTAACGAATCATGGCTATTTCAAGAAACCTAGATACCTGTTATATTTTTTTGTTGAAATAAATCATATAGATACAGCATCTTGAAAATAAAAGCGCCCTCAAACGATCCTGCTCATATGTATCTCGCTTAAACGTTCCTTATGGTCATGAATTAAAATGAATAATCATTAACTTATTGTTGAAAATACAACTTTTAATGTTCAATATTAATTTTTTTATGCGAAAAAAATTTGACACTCGTATCGATTTTTTATTTTTACATTTTAATCTTGCACTGAACAAATAAGTATGACTATTTTGTCGGATAATCCATAGCATACCTAAACTATTATGGGTTGATTTAGGCAAGGTTTATTTAAATTTTAAAAACTAACACCATCTGCAATTTGTAATCTTAGTTCAATAAAAACCAATCAGTATGTAAGTATGACATTTTAGTGTGCACTATTTATGTATTTATGTCAAATCTTAACTCAGGCTTCACCTCTACTACTGTTATATTATACCTAACCAATTTGTAGAAAAAAATGTAACAAAGATAGAATGGGGACGGCATTCTGCGTCTGCCTTTGCCAAATATAATATTGCGTAAACTTTCTGTGACTTCACCAAATAACCAATAATTCTCTGCAGTATTAAACAGTATGTAATCATTAATATGCATAGTCAATGGTAAGATATGAAATCTGATGTTATTCAAATATGCAATACACAAAGGAATCACAATAATATGACAAACTCCATTTCTGACTGTTGACGAAAATTCGTTATTATTGTTAATAAAAAAAAACATTTACACTCTAATTACAAAAATAGTGAAATGTATTCATAAATATATGTCAATTCAAGATACTTAAAGATGTGTACAAATTTTAAATTTAAAAATTTTTGACGTTCTATCACGTTTTAGGTGTAAGTAGTCGTACTTTCTTTTATCTCGAGAGAAAATATTTATCTTGCAAGTATTATTGTCTTCGTGTTTTCCGCCTCATTGTTTTATTATCTCAATTATATGTGAATGTGACCTTCATGGCAAGGTCGCAACAAGGCAGATTCGCTAGTAAAATTTAAAAATACTAATGTACCCGTAGATAAAATTTGTACTTACACGTTATTCGCTTTAGGCAAAAAAAAATCTACTCAATTTTAATATTTTTTTATACCATTGGCAACGTAATTATAATAGACTCAACCACGGCGCTTATATAAATGTTTATCTGCCCCCTAAAATGTATACCTTGCGAATACGCCCAAGTCACGGAAACCGAAGAAGATTCTAGAAGGAAACCCAGGGGGGAAAAGGCCAGTGGGAAAGCCACGCACACGATATATTACAAAAGATGCCAACCAGCTGCTAAAAATCTGGAACTGGAAAAGACGTGTGGAGGACCGTTCCGGCTGGAGGACGGCGGTGGAGGAGGCCAGGGCTTGACTTGAGCTGTAGCGCCATCGAAGAAGAAGAATATTCCTTATGTGCAGACACAATTAAATCCATCTCAATTATGTGAGTACGGAAAAATATAACCCCTTAAGTTTATCGTTGAGTCCTGCATCCTGCGGGACTTTTTACTATCCGCCAATTAATAGTGCATAGGTACAAGTATGTAATTTGAATATTTTTATAATATAGAATATGTTTAAAACGATCAAGAGTGATATAAGAATTATTATTAGTAAACTTTTGCTTTATTGCAAAGAAGAAAAAGAATCGCACCTAAAAGTTTAGTTCAAAACGTTTTTTTGGTAGACGTTTGAAATTTATGCATTTTTTGGCAATGCTTTATTCCAGTAGTTTTCGAACAGGCCGGAGTGACTAGGAATTATGATACTGAATGAAAATATCAATGCCGGTTTTTTGGTATGTATTGTTGGATACCGGTATTCGTTGAAATATATAAAAAACCAGAAGTATTTATTAGTACATATTATTATAGCTATTAAAATTTCTTTAAAACATAATTTTAGAGCAAAAACCTACATTTATTATGTTAACATTTAAAAAAATGTATTGATCATAATATTATAATATTGTGGAACTGGTGATTTTTACAAATAATTTTAATTTATTTTATAATTTTAACTATAAAAGCTCTCCAAAGGGCTAGTTCGTCAAGTGCAAATAAGTCTGGCTGCAGGAAGAGTTTCTTAAATTCAACGCTTATGCAATATGATTGAATAAGCTTATACTTATATTATTTCGGTATTGATAAATACTGGAATACCGGTTTTGAAATACCGGTATTTCTATCCCCAGAAGTGACCTCGTGTCTCAGGTTAGATACACAATTTGTGAAAGCTTGCGGAAAATGCACGACTTCAATAAGGTTTTCCCATATTACATCAAATATCGAATGATGCAAAAAAAATCTTGGTTAGATGTTTGCGTGGTACTAATTATTTAAACAATTTAAGAAACCACCACTTACCAGCATAAAATCATTAGGTATGTACAACATATAATAATAATAATAATATATATATATATACATTATTTAGTTAGGTAGGGATTCATTAAGATTAATAATTACAAGATGAAAAGAACTTTTTATATACAACGTTTTTAAATTTTCTGTTGAATTATTATGCTCAATATGCTGAAACGTGTACTTGATATGAAGTAAATAAAAAACAAACAAACAAATATAGAATACTGAAATGTCATTTTGATTTCCATAGTAACGCACGTATATATTAATAAGTAAATAATAACTGAAAATGAATTTAATTCTCCTTAAAGATGGCTAAAAGTATTAAAAGAATGCATTGGCATCGTGTTCTGATATATTCTAAAAGTTTAAAATGTCTAGCTAGTCGGGAAGTTAGTTAAAAATCGATTGCAAGATTTGTACTGGACAAACAACCACCGGACAAACAAGAATACGAGCTAATAGAAACGTTGTAAAAAATACATTTTAACGGTTCCTCTAACCAAAAAAAGGTTGGGAATCACTGCATTATAATTGTGTCGAGACAAGCTAAGTTGGAAGATTAAAAGGTATTTTAAACTGTTGCGTAGGCAGAAATGCTTGTTTCGGCTGTTTCAATTATTCAAATACATCACTATATTTCTATGGCATTTTTTTTTACCTAAATAGAGTCACGTGTTGTTTCAGGCATTCATTGCAGTCATATAATATTATAACAATCTCGTTAGCACACATTACGATGAAAAAAAGGAGATTACAGCCAATTCTAACACAATTAGATTAACTTCGGCCGGCGACTGGTTTAAAATTGCACGAAAAAAATATGTTAATTTCAATTCGGCAACTTTGTTTTACTAAACAAATTTGTATAAGAGATAAAATAAAAAAAAATGCAAACATCCCAACCGATTTTCAAATAAATAATTAACATACGATTTACGGTTGAGTCAATAGTAAACATTTTATGATATTTCTATTTATAGATTCGTTTAAATATTATTATCTTTGAGAGTGTGAACAAAAAGTATTTACATTCCCGGACAAAATTACATGAGTGGCGAAGGCTCCATACTAGGCGATTATTTAATTTAAAGACTAAAAAAGGTAGATCAAAGACATAATAAAGTTAAAATAATTACAATATAAAAAGAACTTTTTACATAAGTACCTACAACGTTTTTAAATTTTCTGTTGAACCATATAAACTTGACTTGACTAGCTAAAACGATCAAAAAAATTTGTACTTGACATGTCATATTGATTTTCATAGTAACGCACGTATATATTAATAATTTTGTTGCTAGGACCTCAGACCCCTAGCAACCAATAATGGTGTCGAAATAACTTTTCATACAAAACAGAATTAACTGAAAATGATTTCAATTCTGCTTAAAGATGACTAAAAGTATTTTAAAAAAATGCATTGGCATCGTTTTCTGATATATTCTAAAAGTTTCAAATGTCTCTAGCTAATCGGGAAGTTAGTTAAAAATCGATTGCAAGATTTGTACCGGACAAAGAACCACCGGATAAATAAGAATACGAGCTAAGAAAAACGTTGTAAAAAATATGCTGACCCATCTGTCGTCATTATTGAATTTAGAATTCGTATCAAAGGTATGCGACAGTGCCATCGGTCTTCAACTATTATATTTATGCGGTTATTTGTTAGGAATTCAGATTTATTTTGTATGACTGTCAAATCACATGACCTCAGCCCAGTCTACCGAAATGTACGCAATACGGTAGGATCTGTGCATAATATTATTGCCTATGAATGCAGGTTTGTCCAAAGTAATTAATAAGGTTACAGGCAGGTACTTCCTATTATTCTTTTGGGCTGTAATCGCGTATTTTTCCTCCTTTTTCCTTTGACGTATCGGGCTTCTTACAGAGGTCATTTTCAAGAGATGACGTCGATGAAAGAAGAAGGCAGAACACGCGCTGACATCTCAACGAAAACAAACAACCGTAAAAGTCTAGTATTATATACTGACATGTATGTACATCCTGTTTTAAAGAATAAATCAGTTTTTAACATGTCCGATCGTAAGATGATCATATTTTTACGAGAAATGTATACTGGCTATTTGCTCAACCCAATGAACCTATTGACTCCAAACACACATTGAAAAACAATGTGTATTTGCCAGACCCAGGTTTCAAAATTGGGACCCATGTCATTATAAGCCGATACGTTAGCCGCTCGACCATCGTGAGCGTCAGTGGGAATGAGCGTCAATAAATCAGTAACTATCTTAAAATACTTATTTTTTATCTTTCATTTTCAACTAATTTTTTACCGCATTTATTGGTATATTAAAAGCTGAAATTGAGAGACGAAAATGTGTTCATTATTTCGATGTTTTCGAAATCTCGTTTGGCTTCTTAAAATTACTATCGAAGATATAATACAAAATTAAGGAGTCGCATTGTATATAAAAATGAATCGTCCTGTAACGACTATTATAGAGACAACTTAAAAAGAAAGCCTAAAATCCGCTAGGTGGACGAACTCGTAAATTTCGGTGGATATAAGTGGCAGCGAAGAACTCGGGATTGTAAATAAAGATTGAAAGGAACTAGGAGAAGCCTTCAAATAACAGGGGATCAACCCCGGATGGTGATGATAAAAATGGATAGAATAATAATTATTAATAACATACAGTATTTATTTATGCAATACTTTTCTTTTTTAATAAAAAAACATTTTCTATCAAATCCCGAATAATGAAGCCAATATTTATTTTATTTTATATTTAAATAAATTAAGTTGGTGTTACTTAATCGTTTAGTTTATGTTTATACCCTTAATACAAAAATATAATATATTTAAAATGGTAAACCGCGCTTACGAATTTTTGCCTTTCCCAAATCCTTTTTAGGGGTGGTCTTGTAATAATTATTAACCAATATACAACAGTTTGCATTGTATACAACTGTCCAAAAGCGATATCAAAACTGTATCAGAACATTTACGTACTTATATTTAAAAACATTTAATGTTCCAATACAAATGTCCGTGTATGTTTGTATTCCGACGCTGATCGAAAACATTGTCCATGTGCAGTGTTGGTCTATACAAGGTTTTAGCAAACAACAAAACCTCTTACAAATGAATTCTAAGATATCTTAATATTGTTGGGGTTATATCCGCAGCGGATACGGTTAAAAATTGTTAATATTGTACTATTAATATCATTTATATTGCATAGCAAAGAAATACAAATTAATATAATCACATACTTTCGATTTCTACCGCCGAATTGGCGCGTCCTTCAAACATCGCAAAAGCAGGATCTGTCGCATTCTCAGCCAACCGCCAAAGCACGCATCGGACGATAGAAAACAAATTCAAATTATCATTCCACGGCAAATCTTTTAACGGCCTTCGATCCGTTATCGTTTTTTTTCCCGGTCGATAAATCGCCGATTATGATTTCTGTTTTACCGACGCGACGCGCGCGGGCAGTGGGACGCTTTTTTCACATTCTGTTTATTGAAGAATTCTCTAAAGCGACAGGCTAATTTGCATAACGGCAACACTACACCGAAAGACTTGATTATAGTTATTTGATGCTACTGCAAAGAGATTGGACTCCTTGCTGCTGCCTATTTCTAATTAAATAAAAATAAAAGAAAATAATATATGGTACGAGTATCCAAGAAGGTTTCAATTTTTATCGCTACGCTGGTGAACGCTGGCGAAAAATCACGCAAAGCCAAAGAATTAGGACTATAAAATAGTAAAAGGACCCTTATACGTTATTTTTGTTATAACATTTGAAATTATTTAGCAATCGCATGAAACATTGTTAAGTTGGTAAACTAATTTCTCCAACAAACACAAATATTAACATCGCTCAGTTGGCATTCCGATTTTTTGACACACACAATTGGAGCCATTTTTATATTCATTGTGATTACTTACACAACTGCAGTTATAAACGGTTTTACAACATTTTTACAGGATTTTTAAACTAAATAATAATACCGTGTATTATTATTGGCTGCTTATTCACCCATAATGACGAATTGTCTTTTTATACACCCTGATGTTTATTGATAAATAAATGTCATTGTATATGTGTGAAGTGCTCTGCAGATAAGCTTACAATGCAAAATCACATGCAGCTAATTTCATATAAATACAGTGGTAATTTTTTGCTTCAATTTCATAATTTTTGACTATATCTCTATAAAAAGAGGTTTTCAACATCTTTTTCTCTATAAAAATATGCTCATAGGTAATTAATTGGTTGTATATAAGCATAAATTGTGTAAAAAAAGACATTACAAAACAAAATCACATAAAATGTAACAGTGGAACCGGCAAGACATTAATACATATGACAGGCTCCGGTATGTCTTGTATGGCAGCGCTTGAAATAAAAAAGTTTATAAACCGGAACGCTCGATAATAGCAGTGCTTGCCCCCTCTGTCTGCCCCCGCGGGTCGTCAGTGTTTTGTACTTATAAATAATATATTATTTCGGATTGTTTATTTTGTTAAATTAGTAATATCATACAATATCCACAGACATTGAAGATGTTGAAAGGCGAATCATGGAATACTAATTATTATTTCAAATCCTATGGAATGTCAGAAAACTCTTATTATTCAGAATTTATTTCACACTAAGACTGCGTAAAAACTTTGTAACATAACAACAAAAAATCTTAGGTGTAAAATAGGTGTGCAGAAAAATATTTATGTACTTAAATAAAAGTAATGTCATTATTTTTATACTTATTAATTTCCAAACCGGAGTGCCATTTTGACGGAGCGGCAATTTCGACGATTTCTTGAACCGGAGCTGAGCTCCGGTGCGTTCCAGTCTATTTCGAGCGCTGGACTGTATGATTAAAAATTCTCCTTCAAGCTGCAGAATTACATGAAGTGCTCATTGGTCTCAATCTCACCACACTTGCAAAGTGGGGAATCCTTTAAAATCCTCCCCGTATTGTTACATATTATTTTTATTTAATAAGTTTATTCCGAGGTTTCAAATATTTTTTATAATATTAAGTGAACAAACATCGAATTAGCGAAAAAAATGGTTGTTATAATACATAATCCGCGTACATGTACCCTGACTGCTAATCTACATGTGTCCTTTTAATTGTGACTAAATGAACTAGCGTTTCTTACAATTATCACTGAAGCCCTTTATAAATAATTCCATTAATTATTTTGGCAATCGCCTTTTATATTTTTTAAATCAAAGTATTAATAATTTACTTGAATTACTAACCGACGTCAGAATCCCTCAACGTACCTAATAATTTAATAAACTATTTTTTTATTCAACGGATAACTCACAAGATTTAAGAATGTAATATTCTTTATTGAACCTTCATAATTTGAAAACACATGTGAAAATTATATAACCACTAGAAAAGTCGCAGCTATTACCACTTCTGGGTCAGAACCGTTTCATCGTGTCAAGCTTATCAATCACCATCAGCGAGGGATGCGAGACTAGTCAATCTGCTCCCCAAAGACATAGAAATTTTCAGTGATGTGCTGTGTATTTTCTTTTTGAAATTTCATTTTATTATATATATCAAGGGTGTCAACTAACTTTTACATAAGATCAACTTTGGAGAAGAAAATTCCTCCGCAATCTACTTTTTCTGAAATTAAGAACATATAAGTAAGTATAGTATATAATAGATATACTTTTAGACCAAAATAGAATCTTAAAAAAAATAACTACATAACTGTAGTTATTTTATTTTGAATACATAAATTTTATTTTGAGCTTCTGGATGCTACAGAGCTTGAATTACTTATATTCATTGTAAGGTTTACAGTTTTTGTAGAATTGTGGGTGTAATTACTTAAACAATTTCTCAAACAAATTAAAGTTGTTCTGTACTTCGATTT
This sequence comes from Rhyacophila brunnea, assembly GCF_057557595.1. Taxonomy (NCBI): domain Eukaryota; kingdom Metazoa; phylum Arthropoda; class Insecta; order Trichoptera; family Rhyacophilidae; genus Rhyacophila; species Rhyacophila brunnea. The sequence goes on along the minus strand of NW_028232796.1, from coordinate 18,058,440 downwards.
TATAATTTTAATTTGCGAAAACACTGATTCGCACAAGTACACAATATTATTATTATGTCAAACCAAAACAGGCGTACAGATTTCCAGCACATTTTAATAGATTTGAATACTTACTGCTTCCAAATTAGGAATAAAGAAATAAACTATTTTTGGCGATCGACTTTATTGACACCCCTGTTTTATATTATCATTGTTTATGTTTTTTTTATAATTTTCTTCTTCTCTCTTGTGACGGTAATATTGTATTTTTATTTAACTTGTTTGATTAAATCCGCTGTTATGTCCACAATGTTTTGATTTTTGAATAAATAAATGACTGAATTATCCGTTCTTACTTAATCGACTTCGCTCTTTTGGCGTAATATGGCCATCGGATAGCGTAGGTGGAGTCGATTCAAAAACTACGATTACTTCGTGAAACTTTCACGGTAAACTGTTTATTTTTTTAACATTACTTCTTTTCTTTCTCTTGTTGCGTAGGAATACGGCGATAAAAACAATCATTGGCATTTCGAAATATCTTCAAGTTGATATTAAATGAGCACAAAGCATTTTGAAATCGTACAAATGATCGCTATAAAAAAAAATATTAACTCTCGGAGGTTGCCAATATTATCTAAACACTGGCGCTCATACTTCCCAGCCATAACGTTATGTAGGGTTATTAAAACAATTTACGATTTGGTTATGTAGCGTATTGAAATTTTGTTATATACATAATCTTGTAATCATGTCTACCAGTGACGTCCCTAGACAAAATGCCGCCACTAAGCAGCGCGAAAATGCCGCCCCGTTTTTTCAATACAATATTTTTCATTGTCCTTCTGACAAGAATATCTAAGAAATGTATGGTATAGCTACATTACCGACAAAATATATACTACTAATTTAGTACTAAATCTAATTTAAATGCTATTTATGCTTCAATAGAAATATTTCAACGGTTTCAGATACATTTAAAAATACACCTGGAAACTTACTAAACTCGCGAGCGACTGGCAAAAATATTTGGATAAATTTTAAATTAGGCAAGTATGTAGGTACCTACATATAATTCAAAAATTTGCACGTGTCATTGCTGGTCATCAAGGACGTGACCTCCAAGGACAACGGAAGTAAACTAGACATCGCGAACCCAACAAAAAATATAGTTCTATTAAACCTTGTATGTTAGTTAATTATTACATTTTGTTTCCAATCAGTGAGCTGATTTTTTAATTGAAAGATATTTCCGTTATTACTACGTTCAGGTAGCTATTTCTATATATACCTAATGATTCTCCTCGATTTGCCGCCCTTCGAGTAACTGCCGCCCCCAAGCGACGCTCAATCTGCCTACCCCCACGGGACGTCACTGATGTCTACCATAAGGAAAACGCCCCCCTCTCACTAATCTTAAAAATCCCGTTATAAAATAACACAATATGATCTTTTATAATGACCATGGAATGCTATTAATATATCTACGATATTTATTACTAGAAGTAAAATAAATATATATTTTTAGTTACGATGGACCATTATTAAATATTTGAGTGGTGGAGCACACTGCTTGAAGCCGTGCGATGCGCGCAAGACGCAGGGGGTTTAAACGACGGTTAATTGTTACGCATCACACGGCCACTCGCAGTGTGCTTAGTCGATAATAATGCAACAATCTTTATTGAACACATATACTTTAGAATAATCTCATTTCAACATAATTTTATATGATGATACCATGTTATATTATTAAAACGTAAGAAAATTGAGCGTATCAACAACAACGTCTATCTCGGACAACAAATGTTAATGGACGGCGCTATGTATTACATATTTTCTCGAAGAACCAAACTGGTACGAAGCATTTGGGCATCTGAATTGTATCGTGAGCTCACATCGTGTCGTAAGCGTAAAGTGTTCCGACATGTATACTACCTGTCTTCACGTATGCATGTGAACCATTATACCTTAAACCAGTGTAGGTACTTATATCCAAAAAAATACGAATAGCATAACACGGCAGAGAAAGAGGCATGTTGGACATAACACGGAAAGACCACAAAATAAACCAATTGATAAAGAAGCAGACAAAAATACACGATGTGATAGACTTGTTAATCAGACAAAATAGCAATAGGCCAGACAGCCGCTGGACCAGGGAACTCAGAAATAATGGGAACTGAAATACCTAACGGGTAAGGAGAAACAGGCAACCGATCTCGAGTACCTAAGGAAGAATACGGGATAAATTTAAACGTGTCAAGAAAACGTCATACGTCGAATACTGACAATTACTCTCGGTTTATGCATCGACGCTGATTTAATATTGGTGTATTACATACACTATTGCACATCTATAATGCGTGGTTCATTTTCGTAGGACACCCACACATTCAAAACCCTGCGTCAAAATCTACTGTATTGTAGCATATCAGAATTATATTTATTATATGTTCTGTGCCCTGGACAATGCCGTCATACAGTAATACCCAAGGAGATCTAAACGTCCACAAGGTCGCCATAAAACCCGCTGGATAGACGAACTCATAAAGTTTGGTAGATGTAGGGACCGAGATGAGTGATAAGACCTAGGGGAAGTCTTCATCCAGTAGTAGATCGACCCCGACTAGTGATGATAATGATGATGCCATTGATCACTTGGATTACGAAACATGTTTGATTTGTACCAAAAACTGAACGATTCCAAATATACAGGAACACATTACCTTAGATTTTATAGGTTCTTATATTATTTGTAAATAACAAAAAAATATATATATTACAACTTACACGTGTTCATGTTGCAAATAGAAGTGTCAAGATTTGATTGTTTGATAAATAAACCAACTTCCGTTTTTGAATAATCGTCGCCCTTGCTTTACCAGGTGTACATATTTATCGAGCAGCTGATGGTATGATAAAGTTTAATATAAAAGAATTCTTTTTCAATTGTGGTGAAATATTGACGTGATCCCCTACAAATGTTCCTTGCTCTGGAACATTCTATCCGAAATTGTACCTAGAACAATAAAGCTTTTAACAAGTGATCAGATTTCTTGCATATAAAATAATATACTTTTATACTCCACTTAAAGTTTGTTATCAACAATTTCAAGACATTTGTGATTTTGTCTAAGCGAAGAAGTTATTATTATATTTTAAAATGCGAGCCTTTTCTTTTTTCCTGGTATCTACAATCTTTATTAGATACTGTATATTTCTTTATAACTTTACTATTATTATCTATTTATATGAAGTAGTAGTAACAACCTTTAGCTCAATGGAAACCTACAAAACAACGTGTATAATATTCTTTAATGATTTTTTGGTTATATATCTATTTTTAATCTGTAAATTCGTTTGTTACTGTAAAAACAAATAATTTTAATTTATTAATATGCAATATTCACAATTTAAACAAGTCTCAATATAATAACATGAAATACATATAATAAAATTCTAAATATCTTATTATTTAATGTAAACTTTGAATTATTTTTAAATTTCTTTACACTGCCTTAATTATTATCGTAGTCTGTGTCCATGCTATAAAAAGAAGATATTATACTAAATGAACACTTATACTTAAATACACTTATGCTAGTCTATTTCAAATAGTTACAATATTATTAGAGTTAATTCTATACCAACATAAAATTCTGGAATCCTGCAATGCATATTAATTAACACGGGATGGCGTAGGTAGGTACAAAGGTACACAGTAGGTAATCTAAATAATTACATATATACAGCTTGATACAAACTAGATATACCTTAGTAAGTGGAAGGAAATACTTAGATTTAATAATAAAAACACTAGATAAGACAATCCAATGTTTAAACGTAAATCACGTAGGTTTAAGAAAAGCGTCATTAGGCAAGAAGTGTGAATAGAATATATTACAGGTATTAAAACAATTACCGCGTACCTGGAAGCAATGACATTTATATGGACGAATCATGTGGAAAATAAAATGACACTCACTTTGTGTCGGGTCTGCCGGATGGCGAAATTCATATTTTAATATCGGTATCCTTCGCTCAAATGAACATTCCGCTTGCAAGCGGTCTGGCGACACCGCTGGGTCTGCCCATACAAAATATCGATGCAATTCAATGACAGAACAATTTGACAGAAATGGCCGAACATTTTTACGCAGGCAGCGATGATTTCTCCGTTCCTATAAGGGCTCAACGCACAAATGGTGATTTATAAATTTGGTCCGTATTGTAATGACAGTAAGGTATATATTCGTTCAATTTTTCAAATATGGTAGTACTGTTTGCACCGTACTTCAGCTAATTGATTTGCATGAACGGACTGGTAATATTATTTTCAATTTATTATATGTAATTAAACATATTTTTTGACATCGTTTGTTTAATTTAAAATACTTTTTGTCGCGAAATCGACAAATGTATTGTGAAGTATATATTTTTATAATTGAATCGCTACAAATTAAAAAGTGAAATAATGAAGAAGGGAGAATAGTAGTATTATGTCAATGGATTTAGCGGTTTTATTGTCATTATTATCTCTCATTAAATTTTAGAGTTCCTCGCAAAGCAGAAAGGCGATTACATTGGACATATATACTTAGAGTATTAAGATGCGATCCATGTTGGACACCATCGGATGAATGTGTAATATGTTCTGATCATTTTGATAGAAAACATTTCATCACGACAAGGAATGGACTTCGTCGATTAACAAAAGATAATAATCTCATATCATGTGCTCCATTTACTTTTTATGAATATTTCTATTTACTTTCTGTTGTTTTCTCTGTTTGCTTGCTCTCTGAATTATTAAAACATGCACCTATAATATAACGTTAATCGTGTATTTTTTATAACTTCATTCTTGATTTTATTGTCATTTCTTGTTGTGATTCTATAATATTTAAATAAATAGTAATAGAATTGTTATCATTTTCATGCTGAAATAATATTTTCTCCAATAAACTGATACTGGTTTTGTCATTAAAACATTTTCAACGGATCAATTTTCAGTTTCAAAATATTCTTATTAAACGCCGCTTCAAATTATACCAAATTATTATATTGCAATTCAATAACCATCATAATATGTTATTGTTTAATCTCAAACATCTTAAGCAAAGCAATATGATCAAAACGTGAAAATCTAATTACATATTCGTTGATATTTATTTGTACACTGTATGGTTTGTTAGCGCCGTAGCAAAGAATATTTTGTTTAGACAAACAACTTTTCTCAAAACTACGTAATATTCGTATTTCTTCCATAATTTGCCGCCCCTCATAATGTGGCGCCCCTAAGCAACGTTTGGTCTGCTTATCGTGTATTTTTTATAACTTCTTTCTTGATATTTTTTTGTTTTGATTGTTTATGTCATAATAATTAAATTAACAATACCATTGTTATCATTACCATGATTTGATAATATACGGGTATCGTTGTTATAACATTTTCCACGGATCAACTTTCAGTTGAAAATGTCGTAATGATGAAACTGGTATCGCCTGTTTGAAAATAAATGTACGAAGATACATTCAAACATACAATAATAATATATTTTTATAACTTGTTTTTATCTCGAATAAATGGCGTTCAATAAAAATTTAATTGTGTTTGACTATTTTTTTTTGTTATATTTATCTACCTCCGTTCTCTTGTATTATTATCATAGGTACCTACTTTCTTCTGTATTCATACTTCGAAACTGTGTTATTAATTGATAAAAGGCATGTATTTATTATACACACAACAAAAAGAATAATAATATAAATAACGAGTTACAAAAATATTTAAAGTTATTAATTAAGGGCAGAATTCCCAGTTTGCGTCTGGAATCGTTTCGCTGAATGCCTGGAAGCGTTTCGCTGAATCTCCGGAAGACGTAAGTAACCCGAGAATTCTAACGCGATGACATTAATACGCCGTTACAATAAAGGCTATATTACTCTAAATTCTCGAAGCTTGATATCGTATAATGGAAATGCAACGTCATATGATCACGTGATGTCTACCTATACATCTGTGAATAAGTTTAGTGCACTATTTCTCGAGCTCGCCGATATGAAATGAGTTGTCCATTTAATACGTCATTGCCTGGAAGGAACAACAACAATATGATCTTGTCTCATCTCATTTTTTTTTTCGAAAGACACTTGACATTTAAATTGTTAAGGTGTAAACGCAGTGGCGCCATGTTTTTTTTATTTACCTGGGACCAGAAAGAAGAACAATGGTAAAACAAATTTCTAGCTTAAATCTGCGACAAAGGCCTTGGCCATCCTGTTATGTTACCGTTTCTACCATAGAACAATAAATCGATAATATAACGACTGTTTTTGAGTGTGTTGTGAAGCTCTTTGATATTATTGAGTATGGTGGCTATATCATCATCATCAGCCGGGGTCAATCCACTGCTGGATGAAGGCCTCCCCAAGCTTTCTCCAACTCTCTCGGTCCTGTGTCGTTCGCTGCCACGTATTTCTGCCGAACTTTACCAGTTCGTCAATCCAGCGGCTTTTAGGGCGACCCTGTGGCCGTTTCGTACCCCTTGGGTACCACTGGATGACAGCATTTGTCCAGCGGCCGTCCTTTCGGCGAGCAATGTGCCCCGCCCATCTCCATTTCAGCTGTTTGGCAACGTCTATTACATCGCGTACTCTTGTCTGTTTCCTAACCCATTCGTTCCTCTTACGGTCCTTTCGCGTGATGCCCAACATGCACCTCTCCATGCCTCGCTGTGTGACTCTTAGCCTTTGGACATCTCTCGTGTTGAGGGTCCACGTCTCGCAGCCATACGTGAGCACGGGTAGCACACATTGGTTGAACACCCTACGCTTAAGACATAATGGTAGGTCACTCTTGAAGATAATATTCAGACGTCCGAAAGCACTCCATCCCAGCTTTTTTATATATATTGGCTATATAAGCCTTTGTATTTACAACTATACCCTATTACACTGACTAACAGGAGTGTGACAAGCACAAGGTTACGCCACTTACCTCGGTTCATCTGCACTTTTTGCATATCTCGCCAAATAAGACCTGCGCATCTATTCTATATACAAGACTGCTTTCGGCCGCTACGGCAGCTATCTACGGTAAGTTTGTATCGAAGTATTAGCACTTATTGTAACAATTACAATAAGTTAGCCATATGTACAGTCAAAACTGTCTATCTCGCTCTAAAATTTACCACAGCCAAAAGAGGTGCTGTTAAAACATAGCACTTATTCTAACAATTACAACTAATTTATCGTAATTGTTACAATAAGTGCTAATACTTCGATACAAACCTACCCTAGATAGCTGCTGTAGCGGTCGAAAGCAGTCTTGTATATAGAATAGATGCGCCGCAGGGCGTAGATCGCTTGTATAGTACCGCTGCTATGTTTGGAAGGGTCGGGTACAGTGATAGAATCCTTGAGGCTGTACCATATATGTTGCGTTAGTATCCGTGCACCGACATGTCAGTTTTTAATGCGGTCGTACCTACCAGTGTACTCGATTCTGGCAGCTCTGGTAAGATACCACGTTTCATACAAGTGCACAGATAGTACGCACACGTGGGAAAAAAAACAGCTGTTGGTCCTCACTAGATACAGCGCTTACCTCTACGCGACTTTGAATTATCTTAATGCAGAATCCCGCCATGTCCATGCAGATTCCAAGTTCGCTAGAAAACTGTTATCATCAAATTGATTGAATTTAAACCTGGTCACTAGCGTGACAGGCAGACCGGGTAAAAATCATTTTTGGTACCTGTATCTGGCTTGATGTCCCTTTAGCAGTTCCGTCGAATTTTGAGTTTTACGTGGTACAACGTACAACGTACAACGTACAACGTATTATAAATACAATAATTTTACCCATTCCATCCTCGTTCGCGACTTCATATATCCTGCTCTATAGGTATCGTATTGAGGACCCCTTTGCTATAGTAGTATATGTATTATTATCTAACACACAAAATATAATATATTTTTTGCTCAATCTTCATTTTTATTATGCATTGTTCAAGTTGTAAACAGATCAACTAAAATGCAATACACCACTTCCTCAATATTATGCTTAAATGATTTTCTCACACATGTTATGTGTTGTTTTATATTTTTGATTTTGACCATGTTTTTTTTGCAATTGATTTCAATAATATTATATGTTACTGAAATTATCCCTCTACTTGTATTGAGCTTGACGCGGATGCGTTTGTTTTCTCTGTCTCAAGGCGTTTTCGCGACCTATATTTTGTACTCCGAGACCCCTACTGGTCTGGGACTCTGAGCTACAGTCCTTTTAATCCTAAAGTAAACCTGCCCCAGTTTTTGACCTATTTCAATGTATTATATTTTTGTAGTTTGTATAAATTATCTGCCATTTCATTTCGTATTTATATTTTATTTGTAGTATTTTGTACTTTATCTACAGATATTCCTGAATATTATTATTTCTGCGAATGTAGATCGCAGATAATTTATGTGTATCTGAATTCTGACCCCAATATAGATTTCGTGCTTTAAAGCAGGCCTACGGCTTCACTAGTACCTGCGAGTCTGGTGTTTAAACACAAATAAAACATTGAAAGATTTACCGACTTTAGTGACTATTCCCATCATAGGTGTATTCAACAAAACACACACAGCCACACTTACACTTTTGAACGCATAGTGTGTATATTAGCATCACCTTTCACACACACCTGTGCGCATCAACGAAAGGTAGATTCGATTCACAGCTGTATCGCAAAGGTAGATGTAAAACGTTTTGCTAGTTCAGTGTTGTTTTAGCCGCCAAGCCGATAGGCTGTCGCGGTTTTTCCTCCATTTTTACCGGTCACGAATTCAAAATAAGAACGTTACAGTGGCCAACGTATTATAAGTTTGAATTAAATTTTTTTAGTGTACGGATTTGTTTCGATGATTTTAAGTATACAGTGCTGAGTGGATGTTTTTTCCTTCTTCCTGTTCATGTTAGTTCCATTAGTATTTAGTTCTTATTGTAGGAACTCTTATAATTTAATTAAGAAGGTCAAAGTACTGGCTCATGAATGGTGCTAGGGGTGAACCAAATATCAGCTGATCCTTCGGTAAGCTACATTATGCATACTTGATATTATACCCATTTCTTTTTAAATTAACGTATGTACACAATACATTGACATTATTGTGTTTTTATAAACATTAAAAATACTGTACATATATATCGTATTTATATATTTACAACGTTTTTATTAGGTCATGTTCTTATTTGTCCGGTGGTTGTTTATCCAGTACAAATCTTGCAATCGATTTTTAACTAACTTCCTGACTAGCTAGACATTTGAAACTTTTATAATATATCAGAACACGATGCCAATGCATTTTTTTAATACTTTTAGCCATCTTTAAGTAGAATTGAATTCATTTTTAGTTAATTATGTTTTGTATGAAAAGTTATTTCGACACCATTATTGGTTGGTAGGGGTCTGGGGTCCTAGCAAAAAAATTATTAATATATACGTGCGTTACTATGGAAATCAATATGACATGTCAAGTACACATTTTTTTGATCGTTTAAGCTAGTCAAGTCAAGTTTATATGGTTCAACAGAATTTAAAAACGTTGTATATAAAAAGTTCTTTTTATCTTATCTTATGATGTATTAATGTATATCATCTGCGTCAGAGAAGATCATTTAATATTTACTGGATTCATAAAAAAATATTTGAATCTATATGAGACTTTTTTACATATCATTATTCTAAGCACAACACTGACTGTGCAAATTCCACACATTTTGCGAATTGATTCATTGTTCCATCTTATTTAGTTTTGTATTGTAAATAATTTCTATATGAATGTGTGCGATCAGCGTAACACTTTGGAGAAACTATATAGATCAGTTTTATTCAAAAATAATATTTTAAATAACTAAATGACTTACTCTAAGATTAACACGAAAATTGCCATGCGATATTCAGCATTACTCTTTTATAATGCAGGTAAATTATAAATTATGGATCACTGTTTAAGTACTCTAAGTGCATACTGTTAGTCACCTCGTTTATTACAATCATTTACCTCCATTTAATAAGAAATCTTCGCCACGGATCCACGTTCATAATAGATTTATTATGTAATATGGTATTCGACTTGAACCACTCTAAATAACTGCTAAAAATACATTGTTTCAAATGCTTACAATACAAATTGTAGTAAATAATGTTTATTATTTTTCATTTATTGTTAAATATTCAATTAGATATTTGATTGGTCGTACAATATTCTTATTGTGTTGACAATTTTAGTTTGAATCATAAATATTATCTGAATTATTATCATATCAGATATAGGTACGTCATCTAAATACCTACTAAGCCTTCTGAGATATATAATATTAGATATATTATCAATATATATATATATATCAGTCTTATATTATAATAAATGACGATTCATATAAATAATGATAAAACTAAATATCTACCCGGCTAATTCTTTATTTGTGTCTCATGATCTTCATTCTACTTTGGATGACCATAAGTTATTATAAACATATTATAATTCAGCAATTTGTTAGAATTATACAATAATATAATACTACTACATATTATAAGGAGGGTACTATAGATATACCATGATAAATTGTCAGGTGATCGAATTTATTATAATATTAATATAAAAAGTATTGAATGATATGTCAAATGTTAGCATGTAGCACACTCACTCAGCTGACAACTTATACTGTTGGATATATAGAAGACGGTGTAATAATTATTTCATATACCGATTTGCGCACCTAAAGGAAAATCCGCGTGCCCTATTTAGAATATATATATATATACATGTACTGAGCAAAAATATATATCTTACTTACATCAGAGATATTCGATAGAACTGTCTTCAGTGTAGATCATGGGTGGCCAACCTTTTCAGCAGCTGGGCCAGATTCTAAAAATGAGATTTCCTACCGGGCCGCACAACCGATTTTTTTTTATTATACAAAACAAAAAAGAAATATATATTATACTTATATTAATAAAATAAAACAAAAATGAGAATCAAACAATTTATTAGATTAGACTTTTTTTAAATAATATAAATTAAACAAAATAGGTAATATAAAAATAATAAATTTTAGTGATAAGTTTGATTTTGTGTGGCAGAACTAAGTGCATCAATATCGATATCGGGCGAGGTTGTTCCTACACGCAAACAGTTTTCCAAATGCACATCAGTGATTCATGTTCTCACTCGGGATTTGATATGTTTCATCCGACTAAAAAGCTGTTCACACGTGTAAATGTTTCCAAATAGCGAAGTCATTATTAGAGCATGTTTGTAAAATGCAGGATATTTATCCTTGTCCAAATATGTTTTGTAAAACTCTTCCAAACCAACCTGATGGAATTTCTCCTTTAACTGTTCATCGTAACATATTATTTCACAATGCTCCATTTGTAAATTTCCCGGTAATAAATTCACATCTACGGAGAATGGCGTTGCAAATGCAGCAAAAACCACACCGTACTTTTTAACATCTTAAACCAATAACGAATCTCAATTTGCGAAATTAGTACATCTAGCGGCAGCATTTAATATTATTTTTATTTTCTCACTGCTCCACGAGCCACAAGTTGACACCCAGCGGGCCGCGGGTTGGCCACCCATGGTGTAGATTAGCGATACTCAACCTGCGGCCCGCGGGCCACATGCGACCCTTTAAGCTTTTATGTGCGGCCCAAAACACATTTAATATCAGGAATTTCGTATATCTTGAGATTCGTTTCGACTTTGACGCACAGATAGTGACACCCAAAGAGGATTGTCATTATGGTCCACATCAGATCTGGTATAAGAGTGTTGCTATTGCACACGATTAATTTAAAAAACACGCATAATTTTTTAAATCTCAAAAATGTTTTGTAAAATAGGCGGGGTTTCATGTTTTTTTTCGTCACACCAGTAGTGATGCGGCCCGATGCGGTTGATGACAAATATATGTATTTGGCCCGAAGAAAAAAAAGGTTGAGTATCATTGGTGTAGATGGAACCTTTATATTTGAAAATAAATACATTTGCTAAGGTTTCATTGATTATTTCATCCGTAAAATTTTTATAGTAAGCTTTACACAGCTTTATTGTATTTTGTTTATATAATTTTTTACAACCTTCCTAATCAATCAATTATGACCGATCATAAGGAGGGTGATGGTATCAGGACTCTAGCCCGGGCATTACGGTGTCCTTAATCTTGCCGATAAATAGCATGACCCGCTACAGGATGTGAGAATCATGCATTCAATATTCGACAATAGGATTCATACATTTCCATGGCAATACTTTATAAATTTAATGTAAGTAGGTAAGTATGTGTTACTTAATTTTTGAACGATTTGTTTGTTAAATTATCCGTGCGGAGATCAGGCCACTCTGTCCATGTTTAGATATATCTATGAAGCACATAATAATTTGATCAATACCAATGTGTTATTCATGTTTAGCAAACAATAATTACACATTGATTATCACGCAAAATTCTGGACAAGTTCATTAACATTATGATCGGCCGCAACGCCTTGTAATAAATTATTATTTATTATCGTTACGTTGGTAATAATTACGAATCCTTACTTTCCTCGGGGGCATTACTTTTAACGCAGTTGGTAATTCTGCAGGAAGTATTATGTGTTTAATTGAATACTTTGTGGCAATAATCAGCATGGCCTTATACGTACGTTGGTTAGACTTGGATGAAAATGGGTTACGGAAAAAATGTAATGGCAAAAAAGTTCACGACTTTAACACGCGATTCTAGCAGCACACTTATTGCTTTTGAAGATTTCGTACAAGTTTTTTTGAACTAATTTAGATTCCATACATCAAAAAAATAATGCGAAATGCAACTATCATAATATTCTTTATAGTATTTTAGATTTAACACGTATATTTATGTATATATGTAGGGACGTCATATCGGAGTATTTGGTATCAAATGAAGCTTGCACGCGACGGATTTATTTCTGATCAGTTTTGTTATCGTGGCGAATTCCAGGATGCCCATCACATCCTCAGGAGTGTCCTCATAAGAGCTTCTGAACTCGGTTCGACCCTCAGTTGGACCGGTCGGCCATTGCGACTGGTATCTACTTACGGGGGAAAATTTCGCAGCTTGTTTGCGGCATTTTACGGCGAGAGAGAACTTTTTTTATCATCAAGAATTGACAGTAATATACTAACATAGGAATCATGCACACTCTAGTGCACGCCTGTCAAGGTCTTGGGAAGCTGCTCCTGGGACACTCTTCGTACAAATTTTAAGGACGCATAACGTTCGATACGTCTGCATAATGGGCGTAGAGACATGGTTGTTTGTGATTAAAAAAACAATTACCTAATAACCATTAGCTTGATTTGTGTTCACCCCAGTGAATCTAACGTCTCTGTTCTGGCAGAACCCACTAACTGGAGAATACTAGTTTTGAGTAATTTAACTTTGAAGTTGTTAAAATGTTTGAAATGGTCTATCATGTGAGTTTATTAAGTAATCGTAAAAAGGATGACTTTAAAATAAAGACTGTTTATTTATTAAGAAGGTTTCCAGACGGTAAAGTTTGAAATAAGGAACATTTTGGTATAACTAACTCAATATGTCATTTTTTCGAATTAGTGTCATCTGCCAGAACAGTGACAATAAGATAGTCATCTCTTCGCTTGATTCTGGAATGTGCGATTTGTTGTCCGCATTATATCTCAAAATGCAAAGAGTTTTCCACATCTTTTTAAAATGTGAATTATGTACACATTTACAAACACATTTTTTTAAATATCAAACAGCGAATCACTAAATAATTTGTCAACGTCTACAGGCAGTGCATTGATTTGTCGTAAAAGTTTCCAAGTAATGTCTAAGTCATAATTGGAAGTGAATAAAGGTTATGGCTATGTCATAAATATATTTTGTCTCCTGTTGTTCTTACTTTTTTCGGGTCCTGTTATACTATATTAGTAAGTATATTATATTGTATTGGACAGATATAAGTTAAAATAAACGTAAGGTTACGTTATTTTATATAATAATATTATAACGTTTGCGGGCAATTTTCTTGAACCAATTAGGCGAGTTTAAAATTATAAGAATATTTTAACTGAAATTAATAATAATAATATTATTATCATTTACTATATTAGTTTCTTTATGAATATAAAAAATGCAATTATAGAAAATACGGATCTACAATCATACTGTATAGATCGACTGAAGTATATATATATATTATATATCTATATCTAAAACTAATCTTATCATCGAAGCAATAATCTAACTATCTAGCCCAAAAGAAACTAAACTTATTCGTTTATCTGGGTTTATTTTGAGCAGATGCACGACCGGTTTCAGCAAATAACGAGGTCATCATTGGTGTCACTTTTGTATTATTATTTGACTTTAACGGTTAATATTTTATTTTAAACACGATTTTACAATGTTTGTTAAAAATGAATATATTCATTATTAATAATTCTTTAGAATGCTTGTTTTTTTCAAACCGTTGTTATAAATCACGGGATTCTACATGCATATAAACATAGTATCTGTGTTTAAAAAATCTTGCTCACAAGTCAATGACTTACAATAAAAATAAGTTATTGATAGTTTATTCTATGTCACACCTTAAATTGGCTTTATTATACCAATTTCATTATTTCCTGTACATGGAATCGATCACAAGATTTTTCTAATTGAGAAATTTGATCGTCCGTATATTCTTTTATTCATTTATAAATATCTATTTGTATATTGTTTCATTATAATTTAAAAACAATGACCTTGGATATTTTAACTTATTAAAACCGTCAACGAAGGACGTTGTGTATTGTTGCCAGAAGCTCTTAAACTGTATTTACCTATTCCGCTTTAGTGACAAAATTTCTGGAATTTTACCCTTACCATTTCCCATATTTGGATATTTATATAACAGTTTCTTTTCAGACTTTTAGTATCAACATATCGATCTAACTAAATGGTGTCCGTTCATCTTGTAGATAAAGTCTATATTAATATATAAAGTATATGACCAAGGCGTCTGATGCCCAAATTGTAGTTTGTACGAAGTTCTCCGTTATATTTCCGTTGCCATCTTGACTGTGTGCCATTAACAAAATCGAAGATACTATGCAATTCCTGTATTTAATGAATTTGAATTTTAATTTATAAAAATATTATACAATTCAATTAGAATCACTTTAAGCGATATTTGTTTTAGCTTTCAGCATTTGTATCAGTGGCGAGTGGTGGAATTAGGCTCTTAAGATTTGTCATAAAAATTAGTCCACACTAAACTTTGTCAGTCATACTAATTTCTTTCCATTGAACCAATAATATAACTAGCAGATGGTGCTTGTTAGTTTTTAAAATTCAATTAAGCCCTGTCTAACCAAACCATAATAGTTTAGGTGTGCTATTAATTGGGGATCCGATAAAAATAATGTACACTTTTTCAGTCATACTAATTTGTTTTCATTGAATTAAGTATAAATATTACAGATGGTGTTGGTTATTTTTTTTAAATTCATATAACCAAACCATAAAAGATAAAAAATATTCGTTTATCTATAAAATATCTAAAATTATGTATGGTGTATGTAATGGCATAATTTTAGATATTTTATAGATAAACGAATATTTTTTGCCTATTATCTACTATGGTTTGGATTAGGCACGGCTTAATAATTGAATTTTAAAAACTAACGAACGCATTACGTATATACATTGTAGTCTTAGTTCAATGAAAATAAATACATTTGACTGTAAAAGTTTAATGCGTACCTACTATTTATGTCAGATATTAACAGCGTACTTCCATCGTTCGCCAAAGATTTTTAGTATATCTGCTTAAAGTAAAAATGCAATCTTGATCAATCGATATAATACATAGAGCCTTAATACGTCAAAAGGCAAAACTCAGGTTAGGTACATAAAAGATATGTATATTATGAAATAAATAGTGCAACACGTCCATCAATTGGTCCATCCATCGTCCATCAAAGGGATGTACATAATTGACAGCTGGTCTTTTGTACAATTGTAAACTCTTATATGACCCGATATAGTACTAAATATTAAGTCTCTTATTATACCAATTCAATTCTTCCGAAGTTTTCCAAAGTCCACTTCGAAAATATACAAATTTGTAACTTCATAAAGATATTGCAATGACATTATTAAAACGCACTCAATACCGTAGCTATCAAGTAAATTCGCGCATAGTGAGATTTGCACATGTATAGGTAGACGTCACGCAATTTCCATTATTCGATATCACGCATCGGGAATTTATAGCAATATGACCTTTATTGTAATGACGTTAGAACAGTGTTTCTAGTGTCAATGTTCATTTTAGCGAACCCGTTCGAACCGAACCATTTGGCAGACCCGCCAAAAAGCATCGGGAATTTACAGCAATATCACCTTTATTGTAATGGCGTTAGAACTGATTATGCCATTCGGCAGACCCGACAAAAAAGTGAGTGTCATTTTTTTTCCAGATGCTTCATCCATATCAATGTCATTGTGATGTTGCCAACATTTTTACTTTAAAACAAATTTAATTAATTTTACAAAACAAAATCCTCCGTTGCAAAACTTATAAATCTTTAGCAACAGTTGAAATATATTAAGCACTACCGATTTCAATATAATATAAACCTTGTACACTTAAATACATGTTTAACAAGATACATTGATTTTAATAGCGTCCATATAATTAACAAGCACCTACCCATTTTTTTGATAATAAAATTCTGATGAGCAATTACTATGAATTTCAAAGCAACCCACGATACAGTGGTTTGAAATATTGTGAATTGAACACGTTAAAACGTAGGCGCAAGAAATACGCATTGTAAAGTTGATTATAAAAGTTAATATCATTTTGTCTATTAAGAGATAAGTAGTTACCATTTCAAGGATACCATAGTACAAAAAACTACCAAAGTACCTACATACATATTATTATTCATATATCGACGATAGATTAGTTATTGCATATGCATGGAATATTCAGATATGAAAAAATCGATTTCGTATCGAACTGAAACTCACAGGTGAAGTGCATAATGTATTTAAACTAAGATAATAATATTATCTTCTCCAATATCATTACTATCATAATACGTGGTCCAACGGGCGATTCATAGTCTCCTTCGAAAACTTCCCTCCATCCCCTCGTATCCTGTACTAGTGTCCTCCAGGTGTCTGGCCCTATTTATTGATCACCGACCTTCTGGTCTGGTATTCAGTACCCCTCGTCGGTTGCATGTCCGGAAACTTGTACGTATGCAGTTCGCCGCATCACACTTCACCGTGTGTGGGAAATATATGGCCGTATATTTAAAGACCGTCCAACCTCATTGGGTCGTATAGTACTGACATAAAATTCATGTCTAAACAAAACACGGTTCTTGTCGGTTTACACTTTACAGGAAGCCAGCAGCAAACAAATATTAAAAATAGCCGATACACTGGATTATTTGTTAGGTTAGGTTTGGTTTTCATTATTGAATTCATGAATTTTGCCAAAATCAGCTATGAAAATTGAATTAATGTTCATATTGAATCTAATAAAATTGGAAACCGTATAGTATACGGTCATCTCTTTCCGGTAAGAAAGCTCACGGCAAACTGTGTCACGGTGAAATGTTTTAAGTACAATTTACGTGTAATCCGTGTAACGTCTTAATCGAGCGCATCACGATGCCCTATGCTTAGATGTGAAGCATCACTAGTTTTTTCGCCTGGTAATGTCTTAGGAGCAGATACCCAAGTCTTGGGTCGCCACGCTCTCAAGTGAGGTTTGACTGAATTTACTGAGTTGACTTAAGAAGATAACCGTACGTTCATCACGCCACGGTATACGCCTGCATAACGGGTGTGGATACATGGCGGGTAGTGGAGGGAAAAGCAAGTTGACTTAAGTTAATAAAAAGTGCCAAGCAGGAGAGAAAGCCACGGAGAACTAACATAAAAAAATGAATTTAACTATAAATATATAATACAAAAATAAAACTAAACTATAACGGACATACAAAAACTACCTTCGCGTCAATTTTTTTAAAAGCTATAAAGTTGGCCTTTGTGGCAACCAGGTCGGACGGCCCGATTAGTCCAACAACTGATTGGATCGACTTGAGCATCTCTTCTTTCTCGGAGCACATTCTCGGACATTTCCAGAGGATGTAGCTTGCATCCTGTATTTCTCCGCCACATTGACTTATCAATTTATAGACAATGTATTTTCTGTTTTGGGTTTCTTAATTAATTGTCCTCTACGTCTTGCTTCCATACGCTATACACGTGACAGTGCAATCGAGTTAACTGTGCCAGATTTATAAATTAAAATAGTTAAATGCCTGCTCCGTTATTGCAATTACGTATTGAAGTTAAAATAAAAAGCAATAAACATGACATGAAAATGTATCTACAGTATAATTCAATAGATTATAGGTATTAATATTATAAATTAATACTACAGCTATGATTGACCGCACCCAGGTAAGAAAAATATTCATTTTCACCGTTAAAGAATTATTGTTTTTTAGTAATAAATAACATAAAATAAATTTGACATGCATTCGACGACCACGTACATAAGTACCTAACCAAAACATGGTTAAATCGTATTCCGTAAAATTAATTTGAAATAGTTAGTGTCATATTGCATACTATTACTGTGCCTTGTAAAAAAGATCATGTTGCGGTCACAGATGTGTCCATCAATCTTAATCATCAGCGTAAAAGCCTTCGACTACAACATGGCGCTTACATATTTTTTGCTATTTAATTTTTAGATATAGCATTACCAGTCAAAATTTTAAAGTGACCAGCCACTAAAATTCAACGAATAAGATACGCTGGTTATTTTTATCGACTTCTTTCACACAGTATCAATGGGAAGCCTTGTCACAACATTGTGTGTAATTTGAAATTTAAAAAAAATAATAAAAACAAGCCTTAGAGTGGGCGAAACGTCAAAAAATAGGAAGATGTTCAACTTAGAGTAATAATTGTGTATAGAATAAAAACAATGTAAATCAACCGTAAATATGCCATCGTCATGGATGAGTGTGTGCAATTTAAAATTAAATACAATCAA
Source organism: Rhyacophila brunnea (assembly GCF_057557595.1). NCBI lineage: Eukaryota > Metazoa > Arthropoda > Insecta > Trichoptera > Rhyacophilidae > Rhyacophila > Rhyacophila brunnea. The sequence continues at coordinate 18,039,331 of NW_028232796.1, read as the reverse complement.
ACCTTTAAAACACTAACCTTATAGAGTTTGCGAAACGTCAAAAAATAGGAAGATTTTCAAGTAAGAGTAAGCATTGTGCATATTATAATAAAAACAATGTAAATCCACCGTAAATATATCATCACATGGATGAGTGTTTTTTTTCGCATAACATCTATGCCGACTTATTCTATAAGGTTCTGCGATTTTTATTTGATTAAGAATTTAATGATGTAATGCGTAAATAAACCAGCCTCATCTATAACGATGACCGATGATGTTGAGTTTTTATGTTTAGATATATTTTGTTGTTTTGCTATTTGCACTAGGTATTATAATTTCACAATAAGGTAAATCATGATAAATTTAGTAGATCACCTACCGATTTTGGTACTAAACAGGGCATAGAGAAGCAAATCTACTTATTTTTTCACAATGGATGGTTGTTAGCCATTCGCCCAACCAACAAAAAATAATAAACACCTGTCGCGGGCTTGAACCTGCGATCCACGTTTTAGTGACGGCTGCTCTACCAACTAGGCTACTGTATTCTCGAAAGTAATTGAATTTCAACGACTCGCATTCGGGCTTTCTTTCTAACGACATTGTATATTACAAAGTTCCACCATTCTCCACCTTCTATTTAGATGCTCAAATTTTATGATTTATTCATTAGATGACTACTACTTAGGTATAGGCATTTTATTAATTTTTCTCTACTCTCTACTATATAATATTAAACGGATAAATTTGTTCTAGTATACTCATTCAGCGCTGCAGGCGAAAGTATTAAAATTTCTACAAAACTTACTCCCAAATGTATATACATATTAAGGGCGGACGTGCTCAGCGTTGGTCAAAATGGAGCTTTTATTGCATTTTTCAAAGCATGATCCTGGACATTCCTTAAACGTTGTAGATAATCTTTTTATATATTTTTGAAGCCTTATTATCCTTTATATTTATTTTAAACATTTGATGACTGCATAAAGTATTTTTATTACATAAAATAGTATTCTTTTAAACCTCTCGCTCTAATGTTTTAGAATATAGTCATATTTCAGTACATACATGTGCAGTGGTGTTAAGATTTTTTAATTTATTAATTTTTAAACGCATTTATAAAACCATTAGTATAATTCGAGGGCTTAGTGTCAAACAACACTATCTACAAAAGTGCAACTTTACAGGAGAGCCAAAAATCGTTATTTTAGATTCTTGTAACTCAACAAGGGAAATGTTTATTTAAAACCTAATGTTAATATTTTATTATTTATTGTGTATTGTACATTTATCTTCCTTATGGTGATGTTAAAATTTATAGGGATAGTTTTAAAAAAATATGAAAACAAGGGTAACTTATCTAGTTAGCGTTAAACTTTACTGACGATTTAATAGGAAATTAGAAAAGATTGACATAACGTTGTTTGACTATCATGTAGCCATAAATGTAAAATAACGTTATCTCAAAAAAAAAAAAAACACTTTTTTGTAGATAACGTTGTCTGACTTTAAGTACTCGAATTTATGTTGACATTATTGAAGTGAAATTTTTACGATAAAAAATTATATTGATAATCTCTGTGATCCCAAATTTTACAATAATTAGGCAAGGCAAGGCAAAAAATGGGCAAGATTAACACATTTGAAGATAATTCTAAAGATACTAATTATAAGCTATGTCTTTGACCATTCAAGTGTAATAAATATCCTACGAATAATGATTGCTTTAAAATAATTATTGCCCTAAGAATAAGGTAGTGTTTTTTTTAATTACGCTATTTCTTTTGGCATTTCCCAGTGGTTAAGCTACAACATACGGCCGTAGCCATAAATAAACAAACTATAATTGAAGTAGGGAGTAAAATGGTGTTTAAACATGTACCTAACCGAAATTTTTTAAATTTTTTTTTAAACGGTCATTAACGGTTCTAAATATATCCGCAATAATTCTTCTATTTGCACCCCCTATGTAGCGCGTGATCAGCCTATCCCGAATAGACTTCACTGGCCAATGACTGTGGGCGATGCCTTATCAAGAATAGTTTATAGATAGTAATTATTAAAGACACCTTCATAATCTATATTATATTCCAAAGTTTATTTATGTAATATATTATCATCAAATGTCACATATTGCATGTTATCATTGCATGGCATAAAGTTCATAATATCGATATTTTTGATTCGCATGGAATAATGAGGAGAGTGGGGCCATAAAAGATGATACTAATGTGTTCTTAAAATCTTTACGATTGTTAATTTCAAAAATTAATCTGATTGGGTGACCAAATAGGGGTAATCCTAGATTTAAGTCAGTAAAAAATTAAGCAATCTCTTCTAAAATAGTTTGTTTTAAATAATACGGCATTTAAATGATAATTAAGGCTGCTATAGACACTACCCACTTGCCCGAAACTCGCTTGGTATAATTACAATCTCATTGACAAACACACATGGCTTACGTAATATCTAGAAATCTTTTTTTGTGTAATACTAATAATACAACATCTCACGTCTTTAGTACTGATTAAATGGAGATAAACAAAGAAGCACGTATGAGCGTGGATTGTTAAAGACAAGGTGAAATCTTAAGTACCTAATACTTTAATGATAATGTGAAGATTATGAAATGGATATAGCGTGTCCTCAGTGCATTTTCATTTAAAACCAAGCTCATTTTAGAGATGAATTTATGACGTAAACAATTAAACTTACTCACATAATAATCCAACTGAGTCATTAACGTTTAATCTTTTGTTGATAGTTTGGTTCTTTTATGAGTTGTTACTATCTATTTTATAATAAAAGTCAAATAATCCGCCACCCCTCGCCATTTTTACATAAAGTCAGTTTAAATAAGGAGAAAAAAATACATTAAAATTATTATCTTCTTATTGTGCCATCCCCTAGCGGAGGTTGGCCACCATCAAGGCCATTTTATCTTTGTCGTCTGCTACCCAGAACAGTTCAGTCGAGTTGCACTCGTACCAATCACGGAGGTTCTTAAGCCACGAAATGCGGCGCCGTCCTCTGCTACGCTTCCCATTGATCTTTCCTTGAATGACAAGTTGGGGAATGCTGTATTTTTGTCCTCTCATAATGTGGCCGAGGTACTGTAGTTTCCTGGTTTTGATGCTACGTAGTTCTTCTCGGTCCTTCCCCATTAGATTAAGAACTTCAACATTTGTCACCCGGTCAGTCCAAGGAGTTTTGAGGATGCATACAGTCACATCTCGAAAGCTTCAAGTGTCCGTGACATCTTTTGGTTTAGAGTCCATACTTCAAAATTATTATAAGTACTTATATATATAATTTATGTGTATATTATTAATCAAAACAATTTTTTAAAATAGCCTATATACTGGATTATTTGTTAGTTTGTGTTAGGTTAAAATTATTGAATTCATGAAGTATTACCGAAATTGGCAATGAAAATTGCCGCTGTTCTCGCCTCGGTTCCAGTAAACACTTGTACCCATTTTTCTCACTTTGCCTATCTATGTTTGTTTAATGTCAAACATTGCACTTTCTTCTTTGGTCTTGAAGGTTATTTTTATCTTTCTCGCCGATAACTGACTGTTTGCCAGCGGAAATATTGTTCGTTGGAGTTTTATTTATTTTATATAGAAACTATTTGATCCCACTTTCAACAAACCGAATTCTCAGATTTTAGGTTGACGAGGTTAATGGAATGTACGGCAAATACTTCAATACATCGTACAAAATATAATATACATAAATTTTACCCGAAAAAGATCTGTATTTCATTGTTGATTATTCAAACATTGAGACACCGATTAAAAAAATATTTTATTATAAAATTTTGCATCAAATTTTCCACTATGTGTATTTTTTTATTTTTGGCCTGTCGCGGTGTTTTCTCCTTCTTTCTTTCCTGAACGTTTTTTGATACTATCTATTGAGAATGGCCTCTCCGAAAATTCTAAAACATTGAGAAAAGAAGAAAAACGAACATATAGTATATTGTTGTTTTAATTTAATAAAAAACATTTTTTTGTAGTACTTATTCCACTTTTAATCAATAAATTAAGACCGGTTTCGTCCGCATTAGAGGGACATTTTCAACTGAAGCAAAACATTTTCATTTCAGTTGAAAATGTCCCTCTGAAGCGGACGAAACCGGTCCTAATTTATTGATTAAAAGTGGAATAAGTACTACATTTTTTTTCTTTTATTAAATTAAAACAACAATCCAATGCATTTCCACAATGAATTGACAGTTAACAAAATAAAAGAAATATTATAGTGTATCTATATCCAAAAACCAAATAGAATAATAAACAACGGTAAAAGTCTCCATAAATATAATATTATAGTAAATTTTCATATACTGCATCAATATTACATACTAGATCTTATTTTCAATCAAATATTTATATTTAGGTAAACTGCGAATAATTTTTTTTTAATGTAAATTATCAAACCAAGTATTGTTATATTAACCAGGTAAAATAATTGATTGTCATAATATACTGTAATTAGCAGGTATTTCAAATAAGTAAGGACGTACGCTTTCTCTTAGCATGTTAATCTTTCTTACAACAAAAAGGTTGGATACGATTACTTGTATTGCAGGTAATTAAATACTTATCTTTTAGGAATATTCGAAGAGTCAAAAATCACTGTGGAAATATTTTCGTTGAAATGTGGTTTTATGGTAACTTAATAATATCGATAATGCGTTTTGAAAGGTTCTAAGAAAAACCATTAAGCCATATTCAATTATCCCTCTTAAGCATAAAGTCACCCATCTAACTATACTTATTTTACATTATTTTATCACTTATATGTTTCTTTGTGGTTTTATGGTGTGTAATTTATGGTTTTAATCTTACCTTATCCTCAAACATACATTTGATTTTCATATTCCGGTTAGTCTTTGGAAATTTTGTTTATTTCTTATATACTTTTTAGATATAAAGTATCAATATGTACACCAAGATTTGGATAAATCTTTTGCCATAAAAATGAATTAAACAAAAATTCCCCCCCAAACCACAAGCAGATGTACAAGTAACTTAGCTTTATTTTACATTAATACTTTGGACGCGGAAGACGCACACGGTGCGTAATGACCAGGCGGCCGATCGATGTAATTAACGTGCATTTTAAAGGGGGCAATTAAAATCTCATTATCTATTCAGCAGCGAAAGCGTTAAATAAGCCATTATCATCCGCAGGTAAAATGTCACCCTTATACAGAATTGAATTGTCGCCTCTTTCCAGTGTTTGTCTCAAATTGTACATAGTTACAATATCTACCGTATTGTATTATTTTTCTTTCCTCCTTTTCCTTAAATAAGAAATACATACTTACATTAAAAAGAATATCTTTTTAAAAACTAATTGTATTGAGCGATATTCTAATAAAATGCTCCCACTAAATTCTGACCAATATGCTGTAGCAATTTTATCTCAAATAATTATACACAATATTTATTTTACTAATTAATATACTTCACAGGTATTATCTCCAATTCCGTTCGGCGTTCGTATATATAATAACGTATAATACGTTATTAAATGTTTTATATTATTCATTGAATATTTTTTTTAATTAAAATAAATTATCTTCTTCGTAATTTACCTATTGATGCTTAGAGTAGTCATAGTTTGTCAGCGACGCAGGCGAAAACAAATCTTCTTTCAACAAAATCTACTCTCAAAAGTCTTCTTACCTTATATTACGTGTCATATCAAAGCAGTTCATGACCTGTCCTCTCTTACAGGATGTTAAAAAATAAACTAAGTACTTTCGTTTTAGCAAAAGAAAGATCGTCATCTTACACGACTATGATACACTATATTGATTCGATTGGCAGATGGATACTTTTGTAAACTTTTTGATCTTCCTGTAAGATTTATTTTTGAAATCATATTTTTATGTACTTACTAGCTGACTCGGCAAACGTTGTTCTGCCATATAAATTATTTCTAGTGAATATTTTGGTTGTTAAATAAAAAATAACGAATGTGTCGTAAGTGTGTGGGGATTGGATCTATGACAGAAAGAGGAATAGAGCGCTATAGACGATGACCGCCGATAAAAATAAAAAATATCAACCATTCATTTTCTCAATTCAAAATGAGTAATGATGTTCATAATGAATGAATTACCTGTGACAGAATCTCGTTGTTTACTGTTTATGCAATATCCATCTTGTGACTTCCAGAAAATTAGCGGATATTGGAGAGCGTCGTATGAACGGTGTGTGTCAGCGATGAACTCCAGATTATTGTTTCTTCTTCGAATCACGATTTCTCGCGTCGATGTGCGGTCGCCAACCATGATTCCAGCAATGTCGTCAACAACAGTCGCATTGAATCGACATACGTGCTCTCCAGCTGGTGTTTTATCAGGATTGATGACAATAGCGTGATTGTAACTTTGCAATTCGTGCATGTGTGCTTTGAAGAATTTCAATAATTCATTGTGCTCATTCAACAGGGCGTCCAGTTCGCCGACAATGCGCCTGGCATTAGGCAAATTGAGGCTATTGTAGCCGCAACGTACATCCACATGATTGATGTCCTCGCCGCGCCATGAAGTAGATTTGTAAAAATGTATGTGGTTCGTTTGGCATTGGCAGCAACGAGCCTACTTTGTGGTATACTTGGCCTTTGATTTTGAACGTAGAATGGAATTGTTGACCATTTGCCGCAGTATTGTGAACTATTTATGTTGCTCCGGACGAAGTAATTTGGAAGCATGAATTGATTGTGCGAATGGACTTCAGGAACAGGTTTGAATCTGGAACCGTGCCGATGAGCAAGCCGTTCAATGGTTCTGGTGGTATCTCAATTTCTGGTAGTTGCACTTTTCCTGATGCGCAACACATCCCGGCTGACTCATGTTTGAATTCGAGCGCATGACAATGGGGACATTCTTTGTCCATAGCACCAATCAGCACTTTCGGATGAGCGGAATATTCAATATCTGGCTTGTACTCGAATGCGAGACGAAGGAACGAAGCGGATGTTAATGTTCGATGTACTTGTTGGCGTTGTCGGTCATTTGCTCTGCGCGTGTTAACTACGAACCGGCGCGCTTGGCTCCGTTCCAATTGTCGTTGTTGATTTCGTTCAGCTCGTGCCTCTTGTGATTGAGATGCACGCAATTGCGACATGCTTACACGCACGTTTTTGTTATCTTGTTGGATTTGTTCGTCTGTTCTTTCTGCTCTACTATTTCGCATGTCTGTTGCTTTATTCGTTCGACGGCCCAAATGGCCCCCCTTGCTTCTTGCTGGCATTGTGCACTGTAAATACACGCACATAAAAATAGATAAATTAAAATAAATCGTACAAAATTTTGCACGCACTGCGTTGTGATATGCCGAATGAAATGTCAAAATGACGCGTCGCTTTTCTTGAATTCTTCTCGGACGTAGCGCTATCTGTCATTCAACAACATAAATAATTTCGTTCTGTTTGAAATACGGTTAAATTTGTTCATACAAAAATAATAAAATCGCGATTTAAAAATGGGAGGGTAGGAGTAGGAGGGTGAAAATTTGGCGTATAATAAAAAAAATACAAAAAAGAGATTGTCAAAAAAATAAAAGAAAAATTTTCTGGATAGAGATACCCTAATCACCTAGCGATATGAAATATACTTGTTGACCTATTCTCATACCTAACAAATATACATAAAAAAATTCATAAAAATCTGTCGAGCCATTTCGGAGGAGTTCGACCACAAACATCGTGACACGAGATTTTTATATATATAGAGATAAGTAGTAGAGAATATTATGTTCGTATAGGTAAATGACTCTATAGTAGCAGATACCACAAAAGGGGTACAAAGCATTGTAGCAAACAGTACTAATGCACATCCGAATCGCCTCCATGGTGTCACTGTTTAATGAAATGATTTACCTATACCTAACCACAGATACATTACAACATTTATATACTAAAATCGTTACCTTATTCAACTAAAATTTTGTAATTGTCATGTGTAGCGGGAAATATACCAAAATATGTAAGTACTCACAAGTTGAAATGTTTTTTTATTGTACTAAAACAGGATATTAAAGTCTTATCCATTGTCTTATAATTGTAGTATATTTTCAGAACAATAAGTGCTCATGTCGCCACGTAATTCTACTCGTGATAGTCGTTTGCCTTTTTAAAGCAAACAACCATTTCACAGATAGACACAATAGATCTGTAAATGTCCTTTATAATATACATATGCACATAATATTGTACTTTCAGATTCGATATTGTCCTGCACTTATATGCACCAGCAACAATTTGCATTCGACTCTATTGTTTTAATCAAATGTCATGATTCACTTTAGAATAAGGCGTGTGCAGTACCTATTCATGATTCTGCGTCACGTAGTAATAATAATCTTTGTGCCTATGTGTCAATTCCGGACAGGCAAAGTGGCAATATTATCAGTAATTGTGATTTACTACGGAATTAATTTGTTTGGAGACATCTTTGATTGACATTTGTTTCCATAATTTATACGAATATGAACAAATTCAAATTTGGAATCATTGTTGCCATCATTTGAAATATTAAATATCTTTGATCGTGTATGATCAAGTATACATATTATTGATGTATATTTTCCCGGAATATTATTAGGTAATAATGGGTAAAAAAAAGTCATTCAACAAAAATATTAAAAAGTGTTTCGAACCATCTGAATAGTTTAATTATTATTAATATTAATAAAAAACTTTCAATTAGTATTTTATTTGCAAATATATTTCAGAAAATTTCACAATAATGTATAAAATGGGTATAAGTCTAAAATCACTGTTTTGCATGAAAGCCACAAAAATATTGATTTTTTGACAACTTTGTATGGGAACATCAATATTTCCGTATGAAATTTTGTAGTTTCATTTATACATAATATATGTATGATTTGGCATATTTAACTATTTTTTCAATTTTTAAGATTATTATCCCCATTTTTTCTTATTACAAATAAATGCGTGCATACCTGTTGTAAGCGACTGTCGTAATCGAAAATACTGTGCCGAATAACCATTTTTTTATTTACCAAACTATAATAAGACCCGTGGTAACAAAGTTGTATCTTACCCTGAATGAAGAATAGAAATTAAGAGTCTTTGAAAGAAAGATATTACTTCGTCTAAAGCTGCGATTAGCGAGCCAATTGACATAATTTCAGACGCCAAGCTATAAAGATCCTGACCTGGCGCCCTGGCGAAAGTGACTTCGATGCGGAACGCAAAAGAGGTGAATTGACAGTTCGTAGAAAGATGAGAACTTGATGGATATACCAGGAAACTGTAAAATATTTGTTACATTTGAGAAAGAAGCCAAATATCTCCCTAGAATTAAATACCGAGAAAGATTAAGACTGCATCTATATATGTTTTTCATTCTAAGGGATGATTACTTTTCAACACATGTTGTGTAACTAATTTAAAGATCGTATATCATTTGTCTTATAAATTTCTCATTTATGGTAACAACATAAACAAAATTGAAAAACATCCTTTATACCCATTTTTATGTTTAACTGAATATATTATTAGATTATTCCATATTCCGTTTTGACTTTTAATAATCATAATATTAATGTATCGATTTCATTATAATTGTATATGGAATACCGATAAAAAATATAAATTATTATGTTTTAATCATTATTAATAATGGCTTTATCTTTTGACTCATTTTTACTGTGAGGAATTAAATACATACGTGCGTTACGTGTAAAGATAGTATTTAGATAATTTTTAATGATTAATGATAATTTCCATTTTGTTGTTTTAATTGGAAATCGTGTTCAATAAACTGTAAAATATTTGATGAAAATTGTATGACTACTGATAGCAATGTTTTTTTGTAATAATACGTGTTCATATTAATTTATTCTTATGGTATTTTACATTGGTACTCGTGTGTTGGCGAATTAAATAATAAATCGTATACTTTCTATTAATAGATGTTTATCAGTAAAAGTTATAAGCGTATTCTGTTATCAAGAGAATATGTAAATACTTTCTCTGCAAAAATGTATCTGCAAGAAAATAGTATTGTGCAACTTTTTTTACAAATTAAATTTACTTTGTTTAGCCGACTTTTTTATATAATATTCAACCCTTATAATATTTGAGTTGTTGATAGTTTTAGATATCAATATGTTTGTAGATATTTTCTCATAACTAAAACTTCATATAGTCTACTAATAATCTTTTTTTATCAGAAAATCATCATTTAATTAAGTATGTTCTAATTGATTTAGAATTTGAATTCAAGTTCCATCAAGTGCTTTCGGTCGATTATATTTATTTAATTTAATACTATCACCCGGGGACTATACCCGATGGGAACTAATGTGGTATGGTGTGAGATTTGTCATTTGCTAATGAAAAATATAAAAATAATTAAGTTGTGAATTCAATATAACATAACAGTGGCTGGAGTACTATGCCTGGTACTCCACTCTCCTACCCCGGCTTTTTAGTTTTAGTTGAAGTCGTTAGCAAAGTTGTGGTCTTCCCTCACTCAGTTTTTCTTCTACCCCATTAAATAATATGATACATTTTAACGGTGCTTGTTGATCTATACGTTCTAGCCGGCCCATCGCAAGTGTTGAATTTTAATAGATCTGACGACATCATGCTCACCAAGGAGCTTTTTGAATTTATGTTTAGATCTTTCGCAAGACTTTAAAATCAAACACATTCGAATGGAATTTTCAATATGGCGTCCTATGTTAGTTTGTAGTTCCATTTTTGGCCATTCTACAGATAAGTTTGTAGGTCTGTAGCAACATACTTTAAACCATAACGTAAGCCTCCATTTTGTTTTTGGGGCTGCCAATCGAAGAAAAAAAAACGAACTTGTTACCGTTCAATTTTAAATTTGAACTGCCTTCATAATTCCTAATGCGGAATTCGTATAAGATTCCTTCTATCCATAGTCAAAATTCTTTGGTTTCAAGAATGTTTTTAAAATCTTTCATGTATTACCTATTAATAATCTGAAGTACAAAACTAATAAGTATATTTTCTGTGGGTACACACCAGTGGACTACGTCGTTTATTTTTGATAAAATGCAATTAACATCGAACAACTATGTACAAACAATAAATATCATTTCTTCAAATCATGTATTATCGTGTTAGTTTATTTATTATGTTGATTATTTACCAAAGGTCAATAACAGTACATTTATTTGAAACATGAATATTTTATATTTTAACTCTGACTAGTGTTTTCTCACGATGTAAATAGAGAAAAGAAAAAAAAAACACAAAAACAGCTGTTAAAATGAAGAAGGTGAAAAAGCGGAAGGTATGTTAATTAGCAAGCAGACAGTTCATCAGCCCCGATGTTATTCTTATTGATGTTTCGGCAGTGACATCATCGCGACATCGTTCCATCCAGACATCAGCTGTCGTGACGTTTCTAGCTCAATAGTACACGCCCCAGTAATATGTAGATTCAGTGCCTTGCCAGGCTTACAATATTCATATCTACGATTATCACTGACAGACTGTATGCATACATTGGTTTAAGTATATTATTATTATACATATATACTCGTATATCAGTGACGTACGATCCATAGATGCTGTAGATGCGTAGCATTCCCAGAAATATTTGATAATTTACTATCAATGATATTATGTATGTGCACATTTTCAAGGTAAGTGTTCAAACGGATCTATAATTGAACACACATAATTCTGAAAACACTCATGAAAAAATATAGCCAATAGAAAAAATATCGGGAATCATGGATTATGGAATTCAGGAATCGAACTGCCGGCTGTCTTACTTTTATCGAAAATGATTTTTTCTAATGGTTATATTTTCTCATGAGTGTTTTCAGAATTATGTATGTTCAATAATTAGAATGGTACATTCTTAAATCTTGTGAATTATTCGTTGTATAAAAGAAATATGATTTATAATTATTATATTGCTTGTGACTTTATTGATTGATAGTTAATATGGATATATTATATTATGAATATTATGAGAAAGTATATTAAGAATTTCGCAGAGTTAACACTCCACAATAACTACATACAGTTACTACTTTAAATACTGCTTGCCATGATCCAATTAGTTACAAAATCCTAAGTAGATAGATACTTTATAATATATAACATAGTTGATAAATATGTATTTATCATACAGCGTCCCTGCAAAAAAAGACACCACCGATATATGTACAATTATGTACCTAAGTAATTAATAGGCTGAGCAAGTGGGTGACATCCATTTCTCGTAAAAATAAAATCTGTAAATACAAACGTCCACTCTGTGGAGGCGCATATGATCTTATTATGTTGGAACATGGTCGGAAAAAAAGTAAGTGTGTAAGTATCATTTCATGTGTTTTTGAAAGATCAAACCTTCTACTTATAAATACCTGTATGAACAAACATAACTTTTCAATGGGTAGATCAAGCGTACTGTATGCACCGTACACAATGGAGTTTGTATCAACAGGTTTTTGTTTTTACAAGAAATAGATGTTAGCCACATGCTCAACCTAATAGGTATTTGTAAAGAACGTGTGTTTTTTTGCCAGCTCCGGGATTCGAACCCTGGATCCACGACATTATAGGGCTTATAGGCCGACACGAAACTGACATAGAATATTATATCAAATAACTCAAGAACACGATAAACGACATCATGTAACACCCCAGCTATCTAGCGATCAGCTATCTTAAAAATTGTTTTACAACACGTGTTTTATTCATATAGAAAATTTTATCATTTTTTTTAAATGAATACCAAGTGAAAAACACGTTTTATAAATTATCATGAATTACTACTAGTAAACTTTCAATCTCTTGAAAAGGATATAGCTATCGATTAAAAAACATTTTAGAATTTGATAATGGTGAGGTATTCTTATTTCTAACAGGAACAACTGGCGGTTTCCACCTATTTCTCTAGGACTTTTAGACTGCATTAAACTAAATTATAATCATCCTAAATCTTCTGATCAATCAAAGTGCAAAATATTTTAAATCGTACAATTATCTTCTCTTATAATATTCTTACCAATTTAAAAAAATAGAGATACGTTTTAAAATAGGCGTAATATAGTGTTGGAAATATTTATCACGACACAAGTTAGTTTCTGTTCACTTAAAAATATAATTCACACCACAGAAGAAGAAAAACCGTCAAAATAAACCCATTAAAGCTGTTATAATCTAATCACAAAACTAAGCTAACTTAATTTAAGTGTACGAAATATCTCAAATTATCACTAATCACTCGGTGAATTTTACGTTTTCCTGTATCCGGTTACGTCACGCGCAGGCAGAGTTCCCGCGCAAAGCAAAGTGTGTTCATTGAAGCGGCCTCTTAGCTTTATCATTATTATTACACATCTGTTCGTAAAATCACGACTCTGTTACGGCCGTGACTGTCTTTCGCCTATCCGTTCTCCTAAATTAACGCAATACTTGTTTCAGTAATCGCCAAATCCGAATCAACAGGGTTACAATAACCAAAAACCTTCATTTATTCAGTTTATTGTATTATGTGTATATGTAAAATGTTTGATTGTAATCCATTCAAAAAAGGATATTATCTTAAAAAGACATCAGAATTTTATAAAGCAGGCCATTGACCACCATTTTTTTTTTACCGTGTCTAAATGATTCCTAATAAATCTCGACTCTTAACCGTTTAGCCTACAATTTATAATGATATCTTTTTATGATTTACAATCTCATACAGCCACTTGTTCTACAATAATTTGGCATTCTTTAAAATATAATAAACTTATTAGAACACATAAATAAGCTGTACTTACATAATAGATAATTTATATTAAAGGAAATACTAAGTCCAGAGCATAAACCGATTGAAAACGCGGTAGGTAACATTTACCATCGGCATGGTTTTATGATGGTTTATTCCCTTAAAAAAAATAGAAAATGGTTTCATAACACATTATGTTTACCATTGACGAGTCATCGAATGGGCTTAAATTCTCTGGTAAAATTTTTATTAGAAACATCCCATAATATTTAAATTGAACTTTATCCGAGGTACATGGCTTGGTTGATGTGGTCCAAAATGTAACTCCCAGTGTTATATTTGAGAGTTTTTGTGATGCAGTGTTGGAAGCATATGCTCAGAATCCTCTGAAATACCAAGCATACCAACAAAGTCATGTTTGTAACGCTAAGGATAAAAAAATGACTCCCAATTATCTGTCTGATACAATTTCTTTGGTGACGTCGCTCGGAACAGATTGGGTTAGGGCTATAGCTTGGAGAAGGAGCTTGATCATGATTGGCAGGGTAAATGGAAAAAGAGGGAAGAACACCCACACGCTGGTTCGATTAAATCACTAACGCGATGGGATCTTCACTGGTGTCAGCCATTCGCTCAACCGATGGTAGGAACCACTGAAAGAGAATTATGTGTAGAATAGGAACAACTCATGACGATTCTGATCATCGGTAATGAGGTATCTAGAAAAGGTATGATCGTCAAATGACAACACAACCTTACAAAATTATAGTTATACATAAATAAATGGATTAATACTATATAGACTATAGAGAGAAAAATACAAAATATATTAAAACAATTTATAGCGATTCCAGAACATTTTAAGTATGGATTAGTAACTGTATAAAATATTTTTTCTTACTCTGTGTTGCAGTATTGGTTGTAAATATTTAAAAAGAATGTGTTGACGTCTTGCTTTATTTACATATTTGCATATTTTTGTTGTTTGTGATTAGGATATGTAATTGTTCATCTAAATAACGATAATTTATTATGTAACAAACTTCTTATAGGCGTATATAATCAACGTAATACGTTAACTCAGTGCGACCCTAGCAAACATTCTTAGGGCAACAGTATGAATCCGGGAATTGGGTGGAACTAATTTAATTATTAGTCTTAGTAACCTTGTTTTCGGATTCACTTTCATAATAAAGAATGTTTCATCAGCATATATTATTAAGGTTTGTCTAAAACTAAAACATCTTTGGGTACACCAAAGAAAGGTAGTTATTTGTTTATGTAATACACAATTACACAACTGGGTCAGTCACATTTTATCAAATATCATATAACACCGACATTTAGATTTAATATATATTATGGTTATTATAGTTTTTTTTGTTTATTATGAAAAAGAGCTTTTCCGTTGGCTGGCTAGTGCTATTTACAGCATTTTATTGTACCGTTTATGAGTTAGTGTTTTATTAATATCTACATCTCAAAATATGTGTGTCACAAGACATATTCTGCCAAAATTGAGTTAAGTACAGATTGTGTACCAAAACGGTCATATATTTCAGTGTCAATTTACCGTTTGATTCTATTCATAACATAATCCCGAAATTCTTAAAACCGCAAAGCCGTAAGTAGGTACCTATATTGTATGGTATTTTAGTCGTCTTCTGATACACCGACTCTTGAGTACAACCATTGCCGACTCAAGTAGAAAGCCGATACATTCACAACGACTGGTCCTACTTTTTCCGCCCCTCCCGTTGTTGTCTATGTATGAACTGGCATTGCCTTCATTGTTCTATAGAGTGCTAGATAGATTAGTTACATGATAAATAATACACTAACATTAACACACCTTCTACAATTAAGGGGGAACTTGGGGATTTGAACTTGTACCGTTTAAAAAAAATAAAAATAAATCGGTTAGGTACTTGTTCAAACATGCGCGTTAACATGATCTTACTCCCTACTTCAATTTTAGTTTGTCAATTGATGGCTACGGCTGTATGTTGTAGCTTAACCACTGGGGAATGCCAAAAGAAATGGCGTATAAAGCAATCATTATTCGTAGTATGTTTATCACACTTGAATAGTCAAAGACATAGTTTATAATTCGTATATTTAGAATTATCTTCAAATGTGTTAATTTTGCCCATTTTTTGAATAATAAAATGCCTAATTCTTGTCAAATTTGGGATCACAGAGATTATCAATATAATTTTTTATCGTAAATATTTTACAAAAATAATCTCGTCATAAATTATACTAATAGTTTTATAAATGCGTTTAAAAATTAATAAATGTAAAAAGTCTTAACACCGCTGCACATTCATGTACTCAAATATAACTATATTCTAAAACTTTAGAGCGAGAGCTTTAAAAGAACACTATTTTATGTAATAAAAATATTTTTTGCAGTCATCAAATATTTAAAATAAATATAAAGGATAACAAGGCTTCAAAATTATATAAATAGATTATATACAACGTTTAAGGAATATCCAGGATCATGGTTTTAAAATGCAATAAAAGCTCTATTTTTACCTACGCTGAGCACGTCCGCCCTTAATGTAAAGCATAGATCAATGCTACATATTTTTTGGAAATCGATATTACCACCGGTTTTTGTGTGAAGGACTAGTATGACTTCGACAGCTGATGAATAACAGGAATGTATATTATTATTTATTAATAACACTCTTAGTTAATATATTTTATTTGAGAATTTTTTAATAATTCAATTTGAAATGAGAAAGGGCGAATCAATATGTCAAGCAATCTGGGATCTGATTTTGACAGCTGAAAAGTGGACCACTCGTTGCTTGTGCAAAAAATTATGCTCAGGCTTTATAAATCTAAAGATGGCGGTGGTACAACTTATCAATATTTATCTTTTAACAGACTTACTGAAAGATTCGGGAGATAATAGTCACAACTCAAATATCCATCTAAAAAAATTAAGATGTTTACCGAATGACACTATATTATCTGTTATAACTAAAAATTTAAGTTTAGTACTCGTACTTGATAAAAGCACAAAATACGTGTCACAAAATGAAACAATTTTTATATGAGGTGATTTGTCAAGTGATAAAAAACTATATATAATTTTTAACAAAAGTCTGTCTGTTTCCAGCATATATCTACCCATTGCCACTTAAATAAAATCCGTAACATATATTTCGAACACAAGCATATACCCATTAGAAAAGATCTTTTTTAGAAAAAATACGACACCCAACGTGACTGTAACCGCTGGATTCGCACCAGTGTGATTTGATATCCATTTCATGTAAGAACTACTAGTTAAAATCGTCGTAATTAAGTAGAATGCCCGTAGTTTAATTAGAAAATCATACTGGCGAGAATCCAGTGGGCACAGGCATGGGATGTTTTCATTTTATGTATGTTAAATTATATATAGAATGTTACATTTACAAACATTGTGTCTTACTCATTGAATAAAAGAAACAGTATATGCATAATTATTTATTTCCGTTTTATGTAGCAATAGATTTATAGGGAATCCATAGACTGAAACCGAATGTGGTTTTGAACCGTGTGTCATACTTAATAAACTTATGATTTCTGTTCATGGAAATATATTTGCTGAATTCGCGTCAGTGTAATTTGATAATAGTTATCATGTAATAACTACTAGTTAAAATCGTCGCAATTAGGTAGGATGCCCGAAGTTTAATTATTAAAGCACACTGGCGTGAATCCAGTGGGTATATGAATGGGATGTTTTCAATCTATATATGTTCAATATATATAATGTCACATTCTCAATTAATATTATGTCTTATTCGTTGAATAAAATAAGTAATTTATTATATTATAATTTATAGTATCTGCATAATTGAGTCGCTTAGAGTCATAACTCACATTTTGCAATTTTGTCATTTTAAGTTAAGATTCTAAAATCAGTAATTTAGGTAGGTATATAAAAAAAATAGTTGGCTATCAAAGGTCACTTTAAACCGTGTGAAAATCGTTGACAAAGTTGACTGTTGGTGTCATATTCACATTTTTCAATGAATAATGTGAGTACTGTCATCAAGGCCTTTCTAACCAATCAGGAAGCTCTATTTCTTATTGGGTGCTGTCTCTCACAGCCTTAGGAATAATATATATATTTTTAAATGTAAATCGACTCGCTCATTAATATTCAAGGGAGTTCAATAGTTTTCTTCTAATCAAAAAAACAGTGCCTGCTGGTTTTTTGTGCCTATCTCAAAACTCAATTTTTGGAATACGTGAGTTATGACTCTATGCAACTTAATTATTGATGTCTGTTTTATGTAGCAATATATTTATGTTGTCTTCTACACTGTAGAATTAGAATCTACGGTATAAATACAATTTTCAAAATGTCAGTCAGTTCTTCGTTGTCTCGTGATGATATTTAAGACTTCTTCACACATTAAATCACATTGCATTCACAGATTAAACAGATTAACATAATACCGTCTCGCAAAAGTTTCGCAACGAATAAGTAGGTAATATATTATTATTGTAAATTGTTTTCAAATACATATTATTAAAAATAAATTTTATTTCCCAGGAAAATGCTACAACGGAGTTTTGAATCGGTTCAATCGTGATGTAATGTTTTTTACAGATTATTTCACTGAACTTTACTGAGACAATCGTTTATGATTATATTGTCATATTCAAGTAGGTTAAAATACCACTATCAATCATGCTATACACCATACGGTATTTAGATTTTAAATGACATTAAAACTTAAATGTAAATCATTCTCATTTATTGCGTAATCATAATAATATTTTGGTAATCGCTCATTTTATGGTGAACTTTATTAATCTAATATATATCTAAAAGTATAAACCGGGTCATTGCATCAGTACAGCATTGTGACTAGGGATTCCAATCCCGGGATCCCGAGCTATTTTTGATACCTATGAATCCCGGGATTGATAAACATAATCCCGAAACTTTCGGGATTGATTTTTTTATCAATTTTTATGGAAAATAAAATATATATAGGTATACAGAAAAAATACTTTTAATAACAAATAACTACATTAGAAATAAACTGAGTTTGAATGAAGTTTGATTTATATCCATGTGTAAGTTGCCGATTCATTTTATTTTTTCACATAAATCAATAAAAATGAAAAAAATTGGAAAAAACAATGCTTCGCACTTTTTAACAAAGCAATTCCGCCATGATTTCATACGTTTTACGGCAGTTTCATATTTGGCTGACTAATTAGATTTATGAAGCGGGAAGGCCATAAGTACACCATGATTATTTGCTTTACTATTTTAAATCTCACTAATCCATTCATTAAGTCTTTACTATCAGAAACACCAATTTCATATTAAATTCACATTATTATTTATATTACAATATTATTTACTCCATAAAACTTATGTATTTCCAAGATTGAACGTAGATATACAATATTAACAATAAATGTCTTAAATAGTATAAATTATACTAGATTTATTTTTGACCGATTTTATCAATATTATTTGTAAATATAAAAATTGTATAATAACAATGGAAAAAAATGCCATTCCCGGGATCCCCGGATTGTCAAATTGTAATCCCAAAATCCCGGGATCAGAATTTTGGCTCGGGATTGGATTCCCTAGTTGTGACATTAGCAAATCTTGATTCGATATAAATAAAATTAATTCAAAGTTAAATCCATTTATATTCTTTAGAAAACTCCATTGAACTTTATTTGAATAGGTAGTGGGTGTATATCTCTTCTTCCTGGTCGTACACTCATGGCTGAGGATCGTGACCACATTTGAATATCGTCATCCTTTGAGCGACCAAGATTTTCCATCCTTCTCGATCTTCCGCTTCTCTCAGGGTAGAATGGATGGTGCCCCCAATCAGTTCTTTCGCTTGGTCGATCTAATGCGCAGACGCTCTCCCTCTGCTTCGCCTTCCCTGGAGGCCACCCAAAACCACCAGTCTCTCCAGGTTGTCCGGTCTGCGCCTGACAATATGTCCAAAAAACTGCAGAATTCGTCTCAGACATATTGTCGAGAACCGTTCCTTTATCGTGCCTCGGAGTCGAGTCGAGGGAGTATATATCAGTATTTTAATTAAAATACAGTAGATTCTTAGATAGGGGTTCTTAACCTTTTTGCGGTAGCGGGCGCATTTGGGATAATAGCGACGGGCACACATTGGATTTTTAAAAAAACAAGATTTAAGTATTAAGTGTTACATTTATTATATCGGTAGATTTTACATGTATTTACATTTAAACGCCTGTGAGGGCATATACAAAAGAAGCATAAAACACTTATACAGTTACATATAGAAAATAAAAAGAGATAAAACACAAGAAAGAGTAAAAAAATAATCCAAATCGTAAACAATTATTATGGTTGGTATTAATAAGTCGAGATCTTGTTTTTGATTTTATTATATTCATGGTGGAAAATAACACACTAAAATTTAGACACAGCGGGGTTACCAGCAACTGTATTTACATACATTAATTGCAAAACTAATGACATTAGATAAATATATTTTGAGGCTACAGATAATAAGGGAAAATTTTAGTTTGCCAATAATTGATGGCATTTTGTTGCTTATTAATTTTTACATTCTTTTTTTCATTTACCCTTCCGAATTAAGTAATATGTGTCAAGTAAGAGTTCCACGAGATTTTATAAAATGCTCCAAAGGTTCATTCAGCTGATAAAAAAATGTTTATAATTACTGACACAATATCTACTAAACAACTGTATTTTTATTATTCTTGAAGAAAATGCGTAAAACATTAAACTTATTACAATACCGGTACACTATTAATTATGTGCGGTTTAAATATGTCTTCCATCACAATATAACAGTTTCCATATTGTGATTGAACTGGGTCTCATTTCCTTTTAAACTGTCACCCCTTGTCAATTGTGCGAGCACATTATGAATGCGACCTAGTGACTACTTATGAGACGTTTATCTTATTACTTATTCTCAATAAAATGTATTATAGATGTGTTTATACTTTACACCCCATTTTATTTGATGAGACAATCAATCTGATAAGTTTTAATTTTATATATTTCATAATAATGAATGTTTTAATAGTTGATAACTCTTTATATAAAAATGCAGAAATGTAGAATTTTGCTTAAGGCCCACGAACCGTTTAAAGGTCGAAAATGAAATTTAATAATATAAATAACTATTTGAGATGGGATTTAATGCGTTTTTACGCCTGAACAATCTGTAAATTTTGTAATAATTATATTTTTGTCATTATGATACCGTATGTCTTTGGTTTTTTTTTTTTTTAGAATTATGTATTAATAACCATGTCCTTGCTTTTTCGTATAAGGTGGTTGTTAGTAATTTTAAACAATCACAAACACCCAGGCTTTGAGAAAAAAACACATCAATATTGTATCCTGACCGGGAATCGAACCCAGAACTCTCGGGTGGAAGGCATGCGCCTTATGCACTGCACCACGAGAGCCGCCTGTCTTTGGTTGTTGCAACTTTTCAAATTATTCTTTTGGTATGTTGTAAAATATATTTGGTAAATCTTCAATTGGAGTTTACGATTATCTCGTAATTTTTAAGAAAATGCAACATTCTGTTTTTACTAGGTATACTATACTGATTTTGCATTTTAATTTTGGCATCTTTTGAGTGGGAAAGAATGAATCATTTAGACTTTAGAGAATCATATTATATTAAATTACCGTAATATACCAACGTATTACTTAATTGTTTTATAAAACTACATTTAATTGAAAACTCCGATAAAAAGTTTACCAAAAATATGTTACAAAATAAAATTTACGTTTAGATTAATTTAAAGTTTTTTTTTATAAGGAAGACGCTTAAAACTTTAATGGTAAACACATATGTTATGTGATTGTTGATTCGCATTATGCGAAAAGATAATATGGTATCATAATGACACATATCTTCTCAAAAAAAATATTGATCACTAAAATATCTATATTTCTTTAATTTCGACCTTTACATTATACTCATACCCTTAAGCAAAAGTAATTTCCAATAATTAATAATAATACTCTTCTACAAAATCGATATGATTAACCTACATTCAATAAAAAAAACACTACCTGTTTTACTTATGTATGTAAAAATATCCATAAAACGAAATAATTACTTGCAGCTTTCTTTTTGACCTCTTTATGAAAATTTAACCGTTTTTCCAACGCTTTGCGAAGGAACATGCCCTTGACCTGATGTCTCTTATTAAACGTGTTTTACTTGTTAACTCTTTTATAGTCAACTTTACTTGTTCGTGTAGAGTGCGGACAGTATCAAAAAAAATGATAGCCTACTTATGGCAACACAATTCAATTTATTTCGATGCAGAGAAATTATTATTATTCTGTTCTTTTTTTACCATATCCGTTACCAGAATTAATTGATGTCGGCGATTATTTTGACAATTTTTTTCTTGTTTGCTACATACAGCTCTATAGGGCCATTCCAATTGCTAACTTCATAATACCCCTTCGTTATTGTATATCTTTCCCCCATTTTTGAGTACCAGTTGTATAAATAATATAATACGTCCCTTACTATTCACCACATAAGAACATATTATTTAAAAACCTGTTTCATATGTGTTAACATTATCGAATATAAGTACTTAGGTACCAAAAATCTATGTTTAACTTTATATAATACCTTCTTACTTAAATTGACGCTGCAGTTCATTCAGGTCCATGGCTGATTACACAAACGCCCTTATCACAACCTCTCTCTCTCTGCAACTTTTTCGACTTTTCGCCTATGTCCTCTAGAGGCTGCCCAGCAGACATGTGCATTCTATGGGTATTTCATAAATCTTATAGAGACCTCTAGATTAATCGGATCTAACGACGTACCGACCCACCTTAGTATTCGTACCCTCGACATTATAAATATACAACTCTCTGCACACGATGATCACCAGAAGTTACCACATATAGCAAGAAGTCTCAGATTTGGTGTTCAACCACTGCGCTCAAGTGGCACAAAGTGTGGTTGATTCTCTGTATATCCCTGATCTGCCGGACTGATGGGCGGTATGACACTTTTCTCTGGATAATATCCCTACATCAAAACTGTCCCAAAGTTTTCATACTTTTACCAATTAACTAAACATTTTAATAATTTATGGGAAATCATAATTTTAAAAAAATGGCGACAATTTTGATCGCCAAAAAAGACTTTGCAATGATGGTGATTATTTTGTTACCTCCCACGCGGCTTAAGCGTCGGCCTATAGCGTCATGGGTTCCAGGATTGAATCCCGGGTCTGGCAAGTACACATAGTGTTTTCAATTTGTGTATGAGCCAGAGTAAGGACCTAATAGGTTGAGCAAGTGGCTGACATCCATATCTTGTAAAAACAAAATCTGTTAGTATAAACGTCCACTCTGTGGAGGCCCATAATATGATCTTATTAGGTTGGAACATGTCTTGATCTTTGGCGACTGACTTTCGCATTTCTATTGTGTTAATCTATTCTACGACTGTCAGTTGTCACCTATGCATAGAGTTCATAGATAATTAGTTTTACTTTTACATCTTAACGTTAACATTATATGTATTGCGCCCTTCGGCTCAGAGCTTTATACCTTTTGATACTATAGTATTGTAGATATTCGAGTACGCTATTTTGGATGTAACATGTGACCGCTTAAATCAGATATATTATTATTAATGTCGGTGTATGGCAGCACGTGGTGCATTCGTTAGTGGCACCGAACAACTTGATGCCGCATTCGTATTGTATTGGATCGATGCCGTGAACGGGCTAGCCCGTGGGGGCATACGAAAAAACCAGTTAAGTATTGAGGCCACAACTGATCCCAAACCACCGATCTTACTTCCGTCATCGGAAGACTTGAGATGATACCGGAGTCAGGTGACAGTCGTGGGTATGGTATACATCAGACATGTCGAACGCATCGATCGCGCCATAGAACGAAGGCTCCATGCTAGGCGATTATTTAAACATTTAAGAGCATACTTCAGTGAAACGGCAAATAATTTTAAACTATAGGTGCGACGAAATTTCGGACTCGCTGCCAATCGGAGAACGAAAGTCGAGCTGTGAACACGTCAATTTGTTGTGTTATGGTGTCGGGGGAATTAATTCTTAAATTGTGTAAAGATGACTAATAAACGTTACCCATTTACTTGAAAAAGAAAACATGTCAATGAATATATTATTATCATTACTAATAGAACAATAAACATAACATTAAATGGACGCATGTTGAATTTTTATGTCGCGTAGTCACGATCGTTTTAGACCGTACCCCAGCTGAAGTATAGCCTTAAAGCCTACCTTTTAAGAAAAATAGACTAAAGACACTATAATTTCAAAAAATAAACAGACCCATCTGTCGTCGGAATCTTCAAATACATATTGAATTTATCAAAGGTACAAAATATGCGACAGCGCTATCTGTTTTAAACTATTATATTCATTTGTTGGGAATTCAGATTTATTTTGTATGACCGTTAGGTCACGTGACCTCAGCCACATCTACCGAAATGTATGCAATACGGTAGGCTCGACAGGCGAAGCCTAAAACCTTTGCGCATAATATTATTGTTTATGACTACACCTTTGACCAAAATAATTAACAATAAGATAATGTATGGCATTCAATCGATCACATACAAATATACTTAGATTGTTTTTAAAAGTAAAAATAAATGTTATCTAATGATTTTTGATGTGTATAAATGTCTATGATTATAGGTACATAATTTACATCTATCGTTCAGTTATTTTATATCGTGTGAGCTATGAAAATTTCATCGATTTAGTGTGCCGTTGTCATTGGTGTGTACCTACCTTTTTATCAGTAGTGATATCGTAATATCTTCTTATTTCCCGTAAGTATACTTGACAGGCTAGCTCTTTTTCTATGATCTTCACAGCCTACCGCTTTCCAAAAGTCACTCTTCGCCACTGCCATAGAACCATAGAAATTGCTTCATGATAATATTAAAAACGTGTGCAATACGTTCACAGCATGAAGGGTAAATAGAAAAATCATAAAAAGTACTTGGAAGTATACCTAATTCGCTAAAAGGGCCCCGTTTAAAAAAATATACAAAACCACAAGCAGTTTGATCGAACACAGTTAAAAATGGCAGATTAGTTCTGCATCCTGATAGAATAAACAACTAATACTTTCGATTTATTTCTAATATAGTTATCAGGGGCGCATAGGTCAATACTATCAAAGATTGCATGTAACCCCTACGTAATCAAATATAACTATTATGAATATATTATATTCTAATCTTTAAACTACAGAATGTACACAAATACATAATATGATAAAGTAGTCGGATAAATCCACGGATAGTATAAACATACATATATATAATATAACCAATTCAAATATTGTAACTTTTTGTAATTTAAATTGTATCGTTGACTTAAAAAAATATTGTTTAATTTAAGCTTCTGTAAAAACTGCAAGATTCGTATTTTCTGCTAGAAGCTTTTGGTAAGCCGAACTTTCATGTTAATTGAGTTATCATTTTATATTTCTTAATACACCATAAAGGACCTTATAAAGTTTTATTTTACAATAATGTTTTACACAAGTTTTTTTTATACAAGAATCAAGGCTAACCATTCTTGGGATTGACTGGTAACTGACAATTTTTTTGGTGAAGAAATATATTATTTTTACTGTAATTATTACCAACCAGTCGTTGGGTCATCAGTTTACGGTAGCTTTATAGTATGTAATTATTTCCTTCCTTAATTTATTATTGAATGTTAAAATAAAATACATGAGCCATAAGATATAATCTTATTAAACATTAGATTAAGAGATATCATTAATTATTGTATTAAGTATAAACGACGTGCAATCGAATAAAACGGTTGGTCACCCGAGTTCTTCCGGGCGGCGGGCGAGCCTCGATCATACAGCCTCCGCGAGTCTGACCGATAAATCAGGAATTTACCGTTGCGTCCGCACCGCCGGGGACTCCGCGCAGGGCAGGGAGGGAAGGAGGGCGCGAAGAGGTGGCCAAGATTGGAACGAGACCTCACCTGCCGGCCGCGCGGTGTGTGCCACTACTGCCGGCCCATCAAGTGTTTGGGCGAGTCAGGTGCTATCTGCTATGGCGCCCTACTTGCATTCATAATAATTCACTCCGTATCGATCTGGCCCGCATTTCGGTGATAACATTGTGGTCACCGTACAGTCTGGAACTCTCAAATGTATTACAATATTTAATTACCCCGCAACACTTCGGTACTTCGGTAATAGTAATAATTATAGTAATATAATAATTGACGGATTTTTTCAGAGGAATCGGACATCTTTTGGCCAATAATTTTGTAAAAATTGAACAATACAAATTGATAACAATATTATAATGTAATGATCCAAATTATCCAGAAATCTAACACATAATGCTGTCGCCAATAATAAAATGATTTACCAACATAGGAACATGCTTTTATTTTACAGATATCTTTTAATAATATTATTGAAAACATAGTACTTATCTACTGTCGACCGCTATGATTGAGGGTAAATAAGTAAATTGCTATGTTCGCTCCTAAAGGAACCATAATATGGACTTCCACACAGCAGAGGTTATATTGACACACTTTTATTATGAGGATTTTTAGCCATTCACCCTACTTAATGGGTCCATGCGCGGGATCAAAACCGCTACGAACGGCTTCAGAAACGGCTACTCTATCACCGAGGCTATTATACAAGATTTAAAAAACTATTTTTTTGTTCAACGAATAATTCACAGTATTTAAAAATGTCAAATTATTTAAAATATATATATATATAATATATAACTAGGTAGGCAAATTGTCAAAAATTAACGAAATTTAAAAAGCGCTTCAGAGAGGATTGTAAAAACTACTAGTTAATTTCTTCAAAATTAGATAGGACGCACATAGCTTAGTTGATGGACCACGTGGGTGCGGATCCCAGGAGCGCGGGTTGAAATTCAGCTGGCGTCGTATTTATTTACAAAAATATTTCTTCTAGTAACCACATATTTCTCTGACGTGTTTGAAAAGTATGTATGTTAATTTTTAGTTAATGGGTGTTATATAATACAATATAGGAATCTGCTTTAGTGACCCGGGTTCCGTTTTTCGGCATCTTCAGGATCTACGCATCCTTTCGTAAATGCATATATCTACAAATGAAATATTAAGACGGTATTTCAGTGAAACGGCAAATAGTTTTCAACTATAGGTGCGATGAAATTTCGGACTGGCTGCCAATCCGAGAATGAAAGTCGAGCTGTGAACACGTCAATTTGTTTTGTGATGGAGACGGGGGAATTAATTCTTAAACCGTGTAAAGCTGACTAAAAAACGTTACCCATTTACTTGAAAAAGAAAACATGCCAATGAATATTTTATTATTATTAGTAATATAACAATAAACATAACATTAAATGGACGCATGTTGACTTTTTATGACAAATTATGTTTTGTTCTGCACGCGTCATTTGCACAATCTTCTCGTCGCGTAGTCTCGATCGTTTTAGACCGTGCCCCAACTGAAGTATAGTATTTATAAGCGATGCATATCTAAATCGATTCATATTTATAATATATTGTTATGGATAAATTTTAATAAAATTATTGGCGAAAACATTTTGCTTGTCGCCTGAATTTAGAACTAAATTCAAATTAAGTACCTTTATTCAAAAACTACAAAAAAGCTGCCGAACGCTCTCGTAATTTTCATTGTGATGAAAAATACCGTTTATATTATACTAGACTTGCCAGAAATTCTGAAAAAAATCATTTAATGTTTCCGAAAATATTTGCAATGTAATATTTCTCGAAAATACAACTGAGGGATCACTAATTTGACGGCATCGTTTAATATATTACTTAAGTATTTATAGCTTGCACGATTTTTTTACATAATGTTTGCTTGATATTTCGATACAAAGGAATTGGAAATTTAGTTTTTATCAATTCTCTATATCTTCTTAAGAAGAAAAAGAGAAAGGGCAGGTCAAAAATTTTCTCGTTAGATGGAATTATCAATGACGGCAATTTTTTTTAACTCTTGGCGTCAAAAAAAATGGCAGACGGTGAGCTTATTTATCACAAAAATAGCGTTGTTATAAAAATATAAAGTTAGTGATGATATAAGAGTTAATGCCACATACCAGATACTACAGATATGCCTAGTTAAAATTGCTAGATCTGGCAATAACAATGCTATATTTAATCCAGATATATTCCCAGATATTGGACAGATATAAAAATCCAGGATTTAAGACAGGTTAACGTAATTCTGATCATGATCTGATGCTATCCTCTAATGGAAGTTGGCCATCATCAGGGCGATCTTTCCTTTATCAAGCAAGGTTCTTAAGCCAAAAATACGTCATCGTCCTCTACTACGCTTACCGTTGATTTTTCTTCGGATAACAACTTGGGGAATTATGTACTTTTGTCCTCTCATAATGACATGTGGTCGAGACACTATAGTTTTCTGTTTTTGATACTACGCAGACCTTCTCGGTCCTTTCCCATTTGATTGAGAACGTCAAAATTTGTCATCCGGTCAGTTTAAGGGTCTGTCAATACAGTTATATCTCGAAAGCTTAAACTCTCTCTGATAACTCCTGGTTTAGCGTCCATACCTCCATACCATAGAAAAGTATTGAGAGATCATAACGAACTATATGTAGTTTCAGACCTTGGTTAAGGAATCGATTGCTAACGAGGCGTCTAATTTAAAGAAAGCCACTCCTTGCTATCTCAATTCTAGGCTTTGTTTCCTGAGGTCTTATTTCTCATTGACCCATGTGCCTAAATATTTATAGTGGGCCACACGTACAATCAGCCCACTACCAATAACAAAAAAAATGATTTTATCATTAAATGGTATTCATCACAAAATGTAAAAAGTAACGTTTTTCATTAGATGAATTTGAACCTTTAATTTTTCCTGATGATACTTATATAAAATAATGTATTTTTATCACTTGGTTTTCGCTACATATAAAAAAAACACCAAAAGTATGAGTACCAAAATTTACGTATCACTTTATGTAATGTTAAAATTATTGTACTTATATGTGATGAATACCACGTTATAAACACATTGAATATAATAAAAAAAAACTCATTTACTCATTAATTTGTTTCTTATAAAAACGTAGAGCTTAAAAATATATTTCAAAATACCTACGCAGAAGAAAATTTTGCTTCTAAATGTAGTCAGACTAGATAATATATAAATATAACATTTTAGATCTGATCAAATGAATATTCACACGTTTTCAATAGGCTTGTTTGTGCACGATTTTCGTTTTTTTGTTGTTGTTGGTATCAGGCTTCGGTCTACATTTTGAATTGCGTCATCACGATGTGTTCTGCTTCAAAATTTTCGCTCATGGACCCCGTCTCATGATTCATAAAACCATAAATAACAAAATAATATCATCAGTCCAACGGGCGAATGAAATTATTTGCAACACGATGTTAACAAAGCGTAACAAAAATCAAGGATAACAATTTCATACATTATGCTTCACGTACATATTTTGTTAATTTTATTGTTCATTATTATAAGACAACTACACAGGTACTTACATTAAACGTAATTACCTTTACGAACACATTGGTAAATATATTTAATTATATCCACATTCAGAGATGCTGTCAAGGTTGTATAAAAATAAAACTACCTATTACGAATACACATTTAATATACGTCTACTTAACTTAATAATTTCCCATGAGTAATTTTAGTATAATATTTTGTATAATGTAAAATACTCGGAGACTCTCATTATTATGAGATTAATGCAGTGACTTTCAACTAGGTTACACGGAAACGGAATGACGAAACCCTGGCGGTCCGCGTTATTTTTTAAAAGTTTGCGAACAAATTACGTACAACAGCTTTAAACCTTTTTCAAAATAATGTGTGTATAAAGTGTAGGCAATAAATATAATTTTCTTTTACTTTATTTTTCATTTCTCTTCCTAGTAGTTCCTATACGGCTGAGGGTCGTGACCATCCTGAAATTCAGTATCTTCTGAGTGATCAAGACTCTCTCTGGGCAGAGTGAAGGTTGTTCCAGCGTGCCAACACACTTTCTCTGCTTCGCCTTCTCTGGAGCCCACCCAATACAGCCAGTTTCTCTGGGTTATCTGGCGCGCGCCGAATAATATGTTTAAAACAAACTATACAATGTGTCTCAGACATAAGGCACCGTTCGGTGCCAACACCACATTTCGAAAGCATCAATTGCCTTTCATTAATTTACCCTCAGGGTCCATGACTCAATAACGTACAACAATATGTTAGATCATTTTCGTGGCAATTAAATCTTCCTTCCATACAGCGATAAGACGTGTCTTCGCATTTATCGCAATCTGTGTGCGCCGTCTTATTTCCGGTTCACATCTGCCTTTTCCACGAATGGTCGATCACAATAATCATTAACTTGATCTTATTCCTATTAATGAGATGGTCGTATTTTCGATTCTCTTCCCCTACCAGGTGTAGCAGTTCTGTGAGTTCTCTTTCATCAGTAGCGATTAACGTACCGGGTAGTCCCAGAAGTACCCGACCTCACGTATAGATGGCAGTTGTTGTTAAAATAATAACCATGGTCGAAAGTACCAACCTTATAAAGCTTAAGTTTGAAGTTTAACGACGCTACGTTGTTCAGTATTGATTGTCAGCCATCAACAGTGAACGCTCTCAGAGAATTTGTAAACATGGATAAAATTGGTCATCGTTATGTGATACAATACTTTCATTTGAAAGGCTTCCATCCAAATAATATCAAAGCTGCCTTAGATTCTACACTGGGGTTTCTGCTCCTTTGTTGTCAACAGTAAAGGGTGACAGAGTTTAAACGAGGCCGTACGAGCTGCCAAGACGAACATCGCAGTGGTCGACCAAATGAGGTGACCACGCCAGAAATAGTGATGAAAATTCACAAAATTGTATTGGATAAACTTCGACTGAAATTGCGCAAGCTAGCAGACATAGTAGGCATTTTGAAAAGTGCTGTACTTTGACTGAAAAAAAATATTGGAGATGAGAGAGCTATGCGCAAGGTGGGTGCCGCGATTAAACGATAAAAAAGATAAACCAGCATCGTTAGGATGTTTCAATCGAGTGTTTGGCGAAGTTTCACAGCAATAAAGCAGAGTTTTTGCATCTATTTATAACCATGGATGAAACATGGGTCCATTACTTCACACATGAGACGAAGGAACAGTCAAAACAATGGACTGAAAGGAGAGAATCGGCTTCAAAGAAGACGAAGACAGTTCCATCTGCAGGCAAGGTCATGGCGTCAGTTTTTTGGGATGCGCGTGGGTAATTTTCATTTATTATCTTCAGAAAGGAAAATCAATCAACGGCGTGTATTATGCAAACTTATTGCAACGTTTGAAGGATGAAATCAAGAAAAAACAACCGCAGTTGGCGAAAAAGAAAGTTTCGTTTCATCAGGACAATACACCAGTTCACACATCCGTTATCGCGATGGCCAAAATCAATGAGTTAAAGTTCGAATTGCTTCCTCACGCACCCTATTCACCAGATTTAGCCCCCTCGGACTATTTTCTGTTTCCAAATTTGAAAAAACGGCTCGGTGGTAAAAGATTTGCCAACAATGAAGAGGTGGAGTCATCGGTTGATGACTATTTTGAGAAGCTCGACCATTCCCACTATAAACAGGGTATCGAAGCTATTGAACATAGCTGGGAAAAGTATATCGACCTAAAAGGAGACTATGTAGAGAAATAAAGATATTTTTCCTCAATTTTTTTGTGTTTTCTTCGTTAGGTCAGGTACTTCTGGGACTACCCTCGTATTATCACCTGCAAATCCTAAGTTATTTATTTCCTGGCCACCAATTATTGTTATTCCGCGTTGCCAATGATTTTGGGCTCTCATTACTCGCATTATATGCTCTCCATATATTTTGAATATCGGGGGAAATAAAACACATTCCTGGTGGAAATGCGTTACTCGCTCTTATTTTTGTTTAGCTGTTGTTATTCTTAAATTTTGTTCTAAGTTTTTGATTAGATAAGTAGATGTGTGAGAACTAAAATTTCCATTTATATATTTTATATAAAAATCTTCATAAGTAACTACTTAGTATTTTATGTGTGGTTATTTTTATTCAATATTCAAACCTCATAACAACACTGCAACATGAACGTAAAGCATGCGGTCAAAATACGTATTATTAAATATTACATTTTTATATAATTTTTCCTTGAATGTTTGAAATTTGTACCGGTGCAAGGTGATCCAAAACGTATGTATCAGCGAATTGTTTAGATACACAATTAATGAATCATCAAAGACATAAAAAATGAGCTCGTGAATCAAAAAATCGGACTATCAAAGAAGTGAGATCACCACGCTTGCTTGCCCAACCATTTTAGAGGTTTTCTGGAAAAGTTTGCACCGACCGGAAACCGCAGGCAGGCAAACTCTGCGCCTCAATAGTCAAACAATTATCATTTTCTGTTTTTTTTTGTTTTTCTTCAATTTTCGCTTTGTTATTGTTTTAGCACTATGCGCAGTGGCGTGCAGAAAATTATAATTTTAATTATTTAATTAAACAGAAAATTTATTTAATCATTACTTAATATTCATTATTTTACCTACATACTTGTCATTCCAACTTGCCCGTTACTCATAGTATATAAGTTGTTTTCAAGGATATTATTTTTTACCATCAGATTTAATTCTTACTTTGGTAAATGCGGTATACAATTCAAAATAATTACATGCTGCTCGGTACTGTTCCCTATATTAGGAAATTCAATGTGCTGGTGGAACTTACTTTTAAATGAATTTGGAATATTTTTATCATATTATACTACCATTACTTAATTTCTAAATTAATTTCTAAATACGATATTGAGGTTTTCAAGCAATCACAGAAAATAATACATTAATTTGATTTAAAAATCTTCTGTCATCAAGTATTAAGGACGAACGTGCTCAGCGTGGGTCAAAATGGAGCTTTTTTCTATTTTCAAAGCATGATCCTGGACATACCTTAAACATTGTAGATAATCTATTTATATAATTGTAAAGCCTTATTATCCTTTATATTTATTTTATACATTTGATGACTGCATAAAGTATTTTTATTACATAAAATAGTATTATTTTAAACCTCTCGGTCTAATGTTTTAGAATATAGTCATATTTCAGTACATAAATGTGCAGTGGTGTTAAGATTTTTTACATTTATTAATTTTTAAACACATTTATAAAACCATCAGTATAATTTATATCGACATTATTATAGTGAAATATTTACGATAACAAATTATATTGATAATCTCTGTGATCCCAAATTTGACAAAAATTAGGCATTATTCAAAAAATGGGCTGAAGAAGATGATGATGGCTCCCGTAGTATAAAGCTATAAATACATTACATTACTATCACGTCACATAAGCACACGATTGTCCATGTGAGCTCACGGTAAAATCGGGCCACGGGAAAGCAGTTTGCAATGCTGTTTTGCTTGGTATATTTTATTAAATGTGTCAGAATCAGACTGAAGATACCTACGCATATCACAGTATATTTATTTTCTATTTTCTATATGTTTACACTTTTTTGAGCCACGTGATCTATATATTTCTATATATCTTTGTATCTTTGATTTTGGTAGTTTTTTATAATTGGACATGCTGATGGTTCTAGAATCTTGTACATGAGCTCGCTTTAGGTAAAGTTTAATATCCAAGGCATTGGCTTCTCATACCCGGGGACTTAGAGTTAGATACCCGGTTCTGTCACAATATATTTACATAACATATTATTTTTCTGTGTGTGATACCATAACGTAAAGCATTACTGTAACCGCTGCCTTGTAGACTATCGTAGTGTTAAAAAATGATGAAATGTTTTCATATTAGATAAAATCGTCAACTGGGAAAAATACAGCTAAACTTATCAGCTGTTCACCTGTCCGCATGCCACTGCATTTGGCGACACTACTACTAATATGCTTGATAGGACAAAGGAGCCGTTAAAATACTGTGGGAAATGAGACGGCCGAGCGATTTAGCAATTCCACACGGTCAAGTTTACCTTTATAACTTTTTCAAGAACACCTTTTGATAGACCAATGTCGTGTTTATTCGTTCGCGACTGTTCGGATTACTATTTCCTAGTATTCTTTAAAATCTTTATTTTATACTCGAAGGTTTTTTTACATATAATAATATTCTTCAGATTGTTATTTTTCTGCCTTCCTATCTATAACGATTGAAAGTTGAAAATACGGTAGAGTAGCTTTATTCCTCCTACCACAGATCGCAATGAATATTTCGACACATCCCCACTACAGGAGCCAGTTCGACTATACTTACATAAAATACTCAGTATTCACGTGATAATTTTTGGTGATTTGCTTGATGGTTTTTATGGCAATTATCTCGGAAAGTATATCGACAACACTCTTTTTTTTCATTTCTATCTGACAATCGACAACGAGGGATATAATATGTGGATTGATAAAGATTTCATCCCGTTAGGTCACGGCAAGAAACTGTGAATATCGGTCGTAATGCTAGTTATTGCTTAATGCAATATTGGTAACACGTTAATTAATATGAACGAAATGTGCACTCGAAAATCTTTATTTACTACGAAAATTGCATTATATGTTAAGCAATAACTATACTACCATCAGAAATCGTAAATTTAGTGTCGCGGCCTGACTGTAGACGATCTTGGTTTGACGTTTAGTTTTGTAATGATAATCGTCTGACTTTATTCATTATTTTAACAGAGAGTAAGTATACGAAACAAAAACAATTTGTCAATAAATATAGGTTATCAACAACTTCAACATGTACGTGTTTGAACATGTACCTAACCGATTTTTTTTTAAACGGTACATGTTCAAACACGCGCGTTAACATGATCTTACTCCCTACTTCAGTTTTAGTTTGTCAATTTATGGCTACGGCCGTATGTTGTAGCTTAACCACTGGGGAATGCCAAAAGAAATGGCGTATTTCAAAAAAACACTACTGTATTCTTAGGTCAATAATTATTATAAAGCAATCATTATTCGTAGGATGTCAATCACACTTGGATTGTCAAAGACATAGCTTATAATTAGTATCTTTAGAATTATCTCCAAATGTGTTAATCTTGCCCATTTTTTGAATAATAAAATGCCTAATTCTTGTCAAATTTGGGATCACAGAGATTATCAATATATTTTTTTATCGTAAAAATTTCACTATAATAATTTCAACATAAATTATACTAATGGTTTTATAAATGAGTTTAAAAATAATTAAATGTAAAAAATCTTAACACCACTGCACATGTATGTACTGAAATGACTATATTCTAAAACATTAGAGCGAGAGGTTTAAAAGAATACTATTTTATGTAATAAAAATACTTTATGCAGTCATCAAATGTTTAAAATAAATATAAAGGATAATAAGGCTTCAAAAATATATAATTAGATTATCTACAACGTTTAAGGAATGTCCAGGATCATGCTTTTAAAATACAATAAAAGCTCCATTTTGACTAACGCTGAGCATGTCCGCCCTTAAGCAGCCTTATAATGCAACCCCTTTCATTTTTAGTTTCAAATAGTCTGAAAATTCGATAAGTTCCTACTTACCAATTTTAATATTTATTTTCGGCTATGTTAAGTACACAGAAAATCTTTAAATTGACATAGGTACACACGGTATACTGATAAATAGACGATTTCCACGAAACCTACTCTCTGAAGGCGATATTATTACAGATTTAATTTTGATCGAATGCATTGATGTTTGCGATTGCTCAATCCCGATTCCAATCCCACTTAATCTATGAGTGTGATAGAACTTGCAATGTGGTCAATTATAATAGTCTCTATTTGAATGGTTTCAGCAGGTTTCAGGTATCTACACCTGGAAATATATAACTGAAAATCAAATAAAACACAAATAAATAATTATTGAAAACCGTGTCATAAAAGGTGGTCATAATTATAAATCACGACACAATTGTAGCGATCTAATCTTTTAAATACTTATCTGCTATTAATAAAGATAAAGTCACTTTTACAATCGCTGCCGGAATGTCTACGGAAATGTCAAAATAATCAGACAAAAGTTGTATTCAGAAAAAACGGTTTGACATTTTAATAAAAATCAAATAAAAACTTTGAACATCGAAATTCCGCAATAATTTCAGGAATTAGTTCAATAAAATTTATATTGTTTCAATAACCGCATCCTGAAATATGTGGAAAATGCAGGGGATTTGTTGTAAAACTAACGCGTCCTGTCAGTTAAAGAATTAATAAAACGATGTGCGGTTGATACCTCTCGATCATTGCTCATCTAATTTGTACCAGGATTCAGGTATTTTTTTTTTTTTTTTAAATAAAATGAATATTTTCACGGTGGTCTAATTTATTTATTGTATTTTAAAAAGATCTTCATCCAAATGTTGACTGTTGAAATCACAATGAAAAATATAACAATTTCTTTATTAATATTGTGTAATAATAGTTTGAGACACCAAGACAAGGCCGTCTATAGTCAGACAATGGCACTAAACTGCGAGTTACGATGGTAGTGCCAGTTACTATTGCATATTTAGTTCAAATTAATTAACATATTATCATTTATTTGAATATGAAGTAATCACTATTTTCTACATCGCACTATGAACAAAATTAATTTGTACCACGTCTTGCCAATAGTGGGCCTTGCACCAAGGCTAAAATGACATGAATTTAGTTGCTGAAAATTAAACTATTATACATGACAAATATTATTTTTAAAAAATATATGAAAAGATGATTTAATACGATTTTATTTATCAACAATTTTAATACTATTAAGTGATACATTTAATGTCCAAACTATAATTAATTATTATCCAATATTAGTTTTGATTTCAAAAGCAAAGTTCACTTGTGCAGAAATAAAGTTTTGAGAAAAAAACGTTTTTTTTTTAGTGAAAAAAAATCGTGTGGAGGTTATTTATTAATAGTTTGAAATGAAATTCAGAGCACATGTGACTTATACTCTAAGATTGAAATGCAATTCATATCTTGTGAAGATTTAGCTCCACAAATGCCAGTTTGCCCATAATGTAGAGAAAAAAAATACGAAAAAAACTACATTCATAACTCAAAACCATCAAAATGTCACAAGTGCCCTTTTGCTTTTGGGACGATGATTTTATCTGTCATCGTTTTTAACTAGGTATATGTCGTATCTCAAATAAATCCTTCCTTTTTTAAATCTGTTCAAATTACCCCTTCGGCAAAGTGCTGATCGATGATAATTTTATTCTATTCGGATTCAATAATTTTCTTGAAATTTTCCTCGATACGATTTAAGTGATGTGAAAATATGCCCTATAGATAAAACCCTATAGATTGCGACACTAATATAGTTCGCTTTAAAGTTTGCAACCAAAATGTATGCAATCAATACAATAGTATCGTATTAAAAGCTTTTTAAATGGACATTATGGACTTTTATTTGCTTATTTTTTCTCATAACTCATTTTCTTTTTACAACGCTGTTATTAGCTCGTATTCTTGTTTTTCCAGTAGTTGTTGGTCCAGTACAAATCTTGCAATCGATTTTTAACTAACTTCCCGACTAACTAGACATTTGAAACTTTTAGGATATATCAGAACACGATGCCAATGCATTCTTTTAATACTTCTAGCCATCTTTAAGCAGAATTGAATTCATTTTCAGTTAATTCTGTTTTGTATGGAAAGTTATTTCAGAAATATCCGTAAAAAGTAAAAGACTTTTATTTGTTGCCAAGGGGGTGGTCCTAGCAACTAAATTATTAATGTATACGTGCGTTACTATGGAAGTCAAAATGAAATGTCAAAATGACATTTCAGTATTCTATATTTGTTTGTTTTTTATTTACTTCATATCAAGTACAAATTTGAACATAGTTAGCATAATAATTCAACATAAAATTTAAAAACGTTGTAATTATTTGAATATATATCTAAATTCCACTTTTGTTCGAATCAATATTAACCACTTTATAAAATAATTTTAGATGTATACTATATTATTACATAAGTATTATTAAAACAGCGTTAACCTCTTTTCCTCATTTTTTAAATTTCAGTCCGAACACCTATGTTTGAAATACGTATACTTTCTGAATTGGTCTAAAAGTTGATTGTAGGTTCGACTATAATTTTGAATTATATAAATTACAGTTTTTACTCGTTGGATTATTACCTGTGGACGCCGATAGTAAAGTAACTCCAAATTGATACAACTGTAAATAATTACCCACCCGACTCTGAAAGGTAATAGCCAATCACTAGGATTGGAAATAATATTTACCTTTTCGATACTAACGATATTACCTGTCGATGTGAATGATATACAATATAATGACAATTGGAAATATGACGATTGCAATTACTTTGAGCTTATCGATGATCAATAACTTCTTTTTCCTAGTGCTAAAACCATGGCCCCCACATCCTGAAGCGGGCCCCCTACCTATCGCTAAACATAAAGGCAGTGTGACACAATAGCGTTTTCCAAATGGTGTTCGCGGTAAAATTAATGTGTATATTTAGTGCTTTTTTGCATATTTTAATACATCCATTTGAATAATGGAGTTGGCGAGTATCGATACACAATTAAAATTTGAATCGCACAACCACAAAATTTTAAATGCGACTTTTTTTACAATAAGAGAGAATTTGTGATATGTGTTTATATCACTTGTCTGGTCGACTCGCCACGCCGGGCCCTTCCTGAGCTCGGGCCCCCAGGATAAAGCCCTGTCAGCCCCCCTTTGTGGGGGGCATGGCTACAACCCTACGTGGCTCTTGGCCTTCTTCATCATCTGTCTCCATCCAGATCTTTCCAAATCGTCACTCATCCATGCTGTATATGTATATGGCCCGTCAGTGTGACTATATTATAGTGTGCGGGTTTCTGTACAAAGCGTACAACGTTATTATATCTCCGTTTCCACCCCAATTGTGTGTCATTAATGAGTCCGAAGTTACCACGCAGCACAGTCCGCTCAAACGAGCCCAATATTCTTCCATATACCTGGAAATGCACCTGGTTTCCGAGCCATATAATACAATAAATTGGTATTATTAGTTTTTTTGTACTTGATGCATTTCAAGTATTAATTCAATACCTTAGAATGTTTCACCTTTATTAGACCGAAAGCGACATTTGTTGCTGTCCATAATTTTATTCTCGTTGATCTATATAATATGCGCTTGAGAATTAAATGCGTATCGAATGGAACGTATCTGTTAATACGGTAAATATACTACAATACTAAGTAAAAAGACAGTGTTTTAGTTTTAGTGAAGTCAGTGAACCCAAGTTTTAAACCAACTTTACTTTTCTCGCATATTATGTAAAATTATTGAATTGTTTTGTCATAATCTCTAAATAGACACATATGTTTACAGATTATGTCAAAACAATCCAATAATTTTACATATTATAAGAGAAAGGATGGTTTAAAACTTGGATTTTCTGGCTTCACTAAAACCTAAACACTGTCTTTTTACTTAGCAGGGCAGTATACATAAAGACTGTTTCACTTGGGTACCTAAGTAGGTGTGGCGATTTAATATGTTATAAAAAGCTAATATATGTAGTTATGTAACAATTTTCATAAAAAAGCTACATTTCAACGAGTTTTTCATTGTACAATTCTTTCGTTAAACATTA
Source organism: Rhyacophila brunnea (assembly GCF_057557595.1). NCBI lineage: Eukaryota > Metazoa > Arthropoda > Insecta > Trichoptera > Rhyacophilidae > Rhyacophila > Rhyacophila brunnea. Next base: position 17,999,837 of record NW_028232796.1, on the reverse strand, counting down.
ATTATTAAACTTGACACATTAACAGTTTTTGTAGCCTTTATAATAAAGTTTTGCAACAATTGGTCCAACACTATTATCCATAGCCGGTGACTATATTTTCATGAAATATAAAGGGCATATTATCTGAAAAGGGGAAGGAGACAAAAACAGGATTTAAAAATGGGAAAAGGTAGAAACCGAATATCAATTTGTTTTGTTTTTAAATTATGTGTAATTGCACTTTTGTAAAATCATTGTTGTATTGTATCCTAGATTTTATTGAGTCACCAAAGCATACTGCTCATATACACAGTTTTATAATGTAGCACATGTCCTAAAATCAACGCAAAGAAAACCAACGTCTTGTGTAATAGCACCTGTCCTGATCCAGATTTCCCTCTGATTAGCGACAGACAAAACATCGAAAGCGTCGACAGCTTCAAGTACCTGAGGGTACACATCACGGGAGATGGCATTTTGCAGAAAGAGCTCGCTATGCGAATGGGAATGGCTGGAGCAACATTCAACTCGATGCGGAATGTCTGGGACTCACGATTGAACTCGGTCAAAACCAAATGCCGCCTATTCGACGCTTGCATTCTGATGGTGCTGCTTTACGGTAGCGAATCATGGCACCTTACGAAGGCTCAGAGGAACCGTATACTGAGCTTCGAAAACAGATGTTTGCGACGAATACTGGGTGTGCGGTGGTATAACTTTAGGAGCAACGAGGAGATAAGAGAACGCACCAAGTAGCCTCTCATCACGCTGAAAGTGAAGAGGCGACGTTGGACCTGGCTCGGCCACGTGCTGCGAATGCCAGAAGAGAACTTCAACCTGGGTTGCCTGTTCTTCAAGCGTCCTGGAAGGCCGCTAAATACAATCTACAGAGTGTATACGGCAGAGCTACGGGATGCTAGTTTGACCTGGAACGAAGCAAGAAGACTGCCGAGCGACAAAGATTCTTGGAGGCGCCGCGTGGTGTCCATATGCTCCAGTTAAGAGGCGGATATGGCAAAAGAAGAAGACATGTCCTAATCCAGATCTCCCCCTGTTTAGCTACATTTTTTATCTATGCTTTGTGTTCTGTTCTCCATAATAAAATACGCATGGTCACCGCATATAGCCGAACTTTATTTTGCAACATCTTTTAATAGATCTGTCAGATGAAGCAAGCGTCTATTAATTTTATACCGCCAATAATTTTCTTTGCATTTCGTTTTAATTTGTTTTCAACACCGCGCCGGTAAATCAAACATTGCTCCGACAATTAAATTACCTGATTGTAATTTATCGACTGGCCGGCGAATGAATTGGGCCAACTCGAAGCTATACAAATGAGTATTCAATAATAATAATACATACAATTGATCAACTGAACACAGAAGTGGTACAATTGAACGAATAAAGAAACTAGGATGATACGTATTTTTTTTTGTGATTTTACCGAGGCTTTGACTGCGACTCGCTGTCATATTGCCTCTTCCCTTCTAGAAGGGGATCCGTCGATCAGGTCCTCACTCCTATTCTGTTAAATAACTTTACAATTTTGCCTAGCTCTTCCGTCTTACCCACCGCCAGGACACCCTTCAATTCATCAACATTCTCATAGATATCCACAATTCGCAGCTGTACTCTGTGAAGTTCATATTTAGGGCATTGTAGTGCTATATGTACAATGTCATCTAAACATGACATTCATCGCAGAGTTGCGATTTGCTTCTTCCCATTAGGACATCAATTTTTTTGCCCATTGTGTGCCCTGTTCTTAGCCTCAGTATTAACTTAAGCTCATTCCTCGGATACGTATTATTATGCAGTGGATATCAACCTAGTTCCAAAAACGGCTTCACACCATTTTCACGTTAAGGTTTATATTTTTATATCAACATTTTAACAAGGTCACATTTACATTAGCGCATTCTGTTATTTCGTAATATGTGAGTATTTCTACATACTACATAATATGACAATTTCACATAAGCACCACTATCTAATCTCAACTAGATGTCGCTGTAAATATTTTCTGAAAGACTAAACTTAATTAAATTAATTTTGCTGGACATTTAATCCTTTTTTCGTTTAATTGCAATGGCTTCGAATACCTCATGTCTTCAGCGTTGTTTTTGATTGAGTGAGAGATGGGATAGGACTTTACCACAAACAGTGGATCCATAGAAGTCATCTTCAATAAAGTTTCATGGTTTTCGTCAGAATTCCACAGAACCCTGGGCTAACACAATTTCATGTAGGTACGCTGTTTGAAAAATGCCAACATTTGATCTACATGATCTGTTACTACAGACTACTTGATCTACATACTGTTGTGTTTTTGATCTAAAAACAAAATCATTAAATATATAACAACATTGTATTTTACCACGTTTTTATCAGCTCGTATTCTTGTTTGTCCAATACAATTTTTTTCTTGTTTGTCCAAGATTTATATTGGATGATTAAAGATTTTTAACTAACTTCCCGACTAGATAGACATTTGAAACTTTTAGAATATATCAAAACACGATGACAATGCATTCTTTTAATACTTTTAGCCATTTGTAAGCAGAATTGAATTCATTTTCAGTTAATTCTGTTTTGTATGGAAAGTTATTTCGGAAAAAATCCGTAAAAATTAAAACACTATTATTGGTTGCTAAGCTAGCAACTAAATCATTAATATATGCGTGCGTTACTATGGAAATCAATGTGACATGTCAAAATGATATTTCAGTATTCTATATTTACAAGTTTTTTTGACCTTTTAAGCTAGTCAAATCACTTTCATGTCAATTAAATCTGCCAAAATAGCAAAAAATTGTTTTAAGATAATTAAATACAATTGCCTTATTTGTCACAAATTATTTTTACTTATATTGAACGTCACACAAGATGGTCAACGAAACCGCAACGCAGCGAAAAACGTGGTATATAAAAAGTTACTTTTATCTTGTAATTATTTATAATACGGAAGCCTCGTCAATAATTAATATTGCATTACATATTCTAAATAATTATCGGTAAAGCGTCAATTACATTGAGCTTTTTTACGAGCTGATTATTGGCAAATTTATAATCTGCCTGTAAATTCGCCCAGTGTAATCATCGAACAAGCTAATAAGCAGGTTGTAAACACTCCACCGAGAAAAGTTGAAAGCCGGTCAACTTTATAAGCTACACGCCGGCTTGTGGGCGTATCGCGTCTGCGCAGTAGAGCGTGGTGGTGGAAAAACGAACTACTCATTTTGAAATTTACCTTTTTGACGTTTAATGGAAACATTATTATGGAGCGTAGCGACCTCCCGGCAAAAAAACGAACTACGTTCCGTCAAAATCGCTCGCTCGCTTGTGGCTTATCAGCGAATGGAAAATTTTGTGTGTAATCATGAAATCGCAGTAGCTGAACCGCCCGCTTTTAAATTTGCCAATAATCAGCTCATAAAAAAGCTCAATGTAATTGACGCTTTAATAAGAATGACGTAAACTTAAACTCATATCATATTATGTTTTAAGCCCAATTACATAACCAGTCTCAACCCCGCTGATCCACTTCCACGATGAACGGCGTTTTAAAAATGTCAGTTGAGATTTTAGTCACATTTAGTCGGAAGGATAAGTAGAGAGCTCATCTATGAAGCCATGATTGCGGTTTCGATCTCGCACCTTGAGAGACTTGTATGTTGTTTGATCAGAGTGTATTATATAATAACTATGTATCGCTAAAAAAAACTCAGTTCTGTTAATCCTCCACCATGCGGAGTCTCGTATGCCCCCATTTTATTATTATAATCACGTCAGATTCATATTATAACAATAATTACAAATCGACTGTGTTTAGGAAAAAGGGCGTAACCCTCGATTTTTCGAAAAGTGCTTTTATTAGATATCAACTATGCATGCAACTAAATACACGTTCTATAAAAAGAAAGTAAGCTGCAAATGCCAAATCATTATCTAAATTTAGCTTTTAATTGAGATTAATTAAGTTTTAATTTAAGGAAAAAAGTATTTACCCTCAATTTTAATGATTTTTTAGTAATAACTTCTTTAATTATTATTAGATCGAATTTATATTACACCAAATCATCAATCATCATGCACCCAATGTCTGTGCCTATTTTTTTTTAAATATTAAACTAAAATCATTCAAAAAACGTTTTTTGCCCATCCTGTAAAATTTGTTCAGTGAGGGTTACGCCCTTTTTCCTAAACACGGTCGAAATATTGACAACTATTTTTATAATAATATAGAATATATGTTCAAAGACAATCGAGGTGATCGTCACCTTGAAAATTGAGTCTGGAAGTTTGCGAAACTAGACGTGTAATTTGACTATTACTAACTTGACTTAACACACTTTAATTTTCAACGGATGCTGATGTTTCCAGTGATTATAAAATGCTAATTTCGATTTTATTTATGCCTTTATAAATTTTGTATCAGACAGTGAGGCTTTTTATCCTTTGTTATTCATTCACCTTCGTTTTTACGATGTTTATTTTTATGTCGGACCATCAAAGGTAGTCTAACCATACGTCAGTAATAATTTAATACAATCTGGGCCTTCCTCGTTTTGTTACGTTTTATTGTATTATAAATTATGAATGGTAAATATCACCTACCCACAAAAGAATTCATTCACCAGCCATTTTTTTATAATTTTAAATTATCCTTTTTAAACATATTGATTTTAATTGCCTACCGAAACACCTCAATGGAATAGGTTTTTCCATACTTCACAGTAATTAGTATATATATATTTTGAATTAATTCATTAATTATTTAAAAGCATAAATAGTTGTAATGGATCAAGTTAAAAAAATATATAACGAACAAGGAAGTCAAATCAGTTGGCAAGTAATCGTCCAGTACCAATATCAAAAAAATCTCATTTCGTTTTAACTTCGACGTTAACTGCAACTAACGAACTAACCTTATATTAATATATAATTCATACCGTCATTTCTTGACCGTGTAAAATAATGTTCTAGTGCAGGGTTTCCCAAACTATGTTCCGCGGAACACCAGTGTTCCGCCGAGCCTGAATAGGTGTTCCGTGACCATTTGGAAAGGTTTTATACACTGCACATAACACATTTAAAGATCTTCTGCTAAGTAGAAGTAAAATAAGTAAAACTAAAATAATTAAAGAATCTGCTTCATATTGAAAGGCGAGTGATGGATCAATCTCTACTGATATTTATGACGTCAAGTATTTAGATAGGTCATGCCTCTAGCCTGTGAGAGATCGACCAGTCAAGTGAGATAAACACACATCACAAACATGCACTAATAGTAAAAAAAATATCGCCTGCGGCGCTGTTTCACTTCAAACATACTAACATTTAATATTATGTGATTTTGCCATACTTACAATTTTTGATTATTGTCCATATTTGACATGTCCATAATTGTGCATAGCAACATAAAAGTGGGTGTATTAAAAATAAAAAAAAATCGCCAAAAAATACCCGTAATTTTACCTCGAACACCATTTGGAATATACAACTGTAGATCGTCACATTGCCTTTAACCTTAGCGATAAGTAGGTGGCCCGCTTCGGGATGTGGGGTCATGATCTAGGTACAGGCGGAGAACTATCTTTTCTCACACCGTGCGCATGAAAAAAATGGGGTATATTGTTTTTAACTGACCGGCTGACAAGTCTTGTTAGTTTAACGACAGTTGCCAAAATTGGCAGAACGGTTAGCTGCGTTAATAAATAACCTACAAAATAAACTAAGTGTTCCGTTGCAGAAAAAGTTTGGGAAACCCTGTTCTAGTGAATAAAAAAAATACACATTATTAATTATTGTTTGTAACCAGTAAACCAGACAAAAATTAGTAAAAATGTTTGTCATCTCTATCGAGTAAGCGATGTAAGGGTTCGTGGAGGTTTTACAAAATATTGGAAGGATTCCTTCAAACTAAAAACTTGGGAATTACTGATGAATGAAGAAGCATACTTTATTATTTATTTAACATATTAATTAACAATGTTTTTCTTGTTTTTTCAGGGCAAAGTTGTGATCAGGCCCATAGCCTTTAAGCCGATGGGCGTCCCCACAACGGTGTCAGGAAGGCTTTCGAACGCGGGCGAACGGTACGGATCCACACCGGTACTGACCGCCCGCCCAGGATCACATATCACCATCTATGGAAGTAAGACACTCTTCAATTTCTACTTTCAATAGCATTGATTCTATGTTCATTAAATAGTAACACCACAAAATACTAAATCATTCAAATGGTATCCAATGTCAATTATTTGTCTACTTCCTACTGTATGGTAGTAGATTTTTGGGTTTCCACCGTGTGTCCTTCTTCTTTCTTCACTCGAAGTTTCGGGCTCGTTGCAGAGGCCATTATCAAGAGATGATATAAAAAACAACCGTGAAAGCCTCAAACATTATATTGCTACTGTATGGTTTGGCAGAGAAATTGGACGGTATTAATAATTAAATATTAAAGTTCGCTTATTATGAATCAATATTTAATTTCATTAGTTAAATACTGCCCAGTCCCTCTGCCGTAAACTATTCGGTTACATGTAAATTGTATGTATTACATTTCACCGTAGCACAGTTAGCCGTAAGCTTTCTTGACAGAAAGAGATGACCGTATAATATACGGTTTCAAATTGTATTAGGTTCAATATATCTAATCAATAAAATAATCCAGTATAGGTATTGGCTATTTACAAAATTTATTTGCCGCTGGCATCATGTCAACCGGCAAGAGCCGTGTTTTATTTAGACATGCATTTTATCGCAGTAATATACGACCCAAAGAGGTTGAACGGTCTTTAATATAGGACCATATTATAGTTCCGATACAATATTTCACGGTAAAGTGTGATACAACGAACTGCATGCGCACAAATTTCCGGACACGAATTTATTTAAAGCACGCTAATAACTGCGAATAAATGCTACTTTGGTCTGTTAAGACATTTTAAGTCCCGCTTACTATCTCGCCGAACTAAAAGCACTCTTTACAAGACACTTGTAAAGCCAGTACTCACCTACGTATCGGAAACCTGGACATTAACTCTGCGAAATGAACGAGCCCTGAACATCTTTGAAAGAAAAATTCTCCGCCGTATATATGGACCGATCAGGGATGGCACCAATTGGAGGAGAAGATATAATGCTGAGCTCTACGGGCTGTACGAAGATTGCAGCGCAGTTCAATCAATTAAGATTGGGAGACTGCGATGGCTAGGTCATGTGCACCGTGTGAATGACAATGAACTGGCAAAGAGAGTGATGTCCAGCAATCCAATAGGACGTAGAAGAAGAGGGAGGCCGAAGATTCGCTGGTTAGATGGAGCTGCCAGTGGCTGCCGTATTCTGGGGGTACCAAATTGGAAAGCGGGCACACTGGATAGGGACAGGTGGAGGGAGCTGTTGGAGGAGGCCAGGACCCACACCGGGTTGTCGCGCCCCTGATGATGATGATGGTGATGATGATGATGATGATGATGATGATGATGATGATGACGCTAATAACATCCACACATTGAGTCGTGGGTCTTGGGTTCGAATCCTAAGTCTAAAAAATTCACTTGAAGTTTGTTCAATGTGTGTTAGGACCCAGAGCATGGACCTACTAGGTCGAACAAGTGACTATAAATAATATATCACGTCATACCTAAGCGTGAGTTCGATAGTTTTGACAGAAAATTGAATGTAGTTAGAGCGATGTCGAGCGAGAGACAACAATGCATTAGGCTTCATGTAAGAGCAGTTTGAAATAATAATGGCGACGGCAATTAAATGTACCCTATGTAATTCGTAAATATTCGCAATAGAAGATATGTTATTTATTTAAAATGTGCCAATTATCTAAAAAATACGTTTTTTACATTTAAATATTTTAAATTTGTAGGCCGAAAAACTCATGTTGTAAAAAAATACTGTCATGCTACTTTGAATAATGTCAAAAATCTGTCATGTAATCAAACGTATATTATTATTGGTTTACCTACCTTTAGTAATAAGTCACCGAAACCTTAGAACATACAAGCTTAACATTGTTAATCTGTATTATAAAACAATCAATATAAAATAATATTGCAATTTCTTTCAAAATAATGTTCGAAGGTTGTAGAAAATCGGTGCTTGAATATACGTAGATAATTTTATTTAACCTTTTAAAGGCAAAGTTTTACTAATAGAAAATCTTATAAGTACTTCCTAAGAGATATCTACTATACAATAGTTATATTATGTATTACAATTATTATATAAACTCGTCGATTAACCACGAGTAGCAAAATTTTATGATTTATTTACGTTCTAATAATATATTATTATGTAGTTATACCAAAAAGTACACATTTTAACGACCGAAAGGTTTATACTATGTTTTATAGCGAAAATTTATGGTGAGACGACTCGAAAGACATGGTCGCGCGTGCTATGCCAGTGATTCCTAAAGTGGAGCCAATTGCTCTCTTGAGGGACATTGGAAGGTAATGGTGCAGTAGTGGCCAGGGGCCGTCAACCTTTTTATACCTACCGCCTACTTTTGTATCTCTGTTAGTAGTAAAATTCTCTAACTGCCCACCGGTTCCACAGTAATGGTGATTTATAAAGAAAATAATAATAATGAAAATCTTTTTGAAATCCCTACCGCCCACCATGAAAGCTGGAACGCCCACTAGTAGGCGGTAGGGACCAGGCTCACTACCCTTGGAGGTTATTCAAATGGGGCAAAGAATACAGATCAATACCTCTTATTTTAAGCCATAGATATACATTATTTCATGTGATTTGGATTCATACGGGTTTATGGAAAACATCATTTTATACGTCAGTAGATATGTCCCATTGTACCTTATATTTTTATAAATTTTGTATATTTTTAAATTGTCAAACCCTAAGTATTTAACTGGCTTTTCACAACTACATTATAATATGTAACATACTTGAAAACACCTCAGATATATACCCAATAGAAAAAATCATATTTGAAAAAAATACGATGCTCGACGGGATTTGAACCCGTATAACCACTGGTATCGCGCCAACTGTACATTAACCGAGCTACGAGCCTCCTATCTGATTACGAAAATTTAAACTAGTACATATTATTATTCACCATCGGTTTTTGTGTATTAAATCAAGGAATATTGATAACCTACCTTAATTACTAACCGATGCCCGGCTCTCGCCAAATATTTTAGTTATAATGTCTACTTGAACTTGCTAACAATTTTTAATAAACCATTTCTTTTATTCAAGCGAATAATTCGCAAGATTTTGAGAATGTAATATTCAAATCAAATTCTAAATTTATTATATAAAAAAATGGTTTGATAATGGAACGTGGTTTTTAAATGTCTGAAAATATCCAATTGCCGACCGTCACTAAAACCATTAAAAAAGACAAATAAAATCATTTTATCATCGAATTGTGATAAAGAATAATTTGAGAACGAGGCCTCATTTACAGAATATTGAAAACACTCAACTTTTAAGTCGAATTACTCAATTTGGTCACCCACTTGCATTAGTTCAATCTTCAACACCCCAATTAACAATTATTAATTCTTTTTTAATCTCATATAAATATTTCATGATGCAAATGAGTTCCATTATCACAATTAAACTAATTATATTATTCAAATTATGCGTAAACGATTCAGGTAAATCCATAATCAGTGCAGAAAATCACGAACACATTTTTTTAAAATATAACTATACTTGGGTGGCATTTAAAACCTGTTGTGTCTTACTATTATTATTACACTTCTTAGAATATTTAAACGCTGCCAAGTAGTCATAACGTTGTACGTACCATCTCTGTCCGATGTTGAGTTATGATTAAAATGACAATATAAAATATGGCAATATTAACCATGTGTGTCGTTCTCCTGAAATATATTATTTTGGTACTTACGACGTTGTCGTTTTGTCACCTTTCATTTCGATTCATAAAGCTAACATTCATTCAAACAAGTTTCTCTTAAAAAACGTAATCCTTCTTACTTTTAATGGATTTTTATCAAACCATTAAGTGTTATCTAATTGACCACTTAAGAGTAAGTTGTTAACAAATTATTTTTCTCAGAAATAAATATTTTAGCCCAATATCATAAATACTTCATTGATATCTGATTGAAAGTGTTTGTTAGTATAGACAGATTATTTTGACACATAAATCTAATCCTAAAAAGTCAAACTTTTTCATTGCCGGGTGCGCTTTTTGTATTCGGTTTTTTTGTGGTGCCCTAAAAAATTCCAATTGAAAATGTTCCCTTCAGTACACGTCTTGTGAGAGATTTTTTTAGTTCGAGTCAACAATCGAATGTTTTCCCTCAAAATTCAAATGTGTAGGTAAACTTTTTTCGAATTGAACACTTCTTTCAATTTAATATGTTACCATTTATTTATCCTGTAACTCATCTTGACAATATATATACACTTTTTTTGTGAGTGAATTTAGTTAACATTGTATAATGTATAGGTATAATCAGTAAAGTCTAAGGTCTAAGTAAAATATGCGTTGCACAGAGGCGGCACACTATAAAGGTGGCACATTAAAAAACGGATACAAATGTGACTTTTAAGAGCAGTAGCGGTTTTCTATTAAGTATTAGAATGTATCTAAATCTTAGTTTAAAAAATATTCGTAGCTATCTTAAAAAACCTTACTATTTTTGTACTGTAATGGCGGTTTATCACACAGGCAAAAAAGGGTGCCACTAATCCTGTCAGTCCATGTACACAAAGCCAACACTGTTTGAGACTAGACTTCGTGGAAAAGCTCTAATTCTCCGTAGATGGTGCGCACTACAGTGTGCATATAATATCAATTTAAATTTCTTTCGTTAATTTTTTCCGTCTAAGCCTAAAATAATTAATAATAATTACAAGATAAAAATAACTTTTTATATACAACGTTTTTCAATTTTCTGTTGAATTATTATACTCAATATGCTCAAACTTGTAGGTACTTGATATGAAGTAAATAAAAACAAAGAAACAAACAAATATGGAATACTGAAATTGACATTTCATTTTGATTTCCATAGTAACGCACGTATATAATAATAATTTAGTTGCTAGGACTACCTCCTTAGCAATTTTTTACTTTTTAGGGATTTTTCTGAAATAACTTTCCATACAAAACAGAATTAACTGAAAATGAATTCAATTCTGCTTAAAGATGGCTAAAAGTATTAAAAGAATGCATTGGCATCGTGTTCTGATATATTCTAAAAGTTTCAAATGTCTAGCTAGTCGGAAAGTTAGTTAAAAATTGATTGCAAGATTTGTACTGATAAACAGCCACCGGACAAACAAGAATACGAGCTAAGAAACACGTGGTAAAATAAGGTTAGTTGCAATTAACGTCAAAGTGGGGTGAAATGAAATGGGGTGGCATTCTAAGTCTGCTTAAGGGCGGCACTTTGCGTATGGACGTCACTATATTACATAATTATCATTTATTTAACCCCGCTATTCATAAACTAAGTAATAATTATAGAAAATAATAGCTATTAGAAGGGAGCAATTTCATACCTTCTAGTAAATATGTATATTAAGTATGTATGCAGTAGCTATTTTCAAAGCTTCTAATACTTAGATCAATTTTTAAATTGTTGAAACTTTTTCATATCAAGCTTTTAATGTTGAGTTTAATTAATTTTATTGTAATAATCTTAACGTATAAATACCTATATTTTATTTATTATTAATACTAAAATGCCATTGAAACATGTTATATAATTAAACCAATTTAGGCTGTTTTTAACGACTATCGATTTAACAGTTTAACATCAACGTTAAAATATTATGTGATACATTATTAGTTGGCCACAAATACAGCACACGCCAAGTACGAGTCTTGCACTCGACATTCTATGTGGAATAATATAATATTATCTAACATTTTCTTCATATTATTTTATTTTGTAATAATGAAACCTGGATGTTATTTTATAACCAATGTCCTACATATATGTATGCAAAAGTTTGCCACAAGTAGGTACATGTTGCATTATTATTACAACGCCGCCCACCGTGGGAACAAACCATCGTTAAACTTCAATGACTTTGCCCACATTGTTGTATACCTACATAATAATGTAAGGTATATCGTTTAATAAATGTGACTGACAATCTTCGTACCTCTACGATACCGCCGACATTTCTATTTGTCTATCTCCAGAGACGTATCTAGGAAGGTTTAGGTTTCCGGACAATTCATCGTAGAAAATTAGCCGCGTGGAAAATTGTATCTTCCCGCGCTTTTTACTTTATTCATATTGTATGTTATCAATATTTTCATAGACTATAGAGGGAAAGGATTTAAGATATGTTAGTGCCTATAAAATAATTGGACTTCTCAGTTCTTAACCGGACACTAAGCTTTGTTTGCTTGGCCTAATATAATCTCCGATTTGCTTATGTGGCGAATTTATATATCCTTTCGGAGTGTTCCCATATGTCAGTTGAAAGGGAAGAGCTTGTCAAGTCAGTTATTGTGACTTAGTATCTACGAGGGAAAACTTATCAGTAGGGCCCGGATTTATATGCTAGTGCATGTTTTGTTAGGGTGTATGCACAGCTATGAGAGTTGCACAGAAATCTGTTTTGAAAGACACAGAATCCAAAAATAAATGCATATAAATGCATATTTGAGACGTTAGAGCATATTTGAGACATTATTGCATATTTCATAAATAAATGCATATTTTAGAGCTTTTGAATGTATAATTTTAGTTTTTTTAAATTATTTTATCGAAATATAACTAAGTTAGGAAGGAAGATAGTTCAGATGCACTTGCATTTTAATGCCATCTCCGAGCTGTGGATATATCAGTGGAAAAAGTGAAGTCAACTCGGGCACTTTTATTTAAAGTTTGCCCAATCATCTCTGTGGACGTTGAGAGGTAGTTTTCCGCATATAAACAAAATACTGACAGATACCTAAGCGGAAAATTTAATGCCAGAGCATAATATTGAAAAAAATAATGTAATTTTTTTCGGGCAAAATACAGGAAATAGTATTTAGGAATTGTTAAGTGTGTCGTTTTTATTTTTTAAGTTATGTTTGGTTTACATTGCATTTATTATTCAATTATTTGTAGGTACTTGTGAAAAACTATTTTGTAAATTGTAATTGATTAACTTTATATTCTTTGTTTGTGTTTTTTGTTCTTATATCGTATTACAGAGTTACTAGTTATTCGATTTTTTATCAGTAATATTGGTTGAAGTGGGTATTTACAATTTTTTCCCACAAAAAATTTCAATTTTTAACTGCATATTTCTTCGGTTTTAGTGCATATTTCATTGATTTTAAGTGCATACGTGCATGCATATAACCATGTTTTTTGTTGCATACAAATCCGGGCCCTACTTATCAGCTTTCAAAAAAATTTCAGCATTTTACGGCGAGCGAGATCTTTTCTCATCAGTGATTTTATCAGAAAATAAATCACGCATACTCTAGCACACGCCAAACCAAGGTCTTGGGAAGCTGCTCCCGGGTCACTCTGAGTACGACAGTGAATGGCGCCTAACTTTCGTTACGCCACGGTATACGCATGCATTTATTTAACAAATAAAATAATACGCATGCTTCAAAATTTACTTGTCGAATTTTCAACATTTCATTTTTTTTTACTTTAATGACATTCTTTCCATATTTTGACAATATTGTTTAGTTCGTTTGGGATCCCGTTCGTTTTGTTGGTCCCAAAATCTTGGAATTGATATTTTTGAATTTTATTAGTATTTATGTAATCGTTGATATAAACTAATGTTTTTGTAAAGTAAAAAAGCATTATTCAAAGAAAACTTACTATAAATTTATAAGTTAAACAATATTAAAATCACTGATAATACCATTTCTACTAACCATGTAAATATAAAAAAGTTTATTATATTATGTACATACTAAATGATCACTAGAACTTTTATCTGTGTTATAAATGTGAAATTTCTTGTATATTTAAAATCATATAATGTCGATACCAGTGATTACATGTAAGTTGTACGTATGCAGTTCATCGTGGGACACTAATTATTCGTGCGCCGCAGTACGTGAAACATGAGTTCGTATAACATTTTATCAAATGACGAGTTCTTCGTTGAACATTTCGCCATGGAATACATTTGTACGTATCTTACAAAATGCGGCGATAGTTTGCAAATAGTATTAGATTGACCCTAACCTAACCTAACCTAGTAAAAACATCTCATAAAATTCGCCACATGTTGTAGCATATGCACAAATATACTCCACGGTGAAATGTTCAACGAAGAACTCGTCATTTGATTAAATGTTACACGAACTCATGTTTCACGTACTGCGGCGCACGAATAAGTGTCCTGCGGTGAACTGTTTACGTACAAATTTCCGGATACGGATACCAGTATATTGAGACAATAAAGAATATAGGTAAAATTTCTATGCTGTTTGTCTAATCCTGGGATTTTATCTAGGACTACAATCCTAGTAAACACTATTCGTAAATGAATGATCTGTACATACACATAATTCGTGTGTTTTCCATTTCGCATAACATACACATTATGTGTACAACGTAGGCGTAATTCGTGTTAAAATCGCGCCTGACAATAATTTATTGCTATGATAATAATATTGATGTATTTACGCTGCGTTGTTTTGTTTTGATTATGTCTCAGCATTTTCTCACGCTCATGTCGCGTTCACCTTCCTAGTAAGCTACAACCAAAGTCAATAATCCGACGTATCTTGTGTCAATGACAGACAACTAATATGAATGAAATCGCAACTTCAAGTTTGCATTTTCAACAAGAATTTTTTATCGTCCAAGCAAAATAAATAATAGCATAAACTTACTGCAATACTGTAAGTCAAGTTCAAAAACCTATTTTCCGTATAAGTATTTCCATTTCCGTGTATTCACCGTTGCAAACTTAGCGTTTTTCTTTCTAAATCTAGCATTTTTTTATATGTATGAAGCTTGTAAAATACACATCTGGCGTATGGCTTTAAATCTAACATATTTCGATACCGTAAACAGATTGATATTTCTCGCAAGAAAGCTAGGATAATACACCTATTTGCTTAAAACAACATGGTGACCTCTTATAATGTCTTACATACGATACGAGTGATCACAAATTTTCGTCTCAGATTTTTTGGTTGTATTACTTAGTTGCGAAACAATTAATTATTTTCTTTCAAAATATTTTTTCTCGCAAAATAATATCTAATTTTTTTGTAGTGCGATTTTCAAGACGTTTTTTCCTGTCAACTAGTTTATTTTCTTACTCCATCTGGCATATTTTTGTCAGTGGCAGTTGGCAACACTGCGTATATTACAAAAGAGCTTACGCCCACTACGACGACCATCCACTGTTACGGCTAATGGTTAGAATAACTGCCAGACTATGCACAGTAATTCCATTTTACCCCTGTGCTACCGCATGCATACCACACTACTACTACTACCATGGCCCCACAAAGGGGGGGGGGGGCTGCCAGGTCTCTAGCCTGGGGGCCCGGGCTTAAGGAGGGACTGGCATGGCGGATCGACCAGCCAAGTGAGATATACAAAAAAATTGCACTAATAGTTAAAAAAAAAAAAAAAGGCGCTATTTCACTTTAAATATACTGGCATTTAAAATTATGTGTTTGAGCGATGCAATTTTTGATTATTGGTTGTCGATATTCGACAACTCCATAATTGAAGTGAGTGTATTAAAAAATCGCTAAGCAAATACTCTTAATTTTATCTCTCTATTCTGTTCTATTTGGAATGCGCAACTGTAGATCTTCTCACTGCCTTCAATCTTAGCGATAGGTAGGGGGGCCGCCAAAGATCCTAGCCTGGGGGCCGTTTCAGGATATGGGGGCCATGACTATTACTACCTACTTCACCCTGTTGCGCCCCAGCATTGGAACATAGGGAAAGCACAAGTTTGCGTAACTTCCCTCAGTCTATAATTACGTCTCGCGCTTCCAGGCATGTGAGACTTGCAACACGTAGATTAGTTTTGTAGTACCGCTGCAGGGTGAGTGAGAGTTGATCATGTCAACGGAATCCTTGAGGCTGTACCACATTGGTATTAAGTGTCAAAATCTCTGGCGGCATCCCGAGCACATGTACAAGCCACGCGAAGTAGGCTCTTATTGATTATCTATATATCTATTTATATGATCCGTGGACTGGTGTATTAATGTGGTCGTACCTGTGTACTCCTAAGATTCGGTGAAGACATCGATTCTCAAAGCTTAAAAGTCGATACCTCTGGACCCTGGTAAGATGTCATGTCTCACAACCACAAAGGAACACAAGTAGCACGTACGCGATGAACACACAACATTTGATCCTCACTTGCGTACCTTACTTTACCTTTTTACTTCTACTTCGGCAGTACCTCAGCTTTTTCCTGCTTCCTATCTATTTATACCCATGTTTATGCCCTAAAACCAGGCGTTGCGATTTGTTTTCAGTGGTTGGCCGTCATAATGGGCGCGATCTCTTAAGTTATTAAATTATCCTATTAATAAGGGTAGTCGTAAGTAGGGATTTCAATACCGGTATTTCGAAACCGGTATTCAATTTTTTATTGATACCGAAATACCGGTTTCAAAAATCCAAAATACCGGTATTTTCGGTATTAAGAAAGCATATACATATATGTCACTTTTTCATTACTTACTACTGTATTGTATATTAAATTAAGTTTTATCCTGCCAAAACGCAAATATATTGACTGGAAAGCAATAAAAGTTAAATAACATTAAAACAAAATCCTCAAATATACTTATAGAATTGTCGCGATGAATTAACATATTTCGAAAAAGAAAACATTCGTGGCAAATATTTCCAATTATTCCAACTATTATAATTGATACAACGTATGTACATCCAACGAACATTGAATTTCACAGAATTTTTCTGTACCCGAGACTTGTAGTATTTGTAAAAATTAGCAGTTCTAAAGGTCAACATAATCAATGTACGTAGGTACTTTATTAGGTTGCTATAAAATAGTGTTTTAAATAAATTGTAATAGATAATTTATTCATAGGTACTTCTTTTTTCAATACTATGTTTTGACGAATCCCGGTATTAATACCGGTATTCAATAAGAAATACCGAAATACCGGTATTGATATATTCATTCGGTATTGCAATCCCTAGTCGTAAATAGTTTTAAATCATTAGTAAAGAAAATTAGCTTTTGACATAGATCCGACCATGTTCGATCCTAATAGGATCATATGGGCCTCCACAGAGTAGAGGTTTGTATTAACAGATTTTGTTTTTTTTACGAGAAATGGATGTCAGCCACTTGCTCAACCTATTATTGTAGTAGAAATTAAAAGTTAGTTTATAGTACACTTTGAAGTTCGGGCGTCAGAACAATTATTTTTGTCATTAGTATCGATTAAAAACGTGGCGTAATTTTGCGCCAATAAGGCAAACACTGAATCTCAAAAACACTGTTCAAATGGATGGAGTTAACCTCTATGCATCCATCTGGGGGATGCATTGTAAACCCAAAATGTGTCTTTAGTGTGTTCCCTGACTAATAAAAATGTCTATCTGATATGGCGAATGGTCGCATGTTACTTAGCTATCACAAAAATGTGTCGCGATCAGTGCTTCATCATGTGATACAGAGTGCCGAGAATTGGATTTATTTAAAAAAGCCAAAAAATTTGAGCTTACCGTGTAAGTATAACATTTCCTAACAGGGGTCCATAATAACTATTTCTATCCGCACTGAATACACGGAAGACCCTTTATTTCACACATAACCCTGGAGTTCTTATTGTAGAACATTATACTGCCCTTAGGCATCAAGCCCACCAAGAAAGCGCTCGGTGCGCTCACTAATGAGTAGGCCCCCTCCCACCCGCGCATTACCCTTCACCTATGTAATAAGGGGCTCAAGCAGCACAAAATAATTATTATTATCAGCGTCTCTCATAACAAAGCAATAAAAATATTATTAAATTTCTCGGGGCTTGTAATTAAAATCGGACACGCAATAACTAAACAAAGAGTTCGCTGTTCTTAAATACTGGCTTCTCGCCCGTCGCATCGACGACGCTTCGAGGAGCGTGATTTAGCTCGCCGTTTTCAATGAATGGACTACGTTGTATTTTCGTTGATTCGTAACGCTGAGAAGCCAAAAAACGATGACTCATGGGGCAGGCGGGCATAGTGCGTCGTCAAATCCAGTGCGCGCTGGCGTATTTGATTACGTTGTATTTTCGTTGATTTACGCGCCACTTGTGAAATTTTACGCGAGAGCCCCACTTGCTGCGTTAAGTGGGTTTTACGCCTTAAACTTAGCGATAGG
The DNA here is from genome assembly GCF_057557595.1 of Rhyacophila brunnea. Lineage (NCBI taxonomy): Eukaryota > Metazoa > Arthropoda > Insecta > Trichoptera > Rhyacophilidae > Rhyacophila > Rhyacophila brunnea. Next base: position 17,981,534 of record NW_028232796.1, on the reverse strand, counting down.
TTTGGGAGCCCGCCAAACATCGTGGCCTGGGGGCCCGCAACAGAATGTGGGGGCTATGCATAGTAGATAAACTTGATAAATTTTATTTGCACTGACTAATGGATAGTGAAAGGATCTTGCGAAACCCAACCCGCGGGATGCAAATTCGCCGAAGATGAAAAAAAAATAGACCCGGATTAAGTATAATAATCTATAGTTTGATAAACGTTTGACAGAATATCTCTTTATAATGAAACACTACAAGCCAAAACCATACAAATTATTGTAACAGATAAACAATTTGAAACAGTTCATTTTCACTTACGATACGATATAAGTGGGGTCAGAAAAGACTATAATTTTAGAACAATAACAGTAAGTTGTATTATTATTGCTGAATACAAAATTATAAAGATAATCTTTCTACGTGCGGTTTGATTGCAAACATTACTTGTTAACACATAACGGAAACTGCAAAATGTGTTAAAACTTACTGCATCCCACTCATTATTTCATAATTCGCCCGTTAAATAGTTACCTACATATTATTTTATGTAGTAACCAGCTGGGAAAATTTCATTCAGTGGGATATAATTATCTATCATATCACAATCATCTTTGTATTGCAACTTTACATTATAGTATAATCGTATAGTTATTATACAAAGACCATTATGGATTTCTGTCATGATTCAATGCTACGCAGGGCTTGTTTACTAGAGATGGGAAAACTGGTCAATTTTGAAGACTAAGTATACTTACTACCAGTATAAAAAATACTTAGTATAGAAACTTGTACCAAAATACTTACTAGTATTTGGAATACTATATAGAGCGTTTGGCGTGTGTATGCGACAAAAATTTCATACTCAACTGAAACTAAAACCAACTCCTTATTAGTATTTGAAATACGTATCGGCTCAGGGAACTCAGACTGTGTATCGGCTTCAATAGAATCGCTAAAAATACGCTGAGCTCCGCTTGTCGAAAAATCCCATTTATTATAAAATTTTAAACACATTTTAAATTTATGAGTTGTTTTTCTGTTAGGTTACAATATTCTTTTTAACAAAAATGAATAACAGTGATTTTTTTTAATTTTAAACATGTTTTGAGCGGTTATATAACAAGCCTAAGCCTGTGCGTCATCTCACCACTGTGCTGCGACACAAAATGTATGACCTATTATTCATAAATTCGAACGCAGTAGACTAATAAATTAAAATATACCTATATTCAAGTGCTATATCGTTCGCGCGCATTTAATGGCAATAGTGTTGAAAGTCTACCAACTGGCGAGTGCACAGAACAGCGACTCGCGATGATATCATCACAAGTTTTTTGGAATTAGTTTATTGGGTCACACATACTGAGTATGGGTAGTTTCATCCGAAACTTGAGTACACAAACTGGTGACAGTATTTCCAACTAACCTCTATTGTTTACACAGGTTTAATACTAATCATTTATTAGTACTTACTCCTCGCATTAACACTGACACGTGTAATCAGGCCGAATTATAATGCTTATTACTAATTCGGTATATTTACGGGTGATAGCTTAGTGCGACTAGTGATTACTAATAATTAGTACTAAACCCGTGTAAACAAGCCTTTAGGGATGAAACCAAAATATTCCTCACAAAAATGGCACTTAGTTGACTTAAAAATGGTGGCCCTATCTAAGTAGGTGCTTAGTATGTACTGTATACCATAATTATAATGGGAACATAAATATCAGTAGTTTAATATTAACTTGGTCAAATAAACCAGTTATAGCAATTATGTAATTTTATTGAGGAAAATCATGCAGTTAGCTAAAATAAAACCGTTTTAATACGTGCATATGATATCCAATTAATAACTTATTCCAAGAAATTGTAGCAAAAAAATAACATTAAATAAATCACATGCATTTAATAACCATTCGTATTAATATTACGATGAACAATATAAATATTACATACGTGCGTAATATTTGTATCAAATGGGAATTTGTACACCGAGCATGCTGCTTTACCAGTTAAAATGTCCTGATAATAAATATGGTGGCTACGATAACCCAAGTCACTATTAATAAAATTGTGAAGGGGTGTCATACGCGCTGGCAAACAAATGTTTGCCGTCTATCGACACCGTGTTGGTATTTAAGACGCGTCAAAGGGCGCCAACATTTGCCAGACTTGGGGCATTGTGGAGGATGCCATTATATAAAACTATTGACGTACATATGTGTTGCTAGATTTCAAATTCAGCCAAGTTCACCTTTAGGTATTTTTGACTTTTTGTGAATTGTTGAAGAACTACTGCTTTCTAACATTTTTGCATTATCGAAATGTGGATCTTATTAATTTTAAATGTTCTATAAACGAAATAATATAAACTTCCACCCTTGTAACTATGTACTTGGGAAAACAAAAAGCTATTTTTCTCCTATTCATCCATTATGGACTTGGCTGATTTTGAAATCTAGCGACATTATATGAATGAATTTTGTGAAAACTAAAATGACTACAAAATTTTAGTTTACCCTACAGAAATTACAGAAAAATTAACTCTACCTGCATTCTAATAGGGGCAATTTCAAAAATTTTGTGTACGACAGTGTTATTGTCTCTTTAATTTCAAATACGTAATAGAAAATAATTAAATTTAGAAAAAAAAATAATTGTTATAAATACATATTGTAGTGTTCTCTACTCACCCATATGGCAATAATGGTCATTCTTATAGATTTTTTATTGTATAATATGAAAGTTAGGGACTTATAGAGGAAGAAAGAGGGATGTCAGTTTTGTTAAAATGTTCAGAAGACGAAATATAAGATTGCTACACTCATATTAACCTCTTTTCTGCTACTTTGTTTTTTTTATCTATTGGTTCAGGTTAATCTCTATATATATAAAAATCTCGTGTCACGATGTTTGTGGTCGAACTCCTCCGAAATGGCTCGACCAATTTTTATGATTTTTTTTTATGTATATTTGTTAGGTATGAGAATAGGTCAACAAGTATATTTCATACCGCTAGGTGATTAGGGTATCTCTATCCAGAAAATTAATTTTTAATTTTTTTGACAAATTTTTTTTAGTATTTTTTTTATTATTTGGCATAAAAAAATACTTATAACCCCAAATTTTCACCCTCCTACCCCCACCCTCCCATTTTTAAATCGCGATTTTATTATTTTTGTATGAACAAATTTAACCGTCGTTCGTATTTCAAACAGAACGAAATTATTTATGTTGTTGAATGACAGATGGCGCTACGTCCGAGAAGAATTCAAGAGAAGCGTCGCGTCATTTTGACATTTCATTCGGCATACCACAACGCAGTGCGTGCAAAATTTTGTAGGATTTATTTTATTTATCTATTTTTATGTGCGTGTATTAATTACAGTGCACAATGCCAGAAAGACGCAAGGGGGGTCACTTGGGCCGTAAAACGAATAAAGCAACACACATGCGAAATAGTAGAGCAGAAAGAACAGACGAACAAATCCAACAAGATAACAAAAACGTGCGTGTAAGCATGTCGCAATTGCGTGCATCTCAATCACAAGAGGCACGAGCTAAACGAAATCAACAACGACAATTGGAACGGAGCCAAGCGCGCCGGTTCGTAGTTAACACACGCAGAGCAAATGACCGACAACGCCAACAAGTACATCGAACATTTACATCCGCTTCGTTCCTTCGTCTCGCATTCGAGTACGAGCCAGATATTGAATATTCCGCTCATCCAAAAGTGCTGATTGGTACTATGGACAAAGAATGTCCCCATTGTCATGCGCTCAAATTCAAACATGAGTCAGCCGGGATGTGTTGCGCATCAGGAAAAGTGCAACTACCAGAAATTGAGATACCACCAGAACCATTGAACGGCTTGCTCATCGGCACGGTTCCAGATTCAAACCTGTTCCTGAAGTCCATTTGCACATTTAATTCATGCTTCCAAAAATGACTTCGTCCGGAGCAACAAAAATAGTTCACAATACTGCTGCAAATGGTCAACAATTCCATTCTACGTTCAAAATCAAAGGCCAAGTATACCACAAAGTAGGCTCATTGCTGCCAATGCCAAACGAACCACATACATTTTTACAAATCTACTTCATGGGCGCGGCGGTGAGGACATCAATCATGTGGATGCACGTTGCGGCTACAATAGCCTCAATTCGCCTAATGCCAGGCGCATCGTCGGCGAACTGGACGCCCTGTTGAATGAGCACAATGAATTATTGAAATTCTTTAAAGCACACATGCACGAATTGCAAAGTGACAATCACGCTATTGTCATCAATCCTGATAAAACACCAGCTGGAGAGCACGTACATCGATTCAATGCGACTGTTGTTGACGACATTGCTGGAATCATGGTTGGCGACCGCACATCGACGCGAGAAATCGTGATTCGAAGAAGAAACAATAATCTGGAGTTCATCGCTGACACACACCATTCATAGGACGCTCTCCAATATCCGCTAAATTTCTGGAAGGGACAAGACGGATATTGCATAAACATTAAACAACGAGATCCTGTCACAGGTAATTCATTCATTATGATCATCATTACTCATTTTGAATTGAGAAAATGAATGGTTGATGTTTTTTTGTTTTTATCGGCGGTCATCGTCTACAGCGCTCTACTCCTCTTTCTGTCATATATCCTATCCCCACACACTTACGATACATTCGTTATTTTTTATTTAACAACCAAAATATTCACTAGAAATAATTTATATGGCATAACAACGTTTGCCGGGTCAGCTAGTTTATTTATAATAATACCATCTAATAAAGCCAAAACCATGGAAATCTTTTACTTTCGAAGATATAAAAAAATCAAACCCTCTTTAGCTTGTGCGTTAAAATTTTAAACTGGAATATCTTATGGCTCGAAGTTGTTTTGCTCTATAGTCTTACGAGATTGTTAAGTACACAAAATTTGCTATTAGGTAGAATAAGTCTAATCTCCTTTTAGAGAATTTAGTGACATCATGCTTTTTCCCTGTACCTACCCCTACTCTTTCTTTAAGCACTAAAGTGCATGGTTGCTACATCAGTCCCGTGCAGCATCATTTCGGCACAAGGAAGTTTGGCACTAAAATCTTTTCATTCTGACACGTTTATAGCGTCATGGAAGGCGGCCGTGCACAAACAGCGGCTGCATATACATGGCGGGTGGAGATGGGGCAACTCAAATCATTGTACTCTTAATAATATATATATATAAATATAAGTTTTTTTTAGAAAAAATACCCATGTTTCTGTTAGGTATTGTATGGAATGGTGTAGGTATACTGTAAAATATCAATATATGAAACACATCCATAATAATTCGTGCGAAAATCAATTGTTACATCCAAAATTTCTAAAGCAAAAATTATAGTACGAGTATATATGATGAAAATTGATCGTGGGAAAAAATATTACATTAAGAGCGTACATAAGTGAAACGGCAAATAATTTTCAACAATATGTGGAACGAAATTTCGCAGTCGTCGCCAATCGGAGATTGACGTCAAGGTGTGAGCACGTCAATTGGTTTTGTGATGGCGTCGGAGGAATATATTCTTAAATCGTGTAAAGATGATTAAAAAATGTTACCCAATTTACTTGAAAAAGAAAACATGTCAATATACTATTATTATTACTAATATAACAATAACATAACATTAAATGGACGCATGTTGAATTTTTATGACAAATTATGTTCTGTTCGTCACGCGTTGTTTTCACAATCTGTGCGTTGCGTAGCCACGATCGTTTTAGACCGTGTCTCAGCTGAAGTATAGCCTTAACAAAAATAATTGTTGAAAATAACGGTCGTAGGGAGAACAATTATTGGTCGCATGAAAATTAATAAATTAATTAAACATAATAAATTGATTATTGGATGTTATATTGTTATATTATTATGTATACATTTTTTTATATTGCGGATTCATTATTTATTTTTTACTTTATAAATTAAGTATTTTATAATGATTCTCATGAAGTATCTACCTACGAGAGAAATGGCAATATAAGGTTGATTACTTAGAGTAAGTAATGACGACGTAAGGCAGATGCTATTATATGTTTTTTGCAAAACGTTTCGCCGATTATAATATTAAAGTCTTACTAAATCGTAAATTTAAAGTAATTTTTAAGATGTGAATAGTTTTTTGTTATATCCAAACATATAACAAATAATTCAGCAATTACACATCACAATTAAAAACACATTAATACAGGTTGCTTTCGTGTTTCGATCAACACATTGGATAGGTACTAGAAATGAGTTTCTATAAAAAAGATTCTCGTTCGAATGAACGTATCGTCGTGAGTCGTGACCTGACCTTAATAATATAGGTACTGCGTGAAATGATAAGCGCTTTTTGATTTGTCTCATGAGACAAATTTTTGTATTAGAATCGAAATAAAAATATACACATCTTTCAAATAAATGTCATAATAATTACAAGATAAAAAGAACTTTTTATATACTTACCACGTTTTTAAATTTTCTGTTGAATCATAGAAACTTGATAATTCTATGTATTAATAATTTAGGACAAATAAGGCAATTGTCAACAAATCATTTTTTTGCTATTTTGCAACAAACAAACAAATATAGCATACTGAAATGTCATTTTGATTTCCATAGTAACGCACGTATATATTAATAATTTAGTTGCTAGGACCACCCCCTTAGCAACCAATAATAATGGATTGGATTACGGATTTCTTCCAAAATAACTTTTCATACAAAACAGAATTAACTGAAAATGAATTTAATTCTACTCAAAAATGGCTAAAAGTATTAAAAGAATGCATTGGCATCGTGTCTAATATATTCTAAAAGTTTCAAATGTCCAGCTAGTCGGGAAGTTAATTAAAAATCGATTGCAAGATTTGTATCCAACCACCGGACAAACAAGAATACGAGCTAAGAAAAACGTGGTAAAAATACTGTTGTATGGGTTCACGATTTGGTTTGTAACCTTATACCCCGTTTACACGTGCATGGATTTACTGTTGACAGTAAGAAAATGTATGGGTAAACATATATTATCCTGCAGTTGGCAAGATTGTGTGCTTTGAAAGCTTCTGAATTTTCACGTGACAGTAATTTTTTTTCGATCTGGGCCTGCGCAGTAGAACGATAGTGGCAAACCTGCCGGCAAAAAAAAAATTTTCAGGTTGACCGATTTTCATTAGCTGTCAAATAGTATCATAAAATGACAACATCGCGTCTCGCTCACTCGTAAAGAATGAATTGAAGAGACAGTCAGCACTTTTAAGTGTGAACAGTTATTGTCGCGATAGTTTATTTTAAACACTATTATCGTTACGTTATTATCTACACGTTATCAGGCGCTATTATGGACGTATGCGTATTGCATACATTGCATCATAGTGTGTATACTATATTATTTACTTACTCACTTCACCCTATCACGCTCCAGTGTTGTAGATAAGAAAAGCACAAAGTCGCGCATATCACCATGTGAGACCTGCAGCGCGTAGATCGCTTTTGTAGCACCTCTGCAGGATACGGAAGAGTCGGCTACGGTAACGGAACCCTTGAGGTTGTGCCTGTATGACTCGGGTGTTTGTAACGCGGTCGTACCAATGAATATCAATATACACGTACCTATTTACGTATTTGCTTGTTGTTCAAATATTATTTATCTAATAATAATAATAATTTACATATTATATAACTAAGTAACTCACGTGAGGTTTTTTGTTTCTGAAGACTTTAAATGATTCCAACGCACAAAAAGATATTAGGTAATTAGGTATACAGATATTAAAAAAAAAAGTAACCAAACGTCAAATCATTTAGTTCGTAGTAATTTTATGTTTATAATTTTAATCTCTTTCCAGGTAGCAGTGACCTCCGGCATCACCATCACCACGGCGTATCCTCAAATTACTCCCTGGACCGGAAACTGCTCTCCTCTTCTTCTTCCTCTCCCCCTCTGGCGATGGCATCTCTGACGTCTCTTCCGCTCAACACCGGAAGTAGAAAGCTCATCAACTATGACTCCATGGAGAGTGTTAGGAAGTCACCAATCTCTTCAAATCACAGTCAGTCGAATGGGTAAATATAATATTATCAATATCAATTGCTACAATATTAAACTTTTTGATAAATATTTATTTTGTACAACGATTCTAATGTCAGTAGGTAATGTTTTTTTTCCTCATGCTCTTTTACTGGTGAATTTTCCTTAGATATCGATCGATATAATATGATTAATTCATACATTTTCCGTTCTGGCGCTGTAGTCTATCATAAGCTTGTGAAAAAATAAGGTAGATGGCAACTAGGTAAGCAATAGTATGAACGCTAGATGTCAGTGTAAAATAACAATAATTAACACCTAACATCATTATTGTTATAATGAAGAAGGTAACACATAAATATGTAATAATAGTAGTGTTGTTAATATATGTTTTGGATGTTTATGCATTGTTTTAATGTCTGTCAACACTATCGGCGCCGAGCTATAAATAGATTTGTTAATTAGTAATTACTATTAATAACTGAACTCCAAAACAAACTTTAACGACATAATTACCTAGCATTTTAATGTGTCTTCAATAATATTGCAATCACTCCATCAAGCATGGGTCCAGGTAAGTGGATGTAATTATAGCCGTTTTTCTCTCTGTAGAAAGATTTGCGGTTTCCTCCCAAAAGTATCAATTCGACAATTATTTACGTAGGTACATGATATTATAACAATAATTTGCATGTTATGTAATAAAATAATAAATAAACATTTTAATATATTTTGTACAGATATTGTTCAGTAAATAATATGTCAAAACCATCTGACTACCGTTCGTTACCTACTCAATCAATTCGATATTTGACAAGAAAAAAGAGATATGTTGGAAAATATAAATATATCTGAGAAAAGGGTCAAATCAACCCGTGTAAATTAATAATATCCACACTGCATAATATTTACAAACAATACTGCACAATATTTACATACAAACTGATTCAAAACTCATAATATTTTTAGCACTCCTAAATAATAGTACAGATTTTAGGGGCATCTTCATTTTTACATCGCACACAGATTTGTGCTACAACGACATCTAGCTACAGAATTGCGAAACATGTAATTTAATTTACAAAATGTTCCAAAATCAAATCATACCTAATGTAAAATAAATTTTTCTGACACTTAAAGATCACAATTAAAACATTGTTATGAAATGAGGGTTGAAAGCTTTTTATGTACTTAGTTTTATTATTTAAACGTAGATGAGTAGGTAGTTTGATAGGATTTTTCGTAGGGGTAAATGAGATTTTTGAGGTTTTTTTTTATAATTTCAAAAGTATAACCGATTTAGCGATTTTACCCATTTAAGCAGGACTGGATTTAGGCTAGAAGAGACCCCAGGCTAATGCAACTTTACAACATTTTCAAATATTTTTAATAGTATTCGTGCTCCTTTGCTGTAATTGCCGTCATTTAAACGTGAATATTTTGGCTGATGTGTGAAAAATTTACAATCTTTGCATCTCATAACGTCCGAGAGTCTAGTCATAGTGGGTTTGGAGCAAGGCCCACTATAGTCAGGCCGTAACAAGAAACTGTAGAATAATATATTATTCTATTGAGAGTAGTTAATATTTTATTGAGCTTTTGTGGAAGCTGCTTCGTCTGCCTCAGGTTTTTTTCAAAATTTGTTTTTCGAACGTTGGGGCCCATACCAATTTTCGGGACCTTGGTATATTGCCCATTTAGCCATATGGTAAATTCGGCCCTACATGTTATATTTACGCTGTCTTTGTTCTGTAAGCAGCCTTCCTCCTAAAAATAATAATTGAGATAACACACGACAAATTATTCCTTGTAAATGAAGAAATTATATTAAGCTGCTACGAGCAGTTGTCTTTTTAAAAGATTATGTGTAACGTCTTAGCACTTATTACAGTCACCATTTTGGAATTCGAAATCCGATTAGCATCCCTTCTCAAATAAAACGTGAAAGTCACTTGTGAATGCTAAGTGAAGAAATAAAGATAAGGAGGAATTCGAATTTATGCATTTTCATTAATGCTTCACTAACTTTTGTCTGTTATTCCGCTTTCTAAGCTATTATCAAGTTTACGTATGCAAGTGATAAATTTAAAATACAATAAAGAAACATTGATAACATCGCTTATAGTTTATATATTAATCTAAGGAAAACGAAACAAGATCGATAGGTTTTCTTAATTAATATCACATTACCTAATACAAAAATGAATAATCAACTGCGATTTCATTATCGATATAATATCGGCAATAGAAAAGGAAAAGGGCGTAACCATAAGTTTAAAAAAAAATAGGTTTCATTGCATAATAACGTTGTACACAACTAAATACACGTTGTATCCAGTGGATGTAAGCTGAAAATGCCGATTTATTATCTAAATTTAGCTAACAATTAAAAAAAGGTAATGACGTGGGAAAAACGTCTTCACTATCATTTTTGTCGATTTTTTTCTTCTTCTTATTGTGCCATCCCCTAAAGGAGGTCGGACACCATCAAGGCAATCTTGGATATGTCGTCTGCTACCCGGATTTTTTTAATTAACTCAATAATTAATATCAGATTAGGGAGATAAAAACTAAATTATTAATTATCATATCACTTCAAGGTTATGTCTATTTTGACCGAAAACCACAACAAAAACTTGTTGTGCCCTCTGTAAATTTTACATAATGTGGATTACGCCCTTTTTCCTTCCACAGTCGATATGTATAATTATGTAATACCTACTTCATGGGATGTTTCGCGTGTATTTAATTATAGAAATATTAAAGCGAATTGGAAAATCCGCTAATATTGAAAATCATCTGACGTAAAAAATATAATATGAAATTATAGTAGGTAATCAGAATAGTGCTTCCTGAAATTTACAGTACATATGGCAAGAAACTATTTGTTTTATTCAACGAATCAATAAAGAAAGTGACATTCTTAAATCTTGTGCAAGTACGTTATAATGCAAATTTGGAGAGATCCTTACACCGGTTAGTATTTAAACCACATAATTATTAATACTTTGATTTAAAATAGAAAAGCCGACTGCTTGTAAAGATAGTTACTAAATAGGACACACATAGCTTAGTGGTTAGAGCACATAGGCGTGGATCCCGCTTGGTGTCGTATTTTTTTGATAACTATTTTTCCAGTGATTGTATATTTCTCTGATGAGTTTTCAAAGTATGTATATACATAATATAATTATATAGTTAAATGAAATACATCAGTACTTACTCCCTCTTTAAAATATATTTTTGAAAATACATAATTTTATTAGAAAGAGTACCTATAGGTACTTATACTTATTAGAAAAAATATATTTTATGAATATATGTTTTTTTCTCACTAGTTATATTAATTATGAATACATCTCCAACCAATAAAAAAATATTTTGAACAGGTCGTCGTATTCGTTTGTTGCAATTATTCAAAAATAACCGAATAAAATGCATTTTTATTTTTCGTAAAAATCGATGTTTTTAGATTGAAAAAAAAAACATTAAACCTATAATAAATGGACAAAAGAGATACGCTAGTTCCAAGAAAACTTATTAAACAACATTAAATCGATAATTTTGTTTCAATAAATTACTTGGAACAATAATTAATGTATCTAATAGTAAAACCCTTATTTTAGCCATTTTTTCTTAGTCGCTTTCTCTCTGAAATAAAAATATATATTTTATTTTTTTCATTGTATTTAGATAGGTATTGATCGATTAAAATATGCTTAAAGCATTAATTAAAGCGATAATGAATTATGTCTCCCCCTTAATAGACAAAAGACATTACATGCCTAATATTAAATAATACAAATCAAGCGTTTGGAATTCTTTATTCAAATTATGTTCTTTTCAAAAAATACTATGCATATAGAATATAGATATGAAACGCTAATAAAACCCAATAATTGGCATTCATTAAGTATGTATGTACTTTGGTACTTACCAATACAAATGGATAGTCACCTACTTATTAAATAATGTATTTCTAATATTCTAAGGCAAATTAGAATTCTAATTTCCAACATCTAACACGTTCAGATAATAATCTTAATTTATTTTGTTATAATTGTAATGCAACAACGTAGCGAGCTGCATTGATAATTATTTTATTGTTAGCTTTAGAATTGCTAATGAACATCAAATGTTTAGAAAGTTTCTTAATCGTTACCATTAGATTCAGATACAACTTGTGATAATATTTATGTTAAATTAAGAATTATATTATACAAACGAAAATTAATGATACTATGCAGTGGTGCGTTTCTTTTAGGAAAATGACGCAACCGATTCGTCAGAAAATTTAAAAGAGTACTTCCGAAAAGTTAAAATCAGTCACAATGTCATTAAATTATATTTAAATGTACACACACCCACAAATTGAATATAAAATATTATAACCAAACTCCTACATTTATTATTTTGAAATTAAAAGTACATTATCATTTTTTATCGTATTATGCGTCAGGCATATACGTCATCAAACGCGCCACTGGTAATATGACCTATAATTTAATTTACTTAAATGACCTAGCTAAGTATTTCACATCAATCAGTTCTAATATTAATTTAGGTTCGCGTTGTAAAGGGGCGAGAACTAGGGATTGCAATACCGGTATTAAATTATTTATCAATACCGCAATACCGGTTACAAAAATTAAAAAATACCGGTATTTTCGGTATTAAGAAAGCATCCGCGTTCGAATATCGAAAATGAATTTAATGTTATTTTTTCATTAGGTACTTACTACTATATTGTATAATATTAAATTTAGTGTATAAGATTAATGTTTAAACGCAAATATATTAACTGGAATCAACAAAAGTTAAATAATAATAAAACAAAATCCCTCAAATATATATTTAACATAGAATGGTCACGATGAATTAATATATTTATTTCGAAAAAGAAAACAGTCGTGGAAAATATTTCCAATTATTGTATAACTACAATTGATTCAACGTTGATAAAACATCAAACAAAACGTTGAATTTGAGAGAGATTTTCCTGCACCTGGGCTTATATTATTTGTAAAAATTCTAGCAGTTCTAACATATTATGATCTATAAATATTTATAATGGTCAATATAATAAATGTAGGTAGGTAGGTACTTTACGTTGCTATAAAATAGTGTTTTAAATAGTTTTTTATAGCTATATTTATTGATAGTTTTTTTCTATATGTTTTGACGAATACCGGTATTCAATAAGAAATACCGAAATACCGGTATTGAAATATTCAATCGGTATTACAATCCCTAGCGAAAACCACTTCGGGGTAAAGGAGTTGGAGGATGAAGAATACTTGTTGTGAGAGTAGATGAGCAGAAGGCTGCGACTATATTGAGTGGTTGATAAGTACAATGAGAAGAGCGAAGTTAATAGTGCAGGGTACACGGGGTGAGATATGCTTAGTCGGCGATATTATGATCGAGTGTCGTTCGGTGAGATTGGCTCAGTCCGAGGCACGATGATAGAGTGTACTGCTTCTGAGATACTGATATTTGGTATTTAAAAAACTTCCAATTGAGAGAGATTCAGTGGCAAATTTGCGCTGATGGCACTCCTTCCATGCAGGGTCGTCAAAAAGGCTTCGTGGCTCATGTATTTCAAAAAAAATCACAATTGAACATTGTACATTGTATGATTCACTGCGAAGTTTTGGTGTCAAAGTCACTGCCATCAGAATATCTTCATGATACGTCGCATCATGGACCCCTACATCCTGAAACGGGCCCCAAGGCTAGGATCTTTGTAGGGGCCCCCTACCTATCGCCAAAGTTAAAGGCAGTGTGACACTCTATAGTAGGGTTTTCCAAAATGGTGTTCACGGTAAAATTAAGTATATTTAGTGTATTTTTAATATTACACCCACTTGAATTATGGAGTTATCAAGTAATGACGCAAAAACAAATTATTGCACAACCACATATTATTTTATTATCAAAGGAAAATAGCGCCGCAGTTGACTTTTTTACTATTAGATAAAATTTGTGATGTGTGTTTATCTCACTTATTTGGTTGACTCGCCTCGCCGGGCCCCCCATGAGCCTGGGCCCCAGGCTAGAGCCCTGTCAGCCTCCCCCTTGTGGGGTCATGCGTCGCATATCAAAAGACTTTTGCTTTCTCATTGTCCTTTTAACGTACACACTTCGACTCCGTAGGTATGCCAGTACAGATATCGCCCTACATCAAGTGACTAGACCTATGTATCGATTACAGAAGAGTTGTTTCATTTTTTCAAAAGTGGTTCTTGCCACCCAATCCTGATCTTAATCCCATGGTCTGGACTCCAGTCTCCATGTGATTCGTAATATTAGTTTGCTTTGTTTTGGAACATAAAATAATGTTGCAAGTCCCATACCAATTCTACTGTCATAAAAAGTTTGCTGTTCTATTCACGATATAACATTGGATAATTTTGAAGTCTTTGGCGTATTTTCGATGTTTTGCTTATGCAATATGAAACGTTTTAATAGTAATAATTATTATTTACGCGTTTTCTTTGTGATTTAGTCCGTTCACCTAACAATTATGATATTATTTCAATACAGAAATATAATATTTTTCATAGTGTTACCTCACTAGCTGTCAGTTATCTTACGCTACGCTGGTCATCTGATATTACTATTTTTTTCGTCACGGTCAAAAAAGCGTTCAAAACATAAAAAATGAAATCTAATTGAGTGACTTGTGTCGTTATGATCCACGCAATCATTTCACGTAACAATTGAGGAGTCGTTTAAAAGAAAGGCGTAAATACATTTGGGGCGTTTCGCGTTTTACTATGACAGTATTTTCATAATTCTTGATTCCTTCTTTCGGATATATGTCGATGTTTATATTTTCCCAATCTGTCACTGTCGTAAATAAAGATATATAACTGAACTCAATCTCTGAGAAACTTATGCCTTGATTTTCTCTTTCTGTTAGGACCTCATTTTTCAGAAATCTTCCCCTGAACGATAAGATACAGAAGTTAATATCTATTAAGACGTCAAATAATGTGGCCTAACAAAGCCGATTATATCCAGGCCGTAGCACTGAAATTGTAACAATTTATTTCAATTATATTCTACATACAGTTTACCATATTGCATTCGAAGTAATTATGAGCAATAACTAGCACTAACATTTAATTTTTCAGTTTCGTGTCACTATCTGACTAGAGTGGACCTTGGTGGCCTAAGTATGCCAACTTGCTAGTTTTAACTTATTTGACCTTTTTCACCCTTGATATTTGTAACGTTGGAAAACTTTATGTATTCTGTGAGTGTCCTACATCTCTACTCCGTATAGTAGATCGTAAAAACATAGTATCTTACCATCATTGTTTTAATGTCTAATGTCCAGATCGTTCCAGTTTTTTTCTTTATCGATCTGGAAACTACAAGACGTGTTGATAGTGGTCAAATTTGGGTGCCGGACGAAATCCCGAAGGCCGAAATTTAGACCATTCGGGATTTCAGCATTCGGGATTTCGGCCTTCGGAATTCCGGCCTTCGGGACTTCGACCCAAACCCGTCAAATTTAAACAAACATATACGCATTAAATATAGTTACTATTCTGTCATCTTTTTTTATTCAATTTAATATAAGTGAAAATGGATATTTTTAGTAGATGAGCTTTAATTTCTTTCTGTAAACCGAGAAATGAACTGTAATGCTGAATGTAATAAAACTAAACATCAAATAATAAATCACCCAAATGAAATAGCTTACAAAACATAGTAAATATCAAAATTACTAACGTCCATGTGTATTTATAAATAGTATCAAAATATTTAAACACGTTTTTCTAATAAATATTGTTTAGCACTTACTCCACTCAGCTCCTTAATTTGGTAACGGCAACTTAGATTAACAAACAAAAAATTCGTTAGTTAAACTGACAATTCACATAATCTAAACCTACTACTTTGTATTGTATATCACTGCATATTAGATAAAAACCTCCCCCAACACAAGTATAGTAGAATTTTCACGAGCCGGAAAAGGTGAGATTTATTCTATCATTTTATCCTCTCTACTCACGCTTTTGATCTGAAAATAATAATTATTGATGGTTTCAACATTGGTACCTACTCCGCATTAATTTTCCGAATGATTATCTGAATGATCCGAAACATCTGTCAATCAATAGCAATCACTCAAAAATCGTAAAATAATCTTAAAGTACCTAATTGTGTAAATTTGCTCTTTATCGTGGATTCTGTCATACCTCATTTGGTTGGATCAATTTAATAATACTAATATTTCACACTTGATAATGTTGTCTTTGTATGCGTGTCGTGGGAAAAAAACCTAATAAATCAATAATCATATTTAACTAGTACAACATGCATTTTCTTTATGTAATAAATATTTAAGCGGTCACCTTAGCAGAATAAAATAACAATGCTGTAAAGACATGAACGACGACAAGTAATGGTCATCATCATTTATGGCACTACAACCTTTGGTGGGTCTTGGCCTCCTTAAAAAGCTTCCTGCATCCTGGACGATCCGGCGCCGACGGGCCCTCTTGTCCTCGCGGGTTGGGTACATAGCCCGCCTTGCTAGCATATCTTACGGTATTCTATGCCAACACTTTAGTTATGATAACTCTTTTATTCTTTATAAATTACTTCGTCAATTAGTAAGTCAATGCTAGCGCAACTAAATACTTCAGTGAAACGGCAAAGCAATCGGAGAGCGAAAGTCGAGCTGTGAACACGTCAATTTGTTTTGTGATGGCGACGGGGGAATTAATTCTTAAATCGTGTAAAGATGACTAAAAAACGTTACCCATTTACTTGAAAAAGAAAAAATTTCAATGAATATATTATTATTATTAGTAATAGGACAATAAACATAACATTAAATGGACGCATGTTGACTTTTTATGACAAATTATGTTTTTTTTTCTGCACGCGTCGTTTGCACAATCTTCGCGTCGCGTAGTCACAATCGTTTTAGACCGTGCCCCCGCTGAAGTATAGCATAAGGCCCGTTTCAGACGGGACGCCGGTGTTGCGCTCGATATAATATAATATGCCTTTGTATTCGAATAAAGGGGCCTTTGTATTGTGTTTATGAACGCCCCAGAGCTAATGAGTCGACGCACAATTTCGCGTTATAAATTCTGGCTGCGGTAATAAAAACGAGTGTACCGGCTGCATGAGAATGTAGTGGCCGACGGAAAAGTGTACCGGACACACATTGACTCATTAGCAATGGGGCGTTAATAAATATAATAAAAAGGGCCCTTTATTCGAATACAAAGGCCTCCTATATTGTATCGAGCGCGATACCGGTGTCCCGTCTGAAATGGGCCTTAAGCCGTAACTAACCGGTGACTTCAATTCTTGCTCAAATCCATCATCATATATCTTTAACCTACAGAAGCTAATCTATTTTGATTTGTTTAAAAGAACAATATACAATATTACCAGCACAGTAATACTGGTTTCATGTCATTTTAGGGAAAGTTCTCTGCACTTCCAAATCCATTTTCTTTCTGATTCGCTTGACCAGTAGTTGATGTGATACACTTTTTACTCGCTCTCTTAAGATTTGATATCTCTCAAGTTGTTTATTTCCCACTGGTTTTCACTCCAGTTGCCTGCGTAATTTGTCATATTTTTATCGTTAGCGCGTTTTTATTTCACCTGATTGTGTTTGAAATTTTTGTTGGTCGGTGCCCTTATACGCGAGTGGTCCGTGTTTGAGTGCTCTGTGAGTTGTTTATGTATTCAGTTTATTGTTTTTAGCCGGTGAATGTGGACGCACGAAAAATTCTACCAAATTAATAAAAGTGTTTTTTTTTAAAGTGTAAGTGTGTTATAATTATTGACGTCTACTGTCATTTTATTATAAGGAAGTGAAGTTATTCAGAGTACAGTGATAATATTCACAATTCTTTTGGAAGCGTAAGTTTTACAATGCTTTTAATATAATATAATGAATAAATAATTATTGACACTGTCAATTTATTTAGCGATTTATTTTGTTCAATCCAATGAATATTATGTGAATAAATTCCTTTGTCGTTACTTTTATCGGTTTGACTGAAAAAAACAGTATTGTATTTAACATAAATGTAACCAAAGACCACAGTTAATTAATATCTAAGATCTCGTGATTTAATATTGTCACTACTTCAATAAATACAATATCAATCATCAATATTTCCTTCTTTTCTTAACACTACACAATATGTCATAAGGCCCAATGACAGTAGTGTAGTGTAAAAGTAGAAGTGAAATTATCACATAAGGAAAACCATATAAATATATTATATTGTGACCTCACCGGCTTACCCGCTAGACCACAAGGGCCGCCTAATGTATATCGCTCACTATAATCTGGTTGTTAGCATTTCGTTTTTTGGTTTCTGACGGTCTGGGTTTAGGTTTAGATTATGTCGGTTGGGAGACATTCATGCATATTTTTTATATGAATTCAAGCCATAAGTGTTCATAACCTCAGAAATTTTCTATCTTATCTATATTCACCGTATTATATAGACGTGCGAATGGTTTATAACCAATTATTCTTGTAAACAACACGTATGTTAAGACACTCCCACGACGTGTATAATTAATTCATCATCATCATCATCATCAGCCTGAATCTATCCACTGCTGGATGAAGGCCTCTTCAAGCTGCTTCCACTTCTCTCGGTCCTGTGCGTTGCGTTGCCACGTATTTCCGCAGAACTTTATCATTTCATCTATCCAGCGGCCTCTAGGTCTACCTTGCGGACGTTTTGTACCTCTTGGATACCACTGGATGAATAAATTTGTCCAACGATCGTCTCTTCTTCGAGCTATGTGTCCAGCCCATCTCCATTTGAGGCTTTTAATGAACTCTATCACATCGCAAACCCTTGTCTGCTTCCTTATCCACTCATTCCTCTTTTTGTCCTTTCGCGTTATGTACAATAAAACCTAATTTTGTAGGTAGGTACTTATATTATTAATAATATTAATACTATCGACTGAAGGTACTTGATGGAATTTTAATTTAAATTCTAATGGATTCAAGCTCTGTACTATTCCATTTAAGTCGTTTTTTGCGACCCGAGTTTCGACTTTCGGCATCTCCAGGCGCCGTGAACACTCACCAAAGTTAAACACACACTGGGTTTTCATTAAATGGAATAGTACAGAGCTTGAATCCATTAGAATTTAGGTACTTATATCTAAAAACTATGGTTTTGGACTTTTTTTTTTTTTTAAATAAAAGCCATCAATAGGCAGTTTAACAGACTCACTCATCCCACTAACTAGTAATAATATTAGAGTGTCGTGAAAAAATATTTATAAGTGCCACGAAACAAAAAGTTGGAACATCACAGAGTTAACAATTTGTATTTTTAAATCGACGACAATGCAGTGTCGTTGCTAGGTGGGCAACATATCTTCACCCTGTTCCTGATTTACCGCAAGGAAAAATTATTAGTGTACTATTTTGGACTCTGACATCTTATCGAACATATAATATGTTAACTTTCCTATCCGGAAATACACTGCGCGATATAATATACAAATATTGTATAATATATTTGGGTTCAATATTCATGCTCGATTTGTTTAAAACTTATAAATCTGACTTACAAAAAGTAAGAACTGGGGTGACGATATATTTTTGTTGACCAGTAACAATATCCGGTACGTTGTACTAAGTAGAAGAAAACCAAGTTGTGCCCATTCTGGTATATATGAAAATATTAAGATACGTGCGCATTTGTTGCTGAGATGAAAATTTGCATAAAAAAAACATTTAGCGAATGCGTTTTCTTGCATTTCATATAAAACATGTACTGCATGAAGTGCATGTTTAATAAATGCAATCATAATATGCAGCATATGTCTGATTTCTTCCTTTGTCGGCACAACTCAGGCCTGTTATTGCCTACGGTAGTATATTACATTGTTCTTCGATTTCCATGTTATGAATGGTAGACTGACAATATGCTTAAAGCAACGTCCCAAATGGAATTCCGCGAGAATTGTAGGTTTTTGTAAGATATTATTTTGACAAAGGCATTGGAGAAGACTCACGAAAAATATTACAAACGCTTAAGGGCGGACGTGCTCAGCGTAGGTCAAAATGGAGCTTTTATTGCATTTTCAAAGCATGATCATGGACATTCCTTAAACGTTGTAGATAATCTATTTATATAATTTTGAAGCCTTATTATCCTTTATATTTATTTTAAACATTTGATGACTGCGTTAAGTATTTTTATTACATAAAATAGTATTCTTTTAAACCGTGTGAAAAATGTGTTAATCTTGCCCATTTTTTGAATAATAAAATGCCTAATTCTTGTCAAATCTGAGATCACAGAGATTATCAATATAATTTTTTATCGTAAATATTTCACTATAATAATGTCGACATAAATTATACTAATGGTTTTATAAATGCGTTTAAAAATTAATAAATGTAAAAAATCTTAACACCACTGCACATGCATGTACTGAAATATGACTATATTCTAAAACATTAGAGCGAGAGGCTTAAAAGAATACTATTTTATCTAATAAAAATACTTTATGCAGTCATCAAATGTTTAAAATGAATATAAAGGATAATAAGGCTTCAAAAATTATGTAAATAGATTATCTACAACGTTTAAGGAATGTCCAGGATCATGCTTTGAAAATAGCATAAAAGCTCCATTTTGACGTATGCTGAGCATGTCTCCCTTTAAATAAGTATCGAAGTGACATAATGAATAACAGTGAATTTTGAAAATTAAGTATAACGAGCAGATAAAAACTGCTAAACGATTAATAATTAGTAGGAATTTTTAGATAAGAAACACTAATGATATTTGCGCCAAAATACAATGAGACATTAATTTTTAGTGTAATCATAAAAACGATCGTTCTTCTCATAATTTGGTCATTTCTGGACGAAATTGCCGTTTCAGTATTTTCGCTTTATTCTCTTAAAATGTTCCACGATCTAGGAGCACTGCATTAATATTTGATGAAAAAATTAGGATTTATAACAGCGTGGAGATGGTGGAATCATCTAAATGTAGGGGCGCGTAATTATTCGATGCGTGCTAATCATGGCCCCCGCAAAGGGGGGGCTGACAGGGCTCTAGCCTGGGGGCCCGGGCTCAGGAGGGGCCCAACGTGGCAGATCAACTAGTTAAATGAGATAAACACACCGTAAATTTATAAGCTCTAATAGTAAAAAGTCGCCTGCGGCGCTACAAGACCAGTAGAATTTTATTTTATAATTATTTTTAGTGTCTCCTGACTAATGAAAACGACTATTTATCCAACATGGCGGAGGGTCAGATGTTACTTGGCTATCACAAAAGAGGGTCGCGCTCAGTGCTTTATAATTATGATTCTAAGTGCCGACAATTCAAGATGATTTATTTAAAAATACGAAAAATCGCTAAAAATACTAGAAATACCCTTTATTTTACACGGAACCCCGGAGTTCCACGGAATATCATTTAGGAAACACTACTATAGAACATTACGCTGCCCTTAACCTTAGCGATAGGTTGGTGGGCCCGCTTCAGGATGTGGGGACCATGGTGCTAATAATAAAACCTTGTATTCCCTCGATATATATTATATTTCACTAAAGAAAATATTTATTAACAATCTTCTCAAAAACATTTCGTTGAACAGTGATTCTGAATAATAATATGTATTAGATTATAAGTTGTCCTCCGTTTACAAAAGTTTTCGATTTGTATTTTTGCATGTTTAATGAAACCTACTTCTGCGCCCCAATCCGTACTGCGCCCGCTGCGACTACCCCACTCGCCCACCCTTTGCTACGCCACTGTATCTACATGTCATTAATAATATATGTATTAAGTTTCGCCGTAGTGTCCAATCGATTTGAATCTTTCATCTTTTAACTGAACACTGGGCTTTCAACATGTGCATTAACACATGGATGTATTACAAAATCATCATAATGTGTACCTACGAGTGTCATAAGTTACTGTTATGTAAAATTCTTTATTATTCATAAAAATGGGAGTCACTGTGCGAGACGGTACCAGTGGACACAGTGGACTGTACGAGCCATTTTTTATTCATGATGATGAGTTTACTCAACCCTTGCAAAACGAAATAAACAAGTGCATTTTTGTAATAATCGATAGTTCGGAATTTGCATTGAAACATTCACTTCGCAATTTTGTACGATTGTACTAACTGTTACGATAGATATACCTACAAAAATATTATTTGTATATTGCCTTTCCAAAAAAATCATAAGCGTGGTGGAACCTGACTTATTTTGTAATTTTTTTAATGGATTTAAAGTGTAATTTACAATATGGGTTTTAACAACGTTTTAAGTATATAACTTCAACAGAGTTAGCTTTTAATGATCTGCGCATCTATTCTGTACACAAGAGTGCTTTCGGCCGCTATCTAGGGTAGGAAAGTATCTAAGTATTAGCACTTATTGTAATTACAATAAGTTAGTTGTGATTTTTATAATAAGTGCTATATTTTAACAGCATCTATTTTGGCTGTGATCAATTGTAGAGTGAGATAGACAGTTTTGACAGTTCAGAATGCTAACTTATTATAATTGTTACAATAAGTGTTAATATTTCGATACTTCCATATCCTAATTAGCTTCCGTAAAGGCCGAAAGCAGTCTTGTGTATAGAATAGATGCGGTGCAGGGTTTTAAGTTCCTATAGAGACCACTGTCTTTTAAAAATATATCTCTGTACATAACAATATAATATTATTATATCAAACTTTCGCAAAGAGTCGCACAGCGAGGCATGGAGAGGTGTATGTTGGGCATCACGCGAAAGGACCGTAAGAGAAACAAATGGGTTAGGAAGCAGACATGAGTACGCGATGTAATAGACGTTGCCAAACAGCTGAAATGGAGATGGGCGGGGCACATTGCTCGCCGAAAGGACGGCCGCTGGACAAAAGCCCCTGGATTGACGAACTGGTAATGTTCGGCGGAAATACGTGCCAGCGAACGACACAGGATCGAGAGAATTGGAAGAAGCTTGGGGAGGCCTTCATCCAGCAGTGGATTGACCCCGGCTGATGATGATGATATCAAACTTTACTTTGGAAATCACAATAATTTATTGTATTCTTTTATTTGTAACGTGCGTTTATCACATGCACCTGACATATTATTATGTTACTTTTTCAATAGATTAATTTATTTTTTACATTGCATTTACACTATGCGCAGTTTTGACCACACGCTGCATTTTCTATAGATATTGTACAAATATGGGACGTACACATACGCTGCGTGGTGTGCGACAGTCGGATGTAACACCGCTCTTTCGGCGCCTCGTTACTTCCACCGCTGACTTTCGCGTTTCTCCGGTACATCCCCATACCCAGACACTCCGAGCTTTGATTCTAGCTATGGATACCTAACCTGTAGCTACATATAGTCACCGATGGGATCCGAACTTGCACCCATAAGTGATTATCGTGTAGACGTTACCTTGGGTATCACGTGAGATTCGCTACATAAATATCTAGGGTGTAAGCTATAATTGAAAACTTTACAGGTTTCTGCACCGCAGCGCACCGATAGACCTCAAAAATATTGTATGCTTGATTTGTTTATGTAACAAACTTTAATGCGTGTTACGATCATGGCCCCCACATCCTGAAGCGGGCCGCCTTTCTATAGCTAAATATAAAGTAGCGTTTTCTGCTATTTGAATTACGGAGTTGTCGAGCATATCGAGTATCGATATACAATTAAAAATTGTATCGTATAACCACATAATTATAAATAATAATATTATTGAAGAAAAATACCACCGCAGGCGACTTTTTTTTTACTATTAGAGAGAATTTGTGTTGTGCGTTTATATCACTTATCCGGTCGACTCGCCACGCCGGGCCCTCAAGCTAGAGCCCTATCAGCCCCCCCTTTGTGGGGGCCATGGTTAAGATACAGACATAACTATTGCAAATAACACATTCTTTAACACGTGCTTAAGTTTATACAATATGTATCCACACTCGAGATCTGAAGCCTGTTATACCACAACCGATAGAGTAAGCCCCCTGCTCTTGGTGATGCACATTTTGGTACACTGAATATGACATTCTAAACAATCTCCAAAAAACGTCACCTACGTAATGCTCTCGTGGTTTTGCTTAGCAAACTTGATGTAATCGGAAAAATCTAATAGTCATTACTCATTATTAAACGTAATTCGCTTATATATTATTCGTGAAAATAATACATCGTTCATAAAAAATATACATTTCCGCTTCTAGATCAATCGTACCTGGATGTACCTAGTACCTAGATTATTTTTTTTAACAATCAGTTACTTTCGATCTTCGTAAGTATAGTTAACAACAGAATAAATTACATGTATAACTGTTAAAATAATAATAGTATCATTTATAATATATTCACCACAAGAAAATAGGTTATCGTAAATGACGTAAATTAAATGATTAAATGAAGATTAAATGAAAATGTTCCGGAAATAATTATTATTGCCAGGTGAATGGATTGAAAGTTAGAATTTGTACTCACTTATATTAAATCAAATACATTTACCAATGTAATGGCATATTCTTATTGCCAAATCATACGATTTTAGCCGATGATAACGTTATGGTAATATAACTACTCGAATCTCTTAAAATTTCTAGATGTATTATTTTATTTAAATTTCGACTTTTTGCTGATATTTTATTCGGATTGAAATAGGGTCTCACATCAAAAACAAAACTTACGCTAAAGACGTTGATTGATGAAACATATTCTCTATTTAAACAAAGCCTACATATTATTTTATGAAAATAAAGCTGAAAAAAGAACTCGTGCACTATGTTATTGTCGGGGTCACCATTTGTAGTTGTCTATTCATTTAAGAAGCTGTTGATTATTTATTATGTTATTGATTGATATACATAACAGTTTTTATAATGTTTATTTATTGTATTACATTCTGAAGACGTATATATTTAGATGATATCAATTTCGTTATATATGTTAATATAGTCTGTTTTATGTCATATTAGGAAAAACGCAATATGCGTGGAACGACTATTTAATTGAGAGGTTAATTTTGAACTGCTTGATTGGAAGGTTTTATATCGACTAATTAATATGATATTCGAGTGATGAGTAGGTACTTAATTTTTGTACTCCGACCTAGCGGAAAAATACGAAACTTGCAATTTGAGATATTTTTTGATCATTTACATTTTAAAGTGTATCTATTAATTAATAAATACGTATGTAAAACCATTAAAAAGAAAAATATTTGTTATTAAAAGTCAAAGATAAACTTAAAGTTTAAAAACTTTGCAAAAATGTGAATTCGTTAAAGGATCCGATAAGTATTAATTTATGGTCATGTTTATTATTAAAATTTATTTTTTCAGTTTTTGAAGTTTTTTCAAAATTTTTGATAAATTCATAGTTTTAAGCAATGACCTTCATTGGTTTTAAGGTTTTTACATTTATTTTAAAAAACATCGATTTATAAAAAACACTGTAACATGAAACCCATTTTATTATAAATCAAATATATATTAGGTACATCCTACAACCTACAGTATTCATTTGAACTAAATTCAAACCTTTGAGACATTTACGTACTATTCAAATCAAATATAGTTAAGTTGAACACAAACACAAAGAAAATGTGCCAAACAATGTGGATAGATTTTCACTACAGAGGATCCCTAGACTACCGGAAATGGACTACATAATTCAATTCTACACAGAGTAAGGTGTGACTTGCAGATATCTTTGAGTACGTTGAAGAAAATGCGCCCTGGCATTTAGGAAGATGAAACAGTTCGATAAAATTACAAAAATCTTTAACAGAATTGAAATGAGAGACTGTATAATGAATTTGAATTTATATAGGTAAAATAATAATAATATTATAAAACAGAAAAATATTATTAAGCAATGTGTGTAGAGTTGTAGACTGTGTAGGCTTCGAGAGCCCTGCTTACAGCCAGCACGATCGCCATTGTGAAAGAAGCGGAACTCCGAGGAGTTGCTGAGTTAAGCCAAGTGTGATTCCTCCTTCGCAGCAGTCAAGATCGTTGACTTGTGGAAAAATATCATAATATAAGTTAGTACGGCGCGTGTCCGGTAGGTCAAATATAACAGAGAGTAGTTTATGTTTACAAAACAATATGCGTAAATTCAGTGTCGTCCCATCGGTAGATAGTCCATGCACTATTAAGCAGAAATATATTCTAAACTAAAGGGCGGCAAATTAGCGGAAGAATGTCAATGTCAAAATTCGCGTCAAAATATTTAAAAAAAAACCATGGACATTTTAAATGTTCATAAAAAAAATTATACAATTTTTTTTATAGACTGGTTATTTTTCATTCATAGATGTATCTTGGTCTGGACTAGGCGTTATAGACATTTTAGATCAAGACTGTATGGGGTCACTGCATAAGTGTGCATTGTTATAGTTTTAACTGAGGTACATACTTCAAATTACACCAATCGTAAGGCAATCTGCTTTGTGATCAATTGAGATACTTGGATGACATTATATTGTATTAAATCAAGGAAAAATTGTTCGCAAGTTCAAGAATACGTTATAACTAAAATATTCAGCGAGAGCCGGGCGTCGGTGAATAATTATTAAGGTAATCAATATTCCTTGATTTAATACGTAATAACCGATAGTCAATAATAACGCAATTTGATAGGCATTTCATGTATGACCTATTAGTTTAAATTTTCGTAATTGGATAGGAGGTTCGTAGCATAATTGGTTAATGTACAGTTGGCGCGATACGGGTTCAAACCCGTCAAGCATCGTATTTTTTTTCAAATATATTTTTTTCTAGTGGGTATATTATATCTGAGGTGTTTTCAAGTTATGGATGTTTATTCAAAAAAATCTAACATTCTTAAACCTTATCAGTATTTACCCCCAATTAGTGTAATTTTACGTACCTCAGTCATAACGTAGTTATAAGAAACAATTCGCATGAGTTATAGTTTTAGTTTATGTATTATAATCGTTTACCTCCGTTCAACAGGCAGTTAGATTATCCTGGAGTTATTTTAGTTGAGAATAGATTGTTATGGCTTATTTATTGTAGCCAATAAGTTCATTAAAAATCGAGCCACTCAGAGTTCTAAATTCAAATAAATAATTACAAGATAAAAAGAACTTTTTATACACAACGTTTTTAAATTTTCTGTTAAATCATATAAACTTGACTTGACTAGCTTAAACGATCAAAAAAAATTGTACTTATTTACTTATTGTACTTAATAATACTGAAATGTCATTTTATTTAATATTGATTTCCATAGTAACGCACGTATATATTTAATAATTTAGTTGCTAGGGCCCAGACTCCTAGCAACCAATAATAGTGGATTGGATTACGGATTTCTTCCGAAATATCTTTTCATACAAAACAGAATTAACTGAAAATAAATTCAATTCTACTTAAAGATGGCTAAAAGTATTAAAAAAATGCATTGGCATCGTGTTCTGATGTATTCTAAAAGTTTCAAATGTCTAGCTAGTCGGAAAGTTAGTTAAAAATCGATCGCAAGATTTGTACCGGACAAAGAACCACCGGACAAATAAGAATACGAGCTAAGAAAAACGTTGTAATGTTTTAAAATACACGAAATTCAAAAAAAAAAAAAAATTATCATTGGTGTTTATAGAACACAATCTTATGAAAGTGCACTATTAAATTTAGCGTAACACTTATATTTATACATTCTCTGGAAGAGGCACGAGAACAAAATGATTGAATTATTTTTTTAAAAAAAGCAAGCGAATTACTAAATGTAGATACAGAATAATTGTGTCAGAGAGGGTCGCCGAACTGTTTTAACCTTGATTGGTATAAATGTAATAAATATGTATGAAAATGATAATCTTTACTTCGTTTGTGGCAATATTGTCGGAAAATTATTTACGCAGAAGTTTGCTTTAAAAATTATCGTTCTGCACCATGGCATCAAATAACGATTGTATGATTACTACTCGCAGATACTTACTGTTTAAATTTTATTCCGTGAATCAAACAACGATACGAGAAGAAAAAAATAAAAACATTACTTCGCATTTTGCGTGTGAAATAAAAAAATATGCTGATGTATAATCATTTTTCTGTCTAATTTTACACAAAGATATTGGTTCGGTGTTGTCACAATAGCCAAGCTCGTTTCAATATAAATAAAAAGAATATCAAATTAAACACATTTTTGTTTTCTATTTTTTTTAAATTAAATTAATACATTATTCAGTTAGCTTTAATTATTTTATTTAATGAATAAGTGACGTGATTTAAGAATGTAGCATTTCGTTATTGAATATACATAAATTGGAAAACTTTATAAAACCTTTTGAGAAATATTTGAATAAAATGTTCGGCAAAGGAAATCCTTATCAGCGGCCCCTGATCCTTCACGTGGTCCAGTATGTCAATTATAACAAGCCCCCCACAAGGGGGTGCTGACAGGGCTCTAGCCTGTGGGCCTGGGGGGGGGGGCAGCGTGGCGGATCAACCAGCCAAGTGAGATAAACACACATCACAAAATTGCACTTATAGTATAAAAATGCTATTTCACTTCAAGCATAGGTACTAAAAATATGTGGTTATGCGATGCAATTTTTGATTATTGTTTGTCGATATTCGAAAACTCCATAATTCAAGTTGGTGTATTTAAAAATACAAAAAATCGCTAAAAAATACCCTTGGGGCGAATCCTCTACCTACCAGAGGAACCTAGCGGAAAAATATAAAGCTTGCCATTTAAGACATTTTTTTTTTTGATAATCTACAATTTTATTTAAACTCATCATATTATTACATATTATTTTATGGTCATATTTATTATTAAAATTTAGTTTATTAGGTTTTCTATATTTTACCTAAAAGATTTTTGACTAAGTAATTCAAAGTTTTAATATTTTTATATTGATTTTAAAACACATCTATTTTTATAAAAAAAAAAAAATGTGGAAATCCTTTTTATATGACTGAAAAATCTGTCGAATTTGTCATATGTAGGTATTTATGTCATTATCATTAATTCGTATTTTTTTCTTGATTCCAGCGGTCACAAGTGGACGTACCGCGGCGGCATGGGCGTCGGCGGTGGAGTTGGCGTCGCGACGGCCCCCAACGGAGGAGGAAGCCTACAGCAGCTGGCGCCGTCTCCCTGCGACTCGGGGGTTTCGGAGCTGGAGGCCGCTTTGCGAGATCGCGACTCTGAGCTTGCGCACCTGCGCTCCACCATGGAGCATAATGAGCAAGTCATATTTAGGTAAAATATTAAACACTACCATTTATATAATGTAATATAACTAGATTTACTTATTTAATACAACCTTCTTCTATGATGATGGAATCGAGATTACTAAGCCAAAAGGATGGAATTGATAATTTGTAAGTAACATGGAGAGAAATTGAAGATCTTGGCATAAAATGTCCACTTTTTTCCATTTTCGTTTTATTGCATTTCTATATTCCCTGTGTATGATTACATACAACTGTGCAAAGATATATTTTTTTAAAAAATCATAAGACCCTCAAATCTGCTCTCAAAAATATGCCACTTTTCTAAAAACAGCAATAGTCCAGGCATTTTTGTGTGAAAACAGCAAAGGTCCAGTAGTTCTACACTTTTATCACCAGGCGGCGTTAGTAATGTTAGTATACATTCCATACAATTTAGTGTCTGAGCTGTCAAATTATCCTTGATTCGTTTAATTATTGCTTTTTATAACGTTTTCTTATGATTGTTTTTATATTTTATCATGGATATTACTAGCATAGACATCTGAAACGTCTTGAAAGAGAAAAATGAACAAAACCATGCAACGTTTTTACCAAATAACGGTGACTTTCATTATTGTTCAGTTGGATGCAATAAGGAAAATTCTGGGCCCTTCATTATAAAATCTAAAGAGACCGGAGAAAAAGATTTTTTTAATATGAAATATAGGTTAAAACTTTGGCATTTCAGGCTAGTAATAATGTACAAAATAGACCAGGCTAGTAAGGGAGAAGTGCTTTGCGAACATTTCAGTTTCTCTCTAGGCTGTGGGATAGATTCAATGTAGTGAATAAAAATCAAATGCAAGTCACGATTGCATTTAAAACAACATAATGGTGGATTAGTTCCATTGAAAGGAGCTAAATAAAAAAATATTTTAAAATTAGCTAAATATTTACAAAACCCAATAAATGTATCGTTTAATTTGCAGTGAAGGTGTCAGACGAGGCTAATCGGTTTTCATTTTTCGTGTTAACTATCAATCCATGGTGGAAATCCATTGTTTTAATGATTTAATTTAATAAAACACATTTTTTTAGTACTTTTTCCACTTTTCATAAAGAAATCTGGATAGGTTTCGCCCGCCTTAGAGAGACATTTTCAACTGTTGAAAACAGTTGGCAGAAAAACAGAGGCGGACAAAGCCGGTCCAGATTTATTTATTAAAAGTGGAATAAGTAGGTACTAAAAAATGTGTTTTATTAAATTAAATCAATAATAATAATATGAAGCTAATCAGTATTAACCCGCACATGATTAAAACATTTTTTCAAATATTTAATTCTTGATTTTTTAGAAACATTGAAGTCGTTTGTTAATAGATAAATAATATGTCCAAACCTTATTAAAAGTTGTATTATGATTTAAAAATAACAGAAATATATATTCTTTATTTTATTTAATAAAATTATAGTTTTAGTCGTACTATTTACATTTCGATCTTTTCAATTTTGCAATAAAAACAACAAATGTCCAAAAATTGTGTAAAAACAGCAAATGTCACACTCATTCTTTTTTAAATATCTATTTAACCAAAATAAATTTAATATTTTTTTTACATTCATATAGTGCATATACAATTTCTCTATAATTTCTAATTGTCAAATTAATAAAAAAAAATTTCACAACCAAGATATTATGTTTTTACCCTCTCCTGAAAAAAAAGTGTTTTGTGACATTTGCTGTTTTTATGCCAAGATCTTCAATTTCAAAGCAGTTAACTATCATACCAAAAATAGTGTTATAGTTTCCTGATAAAATAACTATTGATGACATGCTTTTGAGAGTCTGAATATGACTGTCTAGTTAGATCATGGTCCCCACAAAAGTGGGGCTGACAGGGCTCTAGCCTGGGGGCCCGAGCTCTGGGGTGGACCGACGTGGCGGGTCGACCTGATAAGTGAGATAAACACACATCACAAATTTGCCCTAATGGGGAAAAGCTATTTTTTTTCTAGAGTGTGTGATACAATTTTTGCTTACTATGTGTCGATTTTCGATAACTCCATAGTTCAAATTGATCTATTCAACAATACAAAAAAAAACACTTAAAATATACGGAATACCCTTAATTTTACCTGAAACAACATTTAGAAAACGATTCTGTAAAGAGTCCCACTGCTTTTAACCCTAGCGATGGGTAGGGGGGGCCGCCAAATATCCTGGCCTGAGGGTCCACTTCAAGATGTGGTGGCCATAAGTTAGATATGTGCTTTAAAAAGTCCAACCCTTTTGGCTTAGTAATCTCGATATTTATACTATAAAAAGGTTACTAACATGGTGTCCTTGCATATTCTAGATTCATTTGTAGAACAATCCATACATAATGTGCTCTAAAAAATTATTCGACACTACCGCATTGGCATAAAACGCTTTGCATAATATTTTTTTGCCATTTTCAATGTTAAAAATATCACATGAGCCTCCACAAGGTGGAGGTTGTATTAACAGATTTTTGTTTTTACGAGAGATAGATGTTAGCCACTTTCTCAACTTATTAGGATCGTATTGTTGTTTTTATTTAATAAAACGCAATTTTTTTTTTTTTATAGTACTTATTCCACTTTTAATTAATATATTAGGACCGGTTTCGTCCGCTTCAGTGGGACATTTTCGAAAATGTCCCACTGAAGCGGACGAAACCGGTCCTAATATATTAATTAAAAGTGGAATAAGTACTATAAAAAAAATTGCGTTTTATTAAATAAAAACAACAATACAATGCAGTTCCACCATGAATTGACAGTTAACAAAATAAAGGATATTAGGATCGTGATTTGAGTTACCCCATCTCCACTCGTTATATATATACAGTCCCATATTCTGGGTCCAAACAAACATTGAAAAACAACATGAATTTGTCAGACTCGGGATTTCAGCTCGGCCACTGTGTTACTAGCGTAAAAAGGTATTTGTATAAGAAACCATCATCATTGTTTCACACGCTGGCGTAGGATAACTCAAAAAATGTGTTGATATATTTTTTTAAATAGATCAATGAACTGTTATTATTTCAAACAAAACTTTTTAATTCAACATTCAACAATTTTGGTGTTTTTGAAAAAAACTGATTTAAATTAACAATCAATTAAATAAGTCCTAACTAATTGATTGTTAACACAAAATAGGTAGGTATTTTTTCGTTTATTCATAATGTCCTTCAGCATATTTCTGTTTCTTTTTTAATAACAAAAATAAATTCATTCTTAATTATGTCTGAGTCATTGTAATGTAGATTTAGACTTACTGATCCATTAATAAATTTAAAAGCTTAGGATTAAAGATAATATACAAGGTCATAAAAAATATGTAAAAAAATCCGATTTTTACTGCCTTTTGATAAAATTTTATATGTTACAATAATTTATTATTCCGATAAGGCTAGTGACATCTGGTGATAGAATTTAAAGACATACAACCATTTTACATTTATTTACCGAAAAATTATGTGTCTAAAAATATTTTTTTAAAGTCAAAGATAAGCTTTCAGTATTCAACTTTCAACATTGTTACTTATTTTACTTAATTATTATTTACATTTATGGTTACGGTATTGTAACAATATGAAAGCTCCAGACAATATAAATAAAAATGACTTCAAATTAAATATATTTTATATTTTCTCATTACTTTTGAATATATATTTACCGATTAATAAAGTTTTCTAGCTATTTTTCGATAACAACTTTACATAGAGACATCACCTTAAAACTGCATTATTCAAAAATCTTCCCTGTATATCGAGAGAACTATGTCATTTCAATAATATAAATGATCAAAAAAAAATACATAAAGATCCTTCAATGAACACACATCTTTTAATTATATATTATCTTTGAATTCAAAAAATTTATATATATATATTTTTATGTTTATCGATATCTACTTATTGATTTAATAAAATGTAAACGATCAGTAAATTTTATAAAATTTCATGTTTTATATTCTGATGCTAGATGTCTCTAGTTGCTTTTCAGTAGCATTGTAATTTGCCTTTATAACCTGTCTCTGCCATGGAGAAGATTTAAAAATCTATTATAGTACCTATTATTTTAATTATCCCACTGATTATATTGATTCTTTAATGTATATTTTTTTGTTTATTGTATGATCACATGATATCAAAAAATAAAAAATGTTTATATTTCTCCTGTTTCCATTCAAACAGTGAACAATCTTCCAGAGTGTACCAAGAGAAGGAACGCGTGTGGGAGCGCGAACTGCGCCGCATGAAGGCCGTACATGAGACCAGATTGCGCGCCGGCGCTCAGAAAGCCCTCAAACTGGAGCAGATGCTCATGATGCAGACCTACCAGCTGCAGCAGGATAAGAAGAGACTGTGCCAAGACGCCGAACGAGCTTCCAGGGAGGCGTCTGATGCCCGCCAGGAGTGCGATCACCTCAGAGCCAGGCTGGAGGAAACAGAATGGAGCTTGTGTCAGAAGACAGGAGAGATCGCGCTTCTCAAGACACAGCTGAAAGATGCACAGGTTGGTATTATATATTTTCTATTAATACTAATATTGTGTTATGTCTACACCCGATTGAAGAAATAAATCATTTAAGGCCCTATATTTCAAGAAACATGGCTGCCCTCGTGTGAAAATCCAAAAAGTCTTCCCTAGCACAGTTGTTTCAATGATAGTATGATGACAGTAAAATTAGTCAGCTCGGAGAATATTTTTACAGATGGTAACATCAACATTATGACAAACACATTATACCTATCGTGGACTCCTTTGTGCTAATCACATCTTACACAATATATGAGGAGCTGACCTTGGGCAATTAAAAGCATGTATGACTTATTAAAATAATTGAGGGAGTGGGTGGGTGTGTGTACCTATAGCTTTAAAGAAACACAAACAGCATATCAGTGTCTCTATTATATTCACCACTATTACTACTAATTGTTGGTAAAATTAAATAATTTGATACTGTAAAGAAGAAGTCAAAAATTCATTCATAGAACGTCCAAATTTAGAGTGACAATTCTGAATCAATCAATAGATGGGTACTTGAACAATTCCAGTAATTTTACACCATAGCCCACTGACAGTGACGTTCCTAGGCAAACTGCCACTCTTAATTAGACTTAAAAGCCATCCCCATTCATTTTTACATTCAAATTTGTACCACCAAGATACTTGCCTATTTTATTATTAATTTTAGGCTATCTTAAACAGACAAATACCTACACAACGCATCTGATGTCACATCGGTGAACACATCAAAACCTACTCTGATGGTTTTAGGTTTGTGGAGTTTGTGGCATTTAAAGATTTGGAGGCAGGCTGGTAAAAATTTTGCTTGTGTGATAAACCACCATTACAATACAACAATAGTTATGTTGTCATGATTTTTTATGCTTCAATTATTTTGTAAACATAAGCCTACTACCCACGTATGTTCTTGCTCGACGGTTTTGCTCGATCGAGCATGTTGACTTGGAAGCATGCTCGTCATTGCGTCCACACAGTCGAGCAACTCAACACAAGACGCTGTGAGGCCACCGTCGCAAAGCCACGACTTCGCCCACGAGTTAGAGCGAGGCCACACTAGCTTTGCCGGTGCGTCCTCACTCCCTAACTCAAATTACATTGCGCAAGAATTACGGACCTTCAATCTTTTTCGGATAGTGCAATTTGTCCGATGTCGAACAAAAAACCATCGAGCTAGATGGTACACATGTTGAGACATGTTGGAATCAGCGTAAAACCATCAAGCAGGAACGTGCGTGTGTACTTACTATAAGATGTCGATACTTTCTAATGAAATAATCACATAGTGTACTCTCAATAGTTGTACTATTTGTATTCGTTCCTACATTCGCCGCCCTCTATAATATGCCACCCCTTTGCAATGCATTTTTCCTAGATAATTATAATGTGATGTGGTACTTACACAAAAAAATATTTCAACCACCCTAAATATTATTCCAACTATTTTTACTTATTATTTTTTTATTCTAGCTTCCTAGAAAGTACCTAAACTCAAACCTGATGAAACTGTCAAGTATGGTGTTGAAAAATATAACCATGCTAATTCGTTTTTATTTTTATTTACAGAGTGAGCAAACTTCCAAAGGGCATGAAATTCTTCAACTGAAGAGTGAATTGAGGCAGATCAAAGACAACTTGGACAGGCGAGAGAAAGAAAATTCTACTCTACGCGCCGACACCGACGATAGAGAAAAACTATTAAAACACCTGCAGGGGGAAGTACAGAAGTTGAACATGAAACTAAAAGAATCAGATATGGAAGTGTTAAAAGTGAAAGAACAAAGCAGCCGAGAAATGGAAAGACTAAAAACAGAACTAAAAGAGTTGAGAGAAGAACTATCAGATGTGTCTTTGAGTAATTACGAAGGAATAGAAGCGGGAAGATCTCTGAGGGGCATATACGATGTTTGCAAAACAGCCAACGAATATCATTGGACGTCGAATGATAGCAGTTTGGAAGATGCGGAAGTCCAAAGATTGAATGGAGAACTGCCCGATCCACCTTGCATGGATCCGTCACATAACACCGTCGAAATCGAGAGGTTGAGAAACGAAATCGATAACAAAAAACGAGAGTTCGATAAGGAGAGAAGGAAATGGTCAGAGGAGAAAGAAAAAGTGCTACGGTATCAAAAGCAATTACAATTAAACTATGTTCAAATGTTCAGGAGATCTCGGGCTCTCGAGGCGGAAGTGGAAGGGCTGACCTTGGAATTGGAGCTCGGCAGTAAGCATAAGAAGAATGTAGAGAAATTAGGTAAAACAATTCAACTCTGAATTATTACGAAGAAACGAAAGAAGGCTGTTTGACTATTGTATTTCCCCTGTAGAGACGCTACTTTACACCGCGGGTTAACATGATCAGTGAAACGTATTATAACTATTACCAAGGAGACATTCATTTGTCACTTCCGAGTAACACATATTGTGTCATAAATATATAATCCATTGTATTTCACTGGAACGCTATAACATTTGATTGTCACTGCGATCAACTGATTTTGTGGAGTTTCTATATTATTGTTTTGTTGATTTTTAGAAATATTTATTTTATAGTCTAGTTCCATTTAAGTTTGTATTGTGACTTGACGATGTACAAGAGAGAGTTTTCGAATGAGGAGACGATGCAAAATGATGCACTGAATAATTTGATTACATTTTGTTTAGAAATATGTTTATATGCATTTTTTACCCATTGAAAATGTGTAAAGGCTTATTTTTTATTTTTATCAATAAATGAAATTTTAAGTAATATCCTACTTCACTTTATTTATATGCCTATCTTCCCCCCCCCCCCTTGTATTTATTAATGGACCATTTATCACTTTAAATAAAAATAAATAAATCATGTTGGTAAATTGTCGCTGTAGGATTGGTTTGTCGAATAGACCAAATGTAAAATGTTCAGGAGATGAAAAAGAAATTACATTATCCTATATTTAAATACATGGAGGTATTTAAATTGTTGTTTTTAAAGCATATGAATGCTGTTTTCATTACAAAGCAATTTAAAGAAAAGGGTGGTTCTGGTCCATTTAGATAGAAAAAATCATTCTGCCATTAAAAGGTCGATTTCGACAAAAACGGATATTCGACAAACCAATCCTAAAGCGACGAAATAATGATGAAAACTACCTACCTACCTATTGGATGAAGGTATCTGGGGACCTAGGATCAATCCCCAGTGAGATCGCAATACTTATAATATGTGATTTTTCTAAAGCATGGATGTTTCTATAATTGCTTCACCGCTACTATTACACTACTGTCATTTGGCCATATGGCATATTGAAGTCCTAAACAGGAAGAAAGTAAATAAATATAATACCCATATACACAAAAAATGTCAAAGAAAACCTTATTCTATATGTATATAGATGGATCCTAAACATATGAAGTGAATCAAAAAAGGACCTTTGATCTACTGATTAGGTTACCTATATCAAGTGACTTCACATTGTGGGTTCATTTGAAGACAACTCCAATCCACAAGATGTATGAAAAGACAATCCGCCACGATGAGTAGATAGCAGCCAATTGTACAACACTTCAGCATTAGTATTGAGTTGAAAAGTTTTGTAAAATCATAACTTATTAATTAGTTAGTATAAGTAATTAATAGGATAAACATACAAAAGGTGACAACCATTGCCTGAGTTAGGAAGTCGAAAATACCAACATAAATATATAATATCTGTACAATTCGCCAACTTAACCATGCTTCATTTGTTAGGTAAATGTGTTCAAATGTAATAATACTCATCATAGTGTATGAGGCTTGCATATAATATTTAAATGATTATTCATTTGCCCTCGCAGTACCTACAGACATATCAGAATTTGAATTTAACTTTCTAGCCTCGCAGATTGAATAGTTCACCTCGACCGCCTGGCACAATTGTTAAATGGACACCCTGCAAATTGGCAAATAAATGTTAAAGTAGAAGTAGGTATGAAGTTCTCATCAAATGAATCAGCAATGCGATGTTTGTGTAGCTAACTTTCAAACCAAGCATCAGTATGATCAAATTAGTAGCTGAATCGTGTAAGTGCTTTTTAAAGTTTACGAATGCTCGAGACGATTACAGGTGAGTTGTCGAATTTGTTAGACTGCTCATGTTATGAGAGCATGACCAATTTACCAGAATGTCATTTTTTCACTATTTCTGACTATAATGGACACTCTTGATCAATAAGGTTTGAAATTATTCACTAACAAGCGACAATCGTAGGGATTCTACATAAAACCTCAATTACTGCAAACTGTTCCATACCATACCAATCCTGGGAATAGGCCGACCAATGAATGGCCATGATGGTTTTATGAAATGTCAAAATGATGAATGCTTAAACTAAAATAAGTACATAATGAAAAGCTTTCTTGTATTGATTTTTTTATTTTGTGAAAACATTGTGCGATAAAATCTCTCATACAATCAAACAACACTTAATTTATACTATCTTAAACTTACTTTAAGAAGTTATACCTTTTTTAATATGACACATTTACTTATTTGAAGCGGTGATACATTCAGACAGGGTTTATTTATCTACTTCACACCAATAAACACTTCTAAGTATGCTTCAATCACTAAATTAACAATACACTATTGAAAAGCACCAATCAATAACATCCAACATGGCGGCTGTTTAACAACTGATAAAGAAGTTGCAACTCTCTTTTATCGTAGGATTTCTTTGATTTTACTTTTTCCGTAACTGTGAATGTTATGACACCTATAATTATCCATCTATCAACATTCTATGAGATATTAGTTAAAATGGTTACTTCAAAAACAAAACAAAACCGAAAGAAAGTACAGTAAAGTAATAATACTATGCAATAGATTGCGATTTTTTAGCATGAAATTCAGTGTGATGGTAAACTTGAATACGTATTATATGACCGATTCATTGTCTGGTTGCAAAACACGGCCATCATGGATTTCACAGATATTATCCGATATTTTTCAATAGTGTTTCCAAATTAACAATTTCCTTTTAGAATCGCGGTTTAAAATTAGTCGGCATAAAGTTACGCCGTGCCCTAAATCCATAATCACCGGTATTGTTAATACCAGCATCTGTTCCCATTATCTCTGGATTCAGTTTTGATTTCTTGCTCACTTTATCTTTTGTAATATGGCTTGCTTCCTTCACGTCGATGACTTTAGACTTCTTACGCCATTTGAACCACCAGTATTCGAATCCAAGAGTTATGCAGGCGAGTCCGATGCCCATGAAAATGACAATGAAGACACCTCCGATGTTCTGAATAGATATTCCATCGGCTTGGTCATCCTGTTTCTCGCATTTCATGGATGCAGGATTATTATTCCACCAGTTTTCTTTAAGTTTCTCTAGTTTTCTTTTATTTAGAAGTTGGAGAATTCTGTGAAAGTTAAAATATAAACTATTTATTCATCAATTTACATTAAATCAACTTTGAATAATTGTTCAGTTTAATAAAGCTATGTACATAATCCTAAATTACGTGCTCAACCAAACCTTCCAGGATATTAAAAATACATCAAGATTATCATAATATTTTAGGTTAGATGAAACAATGACTACTTAGTCATTAAAACCATCGAAAGATTATAAATAAGTAGGTACATTCTTGTTGGACTACCAAATATCATTCTTACATCTGTGTGCAAATGAAAAAGTGAAAATACCAAATTAACCATAAAGCAATAGAGATAGAAGACGAGTCGAATCAATCTGATAATCTTGTTGTCTCCATTTTTCTTTTAAACATAGATAATATGACAGTTTGTACAGGCATTATTAAATTTATTCATTTAGGCATCAACTACAGAGGGTCCTCATTATCCGAGTCCCCGCAGTTACGAATTTACAAAGCAATGCAAAAAAACTATGCAAACCCATAAAAAACACAAGCGCAATAGCTCACAATCGTCAACTGTCACTTTTAATCTTTCAATCCCACACTATTTCTCTCTTGTCCGCGTGTCTTTTTCTTTTCTAAGCATGTCCCAATTAATATTGATCCTCATTTTAAGCAAACTCGCTTTAAGAGGTATTTTTTGGGTCCCAATTACCCTTGGATATCGAGGAGGCCCTGTACCGAAGACTTGAAAATAAATAATGTTGTTCTCACGCATTATTGAATTGATCCTTGAGAGGCGATCCTTGCTGAACAGCAATTGCGTAAGGCTTCCTTGAAAACTCTTCCCCGACCATCTGCAGATCGCAGCTGATCATTTTTTGATATCTGACATCCGTGGCATCAGCCAGCCAAGCGAAACCTTCACTGGACGTCTTGGACTCTCTCACCCTCTCCAATGCTTCAGCAACCGTGTTCGGAAGACGGGCTTCCTTCATGGCTTGCCACATTTTAGTGTACTTGTCGCTGACAGGATAATCCCAGACGGCTAACTTAGCCCGCTCCACATCAGTTAAACTGTCATTTAGACTCATATCTTTCCATATCCTAAAAACATACAGGAAGTATTAGACATGGATTCATTCAAGAATATTATAACATTCTTATTTATAATATACCAATTAACGCGAGGTTTTGATTCCGGCTAATGTGCTTTACCA
Source organism: Rhyacophila brunnea (assembly GCF_057557595.1). Classification (NCBI taxonomy): domain Eukaryota; kingdom Metazoa; phylum Arthropoda; class Insecta; order Trichoptera; family Rhyacophilidae; genus Rhyacophila; species Rhyacophila brunnea. The sequence continues at coordinate 17,941,139 of NW_028232796.1, read as the reverse complement.
ATTGAGCCACCTACGCCCTACCTAATTACGGTGAAATTAACCAGTAGTATATACAACTGAAGCATTTATCAAATTGCAATAATATTGGTAATCAGCTCTTTCTGGTTTGAATTTAAGGTACCCACCAATAATAGATACTTACATTGATTCCTAGCTGACGTCAAAATCTCTCTAAATTTTAGTCTTAGGCCCTCCTCCCACGGTGCAACTGAAATCTGGCGGAACTGGTTGGTGATGGTACTCATAAACTCACCAATGTGACGCTTCGCACACGGCGCTACTGAAGCCACTTGAAATAAAAATCACATAACCTCAAACTGTCAAACTGGACCATCAGCTGTTTTGTACAAAAACCGACAACACGCACGCTGCTGCGTTTACTCTAATACATTTAGGTTATTTCAATTTTGCTTATCTTGTACTTTTGACGTCTTAGGTTGTTAATGGTTTTTATAGCATGACACTTGTTAGCAGTGCTACCAATTTTGGTAAGAAAATATGATTTTTCTCCGAATCTATATGTTGGTACCACTGTTTTACGGTGACTGGAAACTTCAGAAACCGCGCGACTAGCATGTTGCGTCTCTTCGCGACCGTTTTGAAGCTGAGAGATTTCAGTCTGCCATTGAAATACATTGGCTAGATACTGGTTGGAATTTTAGTTTCAGTTCCGCCAGATTTCAGCTGCGCCGTGGGAGGATTGCCTTAATAATGTGTACTTGCACTTGCTAACAATTTAATAAACTATTATTTTTATTTAACGAATAATTCACAAGATTTGAGAAAGTATTTCTTTATTGAACATACATAATTTTAAAACAAAATTCCACCCTGCGTCATCATTTTTTCAAAAATTTTTTCTAATAGGCTTCAAATTATGTATAGTGGACATTAATCATTTTAGCCCTACCAAATTCCTGCGCACTTGAAGAAATCACATCTGCGCCTGTTCAATGTTAAATTGTTCCATTATAGCGCCTGTACACGTGCATGGATTTACTGTCACCAATAGAGTGTATTTAAACTATCGCGATAATAACTGTTTACACATAAAAGTGCTGACTGTCTTGCCAATCTCAGTCTGCAATGTTGTCATTGTATGGTGCTATTTGATCGGTTGTGCAAATTGGTAAACGTCAAAAATATTTTGCACGATGAAGCTCGTATTTTTTCTGGCAGGTTTTCCACTATTCTTCTACTGCACAGTAAAAGCTAAGTACAGCTAAGTAAAAGCATAAAGGCTTTCGAGGTGTGGGTTTATACCCCGTTTATACGTGCATGGATTTACTGTTGAAAATAAGTAAAGACAAGAAATTGTATGGGTAAACATGTATTATCCTGCAGTTGGCAAGATTGCATGCATAAATCAAAAAAGTTTGGAAGCTTCTGAATTTTCATTGGACAGTAGGATTTTTTTGATCTGCGCCTGCGCAGTAGAAAGATAGTGGCGAACCTGCCAGCAAAAAAACCGAAAAATGAACTTTTAGGTTGACCGATTTTCACTACCTGTCAAATAGTACGAAATAGTACCATAAAATGACAAGACTCACTCTTAAAGAATGAATTGGAAAGACAGTCAGCACTTTTACATGTAGCAATACAGTAGTTATTGTAATACGCACTATTGCTGCCAGTACATCCATGCAGGCATACAGGCGCTATTATACTGGAGAAGTTTTACAATATCTAGAAAACAATGCTCCAAAGAAAGAGTTTAAAAATCTCAGGAATCTTTTTCATTGCGAGGAAATAAACACTAATTGAATATTTGATCACATCATGCAAAATGTCACTTTTTAGAGCAGCAATGAATTAGACAGCGATTAAAACAATATACAACCTTTGTTTTGTTTAAAAGATGACATGTGACAAGAGAGTTTCAAAATCTCAAACAAATTTGGCTACAATTTGAATTTGGAAGTAAAATAAAATTACTACCATAAATCAATGGCAAAAAGAATTGTCAAACATTTGCTAGGTACATACTGAATTCTAGTCATGAATAGGTACCGTTTATAATTATTACTATCTACAGGTGCCTAAAAAATGTCAAAATACTGCCAATCTATTCAAGCAGCCCATTTTTATTCCATAAAGGCATTGCATAATAAGGTTTGTGGCTTTATATCTAAATATTATTAGGTATACTCACTCATAGAATCTTCCCTCTATATCAGACATTCTCTGGAAATATGTCATGGCTTGTGAACCATTGAGAGGGGCGTACTGAATTTTATACTGCTTTGATAAGTCGTCCAGAGACTCGACGGGTGTGTCCAGTCGAGATACAGTTAAAAAGGCAGCCAAATTAGCTGTATACGATGCAATTATGATAAATCTGCAATCAAATAAGTGAATTGAAAAAGGGGACACGGATAAATTATCAAAGAAATATTTGGTTTCAGATGAAAATACCCAAAATATTAATAAATAGGTATGTATAACATTTCCTACATGCTCTAATGTACCAGAATTTCAAAACACAAATAGTTTTTAATCTACATGAAATGAATCTTATCTTTCTATGTCTTTTAAACATTTCGATACACCAGTTCAATAGGGGAACAACTCATAAAACCGTGTTCAAAGATAATGGCGTTTGAATTTTTTGCAGTAATTCTCATTTTAATTTTAAAGCCTTGATTTCGATAAAAGTGTATGTTTTTTTATATTTAATTTAGTGGAATTCATCAATACACAATGAAATTGTACATTTTAATAACGAATTAACAAATAAATTCGATTATATAACGGAATTACTGATTAATCTTAGAAATGGTTATTCGATTTTATGACACATTGAAGAAATTTTTGATTATTTTTTTTGCTGAATTATAAAGAGAAGACCTTTCTACATCAAATGGCATTCTTAACTCAAAACCATTAAATTTTGAGTTGTTCCCCTATTGAACTGGTGTATCGATTTGTAGATATATATTTTTTAAATATCATTCTGTTTGACAGTAAAGCTAGACAAAATAAAAATGAAGTTTGATGTTTGGTAGTTCTGTTGAATTAAAAATGAATTTTACCCAAAAAGCCACCACGTTGCAGCCACCAATCTACCAGATAAGTTCTTGGGGGCTTCACCGCCGCCCTGTGGTGTGAGAGAGGTCATACAAAACCATAGACACTCCTTGAGAGTAAACTCTCTTTGTTCTTCATCATCTTTATATTTTTCTCTATTGTTTTGCAAGCTGTATGGACTCCATCGGTCGAATACCCACATCAGGAAACTGCAATGAAAGTGCACAAAATGGTCATACCAGATAAATATTGGACAAATATCCACAGAGTGATCCGGCGTTGTGAACAAAGACTGTAAAAATACACGATATTATGTGATTTCTTCATTTTGATTGGTCATCAACTAAATAGATCTGTATTGCGGTTTTCTGTTACTATTTTCGTGCTGGGAAAGATATTCATTGAATTGATTTATTTTCCAAAGGCAAGAATAGGGTTTTTAAGTTTTTTACAATCTGACATTTTTAAGTCTAATAAGGCCTAGTAACAAAAGTCTATTACTGATTTTTTTAACAGACAACGGTGACTTATATCGCAAGCCATAGACTAATACACTGGGGCACAGGTTAAATATCGTAAGGGGGCCTCCAAACCTGTCAAAAAATATGAACAAATAATAGATAACATTTTTGTTTGATTCGTCTAATTTCTATTGCAGGGAGCTCAAAATCCATCAGCACCTGAGTCCTGGGGCCTATTTGTATGTACTTTAATCCGTGTTTGTACTTCAGCAATGAGAAATATAATATATTCTTTCAGTAAGTATGAAGAAAATAATAGTAGGTAGGCGTCAGAGGTATTGGAAAAAAAATTATAACAAGGGAAGTATTTTATTGAATTCTTTACGGGCGTAATCTAAATTTGAAATAATAATGCGTAATTCTTTGATAATAAGCATAAAATAAATCTGTAATAGACTAAGTAAGTCATTACTAGTTTGTAATGAAGTAAATAATAAAAAAATACCACAAACATTAATTTTGCTGAGGCATTCATCTCTTGTGGGGATCGAACCCACGACCTTTGGATTAGAAGTCCAACGCGCTATCCTCTGCGCCAAAGAGACATGGAGTTGGGATGAATAATAGAGAAACCAATTCTCTTATACTGTCATCGTGATAAAACATAATGTTACTTTTAAATTATTACAAGTAGATGATAATAATTTTAGTAAGAAATGATAATGAGTTATGAATATAAACATTTAGAAAGATAATAATTATCTATTATGTAGCGGCGTCTTATTTCACAATAATGAGAGTTTGGTTTTCTATCCAATTGGAGCATATCGTCACCGTTTTAGCAAAACCATCTATGTGTCACTTTTATCAAAAATGACTTTTAAATACCAAGTCATTCCTTATTTTTTTCTCTATAGGCCAGTAAAATGATCTATGTGTTGGGTAAACTCGCTCCGAAGTTATTTCAAAAAATAAAAAACAGCTATGTGTAAGGTTCAAAAACCACGGTTCACAAAAACAACTATGTGTATATTATAGTAACATATAGATGGTATTTTGATATCGAGAGTGTAATGTTTTTTTACAGTTTGGCTAAACATAGTTTGTTTCTATGCTATATGCTATGCATTATGGTCTTGCACGACGGTTTGAAAGATGCTTCCTCAAAAAAAGAGACAGGAAATATTCAATAATTTCTGGAAGATGCCTACATGGTCAATAGGGTATAGGCGAGAATTAATTTAAAAGTTGGATAAACAACTACAAACGTCTCGATGACAGTGGCCAATTGAAAGCAACAATGACAGGTAATAAGAATCTGACTGAAGATAAATAATTGGTAGTGCAACCAAAAATCAAAACGGAGAGATTTGTGGAAAAATGTTACATTATGGTTGGATCTAATTCCAAAGTTCCCAGCCATTATTGCAGAGAAAATACCTCCAGGGTATATGTGGAATCGTGTTTCCGATCCAAAATACAAATGCATGATGAATATAAAAAATGGTCTCTGGAAAATGGTCATAAAGCAGCAGAATATACTACAGTATATTTACCACCAAAAAATCAGTATCCACCAACCACGTAAAGATCAGTGTGCCATCACTGCCATCTGCTGTAGTTATAAAATGAAGAATGTTTCAGAAATGGAATACAATAGCCACATTGAAAGATGCTAGAAGACCAAAAATGAAATGAAGGAGAGTACCAGAACGTGGACGGTTAGTAATCACAATGGATCTCCAAAGTGTGCTGCTATGTCCAAAACACAGGCACAAATTTATTATAAACAAAAGCTGCAACTACACAATTTCACCATATACATTCTTCATAATGTATCTTCTAATGAATTTGTCTCATCTCATCGAAAGCAGGACAATACAATGAAATAATTCTAATATCGGATGGGTGTGGATATCAAAACCGAAATAAATTATTCGCTACTGCTCTAAGTTATATCTTTAGAGAGAAAAAACATCGAGATTCAACAGCTTTTTCTGGAAAAAGGCCACACCATGATAGAGGCCGATAGTGCACATGCCACCTAAGACAAGTATTTTAAGCCTCCAATATATTCACCATCTGATTATATAGCACATATGCGGCTAGCAAGACCAACACAACCTTATAAAATTAATGTCATTGATTTTTAATTTTTAAGAATTATGGATAAGATTAAATCTGGATTAAGTTCAATCAGACCAGGAAAACGAACCGGAGATCCTGTTGTATATGATATTAAAATGTTACAGTATCTACCAGATGGAACAATCTTTTACAAACTCAACTTTATCAGTGCAACCGTTTGACTGCCTTTGTAATATATATAATGAATCATTGCCAATATCGCAGTCGAAATACATACATCTTCAGGAATTAAAAAGTGTAATAGAGAAAGATCACCACTATTTCTACGATAACCTAACATTTAAACCTGCTAATAGAAAGTAAACGAACTTATAAATATAATATCATCTCAGTATTGCATTAATAATTAATAAAATGATATTGCAATTTATCACTAACGCACTATGTATATTTCAACTATTATTTATGTAACAGTTTTTCATGAATTTATTATTATTCACATTTTGATGAATAAATTAAACTATGTGTATTTACAAAACGGTCAAAACAACTTATGTGACATCACAAACTGTATTTTTATTATTTTTGTATTAAAAATAAAAGATTTTTGTAAACAAAATAATAATCTTAGACCATTTTCTGATTATAATAAAGCATTCTTCATAATTTTAATGTTTAAATGTAACATTATTTTTTTATTCAGTTTTATCCTTCTCCTGCACAATTTGAAAAAGTGCACATAGATGGATTTGCTAAAACGGTGACGATATGCAGTGGTGTAGTGGGCTCGGAGCATAATCACACCAGCGCTCCGGCATTTCTTCAAACAATTCTCATCAGTGTGATTTAAAAAATGCTTTTGTTTAAATTTAAAACTTAAATGCAATAAACTAGAAGTTAATTTGCGAGAGTAACGATGAGTCAGTTCAATTTCATACTTGAAACGGAAAAAATATCGTCTTTTTTTACTCAGAAAGGTGAAAGTTAAGTAGGTAGGTATATTAGTAAAATAATTAGTGAGATGAAAAATTTACATATTGAAAAAAATACTTTTAGGAAAGTGGAGGAGGGTTTTATTTTATTTCACACTACACCACTCAGCATATGGCCACCATGCTACTTTTCCGTGAACCGTTTACAGTCATCTAGGATCTTCCCAGCAGGCCTATTCTAACATATCACTTAACATCAAAAAAGAGCTAATTGTGATAAATATATCACTTTACGTATTCATTATGTAAAAAAGTTAACCATCTGAACTGTCAAAAGGTGATATCTTGTAACAGGGCCTCGCTTAGCCGTGCTAACTTTGAGAACGAGACATAGTATGTCAATTTTACATATTGAGAATTGAGATGAAAGATCCGACTGTTTTGCCGTAATCGCAATGACATGACTAATAAAATTGTAGGTTATGTTGATACGTCTGACATGTCAATACAAAATTCTTGTGTTCGGCTCATTATCGACTGGGCGGCGCTGGTTCGGCTTTATCCGCTTGTGTTCGGTCTTATCCACTTGGGTTCGTCAGTATGAATATATCCGAATTTGACCAACATGTCTACCAACCTAAATTTTCGCCGTATTATGAATTAGAGATGGCAACCGATAACTGTTTTGTTTATAGAATGCATTCCGTACTAATTTTGACCAATCAAAATAACGGAAACGTGCTAAAGTGATAACCATTAAGAATAGATCTGCAGGTAATGCCAACCACTTATAGGTACGCCGTAAAATACTTCTTATGATACGGAAACAATTTTAAAAATCACCACCATTTTGAAGAAGTGACAGGCTAGGTTCAAACTGAAGCGATTGCAGTACACAACTTACTTACTCACTTCATCCTATTACGCTCCAACATAGGAGCATAATGTTTCAATCACGGTTACTAACAATGGCAGTTTCTGAACTTGGAATCCACATGGGCATGGTGTCAGCATTCAGGTAAATTAAATTCGCATGGAGATCAACGCTATAAGGATCAAATGCCACTTGTTCAACGTGTGCATGCTGTCTGTGCTCCCGATGGTTGTGAGATGTGGTCTTTGCCGAATCTTAGGCAGATTATCAAATCTGAACAATAGAAGTCGTATTTTGGATTAAATCAATATGGTCCCTGCTACTTGTGTCACGGTTCGAACATATTTCCATTAGATAGTGTCGTATCTTAACACTTAACTCATTTCTGCATATCGTCTCTGTTCTGGCAGAACACACTAACTGGAGAATACTAGTTTTGAGTAATTTGACTTTAAAGTTGTTAAAATGTTTGAAATAACGGTCTTTCATTTGAGTTTATTGAATAATCGTAAAAAGGATGACTTTAAAATAAAGACTGTTTATTTATTAAGAAAGTTTCCAGACGGTAAAGTTTGAAATAAGGAAGATTTTGGTACTAACTCAATATGTAATTTTTTCGAATTAGTGTTTTCTGCCAGAACAGTGACGATATTATCTAAATCGAAAATTTAAAAAATAAAAATTTTAATGTGTCATATCACTAGCATGTGTCCGCAAATGTGTTAAAGAGGAAATATGAAACAAAGAAAATTGCCGAGTTTCAACACACTATTTTACACAACAAACATCTTATGAATGAAATAAAAAAATTATTCTTTCTCTAGGTACCTATAGTAAAATTTCAAAAACATGACTTACAAACTCTACGCTTGCACTTGAAAGAGAAAGCATTCCAATGAATATATGAATATAATGAAAAAAAACCATGATAGAACCAGACAAAAAATTATAGTATAATATCGTGTGTGGATTATAATTTCATGAATAGTATATAATAGTAACATTTACATCTGTATTACGCAATGGAATATATCAAAATCAAATTTATTTATTTTACATGTTATAATGAACATGATAAATTGCAAATTTAAAGCATTCACAACATGACATAAAAACTAAGAGAGATAATATTTAAATAAAATACAGGGTAATATGAGTCAAAAAGTACATGACGTGTGAACTACATAAGTGGAAAATATCAATATTCGAAGCAATTTAATTGAAGTCTACATTTGGATATCTTTAAATTACATCAATTATAATATGTTTTGTAAATTATTGGAAGATTATTTCTTACCTTGTAAAGAAATATGCAGCCAATATGGACAACCACACATCATTCTCCAGGACAGTCAAGAATTTGAAGAGCGACGTCGGTGATCTTGGCATTTTCATGAGAATTGTGATTCCTACCAAGTCATAATAGGGCACGGTGAAGTCGACAACATTTTCTCTTTCGGCCATGACGGACATGGAACCCAATCCAACGTCTGCCCGTTTCTCCATTAATTCCTTCACAATTCCATTCCAGTTTCCTCTCTCGTCCATGTCTCCAAATTTACCGTCAGCTACAAGAGATATCTCGTAATCGAACTTTACTATTTGTCGTATTTCTTCGATTAGGTCAATGCAGTATCCTTTGAAACCCTTTGGAGATTCTGGGTCCTTGATCATAAAGGGGTGTTGCTTGAAATAAAATCAATTATTATTGTAATATTATATTAACAAAGTAATTTAGAATGAAAGCATATTAATAATATTTAAATATATGGTCTACAATGTAGTTATAATATAAATTAATTAATGTCATATTGTAATAATTATTAGTGTAATGTGTTATTTTCCGCTAGTGGCGAAGGGTGGAGGTAGACTGTGGAGATCCGACATAAATAGTGCACACTAAACTTCGTCAGACATACTTATTTGTTTTCATTGTATTAAGACCACCATTCTCCGCATATAATAAATATTGATAATAAGAACATGGATTGTGAAACTCAAAATAAAGAAGTTATTTTAAAACCAAACCATTGTAACATAATAATTTCCAAATCTGAGACATCTTACCTACCTAATGGGCAAAATACCAACGTAAAATTTTATATTTATGCTAAAAATATGAATAATTGCATTGAGTATGTATACATTTCTCGTTTTTATTATATAACATTTATAAACTGGAAACCCTTCATAATCAAGCATATTAATAATAAATATATCCAGGAGTTCCAACAACTTTTCTATATCATACTATTTTACAAAACAAACTCTGTGCAATCCAGATTTATAATTCAGATCAAGATAATTTAGTTTCTACTGTCATATTTAGATCATGATCGTCTGACCAATATCCTTTACAAGTATTAGTTCATTTACCTCTACGGTGACCACTCTATAAACCACCTCAGCTGTGTAATTCTTCATGATAGTGGGATCCGTTAAGCGAAGATCATTAGTGAGGCCAGCTTTCCACGATCCCAGATTCTTACTTCCGACAGAAGATCCGTCTTTTACACTGACCGCGTTTATTTCCATGTTAAACTCCATATAACTCTTTCCATTCATGTTTACATCGTCTGACAGGTAAAATGGAGCATATGTGGGTGGCTCTTTTACCTATAACATAAAGTTTCCAATAAAATTGGCAAAAACTAAAGTATTATTTCGATACTTAATGACAAAAAGTAATGATCTATATCAGGCATGTCCAACTTCAAGACGGCTGTAATGTACTACAATACTTACTGTCCCATTATCATTCTTTAACTGAAACAGACATAATATCATAGTTGGCTAATGACACTGAGACATTACAAATTGAACAACAACACTAGTTATTCACCATCACAAAGAAATACTTTCCCATTCGTCATGAAAATGATAAATTATGGTCGTCAATAAGTAACTCGGTGCAGTCATCATTAAACAATTCTCATACTATACATACTGCGCAACTGTATAAAGAAACTACACCTCAATTTAAAGCACGAAGATTCACATCTCTTTCTCTCGCTCCTGAAGCAGGTCATAGGTGATGCAATACGAATCAAGTTGTACGACAAGGTGACGCGAGCTTCCTCATAGTTAAGGTAATAAAACTAGGAATGGGTAATAACTTCCTCTTTATATAATATTATAATACGACTAAATTCACTAAATGTACACATTTTTTACATTTTTATGACTCAGTTCCTATAGGCCTATAGTATGATCAACCAGAATTCATCCTGCAATTGACGGGTCGATTTATTGGTCATACATGATCTATATTATTGCAAAGGTAACAAGTCAGTTGTATTTAATATTCATCATATTACCATCATTTATTAATGCTTGTAATATTTCTCAATAGATTTGATAAATTTACTATCATTACCTGATTAAAAGATTCCCTCAATTCTATTGACCGATTAGGTGAATTTTTGCCATCATAGTCATCACATGTTATGTAATCCATATTCTTCTGAAGGTTCCCTAACTCAAGTAACCCCCTACAAAAAAATTAACACTTATAAAAATTCACAAAAGATGTCAGTTTATTAATTTAAACATTGTTATTATGATCCATTCCTATTCATTTCACAAAGAAAACATTTGTTACCCTCTATTCTACAAATCGTGCTTACAGTTAACACGAAATTTAGCACCTCTACATGTTCAATAAGCAGGTGCTAAATTTCATTGTAAAAGTAAAAGACTACAATAAATTGCACAAGAATTACAATCAATTTCGAATAGATCATAATAAAGTTTAACAAATTACTTATACAATTATTGTTTGTAAAATTTTACCTCTACACAAATAAATGCAAGCTTGAATCAAATTGAATGTATCTTAGACAGTCCGCATGGTACAAATTTGTGCGCAAGATCATGTATGGCTACTTTTGATGAAATGGTTAAGAATTTCCTGCAAACGTGGCCACACTTACTTGTATTACTTACTTTGACACACGTTTTTCATCCGTGGCAGAATATAAAAGAATATGGGTAATTTACATACAGTACACTCTCAGTAATCCACTACATCTCAGTAAGACAACTACTATAATCCGCCGTTATTTTTGCTAGTTGAAAGCACAAAATCAAGCTCTATAATTCGATTGTCAAATTTAATAGTTGGCCGCATATAAGTATACAACGCAGATGAGACGGGTTTATTAGGGAAACTTCTCCTTTGTAAAATGTATGTTCATCACGAAGAAAGTAATGTACCAGGGAGGAAAGTGCCCAAGGACCGCATCACAATAATAATTATTATACTGTGCTCCAATGCAACCGGAACACACAAACTGAAGCTTTTGGTCATAGGGAAAAGCCAGGAATCCTAAGCCATTCGAGAATATCTGCCTCACTGAACAACTGGTTGTGTCAAGTGATTAACAGTTTAATGTTTAGTTAATAAATATGTATAATTTAGTAAATACTTGATTTTGATTATAAATAAAACCATAATTTGCTAGTACAAATTTCTCAAAACAACTATTTTTACGAAATACCTGTTTTAATTTTTATCATATTTTGTATGCATACACTATAATCCGCCACTTTCACTAATTGGACACTATTGTCTGGTTTTTGGGGTGGTGAATTACTGAGAGAGTACTGTACATATTATATTTAACAGTTTTTTTAACAATCTTTATTTCTTTTCGAGCAGATAGATATGTCAGTCTGGACTAATCTTATATAGAATATAACATGAACATTAATTACTAACTGATGTCCTGCTTTATATACATAATATTATTATATTATATTGTAGCAAATTGGCTGACAATGTAATGCCATTGATACCAGATAAAGGTATCCCCCGGAATACTAACGCAGCTGACCGAAGCATCGGTTTTCCCAAAAGGACACCTCAGCCTACCTCCGCCCTAAACTTGTCTTTATTCAATTCATTTCAGTCAAATAGCCATTTCAAATACCATTTAGATGACAACATTTTTTTTGCCATAAGTTCTATCTCATAAGTTGCCGCTTGGTCACCGAGCCTGCGCCCCAGCCGGCACCACGTGCCTGCCACCTCGTGGCCACCGAGTCCGCGCTCCGTGCTGCTGCCTCGTGCCCTCGGGAGTCTGCGCCCTTCGTGTCCACAGGGTCTGCGCCCGTGCTTGCCGCGTGGTCCCCGAACCTGGCACCACGTGCTTGTCGTACCATGCCGCCTTGTGTCCGCAGCAACCTGCGCCCCAGTCCGTGTCACGTGTCGTGCCGCCTTGTGCCCGCTGCAGCCTGCGCCTTGTGTGGCGCCGCCCCGCAGTGACCGGCGCCCCCTGCCTAACCACGGGCGTACAACCGCCGCCGCCTCGTGCCACGCTTTGTATTTTTTTCTTGACTTTTTCGCCTGTGACTTATGTGCCTATGTATTTATTGCTGTTAATTAAATATTGTGCCACCCTGTTCGAGTGTATTTCGTCCACCACCCACTCTCTTCCATTATCAAATGTTGTTGGCTAGTGATATTGCATATTACGCAATATAGCCGGTATCATTTCTGGCGCCCAACGTAGGGCGCCAGCTTATCACCGGCCTTCTGCGTGTAAAGCAGAGATAGCAGGCCGTGATAACGTCAAGGCCAAAGCGGGGGTGGGAGACAGAAACGCACGGGGTATTTTGTCAAGGCTGGTATATTTTAAGTGGGTACAGGTTATTGTCGTGGCGGTGGGTTGGTCATGGTGATGCAGTCTTTTTGGCTGGCTGTCCGGAACGCTTTTAGCTTGGTATCTTGCTTGGCGCCGCCGCGGTTCTTGTGGCTGGAGAATAGGGGATGCTGGCTTGGCTTCGCGTCCGAGGCGAGCAGAGATCCTGGTTGGTCGACGTCTGCTACGAGAGAGAGCTTTTGCGGGCGATGCTGTTGGTTCGGCGTCACGGGAAAGAGAGAGATTTTCGCGCGCGTCTGTCAGGTGGCGTCATGTTTGTACGTCGGTCGGGAACCTCCCTGTTTTACCGACGGATTGACTAGTGGCGGCGCGAGCAGCCGTTTTTGACAGACCGCGTCTGTTTTTTGGGAGGGAGCATAGACGATTCGAATTTCTAGGAGACGGGTTCCGCTCGGCTGAGGGTTGCGATAAACGCGAAGAGTGGACGTAGGCTGTGGTGTATGGGAAAGTTGATGGTTCGGTCCGTCCTTTGAGGTGGTCTCCTGTGGGAGACTTTCATCTGGTATCACCATGATATTTTGCTAAATTAACACTAGGTTATGTTATATTCCAGAGAAAATAGAGAATAATATTTGATTCACCCACCTGACAGCAATAAACGTCCTCAATGACAGATCAAAATAAAATGCCGATGCAATCTCCGGTTCGCCATTCATACTATAAGTCGTTTTAATTTTACCCAACCGATCTCTGCTTGAGGCCTCCGGTGTAGGTTTCAAATAGATAATCGTCGCATCCTTGCAGACACAAGTCAGATCACCTTTGTCTTGGGTGAGGGCATACCAAGAATACTTTCTTCCGAAGTATTGATTAGCGTCAGCAGCATCGAGGACAGTTTTTATAGTTTTCAAATTTCCAAGAACAAAGAAGTTTACAATATCCAACTCTCTGAGATTTCTGAGTTGACCTTTTATCTCATCTATCGTCGTGCCTTTTACAGGAGATATTACATGACGAGTTGGAATATTTTGCAGTAATGATTTGTATTTATGATCCATTACTGAAAATATGAAAAATAAACACCATGAATGTGTCAGTATAATATTATTAGTTGACGACCTTATTAAAGGAAAACAAATATAACGAAAATAATTTAAGTAATATGAATCAAAATCGATAAACACCAAAGAATTAAGACTATAATAATAGAAGGAGTCATTCATTATTTCTGTTATGACATTAGAAATCATTTTGCAAGCGTATGAAGCATGGTTAACAAATATTAAGATCGTTCTGTTGCTATTCCGATTTTTTTACACACAATTTTATATAAATTTTAGAAGTTTTTTCAACTAAATAATGTAGTATATTAATAGTGTAGTATATTATTGACTGTTTATCAACGCATTGTGACGGATTGTCATTTTATATGCCCTGCAAATTGGCAAATAAATGTCATAGCAGTACTGTGAAGTTCTCTGCAAATGAACCAGAAATGCAAAGTCACTCATAGCTAATTTCATATGTGTACCATTGAGCCTTTTTTTGCTTCAATTTCATACATTAGGCTCCATTTCTATAGAAGGAAGTTTTCAACATATACTCTTTATAACTACACTGAAGATATTATTAATCTGCCACAGATACTGGATTCTTACAGACTTTTTTAGATATTGTACCGATTCTTTAATAATAACTGTATTGGAAGAATGTTAAAAATTATTATTTTCATTGTAGAATTGTAAAATAGATTGCCACCTGTGAACCCAATTTGAAAGCCCACTGCAATTCAAAGTAAAAACAAACAGTTACACTAAAACAATTATTACTTTAATGGTATTAGATGTTAATTCTCCATAGAAAGACATGGTATTAATTAATATAAAAACGATATAAATACTTATTCCAGATAAATTAATAACAATCAAACCACATTTGTTCTCTTTAATAAGGACATTCAGCAGTTGAAAATGTCCTATTAACAGCGGCGCATTTATTTGACGCAAATGACGCAACCGATTAGTCCTTAGTAGAGTTAAAACAAGTCACAAAGTTATTAGATTATATTGAAATAAAAAAAGATGCGTATTTCTCATAAACTGAGTGTAAAATATCACCTAAAAATTCCTGCATTTATAATTTGGTAAATTGATATATAATATATAAAGCCAGTGACGTCATATTACAGTAGACAGGTCAAGCGTTGTTTAGAGACAGAAAATTCATGGCAGCTATTTTCCAAATACTAAATTGGTTGGTACCTATACGGCTGTATGATTTGTAAGAAAGAAGACTGTTTCAATGTTGCGTGAAAGTATAATTTATACAAAACTTAAATATTGAATTATTGTTTTAATGCATGGATTTATTTGGAAAATTAAAATTAGATAGGTAAAAGTTAATTTTTTTATCGTAGGGGACCTCAAAATCATTCAGTGCATCAGGTCTTTACATCACACAGTAGTGCTTATTAAAGAGGACGAAATGAGCTAGTTATTAAATTATGTGGAATAAGTATTTTATTGTCATATCATATTAAACTCATTATAATCAATAATAAATTGTTACACTTAATGAATTTTACCTCTAATATAATGATGATATTATTATATTGTGTATCATTTTTACAACGTTTTTATTAGGTCGTATTCTTATTTGTCCGGTGGTTGTTTATCCGGTACAAATCTTGCAATTGATTTTTAACTAACTTCCCGACTAGTTCGACATTTGAAACTTTTAGAATATATCAGAACACGATGCCAATGCATTCTTTTAATACTTTTAGCCATCATTAAATAGAATTAAATTCATTTTCAGTTAATTCTGTTTTGTATGAAAAGTTATTTCGGAAGAAATCCGTAATCCAATCCACTATTATTGGTTGCTATGGTTCTGGGGTCCTAGCAACTAAATTATCAATATATACGTGCGTTACTATGGAAATCAATATGAAATGTCAAAATGACATTTCAGTAGATATTATTTCTATCAAGTACAAATTTTTTTGATCCTTTAAGCTAGTCAAGTCAAGTTTATATGATTCAACAGAAAATTTAAAAACGTTGTATATAAAACGTTCTTTTTATCTTGTAATTATTTATTAATAAAATAATTATGGTAATTATAAATACGAATCCTTTTCATTATTATTGTCGACTATATATTTGATTCGGACAATGCGTCGATTCCATTCAATGAAATTACGCGACTGTCTTCCACTTATTCACACACAGTGCTATCAATGAGACATTTTCTTTGGCATTTCTTTGGAATCAATGGTAGAGAACCACATTTATTGTCATAATATTACTTACCGAAAGTCTCATCAAATAATATAGCTGCATTCGTAATATCTTGCTTGTTGACAATGGACCTAACACACTCGGCTATAACATCGGCAGGCGGCATTATCTGCAGTAGATATTTGGCCTGACCGATATCCAATGACCTCCATTGCCGCAAATCTCCCGCTTGGCCAAACGATCCAGTTACAGTTGGCAGGCCGAGAGCTGATGTGAATGATTTGACAGTCTCTGAAGCCACTCCGGTCATCGTAAAATCTAACACTACGTGAGGGGGCTTCTGTGACGATACCATGTCATTGTATTTGCGGCACACTAAAAAACAATTGCATAACTTTGTAATGGTCATTTTAATAATAAAGTATTGTCATACTTAGGTGTAATATGTCATTATCGATTGAAATGAGTGAGTCAATGCTTAACTTCTTAAAAATCCTATAAATTTCACCGATGGCCATTGCTTTCAATTGAATGCTATATAAAAATAAAAAAATTGACTTACATTGCTCGAGCAATCCTTTTGCGTCGGATCTATTTCCTATGGCCTCCACTGCTTCTATGGCCACCCCGAGGTTAGTATTCCGCCTCACATATTCCTGCGCCACCTTGAATGCCCTGTCTGCCACTGTATTGTATTCCTCATTTACAAATACTGAAATGAAAATGAAACAATGTAAAAATGCAATTAATTCAAAAAAAAAAAAACATTCTGTATTGCATAACTTGCATTCACGCGATGTTTTCTTAATAATGTGTTTCACTGCCAACTGCTTCTGCCTTATGAGACGTCAGTTTGGAATACTTTACAATTCATCAATGCACTGCCTCAATGTTGAAAAATTTAGTTAAAAAAATATAGGTACTTGTTCTCTTAATTTATTTTTGTTAAATAAATGTTTTATTTCATACCTACATTATAAATTCATGGTATTATATAATATACACATATAAATTAATGCATTTTATTCTTTCTAACATCACCGGAATTGTGTTCATTTTATTATTATTTCATATATTATGTTAAAAGGGTATATTTTTTTATTTAATTGCATATTATGGTCAATGGTCATGCTGTTTATTATCTTTTCTTTTGTTCAAACCCAATGGGTTGACCGAATGGCTAAAGCTCACGCTCTAGGGGGGAAGGGGTGAGGGGTGGTCAGAGAAAATGTGACCACAAAGTAAACAAAAAATATAAAAAGATCTGAAAATACAATATTGGGGATCGGGGATGCAGGGATAAATATTTTTAAAAATTCTGTGAAAGATTATATGATAAAATGTGACGATGGGGGGGGGGGGTTAAAAATAGCCAAAATCGTGTGATCTAAAATGACATCAACTTTGTGAAAATCTATATGCTTTGTTTTGGAACAAAAAACGTAACTTTTTTTTCAAGAAAACACAATTTTCTCTACAGATACGTCTCGTGATGCAAGATAAATTAGCCACTCAAGGGTGGGATATTAAGTAGATAGTAAGTAGTAAAAAAATCTTCAAATTCAACAAAAAAAAATCAACCAAAAACTACAATAATATATTATTAAAAAAAAAAAATGAATGCACCAATTAATGGAAAAGATATTACTTATATTTAAGTATGGTATCAATCTATCAATATTCTTATAGCCCAAAGATGTTGAAAGACAAAACCTATGTCATTGAAACTAATCTTTATAGAAGTGTATAGGTAGCTACATTAAAAGAAAAAGCTATGAATATCAATTATTCTTGATTTTTCTAGTTTTATCTCCATCTAGATAGCTTTATAAGTGAAAAGCAGTGGTAGTTCTTCATGAAGCAGATGTGGCAGTTGGTTTATCAGAAAATACCAAAATCTTTAAAAGGTGTGTATTAACCATAGATAATAGACGTATTTATATAGATATATAAATATTATATACCTATAAGTGTAAAAATAAAACACAGTACAAATCCTTTTACCATAATTACTATTGCTATATTTTAATACAAAGTGGCGGTTTGTCCCGCTGACAAAATTCGCAAGGGGGCTTCCAAACTTGTCAGCGCCTCGAGCCTTTACGTACCTAAACTACTGATGCATAGAAGCAGATAGATATCTGGAATATGTTATGTTGCATTCGTATTCTTTAAACAATGACTTACACATATTTTTCTGTGCAATAAAACGGTAAATATAACTTTAGACTTATATATTATTTCCAAATTAAATGTGAGTATAATATGTAGCTAGCTATACCTATAATAATTTGGCCTATTAAAATATGAGGTCTGCCCTGCCACTAATTTTCGAAGAATAAAAAATATTAAGTCTAAAACATGTTGCTTTTAGGTTGCATAGCAACCGGCAATTATGACAAGGTGAAAATCTGCTCCAGCGATTTCGATAGTAAAACTCGTTAAGGCTCCATCTTCTCATTGCGACAACAACTAGATGGCGCAGCTTTATTAGGAGTTATTAGTAATTATGTAGATCTTTGATTTTTTCCGTATACAATCTGCTCAATGACGCATGCTTTTTATTAAAAAATAGAAAATATATGGCATTCATATGGTTATGATAATATCTACATATTATTACGTTAATGCATAAAACGATCGAATCTATATTAGGTTCATACTTAATAATTCTAGACACCGAAAAACATTATAAGATGAAAAACCTTCGATCAATATCTATCAATTTCCCTAATGGGTGGATAAAGCACCTACCAAAAAATTATTATACCGTAATGCAGACGTTTTCAAAGTGTACGTCTCAGCAGCGGCGATTTTCTTTCCATGAAATTGATTATTTAGAACAGGGTTTCCCAAACTGTGTTCCGCCGAACTTGAATAGGTGTTCCGCGGCAATTTGGAAAGGTTTTATACACTTTAGCAATATTTTCTGAAAACTAGTAAGGACGATTCCTGGGTTCGGAATCCATTTTCCGAGACAGCTAAACCAGTAGGCTTAAGCGCAAGTGACTATGAAAATCTTATTGATTTAATTAGTTACTCTGATTTGAAGATCAGCCTTTAAATGATTTCTGGGCGAGTTTGTCGAGTACTCCAATTTTTCAAAACAAGCTATTATTGTTAGCTATTTCACGTTTCCATAAAGGGGTGGGTGACAGGGCAGCCTGGGGGCACGGGATCTTAAGAAGAGAGTCTTTCACTGATAATGGAATCGTTTGTTCGTTTCTCTTCTCCACGAGAACCCCAGTTTCCGCCTTGAGTGCCCCATTTAAAATGCGTTTAATTTCTGTTTATTGTCCAAGTAACGGGACGGGGCCTATACATATGAGGAAGATTCCAAATTAGCAGTTATTTCAACATAGCATTTTTACTATTTCTCTTTTTGATCCTCTCATCCACCTTTGTCAGAACCCGGCATAAACATAATATGCACTGACCGCCTCTCTGTCTTTTATCGACCGACTAGGTTCTGCATATTATTATTACGATTTATTCACGACATGCCGTCAAGGCCTACTGAAATGACGTATTATGTTATAGCATTATCCGAAAGGATAACTTTGTAAGAATAATATTACCGTTCCATATACGGCGAGAAGTTTACGGATATAATAGCGGCAAGCAATTTAGTCGTCCAAATAATATATGCCGCTAAAAATCAGTGTGACGATTGATCTTTCGGCTTCTACAGTGAAAACACGAAAACAGTACACAACGCAAGAATACGAAACCGTCATAACATCATTGGTGTGATTTTTTGTGACATATGCGCATCTATTCTATACACAAGACTACTATTGACCTCTATCGGCGGTTAACGAGGGTAGTTTATCATAAATGTTTGTATCGAAATATTAATTATTGTTACAATAAGTAGTTAGCCGTCTAAACAGTCAAAATTGTCTATCTCGCTCTAAAACAGTCAAGAGGGGTGCTGTTAAAACATAGCCGTTATTGTAACAATTACAGTAAGTTAGTTGTAATTGTCACAATAAGTGCGAATACTTCAATACAAAAATATGAAAATTACCCTCGATAGTTGCCGAGAGAGGCCGATAGCAATCTTGTGTATAGAATAGATGCGATGGAGTGTTTCCGTTTCTTATATAATTTTAAAAGTCATGGCAACGCGGCGCAGGCCACGCTACGCACATTCAATAACCACTTGAAGACGCGAAGGGACAGTCACTCGTAGATGAGCATCCCACCGGTGGTTGCACGTAGCTGCACGGGAAAGCCTATGGCAGTCATCGAAAGCTCCAGTACGTGAAATGCGGGGATTTTTAGTTGGGTAGATCGTCGTGAAGATATAATGGTATATTGGTATTGCCAGTGAATTTTTAGCTTTACCAATTCTCTATTGGATTGCTGGACATTGCCCTTTTTGCTGGTTGATACGATAGCATAACCACTCCAGCGCAGTTTCTTAATCTTGATTGAACTACGCTGGATCGTTGTACAGACCATAGAGCTCAGCATTATATCGTAGGGTAGGATATTGATATATTATTATTTACTATTTATTTATAAAGTTAAAGTCATCATTCATCATTTTCATCATTATTTTTATATATTTACCATGGCCCCCACATCCTGAAGCGGGCCCCAAGAGTAGGATCTTTGTCGGCCCCCCCTACCTATCGCAAAGGTTAAAGGCAATGTGACGCTCTATAGTAGGGTTTTCCAAATATCGTTCACGGTAAAATTAAGGGTGTTTAATGTATTTATAATTCTTACATCCACTTGAATTATGGAGTTATCAAATAATGACACATTTAAAAATTACATCACACAATCATATATTCTAAAATATAAACATTATGAAAGGAAGATAGCTCCGCAGGCGACTTTTTTTACTATTAGAGCAAATTTGTCGTATGTGTGTTTATCTCACTTATTTGGTCGACTCGCCACGCCGGGCCCCCAGGATAGAGCCCTGTCAGCCCCCCCTTGTGGGGGCCATGATATTTACCAAAGTCCCTCAATAGAAACTATTAGATTAGGAAGAGGTACTTGTTTGCATACAGAATATTTTTATTAAGAATTTATTCCTTTTTTGGTCGTGAACCTTGCCAAACAAAAAAATATTTTAACATGTTGCAGAGAAAAAATTATAATGAATGCGGAGCATTATAATTTTTGATTAAATTCAAAGATAAATTTGGGCAAATAACGTCTGTCCGGGCGCCGCGTAAAGTCAACGAACGTTTTATTGCCGAGGCACGTATTTTTATTTTTACAGGTGTTACGACGAATATTTATATTATTACATTTTCAGATGGTAGACAATATTATTATTATTACAATTTGATTCAGAGAAAATATTATAACATTATTTGTAGATTACGGATTATTCCGGGATAAAATAAAATGAGGTACTTAATACTCATTTCGATGGAGCAGAATGTAGGTGTTATGGATTGTGCTTGATGTGGAGGAGTGAAGAACTGAAGTTTGAAGGCTGGTAGAGATGGCGAGTTTATTTGACAGATGACATATACAGTTTACAGTTATACAATGGTACAATATAACAGAGAGGTAGGTATTATTTTCCGAGGCACTAAGCTCTATGGCAAGATACAAGTTTATCTAGTGAATATTACGGAGAGACTGGCTTGTTTCCTCCCGACAGCATTTTATTGAACCTGTTACGATGGAAAATGTTTACCTCAGTATCTCAGCCATTTGGTGAGAAAATATAATAAACATTTAATAAATATCGGTGAGGTAAACAAATTCGATTGTGTGAAAATGTATAAGTACAAAGAATTTGCAATATGTGCTTAATAATTATTAAATAAATGAAAAACATTAATATGAAAGGGATTCATATGTCATGGATTCTGCTGACACTGCTTGGTTCTCACAGAAACATTGATAGCCACAAGAACAGTGGCGCACCCAGGGGGGGGGGGCGAGGGCCTCTGGCACCCCTCAAACATGAAAACTATCAGAATGACAGAATGAAAACATTGAAATTGAAAGCCAATAAGCTATGCCTTTGGGATTAGACAAATAAAAACACGGCAAAAAAATGATTAGTAATTCTCCAGCACCCTTTTTAGAAAAATTTCTTAGATTTTAATTTCTAACACAAAAATTTCGAAACACTAATGTCGGGTTTTTTTTAGAAACCCAATCCCTAATGGAACTGTCAAAAAATTCTCGGTGTCCACCCGAATTCCGGAGTGGTGTAGGTCATTGCTGGGGAGGGCTGACAGGGCTCTAGCCTAGGGACGCGGGCTGTGGGGGGCCCGGCGTGTTGGGTTGACCAGATAAGTGAGATAACACACACATCATAAATTAGCTTTAATAATAAAAAAAGTCGCATGCGGCGCTATTAGATATACTTCATGGCCATAAACATTTTCAATTATATTATAATTGTGTAATACATTTTCTGATTATTATGTGTCGATACTAGACAGCTCCATTATTAAAGTAGATGTATTAAAAATCGCCTTTAATTTGAACTAAAACACAATTTGAAAAACGTTAATGTAGTGTTTCACACTGCCTTTAATCTTAGCGGTAGGTACACCGAGTGCAATAGACAAAAGACCGATAAACGAGAAATTAGGCTGTGAAGAAGAAAAAGAGCCCACGGGACTAATTTACATTCTCCTCCTTGGGCTCCCCCGATATTAAATCCTGAGTGTGACACTGCACAAGAATGTGATTATTTTTCATAGTTACCATTTTTCAATATTGTTATCAATGCAGTGTATCCAGGTTTTCTCCAACTATTCTCTACACGTCATGTCTCTATCGAAACTGGTCTCTTTTCGTCTTGGTATCCCAAGCATTCGATTGTTACCAATAGCAGCCCAGTCCATCAGCTTGCCACTTATATTCGTGCTAATTTCAGGGCTCGAAATGGACCGGAGCGTATCGGAACGCCGTTCCGGTTCATGAAATCCCCAAAATTATCACTCCGCCACGTGGACAAATTAATTTGACCATCATAGCTAGATAGGCCATAATATAATAACAATCCAAATAACGCAGTTAAAGGTAGATAACTATGTTAATATTTTCGGAAAATTGTTTAGCGCTCCGGTTCGTAAAATTTGCCTTTTCGGGTAATTTAACATTTCGAGCGCTGGGTAATTTAGAATGTTTTTTCATTGTTGACAGACAATATTGACTGTGCAGGACATTCTAACATATCACTTAACTTCAAAATCTATTTTTTGTGTTAAATATGCTATGTCGTATTCCGAGAGTTAATTATTCCGAAATATGAACTATCAGGCGTGACGTTTTTCAACGCGGACCCGGATGGGCGCACTACTTGTTGGAAGCTAGATAGATGACGACAATTACTTGTTGAGATGTGGGAATTTTAAAAATTAGGGACAACAGCGTTACCGCGCAGCCCGCCAAGCCAGAGTTAGCATATTACACGCCGTCAGTTGTGAAATATTATTGATTAGGTACGTGAAATATTACAAAGAAAATAGTTTTATAAACGTCATACAATAAAACTAACCGAGATATAATAGCGCATACATAATTCCAGTTATTTTTTCTATTTATCAAACGCCAAAGTGACATAAAATAATATCGTTCTTGATTTTTCTAAAGAATCAAGAGTCACTGAGTTTCAAATGTCTACGTATTGAAAACTTTTATTGAAATTCAAAACCACCTTTAATCTATCGCTACATACTTTTTATTGCGACGCATTTAACTTGTTAATCTTATATACTTACTATTCTTATATACCCAATTCAGTTTTTATTATATGTAGGTATAGGCATGCCCCCTCGCATCCTGAAGCGGGCCCCCAGGCGAGGATATTTGACGGACCCCCCTACATACCGCTAAGGTTAAGGGCAATGTGATTTTCTACAGTAGTCATAGTGTTTTCGAAAATGGTATTCCGCGGTAAAATTAAGGACATTTCCTGTATTTTTAACAATTTTTGTATTTTTAAATAAATTCATTTGAATTATTCTAAGCATCATATTATTATGGAGCACTGATAGCGACAATTTTGTGGTAACCAAGTAACGTACGACCCTTCATCATATTGGATGAATATCTATTTTTATTAGACAGGAAACAACATACTAAAAATAATTATTTAATGAAATTCTACGCGTGACAATCATCATATTCATATCATATCAAATTGCATCACACAGCTACTTATTTTTATATGATTATTCATTAAGTGAAATAGCGCTGTAAACTTGAGGTCTTTGTTTATCTCACTTAATTGGTTGACCCACCACGCCGGGACCCTCCTAAGCTTCGGCCCCCAGGCTCATGAAGAGCCCGACGTAACGAGTTGACCAGATAAGTGAGATAAATACAGATCAAAAATTTGCTCTAATAGTAAAAAAGTCGCCTGCGGCGCTATTTCACTTCAATGATATTAATAATTAAAAATGTTAGTTGTACGATGCAATTTTTAACTGTGTGCTGATACTCAACAACTCCATAATTGAAATGGATGTAGGTAGGTACATATTAAAAAAACAAAAAAATGCTAAAAATACACCTAATTCTACCGCGTACACCATTTCGAAAACGCTACTGCAGTGCGTCACACTGCCTTTACCCTTAGCGACAGGTAGGGGGGGGGCGCCAAACACCCTAGCCTGGGGGCCCGCTTCAGAATGTAGGGACCATGGCCATGGGTATATAGGACCTACGCACAAAAACTAAAGTAACGTCAAGCTAACAAGCTTTTCTCATTTTACCTACATATTAAATTTACTTACTTGCCGACTAATTCTTGCCGACATTTTAGTAACTAATAGGGGAAGAGCTCAATGGAACCAAGTACATTAATAATTAATTAGACTAAGTGAAAGTTAAAGAAACTACGCATATTATTACATAATTAAAAAAAACAATATTATAACATTAATTTATTCGTAAAAAAACACGTTAATAATAGATCTGTACCTAGCCTTGCTTTGATCTCCTCAATTTTATTATTTCTACATTATATTATTATTTAATTAAAGTATATATAAGTAGGTAAGTATTATAGATAAATAAGTAGGTGTCAAAATATTTGCAAAATCTAGTACCTACTTACTAGTAGAATTAGTAAATTTCGGTGTTTCGTAATATTATATAAATATGTACACAGTATAAAATATTGTAATTTCGTTTACGTGGGCGATATCTATATATTACCCCATTCTCCTATTCCTTATACTATTATGTAAATAGGTACCCATAGAGAAAATGAAAAAGAAATGAAAAATTACTTACGGACATTTATATTTTGCGTCGTTTGGCCAAAAGTTGTATGAATTATCCAGAAGGGCAAAAATACGCTTAAAAACATATTGCAACACTAAAATTTTGAATATGGAAATAAAACTGGTCAAATTTTCACATGGTAAAATCTATCTACATCCTAGCGGGGTGGCAAACCGCTGTCAGTATTCAACTAATCGAAATAAATTTACCGATATTTTTGTTTTCCGATTTCCGTTTCCAAGGGGATGAGCACACTTCGCACATAACACAAAGTCAATTACACAAAATGCCATTCGCTATTGTAGCCAACTCGATAAAGATGGACACATTCATTAACGTCTTTTTGTTATTGTTAAATTGAATAATTACGGGTAACAGTAAAAAATAATGTAAAATTTAAGGTAAAATGTTAATTCTTCCTATGTTTATTTCGTTTACAAATATGTATCAAGAGGCAGCCCGCTTCATCTCTTCGTATTCATCATTACGCACGACTCACCGCATGAGTGAGAGAAATAGAAAATATGAATTGCTACGCTTTAAACATAGAAATAGCTTTATACCGCCTATTCACGTGCATGGATTTATTTACACCGATAGTGTGTATTTTAAACTATCGCGATAATAACTTTACACGTAAAAGTGCTGACTGCCAATCCCATTCTTCAGGAGTAAGCGAGACGCGACGTTGTCATTTTACGGTACTATTTGACAGGTCGTGAAAATCGGTTAACCTCAAAATGAGTCTGCGCGGTGTAGTTCGTTTTTTTTTTACCGGCGGGTTTGCTACTATCGTTCTACTGCGTAGTGGCAGATATGTGGCGTGAAAATTCAGAATATGCATGCAATCTTGCAATTTACATGATAATACGTACATTTTTTGCTATTTCCGCGATAATACATACTGTCAGCGGTAAATCCATGCACGTGTACACGGGGTATTATTTTACCGTCGCGCAGTAGGCTATTTTGACAGTATGACAATAGTTTATCCTAAAATAAAACCAAAATATCATTTTCATGACGAAGTGGTGAAAGATTTAATTGAGAAGTTTAATTTGTCACACCTAAATTATTTAATACGTTTGTTCGAATTGAAGAATGGTAATGGAAGAGTGTGGTAGATCACTGCCAGTTTTGATACCAGATAGTAGATCACAGCTTACTTAAAGTTGGGCATGTCTGATTTATGATAAAACACCCGGTCGCCGACAATCTATTCATCGATGGACGAAGGCCTTCCTAACTAGCCTAACCTTGTTTATTTTTCGATATTGTTATTATACTATTTCGCTTGTCCTATTTCCCTACATATTAATTTTCTCAGCGTCCCGTGATCTGTGAAATAATAATGACATGTTTATTTAATACTTATATAAAAACATCACTGAACAGACTATAAAACAATTGCCCTTTTAAACCTACTATATTATTGTAGATATTATTATATACAGCCAATGTCAATCGCACGAAAATATGTCAAGTCCTATGAAATATCTAGGTAGGTATTTTATGTACATAGACAAACATTCGATATATTATTATTATTATATTGTACCGGCATTATTGATCGAATAATATTTTTAAGTAGGAATGTATTTGTTGATGTTTATTTTCATAACTACATTATGTTATCACATACTGAATACTTTACCGCAATATTATATTGTATTTAAAAAAAAACATATAAATTTCCTGGAACCGTAATCTAAACCAGTGCTTCCAAACCTTTCTCTCGTCCGTATTTAGTATTTCAAATTGTATTTTCTACAGCACACTGAAGGTCAGCATTTTTTTGTAACAAATGTTGTTATGAAAATGATAAAAATGCATATCGAGCTTCATTAAAAATAATTAAACCGAAACGACTTATTTCAATTAGACATTTTGCTTAAGATAAAACTAAATATTATCGGTATTGTATGTATGGATCGATGCTTGAGAGAGCTACTAGCAATTCTGTGACAATATTTATTTAATGATCATTTTGAATGCTTGATCGCGACCATCGTCGAGAAATATTTCGATATATATATATAAATATATAATGTGGTGCTAAATGACAGATTGTTTTTAAATTATTAATAACCATGTCCTTGCTCTTTCGTACAAGGAGGTTATTAGTAATTTTGACCAATCACAAACACCCAGGCTTTGAGGAAATCACATAAATATGTTGTTTCCTCACCGGGACCGAACTCAGAGCTCTCGGATGGAAGGCCAGCGCTTCACCACGAGAGCCACTTTCTAAATGACAAATTAGTACCTATGCATTGGATTTTTTCCAAGATATAAAAACTCTTAAGTTAGGTACTATAATTTGGACAGCATAATATTTACAACTTGACATCAATCAACGGTAAGCGTACCAGAGGGCGACGCCGCATTTCGTGGCTTAGAAACCAAAGATTAAGCTATTGGTAAGAGTGCAGCTCCGCGGAATTGTTATGGATAGGTAGCATATGATAAGGCTAAGATCGCTCTCATTGTGGCTGACCTCCGCTAGGGGAATATTTACGAAATAAATTTTGACGGTTCGGGCATTCTTTATGAGCAAATTTGAATCTAAATTGGAAAATATCATGCGATAGGTAAACTTCCCAGTCGCTCGCGGCACACCGATTGAAGAGCTCTGATCTAAATAATATAATATAGGTATGAAAAACCCATTATCAGTTAAAAACAAGTGTTACACTGAAAAGATTTCTTTGAAGTATGTAGATACATCATTTTAATAAAAACAGTTTGAATTAATACAACTGAAACAACGGTGCAATAATGCCTAAACATAGACCACGAAGAGCGGGACATGTAGCAAAAATATACAGTGATCATTTGTCAAAGGACATCCTGGACAGCAGGACTGGCCCAGGATATTGGGAAATATAGAAGATATTGGATGAGGCTACGACCTGTCCTGGATATTAAGCCACTCATGTTGTTTACGATTATGTCGGTACCCTCGAGTGAACCCCCCTCGAAATTCATCCTACGAATTTGAGACAGACAACGAATTCATATATTGTTTACGATCCAATATAGGTCCAGATAAAGGGTGGTGCTCTAGCCTATTGAGCTAACGTGCCTCAAGAGTGACCTACCATTGTGTCTTAAGCGTAGGGTGTTCGACCAATGTGTGCTACCCGTGCTCACTTATGGCTGTGAGACGTGGACCTTCAACACGAGAGATGTCCAAAGGCTAAGAGTCCCACAGCGAGGCATGGAGAGGTGTATGTTGGGCATCACGCGAAAGGACCGTAAGAGAAACGAATTGGGTTAGGAAGCAGACAGGAGTACGCGATGTAATAGACGTTGCCAAACAGCTGAAATGGAGATGGGCGTGGCACATGGCTCGCCGAAAGGACAGCCGCTGGACAAATGCCAAATGTCATCCAGTGGTACCCAAGGGGCACGAAACGGCCACAGGGTCACCCTAAAAGCCGCTGGATTGACGAACTTGTAAAGTTAGTAAGGCAATACGTGGCAGCGAACGACACAGGACCGAGAGAGTTGGAAGAAGCTTGGAGAGGCCATCATCCAGCAGTGGATTGACCCCGGCTGATGATGAATGAATAGGTCCAGATTTACCATAGAGCTAAAGGAGGCAAAACGGGAGGCTCCCCGCAACCCGAAAAAATAATTTTGAAAGCATTGATTAAAAAAAAAATGACAGACGAATCAGCTGGCACCGTCCAATTGAATTTGCAGGATCCAAAAGCTCGACAAAATCAGGTAGAGTACCTATACGTTTTATAACTTTGCACATTTTACAACACTGATACGCCTCTTCGCCTGATTACCTCGCATAAAATTATATCAAATGGTATTCACTTGTATAATAATAATAAAATAAATAGATACTTAAAACATTATGTAAAAATAATTATTTTTAGAATATATTAGGTACATCATTTTCATCCTAGAGCCGGAGTGCAAAGTGACCTACTCTATAAACTGTCAATAAAATAATTACGTCGTAATCATGTAAGTATTATTATTAGAATAAAATGCTAACGGTATATAATATTTACCTACATATCGAAAACGAACATGGCATTAGTACGTTATGACATGTAAAACATAAATTTTACACACATCAATTAAAATATTCGTGATCGAAAGAGTGCGATATCATAGAGCAAATAAGCAAGAAGGTTTTAATAATGCTGTTTTAATAATTTTCTGGGACACCAAAATAACCGTAAATCTAACCCTCATTAAAACAGATAAGACAAATTAGTGAAATAGATACATCGGCACACCAAAAATTTGCTAATACGGTTTACATTTACAGAGAGATTATAAATTTAGACTCTCTCAAAGAAAACTAAACGATAAACCCTCAAGAGTACTACAAGAAGCCACGAGGGTCGAGGCCCAATTACAAGACAGATGGGGCAAAGGCCGCAAAACAGTTTTGTGTAAGCGGCAGTAAAACAATCACATAAACATCCCGTGAGAAAATCACAAATATGTATTATGAGCCGTGAGTTGTGACCTCAAAAGACCTGGGCATCTTTGAAACATTATATTAAAAACGAAGACAAGATGTGGTGAGGAAGATACTACCAAGAACTAAACACGTTGTACGGTGATAACACAAGTAAATTAGGCGACTCCAAGGATGGAAGACACCAAACAATTCAAGAGACTCGACTTCAATTGCGGACTGCGGTGGTTAGTACTGCGGTCGTGTCTAAAAAGAAACACAGCATCCCAGTTCAAGGAGTTTGAGTGGCAGCTTTAGCGTCGTAGATGCCAGAGGCATTGACTGGAAACCTAATAAAAACCATAAATTCCAATTACAATGTCCCTAATAAAAAAAATAATTTATCTCTTTCCTATACAAGTACTGTTGAAGATGACAGTGACGAGTGACGACACATAATATTTGTGGTTTACATATCTGTTGAACTGTTTAATATGTTAGGCTCTTTTAATGATTGTTGCAGGGATTTTGTTATGCCGTGGGTAATATATTTTAATTAATTTGTGAGGAAAACGCATAAAACTCTTGTGTAATTTAATATTTGGATAATATATGACTAGTTTATACCTACTTTTCGTATTTCCGCCGAACTTTGTCAGTTCGTCAATCCAGCAGCTTTTAGGGTGACTTCGGCCGTTTCGTACCCCTTGGGTACCATTGGATGGCGGCATTTGTCCAGCGGCCGTCCTTTCGGCGAGCAGTGTGCCCCGCCCATCTCCATTTCGGCTGTTTGGCAATGTCTATTACATCGCGTACTCTTGTCTGCTTCATAACCCATTCGTTTCTCTTACGGTCCTTTCGCGTGATGCCCATCATACACCTCTCCATGCCTCGCTGTGCGACTCTCAGCCTTTGGACATCTCTCGTGTTGAGCGAACGACACAGGACCGAGAGAGTTTGGGGAGGCCTTCATCCAGTAGTGGATTGACCCTTTTTCTCTCCCTGGCACTCTTTTTCTCTCCCTGGCACTTTGCATTAGAGTAAACTCAGTAAACTCAGTCAGAGCTCACTTTGAGCGTAGCAATCTAAGTCTTGGGCATCTTCTCCCAGGACACTCCCAGGCCAATTCTTAGATGCTTCACATCACCAATTGACGGGTCCCATGATACTCTCGATTAAGACCGAGGGTGGTACGGGGCGGGTTTGGTGGAGGGACTTTAACTTCAATGACCCCGGCTGATGATGATGATACTTTTCGTGGCCCTTTTTTAAACTCTTCTGACGAATCGATTGACTCATCTGCATCAAAGAAACCACTGCTAAGCTTTCGGCAGATATTTCGTGCTGATGGCCAAGACTCATATTGGGCTGTAGTGCTAATTATGATAATAAAGTACATATTGATTTATTTGAAGAAGTTCTCAAGCTACGCTACTGGGTCTACGCCAATAATGGCGCGAACACAGGCAGTGAATCACTATATCAACGGTTCTACATATATCTCAGCGTGACAACACGTGACGTGATAACAATGTGTTCTCCCCACAACTGACTCTATCATTACATATGTCTACGTATGTACCAAGCAATATGATTGCTATTACATAATATTATCTTTTTTTAAATCTTTTGAACACTACAACATAGGATGATGCCCAGTAACAGGAGTGTAGTAGCAGCAATTGAATAATTACATAAAACCAGCCAGAAAATCACGTTTGTATTATGACCTCGCTGGGAATCGAACCCAGAAGCGTCTTTCCAAACCTTACTTATCAGAAAACGAGGCAGAAACAATTGTAGCGCCGACATCGATGTAGTTTTTGGCGACCACATTTCAACATTGCCCATACAAACCCTACGTATCGGAACTCAGTACATTGTAGTAATCTTTGGCGCGTACGCTCATACAAGCTCCTATAGGAAATAATGCCAAATGAAATGAAAAAAAAAATGAAATAATAAATATTTTGTTGATTTTTTTAAATTATTGTATATATTTAATGATCTTTTAATGAAAATGAAGCGGAAGGGGTTGATTATAAACACATCAAATATTGTTAAATTGAAACCAGTGTCTTGTCAATAAAAACTATTTCATTTGATTATGTTGAAAATATTTTTATTCCATCATAAATGTTTGAAAACATAAATATGTAAGTAATAAGTACCAATACGAGTATGTGTAAAAAAAAATCACATTTTAGAAATAGTTAGGCAACTCATCCATTGATAAATAATAAGGAAGGAATACATACGTATATAGTACATTAATTTATAATGTTATATTACAATATTACAGTTAGATAGATACCTACCTACCATCGATATAAACAAAATATAAATTATCATTTGAGGGGAAAGAAGAAGAAAAAATAACCTATAAAATAAAGATAAAGGGCAAGCTGAGTAGGTACATACTCAAAAAAAGATCATTTACTGCAATACTTGAACGCCTGAACATGCCAATAGACGATTTTATTGACTGTTTTGATTTTAACTTACTTTCTTCCCTAGCAAGTATTGATTACGCAATCTTTATGTGTGGACTTCCATGGTTTTAACATGTACCTATCGAGTTTCCCCAAATCACGCATGAGTTCCGGTTACAATCGAGCCACCGAAATTATGGAAATGGATCAAGTATCTTCGCCTATGCCATATCGCCTTATATGAACCAATGAACGGTGTGTTCGACCTCTCGCTTGCCTGTCGACCGTTCCGCCGTAGTAAATGTAGAAGCAAGTCGGCGCGGTATGCCTGCACGGGCTATCGGCTATCTAATAGGCATAGAATTGTATAGAAGGGAGATACACAAAAACACAACCACTGATGGCGTTATTGGGCGCGCAGGCGTAGACATACCAAAAAATACTTCGATGCATCATCACTTCATGACGCGTCGAATTCATAACCTCATAATGACGTAGTCGGACCAAAATTTTGGTTCTTCTACTCCAGTGGTTGTCAAACTTTTTCGCTTCTAGTCGCCCTTAGTGGAAAATATATTTATACGGCGGCCTAAAAATACCAACAGTACCATAAGTGAGCCTTTTCACCACACAGATCCTTTAAATCTTGGAATAAAACTAGACACATCTACCCTCATTAAATTTCCCCTCAATGCTAACGAATAGACTATTGTACCCGTACTGTAAAATAATACCGCAACTAGGCATGGTGCACGTTGAGAACAACGCAAATACAACCAATAGATAAGGAGGCAAACAACTGGTGATCTGACAATGGGCCAAACATATCACTCAGTGAGTGGATAACCGTTGGACAAATGCAGTCATACAGTTCGTACTTAATGCGTCTTTCGAAGGAAATAGGTCGCAGCGATGAACCAGGGACCGAGAAGACTGGAAGCGATCCCGAGAAACCCGGAATTATCCAGGTTTTATAAAAAATTAAGGAGATAATATGCCGTACTTTAAAATAAAAATAATAACTTTTCTCTTTCACTTTCTCATTGCCGCGTAGAACACTGCCCCCGATTTGGCTCAATTGGTCCTAAGACCGACACTGCCCGTAAGATGAACGAGTGCTTATAATAATACATTATTATTATAATTACATATAAAAATATGGCATTAATTTGATACATTGAACGACGGTGACGTCCCGTGTTGGGAAGGCAGGTCGCGCGTTGCATAAGGGCGGCACATTATAAAGGACGGCGAATGAAGGAACGAATATAAATATCACAACTTTTGAGAGCAGTAGCGGTTTTCCATGAATCAAAGATGCTTCATTATAAAGAACCTATCGACATCGTTATTTAAAAAATAATCGAATCATAACTATAATCCTGACAAAATAACTGTTATTGTATTGCATCCATTGTCATACATATTGTAATCATGACTCGAAATGGACCGGAGCGCACCAGAGCGCCGTTCCGGTTCATGTAAATTCACAAAATTAACGCTCCGTCTCGTGGAATAAATAACTTGACCATCTGAGCTAGATATGCTACAGGTATACCCAACAAAAGAATCACATACTTATTTTAATAAAATTGTTACTATGTTAATATTATTTTCGGAAAATTATTGAGCGCTCCGGTTCGTAACGTTTTCCATTTCGAGCGCTGATTGTAATGGCGGCTTATCACACGGACAACATTTTCACAAAGGTGCCTCCAAACTTGTGTGCGCCACAGTGGCGAAGGGTGGAGGTAGGCTGTTAAGATTCGCTATAAATAGTGCACACTAAACTTTTATAGTCATATGTATTTGTTTTTATTGAACTAAGACTACAATTTACAGATGGTGTTAGTTAGTTTTTTCAAAATCAATTAAACCCTACTTAAACGAAACCATAATCATTTTGGTCTAATTTGGGAAATACGACAAAATTATGCACACTCTTTCATTCATAGTTATTTGTTTTCGTTGGATTAAAAATACATATAACACATATTATTGGTTAATTTTTTTAATTCATTAAGCTCTGCCTAAACCAAACTATAATAAATAAAAAATATTATTATATTTATAAAATATTCAAAGTTATGTATGATTTAATTGCATAATTTTAGATATTTTATGGATAGACATGTATTTTTTGACTATTATCTATTAAGGCTTGGTTTTTCAGGGTTTAATTTAATTTTAAAAACTAACCAACACTATCTGTAAATTGTAGTCTTATTTCAATGAAAACAAATATGTATGTCTGAAAAAGTTTAATGTGCACTGTTTATGGCGGATCTTAACAGCCTACCTCCACCCTTCGCCACTGGTGCGCCACAGTTCTCCGCGTACCGAAAACCACCACTGTTGGTAGTGTACTGAGTTGGTAGTGTAGAGAACCCACTGAGTAGGTTTTGTAAAAAAGAGGTTTTAATATAATATTGTAAATTTAGTGCCAAACATAAATAATATATTAATATATAGGCACCTTTTCACACACACACTTTTCACGCACAGATTTTCAGATAATTATTTGGATCTGAAAATGAAAAGGGTGGCATTCTAATTCTGCTTAAGGGCGGCACTTTACCTAGGGACATCAGTTTTCAACGATATTATGTAGGCCCTACATAATATCGTTCAAATTATATAATTGAACGATGTAATTTTTGATTATTGCGTATTGATACTCGACAACTCCATGTTGAAAGTAGGTGTATTAAAAATAGAAAAAAAAATAATAATACACTGAATAAGGGCCCTCAATTTCAGCTGTAACAAAATTTGAAAAATGTTAATGTGATGAGTCACACTGCCTTTAACATTAGAGATAAGTCGGGGGCCCGCCAAAGATCCTAGCCTGAGGGCCCGCTTCAGGAAGTGGGGGCCATGATTGTTTTACTTCCGTTTTCTACTACCTATTTATCCGAAGCGGGATTTTCTATTTATGCTGCAACAAAGTCAAAGTGCAGGAACAGGCACGACGCCACACCAGATATCCAGATATTAGAATGCAACTTACAAATATTGTGCCTGATATCAAGAAGATATGCATCAAGGACTCAAAATTATCAAATTCATTACCTAAGTGCTTTATTTATTCATATTTTTATGTTTATATTCTATTATACTTGTATATTTAAAAATATGTAATTACTAAATAAAATAATAATGTGTTTTAATAACATTTTTTTTAAATGTCAACTAGTAGTATCAATCTAAAGTGTTCCGTTAAAATTTTCGGGTTTGCGAAGTGTTCCATTGCAGAAAAAGTTTGGGAAACCCTGATGTAGCGTATTATTATAATGAGAATTTTATTTTGAAACATGCAGTGTTTTTTTTTATATCTGGTGCATACCTAACCTATTTTTTTATAATTCGACTGCAACCATTATTGCCGAAAACTTTAATGATTTATTTGTGACCCAATTTCTTTGCCCAATTACATTTTCATATAATGTAGGTTAGATATAAGTATAATGTGTACCTACTTAGTTAGACTGTTTCTTTCAGAAAATCTATTTAAGGCTCCAGTGAAAGTTAACTTTATTAATTATCCATAAAACAATCAAGTGGTAGTAGGAAAGTGATAGATAATGGAATAATTCATGTTTAATAGACAATAGACGTAACTCGTAAATACAATTATTATCATACAGGTACCTGTAGCCTACCATAACATAAGTCCGGTATATATACACGACGAGTTCACTCTGTAGGTTGATCACGCCACGGTTCAAAACTGCACGTTAGTGGAATAGATCGATATGCCCCAGTAAAATCATTCGAACTGACATCAAACAGCTTGCTTTTTGTTTTTGGAATGTACCGTATGTCCACCATTTTTAAAATACACAATATAATGGTTACAATATGTAAATTGTACGTAAAATATTTCACCGTGGGTTTTCTTATCAGAAAGAAATGACCGTATACAGTCTCCAATTGTATTAGATTCAATATGAACATTAATTCAATTTTCATAGCTGATTTTGGCACAATTCATGAATTCAAGAATGAAAACCTAACATAACCTAACAAATAATCCAGTATATCGGCTATTTTCAAAAAAAAAATGCCGCTGGCATCCTGTAATGACTGTAAACCGACAAGAACCGTGTTTTATTTAGACATGAATTTTATGTCAGTACCTACTATACGACCCATAGAGGTTGGACGGTCTTTAATATACGACCATATTATATTTCCTATAAAAATTTCACGGTGAAGTATGATACGGCGAACTGTATACGTACAAGTTTCCGAACACGACACATAATATTACGTTATTAAGTAATTGCAATCCCGGACAGAATACTTAATTGTGGGGTTACTTGGTCAGTATTTTCTTCAGTTTGTTGTTCACTGTTTGGTTACGACAATATAAACTACATCATTTTTTTATCCTAGTGAGCTAGTACAACCCTTGACGGGTCTCGGCCTCATTTAAATTGAAATTCAAATTTAAAAACTTCCTCCATCCTGGACGATTTGACACTCTCCTGTTGCTTTGGTTGATTCTTCATTATCCTATGGCGTTATCCAGCCATCTCCATTTCAGTCTTGCTCTCAGAAGATGCATACGAATTGAATGCATACTCTGACAACATGTTATTTATAGAATAGTTTCATATACAACAGTGCTCGAAATAGAAAATTTTACGAACAGGAACGCTCAATAATTTTTCAAAAATGTGCAATATTAGATATAATATCTGTAATATAAAAAAATATCTTAGTTTTACATAATGTACTTTATAAAACATTTTCCTCATCACCTTCGCCTGAATCAGTTGTTTGTAACATAAAAAATATATCATAATATAAGTTTACGAAATCGTTTACTAAAAAATACATCATTCATAATAATAATAATTATACAAATATATATACCTAAATGTAAGTATATGAATCTAATTGGAGTAGGAAACATAAAAATATATGAAATAATGGACAAACCAATACAATAATTGTCCATTTGTTTCGTCAGTAGTTTGAATAAAAACATGTAACTAAGTGTAAATGGAAACATGAGTGAAGATACCTTATCATTATTGATTTTTGGGTTTTCACCACGTGTACTTCTTCCTTCTTTTCTCGATATCATATAATATCTCTTGATAATGGCCTCTGCAACAAGCCCGAAACGTCGAGCAAAGAATGAAGAATTACACACGGTGAAAACCCAAAAATCAATTACGATGACAAACAATCGTGAAAGTCTCAAACAGAAGATAAGTACATTGGTTAAACCAAGTTACATGCTACTTTATTTAAAGCTAGTACCTAAATTGGAAATATTTTGATTAAACAATTTTTTAATCACATCAAAATCCATCATGTACGAAAAAGTAGGAGCATGGTTCATAATAAATTAATTTAATAAAATTAAGTACTTAGTGAATACACAAGTTTTACGAATGTAGCATTCATTATTAAATATGCATAATTTTAAACAACCCCAGACTTATAGATATTAGAAAAAAATATTCAAATATTTACACCATGTGGGCATGTGGGATAATTTATTCTAATAGGTTTCTGATGTTGTTGAAACTATTAATTATTATGTAAGTAAATTCCCATTGGATTCCTCTATGATTTTATTTTAATGTATGCTACCTCTTTTATTTCGTCAACATCTATCGCATGAGTTTTCGCAATGTATTATTTGCTCAATGCAATCTATATGTTATGTATTATATAATATATGGGTGCATATGAGGGTGAGAAGAAACACGTCACACAGTGATGTTCCTAAACAAAATGCCGCGTCAATTTTTCTACAGAATTTTAAATCTCCCTATGATGACTCAAATACCTCTGTAATGAGGAATCTGTTCTATGAATATATATCAAAAAAAACTTTTGCGATAATAGGTATATGAAATTAATAACTAATACATAATATTTATTCGCTTTTTATGTTACTAGGTATAAGATAGAGTTTAGACACTTACCCAAATCACCGGAATGTAAGGTCCTATTCGATACCCAACTTCCATAGGGAAAAGCACTGCTTATATATTTTTTATTATAAAATGAACAAATTCCGTCTAAAATCTACGTCGGGTCTTTTCCCCGTTTACGCGGTTTTCAGATTTACCTTTCTTTTGAAATTTTTCCAGGTGCTGCTACATTTCATTCAACCCCACCTGAAAATATCAAGTCGGTGGTAGGTAATTAAGATTACGGTAGGTATAGTATGCGTTAAGGTTGACATTCATCCGGAATACGGGGCAGGGTATTCCTTTCATAGTAATTTATTATTTATTTTTAATGGCGGTGGGAGGGGGGGTGTCAAAATATAGCAGGCCCCGCTGACTTAAGCACATACCACGTGGACCCTCGCACTTATCCAGGTGCGTACCCCATACCCAGTTACGTCCCGTGGGGGTAGGCAGATTGAGCATCGCTTGGGGGCGGCAGTTACCCAAAAGGCGGCAAATCGAGGAGAATCATTAGGTATACATAGAAAGCTACCTAAACTTAGTAATAACGGAAATATATTTCCATTAAAAAATTCAGATCACTGGTTGGAAACAAAATATATTAATTAGGTAGGTACTTACTATAAAAGTTTTAACAGAACTTAATTTTTTTGTTGGGTTCGCGATGTCTAGTTTACTTCCATTGTCCTTGGACGTCACGTTCTTGGTGAACAGCAATGATACGTGCATACTTACATAATTTAAAATGTATCCAAATATGTTTGCCAGTCACTTATATTTGAGTCATGAAAGGATCATAAAAAGTACTGTATAAAAAAATGTGGCGACATTTTGGCACTGCCTAGGGGCGGCATTTTGTCTAGGGACGTCACTGCCCATACCCAGACACTCCACGCTTAGAGTCTACCGATGAACACCTGGCCTGCAGCTATATGTAATTACGGGCGCTAACCTGAGAATTATTGCGACCTGTCGCATCCGCAAGTAGTTACCTATCGAATGCGCTTGGCCTTACGGTTATAATAAAAATATAGGATCGTTTGTGTCAGAATATTAAAGCAAACATTGGATGTCCCTAATGACACTGGCCTGACGTGCCGCAGAAATCCGAGAGGAATGGGGAGACCTTTTGAGAAAGCTGCCGAGAGCCAAATCATGCTGGTAAAACGATCCACAGTTATAAGGTCCTGACACGACGAATAAGAAGTATTATTCCATTCACCTAATGTATTGTTTTCGTTCTTTGGGGGGGTGGTCTGCACCGCGATTTCCTAACTCTCGTCTCGTGTGGCACCAGACGAGATGACGTAATTGTGACGTCACGCTCGAGGCATGCCGACCGCGCACAGAATAACCATAGAAAATTTTATTATGATACACCTATATGTGTATGGTGACAATGAATAGCGCCGCTGTCTGACCACTCGCTATTTTCTCGAATGCTATTATCACTCCGGTAGTACGTCATAATGATGTCATATGACGTCATCTCGACCGGGAAGCTTGCACTCGCAAGTTCTAACATAGAGCCCCTGTGCCCGAAAACCCCCTCCTTGTGTGCGCGCCTGACCCCAGCGAAACAGCGACTTTACAGGCGTATCATCGGTGCCGTGTAAGGTTCTAGAATTCTTTGCAGAATTTCCGCCGGCATTTTCCTACAATTTCAGTAGGTATGCCGCGGCTAATTAAAAATGCATCTTGTTTTTTCAAAATGTATTACTTGATCCAGTGTGTTAAATGAATGGCTAACCACTATTTTATCGTAAAAATTTTCTGTCAATAATTTTATTATAACCTCCACTCTGTGAAGGCCAATATACCAGCCGAACATGGCAATTAACTTTTTTATTAGGAATAAAATAAGTACCTATTCAACGAAAACCAATATATTATTATATGTAGATAATTAATTACCTGTAGCTTTAGCTAGTATCAATACCCGTAAAACTACAACCCGTTAGGACGTAGATACCTACGTTAATATTATTTTTCAGTAGGTACTATCGCCATTTTATCCTACTTTTTTCATATTATTTAAAAGCCGGTAAGTGTTGCCTAGCAACAGTATAAACTGTCTAGGATCACGTCGGACATAGAAGAACTTGTTTTCAAGGTGAGACTCCTGACGCCATCATTGCCAATGTCATAAAAAACTATAGATACCTAGGTAGGTACTTAAAATTTCGCATATTCGTGGAAATAGCTCCGATTGTTTTGTTATATTTTCCTAATACATAATAAATTATGAATAATACAAATAATAAATCAATGATACTTTTATCATAATAGTTAGGTACTATTTAAATTGTGTTGACATTTCCTACTAAATTCGAATTTTTTCCCGCTCTTTTCTATTACAACACAGATTCTATTCGAGATTTCAAAGGCATCATTATTCTTATACCTATCGCTAAAATTGTATAATATTCTTCATGGTTCTAATAAAATAAGTTTGTAATTTTAGCATAGGTATATTATAATATAACTTCTACGTATTTACTTACCTTTTTAAAATTAATTCAATAACTTTACTGAATGTAAAACACTTTTGTTATCAGTGTTTTATCAGTCACGAAAAGTTCGATATAATAATAATGTAGGTATAATTTATTATTGCATCTTATCGGTCAAGTGTGCTAAAAAGATAACCTAATGCTTTTAATCATTAGTAATATTCTAATATTAAATACCAAGAATTATTAATGTAAACATGATATTTCAGATGCTACAGTAAACACCTAAATAAACAACATTGTCGCAATTAGGTACTGTGAATAGTCTTTCAGTGCAATGAGCTATATTTTATATGTGGAAGCATTACTTTAATAATATTATTTTACCAAGGTTAATGTATTATGTAGGTATGCAAATATGTACCTACAATCTATAGGTATATTATAATTTTACAATCATTAAAATCAACCATTTTCAGTGAATCTAAATGAAGGTCACCCCATAAGTTCGGAAATTTTCATTCGAGGCAATAAACTGATTGATACAGTGAATTTGTTATAGATGACTATGCCTGTAATACCTATATCATGCTAAAATCAAGGTGACATCCCGAACTTATTAACATGCCCCAGTTTCATGTTTCCACTAGACATGAAAAATTGTTATATCTTTCAAATCGATTTTTACAATTCCAATTTGTCATGCGTCCTTTTCAATAGGTACTAAGGATCCCATTCCCTTTCGAATAGTTAGTCTATTGGTAGGTTCAGTACCTCCCCATTAAGGCTTTATTTTATCGTACTTTTTTTCAAATGATAAGCTAGTAATTTGTTTACATTTATATATTTTATTGTAAAATTGTAATATTTGTCATTGTCATTCAAATTTGTAACGCTTTAACTGTTAAATAAATATAATTATATAAGCAGATACCTACTATACCACCCTCCATATTAATCTTTTTGTAAATCAAATATAGAATGAAGACAAGAACTTTCGCTCTATGGAACACTTCTCCACAGGAAGTACACACCTTCAGTGTTGCCAGACATCCTGATTTTTGCTGGACTTCCCGCTTTTTAAGCAAAAATAGATTGTCTCGCGCGGGACAGCTGGATTTACGATTACGAAATACGTTTCGAAAGTACCTATAGAGAATGCGGTGTCTATATATTAAATTTGACTGGAGAAGTACATATAGGCCTGATGTAGGTATGAAGAATTTAACTTCCTAAAACCTGATATAGATGCGATTGCGAAAAATTTGGAAGACTCAGCAGCACAGAAAATGACATCAGTTATTCCAGGAAAGACTCGACATATTTTCAAGCTAATTTCATTTATTTTAAACATATTAACATCTAATTGCTATAACGAATGAGTATTTTTCAGATGTATTTAAAATGGCCAGATGCAAGAAACAGATATTCTATCGAGTTGATAAAATCAGAATTACTTGTTAATTGAACATGACAATCATGTGCTGAATTTTTCCAGCAGAAAGAGACTAGTCAGGAAGTAAAATCTTCAGCCAAATACAAATAGGTGAGTGTCCGGCAAAAATATCGTTAATTATAATTATGATAAAGAGTTTTGTAGTTTGTGTTGTCATTTATGATTGATATTATAGTAATTAACATTAGAATTATTAATATTGAACTAGGTACATATGCGTATTTTAGGTTGTCCCGCTTTTTACTCCTAAATCTCGACTTTTTTTAAATAATTATCTGGCAACGCCAGTACCTACTTCTACAGTAAAATATACAAATAACCATAGTTTATTTGTATGAAACTTGTCAAAACCAAGAAATAAAATAATGATAGTCCAAAGATCTGGAAGCGTTATATATAAAAGTGAAACTGATAAAGTTACAAATGCCAATAACGAAATTAGCTGCATGCTATTTACACTGCAATCAATTTGTAGAAAAATTCACACCATTATTACCCACATCTGTAAAAAATTGAAACTACACAATTTCAGATCCAGTTGATAACATGAAACATTAAAAATATAGATATATTTATTTGCCAGGGCCGCAGTAAGATAAAAACACTGCATTAGTGTTATATGCATAAAAGATTGATGTAGTTGGAAGAACCGTGTAAGATGGTATGTAAGTGAATCAAAGCAAGAATATAACAGCAGTACGCCATCTGTATTGCATTGGTGCCAACATAAACAAAACGTAAACTTTTTTTAAGTTACCAATTCCATATCAAAAAAGGTTATGGAAAGCCATTTGAATGCTGTTATATAAAATGTTTGTTCAAATACTGTTTTATATCTACAATACCAACTTTGAAGAAGCTGTTTAGAAATGTTTTTCGGTTATGAAGTCAATTTTAATATGAAATATAAATAAAATTTATGATTTATTGTAGTGTAGTGTGGTAGATCCTTGTGACAAGATTTATTAAAAGCTATCAGCTGAATCTATTAATAAATCCATATCAACAATACAACATCCAAATTCCACTCATCGAAAATCATCACTAGACATGTAAAAGCAATTTAACTTTTTTAAGTTAAATATATAAATTAGTGTTTATGGTGATATACTTTGAGAATATAATAAGAGCAAAAGGAAAGTTCTGAATATAAAATATAATATGTGAGAACATGAGTAGTGAATTGAATTCATAACCAAAAAAAAATTCACACCCAACTTTAAAAATCATGAATATTTATGTTTAAATAATATTATTTGAGATATGTAGATACATAACACTATCATGTTCTGGCACAAAATGCATTTGTGAATAATTTTACTAACAAGAAAAATAGTGTTGAAAAAAAAAGCACTGTAAATTTAATATTTGTTGTAAAATATTGCTTGATGTGGTTTATTTGTTAAGGTGCATTGTTTTAATTACATTGTAATAGTCATGTTAATATTACACCAGTCATTTGATATTAAATATGATTCTAGCATGTACATACATGTTTTTGTAAAGGTATTTTTGTAATAAAATAAAAAAAACGACAAGTTGTATTGGAAACTATTTTATTGCTGTTTTAAACAATAAGTAATAC
Organism: Rhyacophila brunnea; assembly: GCF_057557595.1. Lineage (NCBI taxonomy): Eukaryota > Metazoa > Arthropoda > Insecta > Trichoptera > Rhyacophilidae > Rhyacophila > Rhyacophila brunnea. The sequence goes on along the minus strand of NW_028232796.1, from coordinate 17,897,393 downwards.
AATCCGCATTTTACAGATAGATACATATTTAAGTAATTTTAACTGTACACAAATTTGTTAATAACACTATTCTATTTCACATATGGATTGTATAGTCAAAAACACATTTTTAGAGGAATCTGAATTTGTCAATTGTTTACAAAAAATTATTACATAAGTTTTTAGTCTGATATGAATACGAACACAGTTTGGTATATTAAAATTCCATGGAGCTATAGTAATAATTAGTGACCGTTAACCGAATATGTGCGTAAAATTAAATTATTAGGAATTTTCCCTGTAAACGGTACCGAAATACCCGTAACGTATACAAAAAAAAAAGAATTTATCGACAAAGCAAATTACCCAAACACATCAAAATCATCGAGCACCGCTCATAAAATTAAATCACAAGACAAAAAAACTCATACATTCTGCAATTGAATAGAAGGACCTTAAAATTTGTTATAATATATTATATCAACAGAGCCAATGAATTATCTTAAAACTAACATCGTTATATTTGAACTTTTTTAATTTAATTTAAATCACTCCATACCCATATATTCTTAATCATTTCACTATGAGGACATAAGAGTCCCAACAAGCCCGGGAATGTCGAAAGAAAGTAACTTTTATAGCTCTGCCAACCGGAACTCTAATATGACTCGTAACAAAGTAAATATCGAGAGCTGAGAGATAGCAAAAAATTATAAGATCTTCAAAAACATTCAAATATATAAATGAAGATCAAACATCGTGCATACTTGAAGACAAATTACTTTTGAAAACGTGGATAAAGATCTTATAATAAATATTGACTACACACGGAAATGTTGGTCAATGTTTTGGCGATGAGTCACACTAAACGTCCGTTTGGCAGTCCTATAAAACGTAGTATGAAGAACAGGCTCACTCTGTCGATGCCAAACCGCTGTCACTCGAGATTCGTTTCACCCACATTGCTTTAGGTTCGTCAGAGACCCGACACCTTCTCGACTGGCAACGTCCACATTCATTATACAACAGATTGTTCAATACTTAATAACGTTTCATTAGTTGAAATTTAAATACTACATCTAGACGGCGAGGTCCGGAGGTAAAAGGATTAAGCTTCTATTGCTTCTGCGTCGTTCGATTCTTCGGCCACCGCTGGACTTTCATCCTCTACCACTTTGGCTTTCTTCTCGGGGGTGGGGGCTTCGCACACGTCAGATTTTCTCTTAATGGGGCACGCATCTCCTGCAACAAACAAATATTAAATATAATAAACCATAAAATAAGAATAAGGTCAAACTGAGAATTATTTAGCTGCATGAAATAAAGGATTTTTTCAGATATAAAAATCTTAATCAGCCCTAGTATATACTGCCCTTCTTAGGAAGAAGGCAGTAAGTGACTCTCACACACTTTCGAGATAAATGACATAATTTGTTTTTTCTCAAACTTTAGTACTGTGAATTAATAAAAAACGGTTGTAATTTTTATTAGTAGAAAATTAAAATACAAACTAATTAATAATAAACAAGCAGTAACTGCAATGAATATGTGCAATTACTAAAAAAAATGTATTATTTTAGAATGTCAATTTTTTCACTAAGGATTTTAACGGTATTTTAGTGATAATACTGATTTTAAAGTGAACAGAATATATAGCTTTCAAAATTATCTAACGGATGGCATTCATAACTCAATTTCACAAATTTTATGAGTTACTGCCTTCTTCCTAAGAAGGGCAGTATAGCAGGGAACACAAAAATAACAGGAAGCTGATCTGCTGCCCTTCTGGGTGAGGCTGTAGCAAGGCTTCATTCACAAGTGTGGAGAAATATGTGAACTAAAACACATGTTAAAGATTGTTGTTTTTAATAACTAGATTAGGAGTTTTGTCATGTAAACAAAACGCGCATTCAATATTGGTAATATTTGAAAATATTCAGACGGGCTTTGTATTTCATGTTTTATGGCCTGACGATTATTACTCGTAAACTGAAATTAGTAAAGCGAAATTAGCCCATTGACTTTCGTATTATTATCGTACTTATCAGTTCTATGTTATATAAACAGACTTTTTAATAAGGAGTGATTGTCATCCATTCACTGGATCAAATATACATTGAAAAATACATGGTCGGAAAAATAGAGTACAGGTTACAAGGAGGTATTTGTAAATCACTTAACTGCAGACACCTATTGTATTCCAATACACGATCCGAAGACTGTATTATGTATATATGTGAGGAACACTGGGATACGCCTGTGTTGTATGAATAGTTTAATGATTTTTTGTTAAATGAGTCACCGCTACGGTAGTCTGGCGAATGTATGAAGTATGTGACACATGGAAGCAAATATGGCCTAAGAAAAGGGTCATTATAACAGATTCTCTAAACGTGTTCGGAAGTCTCCCACTCAAGTTGGTCAGAATTTGAACTAATTTTACCATCAACACATGTCGAAACATTATGAATGACCAAAAATAACATTGCAAGGTGTGTTGAATGGCACCGCGCCAATCTGGTGGCAATAAACTTTCCACGACTGGAAAAGAGCAACTCATCAGTCTTGCTTCACATGATGTGATGCCAAGACGGAGAATAATTTTCAGTGGGCCAATTAAAACAACATTAATCTGTAGCTAACTAATTAATGTAACAAATATGCATTTGGAAGTTTAAAAATTTTAATTTAACACTAATGAGTGTAGTAATACTTTGTGACTATTTTAATTGATTAAATAACAATGTTTACAGTCAACAATATTTATGTTCATTTTATAGTAAGCCAGTCACTTTTGACATTTAATAGTTAAAAACGTCTTCCGACTACTATATGTCCTACATTCACCCGAATGGCATTTGCCAGCTCATGTCAAGAATAAAATTAGTGGATATTATATTATATGTGAGATCAGGAAGACACCCGTCATACATTTTTTATTAAAGAAGCAATATTGATTGATTTTTATTTTCCATTTCCATGGCTGGCTGAAAGGGACCTAATCATTATCAAAAACCAAAATTATACCACCATTTTGAACTTGTCAAAATAAGATTTAGCCCACTTTACTACCAGACTCGGTTTTGCAAGTAGCTGCACGCAATTGAATAATTGAGATTGACTAATCTCTTAGTCATCAGGATTATCATGATGAAGTTGTGTAACATTACTCTGCGTGAATGATGAATCATATCGGCTACTGTGTTTGAAGTTTCAAATATAATAATCCATCATGCGGGAAGTCCCGAAGATAAAATTTATCGACAATAATTATTATTAGAAGTTAAACGGAGTAAAAAATAACGTCCGTGATCAACAAACAAACCAGAGCAACGTTGGAGACGGCCAGGACTCACAGCAAGATAATAAAGAATATTGTATTGATTTTAGGTTAAGGTGTTTTACATTCGGCCAGTCAGAAATTTGAATATTATTAATCTCGGTCACTCAAATAAGGAGTGCCTTGTTTGGGGAAAAATAGTTTAAATAATAGGTGTCTCACCAGCTCCATTCTCCTTCACCTCTTCAACATCGTCATCCTTTTCTCCGTTGTCTGCGGAGCCGTTTTCTTTGGGTGCAGCGACATCACTGGCCTTGTCACCGCTACCATTCTCGGCTTTCTCTTCCGCCTTCGCAGAACCGTTGGTTTCTTTCTTGGGTGACTCCTTCACGGATGAGGTGACACTTTCCTTCTCCACCACAGGGGTAGTTTCTCTAAAAAATGCATTACAGAATAGTCAGCGATTGGATACCATTTTGCAATTGACGTGGAAGTATCGCTATATGAAATTAGATACATTAATTCCGTCAATCAAACTAAATCTCTTTGGTAATTGTGCCGCAGATGCTGTCATGAGCTTTTATCATTTTGGTAAATGTGCCCCAACCTAACATTACCTAATATAATCTTAGATTGTGATAATGATATATCAAAATATATGAAAATTTAAAATTTTCAATTAACGATTATTGGATCGAAAAGCCGATGCCCCGACAGAAAACGGTATGGAATAAACTGTTATCGTAAAAAATAAATATAAAAACTCGTGTCCACCTCTGCGGCACAATTACCACCATTTTTTTTATGAAAACAGTTTATTCCATGTAGACAATTATAATAAATACCATTTTCTGCTGGCGCACAGGCTTTTCGACACAATAATTGTTGAATTTAAAATTTTCATACATTTTGGTGTATCATTATATCACAAACTAAGTTTATATAAGGTAATATTAGGTTGGGTTGGGGTGGGGTAGGTTAGGTTAGGTTTGGTTTGGTCCAAAAAGAAAGTTATAAAATTTCAAGACAGCATCTGCGGCACATTTACCATATCTTTTTATATAAGTACCTATGTGAGATTTTCTCAGAACAGAAATACATTATTAAAATTAAGTGTTTTACGTAAGACTAAATTTCATCCATAATCCAATCTTTTGTAAAATACAGGAAAATATCAATTTTAAAGAAACTGCACTAAAATAAAATTACAATACAATGATATTTTTTATTGCTAGAATGGTGGTGTCACTTCATATTATTATTTAATTAATTCCATGTACATCGTAAAAATGTTCGTGTCATTATGACAATGAAGTTTGCGTTGTAAACAAAGTTTTGAAAATAATATTATGGTAACGCTGTGCACCGTTGGGTATAGTTTTGAAATTAGAAAGTGAAGCTCGCGAGTATTGAATGAATTAAAAAGGAGCGCTTGCGCAAACAGGGCACCGAAGCACCGCATTAAAAAATATTCCACATAACTCATTTCGAGAATGTCATTCCTGTCAAGGTGTTTTAAAAGTTATAGAAAACGTACTTTTGTACGAAAAACAGTTATCCGATAACGTACGTTCGCGAATAGCCGGCGGTTTTAAAAAATAAGAACGATCGCGCCGCGACGGTGGCTCCAACCACGCCGCGCGACAACATGACAAACTACCGCCGGAAGGCATGTTCTCGCCCGGCTATTTTATAAACTAGAAGCTACCATAAAAACAACACTCAAAATAAACGACATTTTATAAAATATAAAGTAAAATGGGTAACGTAGTAAAACAGACACTAGTCAGACAAAAAGAAATAAGCGCGGCAGAGTGGTTCAAATCCCGGATATGGATGACAGGAGTCAGTTTTCCCGCGTGGTTACAACGGCAAAGGACATCAAACGTTTTCACTTCTACAATTAATCACAAATTAAAGATTTCCACCGTTTGTCGGTTACGATTACAGAATGCACTCACTACCGACGATGCGATTGTAAAACAAAATCACAATAGTTGAAAAGGAAGCCATTTTGACTTGTTAGTAAACCGCCAAAAATTTCGATTAAACCGCCCTACGGATGAAAAGCGACATCAACGGGTGAAGTAATCGTCTCTTACTTGGTTTCGACAGCTGAATCGGCCATTATAGCGGAGATTTTTTGAAGAAAAGCACAAACTGAATTATTGATACGTAAAGTAGAGAGCACGCACGCACGAAACGTAACTGCCGGCAACTGAAGAACGAATGAAAGAGGAAATGCTTGATGCCGCTCTTCTGTTGACGAAATACGGCGTACCGCTGCAAGCTTCGTAAACGCAAATTGCGCAAGGAGTATGGCTGTCGGTATTCTCACCCATACAAAAGAAGGAGATGGACAAACGCTTCGGTTGGCAGGTTTCAACTGAAACCGTCGTTACCGGCTACCCGCGATATACAAAGCAGATGTCGCTTGTGTTCTAGAAAATGCTTCGATGACACCTTCAATGAAATAATAAATTTATTCTACACATTCTGCTCACAATTTCAATTTTATTCTTTGTTTTATACCTAGAATAACTATAGGGGGATCAGAAGGAATATGTTGTAGACCACGTGGTCCTCTATTATCGGTGTTCTCGACCCACCTGTAGAAACCGCAGCCCGATTGATCTTGTATTCTTGATTTCTTCCTGGCTATATTTTCATTAATTTCATTCCGATTAAAATGTTATTATCGCATTATAGATAGATTAAAATGTAATAAGGGCATCCACTTACTGGAAATTGATCATGTATGATTAAAACAACAACAAAAGACGAAATGAATGCGCGACTATTTTGAAAATCATGGGAAATTTAAGGCATCTCAGAGAATATTTTAGTTGTAGCTAGGTACTCATGTACCTACCTAAGTAGGTAGTTACTGCTTAGCTAAAATAACATCAGATAAGGTATTTTATCATAACATAAACGTACAAATCAATTTATATACAAAGGGCACTAGTTTAGACCACTACTGGTTTAGGCTCTTTAACATTCTATTCATTGTGAGTAGGTACATTTTCCTTTCTTTAAAACTAGGTAATAATAATTATTGTTTACATACCTACCGCCTCACTTTTAACGTAGGTACCTACTAGTAATATATTATCTTGTTATGACATAGGTATACAAAATTATATTAGAATGGTGGATGCCATGTTTTTTAGTATTATTTAACATAATTCATAGTATCTTTGATCATTAACAATCGTATTGGTAACTATTAAAATTAGAGCAGTATCCCTTCAAATAAATACAGGTAAGTAGGTGGTACCGGTAGGTAATGTAAAAAAATCTCATTCTTTGATTCTAGTTGGTCGCATAATCTCCATTCTACTACACTTTCAGGGACATCGGACATGTCCAGGAAATAGTTATAAAATAAAACTTTTGAAGCGATGGTATGCGGTGTTTTCTTTTGACTAATTTTCCACTTCGATTCGCTTATAATTTCTGTGGAAAATTCCACGTGAAAAGTGCCAATGCAATGTTTCAAAGAACGGGTGCCAAAATTAAACATGTTTCTGCGCAACGCTACGTCGCGTCGGGACAGGAGATCGATATACCTACGATACGGGCCGCTTTGGCTCGCGGTATAGTTTGGTGTAAACTTATATTTAAAAAAAATAATTAATAAATTAGGTTGAATTCATTCAGTTGAAGGTATTTATCGAATCAAAATACCATAAGTCCAATAAATTTGCCGGAAACTTCAAAACTTGATAAGATCATAATATTCTCACTAAGTACCTACGCTTGTTGGCAGATCAGTGACAACTGTTCCTGATAACAGTGATAACACAATGCCACACAAGGGGGTCCCATTGATATTTTACGCCATTAGGGGGTCCACAGTTTCCGACCTCCCCCCGAAAAGACACACATCTGACACGTCACATACCTACACATTTAATAAAAACTACTTAAATAACTATATACATATGTACACAATTGAAATTTAAAATATCAAAATCATATAATAAGATTAAAATTAATACATATACTGATATACTTAAGTAGGTACATACATATTTTTGGCCTCCTCTTCTGTCGTAAAAAATCAATAAGTAATAAATTATTAAGTATATGTTTTTATATACTTAATAATTTTACCTATGGGTTCAGGCGAAATTCACATAAGTATTGTTTTTCAATGTGTTTCAATCTAGAGCACGGACCTAATAGGTTGAGCAAGTGGCTAACATTCATTTCACGTTTGCCACCCATAAGCAGTGGATTATCTGCCTACCCCCACTAACAGCTCATCAATGTTTGGTAAAGCTATGTCATTTATGACGTCATTGTAGCGTCATAATTCGACGCGTAATATTTATGTCTATTTCTAGTCGTGAGTCATCATGACACAATAAATATGTAGGTACCATGAATAATTATTATTCTTCTCGAAGTATCCGTAATTATTTATCCGCATTCGCCTCATTACTGAGGATCGCGTTCTCAACGGTCATTGCGACACCAAACGCTTCGATGGCGATTTTCATGTATATTTTTTGCACTCCGTAAATAATTGTATACCTATCTGGTTTTCTTCCATTTCAATTACAAATATGTTCGGCCATATTTAATGTGTTTGTACAAATGTTTTCGTATAATTTATTAGGCACGTTAATCAATATATTATTATATAATATTATAAACAGGCGGTTGACTTCATTTTATAAGTATTATTGGGTGCATATTTAAGTTATTTATTTTGCATATTTTAACGTATTATCTTTTCAATGTACTTTTTTTGTGAAACGGTCCTAATTTCATTTCAAAATAAGGCGATACCTGTCGATGTCATCTGTATACACAGAAAATAAAAAATTAAATAAAAATATTTCTGAGTTCCCTGTCTGTATATTATTTTTTTAGGAAAGAAAAAATTTCCGGGATCAGTGGCGTACTGGCGTAGTATGATTTTTTTCTAGTTCAATGACTAGACAACGTATATATATATATATTATTGTATTGATTATAATAATAATATAATATATACTACAATGTTATTATGATGTTATCTTGTGTAGATAATATCTACTTAAAAATATATTTATATTATATCGTACTTCAGTGTTTCCAGGGCTGCATGCATCATAAGGGCCATAAGGCTAATGGAGCTATAGATCGGGGCTCGCCAATCGGGGGCGTTAGGGGTGCAAAACACCCGGGCAAATGAACTCAGTCATAAAGGTACTTACAATATTTTAACAAAAAACAATTATTTGTCTCATTAGTTTGTTTCACGTAATAGTAAAAAAAATCGCAGGTTGCGCAATTTTCTTCCGTGTCATTCAAAATTATTTTATTAATTTGGGCTTATATGCTCCATCAATATATTATATCAATCGTTTGAAGTCGCTTTGCATTATAATTAATTATTTATGTCTATGTAAAGTTATGTCATAATTTTTGATGACAATAAAATATTTTTTCAAGTTATACTTTCTTTGACTTTTGCCATATTTTTTAATTTGGGGGGGGGGCAGACACCATTGGCTGTTTGGCTGTAAACCGAGGTCCCCAAATTGACGAAGGCAGGACCGAACCTACACGATGCTTGCATTACTGGGATTTTTGGAGGCACCTCGTGGTATCCTTATGCTCCAATTGCGGATATGGTCAAAGAAGAAGAAGTACGCGTAAAATATACCTAAAAGTAAAAGGGGGGTTAGTACCTAGTACGTTTTAAGTTTGGGAGACACCATCATATTCAATTGGGTTAGTTTACCTGGTACCTAGTTTTTATTTTATAAACACAATTCAGAAAGCTTTTTTAACATGTAGTTATCTACCTATTTAGTAGTGGCGAAGGGTGGAGGTAGGCTGTCAAGATCCGCCATAAATAGTGCACAGTAAACTTTATCATTCATACGTATTTGTTTTCATTGGAATAAGACTACAATAAAATTTACAGATGGTGTTGGTTTGTTTTTAAAATTCAATTAAACCCAGCGAAACCCAACCTATAGTATAACAGATAACAGTTGAAAATATTCGTCTATCTATAAAAATATCTAAAACTATGCAATTCAATCATAGACATAACGTTTGATGTATAGATATAATATTTTTTTATCTATTATAGCTTGGATTAGACGGGGCTTAATGAATTTAAAAAATGAACCAATAATATATTATTATGTATTCTTAATCCAACGAAAACAAATAAGTATGAATGAAAAAGTGTGCATAATTTTGTCATATCGCCCAAAGCAGGGGTCGGCAAACTCTTGGACCAAAGGAACCAAATATGAGTGGCGCAACGTTAAAAAAAATATCAGAGCCATACGTATATTTTTATAAATTAATATGATTTATTTAAATGAATTAATTACATTTTATAATCGTTTATTTATTAAGTGAAGAAGATTTTGCGAATAAAACTAACGTAAATATATGTTTTTATTGTTGAAATTATAAATATATTTTTTACAGAATATGAATTACATACAATTTTTACGCATTCCTTAAAACTAATGTGAACAATGATCTTCTTTGCATTTCTTTGGAGAGATTCTGTATGTTTGGTATGTAACTTGTAGTTTTTAATTTCAGGCGCGACTCCAAATTCTCATCGGTTATTTGGCATCTCTAAATGCTAATTATATTGTTCATGTTTGAAAATGACCTTTCACATACATTTTTTTATTTAGATTCGAATATGAATTGGGAGTGCTATTCCATGTATTAAAAATTGTTGTATCTATGTACCTTATGTAGATCTTTTAGAGTTCTCCACTTGTGTTGTGTAATTAAATTGCATTTTTCTCTCTCCAAATCCTCAATTTTGGTGGCAAGACCTACAAATTTTGAGCTCCATAACTCTTTGCTTGCTAAAATCACCAATAAAATTGTATTTCAAAAGTGCCCGTGTCAATATCAAATGGAGAAAAAATTAATTTGTCGACTTCTGCAATGGGCGGATTTGAAACAACAACAATCATACCTTTTTGCATCAACCATCATGGAGGAGCTCGCGATAATATCATTAAATAATATAATAAGTGTACAAATCAATGACAAAAAATAAAAATAGTGAATTTTGCAAAAGTTTTTGTAAAAATTGGGAATTTGGCAAAGAGCCGCATGCGGTTCGCGAGCCGTGGTTTGCCGACCCCTGACCCAAAGTATACCAAAACTATTATAGTTTGGTTTAGGCAGGGTTTAATTAATTTTTAAAAACTAACCCACACCATCTGTAAATTGTAGTCTTTGTTCAATAAAAACAAATACGTATGACTAACAAAGTTTAATGTGCTCTATCTATGGCAGATCTTAACAGCCTACCTTCACCCTTCGCTACTGCTATTTAGTAAGAAATTATTTATTTATATTATTTAGCAGTGGCTAATAATCTATTATTAATATAGGTAATTTTTCTAATAATTATTTTAATACTGAGCGAAAATGTTATAATATTTATAATGATGAATTTTATTGCGATATTTCTACTTTGAACACAAACTTGGTGGTCGTTCACCTCTCTCTGTTTGCTGTCATGCGAAAACTTCTATCCGTACCAATTTCCTTGATGTTTTTGGCTAAGATTTTCGCATTTTAACTTAGAAACGATTTATATTCAAACTTGTTTAAATTATTTAATATTTAAAAAAAAATATTTCGTCTACAGTTGTTGAAAGAATTCTTAATTTCTTAAAAAGAATTGTTCCATTATTGACGAGGTAAATTAGGTAAATTACCACTTCCGCTAAAACGTGGGTCACATGGGGTCGCACAGACTGGACGTTATCTTAGCATAGTCTATATTACGAGGAATGGCTATTAGCCAATTGGATGCATACAGTGGCCTACGTAACTATAATTAATATGGTGTCCATATGAAAAAGATCACACAATCTCCAGCCCCCTAAAATCTAAATGTATCTAAATATGAAACACTCTAATTATTAGATAATATAGGTAGCCATATGGTTTTAATATGATTTTTATTTTGTTTTACATATAAGATTCGGCATTGAAATAAAATTGTGGATTGATTCATGGATTTATCGATGCATTCTTCAATATTATACAACTAAATCTATACAAATATAATACAAGATTAGTTAGTAAGTTAGTAAGATTACTTATTGTATTATTAACTCACACTTCTCTGTATTTTTATTTTTAAAAACACTTATTTTATGTCATGTCATGAACGCTTTGAATTTATAATTTGTTATGTTCATTATATTATGTAAAATAAATAAATTTGATTTGATTTGATTTGATTTTTTGAATTGACTACATAAATATTGCATATTATTATGGTGTTGTTTATTTTGGGTCACTAATGTCTGAATCACAATTGAAAAATACAAATTTTCTTAACGAAAAGTAAAATAAACCGTAATTTAAATATAAGTTTATATAAATTATGTAATGCCTAATATATTTCACTTTTCGTGAACGAATAAAAATTGTATAAAAAGTGTTGTATAACTACATTTTGATTTGAAATGTTTTGTCCAGATGATCATTTTTATCGCGGATGGAAAATAATATGTGAAAATACACAGACAAACAAGCAGGTATATTTTTGAAGGATTTTTTTACTGTTCCATCGGAAGTAGCGACGCGTTGTCTTGAGGTTTGTTGTTTTGATTAAATCGCGCAAATTTGTGCAGTGTGCACTACTGAAACACCATTTAATTTGAAATAACTATTTACAGGTGTCGATAAAATATGTGGATGTGTCTTGAATTTGAAACAAAAATAACTATACACGTCGTAAAATTGTGTAGTGGCAAAAGTTTATAAAACATTGTACTTATAATTTGTTTGCGGGCATAAATGTGTGTCGGTACTACATGTAGATAATTGATCTGGACTATGCTTAGTGTCCAATAGTTTTGGCGGGAAACAAGAAAGATTCAGAACTAGTCGATAAAACAGTAAATATGTTATGCTATCTACCTATAATTGTTAGGTATATAAAGGTCGATTTATTATTCTTTTAGCCTTAATTTGATATACCTATTATAGATGTTTATCTAGTATGTATGTATAGTGTAATTACAGGCTCAGCCAGATAAGATTAATTTAGTAAGCATCGAAATAAGGACATAGGACTAGGACCTAAGGACTAACTCTTTACTGTCAAACAAAAACTTCTTTTCCACGTCTTATAAATGTGAACTAACAATCCCCTCCATTGCAGCTAATCGCACTTCCGTTTTCAAATTAGGAACGCCCCCAAGTGTATCACTTTATTTTACGCTCCCGTGGTGTATGTATTTGTCAATTTACGTCATTTGAAGCTTTTTATAATAAAAATATGTCTAAAATGATGTTAGAATTATTATTAATAAACTCTTGGTTTATTGCGAACAAGAAAATGAGTCGCATTTAAAAGAAAAGCCAACCCGTTATTTAAAAATGCCTCTAGAACGCGTTGCCGCCATGACATCTACGTCACTAAGAAGACGCCTTGTACATGTGACTACAGCATGGCCCCCACATCCAGAAGCGGGCCCGCAGGCTAGGATTTTTGGCGGGCACCCCTACCTATCGCTAAAGATAAAGGCAGTGTGACGCTCTACAGTAGCGTTTTCCAAATGGTGAACGTGGTGAAATTAATGTGTAAGTATATTTAGTGTTTTTTTGTATAGTTTAATACTTACTTCCATTTAAATAATTATGGAGTTGTTTTTTTTTTTTTTTGAATCATTAATAACCATGTCCTTGCTTTTTCGTACAAGGTGGTTGTTGTTAGTAATTTTGAACAATCACAAACGCCCAGGCTTTGAGAAAAACACATAAATATTGTGTGTCCTGACCGGGAATCGAACCCAGGAACTCTCGGGTGGAAGGCCAGCGCCTTACCCACTGCACCACGAAAGCCGCCATTATGGAGTTGCTGAGTATCGATACACAATTAAAAATTGTATCGTACAACCACATAATTTTAAATAACATTACCTTAGAAAAATAGCGCCGCAGGCGACTTTTTTTACTATTAGAGAGAATTTGTGATATGTGTTTATATCACTTATCTGGTCGAATCGCCACGCCGGGCCCTTCCTGAGCCCGGGCCCCCAGGCTAGTGCCCTGTCAGCCCCCCTTTTGTGGGGGCCATGGACAACAGCGACTTCCTGTTATCGACGATTTCTTGTTGTCAGATAATATCTCCGTTGAGGGTTACATTCATGTCAAAATTCAGCTCCTTACCTCGGAGGACCACCATGTGAAGGTAGGTACAAACTATACTGGAATAAGAAAAGGGTTAAAAATGTTAACTGAGTAACATAACCCACTTCAGTTGAAGTATATTGTATTTAAGTAAACAAAAATGTGTCGCACGCATTAACCAAATATAAAATTATTATTTATAACTTCGCCGTCGATCGATATGTACATTCCAATAAATTTTAATGTTGAATTACATTATGTGAGTGATTGTAAAAATTGACATGCTTCTAAAAGTGTGGTTATTGTACAATTTGGATATTCGACTGCCCTACCCACCCCTCTACGTCTACAAATAGTGACCTACGCCAGTGCCGAACCCTTTCTAAATCACCAGGGGCGGCACGTGATAAACGCAGGATGGACTCAAAAAGTGTGCTCACGGCAGCACAACAGATTGCACCAGTGACGTCTCTAGACAAAATGCCGATCCATTTTTTATAAAGTATTTTTTATCAACCTTTCGTGACTCCAATATCTAAGAAATGTGTTGTATACAAACATTATTCACAAAATATAATACCACTAAATCTAATTTAAATGCCATCTATACCTACTTCAATAGACAGTATTGCGAGTCCACGGTTTCAGATACATTTAAAAATACGCCTGAAAACTTTCAAAACTCGTGAGTGACCGGCAAAAATATTTGGATAATTAATTAATAAGTATGTGTGTACCTACTTATAATTCAAATACAATTCGCAAATCTGCACATATCGGTTCAAATCCTGGGTCAGGCAAATACACATATTGTTTTTCAATGTGTGTTTGGAGTCAGAGTATGGACCCAATAGGTTGAGTAAGTGGCTAACATTCATTTGTCGTAAAAACAAAAATGCGTTATGTAATACAAATCTCTGCGGCCTACGCTGTGGAATCCCATAATATGATCTAGTTAGGATCGAACATGGTCAACAAAATATACATTCTCTATTGGTAATTTTTGAGGACACTCAGTAGGCTTTGTATTTCTTGCGTTTTATGGTCACACCGTCAATCATAAACCAAATCTGGCTTCAAAGCATTGGTATTATGTGCGACTGGCTTTTGCATTTTAATCTGTTCTGTGATTACCGCTTTCGAATTAAGCGTGCTTTAAACGATGCGTTGATATTCTTCGAAGTCTAGACTGCCAATATTTTTATGAATGATTAAAATTTAAAATAACATTATTTGTAAAAAAAAAAACGATACAAAAATAATTATAGTTTTGATTTGAAAGTAGCCATATGAGGAAGGCGTTAAATCAGCTAAAAATCTGCGAAAATCGATGCATCGTCTGGAGCCGTCAGTAGGATGTTAGAGATTCTAGAGGCTCAATAAAATTAATTGAATGGCTATTATGCGAATTCCGGTTTTTTTTTATTGTTGGCAACAATCCATAATTTTATTAATATCAAACAATCATCACTACTTACCTACTAGGTAGTGCATTACTATCAAACAAGTTAATATAAAAATAGTTTTGAATAAATTGTTTGCATCCATGTTGTCCTAGCGTGTGGAGCGACTGTCTTTGAATAAATACGAAGCCGCAGCTGGTCAAAAAATGTATGTTTTTTTCAACGTGTATTAAATTTGTTCATGTGCAAGGACCCGATGGATTAGGAAAATGACTAACAACGATTCCTCGTAAAAAAATCTATTAATTCCATCTCCACTCTGATATAATATGCTCCGTTTAGGATCGAATACAGTAAATAAATTTATTAATTACATAATTTATAAGTGATTATAAATGACCGTCCACCAATTCAGAACATGGTCCTGCCTAATCCGGTGACGATGCGCCTCTCCAAATTATTATTTTCCGTTCTGGCTTTGTATCCAGAGAACTATGTGCACATATTTTATAGAGCTGGCGTTCGACGTTAATTATTTTCATCCTTATGGCATAAGAATGATCTACTTCAGTGGTGTCCAAACTTTATGTTACTACGCCTCCCTTTAAAAAAAAATAATCTTGGCGCCTCCCCCCCTTTATTTCATTAAATAATACAGACACCTTTTTAGTAGTTTTTAATAGTCAACAATGTACTAATACAAAAATGTTTTTTTTTTTAAATAAACAAGGTTTTACTACTTAAATTCATTTTAAAAGTAATTTGTTTTTCATGCGATGAATGTGCTTGTTTATTAGCACAATCAATTTCAAATTCATCATCGTTCATTGAAAAATGGATTCTATCATGGACCCCACATCCTGAAGCGGGCCCCCAGGCCAGGATCTTTGGCGGGCCCACTTACCTATCGCTGAGGTTAAGGGCAGTGTGGTGCTCTAATGTAGTGTTTCCTAAATTATACAAGGGAGTTATCATTTAAGTAAATCAATCATCATATAGGTATCACATCAAATTGCAACGCACAACCACATATTTCAAATATTTAATGGGCTTGACATAAAGCAGCGCCTTACTATTAATAAAATAATGTAAAAGTGCATTAGGAAACTAACCAAGAACTCAGTAAATAGATTTTTGTTTGCTTCAATATATCTCACACAGAAATCATGTAAAAGTGGAAACATAGCGAACTTATTTTTGTTGTAATTTTAATTTCAAAAGCTCAAATTTTTGTTAAATGCCTTCACTTTGTATTTTTAAATCAATGAATGCATTAGTGGTCCTTGCATTGATTTTTCACTCAATTTTTAAAAAAATTCAACCAAACAGAACTAGGACAAAATTATCGTTCCTAAACAAATTTGCCTCAAATTTCAACATTATGATTTGAACCTTTAATTTCATTTTTTCACGAGATAGCCAGCGCGCTTCACAATAGTAGGTAATTATAGAGGTTTCATAAAATTAGTCTCCATATTTTCAGGCAGGTTTGCAAACAACCTTTTATAGGACTGTTTTTTATGTAGTTTATGACTAGCGGCCGTTTTATTAACTATGCATTTGTAAACTGCAAACCTGTGGCTACATTAATTGTGTTAAACTGTTCGCGCCTCCCCTTGCAACACTCCGCGCCTCCCAGTTTGGAAATCGCTGATCTACTTAATCAATAAAAAATCATCTCTATTCCTTCTTTAAGATTAATCGCAATCGCACTGATTGCATATTATGTACATTCATACATATTTATAATAAGGAAAAAATAAAGCTAATTTTTCGCAAAAAATATCGTTCTAACTATAAATGCAAATCTCAGGCCAACAAACCTAATGTTTTCTATGACTCGGTCAATGAGATGGTATGTTTGTCAGTGATAACTTACTGATAACAGATGTGAACAGGGAAATAATGGGAACTGAAATACCTAACGGATAAGGAGAAGCAGGCAACCGCAATACGGGATAAATTTAAACACGTGTCAAGAATACGTCATTCGTCGAATAGTGACAACTGCTCTCGGTTTATGCATTGACGCTCATTTAATATTGGTGTATTACACACACAGTTGCACGACTATAATGCGTGGTTCATTTTCGTAGGATACTCCCACATTCAAAACCCTGCGTCAAATTTTACTGTATTGGTATATATATAGCCTATCGGAATTCTATTTATTAATCTGTTCTGTGATGTGAAGCATTGGGATTTTTTTTATAACTGGAAATGTCTCAGGAGCAGTTACCTAAGATTGAAGTCGCCACAAACTCAAGTGTGCTTTGACTGGGTTAAAGTAAACATGGTAACAAATAAGTGGTCATGGACAAAATATATCTATTCCATGTTTTTTGAGTATGGAGAATTGATTTATGAATGTAAATACATATCCGCAGCAAACAAGTCATACTTATAGCTGATGCCAATTCTAAAGTGACAACATAAAAACAAAGACTTCTTTATATTACTGACATGGCGTATGGAAGCGAGTCGTGGACACTAATTATTGTGAAAGCAGTACTGATCGATATCTTTGAAAGAAAGATTCTGTGGTGGATATAGGTACGGTCCGGTGAGTGAAGGTGGATTTGAGAATTAGGTATCATGATGAATAATTATTATACTACGTGTACCAAGATTCGAATCTCTCCACTAAACTCAAAAACTACCAAGACTAAAGTGGACAGGAGGTGTTCACTGTCCAGTGCATGTTATATACATGTCTGAATGAAAAGATTTTAGTGTCTCATTTCCTTGTCCCGTGATCAAGCTGTAGAGGAATTTGGAAAAATGAAATATTTAAAAGAAGCATGTCTTGCTCTGCCGTGTCCTCAGGTAAGTGTCATCTGAAACTCTGAAAGTCAGGGTTTGAAATTGATGAATCTAAGATTCTAATGAGTAATCGGAATTATTTAACTAGGTAGCTAGGTACTCCGTACGACGCAACAAATTTTTCAAATGACTCAAACTTGGCCTTGGTTGGTATCAAGTCGGCGTGGCCAAATCGACCCGTGTGTGAATGAACTCTGGCAGTCAGCTGGACACGGCTATGCTGAGATGAGAGGATGGAGAACGGTACAAGAATCCTACTCAACTTTAATTAATGGAGAAAGGCACCAGCGGAATCAGAATCAGATTAAAGCTGGCTGGGCAAAAGCAGTGGATGAGGTCAAAGTTTGAATTGAGATGTAGCACCAACGGAAGACGAAGAAGAGACGATTATTACAATGTTACATGAGTACATTGTAATATTCGTCGGTGTTTTGTAAAAAGGGCGAATCAACCACTTTGGCGAAATCGAGATTTTAATGAAAATACAATGTGTACCCCACTAGCTTTGTTGTGTACAAACGGCGAATTCGTATCTCCACAGGAAAGCACTTAAAAACGATAATTGACTAAAATTAAATTAATTAAAATAACGAATAAAAAGCGAATGTGACATATTAGGCCTTTTAAAATATTATATAATAATGCCTATTATAATGTCAGTATTCTTTCTTAGCTATATTATAAACTTGTTAGATATTTATAATCATCCACAGGTCATAAACAAATAAATGTCAAATAGTTAAAAATCCTCCTCCTGTAAAATAGCATTTTGGTTAATTCGCCCTTTTTACAAAACAACGACGATGTTAGTGATTCTGCTACCTAGTTATAATGAAAACAACGTGTATGAAAAGAAACGGGAATCCGTGTCTATGGTCGATAAATGTTAATGTTAAAAGACACCTAAACATTTTTATGATAACAGTGCGTGGGAGAGAAAAAACTACGCCCGTGAGAATTATAATATTATTGTTCTTTTCTATTTACCAGCGGTCGGAAACATTACAAAAATTATAAAATAATAAAACACTTTGAAACATTGAATATAAGAATATCATGGGTATCTATTAATTTAAGTGCAATTAATAGGTTTTTCGTGTATATCGTATAGCTATAGTATGATAAATATGATTATTCCGCTAGTAGACGACGATCGCTGAATGCTGTAATCCAGAGTTAGGTACTTACTACTTACCATAAAGTAAAGCTTCTCAATTGGTGTGCCACGGGCACTCAAACTATTGTTTAGCGTTTATAATAGACGATGGGGCGTAAAATTTCTTCATTGATATTTATAACTCTTTCAGGCATCGACCCAGGCATAAATTATTATTGTGTTCTCTTAAACAAGCGCGAATATCGCATTGGAAAGATAATAAAATTGATTATCTAACATTTAACCAGATGTAATAATTTTAAATGGCGGTCAAATAAAAAAAAAACTGCTCTTAGGTTAGGTTAATTATTTTGTTAGAAGGGGAAGACAATATAATTAGGATAGTACCTATGCCGTGACATATTGCCATATAGGTACATTAAACGGACGCTTAGGTACCCAAAAAACCGCTGTGACAACGAACCGGGTAAAATCTGGGGATTTTAATGGAGATAGGTTAGTCCTTCATCCAGCGGTAGATATACCACATGAGGGTATTAATTGTACTACCTATTTGATTAAAATACGAGGGTGGGTCAATAATTCCTTAGAAAAAAGCATTAAAACAGTTTTTATTTTTGTATTTTTTTTTATTTCTCAACATAATCTCCTTGGAGCTCAATACACTTGGGTAGACGTTTCTTAATTTTTTTTAAACCGTCAGAAAAATAAGTTTTCGGAAGGTCCTCAAAATAAGCATTTGTCCGATCGATGACTTCTTCATTTGAAAAAAAACGTTGTCCACTTAGCCATTTTTTTAAGTTTGGGAAAAGGAAAAAGTCACTGGGGGGTAAATCTGGCAAATACGGTGGGTGGTCGACCAATTCGAACTTCAATTCTTCAATTTTAGCCATTGATCGTAAGCATGTGTGAACACGGGCATTGTCCTGATGAAATAGGATTTTTTTCCTGTTTAAATGAGGCCGTTTTTCTTCAATTTTGTTTTTTAGCTGGTCCAATAAAGATGCATAATAATCCCCTGTTATTGTTTTTCCTTTTTCCAAATAGTCAACGAAAATAATTCCACCTGCATCCCAAAATACAGTAGCCATAACCTTACCAGCTTATTTTACGGTTTTCGCCTTCTTTGGACATGGTTCGCTTTTCGCAATCCACTGCTTTGACTGTTCTTTCGTCTCGGGAGTATAGTGGTGTATCCATGTTTCTGTCGGGACTAGCATGGAAACTCACCATTACATATAAATTATCATAATATATTTAAGTATCTAATAATATTTGTTACTATGTAAACTAGTTGATAAGAAAAGCGTGTTGGCATGATTCATAATCTGACTGACTGCACACACTGGCAGGTCAGTCAACTTTCGCAGCAATTTGCAAGACATCAAATTTCATCATAAACACATTTGCTTTCTTGATAAATTATAATTATTCACAATAATTATTGAGCAACATTGTAACAAGTATGCGTTAGCAGCATTTCCGCGGCCTTATAAGGTAATCAGGAAATGTGCCAACTTATCAGATTTGCTCGTACTTAGTAAACTCACAGTAAACAAGTGACATGTGGTCACCGGTCAACGCCCTGACCTCAGATAACCTTTCTTTGTTATAATTTCTATAAAAGCTCAAAGCGGGGCGAATCTGATAACACACGTCGTCAAATCTTTGAAACACATAGTCGAATCTCTGCTCGTCGCTCTCGGTTCAACTTTTCTCATATCCACACGCCTTTATAATTTAACTTTATCAATTTAACTGTAATTCTAAATATATTGTCTGTAAGAATTGTTCAAGTATTGTTGAGGAGAATAAACTGAGATTTACTCAAATACGCATCTACCTTCGATCCATTGAAGTCCAGCTACCTACCTCATCCTCACACACACCTCCTCGGATTGCGTTGCATGAGCGACAACAGGGCTTTAGAGGCCACCACCCTATTGCGTTTATTGTCGACTGTGAGCAAACGCGGCACCCATCTTGCAGAAATTTTTTTCATGCCCAATTTGTCATGTAAAATAGAAATGACGCTACCTTTTGAGATCCCTGTAATCTCAATTATCTCACTCAACTTTAATCTTCGGTCACTTAACACCATATCGTGGATTTTATTGATCATTTCTGGTGTAGTCACCTCTACAGGACGTCCTGAGCGTGGTTCATCCTTTGTTGATGTACGACCACGTTTAAATTCATTTAACTAGTTATAAATAGTTGCAAGTGAAGGAGCAGATATGCCGTGAACTAAATCCAACTCATTTTTTATTACCTTTGCTGTTAACCCTTTTATATTAAAATGTTTAATAACAGCTCTAAACTCAATTTTCTCCATTTTCCATTTTTCCATTTTCCACAAGCAAATTTTTTTTTTAAATGTACGAGAAACACACAACAACCCGACCAATCTGATTGAAACTTCGCAGCATACTGAATCGGTAGTGCCGCTGCATGAAAACAAACCGCTTACAGTACTAGTCGCGCCACCTGTCGGCTTTTCTAAGGACTTATTGACCCACCCTCGTAGCTTGCATGGTTTATTTTTATCGCTTTAGTGATCCAGTAGCAGTCGCGAAAAGTACATGGAAGGTGGTGACTTTAATTATAAAATTTGATTCATATTACGTAACTACATAGTTAGGTTTGTGCATGTTTATGTACATATTATTTGCATTAAAATAATGTAGTATTTTTTAATTAAATATAGTGGGTGTACATATTTGTATTCATATTAATGCAAATATATTTAAACAATGATTTTAACTAGGCATATTATTTTTTTTTACAATAATTACAGCTAGGTTTCAAATCAAACGTTTACAGCAGAAAAATAAAATCACCGTCAGACTCCGATATTTGACTATTATTATTTATATGCAATAATTCTCTTGTTGCAAACATACGGTTTTATTTTTATGGGTATCGAAATTCTATATGTATTAAATATATTACTGCCGTATTTAAATATTCACACAGATAAACATTGACACCTATTATGTCTAGCCCTAAAGCCCTAATTATTGTATTTTGGTGGGTAATAATAATAAATTATCATAAGAGTCTTCAGAAGTCAATACGAACATTAAATGTTATATAGGTATTATCGTTTGCTATCGAATTTTCGACTTTGGAAAGAGCTAAATAATTGCTTAACAAGGTGTATTCGCGAATGTCTTGTAGTTATATAATCAAATTGCCACTGGTGAAGTTAAAACGCAGCTGAATTCAATCAATTCAGTGTGCACGTGGGCAGTCCGCATATAAACGAGAACCACTCAATATACACACGCATTTTACGCGTGCGTACAACGCATGCGCACAACGTACAAGGAAGATCCCGCGTAAAATCAAATTTCCCTTTTCGTGATTTAATTATTGTCATTGAGTTCTCCCCCTATTATTAATTCACGTTCGTATAATTATTGATGATATTGTTATATTATGTTCACTATATTATATTTTTTAGTACCTTCTTGTGGTGGGTTACATATTAATTGCTTTACATACTACGACTATCTTAACTGCTAAACCCTATTTCCAGAGCCACATCAGGACGATCAACCTGCTTGAATGATTTCAGTATATTAAAATTAGGAATACATATTAGTACATTACATTTACATTTGGAATTATAAATATGTATTACTTATCTTATATTCGTTTCTCTAACCCACCGGTTCCTAACCCAAGAGATCGCAAAGAGTAAGTTGTGTAGGGGCGTAGTTTCAGTACAACAATTATTGATAAAATTATAATAGACTTATAAATTACTTACTTATCCACGGTGGAAGAAAAACTGAAATATTTGACAGTAAACAAAGACTAATTATTAAGCCAACAAGCATGGAAATGTTTATTTTATAATTCTCTTTAATGACGTTATTTTGAAAAAGTGGTGGAAATTTTGGTAAGTATATTTATAGGTCGGAAGTAATTTAACTATGATAAAATGGGGTCGCGACCTGGAAAACTTGGGAACCGATGGCTTAAACAGTAATCTATTGCTTATGTGTGCTTTTATAATTAAAAAAAACGATTATTTCGATTTAATTTAATTTTAAATAAATTACAAACCGGATACAAAGCAAGCACAGTAAATCGTGAATGACAGTCATTACCTTTCCGGTGTTGTTGTAGTACGAATCATGAACTACCGGCCACCAATAAATTATTATTTTGATGACGTTATTGTACTGATAAAAAAAAAGATTTTGTAGATTTGTGGAACCGTGTACGTTTCGGAACCACAGGTTTCGAGTCTCTGCTGTTTTATAGAAATAGAAGAATAGGTCGGTAATATATAATTTAAGGCGTGTTATGTAACAAGGTAACAGTATAATTTTTGCTACGTATCTACTGACACATTCTATTTGGTTTGAATATTCTACTAAACATAAAGAAAATGCATTGAACACATCGTTTATTAAACACCAATCTATATAGTATGTACCTACTGAATTTATCGCATTACATTATTTTTGTGTAATTATTATAAATTAAAATACAAAGTTATAAGTCACTTATAACACTTATCAGTATAACATTAAAATGCTAACATCATTGTGAATGCAGTCGATTATTGAAGTACAGTGGCGGAACTGCGTGGTGCATATAGTGCTATGAGCCCATTTTAAATGCAAACGCATGATCACAATATAATATTGTAATATTTAAAAATATATATTAAATAGGTAAATTCTAGTTACACTATCCGATCATTCTTAGGTAAAACTTTTCGCTAAATGTAATGAAGGTGGCTCAATTGCATTATAATTTCTTACATTATTTAGATTTTTTGCAATTCATTATTGTGTTCATCTAAAAATTCTAAATATTGATTGCTTAAAAAAAGCTTGTTTTACGCTTGTAACCAGAGCGTTCGGAGCAGGAGCACGGAGCAATGGGGTTTTAGTGGTTTTACCCGGAGCACCGAACATTTGCAGTGCCCCACTGCTCCGGATGTTTTTTTATGAACATATTATTTTTGACACTGTGCAACACGAATTATTTGAAATACGGCAACAGTGCCGAGCAGTGACGTTCCGTGGGGGTAGGCAGATTGAGCGTCGCTTGGGGGCGGTAGTTTCTCGAAGGGCGGCAAATCGAGGAGAATCATTTGGTATATATAAACAAAGGTAGCTAAAATTATTTTGTTTACATGCCTACAATAATAGCATAGGTACTTAGTAAAAATGGTGTGGAAATAATAAATCTGTGTATTGCTAAATTTAATGGTACAAACTAAATGTGTGTAAAATACGAACCACGTAGAACCTCAAACTCAGATTTGGGTATATTTATTCCCTTTTTATATCTAAATTTAATTTTGTATGTATTGGTGGTAAGTACCTATATATTTTGTTAGTAATGTATCCATACAAGAGATTTATTAGATATTGGAGTCATGAAAGGATGATAGAAATACAGTATAAAAATGGGGCGGCATTTTGGCGATGCCTAGGGGCGGCATTTTGTCTAGGGACGTCACTGCTGCCGAGTGATAAATAACCTCCCTTTTTTGACAGAAGAGGCAGATAATGAAAGACGGTTTGCTGTCGGTTTAGTGTAATAGAATTAATAATGAAAAGTACGAATAATAAACCTTATTTAAAAACTGCTTGTCTTTTTATTTTTTAACATTGTTATAACATTGTCATACATATACAATACCTATTAAAACATTGTACCGGAGCGTAGAAGACCCTGGAACGGAGCAACTCAAAAAAAAGTCCTCTCCAACCCTCTGCTTGTAACAAGATAGTTTTTATATCATTACCGCCCCGGCAAAAACATCTGAGAGGATGATTAAAAGTATCCGTTTAAAATCAAAGTCGAGAGCTACTTTTAGCTCTTTCTTCAAATATTTTCATCAAGAAACTTCCAAACGTATTTAAAATGATATTTTGTAATGCATCGTATGTTATTATAATGTATGTAATATCGTATGTTTATCTTTTTAAAAAAATGCTGTTGTTCAAAATGTTCCGCGATATGATATTATGCAAATCGCTCTGGGTGGCAACCCATAGGTTAAGAAACCCTGGTGTAACTATTTGATGCTGAATAGAAGCAAGATGACGAAGATGTCGATACGCAAAATGTGTAGGTAGAGTTGGGTATTTCCCGACAAAATCTCAATCTCGAGATTCGGGATTTCCCGAAATGATGAAATTATGAATTCTCGAGATTCGGGATTTCCAGAAAATAATTCTCGAGAATTCCCGAGATATCGGGAAATTTAAAAAAAAACCTGTAAAATCCTAAAATCAGTGTAAAAACAGACAAAAAATATGATTTTTTTTATTTATTTAAGACAAACAAAACAGAAGTAGGAAAACAAAAATAATTCAAAACATTACTTTCAATCGCTGCGTCTGACAATCGCATACGCTTTTGAGACACAAAATTCTCTGATGTTGCAAAAATTGCGCTCATTTTGAGTCGACGTTGGCTTAATTGTGTTAAATGCCCCGATCAGTCTTTGAACGTTTTGTGTTTTATGTCCACTTTTTCATATAGAAAATCGTTTTTTCAAATATTATTTGATAATAAAGAAATCCCGAATCCCGAGAAAAGATTCTCGAGATCCGGGATTTCCCGAAATGTTAAAAATTTCAATTCTCCGGATTCGGGATGGGAAATCTCGAAGATTTCTCGAGAATTCCCGAAACCCAATTCTAGGTGTAGGTACTAATGGGATTGGGTCTACCTTGATTATTCCTTATTTTGCACGATTACAAACATTGTAGTCATACATAATTTGAAAACACTTCTGAGAAATATAATATAACCATAGAAAAAATCTTTTTTTTTAAATACGACACCCTGCAGAATTCGAATCTGCGTCTCTTGGGAATCGCGCCCACGTGCACTCACCACTATTATATGATATGTATCTTATCTAATTGAGACGAATTTTAACAAATGGTTCTTACAATACTGTCTGAAGCTCTTTCTTTTTAAATTAAAGTAGGCATTGAATAGGTAACCTTAGTGTCTAGACGTCACGTATGTTGTTCAATAAAAAGAATGTTGCAGTCTTAAATCTTGTGAATTATTCGTTGAATAAAAAATAGGTAGTTTTTAATTGAGTGAGTTGTGTATATTTGTGAATTCTCGTGGAATATCGGTATAAGCCAGTGTTGCCATATTTTTCTATGTTGATTATAGTACGGCGTAAGGCGTAAAAATTATAGTATTTCTAAAAAATATATAGTACAGGAACATTTTTCGTCTTGAATCCTTTAAAATTATAGTATTTTGGTATATTTGGCGTAAAATTATAGTATTTTACATTTTTCGCGAAATCAAAATTATAGTATTGTACTATAATTATGGTACGGTTGGCATCACTTATAAGCCTTCGGAACCTGGTTGGAAATCACTGATGTATGTAATGCATTTGCAATTATTGAATTATAAGTGGTAGCTTGGCCTAGAAAATGCTAGTTTAAAATTAGATACATAGCTATACAGTATACACTAATAACAATAACACATAATATGTATTGATAGGTTGATATAACAATAGCGGCTGAAGTTTTGTTATTGTTTTAATAATAGTTTCTTTCAAAAGAAAACGAAAATGATTATACAACGAATGGAGATAATCAACAGTAACATCTAGAAAAGAAAGTGAATTTCATATAAACATGTTATAAGATTGGTACCCATAGCTTATGTAGCGATTACACCACAGTTCGAGCTCGTAAAAAAATGTTGTATTCTCCAATATTAATTCTTGTTGCTTGCAGTGGCGAACTATATATCTATCCACACTTGTGCGCATTTAATTAAAACTCTGTTCCAACGTTCAGCGAACTTATTCATACATAAGGCGGATATCGACGGTAGTTTATCATACTTATGTATTGAGGTTAATTGTTACAAGTTAACCGTCTAAACTGTCATGGCTGTGTTAACTTTTAGAGCGAGATAGACAGTTTAGAGTGTTTAGACGGTTACTCTTATTGTAACAATTAACCGCCTCAATACATAAATATGATAAAGTGATAACATTAATTATCGATTTAATTTAATAAAACGCAATTTTTTCTAGTATTTTTTTCACTTTTTATAAATAAATCTGGACTGGTTTCGTCCGCCTCAGAAGGACATCAAAATAAATTCAAAAGGTGACACAATTAATCTACCAATACATTGAATTATCCGTCCAATAATAGTTTGTCAATAACAATTAAATTAAAATTAATGAAATTAGATATTATTGTTTCATACAACATTATCAATAATACAATGCATTTTCACCATTATAAATTGTCAATTAA
This sequence comes from Rhyacophila brunnea, assembly GCF_057557595.1. Classification (NCBI taxonomy): domain Eukaryota; kingdom Metazoa; phylum Arthropoda; class Insecta; order Trichoptera; family Rhyacophilidae; genus Rhyacophila; species Rhyacophila brunnea. Next base: position 17,870,360 of record NW_028232796.1, on the reverse strand, counting down.
CACAATAAAAGAAAATATTTATCACTTAAGTTGTCGATAGCCGCCTTGTGTATAAAAAAGACCCACAGTTCTGATTTTTAACGCCGGGGGTAGTTCACCACAAACCATAGATTGAATGCGCTAGGCGCATTCCTTCAACTTGGCGTCAAGCAGTGTTGCCATCTTTTTATAAGCTGAATATTATAAAAAAGTTAAAATTCAATAATTATTTCTGAAAACAATGTATGGGTAGTAGGTACGCACAGCATTCTTCGTTATTGTATGTTTGACTTATTTACTTCAAAGTTATAGTATAACTTCCTATTATATAATTAATTTGTTGTGGAAAGTTGAACAGAAATTGACTGGTGATGTAACACGTGCGCTAGTGCTTGCGTCACTAAAAACTGCGACCATGAACTGGTTTGAGGGGAGCCTATGCGCATGCATCACGCATGTAGTGCGACGCTTTCGTCTAGTGCACAAAAACGCACCAAGGTGGACAAGATTTAAGAAGGATTGGCACGGCACTACTGCCATCTTATTCGAAGCTTATGACATTGAGTAGTTATGAATTATTATGAAATATGATACTTAATACAATGTTTTAACTAAATAATATGTTACCTACCCAGTAGGTACCAGCTTCCGATTTCTAAAAAACTATACCAAGTAGGTTGTAGAGGTGAGTTGGAAATACTGTCACCAGTTTGTGTACTCAAGTTTCGGATGAAACTACCCATACTAAGTATTTGTGGCCCAATAAACTTATTCCAAAAACTTGTAATAATATCACCGCGAGTCGCTGTTCTGTGTACTCGCCAGTTGGTAGACTTTCAACACTATTGACATTAAATGCGCACGAACGAAATATCACTTAAATATACGTATATTTTATCTTATTAGTCTATTGCGTTCAAAAATATGAATAATAATAGATCATAAATTTTGTGTCGCAGCACAGTGGTGAGATGACGCACATGCTTATGCTTGTTATATACCGCTCAAAACATGTTTAAAATTTAAAAAAAAGTCACTGTTATTCATTTTTTGTTAACAATAATATTGTAACCTAACAGAAAAACAACTCATAAATTTAAAATTTTATAATAAATGTGACTTTTCGACAAGCGGAGCTCAGCGTATTTTTAGCGATTATATTGAAGCCGAAACACAGTCTGAGTTCCCTGAGCCGATACGTATTTTAAAATACTAATAATATGGAGTTGGTTTTAGTTTCAGTTGAGTATGAAACTTTTGTCACATACGCACGCCAAACGATCTATATAGTATTCCAAATACTAGTAAGTATTTTGGAACAAGTTTATATACTTACTAAGTATTTTTTTATACTGGTAGTAAGTATACTTAGTCTTCAAAAACGACCAGTTTTCTCATCTCTATTAGGTAGGTACAGAGAATATTTTTTGTTTTGAATCTTTCAAAGTTATACCTACTTAGTATTTTTGACTTATTCGCTTAAAATTATTGTACAACTGACTATTATAAGTACATTTTTCGCGAAATCAAATTAAGTATAGTATTGTACTATAAATTATAGTGCTGTTCTCAATACCCAATCCCAGATCTCCCTCCTCACATATTTTGTTGTCATCAAATAAAAAAATACCATCAATGAATGGTGTCCAGCAATGGTATAAGAAATGGTCTTAAATATTAAATGCCGTACGGAGATAACCAGGCTGGTTATTTATGGATTATTGGACTTCCCTGTTCATAACTGACCACGGTGGTTATATTAGGTCAAGCTCTATCAGTATATCTCTATCAGCTTGACCTGATATAATCCCATATAAAATCTCAGAATACCGATCACTCTGGGAGTGTCTCCAGCCCAGTCGTCGGTTGAAAGGGAAGAACTTCTCAACCTAGGTCTTACTCATGGCCTCCACATCCTGAAGCGGCCCCCCAGGCCAAGATCTTTGGCTAAAGGCAGTCTGGTGTTTCACGTCAAATAAAATTTAGTGTAATTTTAGCGATTTTTTAACACATGGAATTATAGTGTTGTTGAGTATTATCTAATATTTACAACAACCAAAAATTGCATCGCACAACCATATTTTTAAAATAGTAATAACTCCAAAGCAAAATAGCGCCGCAGGTGACTTTTTTTTTTACTATTAGAGCAAATTTGAGTTGTGTGTTTATCGCATTTATCTGGTCGACCCGCCACCCTGAGCCCTGGCCCATAGGCTAGAGTCCAGTCAGCCCCCGCTCTCATCACCTATTTCAAATTTCAAGCAGTTTACATCTTATGTCGAACGAGAAAACCTCTTCTTATCAAAGCTTGACCATAACAAATTTAAATCAGAATAGGAATCACGTAAACGCATATCCACGGAGTTCTAGAGCGGTGCTCAATAATGATAGGTAAGTGTGAGTGTGTACTTTCCGAACTATGTAGTCATGACGTAGTGTGTCGCATTTGGTCATCGTACGTCAAAAATCCCATACATAAACAGAAAATGCAGTTCGCAGCGTATTGTACACCAGTGGTTGTAGTTAGTAGGAATAATAAATCTTTCGTTATAAATTTAAAAAAAATCGCCAGTAAAATGCAAGACATAAAGACATTAGGTACATAGGTACTGGTATTTACTTATTTTATTTTTAACGCATATATTTTTATAACACGCCACTGGAAAATTAAAAATAGGTATGTAGGCGGGTAGGTAACCAAGCTACTTAAACTTAGCTAAAAACTGGTATATATTTTTTGAATAAATGGAATTATGCGTACCTACCTAATAGTTTTTTTTTCAAAATACCTAGGTACCTACTACTTGCTAATTATTAACACTCGACTAATTTTATATTATTAGGATTAATAATGCCCGATGAATCATTCAAAACGATATACCTAGCACTATAATACTAGGTAGGTACCTAAATAGGTTGTATAGTTTTACCAACGTAAGTTCGGAATGAGTCATCACGACTTCTAAAAAGCGAGGGATAGTACAATATACTTTCAACAATGTGACGTATTTAGACAGGGAGGTAAAATAGCAAACTATTTTATTACGAAGTTGTGACGCCATTTTTGGCGAACAGTTATCATATTATTGACAAACTTCTAAAGAACACGATTAGTATAATAATATTTTGTAGAATATTGCTGTGTATTATATAAGTGCGACAATAATTATTATTGTATCTCAGTTTATTCTAGCTGGCAATGCCAAACTATACTAAGTCAAGGATTGCAAATAATTATTACTGAAACAGTACTAAAGTTATAAATAATATTGTTGACGCAAATATTTTAATATTCTGGCCTCGTTAAAATAATAATTATGTTGGTATGTTTGTATTATTAATAATATTATGAATGTGTGCAGATTTCACAGTGATTTAATTTTTAGTATCTTCAGTCAAAGTATAAAATCACATTCGACGGCTGGCTAAAAACGACGTCAAAATTTGTCGTCATTAGACGCCCTCCAGACGTTACGATTTTTTTGGTCCGACATACTAGGTATGTATACCTAATATCTAGTATAATAATTATTATTTTAGTCTACAGTTAGCCTAACCAAATCTAGTGTTGCCTACAGGCGTTTCGAAGTTGTTGGTTGATTCTTGGCTCCGCGAACAGATGCAGCCATGCGAGTCCATACCCACTGGCGATTTTCCATGAAGCCGTAGCAACAGTCAGAAAGTAAAAAAAAACTTTTAATAAATGCATATTTTTGCGTCAAAACAATTTATATTGAGATATCTTGAAATGCTTGATTTATAAAATGATTGTTTATTTTTTTTATAATGGTGGTTTATTGCATTGGCATTTTTTTGAAAAGGGGCCTTCAAACCTGTCTGTGCCGTCACTCTCGATGTCATTTATTTTATTGAAAAACAAATAATTGCGATCGCTCTAGCAGTGGTACCTATTTGCAATTAATGTAAGAAAAAGAAAAAAATGGCTACATAGAACGAGAACAGTATGTATCCACAACCAACATAGTATTCACCCGATGATGACCAATACAAACCAATCACCGCCGATCAACCAAATCTCAGGGCTCGAAATGGACCGGAACGCACCGCAGCGCCGTTCCGGTTCATAAAATCCACAAAATTATCGCTCCGTCTCGTGGAAATATTAATTTGACCGTCTGAGCTAGATAGACACCCTTATTTTTATAAATCACATTTACAATTAATGTAGTATAGTATAATATAGTTGATATTTTCGTAAAATTATCGAGCGCTCCGGTTCGTAAAATATTCCATTTCGAGCGTTGCCAAATCTACTGCTTGGCGGGCGTTTTACACTTACAGAGGTGCCACGTGGTGATTTTTATTAAATAATATTTATACTGCGAATCTTGTGAGTAAACCCAATACCTATAGAAAAAAAAACTGGCTACATAAGTGTTGCGTGGTATTTTTATTAAATAGCTGAGGGGGCACCAATTTTATGGAATTATTGAGTCGGGAAATCCCTATTATTCGGTGCTTCAAGTAAAACTTTTCATAATAATAATTACTAACATGAAACTTTAACAAGTCGTTTTTCGACACCATTGAAAATTAATTTTAGAATAGAAAATTGGTGACATCCCGCGAGGGTAAGCAAGTTATACGTTGGCGGGGTTTATTCTTATAGTTATAGGGGCGGCCCCCACATCCTAAAGTGCCCCCCCCCCGGCCAGGATATTTGGAGGGTCCCCCTACCTATCGCTTAGTTTAATAGCATGTGTAATGCACAACATAAGCGTTTTCAATATTGTGTTAGTAAAAGAAAGGGCCGATTTGTTGTGGTTTTAATACATCTACTTGAATTATGGAGTGTGTTTATCTCATATATCCGATTGACCCGGCACGCCGGGCCCCTGGGCTATAGCCCTGTCAGACACCCCCCTTGTGGGGGCCATGGGGGCGGCACATTATAAACGGCGGCTAATGAAGGAACGGATCCAAATAATATGACAAATTTAGGGAGCAGTAGCAATTTTCCATGAAGCAGACGATGCAGTTGCTTCATTAGCATTAGAGAGTACTTACCTATAGACATCTTAGTTTAAAAAATAACCGTAGCTTAAAAATTCCTGACAATCTTTACAACTATTACAATAGTTGTATTGTAATAGGTGCATATAATGGCGGTTTATAGACAATTTTCACAAGGGTACCTGTCAGCGCCACAGACATCCACGTATCTAAAACCATCAAAGTTAGAGAGGATGTTTCGTTAAAATGCTCTAATTCTCAGTAGATGGTGTATATGTAAATTTGCCCGAAAATTAATAAAATATGTAAGTAGGTACAGAACGAATTTTGGAAACAATTTGAAACTAAATATAAAAGGGGAAATGATGGCACTTTGCCTAGGGACGTCACTGCATAAAACAGTTAACTTATATTAGAAACCTCAACCAGAGGAGTAGCCTAAATTTTCCGTTCTCCGACTTCAGGCAAAAACCATTGCTCCACTGCCAATGATACAGGCTTCACTCTAAATCCTTGGTTGAAATACAAAGAGTTCCTGTGTAACACCTTTTATTACATTATTATGGTAGGTACCTACCTACTTACTTTATATATTATGAGTATTATGACCATACTATTTTATTGGGTATGCAATAGATTTGTATTGAATACCTAATAAAAGGTATTTTAATAAAATTTATTAGGTAATAACCGACAATGTTTTTTGGCACTCTTGGCAGAGGAAGGACATAATGTTATTGTTCTGGCATTATATACGGCCACGATGAAATTACTTTGCATTGGTGTTGTGTCTTTTGAAAGGTACAACTAAATGAGTCCCCTGCATTGCCACAAGAATCTGACACCATTCTACCTACTTACGTTATTAGTCAGGTATTTATTACCTATTTTTGATATAATATAGATAGGTATCTAATTCTGTTAATAACTTTAAACTTTGCTATGAACGCATCAAGTGTTTTATTTGACCACACAGAATATTGCAAACAAAAGATACATATTATTTTAAAAGACACGTTCTTTTTTTAAATCCTTTTTTAGTTCAAAACGAACTATGCATGAATGTGTGTGTGTATGTATTTCTATGTGTGCGTTTGTTTGTGATCAAATAATATCATAAGTCAGTGTGTGTGATTTGTGAACGTGTGCGTGAATAAAATCTCATAACGCGTTCACCTTCCCAGCATTGCATACTTTTGAGTGTAGGGAAATTTACAAGAGTTAATCGATGGCTGATTGCATGAAAAAATATTGATCGCGCTAATATTAAGCTAAGAATACTTTGTACTGGTAATGCAACAGCTATATAAACACGCAGTCGATAAAAGTTTATCTGTATATTGAAAAATAATATTATCTCTAATCTTTCACAATTTAGCGTTGACCTCCTTTGAATTACCCTTTACCGGTAAATACAGCATATGGAAACATAATTCACTTACGTTATGTATATATCTCTCTTTCTTTTCCGCGAAAAATATTCACATGAGGCTGATTTGTAAGATTGTAATAACGCGTATCTAAGCAATACCAGTTTAATTTATTTTTCTTGGCATGAATGTTGCCACTAAATAATAAAATAATCGTATGTTTTTAGTTACTATAAAATTGATAGGTACCTAATTACAAATCACTCAAAATTATATGACACTGTACCTATATAGCTGTTTTTTTTTAGAATAATTAATAATAGTAATGTCATTGCTTTTTCGTACAAGGTGGTTTTTAGTAATTTTGAACAATCACAAATACCCAGGCTTTCAGAAAAACACATAAATATTGTGTCCTTACGGGGCATCGAACCCAGAACTCTCGGGTGGAAGGCAAGCGCCTTATGCATATAGCTATTATTAGGGTACCTAGTAAATTAATTATAAAATAACTATTTTTTTGTGAAGAGATCACTGTGAAAAAAAAACTTATTAATTAACGACACGTCATTAAAAGTTTTATAATGTATGTTATAAAAGATTGTTAGTATGAATAAATTAGTAAAATTCCAATGTTACAACTTACAACCGAAATTAATAGCTAACGACAAAAAAACTAAATTGATGGATAATAATATTGTAGGTAACTATTATGAAAATATTATAGCCAATTAATATGTGTCATTGTAAGTATATTTTGTCATCGATTACGTCATTTTCATCTATTAGTAATTACAATATAAATAAATATTGCGAATTCTCTGCTGGAAAACACCAAAGCAATGAAAAACTTTACGAGGATGATAGGAGGTATTGTTATTGCAACATACGGCAATGATTTTGTAAATGATATAAGTTTATGAATGTTTCTCTCTTTTACTGATCAGAAAATATGAAATGGAAGTAGTTTTTCTTTAAATATATCAATAAATTTTATTATTCTAGCAATTATGTAAACAGTGACTGGAAAATATTATTATATTATAGGTACCTACCTTACCTAGTAATAATTGTTATTACCATACAATATGACGTAGTACCTACCTATATAGTTTGTGATAATGAAAAAATGTTATTAATTATTATTATTAGTATCATGAAATACTTATGGATTAAACGAATTACACATATTATTTTATGAGTCATTCAAAAGAACAAAAATCTATCTAATGGAAAATTAATAAATAAAATAGTTTGAAAAATGAAGTAGGTGGGATAAAATAGTTATTGATATTACGGTTTGTTTTGACTATTATATTATGACTAATAATTTTATGACTTTCTAAATAAAGTTAAAGTCTGTCATTTTAATATATTATGATTGTTTTGTAAATAACCGAAATTTAGTTTAAAACACTTGTATTTACTCATGTGGTCTGTCTGGGCAATATTACTTTTCATTATGATTATGTAATAAAATGAATTATTTTCCAATAGAAATTAAATTTGAATGGTAGGTAGGTACCCATCACACAATCTTTTTGGATTCACCGCATTTTCGTGATTATAGGTAGGTACCTACTACAAAAACGTAGGTATTAAATTTTTGTTGTAATATACGAGTGTACAGTAGTTGGTACACAGTAGGTATATGAATTCAAAATTTTATTAGAGTAGGTATAATATTATTAGGTATCATGAATAATCACAATACATAATAAATAATAATTATTGATGTATACCTATAAGTATGACGTGTCAAACTCAAATTTGAAATTTATGAATTACAGTATTTTTAACAATTACTTTAGTGATTTGTTATAAATTATGTATAATCACCCGTTTCACGATAGCTGAATATGACATAGGTATTTTATCAAAATATTATGGCAAATATGGGTTGGCGCCTGATATATCAGTTTTAGATAAATTGACTACCACAATCGGTTTCATATGACAACATTTTTGAATGCTGCAATACGGTTATTTCAATATTTTTTGCTGTAAGAAGAATATAAATGATTTAAAGGTTTTTTCGTGTTTTTTATTTATTGTTTAAGATGTATTCAGAAAATTATGTAATGATCAAGTATAATTTTGTTGTAATCAGTACGGTTGGCAGTATTTAATTCATTGCATCTGGAAAGGTGGCACGCTGTAAAAAGTATCGATTACCTCGAGATTGTTTCCAGCTGTCTCCGTCACGGCAGCACCATCGTCGATTCGCGAGCAAGTGCTGCCAAGTGCTGCCATCGACGATCGACGTTCACAACAAGCGAACTTCTATTAATTGACCCGTCCGCTCTCTCGTCGCGTTCTCCGAGAAAATCCGGGCCGAGGGAAGCCATTTTAACGTTCGCTACGCTCGCGGTGCGATAACTTCGGATCCGTCGGTCTCCTCATTTTGATGTGCGCGAGTGCGGCCAGAGTGATAATATCGGTTTTCAAAATGTCGACGTCGCCGTTAGGGCTGTGTTGACGCGCCCCGCGACCTTTCAGAGTCCCGGCCGCCCTCCGCGGGTCGCAGATCGGCGCCGCTTCGCGGCTCGCATCCGCAAGTCGCGAGCCCTGGAACCGTCGACGGCGCAAACCATGGGCAACAATGCCGCCACGGCCAACAAGAAGGTGGACGCGGCGGAGAGCGTCAAGGAGTTCCTCGACCAGGCGAAGGAGGAATTTGAGGACAAGTGGAAGAAGAACCCGACGAACACCGCCGGTCTGATCGATTTCGAGCGGATCAAGACGCTCGGCACGGGTTCCTTCGGTCGCGTCATGATAGTGCAACACAAGCCGACCAAGGAGTACTACGCCATGAAGATTCTCGACAAGCAGAAGGTGGTGAAACTGAAGCAAGTGGAGCACACGCTCAACGAAAAGCGCATCCTGCAGGCCATCAGCTTCCCGTTCCTCGTCAGCCTCAAGTTCCACTTCAAGGACAACTCCAACCTCTACATGGTGTTGGAATACGTCCCCGGTGGTGAGATGTTCTCGCACTTGCGCAAGGTGGGTCGCTTCTCAGAGCCCCATTCGCGCTTCTACGCGGCGCAGATCGTGCTCGCATTCGAGTACCTTCACTACCTGGACCTCATCTACCGGGACCTGAAGCCCGAGAACCTGCTCATCGACTCGCAGGGCTATCTCAAGGTGACAGACTTCGGCTTCGCCAAGCGGGTGAAGGGGCGCACGTGGACCCTGTGCGGCACCCCTGAGTACCTGGCCCCCGAGATCATCCTGTCCAAGGGGTACAACAAGGCCGTAGATTGGTGGGCACTCGGAGTGCTTGTGTACGAGATGGCCGCCGGGTACCCACCCTTCTTTGCCGACCAGCCCATCCAGATCTACGAGAAGATTGTGTCGGGGAAAGTCCGCTTCCCCTCGCACTTCGGCTCTGAGCTCAAGGATCTGCTGAGGAACCTGTTGCAGGTGGATCTCACCAAGCGGTACGGTAATCTCAAGGCGGGCGTCAACGACATCAAGGGCCACAAGTGGTTCGCCTCCACCGATTGGATCGCCGTCTTCCAGAAGAAGATCGAGGCGCCCTTCATCCCGCGCTGCAAGGGCCCCGGCGACACCAGCAACTTCGACGACTACGAGGAGGAGGCGCTGCGCATCTCCTCCACCGAGAAGTGCGCCAAAGAGTTTGCCGAGTTCTGAACGGCCCATCGGGTGGGACAATTGTGGACCGCGGTGGCGGGCGAGCGCGGAGCCGCCTGCCACCGTTGAATCTCTACTTCACGTTCTAAATTAAATAAAGAAAACATTAAGGAGAGCGGCGCGCCGCCCCATCGGCGGGGGCGCCCGGTGAGCCGTGTTCGCGTTTATTCGCTTTAGTGCCCTTTCAGAAGACAATTGTTTTTACTAGGTAGCTACTCTTAGTCGAAAGTGTTGTGTTTCATTCATATGTCCGGTTTTCTCCCAGGGATCGATTTGTCTCTCAGCGGTTTCGCCGAGTCGGCCCCCGTTAAACTGAGAGCGCTGTCGCGCCCCCCGGCTCGACCGAAACAGGGTTTCCCGGTCTGTCCCCGTAGAAATGTCCGTCAAAAGGGTGACATTCTTCCCTGTAGCATGGCAATCCTGCAATAGAAGTATTGATTTCCCGTCGTTGGCTTTCCGTAATAGCGTGATCATAATGAATATTGGCATTTGAAAGTTAATCAAAAGTCAATCCTTTTAGATGAATAACATACTGTCACTCCTGTCCAATTAGACCATCGATTTGAAGCACGTTGTCATGTGCGGCTCGTAACAGGGTCGTTCCGGCTTTATTTTCCTATTCTCAAGGAATCTCTTCCGGCGTCGGACGGTTCAGTTTAACGGGGGGCGGCCGTCGGCGAAGGATTATAATTGTGCGCACCCTTTCTCATAAAACCGACTGTCATGTGTTTTGTTCGCTTAGAAATTAGGTACCTCACGTGACCGATTGGACGGTTCCCGATGCCCTGCCCTACGAAGCGTCTTGTATGTTGCCTTGAATCCTTAAAAATGGACTTGTAGATTTATATAATTACGCTACGTTGCCGATAATACCTATGAGTTCCTCCCTCCCGAATCGCGCGTCGATAGCGGTACAATGTCGCAGTCGACCCGTGAATTGATATCGTTTCCATGTTTCTATAGACTTAAATGGATCTCTGAACATGCAAAATTTTGCAAGCGGACCGTCTCAAAATTACCCTTTCGTCTCGGGCCGCGATGCGGCTCTTGGCGAGGGCAGGATTGTCATTTCAGTCAATCCGATGTTCCGATTGTTCAATAATAATGTGTGCTCCTCTTAGGTAGCTCAAAAAATTGTAGAATTTCAATTCGAAGAGTCGGAGACTATTCAATTTTATAATGAGCATTTCCACATCTAGGTAGTTATATTGATTCATTTCAATCGTCGTAAATACCGCTGGTATAATTTTCCATTTTATGGCCAAATCGCAAACCGACAGGTAGTTTATTTAATTTAAGTGTTGTAAAAATGGGTGTGAAAACCTAATATCTGAGTACATCATAATATTTATTTGTTCTGCAGTGTGATTAAAGTAATCAGTGAAAGTGACGCGGTGATTCCGCCATCGTTTAATAATATGTTGTTGTAAAAACGGAGGGTGGACGTATGAGGTTGCGGTCGAGATCGACCACAAGGTGGTGCAAAGTCGTGCAATGTCGGCGACGGAGATCGACCCGGTAGGTCCTTCTCCGCCCGCTATGTGATCTGAATATATTATGTAAAGTGAAGCTCGGAAAGTCCACCGCTGCGGCAGTTTGAAATCGAGAAACGGATCTCTCCCGGTAAGATGTATCGGGAGATCGACCCCCTCGCCTCTCTGTTTTGTATGTAATCTAAATTATATTAATTGTTTACGCGGTGCGGTGGGAGCTTCGCGAGGCGGTCGGGTCTCGCCTTTGAATTGCCCCCATCGGTGGACGTTCCGGCCTCCGTGTCGGGTGCAGACTGTAAGATTAACAAATTAAAAACCAAAAAACAAAGTATAGCGATGTAAGAATATTTTATTTTCTCTTTATCTGAACTGAATAGATACCTATAAAACTCTTCGAGAGAATGATCAATGATCGTTAAGAAATATTTAGGATTTTATTTTAGTATATCCTATTTTTACATTGTCGAGGCCCGCGATGTCGCGTCCCTTCCGTCGATTCCTCTCCGAGGAAGTCACCATTGCATTTCAAAGATGCTGTTTTATTTTATCAATTTGTTATGGAAACAAAATATGCACAACGCGATTAGTGTTGCCGAATATCTTTGCACCTGTTTTTTTGACCGGGACAGGGTGAAAACAGTTTTATAGTCGTTATATATGTCGCTGTTGCGGGCCTCGATGCTGTCTTCATATTAAACTTTTATGATTTGACATCACAATCTATTTTGTACAACTGTTTCATCTTGTATCATATTATATTTATATAAACATGGTTTGTTTCGTATCGAATAGTCGTATGTATGGTACAAAGGATCCATCGCTGGCACCTTGTTTTTTTTATATTGTTACACTGTTCAGATTAGTCATTTTAAGTTTTAAAAATTGTTCAGATTATCGTTTCTTGTGATACATATTGAATTTCATCTCGCAGAGTCATTCATTTTTCTAAATATTTTAACTTTAGAGCCAATTTTGAGACATTTGATAAATAAATATATTATGTATACACGCGTTTACTTTAAATCTATATTGCCATTTGAGTGTCATCCTCTGAAAATTATATTATGAAATCAAAAGCAATCAGTATTTATGCTTTTTCCTGTACAATTTGTTTACTATAGCGTAAGAATAATTTATTAATTATTGTGTTGTATATCAGTATATCAGTATATATTAGGTGAGAGAGAGGTGGAATCATGGTTATTTGTATATATTTTTATTATCACTGTGTTCCCAATGTTTATTAGTCATGTTTACATTGAATATACGATATATGCTTGAATAACTACTGCAAAGTTTTATTAATCTAATCTCCGTTTTCGACTCCCACATGAAATACTCCCGTGCCTCACTTATCCAATTAAGTGAACTTATTCCGAATGGTAGTGGGCAAAACCGCTGCATAAATTTCTCTCCCGAGGAACAGATTCTTTCCAAAATGTCACCGCCTCGAATGATACGAGATTCCCTACTCAATAAAAATAGAATATAGCATAACAGTTAACTTTTATCAGATTCTTCCCACGTATCGTTGTGCCGATGCCAAAAATGTGAACGCAGACTCGCGCCGTTACGATATGACTGTCACGGCGTTGGAATATTATTTTTGAAACATTTCGGGTTATTTCGAATCATTTTTTTAATAATATCTCGAAGCATACCTGTATTATAAAACGTGTCTATTAATATTAACACAATCAATGTCTTTTTTTTATAATATACTTAATTATTATCCGTGACAACTTTGGCATCGGTTTCTTTGAAATTTTTCATAGACTTCCACAATTTTGTAATAATAAATAACTATCTGTCAGCGCTGGGTATCACTTTAAATATTCCTCATTAAATTTGCTTATCGATTGTCCTTTTAAAATGTGAAATAGGGTAAAAATAATGTTTTTCTGTTAGTACTTATTCAAATTGATAATTACTTCTATTATTGTAATATTAAAATTTATGTTGAGTGTCTGGCAAAGTGAAATAGATGAGTGGAGATGTGCGAATGAATTCAATTTCATTTAAAAAATGTTGTAGGACTGAGTAAAATGGGTAAAATAAAGTTAAAACATGCAATCAAGCAATAATTGTATTTATTACAGCTAGAGTTTTCTGGAATATACACAAAAACTGATTTCTAATTCACACTACTCATTATTAAACACTAAACTTGTTATAAGTTCAATCGAGCGTTTCACAGCTATAAACAATTCACACACAGAAACACACAATAAATTAGTTGGTAGATTACAGTAGCGATAGGGCTTATATTGTTAAACTGCCTATTAATAACAGTGCATAGATCTAGGACGATAATAATATGCAATATGCACTTACCGCTGTACAGAGTTAATAAAACATCACAGAATACTGGACCGATCGATATTACACAAATAATAGTTAATAATTTGTAATGTTGATTCCAACGCATTATAATATTATTAGTTTTCTGTACCTACTTATTCATAGAAATCAATGAATCAATAATAATTATTGAGTAGTTATAAAATAGATCAGCTAAACAATTAATAACACCATCTATTGACAGAAGTTTCAACCACTAAAAGTTCATGAAAATAATAATGCCTACTTTGCTCTTCAGAATGTATTAATCTGTTCAATTGTATAGTTTTAACAGGTTTTCATGTAATCTTCGAGTGTAACTACATAATGATACGAGATACTATATAAAAACCAATTATCATAGTAAAGTTCTTGAAAAGATATCTTGTATAGAAGGACATGAATTGAAAATATCCAGATTATATTTCGTTTCTGTTCTGGCAGAACACACTAACTGGAGAATACTAATTTTGTGTAATTTGACTTTGAAGTTGTTAAAATGTTTGAAATAATGGTCTATCATGTGAGTTTATCAAGTAATCGTAAAAAGGATGACTTTAAAATAAAGACTGTTTATTTATTAAGAAGGTTTCCAGATGGTAAAGCTTGAAATAAGGAACATTTTGGTACTAACTCAATATGTAATTTTTTCGAATTAGTGTTTTCTGCCAGAACAGTGACGATTTATTAGACATCAAAAGTTAAATTTCTACGTTAATTATCACACGATTTGTGGTGAATGAAGTATATAATGAAGTAAGATTCCTCAAATTTATCAAAGAATAAATTTAATAATGACCGTTTGGCGTATGCTGTACATTAATTTCTTTAAATAGTTAGCATAGCCTCACACTTGCCATTTCTGATTATAATAATATATTATTCTTCCATCCAGCGGGTCATATATTATTTTGCCTCGAGAAAATAGTTACGAAGTTGAAAATTTCAGCAGATGAATAAATTTACATACTAAATAATACACGCCTGCTTATAAAGCGGTATGAACAATAATGACTGAGCCGGTTATTTCTTCGGTTTTATAAATATTTCGAAGGATGTCGATGGCAAATTAACTAACTGTCTATTTGTTATTTTATATCTATTGAACATTATGAGAGATTTTCTTTTAGGTATACAAATTACTATCTTTTAAAAACAAAATTACTTATGCTTAAATTTTTTTTATGGAGAATTTTGAAAAAGGTCTGTTCCTGTGTTTACAAATCTCAAATAAATAATGCAAGACTAGGGGTTAATTAAATATTTATTATTTTCTTTAACTGCATTGTTACTGACATCTATGAAGAAATAATATAATTAATGGGGTTAACTCAAAATTTAAAAAATAAAATTACTTACTTATTAAATATACTCACCTTCATAATGATATGAGAGCTGCACTATTAGTGATTCTTAAAATGATATTGTAGTATATTATTATTTATTCAATTGTGCTGTTGGGTAGTTGTGTAACTGGAATATTAAAATATACTTTATTTGGATGGACAGACATGAAATTGCTAGTGAAACAAACATAATGTTCTTAGACTCTGTGATAGAACTGTTGCAATTTTATTCATTCCACTAAGTAGTCGGGTAATCCAAATTCCAAATAGAGGGTAATATCTACCGAGTACTTTGTCAACAGAAAATTCCTCTTTTAAGACTGAAATGCATTACGTTTTTCTTTGGATAAATTAATTTAATTAAATTTGATGTAGCGAAGACATTAGAGATTTTAATATTATATATATTAAGTATATTATTTTCCGCAAATAAGGTAATATAAATTGATTTACACATGACACCAAGACTTAAATCTGCTGTCCTGAAAATTTTCAATATATCTATTAAGTATAGTATATATCAATGTTACAAACAGATATATTAACATAAATATTATCTTAGGTCCCTATGCATAGTATTACTTATGTAAATAAGTCTGCTTATGCACTGGTCAGTCTATTTTCAGTTACAACTAACAAAATAACGATAAACAGGTGGCGCCGCTGGCGGCTAAACAATGAAACAAGTTCAGAATATAGTTTACTTGTTTCCGACAAAGCAAATTTGTTTTGAGTACCGATTATGTATGCAGACTAACAATATTAAACGATACTTAAATGCTGGGGGGTCTATTGTACGCATGTGTAACTGACTAGTGTTGCAATACTTACAATTCAGAAAATATTATCCAAAAATCATTCAATTTACCTAGTGATAAAGCAGCTTTTAAATTTACTAGGTACTTACTAACTGAATTATAATTATTGCCATGTTGCCAAAGTGTGAGTGTTTGGCAATCTGCATAAGGATTATAGTTAGGCAGTTTTACATAACGTCGACATTCTATGCATCAGGTCCTTAGTAAAATGCTGTTGTGTTTACTTCTCTTTACTTTCAATGTTAAGTTCTAATTAAAAGTAAATATTATCAGGCCATTGTTATTCTACTACTTGACAGGTGTTTTCATATTTTTATTTCACATGCATATCAATACTTTCATTTATAATAATATTATTAATTATTCATGTGAAAGTTTCACACCACATTCATTGAATTAGTAGTGGCACACTTGTTGATATGTTGTGTATCAGTACTGAATTGGATTGCATTATTATACAGTAATATTTGTGCACATTAAGATACCTTTCTTGTCTTCCAAGAGATGAAATTTATGTTTCAATGTGTAACTTACAGCTATGATCACACACCCTTGCCAAATACAAGTGTACCAAGTGTTTTGTTAAGCAAGTAAAATTGAAGAATGATCCACAAAATGAGACATACATTCTCTCATGTTACACAGCTATTTGTTTTATGTGAATTAAGACATACTTTCATTCCCCATTTGTGTCTTTTCCATAAGAAAAACAAGAAAAATACTATTATTACATATAAGTAGCTTAATTCTTTCGTTAAAACATAACTGTAAGACTATCACTGTGTTTCTCATCACTACAACGTTTCCCAATCAAATATTCTTCTTCTCTTAGTGGCATGTCTTTAACATGATGTTTGTTGTGATTCTGACTAACCTTATCAACTGCTACGCTGGACAGAGACCGTGATGTTTTCCCCCATTGCCTCTCATACAGGAAATCTTCCCATAATTTGATGTTGGAACATAGCCAACAGGATAATTTGCTAATTTATTATTTGTCTTCTGGTGTACCTTTACTCTTTCAGCTGATAAAAAGAATATGCTAGTATATTTCAAAGCTTTGATTTTTTTGATTATTATGTTTGTGAGCGACATTCCTCTACTGCCTAACCATCTCACTCTTCTCATTCTGACATCAAAGTTTAGGTCATGCTCATACCATTGAACCTTTTTAAATTATATAAAATCCACTCTGTTTAATGAATACCTTCTGTTAAATGCTTCCTATGATAAGGTAAAGGTTTTTACTGGCAGATGGCGCCCTTAATTCAATTAAAAAATATAATGTTTGATGCTTTAACGCTAATGCATAGTGCAATCCCATTCTTTTCACATATTATACAGACTACCTGATAGTATTTATGCATACAATTATTAAATCAAGAAGTAAACAGTGGTAAAACATATTTATCTATATTGATAAAGTAAGGAGAATTATTACCCAATTATTTATATCTTCTTTTCTACTAATAGTTAGTTATTACCAGTTTATGTCAGTGGCGAAGATTTGTTTCTGAATGATTATTTAATTACAATTAAAAACAATATTTAATTAAGACCTTGACAATATTGAATAATGTCCATTAATTAGTTTATATTTTATGCCTCAGTTTTAAATTGCCAATAAAAGTATATTGGCGAAATCGTTTACATTATAGGTATCTATCTGTTGATAATTAACAAGTTGTTTTTGACATTTATATGAAATTATATGGCGGCACTTAATTGGGTTATGTTTTGTATGAAAATTCATGACACCATCCATTGGGCAGTTGACAGTCAATGTACGACGTATGTCCCTAGCAAGCGTGACTCCCTAAGTATATGTGGGAAACTGAATAATTTCTAATATAAAAGCGAGTAATTCTGAATTGACTAGTCTGACAAATCTTGCCATGTACCTATACTTTTATACAGTTACAATACAATTCAAATGTATTCATCACAGCAGAATACAATAGAAATGTAAAAGTCATCGCCATGGACCAAGGTTTTGAAACAGGGCACTTTTTGATGGTCAGGCCATAAAATCCAATAAAAACAACGCGCGCCGACTGCCGTCAAATGTTGAATGCGAGTTACATTTACATGACAAACTTTTTCAAAAAATGCTACAGACGTAACTACTCAAAATAACATATTCTTTAACACGTGTTTAAGTTTATCCCATATTTCTCCACACTCCAGACCCATAGCATGTTATACCGCACTCAGTAGAGCAGTACGCGTGCCAAAATTTCCCAAATAATATTTTTCGACTGTCTGACGTGCCAAGCAGTTTTTCATGGCGAAAAAAAAAGTTTTCTAAAAAAATTGTTTGTAAGAATTATATTTAAAAAGGTTTAAAAATTACAATTGAGTTCTTGATATTCTATCTTTCATCGTATTTCTAGCTGAAGGCATATCTTTTATTCTTTGAATATTTTTCCCCTTGTTTTCAAATTTCTCAAAGAGATCGTGGAAGCATTTAAACCACTCTTCTTTCATGTTATATTCTCCATCTGAATGGTTTTCCATTTTTAGAGATTATGTTTGAGGCGAAATAACAAGCAGTTATTATATTTTGAATGACTGCCGATAATTAATTTCATAAGGTTTGTTGATTGAATATTTTTATTTTTAATTGCCCGATCCTAATGACCGATCTATGCAATTGTATATTTACATTAAACGTAATGATTATTCTTGAAAAGGATTGGCATGCTATTATACAATGCGATTTGTCATTTATGCATGAATTTCGTCATTTCGTCCTTTCCGTTTGCGCATCGATTGGTAAACATAATATGGAAAACCGAAGAAAGTACACATGCTTATGTCGTCATTTTTTTTTTAATATTATATATAAGTAGTTATTTATATATTTATTTGTAAAAAAAATATAAAACAAACACTTAAAATATATATAAAGTAGTAATTTCTTCTCTCTTCAAAATGAAACATTGGCGTGCCATGCAAAATCATCTCGCGTGCCACTAGTGGCACACGTGCCATAGGTTCGCCATCCCTGCAGTAGAGTAAACCAATACCTACCCATCAATTTAGTGTTAGGTACCTGGTATTTATACACATGATCGTTAGCAGTTTTTATACAATGCTTACTTGTTTACGCACACGTGTTTGTTGGTCTGGCTAGGCGTAAATCGTTCTCTCATCGCAATTGAATGTGGTCCCGGGGTCTGCTCCCATAAAAAAATCTAAAATCGAAACCTCAGTTCTGGTTCGATTTCGATTCCAGCTCTGGATGGTAACACGGACAGGTCGTATTATATTATTATCTTTGCTTTATTTTGTATAGGTAAATCATTCTACAGTGGCACCATGAGTACGGAAAAAGCGACTTGCAGTTGTAGTGTTATTGCAACCAATTCCAATACATACTCGAATCGCCTATGGTGTCACTGTAGAATGATTTACCTATACCTAATTTGATTTTACCACATTTCCTTATTGTAACAACTGTTTGAAACTATTCTGATAATGGCATTCTTACTTCAAGTCGACCACTGAGTATTTTATAAACAGTGGATAAAAATCTACATATTACAAAATATTAAAAGTTACTAGAAATCAACCACATTCTTATCAGTTCTTGATAATAAATAATTAACGTGACTCTCACAGAGAAATCTATATACGTAGACATAATTATTATATTCTTTATACAGCACTGACGAAAACGGCAATTTTATTAATTACAATTACATCATACATAATATTATAATATTGCTTGTAGGTATTACATAAGATTATATATGTTATTAATGTTATTATATAATCATTTGAAATTTTGTTTTATGAAGGAGAACACCGTGTACTTACCCAAGATTGGTCTTTTTTATATTCTATAATCTATATGTAAATATTTACTTATGCATGTTTAGGTAGGTTTTGTTTTTTGAAGCTGACTTTTTATTCTAATTTAAAAATCAACTAGCTGTAATCGCTCATAATATTACGCGAAGCAATTTTCACATTAAAATCGATGTTTTTTAAATAAAAGAATACATTAAAACTATAAAGTATTTTAAAATAAAATCCGGTACGTATGAATCCACATTTTAATAATACAAATAATCATTATTAAGGGGGGACATGCTCGTCGAAGGTCAAAATTGAGTTTTTATTGTATTTTCAAACCATGATCCTGGACACTCCTTAAACGTTGTAGATAATCTATTTATATAATTTTGAAGCCTTATTATCCTTTATAGTTATTTTAAACATTTGCTGACTGCATAAAGTATTTTTGTTACATAAAATAGTATTCTTTTAAACCTCTCGCTCTAATGTTTTAGAATATAGTCATATTTCGGTACATAACTGTGCAGTGGTGTTAAGATTTTTTACATTTATTAATTTTTAAACGCATTTATAAAACCATAAGTATAATTTATTACGAGATAATTTTTGTAAAATATTTACGATAAAAAATTATATTGATAATCTCTGTGATCCCAAATTTGACAAGAATTAGGCATTTTATTATTCAAAAAATCGGCAAGATTAACACATTTGAAGATGATTATAAAGATACTTATTATAAGCTATGTCTTTGACCATTCAAGTGTGATAAACATCTTATGAATAATGATTGCTTTATAATAATTATTGACCTAAGAATAAGGTAGTGTTTTTTTGAAATACGCCATTTCTTTTGTCATTCCCTAGTAGTTAAGCTACAACATACGGCCGTAGCCATAAATTGACAAACTATAATTAAAGTAGGGAGTAAAATTATGTTAACGCGCGTGTTTGAACATGTACCTAACCGATTTATTTTTTTTAAACGATAATAAAACTATAAAGGATAATAAGGGTTCAAAATTATATAAATATATTATCTACAACGTTTAAGGAGTGTCCAGGATCATGGTTTGAAAATACAATAAAAACTCAATTTTGACCTACGACGAGCACGTGGGCCGTTAAGTACGTTATATATTATATTTGTCTCGATTTACCTGTATCGCATGAGAGAAAACATATGGGAATGTGTAGGAGAGAGCGAGACGGGAGAAGACGTATTAAATGGGCTAAAGTGAAAGATAAAGATACATTAAATTTGAAAAATGGACTGACAAAATAAAGGAATCATTAATTTTAATCGGGTCGTGAAATAATATAAATAATAGGATGCTCGTAATAATTTGACAGATGATTCAACATACCTAATTTCTGTTTTTTTATGGAATGTATTTAATAATAAGATAAAATTTTCAATGAACGAGAACATTTTATGATTAATTTTAATGTTTTTTTTACCATGTAAATTGTAGAGCATCTTTCGTATTCTATCGCTAGATGCTCGTATTACCCTCTTGATCTAATAATATAAAAAAGACTGGCTTAAACCTGTTTTATGTTAGATTTTTCTGTCATGCTCAATTTTCGCCTGTGGGTATATCCAGAGACTTTTGGTAGAAATTTGGTAGACGTGCTAATGTGGTAAAAATTTATTTTATTAAAATTAAGGACGGCCCGGTACTCAAAACTATGGACCAGAGGCAATGCCGACTATATGCAGGTTGTGGGCGTTGTAGCACTGAATTGCGAATTACGATGGTAGTGCTAGTTATTGATAATCTTCGAATGCAATGAGATTTTCGATTGTGTATTTCGTTCAAATTACATTTATTTTAATATGCAACAATCACCATTCTCTCCAAACAGTTAACCATATTGTATTCGAAGTATGAGCAGTAACTAACACTACCGTATAAGTTTACGGTTTGACTATAGACAGAGTATAGTGGGCTTTGGGTCGAAGGCAGTAAGGGGATGGAGCCCACAAGTTCTTTTTTTGTTTTTAAATAAAATTCCAAGAACGTCGCAGATCATTTTATTATATCAAGTAAGTCAAAAGTAAAGCAAAATTAGTTCTACATCATAACACATTGCTATAACGGAATCACATGCACCCAACATAAGTATAAAAGCGAATGTATTTTATTACTTAACGTAATACAATGCTTACCCGTGTATACATCTAAAGTGCAATTTGCAATGGAAGTTTATTACATGTGCTGTGAAACAGGTAGGTACAGTAGCGCACCCAGGGGGGGGGCAGGGGGCCTTGGCCCCCCCCCCAAATATGGAAATCATCAGAATGATTTTACACATTGAAATTGAAAGCCAATAAACTATACCTTGGGCTTAGACAAACAACACGGAAAAAAATGATTTGTAATTATTTAGCACCCTTTTTAGTAAAATTTCTTAGATTTTAATTTCTAACACAAAAATTTCGAAACACTGATGTCAGGTTTTTTTAGAAACCCGTTCCCTAATGAAATTCTCGGTGTCCACCCGAATTCTGGAGTGGTATAGATCCCTAGTCTGGGGGCCCGGGCTGTGGGGGGCCGGCGTGTCGGGTTGACCAGATAAGTGAGATAAACATACATCAAATTATCTTTAATAGTAAAAAAAGTCGCCTGCGGCGCTATTACACTTCATGACTATGAACATTTTAAATTATATAATTGTCCAATATATTTTCAGATTATTATATTGTGTTGATACTCGACAGCTCCATTATTAAAGTAGATGTATTGAAAATCGCCAATAATTCACTGTATAAGTACCCTCAATTTGAACTAAAACACAATTTGAAAAACGTTAATGTAGTGTTTCACACTGTCTTTAATCTAAGCGGTGGATAGGGGGCCCGTCAAATACTCTAACCCAGTGGTCGGCAAACTCATTAGTCAATAGAGCCAAATATCAACAGTACAACGATTGAGATTTCTTTTGAGAGCCAAATTTCTTAAACTGAAATTATATGCGTAGGTAGTAAGTAGGTACACTGCTAATTTTACTTAATATACTTTAGTTAAAGTTTTAATTTCTTATTAATTATAGGTAGGTACACTGAATAAAACTGAATATCATACGTAATAATGATCTTATTTGTTAATAAAAATTAAATTGTAAGTCAGGTATCCATAAAATTGAATCATGACAATGACTGACAAACTCAATGTGAATAATGGCCTTGCATCTCCTTGTAAAGTTTGGGTAAGTCAGGTTCGTATGTTGTTGATTTAATTTTAAGCACGATTCCAGGTTCTCATCAATAAATCGATTTCTCAATTTACTCTTGATTTCCTCTCTTGGAAATCTTTTTACTTACCACAAAACTTGCAATATTAACATTGTTGAAAGATTTTATTCAGTACCTAATTAAATACAGAACTTTATTTATTAACATTGTTGAAAGATTTTATTCAGTACCTAATTAATAAATACAGAACTTTATTTTTCTTGACTCTTCTCCTCAGCTGCTTTCTTCCTTGCATTATCGACAGAATATTTAGCGCAAAATTACGAGTTTTTAGTTGTAGTATCTCTCTAAATTTGAATGCGCTAACTTTTCCCGACACATAAATAAAGGTCGGAAAGCCATTTAAGTTTTGAATAAACGCTAAGTCTCGGTCTATTCAACATTACATTTGCGGTTATCCTCTTCTATTTTCTTTGCTTCTTCTTTGTAGCCATGTCAAATATGGCAGAGAGCATCTGTGGAAGAGCCGCACTCAAGGGGCCAAAGAGTCGCAGTTTGCCGACCACTGCCCTAGCCTGAGGGCCCGTTTCAGGATGTGGGGGCCATGGTGTAGGTACACCGAGTGCAATAGACAAAAGACCGATAAACGAGATATTAGGCTGTGTTGTATTGAGTAGGTTGTGTATAATTTAAAAGCAATAATACTTTTTTTGTCCATTTTCAATTAATATTTTGGAACCTCAATATTAAAAAACCAAAAATCTGCGATAAACATTCGGCGAAAAGAACGACTACACCCACTACGGTGGTGGTGTAAATCAAAAGATTTTTTTTTTCGGTGGAATTCGGCATAAATATTGTAGATCTCTAGACCAGTGTTCCCCAAACTTTCGACATCTGTGTACCCCTTCTATAATTTTCGTAACACTGAGTAATCCTCGTCAAAGAAAAATGCATATAAGTACTTAAATAACAATCAAAATATATTCCTTTTGTAGTACATAAACAAAATAATAATAAACGAAAAATAATATTCATTCATAATAAAATATAAATAAAAGTTATATTTAAAAAAATAACATTCATTATAAACCATGAGAAGGGTGAAATTATGTATGTTGAAACGACAGATCATCATAATTTGGTTCCCTGGTTATTAATTTTAATCTGAGATGCGGTTACACACCCAAAGGCTGTTCCTTTTTTTGACTTAATGTCTACAAATGCTGAAAAGCAACTTCACATAGATATGGAGTTGAAAAAGGCAATGTTTTTCAGGAATTTCTCTGTTAAAACTGGATACACATGTTGAATTTGCAACCTAAATGATGTTTAAGTACACTCCTTATATTTATTTTGCAAGAATCCGTCTGAAGCTAATAGTTCCAACAATTGCTCTTCTTCCGCATGCGATAAACCTTCTAGCATGGATGTTGTATGAATGCTTGTTGCACCAGGCGTAGCCATAACCCGGTGCAGCGCGTACCCCCACCAAACTCTTCCCGTACCCCAGGGGGTTTGCGTACCACACTTTGGGAAACACTGCTCTTGACCAAGCGGGTAGCACAGCCGATATTATTTAAGTAATGTTTAAGCATACTAGGTACACATGGCTACCATGGTCGCTGTTCACTTCCAATCCGCCAGTCGCTGATGACACGCTCAACGGTTACCGCCACTATGCCTCCAATTTAATAAAAACTAGGAGAAACTGTACAAATATATCGCCGTGTATTGTGAAATTATGTAAAAATATTTATATGAAGAAGAAAAAGAGCCTATGGGACTAATTTCCATTCTCCTCCTTCGGCCCCCCCCAATAATAAATCCTGGGTGCGCCACTGGGTAGGTATAGTTCAATGTGCATTCACCTGGGTGTATTGCCCCCATTTCCTTGTTTAGCGTTATACCTACATATCAGAAAATAATATGAGGATTATAAATTATTACGAATTTATAAGACAAGCTACTATACTATATGGAGCATTAAAAAATCCACTTTTAATCTCATGAATATTGATTTTCTTTACAAAGTTTATGTCCTCATTTTCCTTTTACAGTTTTCATACTATACATACTTACTTACCTATTCATAAATTTCATTTGAGATTATAAGTACATACACTGGATTTTATTGTAATATTTTATTTAGTTTGCAGTTTTCCTCGTATACCTACACTCATAGAGCTGTGCATATTGCTGTTTATACATCTTTACAATTTTTAACAATGATAATTCCTATGACATCAGATTTAAAATAAATTCAAATAACAATATGTGGTAGTTAGAGATAATAATATAATTATTATTTTTTGATGATAAATAATAGAAAATGTTATGTGTTAACGGTTTCGAATATTTTTATCGAATATTGTTGTACTTAGGTAGTAAGCATGTCCGACTATATTCAGGCCATGGTGCTGAATTGTGAATTTCGATCGATGGTAGTGCTAGTTATTAATTATATTTGAATGCAATGCTGTAACCTGTTCGCAATAAATGCAAATTTTTGATTGCGTATTTCATTCAAACTATTATCATTTATTTCAATAATATCAATCATAAGTTTCTACAAACAGTTTACTATATTGCTTTCGAAGTAATAATCAATAACTAGCACCATCATCTAAGTTTACATTTTCGTGTCATGGCATTGGGTAGTAAGAGACGATGGAATTTACGTATATATTCATCAGTTTAAGTTGTCCACTGAGCGAGGGCGCCACATGCTAACATTTTACATATCATTCAATATTTTTTTAATACTGTGCTAAGCTTAGTTCTAAATTCAAACATTGGACAATTTATATTATATTTATATGGTAGTAAGTATATCTATCTATAGAAAACTTCAGAAAATTATGGAGTTGAGATAATTTTGGATGTTCCAATGTCTTTAAAAATAATGTGCTAGTGCTAGTCAATCAAAAGCTCTCAAGGATCCGAGTAAATCGAAGTGGATGTGACTGAAATCAACAAAAGTGGTCTTTACGCGTGGAATGCATACATTATTCAATGTGTCCAATATATCACGAGGAATTGTTAATTTACGTTGTAAGATACGTCTATTTGAATGATGTTTGAAAGCATAGTTATTCATTAATAGGTACCTTTTTTGACCATGTCCGATCCTGATAAGATCATAATATGGGCCTGGAGGTTTTTATTGACCGTGATATTAAACACTTGATCAACATATTAGGACCATACTCTTGACTCAAATTGAACAACAATATGGGGATTTTCCAGATCCAGGATTTGGTCCTGGGATCTACGACATTATAAGCCGATGTTTGAGTAAAATATAACATATTATTTTATATACATATCGCAAGGTAAAAGCATTAATAGATGATTATATTGTTAAGTATTTAACTGTTTATTTTTTGGTATTTCTTTAATAAATCTATGAGTTACCTACAGTTAATACGCTTTTAAAGGTTACCCACACAGCAACATTTTACAGAGCTAGGACAGTTTCGGTAAGGGAAACCGGTTTTTATCGGCGTTTAAATGTATGTCGAAATACTTACGTGCTTTATTATTCATTAATCAAAAAAGAGGAATACATTACACACTTGCCTTGATACAAATGTGAAAATTTAAGGACTGCCATACGTATAAAATAAGCGACGGAGTGAAAGGTCCCGCGATTATATTTATTCTTTAAGAGTTACATAACGTTTGTTATGGTGATAATCAATTAGCAGATTTAATACTTTTTGGTTCTGGTCATTAAAAAAAATGTAGGTAGTAAGTACCTACATATTGATAGTTTTGATAAACTCAGTGGTTATGGCACGATAATATATGCTTTTTTGTTAACAATTAAATGCAAATATTTTAATATAACAGCCAGTAAAGTAACTGACAAGTAAAATATGTAAAGTAATTGTAATTTTTCAATAAATAATAAGAAAATTCGTGAATAAAGAGTTATGCGATGCGTTTATTCTACGTATGGTCAAATTCCTGCTGGGTGTCTTACTTTTTTGAAAAAAGATTTTTTCTAATGGTTATAATGTATTTTATCAGAAGTGTTTTCAAAATTATGTACCTATGTTCAATAATTAGAATGTTAGGTACATTCTTAAATCTTATGAATTATTCGTTAAAAGTTATTAAGGTGATTCATCAGTGAAACGGCAAATAATTTTCAACCATAGGCGCGACGATATTTTGCACTCGCTCGCATTCGGAGAGAGAATGTAGAGCTGGAAACACGTCATTTTGCTTCGTGATGGCGACGGCCGTAATAATTCTTAAATCGTGTAAAGATGACTTAAAACGTTACCCATTTACTTTAAAAAGAAAACATGTCAATGAATATATTATTATTGTTACTGATAACACAATAAGCAGAACATTAAATGGACACATGTTGGATTTATAAGACAAATTATATTTGGTTTGACATGCCTCATTTGCACCCGCGACCCGTAATCCGCGCATCGCCTAGCGACGATCTTTCTAGACCGTGTCTCAACTAAGGTATGGCCTTAATGTATTTCATAAAATATGACAAAATTATATTATATCTACAACGCACAGAACCCGCCAAAGCATACGAAAAGATTGTTTAAAAACTTTATGACATAGGTACAGAAAACGATTGATTAAATAAAATTGATATAAATAAATGCCGATGTCTCAATTTCATTTTGCTTGAATTAATTTCAATAAAGGGTTCTCGGCTAATAAAATTGACATATCGTTATAATTTATAAATATAAAACAGCGGGAAAAAACTAACTTTAAACATCAGATTAAGTCTTGATTAAGTATATTTACAAATGGAATGTTTCTATACGAAAATATTACTAAATAGTTTGCTAGAGAATTTCGAACAATTCCGAGGTAGGTACTGCTTATTGTATTTTTTCATAAGGTGCCTGATATAATGTGATGTTTTATGACGAAGGGGGGAGGGCGGTTCAGAGAAAATGTGACGTCACAAAGTAAATAAAAAGATATATAACTACGTATATCGTCAATCGGGGATTTAAGGATAAATATTTAACGTTTAGGGGGGTTGTCAAAAATGTGACGTAATAATATAGACACGGTGATAAAAGATTATGTGACGATGGGGGGGGGGGGGGGTTAAAATAGCCAAAATCTTGTAACGTCATAATTATATGAACGGCCCCTAACGGACAGTAACGTCATACGACTTTTGTCAGTCAGTGCAAATGACATACATAAAGTTACTCATTTTTCAGTCGATGTATGCTTCGGATTTGGTTAAACAATTTATGCCTGAAACATAACGTCGTTTACTACAAATATTGAATAAAATAATTATAATTACTCAATTTTTCAAGTCAAATGTATCTGTGTTCACAATCATGTTTAAACACTTCAATAACATTCCCTCTTAAGGTGTATACGTGCAATTCTGTAACTACGTTTCCAACTTCCGTACACAGAAATTTTGTATGCGAAACCAAATTTTTGACCTAAACATCATAATAATTTGACGTGTTTATTAATCTACGCAAAAAAAATGTGTACAATTTACTGCTCATATGAATTTATGATCCGCACACACAATAGAAAACTTAGAGAGAACGTTGGTTAAAATTAATCCCTTATTCCCAACTGCTAATGTTTCTACTTTAGTGTTATATTTTTTTCTGTGCAAAGTTAATATTTGCAGCTGATTTAATCATTAAACTTAGTAATCCATTTTCACTTCATATATTTATGCTGTATCTTCATTGACGAACGCTCTCTATACTCAATACTGCGTGGATTAATATTTTAAAATCCAAGCCAATTCGAAGGATTTATAAAATAAATATTTTAAATCTACAGTGTGATACTTGATCTAAAATCGTATTTATTTAGCAAGTCAGTCGAGTTGAAAAATGATGATTTATTTGTAGACGTTTGGATTTTCTGTAAGGAGTGGCAAATATTGCGAAATCGAGTTTACTTATACAGAAGTCAATTTAATCAACCTTCCAGTGGCTCACCTATCGGTGGGATTAAAACTTTACGCAAATCTCTTTGAAATATATTTTAATGAAGAAAGTTTTAAAATATTCCGTCACCATCTGTAATAACGCCATAGAAATTTTCAGCAGGGTTATTTCCTTTTATTATTAGCGAATTAATTATTTATCGTTAGGTAAATATAATATTATATTATAAAAAGCACTGAATAGATAGAGCTTTATAATATATTTTGTTATCACAGAATAGATATAGCAGAGCTATTGTTGAATTGGATGAAGAAAGTTGTTGGAGGAAGCCATGAATATTTTATAATATGACGTGTTATATCTGTAACAGATTTTGGCCACTGAGCAACACGTACACCGTACGGTACGGTTAGAGTTGGGTATTTCCCGAGAAAATCTCAATCTCGAGATTCGGGAATTCCCGAAAAGATGAAATTTTGAATTCTCGAGATTCGGGATTTCCAGAAAAGAATTCTCGAGAAATCGGGAAATTTAAAAAAATCCTAAAATCAGTGTAAAAACAGACAAATCCAAAATTTAGAGTTTTTTTTATTTATCTTAATTAATAATTCAAAACATTACTTATTAAAATAGACTTCCAAAAAACAGACTGTCAATCGCTGCGTCTGACAATCGCGTACGCTTTTGAGACACAAAATTCCCTGATGTTGCAAAAATTGCTCTCGTTTTGAGTCGACGTTGGCTTAATTGTGTTTAATGCCCCGATCAGTCCTTGGACGTTTTGTGTTTTCTGTCCACTTTTTTCATATAGAAAATCGTTTTATCAATTAATATTTGATAATAAAGAAATCCCGAATCCCGAGAAAAGATTCTTGAGATCCGGGATTTCCCGAAATATTAAAAATTTCAATTCTCGATATTCGGGATGGAAAATCTCGAAAATTTCTCGAGAATTCCCGAAACCCAACTCTAGGTACGGTCATACCTATTGACCATTAATTGTTATTAAATAAAAATATATTGATCTAATAATGAAGACGTAATGAATTTGTTGTACTAAAACACTTAAAAAAATGGGCTTATTACGGCTGAATTGGTAACTTCTAACTAACAATTAATATCTACATTGTTTCTAAATAACAAAATGTAAAGTACTTATTTTCGTACATTTATTTAAATTAGATGTGTCTAATCCGCGGACTGCATATGGGCACATGTGGCCCCAGTTCCAAAAACTCAGTTTTGTCCTTGATTTTGAGAATCGTACTTTTTCATAACAAGAAGATGTCGATGAGATTTATGAAAAATTATGAAAAACCTTCAATTTTATATGGAGTTTTCACAGTTTTCGTTTAGAGTTAGAGGTTACAAGAACGGTTTTCTTCAATATCTTTGGAAATTACCAGCGTATGGGCTTCCACACAGTGTAGATCAAAGGGTCCTAACCTTAATTCACCAGGGCCACAATTATAGCGATAAATGGAATGGCGGACATTTTTTCCAATGAAATTTACATAACTTGTTCTATTTTCTTAATATTTCATAATACATAACCCTGTATTAATGAAATTTTAAATATTATTTAAAAACTTAATTACTTAATTATAATGAAAGGTATCCAAAATTGTCAATTTAATTACCTAGTGGGAACTTTGGCATTGGATTGTTTCAATCAATTTTGCACAGTTAGGAATGTATGGGGATATTCCTATTCTTAATAAAACAATATGTTTCTTCCCAATCCACGTTGAATTTATAACTTCTTCGTTTTTATTTGGATTACTCATTTCATGGATCATACATTTAAAAAAGAATAATGTCAACCATAAAAAAAACACTGAATCATGACAACCGCACTGTTATTCGTTATCTCGCTAGGCTGTAGAAATGCTAGTTGCGTTTTGGCAAAGTGCTGAATGTATGCAGTTTTAAACATGTCCGTAAGTAAACTAAGTGGCTAGTTAAACCATACATAGTCAATAAATTTACTATATCCAATCAACCAATATAAAAATTTAATTGCAATTATTTTTGTTAATCAATTTAAAATATAATAACAATTATATTTTTGTTATACGTGCACAGCCACAGGCCTGTAAATCCCTGGTGTAAAATGTAGATAATCAAACATTTTATGAGGAATAGCTGTTCGCTCAACCCACTGGATCCTTGTTTTGGATTATTATACCTACGCAACTTGTGAATTTTCCAAGTACCTATAGGGGTTCGAACCAGCAACCTTCGACTTTAGAGTCAAACGTTCTGCTATATGAACCAATTTGACACGAGAAAGTATGTATTATTATTAAAATTGGGAATGGGAGGTATTTAATGTTTGTCATGACTTTTTTTAAATGTCTGCGTACATTGACTGTTTCTGCTTACTTTCAAAATCAATGTAGTAAAACAGAGATTGTATAGAAATATAATAATATACTTACAAAATAAATTATCAGTTTAATAATCAATATGAAGAAGTTTAATCTTTAACATTTTATTAAAAACTTCAACTAGATATTATTTAACACGCACAAATATAAAATTTATATAAAACACCGTTAACATTTACCACAGAAGGTCAAATGCAAGGTAGACAGCATCATGTATAAGTTCTCCAAATCATGTGGTCGTATTAAGGCCTTCGAAGATGATATTGATATTGTTCGTATTTGTGTGAAAATACTTTGTGTCATAACTAAAAGAATGCGGATATATTTATCTATTGGCTTTAATATCAGGCCAACATTGTTCAGTTGTAAGGGAAAGATAGTGTTTTTTTGAATTGCCATCAGATATCACAAAATTATGTAGACATTTTTGACCTCTCTTCGGTAGATATTATCATATTACTCTATCAATCGGCCGTTGCATCCCGGAAGTTTGCTCTGTTGTATATACCAACGTCGCACATAATTTCGTTCACGTTTCAAACTCGATTAACTGGTAACTAATAAATCTAACTTACACTCAGTTAGAGTTGGTGTAATAATTTTAATCCAGCGGTAAGTACACTGAGGATGCTGTAAGACGAAAAAGATTGAATGGAAAGGGCAGGACGTATACAAGTGGAGCTGATTTGGAAGAGTCTTCATCTGAAAACGGATACACAAAAACTGATAATACGTAATAATTTTATTATTAAACACTGAAGATGTAAGCATTCAAAGTTTCCAAGAAACTTTAGGTGAGTATATAATATGTATGTAGTAACTTAGATTACGATTATTAGTTGGGAGAATTTGCGCACAATTTTGGTAATAAATTATTCAATTCGAGTTGATGTTTTAATGGTACATTTTATGAAAGGATTAACTTTATTAAGATACGCCCTTTTTACATTATGAAATGAACTACGCCCTTCTACGAACGCTCGAAATGATAAAATTGACGAACCGGAGCGCTCGATAAATTTCCGAATATCTTAACATACCTATTAATCTAACTTTATGTACATTTTATAATGACAGGTGTGCTAGATTTTTTGTTATACCTATGGCATACCGAGCTCAGACGGACAAATTAATTGTTCCACTAAACCGAGCAATAATTTCAGGGGCTTCATGAATCTGAGCAATACTGTTGTGCGCTCCGAGCCATTTCGATTATACCAGTGGTTCTTAACCTTGTTGGAGGTACTGACCCCCACCAGTTTCATATGCGCATTCACCGAACCCTTCTTAATTGGAAAAATAATATATGACAATCAAATTCAAAACAGGTATATATTTTCTGGTGCACAAAATGAACCGTGCATCAACATCAATGTGTTCAAAGAACAAAACCATTAAAACATGATTTTCACACAACAAAAATATAAAATAATGATGAATATTTACTGCAAATCAGCGTGACTTCTGCTGTTGCCTTTCAGAGACCAGTTCAGAAATTTTCCATAACGGTAGCCTTTTTTGAAAAGCCTTCAGGTTTTCTTCCGCTTCGATGATGTCGACTCCACCGCCCTGCAGCTGTTGATTGAGATGATTGAGAGGTGCGAAGATATCAGCCATGTACGCTAAAATGAGAATACACTCAAACCTGACTCAGAATGTCTTGACCTCCGCCGAACCCCTGAGACTGACTCAGCGAACCCCTGGGGTTCGATCGAACCAAGTTAAGAACCACTGGATTAGACTACAATAAAATTTACCTCAATGGAATGACGTACGGACGTATCTGCTTCGTGCAGGTATTTGTTAATTTTGTTAGTACATATTTTATGACAGGTCTGGAGGTTCCCTTATGTTGTGCAATAAGCCGCCACTGGTACCTTTTACAAATATGTACAGCCTAAGTTTATGATAAATAATGTTCTATGTTATAAATCTGTTGAGAAATTTTAAATTTCCTGATTATCGGGCGCCTCCTGCACGTCAAAGAAAGTCTTCACTCTATAGATGTTATAAAGTATGGAGTATTTATAATATTATAACTAACTTAGTACATATAAACCTGGTACGAATGGAAGTATTTCAATGATCACACAATTGTATATGGTTTTCAATCAGCACCGTATATGGATTATTTAAACAGTATGACAAGAAAAACACGTGGGAAAATAAGCGCCATACTGCATTATTGAATAGATATTAGTTTTATCTACTAATGCACACCATGTAGGTTCGCATACTTTTCCCGATGAGCTTCGCTATAAGGCACTGATTGCCAACCTTATTTGATTAGAGAAACCCTTCAAATATTCAAATCGAAATCAATAAATCGCCTTGGTAACCAACTGAGCTCGGTATTAAACTAGAAAGTATCTTTGAAATTGTCAAATGTTTTATAGTATTTCATTTAAGAGCAATATTTTATAAAACATGAAAAGACATATTATTACATTGCGTAAAATATTTGATAAAACTTAGGTAGGTACGTACGAATGTATGTAGGATTGTGCGTATATATTTCCAGTACCTAATTTATTTCTATTTTTAAAATCTGGGTGGCCATTGTTACACTACAGCATTTCATATTTATTGTGTTCTACTATCAAAATTGTTCATTTTTTAGCATTTTTTCAATCTACTGAATTTTGAGAATTTCAGGTAGTAACACTGCGAAGTAATTTTTTCCTTTGACCATGTCCGATCCTAATATGATCATATGGCCCTCCACTGAGTGAAGATTTATATTAACAGGTTTTTGTTTTCACGAGAAATGTATGTTAGACACTTGCTCAACCTATTAGGTCCATACTCTGGCCCAAACACAAATTGAAAAACAATATGTGCATTTTCCAGACCCAGGATTCTAACTTGGGACCCCACGACATTATAAGCCGATGCGTAAGCCACTCGGCCATCGTGGGTTACTTATTACCATAGATAGACTAATCTTTGATAAAAAGTAATTTTAACATTAGCTTACTGGTTACAAACAGACATTGTGCACATATTTTGTAATAATTTTTCGTTACTTACTACAAGTAAATTGTAAATCTTTGAGTGAGAAAAATGTGATTTCCTACTCCTAAAAAAACAAAAAGACGTGTGTAGTTTAATGGTCATTATTGAGTTTTACTTATGCCACACGTCGAGGCCATACATTGTTTTGTTATTGTACTATTCAATAACAAAAGCTCTACTGAATTAACGGCCCACATGTTCAGCGTGGGTCAAAATGGAGGTTTTATGCTATTTTCAGAGCATAACCCAGGACATTCCTTAAACGTTGTAGATAATCTATTTATATAATTCTGAAGCCTTATTATCCTTTATATTTATTTTAAACAGTTGACTGCATAAAGTATTTTTATTACATAAAATAGTATTCTTTTAAACCTCTCGCTCTAATGTTTTAGAAGATAGTCATATTTCAGTATATCCATGTGCAGTGGTGTTAAGATTTTTTATATTTATTAATTTTTAAAATCATTTATAAAACCATTAGTAAAATTTATATCGACATTATTATAGTGAAATATTTACGATAAAAAATTATATTGATAATCTCTGTGATCCCAAATTTGATAAGAATTAGGCATTTTATTATTCAAAAAATGGGCAAGATTTACACATTTTAAGATAATTCTAAAGATACTGATTATAAGCTATGTCTTTGACCATTCAAATGTGATAAACATTCTACGAATAATCTTTGCTTTATAATAATTATTGACCTAAGAATAAGGTAGTATTTTTTTGAAAGGCGCCATTTTTATTGGCATTCCCCAGTGGTTAAGCTACAACATACGGTCGTAGCACATACATTGAAAAACGATAAATAAAGTAGGGAGTAAGATCATGTTAACGCGCGTGTTTGAACATGTACCTAACTGAAAAAAATATGTTTTTAAAAACGGTTATCTACAACGTTTAAGGAATGTCCAGGATCATGCTTTGAAAATAGCATAAAACCTCCATTTTGACCTACGCGGCGCACGTCCCCCCTTAAGCCCAGTCGTGTCTGCAAAAGAGTTACCAGTGAATAAAAAAAAACACAGATTCACTAATAATTATTAATAAAGAAAAATAAGCTAAAATAAATATTTTTTAAATATAAAATCGCTTTATCAGAATGTCGTAAATGTTGTTGGATAGAATTACATCATTACTAATGTTTATTTAAATGGAAGATAGCTCAGAAGAGGTTTTAGGAAACTAAATGGATTGGCAGTTTTCCATGAAACAAACCAAGTTTTCACTTTTCAGGGAATATGAAACTCTTATTTCCACAATCTGAGTAGAAAAAAACAATCAAGAATTAAGAAGGTGATAAGAATATTACTATATTTTGCAAGGGCCTTCCTAAACCTGCCATAGCCTCGGGTTTCCACGTGCATAAAACAGCCACTGCCTAAATGAAAAAAATATATGAAAAACGACCTTCAACAGAAATCGGTATGTTTGAACATGAATTAGGTAGTTTTATGACACTGTTATCAAAGTATGATAAAAGTAGTTTGCCATGTTTTATTGTTATACCTAAATGTGATATCTCATTCAGTCATTACGTATGTATTTAACTAAATTCACAAAACACCTATAAACTAGACATGTTGTTATCAGTGCCGTGATGGCGCCTGTGTTGATATCACCAGCGCATAGTATTAATTTCTGTGAAATAAAAGCAATCTGTTACAGCTTGATCCTATAATCGCCAAATCGATACGGGATGTTGGGAGGTGGGCCGTAATAATAAACGTGTGTTTCAAAGCTACGCGTCAAATAAATGCAAACGTATAGAGAACGACAACACTTACTTGAAATGCAGCGGTATGGAGAACTAATAGCTAGGAATACACCGGTTATATTCATAAGTTATACTGTCCTGCTAAGTAAAAAGACAGTGTTTTTGGTTTTGGTAAAATGAGAACCCAAGTTTTAAACTAGATACCTTTTCTCTTATATTACATAAAATTATTGAATTGTTTTGACATAATCTCTAAATGTATACTGTCTATTTATAGATTATACGAAAACAATCCAATAATTATACACAATACAAGAACAACAACAAGAAAGTGTACCTAGTTTAAAACTCGGGTTCTCATTTCACTAAAATCAAAATCACTGTCATTTTACTTAGCAGGGCAATATAAAAGTTGTCATGTGATAACTGTATTTGGGAACATATTATATTATTGTGTATAAAATATTCATAAATAAACAGGGAGCAATTTGCCCTTAAATAGGGTCTGGACAAGAGTTGTTCTGTTATTTAAACGTACCTACCTATTTTTTCTTCTTCAAATAATACTTATTTTTCATTTTTTTCGTGAAATCATTTATAATCAGAATCAAAATTTACATTAGAAAAAGCAGGGCTTGAAATGGACCGGAACGCACCGGAGCGCCGTTCCGGTTCATAAAATCTCCAAAATTATCGCTCCGTCTCGTGGAAATATTAATTTGACCGCCTGAGATATGTCATACAATAAAAAATCTAACAGACTTAATTTTATAAAATACATATTTAATTAGATAACAACGTTAATATTTTCATCAAATTATCGAGCGCTCCGGTTCGTAAAATTTTCCATTTCGAGCGCTGAGAAAAAGTTAACATGGTTTAACGGTGTTTAGTTCATGGAAAAATAAAAAAATACCCGTCCCCTCAATGATTAATTTATTTTTCAGGGCACGGAGCTCCTTTCAATAAGACAACCCCTTTATCTCTAAAATAAACTACTTAATTAGGATGTTCTGAAAAAAAAATGACAATTAAAAACGTTTGTTTTGATTCACTGGCTAAATAATTGGTATCGAAACATTGAGCTAAGAATTTCTGCCGACATCCTACCTCACGAGTACCTACTCACTACTCGTACTTCGGAATGAATCGTCAGAACTCATTTCCTGGGGGCTGCAAGTTGAGACTTCAATAATTGGAATAGCTCTCACACCAGTCACACCTGCGACGGTTCTCCTTCATTCTTTTGTACACTTCAAAGATCTGAGACGAAAACTATTGGCATCGTTCACTTGATCACTCCAGGGAGTCGGAGTTTTCCGGTGACATCACTACTCTAAATAGTCTAAATTGTGCTGTCGGAGGTGGTCAATATGGACATACATTTTCACGCATTACTACGAAAGCATAAGCGCAGCTCTTCCAGAACCATCTTAGAAGCATCAATACGCTTGGAGTGTAGAGTCCAGAGCACCTTAAAATGCACAGACGTTTTGCCTATCTCCACGTCTTCACAAAGTAAAGGAACCATAATATAGAGAAAAATTAACGGTAAGTATGTGGAATACAATAAATAGCAAACTGACATAATACTCGTAAGATGATTTTGAAATGAAGTATGAAAACATTTCTGAAATGTATATATATATAACTACTTACTTCTTTTTGAAAAAAAAATACAATACCCAGCAGTATTCGAAGCTGTGCCCCCTGGGATTTGCGTCCTTATGATGCTACCACTGTCCTATCAAATTGCGCGAAGTCAACTAATGTTTTTACAATAGGCACTCTTTGAAGCGCTTTCTAAATTGCATTTGGTATTAGGATCACTCTGATTCTTGTTATAACGTACTTGCACAATTTAATAAACTGTGTTCTAATAAGTGAATACTGGAGGGCGCATGTTCGAATCCTGCTAGGTGTAGTACTTTTTCAAGTGGTTATATATTTCTCAGAATATTTTTCAAATTATGTATGTTCAATAAAAGAATATTACATTCATAAATCTTATGAATTATTTGTTGTATAAAAGAAATAGTTTAATTAAGTATGCAATTTTTGATCTCTTGAATTTGACAGCTATTTAGTACTGTGAGCTCATCTTTAGAACTATCTAACGATACTAATTAATGTTGAATACATCTAATAATTATCCATGTCAGAAGTGGTGTTTTCAAAAAGAGTTTTGTTATGACGTCCCTGTGCATATTGGTGTAGTAAGGATGCATTAGTATCGATATTAGTTGGGCCGTTCTGTATATGGATTTATAGCCTGAAATACCTGTCAACATCATGAACTCTAATAATTGTATAGTTAAAAAATAGACTATTTTAAAAACTGTCTAATGCAGTTTTACGACGAAATAAGGATGTGCGATGAAAATCGGTACATTATTAATTAATGGGTTAATCGATGTTCTTTGAAAAGTAAAATAATCGAATCGACATAACAAAATAACTAATAAAAACTAATTTAATTAAACATAAACAAAATAACTAATTTCCCTTTGAATGGGTAACCCTGACTCCTGATAACCATAATATGATTTATTTACTTTGGGGTTGTGATGAGATGATAAAGGCAACAGTAGGGGAGATCTGGGTATATCGTTTATTATCCTGATGCAAAGTATAGAGAGTTACAATGATCGGAGTAAAATAACAGTACAGAGTAATCGCGGTGAGCTCGTGCTCAGACCGAGCTGCGATCCGGTAGTGATGATGATCGGGACGAGCTCGGGTGTCTGTGCTCGACTGACGAATGTCGAAAGCAAGAGACTGTGTTCAAGTGACTGAGTTGAGCGACTGGTCAGGAGTGGAGTGACAAGTTATGGATCGTCCTCGTTATTTATACACATGAAATCAATACATTACAAGAGTCATTGTCACGATTAAATCAATCATAATAGACACTGTTGATCTCGGTCATGATTGAGGAAACTGCTGATAATCGCTTCCTCCACTCCGATTTGTTTTGAAAACAAAACATGAATATCGAAGTGCGTCACACTTGTAATGCCGAGTGGTATGATTACCTACTTATAAATAGAGTTGGGTATTTCCCGAGAAAATCTCAATCTCGAGATTCTGGATTTCCCGAAATGATAAAATTTTGAATTCTCGAGATTCGGGATTTCCAGAAAAGAATTCTCGATATTTCGGGATATTTAAAAAAACCTGTAAAAAATCCTAAAATCAGTGTAAATACAGACAAATTCCAAAATATATGTTTTTTTTTAATTTATGTAATAAGTAACCAGCAAATAGAAGTAGGAAAACAAAGATAATTCAAAAAATACTTATTAAAATAGAATTTCAAAAAACACAGACTCAATCGCGTACGTTTTTGAGACACAAAATTCCCTGATGTTGAAAAATTGCGCTCATTTTGAGTTGATGTTGGCTTAATTGTGTAAATAGAATTTCAAAAAACACAGACTCAATCGCGTACGTTTTTGAGACACAAAATTCCCTGATGTTGAAAAATTGCGCTCATTTTGAGTTGATGTTGGCTTAATTGTGTAAAATGCCCCGATCAGTCTTTGAACGTTTTATGTTTTCTGTGTACTTTTTTCATATAGAAAAATCGTTTCTTTTTTCAATTAATATTTGATAATAAAGAAATCCCCAATCTCGAGAAAAGATTCTCGGGATCCGGGATTTCCCGAAATGTTAAAAATCTCAATTCTCGAGATTCGGGATTGAAAATCTCGAAAATTTCTCGAGAATTCCCGTCGGAAAATTCCCGAAACCCAAATCTACTTATAAATGACGAAATAATTTTTTTCTTTATTGTTCAAGACAGATAATGCTTTGAAAAAAACTAGATCAAAATTAAAGAATAATAAGTTATTTTTATTGAGATAAAATTATAGCAGCTGGTTTTATATTATCCAGGTCCATCTTGTAAAACTCGTAAATCACATTTTGGTAGGTTCAATTTTGTTGAATATAGTACCTAGGTAGTATTGAACCTATGTACGAGTATGTGAAAGAATAAAGATCTCTGAACCCACAACACGTCTAATCGTTTAGAAAATCAATCCACAAATACCTTGTTACATCGGAAAAAATACAAACCTCGCAAATACAATTTTGAACAGAGAGTTTGTTCATTTTATTTGATTTATTTGATCCCTGTTATCGTCATACTCAATATTTTTCTTTTAATTATTTGTGATATCATTTTTTAATTACCTATTTGAATCTACTTGATCTTTTTTCAAAAATCGAACATCCCTACTACATAAGCGCCTGCAGGTTATAAAATAGTAATGCTGATGAATATTCAAGTGGTAATTAACTTTAAAAAATATATGCACGTCATTACTTAATCAGTATTTCTCTTCTGGTTGGTAAAATAATAATATGTTAATCGCCACGTTGGTTATGCAATAGGAAAAAATAGAAAAATAATTACTTATATGTTAATGGTCTTGTACAAGAATTGCTCGTCAAAATAATCATGCTACGTTGTCGGAACAGCTGATTAGTGAGTTTACGGTGATTATGGATGGACTGACGTGAAAGTTAGGCAAGTAGGTGTGTTAATTATTATGAAGAGTGTTTGGTCACGGAATTGACGTCGATTGGAAACAAAGATCCGCATGTAGGTATCCAAAAACCTAGTTGCATTAATAATTATTAAACACCAAATAAATAAACGGCGGACGAAAACAATGACATGGTTTTGTTTTATTTTGTTTCTTCTGAAAGGGTTTTTCGTTTTTCGAATAACCCACTTACCTCTATGGTTAAGAATATGCCGCCCCAATTTATAAAAATGTTACAGACCTACAAACTTATCTGTAGAATGGCCAAAAATGGAACTACAAACTACCATAGGATGCCATTTTGAAAATTTCAGATTTTGTCCAGTTACGAGCCTTGATTGGGTAGTTTTCGACAGTGGCTCCCCCATCCCATTCTTCAGACAAATTTGTACAGGTCTGTACGTTAATACATCAATGAAATGCTCATTTGTAGGGAACAACATAAAAAGGAAATAAATAGTCTGTGGATTACATAATTAACATAAATAATTTTAAAAAAATCAGACACACCTATTAGAAAAACTCCTACAAATAAAAGTTTATCTGAGTGGGACTCGATCTCATATCTGAATTCAACATTCTAAAACCTTATTTAAAACAGAGCGTTGGAGCGGAACACAGAGCAGTGGAGTAATGGTGTTTTACCCGGAGCACCGAAAATTTGTAGTGCTCCACTGCTCCGGAAGTTTTTTTTATTATTAATTTCATCCTAAAATCCAATGAAAATATTATATTTGATACTGGAGTTATTTGAAATACGGCAACACTGCTGAGTGATAAAGAGCCTTACATTTTTCCAAGAGGCAATTAATGACAGACGATTTGCTATCGGTAATTTTGTTCAATAAAATTAATAATGAAAAGGACGAACAATTAAACTTATTTGAAAACTACCTAGTTATTTTAATTTTTTTTAAAGATTTGTGTACATCTAATACCTACTGAAACTTTTGGAGCATGTATTAGGTCCCGAAGCGGAGCAACTTAAAAAATGGTCCGCTCCAACCTTCTGGTTTATAA
This sequence comes from Rhyacophila brunnea, assembly GCF_057557595.1. Taxonomy (NCBI): domain Eukaryota; kingdom Metazoa; phylum Arthropoda; class Insecta; order Trichoptera; family Rhyacophilidae; genus Rhyacophila; species Rhyacophila brunnea. The sequence goes on along the minus strand of NW_028232796.1, from coordinate 17,828,752 downwards.
TACTAATTTAATTAAGTTGTTTGTGAGGTTGAATTAAATTGTGTATACATGATGTGAACTAAAATTTTTAATTATTTTAAAGTTATTTATGCTGACAGGTGTTTCGGGCTATAAAGCCATCCTCAGAGCGATCTAAATAGGACTATATTACATTTACAGTATTTACACCATTCTGAGATGGAGTTATTGCTTCACCTCCATATAAGAATGTTTTTCCTCAACGTCCCTAAATTCAATCATATTAAGTAAATTGACGTAAAAAATTGGAACACTAACACCTCGAAAAACATCAATAAACCTCAATATCAAGAAAATATTACGACGCCATTGTGGTATCCGGTCTAATAATAACATTAATATAACGAATGGAAAAACAAGCGAGATAATTACAAGGAAAAAATACCAACACGACATTTTCTTTAATCCCTTTCGTCACGTAACGTGCTGAAACATTTAAGACGTGTACCTATTAAATTTAGTTAAAATATTATTTATAGACATGCCAATATATTATTAAAAGCACAATGTTTATAATGAATATAAGTAACAGAAATAGAATATGTATTAAAATTAGATGGTATACCGATGTGAATATTTTATGTTTACACGAGAAGAAAATGGTAGCATTTTCCACCCCAATCACCATCATTTGTAATTCTATCCTAAGCGTGACCTATTTCTGTGGATTAATTCGAGTGCTTAAAGTCAGACAACGTTATCTACAAAAAAGTGCTTTTTTTTTTTTTTTTTTGAGATAACGTTATTTTACATTTACGGCTACATGATAGTCAAACAACGTTATGTCAATCTTTTATAATTTCTTATTAAATCGTCATTAAAGTTTAACGCTAACTACATAAGTTACCCTTGTTTTCATATTTTTCAAAAACTATCCCTATAAATTTTAACATCATCATAAGCAAGAAAAATGTATAATACACAATAAATTATAAAATATTAACATTAGGTTTTAAACAAACATTTCCCTTGTTAAGTTACAAGAATCTAAAATAACGATTTTTGGCTCTCCTGTAAAGTTGCACTTTTGTAGATAGTGTTGTTTGACACTAAGCCCTCGAATTGAGATTAATAATTTCTATATGATGGTTTTTATTTATATATAATATATATTATATATATATTATAATATATAAGCCGCACAGCGAGGCATGAAGAGGTGTATGTTGGGCATCACGCGAAAGGACCGTAAGAGAAGCGAATGGGTTAGGAAGCAGACAGGAGTACGCGATGTAATAGACGTTGCCAAACAGCTGAAATGGAGATGGGCGGGGCACATTGCTCGCCGAAGGGACGGCCGCTGGACAAATGCCGTCATCCAGTGGTACCCAAGGGGCACAAAACGGCCACAGGGTCGCCCTAAAAGCCGCTGGATTGACGAACTGGTAAAGTTCGGCGGAAATACGTGGCAGCGAACGACACAGGATCGAAAGAGTTGGAAGAAGCTTGGGGAGGCCTTCATCCATCAGTGGATTGACCCCGGCTCATGATGATGATAATATACAAACACTTTGGGCCCAGTTATAGTATGTTTTAGTTACCTATATAAAATAGAAACACTTCGGGTTTTAGTATTTATTCAGAGTTCACAGAGATTTAATCAATAATAACAGATATACTTCAAACGGTACACTAAAACAGATTAATATGACTCTTACAAAATAATATGACTCGCTCGACCAAATAACCAGATGAACTTGCCAAAGGATTAGTTCAGTTCTGGTAGGTATCACATTTGACAACTAGATACCAAACTTATCACTAGAAACGAATCTCGATAGTGTAAGGTGCTTAGTCTCAAAATAGAGGACCTGTATGATCAAAAGGGTCAGATAATCATACTAAGCTGACTGGCTGTAAGACTGTGAGAGATATAAATTACGGAGTCAACATAGAGTTAAATCCTAATCAATCTAGGTACATAGCGCTTGCGGCGTCCGGTCAATGGGCCGCGCCATCTGTGGGTCTCTTTTCGAAGACACGCCGCTATACCTCTTATTAAATATAGAATTCTAAACTAACTGTAAATTTTATCTATCTGATAATTCATCTGAATTTTTAATATTTTTGTGCATGGTTTGTGTTATCAATTATTGTTATGAGGGTTAGTAAGTTGTGCCTGGTCTGAAGTAGGTATATATTATATGTATAAAACTATAGTAAATTGACTTAAATTAGTCATATATACTTGGATTTGATAAAAGCAGCCTATGCTATGGGGTGGACAAATGTCAAATACACACATTGGTTTATCATTCAGTATAGATTAAAAATTTTGATCATGGCATAATTTGAACTCGTGCTGCTCAGGACACAATATATTATTACACATTAGAAAAATATATCTCTGCATTTGCCAAAGTTGGTAGGCTCTGGTGGGCAGCCGATGTAACAAGAATGGACAGTGGCCAACCGGTGAGGAGTATAATAATCTTCCTAAATAGCAGACCAGATTGCAGATTGATTAACAACTTCGATGGTTGGACGGTGTCCTCAAGGATGTTAAAGCGGTTATGCCACCGATGATCCACTATTCGAGGGCATCCCTTAGCTCTCAATAACCGCATTTGTCCAAAAGATATCCACTCGCTGAGTAATATGTCCGGCCCATTGCTATTTCATTGCATACTCTTGTATGATTTATTATCCATTGGTTTATTTTATGGTCTTTCCGCGATTATTCTCTTACATTAATAGTGTAACATGTCTACGTTAGCACATATTAGCTGAATGCTTTAAGTAAGCACCTCTATATTAAATAAACTTTCAGCTATGTTAATAAATCAATAATTCATTTTTTCTTAACTTGATTTTTTTCATGCAAGAGTAATTATTAATGTGAGTTATTGATGTCGTGGTCAAATCATTCATATGAAATCGAATCGTCATTCACCAAACCTTCGATTGTCACCAGTAGGTAGATGCAGGGGATAAAGGCTAAAGCCTATATGCCGCAATCGAAGGGAATATACAAATGCCGCGTTCTCGCGTGGCGATTTTTGTCATTCTACTGGGTTTTAAAATAAATAACAGTTCAACGTCAATTTGATAAATGGGAACCATTAGACTTGCAAATTGAATTGAGCGAAGATAAGGTTCTTTCTACTTTTAGTTGTTCTACATTCATCATTCGAGTCAACTGGTTGCCTAGGCAAGTAACCAAGGTGATAACAACTCACATCGGCACATCAAACTTGATTTGACTTGCCCACAATATTTGACACTTTTAGTTTATAAATGACGTTTTTTTTAAAACATTAATATTTTCTTTAGTTCATCACTTATATTATCATAATTTACAGATACATATTGATTACGACAATTTAAATCGATATGTAGGAACATTCTTTTAGATTTCTGGTTCAACATTCAACAGAGAGTTGAACGACAAAAATCGCCACGTGAGAACTCGTCATAAGCGACGTACGTCATGCTTACTGCTTAATAATAAAATGATTAATCATTAATTGCACCATGAGATTTGTAAATGCTACAATATAATAATTAGTATTTGGTTTTAACATACCCATGTATTATCTAATTGATCGTAGATTGTTGTATGAATACGATGCAACAAAATAAATATCATCGTTAAAAAATAAATACATAAACAATATGGCGCCGTTTTCCCAACCGAATTGTATTTGGGAAGGCAAAGAAAACAGCTGAAAAATTACTGTATACCTGTACACTGCAAACAGTAACGTTCTCTGAAATATATTACAACTATTCGGTTTGTATATAAACTTTCACACTTATTTTTAAATTCTGTAATACTACGTCTTCGGAATGTTTACTCGAACTCTTGCGAATTGACGTTAATTATTTTTGATATCCTACACAGCGGTATATGCAAATTAATTTATGTGTAATCGTGACATATTGTTTGGCACCGATATACGAAAGCGTACTTCGTTTCTCCAGGGTTACCTTAATTCGAGGTTTTTTAAATTTAAAGTGTTCGATAGAATTTGTATTAAAACACTTGACAGAAATTGCAGAACGATTTTAGTATGGAAAATACATACCTACCTAAGTTTAAACCTGCTCTCACATCAAAGCTCGCTCGCCTGCAACGTGTCGAATAAATCGATGTGACGTCGTCGTTATTCACAAAACACACGTTGCCAAATGGAACTCCGCAGATTGGTCGAATGCGACTGTTTACTTTTAAAAAAACATATGCTGCTGCAATCGACAAGTTGCATGTTTCTCGGGCTCCGAGTCGAAGACGCCAGGTCGCATGTAAACACCTACGAATTGATCATTCCTATACAGGCTCGCCGATCGCCGCATCTAAATATCTATATACGTTTCGAAGGTTACGTGTGTCTGTCGCTAGGTAGATCTGCGCGGTCTTCATATGCAACACCGGATCGCCGTTCTTGGAAGGTTTGATTTATGGCTGTGCGGCAGACGGGCGAGTTTAGATGTGAGAGCCATCTTAAAACAACAGAAACATTCATAGCTTGACCTAGTAGGACTAGTCAGCGCCTCTTTTCTCTATATTGAGTGGTTATGATATAAAATAACTCATTTAACTAAAAATGTTTTTTTTTTTATACAAAATGTATTCCCATATTATTTGTGTAAATACATTATTAATGTGTGCGATACAATTAAAACCTTTATTGATTCAAGTACAATACTATAGCTACAGTATTAAATTTACTCAATGAAATATGTGTAGGTATCCGAAGATTTCTACAGTTATTTTCCAACATGGCCAGAAGGGAAAACAAATAATTTAGAACGCTTATCGTCAACAGACATATTGAGGGTCAACCAAATGAAAGGGCACAACGGGTCTTTCAATACCTTTAGTAATGTGGATGGCAGAATGCAGGGATCGCTGGAGAGATATAGATATAATATTTGATAGGAGTCACAATCCTCAACAGTAAGGGAGACAACAACAATAACTAAGAATACTAATCAGAAACGGTTTCGTCCGCCGAAAATGATTTTGTTAACATACATTAATTGTACTAATATGTTAAAACACTGTGTAAACGTAAACGTAAACCAACCTAATCTTCTTTTGACCATGTCCAATCCTAATAGGATCATATGGCCTTCGCAGAGTGGAGATTTGTATTAACAGATATTTGTTTTTACGTGAAATGGATGTTAGCCACTTTCTTAACATATTAGGTCCATACTCTGATTCAAAACACAAATTGAAAAATGATAAGTATGTGTATTTGCTAGGCCTGGCATTCGAACCTGGAACTCACGACATTATAAGCCGACAGGTAAGCTGCTTGGCCATCGTTAACCAACCTAATAGCACGTTGTATTATACAAATTGCAACTCTGCATGCATGGATCAAAAGCGTTCAGCGGTTTCTGAATAGTTGTAACTTGAGTGACATATTCGCATGCGCGGTACAACGATCGCGGTGACCGTGGCGGCTAACTATACGAACTACACCGCGCAACTCACAAAACATACACGCAACAACAACAACAACAACAATAACAACAACAACAAACGCGTCATGCTAACACTTGAAAAATGAGATTGGCGTGGCAATTAGTATTTTTGTGTGTAAAGTTATTCCTGCAATAGTTTAATTTACACGCTATTGCTGGCAGTAAATCCATGCAAATGTACAGGTGCTATTATAATAATAGTATTTCTGGTTAGCAGTATTGTAAAACTACATCAAACAAACATCGTCTGGACGTTAATCCAGTTAAGGCTATTTTAAGATGGCAAATATATTATCTTCAGATCCATGCGTATATGTTCTCAGTATGTGTCAACAGAAAGGGTCGATTAACAAGAGATATAAATGTAGATGATGGGTAGAGGGTAGAGGGAATAAAGGGAAAAGAATGCATTACATTACTCATGATCTGAATCAAAGTTAACCCTTTTAAAAGGTTCAAAGATTGTTTGGTGGTATTTCAAGATACTTAAAATTAAAATTTATCAGTTGGTCTTTACGATGTATCTATATGGTCTTTACACTCTTCACTATAAAACTAGCCTAGAGTCATAACTCACATTTTGCATTTTTGTCATTTTTGAGTTTAATATACCAAGTGATTCTAGTATCTAGCTAGAGGTATTACATAAATAAAAATAGTTGGATATCAAAAGTCACTTTAAACCATGTGAAAATCGTTGACAAAGTTGACTATTGGTGTCGTAACTTACATTTATCAATGAATAATGTGAGTTCTATCACCAAGGATTTTTTAACCAATCAGGGAGCTCTGTTTTCCATAGTGTACTGGGTGTCTGCAGCCTTAGGGGTTAGTATATATTTGAAAACAATATTGTAAATCGACTCACTCACTCATTAATATTCAAGAGAGGTCAATACTTTTATTCTAATTACAAAACACGGTGCTCTGGTGGTTTTATGCTATTATCTCAAAACTCGATTTTTGGAATATGTTAGTTATGTTATGACTCTAGGCTAACTCAATTAAGTCGGCTTTGCTCACCACACAATATGACAAATTATTTATAATAATTTTTATTTGTGATGAATACCATGTACGTACCTACCTAATAAATAAATGTTATACAAATTATGTTAATTGAATATCTAAATTATCACATCACATGCTGTATGCCCATAGCTGAAACACGTCATGTCATGATGACACAAGCTGTCTTAACCAGAGCACCAATGATTTATGTCCATTTGAATGTGGTTATAGCGCGACACGATACAGTGATAGATTTCGTTGCATTTTCATCTCATAAAACAGCGGTTGGTTTTCAAGGGTTGGAGTTTCCATGTGTATTTTTACTGTTCCATATATCTTTACGAAAAATAAAACGATGAATGTGTTGTTAGCTATCTTCTCCAGAGTGTCAAGACTTTAGCGGTTCTGACTCTGCATTTACTTGGTTAAATTCTTTTCCCCATCGATAATCTTTCAGCCTTGGAAATAAACTATCTTATTTTTTTGATTATTCTCATGTGCCAGAAGGTTTTTAGATTATACACCATGATATTGACGTAAGTTATTGCTTGTCATGTTGTACGGTTTACCTTATTACTTATTAGTATGGCGAAAGTAAGGAAAATCGGGAATTAAAACTGCTTAAACCTATACCTTGGAATTCATGTGATTATGAGAACAAATACATTCTCAATAAATACCATTAGATAAGCTTCCGTTGGTTAATCTGCTGTTTATTCATTTTAAATGACTCAGTTTTGGAGAGATTAAATTAATCAACCGTCCGTAGTTACCTCCTACCGGCCTGTAGTTCTCCACTGATGACTCTGTAGGTGACATCTTCCATTTTCCGGAAAGATACCAGTCTCCATTGTAAGATTAAATATAATATATGAGAGTCTGCATGTTTTTACAAAGCTTTAAAAATATAGGGAAATTATCCAGTTGCTACAGAGCGAGTGATTTGTATAACATGTAAACACATCTTTTTGGTTAATTGGCGAAAATATATTGATTGACTGGGCCTCGTATGATGGCTTTATTGAGTATTTAGACAAAATCAAGATTCGGTATAGGTACTACTTGTGTAAACAAATCTGAAGTCACCAACAATAAAGTTTCTACCACTCCATGATCAGTCACCAATTTGCCCTTCCAATTTATCCAATCGATAAAGCCACCACCCCTTCTTAACAATTTAAGATAATCTCACAACAATATTTGGGAGTGTATTAAACGAAGGATTTTGGGCGATATCCTAACCTGATTCATACTTCGATCTTGTCAATCACGTTAGCTCTTAGAATAAATGGAAATATTTTAACGAAAATCACCCGCAAGGATAAGAATCAAGCCGATCATATTATATTATTATCATTTTCTCGATTGTCAAATTAAAAATGCCTTTACATTTTTCCAGTTCCTTTGTTTTCAGAATAAGATAGATTCCTGAAATTTCAAGAATATCGTCACCTGTAATAGAATAATATTATCAGTGAATTCTAATTCAACTCGATATACCTACTTTTAATATCAAATAATATCTTCAAACAATTTTATTGTTCTGTTACCAAGGGGGGAAACTTTAAATATTCATATCTCGTGAATTAAACCACATATTCGTTACATTTTTCTTGCGTTGATCTTAAAATTTTCCAAGGAGTTTTCAATAAAAAAAAAACCAGTGCTCTAGAACTAGAGCATGCCATTTCATAGCCTTTAAATTCCAGAGAAACTTTATGTTTTATAGTAGTTATAGATTGTATGTCTAAAAATGAACCGCCTACTTAGCAATCGAGATATTAACCTAGGTCTGAGACTGCGCATGGTATGTTGTTATGTTCTCTCAATTCTTTTCTATGGTATGGAAGTATGGACGCTAAACCAAGAGATGTCACGGAGACTTGAAGCTTTCGAGATGTGGCTATATAGACGCATCCTCAAAATTCCTTGGACTGACCGGGTGACAAATGTTGAAGTTCTCAATCGAATGGGGAAGGACCGAGAAGTTCTACGTAGTATCAAAACCAGGAAACTACAGTACCTCGGCCACATTATGAGAGGACAAAAATACAGCATTCCCCAACTTGTCATTCAAGGAAAGATCAATGGGAAGCGTAGCAGAGGACGGCGCCGCATTTCGTGGCTTAAGAACCTCCGTGATTGGAACGAGTGCAGCTCCACTGAACTGTTCCGGGTAGCAGACGACAAAGATAAGATTGCCTTGATGGTGGCCGACCTCCGCTAGAGAATGGCACAATAAGAAGAAGATAGATTGTATGTTGCAATGCACCACGGTCACCATTATCAAAACACGTATGCTATATATTTTGTAATAAGCATAAGAACACTAATTTTAAAATAATTTCCTCCATTCTAAATTCAAATTTAAAATGCTTTGGTAGTTCGTTAAAAATGTTCGTCTTCTAATGTATTAATTAAAACTGTTACGAAAATAATGTTCGGTTACATTTATATTTGGAATAGTATTCTAGACTGCAAACTGTTATTCTGCTAAAGAATATGATATTACTCTTAAAAATAAAAGCATACTAATCGCCCGTTAATGCTTCCTATGGAAGCAAATGTGGTATGGTGTAGGACTTGAATAATAAAAGTAGTACCTACTATGGAAATATAACATAAAAGTGGAATATTATTAATATCAATATTAATAACTGTAAATTTGTTAATAAAATTGACCTTGCCCACTCCACGTGCAAGCTTGTTAGATGTGCAATTTTTAGATATCTGTCGGCAAAAAGAAGATTAGAATTGGTCATAAATTACATCATTAGCAACGACAGTTCATATAATATTCAGAAATTTTACAACGGATACATTTATCCAAGTAGTAAGAAGTATGTATTTCGGGTTTGGTCTAAAGTACTATATTATTCAACTGTTATAATGTGAATAACTATGGCAATAACTAAGCTATATGAAGTATTTAAAATTTCGCAATAAATGGCCTTCTTCTTTGTAATTTAAGCCACTGAATTAAAACCAAACTAAATTATCATTATAGATCTAAATGCAGCATATGGACATCCACAGTGTGGAGGTTTATGTAATATACCTTTACGAGGAATTGTTGTTAGCCACTTGCCTAACATTATTGGCATACTAAGTTCTTGCAATGGATTAAACACACATTGAAAAGTAATTATGGATTTTTCGACTCAGCCACGTGATTAAGCCCACTACTCACCGCTTCATATACGGCAGTTGTACCAACTCGGCCACCATGAGTAGCAATAATTTGATTAGTATTAAAATAGGGTGTATAGTCGATTGATGAATTGGCGACGTCTGGATATTAGTAGGTAATACGTTAATTTTAGCGAAAATACTTGTCCACGTAAGTCTCAGTCAACAAACAAAACATTGAATTTTCTCACTTATTTGTTGTGCATAAGTATTATATTTCTTCTTGAAAATATATTGTCCAAGGTAAACGTTTGGTTAGCAAGCATTAATTTATTGCAATACACAGGTGCGCACACAAGGGGGTTTTTCGGGTCCGGACACCCCCAGAAACGGAAAAAAAATATAAATTATTTATTTATTGAAAAAAAGACATATTGAGCACATAACAAATTTTTAAATTAAGACGTTCACAACATGACATTTAGAATAAAAAGTATAGGTAAATCATCTTAATAAAGAAAAGAATAAAGCAAAAAAGAAATAAAATTAAAAAAAACAATAATTCAAGAAAAATACAAATTAAACAATAAAATTGAATTTTAAAAACAAAATACATAATGCATCGCTAAACATGTCTACATATACACCGTGACCGGTGAGCCTGACATCAGGAAACAGCTTTCACCCAAAATAGGTCATAGCTTCGACCACGCATGTAATTGACGGTTGCATACAAATTCAAATTTTTCAGAATATCGGGATTGGAAATAAATATACCACGTGAGAGCAGGGAAAAATACTTAAGAGCAGAAGTGGTCTACGAGCTTCAAGAGAATAAAAGGCGAGCATGTCTTGAAGAAAGTTAGTCGGAAAATACTCGTTTGAGAAACTGTCAAAAGGAAAATACATTAAAATGAAAATGACGAAGAAATTTCTTCTGAAGACGCTCTAAAACAAGCTTATAGGAAACCTCATAATTACATAAGTGAATGGCATATTAGTTGTTCTTTTTCGTCATCAGGACCTCATGACTGAGGATCGAGATCGAGATGATTTGACAGTCAAACAGCCTTCTCAACAGCTTGGTCCCACTATTCTCGGCATTTTACGACGTGAAAGACCTGTGACCCCTTGAAAACCTGTGGCACTCATAAATTGGTGGACCTATATGAGTCATCGAATGTTTGCTTTAATATTGCGATGTGGCACGTCTAAAAGACAAGACAGCGCGGATGATACAAATGGACACGAACGATTCTAATAATAATTATGACTGTTAAGCTCAGGGGCGGGTCTAGCTGTAAGCGGTCTTGCGAATGTCTTTAAAGAATTGTCTTACAGACGGATTTTGATAATTTCTGTTAATTTTTTGATAATTTCTGTAATTGGGTGCAGCTCATCGTTTACTTTATTATGGCCTCGCGACTAACCAGTGGAATGCGAACTATTGAACGGATCTATCGTACTGAAGTCATTATAAAATCTCATCAATATTTTCCCAGAAGAATATGAAAAAGTTGAAAAAGAGGCAACTGATTTATCAGGATTATCCTTTAATGATGAATATGGACAAACTCGCAGACAACAATAAAGAAAAATGTTTTTGATGAAAACAAAGAAGTTGGACATGAATTTACAACTAGAGAAGATTTCAAAGTAAATTCATTTTATCTGATATGTGATAAGACCAAGGCAGAACTATCGCAAAGAACACAAAAATATGAAATAGTTATAGAGCCTTTTCGAATATTTTTTGATTGGAATCTATCAATGGAAGAAAAAAGGACGCGATAAAAAAGTTGATGGATATTTACAAAGAGGACATTGATGTTTGTACTTTTGAAGATGAATTTGACAATTTTTCAATATTTCCTAAAGAAAACAAGTACACTATCAAAACCACACCAGACATCTATCGAGCCGCCAAAGAAATGTCTTGCGTCAGGTGAAAGATCGTTTTCTGTTTTAAAGCGTGTAAAAAAATATTTGAGAAGTACTATAGGAGAGGAAAGATTAAATAGTAGGTATGGCCATTTTGTATATAGCATAAACAAATTTAAACCGAATTGACACTGTCAAAATAATTGACGAATTTGCAAGAATTAAAGCAAGACGAAAATTTATTTAAAAAATATGTTTTTTTTTAAATTTTATTTCTATTAGGTACCTTTGTTATATTTTATGTTAATAAATTAATGAGAGTTTCTATGCATAAAACTTTTTTTTCTAACTTGAATTTGGGGGCCCCGAATTTTTTACCGCTCTAGGCTTCCTTGATCAGCCCCTGGTTAAGCTATACGCACTCGAAAGTCACTTGTGGACACGTAGATAAACACCCGTAGTTACACTTGCAGGCTAGATATCTCTCGCTACATTTAAAGTGTAGAGTGTCTGGTTATGATAAATGTACATGGAAAAGTGCAGTACCTATTATGCTGTTGAAGCGACGAGAATCTATAAGTAGTAGCTAGTAGGTGAGGTAAATATGGAAGTCAGTGGTACTTGTTACATTTTGTTAACCCCGCCCCCTCCCGTCGCCTTTGAAATTAATACAAAATATTAGTTACAAGTAAATTGTACGTAAAATATTTCACCGTGACACAGTTCGTCGTGAGCTTTCTATCGGAAAGAGATGACCGTATACTATACGGTCTCCAATTTTATTATATTTAATATGAACATTAATTCAATCTTCATAGCTGATTTTGGCAAAATTCATGAATTCAAAGATGAAGACCTAATCTAACCTAACAAATAATCCAGTATATCGGCTTTTTTCAAAATTTATTTGCTGCTGGCTCCCTGTAAAATGTAAACCAACAAGAACCGTGTTTTATTTAGACATCAATTTCATGTCAGTGCTATACGACCCAAAGAGGTTGGACGGTCTTAAATATACGGCCATATATTTCCGATACAACATTTTCACGGGGAAGCGTGATACGGCGAACTGTATACGTACTAGTTTCCGGACACGAAAAATACTATGGATATTTTTTTTAAAATGGACCCCTAAACGATTTCTCTGTGTACGCGCCTAGTACTAATACACCTACATAGTATTATTTGTATCGCCAACCATGCGGCCTACTGCTTGTCAATAATGATATGACGTTATTTCGTAATAAATTTGGCAAAATACTATGCAAAATAGACTAAGCGAGCACATATTCAAATGAAGTAGGTACGCAAGGTAAAATATCACATATATATATTCAAACATTATAAGCTAGGAAAGTATATAGATATTTTAGAAACAACTAATAAATTATCAAAATTTTACACAACACTGAAAGCAAAATATTAAATTATTATTTGAAATAGCGATTTTTATAGCAAAACAACATTAACCACTGGTGTATAATATAATGGAAATAAAAATTAAAGCTTAGCATTACATATCAATGACGTGCCAGTTGTATGCTACGGTTCCAATGAGGTGGACTAAGATTGATGCATTATTTACTGTATGTTTATAATAATTACAATCAATGACTTACGTATTATACATACTTGACTTATATAAAACAATAGTTTAATTTTAAATTGTTAAAAAATTGATACTTTCTAATAGACTTTGATTTTCAATTACTCTTTATGATATGAATAATAATTAGTATATTTACTACTAAATGATTATTATACTTACTTGCTTATTTTTATTATATCACCAATGACAAATCGTGGAACTTTAACAGGTCGTTTTCAACAAGAGAATTATCAATGCTTAAATCAAGTAAAAATCTAATTAAAAAATGATTTGTGTTGCTTGATTCATGAGTGTCACGATCACCGGGCATATTCTGTCCACACAACATAAATCAGCCCGTATAATTTATTTTCATTGTAAAAAAAAACTTTAAAAAACCTACTTATTTAAAAAAAATGAAAACATAATACAAATAAATCATTTTTAAATTGGTAATAATATTGCATAAGTCTTACTGTGCATAGGTAAAGCTCTAAAAAGCATTCCGTTATTGGAAAAAGAAGATTAAATATATCGATTTGATTCTCTTACTTTTAAAAGAAAATCGATTTATGATTAGGTAATTGATTTTAATTGCTCATCCCTACCTGCGTCACGTAGTAGGTGGATTTGTATATATATACCTACTAGTATATTCATATTAAAATAAAGTGATTCTTGAGTATTTTCAATATTTTCTTATGAAACATATTAAAGTATTTTCTTGATAGATACTAAGTAAAAATAATAAAGTAAGTAATAGTTTTAACGTAACCTGCTTTTGGCTGTGAGACGTGGTATCTGACACACAGCTCAAAGGTAGGGAGCGACTTTAGAATTTTGTGAATCGACATTTCCGCCAAATCTTACTGGTACACTGGTACGACCGCGTCACAAACACGCGAGTGCAAGAGCAGAAGTTTCGGTCCATGGTGATGGGTGTGAGCGGCTCTCGCGGTGCAGTGGGTAAGGCACTCGCTTTTCACATGGGAGCTCCGGTTTTGATCCAGGTGAGATCGCAATATATTTATGTGAATTTTTTCAAAGCCTGGGTGTTTTTGATTGTTTCACTTATATTACTAAATATACTAGTGTTTAACTACACTACTGTCGTTGGGGCTCTTTGTCTGTTGTAGTGTTATAAAGAATATAATATATATCTATATATATAAAACATGCATTCAAAAGTACATAAAAGATCTCATGTTTTGTTAAATATATTTATAACTGACTAACTGCGACTCATCATTTTGAATGCCCTAGGGCGAAAATACACGCTTCAATTTGGTTGATTCAAATAAATTGTTTTGTGTATTTTTACCTTCAATCAAAGTGAACAGCAAATTGAAAATTGAAAGAATTTTGGAAAAATTATATTTTTATTTAATTTCGCTGTTCAGTTTGAGATGAAACGTTAAAAACAACTCGACGCTGGTCTGCTCAAAAGTGTTGTAGGAAAGACATGATTTTAAAATAATATACAATATTATAATCTCAATTAACCGGATTTTAGAATAATTGCATTTCTTTGTTACTTAGTTTCGTAACGAAAACGTACAATTTTAAATAAGTATATAGTAATTAATAAAAAATGAATTAAAAAAATGCTATTAATAAGGTTTATTCTGTAATTAAAAGAGATGGTTTATTGTCTTTTCCCTCGTCTTCATCCCGAATTAGTTCGGATACGACGGCTCTCGTGGTGCAGTGCGTAAGGCGCTGGTCTTCCATCCGGGAGCTCTGGGTTCGACCCGGTGAGGACACATTATGTGATTTTCTCAAAGCCTGGATGTTTGTGATTGTTCAAAATTTCTAACAACCACCTTGTATGAAAAAGCATCGACATGGTTATTAATAATTTAAAAAAAATAGTCTGGATAATCTAATTTCTATAGTTCTCGATTTCTACAAAAACCACCTATATAGAAGATATCTGAAATAAATATTTCGGACCACACATTATTAGCTGCGGTCGATCCACTGCTGTATGAAGGCTTCCCCTAGTTTTTTTCACTCTTATTCCCTAGTTCTTCGCTGCCACGTTCACCCACCGAACTTTATGAATTCATCATCAAAATTAAAAATAATTAAATATTCGCTGCCATTTTTAAAGTGAATGAGTTTTGTTAATTTCATTGAAACGTGTAAATGCTCGCTTATCGAAACTATTGTTTAAGAAAATTGAACCGTGCACCTTTAATGCTATATTTCAATATGCTAATGTGAAAAGTATATTTTTTTATTCAACTTATTCAAAAGTGATGCGAGATCCATTATA
Source organism: Rhyacophila brunnea (assembly GCF_057557595.1). Taxonomy (NCBI): domain Eukaryota; kingdom Metazoa; phylum Arthropoda; class Insecta; order Trichoptera; family Rhyacophilidae; genus Rhyacophila; species Rhyacophila brunnea. Next base: position 17,813,411 of record NW_028232796.1, on the reverse strand, counting down.
TATAAATATATATAGACAAGTATGAAAATATATTACTTCTTTTTATAAAAACGGTGAAATCCCCAAAGATTTATAGATTATACAGACATGTGAAATATAAAAACATTTTCAGTGTTCTGTTACGATGTATGTCAGTCTACCAGTCAGAAAGTATTTTCGTAAAACTGAAAAACTATAGTTATTCTGCTATCAATATAATATAAAACTTTATATTAGTTATATAAAATGTAAGATAAATTTACAAAAACATGTCTAAGCTACAACAGTAGGTACTTACCTGTATAATAAAATTGCGAAGTCTATTATGTGTGTTGATCTGTGTTTTTTTAACACTCTATAAAATGCGAATAGTATTACAATACAAATCATTGCAAATTAGACAAGATATAGCTGTGTTTTAAATTTATAATGTGAGAAGTCGAGATATATTTTAAATTTGGAACACGTGATAGAACGGGTTTGTAAAACAATGTTACCACCTACATAAATATATATTATTAGAATTCTTTTTAGGAATTCTTTTCTTTAATATTCAAATTTCGAACATGGCGAATTTCGAATGTTCATCGAGCTAAAATTAATTATATTAGTATGTATATAATATATACCTAGATACATTTTAAAAATAGTTGTTTTATCTATTTTATGTCTGTATTCTTTTATCTATATACATTATTAATTAAAATTTCTTTTACTGTCCTCAAAATGTAAATATAATAAAATGTTGTTGGCTACAGTTATCAGTATACCACGTGATATGTATGTATATCATATTTACCCGTTTTTCGTATCTCACGTGAGATTGTGTTCATTATACGTTCACAGCCACTTCAAGCTGTTGCTGACTTTTCGCTTTTTGAGGTCAAGCCGAGATTACTATACCTGCTACGAGCGGTAATTTGTCTGAAACCACCTTTACTTATGAAGCAATGTCTAGCATATATTATAATATAATTATTAACGGAATTTAAGAAATTTATCATAAATTACGTAGGTAGGTAAGTACATACTTTTGTGTTTTGAACTGGTGACATGCTAAATAATGTGATTATAGATACTTTATATAACTGTTTCGTCTAATTATGTTCGCACACACTAACACATCCTAAAGGCACGGACCGCCCCCAGGCTTAAAAAAATATTGAGATAGTTTTATAAAATATTTTGAAGATAACTGCGAATGAGTAGACTGAAATGTATGTAGATAATATATTGTCTATATTTCTTATCACCGACAGTGTTTACATCGCTGCTGTTGTATCGGCTTGTCTTGAACGCTCTCCCCCGCTTTTTCTTGTTATGCATAATCTTCTGTGTGGAAAAAATGAAGATAGCACAAAAACTATTTGTACCAGTGGCGTGCGGTCTATAGATGCCGATCATCGCCAGAAATATTCGATTTCTATTAATAATATTATGCATAAGTTTATAGTAATTTTTACTTTACTAGACTAGTCTTGAATGGTTCTATAGTTTATAATATATTGCTTGTGACTAGTAAATATTTATTTTTCAAACAGCATCCCTGGAAGTAAAGTCACCGCACACCACTGATTTGGACGACTGTTATGTAAAAACTATTCACAAACATTTTCATATAGTGTTTTTATATGTTTTTTTTCTATATTCCGTCGCGGATGGAAAAAATGTCCGTACATGTCCGTAAACAAGCGCGTGTTACAATTTTTGTGGGAAAAAAAAAATAGTATTTCATCAGAAGTAAAGATGTTTGGTCTCGTGGATTTTTGTTTTGATTTAAGTGCGCAAATTTTTTAATTGTTCATATTACATTCAAATTGATATCAATATTTGTAGATGTGGACGTGTATTGAGTTTCAAAACTTTCAAACAGTGGACTGTGTACGGTAATTTATGTCGAGATAGATGTTTAGAGAATGTATTATAATATTATGTTTCCGAACAGATGTATCTTGGTTTAGACTGGTCACTGTCCGCTAGAACTATACCTATAAGCTAATTTTTCAATGTGCTACATTTCTAATATTGACTAATATTGTTAACATGAACATTGTTTGAATATCGAACACTATCACACATCTATATGTCATTGATATGCAAACAGAAATATTATATAATTTTGTTTTGTTGTTGCGTTGGTATAATAATAATTATACAACCTGATTACGAACAATGTAATAATTATACTGGACATATAAAAACTTGTAGCCATCCAACGATAATAAAATTAATTATATCTGTATACTTAATACTTTGTGCTAACACAGCGTAAATTTTTCACTATACAAACACTTATGATAATATAATATCTTGTCAGTTTTAACATGGATTAAGTCTAAACAATGTAGTTTTTATTTAAATTTTTAAATTGCCACCTTTTTGAAAACCTTTAAATACCTAAAGTAGAAACATAATATTTTCCGATTCTAGACCAGGGTATCATCCCGAACTAATTAGTCATACAACTGCATTCTTTTAGATCGAATTATATTTCCTTAGTAGACCACAAAACTCAGCCAAAAGGATTGCATATTTAATTTTCATATTCAATTTTTTTTAAATGCGATGTTTGTTATTATGCAGGCAAAACGTATCACGACTTAAAACGTATATAATATACTGACTGTTGACAATTCGATGAATGTTGTTTTATATGCATAAAGTCATGTTATTCTAAAACCCATACAATTATTTGTATATGTCAAGTATCGATTTTGGTGTATTCTTTGCCCCTTTGTCGACGTTTAGGAAGTGGATTCACCTGAAATTCACCCCCTTTGACAAAATGGCGGCCATGTTTATCACATTACCCTCCATAAAATTAAAATTATTTTTATTGGAATGCTGAATTAAAAAAAAGTATTGTTGGAAGTCCATAAGACGAGATATTCAAAATGGTGACCAAAAGACCGTAGTATAAAAATTATCATGAGATGCTTATTATTTTTCAACTGACATATTTTACGACAATCAGTGAATATTTTTAATATTTTTGTAGTAATGTATGGCTCTCGGTGAGAGAGTGTAGTAAGTGAGATAGTAGCCATTTTTATTGAAGTGTATTTTTTAAACGATTGTTTTAATAATAAAATAATTTAATAGCTAATTAAAATATTTTTTATATGTCATATAGGTGCGCCCACGATGGCCGAACGGCTTACGCGTCGGCTTATAATGTCCTGGGTCTGGAAAATACACATATTGTTTTTCAATGTATTTGGAGTCAGAGTATGGACCTTATAGGTTGAGCAAGCGGCTAACATATATTTCAAGAATCTATTAATACAAACCTCCACGCGGTGGAGGCCTATTAGGATCGAAAATAGTCAAAAGAAAAAAATAGGTAGGCAACAGTGTGCATAGGTGTATTACGTAAAAAGCGTATTTATTGTTACTGCCCCAGATGCTAAAACTATGGCATTCGTCGGTTAGGCACTCGAGTAGAAAATTCGGGAATGGGACAATTGGGCGCCGCACCGTCGAATGAAATAAATAGACATTCGTTAAGACTTTATATAGAAAGTAGACGAGGAATTTTAATCAGTTTATATCTACTACTTAGTTTTAATTCATTTTACTTTTAATATAATGTTTTTTTTATTGCGGATTGAGAATTATCATGCTTGAGGCTTCATATAAAAATAAGAGAACTTTCTTCTCGTTGGAAATTAAACATATGCACAATTAAATTAAATTTTCACCAAGCATTAAATAATACTATTATAATTTAAATATTAATAATAATATACCTACACCCACGATGGCGACGTGACTTAAACGCCGGCCTATAGAGTCGAGGGTCCCAGGTTCAAACCTGGGTCTGGCAAGTACACATATTGTTTTTCAATTTGTGTATGAGTCAGAGTATGGACCTAATAGGTTGAGCAAGTGGCTGACATCCATTTCTCGTACAAACCTCCACTCTGTGGAGGCCCATATGATCATATCAGGATCGGACATGGTCAAAGAAGAAGAAGAATAATATTTAATATATATTTTAAATGTATCCATAATTCACGAACGTCTATTTATTTTCGAATTTCATTCGATTGCGTAGCGCTCAGTTGTCCTGGCGCCAAATAGTCGTATATCCGAAAATTCTGGGCATACTTTTTCATTTTTACATTTTGACCTTGACCATCAGTTTCTCCGAATAATCAGCACTCTTGCGGAGAATCTGTATAGTCATCACAAAAATAAAAATAACGTGATGCTTTTTAAGCAATTGAAAACTAAACAATAATAACGTGACGTGTGAAAGGTCAATGATAATAAATTAGGAGACAAAAATTCGATTCGGCGTAAGTAATAATTTATTCAGAGTACGCATTTGACATTACGACTGTCTGTCCACCCTACTACCCTTGAAATAAAAAGGGCGCAGTTATTACTTATACATGAGTATATACAGGAAATGTATTACTTTCACAATAATACAATAAAGCTGGCATTTTATTTTCCCTTAATGATGTGTGAATAAAATCAATTTACTAGGAACGTATTTACCAAAACGAAAAAGTCGTAAACAACTGTATGATAGGTTGACTATTTTTTTTTTACAAATAAATTAAATATTACGTCTTAATTATAATTAAATTATATGGTGGTACCGCTTAAGGCTATACCTCAGCTGGGGCACGGTCTAAAACGATCGTGACTACGCGACGCGAAAATTGTGCAAACGACGCCTGCAGAACAAAACATAATATGTCATAACAATTCAACATGCGTCCATTTCATGTTCTGTTTATTGTTCTATTAGTAACAATAATATATTATATTCATTGACATGTTTTCTTTTTCAAGTAAATGGGTAACGTTTTTTAGTCATCTTTACACGATTTAAGAATTAATACCCCCGTCGCCATCACGAAACAATTTGACCTGTTCACAGCTCGACTTTCGCTCTCGTTTTTTTTTTCGTCGCACCTATAGTTGAAAATTATTTGCCGTTTCACTGAAGTATGCTCTTAAGCACTTGGGCTTCAATATTGGGACGATACCTAAAAAAGATTTGATATAAATAAAAATGATTTCAAGTTAAACATTTTTTTTTAATAGAAATCGACGTTTTTTTAAATAAAAAATAATATTAAAACTACGAATTATTTAAAAATTTCTTCATTAAAATATAGAAAACTTAATAAACTAAATTTTAATATTAAATATGACCATATAATAATATGTAATAAGATGGGATCCTTTGAAAAATTCACATTTTTTTAAAAGTTAATTTTTGACTTAATATAATAAATATTTTTCTTTTTAATGTTTTCAGATACCTACATATTTATTAATTCATACAGTTTAAATTGTAAATTATCAAAAAAATGTCTCAAATTGCAAGCTTCGTATTTTCCGCTAGGTGCCTCTCGTATGTAAAGAAATCGGCTTAAGAATGCTCAGTCAAAGCAACTGGAGACTGTCGGCGCTGGATCGTCCAGAGTGGAGGAAGTTTTTGAAGGAAGCCAAGACCCGTCAAGGGTTTTAGTGACATAAATGATGATGATATTATTTTAGTTATACAGTATTATTATTAGCTAAATTTGAACGCATCGACAAGAATGTTGACAGGCGACACTGCCACCGGTTTTTTTCTAGTAATAAAATTTTTCATCGTTTATAAAAGGTTGTTATTATTTTCATGGCAATGTAAGTATACATTTTAAATATTTTGGCTTGACTTGTCATCCCTTTGAATAAGTACATACCTAGTTACTACCTAGATTACTCTGATTTGGTCATTGTTGGGAAAATAAATTTTAAACTTTACTTGATTAACATAAATATAGGCTCTAATTATTATTTAAAATAAAAATGGAACATTGTGCTTGTATAATTGGGAACAATTAAATAATGTTCAATTGTATGAAAAAATGTTGTAGATATATTATTTTATTTATTTAATGCATTTATGGTTTTAAAGTTCTCTAATATTTTCATACACAAAATTAATACAGTTTCCATTAACTTCTGACTTACCTAGTTTTATAATTTTCTAGAGAAGGAAATGTAGAATCATATTCAATAGCTATCTCAAAAACAGTGAAAATAAAGTTATCTGGTATTGAAGTGACAATATGATGTCAAGACCTCATTTAAACAATATTAAAATTAATTTTATAGATTTTACAATCTTTAAAGCCGATTTACTCAACTTGATTATCGGTAGAGTTGTAATCGTTCATGTCTCAGTTGGTATATCAATTCTTCAACTTGAAATTCCTGATTTTTTACTCAATGCACGATGTGAGTTTCTGATAAATTCAAGTTACTTGGCAGAAAACCGGTTATAATAATTTTGTATCTTTGCTTGCTTATCTAACCCTATTAAAAAGTCCGCTGGTGATGTAAGTATCCAGATTGCTTTGCCTGCAAGAACGATATAAAATAAAAACGTGGTTCCAAAATGTCGTACGATACATTTTTACTACCAAACCGGAATAAAGAACTTGCGTATTAATAAGGAGCTGTATAGTATAGAGGAAAGGCATAAGTAAAATTGAAGCGTTTTTCTGTGACAGTGTTTTTTTACATATTGCCCATCTACATACTAAATAATAAATTATTAATTTACGGCGTACACAACATGATTTTTAAATTAAAATAAAACTGGCTATAATAAAGAAATGTACTTATTAAATAAAACCTAAAGACTAATCTAAGAAGAAAAAAACAATAAGGGAAGCCAGCGGCAAACAAATTTTGAAAAAAAGCCGATATACTAGATTATCTGTTAGGTTCGGTTAGATTGCCAAAATCGGCTATGAAAATTGGCGCGGTTCCTGCCTGGTTTCCTGTAAACCGAATTGTATCAATAACATTATTAAAAACAAAATATCACAATGCCTACATCTTTATTGAGCGTATGGAATAGTATGCAGGGTTGCCATTTTTTTATTTTTAAAATCAGGGACATTTTTCTTGAAATATGATGATTCTACATTAATTCAGACTAAAACATCAGTCATAATAGGAATCTGTGATTTCTCGACTTTTTTTATTCAGAATTTTAGAGAATTCGAGATTGGTTTATTGATTGCGGTCAGCAACTTTGATTTTCTGTTCAACTTCTCTTTGTTAATTTTTCTAGTAACACATTTTTGAAATCTCCAAGATTTTTTTTTTTAATTCCGGAATATTATACGTCTTGAGTTAGCTCCAACCAAGATTCTAGACAAGGACTTTAATTACGGGACAACGCCCGACAAATTGGGACAGTTGGCAACCCTACTAGTATAAGTCGCTATTGGTGGTACGCCTGATATGCAAAAATATCCATTTCATCCAGGAGAGGTCATTCTAATTGACAGATGCTTACAAATTCAACTTTTTAGAATATCTGGATTGGAAACCATCCCACTATCCCCATAAGCATAAAAAAGATAAAATAGAAAGATAACCGGGAAACACTCGTATACACCTTATTATTTTCTGCGGTGTCAGCAGAACCCTACACTCCGCTCTGATTCGCTAGTTGATTATTCGTACTCCAATCACTCACAAGACCACCAACCCACCGACATCGTAGTCTCCCTGCACTCCGCATTTATTATGGTGCATAACACGTGTGGTACTTTATCATTGCTTCATATCTTTCGTTACCTTTTTCATTACATATCTTTCTTTACCATATCACCAAAATAAATTCGATCTGAACTTGGTAGTTACCACTCACTAACTAGTACCCATCCATAATTTATGTAAACATACTAACTTAATATGAATTATTTTTTTATAAATTAAAATATTTAAGTTTTTCCCAAAAAAAGCGTTAACACCCCTTTTCTATCCAGCTCTTTAATTATGACACATGAATTCTATCTACGACATCACTACATCTACACAAGAATTTGGACATAGGTATACCATAGTATCACGAACAAAAAGCGCGTTCATTTATAGTTATCTAAGAAGTTCACAAGATTATAGTTGTCTTCAAATATTTAATCCGCGTCAGTGTTGCCATATTTTTCTATGCTGATTATTATAGTACAAAGGCGTAAAAATTATAGTATTTCTGAAAAATATATAGTACAGGAACATTTTTCGTCTTGAATCCTTTAAAATTATAGTATTTTGGTATATTTGCCGTAAAATTATAGTATTTTGCATTTTTCGCGAAATCAAAATTATAGTATTGTACTTACTATAATTAAAATACGGTTGGAATCACTGATCCGCGTTAAGTTTACGTGACAAACTTTAATGCGTACCTACTGTGAGACAGACGTAACTATTGAAAATACCTACCACATTCTTTAATACGTGTTTAAGTTTATCCCATATTTTTCCACATTTGAGATTCATACTCTGATCACACCCGATAGGGTAAGCCAGTTCTCATTAATTGTATTTATCCCGGTTGCGATTGTAGTGCACTTTTGGCGTAGGAGTGACGATACTCCTTATTTACTTTTGATGAGGAGGTTTTTGAATATATTCTGCAGTATCGTAGTTTTTTTAAACTCCGCAAAAACCTGTACGTTTTAGAAATTTCTCCGCGAAGTTAATTTTATTTGCTTTGACCGATTGTTTAGAACCAGTAGCAACTTTAGAAGTTCATCCCTTTCATCTTACATAAGTACATACTTTCGAAGCTCATATCAAAGTTAAATCAAATCCAAAAACCTGTACAGTTAAAGTCTTAGTCGAAATCAATCGTTATATTACAATTAGAGAATCCAATCCCGAGCAAAAATTCTGATCCCGGGATTTCGGGGTTACAATTTGACAATCCCGGGATTGGCATTTTTTTCCATTGTTAATATAATTTTTTTATATTTACAAATAATATTGATAAAATCGGTCAAAAATAAATCTAGTATAATTTATACTATTTAAGACATTTATTGTTAATAATTGTATACGTTCAATCTTGGAAATTCATAAGTTTAATGGAGTAAATAATATTGTAATATAAATAATAATGTGAATTCAATATGAGATTGCTGTTTCTGATAGTAAAGACTTAATGAATGGCTTAGCGAAATTTAAAATAGTAAAGCAAATCATGGTGTACTTATGGCATTTCCGCTTCATAAATCTAGTTAGTCAGCCAAATATGAAACTGCCGTAAAACATATGAGATCATATTAATTGAGTTAGCATTTACTTGGTAGAATTCCATTTTACAAGAAATGAAAATATAATTAATATTAAATTCTACAGGTTTCTACAGGTTAAACCTGTAGAATTTAATATTAATTATATTTTCATTTCTTGTAATATGAGATCATGGTGGAATTACTTTGTTAATAGTGCGAAGCATTGTTTTTTTTCCAATATTTTTCATTTTTATTAATTAATGTGAAAAAATAAAATGAATCGGCAACTTACAAATGGGTATAAATCAAACTTCATTCAAACTCAGTTTATTGCTAATGTAGTTATTTGTTATTAAAAGTATTTTTTCTTATTTATTTTATTTTCCATAAAAATTGATAAAAAAATCAATCCCGAAAGTTTTGGGATTATGTTTATCAATCCCGGGATTCATAGGTATCGAAAATAGCTCGGGATCCCGGGATTGGAATCCCTAATTACAATGCATTCAATGGAAGACGGAAGTTCAAATAGTAATAAGTACTAAAATATCAGTTGGTAGATAAGTTGTTGAAATTGATCGTCAGTGAACGGACATGAACTAAAATACTGTGCTTTATTAATACAATGCTCCAGGCTCTAAGCCACATTAGAACTTAATTAAAACATACTATTGAGCAATAAAATTGCTGTATCTTGGGCCATTTTAAATCGAATCATGTAATATTTATGTCTACATACAGAAGTAATACCGACTTTGAAAGATACTTTCTATGGCCTTAGGTGTTCATTAAGTGACATTAAAACTTGTACAATTTATATGTGGAGTATATCACATTAAGTATGTCAAGTTATAATTTAAAAGAATTAAAAATAAAATTAGCGGTTATACAATATTTTGTGTAAGTAGGCTTGCAATACAATTATCTGGATATAATTCAGGGTAAATTGATGGTACTGTTACTGGGTATAAGGTGTTATACTGAGGCTTAAATATGGTTAATGTAAGGGAAATGACAGGAAACTGGACGTAGTCACGATTCGAGGGGTAAGTAATCGATAATGGACACTTTCTTTGTGGTTTAGTTCGACCAAACACATTTGTTTTTGAAACTAATTTTCATTAAAGCACATTTTATGGTAAGTTATACAGGTTATGGAATTGATTTTTTAACTAATTGGCTTATTTAACTTATTTTTTAATTGAAAACGCGCCAATTTTAAATAAAATCAAATACAATTACAATCATACATCGATTCACACGTGTTATCGATATATTAATACGATAAATTACACTCTTTCACACACATGATGATCCAGAGAGACAGAGCTAAAAAGTATCTATACATTTATATCCTACAATTTGGATAAGTACTTTCGTTACATGTCAAGTTTTTTTCGTTATCGGTAAATATTGTAAACCGATGTATTATTATGATTGAATTTAACATAATCAAAACAAATCCCATTTGATTTTAAAATAAGTAATACTATCTTTCGTGGGATACCACGAGAAAAAAGTTTCACTTGAATTCGTACAGCTGCTGCCAGTTCAGGTTCAATAAAAACAAGATGGCGGTGGACCGTTTACGTAGCAAAAAACTCTTTCTCTATCTGTGATCAGATCAAACCAATTATATTCTAGGAGATTATGTATAAATTTTACCGCATAATATGCTATCGGAGGCGGGAAGAATGAGCCTGGGCCCACGCCCCCCCTCGTGAATTATTATAAACTGTTTAAAATCCCAATTATTGTGACTATTATGAATTAATTATTTACCACGTGGTTACTTTTCCCGTTATAAACTCACGAACGATTAAATTAATATTTCGTCGTCTAATCTCTATATATATAAAAATCTCGTGTCACGATGTTTGTGGTCGAACTCCTCCGAAATGGCTCGACCGATTTTTATGATTTTTTTTATGTATATTTTTTAGGTATGAGAATAGGTCAACAAGTATATTTCATACCGCTAGGTGATTAGGGTATCTCTATCCAGAAAAAAAATCTTTTATTTTTTGAACAATTTTATTTTTGTATTTTTTTTGATTATTTGGCATAAAAAATACCTATAACTCCAAATTTTAACCCTCCTACCCCCACCCTCTCATTTTTTAATCGCGATTTTATTATTTTTGTATGAACAAATTTAACCGTTGTTCGTATTTCAAACAGAACAAAATTATTTATGTTGTTGAATGACAGATGGCGCTACGTCCAAGAAGAATTCAAGAGAAGCGTCGCGTCATTTTGACATTTCATTCGGCATATCACAACGCAGTGCGTGCAAAATTTTGTACGATTTATTTTAATTTATCTATTTTTATGTGCGTGTATTACAGTGCACAATGCCAGCAAAACGCAAGGGGGGTCATTTAGGCCGTCGAACGAATAAAGCAACAAACATGCGAAATAGTAGAGCAGAAAGAACAGACGAACAAATCCAACAAGAGAACAAAAACGTGCGTGTAAGCATATCGCAATTGCGTGCATCTCAATCATAAGAGGCACGAGCTGAACGAAATCAACAACGACAATTGGAACGGAGCCAAGCGCGCTGGTTCGTAGTTAACACACGCAGAGCAAATGACCGACAACGAAAACAAGTACATCGAACATTTACATCCGCTTCGTTCCTTCGTCTCGCATTCGAGTACGAGCCAGATATTGAATATTCCGCTCATCCGAAAGTGCTGATTGGTGCTATGGACAAAGCATGTCCCCATTGTCATGCGCTCAAATTCAAACATGAGTCAGCCGGGATGTGTTGCGCATCAGGAAAAGTGCAACTACCAGAAATTGAGATACCACCAGAACCATTGAACGGCTTGCTCATCGGCACGGTTCCAGATTCAAACCTGTTCCTGAAGTCCATTCGTACATTCAATTCATGCTTCCAAATGACTTCGTTTGGAGTAACAGAAATAGTTCACAATACTGCGGCAAATGTTTCAATCAAACAATTCCATTCTACGTTCAAAATCAAAGGCCAAGTATACCACAAAGTAGGCTCATTGCTGCCAATGCCAAACGAACCACATTCATTTTTACAAATCTACTTCATGGGCGGTGAGGACATCAATCATGTGGATGCACGCTGCGGCTACAATAGCCTCAATTCGCCTATTTCCAGGCGCATCGTCGGCGAACTGGACGCCCTGTTGAATGAGCACAATGAATTATTGAAATTCTTCAAAGCACACATGCATGAATTGCAAAGTGACAATCACGCTATTGTCATCAATCCTGATAAAACACCAGCTGGAGAGCACGTGCGTCGATTCAATGCGCCTGTTGTTGACGACATTGCTGGAATCACGGTTGGCGACCGCACATCGACGCGAGAAATCGTGATTCGAAGAAGAAACAATAATCTGGAGTTCATCGCTGACACACACCGTTCATACGACGCTCTCCAATATCCGCTAATTTTCTGGAAGGGACAAGACGGATATTGCATAAACATTAAACAACGAGATCCTGTCACAGGTAATTCATTCATAAGGAACATCATTAGTCATTTTGAATTGAGAAAATGAATGGTTGATGTTTTTTTGTTTTTATTGGCGGTCATCGTCTACAGCGCTCTATTCCTCTTTCTGTCATAGATCCCATCCCCACACACTTACGATACATTCGTTATTTTTTATTTAGCAACCAAAATATTCACTATAAATAATTTATATGGCAGAACAACGTTTGCCGGGTCAGCTAGTAACTTTATAATACTTAAAATATAAAATAGATAATATATTATAATATAATTATATATATAATATACAAAAATACCACGGGTTAAAGTTTGTATATAAAACTGAATATAATATAGAATACTGTAATTATGTCTAGTTATTATCTTTCAACATCATTTTCTATTAAGTATATCAGATTGTACAACCAAAGTACATAATATATTATACTTACATAATATTGTAAGGATAAAAAGATAATACGTTATTTTAATATTCGAGAAATTTTAAATTTGGAATTGGAGTATAAACAATAGAATTTTCGAAGGATTTTGAATTTAGAATGGAGTTAATGGCCCATTGCTAATTACTAGTAAAGATACTATTATTTAAATCTCGTGAAGCAATAAATAAGTAATAATACAAAATCGATGTAACATTCAATTTGGTTTTATAATGTAATCCTTCAGTGCTGTGCTCGTAGTTTTGGTTAAATTAAATCTAGTGATTATTGAAATTGAAACCTTGTTTAAACGTTTTAAGCCTTAAAAGTCCCCTAGACGTCCTGACTTCGCTGACCGTTGGTGTCGTGACTTGCGCAAACGTGTCAGATGATATAGGATGACATTGGATGGAAAGCTGTCCAACTATCCAAAGTCATACTCAAATTTCAAGACTATGCATTTACCGCCAGTTGACTTCAACATCAGCATCACTATTAGATGTAATGGCGGCTGTAATCACAGAGACGTAAAGTTACTACAGAGTATAACTCCATGAAGGCTTACGTGTTTAATACTTCATGTAAGCAATATTATAATGCTAAGTTTACATTGATCGCACTACTTATGTCATGTATCTGACATAAAATTTCACTTACTGTTTACATCTGGATGGCATCTGACACAAATTTTCGTATACTTTTCGATGAAATAAGTCTCTACACTTAATTCAAGGGTAACATTTGGAATAAATATATTATGCGGTGTTTACATATGAATACGTGTATTAAATAAGGCTCTAAGTACCAAAAAGTAGTATTGCCTGTAGTTACAAAATACCGAGTCATTGCAGTAAAATTTCATGAAGCAGACTTTTTGAAAAATGTAGTTTTACAGTGTGAAGCAATCACAGCAGCTTCTATAATTTTAGATATTAAGAACTCGCAAGTGTCAACACACCATCGTCAGCTATTTTATATTGAATGCCGTTGACCACTGCAGTGCTACTTACACCATTATAAATAAAACACGCCAACGGACTTACAACGTCGACAGGTTTAATTAATTTGCTGTATTTCTTTGACTTGCTTGAGGCACTTAGACTATAGTTGAAGTTATTGGCGTTGGTATGTTGAACATTTTTCTATAAAATGTCAGTTTTTATGTTTTTGGTACTTAGCGCCTTAATTAATACACGTATTCATTATGGCACTGTATTTTATTCTGACACTTATGTCGAGTATTTATCTCAAAACGTTGTCAGTTGTTACTAAGGGAACGTAAAAAAAAGAAAGTCACAGCGAGTGTTATTATTTTAAGTTCTGTTGTCGCATCGTTTTTCTTCACTCTGTTTTTATATTCTTTCGAATTCACATCCCATAGTTCCGGTTTTAAATAATATCGATCAATTAATTCGGCAATATCTGCATTTAACCACTCATTTTTATCATTCATCATGGATAATAATTTATTGTACCTACACTGTTTCCGAAATAATATCAACTTCATCAGCTGTCAAACTACTAAAAATGTGTCAGATACTTGTCATTAAAGTAGACGGCAGCTCAACTTTGGTGATATATCTCTGAAAGTTCGAACTTGTGGTATACGCGGTCTTTAAATTTGCGTACCTATATACATAGCTGGAATAAGTGAGAGGTGAGTGTCGCCACAAGTGATATAAGTGGGTGATACAAGTAGGTATAACTACTGCATTAGTGAATATGGTGTCATAGATAAGTATCACGATATAAGTGTAAGATATAAACGTACCAAAAGAGATATGTGTTAAGGTACCCTTTTTAGTGCTAATCCGGAAGAACCGGAGGGAACAACCGATTGCATTGGTGATTTCATAGACAAAATCGGAAAGTCTAGAAGCTAGTGATGATTTCAGTAATTGTAAACATGAAGTATTGTTACACTATCATTTGTTTGTTTATGCTGAAAATTCCCGTAATGTTACATCTGTAGTTCCATTGAGAATAAATATATAAGACAAACTGTTAAGGCTATACTTCAGTTGAGGCATGGCCTAAAAAGATCGTGGCTAGGCAATGCGCGGATTGTGCAATTGACATGTGCCGAACGAAATATAATTTGTCATAAAAATCCAACATGCGTCCATTTAATGTTCTGTTTATTGATATATTACTAATAATAATAGTACATTCATTGACATGTTTTCTTTTTTAAGTACATACGTAAAGTTTTTTAGTTATCTTTACACGATTTAAGAATATTTTCATCCGACGCCATGACAAAACAAATCAAGGTGCGGACACCTCAACGGTCGGTATCCGATTGGCGACTAGTGAAAAATTTCGTCGCACCTACTGTTGAAAATTATTTGCCGTTTCACTGAAGTACGCTCTTAATGCAACAATTAAAAGGCTTAAATTTAAAACGTAATCTGTTATAAACCATGCTCAATGAGACATTTTTGACGAGTTACGTACTTATATAAAGTTTTGAGGTGGACACAGAAATATTCCCACTATCTGTTCGTCGTCCAAACTCGACATAAAATTCCAAAACGTAAACGCAATAAAAACCGCGGATTAAAAAAACTCGTTATTTCAAATCCGTGTTGGAAAAACCGACGGTTGATGAGAGATTGCAGTATTTAACTTACATATATATGCGGCATTTGTATCTAGACGATGAGCACGATGACCATAGATAGAACATTTTGCATACAAACGTCTTTGTGCGATATAATATGTTACAATATTTCCAAGCATTCTATGAGATTTTGCATACACGTAATTTTTAATGTTATCTTTCATGCGTGTCAAAAACAATGTAGGTGTTTATATGCTACAACACATCTCATTTTTTCATGTCTTATAATAATTAATGTAGTTTTTGGTTTTTTTGCATTAATTTGAAAAAAAAATCATATGTTAATCATCAAAATATATCTACTTATATAAGTATTGCTACTCAGTACATATTACTTGTATAATATGTGTACTTTAAACGCGACGTTATGGATATCTTTTAATAATCAGGTGTGACCAACATGCCGATCACAATCGCCTTGTCGATAGCAAAGTAATTTTTTGTCGATTATTGTCGTATTTGTAATTTTACAACATCGTATTTTTGTATGATCTGTTGTCTACGATTCTAATAGATTAAACTAAAAAATGAACGTTTTGAATGTTTAAAACTACTACGAAAAAATAAGTAACATGATTATTTGTAGTGCTTATAAAAATCAATCAATAAAATCCTAGTTATTTTTCCAAATAAATATGAATAACGATTTAAAAAATATATATAATTTTATCTTTGAAAATTATGTGTAGGAATTTAAAAACAGTTTAAGCAGATTGAAATCTGAAATCTAGTGAGTGTAAAAAATACTGTTTTTCCTTATTAAATTAACACATAAAAAACCGTACTAATGCAATGTTACTTGCGTCTAAGTCATTTTAAAACACATAACCACACAAACGCGACGTTTGCTAATTTAATTGCTCGCATCTCTGTGTTTTCATAATACATAATATAAAAAACACACACTGATAGAAAACCATTTAAATGCGTTTTTAATTAATTGATTATATGCGTGTAGTAGGTAGCTAACGACTATATTTTTATGTTGAAAGCCGATCACAACAACAAATAAGTCTCCCCTGTGATATTTGACAGCATAAATATATTTATACTACTAGGGAAGGGACCACTGTAATTCCTGATCCTCGACGAGGCCCTGCGCTGTATTCATTTAATGGTGCTTTATGAAATAAATTAACTGCCGTTTGTCATGATATATAAAGATATATATACGTCTTTTGTTCAGAAAAGGGCAATTATTACATCTAATGGATTAATTTGCGTAATAAATTGCCATAAATGCTCTATCGAGCATAATTATTATAATATTTATAGCTATACATTTATCAAAATATTCCGATTTAGTAGATATAATAACACATTTAAATGTATTATTATATTCAAAAACAAATGAGGTCTCATTTATTATAACGGCAGTATAAAATTATTTTTCATTATAATATTAGAATAACCACGATGGTTGCATTTCGATATATTTATGAATTTTGGTGGTTGTTGAAACATTGGGGTTTTATTATATTAAACTACTAGCTGACCCGGCGAACTTCGTACCGCCTCAGAATCAATAATCTTGTGTTAAGTTATTAGCTGAATTAAATTCAGTTTTTTATTAAATTAAAATGAATACTCAAAATGAATAAGTTCAATAAATGTGCAACAACAAATCAAAATGAAAAGTATTTTAATTACATTGGAACTGTACACACTGTACACCCACGATGACCACGTGAATTAAGCGCCGGTTTATAGTGTCGAGGGTCCCAGGTTCGAATCCTGGATCTGGCAAGTTCACGTATTGTTTTTCAATTTGTGCATGAGTCAGAGTATGGTCCTAATAGGTTGAGCAAGTGGCTTACATCCATTTCTCGTAAAAATAAAATCTCTTAATACAAACCTCCACTCTGTGGAGGCCTATATGATCCTATTAGGATCGGACATGGCCAAATGAAAAACATAGAATGTAATTCACGTGGCAGCAAGGCATTTGCTATATTGAAGCGAATCGAAATGATTCGCGTAGCATTGTTGCACTACTTTCTGTTAAACTATTTGCTGGATGGGTTGCACTCGGATTGTTTTGGCATTTTTCGTTTTGTTGTCAGGTGAGAAAACGAACAAAGCAGATGGTTTGCCGACACATGCACATGCTACGTACAACTTGCTACCAAAACTTTGGCCATTGCTGAGTGTTTCGCAATGTTGTATGTCCGTTTTTCAGTCGTTTGAAGGTTTAAGGGCAATTTCAACGTTGAATGAGACGTTCGGCATCCTTCTAGCAACGTGGCCGCTATCCCAGAAGAAGCAACTGCTACAGCATTTTCGGATCTCGCACGTAACAGTAGCCAAAATCAATGACATGAGGAATGTTTTCCCAGTTCCACCGGGCGCGTCGAGGAAAAATAAGCCACCATTTACATCATCAATTGCCTTCATTAACGTATCGTACAGTTCTTTCTGTTGGGGGTTCAACAGTGGTACAATCGTTCGAACTGATTGTTTCAATGCATCTCGATCATATTCACGTTCACGTTCAAATTGTCGATTGAAAGCGTCGTTCATTCCACGATGTGGTGTTGGCATTCCTAACTTGACTAACAAACTGCCGCACATGAGGTAAGGAGATTCCCTGAACTGACACGAATTCGATGTAAAATGTCTTCTGACATGTCATCCTTGTACTTGTTTCACAGTTCAGGTGGATTCGATGGGAAGCATGTCGAAATAATGATAGCAAATAATGTGCGTATCTGATTTCGAGATATAGAAACAATTGCTTCAGCGATTGTCATATCCCAATGAGTATCGTTTTCAAGCAAATTGAGCTTTTGACATGAAGCACGAAATGTTGGGCACACTACACCATTGACAGTTAGACATTCCGACTATCATTCTTTCTTTTGTTTGTTTGTTTTTTGTTTATTGTTTCTGTCATGTATCAGATATGTCGTTGTATATGGATTTAATTTTTTTGTGATTTTCTTTTATTTTCGAATGCGCGAGGTTCATTGTTCAAAATGTCAAAATGTATGAGAAAATGAATTTTCTTCACAATTTATTTTTTCCGTAATTTATCCAATATTTTAATAGTTATTCTGCTATTCCGGGCGGAGACAAATCCAACAAAACAAAGATTATAAAAATCTGTCCAGCCGTTCTTGAGTTATAAATGGTGTAACTAACCCGACTTTGTTTTATATATATAGATTCTTTCTAATTATTTTTTTTATTATAAACTAACACCAAACCTACCATACCTTGATCATATTCATTAATATTACAAAATTAATCAGATTTGTGATAAATTAAATAACATATTAATTCAAAAAGAAAATAAGGCAGGCTCAAAATGATGCATTGCATATTATGAATCTTATATCGATAAAGAAGAGGTGAATATCTCCTGTATTGATAAATATAGATAATAAAATGCCCTAATTCTCCATCTAAAATCTAAATACATAATATATAAATCGTCTAGCTCCCTCAGATACCTAAGCCCGTTGTCCCCGCGCCTTTAGAAAGTAAGATTCTTGACCTTCGATGGACCTAGATGTCGAGAATCGACAATAACGGTAATCCCTACCGAGATGAAGACGATTCAAGAAATTTACCCCCGTCCCATCCCCTTAGAGCGCAGACACACGGCATCGCAGGCGACGTTTTCTTTGATTCCAATTGCATCCGATTAGAATCAAATAAGACCCTGCGTCGACGCACGTCTATGCACGTCTACTAACATGCCGTGTGTATGCAGCCTTAGAACACATAATGCTTTTAAGGTATTTGGGAGTACGTAAAGTACCCCAAACCGGGTGAGGGGTGGTAGAAAAATGCCTCCGGCGTACCTCTGCACCAATCGTCGAAAATTCTGTAATCGTACGTAACACTAATTAAACAACCCCTACCACGCGATAATATATAATAAAAAAGTGAAAAGTGCATACTTAATAATAGATCGAAAGTTAATCAACCCCCTTCCCCAATACATTAAACATTGAATCATATGCCTACGCCTCTACTATAACCCGAAAATGAAGGACTCCCGAGCTCCTGCTCCACCACACAGCACCAAGCCGGGAGGAGTTCTCAATACATACTGAACATTCATATATTTTTTAAGAAAGTTTAATTCTGTATTATTGAAAATTCATAATTTGGAAAAACTTTAGAAACATACCTTTAGCTTGAACTTGCATCTTTCACTGTTGGATGAGTGGTCTTATTTTTTGAGCTGTAAAATTATTGCCAATATCTACGCAATGATTATTTCTAATTAATAAAAATTAGTTTAGTAGGTACTTAATTAATTAAAGTAAAAAGTCAAACTATTTCTTCAAGTAATGACGTCATCCATAATATATCTCAAACAATAATTAAAATAGTATATTGTTATACATATAAAACGACGTTAAATGTATTCATTCTCCATACTTGTCATCGACTTGTTTATGGTAACTAATACTGTATATCTCTCGGTCAAAATAACTGGCCTTACTCTCATAATAACAATCATTTTCTCCGTTTTCATACACTAACTATATTGTTATTTTAAGATACGTCTAATTCCCAACAATAGCATCGTTTTATATTGCTTATACGCCTAGCGCAATGACCACAAATGATTAGGATTTCTAAGAACAGCTAAAGTTTTCAATTTCAATTGAAAGTTCACGACTGAGCTTTAAGCCTTTCTGAGTACTCAGATTACTACGAGCGAGCTTTAAGCTTTCGTTTCGACTGCAAACCTTCAGATACAAAGTAAATTTATCTCTTCGATAAGTCTTTCGTAGGAACGAATGCAATTATTCTAATATCGATTTAGTTTTATTGATTTTATGTAGGGGATTTAATAGTCAACCGTTTCGACAATTGCGTTTGTCATGTTATAATGTATATCGTTGTTGAAAGACATGGACATAATATTATGCAATGTAAATATTTCTCATAAGATTATCAATTAGTATCATGCCAATTTTCCAAATCTTAAAACTCTCCTAAACCTAGGAAGTTTATTTGTAATTTTGATTATGGTTTCTTTAGTCAAATTAGTTTATAAATAATAACCAAATTTTTCATTTTTATCAATGGTATACAATGACATTATTAATCGACAACGCACTCAGTACAGTAGTTAGCAAGTAAATTCGCGCATAGCGACATTCGTACATGTATAGGTAGACGTCACGCAATTTCCATTATGCGATATCACGTATCGGGAATTTATAGCAATATCATCTTTATTGTAATGGCGTTAGAACAGTGTTTCTAGTGTCAATGTTCATTTGAGCGAACCCATTCGAACCGAACCATTCGGCAGACCCGACAAAAAGCATCGGGAATTTATAGCAATACCACCTTTATTGTAATGGCGCTAGAACAGATTATGCCATTCGGCATACCCGACAAAAAAGCGAGTGTCATTCTTTTCCAGATGCTTCGTCTATATTAATATCATTGATGGAATAAATACAATATTAGGTATACGTAGAGCCTGGCTATCTGGAATCGGGTATTTTGTTAAATACAGTTTTGCAATCAGCCACTAGTGGATTCGGAATATGTTTAAGGTGGGTCATTAAATTGGAAAATGTTATTCACAATTACAGTAAACCGAACAACAGTTAATAGTAACATAATATATTGGTAAAATATTGGTGAATGGTGAGTCGATCCACTGCTGGCTGAAGATCTCTAGTAGTTCTTGCTACCCCTTTCGGATTTACTTTCCACTCAATATTTTGTAGAATTATTTCTTCCACAGAAACCAATAATACAAACATATTATATTTAAATGAAAGTTGGCGTATTTAACAAAACCTTATATTTACAACGTTTTTATTAGGTCGTATTCTTGTTTGTCCGGTGGTTGTTTATCCAGTACAAATCTTGCAATCGATTGTTAACTAACTTCCCGACTAGGAAACTTTTAGAATATATCAGAACACGATGCCAATACATTCTTTTAATACTTTTAGCCATCTTTAAGTAGAATTGAATTCATTTTCAGTTAATTCCCCCACAGCCCAGGCCCCCAGGCTAGAGCCCTGTCAGCCCTCCCCAGCCATGACCTACACCACTCCGGAATTCGGGTGGACACCGAGAATTTTTTGACAGTTCCATTAGGGATTGGGTTTCTAAAAGAACCTAACATTAGTATTTCTAAATTTTTGTGTTAGAAATTAAAATCTAAGAAAATTTTCTAAAAAGGGTCCTGGAGAATTACAAATCAATTTTTTGCCGTGTTTTTATTTGTCTAAGCCCAAAGGTATAGTTTATTGGCTTTCAATTTCAATGTTTTAAATCATTCTGATAATTTTCATGTTTGGGGGGTGCCAGGGCCCCTTGCCCCCCCTGGGTGCGCCACTGGTACTGGAATAGCTGAATGTTGAGGGTCTCGTCGACGGCCAAGCTAATGAACGAGTCTATCAACACCGAACTTAATATTAGAAAATATAAACTATGCTCGTATTGCCTGCGCCGCATTCTCATTTTTTTGGTTATACATATAGCTCACAGGGAATCCAAAACCGGAGAAGATGAAGAAAAACTTCTTCCACGTGGATGGACCGAATTCAGTACAGCCTCTGCGTGACGCTGAATGCTTGGATGGGTGGAGCCGTGCCGTGGAGAAGGCTGTTTATGAATACTATACACTATAAAGGTCCAAATAACCACAAGTTTTAATATTATGTTTACTTACGAAAGCAAACGAAAACGATCCCGACCGTTGTTAAATAGGTCCTAATGTAGATAACGTACCTACTAAAAAAAATCTTTTATGTTACATATAAAAATTTTCATTTAAGACCCCTAAAAATAAACTATACTATCATAATATATACGTTCATACGCTAGAAGTTTTTACTATTCATTATACCAGTGATCCTCAACATTTTCTGAAGATATCATACTACAAAAGCTCTTTGTTAAAGTGACCTAGATTCAACGAGAAATAAATTCTGAAAGACGAAGGTTATAAACAGGAACGCTGTGAGAGGCATAATGCAATTTAACACACCCTCTATTGAATAATATATGTTTCATGTATTTTTAGATTCAGTAATGTCATTTTATAAAAATCTGAATACAGTATAATAAATGTAATAAATAATATGAGACATTTTATGTTAGAATAACTAAGCTAATTTGCAAAATACAATTATTTTAACTGATGAAATATTACTACAGTATTGTAATTATATGGAATTCATAATCACATATTAAGCTTTGGTTATTGGTACAATATTGGCCCACATAATTTTCTCTGTTGTATGTCCATAAGACACAGAGGGAGTTTTTGTCAACGGCGCAAACCGCAACTGTTTGAAAAGTTTGACAGCTGCTGATGAAGGCCTCTCTCTGTTGTAAAATCGCGATAATTTTAAAGAATAAGCGAACGATATGATAATGAGAATAGTGTAGCAATACTAAAAAATATAAAAAAACAATACGTAAAAAACAGTGAATAGATTCATAGGTACTGTTCGGTTTTATGGAATACATCGGAAAACGCATTTTGAAAATACCCGATATACTGGATTATTTGTTAGTTTGGGTTAGTTTAGGTTAGGTTTGGTTAGGTTAACTTAACAAACAATCCAGTTAATCGGTTATTGTCAAAATGTGTTTTCCGCTCTATTCCGTATAACCGAACAGTACCGATTCATATTATATATTACTATATCAAAAGTCGTGAGGTATTGAGGCAACGTAGCATCCGAAGTCAGAAACCATTATTGGCATTTTTTGAATTTCGATTTTCTGATTGTTTTTAAAATATTTTGTTTATTTACATTCAATCGAAAAAGTGTGAAAATTGCACAATATAAATTAAATAATTATATATTTATAGTTAATATAAGCCTTAAATAATTTAATCGTTGCTCTATCAGTTAAATGAATCAATTATCGAATTGAGTTCGTATATTATTAAAATGGCATCTGTTTACGATAATACATATCAACGTTGTTGATAATATAACAAGACGTAATTAATATCACCTACCACTCTTTCGTATTTGCGTATATAATCAATTTTCCTTTGTTGTAAACAACTAAACGACATTCGAAACTATTTATTTAATTTATGCTTAAAAATGATAATGCTATTCATCGTGCCCATACGTCACTGCTCACTAGTCATAACGCGTGTTATATACGCATGTCTACGTTATAGCATTCGTGTTAATAAGGCCATAAACGGGTTAATAGTGGATAGTGATTCTATGCATCTCGACTTAAGTTTCTGCGGTCCTAGACGTTGGATCACCATTTAAAGTACATCTTGTACAAGGCACTGGACCTACCAGCCCTCCAGTTGTCCTGTATGGCTTGGAAACTTGGTCCATGACAGAGGATATTTCGTGATATCTTGGGAATAGGGTACGTCAATGTATGATTAATGTACTTGAATATAAAAATAAATATAACGCCCATGTCGTGCTTAATGTAAATACGCTTTGGCGCTGTCACTCAATCGTATCACCTAGTTATCCTTTGAGCCCCTACAAGAAGCAGTTTTATTAATACTAATAATAATTATAAGTCAAGATATTATGGTCATAAATGTAAATAATATATTGGAATAATTGTTAATAACATTGTTACACACACAATTTTTAATGTATTATCTGCAAAATATTGTTTTGTCTTCATTTGTTATTCCCGGCGCACGTTTTTACCTTAGCCTTGATTTCTGGGAATATGGGACGAGGTTTGTTACACACATTAGAGAATTTTGAAAATTTATAACCAGATCGTTGGAGCGGACCCTTTTTTGAGTTGCTCCGCTCAGGGACCTAATACTTGCTCCGGCTCCGCTCCAGGGTCTGCTCCACTCCGGGTAAAAAGTTTTAATAAGTATTATATTATACCTACCTACAAATGTTAAAAAAATAAAAAAATAAGTAGTTTTAAAATAATCGTCATTTTCATTATTAATTTTTCTCTGTCAAAAAAGTGAGGTTATTTATCACTCGGCAGTGTTGCCATATTTCAAATATTTCCAGTATTTCAAAGTGTCAAAATATAAGTACTATTTTCATTGGATTTTAGGATGAAAATTTAATAATAAAAAAATACCCGTGCGGTGGAGCACTAGATATTTTCAGTGCTCTGGCTCCGCTCCTGCTCCGGGTAAAATCCCATTGCTCCAGTGCTCGTGCTCCTGCTCCGAACTCCGCTCCAACGCTCTGTTTATAACATTATTCAAATAAAACGTAATATTACTATTAAATCCTTGATATAAGATCGTTAGAAGCCAGTTTCGGCTTATCCCCAAGGTGGAACAAATCACCTACCTACGTAACAACTTTTTTCAAATGTGAAAATATAAAGTATTCCTATCCCTGTTTTTATTAATATTTAAAAACATATTTCTGTTAAATAACATATTCTATGAAAGACGGAAATCATGTCAAACTAAAAATAACTGGCACATTTTCAACAATATTCTAAGCGGATTTCATAACAATATTTCCGAGAACAGAAAACCTTTTTTATCACTCTGTAGACGTTTTTCCTTGAAAAACAATATACCTTTGTTATTTAACTTATTTTTAGAGACACAATATTTTGTTGCATTCTGCTTGATGCGCGATTTATTACGTGGAAAAATAATTGAAATTTAAAAAATTCGCAGGGTTTCGAGATATATTTTCGAATAGTAAACGTCTAATGAATAAAACAAAAATGTTGGCTTATTTAGGTATGGTCCCAATCAGTGGCGGCCGGTGGTCTTCAGAATAGCATTTGCATTTGCAGCACGTAGGTCGCTTTTGTTGCACCGCTGCAGGGTGAGGGAGGGCCGGTCATGGCGGCGGAACCCATGAGGCTGTGCCATAAGGGTACGAAGTGTCACGCTCTTTGGCGGCATTCGGAATACGTATCCTAGCCACGTAAGGTCGTAAGGCGTCTTTTCATGATTACCTCAATCACCGAAGGCTGCCGTGTTCTCTTACCGACTTCTCAGAAGGTAAATTAAATATGTTTTTGTTTATTTAAACTATTTCTCAAAAATGTTTTTGAACACCTATAATGATTTAATATCAATAAAGAAATATAAATGTCACAGTTTATGGCTTTTCACTCCCAGCGAACAATGCTTCAGTCAAATAAATAACCGCTGATGTGTTTTTTTATTATTATGTATTTGAGTGGCTTAGAAATAAACGCAGCAGTTTGTATTTTCGTGAAATGTTTCCGATTCATTAAATGTGTTAACTGTAAAATTGTTAAAAATTGACTCGCCAACATTGTTATAAAACAGAAACTGGCGTTTTTGTCCTTCGTTTTGTGCGCCGATCTAAAAGTGTGTAAAAAATTCTACACAAAACGCCATTACAGGAACATTCAACCACCGTTTTAGTAGTATACAATGACCTCATTGTAATCCTGTGCAAACTGAAAATCTATTTTTAGCCATCTTTAAGTAGAATTGAATTCATTTTCAGTTAATTCCCCCACAGCCCAGGCCCCCAGGCTAGAGCCCTGTCAGCCCTCCCCAGCCATGACCTACACCACTCCGGAATTCGGGTGGACACCGAGAATTTTTTGACAGTTCCATTAGGGATTGGGTTTCTAAAAGAACCTAACATTAGTATTTCTAAATTTTTGTGTTAGAAATTAAAATCTAAGAAAATTTTCTAAAAAGGGTCCTGGAGAATTACAAATCAATTTTTTGCCGTGTTTTTATTTGTCTAAGCCCAAAGGTATAGTTTATTGGCTTTCAATTTCAATGTTTTAAATCATTCTGATAATTTTCATGTTTGGGGGGTGCCAGGGCCCCTTGCCCCCCCCTGGGTGCGCCACTGGTACTGGAATAGCTGAATGTTGAGGGTCTCGTCGACGGCCAAGCTAATGAACGAGTCTATCAACACCGAACTTAATATTAGAAAATATAAACTATGCTCGTATTGCCTGCGCCGCATTCTCATTTTTTTGGTTATACATATAGCTCACAGGGAATCCAAAACCGGAGAAGATGAAGAAAAACTTCTTCCACGTGGATGGACCGAATTCAGTACAGCCTCTGCGTGACGCTGAATGCTTGGATGGGTGGAGCCGTGCCGTGGAGAAGGCTGTTTATGAATACTATACACTATAAAGGTCCAAATAACCACAAGTTTTAATATTATGTTTACTTACGAAAGCAAACGAAAACGATCCCGACCGTTGTTAAATAGGTCATATGGGTCTATTCTATACTTATCGAACACTAAATTGACAAATAGTATCAAACTTAGGGTAGGTTTGTATCAAAATATTAGCACTTATTGTAACAATTACACGAAGCCGGTTTTTATTGTTGCAATAAGTGCAATATTTTAACAGCAGCAAGATAGGTGCTGTTAAAATATAGCACTTATTGCAACAATAAAAACCGGCTTCGTGTAATTGTTACAATTAGTGCTAATATTTTGATACAAACCTACCCTAAGTTTGATAATATTTTTCACTTTATCACTTTAGCGGTCGATAAGCATAGAATAGACCCACTAATGTAGATTACGTACCTACTAAAAAAAATCTTTTATGTTACTATGTAGGTATATAAAAATTTTCATTTAAGACCCCTAAAAATAAACTATACTATCATAATATATACGTTCATACGCTAGAAGTTTTTACTATTCATTATACCAGTGATCCTCAACATTTTCTGAAGATATCATACTACAAAAGCTCTTTGTTAAAGTGACCTAGATTCAACGAGAAATAAATTCTGAAAGACGAAGGTTATAAACAGGAACGCTGTGAGAGGCATAATGCAATTTAACACACCCTATATCGAATAATATTATGTTTCATTTATTTTTAGATTCAGTAATGCCATTTCATAAAAATCTGAATACAGTATAATAAATGTAATAAATAATATGAGACATTTTATGTTAGAATAATTAAGCTAATTTGCAAAATACAATTATTTTAACTGATGAAATATTACTACAGTATTGTAATAATATGGAATTCATAATCACATATTAAGCTTACTATCAATTTAGATAACTTTGATTATTGGTACAATATTGGCCCACATTATTTTCTCTTTTGTATTTCCATAAGACACAAGAGGAAGTTTTTGTCAACGGCGCAAACCGCAACTGTTTGAAAAGTTTGACAGCTGCTGATGAAGGCCTCTCTCTGTTGTAAAATCGCGATAATTTGAAAGAATAAGCGAACGATATGAGAATAGTGTGGCAATACTAAAAAATATAAAAAAAAACAATACGTAAAAAACAGTGAATAGATTCATAGGTACTGTTCGGTTTTATGGAATACATCGGAAAACGCATTTTGAAAATACCCGATATACTGGATTATTTGTTAGTTTGGGTTAGTTTAGGTTAGGTTTGGTTAGGTTAACTTAACAAACAATCCAGTTAATCGGTTATTGTCAAAATGTGTTTTCCGCTCTATTCCGTATAACCGAACAGTACCGATTCATATTATATATTACTATATCAAAAGTCGTGAGGTATTGAGGCAACGTAGCATCCGAAGTCAGAAACCATTATTGGCATTTTTTGAATTTCGATTTTCTGATTGTTTTTAAAATATTTTGTTTATTTACATTCAATGGAAAAAGTGTGAAAATTGCACAATATAAATTAAATAATTATATATTTATAGTTAATATAAGCCTTAAATAATTTAATCGTTGCTCTATCAGTTAAATGAATCAATTATCGAATTGAGTTCGTATATTATTAAAATGGCATCTGTTTACGATAATACATATCAACGTTGTTGATAATATAACAAGACGTAATTAATATCACCTACCACTCTTTCGTATTTGCGTATATAATCAATTTTCCTTTGTTGTAAACAACTAAACGACATTCGAAACTATTTATTTAATTTATGCTTAAAAATGATAATGCTATTCATCGTGCCCATACGTCACTGCTCACTAGTCATAACGCGTGTTATATACGCATGTCTACGTTATAGCATTCGTGTTAATAAGGCCATAAACGGGTTAATAGTGGATAGTGATTCTATGCATCTCGACTTAAGTTTCTGCGGTCCTAGACGTTGGATCACCATTTAAAGTACATCTTGTACAAGGCACTGGACCTACCAGCCCTCCAGTTGTCCTGTATGGCTTGGAAACTTGGTCCATGACAGAGGATATTTCGTGATATCTTGGGAATAGGGTACGTCAATGTATGATTAATGTACTTGAATATAAAAATAAATATAACGCCCATGTCGTGCTTAATGTAAATACGCTTTGGCGCTGTCACTCAATCGTATCACATAGTTATCCTTTGAGCCCCTACAAGAAGCAGTTTTATTAATACTAATAATAATTATAAGTCAAGATATTATGGTCATAAATGTAAATAATATATTGGAATAATTGTTAATAACATTGTTACACACAATTTTTAATGTATTATCTGCAAAATATTGTTTTGTCTTCATTTGTTATTCCCGGCGCACGTTTTTACCTTAGCCTTGATTTCTGGGAATATGGGACGAGGTTTGTTACACACATTAGAGAATTTTGAAAATTTATAACCAGATCGTTGGAGCGGACCCTTTTTTGAGTTGCTCCGCTCAGGGACCTAATACTTGCTCCGGCTCCGCTCCAGGGTCTGCTCCACTCCGGGTAAAAAGTTTTAATAAGTATTATATTATACCTACCTACAAATGTTAAAAAAATAAAAAAATAAGTAGTTTTAAAATAATCGTCATTTTCATTATTAATTTTTCTCTGTCAAAAAAGTGAGGTTATTTATCACTCGGCAGTGTTGCCATATTTCAAATATTTCCAGTATTTCAAAGTGTCAAAATATAAGTACTATTTTCATTGGATTTTAGGATGAAAATTTAATAATAAAAAAATACCCGTGCGGTGGAGCACTAGATATTTTCAGTGCTCTGGCTCCGCTCCTGCTCCGGGTAAAATCCCATTGCTCCAGTGCTCGTGCTCCTGCTCCGAACTCCGCTCCAACGCTCTGTTTATAACATTATTCAAATAAAACGTAATATTACTATTAAATCCTTGATATAAGATCGTTAGAAGCCAGTTTCGGCTTATCCCCAAGGTGGAACAAATCACCTACCTACGTAACAACTTTTTTCAAATGTGAAAATATAAAGTATTTCTATCCCTGTTTTTATTAATATTTAAAAACATATTTCTGTTAAATAACATATTCTATGAAAGACGGAAATCATGTCAAACTAAAAATAACTGGCACATTTTCAACAATATTCTAAGCGGATTTCATAACAATATTTCCGAGAACAGAAAACCTTTTTTATCACTCTGTAGACGTTTTTCCTTGAAAAACAATATACCTTTGTTATTTAACTTATTTTTAGAGACACAATATTTTGTTGCATTCTGCTTGATGCGCGATTTATTACGTGGAAAAATAATTGAAATTTAAAAAATTCGCAGGGTTTCGAGATATATTTTCGAATAGTAAACGTCTAATGAATAAAACAAAAATGTTGGCTTATTTAGGTATGGTCCCAATCAGTGGCGGCCGGTGGTCTTCAGAATAGCATTTGCATTTGCAGCACGTAGGTCGCTTTTGTTGCACCGCTGCAGGGTGAGGGAGGGCCGGTCATGGCGGCGGAACCCATGAGGCTGTGCCATAAGGGTACGAAGTGTCACGCTCTTTGGCGGCATTCGGAATACGTATCCTAGCCACGTAAGGTCGTAAGGCGTCTTTTCATGATTACCTCAATCACCGAAGGCTGCCGTGTTCTCTTACCGACTTCTCAGAAGGTAAATTAAATATGTCTTTGTTTATTTAAACTATTTCTCAAAAATGTTTTTGAACACCTATAATGATTTAATATCAATAAAGAAATATAAATGTCACAGTTTATGGCTTTTCACTCCCAGCGAACAATGCTTCAGTCAAATAAATAACCGCTGATGTGTTTTTTTATTATTATGTATTTGAGTGGCTTAGAAATAAACGCAGCAGTTTGTATTTTCGTGAAATGTTTCCGATTCATTAAATGTGTTAACTGTAAAATTGTTAAAAATTGACTCGCCAACATTGTTATAAAACAGAAACTGGCGTTTTTGTCCTTCGTTTTGTGCGCCGATCTAAAAGTGTGTAAAAAATTCTACACAAAACGCCATTACAGGAACATTCAACCACCGTTTTAGTAGTATACAATGACCTCATTGTAATCCTGTGCAAACTGAAAATCTATTTGGATCGCAATCGCTTTGCGCTCATGAATGGAGTATTGTTCATAATCCTGCTACATGTTCTACTTCGCGAAGTGAGTGATACACGTATGAATAACAATGAAAAGTTGAGCGATGTCTTCAAAAATGCAGACAGTGCGTAGCACTTGCATGGTATTAGAGGAGCCGCCGCTGGTCCCAATATTGAAGCTCGATTTGATATAAATAAAAAGGATTTCAAGTTATACACATTTATATTTGTATAAAAATCGACGTTTTTTAAAACAAATATAAAAAATATTAAAACAATGAATTAGTCAAAAATCTCTACGACAAAACATAGAAAACGTAATAAACTAAATCTTAATAATAAATATGACCATAAAATATATCTAATAATAAGATAAGGCCCTTTGACTAATTCACATTTTATAACATTTTTTACAATTATTGTAAGTTCTGCAAAAATCTAAAAATCTGCAATTGCAAGCTTCGTATTTTTCCGCTAGGTGCCTCTAGTAGGTAAAGGTATCGCCTTAAAGGGGTTCTAGACATCTCCGACCTCTCGGAAGGCAGAATGCGTAGATTTCTGAAGATACACGTTAAGGATAGCCTTTCAATAAGAAGATTTCATTTGAATTTGTTGACGGTTCCAAATGGGGTAAAAAATTATAGACGATATTTAATCTCATGGTAGAAATAAGAGAACACAAAAATAAAGGGAAATGGGTTGTCTTATGGGTGAAGCTGTAACAAGGGTTGAATCTCAATTGTAGAGAAATATGGGATAAACTTAAACACGTGTTAAAGAATGTTATTTTCAGTAGTTACGTCTGTATCATATGCATTAAAATTTATCACGTAAACGAAACGCGCATTCAATATTGACTTTGTATTTCATGGGTTTTGTAGACTGATCGTCGTAAAGAGACATAACATAATAAACGGAATCCGGCTTCAAAGGCGTTGACCATGGTGACTGGCTTTCAAATTTATATCTTATCAATCTGTACTGTGGGAGAAACTTTACTGTCATAATTACCTAAGAATAATTTGTCATAACTGTCAAATGCGCCATTTTGTATCGAAACTATGTTCCTTGTGATTTTATTATACCATTCGATAGAATTATGAAAAACATATGCTTAAATATACATAAATTTAAATTTGTCAGAAACGACAATTTAATCCATTGGGTTCATGTTTTAATTAAGTGTTATACAATGTGTAATTAATTTTATCTTTACGTGTGGAATAATGTAGTGGAAAATGTGTACTTTCTAAGGTACATGTACTGTTCATAAATAATAATAAAAAAACATGTTGTGTATTAGGTCGAGATTTAGTGAGTAAATTTATAAAAATAAATATATTTGTTCTCTGAAAAAATATATATTTATTTTAAAATTTGGTACCCCTTGAATCTTGGCGCACGTCATGCAGTCACGCTAATCACGGGTCAGCCCTGGATATTATACGGTAGGGCCAATTATGGCGGCTCTAATACAATATAAATGTCTTACCCACCTGACACCATAATCCTTGCCAGGTCTACTGTTTTCTTCAACCGTTTGAATGTAAACACATATAACCTGTAAAAAATTAAGACGTTATTACGTGCACTGGTTTTGAACGTCACTTGCGCCGCACAGGGTGACTCAATAACCAGTTAACGCGCGAGAGACGTATTGCTATTGAGTGAGAACTAGAGGTGAGTTGGAAATACTGTCACCAGTTTGTGTACTCAAGTTTCGAATGAAACTATTGTGATTATAATCATCGCGAGTCGCTGTTCTGTGCACTCGCCAGTTGGTAGACTTTCAACACCATTGACATTAAATGCGCGCGAACGAGATAGCACTTGAATATAGGTATATTTTAATTTATTAGTCTATTGCGTTCGAATGTATGAATAATAAGTCATAAGTTTTGTGTCGCAGCACAGTGGTGAGATGACGCACAGGCTTAAGCTTGTTATATGACCGCTCAAAACATGTTTACAATTTTAAAAAAAATCACTGTTATTCATTTTTGTTAACAAGAATATTTTTTTTTTTTTTAGAATTATTAATAACCATGTCCTTGCTTTTTTGTACAAGGTGGTTGTTAGTAATTTTGAACAATCACAAACACCCAGGCTTTGAGAAAAACACATAAATGTTTTTGTCATGACCGGGAATCGAACCCAGGAACTCTCGGGTGGAAGGCGAGCGCCTTACCAACTGCACCACGAGAGCCGCCTTAACAAGAATATTGTAACCTAACAGAAAAACAACTCATAAATTTTAAATATGTTTAAATTTTATAATAAATGGGACTTTTCGACAAGCTGAGCTCAGCGTATTTTTAGCGATTCTATTGAAGCCGATACACAGTCTGAGTTCCCTGAGCCGACACGTATTTTAAATACTAATATGGAGTTGGTTTTAGTTTCAGTTGAGTATGAAACTTTTGTCGCATACGCACGCCAAACGCTCTGTATAGTATTCCAAATACTAGTAAGTATTTTGGAATAAGTTTCTATACCAAGTGTTTTTTTTTATACTGGTAGTAAGTATACTTAATCTTCAAAATCGACCAGTTTTTCCATCTCTAGTGAGAACCAGGCCATAGAGCCAGCCTAATTATCATTAAAGGTCAGTGCCTGGCATCCTTGGTATAACCCCCCAGCATCCGAATCATCCTCATCCTATCACACTCCACTGAAAAGCGCAACCATAGTGTATATATTTTACACCGTCCTATTGATATTGTCATTATATGTGCTCGTGAGTAGAGTTGGGTATTTCCGGAGAAAATCTCAATCTCAAGATTCAGGATTTCCCGAAATGATGAAATTTTGAATTCTCGAGATTCAGGATTTCCAGAAATGAATTCTCGAGAAATGGGGAAATTTAAAAAAAGCCTGTAAAAATCCTAAAATCAGTATAAAAACAGACAGATTCCAAAAAAATATGATTTTTTTTATTTATGTAAGAAGACAAACAAAATAGAAGTAGGAAAACCAAAATAAATCAAAACATAACTTATTAAAATAGAATTTCAAAAAACACAGACTTTCAATCGCTGCGTCTGACGATCGCATACGCTTTTGAGACACAAAATTCCCTCATGCAAAAATTGAGCTCATTTTGAGTCGACGTTGGCTTAATTGCGTTAAATGCCCCGATCAGTCCTTGAACTTTTTTGTGGTTTCTGTCCACTTTTTTCATATAGAAAATCGTTTTTTTCAATTAATATGTGATAATGAAGAAATCCCGAATCCCGAGTAAAGATTCTCGAGATCCGGGATTACCCGAAATGTTAAAAATTTCAATTCTCGAGATTCGGGATGGAAAATCTCAAAAATTTCTCGAGAATTCCCGTCAGGAAATTCCCGAAACCCAAATCTACTCGTGAGTAATGATATAATGTTAATGAACTTTTTTAAAGACTCAATTTTCGAGTAAGGGCAAAATGATATCGATAATGTTATCGAATTGTAATTCAACTCACATATTGAGGCAAGTATTTATTATTCAGAGAACGTTGTTCCCGACCGTGACCCTTCTTTCTTATTTCATACTAGAAAACTAAAAAAGCATTTTCTCTCAAGATTTCTTTAGAAAGAATAATATCCATTTCAGTATTCCACAGTAGCATCGACGACCCGTATTACGTATAACTTTGTATAAAAAAATATTTTTAAATTAACGAATTTTAATATGAAGAAAATCTTCTTAAAATCCAGCATAATATTGGGTCATGCAAAAAATGATTTATTTGTTGTTACTTGATATTTTTTCTAAAAGTAAACTGAACTAAAAATGTCAAATAAAACGAAATGCTCATTATTATTCTAATAGTTCATTTACGATTCAAATTTATTTATTTGAAATACAATGAACATCAAAAATTATAAATTCAATTCAAATTCAAACATTACATTAACAAAAAAAACAATGAAAATTAATAAGTAACAGTAAATATTATAAGAAATACACGTAAAAATATTATAAACTAGATTGAAAGCCCATTCAACGATTTACGAAAAAATGCTGGTAATGCCTCATGTAAAATAACAGAAAAATATTACCTTTAAGTCTCTATATAACATTGATACCTAATCCTTTTATCATTTTTTATACAATTGCCAAGAAAAATGTCTTATGTAGGTATGTAAAAATATTATTTGCACAGTTAATAAATTAACGAAGTCCACAATTCTTAAGGGCCCACATGCCCCACGTAGGTCAAAATGGAGATTTTTTGTGGTATTTTCAGATCATAACCCTGGAGATTTCTTAAACGTTGTAGATAATCTATTTATATAATTTTGAAGTCTTATTATCCTTTATATTTATTTTAAACATTTGATAACTGCATAAAGTATTTTTATTACATAAAATAGTATTCTTTTAAACCTCTCGATCTAATGTTTTAGAATATAGTCATATTTCAGTACATCCATGTGCAGTGGTGTTGAGATTTTTTAGGTTTATTAATTTTTAAACACATTTATAAAACCATTAGTAAAATTAATTTTAACATTATATAGTGAAATATTTACGATACAAAATTATATTTATAATCTCTATGATCCCAAATTTGATAAGAATTAGGCATTTTATTATTCAAAAAATGGGCAAGATTACCACGTTTGAAGATAATTCTAAAGATATTGATTATAAGCTATGTCTTTGACCATTCAAATGTGATAAAAGATCCTACGAATAATGACTGTTTTATAATAATTATTGACCTACGAATAAGGTAGTATTTTTTTTAAATACGCCATTTCTATTGGCATTTCCCAGTTGTTAGGCTACAACATACAGCTGTAGCCATATATTGACAAGAGTAAAGTAAAGTAAAGAGAAGGCTAGGACCCGCCTTCGGTTTTTGGGAGACTTATGTTGATGATGATGATGTAATCATAAATGATACTAATAATATATAGTTGGAAGTATACCTTATTTTAAGAAATTATAAAACAACGTCCTCCTATAGCCAGCTCACGCAAGTGGAAGAAAAAATACGATTTTGAACCATCTTCCTTTTGTTTGTAAATACACATAAAATTGTACTCGTAGATCTACAGTACATAAGACACAGGTACATAACTGAAATTAACTTCATTGTCATTGATTCCACAGAATTGTTTTAACACAGCAAATTCAGTGGTAAAACTTTGGTATCATCATCATCATTAGCCTGAATCTATCCACTGCTGGATGAAGGCCTCTTCAAGCTGCTTCCACTTCTCTCGGTCCTGTGCATTGCGTTGCCACGTACTTCCGCAGAACTTTATCATTTCATCGATCCAGCGGCCTCTAGGTCTACCTTGCGGACGTTTTGTACTTCTTGGATACCACTGGATGACTAGATTTGTCCAACGATTGTCTCTTCTTCTAGCTATGTGCCCAGCCTATCTCCATTTAAGGCTTTTAATAAACTCTATTACATCGCAAACCCTTGTCTGCTTCTTTATCCTTCCTATTCCTCTTTTTGTCCTTTCGCGTTATGCCCAGCATGCACCTCTCCATACAACATAGTTTTAATTAATTAATAATACAATTTTTTTATAATGATATCTCTTAGCGCTGATTTTTACTTTCGAAAGTACTTTTTTAATTAACATAATTGTTGGTAATATTTTACAATTTGTCTTATCATTCGCAAAAATATATTATAAATAGAGTTTTTATCTAATACCAACAATTCACCTCCAACAGAGCAGAGTGATGTTTCTGTATATAAATAAGATAAATTTTATTTTTAGAATAGCGCACCATACAGCATCAGATAAGCAGTAATGCATATACATATTATTATGTAATAGTAATACACATAATGTCAGATAAAATGTGTAAATAATAAATAATATGCAATTTCAAATATATCTAAAGTATGCAGGAAATTAACATAGCGTTATAGTTTTGATATTTAAACAATGTTTTTATTAATGTAGTAAAAATAACGAACAACTTATTCATAATGCGTCCAGATCAAGATTCATATAAAATTAAATTAAATGTATTTTAGACTTTGTACAGGCCGTATTCAACAAAATCACTCATCGCTACTTCCGATGAAATACTACAAATTTTCCGTCAATCATGATGCATGCTTGCTTGTTTGACAGCATTGTTTTACATTCTAGGCAGAACAGAAAAAAAACATTGACATTTATGTCAAAAGATTTAAAATGTTCGTAAACAGCTTTTATACAACTTTAAAACAGTTTTTAGACACTGTTTATTGTTTCACGCGATATAGGTACAGTAAACATTACAATACAAAAAATATATATGTATTCTTTTTTAACACTACACATGCCATTCTGTCCAATGACAGTAGTTTGTAAGTGAAACAATCACAAACACCCAGACTTTGAGAAAATCACATAATTATATTGTAACCTCACCGGGGTCGAATCCGGAGGACCCTGATGAAAGGCAAGCGCCTTACGCACTGCGGCCCTATGTTAGAACTTGCGAGTGCAAGCTTCCCGGTCGACACGACGTCATATGACATCATTGTGACGTACTACCGGAGTGATAATAGCACTCGAGAAAATAACGCTACTCAGACAGCGGCGCTATTCATTGTCACCATACACATATAGGTATTTCATCGTAATAATATCTACGGTGAGCACTGCGCGCTGGGCGGCATGCCTCGAGCGTGTATTGGCTGACGTCACAATTACGTCATGTCGTCTGGTGCCACACGAGTCGATAGTTAGGAAATCGCGGTGCTGGACTGGGCCGCATATGATTGGATTTAGGCGCGCGACCACCCCACCACTCTAACGCTGCTATCTGACCGCGTAATCTACTCGTGAATTCTTACAAATGCGGTATTTTAGAGTATTTTTGTTGTATTTTAGGAATTTATTATGAAATTTTGGTAAATTGGTACACACAATGCAGTATAATATAAGCTGCACAAGTTTCATTGAATATTGTTTGTTAGTTTTTTAGTTAACTAATGTAATAACGGAACAAACAGACCATCAGTTAAAAACTGTAATAAAGCTACTTATATAATATGTGTCATGGAAATAGCCAAAACGTTGACAAAAAACAAATATTTCGAATAGGTACAGCGATTGCCGGAAAGATATCCTAACTAAATAAGCCGCCCACGATGGCCGAGCGGCTAAAGCGTCGGCTTATGATAAAATGGGTCCGAGTTTCGAATAATGGGTCTGACGAATGCACATATTGTTTTTCAATGTATGTTTGGAGTCAGAGTATGGACCTAGTAGGTTGAGCAAGTGGCTAACATTAATTTCTCGTAAAAACAAAAATCTGTTAATATAAACTTCCACTTTGTGGAGGCCCATATGATCTTATCAGGATCGGACATGGTCAAAAAGAATATTAAAAAAAAAGTTTGTAGTCACTTTCCTCAACAGTGACGGATACGGATATGTAGAATATGATTGCGTGACAAATATTATATAATATGTATAATAATATATTTTGTCTATTAATCTTTAAACTAAGGGTCTGCAATAGCTTCACAAAAACCATTGTACTGTGGAAGCTCTAAACACAACCTTCATAATGGTAATATGGCATTAGGAAAATCCATTTAATTTCCACGACCCTTTTCATAATTAATAATACCTAATATATAAATACCTACGTATATTATATAAAAAAGATACTTCTGACACAATGCTATTATGTAAAGTTTCTTATTCAAAACCAACGCCTACACTTTAACATTATAACATAATATTACTCGGTACTATAGAATTTTCCTACGTTGACAGTTTCTCTAAAGACTGGAAAAGTTTTGCCATTTATTTTTTGTAACCTTTGAAATGTTTTATAAAGAATATTTAGGTATCTAACTACCCTTTCTTTTTATAACGTTATGGCACGGGATGGACCTTGGTTACCTCAAGCAGACTCCTCTTTTCTGCTCTGTTTTTTTTTTAAATCGAGAATCGATCGTCAGTCCTGAGTAGAGTTGGGTATTTCCCGAGGAAATCTCAATCTCGAGATTCGGGATTTCCCGAAATGAGAAATTATGAATTCTCGAGATCCGGGATTTCCAGAAAAGAATTCTCGAGAATTCTAGAGAAATCGGGATATTTAAAAAAAACCTGTAAAAATCCTAAAATCGGTGTAAAAACACAAATTCCAAAAATATATGATTTTTTTTATTTACGTAAGAAGACAAACAAAATAGAATTAAGAAAACAAAAATAATTCAAAACATTACTTATTAAAACAGAATTTCAAAAAACACAGACTGTTTACCGCTGTGTCTGACAATCGCGTACGCTTTTGAGACACAAAATTCCCTGATGTTGCAAGATTCTCGAGATTCGGGATGGAAAATCTCGAAAATTTCTCGAGAATTCCCGAAACAAAAAAAAAATGAGGTGCCAAAGAAGAAGACGCTAATAAATAATATGTACCTACTAACATATCTGCGAGGCTATTCTAATATATCACTTAACATCAAAAAAGAGCTAAATATGATAAATATATCATATGTATCACTTTATGCATTCAGGCAGTTATTTATTAGAATAAGTTAACGGTCTGAACTCTCAAAAGGTGCATTCTTTTAACAGCCTCTTTCTTAGCTGTGTTAACTTTTAGAGCGAGATAGAGTACGTCAAAAACATATTGAGAATAGAGATGCAAGATGCAACTATTTTGAAAAATAGTTATTAAGTACGTCACGACCGTCGCCTTAATTTATACATCCCGGCGAGCTGTCAAATATCAAGTGACCAGTAGAAACGGAATATTTGTTTTACTATATGCTGCAATGACATGAGACATGACTAATAAAATTGTAGGTAATATTGTTATGTTTGACGTTTCAATCAAAATTTTGAGTATTACAAGGTCGGATGGAAAAATATACGCCGGCACGAAGATACCCAAATTTGACCGAATAGAGACGCATTTCACACGCATGACTAGCAACTTAAATATTTGCTGTATTACGAATTTACCAATTATTGTAGATAATGCTGATAACCGCCTTGTATATAGAATGGCTTCCGTGTTAATTTGGACAAATGAAAATAATGGAAAAAACGCTAAAGTGCTAACTGTTATGAATAGCTGCGCTGAAGTCAAAGTGCGTATCTATATCATAATATTATCCATACACATGTGTCTTTGAAATACCTACTTAGGGATGAGGAGTGGGATCCATAAATACCTTCAGGATTGGAATTCCGACTTTTCACACAATATATTTTATTAGATATACGCTAGACTTTAATATTACGGATACGTATTTAAGACGTGCACGCGGAGCCCACTAAGTAACAGGTTACGGAGGTCGGAAGTAGGAGATACGGTCTCTTCTGGGGCCGGTACCATGATTTTTCGTGTATACTATTGTCTCAAGTAGACGATTCATAACATAAACTGCATATTTCATATTATACATATGAAACTACGCTCAGCACCCGGTCTAAAGACTTGGTGTGAATTGAGCCTGGCATATATTATAATAATATAGTATGTACAAAATTCTAATTTTTGACAAAATTGAACTGACTCTGGGGTATAGAATTATGGTTATGTGAATGACATTTATTATTTCTTTGTTTGATAACATTTGATTCTCCGTGCCTTAGGCCCGTTTCAGACGGGACACCGGTGTCGCGCTCGATATACGATAGGAGGCCTTTGTATTCGAATAAATGGGCCTTTGCATTATGTTTATGAACGCCTCAGAGCTAATGAGTCAACATAATGAGTAGAACATAAAACTGGCTGCGGTAATAAAAACAAGTGTATCAGCGTTTTGAGAATGTAGAGGCCGACGGAAAAGTGTATCGGACACGCGTTGACTCATTAGCTCTGGGGCGTTCGTAAACATAATACAAAGGCCCTTTTATTGCAAATTGAACATAATGCAATTATTAATTTAGTGACTGTGCTAAATTTATTAGAATTAATGGTAAACACTAACCTCAATGTTCAGTAATAATTATTAAATTTATTATTCATTCTACAATGCTCAAAACACAACACAACAATGTCGATGAGAATGACAGTTCTAAAATTGTTAACGACTTACTTCACTATTGTTTAAACGTTTTGATAGTACGTGGCATTGGTATTTAAATAATACATAATAAGAGGATTATTTTTAATCAATCATAATACTATTTAATTGGTATTGTTCTCATTTTGACATTTCATTCTGTGCGGTTTGTATTGAGGATAACGACATGAGCGTAGTTATACGCAAAGCAGCCATTCCACACCAACCTCAATCAGAGATAGAAGCACTTTTATATAAAGTGTGTTTCTTTAAATCCACAAAGCCTGTGTATACTGTTTCTACATTTTGAATGATAGATATTATATAATATATATGATTTTGTGTAACTTATCAAAAGATAAAAGCATAAAATCTATGAAATTATGGTGTTTTAGCAGTCCAGGCTGTTTTGTGCAAAACCGTTTTTTTAATGAATGTTCATTCTGGAATGCAGCCAACTATTATTTTTGTAAGAATAATCTTTATTTTTGCAACTATTTTCTTTAAAAAAACCTTCTAAGTTACTCAATATTATGGGAATTTCAAAGTTCTGAAAATAATTTAATATTTAGCTGCCTGGCACTAATTTTTACATGAAAAATCTATATATCAAATTATATTATATATTTTATATATAATAAAATGAAAAACATATAATGTAATTGAGAAAATAATGTTCATTAATTGAATGTAGAAAAACATACCTTACATAATTAGGATTTTAATAATTAGGTACATAATAATGTT
Organism: Rhyacophila brunnea; assembly: GCF_057557595.1. NCBI lineage: Eukaryota > Metazoa > Arthropoda > Insecta > Trichoptera > Rhyacophilidae > Rhyacophila > Rhyacophila brunnea. The sequence goes on along the minus strand of NW_028232796.1, from coordinate 17,771,950 downwards.
ATCATATGGTTGCTTTATGCAGATCGAAAATGGCATATTTTTAAAACGCATTTGTATGATATTTTTGTTTGACAGCAGCTTGGTTGCTTTATGCAGATCGAACAAGTCATATTCTGCGATTTGTAAAATCTTTAAAACGCATTTATATGAGATTTTTGTATGACAGCAGCTTGGCTGATTTGTACAGAATGTAAAACAAACGTGTGAGATTATGGAAATCACACAACTCATTTTTTTCAAAATTGTGGCTTGGCTGCGTTGTGTATAACTACGCTCGCCATGGTAAGCCAAAAGAGCGTACGTGACTTTTTGCGAAAATTGGATTGTGGGGTTAGATTGTTTATAACAGGTCCAATACGTCGATCGCGGAATGGATTCTGATCCCATAGCAATTGAAACGTGAAAATGTAAAAATAATGTATGTTGTGTTGTAGCATAATACGATTTAGAAGGAGAAGCATTAATAATTCCTATTTTTATTTCCTTAACGAGCTTCAGTGAGTCATTTTAAAATGAACGAGGAGAAAACCCGGTTGACCTCGTCGTTTTATTTAATTCGGCCTCCCATAGGAGTCAGTTAAAGAGAAGATAATTCACACCTTTTATTTAAACTGAGGCGTAGTTCTCTTTAAGTATGGTGCAGATTATGCTAGCATTTCAATCGAGTGGCGAATAATATAGTAACTTAATTAGTATAAAAAGACAAATTTAGTTCAATCAATCCATTTTGTTCTGATTTTTCTGTCGATTAGCGACCCCCACTACCCATGAATAAAAACCAAATAAGCCTCGAGATATATCTGAACTCGTTATCTTTAGGTTTATTAGTATTTACGCAAAAAATGTTTCATAGGAGCAAAGACACAACTTTAAAATTTCAAAATTCAGAATATTTCATTTTTAAACTATGAGTGCCTTTTAAATCTCCACTCCATTAAAATAATCAAGCACTTAGTGCATTTCTCCTATTCAGTGGCGCACCCAAAGGGGGGGGGGGGGGAAAGGGGCCCTGGCACCCCCCAAAATTATCAAAATGATTTTAAACATTGAAATTGAAAGCCGATAAACTATACCTTTGGGCTTAGACAAATAAAAACACGGCAAAAAAATGATTTGTAATTCTCCAGCAAACTTTTTAGAAAAATTTCCTAGATTTTAATTTCTAACACAAAAATTTCGAAACACTAATGTCAGGTTTTTTTAGAAACCCAATCCCTAATGGAACTGTCAAAAAAATCTCGGTGTCCACCCGAATTCCGGAGTAGTGTAGGTAGTGGCTGGGGAGGGCTGATAGGGCTCTAGCCTGGGGGCCCGGGCTGGGGGGCCTGGCGTGTCGGGTTGACCAGATAAGTGAGATAAACACACATCATAAATTAGCTTTAATAGTAAAAAAAGTCGCCTGCGCGTCGCGCCTTTATACTTCATGGCCATGAACATTTTCAATTATATAATTGTGCAATATATTTTTTGATTATTATGTGTCGATAATCGACAGCTCCTGTTTCACACTGCCTTTAATCTTAGCGGTAGGTAGGGGGCCCGTCAAATATCCTAGCCTGAGGGCCCGTTTCAGAATGTGGGGACCATGGTGTAGGTACACCGATAATAGACAAGTGCAATAGACAAAAGGCCGATAAACGAGAAATTAGGCTGTGATGAAGAAAAAGATCCTATGGGACTAATTTACATTCTCCTCCTTGGCCCCCCCCCCCAATATAAAATCCTGGGTGCGCCACTGCTCCTATTGATACACTTCTCTCACCAATTTCTTCCTCTTTTTATTTTAATGTGACCAATACAAATAAATTTATTAATTCATTTATTTTTACTTTATGTTATACAATGTTCATCTTGAATGCCACTCACTAATATACAGTGTTCGGACACTTTTCAGTTACTAAAGCACTTAGTGGTAAGTAAATCAGTCGACTAAAATACTAGCATACTCTGAAACAGACTTTACCGTCACGCAGCAGGCTCTTTGCACAGTTGGAGAATGACGACGAGTGCAACGGGCGGCTAAAAGAAGACCAAAACCATTGTTACGACGAATGGGAAATTGATTATACCTATCATTGTGATGGTGAAAGACTAATATTGTTTAATTTGTATCAGTGTCCTTATCAAATATATTACGTTCGTTTAAGTTGAAGAATGACGGTGGAAAAGTGTTATAGATCACGGCCAGTTGTTGTACTGGATAGTAGTTCGCAGCCTACCGTTACCATTATATTACGGTCTAACCAAATAATTGGTAAACCTAAACAGACAAAATTCAATTTAATTTATTTAAAATTCTCGTCATTTCGGGACATAATTTTAAAACATACTAATAGTGGCCACCCGGTCACTAGATAAATTGCTAGCACAAAGTACCTGAAAGAAGACTTTTGAAAATAATGTTAGTTGACAAAAAGGCTGAGCGAGTGACACACCATTTTTTACCACGTTTTTATTAGCTCGTATTTTTGTTTGTCCAGTACAATTTTTTTCTGGTTTGTCCAAGATTTTTAACTAACTTCCCAACTAGCTAAACATTTGAAACTTTTATAACATATCAGAACACGACGACAATGCATTATTTTAATACTTTTAGCCATCTTTAAGCAGAATTGAATTAATTTTCAGTTAATTCTGTTTTGTATGGAAAGTTATTTCGGCAAAAAATCGTAAAAAGTAAAACACTATTATTGGTTGCTAAGGGGGTTTTAGCAACTAAATTATTAATATATACGTGCGTTACTATGGAAGTCAATATGAAATGTCAAAATGACATTTCAGTATTCTATATTATATAATATAATATATTTAATTATATAATATATATTCTATCAAGTACAAAAAAAGTATTTATTAATATATAGAATTGTCAAGATTATATGATTCAACAGAAAATTTAAAAACGTGGTATATAAAAACAACATGTAATCGAATAATATTTTTTGTAATCGAGCGGCGATCTCATTGTTGCCCATTCAATAGCAATTATATGTGTAACCGTATGGTAATATTGTACCCAAATAATGTAACTGACTTGCCTTGATGAAGTGTTGATGAGTGTCTCCACGTGCTAAATGCAGTACCTATTTAAATACATCAAACCCACCCTCTCCAAGAAATATCACTCGGTCGTATGCTATAATTTATATTAAGTTGACCTAATGTTATTAATTTACACTACTTGTACTTGGTCATGTCTGGTTTAGAATATAGTCTTCAAGACTATTATTTACAACTATTTTCTAGTTTTAGTTCGTGATAAATATATTATGACGAAACCAATTCTTATTTTTTTATTCGCTCTCTCGTAATCTTGAAAATATTCATTTACGCCCTTTTGGATTAGCATATTCCATATAGAAGGCCTACCGTAACAATGAGTAGCGTAATAAAACAAAAACTTTTCAAATGGAATTTCAAATAATATGTACACTGGAAAATCATAAAATAAAATGGTACTAAGGTAATAAATATATTCGCCCATTGAAACAATATAGGTAAACGACTTATTGTTGGAGAACGTTTGCAGGTTATATTATTCAATAAAGATTAGGTCGCAGCGTTATCAACGTAGCGTCCTCTTGCCAGTATTAACATTTTCCAATAAGCATCTGGGGCAGTGGTTCCCAAAGTTGACTGGGCTCCGACCCATCTAACAAAAATCTCCAATCTTGAGACCCACCTCTTAGCTGTCTTAGAAAAAAGAGGGCATAAATATTGGTAATGCTCAGATTCCCAGTGGCGAATTATAATTGAAATAAAATTTTTTTTTAAGTGTTACCAATATGAATGAAAGACTGTTGAAATAAGAAACACAACTTAAATAAAAAAAATATTACTTTAATACCTATACCTGCAAGGTTTTTTTAGCGCTAGCTGGCGATATTCTGCGACTGTACTGCGATCAGTGCATTGGAAATTCAAATTATTATTATTTTATCACACTATTTTCCGTATTTTCAGTTTATTTCAATTTTTAGGAATTATAAATAGCTGAATGAAATATCAAATTTATCACTTCCTATTTTTTTTAATTCATGTATACAGTGGCGAGGGCCCACTCAATATTCGCTCGCGACCCACTGGTGGGTCGCGACCCATATTTTGGGAAACCGTGATGCAGTTAAATCTAGAATTGTCATAAAAAGCTAGAATTGTTTGAAAATCAATATTTCACGAATTAGATAACCCATTATAGGAGACATGTTTGAAAACAGATAAACACAAGTAGTGCTTCATTTTGTTTTGGATATATTTCCTCCATTGATATACTACTGGATGAATCATATGCTTCTTAAAATGACGCCCGATTTTCAGCGACTCGGCCAGTGTTAAAACTTACTGTTTTAATATCAGCGGATTTAACTCGATATAAGCTCACTTAATATTTGTCTCGAAAACGACCTGGCAATAATTATGAGTAAGCCCGATCTAGCTTGCATCTTACTCCAACTAATAGTCAGCGCATGACGACTTGCTCTGTCCGCTCAGACATGAATTTTTGGTAGCTTGCAAGCTTTGGGTTGCAGACCCTTTGGGTCACTATTCCAAGAACGCGAATTTAGTTTTACAGCCAGGGCAATACGGGTGAAATTCGGGAATCCATGTTAACGGTCTTAACGCATTATACCTACAAGAAAATATTATAAGACGATATTCGTAATATCTTCTTTTGTGGTACATTTTTAAAATGACAATTGTATGGGAACTCCTCATCTAGTAGTATATCAATGATTCCCTCATACCTTATTACTCCAGAAAATCATTATTGATGAAAAATAATTGTTCGTTTCAATTAATTCCGAAAAATGATCGATTAAAAATGCGATATTTTTTGTATATAAACAGCGCATGCATTTAAGAAAAAAAAATGATAAAATAAAACAGTAAACATATTGGTATAAGTCGGTTTACAGGAAGCCAGGCGGGAATCGCGTTAATTTTCGTAGCCGATTTTGGTAAAATTCATGAATTCAAGAATAAAAACCTAACCTAACCTAATAAATAATACAGAATATCGGCTATTTTCAACATTTGTTTGCCGCTGGCTTCCTGTAAACCGACAAGAACCAACATAATATTATAGTTTTCATTAAAGTATAAATATAAAAAAATAAAATAATAAAACCAGTATGTAATATTATGAAAAATAACATCATTTATAACAGAGCTTCATGGCCTCCACATCCTGAAGCGGGCCCACAGGCTAGGATCTTTGGCGGGCCCGCCTACCTATCGCTAAGGATAAAGGCAGTGTGACACTCTACAGTAGCGTTTTCTAAATTTAATGATGTACGCGGTACAATTAGTGTGTTTTTTTATGTATTAATTAATTTTAATGCATCCTTTTGAATTATGGTGTTGTCGAGTATCGATACACTATCTATAATATCATTACTGAAGGAAAATAGCGCCGCAGGTGACTTTTTATTTACTTCAAAGCAAATCTCACGTGTCTGATCGACTCGCCTCGTCGGGCCCCTCATGGGCCAATCTGATGTAAAAAAATCAACGTGAAAAACGTTACAATTTTTCGTCTGTCAAATGAAAACACAAAACTGTTTAATAGTTCGGGTTAGTCTAAGATCGAATTCATAGTTTTAAACATAACCAAAAGGTCTCAGCTGTTTGTCGCTTTGACTTTAGCATGGATTGTCAGCATTGTCGATTCTTGGAATTGGCTTAATTATTTCGCAAACTATTTGATAGTATTATTATATAGAGACACTCCATTTATTTATATAATTTAACCTGTGATTTAAAAGTAATTTTGTAATGGAATTATCACCGTTTTTTATCTCTGTTTTGTCAGCAAAGATTGATTAATATAATTGCCAAAATATTATCATATTAAAAATGATATAAGTATAATAATTTTCGTAATTTGCTCAATTTTTTTTTAAAATGTGTTGTAGATCAAATTAGATTTTTATTTTTGTAGCAATCTTGTGTAATAGCACCTGTTCTGATCCAGATTCCCCTTTGATTAGCGACGGACAAAACATCGAGAGCGTCGACAGCTTCAAATACCTGGGGGTATACATCACGGGAGATGGCATTTTGCAGAAAGAGCTCGCTATCCGAATGGGAATGGCTGGAGCAACATTCAACTCGATGTGGAGTGTCTGGGACTCACGATTGTACTCGGTCAAAACCAAGTGCCGCCTATTCGACGCTTGCATTCTGACGGTGCTGCTTTATGGTAGCGAATCATGGCACCTTACGAAGACTCAGAGAAACCGTATACTGAGCTTCGAAAACAGATGTTTGCGACGAATACTGGGTGTGACTTTAGGAGCAACGAGGAGATAAGAGAACGCACCAAGCAGCCTCTCATCACGCTGAAAGTGAAGAGGTGACGTTGGGCCTGGCTCGGCCACGTGCTGCGGATGCCAGAAGAGAGCTTCAACCTGGCTTGCCTGTTCTTCAAGCCGACCGGATTCCGGCGTCCTTGAAGGCCGCTAAATACAATCTACAGAGTGTATACGGCGGAGCTACGGGATGCTGGTTTGACCTGGAACGAAGCAAGAAGACTGGTGAGCGACAGGGATTCTTGGAGGCGCCGCGTGGTGTCCATATGCTCCAGTTAAGGGGTGGATATGGCAAAAGAAGAAGAAGAAAATCCTAAATACATATGCGACAGTACAGATGTACGTACCTATGTATATAATATTATTTTGTATTATATTTCAATTGCTAAACTACTATTATCAGCATATAAACCAAGTTTAAATGTTTATTTTGATTCAGGTTGTTGAACTTATTTAACGCTGAGTGAAGATTCTGGCATTTATTGTTTATTGCAATACAATCAGAAAATTTAAACATTATGTCATTTTACGTTTCAATAACTTTTCAATTTAACGCAAAATTTCAATAAACAATTAACCTTACTAATACAATATTGTGTATCTATTATTGAGCTGCGTTCTGCTATCGATGACTGATCAGTCAGTGGCGTAACTAGAGACGTCATATCGAAAGAAAAACTATTGATACCGGTATCGGTATCGTAAGAAAAGTATCATTACCAAAGTATCGATCAAAAAATATCTAAACTTTTTGACGTCCCCAGGCGTAGCTGGATCACTAAAGGAGTATTATAATATTCGACCTTCTTTAGGAAAAAGGGCGTAACCCACACAGAACAAATTTTACAGGAGAGGCAAAAAACGATTTTTGAATGATTTTGGTTTAATATTAATAAGGCACAATATAGGCACAGACATGGGTACATTGTTTTTTTCCAATCTTTCTCATTTTTATTAATTTATGTGAAAAAATAAAATGAATCGACAACTTACATATGAGTATAAATCAAACTTTATTCAAACTCAGTTTATTTCTAACTTAGCTATTAAAATTATTGTTTCTGTTATATTTTCGTTTTTATTTTATTTTCCATAAAAATTGATAAAAAAAATCAATCCCGAAATCTGTGGGATTATGTTTACCAATCCCGGGATTCATAGGTATCGAAAATAACTCGGGAACCCGGGATTGGAATTCCTAGTCAGGACGTTCTTGATATCTTCCCACGTACACATTACTTAATATATTTTTAAATACTAAACTGCGTGTAAAAATATGGGATCTCATATTTTTACGAATATGATGACGTACCTTGAGTGATATTTTCATAAGGGGCCTATTTCAAGTACGCCACTGGTACAAGTTTGTGTTTAGTTGCATAATAATAATGATGTAATTCTGATTGGAATTGCTATATTAATGTAAACAGGTAATAGTTACCTACTTAATAGCACCGTCACGCGATTGAATGCTTATATTATTTATTGTATACATGGATAGCTATATCTTATAAATGACTTTTCATTTCAGTAAAATGTATATTGTTTTATGACTTTTTTACCTTAACTAATAACACTCTGTTGAATTTAATGACCTATGTATTGTTAAAAAATATTATAAGATATAAAACAGGAATTAATAAGTTAATTTATGACTGACCGAATTCCCACAGTACTATGTTACATTGTTAAATATTATAGCAAGAGATGTATTGTTGTTTTTATTTAATAAAACGCAATTTTTGTAGTACTTCTTCCATTTTTAATCAATAGATTAGGACCGGTTTCGTCCGCCTCAGAGGGACTTTTTCAACTGTCCGGTCAACAAACCGGTCCTGATCTATTGATTAAAAGTGGAATAAGTACCACAAAAAAATTGCGTTTTATTAAATAAAAACAACAATACAATGCAGTTCCACCATGAATTGACAGTTAACAAAATAAAAGAAAAGAAAAAAAAAGCAAGAGATGTTTTGATATAAATAAATAAAGGATAATTTTAAGTACTAGATATATTCCCACAATATTGCAGAGGGTGTAGTAACATGAATTGTAATTGTCCATATCATAAAATCGATAGTTTATGATGTTTTTGTAGGACGTTTGCTGTTTAGGGGACCTACATAATATATAAAATATTATTCTTCCCTTGACCGTTGTTAGTGGGAATATATTACAAGTAAAATCATCAATCTCTATTCAGTTTCCAACCTATATATTGCGCATGTAGCCATAGACTATAGATACATCCATGTAGCCAATATAGGAGGACTCTTGTTTCAGACGCCATACCGATGAGTTATGTTAAATAGGTACCTGATAATACAATAATTGTCAATTAATTGAATCCAATAAAGTGTTTTAATAAGATAAAATAGTTAATTAATATTTTTTGATAAATATAGCAGCGTAGTCATGGGCCCCACATCGTGAAGCGGGTCCCCAGGCTAGGATGTTTGGCGGGCCCCCTACCTATCGCTAAGGATAATGGCAGTGTGACGCTCTACAGTAGCGTTTTCCAAATGGTGTACGCGGTAAAATTAATCTGTATATTTAGTGTTTTATTGTATATTTTAATACATCCATTCGAATTATGGAGATGTCGAAATTGATATACAATTAAAAATTGTATCGTAAAACCACATAATAATATAATAGCGCTAAATAATAATAGCGCTTTTTTTACTATTAACGGCCCACATGCTCAGCGTACGTCAAAATGGAGCTTTTATACTATTTTCAAAGTGTGATCCTGGACATTCCTTAAACGTTGTAGATAATCTATTTACATAGTTTTGAAGCCTTGTTATCCTTTATATTTATTTTAAACATTTAATAACTGTATTTTTATTACATAAAATAGTATTCTTTTAAACCTCTCGCTCTAATGTATTAGAATATAGTCATATTTCAGTACGTCCATGTGAAGTGGTGTTAAGATTTTTTATATGTATTAATTTTTAAAGGCATTTATAAAACTATTAGTAAAATTTATGTCGACATTATTATAGTGTAATATTTACAGTAAAAAAATATATTGATAATCTCTGTGATCCCAAATTTGACAAGAATTAAGCATTTTATTATTCAAAAAATGGGCAAGATTTACACATTTAAACATAATTTTAAAGATACTGATTATAAGCTATGTCTTTGACCATTCAAATGTGATAAACATTCTACGAATAATGTTTGCTTTATAATAATTATTGACCTAAGAATAAGGTAGTATTTTTTTAAATACGCCATTTTTATTAGCATTTCCCAGTGGCTAAGCTACAACATACGGCCGTAGCCATAAATTGACAAACGATAAATGAAGTAGGGAGTAAGATCATGTTAATGCGCGTGTTTGAACATGTACTGTTTTACTGAAATATTACTATATTCTAAAACATTTGAGCGAGAGGTTTAAAAGAATACTATTTTATGTAATAAATATACTTTATGCAGTCATCAAATGTTCAAAATAAATATAAAGAATAGTAAGGCTTTAAAATTATGTAAATAGTTTATCTACAACGTTGAATGAATATCCAGGATCATGCTTTGAAAATAGCATAAAAGCTCCATTTTGACGTACGCTGAGCATGTCCCCCTTAAAGCAACTTTGGGGTGTGTGTTTATCTCATTTATCTGGTCGACTCGAGCCCTGTCAGCCACCCCCTTGTGGGGGCCATGAGCGTAGTTAACCAGTGCTATAACAGTATGTACACATCCGCGACTACAGTTTTTACTACACTATTTTCAGGCTATATGCATATTATAATATATTATGATGTATTTTATAGACACAGATTGACTTTAACAATCGTACGTTTAAGGAGGAGTGTAGTGTTGTGCAGATGTATCTATAGTCTAAGGTTGTGCATCTAGCGACCGAATACGGAACATGACATTTAGTCAAAGCTATTATTGTCATTAAGTATTATTAGGTATTTTAAAATATGCGGACATATACAATTAAGTTTCGGTGTTGTGAAGTTGGAATCGATTATATACAATTTATTTCAAATGGCTGCGTTGTACACATTTACACAAATTTTACATTTACACTAACTACTTTAGCGACGGGCATAAGTCCATTCAATGCAAATCAAAGTGAAACCGAGGGCATAATACGATAAAAACATCATATATTATCGTGCTATCTCTGTCGTAATCGCAGACTCAGGCAGTCAACGGAGTGGCTAACATCATCATCGCGTATTGCGAATTAATGATCTACAAACTTTTGCTACGGTTTGAATGAGGTAGACTACGATTGATGCAATATTTGCTAGATATACAACAATTACAATTATTGATGACTTATCGTATTTTATTTATCACATTTAACAAATGGATACATCCTAATAGAACTAAAATTGTAATTATTACACTTGTACATTTATTAATTTATGATTGCTATATTTACTCTTTTTTTTTTAGAATTATTAATAACTAGGTATTTCCTTCTTTTTCGTACAAGGTCGCTGTTAATAATTTTGAACAATCACAAACACCCAGGTTTTGAGAAAATCACATACATATTGTGTCCTCACCTGGATCGAACCCAGGACTCTCGGGTGGAAGGACAGCGCCTTACGCACTGCACCACGAGAGCTGCTTTTCTATATTATTATTTTTTGTTATACCATCGATAAGTTGTGGCACGTTTGATTCGAGATATGCCGTCAATTAGTGAACAACCAATACCTAAATTAAGTACACAGCGGTGTTATCGTTATCAAGTTTCACCACACAGAACATGTGTAAAAATCAATTTCTTTTTTATGATTTAACTATGTATCACGAGTCATGAGTCTAGAGATTCCAATCCCGGGATCCCGAGCTATTTTCGATACCTATGAATCCCGGGATTGATAAACATAATCCCGAAACTTTCCGGATTGATTTTTTTTATCAATTTTTATGGAAAATAAAATAAAAAAGAAAAAATAACAGAAAAAAAAACACTTTTAATAACAAATAACTACATTAGAAATAAACTGAGTTTGAGTGCAGTTTGATTTATACACATGTGTAAGTTGCCGATTCATATTATTTTTTCACATAAATTAATAAAAATGAGAAAGATTGGAAAAAACAACGCTTCGCACTATTAACAAAGTAATTCCACCATGATCTCATACGTTTTACTGCAGTTTCATATTTGGCTGACTAATTAGATTTATCAAGCGGAAAGGCCATAAGTACACCACGATTTTCTTTACTATTTTAAATCTCGCTAACCCATTCATTAAGTCTTTACTATCAGAAACAGCAATATCATATTAAGTTCACATTATTAATTATATTACAATATTATTTACTCCATTAAACTTATGTATTTCCAAGATTGATCGTATACAATATTAACAATAAATGTCTTAAATTGTATTTTAAATTATACTAGATTTATTTTTGACCGATTTTATCAATGTTGTTTGTAAATATAAAAAAACTATATTAACAATGGAAAAAAATGCCAATCCCGGGATTGTCAAATTGTAATCCCGAAATCCCGGGATCAGAATTTTGACTCGGGATTGGATTCTCTAGTCATGACTCATTGGTCAATAACAGTAATCCTGTTTTTCTAAATAAATACATAAATGATTAAATGCATACAGTCAAGGGTAATGATGTGCTCAACATTTTATATTTTATGTTTCTGAAGTAAAAGGTGCCAATGTTCGGGCATTTCCATAAAACATCAAAAGAAAATTACTCAAAAACGAAACGATCAAGGACATTTTATTCTTTCATGTCGTTAAATCCATGTAAATTTTATTCGAGAATGAGTAATTTGTGAAAGAAAAAAAAACATTTGAAGTCCGTATTTTGAGGCTTATTATATTCATACTAAAGAAGAAATATTACAGGGATGGCGAACCTATCCCACCAGTGGCACGCGAATGTTTCATTTTGAAGAGAAAATAAATATTAGATACTATTTTATATATAAGATTTTAAAAATGTTTTGATTTTATAAAAAAAAAAAATACCAATAAATATATACATTCTTCAGTAAGTACTTAGGTACTTATATATGATAATAAAAAATAATGACGACATAGCCATGTGTATTTTATTCGGTTTTTCATATTATGTTTAGGTACCAATCGATGCGGAAACGGAAACGACGAAATACATCCATAAATAATGATACCTCGCATTGTATAAAGACTATAAAGAATTACAGGCAAATCATTATAAAGAATAATCATTACGTTTAATGTAAATGTACGATTGCATAGGTCGGTACTTAGGATCGGGGAATTAAAAATAAAAATATATAATCAACACACCTTATGAAATTAATTATCGGCAGTCACTCAAATATAATAATTGCTCGTTATTTTACCTCAAACATAATCTCTACAAATGGAAAACCGCTCAAGAAGAGTGGTTTAAATGCTCCCACGATCTCTTTGAGTTATTTGAAAACAAGGGAAAAAAATATTCAAAGAATAAAAGATATGCCTTCGGCTAGAAATACAGTGAAAGACAGAATATCAATAACTCAATAATTGTAATTTTTAAACATTTTTAATAGAACTCTTAAAAACTATTTTTTTAGAAAAATAAAAATAGATTTTCGCCATAAAAAAAACTGCTTGGCACGTCAGACAGTCGAAAATTTTTGGCACGCGTACGTAAAAAGGTTCGCCATCCTTGATATATTATATACACGCATTAGTCTTATATTTTTTTTCTTCATAACGACGAAGCAACGTGATAAAATCCACATGGCAGAAAATCCCACTTCGCTATAATATAGAGATGGAACGGGTGATCACCATCATTACTACGTATACGATCCGGTATGGGTCTTGGCTACCTTCAAGATATCTCTCTTTCCTGCCTGTTTCTCCAAAGTGATTTCATCTCAATTTACACAGTCAAACTATCTCAATTTAGGTCTTCCAATTTTTCTTCGTCCCTTTTTTGCGTTTTATATTTTTGGAAGTTAGGTTTTCACTTCGTTTGCAAGGTGACTTGTCCACCATTAAGCCCAGTCGCTCACTGAAAATCGTCTCGACTGGTATAATAGTCATAAATCAAAACTGAACGCAACATGCAACTTTCTTATGTGCATATGGGCAAGGCCGTGTGAGGACAATGATGTCACACGGCAAGCTAAAATGAATGATGAAGTGAGATATTTCGGGAGTATACCTGCGCTGCATGTCGGGTGAAAATAGATGCGTGTGACTCCAGCTGTTTTTTTCAAATTAAAATGATGTATTCCACCAATGTGCGGAGCTCCATTTGGCAACGTGTGTTTTCTGAATAACATTGATGTCACATCGACGTATTCGACACGTTGCAGACAAGGCGTGTTTAGATGTGCGAGCCTATCTAGTAAAAATTCACATAATATACTAAAATAAGTAGGTAGATGTTGTTATTAAATAAAATACCTAGGTATCATACAAAAATGGTACCTTTGCCCAATCCTAATTTTTTTTCTTAATTCAAGGAATTTATGCGAGTACGGATTTTTTTACGAATGGGTGGAGAAGGGATTATGGTATTTTATAATTTGATATTAATGCAATTCGCTACGGAGCTTGGAGAATCTACAGTATGTCGATGACATGGGCTTCCGCTTTTATTTTGCGTTGTCAGTTCCGTCGCGGGCATCATCGAGTACTTTTCTTATACCCAGACACTCAATGAAACTCTGATCTTCAGCATTTACCATCGCCGTGCTCACTTGAGTTATCGTGTGCGCGTGTCCATGAATCGCCTTCAGATGAATCCAACATTCTAGCTGTCCTCAAAAAAAATATTGTCTGCGCATCGCTGTCATCCTGTATTTTAGTTTTACACAATACGAGTATATACCTACTCATATTTTAGTATTCATTTAGTAGTCATTTTTGCGCATCTATTCTATACACAAGACTATTATCGGCCGCTGTCAGCGGCTATCGAGGGTAGTTTATCATATTTTTGAATTGAGGTATTATAATTGTTACAATAAGTTAGCCGTCTAAACAGTCAAAACTGCACATCTCGTTCTAAAAGTTAGCACAGCCAAGAAAGGTACTGTTAAAACATAGCACTTATTGTGACAATTATAATACGAGGGTGGGTCAATAAGTCCTTAGAAAAGCCGACAGGTGGCGCGACTAGTACTGTAAGCGGTTTGTTTTCATGCAGCGGCACTACCGATTCAGTATGCTGCGAAGTTTCAATCAGATTGGTCGGGTTGTTGTGTGTTTCTCGTACATTTTAAAAAAAAAATTGCTTGTGGAAAATGGAAAAATGGAAAATGGAGAAAATTGAGTTTAGAGCTGTTATTAAACATTTTAATATAAAAGGGTTAACTGCAAAGGAAATAAAAAATGAGTTGGATTTAGTTCACGGCATATCTGCTCCTTCACTTGCAACTATTTATAACTGGTTAAATGAATTTAAACGTGGTCGTACATCAACAAAGGATGAACCACGCTCAGGACGTCCTGTAGAGGTGACTACACCAGAAATGATCAATAAAATCCACGATATGGTGTTAAGTGACCGAAGATTAAAGTTGAGTGAGATAATTGAGGTTACAGGGATCTCAAAAGGTAGCGTCATTTCTATTTTACATGACAAATTGGGCATGTAAAATATTTCTGCAAGATGGGTGCCGCGTTTGCTCACAGTCGACAATAAACGCAATAGGGTGGTGGCCTCTAAAGCCTTGTTGTCGCTCATGCAACGCAATCCGGATGAATTTTTTCGTCGCTTTGTGACTGTAGATGAAACATGGAAACACCACTATACTCCCGAGACGAAAGAACAGTCAAAGCAGTGGATTGTGAAGACAAACCATGTCCAAAGAAGGCGAAAACCGTAAAATCAGCTGGTAAGGATATGGCTACTGTATTTTGGGATGCACGTGAAATTATTTTCGTTGACTATTTGGAAAAAGGAAAAACAATAACAGGGGATTATTATGCATCTTTATTGGACCAGCTAAAAAACGAAATTGAAGAAAAACGGCCTCATTTAAACAGGAAAAAATCCTCTTTCATCAGGACAATGCCCGTGTTCACACATGTTTACGATCAATGGCTAAAATTGAAGAATTGAAGTTCGAATTGGTCGACCACCCACCGTATTCGCCAGATTTAGCCCCCAGTGACTTTTTCCTTTTCCCAAACTTAAAAAAATGGCTAAGTGGACAACGTTTTTTTTCAAATGAAGAAGTCATCGATCGGACAAATGCTTATTTTGAGGACCTTCCGAAAACTTATTTTTCTGACGGTTTAAAAAAAATTGAGAAACGTCTAACCAAGTGTATTGAGCTCCAAGGAGATTATGTTGAGATATAAAAAAAAATACAAAAATAAAAACTGTTTTAATGCTTTTTTCTAAGGAATTATTGACCCACCCTCGTACCTCAATACACAAATATAAAAACTATCCTTGATAGCCGCCGATAGCGGCCGATAGCAGTGGTTGTGAATAGATTAGATGCGCTGGACTTTCAGAGAAAAAATAAGTAGAATTTTCTGTTCACTGATGTTAAACGATGCTGTGAGTAGAGTTGGGTATTTCCCGAGAAAATCTCAATCTCGAGATTCAAGATTTCCCGAAATGATGAAATTTTGAATTCTCGAGATTCGGGATTTCCAGAAAAGAATTCTCGAGAATTCTCGAGAAATCGGGAAATTTAAAAAAAACCTGTAAAAATCCTAAAATCAGTGTAAAAATGGACAAATTGCAAAAAAATATTTAATATTATTATTTATGTAAAAAGACAAACAAAATAGAAGTAGGAAAACAAAAAAAAAATCAAAAAATTACTTATTAAAATATGATTTCAAAAAACACAGACTGTCAATCGCTGCGTCTGACAATTGCGTACGCTTTTGAGACACAAAATTCCCTGATGTTACAAAAATTGCGCTCATTTTGAGTCGACGTTGGCTTAATTGTGTTAAATGCCCCGATCAGTCCTTGAACGTTTTGTGTTTTCTGTCCACTTTTTTCATATAGAAAATCGTTTTTTCAATTAGTATTTGATAATAAAGAAATCCCGAATCCCGAGAAAAGATTCTCGAGATCCGGGATTTCCCGAAATGTTAAAAATTTCAATTCTCCAGATTCGGTATGGAAAATCTCGAAAATTTCTCGAGAATTCTCGTCGGAAAATTCCCGAAACCCAACTCTAGCTGTGAGTGCGATGACGAGCTCCTCGAATAAATTGCTATAAAAAGTGAGTTTTAATACAAAAAAGTTTGAGATGTACTGATTTAGCATACTTTTATAGGGACGATAACTTACAGTGATAACACGATTATTGTACACAGTTTTATAGTGCAATCAATACACCTGATAAAATGGATTAGTTCCGTGTATTGATACGATACTGTCAAACTGATATCTTGATACCTAAATGGCGGTCTGTGATATCTGACATATCGCGCGATTATCAACGCTAATTGTTGTATTGTTTTATTTAAAATATTGATAAAAACCACAAATTTCGCAATCACTATCAGACGGCAACACAACTCAATGATGTATGGGTAAACAAGAAAATCGCTATTTCCGGTCCAAGGTCGACCATATTATGGAATACAACAATACACAAAGAGATGAGATGGATTTGTTTGTGATAACAATTCTCACACTTAGATAATATTAAGTTATTTTTTTTTTAAATATGAGAATTCGATATTATCCGTTTGTTCAACTTGCTGAGTCTTAGATATACACATAATATTATTGGTTGAAAAATAACATGCGAAATTAACTCTACCATTATAAAATAACATAACCTATAAAGTCCCGAGGGCATGCAGATACAAAATAATTTCTTTTTGGAAGATTTTTTAATCAGATTTAATGCGACGTTACATAATATCATAATAATCTATTGATCTTTCTATAGAAATAATATTATTAAAAATATACTACGGACTTTTTTGACGTTTCATCTCGTCTAAATTTAGTACTTCGTTCAAATATTGTTGTACGTGTTAGCAGTATTATCACTTATCAACAACAATAATTAGTCGTTTTTTGTATAATATGTATATTATTACTGATTATAATATATTTATTAGATAATATACTTATCACTTATCAGTAAGCTGACAACTGTCATTAATCAAAACAGTGATTCAAGATGTATTCAAAAGCATTCCACATTCAAATTAATCAAAAAATATAAACAGTGCAGTTTTTCAACATTGTCATCGTTTATTTTATAGTGTGATATGTAGGAAAAAGATAAATTATATAATAGGTAATTGAGCCGCAGATGCTCGCATGAGCTTTCATATATATTTTTTTAAGAAAAACAGTTTATTCTTTTCTCTTCAGTTTATTTGGAATCTATGCCTGTGCAGTAGAACGATAGTGGTGAACTTGCCGGTAAAAAAACAAACTACACCGCGCAGAAAGAGATTTTGAGGTTAACCGATTTTCACGACCTGACAAATAGACAACAACGCGTCTCGCTAACTCTTGAAGAATATGATTGACGAGACAGTCAGCACATTTACATGTAAACCGTTATTATTGTGATAGTATAGATTGTTGTAATATATTATTATACCTTCTAATTAAGCCAGTTTAAATATAAAATGTGTTTATATGAAGTTGATTCCGCCGTTCCATAACAAGGGCAGGGTAAGTTTGGTTTAGTATGTAGGTATATAATATTGTATGACTCAGTTTCGAAAAAATGTCGTTTAATTTAAAAATAAATAAATATCATAGCCGTCGAAGTGACTATATTATTATCTATTTGAATAGATAATCAATTAGTTTGATAAATCAAAGTAATTATTATTTATCATGCCTGTAAGCTAAGGATCAACGGGTTTCCCCAACAGCTGATTGCATGTTTAGTCTGACAATACAAATTCTTGGATAATTGCCAGTAATTAAAGAAAATCTTAATTAATACATTTTACCTACTCGATTTTATACCTGGTTAATTTTTCTTAGCTCAGTAGCATATGACTTTTAAATTGAAATGTCCCATTTTATAATCATGCGCATTTTTATTTGACGTTATAGATTCATACAAAGCAGGGGTGTCAACTAATTTTTACATAAGATCTACTTTGGAGAAGAAAAGTCCTCCGCGATATATATTTATTGTATATAATAGATTTATATTATTAAACCAAAATAGAATCTTATTAAGAAAATTAAATAAAGAGTTGTACTTAGAGTTGTGTATTTCCCGAGAAAATCTCAATCTCGAGATTCTAGATTTCCAGAAAAGAATTCTCGAGATATCGGGAAATTTTAAAAAAACTTGTAAAAATCCTGAAATCAGTGTAAAAACAGACTAATTCCAAAAAAATATGATTTTTTTTATTTATGTAAGAAGATAAATAAAATAGAAGTAGGAAAACAAAAATAATTCAAAACATTACTTATTGAAATAGAATTTCAAAAAACACAGACTGCCAATCGCGTACGCTTTTGAGACACAAAATTCCCTGATGTTGCAAAAATTGCGCTCATTTTGAGTCGACGTTGGCTCAATTGTGTTAAATGGCCCGATCAGTCAAATCGTTTTTTCAATTAATATTTGGAAATAAAGAAATCCCGAATCCCGAGAAAAGATTCTCGGGATCCGGGATTTCCCGAAATGTTAAAAATTTCAATTCTCGAGATTCGGGATGGAAAATCTCGAAAATTTCTCGAGAATTCCCGTCGGGAAATTCCCGAAACCCAACTCTAGTTGTACCTACGTATTTTTATTTACATAACTGTAGTTATTTTATTTTGAATTCATACATTTTACTTTGAGCTTCTGGATGCTACAGAGCATAAATTACTTATCCTACACTGTAAGCTGAAAGTTTCTACAATTTTTGTATAATTGGTGGTGTAATTACTCAAACCATTTCTCAAACATGATTCCAAATGTTCGTCCGTTGAAGTTGTTCTGTACATCGATTTTATATTTTTTACTTGCGAAAACGCTGATTGGCACAAGTATGTCGTACCAAAACAGGCGTACAAATTTTCAGCACATTTTAATGGATTTGGATTACTTATCTGCTGGTAAATTAAAACTTTGGATGATAGAAATATGTATAATAAATAAAATCCCTTATACTTCCATATTATGCATAAATAAATTAAATATTTTTGGCGATCGTCTAAAAATCATTTCGCGATCGACCTTATTGACAACTCTGATATTATAAAGAGTATGATTTTAAATGCTGACATAGGACGCTAGATATTTGACCATGTCGGTATAACATTCGAGTACCCGATTCTGGTATAAATTCATTGAACGTTTACAATTCTTTTTATTAATGTTTTTTTATGAATAGATCATCGTAAAAGGTTTTCACTCAACAACCGTAAAGAATACGTACCTATAAAAGTAATAAGTCGTATCTTACATTGGGATACTATCAAATTACAAATGAATTTTAATTGAAAATCTTCATGAAATTAGATTGAAAAATTTAAATTATTATCAAATCAATTTATAAATTTAACATAAAAATAACTAAGAATGTGAAAAACAAGAATTAATTTGAAATATAACCTAGCGTACACGTATAGTTATGTGAATATTGAAAGTCAAGACAATTGATCTTAGGAGGTATTACTTTTGATGAATATCCATTTTAAAGACGACGAATTGAACGAGGCATAGACTAATTTTGTGCTTAAGTCATCCTAAACGGTCTATATATAGATTGTTTAGACAAAGATGCTGTTCCGTGGATCTTCTACTCATAATATTTACTCGAATCTAACACCGAGGTAACACCGACTACAATTTTCCATAGACTTGTCAGTTACAGTAGTCAAAAAGGGAAAAGTTAAAAACAGGTTATTTTATTACAGAGTTCAATATTTTTGTATTATTTTTATTATTTATACAACTAGGTACTGATAATTTAAAATACATATTTTACTAAATTATGTTATTTATTCAATTATTTTATGGTGTACCTAACAGATTTGGTCAGTGCGCCATATACGCACAGAATAGGTACCTATAGTCCTGGTTACATTTCGGCATTTTTCCGTTCGCCAGATGATCGCATCGTATTGCCTGCCTCCAACCCGTTCAAAATGGCCGTTTTTGTGATGAAAGTGCTAGCGCACGTAGCACGTCGATTTCTGTTCAGCATCACGTCAGTGTTACCAACAGAATGATTTCGCGAAAAATGTATTATAGTAATATTTCAATTTTACGTCAAATAAGTTAAAAGCACTATAATTTTGAAGGATTCAAAACGAAAAATGTTCTGTGTATTATAGTATTTTTTAAATATTATATTTTTACGTCAAAATGTCAAATTAGCATTATAAAAAGATGACATTACTGCTTCCCGTGAAAAATTGCCGTACAGCTGATGTAGACAGTAAATTTGACGCAGTGCGTAACACATTTCCAACCTAAAGCATGAAAAAAACTTCAAAACCAGAATTTAAAAGTTGAAGTGATGAAAAAGTGTAGGCATAGCTATTAAGAAGTAGATATTCTATGCAAATTGCAAAATGGAAACCGGTTCCGTAAATTT
This sequence comes from Rhyacophila brunnea, assembly GCF_057557595.1. Lineage (NCBI taxonomy): Eukaryota > Metazoa > Arthropoda > Insecta > Trichoptera > Rhyacophilidae > Rhyacophila > Rhyacophila brunnea. The sequence continues at coordinate 17,751,135 of NW_028232796.1, read as the reverse complement.
CCTGGTGTTTTCGCCCAAAGCTTTAAAAAATCCAAAACAAAATGTAGATTTGGGTCGTATTGTAGTATATTGAATTCGGAAGAATATACGTATATCGTATACAATAAACATAACACGACAAAGCCCAAGAAGTTAAGGGGTATTATCACATTCAACCAGTGATGTCCCTAGACAAAATGCCGCTCCTGGGCAGCGCCGAAATGCCAACCCATTTTTTATAAAGTATTTTTTATCATCCGTGCACGTATCGTTTCTGGTCACCATGGACGTCGAAAGTCAACAGAAGTAAACTAGACATCGCGAACCCGATAAAAAATTAAGTTATGTTGAACCTTTTATGTTAATTAATATATTTTGTTCCCAACCAGTGAGCTGAATTTTTTAATGGGACGGTAATTTCATTATTACTAACTTTAGGTATGTAGCTATTATTTGTATATATACCAAATGAATACCAAAATTCTCCGAGATTTGCCGCCCTTCGAGTAACTGCCGCCCCCAAGCGACGCTCAATCTGCTTACCCCCACGGGACGTCACTGCATTCAATAAAATATTCATTATACGTTCCAATATGTTCAATGAAAATATTTAATAAAATATCAAAATCATTCAGAATACGTCAACCCACCGAGATATCCTCTGAATCAATCCGCTGCTAATATCTAATAAATAAGAGGACATACAAATCATTGAGTCTATCATTACAAAATGTAACAAGAAAATAGACACAATGTACAAAATATATTTTGTAACAGAGTACTGATTGACATGTCACATAAATTGCGTCAAAACTTTCAAACATAGCTTTGTTGCTTTTGAAATAACATATTAAACTACTTTTTAATGTAAACATAGATATAGCTAAACGAACACGTAATTTATAGGTTTTTAAATTTTTTTAATTTATCATTGACTTAAAAATATATTAAGTAATTGTTTTTATATACGTGTTGGTTAAGTAAAACACTGAACTAAGTTGCATGATTTAAATTCTATCACTAGATAATGCGTCAATTACATTGAGGTACTTTACGATCTGCTTGTTGGCGAATTTAAAATCTGCCTGTAAAGTCACCCAGTGTCATCATTGAATAAGCTAACAAGCAGATTGTAAACAATCTACCGAGAAAAGTTGAAAGCCGGTCAACTTTACACGCTACACGCCGGCGTGTGGGCCTACTGCGTCTGCACAGTAGAGCGCAGTAGCAACATCCCGGTAAAAAACGAACTACGTCGCTGGCTTGTGGCTTCTCAGCGAATGGAAAGTTTTGTGAGTCATCATCACAATCGCAGTAGCTGAATCGCCCGCTATTAAATTCGCCAACAAACAGCTCGTAAAGTAGCTCAATGTAATTGACGCATAAGATATCAAAGAAGCATTACACTCCATTTAAATAAAGCCTCAGAGCGCGATGCAGAACCATACTTAGGAACGTAAGTCCTTAAGATACGCACCTATCTTTAAGAGGCCAATATCGGCAACTTAGATTGCATCGCCTACATTATCCTTATATAATAATATTATGTCATATGGCAGGTAGTAATCTATCCTAACCTAACCTAACTATGTCAAACTAAATAACAAACTGTGGGTAGTGTTTATTGCCAAGTTAATCCAAATGGTTCAGCATCTTGCTCTTAAATATTTAATATCTTCGGCATTCAAATTTTAATTATTTTAATTAATTAAAATTTTATGAGACTGGTGTCCTAACTGATTATAATTTTTTCGCTAAATAAAACTTTGCAGACATTTCCTAATTAGTACCCACCTAGAGTCTGTGGCATTAAATGTTTATAAGATAAACACTTATGGTATGTATTTATTTTCTTAATTTTCTCATGATTACGAGATTCGCCAATGATAAAACTCTCATTCCATTTTTAACTTGCTGTAAGGGGAAATAACATTTTTGTGACGCCATATATACAAACACCGCATATACTTGGATTCAATCATCAAACTAACAATGACATTTTTAACAAGATGCCCACAATGCCCGCCCGGCTTAAGCGTCGGCCTATATCACCGTGGGTCCCAGGTTCTAATCCTGGGTCTGGCAAGAACACATATTGTTTTTTTAATTTGTGTCTGAGTCAGAGTATGGACCTAATAGGTTGAGCCAGTGACGTGCCGTGGGGGTAGGCAGATTGAGCGTCGCTTGGGGGCGGCAGTTACTCGAAGGGTGGAAAATCGACGAGAATCATTTGGAATATATATAAATAGCTACTTAAACTTAATAATAACGAAAACACCTTTCCATTAAAGAAAACTAGCTCACTGGTTTTGTCGGGTTCGCGATATCTAGTTTACTTCCGTTGCCCTTCGACGTCCATGGTGACTAGAAACGACACGTGCAGATTTGCGAATAATTACAGTCTGATATTTTGTTAGTAATGTATCCATACAACACATTTTTTTGAATCTTAGATATGGGACTCATGAAAGGATGATAAAAATACTGTATTAAAAATGGGGCGGTATTTTGGCGCTGCCTAGGGGCGGCATTTTATCTAGGTACGTCACTGGGTTGAGCAAGTGGCTGACATGCATTTCTCGTAAAAACAAAATCTATTATTACAAACCTCCACTCTGTGGACGCCCATATTATGATCTATGATTAGGATCGGATATGGTCGTACCTATAACAAGTTAGAACTAAGTGACGATTTATCACTTGAATGAGCTCTGACTTGCGAAGAGTAGTTGCCCAAGTATAAACTGACTTCACACACTTGATCTCTTAAACGATTCTGATCCCATGAAATAACTGCCTACCAAGCAGAACGATTAATTTGTTATCGTATGAAGTCGGCAATTATAAGAATAGATCGGCTTGGCAAACTGATCGCAATGGTAAATTTTCGTTTTGATTAAATAATTGAAAATTGTTTTGACGATTGTATTGTCTACAAGCGGATAACAATACTCAATGTAATGACAGTTAAATGTATTGACGGTACAACAACGGAGTCTGCATTACTGTCCTTTATTTGAGCAGGGTGTCGATTTATATTTGGTAATTGTGCCGCAGAGGTGGACACGAGCTATTATATATATATTTTTTATGAAAACGGTTTATTCCATGTAGATAATTATAATAAATACTCTTTTCTGTCGGCGCATCGGTTTTTCGATCCAATAATCGTTAATTGAAAATTTGAAATTTTCATACATTTTGATACACCATTATCACAAACTAAGATTATTTGAGGTAATATTAGGTTAGGTTAGGTTTGGTTTGGTCTAAAAAGAAAGTTGTAAAATCTCATGTCCACCTCTGCGGCACATTTACCTTATATTTTTTTCAAGTTGTTAAGTTCTCAAGAAGTTAAGTAATCCAATTTTACAAAATTATTTGTGAATATTTACGTAGGTACATAAAATATACGAATATTGAATATTGTGTTCTGATACAAATAAATGACTTTTGATATTTGACTTCCGGTCGTGGATTGTTAATTTTTATGGCACACATGTTTTAAATATTATTGAATTTTTATTTCAGAAAGCTTTGAATTTAACGTAGATTATAACATTTTGTCAATGCCACTTGAAGTTTTCAGATTTATCAAAAATTTTAATCAAACACAGTAACTTGGCGTCAGTGTTGCTAAATGTCATTCATAAAAATATGCCAGATAGAGTAAGAAAATAAGCTAGATGGCAGAATAAAATGCTATATTTTTTTCAAAATTGAAAATGTAGTGTCTGGAAGCCAGCGTTTCAAAAAATTGTGCCACAATATTATAAACACAGAACAGATTAATTCTGTTTCCCTGATTATAAACATCGTTTTAACAAGAGCAAAGATCGAAAAATAATTTATTATTTAACACATTAATAGAAACAGTCATTGAATGTATTAATTATAAAATGTGCCTATAACTATATACATGGCCCCCATATCCTGAAGCGGGCCCCCCTATCTATCGCTAAGGTTAAGAGCCGCGTAATGTTCTACAATAGTAATCACTAAATGATATTCTGCGGAACTGCAGGGTTCTGTGTAAAATAAAGGGTTTTCCGAGATTTTTGACATTTTAAAATAATTCAACTTGAATTGTCGGCACGGTATCATATTATTATGAAGCAATGATCGCGACCCCCTTTTGTGATAGCCAAGTAACATGCGGTCTTTCATCGTATTGTCGATTTTATTAATAGTCGTTTTTATTAGCCAGGAAACAAACTAAAAATAATTATAAAATAATATTCCACTCGTGATATAGCCCCGCAGGCGACTTTTTTTACTATTAGCGCGAATTTGTAGTGTGTATTTATCTCGCTTAAATGATCGACCCGCCACGCCTGGCCCCTCCTAAGCCCGGGCCCCCATGCTGGAGCCCTGTCAGCCCCCCCCTGGCTTGTTGCGCTTGTTGCGCCTGCGCTTTGATCATAAGAGTGGTGACAGGTGGCACTGCCAGCTGGTATTTTTTTCCTAGTAATTACTACGTAAGATCAGCATGCTCATTTTCAAGCAAAATAAGCTGCTGGTGTCGAAAAACGCTAGATTGATCGCCATACGCCAAATAGAAAATTTGCATGCTAGATACCTATTCAAAATGCTCGATCTGGCAAGAAAAGCGTTAAGTCGGCAACGCTGCTTGGTACCACAGTATTTTATATTTTAGTAATTACGCAATTGCTAACTACAATTTTTCTACAGCCAATCACAATAAAAATGACTCGAAACGTGAATTTATTGAGTGATTTTACATTGTATTATATTATTATCATTGTCAGCCTGGATCTATACACTGCTGGTATAATAACTCTAAGGCCCGTTTCAGACGGGACACTGGTGTCGCGCTCGTATATAATAAGGAGGCCTTTGTATTTTAATAAATGGGTGTTTGTATTATGTTTATGAACGCCCCAGAGCTAGTGAGTCAATGCGTGTCCGGTACACTTTTCCGTCGGCCGCTACATTCTCAAGCCGCCGATACAATTGTTTTTATCACCGCAGCCATTTTTATGTTCTAATTTATAACGCGAAATTATGCGTTGACTCATTAGCTCTGGGGCGTTCATAAACATAATACAAAGGCCTCCTATATTATATCGAGCGAAACACCGGTGCCCCGTCTGAAACGGGCCTAAGTTGATTATATTAATATTATCAATACGGTGCTATATGCATTGAGTTGCTAAGGTATTTACTTGCTTACCAATGGATGGCTTAATAATTTGTCCAACAATTATCTTCTATTCGAGTTATGTTTCACGCAAATTATTATTACATCGCGTACCCTTGTTTCTTTCTTTATCTAATCATTCCGTTTTTTCTCTGTATGCCCTGCCAACACCTCTATATATTATCACTTTGTGCTATCTACTCGGATGTCTATGTTTCATAGGGATATCTGCTAGAGAGAACTACACACAGGTTGAATACTTCGGGTGATAGGCATAGTTGTGTTTAGAGTTGGGTATTTCCCGAAAAAATCTCAATCTCGAGATTCGGGATTTCTCGAAATGATGAAATTTTGAATTCTCGAGATTCGGAATTTCCAGAAAAGAATTCTCGAGAATTCCCGAGAAATCGGGAAATTTCAAAAAAACTTTTAAAAATCCTAAAAATCTATGTAAAAACAGACAAATTCTTTTTTATTTATGTATGAAGACAAACAAAATAGAAGTAGGAAAACAAAAATAATTTAAAACATTACTTATTAAAATAGAATTTCAAAAAACACAGGCTGTCGATCGCTGCGTCTGACAATCGCGTACGCTTTTGAGACACAAAATTCCCCGATGTTGCAAAAATTGTGTTCATTTTGATTCGACGTTGGCTTAATTGTGTTAAATTCCCGACCAGTCCTTGAATTTTGTGTTTTCCATACAGAAAATCTTCTTTTCAATTAATATTTGATAATAAAGAAATCCCAAATTCCAAGAAAAGATTCTCGAGATCCGGGATTTCCCGAAATGTTAAAAATTTCCATTCTCGAGATTCGGGATGGAAAATCTCGAAAATTTTTCGAGAATTCCCGTCAGGAAATTCCCGAAACAGAACTCTAGTTGTGTTATATACTTTGTAACACATTTTAGTGAATAAATGATTTTATTTCATCAATACTGGGATTCCTGGGTCGAGATTGAAAATTCTGTCAGGAATTCCAATGTACACAGTAAATTGACGTGATTCTGGTCAATATTGCATCAATGTAACATAGAAATGGTTACACAGACAAACATACAATATTAAATTACGTTGTATTTGAAAAGCAAAAAAGGCGTATAAAAGGATGCCATTGGACATAAAAAAGGATATAATGCTGCCAACCATAAATAACAAAAAAAAACTAAAATTGTGGAAGCCGTGTTTCAAATATCACACACCGAATAAACAATCGAATAAATAAATTTAAAAAAAGTATTCCAAACAATTTTTAGCACCAATTTTATAACTTTTTGAAGTTATACTTCTTTAGGCGCGTTTGGAAAATCAGATCAGAGTGTATTTTTGGCGTATGACATGTAACACATAATTTATTTTTTCACACAAAAATAAACGCACTAGATTGGATTCGAACCACCGATTGTTCCGTTATCAGCTGAACGCACTACCATTGCACCACAGTATGATACTCCAATCGTGACGATTATACAGTATCATATTATAGTTTAGAATTGTTCCGTTGCCTAGGCAGCGAATTTATTATACAGTATAATTATAGTTTAGAATTGTTCCGTCCTAGGCAGCGTTATTATTTTTGTCGGCCACGTAAACAAACTATTAAACGTCATAATGGCAATTGTTACTTTAAAAATAAAAATAACGATAGATAATTATACAATTTTGTAATATAAGTTAAAGTGTACAGAAATAAGCCAACGGCGTTCCAATAAGCGGTCCTTTTTCTTGAGTGTGTAATTTAACAAGATAATTAAGAGCTAGTCGAAGAATCTAGGTTATCACAAGTTTTGTTTTTGTTTTGTTACGCCAAATAAGTATAACTTCTAACGCGCGTACATAAGTACACACACCGATTTTTTTTGTCACTAGTTTATTTTTTAAAATGAATGATATTAGATTTAATGGTATTGGGTTTTAAAACTTTTCGCCATAAATTAAATGCCATAAATGTAATTTTGACAATAGATCTAAAGTGAAATAATAAAAACAATATACAAATAATCTGTATCAGTATAGTATACGGCTATCTCTTTTCGATAGAAAGCTCACGGCCAACTGTGCCACGGTGAAAAGTTTTACGTACAATTTACATGTAACCGAATATACTAATATGATCAATGATCGTACTATTATATTATTGTATTAATGGATTAACACATGCATATAAAATCATGCACTGCTTAATGTACACGGATTATTTGCATGAAGATCAGTAACACGTGTTGAAAGAAATTTTATTGTGGCGAACAAACAAGCAGGTTGGAAAATTTATTAAAGCAAACACAGTGAAAATAAATTTAATCGTTGCACTTTTCGATAGCAACACTTTATGGAATAATCTGTTTATTGATTCGTTTCTGTGGTAACGGATGATATCCGTAGCAACAAAGTCGCTCAGTGGAGTTAGGGTTATAGCGCCTGTACACATGCATGGCATTACTGTCGGCAATTGTGCTTATTTTATTTATTTAAGAATACAAAACATTGTGAACATAACAAATCTAAATTCAAGACGTACACAACATGAGATTTACATTATAACAATTATTACAATATAGAATATAATAATAATAATAATAATAACACAAAAACAAATTAAATCAAAACATACTTAAGTACAATTTAATACAGAAAAATAAAGTTTCAAAAACAAAATCCAAAGTACATCACTGAAAATGTCTGGGAGGGCAGTTATTATTCTTGCACCCCTCGCTAATGGTGACTGATAGGCTTGACACGAGGAAACGGTTACGATCCAGAATAAATCATGGCTGCGACCACGTAGGTAATTGGCAGGCGCATGTAAATTCAAATTTATTAGGACACCAGTATTGGAAACCATCCCTCGCGCTAACAAGCAAAAGTGTTTCAAGAGAAGAAGAGACCGACAAGATTCAAGAGAGTGAAAAGTACAGTAAAAACGAATTATTGAAAGGAAAATAGTTAAATGTCTTAAAATAAAGACATCGAAGAAACTTCTTCTGGACGTGTTCTAAAATAAGCTTATAGGAAACCTCATAAGGACACCAGATAATCGACCCATGACAACTTCGCGTCTCGCTTACTCTTGAAGAATGAGATTGGAGAGACAGTCAGCGCTTTTACGTGTAAACAGTTATTGTCATGACAGTTTTAAATAAGCACAATTGCCGACAGTAATTCCATGAACTTATACAGGCGCCATTAGTCAATATAAAGGGCCCTAAATAAGTATGGTATGATCCATCCGAGAGTCAGCATGACTAAATCTGACAGCTGACTTTATCTCTAAACTTTTAAAATTGATTTATGCTTCTTGATCCTTCTACTGGTAACACCGTTAGCTATTAATTTAAAGATATGGGCTAATATTGTCAATGGAACATAAAATAATATGACTGACCGAAACACATGACAATGCTACAGATACAATGATTTCGCAAAGTCATCAAGCTGTCAGACGATAATCCGAAAGACTCACTATAAAGTTGTCACCTAACCCATCATCATTTTTCACCATTATAAAGGATATGTAAATGTATTATTTCCACAATAAATAACATTTACCCACGCGTCAGCACATAATCTCGTGGGTCCCAGGTTCGAATCCTGGGTCTGGCAAATACTCATATTATTTTTCAAGTTGTATTTGGAGTCAGAGTATGGACCCAATAAGTTGAGAAAGTGGTTAAGGGGGAGAGGCATGCCAGCAGAGAACCTAGCAGAAAAATACGAAGCTTGCAATTTGAGATTTTTTTTTATAATTTACAATTTCAACTGTATTAATGTATGTCTATGTCTCTGAAAACATTAAATAGATTTTAATTTTTTTTTAATTTAAAGATAAACTTACAATTTTAAAAAATGTAATAAAATGTGAATTCGTTGCAGGGTCACATCTTATTATTACATTTTCTTTTACGGTCATATTTATTAATATAATTTAGTTTATTAAATTTTCAATTTTCTGTCGTTTAGATTTTTGACTAATTCATCGTTTTAATATTTTTAATATTTATTTTAAAAAACATCGATTTTTATAAAAATATAAATGTGTATAACTTGAAATCCTTTTTATTTATATCAAATCGAGTTTCAATATTGGGACCATACCTAAAATAATTGTTTTAAATTTTTGTATGAGTCAGAGTATGGATCTAATAGGTTGAGCAATTGGCTGACATCCATATCTCGTAAAAACAAAATCTGTTAAAACAAATCGGACATGGTCAAAAGAAAGAAAGATAAATTAAATAATAATTATTTTTTATGACGTAAGGCGAATGACAGCAACGCTATTTTAATTTGTTTTGCTCATATACCTATCACCGACTTCAAAATATTATACATATTTTTTAAATTGGGATTGTCCAGAAAATCCATATTCATTTGAGGTTTATTTTTTTTGGAAAATGTAAAATGTGTAAGATATTTTTTTTATTTAACAGATATTGTACTCCATAATTACATTAGCAGCACCCATTGCCACTCAGCCACAGTAACCGTTGTGTATTTAATGAAATAATAACAGTATTAAACAAATAATCATACGTTAACTATAACAGAATTCCCTAATTAGGTTAATAATAGCTCACGGGTGAATTTATATGGGATATTATTTAGATACCTGTTACAGGTGGGTGTGTGTGTGGTTAGAAAATTGAGTTTGTTCTATGGAATTAATGCCTCTATGGAATTTATACTATGTCATTTATTAGTTATGTTAAGTAATCAAATATTCAATGAAGATCTCAATTTAGTTACTTACTCGAAATGCTGTGGTTATTATATTAATAGTATAGATTGAAGGAAGGTTTTCTTGCAAATATATCATCAACATATTAATATTCCGATTCTCTGTGTTCAATATATACTGTAGAACTTTGATTATTCAAACAATGGAATTAGAACCTGTGGGTGTATGGAAAAATGAAAGTATTGCAGCCGCCTTTTCTCTTTAGTAAATTAAATGCAGTTTCCAGGAAGGTTGTATGCGAAAAAATACTACCTTTAATTAATAATCCGGCCATGTCCGATCCTAATAAGATCATATAGGCCTCCACAGAGTGGAGGTTTGTATTAACAGATTATGTTCTCATGAGAAATGGATGTCCGCCACTTCCTCAACCTAATTAAGTCCATACTCTGACTCATACATGAATTTAAAAAAAACAATATGTGTACTTGCCAGACACAGTCTATCGACCGAGATGCTATCGACCGACGTTTAAGCCCTTCGGCCATCGTGGGCGTTAAAATTAATAATATGATCCTGATAAGAATACTCTAACGTACACGTCTTTATTTAATACAGACTATCCATGCAACCTCAGTACGCGTTCCCACCAGACTAATCATGTACATAAGTTATTACCATAAAAGCTAATAATTAACGTCGCGCAAGAAATAAGAAATTTAAATTTTCTTTACAATCAGGCTGACGTCATATACACCACACCAAATATACCACATTGTCAAATAAAGATATATAATAATATGACATTTATGATTTTGTTTATCTAGCGGATTTTAGAACTTACTTGTGCTCCTGTATGACCTGCTTAGTGACCACTATCACATCCCGTAATCTTATCCGCCTCCTTAGCATATAGGTATATAATACTAATGTCATAAAGACCGCGAAATTAAGCGCGCGAAGAGATGATTTCAAAATGCAATTTGCGGCTGCCCGTGAGTTTGTCTACATTGCACATAAAGATGGTTGGTAGACTTCAGTGTGAGAAGAACGAGTCTTTTTCTTTCGCATGGTTTCTGTATTCGATCTGTTAATATGAAACCCAAGATCATTTTTGTTACCGTTTAAGGTTATACTTCAGTTGAGGCGTTATCGTGGCTAGCAGTGCTCGAAATAGAAAATCTTACGAACCGGAGCGCTGAATAATCATTCTAAAATATGAAAGTGGGTTAAATATTTTTCGGATATTATAAGGGCGATATGCCTAGTAATCAGGGTTTCATTTATGCTTGACGGAGTCCTCAGCTAATACACATTACCCCCCCCCCCTCAGCAATACAACATTAAAATATAGTTTTTTTTTAAAGGTACCTACTCATTTTTTGAAAAATCACTTATTTTTCATCAATTTTCTTAGAATTGGGCTCTTATCTTTAAAATTCTAGAAGCTCGTATATTTTTGTATTCCTTTGCTGCAAGGTTCTTTTGTGATTTCACATTATTTTTCGGGTTCTGTAGACCTACTAATTTTGGGTCCCGGACCTGTAGCCCTTTTTGTAAATTCAGCCCTGCTTGTAAGGGTTAATAATTAAAAATTTGGAGCACATCTGAAATCCGAACAGCCTATATTATATTATAGACCTTGTAGGACTAATCGTTAATAAATAACATAACATATTCTCACAAATCAGTTCTTACAACTTTAAAAACTATATACCTACATGCAATATTATCTCAATAACATGAAACGGAACGCAATTTTCAAAGAATCCACGAGCCGGAACGGTATCTTTTAGAATTTCACGAACAGGAACGGCGCGTTCCGGTCTATTTCGAGCCCTGGTGGCTAGGCGATGCGCGGATTGTGCAAATGACGCGTGCCGAACGAAATATAATTTGTCATAATATGCGTCCATTTAATGTTATGTTTATTGTTATATTACTAATAATAATAGTATATTCATTGACGTGTTTTCTTTTTTAAGTACATACGTAAAGTTTTTTAGTCATCTTTACACGATTTAAGAATATTTTCATCCGACGCCATGACAAAACAAATTGACGTGCGGATACCTCGACGGTATGTCTCCGATAGGCGACTAGTGAGAAATTTCGTCACACCTACTGTTGAAAATTATTTGCCGTTTCACTGAAGTACGCTCTTAATTATGTACTCACTTACATTTTGCTCCTTCGCGGACTACACCGATACTGATAAGCTACTGTAGCAGTGGCGAAGGGTGGAGGCAGGTTATTAAGATCCGACATAAATAGTGCACATTAAAGTTCGTTAGTCATACGTATTTGTTATTATTGAAATAATACTACAATTTACAGATGGTGTAGGTTAGTTTTTGAAAATCAATTAAACCCTGCCTAAACCAAACCATAATAGTTTTAGTATATTTTGGGCGATCCGACAAAATTGTGCACACTTTTTCATTCATATGTACGTATTAGTTTTCGTTGAATTAGAAATAAATCCTATTACACAATATATTATTGTTGGTTATATTTATTTAATTCATTAACATTAAGCTCTGCCTAACCAAACTATGATAAAAAATATATTATTCCATGTAATGACATAATTTTAGATATTTTATTGATAGACGAGTATTTTTTTTACTATTATCTATTACGGTTTGCTTTTCGCAGGGTTTTATTGACTTTTGAAAACTAACCGACACCATCCATAAATTGGAGTCTGTTAATTGAAAACAAATACATATGATTGACAAAGTTTAGTGTGCACTATTTATGGCGGATCTTAACATCCTACCTCCACCCTTCGCCACTGTTCTGTAGTGATATGTTATCGGTTATTACATTTGTAGCACACAAAAAGATAAATTTAACGCCACAGGCCAGATGCGTTTTTTGCATATTAGATAAACACAGGGAACTCAGAAATAATGGTAACTGAAATACACAACGAGTAAGGCGATAGCAGGTAACCGACTCGAGTAACGAAGAAACCGGGTTAAACTTACACACGTGTCTAGAATACGTTTTACGTCGAATACTGAAAACTGCTCTCGGTTTATGCATTTACGCTCATTTAATGTTGGTGTATTACACACACTATTGCACGTGCATAGTGCGTGCTTCATTTTCGTAGGACACTCACACATTCAAAAGCCTGCTTCACCATGCGGTGTATTGAATATAGCCTATCGGTATTCTATTTATTATCTGTTCTGTGGATAAACACCATTAGCAATGCTGACCCCAATCTCCCTCCACTGTCTCTGTCCCATTATTATTGTTCTATACCTTTTATACATCTATGTTTATCTAATATAATGGATGATTATGTGTAAGACATCTTTGAGGCATTGTCTTCCCAAAGGATTTGCCCTATTTTCAATTGTGAAACAATATAAGGATTACTGTAAAATGCATGGATACATTTCGTGGTTTACCTTCCTCACTGTTTGCCACGTGTCACATTCACATTCACATATTACGAGGTCCGTAAACCCTTCTCAATATGTCCCCTTTAAAACTGTCCATCTTCCCTTACCGCTATTTGTTCATTTTAATAAACCCCTTTTTCATTAGGTGTGATTCGTATGTAATTAAAATAGTAGTTCATTTGCATAAGTATATTAGTTCATTTTAATATTTTATTTTACAGTTGTTAATTATCATTGGTGGTATTTGGATATTTCTTTTTCATCTTTCATCGTTGTTTGAAAGTCTTTTCAGGCGTCATTTATTCCGTAAGAATGGTCTCTGCAATGAGCCTGAAACGTCAAGGTATAAAGATGAATGAAAAATACATGGCTACAACCAAATTATTGCTAAAAATATTATACATTACAGTATTTAAAAAAAAAAGATTTCAATATTCGAATAACTCTGCGGTCTTCATAATATGCTACCTCATCGCTAGTATATTGTTATGTTTCATGATACTGTATATTATCGTGCTGTCAATGTATTCTATTCTAATGTATAGGTATCTAAGAATACTAACGTGCAATAATTTTATTAATAATAAAAGATAATTATTCATTAATTAATATAATATAATTATAGTGTTAAGATCAAGGCTTTTAACCGTTATTTTTTGTCGTTCCGAAAAAAGTAACGGTTTTTTCGGTTCAGCTCAGTGTGATTAATTTTTAAATATTTTTATTTCTATTAAAAAAATATTTTCCATCATAATTTAGAGTGACCATATTTTAATAACCCAAGAGTCCAAAGTCCAAGACGTGAGACAACTGAGGTGGGGAGAGTACGGTCATATTAACGCGCGTGTTTGAACATATACCGAACCAAAAAAAAACAATAATTTTTTTCCTGTTCGGTTCCGGTTTTTGTTCGGGAAAAAATAACGGTTTTCCGATATTCGGTTCAGTTTCAGCTCGAAGCCCTGGTTAAAATAAATAAAACACCATAGTAATAAATAATACGATAGTTAAACAAAAAAATAAATAAATTAAGATAATATCATTTCATTTTTTTTTTCAAATATTATTAATGCCATGCTAGGTATCACCAAATTGGTAGAATACATTTCCAACGGCACTCATCAGTTTTTTCCCGCCCAACGACGCCTGCTATTAATATCTGCTACTATTTTAAATACAGCGGCTCCCCATGGTAATAATGGGAATAGCATTACCTACCTGGTAGTAAGAAGAGTAAATTGTTGAGTGTGGTGAAATATGGGATAAAATATAGTTGGGAGTTGCCACTTTTAGTAAACTGGTGATACAGCCCCGACAAAGATGTAGCTCAAATACGATGCCGCGAGGGGTGTTACTGCATGGGTATGATAATTAGGGCCCGGATTTATATGCTAGTGCATGTTTTGTTAGGGTGTATGCACAGCTATGAGAGTTGCACAGAAATCTGTTTTGAAAGACACATAATCCAAAAATAAAATTTTATTGTGCATATAAATGCATATTTTAGACGTTAGAGCATATTTGAGACATTAGTGCATATTTCATAAATAAATGCATTTTTAGAGCTTTTGAATTTATAATTTTAGTTTTTTTAAATTATTTTATCGAAATATAACTAAGTTAGGAAGGAAGATAGTTTAGATTCACGCATTTTTAATGCCATCTCCGAGCTGTGGATTTATCAGTGAAAAAGGTGAAATCAACTCGGGCACTATTATTTAAAGTTTGCCCAAGTGGACGTTGAGAGGTAGTTTTCCACATATAAACAAAATACTGACAGATACTTATGCGGAAAAATTTTGTGCCGGAGCATAATATTGAAAAAAATAATGTAATATTTTTTCGGGCAAAAAACAGAAAATAGTATTTAGGAATAGTTAAGTGTGTCGTTTTTGTTTTTTAAGTTATGTTTGGTTAACATTGCATTGAATTCAATTATTTGTAGGTACTTGTGAAAAAACTAGTTTGAAAATTGTAGTTGATTAACTTTATATTCTTTGTCTGTGTTTTTTGTTCTGATATCGTATTATGTTGAAAAATTATTAACTAGTTTTTCGATTTTTTGTCAGTAATATTGGGTAAAGTGGGCATTTAAAATTTTTTCCCACAAAAAATGTCAATATTTAACTGCATATTTCTTCGGTTTTAGTGCATATTTTATTGATTTTAAGTGCATACGTGCATGCATATAATCATGTTTTTTGTTGCATACAAATCCGGGCCCTAATGATAATATATATATATATGTCCTGGATGGTATAAGGTTAATCTATTTTCCAGTTTATTGTGATGTGTTAATAGGTTAACTTTATAATTATTTATATTAATTAAATTAACCTATTTTTTTATCATATCACTTTCTCTATAAGTTATTATTGGTCTGGTATATTATTACTTAAAATTTCTTGTCATTGGTTCTGTATTTAACTTTGTATAATAATAATTATCACATAACTACTTAGTACTTTTCATATGTACTACAGCATACTTGCCAATTGCTGTTATATCACAACATATTTCATAATGCTGATTTCCTACAAATGAACAAAACAATAATAAATGCGCAATCAGCGTATTTAAAAACAGCTGTCACTTTAACCAATATTAAATTTGATGACAAACGCAAATATTTTGATGACTTTGTAAAGAATTCATTCAGTAATACTCAATATATGGAAATGCAGATTGTTTTCCGTGTAAATGGAATGACGTTTATAATAATAATAATAATATGTTCTCATTATCGAATAAATAATATTATCGAATGTTTTATAGGTCATACTCTGATTAAAATTCTTTGTATAGTGTTACTTATCTAGCGTTCGTAATAGAAAATGATTTTGCAACTCAAAGTAAATAGGTTGTCGTTTATTATCACGTGTTTATAAAAAATATTTGAAAGATATGGATAAAAAAGATGTCAACATTTTTTTACAAGAATATCATATTTACTAGTCAGAGTAATTTACAATATGAGGATAATGTCAAGACTTTATGATTATAAAAAGATTCTTAGAAGGGATTAACTATTTATATAATGTATTTATCTGTACTCCACTTCAAAGACACCGTATATATTTGTTAAAATGTGGGTTTTATCCAGCATTTTGTTTGTGTCAAGCAGGCAGAAGTTTTATTCGTAGAGGTATAAGGAGTCTGTAGCACATACATTCAAGGAAATTAGGTAAGGCAGATTTTTAATTTACCAGCCATATAAATAGTCCTACTTGTGTCTGTACTAGGAAGTTAAGATCAGTGTATACAGATTATATAGATTTCCAGATATTACCTTGTCAATGTATATATTGTCAACGTGTGTACCATTAATAATTTAAATTCGCAGACATATAGTTTTTTTATTGTATCTAATGAATTAAAATATGATACGTACACGAATAAATAAAAATAAAATATGTTATTAAAATAAATAACGTCACCGTTGTGTGAAAAGAGAGAAACAGACGTTAACAGAGTGCATCCTTTTTCTGTCATAACACTGTGTAATCGTAAATATTAACGCCTGTACAACGTACATGGATTTACACGCACCGATAGTGTGTATTTTAAACTATCGCGATAAAAACTGCTTACAATTAATAAAAGTGCTGACTGTCTTACCAATCTCATTCTTCAAAAGTAAGTACGCGAGATGCGATGTTATCATTGTATGGTACCTACTATTTGACAGGTCGTAAAAATTGGTTAACCTCAAAACGAGACTCTGCGCGGTGTAGTTAGTTTTTTTTACCGGCAGGTTTGCCACTATCGTTCTACTGGGCAGGCGTAGATATCGCACTTCTGAACTTTTTTGATCCATGTATGGAATCTTGCAATATGCACAATACTACGTATTTACACTGCATTTTTTTTATTATGACCGCGATAATACGTACTGTCAGCAATAAATCCATGCACGTGTAAACGGGGTATATGTGTTGTCTGAATTTTTAAAATTAGTCAATTTAATATCATTCAGAAGATGGACGTATATTCAGAAACAGTGACAGTAAAAACTGAAAGGCATTCGGAGCAACCAACAAGAACACTAATAATAATGTTAATTTTTTTATAAGTAATAATTTAAATGATTTTTTTTAGCAATTCAAAAAATAAAAAAGGACGATATACTTCGACGCCTCCTAAATAAGTGCTTTGTTCTGAACCTGATTTAGGTGTTTGGATAAATTCGTCAAAGAAAATTGCTTTTTACAAAAATAACTTACTTAACTGGATGTTCCGCATTTATTTTAAGATTTCCTTTATAAAGAGAGCAAAATAAATACAGCTAAGTCCCTCTATGTTTTCTTTTTGGCAAATTCGTAATTTCATTTGGAAATAAGTCGCTTCAGCGGATTCCGGGAATTATTTTTATGGCACGTTAGTCGCGATTTAACATTGTTTATAATGATTTCAAAACAAAAAAAATATTCATGGAATACACCCATTAATTTAATTACCTATTGTAATGAGATTAGTAAGTAATTGAAATTTTCATTAAATTTAATGAAATTATCAAGAGACGGGGTAAATCCATTGCCAGATGACACCAGTGACAAAGGGTGGAGGTAGGCTGTTAAAATCCAACACGAATAGTGCACACTACACTTTGTCAGTCAAATGTATTTGTTTTCATTGAACTAAGACTACATCTGTAAAAAATAATGTTTGTTAGTTTTGAAAATTCAAATAAACCCTACTTAATCCAAGCCATAGTAGATAATAGTCAAAAAATATTCGTTTATCTATAAAATATCTAAAATGATGCAATTAAACCATACATATTTTGGATATTTTATAGATAAAATAATATTTTTTATCGACCATGGTTTGGTTGTTTAAGGCTTAATGAATTTAAAAAAAGCTAAACCAACACCATATGCGATTTAATGTATTCTTAATTCAACAAAAACAAATAAGTGACTGAAAAAGTGTGAACTATTTTTGTCGGATCGCCAATAGTATACCTAAACTATTATGGCTTGGTTTAGGCAGGATTTATTTAATTATAAAAACTAACCAGCGCAATTTGTAAATAAAATTGTATTCTTAGTAGTCAAGTATGACTGACAATGTTTAGTGTGCACTATTTATGTCGAATCTTAACAGCCTACCTTCACGCTTCGCCACTGGATGACAGCCTCCCTATTCTTCATCTCTTCTCAGTCTTTACCTTCCGTTGCCATGCACCGATGGCGAAGCTTGCAAAGCCGACTTTATTCAGGCTGTGACACAAATTACGACGATAGTGGTAATTATTGATCATCTTCGAATCTGATACGGTAATCTTTTCACAATAGTAACTTGGTATCACAGTATTTATATTCTTGTGATTACGGAATAGGCAACTGTAAAAAAAAGCCACAGTTAATCCTAATAAAGTGTTATATTTATTTTAAAACACATAGATTTTTATAAATATTGACAATGTGTAACTTGAAATCATTTTTAATTACAGAGTATTCGCTTTAACCATATTGTACTGGTAAATAATGATTTTTGTTATCATTCTGAACATACAATGAATATGATATTCTTTATTAGAGAAAATAAATAAATAACATACTGTAAATAATTGATATGTACTTCTACTGAAGAATTTTATTATGAACAAGTTGGTTCCCTAAGTTTACCACACTATCAAACTAAACGGCTTTATGATGTAGGTACTGACCCCAAAACTCAAATATCTACGACGTTGGGAGAATAGAAAAGAATTTCACGAAAGAGCCTATTTTAAAAGAAAATCGATGGAGTTTAAGGCGCACGCACACTATATTGCAAAGGTATTCGGTGGACCCACCTCGCAATGCCTATAAAAGCGAAAGCACTTAAACTTTTATAGTTTTCACCACAAGATTTAAACGTATATAACTAGTTATGCTATAATCAAGAAAATAAGTATATTTTTTTTTACATATAATATCAACGATGTGGAAAATATGGATTTTACTAACAGGGATTTGGTCCTGCTAGCAAATTGGTCCGTAAGTCAATTCGATATAAATAATAATGATCTTAAATTATATATTTTTTTCAATAATCGACGTTTTAAACTATTAATTATTTGACAATTTATTTGTCACATTTAAAAATTAAATTACATTCTTAAAACAGTCGTGTAAGAGGAACCTGTTCCACAAATACACATTTAAAAAATATTGTTTTTACGATTCGATACGCTTTGATTAAATAATACATATTTCAATATTAATTGCCAATAAGTTGTAATCCATTACAATTTATCGTATTTTGTAGCTAGAATGCAATGTAAAGCAATGAAAAATTTCAATATCAATAAATTATTAAGCTTATTAATAACGTTTTTATTAGCTCGTATTCTTATTTGTCCGGTGGTTGTTTGTCCGGTACAAATTTTGCAATCGATTTTTAACTAACTTCCCGACTAGCTAGGCATTTGAAACTTTTTGAATATATCAGAACACGATGCCAATGCATTCTTTTAATACTTTTAGCCATCTTTAAGCAGAATTGAATCCATTTTCAGTTAATTCTGTTTTGTATGGAAAGTTATTTCAGAAAAATCCGTAAAAAGTAAAAGAATATTATTGGTTGCTAAGGGGGTGGTCGTAGCAACTAAATTATTAATATATACGTGCGTTACTATAGAAATCAAAATGAAATGTCAAAATGACATTTCAGTTTTCTATATTTTGTTTGTTTGTTTTTTATTTACTTCATATCAAGTACAAGTTTGAGTATATTGAGCATAATAATTCAACAGAAAATTTAAAAACGTTGTAAGTTTATAAAAAATTCTTTTTATCTTGTAATTATTTCTATTATTTTCAATAAGAACTAACATATTTGAAAGTTTGGTGAGATCTGCTTTAAAACGCGTGTAGTCCAATACACCTGTCTATTTATAAAAGCGGTCACTAGCCCTCAATACTGAAGTTCTCCATCCTCAATACAACTATAATCTACAATACAATATTGTTATATACTTACATATATTATTGTATGTACGTATAATATATAATACATTGTCCATGAGCGCATTATTCGCATTTGCCGATAATGATAACATTACATGAGTAAATAGGTAAATGTGTATAATATCAAACGCATCAATACAAAAATTGCAATAAAGAACTACCTAGTAGCTTTAACTACTCTAGTTGGCCAAACAGTATATAAAATGTTTAATTTAAAAAAGTCTTTAGCGTAGTCATCATCACAACCTTTGGCGGGTCTTGGTTTCCATCAAAATCTTCTTCCATTCTAGTTGCTTTAACCGAGAATTTTTAAATAATCCAACTATCTAAGTTTTGGCCGTCCAGATCTTCTCTTACTTTCAGGGTATGCGTACATAGTCCACCTTGCTGGTATCTTCAATACGTCAATGCCGATCTATCGCAGTCTCTGAATTTTTATGTGCCACGTGATCTTTTCGCCCCCATAAAGTGTGTAGGTACAGCTCCTCATTATTTATCTTCACCCCAAAATGTCATGTTCTTAAACAGCCCCAAAGACTCTTTTCAGAACTCTCCTCTTTTTATCGTAAATAAACCTTCCCACAAACAAAATGATGGATTGTTTGATTATGTGTTACCCCTAAATAAATGAACTGGCATAAACATTTGACTGAAACTTGTTTGAACAGTCCAAATCGTACAAATTTGAGCATTTTAATCAAAATAATACTTTGTGGGACCACGTGTCGTTACTTACGATGAAAAAGTAAATAAAAATCCCGCAAACATATTCACAGGGAACTGAAATACCTAACGGGTAAGGAGAAGCAGGCATCGAGTAAGGAAGAATACGGGATAAATTTAAACACGTGTCAAGAATACGTCATACGTCGAATACTGACAACTGCTCTCGGCTTATGCATTGACGCTCATTTAATATTGGTGTATTACACACACTATTGCACGTCTATCATTTTTGTAGGACACTCATTGGTATATAGCCTATCGGAATTATATTTATTATCTCGTCACTGTTCTGGCAGAAGACACTAATTCGAAAAAATGACATATTGTGTTAGTTATACGAAAATGTTCCTTATTTCAAACTTTACCGTCTGGAAACCTTCTTATTAAATAAACAGTCTTTATTTTAAAGCCATCCTTTTTACGATTACTTAATAAACTCATGTGATAGACCATTTCAAACATGTTAACAACTTCAAAGTCAAATTACTCAAAACTAGTATTCTCCAGTTAGTGTGTTCTGCCAGAACAGAGACGATCTGTTCTGTGATATTCACACACTTGCTTGTTTGTCAGCGCATTTATATATGTTGCTATAATAATTTAAAAACTTACATTGTTTTATGAGATATCATGTCCTATGTTTTTCAAAATATTACATCAGGATTTATCCTAGGGTCCAATCATCGCAGTCCACGTCTTCCGACCATTTTTACCTCTTCCAGTCTTTTAATATGAGTTTATTGGGCCTTTGGGTGTCTTCCATCCTTGAGATATAGCCTGCCCCACGGAGTCGCCCCACTTTGACGTGTGAGATGACAGGGGGATCACTATGCAGTGCGCATAGTTTGTGCGTTTTGTGCTCCGAAAATCCTCTCTCGAAGAAATCGAACCTCCTTTTTCATTATTTTTTCACACAACAAAATATGTGTGCATATAATATATTCTTTTTAATACTACAAATGGCCATGAGGTACAATGAATGTTGTGTAGTGAAACAGTGGTGTAGTTAGTAATATAAGTTAAATAATCATAAACACCCAGACTTCATTACATATTTAAAGGTTTACCCAACTATACAACCGACATTTATTGTCTGTGGTCATTTGTATGGCACAGACAATAATACTAAGCAGAATCGAGAGCTCACAAAATCAGTTGTATTTTCGGTCTAGAACTGTACAGTCAGATACAGTACAGTATCCAATAAAATCACAATGCAAATCTTACGTTAACTAAATTCAATATCAATCTCACTATTCGTTAATGCCGTGTACAATCCTAAATATTTTACCACAATATAAAACAAACAATGTCAACGCTGTGTCTTATTTCTATTGTGCCCCGAACATTTATAATATCACACACACGACGCAACCTTCTACATACAATTAATAGATATTGGATCACTACTATGCTGATCGCTGTGTGCTACACACACCAAACAACACAAAATCTAATATCTATATTTAAAATCATATAAATATTTTGTAACCTCGCTGGAAATCAAACACTGCAGATGAAAAGCCAGTATCTTACGCACTGTAATACGAAACTCTGAACGCTACACTCTTTTCACACTATACGGTTTATGCACGGTTTTTCCGTCACAAGCTCAGTTTGTGGTTTGAGTGTTGTGCTGACCGTACGATTTAAAACCGTCTAATATGAAAGCATGCATTAGGTAACGTACATCACTGAGGAATCGGTGGCCGTACGGGCGCCGTGAATACAATGAAAATGGACGGCTGCTATACGGCGCCGTTTTGGTTTTTAACCGTCGCCGTGTAATGTGAAAGAGGCCTTAGTAATTTAATTAAATTACGTTATTAAAGATACTTAACCTGTCCGATCCTGATCCGCGGAAGATTACGACCATAACCATCCAAAGGAAAATACAACCACGCTAATAAACCTTGCATCTATCCCACCAATCAAGCTTTACATATCAACCTACAATAGAACAAAGGGGAAACGCTACAGAGGAAGACCCCATGCGAGATGGCAGAACGACATCACAAAAACAGCGGGCCCAATTTGGCTACAAATAGCCAAAGACAGAGTCCAGTGGGAATTCTTTCTTCGGAGGAGGCCTTCACCCGAAGAGGGGTTCTTACAAACCAAACAAACTAGTATCTTAACATTAAAAATATTATTTAAGTTACAGATACAAAAATATATATTATATAAACGTTACATAGCACTGTTTAATATATAAACATTATTTATCAGTATTATATACAAATTAAAAATCTTAATATATATATATATACATGTATTATACAAAAATATAAAAATATAGATAAAATATAAAAAAAATTAGATAGAATATATATACATAATAGATATAATCATAGGTTATATATACATTAGATAATTATAGTCAATTCACTCTCATTTACTTTTTTTGTTTGTAATAAATAAAAAGGCTTTTTTATTTTATTATTTATTAACCTGTCCGATTGTAAAATTGTGAGTCGTAGATCCGAATCCGAGCCAATGAAAAAATATGTACTTATATACTTTGGAACAACCTCAGGCACCGTAACTGTTTACTATCTAATAGGACTTTACAGACGATTAAGGTACCGATAGAATTTCTAATCATTCTGATTTTTTTTAACAACACTATGCATTTGAGATGTTATTTAAAATTCTGTTAATATTGGCGACCAGATTGGTCCTTCTAAATTTTGTTCAATAAACATTGTGGCATTCTTACATTTATGGAATTTTAAATAATTTAATTAGAAGTATTTATTTATTAAAACGAATAGTGTGTGTTGTAATGATTGATCCTACGTCGATTGATCTGTAAAAGGCGGGTTGCTCTATGATACAAAAGGCCTTGAATGTCGATACTCGAAAAAATATTGCGCCTGGTTTTTACGCTTTTGTAATCTGCGCGACCTAGTCTCTCAACTCACACGCAATGTACGGTAAAGTTTTCAGTGTGCGAACGCTCCGTCAAATTTATACATCAGAAGCTAGTATGTCATAAGTCCATTTTTTTCGAAAATTATGTAGGTAAGTATCATATTTTTTAGAGCCGAATCAATTCCCCCTACTTCTTAGTTCTAATATACCCAAGAAACTTTAGGGGACAAAGATTTGGAGGCAAAAGTTTTATATACAATGTTTTTAAAAACCCGACGTTTTTGCGAATGAACTATTTCAAACCTTCACTAATCGCAGTTTTCTCATAAACAGTTTCCACATTATTTAAAATGTAAAAAATAATATCGAAATCGTCGGTTTACTTTTAGAGATATTGGAACTTAAGTCCCGTTTACATGATTCACTTTTGACGATCATCACCGAGGGATCATCCGCAGTGACCCGTGTAAACGCACATTCATCAACGAATCATCGAAAGTGATCATCCGGAATCAAAAGTGAATGCAGTTCAACTGGTTCTACTTTTTGATAATTTTGTGTTCACTGCGGATGATTCCAAAAGTCCTTCGCATGTGCACTGCACCACTGAGTATTCATCATAATATTCCCCATGATATTACGCCGCATTACACATGTATATAAGTCTATGGTTTTATCCACCAATGATTTTTTTTCCTATTCCTCTTTCTCTCGATGAAATTTCTGCATTCATATAACAAACAATAACAAATAATTGTTTGAATTCCAACCTGCAGCGTAATTTCACTTGACGCCATTTTGGATGAATTGTGTATTTCACTTTCAGTAACAAGTGTAAACAAAAAATGAACGCCGCGATGATCATCCACAGTGACTCGTCTAAATGAGCCTTTAAAACATTGCACTTTGTTGGTTTACACATATAGCAAAGGGTGGGTAGGAGATCTGGGGGGGGGGAGGTCAGGCGGAGACAAACGAACCTGCTCATAAATCAAATCTTGATGTCTAATGTGTGTAATAATTTCATTATTTCGTAAAGAGATAGGTAAATGAAAATGATCTGGACTAATACCTAGCTTCTGTGTTTACAAAGTTGTTATCGTATATTGTTGTTAATTGTTATGCAAGTTGATGCAACACTAACTATATTTCAATAAAGATTATTATTTCAAATTTGTGAACCAGACTTTGATCTATTTAGCTATCGCGTCCACTTTCATATCGCGATTTTGTATGGAAGCAAACATTATCACGTTCTTATATTATGAAAGAATTATGCACATGTGGCATTTATATTTTTTTGCTGGAAGAACTATTATATAATTTCTTATATTTTTTTAACTATAATATAGTATAAATTAGCGTTCACTTGTTGAAAATAGTCAGTCATATATACCTATACACGAGAAAAGTTCGATGTCCGTGTGGAAACGACATATCGTGTGGATTTTATTCGTGTTGAGTAATAAATTAGTTATATTTCCAGCATTTATAGTATATTAAACAATATTAAAATAATCTGAAGCATGTGAATTACATAAAGCACAGTTTTAAATTTAGTTACACCAATTTAAATAGAAATAATATATGTATATTGTACATAACAATAGTGATTTTCACGTTTAAAAAAATCTGTTTAAAGAGCGATTTATCGTGAGTAGAACATTTTAACTGAGTAATTCGAACATAAGAAAATAGTTAAATCTCTGAAAATACATTGGATATATCATATAAATCTTTGGACCGAGTGGGAATACATATTATTTAAAACTTTCCAACCATGTCAACGATCCTAATAAGAACATATTATGGGCCTTTACAGAGGGTCTAGGACGATTTGGCGCCGGGACAACTGGACGCCACGCAATTCGAAAATAAATATACGTTAGGTAGGTACTTATCCGTACTTTAAAAATTATTTAATATTATTATTTATATACATACTAAAATAGTGAGTCAAATTTATTACACAATTCGTGTGAAGGACAGCAGTGATCAAACAATGAAAATTGTAATAATAATTCTATGAATGAAAAAATTACGTGTTTTTTTCGTCGCCCTCATGCAATACACGTGTTGTATATTATGTGAATGGACCAGGCCTGGTTATATAGTACGTTATAAATTAAGGAAATATTATTAAGCCAGTGTATGTTATAGTTTCACAAACTTTTTAAGTGCACCAATATGTGTATGCAACTAATTCAATTATTTTTTCTTGAAATTTCAATTCTGATTCTTCAACACATGAGAATGAATGTAATCCCCAATTGAAAATCTTCAAAATTTGATTGAGTTCCTACAGAAAGAAAAGGGAAGGTCAGGAGACCTAGACTGCGGTATCTGGACTATATAGAAAGAGACACAGCATCCCAGGCAGTGGAGGGAGCTTGTGGCATACAGAGGGGAGTGGAGACGTTTCCTGGGGCGGCCAAGACCCACATTGGGTTGTAGTGTCGATGATGATGACATATAGATATTATCAACAAATCAGAACGTCATCATCACGTTTTTCATTTTTTTAAATTAGGGTTGAGTTAGACTAGTTTAGCAACAAATATCGAAATTATAGCCATCGTTTTGCGTGTTCGGAAATTTGTACGTATGTAGGTTGCCGTAACACAGTTCATCGTGAGATGTTCTAACAGAAATATATGACCGTATAAAATATTGAAATCAATTCCTTACCTAAATAAACCACTTAAAAATTCGTTATAAAAATCACCGCAATACAAGGGAAACACAGAAAACATAGGTAAGGTAGGTAAGTAAATTAGAAATGCAATCATAATATCGTATAATTTATATAAAATTCTGGTAGGTTCTTGCATCAAGTCGTACCTATAAAAGATCTGATTATAATGACAGCGAAATTATCAAACATTTGATGCCAATCAAAATAAAATTAATTTTCTAATTGAATCTAATAAAACTGAAACAGTACTGTCTGCAATGCTCCACGAGCAACAGGGTTTTTTTTTTTAAATCTCAATACAATAAGGAATTTATTTCTGGTAAGACAGCTCACGGTGAACTGTGCTATGGCGAAATATAATACATACAGTTTACATGGTAACCTTTGTTTTGCAGTTCTAAAACTACCACTTTTGAGTTCATAAAGTTCTTGTGATGATATATTAGTGTTTGTCTGTATGGATAAGTGTTTGCTTCCAAAATGCTAATTTGATATATTTTTTACTGTTTTCCTATTAGCCACTTATTCCTCTATATCCTCTTATTACTTTTGGGGTTATAACGCCTTCTCAGGTCCATCCCTTCATCGCCCACTTCGGAAAACCATGATATATAATATATGAATTATTTTTCCACTTTTCTTTTACTTTTTCGAATAATATTAATACAAATCGTGATATATCTTGAACCTAAGTAAATACATACCTACTTAGGTGTATAAAGTTTGCCTTGAATGTGGGATGTTTCACTTATTAGAAGGTGCCCTTTAACATGGCCCAATTTCGAAAAGGCTATAAATAAAATATATCCTGGCAGAGTTCTCAAAGCTACTGGGAATAACGTCGTGAGACTACCGAAATAGGAAGCAAGGGGAAACCAGGGATAAGGGTATAGGATGGCATCTTATACTATTAACTATTAACCGAAATCTGTTGCTGGCTTGAATTAATAATTTTCAAGACGATGGATGTTTTCACAGGGAAACTGTCTTAAATATGTTGTAATACACATAACGTTGAACGTGGCAAAATAATGATGTGAAATGCGGCGACATAACATAACATCGACGCTAGAAATTTCACTTGCCGTAAGTGGATGAAATTGTTTTATACGCAGGAGAAAAAATATTGTTTTTGATTAATCAAATAGAGAGCTTTATGATTTAATAAATACACTACTTATACAATAACTATATCATGTACTTTCAATGAGTGTATTAGATAGTTTTTTCCATATAATCTGTACCTACTACTGAAAAAAATGCGGCTTTTAAGTATACGTACATTTACCAAGTTTAACTTCAATTAGATATCAAAACTGGCAATGATTTTCCGTGGGCATCAATTATTATTACTCTTCAACTTAGATTATTTTACTTGTCTGAAGTATTACAGATTAAACTACAGCACTTGTCTTTCAACATGTTGATAAATAAGTACTTCAGTTTTGGTCTTCTTTTTAGTACTCACTTGCACTCATCATCAAACTGGTATCTACTATGTAAAGAGCCTACTGCACAAGTGTTAAATTTAAAGGCCGGGGATTCACATCTTCCCTTTCTCTCACTCCTGCGATAAGCCGAGAGTCACGACGGCTGACAGCTTCCTTATGATAAATTTTAAAGCCGTATAAGGAAATAAAAATTGATATGGGTAATGTTTTTCTACATCATTTTTATGTTACAAGTGAACATAGATACATACTGTTTACATTTTCACGAATCAATTCTTATTGGATTATGGTACAATCATACAAAATCTATCCTGCAATTCGTGAGCTACAAATCAATAAATAAACATTCAAATTTTTGTCAAAATTGTTTTAGTTTGGAAAGTAGTTTGTTCACTTTGGTTTTTTGATAATGATTTCGATTTAGGAACGTTTTCAATTTGATAAATAATTTCATAGTATTTTAAGAATATCATTTTCAAGTTTTTTCCAACCCAGTTTCACAAGATTTTTGGGAAAATAGTTTTTTTTTTAAATTTAGGTTTCTAATGCGTGCATTTAGAGTACCTATTGGTAAATCCGCCCCTCTACTTAGATGGCTATAATCATAATGTTAATTATATAGCCTTAAAACAATAGTAAGTATAACATAATATTGGTAAAACTATATTATTAACATGTCTTATTGGTTTAATTATATGTTTTGGAACTAACACAGTGAATAATAACTGTAATTGATCTAATAAATGTCATACAAATTGGTAAACCACGTCCATTACCATAATACACTATTCGGCAATGTCGTTTTAGTTAAATCAAGGTTTCCAAGAATGGCCATATCCGGCACGGATACTAATTGATTTTTTTCGTCTGATGAGGACACTAACCCGAAACAGGTGGCCGGCTTAAGGTCATCCATCATAGACAACGTACATCTATTGTCTAAGCAACGTACAATTTTTTTGTCATAGACAAATTAGATTGTTCTTATGGCAAATGAGATTCTGTAGTAATATCATTTCGCGGTTAATGCTATGTCTATAAGATTCGTCCATGTGAGTGAGTTATGTAACTTGTTTCAACTGATGAAAATGGAATTAGACCCTAACGTATAATACCTAATACTTATTTAAATAATTTATGCGTTACTCAGTCAATTTTCGGGTAATAAGTAACAACGAAAAATAATAAACAGTCAATAATAAAACCGCTTTTTCCAAAATAAAAGAAAATACTTGCAACTTTTATCAAATATCTATCATCTTTATAGAGATATTGAATTGAAATTGTAATGCTTACCGATTATCTACATAAATACCAACTAAAGAAAAATATTAATTTGCACGTAAGTATTTACGGGAATTACTCATTTTATATTGTGCAGTATTCATATTTTTGCCATTCAATTAAAAAATATTTTAATAAATTAGGTAACATGGTAATTAAATAATTACAAGATAAAAAGAACTTTTTATATACCTACAACGTTTTTAAATTTTCTGTTGAACCATATAAACTTGACTTGACTAGCTAAACGATCAAAAAAAAATGTACTTGACATGTCATATTGATTTCCATAGTAACGCACGTATATATTAATAATTTAGTTGCTAGGACCCCAGAGCCCTAGCAACCAATAATGGTGTCGAAATAACTTTTCATACAAAACAGAATTAACTGAAAATGAATTCAATTCTACTTAAAGATGGCTAAAAGTATTTAAAAAATGCATTGGCATCGTGTTCTGATATATATTCTAAAAGTTTCAAATGTCTAGCTAGCCGGGAAGTTAGTTAAAAATTGATTGCAAGATTTGTACCGGACAAACAACCACCGGACAAATAAGAATACGAGCTAAGAAAAACGTTGTAATGTAAAAAATGGCAAAAATTTTGATTGCAGAAAGCGACGTTGCCATGTCATTGATTGTTTTAGTAAAATGGCATATATGGCATTGGGATCGTTATTATTAGTTCGTTTAACATATCAACTACATTCTATGCATCAGGCCCCTAGTATTAAAAACTGTTATATTAGTAGTGGCTCAGCGTCTCCGATTAATTAATATTAACTGAAAGTAAGTAGGGTAAATGTATTGCAGAATGGTAGGCAGCGCGATACCCTATCTTACTGTTTTAATTGAATTATTAGATTGTACTTAATTAACTATACATATACAAAATTATTATTTGAATTGGCTAATGGCTGTGCAGAGAAAAACTGTTCTAACAATAGATGTAAATCACAAGTAATCGGCGCCAATTTTTAAAACTCGGCTTCATATTTTTATTGTATTCTAACCACTAGTACATATTTTATGTTTGTCTATCTATGCTCACCGCCAAAGTGGCAATAAATAACATTAAGATTTTGTATATTAAAATAGTTTGAAAATTGTTTTTGTAAAATATTTGGCAAAGATTTTTTTTGATGTGGGCAATAAAATTATATTTTATTTTTACAAAAAGATATCTTCTATATTATGACTACGACACATTATTATTACACAACATGGTTATTATTAGAATATACACAATAAATAAAATAATTTGAATTAGTACAATTACATATTTAAAGATTGTGTTTAGTTTCATATGTGGCATTACGCGGGGGTACTTAAGTAAAACAATGTTTCACAACGGTAT
Organism: Rhyacophila brunnea; assembly: GCF_057557595.1. Classification (NCBI taxonomy): domain Eukaryota; kingdom Metazoa; phylum Arthropoda; class Insecta; order Trichoptera; family Rhyacophilidae; genus Rhyacophila; species Rhyacophila brunnea. The sequence goes on along the minus strand of NW_028232796.1, from coordinate 17,720,552 downwards.
ATCATGAAGAGGCGGAAAATCTATATCTAACCAATAGCATATCAAATAACAAATATCATATAAAAAAATATATACTTATCTAATAAATAGTTTTATTATTATAACTTTTACTCTTATGAAAGATGATAATATTATGTTGGTATATATTATTATGGGTGCAATTCGTTTCGTGTTGGTTTGATAATCAAACAATAGCACCTGTTTTGATCCAGATTTTCTTTTGATTAACGACGGGAAAAGCATCGAGAGTGTCGACAGGATCAAATACCTGGGAGTACATATCATGGAAGATGACATTTTGCAAAAGACTCGCTTTCCGAATGGGAAAGACTGGAGCAGCATTTAACTCGATGCGGTGTGTCTAGGACTCACGAATTTATTGGTTAAAACCAAATACCGCGTACTCGATGTTGTCCTTCATACAGTGCTGCTTTACGGTCGCGAATCAAATCACCTTACAAAGGCTCAGAGCAACCGTATACTAAGGGCCGTTTCAGACGGGACACCGGTGTCGCGCCTCGTTTATGAACGCCCCAGAGATAATGAGTCTACGCATAATTTTGCATTATAAATTAGAACATAAAACTGGCTGCGGTAATAAAAACAAGTGTATCGGCGGCTTGAGAATGTAGCGGCCGACGGAAAAGTGTACCGGACACGCGTTGACTCATTAGCTCTGGGGCGTGCATAAATATAATACAAAGGCCCCTTTATTCGACTACAAAGGAATCCTTTATTATATCGAGCGCGACACCGGTGTCCCGTCTGAAACGGGCCTAATATTCCAGATGTTTGTAATACAGGGTATTTATCTCGCCGTGTGGTATCCATATGCTCCAGCTAAGGGATGGACATGGCCGTATATATGGTATTAAACATGAATAGAATGATGATTTAAATTTGTATTTTCTAGATAGGTACATAATAAAAGTTCATAGTTTTACGTAAGTGGGGGGGGGGGGGGGTACAACACGGAACATAGCAGCCGACTTGCTGTTTGAAATCAAATCGTATTATGAACAACCTAAAAAATAATATAATAATATATATCTGAATTAAATTTATTCGATAAACAAGTTCTCAAGATTCTTACAGCGTGCGTGTAAATAGCAATGTATTATATTATAATAATATTATAACACTTTATTGAAAAGCCATTAAATTAGACGATGTACTTACATATTATATGGGGCATAATATGTGTATGGTTTGGGTTCGAGATGATGGATTGAATGTTTAGACGCATGTAACAATTTTATTTTACGATAATCTCATATCATTTTCTTCCAGAAAAGTCCAATAATAATACGTGGAATTATTTTATTAGAAAAATGAACTAATAAATTGATGTCATTCCAATACATAAATAACTACTTAAATACATAAAAAACCATTTGAAACGAAAATTGAATTTCAATTATTTGCGTATGTAGACAATTAAAAAATATATTGTATACAATATCAGTGGCGCACCCAGGGGGGAGGGGCAAGGGGCCCTGGCACCCCCCAAAAATGAAAATTATCAGAATGATTTTAAACATCGAAATTGAAAGCCAATAAACTATACCCTTATTACAAATAAAAACACGGCAAAAATGATTTGTTATAATTCTCCAGCACCCTTTTTATAAAAATTTCTTAGATTTTAATTTTTAGCACAAAAATTTCGAAACACTAATGTCAGGTTTTTTTAGAAACACAATCCCTAATGGAACTGCCAAAAAATTCTCGGTGTCCACCCGAATTCCGGAGTGGTGTAGGTCATGGCTGGGAAGGGCTGACAGAGCTCTAGCCTGTGGGCCCGGGTTGTGGGGGGCCCGGCGTGTCGGGTTGACCAGATAAGTGAGATAAACACACATCATAAATTAGCTTTAATAGTAAAAAAAAGTCGCCTGCGGCGCTATTATACTTCATGGCTATGAACATTTTAAATTATATAATTGTGCAATATATTTTTTGATTATTATGTGTCAATACTTGACAGCTCCATTATTAAATGAGATGTATTAAAAATCGCTAATAATTCACTGTGTAAGTACCCTTAATTTGAACCGAAACACAATTTGAAGACCGTTAATGTAGTGTTTCACACTGCCTTTATTCTTAGCGGTAGGTAGGGGGGCTGCTAAATATCCTAGCCTGAAGACCCGTTGCAGGATGTGGAGACCATCGTGTAGGTACACCGAGTGCAATCGACAAAAGACCGATAAATTGAGAAATTAGGCTGTGAAGAAGAAAAAGATCCTATAGGACTAATTTACATTCTCCTCCTTGCCCCCCCCCCAATATTAAATCCTGGGTACGCCACTGTACAATATTATACCTGTTTGTGTTATATATTCAAAATTTACATTCTATTTTGTTTTAGCGGTGTTCGAAATTTAAAATAAATAGCAATTTTTGTTATGACACGTCGCGGTCGAGGTGTGTTATGCGTCAATTACATTGAGCTACTTTACGAGTTGTTTGTTGACGAATTTAAAAGCGGGCGATTCAGCTACTGCGATTATGATGATGACACACAAAACTTTCCATTCGTTGAGAAGCCAACAAGCTAGCGACTATTTTGACAGATCGTAGTTCGTTTTTTACCGGGAGGTCGCTACTACGCTCTACTGCGCAGACGCAGTAGGCCTACACGCCGGCGTGTAGCGTGTAAAGTTGACCGGCTTTCAACTTTTCTCGGTAGATTGTTTACAATCTGCTTATTAGCTTGTTCGATGATGACACTGGGTGACTTTACAGGCAGATTGTAAATTCGCAAACAAGCAGGTCGTAAAGTAGCTCAACTTCATTGACGCTTTAGCAAACCAGCAAGTCTAATTTCAAATAAAACCGTTACTTTGCGCCAAATTTTAAATTTCGAATTTTCAATTAAAAAAAAAATCGAATCGTGATCACTGACATAAGTATGTGTTCATGTGATGAAAGATTCTATTAATAAAAATTAAGTACTATTTAGTTATCTAACCCCCAGGGGGTTGTAAAATATACTGATATACAGCTATATGCGGTCCTGATGAAGTGATTGGACTGTCTAGGTAGTTTTATGTAGATACCTATATGATTTATTAATTTTGGTAGTAATTTTGGACTTCCATACACGCTGCATAGCATGCAATGACCGGATGCAATACGCTACGGAGTTCAAAGTAGGTACTTACGACTAGCTGTTACCGTACATAGTCGCTTTTCTGGTGGACCCGTGCACCTTACTACGTGCATTCACTATGACATTTTTACGTTTTTATTAGGTCGTATTCTTATTTGTCCGGTGGTTGTTTATCCAGTACAAATCTTGCAATCGATAGTTAACTAACTTCCCGACTAGCTAGACATTTGAAACTTTTAGAATATATCAGAACGCGATGCCAGTGCATTCTTTTAATACTTTTAGCCATTTTTAAGTAGAATTAAATTCGTTTTCAGTTAATTCTGTTTTGTATGAAAAGTTATTTCGGAAAAAATCCGTAATCCAATCCACTATTATTGGTTGCTAGGTGTCTGGGGTCCTAGCAACTAAATTATTAATATATACGTGCGTTACTATGGAAATCAATATGACATGTCAAAATGACATTTCAGTATTATTTATATCAAGTACATTTTTTTTGATCGTTTAAGCTAGTCAAGTCAAGTTTATATGATTCAACAGAAAATTTAAAAACGTTATACATAAAAAGTTCTTTTTATCTTGTAATTATTTTAGCGTAATTTTATTTATATGTTTTTGGAGGTTTCATCACCCCTAAGATTTTCATTATAGCCTTACTTGGGGTAATTTACCCCGGTTCGCCGACCCCTGAAGTAGATAGTTATATAAATAAGACGTTATGATATATTATTATTATGTCACGTTTTGGCAGGGTAGATTCAAACGGCCCTGATTTGTGCGAAGAAAATGTTTTCGCCAACTTTTTCTAGGCGAGAATTACATTAGGTTTGAGGTTTTATCATCATCCCCCGCTATATTTTTCCCACGCCACCCATCAGCTGGGTTGTGACTTAATTCAATCACTGTGGCTAACTCACTTTGGCTGTTGACAGCATGTCAACACAGAGGTTACTACGAGAGGAATGACCGTTAAACCCCTCAACTAGTAATGTACGGTGGCGAAATGAATATTTGTAGTTTACCTTGTTTTTTTTTTTAAATTACGACCATTTAACACAATTTTAAAGTGGCATCAAGTTAATTATTTATTCATAATAATATGACGGGTATATTTTAAATCACCGGATAACTGACGACATACTGTAGTTATCGGCAATAACAGGAAGTCGCTGTAGTCGCATATAGAAGACTTCTCAGTGACGTACCTGTCATGCCCGTGCTAGAGGCGTTTTTAAATAATGTATCGGCTCTCCTTTTATATGCGATTCTTTTCCTTCTTCGCAATAAACCAAATATTTACCAATAATAATTCTAACATGACTCCAGATCGTTTTAGACATATTTTTGTGATAAAAAGCTCCAAATTACGTAAATTTATAGATCCACACACCACGAGAGCGTAAAATAAAATGATAAATTTGGGGACGTTCCTCATTTGAAAACGGAAGTACGATTAGCTGTACTGGACGGGATTGTTAGTTCACAGTTTTAACACGTGGGCAAGAAGTTCTTGTTTGACAATACTTATATAATCGAATAAAAAACTACATAAATGGAAACACAATATAGTACCATCTATCGGAAAATTATTAAAGCAATACAATATTGCCTTAAGAAGATACATATAATGTAGTGGGTAACATTGCGCCCCCCCCCTTTTTAAAAAATCCAAAGTAATAATTGTCTCACTCCTTTGGAAATGTCACCAGATTAAAAAAAAATATGATAAAAAATAATAGGTAACTAAATAAAATAGATCAGAAGTTCAAGAAATTTTGCTACACGTTTCTGTGGTGCTGGTGAACTTTTATCTTCTTCTTAATTTTGCTTTGTAAATATTGTATAATTTTATGATGATTTCACTTTTAGTAGTACTTTTCTCCATCTCTCTATATATAAAATGTACGCATTAGATCTAAGTATAATTTAAAACTTGTATTTTTCCGTATCAAATATATTTTTTAATTTATCCAATTCATTCTGTATAATAAAATTTTGTAACCATTATTAAATTTGTTGTGTAAATGAAATTTTATTTAAAGAGTTTTTATTTGTATACGGAGGTTAATGTCTGGTGTGGGGGATACACGGGGCTATTGTCTGGGGCATTATTAGTGGGTAATTGTCCTGGAACCAATCTAGCATAGTGCTATTGGAAATATTATAATAATTATCTTAAGAATTCTTTCTGCCCCTCAATGTTGGCTTTCCTAAAATAATCATTTATTTAATATTTCATTGTTTAAAAAAAACAGAATATCATTCAATTTTAAATCGTCAGTGGGCTTTTGAAAATACATAGAATTAATTTGCTGTTAGTATTAGTGTGCACCAATTCATTCGATATCTACTTATGTCCCGTAAAGATGCCTGTTCAAATGTGTAAATAAATTTCGGTTACTTGCTAACATCAGTTGTTTATTCTCCCAAGGTGCAGAACCAACCTGCCACTGGTAATGCCAATTGGGAGGGCGATAACTATGTTCAACGAAATTGCTTCGGGTGTTGATATATTCCACCTACGTGAAGATGAGTATAGGAGGACGTTGTTTTATAAATTCTTAAAATTGGGTCTGCTTAACTCATCCGGTGTACTTCCTTGTACCTATCTAATTAATATTTTTGTATGTACATATTTCTACGGTTTAATAACATACTATGTATCTCTTTTTTTATGTAACACTTACTGTTTTAAGTATACTTCTTTGTTTCTATATGTCATGTTTTGAACGTCTTAAACTTATAATTTGTAATGTCCACAATATAAATTGAAATTGAAATAACTAGGAACTGAAATTATATAATTAACCCACATACTGAACTAGATCATTTTGGAAAGTTTGTGTACCGAATGGAACTTGAAAACACATCCATTGCATTCCGGGTGATTACTATTAAACTAAAAATTGAAAATTTCGTTAAAATTTATTGGCGATCATATTTAAATTTAACTAAGTATTAACGATTAATTCTATCTTTGATTCCTTGATGTCATCAGGATCCCTAAAAAAATAATTTTAACGTACTTGTACCTACTTGTTAATGTATTTTAAAAATTAAATTATTTTTATTCAATTGAAATACAGATGACCTAAGAATGCAACATTCTTTGTTTATATTAACTTTTCAGCGAAACAAAAGCCTTAAATACTGCAAATACAAAATGTTATTAGGTAAAGGAAAATAAAATTAGCATACGTAGTTTAAATTTTAGTTTTAATATTATTACATAAAATGGAATAGTACTTACTGTTATTTAATATTTGGAATTTATTGTTAAGTTAAAAATAAACCATTAAATATACAGGAAATACAAAAATAATAAAAATATAAGTTTATTAATGTAAAATTAAAATAAACGTTGTTTTTGTAAATATGTTACTCAAAACAATTTTGCTTGCCCACTCCACACGCAAGTTTTAATATATTTTTTATTGTTGTTTTTATTTAAAATTTACATGTTGAAAATGTCCCTCTGAGGCGGACGAAACCGGACCTAATCTATTGATTAAAAGTGGAATAAGTACTACAAAAAAATGCATTTTATTAAATAAAAACAACAATACAATGCAGTTCCACCATGAATTGGCAGTTAGCAAAATAAAAGAAATTATATTTTTTATGTTAATTTTATTTCTCCTTTAATATGTTATTCTTACTTATCTTTGTATAACCACGACTGTTACGAATAGATTGTATTCGTTATTTAAGAATACCGATTCATTATTGTTATTGTATTGCTCCGATTAGATAATATGTAAATATTATGTAGTAATTTCCTTGATAATACGTAAATCATATAAACATAACATAACACAATAAAAGCCGATTTTTTTCGATAACAACAATATTAATTATGTTAGTTATGTAGGCCTCAACACTTATAATGTTATAATATATGAGTAAGTAAAATGTTGATATTTACAAATTATTTCTTTTTATGTAATGTGATACAACATATAAATAAAAATACATATTTTTGATCGATGACTGAATATGACGTGACGTCAAAATTCATTTTTAAACATTTTTTTGGTACTATTTGCGTCACAAGTTTATCCCTCCCAAATTAATAACTATTGTTGAAATCGGTATTTTCACGTTTCCTACGAGTACGTGATAAACGAGATAAAAATGTTAAAATTTCTACAATGTATGCCTGCGCAAGTTTGTAGCAATCGCGTATTTTTTATTGCGTTTTTTGGCGACATATTTTAAGCGTAAACTGACACCGTTCGTTTATTATTTACAATAATTGTACCATGAGGAGGCTATAAATGACTATCATGGCTTATACTTGAGCAAAAAGTTTCGCAAATTTACCGATTAAATATGCAGTTACGTCACAGCTGGCTTAATATACTGATAAAGTTAGGTAAGTGTGAAAATTACAAATTTTATTTTATTACATTTTTAGTGATGCTATATGGTTTTACTGGTGTGATAATATCAATTAAAATAAAACACATGTAGTAATTACACGCAGTTTAATAAAAATCAGGACCGATTTCGTCCGCTGCAAAGGTGGTACACCGTCAACTGGGTCCAAACAGTAATTAAAAATGTAAAGCGGGCGAAACCGATCCTGATTATTGTTAATTTAAATGGAGTACTTTACATATATTATGTTATATTTTCATTGATTAGTAATACATTTCGACCGTGTTTAAGAAAAAGGGCGTAACCCTCACAGAACAAATTTTACAGGAGGGGCAAAAAACGTTTTTTCAATGATTTTGGTTCAATATTAATTCATTTAGTACTAACACCGCGACTGACGTGTTTGGAGTCGTTGGCCGGTAATTAAAAGGTAATCAAAAGGTTAGCAGTGATTGTGTTAAAAAAATAAGCTCAGACATTGGGTGCATGATGATTGATGATTTAGTGTAATATCTTTTCGATCTAATAATAATTAAAGAAGTTATTACAGAAAAATCATTAAAATTTAAGGTAAATGTTTTTTTCTTTAAAATAAAACTTAATTAAAGCTCAATTAAAACCTGAATTTAGATAATTCGGCATTTGCGGCTTACTTCCTTTTTACAGAACGTGTATTTAGTTGTATAGATTGTTAATATCTAATAAAAGCACTTTCGCAAAAACGAGGATTATGCCCTTTTTCCTAAACATAGTTTTCACAAATAATAATATTATTGACTATCAAAATAAATAATTATTGACACAATGACTGCTAACCTTTTACCTTTTAATTACCACATTTAAATAATAACACGTTAATTATATGTAATGGCCAACGATTCTAAACGCGCCAGTCGCGGTGTTAGCACTAAATGAGTTGATGCTATTAAAGATAAAAATATTAGTAAATCTATAAAAAAGATCGCCTTGATGATGGCCGACCTAAGCTAGGGGATGGCTCCATAAAAAGAAAAATATTGACATTAAATTACATATTATTTTATTGAATATACGATTTATAAGGAATATTTGAAATTAATAATATATATCAATAATACTACCTACCTAGGTATATATTTATTATACGATACAAATTTTATGTATATTATTTAGGTACTGAAATCGTAAATCTTTTTTTTATTCCAGCTATTTCTCATCTATTTCAATATGCCTCCATTCTCGAACAGCTGTCACGATTTCCTCACGAAAACAAATGAATGGCAATTGTTTTGATTTTATCTGTTGGTAAGCTTTTGTTTTCGCGTTCCTTTATTATGCGCACGTCATGGCTTTCTTTGTTTTAGTTCAAAGGGTATGTAAAATGAAAATATGTGACGTGTTGTTATACGTCGGTGATATACAAATAATAAATTCACGTTCATGGAAATAAATTCGCATTCATAAAAATGATATATTATTGTAGTAGTGCGAGTAACATAAATATTGTCATATTATTATCTCTTTATTTATAATCAATACTATCGACTGAGGGAATATAATAGATTTGTAATTTAAATTGGTTTAAGTTTTAGGTAAGTAAGTTTTTTTACTATTCTATTTGAATCATTTCTAGCGATTGTTTTGCCTTTAGGCACTCTGCACAATATTACAAAATATGACATTACTTACGGCATTATTATATAGTTAATTATCATATTACACAATCGTGAAAAGGGTGTTATCGAATTTCTCAGTCTTGAAGAAATCTAAGTATAAAGTGTTGGATGTTTCTTACACTAAAATACTTACTGTTTAAACACTAAATAAAAAAAAATATAACATTATTCGTAAGTACTGGAACTGCCCAGCATAACTATTCTTAACAGTTAACACTGTAACACGTTTCCATTATTTTAATTGTTCCAAATTAACACGGAAGCAATTCCATAACTAAGGCGGTTATCTACAATAATTGGTAACACATTGGTAATTCGTAAAACGGTGAAAAATTAAATTGGTACACACGTCGTGTGAAATACGTCTTTTTTTGCGGTGCTCGTTCAAGTTCGTATGTGCCCGTGTATGCTTTTCTACACGAAGTGAAATTTTGTGTACAAACGTCAAAGAGTAATCGAACATAACCTACAATATTTGACAATTCGAGGGTAACTATAAGTTGAGGCGACGGCCGTGACGTAGGTATTCGTAGTATTAATTTTCAAAATAGTCGCATCTCAATATTCTCAATAATGTAATTGACGTATGAGAGGCCGTGTTAAAAAATAGCACGTTAGACAGTTAACTTTCCGTGATAATTAACTGCCTGAATACACAAAGCGATAAATGTGTTTATCACATTTATCACTTTTTTATTAATTTTGGAGTTAAGTACCTAATGTTAGAATAGCCTCGCAGGAATTGGAATATTTTAGTTTGGATTTGAAATGACAAATAAAATTTAAGTTTAACTTAGTAAGTATTTATATTGTCACAAATTAAACGAAACCGCACGTAAATAAAAAAAAGATTTTTATATTTTGTTTGTTTCGTGTGTATTGAAAGGGTTATTATAGTCAACCATAATGAATCGAGGGGTGACTAGTAGGCACTTCATGTAACAACTGTATCTAGCGGCAGGGTGCATAAGGGTTGACTGCAAAGTGCCAATTACGCGATGTCTGGTTATTTTATGCAAACTAAAACAAGCTTTAAGTAGTCTGCTGAATTTTGACACAGCCATAAACACTAACCTTTAACATACAATTAATTAATTAATCACAGTTTTAACCACTTACATCCCTAAAACATGATACTAATTGAATCATTTATTTTCAAAAGCCCAACAAAACTGTTTGCTAATTTTAACTTAGAAAATGTTAAGTTAAAATTCACAAAATTACAATTCAAAATTAAATATAAACTGCTTTCTTTTAATTTAACGAATAATTTACAAGACTGAAGAATGATACATTCTTAATTCTTGGAAATTAATATTCGTTAAATAAAAAAACTAGATTTTTAAAATATTAGCAATTGCAAATACGCTAAGGGTGATCGTAATTGCTCTGCAGGTGAATTTTAAAACATCAATTTTATTAATATTTTTCATTTTAAATAATCAAGATGTATCTAAAAATATTGAAAATTAATTAAATTAACGAAAAAATATTCATTAAATTCGACTTAAAAATTGAGCAAAACGCGCATTTAATAAAGTTTTTTTTTTAATTTGTAAGTTTATTAAAATGAAAGTCATCAGTCATCATTATCAGCCGGGTCGATCTACTACTGAATGAAAGCCTCCCCTATTCTCATCCACTCTTCGCGGTCCTTAGTTCTTCGCTGCCACGTACATCCACCGAACTTTATGAATTCGTTCATTCAGCGAGTTTTAGGGCGTCCCTGTGGACGTTTAATGCCCCTTGATACAATTTTATATCCACTCGCCGAGCGACATGCCAGCCCATTGGCGACCTCTATCACATCGTGTTATTTTGTATGCTTCTTTATTCATTGGTTTCTTTTGTGGTCTCTCCGCGTTATGCCCAACATGCCCATTTCCATACCACGTAGCGTTACTCGTAATTTCTGGATTATTATTACATTACAAGTTACAAGTCCGTGTTTTACACGCATACATAGGCGTCAGTACAACACATTGGTTGAACACTTTACGCTTCAAAACTTTATTACTTTATGAACGCCATTAATAAAATGTATTGAATTGGACGTTTTGCTGGAATACGTTACTCCCTACTGTTTTAAGCTAAAATTTGGAGAGATGTGTAAACCGACTAGGAATCAGGGTACCTTGATCCAAACCATAAAAGCTTGTCGCCAATATTAACGAAATTTGATAAGCTCCTCATTCGCATGGTTATTATAAATTCACCAGAGTATCTCGTCAGACGGCCGAGTTCGAAACTAAAATTGTCTATCAAGGGTGGATATGTCACAGACGCCATTTATTTTTAAAATATGTTTTTAGAATTATGGATCTCATGTCGTCATAATATCCTAAACACATTTTATTTAGTGTTTGTAAATAAAATATACAAATTTTAAAAGAAAATCAACAATTAGTTAAAAGCTCTTACTTTTAAATAAGAATTGTACCTACTACATGCTTTTATATGTTTACGTATTAATATAGTATCAAATCAATGTAGTAATCAGTATCAATCAATCAAACGACTATTTGTTACTAATTTATGCTGATTTTCTTGCTCAAATTAAAATTAAAAAATGAAAAGAGTATTATATTAGATTATTAGTAAATGAAGATGGTCTTTAAATATTTTATACTTTTAGACAACTTCTTAGCGCCAATTATTTTGTAAGTATTTAAATTAAGCTATATTTATAGTTAATTCCGTCATACTTATGTAAGGTGGTAAAGCACATTGGCCGGAATTCAATGCGTGAGGGTTCGAGTCCTGCCCGGAGAAATCAATTGGTGAGAACTAAATGGCTTATTGTTATATCTTTCCCTACATAATAAGCATTTTTATAATATTATTGTATAAATTAATAATAATTATAATAAATTAAATCTATGGGTATCAGATATTTACTAAACTAATATTGCGGTATTAATACTATCGACCGAAGGTACTTGATGGAATTTGAATTAAAATTCTAATGGAAATTATAATATTGCGGTGTTATGTATCCATAACTCCGCTCTCTATAATATTTCCCCAATGAAAATAATTTGTCTTTACTAATTATGTACTATTTATGTACTAATTATGTACTATTAGAATATTCGGTCGGTGTTACTATTGCAACGTTTTTTTTTCCGACCATGTCCGATCCTAATAGGATCATATGGGCCTCCACAAAGTAGAGGGTTGTATTAACAGATTTTGTTTTTTACGAGAAATGGATGTCAGCCACTTGCTCAACCTATTAGGTCCATACCCTGACTCACACACAAATTGAAAAACAATATGTGTTCTTGTCAGACCCAGGATTCGAACCTGAGACCCACGGCTTGATAGTCCAGCGCTTAAGCCACGCGGCCACCGTAGGTGTCACGTACCGACCCAATATTATATTATTGATCAACCCCAATTTATTTACACTATCTAGCTGTGTTACTACACACATATAAACTCTTATACATGAACTAATCTAATTCTAATATTACTTACTTATTATTTCATATGTATATCATTGTAAATGATTATAATTCTAATATCATTCAACTCGGACCATTCAATTTGTTTCAAACTTAACTCAGCTCTACTCTCCGAGTATCACTACGGATCGAACTCTCCTGAGTTCTTTCCCTTTTATTTACAGTAATCTGTACTTTGCGACATGGCGAATAAATATATCACTGAAGATTAATATCCATCAAGTCTTATTACTGACATACATCTTCCACTGGACTACATTAAGGATCGGGGCCCGTTGGTAAGGATTTCTGTTGCCGAAAACAATATAACAGCGGGATGCTTTTAAATTTTGGCTGGTATTTTTATATATTGACATTAACATGACAAGAGAAGACGGAGTATCGTGAAAAATGCATATATAACAGAAATAAAACGGATTTGAAAGAAAAAGAAATGTAAATAAAATATATTATGATGGTATCAAGTCAACTATTTTGCCAACATAATTTAGACGGAGTATTCCTACATCATTTTATAAAAAAATTTTTGTTGTAAAAACACGTACTCGTGAGGGTGGTCGAAAAGGTATTTGAGACGCTAAATTTGCACAAAGGGTGACATGAATAAAAATATCCAAAAAAACTTTTTTCTACCCTTTTTTACAAAGCAGGGTAGAAAATTTTATGTGAAAGAAAACTTCATTTCGGAATCATCATAGTGGATGGAGTATGGTCCTTTGAGGAAATGGACGCGTCTTTTAGAATAATAAAATGTAATTGGTGTTTTTATTTAGATATACCTTTTGTTGAAAAAGAAAATAACAATTCTATATTACCACTATTATTTTATTTTCATTTTTACATACTGGGTATATTAAAATTTGATTTTGTATTTATTTTGTGTACCTACCATTATATCACTTGTGTATATTATTGTGCCGGTGACATCTCATGGAGATAGACAGACTTAGGTGTGGGTCATTTTAATAGGGTATCAAATTAGTAAGGTGTGAGTACGAAAGAAAATACCTTCAAATTTTCTAATCGTTATCTTATTATACATTTTATAATCATAATACAATATTTATACGCTGAACGGAGTGTTTTTCAACTTTTTATAATTTATCTCCACTTTACAGCGCTTTTTCTCGATAACTATTAGTCGCCGAGCATATACAATCGGGCGCGCGGGGCGCTCGCGTATTTTTTCAGTTTGGGCGATGAATCACCAAGGAATACAATAGATCATACACAGCGTATGACGAACATTACGCCTCGCGCGCCTTATATTTCAACGCACACAGAGTTCAGTGCGGCGTCTTTTGACGTCATAGCACGACAATAAATTGAAAATACATTGGATGTGACCAGCAAATGGGGCGCGACGGTCTCTAATTTACACGGCTGTTGGGAGCGTTGTCGTACAGGCGCGCGCTTATTCCGCATATTATAAGTTATTCTACACCGTGTGCTTACATCATATTAAGTTACTCCGCTAGCACAATGACATAATTGTGAAAATAAATTTAGAGCCGACCAATTAGTTAATAAATTTTATTGCTTTGCAAAGAAACACGAGGCGAAATGTGATCGGCGCCGCTTTTTACATAGGTGAGAGGTAATGCGCGGCAAGAGGTGTGTGATTATGGTTATGTATTTACGCTTCTTGTGCCGACTGCGCCACGATCGCCGCACTCCGCTCGGTTCAATGGGCGTTATCGCTTACAGGTATAAAAAATAGACAAAAAATTAAGGAAATTAGATTATATACAAAATTGATATCACAAAAGTGTTTATATCGTTGTATCTACTATAAAAATAATTACAAGATAAAAAGAACTTTTTAAATACAACGTTTTTAAATTTTCTGTTGAACCATATAAACTTGACTTGACTAGCTTAAACGATCAAAAAAATTTGTACTTGACATGTCATATTGATTTCCATAGTAACGCACGTATATATAAATAATTTAGTTGCTAGGACCCCAGACCCCTAGCAACCAATAATGGTGTCGAAATAACTTTTAATAACAGTTAATACAAAACAGAATTAACTGAAAATGAATTCAATTCTACTTAAAGATGGCTGAAAGTATTAAAAAATGCATTGGCATCGTGTTCTGATATATTATAAAAGTTTCCAATGTCTAGCTAGTCGGGAAGTTAGTTAAAAATCGATTGCAAGATTTGTACCGGACAAATAAGAATACGAGCTAATAAAAACGTTGTAATAAACGGACTTGCGTGCTATTTTTCGAATATGGCAGGGTCTTTCCGATGTGCACCAATTTTGGATTTTTTATTAGGAACCCAATCTATAAAACACATTAAACAATTAGATTTGGCCGACCCCTTTCAGGGTAAAATTGCTATATTTTGCTATTTTACAATAAGACGTATGACAAATCTTTGAACAAACGTCGCGAAGGTGGATGTTTGACGAGTGATGGTACCAGATGGTAGACAATAATAGATAATAAGACCACGAGACGATTAGAGGGATCCTTGTCAAGATTCTTGGTAAATCAATAAGTGACATTAAAATAGCACAACATGAAAATGAAAATATAACTTTACTGCTTACATAATTTTGATAAACGGTTGATTTTTACGGATTTGAACTCTATTTTTGTTCGTGACAATGAAACGCTTACTAAGCAAGCCACAGAGCCATGTAAATAATATGATCTAATAGCAATACTAGTGATGGGTATACATTTTTTCTAATAGGCTTTACCTCAAAAAAATACTCATTACAGTCATAATAATATAAACCTATAATAAGGTAGTACATAGTATTATGGCTATATTTTTTATATTTATACTATTAATTATCAATATGGGCGTATAAAAACCGACCATAAGACCATTCTGTTGTGTAGAAGAATTGTTATCACATGGAGATTTGAAGACCAATAAGTCATATTAGGTATTAGATTTGACCCAGTTTCGAATTCATTGCAAGTCTTTTAAATTTCACAACCTTACCTAACCTGACCACAGTGGCACATTTAAAAGGTCAATTTTCAAGGGAAAAATTAAACAACAGCCAGATTAAATTTTTCAGTCAATATATTTATTATTTTATTTAAGAGTTTATTAAACTGGTGGAACTTTTTGATTATTTATTTAATTCCAATATTTGTTTTTAAAATATTAAGTTATTGAAATATTAAATTAATAAAGTTTTTCAAATTATAATTGATCTTTAGATATCCGCATAAATTTGTTAGATTTGAAAAAATATATAAAACTAAAATACTTTTTTTTACCATGGAGAAGATGTACCATATTGGCGCCGATTGTCTCAAATGGGTTTAATTATAATAATTAATGTACACAAATTGTGATTTAAGCCGCCCACCATCACATACATAATATTATGTCGGAATACGATTATCTAATAGGGAACTCACGATAGATGCAGCCGGGTACAAGTAAAACGATCACATTAGGTTATGGTTATACTAATCTTATTCCCGCAGCCTCAAGGATTCCGTCACCGTGGCCGGCCCTCCATCACCCTGAAGCGGTGCTACAAAAGTGACTACGCCCTGTAGGTCTGGCATGGCGGGAGGCGCGAGAGTTGGCGATAAACCGAGGGTAGTGGCGTGATAGGGTGAAAGAAGAATCTTATTCCAGTGTGTTTTTATTGTTTTGGAATAATTGACAAAATTCTGCCATACAAAATGTTTGACAAGCGGTACTAAAAACTCGGCGAGTTTTCAAACCGGCTCGCTTAGAGACATGATTGGCCAATTCTAATAGCATTATTATTGTATTTTCATCTTAATGCACCGATTTCCAGCGACGCGGTTAATCGCATTAGGCCCGTCGCGCACCGCGCCGTGACTTCCTCAACAGTGTGACCGGAATAGTAATTAGTTTGCCAAGATTTATCGTCGGCAACTTTGACGTATCCTTATTAACTATTAACCGCAGGCGAGAGTTACGTGCGAAAGTGGGTCGAGACGCGGACGGGTGTGTGGCATCCCTTATAGAATATTGGATCACTATAGCATTACGAGCAAGTTTAGAAGCATCCCGAATGAAAATTTATTAAACACAATATATTATAGTCCAGTGACGTAGAAAAAATGTTGTGCAATTTTGTATAAATCTATTTAAGATATTGCGGCGTTTTAAATCCGACGAATTATAGAAAATTAAAGTTTTGACCGACATCTTGTTATTTCATTGGGTTCTAGTTGCATAATGTCAACATGCACAGTTGTCTTATGACAATGATAATAAAATGAATTTCCCGACTCCTTTTCTTCTGGGTATGCTATCAATGCGATCCCTGTCCACCCGAAGAGTGATTACTCTTTTAAAGCATTTCTTTCTACTTCTTCGTGAGTTCATTTACAATCCGTCTATACTGGCAAATATTAATTTTTATGTTCCCACCAATATCACTCGTAACTCTACGGTCTTCAAGATACCTCGTCGCAGGACAGATGTTATGCTTCATGATGCTGTGTATCGTGCGATTAACTTATTTGATGGCACCATAAAGGTTGATTTATTTTTTATTACCTATATAATGTTTGTGGACGTGTTAAATATGTTAAATTTATAATTGTATATATTATCGTGTTTCTTTAATATTTACATAAACACATGCTGTCTTTTCTACTTTCTTGTTATATTAGTTGTTATTTGTAATTAGGATATTTTTATAATTTTGTATTTATCATGTATTATGGCGCATTGACCAATCGCTGTAATGCCGTAATACTCTTTTTCTAAATAAATAATGTTACGAGTATGTTTAAATGCAAAATAATTTTTAACAACATAAAATACATGTCCAAACTGAAAATGGACCGTCTTGGAATTCAAGGGGTCCTGGGTAAATTTTAAAGTGACTCGATATCTAAAAAATGACGATAGATATGCATAATGCAATGTATAAACAGAATTTATTGAATATTCAGAGCCATCTGCTAGGTTCACATTTCCGTTACTGTAATCTCACATTAGGTTACATTTACGATGGTTTAGTCGTTTAGTGCAAAGATATTGTATGTCCAGTTTTTGTCGAAATTGAGTTAACAATATACACAAAATGTTCGTCTCCATCATATCTTTATGCTGTAAAAATATTGTACTTCCAAATAGGATATTTTAGAAGATACTATATCATTCAAATACACAATATTATGTACATTTCTCATGCATCTCAAATTTTAAACTTCGATTTTCTCAAAACATACTAAACTGGATATACAATATCTGTTCACTAAACCATCAGCCTATAAAACTACAAATTTTTCAGTTAATGTGCACTTCGTCATTTTCATATTTCGGCTATCCCTAGAATCATTAATATTTACAATGATATTGTTTTAAAAATCGATGGTATTATTTAGTAAACTCATATATTTGATAGATTTCTGTTTGTCTGACATAAATTATACATGCACTGTTATAAAATATTATTAGATATTATTATAAGACATGAATCAATATGTAAATTTATGACTGACCAAATTCCCACAGTATTATGTTATATTGTTAAATATTATAGCAAACAATTTTTTGATATAAATAAATATGGGATACCTTTTAGATTACGTACTGATTAGACTAGAATTATTGTGTAATTTTAATAACTAGCTATAGTAATATCAATTAATTGTAATTGTTCACATCATAAAATTGATAGTTTATGATATTTTTTGTAGAACATCTGCTGTATCCCCTATCTATACAGATTATTATATCCCTAGATATTTTCCACTTGAACCGTGAACCTTGAAACATATCGTAAGGACAATAAATCTCTATCCAGTATTTAAGCTATATATTAAGACGATACGTCACTGAAACAGCAAATAATTTTCAACTATAGGCGTGACGAAATTTTGGACTCGCTGGCATTCGGAGAGAGAACGTTGAGCTGGGAACACGTCAATTTGTTTCGTGATGGCGATGGGGGTATTAATTCTTAAATCGTGTAAAGATGACTAAAAACGTTATCCATTTACTTGAAAAAGAAAACATGTCAATGAATATATTAATATTGTTACTGATAGAACAATAAACAGAACATTAAATGGACGCATGTTGGATTTATATGACAAATTATATTTCGTTCGGCATGCGTCATTTGCACCCGTGACCCGTAATCCGCGCATTGTCTAGCCACGATCTTTTTAGACCGTGCCTCAACTGAGGTATAGCCTTAAGCATCTAGTGAATGTAATACGGACTCTTATTTCAGATGCCATACTGATAAATTAGTGATAAGATAAGTTATATAATATGTTAAAATACCTGATTAGTGATACTGATTACTGATTTGAGTGATAAACTGATAACTATTGATAAATAATAGTGTGTTCTTTATTTAAAACATCAATTTCAAAAGTAATCGATGGTGTTAATTATTCTAATCAGTAAAAATAAATGTTTTAAAACTTTAATTAAAATTTATGGTTGTCGACTTAGAACCGATTAATTTTGTCAAATTAATCCGTATCAGTAAAGTATTATAGCTGTTTTTATGGCTACATAGTTTTCGATCATAATGTAGGTATAGACAATAAAACAATACAATTCCGAACCTAATTAACCAATAAGGAAGTTGAACTAAACAATAAAACGTTGTTTATGGTCGATGAAGCATACGACGCTAAAATCGTTCACCCTAAAGACAGTATTCGGTAATTCGATATCGTGGTGGGAATTTCGTGTAATTCCGACTACTTACTAGAGTAAAATGCTTACGAATTTCTATCGGATAAAATAATATAAGCATTTACTTAATAAAATACTAGTAAAATGAAACGCTTTTTTATTAGTCTTAAACCAATATTCATTTATTATGACGTAATGAAATAATTGTATGGATTGACGGGTTTAGGGACGTAGACGCCAAAGGTACTGACTGTTTTTGAAGCGCCTCCACGATATAAAATATAATAAAACCATCAATTTAACCCATCAACGTACCTACCTAGTTAAAATATGACTGTAGTTTTCGGTAATTACAGTTACAGGTAACAGTAGGTAAGTAACTAAAAAAAAAATTAGGTATTATTTAAAATGGCAGTAATGACACATAATACTACAATTGATTTATTTTTTGTGCAAAATTACGTATCTGTTTGACTGCTTATGTTCTAGTTCGATGTTAGTTGCAAGGATTTTGTTATGCTTTGGCTAATATTTTATTGAACATACATAATTTTGAAAAACACTTTCTGAGAGAATATATTATAACCAATAGAAAAAATCTTTTTTTTGAAAAAAGTAAGCCACCCCGGCAGGGAATCGAACGCTGCATCTCCCGGGCTTACGCCCTATCCGCGCATTACCTCTATGCTACGCAGTGACATACTAATTGGGACAAATTTGAACTATTGGTCACTTTTAATACCCACTCATCAGCGCTCTTCCAAATGGATGGTGGCTTAATTTTTTCTATTAGTTATAATAATATATTCTCTCAGAAAGTGTTTTTCAAAATTATGTATGTTCAATAATTAGAATGATACATTCTTAAATCTTGTGAATTATTCGTTGAATAAAAGAAATAGTTAATTATATAATATTTTATTCTTGATTTAAAAAAAACTCATGTATATTTTTTAAATTTTGGAATAATATAATAATTGTATGACGGGTTTGAAATGTTTCGAGGCCCCCTTCAAAATCACTGCGTCAACAAAAATCATTGCTGATTGTATGATTGCAAACACGCCATATCAGAAGAAGGGGGGACAGAAAGGGCGGTTTACCCCGGTCCTAACAATTTTAAGCGCCTCAATTTTCAAAAAAAGGGGGGAAAATGCATAGCTTGTTCGAAATATTGATTAATCTGCAGTTTTAATTATTATTAAGATGGTAATTATTATTTTAACCATGTAAGTGGGTGCAGAAGAAAGAAACATATTATTATCTTCTAGTGTACCGTACTTTAAAACTCTCTACGATCAATTTCAATTTCAATTTATTCAATTTATTTATTTTTTTAACATATTGTGGACATTACCGATTATAAGTTTAAGACGTTCACAACATGACATTTAGAAACAAAGATTTATATAAATATAACAGTATTACATTAAAAAAAAATAGATAGATGAGTAGATAAATTAGATAGGTACAAGGAAGTACACCGGATGAGTTAAGCAGGCCCTATTTTAAGAATTTATAAAACAACGTCCACCGTCTCACGTAGGTGGAATACATCAACACCCGAAGCAATTTCGTTGAACATAGTTATCGCCCTCCCAATTGGCATTACCAGTGGCAGGTTGGTTCTGCATCTTGGGAGAATAAACAACTGATGGTCTCTATTTCTAAGATAGTTATCAGGGACACACAGGTCAACACTGCCCAGAATGGCAGAGTTCTCATTTATACCTCAACAATGATTCAATACATTATATTATATAATAAATTTGCTCGTGCTAAATCAAGAAAAACTAATAAGTAATAATAAATAGTATGAACAAAACTAAGTCTGTATATTATTTTATTTCTCATAGTTTGAATTTTGAAGTGAAAATGCGGAGCCTCGGGTCTCGCATTTTCCGGATTGTAATAAAAGTATGATTGATATAACAATGAATAATGTATTTTTGTTTGGTTTCAGTAGATTCTTATGAATTACACTACCAAAACCAAGTACATAAGTACTAGTAAACTTTTACTCAATGGAATTTTTGTGGAATTATGGGAAATGTGGGTTATCATTTATTTAAAAACATAAAGTGAAAAGTAAATAATTGTTTTTAATCCTCATGTCTAACATTTATTATCTGATAAAGTACGAAGTGAGAATAGTTGGAGGGGACCAGCTATATACTATATTAATTTATTGAGGTACAATAGATGTACTGATGAATACTTATACAAATCGTATTAAATAAATTGGGAATACCACTAAAACATATATTTTTTTCTTTCGACCATGTCCGATCCTAATAAGATCATATGGGCCACCACAGAGTGGAGGTTTGTATTAACAGATTTTGTTTTTACGAGATATGGATGTCAGCCAATTGCTCAACCTATTAGGTCCATACTCTGACTCATACAAAAATTGAAAAACAATACGTGTACTTGCCAGAGTCAGGATTTGAACCTGGGATCCACGATGCTATAAGCCACACAGCCATCGTGGGTGTTAAAAATGTGGGTAGAAAAAAGATACATACAATTTCATAAAATTAGTTTCACAAAGGTTTCGTTTATAATTGCGTAGTTTCGGTATTTTTTGTTCGTTTCAAAATTGATAATGATTTTGTAATGTCAAATATCATAAGTTTCAGGAGAGTTCTTTCATTTTCATACAATAACAGTAAGTATCGTTTTAATTATACGAATATTCCTTCTGACTGACATCCTAAGATGATAAATATGTGGAGATAATATTATCACAGCAGTAAATCAGCAAATCTATTTTCATATTATGATTTGAAGCTAATAGTTATTCACATATTTAATACTAAAATTACACAATGGCAACTCGTGTTGCTTATGCGCATTCCAAAAAACCGCAAGGGAAGTTGTGCAACTAATTTGCGCTGTTGCATTAGCGGTGTGTCAGTTTACCACGGATTCAAGTTGCGTTTAGTAACAAGGTGAATACTACTCGCTAATCATAGAGGGATAGATTGAACTCGTGTCGGATTCACTGTATATAGTTAAGTGGGTGACCAATGCCACACTGGTGTTTCTATTAAAGCTGATATAAAAACCATATATAAGGGAAAATTATGGTAACTGTGTCTCATTTGATATTAAGATTTAAGGCTATACCTCAGCTGAGGCATGGTCTAAAAACATCATGACTAGGCGATGCGTGGATTGTGCAAAAGACGCGAGGCGAACGAAATATAATTTGTCATAAAAATTCAACATGCGTCCTTTTAATGTTATGTTAATTATTATATTCGTAATAATAATAGTATATTCATTGACATGTTTTCTTTTTTAAGTACATATGTAAAGTTTTTTAGTCATCTTTACACGATTTAAGAATATATTCCGCCGACGCTATCACAAAGCAAATTGACGTTCTCACAGGTCGACTATCGCTCTCCGACTGGCAACGCGGCCGAAATTACGTCCCACCATAGACTAAAGATACATCTAGACGCCACCCGTTGCATTGCTAAATGAAGCCGCGTGCCTTGCGTTTGGTTTGTGGGCGAGCGAACGCATTCGTCTACAAATGTTCGAGACCATAGACCATTTTGCTAGTGCTCGCCCAAAGTGCTCGCACTAGACGCTCAGAATTAAAATATAATTTTCTATTTTTTTACGTTATATAGTATTTTTAAGCGGTCAAAATGCAACCATTAGATAAAGATATCTTTAATTTAAGTTATTTTAAAGAAACACTAGGTCACTGATATTAAAATATATAATAATATACAAATAAATTATCACGAACATGTATCAACTTACCTATGAAACGTAATACCATTTTCTTGCTTATCAGTACGGCTACCATATTTTAATACAACACACAAAACCATCTTTTCTACTTAATTAACTAAAAATATTTACAACTGAATTTATGTTTAACACAAAAAATAGCAATTTTAGCAACACGAGTTCGCAGGTTATCGACGCTATGTGAAGCGTTTCGTCACGATTTGCCGGCGACACTTTTGGAAACTAGCTCACACATATGTAGACATTTTATCTTACTCTAGCGCGTGTCGCAGAGATTTTAAGGGTGCCGAATACTTTCTCACTCGCACTCATGCATCGTTTTTGTTCAGGCCTTGCGTCCCACATACTGTTGAAAATTATTTGCCGTTTCACTTATGTACGCTCTTAAGAAACTGCCTAGCTGTAGTGAACAACATGCAAATTTCCTACAATTTAAAAACAATAACTCGCTATAAAACGAAATGTTTTGAAAACCACTGGCGTATCTACCTGTAGGATAACAGAAAAGGTCAATTTGTAGGCATTGGTTAATTATAATTTATATTTAGCGGAATTCCCTAAGATAGCAATAATTTACAATAAAGTAACGCGTAGATTTCACCAATATTGTAATGATTAAAATATAGGAATTGGTGCTAGTAACAATTTTGTATAGCGTGATTATTATGGTTTAAGATATTCAAAACACGATTTGTATTTATTTACTACAATTATTTACGAGTACGGTTTGCATTATTAATTAATACAGGTTCCGGGTTCAATTTATCATACTAGAAAGGTGCTGAATGAATGAGTTTTGATATTATCAGTAACGCTACCTACTCTAATATTGGTAGTTACTTACTTATGTATTTGTATTTAAATAATATTTTCAACATTGAGGAAATTTCAAAAGAAAAACAAGGGTTTTTTGTGAATATTCCGTGATAATTCGTGATAATTTGGAATTGTATGAACTATGCCTTTTCCTTCTACATACCACATTTTTATATAGCATTGTCAGATGTAAATTTCGGTACTCATATTTTTGACAAAGCTCACCATATCCCTTTACTGCATGATTTTTTTTTCTTGGTGTCAAAATGCCTTGTGAATGAAGGAAAAATAATATTTTTTTTTCGAAAATTTCATTAAATTGTGTATGTTACTGCGTGGTGTCGCAGATTTACGACATTAGGAAATCTTACATTTCAGTATGACAAAATACAAAACCAAATGATAACAAAAAACTAATGTACCCACCTTATTTGATGTGTAGATATTTTTATTCAAATAATTTCAATCTTCTGTACATTTTTTTTAAATTTATTTACAAATGCGGATTTTCGCGTACAACGTTTTCGTCAACTGTCAAAGCAGAAATGCAGAGACTATAATGCAGAAATGCTTTATTTCTCGAAATGTCCAAACAAAATCGGTACAGTAGGATGTTTATGGTAAAACAGTTTTCTAGGCATCAAAAAAGGATATTATTTGATTATTTACACAGTTTATTTTTTGATAATTTACACATTTATGGCATTGGCTATATCGAAATAGTTTGAAATGTCGCAAATTTGCGACACTATGCAGTAAAGGGATATGAGTGAAACAAGTATCATAACAGAAAAAAATATAATAACTAAAAACTGTTTTATAAATTATTGTAGGTAGTAAATATGAGATTTATTTTGCACATGCCGCATTGAAATAAAATTCATCTTGTATTAATGTTACATCAATAAAGATTTTTTCTCATAATGGATTGATTTAAACGAGCAATAACGTAACGTCGCAAATCAAAACACACGAGTAAGAAAAAAATGGATGGCGTATTAACTGCTATATTGTCATGTGAGTTTGGTCCACCCCGGTGTTCAAACTGCCAAACAAATGGGGTTGGACTTAAGGGGGGACATGCTCGTCGAAGGTCAAAATTGAGTTTTTATTGTATTTTCAAACCATGATCCTGGACACTCCTTAAACGTTGTAGATAATCTATTTATATAATTTTGAAGCCTTATTATCCTTTATAGTTATTTTAAACATTTGATGACTGCATAAAGTGTTTTTGTTACATAAAATAGTATTCTTTATACCTCTCGCTCTAATGTTTTAGAATATAGTAATATTTCGGTACATAACTGTGCAGTGGTGTTAAGATTTTTTACGTTTATTAATTTTTAAATGCATTTATGAAACCATTAGTATAATTTATTTCGAGATAATTTTTGTAAAATATTCACGATAAAAAATTATATTGATAATCTCTGTGATCCCAAATTTGACAAGAATTAGGCATTTTATTATTCAAAAAATCGGCAAGATTAACACATTTAAAGATGATTCTAAAGATATTTATTATAAGCTACGTTTTTGACCATTCAAGTGTGATAAAAATCTTATGAATAATGATTGCTTTATAATAATTATTGACCTAAGAATAAGGTAGTGTTTTTTTGAAATACGCCATTTCTTTTGTCATTTCCTAGTAGTTAAGCTACAACATACGGCCGTAGCCATAAATTGACAAACTATAATTAAAGTAGGGAGTAAAATTATGTTAACGCGCGTGCGCGTTAGAGCGAGAGGTTTAAAAGAATACTATTTTATGTAACAAAAATACTTTATGCAGTCATCAAATGTTTAAAATAACTATAAAGGATACTAAGGCTTCAAAATTATATAAATAGATTATCTACAACATTTAAGGAGTGTCGAGGATCATGGTTTGAAAATACAATAAAAACTCAATTTTGACCTACGACGAGCACGTGGGCCGTTAAGAATTGTGTCATTTCAGGGAGGTAAACGTTTTCTTATGTAAGAAAAACATAAACATAATATTATATTGGACCTCGAAATAGAAAGGCTTTTCGCTTTACATTTTAAGTAATCTTAAAATAATAAAAAAAATGATTTTCTTATAATTGCATTTTCTTTTTTGACAAAAGGCTGTCTATATCCCATGTATAGAATTACATATATATTATTATTATATTAAAGGATTGTTAAGTCATATGAATATACATAATTACAAAATAAAAATAACTTTTTATCTACAACGTTTTTAAATTTTTTGTTGAATCATATAACTTGACTTGACTAGCTTAAACGATCAAAAAATTTTGTACTTGATAGAAATACTGAATAATGAAATGTCATTTCATATTGATTTCCATAGTAATGCACGTATATATTATTTAATAATTTAGTTGCTAGGACCCTCTAGCAACCAATAATGGTATCGAAATAACTTTTCATACAAAACAGAATTAACTAAAAATGAATTCAATTCTAATTAAATATGGCTAAAAGTATTAAAAATTGGCATCGTGTTCTGATATATTCGAACAGTTTCAAATGTCTAGCTAGTCGGGAAGTTAGCTAAAAATCGATTGCAAGATTTGTACCGGACAAACAACCACCGGAAAAATAAGAATACGACCTAAGAAAAACGTTGTAATAATCATTATTGACTTGACAGTTGGACCAAAATAAAAATACATGAAATAGGTAGGTACCTACTCATTACGTCATAATTTTTATTGGTTGTGCGATTCGATATGGATCTTAACCTCCTCATGACAGACTTTTTTAAAACGAAAAATTGATGTTATCTACTTACCCAATTTATTAAGACAACGCTCAACGTCAACTCAAAGTCCAACCATACATTATAAAATAACATGAGAATTTTCCATTATTATGGCGGTATTCGAACCCGAGACCCGCAACTTTATAAGCGTACACTTTACCACACATCACGGGTGCAGATAAAATAACGATTAAATATGTCAACTCCACGATAGACAACATCGCGCAACAGCATTATATTTTATCCAGTAACAGAATATTATGAAAAATCTAGAAATGAGAAATACAATAAACAAATAATATTTGAAAAAATCCTTTTTAATGACTTATTTCAAGATAAAAATAGCTTGAAATATTCCACATAAGCAGGTATTAGTACCAACTGTAAAAAATTGTCATAATTTAACAATATACCGAGCGATGTTTGAATAATTTCGAGGAAAATAATTCAGAGATATTTTATCAAAAGAATGTTAGTCGGAAAATAAAGCATTTTCCATTTGATACTTTTCTTCGGAGATGAAAATCTATTATTCAAAGAAAACAATCACGAAAACAGGATGGAATCTCTAGCCGCCTTTTCGCTTCCCACTTAAGCTCTCGCTCTAGTGCCGACGTCCTAACCGCCCACCCCCAGACTCCGCTCCTGGGTGCTTAAAATATAAAGCAGTGCTCCTATAATTCGTCCAATTCCCCAAGGAGTTGACCTTAAGGCCAGCAAAGTACGTAATGTCGGGCAGTGTTTCTCAGAATATTTCATTAGGCGGACCCAGCATTTTTTTAAATCGATATTGTTTTATATAATATTCTTTCAGTAAGCACTAGTTGATGTAAAAAGTTAGCGCTGCAATCACACGTCAGTGATACAGAATCTTTTCTCAGTAACGGCAGTTTATTAATTTTATATTATATTTAGAGGATTAACAGAGGGGATAAGTGTCATGGTGATGCTATATTTTTTCCCGAGTCTCATGATATTATTATTTAAATAGGTACATACCTACCAGATACCCCGGCCACTCTCCATTTTTTTATTTTTTTTTATTTGTTTCTTTGTTAAACACCACAACAGGCCGTGAAGTCCAATTACAGTTACTCCCAGGCTTGAAGAATTTTACATATTAGATTATGTAAATATATTTTGACTCCACCGGGAATCGAACCCGGATCTCCCGGATAAAAGGCAAGAGTCTTACGCACTGCACCACGAGAGCCGCTATATAAATACTAGATTAAACTCAGTATCAGTGTTAGTGAGATTCATATGCATCACAGAACAGATAATAAATAGAATACCGATAGGCTATACTCAATACGCCGCATCTTGATGCAGGGTTTTGAATATACGAGTGTCCTACGAAAATGAAGCACGCATTATGCACGTGCAATAGTGTGTGTAATACACCAACATGAAATGAGCGTACATGCATAAACCGAGAGCAGTTTTCAGTATTAGACGTAAAACGTATTCTTGACACGTGTGTAAGTTTAACCCGGGTTCTTCCTTACTCGAGTTGGTTACCTGCTATCGCCTTATCCGTTATGTATTTCAGTTCCCATTATTTCTGAGTTCCCTGAAATGCATACTAACATATGATATAAACTTTCCTTTACCAACAATGAACATATTATTTAATATTACTTGAATTGGCGTTTACTTATTAGAACTCCATTATGGTTTTAAAAACGTTTTTTTTGTTAATTCTGCGATATTTTAATTATTTATTTCTACGACTGTTTTGGGCTGTGAGCTCATCTTCAGCCCGGATCGAAAATCTGACAACGGTCATTTTTAACCATACATAAAATAAATCATTTTGAATGTCGTTCACTTATTTTCGGCAAAGGTAAATTATTTTTAATACGTATCGATTATATAAGGAAATACGATAGACTAATAATATGTCTTATTATATGATCGAACATGTTAACATTTACCATCGTATACAGTTGTCATTTATAATATACAAACTTCTTGTCATGTTAATAAAAAAATGTACGAATCAAGGCAATAATTAAATGGTTTAATGTTTCAATTAACTATAATTTATAATTATTCTTCAATTTATATTATACAGTTTTCATACTTCCACCATTATATGAAGTACTTAAATTAAAATAATGTGATAATAATTATCGGGAAATCGAAATTTTTAAAATGGCAAACATTCCGATTTCGGATATGACGTTGTTTCAATATCTCGCGATTTTTGCAGCTGTCATTATAATAGTTTGATAATATATCAATGTTATTTTGACGTTCTTTAGATTTAACGTAACTCGACATTTTACGCATCTCGGGCTCAGTATATTTCAACAATATTCTTCAATATTAAAATACAGATATGCAATGCTAAATTAAAAATAATTCTGACAGCTAAGTCAAATAAAAGAACGTCAAATTAAAATCGAATCCAAAATATGCAAACTCTATCTTGTTCTGTCGTGAAAATTCAAAATTGGAATTGTCAGGAAAGGTAATTTGAACAAACAACTTAAAATTTGAAATTTTCATATATTTTGATGCATCATTATCACAAACTAAGATTATATTAGGTAATATTAGGTTGGGGTAGGTTAGGTAAGGTTATGTTATGTTAGGTTAAGCTAGGTTAGGTTTGGTTTGCTCTAAAAAGAACGTTATAAAATCTTATGACGGCATCTGCGGCACATTTACCTGTATTTTTAAGTAAGAAAAATCCATCAAACAAACATATTGTGACTTTTATATTATGTATAATGTATATATATCATTGCTGTGTAATGTGGACATTGTAGCCAATGATTATTTTACCGAATACGTTTGTCCGAATACAAAAGTGTCCATCAGACTTGAAACATGAAATTTAATCTTCTCAAGTTTGATGAATAAATAGGGACTATACTCATATGCCATTATATACACGAATTCCCGGAAACAACATTTTTTATAGTAGAGCGGGTGAGTTGAAGAAAATTTAACCTTATATTTAACATGTAGTTCGTCCGACGAAAAAAAGGTAATCTTTTTTTAAAACTCTACAGGTTGGTACCGGCCCCGGCCCATTATTTTAGAGTAGCTGTAATGTTAGGGATGTCCCGCAAGAGAATAATGTGACGCAAGCGAAGGTTGCCGGGTATTTAAACCTTGGTTTTATCCCTCTAATAATTTATTCCTTTTCCCCATAAACTAAACCTATTCCTGTCGGTGTAGATATTTCACTGGGTGTTTTTGTGGCGTCCGAAAGAGAGTGTCAAGTTATATACGTTAGCAGAAACTGCGCATTTACTAAACTTGACCGTCATCCAGTCGCATTAGTTACTCGTGTAACATTAGTACAACGAGTAAAAACAAGATATATCGGATTATAATCCTATTCTCAGCGGGGAAAATGTTTTATATAATAATATAATATACATATAAATAAACATGTCACTTTTTTAGTAGGATAGCCACTTGCAGGAAGTGAAGCTGTTATACATCTGATATTGATTCGGATTATCAAACTTTCCAATAGTGGCATTATATTATAATATATAGGTATGATTTCCAGTTGAATCAAATGATATTATAATATTCAATTCAATTTATTCAATTCGATTTTTTTTTAACATATTGTGGACATTACAAATTATAAGTTAAAGACGTTCACAACATGACATTTAAAAACAAAGAAATAGTATTACATAAAAAAAGAGATAGATCAGTATAGAGATACCTAGATAGTATGTTATTAAACAGTAGAAATGTGTAAACACAAAAAATATAAATTAGATAGGTACAAGGAAGTACACCGGATGAGTTAAGCAGACCCTATTTTAAGAATTTATAAAACAACGTCCACCTATCTCATCCTCACGTAGGTGGAATATATCAACACCCGAAGCAATTTCGTTGGACATAGTTATCGCCCTCCCAATTGGCATGACCAGGGCAGGTTGATTCTGCACCTTGGGAGAATAAACAACTGATGATCTCTATTTCTAAGATAGTTATCAGGGACACATAGGTCAACACTGCCCAGAATGGCAGAGTTCTCATTTATACCTCGTATAAGTCGAAAAAAATACAAAGCTAATTAAAGATTTCTTCTAAATGCTTACATATAAGCATGCCTAAGAGAAAGTCAGTTGGATAAAGCCAAGGATTGTATCCATACAACCTCATGTAAAGGAGTCTCAAAAATTTCTTCTGAACCCTCTTCATTATAAGACCATACTTCAACTGATGCGGTGCCCAAACAATATGCCCACTCTCAAGTCTGCTTCGTACTAAAGAATTAAATAAAAGTTTTAATACCGTAACATCCGAAAAGACCCGGGAAGTACGCATGACGAAGCCCAACATTTTAAGTGCCTTATTACAAATGGTAACATGGCAAAAACAGGCTCATCGCATTTTATTTCATTTTTGAGATTTGTTCAACAAACGAAGTGCTCAAGAATGGTATCATTAAAAGTACCAAAATCGATTATATTGCTTCGTAAATGAAGGGATAAGAAAATGCAGTCAAGGTAAAAATCAGCTCATCGTGTATGAAACTGCACAAACACGTAGGATATGTTTTTATTACTTTTTTTACTTTTTTATTATATTTCAAAATAAATGAGAAATCAATATATAAATTCTTTGGTACTGTTCGGTTATCAGGAATACAGCGGAAAACACATTTTGAAAATACCCGATATACTGGATTATTTGTTAGTTTGGGTTAGTTTAGGTTAGGTTAGGTTGGGTTCGGTTAGGTTAGGTTAGGTTAACCTTACAAATAATCCAGTTTATCGGCTATTTTCAAAATGTGTTTTCCGCTGTATTCCTGATAACCGAATATTATCAATTCTTTTAATTAATATTAAACCCATTTTCCAACTAATGTCGATTTCATTTTTTTTTGCTCTCCTGCACAATGATTATTTTGTCGTTGAGCCTGTTTTTCCCGTGTACCCTTTATATAAATTATGCTCCTTTACATAACACTAACAGAACATCGTCTTTTATCTCTACTTAATAATGGAATTATTAGACTCGATTGGAGATTAAAAAAGTAACAGTATATCTCTATATACTATATTACAACATACCTGAGATATAATATTTCTCATTAGCAATTTTTAATTAGAAAATTTGATGCCATCGTATATAAAAAAAATAAAACTCCCGAAACTAACGTTAGCTGCTGGGGTCCAGCTGATAATCTTATATCAAGGGTACATGTTAGTAAACAACGATAATGTCAATAACAAGAAATTACTTAGAAGTCAGATTAAATTTGGTAAAATAATATATCTGGATAATCTGATATTAATAATGTATTGTCAACATCGTAAACTTGTAGATAAATGAATGCAAAAATATCGTAAAATATTAGGTCAAACAAACCACTAACGTACCTTGTCATAAAAATTCCACGCAGATAGAAAGAAGAAAACATGTAAGTATAACCTACAACACAACTGTGTAGTCATGACGGCGTATGCTTAATCATCATCATCAGTTGGGGTAGATAAAAAATGGACTTCTTGGAAATCTTCTTGGATGGAAATCTTATAACTTTCTACCCTTCGCAATCCTTAGATTTTTACTGCAGCATGTTTCATTGAAACTGAATCAATTTGTAATGAATAATGGTCCGTGGAATGGTCAAAAGGTGCCCAGCTCAGAATAAAATGTATGAATTCAAAATAAAGTAACTACAGTTATGTAAATAAAAATACGTAGGTACAACTAGAGTTGGGTTTCGGGAATTTCCCGACGGGAATTCTCGAGATATTTTCGAGATTTTCCATCCCGAATCTCGAAAATTAACATTTACAGAATCTTTTCTCGGGATTCGGGATTTCTTTATTATCAAATATTAATTGAAAAAAAAAAACGATTTTCTATATGAAAAAAGTGGACAGAAACACAAATCGTTCAAAGAATGATCGGGGCATTTAACAAAATTAACCAACATCGACTCAAAATGAGCGGAATTTTTGCAACATCAGGGAATTTTATGTCTCAAAAGTGTACGCGATTATCAGACGCAGCGATTGACAGTCTATGTTTTTTTAATTCTATTTTAATAAGTAACGTTTTGAATTATTTTTGTTTTCCTACTACTATTTTGTTTGTCTTCTTACATAATTAAAAAAAAACATATTTTTTTTGGAATTTGTCTGTTTTTACACTGATTTTAGGATTTTTACAGGTTTTTCTGAAATTGCCCGATATCTCGAGAATTCTCGAGAATTCGCAGAAATAGAATAGTCGCAGAGTATTGCATCCAGCAGCATGGCGATTTTTCCGCCGGATTCGCGACTGTAGCTGAAATACTTTACGATTATTATAACTGCACTGGAGCTAGAAATTGTGATTACTTACTTACTTCACCCTGTTACGCTCCAATAATTCAACACATGGAAAACACAAGGCCGCCGTCTTTGATCTGGAGCACGTAGATCACTTTTACAGCAAAATTGCAGCGTGAGGGAAGACAGGCGACATACTAAACGATGAATGATGATGGTAGAGAGCCGCAAATGAAACTATAGAGAATGGACAGAAACGATCCTACTTTTAGGCGTTCATCTCTCTTTGCGTATCATTTTTACAACGTTTTTCTTAGGTCGTATTCTTATTTGTCCGGTGGTCGTTTGTCCGGTACAAATCTTGCAATCGATTTTTAACTAACTTCCCGACTAGCTAGATATTTGAAACTTTTAGAATATATCAGAACACGATGCCAATGCATTTTTTAAATACTTTTAGCAATCTTTAAGTAGAATTGAATTCATTTTTAGTTAATTCTGTTTTGTATGAAAAGTTATTTCGACACCATTATTGGTTGCTAGGGGGTCCTAACAACTAAATTATTAAATAATATATACGTGCATTACTATAGAAATCAATATGAAATGACATTTCATTATTCAGTATTTCTATCAAGTACAATTTTTTTTTGATCGTTTAAGCTAAGAGTCAAGTCAAGTTTATATGATTTAACAGAAAATTTAAAAACGTTGTATATAAAAAGTTCTTTTTATCTTGTAATTATTAAAACTAACGAGGATAACATAGAAAAATAATAATATGTACCTAGAGTTCACCTACTCACCTACTACACTTACACCAACCCAAAAAGAGATCATCCGGACACATTCCATGTCAGGATATTCATGATACAATAAACACGTTATTATTATTTTGAGAGATACAAATTCTGAGAAAAAATGTAGATAAGATAATAATATTGTAATAAGTTTTATAACCTTTGTATTTTACGCCTTTGGATGGTAGGTGCGCACTCAAAATAACTTTGCCTTATTCGAAGCTCTGGAAACATTTTCGTATTAAGAATTACTTATAAAGTTTAAGTTGAAAGTTACTTATAACAATGAATATAAATTTTTAACTACATGTATAATATAATATGCGAACTTCTTATGTATTATATTATCGTATGGCTATAACATTTTCGTTGTCTAATCCTCTTCGTTTCGTTCGTTTTATTTTCACAAAATTCCCACTCAATTTTTTTTATGAAAACATTGTTGCTTTTCACTCTAACGCTAAATTTATCTGTTTTTCTTTCGTACTTCATACTAACCGTATGAAAAGTAAATATTTGATATAGTAATATTATTTTCCAACGTACTCCAACACTTTCATAGACCGTTATATTATGTAGTATTTACACTATATAATATCATCCATAATCATAATAATAAGAACTGACAGTTTTAAATTTGCCGCCATTTTGTACGTCACTTTGTGATTTCAAATTTGACATACATAGTCTAGAGCAGTGTTTCTCAACATTTTTACAGATTAGGACCACTGAAAATATGAGAAACGTTTTGCGGATCGCTAACGCAGAAATAATAAAATATTATATTTTATATCATCATCATCACAGCCTGAATCTATCCACAGCTGGATGAAGGCCTCTCCAAGCTGATTCCACTTCTATCGGTCCTGTGCGTTGCGTAGCCACGTACTTCCACAGAACTTTATCATTTCATCGATCCAGTAACGTATAGTAACATCTGATTGCGGTTGATTTCGTCACGTAAAACCATTAATCTAATTTAAGAACAAAAAGAAAATGCACAAACACTTGCAGGTGCACGGATTTTGAAGGTTTAACACTGGAGAAGGAGAAACACTGGTCTAGATAAGTGATTCCCATTTTTTTGTTGGCGGAATCTTTGAGTCATTTTTAAAAATCTCTTGGAACTCCTACATATGTAATTGGTACAGAAAGGAAAATTATATTAAATTTAATATTTAATATTAAAAAAATATTTCTTTTTGCTGCATTGCGTAAGTACTATTTGGAATTACATTCTGTAGCAGCTGTATGATTCCAATAAGTAGGGATTAGAGCTGTAGTTTGATTGTGCGACATTAAAATGCGGTTGCCAAAAGCTACATCGATGTAGGCGCAAAAATCGCCTCTGCCTTGCTTTCTGATACATATGGCTTGGCAAGACGCAGCCGGGTCGGACATACAAACTTGTTTAATAGGCCATCCATGGACTGAAACCGTATGCGGCTTAGAACCGTGTGCCATACTAAGCTTATCTTTTCTGTTTTTGGAAATATATTTTCACAAACTATATTATAAGCAACTGATACCTGATATGGTATATCCGTTTATACCACACACTTACACTTACAAATTTAGTGAAAATATATTTTCATGAACAAAAATCATAAGTTTAGTATGGCACACAGATCTAAACCGCATACGGTTTCAGTCCATGGAAGGCCTCTAAAAACTGCAACACATCGAATTTGTCAATGTGATTTTGTTAGCATGCACATTACATATAGTATGTAACTTAATATACCTACCACCGCACACAACGTAAGTGCAATATTTTTATTTAAAAATAAATATGATGTTGCATGCAAATTTGTTGCGTTTAACATTTTGTTGTAGATGTACTTTTGCGTTTGATAGAGCAGGCAATCAAAATACACCGGAACCCTGATTACATTAATAGGAAAAGACTTCTGGCTTTTTCAGCAAATTCAATGTTCGTTTGTTATATCTCTAGTTGACAAAATGGACTACCAGCACCTATACCCGAATCACGTCTAGTGTACTCTGAAGTATTATTTTACAGTTTACATCGTATTGTGGTTGGGTGGTTGAACCGCTCGCAAAATTGACACCCGTGCTATCATCATGCCGCTTTCTGCAGGCTTTGCGCATAAGGACTGAGAAGAATGGGGACAGCCAAGAGAAGTGTTCAGCCGGCAGTCGATCAGAAGTAATTGACAGTATGATGATGATAGAGGCTATAATCTCAAATTCACTTCAATTAAATTTACCTAAAATAAAAATTTAGATAGATAATTAAATCATAATAGTATTAGTATCTCAATATTAATCGTTCAAATACATATATAGATCATACATAGGTAATTTTTAAAACACTATATATATCATGACTATGATTCTAAAGGCACCATACTTAATTGCAACAAATTTTAACTAATGGTTCTTAATACTCTATAAAAAGCTTTCCAAATTGAGCTACTGTTGGCGATCGGGTTAGGTTGAGCAAGTGGCTGACATCCATTTCTCGTAAAAAACAAAATCTGTTAATACAAACCTCTACTCTGTGGAGGCCCATATGATCCTATTAGGATTTAGGATTAGGGGAAAAAAAAGATGATAAAGAGCGTACTTCAGTGAATTACTTCGTACTTCGGCAAATAATTTTCAACAGTAGGTGCGACGAAATTTCTCACTCATCGCCTGGACTCGCCAATCGGAGACCGATAGTCGAAGTGTGCGCACGTCGATTTGTTTTGTCATGGCGTCGGATGAAAATATTTTTAAATCGTGTAAAGATGACTAAAAAACTTTACGTATGTACTTAAAAAAGAAAACATGTCAATGAATATACTATTATTATTAGTAATATAACAATAAACATAACATTAAATGGACGCATGTTGGATTTTTATGACAAATTATATTTCGTTCGGCACGCGTCATTTGCACAATCCACGCATCGCCTAGCCACGATCTTTTTAGACCATGCCTCAACTGAAGTTAATGAAGCCTTAAGAATCACGAATGAATTTATTTTTATCTTTTTCCATACTATTAAAAACTCTATTGTCTTACGGTCTAACATTTAAGACATGTATTTTTACGCAAATTTCTTTGTAACAAGTCTATAAATAGATATCAAATTAACTTGCTTTTAACTGGTAACAGAAGATTTTAATCTTTCCATTTACTTGCTGGTTACTTAGCACCCACCTACTTGTAGTGCTATTATAATTTCCCTAAGGCGATAAGTGGAGCACATGAAAACACATAAATACTCATATATATTTGAAACAGCACAAAATTTAATATAAATAAAGCTCTGCTATATATTTTGAAAGTTTTCAATTAAAAGTTTTCAATATACTCAATGAAATCGGCATGCGGTGTTTACTTCGTATTAATTAATTTACAACCTATTTAATCGTTATCATCAGCAGGAATACGACAATCTCAAGAGAAATCTGACTTCTCACTCCAAATGTCTTTGTCAAAAGTGGTGGCTTTCCGGTTCAATATCGGAAGTATACGGCAGGAAACTTCAAGTAGGCTGTGCTACTATTCAGTATCAAAACTGGTTGTGATCTACACCAGTATCCCATTATCAGTATTCAACTTAAAACGTTTTATATTTGGCTCTGGGTGTCAGTTTTGATGCACTTAAAATTAAACAACATCAGTAATAGTTATCTTACACCATCGTAAAAAATACTCAATTTCCCATTCGTCATTATAAGTTTTGGTCTTCTTCAACTCAAACAATTCTCCTACTTAGCAGAGAGCCTACTGCGTGACTGTAATAGAAAACTACGCATCAGTTTAAAGCACACGGATACTTATCTTCTTTCCTCTCACTCATGCGGCAGGCCGTTAGTGATGTAATAATATGATTCATAAAATATGACGAGGTCACGCGGGCTTTTTCATGGATAATTATTTGATAACGACTTTCACGTAAGCTGTGAAAATATAAACGGTATAATATTATACTTCTGCTTCAAAATTTTAATGAAATCATAATACTCGTATTATATTACAACTGAACAATTTTTACATTTTCATGACTCAATTTTAGGGGCCTTGCGATCGACTGGTAGATCGTATATGGAAATCATTGGGGACTTGAACCTGATAACCTCGATAAGCATTCCATGTAACAACTACTAGTTTAAATCGTCGCAATTTAGTAAGATTCCCGTAGCTTAATTGGAAAAGTATACTGAGCGTACTATTAATACCCATCGAGTGTCGTATTTTTTTCTACAAAGTGATTTTTTCTAGTGTGTATATATTACATCCATGAGAACTTTCCAAATTATGTATGTATGTTCGGTACATATTATGTTCATGTTAAAGTTTTTTCATTTATTACTAATTATTACCGTGTTTATAGACGTTGTATCCATATGGCTCTCCTTATATACATTTCATTCTTTTCTGAACAGATAAATACGGATGAATGTAGTTTCCTACCTTATTTATGTGTCTAACAACGATTTGTTCCAAAATACATAATGGTATGTATATTTTG
Source organism: Rhyacophila brunnea (assembly GCF_057557595.1). Taxonomy (NCBI): domain Eukaryota; kingdom Metazoa; phylum Arthropoda; class Insecta; order Trichoptera; family Rhyacophilidae; genus Rhyacophila; species Rhyacophila brunnea. The sequence continues at coordinate 17,682,397 of NW_028232796.1, read as the reverse complement.
ATCGAGATTATTTAGCTATAAATAAAATAGTAAGTATTTAATAACAGCTAAGACCAGGATTATCATTCGTTGACATTTGATACACAAAATATATGTTTATCGTTTATACATATTACCTTTTAGTACAATCGCTTTTCACTAAGCCATTGAGAGTGTTAACCCAATTAAAGTGACCATTTGATATTGTCACAGCTAACATTTTGGTTTACACTTAGTTCTTTGCCAATATTTAACAAAAATGTATTTGGCAAACGTTTGCGGTAGTTTCCATTAGTTATTTTAAATATCAAATAAAATAACTAGGTTAATATCGAAATCTATATAAAAATATGGTTTTAAATCTGTAAAAACACACACGACTTCAAATTTATGTTATTATCATGATTCAATAAAGTAATATTAAATACATCTTTGAAATTTTATTGTAAAAATAACTAATATACTATGGATAACTGAGTTATCATGACGTATCTAATTAGCATTGATGTGCCAAAGTGACCCCCTTAACGGCCCACATGCTCGTCGTAGGTCAAAATTGAGTTTTTATTGTATTTTCAAACCATGATCATGGACACTCCTTAAACGTTGTAGATAATCTATTTATATAATTTTGAAGCCTTATTATCCTTTATATTTATTTTAAACATTTGATGACTGCATAAAGTATTTTTGTTACATAAAATAGTATTCTTTTAAACCTCTCGCTTAATGTTTTAGAATATAGTCATATTTCGGTACATGAATGTGCAGTGGTGTTAAGATTTTTTACATTCATTAATTCTTAATCGCATTTATAAAACCATGAGTATAATTTATGACGAGATAATTTTAGGAAAATATTTACGATAAAAAATTATATTGATAATCTCTGTGATCCCAAATTTGACAAGAATTAGGCATTTTATTATTCAAAAAATCGGCAAGATTAACACAATTGAAGATGATTCTAAAGATACTTATTATAAGCTATGTCTCTGACCATTCAAGTGTGATAAACATCTTATGAATAATGATTGCTTTATAATAATTATTGACCTAAGAATAAGGTAGTGTTTTTTTGAAATACGCCATTTCTTTTGTCATTCCCCAGTGGTTAAGCTACAACATACGGCCGTAGCCATAAATTGACAAACTATAATTGAAGTAGGGAGTAAAATGATATTGATGCGCGTGTTTGAACATCCCCTTGCATAATAAAATTAGTGAAATACACTAAAGCGCGAAATATATTATGATGCATGTCGCGTACTATCACGTGACGTCACAGTAAACTGCCGCTACAGGAAAAAGTGTGTAATGTCGTTTTTTCTTGATGTTTTAAATGTTATCAGACTGATGCTTCCATCCCGTAGCACATTTTGAAACTTTAGACGGACATTGTCACTTTATCATTGCATCGACACCTGCATGACTCAATTTTTTTTTTCATCATTTACTACATGCCTAGACATTTTCGAATCATGTCAAAATCGCGTGTTTTTTGTTTTTAACGGTTGGCAGTATGTATTTTCTATAAGTATGTTGTTTAATATCTATGATATGCGAATTGGGTTCCGTTCAAAATATTATTGAATTTACAGATACTCGTTACTAGGATACTGCATCATTGAATTTACAGAGATCGTGATCGTTCAATATGACGAAACAATAGACTAAATTTGTCGCCGTGACAGCGTGACAGTACGCGACATGCATCTCAATTTAACCACAACTTAATACACAAAAAATCTTACACACACACAATTTACTGAAAATTGGAACATTTACCTCTCAAACTGTACAGGTTTTAGATACGTGGAGAACTTTTGCGGTGAATGGTTTCACCGTCGTGAAATTTCTGCCTGTACGATAACCACTTTAATAACATGTATTACAATACAATCGCCAGGATTTTTTATGTTTCGACTATTTTGTAAATTAATGAAGCCACCGCTACGTCAGATTCATAGAAAAAATTTAATGACTTGTCCACATATGTACATATATTTTCGTAATCATGAAAAATATTGATCACGTATATGATATTGTTGGCTGGAATATGCAATGCAGTTTTTGTATCCAATTACCATTATCGCAAGTGGTTAAAAATATACAGGGTGATATTGTTATAGAAAAAACTTCTAACTATAAGATTGTTCTATAGTAATTATATGAAAAAAAAATGAAAATTTAAAAGACTTGAAAATTTTAGAGTAGAATTATTACAAGATTATTAATTAAACAGGTTGAAGTATTTACAAACCAAAAGAGAGATAATAATCAATCGAAAAACTTCAAACAATAGCGCTTTTCTGGCAATGAAACAAATCCGGTGTCAGAAAGATCGTATGTCCACGTGACAGCGCACTCAAAAATTTCCCGACTGATTACTCAATACCCTTGGGCTCTCATTGCGTTTTCCGCGAAGTATTTTTCGCTTAAGTGCCTTTCGCTTTTGGGTCAGGAAATGAAATATCGATTTTGTAAGTGTGCTCGATTTGATGTCTTTTGTGTAAGTCTAGACATTAAAACGTTTCAAATGTTTTCATAATGAAAATTTGAATTAATACTCACGAACACAGATAATATCAAATACACAACGTTAAAGTGTCATAATACGCTTTATCTGTCTGTAACGTATGAGAGAAAACATGTGTAAAATATGTACGAGAGAGCCAGGCAGAGAGAAGACGTGATAAGGTGAGAGAAAATACGTAAATGAAAATTCTAAATTTGAAAAATAACCTTACATGAAAATAATTGGGTCGTTCAAGAAAATAAATGATAGTTTAAAAATTTTAAAACTAATAATAGTGTGACAGATAATAATTATAGTTACAACATTATACTTATTATAATTATTTTGTGACAGGTTGTCGAAAAGGTATTAAGAAGTAGGTATCATGTAAAATGATATCCATGAAAATGCCAAGTTCTAAAAGGATATGCTCTATTCAAACTGAGGAGATTTCGGGACTGGATAAATCGATATGAAAATGTTAAAAAATCAAGAAAGTGTTTTTTTGATGACAAATTAGTGTGTTATTCAAAACACAATCAAAAAATAGATTCATTTGGATGAGGAAGAACCAACAGCTAAGCGTCGCGTTGCCGCTTGAGAAATGAACGAGTTCAGCGATGGCGTGCTCGGCAAAGCCTTTAATCAAAATAATTTATGTTGCAGAACTAAGCCACATCCAATAATTGTTACAGGTAGCACTGTCAACAGTTCAATTCAATTAAAGAGTTTTGACTATAAAAAGAGAAAGTCATAGTAAGTAGCTGTTTTGATATTTTAGTGTTATGTGATTATATTTCTGACTTATGATTGTTCATCTAAATATTGTAAGCTATGATATTTCGGTTTAGTTAGAAGCCTATATACAAACACACCCACGGTGGCCGCGCGGCTTAAGCGTTGGACTATAACGCCGTGGGCCCCAGGTTCAAATCCTGGGTCTGGCAAGTACCCATATTATTTTTCAATTTGTGTCTGTCAGGGTTTGGACCTAATAGGTTGAGCAAGTGGTTGACATCTATTTCTCGTAAAAAAACAAAATCTGTTAATACAAACCTCTACCCTGTGGAGGCCCATATGATCCTATTAGGATCGGACATGGTCGAAAGAAGAAGAAAAATAATACAAACAATAAATAATATGACACTTGAATTATTATAATGTGTTTTTTTTGGTTTCGGTGCAAATCGACCACAATTTGAACAAGAAATGGTCAATGTGTGTCGTATGACATAATTACATCCATTCATAACAAATTCAGTTGTCATGTTCGCAATATTATATAGTTTTATGGAATTGACGCGATATTTACATTGTAAATTTATTACAATATTAATAGATACACGTTAGTGGAATAAATTAAAGATATGGCGCGAACTGCATCCTTATTTGCAATGTAGGTAGAATTAGTTTTTCATCATCATACGACACATGCGGACACGTGTGGAAACGATAGTAGAATTAGATAACAATGTTGTAAAGATAAACGCGGATTTGTAATATGTACCCTCATTATAATATAGATAAAGTTATTTTTTCAACCATATTACTTTGTAATAACCCGTTACCCAGATGCAGGATTGTTTACGAACACCGTTCTATTCTACAGCTACAGTGTTCGATAGTATGTAGATATATTGTATCTTTTTATGGGTCTAGGACGATTTGGCGCCAGAACAACTGGACGCCACGCAATTCTAAAATAAATAAACGTTTATTACTTATAAGTACTTTAAAAAATATTATATATTATTATTATTATTTATATTTAAATTATTATATTATGATTTAATTTAAGTGAAAATTTAAATGTGCACACGTAAATAATGATTTAATCGTGTATATGTTTAAGTACAACGAAAAAAGAGTTTTTTTATTTTTATATAAAGCTTTAGGCATGGTAATTCTCAATCCGCAATAAAATAAACATTATGTTAAGAGTAAAATGAATTAAAACTACTAAATAGTAAATAGAAACTGATTAAAACTCCTCGCCTACGTTCTATTTATGTGTCTATGACAGTGCGGCATCCAATTGTCCTGGGGTCCAGTTGTCCGATTCCCCTTTTTATATATCTGTTAGTCATATTAATTGAGTAGGTAGGTAGTGAAAATGTGAAAAGCGTTTAATATAATACAATTTATTTAGTAACCATTCCTATTTTTATTTCATTATATGAAAGTCGTTATAAAATTAGTACGTGTGACCTCGTCATATCACTTGATTCATATTATATCACACATGGCTTACCGCAGGAGTAAGATGAATATAAGATGTAAATCTTTGAGTTTTAACCTGCGTAGTTTTCGCATACCGTCGCGCAGTAGTTTCTTTGCATAGTAGTTTATTCAAGTTGAATAATGAGAATGGGGAAGTGTGGTATATTAATGTCAGTTTTGATACAGGCTAGTAGATCATAACCTACTTGAAGTTGGACATGTTTTTGTAAAAATATATTCGGACTATGCAAACAAATTAACAAGATCCACCCCTATCACTTCAACAACCTCTTCGCAAATATACGCATATTATAAACAAACGGTGCGAGTCGGAAGAGTGACGTCATTACAATGTTACATCAAGTCATTATTAATATAAACGTACTCCTAATATGTTAGACAATCAGTTATAAAGCTTATTTTGAATATCAGTTATAAAGAGCTTAATTGAACCACGATATAAATAAACTTGAAATGCTGTCCATTAAAAACGATAAATAATATTTCCATTCAAATATTGAATACACACAAGCAATACTTACATACTTAAAAAATGTATTTAGATAATATACCAAACCACTATGGTATTCATGAATTAATTATGTAGTCTAGTGCGACTGAAAGTTCATTGTTATTGGTCCTATACACTTCACTAACATAACAAAGGTATGAGGAAAAACTAAGGGACAGTTCAAAAAAATTGACTAGATAATAACAAGATGGGCTTAGTCACCCTAGTCCAAAAAGAATACCCACAGAAAAATGCAATATAAGATTTTTTATGCCAATAAATAATGTTAATATTTTTTTAGGTATTATATTGTTGCTCAATTATTGATACACAAGGTTTAAAAATGTACCATTCGTCACCTCGAATGCATAATTATTATCAGAGCGTTGGAGCAGAAGCACGGATCAGTGAAGCAATGGGAGCATCCAAAATTTGTAGTGCTTCACTGCTCCGGATGTTTTTTTTATTATTCAATTTTCGTCCTAAAATCCAATGAAAATATTATATTTGACACTTTGCAACACTGGAATAATTTGAAATATGGCAACGATTCCAAGTTATAAATAATCTCACTTTTTTTCAGACGATTTGCTGTTGGAAATTTTGTTTAATACATATAATTAAACAAATTAAACCTTATTTAAAAACTATTAATTTTTGTATTTTTTAACATTTGTATACATCTTCTTCTTCTTCCACGGCGCTACATCCTGGGGTGGGATTTGGCCTCCTCCACAACCGCTCTCCACTCACTCCGGTCTATCGCCACACTTCTGCTGTTACCGGGTCTTCCTATATGAAGCTAATCCACTTCTGCGGCGTCAGCCCATCTCCTTCTTGGACGGCCTCTGGGTCTCTTCCGTTGGGGACATTTGTATACATATAATACGTAATAAAACTTTTTACCCGGAGCGGAGCAACTCAAAAAAGGGTCCACTCCAACCCTCTGGTTATTATTTTTAAGTAAATCACATTGGCCGGGATCTGATTGATGCGGGTTCGTATCTACCGCAGCAGCAATATTTTTTTCTAATTTGTATATGCGGTATTCTAAATTAATTACGGGTTTATGGTTTTAAGAATTTCGAGGTTCGGTTATGAACAGATCAAAAAGTGAAGTGAATTGTGTATGAGATATTTAGTAATTTAGATACAAAATAATATATTATAACTCATTTTCAACAACATCGAATTTGCGACTCAGTGGCTTTGAGGTATTAGAATCTTTTGTAAGTATTCTAAAAGGAAAAATTTGTATATATTCTGCAAAGTTTAGAGATTGAATTTAAATATATGTGATGTTAGTATAATCGGAAAGTAGAAATCCGGGTGGCAAAGCTTTAAATCGTTTGAAAAAAAAATATGAGACTAGTAAAGAGATACAAAAACTATGAACATTTATAATTATTATTGACGTCAATTCAGATGAATAACCCTCATAAAGAAGGACATATTCTCCAATATTATGTTTAAATACACATAATTTAGGTACAATATAATATTATGATGATCGATATGATTTACGCCCAGCGACGTGAACCATTGATAAGTATTTTCTCTACGACAGATCCTGGGGTAAAATGCCATAAACATACCACTTATTTGTTTACTTCAAGGCAGAATTTGACAATACGCAAAAACTGTATAAAGCATTGTATAAAATGAATATCCCAATAAGCTCTATATGGAAAAGAAAGAAATAGCTGTCTAGGAAATGGGACTCCAAATCAATCAACGGTCAATGAACCATAAATAAAATACAATATGCATATTGAGTAAGGGTCCACCAAGCTAACCAACCACTCATAAATAATGACTACGAATTTTCAAAAGTTTACGAACAGCCAATAAGTTAGTAGAATGATTACTTTGGCAAACAAATCCTACTAAGTTTTCTCTGAATAAAAACCAAAGAAAAGTTATACAAAACCCTAAAACCCTCGTCAGGTCCATATTGACCTATGGATCGGAATGCAGGGTTTTAAAGAAAGATACTGATAAGGTTTTTGGAGCAGTATCCAATGTAAATGGCATGTGGGGAGGAAGGTATAACCACGAACTGTGCCCTATTTAAAAAAAAAACGTAAAGTATTTGTTCACGCATTTTATTCATCTGTGCGGCGCCTACATGTCTGTCATCCAGTTGGTGTCGTCCAGCCAATGTTGTCCGGTGCACACAACCGTAGTATTCTCCCTGAGGTGATATCAGTAACTATGCATAATTTAATATTAGGTCGGTTGACTAGAAAAATTCCTAGATTGGTCTCAGCCCATCAATCCAACCCTGTAGTGTGGTGTCAAATCTTTCAATTTGAATCAGTATACGTGTATTATGTATATCATCTTCAATTATAAATTAGATCATTTGCATAATGCTACATAAATTGAAAACCTTATCTTACCTTATTACGCTGTTCAAATAATGAAACATAACGTTACAATTTATTCAAAACTGTCATCCGAAAATCCTTATTAACAATAACGCACGCCTTTGTTATATATATAATTCGTTATAAATATATAATTTTCTTTATAACGTCGTGTACTTTTAAAACTTTTATTGACGTATATATTATACGTAGGTATATAATAGGGATTTTAATCCCGAATAATATTTTCAACCCCCGGATCTCGCTATTAGTAAAAATATGACATTTTGTCATTTTTTAACGTACATCGGTACACGTAGAGGGATTACCTCATCGCTCGCTCTGACCTCAGTTTGACAGTCAGACTTTTGTGATACTCAAATTTGTTCACAGTGCTTCATACGTTGACTAAAGCAGTAAAGATTCATCGTTTCAATAATATATACATTCGTTGATAAATGTGAGTATTTTACAACCTAAAATACCAATTACACGCAACGATTCAGCGCATCTATTCTATATAAGACTGCCATTTGCAGTTTGTAATTGTTACACTAAGTGCTATGTTTTAACAGCACCTCTCTTGGCTGTAAATTGTAGAGCGAGATAGACAGTTTTGACTGTTTAGACGGCTAAATTATTGTAATTGTTACAATAAGTGCTAATACTTCGATACAAAAATGAAAAACTTTCCTCGATAGTTGCCGATAGCGGCCAATAGCAGTATTGTGTATATCGTCTCTGTTCGACTTTGAAGTTGTTAAAATGTTTCAAATGGTCTATCATGTGAGTTTATTAAGTAATCGTAATAAGGATGACCTTAAAATAAAGACTGTTTATTTATTAAGAAGGTTTCCAGACGTTAAAGTTTGAAATAAGGAACATTTTGGTATAACAAACTCAATACTTATGTCATTTTTTCGAATTAGTGTCTGCCAGAACAGTAACGATATAGTAGATGCGAACGTATTAATTCGATCGTCTCGACGCTTTTTTTGATTGGTTTATTACATACGTTGTAGTTTTAGTGTTAAAAAGTTAACCAACAATACTCATATATTGGTCGACTTGGTTAGTTAAGTTAAATAATTATGACTTTATGCTTGCTTATTTGGTTTTATAAGCAAACGTCAATCTGACAACATTGACAGAAGATAATGTCTTCAAGAAATTTTTCATCTCAATGCATGCATCTTGGTAAAATAGATGAAGAAGTATTTCTACTCCGCCTTTGACTCCACGAAAATATAAATTATATTTCTCCATTGGACTAGACGGTCGGCGTGAGTTCTCGAGTCTATTTATCTATTTATTTCTTTAGTTAAAATAATTCACTATTTATCACAACAATAGTCTCCCGGTACTCTGGATCCCGTCATTACAAACCCTAGTAGATAGAAATATGTGTAATATATTAATATATAAATAAAAAGGCACTTGTAGTACATACAATAGTAGGTGTGTAACATATAATATATGATGGTAGAGCTTTCCCTTTAAGCAGTGAGTGCCGACTAATCAATAATCGGTTCAGGGGCAACCACAAATATCGCCCGTGAAAATTTTACCGAGGCCGAATGGAAAGACATTAGGAATTACTCAATTTCAGCACGTTGAGCTAGCATTAAACTATTATATTATGTGCATCATATTCAACTTTATTTAATTTTAATTATCTAGCTATTAAATCTTTTCAAGAGATTAGTCGTTTGCTTGGTGGTAAATAGGTTTATCATTTAGTATTAAGCATATATAAAAATTGTTATTTTTTTTATTATTATTAAATAATAATGGGCATAATACCGAGGTATGACCCCATGAAACACATAACGTTATATATGACAAAGGTTTTGCTTATATGTAATTAATGTAATGTTATAATAATTATCGTTAACACAGTATGATAAGGGTAGAAAAGAGCTATGTAATGTGAGAAAGAGAAAGTGGGTAAAAGGTTATAAATGTGTAAAGGGGGATGAGAATTTTTATTGGAAAAATCGTGAGGAGTGAAGATAAGTTTAAAAAAAATACGATAATGCTGTAAATATTTATATTTATGTATAGGTACTACATTAAAATATTAATTTTTAAATATAATTAATTCGTTTGCTAAAGAATATTGAAATTACTTTTTTTAAAGGTCAATTTACAATGGCGGATTCTCACATTTACCGTTTGCCTCGATCATCCCTTGTCATCTTGGGCGATCGCCCGATCGTGCAATGTCGCCTTGGATCATTAAATGGAGTTGTGGCCAAAATAGAATTGATTCCTTTTAATTTTTGGCTCATGGCTTAATCGACAATCGGTAGGACGCTCGGAGTAGATGGTAGGCGTGAGAATCTACAAGTGTAATTTGGCCATTACAAAGTTATTGTCATTATCGATTAAATAGTATATAATAGTATCACATAATATGTAAAAGACGCGTCGTTAAAATTATGTGGTAAATAACAAGTAGTAATTAACTCATATATATATATATATATATATATTTATCGACAAGTTTTTCATGTGTTACATATTTATAGTAAATAAGTTGTGTATTCATAAATTTTGGATGACGCAGAGTAGAACTGCGAGTTATATTATTATGTCTCTGAGAACGTTAAAGGTGACAATGGGTTACACTCAAAGTCTCTGTAAAAAATAGGAACATATTGAATCATGACAACAGAACATATTATTAGAGGGCCTAGGACGATTTGGCGCCGGGACAACTGGATGCCACGCAATTCGAAAATAAATAGACGTTAGTTACTTATGGGTACTTTAAAAAAATATTTAATGGTATTATTTATATTTAAATTATTACATTATGAATTAACATAAGTGAGAATTTAAATTTGCACTTGTAAATAATTATTTAATCGTGCATATGTTTAAGTACAACAAAAAAAGAGTTTTTATATTTTTATATAAAGCCTTAGGCGTGGTAATTCTTAATCCGTAATAAATAAAACATTACGTTAAGAGTAAAATGAATTAAAACTACTAAGTAGTAGATAGAAACTGATTAACGTGTTAAAATTATACGTTCTTTTTACGTGTCTACGACAGTGCGGCGTCCAATTGTCCTGGCGTCCAGTTGTCCCGTTCCCTATTATTATCATCTATATAAATATTTTTTATTTAGCTATGAGAAAAACCTACGTATTTTTTATTATTGTTTAGGTATTATAATATATGTTATATTTATAACATAGCTAAGCTAAGTAAAAATAATATTATTATCTCATTTTATTTCTACAGTTCTTAAAACAGACTGTGTAAATAGGTTTTCTTTTTTTTTTACAGATAATCATTTATTGAGATGTTACAATTACTGTTTTTACCATTATCGCTCACTTTATACGACAAACAAAAATAGAAAGCTCAGTTCGAGCATCGAGACTTTTTACGTAATATTTCCAAGCGCGAATTTCAAAATACTAACCGAGAGCTTTTGGGCTTTTCCATTTTTATTTATACCCAGCCATTTGTTGCAGGGTTGTTCTTACGGATAGTCTAGCATTATTTGCACAAGCCCAGAAGCAGGCTTTCGGTACTGCAATGCAGTATAAAATTACTGTAATAGTAAAGATAATGTGAATTCTACGGAATAATATAAAACATTTAAAATGAAAATATATATCATTTAATTGTACACATTTTCTCGCTGTTCTTTAGTTTTACTCTTTTATTTTAACTATATATTGAATCCCCATGCAATCTATGATTTTAATAGAGTCAATAATTTATATGTATTATCAAACAGGATTTTTTTGACTGAATGGTCAATATTATATGACTATTAAAAGTCAGCTTTCCCAATTTCATCCCTTTATTCAGTTGGGTAAAATTTTTAGCTCTGTAGCAATATTGCAGACGCACTATAATATGCTTTAAAACAATGAAAACGCTTTCATATGCGTTCATTGTTCCATTTTATTGAACATATATATCAGTTTTGCAATTTTATGTGTCACATTGTTATATTAAATCGTATTGTGATTGAATTATAAAGTATTGATGTATTTATAACATGAAGAAAATTATTATATTGCCGTATTTTATTGCAAAACAGACATTATAGGTAATATTATTATAATATATAATATCATCAATTATTAGTAAAGTTATTCCAGGAAAATAATTACTATGATTAGTAGGTACACTATACGGTAAATAGATTGATCTGACTACTCGATATATTGGGAAATTTTATATTAAAAGTATTTTTAGCATCATTATAAACTGGGCCGGTTCTAGCAAGTGCGAGGCCCGATTGGAGTACATGCACGAGGCTCCTAGATATGGGCTACGATTATTATTTTCTACTCCAAAAACGCCGCCCTTCCACCATGATTTGCTATCAGTGGAATCATTTAGATCAACAAATAAATACCGATTTCACAACAATTTACAGGACATTTTGATAATACCTACCTGTATCGAAATTACTTACCTACCTAATCAAGGTGATATTTTTCTTGGTTACATGTAAATTGTACGTAAAACATTTCGCCGTGGCACAGTTCGCCGTGAACTTTTTTATCGGAAAGAGATGACCGTATGTATACTATACGGTCTCCAATTTTATTAGATTCAATATGAACATTAATTCAATTTTCATAGCTGATTTTGGAAAAAATCATGAATTCAAGAATGAAAACCTAACCTATCTTAACAAACAATCCAGTATATCGGCTATTTAAAAAAATACTGCTGGCTTCCTGTAAAGTTTAAACCGACAAGAACCGTGTTTAATTTAGACATGAATTTTATGTCAAAACTATACGACCCAAAAAGCCACACGTTTTAAAAGTACCTGTATTTAAATATTATTGATGGTTATTTAAAACCAATTTTAATGTGTCGTTTTATAATTTTTTCGTTTATTTTTTTTCTAACGCCCGAATTCACATAGAGCGCGAGGCCCGATTGGGTCGAAACAATCTAATAGCCCTAAGATCGGGCCTGATCATAAAATGTGAATCAGTTAAGGGAGCCTGCTTCAAGTTACGTTTTCGAGAAAGTTGATAAATTCATCTGGGAGCATTGGCTTCGAATTCGAGAAAGTTTTCGAATTCATCTGGGTTTACACATCACTTCTCAAAACAGATTCAGCCAAAAATTTAATAGAAGAATAATTATACTACGAGTAGCAAACAAAACTTGGTACGAGTTACCAAAATATTTCATAACGAGAGTCATATAAAATAAAACTATAATACTATACAAAGTTCCCACCAGGCTCATACTGACAATATTATATAAGTTGGAAAACTGGGTCGTATTAAAGGAGAGAGGAATCGAGATATCTTTCAACGTGTCCAGAAATTTGTACGTATGTATTTGGTCGCAAGCTGTTGTTTCGGAAATAGATGGCCGTATATTATTGAGATCAATTTCATGTCTGAATCATGTCCGGGGACATAATATTATGTACCTATATAATATATATCATACTTTGGAAAACTGCTTCAGTGACTCATTTTGATTTTTAGAAAAATGCAGTATATCGAAATAGAATTACAACTGGAAATTTTCATATGTATTCTTTTTAAATTATAAGAATTCATAGCAATTGCAAAATATTTTTATACCTAGTGGTTTAATTGATAGCCGAAAATTAATTCTTGTATTGTGACGCATTGACATAATATATGGCAATCATAAATAAGATTTCAGTCTGTTTTGACATAATTTGGTAATATTGTATGTGCGACATTGTGTTGTTTAAGATTGTTTATAATTATTAATCTAAATATTCTAAATTATAATTGTTTTTTTAAATACTATTGGCAACAAATCTCAGGACAAATTTATAATATTTCAAAAATGTGGTGTACCTACATTTAGTATGGAAGAATATAAAATAGAAACGTTAGAAAAGATTAGTGTTAATAATTTATTTTCCAACTTTAATGTAGGTATTATTATTAATATTTATTTTTAGTCCTTTTCAATAGGTAGTAAAAGAGTTTCTTCTACGCTTTTGAGTAGATCCATGTAAAATGATGCAAAAAACTAAAAAAATACTTTATGTTGCAGTGGTGAAGGGTGGAGGTAGGCTGCTAAGGTTTGACATAAATAGTTTACACTACACTTTGTCAGTCAAACATATTTGTTTTCATTGCATTAAGACTACAGTGTGTACATAGTATTTGTAAGTTTTTAAAATTAAACTAAGCCCTGCCTAATCAAAGCCGCCATAGTAGGTATATTATTGTCAAAAATTATTCATTTATTTATAAAATATGTAATATTATGCCATTAAACCATACACAATTTTAGATATTTTATTGATAGAAGAATATTATTTATCGATTACGGTTTGCCTAGGTAGGGCTTAATGAATTAAAAAAAACAAACCGACACCATCCGTAATATGTATTCTTTATTCTTCAACGGAAACGAATAAGTATGACCGGAAAAGTGTGCACTATTTTTGTCGACACGCCCATACCATATCTAAACCATTATGGTTTGGTGAGGCAGGGTTTAATTGAATTTTAAAAACTAACCAGCACCAACTACAAATTATATTCTTAGTTCAATGAAAACAAATAAGTATGACTGATAAAGTACCCTCCAAACCTTTGCCATTGTTATGTTGACGATTTTATTATTTTATGACATTTTCATTAGTTAAATTGATAAAAAATACACAAATTTTTGCGCGCGAAAAGACGAAATATTTTCGCGTTTCCCATATCCAGTATTTTTAATATGAATATTATGTGGGTGTTTCAGACATTTTATTTTAAGCCAGCAGATATGTTTGGGTAACAGACGCGCTGGATTTTAATAAAAAAGTTGGGAAACGGTTTAATAAAACAAAATTATTTTTATGAAAAACATATGCGGGATTATTTGTATTTAAATTGTAAGTAAATAAATAAGCACGCATTCGCACGGCACTAATAAGTTTTAATCATTGTATAAAGATGGATTACAAAGTAAAGTACACAATTTGTAAACACGTATATTGTAATGCGTATTTTTTTATGTACAATACATTTTTTGGCATGACCTACCTTGAAAATTCGTAAGGCGGCGGGTGTGACAATTTTTGTCCACAACTAAGTCGGCTCGCACATTGGAACTCGTTTCGCCTAAAAACGTGTCGAATACGTCGATGTGACGTCATCGTTATTTAACGAAACAACATAACACGTGTTGCCAAATGGAGCTTCGCAAAACAGTTGCATTCGATCGATCTGCGAAGCTCCATTTGGCAACACGTGTTATGTTGTTTCGTTAAATGACGATGACGTCACATCGACGTATTCGATGCGTTTTTAGGCGAGACGAGTTCCAATGTGCAAGCCGACTATCATCCTTCTCGGGCTCCGAGTCGGAGGGTCGAAGTCACAAAGAAACACATGCGAATTGGTCATTCCTATACCGGCTCGCCGATCGCCGCATTGAAATATCAATACGTTTCGAAGGCTACGCGCGACTGTCGCTAGATAGATGTGCGAGGTTGTGTCATGCAACACTGGCCGCCTGTTTTCGGAAAATTTGATTTATGGCGGTAAGGCACACGAGGCGAGTTGTGATGTGCGAGCCGGCTAATGTGCGTGGTGACTGGGAGGTTGATCACCTTTAGCGAGATCCGTCAGTCGCCCTTGTAACGTTTTCATGGTGACATTATTAATGAAATTGTGTACGATTGTGAGCCTACATATGAACATCAATTGGTCAGTTTATCTCGTGTTATTTCGCTAAACGGATTGCACAAAACGAATCCTGATTTATAAATTGTATCATTAATGAGATCAAGCTTTTTTGCTATCAATGATGAGTTTCGTCGTTTCATGAAACATTGGAATCTAAGGATTTGGATTAAATCGTTAACACTGACTAGACTGAATTACGAAGAACGCGTATATTTAAACGGCTACAAATGTGTGACTCAATTCAGACGTGAAAAAGTTCAAGCAGGTGGGGGTTGCTATTTACGACAGGGGTGACTTGATTTAGAATGTAAACAATAAATGCTACGTGAAATTTTTATGATTGTCTAACCTTATTTTTTAAAACAAAAAAACGTATTCTATGCATGAAGCTTTTTTAAAAACTATAAGGAAGTGAATTTTTGTATATGTACCAGAACCTCATTTTATTAACAAAGGATAAATGGCATTTAAATTTGAACTTGGAGCATCTTAGAAAGAATTTTCTAAAACCCCAGTTATGAATCCTGTGTATTAGAATTACGGATTTTATTTCCAAGATTATTTTAACCATTTTTTAGTTGGTGCTTTTTAGGAATCGACAAAATTTTACAGGAGACGCTTCATTTCGTATTCTTAAATGTTATTTATTTTATTGTGAAACAAAAATAAAAATTGTGGACGTTTGTCAAATCTTGACGTACCTACTTCGAGTAACTAAAGTTTTTTGTCTATGATGCAGGTAGAATAAACCTTATGTCATAATGTCTATTGGTTTTTGTTGGATGTATTTGTTGCAGGAAATGGCAAAAATGATGTCATTCTCTGCTTTCTGGTTTAATAAATACTATGTGAAATATATTAAAAAGTAAATTACAATTTTATTGTTTAGTAGGTAATATAATATCGACTAATAAAAAGCAAAAGGATTTAACCCACAAAAATAAAATTATAGATGAGGTACAATAACGTTTTTTTATGGTTTCCAGTCAAAGTAAAATCATAGAATAGACATTAACTTGAAGTGCATGATAATTAATCATTTGATATTTTATTTTCCCAATCTATTAATTATTATGATAATAATTATTTAATTGAAAAATAAATAAAAATATTGTAAAGCTTTTTCCCCTACATCACTTTTTAAAAATACAATCTAAGCTTAGAATCATAATTCGGCATCTGCAGGTTACATACAACGTGTATTTAGTCAGTTTTGAAAAACTGAGAGTTCAATCCTTTTTCCATTCTACAATCGATATTTATATTAAAATTTATTATTCATTTAGTATACGAACTCATAAAACCTTCGAAGGCTTCTAAATACTATCCACAGAGTGTATACGCCGAAGCCACTGGGTGATAGAATGATCTGGGTAAACGAAAGAAGACTGGAAAGCGATAGGGATTCTTGGAGGCGCTGTTTAGTGTTCATACGCTCCATCAAAATACAATGTACGTTTTTTGGAAATCTGATTTACATTTGTACATTGTATTCCAAGTTTATTTTTAATTAACAAAATATTTCTTTTTAGTATTTTTAGATACGTGTTAATTACTTAAAATAAAAATGATCGTTAAAATGTATTAATTGGTGTTTTAAAATTTTATCGCAAAACAATTACGACCACCCTTGGCTAAAAGAAATACTACCAATATTTGGAATTTAAGAGAAAAGCATAAACACGTGTCCATATATAATTCAATAATATTATATCTACTATAAAACTACAATGTTTTATGTAAATGCTCAACTTTCAAGGTTTTCCAACGTTATACTATCTATCCTATCTACCTTTAAATTTTTACTGTTATTACTAAGGCGATGTCGTAAATATAAAAATATATGTTTTGAATATCGAAAAATATATATAGTATATCGATAAAATGCGAGTATTTCTCATAAGGGAAAAAAGTTTCAGAGCCTATTGCTTTTCCTGCGTAAAAATGTGAGAAGAACATAAAATATACAGGGTAGTAGTGCATAAAATTGATGGCTATATTGGCTATACGTTGAAATAAAGTAATATATTGGGAAAGGCCTTAGGAGCCGTATTAGAAGATGGCCAGTATGTCACCAATCTAGGGATAATGGAATTAAGAAATATATCCGGGCTCGCAATCCTTGTTTGAAACTCAAATTCGGTTTCAGATGGCAAAAGGGCCTATCTGTCAATTTTGCGAATATTGAGGAGAGCAAAAATAAGATTTCAATTATTTAGTAAACAAAATATTTGAGTGATATACACAATAGTAAAGTACTATGTAACCTGGTTGGGTATTGTATCTTTAGTTTGTAGTAAATTTGCTCTTTTGCCATCAAAATGGTTTTCCTAATGTATCAAATTTAATGTCTCATTTTTCCCGACTGGTAGTAAAAATATTTTTTTTCTGATTTTACCGAGGCTTTGACTGCGACTCCCTGTCATATCGCCTCTTCTCTTCTAGAAGGGGATCCGTCGATCAGGTCCTCACTTCTATTCTGTTAAATAACTTTACAATTTTGCCTAGATCTTCCGTCTTACCCACCGCCAGGACACCCTTCAATTCGTCGAAATTCTATCTAGATATCCGCAATTCGCAGCTGTACTCTGTGAAGTTCATATTTAGGGCATTGTAGTGCTATATGTACAATGACCTCTAAAACATGACATTCATCGCAGAGTTGCGATTCGCTTCTTCCCACGAGGACATCAAATCTTTTGCCCATTATGTGCCCTATTCTTAGCCTCAGTATTAACTTAAGTTCAGTAAAAATATTATATTTATCATTATTGTAATAATTACTATTTAAATAAAGACATTTTCAAGGTACAGTTTATAATAAATTGTAAAAAATCCTCGCTTTCAATTACATGTCTTCTAGCTGACGTTTCCTTTTGCTATATTGAAGATTAATGTATTTAACAACTTTTGTGGAAGAAATTTTGAAAATATAAAAAAATACAAATGGGCCATTTGCTACCTGACAACCGCAATGTTGAAGACATCTACGGCAGATTGCCAGGATGATTGCAGATGTTTCTTGGCAACCAAGACCCAAAATAGAGTGTAGTTACAATAATGTTACTGATAATAATCAAAGAATTTGAATCTTTTTTCAGATTAAGCTCATAATATTTTGTCAATAAAAATCACTGAAGCAAGTTATAGTTCGACGTAGGTGCTATTTTTGTATGCCTGCCTGCGGCTTGTATGAAAATTAGTAATTCTAAACGTTAAAGCAGTCTTTTTTGTCATCACTTTCATAGTTTAAACAGGGAGCGGCACGTCATCCTGAACTTTTTATTACATATGGCAGACGCGTAGTCACCCGAGACCTTCTGAAGACTATGGCAAACGAGGCCGGAAGAGGTGCACTTTTTAATTTCTATATTAATGTAAAAAAAAAACAAGAATCAAAATAATAAACGGTGACATTTAAAAATGATACATGCCTTTCAGATCCAGTAATTGCAGTCATATAAGTTAAGTATTTGCTCAGAAAATCAATCCTATGCCACTTTTCTTTTTCTACAGTAAAAATGCGGGTATACATCAGAGTTTTTAGTTCGCATCATAAGGTGGTGTCATCATATGGTGGTATCATAGGGTCTCGCCCTAGGGGCGGCTGGTTATATGAAAGTATCGTGAAGCAGGCAAGTATGGTGAAAAAGTATGGCGAGGCAAGCTGGTAATCAATTTGCGGCAAAATTTCCACGTTAACATTATATTATATGGTTACGTTATAATGACCAAAGTAAATACCTCCGTGATACCCTGCATTTTTTTTTATCGCGTCGCTATTTCTCGTAAGATGTCGGCTATTGTTGGCCTGCTTCATTCAGTTGTATGAGAAAGCCGATTCCTTGCCCCTCATTTTATTTAATACCTCTATGGTTTCGCCGAATTTAAATTAGCAATACCCGATCCGGGTAGACGAATTGTTTGCAATAAGGCATTTTTCTCAGCCGGCACAAATTTTCTTTGACTTGCCATCAAGTCGAGTAGCATGCAAGCCCTTAAAAACCTCGATAGTAAATGCGAAAATGTGATAGAAAAGTCATCTAGAGAAAAATGAATTTAAGAAGGTTTTTTTTCAATATCATTGGTAATAATGTCACTTTAAAATAGAAAAAGTTTAACATAATCTATAAATACCAAAGATGTAATGTATCGTATGCCCAAAAATAACTTTCAAGAAACGCAATTGAACACTTTTTAGCTACCTACTTTATGTGTTTGGAGTTTTTTCTTGTAGGAGTTTCAAGTTTATGTTATGAATAAACCCATAACGTAATTTGGATCTGAAAGATATAAGACTTTATGTACATTTCCTACCTACAAAGTCGTACATACGATACACTTTGAGATTTGGATATATTATTTCACTGAATGCTTTTCAGTCATGGCATACTAAATATTAATGAGACTTAAACGAGTAGTTAGTTTTAATAATGACAAGCAAACTTACATAGTATGTTAAGTAATAAATTCGTAATGCTGTTAAAACTTAAATAAATTTACATAATAATGTCGTTTTGCACTATTATAATAAAAAGGTTATATCACGATATAAATGTCAAAAACATTTTTTTGAAGTTCTTCTTAATGCAAGGCACGCACGAAAAATATTTGTCAATCGATAACGACCGCAAATTGATAAAACTACAGCAACCTTGCTTCATAATGTACGGTTACGACCGCAAAATTGTGTTCATGTAAATTTCACGCCTAAATACCACTTTTTTTTGTTATACACTTTTACGAACTTTTGCATACCAGATTGTTTTTCTCAGCTTTCTAGTCATCTGTCAAAAATCATATCGAAGACGGTTTAAACGTTTTTATTGATCCCTTAAGCGCCGGCTAGACGCTCATGATTAACAATAAGCTTACCTGTGCAAACCGGTTTGTATCGGGAAGCCCGTGTGCATGGACGGGAAAACTGAAGCTCGCGCAAACTGAAAAGCGCTGTAAAAGTGATACCACGCTAGTTTAGTCGGCACAATATAAACAAATCACAAGCGAGCGATGCTTTTGGGGAGGAGGAGACATTAAACACACGTCATATCTATAACTTACCATGTACATAATATATTAATATTATTTAACTAAACTAATGAAATGACACCACAATATTCGCTTCCTTCACAATATTGTAAATTTCAAATTCTCGATTCTCTGAATAGGAATATCTCCATTTTACTAATGAATATTACATTACTAATAAATAAATTATTATTATTATTTCATTTCAGTACCTAGTTATTTGGAGATGAAGTGGTAATGGGGTGGACATATTGCTCAGCGAGTAGATAACCATTGGATAAATGCTGTCATACAGCGGTACCCAAGGTCCACTAAACACCCACAGGGACGCGCTAAAACCCGCTGGATAGACGAGCCCATAAAGTCCGGTGGATGTACGTGGCCATGGCTCCCATACCCTGAAACGGCACCCCAGGCTATGATATTTGGCGGACCCCCCTACGCTAAGGTTAAAGGTAGTGTGACGCTCTATAGTAGCGTTTTCAAAATGGTGTTCACGGTAAAATTAAGGCTCTTTAGTATATTTTTTGTATTTTAAATACCTCCATCCACTTGAATTATGGAGTTGTCGGGTATCAACACACAATTAAAAATTATATGAATAATATTGAATAAAAATAGCGCCTATTAAAGCAAAATTTGTGATGTGTGTTTATCTCACGTAACTGGTCGATTTGCCACGCCGGGCCCTCCCTGATCCCGGCCCCCCAGGCTAGAGCCCTGTCAGCCCCCCTTTGTGGGTGCCATGTACGTGGCAGCAAAGAGCTAGAGACCGAGGAGAGTAGAGAGAGCTAGTGGAGGCCTTCATATAGCAGTGGATCGACCCAGGCTGATGACAATGATTTCCTTTAGTTATGTGTGTTTATTATGGTTGTATTCAGTACGTACCTAAATTATATCAATTGTGTATCGTCACCTCAATAGTACAGTACAACTAGATAACTCTGATTTGGTCATTGTTGGGAAAATGAAATTTAAACTTTATTTGATTAACATAATCCTAGGCTGTACAATTAACATAGAAAAATGTGCTTGTCTAATTGGGAATAATTAAATAATGTTCAATTGTATGAAAAAATATTGTAGATATATTATTTTATTTATTTAATGCATTTATGATTTTAAAGTTATCTAATATTTTCAAACACAAAATTAATACAGTTCCCATTAACTTCTGACTTACGTAATTTTATCATTTTGTAGATAAGAAAATGTGGAATCATAGGGTCGTATGCATGAGATTCCCAAAAACCTTATAGGCTATATACTGCACGTTTGTATGCATGAATACAAACGTAATTCGTTGTTTAATGTGACGTCATCATGTGTCATGGTGTCCGTATAATGGCAACCTTATAAAATTTCATTCCCCGATCAATAATTCAAAATTTTGAAATTGTAAATGTGTCTGAAAGTGTGCGAACGGTACCATATAAATTTAATAATTATTATTAACTTTAAATAATTTATCAGTTATTTTATCACATTTATTTTATAATTCTACTGTACGAAAGGATTAAGTATTGTCAGTAAATATTTCCATTTGGTGGCAATACTGAATACATACATATTATTATGACTAACTTCACTTCAATTATGAGATGTCAAAACAGAATAAGGATAAATGACAGAAATGCAAATGGATTTAGATAATAATATGTAATGATCTCTGTATAATATTATCATTTATACCAATCACCATATATTATGGCACTTTTGATGTTTCCAGTGTATTTGAGAGTTGTGCCTTGTTTATTACAGTTATCTTACAATAATTAACTAGGTAGGTAGGTACCATAATATTTTGAAGAATACAGAATGCTTCCAATTGAATAGGTATTTTAATGCCAGATACAGCAGTAGGTACCTATTTTTGCGGTCGTTTAGCGGAGATAATTTATCGTAATCTTACGTAAATCCATCTTATCTATCCATGAGAAATATTGCAAGCGAAATAGTTACAAGGCATTGCATCAGATACCTACCTACTATCTAGATTATAGACTAGGGATCAAAATTGTACGTATTTTGTAAACAGCACGACTAGGAACTGTTTTAAAGTTCGCAAATGTTTTACAAAATGAACAATGGCCTCAAGCAAACGTTTGTTATAATGAATGCATTATTAAAATTACATTTGAAAGTGACAGATGAAGCAGCCATTTTTAATGGCGTGTGATGTTAGATTGCTTACGTCACAAACAGTGCTATACGCTATATGATGGAAAATCAGTTAAATAACTTATAAAGAATTTGTCAATCTCATACATACGGCCCATATTCAATAACTATCTCAAAAACAGTGATAATCATGTTATCTAGTTATAGTATTGAGGTGATATATATGAATTATTATAATTCCATCACTAGATGTCTCTAATACCTACCAATTAGATTTCACCATAAAGCAGTCTCAAATATTAATCAAAGATTTGATTATTAAAATTTGCTTACATCCAACAAGATTAAACAAAGTTTCTTGTTATTAAGAACGTCAACAATTTTCAAATTCACTGAGAAATGTGTATTTACGCGAAGATAATCGTTGTAAAACTTCTGTTTTCAAAGTATATTAGCGATACTGTCAGAAACTTATGTATTTTAAAACAAAGTTATCAAAATAGAAAGGTGTAGAGTCGTCAGCATCGACTTAACTACAACGCTAAATATAATAATATACACTGACGTAGGCGTGTTCAAAATACGAACTGCGGACGTATTCTTATTTATTTTTTTAATTTGTAAATACGCAAAACGTATTTATTTACAATAATGTTATGTTATGATGCTCATCACTCACGATCAATGACCGCGCCTTCGCAAAATTCGAAGAATTAATATCATATATTCTGTCACGCGTCACTCACCAAAATGACATCGGCCCAAAAATTAGTACAGGTAAGATTACATGTAAAGTAAATTAACATTTTCTTTCGTAAGCGGAGAGTATGAGGCTTCATAGAATGGAGGTTATATTAACAGACTTCATTATCGTCATCAGCGGGGATCGATCCAATACTGAATGAAGGGGTGACAGGAAAATAGCCCCTTGGACAAAATACCCCAGACATAACCCCTGTATATAAAAATCTCAGACGAATAATAACATTGAAATGTTGGTAGATTAAATAAAACATGATAATTAATAAGTAAATAAAATAATGAAGAAAATGGATTAGAAGTTTATGAATTTGTGCTACACTATCTTGGCTTAAATTAATTGTACTATCCATATTTTTTTATTTTGTTAAATATTTTTTTTTCTTTTATTTTGTTATATCAATGAAATTTTATTTAAAGAGTTTCTAAGCCGGCTCGCACATCACAACTCGCCTTGTGTGCCTGACGGACATACATCAAAACTTCCGAGACCCGCCGGCGAATGTTGCATGATACAACCCCGCACATCTGCCTAGCGACTTTGACATTCGACATTCGCCGCGCATCGCCGCTGCCGCATTCGCGCATTCGCGCGTACCCCGAAACGTCAAATTATTATACTCTAGCTAGACAACGCATTGTGCAAATATGTCATGAGACGCGGAAACAGCGATTATTATGTATTGGTACCGCAGAAATTTAAGTAGAAGGCGAAAATATTGGATTCATCCGTCAATTAGGCATATATCGATATACAGTGCATCGTTTATCGCAGCAGTATTCTCTCGTCTGCCATTTTTGTCGATGTACGGGGAAACGTCAAACGCAGCGTCAGTCCGGAGAGAAATGGTCGTATGTGCGGCTGTGCGCATGCGCGGAGTCGATATTGGTCGATATCGACTTGCAGGCTCTGCCACAATGCAACTCGACGCATGCGTCAGCAACATATTTTTTTCAAGCGTCGCAGTTGCATCGGCCAATCTGCGAAGCTCCATTTGATAACGTTTGTTTCTTGGTTTATGATGACGTCACATCGACGAATTCGTCATAAGACGCATGCGGCGAGTTCTGATGTGCGAGCCCTCTTATGTGTACGGGGTTTATTGACTGGTGGGTTTTTGATACAAGGGGTTATTGATGTAATCTTATTGTCCGAGGGGACAAATCGTTTTAAAACCCTCCCTTAGCTCCTTCCTCCACCCCTTTCGTTATTTACCACCTTAGTTCTTCGCTGCCACTTATATAGGCCGAACTTTATGAGTTCAGCGATCCAGCTAGTTTTAGGGCATACATGTGCCATTGTCATTTTATCAGCGTGGCGACCTGTATTACATCGACTAATACTGTCTAATGCACGTATAAATGGGGTATTACTAATATACACCAGTTTCCACTGCAAAACTGTCAATGGGTCTGATGGCCTGCTGTAGTGCTAAGAAGAGTAATTATTTGATTTTCGGGGCGCTGATTTAGTATTAAAATAAACTTCTGGAATACAAATATTATTGTCGATTTCCGGAGGATTGTTCGACATAACATTTATGAACGTAAAAAATAGGATAAGTACTATATTGATAACAATCTTAGAAATAGAGACCATCAGTTGTTTATTCTCCCAAGGTGCAGAGCCAACCTGCCACTGGTAATGCCAATTGGGAGAGCGTTAACTATGTTCAACGAAATTGCTTCGGGTGTTGATATATTCCACCTACGTGAGAATGAGTTTAGGTGAATGTCGTTTTATAAATTCTTAAAATAGGGTATGCTTAACTCATCCCGTGTACTTCCTTGTACCTATCTAATTTATCTACTGATATATCTCTTTTTTATGTAATACTGTTATGTTTATATATCTTTGTTTCTAAATGTCATGTTGTGAACGTCTTAAACTTATAATTTGTAATGTCCACAATATGTTAAAAAAAAAAAAAAATTGAAATTGAAATTATTTGAAAACACATATGGTATGTTATAATTGATAAGTATTCTCACCGTAAACGAGAGATACAACATTCGTCTCGGCAAGTGACATGCTATAAAAATTTCACTATAATTGTTGATTTATATATTAATTATCTGAGTGCTTTTAAATATTGATTGTAAAAATAGTTGGCCATTTCTGATACATCAATCGCAGCTGGCTTTATATGTCAAAACAAATTTAGAAGTTTGTGTGATTATTTACGAACGGGTTACAGCATCAGATTCTACAATAGTAAAATTAGTGTACATATTTAAAATCTTCCACGTGACAGGTATTATTTTATATACACGAAAGATTATAATTGAGAAACATGTCTTCACTATTATAGTTATTATTTCTGCGTTAAAGGGGAGAGGTACGCCAGCAGAGGCACCTAGCGGAAAAATACGAAGCTTGTAATTTGAGACATTTTTTTGATAATATTTACAAATTCAACTGTATTAATTAATAAATATATATATCTGAAAGCATTAAAAAGAATTTTTTTAAGTCATTTATAAACTTACAATTGTAAAGAAATGTAATAAAATGTAAATTTGTTGCAGGGTCACATCTTATTATTACATTATATTATTTAATCGTCATATTTATTATTAAAATTTAGTTTATTAAGTTTTCTGTTTTGACAGAGATTTTTGACTAATTCATAGTTTTAATATTTTTTTATATTTGTTTTAAAAAACATCGATTTTTATAAAAATATGAATGTGTAAAACTTGAAATCCTTTTTATTTATATGACATCTTATTTAGGTATAGTCCCAATATTGAAGCTTGGTTTGATATAAATAAAAAGGATTTGAAGTTATATGGTTATATTTATTAATTAATACAGTTGAAATTATAAATTATCAAAAAAATGTCTCTAATTGCAACCTTCGTATTTTTCCGCTAGGTGCCTCTGGTGGTATAAGCATACCCCTTAAAAGAGTAGTTTTTCATTTATGGGTCGTCACATTTTAGACGGGGGTCTGTAGTATTATAATGATTATGACGAAGGACCTCATATGTTATAGAAAATGTGTTGTCACAAAAGTCAACAAAATATACAATTTTTTTGGATAAATATTATATAAATATATAAAAATTGTTATTTTGCATTGAATTTGTTTTATTACAAATGAAGATGTGAGTTCAAAAATGTATTTATTTATGTTATTTAAGCAGGGGGTAAATGGTTTGATAATGAATTGTGACGATATGAGTAGGAGGATTCAAAAATAGCTAAATTTGTATGACATCATTAAATTTATGGACGAACCCTTACGTTAAATTAGAATCAGAGTAACAATCTGTAGTCCAAAATATTTTTAAATAGTAATAAAAAAATAATCGATGTATTTTTTTACTAAGTGAATTTAATATATTTTCCATTATCTGTCGTCTTCAAAAAGCTGAACTTGTTGGCAATTCAGAAAAGTAATTTTTCTCTAACAATAAATTAAAAATTCGGTGAATATGTACGGGGATGAAGAAAAGCGAGATAAATATTATTTTTTTGAAACATTCTAAAAAGGTAGGTAGGTACTTGAGGTAAATTATAATTTTTGCCTCAACGCAAAGCTTACGGGCCTCCGTAGAGTGTAGGTTATATTTACAGTAATTATTATACTACAGCAAGTATTGAGGAGTAGTTAGAAGCTCAAAACGTTCGAATCTTGCCCCAGTAGTTTTAAAACTTTTTTGATTCACGAGACCTATATTGTATAACATATGTTGATGGTGCTTTAATATACCGATTAATACGACACGTGAGCGTGTGCGTGTGTACACGATTTTTAACATCTTGCAATCAAACTAGATACAACTACTTTTATAGTACTCGTACGTGCTGCGTTTAGGTTTAAACGATATTTGGTTGGTTCAATTACAAGTATATATAATATATCGTTGTATGCAGGGGTTGGAGCGGACTCTTTTTTGAGTTGCTTTAGCTTCAGCTCTGCTCCATGATTTAATACTCGCTCCAGCTCCGCTCCGGGTAAAAGGTATTATATGTATGCAAAATGTTAAATTTAATAATAAGTAGTTTTGAAATAAGGTTTATTAGTCATCCTTTTCATTATTAATTATATTGAAAAATTTCGACAGCAAATCGTTTTTCATTATCTTTTATCAAAAAAGTATTACTCGGCAAATGTTGCCGTATTTCAAATAATTCCAGTGTTCAAAGTATCAAATATAATAATTTATTATTGGATTTTAGGATGAAAATTTAATAAAAAAAAATATTCGGAGCAGTGGAGCACTAAAATGTTCGGTGATCTAGCTCCGCTTCTGCTCCATATAAAATCCCATTGCACCACTGTTCCGTGCTCCTACTCCGAGCTTCGCTCCAAAGCTCCGATTACAACAGAACTACTACCGAAAACGCAGTGAGATGTAATAAATTGAACCAGAATTTATAAAGCGCTCGGTGACAAGTGACAACGATATGAGTTAGAGTAAGATTAAAATAAACTGAAACAGCGTTGGCGAACCTTTTTACGTAGGCGTGCCAACATTTCCCAAATAATATTTTTCGACTGTCTGACGTGCCAAGAAGCTTATGATGGCGAAAAAAAGGTTTTCTAAAAAAATAGTTTTTAAGAATTCTATTAAAAAAGTTTAAAAATTACAATTAAGTTCTTGATATTCTATCTTTCATCGTATTTCTAGCCGAAAGCATATCTTATATTCTTTGATTTTTTTTCCTTGTTTTCAAATTATTAAAAGAGATCGTGGAAGGATTTAAACCACTCTTATTTCATATTATATTCTCTATCACTGAACGGTTTTCCATTTTCAATTTTTAGTTTGAGACAAAATAACAAGCATTCGTTATATTTGAATGACTGCCGATAATTAATTTCACAAAGTTTGTTGATAGAATATTTGTATTTTTAATTCCCCGATCCTAAGGACAGACCTATGAAATTGTATCTATATTTACATTAAACGTAATGATTATTCTTGAAAACGATTTGCCTGCAATTTTTAATACAATGCAATTTGTCTTTTATGCATGAATTTCGTCGTTACCGTTTGCGCATCGATTGGTGAACATAATATGAAAAACCGAAGAAAATACGCACGGCTATGTCGTTATTATATTTAAATGTTACATAAGTAAGTACTTATATATTTATTTGTAAAATCTTTTTATATAAAAAAACATATTTAAAATATATTTGAAATAATAATTTCTTTTCTCTTAATAATGATACATTCGCGTGCCATGAAAAATCATTTCACGTGCCATAGGTTCGCCATCCCTGAACTAGAACGTATGTGTCAAAGTCACTACAGTGAAATTACTTTTTTTTATAGGTAATGAGGCAAATATTGCCTAATAAAATAATATTTCGAGATTTTCTATCCCGAATCTTGAGAATTGAAATTTTTAACATTCCGGGAAATCCCGGATCTCGAGAATCTTTTCTTGGGATTCGGGATTTCTTTATTATCAAATATTAATTGAAAAAACGATTTTCTATATGAAAAAAGTGGACAGAAAACACAAACCGTTCAAAGACTGGCATTTAATACAAATAAGCCAACGTCGACTCAAAATGAGCGCAATTTTTGCAACATCAGGGTATTTTGTGTCTCAAAAGCGTACGAGATTGTCAGAAGCAGTGATTGACAGTCTATTTTTTTTAAATTCTATTTTAATAAGTAAAGTTTTGAACTATTTTTGTTTTCTTATTTCTATTTTGTTTGTCTAACATAAATAAAAAACATATTTTTTTGGAATTTGTCTGTTTTTACACTAATTTTAGGATTTTTACAGGTTTTTTTAAAAATTCCCGAGAATATTGAGAATTCTCGAGAATTCTTTTCTGAAAATCCCGAATCTCGGGAATTAAAAGTTTCATCATTTCGGGAAATCCTGAATCTCGAGATTGAGATTTTTTCGGGAAATACCCAACTCTACCTGTGCTGTATCGAAGTTTAGAAACCAAACTGCGACAAAAAATGTAGACGATATTATATATTTTTAAAATACATTAAACCATCAAATATGCAGACATCATTGGTTATCCAAATTATCGATTAACTGGTTTGCATTACGATTATCAGTTGCATATGATTTGTAAGAATAATAATTTAAAAAAAAACATAACATATAAAGTTTTTTATCATTATCAGTATGAATATTTGAAATTCTATTTTAAGTAATATTCTAAGTCATTTTATAAATTTGTATTAATAGATACACTCATAAAACAGGCAAATCTAGTAGGAAAATGTGGCTTCTTTTTATATTTAATCTAAGGTTCGTACTAATAATTTGTCCCATAATTTTCAAACCAAAGAAACTTTAATGTAAAAATAGAAGTTGAAGACAATTTTCATGTAAATTATTTTTAATCTGTCTTTTAATATATTATGAAACAGTAAAATGTGATATTTTATTGATCTGATTTTGTATGTCTACCTCTAAAAAAACTTACATGGATTACGTGACAGTTTTATTAAGACTAATAAAATTTATACATATTACGTTTTGCATTAAATTTAGTAAAAAAATTATTTGCGATGAAGATATTTTGTATTTAAATATAACTGGTTAATGAGTTTTTCAGTAAATATTTCATATTATATTTTTAAACTGGGTGTTGTAAACAGATTGAATATAAAATTTTGATTCTTATTAAGTATACCGGGAG
Source organism: Rhyacophila brunnea (assembly GCF_057557595.1). Taxonomy (NCBI): domain Eukaryota; kingdom Metazoa; phylum Arthropoda; class Insecta; order Trichoptera; family Rhyacophilidae; genus Rhyacophila; species Rhyacophila brunnea. Next base: position 17,652,590 of record NW_028232796.1, on the reverse strand, counting down.
TTCACAATTTGGCTTTCATAAAAGTATTTTATTATTTGGGATCGTCTCTCTGCATTAGCCAGTCTCGAGTCCTGAACATAGAACATCTTCAACAGACTGATCTTGCGACCATTTGGTAAAGTAATGGATATCTGAATACAGGGCTTGGAACTACAGTAAAATTTAAGGAATGGATGATCTGTTTTCTTGCAAGACTTAACTGAGGAAAATGGTGTGGCATTTACCAACGTCTCGAGCGACATCATGCAGCCATTGAATACACGAAAACAAGATTATTTTTTTTTATTCTCATTAAAGAAAATTGTAGTAGTTGTAATATAATTATAATATATATAAACTACCGTATTGAAAGCAAATATGCTCAGCGTACGTCAAAATGAAGATTTTATGCTATTTTCAGAGCACAACCCTGGACATTCCTTAAATGTTGTGGATAATCTATTTATATAATTTTGAAGCCTTATTATCCTTTATATATATTTTAAACATTTGATGACTGCATAAAGTATTTTTATTACATAAATAGTATTCTTTTAAACCTCTCGCTCTAATTTTTTTAGAATATAGTCATATTTCAGTACGTCCATGTGAAGTGGTGTTAAGATTTTTTTATATTTATTAATTTTTAAAAGCATTTATAAAACCATAAGTAAAATTTATGTCAATATTATTATAGTGAAATATTTACGATAAAAAATTATATTGATAATCTCTGTGATACCAAATTTGACAAGAATTAGGCATTTTAATATTCTAAAAATGGGCAAGATTTACACATTTGAAAATAATTCTAAAGATACTGATTATAAGCTATGTCTTTGAACATTCAAATGTGATAAACATTCTACGAATAATGTTTGCTTTATAATAATTATTGACCTAAGAATAAGGATAATAAGGCTTCAAAAGTATGTAAATAGATTATCTACAACGTTTAAGGAATGTCCAGGGTTGTGCTCTGAAAATAGCATAAATTCTTCATTTTGACGTACGCTGAGCATGTCCTCCCTTAATGTATTTTCACATGTTAAATGAAACTGCTTAATTAAGAAACTCAGATTTTGATTAAAGTAATATACATACTTACATCAATCAGACATTATATAAGAGAGTTTGGATGATGGCTGGATGATGGTCTCTTCTTGTTGTCTCTATAAGTCTATAACATTAGATGTGCTCTACCAACTAGATTACAGAGGGTGAATACTCACTTCCGTTAAACTTAATTATTTATTCCATTCAGTGGTATCTTATTTTAATGTATTTTGACATATTATTATATGGAGTACCACCGGATCATGTATTTTATCCAGAGACAATTTGTTTTTCGATGCTTTATTATAAATGTTGAATGCTAAAAGATTACTTAAAATTATCAATCAATTTGATTTCAGTTTGAGAACTGTTAGTTATGGAATATTTTCAAAACTAAAGTGTAATATTGTTGTAATAAAAAAATCAATATACAGAGTCGGATTATCCCAGAGGCAGACAAGGCCATGGCTGCTAGATATCAGACCTCTGAAACCCCACCACAAAAAATCTTAAGTAAATGTGTATTTTTCATCAACTAAAGTCCTCCAACAAAACGTGTCAAAATTATAATTTTATAATTAAATTATTACCTTCCTTCCGATTGGTTCCCTGATGCTCACGTAATTTTTTGAAATAATTCCTTTTTTTATTATTTTCTATGGTGTCTAAAGGTTTTCGAAATAATGTAAATATAATAATTTTCGTTTATCGAAAATATTTTTCGATCTATGCATATTTTTTTCTTTCTTTTCCTAGGACCTAGGTAACACATTCATTCCATGAACGGATTTAATCTCCTTGAAAAACTATCGTAACTGTTAACGGTAGTTCAAATAACACCTCGAATGTATGTTGAGAAATTTAAGAATGATTAGTAGTTATGTCGGTAACTTAATTCATTCAAGGGCGGACGTGCTCAGCGTGGGTCGAAATTGAGCTTTTATTCAATTTTCAAAGCATGATCCTGGACATTCCTTAAACGTTGTAGATAATCTATTTATACAATTTTGAAGCCTTATTATCCTTTATATTTATTTTAAACATTTGATGACTGCATAAAGTACTTTTATTACATTAAATAGTATTCTTTTAAACCCCTCGCTCTAATGTTTTAGAATATAGTCATATTTCAGTACATAAATGTGCAGTGGTGCTAAGATTTTTTACATTTATTAATTTTTAAACGCATTTTTAAAACCATCAGTATAATTTATATCGACATTATTATAGTAAAATATTTACGATAAAAAATTATATTGATAATCTCTGTGATCCCAAATTTGACAAGAATTAGGCATTTTATTATTCAAAAAATGGGCAAGATTAACACATTTGAAGATAATTCTAAAGATACTGATTATAAGCTATGTCTTTGACCATTCAAGTGTGATAAACATCCTACGAATAATGATTGCTTTATAATAATTATTGACCTAAGAATAAGGTAGTATTTTTTTGAAATACGCCACTTCTTTTGGCAATCCCCAGTGGTTAAGCTACAACATACGGCCGTAGCCATAAATTGACAAACTATAATTAAAGTACGGACTAAAATGATGTTAACGCGCGTGTTCGAACATGTACCTAACCGATTTTTTTAAAACTATATAAATTAAAATTATATAAATAAATTATCTACAACGTTTAAGGTTTGTCCAGGATCATGCTTTGAAAATAGAACAAAAGCTCCATTTTGACCTACGCTGAGAATGTCCCCCCTTAAGAGCTTTTATATTATATTATATTATATTATATTATATTATATTATATTATATTATATTATATTATATTATATTATATTATATTATATTATATTATATTATATTATATTATATTATATTATATTATATTATATTATATTATATTATATTATATTATATTATATTATATTATATTATATTATATTATATTATATTATATTATATTATATTATATTATATTATATTATATTATATTATATTATATTATATTATATTATATTATATTATATTATATTATATTATATTATATTATATTATATTATATTATATTATATTATATTATATTATATTATATTATATTATATTATATTATATTATATTATATTATATTATATTATATTATATTATATTATAGACAACTGAGGCGTGTATATTTAAAAATACTCAAGTCCATATCTGGTTAAAATCCAACAAAGATTACATTCGATATTCAATATTATGTAATATTACTAATGACATTAAATATTACACAATAAAGGTATTATAATGATCTGTAAATTCCAAAAGTATATGATAAAGAACTTATTATCTCTTTTATTGAATTAACTATCAATTATAGTAGAAATGCATTGTATTATTAATTTATAGAATACGCAAATTTTACCATACTGATTTCACTTTTATTAAACCACTCACACCAATTTTATCCGCCTCTGAGGGACATTTTCAACTAATATATTATACAACAAAACAGCCATTTATATTAAACAAAATCAAAAAGAAACAAAAACATTCACAAATACATTTAAGTAGACTAACAAACAATAGTATCACATTTGGTAATTTAAATTAATAAGACGAAGGCATTTGCGATTGAACCAAATGTGCTATGATGATAAATTCTGTTTTAATTTGTATTAATTCTTTTAAGACAGTAAGGCCCATTTCAGATGGGACACCAGTGTCGCGCTCGATATAATATAAGAGGCCTTTGTATTCGAATAAAAGGGCCTTTGTATTATGCTTATGAACGCGCCAGAGCTAATGAGTCAACGCATAATTTTGCGCTATAAATTAGAACATAAAACTGGCTGCGGTAATAAAAACAAGACGTGTATCGGCGACTTGAGAATATACGTACGTAATATGCGGAAAAGTGTACCGGACACGCGTTGACTCATTAGCTCTGGGGCATTCATAAACATAATACGAAGGCCCTTTTATTCGAATACAATGGTCTCCTATATTATATCGAGCGCGACACCGAAGTCCCGTCTGAAACAGGCCTAAGTTTTGCCTTACTGGCTTCCTTAAATTTAATTGCTAATAATTATGATTGCCATTCACAAGTCTCGAAGTCTCGAAGTCAAATTCAAAAACTAGAACAGTAAAGAAGCGTGTGAGTGAACACGAGAGAGCATACCGACTCAAACATTACACGATGTCGGCAATTGCCGAGCACTCGATGGATACAGGGCACAAATTTGACTTCGAGACCAAAATATTGGGTCGGAATAAAGGATATTTCGCACGATTGGTAAAGGAGGCCATTGAAATCCACAGAAACCCTGATAATATTAATAGGGATGATGGATTACGATTAAAAACGTCATGGCTTCCGGCACTATCAGCAAAATCTAATATTCGAGCCGGTATCCCCGGTCGTAATAATTGACAGATTACTCTGAGCAACGTTTGCTCTTAGATAATCGGATTCCTTTTGACATTCTAAGAGCAACGTTTACATTCACATACCTACACTACATTTCATCATAAAACATATCTCTTGATAATGGCCTCTGCAACGAGCCCGAAACGTCGAGTAAAGAAGGAAGAAGGAGACACGGTGAAAACCCAAGAATATACTACGACGCAATAATCCTATTGGTAAAATATTCTGAGTTGGAACTGCCGCTTTGGAGTTTGTTTCTTATTTCCGTGTTCTTCCTCATTTAGAATTATTATTATTCTCGAATATCTCAGCACGAGAGAGATACGAACGACTGAATACATTATTATTTATAAGTTTATGAATTTTATTTGCAGAAATCGCTGGGGAAAATTCATAGCAGTGGATGAGAGAGCGATTCGACTATATTAACTTTATTTCATTCTGTCTCACTCGTAAAACAAAATGTAGATCAAAGGAAAAATGCAAATTACAGTTCGTTACAAGAATACAAATTGCAATATATAGAGTTATATTTTATTACCCTAACTGTCACAAAAAAATTATGCGTTCGCAATATAAATATTTCAACACAATGATATTGCGATATCCCGCATCGTAACCAAACAGCCCGGCTAAGCAAGCTACAACAGTACGGGTACAAGCACACGATAACCGATTGTGAGTACCAAAGTCGCAGTGACTGTTAGGTGAGTATCACACTAGTGGCTATAGCGGCAGAGAGCATTAAAAGCCATTAGTTAAAATTTGTCGCAATTAAATATTACGCCTTTAGCATAATGGTCTATGTGCACGGGCGCGATACCCGAAAGATGCTGGTGCCTTACTTTTTTCAAAAAGATTTTTTCTACTGGTTATAATAAGTGTTTTCAAAATTACGTATGTTCAATAATTAGAATGTTGCATTCTTAAATCTTGTGAATTATTCGTTGCATAAAAAAATAGTTAATTAAATATTTTTTATGTTTACTGTTTCAGCTGGCAATCCCGCAGAAAACCTTTGACGACCCCACTTGGGGTCCCGACCCATAGGTTGGGAACCCGTGCTATAGTCTATCCGCCATTAGAAGTCAGATAGCGAAATTGGATATTGACTACTTGTATCTTCTTAATTGGTATCATTATTAAAATACAACCCAAGAACACTACAAATAAAATATGTAAACCGTTAAAATTGAAATGCCACCGACGCTTGTAAAATGTTACATCTTATTATACTAAATTCAATTAATTGGTCACTGCGCGAGAGAAATCTCAAAGCGGGACAGCATGTATATGCCATCTATATGCCATTCTAAGTTGTGGAATTAGATGAAATCTTAGTTATAGCCTATAGATAGAGTATAAAAGTTCAACCTGAACGAAGAAAATCCATATAATCACTACTTAATTCATCAAATATGCGATACAGATAGAGTTAGGTATTTCCCGTGAAAATCTCAATCTCGAGATTCGGGATTTTCCGAAATGATGAAATTTTGAATTCTCTAGATTCGCGATTTCCAAAAAATAGTTCTCGAGAATTCTCGAGATATCAGGAGATTAAAAAATAAACCTGTAAAAATCCTAAAATCAGTGTAAAAACAGACACTTTTTTTTTTTTTTAATGTAAGAAGACAAACAAAATAGAAGTAGGAAAACAAAAATAATTCAAAACATTATTTATTAAAATAGAATTTTTAAAAAAAAACACAGACTGTCAATCGCTGCGTCTGACAATCGCGTACGCTTTTGAGACACTAAATTCTGCAATGTTGCAAACATTGCGCTCATTTTGAAGTCGACGTTGGCTTAATTGTGTTAAATGCCCCGATCAGTTTTTGAACGTTTTGTGTTTCTGTCCACTTTTTTCATATAGAAAATAGTTTTTTCAATGAATATTTAATAATAAAGAAATCCCGAATCCTGAGAAAAGATTCTCGAGATCCGGGATTTCCCGAAATGTTAAAAACTTAAATACTCGAGATTCGGGATAGAAAATCTCGAAAATTTCTCGAGAATTCCCGTCGGGAAATTCCCAAAACCCAATTATAGATACGGGCAAAGCAGACTGTAGAAAGATAACGGTGTCAAATTAAACATGTTCATTGACTAATTGGGACAATCATATTTTAGATTAATAATAAATAAATAGACACGATCACATTACATTTTTAGCACAATTAATCACGAAAATCAAAATAGTCAATAATGGCAAGTAAAAAATGGTTACATGTAAGTTGTACGTGTGCAGTTCATCGTGGGACACTTATTCGTGCGCCGCAGTACGTGAAACATGAGTTTGTATAACATTTCATCAAATGACGAGTTCTTCGGTGAACATTTCACCGTGGAATACATTTGTACGTATCTTACAAAATGCGGCGACAGTTTGCAAATAGTACTGTTCCAATTAGATTAACCCTAACTTAACCTAACCTTGTAAAGACATCTCATAAAATTCGCCACATGTTGTAGCATACGTACAAATATACTACACGGTGAAATGTTCAACGAAGAACTCGTCATTTGATTAAATGTTACACGAACTCACGTTTCACGTACTGCGGCGCACGAATAAGTGTCCTGAGGTGAACTGTTTACGTAAAAATTACCGAATACGGTAAAAAATAGGTATTAAACATAACACGGTGCGACTATCCGCAGAATATTAAAACATATTATAATATTATAACAAAATTATCTTTGTAGGGCGCTGCATTAATATTGTGTAATAAGAGAAACATATAATATAACACGATTATTGTTATTTTTGTCTCTACCTGGCAAGAAATCCAATAATAATTATCGAAAAACACTTGTAACAGTTTTCAAAAAGACTTATTTTCCTTTTGTATTTCAATTTTCTTTTTGCATGCGTACTGTTTTTTCAATAGAGGGAGATAACTAGGCCAATTGCTTATAGAAGCAGTTTGTTTCGACGAGATTCTCCTCTTAATTTTTGTATTGTATTACCTCCGATAAATATTTTATAGTAGTCAATATTAATGACACGAATCTGGAGTGATGAAATCCTTCAATGGTTTTAAGATGTCCTACGCGGCACGCATAGGGATGAAATCCGTTTCGAATCACTGAGCATATCCATCACATCTATGTTATGCCGCATGTGTGGAATCTCTGGAAGATTTTATGTCATCCATTAGCAGTGGCGAAGGGTGACTTTTGGAAAGAGGTAGGCTGTGGAGATCTAATAAAAAGAACACACTATTGTCAGGTATATTTACGAGAAAAAAGAAGATAATGCGATATTACTACTAACGAATGACAACGACACACTAATTTAATGAAACTTCAAAAACTCACTGACGACATAAAATTAATCAGTTTAAATTACGTTAATTATAAATTTTTTCAAAATATTTATACACTTCAAAATCATTAGATAAAAGTTCTTTTTATTTTTAAAAACAGTCTATATTTATTAATATTCGATTAAACACCATAGAAATTGTTTTTTTTAAATTATGTAATTATCAATTATTTAGTTTTAGGCTCTGCGATCGGAGCTTACATTGTTCATACAATTCGACTGGGCGGGGCTACGTGACGTAAAGTCCATATGAAAAAAATTGAGAATTATTTTAAACACAATCCGACCTTTATTTACGTCAAGACAGATGGCGCGCTGTGGTGTATTTTTTAAAACCTTTGGAGATTGTTTTGTAATTATTTGTATAATACATTCCTAGACAAACGGCATCTCTCGTTGGCAAAATAAATTATTTTATAGAATATATAATCAAATGATTATATAAATAAGTCAATATACAATTAAAAAATATTTTTCTTAAGAAGGTAGGCTTCAAATAATCGCCTAGTATGGAGTATTCGCCACTGTCCATTAGTGATGATTGATGAAAATACATTGCTCCGGATTTAGATTTAGCTATTTTGACATTTTTTTAAAATTTGAATAAACTATTTTATACCCTGTCATCTTAGAAGACAAGTGAATAAATAACATCAGCTGAGGTTGAGGTTGATCGACTATTTATGAAGGTCTTCCCTATTAACGTAACTCTGCCATTCTAACAAACTCAATCAATTCGCTTTTTTAGGATAATTTAGGTCGGTTCTGTGATCATTTTGTGCCGCTTTGGTACCATTCGGGTCGACAGCATATATTATTATATTATAACAATGATAGGTAGTTCAATACTTTAGAATTGATAGTTTTACTCTAATTCAATTAATCAACGCTACTCAAATCGAGCAGATCAGTAACTACCCACGTCTATCTTGGACAATAAATGTTAATTGACGGTGGTCTGTATGACGAGATTTCTTGCAGAATCAAACTCGCATAAAGTGCATTTTAGCGCGTGAGTAGTATTTTATAAAGTAACCTCCCATTGAGACTTAAGCGTGAAGTATCCAACAAATATGTTCAACCGACGCTCGCTTGTGTGTGTGAAACATGGAGTCTTAATGTAATAGAAATCCAAAAATTATAAGTAGTGCGACGTGGCATGGAAATATACATGCTGGGAATAATAGGGAAAGGTCACAAAAGAAACCAATGGATAAGGAAGCAGACAATAGTACGCAATGTGATAGAGGTCGCTAAACAGATGAAATGGGAAGGTTGGACATGTCGATCAGCAAATAGATAACCGCTGGAGAAATGTGATACAGTTGTACCCAAGGGGAGTCACTAAGCGTCGGACAAACTTATAAATTTTGATGGATGTACGTGGCAGCGAAGAACTAAGGACTGAGAAGAGTGGTGGGAGCTAGAGGAGGCTTTCATATAGCATTGGATCGACCCCGGCTGATGTTGATGATTCCAATTCAATACTAGTACTTACCAATACTTTTACTTTGATATAACTTCACTAAATTGATATAACGCGCTATCAAATTACCAATAATGAATTCTCCGACGAATTAATGATACGATTGCATGACAAAATTTGATTAACAATCTTTCGTTAGAGATTAATCACAATGAGATGTCTCTCACATTGTAATATTATGTAACGCTCATAATACAAAGTTAGTCGTCACTTCAGACAAATGCCTTTAAATCCACTAAAAATAAAAAGGATTTCAAGTTATACACAATTAATTTTTTTATAGACATCATTTTTTTTAAATAAATGTAAAAATCATTAAAATTATGAATTAGCCTAAAATATTTACATTATGTACCTATATTAAACAAAACTTAACAAACCAAATTTTAGCAATAAAAATGACCGTAAAATAAAAATGTGCAATAATAAGATGGGATCCAAGATTATCTTTGATAATATATTATTATAATAAAAAATATTTATCTTTTAAAATGTTGTTAGAAACGTATTTTATTAAGGGGGGACATGCTCGTCGAAGGTCAAAATTGAGTTTTTATTGTATTTTCAAACCATGATCCTGGACACTCCTTAAACGTTGTAGATAATCTATTTATATAATTTTGAAGCCTTATTATCCTTTATAATTATTTTAAACATTTGATGACTGCATAAAGTATTTTTGTTACATAAAATAGTATTCTTTTAAACCTCTCGCTCTAATGTTTTAGAATATAGTCATATTTCGGTACATAACTGTGCATTGGTGTTAAGATTTTTTACATTTATTAATTTTTAAACGCATTTATAAAACCATTAGCATAATTTATTACGAGATAATTTTTGTAAAATATTCACGATAAAAAATTATATTGATAATCTCTGTGATCCCAAATTTGACAAGAATTATGCATTTTATTATTCAAAAAATCGGCAAGATTAACAAATTTGAAGATGATTCTAAAGATATTTATTATAAGCTATGTCTTTGACCATTCAAGTGTAATAAACATCTTATGAATAATGATTGCTTTATAATAATTATTGAACTAAGAATAAGGTAGTGTTTTTTTGAAATACGCCATTTCTTTTGTCATTCCCCAGTAGTTAAGCTACAACATACGGCCGTAGCCATAAATTGACAAACTATAATTAAAGTAGGGAGTAAAATTATGTTAACGCGCGTGTTTGAACATGTACCTAACCAATTTTTTTTTTATTTTTTTTTAAACGGTCCCCCCACACTTTAAAATGTAAAATGTCACATATTAAAATCTTCGCAATTTTCCGCTAGGTGTCTACTAGGTGGCAGTGGCGAAGGGTGAGGTAGGCTGTTAAGATTCGACATAAATAGTGTACATAAACTTTGTCAGTCATACTTATTTGTTTTCATTTAACTAAGAATACAATTTTCAGATGGCGCTGGATAGTTTTTAAAATTCAATTAAACCCTGCCTAAACCAAACCATAATCGATAAAAATATTCTTCTATCTACACATTGTAGTCTTAGTACAATGAAAATGTTTGACTGACAGACTTTAGAGTGAACACTATTTATGTAAAATCTTAACAGCCTACCCCCACCCTTCGTCACTGCTCTATGGAGTATTCACCTTAAAGACTTCCACGCAGAAAGATGTTAAAAGTAACTCAATTCGAAATGTCTAGGATTGTTACGATCAAAACCAGATATGTGCTACGTTACAGTATGGTAACTTGTAAAGTTCGTTGACCAGAGTTATTTCCCTTCCAATTGGCACCATCAATAGCACGTTAGTTGCCAAATATATATAGATATTTTCTATCGCTTAGACGACAGTATGTAAATATACATAAGAGAAAGTCAATTGGATAAAGCCGTGGACAGTATCCATTCAGGCTCAAGTGAAGGAGTCTCAAAAAAGTCCCCATAAAGAATCGGATGGCCGACAAAGTTTGGCAAACTCTCAGCTGCATGTGTATTCGGCAGGATCTGGGTAGATGTAAGAAAATTGCCGAGCGACAAGTATTCCTGCCGACAACCCATGGTGTCCGTATTCTCCAAGTAATGGGAGAGCATTGATGTAGAAAAATATGTTATTCTAATCTAATCCTTGTTAATATTATTATAATTTATTTTAATTTTTTTGTCGAAGACTTGTATGGGGACAGTTTCCCTACGTCTCCATACCGTTTGAGAGGGTACAATATGAAATGTCCCCTTAAGCAGGTAAACGTACTTAGAATCTTTTCATTTTTTATTTCGTTGGAAATTCATGTATGCATGGCATATGTTTCTTTTGGGATAATGATGTCAACAAAAGAACCTCTCGGATAAAAAAACACGCTTTCAAAATATTGCGTCCGGAATCATTGATGGCCTATTTTATTTTACCTTACGGAGATAATAATTCGGAATAATGTATTAAAAAGGGACTATTTTTATTACATGTAAAGGACAGGAAAAAGCAAACTGAAAATATTAACAATATCCATTTATACAGTGATTGATGTATTATAATATAGTTACCTGCAGCATAATAGTGCATGCTGAAACGTGGTATTTTACCATGACCAAATACCTCGACTTTTGAGCTTTCAGAATACCTAATTAATGTGTCCAACAAATCACAGCAATACATTTATTATCTACACTAGTATCGTCGCGTAGTATCTAATCCATACCAATATACATCACTGTTCATTAAGATCAAACATAAGTGAAACGGCAAATAATTTTCAACAAATTGGGACGAAATTTCGCATTTGTCGCCAATCGCCGAGTGGCATTCGAGGTGGGAGCACGTCGATTTTTTTTGTGATGTCGTCGTAAGAATATATTTTTATATCGTATAAAGATGACTAAACAACGTTATGCATGTACTCGAAAAAGGAAACAATGAATATATTATTAATAATATAGGCTTAAGCGTTAGACTATAACGCCAACGCAAGTACACATATTGTTTTTCAATTTGTGTCTGTCAGGGTATGGACCTAATAGATTAAGCAAGTGGCTGACATCCATTTCTCGTAAAAAAAAAAACAAAATCTGTTAATATAAACCTCTACTCTGTGGAGGCCCATATTATGATCCTTTTAGGATCGGACATGGTCGAAAGAAAGAAAGAAGAATGATATAACAATAAACATAACACTAAATGGACGTATGTTGATTTTTTATGACAAATTATGTTCCGTTCGGCACGCGTCATTAGCACAATCCGCGCGTCGCATAGTTACGATCTTTTTAGACCATGCCTCAGCCGAGGCATAGCCTTAACAAAATACACAACTGTAAAAAATAGTTTTACAATAAAATATGTGATTCAAATTATAAATCAACTTTTCTTTTGTCGTTTTATTATTTTTTCTTTTATTTTATTATAACGCCCGAAGCCACGTCGGGTGAGAAGCTAATTGGTCGTATTGTTCTTGTGCAGTGTAACCATTTTTCGCCTCAAATCCTTTTGTGTTCATCAAAATACCGACAGGTGAAAGGTTCACCACGAACCTGTTTAAGAGCTTTTCCAGTCGCGCTTTATGCGCGAGTATCAAATGAAATCCATACTCCACCTAGGGATACCCCATTTCAAAAACAGTGTCCATACCCGATTGACCAGAACGATACACTCACACACGTTGACGAGTCGCGTAATTGAGCGCGAGAATAATTGTCACCACAGTTTCTCGACTCATGCGTACTCAAGAGTCTGACGAGCGCTCGCGTTTTGCACGCCATCTGGAAAGGTTCTAGGGTTGGCGCGGCGTGTATTCGAAACGCCGTCTACACCTGTGAACATACCGCAAATTATGCTACACTCCTTACTCGGCTCGGGTAATACTCGCAGATGTGTGCAGAGCATAATACCGGACGTGAATCTTAGTTTAATCCAAACTCTGATAAATTCGTTTATTTTCCAACAAATAGCTGGTATTTTTGATTAAATATCAAATTATACAAGATCAAAAGTACTTTAGTAAGAGATTAATAGTCGTTTACAAATAGGTCCCATAAATAAAATTTAGTGTCTATAGCATTTCTGAAAGTATGCTTTGCGTCTTTCACTGCTCTGTTTTCGATATGCTCCCACACAAAACGATTATGATAAATTCACAGCAATTGTATGAACGATACTATAAATTGTGATAAAAATAAACGTTGAATTGTTATTGAGCTGGTAAGTGTGACGAGGTATTATACAGTATACTCAGTGTTGCCATCTTTTTCTATGCTGATTATAGTACAAAGGCGTAAAAATTATAGTATTTCTACAAAATATATAGTACAGGAACATTTTTCGTCTTGAATCCTTTAAAATTATAGTATTTTGGTATATTTGGCGTAAAATTATAGTATTTTACATTTTTCGCAGAATTAAAATTATTAGTTAATTAATTAATTAATTATAGTACAATACTATAAAATTATAGCATTGTACTATAATTATAGTACGGTTGGCATCACTGAGTATACTCTCCAATTAGAAGTAAATGAGGGTCTAGGATGCTTTGGCGCCGGGACAACTGGACGTCATATAATTCGAAATTAAATAGACGTTATATACTTATAGGTACTTTTAAAGAAAATATTTAATATTATTATTTGTATTTAAATTATTATATTATGATTTAATAGTTGGTGAGAATTTAAATATGCACTCGTAAATAATGATTTAATCGTGCATATGTTTAAGTTCGAACGAAAAAAGAGTTTTTTTTATTTTATATAAAATAGGCATGGTAATTCTCAGTCCGCAATAAAAATTTATAATATTAAAAAATATAAAATTTAAAATTATCAATATAAGTTTTTATCACAAATATTTCACTATAATAATGTCGACATAAATTATACTGATGGTTTTATAAATGCGTTTAAAAATTAATAAATGTAAAAAATCTTAACACCACTGCACATTTATGTACTGAAATATGACTATATTCTAAAACATTAGAGCGAGAAGTTTAAAAGAATACTATTTTATGTAATAAAAATACTTTATGCAGTCATCAAATGTTTAAAATAAATATGAAGGATAATAAGGCTTCAAAATTATATAAATAGATTATCTACAACGTTTAAGGAATGTCCATGATCATGCTTTCAAAATAGAATAAAAGCTCCATTTCGACCCACGCTGAGCATGTCCCCCCTTAAGTGTAAAATGAATTAAAACTACTAAGTAGTAGATAGAAACTGATTAAAATTCCTCGTCTACGTTCTGTATACGTGTCTACGACAGTGTGGCGTGCAATTGTCCTGGCGTCCAGTTGTCCCATTCCCGTAAATGACGTAGAAATTTCTCTATATAAATGAGCAGGGGATGGATATACCGGTACTCTAATTGTGCGCAGGAGTAATGGGCTCCAAAAAATATTAAGGCAAAAACCAAAACAATGGCAACAACGTCTAAACATAAGATAAAATACTACTTACTTACTTAAACTGGTGCAACAAAGCATTTAAGCATATGACCGACTGCAAAGAGAGACCTCCCATTGTACCTTTAGCGTAAAGTGTTCAACCAGTGTGTGCTACCAGTGCTCATGTATGCATATAAAAATGGACCCGTACTGTAAAAGAAATGGGAAAGGTACGAGTAACGCAACGTAGTCTGGGAAAGTGCATGTTGGGCATAACGCGGAAACATCACAAAAGAAACTAATGGATAAGTAAGCAGACAAGAGTACGCGATGTGATAGAGAGGATGGGAGAGGTCACTAAGCAGATGAAATGGCAATAGATTGGACATGTCGCTTGACGACAAATGTCCACTATTATGGTTTGGCTTATTGAGAGTTAAATAATTGAATTTTACTAACGAACCATCTGCGAATTTGTATTAATTCAATGAAAATTAAAAAAAAAAAATTAATTATTTAATAAGACTAAAATCTACAATATTACACCACACCACCAACACTGCCCTGCTTAGTAAAAAGACAGTACCTATTTTGGTTTTCGTAAAGTCAGAGAACCCAAGTTTTAAACCATACTTTCTCTTATTATTATGTAAAATTATATAATTGTTTTGACATAATAAATCATCACAAATCGACACGTCTGTTTAGAGATTATGTCAAAAAAACAACAATTTTACATAATATTAGAGAAAAAGTAGTTTAAAACTTGGGTTCCCTAAACGTAAAATACTGTCTTTTTACTTAGCAAGGCAGAACATCATATCTGAGCTATTACAAACCCTTGATGATGACGGGTTCTTCACAACATGTAATTTAGATAAATCAAATACAATGAAAAAATTAGTCTATCTCCATGTTTGTGCTTATAAAATAGTTTTTCTTCCTGTAAAATAAAATTTTTGTCACATAGAAGGTTTTAACAGTCCAATGAAGTCCAAATGAAATTAATACTACAAAGAACGTAATAACCATTAATTCCTTCATAAATATCACATGATATCAATTGATTGTACTGTTTATGTTTTCCTGTTGTGTCACAATTATCAAAATAGATGACCTTGGAACACACCACCAATTTGGTACCCCGAATTTGGGCGGAGCAACCAGTTAATGACCAATTTGATGTTACAACGCCACGTACAACCATCGTAAAACGCCTTTCATCTATTTAATATAACCTAAATTATTATATGCCATATTGTAGTCCACCTTGTTAGAAACATATACTTTTACTTTGTGATACTAACATTAAATTTAATTTGCAAGTAGATACTTTCTGACCTAACAAACAAAAATGGAAATAATGAATAACTGAATTTAGCGTATTTTGACCATTCGATAACTTAACGCACGGATAATTGCACGTAATAGTGACGTAAGTATTTAAAGAACTATGATATTGCCTATAATCATCATGAATTTACACAGTGGCGGGTTTAGGGTCTTAGTTGCCTGAAGCATTCATTGGCTGAAGGCTCGTCATCGTAAAAAATAAAATAACCCATACATTCAAACTACCAACTTAGCCAGTAAAAATATCAATGACTAGACAATATCTCTTTCCTAAAATCACATCTTGTAACTAAATGTGACATAATAATATCAGTGGTTTATTTTTTATGTTTATGTTGAGTGGTTATGTTATAGGTCAGTGATGGGAAACCCATGGCACGCGGATGTTTTATGTTGGAGTGAAAAAAATTAGATAGGTACTTATGATAATTTAAAAAATAATGACGACATAGCCATGCGTATTTTCTTCGATTTTTCATGATATTTTTACCAATAATGTTTACCAATCGATGCGCAAATGGAAACGACGGTATTCATGCATAAATGACAGATCGCATTGTGTATAAAATAGCAAGTATATATTCTTCAAGACTAAGCATTACGTTTGGTTTAAATTGCTGAGTCTGTCCTTAGGTTTAATGCGTCACACATAATATTATTGCACTGACCTCATCAGGCGACGGGGAAAGCCGCACCGCGAACCTCTGATTTTGATCGATTTACAATCATTTTACAAAGCTTGAGACCACTGTAGTAGCTTGAATGCCTTATCTTTACAATTTGTGTGTAAAGAATCAAACTAAATAATATAGAAATACTCAAGGACTCAATTATATATTTTTTAACTTTCTTAATAGAATTCTTATAACTATTTTTCCCCTATGAAAACATGCTCGGTACGTCAGAAAGTCATTTGAGAAATTTTGGCATGCCTACTTAAAAAGGTTCGCCATCCCTGTTATAGGTTGATGTCAATTATAGGGTTTTTTTATGCTTTGAGTAGCATTTTATACTTAGTCAATTTGTGAGAAATAAACATATTTTTAAGATTTTTTAAATTGATTGTTTGAAGGATTGGTTTGAACTGTTTCGAGGCCCCCTTTTTAATATTCTGACGAATCAATTGCGTCAAAGAAAATTGACACTGATTTTACAAATCAATTAATGTTGTTGACCATATATGACGTTTGAAAATATGGATTCGATTCCCCACCCTTTATAATTTTGAATATTTCATAATTATTTACTATTTCACCGAGTTAAATACTGAAAAGATCATAATATGGGCCTTTGCAGAGTGGAGGTTGTATTAATATATACTTTTTACGAGAAATTTATGTTAGTCATTTGCTGACCTATTAAGTCCAAATACATATGGAAAAATAATATTGTGAATTCACCAGACCCGGGATTCGAATCCGGGACCCGCAACACTGTAAGGCGAAACTTTGCCGACCTGTAGATTGTATCTTTATCCGTGTCTGAATAATGCTGTAACTATAAAGTAATTAGGTACAACACTTGGAATCAAAATTTATAATCTGCAATCTGAATCTCAAATTATAAAAAGATCTTGACAACGGTTTTTATAGTCGTAGTTACATTTAAAATATACAACAGAGTTAAAATAATGCTTACATAAGAAATATAGAAAAAAACAAAGTTTCACACTGAAATTTTATTATTTCATATTAATTATTATGTGATTCAAATAGTTTGATTATGATTCCTTTGATAAAAAACGTTTGTAATCTTTTCACAGACAGTGATTAGTATTTTGAATTGAGTGACATCAGTTCCTAGAAATCAGAAAAAAATGAAAAAACCATTTTTTTAATGATATAAATGTTTACAAGGTTTTTTTTTTACCAAGAAAGGCAAAATAAATGCAGAAAATGTAACATTAATTTTTCATTTGTATAATTTCCAAGAAAGAAGGTTTGACTTGTCTTATAATGTTTTACCGTATTCAACGCAATAGTAAAGTTATAGAATTAATTTTGAAATGTAAAGTTTTCATTGAAAGGACCATTATGATTTTAATGTTAAAATTCTTCGAAGATAATAACTATTGGAATCACTATAATAATAACTGTAATAATTACAAGATAAAAAGAACTTTTTATATGCAACTTTTTAAAATTTTCTGTTGAATCATATAAACTTAACTTAAATAGTTTAAACGATCAAAAAAATTTGTACTTGAAAGAAATAATACTGAAATTTCATATTGATTTCCATAGTAACGCACGTATATATTAATATTAATAATTTAGTTGCTAGGACCCACTTAGCTTAACTTAACTTAACTTACTTTTAAAAGTGGAATAAGTACTACAAAAAAAAGCGTTTTATTAAATTAAACGACAATATGGCTAAAAGTATTAAAAGAATGCATTGCCGTCGTGTTCTGATATATTCTAAAAGTTTCAAATGTCTAGCTAGTCGGGAAGTTAGTTAAAAATCGATTGCAAGATTTGTACCGGACAAACAACCACCTGACAAACAACTACCGGACAAATAAGAATACGAGCTAAGAAAAACGTTGTAAATAAAAATACACTAATTTCTTATTTAAACTCCGGTTTGTTAATTTTTTATACACTCCGATTTTTGCACTCCCGAGATCTCTTTACTTTGTATCGAGTATATTCTGAAAGAAATACGCGATGCAAATCGATAAGGTGATGGACAATAGACGTAGTAGCAGAAAGAATCAATACTTATGGCAGATTTTGTGCTTGCACTATGGAGCTTGAAACGTCGCGCATATGAGAACTCGTATTGACTTGTGTCCCCCCGATAACTATCTTAGAAATTGGGAGCATTAGTTGTTCGTTCTCCCAAGGTGCTGAACTAACCTGCTATGGGTGATGCCAATTTAGAGGGCAATAACTCTGTTCAAGCAAATCGCATCGGATGTTAATATATTCCACCTATGTGAGGATGAGTATATTGTTTTATAAAATCAGGGTCCACTTAGCTCATGCGGTATGCTTCCACGCTGTATTATTTATGTAAGTACCTTTTTATTTTTATACTGTTTTTGTGATACTGCATATTAAATTTCTTTCTTCTGTACACTGTTTTAATACTATTTCTTTTTTTTTTTTTTTTTAACTGTCATGTTGTGAACGTCTTGAATTTATAATTTGTAATGTTCACTGTATGTATAAAAAAAATTGATAAATGAAAAAATATTTCTCCATTTTAATATCTCCTCCCTCATATTATATCCTTTCAGTTGAATGCAGAACTATTCTAAATCATATTTTGAAATATTTTGCAGAAGAGTTTTTTGAAACACCCTATTTCAGTTAATATAATAACAAGTATATGTACCATTTTTTCCATCAATAATTCTACTAAAATATGATAAATATATTTCAGTAAATTGTTTCAAAGAATTCTCTGGTAAAAAAATCGGTGTGTGTACTTATGTACGCGCGTTAGAATTTATACTTCTTTGGCGTAACAAAACAAAAACAATACTTGTGATAAACTAGATTCTTTGACTAGCTCTTAATTATCTTGTTAAATTACACACTCAAGAAAAAGGACCGCTTATTGGAACGCCGTTGGTTTATTTCTATACACTTTAACTTTATTACTAAATTATATAATGGTTTTTCGTTGTTTTTAATTTTAAAGTACCAATTGTCTGACGTTTAATTGTTTGTTTACATAAGGAATTGCAAATGGCCGACAATAATAAATTCGCTGACTAGGCAACGGAAAAATTCTAAACTTTAATATTATACTGTATAATCGTCACGATTGCAGTATCATATTGTGGCGTAAAGATAGTGCGTTCGGCTGATAACCGAACAATTGGTGGTTCGAATCCAATCGAGTGCGTTTTATTTCGTGTGAAAAAATAAATTATGTGTTACTTGTCACACGCCAAAAATACACTCTGATCTGATTTCCTAAACGCGCCAAAAGAAGTATAACTTCAAAAATTCAAACGTTAGTTAGAATATGAGGAATTGTTCATATTATATCAGCAGATAATCTCTTATTAAGACGTGTCACGTGACGTCAAAGATGGTGTACCCATTACCCTTGTCAAATATATTTTCAAGAATCTTATGTATACCTCTTATATTTAACTATAGGATTAGTAAAACGACTTAAAGCGCGATGTAATAAAACACTATTAAAACGCTCAGGCCTTAGAGCATCAAACCGGTCGGAATAATTTAATAATACCGATGCAAAACAGAAGATCACTTCGAATAAACTAAAGTAAACAATGATAAGCTACTCCAAAGTAAGGTGAATTACATATTATAAATAGACGTAGCTAGTGAATTATCTAGCAGTCACAAATTTTGTCACTTTGAATTGTCTGCTTTCATCCGATTCACTCCGGTCTTGATAATCCTGACACAGTGCTTTTAAACTACTTTAAATTGTATTGTTAATTAATAATATCACGCCATTTACGTAACGGTTTTAATTATATTTATTACAAAATGACATTTAAATTAGCCACTGTTTTCTTTAGTATCATCATCACTATCGTTTTCTCTCATGAGCACATTTTTTTATTAAGGAATTCAATTAGAACTCTAGATTTATTTTGCAAACTAGCTTAACTTTTCATCTTGTTTGGAATACTTTAGCAAAATGAGAGATAGAAATACTGTACAACGGTAGGTATAACTCTTTCATTCTGACTAACTCGTCATAGAACAAAGGGTAAAAGCAAAGGGAAGAGATTTCTGGGAAAGAATTAAAAACACCCCAGTTGACTGTGATTATGTACTATAAATCATTTGTAATGAAATCGATATTATAATAATATAATATTGATTTGATAAAAGATACGGTTTGATATCGTAACCAACCTAAAAATATATCCTGATTTTTTTTTTGTTAATGTTGGGTATTTAGTATGCTTAATCAATATCGGGTTATAAAGGGACGAGAACCACGTAGGGGTGACAGATGTAGAGATGAAATGAGACTTGTTAGAGGCTGCTCAGATTAATGGAGGAGCGATTGTTTATTTCTGCATAACGGTATATAGTTATAAGAGTAAATGATACAGAAGAGATGTTAGCGGTCCGTGGCTCGGTGAAAGTGATGCTTGAGTCCCAGACACGATGAGAGAATACTTACGAGCGGGGCGTATCGAGAGAGTGCGCTGGTCCGAGGCTCGGTGGAAGTAAGTACTGTGCGGTGTGATACTGAGTCTGGCCTGCGATTTCCTAACTATCGACTCGTGTGTCACCCGACGACATGACGTAATGTGACGTCAGCCAATACACGCTCGAGGCATGCCGCCCAACACACACTGCTCACCATAGATATTATTATGATGAAATACCTATTTGTGTATGGTGACAATGAATAACGCCACTATTTCACTAGCGTTATTTTCTCGAATGCTATTATCACTCCAGTAGTACGTCACAATGATGTCATATGACGTCATGTCGACCGGGCGGCTTGGACTCGCAAGTTCTAACATAGGGCCCCTGGTAAGTGAACGGACTGAGATAACCTATCAACTATTTAGATACGTGAATATTCGGTAAATTGCGAGAGTCATTGCCAATTGGGAAATCTGTTGACCGCCGCATCGTTGCAACTTCGAGGCGTTAAATAATATATTTTAATAATTAGTAAAAACTATTATTCTGTTGATTCTAATTTAAAATCTATTAAGTAAAATGGTTGTGTAATATTATCAGATAACACACTATCGATTTAGAATCCTATGTGAAATAGTATGAAGTTATCCGCCATGCTAGGTATCCAATCTTATAATTACAAAGTGTGCTATAAACCAAAAAGAAGAATATAAAATTTGTCTCGTTTGTTAACATTTATTTCTCAAATTAATATATTTTAAATCACAGTTACCAGAACCGAAAATAATAAGTATGTCAAATACTAGACATTAGTTTATAGATGATAGCTATTACCACTTTCATAATGACTATCTACATTCTACAGCTACACAAATAACCGTAAAAATCAACTAATATGTGGAGGGCAATATTACACATTATATTAAAACCATAACGGGTTTTTTGAGATATAATGTTTATATTATATATAACAATGTGTCACGCTAAATTCGAATTTTAAACTAGGTATAGGTATACCGTGTCCGGAAACTTGTACATAAGCAGTTCGCCGTACCACATTTCACCGTGACATGTTGTATCGGAAATATATGGTCGTATATTAAAGACCGTCCAACCTTTTTGGGTCGTATAGTACTGTCATAAAATTCATGTCTAAATAAAACACAGTTCTTGTCGGTTTACACTTATTAGGTTAGGTTAGGTTTTCATTCTTGAATTCATGAATTTTGCCAAAATCAGCTATGAAAATTGAATTAATGTTCATATTGAATCTAATAAATTTGGAGACCGTATAGTATACGGTCATCTCTTTCCGATAGAAAGCTAACAGCGAACTGTGCCACGGTGAAATGTTTTACGTATAATTTACATGTAACCCCATAGCATTCGCATTACATACTGGCGTACAATGGGCACGGTCATTGCCCACTGAAGAAGGAAGCCGATACATTACACTACTGGTCCTACTTTTCGCCCCTCCCGTTGTCTATGGATGACCTGTCATTGCCTGTCATTGTCTATAGAGTGCTTATACTGACGCATATGTCGTGTTCACTTGTCGGAATATTCTTACTTTCAGATTTCTTTCAGATTATTTTAACGTATCTTGGAGACCTTGGAGTTCATCTGATTTAGTGGTTATGTGTTATTAATAATTGGAAGTGACGATCAAAGTAAGTAAACTTCTGTGTAGAATAATATCATAATACACTAGGACGTTTGTCAATGTGACAGTCGATTCTAAACGACAATAACTAATAACTTATTTATACTCTTTAGTCATTATAGAATACCGAACTCTGCTTGCAAGTATGTTATCAATACACAGTGTGGCAGTGGACCACTCGTTGTTTGTGCAAAAAGTTATGCTCAAGCTTTATTAATCTAAAGATGGCGGTGGCACGGTACATTTTATTAACCTATTTTATAATAAGTTTATAATAAGTTTTTAATAAGTTATTAATTATTTTGATAGTATTATAATATAATAACAATGTTCCTCTTTTATTTACCAAAATTTAAAATTTCTGTTATAATCCGTAAGGAACAGTACTGGGTAGTTAGTAATGTCATTAAATTTTATATTGGTAGATTGAATTAAAATTATTTTACACCGAGTGATATAATATATTGTATAAATTGGAAAAATACGTAAAAATATCGTGAGTTTAAGTAAGTGTTGTCGTTTGACAATGATTTTACCAACCGATATAAACTGTCTAAAAATTGTCACAGTTTTTTTTCAATTACACTAATATAAAATATCTTCGAGGCCTATTTCCTAAAGAAAGTGAACACATCTGCGGCAAGTGATATTTATAGGATGCCCCCGCTCCCTTTGGGGGCAAAGGGTAGGGTCTCAGCCGGCCCTATCATCCCTCGACTAACGGCGGCCTAGATCGATATCACCCGACGCCCGCCGCGGAGCGTCTCTTCTACGTTGCGGGAACAATGCCGACAATTCCATTTAATTACTTCACAGATGAACGCGGCCCGTACACACGGGACACTGACTACTCGGCCTTTGATGACTGCTGTAGCGTTTTTTAGTATTATTATTCGGAAACGTTTTGTGCTTTGGAGTGTTGCTGTACATAAAAAATGCGACAAAGAATCTCACAAGCTTTTTTTGGTAACACGCCGTGTCACCCTCGGTGACTCGATAAACAAAGCATTGACATAATAATATTGAAAAAATAATTAGAAGTTTCCCAAATTTTTTTGTACTATTATAACCATCTTTTAGGCCATAAAATTCTGTCTTTTAAGACTACAAAAACGTATATATTTTGAATTAACCCAGTGCATCTATTCTATACACAAGACAGTTTCTTTTTCTTACAATAAGTGCTATGTTTTAACAGCACCTCTCTTGGCTGTGGTAAATTTTAGACCGACATAGACAGTTTTGACAGTTCAGACGGCTAACTTATTGTAATTGTTACAATAAGTGTTAATATTTCGATACTATCCTAAGGCCCTATTTAGCTGCCGTAAAGGCCGAAAGTAGTCTTGTGTATAGAATAGATGCGCTGGTTTCGATAGTGCCGTAATCATATTTATTTGTCACACAAATCTCTGTGTCGTCAGGGCTCGAAATGGACCGGAACGCACCTGAGCGCCGTTCCTGTTCGTCAAATCGGTAAAATTATCGCTCCGTCTCGTGGAATAAATAATTTGACCGTCTGAGCTGGATAGGCCATATAATAGAATATCTAACATACTTATTTTTTTATGAAAAAACACATATAAGTACTTTGATAACTTTACTATGTAAAAATCTTCAGAAAACTGTCGAGCGCTGCGGTTCGTAAATTTTTCCATTTCGAGCGCTGTGTGTCGTACTTATGTCATTTTACAAGATATAGTTGAGTAATGTGTGTTTTATTTAACGGATTTCGTAGTAAAACAACCTTTATTTG
Source organism: Rhyacophila brunnea (assembly GCF_057557595.1). Classification (NCBI taxonomy): domain Eukaryota; kingdom Metazoa; phylum Arthropoda; class Insecta; order Trichoptera; family Rhyacophilidae; genus Rhyacophila; species Rhyacophila brunnea. Next base: position 17,628,145 of record NW_028232796.1, on the reverse strand, counting down.
ATTTTATCTCAAAACTATGTTATTGCAGACCCTGTGATCCAAAAGCCCCGAAATTTAATCAGCGCGACATTGTAATGTCAGCCAACGATGCATTCAATATAATAATATATATATATTAGGAAAACGAAAACTTTTAAACATCTGATAATTATTATTAATAATTACTATAATATCACACATTTAAGACGTTTACAAGGTATAAAAAATAAAGAAATATAAGCAGTAAGTATTAGAAAAATTGTAAAGTTGGTTGAATGAGCGTAGACTCTATTTTAAGAATCAAAGAATGACGTCCTCTTATACTCATCCTCAAGTATTTTCCTCCCAATCGGCATCACTATAGGTTAGTTCTGCACCTTGGAAACAACTGATTCTACTGATTCCGAAGTTAGTATCAGGGACATATATATATACTACCAAGAATAATATAAGCATTGAATCATTATCATCATCAGCTGAGGTCGATCCTATGCTGGATGAAGACCTGCCTATACTTTTCTCAGCCACTAATTCTTCGCTGCTGATGCATCGAACATAATGATTTCGTCTATCCAGTAAGGCGTCGCTGTGGTCGTTTAGTCATCCTCTGTAGTCTGTATGACGGTGTTCATCCAGCGGTTGTCCAGTCGTCGAGCAACATGTTCAACCCATTGCCATTTCATCTGATTAGCGACTGTCTGCCTCCTTACTATTATATTGTGGTTTTTTTTCATTTTATGCCTAGCATGCACCTTTCTATTACACGTTGCTCTACTAGTATATTTTTCTTACATTAAGAGTTAATATTTAGCATGGATGACACACTGTTTTAACACTTTACGATTAAGGGGGGACATGCTCAGCGTAGGTCAAAAAGGAGCTTTTATTCCTTTTTCAAAGCATGATCCTGGACATTCCTTAGACGTTGTAGATAATCTATTTATATAATTTTGAAGCCTTATTATCCTTTATATTTATTTTAAACATTTGGTGACTGCATAAAGTATTTTTATTACATAAAATAGTATTCTTTAAACCTCTCGCTCTAATGTTTTAGAATATAGTCATATTTCAGTACATAACTGTGCAGTGGTGTTAAGATTTTTTACATTTATTAATTTTTAAACGCATTTATAAAACCATCAGTATAATTTATGTCGACATTATTATAGTGAAATATTTACGATAAAATATATCAATAATTATTATAAAGCAATCATTATTCGTAGGATATTTATCACATTTGAATAGTCAAAGACATAGCTTATAATCATTATCTTTAGAATTGTTAATCTTGCCCATTTTTTGAATAATAAAATGCCTAATTCTTGTCAACTTTGGGGTCACAGAGATTATCAATATAATTTTTTATCGTAAATATTTCACCATAATAATGTCGACATACATTATACTGATGGTTTTATAAATGCGTTTAAAAATTAATAAATGCAAAGAATCTTAACACCACTGCACATTTATGTACTGAAATATGACTATATTCTAAAAAATTAGAGCGAGAGGTTTAAAGAATACTATTTTATGTAATAAAAATACTTTATGCAGTCATCAAATGTTTAAAATAAATATAAAAGATAATAAGGCTTCAAAATTATATAAATAGATTATCTACAACGTTTAAGGAATGTCCAGGATCATGCTTTGAAAATAGAATAAAAGCTTTATTTTGACTCACGCTGTGCACGTCCGCCCTTAAGACACAAAAGGGAGGTGACTTTTGAAATTATAATATACTATTCAGATACAACGTATCACCACTTAAAACACATAAAATGACACATACTGGTAAAAAAAATATTTATATGATGTTTATTAATATGTATTAAAAAAAGAAAACGTATTAGGTAAAATGACATATACTAGAGAAATTCGGTTTAAATGTTTGTTATTTCACGTGCATTAAGTCTTCATAGTAATAAATACCTAAGTATAGATGGGTATTATTTGTTTTTGTTGAGTAACATAACTTTCGCATGCTTAGCAGCGTCCCGCTTGAGTCTACTAGTGGGGTGATTGCATTGATATACTACTAGATGAGAAGTTCCCATACAAGTGTCAATTTAAAAATGTACCACAAAAGAAGATATTACGAATATCGTATAGGTATAATGTATAGGTATAATGCGTTAAGACCGTCAACATGGATTCCCGAATATCACCCGTATTGCCCTAGCTGTAAAACTAAATTTGCGTTCTTGGAATAGTGACCCTAAGGGTGTCTGGAACCCATAGCTTGCAAGCTACCAAAAATTCATGTCTGAGCGGACAGAGCAAGTCGTCATGCGCTGACTATTAGTTAGAGTAAGATCTAGATCGGGCTTACTCATAATTATTGCCAGGTCGTTTTCGAGACAAATATAAAGTGAACTTATATCGAGTTAAGTCCGCTGATATTAAAACAGTAAGTTTTAACACTGGCCGAGTCGCTGAAAATCGGGCGTCATTTTAAGAAGCATATGATTCATCCAGTAGTATATCAATGGGTAATTGCGTCAATTTTGAGAATCACTGATTTACGCTAATTGGCTGCAATTTAGATTCAAAAGGGTGCCGGAGGCCAAAAAAAATGAGAAACACTGCTGAGAATTTCGGTGTACCGCCTGTAGATATTTGGAGCGGCATTGATAAACAAGAATACAATATGAATTTAATATAGAGACTAAGATGTTTACAAATAATTAGTAATACCAGGCTCATCTTGTTTGCTGTGTATAATTTTTAATTTTACTGATTAAAAATAGTGACAAATCTTCAAATTCAAATTTATTTATTTTACATATAATGAACATGACAAATTATAAATTTAAAGCGTTGACGACATGACATGAAGAAAGTGTTAACAATTTTCAAATAAAAATACAGGATAATGTGAGTAAATAATAAAATAAAAATACATGGAAGCACACAGAGTAAATTAGGTTAATATAGATTATCTTAAAAACCTCTCGTAAGTGGAATATATCAATATCCGAAGCGATTTGATTAAAAACAGGTATTGCTCTCCCAATTGGCATTACTAATGGCAGATTATTTCTGCATATTGGGAGAACAAACAACAGATGCCCCCGATTTCTAAGATAATTATCAGCTTATCTTGTGTTTATGCGCAATTTAATTTTAATAAATACTTAGTTTAATAATTTCAGAATTAAGTTGTTTTGTGAGAAAAAATACAATAAGAACGATCACTATGTGACATTTAGAGGGTAAAGCATCTGTATGTCAATAGCTAAAATATCTCCAATTATTTTAAGAATTAATTGTCACTCAACGAGCGAAATGCATTTTTTCATACTAAACTCAGTCCAATCTATTTTTATTCCACTCCAACTGGCCAAGACAAAAGCACTGCCAGGTATAAAGTACTAGATAAATCATTCAAAAGCCGCAGGGTTTTACTGCCGCCAGACCTTCTTTTAACTATTTCACGCCTGAGAGGGAGAGAGCTTTTCTCCATTTGTCATTTTAAGGCTTTGACGCTGCTAGGGACGGAGACCCCGTACGCTTTATTATTTTGTAAATTGCAACGCGTACTAAAAAACACCTTGTGTTATTCATACATTTTCAAATATATTTATAAAGTAAAAATGCAGAGACAATTTGATTTAGTATGGAGCGTTTTGTTTTTTTTCTACTTTACTTCTAGGTGACAATTTAATAATAAAAATCTGCAGCACTTTACTGCTTTTTTATTTTAAAACTTTGTGTACAATCTACATAATGTGTAAAATAACTATTTTAAAGCATGGCAACATGTAGGTGTACATATTCTATAGATACTTATAAAGACAGATATTATTGCGCAGGGTTTCCACACATTCAATCATATATTAAATTTTTAATCAACTCAAAATGCATTTTTTATTTCGTATTTAATATAATATATTATTATTTATATATTGATGTAAGTAGATATTTTTGTAATAAAACGTGACACAATTTAATTTCTACAGGAGACACGAACTGCTTTAAAAGCACAAAATTTATATTAGACTTACAATAATTAATGTTTTATAAGTCTCAGAACAATTTGATTTATCTATATAAATAAAAGGTACTAGGGCTTCTTATTGTAGAGTGTTTTTAATAGGTCTAACACAGTGGTTCTTAACCTGGGTTCGATAGAACCCCAGGGGTTCGGTGAGTCAGTCTCAGGGGTTTGGCGGAGGTCAAGACACACACCCGACTCATATGATACGTGATGACACACCCCGCTTAGCCATCATTGGCTGCAGGGAATTTGGTGCGCTCAGTAGTCGATCTTTGCGAGCAATTCTTTTCGAGGATGCTGGGCATAAAAACGAAGAAAAGGAACAGACTTTGTTGCGAAAATGACATGAGAGTGGCACTTGCCAAGGTGAAGCCGCGCATTTCTGAACTGGTCTCTGAAAGGCAACAGCAGAAGTCACACTGATTTGCAGTAAATATTTATTATTATGTTTTTGTTTAGTACAGTGATGTTGATGCACGGTTCATTTTGTCCACCAGTAAAATATATACCTATATTTTGAATTTGAAAAAAATCATATTTTATTTTTCCAATTAAGAAGGGTTCGGTGAATGCGGATATGAAACTGGTGGGGTCAGTACCTCCAACAAGGTTAAGAACCACTGCCTAACATGAAGACTAAATACATTGGAGATATTAGGTTAAATAGGAGGTTTATATAAATAATTATATCGTAATTTGGTGATATATAATATTAAAACACTGAGAGTTTTCCTAAGCAGTCTAATATAAAAGAACAGAAATTAAAAAAACATTTAGATAAAATTGTCACATCGGAGGTTTAAGCAGTTCAACTACGACATCGCTACATGAAATCAATAATGAGATAAAATGTAAAAAGTCGATTCCAATCGATTGCTGAAAGTTATACCTACATAATAAATCACTGATTTTTTTAAAAAATTATAATATTATATTTAAAATACAAAAGCCAATGTTTCAGTGGAATAACTGAGCTAACCAACTGTTTATAATAATATACAAAAAAATACTATTATCATCTATTCTATTATATTATACAGCAAAAAAATAATATAAAAAAAGATAATTAAATATATGACTTGTTAAACACGCATTAAAATTCAATTATCTCGAAACAAGTTTTTTTGACTTATCACAGTTTTGATTTTAAATAGCGAATGCTTTATAACAATATGATAATATAATATTAATACATTTGAGTCGCTTAGAATCATAACTCACATATTGCAATTTTGTCGTTTTTTAGTTAAATATGCCAAGTGATTCTAAATGAATTAATCTATATACCGAAAAATAGTTGAGTATTAAAAGTCAATTTAAACCATGTGAAAATCGTTGACAAAGTTCATTGTTGGTGTAATATGTCGTATATTTCAAAGAATAGAGTTTTGTCACCAACGCCTTCCTAACCAATCGGGGAGCTCTATTTCTCATAGTATGCTGTATGTCTGCAACGTTAGGAGTATTAGGTATATATATTTAAAAAAAAAAAGTTATTCGACTCTCTCACTCATTAATATTCTAGGGAGTTCAATACTGTTCTTCTAATTACAAAAAATAGTGCTCTGTTGGTTTTTAGCGATTATCTCAAAACTTGATTTTTGGAATATGTGAGTTATGATTCTAAGCGACTCATTTTGTAAAGACTCGTAACCACCACACTCGGTACTATGGAATAGCTTCATAAACCCATAATTCCTATACACGCTATTGTTTTTTTTGTACCTAGCCATGATAATGATACTTTTTTAAATTAATTTTTATTTGCCAATTAAGTTAAGAATACTAAGCCAAAAAGAGAGATCAATGTCCCTAATTCACTACTCATCGTACACCCCCTTTGAGTCTTTTTAATTCCCGATGGAGTAATTTCATTTAATTCATAAAAAAATTGCTACCAACGGAGAGGACATCAATTATTTCTCGTAGTCCAATGGATAAGGCACTGGCCTTTCATCCGGGATTACTATGTATGTGATTTTCTCAAAGCCTGGGTATTTGTGATTTTTTTAATATTATTTTACTAAATACACTACTGTTTCACTATGTACACTACTGAAATTGGGCCTCACGACTAGGGAATCCAATCCCGAGCCAAAATTCTGATCCCGGGATTTCGGGATTACAATTTGACAATCCCCGGTTCCCGGGACTAGTCCCGGGATTGGCATTTTTTCCATTGTTAAGATAAAATTTTTATATTTACAAATAACGTTGATAAAATCGCTCAAAAATAATTCTAGTATAATTTATACTATTTAAGATATTTTTTGTTAATATTGTATACGTTAAATCTTGGAAATACATAAGTTTAATGGAGTAAATAATATTGTAATATAAATAATAATGTGAATTTAATATGAAATTGCTGTTTCTGAAAGTAAAAACTTAATGAATGGGTTAGCGAGATTTAAAATACTAAAGCAAATCATGGTGTACTTTGGCCTATCCGCTTCATAACTCTAATTAGTCAGCCAAATATGAAACTGCCGTAAAACGTATAAGATCATGGTGGAATTACTTTGTTAATAGTGCGAAACATTGTTTTTTTCCAATCTTTCTCATTTTTATTAATTTATGTGATAACATAAAATGAATCGGCAACTTACACATGGGTATAAATCAAACTTCATTCAAACTCAGTTTATTTCTAATGTAGTTATTTATTATTAAAAGTATTTTTGCTGTTATATTTTTGTTTTTATATTATTTTCCATAAAAATTGATAAAAAAATCAATTCCGAAAGTTTCGGGATTATGTTTATCAATCCCGGGATTCATAGGTATCGAAAATAGCTCGGGATCCCGGGATTGGAATCCCTACTCACGACCTGTTGTAGAGTTAAAAATAATATTATATTTATATTTACTAATAAAAATATTTTTTTCTAATAGTTACTTCAATTTAACAACATCTTCTAAAATCGTTATTTCAATGGTAACTATCAAAATCTAAAACCGATATCAAATTTTGTAATATTTAAATACCCTCTAGGTATATCGTCTATGCTCTAACTATATTTATTTTTGAACATACATAATTTTTGAAGACACTATAAAGGCCGTTAGTTAAAATTTGTCGCAATTAAGTATAGTGGTATATGTGCGTGGGCACGTAGCCCGAGAGATGCAAGTTCGATTCCTGCTGGGTGTCTTACTTTTTAATTTTTTTTCCCTCTTGGTTATAATATAATTTTTCAGAAGTGTTTTCAAAAATTATGTATGTTCAATAATTAGAATGATACATTCTAATCTTGTGTATTATTCGTTGAATAAAAATAGTAATTAATTAAATATTTTTCTTGCTTTGCTTATTTATTTAAACACTTTAAAATTTGAATCATCATTAAATTGTTTCAAATTGCATCTTTCGTAATCTATTATTAAAGACTCCTAATGACTGAAGTACACTTATCTCTGACGTTGCCTTCACCTGTGGAATTTTATATTGTGATTATATTCCATAAGCTGGGTTGTTTGTGGGGATGATTTTAATTTAAATGTATTTATATTAATACAAAATGTAATCTCATTAACCGTCGTCTTCAACGAGTTACGTGGTGATAATTATTATTGTTATAGCTAATTGGCGCCAAAAATAAAACGACGCCTACGACGTCTAAAAATTCACTCAACAGTTTGTAATTCTTATTCCACTTTCTCTTCTTTGCCAATGTCAACAGAAATAAACAAAATTTCACTGTGGACTTTTAACGAATTTCTGTTGGAGTTATATAAACACGACGAGAGGAAGATACGCATACCATCGCCATAAACGACTTGGGTATTTTCGTCTTGAATTTTTTTTTCGCTGATAAAAAAATGAGGAAATGCTAGAAAAAAATACTCACAAGAAAATGTCGATAAATAAAATTGGTAGAACATGTTAGCGGAAGAGATGATGTGATATTATGTGCTGAAAAAACCTAATGTTACGATAAGTAAAAAAAAGTTTTCAAAAAATGAAACACGTTATATTATGGGACTAAACAAGACTGAATATATTCAGGCTGTGGAACTGAATTGAGAATTACGATTGTAGTGCTAGTTATTGAGTATTTTTAACTGCAATGGAATAACCTGTTCGCAATAAATAAATGAAAATTGCATAATATTTCGTTGAAATTATTACAATTTATTTATCCAATATACAACAATCATTATGTTCATGGCCCCCACAAGAAGGTTGCTGGTAGGGCTCTAGCCTGGAGGCCCGGACTCATAGGGGACGGGGTTTGACCAAATACGTGAGATAACACATGAAAAATTTGCACTAATAGTAAAAAAATTGTCCCCTGTAACAATTAAAATTATGTGGTTGTACGATGTAATTTTTGATTACTGTTTGTCGATTCTCAATAGCTTAATAATCAAGTGGGTGCATTAAAAAATACAAAAATCGCTAAAAAAAATACCCTAACCCTCGAACACTATTTGGAATACACAATTGTAGATCGTCACACTGCCTTTAACTTTAGCGATAGGTAGGGGGGGCTGCCAAAGATTCTAGCCTGGGGGGTCGCATCAGGGTGTGGGGGCCATGGTTATGTTCTACAAACAGTTTACCATAGTGCATTCGAAGTATTAGCAATAGCACTACTAGCCAAATTTATAGTTTGGTGTCACGCCCTGATAATAGTGGGCTTTGCGGACTAAACATAGAAAGTATGATTAGTGTTAGCCACTTTAGGTCATTAACGATAAATTTTACAAACTCAATATTACAACTCAAGGTATCTACTTTCCAATAGCTGATTCTGGATTTGGCAATTTTAGAAAACAAATGATAGATTTTTATAAAGTTGAAAAAATAAAATCTTGTCATGCAATAATACATACATATAAGATGATAGAAATATATTTTTGTATAATAAAAGTCAATCATGATTATTTTATTTTAATTGTCACGTTTTCGCTAAGATAAAGAGACTAGAACAAGACAATCTAGTTTATATTTTTAATTATTTATACAAAAAAGTTCACAGATTCATTCAAGGATGTTTCTATAAACTAATATAATTCAATGGAAAGCCATTTCTTTAGTCCTTATTCTAAACATTGAAGATAATTATACAGTATATGCAGAGCCGTAGTGAAATGGTAGGCAACTTAGGCAAATACTTTAGAGTAATTTAATCTGTAAATTTATTAATTTTTTTAGTAAAACACAGTTTATTTTTTTAAATTCAGATAGACTATCTAATATAAAATATTTTATTTTAAGGAATTTTTAAATTTAAAACAATCCCATGTCCCGTTTTGTCTTAAGCCATGTTGACACGGTCCAAGTACGATCCAAGTATACTTGGATCGAGCGCCATCCAAGCGCACTCGTACGGGACATCTTCATACAAATTACTCCTATCAGTCCTATCTAATCTACTTGGACCGCGTCCTACTCATCTAAGCTAGCTTGGATAGGAATAATTAGTATGAAGATGTCTCATACGAGTGCAATTGGATGGCACTCGGTCCAAGTGTACTTGGATCGTACTTGGACCGTGTCAACGCGGCTTTAGGAAATTATCATATTGGTCATAAGTGCGTAATAATAAAATTATTTATACCATATTTGATATTTTATTATTTTAAATCTTCATAAGAGGTGCAGTTTGCTTAGGGCACAAAAATTTCTCACTACTGATCTGAATATATGACATGATATGATACTAAATCATTATTTGAAGTGAGTATCATATACATAACGTATATAATATAACTCCACGGTTCATATTTTACCCTTACAAATTATTTAAAAAAAAACATGAAAGTTAATTTTTTGCGCATCATGAAAATTGCGTAGAGCCTGCCAAGAATAACACAATTATTACGGCCTCGATTGTCAAAATTCGATAAGATTAATAAATGGCCGCAAAACTTTTAGATAATATCTATAATGCCAATTACGTATGTTGTACGAACTTAGCGAATGAAAGGAGAAAATCCTTCACTTTCAACAATACGCATTGTGTGGGTTAAATTGCGCTGCGACCTTCTGCAGGATCACTCTGGCCGTCTGCCAAATATTACGTTCGGGGCGACGGCCGCACATGTATTACTTACATCACGAGTATGAGTTAACTCTCCTAAGTAATTGCCTCCGTTTCCTTATTTGTATCTATAACCAGAGCTTTAACTCTTTGGAGACAGTTATTTTCCTAAGTTTTCTTTAACAATTCATATTTCTACGTCATATTCCTTTTATGAAGTTTATTACTTATTTATTGTACTCGTAGTTTATTACAGTCGAACTTGGTTATTACGAGGAAGATGGTACCGACTGTATTTGCTTGTTATAAGCATTACTCGCTATATAACATTTTTCGCGCAACGTTCTATTTAAGGCTATACCTCAGTTGAGGCATGGTCTAAAAAGATCGTGGCTAGGCGATGCGCGGATTGCGGGGCGCGGGTGCAAATGACGCATGCCGAACGAAATATAATTTGTCATATAAATCCAACATGCGTCCATTTAATGTTCTGTTTATAATCAAAATTTCTTTCTTAACTTTATTCTTTAAGCACTACGGTGCATGGTTGCAGCGTCAGTTCCATGCGGCTCCGTCTCGGGACGGAATGAGCATTTAAAATCACTTGTTTCAGACACGTTTAAAGCGTCATAGAAAGCGGCCGTGCATATCCACGGCTGTGCATATATGACGGGTGGTAGTGGAAACTTTAACGAATGTTCTATTAGTAACATAATAATATATTCATTGACATGTTTTCTTTTTCAAGTAAATGTGTAACGTTTTTAGTCATTTTTACACGATTTAAGAATTAATACCCCCGTCGCCATCACGAAACAAATTTACGTATTAGACGTTCGCTCTCCGATTGGCAGCGAGTCCAAAATTTTGTCGCGCCTATAGTTGAAAATTATTTGCCGTTTTACTGAAGTGTCGTCTTAAGCATAGAACATAAAAAATCTGAAAACCATCGTAAAAATCCCCGAAACAAGCATGGCATTCATAAGCTACAAAAGAAGTTGTTTATTGTAATGAAGGGCTGAGCCGCCGGCGCTGGTAAGTACCTACTGACTTCACAAAGCTTGGATTTTTTACATGCAATATAAAAGTGAAGAAATGTATAGAGAAAATCATAAGCTAAAATGTCAACGAATGTTTCTTCATTACATCCGAGATCTCGCTATTTCCGTGATCGTAATACCAAGTTCGAGTGTAATTTATTAGATTTTTTTAGTGGGGACATGAGATGAGTTACAAACAGTAAACTACTGTAAACGAGCATTTTTATTGGCACATATGTTTACAGAACATTTTGATTACTATGTTCGCGATGATACATGAGCTGGGCATCTATTCTATACACAAAACTGCTTTCGGCCGCTACGGTAGCTACCTAGGATAATTTTATATCGAAGTATTAGCACTTATTGTAACAATTACAATAAGTTAGTTGTAATTGTTACAATAAGTGCTATGTTTTAACAGCACCTCTTTTGGTTGTGGTAAATTTTAGAGTTAGATAGACTGTTTAGACGGCTAACGTATTATATTTGTTACAAGAAGTGTTAATACTTCGATACAAATCTACCCTAGATAGCTGCCGTAGCGGCCGAAAGCAGTCTTGTGTATAGAGTAGATGCGCTGGACTATACGTGAAGCCCAAGTTCTTGAATACAGATTGAAAAACAACGTCTGAATATGACAAATTCAGACGGGGATCGAATTCGTATACGGAAATTTGTACGTACATAGTTCACCGCAGGACACTTATTCGTGCACCGCAGTACGTAAAATATGAGTTCGTGTAACATTTAATCAAGTGATGAGTTCTTCGTTGAACATTTCACCGTGGAGTATATTTATACGTATGCTACAACATGTGGAGATGTATTTACTAGGTTAGGTTAGGGTTAATCTAATTGGAACAGTACTATTTGCAAACGATCGCCGCATTTTGTAAGATACGTACAAAACTATTCCACGGTGAAATGTTCAGCGAAAAACTCGTCATTTGATAAAATGTTATACAAACTCATGTTTCACGTACTGCGGCGCACGAATAAGTGTCCCACGATGAACTGCATACGTACAACTTACATGTAACCGATCGAACCAGCCACCCATGACGTCAGACATATATTTATAGTATGTAATGTATGTATAATATGTATTGTAAACTCACCGGAAATCGAATCCTGAACTAGCAGTGTGTGGAGTTATTGTCTTGCTCATTTTACTACGACGGCCACCGAATTTTACGACCTTTTATTATAACAGAAAGTCCACACAACGTATACAAAAAATGTTTAAATCACATTGAAATATAAATGAGATTTTGCTTTTAGTATTTATAGAGTTTTTATATGCCCACCTGTTTTAAATATTTTCATTATTACATCCCTTGCTCGCAGCGGCACGTAAAAATGTTGAAAAAAACGTGGACGTTTAATTTAATATCTAAATTTATGACCATGAAATTTGCGCAATGCATCTAAGTATCTGTATTTTGAGAATGAGAATTGTTTTTTTATTGCAAAAAATACATTAGTAGGATAATTGAGCAAGACTGTACACAATATAAGGATTGTAAAACCGGTAGGTATCTCAGTATTTTTCGATACCGAAATACCGGTTTTAAAAATCACAATACCGATATATTCGCAGCGCTCGAAATGGAAAGTTTTGCGAACCGGAGCGCTCGTTAATTTTATGAAAATATTAACGTTGTTATCGTTGTTATGTAATTGTATATGTATTTTGTAAAAATAAGTATGTTAGATTTTTTATTATATGACATATCTAGCTCAGGCGGTCAAATTAATATTTCCACGAGACGGAGCGATAATTTTGGAGATTTTATGAACCGGAACGGCGCTCCGGTGCGTTCCGGTCCATTTCGAGACCTGTATATTCGACATTTAAATTGGAAACAAAATGTATTAGTTAACATAATAGGTTTGACATGACTGTATTTATTGTCGGGTAACGCGACGCCTGGTTTACTTCCGTTGCCCTTTAATGCCCTTGGGGACAAGCAATGACACGTGTAATAAAATATTAATATTTTCTTCTTCTGTTTTCTTTCCATATATTTCACGAATACCGGTATTAGTTTCTATTTTCATTCTGTATTACAATCCCTATTTATAGTCCACCTGACTCAAAAATGTACAAATGTTAAATATGTAAAAATAAACTTAAAAGTGCTATCATACGTGAGGTTGGTGATGTGGCATAATACGCGTGAGGTGACTTTAGTTTGATACATTATCAGATTTTGCTAACTTACTGACACTATTCGTTTTCGGCTCAAAATTGTGCTACAGTATGAGAGCATCAGCTGTCTGATATTTTAAATCCTACCTTTTCTTGTGGCGTGAGCTCACCGTGATTGTAATTCGTTTCTAGCATAAAGCACACTTTCATCCAATGTATTCGATTACAGTACACTCTCAGTAATCCGCCGCTCGATTATCCGACAATTACTATAATCCGCCGCTATTTTTACTAGTTGAAAGCACAAAATCAAGCTCTGTATTTCGCCGGTATTCGATTGTCAAATGCAGTAGTCCGCCGCTTACAAGTATACACCGCAGATGATACAGGTTTATTTTGGAAATTTCTCCGTCGTAAACCATACGTTCATCGCGAAGAAAGTAATGTACCAGAGAGGAAATTGCCCAAGGACCTCATCACAATTTTATTATATCGTGCTATAATGTATAATGCAACCGGGACACACAAACTGAAGCTTTTGGTCGTAGGGAAAGCCAGGAATCCTAAACCATTCAAGAATATCTGCCTCACTGAACAACTAATTGTGTCGAGTGATGTACTATTTAATATTTAGTTAATAAACCTAGTTTATAAATATGTATAATTAAGTAATTTAATACTTGATTTTGATTATAAATAAAACCGTAATTTTCTAGTACAAATTTCTCAAAAAAACTATTTTTACAAAATACTTGTTTTAATTTTTACCATATTTTGTATGTATGCACTATATATAATCCGCCGCTTTCACTAATAATTGGAAACTTGTCGTTTTTGGGGTAGCGGATTACTGAGAGAGTACTGATATGCATATGTGTGTTGTAAATAAATTGTAATATATTTTATGACGAGTGAGTGTCTGTGCTATGATTATAGTAAGTGATTGCAGGGCCGTATTCACTTGAGTGAAGCTATTTTGGAATGTTATCAAAGAGGTCATCGAACTCGGATTGTAATTTCTTCCTATACGTATATTATACAAACATCATTTGGATTGTATAATATACGTGTATAATAAACGGGTCTAGGACGATTTGGCACCGGACAACTGGACGCCACGGAATCGAAAATAAATAGACGTTAGGTACTTATAGGTACTTTAAAAAAAATATTCAATATTATTATTTATACTTCAATAATTATATTATGTATTAATTGAGTTAGCATTTACTTGGTAGAATTCCATTTTACAAGAAATGAAAATATAATTAATATTAAATTCTACAGGTTTTTTTTTAAAAAGGTTTGTCGATAGCTATTTCGGTTGTAACACCATTATCAAGACTATTCAGATAGGCCGTTTGCCTTTGCTTAAATACTATACGTGTATAGCAGTGGCGAAGACTCCATACTAGGCGATTATTTAAAGCCTACCTTCTTAAGAAAAATATTTTTTAATTGCATATTGACATATTAATATACTTAATCACTTCATTATTTTATGTTATATAAAAATAATTTATTTTGCCAACGAGATCGCATATGTAGGAATGTATTACATATTACACAGTTTACAAAACAACTGCAAAGGTATTAAAAAAACCACAGCGCGCCGCGCCGTAAATTAAATAATAAATGCCGCGATTTCTCGACGTAAATAAATTTCCGATTATGTTTGGAATAATTCTGAATTTTTTTTGTATGGACTTTACGTCTCGTAACCTCAGCAAGTCTGCTGATTTGTACGAAATGAGGCAAGCTCCTTTCGCAGAGCCTAAAACATTCGCGCATAATATTGTTGTCACAACTGCGCACTTTGTCCAAAATCATTAATAATTAGATAATTAAAAAAATAATTTCAACGGCATTTAATCGAATATTAATAAATAAGTAAGTATAGATTGTTTTTAAAAATAAAAATAAATTTTATCTAATGATTTTTGATGGGTATACATGTTTTGAAAAATACGTAATTTAAACACATCGCTCATTTTTATGTCGTCAATGAGTTTTTGAAGTTTCATTGAATTAGTGTGTCGTTATCATTTATTAGTGTGTGCCTATTCATTAGTAGTAAATATCGTACTATTCTCGTAAGTATACCTGACAAGTGTGCTCTTTTTATCATATCTCCACAGCCTACCTCTTTCCAAAAGTCACCCTTCGCCACTGGTGTATAGATAGAGACAGAATACATTTTCTTATTCGTTCCAGCAATATTATGAATTTTTACATTATTATTAATTGTAATATTATTAATACTTTGAAAACCCTAAGTGGGTTTTTTTATTAAAATGGATATCGAAATTTTCAAAATTTATCAAAATTACAGTATTCGATGGTTATTTATTGACATTATTGATCAATCTATCTATCTATCGACTATATCTATCTATATCTATCTATATATATCTATCTATAGACTATCTGAATAGTCTTGATAATGGTGTTACAACCGAAATAGCTATCGACAAACCTTTTTAAAAAAAACCTGTAGAATTTAATATTAATTATATTTTCATTTCTTGAATTATATTATGATTTAAAAGTTGGTAAGAATGTAAATATGCAGACGTAAACAATGATTTAATCGTGCATATGTTTAAATTCCAACGAAAAAAGAGTTTTTTTTATTTTATATAAAGCCTTAGGCATGGTAATTCTCAATCCGCGATAAAGAATACATTATGTAAAGAGTAAAATGAATTCAAACTACTAAGTAATAGATAGAAACTGATTAAAATACCTCGTCTACGCGTGTTTACGACAGTGCGGCGTCCAATTGTCCGGAGGCCAGTCGTCCCATTCCCTAATAAACATAGTTCATACGAGAATTGTGTACGATTCTACCTCTCGGGACATTTTCTTATAAAACGGCGATCGCAGTAATAACAGTAAAACTTATTTTGGAATGTCGCCAACGTAGCATTTTTGAAACAGATTGCGTTTTTAGATTAAAGAAAACCAAAAATAACATAAAAAGTTTTTTTCGAAAACATTTTTGATAAAGTCCGCCGCGAGAGACGTGAACAAATCACAAAAGAATAAGTTAGTTGTTGGACGGCTACACGAATTTGAAATGCTCCAATATGTGAGCTATAACAATGCTATTTTTTGAACATCTTATTTTTATTCATCATAATATTCTGACACAATATTTTTTATTCCAATATCGATATTTCGGTATTTTTTTGTGAAGTTACTTTAGACACTGGCGTAAGTTCGTTTAATAGAAATCGAAGAAAAACGAAAATTGTAACCAAGGGCGTTGCTATGGTAATAACAGCGCATTGAACTCTCTTTGTCACAGTCACAGTATTAGTCAGTCGAAGGAGTGGCTAACGTGTGCATCACGCATTGTGGAACAATGACCTACCAATTGTTTGCTACAGTTCGAATGAGGTGGACTACAATTGAGTGTTTCACAAGCATACTGAACCAAGTCTATTCTGGTTTTTTTAGAAGATAGGTTCAAACATAATATTTGAGTATTTATAATTCTAAAGTGTTATTTTCACACATTTAAGTTATTATGTAATGGAAATCATACGGAATAAGAAATACTCAAACATTATATTTGAACCTAGCTTGCTCAAAAATAACCAGAATGGACTTGATTCAGTATGCTTGTGAACTACTCAATTTTATATTTTAGTTATCATAAACCGATAATTGCATTTTTTAAATGTCTACTTCATAATAGAATTTAATTTTCATATTTATTCTTCATTACCACTGTATGATTTTTACACTCTTTTATTTATTTTTGTTATACCATGGGTGATTTTCAAAATATATGTATCATCGAATACCCACGATAGTACAACAATTGAAATACCAAAATACCTAAATCAAGTATATAACGAATTAAAAAGAACGTTATCGGATTTGTAAGTTTTACTATCACTACACATTCAATTTTTTTTTAATTGTATATTTTTTAAGCTGTTCTAAGGCTGTGTTTCAAATTTTATAATATACGCATTCAAACAAAATGACACGGTACACAGTTAGAACGTACCCCGATATCATATTAGCTTTCCGTATATATAATAATGTTGGCTCTTCGAAAATTTTCACGTAAATCCAACAAAGTCAAATTTTTAAAATACTAAAAAAACGTCAGGAATGATTGAACTAAAGCAAGTAGATACCCATTTAAAAAAAATACAACAGAGGAGAACTACGTCACTGTTTTGAACGAGAAGAGTTATTAAGATATTTATATATAAGCCCTCTCGCTCTATTACAACCACTAATGATTGGAAAAAGCTTTAATTCCGTTGCGTAGATGGGTTTAGGTATAGCCTAAAACAGCTGTCAACGTAAAATAAAGTAAAATTAACAAAAATAACTTAACCAACTTAAAAACCATCACCTATTTCTTATGTATTTAAAATCTAAGCCAATCGAAAGTACGTCACCGTCATAGACGAGGACTTTTTATGTACTTTGCATCAGTATCGACTTCGCATAATATGAGGGTGTGAGGTGTGACATTTATAATCAATCTAGAATGAGGAATGAGGAATCAGGAATGATGAGGAATCTTTTGGTGAAGATTTTAGATTATTATAAAAAGTTAGTTTTTTCTGTGTCCAATATATATGGGAAACCCCGAGTTTAGAGAACATGATATCCCCGAATTCAAAACTACTACTTTAAAACCGCACTAAAAATATTGTACATAGAATTTTAATTATGTGGTTAGGTATACACAAAATATATTTAAAATAATAAAAATACAGTAAATCAAGTTATTATAATCAAATTCAATAGACTAATACAGAATATTATTTTTGGAAAAACGACAAAAACTCTCCTAGTACCTACTTATTGTGTTAGCTAACGATGTCAAAGTATTATTTTTACCAATTTATCAATGAATATATTATTATAAAACTTGTTTACTCGTTGATTTTATCTTATAATGAAATAAATATTAAAATGAGATTGATATAATCTTCAGATTACTGTTTTTGCATCCAACTTGTGAACATTGAAACTAATTATCTGGGACATTTGCAACTGTGAAGTTTATAAGCAAAATCGTATCTAGTAGTTACTTTTTCATACGAATTTTTAAATCTTAGGCATAAAGCCCACCAAAGCGGCGCTCGGTGCGCTCACTACTGAGTAGGCCCCCTCCCACCCGCGCATTACCCTTCACCTATGTAATAAGGGGCCCAAAAAGCACAAAATAATTATTATTATCAGCGTCTCTCATAACAAAGCAATATAAACATTATATTATTTATCGGGGCTTGTAATTAATATTCACGATGACATCATTCTACCAGCGAAATATCGGACACGCAATAACTAAACAATGAGTACACTGTTATTAAATAATGGCTTCTTGCCCGTCTATCGACGACGCTTCCAGAAGCGTGATTTTGCTTGCCGTGTTCAATGAATGGACTACGTAGTATTTTTGTTTATTCGTGCCGCTGAGAAGCCACACAACTGTGAATCATGGGGCAGGCGGGCACAATGCGTCGTCAAATCCAGTGTGCGCTGGCGTATTTGATTACGTTGTATTTTCGATGATTTACGCGCCACTTGTGAAATTTTGCGCGAGCGCCCCACTCGCTGCGTTAAGTGAGTTTTACGCCTAAAACACGCGACACGCTTATGATGATTTTGGAATATGTTGGATTTGATTGTAGTAGTTTCATGTAATAAACAGAAACCTTTATAAAAATAGATGAGTTGCGTTCTTCTAATATTTTTTAATATTTATTAACCATTCATTCATTAAAGTCAAATCATCAAACGACTTTATTATTTATTACGGCATCACTCATCTCATAACAGAAGTTCTGTAAACACAAAAGATAAGTTAATATTTCAAGAAGTGAGTCGCAGGAACGCACATCGCGGCGGTTGTAGAAATGAAGATACAGCAATGTTTGAACATCTATCTCTCGAGAAGTTAGGTACTTCGTTATTAAGTACGTCTCGAGAAAGATACCGCGAACATTTCGCAAACTGACAGTTGCCATTGTTTGAGGGAAGTTTTACAGAATTTTTGACAAATTTAAAGTTTACCAATAACACATTATTGACGTTTAGCTGTTTGCTTGAAAGTTATTGATCGACATGACAAAGCTTTCAATAGCGTTGTCATCTTTAAAGTTTTAAGTATTCACTTCAAGTACTATTATTATCATCTGAAAGTTTTATATCGACTTTAGAAAGGAAAAAGGACGTAACCCTCAGTTTTTTTCAAAATAGGTTTTAATAACATCGCACATGACTAAATACTACACTTTGCATCCAAAGGATGTAAGCTGCAAATGGCGAAATATAGCCCGTAATTAAAAAAAAAATAGTATCAATAATATCACGAACAGAGCAAGTTGTCATGCGCTGACTATTAGTTAGAGTAAGATGTAAGCTAGATCGGGCTTACTCATAATTTTATTATTGCCAGGTCATTTTTGAGACAAATATTAAGTGAGCTTTAATCAAGTTAAGTCCGCTGATATTAAAACAGTAAGTTTTAGCACTGGCCGAGTCGCTGAAAATCGGGCGTCATTTTAAGAAGCATATGATTCATCCAGTAGTAGGTATATCAATGCTCGAAACCATGCATTTTTTTGTCTCACTTATTTTTCCACAACTATAATAATATAATATCATGACTATATGAAAACGCTTTCCGCATTTCTAAGAATTGATTCTCAATTAGTGAAATTGTCGACGGTTGTCGGAATATAAATTTGCATGAACAAGGAAACGCTCGTGTACCTATGCATGTAGGTCAGTCAACAAAGACTCCATAAATATTTAGCGTAGAAATAAATTTTCCTAACGGATTATTTTATTTCTTATCGACAACGTAAAGTTGAATGGCTTGTAATCAGTGAAGGTATTTTTCCCTGACACAATTTCAAACAGAAAATCAATTTAAAATTGTAGCGAGATTTACATGTCACAGCTGTGTATTATGTTAGATTAAAGTAGCAATATTTTAATCTCGTTATGGATTCGAATGAACGAACAACTACTACATTTATCATTAAACATTAAGCCATTTCACTAAGGCTATACTTCAGTTGAGGCTATACTTCAGTTGAGGCATGGTCTAAAAAGATCGTGACTAGGCGATGCGCGGATTGTGCAAATTTGTCATAAAAATTCAACACGCGTCCATTTAATGTTATGTTTTCTTATTCAAGTAAATGGGTAACGTTTTTTAGTCATCTTTACACGATTTAAAATTATATTCCTCCAACGCCATCACAAAGCAAATTGACGTGCTTACACCTCGACTGTCGGTCTCTGATTGGCGACGAGTGAACAATTTCATCCCACCTACCGTTGAAAATTATTTGCCGTGTTACTTATGTATGCTCTTAAAACATGCTACATAAAATGCGTTAAAGGTACGCCAAAAATCTCGTGTTAGATGGAGCTATGAATGACTGTCGAATACGCTGTAGGTAGGTATTTCAATATTTTTGTATTCACCCAATTTATAATGCATTATTAACATAATATTATTATGATACTTCTCTAATAATGAAATTTTTTAAAATCATTGTTTCTTAACTGGTCCACAATGCCGATCGTATTAAAAATGCAATTATTTAAATTAGGCTATAAATTTGAAAATGGAACGTGATATTACCTGCATGTCTGATGATATCCAATTGCCCACAGACCGCCGATTAAAAAAAACATTTTAAGGGTAGGTACACGGCAAAACTAGGATCATTGCATTTTTTTTTTATTTTTGAGATTTAAATGCCAATTTGTTGAACAGAGAAAGTGCTCAAGAATGGTATAATTAAAACTAGCAAAAAACGTTTTACTTGTTTCATAAATGAAAGTAGAAGAAAGTGTAGTCAAGCCAAAAATCACCACATTGTGAATAAACACTGCACAAAACGTAGGATATGTTTTTATTATTTTACTATACTTCAAAATAAATGAGAAATCAATAAATAAATTCTTTTACTTCGTAATATTAAACCCATTTTTAACCAATAAAGATTTCATTCTTCGTTTTGCTCTCCTGCAAAATTATCATTTTGTCGATGAGCCTGTTTTTGCCGTGTGCCCTTCAATTTTACTATTATAATAAAGAATGGGAAAAACTGTATCTTTAGATAATAGTGTATAAAACTGTCATAAAAAATAATATGTAAAGTAATAATAGGTTTACAACACTCACGATGGCCGCGCGGCTTAAGCGTCGATCTCTAGGGTCGAAGATCCCAGGTTCGAATCCTGGGTCTAGCAAGTACACATATTGTTTTTCAATTTGTATATGAGTCAGAGTATGGACCTAATAGGTTGAGTAAGTGGCTGACATCCATTTCTCGTAAAAAAAGCTGTTAAAACAAACCTCCACCCTGTGGAGGCCCATATGATCTTATTTTTTTTATATTGATTATAATTGAAGATATATTGCGTGCTTTGACAAAAAGTGCTATCCACGGACTTATCGTATGTATAAAATATGACTTGATCTCAATTAACGAGAGTATGTTTAAAACAATACTCTTTTATGATGTTAATATATTCTATGTGGTCATTAACTCGACACATTATCTAGGCTTAAGCTTGCAAAGACATCCCAAATTTTTCATTTTAGACCTTCACACAGCACTCCAGCCCTTACACAGCTTCCAATATTGAAAAACGAAGACTATATTATTCTAAATAAAAACAGTTCTTTATAACGAATCAAGTTATCGTTTTGACTCCTCCCGTGATTCGTATATTGTGAGTCTTTTGAATAAATCCAATACTCTTGTAACCCACCTTGTTCGCCCGGCTCAACCAAAAAATCCATAAATCCTTTTTTTCATTCATGCCAGAGAAAAATATTAAAGGGTGATGCTATCACTTTATTAAATTTGTATTTTCACAATTCTCGTTCGTGTGTATATATTATTTTATGCATTGGTCCGTTTATATGTATTTATGCGTTTACCGAAAATACATCTTCGTCTAGAAAGCTTACCTACCGATCCGCGCCTTAATGAAATTTCTATTTTTACCGAAGCCAGTCGAATGGGAAAAAATCGTCCTCTCTTGCGATTATTCCTCTCTTCATTTTATATGTAGAGCTAGCCTCATCTATGAATTCTGTTTACCAATATATTTACTTTATTTTTATCGATGGCGTGACCATCTGGTCATCAGAACAACTAGATGATAGACATTATGACGCCAGATGTTTTTACTCGAGAAAGTCTTACCGCCAGTAAAATGCTTATTAAAATGCGTGAAAATATATTTATTTACACGAACCTACGCTTGTACGATCCAAAAGTTACATTAATTACTAAAAACCACGACAGTTAAGCAATGTTTATTAATATGTTTAAGTATTTCCATATTTATGTATGTTCAATAAAGAATTTTACACTCTTAAATCTGGGGAATTATTCGTTGAATGAAAAAAATGGTTTATTATTTTTTTTCTAGTTTATATTACTACTCATATACACGTATATATTATTTTTTATCACTACAACAAGCCACGAGGCCCAATGATAGTTAGTAGTAGTGTAACAATTGCAAACACCCATGCTTTAAATATATTGGAACTCACTCACTGGAAATCAAGCCCGGAGCCCCGAATGAAAAACAATCGCCTTGCGTACTGGACTGAGTGGAATGGGTTTAATTAATCTTCATCGGCGCCAACCTGGTAGTTGTCCAATTCAAAATCGTTAAATTTTTCTGCCACATAAATGGCAGTAGGCGGAGTTAATATAGCGACGTCAGATCGTCCCATTCACATTAAAATACTACTTAATAATTTGTATTTTTTAAGTGTCGTATATGATTAATAATTCATCAATTGGCGGCTACTTTTGAATGATTTATATGCTGTTCAAGGTACCGGTAGTCCCAGAAGTACCCAACCTGACGTATAGATAGCAGTTGTTGTTTGAAAATAATGACCACGATAGAAAGTATCAACCTTATAAAGCCTAAGTTTGAAGTTTGACGACGCTACGTTGTTCAGTAATTATTTGTCAGCCATCAACAGTGAACGCTCTCAGTGAATTTGTAAACATGGAAAAAATTGGTCATAGTTATGTGATACAACACTTTCATTTGAAGGGCTTTCGTCCAACCGATATCAAAGCAGCGCTAGATTCTACTCTGAGGGTGTCTGCTTCTTTGTTTACAATAGTAACATATTGGGTGGCTGAGTTTAAAGAGCTTGGACGAGCTGTCATTACGAACATCGCAGTGGTCGACCAAATGACGTAACCACGCCAGGAATGGTGACGAAAATCCACAAAATGGTATTGGATGAACGTCGACTGAAATTGCGCGAGCTAGCAGATATGGTAGGCATTTCAAAAAGTGCTGTACATCACATATTGACTGAAAATTTGGACATGAGAAAGCTGTGCATGACGTAAGTTTTTTGGGATGCGCGTAGGTAATTTTCATTGATTATCTTCAGAAAGGGGAATCAATCAACGGCGTGTATTATGAAAACGTATTGCAGCGTTTGAGTGATGAAATCAAGAAAAAAACAACCGCATTTAGCGAAAAAGAAAGTTTCGTTTCATCAGGATCATTCATCAGTTCACACATCCGTTATCGCGATGGCCAAAATCAATGAGTCAAAATTCGAATTGCTTCCTCACGCACCCTATTAGCCAGATTTAGCCTCCTCGGTTTATTTTCTGTTTCCAAACTTGAAAAAATGGCTCGGTGATAAAAGATTTGCCAACAATGAAGAGGTGGAGTTTGCGGTTGATGGCTTTTTTGAGGAGCTTGACGAATCTCACTATACACAGGGTATCAAAGCTATTGAACATCGCTGGGAAAAGTGTATCGACCTAAAAGGAGACTACGTAGAGAAATAAAAATATTTTTTTCCAATTTTTGTTTTTTGTTTTCTTTGTTAGGTCGGGTACTTCTGGGACTACCCTCGTACAAACGTACTGCATTTCTAATATGGTACGAGCACCTCGTGCAGGTTGAATTATGATTGAGATGTAATTATACAAAACATAAACCGTGGTAATGAACAAATTATGGTCGGCTAAAATTTGTTCCCAATTCTAGTATGAAGTAGGCTTTATGATACATGGAACAAAAAAATATTAACGTCTTTGAAAAAAATATACTGATATCAATCTTTGAACTGTGCTCGTAATTGATTTCTGCATATTTAATAGAACTGCTTTGTAATATGTATAATAAATGTGTTTTTTTATTCGCCACCGGAATCATAGTATAAAATTGAATTTATGTATTGAATCTGAAAAAAAAACACTTAAAATAAAAACCGTGATATAAAAGAATAATTCATAAGTATAAAAATTGGATGGTTTGGTTTACGGAATTATCGTAGTTTAATTCGAATATTTTTTTTTCAATGTCAACATTGGCAAGTACCAAGAGGCTATAAAAAGATATCACGCTATCGTTAACAAGATGGGAGTGTTCTTCTGATATTTATTAAGTGAAAGTAAATCGCTTACCTACCTATTAATAATTTGTTCTCCACTAGTATACCTTGCTATATCTTTCATGTTGCAATAATAACATAGCCATAGAGGTAAAACTCAGTAAGTTCAATATTAAACTATTGTACTTAACGCTTTCGCTGCTGAATAGATAATGAGATTTTAATTGCCCCCTTTAAAATGCACGTTAATTACATCGATTGGCCGCCTGGTCATTACGCACCGTGTGCGTCTTCCTCGTCCAAAGTATTAATGTATTTTATGTTAGATACATTGATATAATATCTCTGACTGGTGGTTAAAACACTATTGTATCGAAATATTAAAACGCCCCCAACTTTTGTGCCATCACGCCATCATAGATTTTTCGCTAACATTTACATACTTATCTCTTTTACACATCGATTTACTATATGGAAAGATTTTTAGGGGTTATCCATATATGACGGCATGCTCTAAAGGGGGAAAGGGGTCTAATATAATGTGACAATTAATTGAATTTGAATTAATTTCAGTTTTGCACTATTCCATTTGAGTTATTTTTTACGACCCGAGTTTCGATTTTTGGCATATTCTGACACTATGCGCACTCTAGTATGAGGTGGGAGGATCTCGCGGTTGATGATGTTAGACAATGATTGACAATCATCAACGTATAATGTTATATCAATATAACTAGGTACTTGAATGAAGGACTTTGGCTACCTCAAAAAACTCCATTCTACCTGGTTCTTCACCCTCCTTCTCTAGTCAATCACTCCTAGAGCTTACAAACCTCTCTATAAGCCCGGGGTTCTTAACCGTGTGCCCGCATCAAAGTATCAAATAACATAAAAATGGATTCATTTCCCACTGCAAGAGAGATCAATTCTTGACGAACTTTATGAATTATCATTGTATTATTCACCAAGAAGCATTACCCATATATGTGCCAAAATATTATCATTTGAACAAAGTCATGAATTTCGTTCTGAAGATAATCAACAATATTCGAACAAATCCTTCACACAGAATATTTAAAGCCTTTGCAGAAAAGGACAATTCCTCACAAGCTGACCTTATTTTACATATAGATATAAGATGGTAAGGGTAAAGCTCTTAATTGATTTTTTGATCTTCTGGAAGAGATAAAAAAAATCATTTCAAAAGGTCAAACATTCGAACAATTAAATAACTATCATTGGCTGATGGACTTGGGCATTTTGGACACTTGGCACTGATATTTGTAAAAAAATAAACAATTTAAATCTAAAAATATAAAATATGATTATTTCTATAAAAGCCTTCAAAGCTAAAATACAGTTTTGGATAAATATTTTTTCGAAAGATTTTCTTGTAGGTACATTTTCCAAAGATGAAAAAAGTGATTGTTCAAAATATTTTTGAAGTAAAATTATTTATTACTCATCACTGAAGAAGTTTTTAGAGCAATTTGAATATAGATTCCAGCAATTTTCCATTATCGAACCGATGGCTGCATTTTTTTAAATCCTTGCAATACAGACATAGACATTACTAAAATTGCTAATTCTATAGCGGAAATTCTTCAAGAAGACCCACCAAAAATTGAAGAAGAAATTTTAGATTTCAAAAATAGGACGAACTGACTGAAAACATTTGGAATTTAGCTGATCATAAAAAGTACCCTTTTTTGGAAAAAGGAGCTAACAAAATTCTGTTTCGGTTCCACATATTTGTGCGGATTTTCCATCATGAACATGATACGATCAAAAACAAGATCTCGACTTACTAATACCAACCTTGCTAATTGTTTACTATTGGGGTCATCATCTTCCTCTCCTGACTTTGAAAAGTTAGTAGGTAAGTGAAATGCAATGTTAAAGATCGCACGTTATTTTGAATATGTATTTCATCTCTTTTTATTTTCTATGTGGGTATGTATTGTGTATGGGTGTTTTATGCTTCTTTTGTAAATGGCCTCACAGGCATTTAAATGTAAATAAATGTATAATCAACCGATATAATAAATGTAACACATACGTAGTACTATAGATCTACCATCATAAATTGGCATTTCAGCGAGGGCGCTAGTATGACATTTAGAATTTTACCATAACTAACAAAAAAAATGGCAATTTATATTTTTTTATTGGTAGTAGATTTCTGTACAAATATTATGCAATCCATAATTCGAGAAACATGTTGTAAAATTAAATGGCATCTGTAACAAATTTATCCTCGATAGACAATTTTAGTTTCAAATTCGACCGGCTGCCAACTTACGATGGTAGATCTTTACTTAAATATTGTTTTTTTAGAAATCCGATGTGCATCCGCCACTATTATTCCAAATCTCAAATGCGCCCGCTACCGCAAAAAGGTTAAGAACCCCTGCTATATGCCATTAAATCAATTCACCGAAGTAGTGGTTTTTCCGCACTAAGTTTTCGTTCTGATCCACTTAATTTAATGTGTTATCATCCATACGTTTCACGTGACCAACCTATTAATTCTAAGCGTTTATTTTTGATAAATCTGACGACGTCGGGCTCATCAGAGAACTTGCAGAGCTCATGATTGTAGAGATGTTGGCAAATTCTATCGTTGTAGATGGAACCAAAGGTAGCTCTGTAGCTCTTCTGGATTGACAATCACAGTGGAGAGATAAGGCGAATTTTTATTGAATTTAATGCTCTGGTAATTTGCTATAAACTCATAATATTAAAAAATCTGTGTCCCAAAATTTGATATTTGACATATCGACCTTTCTTTAAGGTCTCTAATAATGAATAATTTTAGATTTAGCAATTTTGAGATAAAATTGAATGTACAGGCATTTAATAAAAACATGCCTTGGGGCAACGACGTCAAATTTGAATATTTTAGACGTCAATATAAATAATACTGATACATCTTTTTTAATTGTTGTTTTCTGAAAATATCTTATATGATTTATTATAAATGACTAGACTAATTACATGTAATTTTATTTTTTCTATAATTTACTATCATCACTTGCAGAAGTCGATCCGCTGCTAGATGAAGACCTCGACATGTTGCTTTTGTCTCGGTCCCTTTTCTGCTAATTTACTTTGCACTAAAATGTGTAATAATAAACAATTAAAATATAATAATATATGTAATGATATTAATTATCATACTATTTGTATGCGACTCGCTTTCCACCGCAGACTTTTTGTAAACATTTCCTGTATCCACACAATACACGCTTTGATTCTACTGATTGTTGTGTGGTTTGTAGCTGTAACCACTAACGCCATGCTCACCCACCTGACGCATCCACAAGTAGTTATATGATTATCATGTGCGATGGTGTTAGATTTTGTCTACATTATATTTTCCCAACCTTTTTTGACTCACTAACAAAATATTTTTTTCAGAAAAAAGCGTTTCGGGAAACTTCAACTAAAAACAAAATTGCAATTGTATTTTTTAATTTAGACTTTAAAATATTTAAAAGCTATTGCCAATAAAACAACTTAAAATTTAACTGTAATATTAAACAAAGATAAAATTACACAGAAACACATTAGGTTACTCAATATTTTGAGTAGATAATCAAATCAATTACAATTATCAAGTAGATAAGTGTTTTATTAAGGCTATACCTCAGTTGTGGCATGGTCTAAAAAGATCTTGGCTAGGCGATGCGCGGATTGCGGGTGCAAATGACGCATGCCGACCGAAATATAATTTGTCATATAAATCCAACATGTGTCAATTTAATGTTCTGTTTATTGTTCTATTAGTAACAATAATAATATATTCATTGACATGTTTTCTTTTTAAAGTAAATGGGTAACGTTTTTAGTCATCTTTACACGATTTAAGAATTAATACCCCCGTCGCCATCACGAAACAAATTGACGTATTGACACCTCGACGTTTGCTCTCAGACTGCCAGCGAGTTCAAAATTTCGTCGCACCTGTAGTTGAAAATTATTTGCCGTTTCACTGAAGTATCGCCTTAATAAAACGTTAATGTGACCAAATATTTTTACCGTCTATATTTTATTCATTTGCTCTTCAACGCCATGGAGCTCGCAACAGCACATCCCCGCTCAGATCCCTACAGGGGTTTTTCAATGTCTTTGATTATGATGTATTTAGATTGAGGGTGTCGTTATCTCTGATGCTGTCCTTCTTTTTTATTACTACGGGAAAAGGGTACACGCATTTGTTGAGCTTTCTGGATAGTGGTACTGGTGTGTTTATGAACCACCGCTTGATAGGCTGTTGATGAAATCAATTAATATTCATTACGTACCGAACTCCAAATTAAAACAGTATCTTTCTGTAAGTTTTAATGTTCGCAATAAAAGGATAAATGCAAAATTCTATTGGGAATGTTCAGCAATGAATAAAATATTTTTCTCTTTCGGACTCTTCCTTTCATCTGTACGTTTCCAAAAGAAGTCTTTATCGGAATTTTAATGCGCTTTTTAAGAAAGTGTGAGTAAAATGAAATATTTCAGATTTTTTGCCTCTGATTTCCACACTGCTAGCTAGGGACTTATAAACAATCTGTTTTCTACAAAAATCATAAAATATAATATTTTGGAAAGGTTTTAAAAATTATTTCTACATTACAATGTCATGACGATATACGATTTATGACATACAATAACATATTATACACATACATAATCGTTAAATCAAAATGACATTACAGTATTTTTTTTGTTTTTGCAAAATAGCAAAAAAATGATTTGTTGACAATTGCCTTTTTTGTCCTAAATTATTAATACGTAGAATTGTCAAGTTTATTTATGATTCAACAGAAAATTTAAAACATGGTAGGTATATAAAAAGTTCTTTTTATCTTGTAATTATTTATTTATAAAAATAACGAAACTTTGATACCATTGTGAATGGGTTAAAGAGTGTGTAGGTAATATGCATATAGGTACGTAACTGAGCATTTAAGGGCACCGCGCATGACAAGGATGCAACGTGGGTATTTTATTTATGCGATCGCGTGACAAAGACGCAGAATCCTTCGCATGAAAATGTACGTGCGAACTTATTGTTAGCTGTGCATGCTTTTGGCAGACAGAGAGAGAGAGAGTGTGTGCCTGTGTGTGTATGATGTGCCATGTTGCAATGCGTTACAGCCAGCTATACAGATAAGTCAATACAATTCTATTTTATTCAATAAAAAAAATTTTAATTCTCGATACACTCAGAAATCATGGAATTTCCAGGTGCTATATAAATATTTTCAGATATATATTATTATGTACGCAACCATATCCTTTAACTTCTAAAGCTATGACTCAGATTTATAATAATAATAAAAAGAACATAGCTGTAAAAAGCTTAGAAAGGGCCTATAGTTAATATACCTTTTTCGTTGCAAATTACCTTTACTTATTACATATAAAAATATTCACATCAAAGAGTCAGTCACCCTGTATTTATTACATAACGTCTCCTAAAGTATTAAACCAAATTGAAATATATAGGTAAATGAATGTCAATATCACTTTAATAATAATATATTCGGCGCTATACGGAGCCTAGTCGTAAGGAGAGAATTTAATTAAGAAACTATGTTTGTTTCAAAGCTCCGTATCAACTTATTACAAAGCATTCTTCGATTAATAATAATATTCCGCGGAAGCTTCTGGAAGCTTTACACATCGTACGCCATATACAATATTTGCTGAAAGCTATGTCGCATTTTTATTTTCATACTCGATATTATGCTCAAATTGT
Source organism: Rhyacophila brunnea (assembly GCF_057557595.1). Taxonomy (NCBI): domain Eukaryota; kingdom Metazoa; phylum Arthropoda; class Insecta; order Trichoptera; family Rhyacophilidae; genus Rhyacophila; species Rhyacophila brunnea. The sequence continues at coordinate 17,597,816 of NW_028232796.1, read as the reverse complement.
TTAGATTAGTGTGACTACTTTTTAAATTTCACCAAATCATCTAAATTCATTAACGCATACATAGTTAATAAGTAATCTACATTAACATACATACGAGCAATTTCACCCTCGAGCGAGGAGGGTCGGCCACGGCAATGGCTTTCTTGAGGTCGTGAACACATATCCCAATCACGTGAAGGGCTTCTTCGTGATTACTTGATCACCGAAGGCTGCCGTGCCTGCTCAGAAACTCGAGTGTTTGTAACGCGGTCGTATCAATGTTCCCCTAAATTCGGCGGAGACATCGATTGTCAAAGCAAAATCGAGACCTTTAAAGTTTGGTACAAGTTTGGTACACCCATATCTCACAGCCATATATGAGTACTAGCAGTATATATGCCTATCAATACGCGACACCAATAAGGTAAAACCGAAGATATTGCGTATTCTATCGAAGGTATGTTGCATAGAAAAAATATATATTATATATAATAAAATATCTATTCGTATTACATATTATTATTTTAAATATATTATAAAGTTTAACGTTCATAATAATTACTAAGTATTTTGTTTTACAAGGAAAAATACGAATGCAAAATAAGATTATTCATATACCTACCTAATTAATAGCATTAATAAAGCTACCTGAACGTATAGGTACTTACAATTTCAAAACAATTACTTAAAGGGGTACGCAGAGAGGCTGAGTGTGACGGACTGGAGAGAGAGAGAAAGAGAGAGAACTTGGAGGACGGTTGTAAGTAAGTTCTGAATTATACACTTGCATAAAGATTAGTTTGGTTTTAGTTTCGGATTTTTTCGGCTCTATTATATAGATACGATAGGTAGGTATAAGACCCCAATTTACCAAAAGCCCAAATAATGATCAATGAAAATAATGCTTACGGAAAAATCTATATGCTCATACCTATTCAATTTTCTTCAAGTATATCTATATACATCGTTTAGATTGTAATATTAATGATATGTTTGTTAAAATATAATATAATACAATTATTTTGTACTTATTCCAAATTTAATTATTCTTAATTTTAATATTACAACAAATCTATATACTTATGTATATTTAATGATTTTAAACCTATGTTTAAATTGCTAAATTAAAGTAATGGAGATTCATGGTAGGTGAAATACGATTGTAGACCGGTATCTCTTCAGACAACCCTTACTCAAGTGACTACGAGAGTTCAATGGCTTGCGTTTTCACCCCCTTATTCAAATACAGTGACGTAAGTATTAAAGGGTCTGAGAATTATCAGGTAATATAGAGACTTGAAATTTGACACACGTGTTGTAACGCAATAACAATGCAAATTTTGATAATTAAGGCATCGTTAAAATCTTAATCTTTACTGACTGATTTCTAGATATAAATTTGTAATTCGATAATAATATGACAATCCTAATTTATGTTTTTTTTTTTTTAATTATTATTATGTTGCGAATCCTCAGATGACTCTTATTCTGCCCTTCCAAGGAAGAAGGCAGTAACTCGTAAAATTTGTGAAATTGAGTTATGAATGCCATCCGTTAGGTTATTTTGAATGCTATATATTCTGTTCACTTTAAAATCAGTATTATCACTAAAATACCGTTAAAATCATTAATGAAAAAATAGAAATCTTCTAAATTAATACATTTTTTTTAGCAAAAAGGCAGTAATTGCACCCATTCATTGCAGTTACTGCTTGTTTATTATCACTTTGTATTTTAACATCCTACTAATAAAAATTATCACCGTTTTTTATTAATTCACAGTACTAAAGTGTGTGAGAGTCAGTTACTGCCTTCTTCCTTAGAAAGGCAGTATTAAGCTGTATTTATACTCTGTTGTTACATTCAATTTATACAAGACAGATATGTGCATAATATTACATGTTAGCTTCAACCATGTGGTATTATGATTTATACTTGCATGTTACTTTCTTTAAAAAAACATTTGGATACACAAAAATACCTTGATGTTTGGTTGAGATATACACATATTAAGATTAAGTAGTAATTGATAATTTTGACTTATTAAATTATCAAGGAGCCCTCGTCTTTGACCATCATAATGGCGGACATTACCAAACAGTGTGATTTATATCTTTATTGTTGCTTCAGAATTGACATTTAGGTTCATTTGTAATACATAAGCGAGCTAGGGATGCTGAAAGCTTATAGTGATCAGCTTTTCAACGTGTAATTGTTACAATTATTGTTCCCTATATATAACTATCGACACTAATACGAGGGCTTAGTGTCAAACAACACTATCTACAAAAGTGCAACTTTACAGGAGAGCCAAAAATCGTTATTTTAGATTCTTGTAACTCAACAAGGGAAATGTTTATTTGAAACCTAATGTTAATATTTTATAATTAATTGTGTATTATACATTTATCTTGCTTATGATGATGTTAAAATTTACAGGGATAGTTTTAAAAAAATATGAAAACAAGGGTAACTTATGTAGTTAGCGTTAAACTTTACTGACGATTTAATAAGAAATTAGAAAAAATTGACATAACGTTGTTTGACTATCATGTAGCCGTAAATGTAAAATAACGTTATCTCAAAAAAAAAAAAAACACTTTTTTGTAGATAACGTTGTCTGACTTTAAACACTCGAATATTATGAACTATAAAACAGTTTGCTTCTAATCTGATGATATATTTATGGCTCAATCACCTTCCATTATTGAAATACATATTGTGTATCAGTAAATTACTTGGAACAAAAAAGATATAAGCGCCTACTTATCGTTACTACCTGTCTTTTATTTAAAAGGGCTGTCTTTTATTTGAGTGCGGTGTCCTTTTGATTTAATTTATTCTGAAAAACCCAGCGTTGTCCTTTATTTTGAAATTTGTACTTTATTTTAATCGAAACTTTTTCTGATCGTATCGAGAATTCTATTTTTGGGTGGAAGTGTTAAAAAAGCTCTCGATCCTGGATTTTAGAAGTTTTTATTTTGTTCGGAGAACTGAAAACATATGAAAACCCCAATACTTCCTCTATTTATGCAAGGAAACCGTAGCTATACTTAACTAGGAGGAATATTATGAACTATTTATATTTACACTTTATAGAGATTCAACAATGTTTGTATTATTCTTGAATTGGTGGTCATAGAAAAAATAATACTTCATGTTCTGAGCCTTGATAGATGGCGCTTTGGATTGAGCTGTTATAATGTTCGTAGTTACATTTTGTTATTTTTATCGTTCTTCATTTAAATGATCTTAATAATGATGTTTAATTATATAACAGCGTTAGATCTATAATATCAGAGCAAGGTGTTTAAAGCCAGTATAGCGCTTGGAAAAAAATATATAATTTTGTCGCTTTTGAATTGTTTAACTACTCGGCTGAATGGTTTTGGCAATTTTACGTGTAGGGTTCATCCAAACGTTAACGCTTTGCCACACATTCATCGCAAATTCAAGTTTTAAGATTAATCCTGACAATTTTCATATATTTCATAATTTATAAAATAGACTAATTATTGAGTAAAACTATAATATGTAAACACTTTTTGACAAGTTTAAAGTTTGCAACAAATGTAGACCATCAATATTAATAGAGATGGATTTCTCTCATGAACATCTTAGGTCTAGATTTTACAGAAACTTTTTTTTTAATAACCTACTTACATTTTTTTATTTTTTCGATTCGATTGCGGCGCCAGACGATGTGTTGATTTCTAAAAATCATCGGTTTCGATTTGATGACAGTTACGCTTGTCAAGAATTACCCCACTCTTGCCAAACCCGAGCTCTTAGCTAACAAATGAAAATTATTTCCGAATATATTATCTTTTATTCAAAATTAGTCTTGCGGACGCCATTGGTTCATAAAAGAGTACCTACCAACCCCTTACCCTAGGTTTATAACCCCTCAGCGAGTGACAACACCCTTTAATCGTACAGTCTGATTCCTTTTTGTTTGATTTTCTTTGATTTCAATGAATAAAGTTGATCTGCTCAAATATAATGATCCCCCCTGGGACGTAATAAGTTATCGATGAACGTCACTGAAAGAAAATTTTAAAATTAACAACCTTTATTATTTTTTATTTATGGAAAATTTTGTACAGTTTATGTACTATACACTTAAATGTATTAAAAACGAGGGAAAATTGGCCACCGTAATTAGGTGGATATGTCTTAATACAAACATTCAGATTGTGTGGTTAAAACTTAATTTACATAAAAAATGGAAGTATACCAGCGCATCTATTCTATACACAATACTGCTATCGGCCGTTATCGGGAGCTATCGAGGGTATTTTTAATTTTTTGTATCGAAGTATTACCACTTATTGTAACAATTATAATAAGTTGGCGCGTCTAAACAGTCAAAACTGTCTATCTTTGCTCTTAAATTTAACACAACCAAGAGAGGTGCTGTTAAAACGTAGCACGTATTGTAACAATTACAACTAACTTATTGTAATTGTTACAATGAGTTCTAATACTTTGACGAAAAAATTAAAAACTACCCTCGATAGCTGTGTCTTGATAGTATTGTGTATATAATAGATGCGCAGATCTTTTCTTGGTGCGATTAAAAGAAAATCAATCTTAGCATTTCTTGCTTAATAATTGTATAACCATATTATATTCAACAGTTATGACAGGTAAACAGAATCTATTTATATTGAATATGACGATACCAAATTTTTCAAAATTCTTTTACCTATGCACGAACAATCGAATAAACTACGATTTGTAAGTTTGTACCAACACTTTACACTGAAGTATTTAAAATTTTATTCAAAATATATACGTACCTCTAATGTACCATTAGCAATCATCATCATCATAAGTGGACCAACAACCCAGGATAAGTCCTAGCCTTCTCCAAAAACTTTCTCCATCTCCCCTGTCCTGTACCAGTGTCCTATAGGTGTCTGAGCCAGCCACTCCAACATCTCCGTTGACACCGTCCAACTATCGGAGTCTGAGCCTGCTAACCAACATTCAATCGTCCGGTTCTTCAATCCAGGACTCTTCTCGGCAGTTGAGCACTGTCCATTCTTGCTCCATGGCTGCCCATTAGAGTTTTCTAATTTACAATATCATTAGTATTCAAGCAATTATTTCTATCCAACACAACATTTCTACCACATAAAACACTGTCTTGGGGTTATTTACGTTTAATTATAAACAACGCATATGATTACAAATAATTACAAGATAAAAAGAACTTTTTATATACAACGTTTATAAATTTTCTGTTGAATTATTATGCTCAATATGCTCAAACTTGTACTTGATATGAAGTAAATAAAAAAACAAACAAATATAGAATACTGAAATGTCATTTTGATTTCCACAGTAACGCACGTATATATTAATAATTTAGTTGCTAGGATCATCCACTTGGCAACCAAAAACAGTGGATTGGATTACGGATTTCTTCCGAAATAACTTTTTACACAAAACAGAATTAACTGAAAATGAATTCAATTCTACTTAAATATGGCTAAAAATATTAATAGAATGAATTTGCATCGTGGTCTGATATATTCTAAAAGTTTAAGATGTCTAGCTAAACTGGAAGTTAGTTAATAATCGATTGCAAGATTCTTACCGGACAAATAAGAATACGAGCTAATAAAAACGTTGTAAAAAAAAACGTTGTAAAATAAAAGTAAAGTTTTAACAGATGAACGACCGTTCAAATGAATACATCAAAAACCCGAGTTACGTATTCGAATGGGTTAAATATTTATACTAAGCTTATTGTTTTTACTGAACAAAATTAATACAATATACTCTGTCCGTTATAATATTATGATATTCTTAAAACACAATAAGGAATATAGTATACAGAAGCTATTGTATTATGTGAGGTAAAAGCTTTAACATTATGTTAGCTGACACATAGTCAGCATGTTCGACAGGTGTTTGTTGTCCTTAGTATAAAGCTTCGCTAAGCTTTTCTAGATCGGAAGTCAAGAGTGGGCAGTGGCAAATAACGTGGGCGGGGATTGTTACGAATGAAGAAAATATTGTATTCACGCACGCACGAAAACGGATTAAGAAGCAAAAGGTCAATAATATTCACTTTAAAAAAGCTACATTTACTCCAACGTTTGGCAGTAAGGAATATTTTTTATTAAGTACTATAGAGTAAATAAATAAAGCTAGCCAATGTAAAGAATATTGAATAAATTGTTTTGAATGCTTGCTTTTAATTTACAGATGCACATGATGTCGACGTTATGTAAATCGAACAAGCATGGAAACGTCGCTTTCCACGTTCAGATGATTAACAAATTACGATTTACCGTTATTTTGTTAAAATATTTCTTATTGAAATTGCGTCAGTTGACGCATGCGTACAATATAATATTGATACCCTCAGGTTTTTAACAGGTTAGGAGACTCCCTTTTGGGCGGTGGGCAGCCGAAGCTATGAATGTCGTACCCACGATTCTCTTATAAAATAAACGACGTTGTCACGTTTTAATATGTGCTAGTTGAACCTCATAGACTACCCTCGTGAATGAATGAGAAGTATGTATAAATGTAAATGTAAATCCTTTGTCATATAATTATGTAAATAATATGTACACATTACTAGCTGTGATAACAGTGACCTCACACTGACGTGATCTACCAACTTAACCCCTTCAAATGACCCACTCTTGAAAACCTACAACTTACTGAGCTAGACCGAAGTGTTGAAGGGGATGTGTATTTTGCACGGTAGGTACGACCGCCGGCACGGGTACCATCAGTGTCTCAACATTAGGTCATGGTAAAGAGTGAGCGTGGTGATTGCTGCGTCCTGATCGACGTGTCTGCCACTTTACCCGCCCTTTCCCGGGGTGTCAATATTATGTCAATCTGGTTTTCATCGTGTGAAAATTTTTATGTTCAACAGCGCTAGTCTTTCGTGTTTGCGTAGATAATCTCTATTTAATTAAAATATTTTTGCATTATCGAATATTATATTTGTCATTATTATCTCAATGTTTTGCCGCCAGCGGTTCCACCCGGTATGTGCTAGTTCTTAGTACTTATTTATCTGAAAACTTATTTATTTAAGTAAACATTTACTATGCATAGGGTCGTTAAATATATAATTTTTTTTTTCTGAAATATAACAAATTAAGTACGTATGTTTACTGTAAAAAAAATATTCATAAAATATAAACCTATCTTTAGACCGTTCCGGTGATGAATTTATAGTCTGCCAGAAACAGTTTTGTTTAAATGAACTATACTTAAACATTTTTTCTGGGTCTAAAAACCTTTTGGTTAGACATGCTCAACTACTTTAAATCTTTTATATAAGTATGTGATTAAAAATTGAATCTGGGTGGGGCTGGAGTGTTGAGAGTGGAAATGTTCAGAAACGTATATAATGAAATACGGTGTTTTTCAACCTTAATATTTTTGTCAAAAGGCCCATATGCTCAGCGTAAGTCAAAATGGAGCTTTTATGGTATTTTCAGAGCATAACCTTGGACATTCCTTAAACATTGTAGACAATCTACAAAATCTTCAAAATTATATAAATAGATTATCTACGACGTTTAAGGAATGTCCTTCTTTCTCTGTCTCTGAAAATTCCATAAAAGCTCCATTTTGACCTACGCTGAGCATGTGGGCCGTTAATCTACCATTATCGCTGAAATACTTTATGCGTTTAGACTAATCTTTATAGACTCAGAAGCATTTTGTCTCGTCCGCCTCACTTAATTGGAACTGATTTTAAGTAATTCTATTGGCAAGAAATCTCAAATACCTACAGTTTCGCAAGATGTGTAAAGCTTTCAAATGTCAGTAATTCAAGGTCTATCAAGTTCACGATTGGACCAAAACAATTTCACATTCACTATTTATATGTATTGTATACTTTGAAAAACGTTTACAACAACGATCGTTTTACCTAAGCATTCCGTTTTCCAGACATATAACAGTTGCCTATGTATGTAATGCACAAAAAAATATCCGTTTATTCTTCAATTAAATTTCATTGAAATTTATTTCGTTTTTAAGCTACCTAAATTTAAATACCAAATATTATTCAGGTGTTATCTATGCCCGCATTTAAAAAAAAGTCTTAGTCATCTTCTGTTTATCAAAACTGTATGAAAATAGTATCTTTAATTTTCTCATTCTATTAAACACTCTTAAGCTAATTATTTTTATTTATTATCTGCGATTAACTCTTATTTTTAAAATCATAGCGAAACATATCGTTAAACGATTATCCATTTCAAATGATGATGATGAATGTAAATGCCACTAAAAGTACACTAATACTGAGATAAAAAAAAACTGTAAAAACAATGATAAGACAAAGACAGTTTTATTACCCTTGTATTAAAATCCCTCTGACATTAACTCCCTGTCATTAACCTCCCGTTAATAACCCCACCTGTATTATTAATTAATTAAAACCCCGTATATAAAAAAAATCACAAACAATTCACTCCCTATATTTAAAATATCGATAAGTAGATTAAGTTTAATACGATAAAAAAGAATTAATAAGTTAATAAAATGAGAAATTTTTAGGTCAGAGTTAGAAGTTTTGAGAATAATTTTAAATAATAATAATATTAAACCAAGCCCATTTTCTGTTAAAGTAATAAATTTTTCATCTCTTAAATGTGCATAATATTAGATATGAGTATAATTTTTAATTTATACTTATTTATATTTTTCCATCTCTAACAATGTTTTATTTTGTGAAAAATACTTTAAAACATTTATTTTGTTAAAATGTTGATATCTATATTATTTGTTGTGTCATTGAATTTTTATTAAAAGTTTTATTTTTATACGGGGGGTTTTTGATATAGGGGGTTATTTTCTGGTAGGGGGATAACGTCCGAGTGGTTTTTACCAGGGAGGATTGGGTCGTTAAACTATTGACGTGATTTTCATTAATATTGTTAGTATGATTGATTGTATACATAGTTCTTTATTAATTTGAATATCAATGTCGACATTATTTTTAATTTGAATTACATGATATAAATTTAATTAACTTAGCGTTAAAAATATTATAATATTACTGCATGAAACACTAAATAAAATGGTTTGCACTACGTTCTTCGAAAAGTCGATAAAATCTCAAATAGAAGAAAATCAGTTAGACGTAGTTCTAAAATATCGCTTGGATAAACATTACTTTTTTATTTGTTTAGTCCTATTACGCTTATCTTAGAAAAATGCAGTCATGCAGTGGTACCCAAAGTGCTCTTAATGGCCGCTGTAAAATCCGCCGGTTCGACGATCTCGTGGTTTTCAACGGAAGGATGTGGCAGCGAAAAACTAGGGGCTGAGAGGGGTTGAAGGAGTTAGGGAAGACCGTCATCTAGTAATGGATCCATACCTGCTGATGGTGATACCTTTCTAATGTGAAAGATATATTTGAAAAAATCGATACAACACATACCTACCTAATCTATTTTTTTTAAATAAGAAAAAAATCTCTGAAAGATGTTGAATACCTACGTATTATGTACCTATGGAAAAATAAAATTTAAGATAATAAAAATTTATAAACTCGTTTTTTGAAAAAAAGTTTTTTTTAAATTTTGATGAACAAAGGCTTTAAATTGGCTTATTTAAAAAAATGCCGCTTTAAATTTAAGTACTGGAAATAATTCCGTTCCAATTCGGTATTTAAAAATTGAACTGGCATACGATTTTAAAAATAGAACGCCTGCCTCCATTTAAGTGGGTATTCATGTAGCTCTTAGCTTGAAGGATTAATTTTATTTTATTTTCGTATTAAAATGTTTCTGAAAATACCTAAGTGCTATCTCAAAAAATATACAGCTATTGCAATCAATTTATGAATATCCTATATATTTCTAATATTTCCGTTTTACAGATTTCCATTAAAAATGAGTCCGACAAGGTGATATGACCTCGCCAAAGTTGTTCATAGCAACTCTTGATTATAATCATGTTCAGGTAACGAGATTGAGATAAAGAGAAAACATTCTAATTACCCATATATTTCAGATGACATTGTCAAATGGTCAAACAATCCAGATCCAGACAAATAATACTTACAAGTATACACCTACAGAAGAAATTTTTAGAGTCGGTTAGATATATGGTATTTTTATAGGTTAGGTAACCTAGAGTATTAGTCAGAAAAAAATTCTACACGGAAGAATTTTTGACAAAATTAGATGAGCTGAAAGGAGTGCACTGGGACGCCTGAAAAAAATGACCAAGAGTAACCTTCCACTATCCATGTAGGTACCGTGTTGTGTTAACATGTACTTTATTTAATTCAAAAAAAATTCAGAAACTAAGAGTAACACAATATAACATTAATTATAAACAAATATTTAATACCGTGACTTGCTTATTTACCCTTAGTTCTGGTATTCAAAGTAATTTTAGAAATTAATAGTCGCGCGTAATGCTTTGAGCTATAAATTGAATAACGCTGCATTAATGTTTATATATTCCACGTAAGCCTTTAATATATACTACGACTTCATGTGTATTTCAACGATTTGTTATATATATGTCGTAATAAATACCCCCTGTGTAGTTTTTGTCTAGGGGAACAACAATTTTTGTTACTCTACTGATTTACATTATAGGTTTACTATACGTTCAGACTCGTAAATTTATCCAAACTTTTCAAAAACCACATTAGAATTTTTTTTAATCATGGCAAAGAAATTTTGATGATATTGATATAAGAAGACTGACAAGCGACAGGAATTCTTGAAGACGCACGTAATATGTTTTGACTGAGTAGCGAGCATCAGCTAAATTCTGAATGAAGATGTTAGGCCCAAACATCGAAAACGCTCAGTAACCGATAAAAGCAAATACAACCAGAGAATTGGAGCAGATCCTTTTTTGAGTTGCTCCGCTCCGGGACCTAATACTAGCTCCAGCTCCGCTCCAGGGTCTCCCCCGCTCCTGGTAAAAATTAATCGGTATTATATGTATTAAAAAAATATGCAGTTTTAAGGTTTATTATTAGTCATTTTCATTATTAATTTTATTAAACAAAACCGACAGCAAGTCGTCTTTCATTATCTGCATCTTCCGACAAAAAAGTGAGGTTATTTATCACTCGTTAGTGTTGGCGTATTTCAGATAATTCCAGTTTTGCAAAGTGTCAAAATATAATATTATGTTCATTGGATTTTAAGACGAAAGTTTAAGAATAATAAAAAACACCCGTAGCAATGGAGCACTACCAATTTTCGGTGCTCCGGCTCCGCTCCTGCTCCGGGTAAAACCCCATTGTTTCACTGCTCCGTGCTCTGAGCTCCGCTCCAACGCTCTGAACACAACACGTTGTGGAATGGCTAAACAACAAAATCATATACCTTTCGCTATATGGATCTGTTTAATAGGTCACAATGCCGTCGCTATAGACGACCTAAGAACGGTCATAAGCCGACTTTAGTTTTACATATTACTTTTTATAATTAACTGGGAATACATTAAAAATGTAACTTATACCCATAAATATTTATTACGAAATAATACCTAGTATATAATAATTAAGTTGTTTTTTTAAGATATTTACTAGTCTACAATATTGAATATTACCCACCCTCCCAGATACTCTTTGAATAGTAGATCTCTTTACTGGGAGAATAGGCACATGTAAAAAACATGAGGAATATATTATGGATTATTGTTTGTGGCTGAACAGGACGCGCTTATTCGAACTTATGTATTATTGGTTGAGCTTTTTAAGTGGACTGTAATTATTTTAAAGGATGACGAGGAAGTCGGATCGAGGGGTGGGAGCGATGGAACACGATGCCAGACACTGACCTTTGTGATGATGTTTGATGGCTCCGTGGTCTGGTTTCAACTGTCACTCGGGCGGTATCGTTGTTTTGGGTCACCCGGTTCGTACACACACGCACTTTGTGACACAGTTTTATGGATTATATGTGAGAGTGTATGAATGATGATGATATATTATGAATCTATTGAGTCAATCACTTAAGCGACGGAAAGCTATTAGAAGCCCACGTGCGTCCGCTATCGAGATGCAACTCCTTGTCTCTTTGCAACACGGTCTCTCATGACGCATAATTGCTTATACATTATCTGGTAACAATAACACTGGGGATTATGAGGTGGGTGAGGAGATAAGGAGTGGAATGGGAACATAAATAGCCCAAAAAATATGATCTATTATATTACCTATATCAAAACGAAGCTACAGATCTCAGGCACCCATTGCATAATATACTGAAACATCATAATACCACCGGCTACGATAGATAAATAACTGTTTTTTTTTGTTAAGTCGATACTGGATAAAAACACAAATTATTCAGAATCAGTACACGGGTTTCTTCGATTGGTCCCACTACATAGGATTAGCTTTTAACCAAATTTCTATATATTTGAATCATACACAGTTTTTGACGTATCGTGAGGCCAAATCCCATTATTGGTTGCCTTATTGGCAAAATGTAGTATGCAGGCAATCAAGTATCGCTGTACTTAATATTGCTAAAGTGCAGGCGAGTCAAACACGAATGTAGCTATGTTATACTTTTGTGATAAAAGGCATCTCCACAGTACAGTAAAGAATTCAAACTTCACCGGTTGATAGTTTTTTTTTTAAATTTCGTATTCCACAGTTTCAAGTCATTGTGGTAACCCTACTTATATGAGATATTGCTTGGCTAGCTACCCACATACAGAATTAAAATGTTAAGTCGTTTAACGAGTTAACTCGATCAATATTTTTCATTGAGTCAAGTTATTATTGTTCTTGTAAAAAGTTCATAAATGTGAATTGCCCATTTTCCTTTATTCCACAACAGCATTGTGGCGCTTAAAAAAATGTCTGCAATTTTTCTACGTCGAGATAAAACGGAAAGTTTTCGTTTCATTTTATTATATGGCACGTGTAGCGTTGGATGAAATTGTATCGATTTTTTTATAATGCGTGTGCCAGCCAGCGGGAGAAATTACTTCGGCAAAAGTTGACGACCTAGCGGGGAATAAAAATATTGTTATTTCTCTCTCGTCTATTCATGAAATTTCTTAACTTTTTTTCTCTCTATTTTATTGTTTTCTGTGTTAAACACGCCTATATGTAATATGTTATAAACTTTCTTCAGACTTTCACGGTTATTTTGTTATTATATTTAGTTTTTGTGCCTTCCCTGTATTTCATTCCTTCTTATTTCGTCAAAATTTTAGGGTCATCGTAGAGGCCGTACTTAAAGATAAAAATCTTGCGGCGTAGAAGTAACAACACAAAGTGAACGATCAAACACGAAATCTTTTTTTTTTTTGAAAAAAGTAAGACACCTTGAAGGAATCGAGCCTGCATCTCTTGGGTATCGTGCCCACGCACATTGACTACAATGCTAAAGGAGTCATACTTAATTGCCACAAATTTTAACTAATGGATTTTAATAATCACTGAAGCGCTTTCTAAATTGAGCTACTGTTTGGCGATCGACTTTTGTATTTTAAATCAAAGTAGGTATTACTTTAATTACTAACCGACGTCACGGATCACTCCAAGATGTTTTGTTGTAACTTACTTGAACTTGCTAATAATGTTTAATTAACTATTTTTTTATTTAACGAATAATTCACAAGATTTAAGAATATAACATTCTAATTATTGAACAAACATAAATAATTATACAATGTTTAATACTTTCAATATAAAATGCGTAAAAAACGATTTTTAAAAACATATGTTTTAATTGAAAATAATATATCCTGAGTTGACGAGTTACGCATGAAAAATAAACTAATATTTGAGACCCGAAAAACCCGGTCGACTTCGTACAAGATGAATGGATAGTGTTGAGTTAAATTTAAAGACCTTAGGCATCTTAAACGGGATTGAGGGGTTTGAACATACCTTTATGGAGGCCAACACCCACATAGGGTTGTAGTGTCAGGAAGAAGACGAAGATATTCATATAGTCACAAGTTTGCGTTGGCAGATGATTACTAAAAGAACTATGATATATTTTTTGCAATTATGCTGATGGTAAAGAATTATTTCTTTTTAAAACAAAAAAATATACTTATTAAAAATTCTCCTCGAGACAATATTGCGAATGTATTTTTTAAGTAAGCAGGCAACTCTTTCTCTGTCGTCTACAGGTAATTACTACTTTGTTTAGATATGATTTAAAAAAATGTTTCATCTTCCGCTTGAAAAATTGCTTGACACCCTTTCAGATTATTTTTTACTCAACAAAATAGCCTTGTAGGTATATGGATGCAGTAGCAGTAGTAAACATTTCTTTTTAATTAATTAAACATAACTACACATAATAATTTCATAGTCGGTATCCTTATGCCTTAAGATGTAAACAAACTCTCACTGAAACTCACTCATGAGCAATAGCAATAGTTGTGTACAATCGGCCTCCCTCGTGTATTAATTGTCGAACAAGAACTTCTTGTCCACGTCTTAAAACTGTGAACTCACAATCCCCTCTAGCGCAGTTAATCGCACTTCCGTTGTCAAATGAGAAACGCTTCGAAACGAAATGAGAAAAAAAAATTATTTCATTTTACGCTTTCGTGGTGTACGGATTTATCAATTTTTGTGATTTGAAGATTTTTATAAAAAAAAATCTAAAATTATTAGGTGTGATGTTAGAATTATTATTAGTAAACTTTTGGTTTATTGCGAAGAAAAAAAGGACTCGCATTTAAAAACAGAGCCGACACATTATTTAAACACGCCTTCCATGTGCGTGTTGCCATCATGACAGGTACGTCAGTGAGAAGTCTTCTATATGTGACTACATCTGCCTGCTATCGTCGGACAATACCAGACAGTATCAAGGAAAATTGCCGAGTTGTGAGAGTGTGGATCCGGCATTAGCCTTAAGGTCGAAATGCAAGAATGTCACTAATCATTAAACACTAATTACGTACGTGTCCGTTAATCGGGTGATTATCGTTTAGAGAGTATGCAATAGCTTTGTATGCCTGTTTCCCTGGTTACCTGTCATCAACATCTTTGATATTACAACGTTTTTATTAGGTCGTATTCTTATCTGTCCGGTGGTCGTTTGTCCGGTACAAATCTTGCAATCGATTTTTAACTAACTTCCCGACTAGCTAGATATTTGAAACTTTTAGAATATATCAGAACACGATGCCAATGCATTTTTTGAATTCTTTTAGCCATTTTTAAGTAGAATTAAATTCATGTTCAGTTAATTCTGTTTTGTATGAAAAGTTATTTCGGAAAAGATCCGTAATCCAATCCACTATTATTGGTTGCTAGGGTCCTAACACTAAATTATTAATATGTACGTGCGTTACTATGGAAATCAATATGAGTGTCAAAATTTCATTTCAGTATTATTTCTATCAAATACAATTTTTTTTTTGATCGTTTAAGCTAGTCAAGTCAAGTTTATATGATTATTTGGAAAAAATCATATAGTTAATTCTATGTATAGGAAGTAAATATTTATTCGAATATATTATGGTTTTTATCCAATTTTAGAGGATTTCATTTCAAATAACAAAATATCTAAGAAATAGAGACAAGAATAGTCTGTTTTTATACCGACTATATTATTATCTCAATATTATTAACTATTTCTAAGATAGTGTTTTTATTTTTTGGTTCTCATCAAAAGTAGACGAATGATAAGTAAATAATTGCAACATGATGGGAGTTAGCGATCCGATCCCGAGCCAAAATCTTGATCCCGGGATTTCGGTATTACGATTTGACGATCCCGGGACTGGTCCCGAGATTGGCATTTTTTCAATAGTTAATATAAAATTTCTATATATACAAATAACGTTGATAAAATTGGTCAAAAATAAATTTAGTATGATTTATATTTATACTAATGACATTTATTGTTAATATTGTGTACGTTCAATCTTGGAAATACATAGCTATAATGGAGTAAATAATATTGTAATATGTATAAATAATAATGTGAAAGTAAAACAGTTTTATTTATTTAAGAAAAGATAACAAATACAAGTACAATTAAAATAAAAAAATGACAAATGCGTTAAAAAAACATGGTGGAATTACCTTGTTAAAAGTGCGAAGCATTTTTTTTCCAATCATTCAAATTTTTATTAATTTATGTGAAAAAATAAAATAAATTGGCAATTTACACATGGGTAATAAATAAATCAAACTTCATTCAAACTCAGTTTATTTCTAATGTATTTGTATGTTATTAAAAGTATTTTTTCTGTTATATTTTCGTTTTTATTTTATTTTCCATAAAAATTGATAAAAAATCTAAGTCCCGAAAGTTTCGGGATTATGTTTACGAATCCCGGGATTCATTGGTATCGAAAATAGTTCGGGATCTCGGGATTGGAATCCCTAAATGGCACTACTTACAAAGACTTGCCATTAAAAAAATACTCCGCAAGACTCATACATTTTTGTTCACACATTTGATTGTAAGTATTGATACAATTACACAAATATAAAAAGTCTATGCTTGCACCCGAGAAATAAAGTATTCCAATGAATAGTTATCCCAGCACAAAATATTGATAAAACACATCTTAAAATGTTTTACATTACATAAGAAATCATATCATAATAATATGTGAGACGACTGTTCGTCGTTTATGGATTACTGATAATTTTACAACTATTTTTTTTAGGGTTTAATAGGATCATATGGGCCTCCACATAGTAGAGGTTTGTATTAACAGATTTTGTTTTTTACGAGAAATGGATGTCAGCCACTTGCTCAACCTATTAGGTCCATACCCTGACTCACACACAAATTGAAAAATGTGTACTTTTGTGGATTACTGATAATTTTACAACTATTTTTTTTAGGGTTTAATAGGATCATATGGGCCTCCACAGAGTAGAGGTTTGTATTAACAGATTTTGTTTTTTACGAGAAATGGATGTCAGCCACTTGCTCAACTTATTAGGTCCATACCCTGACTCACACACAAATTGAAAAACAATATGTGTACTTTTGTGGATTACTGATAATTTTACAACTATTTTTTTAGGGTTTAATAGGATCATATGGGCCTCCACAGAGTAGAGGTTTGTATTAACAGATTTTGTTTTTTACGAGAAATGGATGTCAGCCACTTGCTCAACCTATTAGGTCCATACCAGCCTGACTCACACAAAAATTTAAAAACAATATGTGTACTTGCCAGACCCAGGAAAAAAACCTGACACCCATGACGTGATAGTCCAACGCTTAAACCGCGCGGCCACCGTGGGTGCTATAACTAATTAGTTAATAATTAATTAATTAATATTATCGAAATGACATGCATGAAATAGTGGATCATGGCAAGGAATAATAGTGGTTGGATAATAATATAATGTTATAATAACTTAGAGTTGAATCCAAAACTTCCCGTTTACTAGCCCAAAATGCTTCCAATAAACCAAAAATAATCTTTGCTGTTGACGCGTCGACAGTTTGTCATCACCCAAGCAATGTTTTTTCTCTTAAACACTGAATTAAAAAAAAAATCCCACCTGGAGTTAATTAAAGAAGTCTTTGGCCTTTAGTAAAGGTGGAGCGGTCTATCCAGCGGTCGGAGGCATGTAATCTCTCTTGTGAAGTATCCGTAGGGCGTTGGCACGTTATAACAAGAGTCAGAGAGTACAAAAAAAATAACAAAATGGCACACCTCGCTTTTACCACTAAGGTGAGTACAAGATACAAATGGATAATATAAATAGTAGTATAACATAATGTTGGCAAAGTTACTAGAATGATACGACATTGATTAACAATAAAATTCATTCAATTAAACTTATTTTTTTAGGATAATTATTGATTATGTAGTGCATATCTTTACATCATTTTCAATGACTGTCTAGAGAGTTTTTTAAGCCATAGCAACACCATTTTTAGAGGCTTACCACCCTATAGTTACACCTCCTTGTAAACTAAGAACTACAGGTACTGTACACAGTGGCGAAGGGTGGAGGTAGGCTGTTAAGATCCGCCATAAACAGTGCACATTAAACTTTTTCAGACATACATATTTGTTTTCATTGAAATAAGACTACAATTTACAGATAGTGTTGGTTAGTTTTTAAAATTCAATTAAACCATTAGAAACCAAGCCATAATAGATAATAGTCAAAAAATACATGTCTATTTCTAAAATATCTAAAAGTATGCAATTAAATCATACATAACATTGAATATTTTGTAAATAGAATAATATTTTTTATTTATTATAGTTTGGTTTAGTCAGGGCTTAATGATTAAAAAAAATTAACCAACAATATGTGTAATATGTATATTTAATCCAACGAAAACGAATAACTATGAATGAAAAAGTGTGCACAATTTTGTTGTATTGCCCAAATTAGACCAAATCTATTATGGTTTCGTTTAGGCATGGTTTAATTGATTTTTAAAAACTAACTAACACAATCTGTAAATTGTAGTCTTAGTTCAATAAAAACAAATACATATGACTAAAAAAGTTTAGTGTGCACTATTTATAGCGAATATTAACAGCCTACCTCCACCCTTCGCCACTGTACAATAATCTTCCTGTACAAGTCAAAGATAGAAGACACCCAACCACTCAAGACGATCGTCTTCATTAGACCAGATGGTAAAATTAATGAGTGTCAGGAGCCTTAGGCTGCAGTGGTTGAATTGTGTAGAAAGATACACAATATAATCCTTGATGTTAAGATAGTGTAGTGAAATTTTGGCAGACAGAGGGGAATACAGACATTCATGATAGGGGACAAATTGAAATTTATTTATTTACACTAAGTAAATATTACAATTTATAAGTTATGATGTCTAAAACATATTGTTATAAAACATAAATTGGGTTAGAAAAATAGGTTACACAATAAAAACAGTAATACTTCTAAATACAAGAAGTAGTGCAATTTCGAAGTAAAAAGAAGTACGGAGTAAGAAGTATGGATCTTAGACTATATATACATCTAGACGCCACCCGTTGCATTGCTAAATGAAGCCGCGTGCCTTGCGTTTGGTTTGTGGGCGAGCGAACATATTCATCTACAAATGTTCGAGACCATAGACCATTTCGCTAGTGCTCGCACTAGACGCTCAGAATTAAAATATAATTTTCTATTTTTTTACGTTCTATAGTATTTTTAAGCGGTCAAAATGCAACCATTAGGTAAAGATATCCATAATTTAAGTTATTTTAAAGAAACACTAGGTCACTGATATTAAAATATATAATAAAATACAAATAAATTATCACGAACATGTATCAACTTACCTATGAAACGTAATACTATCTTCTTGCTTATCAGTACGGCTACCACATTTTAAGACAACACACAGAACCATCTTTTCTACTTAATTAACTAAAAATATTTACCATTGACTTTATGTTTAACACAAAAAATATCAATTTTAGCAACTCGAGCTCGCAAGTTATCGACGCTATGTGAAGCGTTTCGCCCCGATTTGAGGGCGATACTTTTGGAAACTAGCCCACAGATATGTATACCTTTTATCTTACTTTAGCGCGTGTCGCAAAGATTGTAAGGGTGCCGAATACTTTCTCACTCGCACTCATGCATCGTTTTTGTTCAGGCTTTGGTATGGATGTTATATTTTTATAAATTTTATAAAAAATATAACATCCACCTATAATCAACTCACGCAAATGGAATATAGTGATATTTGAAGCAATGTATCCAGGCGTGCACATAAGAGGTGGTTTCTTACGTCAAGACCTCCCTGGAACGGAAAAATTACAAATTATTTAAGTAAATGGCACATTAGTTGTCTTTCTTCTTTCTCAAGACTTCTTGATCGAGGATCTTAACCCGGGTGATTTGACTGTCAAACAGCCTTCTCAACGGGTTGCCTCCACCTCTCTCTGTTCTACGATAATCAATGCCTGTGGCGACTTGAAGGCCAGTGACACTCATAAATTAGTGCAAATATCTGAGGCATCAAAATGTTCACTTTAATATTCTGCTGCGGTATCTCTAAAAGACAAGACAGTGCGATTCGAAAGTAATTTTGTAGATGCGCGAACTCGCAATAATACGTAGGTAAACACCATTAGTTATACCTAGCTGTAGATCCGGTGTTTTTCGGTAGAGTTATGAGGGCCTGGGTGTGATGAATGTACATGACAAAATGTAGGATGTGTCAGTTTCACTTTGTTCACTTTGGGCGAATAAACAATTATTCTGTCAGCGACCAAATTTCATTACGTTTCCTTATGCAAGGTCAATCATATCAGATTACCAATGCTTTTAATTTTAAAGATCTTATAAACGTTACACACCCAAAAAATACCTAAAGTCGTAATGTACGGCCTCAGTGGACGGGGCGTGCAGCGCGGCGTTCTCTGATCTGGCATTAGTGCACAGTGAGCGTTTGAGCGTTTAGCCAAAGTGAAAATTTTAATAAGCGTCTCTCTCGCGCACGGAAGTGTATTGAATGTGTTTTTCGGATTTTATATGCAAAGTGGTGTACATTAAGTAAAGCGATAGAAACGAACGTGGAACATGCTTGCCTAAAAATAAAAGCTACATGCATTTTACATAGTGTTATAAATAATATTGCTACAGAATCAACTACGAATAAATTCTCCTCCGTAAGTTCCTCCGTCACAGCGCGAGATATAAGAAACCAATTTTCAAACTATTTTTTGGAAAACAGAATAACTCCGGCCTGAATAAATTTGTAATGAAATAATAATACAAAGAACTTTATACTAATAAATAAAAACATTATTTTTCTTCAATTCCGACTTTTACTGCTAATTCCCTCCACCGAATTACGAAAACAATTTGCGCGCCGCTGTTAAATTTCAAACTGGTTTGTGATGAGCGTGCGCGCTCGCCAGCGCGCTGATACAAACGCAAGCAACACCGCTGTATTTTATAGTTACTAAGGCCACCTGCATTTGCGTAGCATGCGTTCGTTCTCCACGTTGCACGCCGCGCTCTGCAAAACGCTGCTACTGAGGCCACAGACTTAGTATCTGTTTCCTATTTTTGCATTATGAACACTGGAATAGATCATACTTCTCTTTGCGATAAATATGGTCGAAATATGAAGTTTTCTGCACTACTTGATTGTAAGAATGGCAAGGAATAATGGTCGTTGGATAATATAGTGCAGGGGAGGGCAAACTGCGGCCCGCGGGCCGCATGTGGCCCGCCGGGTATTTTTTTGCGGCCCGCCATCATTAATTGTACTTTTGATTACGAATAACTTTTTTTATAATTGTTTAAAAAATATTGACAATAGATTAAAATTTGAAGAATTAGTTGTTTCGTAAATGTATTATCTCAGTACATCTTCCTTGCGTCTCGTCTCGCACTATGTAAGCACTATTTTCTACGTTGAACATCGATTTCAATAGATATTGATAGTGTACCGACAGAGCTACAACTTGAGATTATTGATCTGTAGTGTGACACTGATTTAAGAAAATTGCATGCGTCGTGAAGAAATCTCCAAATTTTACAATGCCCTTAATTCAGACAAATTCGACCAACTTAAAGATTATGCAAGAAAAATGTTCGTTATTTTTGGATCAATCTATATATGTGAACAAACATTTTCGATCATGAACCTCAATAGAAATTCTTTACGATCAAATATCTCCGATGCCCATTTACAAGAAGTTTTGAGAATATCAACTACAAAATTAACATCTGAATTAAAAAACAATGTACAACAGTTTCATTCTTCTCATAAATTTTTTTTAATGTTTATTTTTCGTGATAATAAATAGTGTATATCTAAAAATGGTATTTTACTTGCGGCCCGCCGCTCATTTTGAATTCTTGAATTTGGCCCTCCATCCAAAAAGTTTGCCCCCCCCTGATATAGTGTTAAGTCAAGCTTAGAGTTGAATCCAAAGCTTCCCGTTTACTAGCCCAAAACGCTTCCACATAGGGTGTATATTTAGGATGGGATTTACACCATGATAGTTAGCGTCAACAGTAGTAATGTTTTCAGGGAAATAAATCAACACGAATCGAGAAGAAGACATCATATATAAGTCAAAAAATACGTCTCAAAGTAAAAATACTAGGGTCAAGTTCACTATGTAAAATGGGATTTTCCTATCATATTCTTAGTACACCTACGCAAGACTTCCATGATTATTCGTACAATACGGAATTCGTTATCATTATCGTAGTCAGGGAGAGGTCGCTTCCTTTATGTAGGGTTGGTTCGCTATCTACCGTCCACCAGGCATTCACATAACAATGTAGGGATCGTCAGAAATAACCTTACAATATTATTACGTATAGAGACCCTTTGAAGATTGGCTTCGACCTTAACTCACATTTTCCTGTGTACCGTTCGTAGGTTGTAGGGCTTGACATGCCGGGATACTGCTCGATGTCTTGATCCAGAAATACTCGGGATTTGAAGCGAATCTTCTACCCACCATAGGCACCTGGCGGAAAAATACGAAGCTTGTAATTTGAGACATTTTTTTGATAATTTAAGCCAAAGATAAACATACAATTTAAAAAAATTGTTAAAAACTATTCCCATTCTTGTGCCGTGCCATTCTTGGTGGTATTGATATGTGTGTCCCTGATAACTATCTAAGTAATCGGGAGCATCGGTTGTTTGCTCTCAAGATCCAGAACAAACTTGCCAATGGTGATGCTAATTGGGTGGGCAATAGCCCTGTTCAACCAAATCACTTCGTAAGTTTATATATTTTGCCTACATACCTACGTTATAATATATTTTTTGTATTTACTCTTATACCTACTGTTATAATAATATTAATACTTGTTTTTTTTATTCTGTTTTAATACTATTTCTTTGTTTTTCAATATCATGTTATGAACGTCTTGTAAAGTTCACTAAGTATATGTAAATAAATAATTTTTGAATTAGAATCTTTACTTACAATTATATATTTTTTTAAATTGAAAAAAAACCTATTTATGTTTTTGCCAATCCCGGGAATGGTATTAGATTGTGAGTGCTAATTCTAAAATCCCGGAATATTAAATACCGCACGGGATTTACATCCCCTAGTTGTGTAATACTCACATAATCGTACATTATTAATACATTGACAGGTCTTTAAATTAATGTTGAATAATACTATATATAATTACGATTATTTTAATAAGATAATATTATTTAAAACTGATACATGTTCATACAATATTGTTTTATATTTGAGACGTATATTGAAGTGGTTAATAAATAGTTTGCGGCTTTTTAAAATAATGGTAAAATTCAACCAATTGGAAAAAATACGAAAAACATAATAATACTCGTATTATAATAATTTGTCATTTTGCCATGGTACTCGTAGCACATTTGCCAGACATATCTTTGGGTTTTTACCATTAACCTTATCACTGCCAGCCAATTTTTACTAAGTGGACTTT
The DNA here is from genome assembly GCF_057557595.1 of Rhyacophila brunnea. Lineage (NCBI taxonomy): Eukaryota > Metazoa > Arthropoda > Insecta > Trichoptera > Rhyacophilidae > Rhyacophila > Rhyacophila brunnea. The sequence goes on along the minus strand of NW_028232796.1, from coordinate 17,574,478 downwards.
TGTAGGCCAGCTATTTTCGGAATAAAATAAATCCTTTAAAAAATATGAAATAGGAACGGAATGATAAATATTTGTGAAAACTTAGCAACACAAGATGTTTATCAAGTTTATCGTGAATATTTTCACACTAAAATGATAAATATTGTTTAGAAAATATACACAGAATGTTTATTCGGAAGTTATGACGTTTACAAGAACCCGCGAATATACTCGTCCGTGGCCTGACGCGTTTTGGCGTACATACATGCTTTGGCGAGTTAATTCGTCCGTGGCGCAGATCAGGTTAATGTTATATTACAGTTTTTCAGTGACTGTTCGCCGTATCACACTTCACCGTGAAATGTTGTATCGGAAATATATGGTATGTATATATACACCGCGACTGGCGCGCTTGGAGTCGTTGGCCATTAGATATAATTAACGTGTTAAGTACTTAAATGTGGTAATTAAAAGGTTAGCAGTAATTGTGTTAAAGACCGTCTAACCTCTTTGGGTCGTATAGTTCTGAGATAAAATTCATGTCTATATAAAACACGGTTCTTGTCGGTTTACAGGAAGCCAGCGGCAAACAAATTTAGAAAATAGCAGATATACTGGATTTTTTGTTATGTTAGGTTAGGTAAGGATCTAATAAAATTGGAACATTATTGTCTGCAATGCTCTACGAACAACGCATAATTTTCTCATCTCTTCTGAGATCTGACAAGAAAGCCCAGGGCGAACTGTGCAACGGTGAAATGTAATACGTACAATTTACATGTAACCGAGTACACTACAATAAAATATCTTGTCTTCTTCTTTCGACCATGTCCGATCCTAATAGGATCATATGGGCCTCCGCAGAGTGGAGGTTTGTATTAACAGATTTTTTTTTACGAGAAATGGATGTCAGCCACTTGCTCAACCTATTAGGTCCATTCTCTGACTCATACACAAATTGAAAAACAATATGTGTACTTGCCAGACCCAGGATTCGAACCTGGAACTCACGACGCTACAGGCCGACGCTTAATCCGCGCGGCCATCGTGGGAGTGAAAATATAATATTATTATGTAATCTAGAACACACCATAAACTTATATTAATAAGTGCAGACCAGGATAATACTTCGAACGCATATTTTTTATAGTTAATTGCGGTTTGTTTTACATTTTGCACAGCTTGCTAAGCAATAATAATTGTTAATTTACGTTGACTGGAATTGAATTAATACAGGTTCGTATCCTGATCTGTACGGATTTGTTTTCAAACACATTTTTCCTGATTGGTATGTTTCTGATGACTTGTCCTAAAATGTGTATTTTCAACAACGAATGCCACATTCTTAATTCTAGTAAATTATTTATTAAATAAAAAAAGGTTTAATTATTAAAAACTATGTAGGTGTAAACTCGTTCTCACGTAAGTTGAATTGTACTACGAAGTCACGTATTGCATTCTTATTTAGGAGTAAAACATGGCCACGCAGTTACGTGTTAGGCTTATAGTGTCATGGATCGCGGGTTCGAATCCCGGATCCGGCAAATTTACATGTTGTTTTTTAATGTGTGTTTTGACCCAGATTATGGAATTAATAGGTTGAGCAAGTGGTTAATATCCATTTAATGTAAAAAAAAAACAGTAAATACAACCACCACGAGGCATATACCTAATATTATTATGATCTTATTTGGATTGAACAAAGTAAAAAAATCATGTAGCCGAAAAATAGGTAGCTATTTATAACACATCATATATTTAATATTTATAAATATATTTATTTAGTTTAAGTTTGTTACATTGAAAAACGTCTTTTCCCGAGCGATTCATTTGACACAGAACATCCAATAAAAATAGTTAAATAATGTATGAAGGATGTAAAGGAAAATTGTATATTTCTTATGAATAGCAAAACAACTTTATTTATTTTCTTACTTCTTTGTAATGAAAAACGACTTAATTCCGAAACAAAAAGAGTATTTATAGAGCATAAAAGATACAAGTCGAAGGGAGTTAACAGTTGGTGTTTTATGCTGCACGATTTCCTCAGTAGCGTAGCCGGATTGAAATAAAAGTGGTTAAATAACGATAAGTTTTTTAAACTTCTATAATTAATAATACATTATACGAGAAGATTTTTTTTAAAAGGTTTAAATAAATGTTTTTCTTTCACTGTTCATTCACTAGATTTTATATTATATAAGAATCGGTCTTTCGTTCATTTTTTGTTTACCTGACGACCTGAAAATTACACGTAGAATCTATATATCATTAGAAAATGGAACTAAATATACCTATACATTATATTCATGTCGTAATAAATTGATGTAATTAGCAAAATCTCTTCTTAGCTTATAAACATTTTATTGAACTAAAATATATACTTACAAAAATTGAAAACACCTCAGATACAATATTAAAAAAAAAAAATACTACGCCGGTCGTCAAAAATTTATCTACCTGCATCCTATCTAATTATGACGAAATGGTAGTGGCAAAGGGTGGAGGTAGGCTGTTAAGATCCGACATAAATAATAGTGCACACTAAACTTTCTCAGCCATACGTATTTGTTTTCATTGAACTAAGACTACAAAATTGTAGATTGTGCCATTAAACTTAACCATACAATATAATTTTGGATATTTTATAGATAGAAAAATATGTTTTATCTTTTATGGTTTGGATTAGGCTTAGCGAAACGAATATTTGATAGATAAACGATTTTTTTAATCACTAACTAATATCAATTATGGCATGGCTTACGTAGGGTTTAATTGAATTTTGAAAACTAACCAACACTATCTGCAATTTGTAGTATTAGTTCAATGAAAACATAATATATAATATTCTTTTTAACAATACAACAGGTTAAGACGTCCAATAGCAGTAGTTTAAAGAAACAGTTATTCAGTAGTAGACGGTAAAAATTGACCATGCTCGATCCCAATAAGATCATATAAACTTCCACTCTGTAGAGGCCCATATTATGGGCCTCTACAGAGTGGAAGTTTGCATTTGAAGGTTTTTTTTTATACGAGAAATGGAAGTTAACCACTTGTTCAACCTATTTTGTGCAAACTATGACTCCAAATTATTGAAAAACAAAATGTGTATTTTTCCAAACCCAGGATTTATACCTGGGATCCACGACATTGTAAGCCGACGCGTTAGCCGCTCGGCCATAGTGACGTGAGAAAATTACTTATTAAGATAAAATATTGTAAAAATATGTTATGACCTCACCGGGCATCAAAACTGGAGCCCCCAGATGAAAGGTCAGCACCTTGCAACCGCCATGAATCTTCATGAAGTGGTCAAGGTTAGAGTTGAGTATTTCCCGAGAAAATCTCAATCTCGAGATTCGGGATCTCCCGAAATGATGTAATTTTGAATTCTCGAGATTCGGGATTTCCAGAAAATAATTCTCGAGAATTCTCGAGATATCGGGGAATTTTTAAAAAAACCTGTAAAAATCCTAAAATCAGTGTAAAACAGACAAATTCCAAAAAAATATGATTTTCTTTATTTACATAAGAAGACAAACAAAATACAAGTAGGAAAAAAAATAATTCAAAACATTACTTATTAAAATAGAATTCCAAAAAACACAGACTGTCAATCGCTGCGTCTGACAATCGCGTACGCTTTTAAAACACAAAATTCCCTGACGTTGCAAAATTGCGCTCATTTTCAGTCGATGTTGGCTTAATTGTATTAAATGCCTCGATCAGTCTTTGAACGTTTTGTGTTTTCTGTCCACTTTTTTCATATAGAAAATCTTTTTTTTTCAATTAATATTTGATAATAAAGAAATCCCGATTCCTGAGAAAAGATTCTCTAGATCCGGGATTTCCCGAAATGTTAAAAAATTCATTTCTCGAGATTCGGGATGGAAAATCTCGAAAATATCTCGAGAATTCCCGTCGGGAAATTCCCGAAACCCAACTCTAGTCAAGGTATACCGTGAGCTGTAGTGTCAAATCAGAAGGATAAAAATAACAATACAATTCATTGGCTATAAACTCAAATTGGATTGGACATATTAATAATACAACTACTTCAATTAAATACATACGATCGAAACTTGACACTCGAGTTATTGCCCCTTGTCATCATCTTCTTTCTCTTTAGTAGAAGTATTAATTAAATACAAACATTTTCAAAAGATAAGATGAGTACATTTTTTAGGATATGGGGAAGTGAAAATCGCTTATATGCCGGTAGATCCATATGCAAAGTAAGAGTTTCAAGTATAAATTCCCTACCCCAAGCGTTGAAGCGTAAAGCTATACCGATGACGTAGGCACTTGCTATGGTATAGGTGACGTCACTGGGTTGCGGCCGGAAACGAGTTTAGCCCGGTTTAATTGGCGCCACCACCTCGCCATTTAATTACTGACAGGCGGCTGGTTCTGCTTTTATAAGGACCCCGCTAAGACCTCGGGCTACGCCAGTGCCTAGTCCGAGCAAAGCCTGCAAATTGTGAAAAACTGACTAACAAAACGTTAATTAGCGAACGCTAATATAATAAGCACACGTATCTACGGCATCGTCAGATGCTTTTTGATTTATGAGACACCGTCTGAATAATAAAGTATATTAAAATATTATAATTGGTTATATAAAAGTTACATAATTATTATGACAAGGAAACAACCACTACTCAACTAAATATTTAGTACAAAAAGTTCATTTACCCGTTTATCGTAATGCTTGCAGGGTTAGTACTAGTAAGTGCGAGACCCCCAAGTATGTGGCAAATAATATAATTTTGTATTCTCCTTCAAACACAGCATATGTATTTACGAGAGGATTGAGTTGTTTTACTGAGTGCGGATACTGTTATACTCTTTTATTTAATTTTAGTTTTACAATTTATTTTAATAGTTGATATTTTATTCTGATTGTGGTAGGTACTTACTACCTGTAATTATCTTTGACTGCCTTTGAAATAATGGGGCTACATTACCCCCGGTTGAGAAAAGAACAGCTTTAAATAGTATCATTTTTATATAACTTAGTTACTTCAATGTTACTTAGTATGTTCAAACACGCGCGTTAACATCATTTTTCTCCCTACTTCAAATATAGTTTGTCAATTTATGACTACGGCCGTATGTTGTAGCTTAACCACTGGGGAATGCCAAAAGAAATGGCTTATTTAAAAAAAAAAAAACACTACCTTATTCTTAGGTCAATAATTATTATAAAGCAATCATTATTCGTAGGATGTTTATCACACTTGAATGGTCAACGACATAACTTATAATAAGTATCATTAGAATTATCTTCAAATGTGTTAATCTTGGCCAATTTTGAATAATAAAATGCCCAATTCTTGTCAAATTTGGGATCACAATATATTTTTTTATCGTAAATATTTCACTATAATAATGTCGATATAAATTATACTGATGGTTTTATAAATGCGTTTAAAAATTAATAAATGTAAAAAATTTTAACACCACTGCACATTTATGTACAGAAATATGACTATATTCTAAAACATTAGAGCGAGAGGTTTAAAAGAATACTATTTTATGTAATAAAAATACTTTATGCAGTCATCAAATGTTTAAAATAAATATAAAGGATAATAAGGCTTCAAAATTATATAATTGATTATCTACAACGTTTAAGGTATGTCCAAGATCATGCTTTGAAAATAGAACAAAAGCTCCATTTTGACCTACGCTGAGCATGTCCCCCTTAAATTAAAGGGTAGTGCAGAGATGAAGATAAATAATAATATTTAATTATAAACAATTTGGAACAAAACTAGTAAATGCGTATAGATCGTAAATTAGACGTGTATCATTAATTTTAATTATTTGTTACGTTCACTCTTAAGAGATGCAAAGAATGTTGAGTTACGTTAAATCGAATTAACGCCAATATAAAATGCATAGAAAAAGCGACTAATGTATAATGAAAGCTACTAAACTCTTAATTAGTAACGTCACATCGTATTCCTATATCATTATTGATGACTTTTTTAGAACTGGAAACGGATATCAATAGTGTAAGATGTTTAGTCTCAAAATAGAGGACCTGTATGATCAAAAGGGTCAGATCTAATCAGACTAAGCTGAAACTGAGAGATTGTGGGTGAAGATAACGGAATGCACATAGGGTTAAATCCAAGGCCTGAACAAAAACGATGCATAAGTGCGAGTGAGAAAGTATTCGCCACCCTTAAAATCTCTGCGACACGCGTTAGAGTAAGATAAAAGGTTTACAGATGTGTGAGATGATTTGCTGTGGTGTCGCCGCCAAATCTTAGTTTGTTGCTTAACTAAGCGTCGATAACCGTGTTGCTAAAGTTTCTTTTTTTGTGTTAAACATAAAGTCAGTGGTAAATATTTGTAGTTAATTAAGTAGAAAAGATGGTTTTGTATGTTGTATTAAAATGTGGTAGCCGTACTGATAAGCAAGAATATGGTATTACGTTTCATAGGCAAGTGATACATGTTCGTGATAATTTATTTGTATATTATTATATATTTTAATATAAGTGACCTAGTGTTTCTTTAAAATAACTTAAATTATGGATATTTTTTTCTAGTGGTTGCATTTTGACCGCTTAAAAATACTATAGAACGTAAAAAAATAGAAAGTTATATTTTAATTCTGAGCGTCTAGTGCGAGCATTTTGGGCGAGCACTAGCGAAATGGTCTATGGTCTCAAACATTTGTGTACGAATGCGTTCGCTCGCCCACAAACCAAACGCACGGCACGCAGCTTCATTTAGCAATGCATTGGGTGGCGTCTAGATGTATCTATAGTCTAAGTTTAAATCCTATTTCGTCTGCACAACCAGATGCAGCACCATCTGTGGGCATATTTTTGAAGTCATGGCCGCTACAATCTACAATTTAAATATTTCAAAAGCTTGCAGCTTTTTGGTTGTTGTTTGCAAATTACACATGTATCCTGTCACTATAGTATGCACAACATAACTTGTCACCTTTCGAACAAGAATATTATTGTTAGTTTCCCATCACGGATATGTTTAACAAAACATTTATGGACGTAAAAAATAACATACCATATTATTTTTAAATGTCTATAGTTTTGTTATTATTTGTAAACGTTCTCACGAGAGATAAATCATTCGGTTTAACTTTTGGCAAATGACATTAAATATATTTTTTTTACTATAGTCGTTTACAAACAACGTTTATTTAACCGTATGGGGATAAACAAGTCAATCCGTGTCAGCATATTGATCGGCGATATTAAATAATTGACCACAAATTATAAATTCCTTAATATGCATTTCTCGTAGTGTCCAATTAAGGCAAACTCTGAATCTAAATCTGACTGCAATAATAATTTCCGCAATATCCGTTTTCCACGTAGTCAGCCATATCCAATGACGTTAACTCTATATAGACTGACTCAATTATAATAATTATTTCCTAAATATTCTTTTCAATATATTATTTTGATTGTGAGTACGTAAATAAATAGCGGATCATAATTCACTGGACACGTCATTCGAATATAAGTTCCCGGTCTGTCAGTATCTCAGTATCTGTATCGCTCCGCACAACATCTCATTCTACCGAGACTCGGACCTCGAAACAGTATCATACGTATTGTAACATAAATACCGACTGTTTACGCTGCAAATAAAACTCGCTCCTCCATTCATCGGAGCAACCACCAAATCTCGACTTCTTCATCCACAACACCATGACTACCATATTAGCTATAGTGTTTAACGATTCGTGGAATTCAATGCATTAGGCTCTTAGTACGGAGCCTGTTAAAATACATTGTTTGGTATCCAATTTAAGATTGTTTACTACAAAAACGGATTTAATTCAATTTGCATACTGTTGAGTCACTCCTATTCCACGAACCACTATATTAAGCAGAAGATAAAATCGTGTATAATAATTAAGGTATTTTTTTCCGCCAGTGACGGCGCGTGATAATATTGTCGTCTCGGCGCTCTCAAATTAATGAACTGTTAACGCAGTCCGATGTGCGATGTTGTCAGCTGTTTAGTGAAAGACCTCACCAGCCAGCCTGAGGGGGTGTGTAGCGTATTAAGCTCATCAAACTTAATTTACTGAAAGCTTCAACGTATTAACATCAGTGGCGCGTACATAAATCAGTAACAAAAACCGTCTATTGGAGGAAGGTAAATAATGGGTAATCGAAAAGAATAGAGCGTAATCATTATTAGTTAAACTGTGATATTCTTCTTCATTTTCAAATCCCTCGTTGACCAGCAGATTATTTAATTTTTTAACATGTATATGTTTGACCGCTCGACGTGATATTAAAATTGTGTGCAGAAATTCAAATGTAACGCAGAAATGTTACTATTTACTACGCTAGCCGAGCGGTATTAAAGGTTGTCGTCCGATCATCAAAATTAAGTAACATTTGGCGCGGATACTACTTGGATGGGTGACCGCTTGGGAACATTTTATTATAATTTTTCACGGTCTAAGACTGCAGTTTTAAAAACCTGAGTAAACCAACCCAACTTGATAGCTGGTTCTTGCTGTTTTATAGTTAGGTTCGTCTCTTCATCAATCTCTGTAGTTCGCCATCCTCATAAATGAACGTATTGAATGACCCAAGGTCCACTAAGCTTTCCTGCTAAGTAAAGAGTGTTTTTGATTTTGGTGAAATGAGAACCCAAGTTTTAAACTACCTTTTCTCATATATTACGAGTATGTTAAATTATTGGATCGTTTTGTCGTAATCTCTAAATAGACAATGTATATTACTATATATATAAACAGAAATGAATGTGTGTGGTTAGAATACGTGGTAGAAGTGAAACATCACGTTTTCTCCCCATTTTCATAATCATAAACAACGTTGTCGTAATTGTATGGCAACTGTAAACCATCTCATCCTCACTTCCACTAAGATTATCCGCATACTCACGGGGTTACCTAGCTATATAATACTATTCTTTGTGGCACATGTGTATACGTAAAGACAAAATAATCAATGTAGGTAATTTATATTACGGCTTTTTTTGATGTTTCGAATACAATATGACACACCACAGTTTGAAGTGCCAACCGCTGATTTCTGTTTTGTTATTGTTAAAATTTCTATGGAAGTCGAGCAATTTACGCGGTTGGCTGGCCGAGTGAAATCAAAATAATATATTTATTCTCTTTTATCGTGGTCTCAATAGTGCATTTGGTATCGCACTTAGATGTCAATAGAAAGGTACTCACCTTTTGAGGTCAGTCATTGCCAAACGCGGTTTTTTGTCAGTCGAGTTCACTTTACTAAAATTCAAAAAAAAAAAAATGGCGGAATTTTCGTTATTTGACACACATGTAAAAACTGTGTTGTAAATAAAAAAAAATAGTCAAGATGCAGATGGTGTCGATAATATTTTTCACCCTTCCAGCACACACCAGGAAACTGTCTTAATTAAAACAAGTTGAATAAAAAAAAACATATATACACCATACTTGCATAATTAATTTGAATGTTGTTTACGATTATTAGAGTATATTATGATTAGAATGTCAATGGTGTGATTTTAACATATTAATAATACCCTGTCGAATAAACAAGTTTATGATGAGAGTGGAAAAAACTTAATTTTGTTTTGTATACTCTTAAGGTTTTTTTTATTATAGTATTTTTTTGTGTCTCAGAGTAGTTTGTTGTGATTTAAGTAATGCCACAAGAGTGCAGAGTATTGCACTCTCTGGCGGCATCCGGAACACAATTTGTCCCAACCACGTGAAGCATCTCTTCGTGATTACTTCAATCACCGAGGGCTGTCGCGTCTGCTCATGAACTCTAGTATTCGTAACACGGTCGTACTAATGTACCCATAAGATTCGGCGGAGATATAAAACTCGCAAATCTTACATTGATCAAATATTTGGTATTCATTGAATACTCTAGAATATCTACCTCTTTATAAGATTTTTGCACTCATAACATGCTTAAGAAGTTAAAAAATCATCAATATAAACTTCATAATTCGTGATAAGTATACAGAAAAACTTTTAAGTCTAGCATATACAAAGAATTATTATCGATTATTAAGAGTTTATTCTTTTTATTTTTATAATTTCTAAATTAAAATTTCAAACGAAAATTAGACGGTTTTTATTGTCTCCACAAAATAAGTTGTTTTGTATTTGTAAGGTTTATGTTTATAAGATGGAACGTCAAAATTCAACAAAGAAACTAAAATATTTTTGGGGGAATATTTTAAAATTAAATAATTATATTTTTATAATTAATATTGTTCTTATCAGTGATTTTACATAATGTATAGTTTCTTTTAATTTATTTTTATGTGAAAAAGCCATTAGTAATATTGCGATAATAATAATTATACAATTAAGGTTGAAAAGATTTTTTTAAATGAAAACTTATCATTGTGATGACGCATAAAAGAAAAATATTAGTAATTTTTTTAGAATACAGAAAATATCATTAGATATATATTTCTATTATTACGTTTGATAATCATTTTAGAATTCACCTTTTGTCTTGGCCACCTTGAACACACCCTTTCATTATCTGCGGTCATCCACTCTACTTCTCTAGTTGACTAGTTCTTGCAACTTTCCATATGCAAAAAAAAAATCGTGATCTTCGGCACCTTTCGACTTCCTTCTAGTCAACAGGTACCATTGGTGAAGGGTGGAGGTAGGCTATTAAAATTCAAAATAAACAGTGCACACTAAATTTTCTTAGTAATACGTATTTGTTTTCATTGAAGTAAGTCTACAGTGTGTAGATAGTGTTGGTTAGTTTTTAAAATTCAATTAAACCCTGCGTAAACTAAGCAATACTAGTTAATAGTCAAAAACTATTCATCTATCTAAAATTATGCCATTAAATCATACATAATTTAGGATATTTTATAGATAGAAGATTTTTTTAAATTTATTATCGTTTGGTGATCCAGGGCTTAATGAATTACAAAAAAAACTAACCAACACCATCTGTAATATGTATTCATAATTAAACGAAAACAAAAATAAGTATGACTGATAAAGTGTGTACTATTGTTGACCGATCGCCAATAGCATACCAAAAGTATTATGGTTTGGTTTAGGCAAGGTTTATTGGATTTTAAATACTAACCAGCAGTGTGTGTACATTGTAGTCTTAATTTAATGAAAACAAATACGTATGGCAGAGAAAGTTTAATGTGCAATATTTCTGTTGGATCTTAACAGCCTATCTCCACCCTTCGCCACTGATTGGTATTATGTAGATGTATGATAATATGGCAGGCATTGGGTTTTGATGTTTTGCTAACTTTAACTCAATAAAATAATTCAGTCTTAATTATATTTTTTTTCTTCGACAAAACCCTAAGTACATTGATTTTTTAATACCTATATGATATTATTGTTAGAAAAGTAAAATTATACTTGAATTCAAATATTTCAATAATAATGAAAGTTTTTACACGTGTTTTTCAGAAATATTATCTTCTAACTTTTAAACCTATCGAGATAATAGCAATATTTATAGTCTAGAGACTGTGTACTATTTCCAGAAAAAAATCTGTAAGAATCACCCTCAGTCAAAGTTTAAGTACATATTATAATATAATATTATAGTTATAACCATAGCCCCCACATCCTGAAGCGGGCTCCCAGGCTAGGATGTTTGGCGGGACCCCCTACCTATCGCTAAGGGTAAAGGCAGTATGACGCACTGCAGTAGCGTTTTCCAAATGGTGTAGGTACGCGGTAAAATTAGGTGTATTCTTAGCGATTTTTATATTTTTAATATGTACCTACCTACGTCTATTTCAATTATGGAGTTGTTGAGTACCAGCACACAGTTAAAAATTGCATCGTACAGCCAAAAATTTTAATTATTAATATTATTGAAGTCAAGTTTTTACTGTTAGAGCAAATTTGTGATCTGTGTTTATCTCACTTATCTGGTCAACTCGTCACGCCGGGCCCTTCATGAGCCCGGGCCCCCAGGCTAGATTCCTGTCAGCCCCCCCCCTTGTGGGGCCATGGTTATAACAATTTTATTCTTTTTCAATTTTTTATTTATTTTCCAAATAAAGCAGTTAGAAAATTGGCTTTTATTAAGATAAATTTATAATTTTCATCTGTATTTATCTATTTATTACGAAATAATGTTATTATGTAAATTTATGGAATGATTCTGAATAATACTAAATTTAAAGACAATTTGTATTCATTTTATTTTTCACACTCTTCGTTTTATATTAATACGCCAATTTGTGTGATTTTAATAAATTGTGGAAATCGTGAAAACGCTAATCAAAGGGATTTCGAAATCACAGATAATATAATATACTTTAATTTCAATATCAGTAAAATAATTTTAGTATAATAATGCGAATTAGTCATGAATAAACATTTTTTAGAATGAAACTAAATTTATGAGTAAGTAATAATCATTCCAAACTTTGGCTATAAATTTTCCGGGTGATTTAGAGTAGCTGTGTTATAAAACTTTGTGTAAAACAGTTTGGCAATAGTTCAATTGAAACTAATTCGTAAGTTTAGCGTCAATGGCTGAGGAGGGAAGCAAGCCGGATACAACTGCTTCAAACTTCTTCAATTATTATTAAAGACAGGAGAGTACAATCATTTTAAATTTGTCTAGAGTTTAATTAAATATTAGTCAGTATTAAAAAGTAGGCAGTCCTTTACTAAAATTATAATCGTATCGCTACGCTTTCTCTTTATTTTTGTTGTTTTCTACCTCTTTTTTCAATGGCCCCAAAGAGCTCCCCAGTCTACGCCTATCCTCAAGTCTTGGAGTACCAGAAAGTTTTCATCTCACTTTCGCCCCCGTCAGTCTAACGGGGTTACAAAATTTATACTAAGTATTTCGTCTTCCATTTAGAGTTTAGACGATCGTTAAGGTGAATGCTTCGCCTGGCGGAAAAAAATGATGATTGAAATTGGAGACAATTTAATGATGATTTATATTTTAAAGTGTTTAATTAATCAATAAGCGCACCTAAAAACGTTATATATATATTTAATATTTTTTATTTTAAGTCAAAGTTACATAATTTTGAAAAGCACTTTCTGAGAAAATATATTAGAACAATAGAAAAAATCTTTTTTTGAAAAAAGTAAGCTACCCCGGCAGGGAATGGCAGGGAAACAAATACTGCATCTCCCGGGTGTACGCCCCATCCGCGCATTAGCTCTATGTTACGCGGTGACATACTAATTGCGACAAATTTTAACTATTGGCCACTTTTTTAATACCCACTCATCAGCGCTTTTCCAAATCAAGCTACTTTGGCAATTGATTTTTGTTTATTAAATCAAAGTAGATACCTATTACTTCAATTACTAACCGACGTCGTGGATTTCTCCATTACTTTTTTATGATGTAACTTACTTGAACTTGCTAATAATTTATAATTAACTATTTCTTTCTTTTGGAGATTCAGGGTTCGATTCCCTGCCGGGATGGCTTACTTTTTTCAAAAAAAGATTTTTTCTATTGGTTATAATATATTTTCTCAGAAAGTGCTTTTTGAAATTATGTATGTTCAATAATTAGAATGGTACATTCTTAACTTTTGTGAATTATTCGTTGAATAAAAGGAATAGTTAATTGTACATAATATACTTACGATTAAAAAAAATGTCAAAACATGGGAATTCGTTTAATGATTCCATCTTATTAGTAGGTAAGTATAGGTAGCACAACGAGAGTTAAGGTGACCAGAATACTCGCACAGAGTCATTGTTTACAAACAGATTGTTTAAAATTTTTAAATCGACTTTTAAAAAAGGAGATTCTTTGTTTTGATTTAAGAAAAAAATCGAACCAATCAAAAAAGGAACAACTGTTAAAGATATTTTTCAGAAATTCACCAATACACACAATCTTTCGTATCTGTGATCGCCTCAACTTTCGGTAACAGACCTATACATATTATTATATGGTTATGTTTATCATTCAAATGTAGTTTTTTTTAATTTTATTTTATTGACCATACATTTTCTTAACGACAGACATATATTGATTAATTCACCTAAGATATTCTTAAGGGCCCACGTATAACGCATATAGTGGTAATTTTCTGCTCATTACACCACTAGTTATTTTATATGAGTCTGTAAGTATATACTGTAAAGTATATTCGATGTAAGATCTTAGTTAGTTAAACCGGAAATGCTATCTTTATCCATCCTCCGTAGGTATCTACGTATCTCCGGATAACGGACCACCATTGTCTCTCTGAAAAGAATCTCGCAGTTTAACTATGAACTCACGAGACTTTCACTGACATTTAATATTTTAGTATTTTTTAATAGATAGCATTATCAGAACACAGCATAACAACACTACAAATATAAAATAACTTCTGTTAAAATTAAAATACCCTAACGCATGAAAAACATTAGATCGTACTGACCAACGTTGACATTGGATTTCACTTTTTACTATGCTAAATTCTGTTGGTAATTGCGCGAGAAAAGCGGGTCGGAGTGGGATGAAATATCAAAACGGGATAACATGTTTATTCCAGTAAACTGCAGTTGAAAATCGGAGCAAATATAATATTATATAATATATTAAATATAAATATAATATACGCATTACTTGTCAGAAATAAAGAATTTGGGATATATTCAAGAGTTATATCTCATCAATATACCTATATGCTTTATAAGGAAGATGTATATAATAATATTATGATTCCCTGTTTTTTTTAATTCTAGAGATTATTTAACATAATATATCATGATTATATAAATATATTAATATCATTAAAAAGTTTTCGTAAGAATGTTATTGTGTTAAATTAAGAATAAACCATTTTTTTGTACACGTCAAATTTTATTAGTAATAACACATTATTATAGTCAAAAATATATTCCTAAAGTTTTATTGGAGTTGGTAATTGGTTCGTAAAGTTGTAGAAACTGCAATTTAATATTTTTTGCATTTTGTATTACTTCCCATTATGTATGTATTTTGCGATTATTAGTTTATTATCTCTACACCACAGAACAGATTAATAAATAGAAAATGTAAAAGCCATCGCAATGGACCAAATTTATGAAGCAGGGTAGTTTATGGCCTGACCGCCAAAAAACCTAAATTTAAAAAAAAAGCACGCGTAGACTGTTTCCAAAGATTGACAGCACGTTACATCAAAGTAACAAACTAAAGAACATATTAATAACTATTGAAAATAGCATATTATATAACACGTGTTTAATTTTATACCATATTTTTCCACACTCAAGATATTTAACCTGTTATACTTTATACTACACCCACTAGGGTAAGTCAGTTTCCATTCATGTTGTGTTCCCTGCTCTATGCATTAGGTAGTAACACAATTCCAATATATTTTAATGCTTAACATGCATCTAAAATGATAACCATTCAAATATTTAAAAAAAAACGTACAAATTATTGTAGTCATCCAAATGCAAATGATTATTATGTTTTCACAGTTACACTATATTTTGATAGCATTAACGTGTATTCAAAATACTCATGTGATATTTAAAACGAAAGGAATTAAACACCATTATTATTCATAGTTACTTTTATATTTTCATGAAAGTACCCATGTTTTCTTTGTAGATAATAGTCGTTTAATCAGAACTGAAACTGACCCTTGAAATATATTCGCTACAAAAACATAATTCTAAGGGCGCCTCCTTTTCCTGGTTTTAACGGCCCACGTGCTCGTCGTAGGTCAAAATTGAGTTTTTATTGTATTTTCAAACCATGATCCTGGACACTCCTTAAACGTTGTAGATAATCTATTTATATAATTTTGAAGCCTTATTATCCTTAATAGTTATTTTAAACATTTGATGACTGCATAAACTATTTTTGTTAAAACACGTGCGTTAACATAATTTTACTCCCTACATTAATTATAGTTTGTCAATTAATGGCTACGGCCGTATGTTGTAGCTTAACCACTAGGGAATGACAAAAGAAATGGCGTATTTAAAAAAAACACTACCTTATTCTTAGGTCAATAATTATTATAAAGCAATCAATATTCATAAGATGTTTATCACACTTGAATGGTCAAAGACATAGCTTATAATAAGTATCTTTAGAATAATCTTTAAATGTGTTAATCTTGCCGATTTTTTGAATAATAAAATGCCTAATTCTTGTCAAATTTGGGATCACAGAGATTATCAATATAATTTTTTATCGTGAATATTTTACAAAAATTATCTCGTAATAAATTATAATAATGGTTTCATAAATGCGTTTAAAAATTAAACGTAAAAAATCTTAACACCACTGCACAGTTATGTACCGAAATATGACTATATTCTAAAACATTAGAGCGAGAGGTTTAAAAGAATACTATTTTATGTAACAAAAATACTTTATGCAGTCATCAAATGTTTAAAATAACTATTAAGGATAATAAGGCTTCAAAATTATATAAATAAATTGTCTACAACGTTTAAGGAGTGTCCAGGATCATGGTTTGAAAATACAATAAAAACTCAATTTTGATCTTCGACGAGCATGTATGTCCCCGCTGCGAAAAATCTTTATTGCCGTCTCAGATCCACATTTTTTACGATTCCATTAAAGCGACATGTTTACAAAATAAACTTTGGCCCGCTAATGACGTATAAATTGCCATGCCCAATACCAATCACTTTAAAAGCGATTACACACGAAAAAAACGTTCCCACTTCAATAATAAATAATATGAAAAAAGTTATTGAATCTATCATATCAACTTATATATAGTACTTATCATTTAAAACTGTTAGCCTTAATTACATTGTGACATGTTTTAGAACACGGGTTCTCGACCCGTGGTTTGTGACTCTCAAGTGGTGCTGTGGCACAAGATATTATTGAAATAAAGATTTGGTCATAGATTTTATAAATGACAAGCTCTTGATGCTCAGTTCAAAGATATCCAGTTGATTCACCATAAAATAAGCGATAAAAGGTAATGAAAATCTCTCTACTATTTGCTACTGCAATCTATGTGGGAAATCATTATTGTCGATGAGTATTCTTAAAAGTTCTGAAAGGTCATCTTTAAATTTTGTTGACTGAGAATAACAAGTAGCTCTTTCAAGCATCGATGCAGACATTGAAAATATATGTTTTCTTAAAAAATGCCAGATATTTCTTATTAAAATAATTTGTTCATTTAACTTTATAATGATATTAATGGCGTTCAATTTTTAAAAATATATACACAAACAAGTACACACTGTGAGTTTATGAGACTGTTCAAAGTGTAATGTTTAATAATAAACAAACAGAGATAAGTGAAGTGAATAAAAATGTGGTGATTGATAATCCAGATGGAAAAAAAACAGTTCCTAACTCGAAATAAAATGTAACATGGAAATTTAAGAATGAAAGATTGAAAGTCTATAGGGTCTAAGTGCCAACAATGTGAAACTGAGATATAAGAAAAAAGAATAAAACCATACTTATATGAAAACTTACATTTTTATTTTTACAAAGTTACAGAAGAACATCAGTAGGTATAATATGATAAGTTTACATAATTTTATAGATAAAATAAGCAAAGAAGAATAAAATATTTAAAGATGGACAATACTGAAACATTCTATGTAGATGACTATGTAGGTGCACATAGACCCCACCCACATTTCAATATATTTGTGTGACAAAAATGGTAGAGTTAGGAACTTAAACCCTTCAGAATATCATTAGGCTTGGAAAATAGATTGTATTGAAGTAAAAAACTTGTAGTATATATTTTTTTGGCACTTAGACCCTATAGACTCTCAACCCTTTAATTTATGATTATATTCAACGTGTTTTTTTCACCCTATCAAAAATGATTATTTATGCAAATCTGGCGAGCGTGGCAGGTTACAATATGTACATATATTTTAAAAAGGGCTCACAATTTAAAATAGCTTGGGAACCCGTGCATTAGAAGATGAAAATACATTAAAAATAATTATATATTATGATACCTGCCAGTATTTTTTTTAAAAATAAATTAGGGAAATTTCCCTTGAGAGCAGTGGCAGCTTATCGCGTCAGCAAAGGAGGCTCTCACATAAAAAAATGGCAGCCGTCCCCAAGACTCACTGAACATTAAAAGCGAGTGTATTTTTATATATTTTGGATGAAGGATTCACATACATTAAAATTCAAACATCTCGAAGCTAGTATTATTTTAGTTATCCCACTGTTGCTACCAGGTAGCGATTTGTTCACGGGAAAATGTAGCATATTTGAGTGGTTCACAAGCACAGTGAACCAAGTCCAATCTGGTTATTTTTGAGTAAGCTAGGTTCAAACATAATATTTGAGTATTTCTTATTCTGTAAGGGTATGATTTTTCTTACAATAATAACTTAAATGGACTAAAATAAACTTCAGAATTGGAATCATCATACCCTTACAGAATAAGAAGTACTCAAATATTATGTTTGAACATAGCTTATTCAAAAATAACCAGAATGGGCTTGGTTCACTATGCTTGTGAAACTCTCATTTATAGGGCTATTGTATGGCTATTGTACCTACTTTTTCTACATTATCTGATTATCTATTCTAGAAATAAAAATAGAAATAAGTTTACATCAAAAAGATCCTAGTGCAACCTCCATGGACCATGGATAAAAAAAATGTACTTCTTTCAAATTCTTTTGTTCGCCTAACTAGTCTCCGGTGTTAAAAACGCGTTTAATACCACCTGTAACTCGTATTTAGTGTAGCATATGAAGAAGAAGAGTTTGTTTTTAAAGTATACGTTTTATAACTTTGCACTTTTTTGCACTTTTTTGCACTTTTTACACTGATACGCCTATTTTCCGATTACCTCGCATAAAATTAGATCAAATGATATTCACTTGTATTAATATATGCAGTAATAAATATATAAATAAATATATAATATAAATGCAAAGTTATGAAGCATATACCTACTCTAAGTACAATATTTGATATCCAAATAACTTAAGAACCTTATGGTCGAAAAACTATGTTAATTACACACTAATTAATGGTTATTAATTCTTCAGTTTCTTAGTAAACATGTAAGCACCATGGATCGAGACTTTGTAGACAGATACTGTTTATTACGTTATTATAGTCTGGCCATAAATGTATAAACAAAATTTTTGTATATGAATATTTTTTTAAAGTATCTATAAGTACCTAACGTCTATTTATTTTCGTATTCCGTGGCGTCCAGTTGTCCGATGCTAAATCGTCCTAGACCCGCCATACATGTCTCTAGATGACTACAGACTATAATAAAAAAGATAATATATTGAAATCATTGATGATATGAGTACTGATTTTTTATAAACGAGAGGAACAACTAGTATTCATTGTAAGTATTATATGAATAAAAAAGCTCATTCGTGCGAAACTTATGCAATTTGTAAGCTGTACAAAAATAATCGACAACAAAAACAAACAACAACAAAAACTTTCGGAATAAGGGATGCCATATAAATTCCGTTCTGCGTCATTGGAGAGTGTTATGCGGTCAAAGCGAGATTTTTTTTATTCTTATAAAAATATCATCCTACGCTGTTTCTTGAATTTTTAACAAATACACAAGAGAAATATATAATTTTTTATTGTCTTACGGTATAATATAAAATAAACAGACTAAATTCTTAATCTAAAGAATGAATACGAAATTGTTTTCAACGATATAAAGTTTTTTTAATATGTCTAATAGGTTTATAGTATTTTTCGATTCTGAAAATTTGTTGCCAAGAATTTATATTGCTTATTTAAAAATATTTTTCTTTCCATCGCATGGGAGTAAACTTTTTTTTTATAATTAACACATTTTCCTAAAACTAGTTTGATATTAAAATAATGAACAGTGCGTGTTATTTAAACTAAACAGGGGGATTCATTATTTGTTGTTTATTATGTTGCAGCCGTATATTATAATTTTCATGTACTTTTATTTGGTTAAATGTAAGTTGTACGTATGCAATTGGCCGTAGGACACTTCTTCGTGAGTCGTTGTCCTTGAAACATGTGTTCGTATAGTATTATTTAATCAAATATCGAGTTGTTTGTTGAACATTTCATCGTGGAGTATATTGGTTACAAAATGCGGTGATAGGTAGATTGTAAATAGTAATGTTCCAATTAGATTCAATACGAATTTTATGAGATGTCTTTATATTATGTTTAAACAGTTTAGTGATGGAATTACATAAATATATAATATTATGATATGATTGTAATTTTAATTTAGTTACCTACCTATTTTCTTCTATCTTTCCGATGTTTTTTCTATCTCTGACGATGTCTTACGTATTTTTAAGTGTTTTATTTTGACATGCATATTATGTATATGTTAACCGAAATAACAATATTTACAGTTTACCAATAGGTACCTACTTAACTGTATCCATTTCTCGAAAATACTTTATGTAGCTATATAATTGGAATACTACTGTTTGCAAACTACCGTCGCATTTGGTAACATACGTACAATATACTCTACGGTGAAATATTCAACGAACAACTCGTCATTTGACGAAATGCTATACGAACACATGTTTTAAGGACAACGGTTCACGAAGAAGTGTCATACGGTCAATTATATACGTATAAATCTCCAGACACGCTTTTATTCGCCATGTCCAAGCAACGAATATACAGCCTCCGTACGTTATTTGAGCATAGTTACTTCGGAATTGTTTTTATTAAAAAATAGTCAGGTTTGTTTTTCTTTATTTTGAAAATCGTCTTTCTATATTTTGGGGATAATGATTTTAGAGGTACACAAGAAAAAGGGAAATTTGAGGGATTAATATTTTAAAATAGTGCGAATAGATTTTTAAAAGAAGCTATAAAAAGCTTCCAACTTGGATACTAGACAGAATTTTAAATTTTGGGTTAAAAAGCTGTCGACAAATAAAAATTCTCTCGACTCTGGGGATTATGGAAGAAAATTTTTATTTTCCTCGGAAATATGATTTACGGTTTTTTTTAAATAATGAATAATGAAAAATAATGTCGTTTTATTACCTTTATGTATTATGAAATATACATTAACTGTATTATATATTTTACAATATAATATACGTGACATTTCCTCTTCACTCGACTTCGCCCAGTGAAGTCAATGTGCTGGACAGTGGACTCCTATATTGTGAATAATAATATGGTTAGATATCCATACTTATGAGAATTGACAAGATTGACAAGAGAACAAAACTGAGATGAGATAAAATTATGAGACATAAAATATGTTGAACATATTCCCGATGGAGTTTTCTATGGTTTCACTACAAAAATCATTCAAACAAATTCCACTTAAATGTAATTGTTATTTTTAATGAAAAAAATGATACACAGAGCTGGAGATCCATGGGAGTTTGGATTAAAATTAGAAGTTTGAGTAGAAAAAACAAACAAGCATTTAAAACATAATAGAATAATTATTCTGTGGGTGAGATTACTTATCTATAGTCCAAAAACAAACTATCAGGAAAACGCAATTTAAAATTAATAATGCCCTTTCTTACTGCTAATTCACTTAGGGATTTATGGTTTTATACAAGAAAGGTGAAGTAACCATAAGATACATGATAATTTAGGTAGGTACTCTGTTAATATACTCAACGAATTTTTGCCGAAATCGCGCATGAAACTGGGTTTAGGGTACTGTACGTAACACAATCATATTCTAATCTAAGCCAGCAGAAAGTACAGGGTCAGACAACGTTGAGAGAAATAGCAAAGTCCTATGTTTAGCAGAGAACGTCCGCTAACTATTGATTTATTTATGAAAGTTATTTTAAAGTACCGACATTATGACCTTTTGACATTAGTGATAAAAGTGGTGGGTATATACTAATTATGTATTTAATTCAACCATCTGTCAGAGTAATGTATCTACTTACTTACATACAAAGACATCGATGAAATTTGTATGTAAATGTAGGGGGACTGTATATAATATTATTAAAGTGAAGTTGGAAAAAAGGTTAATGGTTAAATTTGTTACAAGTCATTTTGATTTCCACTTCCAGATATATTTGTAGCAAGATTTAGAGTTATCGCCTTTATTTTAATATGTTAAACACAATTTAAGATTCATTAAATCATTAAATTACTAAATTTGCAAATATTGCCTAGATAAACCCCGAAACTTATGAATAAATTAATCGTGAATAATTATTAATATAAATTTACACTCACTAAAAATTGCAAAAACTAGTTTATAATTATATGATGTACATAGCTATCAAAGATTATCCGGTACAAACAAGAATTTAGGTATAGTCACTATCTTTCAATGCACCAACGTCTTCCGACCATGCCCGATCCTAATAGGACCATAAATGGGCCTCCAGGAAGTGGAATGGGCCTCCAGGAAGTGGAGATTTTGTTTTTACGAGAAATGGTTGTCAGCCACTTACTCAACCTATTAGGTCCATACTCTGACTAATACACAAATTGAAAAACAATATGTGTACTTGCCAGACCCAGGATTCAAACCTGGGACCGCGCGGCCATTATGGGTGCTCAAAGTGGAGGTTTATATTAAAAACAATTGTTTTTACGAGAAATGGATGTCAGAAACTTGCTTAAATTATTAGTTCCAACCGTCGGACGTACCACCAACACACCAACGTACAGAATATTAATTTTTGCGTGTCTACCAATTCAACCATATAAAATGTGGATGAATCGCATCAAGTGTTTAATATACAAAACTAAACATAATATGTCATATTATGACTTCCGTGAGCAGAGTGGAACGCCGGAAGAAATCTTAGTTGACGCGTATACAATTTTAATATTATAATATTGTGTTGTGTTTATTATTTTTTAACGTCTACCGAGCCATTCGATGTTTGGCAATAAGATTTATTTAATTCCATGCCAATTATTCATTGTATGTATGTATCGGAAGTGAGATGGAATAAGGAACAGGCAGGGTAGGTTGACTCCATAATGAATAACTCAGAATTTGGTGCGTGAATGAAATGAACCCTGGTTTTATTATCTCCTTCCAAATAAATAATAATCTAATTATTAAAGATACGTTTAAAGATTATAATTTAGATGTGTGAAATCGCGATTATGCGTTCTGACGGATTTACGAAATCGATCGGGCGAAACTGAACGATAACCTTACGGTTAAATCTTTGATAACCGACTGTATATTTATTTCATGTGCTGAGTGTTTTTATAGTGATTCGATACAATAGAAAATGCTGCTATCAACTACTTGAATATTTTGATAATCATGCTTTATTGTGTAATGCATAATTCGTTTCATAAAGTAGTACATAGCTTGATTTGCAATTTTAACAATATTATGTTGCAAGATACATTGTAATTATAAATTGATGGTTTCCTGCCAAGTCATACGGATGGTAGGGTATTCACTCTACATATGTATATTATATTGGTACTGTTCGGTTAAAGCGGATACAGCGGAAAACGCATTTTGAAAATAGCCGATAAACTGGATTATTTGTTAGGTTAACCTAACCAAACCTAACCTAACCTAACCTAACCTAACTTTAACTAACCCGAACTAACAAATAATCCAGTTTATCGGTTATTTTCAAAATGCGTTTTCCGCTGTATCCGCTTTAACCGAACAGTACCATTATATTAATTAAAGTTTAATTTTGGGTCCATTGCTAAGAAAATTTTCCGGGTTGCGCTTATCTTCGGGTTCTAGTCAAAACCCTTTGTTCAGGTACAATATTATTCCTTTTATTAGATAAAATAAACTTTCAAACTTAATTTTAAACAATACGGCATCTATGAATAGGCACTTTGCGTTGAGAATCTCACGCCTCATTTCCCATTTTGATAATAATTTACATAATACAATCCGAGAAAACTGCTATTGTGCGCTAATGCCAATTTGTCAAAGGAGCCCGTCCGCCCCCGGATCCGAGCCCACGCGCCTTCCCAGGTCAGCCCCTGTTACCGAAGCGACTTTGAAAATTATTCGGCTTCGCCTCCTCCTCTCATCCGCGACACGTTTATGTTTTTTTTCATCAAAGTGCGCGAGGTCTCGCTCCTTGTGTAACGAAGTGAATAATAATTATTTTTCGTCTCTCTGAAATATTACCTGAACGTTGTCATCATTAGCCATTCGGACTAATCTGCCAGATAAAGGAATTTTAACGCATGATCATTTAATAGGATTGTATATTATATTTAATATTTATAACTAATACTTTTGGACAATAATGAACATTCATTACATATTCATATCAATGGCGAAGGGTGGAGGTAGGCTGTTAAAATACACCATAAATAGTGCACATTAAACTTTGACAGTCATACTTATTTGTTTTAATTGATACAATACAATTTGCAGATGTTTCTGGTTAGTGTTTGAAATTCTGAAACCCTGCCTTTTAGCATGCATTATAAATTGGCTATGCGACAAAAATAGTGCACACTTTTTCAGTCATACTTATTCGTTTTCCTTGAATTAAAAATACATATTACGGATGGTGTTATGGTTGGTTTTTTTAAAATTCATGAAATCCTGTCTCAACCAAACCATAATCGATAAAAAAATATTCTTCTATCTATAATATATCCAACATTACGTATGATTTTAATGGCAGAATTTAATATATTTTATTGATAAACGAATATTTTTTCACTATTATCTATTATGGCTTGGATTAGGCAGGTTTTAATTGAATTTAGAAAACTCAAAAACACTATTTACATACTGTAGTTTTAGTTCAATAAAAAAAATCGTTTGATTGACAAAGTTTAGTATGTACTATTTATGGCGGATCTTAATAGTCTACCTCCACCCTTCGCTACGGATTCATAAACAGTGGAAACCCGACAAACCAATGCAAAACATTCACACTGTCACCACTGAATAAAACTACGCACAGCGAATTTCGCATGTAATAAACCACAATTCTTCTATTGAATACTCAAAAGATGATTTCAGACAAATCATATAAAAATAACTGTTAAATTTGAATTTTGTAAATGTTTTAACAACGATTTTTGACGGCTACGAAAAGCGCAATGTCGCGATCTGTCAGAATCATAGACGGCATGTAACCCATACATAGGTAGATGCTGTACATTGCATAATCCACAGAAATAACGGATAAAGGAGCATGCAGTAATATATATGATTTAAAATTAATATTTTAATAACGTAAATAATAATTTTAAAATATTAAAAAGCATCTTTCCTTCAACACCACGCACTATACATATCGATACATGAGTTCCAAACTATAACAAGTCAAAATTTTTCAGTTTTTAGTTAAGTATGAGGAAATGCCCAAAATACCGAAATCTACCAGTTCCAAAATGTAATAAGTGATAATCTGTGATTATTTTAGAATGACAGTGGTTATTATTCTTTAGAATTATACGTTAATCCTGTGGAATAACTGTGGAAAACTCATATTATTATTATTAAAAAAACATAAAGTTATGTTTATAATAATATTATAATTAATATAAATATATTTTTTAGATAATTCTAGAATTTCTTTAAAATCTACAAAAATTAGATATACAGTAGAAGATTAAACCTGCCCAAAATCTTGTTTTCTAATTATTATGATTTTTGAGTTGTTACACTTTGGAACTGATACTATCATCTTATTATTGTGCCATCCCCTAGCGGAGGTCGGCCACCATCAAGGCGATCTTATCTTTGTCGTCTGCTACCCGGAACAGTTCGGTGGAGCTGCACTCGTACCAATCACGGAGCTTCTTAAGCCACGAAATGCGGCGCCGTCCTCTGCTACGCTTCCCATTGATCTTTCCTTGAATGACAAGTTGGGTAATGCTGTATTTTTGTCCTCTCATAATGTGGCCGAGGTATTGTAGTTTCCTGGTTTTGATACTACGTAGAACTTCTCGGTCCTTCCCCATTCGATTGAGAACTTCAACATTTGTCACCCGGTCAGTCCAAGGAATATTATCATCACCGTTCCGCTAAGACTAAATTAGTAAAAAACCCTAAATGCCCAGATAATAAATAGCTAAGAGTGGAAAAAAATATATTTAGTTTTTAATAGCATCCTACAAAATATGAGTTACCGAACGCCACTAATAGACAGTGAGAAAAGTCTACTTAGAATGGTATTTGACCCAAAACTACATATAATATTATGTCATATTTAACATGCAGTCATCATATAAATATGATAATTCAAATCATGTCTATTATCTTTTAAGCCTTTGTCATAATTTTTAACGGCATCGAAAAAACTTAGTCGACTTTTTTTCGCTGCAAATTCGCATGCTCTACGCAAAACTGTAGTAAACGTTTGATCTCGTCCATAAGCCGGTACGAACATCAGCGAAACGATCGCAGGTGGAGCAAATAATTCGCATTGGTGTGTGGCATCATTTAATGATACATAACGTATTTTCATTCATAATTGTGTCAAGAATTATGTAGCACATGCATAGTACAGTAATTTTCATTCAAACAAATGCATCTGTTGTGCTAACGGAGTGAGAAAAAAATCATCACGAGTGACGAAGCCCACGTCTATCTTAGTGTGCATGTTAATGAGCAATCCGTAACTCCAATATCGCCTATTGGAGGACTAGAAATCCAAGAAAAATAATTGTATTCATGAGGCACAGTTACAACCCTAGGTTTACGCGAAAACCGTCATTGGTCCTTATTTCGTTGAGAACCAACGTTGTGTCACGGAAACTGTCAATAGTGAACGCTACGGAAAAATGATGCCCCAAATGGAAGAACTTGGGATAGATAATATGAATTGGTTTTAACTGAATGTGGCGCATCATACACCAGGAGACCAATATAGGTTTTAAAAGAATTGTTCACAGACCATTTAACTTTACGTTTTTGGTACATTCACTTACCAATAAGATCACCCTCAGATTTATTTTTGTGGTGGTATTTGAAATTGAAGGTTTATCTCAACAAACCACTGAACAGCTTAAAAACAATATTTACGATAAAATGAGATTTTTAGGACTGACATAATAAAGGCAGTGACGTAAAATCGATAAAAAGTTCCTACTTTGCAAAGAAGCCATTAGAAGATATAAATATTAATTGAGTTAGCATTTACTTGGTAGAATTCCATCTGGAGAAAAGCGGTGTTTATAAAATAACATGTGGCACATGTAGTCTATGCTATATTGGTCAATCTGGCAGGCCTATAAAAACTCGTTTTGAAGAACACCTCCTGTCTTTCAGGAATGGTAAAACAGATTCTCAGTTCGCTAAACATTTGATATCAAATTCGCATACCATCAGTGATAAAATAACGCCAGAATGTTTGCATATATATAACAAAGGTCTAAAATTAAATTTACTCGAATAGTTGGAAATTTATCGCGCATTATCCAAAAGTAATCACACAATTAATGAAAATTTGGTAATGCATTCGTCGCCACTGTTAAATATAATTTAAGCACATGATTAACAAAATTATACTAATAAGATTTTAATTGATTAATAATGTCAAGAATAGGGAATCCAATCCCGAGCCAAAATTCTGATCCCGGGATTTCGGGATTACAATTTGATAATCCCGGGATCCCGGGACTGGTCCCGGGATTGGCATTTTTTCCATTGTTAATACATTTTTTTTATATTTACAAATAACATTAATAAAATCGGTCAAAAATAAATCTAGTATAATTTATACTATTTAAGACATTTTTATACAATGTTTTCATTAACTCGTATTCTTATTTGTCCGGTGGTTGTTTGTCCGGTACAAATCTTATAATCGATTTTTAACTAACTTCCCGGCTAGCTAGTGTATTTGAAACTTTTAGAATATACCAGAACACGATGCCAATGCATTCATTTAATACCTTTAGCCATCTTTTAAGCAGAATCGAATTCATTTTCAATTAATTCTGTTTTGTTTAGAAAGTTATTTCAGAAAAATCCGTAAAAAGTTAAAGACTATTATTGGTAACTAAGGCGGTGGTCCTAGCAACTAAATTATTAATATATACGTGCGTTACTATGGAAATCAAAATGAAATGTCAAAATGACATTTCAGTATTTTATATTTGTTTGTTTTTTATTTAATTCATACAAGTACAAGTTTGAGCATATTCAGTATAATAATTCAACAGAAAATTTAAAAACGTTGTATATAAAATGTTTTTTTTATCTTGTAATTATTATTGTTAATTATGTTAATTGTTCAATCTTGAAAATACATAAGTTTAATGGAGTAAATAATATTGTGATATAAATAATAATGTGAATTTAATATGAGATTGCTGTTTCTGGTAGTAAAAACTCATTAATTAAGTTAGCTAGATTTAAAATAGTAAAGCATATCGTGGTTGGTGTATGGCCTTTCCGCTTCATAAATCTAATTAATCAGCCAAATATGAAACTGCTGTAAAACTTATGAGATCATGGTGGAATTACTTTGTTAAAAGTGCGAAGAATTGTTTTATTCCAATCTTTCTCATTTTTATTGATTTATGTGAAAAAATAAAATGAATCGGCAACTTACATATGGGTATAAATACAACTTTATCAAACTCAGTTTATTTCTAATTTAGTTATTTGTTATTAAAAGTATTTTTTCTGTTATTTTAGTTTTTATTTTATTTTCCATAAAAATTGATAAAAAATCAATCCCGAAATACCGGGATTATGTTTACCAATCCCGGGATTCATAGGTATCGAAAATAGCCCGGGATCCCGGGATTGGATTCCCTAGTCAAGAAATAACCAAAGCGCTCGAACACTCTACTTTCTATAAATTTAGTAGATTTTGATATCCATTAAAAACCCACTTAGGGTTTTCAAAGTATTAATAATATTACAATTAATAATAAGTATACAAAGTCATAATATTGTTTGAACGAATAAGAAAATGTATTCTGTCTCTATCTATGCGTATAGTATTTAAGCAAAGGCAAACGGCCTATCTGAATAGTCTTGATAATGGTGGTACAACCGAAATAGCTATCAACAAACCTTTTTAAAAAAACATGTAGAATTTAAGATATAAATAAAAATGATTTCAAACTATACACATTTTTACTTTTGATGTTCTAAATACAAATCAATTATTCAAAAATCGTTTCAATACATTAGAGAAAACTTAATAAGCTAACATGACCATATAAAATAGTATTTAATAATAAGATGGCATTATTCAACGAATTCACATGTTATAACTTTTTAATTGTAAGTTTGTTTATATTAAATATGTGTTTAGATTAATTAATTAAAACACTTTCAAATGAAAATAATAAAAAAATGTCTGAAATTGCATGCTTTGTAATTTTCCGCTAGAATCCTTTAGCAGGTGGCGCATTTCCCTTAATGTACTATTATTTTTAATAGTTACGTCTGTATCGTAATATGCATTAAAGTTTGTCACGTAAAAGAAATGCGCATTCAATATTGGTAATATTTGAGGACATTATGGAGGCTTTGTGTTACTTAAATTTATGGCAAAACTATCATAAAATCATAAACAAAATCCGGCTTCAAAACTTTGGTACATAGTGACCAGCTTTTACATTTATATCGCCTAAACACTCGTCGCTGTTGGACAAGCGCTGAACATCTGTGCTACAGTTGTTATAAGGTATATTTGACATCTCGCAGTTGTGTCTAGCTCTAATAATTTTATTAATGTTCTCACTATGAAAAATTAAAAAAAAAAGTAATGAAAATTTAATATTTAAATATAGAATCGTTTAAATCACTACGATACGATTATCTTTACCGACTTGCATAATACTCCACCTGTGTAATGAAACGTGTAATTATTTTTCAGTTCCACGAACGGTATGTTATGTAAACAGACCGGGCGGTTTTAGAATACTGAAATAGTTAAAAAATATATAAATCTCTATGACGCACTAACGATTGTTATGTATGCTTGAATATTGTAACGATGTGAACGTATCTGCGTCCAACAGGCAGATATTAATTTGCTTACGTCCATAGACTATATCTATACGTGTATTAATAATGTTATTTGGTTTTGACACATTTAAATGAAATTATGTTATAGATACAGTTCTATTGTTTTTAACGTTCTAAAAATGCAAGTAAAAATATTTAAAAAAAAAAACTTTCATTTATTTATCGAATAATTCATAAGATTTAAAAATAGAACATTCTTTCTTGAACATATATAATTATTAGAAAATAGGTATCTTGAAATCGATTAATAGTATCCGGTCCGACACCATAATAGGAAATTATATATGTTTGAAAAATATTGGTAAGTACCTACATGGTTGATAATAATAATTATTTTCTATATTATTATTATTTATATCTATTTTTGAATGGTGTGTCAGTTAGGGCTTGTTTACACTGACTTAGTATTAATCGTTAGAACTCGCTACTCGCACTAATACCGACATACGTAAACGGGCCGAATACTTATGCTTATTACTATTTCAACATGTGTACAAGTGACACAGCCTCGAGGGTTCCATCGCCGGCTCTCCCTCACCATGCAGCGGTGCTACAAAAGTGCTCTACGTACTACAGGTCTGGCATGCGAGAGTTAGCAATGGACTGAGGATAGTGAAGCGAATCTGTGCTTGCCCTATGCCCTAATATTGGGGCATAACAGAGAGAAAGAAGAAGAAGAAGTACACGAGGCGGTATTAATGCGAGTAGTGTGTGCTAATGATTAGCACTAAGCCCGTCGAAATAAGCCTTTATGTTGTCCAGTTACGCAATGAATTTTGAAGCAAAAAGATGTTATATAACTTTGAAAATCCTTAGACACATAATATAATATGTCAGAATAATTCTGATTCTGTGTGAATTAATTGTCATAAATAAAAAATGTGTACTCGAATCCTATTGGTTACAAGAATTTTTTAATGCATATTTTTGATGGTTTTTCAAATAACATATTTCAATCAAATGAATGTTACATTCCTAAATCGTATGTGTAAAAAGTTTAATTAGACATTGATTATTTAAATCATATTTATATAACACCATATCCGATCCTAATAGGATCATATGAGCCTCCACAGAGTGGAGGTTGTATTAATAGATTTTTGTTTTTATGGATATCATCCACTTGCTCAACATATTAAAAATATAATTATATTTTGTGACTTTACAACAAAACACTTCGCTGAGTCTTTCTATGGATCACAAAAATTAATGGAAAGATTTTTATTTACACACAACATGCCTCATAATAAGATAATCTTTCCCCATTTCCTAAAATAGGTAAATTTAAACATTGATTGCAGGGAACTAATGGGAATGGGAAATAATGGGAACTGAAATACGTACGGGTAAGGCGATAGCAGGTAACCGACTCGAGTAAGGAAGAATCCGGATTAAACGTACACACGTGTAAATAATACATTTTACGTCTAATACTGAAAACTGCTCTCGGTTTATGCATTTACGCTCAATTAATGTTGGTGTATAACACACACTATTGCACGTGCATAATGCGTGCTTTATTTTCGTAGGACACTCACACATTCAAAACCCTGCATCAATATGCGGCGTATTGAATATAGCCTATCGGTATTCTATTTATTATCTGTTCTGTGATTGATTGTCAATTCATTTTAGTTTAATTATCTCCCAATAACTAACTGATTTGAAAAATGTCACTATCATTATTTGTCAGTTTTTCACCATTAGTGATTATTTTCTCATTTTATGAAAAACTTTATTTTACGGCGTCTATAATACGATTTTCAAAATGAGCAAGACTTTGAAATTGTACCTTTATTAAATTAAATAACGTCATATCAGAAATTTTGAGTGGGTAATTCAGACACCCTTTGCAGATCAAATTTAGTAATACTTAAGAGCCTGGGTGCTGTTTGAAGGTCAAAAATAAAAAAATGTAGTATTTAATTATACCGACTACCTCATGGAATAACACACTAACTCTAAATTATCAACTTTTCAGGAGAGCAAAAAAACCATTCAAAAAAATGTGTAGCAAAAGCCGTTTATTATGTGCAAATATTATTTAAATTATAATTTCTATCTTTAAATAGAGTATCATTTAAGCATACAATCAACTTTTGGAAAACAATAATTTGGGAAAT
Organism: Rhyacophila brunnea; assembly: GCF_057557595.1. Lineage (NCBI taxonomy): Eukaryota > Metazoa > Arthropoda > Insecta > Trichoptera > Rhyacophilidae > Rhyacophila > Rhyacophila brunnea. The sequence continues at coordinate 17,542,481 of NW_028232796.1, read as the reverse complement.
AATACCCTAAATGTGTTTTTCCGCGTTAAGTTTGACAACTAAAATATTACATCTAGATTTGGTGTGATTTTTCCCGTTTATATATTTTTAGAGGGTGTATATATCTATACTTGGTGTGTTTTTCCACGTAATTATTTTTTTTTTCATAAAAAAAGTACCACGTAACATGAGATGGTGTTTTTTTTCATGCTAATTCTGAAAGATAATCTTAAATATCTCGACTTAGAGAGATTTTTGTTTTGACTTTTACGGGGAATGACATACTATGTGCTCTTAGTGTTTTCTCTATCGATGATATTTGATTAAACCAAAAATATTTTTAGATATTCTGATGGAATATGAAGAGATTTTTTAATTAAACAATATTTTATCGCAATAAACTGTATTTTAACCATTCTGTCAGTTTGAGGAAATTGTTTTACAGAACATAATATTATAGTAAAATAATTGCAAAGTTACTTAATGAATATTCCACTCAACATAATAATGATTGGTAGTATAAATTAAGAAATGATAGGATAGTTTGTTACCTATATATTTTAAGTAAATTACGTTGCAGCATTATAAACGTTATGTAAATTAAACTTTTTTTAAATTAAGTATAGGAAAACTATCATATAATATACAACTGTATTCTTAAAATTAGATTTAAAATATGTAAAAATAGTACTTATAAGACTTCTATACTTCTATGCAGCTACTTATTTCTATCGCACCTCACTTACCTGTTTGTAGATGCCAAAGGTAACAATTAATAGCCATCCTATCATGAACAGTGAGATTATAGATGGCATATTATTTTCTCTTATAATGAAAGACTCATACTTCACTTTGTGACACAGTTAAAACTTTTGTAAATCAAAACATGCTGTAACAGTTGTAATGTGATTTTCTTTTGCACGATTTATATCACCCTGTTTTATCTCTCAAACGTTCTGTAAATAATAAATAATGCTGATAATCACTTTATTTTTTTATTAAATATTTAATTTACTCAATTATTGTTTCCGTTCCTTTTCAGACGAAGAAATACGAGAAAAATATGCCTTTATATTAGCGTTCAGTAGCAATTAGAAATTGATATTATTTTGATCCAAATCATATGCTATATTGGGGAAACATTTTCACCATATTCAAATTCTCGTCTTAATATTCTTTTTGGCTATTTTTTCTAACATAGTGGGATTCTTTTCTTATGAAATATATTATTAACATGTTCAATTATACTATTTTTTTTTTTGCTTCCTTGAGTGCATGAGAACGGTTGTTGTACCTGCCTTGACTATACAATAGCAATTCTGACTCTTCCTTTTTTTAAAAGCACTCACCACCCACATATTTGAAATTGAAAGTGTTTGTAAAAACATAGTTTTACATAATTTTATTATTTCGTTATTGCGTGACAAACCATAAATAAGTGCTTTTAAACGTCTTAAAGAAGCTGGTAGTTTTTGGGTTTTCTTTTGCACTGACTTGTCATATCGTAAGATGTAATCCCATTGTTTCTCATGATTGCCAATAATACAAAATGAATCAAAACTAACTTGACGTTCGGATTTACTCATTTTTTGGGCACATATTTGAATTGGCAAGAATTTTTACATAGTGCTTCCATGGTATTCAAATATTCTTATATTCATTCACATATTCTTCACCTGAATTGAATGCTTTTTTGGCTTTCTTCCTTTTGCACAAGTCTTAAATTACAGCTCTCTTCTTTTTCTCGATTCAAGTGTGTCAATTTATAGTGAAAATACTTTGTACAGATGCACTAAGTAGGTACAACGTCATGTCTGATGACGTGATGTCTACAAGTGCATTTATGTTTCAAGGTGGCAAAGTACTGACAGAAGTATACTGTTATTTATTATGCTCTAAAATAGAGCAATATATTTTATTCTGTGTAAGATCTGCTGGAGATTTCGTAATTTCTTCGATCAAATCATCAATCATTCCCAAATCTCCTCCAAATTTTTGCGTCATAATGGCACACTGGAAAAACAACTAAAACCCGACAATCCAGGATCACTAGGACTATTCGGAGTCTTCAGATGGGGATGAAATCAACCTGGAATATCCAATTTTTACCCAAACATGCAATAAACCTTTTAGACTTTTTTTACTACCATATTTATCATAAAAGTATAGTAAAAAGGTCAACACATGTGCAAAAATAGGCAAGTATTACCTTATTTACTTATCACAAGTCGTCATGGAATCAATACAAGAAGAATAATTATTGTAGGTTGTAAATTGGAAACTAATGGTGCAAATATGCATTTATACGATGCTTTCTAATGATAGGAAGACGTTATAGTTTATATTACGAAACACAAAATATTATAAACATTGAAAATCCTGTAGGAGCCAATAGTACAGACAGAATATTTAAGGTTGAATTATTTATAATTATAACCTAAAAATGTGTTGTCTGAAATAGGAGATTTATTTTTTTATTGTTTCCATCCTTTATTTTATTAGTCTCTTGAGCTTATTGTAATATTCGCCGAGATCTAGTTGGCGACATATTAATTAAATGGAATAGTTCATAACTTAAATCCATTAGAATTTAAATTCGAATTCCAATAGTACCTACCATAGGCCGATAGTATTAATAATAATATTAAAATTAGTCATTTGTACACAATAACAAAAATAATACAATTTTACTGTCACAAAAGCAATTTGTGATAATGAAAGTAGGTGCGATTCATTACAAAGGATAATGATTTTTCAATACAGTGTTGTTATATGTTGATAAAGGCGAGATTTGAAGGTGAAAGTTGAATTAGTGTCATATTCCACGGTGAAATCATAGTTAAATGATACACTAAAATGATTTGTGTAGGGAGCATGTATATTTTTTCCGAGTAATAACACACCAACTACAAGTGGATTATTATTCCATGTAATTTAAGATTTTACAAAAAATGTTATATAATCATAACTCTACTTACGAGTATTATTTTAAACAGTATTTTGGGTGTTTTTCGAGAAAAAAATCCAAAAAAAAATTGGCTGGTGTGGTATTTTTTTCTATGCAACAATAGCTCAAAAAACATAAAACACACTATTTCGAATTGGTGTGTTATTACATGAGGCAGTCGAATTACTATTTTTTGTAAATTATTCTTTTCTCAATTTATATTGTAATTCCATACTCGGTTTTATTTTCTGACATATTAAAAATTAAACCAACGTTTCAATTGGTTTGCCTTTTCTTTCATCGAAATGAAATCCGGCGTCTTGGATTACCGTTAATGGGTTATGGAGTTACGGGATACTGGCTTTGCTTGGGAATACGCAATAAAGCTGGCTAGTGACAGAGATTCATACAGGTGTCCACATATTATTCCGACTGCAAAAAGAAATGGAAGAAGATCATTCTAAGAATTTTCCAAATTATGTGTAATATTTTACATAAAAAAAATATCTAAGCTAACGTAATGTTTCGTTATATAAAATAAAAGCGTGTCATTGAAAATTTTGTTGAAATAATACTCGTAATACAAAAAAAAATTCAAAGAAGAGACGTTTTGCGTTTTTAGAGTTGCGAATTAAAAAGTAAAATTCGAAAACTTTTTCATTGTTAAGAAAATTATTTGGCGGGGAAACTTCTAACAATCTTCGGTTGGAAATTATTTTCATTTGAAATTCAGTTGGCATAATTTAATTGGATGAAATAATTATTCTTTCTTAGAATTAAATTTAATTATTTCGCCTGCCAATCGTTTACGTAATTTGTTCGCGCGATGCGTACCGTTTACGAGAAGCGTTTTTCTTTAAATATACATATTTTGTTTTGTCTGAAAGGAAAAACTGCAGGATGAATCGAATTGCAAGTCTGTAAATTGTTACATTTAAACACGATAAATTAGCATACAATTAATATTACTGACTGAAAGTACACGATGGAAGTGTAATTTATACGTACCTTGTACACTTACATAATATAAATTATTGTTGTTTGTCAATCTTGTATAGTTATGTAACTCATTAGGCCTGTCCATATACATACATTTTTTCCGATCGTTTCATAAATTCATCACAGAGCATGCTTAAGGCATGCAATGCGCAGACGACGTTTTAAAATGGCCGTTAATTGTGATGAAAGTACTAGCACATGCAGATCCGACATCCTTGGATTTATCTTGAAGTTCAACACTCCAGTAACTTCGTATTTATTCGGGAAGGTTCGGGTTGTTATGAAGTTACTACTCTATGGTGTTCATAATATTTATTTTAGTCTATACTTACTCCAACAATATTTGATCAGATTGGATAGCTGGATTATTATTTACAAGTTGCGTAAAGTGATTATACAAATAACACATAGGATTATACACATAAATTAAAAGGAATGATGCATACGCAACAAAAAAGTTCGACATGACAGTACTAGGTGTAAAAAACAAAATTAAAAGTTTGCGGATATATTTTTCGAAATGACATAAAAAAAATTAAGGAAACTCAGCATCAAAAAGCTCCATCGGTTACGTCCATTTAAATTTCTTCATGGAAGGAGCCCGTGCATATCCATGGCTGGACATGACGGGTGGTGGTGGGAACCTAGGTAAAAGTTGGTAGTCACTAATATTACATTAAATATAAATCGCATTAACTTAAGTTGATGTAATCGGTATAATATTAATTTTTGTTTTGACATGTGACGTTTATTAATTCACATAAGAATATTTATCATCCATGTATGTAATACAAAGTACATTTACGTGTAAGTACAAGTACATTGACTATATACTAGACTTGACGAAGTGAAAACTTTGATAAACAATGTACGCATGCATAAAACAACTCGGTATAACACCAGAACTTAAAAGTTCAAATGAAAGTGGATGATTAGATGTGGACTTAGCTAGTGATTCTTAAACAGGGGTTCCGCGAAAATACGCGAAAGCTTGCGAAAAGAAGGTAGCTGGAAACAATTTAATAATAAAGTTGAAAAAAGATTTATTGTCACCAATTTTTTTAACAATGAAAGATTTTGAAAGTTTTGTTTGATTGGACATCGTATCGTACTTAAGTCCATATTCTAATATATTATTATCAATTAGGTATATTGAATTTTAAACAAGAAATGAAAATTCAGAAATTAAATTGTCAATTAGGACTTCTGCAATTTTCCTTTTGCTTCTGTCAAAACTCAAAGCGTTTAAATTTTCACGGTGACGTCACAGTTCATCACAGTAATGATATTTTGTAATTATATAATGTATTCATATTTTATTAGCCTGCGATAAATTAAGGAAGTTATGAAACTAATACAACTTTTGGTGAATGAAAAAATAACATAATAATTTAGCATATTTCGTAATTCGAACCTGCGATTCGTTCGAGTTAAAAACTCTGCTACTTCTCTTACTTATGCGTGGTGCAGTGTCGCTATCATTTTGTTACCGAATTATAGTACGCGTTGTCTTCGATTGGAAATGTATAGGTTTATTGATTCTCACAAAAAATAACGGGAGCTTTGAGAATTTCCAAGAGTTTTTTTTATTACGGCCAAAAATGCCGGCGAGAAATTCAGTTTCAAATAAAGGCTCTTTTGAACAACTTCTTTAGTCTCTCCGACTAGGCGCAATTTTAAATGTAGAAATTTTAACTTTTGAAAGAAAAACCTTTTCCGGTTTTTAGTATCGAGCATAGTAGCATAATATGCTACTCAAAAATAATATTATAGTGCTGTTGGTAACACTGGCATGGTGTAAATGAAATCTTAGTCATTATTGCTAACGTGTCACCATGATTATTCAAGAAATCGGAACCATCGGTTCTTCCGTCATTTTCCCAAGGTACTCCCAAAATAACATGTCATTCACGATGCCAATTGGAAGGGTAATAACTGGACTAATCCAAATTTGTTCAGATATCGATACATTCCACTTATGTGAGAATGAATTTTAATAAAATCTAATTTACTAACTGTGTAGTCTCCTCACTGTTTGTTGAACGTATTGAACTAATAATTTTTACGTTTTTATTAGCTCGTATTTTTGTTTATCCGGTGGTTGTTTATCCAGTACAAATCTTGCAATTGATTTTTAACTAACTTCCCGACTAGCTAGACATTTGAAACTTTTAGAATATATCAGAACACGATGCCAATGCATTCTTTTAATACTTTTAGCCATCATTAAGCTGAATTGAATGCATTTACAGTTAATTCTGTTTTGTATGGAAAGTTATTTCAGAAAAATCCGTAAAAACTAAAAGACTATTATCGGTTGCTAAGTGGATGGTCCTAGCAACTAAATTTTTAATATATACGTGCGTTACTATGGAAATCAAAATGAAATGTCAAAATGACATTTTTTCAGTATTCTATATTTGTTTGTTTGTTTATTTACTTCATATCAAGTACAAGTTTGAGCATATTGAGCATAATAATTCAACAGAAAATTTAAAAACGCTGTATATAAAAAGTTCTTTTTATCTTGTAATTATTAATGTTCATAACGTGTTAAAATAATTAATCTAATATTTAATTTATTTTGTTACTGTCCCCATAATCGTACCTTGACCTAGAAACAAAATCTCCTCGCTCGCTAAATTCTAATTCTTTTAGTCACAGGCTTAGTTTTTTTTTTTTATTTTGGACAAAAATCCTCCATCTAGTGTAAAACTTCATTTATTTGCCTCACGTATACGTCAAGACTGTCTTCATAGTACTTTATTAGAGTGGGAGAATTGAATTTACGAGTCCGAAAGGATTTAATGTCTCACGAAAAGGGTCATGGTTACGCGGCATGATGGGTCCACGAGTGTTGACTCTGGTCGTGCTTTGTAGAAAATGTATAATTTTATGTTAACAAAAGTGATACAGTCAAAGAATTTGAACCTTACACACGGAATTTTATTCACTATTTTATATTATAGTAACCTGCACTTATTATACAATAATATATTTGACAAAGATCTTTTATAAAATAATTTATAGCATATCTTTTATAAAACCGGAGATATATTATATTTCGTAAAATATTTTATAAAAGTTAAGATTAAAAATGGATAACGAATGTAAGTAACCTTGATGGTTAATTATTTATTGCAGTTTTCCATTTTGACACTAGCTGTCAATCGGTGATCAAGTGTGTGCAACCTTGCTTACTGAAATTTAAATAGATCTACTGATATATAATATTTGTTTAAAGGTCACATTTACTTGGTTTTTAGAATAAATTTATAAAATTACAATAGTATCACGCGTTGAAGTCCACGAATCTAATGTTAATCAAGTAAAATCGTTGAATTTTATACTATTACACTACTGAATTTCGACAATTTCGTCTGAGAAAACTGCAAAATACCATAGACTAATCTTCGATAAAAAAGAATACCTTGCTATTTACATGACTACGCTGACCGAGTAGCTTACGCATCGGCTTATAATGTTGTGAGTCCCAGGTTCGAATCCTAGGTCTGACAGATACACATATTATTGTTTTTCAATTTGTGTTCGGAGTCAGAGTATGGACCTAATAGGTTGAGCAAGTGGCTGACATCCATTTCTCGTAAGAACAACAATCTCCTCCACTCTGTGATGATTCTATTAGGATCGGATATGATAAAAAAAAAGAATAATTTATGACCTACCTTTTATAATATACATAGTTTATAAAATATAGACGATTACACTGTAAAATATTTAATAAAATAATCTTCATAAAAATATTTGAAAATGATCTTTCATAGTCTAATACTAATCTTGCATCCAACGGGTTTGATAGCTGCTGACTATAATTAATAATAACTAAATAACTTAAATAACTTAACCTTCGAAATTGCGCAGATTGCGATTCTTCTACGGTGCACGAATTGCATAGGGTAAATTTAATTATTGTTAATTTTATTATTTCCGACTGATCTTACGTGTAGCCTATCGCACCGTTTTCTCTCTCTCGGCGTCGCTTCAACTACGTCATATTTTCTGTCATAACTATCGAACTTCACGCTTATGAAGTACCTATATTTATTTATAAGTACTAGCAATTATGCAGACTGATTTAAATATTTAAATATTTAAGTATCACAATATATACGCCCCTTAGTTCATGTTTATTTAATTAAAATTGTATTGTTTTTAAAATTGCTATCAGTTATTTTCATTTTGAAATAATTTGATCATAAAATAATATGATTCGTTACCTACCTATATTATCAATTGATTGTTCAAATTATTTTGGAAAGTTTACCTGTTGTATATGATTAATCGTAATAACGTTTATGATGGTATTCTTATAATTATTATTTCTGCAAACAGGTACGTTCATTATTTCCTGTAAGTAATAAGAACGACCAACGTGCACGCGTGACTTAACCTTAATTGAAAACAAAGTATGGTAATTGAATGGCAAACAAAAATGATTGCAAAATACACAGCAGGTAGAAAAGAAATAAGCATAATATCCAATAATATAGTATTACTTGTACGCGCGAATCCAAAGAAAATAAAATAAAGCTTTTTAATCCTAATCGAAAAACGGCACAAATAAAGAACAACAAGTCTCCTATAATAAAATTCATATTATGCCAGCAAACCGTATTTCCAATGTATACACTCTGTGGATGGTATTTAGCAGCCTTCCAGGATCATTAAATCCGGTTGTCTTTAAGAAAGGGTGGAACAGGTTGAGACTATTTATCTGGCTCTCATATCTAAACTCGCCTCGTCTGCCGCACAACCATAAATCAAACCTTCCAGGAACGTCGATCCGATGTTGCATGTGAAGACCACGCACATCTACCTGGCGACAATCGCACGTAACCTCTCGAAACGTATAGATATTAACCGGTATAAGAATGACCAATTCGTAGATTTGGATGCGATCTGGCTTCTTCGACTCGCAGCCCGAGATGCATGCGATTTGTTGATTGCAGCACTAGATATTTTTTTTAAACTAAAAAATTGCATTCGACCAATCTGCGGGGCTCCCTTTGGCAACGTGTGTTTTGTGAATAATGATGACGTCACATCGACGTATTTGACACGTTGCAGACGAGACGAGTTTTGATGTGCGAGCTGGCTTGGCGTCTTGTGTAGCAGGTGGCCGATCTAGGTCCAATATCGCTCTTTCACTTTCAATGTCACGACAGGCTGCATGGTCCGTCTTCTTATCTCCTTGTTACTATTAAAATAATACCATCAGCACCACATTCCACATTGAGTTGAATGTTGCCCTAGCCATTTCCATTCGGATAGTGAGCTCAGAGAAATTTAAAGGCGTTGTCTCGGTGTGTTACTTAATATCAATAATATTATGTACTATTGACAGAATAGGCATCTACCTACTAATTGATGGTATGCGTATCATTCCATATTAAATTGTGAGGCATTTTATCATTTGTACATATAAATGTGCCATCTAAAGTGAAATGGGGACAACCTGAATTATTTTTAATGCGTTTAGTCTGCGGCACAATTTTCCCTTTGTATTTTGTACTTATAACGTTTTCAATGAGTACTATCAATCAATGTGAATGAATGCAATCTTCAAGTGTTGATGTCAAGACAAAATTAAAATAATATTATTAAGTGGTTGGGCCAATTATGGTGAAATTCCTTTTTTTCCTACTTACCAAAAATCCCAGTTATTGGCGCAAGACAAGGCGACCACCAGTTATGGGTCATCAGTCAGTAACTTCAAGACAACGGACGTGCCTAGGCTTGTTAAAACAAAGCCGTCGTTAACTACAGAGTGACTCATCCAAATTGCATCTCTTCGACTTTCGTTATGCTAAATTTGATAAGGTTTGAGAGAACTTCGCGTCTATCATCAACTTTGAACTTATCATCATCGTTTATCCCAAAACCCAAGTGAACACCGAACCAGCTCCAGCACGCTAGCCTTCTCAACATAAAAGATCTGTGCCTGGCATCCTGTTTAAATCGCCCCTAGATCCGTAATCCTCGATCATCAAATTACAGTTCACTGCAAAAAGCTTAATCATTAAATAATTTTTTTTTCTAGCATTTACCAGCTACAATGTGTGTTCTTTATTAATGTTATGTTGAAAGCTTTACCGCAGGTTGATTTAAAATTTCGCATTTTGTGACAACTTGCGGTCCGTTTGGAGCGACCCTTATCACGTCTAACACCCACCTGATTAAAGTCATTAAGAGATGCCAGGAACCATGCATAATGAATAATTAATTATGTTTTTAAGCTATTTTTAATAGCCGTAAGAAACAATTAAGTGGTCTTCATAAGCTCTCATTTTTGGCAGTTCGTAAATCTGGCCGCCATATTTAACTCGATAATTTATAACTTAACAGCTGCTGCGGCATCTCGGAATAAACATTTACGAAAGCGATAGAAACTGTTAAATTTCCAAAGATTTTCTTCATAATTATCACATTAATAAGACAAATCTGGTTCACAATATATATTAACTGTAGCAAAACCGAAACGCTTCAATATTTTTTTATTAAATTTTCCAACCAGTAACTATTGTAAATTGTTACACTCATGATAATAACATTCATCAAAGACGAATAAAAGAATCTTCTCTAAAAGACGTGGTTACATGTAAATTGTACGTAAAACATTTCACCGTGGCACAGTTCGCCGTGAGCTTTCTTATCGGAAAGAGATGACCGTATACTAAAGGGTGTTTTTTTTAGAGGTATAGAACTTTGAAATGGAATAAAACAAAGATGACTTTTTATATTGACATGAAATTTACTTTATTCGAAAGATGCTCTTCTGGCATTATAATTTAAATATGACTTCTGGCATATGACTGCCACGGCTGTCTCGGACGTAGTCTAATCTGGAGGTCCAATTTTCGATGACTTTTTCCAACATTTGTGGCCGTATATCGGCAATAACGCGGCGAATGTTGTCCTCCAAGTGGTCAATCGTTTCGGGCTTATCGGCGTAGACTAGCGACTTCACATATTCCCACAGAAAATAGTCAAGCGGCGTTAAATCGCACGATCTTGGAGGCCAATTCACGGGTCCGAAACGTGAAACTATGCGGTTACCAAACGTTTCCTTCAATAAATCAATTGTGGCACGAGCTGTGTGACATGTTGCGCCGTCTTGTTGAAACCACAGCTTCTGCACATCATGGTTGTTCAATTGATGAACGAAAAAGTTAGTAATCATGTCTCTATAGCGGTCACCATTGACTGTAACGTTCTGGCCAGCATCGTTTTTAAAGAAGTACGGACCAATTATTCCACCAGCCCATAAAGCATACCAAACAGTTAATTTTTCTGGATGTAACGGTGTCTCAACATACACTTGAGGATTATCATCACTCCAAATACGGCAGTTTTGTTTATTGACGTATCCATTCAACCAAAAGTGAGCTTCATCGCTAAACAAAATTCGCTTATGAAAATCGGGATCAACGGCAATCTTGTTTTAAAATAAATTTTCACAATTTGGAAGCGTTGTTCAGGCGTCAGTCTATTCATGTTGAAATGCCAAACCAAACTAAACATAAATCACTTAACAGCTGACAAAATGGCGGCCAATTAAAAAAGTGCTGCCAGCTTAAAGTTCTATACCTCTAAAAAAACACACGTTATAAGGTCTCCAATTTTATTAGATTCAATAATATGAACATTAAATCAATTTTCATATCGGATTTTGCAAAATTCATGAACTCAAGAATGAATACCTAACCTAACCTAATCTAACCTAACAAATAATCCAGTATATCGGCTTTTTTCAAAATTTCTTTGCTGCTGGCTCCCTGTAAAGTGTAAACCGATAAGAACCGTGTTTTATTTAGACATGAATTTTATGTCAGTACTATACGATCCAAAAAGGTTAGACGGTCTTTATTATATGGCGATATATTTCCGATACATTCCACGGTGAAGAGTGATACGGTGAACTGCATACGTACAAGTTTCCGGAGACGAAAAGACGTACCCTACAATGTACCTACATGTATATTATTTTTAACACTACAACAGGGCATGAGGCCTCGTGAGATGGTATAGTGAAATAATATTGTCATTATTAGTGAAAAAATATCAGATACCCAATATGAGAAAATTACATAAATATATTGTGACCTCACAGGGATCGAACCCGGATGATATAATATGAAAGAGAAGCTGAAAAAAACACTTCTAGAGCTAATTTTAAAATTAACCGCAAGCTAATTTGCATTGCGGATTCATTTTTAGATAAATGCACAATTATTTTCACCCGTGTCTGTCGAAAAAGATGTGATTTATGGTTGTTTTATTTTAAATCGTTCAGTTTGCTATGCCTTTTTTATCAATAAAAATATTTATATTCTTTTTAACACTGCAACAGTTCTAGAGGCCCAATGACAGTAGTGTATTTAGTAATATAAGTGAAACTTTGAGAAAAGTAAATAAATATATTGTGTCCTCACCGGGCCAAACCCGGAGCTCCCAGATGAAAGGACAGCGCCTCACGCACTAGACCACAAGGGCCGCTAAACGTCCCTAATCTCACCAATATGGTCATGGGCAGAGAAAGATGGATAATGATGCTCATCCAGTTAGACTTAATAGAATCCAACATATACGTATGTTGAAAATTGCAAGATGCTTATTACATCCTCTGGGAGTTTTCTGTAATGTTAGCTGAAATGTAAGAGCTACCCACGCCTCTACGAAATCAAGTTTCTCCGAAGGGAAACTGTTTGATTTTACTGTGATAAAAAAAACTCCATTATGATTTAGTCTAGATTGGTGTAGATTATAGTAGTAGTATATTTCAAACTAAGGTCTAGGAGCCTTGTATACTTTGTTGCACTCCTTTTACACCCTAGGTCTTGGGGAGTTCTTCCTGGTCGTTGCCAGTACAGCTTGGAGGGCGCGTCTGGTTGGCTTACACCTGCAAGACTTGGGATACACGGCGGATGGTGGAGGTAAGGTATGTAAATATGTGGATAGTGATTCAACATAAACGGTAAGTAGGTACATACGATACAAATGAGTTTGGCGGTAGATGAATGGATGAGGTAAAAAGTCGTTGTTGCTTGGATGCGGTGAGGGGGAATTTAATTTATCGTTACAAGAATAAATAAATACAATAATAAAGATGACCGCGTGAGGTTATAATCGCGAGTGCTATACTGGTGAGATTGATGTGATCGATAGATTGATTATATTAAGACGGTACTTCAGTGAAACGGCAAATAATTTTCAACTATAGGTGCGACGAAATTTTGGACTCGCTGGCAATCGGAGAGCGAGCGTCAAGCTGTGAAATCGTTAATTTGTTTCGTGATGGCGACGGGGGTATCAATTCTTAAATCGTTTAAAGATGACTAAAAAACGTTACCCAGAAAACACGTCAATGAATATATTATTATTGTTACTAATAGAACAATAAACAGAACATTAAATGGACGCATGTTGGATTTATATGACAAATTATATTTCGTTCGGCACGCGTCATTTGCACAATCCGCGCATCGCCTAGCCACGATCTTTTTAGAACATGCCTCAATTGAAGCATAGCCTTAATGAACTGAGAGACTTTATTCGAGTAGAACGTCGGTTGACTATCTACGTCGAGTGACGGACTCGATGAGATAGTGAGAATTTATGGATTATCCTTCTTATTTATACTAACGCAGTCCATATATTAAACTAAAGATATTGCCGCAATTAACAAATTATTATATACACTACTGATGTTATGATTGAGGGAATTTAATGCTGACAATCGTTTTCGTTATATTGTTTTATTTTGACAACAAAAACAATACATATTAAAGTGTATAATTGCTACACGAGTATAGAAATAAAACAATTAATATTTTAAGAATATTATTTAAAATATAGAAACGATAATGAATTTATCTTCGAAACATGGATAATAGATTACGTGATCAGTAGATAAAGCAGATGGCTGTTGTATTTTGCAAAATAACTAGGTGGGTACCTGCTATTGCTTATCCAAAAGCTCGGCATTATAGCAAATACCTGTCATATTTTGTATATTATGATATTACTGAAAAACACGTCACCGTGTAGGATAAGGCTTTAAATCACTAAGCCACGTTAAATTGAATGTAGATAATAGTTTGGAAACGTTTTTAAAAATGTAAATATGTGAATATTTTTGGGTTTTTCCGGAAAATTTTGCCCATAAATTTTCATAACATGTCAGAAACATACATTTGTATATAAAAATATATATTTACTTACACCAAATGATATTATAAAAAAAAATATATAGATTCAATAAAGAATGGTGTATTTTTGTAATTTATGTATTATTCATTTCAGAAAAAATACATAGTTGGTTCAAATTAGGAAGTGCAGGATCCATTATTACTAATATTTGGATATATTCTGATACCGTGGCGTATAGGAATCTAGTTTATTATCTATTATTAATACATTACTTTAAAATTTAAAAATATGTCCACCAATATTAACTAAATTTGAAATAACACATTATTTGCATATTGTCAATAAATTTAGACGTGATTTGAAGTAATTTTTAAGAATTAATTCTATCAATTTGTTATACCTACCTTTAATCTATAATATATTACACTAAATTCGAAACTATTCTAGAACTATATTAGTGTATGCTATATCATTTAAAATTAATAGTCAAATAAAAATGTAATCCGTTTTTAGAAGCTTGATATCTGTAAATTCAAAATAATTTTATCATAATATACTCTTTCAGTTAAATAATTACCAAATCGGAATTTAATTTTCACAATATACTCACCTTATGAAAAATTATATTTTATATTTACCCCACTGTACATGCTTATTATGTACTTACTACCTATTAGATTCAAAAAATAAAACATGAATATTTTTTTTTCAACGAGTAATTAACAAGATTGATGAATGTAAACTTATTTATTGAACATAAATACATTGCAAACATCTCAGGAACATCAAGGTAGTGGATCTAAAGTAACGACTATTAGTTGATTTCGTCGTTATTAGGTAGGGTGTACATCACATCAGCCAGAAACCGATGAATGCAGGTTTGAGTTCCCGGTTCTCTCTGACTCTATATTTTTTTAAAGATTTTTACTAATATTTACGTTTCTAAGTTTCCAAAAACAACATTGTTAATTGAGAAAAAACGCTAGCTATTCAATTGATTGCCTGGCTTACCTGTTTTTCAAACCGACCGGATTCCAGCGTCCTGGAAGGCCACTAAATACCATCTATAGAGTGTATACGGCAGAGCTATGGGATGCTAGTTTGACCTGGAACGAAGCAAGAAGACTGGCGAGGGACAGGGATTCTTGGAGGCGCCGCGTAGTGTCCGCGGATATGGCCGAAGAAGAAGAAGAAGATTCAACTAAAGTTTAATTTACCTGTACTTGGAGTAGATAGGGAGAGAAGATTACGATACAATCTTAATGAACAAAGTGAAGATTGTAATTTTGTATTTATTATGTATTTAAAAGAAAAAGTAGAATTTTACAATCTTTTTTTCTACTAATATTTAAACCAATTTTCCAAGATAGCGGCATTTTCCCAAGAGTACCAGAGTGGCATCAGTAAATTCATAACCAGTGGGAAAAAACTGAATCAGAATCAGTCATAAAGATTGTTGTCCCTGACATTTCCAGGTCATGGTAAGTTTGTACAGGCTCGCGAACAGACAATAAACAGAAAATTATTCTTGTAATTTCTCGATTTAGCACCATTTTAAATAATTTCGTTTTACAAAATGTTTTTGGAAAAGGTTAAAAATAAAATAAATACGTAACTTTTTGGCTAAATATAAGTTGTGAAGTTCTCTGGAAAATATTATATACGTAATATGTTTTCTATCATAAACAGTGTGTATGTATTTACCTTTTACTGGAAAATTTTCGGAAAAGCGTGGGAAATAATCTATTTTCAAATACATTTTGTCGTAGGCATATCGATAACTCGAAATATTATGTACTTAAGAAACAAAGTTCAAGTACTCACACTGGTATAGAAGTCATTTTTATTATCATGTTATTTAAGTGGGCTATATATAAAAATTGAGATAATAATTGACATAAAAATAAGCTATTGATTCATTGAAAATAATTTGGCAGTAAAAATCTACTGTCAGGTATAAAAAATACTGTACCTGATAAACAGGTCAATTTAATTTACGTAGGAAATTTCAATAGTAATGTGGACACGTTAGCAGAATAGGTCACCGGCATTATAAAAATGTACTTACATGTATTTTTTTCTACCACATACTAGTATTTAAGCTAATACCTGCTGGCACGTTAGATAATTAGACAACGGTGCTACGAGTATAAACACAAGGATGCAAATTTGCTATAACCACCGTTGGTTAATTATTGACATGTTGGTTTGGTTACAAAATACGTACCAAATTCTATGCTATGTAATGGCCAGTTTACTTATAACTGCAAATTCTTCCATGAACAACAATATAGCTACTTACCGATCATTAGTTTAAGATACTGGCCGTTAGTTTAAAATACTTATTATAAATATTAAGCTCATATTAAACAATTTGCCACTGATTATCGAATAAATTTATTCATCAATTGGCACTTTTTAGTATTTTTGTGTTCAGTGTTTTTTTAAGAAGTACAATAGTAAAACAAGTAAAATATAATATTAGTTGCTAAGTTGCAGACTTTATAATAAATAAGTTTTGAATAGGCAAGCTAGATAAGCATTTGTTCAACGCATTGGGTCATTACACTAGTTAAAAGATATCCAACTAAGAGATCAAGCACGCGACCCTTTATTTTATAGACAGTCAGTCTACCTATTGGGCTACTTTGAGTGCAAATACTCTTTACATCACAATTATTATATATTTTCAATATATCTACTCATCATTCGTTGGTTATATTTATATACTGCCAGTTAATTTAAAATACTTTCAATATTATTATAAAGTATAAGCATAAGTATATTATTTATAGCGACAATAAACTTTTAGAGACTTTTATAAATATCTCTTTACTGTCTGGTATACGTGTGAGAGGCGGTCACTATACTAACAAGGAGTGTCTACCACTTTTCAATAATATTTGTTATACTTGCCAAACATTGGTTAGATATAATGACGATTAATTAAAAATACTTGCCGTATAATTATTTTACACATGGAAGTCTAAATAAAATAACTACAACAAACTATTATACTCAAACTATAAATATCTTACTGCCTGGTATAAATGTGAGATGCGGTCACTTTACTAACACGGACACCGGTACAAATGCAACTTGTCGGTCTTCCACAGAAGTGTCTATCGTTTTCAATAATATTTGTTTAATACTTGTCATTCATTGGTTAGGTTAGGGCTAGATACTCGTACTGACGATTGATTAAAAATACTTGCCGTATAATTTTAAACATAGAGCTGTAAATAATAAAATAACGACGACAAATTATTATAGACTCAAACGAGAAATATCTCCATACTGTCTTGGTCTAAATATGTATGTTTCTAAATGTGTTCTCACTATGTCTCCCGCTTGGTCTCGACTAAGCGATGCGGTAGAAAAATATTATTGGCACCGGGTGTTACATAACCGCGAGCCGCTGCCAACATTTTTTGCACACACTGTATTTATCATAATATGACAGAGGAAAGCTAACCAATAGTGTATGTTAGCGCGCGTGTGTTAGTTATTTCCTATCTGTTCCGCTTCTCGCATATTATTCAAACATGGAAGATTTATGCGAAAAAGTTTAGAGTTTCGCGCCAAATTAATATTTTGAGCTTTCATGCTGTTGTTTTTATATTATATCAACGTGGTTTTGGACTCTGTAGGTGATTTTTCAGTTTATCGTACTCAAAATCTATCACACGGAAGGCCATGGGTTCAAAACTCATATAAATACTAAATCATTTGTCAACATAAATAAAGCGTTTATTAAAAATAATACAAGGTCAAAAATGAATCATTTTTATATTCTTAATCACGTTTTAATCTTAAATGTTTTATTGCCTATTACTATTGTCGTGTATGTATCCTTTATAATTATGATACCTCCACGTTTATACGTGAATGGAGGACCCCTTAAGGATACAGTACGAGCGAAGTTATGGATGCCACATTCATGTTTCTTGTAGTCCGCCAAGCCGGATTTCCCTCTGTCGCCGCTCGATCACGTGGAATGCTCTGTACTTTTATTTGTTAGCGGAATAAATATACCTAATGCTGTTCCTTTTGAGACCAATTCCCCGAATTCAGTAACACGGCTACCTGGCGGGAAAAAAACCCATGGCGGGTAAAAGCCGAAGGTACCCGCCGCGGGCGAGAATGATAGAGAGGGGTGAATGTTCGGGGGTAGATTGAGAGGGACAGCGATAAAACCAAAAAAAGGAGACATGGCCGCGGCACGCGGTAGGTGTCCAGGCTGGCAAGGCAGTAAAACCGAGGCCGTTGGGTAGGATGGACAGGGTGTCTCCGCGTACCATTCCTAGTGTTTTCGCCGATTGTCAAAAATAATTTCAGCGTTCACGTGTTACGAACGTGGAAGGATTAGATCCTTAAATTTTTAATTGCTCATCAATAACAAATTTAGGGCTGTGGCGAAATTATTAATGTGTATTGATATTGTGTTGTGTATGTTTTTTTGTTGTGAACCTAACTGTTAAATATAAAACTCTGTGCTACGAACCACGTGTGTTTCATTGTGAAGATCCAACATAATCAACTGTCAATCCTGCATCTTTACCTAACCTAACCTTACACTGAACGTGCTCTACCGAAACACCAAAACCCAGCTTCAATTGACCGCCCTAAACAATTTCAATCACTGAGCTAGTCGAAGGGTGGAAGCTGGTCGTGTGACTCCCACGTGCCGACCGACGGCACGCTACCAGGGCGTAATTGACGCCTGGCCGACCGGAGAGTCTAGCGCGGAGATCAGATCGGGCTGTGCGGCCCCGACTCCCTTCCCTACCCGGACTTCCGGGGTGTCAATTATATCATAATTATACATCATCATCATCACTCGGGGTCGATTCACTGCTGGATGTTGACCTCACCTAGATTCTTCCACTCTTCTCGGTCCTTCAGAGCAACGTACTTCCACCAAATTTATTGAGCTCGTCTATATATAATAGCGAGTTTTAGGACGGTCCTTTACTACTCCTTGCGTACCCTGAATGAAATGTCAGCCTATTGACATTTCATCTAATTAGCAAACTATGTCACATATCAACGAGTAAACAAGGATAATATAAGGTAGTCGTGATTCCATTAAATACGGCTGTGGCGCTGAGGAAATCACGGAAACGAGTGATAGTCCGTCTGACTGCTGTACCATCGAGAACATATTGGAACAACTATGACGCAGCCGTAAGGGTTGCAAAACCGTCGTCTAGAAAAGTTTAGGCGCATCTCTCGCACGAAGATAAAAATCGAAATCGTAACTCAATATTAATATATATTGAGTTACGATTTCGGTTAATTCATTTTGACTAGAAACGTTTAACTTTCTTAGTTATTAGTCCACGTAACCCGATAGTTTTTGAAAACTTGTACGAATTTTAAAATAAATTATCATGTTCTGAATAGACCAAACTGATAAAGAATAAAAGTGATTCACCGAATATTAAAAAAATACTTACGTGTTTCCCTCATATGGTGAGGTTTCTCAAGATGTTCGATAAAAGTCGAGATATGAGTAAAACACCTGTTGTAAAGCATTTTTTATGTGTTGAATACCAAGTACCTAATAAACTCATTTATAAAGTATCAAAAAGTAAACGCTGTATCTCTTGAAATAAAACTTATGTAAAGCCGTGTGCGGACAGACAAAAAGTTGATAATGTCATAAAAATATCATCACAAAACCTTTTGCGATCAAAAAGAGAAACGCGACTTTAGGCAGACCTGGATGGAGGAAGATGCTGAAAAGGTCGAGAGGAGAGGATGAAAATATTGGTTACATGTAAAATTTACGTTAAATATTTCACCGTGGCACAGTTAACCGCGAACTTTATATCGGAAAGAGATGACCGTATACTATACGGTCTCCAATTTTATTAGATTCAATATCAAATTTAATTCAATTTTCATACCTGATTTTGGCAAAATTCTTGAATTCAAGAATGAAAACCTGACCTAACCTAACCGAACCAAACGGAATCTAACCTAATCTAACAAATAATCCAGTAAGTATATCGGTTATTTTCAAAGTTTCTGTGCTGCTGGCTTCCTGTAAAGTGTAAACCGACAAGAACTGTGTTTTATTTAGACATGACTTTTATGTCAGTAGGTACTATACTACCCAAAGAGGTTAGATGGTCTTTAATACACGGTCATATATTTCCGATACAACATTCACGGTGAAGTGTGATACGGCGAAATGCATACGTACAAGTTTCCGGACACAGAAAATATTACCATTAATGGTTCAAATGGATTGAATTGTTTAATGAGCGAATCGAGCCATTTTGCCATTTTGATAATGTTGTCAACTTGTGTGTATATAGTCTTTAATATTCACTTCATGAAAATAATAATAAATTACAATGATATTCTCCCCTGATTTTGTACATTGAAGCGGATATCAGTATACTTGGTTTCACCGTTTCATCAAAGCAAAGAGATGTTATGAATCTACATTACAATACTGAATTATTTTGATTCCAGTGAAAGCGTTGTGATATAAATTTCTAACGGTGTTTGAACGGAGCAGTTAGAACCCGAAGCGACAATGTATTCCGGTCCAGATTTTATCGTCTGCCTCGCGATTATTGAGTGGAGTCTATTTGCGAGATCGCTTCTCTCGCTCGAGTAGCGGCTAACAACTCCGGAGGAAACATATTTCACCAAAGATAACGGGATTTATTTGTTTCGTTTGTCAGGTTGGTGGCCTGTCGCAGCGCTATTTTGCGTAATTTATTGTCGCGAGAGTAATGTGATAAATAAAAACGGCTTGATAGCGTTTTTCAAAATGGAAGTGTGAATGAGTGGAAGAACGCCACATTTAAAATAATACAACTATTATAAAAAAAAAATCGAAAATATATTAATTATTGCAATTGCAGGACTATTCTATCATATCACTTAACTCCAAAATAATAAAAAAGTGTGAAAAAGTTCCCGGGAAGTTAACTGTCAGGCGTGATATTTTTTTAACAAGGCTGCTCATGACCATCGCGGGGGCTTAGGATCACTATCACTATTTAGGCCTATCTACAATATAAACGCAAATAATGATTTTTTCTACTATGAAATTCATTAAATAAAGCATACTTTACTCAACCATATCTTTTAAACAGATATAATAATAAATACAACATAGAGCTTTGTGTCACCAATAAATAACCGAAACCGTGGTTAATACAAAACATCCATTTTACAATGTTTTTATTAGCTCGTATTCTTATTTGTCCGGTGGTTCTTTGTCCAGTACAAATCTTGCAATTGATTTTTAACAAACTTCCCGACTAGCTAGACATTTGAAACTTTTAGAATATATCAGAACACGATGCCGATGCATTTTTTTTAATACTTTTAGCCATCTTAAAGTAGAATTGAATTCATTTAAAGTTAATTTTGTTTTGTATGTAAAGTTATTTCGACACCATTATTGGTTGCTAGAAGTCTGGGGTTCTAGCAACTAAATTATTAATATATACGTGCGTTACTATGGAAATCAATATGACATGTCAAGTACATTTTTTTTGATCGTTTAAGCTAGTCCAGTCAAGTTTATATGGTTCAACAGAAAATTTAAAAACGTCGTATATAAAAAGTTCTTTTTATCTTGTAATTATTTGTAATTAGGCCGCTGTGATCCTAAGCCACCGCCGAATGGTAACCGCGAGCTGTCATATTATGTCGTTGAGTAGCACAGTTAATACGTCATACTTGATTCCAGTTGCATCAGATTAGAATTTCCAATTGAATAATAAAAAAAAATAATAAACAACATTCTCCGCAACATTTTATTGTTTTTGGGACCCATCCTTCACCGCATTCTAAGCCGAAACGACTCTAGATCAAGGCCTGCGTCTTCGAGCCTTGACTATAAAATTATAAGTGTTATCAATAATGAAGTTTGATTTTTTTGCTGCGCTCATTGAGATACCTTTACTCTCCTTACACATTATACGGTTTTGGCCATACGGAAAAAAACGGTCAAAATCCAAATCGGATTGCATGATTTTTTTAGTCACTAGCTCAATTTGTGGTTGATTGTTGTGTTGACTTATCGGTGACCGTCCGGATGCCGTGACAATGGACGGCTGCTATAAATACGTCACCGTTTCGGTTTTTAACCGACCGTCGCCGAGTAATGTGAAAAGGCCTTACAAACGAAAATTGTACAGAGTTCACGTTCAGTAAGGCTTACTTGCATCATAGCGATATAATGTCTCATTGGCTGAAAATCGCTCGAACTAAACAGCCGTATGAAGCCCCTGATTGCCTTACGAACTGTCAGAAATTAAAAACGCTTTAAACGTATACGAATTTAATAAAAATCAATGGTTACCACGGTCTAATCGAGAAATTATAAAACGACACTAATGATAATGTGTCATTTTCCTACACATGTCCTCGACATTGGTAGCATGGAACACTCAAAATAATTCAAAGTTGTTTACTCAAGCCCGCTTTATCTGGGAAATTTGTACAGTGAGTGAGTAAATAAATTGTTGTGATTTCCATAGAAATGTTATTTTCTATATACATCGCTACATGGCGCACAATTTTTAGGTCACGTTTATTATTTTTTCGTAGATCGCTTATCTTTTCGAATTATATAGACAAATTCTATATTTGTGATTTGTTACATTGTGTATTTCTGAACCAAGTCAATTTCGATTCGAACAACATGCGTTGTGTAAAAATATCATCACATCATTATGAAGCCACATTTATACTATTAATTATGCGTATATATACGTTATTAATTTTATTTTTAACTTTTACAAAATAACAATATATCAACGTTAGATAATAAACTGACTAAATTGAAACCAAGATTTAACACTATATGTTAACTACGATCATTTCGTTGATTATTCTATAGATATGAGATGGAGATTTGTAGGGCGTTGTATATATATTTTCAATAGATAGTAATTTTTGATAAACATGATAAAATACAATCGTCACAAATAATGTTAATTAGTCTGTTACATTCGTAAATATTTAATAACAACGTGAGAAATAAGAGACATATTTAATAGTATGAAAATATTGATCGATAATAATATAGTAACCTGGGAAGTGATTAAATGCGAAAACCATGGATCAATGCTTTGACGCCAGATTCTGGTATACCTATGCCTTAATGGCTGCCAGATCATAAGATGCAATACATACAAAAATCGTTCGATGTCCTCAATCACAGAAAAAAAGAATATATTGCATCATTTTCATCCTAGAGCAGGAGTGAAAAGTTATTTCTACACACAGACTTATGATACCGAAGGAAAATCCTAAAATGGACTTTTGTATAATATTATATTTCAATTTTGTTATTTCAAAAATTAAATTTGGATGTATATAATTGGTTAAGTACCTACATTTATTTTTAAAAAGTCGATTTACTGTAAATTAATTGATTTCTATCGCGCATCCCTACTACTACATACAAATATTTTATTTTGCTTTGTTGGAATATATTAATAATACGACAATAATAATTATTACTTATATTTTATGTTAATATGGGCAGTATAATATTCTGGAATGAATCGTAAAATTTACGACTTGGTTTTACGATGAAACCTCTGTTAGTAGGCATTTGGAGTAATCTGATGCTTCACCAATATAATATAATAATATAGGTAATATCATTGCTATTATGATTATTCGTGTAGACATATTTTCGATATTTTCAGGTTTATTGATATTTATCATAAATTTAATTTAATAAAACATGCCTCATGTATTCCAGTCACATAAAACGGAAATAAGTATGGTCTGAAACATTTTTCCATCAATGTATTTTCTTAATAAAAATCCAATATCGTATTGAACGAAAATCGATTCGAACTAAAAATATATTTGACATACTATCAATTTATATAAAAAATATTGGACCATAATCATCTAAATGCGGTCATCCATAGACTAAATTATATTGTCCGGGTTAAATTACTATTCTTATTTTCAATCAATACGATTGTGTTGAATCTAGTGCAGAGGTCACGTAATAGTGGCAGGGACTATAAAGGCTCGAAAAATACAAATTAAAATTGCCTTATTTTTTTTAGAATTAGAATTAGAATTTCTTAGAATTATTAATAACCATGTCCTTGCTTTTTCCTACAAGGTGATTGTTAGTAATTTTGAATAATCACAAACACCCAGGCTTTGAGGTTTGTAAAATGCTAAATTTTAACAGCGGCAAGAGAGGTAGGTGCTGTTAAAATATAGTATTTATTGCAACAATTACAAACATCTTAATGTAATTGTTACAATAAGTGCTAATACTTTGATATAAACCTACCCTTAGTTTGATAATATTTATCACTTTATCACTTTAGTGGTCGATAAGTATAGATCAGACCCACTGATGTAAAAATGTCGTGAATAAAGTTATTGTCATTTTAATTTGAATATAGTATGAATAGCTTTTAACATCTTATATTCCTTGAGAGAAGTTTAATTTTTATATTAAGAACAATTAGTTTGTTTTGGTTATTTTTTTATGTTTTAGAGGGTGGAGGGAGGTTTATTTAATATAATTATTTATTAGAGTTATAGACCGAACTCATTATCTAAATAATTACTTTGTAATTTTATCCTTTCCCATTTAGATATATATACTGTAGAGTGTAGAGTAAACGGATTGGACGGTACAACCACAATTTAGGTGAAAAAAAAATCTATAGGCTAAAAATACTGGACATTATTGCAGATACTTCAATTTTATGAAGTCAATACTGATCATTAATATCAAAAAACTTACCATATTGTTATAATATACTGGCCATCTATTTATTTCAAGCCCAAAAATATTTATTGTTAATGTACCCACTGATATGAAATATTCTGTCTTCAATTCAATGCCTGACTTTTAAGTACCTACTGAGTTACTGACATTTATATTTTAAAACGTTTTTATTAGCTCGTATTATTGTTTGTCCGGTGGTTGTTTGTCCAGTACAAATCTTGCAATCGATTTTTAACTAACTTCCCGACTAGCTAGACATTTGAAACTTTTAGAATATATCAGAACACGATGCCAATGCATTTTTTAAATACTTTTAGCCATCTGTAAGCAGAATTGAATTCATTTTCAGTTAATTCCGTTTTGTATGGAAAGTTATTTCAGAAAAATCCGTAAAAAGTAAAAGTATTATTGGTTGCTAAGGGGGTGGTCCTATCAACTAAATTATTAATATATACGTGCGTTACAATGGAAATCAAAATGAAATGTCAAAATGACATTTCAGTATTCTATATTTGTTTGTTTTTTATTTACTTCATATCAAGTACAAGTTTGAGCATATTGAGCATAATAATTCAACAGAAAATTTAAAAACGTTGTACTTATATAAAAAGTTCTTTTTGTCTTGTAATTATTTTAATATAAAGTCAGTATTTCCACAACACTTAAAACTTAATTCACCCTATCATGGTTTTTTTCATCGGAGTAGGTATATAGTGTAATACTTCTCTCAGTCCATCGATATAATATTAATCCGCGCCTCCTATCATGCGAGACCTGCAACGTGTAGATCGATTGTGTAACATTGGTAATTGCAGATATACCTATATTTTTATAAATACTGACGTGAAATATTCAGGCATCATCACATACAATAATGATATATACAATGGAATAGAATTTGCCAATGTAGGTATACAATGGAATTAACAAGAGATGTGACACTTGACGCGAATAAAATTGTTCGCTTGGCAGTCGGCAGTCACGTGACCAAGGCGTGTCCGCTACTGTCCGGCTCATAGACTCCGTTTCAGTTGAAGATTCCAATCACACAGATTGTGTGATATTCATCAATTCATCGATCAATATATAGTGGAGTTTTCATAACGTTTTAAAACGTCAAACGATTATTATTATCCAACTCTCTGCTGAAAGTTCAATAATAATGGATAGCAAAACAGCCGCAAAGATCTATCGGACGGAGATAAGCGACACGTAAACGAAAAAATCCGTAGCACATGTGGACAATACAATTACTTACCTATATTATGTAGTATCATCACCATCAAATAATAGATCGGTAAGGCTTGTAAACCGATGTTTTATTATAATTGAGAGGTATAAAAAGTTGTGCTAGGATTTAGATAATAATTGTCGATAGCCCAGATCTAAAAAAAACAAGATGCCAGCGGGTAGCTGCGCAATAAACGATCTCCTTTATCGGACATCACGCCAAACAATACATGTATTTAGCATTATAGTATAAGAGTCTACGTATTGATCGAACAAAATATATATTACCTGAGGTAGGGAGAACGACCTTGACCATTATCGGCGGCCTTCATACGTAAGGCGCTGGCCATTCATCCGGGGGCTCCGTGTTCGACTCGGTAGGGTCTAAATATATTTATGTGATTTTTTCAAATCCTGGTGTTTGGAATTATTTCATTCTTTTATTATTAATTATACTATTATTTCACTACACTACTGCCATCGGGCGTCAGTTTTTTTTAGAATTAAGTATTAATAATCATGTCCTTGCTTTTTCATACAAGGTGGCTGTTTTTTGAACAATCACACCCAGACTTTCAGAAAATCACATAAATATTGTGTCCTTTCGGGAATTGAACCCAGAACTCTCGGGTGGAAGGCCAGCGCCTTATGCACTGCACCATAAGAGCCGCCCGCCATGGCATTTTGTAGATGTAGTGTTAAAAAGAATAAATATATTATATATTATTTGTGTTTCAATTTATATATTATAACCAAGGAACAAAAAACTTAGAAAAGTGTGTAACCTTCTAAGCGTGGCTGTAATAAAGTACGATTCGTGAGTATGAATAAATGTGGAATAAATATAATCATGTTTTAAAGAATACGTTATTTTAAATATGTGTGGGTGTATCATTATATACATATAATTTTGTCATGTAAACAAAACACGCATTCAATATTGGTTATATTGTTTTCGTAACTACACCGGAATCATCATACATAACAGGGTGTATACAGTTCTGGCCGGATGCGTTAAATTAGTGGACGTAACAACTAAGCTCGGCGCAGTCCATTCATTTTAAACTCTAATAAAAACTACAATGGATACTATTTTTTCGCCAACGGTATATTGGTGACAGTACTGTAATAAGACGTTTACTGGCCCTTAAATGACAAACTACGCGATTAGGTGTACGCCGACGAAGAAGTCACCCTTGACTTGCCGTGTTGGAGGTCATCGTTAACAGATTCACCACCAACTAGAATCGTTTGGGCCTTCATCTGAAAGTGGTGAAGACCAAAACCATGAATGCAATACTGTATGCATTGACTCCGATGCTCCTTTACGGATTTTCAGTCTTTCTATCTAGGTAATTTAAATAGATATTTAGGTAGGAATTGCAGGAGAGTGGGTTGGAATGATTTTGATGGAGGAGGGGGTTTCTTTAGAATGGACACTATTTTGGTACAATTTACATGTAATCAGCGCTTGAAATTGACAGGAAGGCACCGGAGCACAGCTCCTGTTCATGAAATCCCCGAGATTATCGCTCTGTCTTGTGGAAAAATAAACAATTGCATTTCGATTCGTGAATTATTAAAAAGTGATATAATCATGTAAGTAATATTTAAATGCAATTTTTAAAATTTATACGAAACTTATCGGAATCATATTAAAAAATAATATGTATGACGTTACGTAAACCTCAATTTTCATCTACCCGGCAACATTATGCCCAAATCTTGCATGCAACAAAACTGTCCCATTAAACCGTCTAATCTTAGCAGGTATATAACAAAAAATCGAATACATACACCATTTTTATATAATACTTACATAAAACTATCACATACATATGTATGTTAATATTTTCGGAAAATTATTGAGCGGTCCAGTTCGTCAAATTGTCAATTTCGAACTCTGCATGTAATCCACTTAGTGGAGGCTGTTTTAACATATTTTTGTGTTTACTAGAAATGGATGTTAGCCACTTGCTCAACCTATTAGTTCCATATTCTGGATCCAAACACAAGATTTATGTAAAATTTCCAGATCCGAAATCTATTAAACGACATTTACTAATTGTATTTAAGTCACGTGTATATCCAATTGTCAATCTAAAATGCGAAAGTTCTGGATTATAATCTTATGTATTTTTTCCCCTCAATTCAATTCGATTTTCATTAATTATAACGGAACAAAAACAGAAAGACAAATAGATAAAAAATTAAAATTATAAAACTGCTTAGGTAAATTATCAAAAACCTGATCAAAGTCAAATATTTTGAGGGTACAAAATATATACACTTCCATTTTATTATTTGTATAGGTTTTCATATTTTATTGCAAGTATAAATATTTATCTACTCGTTTTGTAATTAATTTACCACACAACTATTTCTTCATTCAATTGCATGTTGATTGGCTATAAACTAAATTCGCCCCTGCTTTAATAATGTCGTGAATAATGGAATATTTAATTGGTTCGGAAGCATTTTCTGCCAACAAGGATAATTACTTCCGTCTTTTAGCAGCGTCGCAGCCACTAATTTCGTAAAAAAAAAGCATAATAACCTACAAGATAATCAATTATAATTTACAGTCCGCTTTGAATACCTATACTTTACGATCTCTTTGGTCAATTAGTCTGAATTCAGCACGATTTTTATCATACCAATTCACTTCCCACCTTAATCAAAAAATATTATTACTGACATGACATAACACATCTAAAATATAGAAAAATTTTCAGTTCTTTAGTACGCAATATTTTCTTATTACTTAACGAATATAGTCAGTGACGTCCCGTGGGGGTAGGCAGATTGAGCTTCGCTTGTGGGCGGCAGTTACATGAAGGTCGGCAAATCGATCTTTAGACATAACATATAGAAAAAAACAAACTACATAAACTTAATAATAACGGAAATATCTTGCTATTAAAAAAATCAGCTCACTGGTTGGAAACAAAATGTATTAATTACTATACAATTTGTAAAGTTTGCGATGTCTACTTTACTTCCCCTGTTTTTCGGTGTCACGTGAGTCAGATTTGCAAATTATATTTGAATTATAGGTAGATACACACTTTACTTGATTTTGTGTAAAATGTTTGCCAGTCACTCGAGAGTTTTGGAAGTTGTCAGGTGTATTTTTAAATGTATCTAAAACCGTGGACTTGTAATAATGTAAGTATATTGAAGCAGAAGTTGTAAGTAATGTATCTATACAACACATTTCTTAGATATAGAAAGGATTATAAAAAAAACTGTAAGTATAAAAAAAATGTGACGGCATTTTGTCGCTACCTAGGGGCGGCATTTTCTTTAGGGACGTCACTGAATATAGTAGATGCTTGTTGTTGACAAATCAGTAAGTAGATACATCTCAGTGGCGAATACTCAATTATTAAAATCCTACCGTATTATGAAAAATATTTCTTTAATTGTATATTAATTAAAAGTATTTAAATAATAACTTCATTATTTTATATTCTACAAAAATAATATAATTTGCCATCGACATCTGTCTGTTGGTATGTCATTGTAAATTTATTGCCTTTTTGCATAACCAGACCGACAAGTGTATGACTTTAATACATAACCAGCTGTTGCACTATCTTATAATAGACTAATGCAATAAAAAAAGGCTCCAAGTCATTTCGAATATGTCCCACCTATTGTAAAACATACACACACACGTAGAGTTGGGTTTCGGGAATTCTCGAGAATTTTTCGAGATTTTCAATCCCGAATCTCGAGAATTGAAATTTTTAACATTTCGGGAAATCTCGGATCTCGAGAATCTTTTCTCGGGGTTCGGGATTTCTTTATTATCAAATATTAATAGAAAAAACGATTTTCTATATGAAAAAGTGGACAGAAAACACAAAACGTTCAAAGACTGATCGGGGCATTTAACACAATTAAGCCAACGTCGACTCAAAATGAGCGCAATTTTTGCAACATCAGGAAATTTTGTGTCTCAAAAGCGTACGTGATTGACAGTGTTTTTTGAAATTCTATTTTAACGCATTCGCTGCTGAGTAGATAATGATTTTTTAATTAGCACATTTAAAATGCACGTTAATTACATCGATCGGCCGCCTGGTCATTACGCGCATGTGCGTCTTCAGCGTCCAAAGTATTAATAAGTAATGTTTTTAATCATTTTTGTTTTCCTACTTCTATTTGATTTGTCTTCTTACATAAATAAAAAAATCATATTATTTTGGAATTTGTCTGTTTTTAAACTGATTTAAGGATTTTTACAGGTTTTTTTTTAAATTTCCCGATATCTCGAGAATTCTTTTACGGAAATCCCGAATCTCGAGATTGAGAATTTCTCGGGAAATACCCAACTCTACACACACGATGTCAAAATCAGTATGATACTATCACGCCTGAGGTTAAAGGTATTTAAGCCTAACGAGCTCTACTGTGCTTAACTCATTTAGTGCTTACACCGCGACTGGCGCGTTTGCAGTAGTTGGTCATTAGATATAATTATCATGATATTTAAATGTGGTAATTAAAAAGTAATTAACTGGTCAGCAGTGAATGTATTAAAGCGGAATAGTTTTTGTAAATATATACATTAATTAGGCAAGCTGGACTCGATGTCAAAAGTCTATCGTGACAGTTTTCGTAGTAAATATATTATACAGAATATACGATATCATGTCACACATAGGTACATATTATTATACTTAGTAATCCTTTTATTGGGTAAAGCCTTATGGTTAGTGGTAACGTTTTATAAAAGTTCTCTCTATTAAAAGTTTATTTATAATATCAACATTGAACAAGCATTATTTTATTCGTATTTGTATTGTAATGGGGTCTAATGGGGTAGTGCAGTACTGCACGACACTGTATCCTGATAGTGTCGCATAGCCTCTCCTACTCAATTCCTATCTCTACCCCCACGTGGTGAACTCTGGAAACCTGAGCAACTACACCTAAGATCAGGTAGTCAACCCTGGTGGAAGGTGTAGTCAGGGCTAACGGAGAAGGAAGAAATGGCTCTCCGAAAAGGGGGTTCGGCGTGGGGCTAACAACCTCATCCCGTAAAAAACACATTGTTACGAAACACAACAACAGCCTCGGAAACCGGACACTAAACTCGGACAATCTGGCAAACGCTTTAAGTAAGTACGATTTGGAACATGGAATACATTATCACTCTATCGTCCAGGACCACTTAAACTCCTTACAGAACAACTTATTATTCTGGGGGTTCCGAATTGAAAAGCGGCCACACTGGATAGGGACAGGTGGAGGGAGCTGTTGGAGGAGGCTAAGACCCACACCGGGTTATCGCGCCCCTGATGATCATGATTTGTATTGTAATAATATATTTTTAAATTTTCAATTTATTCTTTGTATGGGTTCTACAATCATTAATATTGCTGTCCGTGAATGTAACAATCGTTTAGCACACGCCTACCTCCACCACGAAGGCTATTGCAGATTTGTTTTCAATACCATGAAAAGAAAAATGCATGTCTTTATTTGCACTCCCTAATTTTATTATCACCGGCCGCCACTGATTATGACTATGATCAAAACCAGATATTTTTATATAGGTATAAAATCAAATTGATCATCAACTACCTTTTTATCAAAGAAAGAGAGATTCTTCTATAAAATTAGCTTCATCACAATCTTTATAAATCACGTTGTATGATAAAAAACTTTAAAACGAGACCAAAACTATCTTCTGTTTATTTTATATCGAAAAAAGGTCTATTTTCAACACTGGCCAATTATATGCAATCCACTTAACAAGTACCAGAATAAAATATTCATCTTGTTTCTCTATAGCCAATACTATATTTGAACATACATAATTTTGAAAAACACACAAAAGTAAGCTACCCCGGCAGGGAATCGAACTCTGCATCTCTTGGGTTTACGTCCGGGCATTTATCCTTTATGCTACAAGGCGACGTACTAATTGAGTCAAATTTTAACTATTGACCTTTTTAATACCTGCTTATCAGCGCTCTTCGAAATCAAGCTACTATGGCAATCGATTTTTGTTTATTAAATCAAAGTAGGTACCTACTACTTTAATTACTTTTTCAAAAAGGATTTTTTCTATTGGTTATAATATATTTTCTCAGAAGTGTCTTTCAAAATTATGTATGTTCAATAATTAGAATGGTACATTCTTAACTCTTGTGAATTATTCGTTGAATAAAAGAAATAGTGAATTACAAATTATTAGCAAGTTCAAGTAAGTTACATCATAAAAATATTGGTGATAGCCGTGACGTCGGTTAGTAATTAAAGTAGTATGTACCTACTTTGATTTAATAAACAGAAATCTTCTTGGTTCTTGGAGAAACTAACCTAATCTACATTAATTCAACATTTATATTTTGTTATGACAGTGCACGTTTATTTATAATGCACACAAAATTACATTCATAATATTTTTGTCGTAATCCATGTTAATTTTTTTCGGTGATAACCTGATAACTGATAATAAAATTTCTTATCGCATTAAAAATGTTGAATGGACTTCGTATTTTCGCTATCAGCTGTTAAACCGGATATGCAATGAAGTGCGTAATTGCGACCGCAATGCTCGCTCGATCGCAGGAAACTCTCTTTGGTTATACGTTATACGGATAACCCGCGGGGATTCTAGACCATCTCATTTCGTCGTTCAAATTTTAATATGAAATTATTCAAGTGTGACAGTTAGGTGATAACTGATAGGTAAGTGATAAGAACGACACGCTAGGTACTTATATATCCAAATGAAATATTCACACATGTTAATTATTTTGTAATTCTATTAATGAGCAGTCAATGCACAATTTTGGAAATCGGTTTTGTTTGCTGCACCTATCTAGCGAAAAAACATAAATATGAGCGCCCGTTGTGGTTGAGTGGCAGAATATCATCTTCTTTGATTCCGTTTGAACCTTGTGTTATATGGACAAATAGGTAATAAAGATATTCAAAAACCTTTTCGGGAGGCGACCAAACATATGAATATTTTGTAAAAGCTCGGTAATATTTATTGTGACGTGATTGTAGAACGAATAAAAATAATGAAATATTTATGAAGCATTTTTCTCCACGTCGCAGTTTGGACAGAAATTTGTAGAGAGATGTGCGTGAGTTCTTTTACCTGGCCATTCCGGCAAGTGAAAAACCTTCCGCGTCCAAGTAATGCATCAACTCTATTATGACCAGGAGTCTTCCCAACTTTATCGGGAGTCCTGATGATAATCTTCCCAAGTAATCGAAATAGGTGTCTCACTCAAGACAAGCATTTATCCTGAATATGTAGTCTCACAGACTAATACACTATCATGCTTGTTCTTTGGTTATTAAATAATATCTGAAAACTACCAATAGGTAAGTATCAAAATTAATTATTTTAACAACTTCACTTGATATTTCTTGAATTAAAAATTTAGTAACATTAACTAACTAAAGGAAAATCGCTATTTTATTCAAAAGTGGGTATGTTTATTATATACGTGCAAAGCATAGAAAACGTTGACATTAGCACTGTAGGGTGTAGCGTGTAGATTTGGAATTAGTAGATAATATGTATATACAAATTTTTAAACATAAAACAGAAAATAAACGAAGTGCTTCTTTTTAAATAATAAAAAAGTGTATGAGAATCTTTGGCGAAGGTATCCAAGGAGAAGGTTGCATGAGAAATGCATTTAATTCACGCTCTGTTAACTCCTACAGGGGTGCGCCATTACTGAAATGGATTCAAGTTTCAAGAGTAGAATATTTATAGTGTTGTATTTTATGAATACCGTATGCTTAAATAATAGTCTAAAACGTTGGAATCCAAGCTTAAGATAAAAGATAATAGACGGTTCATTGATTCCAATGCCTTTGAAATATCATATATTATTCATAATCCAGCTAATTCGTGATACATCAGCTGTTTGTGAATAAATGAAGACTGGTTAAAAACATTTTCAATATTTTGATCGAAATGTTCATGGAAAACATCGCAAAGATGTATCATGGCTTCTACTTGGCATACTAGCGGCTGTGCACGTACATGGATTTACTTCCAGCAATAGTACGTATTTTAAACTATCGCAATAATAACGAACTACACCGCGCAGAGTGATCTTGAGATTAAGCCGGCTCGCACATCACAACTCGCCTCGTGTGCCTTACCGCCATAAATCAAATTTTCCGAGAACACGCGGCCAGTGTTGCATGACTCAACTCGCACATCTATCTAGCGACAGTCGCGCGTAGCCTTCGAAACGTATTGATATTTCAATGCGGCGATCGGCGAGCCGGTATAGGAATGACCAATTCGTATGTGTTTCTTTGTGACTTCCACCCTCCGACTCGGAGCCCGAGAAGGATGCAACATGTCGAATGCAACAGCCAGATGTTTTTTCAGACGAAACAGTTGCATTCGGTCAATCTGCGAAGCTCCATTTGGCAACACTTGTTATGTTGTTTCGTTAAATAACGATGACGTCACATCGACGTATTCGACACGTTTTTAGGCGAGACGAGTTCCAATGTGCGAGCCGACTTAGGGGACGCTCTACAGAAATGCCCTTGAGAATTGAAAATATGATATTTTTATATGTGGTCCGAAATAGTTGGTCTACTAGTAATATTAAAAAGTTGCCGCCGATACGTGCCTCAAAAGTAATGGTTACTAAATTAAATTTAAAACAAATAAACTCGTTCCAAGTAAACGAGTATGGGGTAACCAAAAAATAGTATATTTTAATATACTTAAATGTTACTAAATTCAAAATGTTAATCAGCTGTTTGGTGGGAAGTATTGCAACCAATATAGTGGATATTGTGACATTTTTAAACTTAGAGTTTAGTTTAGTAGTTTAGAAACTTAGAAATAGATTAATAACTTTTTAACCTGAAATTGTACGAGAACTAAACATTCGAAGGATTTTGAAACACATATTATCTACCTACATTTTTATTTCATGTGCTATCCAAAAGAAAAACATTATTAATGAATAGTATTTATTTTTAATGTGTAAGACCTACATAATTATTAAAAAAAAAGGTAAGTATTGTTTAATTCTAATGCATAATTAAAAAAAAAAACTTAGAATATACTATCTAGTGATGTACCCGAGTTTAGTCTGACACTTTTACAAACTAGTAACGCAACTTTACTTTTATAATATGTACTATTGAAATAATATGTAGGTATCATTATTGTATTTTGTTGATTGCGTAAAGCCAATGCACGAAATAATTTATAACGCCTAAAAATAAATATTATCGTGCAGGCACCCCATATACTTTTATTATTTTTCACATTGTTTTCATTCGGCCGATCGGCGAACAGCGTTGACGGTACCTAATAAATCATTGCAATGAATTGCTCTACTGACAATAATTATTATTATGTTTTTAAAATAAAATCTTCGATGACCAGGTATTTTGTTGTAAATTTGATTTAAAATGACGTGCTACTCGCTCTGTGGACTCTGCTCGACTAAAATATGAATCACATTGGTTTCTGTTATACCTACTCTTAACCAATTTTTACGACCTGTCAAATAGTACCATACGATGAAAGCACCACGCCTCGCTTACTCTTGTAGAATGATATTCTCGATACAGTCAGAACTTTTACGCGTAAACAGTTATTATCGCGATAGTTTAAAATACACATTATTGCTGCAAGTAAATCTATGCACTATACAGGTGCTATTATATTGTAATTATCTATAAAAATGTCATTATTATTACATAATAGCGTTCAATGAATTCAAATTCGTAGATCTCCTGTATACAATGTGTCATAATTAATTTTATTTTTTTACTTAACCATAAAGTACAGGTAGGTAACTGTATATTATTCTAGGTACTTAACAAATAGCTATACTTAGGCTTACCATAATTATGAAACTCTAAACCCGGACAGGAACGGGATATAGGTATATATTATTTATTATTGAAAGTATGTACAAAACAATAAAGCAGAAAGTCTGATGCAGCAGAAATTTAAAGTATTTTATTATTTTATTGTACCAGTCGTACTGCTCGCCGGAACGAACTTTTTCGCATCCTCCCCGCCGTCTCATCACATTTTATACGCTACTACGGTCAATCATGATAATTTATTATCGACAACTATTCATACGTGGAACAGCCGGAACAAATTGCCAAGGCGGCCGGGACACCGGGACCAATGTGTGAAACCGGGACAGTTCCGGTCAAATCGGGACGTATGGTAAGCCTAGCTATACTATAACTATATCGGTTAGGGATTTTTTTATGTAAAATTATGTACCTATATAACCTACTGAAAAAATGTGTAGTCTTTTGTACCTTGTAATAAATATACCATACATAAAAAGTTTTGTTGTTAAGCATTTCAATAAAGATTAACAGTAAACGCAAAATTAATTATATTATATTATGTAAGTATTTACAAAATAGACAATTTTTCAACCTAAATACTGTTATTTGATTGAAGTTTGTCTTTATCGGTTCTAAGTAGTGAAGCGGAAAAACCGATAAGGAGTGATGGAAGACTTCTATTGACCAGTTAGTTAATTAATGGTTTGTTGATAAATATTAAGTATCAACATTATTATCATGATGATCATCAGACTGGATCAATCCAGTGCTGTATAAAAGCCACTCTCAGCTAATGCCATTAATTTTTTTTTACATACGGTACCGTAAACATTACAAATTATAAATTTAAGATGTTCACAACATAACATTTAAAAACAAATAAATATTATTAAAACAGTGTGAAGAAGAAAGAAATAATATATGCAGTATCACAAAAACAGTATAAAAGTAAAAGTACCTAGGTACAAGAATTATAAAGCATAGAAGCACACCGAATAAGCTAAGTAGACCCTATTGTAAGAAATAAAACAATGCCCACCTTATTACTCATCCTCGCGTAGGTGGAATATATCAACATCCGAAGCTATTTAATTGAACAAAGTTATTGTCCTCCCAATTGGCATTACCAATGGTAGGTTAGTTCTGCACATTGAGAGAACAAACAACTGATGCTCTCGATTTATAAGATACTTATCAGGGATACACAGGTCATTACTAGGGCCCAGATTTATATGCTAGTGCATGTTTTGTTAGGGTGTATGTACAGCTATGAGAGTTGCACAGAAATCTGTTTTGAAAGACACAGAATCCAAAAATAAAATTGTATTGTGCATATAAATTCATATTTGAGACGTTAGAGCAGGGGTTCCCAACCCCGTGCCCGCGGGCACCATGGCGCCTGCGGAACGATTCGTATGTGCCCGCCACTATTCGACAGAGACAGAATTTTCACGCTAGCCTGACATACGCAGAAAACCTGAGGTGAAGATGAAGAGAACGAACGCCACGAACTGAGCCGATGGACGCCGAAGCACGTGACAGTAGTCACGTGCTCGTACCGTCCCGATTGCTTCGGCGATCATCGGCTCAGTTCGGGTTTTTGGCGTGTACAAGGAGTGATGTGCAAATAGCATTCCCCGCCTGGAACCGCGTTGCTGTCATTGTGATTGCGATTGCTGCCCCGTTCGGGTCGCGACAGTTAGCTAGGAGATATCTTCGTCTGACGAAACACGAATTAGGAGTTTTTATATTCCTTCTATATAGTTCTAAAATGAGTGGACCGAGTAAAAGGCAACGAACCTATAATTTTAACACTGATTGGGAGGAATCATATTGTTTCTTTAATGTGAAAAATAAATGCGTCTGTTTGTTGTGTGGTAGTATTACTGCAATGCCGAAAAAACATAATGGTGAACGACACTTTCAGACAATTCATGCCACTTTTGATGTGAATTATCCACTTAAATCTGAAGTAAGAAAGAAAAAAATATGTCAACTAAAATCAAGTCTAACTGCACAACAGACTATTTTCACTAGACATGTGGGAAATTCTAAAAAGGCCACCATTGCTTCTTTCAAAATTTCTGACATGCTCGCAAAAATGAAGAAACCTCAAAACTATTTTTGACTGGTGCCGATTGTTTGTTAGATAGATTTTCTAACAAATGTGAGATTGTCTCAGCAATACAAGACTTACAGTTGTCAAATAACACCGTCACAAGAAGAATACATGTAATTTCGACAGACATACAAACTCAGTTAAAGACTGCCTTGGAAATATGTGACTGGTTCTCGCTACAATTTGATGAGTCAACAGATATATCAGACACCGCACAGTTAGCAGTTATGGTGAGAATGGTATTTAGTAACTTCACAGTACAAGAGGATATGTTGCAAATATTACCTATGAAAGGACAGACAAGGGGTGAGGATATTTATAATACATTCAGAACATACGCCAAGTCAATAAATATGCCTTTACACAAGCTTTCTGCGATAACCACCGATGGGGCACCAGCAATGGTAGGTAAAAACAAAGGATTTATTGCCCTCTGCAAGAAGGATGAATCATTTTCAAACTATATGTCCTACCACTGTATTATCCACCAGGAAGCTCTGTGTTGTAAAATATTGCCATTTGAACACGTTATGAAAGTAGTTACAAAAATAATCAATTCTATTCGAGCAGCTCCTTTGCAACACTGACTTTTCAAGGCCCTGTTAGAAGATACTGAAGATAAAAACATGATCTTATTCTGCATACTGAAGTACGTTGTCTCAGTAAAGAAAAGGTTCTTACAAGATTTGTGAGTTTAATTGAAGAAATAAAAACATTTATAAACGATAAAAAGGAAAATTATGATGAACTAGCTGACTCTCGCTGGCTGATTGATTTGGGATTTCTCACAGACATCATGGAAAAATTGAATTCTTTAAATTTGGAGTTGCAGGGGAAAGACAAAAACATAGCTGAAGTGATAAGCTCTGTAAAGTCATTTAAAGCTAAATTGGATTTGTTGATATCACATCTGCAGATCAATTCTCTCGTGCATTTCCCACAATATATGAATAAAATGCTAGGTAACAATGAATTAAACGGGTCATTATTTATTAAGAATCTTCAAGAGTGTTAAAAAAACAATTTGAAGAGAGATTTTTACAGTTTACAGATATCGAGCCAATTGTTTCCTTCTGTATCAATCCTTTTACTTGCCAAATAAATTTAATGGAAATGGCCGCATGTATTGCAGATTTTGTTCAAGGTAAGACAGAAGAACTAGAGTTAGAAATTTTGGAGCGAATGATATTTTGCTTAAATCCTTAATATCAGAGGACTTTTGGAATACAGTGGACAGAGAAAAGTTTTGAAAAAAGCGGCATATAAAATTGAATCATTTTTCGGTTCGACATATTTATGCGAATCATTGTTTTCAAACATGAACTTAATAAAATCAAGATATAGATCTCGACTCACCGATGAGCATCTTTATGATTGTTTGCTAACAGGATTATCGTCATACTCTCCTAATTATGAGGCACTGGCCAATGATATGAAATGCCAAAGATCACATTGACATATTGATATTCTATTTTTTTATAAAATGTTTTCTTTGTATTTGTGTTTTTTGTTTACTTTGTTTACGTTTCGTAAATACATTTCTCTGTGTGTATGCAATTTGAATAAAAGTTTTATTATTTTGAAATATTTTTGTTTATTATTTATTAATAAATTATGAATATAAGAAAATAAATTATGGGAAAATGAGATTGTCGATTAAAAATAGGTGGTGCCCGCCACCTTACAGATATTTTAGAATGTGCTCTAGAGTACAAAAAGGTTGGGAACCCCTGCGTTAGAGCATATTTGAAACATTAGTACATATTTCATAAATAAATGCATATTTTAGAGCTTTTGAATTTATAATTTTAGTTTTTTTAAATTAATTTATCGAAATATAACTAAGTTGGGAAGGTAGATAGTTTAGATGCACTTGCATTTTTAATGCCATCTCCGAGCTGTGGATTTATCATAAAAAGTGAAGTCAACTCACGCACTTTTATTTAAAGTTTTCCCAATCACCTCTGTGGACGTTGAGAGGTCGTTTTCCGCATATAAACAGAATACTGACAGATACCAAAAAATAGAAAATAGTATTTAGGAATAGTTAATTGTCATTTTTGTTTTTTAAGTAATGTTTGGTTAACATTGCATTATTTATTATTCAATTATTTGTACTTGTGAAAAAACTATTTTGAAAATTGTAATTGATTGACTTTATATTCATTGTTTGTTTTTTTTTCTGCTATCGTATTATGTTGAAAAATTATTAACTAGTTGTTCGATTTTTTTGTCAGTAATATTGGCTAAAGTGAATATTTACATTTTTTCCCATAAAAAATGTCAATTTTTAACTGCATATTTCTTCGGTTTTAGTGCATATTTTAATGATTTTAAGTGCATGCATATAATCATGTTTTTTGTTGCATATAAATCCGCTCCCTATTCATTACTAACAACACTAACTCTTTCTCTCATTAATGTGAATTTCTTTGCCTCGAATTCATTCGGTCTACGTTTTAGATGTTTTGTACCTTTTGAATACTCTGAATGAATAAATTCGTCCAGTGATTGTCTTTTCTTCGAGCAATGTATTCTGCTCATCAAACAAACTCTAGCCACATAAGTATCTATTCTTGTCTCTGATACAGCCTACAGAGAGACTTACAGATTATCGATTATAGTAGGAACGCGAGGATTAGCCAAAGTGGAAGAATGTGCTTGATGCAGCCAATGCAATCCTGGGATTGTAGTACCTAATAGAAAAGAAGAGAGGCATTCGACATTTAATCTTCCTTACAAAACATTAAGGAAACTCTCACTGGAATGAGTCCATTAATAAAATGTGCCAAAAGATAAGTTCAAACAGATATTGAAACTTAGGTAACGTCATACAATGTGCAAAATATTTTATGTCCTCGTGAGGAGTATAAAGCGTGACATTCAGTTGCATTATCATAAATGATTACATTGAGATTTTGGAGGGGAAGGATTAATCATTCCTAAGTACTTTTCAAATGTACCATGAGGAAACCCGGATGACGTTGCCGTATCATTTGATTCGTATTGAATTACTCACGGCCTGCCCCGGGAGTGAGAGAAAAACAAGATGTAAATCCTCGCGCTTTAAAGTAAAGCGTAATTTCTCTTTACCGTTGTGCAGTAGGCTCTTTGCACAGTAGCTACAATAGTTTGACAATGGGTGCCCAAAACTTTAAAAATCGGTATTTCTGTGTAATGGTAAAAACAGATCTAACGCTTCAGTGGCCTCAGCCAAATATAGTACGTATGTTTAAGTAGAAGAATCACTGTGGGAGAATGTGTAGAGTACCTTTAGTTTTAACTACTCTAATACGCCTCTTTGCCTGATTACCTCGCATAAAATTAGATCAATAATGATATTAACTTGTATTAATATAATATGTAGTAATAAATAAATAGAAACATCATTACATTGTACATTATACGTATCATTTGTTTTGAGTTACTGGACCATTATTTGGACTCCTAATAGGTTCATCCACACAATTAAGTTGGATCGAGTCCACAATAGATTTCTTAGATTTCTCTACTTAAGAACATACGGGTTATTTCCTTATGATAATGATAATAAAATGAATCTCCCGACTCGTTTTCTTCTGGGTATGCTATCAATGCAATCCCTGTCCACCCGAAGAGTGATTGCTCTTTTAAAGCATTTCTTTTTACTTCTTCATGAGTTAATTTACAATCCTTCTATACTGGCAAATATTATTTTCATGTTCCCACCAATATCACTCGTAACTCTACGGTCTTCAAGATACTTCGTCGCAGGACAGATGTTATGTTTCATGATGCTGTGTATCGTGCGATTAACTTATTTGATGGCACCATAAAAGTTGATT
The DNA here is from genome assembly GCF_057557595.1 of Rhyacophila brunnea. Classification (NCBI taxonomy): domain Eukaryota; kingdom Metazoa; phylum Arthropoda; class Insecta; order Trichoptera; family Rhyacophilidae; genus Rhyacophila; species Rhyacophila brunnea. The sequence goes on along the minus strand of NW_028232796.1, from coordinate 17,500,626 downwards.
TATTTTTTATTAACTACATAATGTTTGTGGACGTGTTAAATAGGCTAAATTTATAATTGTATATATTATCATGTTTCTTTAATATTTACATAAACACATGCTATCTTTTCTACTTTCTTGTTATATTAGTTGTTATTTGTAATTAAGATATTTTTATAATTTTGTATTTATCATGTATTATGGTGCATTGGCCAATCGCTGCAATGCCGTAATACTCTTTTTCTAAATAAATAAATAAATTATTTTCATCCTGGAGCCGGAGTGCGAAGTTATGAAGATAAATATAATAATTACAAAAGTCTCAACCAATATATCATTATTATCCTTTCCTTCAAATTGTATTTTCATAGCACAGTGTTTGTTTGACATCTCTACCTTTCTTATAAAATTAGGTTGATACAGGCGCCTGCGACAGGTGTATGTAGGTACATATAGCGGACTTATTTATACTTTGAAATTATCCGCTACGCCGCACCTTTTCATCCGATAGCTTTCAATGGGCATCCTATGTGGGTATGTTTCACATTTCATATGACCTAATATGGTTATTGATTTACGAGAAAGTATTTTCATAATAATATACAGGTGAATAAACGCGATGTATGAATATTTATTACCACAGAAAATATATTCGTGGAAATTTACATCATCATCGTCGTGGCCACGTCCGGGATACGTCTCATTTCAACTTTGGTTGCTAACCACTACCCAATACGCCAATAAAGTTTTTACACGTGTTGGTCCTCGTACGTAGGAAGTTGAAATTCGGCAGTCATATTTTTAGGGGTGATGATGTTGGAGATGCAAGAGACTAGCTGGAGGTTGCTCGAGTGAATTGAGGAGCGAGAATTTATTGCTGCGTAAACGGTATACAGGTGGTACAAGAATAAATAACGCAGGTGAAATGTTAGCGGTCCGAGGCTCGGTGATAGGAATGCTTGAGTCCCAGGCACACTGATAAAATGCTTCAGGGCGAGGCGTGGCAAGAGAGTGCGCTGGTCTGAGGCACGATGATAGAGCGTACTACTACAATTACTGCTATATCCCATCAACTGTGACTCGCTATTTATTGAAATGCATATTCAATAAATTGCGACAAGCTATTATTGATATAGGTCACAATCGGGTAATATGCTGACCGTCGCATGACTGCAACTTCGCGGCATTTTGCTGACCAGGCCTGGGGTTGTCGACTCTTATCAAAGTATGTCACACTTGCAAAATATGCTAACCGTAGATGAGGTGATGTGCAATACTTGTGTAATTCGCTGATTATCGCGTTTTTGGAATCACGCTGACAAAGCCTGGGGTTGATGACCGCAACATATTTATAGCCCTGCGGGTGTTGTTTTACACAAATGTTTTTAAAATGGGGTTAACTTAGTTCAATCGGTGTGCTTCTATATATTTTTTACTCATATTAACCTGTCCTTTATTAAAATAAAAAATATACACGATTTGAATTTATAATTTTTCATGTAACTATAATGTAAATTTATTTAAAATAAATTTGAATTTGAACAATTTAAAATTGAATTCTTCTACCCCAAAAAAATGCTATCTCAATTAATACTCCTTATCACTAATTACTATTTTTAGAACACATACCTAATCCGCTAAATGCGATTCCATTGGTTGCTCTATATTTACTGTAAATTAAGGTGTAACGATAATGAAGCTATTTTCCTCGGAATTTATAATTCACATCAAACCTTTTCTTTGCTGGCTGTTCGTAAACACGATAAATGCACACAATGGGTAAAATAAAGCACAATCTAACCCTATAGTGTAAATTATAAAAGAGAGGGAAAACGACGGACCTTTCATTTAGTTAAATCTACAATAAATAAGAAACAAACAAAAAACTTTTCGTCCCTTTATGTTATCGACGAAGTGATTAATAATATGACATTGTAGGTACATAATGTCCGAGCAAAGTGATAAATTGAATAATATTTATAGCAATATATTATAAGCAATATGCATAGTTATACATATACTATATGCATATTGCAATAATAATATAAATACTTCCTTAAGGGTTGAGCTTCTGATCTAATATAATAATGAGATACGGAAGCAGTATTTTCCAACTTAGCGTTTATCTTATCAGATCTAGCATTTTTATTAGATATGCATCTAAATCATACATGCCAAACTGAGGTATTGCTAGTACAGTTATATACAGCCAGGCATGTTTTTGTCGTAAAAGCTTAAAATAAAAAGCTCTGGATTTGCATTCTGGACGGAATTATTTGTTCGGTGAAAATTGAAGTATTTTATTGAAGGAAATCCAAAGAAAGGTTATTTAGAAATTAATAAACCAATCTCGAATTCCCAAGAAATAAATTATCTTGAATTCGAGAATACTCAAATCTCGATAAATCACAAAAAAATACCAAGGCTGAGAACTATAAATCATCACAATGACTAAGTGGAACTGTTTTATTCTCATACCTCTTTTAAATTAAGTTGTTCCAAAATTTATATTTTTTATAATATTTCACGTCCTCTCTTCATATATACTTTTTAGGTTTTTTTAGTTGGTATGTTTTATTTTCCATTCTCTTATTTATGTACCTACGTATTTTTGTCTATTAATCATTTATAATGCTCTCTCCAATGTAATTTTCATAACTATGCTGTTCCGTGCATTCTGTGTTGGGAAACTATTGCGACCTTTACATATTTATTTATTTTTATATCTCATATTGTACTTATTATTTTCTGATTGATCCTGTTGGTTGAACTAAAAAATGGTTCATTTTATTTCAGTTTGAAACGTAATTAATCGTAGCAATTTTATACGAATTATCCTGTGAGATTAATTTTCCTAGACTGCAAGACTTTAGTGCTATAATTCTCGAAGAATTTTGTCTTATTAAATGAATCATGATTCTTTAGATTATTTCGATACTGTGATGGCAAACGGTTATAACTACTGTTTACACAATTTTACGGGAGAGCAAAAACAATGTTTTGAAATCAGTCAGTGACAAGTTAGTTAATAAGATACTTTAAAGTATTTTATATTAAAATAAGCAAAATTAGCATACTAACACAAATCTTTAATCATTGTCTTTATAAAGATTCAATTTTTATTGTTTTCTTGCATTTTAAGCAAATATATATTTTTGCCATATCAACTTTTTTTCACATTTGGTCAGATGTAGTTATCTTCATGGAAGTTATATTTATAACATATTATGGAAGAAGACTTAAAAATTTAAAAAAAAATGCAGTTATAACCGTCTGCCATCATAGTACCTACAGATTTATTGTACATAATATAATAACAGTTTGTATGTAAGTAACCAAAGCACTCGCGTCAACAGCGGGTCACCAGTATCATTGTATGAACGAACAATGTATCCAACACTACGTAAGCGGAGTATATTTTTGAAATTTCTCTTGATACCAATTCAACCATATTACTATAGTCTATAATTGCCATCAAGTTATACAAAGAGTTTGTATTATTCGCTCTACTGGGTAGGTATGGTAGTACAACCAATTTAATTCGATATATTATAAAAGTACAACTGTGATAAATCCAACATGAATACGCAAACGACATAGATGAGAGTTATTTCTTTTCATATTATAACCATAACTAAATAATATATGAGGCCATCACAGTTTAAATCAATTTAAATTTAAAGTAATTCTATATTTTTAATACAATACTGAAATCTTATTGATCACGTTGTCACGTGATATTACCCTACTTGGTCCGGAATCATAATAAGAAAACATAATACAAATTAGGTAAGTACCTATATTAAAATTTCAATTTCGCTCATAGAGAGACTTTCATTTATTAAACAATATTTATGTTTGCGATGCAGTGGCGTCTCATTAGGGTCTGTACTTTGTCGGAGTTGAAGCAAACATTTCGAAAGCTTAAACTTTGTAAAGCTTTGCCAGTGGTGTGCTAAAAGTCCTTAAGCAACTAACTACATGCAGCAAGCTAAATGAAAATATTTCTCCTTGTGTCTCTATAAACTATTTTCATCTACAATATTATACTGTACAATATTGTTATTTTTTTTTGCCGTGATGTATAATGATGATAAATAATATGTTAATATTAATTTGTTTTATTAATATACTCTTATTGTGTAGTGACAATATAATATATATGCTTAGTCTAATGCTATAATATCGTAATCTTCATTATCTTAATTCAGTGTTTTTTTTTCTAAGGATACGTACGAATAAGCAATATTACATTTGAACATACATAATTTTGAAAACACTTCTAAGAAAATATATTATAACCAATAAGTAAGACACGCAGGAATCCAACCTGCATCTCTCGGGGGAATGGGACGACTGGCCTCCGGACAATTGGACGCCGCACTGTCGTAGACACGTGTAGACGTGGTATTTTAATCATTTTCTATCTACTACTTAGTAGTTTGAATTTATTTTACTCTTAACATAATGTATTCTTTATCGCGGATTGAGAATTACCATGCCTAAGGCTTTATATTAAATAAAAAACTCTTTTTTCGTTGGAACTTAAACATATGCACGATTAAATCATTGTTTACGTCTGCATATTTACATTCTTACCAACTATTAAATCATAATATAATCATTGAAGTACAAATAATAATATTGAATATTTTTTTTTAATTACCTGTTAGTACCTAACGTCTATTTATTTTCGAATTCCGTGGCGTCCAGTTGTCCGGTGCCAAATCGTCCTAGACCCATCTCTCGGGTATCGCGTACACGCACATAGTCCACTCTCCACTATGCTAAAGGAATCATACAAAATTATGGCAAATTTTAACTATTGGCTTTTTAATCCTCACTGAAGTGCTTTCCAAATTGAGCTATTATTGGCAATCGGCAAAAATAATACACTTCTAAGAATTCATCAGGAGTATAATATTCAATTCGAATCAGTCTATTTCTTCATTCTGTTAGTATATCTATCCACTTTATATATACTGATATTTAATATTAAAACTATATAAATGTTCACGATATTGTTGTATTTTACATATTTAAAGATGTTTTTAAAATGCATTTATATATTACCGCTCAGTGAATTTTTTTACGAAAAACGTGTCAATCGGTCAATTACTCAGTTCCGTTATTTGAATAAATGTTCACGGCTATAATGAATATGTACGTATAGTTTACTGCACACGATTAAAAACACAGTATATCTACTCACCCTTTGTTTTATAAAAAAAGTATTATTGTATATAAATTCATTTGTGATACCTAATGAATACATTAGGATATAATATGTATATATTTACAAGTATTTTAATCTATTGATGTTTAGTTTTAAGACGACAATAAACATTATTTCTTTCATTATACAATACCTAAATAGTTAATTTAATATTAGTTATGTAATATAATTGGATATACATGAATACTCGACTTATTTAGTAATCTGATTTCATCATTTAATAATGATTATATAATAATATATACTGATCGAAATAGCAATTAAAATTAAAACCGGTGACATATAATATATCTCTGGGTAGAAAACCAAAACAATTACAAATTACAATCATGTCATGATGGAAAATTGTATTTTAATTGACATATTAGGAACACCACGCCACGTGAATTAAGGGCAATTATACTATCGATTTTATATCGGCTACATGCAATAATTGGATTAGAAACTAATAATTAAAACTGGAATAATTACCAGTTTGACTTCATTAAATAGACAGGTCGATTAGTTTGATTATATAACTTAATTATTTTTAAATCGTCATAGCAAATGGCTTGAAATCAATGCAAAAAAACAGCAATGCTGATCGATATTGATTTATAATATCATATCGTCGACTACTAAAAAATATAAGCATATTAAAATTATAATGGATTTAAATTTTGTATTATTCCATTTGAGTCGTTTTTGCGACCCGGTTTTCGTCATTCGATATCTTCAGGCCGGATCGCAAAAAACGAGTCAAATAAAATAATACAAAATAAATCCATAAGAATTTAATTTCAAATTCCATCAAGTACCTTCGGTCGATATTATTAATATTATTAGCATATTATTATACTATAGCAAACCTAGCGATGTGACGTCATTGTTATTCACAAAACACTCGTTGCCAAATGGAGCACCGCATATTAGTCGAACGCGACTTTTTAGCTCGAAAAAATCTACTGTTGCAATCGACAAGTGTCATGCGTCTCGGGCTGCGAGTCGAGGCTGCCAGAACGCATACCTACCACCTATGAATTGGTCATTCCTATACCGGCTCGCCAGTCGCTGCATCTAAATATAAGATATGCGCAGTCTTCATATGCAACATCGAAGCGACGTTCCTAGAAGGTTTGATTTATGGCTGTGCGGCAGACGAGGCGAGTTTAGATGTGAGAGCAGGCATAGCCAACGTAACCACAAGACATTGGGTTTACCCTCTATGCCCTGCGTAAGCATCCTCTGCTGGCTTACACCTGGTGAACACGACGGCCAGACGTTCTAATGGGTGCAGGCCGTAAACCATCGTACCAACTACCGTACTGTTACGTTGCATATATCGTCGTGACGTATCAGCTACAATAATGTAGAAATAGCAATTCCTAATTTAAATATTAATAACTAATTTCATAATGTTTTGTAAATTATAAGCCAGAACAAACAATAATGCTAATGAAATCATAATAATACAATTGTTAATTGTGTCAAAGAAAACCAATCCGTTCGAACTGTGTCACTAGAACACGAGTTAAAACAATATTATTTTCGCTACCTGTGATTCCTGGAAACGTCTATAAATAGCAAAATGGCAACAATCAGCAAGAGTGAGGTGAAAACGATCTGCAAATAATAATTGTATTTCATTAATATATTAGAAAATTAATTCAATTAAGATCCTTAGATAATATATTATATAAAAGTCAAAATATTATTGTCTGTTTGATTTCTTTTTTCGACTTGGCCCCAACTGACATCTACATTATAAAAATTACAAGGTAAAAAGAACTTTTTATATACCACGTTTTTAAACTTTCCGTTGAATCATATAAACTTGACAATTCTATGTATTAATAAATACTTTTTTGTACTTGATAGAAATACTGAATAAATATAGAATACTGAAATGTCATTTTGACATTTCATATTGATTTCCATAGTAACGTACGTATATATTAATGATTTAGTTGCTAGGACCCCCTTAGCAACCAATAATAGTGTTTTACTTTTTACGATTTTTTTTCCGAAATAACTTTCCATACAAAACAGAATTAACTGAAAATTAATTCAATTCTGCTTAAAGATGCCTAAAAGTATTAAAAGAATGCATTGTCATCGTGTTCTGATAGATACTAAAAGTTTCAAACGTCTAGCTAGTCGGGAAGTTAGTTAAACAAGATTTGTATTGGACAAACAAGAAAAAAATTGTACTGGACAAACAAGAATACGAGCTAATAAAAATGTGGCAAAAAATCCAAAGTTTGTTTGTTCAAATTACCTTTCTTGCAAAATTCCAATTTTGAATTTTCACAATAGATCAAGAAAAAAATTTCATTTATTATTTTGGAGTCGATTATAATTTTATCTTCTTTTGTTTGACGTTTACTGCTGTCAGAATTATTATCATTTTGACATTTTTAATGCCTAGATACAGATATTTTAATATTGAAGAATGTAAGTATTGTTGTTTTGTTTAGTAAGATAAATGTATATGGATTCAGCTAGTAAATTATAAACGGTGATCATCCGTCCTTTATTTTACACGTATTTTTTTTATATTAGTCAATTAAGCGATAATGACCAATAGTTAGGCTAAGGCACTGAATAGCGAGTTACGATGGAAGAAAGTGCTAGCTAGTGACTATCTTCGAATGAAACTCGATAACGTGATTGCAGTAAATGAAGATTTTCGATTGAATACTTCGTTTTTACTGTATTTATTTATTGTACATAATATAACACTTTTCTACAAACAGTTTACCATGTTGCTTTTGTAGAATAAGCAACAACTAGGTACATCAATGATTTAAATTTGCAGCTTCGTTATTATTATTATCATAGATGAATAGAACCACCGGAACCGGGATAGTATTTCAATATTCATTCACCGTGCATTCATTAATGAACAGTAGATACCGCATTATAGCATATAAAAGTGAATGCCGACCATAACGCGAAAAGACCACAAAATTAATCGATGGAAAAAAAGCACACAAAAGTATTCTACCTAATGCGCGATATTATAAACCTCGACAAACATCAGACGTGGATGTGTGCTGTAATACCTGAAAAATGCAGCCATGCAGTCGTACCCTAAAGGTCTCAATTGCAACAGAGTCACCCCAAAGTGTAAATAAGGCTTCAACCATATTTATACACGTGACATAATAACCAAAATACCACGAGGAATAGAAGAATCTCATATGAAGCCTTCGTCAAGTAGTGAATCAATCCCGGCTGTGAATATTATTTAACATTAATGAAAACTTTGCATGTTATATAAATAGATTTGAGTTATGTAATCATTGAGTCATATCTCCCCTTGTGTGTACCACATTATAGCCCGGACGTACGAGCTATTTCAGGAATTGCAAACAAAAATAGGTCAGAGAAAATTACTGAACCCCTATGATAAGTCCTATGGTGGAATCGCGCGACAAAATCAACGGAAGTATGCAACATGTAAAATGGTACATAAAAATATTTTGATGCTGTAAATTATATATATCATCATCATCAGCCGGGGTCAATCCACTGCTGGATGAAGGCCTCCCCAAGCTTTCTCCAACACTCTCGGTCCTGTGTCGTTCGCTGCCGCGCATTTCCGCCGAACTTTACCAGTTCGTCAATCCAGCGGCTTTTAGGGCGACCCTGTGGCCGTTTCGTACCCCTTGGGTACCATTGGATGACGGCATTTGTCCAGCGGCCGTCCTTTCGGCGAGCAATGTGCCCCGCCCATCTCCATTTCAGCTGTTTGGCAACGTCTATTACATCGCGTACTCCTGTCTGCTTCCTAACCCATTCGTTTCTCTTACGGTCCTTTCGCGTGATGCCCAACATGCGCCTCTCCATGCCTCGCTGTATGACTCTTAGCCTTTGGACATCTCTCGTGTTGAGGGTCCACGTCTCGCAGCCATACGTGAGTACGGGTAGCCCACATTGGTTGAACATCCTACGCTTAAGACATAATGGTATTTTAATAGAATATATAGATAATATATACTGTATTAGATACTATATAGATTTATTAGATTTAATAGATAAATTATATATATACCTATATATATTTCGAGTATTTTGTAAGTGTGATCTGGGTATCTGTCATTTCTATCGAAATTTATATTTTGCATAATTATAATATCTAGTCAATGTCACGTGTGTGGGTTTTATTAAACAGATTGTTGTTTTTACGAGAAATGGATGTTGGCCACTTGCTCAACCTATTAGACCCACACTCTGACTCCAAACACAAATTGAAAATCAATATGTGTATTTTCCAGACCCAGGATTCAAACATGGGACCCACGACATTAAAAGCCGACGCGTAAGCTGCTCGGCTATCGTGGGCGTATGAGAAATACAAAATGCAAACCACATCATATTGAAATGTCCTGAAATGTATATAGAAAGGGAAGAGATGCTTAAGTTGGTCCAACCATCTATCGGACCCACCGTCGCGACAAAATTTTATTCCATTAAAAATGCAGTAGGTACTGCGGACTTAAAGATATTTTCACATAGAATGTGCGACACTTTTAAATTTGCTAGTTATATTAATATTAATATTGGGTTACTTATCCGTAATTCTCCCTCCCATGGGGCACATTTTATTAAATAAATCAATTATCACCAGTCTACGGTAACTGCTCCTGAGACATTGCCAGGCATAACAAAACTGCTGATGCTGCATGTCCGAACTTAGACCTGCGTGATACGCTCGATTAAGACCGAGTTAGGTGTGGGGTGGTTAGTTTGGTGATGGTACTTGTTGTCGCAATTGGTCGCAGATACTGATAAATCTGAGGAATTTACCTACTATTACGGCTGTTTTCACATCCAAACACACACAGACTCTTAACAGTAAGATTTTCCTATTTGTATCATTTTTCGTATCTGCATTTTTAACAGTTAAGAAGAAGTTTAGTCACAAAATTAAATTTCAACTACATTAATAAAAACTGAATGCAATTGTTAAAATACATGTTATTATTTTCATGTGAAATAAATGCCTCATTCAGTTTTTTGACTCTGCTGTAAATTTAACTATCTTGCTAGAATGACCGCGATATGTTATATAAATTTAACGCAGTATGCCCAAAGTATTCCGTTAATTTGTATATTAATTACATTTCAGGCTCTTTTTTTAAATTGCCTGTAGTATTGATTTTATTTTACCTAAATTCGCATAGGTATCATGAATTATATACAGTTTTTGACATTCCGTATGGAAATCGGGATTGTGAATTAATCGGTCTATTGTTATTGAACGATCCACAGCTAAGTGTATGTGTCGCTATTATGAAGACTGAAAGTCTGGAGTCCAGAAGTCCAAACTGAAAGTGGGTTCTGTAGGATTTTGCCAGTAAGGACAAATGAATATCAATATAATTTAAGTAATTAATACTAAGAATTCCATTGTACAAAACGATAATATAAATAATATAAAATTCTACATGATATTTCTAAGCCGATAGTTATTTTGATTGTAACACCATTATCAAGACTACAAAGATAAACAACTTGTCGACGCTTAAGTATAAAACGCACAGAATCAGACCTCATGATATATATTTCTTTCGCATACTCCCCTATTCAAGGCCTATTCAAGAATAATACTTACTTACTTGGAAACCATATTAATTTCAAATATTTAATTTACTTCTCTGCAGGCCATGGTAATAATATACTGTTTCTAAAAATCGGATATTTATTTCTAAGTGTTCTTAATTCTTGCTCATACTATGGGTCAGAAAACATATTGAAAAACAACACTGAATATTCCAAACTCGAGATTTAAACCCAGGACCCATGACATCATAAGCGAACATGTCCATTACTCGGCCACCGAGTGCGTCAAATTAATATAATTGTGTAAAAGGAATCCCCTGACAGTAAATAATACGTGTAAACCGGTAAACCCTCAAGGTCTCGATAACTGCGATCTGGTAGTCATTTTATGTGATAACTTCTTGAGATCCCAATCGACTCGGACGTGTATGTTGTACTTTGCAGTGGCGAAGGATGTAGGTATACTGTTAAGATCCGATATACATAGTGCACACTAAACTTTGTCAGTCAAACGTATTTGTTTTCATTGAATTAAGACTACAATGTGAACGAAGTGTTTGTTAGTTTTTAAAATTCAATTAAACCCTTTCTAATTCAATCCATAGTAGATAATAGAAAAAAATAACCGTTTATCTATAAAATATCTGAAATTATGCCATTAAATCATACATCATTTTAGATATGTTATATATAATAAGTAGAAGAATATTTTTTATGGTATGGTTTTGACACGACTGAATGAATTTAAAAAAAACTAACCAGCATCATCTGTAATGCACTTTTAATTCAACGAAAACAAATAAGTATGACTGAATAGGTATGCGCAATGTTTGTCGGATCGTCCATAGCACACATAAACTATTATGGTTTGGTCGAGGCAGGGTTTAATTGAATTTTAAAAACTTACCAGCACCATCTGCAACTTGTATTCTTAGTTCAATGAAAACAAATAAGTATAACTGACAAAGCTTAGTGTGCACTATTTATGTCGAATCCTAACCGCCTACCTCGACCCCTCGCCACTATTACTTTGTCAACCATTTATTCATTCAAGAAAATAAACAAATTCAAATACACCCTCGCTGATAAACATAGTGCTACATCCATAATCTCTTGGGTCACTTTGCCAGCTATAAACCATTGAAACCTTTTTCTAATAATATTTATGTTACGTAGCACACTCAGGACACAGCTTATTCAATTCACTGTATGCAGGCATTACAGCTGCAGTTAGTGCGATTGACATCGCGGTTATTAGAGGCCAGCTTAAAAATAAACATCGTTCATTTTTATTTCCCTATAGTATGGAATTTATTTATCACATCCAATTTATTGTTCTTCTTCTTTTTATACAATATCCGTTATCGGAGGACGATAATAATTCTGCCAATATTGATCAGCATTAATTTATTTCCCGGGGGAAATAATTATTCACCTGCGTTTCCGTAACTAATGCATGAATAATTTAATGAGTTCAATTTATTGACATATAAGTTTATGTAATTCACAAGAGCACATACATACTTGTTTATCTGTTATAATATTAGTAGACAGAACTGCATATTATGTCAGTGTACACAATTTTAATTCAGGAATTTCATTAAAAAAGAATGAACGAATGCCATATTAATATACATCTTAACTACAGAGTACCCTTACGTCATTAGCCAGTAAAAATCTTCTAATTTTAAGTTCTAAATTTTAAAAAAAATCAAAATAAAAACTATGCAAAATAACCACGATTCCTATTCAAAGAACTTTGCAATTTATTATTCATTTGTGTTAATATAATATACATAATATATTATGTCCTTCAATGAATTTTGGGTTGATTTTTGCAATTATTAAACGTTTTATGAGTCAAAATAATCTTACACAGATGTAGATAACATATTATTTTGTATTATAAAACGATGTTTATATCGATTTTATCGCTTGGTATGACATTAATTGTACTCAGGTTTCTAGCAATTTTACACAATACTGTGTATGAACAATTCGTTATCAAACATAAAAATAAAAAGAAAATAATCACTTAAACACAGTATTTTGTGATTCTCCCTGGGGAACGACGATTTAAATACATACAGCTTTTCTTTTTTAATCCTAATGAAGTGATGAAATCTAGCTGGATATTGGTCACCTTTAAGATAGATTAGTATTTCTTTTGTACTATATACTGAATGATGTGATGCAATAATATGTACTCCGAGTGGTGTACATGCTCATCGTCGCCTCAGATTTGATGACAAATGATTTTATTTCAACAAAGTGTTCCCTCAACCATTTATTTATTGTTGGTCCCACAACGTTATATCAGTAGCGAAGGGTGGAGGTAGGCTGTTAAGATCCGACATAAATAGTGCACACTAAACTTTGTCAGTCAAACGTATTTGTTTTCAGTGACCTAAGCTACAATGTGTAGAAAGTGTTTGTTAGTTTTTAAAATTCAATTAAACCCTGCCTAATCTAAGCCATAGCAGATAATAATTAGAAGATAAAAAGAACTTTTATATACCACGTTTTTAAATTTTCTGTTGAATCATATAAACTTGACAATTCTATTGCTATTTTGCAACAAACAAACAAATATAGAATACTGAAATGTCATTTTGATTTTTATAGTATCGCACGTATATATTATAATTTAGTTGCTAGGACCACCCCCTTAGCAACCAATAATAGTGGATTGGATTACGGATTTCTTCCGAAATAACTTTTCATACAAAACAGAGTTAAGCTTCCGTCTATCTAGTCGGAAAGTTAGTTAAAATCGATTGCGAGATTTGTACTGGATAACAACCAACGGACAAACAAGAATACGAGCAAAGAAAAACGTGGTAAATAAATAAAAATATTCGTTAATCTATAACATATCTAAAATTATGCCATTAAACCATACATAATTTTTAGATATTTTATAGATAAAAGAATATTTTTTTCTCGATTGTGGTTTGATATAGGCAGGGCTTAATTAAGTTAAAGAACCAACACTATCTGTAATATGTTTAATTAATTTAAAGAACCAACACTATCTGTAATATGTACCTATTCTTAATTCAACGAAAACAATTAAGTATGATCGAAAAAGTATACACTATTTTATCGCATCGCCCATAGCATATCAAAACTATTATGGTTTGGTTTAGGCAGGGTTTAATTGAATTTTAAAAACCAACCAGCACCATTTGCCAATAATTAAATTCTTATTTCAATAAAAACAAATAAGTATGGCTGATAAAGCTTAGTGTGCATTATTTATATCGAATCTTAACAGCTTACCTCCACCGCTCGCCACTGCGTTATACCAAACATGCATAATATATTCATACCGCGTTTTGCTACTTTTAGTTTACGCTATGATTTTTCGATAAATACAAGATTCTTATTATTATTTTACTAAATTAATAAATCGATCGAATATTTTTTTCCAATGCTGCTGTTAACATTATTTGCATTTAGAACACGTTTCAAAATTCGTTCCAAATTTGAAAAAGATGCACGCAATTCTCTTGCGATTTCTCGTAGTACTACGAGTACTAAGACAAAATTTATGATTACGATATTCTATCAAAACTGATTAAATTTTCTATTAATATACGACTTATATAACTTTATGCCAAATCCAGCTTAAGAATTATGCCATTTCTACAAATTCTCGTGACTCGCTCAGGGAAAACTTTGCATATTAAATTTAGGTAAAGTTTTTTTATTCTAAAAGAAAGATTTCATAACTTACCCCGTGGCATTAAATGTCACCCTTCCGAAACAAGGTTTTACTATTCAAAATTAAGTTTATGAAATATAATATATTATTATAATATGCACAGTATAATAATAATTATATTATTTAATTCAATCTCTTTGATTGGAAACGTGGTCTATTAATTCTGTTTTACTTGTTTTTATTCTAAATAATTACAAGATAAAAAGAACTTTTTATATACAAGATTTTTAAATTTTCTGTTGAATTATTATGCTGTAAATAAAAATCAAACAAACAAACAAATATAGAATAATGAAATGTCATTTTGACATTTCATTTTGATTTCCATAGTAACGCAAGTGTATATTAATAATTTAGTTGCTTAACCAATAATAGTCTTTTACTTTTTACGGACTTTTCTGAAATAACTTTCCATACAAAACAGAATTAACTGAAAATGAATTCACTTCTGCTTGAAGATGGCTAAAAGTATTGAAAGAATGCATTGGCATCATGTTCCGATATATTCTAAAAGTTTCAAATGTCTAGCTAGTTGGGAAGTTAGATAAAAATCGATTGCAAGATTTATACTGGACAAACAACCACAAGACAAATAAGAATACGAGCTAATAAAAACGTTGTAAAATACTATTCTATAATATTATTAAATTGGTGCTTAAAATCACAAGTTTAATGATTTTTGACGAACAGGTTAGGTTAAGTTGTAGAAAATATTACATCATTAAACCTATACAAAAATATAAACTAATTATGTTATTCTAGTTCTAGTAGAATATTATACACAAATCGATCATTTTCAATAAATTTAGTTCAAAAATGTGAGATCATAGAGGGTGGTAGGTAAAATAATTTGAAAGAATGCGGGACGTAAGGTGACATCATTTATGAACGATTACTTCGCTGAAATTATCAGATTACACTAAATAAATGTTATTACGTATCCACACTCTCGCCGAGACTACCCGAGCTAGGGTTCCAAATAGTATCAGGGTCTCGCCGAGTGGCTCGGTGAAACGTTTCGCCGGGAGTGTGGTACGGCGTTAAGTTTATTTGAAATGTTTCTTTTAATTTTTCCAAAATCGAGATATTTTACTATCTTAGGTTTTTTTATTGACAGTATTGTGATTGTGTTCATATTATCTCTATATATATAAAAATCTCGTGTCACGATGTTTGTGGTCGAACTCCTCCGAAATGGCTCGACCGATTTTTATGATTTTTTTTATGTATATTTTTTAGGTATGAGAATAGGTCAACAAGTATATTTCATACCGCTAGGTGATTAGGGTATCTCTATCTAGAAAAATTTTCTTTTATTTTTTTGACAATTTTTTTTTTGTATTTTTTTTATTATTTGGCATAAAAAAATACCTGTAACTCTAAATTTTCACTCTCCTATCCCCACCCTCCCATTTTTTAATCGCGATTATATTATTTTTGTATGAACAAATTTAACCGTCGTTCGTATTTCAAACAGAACGAAATTATTTATGTGGTTGAATGACAGATGGCGCTACGTCCGAGAAGAATTCAAGAGAAGCGTCGCGTCATTTTGACATTTCATTCGGCATATCACAACGCACTGCGTGCAAAATTTTGTACGATTTATTTTAATTTATCTATTTTTATGTGCGTGTATCAAAGTCACAATGCCAGCAAGACGCAAGGGGGGCCATTTGGGCCGTCGAACGAATAAAGCAACAAACATGCAAAATAGTAGAGCAGAAAGAACAGACGAACAAATCCAATAAGATAACAAAAATGTGCGTGTAAGCATGTCGCAATTGCGTGCATCTCAATCACAAGAGGCACGAGCTGAACAAAATCCACAACGATAATTGGAACGGAGCCAAGCGCGCCGGTTCGTAGTTAACACACGCAGAGCAAATGACCCACAACGCCAACAAGTACATCGAACATTTATATCTGCTTCGTTCCTTCGTCTCGCATTCGAGTACGAGCCAGATATTGAATATTCCGCTCATCCGAAAGTGCTGATTGGTGCTATGGACAAAGAATGTCCCCATTGTCATGCGCTCAAATTCAAACATGAGTCAGCCGGGATGTGTTGCGCATCAGGAAAAGTGCAACTACCAGAAATTGAGATACCACCAGAACCATTGAACGGCTTGCTCATCGGCACGGTTCCAGATTCAAACCTGTTCCAGAAGTCCATTCGGACATTTAATTCATGCTTCCAAATGACTTCGTTCGGAGCAACAGAAATAGTTCACAATACTGCGGCAAATGGTCAATAATTCCATTCTACGTTCAAAATCAAAGGCCAGGTATACCACAAAGTAGGCTCATTGCTGCCAATGTCAAACGAACCACATAAATTTTTACAAATCTACTTCATGGGTGGTGAGGACATCAATCATGTGGATGCACGTTGCGGCTACAATAGCCTCAATTTGCCTAATGCCAAGCGCATTGTCGGCGAACTGGACGCCCTGTTGAATGAGCACAATGAATTATTGAAATTCTTCAAAGCACACATGCACGAATTGCAAAGTGACAATCACTCTATTGTCATCAATACTGATAAAACACCAGCTGGAGAGCACGTGCGTCGATTCAATGTGCCTGTTGTTGACGACATTGCTGGAATCATGGTTGGCGACCGCACATCGACGTGAGAAATCGTGATTCGAAGAAGAAACAATAATCTGGAGTTCATCGCTGACACACACCGTTCATACGACGCTCTCCAATATCCGCTAATTTTCTGGAAGGGACAAGACGGATATTGCATAAACATTAAATAACGAGATCCTGTCACAGGTAATTCATTCATTATGAACATCATTACTCATTTTGAATTGAGAAAATGAATGGTTGATGTTTTTTTGTTTTTATCGGCGGTCATCGTCTACAGCGCTCTATTCCTCTTTCTGTCATAGATCCCATCCCCACACACTTACGATACATTCGTTATTTTTTATTTAACAACCAAAATATTCACTATAAATAATTTATATGGCAGAACAACGTTTGCCCGGTCAGCTAGTATATATATAAAAGAAATGTAACAAAGACGAAAGTCATGTTCAACTACTTTGCGGGCCAAAAAGAGATCCTCATCAATGGCACTCAGCTCGAACAGGTGAAAAGCTACATCTATCTGGGAAAAAAAGTGTCTATAGATGGATGTATATTTGATGAAATTGTTTGCAGAGTAAAGCTAGGCTGGAGTGCTTTTGGCCGCCTGAATAATATCTTCAAAGGTGACCTTCCACTGTGCCTAAAGCGCAAAGTGTTCAACCAGTGTGTGATTCCCGTGATTACATTTTACGTGTGAAACATGGACCCTAAGTAAAAGAGACATCCAGAAACTTAGAGTAGCACAACGTGGTATGGAGAGGTGCATGCTGGGCATAACGCGAAAGGACGAAAAGATGAATGAGTGGATAAGGAAGCAGGCAAGGGTTTGCGATGTAATAGAGTTTATTAAAACCCTTAAATGGAGATGGGCTGGACACATAACTCGAAGAAGAGACAATCGTTGGACAAATCTAGTCATCCAGTGGTATCCAAGAAGTACAAAATGTCCACAAGGTAGACCTAGAGGCCGCTGGATCGATGAAATGATAAAGTTCTGCGGAAGTACGTGGCAACGTAATGCACAAGACCGAGATAAGTGGAAGCAGCTTGAAGAGGCCTTCATCCAGCAGTGTAGAGATTCAGGCTGATTATGATGATGATTATAATGTCATTGCTTAAGTAGGTACAGAATTTGCAGTAACTGTATTATATTAGGTAGATTTTGCAACATCTTGTAAATTTTGCTATTATAAGTTAAAGTCATCGTTTTTTCGTTCCTCACTTCCACGGAACAGATTAATAAATATAAAATATGTAAATCCATCGCCATTGACCAAGGTTTTGAAGCAGAGTACTTTATGACGATCAGTCAATATAACTCAAATATAACAAAGCGTGCAGAGTGTCCTCAATATTGAATCTTTAATATATATTATTATCATATAGACGTTAATATCCAAATTAACACATGTTTAGTTTATGTCATATTTTTAAACACTCGATATCCAGTTGTAGGGTAAGCAAGGTCCCATTATTTCTTATTCATTGTTCACTACTTATAAATCTTTCAGTAACATCTCTCCAGCGATCTCTGCATTCCACCATCCACATAGCTGAAAACATTGGAAGCTCCGTAGCGTCCCTCAGCTGGTCAAACCACTATAAATACTTGACCTAACTCTTCCGAATGTTCACAGACGATGAGTCTGTCCAAATTGCTGTTTTTTTTCCTTCTGGCTATGCGACCAAATAACTATAGAAATCGTAAAGAAGTGTTTTTCACAATTATTTCATATAGAACCGCTTAATTTATTAATATTTTTGGAAACCTTTGCTTCCACTTCCAACACCACTCTTCATCTTCCTTTTATATTCAAATTCCCAACGATGAATATTTAAAGATAAATGTCAAATATAATCGTTTAGTATCAAACCATTGTCACTGCTGTCAGTAGGTATATATTATTTTGAAAAGTAAACTGAACGAGTTGTTTTCTTGGCGACTTTAAAATTTATTCTCATAAATTTAGCGAGTTCTCTATTTGCTTCTACAGAAATCTAATTTATCCTCACTTTGTTCGTTAAATTGATTTCTTGTTAAGGTCGCAAAGCTTAACTTGGAAATGTTTAATTAAAAATCCCGATTTTTAATTTTTTCCCTTAAAAATCTTGATTCCGTTTAATAAAAGGTGCGGTGGAGTATTTAATTATGAATTTTATTATTACTTTAAACTTGAGGTAGATTTTTTTCTTCGGATTTTTAATACATATTTTATATCTTTTGTAAATCTTTTCCCCTGTTGCATTCAAGTCATAGGCAGAGATAGACGTTTAATAGCTCAGTTATGGTTCTAAACCAGAAAAGATCGTACATCTCACCATGTTAATTTAAAAAAAATACCGCATATAATAAATATATGATAAAATTACATCGTACATAGGTTGCCGTTTATATTTCGGGAATTGGCAACACTGGTGTTGCTAGATGCAATTTGACTTCTGTATTTTGAAGTTTGGCATTTTTAACGGCAATAGTACTCAGAACGTTTTAACAAACAGACGCTTTTTATTTTTTTTAAATTCATTTGAAAAATTTATTTCGGCCAAAAATGGAATTAACTCCTGAAAATTTTCGTGCGATTATTTTTCACAACTTTCGACGTGGATTATCGTGGGAACAGTGCATTACTGAACTTAATGCATTATATAGTGATAAAGCACCATCAAAAACTATGGTATATCGCTAGTTCAGCGAATTTTATCGTGATCGTCGTTTGCTCACAGACGAGCCGCGTGAAGGTCATCCAAAATCGGTTGTTTCTCCAGAAAACATCGATGCTGTGCGTGAACTGACAATGCAAGATTGGGGCATTTCTGGGCATTAATAACACTAGCGTGTTTACGATCTTGCATGGACATTTAGACGTGAAGAAGCTATATTCGCGATCGATCTCGCATAATTTGACAATCGTACAAAAAAGGTGCGAGTCGATTAATGCAATGATATGATGGTGCTTCAAAAAACGTTTATAAGATTGTTACAGATGATTAATCTTGGATCTATACCTATGAGCCCGAAAGTAATCAGCAGTCGACCGTATGGGTCTTCCAAAATGAGCTTAAACCAACAAAAGTTGCTCGCGCTCAACCACTTCGAAGCAAATGGTCGCCTGTTTTTTTCGAAAAAACGGACCATGCTGCAATTGTGCCTTTAGAAAATCGTAGAACAGTCAATTCTAAATGGTACAGAACCATTTGTTTACCAGAAGTTTTTGGTGAAATAAGGAAAAACAACCGTCGGCGTCAAATCATCCTTCATCAAGACAATGCAAACCCTCACACATCGGCTCAAATAAGCGCCTATTTGAGTACTCAAAACATCAAATTGATGGGTCATCCACCGTACAGCTCCGACTTGGCACCAAATGATTTCTTTTTATTCCCGATAGTCAAAGATAAATTGCGTGGTCAACGATTTTCTATACCAGAAGAGGCGGTTGATACATTCAAAAAAGAATATTTTGGAGTTACCTTCTGCAAAGTGGCAAAAATGTTTTTCAGATTGGTTCAAACGCATGGAAAAGTGTATAAATCATCGTGGAGAATATTTCGGAAAACAATAAATCTGTTTTCATTGATAAAAAAATCGTTTTTGTTTGTGGTTCCCGAAATATAAACGGCTACCCTCGTATAGGTTGCCCTCGACTTTCGAACGTTCTACTTTCGCATAATTCGCTATTTCGTACATTTCCTAAAATTTATATTTTTATTGATACTACAAAAACTGTGCTCTTCCATGCGTCGCTCTTTTCTCCTCAGCTCCCCGTCACCTTCTAGGAAACGCAAAAGGGTGGTATTCAACTATATCTTTACCTACAAATTTATATAAAAAAAACACCTGATTGCTAATACACTATACCTAATACCTATATATTTTTAAGTACACTTTTTGATGTTTTTTTTACATCCCTCACTTTCTAATATTCAACATTCGAACACATTTTCAGGAACCAATTACGTGCGAAAGTCGAGGGCCACCTGTATATGATAAACCGATTTGGGTGAACAACTATGTCTATCTCTGATAAAAGTATCAATATATTATGATATTATAAGTATGATAACAAATACAAACGATTATTTAAATCATTTACTAACGACAACTTTTAAAAATTGGTAGAAATCAAATTATTGACATATTGTGTGTTACTTAAATTAGTAAGTAACATCTATCTGAATGCAATAAAAATCTATTCAACATATTTTAAATGTAAACAAAATACAGACATGATAGGCAACTATCTAACACATTAACAAAAGTCAAATAATTTAAGAAAAATATATCAACCATTGTGGTGCCATATAGACAATACACAGCATCATGAAACATCACACCCGTCCTGCTCTGGATAGCATGAAGACTTGCAGAGTCATTGACAATTTATTTTGAATATTATTATCATAAGAAAATAATCCGCGTGTTCTTAAATACAAAAATTGAAAGAGAAAAAAACAATTTATACTTCATATTGTACCTATTAGGGACTGGCGAAGCCTCTAAACAATACTGGCATATTCTATAATACTTAATACAAATGATAGATATGCAGATCTTTAAACTTTAATAATGCCAATCAAATGGATGACCAATGAATTCACAACATTTGAGAATGTAACATTTTTTATATTGGACAGACATAATTTTAAAACACCTTAGATACATAAGTACCTATTAAAACGTCAGACAAAACTTGAACCTGTATTCACTGATTTTGGAGTGATTTGGGGGACGGTAAATAATTAACGCAATTAATTATTGATATGATAAGCATTTCACGTAAAAACTACTAGTTCTAGTTAATTTCGTCATAATTAGATGGGACGCTCGATTAGTAAATCACATTGGTGCGATTTTTTCTCGTAAGTATAATATATCTGAGGTGTTTCCAAAAATGTATGCTCAATATGTCAAGTAAAATGTTGAAAATGAAAAAAAATACTAAGTAATTCCCATTATTGTGACTGTCCAAGTATGCATTTTTTCGATCACCCATCACTTACTTTCGTTTAATAGAGATACTTCACCGCTGATGTGTACGTACATATATATTATAATTGAAACATGATTTTCAATTAATTTTCAGATGCATGTTTAAATTTAATTTGACTGATGTGTGCAATGAATGACATCGACTTACATAATGAATGTTCGTTTCAGTCTGCCTAACTGAAGTTTCAACTAAATTGTGTTCAATTTCACTCGCATTCTATTATTGCATTTGTCGTCTGGCATTTCACAATTTAAATTTAGAAATCAAGTGAGAAACACATAACTTATGCATTTCTCTCCTATGTGCTCTCATTTATGTTCATTTCATATATTTAGCAACAAGCCCGCTCAGACGTCTAACGAGTTTTCTGGCGAAAATTATTAATGACAGCTTGAAGTTTAAGCTTAGGGAATTATTCCACTATCGTCACAAGTAGTCGCTTGCTAAGTAAAAGCTGTATAAGGTAAAGAATTTGAAGAACATATTCGGAAGATGGACCTTAAAATGTGGAGGAACATTCTTAGTCGATAATTCTTCAACCGCAAATTTTCGCCCAAAATTATACTTTTGCAACATCAATCATGGCTCCCGTATTTTAAACCGGACCCCAAGGTTTGAATCTTTGACGAGATCCCCAACCTATCGCTAAGGTTAAGGGCAGTGTCAATTCACATTGTTTCCCAAATGGTATTCCGCGGAACTCCTGGGTTTCATGTTAAATAAATGGTATTCCATGTATTTTTAGCGATTTTAGTATTTTTTAAATAAATTCACTTGAATTGTCGGCACTCGGCGTCATATTATGAACCACTGACCTCGATCCGAATTTGTGTTGGTAAAATAACATGCGACCCTTCGCCGTATTGGATAAATAGTGATCTTTGTTAGTCGGGAAATACACTAAAGATAATTATAAAATAAAGTTCTACTAGTGAAATAGTTCGGCGACTTTTTTATTATTAGATAAAATTTGTGATCTGTGTTTATCTGACTTAACTGGTCGACCCGCCATGCCGAGCCCCTCTTAAGCCTGGGCCCACAGGCTAGAGCCCTGTAAGTTGTTGGGACCATGACATCAATATACGAGAACCTACAAGTCATAATAAGATATCAATATAACCTAACAAACAGACAAAAAAGATTACATTGTGTGGTCAGAAACATTCAAAATTCTGATCAAAAGACAAATATTTCAAAATCACAAAGATACACTTCAATTTAATAATTATTAGTAAGTATTAGATTTAAGTTTTGATGTTATATATTTTGACATAGGTCCAAAATGCATGATAATCTTGATAGCTAAAATAAATTCATTTAGGTACTGCCAATGGTATGTGCCTTTATCCGATAATTACCGTTTATATTATTCCCATCATACGTTTTATGAAATCGCTGCAGACGTAGATCAGGGGTACACAAAGCGAGTGCTCCGCGGCCACACTTTTAATTCTAAATTAATGTGTAAAAAAAAAACAAATCCGTTATAAATAATAATAAACAATAATAAATAAATAATCACAATAATATAAATAATAACATTGCTAAAGAACGATTTTGTTTCAATACAAATAACGTCAATAAATTTAAATTTTTGTTTTAGGACACTTCCAATATTTACATTTTTGTAATGTTTTGGTAAATCCTTTACTTGTAACTTGACTTTCTATTTAAGGAGATTAAAATTATGTTTAATACTAATGCTTTTAAATGATAGAGTTAAGTAAACAATATTTTACCTTCTTATTATATTTAACTATATAATTATATGGTAACATCTCGGTTGGTATTATATACAACTTTTAATGTTTAATTATTTTTATATTTGTGACATATTGGTGTATTTTTGGTACTTAGAAACAGTAAATACCTAAGTATTTTAATGTACAAAATATCCGACACCTCCGATTCTCCAATTAATTAATGGGTAAAATTCTTAAGACGGTACTTCAGTGAAACGGCAAATAATTTTCAACTATAGGTGCGACTAAGTTTTGGACTCACTGGCAATCGGAGAGCGAACGTAGAGCTGTGAACACGTCAATTTGTTTCGTGATGGCGACGGGGGTAATTATTCGTAAATCGTGTAAAGATGACTAAAAAACGTTACCCATTTACTTGAAAAAGAAAACATGTCAATGAATATATTATTATTGTTACTAATAGAACAATAAACATAACATTAAATGGACGCATGTTGGATTTATATGACAAATTATATTTCGTTCGGCACGCGTCATTTGCACAATCCGCGCATCGCCTAGCCACGATCTTTTTAGACCATGCCTCAACTGAGGTAGCTTTAACTTAATAACGTATTAAATTATATATTTTCCCATATTTTGAACTTTGAACATAGAAGAAATTCTATGTTCAAATCTTCAAATATGTAGTCTGAAGGTGCTGAAACGAAGTCCATTTCGCAAAATACGACTAAAGTGGAAAACTATAAAACATAAATTAATCAGACGCTAAATTCAAATTTCACCAAATACCCTCAATTGGTAGGTAGTAGGTACCTACCTATTGCTTTTCTAATAACGTTTACTTGTAACTTCATATACTGTTTTCTCTGTCTAATGTTATGTTAGTATCATTCGCCACTCCTTTCTTGATCATGAATATGATCCTCTTCAAACATCAGTTGAAAACATCTGACGTAGATGATGGATTAATTGCTAGTATACCTAATCCTATTTGAGAGATATGATTCTCTTATGTCTAATGGAATTCCAATATGTTTGTAATTATCGTAAGATAACGCTAATGAAGATGGATATTGTCTCTTAATACAATTAATTGATGTATGTTTTGATAGTAATTGTCAAATTATGATTGAATAAGGGCATGTGGTGCAGTAGTGGATGGTATGACACGCTTTCAAAATGTTCGAATCCCGGGCCGGGATCAAATTCACATGCTATATGTTTCCAATGTGTGTATTATTTCAGAACATAGACACAATGGGTAGAGAGAATGACTTTGATCCAATCCTATTAAATACATATTATAAAGATATCGAAGGGTGGAACAATTTACATTGGTTTTTGGAGCTAAGGAAAAATACATTAATAATAAAGGTTTATTTGAAAAGTATTATTGACTACAATTAAAATGTCAGGGGCCCGATTTCCTAACTATCGTCTCGTTTGGCACCAGACGACATGACGTAATTGTGACGTCAGCCAATACATGCCGCCCGCTCGAGCGTGTATTGGCTGACGTCACAATTACGTCATGTCGTCTGGTGCCACACGAGACGATAGTTAGAAAATCGGGCTGCAGACATGGAATTCTCGCCATACTGTAATCTATACCATCTTCACTTTCACTAGAGATTTCCAAATACCTATTCACAAAGTTATAGACACCGAACAGATTAATACAATAGAAATGCAAAGCCAGTCGCCTTAGACCAAGTTTGATCAGACCCAACGGCAAAAAATATAGTACCTATTATCAATTACATATTTTTCGAATAGAAATCATATCGAATTCCTGTCATTCACCGATAACTAACATGAGATAGGTGTCACAATAACTATGTTGATTTCGAGTCGAATTTTAGTGTGCATTGCGCCTTAAGAATTATTGTCTTGAAAGAAAAGTGTAAGAATAAATAATTACAAGATAAAAAGAACTTTTAATATACAACTTTTTTAAATTTTCTGTTGAATTATTATGTTCAAACTTCTACTTGATATGAAGTAAATAAAAAACAAACAAACAAACAAATATATACTGAATACTGAAATGTCATTTTGATTTTCATAGTAACGCACGTTTATATTAATAATTTAGTTGCTAGGACGACCCTGTTAGCAACCAATAATAGTGGATTAGATTACGGATTTCTTCCGAAATAACTTTTCATACAAAACAGAATTAACTGAAAATGAATTCAATTTTACTTAAATATGGCTAAAAGTATTAAAAGAATGCATTGACATCGTGTTCTGATATATTCTAAAGTTTGAAATGTCTAGCTAGTCGGAAAGTTAGTTAAAAATCGATTGCAAGATTTGTGCCGGATAAACAATCACCGGACAAATAAGAATACGAGCTAATAAAAACGTTGTAAAAATACTGGATGTGTTATATCTATAAACGTAATGAACAATTATTAGTACTAGATAGATAAAAATCGTATGAATAATTTAATAAATTACTAGGAGCATCGCAAGTCAAGTGCATCAAGTTCCAAAATCTATACTCGTTATTAAAACTGGTACCTATTCGTTGCTTTGTAGCAAATCCCTACAAAGATGCATCAAAATTTATTTGCCTTTTGTGTTTCACGGCGTTTTAATCATTCCGGCCTACCGATAATTGATTATCCGCTTCAAAGCTTTCAGTTATGTGGTCCACTCGGATGACGCTCTTCTAAAATAGGGGTCACCACGAACTAGATTATACGCGGATTAATTTAACAATAATTTCGCTCATTCATCATCGGTACTATCACCCAATCTGGACATTGGTCGCCTCCAGAGAAATGTTTACTCCTTTCTGTCTTTAATTAAAATTGACAGTATATATAGCTCGAAGGAAAGACAATCTTTGTATAAATTTAATCATAATATTCGTACCTAAAAAAGCTTTTTTGAAAGGACATAGCGATGCAATGCAGATGATTAAAAAGTGAAGAATCAATTTGAAGAGCTTTTTATACAGTTGTGGTAATAATAAATTTCATAACAAAGATGACACATCAATATAGGGAAGAAAAGTATCAATATCAGATACCAAATACCAAAGTGTCGAAGATATGAAAACATGTAGGTATCGGATGAAAGCTCCCTAGTTCATTGCTGGTATGTATACTTACCGAATTTTATGAGTTCGTCGATCTATCAAGTTTTAGGGCATTCCCTGGGTCATTTATTTCGGGATTTCTCGAAATGATAAATTTTGAATTCTTGAGATACGTGATTTCCGGAAAAGAATTCAAAAAAATATAATTTTTTTATGAATGTAAGAAGACAAACAAAAATAAAAGTAGAAAACAAAAATAATTCAAAAGATTACTTATTAAAATAGAATTTCAAAAAACACAGACTGTCAATCGCGTATGCTTTTGAGACACAAAATTCCTTTATATTGAAAAATTGCGCTCATTTTGAGTCGAAGTTGGCTTAATTGTGTTAAATGCCCCGATCAGTCTTTGAACGTTTAATGTTTTCTGTCTACTTTTCTCATATAGAAAAATTATTTTTTTTTCAATTTATATTTGATAATAAAAAATCCCGAATCCCAAGAAAAGATTCTCGAGATCCGGGATTTCCCGAAATGTAAAAAATTTCAATTCTCGAGATTCGGGATTGAAAATCTAGAAAATTTCTCGAGAATTCCCGTCGGGAAATTCCCGAAACCCAACTCTACCCTTGTGTACCGCTGTATGATGGAATTTGTCCGGCGAAGTATTAGCCAGGATTGATATTATCAAAAAAAAAATCGATATTATTTTATGAAATCCCTACTTCCATATTAAATCATGTAGCTCGTCATGTGTAACATAATATATATTGCTACTCTACGTTGCATGTACTTATAACAGCGATCAGTGCCAAAGCCAATCAGTTGGGGGAGCTAAACGAATAGTCATCGAAAAATAACAAGATACACTTGAACAGGATACTTGTGTTATATATAGTAATCATTGACGTCCCTAGACAAAATGCCGCCACTGGGAAGCGCCATAATACCGCCCTATTTTGTATACAATATTTTTTATTATCTGTGCTCATGACGTTTCTGGTCACCAAGGAAGTCGTAGGGCAACGGAAGTAAACTAGACATCGCGAACCCGACAAAAAAATTACAGTCCTGTTAAACTTTCGTGTTAATTAATACATTTTGTTTCTAACCAGTGAGCAGAATTTTATAAATGAAAGATATTTTCATTATTAAGTACTCAGTTGAGGTAGCTATGTCTATATGTATCAAATGATTCTCCTCGATTTGCCGCCCTTAGAGTAACTGCCGCCCCTAAGCGACGCTCAATCTGCCTACCCACACGGGACTTCATTGATAGTAATACGCGGCAATTCATGCATGATCGGGACCATAACTTAATAACAATCTTAAATTGTTCCTGAAACGTCTCTACTACCATCTATCTGACGTAAGATTTCTCTACTAACATAGCCACAATCCAATCATTATAGACTATATCCAACATCTCTTATATCTTCTGACGGTCATGTTCCTTTATATTATATTACAGAGAAAACTTAAGGATGATTATCGTAATAAAATTATTTCTGTATAAGTCAATGCAATTGTTAAACAATCACTTGGAATCCAATCTTTGCCACAGTAAGGAAGTAATAGTTGAATGCAAGAGTCTATACCCACACTGATATCAAAAGATAACTCCGTAATACTTCTAGTAGTGTAAGAAACAATGTAAAATAACTTTCGTCCCAATTTTAAAACCTTACGTAGAGTCGTTCTACTCTGTTTGAAAGCTCCGCTTGGAAAATATCGAGCGGGGTTTGAGCTTTCCGCGCCGGCCGTTGGTCGCTGGACGTCGCCAGTCGTCTGAAACGAGAGAGTTTTAACCCTACGGTTAAACTGATTTCAAAAGCTCTCTACTAGTTGAATTTATTTTCATATACATACACTTATAAAATAACATTATTGTATAGTAACTATATGTTTATTTTCAGATTTAATTAAAGTTTTAATACCGCCAGGTTGACTTAAATTCTATATATTATTGAAAATTGTTTGATTTTTACCCAATTTTACGATGTTGAACAGTTTCAAGTACTATACATAACTATATATATATATATATATATATATATGTATTTTTGTGGATAATAATATTATATACATCCAAAATTAATATACTGGGAAGCTAAGATTTATTTATTTATTTGAAAAAGACACGTTGAGTACATAACAAATTATTAATTCAGGACGTTCACAACATGACATTTAGAATAAAAATTACAAGTAATCAGTTAAAGAAAAAACAAGATGAAGAAAAAAAAGAAAGTAAAAATAGTTTTATACAAAAGAAATAAAATAAAAAAAACAACAATAATTCAAAAAATACAAATTAAACAATAAAATAGAATTTAAAAAACAGAATATATAATGGATCGCCAAAAATATCTACATCTCTAGGGAGTGCATTGACCAGCCGCACAGATGTATTGGTATGACCTGGGAAGACGACTGGTGATACTCAGGGATTCTTGGAAGTGCAGGGTGGTGTCCATATGTTACAATTTTAGGATCAGACATATACTAAGAAGTACAATACATCTTAATATTAAAAAAAAACACGTAACGTCATTTATTGGCATAAGGGAACCTCCAAACATGTCAGCGTCTCTAGCCTCCTCGTAGTTAAAATCCACTTTTTTGACACTTTCCAAAGTTATGAATTTTCAACGAAATGTGTTTTGTGATATTTTTAAATCTTTTGAATTATCCAGTTCTGAATGAAACTAATTTAATAATAAAAAAAAGAATGCTAATATAATATGATTTAATTTTAAATTTTATTACGCAACCGAAGCCTCAAACCAATTCATAAATTGTAGCAGATGTTTAGACACTGCCAAAATTTTGAGAGGAAATTTAATCGTTAGGTTGGTACCTAGTATATAAATTACGTGATGAGAGATTTATCCCAGGTTTATGTATATTTATATTTCTCATGAAAAATAAAAAAAACGTGTATTTTAGATGTTATGCATGGAAAGAATAATGCTAAATAATCGTTACACGTTAAGAATGGAGCGTACAATAACTTTTAAACCTCTAGTTAAAGGTTCAAAGATTACATTGATTTCCAATGAGTTTGGAAGACAACAATGAGGAGCCATTTAATTATTTTAGTATTATAGCACTTTATGATAGGTCTTGAATTCATCGACACAGGCAAATTAATCTTTTTAAGTTGGCGCATTGAAACACGCCGCTATCTTTGGAATCTATTTTGTCGTATAAATATTATCTGTATCCGATGTTCCTTGTTAGTATCTATCCAAATATTATGTATCTATATAGAAGTCTGAAACACAAACGGATATTCTGCATAGTTTCAATATCAAAACAATATTTTGAAGTCAAATTTTGACATGACATATGAACAAAAGAAGTGAAAATAATAAACTGAAAACATAGTTATTACACACACATCAATGTTCGATCCTAAGAGGATCATTATTATGTGCTTTCACAGAACGGAAGTTGTATTTACAGATTTTCGTTTTTAAAATAAATATATATTAGCCACTTACACGCATTAAAAAACAACAATTTTGTCAGACATTAAAAGCCAATACGTTACCGCTTGGCTAACGTAGATTATTAATACGTGAATATTATGTTTTATCATTGCTCTTTATAATAATTAGGAACACTTTGCAAAGCATGACCATTTGGATCACTTCATTAATAATTATTAGTTGCGGGAATAATACGTTTTAATACGCAAGACATTTTCTTTGATGGGATCAGGTACCAACTTTATAGAGGGGCTTTTCTCTCCTTTTACGTAGGGCGTATTTTTCCTGAATTCCTAAAGTTCCTATTAATTATTAAGAATTTAAATATTTTTCGTACATTCTTGGATGAGCTTTCCACTTAAGTTAAGAATAATTTGACTAAAGCTACTTTTACATCAGATGTAATCTGATGTGTTTTGGTTTGGAACAAGTCGATCGTGTTTCATGTTGGAATTTTTCGTATTATTTATAGACTAATTAATAAAACCGTAATATTCATTCGTTATATCTTGGCACTATCCATGCATTTAATAATTTATTAATAATTATGGAATTCACTGATTGAGTGCGTCTGAAAATTATCTTGAAAGAAAAATTGCAAATCTTGCAGTATAAGACGCGGACGATAAAAGCTAATTTAAACTTTTAAGTTGTCTTTTTCAGTGCAAACTTTTGTGGCGAACGATATACGTTATGGTTACATATAATTTTACGTAAAACATTTCACCGTGGCACAGTTTGCCGTGAGCTATCTTATAGGAAAGAGATGACCTTATAATATACGGTATGCAATTTTATTAGATTCAATATGAACATTAATTCATGAATCCATGAATAAAACCTAACCTACCAAATAATCCAGTACATCGCCTATTTTCAAAATGTGTTTGCTGCTGGCTTCCTGTAAAGTGTAAACTGACAAGAACCATGTTTATTTAGACATTAATTGTATATCAGTCATGGCCCCCACAAGGGGGGGGGGCTGACAGGGCTCTAGCCTGGAGGCCCGGGCTTAGGAGGGGCCCAACGTGGCAGGTCAACCAGTTAAGTGAGATAAACACACCACAAGTTTGGTCTAATAGTAAAAAAGTAGCCTGCGGCGCTATTGCAATAATAGAATTTTATCATATAATTACTTTTAGTGTGTTTCCTGTATAATAAAAATGACTATTTATCCAACATGGCGAAATGTCGGATGGTACTTGTCTATCACAAAATGGGGTCGCGATCAGTGCTTCATAATATAAGTGTCGACAATTATTCAAGCGGTTTTATTTAAAAATACCAAAAAATCGATAAAAATACACGGAATTCGCTTTATTTTACACAGAACCCTGGAGTTCCGCGGAATATCATTGAGAAAATACTACTGTAGAACATTACACTGCCCTTAACCTTAGTGATAGGCTGGGGGGCCCGCCAAACATCGTGGCCTGGGAACCACTTCATGATGTTGGGGCCATGATTTCAGTACCTACTATACGACCCAAAGAGGTTGGATGTTCTTGAATATACGACTATTATATTTCCGACACAACATTTCACGGTGAAGTGTGATACAACGAACTGCATACGTACAAGTTTGCGGACACGATACGTCACGCCGTTAATGAAAAACAATTTTGACGAATTTCAAAATATTATTTATCATGTAAAAAAGTAATCAATATATTATACATTATCGAATCTACTTTGATTCATATCGTATATGTTGTTAAATTATCAACCCATATAAGAAGAATTTACATACTAAATCAGGGTTGATACCGACAGAATGATACATTATTCCGAGTAGACGATCTCTTCTACAGCTTTCGTAATTGATTGTAGGAGAGTTTCAATTTAACTGCAACGGGTTTCACCTCACGCACAACTACTAAAGCACCGTGGACAGGCTGATCACTAAAGGTGGGTATATCGGAGGAATAAATAGTAGTACTTTTTTTAAATACCTACTCAGTATGAAGGTATATTAACGGAAGCTTTGTATTTTGAAGCTTTATTTTAAATAACATTATATAATTTAGAAAAACACTTTCTGAGAGAGTATATTATCACCAATAGAAAAAATCTTTTTTGAAAAAAGTAAGCGAAGAAAAAAGTGATTTCGAAGAGCGCTGATGAGTAGGTATTAAAATGACCAATAGTTAAAATTTGTCGCTATTAGTATGTCACACCGTAGCATATTGGATAAATGCGACGATTGGGGCGTTTACCCGTGGAGATGCAGGGTTCGATTCCCGGCCGGGTTGCTTACTTTTTTCAAAAAAGATTTTTTCTATTGGTGATAATATACTCTCTCAGAAAGTGTTTTTCTAAATTATATAATGTTCAATAATCAGAATGATATATTCTCAAATCTTGTGAATTATTCGTTTGAATAAAAGAAATAATTAATTATTTATCTTAAATAGTTTAAGTATAAATAACCAAAGAAGCTTCTTATATGCATATATAGCTTTTATAACGTAATAATTGGGATATTGCGGGTCGACTTCTAAGTTAAACATGCCTAGACAGCTATTTTAACATTCTGTGAAAGAAGTGTTATTCTCAAAATATCCATCATCTCCTTATATTATTATCATTATAATTAATTCAATTAGTAACAATAGTTAATTTGCAATAATGTTTCTTTTTATTTAATATTGTAAATAATGACATTATGCATAATGTATCTTTTATCACTTATATTATGTAAAATATATGTTTATAGGCAAATATAATAGTCAATTATGACCATTTTACGCCATAATTAGTAAGTACCAGGGAACTCAGAAATAATGGGAAATTAAATACATAACGGGTAAGAGCGGAATGCACAATCTAAGATTTCGTTCCTAAGGATAAGTCGCCGAAAAGGATGACTTAACTATAGACAATCCTGAGTATAGAGTTAAGGAATCCTTTACCATAGACTACTTTTGTTATGAACACGCCCCCTTCTGTATTACCATTTACCACTGACAGCTGCTGTCAAAATAAATTCGCATGTCTATAACACAGTCCATACACTCAAATTCATTTGACAATGTATCTCAATATGGATATTGATAGTGTTAATTCGTTTGGCATGTACTTGCAGAATATTATTTTATTTTTATACGCCAGCCCGCAGAAATACAAAATACCAGATGAAGAATGACACTTGATGCTAGTGTTACCATGTTAAAAAAAAACTTGTGGTGCCTGTGGAATCACGTATAATGACTTATAACGGAAACATAAGAGTATTATAATTAAATATTAATATGTATTTATAGTTATTGCATTTATAAAATGCAGTTGTCATATTTTTGTCATCGTTTAACGATTATAAAATAATTTACCTAATTTACCTAACGAGAATTTTTAAATATGGTATTATTTTCAATAAAAATGATCTTAACTAAGGACAGTGTTTCTGCATAGTGTTTTCTGCCAAGGAAATTTTAGTTATGACAAATTATGCATTCCGCTCTAAGGCGATAGCAGGTAGCCGACTCGAGTAAGGAAGAATCCGTGTAAAACTTACACAAGTGTCAAGAATACGTTTTACGTCGAATACTGAAAACTGCTCTCAGTTTATGTATTTACGCTCATTTAATGTTGGTGTATTACACTCACTATTGCACGTGCATAATGCGTGCTTCATTTTCGTAGGACACTCACACATTCAAAACCCGGCATCAACATGCGGCGTATTGAATATAGCCTATCGGTATTCTATTTATTATCTGTTCTGTGACAAGTACCTACTATTTCTCCCATTTTTGTACGTGATAAAAATAATAACATTTTTATTTCCTCATCCAGACAATATTTTAAATAATTAATTTAGCATGTTGGAATTTATTCAGTAGTATGTATATTAAGTATTTAGGTACTGATTTTAAAATATAATACTAATTTTGCTACTAAGTAAAGCATATGGACTCACCTCTTCAGAGTGGCAATTGTCTTAAAATACCTTTTACGAGAAATAGTTTTTAGCCATTTTTTCAATCTAATGGAATCTTACTCCATTAAATAAACAATTCGTATTATTTTTACTACAATAATAATAAAAATAAGACTATCCTACTGTCAATTCAAAATACATAACACTAAACTCAAATTACTCCATTTAAGTGGCAAAAATGTCTGAAATAATATTGATACATTATGACAGGTAAACAATAATCTTTCACTTGCCAAAAAGACCACTATAATCATATTATATTACTATTTCCGTGGTCAGTCGTTAGCGCACGTGTCTAGCGCTAATACGTGTCATTGTAGCGCTGTTCACTTCTCTCTTGAGTTGTTCGAACGTGATTTACAATACCATTCGGTTGGCCAACATGGCGGCCTACAACACCAGGGTTGCCATTTAACACCACAACCCCCTAACTAACATAAGATTATGTTGCCAATTAACATAAATAATCATAGAAATAATCTGTTTTATGGTTTAACGGGCGATATTATTATAAAAAAAATAGTTATAAGTAATTCTTTTTTATAGGCAATGGCTCAAATAGACTCTATGACAATCGGTCATATAAATGCCGAAAAACCCGTTTTCTATGTTGGCGTCCTGTGTCACAAGGTGTTACAGAGTGTAGATACGATGTCATAGCTGTCATACAATATGTATATATTATGTCGGAATGGCATAGATATGATTATAGAAACTAAATCGCTCTTAGCATAATAAGCTATATTATATAATATGCCAGATCGTCATTGTGTCTGTTTCAACCTTAATAGCAATCCTCGTATGTATGTCATTAAATATTTGGTCGTTTGCGGATGAATTTTAAAAGTGAAGGAGGGAAATATTATTGTTCAGGACGGGCAGTATTAGTGTGGATAAAGAATATTATGGTTAATGCAGAACCAAACTGGTTTATTTAAATTACTAATATAATAAAAATTATTTAAGTTTGTATTTCAAATTCAATTAAAACAGTCAGTCGAATCAACATATTGTTCAATAATTAAAATCATAACTTTACGCACATCAATCCGATAGTGTTAAAAAATTGGCGACAGGATAATGATGTTGAAATAATCTTTCGTTGTTTGACTGACTAGTTTTTATCATCTTCTCATAAATTTTGTTATTATAACAATACAGCAAAGCACAACATACAACTATCAGCCAAACATCATAAAAGTTCCTACATTTGTATAAACCGTCCTTACTAAATTCAGTATCATCTCTCGGTATCTAAAGCGTTTCTTTTGTGTCATTTTCGTTATTGGACGTCGGTGATTAGTTTTCTCATTTTCTCTCCGTCCTTCGCTGTATATGAATGGAGTACTGAGCTCAAACCAGTCTCTGAGGTTATTGAGCCGAGGCGTTCTTCTTCTACCAAGGCCTCGCTTACAGGAGATCTTCCTTTGAATGATAAGATCCAGAAGCTGATATCGTTTGGGATGCTGCATGATATGGTCAAAGTATGCCAACTTTATTGTTTTTATTTTTTCACCCTGAACATTCGTATCTTTGTCTTTCCAGTTGATACGGAACATGCGCCTGTACATCCACATTACGAAAGCTTTAAGTTTTCTGAGTGCTTTTCCTGTGAATGTCGACACCTACTGTACGACAACACTAATTCGGTGTAGTCGCATATAGTCTTCTCTCACTTCTCAGTGACGCACCTGTCATGGAGGCAACGCGTGCTAGAGGCGTATTTAAATAATGTATTGGCTCTCTTTTTAGATGCGACTCTTTTTCTTCTTAGCAATAAATCAAAAGTTTACTTATACTAATTACAACGTTTTTCTTAGCTCGTATTCTTATTTGTCCAGTGGTTCTTTGTCTGGTACAAATCTTGCAATCGATTTTTAACTAACTTCCCGACTAGCTAGACATTTGAAACTTTTGGAATATATCAGAACACAATCCAAATGCATTTTTTTTAATACTTTAAGCCATCTTCAAGTAGAATTGAATTCATTTTCAGTTAATTCTGTTATGATTATTTTGATTTTCAGTTAATTATTAATATATACGTGCGTTACTATGGAAATTAATATGAATGTCGAAATAACATTTCAGTTTTATTTCTATCGAGTACAAATTGTTTTGATCGCTTAAGCTAGTCAAGTCAAGTTTGTATAATTCAACATAAAATGTAAAAACGTTGTATATAAAAAGTTCTTTTTATCTTGTAATTATTCTAACACCACTTTTGATCGTTTAGACACATTTTTATTATAAAAAGCTTTAAATTACATAAATTGATATATCCGTACACCACGGGAGCGTAAAATAAAATGATAAATTTGGGGGCGTTCCTCATTTGAAAACGGAAGTGTGATTAGCTGCACTGGAAGAGATTGTTAGTTCACAGTTTTAACACGTGGACAACAAGTTCTTGTTCAACTAATACACTCCATAATGTGTCCCTACTATAGGTTAAAAGTGATACAAAAAATAAATTTATCAAAACTTGATAATATATATGCGAGTGGGTTAATATAATTGTCAATTATGATTTTGAATTCGTAAAAAAACTACAATAATACTATTTTAAATGGAGAAACAATTCACGAGGGAACTGGTAGTAAATATATTTATCTTATTTTATTTTAGATGTTTCCTTCCAAATTCATTATCTCAAATTTAATATAATGATACATAGTATCATGATTTTTGATCTGTTAAAAATCTTGTACAAAACCAACCTAAGGGAATTCTTAAAACCTAAGACGTTTCCAGACACTTAAAAAAGAGGTACCGTCCGCAAAAGGGTGGATGTAATAGAGCAACCCTTTACCTTTGCTATTATTTGCCATGGCTAGCGTTATTTGACGTCAGACCAAATCGATAATGGCACGAACATCAAAAATGTTCACGAGATAAACGGCTATTGGAGTTAGCAGTACGTATCCCATTTTGGAAGCACGTCCCATAATTTTATTTTATGTCTTCATAAAAAATATTATTGGCATTTATTATTTATTACACCGCACCAATTCCGGCACCACGATCTTACGGCATCGTGTTTAACATTTGGATTAAGGTGACGCATCAGTGAAACGCCAAATAATTTTCAACTGTACGCGCGACGAAATTTTGGACTCGCTGCCATTCACTGAGAGAATGTTGACCCGGGAACACGTCACTTTGCTGCGTGATGGCGACGGGTCAATTAATTCTAAAATCGTGTAAAGATGACTAAAAACGTTACCCATTTACTTTAAAAAGAAAACATGTCAATGAATATATTATTATTGTTACTAATAGAACAATAAACAGAACATAAAATGGACGTATGTTGGATTTATATGACAATTAATATTTCGTTTGACAGGCGTCATTTTCACCCGCCACCCGCAATCCGCGCATCGCCTAGCGACGATCTTTTTAGACCGTGCCTCAACTAATGCATGGCCTTAAGCCTATCGATCTATAGCACATTGAAATATTCAGTGGTAGTTTTCTGCGAAGTAGATGGGGCAGTCACTTCATCAGAAACCTTCAGATAAAGGATGAAATTGACCCTGATTATTATGAAATTATATAAAATAAGTACTTCAAGTATTATTGTAAGATAAATGCTCTCAAGATCCATAACGAGATATATTTTTATTATTTAAATCAGAAAGTTTATGCCAAAAAATATAATAGAACAATAATTATCGATTTTATGACAAAATTTAAATGTTTTCGGTGTCTGAAACTTTAGGCTTATCAACATCATGCCATATGCGTTATTTATAAGCTAAATTACATATTTAAAAAAATGTTCGATCTGGCAATAAAAGCTTTAACTTGACAACGTTTTACAATTGTTTTAATCGAGTGAGGGCGCTTTATGTATTTAATTCAGAATATTTTCTAAAACTTCAATTAAAAATTTTAGTATTTAGCTTAAAGCTTTAAAGTATTGTTAATCATTATTTAGCTAGTTTCATTTATTATATACTATTTTTTATCCAAATTACACAAGATTTATGATTTTATTGAATATATATCATATTTTCTAATAACACCTCAGAAACATACCCTTAGAATAAAAATATTCAGTGGTTATTGGTTCAAATTGCATTATATGCAAAAGGTATATTTCTGAGGTGTTGCAAAAAAACTGTATGTACCTATAGTTTATTTTATAGTTGTTTTTAAATAATTGTGATTTCAGTTC
This sequence comes from Rhyacophila brunnea, assembly GCF_057557595.1. Lineage (NCBI taxonomy): Eukaryota > Metazoa > Arthropoda > Insecta > Trichoptera > Rhyacophilidae > Rhyacophila > Rhyacophila brunnea. The sequence continues at coordinate 17,462,170 of NW_028232796.1, read as the reverse complement.
CAATTTAAGTCGGTAGAGAACTTATTATGGTTAGTCTATAGGTAGGTATTTACAATATTATATTTTTTTAGCTGTTGTAATAATTATTATTATAATAAATAAAGAAAATGTTATATACTTACCTGCTTATTCTATTTTTAGTTGCTTTTTGTATTTGTATTCCTTTCCCCAACCCAATTGTATTCTCTGGTATAATTTTGACAAAATATATTAAATATATACCTGTGTATCTATATAAATAAACTAAAATATTCATGATTTAGAATAACCTCAGAAACATAAGTACATACCTATTTAAAAAAATATATAAAAATATAATTAATGGACTTGAACCCACATATATCTCTGTCTATGTAATGAGATTTACTGATTAAGCTACCGAAATATATTTATGATTTTGAAGTGTTATTTCGCATTCAGTTACTTAGGCGAAAATCTTTTTTCCGAATTTTAAATCGAGATATTGGTCATCGAGCGTAGTCTGTCGGCTTATAATAAATTTATATAGTGTTTATTTCAACGTGTATTTAGACCCAGACTAAGGACCAGTGGCTAAGGGTGGAAGTAGGTTATTAAGATCCGCCATAAATAGTTAGTTCACTGTAAACTTTGTCAGTCATACGTTTTCGTTTTCAATGAAATAATAATATAATTTACAGATGGTGTTGGTTAGTTTTTTAAATTCAATTACACCCGGCAAAACCAAGCCATAAAAGATAATAGTCAAAAAATACTCGTATTTCTATGAAATATCTAAAATAATGCAATTTAATCGTATATATCTTTAGATATTTTATAGAAAGAATAATATTTTTATCTATTACAGTTTGGATGAGGCAGGGCTTAATGAATTTAAAAAAAAATGAACCAACAATATACGTAATATGTATTTTTAATCCAACGAAAACAAATAATTTGAATGAAAAAATGTGCACAATTTTGTCGTATCGCTCAAAATATACCAAAACTATTATCGTTTGTTTTGGGCAGGGTTGAATTGATTTTTAATTACTAACCGATACCATCTGTAAATTGTAGTCTTAGTACAATAAAAACAAATATGTATGACTACCAAAGTTTAATGTGCACTATTTATGGCAAATCTTAACAGCCTACCTCCACCCTTCATCACTGCTATGGATCTAATATGTTAAGCAAGTGGCTAAGATCCATTTCTTGTAAATACAAAATATCTGTTGATAAAACCTCTACTCTGTAGGGGCCAATATGATCTTCTTAGGATCGAATAAAATAACAAGATATTTAAACCATTTCCGGATCTTTTCAAATGTGTCATTGGATAAAAAAAAATATAAAATGATTTTTTTTATTCCATACTATATAATATTATAATACAACTAGATAACTTACATTTTGGAATTACTGAGTCATTTATTTTAAACTTAGTACCTACATATAGTTGCACGAAGTGTCTGGATTTAAATAATAATAATTCTGTTTGTGAAATATTCAGTTATAATGTATGCATATATATAATGATTTAGTAATATTCTGAAAAGGGCAGATTCAGAGGTACCTTCTAGTGTTGTGACGACATCTTCAGAAATTACTTCACTGTAATATATTTTATTAATCAATGAATGATTGAAATATATAATGCATTGTTTAAACCTAACCAAATCTCGTATAATATAAAAGTAAAATACCTACAGAATATTATTAGAAATTATTTGGGTTCACGTCCACGATGTCCGAGCGGTAACGTATCGGCTTATAATGTAGTGGGTCGCGGGTTCGAATCCCGGGTCTGATAAAATTCACATGTTATTGTTCAACGTATTTCAGGTTATGTACTTGATATGTTTAGCAAGTGGCCAACATCAATTTGTCTTAAAAAAAACAAAACTTTATTAATTTTTCAGTCTGCCCATAATATTATGATCCTCTTAAGATCGAACATGGTGATATGTTACTGAATGTAATAAAATTGTATCGATTAATTACCATTTACACATATTTAATCTAATTTAATAATATAATATCTGTCAAAAATAGTAAAATAAATAATATATTTAGTCAGAATTTACGAGAAACGTGAAGTCAAAATATTAAAAGTCTTGTTTCCAAATAAACTTTCTTTTGTCTAGATATTAATAAAAATATGCTGAACTATTCATTCCAAAATCGAATCTATGTTTTATTCAAAATAAGAAGACACGCGTTCACAATTCAACTTATTTTGCCGCGCCGGAAAAATAATATTTGTATACGAAAAAAAAATATTCCTGTGTTATAGTGAAACAATATAAATGTTAATTTCTGTCGGGTGGCACGACATCTGACAAACTCCAATATTAACATCTGGTATTGTAGAATAGAAACAAAATTGAACGTAAAAATACAATATACCTATTATTTTCTATAATTTTTCATCATTTTTATAAAGACATTTTTCTCATCTTCGAATAGGTAATCAATGGAAATTGTATTACTATCAATATAAATTGATTAGACTCATACTTATACGTTTTTCCTTAATATAATATGTTATGTTGCGTGTTGCTTGTTCCTGAATTAATATGTATAACACTTTAGTTTTTCTACACATATCCTTATTCTGGTATAACTTATTACGACTTCATAAGTTAAATTCAATAAATAAAGAGTTATATTGCCAAATTAATACCATTTGCTGAGGGTACTTTCTGAATTAGGTTTTAATCAATTATAGTTATAATATGCTCGTCCATTGGAATCTGAATTAGATACCCAGATTTTGTCGTTTGTCATCTTAATGCTCTATGTCAGGAATCGGGGGAAACCAGATGGATATGTATATATTTGTTTACAACGATATTACCTATTCGAGTTGAAAGTGAAAATTTCTTTGTCTGTAATTAATCTCAATGGGTATTTAAATTAAAAATAATTTATTAAATCTTTTTGTATATAATATAATACTCACAGCCATTAGTGTAATAAGTATCTAAATAAATTAACGTTAATTAAAAATTAAAAAATATTACACTGTGGACAAATTTAATTAAAATCTTATTATGGAACTAAATAGTGTCATTGAGAACATTCTCACTTCAGGTTTTGGAGAAATAGTGTTGTTTTATTTTTAGAACAACATTAAAATGTATGCTTTTAGATGTCGAAGAAATTTTTATACTGTCTTCGGGGTTCAATCGATCTATAAAATTTGTTTTTAAGTTTATGACAGTAAAAAAAACTTATTGGCAAAGACAGCTCATTAAGTGCACTTTTGCAATTATTAGCAGCTCTTGCCATTAGAAAAGTTACAGATCTGCTTTGTATTGCAATTCAATTCGTGCCTCATTCTTGGAACCATATTTAATAAATGTCTCTGCTACTCCTTAAAGTTCTTCTGGTACATCAGCAGTTTCACAGATCAAGGGATTTGACCCAATTGGCAGTAGGTATTTGAATCAATATCTGAATTTATTTATTTATCTAACCTTCATTAAATTCAAAATTTTCATTTTTACCTCAATTGGGTTAATGTACTCAAAATTCCCAACCATCTCTCTATGTATACATAAAATATGTATGAGTCAGTTATATAATATAATATATCGTAGGTAGATTGTATTATATTCAAAGAGCATTTTAATAATATATTTGAGTCGCCTAGAGTCATAACTCACATTTTGCAATTTTGTCATTTTTGAGTTAAATATACCAAGTGATTCTAAAGGAATTAATCTATATAAAGAAAAATTGTTGGCTATCAAAAGTCACTTTACACTATGTGAAAATTATTGACAGAGTTGACTGTGGTGTCATAACTCACATTTTCATGAATAATGTGAGTTCTGTCACCAATGCCTTTCTAACCAATCAGGAAGCTCAATTTCTCATAGTGCGCTGTGTCTCTGCAGCCTTAGGAGTAATATATAGGTATATTGTAAAAAAAAATATCTAAATCGACTGAGTGATTCATTAATATTCAAGGAAGTTCAATACTTTTCTTCTAATAACTGTGTTCTGGTGTTGTTTTGCGATTATCTCAAAACTCGATTTTTTATAATAAATGTGAGTTATGACTCTATAGTCTAGGCAACTCATTTGATGAACACAGCCTCCTATAGTATAGTGCTACAAAACTTACATCTGCAACCTTTCTTGGGAGACTTTCTTTTCCTATCATCCACCAACCTGATTGAAAGAAATCTGTGTGGATTGTAAATTCACTGGTAATTCTAAAGACTCTTGAATGTTTTATCTGATGTGATATTGTGTTCACGTGTATGGTTCAGTATACAATTAAAAATATATGTGTTATCTGACTCATAAAGAAATTTTATTGTTAATATACAATTTGGATTGTACGAGTTTTTCTTGTGAAAATGGGGTGAATATTGTAGTAATCTGATGTTCCTGGGTGCATCACACGAAGATGGTTTTTCTACCACCTATCAAGATAATACCAATGAAGTTCTACCTCTGAACTGTATAATTGTTGGTTCAATAATATGTGAGGTATATTAAGATTATTGACTAGCTTATGGTTATATTTTGATGAATGAAATTGGTATCGTATTGTTTCTGTAAATATATTTTTTAATAAATGAAAAATGAAAACTACATAATGTTGGGAGCAGAAATTCATGTAATTCCAGACACAAAATTTAAATGCTCGTGATCTATTATTTTTATAACGTTTTCAAATAATATAAGTACATTTAGGTTTTACATTATAATATTTTTTTCGTACGCAACACTAGTACGATGATTTTTTTAAAGGAAAAAAATATAATATAATACTCAGAATTCATCTAGATTGCATGACATTTTTTACTACGCAAATGTGATGAAGATATTAGAAGCAAAGTCAACAAAGTCCCATTATAGATACTGTTTTTCGTAAAGTGATAAAAACTTTCTAAGTAACTGATATTATGTTTTCTAACTACGATAAATTATTAGCTTTAATAATTCCTACATAGAAGTTTCAAACTTGTTTACTCACTGATTTCATCTTTTAACGGAATGAATATTAAAATAAATCATTATTTTAATGATTCAGTATTCTGGCTTTACGTCTTACTTATCGACTATAAAATCAACACTCCAGTGTGCCACTTACAACAAACCCAATTTAAAATTAAATTTTCGTTTAATTGAACTTATATTTCTTCCAAAATATGAATTGTATATAATATACAAGTAAAGAACTATTTTACAAAAGTTTAATAGGTACTTATGTACTCTCAAGGATTTGAACTTTGTTGGATTTGCTTCTAGTATCTTTATAATAAAATATAATGTCACCACATTTTTTCTATAATTTAAAATAAATCATACTAATAATAAAATAAAGTATTAGGTAAATAAAAATGATATATTTGACTCTACTTGTACAATTATTTCAACAAAATGAAATCTAATGTGATATTTTCAAACACTTCCCTAATGTACACATTACCAGTATTAGATATTTCTTATTTATAATATTGGCACAAATATATAATATATTGTATATGCGGCATGCAGTAATAGATATTTAAAATATATATATTTTTTAGATAAAGGAAAAGTTACTTCATAATCAAATTAATTTTTTTCGTGGGTATTTTCACTCATAAACGATTGGGGAAAAATCATTTAAATTTAGGAGAAAAGTTTTAAAGAAACTATTTAAATTATCTTTTCTGTTATTGAAAATTGGAAATAATATTCTCAAAATTATTTAAATGTTTCATAATACCAATAAAAAGAAATAAAAGATAAATACCTAATCAAATTAGTAACTATACTTCAATGAAAGAAAAATTTGCATGTTTTAGTATGTCAAATCAATTCCAGAGCCAATTTCTAGAAGTGATTGACATACCTACATTACGAATATAAATAATTTACAACATATACATTTGTTTAAAATGTAACATAGATTTTAATATTATAAAAGAAACAATGAAAGTCTACAAATTAAACTAAATAAATGAAAATAATTACAGTGGTCTTTGTGAATATATTTCTAACATATATTATTATGATTTACAAATCTAATTTATTTTTATTTATAATAATATATTTTCTACAAACAAAAATCTTGAATAATAATATTTACTATTAATTGTCTGATCGAACATTTTAGGGCTGATTAAATGACGATGCGACATATTTTCAATGATATATTGTTAAATAGTAATATAATTTATTATTAATTACATTGAGGAGGGGCTAAAATATATAGGGAGCGTTTAAATTAAATGGTTCAGATTGACTCGTATCAGGACGTTAGAAAGATGGAGTGGTTTTGTTTCAAATACTGGGGTTTTCAGAGGCGGTCACATCTAGTATAGCTTATTCCAAGGTCACTGAGCGCCTCCTGCGTCCAGGTCCAGCGGCGTAGTTGGCTGATGCAAGGCCCATCAGGTGCTTGGCTGCCATGGAGCCGGAGTAGCCTCGGCTCAGTCCAAGATCCATGCCGCGTTTTGAGCTGGAATCGTCGAGGAAATTGTGGTTAATTTTATGTTTACAATTATTTAGCAATATCACATAAATACCCAATGGCGTGCCAAAAATATTCTGTAAAAAACTGTATAATAATATTGTTCATTTATTTTGTAATCGTCACAGAGTTACCACTGTACAATAATACTACATATAATTATGTATGATTCAATTAGTGACCTTCAAAATAATTCAATTAGCTACAATACCCTAAGTATATAATATGCAGGAAATAATAAGCATATATTATATATTTTTTTAATAGTACCCCTACAAGCAAAGGTCACCGCACGCTTTTGATATATACATGTTATCGACGAAATCAGGACGAATATTCAAACAAAGATACAGTTGACTGATTCATAAAATTTACGCTAACGATGGCCCAGCGGCTTACACGTCGGCTTATAATATCGACATTTGTGTTTGGAGTCGGAGTATGGACATAATAGGTTAAGCAAGTGGCTAACATTCATTCTTTGTAAAAAACAAAATTTTGTTAATACAAACGTCCACTCTGCAGAGGCTAATAATATGATCATATTAGGCAGTGACGTCCCTAGATCTAAGAAATGTGTTGTATGGATACATTACTAACAAAATATCAGACTTATTATTCGCAAATCTGCACGTATCGTTTCTGGTCACCAAGGACGTCGAGGGTCAACGGAAGTAAACTAGATATCGCGAACCCGACAAAACCAGTGAGTTGAATTTTTAATTATTGAAAGATATTTTCGTTGTTACTAAGTTTAGATAGCTATTTCTATATATTTCAAATGATTTTCCTCAATTTGCCGCCCTTCGAGTAACTGCCGCCCCCAAGCGACGCTCAATCTGCCTACCCCCACGGGACGTCACTGATATTAGGATCGGACATGGTAAAATAACCTTAGCAAACAAAATAGAAGACAGCATTAATTTGTTTATTTATATTGAATATCCAAAGGTTTTTTTCCACATTTTACGTTTAATTACCGATTATGTCATAATATGAATCAATGATGAGATAATTTATTAAAATAGTATGTATTTTAAACAATGATTAAAAGTGAACTTGATTGATTTTAACGGTTAAGAAAGATGGTTATGTTTTGATGGTTTAGTAACAATATTATTTTTTTGTTAATTCTGCAATATTTGGTTTATTTAAAATATTATAAATTACTTGCTGAAGTACCCGGCTTCGCACAGGGTCGCTTCGTGGATATATTTATCTTAGATATTTAAAAAATAACAATAAGTTATTATCTTTTAATATTAAAATATCTGTGTCATACAATATGGCAATATGAAAGTAATTCTAATAGGAGTAAAGGTCAAACAAAAGAACACTAAATTAAAATCGAATCTAAAATATGCAAACTTTGTATTTTGTATAATACTGATTTAGAAACCTTCGCAGGTGTGCGCACAACAACTAACAAAAGTTTCATCGCAATCGGATGAATGGTATAGGAACTCATATGAATAGAAGAAGAAGATGATTTTCTAATTCAGAAATCTTCGCGGGGGTGCGCTCGACAACTCACCAAAATTGCATCGCAATCGGATGAATGGTATAGGAATGCATACGGGACAGACAGACAGACAAGCAGACATACAGACATTCATTTTTATATATAAGATATAGCCTATACTCTTCGCGCTAGTGAAAGCAATAAGTTGACAAAGTTTTATCGCAATCGGATGAACGGTATGGCTGCGCATAAAACACGAACAAACAAACAAATATTGTTTTTTATATTATAGATAATATTCTGTTTATTGGTTGTCTGAATCTTTAGCATTGGCTGTTGCCGTACTAGTACGTGTCCATCAATACCGTATAACGATTATCGTGTTGTCATATATTATATAAATCCCTATATAAGTATATTATGGATTAATTATTAATCATAAGCAAAATTAGGAAAGTATATACTGTGTAGTGTCTATATCCAGTGGTTCTCACGTGGAATATAACTGTGGCCGCACAATTGACATGGACAGTCATATGGAAACGTCTGATGGCCGCACCAAATTTAACTTTTGTTGTGATTGAAAAAATTAAAGCTAAATTTTATTTACCTACGAAAAATAATGGGTCAATTTATGTATAGACAAGTCAGACCAAGTCAAGATTCTTTTTATTTTCTAAAACTCTTTCTTTTAAGCACTAAGGTGCATGGTTGCTACATCAGTCCCGTGCAGTATCGCTTCGGGACATGGAAGTGTGGCATTAAAATCTTTTCATTCTGACACGTTTATAGCGTCATACGGCTGTGCACAATCCGCGGCTGCATATACATGGAGGGAAGAGATGGGGCAACTCAAAAAAAGTCCATTTGAACATTTTAGTACATATAGTACATATCTATTTATTTAAAAATAATGCAAATGGAAATTTCTCAATACTCCTTTTTTCCAATGCGAGCCGCATGGCTGCTTTTAAGTTTACATCTATCAACTGACTTCGATATTTGTTTTTTATGAAGAGCGTTGCACTGAATGATCTTTCACAGTATACAGTAGTAGGAAAAACGACAATATTAATAAAGCAATTGTCGCCAATTCTTTGAATTGGCTTGAATTTTTCAACCGTGGTATTATTAAAACGGTTTTTAAGTACTTGGTCATGACTTATTTCCAATAACGCATATTTAACGTTAGCCCTATTAATTAAATTATATACTAAAATTATATTGGTGGCCGCAGAAAAATCCTCTGGTGGCTGCACATGAGAACCACTGGTATATGTTATCTAATTATTGTGTAATTCTTTCAAAGCCAGTGTGTTATCGTTATCAATATAATCGGAGTATCCGGATATGTGCCGATTATAAATGACACCTTTATTCGCGTGTGCATGTCCATAATAGAAAACATATGATTTCATCACTATCTAGCAGAAAAGTTAAACACATTATTATATTTTTAAATATGCACAACATTTTTTTGAGTTGGCATCCCTTGAAAAAATATTGTTCGTGCACTAACTGTGCAATTAGCAACCAACATGATTTTGATAATAATTAATGAAATTTTTAAAGTGTACATATTTTTAAGTAACTATTTGAATTGTTCTTTCTTAAGATGTCTTTTACTAGATTATTATCATTTTTTTTATCATGTCCGATCTTAAGATCATATGGGCCTCCACAGAGTGAAAGTTTTTATTAAGAGATTTGTGATTTTACAATAAACGGGTGTTACCCTCTTTGCTCAACCTATTAGGTCCACACTATGACTCCAAACACACGTTCAAAAACAATATGTGTATTTGCCATACCCAGGATTCGTAGCTGGGACCCCATGGCATTATGTGCCGACGCGTTAGCCGCTAGGCCATCGTGGGAATAATTCTAGTGATTTTTAGTTGATTGATTAGGTAAAATAGACACACAGGAAAAATTTTGGGGATAAATTTAAATTTGAGAAAACCGTTATTTTTAAGACGGTACTTCAGTGAAACGGCAAATAATTTTCAACTATAGGTGCGACGAAATTTTGGACTCGCTGGCAATCGGACGGCGAACGTCGAGCTGTGAACACGTCAATTTGTTTCGGGATGGTGACGGGGGTATTAATTCTTAAGCCGTGTAAAGATGACTAAAAAACGTTACCCATTTACTTGAAAAAGAAAACATGTAAATGAATATATTATTATTGTTACTAATAGAACAATAAACAGAACATTAAATGGACGCATGTTGGATTTATATGACAAATTATATTTTGTTCGGCACACGTCATTTGGACAATCCGCGCATCGCCTAGCCACGATCTTTTTAGACCATGCCTCAACTGAGGTATAGCCTTAAGTACTAGGGAACCAACATCTCCAAAAAGATCGACATAACATCAAACCTGTCAAAGAGTGGAAATGCTGCGTTCTAGGTCTAAGCCATTGTCCAAAAAGACAAAATTTCGGGTATACAACGTGACCGTAAAACTAATCGCTATATCTGAGTGTGAAATCTGGAGCCTAAGGAAAGAAACAAGAGAAGGCCATCTAAAATTCTCCAAAGAACACTTAGCCTGGCTAAAGAAAGCCAAAGGTGGTGCATCTATACAAATGCCGATCTCTGCGAATAATTTAATCCCAATCTAGTCAATGTCTTGAGTACGCGAAGACTCAAATGGGCCTTTCACGTTGTGCTCCCGGAGTATATTGACGGATAACGTCAAGAGGGTGACCGACTGGAGAGAGAGAGAGCTCGGGCCAGAGATTCTAGTGTACTATTTTGTGCAGTCGGATATGAATGGTTTGTAGTAAAATCAATATTATTAAATAAAAAATGCTTTTCAAATTTCCGTAGGTATTCCGTAAATATCTGCTTGCGATGACATTTTCTAGGCTGATAATAATATGAAGCGCTTTGTTTCAAAAGCGGTTAAAACGGTTTTATTTATAGGTTATATTTGAGATAAATTGAAATAACTTAATATATTATTTCAATTTATCGATCTTTTACTAGCGTTTTAGCCGGTTTTGAAACTAAGGTAGATTTTTAATAATTAATATCGACGTATTTAGCCGAGTTTTGAAGCTAAAACTCAGACCATACTATGGTACCTAGACAAATATATTTATCAAAATATATATTTAACTCAAAATACTCGAAAAACCATTTTAGCCGCTTTTGAAGTAAGCGCTTCATCTGTACTGTTGATCGCTAACCTTCGTCAGAAAATTTCGCATCATGTCACTTGTGTTTTTTTAATTTGTTATTAAAAAAATAACCTTACGTTTTCTTTTCATAATACGTTATATTATTAATTATTATATTGGCAGATTTTGAGTTTATAACATCTGCGCTAAGAAGTGAAAATATTAATCAATTTATCATAATATCAGTTACTTACAATCTCTATAACGCCTTTGTCGGTAGCATGTCTTTATCTTGAGTTTTCTGGATAACTTATGTTATGATTACAATATTATATTATCATTAAATCGGTTTTCTGCGAATTACATGAGTCACAAAAACAAAAATAATAACAATTAATCAATAATTGATTTATAACTTGCTCTTCAATAATAATACTATTCAAGTGAAAGATAATTTTTAAGCAGCCTGATATTTTTTATCCGATAGTACAGCAAATTCGTGACTTAACATGTGTGTTATATGTACACTTTAATAATACTCGTATATGTATGTGTAGGGTACAGTGGCGAAGGGCGGAGGTAGGCTGTTAAGATCCGCCATAAATAGTGCACACTAAACTTTGTCAGTATTTGTTTTCATTAAAATTTGGTAAGATTTTAAAATTCAATCAAACCTTGCTAAAACCAAGCCATAATAGATAATACGAGTACTCAAAAAATACTCGTCTATCTATAAAATATCTAGAATTATGCAATTAAATCATACATCAATTTAAATATTTTATAGATAGAAGAATAATTTTTATCGATTACGGTTTGGCATAGGCATGGCTTAAAGAATTTAAAAAAAATGAACCAACAATATGTGTAATAAGCGTCTTTAAACCAACGAAAACAAATATGTATGACTGAAAAAGTATGCACAATTTTGTCGTATCGCCCAAAGTATACCAAAACTATTATGGTTTGGTTTAGGCAGAGCTTAATTTATTTTTAAAAATTTAACTAACACCATCTATAAAATAAATTGTAGTCTTAGTTCAATAAAAACAAATACGTATGACTAACAAAGTTTAATGTGCACTATTTATGGCGGATCTTAATAACATACCTTCACCACTGGTAGGGTGTGGCACCAATGCTGCTACAATAATACTAAATATGGACTGAAGAGTTCAACCTAAGAATCAGTTATATTCCAATACATCTCTTATCATCTTGAACCTTTTTAAAAAATTTAAATTGTTATTGAATGATACGGAGATTTGAAGCTTTTGAAGTTCTTATTCGAATAGAAAAGGACCGACAAGTTCTGAGTAGTATCAAAACTAAAAACCTACAGTACTCCGATCATATTACGCGAGGACAAGAGTATAGCGTTCCGCAACTTGTCATCCAAGGAAAGCTCAACGGTAAAACGTATCAGATGTCACCGTCGTATGTCGTAGCTTAATAACCTCCGTAATTGGAACAAGCAGCAGATGATAAGGCTAAGGTCGCCCTCATTGTGGCCAATCTCCACTAGGGGATGACACGATAAGAAGAAAGTTTAATGACAATTAACCTGCAAAAAATCAATTAAAAAATCTACGACAGAGATAATTAGTTTTTTTAACATAATTGTTGCCCTATCCTGTATTAATATACTAAGTTCAGTAAGTACCTATCGATAAAAAAAACTCTCAATAAACAGATCAAATAATTACAAGATAAAAAGAACTTTTTATATACCACGTTTTTAAATTTTCTGTTGAATCATATGTTGACAATTCTATGTATCAATAAATACTTTTTTTTGTACTTGATAGAAATACTGAATAAATAATATAGAATACTGAAATGTCATCTTGACATTTCATATTGATTTCCATAGTATCGCACGTATATATTAATAATTTAGTTGCTAGGACCCCCTTAGCAACCAATAATAGTGTTTTACTTTTTACGATTTTTTTCCGAAACATACAAAACAGAATTAACTGAAAATGAATTCAATTCTGCTTAAATATGGCTAAAGTATTAAAATAATGCATTGTCGTCGTGTTCTGATATATTCTAAAAGTTTCAAATGTCTAGCTAGTCGGGAAGTTAGTTAAAAATCTTCAATCGTCACAAGAATACAAACAAGAATACGAGCTAATAAAAACGTGGTAAAATTCCGACGAGTGTGCCCCATGTTCCCATACGACAATTTTACTTCTGCCGTAAACCGATATTAATTGTGTCTACATACTTTTTGATGAAGTAACCGCTTCATATATTTCTTGTAAAATCGTCACTGAACCAATAATAATTAATAGTAATATCATGGTACAGTACACCATGATAATTCTACAAAACAGTAGCGAAGGGTGAAGGTAGGCTGTTAAGATCAGTCATAAATAATGCACACTAAACTTTATCAGCCATACGTATTTGTTTTCATTGAAATAAGACTACAATTTATAGATGGTGTTGATTAGTTTTTAAAATTCTATTAAGCCCTGCAAAACCAAGCCATAATGATTAATAGTCAAAAAATACTGGTCTATCTATAAAACATTTAAAATTATGCAATTAAATCATACCTACATAACTAATATTATCTATATAATTAATCTATATAATATAATACTATATCTCTATATATATAAAAATCTCGTGTCACGATGTTTGTGGTCGAACTCCTCCGAAACGGCTCGACCGATTTTTATGAATTTTTTATGTATAATTGTTAGGTATGAGAATAGGTCAACAAGTATATTTCATACCGCTAGGTGATTCGGGTATCTCTATCCAGAAAAAAATTTCTTTAAGGCTCGACCGATTTTTATGATTTTTTTTATGTATATTTGTTAGGTATGAGAATAGGTCAACAAGTATATTTCATACCGCTAGGTGATTCGGGTATCTCTATCCAGAAAAAATTTTCTTTTATTTTTTTGACAATTTTTTTTTTGTATTTTTTTTTATTTGGCATCAAAAAATACCTATAACCCAAAATTTTCACCTTGCTACCTCCACTCTCCCATTTTTTAATCGCGATTTTAGTATTTTTGTATGAACAAATGAACCGTCGTTCGTATTTCAAACAGAACGAAATTATTTATGTTGTTGAATGACAGATGGCGGTACGTCCGAGAAGAATTCACGAGAAGCGTCTCGTTATTTTGACAATTCATTCGGCATATCACAAGGCAGTGTGTGCAAAATGTTGTACGATTTATTTTAATTTATCTATTTGTGTGTGTGTGTGTGTGTTGTGTTACAGTGTACAATGCCAGCAAGACGTAAGGGGGCCTATTTGAGCCGTCAAACGAATAAAGCAACAAACATGCGAAACATTAGAGCAGAAATCACAGACGAACAAATCCAACAAGATAACGAAAATGTGCGTGTGAGCATGTCGCGATTGCGTGAATCTCAATCACAAGAGGCACAAGCTGAATGAAATCAACAACAACAATTGGAACGGAGACAAGCGCGCCGGTTTGCAGTTAACACGCGCAGAGCAAATGACCGACAACGCCAACAAGTACATCGAGCATTATCCGCTTCGTTCCTTCGTCTTGCATTCGAATACGAGCCAGATATTGAATATTCTGCTCATCCTAAAGTGCTGATTGGTGCTATGGACAAAGAATGTCCCCATTGTCATGCGCTAAAATTCAAACATGAGTCAGCCGGTATGTGTTGCGCATCAGGAAAAGTGCAACTACCAGAAATTGAGTCACCACCAGAACCATTGAACAGCTTGCTCATCGGCACGGATCCAGATTCAAACCTGTTCCTGAAATCCATTCGCACATTCAATTCATGCTTCCAAATGACTTCGTTCTGAGCTACAGAAATAGTTCACAATACTGCGGCAAATGGTCAACAATTCCATTCAACGTTCAAAATCAAAGGCCAAGTGTACCACAAAGTAGGCTCATTGCTGCCAATGCCAAACGAACCACATAATTTTTTACAAATTTACTTCATGGGCGGTGAGGACATCAATCGCGTAGATGCACGTTGCGGCTACAATAACCTCAATTCGCCTAATGCTAGGCGCATCGTCGGCGAACTGGACACCCTATTGAATGAGCACAACGAATTATTGAAATTCTTCAAATCATACATGCACGAATTGCAAAGTGACAACCACGCTATTGTCATCAATCCTGATAAAACACCAGCTGGAGAGCACGTGCGTCGATTCAATGCGCCTGTTGTTGACGACGTTGCTGGAATCATGGTTGGCGACCGCACATCGCCGCGAGAAATCGTGATTCGAAGAAGAAACAATAATCTGGAGTTCATCGCTGACACACACCGTTCATACGACGCTCTCCAATATCCGCTAATTTTCTGGAAGGGACAAGACGGATATTGCATAAACATTAAACAACGAGATCCCGCCTCAGGTAATTCATTCATTATAAACATCATTATTCATTTTGAATTAATATTTATGAATGAATTAATATTTTTGAATATGTTGTTACAGGAGCCGAAACAAACAAGAAAGTGAGCTCGATGGATTTTTATGCGTATCGTATGATGATTCGACGCGGTCAGGACAACGTCATTCTGCGATGTCGTGAGCTGTGCCAACAATTCATGGTTGACATGTACGCGAAGGTAGAGAGCGAACGACTGCGATTCCTACGACACAATCAACAGAAGCTGCGTGCGGAAGAATACATTCACTTGCGAGACGCTATCATGAGCGACGCCGACACCGCCGAAATTGGTAACTCTATCATTCTACCATCATCCTACGTAGGCAGTCCACGTCATATCCAAGAATACATACAGGATGCTATGACTTTCGTGCGCGAGTACGGACGACCGTGTTTATTTATAACGTTTACATGTAATCCAAAGTGGCAGGAGATTACATCTTTGCTATTGCCAGGCCAAAATGCAATACATCGTCATGATATTACAGCACGTGTGTTCAAACAAAAATTGAAGTCTTTAATGAGCTTCATTACAAAATTACACGTATTCGGTCCCACACGTTGCTGGATGTATTCGGTAGAATGGCAAAAGCGAGGATTACCTCATGCACACATTTTGATTTGGTTAGTCGACAAAATACGCCCTGAAGAAATCGATAGTGTAATTTCCGCGGAAATTATAGATCCGTCTACTGATCAACTACTGTTCGATATTGTTACCACAAACATGATTCCATGGCCCATGCGGTGATCTGAATCGTTTATCGCCTTGCATGGCAGATGGAAAATGTACAAAGCGTTTTCCTAAACATTTCACCAACGACACGATCACAAATGTCGACGGATATCCAATGTATCGTCGAAGAAATACTGATAATGGCGGACAATCATTTACACTAAATATCAACAACGCAGACATTGACATTGACAATCGTTGGGTGGTACCATATTCGCCTCTGCTGAGCAAAACATTCAATGCTCATATCAATGTTGAGTTCTGCAGTTCGGTGAAGAGCATCAAATACATTTGCAAGTATGTGAATAAAGGCAGCGATATGGCTGTATTTCAAATTCAAAATACCGATGTGAATGCTCCTCGATTGAATGACAACGACGAAATAATGCGCTACCAAATTGGCCGGTACATCAGCTCCAATGAAGCTGTCTGGCGTATCTTTGGTTTCCCAATGCATGAACGGGACCCAGCAGTTATACATTTAGCCGTCCATCTTGAAAACGGCCAGCGCGTATTTTTCACCAACGAGACAGCAATTGACCGTGCCATAAATCCACCAAAAACTACACTCACCGAATTTTTCGAATTGTGTAATCGTGCGGATACTTTCGGTGCCTTTGCACGAACATTACTCTATTCCGAAGTACCTCGCTATTTCACATGGAATCAAACAAAAAAATGGATGCCCCGCAAGCAAGGCACACCAATTGTTGCGTGCCCCGGCCTATTCAAATCAAACACTTTGGGCCGAGTATATACAGTCAATCCAAGGCAGATTGAGTGTTTCTATCTGCGACTGTTGTTGGTTAATGTCACCGGCTCATTATCATTTCAAGATATACGCAAAGTGAATGGGCAACAGTATCCAACATATAAAGATGCATGCCTTGCACTCGGCTTGCTCGAAGACGACAATCACTGGGACGATATGCTTGCTGAAGCAGCATTGGGCTGTACAGCAACACAAATTCGTCTACTATTCGCTATAGTGTTGACTACATGTTTCCCGGGACGAGCAGACACGTTGTGGGATAAGCACAAAGATTCAATGACTGACGATATATTGCATCGAATTCGTACACGGTGCAACGATCTAACGATTACATTCAGTGACGCTATGTACAATGAAGCATTGATTACTATCGAGGATCTTTGCGTTGTCATTGCCAATTTACCACTCAGTCATTTCGGTATGAGTTCGCCAAATCGAAGTACTTCTGATTTAATGGACACCGAAATGAATCGTGAACTGCAGTACGATACTGCAGAAATGGCAGCGATTGTTACTCGCAATGTCCCACTACTGACTCATGAACAAAAAATCATTTACGACCGCATTATGCTGGCAGTTTTGGCGGGACAAGGTGGATTCTTTTTTTTGGATGCACCAGGTGGAACTGGCAAAACATTTCTCATTTCGCTAATTCTCGCCAAAATACGATCAAATAATGGCATTGCATTGGCTGTTGCATCATCTGGCATTGCAGCAACTTTATTGGATGGAGGCAGAGCAGCTCATTCAGCATTTAAGCTGCCACTGAATATTCATAATAACCCAGACGCAATGTGCAATATAAAAAAACAATCGTCCATGGCCACAGTGCTGAAACAATGCAAAATTATCATCTGGGATGAATGCACTATGGCACACAAACATTCTCTTGAGGCGTTGAACAGAACACTTAAAGATATAAAAAACAACGACAAACTATTCGGCGGCACTCTATTATTCCTTTCAGGTGATTTCAGACAAACACTTCCCATCATTCCACGTTCAACGTACGCTGATGAGATCAACGCTTGCTTGAAATCATCGCCACTGTGGCGTAATGTTGAAAAGGTCCAGCTAAAAATAAACATGCGCGTGCAAATGTTACAAGATCCATCTGCTGACACATTCTCGAACCAATTGTTAGATATCGGCGATGGAAAAGTTGCTGTCTATGAAAATACTGGATGCATAAAATTGCCCACTAATTTCTGCAGAATCGTTGATTCGCAAAATGCTCTCATTGACCGCATATTTCCCGATGTACGCACACAATACATAAATCATGCGTGGCTAGCAGAAAGAGCCATTTTGGCAGCAAAAAATGTGGATGTTGACGATTTAAACTTCAAGATACAGCAGTCATTGCCAGGCGATTTGGTATCATACAAATCGATCGATACAGTTTGCGATGTCAACGAAGCTGTAAATTATCCAACAGAGTTTTTGAACTCACTGGATTTACCAGGCATGTCAACACACCTTCTACGACTGAAAGTTGGATCTCTGGTTATTTTACTTCGGAATTTGAACCCACCTAGGCTGTGCAATGGCACGCGATTGGTCATTAAAAAATTGATGAAAAACATTATCTAAGCCACCATTTTGAATGGCAAATTCCAAGCCGAAAATGTTTTGCTGCCACGAATTCCAATGATTCTTACAGACGTGCCAATTGAATTCAAACGCGTTCAATTTCCTATTAGATTGGCATTCACAATGACAATCAATAAGTCGCAAGGCCAAACTATGTCTGTTTGCGGCTTAGATCTGGGCACACCATGTTTTTCACACGGACAATTGTACGTGGCATGTTCTCGCGTGGGCAAACCATCGAGCTTATTCGTGTTAGCTAAAGACGGACTGACAAAAAATATTGTACACTCAATTGCTCTTCAAAATTAATATTGATTTTCTTTATTTCATTTTCCTACTTTAGGATAAAAAAATTATAATTTTTTTTCACTTTACATTTAACTTTTAAGAGATCAAACAATGAATATGTTATCGGCGGTCATCGTCTACAGTGCTCCATTCCTCTTTCTGTCATAGATATCATCCCCACACACTTACAATACATTCGTTATTTTTTATTTAACAACCAAAATATTTACTAGAAATAATTTAGATGGCAGAACAACGTTTGCCGGGTCAGCTAGTAATCTATATAATTAATTAATATAGTTTGGTTTAGGCAGGGTTTAATGAATTATAAAAACTAACCAACAACACCTGTAATATGTATTCTTGAAAGGTGTGCACAATTTTGTCGTATCGCCCAAAGTATACCAAAACTATTATCGTTTGGTTTAGTCAGTGTTTAATTTATTTTTAAAAACTAACCAACAACATCTGTAAATTTGTCGTAATTAAATATGGTACCTTAAGCATACCTATGTGTGCGTGGGCGCGAAACTCGAGAAATGCAGGTTCGATTCCTGCGGGGTGAGGTGTCTCTACTTTTTTCAAAAATATGTTTTCTATTGGTTTTAATATAGTTTCCCAAAAGTGTTTTTAAAAATTATGTATGTTCTATACATAATGCTTATTAAAAGTATGTCACAGTACGGAACCGAGAAGAATATATATGTGGTTTTGAGATCCCTTTATACTTGTTTGGCAGTGAATTAAAAGTGTCTTATGATAATATACTTCTCAGTTTTTCACAACGTAGCGCAAATCTAAAATATTTAAACAATCCGAGATTGTCTCGAAAATTTTCCGCGACTTTTCTCTCTCGCTGAATACTCTAGGCGGGGGGGACAAGGCCATTCTTTGAGACAATGTCAGGCTATAAAGGGAGACGATTCAAAAGGTCTTTTCACGTAGACCTTCCGCTTTCCACTCCGACTTCCTTTACGCTCTGGTGACGTGTACAGTGACGTCACAGTAAGTATATGCGCTTAACTGTATTCTCATTGGCATGCTATTTCTATGGCATCTTGTATATCGAGTGACGCTCAAAATTAAGTGCTTTTGTGACAGCTGAATACATTATAAACGGAAGACAACGCTACACACAACTACATAAAAGGAAACGAACATACAAATTACTAAAGAATATTATTTATTACTACATAATATTGAAATAAAAATTTACAATCCATCTACTACTAGATGATTGTCTCCCGAATGTACTTTCACCCTTCTCGGTCCCTTATTCTTTGCTGCCTTCTACATCTGCTGAAATTGACAGTGAAAGGTTTCCGCCAAGGCAGCCACACAAATTTGTTCTTTCCAAATACTCAATAGCGATTGAAAATAACCGGTTTGACTCCTGACAACTACACCTAATTTTTACTAGCCATGCTGGATTGGCTTATTTGAACTAGGACTTATCGTCCGACCAACATGCCCATGTGGCGGAGAACTATATAATGCAAACCACATACCCAGAATGTGCTTTGAAAGGTAAGACATGCACAAATCAGTTCAACCAGCTGTTGGACTTTCGGGTCGTCTGAACTGGTCGCCATAAAGGCTAATTTTGTTCCATTTAAAAAAAATGTGGCGTTTTATCGCGGACGCAAAGATCTCTTCATATACTTTGTATGTCCATAACGTTGTTTTTTGTAGTATATTATATTTATTAATTATTATAATCATTTATTTATGGTCACCGTGCTCATATTTCTTATGGACACTTTTATTAGAAAGTAGAAACTCAGTCAAAGCACACTTGAGTGCATGCTGACCTCAGTCTTGGATATATGCTCCTGAGACATTCCCAGGCGTAAATGCTTTACATCAAACGTTGGGCCTCGCGATACGCTCGATTAAGATCGAGTGTGGTGCTGGGTGGGTTGGTTTGGAGGGTTGTTTGTGTTGCCGAACTTGATGACTTTTATGGCGCCTAGTGGTAGTTTAGTGTGCCTCGGTACCACTGTATGACTAGATTTGTACAGCAATTGTCTACTCGCCGAGCGACATATCCTGTCAATTACTATTTCATAAACTTAGCGACATTAATGACATCACGTGGTTTTGTTTGTCCATCGGTTTGTTTTATGGTGTTTCTATAGTATAGTTAGTCCAATTAGTATTATCGTGGTTACATATGTGTAAACATCGCGTATGTGTATCCAATATTATCATTTACCTAGCTTACCTAAAAAACATATTTGTATAGATTTTACACTGAAATAAAACTTTCAATATTAAAATTTGTGAAATGTTGACCGACCTAAAAACGATCTTCGATAGTGACCCAGATAGTACAAAACTTCAAAATAAATGAGTCTATGCATAACCATTTGCTTGATTTACTTTAAAAAATAAGATAATGAAATTGAAATAATTTTTAATTTTTAATTTCCAATAAAATTATACGATTATTAGGTACGATTTACGGTTTTTCCTGACAACTACCTGAGTTTATAGTATACTTATTGTGATTACTTACTTGATTGACTTATTGTGACGCACGCTACTCTGTAGAGGCCCATATGATCCTATTAGGATCGGACATGGTCAAAAAAAAAATTGTGATTTATTTAAACTTTTTAAAGTTTTTTTTATAATAACTCAAAAAGATAACAAAAAACAGAATTCAAAATTTGTTTTATTGAAGCTGATTTAAACCGATAATATTGCAAGAATCTAACATCCACATCACTAGAAAACCATTTGTGTCCTTGATTTCCGTCAGACGTAAAAGTGACTGGAGGAATAAAATGAAAATTGTAGAAATGATAAACGAAACAAGCGCTGAAAAAATTATTCAAGAGATTAACTTTCGGAAGCTCTGCCAGCTCACAAACACAAACAAACACGGCCTACCACTTTCTGAAACATTTGACCAAGTTGGCAATCGGTTCCTTTGCTTGCCCTCTCATCCCACCAGGACTTAGTTAATCTTGTTTTGTTTTCTTCATTAAACTCGGCTCGCCTTAGGCAACTCTTACCCGCATTAGGAGTACAAACTCTCAATCCTTTTCACCAAAATAATCAGAAGTACTTATTTGAACGATCAATGGAAAATTCTATAAAGATTATAATACATACACGTACAGTATCTCGATACACATAACTCTTTATTTGTGTATATATTATAATGTAACAACTAAGTTCTATATTTAAATATTTAAAACTATTGACAGCAAATTGCAGTGTTTCATAATGGGTTGTTTGCTCAAAATTTGAAAATAAGAACATCGAGAAAATTTGAAAATAGTACAATATTATTTCGTCGTTTCCGGATTGAACGTTTAGTATTATTAATTTCGTGGTGATCCTTGACGTTTTTAGATTGGTTAAATTGGTAGCAACATAAATATTTATATTCTACGCTTTGGAAGCAATGTAAGGGTTTCCGCCGAGGTTTTCTTTCAAATAACATAATATTATTTGAACCGTACCTATGTGAATATGCGAAATATAAAAATATGTTTTTTTATTTTAAATGAATTTGTAATACGAAATAACTAACAGCTAAGTTAATCATTACTCTTTTTTTATGATTTTACCGAGGCTTTGACTGCGACTCATATCGCCTCTTCTCATCTAGAAGAGGATCCGCCGATCAGGTCCTCACTCTAACTTTACAATTTTGCCAAGCTCTTCCGTCTTACCCACCGCCAGGGCACCATTCAATTCGTTGACATTCTCAACGATATCCGCAATTCGCAGCTGTACTTACTCTGTGTCGTTCATATTTAGGTCATTGTATTGCTATATATGTACAATGTCCTCCAAAACATCACATTAATCGCAAAGCTGCAAATCGCTTCTTCCCACGAGGACATCAAATCTGTTACCCATCTTGTGGTTTGTTCTTAGCCTCAGTATCAGCTTAAGGCTATACCTCAGCTGAGCATGGTCTAAAAAGATCGTGACTAGGCGATGCGCAGATTGTGCAAATGATGCGAGCCGAACGAAATATAATTTGTCATAAAAAGTCAACATGTGTCCTTTTTATGTTATGTTTATTATTATATTCGTAATAATAATAGTATATTCATTGACATGTTTTCTTTTTCAAGTACATGCGGAACGTTTTTTAGTCATCTTTACACGATTTAAGAATGGAATTACGCCATCACAAAACAAATTGACGTGCAAACAGGTCGACTATCGCTCTCCGAATGGCAACGCGGTCGGAATTTCGTTCCACATACAGTTGAAAATTATTTGCCGTATCACTTATGTACGCTCTTAAGCAAAAATAACCTAAATAAATTAAATAAGTCTTAGTAACCGTATATTTTACAGCTTAACTTTCATATATTATTTAAACTCGGTCTGCATATAACATAGTTTACAACAACTATTGATATATATCTATAGACATTTACCCCATGGGTGGGTTATTGTTTTTGTTGCCATCTCCGATCCAAAGAAGATCACATAGGCCTCCATAGAGTTAAGGTAATATTAATAGATTTTTGCCAAACACACATTAAAAAACAGCGTATAAACTTTCCAGATCCCGGATTCGAGCCCAACACATTATAAGCTGACGCAGTAATCGCTCGGCCATCGTGGGCCGATAAATTACGAATATTAATTATTAACATTCGTTACCATAGAAACGTTATGTAAAATTATATATACCTAGCATCTGTGTGGGAAAATTCGCGTTTGAAGAAGTGAGAGGGCATAGCTAAAGAAATATTATTTAATGGGTTGGATAAAACTAAAATATTTCCAGCTCAAAAGCCATGAAACCACAGGGCTCCGCCTCGCTGAGCATTAGTAGTAATTAAATATTTTTGTCTATTTTTGAACACGTGTGCCATAGTATGGAAAAGAGCCGGTTAACTTGCCTACTTGAAACGCTAATTATAGGATGCTATAAAGATCGTCGTCATAGTAGAAAATTATGATATAACCGATTCATTAGCCAACGCATTATCTTTTTATAGCTACATGAATTTCGTACACTAAGCTCAAATAATATTTTCAGAAATACGTTTTTAATAACGCCTACTAGGAGGTCATCCGTTCAATTACTGGAGTATTTTCTGAAGGAATTTCAACATGCTTATTATATAACAAATTATTCACGTGTAAATAATAAATAAAAGTAACGAAATTCATGAATATTGTTTGAATGTCTCTGTTTTAATTTAAAGTATAATAATATAATCAAAAAAATCACTCAGTGCATTCCATTTCCAGCGAGATTACAATAATTATTATAGCAATGCTTGCAAAATTATCAAACCCGAGCATAAAATAAATTATATTATAATGATAGATTATTGTTATTATTGAGACTCCTTTATTTGAGGTTATATGGATACTATCCGTGGCTTTATCCAACTGACTTTCTCTTAGGTATGCTTACATACTGTAGTTTAAGTGCTAGAAGATATCAATATTTGGCCACGTATTTTTTTCGACTTATACGTGGTGTGAATGAGAACTCTGCCATTCTTGGTAGTATTGACTTGTGTGTCCCTGATAACTATCTTAGAAATCGGGAGCATCAGTTGTTTGTTCTCCCGAGGAGCAAAACTAACCTGCCATTGGTGATGCCAATTGGGAGGTCAATAACTCTGTTCAACCAAATCGCTTCGGATGTTGATATATTCCATCTACGTGAGGGTGAATATAGGTGGACGTTATTTTATAAATTCTTAAAATAGGGTCTGCTTAACTCATCTGGTGTACTTCCTTGTACCTATATACTTTATATTTTTTGTATTTACACATTTATATTGTAGAATAACTAAATACTGATCTATCTCTTTTGTTATGTACCTAATACTGTTTTAATAATATTTCTTTGTTTCTAAATGTCATGTTGTAAACGTCTTTTTTTTTATTAAACGTTATTTTTTAAACGTTATTTGTAATGTCCACAATATGTAAAATAAATTAATTAATTAAATTGGTTAAAAAAATATATTTTATAAATATGTTGGCCATTGGTGAGTGTACATAGTACCCGAAAATGTTAAAAGGCGAAACCTGGATCGAAATAAAACGATCCAAATGGAAAAGTTTCATTAATTAATAATTTTAATGTTTTAGTAATACTTATTTTACCACAAATTTATTATTGATTTATAAACGGGCAATTAATAATAGATATCGTGGGACGAAACCAGGTTTTAGTATACATATTATTATTATAGATATCGAAAAATATTACAAATAACAATAATAATAACAAAGTTATTCCTTTTAATTATCACTTCTTTCTAACAAGAAATAACAGTAAAGAAAATAGTATGTTATCCATTGTTCGCTTTGTCAGTATTGGAAACCGCCAATTACTAGAACACACAATACAATAACTTTAAATATTAATTTAATACTATACCTAAACAAGACCGTCATTCGAGAGGTTATTAAGCGCAGCCAAAACTGCAAATGTAACGTAAATACACAAACAGTTCATTGGTAGCGACCGCAAACAACAATTTATTTTGTACTTTTTCATTTCTATTTTATATTCTCGTGGTGTGCGCCACTGTCATAATACGACAACTATTAGTTATAAGTTATAACTACTAGAATTAACATAATATGATATTTTAGAATGAATAGTTGCCATGATAAGATGGCCATCATAGTCCAATGCGGAAGGCACTGGCTTATCATACCCGGGGTTCCGTGTTCGATACCCATTGAGGTCACAATACACCCATGTAATTTTCTTATACCTGTATGTGGGTTGTTTCACTACTGTAGTTGGACATCGTGACCTGTGTTGTAGTGTTTGAATAGACATAACCAAGCATTTATCACATTTTGTTTTTACTAGAAATTGATGTTAACCACTTGCTCAACTTTATTGGGTCCATACGTAGTTTTCCATCCAGCAACTGTCACGCACGTTATACACACACGTTATGCAGACATATACGGTGATCTAACGATCGTTAGGCGCCCTTCAAGGTTGTGCTGAGCATGCGTGATTCTTATTTTGATATAATAATTAATACGGTTAATCCTCGATGAGAAAAGATATTCTCGCTCACTGTAAAATGTCGAAAACTTTTTGAAAGCTGACACATTTTCCCTCGAAGATATCATGGGTGACCGGTCTAATTGTGGGTCGGACCTACTTGAGAAGCTCTTCCCTTTCAAACAATATATTGGGTCCAAATACAAATTGAAAAACAATATGTGATTTTTATTGCCTGATCCGGGATTTGAACCCGGGATCTACGACATTACAAACCAACACGTTACCCGCTCGGCCATCGTGAGCTAAATGCAACCGGTACATTATTAAGTACTATAACTGTAGCGGCGTGACTTCGAAAAGAGACCCATAGATAGCGCGGCCCATTGACTGGACGACTAGACGGATTAGGATTTAACTCTAACTGAACTACGTAATTTTAATCTCTCACAGTCTTACAGCTAGTCAGCTTAGTCTGGTTAGCTCTGACCCTTTTGATCATACAGGTCCTCTATTTTGAAACTAAGCACCTTACTAACTATCGAGATTCGTCTCTAGTGACAAGTGTGGTTTCTAGTTGTCAAATTGTATACCTACCCTAAACTGATCTAACCCTTTGGCAAGTTCATCTGGTTATTTAGTCGAGCAAGTATCTTATCTTGTTAATCTGCTTTCGTGTACCGTTTGAAGTATTCTCTATTATTGTTGATTAATCTCTGTAAACTCTGAATAAATACTATAACCGGAAGTGTTTCTATTTTATAAATAAAAAACACACTATAATACTTACGCAATAAAGCTAATACCTATCTCAATTGTGAAGAAAATGTGAGGAAAATGTGGAATAAATATTCTTTTTTGTGGAATATTTAATATGTAAAGCGCTAACATTTCTCTTGATGGGGCAACAGTTTTATAGCAACAATGTTTCAAACGACACGTGCTTACACGTCTTTTGCGACCATTACGTAGTCTCCCGAGCATCCTTTTCTTAGGCATGTCCTCATAAGTATTCACGCTCATAGACTGGCGAAGGGAGAACCATAAGATCCTTAATCGTTCCTGAATACTAATGAAGGCTTCGTCCCAAATAGGGCCACTTACATAGCCACCGATTCTAATTCATTGAGTGATTCCGGTGCTAAAATAAAGTATATATGTAAATCTAGGGATTGCAAAGCGAATTAAAATATCAATACCGGTTTTTCGGTATTAAATATTGAATATTGAGTATTCGTAAAAAAAACTTATTAACAAGACAATTCTTTAATTTTCCACATAAAATTCTATCAAGAAACCGACTGGATTTTTTAACTTTTGCCAAAGTCAAGTGTTTTTTTAAACTCTTCTTGCAAAAAACAAAAATATTCCATCCAAAATCAAAGTCGAGAGTAATTTTCGAGTTATATAAATATGTGGTGATTTTTTTCAATTGCATAGTTCATTTCTACAGGGTAATTCAGTCATTTGAGATTATAATGATGAGTTTGATTGAGTATTTTCTCTACTTTCTTAATACCGAAAATACCGGTATTAATCGATACTGAAAAACCGAATTTTGGAATACCGGTATTGCAATATTTATGTAAATCACAGCGAATTTGTACTATATTATATTTCTTTGATCTATTTACTGACAATGGAATCAATAGCCTACGTATCAACCATTGTATTTGAAAGAAATCAAACTTATATTATACCCAAATTGTGAGAAATACGCATATTTTACAACGTTTTTCTTAGCTCGTATTCTTATTTGTCCGGTACAAATCTTGCAATCGATTTTAACTAACTTCCCGTCTAGCTAGACATTTGAAACCTTTAGAATATATCAGAACACGATGCCAATGTATTCTTGTAATACGTTTAGCCATCTTTAAGCGGAATTGAATTCATTTTCAGTTAATTCTGTTTTGTATGGAAAGTTATTTCAGAAAAATCTGTAAAAAGTGAAAGACTATTATTGGTTGCTAAGGAGGTGGTCCTAGCAATTAAATTATTAATATATACGTGCGTTACTATGGAAATCAAAATGAAATGTCAAAATGACATTTCAGTATTCTATATTTGTTTGTTTTTTATTTACTTCATATCAAGTACAAGTTTGAGCATATTGAGCATAATAATTCAACAAAAAATTTAAAAACGTTGTATGTATATAAAAAGTTCTTTTTATCTTGTGATTATTTAAGATTATGATATAATTTATTAATACTTTGGACGCGGAAGACTCACACGGCGCGTAATGACCAGGCGGCCGATCGATGTAATTAACGTGCATTTTAAAGGGGGCAATTAAAATCTCATTATCTCTTCAGCAGCGAACGCGTTAATTTATGGCTGGAACTGTTTCGAGGCCCCATTTTAAATAACGAATCGATTGCGTTGTCTGTATCAAAGAAAATCGCCGTTGGGTCCAAGTATTAATCCCGTAGGGATTGATAAAATCAAAGTGTTTTAAAGTCTTGACCGGGCGAAATTCGTTCAATTTTTAAATGGCTATTTGAACTCTAATTTGAAGGAGCCTAATTTATTATTATCACACTATTATGAATGTCGTATAATATTACAATACTTGATAGTGAGTAAGTAACATTTGTACGTGTTGTGATACTAGAGGCATTTAGCGATAGAATACGATTGATGCAATTTAATATATTTCATTGAAAATGTACATTTTAAATTATCTATTCCAAATAATCAATAGGTACCTAGTCTATGTAGCTAAACATATTATACACAAAAAAAAACAATATAAATCTATGAAATAAAAACGACATGTGACCGTATTTGTCGGAAGTTAATCTGTACAATTATGATACTTGACTATATAATATGCCATTTAAATTTTAATTCAAATTCAAACTTTTTTTTCCCATACCGTGAACATTACAAATTACAAATTTAAGACGTTCACAACATGACATTTAAAAACAAAGAAACAGTGTAAAGAAGTGTATAAAAAATATTAAATATAAAAATATAAATTATAAACCATGGAAGCACACCGAATGAGCTAAGTGGACCCTATTTTAAGAATTTATAAAACAACGTCCACCTATACTCATCCTCACGTAGATGGAATACATCAACATCCGAAGCGATTTGGTTGAACAGAGTTATTGTCCTCCCATAGGCGATTTATTCTAGTGCATAGGAATTGCACAGGGTAAATGTGATTATTGTTATGGTTAATATTCTCGACTGTGCTTACTTCAAGGCAATATTGGATTGCTTTGCTCTGCCCTGACTATATCTAGTTATCTGTAAAAAGTATCAAACTTCATGTTTATAAACGCCATTTTGTGATTCTTCAGAGGACAGTATTATATATACCCCGAGTGAATGTGGACAGATCAATGAAGTCACCTGTATCTCGACCGCGCGCGAGGTGTGACAGTTCGCGAGTGCTCGTGGACGGCTCAATGAGGGCACATGTACCTGGATTGCACGAGAGCAAATTGCGCCATCTATACATGGCCTTAGTTACCGCTATAAAATAATGCGTGAAATATGCCGCATTAGTTTCGACATTTCGGACCATTTTGACGAATTGCATTATTAATATTATTTCGATTTAACTCATCTTAGCGATATCATAAATGACGTCAATGATTATAAGAGTGGCCGAAATCCTTCGTTGAAACGATGTCTATGAGATAGTCTCATTTCGTTATAGAGATGTCCTTGATGGGATAGCTAAGGTCATATGTATTTAAAATTTGTCTACCACTGGTCTAGGATTTATCAATAGAATTTATAACAGACAATCGTTATTTATTATTTATACAGTTAAGTAATGAATGGATGGAATAGCTGTAACATATATTTGAAACTTTTATCTACTTATGTTTAAAAATAGGTTTATAAAGTTAAAAGCAAGCACAATAATTTTATTTACTTCATACCATTTCGTCATTGATTTTTATAGACGTTTTAATAATATGAATTATCAATCATGAAAATACGATACTATGATATATATATATATCTAGATATTGTGTCATATAACCTAGATTTAATCCAGATTGTCCGGACGTAGTCCAGTCCGGACAGACAGTGATGTCCATAGGCAAAGTGCCTCTCTAAAGCAGACTTAGAGTTTGTCCAAATGAGGCGTGTCTCACCGCGATACGGCGCGAATGCATGTGGGCAGCTCAATAACGTCACCTGTACCTCGACCGCGCGCGAGAAGTGACACCCGGCGATTGCATGTGGACGGTTCAATGAGGTCACAAGTAGGTATCAGGAATGCGCGCGAGTTTTTACACGCAAATCAAATCGTGCCATCTGGACAAGGCTTTAAAATGCATAAATGTGTATGAATAAATGTGACAGACAAATGTGACAAATTCAACCAAAATCTTGAAAAAAATACATAGAAATATCATTTACTGAGAATTTCTACGAAAGCTACTCTAAAACAGCGGTGGTTTTAGATACGTAGAGGTCTGAGACGCTGACAAGGTTGGAGGCACCCTTGTGATTTTTTAAATTAAATTAAGATCTCAGTACTTTCTAACGAAGTGGTCGCATCGTCAACTTCATGTAAAACTACCACTGCTTTCGAAAGCTGCAATGATCGCATTTTCTCCTTCACTTGCCACTCTTTATAATGTACCTAACGCCTGACCTATCTACCCCCACGGGACATCACTGCGGACAGTTAAGACTCGTGAGTATAAATTTTCAAGACTTGTAAAGATTGTTAATATGTGCCATTATTAATTCTATATTATTAAAATATACCCCCTTTTCTTCAAGGTAGGTATTATTGGTTCAGGTAAGTGAATCACCAAATTACGATTAATCCGTTTTTAAATACTATAATATAAATATCTAATAATTAATAGTGCTTTTATAATGTAATACCTATTGCAAAGTCGACTGGTTAAGGAACAAAAACAGCCAATAATGATCTACAAGTCTTCAAGTAAAAAAGTGTATTTTTTTTGTTAAATACATACGATTTTTAATATATTATTTTTAATTGTTATTATTATTTACAATTCCAACAAACACCTTTGCAGTGGACCGAGTGTTCAGACTTGATTCTGGAAAAAATATAGCAACCTTTACTATGCTCTGTCTTTTATAACAAATTACCAAACGTCTCAATTTAATTAAATAAGTCAAAGTACCTAAAGTACCAATAAACACACTATTGTGACACAACATAACTTCTTCGCAATCATTCTAGATATATACATATAGGTCTTAAAACAAAACAACATTGGGCCAACTACATTATACTACGTTTAGATTGTGTCATCACTTTGACATAGTAACCAAGGTAATTAATAAACACATTTTTTTTAAATATATAATATAATAGAACTACCCTACCACTATAATTGATATAGTAATTGTACATTTGTGTGGAACACTGAGGTCAGTGCGCTAAGCTCATTATCAGTGGGTTCAAATCACGCGTGAACTTTATGATAGTATGCTTTTCTTTTAAATCCAAGTGTCCAGTGACGTCCCGTGGGGGTAGGCAGATTGAGCGTCGCTTGGGGGCGGCATTTACTTGAAGGGCGGCAAACCGAGGAAAATCATTTGGTATACATAGAAATAACTACCTAAACTGAGTACTTAATAACGAGAATATCTTTCCTTTCAAAAAGTCAGCTCACTGGCTGGAAACAAAATGTATTAATTAGCATAAAAGGTTTAACGGGGCTTTAATTTTTGCCGAGTTTGCGATGTCTAGTTTACTTCCGTTGCCCTTCGTTAAAAATATTGTATAAAAAATGGGGCAGCATTTTGGCTAGGGACGTCACTGCAAGTGTCTGTTTGTTTCCAAAGTTTTAGCCAACGGGTTAAGCAATTAGTTAACAGTTAATCGTCATGAATATGATATTATGACATAATAATTACAAGATAAAAAGAACTTTTTATATACAACGTTTTTAAAATTTCTGTTGAATCATATAAACTTGATTTGACTAGCTTAAACGACAAAACAATTTGTACTTGATAGAAATAATACTGAAATGTCATTTTGGCATTTCATATTGATTTCCATAGTAACGCACGTATATAATAATAATTTAGTTGCTAGGACCACAGACCCCTTCCCTAGCAATCAATAATAGTGGATTGGATTACGGATTTCTTCCGAAATAACTTTTCATACAAAACAGAATTAACTGAAAATGAATTCAATTCTACTCAAAGATGGCTAAAAGTATTAAAAGACTGCATTGGCATCGTGTTCTGATATTGTATTCTAAAAGTTTCAAATGTCTAGTCGGGAAGTTAGTTAAAAATCAATTGCAAGATTTCTACTGGATAAACAACCACCGGACAAACAAGAATACGACCTAATAAAAACGTTGTAAAAAAAATTACAGTAATCACTTAAATTTTATTACCTATTAGTAAATATAATATTATCTTCAATACGGAAGTTCAGTTATCTTTTTTAGTTTAGATCCACTGGCAAGCCAGCGCAACAGCTGGTCAAGTGTAACATATGTCCATGTTATATCAATCATCGCTCCCCTCTCAAATATTCTACGTAATATAATAAAATAAAATTATGGAATGGGAGGTTTTCCATATTATAAGGCCGTTTGGTTTTATTTAACAGCTATAATCAACAGGCGGTCTTCGTCATGTCGGATTGAATTGTTCGCGTGAAGACATTTTAGAATTTTAGAATGTAGGTAGATAATAACAGTGAAACTATATGTCAAAAATTCAGATAATTTTATATTACGCATAGAACGACACTGTCAGTGGGAAGGATGATTGTTGGCAATTATATTCATTGCGACATAGGTATGCTTATATGTTTCCTATCTACATATTTTTTTACAAAAGAAACATGCCATATTATTATTTGCAAACAATATTAAATTTGTTAGTAAAGGTGAATTTAATATTTAAGACGGTCAATAACACCAACATAATATTTGTTATCCGATAGAATTTGCTTTATATGGCTACCCATTGGCCGATATAAATAGTCAGTATTATCAGTGATTTTAATTTAATTTTATTGTATATAATCTTTTAGCTTAAACTATTATTTTTGAGAACAAAAAGCTACACAAAACCGTCTTATAAGTTTGTACTGAGTTCTGCATTTATTATGCCTAAGCTCGTTCCCGAAATTGAGTCATTATACACAAACACTAATTTTATTGTTTTATTTATTTATTTATTTATAAAAAGAGTATTACGGCATTACAGCTATTGGCCAATGCGCCATTTTACATAATAAATACAAATGTATAAAAATATCTTAATTACAAATAACAATAAAAAGACAGCGTAAATGCGAGTGTAAATAATAATTAAATATGATAATTTACAAACATTATATAGTTAATAAAAAAGCTAATTGCATGATATACAGCATCATCAAACATTGTCTATGTCAAAAGTAAATGTAATAGTATCCGAATGGTATAGGTAAATCGTTTTACAGTGACACCATGGGTACGGCAAATGCGGCTTGCAATTGTAGTGGTATTGTTTGCTAGCATTGAAACAGGCATTGTCGCAAGCAATTCAATACACGCGCGAATCGCCTATGGTCCCACTGTAGAATGATTTACCTATATATTTTTAAAAGATTCGTCGTTAAATAAATGGTACCTCACCTAACGATTTTTCCATTAAATATTACCACCCCCTCTACTCAATAATTATAACTTGGAATTAAGGCTTAGTGATAATCATTAGTACTCACTATTCGCACTAATACCATCATGTATAAACATATATATCCGTATTAGTTCGAGTAGCGATTAGTAAGTATTTGTACTAATCCCGTGTAAACATGCCCTTATACCAACTATTCAGTGGTGTAGTGAGTTCGGTGTCAAGATATTATTGACTGATGGACTAATAGTTGAAAAAAAATGTAAGAAATATTAAAAATACTATAGATTACAATATCAGAAAATTATAGAAGTTGCCGTTTATTAAAATACTAAATTGCTGAAACACACTAAATTTGATTGATGTATTATTAAATATTTTTAAACCAATCTATTAATAAATAAAAAGTGCAGTCCTTGGTGTTTTCCATTGGCATGTATGCGGCACTCGAAATGGAAAATTATACGAACCGGACCGCTCGTAATTGTATGTGGATTTTATGAAAATAAGTGTGTTTTTTATTATAATATGACATACTATCTAGCTCAGACGGTCAAATTAATATTTCGAAGAGACGGAACGATAATTATGGGGGCTTTGTGAACCAGAACGGCGCTCCGGTGCGATCCGGTCCATTTCGAGCCCGGAATGTATGGGACAGAACACTGGATATTACCAAGACTTATGGACTCCTGTCATATTGTAATATATTAATACTAGCAAAACTGACGTGGACCTTGACGGTTTGAGCAAGTGGCTAACATCCATTTCTCGTAAAAAAAATCTATTAAAACAACTTCCACTCCGTGGAGGCCCATATTATGCATGGCCCCCACAAAGGGGCGGCTGTAAAGGCTCTAGCCTGGGGGCCCGGGCTCGACCAGACAAGTGAGATAAACACAGATCACAAATTTTCTATAATAGTAAAAACAATTCGCTTGCGGTGCTATTTTACTGCAATTATATTAATAATTAAAAATATTTGATTGTATGATACAATTTTTAACTGTGTGTCGATATTCGGCAACTCCATAATTCAAATGGATGTACATATTAAAAATACAAAAAATCGCTAAAAAACACACCTTAATTTTACCGCGTAGATCATTTGGAAAACTTTACTGCAGCGCGTCTCAATGCCTTTACCCTTAGCGATAGGTAGGGGGCCCGCCAAACATCCTAGCCTGGGGGCCCGCTTCCAGATGTGGCGGCCATGCCCATATGATAATGTTAGGATCGAACATATATTATAATATATATATGAAAATACCCCTTACGATTTTATTATTAAATTATGATTGAATCGCACTGATGACAACTATTCAGAATAATTAATCAAAGTGGCAGGGTTATAATCCCTATAACAGATGGTGTTTTATCGCTCGGAAAATTTCCGTCACGAATATAAGGATAACGTCTTATTCAATAGAGCCTTAAAGGTTGTCGATATTTACAAGTTAAGTGACCTATATTTTTCGATTAACCTCAATTTTTATATAGCTCGTGGCTTTATCAAAATTTCTCGTTGATCTTTCTAAACTCATTTTACTATACAAATAAGATTTTGAAAATCGTTTTGAAAACGATTCGATTACGTGTATTATTTCTTGGAAATAATTGGAAAAAGGTTTTTTCTATATTCAAATGTTTTAGATTATGATTCAAAATTATTCATATACTGCATTACCAGAATGAATCGGAAAACAGAAACACTGTAGTAAAATCATTATGACACAAACATTACGTCTCTGTTTACTATTAATCTACACTCTACCTACAGTATCTACACTATGCGTACCAGTTGCGATGGGTGGAGATAGGCTGAAGATCCGACAAAAATAGTGCACACTAAACATTGTCAGTCAAACGTATTTGTTTTCATTGAACTAAGACCACAATATGTATATACTGCCCTTCGAAGGAATAAGGCAGTAACTGACTCTCACACACTTTCGAGATAAATGACATAATGTGGTTTATTTCCAACTTTAGTACCTACTGTGAATTAATAAAAAACGGTGATAATTTTTATTAGTAGGATGTTAAAATACAAATAAAGTTAAACAAGCAGTAACTTCAATAAATATGTGCAATTACCGGCCTTTTGCTAAGAAATTTGTATTATTTTAGCAGATGTTCATTTTTTCTCTAAGGATTTTAACGGTATTTTAGTAATAATTCTGATTTTAAATTGCACAGAATATGTAGCTTTCAAAATTACCTAACGGGTGGCATTCATAACTCAATTTCACATTTTTTTAGAGTTACTGCCTTCTTCCTTATAAGGGCAGTATAGTGTTTGTTAGTTTTCAAAATTTCTAATCCAAAACATAATAGATAATAGTAAAAAAATATTCGTTTATCTATAAAATAACTAAAATTATGGCATTAAACTATACCTACATAATTTTATGTATTTTATAGATAGATGAATATTTTTTATCGATTATGGTTTGATTTAGACAGGGCGTAAAGAATTTAAAAAAACTAACCAACACCATCTTTAATAATATGTATTCATAATTCAACGAAAACAAATAAGTATGACTGAAAAAGTGTGTACTATTATGTCGTATCGCCTATAGCATACCTAAACTATTATGGTTTGACTTAGGCAGGGTATAATTCAATTTTAATAACTTTCCAGCACCATCTGCACATTTTATATTCTTAATTCAATGAAAACAAATAAGTATCACTAGCAAAGTTTAGTGTGCACTATTTATGTCGAATCTGAACAGCCTACCTCTACCCCTCGCCACTGGTGTGTACTGCATTGGCGAAAACATGAGAATTCACCCAGCTCATTGTTTAGTGGTATTTAGTACATCACACTACCAATTTGGTAGCTTCCATCGAAACTGAAAATACGCCACCGTCTCTGGGATATTAATTATTCCGGACATTGCTGTAAGCCATTTCCTGGATGGAAGTTAGTCTGCTCTGTATCGAAGACATAAACAGAAAAACAACATGTGATTTTGGGAAAATGTGAAATCGACGGACATGCACCACGATTGTGAAATTGAAACAGTTACGATAATATAACTGACATAAATACTTTTAAATTTAAAAATAATAAATTTAATAAGTGCCTAATTGGATAGCTGTTTAGTAAGCATGCCTTATTCTTTAATAAATAAACAAGTAAAATTATGTTTAAGAATTTAATTTCTAGAATTTCAACAAATCAAAGTTTCAAGGGAATTTTATCAGAAGAATTAAATTATAAAAAAACGTATTATGACTCTTTTTGGTTTAACGTTTAAAATATAAAAGAGATAATTGAAAAAGTTTCAGAAGTTAAATAAATTCTTACTGCTCAGTAGGATTTATTCTTCATCAAAAAAAAAACACAACAATCCGATGTTTTCCGCGGTTTTTTCCCGCTGTTTTCGCGTAAAAAAATATAATGTGACCTTACAGAAGAGGAAAGATACTGTTGAATCAATGATCTCTCAAAGATAACAAAATGAAATTGCAAATGCGATGTAAAAAATAAATGAGCCGTGAACAAATGAATCAATCGTCGTGTTTTTTTGGTTGTAATTCTTGAATTAAAATAATACATCCTTAAAGAAATAAATACAGCAATACTTCATAAAAACGTGAGATTAGCTGTGTGGCCTTTTATTTATATTTCAAGTTCTATATATATTGTATTCTAATATCGATAGAGAATATTTATAATTGAACGGTACTAAAAAAATAGCATAATTATACAATATTCAAAAGCCTAAAAAATATTTTTTCAATATTTAGTTCAATATTTAGATAGTGAATGGATTAAAACATTAGTAAATACAAGAACTTTCCGATTAATATTTACTTAATAACATAATAGCGCCTGCACACGTGCATGGATTTCGGTGGCGAAGGGTGTATGTAGGCTGTTAGGATCTGACATAAACAGTACACATTAAGCTTTGTCAGTCTTACATATTTGCTTTCATTGAATTAAGACTACAATGTATATGTATATACTATATAGTGTTTGTTAGTTTATAAAGTTCAATTAAATCCTGCCTAATCCAAGCCATAGTAGATCATAGTCCAAAAATATTAGTTCATCTATAACGTAACTTAAATTATGCCATTAAAACATACATCATTTTAGATATTTTATAGATAGAAGAATATTTCTTATCGATTATGTTTTGGTATATGCATGGGCTTAATGAATGAACAAAAATAATCTACAAAATCTGTAATATATATTCTAAATTCAACAAAAACAAAGAGGCGTGACTAGAAAAGTGTGCACTATTTTTGTCGGAACGCCCATAGCATACTTTACTATCATGGTTTGATTTAGGCTTAATTGAAGTTTAAAAACCAACCAGTACCATCTGCAAATCGTATTCTTAGTTCAATGAAATAAATATTACTGACAAAGCTTAGTGTTCATTATTTATGTCAAAGCTTAACAGCCTACCTCCACCCTTCGCCACTGAATTGGATTTACTTGAACACAATAGTGAGTATTTTACAGTATCGCGATAATAACATACTGTTTACACGGAGAAGTGCTGACCGTCTCTCCAATCTCCTTCTTCAAGAGTGCGAGATGCGTTGTTGTCATTGTGTAGTGATATTTGACAGGTCGTGAAAATCAGTAAACGTCGAAACGAGTCTCTGTGCGGTGTATTTCATTTTTTTCCAGTAGGTTTGCCACTATCGCTATACTGCGCAGGCGCACAGTCCAATTTTCGCGTGAAAATACAATAGCTTCTGAACTTTTTTGATCCATGTATGCAAACTTGCAATTTGCACGATAATACGTGTGTACACGTGTTTTTTTGTCATGGCCGTGATAGTATGTACTGTCAGCAGTAAATCCATGTGTAAACGGGGTATAAGATACGACGTGTTCGACATTCGACACTTGACAGTATCTATTTTACACTATACTCTAATTATACGAGCAGATTTAGGACTCAAAGATTTTACGACTCACATCATTGTCATCATGTTATTGACAATCTTAAATGCCAATTAGATGCAACAATTCAGGTAGGTAACGATTCGATTGTCTCGATAGTAGTTTTAATAGATTCATAACATAATGATATTATGCGGTGTTAAGGGGGGACATGCTCAGCGTAGGTCAAAATGGAGCTTTTGTTCTATTTTCAAAGCATGGTCCTGGACATACGTTAAACGTTGTAGATAATCTATTTAAATAATTTTGAAGCCTTATTATCCTTTATATTTCTTTTTAACATTTCATGACTGCATAAAGTATTTTTATTACATAAAATAGTATTCTTTTAAACCTCTCGCTCTAATGTTTAAGAATATAGTCATATTTCAGTACATAAATGTGCAGTGGTGTTAAAATTTTTTACATTTATTAATTTTTAAACGCATTTATAAAACCATCAGTATAATTTATATCGACATTATTATAGTGAAATATTTACGATAAAAAATTATACTGATAATCTCTGTGATCCCAAATTTGACAAGAATTAGGCATTTTATTATTCAAAAAATGGGCAAGATTAACACATTTGAAGATAATTCTAAAGATACTCATTATAAGCTATGTCTTTGACCATTCAAGTGTGATAAATATTCTACGAATAATGATTGCTTTATAATAATTATTGACCTAAGCATAAGGTAGTGTTTTTTTGAAATACGCCATTTCTTTTGGCATTCCCCAGTGGTTAAGCTACAACATACGGCCGTAGCCATAAATTGACAGACTATAATTGAAGTAGGGAGTAAAATGATGTTAACGCGCGTGCTTGAACATCTCGATGAATTTGAAGATCAACTCGATGGCTATACTAAACAGTCTTACCTTATATTTTCTTTTTCAAATGTCACCGCAAACTATTGGAGGACGAGTAACAAGACATATATTTACTAGTATTTAGATATATTACTTTTGTTTCGTACTATTATTGTTATGTTGAATATAGTTATGTGACTAAAATTATAAAAGCAAACGTCATCATGACAGCAATGTCAAGTTTTTTAAGGTGTATTGAATTGAAAGCTCTTGTAATATATAAATATGTCAAAATGAAAATTTCAGACAATGGTGTTTACGTGGGAAATTCGTATGTTCCTCAAAATACCCATGAGCGCCGCTTTTATTAAACTTGACATTTGAATATTCAACCATAGGTTCACAAACTACGTAACTTTAGTCAAAATGTACGAGCAGTCGAATGGCTTAGCACGTATTTACGGCAGCCAGTCGTAAAAGAGGATTTTCCTGAGCAAAAACGAGCCTCGGTTCTCAACGTTTTTACGACAACTATAAAATCTAAATTTGATAAAATTTCATAAAACGGACCTCTGTTTTTACGCCAGACCCGTTTTTAAATTACCCTCTAATATGAAGATAAAAGACGATTCGGCTTAAATTGAATCATTCCCCGAAAGCTTGAAACAAATCCTTACTACGTAGACAAACATATTTTTCAGTTTTAAAAGTTTATTTAAAAAGTACTTCATTAGAAAATGATTGATGACAGGATGAGTCCAAATTTAACCGAAAAAATACATTAGGTAACTCAAAAATTCAGAGACTAGACTAATAGAAAATTTACATCGAATAAAAATAAAAAAATATTGTGCTGGTAGCCATAGAATAATCATGATTCAACAGGTATTTATGTACTGAAAATACTTAAATTAGATAACTATTTAACAATATTAAGTTATTATTTCGTTAATAGTATTTAAATGACCAATCAGAGTCCCATCCCAGTATATACATATACCGTTAAAACAGTCCCATTGTGTTGTTTGTCAGTGGCGAAGACTCCATACTAGGCGATTATTTAAAGCCTACCTTCTTAAGAAAAATATTTTTTAATTTTATATTGACATAATTGAGTAATATAATCACATATAATATTCAATATGCCCAACGACATCTATCGTATAATTGTCATAATAATTTTACGATCTCTTCCACTATTTCAATAAGCACCATTTATGGCATTTGTCTCGAAGGTTAAAAAAAATAAGCGACATCTCGTTTCGCTTCACATATTGTATGGATTACGTTCGCGTGAATCGAAAACTTTTTTTTTATGAAGTTTGTTTCTCATAATTTCAAGACGTCTGCGGCGGCCCATATAAATTGGTAAGCTATTTAAGAAGCGCTTACATTTTACGTAAGTGCACATTTATTCAATATAATTTATAAGATTACTTAAAAAAATAATTTCTATGTATTCAATCACATATAAATATTGATTGTTGTTAAAAATAATAAATAATTTATCTCGTGATTTTTATTTGTCAGTTAGTTAAGGGGGGACATGCTCGTCGAAGGTCAAAATTGAGTTTTTATTGTATTTTCAAACCATGATCCTGGACACTCCTTAAACGTTGTAGATGATCTATTTATATAATTTTGAAGCCTTATTATTCTTTATAGTTATTTTAAACATTTGATGACTGCATGAAGTATTTTTGTTACATAAAATAGTATTCTTTTAAACCTCTCGCTCTAATGTTTTAGAATATAGTCATATTTCGGTACAGAACTGTGCAGCGGTGTTAAGATTTTTTACATTTATTAATTTTTAAACGCATTTATAAAATTATTAGTATAATTTATTACGAGATAATTTTTGTAAAATATTCACGATAAAAAATTATATTGATAATCTCTGTGATCCCAAATTTGACAAGAATTAGGCATTTTATTATTCAAAAAATCGGCAAGATTAACACATTTGAAGATGATTCTAAAGATATTTATTATAAGCTATGTCCTTGACCATTCAAGTGTGATAAAAATCTTATGAATAATGATTGCTTTATAATAATTATTGACCTAAGAAGAAGGTGGTGTTTTTTTGAAATACGCCATTTCTTTTGTCATTCCCTAGTGGTTAAACTACAACATACGGCCGTAGCCATAGAATGACAAACTATAATTAAAGTAGGGAGTAAAATTATGTTAACGCGCGTGTTTGAACATGTACCTAACCGAATTTTTTTTTATTTTTTTTTAAACGGTACATGTTCAAACACGCGCGTCAATATCATTTTACTCCCTACTTCAATTAAAGTTTGTCAATTTATGGCTACGGCCGTATGTTGTAGCTTAACCACTAGGGAATGACAAAAGAAATGGCGTATTTCAAAAAAACACTACCTTATTCTTAGGTCAATAATTATTATAAAGCAATCATTATTCATAAGATGTTTATCACACTTAAATGGTCAAAGACATAGCTTATAATAAATATCTTTAGAATCATCTTGATATGTGTTAATCTTGCCGATTTTTTGAATAATAAAATGCCTAATT
Source organism: Rhyacophila brunnea (assembly GCF_057557595.1). Lineage (NCBI taxonomy): Eukaryota > Metazoa > Arthropoda > Insecta > Trichoptera > Rhyacophilidae > Rhyacophila > Rhyacophila brunnea. The sequence goes on along the minus strand of NW_028232796.1, from coordinate 17,420,442 downwards.
CTTGTCAAATTTGGGATCACAGAGATTATCAATATAATTTTTTATCGTGAATATTTTACAAAAATTATCTCGTAATAAATTATGCTAATGGTTTTATAAATGCGTTTAAAAATTAATAAATGTAAAAAATCTTAACACCACTGCACAGTTATGTACCGAAATATGACTATATTCTAAAACATTAGAGCGAGAGGTTTAAAAGAATACTATTTTATGTAACAAAAATACTTCATGCAGTTATCAAATGTTTAAAATAAGTATAAAGAATAATAAGGCTTCAAAATTATATAAATAGATCATCTACAACGTTTAAGGAGTGTCCAGGATCATGGTTTGAATATACAATAAAAACTCAATTTTGACCTTCGACGAGCATGTCCCCCCTTAATCATAGACTAAAACAATTTATTCATCCAATTATGTAAGTTGAAATCTGAAATTGTATCTAAGTATGTGTTTTAAATATAGAAGTATTTTAAAATGTCTAATTTACGGGTTAAATTATTAATTGTTATGGAACAGATTCACAACAACGGATATTTTCAATATATTTTGAGCGTATCTTGCGTTTATATTTAAGAAAATACATAATTCAAATTAATTGCTTAATTTTATACCATCAGTGAGCTTTTGAAATTTCATCGGTTTTTGTGTACCTACCTATTCATCAGTAGTTATGTCAGATTATCTTCTTATTTCCCGTAAATACATCTAACAAGTGTGCTTTCTCCACAGCCTACCTTTTTCCAAAAAGTCACCCTTCGCCACTGTTGTTTATACCAACCACCTAGCATTGATTAATTATTAGTTGCTACTAAGTATTCAAACACCGTAAAAACTTTCTGGGATTGACATATATGTGTTGTACTATATTTTGATATACCTACGACAGACAGGTGAGGGGACTCCAATGAATGGATCCAAATTTTGCAGATTATTTTTCTTGATAATAATTATGTTCGATTTTAATCTTAATATTAAAATTGTTTCCTACAAAAAACTGTCACACAAAACAGTGCACTCCGGAAGTTCAAACTTATCATCAATATTGTGTTACGTACCGTAAGTTTAAATGACGTAAATATAGAAAATGTTGTAATTTTTTATTTGAAACAAAAATACCTAAAACCGTGCGTTTAATGCGAGAGACATTAGTCAGTTCAATTCCCAAGTTATAATTCTGAAATTCGATATTTAAATTAACCCCTAGATTAGCCACGGACAATGCAAAGTTCCGAAACTTGAAGAGGAAATGGTCCGGAAGTACATTAATTTATTATTAGCTATATTTGAATTAGCCTAACTAACAACTTAAACTAAACTAAAAACTTTAAAATATTGCTAACCACTGTAATGAAAATCGATGATCGTTGTTATTGTGTTGAATTTGAATTTTCGACACCTATCTAGCATAAATCTTGACAAATGTTTTTTAGGGAATTTGGGGAGGAGTGATTGAGAATTTAAAAAACAGCGATTCGTTATTATTTACGACCTACATCACTCCAAAAGAGTCATTAAAAATGTTATACATAGATAATATGTTTGTTAGGTACGTATAAAAGGTATAAAAAAAACAAAAAATTACAAAAATGAATCTCAAAAAAATATGCGACACAACAAAATTGTGAATTTATCGATACCTTCTAATCCCAATATGTCACATTTTTTCATTCGTTTTTATCTACACTAGTTAAATATTTAAAAATAATATCGCCGATTAAAAAAAGACACCATTAATAGATTATATGGATGAAAACAGCGTACATAATAATTATGATTTTATTACAGAAACGTGATGTAAAAACATCCTTTTCAAATGTACGTACTTAGTTTTTTTTTGTAGTTTACATGTAATCAAAATAACGTAAAAAACTCGTATGATTACTTGGGAAGATGTTGGAAACGTCGGACAACAGCATCAAAGCCTGACAGTCCTATCATTAATCAAACATGGTAGATTTATAATGATATTTCATTATATAGCTAACATATAAAAAAACATTCCTTTGATGCGCCAAACTAAAAGAAGAAAGCCAAAAAATATGCTTATTTGAAAAATGGAATTACTATCAATGCGGATAACTTTGACCCCTATGGTCTGACTTTGGCCGACATTGATATTCACTTCTTATATTCATGCACGATGTGAATATTGTATTATTGATAAAGCCTCGTTTAGAGCAATAACATAATATTATTGTATGTGAAAAAAGTTTTCCATTCAAGGCAGTAAACAAAAATACATTAACCTAATATGGACATATTGTCAGAACCTAATATTAAAATATGTATTAGGCGTAAGTAGGTAGGTACATCAAGTTTTATTTTGTGGCAACGCATAGATGGATGAATAAATTGAAATGTTTAATAATACCTAATTATAATTATTGTACTCAATGTATCGCATTAGCAAAATTTATTATAATTAATAAATCGAAGCAAAGAAGTTCTTCGAAGTTTGTACACCAATAAAATATTATTATACCTAGTTTAACAAAACCAAAAAGATATTCCCGTACCGGGAATCGAACCCGAGCCTCCTGGGTGAAAGCCAGGTATCCTAGCCACTAGACCATACGGGAGATGAGCAATTCAGAATATTGTACTTACTTGACATTTTCCCTGGCTCGAACAATAGATTGTCCTAGTCTGGCAAGCATTTCTAGGAATACTTCGGGATCTGGATCAGTTTCTAATTCATTGTAGTAGTTTGATTGGCTGAAAAACAAAAAATAACTCATTTTACAAAAAAAATCAATCACATTTAACGAAAAACTGACATTACAGTGACATCTGTGTGTATAAATTTAAAGCTATATTTAATTTTGAATGTTAAATTCACAAGTTACTAAAAAGTGAAACAGATGGCAGTAATAATTAATTTAATATTTTTTTTATATTCTAATACAAACGCTTTACAAATCAATTATTGAATGTGTTATTTTTAGAATTATTTAAAAAATATATTTTAGTAAGGAGAACAAAAAATTTTATTTTGATAACCAAAGTTCACAACCTAATATCTTGTTGAGTTTGCACTGTCAATTTTAAAACTAATATAAATATATTTTCATAGATGGCAGTAAACCGAGTTTTCCAGGTTTTCCTTATAAAAAATAATGTTGCCAGAAAATTAAATATTTTTATTGCTAATTACTTGGACTATATTTTTAAATGTCATATATATTTATTGAAATCAAAATAATTCGATTCATAATATTCAATGACATAATATACACATAATAATCAGATTTTAAATGCCCAAAATTTAAGTGCAGTACAAAAATATAAAGTCACCCGAAAACCCTTCGTATGTTTAGTGTCTTACATAAAGAAACTTATTTTTTGTTCACAACATTTGGTGGGAATATATAGATAATCATAAGACCCTCTGTTTCCACTTTAATATTATAATTGTTTTATTACTAAACCTACATATTTTATACAATTGATTTTTTAAAAGAATGAACGATGACTTCCGATCATTTTTAATGCGGACAAATCGGGACAAATTCACCCAATATGGCTGTAGAAAAATTAATGAAACAAAAATTTAATTTTCCTTTCTAAAATTGTTTTATTTATTTCTGCAAAATAAGTACATATTATAATAATAACAATATTATCGTATAATAGTTGTACAATTTAATTTTATTTAACGTTTTGATAAAAAGTGAATACCTACATACTTACTGTAGATATATTTATTATTACTACGGTCAATCTGTGAATAAAATCATTCGATGATAAGACGTATATTATAATGAATTATGTATAACAACCACTAATCAAATATCAGACAATATCAACTGGATTTAGTCCTAAAACATTCCTTAAATGACCGTCGAAAGGAAACTTGACTTATAACACGTATGCATTAATTGTCGCAAAATTAGATCTAAATAGATTTCGCTCAACTACTATGGTTCCGGTCATACCTGTGACGTGATATAAACACATTTCGTGAGTAAACAAATTAGATTAGGCGCCTCCTCCACTTGCAGGTAAATTATTTTACGCTAATTAACAGTTAGGTATTATTGCGTTAAGATACACAATAATTAATATTGCAGGATGTAAACATTACTACGTGTTGATTTGATTTGATGGTATAAAATAAATACGTAAAATACAATAGGCATCCGATTTCTATCATAATAAATCTATTTATTTCGACGATCGTTTGGTATTTTATTTTAAATATTGTAATACGTGTTTTGTTGGTTCTTGGTGTAGGTATAGGTAGGTACTTATCTTCATGGGCACTTATACAATATTATTTTAAACTTTCACGATTATTTGATTAACTTTTCAGATATTTAAAAAATAATAATAAGTATATCCACATTTCAAATTAATGCATATTATTATTCTATTCAATTGAATTAATTACATCTCCATAATTAAAAAATATTATAGGTACTGATTTCAATCATTATTATTTTTATTGTCCAACTGTGACCAAAGACTGTCTATGGAGGAAGGTTTCTGTAACGAGCCCAGAACGTCGTGGAAGGAATAAAATTATAAGGAACAAAATCACGCTGATAAACATAAAACTGAAAAAGCTAAATAATGCGTGTGATTTGGTCAGTAAAAAATAGAAATATTTAATTAAAAAAAATGAATTTATGTTGCAATTTGATTACAAATTTTATGCCGTATCCATACTGGCAAGTTGCTGACAACCTCATTAAATATCGATTAAAATAATTTTTAGTCAAACAAATTTTGATGATTATCCTGAAATTTCATGAGGTTGCCAGCAACTTGTTACCAGTGTGGACACGGCATTTAAGACTTCCCATTCAGCTATTATTAGGTAAATTTTTACACAACAATGGCCGGTAAATTATAATAATACATAATGTAAAATGGTTTAATTACTTGAGTATGAATATTTCACCAGTCGTGGGAATAGTTGATAATTAATGTACCTATTCACTTGTGCATTTATTGAATTGGGAATATGAATACACAATCATTAGAATGTTTGTTACGTATATGTATACTATCAGTCGACGGATTTCATTTTTAATAATATTAACAGACAAAATTAAGTCACGAATCAACATAATAAGTAACTTGAAATATTTAATCTATTAGGTGTATTATTAATTTCTAAAGTGAAAGATCCAACTTTTCTATTTGCAACCAAATTTGATATGTATTAATTCAAACAAGGGATGAATACATAATTTATTTAATATTTTTCATGAATTATTCTTGTTATATTATAGTTACATAAAACTCTAATTTATAATACCAATTCATGAACGAGTGTTTAATAAAGAAGTCGGAACAAAAATGAAGACCATATTTAATAATTTAAATTTAAATTGAGTTTCAGAATATATTTACAAAACAACAGATACCTTGTAAAAGAAGAATCATTATTCAACATCGATCATAATATTGTAGACCTACACCCTTTTCAAATGAAATAGATTTCATGTACCTGGCTGAGCTTTCAGAATTAAGTAATATAACAACCTAATAATAAACAGGAAACTTTTGAGAGTTTATATGAAAATTAATATTCGCAAAGACTTTTTTGTACAATTAATAAACGTTTTTTTCAATATATAATGTTTAAATCTTTCGGTTTTCTTTAATATCTTTGTAATTTGTGTAAACCCTGTTGTAACATCAATCAAAGAAATAATAAAATATTCTTTTTGAAAATTTTATCTGGCTGAGTAATCTGAGTGATAATATTTATATATTGTATTGAATATCGATCTAATCAGCTGTCCAGACAGTACACTATTTCAATATCAAACAGTACTTGCACCCATAGCAACCAGTGATATATTTTTTAAATGCAGTTTTATTTTAGTTATTTGCATTTCAGTGCATAACACTATATTAACGTAAATACTTCACATATAGTATCAAAACCCCCACGATAAAATAATCCAATAAAAACCACAATAAAAGTCACACCTTTAACCACAATTAATTATTATTAAAGATGAAAGTAATGACATACCTATAATAATGTTAAATTTATTGTTTATGTACACATACGTACATATTTGTTTGTGCGGTTATGTTGTGGGATCGTTTAATATTAGTTTCAGATATTTTTTATGCTTTGGATAATATTTTATCCTTACTGAATTTGTGGGAAATGTGCATAGTTATTAGGATTTTAATATAATTCAATAATTTCTTAGGTGGCTGGAATTGATTGCGTCATCTGCATCAAAGAAAATCGCCTCTGTTATTGTATTTATATGGTGACGCTTCCAGTTTTTCCTGGTGAGTGGTGTGTTAATATTTTCATTTATTTTATTACTAATATTGATATTAAAATTGTGACTGTTCTTTATCCTTACAGCTTGAATACTTCTAATATTGTGGGTAGATAGAAAAGCTGGTTATTTACCTGGACATAGGTGCTCCTTGTGCTCCCGAGGCGAAGAGGAATGAGGCGGCGATGAGGAGGGCCGCTGGCAACAACAGACTACTGCACAGCTGCATGATTCTTCGGATGGATCCTGAAATTCAACACATATTCTGTCTTTATTATGTGCATTTCATTACTACATCATAGCAGACCCTTCGCCATATTGGATAAATAGCCATTTTTTGAAACCCACTTAATTAAATGATTATAACATAAGATTCTACATGTAAATTTTCTTCTAATTACATCGATCAACATAATATCACTTTAAATTTCATAGCATAACATATTTTCAATAATGTTAATATGTATTAAGTAAAATAGTGCCGCATGTGAGTTTATTTTTACTATTAGAGCAAATATGTCGTATGTTTATCTCATGTAAATGCTCGACCCGCAACACCAGCCCCCAGGCTAATGCCCTGTCAGTCCCTCCCCCTTGTGGGGGCCAAGATTACTATTAACACTAACGATGTAAATAGTACATTTCTAAATTCCAATTGTATCTATAGTATGAATTAAACGTAAGATGTAAAACATCGCGAATGAAGCAATTAAAACATGACGCAAACATGAGTTCTCGGTCACCAGAATTTATCGCCAATCTTCTGCTACTTTAGAGGAAAGTAAATTTTATACATTTATTACGCAGGAATTGTAAAGTTAAGCAGAAACGTGCTAGTTTACAAATCGATTAATATTCAAAAAGTCAATAACTGTTGTTCTAATAAGATATCAAAATGCTATTGACCATTGGGAAGCAGAAATCTGGTAATATTATATATTTTAAACAATTTTAAGTCTAGAGTCTAGCTACTAATAATTAAAATTCCTGTTTTGATCCTGTTCCTGAAAATTGTTGCTGTCGGACAGTAAAGACGCATTTAAATAGTATTAAATTATTGAGTCTGTAATCGTAACCGATATTTCTACAACATAACTAGCACCGTACTTTACAGAAATAAAAAAGATTCTGAAATTTATATTCGAAGATAATATTTAAAATAAACACAAATTCTAAAAACGCTAACCACTGGAGTTCACAGTTATTCACTGGACATTGTTATTTTCATTAAGCCATACCCAAGCTGGCCATGCAGTGATAGCAATTATAATCCTTAAAACATTTTCTTTTGGTATTGTCATCTTATGTTCTCGGAACAGGATACTTATTTGGATTCGAGCAGAGAAGAGAAATTTGGTCCTAATTTGACCAAATTTCTCTTCTCTGCTCGAATTTAATAATTAGGCAATCAGATCTGGATTTGTCACAGAAAATTTAAAACCCTGCAAAATGTTCGCATTTGCTTTTTGGAACTAATTTCAAAGCTCTTTAAATAAATTGTACCTAAATCAAATGGAAATTTAAAATATGTATACAATGTATATTATTGAGGAGATTTAGTTGGTTTACGAAAGGTTAATTACATAATATAAACGATAGCATTACGATGTTGAATAATTACTAACTAATCTAATAAAAACCTTCATAGACTTTAAAAAAAATAATTTATACATCGAATGAAATAATTTTTACACGAATTCGAATTTCAAATTATTACCACCAAAATCTTTCGAATTACGAATTTATCAATTTGGTATGAGAATAACAAGGCCATAAATTATTCCGTATTCACTCCTGATTGACAGTGTTGCAAAAAAGTAATTTTCTTCCCCGTAGCAGATAAAGGGTATTCCTCTACTGTCTGACATTTGACACAATCAACCACTCCATCTGTATTGTTCCTTGGAGGTTTCATCTTGGAAGATTCTAAGGAAACACATTATAATGATATTGTGTTTTATGAATTTATTTTTTCGGACTTACCTACTAACTTTTTGAAACTATAGTTGTTTAATATTAATAACATTTTACGATACAGCACTACTAGGGACACATGCAAAGATGTCAATGTTATATAAGACTAACTAATAATGAACAATAAATTATTTAGTTGACAAAATAATAAGTAACATGGAAACTTCCTTGTTTTTTGTTTTTAAATGTAAAATCATAATAGATACAGTGCAAATACCAAGAATAGTGCGAATTGATTTAAGTTTATATTCTAACCTAGTAAAATCACAAATTTACTGTCAATCCCCTCCAGTGCAGCTAATCGCAATTCCGTTTTCAAATGAGGATCGCCCCCAAATTTATAATTTCATTTTACGCTGCCGTTCTATCAATTTATTTAATTTGAAGTCTTTTATAATAAAAGTATGTCTAAAACTATTAGGAGTGATGTTAGAATTATTATTAGTAAATTGTTGGTTTATTGCAAAGAAGAAAAGGAGTCGCATCTAAAACGAGAGCTGATATATTATTTAAACGCGCCTCTTGCACGCGTTGCCGCCATGACAGATACGTTACTGAGAAGTCTTCCATATGTGACTACAGCGACTTTTTTATGACCTGTTATCGCCGATGTGTTGCTGTCGGACAGTAGAGACGCATTTAAACAGTATTAAATTAATGAGTCTGTAATCGTAACCGATATTTCTATAACATAACTGGCACCGTACTTTACAGAAATAAAAAAAAGATTCTGAAGTTTATATTTGAAAATATTATTTAAAATAAACACAAATTCTGTTTAATCTAAAACATATCAAGGTGCCTATTAATATAAGTAGTAATTGCCGCACTCCGTTGGTAGTTATGCGTCAATTACATTGAGCTACTTTACGAGCTGCTTGTTGGCGAATTTACAATCTGCCTGTAAAGTCGCCCAGTATCATCATCGAACAAGCTAACAAGCAGATTGTAAACACTCTACCGAGAAAAGTTGAATGCCGGTCGACTTTACACACTACACGCCGGCGTGTGGGCCTACTGCGTTTGCGCAGTAGAGCGCAGTAGCAACCTCCCGGTAAAAAAACGAACTACATTCTGTCAAAATAGTCGCTGGCTTGTGGCTTCTCAGCGAATGGAAAGTTTTGTGTGTCATCATCACAATCGCAGTAGCTGAATCGCCCGCTATTAAATTCGCTAACAAACAGCTCGTAAAGTAGCTCAATGTAATTGACGCTTTAGGTGCTATATTAAGTTTTAATTGTCAATCTTCGTTTGTTTTAACCCACGTCCACCAGACATAATTGTAATGCATTCAAACTATTAAGAGTGGGTATCAAACAGTGTAATTTATCACATAATTTATACGATGATCTGGCACAAAAACGACATAAAAACAATGAAATGACATTACACCATGTGTCATGATGTTATCCTACATTTTTCATTAATAATGATAATAATATTGTACGTGTTTCAAAGTTTTTATCCAACCCGATTGAAGCCTGCGATTTGATGTGGTTTTATTTTTGCAAACGCTCCCTTTATGTCAGTCAGAAACGGAAATTGTCACGACAACATTCACACATCATAATGTCACAAACGTGTGCAGAATTCCAGAAACCAATAATATTGAGACATACAACGGTAAATTTTTCAGACGGCTTATTAATTGCAAAAAAAAATGAAAACGGTCGATTAAAATAGAGTGGTTGTTAAGTGTTTATACTTATTTATTACTTAATGCCAAATTAACAATAATACACGGCACTATCAGCAAAATCCAATATCCAATATCCGAGCCGGTATCTCTTGTCGTAACAATTGACAGATTACTCTGAGCAACGTTTGCTCGTAGCTAATCGGATTCCTTTTGACATTCTTAGAGCAACGTTTACATCCACATACCTACAGTACATTTTCATCATAAAACATATCATCTCTTGATAATGGCCTCTGCAACGAGCCCGATACCTCGAGTAAAGAAGGAAGGACACACGGTGGAAACCCAAAAATCTACTCCGATAGAAAACAACCGTGAAAGTCTCAAACATTATAATAATACATTAAATGTGTATATTATGCCTCTCAATTAGTAAATTTCCCACAGGAACATAAAAATTCTCATATAAAGTGGTCCAAATCTCAATCTTCTCCTATGTCCTCTGATTTTATATATTTCTTTTCCTTTTGCACACAAGATTAATACCTACTTGAATATTCGGTTATGAGGAATACAGCGGAAAACACATTTTGAAAATACCCGATATACTGGATTTTTGTTAGGTTAACCTAACCTAACCCAAACTAACAAGTAATCCAGTATATCGGGTATTTTCAAAATGTGTTTTCCGCTGAATTCCTCATAACCGAACTGTACCGAATATTCTTCTGATCCAACTTGTCGATACTACAATGCAGTTTCACCATGAATTGACAGTTAACACAATAAAAGAAACACTGTACCTATTTTATTTGCAAGCTCTGCTGTGGGATCGTCTGCTTGGTAGTAATGACCCGTGTGTCCCTGATTTACTATCTTAGAAATCGGGAGCATCGGTTGTTTGTTCTCCCAAGGTGCAAAACTAACCTGCTGTCGGTGACGCCAATTGGGAAGGCAATGTTCAACTAAATCAATTCGGATGTTGATATATTCCACCTACGTGAGGATGAGTATAGGTGGGCATTGTTTTATAAATTCTTAGAATACTATTTAGCTCTTTTTGTGTACTTTCATATTGTATCCACTCTATATTTTTTGTATTTACTCTTTATACTGTTTTAATAACAAGGTTTTTAATTGTCATATTGTGAACGTCTTAAAATTATAATTTGTAAATTTCACTATATGCAAATAAATAAATTTGAATCTACCCGAATTAAAAGCTCGCTTGTGTATGTATGACATCAAATATTCTGGGGTTTTCGATTACATTCACATGGATTGCAATTATTAATGAGCAAAACATTGTCCAATACGCGAGCATATTCGATTGAAATCAACTGATAGCTTTTCGCGGGCAATTTCAAATACATCGATGACATGTGGCAAAAAGAATAATTAATTTATATTATGTTGGCAATATCACCACATTCAGAAGGATGCAGTTTAACTAATGCCAACACACTAATATTATTAATATTTTATTAAAGTGACCGGAACATTTTACATATGAACTTGAAAACACGTAGCAAGTCTAAAGAAAAGAAAATAATTGATGAAATCAAAAAATTACTTTATATTAATATCTTTTATTTTGTTAACTGTCAATTCATGGTGGAACTGCATTGTATTGTTGTTTTTATTTAATAAAACGCAATTTTTATGTAGTACTTATTCCACTTTTAATCAAGAGATTAGGACCGGTTTCGTCCGCCTCAGAGGGACATTTTCAACCTAATATTAATAATAACAATATAAACAATATTAATAATAAATATTATGTATGTAAATGAATAAAATTAGATATTATATTAATTGCAGCCCCATTCAAATACTGTAGTACTCCAAAAATGCCGGTTTGCTAGAGAAAGATTTGAAGTTACAAAACATTCAAATATTCTTTGTATAAACAGGAAAAGTTGGAATGTATAAATTAGTACTAATTTTTATGGAAAATCTCTTTTGAACTAGATTTCTTATTTTTCTTTAAAACGTAAGAACGTGTATATATTTTAATGTTGTTTCTGAGTTACGACTGTATTTCTTATCAGGAAATTTTCATTTAACTGTTGTTTACCGCTTGGTGTCGTAATTTAGTAACAGCATTTTTTTTCATTATCGATTAAGCAGTGTTCAAACGATAATAACTTAGACATTATTTTAGTGTGAAATTTGAGGATTTTATTAAGATAAAAAAAACTATTATCGTAACCGTTAGGTACCTAGTTTAAAATGACTATTTTTTCTGAGTTACGACAGTGTTTCACAGAGGTGGAGATATATTACAATCATTGATTTAACTGTTTATATATAGCATACGCGTACATAGTTTTCGACATTTTACATGGCAATCGGAACCGTATATTGGTCAACATATTAATATCCGGCAGTATGCGGCCAATAGCATTTTATATGGCTAAGGTGCAGGTAAGTTCAAAATGAAACTGATCTGTATACGATCTATATCCGCATGATGCTCTCTATCAGCGCAGTGAAAATAAATCAAACGTCAAGACTAAAATAGTAAATCAAAGAAGTAAATTACGTAAGCGGCGTAAGAATACATACCTTTTAATGTATTTTTCACAATTTAAAAAAAGTTTTTCTAATAAAACTCGTATTATTTACATTACGGGTCTAGATCTTTTTCTTAAACAAATAGCTTGAGTTTTTCTAGGTTATCCTCTCTGCGGACGTAATCACAAAAACTAGAGATTCCGGCACGGACAAACTGAGAAGAGACCGTCTCAAATGTCAAGCTCATTGGCGATTCCGAAATATTGTTTCCAACTCTCGTTTCCATGTTAGTTTGCAGCATTGATACATCAATGGTTTGCAGTTTTGAAAAAAAAATACCATTTGTGTTATTATTGTCTTTTATGTCAGACTTGCATCCGTTTTTTTATATGATCAAACATTGGAGTTGATGATGAAGAATAGAGACATCTAGTGGTAAAAAGTAGAAGCAGTGATTGATAAAAAAAAATGTCAGTAATGTAATCAAATTCCAACAGTCGCTTGAAACACACAGTGTCCATCCGTGACGACGTAAAACTAAATACCTACGCTAAATTCACTAGATAAACTAAAAAGATATACTGATACAAGCTATGCGTATTGCTGAATATCGAGAAGAGTAGACTCTAACATCGAAAAAGCTTCGTCACGATTCACGATGGAAGAAGAAGAATTTATTAGACTAGTTGTAATTCAGATGCTATTTTTTTAGATACGCAAGACTTAACAATAACATTTCTAAGTAATTTAAGATAAATTCTATGAAAGAAAACTTACTGGATAATTAAGTTTAGAGAAAAACTATTTATTTAATGATGTAAATGTGTTAAATGTCAAGCCTTGAAGAAACTTCGTTAGAAGACAAAATGTCCTCTTTTTATAGAAACTAGGGATAATGTTGGAAAGTATTTCACATTTACATAATCCCGTAATAGGATATTTCAAAAAACTTTTAATTCAGCACTGCATCGTGCTTCAAAAACAAAAACTTTAGCGTATTAAAAAGCAAACAATACGACGGCGTCAAAGCGTAAAAACGCGTGATTAAAACCAGAGCTGTTAGAAACCTTATTTTGTCAAAGGTTCGGTTCTAGTGGAAAATTTTATTGAGGTTCGGTTACTGGGTATAGTACCAGTTATTTAATAACAACAGTATACATTTTAACTAGTTCGAAACAGCTAAGACAGGTGAGTCGTTGGTGTATACTTTATACTGATCTATATAAAGATATAAGTATATTATTAAAGCCACTTAAATTATATATATTTTATCATGCCGTCTTCAAGCAGATACTATTACGCTAGTTTGGACCTCCACATGTGTAGTAGAAACCATTGAGAAACATATATTAGCTACTTGGTCTATCTATTCGGTCCATATTCTGTGTTCACACATATTTCAAAATGTGAATTAGCCGGACCCGGGATTCGTACCCGATACCTACGACATTATACGCCAACACGTTACCGTTAGGCCATCGCGGGTGTTGACTATTGTTAACCATTACATAATTATTCATAGTAAACATATAACCGTTTCAATACCTAATAATAATATATGATGTAGATACTTACATATTCTATGCGAAAACCATAGCATTAAACAATAGTGGCATATTGGTATATGAATCGAATGTATGTAAGAAAATAATATGAATATAATATAATTATTATCCTATTATAGATATACCATCATAAGTTATCAGGCGTTCGAATTTAGAACTAAGCTCATCACAGTATAAAAACTATTGAGAGATTTGTCAAATATTAGCATGTGGCGACCTCACCCAGGGACAACTTGTACCTACTGGTGGATCTATAGTATATTATAAAGACTTTTAAGGGGTTTCAGTTCGATTCTGTTTTCAAAATAAGTATTTAACGGATGTTCTGGGTCCGGTTTTGTTTCCAGCTCTGATTTAAACACGTTTTTCAACAACTATGCAGTAAAGAAAACTTTTAATTAAATGAATTGATATCTTCGATAAGCACGCCTTAATTAAAAATTCGACCGTATTAGCAAATCACACACTATTTTCGAAAATGATCAACAGATGGATACGTAGGTATAAATGTAGAGATTTACTATCGCAAGAACTCGATGTGATTTATATCCATTTAACATGCACAGGTAGGGTTAACAATGTCATACGACTATTTGCATGTAGTAAAACTAATTCATTTTGATTAAGTTTACTCACAAAAAAGGACTTGTGAAAAAAATGGAATTTTAAGGTAGTGCCGCGACATAAATCAGGTATTCCCAGAGGATGATGGTAAAGTATGCAATTACGAGAGAAACATAATGAATATTATTATATTTTGTACCGAGTATGCATATGAATACATAACCTATGTATATAATAATATACCATCATGAGAGTATGTACGTTTGCATGCGTTTTTATTGCTCTTTGTGGCTATAAAATAAAGATATTACAATCGTGACCTAAGCTATTTTTATTAAAACGATGATTTTTCATCTACAGTGCGACTTTTGTATCAAGCCTTTTACGGTCGTTTCTGGAACTAAAACCCGCCCTCTGCATTTACTTCCGTAGCTATTACATTCCCCGCGTCTATTATTCAGTGTGTTTGGTATCGAGTGGAGTTTTATTAACATTAAAATGCCTAAACATTTGCAAAAGTAGACGATTATTCTGTTTTTCTGTTCTATCTTAGACCACTCATGTTATGTATAAATTTAAATAATTCTTAACACACATAGTATAATATAATATATTTAAAAAAAATGTTACTTTTCGACTATAATTATTCAATATTCTTCCTCATTGTTTTATGAAATTTCTTTATACTTATGTTCTTCTTACTTTATATCTTGTTAGGCTTAACTATATTATAATTTATATATGAACACTTTGCTGGTTGTAATAACTTTTCACTATTCTATTTAAGTACTTCTATCTATTCTATCTATTTAATACATAAAATTAAAAATAAAATTAAGAGCATTATTTTCAACTTTGAAGTATTGTGAGGAAAAAAAACAGAAAAGAAAGCCTTTAATTCCTCTCAATCGTACCAAAGATAAAAAAAACTGTTATTATAAGTCAATACGAAAAAAATACGTATCATAACAGTATACGCGCATACAGCGTTGTGACGTAGAAGATTTGATATGAAAGTCGCACTGTATGAACGTCATTTTGTCATTTATTTTTTTCTATTTTGCCTTTTCATTATTATATATGATTATATTATAAATTATAATACTAATATAAACTATTTTTTAATCTAGTATAATTATTAGTGTCATGCCAAAAATCGCCACCATAGCTTAATTTAAGGCTATACTTCAGCTGGGGCACGGTCTAAAACGATCGTGACTGCGCGACGCGAAGATTGTGCAAACAACGAACAAAACATAATTTGTCATAAAAATTCAACATGTGTCCATTTAGTGTTATGTTTATTGTTCTATTCGTAATAATAATAATGTATTCATTGACATGTGTTCTTTTTCAAGCGAATGGGTAACGTTTTTTAGTCATCTTTACACGATTTAAGAATTAATTCCCCCAACGCCATCACAAAACAAATTGACGAGTTCACAGCTCGAATTTCGCTCTCCGATTGGCAGCTAGTCCGTAATTTCGTCGCACCTATAGTTGAAAATTATTTGCCATTTGAAGTATGCTCTTAAGTACGAATAATTACAAGTTCCTTCCTTGACTAGATCGTCAAACTCATCAAGTTTGGCAGATTTACGTGATGTTGATGACGATAACGTAGAATAAATAGTAATAAAATAGTAACAAAAGTTTAAAGGTGTGTACCTACCTTCGTTTGTTTTAGTTACGGCACGTCATCGTGGCATTGTGTCGTATAAACGTATACTCACGTACGTTCACCACGTAGAACGTGTCGAGCGGGTACTTTATACATATTTCTTGATCCCATGACGCGTTGTTAGCATCTCGTTATGGCAATTTCCCGACATTATTCAGATTTGTTTTGACGTGCGGCGTTGATTCCAATAAATCAAACACCAAATTGAATTACGACATGCGCAGAAAAGTAATTTTAAATATATTGATTTATTATTTTTATTTTTCATTACCTTCTTACTGTATTTTTTAATCATAAACTCTAATATATTCAAGTAATTATTACATTGTAAAATGCTTTATGGTTCTCTTTCTAATAATTACAATATCATTTTTTTAAATTCGATTGTAAAAAGAGCTACCTATACCTATAATTAGTACTTAATCATATTTAATCTAACACAGTAGTGTTACATTTCGATAGAGATTTCAGATTAGTAGTTGAATTGGTATTTTATACGTTGGATGATGGCAGCATTCTTTGTACTTATTGGTGACCTTTTTGACGTTTTGTTTTAATTAACTTACTTTAATTTGCGATTTAATATATTTAATCTATTTACACAATCGTATATCATGTATCGTGGTGCAATGATTAATGCGCTGGCCTTTCATCTGGGGGCTCTGAGTTCGATTCCAGATGAAGTCATTTATACATATTATGCGAATATTCTCAAAGATTGGGTGTTTGTCATTGTTACACTAAATATACTTCTGTTTCACTACACTACTGTCATTAGGTATCGTGGCCTGTTGTAGTGTTAAATAAAATAAAATATTCCAATATAAAATGAGAAAATTTATACTAGTGTAATATTATGTATTCTATTGCGTTTCTGGCAAATAAATATTATAGAAAACATACTGTGATACTGCGAAGCCTTACAGCTAATTTAATGCTTAGTGCGAACCGCCACCAGTGTAAAAAACCAACTTCTAAAATCTCGGATTCAATTCCCAATTGAATCAAGACATCATATAATCTTTAAGCAAACATTTTATTTTTAATCATAGTGTATGGCTGAATTTTTCATATAGGTATAGGTAATAAGTTTTATATCTCATTTTGTTTTAATAATTCACCTGACAATGAGTCAAATGTGTGTTATCATTCCCACTCTAAAATAAAGCAAACAGACTTACACAGTGTCAACGTATTATTATTACTGACTATTTATGAGTATTCGTTTGTGGGCATTTATTTACTTAACCTATTAGTTTGTATCCTAGATCTAAGCACAAAGTGATTAAGTATTGAAAAAAAACATATGAAGCTTTGGCATTTATACATACATATTATACATGGTGAAGCACATTTGAAATAGCTAACCGTCAATTCCCAAAAAATATTCCTGTACCAACCAATACTCCTGTCTATAGATACATTGTTAGCCCGAGACTATGTTTCATTTTCCTACTGGAAAAGGTCAAATCTCTGTGACGTAGCGTTATGAATTAGAGTTTGTTTGTCGAATTATCATATATAATATAGAATATACCTAAACTGGCAGAGTTTTATAAATAATGCAAAGAACTTTTGTATGAAACCTCATTGTCAAAGTAAGCATCCATCATGTATTCAAGTGTAGAAAATTACAATCTCTTGCGTTTCACAAAGACCTGTTGCCACAATGGTTTGCAAATTTAAGCCGCTTCTCAGAAGTCTAGCATACTGTTGTGTTCAGTTTTACTTTATCATTATAAATACGCTGAAAAATTAATTATGCAGGTAATGAATTTTATAATAATTATTTAAAAGCATTTCTTTCACGTGCAAAAGTTTTCGTAAAATAAATACAGGAAAATTGTAGTAATAGAATGTAATTTTATAGATGCAGACACGTCCTCATTAAAATTTCTTCATAATTCTTTAGTGCAAAGCAAATTAGAGAGTGTATTGATTGTTTGAGCATGGTATCGGTTACAGTAATGTCGAATAGTGGAGAGGGTTCGAAAGATATATTTTAACTTCTTCACTTGAGTTTGTATAGTCATAATATTGCAGATAGTAAATCTATGAAAAAGGCAGTAGCCCAGAATGAAATAATTTAAAATACGGTCATGATACGCCTAACTATGGATGATATTTATTTTCAAGTTAATCCAGATGATTCTGCATTGTACTCTAAGAGTTAATACAAAAAATAGAAACATCTGATTTAAACAGTAGAACATGAGTATTCTTCTTTTCAGCTTCATTTTACCACGTTTTTCTTAGCTCGTATTCTTGTTTGTCCGGAGGTTGTTTATCCAGTACAAATCTTGCAATCGATTTTTAACTAACTTTTCAACTAGCTACGCATTTGAAACTTTTAGAATATATCAGAACACAATGCCAATGCAATCTTTTAATACTTTTAGACATCTTTAATTGATTAATATATACGTGCGTTACTATGGAAATCAAAATGACATTTCAGTATTCTATATTTGTTTGCAAAATAGCAAAAAATTGATTTGTTGACAATTTCCCTATTTGTCCTAAATCATTAATACATAGTATTGTCAAGTTTATATGATTCAACAGAAAATTTAAAAACGTAGTATATAAAGAGTTCTTTTTATCTTGTAATTATTTATACATTATATTTAGGCTACATCTACTATCTTTTTATAAATTTAAAAATGTGCCACCTTCATGAAGTCACTGATAATAATATTAAGGTAAGATTATAGTTTTGGAGGGAGTATATTTTAATAGTTTTGTAACGAACGGTTTTCAACCTTAGTATTACAGTATTATTTGATGGCAATTTCGCAACGTTTTTAGCATGATAATTGGCATTATTGTCTATACAATAATTGGCGCGTTCTTTCTTGTCAGTTAAATAATATACATAATATGTATTATATACAATCAATTAATGTTTCAGTTTCGGTACAAGTCAACCGTGTTTTTTTTTGTTTTAAATGGTTAATGTTTGCAGTAATTATTAATTATCTAAAAGTGTGATATTTTTTAAGCTTAGTATTTCTTTCCATTTTATGTAAGTAATAAAGTAGGAAAATATTAACGGCCCACGATGGCTGAGGAGTAACGTGTCACCTTATAAGGTCTAGCAACTCTACGTGTTGTTTTTTTAATGTGTGTTTTGATTCAGAGCTTGAACCTAATAGAATAAGTAAGTAGGTAGCTAACATCTATTTCTAGTAACACAAATGTGTTATAAAACCGTTTGGTAAGGCGGACTGTAAAATCTCACATCGGATTATAGCATAAATAATAATAAAAAAACATAATTTTATGTTGTTGATTTTCACTGTATCTGGAAATTTTACCGGTTACAATACTTTTGCTTTCATCTATTTTATACGTATTTATTACACTATTACTATTTGTTTTTGTTAACAAAATAATATTAAAATTTAAACTCTTTTAGTAGGTATATATTATTATTTTACTTTATCATCGTCGCAAAAATGATAACTCGTTTCTCAAACTTTGTTAAAATTAATTTTAATCTTAGCGTATTAGAGTTACGTCGTTTTATTTTGATAACATTAACTTTTGTAATCCACTCATGATGACTCGTGGTGTTATTAATAATTATTATTAAGGATGTTATAATAACTCGAATTAATCCGAAAAGTTTGGAATTTTACGAAATCTGTTTCGTTTTAATGTGGAGGCTTTGGATTTTCACTTAACTCGTAACATTTCGTATAAAACCTACATTGTAATTTTATTAATCTTTTATGAACGTCTTTGAGGGACTTTTGATAGCAGTGTAACATAATTATACTATGGATACACATGAAATCGTTATGTAAGATACGTTAAAATGAATTTATTGCTTTTAATATAAGTATGTCATTTGATTGTCTTAAAGACATTATATCGTTCTTCTCTAGCCCTTTACTGCATGATTTTTTTTTTTTTTAAAAAAAAATTTTTCTTGGTGTCAAAATGCCTTGTGAATGAAGGAAAAATAATAAAAAAAATATTTTTCGAAAATTTCATTAAATTTTGTATGTTACTGCGTGGTGTCGCATATTTACGACATTTGGAAATCTTACATTTTAGTATGACAAAATACAAAACCAAATGAAAACAATTATAAAAAACTAATGTACACACCTTATTTGATGTGTAGATATTTTTATTCAACTAATTTCAATCTTCTGTATATTTTTTTTGATTTATTTACAAATGCGGATTTTTGCGTACATACGAATTCGTCAACTGTCAAAGCAGACATGCAGAGACTATAATGCAGAAATGCTTTATTTCTTGAAATGTCCAAACAAAATCGGTAAAGTAGGATGTTTATGGTAAAAAAGTTTTCTAGGCATGGAAAAAGGATATTATTTTATAATTTACACAGATGGCATTGGCTATATAGAAATAGTTTGAAATGTCGCAAATTTGCGACACTATGCAGTAAACGGCTAGCCAGACTGTCCCAAACCAGGCATAAGAAATTAAATAAGACTCTTTAAATAATTGATTTTTAATATTTTCTTTTAAAGTAAAATAATCATAAATAGAAATATCAAGATTTAAGGGATTTTTTCTTCATAAGAGAAATTAATTATAGTTTTATTCATATTTTTCGCGTATTGTTTCATACAGACAAGGATTTTAATGGAACTCTGCTATGAAAATTCTTTAATTTCATTTTGATGAAACTATATAAGTTGATTTTAAATGAAAATTATTGTGAAAAGAAATTTCTATAGCTTAAAACAATCTTTATTTTTCTTTTGATGTTCAAACAATCGAACATTTATAATTGAGTCAATTTGTTTTTCATTGAAATTATTAATTATTGCAATTTTGGATTTAGTTGTCTTCTCAGCTGGATTTTTCCGTTCGAGTTACCTCTTAGATGAACTTGTCATTTCTCGGTTTATTTCATTTCTCGAGATTCGAGAATTCTCGAATTCAAGAGTTTTTGTTTTCTCAAGAATTCGAGAACGGTTTATTGATTTTTCGAGAACTTGTCTCTATGTCGATAAAATCAACCTTTTCCTTTATTATTACCTAGTTACAATTTTTCGAATTCTCAAGAATCTCATTGATGAGTTATTTAGAAATGAGAAATCTCAAAATTTTGGAAATTTAATTTCTCGAGATTGACATTTTTTGAATATTTCTCGAGAAATATCGATCACAACCTTTACCTCTTATTTGGTATTCTTACACCATTTTCCATCATAATATCTATCAGAACAGTAGAATAATTGAATTTTGATCATCATATTGCTAGAAAGCTTTTTCAGGACTTTAACAACAATATACAATACTCCACGTTCTTGTTAATTATAGTAAATTGTGTTTATTTAATAAAATCTATAAATAATCGTAAATATTCCATTATCACGTTGATAATCGTAAACCCTTGATGGAAAGTTATTAATTATAATAAACAAAATACATAGTATGTATTTAACAATTAAGTATGGCGCCTATAGCATAGTGGTTTATGTGGAACGAAACCCGAGAGATACGATTCCTGCTGGGTGTCTTACTTTTATCAAAAAAGATTTTTTCTAGTTGTTATTATATATTTTCTCAGAAGTGTTTCCAAAATTACGTATATTACATACTATGTAGGTACTTAATCTGCGATGACCTTCCAAATGAACAAAACCGGTCTCAGTTAATATTAAACTAAAAAAACTACTATAATAAATATATTATTTTTTCAACACATATAGGCTCATTAATAGAACAATTAATATTATAAACCAACAGGTTTTTTCCCATCAGTAATGTGTTACTAGATTTAAAAATAACTACCAAATATTTAACTATCAATATACTTAATAAAGGTAACGATTAGTGTGGCAAAAAAGTATTAATTCAAATAAGTAAGTACTTACCTACTTGTTTATCTTTACATATATTTCACTCTACGCATTTTGTATATTGAAGGTACATATGTGTATTTATTATTACTAATATCACATATAATATGTATTTACTAAGTCGATTGTAAATTTAAAATATTTGTTTTAATTCTAATATATTATAAAAACCATACCGTAAACACACGGTGTGTTTATTCTGATTATTTTCCCATTAAATTCTCTCTTGTTACCTCCAAGATAAGAGAGATTTAATTTGAACTTGGTGTAATAAATCTTTAATAATTTCACCTTCATTTTTATATTACATTTTGCACTCAATTTACACGCAAGCGACGTTAGCAGAGGCTTGGTCAAAAAGTTTACATTTTCCATCCGTTAATGGATCTCATATGTACAGAGCAATATCATATTTTTCCAACATATTATGGCGTGATTTTCAATGTAAAAAGAAATACATGGAATTGAATGTGTGGATGACTTTCATTACAACGGGGTATGTTTGGAAAAGATATATTTTATAAATACATTATGAATGCATCACAATTAAAATAACCATGAAAAGAACTATTTTGATTTTAGAAATAATATACACATCTTAGGTGTATCTCGTTCAAATAGTTTTTTTTAATATTTACAATTAAAGCTACTAGAAACAAATCAAAACAATCGAATATATAATTCCAATAGTTTTATAAAAAAATGTACATAATTAATTCATATTGTGGAATAAATTATAACTTAAAATAGAGTAAAAGTAAAGTAAACTTGGTTGCAAATTTTACAAAGTCCCAGAGTATCGATTTCAAAGTCCACTAATTGGATGCAGGCCTAGTGATCAGAATCATTAGTAAAATATATCATATAAAAAAATCTCGGAGTATAAAAAGTTTGATAATTATATGTAGAAATTATTTACTACGAAAAAGTATCATTTTTAACAAACATATTACAAAGCTTCTTTTTTTTCAGCACCCACATCAGCTTAGACTCTATGTCCTAGTAATGTGGTTATGTTTTCTATTTTTCACGTAGATATTTGATCATGTTGATTAGACGCATAGCTTACAACTATTCCTTGCAAAAGAGTCTGTTAAAACAACTTTTACCGTATGGAGGGAGGCTAATATACTCCGCTTAGGAGCAGTCATGGTAATTTATTTGTTTCCTTATTTTAATCATGGCCAAGAACATCGGTTTCAACATTATTCATGGTGGAATACTAAAATAAATGGGCAGTTTATATCAACATATAAATCGTTCGTAAATGTTCACTAATAGTTTTGATGCTACGTTATAATAATTTGTACCTAAGTATATCATTTTCATACCAGCAAATAAGCTAACTGCATTTTTGACGAAAAATTAGTTAAATTATTGATGGGATTTTGTTATAAAATATGTTTTCTATGCTTACATAACATTTAAACACCTATAAATAAATGCGTTATCGTTCTTCACACAAAACAGTCAACTGCAGGTGACGAATTTCCAATATCATAAGTGAAACAACTCCGTTCTTTATATAATTTTTCTTTACATTATATAAAGGGGAATCTAAAATAGTGTTTGAATTCATAATACAGCTTATTTTAAAAAAAAAAGTGTATTTTTGAAATTGTTAAATTTCGCTCGTTAGTTAAATTATTAAGTTTTTCTATTTTATGAACAATTTCCCAAATGGAATTAGCCAGTTTGCAGATTGCCATTTGAAAACGTCGAAATCATTCTTAAATATCAAATACTATAAACGTGGAAGACCTATGCAAAATTAGCTAAAATATCAATACCAGTATTGTATACTGTACATTTTATCTTTTATTGTTATTTGTCAAACACCATTAAATACTGTTTTTCAGAATAAAATATAAATAATATACTCTCTAAATCATACGTTTTATAATTGGACACATTCGTGTAGGTTGACAAAGCAATTGCATCAATGCTTTGCAAACATTATTGGGTAATTTATTTATTCGTGGGTTCATTTCGGCGACGTCCCAAATCCATTTCCCCTTCGATACCGCAAATACGTATTTATACGGGCAATCTGATTACGGCACTCACGTCGCTTCGACAAATAATAAAGACCATACAAATAAAATAATAGAGCCAATGGCAAATGGTACGGCTCTTTGTTTTTATCTGCCACAAGTCAGTCGAAACCCACCCGTACCTTATGTCATATTATTAATATTGAAAGCCAGGTAAAGGTTTTCTTGCTTGTAAAGTTTAACCGCTCGTGTGTGAGTCTGTTTTTTTATATTTTGTTATTTTGAAATTGGATATCACGAAAAAATTGAGGTCATATTAGTATTATTACCAGCCTCACTGAATAACGAAGTTATGTATGCAAGTTATCGAGATTATATTGTGAGGTTTTTGTTTTTAAATTACCCAAAATAAATATCATTCTTCTATATACACATATTGACAAATTAATAACATAATAATAGCGTATGAAATAATCATTTAATATATAAAATTATATGCTAAAAAAAATTTAAAATTAAATACTTAGGTAATTTTTTATTCAAATAAATTCTAGAATACATTTCAAAATGTAGCATTCTTTATTGAATATGCATATTTTTTATAATATATCAGAAGCATATATACGTATTATTTAAAAAAATATTTGCACCGAATGTAACTTGAACCTATAACTAGTAAGCGTCTTGAACGTGATGATTATATGTTTAAGTTATATATATTGTATTGTTGTTTAATTTAATAACACGCAATTTTTTTTGTATTACTTATTCCACTTTTAATCAATAAATTAGGACCGGTTTCGTCCGCTACAGAGGGATAATGGGAAGTGGAATAAGTACTACAAAAAATGCGTTATATTAAATTAAACAACAATACAATGCAGTTCCACCATGAATTGTCAGTTAACAAAATAAAAGAAATTCTATCTACTGAAAAATATGTATTACATTTTTTCTAATATAATATGTTTCTGAAGAATTACATTTTCGTTTTGGTATGCTGTCAACAAAATCATAATTAGGGATTCCAATCCCGGGATCCCGGGATCCCGAGCTATTTTCGATACCTATGAATCCCGGGATTGATAAACATAATCCCGGGATTTCGGGATTGATTTTTTTATCCATTTCTATGGAAAATAAAATAAAAGCGAAAATATAACAGAAAAAATACTTTTAATAAAAAATAACTACATTAGAAATAAACTGAGTTTAAATGAAGTTTGATTTATACCCATGTGTAGGTTGCCGATTCATTTTATTTTTTCACATAAATTATTAAAAATTGAAAGATTGAAAAAAAAACAATGCTTCGCATTAACAAAGTTATTCCACCATGATATCATACGTTTTACGGCAGTTTCAGATTTGGATGACTAATTAGATTTATGAAGCGGAAAAGCCATAAGTACGCCATGATTATTTGCTATACTATTTTAAATCTCGCTAATCCATTCATTAAGTCTTTACTATCAGAAACAGCAATCTCCTATTAAATTCACATTATTATTTATATTACAATATTATTTACTCCGTTAAACTTGTGTATTTCCAAGATTGAACGTATACAATATTAACAATAAATGTCTTAAATAGTATAAATTATACTAGATTTATTTTTGACCGATTTTATCAATGTTATTTGTAAATATAAAAATTTTCTATAAACAATGGAAAAAATGCCAATCCCGGGACCAGTCCCGGGATCCCGGGATTGTCAAATTGTAATCCCGAAATCCCGGGATCAGAATTTTGGCTCGGGATTGGATTCCCTAATCATAATATTATCCTGTAACTTTTTTAAGCCATGTCCGATCCTAAGAAGATCATAAATAGGCCTACACAGAGTAAACATTGTATTTTAACAGATTTTTGATCTTACGAGAAATGTATGTTAGCCACTTGCTCAGTATATTACGTCTATACTCTGATCTAAACAAAAACACATTGAAAAACAATATGTGAATTTTCCAGACATTATAAGCCGACACGGTAATAATAATAAGACAAAAAATCAAGGGATCAAACTACTGATTTTCTGATTATATTCAAAATTATTGTCAATTCATAATTTTACTTCCCCAAGCTCGTGGATATAATTCAATATTAATTTATTTTATTTTGTTAACTCTCAATTCATGGTGGAACTGCATTGTATTGTTGTTTAATTTAATAAAACGTATTTTTTTGTAGTTCTTATTCCACTTTTAATCAATAAATTAGGACCTGTTTCGTCCGCCTCAGAGGGACATTTTCAACTGAATACATTTTTGCTATTGATATTAATGTTATTGTAAGTGTTGATTGTTTCATATTTTGTGTTTTGTTAATATTTTAAAATAATTTATTTAGTGCCTGATGTAGTATGAAATATTAATGTCCAACCTCATTAATTTTAATTTAATTTGTTATTGGGAAGGTATTATTGGACGGATAATTTATGTACATATTGTTATAATATTTATATCGCTTTGGATTTTGTATGATAAATATTGTTTAAAAAAAAATGTATTCAGTTGAAAATGTTCCTCGGAGGCGGACGAAACCGGTCCTAATTTATTAATTAAAAGTGGAATAAGTACTACAAAAAAAATGTTTTTTATTAAATTAATCAATCCAATATTAGTTTAATAAACTATTTTTTTAATTCAACGATTCACAAGATTTGAGAATTTACATTATTTATATTAAACATATATAACCTATTAGAAAAAATCTTTTTGAAATGTCAAACGTCGTATTTTTTTCAAAAAGATTTTTTATGGTAGGTATATATCTGAGTTTTCAAATTATGCATGTTAAGTTTCAGTTTATTTACCTAGTCATGCTACCTATTATAATATTTAAGATAATTTCTTTATTTGCCTCATTTTTTAATCAAATAAATTTTTGAAATATTTAAATAAAAATAAATTAAATTATTGACTTAAAGAATGTTATCACAATCTACTTAATGCGTTGCAACCACTGGCAATCTGAGTATTATTATTTTTGATGCAATATTTTTGTTTCTTAGTTATTATTAAAATATTCTCTTAGCTTATTCATCTGGGGCATAAATCATCTTATTAATGCGGTTGATCGTTTTTCCTGACAAGTTTTCCTTTATCATATGTGACCTAGATTTTCTTATTTAATTATTGCTGGCATGCACGACCAATCAATCCTAATGCAATCCAGTCGGAAAAGCTATAATATTAACTGAGTAAATAAGTATTATTTCAGGTAGCTAATATTTTTTTAGCACAGTGTTTTGATAATACCAAAACATTTAATTTTATAATGAAATCATATTATTTAAGTACATACATATTATACTATATAAGTAGATGAAATGCTGATTTAATAAATTGAAAAGGATTATTAATCATCTCTTTCGCTCCGTAGTGCGTATGGACTTCCACATGATGGAGGTACGATATATGGGTTTTTTTTACCAGAAATGGTTCACCAAACACATTGTGTCCTACACAGAATATTAAATTAATTTATCTCTTGTATTAGTAAATCAAAACTGTAAAACACTGATTTCTATATATTATTATGTATGCTGGTTTTTCCTTCCAATTTTAAAAATGTAAATATTATAGTTTGGGTTTGATTTTAATTTAGTGCTTTTTTGTTTTGATACTTACTGTTGTCAAAATCATTACCATTTTTGAAGTTATTTTTGTTTTGAAAATATGTGTTATTTACAAAAAAAAACAGACTACGTTAATTTTGTTATGACAACTGAAATTATTTAGCAAACGCATGAAGCATGGAAGCATTATTAAGTTGATTAACCGCACAAATATATCACTCAGTTGTAATTCCGATTTTTTGACACACGTAATAATGGCTGTCATTTTATATTATGTTCATTGTGATTTCTTACTTGTCTGCACTTATAAACGGTTTTACACAAACTTTACAGAAATGTTCAACTAAATAATAATGCCGAAGCCTTATAGTAATGGATGCTTATCTATTCATCGTAACGGATTATCTTTTTATACGCCCTGCAAGTTGGCAAATAAATGCCGTAGCAATGGTGTGAATCTCTCAGTAAATGAACCTGCAATGCAAAGTCACTTGTAGCTAACTCATCAGTAAACTAGTGGTCCTGTGTTGCTTCAATTTTATACGTTTAGGCTCTGTCTCTATATACGAACGGTTTTTTCGACAACTTTTGTTAATTACTGTTTTCTTTAAGTAAGATAAATGTAATATTTCTATTAAGGAAGCGACCCAGTTTAAAACTGATATTTATAATATGTTTATATTTTAGTAAGTATGAATACAAAAGATGGTTGTTTTTGTATAGTCATTTACAAGATACTTCCCATTTAATGCATTTTGTAATCGATGGTTTATATTGGTTTTGATTTTTTTTTAATTCTACGATTTTTCGGTTTAATATGGTTGTAGGTCAAAAGAATTCTGCCACGTAATCTACGCTCTACACTATAATATAAATTTAAATAATACTTCTAAATGAAGGTACGTAATAGAATAATTATTCCAGTTTATTGATAAATAGTCAGAAATTCAGTCCAACTTTTTTTTTAGACTTTTTTTAATAATATTATGCATGTTTTTAAAGATTTTCAAAATGTTGTTTTTTCTACATAGTTATATATTTAGAGGCCTAACAATGCTAAAAGATAAAAGTTAAATCGTACCATCAGTTATTAAACAAATTTTAATTTAATGTATTTTTTAACGTTAGAAATAATTTTTAAAACACGTTATCCACTTCAGTAAATTTTACGTGAATTCGATTTTCAAACTGATTTCTAAACCGCAGTTTCTGCAAATCCCAATGATAATGTATCCCGAGCTTTTGATTGCCTCTACATTCCACAATAATACACAGCAACTAGTGTTTCACAATTCTCAGCAAAGCTCACAACTAGTTCTAACTATAATGCCAGTACATGTACATTGTATAGTCGTTCTCTTTCGAGACACATTTTGTAGGCCAAAGCTCTGTGGGTTTAGCAACGCCTTTTATTATACCAATAATCAATATACACTGATATTCAAAGCCACTATTACAATTGACAATGTCATGGACTATTATTATGATATCTTGCTATCGTAATAAGTTCTTGAAGATTCAACAATAATTGAATATCACATTATTTCTGAGATGTCATGAAGTGTCTTTGAAATAACTTTGCTTAGCTTAGACAACTATATTATATATCTTTTGTATATATTACGTTCATATATCATAATGAAAACTTTTTTAAACAAATTAAGTAACTTTAAACCATATATAAAACATTTCGATAAATATGATAAAATATTTTTTTTTTTACATTTTTAACAATTAATTCATAATTTTAAAACAATACCAGTTTTATCACAAAATTCAAAACAGAAAAACCACCGAATGAATATTTTATTCACTTATAGCTTAGCGAGTTATCAATCGCAATCATACCTAATGAATATCGATTCAGTTGGTCCCCCAGTTAAAAAAAAGTTGGGCAATTCCATTTGCTTGCATATTAATTATGAACCGATTTTTTGTTGTATTATATAAATCATCCGCAGGGAGGATGAAAACCTGGATATCTGATATGCGGTCATGTCAGGACTCCCTCTAGATTGGCGGATGGAAATAAGCATAGGTCTTCGCGTCTTCTGCATGGCCCTGCATGTTGTTGAATTCTGAAAATTTATCAAAGCCGCAGATACTGTCAGATACATTCAATGATTTTCAGTCATGAGGTTCTGACAAAGAAGAACAATAAATAAATTGGCTAATACCTACGAGTAAAAATAAAAGAGAGCCAACTGTCAAACTTGAAAAATGACTTACATTTTACATGAACCTTAGCAATGTAAAACTTCATTGGTTGCATACCGCCTAATACAAATATACCGACCAATGGACGGCTCCGTTTGCTTTATAGAATGTCAAAAACTATGTACCAGAAAACTTATGTGAATTTAGCTAAGTGCCTTTCATATTATAATATTATGGTAAATCGATGACTACATCTGTAATTTCAATATACCCACTGTATAAGCGTAATATCATGAGTAATTTAGTTTATCTAACTTGTATTTCATTTATCGCTTCAATTAAAACAAAATAAATGTCAAATATACATTTGTATAATGAAGTTTGTTCGTTGATTTTTAGTTAGTTAGCTCTTGAATAATTAATGAATTAGAAAGAGTTTTGTTGTGAAAGCAAACTTTTCCCATTTAAAGTTGCAACAGACTAACAAATGTTTAGTGTGATTAATTGAGAGAGAAAATTATTCAGTGCCTACATGAAATTCCTGCACTGGTGACAGAAACGTGAAAAGAGATTTCGACATACCAACTGACGAAATTAATATTAATAAATTAATATTAATAAACTATTATTTAATAAATAATAATATAAATTTAATATAACAAACTGGGTAATAGGAACTCTTTGTATTACAACACTTTATGACGTTTATATATTGTACTTTATAATGCAGTTGTATTGGTAGACATTAAATGACGTTGTTGCATTTAAATATCGCAGCTATAAAACGACAGCTTTTGACGTAGTGTTGCTTGCGATTTTATTATATCTAAATATTTTTTATCGCTTGCAAAAATCATGATGGCGGAGCGGATTACGCGTCGGCTTATAATGACGTGAGGTCCAGGTTCTAATCCTGAGTCTGGTAAATAATATTGTTTTTCAATTTGTGTTTGGAGTCAGAGTATGGGTAAAATAGGTTGAACAAGTAATCAACATTCACTTCTCGTAAAAACAAAAATCTCTTGATATTAACCTCCACCCCGTGGAGGCCCATATATGATCTTATTAAAATCGGACTTGGTCTAATAAAATAAATAATAAGAATCATGCAACGGGGTTTTATCTCAGAGGTATTCTGATAAAAAATTCTAGGGCTTCTACATTATTTATATAACCTCGTATTTATCAATATTATGCGATTTTTCAACGAATTATGTTGGTTATTTTAGATTAACATTTTCCTTAAAATACAATAAAAGTAAAACAGTAAAATAAATCGATTTTGAATAATACAGTTATGTTCCGGCTCGGCAAGTTAAAGTAAGCTGTATCTGTTTCTATGTAATTCGACCCTCATTCATATGAGGTTTATTACGGGGGGAAGGCTTGATTGTTAAATGTATGCTATGTATTTTAATCTCTATTGGCATTGCCACTGCAAATTTTACACCGGAATAAAATTGAATTATTAACATCCACAGTTGTTTGTATTGTATGAATATAAATTTGGTCAAAAAATAGGGTTGATCTTACCTAAAGAACTATCAATAAAAAAAATATTAACCTTATAATAGGATCAAAACGTCAGAAAATATGAGTAAGTATTTCTCATTGCAAATGGCTGACATTCATTTACGATCGTAAAAAACAAAATCTGTTAATACAAACCTTTACTCTGTGGAGGCCCATATGATCCTATTAGT
This sequence comes from Rhyacophila brunnea, assembly GCF_057557595.1. Lineage (NCBI taxonomy): Eukaryota > Metazoa > Arthropoda > Insecta > Trichoptera > Rhyacophilidae > Rhyacophila > Rhyacophila brunnea. The sequence continues at coordinate 17,388,956 of NW_028232796.1, read as the reverse complement.
ATCGGACATGTTCGGATTGCTCATTGAAGATGTACGATTATGATATGTTTAATGTAGATTAAGATACATTTTAAATAAAAGCCTTCATAATAATCTGACACTCTCGTAGATGTAAAATTTTCTTTGCATTATTTATCAGAGACATCAATCCAAGGAATTTTAAAAGACTTTGATAGATTTATAAGATATTTGTTTCATGAAACATGAAAAAAAATGCTGAGAGACTGAGAAAAGCTACTTGAAATTTGTAATATCGCTCATAAATAGAAAAAAATAATTAACTTGAATATGTACAAATTATATTTAACCATGATGAAAAGATGCATTCACATTTTTTGTTTGCCAATTAACGGCTTTAGCTATTGAGCTATCAACACATGTCATATGCCTTTCTAGTAGTTTTTTTTCAATTAATACAATCCACAGGTGTCTACCATATTATTTTATTATTATTATTACAAGGTTTTTCTTAGCTCGTATTCTTATTTGTCCGGTGGTTCTTTGTCCGGTATAATTCTTGCAATCGATTTTTAACTAATTTCCCGACTAACTAGATATTTGAAACTTTTAGAATATATCAGAACACGATGCCAATGCATTTTTTAATACTTTTACCCATATTTAAGTAAAAGTGAATTCATTTTCAGTTAATTCTGTATTGTATGAAAAGTTATTTCGACACCATTATTGGTTGCTAGGGTTCTGGCGTCCTAGCAACTAATTTATTAATATATACGTGCGTTACTATGGAAATCAATATGACATGTCAAAATGAGATTTCAGTATTATTTCTATCAAGTATAATTTTTTTTGATCGTTTAAGCTAGCCAAGTCAAGTTTATATGATTCAACAGAAAATTTAAAAACGTTGTATGTTCTTTTTATCTCGTAATTATTTTTAATTTAAATCAATACGTATGTTTTAAACCCATACGGTTTAATATTTTTTCTATTATATATCTAATATGTTTGAATCTGAGACTAATTGCTAATTTTGAACGATTTCTTCGAATAACAATACATACAATTAGAAATTTGTTGGTATACTTTTGAATTTATTTCGATTCGGAATCTTAATTAGTTTTATCACGTGTTCGAATTTCCGAAACAAATGAGAATCGAAAAAAACTTTATAGCCATAAATCGATTAAGCCAAATAACATACATACTAAACAAGGAAGTACCTAAACAAACTTCTCAAGATAGTGTATAACAGCTTACAAAGAGCTTATTAAATGGCCATCAAAATGTCTCTAAGCACAGGATAGTGCCACCTGTCAGTGGCGTATTAAGGTGAAGGAGGTCAACTTTTATAGGGGCTTAATGGCCAAATGGAAAGAGCATGACTGTAGCAGTATTAATGGTCCCACTTCTGCGGTATCGAAGACAAGGGAAAACCGCTGAACTAAAATTTCCCAAGGAATATTTCTCATAGCCACAAGAAATTCAAGCATGAAAATTTCTCAATTTGTCAGGTTCTGAACTTGAATAAGATTGAAGATATAATAAAAACACAATTACTGATATCATTTTGTGTTTAAAAACTAATTCATCTAAATAATCTATACTATTTATTCATGATGTATAATTATAGAATTTAACATTATTCCGTTTTCTAATAGTAGACTATTTATTCCTTTAAAATCTTTGAAAGTTACTATAGATTACCCAGTTATATATATATCTATATTTTTTTGTTAATAATATACAATATTTACGATTTCATCCTCTCAAACAGCTTAAACCAAAAAATCTGGTCACCATTTTGATAAATTTTGACACCTTTGATGATTTTATCTTACTAACAGAATAAATTAAACTCAATATTAGTGACTGCTAAAAACACTAGCTATATTTTCATAAAGCAGAATTTTAGTTATCATCTTTTACAATAAATTATATGTCATAACAAATAGTTGATTTTTACCATATATTCCAACTTGCTACAGTAGAAATGGGAACTTATTGTCTCTAATGGGTTATAATTAATGATATTTATTTTCTCTTTTGGAAACCAGTGTAATATTTTTTTAATTCCAATGATTACGTTATACTTTTGTTGATTCATTATTATTCTTTTTTTCGATCATGTCCGATCCTAATAGGATCATATGGGCCTCCACAGAGTGGGGGGGTTTGTATTAACATATTTTGTTTTCACAAGAAATGGATGTCAGCCACTTGCTCAACCTATTAGGTCCATACTCTGACTCATGCACAAATTAAAAAACAATGTGTATACTATATAATTAAATATAATATAGGTATATTGAGTTATTCAAGCAATTCTTTGCTTGCCCCTGAGTTATGGTTTTCCAATATAAATTGTTGCATAGCAAATGGTTTCTATCCAAACAAGGAGTTAAATAATTGGTCTTTATCGATCACACGAGAATATAGTAGACGCAAGAAACCATTCGGTTACGGATTTCATTAATGATAAATAATTATAATTCAAACGTAATAATGCATATTGATTTATATTTTTTATTTGAAACCTTAATATTTTGAGAGAATGATCGAAGATTGTGATAATTGTGTCGCTAGATTTCAAAATCAGCCAAGTCCACATTTAGGTATTTTTGACTTTTTTGAGAATTGCTGAAGAGATACTGCTTTTTAACATTTCTGCATTATCGAAATGTGGAACTTATTAAATTTAAATATTCTATAGTCGAATTAATATAAACTTTCACCCTTGTGACTGTGCACTTGAGAAAATAAAATGCTGTTTTTCTCCTATTCATCTATTGTGGACTTTGACTTTGCTGATTTTTAAATCTAGCGACACAATTATATTAGACTATGTGCAAAATATTCCATTGTATATTAATGTTAATATAATATGTGTAATACGTATTAGATTTTATATTATTTAATAGTCTCTAGAAAATCAGAAAACGAAAATTATTATTGTAGAAAAAATATTTTTTTGTTTCAATTTTACATAAAAGTTTAATGTTATTATAAATAAGTTAATGAAATTTAGTTTGCACTCACTACACTAATATGTAATGCGAATGTTTGCTAATTCTCTATGAATTTATTTTGAAAAATCTCAAAATGAATAATAATATTTAAAAAAAAAAAAAAAAAAAAAAATGGAATATCCGTTGTGACAAAATAAGGGTTGTATTATTCTCAAAATATGGGATCAATAGAACGTATTTCTGCAAGCAAGATCCAATCCACACGTGTAACAGGTTGAGAAAATTCAATATTTGAGGGATGATTGATTTAAAAAAATATGATTTGTGATTATTTAATTTAATGGGATACTTTAATAAAATCAAATAATCACACACCATTTTAAATCAATCCTAACTCAAATATTGAATTTTCTCAACATGTTACACGTGTGGGTTGGATCTTGTTTGCAGAAATACGTCCAATAAATGATGTACCAAATAAATTGGTTATTACATTAACCAGTTGTGAAGAAGAATTTCTGTGAGTAAAATAAGATCATTGGTCAAATATATTTTTTGGACAATTATATAGTGTACTAGAATTCTTGTAAGGCGATTAATATACCCTCATCAAACCGAAACATTTACGCGAAGGTACAACTGTGGAGTGTATTTGAATGAAGCTCAAGGGCCTAACTTGTCTTGTATCATTATAATACATTTACACAGTAACGTGCAAGCTCTCCATATATCGCCAGACAGTCTATGCGCCATTAAAAAAAAAACTAGCAATGACACTTCATTTGTTGTATGAGTTTTAGTGGCTGACTTAAAAATATACAATGTAATTAGGAATCTTCTCTTTGCTGACTTTAAATTAATTTTATTTGAGATCTGTATTACCACTCTACATAAGAAGCCGGATTTTACAAATCAAGCAGTAATTGGTTCCTTATCAAAATAATATATATGAAAAAGGTTAAGTTCCTACCTTTAATTATACGAATAATAATATAAAAAATCGTAATTCGTTAATTATACTTTAAAATATATCTAAAATAATAAATACCTGGTAATATTTTTTAATTAAATTGTATGGCAAAAACTAAAGTAGGCACCAAGATAATGTAAAAAATGATTATTTTTTAGTTAGACATCTTTCAATATGAAAATGTCTAGAGAAATAAATCTATTATCCTTGCTACGTCGAATATTCTTTCAGATTCATAAATCGTACAACCATAGTACTGGAAATCCGACCCTAGGTAGATACAATAATAATACTATATGTACCTATCTGTATTTTTGTCAGAAGGTTTTCAGCTTATCTTCCGTATACTCAAATACACGAAATTTGGTACATGTTTATGCGGTCTGTGCTACAAAATGGCGTTCCTGTATACCTACCGTTCTTATTCTTGCAAATCAATTCAATAAGCAATGCCATCACTGTGCATAACTTGAAATCATGAAGTCCTAGTTCACATATAAAGTAAGTTTTTTGAAAACTTTTCTTTTTATATTGCGATGAATACTGTATATTATTTGAACATTTGGCAGCCAAATAAATGATATTAGCTGCAAATTGTTAGAATAGATTTAATTTTCTGTGTAAATTTTAACTTTAAGACTTGCAGCAATAAACTGTCTAAACATGGTTACCTAATTCCGGCAAGGCAGTCCAGGTCAGCTAATACAAAATGGTAAGGCTGAGATAGCTGTGATAGGATATACCACAATGAATACGCTGTATAATACCTACTTTGTATCTTTAATAATCAATATCCGATCAAATTCTGTTGATTTTGTAGCTGCAGAATAATAAGCGATCGAATATCTATTGTATATAAAAATATCAAATTACTTTGCAGTAATATATTCCCAGCGAATCCATTTCCAGTAAACAATTCAGCTAGACCAGCAAGTCGATTGGCAAAATTAGAGACGGTGTATTATTACATCATATCACAGCACATTATACCATTACGGTGTATTAGCTGAATAATCATTTTTATAGTATTATATTTTCGTACAACTGTAATAACAAATAATATTTCATTTTGCTACTCAATTTAAAACGCTTACTCTATAGTTAGTCTAATATGATTATGTACCAGAATTTTATGTTAATGTGTTACTTTTATTGTATAAATAACGAAGAGCAATTTATCTCAATGTCACTCGAATCCAAGTACTTAGCTCGTAATTATCATGTATAATATACTATTGTACCGATACGCTGCTAATAAATCTCACCCTGCTACATCGTAGACTTCGTCATTATCATCATCCTCAACCTACACATCGAACACCACACTAGAGTGACCCAACAATTTTAATAACCCGCCATATACCTCATCCTAAACCGATATGACTATGGGTCAAGAGGCCCATCTACATTTCTTCACAATTGTTTAATATGCATGTATTATAAATTATACTTGTATGTCTTTGATGTCGAAAAAAATAATGTCAATAAGTTTACCTATTAATAAATTCTAAGCTTTATCAGACTTACCAAATATATAATAAATAATTTAAAATACTAATTATTCTTGGAAGCTTATTAAAATGTCTACTATATGTAATGGACACTTAAGTTGTTAATACTAATAAACAGAATAAAAATCAATTAAATATGACATATTCAATATTTTTAAAAGTAAGTAAAGAGTATTAATTTGAATCAATTTGCTTTGAAGAGATTCTGCTATTACCTTGCAGTAGTACTCCACTGAATAGATTTTAGATTATTGTAATTTATAACTTCTCCGGCCGTTCGTAGGTAAGTTCAGTTTGAATAATAAAGACCTCCCCCGTGATCCATTTCAACTGTATTTATTGTTTTATGACTTAATTGTTACTTCGATATACAGCTGTTAAAAAATAATAATATTATATACATACACATAGTTAGTTTTGAATACAGGGTATGCGTAACTAAAACAATTAATATTCAAACGTAATTATTTTTCACAAATACATGTTTTGATGCTATTTCATGTAAGCTTTCATAATTTCAATAAATCAATTTTTAATAAACCGTTTCTTTTATTCAATGAATAATTCACAAATTTTTGAGAATGTAACATTCCATATATTGAACATACATAACTTGAAAACACATATATCAGGTGTTTTTACGTTATGTATGTTCAAATCAATATTTACTTCGGTTATAATTTCATCGATTTGTTTCATTTCAGATTTTGACATTAGTCAGATATTCCTAGACTTATAATATTGATTATTTAGTACTGAACAGATTGTAATTATAAAATATTATCTCTACGAGCTGTCAAACTCTTGCTTTTTTAAAACCGATTATAACATCTAAGTTGAGCTCTACGACTAATTATTCACTATTTTACAACGTTTTTATTAATACAACGTTTTTATTAACTCGTATTCTTATTTGTCCGGTACAAATCTTGCAATCGATTTTTAACTAACTTCCCGACTAGCTAGACATGACAACACGATGCTAATGCATTTTTAATACGTTTAGCCATCTTTAAGTAGAATTGATTTCATTTTCAATTAATTCTGTTTTGTATGAAGAGTTATTTCGGAAGAAATCCGTAAAAAGTAAAACTATTATTGATTGCTAAGTGGGTCCTAGCAACGAAATTAATAATATTAATATATACGTGCGTTACTATGGAAATCAATATGAAGTTTTAAAATGACATTTCAGTATATTTATTCAGTATTCCTATCAAGTACAATTTTTTTTGATCATTTAAGCTAGTCAAGTTTATATGATTCAACAGAAAATTTAAAAACGTATATAAAAAATTCTTTTTATCTTTTAATTATTTTTTATAATTGTATATATAGTATATTTATACAATTATAGAGTAAATAATTTAAGTAAAGAGTAAAAAAAATTTTAGAGTAAATAGTGCGTTTTCTGAGAGTTTCCCAACCGAGAAGGGAGTTCGTCAGGGATGTGTTTTATCTCCCCAGTTATTCAATATATATGGAGAGCATATAATGCGAAGAGCCCTAGATCATTGGCAAGGCGGAATAACAATTGGTGGCCAGAAAATAAATCACTTAAGATTCGCAGATAATACCACACTAATCGCTGCTGATGAAAGAGAACTCACAGAGCTGCTACACCGGGTAGAGGAAGAGAGTCGCAAATACGGCCTCCTTATTAATAGGAATAAGACCAAGTTAATGGTTGTTGATCGGGCGAACCTTCTACCAACACCAAGTACACTCCAAAACCTCTAAACAGTCGACGAGTTTGTATATCTTGGATCGACCATCAGTGGAAAGGGCGGATGCGAAGCGGAAATAAGAAGGCGCACACAGATTGCAAAAAATGCGATGACACGCCTTACCACTATATGGACGGATCGGGGAATTTCGATTGCCACAAAAATGATGCTTGTGCAAACATTTGTGTTCTCGATATTTCTATACGGAAGGAAGGCAATTGATGCCTTTGAGATGTGGCGTTGGCGCCGAATGCTTCGCATTTCTTGGACGGAGCACAGGACGAACTAGTTTGCAGTTTTTTGGACATATTGTCATGCGCGGACCGGACAACCTGGAGAGACTGGTAGTTTTGGGTAGCCTCCAGGGAAGACGAAGCAGAAAAAGAGTGTCTGCGCGATGGAGCGACCAAGTGAAAGAGCTGACCATCCATTCTGCCCTGAGAGAAGCGGAAGATCGAGAAGGATGGAAAGTCTTGGTCGCTCAAAGGATGGCGAAATTTAAATGTGGTCACGATCCTCAGCCATGAGTGCACAACCAAGAAGAAGAAATAGTATATTTAATATACCTAGGTTCATAAAAACTTGACATTGAAAAGGTTTCCAACTCTTTTCATAATGTTTGTTACCTCTCGTTTCACGGTCACCTTCCAATAGGCAGACATCAACCAAGCGTGATTTCAATTTGAAAAATTTCTGTATTTGAATAACAACAATTTTTCGCGTGGTTGACAACCCGCAACACGTATTTTATTAGCATAGAGATTTGATCATTAAAACAAAAACACACCATTTTTACAGCGTTAAATACTTCATTTAAATATAGAACAAGGACTAAGAAGTAGGAAAGCCTTGTTTTTCTCGTTATGTGCAATGATTTATATTTAAATGAAAATAAATCAAACCACAATGAAAGTATTATTATGATATAGTAGGTATTAAAAAACAGATAATATCCGCTTGTATTTTTAGGATATTTTGATGCTTTGTCTGAATTATTTAATAATTTCTGAAAATTTGATAAATAAACAAATATATATTTAAAACGTATCATTTTTATGAAAATTAGTATCATAAAAACTTTTGTGTCACTCGTGTAGCCTCTAAACTAAAAAATATGGTCAAATTCTTATATACTATCACGATCAATAGTTTTATATAATAAATAACATTTTTGATATTCGTACAATTACTCTTATCTAAAGATTTTGTCATGAATATATAGAACTAAAACCTATTTTGACTTATATTATTAGTGCATATTGCGATAGATAATATAAATCACAAACCGAATCAGTAACTACAGTATCATCAAATTCAAACAATAACACGATCTGTTTTGATAGTTTCTGAATTATTGAGCTTAAAGTATTTCCAATATTCATTATTCCCAGAAGAATTGAGTTCAACTAGGGAAAATGTATGTTCTCACAAGGAAAATCCTGTTGTAGAATAACGCATACGTTGTGCACACTTGCAAACATTGCAAAGCTGTAGCCGGATTATCTGGCTCTACGCCATACCCGCTACGGTGCTACGGTGCTACGGTGCTACATTGCTACGGTGCGGTTACGATCAGTACTCTAATAATTCTCAAGCGTAAGATATTATTTTATGTTCCAGATTATGTGTATCCAAACGGGCAATACTGGAGAATGCGGTGACCCGATTGAGTATATAACGTTTTGTGTATACTGTCATAATAAAAAGCATACATGTTAAACTATGTTATTCGTTAAATGTTTCATTTTGACACGGTTGTGAAACTTGAACTTTTGTAAACATTAATGAATCACACTATCATACAAACCATTTGCAATTTTGATACTTACCAGGTCAAATAACTATTTATATAATATGCGCACAAATCATTTAATCAAAATACACACAATTAGAATAATTCTTTCGTTAGCTACGAATTAATTATATGGTAACATTGGCCTCAATATAAACTAATAGATGTAGCATAGATTTATAAAATTCTAGCTGTAAAGGGGTAACATTATTGATTAAGGGCTTGCGCAGACAGAGAGCGGTCGGAGTTCTGCGTTCAACCGACCGTTGACCGCTAGCGTTCAGGGACAGCAGACAGGTGGCGGTCAACAATGTGCGTTCCATTTGTGTACAAACGTTGTAGTGACACAGGCGCTGCATAATGCGAGACCGCTATATTCCGACTGCGAGTGGAAGTAAGAAAGCACCACTGTTGCGTACTCACTCCCCCGTGTGGTTTCGCTCTATGTTGTTTGACTGCTAAAATTCCTATGACGGGACTGGACGGGAGGTACGGCGTTCTTTGTAATTCCGGGAATAGAACTCTAGAACGCTAGCGTTCCAATTGACCGGCGCGGTCTGACCACCGACTGTGTACCCATACAGTATGAAGTCCATACAGTACAAAGAACGCCGAACTCTGAACGCGGAACGCAGACCGCCTGACCGCTCTCTGTCTGCGCAAGCCCTAAATGATCTGTAAGTTATTTTGCATTGTATTAGGAAATTTGGTTTATTTTCAATTTATTGATCAAGGTTGCACTGAGATTAAAAAAGAGCTTTGCATTAGAGTAACAAGTTTATTATAGAATGACCCATCATTATTTAGAAAATTTAGATGGACTCAAAATTAACAAATGACAATGTTATACATTTCAATGTTAACAGACTTCACGTTTCAATACACCTAAGCTTAACACAATCACTGCTAACCTTTTAATTACCACATTTAAATAACACGTTAATTATATCTAATGACAAACGACTCCAAACGCGCCAGTCGTGGTGTTAGCACTAAATGATTGATAAATGATAAAATATTTAGTATTCCACGGTTACAAATTGAATGACACTTCTAGAATCGACATCAAGCCTTTAAATACAAAATAAATCCCATGAATTTCTCTGGGTATAGTCCAAATCTGTCCATGCTATTATTAGGTTGCATTTATTTTTGACTTGTCAGGATTATTAAATCGCTAACTTAGTGGAGGTACGGGATGCTGGTATGACTTGGAATGACGCAAGACTGGCTAGCGACAGGGGTTCTTGAAGGCACCGCGAGGGGTCCACATGCTCCATCTAAGGGGAATATATGGCCAGATAAGTAGAAGAATAACTTATAGATACGCTGCTGTATTTATAACAGTATTCTTGTAAAACTGTATATTATGGTGTTTATTGTGACGTTTGTCCATGATAGACGTTGATGAGTGTATATCAATGAAATATACGATAATGGTGACATATTTACCTTTCACTTCAAGAGCAATATGGATCTTTTGGCTAATCTTTCTCGGAAATTTAAGTAGGACTGTAATACTTAATAATAATAGTAATTCAGTAAAAGTATGAATCTCCAAAACGGCATAAAAATTATATTAACAAGCATTTTACGAGATAAAATTCGTCCATCCCATTAAGAAAATTAAGCTAGATCAAATACACATGTATTTTTACCAACTGCGGAAACAAACGCGCGACTATGCTCAACCATTGTATATATACCGTGTGTAACATAATATTTATATAATTATTTAATTTATAGTATCGTCATTGAATTGTCTGCAGTGTAAGGATGAGTTTTCTAGCTACGTGGGAATCGCAGGCAGTGTTCACTTCGGCACTTGTCGGTACGGCGAGAATAGGGATGGAAACCTGTTACATTTGCAGAGTGTGGTGATAAGAAAGGCTTTACTCAACAAACTCTTATCTTTTATACACCACAATCACCTTCCTACATTTTATCACATAATAAATTCTTATGACATTTTTCGAAAATGAAAAATGCGATCAGTCATTTATTAATTTTATAAAATGACGTGTAGAGGGTGAAACGGTGAGAATCTAATGTGAGAAAGAAAATTTTCAAATTCAAATTGCGTCTAAAATGACAGGTATTTTTCATTGGAAAATCGTTAGAAGTGAGGATCAATTAAGATTTAAAATGTTGTTAATTAATGTGTTTTACCAAATACAAAGTGTACATTGTTATAAACTCACTTTATAAAAAAATGTAATTCTCGCCAAAACGTTGAAGAAATTCGCTTTATAAATATATTATGAAACTGAAGAAAACTATTATCAGTACTAGTCATTTCACATTGCGGATTCCGCATCTGTCAAGAACGGTAACCATATTGTACAAAGATAGCACATATTATATTGTCAAGATAAACTGTAAAATCTCTACCTACGTTGTTCGTTTAAGAGCATACTTCAGTGAAACGGCAAATAATTTTCAACTATAGGTGCGACGAAATTTTAGACTCGCTGGCAATCGGAGAGCGAAAGTCGAGCTGTGAACACGTCAATTTATTTCGTGATGGCGACGGGGGTATTAATTCTTAAATCGTGTAAAGATGACTAAAAAACGTTACCCATTTACTTGAAAAAGAAAACATGTCAATGAATATGTTATTATTGTTACTAATAGAAAAATAAACAGAACATTAAATGGACGCATGTTGAATTTTTATGACAAATTATATTTTGTTCGGCTCGCGTTATTTGCACAATCCGCGCATCGCCTATTCACGATCTTTTTAGACCATGCCTCAACTGAGGTATAGCTTTAATATACAAAACATATTTGACTCGTACTGAAACTAAATAATTCACATTATATTGTAATATAAACGTAGTTTATAACAGTTTCTGCAAGGAATGATCGCGTCAATAATTATTGTTTATAAATATACGGAGAATTAGACCTAACTATCATTACATACAATGTTATGATTTGAACGATCACAAAATCCCAAATATCTTAGAAAACGTCAAAAGGCCGCGAACATTGGCGATTATAAACAAGGTTTGATAATTAAAAGTTTACCATGGAATCATCAGTATATATAGTAATACTATTATTTTATAAGACTCCTAATATAAAATAAGTATTTATTACGATCAATTGAGTTATTTTTTTGTTGTGAAAATTCAAATTCTGTATAAAAGTAAGAACCTATTCTTTTGCAAAATATCATTTTATTTTATTCTGATGGCAAGAGTCATATATTCTAGGTGTCATATTTCTATGCATATATAAAATAATCTGAAGCGTTTATCTGAGAAAGGTATTTTCAATAAAATAATTCAAGAATAAATCACACCGTTCTCTCTCTATCACACGTGCCGTAGGTAGACGAATTCTCGTGGGTAATCAGAATGCGCATACAGTATGAGGAAATATTTTTATAAAATGAGACAGAGTAAAATACGTAAATTTGAAATGTGAAAAATTTCGTGAAAGACAAATACAATTGCTGCATGAAATGCGTTTTTTTAATTCTAAAACAAAATTAAGTTCTTTTTTCATTTATTATTCGAATATATTATTTTGATAATATTAATTCTTCGGTACTGTTCGGTTATCAGGAATACAGTGGAAAACACATTTTTAAAATACCCGATATACTGGATTATTTGTTAGTTTGGGTTTGTTTAGGTTAGGTTAGGTGAGGTTAGATTAGGTTTGGTTAGGTTAACTTAACAAATAATCCAGTTTATCGGCTATTTTCAAAATGTGTTTTCCGCTGTATTCCTGATAACCGAACAGTACCAATTCTTCTTCTTAGCACTCCTTGAAGAGGATAGAAGAAGACAGAGTGACAATACCTTTTTGCCGGGATGTTAAGTACAATTAAATTTTTTTAGGACATACGAGTTATTGTAAATTCAAAACACGGTAATTAGCAGTTCAAACTTAGCAGATACAATACATAATAAAATTGAAAATAAATAATCAAACTAAATGATTTGATTGTGCCCCCAATGCCCAAATTGCGGCTTTCGAGATGTGGCTGTATAGACGCATTCTAAAAATTACCTGGACTGACCGGGTGACAAATGTTGAAGTTTTTATTCAAATGGGAAAGGACCAAAAAGTTCTGCATAGTATCAAAACGAGAAAACTTCAATTTATTCGACCACATTATGAGAGAACATAAGTACAGTATTCCTCAATATTTTATCCAAAGAAAGATTAACGATAAGCGTAGTAGAAGACGATGCTGCATTTCTTGGAATATGAACCTCCGTTATCAGTACGAGTGCAATTCCACTGAACTATTCCGGGTAGCAGATGCCCTGATAGTGGCCAACCTCTACCAGGGGGTGGCACGATAAAAAGTAATAAGTAATACGGTTATAAAAAATGTTTGTTCAAAAAATAAGAAAAGACGCTGAGTGCAACCGACTGAAAATATATAAAATCCTAAAGATACGCGATATGTAGGTAGCCAGAATGTAGCAGTAAGAAAGGGAGGCAATGGCAAATATTTACTAGCTGTGGATCAACTCTGGCTGATGACAATGATCAATGGGCAATTTATTCATTATTTTTTAATAAGGTTATATTTAGTTTACCGTAAGCCTATAATTAGTACGCTCATTTCTAATCAGTGGTTCATGTGCTCAATTTCCGCGTCTGGTGCTAATCGCAGTGCACCCAGGAAACGAATCAAATCAGGCACACAAACACAATCAATCACCATCAAATTTCTATTAAATTTCCTCTGTACTATGCTCCGTAAATTGCCTATAATATGCAATATTATGAAAACACCTTATCTCTCTAGCGATTTTTTGATAAATATGCAAATTTTTCAAGTATGTAACTAATGCAGCCATTGTAGCACTATTGTATATAAATAATCATAATACAATTTTATTTAATAATAATACACCTGTATAGTTAACAATATAATTTATACAATATCATTCCAAAGATTAGATATTCAAAAACTTATCAGTCAAAAATGTGTAATATCGTTATATTATAATAATTAAATAGATGATCGTATTATTATATAATACAAAAGCCGATCGCCAATAGTACCTAGCTCAATTTGAAAAACGTTTCATAAAGTGTTACTTAATATCAAATCTTGTGAATTATTCTTTGAATAAAAAAATAGTTAATTACAAATTATTAGCAAATTCAAGTAAGTTACAAACAAAAAATCTTAGAGTGATCCGTGACGTCGGTCAGTATTTAAAATAATACTTACTTTGATTTAAAATACAAAAGCCGATCGCCAAATAGTAACTCAATTTGGAAAGCGCTTCGGTGAATATTCAAGGCCAATAGTTAAAATGTGTCGCAATTAAGTATGACGACTTTAGCATAGTAGTCTATGTGCATAGGCGCGATACCCGAGAGATACGTGTTCGATTCCTGTGGGGTGTCTTACTTTTTTCAAAAAGATTTTTTTCTATTGGTTATAATATATTAATAATTAATAATTATTTTCTCTAATATTTTTAAGCGTTTTCAAAATTATGTTTATATAGGAATTAATTTGAGTGATCTGGTTAAAAACCTCTCCTCATTTTTAGATTATATAAGTATCCATTTATAATACCCGGACAATTACTTTTTACATGGATATTCAGTAATCCAATTTTTACGGTCGCTTATTTAATTAATTTAGTATACAAACAGTAACAAATTATATTTTTTGTCTGTTGTATACAGCGTCTAAAGATTTTGAAATTGATAAACCGGATCTCCAAAAATTATTTCCTGTACAAACTCTCATTTATTTTGATAATATTGTCAATCATCATTCGTTCCTAAGTATAGCATATGAATCTCGAGTGTAGGTTATATTAACATTTTACGAGAAATGGATTTAGATATTTTCCCAACCCATTGAGTTCGTGCACTATTGTTCAAATACATTAATAATACAAACTGCATTATTTACTCAGACCCGTGGTCGAATCCGCCATCCACAGTTTCGAAGACGCTCACTCTAGCAACTTGTGGGTATGACAATCAATGGTGTCAAATGTATTAATAATATAATAATTGTACTACTACTTCACCATGTCCGATCCTGAGAGGATCACATGGGCCTCCACAGATTTTAAAAAAATAGAAATAGATATTAGCCACTTGCTCAACCTATGAGTCTAAAAAGTTATTAAAAACGTGTTAGATATTTATAAATAAAACACTTACTTATGTTTGTTTTTTTTTGTTGAAAATCTCATCGGAACAAAATCAGTCTCAAAGAAAATAAATATGTAAAAATTTATTAAATTAAGTTTAATCGTTGTTTTTTAATAATTTAATGATCGTTGAAGTATTGTTAATATTAGCAACTATATTATTCAAATATAAATTTAAATAATCACCACTTTGTATGCGAAATTAATATAAGCAATCTGTTTTCTATTATCTTTAAATAATATACTGCCTTTTTCTTCTTAGGTGGAATTTGAAAGGTCAGAAATCAACAAACTTAATAGTTTTTTTAATATTCCCTAACAGTACTAGCTGGCCATTTTAAACCAAATTTTCAGATAAACATTTACTATTGGCCATAAACAGGCAAAAATATGTTTTCTTAATTAGTCTCAGGGAGCTGCGAGAAACAATTCGAAATGAATTTGGGATTTGAAGAAGTAAGCTGCTTAATTGGATTAGATGAGATTAAAATCAGGCAATTGTAATCTCTTGGGAAACCAATCTTTTGACAAGTTCAGCTATCATTGGGGGCAATAGAGTAGGCCATCTTATTGAATACCAAATATATTTTATTCGATGTTAAACTTAAAGTAAAGTTGATATTGTCAACATTATCTTATTTTATTCCATCAATTAATATTAAGAATATAATATAACTAACTCTTTGATGATCGTGTTGTGTGAATTTTTTAAATTAAAACTATATATTAAACTTAACAAATTAAATTACACTATGTTAAGATTTATAAATTCTACAAACGATAATCATACTATGAAATAATAATTACACCGTGAATAAAAATTGCAAATATGTAACTGTTCAAATTACAAAACATGCAGTTAATTAATCAATACGTATCTAAAAATCGAAGCAACAAGATCAGCACAGAATCGCTCTTGAAGTTTGATGGCAAATCTTGTAATTTAAGTGATCATCACCCTCATTAATAAGATAAAGAATGTCAAGATGATTTAAAAAATAATTAATAAAATATTAGGTACATTTTTTCATTAAAAGTTAAACATACAACAAAGGATTATTTGAATTTAAATTTGATTGAGTATAATATATTTTTTTAAATTAAATATATTTTATTAAGTTTACTCGGCAGTGTAGTATACAAATTTTAAAAATGTATCAGGCAGAGTTTGCTCACCGATTTAATCATGTGTTTGAAATTTATTATTAAAGTTTTGATTGTAAATAATAAAATAAAAATCTGTAATGATAACGTTACTTTCTTTTATATATGTACAACAAAATATATACAAATCATTTGTCAACTTAAATTATATCAGGTGTAATTTTTTAATCAATTATATTTAATAATGTATATTGTAAATCTATCACTATATCTATAAAATATGTACTGCTAAACTCCCATCAAGTTGTGAAGAATACGAATTTAAGTTTAAGTTTGAGTGATATTGAACCTCCCCTTAAGTCATGATCCTAAGAAAGAGCGTATGTGCCATAATCAAATTAATGATATGGTGAGAAATCAGAAGCATAATAGAAAAAGTTCTCAGTCCCTACATTTTTATTATGGTTCTTTTTTTTAATTAATATTCGCTATAATAGAATCCGGCTTTCAAATTATTGAATGTTACATGGTAGCATTACTTTTTGTAACCTTTTTTTAAGAATGGCGTAGCAAATGCAATTTTCAGAATTATTCATAACAAGATCCTGATGGTGTTATGTATTTGCGGAAGCTTTGTAAATTCTGTTTGTTACTAAAGAATATCAAATTTAATTTGAACGTAGAGCAAACTACGAAAACAATTCCACGATAAAGGAAACTTAATAATTCTTCTGCGAGAAATAACTAGAAGGTGTTGTTGGTTTGACACTTTTTGTATTATGAATATATTTTGTTTTCTTTCACAAGTTAAGAGAAAATATTATAATATGTGATATTTGAATTAAAATTAATTAAAAAAACATGTAGATAAATCACATTTTTTTAAACCGGAAACTAATTGATTCTATTCAATACTTTTTAATGATTTTAACTGAATAAAATCAAAAGGGTGTAAGGAGGTAAAATGACATACAATATGCCTTCTTCTTAGGAAAAATGTAAATAAATATATTTTACATCATAATACTTGAAATCATTTTAAAACTCCTAATATGACCACTTCAATGTAGATGAAGTAAGCATTGCGCAATATGTAAGTGACCGTTTGCGTTGTTGTAGCAGCAAACATATAGCAAATATATATTTTTGTGAAATATTGGTACAAACACCAGTGAATGAAATACATGTGGAAATAATATAAATTTAAATTCATTTTTAGGAAAAGAAACGAGAGTCAAGAGTCAGTATATTTTAAATGCAAAAAAGTGAAAATTAAACGGAATGATTACCATGAAAGTGCTGGAAAATTATGTTCCCTAACTCATGAAATATTATAATTTGTATAAGGACATATTTAAATGGGTAAAGGTTACGGATTCGGAAAATATTATTTAAATTATGAATTTCAGCAATATACATTGCGTGATCTAAAGGATAAAAAAGCGAATTCATTTTTACACAAAATGAAATAACTCCAAAAACATACAATTTGGAAAATTCACAAAACAAAATTTTAGACTGAATGTGAGTCGAACACGCGTATCTCGATTGGTGGGCGATGTATACAACCAATCAAGCTACACAAATTGCAGATAATATTTTGTAATAATTACGCACATGCGGTGTTTTAATTGGCATCAAAAAATGGCTATCATGACTATAATAATGTACACAAAATCTAAAAATGCTATTTAAAGTATTTTTTTTAAGTTTAAATTTTTTAGATCGAGTATATTAAGTAATATTTTTATAATAATAAACAGCTTACTAAGCTATGAGTGATTTTAATAGAAATAATGACTAATTACAACATCATTAATTCATTCAAACATAGTAATTATGTACCTAATAGTCGTATATTATTATTTGACCACACCATGGGGCATCCCATTGTAGTATTTAAAGTGAAAGAAAAAAAGATAAATATACTGAAAATAGTATCTAAAATTATTTTACTGGTAAATAATATTATACTATACACATTATAAAATCTTAATACGTACATTAAATGGGAAACGCCAGAATTTTAATTTAAGCACAAGTTTTAAGCCGGAAGACAAACAAAATTTCCGTAAACAGCTTTGAAAAGTAACTTTTAAATATTGTATGAACAGAGTAAACTTTCGTCTAGAAATTAAATTCCAGGAAAAACCGCAATTAAAAGCACCCGTGGATTAATCCAATGTACGACCTGTTAAAAGTGTTATATTATAATGTAACACTAGTTGTTAGTACCTATATTCTTTCATTAGCGTGAGTTTGTGTGGACGCTGATATATAAATTCTTAAAATTTGGTCTACTTATACTTTTTTACAACGTTTTTATTAGCTCGTATTCCTGTTTGTCCAGTGGTTGTTTGTCCGATACAAATCTTGCAATCGATTTTTAACTAACTTCCCGACTGGCTTGACATTTGAAACTTTTAGAATATATCAGAACACGATGCCATCTTTAAGCAGAATTGAATTCATTTTCTGTCAATTCGGTTTTGTATGAAAATTTATTTCGGAAGAAATCTGTAATCCAATCCACTATTATTGGTTCCTAAAGAGGTGGTCCTAGCAACTAAATTATTAATATATACGTGCATTACTATGGAAATTAAAATGACATTTCAGTATTCTATATTTGTTTGATTGAATTGTCAAGTTCATATTATGATTTAACAGAAAATTTAAAAAACGTGGTATATAAAAAGTTCTTTTTATCTTGTAATTATTATCCTATTACGTTATAAATTCTAATAGATTCAAGTTTTTTATTACTATCTTTAAATCGTTTTTGGAACCCGGATTACGCCCTTCGGCATCTTCATACACAATGCGCAATAACCAATCGCAAATACACAATGAATAGCTACCGTAAATTGTTGTTTATATAGCAATAAAATAAGGTAAAACTCATATTATCTAAGTAAATGATCAAGTATGTATAAAAACAATTTGTATATATTTTGGATATTTAAAGTGTTTGTAAAAAAAACCTATAATAAACAAGACCTGAACAAAAACGAACCATTAGTGCGAGTGAGAAAGCATTCGTCATGCTTATATCTCCACAATATGTGTTGGAGTAAGATAAAAAAATTACGGCTGAATTAAATATTTTTCGTACACGTCACCAGTATATATTGATTTGGATAACTACAGTCAATTAAAAACTGTGAGAACGTGTCGTTAAAATTTATTGTTTTTGTGTTAAATATAAAGTTAGTGGTCATTAGTTTTAGTTAATTTAGTAGAAAATATGGCTGTGTTTAAATTTGGTAGCCATACTGAGAAGCAACATATAACGTTTCATAGTTAAGTTAATAATAATAAAATTGAAGTTATACTGTGCGTTATACGCAAGGAACACAGCTTCATTTTGCCGAACAATACCCACTCTCTTTATATTATTACTCTCCTCACTCCACGGTGAAATGTTCAACGAAGAACTCGTCATTTGATAAAATGTTATACGAACTCATGTTTCACGTACTGCGGCGCACGAATAAGTGTCCCAAGATGAACTGTATACGTACAATTTACATGTAACCGTATTTCCTTGTATCTAATTATAAATTTTGTATTTATACTTTCTACTGTTTGATAACTTCATACTGATCTATTTCTTTTTTTATATAAGACACACTTTTAATAACTTTTCTTTTTTTTTTTAAATGTCATTTTGTGAACGTCTTAAATTAATAATTTGTAATGTAAAATATATTTGATTTGAATATCTAAATTGTATGTATTATTCATTTGAATAAAAAAAGTTTAATTAATGATCATAATAATATTATTATACTCATAACAATATAATTTCAAATAACATTCTAACGACTTGAAATTCTTATTACGCTAAGCTAACCACAATAATAATATTTTTAACTATTTTACATCTATCGTAAATTAATATTTCTAATTTTACTGTGTTTTGATTTATCTGCCAATTATTAGAAAACGCCACAAGTTTTATTAACCATGATCATTAATTATACCTGAGAAACATTAAATTTGAAGGATAAACACGTTATTATTTCAACTCAAAGGAGAATCATTATTCTTAATAGGCTTTGGTTCAGTCTTTCGCAGGTAGTTTTTTGTTAATTGATGACAATAAAATAAGGAGAGTGTGCCAAAAGGCTTTCTCAGTAATTTGGGCTACGACTGCGAGGAGTTACGAGGATTTCAGCAGGATTTCTTTACTTGAGTTAATTACTGACATCTGTTGGCAATAGACAATTTGAGAAAACGTCTGGTAGTAAAACCATTTTTAAGCCTAGCTATAAAAACACAGCTTTAGTTCTGGATAATTAGAGTAAAAATCTCCTGCTTACTGATTGAAAGAGGTTGCTTTTAATTGTAATCGGGTAATATAATTAAATGGGTATATAAAACGATATTATGAATGAATCTCCTTAGATAACAGACAACATTGCCTGAATTTAATTGTAGACATTATAACATTATTTTATTATCAATTCGGATTGCATGTAGTATTGGTTTTCAAAATTTTCACTCCACGTCGCCCTTAGTGTATAACGATTCTCTTTCTCTCTATATCTCTCTTCATTGTAATGTAGAAAGAAGTAAGGCAAAATGTAAATAACTATCGTCAAATTTCGTTTGGCACATATTATAAAAGTGAAGTCATGTCCAATTTGAAGACTGTGCGCAATGTTAGGGATAAGGAAAAAACAGTATGATATGTCTAATTTTTAATAAAACAGTCATTGATGCATAGAATTCTGACATTATAACCATGCACGTATAGGGATATAGAATTACAAATTAAATAAGTATATATTTTTCGTAGAGTCAAATTATAGCAAATTCGGTAAGGAGCTGACCTCAATAAAAAATTATGCATATCTGTTTTTTCACTTAGTCAGTCATCTATTGACGCAAACGCTAGAAAATAGCTGACTCGATTATTTCAATAAAAATAATATTATTTTGATTGTATAAATAGCGAATAATAATTCATCGGAAATGTCACTCAAATATACGTTTCCTGTCTGTAACTACGTCAATCTCCGTATCGTCCCGCACAACAAATGCTACTTTTTTTTAAATATAGGTACAAGGAATTCTAGAAAATATTTTTCATTATGTAATATAAAAAATATTGAGTCAAATTTGTTTTCGAAAATCACTTTGACAGTTATTTTTAAGCGTGGTTGAAAAAGTGCAGGCAGGACACACTATGGATTAAGCTTTTAAACAAAAGCTCCGCAAAGCTTGCCGCAAGAGATAAGCTTCAATTAAAAAACTCCGATGTGTCCACCCGCATGAAAGCTGTCAGTAAAAACTATTGCCTGACTGAAATAAAACTGTGCGATGAATGTGTATTAGGTTCTCTGGTAAGTACATAACCGCGTAAAATTGGTGGAAACAAAAGGGCTGTAGATTTGCATGATAATAATATTTTTTTCGTTCGGTGGACCGTAAATCATGGAGTGTTTCAATGAAGAAGCAAGCAATTAATCACGTAAATATTTAAAAAAAAAAAAATACTAAGTAGGTATGTTAACTTATTTCTGCTCAGTTACTAGATACGTTGATAAATGTATTACAAATGATACAACTTATGTTTAAAATAACATTTAATATAATTTAGCTAATTTATGTGAAATTCAATCTCAAAAGGCGAGAGTAATAATTAGGATTTCAATTAATTACAGAATATACCATAACTCATTTTCAACCGAAACGTCTGTGAAATTATATTCCGACATTAAGATTACGATTTGATTTATTTTATCTCTGGCTATAACTCATTTGCACTTACCCTTGAAATTAAAAACTAAATCGTCGATTATACGTCGGGTGTTTGAGATAACCTACGTAGTAGTTGCTAGATTTTGAAATTCCCATTAGCAGTAATATATATATATATATATATATATATATATATATACTAAATATATCACTCAGTTTTGGTACCTTTAAATATATCTTTTTAAGACAGCTTTAAGAACATTAATTAATTAAATGTCAATTCTATGAGATTTTACAAAACATATTTGAACATGCATAATACGATGCATGCACTACAAAAACATATGACGCCCGACGGGACTTGAATGCTGCTTGAGGCCAATGTGCTATTTATCTAATTACGATGAAATTAACTAATACTTTTTTTTAATTAAGGTATCAAGCGTCAGGATCCCTCCAAATTTAAGTTATAATGTACCTGCACCTTTCTAATATTTATTTTTTAATTCAACGAATAATTCACAAGATTTGAAAATCTGGCATTGTTTATATTGAACATACTTAATTTGAATTCACCTCAAATTGGTAAACCCCATTGGCGCGAATCTGGTGGATACGGGTTCATGTCCGGTCAGTCGTCGTATTTTTTTCAAAGATTTTCTCTAGTGGATATTGATGTACCTACTTTCAAATTACGTATGTAATACGTATATATACATAATATAATTATAATTACATATAAATATAATTACATTTTCAAATATTGTGAATAAGTATTCGTTGAACAAAAAATAGTATATTGATTAAATCTTATATGTAGTGTGATATCATTAGACACTATCAACAAACAATAAAAAATAGATAGTAAACTGGCAACTCCTAAAATTACCATTCAATAAAAATGTATAATTTTTAAAATAGGATATGAATCTTTTAATTTGCAGGTAGGTGCCATGTTACATATCTTTGCAGCACTTTCAAGATTTAACATAAAGTTTGTGTGTTAAAATATTAAACTTACAACACTATACAATTGGACGATGGACATGCGCACGTTGGACATAACTTCAACGGTCAATGAAATATACAAAAGTATTTGCATAATCTCATAAATGTTGCCAAACTGTTGAAATGTTATTGGGCTATACATTTCTCTCGTATTAGGTATAGTCGCACGAGGCAACTGAAGCAAACATTTTGCTAATAGTTTATAGTCAAGCTAGAATATAACAAATTTTAATCAATGACAGTTGCTTATTCAAGCAAAACACATTTGTCCGCTATTTGAATGGTTGATTGCGCTTTCTATCCCAGCGAAACTTACTCAAATAAACTCGATTATTGCCAGGTCATCGAAAGAAAAGTTGCATTTGCTAACCGCCGCTAATGCAATTATTACTGAAGTATTTTGCAACTGCATTATTGATTGATTGTTTAAATAAGCGGTAAAATTGAATTATTATTATGAATTTTATAACACAATAATAATTGTAGTAACCACTGCCTATAAAATACTTTTTTTTAAGATTTATTGAAGGTAAAATTTACATTGTAATGGGCTTTTATAAATGGATTTAGAAACTGTCATCAATTAGTATTATTAATTACTCGGTACCTACGTAATTTAATTTTGAATGTAAAATGCTTTATATAAATCGTCATAGACCTGTCACAAATATGTAAAATTACATTTGTATCAAGTTTACAATAATATCCACATGAGCCTGCGTTGTGTGATAATATTCTATACTCAGTTGATCATAAACCTTTGGTTCCGATTATATTTATTTATGTATTTAAGAAAACAAAACATTGTGGATATAACAAATCAAAATTCAGGACGTTCACAACATGAGATTTACATTAAAACTAATATTACTCTCACAAGATAGAAGAAGAATAATACAAATAATGATAATAATAGTAGTCATAATATTAACAGTAATAACAAAAAAAAAACATTAACAATTTTATACAATAAAATAAAGTTTCAAAAACAAAATGCAAAGTACATGAATTAAAATGTTTATGTCTTTAGGGAACGCATTAACCAATCTTGCACCCCTCGCTAATAGTGCCTGATAGGCTTGATTCACGGAAACAGTTCTGACCCAGAATAGGTCATGGCTGCGACCACGTAGGTAATTGACAGGCGCATATAAATTTTAATTCCTTAGGACTCCAGGATTAGAAACCATCCCTCGCGATAGCAGGCAATTTTTTTGTTTTCCTGAATTGCCAGTTTGTATGCGTAAATACCTAAATGCGTATGTTCTGTTATATGCTTAAATACTTTCAATTTTAGTAATTAAGTTATAGACACTGTAGTTATATGTATATATATCGTTAAAAAATACGTTAGCAACTCGAAATATCTCTATTATAAATCTTCGCCCTATATTATAATATAGTATTAACTAAATTACTTACTATTAAATTTGTAAACTTTTACACTTTCCCAGCCAAGATTTTAATATTTTGATTAGCTTTCCTTAATTCTAGAAGTTTCTTTAATGGCACGAAATTTGGATGTTTCAAGTCAACCAATTTTTAAAGCTTATCAACTTGTAGCATAGCTGCCAAAACTTGTTAACGAGACATTATCATCATTTAATCAGACGCATTTTAAACTAAACTACTTATTACATATTTTATTAACTACAATTTTTTTGTCGTCTCAACAAAATCTCGTGTATGTCAAGTATAACTAATTAATCAAAAAATAAACACTAATTATATTTCGTTATAATATAAGGAATTTTTATTTTATTACAACACTATTTATGTTGTAAAATTGGTTTTAGTTACTTCTAGACTTTCAATAGATTTTTTCAACCCGCAATATGATTATAGCATTAAGGCTACCTCAGTTGAGGCATGGTCTAAAAAGATCGTAACTATGCGACGCGCGATTGTGCTAATGACGCGGGCCGAACGGAACATAATTTGTCATAAAATTTCAACACGCGTCCATTTAGTGTTATGTTTATTGTTATATTAGTAATAATAATAATAATATATTCATTGCCAGTTTTCTTTTTAGAGTACAGGCATAACGTTTTTTAGTCATCTTTACACGATATAAAAATATATTCTTACGACGCCATCACAAAAAAATCGACGTGGCGACTGCGAAATTTTGTCCCACCTATTGTTGAAATTTATTTGCCGTTTCACTTATGAATGCTCTTAATATATTTTGTAAGTCATGAAGATTGCAATAGATTGGCTATATAGACAGACCGCTAGGTGACAGGATACTAAAGATCCAGATTAAATGGGTACCTCAGTGAAAGTAATCCGAAGGTAAGTCGCGAAAGGCGTAGACTAACTGTGTAAATGAGGTTTTGCAAAAAATGGCAGGCGATTAAACTGGGGATGATTGTCAAGGAATAGAATCTAGGTACAAAGATACTTATCAATAAGAACAAATACTATCCCGAGACGTAGTGTAGAGAATGAATAAGTGACATTTTATATGCATAATACATCATTCTTTCTATGGAAAATAAATTTCAATATGAAAACTTCAAACTATCATAAATATCCAGCGTATCAGTTAATCGTCGCTTTCGGTCGCATCGCATTTAACAACATATTTTTATATTTTCTAAAGTGTACTTCACCAACCTATATTTACTATAATAATATGTTATAAATATGTACTTCTAGTTGGAATATTTGCGTATATATTTTATACTTATTAATGGATAAAGAAATTAAGACGTATATAAATAAGTTGCAATAAAGTTTATAGGACTATATTAAAACTATGTTTCTTACAAGCGAATAATATTAAACTTTTCTAAATTTACATAGTTTATACAAACAACGACGGTTCATTATGTTTCTCTTAAAATTGTATTTTTTTTTAATTAGGTAGGTAAAGAAAAATGTTCCATAAAATGTGTACACTTATATTTTAGGTAATGCTAGTTTCTGATGACGACAGACCTTTTCAAACTTTTTCATCAAGTAACGGGTAATCCCATGGTAATCCCATTATATAATATGCATGTGATAATGTGACTATATTCATTAGTGTAATGTTAACTTCTTGACTGTATTTCGTTCTCAATATTTATACCATGTATCAATGGTTACTTGTTACTAAGATTAGTTTGTCTAATAACAGAGTTAGCAGTAAAGATACATTTAAAGTAAATCCATCTGTTAGTTACCTTAAACTAATCACATTAATCACATCTCATTGATTTTTTTTTCTATAGATGTATTTAGGCGTCGTAAAAGTTTAACGAAAAAAGGTCTTCTCCGACATATGAATTTCTCATACTTGGTGAATGCAATGAAAATCCTCACGAGACATTCTCGTGTTTGGACGTCGATAGATTAATCTTAAATCGTATATTTAGTTGTAAACTTTTTACAGTTTTATATTATCTACATATTCTAAAAATATTCCTTAAACCAATAATATGAATTGCATAAAAATAAAATCGACTATAAATATCGACAACTTGTGTTATCATCTGAGGTTAGCCACCATCACATTTTCTACGTTGCCTGCTAGCCTATTCGGTGGAGTTTCACTCGTACTAATTACGAAGGATATTAATCTACAATAATTACAAGATAAAAAGAACTTTTTAAATACAACGTTTTTAAATTTTCTGTTAAATCATATAAACTTGCCTTGACTAGACTAGCTTAAACGATCAAAAAAATTGTACTTGATAGAAATAATACCGAAATGTCATATTGATTTCCATAGTAACGCACGTGTATATTCATAATTTAGTTGCTAGAACCCCCTAGCAACCAATAATGGTGTCGAAATAACTTTTCATACAAAACAGAATTAACTGAAAATGAATTCAATTCTACTTAAAGATGGCTAAAAGTATTAAAAAATGCATTGGCATCGTGTTCTGATATATTCTAAAAGTTTAAAATGTCTAGCTAGTCGGGAAGTTTTGTCGATTTGTACTGGACAAAGAACCGCCGAACAAAGAACTACCGGACAAATAAGAATACGAGCTAAGAAAAACGTTGTAAAATAAAAAATAAAACGTAAAAAATATAGAATCTTCCTCTGATACATTCATACTTTTCATTGTATATTAAACTGAGGAATGCTTAAATTTTCTCTTTTTTGTTATAATCCTTATTTGGCCGAGGTATTGTAAATTTTATGTTTAGATACTACGCAAAACAGCCTCTTAACATTCATTTCATCAAAATTTATCAATTCAATTAATTGTACGATTACGTCTACGAAAAATATTCATGAGATGTTTTCAAATTATGTATATTCAATATATAGAATGTTACATTCTGAAATCTTGTGTTTTATTCGTTGAATAAAAAAAATAGATTATTAAAATTATTAGCAACTAAGTACGTTATAAAAACTAAATAATGGAGTAATCCGCGACGTTGGTTTGTAATTAAGGAGTAAATAATACCTACCTTAATTTAATATACTTAAACCGATAGCCAATACTACAACATAATTCGATAAGCATTTCACGTAACAACTACTAGTTAAAATTGTCGTAATTAACTAAGATGTCCGTAGTTTAATTGGAAAAACATACTGGCGCGAATCCAGCTGATACAGGTTCAAGTCCCTTTGGGTGTCGTATTTTTTATAAAATGATTTTTTTCTAGTGTGTTTATGCATGAGATGTTTTCAAATTATGTATATTTAATATATATATAATGTTATATTATGAAATCTTGTGTCTTATTCGTTGAATAAAAGCAATAGTTTATTAATTTAAATATATTTTCAAAATTTTGTATGCTTTAATTGTATTTATTAAAAATGTACTTACATTAAAATAGATTCTTATTTTTTTCACACACGTACCCTATATTGAGTAAGAAATGGACTCGAAGGGAGTAGGGAAACTTTTAAATGAGTTTTCGCCGTTTGCTTATACCGAAATCACGGGTGGGCAATTGTAGTGGTGGGTTTATCCGATTCCATCTATAGTTGCTATTATTTGATTCGGGGCAAACCCCTGAGGAGCCTTCCCATCACTCGACACACGAAAGTATAATACTATACCTTCATAATACTACACAGGTCCTTCGGTATGACTGTTCAAGATATCAAAAACTATCACCTTGCTATGTTGACAATATACATACATCTAAATCAAGACAACACTGAATATTAGATTGCTGTATTGAATTTTATATAGTAATACTATAAACTTTACTGAGCGTATTGCTACGAGTACTTAAAACCCACAATGGCCATATGGCTTAAGCGTCGGCCTATAGTGTCGTGGGTCCCAGGTTAGAATCTATTGTTTTTCAATTTGTGTCAGTCTGAGTATAAACGTTATACGTTGAGCAAGTGGCTGACATCTATTTCTCGTAAAAAAAATCTGTTAATACAAATCTCCACTCTGTGGAGGCCTATAATAATATTTTTATTAGGATCGGACATGGTCTAAAAAAAATAGCTACTTTATGAATATAGTTTTTCCTAGCTCATCATTATAGTTATAATCCCATTGTCATATTTAATTGATTAAAATCATGCATACAAATTAAATAATATTTCATAATTAAATTACTACTTTTTATTCAATACTACACAAAATTTAAGAATGTATGCTTATTATTAGAATACCTGATTTTTTTTAAAACTTAGAAACTTAAAAAATTTAAAAAAAAAACTTGATTGAGTGGAATTCGAACTCACTTCTTTCACTGTCCGGGAGAGCGCTTTTATTCTTTTGTTCTATTAATCCGTCTATGATTCATAAGAATTAAAATTAATGACTACACTATCCAAAGTTTTTTCAAATTCTGCTTATGAAAGGCAACCAGATTTGTAATAAAATCAAGGTTTGGTTCCGTTTAATATCATGTTGTGAACGTCTTGAACAACTATTTGTAATGTTTACCACCTAGTGAAACTAATTATTACTACGAACTTGACAAGTATGACATTGTAATGTACATAATGTACAGTGACGTCCCGTGGGGGTAGGCAGATTGAGCGTCGCTTGGGGGCGGCAGTTATTCTAAGGGCGGCAAATCAAAGATAATCATTAGGTATATATAGAAATAGCTACCTAAACGTAGTAATAACGGAAATATCTTTCCATTAAAAAATCAACTCACTGGTTGGAAACAAAATGGATTAATTAACTAACATACTAGGTTTAATAGGACTATATTTTTTGTTGGGTTCACGATGTCTAGTTTACTTTCGTTGTCCTTGGAGGTCACGTCCTTGATAACCAGCAATGACACGTGCAGATTTTTTAATTATATGTAGGTACATACTTGCCTAATTTAAAATTTATGCAAATATTTTTGCCAGTCGCTCGCGAGTTTAGGAAGTTGCCAAGTGTATTTTTAAATGTATCTGAAACCGTGGAAATATTTCTATTGAAGCAGATATAGCATTTAAATTGGATTTAATAGTATATATTTTGTCGGTTATGTACCTATACCACACATTTCTTAGATATTCTTGTCAGAAGGATAATAAAAAATATTGTATTGAAAAAATGGAGCGGCATTTTTTCGCTGCTTAGGGGCGGCATTTTGTCTAGGGATGTCACTGATAATGTATCTATCTCCACTGGTGTTAGCTGCCTTTGTATAGTACGTTCTAATTCCGCATGTTTCCTCGACTAATACAATTATGGCATTATACGTTTTAGTAATTGCGTATGAACAGTGGTGATGAAATTATGTATATGGGTAAAGAACCCCTTGTCTGTTGCGTTTAAACACCCCTATTGTTTTGATTATGTTACCAAATTTAGTAAACAATAAACCTTAATTATTCATTAGTGGCAAAATATAACCCAATTTTATCAGTTGCAATTCTTCTAATATATTTCCATGGTGGAGTGAGTATGGGACAACTGGACGCCAGGACAATTGGACGCCGCACTGTCATAGACACGTATACAGAACGTAAACGAGGAATTTTAATCAGTTTCAGTGGTTTTAATTCATTTTACTCTTAAGGGGGGACATGCTCAGCGTAGGTCAAAATGAAGCTTTTGTTATATTTTCAAAGCATGATCCTGGACATTTCTTAAACGTTGTAGATAATCTATTTATATAATTTTGAAGCCTTATTATCCTTTATATTTATTTTAAACATTTTATGACTGCATAAAGTATTTTTATTACATAAAATAGTATTCTTTTAAACCTCTCGCTATAATGTTTTAGAATATAGTCATATTTCAGTACATAAATATGCAGTGGTGTTAAGATTTTTTACATTTATTAATTTTTAAACGCATTTATAAAACCATCAGTATAATTTATGTTGACATTATTATAGTGAAATATTTACGATAAAAAATTATATTGATAATCTCTGTGATCCCAAATTTGACAAGAATTAGGTATTTTATTATTCAAAAAATGGGCAAGATTTACAGATTTGAAGATAATTTTAAAGATATTAATTATAAGCTATATTTTTGACCATTTAAGTGTAATAAACATCCTACGAATAATGATTGCTTTATAATAATAAGGATAATGTAGTGTTTTTTTGAAATACGCCATTTCTTTTGGCATTCTCCAGTGGTTAAGCTACGACATACGGCCGTAGCCATAAATTGACAAACTATAATTGAATTAGGGAGTAAAATGCTGTTAACGCGCTTGTTTGAACATGTACATAACCGAAAAAAATATATATATTTTTAAATATATCAAAAACAAGTTTTGGTATTTTCGCTATAACGAAATTAAAATTTCCAGATTTTTGATAAAATCTTCACATTTGATTATTAACACAATAAATGTTTGAATATATTTAAAAGTATTTGCGATAAAAGTATTAAATTTTCTTTAAAGAATCGGCAACGTAAAGTGAATTACATATATTTTAATAGTATGCGTATTTTTATCTTTTTTTGCTTCACTTCCATACATTTATGTTCCAACTTATAAAGATGGTTTTCTTCGACGTTTTTGTTAATAATTATGTTTTAACTATACGTAGCGTGAACCATTAGTTCACATTCCATACCGTATCCATTAATTATTTATCCTATTCGGGTCGAAAATTTATAATCGATTTTTTTAAATCAATATAGAACAATATTAAGTGCCAAAAATACAATAAACTTTTATGCTTGCAACATGAGGTTAAGTCACCAGGATGGAGAAAAAACAGCCACTGAAAATATGTATGACAACTAACCCAGGAAGAATACAAATATTTCGAAAATGCAGTTATATATAGCTTGACAACGTGAATGGGCATCATCACACTGGGTCTGCAAATCGGAGAACAATAACACAGGATTAGTAAAGATATTTTGGAAGCAGCCAAAATCCACACCAAATTTTATGGCAAATGATGATGACGTATTCAAATAGTTACATCGCATAGATCAGGTATGTAAAACGAATCGGTAAACCAATGGCAATTGTATCATGAAAATATAAAGAGCGTATGTATTTAGTTGTAATATAATTTCATTTAAATCTGTTAATACAAACCTCTACTTTGTGGGGGCCCATATGATCGTATTAGGATCGGACATGGTCGAAAGAATAATTTCAGGAAAAGCATCAACCACTCTTATGTTGATTTACTTTACTACTTTACTCCAAAGTCCGCATGACCTCGTAGTATTACTTAATGCATGCTACCTCACGGCCTGCTGTAGGAGTGATAAAAAGAGAAAACGTAAATCCTCGAGCTTTAAACAGAAGCGCAGTTACTCTTACCGCCGTGCAGTAGGTATATATCTTAGTATAAAATAGTTTTACGGTGAGTGCAATGAGTGCCAAAATAATACCAACACTTTTTTTTCCCGGCGAATGGGAAATGAAGTATTTTTGTTTTTTTGGTGAAAGGAAAATGTAATTTTGTAACATTAAATATAATACATTTAAATAAACAATAAATGTAACAAAGACAAAATTCATGATCAACTGCTTTGCAAGCCAAAAAAAGATCCTCATCAATGGCACTCACCTCGAACAGGTGAAAAATTGGGACAACAAGTGTCTATAGATGGATGTATATTTGATGAAATTGTTCGCAGAGTAAAGCTAGACTGGAGTGCTTTTGGCCGCCTAAATAATGTCTTCAATGGTGACCTTCCACTGTGTCTAAAGCGTAAAGTGTTCAACCGGTGTGTGCTTCCCGTAATCACATATGCGTGTGAAACATGAACCCTAAGTACGAGAGATCCAGAAACTTAGAGTAGCACAACTTGGTATGGAGAGCTACATGCTGGGCATAACGCGGAAGGACAAAAAGAGGAATGAGTGGATAAGAGAGCAGACGAGGGCTTGCGATGTGATAGAGTTCATTAAAAGCCTCAAATGGAGATGGGCTGGACACATAGCTCGAAGAAGAGACAACCGTTGGACAAATTTAATTATGAAGTGGTATCCAAGAGGTACAAAACGTCCGCAAGGTAGGCCTAGAAGCCACTGGATTGGTGAAATGCAACTTGAAGAGGCCTTCACCCAGCAGTGGATAGATTCAGGCTGATGATGATGAAATAATAATACGTTTGTTCAAGTTGAATAAATAATACGAGAATGCGATAGATCGCTCCCAGTTTTGATACAGGATAGTAGATCCATAGCCTACTTAAAGTTGAACATGCCTAGCATTGGTTATTATTGTCAAGTCTATAGAAGATTTCCCGTCACTCGAATAGGTACTATTTGACTTCGATTTTTCCAATAGTAAAAATCACATTTCCTCTTGACTAGCCGGATAATCATAATTGCAATTGAATTGAAGCTTTTTACAGGGAGAAAAAGGAAAAAAGTGTCACGAGTGTGAATTAAGATAAGTACTGCGAGTCAAACCGGATTGAATGAGTATCGGTTTTATCAGAACTGTTCAGGACGATTTAGAAGGATCAGTCGTCGGGTGTGAAACCTTTATTGATAAATAGAACCTTTTGTGCGAGAGTTTCTATTGCCATTTGTGCCTTTATATCGCACAGACGTCACAGACGACGCTAATTTATTTTTCAGCCTTTCCATAAGTATACTATGCTGTAGTAAAGTACCTACTTGAAAATTGAATAAGACGTATTATATACTTTTATAGCTTATCATAGTAATAGCGGTTTCATATAAAAACCACCCATATTATAGTAACTTATTTAAAACATCATAGTTTATATTATTTACTTAGTAATATACACAAAGTGTTCAACCACTGTGTGCTTCCCGTGATCACATATGCGTGTGAAACATAGAGCCTAAGTAAAAGAGAGATCCAGAAACTTAGAGTAGCACAATGTGGTATGGAGAGGTGCATGGTGGGCATAACGCGAAAGGACAAAAAGAGGAATGAGTGGATAAGTAAGCAGACAAGGGTTTGCGATGTAATAGAGTTTATTAAAAGCCTTAAATGGAGATGGGCTGGACACATAGCTCGAAGAAGAGACAATCTTTGGACAAATCTAGTCATCCAGTGGTATCCAAGAAGTACAAAGAAGTACAAAGTAGACCTAGAGGCCGCTGTATCGATAAAATGATAAAGTTCTGCGGAAGTACGTGGCAACGCAATGCACAGAACCGAGAGAAGTGGAAGCAGCTTGAAGAGGCCTTCATCCAGCAGTGGATAGATTCAGGCTGATGATGATGATACAGAATGGAGGCGGCTCTCGTGGTGCAATGAGTAAGGCGCTGGCCTTCTATCCGGGAGCTCTGGAGTGTATTCTCGGTGAGGACACAATATATTTATGTGACTTTATCAAAGCCTGGATTTGTGATTGTTCAAAATTACTAACAACCACCTTGTACGAAAAAGCAAGGACTTGGTTATTAATAATTTAAAATATATATAAATATACAAAACGGGAGAAAGGAGGATTCATTTTTTCACGTTCTAACTAAAAATAAATTTATAGAGTCGTTTCCCTGAGTGAAGCTGTATTAATACAGTAACATTATATTCAATTATTGCTATTGCTCTTAAAGGGGAGTGTAATATTAATAGGGCCATCTGGTGACTGAATACGGAAGATGCAATTTAAAAGGTACATTTTACTGATAATTGACATTTAAAGTATTTTAAATAAAAAATACGTAGATACATACTTCTCTAAAAACATTCAAAATATATAAAATATGCGTCCGTTGACCAAATTCAATTTATCCATTTATCATTAAAATATAGATAATAAGTGTTCTCGAAGACGTACAAGAGATTTTCGAATAATCTGTAATTTTAATATTAGGTATATTTTTTTAATATAAAAAAAATAATATATATTTAACTTGAATTCTGTTTTATTTATATCGAATTGATCTTCAACATAATATCAATATACAAATTTCTACGAAGAATTAACAGCTAACATCATTCAAGTGATTATGTAATATTTTTATTATCATTTTCAGAAATCGAAAAAAGTGGCGCAACTTGGTATGGAAAAGTGAATTTGAGGAATAGCGTGTAAAGATCACAAAATTAACAATGGATAAGAATGCAAACGGGAGTACGCGATCTGATAGAGGTCGCTAAGCAGGTGAAATTGCAGTGAATCGGACATGTTACTCGACGAGTAGACAACCGCTAGATAAATACCGTCATACAGTGGTACCCAAGAGGCACTGAACGCCTACAGGGATGCCCTGAAACCTGCTGTAAGATCTCATAAAGTTCGGTGAATATACGTGGCAGCAAAAAACTAGATACCAAAAAGAGTGGAGAGAGCTAAGGGTGGCCTTCATCAAGCAGTGGATTGACCCCAGCTGATGATGATACGTAATCTAGTTGACATACCTATTAATTGTATAACTATCTTGCTAAATATAAATATATTGACACATACCGATATTTTATGTTCAAATATAGAATACTGAAATGTCATTTTGATTTCCATAGTAATGCACGTATATATTATAATTTAGTTGCTAGGACTACCCTCTTAGCAACCAATAATAGTGGATTAGATTACGAATTTCTTCCGAAATAACTTTTCATACAAAACAGAATTAACTGAAAATGAATTCAATTCTACTTAAAGATGGCTAAAAGTATTAAAAGAATGCATTTGCATCGTGTTCTGATATATTCTAAAAGTTTCAAATGTCTAGCTATTCGGGAAGTTAATTAAAAATCGATTGCAAGATTTGTACCGGATAAACAACCATCGGACAAATAAGAATACGAGCTAATAAAAACTTTGTAATGTAATATTATGTTCCTACTATAAAGTATAACTGTCTTAACAAACTTTTGTTAACTAGAAATGATTTTCATGGTTTATTAAATTTTCTCAATCGAATAGATAAAAATTATAAAGATCCACGTTCAGAATCCCAAATACATAATATTATTTCGATTAGGAAATTAATATGATAGTTTTCCATAATATATAGATAAAACCGTCACATGCGAAGCTTACTCTTTGGTCAACTTTGACATACACCCGATCCTCTTTGCGTTGCGATGGACGGCACACCACTGGTGCATACATAATATGTTGTCATCGGATCTCGTCCAGACATACATAAGTAAATACATGGCGCCACTAGTCAGTCACTTTGGATTCGATACGAGAGACGCGCCGCGTGCTTCAGCGTTCATTAAATATTTCCAGCGATGAGAGTTATTTTTCACCAGCGAAAAACAGCAGTAAGCGGGTACATTTATTGTAAAGTAGCGACACTGAATGAATATATTTATCTATGCTCAATTTAATTGAAATCGAAAACTATGTATTTTATGTACCTATATATATTTTTATGTATAAATAATAAATAAATTTGATTTATTTTTGAGTTCAAGAATTTCGTATTTTGAGTAGATTTTAAGTAATGGAACCTATCTACCATTTTTGTATGGGCACCTTATCTTTTTTTACACGGTTTTGTTTTGCACGATAGTCTTTGGAACGTATCCCCCG
This sequence comes from Rhyacophila brunnea, assembly GCF_057557595.1. Taxonomy (NCBI): domain Eukaryota; kingdom Metazoa; phylum Arthropoda; class Insecta; order Trichoptera; family Rhyacophilidae; genus Rhyacophila; species Rhyacophila brunnea. Next base: position 17,353,202 of record NW_028232796.1, on the reverse strand, counting down.
TGCAAAAAAGGTTCGGGTGTATTTTATTGTTTGTACATTGTATGAATATTTTATTTTCAAACCATTTGAATGATATTATTAAACCAGTATAGTAGTACACATTTTATTAAATTAAAGATGTCTTGAATCAACATCTTAAAATATTATTGTTTCTTTAATTATTATCGAACATTTCTATAGCATAGTGACTGCTAAAACTTGTTCAAAAATGTTTATTTAGTTAGGTACGTAAAATAGCGCTCTTATAATTCATTATTTGTGTTTATTTGAAGTCGCTTAGTCAAGCGTGCTAATTTGTTTGTTTCTCTTTAGACACTCATTAAAATATTTTTGGTAAATTGGTCTTTTAAATTAGACTTAATAGCGATACCTATTGGCAGCTTTGCTTAATTGTTAGTATTGTATTATATTAACAAAATAATATTTATAAAAAAAAAATAAAAAAAACCAACATGATTTATTTTTTTTAAATCAGCCCGCATAAAATAAATAACATTTATTCGTATGTTTCTTAAATAGATTTTAAATTTGAAAGTTGTATGTTTCAACATGAATTACTAACATTAAAATAATACAACAAAAAATATTAAATTGTTGTCATTAAAAAAATTAAAGACATAAATTGCCAAACATAACAATGACACAGTACCCACTATAGACATTACCTTAAACTCGCTATGTAAATATATTAACCTAACATTTTTTTGATATTGTCCACTTAACAAAATATTATAATTAACTTTCTTAATGAATTACCTCTCAAAAATGAAAGAAAATGTAATTAACTTATCTCTGTGCAATAACAAAACCAACTCAGTGCAAAAAAGCATGGTTCATCATATTCATCATCATCCGGGGCTCGACATCCCCGTGTGGGTCCTGGCCTCCTCCAACAGCTCCCTCCACCTGTCAGTATCCAGTGTGGCCGATTTCCAATTCGGTACCCCCAGAATACGGCAGTCACTGGCAGCTCCATCCAACCAGCGAATCTTTGGCCTACCTCTTCTTCTACATCCTATTGGATTGCTAGACATCACTCTCTTTGCCGGTTCATTGTCATTCATACGGTGCACATAACCGAGCCATCGCAGTCTCCCAATCTTAATTGATTGAACTGCGCTGCAATCTTCGTATAGCCCGTAGAGCTCAGCATTATATCTTCTCCTCCAATTGGTGCCGTCCTTGATCGATCCATATATACGGCGGAGAATTTTTCTTTCAAAGATGTTCAGGGCTCGTTCATTTTACAGAGTTAATGTCCAGGTTTCTGATCATCATATTAATCATCATCATTAATCATATCATGATAATATTATGGATATTTTCACGATTTAAAAAAAAACCTATTTTCAAAGGACGAAACTGGTATTGATTAAATTCTGTGGTTACAGGGTAAAAGTTCTTAAGTCGTGTTTTTTATGAAATTAAGATTTTAATGCACATGTGTGTAAAAAATTGTGCTCCTAATATAGATTTTGTCACATATAACAAAATAATTATATATTTTAATTTGTAGAAATAGCTTCAATTGTGAAAATCGTTTTTAGCTCTGAGCAAAATTACGTATTCAAAACATTGAATAATATAACACAATATTAAAAACTTAATTATATATAAATAATATTTTAAAAATTAAAAAAAAGATACACCTATTAATGTCTATAACATTAAAATCACTTGTACTTTGATCACTTAATACCTACTAAATGTTATTTATTCTAAGAGAGTGAATAGTCATTAGCATATTGAAGTAAACGTGAACTAATATCTTCTCAAAATTTTAAAGATTATCTCTATATTTTTATAATGACTATTACTTTACTGCATACAAAATGCGCTTCGGAATAATTGTAACTATTACATTTAAAACTATAAGTAAGTACGGTTTTTTGATAAAGACAAAATCTAATAATATCCATGTCTAATACTATGCCAAGATCCGGAACGTTGGGCATAATAATCTCTCGACCTGGAAAACAAATACTCCTAACTCTTGAAAAATATGCAAACTTAATAGTGGAGTGCGCTCGTCAGCCAGACGTAGTGGAAAATTATTGTGGAAGAAAATCTCTTATGAAAATACGATTTCAGACTTTATTTTGCAAATGATCGAAGCTGAAATGGTTTAACTGGAGTATCAGCGCGCTGCATTCGTCGGATTAAGACTAGTGTTTAGTCGTAACCCGTATTAAAGCAATAAGTTATTTGACACAATAATGCAATGTTATTATGGTTGCGAGAATCGAGAACAATTTGTTATGCTAGTCTAACTCTAGCAACACATATTGAACCTCTTTGCTAGTAATACAAGATTATAAAAAATATGTAGTAAATTCTACGCTATCAAATATGGGATATTTTTTTAAATGTTCACGGTATTCCATTTTTACAATAATTTCAGAAATCGATTTATGGTCTATGACATTCTACAATTATTGTTATGTCAGTATAATAAACAAATACATTATTTCTTTTAATAATTCACAAGGTTTTAGAATGTATCATTTTTTATATGCAATAGACACCATTTCTGTCCTGTCGGGTGTCGTAATTTTTCAAAAAAGATTTTTTCTAGTATGTATATATTTGAGGTATAACCAAACAAATAAGTGTTTTATTTATATTAGAAATACAATTAAGTCTCTCAATACATATTATTATTAAACACTGAAAATTGGAAATATAATTTTGTTAGTTCTATTATTATTCAATTGTTGATATTAACAGCAGTTTCTGAATTATCTCGTATATTCTGAACTATAAACTGATTGATGTAATATTTATTATTGATAGATACTTTTTAAAATATATGTATAGCTTAAAAAAACACTGATAAGCTCAATAATTTCAGCACCTCTAGTGAAAAAAATAATGAAAATGATAATACTTTTTGCGATCTTTTAAAATTTTATAGTCCCTATATAATATGGGAAGAGACATTTCTAGACGTCTTTTTTTAGCTTTCAATTTTCTTTCGAATGAACTTCCAGGTTATACTAATTCCGTTTAAAAGCCAATTTTCAAACTCATTTCCCGTAAAATTCGAGATAGCCAATGTCAAAAAGCATGCACGATATTTGAGACTTTCTAAAAATCGTTATGTTTGGTTGCCACCGATTTTGTTTTTAAATAAATAAAAAAAAACATCTATCATGTACATATCGCATTCGTATTGAAAATTTATTATTAATTGCATTGACATAATAACAAAAATAAAATACTGATAAAAAACTATTAGAGAAACATTAAACAGTTCATTATTTTTTTTAATAAATTTTATTATCTAATGGACTGAAAAAGACAATCAAAGCCTTTTTAGAAAATAATATTAAATGGGTTTTTATTTTCCAGGAAGTAAACGTAATATTTTTTTGATTCTATGCCTAAAATCAATTAACGATTCAAAATAATTTCCACGTGAATAGTTAAATCACAACAAATGGATGACTGATTCATTACCAAATAATTGCTTGATTGCTTTAGTAGACGTTACTAAGGTTTAATGATCAATATATTTCTGATTGACAATAACGAACAATACAAAAACTGGAACGCACTGATCATAATTGACAACCCCGATAGAACAGGGGTCCAAAAAAAATTGGGGTGTTCTTCTGTCGTTTTTCTACCACGCTGAATTTTTGCCTATTCAAATATATTCAGAGACATACTTAGGTGCAAATGCGATGTCAATACATTCTATTCATATTAGTGACCGGTCCGGTACTCCAAACATGGAGTCTCCTTACATTCTTCGATCTGAAAGCTTCACTTATAGAATCTTCATGAACAGTTTCCAAATATCAAATTTAAAAAAAAACTTGGTTCTTCGATCTATTTTTCGAGATAATGACACTTGAAAATACCCCAGTGATTACTTGAAAATGATTATTATTAAGAGTTTGGACTATACATAATAGTATACTATAGTATAGAATACAGCATAAACAATAATATAGCATCTTTTAGAGTTTTATAATATTGCACATTTGATTTAGGTTGTGATTTACGATTTTTGTGATTATTCATTTAAATATTTTAAATAATAGTTCGTTCCAAAAACTTGTCTTACACCTGTGAGAATTTGTATGTCAGTGCAGCCCTGGCAAATATAACTCACACCACAAAATTATGGACCCGTTACAAATAAATCTGCATTGTCAAATAAGATTTTTAGAAAATATAGGAACTGTATTTTTTTAATTCGATATACAAAAAATAATAATAAAATTGATTTCATTATTACATATTTATGTTTTAGTGAACCTACCATCTTTTCTACGATTTGATTTTAAAACAATGCCTAATTGTATACTTAAAGCATTAATCAAAGATACTCATCTATGATGAGGGGTTTATCATGATTTTATATCACAATTTCACATAATTTATATTTTTCTGAGATCGTTTTACGTTTTAACCTCTGATGTTTTAGTGGGTACCTACTGCAGGGTTTATTTGCTTTAAACAAATTTTTATTTCGCCTATACAGCATTATGTTTATCAAGGAAACCAAACAAACTTCATAATACATCATATGCAAAGCCTTTTTACTGCAAAGTCTAGATAACACTGCATAATTTATATGTTTAATTTTTGGCAGCGAAGCATGTTTAATTTAGCCTGAAACAATTCATCTTAATTTCATGTGTATTTCACGTGTCACATTTGGTGTGTAAAAACAATGGATACTAAAATAACAATATTTATATTATAATAAATCTTTTAGAAATATCCAAGAAAAATGTTATTAGATAGGATTTACATGGCTTAGTTGGTAGAACATATTCGGGCGAATCCAGTGGACGCAGGTTTGAGTCACACTGGGCGTTGTATTTTATTCAAAAATATTGATTCTCGTAGTTATACATTTCTCTGATGATTACAAATTATTTATATTCAATAAAGAATGTTACATTCTTAAAGCTTGTGAATTATTCGTTGAATAAAAAAAATGTATAATATAATTATTTTTATAATTATATACTTAAATAAGAATTATACTATAATAAAAGCTTGGGCTTATACCGTGCCACTACTATCGGATGTACCCATAAGAGGACGCTATAAAATATAAGTAAGATATATGATTATTTGTTAGTTTTAGATATTTTTGGTTGAACAAAAACTTCTACTTCTTTTTCTAATCCATATTTTCGAAATTTTAAAAAAGTATGTCAAAAATATGATTTTTTCAAAAATTGGTATTGACTTCTAAAGTACTTATAAAACTAAATTTAAATGACTATGAAAGTTGTAAATTTAAAAAAACGCCTATTTTATAAAGATTTTATAAATTGCTTAATAATTGATATTTTTAATGAATATTTTTTTAGATAATTATTGATATTTATTACAAATTATCAGTAAAGTGTATCAAATTGCAGTTTTCAAATTCATTCACACAAGTATTACAGCCCTCTTAAAGGCGATCGATACCATTAAATAAATATACATCAGCATATAATTGTTTCTTCTTTCTCGTTATTTTTTAATAGCATGTTTGATGACCGGAGTTGTTTAAGCAAACCACAATGTCTATTTTTCAACGAGTCCTCATTTAAATTCAAAATGAAAGCCATTTACTTTCGGCCGCCTGTAGGATAAAAAATGACCTTTTCCATCTGCCGGCCTGTTTTTGCATTTAATTTTAATGTATAATTTTTTATTCAAAACGTAAAAAGCATTAGTTTTTTTTTTCATCAAAATACACAAACGACTTATCTGTGGAGATCACTTGAAAGAACATTGCTTTATTAAAGGTACTATAGGTACTATTAGTATTTTTACCTGAAGGGCGGAAATCGAGGAGAATCATTCGTATAGAATTAGCTACCTAAACTTAGTAATAACGGAAATATCTTTCCATTAAAAAATTCAGCACACAGGTTGAAAACAAAATGTATTAATTACTATAAAAGTTTTAACAGGACTATATTTTTTTGTTAGGTTCGCGATATCTAGTATACTTCCGTTGTTCTTGGACGTTACGTCCAGCAATGACACGTGCAGATTTGCGAGTTATATTTGAATTGTAGGTAGGTACATACTTATCTAATTCAAAATTTATCGAAATAGTTTACATGTCACTCGCGAGTTTTTGAGTTATTAGGAGTATAACTCTAAATATTGTCTATTGAAGCAGAGATGGTATTTAAATTAGATTAAGGGGGGACATGCTCGTCGAAGGTCAAAATTGAGTTTTTATTGTATTTTCAAACCATGATCCTGGACACTCCTTAAACGTTGTAGATAATCTATTTATATAATTTTGAAGCCTTATTATCCTTTATAGTTATTTTAAACATTTGATGACTGCATAAAGTATTTTTGTTACATAAAATAGTATTCTTTTAAACCTCTCGCTCTAATGTTTTAGAATATAGTCATATTTCGGTACATAACTGTGCAGTGGTGTTAAGATTTTTTACATTTATTAATTTTTAAACGCATTTATAAAACCATTAGCATAATTTATTACGAGATAATTTTTGTAAAATATTCATGATAAAAAATTGAATTGATAATCTCTGTGATCCCAAATTTGACAAGAATTAGGCATTTTATTATTCAAAAAATCGGCAAGATTAACACATTTGAAGATGATTCTAAAGGTATTTATTATAAGCTATGTCCTTGACCATTCAAGTGTGATAAACATCTTATGAATAATGATTGCTTTATAATAATTATTGACCTAAGAATAAGGTAGTGTTTTTTTGAAATACGCTATTTCTTTTGCCATTCCCCAGTAGTTAAGCTACAACATACGGCTGTAGCCATAAATTGACAAACTATAATTGAAGTAGGGAGTAAAATAATATTGACGCGCGTGTTTGAACATGTACCGTTTAAAAAAAAATAAAAAAAAATTCGGTTAGGTACATGTTCAAACACGCGCGTCAATATCATTTTACTTCCTACTTCAATTATAGTTTGTCAATTTATGGCTACGGCCGTATGTTGTAGCTTAACCACTGGGGAATGACAAAAGAAATGGCGTATTTCAAAAAAACACTACCTTATTCTTAGGTCAATAATTATTATAAAGCAATCATTATTCATAAGATGTTTATCACACTTGAATGGTCAAGGACATAGCTTATAATAAATACCTTTAGAATCATCTTCAAATGTGTTAATCTTGCCGATTTTTTGAATAATAAAATGCCTAATTCTTGTCAAATTTGGGATCACAGAGATTATCAATATAATTTTTTATCGTGAATATTTTACAAAAATTATCTCGCAATAAATTATGTTAATGGTTTTATAAATGCGTTTAAAAATTAATAAATGTAAAAAATCTTAACACCACTGCACAGTTATGTACCGAAATATGACTATATTCTAAAACATTAGAGCGAGAGGTTTAAAAGAATACTATTTTATGTAACAAAAATACTTTATGCAGTCATCAAATGTTTAAAATAACTATAAAGGATAATAAGGCTTCAAAATTATATAAATAGATTATCTACAACGTTTAAGGAGTGTCCAGGATCATGGTTTGAAAATACAATAAAAACTCAATTTTGACCTTCGACGAGCATGTCCCCCCTTAAGTAGTATATATATTATCCATACGACACATTTCTTAGTCATTGGTGTCATGAAAGGATGATAAAAAATACTGTATAAAAATATGTGGCGGCATTTTATTTAAATTAGATTTTGTGGTATATAATATTATCCATACGACACATTTCTTAGTCATTTGTGTCATGAAAGGATGATAAAAAATACTGTATAAAAATATGTGGCGGCATTTTTCCACTGCCTAGGGGCGGCATTTTGTCTAGGAACGTCACTGTGTATTCTAAAACATATCAAAAATTTTATCAGCATATTGGCAGTAAATAGATGACTTCAACAAAAATAAAACACCATATACCTCTTCCTTATTAAAACCGTAGAGAAAATCCTCTGTATTAAATTTCATAGCTGTACTACTACATTGTTAATTGCAACACATTATTGCTACATTAAACGTCGGTATAACACTTTCAAAGTAATTTTGTACAAGTGTTGTGGTTGCAATAATATTAAGTAGTATTGGAACTTGCAATATGATTTTATCGAATCGATGAAGTTACCATAATGGTCAGAATCTTTTGAAAGCGTTAAAGCTTGTTTACACGGGCTTATACCTAGTTTAAACTATGCTAGTAGAATTGCTACTTCATAACTGCACTCTAGCTCTAGGATGAAAATTATGTAATATATTCTATTTTACATATATTATCTATTTATTTTCTTATTACTTCATATATTAATACAAGTGGATATTATTTGATCTAATTTTATGAGAGGAAATCAGGCAAAGAGGTACACAATTATTGGTAACATTTTGGGTACTGTTTGGGTTAGGTTAGGTTTGGTTAGATTAACCTAACAAATAATCCAGTTTATCGGCTATTTTGAAAATGTGTTTTCCGCTGTATTCCTGATAACCGAACAGTACCCATTTTTGTTCAATAGTCTATATTGCGATGTACTGTCTATATATTTACCTGTGCTAACCATTATATTTTTTCAGCTGAAGTTTTGATATATACCTATTCAAGTTATTATTCATTTCAATAGAAGTAAGGGAGGCGATCTCATTTTGACAGGATGACAATTGTATTTTTAATTTTTTTAACAAGAAAGTGCAAAGTTATCAAACGTATACTCTATTTTAGTTGAGTAGTGAGTGTTTTACTTACCACAAAACGTTTTAGTAACTGAAAAGTGTCCGAACATAGTAAATTAGTCACTTACCTGTCAAGATAAATAGATTACAATGTAAAGTAAAAATGAATTAACTAATAAAAATATGTGTAATGGGTAGAAGAAATCAAGGAAGACGAGATAAAAGAAAAGAAGAAAGTGGATTAATAGGAGAGATGTACTAGAAGCTACAAATGTTTTTTTTTTCAAGGAATTAGAATTAAACTTACTAGAAAATAAATAAACATGAGGACGTCCGGCGTGCCTTGAACTTGCATACACTAGATTTGCACCAATGTGCTTTACCTTTTGAGCAACGTGCGTTCTATCTAATTACAATAATATTGGCTAGTAGTATTTTACCTACTTAATTAATTCAGTCAAGTACTAAATATGTTATACAAATATTGTAGATATATTATGAATGTGAAAAAATTGTTTTAAATCTTTATGATTCGTATAAAGAATGGATAAACTACGTAGATTTATGAACCCAAGATGCTAATAGGATTGTCTTTACAAGTGACATATAAGCTAGGTAATGCCTTTCGTAAAATATTCACCGTTATTATAAAATGCGGTATAACGTGTAAAAAATATGCTAATGTAATTATGAAAGGAACCGAAGCGAGAAAAATACGTAAAGATGGGTTAGGGTTAGATGGTGGGCTTTCCTTTACAACTAGTAAACACTCTTATATCCCAAGGCTACTATTTTACGCTCGTCAGTTATAGAACAAATATTTTTTTGTTATTTCAATAAATCATTGACGTATTGACATAAACGAAGTATGTGAAAAATAAATTAATTGGAAAATTTTTGTGTTCCGTCAAGTTTTGTCTGCCAGCATTACTCAACAAGTGGCATAACTTTGTGCTTGCCCTATGCTTTAATGCTGGAGGTAATATGGTGAGTTAAGTATGTGGTAAGTTATAAACAGATAAATACGGATGAAAGTTACAGAAAAATAACTTTCCTTTCATTTTAATAAGGGTCAATTTACAAACTCCTTGGCAAAGTCCTTTGAATATTTTTAGTCTATTAATGTCATCTACCATTCACGACCTATTATGACCGTAAGGTATTACTGGAGGGTTTAGGGCGATTCGACGCCGGGACAACTAGGTGCTACGCAATTTAATGAAATTCGAAAATTAAAAAAAAATCAAAAACAAAACAAATAAGTAGAAAATACGATAAAATAATTGAAGGAATATATTTAATGCAATAAATAAAGTTTTGATTTTTAGCATAATCAAATTAAAATGATATTTATGATTATGAAATAAAATAAAAAAATTCTTACAAAAAATTAACCTTAAATAATCATAATAAACAAATCAAATACTTACTTACAAATAATCTCAATAGCTTTACATTAAAGTTTTTTACACAAGTTTTGTCACTGAAAACAATTTAACTGCACAGTGTGGGAAAAATTAATTAATAATATATATATAATTATATCTGTGTATATAGATAATTATTGAAAATTAATAAAGATAAATAAAATGTAATACATGAACTGCTTCACTAAGTATTTTAACAATAACCTCGTGTTATGATGATTACCTTGCATTTGTATAAAGCTAATTGATTCGCACATGCGCGTTTGATATAACCCCGATCACGGCTAACTTCATCATGTCGCACTTTCGTAACGGTGTGCGCGCGCAACTCTCAATTTACCCTCAACTAAACGCGCCAAAAGAAGTATAACTTCAAAACATTCGTGAATTATAGGAAAATTTAAAATATACATTTAATGCCTTTATATCATTGTATTATTTAATACTTGGTGAGAATATAAATATGCACACGTAAATAATGATTTAATTGTGCATATGTTTAAGTTCCAACGGGAAGAGAATTCTTTTATTTCTATATGAAACGGCTGACATAATCATTTTTATTAAGAGTAGATAGAAACTAATTAAACTTTCTAGTCTACTTTCTGCATCAAATCGTAACGAACGTCTGTTTATTTCATTAATAAACGTTATTTCAATCAATAGTGTAGCGCCCATTTGTCCTTGCGTCCAGTTGTCTCAGTACCTTATTAGTATACCAACGGATGATTATATTTACATAACATCAATTTGTACTCTCTCATAGAAGTTATGCTCCTGCACACCGTTACTTGATTTTGTTGACAGTTATCGACTACCTCAGTTATTGCTTGTAAAAATGTAATAGGCATAAAAAAGTTAATATTTTATATCCATTATCCAGTTATTACTTACATACAAAGGGTATTATAAAATTATCCTTAGACATTATTCATGATATTAAACCGGTATTTGATTAAAATGTATTTTAATGCTACCAAAATTATTACCATATAATATTACGTTATATTAAGATAATATTATTATATATCATGCTACGTACTAAAAATACAAGTCAAAAACAGAAATTTTTCAAGAAAGCAATCTGAAATGTATATATTGTAATAACTGTTATTATATGATTTAATATAATAAAAATAATGTTGTGTTTTTTAGGATCTCTGTAATATTGATTCTCTATAAAATAGCAACATTCATAGACTAAAAATTGTCGGAATTTAATAAAATATTACAATAGAGAGTTTATAATGCATAATGCTGAGACTTGTAGTTATTTGTTATTTTAATTATATTTTAACTTAGTATTACGTCCGACCACCAAGATTAGTTTTTTTTGGTTCTATACGTTTATCCTCGATACAGCGGCAAACAAATTTTGAAAATAGTCGATGTACTGGATTATTTGTTAGTTTGGGTTAGTTTAGGTTAGGTTAGGTTATCCTAACGAATAATCCAGTATAACGGCTATTTTTAAAATGTCTTTGCCGCCGTATCCAGGATAACCGACTTGTACCATTTTTTATATGTACACATATTTGATTAATAAACACAGAACTGTTTTTATGACTATTTATTGTTTCATTCATCTATTTCAATATTACATGATATTATGGCTTTATAATTTTGATAGTTTTATGTATATTGCAAACAAACACAGTATGCGAAAGAACGAGATTTTTTATAAACAGCTTGATTAAAAGGTTTGATATCGACTAATATGTATATATAAATTAGTTTATATCAACTGTTTTTGTGACGAGTGCTTTATTATCAACTGAGAGCATTAGTTCTATTTTATATCGATATAATATGTTAATATAAACTTGTATTATTTGTACTTCAATGTGAAGATTATGTCCTGAATATTCCAAAAAATATTAATTATATAATACAGAACCGTATAATAGATTAATAAGCTAAAAATGCGAATGCCATATACCAAAGGTTTTAAACCAGATTTTATTGATTACTTAACCACAGTATGGCCACAAAACGTTAGGTATACAAGTTCGCTGCAAAGAGTGCCATCGAATATTGGCGATGTTGAACGTGTGACTCGTTTACATGACTAATTTGAATGTATATTATAATTAACTCTTGAAAATAGGGAGTTGCATACAAAACGTATTTTTGATTATTTGATATCTTCAAGTCAATCAGAATACCTCGCATATTGTCATTATAAATCGAAGTGAAAGTGTTAGATATTCAAATAAAATGACGTTTACGTGTGATAATCGTGCAATATATTATATATATATATATATATATATGCGATAATTATCAAATATAATAATAATCATAATATGTATCAACCTCAGAAATATACAAATTTAAAAAATATCTAATTTCTTTGTTTCTTTGTTAATTTTAAATTTTATATCTTCAATAAGGACTGAAATTGGGTGTAAAAATGTTTATTTAAACATTATTTTAAATTATATGTCACTTGAAGCTATTAAGATGTCATTTACAATAAAACCAAAAAGACGAACTTAGATAAAAGGAATTATAGCTTTCACGTACAATTGAATACGTCTTTCACTAAATTAAATTATGTTTCTAGCTTCAAACTAATTCTATGTATTCCTCTTTAGCAGCTATTTCCTAATTAGCTGATTAAACCAAATAAATTGCAACACCGTCTATTTTTAATGATGTTGCAATTACACGGAAGTATCACAGACTTTAGGTAGATGTAAACGAGATGTTGTATATAGACCCGTGTTTAGTGTAGCTCATTAAAACTTCACTCGGCCATTCGAGCTACGGACCATTGTCTACGACGCTATAGCATAGACTCACTATGCCGTAAACGTAACACTTTTAGTACATTCACACTATTAAGGTTTTCATTTTAAAATAAAGCGGGATGCCACAAAATTAAATAAATATTGTGATTATTTAAAATCGGTATTATTTATAAAACTTACTCAATTGAAATGTTATGTGTCCATAATGTGTTTCATATTATTATTTAAACTATCATACATTTTCAACTTAGTACGTACAGTATCATGTTTCATATTTTTAATAAATACTTTTGCATTTTCAAATACTTCAATAGATTGTTAATCTTTCTTTCGACCATGTCCGATCCTAATAGGATCATATGGGCCTCCGCAGAGTGGAGGTTTGTATTAACAGATTTTATTTTTACGAGAAATGGATGTCAGTCACTTGGTCAACCTATTAGGTCCATACTCTGACTCATACACAAATTGAAAAACTATATATGTACTTGCCAGATACAGGATTCGAGCCTGGGATCTTAGACTCTATAGGCCGGCGTTTAAGCCACGCGGATCATTAAAAAATGTTTCAGTATTTAATACACTGATGTTTTTTTTACAATATATCTACTCAAAATATTATAAATAAACAAACAAAAAACGTGTGTACAAACAATTAACAAAAATAATAAATCAATTGAGAATGATCATTACGATGAAACTGGCCATGTGTAAAATAAAATATTATAGTTAAATGATACAACATAAAAATATACTCATTAAAGTGTCATCATGTCCATCAAGTATTAACAATGGAAAAAAGTTCAATGGTTTTACATAAATATAATATTATAATATAATATAATATAATATAATATTATAATATAATATAATATTATAATATAATATAATAATATTACATAATATAACCCGCCCTAAAAATCGTATTTAATCAACGACGTCATCAAGTTCGTTAGATGTACGTTGTAGCAAAGAACTAAGAATCTGAGAAGAAAATCTTGAATGAGCTATGGGAGACCATTATCCTTTAGATTGGCTTATGATTATTATGCTGATAATTATAGATATTTGGATAAAATATGATGACAAAAAGAAAAGTAGATTTTTTTTATGAAAATGAATCATAATAAATAAACAATTTGGGTTTTTATTTTTTATTGCTTCAAAGGAGATCTTCAATTGTTCATTTTTTCTATGTTTGATAGTTAATCCAATTTAATTAAAAATATTGCGTAAAATATTCTAATAAAAGTATTCAAGGCAATAATTATAATAACGTTTTATCAAGATAATAATAGTTTATGCTAATTCGAGCATATTGTTTTTAATAAGAAACACGACAAAGTAACAAAGAATTCATTCCCTATCTCCCGTTACGTAAGCCGTTAATACGTCACTCTGGGTGGGTACGTAAGTCGTGGAAAAATAGGTGACTTTGGCGATGGTAGCATTTACGTGGTAGTGCTAAAATCCAGATTTTGTTCTGCAAGTAACATTTATCCACCCTATAAAGTGTGCAAGGAAAATCTAGGGGTAGTAAAATCCTTTATACTTAAAGTAAACGCACAAGACTTTGTCATTCTCCCAATACTGAGCATGTCTTTGTATTGACAAATGTATAGTTTATATAGTAATAATACGAAGTATAGTAATTTACGTTCCATATGGGTAGTTTACGTCATTGTTTAAGTTATTTGAATGAGATATACTGATATATTTATATATTCATATATGATCTTACAACGTGGCTTTTCAATGACATAAAATCTTTTGTGGTATTTGAGTTATCCTACTCCTATGTTTATTTTTCTCAGAGTTGGCATTTCAAAATCTCGCTTTTAAAGCGTTGGCATTCATATATCTAACAGTTCACTTATCTACATTATTTTTTGCGTTATTGTTTCAGGAACGAGCTTTAAATTACTCAAATGCCATCAACGAAAATAACCAAATATTCTTCAAACTTAAAAATATATATTATATTGCTTATAATACAAACTTTGTATAAAAAAGTATCGGTTAAATAATATAATATTGTTCATTCCTTTAATAACTGGTTACATTTAAAGTATCATCCTTAGCGAAGGGGGGACATGCTCGTCGTAGGTCAAAATTAAGTTTTTATTGTATTTTCAAACCATGGTCCTGGACACTCCTTAAACGTTGTAGATAATCTATTTATATAATTTTGAAGCCTTATTATCCCTCATATTTACCTAACCGATTTTTTTTTTTTAAACGGTACATGTTCAAACACGCGCGTCAATATCATTTTACTCCCTACTTCAATTATAGTTTGTCAACTTATGGCTACGGCCGTATGTTGTAGCTTAACCACTGGGGAATGACAAAAGAAATGGCATATTTCAAAAAAACACTACCTTATTCTTAGGTCAATAATTATTATAAAGCAATCATTATTCGTAAGATGTTTATCACACTTGAATGATCAAAAACATAGCTTACAATAAGTATATTTAGAATCATCTTCAAATGTGTTAATCTTGCCGTTTTTTTGAATAATAAAATGCCTAATTCTTGTCAAATTTGGGATCACAGAGATTATCAATATAATTTTTTACCGTGAATATTTTACAAAAATTATCTCGTAATAAATTATACTAATGGTTTTATAAATGCGTTTAAAAATTAATAAATGTAAAAAATCTTAACACCACTGCACAGTTATGTACCGAAATATGACTATATTGTAAAACATTAGAGCGAGAGGTTTAAAATAATACTATTTTATGTAACAAAAATACTTTATGCAGTCATCAAATGTTTAAAATAACTATAAAAGATAATAAGGCTTCAAAATAATATAAATAGATTATCTACAACGTTTAAGGAGTGTCTAAGATCATGGTTTTAAAATACAATAAAAACTCAATTTTGACCTACGACGAGCATGTGGGCCGTTAAATTCAACGAAAACGTTACATATATCTAATAAACAGCCGTTTACAATTTCATTGTATTATTTTTGTAATTTCCAATCAATTATGGTAATTCTATAATTACGTAAAATTACTGATTGACATATTTAAATTGACAGCAAAGTGGAGGTATTCTGTTCTTGACAACCTAATTATATGTAATTATATTAAATATACGGCATACGGGTAAAGTATAATTGATTATATTTATTTAATTAGGATTATGGAAGTATTGATAAAAGAAGGTGAATTACTTCTTGGTATTTTTACTATATTTTTAAGGTTGACGTGTAACTTAGAATTCACCACGTATCTTGTGGATGTAGTAATAATATTATCAAGTATAATTATCGACAAAATTTCTTTTGATTTGATGTAATTTTATTTCAAGTTATTGCTATGATGTGATGGAGGGAAAGTTATCCAAATAATGATGACATATTATGATATTTTTTTTTGAATTAAGAATAATTTATAATAATAAATGTAAATAATAAGTTATTTTTAATATTTTGTTATATCTATTAATACGAAATAATGAAGTATAACTAATTTAGTAAATATCACATTATAAACTATTTTCAATTAAGTAAAATAAGTTAAATTACATTATTCATTAATAAAATATCATCAATAATAAAATTTTGCTTGCACCAGGCGTCTATTACGATTAATTTGCCTTAATATAGTTATAATTCTGTGGTATTGTTGGTAAAAGTGCTTAAGTCAGTTTGGTTGAAACTGAGATAATAGGTTTTGAAATAAAACACAGTTTTCAAAATTCTCTTGCTTAGAAGTTAATTATTGGTGTTTTTTTTTTAATTTCTTTTTTATTATTTGTATATAATTATATTTTTGATATTGTGTTATATTCAATGATTTGAATAAGTAATTTTACTTAGAATTAAAAATGATTTTCTTAATTGCTATTTCTACAAATTAAAATATCGATTTATTTTGCTTACATTTGACAAAATCTATGATAAATAAAAAGAGCACAATAATTCTTTACACACATTGTCATTCAAATTTTAATTTCGTAAAAAATGCGACTTAAGAACTTTTACCCTGAAACCACAGAATTAATAATAATCATAGATGTATTGATAGCTCAGAGGCGACAACACACACCCGGAAAGTGATCGATTTGAATTCGAGTTCCATTTTGATCTAACATATTATTGAACAAGTTTTAAAATCTTAATTAAAACCACATTTTCCGCGATTTTTCCACTAGAAATTCCCATTCCACCTAGTAAATTGTAATATATAAACTAAAACATACCCCTCCTACATAATCAACAATAAAATTTATGAAAATCATAAATATACTTATACTTTATGAAAGGTACAAGACAAATGAAATATTATTATACTAGTGCCAATGACATTATTAATGGACGACGCACTCAACACAGTACCTAGCAAGTAAATTCGCGCATTCGCATGTATAGCTAGACGTCACGCAATTTCCATTATGCGATATCACGCATCGGGAATTTATAGCAATATTACCTTTATTGTAATGGCATTAGAGCAGTGTTTCTAATGTCAATGTTCATTTGAGCGAACCCGTTCGAACCGAACCATTCGGCAGACCCAACAAAAAGCAACAGAAATTTATAGCAATATCACCTTTATTGTAATGGCGTTAGAACAGATTATGCCATTCGGCAGACCCGACAATAAAGTGAGTGTCATTTTTTTTCCAGATAATTCGTCCATATTGATGTCATTGACTAGTGCATATAATCATTTTTATATGCAGTGATTACCAGGTGATAAATCGGCTTTGAAAATCATAAATAAGTAAACGATGAATCTTTGAAGATATTTTATGGAAATATCTACGATTTACCTACCATTTAAATAATGAATCTAAATCAACTTTATGTACATCGTTATTATTTTTACAATAAAAATTCCTTTATACTAATGACGATTTATCAAATAATATTTTTCGTAATATAATCTCAAATTAAAATCATATATTTTCTTTGTATGCAAATGTGATTTAATATACGGAAAAGGGCAGACTTTTCTATTTATTTTCTTTCAATCACCTTCTTCAAAGGTTTTTGCAGTAGAAATTTATTCTACCCTGGAATAAACACGTAATTATCAGATGTTAGCATTATCAAAAGGCTAAAAGTTAATGATTTGTCATCAGGCTAAGATTTCTTTTTTACAATTTGTTTTTTTGGCCTAATATTTTTACCTAAATGTAAAAAAAAATATACATAAAAACCAATTACAGATAATTCAAATTCGACCCAAAACGTCAAGTACCTACGAGTTTTTAATGATATATCGTGTAAGTATAATATATGACTATTTGGTTTTCATTTGGTAAAGTCTTCTTGTTGTATATTTTTTCAAATGTATAATCAAAAACATTACATACCTACATAATTTTGAAAAAACTTCTGAGAAAATACACAACCAATAGAAAAAATATTTTTTGAAAAAATACGACACCCAGCAGGAATCAGGTACCAGCATCTCTTGGGTTTCGCGCCCATGCACATAGACCACTATGGTATAGATACCCGAGAAATGCTGTTTCAATTCCTGGTGAAAAAAGATTTATTCTATTGGTCCCCTTATAATGTTAGTATACAATCTCATCATCTCTTTTTTTCCATAGCTAAGTAAAATAATTAAGGATAATATTGAAATAATAATTAAAGTCATCCGAATGGGCAGAATATCTTTTCTTATAAATCTTGTTTGTAATTACTTTGCAAACTAACCTAATGTATTATAATATACACGTGCCTATAATTGAATTGACAACTGTTTTTTTCAAATGCCAAACAGTAACCACTATTATCATTTGTTTTGTTCATCTGTCATCAACTTCAAAATAATGTTTTAAAAATTGAAACTGCGTTAAAGACCCGTGCGCACCATTGTCAAGCTTTCCTTATAAATTATTTTATATTATGATATACAAGCAATGAAAATGAGTTTATAAATGAGAGCAGATTATTTACAATATAATATGTTATTCGTTGGAATAATTTTTCACTTCACAACCATTATGAAGACAAATAATAAAATAAATAACATTCCTAACAATCTACACTAGCATATGAAATTGTAATTTATTGAAGAGTCAAACATTTTCACTGATTTTTACATTTACCGTATAATATTTCAGCATACATAATAAATATTATAAATAATGCCCTTAAGCCTTCAATTTGTGGCTCATTAAAACTATACATATTTTCTGGGCCTATCATATGAATTATTTCAATAATATTTTTTTCTGAGGATGAATAATAATAATAAACAATTCTTTGATGTCTCATATTATTATATAAAAGAAAAATACAGTGTGTTAAGTATGATATTACAAAACAAAAGATATTTGCCTAACGGTATATATTATCTCGTTAGAGTTTTTTCAGTGTTTTTATACGATACATGTGCCACTTTTTTTGAATATATAATATATGCTTTAGCGTAACCCGTAATTTGTAGAAATTTTTTTCATTGTATATACATAAAATATAGTTAATATTAAATTATAAAATATTACCACAATACTACAAAAGTACTATAAAATCACCCATACACATCTTTTCAAAACGTTTGTTTATTAATTTTCAAATATGGAAGCATCAGTATTTTTCTCTCTTTAAATATCTATGAAAATTTAAAACCACGAAGAAATTCCATGATTTAATTAACAAGGCTGTAAAACGAACATATTATTGTATTATATTTGTTTAAGAATGTATTATTATATTTTTATAATAGGTATATTTTGAACTAACTAAGTTAGGAAAGAAGTAGGAATATGTTTGGCAGTCCAATTATCGAGTAACCGGTAACTAATTAATTTTGTTTTTTAATTGAATAATTGTATCTGCATAAATGTACTTTGATATAGTAAGTCCCATACCACACCACATTGTATCGCATATAGCGATACCGGACAGTTATTATAAGTATTCGTATACGTTCAAACTTTTTAATTCTATAGAGATGCAATTAAACCCAAAATCGTACAGTACCATTTCAAGATTTGATGGACTTACACCTTAGCGATGTTAACTATAGTAATAACTCATTGGCCGCAAACCATCTAATACTAATAGGACAACGTTAAAAACTGTATAATATACATTATACATCATTACCCAAATCCTATGTGACAGTGATTTCCAATCAGCGAGAATTCGGGAAAGCTCTCCCAAAAGGTAGGTATATTTTGAAACCTTTTTGGTAGAAGGCCGAAAGTAAAGTTTGAAATGACTGCATTTAAGCAATGGGGTGCCTATTTTGAAAGTTATATTATTTAGGTTTAGATATTACATCACAGTTAGTTTTTAACTAGAGCGAATTCTACTTGGAAAGAGAATTTATCTAATACCTGTTAATACAAATTGAGGAATTCAGCTGTATTAAAACATTTAAAGTATTGTAATTTTTTTTAAATTTATGAGTAGGTACTGTCATTTCCCTCCATTTTCGAAAGTTAAAACACTCTGTCCCTTTGGTTCGTTGTATGGATTTTCGTCTGGATTTAGGACTTGGAGGTGAACAAATAACACACCGGAATTGTTTTGGAAACGGCAAGGTATATTTACGTTAATATATTCTAAATGGTTACATTTTTATACAAATTCTTTTCAATTTAATTTTGACGGATAGCGAGGTTAACAATGCTTACTGCATTGCTGTTAAAAATGCTTCTCCCGCTAAAACAAACGGTTGCTTACGAGCCGTACAAATGCGGCGTTGCCATTCGTATTTTTTTTAACGGCATTCAGACAATGTTGCCGGTCAGATATTTAACATTATTTAATTATTTTAGCAATCAACCCTTACTATTTGTTGGATTTGATACCGACTCGGGCCTCTCCAGATACACAGAGACATCCCCAAATGGGGACCATTTGGGGGTGTGACAGTACCTACTAATCGTGTGTTGCTTAGGGCAAGACATTATAATATGGTGAAAGTTCAAGCAATGATTACGAATAACACAACTTTAAATGGTTGATTACGTAAATATTACGATATTTTCCTACGGCGCTAATGTCCTATGAATGTTTGTATAAGTGTAAATCATAATTTAGAAGTTTTTTTTTATGAATAAATCTATTTTGAATAATAACACATAAATTGTAGTACCTAGGTAATGAATTAAGATAACATTTCAGACTTCACCGATAAAGAGCGGTATTTTGAGTTTTCTGAGGTATTTCACTGCTTACTACTTAGCACGGCCATTTTGTAATTAATCACTATGTACTCAAATATGCGTCAGCCAAGTAGAGGCTCTACGACATTTTAAAAAATGTGTCAAGTATTCCGCCAAACATTTTTTTTTGCAAATCACTCCTATATGGTAAACGATTAAAAACAAGACATCGGTTAATCAGATATTTTCGTAATTAAATAAGCAGAATATCTCACAGTCAATTTATTAATTATCAAGGCTAATCAGAATATCCTACCAATTTAATAATAAATTATTTTAATTGTCAAAGTGATCGTAATAAACCCTAAATTGCAATGATAAACGCTTAAGTGGTTCACAGGAATAGATAGGCGGTCAGTGCTTAGTTCGGACATAAAACCCACCGGTCTTTATCGCATTATTATGTCTGCCGCCGACAGATCTCTTCTTTACGATGCAATAACATCCCTAACCCGGGTAAGAGAATAACTGGCAACACTATTCAAGAGATTTCTCCTTTAATTTATCCGTGCCCACCCCTTTCACCTGAAAATCCATTAAAGGAATTTCTTGGCGGTTAACGAGCTTCTTAATTGTATAGTGGAATTCGGAAGTATTCAATAAAGAAGGAAAAATAAATTCTTGATAAATTTATTAAACTGCTATCACTACCTGTCAATAATTAATATTTTATAATCATAATTTAATCAAAGATAACTTTAGCAGTGTGACATGACCATAGATTTTGGATATAACTGATAACCAAATAATTAAAGTGTTCAGTCTTGAAATTTGTTTCATTTTAACATTTTATTTTTGTACATACATAACTTGAAAACATCTCAGACCACTAGAGAAATTTACATTTTAAAAAAATACGATGCTCGACGGGATTTTAACCTGTATATCCACTGATATCACGCCGACGCAATTTAACCAATTAAGCTACGAGCCTCCTACCTAATTGCAAAATTTTAAACTAGTAGGCTACATGAAATGCTTATCAAAATGCGTTATTATTGACTATCAATTATTGTTCGTTGAATAAAAGAAATTGTTTATTTATTTTTGTAATGGAAAATAGTTACAAT
This sequence comes from Rhyacophila brunnea, assembly GCF_057557595.1. Lineage (NCBI taxonomy): Eukaryota > Metazoa > Arthropoda > Insecta > Trichoptera > Rhyacophilidae > Rhyacophila > Rhyacophila brunnea. The sequence goes on along the minus strand of NW_028232796.1, from coordinate 17,331,160 downwards.
ACAATATTTTTAAAAATTAGAAAAAACTCTATAAGTAAATTATACTTTTTACAATAATGTGGTGCCAAAACTTATCAATAATTATGTTTTACTTCCATCCGCCACGTCTCCATACCCTTTCTGGTATATATTGTGGCGCAACGAACGAGAGTGTTACAAGAAGAACTTACCTACACCTTGGTCGTGAAAGACGTGCACTATAATAGTGGACAGGATTTCCAGTTGGAATATTTTAAATAATATTTCGGTCGAGCATTGATCTGAAAAGATATTATCTCTTCGTATGATCACAATAACTGATCGGCCCAACTGATAAACGGATAATCTTGAGTAGCTCTTTTTTCTGTTTCAATCGATATATGCAGGCATGCTGATAGGATGTGATTAATATGAAGAAGCTTTGCGACGAAAATACAGTTTCCAGCTGATAACCGAGAAGTTAAATTATCTTGATACAGCCTGGTTATCACTATGCACCACTTCATATTTTAAAAGAATAAAAATCCTACACTCGATTCTGATAATCAGGTGTTGTTTGTATTATTTTCCAAATAGTTAAAATACAATACGGACCCAAGTAAGACTGTAGAACTAAAGTGACCCAAACGTGTACTATAATAAAGACAATATGTTTTTTTTATTACTGAGTGAGAGTTGTAAATATCCGATCATAAAAGCTTGATTTATAGTTTCAATCGTTTTTAGTTGAGCTAGCTTTTAATAACGCGAGCAAATTGATACTCGAGAATCGAAATGTTTTAATCAAGAACATTTAACGCATTTAATCTACATATTGAACCAATACTGAGAACATTAAAATATTTTAGAGTCTGGCACTTTCAAATAAGGCAGTCAATTTCTGAAAGCTATATCTTATTATGGACATCATCAATGAGATATTTTAATATCATGTAAACGACGCTGAATGCTATTAACTCTCAATTACTAGATTTATATACATCCCAATTTATTGCATTTGCTCACGTTTTATGTTAATATATAACCTGCATATTGGACATAATCTAAAATCATTTTAAGTCTAATCCATTCATTAAAATTTAAGGTTTTAACACTATCGACGTAATAAAACATTTATTTGAAGTAAATGTTGCAAAATTATGTTTCTTATCATATTATCCCCCAGTAGCGAAGGGTAGATGTGGGCTGTTAAGATCTGCTGTAAATAGTGCATATTAAACTTTGTTAGTCATACATATTTATTTGTATTGAACTAAGACTACAATTATTAACAGATGATCTTGGTTAATTTTTCAAAATCAACTAAGCCCTGCCTTAACCAAACCATAATAGTTTTAGTATACTTTGAACGATACGACAGAATTGTGCACACTTTTTCATTCATACTTATTGTTGGTTCATTTTTCACGGTCTGTTAGTATCTGCCTCTGTATGACTCCGCGCAACATCTCATTCTTCCGAGACTCGGACCTCGGAATAGTATCATAAGTATCTTAACATAACTACGGTAACATACTCTTGTACCGACTGTTTACGCCGCAAATAAAACTTGCTCTTTTATCCATATGAGCAACCACCAAATTTCAACTTCTTCATCCACCTTCAAACTACCCACATATCTATCAAATTTATAAGTTTTAATGTGTATTTGATACAAATCAAGAACTCAACAGGATAAGCAAATGGCTAAAATCCATTATTTGAAAAAGATCTGTTAAAAATAACACCCACTCTTGCACCACTAACTTTAAGGTCTTGTAAAGATATTGCCCTGCTTAAATATCTGCATCCTGTTTGTAAATTAAATATGATTTTGGAAATTAGGATCTCTTGAAAGGTATTTTGACGCTTTTCATATAAAGACAATGCTGCCTAAAATTTTCGTAGAATTCCATTAATAATTTATTTACAAATTAAGAGCTCTGACCACTAAAGGTACTTAAGTTAGTTAAATATTCGAGCGCTCTTACAATCATTAATACTCAGAAATAAGGAAGTCGTCAGAAGTTATATTCAAAAGAAAAATAATTTCAAATACACATTTTGTTTTCATTTGGCTCTACAATCCACTGTGGATTTTAGCTGCCTTACGATTAACAGATTTACTATTCTAATATTTTTATGCGAGATTATTATTAATAATTTTCTCAATCTATTGAGTCCATGTTCTAAATTCAAGCAATATGTATATTTGTAAGACACGGGATTCGAACCCGACAATTTTTTACTTGACCACAACCGGCGCCTGATATAACTTTTATGTTTAAGCTAAATCAATATCTGCGTCAAATGGATCATATTATATAATATGTGTCGCTACATTTCAAAATCAGCCAATTCCACCTTTAGGTATTTTTGACTTTTTGTGAATTGCTAAATAACTACTGCTTTCTAACATTTCTGCATTATCAAAATGTGGAATTTATTAATTTTAAATATTCTATACTCGAAATAATATAAACTTTCACCCTTGTGACTGTGTATTTGAGAAAACAAAAAGCTGTTTTTCTCCTATTCATCTATTATGGACTTGGCTGATTTTGAAATCTAGCGACACATATAACAAGTATTTAAACATACTATTTACGTCAGTGGTATAATTTCTAAAAATTCGCCATGAAATCCGTCGTTCAAAAGCGCTAGATCTTTTTTTTTCAATGTGTGTTTAGGAATAAATGGTCAATCATAGTTAGAGGGTGAAAATAGAAAGAAGAAAAGGGGAACACATTACAAAAATCTATACCCTAGGTTCAAATACAGATACTGTTTAAAGCTGGATTTTACCAATCAAGCAGGGTTCGAATCAAAAGATTTAGTATTGCTGAAGTCATCGATACCTCAACCTAAAGTATATGAACTCATACTCGGCTGTGAATCACACAATTTTATTGTTTATAATTAATCACGGTGGCGCCAATATTGGTAAAACAATAACTTTTTTCACCTAAATAGTTTGGGGTATTGATATATTCTACTTAGTGAGTGTGAATTAATTCATTAAATAAAATATATATTTACATAAGCATTATATTGAGTATATACTTACGTATGTGTATTTTTATGTTAAAATAAACTACAATAATAACGCTCTTACAGTATTGAAAGTATTTTGGTATAATATTGACAATATATTTCTTGACCCACAGTGATAAGTGTCTTTGAACTAAAGTGAAAAATAAACCAATGTGTTTTATACTAAATAAGGGCCAAATGTATTGGGAGAATGACTAAAAATATCCATTAAAACATCAAAATCTATTGATATAACGTGGAAGACAATATGCTTATTTTAAAAGCGAAAATAGTATTTTGCTTTGTTGTTTTTCTTAATATTTATCAGTTGAAATGTATATTGTATGGGCGCATTCATTTTAATAATAGGATAAATTCGACGAACATGTGATAGAGCATTTGATAAAATATATCAATGATATTCATAATTCAGTGACAGAGACAGCTTTAAAATAAAATAAACTTATGTATGATATGCAGATAAAAAATCTCTATGGAACCTTTGAGGTGACTAAGAAAACTTTCTTAAAAACAGAATACTCTTTCAAGTGTAGATACAATTAACAAGCATTAAAAAATCTAAATAATCAAGTAAATATTTAAGAAAATTGACTTTCCTTAACCGATGTGTAAAATTTTGTTCTATAACAATGCTGATCCTGTAAATGACATGCGTTTTCTAAAAGTTCGCTTCTTTAAAAACGACACAACTTTAAAACTTTTAACCATTTTAAAATTCTTCCCAGTATAGAATTCTTTAGTTTCATAGTAAAACTATTATTTTATACCAATATTTTATCTCGTCCTTATTTTATAATATCGAACCTTAATAATGTATAAAGTAATTTATATTTAGTAAGTGGCGAATATTAACAAAGTTGTTTGCGTAAAATTCCAAGAAATATTTAAGATTATTTTAATATATCATTATAGTCCTTGAAAAATTCGTAAAAAAATATAATACTAATTTCCACTATAATAACAAATCGTTCAATGACAACACAGTTTTAATCTAGTTTTATCAGTTGAAGAAATTCAATTTAGAATTGCACCATCTATTGTGCAAAAAGTTTTCTGTTGTATATTTTTATTTCTGTGCTGCGAAATGAAAATTTTCCATTTAGAACCAGATTCGCGACCTTTTTTGGTTTTTGAACTGTTAATTCAAAAAGTTATTTACAGAACACCATATTCTAGAGCTTTTTAGGTGTCCCGAACAAACCAATCATTAATTTTCACTCCTGAAACATATGTAAAAGCTTTTGTTTTTTTTGGATTCCCGAACTGCGTTAACGTCATTTTTTCTAAATGCAAATCCAAACTTTTCATTTGTAAAACGAGTAAATGTGCTTTTTCTTTAATCACCAGTGCTTCATATTTACCTTTTTTGTATGTACCACATATATTCCGTTTAACCTCTCAGTTTCACATACAATTTGAAATCACCAGTGGTTTTATATTTTTCTTTTTGAGGTGTCATAATATGTTTTTCATGTCACTTCCTAGCTCCATATATCTTAATACAAACGCCTACAGTAACGGCTGTTTTTTTTTCCCAAAATAATGGAGCTAAATTTTGTTTGCCAATATTTTTTGATTGTCAATAAAAAAAAACTGGTCAAAATAACGTTTATAGTATTGCTCTTTTAAAATTAAGCATTGTAGTATTATTCTTATTAGCGACCTTTGTCGTCCAGTGCGTAAGGCAGACCTTTCATCAGAAGACTCCGGGTTCTATTCCGTAAGGTCACAATATATTTATGTGATTTTTTTTAAAACCTTGTTGTTTAACTTCTACTACTACATTTTTGTTTTATTACACTACTGACAATGGGTTTCATGGCCTGTTTTAGTGTTAAAAAACCAAAAATTATACATATATAATTATACTACAATATGCAAGTCTATTCTATACACGAGGCTGCTTTTGGTCCGCTATGGCAGCTAAATAGGACAGCAAAGTTTTGAATTATTAACACTTATACAATTACAATAATTTAGTTATAATTATTACAATAAGTGCCATGTTTTAACGGCACCTCTCTTCCCTGTGATAAATTTTAGACCGAGATAGACTGTATTGACAGTTCAGACGGCTAACATACAATTACAAGTTACAATAAGTGTTAATAATTCGATACTTTCCTACCCTATTTAGCTGCCGTAGTGGACCGAAAGCAGGCTTGTGTATATAATAGACCCGCTGATGTGGTTATTGGCAGCCTTCTGAAAAGATTGTTATCCTCTTAAAAGACTTTTTACGAAAATTAATATACATCTAAAAAATAATAAATGAATTTACTAATTACGCTAGATTTGAACCCGTCATATACGGCTTCAGAAGCAAGCGCACTAGTCCATCAAAGGCGTATCAAATTTAATTATTTTATTCCCTTAATTATTTCTGTAATTGAAAAGATTCACGAAACGTAAATTGTGGACAATGTATAAATCGTACTAGCGTCAGTGTTTAATTTCAACTTTTGCTTTCATTGCAAATTTGAACTTCAAAGTTTTACTAAAGTTGAGAAATCTTCTTGTTCTAAGTAAAACGACCGCGCACATCTATTTCAAAAGCTACAGTAAAACAATTGAAAAATTGCTGCAGCTAAAGACTTTCGCAGTTTAAAATTCAAAGTGACATTGTTTTAAGGAGTTATATATGGCGACATGAAAAAATATTTTGCAAGTTGCAAGAAAAATTTCAATCATTTTCTTTTACGAAGCACTTTTCAAATACATATTTTATTTATACTGCAATGGGTTATACCTACAAACTTACGTATTTAGAACAAGATAGTATGAAAGAGTTTGGACTATAACTGTTCATATTATTACACACGTTAATAGTGATTCCACACTTTTTCTCCGTATATATTTCATTATTTTCTCCATATCTGTACGCATTTGCTTCCTCGTTACTATAGGCTGGTATAGGCATCGATACTATCTCTCCATCTTCGTTTGTCTTCTAACATCAAATTATTAATTTTTCTTGAATGCATGAGTCTTCACCCTATACATAGTATATGAATCCAATGGCCTAATTTGATGAAACATACGATATGAGGACTCTCAAGCAAAGGATACAGTTCATCCTCGTTTTCACCCCGACGCTATTTCATTGATGGATCCAAAGATATTACACATCACGCTCGGCACTCAAATGAGCCCAGTACTCTGCGTGTTTTGTTGTTATACACCTGGTTTCCAATCCATAATTACAACTCTAGAGTCTCTATAAGCTGGCGTACTGGTTCCCTCCCCGCCCACTTCAGCATCCCCATCATGCATCTCGTTTCCTCCCATTGAAAACTTGCAACAGTTGAAAGCGATGGCACAATGCTTTCCGTGTGACGTGTACGCTAGTTTATAGAATACAGACTTTACTTATTAGTTTTCTATACACAATGTATGTTTATTGTCATTTTCTATATCTTGGAACATAATATTACCTTAGTTTGACTGAAGCGGCATTTGTTGAATAAGCAAATTTGTTTTTTCTACAACCTTGATAGCATGGTTGAATCGGGAACCATAGAAAAAAATATTCTGTACGTTGGTACATTAAAAGATGACGGCCAGTTTTGACGTTAATAATATGTAGATAAAAATATTATTAATTAATTAATACTGTTGTTTGAGAGTATTTATCTAAATAATAATGAATAGCCATCAAATATGCATATGAAATTCATACTTCAGGATATATCGTGGCAATATCAGTATTGTTCCCCACGATGGCCCCGCGGCTTAAGCGTCGGTCTATAGCATCGTGGGTCCCAGGTTTGAATCCTGGGTCTGGTAAATACGCATATTGTTTTTTAATTTGTGTATGAGTCAGAGTATGGACCTAATAAATTGATCAAGTGGCTGACATCCATTTCTCGTAAAAACAAAAATCTGTTTGTACAAACCTCCACTCTGATCTTATTAAGATTGGACATGGTCGGAAATATTTGTGCATTTAATAATTTACGGTTTTAATGAATTTGACAATATGTTGAAATGCTTATGGTTACAGTGTAATATTTGTTTTACATTATGTACAGCTAATTTAATCAATAGTCATTGTAACCTTTTACAGTTTCACGTTTATATTATATGTTTTATAGAAGGTCTTCTTCAATATTTATAAGCAAAACATTAATCACTTCAAAATATAAATATTGATAAATATTTAATAACTATTAAATTATCAATAATAATCGAAAAATATTATAAAACTTCCTGTAAAAAAAACGTAAATTAAGAATACACAATAAGAATTAAAAACAAACGAATTGATATTTGTCTTAATTTGACGTAAGAATTCTATTTTCGAATGAATTAATGTTGCCCATTTTCAAGTCATGTCATATATCATTTGAATTGCCATGCGGTTGTCAAAATTACCGCGAAACTTGTTTACGTACCACGTTTTTCGATTAAGGGTCGCCATCTTAAAATGAATCAGGAAAATTAGCGTAGCGTTATAATGGTTTATTTTTTAAAGAACATCTTGCAGTCCGCTGACAACATCTTCAGCTAATTATTGCAAGGCGGCTCGGCAGCGCCTTCGGTGTTGCCGTTAAATAATCAATTTCAGCAAGCATTTTCTCGCCAGCGGCAACGTTTAGCCTCGTCCTCAGTAATTTTCCCGCTAATTTATTTCATCCCGACGCACGTCATAAATATTCAAACCTTACAGCCAGCGCCGGAGTTCGGCTTTATATTTACAACTTTTTTCCTCCGCTAGTCGTTGCCGGGAGCATATTTTTTTGACATATTAAAATGATAGTGCACTACAAAGCTAAATATTAATATCTATTATATTTTAGATGAAAAGAATTATGTATTTATCTATTGCTATAAATTCCACCAGCCTACCTTAATACGAATAATAATATGCTGTAAATAAATATACATAAAATGTACTCCTAAATATCGAACTATCTACTAATATCTACTTATGTATCTAAATTTAAACTTCGTATCCCATTTCTTTCGGTCCTACAATTAGTGTCGACGAGTATTTCTGCATAACTTAACTACCTCGTCAATCCAGTGGCCTTTAACAGGTTTACATTTCGGATGTTTTCTGTATTTTTATAACCACTGAATGACTCAATAATTTTCAGCATCAAAAATCACTTATTTTTATTTTACTGTATCAAATCAAGTAATTTTTAGTATCGAATGATAATCAAACAACAATGTCAAATAATTAAAAAATTGCATTTTATTGTAGAATAATGCAATAATTATTATATTTTTATGAAATTTACCGGCGAAAATCATGATTTCCTAAAAAAAATATTAATATGTTTTAGAATCTCGGAGAATAAAAAATGAATATAATAAAAATAAAAGATACACACGTGTGGTCAGCACACACGACAGAAGTGCCACTTTTTATTTTGTTGTTCATTTTTAGTAGTTTCTTTATTTAAGTGGTGCAGTCGAGCATTTTTTTTCGCGATAATCTTTCGATCGTTATGCGGCTGATTTCACTCAAATTGTTACGGCGAAACTGCAAAACGATATAATGTCATACACGAAACGTCGAAAGTTATGTCGACAGACTATCCATCAAAATTCGAGTTCAGAAGGTTACAAACAAATCTCTTTGAAACAACATATTTCGATCTAAGGATATTTTAGGTAAGTATCTATATTTTAAGATATATTTCAAAATGTTAACCAAAAATTAAAACGCGCAATAAATAAATTATTCTCATAATATCGGTTGTTTATTTCCTGCTTGTGTTAGTGTAAATTTAACAACATCATGCCTATACGGTTGTGACATTTTTATTTAATTCATAAATTATACGCTACATAATATTTGAACATAGACAATAAGCTCATAATAATTTAATGCATATGGTTGAAAGGTCTTCATCAAAGGAGTTACGTGTTCCTTAACAGAACGATTAGATGAACAATCAAAAGTTAATAAGACCCCCTGCCCTTGTTTCCAATATTCTCTAAGCACACTGTGAAAATTCAAGATAAAGGATTGCTTAAGACGATTATGTGGTGATTGAAAACAAGACGCTCGTTGAATTTTTGATGAGTGGCAACACTGGCGTCGAGCTTAAGAGGCGTTTCATAAATTGATACATAAATATTTACGCAAAATTGTTTGGCCATAATTAAAAAGTTATCGTGTGCGGAATTAGTCTTGTAATATTGAGTGTCGTGCATTTGAATTTAGAACTTTTTTGACTCCATTTTTCTTCTTTAAAAATATTGTTTATCACGTACATTCGCAGAAATACAAATTATTAACATTAAATTTACAACGAATAAATATTAATTTGCCTTACAAATTTGATGTTTTAACGTTTCACTGATTGTAGTCATTTTTGTTTAATTCGTTTTTGTGGTAGGTACATGGCAATAATATTTTCAGTGAATATTAAAAATTAAAAGCTAAAGTTTGCCTTATAAAGTTTGTAAGGAGATTTGACGATACTATTAAAATGAATGAAGGAGATTATTAATACGATTTTAAGAATTATTTTTTGAGTCTAATAATTTTCAACCAAGAATTCATGATGATTTTTAATTAATAGTGAACAGACAGATTTTTGATAAACTTTGTGTTTTTGAAAGAGGTGGTTAGGTGGATACTTTATCATAAAATGACTTCTATGTGAAATGCAGATTTATTTATTACGTCTACAAAAAAACCAACTATCACCAAGTGTAGGTTTAAGAGAAATATTTGTTATTAGCTCAATTCATTGCATCATGTCTCTTCATCAAACACACATTAAAAAAAAGTCATGTGCTTTTTGTTGATTGAATAGTATTTGTTATCAATTTTAGGAATACTATATAGTATGTTGCTGTGTTCATAGAAAAATATACATTGCGTTATGTTCTCCGCTGATAAATAAATAATAATTATGTTAAAATGAGCAATATTTAAACAAAATGACTTTCTTATGTTGTTAAATAAAACATGTACTACATTATTATATTCTTCCTAAAACTGAATTTCAATCAATACATATCGCATTTAATATTAAACAAAATTTTCTACTTTTCCGGATATATGCAATACGTTTTTATGAATTATTTATAAACTTTATAAGTAAGTCATATATCGTTGTGGTTTTAAAATCAATAATAACAGCTATGATGCATCTCAAATCTTCTCATGTCACGTCATACTTCTTAATTGTGAAATTTAGAAAAGATACTTGTATACTAATTTACTTTTTACTGAATTTTAAAATAACTATTTTGCGTATTAAAAATATAGTACAAATGACTGAGCTGTAAATGTATCGGATTATTCCACGTATTCCATGTTGTAATCCTGGAAGTGGACAATACACACATTGTTTTTCAATGTATGTTTGAACCCAGGGTATTGACTTAATAGCTTGAACAAGTGGCTAACATATGTTTTTCGTAAAAACAAAAATCTGTCAATGTATACAATGAACTCCACGAGGAAGGAAATCATTTGATGGCGATAAATTGGTAACAATAGAAAAATTAAATTAAATAATTACAAAATAAAAAGAACTTTTTATATACCTACAACGTTTTTAAATTTTCTGTTGAATCATATAAACTTGGCTTGACTAGCTTAAACGATCAAAAAAAATGTATTTGCTAGAAATAATGCTGAAATGTCATTATTGATTTCCATAGTAACGCACGTATATATTAATAAATTAGTTGTTAGGACCTAGCAACCAATAATAGTGGATTGGATTACGGATTTCTTCCGAAATAACTTTTCATACAAAACAGAATTAACTGAAAATGAATTTAATTCTATTTTAAAATAGCTAAAAGTATTTTAAAAAAAAAAGCATTTGCATCGTGTTCTGATATATTCTAAAAGTTTCAAATGTCTAGCTTGTCGGGAAGTTAGTTAAAAATCGATTGCAAGATTTGTACCGGACAAACAACCGCCGGACAAATAAGAATACGACCTAATAAAAACGTTGTAAAAATATGTCCTATTATGCATGAACATGCATGTAAAATGTTAATATACACAAAAAATATTGCGCCGCTGGCAACTTTTTTACTTTACTTATATAGGTATAAGTACAACAATGTTTTTAGAAAATTTACAATAGTACTTTTTATCAACACTTACATGATTCATAAAGAAAATCAAATTAAATCCTGGAGCACACCGGTTGGGAAGCACAGTTTAAAAACACAATGTTAATATTTCTTACTGTTGTCAGTTTTCAACTATGTAATATGATCTTTTTTATTGTGAAGTAACAACAATCATATTATCATAATATGTCATCATATAGATATTCAAATATTTATATCAGCGAGCGTTCTCTAAATAAACACAATAACATGGGCATTTGTAATATTATCAGAATCAATGAATTAATAATGCACGTAACATGATGTATTCTCCGAATACAGAAACTTAAATATTGAGAAAATAACAATCTATATGCTTTACGTATGTAGTATATATACCTAATAATATAGTGTAAGATGGCTTTTTGGGTAATAAGTTTATGTGTGTATTCGTACGGTAATCTATTCTAAAACATTATACAAACCAATGATTTAACAAAATATATTGGGTCCCGAAAACTTAACTAATACGTTCCTAAATATTTAATGAAATTTGATTAAGGCTCTGTACTGTCAATTTTTGGTGAAAGGGTGGTATTGCAGATTTATTATAATAACCCAAATCCACAAATTAATATTGTAAACCACCCGTTCTTATAATATATAGATAGACAAGTTGATAACGTCAAGGTAAATGTGTCGTTTATATTCTAGATGTATTATTAAATTATTCTGCGTATAAATAACATGCAATTTATTATTTCGAATAAAGTATTACTTTTACAAATAAATTTTTCATAATTTTGTTTGTAATTGTTTTTACCATACCAATATTTATCTCTTACAATCAAAAATTATTCAACCATTTTATTAATTTCTATTTGTTAAAAAAGATACATTTAGTAATTTATTTTTTTAGGTCAGCCTACCTATTTTTCATCAATATAAATCACTTAAAAAAACAAACGCAATTCATATGAAATATTCAAATATGGAACGCCAGTTTCCTACAACAGATAGTAAGCGCCTGAGGATTTTCTGTGTTGCCATAAAACTCGACCCGAATTCCAGAAATTTATATTTTTTCTCAATAACGAACGCGTTTAATTAAAAAAATCTTCCAACTCGTTAAAATTAATATCATAAAAAACGATAAATCAATTGATTGAACAGAAATTTATTTTGCCTGTAAATTTTGTTGGCTGCAAACATTTTGGCCAACAGTTATAGATTAATTAGATCTAAACGGTTAGGTACATGTAAATTGTATGTAAACAGTTGTATTTATATATAATATCCGTTAACGTTTATTCAAATAACAAATGCAAGAATATCATTGAGTTCGTACATAATATTCGTCGACAATTTTCGCATTTTAAAAACATCTGTATCTGTATTAAATACATTAATATCGTATGTATTTTTATTATTATAATTGTAAAACATAAGACTATAAATGTTTTTAAAACGTGTACAAAATATAGTTCAGTGAAATGCTCGACGAAGAACGTGGCATGTGCTATCAATAGGTACTATTGTGCCATATGTTATTTGAATAAATATCCACGGCCATAATATATATCTACATCTGTTGACGTACAGTTTACTGAACAAGAATCTAGAGGCAGTTTAGTCATTCATCATAACAAAGAATTCGTCGTAAAAATTTATTATCTTTACTATTAATATTTAGGGTCCAAAAAATACAACTTCGAGCAAATTTTGCAAATTTCCATAAGAGAAAAAGTTATTTCATCAAACGAATCATCATTATAACCGCTCATAAGCGAAATATATTATGATCTTCTACTCCAAAGTGAGGAGGTTATATAAACAGACTTTACAAGAGCTAGTTGTTAATCAATCGCCTAATCCAGTGGTCGGCAAACCGCGGTTCGCGAGCCACATGTGGCTCTGTGGCCTCTTGGGTATGGCTCGGCCATAAATGATGATGTTGTAATTGAGTGTATGGAAAAACATCATATTCTACTCGATAAAATTGTGTCAATTTCAACAGACGGAGCGGGGCGTTAAGTATGACCGGCGTAAGAAAAGGGGTTGTTGCTATTGTGAAAGAAAAAAAAATCACGAGTTACTTGCTTACCATTGCATCATTCGTCAAGAAGAGCTTTGTGCGCAGACATTTTCAAAGTTATGGAATTGGTGATTAAGATTACCAACTCTATTATAGATAAAGCTTATCGATAAAGAATTATGGAGCTCTAAATTTGAACATCTTTGTGATTATATGGACATAATAGAGAAAAACAAATGTGAACATGTTTCACAGTACAAATTTAGTAGTCTGCTTTGAAAGAGCTGGAGAAGAAAGATATGATGATTTTTAATACCTGGATTGGTATTCCTGACTCATGTGATCAGTTGAAAAAACTAGCGTTTGCTGTTCTTTCCCTTTCCAGTTCTACACATTCATGCGAACAATCTTTTTCAAGCATAAACCTTATCAAGAGTAAATTGAGAAGTCGTCTTATTGATGAGAACCTAGAATCATGTCTAAAATTAAAAACAACAGCATACAAACCTGACTTATCCAATTTTTTTAAGGAGATGCAAGGCCATTGTTCACATTAAGTGTTTTTCAGTCATTGTCATGATAATAATAATAATTTTATGGTAACCTTACTTTTAATTTAATTTTTATCAATAAATAAGATCATTATTAAGAATGATATCACGTCAACGGTTTACCTACCTATATAGTAAGTTTAAAAAATTTGGCTCTCAAAAGAAATCTCAATCGTTGTACTGTTGATATTTGGCTCTGTTGACTAATGAGTTTGCCGACCACTGGCCTAATCCATTGAGTTCTTCCACAGTATCAAAAAAACATTAGAAAACTAATGGACATATTTTGTCCAGCTGCGGTAACGTCACTGTTACTCATGGCTTCTGAGGCAGCCGTTCTACAAATCAAGCCAACATACGTTATACTATGTTATATAGTAAGTATCCGTGTTTATAAATGCCAGCGTTTGTACTATTCACATAATACCCAAACACAACATACAGTTGTTTTTTTTAATCTGTCATTTCTTAAAACTACAACAGGATATGAAGCCTAATAACACTAGTATAGTTAGTGATGGAAGAGAAATAATCACAAACACCCGGGTTTTGATAAAATCACATAAATATATCATTGTGACCTCATCGAGAATCGAACTCTCGTCCCCGTATGAAAGGCTGGGACCTTACGCATTGCATAACGAGGACCATTTTTTGTTCCGTTATAACTAGAAAACTACTCGACCAATGTTGACAAAACTTGGATAGTATATAATATATCTGATTATATTTTTCGAACCAATTTAATAGATCTTTATCTCAGTGTCTCAAAAGAAAGATTAAAATTCTTGTATATAACTCACTTGCAACAATTCTTCATGAAAAGGCAAAGTCTTCAGATAGTAGTAGTGGAGTGGGAATATAGGTTACAGGCACTCGCCTAGACCCAACCGTTGTATATTGCACGAAATTACTCGAGAGTTATACATGCATACGCGTCTTAATACACAGACTAACTATTTATAGACATTTAATGGCTGGATATTTATAGGAGCGTAATGTCAATCACACTGATGTGAAAAAAATATGGATAAATAATTACATTCAAACAGAATCTTCATTTTGTATATCTGTATATTTTTTCTTTCCATATTCCATGCGTACAAAGTCACGGGTAATCGCTAATTATTAATAGAAAATATATTTACTAACATATCGTCACCTAACTATTAATTAACCTTGTTTGAGAAGAATGTCGAGGGGATGAAAAAAACGTAATAAAAACAATATTTTAAACACGTTTTTTATCTAATCGATGAATCTGCTAACACTGGTTGTGAAATACGAGGGTTTAATTCCAGGTTTGAAACCACGATTTTTTAAGTCTTAAGGCGAAGTCTTCACTGAGCCTTTTTTAAAGAGGATTATTAGAGGAGGAGAGGAAATAAAAAGGATTTCAAGTTATACACATTTATATTTTTTATAAAATCTATGTTTTTAAAATAGATATAAAAAATATTACAACTATGAATTAGTCAAAAATCCCTTAGGTGATGCTTAGAAAACTTAATAAACTAAATTTTAATAATAAATATGACCATAAAATATAATTTTTAATAATAGGGTGCGGTCCGATACAACAAATTCACATTTTATTACATTTTTTACAATTGTAAGTTTATCTTTGACTTAAAATAAAAAATATTTTTCTTTTCAATGTTTTCAGATACATATTTATTCATTAATACAGTTGAAATTATAAATTATCAAAAAAATGTCTCAAATTTCAAGCTTCGTATTTTTCCGCCAGGTGTCTCTTTAAAAAAGGCTCAGTGAAGACTTCGCCTTAAGTCTAGAGAACCGAGGTTTTGGTATGATTAAAAATGTTTTTTTGTTTAAATTTTGTCGAACAAACTTAATTTTTCCATAATATCGGATTTGCGAGGTCTTAATAGTAAGGTGACGATATAATAAGAATATCCATTTGATATTAAGAATATTGCTCATTGTGAAACAGCGTATCTATTTAAGTACTAAAATAATCTTCTACGCGTCTACGGCGTAGAGCTCCGTAGCTACTCAATAAACCGTTTCAGTAAAAAGCGTTGCAAGCTGCAGTGCTTTAACAATAGAATAATGAATATTCGATATACTACAATATTGATGATCGTTGTGTCTGCATAGAAATAACACTGACAATCTTCGTTGTTTACCAATACATAAAATATGCAAATGCTTTCCAGAGTCTGTGACATCGACTTAATTAACTTAACAGCTATTTTCAAGGTTTCTTCTCTTAATTTAATTATTTTGTTTATCTCAAAAAATATGGAAAATTTCTACTTCTGAATAGAATAATAGTTTTTGAAATATATCGTCAATTTATAGTTGGCAATCAGTTGTCAAAGTTTAAAGTTAATTTAATCTCTTTTATTTTGTTAACTGTCAATTCATGGTGGGACTGCATTGCAATGTTGTTTAATTTAATAAAACGCATTTTTTTGTGTAGTACTTATTCCAATTTTAATCAATAAATTAGGGCCGGTTTCGTCCGCCTCAGAGGGACATACATTTACATACAAAATCCAAAGCGACATAAATAATATAACAATAGGTACATAAATTATCCGTCCAATAATACCTTCCCAATAACAAATAAATTTAAAATTAACGAGGTTGGACATTAATAATTTATACTACATCAGGGGCACCAAACAAATTATTTTAAAATATTAACAAAACACAAAATATGAAACAGTCAACACTTACAATAACATTAATTGATTGTTTCATATTTTGTGTTTTGTTAATATTTTAAAATTATTTGTTTAGTGCCCTGTCCCTCTGGAAACCGGTCCTAATTTATTGATTAAAAGTGGAATAAGTACTACACAAAAAATGCGTTTTATTAAATTAAACAACAATTAATTTAATCTGTATTTTTTTCAAGAGATTCCGCGTTTACTGTACGTTTAATAAATCTAAGTATGAGTACAGAAATTTAGGTTTGGGTTTATGAAAATGAGCTGTGTAATGTGGGAAAGGGTTAGTTGGTAAAATTCCAAAATATAATTGAATAGAGAGGGTGGGAATTTTTCGTTAATAAAGATTACCATGTGAGCGAAACAGGTTTTGTTAAGAATTTTTATATGCGGTGGATACCAAGTAGGTAGTTAATTCATTTCATAATAGAATTGGGAAAATTCAAAATGTAATTTCAATTGATGGTTGGACAAAACTGATCTTGAAGTTGTAATGATATAACTCGTAAAAATATTATTTAAAATAAAAAATAATATATCTAATAACCATAATATTTCTTATTACATATCACAGACAACTGCTACCGTCTTTCATTTGCAACACCTATCCACCGCTAAAGTGGAGTCCCACATAATATAATATAAGAGTAATGTCATGAACTCATGAAGTATGAAAATATGCATGCTGAGTAAAACGTGCAGGTGTCGAAAAATAAATAAAATAAAAATGTAAAGACCTTGAAGTATAGAGCATCGCTGGATAATTTTCGTCATTTTGTAGTAACCATGAGATATTGAAAGACCTAAACGGTGACTATGAGCCGGCTGAATTAATGAGATACGTGACAACAATTTACTATATCCGAGAAGTGTGTAGACAGAAAGCAGAACCTTTCATTCGGCAGTATATCTAAATTGGTTTAGATGGTATTGGTACCTAATTATAAGTAATATTTTTTCACTGCTTCTTATTATGTAATAGCTATCTTATAGATTTTCTTATCATTATAATATTCTAATAATAAATATACGGTACATAGGAGTTGCCTATAGTAGTAAGTATAAAAAAATGTTGAAAATGTCGGTAAAATATATTTCTTTGAAAGTAAGAAATTGTTTGCTGAGTAAATGTCTCAAGAATAAAAATTAACAAATCTGTACTTGTTTTTCTTTTTCATTAAAGATGCATTCCGTAAACAACGGCAGCCCATTTAGGGAAAAGTTTTTGTTTATTTGAATTCTTTTGAAGTATTAATTTTATTATCTATTGCCGAATAATTTATCGGCAATTCTCTCAGATTATAAAACTAACAACCTTGGTATGGTCAAACTTTTGGAATTCGGTACCTATCTTAAAACAGTACCGATCCATAAAATATTATTTTGATGTAGGGTAAAAGGTACAATCGTGGGCCACCCTCCAATGATAGGCCACTCAGCAGTAAAACACAAAAAATAGGTATTTAATAACCTAAATTATGGGTATTTTTTCCTATATGTGACTCACAACATCATATACTTCGGTTCTAGCACATTATTTCCTGTATAGGTAGCAGGACTGAGCCTATAAGTGACCATTTTGTATACCAAGTCACACGTTTTGCATTTTGTCTGACAATTGCTTATTTTTTTGTTAAGGAAATAACATACTTTGGAAGATAAGATCTCTTTAACTATATTACTAATTATACTTTTTATTTAATAATCGTTATGCTGGATTCCACAATTTACCCACAATTTATTTTTTCAGTTTTTTTTCAGTTTTGGTTCATTTATTATTTATTATAGTAATTTATTAAGTATTTAAAAATCAATCTTAAAGGAAACAATATTTATAGTTGGCACTATTTATAGTTACAATATTTATAGTCGGCACAGTTCAGGTGCAAAATTTATTTTGTATTATTATTGCAATTATAAAAGTGAAATAATCATATAAACACCCAACCTTTGATAAAATGTATTGTGACCTCACCGAAAAATCAAATATACGTATTGTAAACTCACCGGAATCAAACCCGGAGTCCCCAGATAAGAAGCCAGTATCCACACACTGGACTACGAGGGCTAGATTTTATATTATTCATACCTTCTCTTTAAGATTCTTTTGGCATACTTTGCAATTTCTAAATTGGTTGCATATTATTTAAGATATTTCCGTTTAATGTTAAAATAATATATAATGATACTATAATACAATTTTAAAATCCTATTATAACTTATTATTCTTTACAACAAATATACAGATGTGAACCTGCCTAACAGATTATGAAAATACTACAGTACCTACCTCTATTCAGATTTTAATGCATATTATATGAATGGTCCTAATTCCTTTAAGATGTATACAAAGTTTAAGCTAGATCCTTTTCAAACTATGACTTATAATCTGAATCTTTTCCTAATGGAAAAATTGTAGTATTTGCTTATAATAGTTATCCCATTTTTATCTTGTTGGAAGGAAAAACGCCCTTTTTAAACGCGTTTTTACTTAATGTATTGTCATGTTACGTTTCACGTGACATGTCTACTTTTCAAACGCAGATATTAAATAACAAAATTTGGCACAACCTTGTTAAAAAGTGTGTGTCAACCCTTGTTTCCAAGACAATGACGGTTAAAAATAGGCCAATCGGGTTTCTTCCCGCCTTTTTGAAAGCGTCTTGTTTACAAATAACTTATTTCCGCCCACAAGATCTTCACTCCGAGATTAGATTCAGTACCAATCGGACGTGCTTATTTAACAATTAGATACAGTTTCAACGCCATTTGTAGTTACTTCCTTTCGGACAGGGAGAAGGATTCGCAGTTCATAATTGCAGCCAAGATGAAGTTCCAGCCATCACAATTTAAACATAAAGTTTAGTAATAATTACCATCTTCCAACAAATGCTCTATGTCCATACCAAGTAAACGCTTCTCAAAGTTGTATTAAAAATCTGTATTTGTTTTAGTATGTTTTTAAATTTCAATGGTTTGTGTAATTAAATAACACTTTTCACGATTAGATGTGTTCTTATTTTTATACTGTTATATTTAATTTGTAATTACACATCTTTCAAGGCGCCCAAAAATTATAATTTAATATTTCAACGAGTTTACAAATGACATTTTATTTGAGGTAGATAAGTGATTTATAAAGCATTCTTTACACAGGGTTAAGTTGGCAGAAAGCCGAATCTTATAAGCTGTGAGATTAAATATTTCATGTTTTATTGATTGAATTAGTTGGCACTC
The DNA here is from genome assembly GCF_057557595.1 of Rhyacophila brunnea. Lineage (NCBI taxonomy): Eukaryota > Metazoa > Arthropoda > Insecta > Trichoptera > Rhyacophilidae > Rhyacophila > Rhyacophila brunnea. The sequence continues at coordinate 17,311,586 of NW_028232796.1, read as the reverse complement.
TTATGTTTAATAATTGTGCATTACAATTATTAAACTTCTTTTACTATTATCATTATAACGTTACTATAACTATTTTACTCCTTTCCCAATTTTCTATTATGACAATTGGCGCCCAACGTGGGGCACTTTTTAGTATAAAATTTACTACAAACGTGTTTCTGTTATAATAATTTTGTGTAAGGAGAGTTTTTTTTTCCATTTCATAAAATGTCACTGTAAATTTGTTTCGACTTTTAAACTTTGAGATGTGTTACTTGGTACAATACTTTTGAATTAATTATTACCTATTATATTGTATTATATTTTATATTATATTCCATGCTATATTTCATTTATGTTGACAATCTGCTTATTATTGTATATTACCTATTGCATGAATTTTATGTGATTCGTATTTCTTTTACGTTTTTTGACATTCAATGCATACCTACCTACCTACTTATAAAAACTTATTATAAAGTTTGTTTTGCTACATACTTTTCATTAAAACATGAAAAGTATGAAGTAAATTGATTTAAATGTTAGCTGGTTGTTAAATTAATTCAAATTTGTCAAATTCGATAAGAATTAGTTAATTTTCAACTATTTTAGTATTATTATTAAATATGATATAATTACTAAATTTATGGTAATGTTCATAGCTGCCATTAAAATTTTAAAGCTATTTCCGTTAATAAGGAGGTAACCATTTTCTGAACTAAAATTACTATGATTAGTAATATTATAATTATAAAAGCATACGCCATTTTGGTTATGAATCCAGTTCAGTTTGTGCCTTCTTACAAAACACTACAATTTGCATAGTCAATTTTGTTGTTTTATTCAAGAAATTTCACGGTGAGTACTATAATTAAATAAATCTATATTATATTTCATAATATTCAATAATATTATAGACTATAGTACTTTCTGTTCATTCTTATTATTACCTAGTCATTCTTTCTCACGCGATAAAAACGCCGAGACTTGAACGTAATAAATTTTTTGTTGACGACTTCGTTAATATTTACGCATTTTTTTGTCTTGTGAAATACGACGCGCCACACAATAAAACGTTGTATTTCAAATTGTTTCAAACCAAAGAAGATTGATCTTTGTTTCAAAACGTATTTTGTCTTGTTGTTTTCAATACCCGTGTCGAAATAATGCATTGATTCTAAATCACGCATGTGTATATTTCTTGTAAACAAAATTATATTATGCAAACGATATTGTTGAGCTCATTGTAGAAGCATTTATATACCTACTTACATGAATTCCCGCTTGTTTTTAGTTTTTGTTGTTAGTTGTACCTACTCGATTTGTCTTCCAAGTATTTTTTGTTTGGAAAAAGATATAAGTGAAGAAAAACCATTAAATCTTGTCTTTGTGTTTTGGGGAAGTGATCAAACAGATATAATTTCATGGTAATCCGGTTAAATAAAGTCATATTTTTTTTCAATTTCAAATCAGTCGATATATAAAAATTCATTATTAATTTTGTTAAAATATTTTCAGAAAAGAGAAATTAATTCCGCCATTTGCAAAACCTAAAATTTGTTAAAAATGCCATTATTTTAATGGAAAATTACCAATTTACAATGTTGCCAAATTTGTTCCATAGTACCTATATACCTACATAAATTATAAAACATTTTAGAAAGAGAAATCATAAATTTTGTTGTCTCCTTCTAAATTATCCTATGATAATTAAATTCGAAATTAGAATCTTGCATTTGTACGTACTTTTTTAGCTGTATGCTTATATGGTTAGTGAGCTAGTATATAATAAATAGTAAATAATAAACCCAGCCGAATCCGACAAGTACATAGAATGTCTTGTTGCTATCCCAAACACACAAATAAGTGAGTGTTTGAGAAATAATATTTTTTATTTTTGTGGATTGATTTCTTTTCATATCATAAATGTTTGGTTACTTTTTTTAGGATACGGGAATGATTTATAATCTTGTTTCAAGATAATGGAGTATTTATATGTTTTTTTAAAGCAAAGAATGCCTATCTAAACAAAATCAAATTATTTAAAGTTTTTTCAATTTTTTAAATTTTTTTTTTGTAAATTTATATTGTTTAGTGTTTTTGAAATTAATGATTTAAAACTCGTTATTTTTTACAAATCACTGAAAAACGCTATGCCAAATACTGTTTTCAGATTTTTTCAACTGTTCGTATTGTGATTGATGAGACAACGAGATCATCGACATCGATACTACAACTACTTCTTTACTTCACTTCACTTCTACATTTCTCTGCACTGATTGGATCTTCGATCTTGAAGAGAAAATCTACATTTCTCAGCACAACTGGATGAAAAATAACTGAAAAAGCTAAGTAAATTGAAATAGAATTGATTGGAATTGTTTTTATTGAACTTTTAGTAATGCTATAATAATTTTTTTTTTCTTCTTCTTCTCAACATTAAAAGTACTTACTCATATTTAAAATAAATTAATAAAATTACCAAGCAAAATAATATTTGTTTGTTTAATTATTGATAGTTTTACAATCTATCTTTTTTAATGATTCACATTTGAAATTTTTAAGCGTTGTGATTTTAATTCTATATTGGAATTCATTTAACGTCCATTGGTCATTTAAACAATTTCAACAAATTTTATTAATCTAGTATAAAATTGTAATTTTCAGCTTATATACCTACTTAATAATTGACAACCAGCGAAATATTTTAATTTTTTGTGTACAAACCAATTTTATTCAATATTTTTGAATTGGTTTGTCTAAGCTGTTGTGAAACGAAGAGTTTCACAGCTATATTTTATAATATTGTACATATATTCAGTACAATAAATGATTTGGTTTTACTTTAGAGTGTATACTAAATTAAAAAAATTCTGGTTTAACAATTAATTTTAAGAAATCCGAATTTTGTAAATCAGAATTAAAATTTTTGGGTTAATATTGTAAATGAAAAAGGTTTGCAGTGCGATCCTATTAAATTAGATTGTGTTAAGAATTTTCCAATACCCAAGTCTTCGAAAGATATTAAATCATTTGTTGGTTTATGTAGTTATTATCGAAGATTTATAAATAACTTTTCTACTATTTCTGCACCTTTAACTAAATTAACTGGTATAAAAGGTGGTATTTCTAATTTTAAATGGTCACCAGATGCACAATTAGCATTTGAGTCACTAAAACAGGCACTTATAACAGCACCTGTTCTTGCTTGTCCAAATTTTGAATTGGAGTTTTCTTTACATACTGATGCAAGTAATAACGGACCTGTGCGTTATTGTCACTAAAAGGCAATACACATGGAAGACTTGCAAATAAAATTATCAAAATAGGTATCATAATATTAATATTATATGAAAACGGACCTGTGCGTTATTGTCATCAAAAGACAATAAACATGGAAGACTTGCAATTCAAATTATTAAAGTATCATATTATTAAAGTATCATATTAACATTATATTAACCCGGACCTGTGTGTTATTGTCACTAAAAGGGAATACACATGGAAGACTGGCAATTAAAATTATCAAAATATCATAATATTAACATTATATGAAAACGGACCTGTGCGTTATTGTCACTAAAAGGCAATACACATGGAAGACTTGCAATTAAAATTATCCAAATACCTATCGTATTAATATTATATAAACCCGGACCTGTGCGTTTTTGTCACCAAAAGACAATACACATGGAAGACTTGCGAATAAAATTATCAAAATATCATATTAACATTATATGATAACGGACCTGTGCGTTATTGTCACTAAAAGGCAATACACATGGAAGACTTGCAATTAAAATTATCCAAATACCTATCGTATTAATATTATATAAACCCGGACCTGTGCGTTTTTGTCACCAAAAGGCAATACACATGGAAGACTTGCAATTAAAATTATCAAAATATCGTATTAATATTATATAAACCCGGACCTGTGCGTTTTTGTCACCAAAAGGCAATACACATGGAAGACTTGCAATTAAAATTATCAAAATATCGTATTAATATTATATAAACCCGGACCTGTGCGTTTTTGTCACCAAAAGGCAATACACATGGAAGACTTGCAATTAAAATTATCCAAATATCTATTAATATTATATAATATATCCTTATCTACTAATATTATATCTACCTATATATTAATATTATTATTTTATAATCTGATTTGTAAACTTTCTGTTTGCAAATATTTTCTATAGATTTAATTGGACCTTTTCCAAAAACAATTATTTAAATAATTTAAATAACGATGCAAAACGTTAAAATTTAAGAAAGAAATCTATTCAATAATACTGGTGACATTGTTTACCGTTGAAACGCTATAAATTTCTTTTGCTGAAATATAATACTTAAAAAGATTTCACCTGTAATGTATATTCTGGGAGATATGAATTTAAAACCACTTGGAAAATTCCACATAAAAGATATTAAAAAAAGTATTTAATTGTTAATTTAACTCTAAAGAATTAATGATTGAATACATTAATTAATGATTTAAACTATTTAAATTAAATGAACTTACTATATTTTTTAATAAGAAAGTTATTTATTCCTTTCTATTCAACAAAAGGGGTAACTCTATACATTGTATAGACACTTAATTTTTAGATTCATTGTTAATACAAGTAATTTTGTATTACTAAATACAAGTAATTTTGTATTACTAACAATTCTTTGTGTATGTATTGATGTCAAAGACTAAATGTCTGTCTATTAAACAAAACTATCATTCTTTTTGTAATAATCGTTGCGCTTTGCAACAATTACCTTATCATTTCTCCGTTATTCAATATATTATAGAAACTTTTTAATATTGTTTAACTCTAATTAAATAAATCTTCTATGTAAACTGTTTAAACTGTTTTAAACTACATATTTTTGTTTTTTTATTCAAGGTTGATAATGTCGATCCTGAAGTACTATGAATGAAGTACAGTCTACTTGTGGAATTCAAGGCAGCAGCTTTCCGGCGCTTCGACTATGGAATTGCAACCTGATACAAATTGTTGTCCTAAAAAATGGTATACTTTGCTTAATGAATGTATAAAAAAACACTTATAAAATAATGTATTTCAGTATATTGACAGGTATCGGTTTTAATTGCTTGGTTGTAGTTGTTGAGAGGTTTTCTGCGTGGATTCTGACAAGTACGATTGTCAATTTTTTGTTTTGTATTAACAATACTGTTATAATCCTAATATTGTTTGGATTATTTCTAGAACTTACATTATATTCTGAGAGAAAGGTTTAATTTTGCTTATGGGTTAATTTTCTTTATATTTTTTAATACTGCTAAAAGTTTTTTTTTGAGAGTAGAGAGCTTGATGAAGTTATCTAGATTCATGGGTATTTTTTTTTCTCTTTTTTCTCGTTCATGGTGATAATTTCTAGTTATTTAACCTTATTGAACGAGGTTATATAATTTCTCTTCTGTAGCTCGGCATGTCGGATAGACTGGTGTAACTTATGTTGGCCAGCGCCTTCGTGTATTTTCTATGGATTGTTTGTTAGCTTATGAAGTCGCGAAATTTTATTAAGTTGCAACGATTCTATTTCTTACCATTGAGTTGCGAACATAGAGAGGGGATTCTTTACTCAATGGGGCATATATTACGTGATCTCACGGTATGCTATTTTTTTCGAGCTCAGAATAGAAAACAAGCCTGGGAATTGGTCACTAAATTAAGTTCTTGCTCGAAATGTTTTTATTGTAAAAAGGCAATGGTGGAGGCTTGAATGCTTCTTATTTTGTGTCACTAAATTCGTTCTTTGCAAAGAGGTAACAACATGACAAAGTGTTTGTTGCTTCGAATTTCGCTGGTGGAATTCAAAAACTTAATTACAAATTAACTTCGGACGTTTAATGTAATGTTTTTGATTATTTTTGTGGGTTCAGATGATATTTTCATAGCTTTCTTTTTTTAATTTCTTTGTTAATTATACCTTCCGATCGATCCAGCAACTTTGCTGAATTCTTTAGTTAAAGCAGTTGAATCTAGAGGAGGAATATAAAAGACTTAGAGATTGTTTTTGTGTTTTGATTGATCTTGGCTTAACTAACCGGTGGAGCTATAAAAGATGATGAATAGAAGCCGTAGATGATGTATGAGAGTAACGGAAAATTGTATGGTATGTTAGAATAGTGTAGTCATGAAGACTGGGCCATAGTTAGGGATGTCCGAGCCAATTAAAACTGGAAACATTATTGTTGATTAATTTTTGTATGTATAATAACCTCGGTGAAGGTTTTGTTTTGTTTATCATGCGAATATCATGATAGTTTTATTAGTCGTAGTATGTCTAATCGTTTAGGAAATGTTGTTCGATGCTATTGAGAGTAACTGAACCATTCATTGCGTTAATCCCGGTAAATGACACAAAAGACCACAAACTCAACTAAATATTTTGTTGCTATGTTAACTATTAATTATAAATGTACGGACAGCTTGCTAAATGGTAAGTTAGTATATACCGTCGAGTTGAAAACCCTAAGTCAAGTTATTCCTATCACTAAATATATGGGCGTTTCTTTTTTTTCATATTTTCGAATATATTTTTTCTCTTTAAATATTTTACAAGTGTAAATGTTTATAAATTACAAGTTGGTACTGGATTGTGTTCTTTTTGTAGCCTGTAATTGCCTTCTGGGACCTGGAGCGAAGGGAATATCAGTTTAGTACTTGCTTAATCTTCTCAGACCCATATGTTTGGTACCTTTCTCAGAATTTCTATTGAATTAACCCTGTTGAATTTTATCGTGCTTTTTTCTCTAATAAATGTATATTCATAATGAATAGTCATATTTTACACGTTGATTCGCAGTTGTTTTCAAATAAATACTTAATCAATATGAATGTAAACATATTGATTTCTCTTAATTTTGCATAATAATTAATTATTGTATAATTTTTCTTCTTACAAATTGTAATTTGATGATATTTAACCTGTAAATTAACATGGTTAAAAGTAAAATATTTCTTATTAAATTAAATATCAATGCAACAAGAATGATTGTAAAACTTAAATGTCTCTTTAAAAATAATTTATAGTATAATTCTATAAATTAAAATTTTCTTTTCATCCAATATAACTTGGATTGTATAAAGTTATTGTAATTTTTTGTTCTTATTGTCAATAATAAATATTATAATGGTATAGCATGGAAGCAACTTAATCTCTAAATCTTTTATCTTTATTTCCATTATTTGAATGATATTTAAATGGAAGCAACTTAATCTCTAAATCTTTTAACTTTATTTCCATTATTATGATGATATAGTATGGAAATATCTCTTAATTTTGTTACCATTATTTGAATGATATTTAAATGGAAGCAACTATTGTCTATTGAATTTTATTACCAGTATAAAAATGATGATATTTAAATGGTATTAAATAGTATTTTGATATTTTATTACCAATGTTCAAATAGTACTAAATAACTATTATTTCTTGATTTTATTACCAATATTTAAATGGAATATCGTGGTAATTATAATTATAACTCAAAAAGGTATTGTTTGATAGGATTGTGGCACTTTTTTCAATTTTTAGGCGTTCTTTTCATAGAACTACCGTAAATCGCCACAATTTTGTTATAACAACCACATATTATTAATGATAATGTAATTTTAATTATCCAAAAATGTTATCACTATTTATATATAAATAAATTTCTGTAATTTAAGTAAAAGATTGTGGATTTCTTGTTCAAATTTGTTGGCGTACTTTCCAAAAGTACTACCGTAACTTTCCACAATTCTTTATTTTATTATAATATTATGTTTACTATGATATGTTATCACCTAAAATGACTGATTAACAATAAGTATTCCGCTTTTGTTAAAAAAGAAAAATGTTTAAGATTGTTTCTTTTTCAAATTTTTTGGTGTTCATAGAGAACTACCTTTTCTTAATAAACAATTCTTAACTGCATAATTAACTATATTTACAATTTTCCTCTAAATTTTACCCTATTTTAAAAATTTTGTGTGTACTTGCATGTACATTTTTATTACCTGATTTATATGTGATTATTATTATAATTGTATATCTGTTTTCTTCGATTGGTATGGTACATAGAGTATAATATTTAATTTTTAAACAACTTATTCGACGACGAGAAGAATAAATATAATTTCAAGTTCAGTGCAAGTGTAGATAGTTCCTATTGAAGGAAAGAAAGTGAAACCTTAGCTAGTTCTAAACAAGAATGAAAAGCGAAGACCTGAAGGATGACACGATCTTCTCCGATGTACGACACAATCTTCTCCGATGTACAAAATGATCTTCTTTTGAAGGACAACACTACCTTCCTTTGATGGACAAAACTATGCTGAGTCACTACATATTCTAACAATCTGTTGGATACTGCTTCCACATGAGGTGCCTGCGACTACTGTCGACTGACATTGGACACTCTGGGGAGGAGTTCCAGATTTTTTTATCTATTGCGGAACGAGGGTATTGTCATGTTACGTTTCACGTGACATGTCTACTTTTCAAACGCAGATATTAAATAACAAAATTTGGCACAACCTTGTTAAAAAGTGTGTGTCAAGCCTTGTTTCCAAGACAATGACGGTTAAAAATAGGCCAATCGGGTTTCTTCCCGCCTTTTTGAAAGCGTCTTGTTTACAAATAACTTATTTCCGCCCATAAGATCTTCACTCCGAGATTAGATTCAGTACCGATCGGACGTGCTTATTTAACAATTAGATACAGTTTCAACGCCATTTGTAGTTACTTCCTTTCGGACAGGGAGAAGGATTCGCAGTTCATAATTCCAGCCAAGATGAAGTTCCAGCCATCACAATTTAAACATAAAGTTAAGTAATAATTACCATCTTCCAACAAATGCTCTATGTCCATACCAAGTAAACGCTTCTCAAAGTTGTATTAAAAATCTGTATTTGTTTTAGTATGTTTTTAAATTTCAATGGTTTGTGTAATTAAATAACACTTTTCACGATTAGATGTGTTCTTATTTTTATACTGTTATATTTAATTTGTAATTACACATCTTTCAAGGCGCCCAAAAATTATAATTTAATATTTCAACGAGTTTAAAAATGACATTTTATTTGAGGTAGATAAGTGATTTATAAAGCATTCTTTACACAGGGTTAAGTTGGCAGAAAGCCGAATCTTATAAGCTGTGAGATTAAATATTTCATGTTTTATTGATTGAATTAGTTGGCACTCTTATGTTTAATAATTGTGCATTACAATTATTAAACTTCTTTTACTATTATCATTATAACGTTACTATAACTATTTTACTCCTTTCCCAATTTTCTATTATGACAGTATGCAGTCTTGTTCTGTTGTACCTAAACATTGGTAGAGATAATCAGATAAGGTCAATTTTTTTTTAAATCTCGAGAAATTAATTTAATTTTTTTAGGGTGGAAGAGCCAAAATTAAATGAATAAATTTTAATCTTCAAACTTGAATAACTCAAAAAGCTATAAATCGCATACACCAAAAGCTATAATACGTGGTAGAACTCTATTATAATGGTTTTAAACCCATTTTTATTCAATGAGTAATAACACAAAATTTAATAATGACGTAGCATTGGTTATTATGAATAAAAAATTGAAGGGTTAAAAATTATTAGTAAGTGCAAGTACGGTATAACTAAAATTTCGAAAGATTCTGCTTCCGTACATGAATCAAGGTAAGTATGTATATTTATAATATTATTAATATTTTGATTCAAAGCGCAACAGGTATTAACGGAATTTGAGATAAAACTACGAATTCATAGTTTAGACATTTGAATAGTATTTAATTATATTACTTGATTTTCAAAGCAGATTGCCCGCAAACCGATGGATTCAAGCTCAGATCCCGTTCAGAATAAATGTTTCTAAAATATTCCCAGTTATATAATACAATAGGTTTATAAAAAATAATATTTATGGTGCTATCAATAAATAAAGCAAATTTCAAAAATGTGATTAAGGGGGATCCTACATGCCAACAGAACCTAGCGGAAAAATACGAAGCTTGCAATTTGAGATTTTTTTTGATAATTTACAATTTCAACTATATTAATTGATAAACATGTATCTGAAAACATTAAAAAGATTTTTTTTAAGTCAAAGATAAACTTACAATTGTAAAAAAAAATGTAAATTTGTCACATATTTGATACATATGTTACGTTTTTATTACATTATTTTATGGTTATATTTAATATAAATATTTAGTTAATTAAGTTTTCAATTTCTTACGTTTTAGAGTTTTGACTAATTCATAGTTTTAATATGTTTTATATTTATTTAAAAAACAATAATTTTTATAAAAAATATTAATGTTTATAACTTGAAATCCTTTTTATTTATATCAAATCGAGCTTAATTATTGGGACCATACCTAAATAAGATTTCATATATCCCATAGATCTCCCTTTGTATTTAATTATAATATTGGTATATTTTTGAATTTAAAGTATGAACTGTTGTAGAATACTACATTTTACTAATGTAATAAAATATTCATACACACATAATCTAATTAAGGTTTACTGAATTCACAAACAAGACTGACGAAACAACGAATAAACACTAAGTTAAAGAAGCCACTTATTGTGTGAGTTTTACGTTCGCAAATATTATGTTTGTATGCAAATTATTTCGCTTTGATAGTCGAGTGTGAATTAAAATTATTTGCCAGCTCGACTTTCAGAATACCTTCGGCTAAATAAAGCGTGACGTCATTATTCCAACTCAAGCTTTTTTCTTCGCTTTTAAAAATGCCATATAATTAACTAAACGCCGTGAAATTGTTTACACGCTGAAACGTGAACTATACCTGAGATGATAAAAATTTCATGTCCTTTGACTACGAAAAGCCTTTGCTGTTGAGAATACATTGTATTATTTTTACTTAATACAGAGGGGAAAAAATAACATGTAATGGCTGGGAGCGTAAATCTGTTTTCGCGGTTGGTATTATTTAATATGCTGTGGAAATTGTCAATCGAAAAGCACAGACATTTCAGCTGTCATGTCGGATGTTATTGACAATAGACAAGACGTTTTTCGTAATGTAATTGTATCAGTGATAACATAGCATACGAATTTAATGACTATAATTCAGTAATTGACTCGTATATATATATATATGATGACGTGTTGCAAAGTTGAAGACAGGGATGCCGATTGTAATTATGAAAATATAAAAAATTTTAAAAGTAAATTGCGCCAGATAAAAATCGCCATTTTTCTCACATCATATGTTTATATATTTACTACCTATATAGGATAGAATTTTAGCTAATTTCGCATAGGTCGCGTACATATTTTTTGACATTTCGTAAAACAATCTAGCCCGTTCATTGATCGATATTAGGATTAATACGAAACCGTTTCTACACAATGAGGTTTTATATCGTGAAGTCTCAGGTGATTTCAAGCTGAACGTGGACGTAGTATGATTTTCGCTTATGAAAGCGACCGTATGAGCACAGTGAAAAATTTCAAACATCTTGACACTCCGCAACTAAAACAAAACGAATATGACATACTACTATGTGGTATTTACACAATAATTTTATGACTAAGCCATGGATGGTTCTCTATTAAAGACCATTAACATTCCACACATTTTAATGGATCTAAATTTCCATTTGTTATGTTAATTTCGTTTTAACATGTCCTAGACTAATCGTCGACGATACAGGTAAAACTTAGATTAATATAAATCAATGTATATTTTTTCTCCATATCGGGCCACTTTTATCAGCTTTCTCTACCAACTACGCCAAGAAAATCATCTAATATTTATTTTATCTTAGAGTGTATTACTTACTAATTTCAAATTCATGTATTTTTATTGTACTCTGCGTGCATGAATATTACAATTTACAAGTTCAAGACGTTCACGAAACGGCATGAAACATAATATTAAATACAATACGTAAAGTGCAGTTACATAATATATGCATACCCAAGAGAAAGTCTGTTGAATAAAGCCACGGATAGTATTCACAGAGCCTCAGATAAGAATATCTCAAAATTTTCTTTTGAACCCTCCTCACTATAAGAGCGTATTTCAACTGATATAGAGCTCAAGCAATCGACCCACTTTTACGCTTGCTTCGAACTAAATAGTTTTGATATCCGAAAATACATAGTAAGGTTTTGGTTTGGTTTGGCACTTATTACGGTTAGCGTTTCTAATTTATATTGATTCTATGCTATTAGATTGAGAAAAGTATTATTTTATACAGACTACTAGATTAAAATTGATATTGTATCGCGATGCTAAAAAAATTTTGTTTTAAAATAAATGTTGTTTCATTAATTTACCATTTTTGTAGTTGTTGTGAATTATATTTAGCATAAATATAATATAACATATTATAGTAACTTCGGTTCACGAATCAAACCGCAGGCGAACTTAAAGTATCTGATATTTTATTAATCACAGTTTTTTTTTTATTGCTTTGTTTATTAAAAATATACAATTTTATAAAATCTCAGAGAAAAATTATCAATGAGAAAAAAAATCAGAAAAAAAGTTGAAACCATTGGAATACAAAACATTCATAAAACTTGCGTATAGTCAGTATTAAATATTTACTATATGCGTTATTTGGAAATTCACTTTATATATAATATAAAAATACGTCATTCCGTTTTATCAAAAGTTATTTATTATAAAAGAAGGAATATTGTGTTTACAATACCTTTTTTTATATAAATTTGTGAATCTGTCCGCGAATTCCATTACCTGAGTACAAATTACTACAATCCTTAATATTCATTACTTACCTGCGTTACGTATGATATGTATTATATTTAAATATACGTAGGGTAGGTAATATTCCTTAATTCGTATATTAATTTAAAAGACCGTAATTTTACTAACGTATTCAGAGCTTTTAACCATGATGAGAAAATTCCAAGTACGAACAAAAATTACACCGATTTGATGTTTTTTTATATATTTTGTAAAAACATCTAGAAAATGACAGTAGGTATAAAATTTGACAGTCACGGCGTCAGTAAAAACTGAAATTTACAACCATTATGTCATATCAATTATTGATTAAAGCAAACGCTTACGGTATGTACATGCATTTTTCTTTAATTTTCTAAGTTATATATTTGGTATCTGTTTCACCCCGTTAAATAACTTACCCCTTAAGAACTATTATCACCTAATAATAAAATAAGGTCACCCCATAAGGCGGCTTAATGAGTGGTTATTATGTGTCTGAAACACGAGCTTAATCCTTTGGCCAGCTAATAAATAATAATTCGCCAAATATATAATATTAATATATATGTCAATTCAATATAATTGCATATGTAATTATTCTAATAACTGTTATTCAATACTCATTCATTAGCGTTTTCTATACGTTCTAATAGTTACGCTTCTAATACCGTATAACTGCGTAGACTTAAATCATTTATTATTATATGTGATGTTTGAGGTAAGTTAATCATATATCATTAAGCTATTATAATTTAATATTAATAATAAAATTCATTTAACGATGTTCATTTTAATTAGTATTACACTGAAAATACTAATTTAAATACATGAGAGTTTTTCCATTTTTTTCAAATATTGTATTTTTCCTACATATGTACCAATCTATATCTTTTTTAATCCATACTTCACCAAATTCACACATATTTCATGGTGTATGTACTATCAATGAGTCTTTTTTATTTTTCAAAATGGAAAAGTGTTTACAACATGAAAAACTGTGTTCTAATACTCCTAAATGATGAGAATTTTATAATATTTCATTAATATTTAATTTGAGAGTATTTTGTAATCATTGACTTATAAAATATAGAAACCTCGATAAACCTAATTTCCCCAAAACTAATACTAAAATAATAAAGATTGAAATGAATATTTTCAACAATAACAAAATGAATTCTTACTTAAATCATTATAAGATTAATGTTAATATATATATATATATTATATTTAGTTACACATATTTTTAGTTCACTAAAATTTGTTATTTCAGATTAAATTCTTACGAAAACTAATCCTAAAATTCCAGCTTCTCGGGGTTCAGGATTCCTAACCAGAAAACAAAAATAATCTGTACCTAACACTGTCTAGTAAAATGCATTTTATTTTTAATCCTGTTTTCCATTTCTGTTAAAAAAATATATATAATGAGACTTACTAGGTAATTATTCCCTTTCACCAATAAATACTAAGACGAATTTTTAAGTATTGTGAAAAGGGATCACAAAAATATAAATGTCATATTCATCATTCTTTAAATGATTTCAACCACGTTACCTATAATATACATTTTTTTTTTAATCATCCCTAAAAATAAAACAAAATCTAGTAACATAATGATAAGCGTAAAATATTATTTATATTAAATATGGTGAAGAAGTAACTTTTATTGTAATATATATTCATTTTTAAATTATTAAGAATAATCGGTACTTATACCAATCTGACATAAACAATATATGATTTAACTAGTTTGAATCTATATGCGTCGGATGGTATACTTTGAGTAACCTTTGGCAATATTAATTGTTGTGTATTTGACATTATATTATAAAAAAAAATAACATGAAAAAATATTTTTGTATTTTATTTAGAACCTTTTTTATAAGCTAAAGCATTCTACGAAAATAAGAATTATATTAAACCATTGGAAAAGTAAATAATTATGTCTTGTGTTTTGTATTCAAGTTTTTGAGATTTTCATAATATAGCTTGTCAAATAGGTACTCGTCTTTAATCTCTACAAAGGAATCGTATGTGATATTGTATTTTGCATATTATATATTATATTACTTATCAAAATAGGTTTTTTTTAATTATAGGACCACACTTTTTATAAAGATCCTCAATATCTCAGTGACAATAAATATAAAGGAAATAAGTAATCTTTCGATGTTCGTAGCAAATAACTATATTGTAATATTCGAGGAATTGAAATATATTTTTCCGATTATTTATTTAAAAATTCACATGAAAATTTTAACGTCTTTTCAATAAATTAACATATAACGTTACATTTTATAATATAAATACCTACATTGGTAATTACTTTAATCAATGCTGATATTTTTTAATACTTTCATAATATATTAGATCTATGTAAATGAGAAAGAAAAACTAATTATTTAGTCGTATAAAACACAATAGTAGATAATATATATTGGTAATATTGTATCCAACCATTACTATTTTATTGAAAACTATTTGTTAATTAAATAAGAAGTTTTGTTTTTTTCTGAAATTAAATTATTACTCCGTTTACTCACAAAGTTTAATTGATTTATCTTACTTTTAAACCGTGTAAATTGGAGAAAATTTAATTTAATGGGTACCTACATTATATATATATATATATAGAAAAATCACATTTAAAACATTTAAGTACCTAAGTAATAATATTATTTTTAATTTGCATGAAAAAAACGTAGTTCTGTATTATATTGATCAAGGCGTATATTATACTTCGTAGTAGAAAAGTTTGTATAACAAAAATATACGATTATACTTAAAGAAAATTAGAAACCTTACCTTTTCGAGTGGGGATAAAAGGCTCGGCAGGCTCTACTGCAAATCAGGGCACTGTAAAGACGTGCGAAGTGGTCGAACAATTCAGCGAAAACTTTTCACGTGTTAGAATAACTTGGCAATGTACTGGGCTTCTGGATGATCCTCGTGCTCCTGCAAAGGGGTAGTTTTACGGCGAAGGCTTCGGTGGAGAGTGAGTGGCGATCGCTTGGGCGGTAGATCTTTTATAGGCAAAGCGCCGCCCACAGAAAAGCACCCTTACCCTTCCCCGCTGCTGCTACGCCAAAGCTCCGCGAAAGCTCGCCGTGAAGCTATTCTACGATACAATAGTCGTAGACCGATTATCTTATGTAGGTAATTATTGCGTTTTAATCGTTTTAAACTTTAATTACAGTTGTAAGAACTCAATCGTTTAATTCCATTATAAATTTTATATAATCAAAGGTAATAACGTTCATAATTTTTATAATGCAAAACGTTTTATACCTACATAATATGACTACACTGAATTCTATATTATTTATAAATATCGATTAATGTAATCGTTTCTATGTAATTTTGTATCTTTTAAAAAAATCAGAATATATGGTTAAACTGTTTTTAAAAAAAAATCTACATTGTAACACAATCTTTAAAATTCGCAATGATTTTTGCCTCGCCCGTATAGGTTTACGTAAAATATGTAGTATATTGAAGACCCAATAACGATATTTTAATGTGAAATAATTACAAGATAAAAAGAATTTTTTATATACCACGTTTTTAAATTTTCTGTTGAATCATATAAACTTGACAATTCTATGTATTAATAATTTAGGACAAATAAGGCAATTGTCAACAAATCATTTTTTTGCTATTTTGCAACAAACGAACAAACAAATATATAATACTGAAATGTCATTTTGATTTCCATAGTAACGCACGTATGTATTAATAATTTAGTTGCTAGGACCACCCTCTTAGCAACCAATAATAGTGGATTGGATTACGGATTTCTTCCGAAATAACTTTTCATACAAAACAGAATTAACTGAAAATGAATTCAATTCTACTTAAAAATGGCTAAAAATATTAAAAGAATGCATTGGCATCGTGTTTTGATATATTCTTAAAGTTTCAAATGTATAGCTAGTCGGAAAGTTAGTTTAAAATCGATTGCAAGATTTGTACTGGATAAACAACCACCGGACAAACAAGAATACAAGCTAAGAAAAACGTTGTAAAATACATTGGATTGAAATATTTTGTAGTCAATTCTGTGATAATAATATATACATTGAAAGTTTTTTCGAGCTATAAACCACATTTAAATCGATCCTTAAATAAGTTATCTAATATATGAAAAACTTTTTATTTTTAACCATTATAATAGAGTTTTACCACGTAATGCTAATTCAATGAACAATTTTTGACTCCATATATAAAACTCATTTATGAAAACCGTTAAATACAATTAAAAATACATATAACCTATAGGTATAAGAACATATTTAAATTATTTATCGTGCTAAAACATTTTTTTGATGACAGTTTTCTTCGTATACATTACAATACCATGTATACGTCTAAAAATAACATACGAGCCTCCGCAGAGTGAAGTTTGTATTAAAAATAGATTTTTGCAAAAATTGGATGTAAGCTATTTGACCAACCTGTCAGGTCCATATTCTGACGTCAAACACAAATTGAAAAATAGCATGAATATTTTCCAAATCCTAAAATCGAACCCGAGATCCACGACATTATACGCCGACAGGTTACCGCTCGGCCATCGTGTCAATACAAAAATAAAAATAAGAAATATAAATACAAATATATAATTATTGTTAATTAATTATCACACCCACGATGACAGAACAGCTTAAGCGTCGCCCTATATCGCCGTGGGTCCCGGATTCGAATCGTGGGTCTGGCAAATACACATATTGTATTTCAATTTGTGTTTGTATAATAATATAATGTACCTAATAGGTCGAGCAAGTGGCTAAAATCTATTTATCGTAAAAACAAATATAAGTTAATATAAACCTCCACTGTGTGGAGGCCCATATGATCTTATTGGGATCGGAAATGATACACAAAAAAAAATATAATTATTAAAATTAATGTTTTCGATCGAGCGCACTTCATGGAATTTAAATTATAATATAGATAGTATTGATATAGAGGGAAAATGGGAAATATGGGAAAACTTAACCTGTAAGTATGTATGTTAATATGCCTTATATACCTTTTAAGTCTGACATGTTGGTGCCACGGTTGATGCATTCAGTTTACCAATTATAGATTATTTAACATTGTTTATTTAGTAATTAGGTATATTTAGTGACATTTCTTATTAGCCAATTTTATAAAATTATAAACACGCTATCAAATTTCATTGTTTACGAGTGATGAAAATGTAATACACCTATTGAATGTATTAATAGTGTCTTTTGTATCTACTACGGGTTTTTAGAGACACTTCAAATTTCCAAAATTATTTTTTATATTAGCTTCTTTACTTCGCTGGTAATAAGGTTTTTACGTTCTTTTATTATATTAATTTACCATTTATAGGAAGCTCAACCTACTGTATTCATCATTTGCATTTACCATTGGTGAGTGTGTACTGTGTATAGTGCCTGAAGGTGCCAAAAGGCGAAACTCGTTCGCAAAAAAACTACTCAAATGGAATAGTACAAATCAAAATCAATTAGATAATTATCACATATTTTCATCTAACATGGTTTTACCTACATTAAAATCATCTTAATTTCATTATTTTAAGTGTGTGTTTATGACATAAATGGGTCTAATATTTTTGACATAAAAATGGTCATATTTCTGCAAATAAATTTTAGTTAAGTGATGAAGTAAGATATGATTTATTTATTAAACAGACTAAAACACAAAATACATTGCTTAATTCACAATATAATTTAATAAAAACCTTGACCGGTCGGCCCACATGCTCAGCGTACGTCAAAATGGAGCTTTTATGCTATTTTCAAAGCAATCCTGGACATGCCTTAAACGTTGTAGATAATCTATTCACATCATTTTGAAGCCTTATTATCCTTTATATTTATTTTAAACATTTGATGACTGCATAAAGTATTTTTATTACATAAAATAGTATTCTTTTAAACCTCTCGCTTTAATGTTTTAGAATATAGTCATATTTCAGTACGTCCATGTGAAGTTGTGTTAAGATTTTTTATATTTATTAATTTTTTAAAAGCATTTATAAAACCATTAGTAAAATTTATCTTGACATTATTATAGTGAAATATTTACAATAAAAAATTATATTGATAATCTCTGTGATTCCAAATTTGACAAGAATTAGGGGTACTGTTCGGTTGTCAGGAATACAGCGGAAAACACATTTTGAAAATACCCGATATACTGGATTATTTGTAAGTTTCGGTTAGTTTAGGTTAAGTTAGGTTGGGTTAGGTTAGGTTAGGTTAGGTTAGGTTAGGTTAGGTTTGGTTAGGTTAACCTAACAAATAATCCAGTTTATCGGCTATTTTCAAAATATGTTTTCCGCTGTATTCCTGATAACTGAACAGTAGCCCCCCCTTAACAGGAAATTATCATTTTAAAGGTTATTAAAAATCATCTACCGACTACCCTTAACTACATATTTTGAGAGTTTTAATTTTGTGGTTAGTAAAAATGCATATTGCTTTTTCAATCCAGTGTAAAGATTGGGCATAAAAGTAGTAATTGCACATAAGTAACGTAATTTCCACATTTTGTTTTTAACGATTGCTTTTTAGTGTTTTTTATTATTACAATAAGCATATGAAATAAATACGTTATAATCAATAAATGTCATGATAAATTATCTATTCAAACATTTAATTTCTTAAAAAAACTAATTATTATAATATTTTTCGTGGTATATTTTTATGCTGTGAAAAATATTTTAAACGGTAAAGGGTTATTTTTCTTAAACACAAATTGAAATACCTTAATTAAAATGCAAAACATTTACTGTCTGGTTAATTAATATTTTCTAAAGAAATCCCTTTACTTATTCTTAAGCTGAATTTCATGTAGATTTAGTGACTGTACTATACCTATATTTTGAGCCAAATTAAAAGACTTGAAAAAATCTTCTTTTATTAATAAAACCATAAAAATCTTATGAAAATATTATAATATAAAATAAATACATTTTTTTAATATGTGTTTAACTGCCTTCTTATGAGTGTTACTACATGCATTAGACTTTCCCAAGCTCTTGTTTATGATTCAGTTTCGTATCCCCAACCGTATTGTGATATATTTTTATATCTACAATTTCGTATGCACTCTTTAATTCTAACGATTCACTCTTTTTGTAAGAGTTCATCCATTAGCATGGTGAATACTTCCGTTCAGACACCCAAGCAATACAGTAAATTCATTTTTCGTTTACTTACAAAAATGTGTTATACATCTAATCTTTATAGCATAATTATTTCATATCAGCTGCAAATATAGTTATGAATGAAGATGTTCTCAAAGATTAAAAAGATCAATTTGATATACTTTGGCCTTATCATGCGGTATCACAAGAGATATCAACTTCTGCATATTGTCATTTAAGGGAAGATTTCTAGTAAACCAGGCCCTGGTAAAAGAAGAACGTCCTTGCTCAAAATTCTCTGAACTTTGTTTGAGCTCAGATAGGGAAAAAATAGTTTAAAAAAATCTAAAAATAACGTAAATGAGACAGAAATAAAAAGTTATATTTTATTTTAAGTATATTTCTTTCATACTCTTTTTATAATATCTTACTTTATAGTATACTCTAATTCTAATATATCATTTTCATTTATAACTTAACAGTTTATACATTGTTATTTTAATATGCATGACGGGTAATATAGATAAAGAGACATATGAAAAAATACATATTATTCAAGTTATAAATAGTTCAATATTTTTAAACGATATTACATATTGCTAGGTTTAATTATATACATGGTATATATTGGGCATTTCAATGGATACATAGATTTCTATCACCGATTGTCCATTCAAAATGTTTTGGTTAGGTATCTAGATTTAACACAATAATTAGATCGACCATTATTGATAATAAATGAATTAAAATTCTTTTACTGTGAATGCATTTAAATTTAAATATGATTCTTCACAAATTTCAAAGCAATGTGAATTTACCTAGGCACTATATTCTTAATTTACTTTAGCGTAATCCACGGTGGCCGCGCGGCATAAGCTTTGGACTATAAAGCCGTGGGTCCCAGGTTCGAATCCTGGGTCTGGCAAGTACACATATTGTTTTTCAATTTGTGTGTGTCAGGGTATGGACCTAATAGGTTGAGCAAGTGGCTGACATCCATTTCTCATAAAAAAACAAAATCTGTCAATACAAACTTCCACTCTGTGGAGGCCCATATGATCCTATCAGGATCGGACATGGTCGAAAAAAAAATGTTAAGTAATTACATTATCGCTACATTTAAAAAAAGGCTGAAGATTCAAACTAAACTCTATAAAAATTCGTTGCGCCCAGTATTAACATATGTATCAAAATTCTGACCACTTTTGAAACAAGATGAAAAAATTTGTAAAAATCATTGAAAGAAAATGCATGAGAATAATCTTTAGGACTATTAAAGGAAATTGTATACATAGTGAGAAGATATTACGTGACATATACAAATGTAAATAATGCACTGGATTGACTACGAGCATAGAATGCCAGAATAGCTACCAGAAAGACCGACAATGCAAGAATCATTTCATGATTGAAGAAGGTTTGTTGCACCGAAACTAAAATGGCCACGTTGTACCGCAAAAAAATACACAAATAATAACCAAGAAACTAAGCCAAATTTGAATAGTGGTAAATCGACCGTGCTGAATCGTCTGTAATTCTCAATTTCAATTTTTTTTTTTTAACATATTGTGGACATTACAAATTATAAGTTTAAGACGTTCACAACATGATATTTAGAAACAAAGACATATAAATATAACAGTATTACATAAAAAAAGAGATAGATCAGTAGATAAATTAGATACGTACAAGGAAGTACACTGGATGAGTTAAGCAGACCCTATTTTAAGAATTTATAAAACAATGTCCACCTAAACTCATTCTCACGTAGGTGGAATATATCAACACCCGAAGCAATTTCGTTGAACATAGTTATCGCCCTCCCAATTGGCATTACCAGTGGCAGGTTGGTTCTGCACCTTGGGAGAATAAACAACCGATGGTCTCTATTTCTAAGATAGTTATCAGGGACACACAGGTCAACACTGTCCAGAATGGAGAAAGAGAAGCACTGGCTTCTGGAGAAAGCTTAGACCCTCCAGGTGGTATAGAGTGAAGAATAATGATGGCAATGGAAATATATATGGCATTACAAAACAGATTGGAGAACAAATACTTACGACAGATAAAGTGTGGTATTCTAATTTACTTTACCGCCAATGGTTTGATAACTGATAATTGTACTATGCAACCTATACCTCATTCTAAGCCCAACACAATATATGCATTATGTATTTGCTACGAACGAGCACATAACGAACAGACTCTCATTGGTCTTACAGTATTGAGGTTTTGGTTCCTTGTTTCGTCCATGGCGTCCTCAGCTGAGTGGAGTCGTAAGTGAAGAATAAAACTTAATAATTATTTGTTCACAATACCTTACAGTATTCCAATTTCGCAACCCATGATTTAATGGACAACATATTATATTGCATGAGAATGCTTTATACGAGTATATTGTATTACCTACCTCATTAACAATACGTACATATTTTTTAATAGTTTAATACTTAGTAGTCGGTAGACATGTAAAATTTAGTTCAGACAGTTAAATGCGTTTAAAACATCTTTTCCGATGCTCTCCGTCGTAAAAGATTTCCTATTACTTACGTCGGCTGATTTAATTTGATTAAGAGGCTCCAGCCTTCTTTTTAAGTAACTTTATACTTGGTCATGTTTTTCATAACATCTTGGATAATAATTAAAACCGCTCATCTAAATAACTACACACGTCATCTCTCTTATGTTATGGGTATAATACAACTATTTTTCTGAAATATACTCTAAATATACATGTATTTAATTTTAAAAGCGTAATATTTCAAATTAATTGAAACAGAATGCTGAATATTCAGAAAAAAAGGTGAAATAAATATAATAGCATTAACAAATAAATGACAATAATAAGGCGGCTCTCGTGGTGCAGTGGGTAAGGCGCTGGCCTTCCACCCGAAAGTTCTGGGTTCGATTCCCGGTCATAACAAAAACATTAATGTGTTTTTCTCAAAGCCTGGGTGTTTATGATTATTCAAAATTACTAACAACCACCTTGTATGAAAAAGCAAGGACATGGTTATTAAAATTTCTTAAAAAAAAATGACAATACTATCCTTATTTTCATGGTCGGTGATGCTTTTTAAACTGTGGATTTATTTGTCTATCTCGACATCCTTCTAACAAATGATAGAGCTGCTATTTTGGTCTCCAAAAGCTTCTGAATAACAAGGCACTCGCTATGAAATCCAAAATAACTATATAGAACTGCTGGACACTCAGCAAACAGGATTAAAGAAAGACACCTATCTTTGAAATAAGACTGTAATGAAAATGTTTGTCCTGTTAAAAGAAATAGCATTTGGATGTCGACGTGTTATGGGTAGCTGATTATAAATTAAGGCGGTGAAAATTCAAAGGCCACGTATGTGCGATAGAGGAATTGAGGATACTATATAAAAGTTATTGGAATGCGGTGGTACTGGATAGTCCGAAATGGAAAAAAAACTTCTGGATTACGTCAAAACCCACCAAGGACTATAGAGTCAAAAATACAAATGCAAATCAAAACGTACTAATACAAATTTATGTTAATGGCAGTTTCTATGTAGGATTCACATATCTTCACCACAGTTTTAACTTTTTATAAGCACAATTTATCAGATTTAAATAAAGTTAATCTAATAAACCATTTCTTTTATTCAACGAATAATTCACATGATTTCTAGAATGTAACATTCTATATATTGAACATACATAAATTGAAAACACCTTAGATATATACCCACTAGAAAAATCATATTTAAAAAAAATACGATGCTCGACGGGATTTCAACCCGTATAACCACATTAACCAATTATGCTACGAGCCTCCTATCTAATTGCGACAATTTTAACTTGTAGGTCATACATGAAATGCTTTTGCGTTATTGTGTTTTAAATCAAGGAATATTAATTACCTTAATTATTACTAACCGGCGCCCGACTCTCGCCAAATATTTTAGTTATAACGTCTACTTGAACTTGCTAATAATTTTTAATAAACCATTTATTTTATTCAACGAATAATTATTCACAAGATTTTAAGAATACAATATTCCATATATTGAACATACATAACTTGAAAACATCTCAGATATTATATACTCACCACCAAAATTATTTGAATTATTGAACTATTTTAAATATTTTTTTCTAGTGGTGTTTTTAAGTTGTGTATATTCAAAGTTAATCTAATTTAGAGATTGCATATGCTATATTGGTATAATTCCAGAAGAGTCGAATTCTGGGTAAGCTCAGTACAATACGTTCTAATATGACAGGGATTGAACGTATGTCCCTAAATCCCGGCCAGCAGCAGGTACAGATTTGTAAATTATTGGCAGGTACGCATCTTATTGAAGTCTCACCAAGTTATGGACTATATTTTTTTATCTGCCAGGCATTTCCCGCTAAGATCAAAAGAGTGGTCTCCATCTTGAGGTCATGGACAACGTTTGATCTGACGAAAAGGGTAGAATGACTGAATCAACAGTTAAGTCAGTTTTTTTTATTTTTATTTAAAAATGAAGTATTTTTTTTAATATTTGCGTTCGCTTTACGTTTCAGTATTTTTCACTTATTCAATAAAATTATATTATTTATTTTGTTTCGGATTGAAAAAAAGTGTATTTATTTATCAGGCGCTACTTCTTCGTCATGTCGGGTGTTCAATGACTACAGTCACTTTTAAAGCTAGCAAAGGCATGCTATTTTCCTCAGCTTGTAGGATTTTATTGAAATTGGTTTTCTGTGGGAATGCATAGCATGAAAATATATGCTCCACGCATTTCACTGCATTTGCAGGCTTAGTCATCAGAAACCTTAATTATTTTACTATATTGTGCCGGTTGTACCCGACCATGGTAGGTAGGTACTCAGTTTATTGAGGGGTTTCCATAATCAGAACTCGAGACTGGCTCCGGATTGAAATTCTTTGCCGACTTTACCTATTTATTTACATACTCAATGAGAGTAATAAATATCTGCATTATTTGTTATTAAAGTAAATTTTCCATTCCATCTTCCTAAATTTTTTAGAGACTTCATCACTTATCCGCTGCTAGAACTAACGTCTGATAATTTTTGTGGAAGAACTAGATTCCAGCGTATTTTATATTAAGTTTATTTTATATAAAGTAATTTAAGTCCATAATATAATCGTTTTCATATATTTTTATCCGACTGAACAGACATGCAATAGTACCTCAAGTTAGAAAGCGCTTTAGAGAGTATGTAAGAGCCATTAGTTATTTTTTTTTTGTAATTATATATGATGCCTATAGGAATGTAGTCGATGTACATGGGCGTGTATCCCGAGAGACGCAGGTTCGATTCCTGCTGGGTGTAATATTTTTTCAAAAAAGTTTGTTTCTATTGTATATCTTCTCAGAAGTGTTCTCAAAATTATGTAAGTATGTTACATTCTTAAAATATAATATTTAAATGTTAACTAAAAAAATAACATTGATTATATTATATAAATCAAGAACTAATTAAATAAATCTTATCTCCATGTTAACTAATAAAAGCCGTTATAATCATTTCCAACTTGCAGACACCAGGTATAACCAAATTGCATGTACACCTACTATAATAATACTATTGGGATATTAGTCTAACCTCAGTCAATATAATTATTGTAACGGAAATCTAAGCAATTTATAATAATAATGAGAATAATATGTTTTATCGAGGAGAAGAATAGACGAGTTTTAAATAATTATTACAATCGCGTATTGAGGTCAGATTGGATGGACAGAGTGGCTGGCGTGTCTGTACAATAATTAAATCAGTTTAAGAAAAATTATACTAAATACACATTGGCCTATTTAAGTAGATTATTATATGATAAATATGTCATCTATTTCTTTTATGAATCCTCACAACAAAGACAAACACATTTTCGTTGACGAATGGTATTAAAGAAATACATTACATATTGTATATAGTATACATCGTCTGTCAATAAAAGATGACAACAGAATATCAACTATCTGTAGTAATGTTGCCAATATCGGATTAACTTTAAGAATTATTTAGGTGAGACCAGTTTTGATAAATGTTAATTATTCTTAGAGTAAAGACAATATAACAAAATAATAAACAATATATTATCTGGGAAATTCCATATAATTCAAACCCTTAAAAAGCTTGTCGTGAACGAATGGACCAAGGCCAAGACCAATGGGCCAGGCGGAGTGGGATATCCAAATTGCGGGGAAGACGACTTCGTGAGACCAGGATAATGATGATGATGATAAATTTGACGATCAGTGCCTGTTTCGTCCGTATCAAGAACCGCGTCAATTGACTAGTTTAGTTAAACTAGTATTATTTTTATTTCGACACAATTCAATAAATTATAATATTATATGGTAAAATTAATCTTTAAAATTTCATGTTTATTATAAATAGTTCATCTTTTACTTATATTTTCAAATCATTTCATTATTAATTAATTCTAGTATGTCAGACATATTAGATTTTAAAAGGTTTAACTAAAATACACCACAGTTCTTTTATAATATGAGTTACATGTTACAATGTCCATGTAACATTTTTGTAACGTTATAATACATCGCAACCTCGCAACTAAACTGCCACAATCCAAAAAACGTCAAACAGAGGAAATGAGCTTTGAAGTTTTTACCTTTCGCATTTTTGTACTGTGTTTTTGAAATATGTTTAGATATTGAATGAAGTTTTGACTTGAATTTGATGACTTAGACTACTTAGAGATATGAAATTTTCGGTACATATACTATGAACGATAGACAATGAAACGTAGTAATTAACTCAAAACACGTTAATTTGGACTTGTGGTGGTTTAGTTGCGGGGGTGCGATATATCCCTCCACTATAACCCAATATATATTTTCATAGAAGATTAGACCGGAAGCTGGTTCAATATAACATTAATTATTATCTATGGCATTTGCTTCAATATTATTGCTAGATCATTCAAAATTTACCGCATTTTTAATGTTATGCGCAAGTCAGCTTCATCTTTAATATTGAAGTCTGTACAACATTCAAGTAAATGCAGAATACCCGGTGATGATGGTGGTGGTCCTATGTGATTTCGGTCAGAAAGAAGATGCCACTCAGTACCGCTTTGTGGCACCTTACGAATACTCATACCAACGGTAGATAATATTATATTGAGCTGCAAGAACAAATGTGTGTATTGCATAAGTACTGAGTATGCTATATAAATGAGGATATACGGGAGTGGAATAAACAGTCTCTCGTTACGTCTAACATGATGATGAAACATTGGAATACATACTACAGATGCTTCAAAAGAATATAATAAATCGATCTAATCTGTTTTTTTTTCAAGTCTTCTGGATCCAGATGTCCTAAATTACCGTTAAATACTATAATTAATAATATATAAATACTAAATTCATAATATTAAAATATGATAAAATGTTATAATATATTGCTATAGAACAGGGGTAGTCAACCTTTTTATAACAACCGCCCACTTTTGTATCTCTGTTAGTAGTAAAATTGTCTAACTGCCCACCGGTTTCACAGTAATGGTGATTTATAAAATTTATTTAAGATTAAATTATAAATGAGATCCCTGAGGCTGATGCCGCGAAACTAAATACTGGATAACTGGCTCAATTTTTGTGAGAAACAAACGAAGGCCTCCTCTTTCGGAAATTTTGTTTATGTTTCTTTTGTAGAGGGCATGATTATAATTTTAAAATCCCTACCGCCCACCATGAAAGCTGGAACGCCCACTAGTTGACGGTGGGGACCAGGTTGACTACCTCTGCTTTAGAGTCTAAACTCGTATTTTTTGGCTTTTTTGTTACGAATTTGTGTAGTTTCTCATTTTTTCTCATTGTTGCCGGCATATTCCAGATGCCATTCTCAAGATAATAATTATAATATTATATTATATTGAAGTGTACTTGTACATGCATTATCTGATAGCTTCTTAAAGAAAACATACAATGACAACCCAAAGCCAAATATTTAAATAATTTATTTATTTCTTATTCCTTGTTCCATAACGAAGTTAATGGAAAATATGTAGCAGAAACCGATTAAATTATTATTGCATTTTTTCCTTTACATAATGAGC
The DNA here is from genome assembly GCF_057557595.1 of Rhyacophila brunnea. NCBI lineage: Eukaryota > Metazoa > Arthropoda > Insecta > Trichoptera > Rhyacophilidae > Rhyacophila > Rhyacophila brunnea. The sequence goes on along the minus strand of NW_028232796.1, from coordinate 17,283,645 downwards.
GGAAATGAACATAAAAGAAGGTGTACAATAATCCCAACGACCTGTCTAGTTTTACTCCAACTATTTCTACTTTTCCCCATCTAATGATAATATATATGCATTTTCATTGTTCAGCTGTCAGCATAATATATAGCAATACATATAGCGTTTTATATTGTGATATGCATTAGGTATGCTTCAGATTTTTACTTATGGAAAGATTTTACGCTATCTTTATAAAACTATCAAGCGAGATTTTGACGTTGACACTTTCATCTTCGATATTATTATCATTTTAACAATACGTACGTCAGAATATTAGATATCACCATACTTGTTGAAATCAATACGAACGCTCGGGATAAGGGTCAAATAATACTCACAGTTGATTATAGTGTGACATCTCTAATAATTTTCTACTAAATTTAGCATGATAGCAACACCAAAATCAATACATACAAAACTAATCTCAGGTGACTCGATACAATTTTTAAGTATCATTGTTCTAAAGTTTTTAATTGTTTATTGTTGTCAAAAAAACTATACATAAAATAAAATGGGTTCATGATGTATATGACTATTCAAGTCTGATTTCGTGACATTTTCCACTGCAGATTCTTGTGTAAAAAAATATTTAAAGATATTAAAATGTGTGGGTAAATCTACCACATGGTTTTCGCAGAAAACAAGAAAGAGTAAGAAAAATGCCATACAAGCCAATGCAATACAACAGGCGTGATATAAGCACTATAGGAAATAGTACAACGGTATATAAAAGACAAATATATATGTCCATATTATATTGTTAATATAAATTACACTTTAATTTCAAATAATCAATTCGTATCTAAAAAGCATTAAAAAGATTTTTAAAAATTAAATTAAAAAATCAACTTACAATTTAGAAAAAAAAAATTATAAAATTAGTACAACGTATTTTATGGTTATATGTATCATTCAAATGCTGTTGTATGAGTTTTTTAGATCGTAGAAGGTGAAAAAATGATTTTTTTAAATTCATAGCTTCGACGTACCTATCATGTTTCTAATAATTTCGAAAACATCGATTTTTCTAGAAAATATTAACGAATTTAACTTAAAATCCTTATTATTTATATTATTTCAAGCTTTGGTTATTGTAGCCGTATTAAAGCTCGTTTTAATATAAGTAAATATAAAAATTTAAGTTACGAAACATTTTTATTTTTTATAAAAACAAATAATACCTAGTAGTTAAAAAAGAATATTGTGTTAAAACTATAAATTTAAAAAAAATATTTCATCACTAAAACTAAAACTATCCACCTACATTTGAATGATAGAAGTATTCATAAACAAAGATGTAGGTGCTAATAAAAACTAGACTTCTAACTTCTAACTAAACAATCAACATTTTATGTAGTTTTTAATTAATTTGTAAGTTTATTTTTTTTATTAAAAAAATAAAATACGTATTCTTAGATGATTATAAATTGCACGTTTTAATAAAAATTCGCTCCGCATTAAATGGAAAGCAAATAAAGTAAATATCACACTTCAACAATTGAAAGATTTTTCATTAGATAATAATTTATGTGTTAAGAACAATGTTATCTTTGTCTAAAACCTACATCGAATATTGAAGGCAGAATATCGAAGAAAAGCTAGCATTAAGAATTGCTTTTTTATGTATTATTATAATATATATTAATTGAATATAAATGTTGCTTTCCAACGCTTTTCCCCACGTAATACAATAAAAAATAATGCGATATAAGGAAAAAGTTTTTTTATCGACACATTAAAGTACGTCTATATAGTTAGAATTGAAATTGTATATACGTCCGTAGAGGCATAATATTCAAATGATATTATCAAAGCTATAACAATAGCGATCAATTTGTAAACCTTCTACATTTTTCCATTGAGCAGTGTTACCAACCTACAAAATATTACATTACAATTTATTCGTATACAGTTTGATTTATATTATCATCGTGTGATTATATTATCTATCGTATTTCCCACGGTAGCCAAGTTGGTAGAGTGGCTGTCCGATACTGCAACTCAAATTAACTCAATTATTATATCAGTCACAGACTACCATAGACAACACTATAATACGTAATATAATTTAATATTTGGTTGGGCCATTTATGTTCCCATTCCTGGGTTTCATCTTATAGATATGTACGTAATACAGAGTAGAGTATACAACGTGGTATGGAGAGGTGCATGCTGCGCATAACGCGAAATGACAAAAAGAGGAATGAGTGGATAAGGAAGCAGATAAGGGTTTGCGATGTAATAGAGTTTATTAAAAGCCTTAAATGGAGATGGGCTGGACACATAGCTCGAAGAAGAGACAATCGTTGGACAAATCTAGTCATCCAGTGGTATCCAAGAAGTACAAAACGTCCGCAAGGTAGACTTAGAGGCCGCTGGATCGATGAAATGATATAGTTCTGCGGAAGTACGTGGCAACGCAATGCACAGGACCGAGAGAAGTGGAAGCAGCTTGAAGATGCATTCATCCAGCAGTGGATAGATTTAGGCTGATGATGATGACAGAGTAGAGATAGGACAGAGTATCTGACATGGGCATATTTATTTAAAAATGATAATACGTTTTGATTCAGGACTATGCGGTCCGATAATAATAATAAAATGGATAAATTGGCACTATTGATAAAAAAGGTTCTGCACCACTGTTATAAGTAATTAGTAAATAATAGCTTTGTCTATAATAAAAGGTGTCTTACAAATTTAATTGTGGTGTAAAACGATAAAACGCTACAACCCAAATCACCTGTAATTATCGAAATGGAAGGGAATGGGTAGATTCTGTGTCACCATCTAGCCACCAACTTAATGTTAAAACAACTGTATACCAGGACTACTGGACAACGGTCGTCTGGGTGAATACACGTCCGTTATAATTTAAAACAGGAAATAGACAAACAAGCCTAATAATAAAAAATATATAGATACCATTAATAAAGCGAAGTTTATGAATATTGTACTTAATGAGTAATTTCAATAGTATATGTACTTTCACTTTCTGATATTGCACAATAATCGTTAGAAAGCGGTTACATATATAAATATTTGACATACGACCAGGGGCGACTCTACCTTAAGGGTTCATAGGGACGATCCCTACTTCGTTATCATGTCAAAAATACACGTCCGATATGTCATATTCGTGGTATACCTACATACGTAATTGCATGATTAAATTAACTATTTAATTTATTTTATCCATCTAAACCCTTTGCAATTTTATAGAGATATTTATTATTATTATACAAATATATAAAGCAATGATTGTAAACTATGTAATAAGTAATAACATAATGATGATTATGCGGTATTAAATTAATTAATTAAATTAAATGCGTCCTATTTCACGGTTTACACCCACGGTGGCCGCGCGGCTTAAGCGTTGGACTATCACGCCGTGGGTCTCAGGTTGGAATCCTGAGTCTAGCAAGTACAAATATTGTTTTTCAATTTGTGTGTGAGTCAGGGTATGGACCTAAAAGGTTGAGCAAATGGCTGATATCCATTTTTCGTAAAAAACAAAATCCGTTAATACAAACCTCTAGCCTGCGGAAGTCCATATGATCATATTAGGATCGGACATGGTTGAAAAAAAAAAAATTCACGGTGACACATATGTACAAATTAAGAATGTTAAGGCGTCTGCTTTTCGCTGACTGGGAACACTCGCGTCGCCGCGGTACATGTCTCGTTTTACAAAGGAAGTGAATGCTTTAGCGTTTGTATACGTATACTGGGGAGCGAATCAAACAACCCCTAGGCGAGTAAAACGCTCGCTGTTCAAAACTGATAATGGTAAGTCTTTAATTATTATTATTATTACTTAATCACTCTTTATAGATGTGATTAAGTATCCGCTCAGATAATTATATTATTTAATCTGAAAAATTACTCATTTCCTCATTAATAAAATCATATTAGTATAAGCAGCTTGGTACATAATGTACCTATAATATGAGAAAGTAGGTAGGTATGTATATTTAATAATTATTGGCTAAATCTCACCGCCTCTAAAGTCGTTGAGCCGCCACTGCATACGACCAAAGTATCATGAGAATTATGCAATATTCTTTTTTTTTAATTCAAATTTATTTATTTATATAATATACCTAGAAAAATTTACAATACAAATTCACGATGTTCACAACATAGCATAAAAAACTATGATGAAAACAGTATTAAAAAACAAAGAAATTGAAGCATTATTAGTATTGATTAATATTGACAACAATAGTGTGCAATCGTATTGATCGTTCGATCGGGGTGCCGGACGAAATCCCGAAGGCCGAAATCCCGAATGCTGAAATCCCGAATGGCCGAAATCCCGAAAGCCTAAATCCCGAAAGCCGAAAGCCGAAATCCCGAAAAATAAAAAAATACGAACATTTACAGCAATTAACAGCATTCGGGATTTCGGCATTCGGGATTTCGGCATTCGGGATTTCGGCCTTCAGGATTTCGGCTTTCGGGATTTAGGCTATCGGGATTTCGGCCATTCGGGATTTCAGCATTCGGGATTTCAGCATTCGGGATTTCGGCCTTCGGGATTTCGACCCAAACCCGTTCGATCGATACATCTGTCCGACAAGAAGATCTAGGCAATAACCGAATGTCGCTGGAGTCGAAGTGCGGTTAACAGTAGGAGGTGCTTGTTAGTTCACAGTTTTAACACGTGGACAACGCGTCGATAGCCGGAAGTCGTTGCAGTCAAAGTGCGGTTAAAAGTAGGAGGGGCTTATTAGTTTACAGTTTTAACACGTTGACAAGAAGATCTTGTTCGTACATCAGACTTTGCAATACCCATAAACCCGTATTTATTGAATCTTAGATATTTAAGAATTTAACTATAGATATTTTTTGGTTCAAATCGTAGCGTACCTGCTTGTATTTCTTAAGTGCTTTTTATTAATATGTGTAGTGCGTCCAGATGGTGTCGCCGAATTGAACTTGACCCGAAATAGGTACGTATTTAACTACAAATAATTTTATAGAAAGCAATATTTCAAACAGTGTACAGCAGTTTTGTAATTAACACCAGTTTAATGGCTAATTTCAATTATTCTAATCACTTTTCTTTTCTGCTGTATACTTGTATTATTATTTATTGAAATAAATCCTAAGGTTTACTGAAAAGTGAGTTGGCATTCATCTAATACTATTATTATGAATGTAATTGCCTTTATCATTCTAATTTAGTTTTTCTGTAGCTCAGAGCGCTTCAGATTTTGTACTTCAAGTATTATATCTTTAAAAGCCTAATGGGTATATTCCAATGGCGAAGGGTGGAGGTAGGCTATTAAAATCCGACATAAATAGTGCACACTAAACTTTGACAGTCAAACGTATTTGTTTTCATTGAACTAAATCTACATTGTGTGGATAGTATTATTAGTTTTTATAATTCAATTATACTCTGCATAATCCAAGCCATAGTAGATAATAGTAAAAAAATATTCATTTATATATAAAATATCTAAAATTATGCCATTAACATTAAACCATACATAATTTTATAGATAGAAGAATATTTTTTATTGATTAAGTATAGTTTAGTTCAGGCAGGGCTTAATTAAAAAAAATGAACCAACAATTAATATGTGTAACGTGTATTCTTAACCCAACGAAACAGATTTTGTGTTTTTACGAGAAATTGATGTTAGCCACTTGCTCAATCTACTAGGTCCATACTCTTACTCATTGAAGTTAATGGCCCCACCAAACCACATCCAGTCTTAATCGGGCGTATCTCGTGACCCTGTGTTTGGATGTTAAACACATTTTTTATAACTGGGAATGTCTCAGAAGCAGTTACCCAAGACTAAGGTCACCATGCACTCAAATGTGCTTTGACTGAATTTACATGACTGTTGAGGTACCTACTCAAACACAAATTGGAAAACAATGTGTGCATTTGCCAGACCCAGGATTCGAACCTTGGGACGTTACAAGCCGGCGCTTAGGTCGCTCGGCCATCATTCGTGGGCGTGGGAGTAAAAAAAATAGTAAGCCATAAAAGAACTTGACAATACCTACATTGTCACCTTACTATATCGTAAGTGCGATATTGTGGAAAAATGAAGTTTGTTGTATCAAAACCTCGGTTCTCTAGACTAACATGCTGTCCATCTATCGGCAAATTTTAAAAACTCGTAAGTCTCGTGGTTTCAAACATGGAATTAAAACCTCGTATTTCACAACGTTAGCAGATTTCGTTAGCAGATTCATCGATTAGAGAGGTGTTTAAAATATTGTTTTTATTACGTTTTTCCTTCCCCTCAGCACTCTTATCAAACAGACTTACAAGGTTTTAATAGTAAGGTGACGATATAATAATATTTGTAACACATACACCTGCGATGTTTACATTATATCAGTGAGAGCTTACTAATTATAAGAACTTTTTTTTTAAATTATGGTTATAATAGTAAGATGACGATATAAAAATATTTGTAACACATACACCCGCGATGTTTACATTATATCCGTGAGAGCTTACTAATTATAAGAGCTTTTTTTTTAAATTATTTCCATTACACCCCTAAGTTTCAATGTCTAGTTTCCCCACTACCAGTCCGTCAGTAATAATATAATAATGGGCAGACAACATCGGTCGAAGGTTGAAATAATGAAAACAATCCACCCACGAGCGAAATGTATTATAACAAAAGCAATCAGAACGTGTGAATGGACACGTCATTTGTGAAGAACAACGTTTCATTCCAACTATTTATTAGAGTCAAACAAACGAATAGACTCTAATAAAGATCTCTGATTTACTTACACCTAGACAACTATGTCGTGAATATCAGATCCAATCGTAGGGAAAACATAATGTCGAGTATTCATGGAAATTCGTTGAATCGGGTTGATTTTTGACGCGATTTTACCACGTTTTTATTAGTTCGTATTCTTATTTGTCCAGTACAATTTTTTTCTTGTGTGTCCAGTACAAATTTTTTCTTGTTTGTCCAAGATTTGTATTGGACGATTGAAGATTTTTAACTAACTTCCCGACTAGCTAGACATTTGAAACTTTTAGAATATATCAGAACAAGATGACAATGCATTCTTTTAATACTTTTAGCCATCTTTAAGAAGAATTGAATTCATTTTCAGTTAATTTTGTTTTGTATGGAAAGTTATTTAGGAAAAAATTCGTAAAACGTAAAACACTATTATCGGTTGCTAAGGGGGTCCCATAACTGTATGGGGGTAATCCCAAAACTTTCGGGATTGATTTTTTTATCAATCATAATTAATTGGTATTGCAGGCATAATATTATTATAATATGTGTGATAACTGATAAGCATGCAAAACAGTATGTATCAATGAAGATACATACACACACGAGATTTTTTGATTATAATATCACCGACTGTGGGTAGGTGTATCCTAAATTTTCTCATAAAATTTTCCCACCAATATCGATATAAATGGTCTATCTACATGCTTAGTCAAAACATGATGGGCCGCTTAAAAATTGTCTATTCAGTAACACTATAATGTTTTAATTGTTTAACTGTTTAATTTTATTATTTATTTTATTTTATTATAATCTGTAATAGTCAACACAATATTATTTTATTTTTTATTATTTTAATATGAATAATTAAAACTGTTCTACTTTCACATTATTATTCATATTACAATATTATTTACTTCATTAAACCTATGTTATTATGTCCAACATTGAACGAACACAATAAAATCGATAAATTATGTCTTAAATAGTATGAATTATACCTACTAGACATTTTTGACTGACTTTATTTAACGTTATTTGTATAGGTATATTAAAAATTTATATTAACTATCGAAAAAAATGCCAATCTCGGGATCGTCAAATTGTAAAATCCCAGGATCAAAATTTTGGGTCGGGATTGGATTCCCTACTCATGACTAAGGATTTAGCTATCGAACAGTGTTATGAACGGGTTGGTTCCATTCCCCTACACGCAAGGCCTGTGGCTACTGGAAGCCCCGTGGCACATTAATTGCTGCAACTATCTAGATCTTAATGTTTGTTTTAATATTCCGATGCGCAAAGTTAAAGACAAGACAGCGCGGACAACACAAACGGACACTAACGATCTAATAATAATGACCGTTAAGACATGTGCATTTGATAACCATTTGTGGATGCACAATGAAAACAAATACGTGTGACTGATAAAGTATAGTGTGCACTATTCATGTCAGATCTTAGCATTGGCATATGGCCACATCGATTCGAAGTTTTATCGACAGTTTTACTATCAATTTATCTGACAGTTTTATCTGTCAATTTTATCCGACAGTTTTATCTGTCAGTTTTCTCTGAAAGTTTTATCCTACAATTTTGTCCTTCAGTTTTCCCGCACAGGTTTATCTCAAAGTTTCATCTGAAAGTTTTGTCCATCAGTTCTGTCCGTCAAAAGTTTTGTATTGAAGACATGAACAATAATAAAATAACCAAATCAAGCCACCACATCAATAATAATTCAATTGAATTTATTTAGCTTCACAGAATACTAACAGAACACAATAATTATTAAGAGTAGTAAGATTCGACAAATTCAATTATTTGTCTTTGCGTTTTTCTGCGAGGATCATTCCTTTTTCTTAGAGATCATCGTCACACAGAACGGTCACAATGACATATAGGTTTTTGTGAGGGGGATATAATACTACGCCGAACATAATTACGTACATTAATCAATTATATAATTTCACTGAAATCCTGTATTTGGCTGTGGCTAACTAATTCATATTGGATGTGCTCAATGTATGACTTTTTTTATTAAAGTTTAATCCATCACTTACGTCACGGCTAAATTAACTTACTGTGGCAGAGGCGGTCAAGTCGCCGACCGTGCAGTCATCATAAAATTCTAATCAATCTAACACAGTAGGTATAGATAAAATTGTTATATTTTCATATTTTTTATCCATTACAACAAAATAGTAACCTGAGCAAGTAGACTTGCCGTTGATAATAGTAAAATTGTAAGTAATTTTAAATAATATGTAATATATTTTGAGTTCATCTTAAATAATTAGGCGTTTGCTTTACTACCCACCCTCTTCATAATTCAGTATTGCCAACTTGGCATTTTTCTTGCCAGATCTAGCATTTTTAACCTTTTAAAACTTCTCATAATAAATATCTAACTAGGAAAAAAATCGGGTGGCAGTGTCACCTGTTAACAGTATTGTCGATTCCCTCAATGAGTCAAGTGTGTTCAATATATAGACATAATATATAGAACATGTGTGTGCGTCTGATTGTGTATTGTGTGAGTTGCAGATAGATAAATCAAGACAAATATATTATACATATACCTCTTATAATTAATACACTAAAATGTTACATACAAATCGGATATTAAATTTCTTAACCCCATTCATTTTCAATTTTATGACCTATTATTCTATTAGTTTGTAAAATACTAGATGCTTTTTCGATATTATGTGTTGTTGTAAAAAACAATGTTTACAAATATTATTCTGCCATCTGGCTTATTTTTTACCGTATCTGGCATATTTTTGTGAATCACAGTTAGAGTTGGGTTTCGGGAATTCTCGAGAAATTTTCGAGATTTTTAATCACGAATCTCGAGAATTAAAATTTTTAACATTTCCGGAAATCCCGGATCTCGAGAGTCTTTTCTCGGGATTTCTTTATTATCAAATATTATTTTTTTCTATATGAAAAAAGTGGACAGAAAACACAAAACGTTCAAAGACTGATCGGAGCATTTAACACAACGTCGACTCAAAATGAGCGCAATTTTTGCGACATCAGAGAATTTGGTGTCTCACGTACGCGATTGTCCGTGTTTTTTGAAATTCCATTTTCATGTGTAATGTTTTGAATTATCTTTGTTTTCCTACTTCTATTTTGTTTGTCTTCTTACATAAATAAAAAAAATCATATTTTTTTGAAATTTGTCTGTCTTTACACTGTTTTTAGGCTTTTTACAGGTTTTTTTAAATTTCCCGATATCTCGAGAATTCTCGAGAATTCTTTTCTGAAAATCCCGAATCTCGAGATTGAAATTTTCTCGGGAAATACCCAACTCTAATCACAGTAAAGTTGACAACACTGCTACTTATGGTGTTAGTTAGTATACCGCTGTCATTAATTTCACTCACAAGTTGTTGCAGAGATTAAAAGGTTGACCACCTCTGTATCTAATGTGTTTTACGAGGAAAAATCGGAGAAATTGTTTTTATCGTTTCCAAATTAAGGTTTGGATTTTTAAAATCAGAGAAAAAATATTTGTCTTCTAATAATTAATGACTTCGTCGCCATATATGTTTTTTCAAGAAAATGGTCAAGAAAAAATAATTATTTTTACAGAAGATTTTCTTCAAAGTCTAGGGCAGATACCTAATTAGACTTTTATGTACTTAACATACTTAAATGACAAAAAACAAGGGATATAACATAAAATATTAAACGTCTCTATAGATACTATTTATTTTTTCACTCTTAAGATAAGATTTATCTCCATAAAGTCGAGGTTTTATCAACTGGATTTTCAGAAGGAATCATTGTTAGCTATTTGACCAATCGATAAAGGCCTTTCAATGCATCAAACATATTGTATAATAAAAATAAATACAAGATAAAAAGAACCTTTTAGGTACAACGTTTTTAAATTTTCTGTTGAATTATTATGCTCAATATGCTCAAACTTGTACTTGATATGAAGTAAAGAAAAAACAAACAAACAAACAAATATAGAATACTTGAATATCATTTTGATTTCCATTGTAACGCACGTATATATTAATAATTTAGTTGCTAGGACCACCCACTTAGCAACCGATAATAATGGATTGGATTACGGATTTCTTCCGAAATAACTTTTCATACAAAACAGAATTAACTGAAAATGAATCCAATTCTGCTTAAAGATGGCTAAAAGTATTAAAAGAATGCATTGGCATCGTGTTCTGATATATTCTAAAAGTTTCAAATGTTAAGCTAGTCGTGAAGTTAGTTAAAAATCGATTGCAAGATTTGTATCGGATAAATAATAACCACCGGACAAAATATAAAAATACGAGCTAATAAAAACGTTGTAATAACATGTACATTTTGCAAGCTGCTGAGTCGATCCCACTACCCATTGTATCAGAGACGGACGCTCTATGTAGGCCACTGTGAGTGCTATACTTATAATATATTTTTTTGGTAATCACCTATATAATATGTCATAGTTCATAGTATATCAAGCTTTAATTCTTATTCATCGTTATCTTTTATTGCGTTAACCATCAATTCATGGTGGAAATGAATTGTATTATTAATTTTAATAAAACGCAACTTTATCTGTCTGGTAAGCTAGTTAAATGTATTTGTTTTATTTGCGAATGTTTTTGTCTCTTTTTAAATTTAGTATAAAAAATGTCTGTTTATTGTATATTCTTTATGAGTCGAAAATGTCGCTCTGAAGCGGATGAAACCGGTCCAGTTATATTTAATAAACGTATAATTAATACAATAAAATTGTATTTTATTTAAATTAATAATATAGGTATTTAATAGAAATTTATAGATATATGTACTTAAATATAACTGTAAGTTTTGCAGCAAAATCAAAGGGATGAGACGTGTGTGCTCTATTTATTAGATCGCGCAACAAAGACACAGACTCATGCAAATGTACGTGAATCAGATATAGACTGCTAATGCGTCATTGACAAACAGATATATAATTCACTGTGATCTTTAAACTAGTGATCACTATCACCATGACGTGATAAATGAAATAACACAGGTTTGGCGTGTGCCTTTCTTAAGATACTTTCTGAAATACAGGTAGATATTTTAATTTATCATTGCGACTGTAGAAATCATTTATCCTTTGCCCCTGAGAGTTGTTTAATATCTCTTCCGGATCCGTGAATAATCACTTAAAGAGTTCAATCTCGCATTGTGTTTTGCATTGCATAAGACAAAATAGGAACAAATTAAATTTAAAAAGCTCAGAGGTCGGGGAAAACAGATTAATCTAAATTCCCGTGGGTCTTCGCTTTGTGATGTTTTATAATGACTTGTCACAGATTTAACGTTTGGCACAATAAATCACGATCTGAACGTCACTAGGTACGTCTTGCGACGGCATCATTACCGAAGTAGAATAATAAAGACTTGCGAGAGCTGTATAAAGATTTGCGTCAGATTTTTGCAGCAATAATAATATGAAATTACGGCTTGAAAAACTTCATATTGTGTTTTTATAACTATTTAAGATAAAGGGTTTACAAATAAGATATATAAATATATTATATACTGAACTTTTCTCTCAATAAGTTGATTGTGTCATGAGCTGTATGGCAGCTTGCACCATCTTGTTGGAACCACATATCGTCCAGATCAAAATCATCTATCTAATTCATGCAATCATGTTCATGTAGCATTCTCCATTGACAGTAACTGCATTGCCATTTTATTTTTCAAAAAATTCGGTCCAATTACACCTCTAGACCATAAACCACACCAAACTGTCAATGTTTGCGGAAATAAATGTGTTTCAAGAATAACATGTGAGTTTTCATCACTCATGGCTTGGTTTTCGCAGGGTTTAATGTTTAATTGAATTTCAAAAACTAAAACCATCCATAAATAATGTAGTCTCAAACACTTAATTTTCAACAGTAGATGAAACGAAATTTCGTAGTCGTCGCCAATCTGAGACTGACAGTCGAGGTGTGAGCACGTCAATTTGTTTTGTGATGGCGTCGGAGGAATATATTCTTAAATCGTGTAAAGATGACTAAAAAACGTTCCGCATGCACTTGAAAAAGAAAACATATCAATGAATATACTATTATTATTCCGAATATAATAATACACATAACATTAAAAGGACGCATGTTGAATTTTTATGAAAAATTATATTTCGTTCGGCTCGCGTCATTTGCACAATCCGCACATCGCCTAGTCACGATCTTTTTAGACCATGCCTCAGCTGAAGCCTTAAACATACATAATTTTGAAAACACTTCTGAGAAAATATATTATAAATTATTATACTTAACCTATAGAAAAAATCTTTTTTGAAAAAAGTATTACACCCCGCAGAAATCAAACCAGTATCTCTCGGGTTTCGCGCCCATGCACATAGACCACTATGCTAAAGGCGCCATACTTAATTGCGACAAATATTAACTAATGGCTTTTAATACCATCTGAAGCGCTTTCCAAATGGAGTTACTATTGGCGATCGGCTTTTATATTTTAAATCAAAGTAGGTATTACTTTAATTGCTAACCGACGTCACGGATCACTCCTACTACTGCTACTTCTCACTAGATTTTTTCTATTGGTTATATATTTTCTCAGAAGTGATTTCATAATTATATATGTTCAATAATTAGAATGTTACTTTCTTAAATCTTGTGAATTATTCGTTGAATAAAAAAACGGTTAATTAAAAATGTAGTTTTAGTTCAATGAAAAAAAATACGAATGACGTGACAAAGTTTAGTGTGCACTCTTTGTGTCAGATCTTAACAGCCTACCTCAACCCTTCGCCACTGCTATAATCTATATACATACATAAGTATGTATGTAAGTAGCAGTGGCGTGTGGTGACTTTTTCTTGTTGGGATTCTGTTGAAAAATACATACAGGCCCACTAGTTGCCACATATTATCAACGCTGGCTTTCGTGACTAGTTGAATTTTAACTGGCGATCGGTGAAGTGGTATGGTGATGTTGCAGCCCGGTAGTTTTGATATACATTTTTAACAGTGATAATATAGAACCTTTAAAGTTATGTAAATATTACCAAACGATTGCGCAAAAAATTCCCACATAATATTATTACATAGTCCTAAATCGATTTCTACTGGGGATGCGGAGCATCTACAGCATCTGTGGACCGCACGCCACTGGTAAGTAGGTATTATCTTTATCCCCCATTTTCTATTTTTTAGCTCTAATGTTATCATCAGCTGGAGTTGATCCACTGCTTGATGAAGGCCTCTTCTCTCCACTCCTATCGGTCCCTAGTTCTCTGCTGCCACGTACATCCATCGATCTTTATGAGTTTGTCTACCCAACGGGTTTTTGGGCATCCCTGTGGGCGTTTCGTACCCCTTGGATACCACTGTATGACGGCATTTGTCCAGCGGTTGTCCACTTGCCGAATGACATGTCCAGCCCATTGCGATTTCATCTGATTTACGACCGCTATCACATCGCGTATTTCTGTCTGCTTCATTATTCATTGATCTTTACGCTTTACGCCCGACATGCACCTTTTTATGCCACGTTGTACTACTCTATGTTTGGATTTCTCTTACATTAAGAGTCCATGTTTTTCATCCATATGTTAACGTTGGTAGCACATTTTGGTTGAACACTTTACGCTTAAAACACAATGGGAGGTCACTTTTGAAGATACCATTCAGGCGCCCAAATGCACTCCATGCCAATTTGGTTCTGCAAACAATCTTTATATAAGCTCTTGTAAGCAGAGCGTTGGAGCGGAGCTCAGAGTAGGAGAATTTGACGTGCTCCACTGCTCCGAATGTTTTATTTAATATTAATTTTTCGTCCTAAAATCCAATGAAAATAGTACACTTTGACACTTGGCAACACTGGAATTATTTTTAATGTGGCCGAAACAATGCCGAGTGATAAATAACCTCACAACAGAAGAGGCAAATAATGAGAGACGATTTGCTGTCGGTTTGTTTAATTGAATAATTAATAATGAAAATGACTATTATTTTAAAACTACTTATTTTTTTTATTTTTCTAACATTTGTATAGATATTATAATACTTATTGAAACTTTTTACCAGGAGCGGAGCAGACCCTAGAGCGGAGCCGGTGCAAGTATTAGGTCCAGAAGCGGAGCTGGAGCGGAGCAACTCAAAAAAGGGTCCGCTTTAACGCTCTGAATGTAAGTGCTTAATTAATGTAAATAATTAAAGTCATCACAATAGTCCATTTTTTATATTTTCTAGAAAAAAATCATGCAAACGCCACTACTTCAAATAAAAAGTCCAATATACTCGACTAGTATAATAATAAATTTTAAAATGTTTATTATTTTAGTTACCCTAATGCATCTCAAAGTGTTAAAGAAACATTTCACGAGAACGGGAGCGAAAGTAATTATGCAGCAAATAATATTCTCAAAGTTTGATTAAAAAGAAACAAGAGGCTTTCACAAATAAACTTTACCCTTTAAAACTTTCCCTACTCATTAAACCAAAGTGATATGTTTAGGGGAGGGATGTTTGCCTGTTCAAATGCAAGCAGGCTGAGATTCAACATTATACAAACAAACATTTAAAAATCCAATCTCATATTCACTAAAATGAATTAAGTTTTAAAAAATAGTGAAGAGTGACATGGTTAAATAAATCACATGCATCCACAGCAGTGTTGGTAATAAGATAGAATCGATAAATTTCAATAAAAAATAAACATCGCAAGTAAATTCAAAAAATGCATGATAGTCAATTATTATACAACCTATCTAAAAATATTATTATCATTTTTCATTCCGACCATGTCCGATCCTGATAGGATCATAATATGGGCCTCCACAGAGTGGAGGTTTGCATTAACAGATTTTGTTTTTACGAGAAATGGATTTCAGCCACTTGCTCAACCTATTAGGTTCATACTCACTCATAAGCAATTTGTGTACTTACCAGACCCAGGATTCGAGCTTGAAACGACACTATATTTTTACCCGCGGCGCGGCTTAAGATTATTATTATCGCACATCTTATAATCCACTAAAACCACCTTATAATCAGTGCTTGAAGTGGAAAATTTTACAAACCGGAGCACTCTATAATATTCCGAAAATATTAACATATTTACCTATTTAATTTTATGTAAGTAAGTATATTATTTATTGTATATATATTGTTTATTTTTATTGTTTTTTTTATTTTTAGTTTTTATTAACGCCATCTTCAGACCAATTCCAAAAAAATATTTTTTTTAATTTATGTACTCCTACTTTAAATACTCCTATCAGTAATTGAACATTTTTTGCGTTTTCTGTCCACTATTTTCATTTAGAAAATCGTTTTTTCAATTAATATTTGATAATAAAGAAATCCCAAATCTTGAGGAAAGATTCTCGAGATACGGGATTTCCCGAAATTTTAAAAATTTAAATTCTCGAGATTCGGGATGAAAAATCTCGAAAAATTCTCGAGAATTCCCGAAACCCAACTCTTACCTACGTTCCTAACTTTTGGTGTCAGCGAATCCTCAAAAATGTCAAAATTAGGAATATCCCTTTAACTGGGCAGCGCAGAGCATTGTTATCTATCACAAAAGCCTATCGCGCAACTTCCACAGAAAGGCTCCCTGCCGTGGCTGGAACCTGCACTCTTGACATGCACATACAGGTACGCGGTGCATCCACGATGGTTCTCAAAGGTGAGAAGGCCGTTGTTGGTGATTTTCACCTTGCCCCGCCTCCAAACCTTGATGCTGAAAAAGTATCTTTGAGGAAGCGGATACTACGTCTTATGACGCTGGATGCGGCGTCGAAGACCGGCAGCGAAAGTGGGAAGCTTCTACCAAGACCAGGCACACATATTTCTTTCTGAATATACAATGGCGATTGGAGATAATCAAATTGACTCCCGACTATTAAACCAGTCAGTTTTTGACATGCCATGGTAGATTCGCTGCCAAACTCTATTAGTTTGGACTTATTACCCGGCCGACATGTTCATGTGGCGAAGAACTACGAACTACAGGATGCAAACCACATCCTCTGGAAATGTCCGAGAATCTGCTCCGAGAGGGAAGAGATGCTTAAGTCGGTCAACCAGCTGTTGGGCCCATCGGCCATCCAACCTGGTTGCCACAAAGGCCAATTATATTGCATTTTAAAAAAATTGTGGCATCTTATTGCGGACGTGAAGATCTCTTCACATACATAGTTTGTTTGCCCGTATTGTTTTAGCTTTATTTTTTGTATATTATATGGCACTTTTTATTAAATTACGTCTTTCAGTAAACTCAGTCAAAGCTCACTTGCGAGCGTAGCGATATCAGTCTTGGGTATCTGCTCCTGAGACATTCCCAGGCGTAAACAACACTGTTGATGCTTCACATCCAAACGTAGGGCCTCATGACACGCTTGATTAAAACCGAGTGTGGTGCGAGCGGGTTGGTTTGGACGCTCCATGTTTGTGTTATTGCAAACTCAACAAAATAACTGACTTCTATTATAATATTATTTCCTAATATTCATTTCAGCAACAGCCAGCGAAATGTCCAATTATCGCATACTCAATAAAATAGCTGATCCGCAATTTATTGAATAGTCATTTCAACATATTATTCAATAGTTTGTAGGTACATCAATAAATAGCGGATCATAATTGATTGGAAAGGACATTCTATCATAACTTCCCGGACAGAACATATCTCAGTCCGATCAGTAATCTTCATGTCAGTCTCTATATCACTCTGCACAGTATCTCATCCACCGAGCCTCGGACCTCGGAACAGTATCATAACTCGTGTCACATACTCTTGTACCGACTGTTTACACTGCAATAAAAACTTGCTCCTCCATCCATCGGAGCAACTACCAATCTGACTTCTCATCTCAATATCTGGTCACCTCCGACAGCGGTCTCACCCCTTTACGAGACCGCCACAGTAGTAAGAATATTTTTACGATAAGCATGTTCAACCACATAATTATGTCTTTGATTTTAAAAAAAAATGCCTTTTGATTAGTGTTTTCACTATCTACACCAGGCATATAATACACAGATAATAAACGCGGCCCATTTATTTTGAAAAAATATTCAGGCTTCGAAAAAATCACATAAATGTATTGTGATTTCAACGGGATTCTAACCCGGAGCCGTGACAGTACACATCGGAGCTACAGGATGCTGGTATGACTTTGGAATATGTAAGAAAATTGGCGAGCGGAGACACCACAGGGTGTCCATATGCCCTAACTGAGGATGGAAGAAGGAAAAAAACAAATTTTTAATAGAATAGAATTTTATTTACATTGTTAAATAACAAAGAGATAATCAAATCATATATAATATATCTAAACAAAATATATGAGTCAATATTTTCCACTTTTTCAAACAGGTTGAAAATATAGCATAATATTGAATTTCCAACCGTTTTGGATGGTTATATAATAATTGACCAAATAAATTAATTAGTAAATAAGTATAATATTATTATCTCTTGTCTCCTATCACATTTAAACATTGTATTAAATTAATAAGTTAATACATACATGTACTTTTATTTTTTTCATTGAGCATTTTGCATTTAGTTTTAATCACACACAATCAAACATTCGCAAACATTCCTTACATCATATTGACTTAATACTTTTACATCCTACAAACTAATAGGAAAATAAGTTACAATGATTCAAATAACCAGATTGACAGCAAAAACACACAAACGGTCGATTGTGGGCATTGTGGTCAAAAACGAATGACAGTAACGCTACATTCATTTGTTTTGAAAATCTGTCATCGAGTATTCAGTAGAAATATTGTATTTAAAAATTGGACCATTCAGGTTCACAAAAATTGTTATAAGTATTTAAAAATACCCCTTTATAAGAATATATTTGAATCGATGATGAATATTGTCGAATCGCAAAAGACACCGCATGCCATCGATGTGTGTGTATAATTTCCTCAAATGGAAAATGAGCATCTCATTTGTTTACTATCAGCCAATGTGGGTGAAGGTAAGTAGTCCTCAGAATGGGGGTAAGACTGTTGCCACCAATCGATGACCTGCGTCTTGACAACATTTTCCAACACCACAAAGCATTCAGGTATGCCGACATTTAAGTCTTGCAGGCCCGAGCTGAATCCCAGAGTCAGGCGATGACTTCTCATGTTGTGCGAGAGAGACGTCTGTAGTGTTTTCAAAGTCATGCCCATTGTTGGAGGTGCGGAAGAGAAACCAGCACAGAATATCTGGAAGAAATGACAATTCAATACCGGTTGATGTTTTCACACTTCACATTATTTTTCACACAGTAATTTGTATGGTTTAATAATTTACATGATTAACGAATAGAGAATAAGTTAGTTGGTCTACAAAGTGACAAAGATACTTATTAATGAGGCTGTTAATTTTTAAGACTGTAACCTCCATATTACGCCATGTTGAGATAACCGCAATAAACCATCAAGCACATTTAGGACTGCAAACAGAATATTTTCTTTTTGCAAACAGTCGAACCCGGTTATTATGAGGAAGATGGGACGGACTGAATTTCCTCGTTATAAGCGTTACTCGTTATATCAGAGAATAGGTATTTTTAAATGAGTGGTCACATAACACAAAAAGTCGCAATTCAAACAAAAATACACAATTAGAATTTTTCTGCGAAACAAGCATGGCATTCATGAACTTCAAAAGAAATTGTTTATTGTCATGAACGCTGGTAGGTACCTACCGACTTCACAAACCTTGGATTTTTTACATGGAATTTCAACCATATGCATGGATACTTTTTCAATATTTTCAGCGAAACAACCAATTAGGTAGGTACGACACTTAACTAGAGTCATAAACGTAATCCGACCCCGGCGGCATCCTGTCCATTCGGATTTTATTGCTTAGGGTCGAAATGTTGTAAAACAATCGACACATTAACAGTTTTAAGAAAAATTTTGACCTCCGTATATCCGATAAGGAGCTCGTTATAAAAGTGAATAAATGTATGGAGAAAATCATAAACTAAAATGTAAACGAATGTTTCCTTGTTACATCCGAGATCTCGCTATATCCGAGAGATCATAATAACCGAGCTTGACAGTATATTACACAATTTGGGAAAGCGAATAAAAAAATAATTAATATCATTAAAAAATTTTAAAAAATCATGTTTAAAGTCATCGTAAAATATAAAAAATGGCGACTGATGACCTTGCAATCAACTTCCGGTTTAATTATAATAATTAACTAAAAAACAGAGCTGGATATGATATTTTGTGAAAATAGGTACATATTATTATGATGGAAAAGTATTTACCGAATCTGAATAAAGAAAAATATTAAAACAAGATAAAAATGGAGGTTACTGACTTTGAAATTAATAGCGTTAAACTGATAAATACCATATTTTCTTGATTATAAGATGCATGTTTTTCCCATTTTGGTGTCTTTGAATTAGGGGTGCATTATATAATCGATGGCGTCTTACAATCGCTGTAAAATTCTGCGGTTGTGATGAATCATCACTGATTACTACTAGTTCGGGGTCGGTTGAGTTACAGTAGCCACTGCCTAACCACGTTTGAGTTTGAATAAAAATTTTGTCCCTAATTACCGTTTAAAATGTCGGCAAGAAGACTACATTAAGATGCTGCGTTAAACAGAAAAGTTATTGTGTATGCAGAAGAGCACGGAAACAGAATGTAATTTTGTCATAAGTGAAGTGAATATTCGTCGTTGGAGAATTAATTGATCATATTTCTTGCAAAGCGACAACCAAATGCTTAAGGGGGTCTAAGACCTTCCGTTGATATCTTCTAGTAAGATAAAAAAAGCACCGGCATCAAAAATTGCTGAATGTGTGTCAGCTGCTTGGAAAAAAATCTGACGAAAGATGGTGATAGTACATAAATAATATGCCTATTTTTAAACTCTTTTTATTTTGATTGTATGACTTTGTCTGTTATAATAAAGTTCACATGTTTTTATTTTTTATTATTGGTATATAAAAATAAGGCTGCGTTTTATAATCGAGGATATACGGTATATTATGTATTCAAATTTACACATACTTTGAAACATGTACCTCTATTTAAATGGAATTCAATCTGCTAATCAATTTATTTAATAGTATCTTTAAAACAAAGTTTTTATTAATTCTACAACCTTTGTGATTTAGGATGACACCCAACAGTTTTTGATAAAAAAAAAACCTATGAATGTGAGACGGCCACTGTAGCACAGCAGTAATGCTGTTAAATCACCTCCTACATTGTAAGGGTGTGATCAGTGTGCATTTGCCATTGTTGATTGCGCATGGTGCCTGACAGTGGCGAAGGGTAGAGGTCGGCTATTAAGATTCAACATAAATAATGCACACTAAACTTTGTCACTCATACTTATTTGTTTTCATTGAATTAAGAATACATAATACGGTGTTGGTTAGTTTTTTAAAATTCATTAAGCCCTGCCTAACCAAACCATAATTGATAAAAAATATTTTTCTATCCAATTTCAGATATTTTATAGATAAAAAAATATGTTTGACTATTATCTACTATGGCTTGAATGATGCAGAGTTTAATTTAGCTTAGTTCAATGAAAAGAAATACGTTTGACTGACAAAGTTTAGTGTGCACTATTTATGTCGGATCTTAACAGGCTACCTCCATCCTTCACCGCTGGTGCCTGAAGATGCACAAAAAGACAAATCGGGTCGCAAAAAAATACTCAAATTGAATAGTACAAAACTTAAATTAAATTCAAATTCCACCAAATACCCTCAGTCGGCAGTATTAATTTTCTAAAGCTAAAATATTGAAAAAACTAAGTGAATATCAATTATACCTTTAAAACTTTACAGTCGTTTTCTTGATTAGCAGTAATATCATCCAATATAGTGAGGCAATCAATTTTGGCACTAGGTTTCGTTCTATATAACTCTCTGTAAACAAGTTTCAACTTAAAGTAGAAAACCCACTGCTCCTTATGTCTTTGATACCACATTGATATACATCTTCGTTTAATCAGATCCTGTGGCGTTTCGTGGACCTCACATCTCAGCGGATACTTTCTTACAAACGGTTCATATGAGTAATATAGACTCCTGATTACAAGAGTTCGAAGACCGTACCGTTTAGCTAAGCATTCGGGTTTCAATCGTTCAGGTAGACAAATCAATCTTTTACAGTACCTTCTGTATAAATTATACCAAAATTTGGCATAAGACGTTACAAACAGAGTGCCTTTACATATCCCAGCAAATCTTCCCACCTCTTCCGGAAGAATGTAATCTGATACAAGAAACCAAATAACAATCGGATATTCGTTTCCAACGGTATCTTCTGATATATTACAAATATTTGAATCATGCAAGCGTAATTTCTTCACATTTCCACTTTTTGCTATCACAATATTTTTGGTTCCGTCTTCGTTTTCCGTTTCTATCAAATCAATATCATCATCAACATCATCATCCCAGTTCCAATCTACATCGTCAGTTTTCATAACTTCCTGCTTAATATTTCCACTTGCTTTCCTTGCGCGGCAGCTAATGAAATTTGAATTGGCGTAATCACTTAAAGACACATCTGAAAAATCAATTGAATTTTGCGTATGAATTAATACTATCTACTGTACAATAAAGTTTGTGGAAGAGCCAAATTTTTCAAAATCGTCCAATTTTCTTGTTATTGACTTAAGGGGGATCCTATATGCCAACAGAGAACCTAGCGAAAAAATACAAAGCTTGCAATTTGAGAATTTTTTTTGATAATTTACAGTTTCAACTGTATTAACAACTGTATTAAATATGTATCTGAAAACATTAAAAAGATTTTTTTTTTTTAAATTCAAAGATACGCTTACAATAAAAAAATGTGAATACGTTGCAGGGTTACATCTTATTATTACATTATATTTTAAGGTCATATTTATTATTAAAATTTAGTTTATTAAGTTTTCAATTTTTTGACGTTTAGATTTTGGACTATTTCATCGTTTTAATATTTATTTTAAAAAACATTGATTTTTATAAAAATATAAATGTGTATAACTTGAAATACTTTTTATTTATATATGAGAAAGAGCTTCAGTATAATCATCTGTCGGAGTTCAGCATTCTATATAATATTTACAAACATGTAACTCAAGATACGAGTTTATTATATTTACAAAAGTCTTTTATTGTGATACGAGTTTTATGTAATTGCTTAAATCTATTATGTTATTCAAAATTCAAATTCTGAATTCATTACATCAAACAACTCAAAACTGACATAGAAAATTTACGATTACATGGAAAAAATCTTTTTTAGAAAAAAAATACGCCACCCGAAGTAGGATGCTCGTAGCATAATTGGAAAAGCACCCTGGCGCGAATCCAGCGGTTACATGTTCAAGTCCCGTCGGGTGTTATATTTTTTTCTAAAAAAGATTTTTTCTAGTGGGTGCATGAGATGTTTTCAAATTAAGTATGTTCAAAATATGGTCAATGTACACTTCAATGTACTACATTGAGACGTAACAACAACCCAAAATTGAACACAATCTACCCAGAAATATGTAGACTGTGTGAGGTTTAGAAAATAATGATTTCCAGCCGATTTTTCAACTTTTTTTTCATTGACCACCATCATTTTCATTGAGTACCTACCTATAACCAAAACACTATTTATTATGAGGAAATGGTGATCAACACTAAACTTGTGCAATTGACTTTTTGGAAAATATGTTTGCCACTTCCTAATAATATGGTGTTACGTATATTAATCTGTAACTGTCAATAACTGGATAGTAGAGTGAAATTAAAGTATCTTTGTAACCTAAGCTGTGAATTATTTTAATGTAAGTATCTTACCCTGGTTGTATGATTTTTTGTTCTTTTTTTTAAATGGCATTATAATAACGTTGTACTATAATTTAGTTAATGCAAGTATTGTAATATTATGTTGCTTATATTTATAGTTAGTACGGTTTAGCTTATTATCTTATATTTATACATAACATAAAAGCCATATTATAAATAATTATTGGAAGACATTTACATTTGATAAATATGTAGGATTCATTATTATAGTTATTTAAATATTGTGAAATGAAAATAGTATAATAACAATATTATTGCTAACGATTATGAAATGTCAAAACGGCAAACGTCAGATGTAGAAAGTGTTTACATTTTCCATCAGTATTACCATACCATAGTGAAAGTGGTTACATTATCCCCTCGAGATTAAATTTACTGAAAATTCTCTGAATAAATGTTTTGTATTTATAAATAGTTATAGTAAGATGAAAATCCATTGACTAGCAGTAATTCGCAGACAAAAAATCATCATATTTATATTAAAATAGTCTTAAGGTCTAAAGTTTTTGACACGTCAGATCACAATTAAAACATTCTGTATTGTCTTGACGTGATAATTTTGAAATATTTTTGTTTTTATATGGCTGTAGATTTATATCAAATGTACAAATAATTTCCAACTGTAGGCGCGACGAAATTTTGGACTCGCTGCCATTCAGTGAGAGAATCTCGAGCCAGAAGCACGTCACTTTGCTGCGTGATGGCGACGGGTCAATTAATTCTAAAATCGTCTAAAGATGACTAAAAACGTTACCCATTTACTTTAAAAAGAAAACATGTCAATGAATATATTATTATTGTTACTAATAGAACAATATGTTGGATTTATATGACAAATAATATTTCGTTCGACAGGTGTCATTTGCACCCGCGACCCGCAGTCCGCGCATCGCCTAGCAACGATCTTTTTAGACCGTGCCTCAACTAATGCATGACCTTAAGAAGTATTTATGGAAGGAGACATCACATCAAATATAATGAAAGGAGTTTTACCTACCAATAAAACTCTTATTATTCATGTTGACTTTGAAGTCCTTGAGATAGGGTTTGCTCTTCCTTCTTCGCGTGAGGTGTTATTTTACTAGTTTAATTTCCTTTTTCTTGTCGTTGGTCATTCCTCCCTTTTTATTTACTGGTCATACCCGCGCGTCCCTTTTTTTATGTAGGAAGTTTGAGAGTCCTTTGTCTTCATCATGATATGGCTCAAGGAACCAGGTAGAAGTTACCTGGACTTCAAAGTCAACATGAATAATAAGAGTTTTATTGGTAGGTAAAACTCCTTTCATTATTCGAATTTGACTTTGAAGTCCTTGAGATATCTGTTTGTTATCACCTAGTGTTGGGTATGCCAAATTCCTGTATGTCACAATGATTCATTGTCGAGGTATAGACCATCGTGACGTTCAATATATAGGGTTGAATAGAGAAGTTGATTGGTTCTTTTCCCCTTGTGATGGTGGTATGTCCATCGTTCTCTGGTAGTTGTCATGAAATGTCGACTCACTACGCCAGTTACCTCTCTTTAAGATATCATCTATTGGGTATATTTACAGTTTAAGGAAGCCACCACTGAGCGGACATTGCCTGATGGTTCTTGTACCCCTGCTTCCAACAGTACTGACCTTATCCAATTCCCTATAGCTGTCCTGGTGGCTGGTTTTGGTGGTCCTCTTGAAGATATAAATAATTCCGAAATTTCCCTACCTTCCTCTCTCCTTGGGTTTGACATGCAGACGAGTTTCCGTAACCAGAATACTGGGTCGATGTTCTGACACGTGGAAGCGCTTAGCTTCCATTCCGATTGACGATGCTTGGCCGTATCTGTCTTTGCGCCAAACCTTGACCATACAATTATGTGGTCACCTTTATCCACTAATTCATTGTCTACTATTACTGAGTAGTGTGAGGTCATGAACCCTTCGTCCCTATGCGAGAAGCAGCCGAGTAGCTGTCCTGCGAGACGCTTTGTATAGGTTGTACTCCACCGGTGTTGATTTCCTAAGATGATCTAGGTACCATTCGTCTGGATCCCAAACCGGTGATTTGACGGGTTTGGTTTTATGTACCGAAATAATTGCCTTTAACATATCGTCTCTGTTCTGGCAGAACACACTAACTGGAGAATACTAGTTTTGAGTAATTTGACTTTGAAGTTGTTAAAATGTTTGAAATGGGTAAAAAGGATAACTTTAAAATAAAGAATGTTTATTTATTAAGAAGGTTTCCAGACGGTAAAATTTTAAATAAGGTACATTTTGGTATAACTAACTCAATATGTAATTTTTTCGAATAAGTGTCTTCTGCCAGAACAGTGACGATATTGTGTTGTACTACCACGTTGATGATGATATCTCCAATGATCATCGGTTTTCAAAATGTGGCTATGGCTGACTTATTCACCAGGATGGTGTTGTACGACAAACCCTCCGTGTTGTGCAAGTAGCCTACGTATCTGACTAATTCCATTGGTTGAGGGCTTTTATGATCCATTAGGTTCGTGTTACACCATGTCATTGTCTTCCATTTGTTCCAAACTGGTTTGTAAGTTTTTAGAGTCGAAGGCCGCTATCTGGAAATAAGGAGTGCCCTTTCTTCCACGATTCAATTTGATGTTATTTCACCCCATCCGAAATTATCCATAGTTAAAGGGACAGGTCCTGGGTCCTTGGAGGTGGACAGTTGGTCTCCGTACCTACTAGTATCGTATGTAGGTGAGGTATTGTATAAGGAGGTACTATCCCCCTTTTTCGTAAGTCCACTCCCCAAAAGCATTGTTTCCAGCTCGGTGCCACTAGTAAGTACTTCCCTTTTGCTGAGTTCAGGTGCGCTAGGACTCGTGGAAGTAAGTTTGGTGGGGGAAATATCCACGCCAGTCTGAAGTCCTATACTCGGCTGAAGGCGTCGTGAAACAGCGCGCCACTGTCTGTAACGTCTAGTGAGACGTATGTTGCAATGACATGTGCTGCTTCGCTTGCGAATAAATCCACATCGGGAACTCCCCATCTTTGAAACAGGGTGGTGGTTGCGGTGTTGATGAGGTGCTATTCGGGAATGAGTTGTCTGCGGGAGAGATGATCTGCCACGCAGTTGTAATTTCTGCAAAGATATTGTGCAGTAAACATGATGTTGGCTCGACTGGTAAATACTAGTATCTGTCGGCATAGGTTTAGGAGGGTGACAGATTTTATGCCGCCCTCGTTGTTGATGTATGCCACCACTGTTTTGTTGTCTGTCTGCAGAAGCAGATCTGATCCTATGATTGCTTGTACCCGAGATTGAATTGCATACATTTCCTTCCTGTTGGAATGCCATGCCATGCTAACTGGTCTTGTTTCCACGTACCTGATAGGTGGTGTTCATTCAGTTAGGCTCCCCAGCCTGTGTCGGCTGCGTCTGTCGTCAGGAAGTGATTGAATGTCGTTCTGTGTGTCAACTCAGGATCCTATCACCTGGAGCCACCACTTGGGATTGTCACCTATTGGCGAGAATGGGACCTCGACAATATTGATGACTGGAGCTTTGTAGCCGTCGGCAATGCAACCTTCCTCGTGGAGGTAGGATGCGAAGTTAAGTCGCTCCAGAAGGGATTGAACATGTGCCTGTCTGAGGGACCAACTGCCTTTTTTTACCTGCGTTGTGTCAACTCTGAGTATCCTGTCGCCTAGAGCCACCACATGATGTCCTGTTGGGCCTGTGGTGGGATTGTCATCAATTGGCGAGGATGGGGCCTCGGCCATATTGCTGACTGGAGCATTGTAGCCGTCGGCAATGCAACCTTCCTCGCGGAGATAGGATGTGAAGTTGAGTCGCCCCAGAAGGGATTGGATATGTGCCTGTCTAAGGGAACAACTGTCTTTTTGTACCTGCGTTAGCAGATGGTGACGGAGTGCTACACAATTATCCGGCGACAGAAACCTCTGCTTGTTGTGTGTGTCCCACGTGATGTCCAGGAACCCTCATTGTTGGCTTGGGATCATACAGGATCTTTTTATATTTATTAACCACCCTAAAGACTGTATGAAGGTTATCCTGTATTCCACCTGAACCGAGATCCTAAATTGTTTTGGAATTACGTAAAATCGTTAAGAAGAGATGGTGGGTTTACTGATAGGATGAGTTGGAAGGGCGAAGAGGTGACCGGACATGGAGTGGCAGAAGCATTTGCTGGTCATTTCAAGTCTGTCTACGCAAGTAGTATTCCAAATCTGGATGTTGCCTCAACGTCAGGAAAACCGTCATGTGGTGCCCAATCCGTCGATATTTTTTCAATTAATGAGGGCGATGTACTTCAGTTTATTAAAAAACTGAAGAATACTCGCTCTTTAGGACCTGATTATGTTCCTACATTTTTTTTAAAGGGTTGTATTGACTTCGTTAAAGGCCCGCTTTCATATATATTTAATCTCGCAATGGAGACAGGTATCTTCCCGGAAACGTGGAAGATGTCGAAGGTTACTCCAATCCATAAGAGTGGTACAGAGTCATCAGTGGAGAATTACAGGCCGGTAGCTGTTCTCTCTGCACCAGCAAAAGTTCTTGAGATGATCATGCACAACATGATTTATCCAAAAATTGAGTCATTCATAATAAATGAGCAGCATGGATTTAGAGCAGGCCGATCAACGGAAACTAACCTGATGGTATTTACCGATTATGTGTCATCGGCACTGGATAGAGGCCACCAGGTTGACTGTTCTTACAATGACTTCTCGAAAGCATTTGACAAGGTCGATCATGACATCCTGATGGAAAAACTCCAACTTATTGGATTGTCGGATCGATTTTTGAAACTATTCGGGAGTTATTTTAGGAACCGTCAACAATACGTATCGTACGGCCTTTATCAGTCACAGACCTTTTACACATTTTCTGGTGTCCCCCAGGGCTCAAACTTAGGGCCGTTGCTGTTCACGATTTTTATAAATGACATAGCATTGGTAATAAAAAATGCTATGTTTTTGTTGTTCGCTGATGACTTGAAACTCTTTTTGGAAGTTGTCACCTTGGACGATTGTCGTCAGCTCCAACTTGATATAGATAATGTATTAAATTGGGGCAGGCGTAACAAACTAGAATTCAATATTGATAAATGCAATCTTTTATCGTTTACCAGAGCCTCAAAAGTGTTGTTTTTCCAATACTCGATGCATGGCAGAGTTCTGTCACGAATATCATCTGTAAGGGATCTTGGCATTACGTTTGAGAGTAAACTGACATTTATTAGCCATATAGTTACCATTTGTAACAAAGCGCTTAAAATGTTGGGCTTCGTCATGCGTACTTCCCGGGTCTTTTCAGATGTTACGGTATTAAAACTTTTATTTAATTCTTTAGTTCGAAGCAGACTTGAGAGTGGGTCTATTTTTTGGGCACCGCACCAGTTGAAGTATGGCCTTATGGTGGAGAGGGTACAGAAGAAATTCTTGAGACTCCTTTACTTGAGGTTGTATGGATACTATCCGTGGCTTTATCCAACTGACTTTCTCTTAGGCATGCTTACATACTGCAGTCTGCAATTTAGAAGAAATCTTTATTTAGCTACGTATTTTTTTCGACTTATACAAGGTATAAATGAGAACTCTGCCATTCTGGGCAGTGTTGACCTGTGTGTCCCTGATAACTATCTTAGAAATAGAGACCACCAGTTGTTTATTCTCCCAAGGTACAGAACCAACCTGCCACTGGTAATGCCAATTGGGAGAGTGATAACTATGTTCAACGAAATTGCTTCGGGTGTTGATATATTCCACCTACGTGAGAATGAGTTTAGGTGGATGTTGTTTTATAAAATCTTAAAATAGGGTCTGCTTAACTCATCCGGTGTACTTCCTTGTACCTATCTAATTCATCTACTGATATATCTCTTTTTTTATGTAATACTGTTATATTTATATATCTTTCTTTCTAAATGTCATGTTGTGAACGTCTTAAACTTATAATTTGTAATGTCCACAATATGTTAAAAAAAATAAATGAATTGAATTGAATTAAAGAAGTCGTCTAGGTAAGTGAATATTCTCAGCCATTCTTTTGTAGGCGTTCGGCGACCCAATTGGTCAGGATGCAAACATAATCGGAGCGGCTGACAGCACGAACGGGAGACACGTGAATAGTAGGAGCTCCCCTCGGTAGGCTAGTCGAACGAATCGATGATGTTGAGAAGCCATACTAGGTATGCCTGGCTTAGATCTATTATTACTAGACAGTCTTCTTTTCGTAAGACGGCTGGAACATCGTAATGGTGAATTAGTTTGAATGGTTTTGGCTGTAGGAACTGACATGCCCATGGAATTCCCGTCTTAAATGGGAAGTCTAAAATAAGGTTTTGTAGGCCTAAAAAGCGGCTCTTGACCTCCTAAGTCAATTAGCGGAGCAGAAAAACCTATGATCGTATCACTTGGTTATTTAGCGGGATTTTCCTGGTGTGATAGGGATGAACGGAAGCAAATAATTAAATATTAAGTATTAGGAATAGTAAAATTGTAACTTACCAGTATGCGATTTAATAATATGTAAGATTAGACTAAGAATGTACCGTATAAGTCGGTGTACAAAAAAAAACAGCTAGAAACGATTTTTAAATCTATCATAATTTCGCGAGATCGTAATTTTCTTGGTATCTGCAAACGCAATCCCTTCTGGATGCAGATCACCTATCTTTTGACACCTCAACGAACTGATTCCGAGAAGGTTCATTTTTTTCGTAATGTTCGTTTGACAGGTGCGAGGGTGGGGTGTGAAATTTTCAAAAGAATTTAAATGAACATTTTCCGGAATTTATTTTTGGAATCAAGTACACCCACTTATATGAAGGAAAACAAAAAAAAACTACAGCCTTTGGAAATGTTGGTCGCCAAATAAAGTGGAGAAAACGGCTCAGCATTTTGTAAACACATGGGCCTTTAATGGTAATTTTGGAAATCGACCAATCACAACTTTGCAATGGCCGCTGCGGACCAAGAGACTGCCTATTTCTTTTAAATAAAACAGTTATAAATTACCACTCGAACTGACACTACGTTGTTGTCTCCAAGATAAAAAAAAATAAAACAAAAAACATCGCGACTATTTGCACACCCGCCACGTAAACAAACAAGCGCCTGCTGTCACATTGACAGTTCATAATTTAATTACTTTCCGTTATAAACAATCATGTTGATTATTTAAATATAAATTACTATAAGCGTTAATTGATAATATTAGTATTAACGTAAATAAATAATAAGATTATAAAGTCAACCTATCGCGGATAAACATAGTTTCAAATTTAATAAATATTAAAATACGCTGACGAGTAAACAATATAATATTAACCAGTGGTTTCCAACTTTGTTCGATATTCTGAAGGAGTTAATTTTATTGTGGATAAACAAAGTTTCAAATTTAACAAATAATATTAAAATACGTTGATAAGCAAACAGTACACTAAACGAGAGGTACTCCAATTGGGACCCTAAATATAATTGCCAATATTAACGAAGTTTAATTTAAATAAAATTAACTTTACCGTTTGAAGTTAGAAATGAACTATAATTAATAAGCCAGGGGTTCACTGAAAGTGGCCCTAACCTTTTGTGGTTTTTGACTATCAAAATAATTGAGAAAACAATGTTAAGGTGTACTTGTGTTCTGAATAAACAATAACTCGAAAAGTTCTGAGCGTTTTATTACTGAAAATAAAATAAAACTCTGTTACACACCCGGATACAGTGACGTCCCGTGGGGGTAGGCAGATTGAGCGTCGTTTGGGGGTGGCAGTTACTCGATGGGCGGCAGATCGAGGAGAATCTTTTGGTTTATATAGAAATAGCTACCTAAACTGAGTACTTAATAACGAAAATATATTTTCTTTAAAAAATTCAGTTCACTGGTTGGAAACAAACTGTATTAATTAACATAAAAAGGTTTAACAAGACTGTAATTTTTGTCGGGTTCGCGATGTCTAGTTTACTTCCGTTGCCCTTCGACGTATTTGATGACCAGAAACGACACCAGCACGGACGAGACATAATTTTGTATACAAAATGGAGCAGCATTATGGCACTGCCCAGCGGCGGCATTTTGTCTAGGAACGTCACTGCTCGGATATACCTAATAAACGAGAACGACTAGAAATAACAAGTTACTAAAAAAAAAATAAGAGTGACCTCTGCTGATTGTTGCGTTTGAAATTCTTTCCTTAAAAGAGGACTTACCAATGGTGTTGTCCGCACAAAAGGTATGCGGGCTACGGCTATTATTTTTACCAATGTTGGGGGGGGGGGTACACTACGCCATCCAGACTCCCCGAAAGTCTCTTAGGTGGCCCCCAATGTTGTTGGTCGTCCATAAGCGGTCACCTCCGCTTAGAGTACGGATCCCTGGTGGAGCCCGTACCTCCAATAGAGAACTCCCTTCCCACGTCGCCCCTTGGGAGTACCCCGGCCATAATGTGAGTTCGAGGGCCTTCCGAGACTCTGAGCTCGGAGGAATCCTTGATAGTGCCTCCCGAGTGAAGGTACACTGAGGACGAAATCTCCTGGCGCCGAGCTTGTATAATCTTGGCGCGCTTCACGGTAAGGATCTGAGTCATGTCCTCGCAAATTTTATTATGCGTTGTCCCCAAAACTCTCTTCGATTTTTTGGTACAAGCCCATCGCTGTTATTATGTTTTGAGGATTGGTTGCCCAATCTAATAACCCTTGCATACCCTTCCAGAAGCTGTCCCGTTGGAAAACATCGCATTCTGGAGGGCCGCGATGGTCCTCTCCGTCAGATGGTTAGCTAATGACGAGGAGTGGTCGTACCGACGCAACTCGTCATTTAGACCTAACTCTACGACCGTAGGGGGCGCCAAGAATTGTTTTTGGGCGTTGTGCCACTCCTTGCTGGTCCCCCTGCTGAAATAAGGTACGTAACGAGGACACCTCAAACATCAGCATCTTAATCGTCGCTCGTACGTTGAACTTTTCATCCTGTAGCAGTTCTGCTTCGACGTCTGGTGTCCATTGCATTTAGAATATCCTCATGGTTATGCAGATGTTGCGCCATAATCACTGATCACTTAACGTTCGTCCAAGATAATTTTTTGGATAGTTAGTAATGAAATGTCAGACGCTACATCTAAACAATAAGAAAGTGAAATCCAGAATGAAGACAAAGGAGTCCCAAACTCCCTACATAAAAAAGGAACGCGCGGGTATGACCAGTAAATAAAAAGGGAGGAATGACCAACGACAAGAAAAGGGAAATTAAATTAGTAGAATAACACCTCACGCGATGAAGGAAGAGCAAACTTAACCCTATCTCAAGGACTTCAAAGTCAAATTCAGATACAGAAAAATATTGCCATTATAAGGTTTTATTTGCCAATCTTAGCAGCATTTTCTAAAGATACTTGTGAGATTATAGCAATATGAACGCTTTCAAAGTAAAATAGTTGATTTTTAAGAGGTTTAAAATTTTATTTTCCAACACCCTATGGTATTACCATCATTATCTATTTCACAAGTATATTAGTCTATGGCCAATGCAGTGCTGCCATGTCTACTGAAATTTCAGTAGATTCACTGAAATTTTGGTCAGGAAAAGAAAAAATTATGATATTTGTGATGAATAAAAGTCACTTTTTACATGATTTTTTAAATGACACTTGTAAGATTATGTCAATATACACGCTTTCACCAAACACAATCGTTGAATTTCATACATTTTTCAAGATCAAAAAATCTACTGAATTTTGAACATTTTAGTTGGAAACACTGGGCCAATGTTGTTCAGTGTTGCCAACCGTACTATAGTTATAGTATTTGTACTATAATTTTCGTCTGCGTACTATTTACGATATAAAACGTGTATAGTACGCCCAAAATACTATAATTTTGAGAAATCGGAAAAAAGTTGCCAATAGAAGAAAAACAATGCCAAAATAATCCGTGAGAAGCAAAAAAAAATCCTCATGTCTAAAAAAGGTGACGTTAATTACTTAACACAGCGATTTCCAAACTGGAGTCGCGGAGTGTTGCAAAGGGAGGCGCGAAAAGTTTAACACAATTAATGTAGCCACAGGTTTGCAGTTTTCAAATGCATAGTTTATAAAACGGCCGCTAGTTATAAAATACACAAAAAACAGTCCTATAAAACGTTGTTTGCAAACCTTTTTGCAAATATGGAGACTAATTTTATAATCCCTCACTTCTATACTATTGTGAAGCGCAATGGCTATCTTGTAAAAAAAGGGTCAAATTAATCATAATGTTGAAATTTGAGGCAAATTTGTTTAGGAACGATAATTTTGTTGTTAAACTTGTCTATTTGGTTGAAATTTTTAAAAAAAATGAGTGAATAAATCAATCCAAGGACCACTAATGCATTTACTGATTTAAAATGCCGAAATGAAGTCATTCATAGAAAATTGGAGCTTAGGAAATCAAAATGACAAAAAAAAGTTCGCCATTTCTCCACTTTTAAATGATTTCTACGCCAGATAGGTATATTGAAGCAAACAAAAATCTGTTTACTGAGTTCTTGGTTAGTTTGCTAATGTACTTTTCACATTATTCTATTAATAGCAAAAAAAAGTCGCCTTGGTGGTATATGTGGTTGAAAAATCCTGACCCGGGGGTCCGCTTCAGCATGTGGGATCCATGATAAAATCCATTTGTCAATGAACGAAGATGAATTTGGATTGACTACTATTGAAAATTAATGTAATATAAGTAGTAAAACCTTGTTTATTTTTTTTTCATTTTTGTATTCTTAAGTAGATACATTGTTGACTATTTAAAAAAGTGTCTGTATTATTTAATGAAATAAGGGGGGAGGGGGGGAAGCGCCTAGATTAGTTTTTTTTTAAAAAGAGGCGTAGTAACATATAGTTTGGAAACCACTGACTTAACATCTGAATTTTGTCTAAAAAAAATAAAAAAAACAAGACGTTAATTACCCCACGTTTAATTTTTTGAAAAATGCAGAAAATTATTGGTCACTCAACGCGTACTATATTTTTTGCCGAAATACTATAATTTTGAAGGCACTGTACTATAATTCCACTTTCAAAATATGGCAACACTGATGCTATGTTTTGTTTTGGCTAGGCATGGGCCAGGCTGTTTGTTGACTCGAGACTGCATTTTATAATGTCTGTAATTTGAAATTCTTTAATATATTTTTCTAATGATAAAATATCGTGTTCGAAATGAATTCAACAGACGGGATAGAGTGGGATCAGCTTTTGGATGCGCTGTCGCTTAAAGATCACGATGGAAGTGAATACGAATTCGGTGAAGAATATGACGCTGTTATTAACCTATATAAAGACAGTGGGCTCAGGTAAAATGAATAATTTCTCTACTTTTTTGCTCTACGATTTGATTTTGAAATAAAAAAAAACTAAAAATTAGTATCGTTGGGTCTTTTTACTGGTTCTCCGCCACCGCTCGCTGTCATCTGTCAGTGAGCGCAGTGTTGCCAACTGAACTATAACTATAGTACATTTTGGTTCGCGTACTATTCGAAAAGTTACATTTTCGTCCGCGTACTATTAAAAAAGTATAGTACGTCAAAAATACCACAATTTTGAAAAATTTTATTAATTGAATTCGCCGGTTTGGTTAGGGGTTCATATGTTGCGATGTTTAAAGTTTCGTAAAATGTTCTTCAATCACAGCAAATCGTAATAACGTGAAGCGAGGGACGAAGTAAGTATAATCTAGGTGTATAATATAAATACATAATATAAGATCTCAGTGTGCGATATTAGTTTATGGACGTGGTTTTGCGTTGTATACCTACTCTAAAAAACTAACGTGACAGTTAATGACGACGGCCAGTGTTAGCATTTTTCGGTCGTAAGAGGTGTTATAATAAAGCAGGGCATCGGAATTTCTCGAATTCTCCGTTATGTTTATGTGACAAACAAAAAACTTTCATTTTCTACACGTCCTATAATTTTTGCCGAAATACTATAATGGCTTGGACCGGGTACTATAATTCGATGACAAAAAGATAGCTAAAATCCAAAATGGCGACTGACAGATTACGATGACGGAGAACCAGTAAAAAGCACCGTATCTTTTTATTATTTAATGTTGCATATTTTGACACTTTTCATGCATATTTCAAGCTTTTTATGTTTCATATAATCCGGTCTCTACTCATTAGTATGGAACAGCCGATGAGGTTTTATATCACTAATACGCATAGGCATCAGTGCACAGAAAATTCAAACCTTGTAGTGGACACATCGTACACTCGATGAAGCCTTATTTCTGTGTTACAGGAAGATATTCTTGCAATGGATGTTTGATCTGAAAGTACAACAGGCGAGGGACAGCACAATTAGCAGTAAATCAGTGTCCGTCGCTCTGAGCTACCGTGAGAAAGGAAATGACTTATTCAAGATTGGGAACTATGCGGAGAGTCTGCATTGCTACAATTTCAGCATCAATGTGACTCCGAAAACCCATGAGAATTATTCCATAGCCCTTTCCAATCGATCAGCAGTTCTATTATACATGCAGAAATATAAAGTAAGATTACATGATTTCTTATTTCGAGTGCTTAAAGTCAGACAACGTTATCTACAAAAAAAGTTTTGAGATAACGTTATTTCACATTTACGGCTACATGATAGTCAAACAACGTTATGTCGATCTTTTCTAATTTCTTATTAAATCGTCATTAAAGTTTAACGCTAACTACATAAGTTACCCTTGTTTTCATATTTTTTTAAAACTATCCCTATAAATTTTAACATCATCATAAGCAAGATAAATGTACAATACACAATAAATTATAATATATTAACATTAGGTTTTAAATAAACATTTCCCTTGTTGAGTTACAAGAATCTAAAATAACGATTTTTGGCTCTCTTGTAAAGTTGCACTTTTGTAGATAGTGTTGTTTGACACTAAACCCTCGATTGTAGAGTGCACGTTAGCAGGACGTTAACAATGTGTAGTTACACTACTTAGAATATACACACGTTATGTTTACCACATTGGAGTTGTACGAATCATCAAATTTTAGACGTATATCTCGTTATATTAGTCTACTGATGTTTCTCTTTGCAAGCTATTGTCGAAGCGTTTTCTAAGGAATTGCGTTTAATTTTTCTATTTTAATACCAGACTCCGCCACCAATTTTCATACATTTTAAACGTTTCACTTACATTAGAAGTATAATCCAAAGATTCCATTGAAATGGTGGTGATGTCACTGTTTGTTCGCGTTATGCTTAATTTAAACAAACCGATTCGCAAATATTTATAGCATAAAATTATTGTATTTTGTGATTGATAAATACTTGTACTTAATTAAATAATTTCGTAACCAGTTTTAGCGGTAATCAATTTAATACCTTATTACTATGCATTAAGACGTATACAGATATGTTTTTAAATGCCTTTGGAAGTTTTTAAAAATATATTTGAAGCTACGAAAAGCTCTTGACATTGGTTTCTCGATGAAATTTTCAATTTGGGGAGTATATTGAGAATGTTTTTTGCAAGCAATAGTTGAAAAAATATATCTTAGGTTGCTGTTCAAAAGGGTAAATTAACCCTGATCGAGGTGAATCAACCATGTAATCCGGTATGACCAACAATGCGGTTTTCATAAGATATTTCAATCAAGAATGTTTATATCATAATATTTCAGTTAACATAAACCTATATGTTTTTACTTGATAGAGTAGATGGTTGAATTAAAATTGACATTTGTAATATTTACGTGAACAAAATTCATTAGAACCGTTTGCAATCTCGGCACATATTAGAAGTTTTACATACTTCTTGTGCACAATTTTTTTTAGTTTACTTTGAAGAGGGGGCCGCTTAAAGGTTTGAGATAGTCAAAATAATACTTTGATCTAAGGATTTTGGATATCACTACTGTATCCAATAATAAATACTTTGTTGCAGGAGTGTCTTCAAGATATTGACTTATCTTTAGCTAGCGGATATCCCGATAAGTATTGGCATAAAATATACCTCCGTCAGGCGGAGTGCTACTATCACTTGGGAGATAGCAGCCAGGTTCAATTGTCTTGCGAGAGGGCTATAGAATATCTTCATAAATATTCGCAACTCTCCAAAAAGAGTATAGGTAATTATCTACGTTTTATACATTATTATCTACTCAACGATTTCCGAAGTGGGGGCAATTGCCCCACTGACCGGCGCTAGAAGGTTTGAGAAGAGGGTGATAGGTGGAGCTAGGCTGCTCAAAAGCAGCAAAGAATAAAAAGCTATACAAGATTTCGATGTTCTGATGCACTTGCGGCGGTAACCAGACAAAACGGAACATGATATAACAGAACAGAACATGAAGAAACAGAACATGAAACAACACAACAGTGACAAAATAGAATAGCCAGGGGAAGAATAAAATATTCAATTTTGTCATATCTATTAATTAAATCCTTATAAAACTTAAGTTTATTAACAAAATATATATAAATATTTAATATACGAGGGTGGGTCAATAATTCCTTAGAAAAAAGCATTAAAACAGTTTTTATTTTTGTATTTTTTTTTTATTTCTCAACATAATCTCCTTGGAGCTCAATACACTTGGTTAGACGTTTCTCAATTTTTTTTAAACCGTCAGAAAAATAAGTTTTCGGAAGGTCCTCAAAATAAGCATTTGTCCGATCGATGACTTCTTCATTTGAAAAAAAACGTTGTCCACTTAGCCATTTTTTTAAGTTTGGGAAAAGGAAAAAGTCACTGGGGGCTAAATCTGGCGAATACGGTGGGTGGTCGACCAATTCGAACTTCAATTCTTCAATTTTAGCCATTGATCGTAAACATGTGTGAACACGGGCATTGTCCTGATGAAAGAGGATTTTTTTCCTGTTTAAATGAGGCCGTTTTTCTTCAATTTCGTTTTTTAGCTGGTCCAATAAAGATGCATAATAATCCCCTGTTATAGTTTTTCCTTTTTCCAAATAGTCAACGAAAATAATTCCACGTGCATCCCAAAATACAGTAGCCATAACCTTACCAGCTGATTTTACGGTTTTCGCCTTCTTTGGACATGGTTCGCCTTTCGCAATCCACTGCTTTGACTGTTCTTTCGTCTCGGGAGTATAGTGGTGTATCCATGTTTCATCTACAGTCACAAAGCGACGAAAAAATTCATCCGGATTGCGTTGCATGAGCGACAACAGGGCTTTAGAGGCCACCACCCTATTGCGTTTATTGTCGACTGTGAGCAAACGCGGCACCCATCTTGCAGAAACTTTTTTCATGCCCAATTTGTCATGTAAAATAGAAATGACGCTACCTTTTGAGATCCCTGTAACCTCAATTATCTCACTCAACTTTAATCTTCGGTCACTTAACACCATATCGTGGATTTTATTGATCATTTCTGGTGTAGTCACCTCTACAGGACGTCCTGAGCGTGGTTCATCCTTTGTTGATGTACGACCACGTTTAAATTCATTTAACCAGTTATAAATAGTTGCAAGTGAAGGAGCAGATATGCCGTGAACTAAATCCAACTCATTTTTTATTTCCTTTGCTGTTAACCCTTTTATATTAAAATGTTTAATAACAGCTCTAAACTCAATTTTCTCCATTTTTGTAAACAAGCAAATTTTTTTTTTAAATGTACGAGAAACACACAACAACCCGACCAATCTGATTGAAACTTCGCAGCATACTGAATCGGTAGTGCCGCTGCATGAAAACAAACCGCTTACAGTACTAGTCGCGCCACCTGTCGGCTTTTCTAAGGACTTATTGACCCACCCTCGTATTATACTATAATCACTGCATGTTGGCCATTCAGCATAAAAACCACAATTTATCTGCTACATTTTGATAATCGTGCACAACTTAGTTGAACAGAATTAGTAAACTCATTATTTCGTTGTACCTAGTCACCCAAGCATTTTGAACATATTAGATTGATTAAGACGAGATATACCTACCTAGCTTGCCCGCAACACCGAATTGAATCCTGTTTAATTGAGGCATTCCAGCAATTAGGAATGCAGAAATTATATAATTTAATTTTTTTATGGTGTATTGAAAACCTGTGTTATTAAAAATCCATACAACATAATATTATAGAGATACATAATATGTCATATTATGACAATTTCAATATTAAATGTTATATTTTTCCTGAAAGGTCGTAATTCTATTTATCGCTGTTCTGTTTATTCATGGAACCGTTTGCAGCTGATTTTGTTTATAAATCTAATAGAATTTCCAAAGATTCAAAGAACCAGTAATGTGTCGGCTTATAAAGTCATGGGTCTCGGGTTTGAATCCCAGGTCTGGCAAATTCACATATTGTTTTTTCAATGTTTGGACCTAGCGCATGGACCTAATAGGTTGAGCAAGTGGCTAACATTTACTTCTCGTAAAAACAAAAAAATTGTAAAGAAACCTCTTAGTGAGGCGGCCCAGATCTACATAGGATGGTAGAGGTAATTAAAAAAAAAAATGTGTTAAATAGCTACCAATTTCTCACTTTTCTGTATGACCGTATCGATGATATATTTTCAGCGGACATTCATATGAATATCACTGCGACCTCTGAGAAAGTAATGGAGTCAAATGATTTAAATGTCCTGGAAAGTGCCTTTACCGTAGATCAACTACCTAAATTTGATTCCAAAAATGAAGTACTAGAAGGGGCATCTCCATCATTAGATCTAAGGTATTGATTTAGGACAATTTTTCATTTTGTTTTTTAATGAAGAGTAAATCATACTGACAACTATGCCACCTAAAAGACCACATAAGGAAATACCGACAGGACAATTATTGAGTTTTAGCAAGACTCCAACTGAAGTGTTCAAACTTCTCGGAAAAAAAACCAGGAGACATTGAGAAATATCCCTTATTCTCAAGCTGAATTTAGTAACAGATTCAGCTCATTAAAGTTATAGTTGCCCGTATTTTATGAGATTAGTGGTGTGCACCATTTTTCAACCCATGGCCACTTTATCAAAAGAAAATATAAAGTGCCACTCGGAGGTGTTCGACTTCTTACTGACATCGAAAAAAATACAATATTTTCACCTGGCTTTATTGACAGATTAGTATAAACGTTTTTAAAATCGTGATTACAACAAGCACCAACTAGATTTTGTTGATGCTATTTGACACATCACCCGATCTTAGATTGAGTTGGAACGTGGAGGACTTATTGCAGTAATTCCAAAATCCAGACTCAGACTATATATATTTATTGCCTCGCTTTTTCGATTGTAAACATTGCATGTGCAATGAATGCATGGCACAGTGCAAAACAATGCGTAATATTATGTATGATATTTTTGATTTTGTCAATCAGAATAATTTTCGTAAAAAAAGTCGCAACTCTTGCTAGGATATTGGTAAAATTTATAATAATCAATGGGTTTAAAATGTAAGAATATTTTTGAAAATGGTGAAGTTCCTGTATTCACATGTCTGATGACACAATATACTACAGAAAATATTATTGTTGATATATTTTATAATTTATTTGTGATTAATCAAAATGAATGTTTTAACAGTAAATTGTTTGCGTAACCTTACAGATATTCAAAAGAATTTGGCCGCCATGTCGTAACAAATAAGGATGTGAAGCGAGGGGATGTGCTCTTTGTGGAAAAACCTTTTGCATTTGTAGCTCTCCCTGGGCCCGTAGGCAAATTTTATTTCTGCTGCGAAAATTGTCTGCTTCTCATTACATACCCTATACCGTGAGTATTTCTTTATAGGTATGTAGTCATAAATCTTGTGTACTTACATATATTATTCAGCTTGAATAAAAAATAATTTAATTAGTATTTTTTTACTCATCGATCACCGTTGAGTTTGAAATAACACTACAATTTTTTAACCTGCTCCGTCCAAAATTGTTACGATACTTAATAATCAAGGTAGATATTTATTATTAATTTGTATGTATATTTCTTGCAGTTGTTCCGTTTGCATATACAGCCAATACTGTTCAGAGGCATGCAGAATTGAAGGGTGGGACAAATTTCACCGATGGGAATGCGCCGGCTCAACTCTGATGCTATGGCCTAAAATCGGAATTGCACATCTCTCTATAAGGTAAAACTTTTATTTAAACGGTATCGACTCAAATCTGTCTGATCTGATTTAAGAATAGAAAAATTGTATTCAAATTAATGTCCTTAAGGGGGGACATGCTCAGCGTAGATCAAAATGGAGCTTTTGTTCTATTTTCAAAGCATGATCCTGGACATTCCTTAAACGTTGTAGATAATCTATTTATATAATTTTGAAGCCTTATTATCCTTTATATTTATTTTAAACATTTGATGACTGCATAAAGTATTTTTATTACATATTCTTTTAAACCTCTCGCTCTAATGTTTTAGAATATAGTCATATTTCAGTACATAAATGTGCAGAGGTGTTAAGGATTTTTTACGTTTATTAATTTTTAAACGCATTTATAAAACCATCAGTATAATTTATATCGACATTATTATAGTGAAATATTTACGATAAAAAATTATATTGATAATCTCTGTGATCCCAAATTTGACAAGAATTAGGCATTTTATTATTCAAAAAATGGGCAAGATTAACCCATTTGATGATAATTCTAAAGATACTCATTATAAGCTATGTCTTTGACCATTCAAGTGTGATAAACATCCTACAAATAATGATTGCTTTATAATAGTTATTGACCTAAGAATAAGGTAGTGTTTTTTTGAAATACGCCATTTCTTTTGGCATTCCCCAGTGGTTAAGCTACAACATACGGCCGTAGCCATAAATTGACAAACTATAATTGAAGTAGGGTGTAAAATGATGTTAACGCGCGTGTTTGAACATGTACCGTTTAAAAAAAAAAAAAAAAAATTTGGTTGCTATGTTATTATTAAATTACTATTAAATTTATCCATAGCAATCATAATCAATTAGTTTTAGATAATGTTGATCTTTAGTTAAATTCCCAGTGAGATACGCATCATTTATAATAAATATTGTTATTAAAAAAAATTATGGTACGGTGAAACCCCGATTCTACGGTTTTCATCGGACCCTGAAAAAACCGATAAATGTGGGAAACGATAAATGCGGGATATATAATTATTTTTTTAAAAAAAAAACTCGTTTTTCTCCTAGATTTTTTTCGACGTCTTGAATTATTTTCAGTTTCTCAGCTCGAGTTCTAGTTTTCTTCATGGGGGGTATTTTAGTTGCGATAAAAATTTGTGATACGAGATGCGAGGCAAGCCTGAGCGCCGACCAACCTGTGCAAACAAAGCGACGCGATTGAAAGGTCTGTATTGTATCATAAACAATTCTACGAAAGCGAAATGAAAAATATTCAACAAAAACGGTCAATCGGGATAAGATTTGTGACGGGACCATAATATTTAAACGATAGATCGAGGAAAACGATAAATCGGGGAACGGTTAATACGGGATTATTTAACATTGTTCTTATGGGTGTTTGGCGGGACTTTCAAAAATGAACGATCCGTGCGGGAAACCGATTTATGCGAGAACAGTAGATCGGGGTTCCACTGTATTATTTATAATCACATTTTCTTATTGATTTTGCAACATTGGAATATTATTTTGACACGTGTGTGGCAGACTAATAACAACACTGATACTGATAAGTAATAAATAATTTATATGTTTTTAAGATAGGGTCTATAGTCAATAGTTCACTCTGTGTGCTTCCATGTACTTTTATTTTTGTTATTTTATTTCTTATTTTATTACTAATTGTATTATTAACTCACATTGCCCTGTATTTTTATTTGAAAAATTGTTAACCCTTATTTTATGTCATGTCGTGAGAGCTTTGAATTTATAATATGTTATGTTCATTATATGTAAAATAAATAAATTTGAATTTGAATTTGAAAACCCAATTTAGAGTATATCAGGTCAAAATTTAATAACACTAATTAATTGTAATGTTTTATTGACAATTAAATGTTTTATAACGAGGTAGGCTCTGCACTTTGCCGATCGGTTATGTGAGTGGCGCGTCATCGATGTCCTTGTTTAAAAAAACATCCAGCAGAACAGTAAGAGGTTTTCAAGCAACAAATTTTTCACGGTTGCTCCAGTTCGTGGTGCGGCCAGAGATCTTTGTATTATAATTAATGTAACAACAGTCTTTCTGCAAATAAATCTCGCCGTTTCTGCCACCCTGCACTTTATCACCCAACGTAGCAGACGACATCATACAACACTCCAAGCGAGAGGGAGTGCCTAATGCCTTTTCCCCCCCCTGCAGAGGTGATTGTACCTACTTTTTTCACGTATAAATAAACTGTCTTAACCCTCAAAAGAACTGTTAAAAAAGTAATCAAATGTACAGACAAGCAAAATAAAAACCAATTTAATAATAGCGCAGAAGGAAGCTCCGAAAATAA
Organism: Rhyacophila brunnea; assembly: GCF_057557595.1. Lineage (NCBI taxonomy): Eukaryota > Metazoa > Arthropoda > Insecta > Trichoptera > Rhyacophilidae > Rhyacophila > Rhyacophila brunnea. The sequence continues at coordinate 17,239,679 of NW_028232796.1, read as the reverse complement.
TTTACCATTTTGTTATGAACATTTAGCATTCAAAGGGTTGTGTATGTATTAATTAATTTTTGATGTTTGTAGACTTTTATTGATAGCGTCCCACGACGGGTTCATGTTGAAAGAATCAAAGAAACTGAAAGCAGGAAATGAGTACACCGCGCAGCAAGTCTTTACATGTATGAAAAATGAAATGAAGCAAGTGAAAGAACCTCGGGGCTATCAAAAGACCTTTCAGCTGCTGACCAACTTTGAAAAGATGAATAAAAAAGATTTCAAACAATACGCATTGGTTAGTATAAATTATCAATGTTATCTAATGATGATTAGAATGTAATGTATAATCACAAAGAGCTTGAAAATCCAACTGTACATAATAAGACATATTATATTCATAACTATAAATCTTTCATGCTTGAGAATCACTGCAATAGACAATTTTTTTAATAACATTATTTTAAAGTGCTCCAATTCGTTGGGATGCAAGAAGCAATTTCTTTTAAAATTTTAAATATTTTTTGTATAGAAATTTTTGGTTTTGATTATCATGTAGATAATTTCATATTTATATAATAATTATAGACCCACGTGGCCTGGTTGGTAGAACGGCCGCGTCTGAAGTCGTGGGTCATGGGGTTTTAATCATGCGACTGGACACAAAAAAGTCCATGTTTTTTCAATGTGTTTCCCAATGGATTGGGCAAATGCCTAATGACCATTCCTACAATTTAATATCTCCCCCATATGCTTAGGAGTGAACATGATAATTTATTTACTTCATTTAATTGTAGATATTAGTAATTTCTCAGGTAATTTCAACATGTATGGTAGGATGATTTGTGGCAATTACATTGTATTATGTTAACAAATTCTCCTAATTAAAAAATTTTTACAACTAAAAATAAATCATTTAGAGTCAAGACATCTACCTAATAATATCATTTCCTTTTGATTTAAAGAATTAGTTAAAAATGACGATCGTTTGTCATACTCGTTTATAGAGACATTAAAAATATAATGATTATTAACACAATGCTTACGGGCCCTTTTAATTAATTTTGTAATTAACGTGTTAATTTGCATTTGAAAAGTAATTAGCAAAAACACAATTTTGTGCGGCCCGTAAGCTATGGGTTAAGACATCAATTTGCTTACTATATTAAGACTACTCATAAACATTTTCACACAACACTTTACGGTCCGGGAACGCCACATTGGCGTCCTTATCGAGCCGAACGTTACGATCCGGGGACGCCAACGTGGTGTTTTGACTTACGCATATCTTTACTGTGAAAAATAAATATGAAATTTAATATTTGGTTGCAAGATCTATCGACAGATGGTTGAATGACATGTGCAAGAAGTAAAATCACGATGGAAAAAAAAATATTTCGGGGTTTTTACAGAGATGGCGGACGTAATACCATTCAGTATTTTTTTGTACCTATACCATTTTTTTAATTAGTTACAAGCCCGTTTCTAGGCGGGTGAATCACGAGACATAAACAAAAAAGGTAATAAACACTCAATGTTATATTCCAGTGTCGTCACTTCAACTTCGAAATTTAATTGTCGACCCTTTTCAGTGGCAGTCAACCATTTATGAACCTGCATTCTTTTTTTAAAAAATGAACGCGATTTTTAGCTATGAAATTGCGTGCTATTTGATATTTTGTCTTTAATGGTTTACTACCCATGAAACGTCCACCATGCTTCATCATCCATGATAGAAATTTTAACTTGAAAATGAGAACAGTTATAAATGTGAACTTGTATCGCGTTGTCATTTTCGTTTGCTTTTTTCGGGAGATTATTGCTTGTGTAACTGCATAAATAATAGCTATTATTATTTATATTTGTTGCACTAATTTCATTGAAAAAATAATTAACCTAAGTATATTTTAGCTAGGATATATATTTTTTATTAGTTTTATCTCCAAAAAAACTTTTTAAAATGGAGGACCAATCGTTTTTAGAGGAAAACTATGCGGATTGTATGTCAGATATTCCCAGTGACTGTGAAGATATCGGAGATTTTAGTGATATTGAAACAGACTCATTTGCTCCTTTGAGAACACGCCCACGTACAACATATTTCGCGAGTGATTCTGAGGATTCAGAAACTGAGGCCGACAATGATGGAACGATGATGATCCGCCGAGAGAGAACAAGCCATTTGAAGGATTATCAGGAGTAACATTTGACACTGATAATTTAAGTCCAGAAGCTAAATCTAAAAAATGAGTGGACATAACCATGTCGGAGTTAAAAAAGTGGTTCGGTTTGGTGATAATAATGGGCATTGTCAGAAAAGCGACCCAGTCTTATTGGTCGACAAATCCAATTATTCCACGTAAGCGGTTTTTCAAATATTGCGTTATTTACATTTCACTAATAATGAAAAATGAAATTTCACGATTTTTTGTTGAACATAAAGATTGGATCGAGGATATACAGACATCTGAATCAATTGATGTTGCGGAAACGCATGCACCTTCTACATCTTCTGATACAGATTCAACCCATAAAACCAGTTCACCTACTTCATTACAAAGACTCTCTGGCAGTATAAAACAACATCAAATATCTCCGCAATTTTCAGTCACAATCAAATATTTCCGGGGATTTCCGCAACTAATAAACGTTTAAGAAGAAAGTGTAAAGTGTGTTCCTCACATAAACTTCGAAAAGAACCTATTTACATGTCCAAAGAGTGTAAAGTACCTCTACATCTACATATTGGTAATTGCTTTTTTTCGTATCATTTAAAAAAGTGTATTAGTTGTTAGTTCATTTACATTCATAGTTTTATAAACTATTTCAAATAATTTCAGTTTTAGTGTTTAATTTGTTTTAAATCTACTCGTACACTATATTATTATGTGCCAATAATTATTTCATCCCTAGCCAGTTATCTAAAGGTATTATCCATAAGATTGAGTGTTGATTCAAATATTTTTGTGGAATATGGATGTTTGTTTTACAATTTATTGCTCTTAGATTTTGTTATATGATTTTTTTACGCACGCCTCTGCACTGTTATTGGATTGTCTCGATTCCTACAAAAATACCAAATTGTAATAAGCGGTGGGAATGTATATGCATGCATTTTATTTAATTGAATTTACGCGAAAATATGCACGCCACTGCACTGCCTCTATCGGCTAGCTCAGCCATAAAACTCGTAAAACCAATAAATCAGTAAATAAGTGTTCGTTCGGGAATGAATGTGCATTTATTTTTAAACACTCACAGTTTGTGTGAAGTCTTTGTTATTTTATTATATTTGATAATCAGAGATATGAGTAGTCGCGCTAAAAATGAATTGATACGTATTCTATAGCGGTGTGAAACATTTTATATTTGAATATTTTATTACATTTTTTAATTAAAAAATAATATATTGTGATTGCTTTATATCAATAGGCTGTTTCCTTTACATTATATTTAACAAATTGAACTAATCTAATAACATATAATAAACAATTTACGAAAATTTACAAATTATATACTTTACCTTTATGGAACGCGGGCCAGAGGTTGACAAGTGACACAATTTGATGCATTGATATATTTTAAGTATTTTCTGAAAATTTTATTGAAATATATCAATAGGTTCAAAAGTTATATCATTTTTAACTTTGTGATCGAAATTTGTTGATTTTCATTTAAAAATACCGGATGTTGGTGTAGGTACGTCGCGAAAATTCGCGGACCGTATAGTGTTAATATAGGAAATACATGGTTATCCTTCATTTTTGCAGTGATACAGTAATTTGGATAAATAACTAACAATGCTTATTTACTTATTTTTTCTCGACATCCATTAGAAAGTGAAAGAGGAGAAAATATTGTATCATACGCTTGCCAGGCATCTTTAAGTCATGAACTGTATTTAATGTCGGACTGTTTAAAACCAAATAAATCGTTATTAATTAATTATTAAATTCTATTTAATTTCACAGCTCTAATTACAATAATATTGTCCAGATAACATTTTCATTTCAATTAGATTTATTCAGTAGGGCGATTACTAACTTTAAAAAAAAACATTTTCGCTACAATGCCAACCATATGCTTTCGTCCTTCCCACATTATGTAGTTGTATTTTTATATTAGAAATAGTTGTTGCCTATTTGACCAATCCATTAGGTTCTTGTCCAACCGAAAAACAAAATGAACAATTTCTACTGCAACAATATAAATGACTGACAAATAAATTATCCTTGCAAAAGTGACTAAATCAGCACGAAAATCATGTCAAAGTTATCAGAGCAAAAGTCCACCCTAAAGCAAAAACCGTGCTGCCATCTTAAATACCTATTACAGTGAGTAATCAAGCACCCCATCTCAAAGCGAATCATTATTATTAGGTTCATTTTGTAATTATATTTAAATCCACCACTATGTGGTTAGGATGCCAACCCGAATGTAATGTGTGTATATTTAACCCATTCACTGCGGACCTTTTAATTAATATTTAATTACCACATTTAAATAACATGCTAATTATATTGTCATCTCCGAAAGAGGCGGGAGGGTCTGATGTAGGATCTGGTACCCCTCCCGGACTTGTGATAATGTGTCCAACGCAGATATATATCGTCTTGCTGGCTCTTCTTTCGGCGACATGCGGTTAATTGACAACGCGGGATTGCATGAAGAAACAGGGCGTTTTATTGTTCAGAATATATTTATGAGTACAGCACTGAGAATTTTCGCTCAGGTGGCTCAGGTCGAGAAACTATTACATACTTACTACCTAGTAGGCTAGTAGGTATAATTTTAAAATACTCTTATAAATAAAATCCTAATACAATCATTGAAAAACTAAACACATTATTGGTACATGTATTACTGGGAATGAATTTAGTTTGCTGTACTTGCTTTGCTTTACATACCTATAAGGATTTTATTACTGATCGAAATATGATAGTTTTGTGTTCATGGTTGATTCAAGTTATAGGTACAACTAATCATTTGCTATTTATTGGCTTTAAAATTACAGCTTTCTTGTATGTTTAAAATTCAAATAAGTATAGAATTTATAATGACACTACGTTTTACTTGGCTTGCTTCTAGAATTAATGTATAAAAAAAAATGCAAGATTTTATAAATATTTAGGGCTAGAACGATTCTATTAAATTTTGTTGAAGTTGCAAAAAGATGACTATAAAATTTCTTACGGGCTAGAAATTTCTGTCTCGTAGTCGACCTGCTCATATCTGTGAATCCGCCCGATAATCGTTCTGGCCTCATGAAATTTGATCCTCTGAGGATGCCATGCTTTAGGCGTAACAATATCTAAAGGCCACCTGATGGGCAACGCACCAGTTGCGTTGGACGCAGCGAATGGGTTAATGTAGTTATCAATAATTGTGCCATACACCGCTAATAATCAAGCATTTCAATATTTTCAGACCAGTGTCTTACTAACAAATTACCTGAGAGAACGTACGGAATTTTTCGAATCTCACTTCAACACGATAATGCCTTTTGAAATGGAGCAAGACGAGGCTGAATTGCTTGTGGCCTGCCTCATTCTTCGCCACCTGGGCCAGCTGGTGGCCAACGGACACGCCGTCACAGACATTCACGATATGGATACTCCTTCCTTGCAGATCTCCTATCAGTATCAAGAGCGGCTCGGCACGGCAATCTATCCATCAGTCAGTATGCTGAATCATTCCTGTGAACCGAATATTATTAATAGGTGAGAATAAAATTAATTGTTTGGTTGTGCGGACACGATAATCACTCGTGGGTGCAACAGGTTGCAATGTCAGAAAAATGTGAAAAATTAATCAAATTCGATTTTTCTTTTGTAAATCCCTACACTCTACCTAATAAAAGCTTAGCGATCAGTAGTTTACAGTAGTAAATTGACTATGATGTCAGAAAATATTAATTTAATCTAAAATCAAAGATCACTTCCATACAAAAAGCAAGTACCAGATTTTTGTATGCAAAAAAATATCAAAACACTCTTACTTCAGAGTTTGTATGACAATTGGAGGTTGCTGAGGTCCTTTTTTGTCCCATTTTCATATACATATTAGTCTCCTTCCATAAAAAGAAGGCTATCTTCAAAATCTTTGCCTTAAGCCAGTGCTCCATTTGCACGCAAGTCAGACGATTTACAATCTTCGGACTTTTTTTTCGCATGGAGCACCCCATATCTGCGGACTTTTTAATCCGCAGACCAGGCTCGTTGGATTTCAAACATGTTTGACATTTCACTCTCCGAGTTGCCAGACTTTGTCCGTCGATCACTATGCAAATTCGATTTGACATTAATACGCGATCATTCGGACCGGAAAAAAATCTGTTATTGTTTTAAACATTTTATTGATTAATTTGTTAATTTACACATTAGAGAATGAGAGATTATCAATTATTTTTTTATTTGTATTTATGAAATTTATAAAAGAAAACGTAAAACTTGTGTTGTTTTCACTGCTATATTATTTTATGCAAGTCTACATATAAATAACACAATATTATAGGATTATCGGAAGACATTACGATAATCGCAACTTTTGACTTTTGACAGCTCAACTTTTTTATTCGTTCGTTGATCAGTAGCAGAGCATAGACAAATCGGACGATTTATTGTCCTCGGACTTTTGGCTCGCCAATGGAGCGCTGGCATTAGGGATGTACAATCTTTGTATGTACATGCATAGAAATATTATCATTGCAATATTATTCTTTACTACTCTTAATTTCTATTTTATTATTTTTGCAGTCATTTTATGGATTATCTTATTGTAAAAGCGACATGTGATATCCCCAAAGGCTCCGAAGTTTTCAATTGCTATGGCCCACATTACAGACGTTCCATTGGAAAAAAAAGAAGAGCCGAACTGGAAGACCAATATTATTTTAAGTGCAAGTGTTCTGCGTGCACCAATACTGAAAAAGATAACTTTTATGTAAGTATATTATGCTCATATTGTTATGTTTTCGGCAACGGAAATCCTTACCAGCGGGCCCCGATCCTTCACGTGGTCCAGTGGAAGGTGTATGTCAGTAATAAGACTCGATGGATGTTAATCTTCAGAGATGTTTTATCGTCAATTCTCAATTTACAATTCCATGGTGTATAAAGAAAAGGGAAAGAACTCAGGATAGTTCGATCCGCAGTGAAACAACTCGGTGAATAGAGCTGAGTTAAGTTTGAATGGTCTGAGTTGAATGATATTAGAATCAAAATCGCTAAAAATACACGGAACCCTGGAATTCCGTGGAATATCATTTGGGAAACACTACAGTAGAACATTACAGTGCCCTTAACCTTAGTGATAGGTTGGGGGGGCTGCCAAATATTGTGGCCTAGGGGCACGCTTCAGGATGTGGGGGCCATGCTGAAGATGGTCATCATCCGTGTCCAACAGCGGTGGGTATATTGTGTTTCTTATTGGTCAATCCAGGATATAAATTTTTCTGGGTAGGTACAATTCACATGTAATTTTTCAATCAATATGTGTACATATTTGAAACCAGGGCTGGATGCGGAGGTCGAAGCTAATGGCGAACCACCATGACCGGATTTAGCATTGGGTTGGATCACGAGTCCGGTGGCCGGGTGGATTGGGAAAGTGAGGCGTGTCTGACTGGTGTTCCAAGGCAAGAAATAAGATATGGTTGAGAGCAAATTTGGAGGCGGCTGATAGTATATAATAATAATTCACTTTTTGCAGAGTTTGTTTGAAGCCTTCTTGTGTCAGAGCTGTCAAGGTCCCATATTTAAAAATTCAAAAGGATTATGCAACAATTGTGGAGTGGTCGAAAAGGATATTAGCAAATTAAAATCGCTACACAAGAAGTCAATTCAGACGTGGAACAATATAGGTAAGAATACCATAAATACTAATAGTAATATCTATAGAGGCATACCAACATTAATCGTCCGTAAGTCGGTTTTGGAAATTTAAAATTCTACTGCTGATTATCTTTGCTGTCGAGGAAATTAATTATTTATGAATATGATAATGTTTATGGAAGAATGAAAAGAGTTCGCAAAATTAAAATTGAAATTTCTTATAAAAAATTTGATTGTACTAAATACCTATTGAAACAGTGTTTTGCAATGATAAAAAATATCAATTCCTAATCAATTGAAATATTACAAAAAATAATGCAGTTCAAGGCATTAGAAATGCGTTCTTTAGGTTAGAACAATTTTGTAGGAACTGTTTAACAAAGTGCTTAGTGTCAAACGCTGTATGAATAAATATGAATAAATAATAAAGATAATTAATTTGTGTGGTGTATTTGACTTTAAGTCAATACTATTTGTAATGTTTACTTACTTCATAATAAGAAAATATTTTATTTTTCTATTCCAGAATTCGGAGATATAAGTAATATGATAACACATTTAAAATTAGTTCTGGGTGTGCAACAAAAGTGTTTGTATAAATATCACACCGATATTCGCAACACTGCTGTCCTAATAGGAGCCTTCCAGGAGAAAATGTGTAAGGATTTTTATATCATAATAATATGTAGTATGTTTATAAATGGCAAATGTACCAATACAATTTACGTAAATTTAGTTTTATGCTTCAAAATGCTAATTTATACATATCTATTACAGTTAAATAAAATCGATTTCACAATTAGGTAAGTAATGAAAGATATGTTGAATACTGACCACAAACTGTACTGCCTGAATGCTAGAATGGAGGATGAATGAACTATTTGAGAGAGACTGAATCCTTGTCATTGATGAATGCGTGAAGAAATTCGATTTCACAATGTCGTGTGTCAGTTTTAAACATGGTCGATTGGTGAGAAATTTCATGCCTCGATTTTGGCGTGGACGGTGACCGGACAAAACAGAACAAGACAAAACAGACAGCCGCACATATTGTGTATATATATACACGCTTCAATCTGCTGTGGATGGTCTACCAATCGAAATTGATGATCTTGTTGTGAAAATATATAAATTTTTTCATATCTACACAGTTCGAGTAACTCAGTTGATGGAATTCTGTGTATTTGTAGATGTGGAATATAAAAAAATAGTTCAGCATGGAAGTACCAGATTTATTTCTCTGTTGCCGGCAGTCGAAAGAATTTTAAATATATTCGAAGGACTGAAGTCATATTTTCTTTCTCAAAAGAACAGTCCACGTGCATTGCGAGATTTTTTTGAAAGTGATGCAGGTGAATTATATTTTTGGTTTGTGCACAGACAGTGAATAATTTTAACAACACTGTGTTACTCATGGAAAAAAGTCAAGCAAGCGCCACAGACATTGTTTTGGAACTGAGAAAATTAAAATTTAATCAGGAAAGGATGGAAAGTAACTTTGTCCTGGAAGGAGTGGAACTGTTGTTGAGAAAATTTAGTAGCCAGGGAGTTAATACATTTATGATAGACGTAACCGCTTTTTATAGACAATGTATTTTTTACATTGGACTGTGGGAAAACGGTTTCGGTGGTGCTGAGAACTTCGCATGGATTGGACTTGATCATTTACTGAAATGGGACGAGATTGAACGATCTGCTGAAGCTATAAACACAATACACGGTTTGGATGATCGACAAAAAATTAATACTGACAGTCTTTTTGATGAGATGTCTTTCGCAAAAACTTTTCTTGCATCAAAAAATGAAAAGTGGAGTTCAACGACGACCCAAATCGAGCATGTCGACAAGTGGGTCCAATTATTCAAACATTTTCAAGAGCAACACATCGATGTACCCAATCTAGTTAAAGTTATTCAACACATTTTGTGTCTACCAGGAACTTCCGCGGCTTTGGAGCGTGTTTTCTTGATCATGAAACACATTTGGTCGGATGACCGAGGCCCCACACAGGAGTCTACGGTACAGGCGCTACTGTACTGGAAATTGAATTTTGGTATTACGTGCAACTATTTTTATGAGAAAATTAATAAAAATGATAAAGCGCTGAAAAACGTTCATTTCAGCGAGAAGTACCAGTCGTACGGTACGATAAATAAAATAATTTAAATTTCTGCTGCAGCAGACCTTCAGCATTCATCTTTTGTACATACTTTTAATAATAAAACAATTTTTGGTGGTTAAATTTGCTTCTTTGCCCTATCTCCCATTCCTGTCCCGGTTTAGAGTTTCATAATTTATGGTAAGCCTAATTATGACTAATGTAGATACCTTTTTGATTTCAGATGAATTCGATTGTACTATAAAGGTGTTTCATGAAAACTTACCTGCGATAAAATGTCAGTTTGGTGAAGATAGCATTGAAGTGGCACATGAATTAACTAAATTGGCGCATCTGTATATACAAATTCTTGTGAATTCTAAAGATATTGGTCTCAGTAGGTAATTATAATATTGTCCCTCCATAATTTTTGTATCACAATACTACGTTGAGTTCAAAGATGTTGAAGAAAACCTTCTTCTATAGAGATGGAGCCTAACTGTATAAAAGTGAAGCAAAAAATGCCCCATCTTTACTAGTTTTGGTTTTGATAAGAACTGTAGAGCAGTTAATTTTTCTTTCTTCTTTTCAACCATGTCCGACCCTAATAAGATCATTATTATTATGGGCCTCCACAGAGTGGAGGTTTTTATTAACAGATTTTGTTTTTACGAGAAATGTATGTCAGCCACTTGCTCAACCTATTAGGTCCATACTCTGACTCATTTCTCATTCACATTTTTTGAGAAATCATCTATGAGAATTCGAATTTTTATTTAAACTGATTTTTTTTGAAAATACATTGTAAAAAAAACCATTTGAATTGCAAAAGATGAGCTACTGCACAAGTTCTGCTTAGAACAAATTGAATTGCTTTAACAATTTTAATAGGGTCCCTCAGAAGACTCCATCTGGCATAGGAAATATGGCTTAAATTACTTTATGACTAATGTTACAATTAAGATGCTTTGTTGCTGATCAAATTGTCATTTAAGCCTTTTACTCACAAAGATTTAGCCTAGTAGATGAAAAATCTTTCCGTTTTTTTTAATGACTACAGAAATAAAGTGCAAAAAAGAAATAAAATTATTGTGGATTTTTGAAAGAAAAATGAGTCTAAAAGAAGCAGCGCTAAAATAGAGAACGGTCCTCTCAAATTAATGACGATTGATCACTACAACGATAGAGAAAGATATAAAATTTAAAATTTCTTATCATTTGAAGTCAACATTCACCAACAAAATGAACATACAAATCTATCATTGCATCATTGTGTTAACATTGTTTGGATAATTTTTTTAAAACAATATCAATGGTGCCACTGAGTAAGGTAATGTAACTGCCAAGTGACCATGTTTTGTATGAATGTTAAAGTAAGCCCGGATCTTGTTTAGGTTCGGAATGACATTGTTGAAACTCTGCCATAGAAAGACAAGCAGTAAGAGAGATAAGATAGTCTGAAGATAACATTAGTGATAAATTTTACATTTGTTTAATGAAATATTTTTGTGTAATTTTTCAGAGAAGTATCAGTTCAAAACTGCCGAGACATGTTAACAGAAGCTCTGAAGCTGTGCATGACATATTATGGCCCATGGACAACATTCTATACAGAAACATGTCAGAAATTTCAAATGTGCAAACAGTTTTATTAAAGTCATTGATGGTAACACCGGATATAATTTATCTTCTAATTTAAAGGATTTAAAATATTTATTATGTTTATTATATAATTTGTCTTGTGTTTATTATTAATTTGTCTTATCATTAATTATAACCAAGTTATGTTTTAACGATAAGCCACTTGCATTTTTATGTTGTTCAAATGTAAACCATTTGTTTAAACCAGAACTGGGCTCAGAGTTGCCACCCATAGAAAAATATAGTATGTGTACTATAATTTCGGTCCCACGTACTATGTTGGATTACCTATGTATAGTATACCAAAAATTCTTAAAATTTTAAGTATTGAATATGAGACAACTTGTCAACTCGTCAGATCATTTTTTTGTAGTTATCTAACTTGTGAAGCGCATTTGGCTTATGGTATTATTTTTGGCTTTTTTCGATGTTGCGAATAAAAATGCTTGACTTCGTCAATGAAAGAATGTCTTGGTCATGTGCATATTATACTCAATGAGTATAATATAATATAGTATATTATGTTTTTTATTTACTCAATGGTGGTTTATCACATAGCAATACGGACCACTGAAAATAGGAGAAACGTTCACGTAAAACCATTAATCTATTTTAGTACAATCATACAGATGCACGGGTTTTGAAGATTTTATTGGAATTTTTAGCATAGGCATTTGGACGCCGAAAATTCGTCGACCGCCAGAAAATCTCTGCAGAACATCGGTTGAGAGATACTTTTTTAGACAATCTGCATTTAGGGGAGATAATTTCACAGTGAATCTAAGTAAAACATCTCTTTTCTATCTTGCAAGGAGCTTGAATGTTGTCGACACCTAGAAATCGCTTCAGATTATGCTATTTTTTTCCAGTCAAAAGCTCTTGACTTTGTATAAACAGCTTTTGTCTTTGTTCATGACATAAGATTGCTATGTGAATAGTCGACTTTAAAATGATTCACTACATTCACTATAACAATCACCTAATGATGATATTCTGTATGTGCGCTATAATTCCTCCCGCTAAAGCTTTTCTTATTACACAATAATTTTATAATACCATGGATAATAATTAATTATTGATATTACTTTTCAGATATATGGCACATTATTGAATGTTGAACTGTTTCCATAAATTAATATTCCTTTAATGATTGTAGTTTAATAACTTTGATTAGCAGACCTCGATTATTGAGATTTTTTATTATCCGTATTTTATTTATCAATTTTGTAAAATATAATATATGTAATTAGTAAAAAAAAAAAAAAAAAAAGGTGAAGTGCTGTTGTAAAGCTTTATTCTGGAAGTTAAATAGATGTCTTATTATTATTTTGATTTTCCGGATTTATCATTAATCGAGGTTCTACCGTAATAATTTATTTTAAATTACGGTTTATTGTTGTTTTTTTTTAATTTTGTTTTATTCAATGTTTTTCCTAAGTAATAATATTAAGTCTACACGGAATGTTACCCATTACGAATTTTATATTAAATAAATAAGTTTTTTCATTGGCTGTGTTTTTATTTTATTTTCAACCCCCATTATTATCTATATGTATATATTTTATTGTTTTGTCTGATACATATTTGGAACAACAACAGTTTGTTATTGTGTATACTCAACAGTCGAATTAACTTGTAGGACACTGGGAGAAATCCTGGTAAGCCTACGAGTCGGTAATACAAATTTTATTGTAAATGGTGTACATATCAATTCCAAATATGATGGTATAATCAGATTCAAATAATATTATATTTAAAAAGTTATGTTATGTAATTAAAACTTATATCTATGAACCAAACAATATATACCTAGGTGGTGTTAATTGGTTGTAAATTTACATCAAATAATACATGAACGATAGCAGCACGAATATTCCATTAATCTATTAACAATTTGTATGATCTTTATTGCCAGCAGCTCCATTGACGAGCCAAAAGTCCGAGGATAATAAATTGTCCGATTTGTTTATGCTCTGCTACTTACTGATCAACGAATGAATAAAAAAGTCGAGCTGTCAAAAGTGAAAAGTTGCGATTATCGTAATGTCTTCCGATAATCCTATAATTTTGTGTTATTTATATGTAGACTTGCATAAAATAATATAGCAGTGAAAACAACACAAGTTTTACGTTTTCTTTTATAAATTTCATAAATACAAATAAAGAATTAATTAATAATCTCTCATATTCTAATGTGTAAATTAACAAATTAATCAGTGAAAATGTTTAAAACAATTACAGATTTTTTTTCGGTCCGAATGATCGCGTATTAATGTCAAATCAAATTTGCATAGTGATCGACGGCCAAAGTCTGGCAACTTGGAGAGTGAAATATCAAACATGTTTGAAATCCAACGAGCCTGGTCTGCGGATTAAAGTCCGCAAATCTGGGGTGCACGACGAAAAAAAAAAGTCTGAAGACTAAATCGTCTGACTTGCGTGGCAATGTAGCGCCGGCAAAATAACCCCATCCAATTTTTTTTTAAATATAATTAAACAACCAACAAAAAATCGAGAAGTGTTTTACCTAAATGTTTTTAATACGTAGGCACCGTATTAATGGTACCAAAATAGTTCAAACTCACGGAACCTACTGATTAACGGAGAATTTCGGCGGCCCGAGGATTAAAATATTAGGAAATCAATAAATAATATTGTTTAAAACCAAATGAACCCTAGTTTACGTAGGTATATTTTCTATGACCCTAGTCATATTTTAGGTTGCAAGTTTGATATGATCTACGTACCAAAAATGGATGTTCTCGAAACCATCTGGTTTGCGTTTCGAAGGGCGAGATTGAAAACCTATCTATAAATAAGTACTTATAATATATTATACGGTCGACTATGGCTTGAAAAAATATTTTAGGATTGACAGGATCTATTTATAAGGGATTATGGAAGAAATATGGTCACTTTTTGTAATTTTTCTTATTGTTCCAAACTCAATTCATGCCCAATTACTTTGAATAATCGAGGCCCTACTGTACTACTTACTTACCCTTTTCGTGTTTCAAGATGACAATTTATATTAGGTAGGTACTGCGTTAAACATTACTTATATTGACACCTAAAGCATTATGTATTACCAATGTGTGTAGTTGTCAAAAATTAGTTAACTTATATTTCAGTAACCAGATGACAAAACCTGATAACTCGACTGTTTTACGAAATTGAGTTTTCACCATATTCATATTCCTCTCGTTGAGATCTATAAGATGGCAAAATCCAATATATCGTAGACCCACTAGTATTGGAGATATGAACGTTGGTATTTTGTTATATCTCCAAAATGTTGATTTTCGAAAGTTGATAGGTAGAAGCTTATAAAGCAGAATATCTTGTTTTTAAGGTTTGAGTGAAATGTAAAATATGACAAAACATAATATCTGCCATTACTGCGATTTTGCCATCCGATATTTTGTTTGCTAACATGGTAGGTATTGTAAGATGACAAGATGATTGGAACTAACGAAGAACCCGCAAGTATATAAAGAAAGCCCTAATAAATCTACTAGAAGAATACTCTCATAGGTAACATAGTTTTCAAAATACCTCTCTCTATATTTATATCATAAGTCATTTAAATTATGTATGGTGAATATAAAATGGTGAAAAAGTGTGAAAACTGCATATGATGTATTTAGAGATTTATTTAACAAGACGGGTTTCAAATTCAATACACCTTATTTAGATACATAAGGCGATGAATATATTACAACATATAATACAAATACTCATTAAATGAAGATGAGGCTTTCAAAAAGTTAAACCTTAAATGAGACATAAACAAGAGAAAAAATAATAAGAATCCTGTCACGAAATGCACAACTCTTATTGTAAATAATTCATACGCTCGGCTTTTGGGCATAAATCATTTGAAAATTAGATCTACTATTAATACATGAGGACTGTCATGCTTTTTATAAAAGACTTAGTACATATTTCTGGGTTTTCGAGCTTAATGAACTTGAGGGCAATTTACACGTAGAAGATAATGTTTAA
Source organism: Rhyacophila brunnea (assembly GCF_057557595.1). Lineage (NCBI taxonomy): Eukaryota > Metazoa > Arthropoda > Insecta > Trichoptera > Rhyacophilidae > Rhyacophila > Rhyacophila brunnea. The sequence goes on along the minus strand of NW_028232796.1, from coordinate 17,224,121 downwards.
GATTGAAATTCAAAAAATATATTGATTTAATCGTTTCTTTATATTCGTATACCTACCTGTGAGAACATACCTAATATTTAATTCATATTCATGGAAGAATAAATTCTCATTAGGAATTATTTTTGCAACCCTCTGAAAATATTTGATGCCAATGTACGAGGGTGGGTCAATAATTCCTTAGAAAAAAGCATTAAAACAGTTTTTATTTTTGTATTTTTTTTTTATTTCTCAACATAATCTCCTTGGAGCTCAATACACTTGGTTAGAAGTTTCTCAATTTTTTTTAAACCGTCAGAAAAATAAGTTTTCGGAAGGTCCTCAAAATAAGCATTTGTCCGATCGATGACTTCTTCATTTGAAAAAAAACGTTGTCCACTTAGCCATTTTTTTAAGTTTGGGAAAAGGAAAAAGTCACTGGGGGCTAAATCTGGCGAATACGGTGGGTGGTCGACCAATTCGAACTTCAATTCTTCAATTTTAGCCATTGATCGTAAACATGTGTGAACACGGGCATTGTCCTGATGAAAGAGGATTTTTTTCCTATTTAAATGAGGCCGTTTTTCTTCAATTTTGTTTTTTAGCTGGTCCAATAAAGATGCATAATAATCCCCTGTTATTGTTTTTCCTTTTTCCAAATAGTCAACGAAAATAATTCCACGTGCATCCCAAAATACAATAGCCATAACCTTACCAGCTGATTTTACGGTTTTCGCCTTCTTTGGACATGGTTCGCCTTTCGCAATCCACTGCTTTGACTGTTCTTTCGTCTCGGGAGTATAGTGGTGTATCCATGTTTCATCTACAGTCACAAAGCGACGAAAAAATTCATCCGGATTGCGTTGCATGAGCGACAACAGGGCTTTAGAGGCCACCACCCTATTGCGTTTATTGTCGACTGTGAGCAAACGCGGCACCCATCTTGCAGAAATTTTTTTCATGCCCAATTTGTCATGTAAAATAGAAATGACGCTACCTTTTGAGATCCCTGTAACCTCAATTATCTCACTCAACTTTAATCTTCGGTCACTTAACACCATAGCGTGGATTTTATTGATCATTTCTGGTGTAGTCACCTCTACAGGACGTCCTGAGCGTGGTTCATCCTTTGTTGATGTACGACCACGTTTAAATTCATTTAACCAGTTATAAATAGTTGCAAGTGAAGGAGCAGATATGCCGTGAACAAAATCCAACTCATTTTTTATTTCCTTTGCTGTTAACCCTTTTATATTAAAATGTTTAATAACAGCTCTAAACTCAATTTTCTCCATTTTCCATTTTTCCATTTTCCACAAGCAAATTTTTTTTTTAAATGTACGAGAAACACACAACAACCCGACCAATCTGATTGAAACTTCGCAGCATACTGAATCGGTAGTGCCGCTGCATGAAAACAAACCGCTTACAGTACTAGTCGCGCCACCTGTCGGCTTTTCTAAGGACTTATTGACCCACCCTCGTACCTATGTATCAATATGAACCTATGTAACATTTTTAATTAGTGTCAAGCATTAAACATATATTTTTGAAGCTAATTTATTAAGTTTTATTATCCAATTACCTACCTCACTTATCATGTTATTCCATCTTACCATATAATAATTACAATATATTGAAACAGAAGATGGCAAAACATGATATCTTGGAAAATCTTTTTTTTATTAAACATGGAGAATTAAAACTTTGAAATACTTATACTATATTTAAATCTCATTCAGAATACATCGTTACATTATATTACTATGGGAGTGAGATGATTTAGGGAACTTTGTAGGTTGGTTTGACTCCAATAATAAGAAGGTCGATGCGTGCATTAAAGGAACCCTGATTTTATTATCTCCTTCCAAATAAATATTAATTTAATTATTACAGGTAAGTTTACAGATTATAATTTAGATGAGTGAAATCACGGGAATGCGTTCCGATGGATTACGAGTTCGACCAGGCGAAGCGAAACGATAACCTTACGGCTAAATCTTTGATAACTGAATGACGATGTTGCTTTCTTCTACTGAGTGTTTGCAGAGTTCATGCCCTGGTCAGCAGTTCCTGAAAAATGATTCTTTTTGCATTGCGAAATCGCATTATAAAATAATTATTAATACATTTTATTGTACAAAGTTGCAAGACTGAATTCTTCAATGATCGAGATAGGTATGTACTTACAATAACAATGAGTCGTATATTATTATGTTCGCATTCCGAATTATTACAAATAGCTAATTTAGTAGGAAAAATATTATGTGTTATTATAAAATCATTGTCGAGGCGGCTTTATTCATTCGAGTTTACTGACCTCGGAGCGTGCCGTCACCAATGATTAAAAGACATACTTAGCAACTGATTTCTTACAAAGTAACATAGGTTCTAAGGTACTTAAACAAACTATGATAATAACTTAAATATACACCATGATCGAGATTCATGGTGTTCCCACATTACTTTCAAAAGACATATTTGCCAGAAAGCAGTGACGTCCCGTGGGGGTAGGCAGATTGAGCGTCGCTTGGGGGCGGCAAAACGAGGAGAATCAATTGTTATATATAGTAATAGCTAAGTACCTAAATGAGATACCCGGGGTTCCAGCGGCTAGCTCAGGTGTCCATCGAACCCCGGATTCACAAAAAAAAAGATATAAATGGTTAGAGTGGAAATAAAACTCGGTCTTTCGTGTTCGTGACGTGGTCTTATATTTTCTTATGATTTTTAGTTTCACAAATTTATATCTGGGTTTTTACGATTATAGTCGCAGGTCCTATCCTATTGGAAAAAGGACGCTTACTAACTTTTTTTCTCTTTTTAAATTCCTCAGACCCACGCCAACTAGTAAAAGGGACTGGTGATTGGCCAAATCTGATCGCATGATCTTTGATTCGGCGAATCACGAGCCTGACCCTGGCGCCAGCGCGCGAGGATTTCACGCACAATGCGCGGCAAAATTTATTATATTTGAATAAGTACTTATATTTAGTCTTAAAATTATCTCTTTCATCCATCATCATTTATACTTTTTAAATTAAATTAAATTTATATAATGATTATTATGAAACTGAACTTCGTGAAATTGTATTAAGATTTATTAGCTTATCACTAAAATTCATGAATTAATAATTTTCTATATTATAAATAACCGACATCATTTCGCGTTTAGTCAACACACAGAGTACACATAAATCAAAATATATTACCGATTTTAAATTTAGAAAATAATGAATTCTATTGTTTTTAGTTTTACAGACATTTTATATACGAGATTGCTAAATATGATACTAAACATAATTTGACCGTGAACAGTAAACTACAGCGTCTATAATAACAAACCATAATTCAAATCTGTAATTGCTTTCTACTCAGACCAATATGATGTCATTTTACCCGGTCGGCGCACGATATTCTGGAACTTACGCATGGCGAAAACTATTAGCACGGTTCAAGTTGTTTTTTAATGGCTTTAGTTCATACTAAGCTTTGGGTTCATTTTAAGTAAACTAAAATAAATATATTGCCAGGGCGCAAACGATTTCAGCGAGGATGACGTATACGGTGCATAGTGACTGTATTATCGCCTATTGACAATATGGGCACATCGGTTTAAGGTTTGCATTACAATAAGTGAGCGATAATATTAAAAACCTATGAAGAACAAATATGATATACGATGTTGAACAATGTTTCATAGCAATGCAAGCAGTGCAGTGCACTTGTATGATGTTAGACCAGCCGCCGCTGGTGGTGAGGAGGCTTGCGCGTTCTGAGGATTCGTAGGGCTATGCTGGCGGTAGTCTAACTATCGGAAGGGTCTCCCAAGCCAGACAGGTCTATGATGAGGAGCCAGACTAAGAGGGGTCCACTGGAGGAAGGCAGCAATTTCTTCAGTACTGACTAAGGGTGGTGATCAAGGGGATTGGAACAGCCTTAGAGCAGACACTTGAAGGCGATAATGAAAACATTATGAACGGTTTCAATATTGCGATGTCGAAGGCAACGGGAAACCACCACATTAAAATTCCACGAAAACTACATGAAATGCAACATCAAAATCGTAACAGTACGTCAGGCGATCCGGCTGATCTCGGCGCCACGCAGGGTCCGGGCCGCGTGGTGTGAAATTGGTTACTGGGCACACGGGTGTGATTTATCAGGCAACATGTGGGAAATCAGATACTGGTAAATCGGTCACGAAAATCCCAAAGAAAATAGGTACATGGAACGTAAGGGGACTTGTACAACACCCCGGAAAGCTTGCAATCATCGAAAAAGAGATGCAGAGATACAACGTAAATATAATGGGTTTAAGCGAAACACATTGGAAAGGATCCGGACACTTCGAGACTGAACTTGGCAACATGGTATATTGTTCAGGACAAAACGAACGTCGAAACGGAGTAGCTTTTATTGTACCACGAACTCTCCGAGATAGTGTCGTTGGATACAATTCGATCAGTGACAGGATAATAACAATAAAGCTCAACGCCCAGTCATGTTTGCTGAACATTATACAAGTATATGCGCCTACAGCTGCATAGACAGACGAGGATAGTGAAGAATTTTTCAAGGAGCTAAGAAGCACAATCCAAGAAATACCCAAAAGAGAGATCACCGTTGTTCAAGGCGATATGAACGCCAAAGTCGGTAATACCATGAACGACAATCATCTCAGAGAGTTTATCGGTAAATTTGGACATGGCAATCGCAACGCAAGAGGGGAAGATTTTTTGCAGTATGCGTAGAGCAGGATTTTGCAATCATGAATACATGGTTCCAACATCACCCTAGGAGATTATATAGATGGATATCACCTGGTGATCACTATAGAAACCAGATTGATTTCATAACAATAAATAAAGATGGCGGTCATCAGTGTTTAATGTACAAACCTACCCAGGTGCAGACTGCGGTAGCGATCGCCAACTTCTTGTTGCCAATATGAGACTAAAGTTGAAAAAGACTAAGCGATATGAGACTACTTGACCGTTTATATTTAACGATACTACGACATCGATGCGATTTAGCGAAGATGTGAATCGTAAAATAGCATCACTATACGAAGACCCCAGCGACAATGTCGAAACAACATGGAATAAGTTGAAGGAACCTACATTATGCGCGATGGAGGAAGTCCAGAAACTCAATAACAGTAAGGAACATCCGAAACGTCGCAAGATCTGGATATCTGATGAAACATGGGAGGCCATACAAACAAGAGCCGATCTTAGAAATAAGGGACCTAATTCAACTATACAACATGCAAGGTACTCTGAACAAAACAGAGTTGTTCAGCGACTCTGTCGGCGGAACAAGTATCTTTTCCTCAGAAATAAGTGTGAAGACATCAAAACCCATGCTGTCAGAGTAAAAACTCACGATCTTTTCCAAAAAGTGAAAAAAATCACAGGAGATTTAAAGAAAATGAACTGGGCCATCTAGAAAGAGGACGGCACACTACTTATGGAGTTGGATATGGTCACGGCAAGGTGGAAAACATATTGTGAAGCCCTATACAGAGATACAGAAGAGGATGATGAGGTGGTTGACGTACGTATCGATGAGCAAGAACCTGAAATACTTTTTAGTGAAGTGATAGAGGCGATAAAGAGACTAAAAACCCACAAGTCACCAGGTGGCGATGCCATATCCGCAGAAGCCTTAAAAAAGGTCATTGATGACGGAAAAAGAATCATACATCAATTATGCAACATGATCTGGAAAAGTGGTGTATGCCCCAAGGATTGAACAAAGTCAATTTTGATGCCCCCGCACAAAAAAGGTTCCTCACGTAAATGTGAAAACTATCGAACAATCTCACTTATTCCACATGCAAGCAAGATCTTATTACATATAATAAGCAAACGTCTGAAGCATTTCATCGACCAACAACAAATACCCAAGGAACAAGCAGGTTTTGTTATGGGCAAAGGAACTCGAGATCAAAATCTGAACATCAGACAACTAATTGAAAAATGCAGAGTTTAATGTTATGCTTTATTGACTATCAGAAGGCATTCGACTGCATAAGATGGAACTGTATGTGGAAGGTACTTCTGGAAATGGGAGTTCCATCACACCTTACCTGTCTCATCAAATCTTATATAACAATAGCCACACAAAGGTAAGAGTAAATAGTGCATTTTCTGAGAGTTTCCGAACCGAGAAAGGAGTTCGTCAGGGATGTGTTTTATCTCCCCAGTTATTCAGTATATATGGAGAGCATATAATGCGAAGAGCCCTAGATCATTGGCAAGGTGTAATAACAATTGGTGGCCAGAAAATAAACAACTTAAGATTCGCAGATGATACCACACTAATCGCTGCTGATGAAAGAGAACTCACAGAGCTGCTACACCGAGTAGAGGAAGAGAGTCGCAAATACGGCCTCCTTATTAATAGGAATAAGACCAAGTTAATGGTTGTTGATCGGGCCAACCTTCTACATTAAAAGTAAAACATTATTTTTTAGCTCGACACAGTGAGCATTAACAAAGAGTTGATTAAATTTGATATAGGTACCTAACGTGTTTATTTTCGTATTATTACAAATTTAAATAACAATCAGCAAAAATAAAATGTGGATACAAATATTGAGTAAGATAAAAGAAAATAGAATAATAATTGATAATACAAGGATAATACTTAATTAATAGGTAGATGTTCGGCTTCGTGCTACTTTCAAGACCAAGTCGGGCTCCATCACTTTTCTGCAGTGCTATGCTCCCACATAAGCTGCTAGCGTTGCAGATAAGGATACATTCTACGAAAGTCTGGCGGAAGCCGCTGGAAATAACCTCAGCTGTGATCACGCAGTTATCCTTTGTGATCTAAATGCCAAAGTAGGATGTGACACCTCGCGTGGACCCTTTGTGTTGGGAAAACATGGCCTTGGCGACATGAACGATAACGGTTCCCGTCTGGTAGATTTTGCCTCCATGAATGGTCTTGTGATTGGTGGTAGTCTTTACCCTCATAAAACCATCCACAAATATACATGGACATCGCTAGACGGTAATACAAGAAACCAGATCGACCACATGTTGGTCAAAGCGAAATATCGGCATGAACTGCTAGACGTGCGGACATATAGAGGTGCAGACATCCACAGTGACCACGAACTCTTGGTGGGGAAATCCCGTATAGACCTTGAACGAATCCCAAAACCCAAAAAGACGGTCAGACTCGATGTGGAAAAACTGAAAAGTACCCGTGTGCGTCCAACCTATGAGCTGGAGCTGCAGAAGCGCTTATATAATGCTCTGACTCTTTTTGGTACGTCTTCCATCGACTCGAATCCCTTGGAAAGAAAATGGACATTATTCCGGGATGCTACAATGAGCTCCGAAACTACTGCCTTAGGAGACCGGCATACGCACAAGCCGGACTGGATGTCACCTCATACATGGGAGATGATTGAGAAGAGGAAGCTCCTGAAAGAATTGCGGGACAATGGTACATACGACCCACGGCACAGCGCGGAATACCAGACAATGGACCGCGTGGTAAAGCGTTCTGCCCGCCGCGATAAGCGCCGACTCCAGGATGACCTCATTCGGGATGCGGAGTCTGCTGCCTGCAAGAATAATCCAAGTGCTCTCTTCCGCATCACCAGAACAATTTGCAGTAGAAAACGTCCAGTGGTCACTGCATTACGCAACTCTGACGGAGTGACAGTCACTGCACCTGCAAAAGTCCAGGAGCTATGGCGCCAACATTTCAGTGATGTTCTGAATCACCCACCTCCATCACATCCCTTCGATATTCCGTCGGAGATCACCGCCCTCGGAATCACTACTGCATCGGGATTCTGCGAAGATCCTCTGACAACTGCTGAAGTTAAAGAGGCAGTAAAAAGACTGAAGCGCAGGAAAGCTCCTGGAGATGATGGCATCCATGCAGAATTTCTGCTCTGCGGACTGAGCGCTGTATTGCCGTCCTTGTGTGACCTTCTGCACGAGGTGTGGGAGAGGGAGCAGTGCCCCAAAGCCTGGAGGGATGGTACCGTTGTTACTCTGCACAAAAAGGGTGACCCACAAGACTGTAATAATTACAGAGGAATCACTCTCCTCAGCGTTCCCGGGAAGGTGTTGGTGCAGATTCTCCTGTTCAGGATTAGAACTCCCATGCTGGAGGTTTTGCGTGCGCAGCAGAGTGGATTTGTCCCGGAGAAGTCCTGCTCGGAGCATATTTCAACTCTCCGATGCCTCCTGCAACAGTACCAAGAGATGAATATACCTGTCGCCTGCTGCTTCGTGGACTATGAAGAGGCATTTGACAGTCCTCATTGTGAATCTCTGTAGCAAATTCTGCTAGGCTATGGTGTCCCACGGAAACTGGTAACCGTGATAAGTGCTCTCTACACCAATAAAGAGTGTCGCGTGAGAGCAGCCGGAACATCCTCTGACCTCTTTGAAATCACGTCAGGAGTCAAGCAAGGATGTGTACTTGCGCCCTTTCTTTTTACCATCATGATGGATTTCATAATGCGTAAGACGGTTTGCCCCGACAGTGGGATACGCCTGCATCATGATAACACAACCGATCTATGCGAAGAAAGACTGTGCGAGTCGGAGTATGCAGATGACGCAGTCATGTTTGACTCGACGATCGAGCGGTTGGAGGTAACCATGGAGAGGCTCGCCACGAACTCGAAACGTGTGGGTCTTCATCTGAATGCGGCTAAGACCAAATCCATGTGCAGTGCTGCATGGATCGATGCCGACACTCCTCTGCGGGTTTCCGGTCTGCCCGTCGAGCTGGTGTCCAGATTCCAATACTTGGATGCCACATTTGCCGATGATGGTGGTATTTCTAGTGAGCTTGGAATCCGCGTGGGTGAGGCGGGCTCTGCGTTCAACCAACTTGGAGTCGCATGGAGGTCAAGGCTCTATTCTGCGAGGGCCAAATGTCGTTTGTTTAATGCGTGCGTACTACCTGTGCTTCTGTATGGCTGTGAGCCATGGCATCTTACTAAGCTTCAAGAGTCTCGGCTTTTGAGCTTTGAGAATCGATGTCTCCGCCGAATCTTAGATCTACTTAGTTCTTAGTACATTGGTACGCGTCTGTCTACCTACCCTAAATCGCAGCGTTGCCAAATTGATTTTATCTAATTGCTTATTTTGGAATAAATTTGTTAAAGTAGATAACGTCTTGTTATTTTATTCTAAAATGGGTAAAAATCGCCTGCCAAATCTGCCGAAGGCTCAACGATTGACTCCAATTGTCAAAAGACGCCTCCGTTGCTGACGACAGTCACCGTGACAGCCATTATGTTTTTGGTGACCATCATCACAGAGGTCACGAAGGCTTCCGCAGAACTGGAAGCCCTTAAAAATGTCAGTCGGTCAGCGAAGGAGTCGATATCGAATAGTCTGGGCGTAATCAGGCACGCGTGTCAGGCTGCAGAGCTGGAAAAACGCGAACTTGAGAGCGCCCTCATCTAATCAAAGGCGCGTGCTGAGGCGACCAGAGATCTGCTCAATCAAGAAAAGCGTCACACAACGCAGCTCTCAATTGATCGCCGGCCTGTCACACGAATCTTTAGCGAAGCACCTACGCTCATGGAGAGTGAGCTGCCGTCGCAAATCCTTACCCCTAAAAATTCGCGTAGTGCTAGAAATATTTCGCTGCGGCCAGCACAGCCGCATTCAGCCAGTTCCGCAAGACCCGAAACTGTCATTTCCAATAGACCCGTACCGGCAAAGTGTTCCTTTGCGGAAGTTTCCGGGGCTACACGATCTTCTGGGAAGCCGGAGATCACATCTGTCTTGGGGTTTCTGGCTTCGACTGCAGCTGCATCGGAGAAAGTCCATTCACGTCATGTTGTGATTTTAACAATCAAAGACAATAATAAGACGAGCGAGGAGGTTGGGAAATGTATCAGAGAAACGGTGGACGTCTCCGGTCTAGGGATTGCTGTCGTGTCATTGGCGAGGGCGACTCACAACAAGTGCATCGTCAAAGTCATGAGCGAGGACGACTCCCGGAGACTGGTGGAGGCTGTTAGCGGCTCGGAGGTTCTCACCGCATTGGTCAGCTTACTGAAAAGGCCGAGGGTTGTTCTAAAGGGTATTGAGGAAAATTTTGATGGAGAACAATTGATAACTGCACTACGATATCAAAATGCTTTCATCAGAACGTCCGCGAACGATTCCTTCAGGGTTGTGTTCAAAACAAAAGTTTGCATCCAGGGCAAATTCAATTATATTCTGGAAGTGGAGTCCTCCTTGTATCATCAGATGGTGGAAGTTGGTGGCCTGAACGTTGGTTTCGAGTGCAGCCGTGCTCTAGTATTGTGCATTGCACGAAATGCCTGGGGTATGGGCATACTGGTCATACTTGTAAGGAAGCCTTTGCGTGTCGGGGATGTGGGGGGGGGGGGGCACAAAATTGCGGAATATCCCAAAAAGGGAAAGTTGACATATTGCGTCAGCTGCGTCCGCAAAAATAGGCGGCTCCATCTGACGGCTCCGACGGGTCACAGTCCTCTATCGCGCGCATGCATATTGCACCGCCAACAAGAAGCCAAGTCTACTTCCGCAACTGACTTCGGAAACCAATAATGGCTATACACCTAAAAATTGCACAAGCGAATCTTGCACGGTGCGAGGTCGCCACAGTATCCTTCATCAGGTATATGGAATCTAATAACGTGGACCTGGCTTTAATCCAGGAACCGTATGCTGGCAACACGGGTCAAATCCGTTCGTCGCTTTTTCAGGTATCATTTTTCAGAAGCCCAGCAGTCTGTATCCAGTGAAGGCAGCTATTCTTGTGTGTGGAACGTCATCTCTAACCCACTGCATTTTACTTTCCGAGTTTAGCTCATATAGTTGCGCTGTTGTAGAACTCGAGTACTTAGGAGAAACGCTACTGGTCGGATCACTGTACTACGCGCCGTCGGTGCACATCGATGAATCGCTGACCGGCATGAGCAGGCTAATGAACATTTCAAAGGGTCACAGGCTGTTGCTCGGAGGCGACGTAAACGCAAAGAGCATCTGGTGGGGCAGTCGACGTACTGATAGTAGAGGCACAGCCGTGTCAGATTTTTTAGCATAGCACGACCTAAACGTATTAAACGAGGGTTCTGTCCCAACGTTTGAAACGATCAGAGGAACTCGTAAGCTGAAAAGCTATATTGATATTACTGCGTGTTCCAACGCTCTGCTCAAAAGAGTTAAAAATTGGAGAGTATGTCGTGATGCAGCGTTGGGATCCGACCACAATGCGATTGTTTTTTCATTACACGCCGCAGATAGCTACGCTGCAAACAAAAGTTCAAATGTCAATCAACAACGACCAGGTTTGTTTAAGACGTCCAAGGCTAACTGGATAGATTTTGGGCTTGCACTTATTTCCCAGATTCAGGATCACGGTATCACTGTAGATAGACTCAGGTGCGCAGGCCTTGTTGTCAGCGCCAGATGTGTAGAGCCAAAGGCCTGCGTCTACGCTCTTGACCCTCGCTCTCGCACCTGTCAACTGAGTTACTCGCGTGTGCAGATATAAGCTTTCCCGGAGGAGGCAGCGTGGTGGTTATCTCCGCCTACTTCAGCTTTAAGAGCACAAAGGAACACGTGGCATCAGTGCTCGATGGCATCTTACGCGCAGTTGGTGGCAGGGATGTCATCATCTGTGCGGATGCAAACTCGCAATCCCCCCTCTGGGCGCCCGTGGATATCCCCCTATGCGACGCGGACGTCATCGAGGAGTTGGTTCACCAGCACAACCTGGTCGTCCTCAACGACCCCAACAGTATGCCGACTTTTGTGTCGCACGCAAACTCCGGAAGCACCCACATCGACATCACCCTGGCCACTGAGTCCGTCGCGAGACGAATCAGCGGCTGGAGAGTCCATGAGAGCGCTTCCATGAGTGATCATCGGTTGATCACTTTTGAGCTGGCTTCTGACTCCTCGCAAGATGGCGTCTCTGACGTATCCCCACCCCCGCCCACGTGATTTAGAACGCGCGACGGGAATTGGGAAAAGTTTGAAGAGGTGCTTTCCAAAAAGCTTGACAGGATATCTAGAACCCGATTTCCGGACCTACACACACGGCCGCCTCACGACTGACTGAAGACATCACCGGATCAGCCGAAGCTTCACTCGAACGCTGCAAGCCCAAGCCACCAAGCCAGTCGCCGTGGTGGACGCAGCATGTTTCGCGCCTGCGTGACCTTTTCAGAAAAGCACGCAAGGCCCATCAACGTGCACGCCTGCGCAAGCAACCACATGCCTCCATCGATCCCCTTGCAACCATGGCCAAATCCACCCGAATGGAATATAAGAAAGCGATTACTCAAGACTACTGGCGTAACTTCGTCACCATTGAGGGAGGTTCGGACCCCTGGGGTCCTCCATACCGTGCACTGAGGCTGGGACTCAGACCGACGAGCCTCTTGTGCGGCATCGAGAAACCGGGTGGCGGATTCACCAGTACTGAGTCTGAAACGGCTGCGGTCCTTCTCGAGGCCCTCATCCCACTGGATGATGAATTCAGGGATGACGACGCCATGAGGATGGCCCGCTTTGAGGCTTCTCTTCCCATCGACACGGATCACTCATCGTTGCCTTCCGAACAGGAGATCAACCACATCATACGCACGTTGATTGCTGGCAAGGCCCCGGGCTCGGACTGCATTGACAATCTACTTGTCAAACGCACATGGGCCATCGCCGTGCCAGAGATTACAGCCCTCTTCAGTGACTGCATCAGAAGCGGCACGTTCCCCGACTGCTGGAAGAGGGGCTTACTTAAAGTCATCAGCAAAGCTGGCAGCCGAGAACCATCTAGCCCCAAAGCCTACCGCCCTCTAACACTCTTGCCCGCTCTGGGTGATTGCCATTGCTGAAAATTCTCGCCGTAAATACGTCCTAGGAGTTTTTTTTGGACATTGCAGGTGCGTTTGATAGTGCGTCCTGGCCTCTTATACTTCAAAAGATCCGACTGAAGAGACTACCAGGAAATTTGTTCGCGTCAATTCAAAGTTACTTCACCAATATATCGATCGAGTTTCGAGTTGGATCAACCATAATAGAGAGGAACACCAGCATGGGATGTCCCCAGGGCTCAATCTTCGGGCCTCTTCTCTTCGACGATCTCCTTAGAATTCCGCTTCCAACCGACTGTACTGTCATTGCCTATGCAGACGATGCGCTGTTGCTGGTCGAGGCCGACAGCAGGGCGAAGATTGAGAGCACCGTTGGCGAAGCCTTAGCATCAATTGAGGCTTGGGGTAGATTAACTAGACTATCATTCGCACCTTCCAAGACAGAAGCCATTGTCCTCAAAGGACCGAGACGACTTAGCTGTTCGAGACTACCCACAGTCCGATTCGTGACACGAGAGTGAAAGTGTCGAAGATCGTCACGTCCTATCTAGGCGTCAAAATGGACACAATGTTAAATTTCCTACACCATGCCGAAACCCAAGTCCACAAGGCTGGGGTGGCCTTCGAGAGGATCGGCCGCATGGCTGGTGAAGGATGGGGCTTAAAAGTAAGGGCACTCAAGATCACCTACGGCGCCATTTTATAGGAATCGCGGCTTATGCCGCCAGTGCTTTGTGCCCGCGCATTTCCAAAAGCGTCAAACTTAGAATCTCTCTTTTAAGAGGACAGCGCATCGTGCTTCTGTCCATTACCAAGGCCTACCGTACTACCTCAACTGACGCGCCCGGTCCTGGCCGCCATTCTCCCACTTTACCTGCACAGTCAGGTCAGCGGCGCTTCAATATTACTCCTCAAGGGCGAGGAGGCCGACGTTGGTGATTTTCACCTCGTCCCCCCCTCCTCGGCTAGCTGGCGAAGGAGTAGCATTATTGAAGCGCAGAATTAGACTCATGTCGCTCGATGCGGCCATTAAGACCTGGCAGCGAAAGTGGGACGAATCGACCAAGGGCCGGCACACATATACGTTTTTTCCAGACATACAGTGGCGAATGGAGATAACCAAATATCTGAATCCAGACCATTACACCACGTCGCTATAGGATTTGTTTCCCGAATATCCATTTTTGTCGAAATCGACATTTTAATGCAGTTCAATTTCTTTTATCGAGCTCTACCGAAATCATTTATAAAATCAATATATTTTTATCTAGGAACAGAGATATTTTTTAAAAAAACCGGAAAACGCCATGTTAAGTTACAATTACTCCGTGGTGTTCTCCCGAATGTCCAACTATTTGTACCTGAATATCCAAGTTAATTTCGGTCGAAATATATCTCTGGCTGAGTGTTTATTTCCCGAATATGACTGTAGCCAATCAAACCGCGCTCACGCCGTGCATCTCGCTTCCACATTCACGATGTCTAGCTCTAAAACAATCACGCCCACTTTCATATTTTTCGGCCGTCCGGAGACTTCTTTCAAATTTCGTCTTATTGAAATTGTTTTTAACGTTACTATTGTTTTAATAGTGAATTCATCAAATTTGAAGAGATCATTCATAGCTGATACATCACCAGTTCGCCCTGAACTTACAGTAGAGTTGTGGAAGTGAGTATTTTAACCTAAATAACTGCATTTTGATTTGATAAATGACACAAAATCCCAACGGTTATATGAATTCTACAGTATGACCCGGCAACTACTATGACGTAAAAAATAATTATTATTTCAAATTATTATTAATCAAACATTGTCTTTATTTTACTTTTAATCTAGGTATTTCTATGAAAATAAAGGCGATGCTATTATTTATTTTTGAATGCGCTGATAGTTAATTTAATTTAATATGTATATTAGTAACTATTTATTTGGTGGATATCATATACTTAGGATATTGGTACCTACCTAATATTAGCAGCCAATGGTAATTAATTTATACATGCTATTATTTTGTGTTGTTATTCCTTACAATAGTAAATATATAATATTTATTTGGTGGTTTGTAATAAGTTTAATTGTCAATTGTAGAAATATATAGATATAATAATATACAGATATAATTATATAAATAGATTTTTTTTTTTTTGGAAAAAGTATTAATATAAAATTGTTAGCAAGTACGAGTAAGTACCATCATAAAATATTGGAGAAATGACCGTGACGTCGGTTAGTAATTAAAGTAGTAGATACCTTATAATATATTTTCTCAGAAGTGATTTTAAAAAATTATGTTAGTATGTTCAATTATAAGAATGGTACATTCTTAAATCTTGTGAATTATTCGTTCAATAAAAAAATAGTTAATTACTTAAAAACTATTTCATTACTTAATCCGAAAAAAGTCGAAAAATCGATTGCCGCATGTTATTATTACATACGAACTTGGGTAATTACGATCATTAAGTATTTAAATAGTATAGGTAATTATTAACAATTATCGTGTAAATAAATATAACATTTGAGGCGCGTACTTTTTGACCACTCAGTAATCTGTGGGCCGTGCAGCAATACGCTACGGTCTTAAATCCCGAACGTCCATGTTTTGTCCCGAATATCCATTATTCTGAGAGAGCGCTAAAAAATCCCGAATATCCACAGTGAGTACTTGTAAATAAAATGTATTTTCTGTGCATTTAATGATTTATACCAGTATATTATTCTTGGAATCTATTCTTAGATAATTTTGCAATCATACAGTATAGAAAGAATGATTGATACGTCTACTGATATTAAAATATACGACAATGAAATTTGTTTTTCGTTTCCTGTAAAATTGACATTTGGTCTATTCGGGAAACAAATCCTATAGCGACGACCAGTCAATTAGTGACTGGTGTAATGGTCTTCGAGCTTGGACTTGCAAGCCGTCCGACATGTCCATGCGGAGGGGAAATACAGGATGCCAACCACATCCTATGGGAGTGTCTGAGTGTGTGCTCCGAACGGGAGGAAATGCTCAGGTCGGTCCAACCAGCTGTTGGACCCATCGGCCCGTCCGACCTGGTTACTACTAAGTCCAATTATCTTGCTTTGAAAAAAATTTCGGCGTCTTACTACGGGCGTGAAGATCTCTTCACATAAATTTTGCTGCCTGTATGATTAGCTTCGTTATTTAATTTAATAAACAAGTAGCTTCATTTCCTTTTTAGTAATTTCCATGTGATTTTTCTCTCCCTGGCACTTTGCATTAGAGTAAACTCAGTAAACTCAATCAGAGCTCACTTTGAGCGTAGCAATATAAGTCTTGGGCATCTTCTCCCAGGACACTCCCAGGCCAATTCTTAGATGCTTCACATCACCAATTGACGGGTCCCGTGATACTCTCGATTAAGACTGAGGGTGGTACGGGTCGGGTTTGGTGGAGGGACTTTAACTTCAATGTAGATAGGTTGGATAGCATCATAGACGCACATGAGCTCGAAGACATTGTCAAAGAATGGTCATTGGCGAACGAGTCGGCATGCGAGAGCACGATGGTGCGCTCTTCGGGCGAAGGATTCTAAAGAAAAAGTAATCCATGGTGGAGTCCGAAATTAGATACACTGAAGACTGCTTTTAGAGTAGCAAGGAGAAAATTTCGCAATTCAGGCGTGATTCCACGGCCGTTCACTCGACAGATTTTTGAAACCGCAAAGCATAAGTATGAAACTGCGATTGCGGAAGCGAAATTAGAAAGCTGGAAGAGCCATTGCTCGCCTCAAGGAAAAGAGAATGTATGGTCCAGTCTTCAGAAAATGCTCAAAAGTAAGGCGTTCAAACCACCTGAAACTCTGACAATCAACGGTCGCATGACCTCTTCGGCTCTCGAATCTGCAGAGGCTCTGCTTGCGTATTTTTTTCCAGACGACAATATTGCAAACGAAACGGAGCAACAGACATTGATCCGAAATGCCGCCTCGATTCCTTCAAAGAAAGATGACGACGAGAACTTCACTCTTGAGGAGGTCGAAAAAACAATGAGGCTGTTCAATCCAGCTAAAGCTCCGGGACACGACAGCTTTACGGCGGATATCTGTCTCAATTCATTCTTAACTGTTTCTAGCATAGTTGTCGCTCTTTATAATGCTTGTTTGCGAATTAGTCATTTTCCAAAAATCTGGAAGGTAGCTAGAGTGGTGGTCATTCCCAAACCGGGAAAGGACGACTACGCTAACGTCTCGTCATATCGGCCCATCGGATTGCTGCCCGTGTTCGGCAAAGTACTCGAAAAATTGTTTATTAATCGAGTTTCCTGGAAACTTCAGACTAAACACCTGCACAGCGAATACCCGTACGGTTTCACCCCTCAAAAGGGTACTGAAGACGCGCTTCATGCAGCAATTGATAGAATCAGGGGGGCTAACCACTATGGTCAGCTCATAGTAGCGGTATCTCTTGATATCAAAGGCGCGTTTGACAACGCATGGTGGCCATATCTTCTTCAACAGTTGAAATCTAAAAATTGTCCCGCTAACATTTTCAGGCTCATCAAAAACTATTTATCCGACCGAGAAGTCTTCGTCGAATATGCTGGAGCATCTGCTACCAAAGAGACATCAAAGGGATGCATACAAGGTTCGTCTTGCGGCCCTGTCCTGTGGAACATAGTTCTCGACGATCTTCTCTCTATGCCGTTTCCTGAAGGTGTATACGCACAGGCCTTTGCTGATGATGTATTGCTGATTGTGGAATCCAAAGAACTTGGTTCTCTAGAAACCATAACTAACAGCGTGTTGGAGAGCGTCGGGGCGGACGTCCTACATTTACTCCTAGATTGTCAAATCATTAGCAAGGAGCGGCAAAACCTGAACTTTTTATTACAGATGGCAGATGCGGACATTCGAGACCTTCCGGGGACCATGGCAAACGAGGCCGGAAGAGATGCACTTTTTAATTTCTGTATTGATGTAATAAAAACAATAAAATAATAAATGGTGACATGTAATGATGATTCATGCCTTTCAGATCAAGTGACTGCAATCATATAAGATAGGATAAGTATATGCTCAGAATATCAGTCCTATGCGACATTTCTTTTACCACGGGAAAAAAACTCGACTAAAAATCGCAGTCCTCAGTTCCCAATGAATACGACAAAATATTCATCAGAATCATCACCGCCTTGCGCTACAAAGAATTTTCCAGGGTTTTTGCAAAGCGGTTTCATAGGCCCTGGCCGAATTCAAATTAGCAATACCCGATGCGGGTAGAACAATAGTTTTCAATAAGGCATATTCTCTCAGCCGGCACAATTTTCATTTGACTAGCATCAAGTAGAGTAGTTTGCGTCCCAAAGTCCTTAAGAAACCTCGATAGTAAATGCGAGGTATTCTTAATACTTTGGACGCGGAAGACGCACACGGCGCGTAATGACCAGGCGTCCGATCGATGTAATTAATGTGCATTTTAAAGGGGACTATTAAAATCTCATTATCTATTCAGCAGCAAAAGCGTTAAAGGCATCTAGAAAAAAAGTACATTAGTACGACTGCGTTACAAACACCCGAGTTCGTGAGCAGACACAACAGCCTTCGGTGATCGAAGTTATCACGAAGCAATGCTTTACGTGGCTGGGACACGTATTCCGGATGCCGAAAAAGAGTGCGGCACTTCGTGCCCTTGTGGCACAGCCTCAAGGGTTCCGTCGCCGTGGCCGGCCCTCCCTCACCCTGCAGCGGTGCTATAAGAGCGACCTACGTTCTGCAGGTCTGACATGGCGGGAGGCGCAAGAGTTGGCGATGGACCGAGGGAAGTGTCGCCAACTTGTGCTTGCCCTATGCCCCAATGTTGGGACGAGACAGGGTGGAAGAAGAAGAAGAATTAATAGGTATGCAAAAAACCTAGTAACATTTTGGGTCTTCCTAGGTGTACCACATCGGCACGTTCGCCATCGACAAACCGCTTTATCGTTTTGATTTTACTGTACCTATGATTGTTGTTCTGTGACACAAACTATTTTATGTGATTTTATTTATTTATGAAATCATTTAATATATGTGAAAACTACTTTCCAAATGTTAAAGTTATTTTTTTTTTTTGTTAATTTTGATTATTGCAATGTGCGAATAATTCCCACCCTATTGCCAAATATATGTCGGCTCGCACATTGGAACTCGTCTCGCCTAAAAACGTATCGAATACGTCGATGTGACGTCATCGTTATTTAACGAAACAACATAACACGTGTTGCCAAATGGAGCTTTGCAGATCGATCGAATGCAGCTGTTTCGTCTGAAAAAAACATCTAGCTGTTGCATTCGACATGTTGCATCCTTCTCGGGCTCCGAGTCGGAGGGTCGAAGTCACAAAGAAACACATGCGAATTGGTCATTCCTATATCGGCTCGCCGATCGCCGCATTGAAATATCCATACGTTTCGAAGGCTACGCGCGACTGTCGCTAGATAGATGTGCGAGGTTGTGTCATGCAACACTGGCCGCCTGTTCTCGGAAGCTTTGATTTATGGCGGTAAGGCACACGAGGCGAGTTGTGATGTGCGAGCCGGCTATGGTGTACAATTTATGATCAGTGATCACGTAGCATTATATTTTTGTCTATGCTGACTTTTGACAGCTAATTTGGCGCGCGCAAAGTTTTATCTCTATCCAGTGTTACTATACCTACTGAAATTTCAGTAGATCAACTGATATTTTTGGCACTGAATCTACTGATATTTTATGAAATCTACAGATATTTCTACGTTCCATAAAAATCCCACCATCCGGGAAAAAAACGAGTTGTCTTTGAAAAATTCGTAATCTGCGGCCCGTGGCGAATTTTTTTTTTTAACAAAAACGAGCCGACTGCGATAAATTGGTAACTTGCGGCCCGCGGCGAAAACATTCTTCTAATAAAAACGAGCCGACTGCGAAAAATTGAGCAACCTGCGGCCCGCGGCAAAATTTCTCGTCCAAATTGACAAACAGAATGTCGAATCCACTGAAAATTTTTTCCACATCTACTGAAATTTCAAATTTTGACTTGGCGACACAGGGTCTATGGTTGTTGCCGTCTTATGGTCGCCGTTATTGGTTTGAAAGTGTTGTGTAGTTTCTGTAATAATTCTAAATCCTTTAAGTAATATGTTTTTCTAAGAATAAAATATCGTGTTCGAAATGAATTCAGCAGACGGGATAGAGTGGGATCAGCTTTTGAATTCGCTGTCGCTAAAAGATCACGATGGAAGTGAATACGAATTTGTTGAAGAATATGACGCTGTTATTAACCTATATAAAGACGGTGGGCTCAGGTAAAATGAATAATCTATCTCCTTTTTATCTGCTGATATCTTAATTATGACTCCTCACGGCGTAATACATTCTACAGAATTGCATGTTATTTTAAAACAGTATAGGTATATTACTTACAAGACAGTGAGTTATAATATAGTTAGACACAAATCAAGTCTGAAATAAGTGCCTGCTCAACGGAAAAAATCAAATTTATGACATACCTATATCCCTAATACACAAACATTTTATGGCCATCGTCTTGAAGAACCAGACGAATTTGTGTATGTAGACTCTATAGTTAATATCAAATGCGAACTTAGCAATCAGTTCTCGTTTTTATTGCCAAGCTTGTCCAGACCATTCTACGGCAATAGTGCCGCAGATGCCCGCATGAGCTTTTATAACTTTCTTTTTAAACCTAACCTACCCCAACCTAATATAACCTTACATAAGCTTAAGCGTCAATTACATTGAGCTTCTTTACGAGCTGTTTGTTGGCGAATTTAAAAGCGGGCGATTCAGCTACTGCGATTTGATGATTACACACAAAACTTTCCATTCGCTGAGAAGCCACAAGCCAGCGACTATTTTGACAGAACGTAGTTCGTTTTTTTACCCGGAGGTTGCTACTGCACTCTACTGCGCAGACGCAGTAGGCCCACACGCTGGCGTGTAGCGTGTAATGTTGACCGGCTTTCAACTTTTCTCGGTAGAGTGTTTACAACCTGCTTATTAGCTTGTTCGATGATTGCACTGGGCGACTTTACAGGCAGATTGTAAATTCGCCAACAAACAGCTCGTAAAGAAGCTCAATGTAATTGACGCTTTAGTGTGATAATGATGCATCGAAATGTATGAAAATATCAAATTTTAAATTAACAATTATTATTGGATCGAAAAGCATCTGCGCTGACAGAAAAATGTATTTAATATAATTGTCTACATGGAATTGTTTTCGTAAAAAATATATACCTCTATAAAAGCCCATGAGGGCATCTGCGGCATTTTAACCCATTCTACACCCTTAATCAAATAAACATTGCATAACAACTGCTTACAAATATTTGTATAAGAACATTATTTTCTAATACAAATTCCGTGTTATTTTGTATTCCGCAGCAAATGAAAAACATGCAACTGTGGGCATGGTAGAGAGAAAATTTTTAGTGTTTCATCGGAAGTAGCAACATGCAGTCTCGTGGAAAGTTGTTTTGATTAAGGAGTGCAAATTTGCAGGACACAGATTGTCCGAACTACATTTAATTTAATTGCGAGTTAATTTGCAAGTGAGACCACCCGACACAACAGGAGTGATGTAGGTAATTACTGTCAGCTATAGTCACCATAGACAATCTAATATAAATTAGTTCTATCTTTTTTTTACACAAGATGAAGTAGTAGGTATCTTTGTCGTGTAGCTATAGTTTTCATCTTCTGTAGTGTCACCATAAGGCGGATTAAATTTTCTAATACATTGAAACCCCGATTCCACGTTTATCAAGGGACCCTAAAAAAACCGACAAATGCGGGATATGATATATAAAAAAAAATATTTATTTATTGGACCTTTTTATTACATAATACATTATTACATATTATACATACATTACACATTCATTTTTTTTAAAAGTCCTTTTTAAAAAGCCAAAGCTGAACTTACATTATACAAAATCGAAACCACCCTGTGTTATTTATCCGAATGATTTTTGCCTATTGGAATGAATAGGCTAGTTAAAAATATTAACTCTGGATTTAATGGAGGCCAGACTCATAAAGATCAACCCCACTTCCTGCAGATGGGAAAACTGCGCATTTTACATTTCCTATGGTATTACTATATATGGTATGGTATTCCAATCTCTGGTATTATCACACATAGTGAACTGTTGATTTCCCATATAGGTTTTAGCTAATTTTCCATAGGTTTTACCTGTACATACTTAGCTCATTGGTCGGCCTACTGTTATTAGATAGTACGCAGCCAATGAAGTGATTGCTCGTTAGTATGGAACAGTTTGTAGCCAATGAGGTTTTATATCACTAATGCGCATAGGGACCAGTGCACTGAAAAATTCAAACCTTGTAGTGGACACATCGTACACTCGATGAAGTCTTATTTCTGTGTTACAGGAAGACATTCTTGCAATGGATGTTCGATCTGAAAGTACAACAGGCGAGAGACACTACAATTAGCTGTAAATCGTTGTCGGTCGCTTTGAGTTACCGTGAGAAAGGAAATGACTTATTCAAGATTGGGAATTATGAGGACAGTCTGCATTGCTACAATTTCTGCGTCAATGTCACTCCGAAAACCCATGAGAATTATTCCATAGCCCTTTCTAATCGATCAGCAGCTCTATTACATATGCAGAAATATAAAGTAAGGTTACATGTTTTCTTATTACTACAATATGCTTATTCACCATTTGTAGAGCATTTTAATCCACGTTAGCAGGACGTCAACAACGTGTAGTTACAATACTTAGAATATACTCACGTTATGTTTACCACATTAGATTTATCTCTTTATTAGATGAGTCGTCAGATTTTAGATGTATATCTCGTTATATTAGTTGACGGATATTTCTCTTTGCAAGCTTTTGTTGAAGCATTTTCTAAGAATTTAATTTTTCTAGTTTAATACCAGACTACGCTACCAATTTTCATACATTTTAAACGTTTCACTTACATTAGATAATTTAAATTAGTATAATTCAAAGATTCCATTGAAATTATGGTGATGTCACTGTTTGTTCGTGTTATTATTAAAAAAAACATCCGGAGCAGTGGAGCACTACAAATTTTCAGTGCTCCGGGTAAAACCCCAATGCTTCACTGCTCCGAGCTCCACTCCGATGCTCTGGTTTTTTGGCTATATTTGCTTGACAGAGTAGATTGTTAAATAAAAATTGACATCTTTAATATTTACGTGAACAAAATTCATGTCGTTTGGACCGTTTGCAGTCCCTGTACATATTATAAAGAAGTTTTAGTGCAAAATTTTTTTTAGTTTGGCCCGGCCCGCTTAACGGTTTGAGATAGTCAAAATAACACTTTTATCTAAGGATTTTGGATATCACTACTGTATTCAATAATAAATACTTTGTTGCAGAATTGTCTTCAAGACATTGACTTATCTTTAGCTAGCGGATATCCTGATAAGTATTGGCATAAAATATACCTCCGTCAGGCGGAATGCTACTATTACTTGGGAGATAGCAGCCAGGCTCTATTGTCCTGCGAGAGGGGTATAGAATATCTTCATAAATATTCACAACTCTCCAAAAAGACTATTGGTAATTATCTACTTTTTATACGTTATTATCTACGTCAATGATTTTCGAAGTGGGGCCAATTGCCGCACTAGGGGGCTCTAGAAGTGTTGAGAAGAGGGTGATAGGATGCGCTAGGCTACTCAAAATCAACAAAGAATAAAAATCTATACAACATTTCGATTTTCTGATGTGTTTGCGGGGCAATATCCAGACAAAACAGAACAGCCAGGGGAAAAATAAAACATTAGTTTTCGTCCTATCTATTTATTAATTAAATACTTATAAAACTTAAGTTTATATACGAAATGTATTATATAAATATTTAATATAAATACTATAATCACTGCATGTAGGCCATTTGGCGTAAAAACCTCAATTTATCTGCTTGATTTTGATAATCATGCACAACTCCACAGAATTATTAAACTCATTATTTCGTTGTACCTTGTCACTCAAGCATTTTGAACATATTAGATTGATTAACTCATTCGCTGCTGACTAGATAATGATTTTTTAATTACCACCTTTAAAATGCATGTTAATTACATCGATCGGCCGCCTGGTCAATACGCGCCGGGTGCGTCTTCAGCGTCCAAAGTATTAAGACGAGATATACCTAGCTTGCCAGCAACACCGAGTTGAGTCCCGTTTAATTGAGGCTTTCCAGCGATTAGGACTGCAGAAATTATATACAGTGAAACCCCGATTCTACGGTTTTCAAGGGACCCTAAAAAAAACGATACATGCGGGAAACGATAAATGTCAGATATACCTATAAAAAATGTCAACTCGTTTTTCTCCTGGATTTTTTTCGACGTCTTAAATTATTTTCAGTTTCTCAGTTAAGCTTCGGCCACATAGGCAGGTGCTTCACTAGTCCTGAGCTAGATGCTATGCTTGTCTACTAAAAACACCACGTCCACATTGCACGCTATGTGCTTAGTTACAAATTCATTTGACATTTGGTAGCGCTCAATTCAACAACAATATGTCACTTTCAAAACTAACCAGAAAGCTACTTCTCACAGAGAATTTAAGTTTAAAATTTCGAAAGTCGCAAATTTGAACTTGTTGGGTGCATAATGTCAATTCATCCCATGCGTCATTATTCATAAACTCAAAATATATGGTGTTTGACGTTTGTTATACTGAAGAAACATCCGCCATCTTTCAAAATCCATAGAGAATGGCAAAATCACTAGGTGACACAATAAAAATAACCAACACGTTTCTTCTCCGGGAGACTCACGAGGTGACTCATAATCGCGTAGCGCCGCAAAGCGTGCAGTGTGGCCATTGCGATACAATAGTGTGCATTCGTTCCACTAGGATATGTCACCTAGCACGTAGCCACCAAGCAAGGCACCTGCCTATGTGGCCTTAGCCTTAGAGTTCTAGTTTTCTTCATGGGGGGCATTTCAGTTGCGACATAAAAATTCATGATACGAGATGCGAGGCAAGACTGAGCGCTGACCGACCTGTGCAAACAAAGCGACGTGACTGAGAGGTCTGTATGTTTGTATCATAAACAATTCCATGAAAGCAAAACGAAAAATATTCAATTAAAACAACCAATCAGGATAATATTTGTGACAAGAATATTTAGATTTTTATTTAAATATTTAAATTAGGGATTATTTAACATTGTTCTTATGGGTGTTTGGCGGGACTTTCAAAAATGAAAACGATATATGCGAGAACGGTAGATCGGGGTTCCACTGTAATTTGATTGTTTTACGCCTTATTGAAAACCTGTGTTATCAAAAATCTATACAATCTATAGAGATATGACAATTTCATTATTAAATGTAATATTTTTCGTGAAAGGTCATAGTTCTATTTATCACTGTTCTGTTTTGTCACTATCCTGTTTTTTCATGTTTGTTTATTCATGGAACCGTTTGCAGCAGATTTTGTTTATAAATCTAATAGAATTTCCAAAGTTTGCTAATCACGGGGCCGGTAATGTGTCGGCTTCATTATCCTCAGGTTCGAATTCCGAGTCTAGCAATTTCACATGTTGTTTTTTCAATGTTTGGGCCTAGAGCGTTGACCTAATAGGTTGAGCAAGACGTGGCTAACATTTACTTCTCGTAAAAACAAAAAAACTGTAAAGAAACCTCTTTGTGAGGCGGCCCAGATCCACATAGGATAGTAGAAGTAATTAAAAAAAACATACATGTTAAGTAGGTACCCATTTCTCAGTTTTCTGTATGATCGTATCGATGATATATTTTCAGCGGAAATGCATGTGAAAATCTCTGCTCTCTCTAATAAATTAATGGAGACAAAAAATTTACATGTACCGGAAAGTGCCTTTACCGTTGATCATCTACCTAAATTTGATTCCAAAAATGAAGTACTAGAAGGGGCATCTCCATCATTGGATCTAAGGTATCAATTTAAGAAAATTTTTCATTTTGTTTTTTAATGAAGAGTAAATCATACGGACAACTATGCCACCTAAAAGACCACATAAGGGAATACCGACAGGACAATTATTGAGTTTTGGCAAGACTCCAACTGAAGTGTTCAAACTTCTCGGAAAGAAACGAGGAGACATTGAGAAATATCCCTAATTCTCAAGCTAAATAATTTAGTACCGTATTCAGCTCATTAAAGTTGTAGTTGGCCATATTTTATTTGATTAGTGGTGTGCACCATGTTTCAACCTACGGCCACTTTATCAAGAGAAAATATTATATAACTCTCAGCAGGCTATTGATCGGCGAAATTAAATACTGTACCGCAATTATTAAATTAATATGCATTTCCGTAGTATCAAATTATATGACGGCAATAATAAATTCCTAGCTACTCGTATTGTCCATTGACGCAAATGGCAGATAATCGCTGAATCTATTTATATAATTGTTTCCGTTCAAGAATGTTATTTTGATTGTATAAATAGCAATTAATAATTCATCAAAAATGTCACTCGAATATAAGTACCTGATCCGTTACAATCTCCGTATCGCCCCGCACAACATCTCATTACCTACCGAGATTTGGACTTGAGTAGTAATATAAGTATTGTAACATACTATTGAACCGACTGTTACGCGCCAAATAAAACTCGCTCCTACATTCATCTTCGACTTCTTCATTATCATCCTCAACACCATGACCTACGACACCTCGACGACTCCCACAGTGGTCACACACATTCGAGCGCCACATTGGTGACCTCCTCGAATCCAACAAATATATAAAGTGCCACTCGGAGATGTTTGTAATGATTATGATTTTAACAATCACGGAATAGATTTGATGCCATTTGACACATCACCTGATGTTAGATCGAGTTGGAACGCGGAGGACTTGTCGCAGCGGTTTCAAAACCCCAGACTAAATTTTGTATATTGCCCCGCTTTTTCGTAAACATTTCACATGCAATGAATACATGGTACGGTGCAAAACAATGTTATGTACAATATTTTTGTTTTTATCAATCAGAATAATTTATGAACGGTCGTCGTAAGAAACTCTTGATTTTGTTAAAATTCATGATAGCCAGTAGGTTTAAAATATAAGAATATTTTTGAAAATAGTGAAATTACTACAGTAAAACCTCGTTAATACGAATTCCACGGGACCGAAAATCGAAAAAAAATTCGAATTACGAATTATGAAATGTACCTATGAGAAAAATATTAAAATAATTTTTTTTTTTTTTTCATCAATATCGTTTACGATCATAGAAGGTGTACTGAGATCCCCGGGGGTCCAGCGGCTAGCTCAGGTGTCCATCGAACCCCGGATTCACAAAAAAAGAAATTCAAACGGTTGGAGTGTAAATAAAACACAGTCCTTCGTGCTCGTAACGTGGTCTTCTTATATTTTACATTTTCTTTAAACGTTTACATATTTTGTTTTAACAATAAGTTTCGCAGGTCCTATCCTCTCGGAAAGGGGACGCTTACTGCCTTTTTTTTTTCTTTTTAAATTTCGCGTACCGACGCCGTTCAGCAAAAAGGACTCTCGTGATTGGCCAAATTTTATCGCGTGATCTTTGATTCGGCGAATCACGAGCCTGACCCTGGCGCCGGCGCGCGAGGATTTCACGCACAATGCGCGGCAAAATTTATTATATTTAAATACTTATATTTAGTCTTAAAATTATCGCTTTCATCCATCATCATTTATTATTTTTATTACCTTCTTAAAATAAGTAATTTATGATATTTTACGAAAAGTCTGTTACAATTTTCAATGGCTCATGAAATAATGTACTTTATTACGATTTATTGAATATTTTTATATGCCAGGACCAATGACATTAATATGGACGAATCATCTGGGAATAAAAATGACACTCACTTTTTTGTCGGTTCTGCCGAATGGCATAATCTGTTCTAATGCCATTACAATAAAGGTGATATTGCTATAAATTCCCGATGCTTTTAGTCGGGTCTGCCGAACGGTTTGGTTCGAACGGATTCGCTCAAATTAACATTGACACTAGAAACACTATTCTAACGCCATTACAATAAAGGTGATATTGCTATAAATTCCCGATGCGTGATATCGCATAATGGAAATTGCGTGATGTCTACCTATACATGTGCGAATGTCGCTGTGCGTGAATTTAATTGCTAGCTACTGTATTGAGTGCGTTGTCCATTAATAATGTCATTGGCCAGGACTCTGAAATAATTTTGAATTACGAAATTCGAATTATAGATATGGTTTTATATGAAAATAATGTTCAAGGGACTTTTTTTTCGCAAAAATTTCAAATTACAGCGAATTTTGAATTATCCATGTTCTTATTAACGAGGTTCTACTGTACATGCCTGGTGACAAAATGTACTGCAGAAAATATCATATTAAATCTATTTGTGATTAATCAAGACGAATGTTTTAATACTGTACTGTTTGCGTAACCATACAGATATTCAAAAGAATTAGGCCGCCATGTCGTAACAAATAAAGATGTGAAGCGAGGAGATGTGCTCTTTGTGGAAAAACCTTTTGCATTTGTCGCTCTCCCTACACCCGCAGTCGAGACTTTCTGGTGCGAAAATTGTCTGCTTCGCATTCCATATCCTATACCGTGAGTATTTCTTTATAGGTATGTAATCTTAAATCTTGTAGTATGTAGTATTATTCAGTCTTGAATAAAAAATATTTTAATTAGTAATTTTTTTAATTAATTAATAATAATTAAATAATAATTAATTAATTAATTAATAATTCACTCTTTGAAATAACACCAAAATTGTTGTTAACGATACTTAATAATCGAGGTACCTAGATATTTATTATTAATTTGTATGTATATCTCTTGCAGTTGTTCCGTTTGCATATACAGCCAATACTGTTCAGAGGCGTGCAGAATCGAAGGGTGGGACAAATATCACAGATGGGAATGTGCCGGCTCAACTCTAATGCTATGGCCTAAAATTGGAATTGCCCATCTCTCTATAAGGTAAAACTTTTATTTAACCGGTATCAACTCCAATCTGTCTGATGTGAGAATAGGAAAATTGTATTTAAATGAATGTCTTTAAAATCATTCGAGCAAATCGTACTATGGGGGACATACTATAAATTAAAAATAATTTATGGAGCCTCTTATTTCTAACAAACATGTCCATATATCAAAATTTTACAAAAAATACATACTTATTATATGTATGTATGTATGTAATTTCATACAATATGTAATGATCTGCATATAGTTTCCGAAACCCGTCAAAAGCATACTGATATAAATTTACAACATGAGAAGACTTCTGAACATCCTGGCCTGATCACTCTGTGACCGTCTGGCCCCACCGACAATTATTGCAATTGAATGTTTTATTTGAGTCGTGGTGGAAATAAGAGTATTTATAATTTTAGCTGGATCCAATTTGATGATTGGGGGGATTTATTGCCCTCGTGGTGCCCCCTGTCAGTTTATAACGTTTGCTTGAATAACAATAGTCGGCTGATTTTATTCATTATTTTTACAGACAATAATAATAGGAAACAAAATATGTAATATGTTGGTATTTAAATACAATCAGCAGCTTGTTATATTTTATTCATTTACCATCTCCAGGGATATTATTTGTGGTAAGAAATTTCGAGGGAGGACTATTTCAATCAAAAACAAGTGTTGAGACAATCAAATTGATAGCTAAACCGTTTCATATTTCATTGTATGTAGTATATCATTTTAAAATATTTTTATAATTCCGGGAAAAACCATAATTTAAAAAAATAGCAAAAATTTTGATCAGGGAAAGCGACGTTGCTTTGTTATTGTTAAATTACTATTTACGCAAAGCAGTTAGTTTTAGATAATGTTGACCTTAACTCTTTAGCTGCTATGATGTTTTTCAAATTCCCAGTGAAATACGCATCATTTATAATAACTATTGTTATTAAAAAAAATTTAGCATTATTTATAATCACCCTACCTTTTGATTTTGCGACATTGGAATATTATTTTGACACATCTTGTGTGGGAGACTAATAACAACCCAATTTATAGTAATTAATTTTATCGTATTGACAATTCGAAGTTTTATAATGAGGTAGGTACTGACACATCTAAAAGGTGTCATCCCCTAAGGATCTAATTCCTCCAGAACCCTATAGACCCCATAGCCGTGTTATCGGGCTGGCTCATAAAAAATATGACCAGTGTTGATTACGTTAACTAACTTTTGTTTGTCGCCGACGCGTCACATGATTTGCACTTTGCCGATCGGCTATGTTAGACGCGCGTCATCGACGCCAATGTTTTAAATAAACCAGCTGAACAGCAGGAGGTCTTCAAGCAACAACTTTTTCATGGCTGCTCCGGTTTGCGGTGCAGCTGGAGATCTTTGTATTATAATTAATGTAACAACAGTCTTTTTGC
The DNA here is from genome assembly GCF_057557595.1 of Rhyacophila brunnea. Classification (NCBI taxonomy): domain Eukaryota; kingdom Metazoa; phylum Arthropoda; class Insecta; order Trichoptera; family Rhyacophilidae; genus Rhyacophila; species Rhyacophila brunnea. The sequence goes on along the minus strand of NW_028232796.1, from coordinate 17,193,895 downwards.
AAATGAATCTCGCCGTTTCTGCTACAAACCGATGTTCTTCTTTATCACCTAAAATTCCTAACGTTGCAGACGACATCATACACCGCGCAAAGCGAGAGGGGGTGCTTAACACCCTTTCCCCCTACAGAGATGATAGTATCTACCTACTTTTTACACATACAAATAAATCGTCTAAACCTCAAAAGAACTGTTAAAAACTGTTAAAAAAGTAATCAAATGTAGAAACAAACAAAATAAAAACCAGAAGCTCCCGAAATAATTTACCATTTCAAGAATTTTCACATTTAGCATTTAGTATTCAAAGGATTTGTGTATGTGTTAATTAATTTTTGATGTTTGTAGACTTTTATTGATGGCGTCCCACGACGGGTTCATGTTGAAAGAATCAAAGAAACTGAAAGCAGGAAATCAATACACCGCACAGCAAGTCTTTAATTGTATGAAAAATGAAATGAAGCAAGTGAAACAGCCTCGGGGCTATCAAAAGACCTTTCAGCTGCTGACCAATTTTGAAAAGATGAATAAAAAAGATTTCAAACAATATGCATTGGTTAGTATAAAATATAAATATCTAATGTTGATAAGAATGTTGAAAATCTCACTCTTCATTATAAGACATGAGTATATATATAAATAGAAATCTTTCATGCTTGGGAATCACTGCAGAGATAATGTACGGCAATTTGTTGGGGTGGACCCAACAATTTCTTTTAAAATTTTAAATATTATTTTTGTATAGAAATTTCTGAACTTTTGTTAAGATTATTGTACCGATAATTTCATATTAATATAATTATAGATAGACCCACACGGTCTGCTTGGTAAAGCATAATTAACTTAATCGAGATAATTACATCATTTTTAAAATCGTGTTTCCTATCCGCCACCATACTTTTTCATATTCTTCAAGTTAATTAATAATAATAAGTATTAAACGACATTACAAAATTGTAATCACTGTTAATACTTTCTCTATACTCAATATATCACAAATCACAATTCTTATTCTAGAAAACTATTTAACCCATTGTGCCCAAACACGAGAAATTCTCTCGTTAGAATAGGTACTTGGTAATTATTTTTTTGAAATTATATTAGGGCATCTATTGAAAATTTCTGGTATCAAATGTGTTGGGACATAAGTTTGCTACATGGTGAATATATTAGATAACAGGGATTCTTACCAACCAGTATAAAATATTGGATTTTAAAAATATCATACAAAAAAAATAGTATAGGTACCATTTTAAATATTTTTATTAATTTTCCGTTTGTGACATCTTTTGATGGAATCTTTAGTCAAATATTTCATAAAATAGTTCACTGCACAGAATAAAATTATGTATTCATGGAAATGTGGGAAACGTGATGGAAGACACTTAAAAATATGTGTCACAAAGATTATTAACCAATTTTTTATCTATTTAAATATTTACAAACCTTTTAAGCGATTTTCGATACAGGATAATACAGGAAATAGTTTTATTACAAATTATCATTTGTATTTTATTTTTAAGTTTCGGTACAAAAATTCGTTACTTCTGAAATTTCGAAAAAAGTTTGCAAAATTACATACTTTTCGGCATTTGTCAATAATTTTCAGATTTTTTATGTGTTATATGAAAGTAGATTATGCTATATAATACAAGTTTTTTTTAAATCTTTGAAATAAAAACTTTCTGATTATTCTGAGAAGAAAAATAAACGAAAGTTTTTATTTATTCAACTTTGAACATCCCTATCTCGCTTTAAATATTATATTTTTTTTATTTTCATTCTTAAATCATATTAAAGCATCTTTTTTTATTTGAATTCAAAAATTCAAATGATTTAAATGAATACTTTTTGCGCTATTAACATTTGATTGTTGGAAGTCAATTTTGTATTCTATGTACAAAAATAAAGTCGGTCACCAATGGGTTAAATCTAAAATCAGCACAGCAGTGCACAATATGTTTTAGCCATAAAAATGGATATTTCCACAGTAATTACAATGAAAATATAATCTGAAAACCCGACACTGATACGAGAATGATGGCTAGTTGTTTTCTTTCAAAGCATTCCTTCATAATTTCAGCTCATTTTCAAATTTAGAATTCGCCATGACAGAAAAAACATCAAAAAATTATCTGTGACATTTCTATTAACATAAATAATCAATTTAGACATTAATTTGTCATTTATTCTTTTATGAGTTTACAATATTTATATTCATTACAAATAATTATCGAGGACTTTAATAAGGCTGCTAATAAATATTTTCACACTTAGAGCCTGTCCACATGGCGCGATTCCCATCGCGATTTACGCTCGAGAACCAGAAATGTCTTCCGTCCAGATGTGGCGTAGTTTGCGCATTTGAAACAATTAGGTGACGTATTTCATTTTTGAATCGGCATACAAAAACAAACGGGAGTGTAAAAAAAAGCAAAACAACTCGATGGTGATAGTCGGTTTCTATGAGATTTTGTATTTCACGATTACTTCCAATACCTATTCTCGGCACTTTACAACCTAGTTGACGTAATTTATTTGGGAGTAGTAATAAAAAGTCTCGCGTTCGAGCGCCAAGCGGTCGTATTTCATTTTGTAATGGCTGTAAATGCCGCGATTGTCCAGAGTCAGGCGTTTGCAGGTGATCGTTGCGCGAGAGTCGTCATGCGCGAGTTCTTGTGGACAGCTGAATTGGGTCACATGTACCTGGAGAACGTGCGATTTATCACTCGCGCGTAAAAACGCGCCGTGTGGACTGGCTCTTAATATAGGAAATTACTAGGGCTTCCAATTAACCGGAGGAAAAATACTATCCGGTTAGCGGTTAATTGCGAATAACTAACCGGGTAATGGGTTATAACCGTCGATAATAATAACTTCAGTAGTATATTATTTTGGTATAATTATGTTTCAGTTGAGTACAATTTGGTATGTTGATTATGTAAAATAAATATTTTATTTTGTTTGTATTAATACCAGTGTGGTATTTTCGATTGGTGTAATCATTATTTTCCTTTTCAACATTCCCTTCTGTATTTGTTGTGCGAATGGCTAACGCATACTCCCTGTGTAAAATCTGTGAATACAACGAATCACAGTTATTCGTATGAATAGTATTTTTACCATAAAATATTTATATTTTTAATAACACAAATCTTATAATAAAGAAATTATTTATTATTTCACTATATGTAGAACATAATTAAATTTTCAACAAATATTTCCTAACCATCCTGCAGTAGCTATGCCTGCGACAACGCGTTCCGCATGTCACAGAAATGACATGCAGAAACCGACAAATGCCGGCATCTCCAATTATATTTTGCTTATATTTATTGCAATTATCGGTTTTACTCTCTAATAAAAATATGCATATTGTTCTTAATTGGAAATGTAAAAACTAAATTATCGTTAAAACTAATAATTTAATAGTTAAACACAAAAACGTCATTTACTACTAACATTGCATATTGGACATACCGGTTTTGCTTTTAGACACTTCAATTATCACATCAAATTGCAACGCACAACCACATATTATTTAATAGCCTTGAAACAAAGTAGCGCCGCGCCGCAGGTGACCTTTTTTACTATTAATAAAATAATGTGAAAAGTGCATTAGCAAACTAACCAAGAACTCAGTAAATAGATTTTTGTTTGCTTCAATATATCTGGAGCAGAAATCATTTAAAAGTGGAAACATGGCGAACTTATTTTTTTTGTAATTTTGATTTCTACAGTTCCAATTTTTTATGAATGCCTTCACTTTGTCTTTTTAAATCAGTGAATGCATTAGTGGTCCTTGTATTGATTTATTCACTCATTTTTTCTAAGATTTCAACCATATAGACATGTTTAACAACAAAATTATCGTTCCTAAACAAATTTGCCTCAAATTTCAACATTATGATTTGACCCTTTTACTTCATTTTTTCACGAGATAGCCAGCGCGCTTCACAATAGTATAGAGTGAAGATAAAAAAAACAGGTTTCCAAACAACTTTTTATAGGACTGTTTTTTTATGTAGTTTACAACTAGCGGCCGTTTTATAAACTATGCATTTGCAAACTGCATACCTGTGACTACATTAATTGTGTTAAACTTTTCGCACTTTGCAACACTCCGCGCCTCGTAGTTTGGAAATAGCTACCTTAGAGGGAACATTGCTACCAACCATATGCTCCCACCCTTCCTACATAGTTGTATAAAAATTTTAAAAGAGAAATAGTTGGCTATTTGACCAATGCATCAAGTTCTTATTATATTAATACTATGGACTGAGGGTACTTGATGGAATTTGAATTTAAATCCATTAGGTTCTTGCTTAATTGAAAAACAAAATGAACAATTTCTACCGCAAAATATAAATGACTGAAACATAAACTATCCTCGCAAAAGTGACAAACCAGCAAGAAAATTGTGTCAAAGTGACAGACGTAAAGCAAAAACAGTGCTGCCATCTTAAATACCTATTACAGTGAGTAATCAAGCACCCCAATTCCAAACGTATCATTATTATTAGATTCATTTCATTATTATATTTAAATCCACTATGTGGTTAGGACGCCAACCCGATTGTAATGTATGTAAATTTAATGTAGTTACATTGTAGCACATTGACTGCTGACTAGATAATTACTTTTTAATTACCTACCACATTTAAATAGCATGTTAATCACATCGAATGGCCACCTAATCGTTACGCGCTAGGCGCGTCTTTAGTGTCCAATGTATTAATAAGTGTGCTAACCTGCTAATATTTAAATATTTTCAGACCAGTGTCTTGCTAACAAATTACCTGAGAGAACGTACAGAATTTTTTGAATCTCACTTCAACACAATAATGCCTTTTGAAATGGAGCAAGACGAGGCTGAATTGCTTGTGGCATGCCTAATTCTCCGCCACCTGGGCCAGCTGGTGACCAACGGACACGCCATCGCAGATGTTCATGATTTTCACACGGTTTTCTTCAAGTTCTCCTCTCTGTGTCAAGAGCGGCTCGGTACGGCGATCTATCCATCAGTCAGTATGCTGAATCATTCCTGTGAACCGAATGTTATTAATAGGTGAGAATGAATAATTATTGGGTTGTCCGGACACGACAACCAATTGTGGGCTTGACAGTCAAATTCGATTTTTAATTTTGTAAGTTTCTATATCCTACCTAATCAATCATCCATGAAAAGATTAGTGATCGACAGTTTACTGATCATTATCGTTCTATAAAAAGTCTATGATATCAAAAAATATTAATTTAATTGAAAATAAAAGATCAGTTTCCTATAAAAAGTGAGTTTCAGATTTTTGTATGCAAAAAAAAATCAAAACACTTTTTGAGAACAGAGTTTGTATGGCAATTTATTGGAGTTTGTTAAAGTCCTTTTTTTTGTCTCATTTTCGTATGCTAGTCTCCATCCTATAGAAAGAACGCTATATTTAAAATCTTTGCCTTAGGTATGTATAATGTATGTACATATTTACATAAAAATATTATCATTGCAATATTGTTCTTTACCTTCTCTTAATTTCAATTTTATTATTGTTGCAGTCATTTTATGGATTATCTTATTGTAAAAGCGACATGTGATATCCCCAAAGGCTCCGAAGTTTTCAATTGCTATGGCCCACATTACAGACGTTCCATTGGAAAAAAAAGAAGAGCCGAACTGGAAAAACAATATTATTTTAAATGCAAGTGTTCTGCTTGCACCGATACTGAAAAAGATAACTTTTTTGTAAGTATGTTACGCTACACTCCATCCAAGTTTAATAATATTGATAAAACTTTTTCTTCATTGTGGAGATAGTCATCATCCGTGTCCAATAGAGGTCGGTAGGTACATTGTGTTTCTTATCGGTCAGTCAAGGGCAGTGGCGGCCGGTGGTTTCCAAAATTGCTTTGGGGGTGCACTAAAAACTTTTTTACCTTATTTAAAAAGAGAATCAATTCGGCGTTGTTTTTGCTTAGCGAACACCTCAATCACTTTCTCATTAAAGTCTGGAACTGATTGTAAAAGTTTTTTCTCGATGCTTAACACATATAAACAATTAACCCATTGCACCCTATCGGCGCCAATTTGGCGCCGGTGTTACAGGATGCAGGACATGATAAAAAACCAAAAAAAAATTAATCATATTTTGATTTTTTTTAAAGTTGAAATCACTTAATAATATATGTAGCTATCATTTTATTATGTTAGTTATATACAATCCAATATATCTTTTTAGAAATATTTGATTTATAAAATCTATTTTTATTTAAATTTGTCAAAATAATGATCAGTTCGCTAGGTATGAGGTGTTGGAGACGGTAAAAACATAAAATGGCCCTCCATCTTCTATACCCAATTTTTTGTACCACCTTATAGTTTTACGTTGACACGGGTAATATGCCAACATCTGATCATGATAGTCGATTCCACTCATATAACGGTTGTACTCAATTACCATCTTCGGTTATTTACATAACTTTCCAAATCTATTAGACGTGTTAGTTATATCACCATCGAATTCCGATGATATGGTAACTACTTCTCGACAATCTCTCCATTTTGTAACGCATATATACCCATATCCGTGTACTGGCTAATACATTCACCAGTTTTAAGTTTTTTTATTGACAACCGTATCAGGATTACCCTTTCTATTGCTCCTTATGGTTCCCGAGACAAATGTCTTATCTTGGAGTAAATCCTCAGTCAGTGGAACACTATTATAGTAGTTGTCCATGAAAATAGAATGACCGATTCCTGTTTTACCTTCAATTAATTTTCGGACAACTTTTTTGGTATGGTCTTTCCCCCAAATTACGTATCTGCTGATCCGCCATAAATAATAAGTTTTAGAGCCAAACCACCAGACTCTCCGAGCATGTAAAGTTTGATGCCATATTTTTCTTTTTTGCCTTTCATGTATTGCTGAATAATTAGGCGACCACGCCATAAAACCAACGATTCGTCGATTGGTAAATTTACTTTCGGCACATATATGGCGTCCATCCTTTCATTGAACAGATCGATCAATGGTTGTATTTTACCTAAACTGGAACTGTCTTCTTCATTGCAATTGAAATGCAAAGATGTCATTATCAGTAAAAATCTGTCTCGGGACATAAACTGCGAAAATACAGTCAAGTTGTAGAGGTAGTCTTTTTTCCAGTGGTCACTTAGACAATTCGAACGTATCGTTCCTGTATGAAACAGAAGTCCCAACCATAGTTTGAAATCGTCAATTGTGATGTCTTTCCATTGAGTGATTCGACTTCTATCGCCCTTTGTTTGAGCTAGAATGTCGACTGCATACGCATTTGTCTGGTCTATGATGTAGTTATAAAATTTCTCATCAGCTATAAGATGAAAATAATCGATAGGATCTTTTCCACTCATGTCGATTTTTATGCCAGGCGTAGCCGAAAATTGAATAGATGTGGCTTGTTTTTTTTCAGACAACCACTTTTCAGGTACCACGTTTGTTTTTGCAATTGATTGTAAAACTATGTCATCATCACTTCTCCCAATCCGATTCACTATCTAAGTTTGTTCTTGCAATTTATTGTAAAAATATATCATCATCACTTTCCCAATGTGATTCACTATCAATGTTATAATCACATACAATATTATCAAAATCACTTACGTCACTATCGTACATTTGGTCATGGCTTTCTTCTACTCTTTGTCTTTTTGAACACGATGGCCGATCCATTGTCAGTGGGATATAAAAATGGAAATCACTATCACTAAAACACAAGGGATCACATGCACTAAAACGTTGGAGAAAGTTTATATTCACACGGAATTTAGAAAAAAATATATACTCGGTATAAAAAATACATAATTTACACAATAAATATCCGAAACGTCCGAACCGTGGCAAGTACTTAATAACACTGAAAGATTTTTTACAGTGCTAAGGGTGCTAAGACTAAATAACAACAATTGTTGACATGCTGTAGAATATTTGGTTACCAACATTGAAAGCAACACATGAACACAGCTGCCGTGACGGACGCGGGGCTACAATTTTTGTATGGACACGGGAGCCGTGTCTGACGCACCGAACGTGTTAAACAACAATATACTATCCAAAATTTCTTTTTATGAAGAAAATTATCGAAATAACGTGATAAACAGAACGTGACTCTAATTTTTCAAGAAAATATTAAAAAAAGAAACGTATAACTATCGATTATTTGAATACGTATTTTACAACACTAATCTCGACAAAGCGTCAGTCTCTTCTCACTCCCTTCCTCCACAAAATGCAATAAAACTTCGCGATTCAAAACGGTCAGGCATTGTTAAAAATGTGACATTATGTTATAATAATTCACTCACTTGGTAAAAGAACATACTGTACGAAAACATCTTCTTGGCTACGCTTCCAGGCGCTGTTGTTAACTAAATGGGAGGAGCTTATAATGGAATTGCGGTTAAAAATGGGCGGAGCATGTTAGTTCACGGTTTTAACACGTGGCTAAGAGAATTTTCGTACAGTAGTAACTAAGATATTAGTTTTTTATAAGTTATATTACAATATTTGCAAATATAGAACGATTTAAGGATCGTATCCATAATATTTATGTTGATAATCAATTTGTATTCAATATAAGCCTATTTCCAATGAATTTATGAGATTTAAATAAAAAAAATCTATTTTTTATCAATCCTGCTAAATCTCAGTTACTACATTTTTCCGCTTTTACTGTTTTTTTACTGTGTCGAATTTTGTGAACGCTGTGCGGTGTCCAAAATGCCCATAAAATTTTGTGTTTATGACTTGTTTATGCGTTTCACCATTCAGCTTGAACTGTTATTACAATATATAATATTTAGGACAAACTGAGATCGATATTAGGGCTGTGATCAAGAGCGCCCGTTTTTTATGACTTCAGTGGGTACAAGCTTTTGGTACAAATTTACATGGATTAAATTGCCATAAACGAGTGATGATTTGAATATGAATGATGCACATTGAGTGATGTTTAGGAAAATGGAAGGAGTGCAGCGCCCATGCATGGTGTTAGACAAGCCGCCGCTGGTCAAGGGTATAAATCTTGCTGAGCGGGTACAATTCACATGTAATATTTCAATCAATATAAATGTACACATTTGAAACCAGGGCTGGGCACGGATGCGGAGGGGGAAGCTAATGACTATAATATAGCTACAAGTCCGGTGGCCGGGTGGAGTGGGAAAGGACCTCCGGGCGTGTCTGACTGGCGTTCCAGAGCATGGAAAAATATATGGTGGAGAGCAAAGCTGGAGGTGGCCGATAATATTTAATACTATCTTACTTTTTGCAGAATTTATTTGAAGCCTTCTTGTGTCAGAGCTGTCAAGGTCCCATATTTACAAATTCAAAAGGGTTATGCAACGATTGTGGAGTGGTCGAAAAGGATATTAGCAAATTAAAATCACTACACAAAAAGTCCATTCAGACAGTGAAAAATATAGGTAATAAAACCATAAATAGTAATAATATCTATAGAAGCATACCAACATTAATCATCTGCCAGTCAGCTTTGGAAATTTTAAATTCTACTGCACTGATTATCTTTGCTGTTGAGGCAATTAAATATTTAAAAATACTATATTGATAATGTTTATGGAAAAATGAAATTAGTTTAAATGGAAAATTAAAAATGAAGTTTCTTATAAAAAATGTAATTGTACTAAATACCTATTGAAACAGTGTTTTGCAATGAGAGAAAATATCAATTCCTAATCAATTGAAATATCATCACAAAAAAGAATGCAGTTCAAGGTATAAGAAATGCGTTCTTTAGGTTGAAACAATTTTGTAGGAATTGTTTAACAAAGGGCTTAGTATCAAACGCTAATGTACGAGATAATTCATTAAATTAATCATCAAATGTATAATTGATCTTATTTAAATGCATGTGATTTAACGAAACATTATTTATATACCTACACACATATTGATCAAAATATCAGTAGTAGCAATCGACGATTGCCAGCTGTTCTGCTAGGACTAGCAGCCTGAAGTGGTATCAGACGACATTCTGAAGGCTAGACTACAGATTAAATTATGCATATTACCTCAAATTTATATTGGCAGTGACGACTTGCAAATTATAAAACTGACAAATCAGCGAAATGTTAAACTGTCTGAGGTGAATGAAAATCCATCCCGAAGAAGGGAAAACTATAACTTCACAATTTTATTAAAATCCTACACCATGTCATTACGAGAAAATCTGTCTGAAAGACCTAGCGAGACAGGCTGGCAAGAGCCAGCTGTCTCAGCTAGTAAAGATAATTTTGTGTGGTGTATTTGACTTTAAGTCAATACTATTTGTAGTGTTCGCTTACTTCATAATAAGAGAATATTTTATTTTTCTATTCCAGAATTAGGGGATAATCCAAGTGAAATTATGATTACTTTAAAAAAAGTTCTGAATATGCAACAAAAGTGTTTGTATAAATATCACACTGATATTCGCAACACTGCTCTCGTGATAGGAGGCTTCCACGAGAAAAGACGTAAGGATTATTATATTATATGTAATTGGCATTTAATCAATTTATGTATTTATAAATGGCGAAAATACAAAAGAATAAAATTTAGGTAAATTTAGTTTTATACTTAACCTTTTCACCGCGCAATGGTTGATATTGATATCTATTCAAAAGTGTTAGATCTGCCAAGAAAGACACCAAGTTGGCAACTCTGTTATCAACCCTACTATCATTGACTGGGCCACTATGGGTTTTGTATGAAATCTACCATTATGACCAATGTCGATACCTTATTGATTACAGATGAATTCGATGCTGCTATAAAAGTGTTTGATGAAAACTTACTTGCGATAAAATGTCAGTTTGGTGAAGATAGCATAGAAGTGGCACATGAATTTACCAAATTGGCCAATCTGTTTGCCAAAATATTTATTATGGAGTATACAGATATTGATGTCGGTCCCTATAGGTAATTATAATATTGTTCCTACGTAATGTTTGTATCACAATACCATGTTGAGTTCAAAGATGTTGAAAAGAAAGAAAAAAAAAAGAAAATAAAAAACCTTCTTCTATAGAGATGGAGACTAACTGTATAAAAGTGTAGCAAAAAATACCCCACTTTTACAACTAGGAGTTGTGATCGAGATTTCTCATCTCGAGAACTCTCAAGATATAATGAGAAATTTGATTTTTATTTCTTGAGATATTTCAAGATCCTCAATTTTTGAGAAATCATTTATAAGAATCATGAGAATTCGAATATTTTTTGGCAGCGGTCTATTCTTAACAGTAATCATTATAACACATTTCCGATGTTAACATTGGTTAAAATTGGCACGGTAGCTATTCTTGCCAACCTAGCACTTAGATGACTTAGCCGCTATTTTCTGTATCCAGTAAATTAATAATACGGCGAAGAATTAGGTTGGTATACATCGTCGGTATGCGCGAAGTTTTTTCAATCAACATGAAATCTTTAAACCTCAAACAGTCAACATAACCTACAATTTTGCTAGTCATGTCAGGCGGACATGGAGATGTTGACGTAATTGTTTTTCTAAACATCTTGCATCTCAATTCTCAACGTGTAAAATTGACGTACTCTGTCTCGTTCTCGGTGTAGCACGGCCGATAGACCCGCTGTTTAAAGTTATCACCTTTTGACAGTTCAGACGGCTAACTTTTATACATAATTAATAACCGGAATACGTAATGTGATAAATGTTACATATTTTATCACTTTAGCTCTTTTTCGATGTTAAGTGATATGTTAGAATAGACCCGCGGGAATACATATAAGTTTTTTTTAGGTTGGAAGCGTATTTAATTTAACTGATTTTTTTTTGGAAAACAATCTAAAAAAAGCATTTGAATTGCAAAAAGTTGAGCTACTGCACAAGTTCTGCTTATAATAAATTGAAATTTGCTTTAACAATTTTAATAGGGTCCCTCAGAGGGCTCCATCTGGCATAGGAAAGGTTACTGCAACATCTTTGCAGAAATAAAGTGCAAAAAAGAACCAAAATTATTGAAGGATGCAGCGCTAAAATAAAAAACGGTCCTCTCAAATAAATTACGATTGATCACCACAGAGATAGTGAAATATATAAAATTTCTTTTCGTCTGAAGTAGAAAACATTCACCGACACAGCATAAACATACAAACCTCTCATTGTGATCATGCATCATTGAGTTAACATTGTTTGTATTATTTTTTTTAAACAATTGCAATGGTGCCCCTGGATATTTGTAACTGACATGTTTTGTATGAATGTTAAAGTAAACCCGGATCTTGTTCTGGTTCGAAATGGCATTGTTGAAACTTTGCTATAAAAAGACCAGCAGTAAGAAGTGACATAGCATAGTCTGAAGTTAACATTAATGATTAATTTTTGTGTGATTTTTTAGAGAAGCAGCTAAAAAATACTATCATGACTCAATTAAAGACGCTCTGGAGCTGTGCCTGACATATTATGGCCCATGGACAATATTCTATACAGAACTTGCACCGGTGATGAACTTTATCAAGTGATTTTGGACAATCGGCGTCAATTTGGCGTCGCTTGCTTCTGGTAAAAATGTTTTATTTTTGACTTTTAGATATTTCTTAAAACCCTGAAAATTTACCTTCAAATTATTTCAAAAGATGAGTTTAAATTAAGTGTTTCAATACCTACACAAGTTTTGAAAAAATATTAAAATTAATTATGTTTATTATATTATTTGTCTGTGTTTATTATTAATTTGTCTTGTCATTAATTATAACCTAGTTATATTGTAAATCATTATGGTTTTTTAACGATAAGCCACTTGCATTTTTATGTTATTCAAATGTAATCCATTTATTTAACACAATCACTGCGTACCTTTCAATTAATTTTTAATTACCATGTTTGAATAACATGCTAATATCATCTAATGGCCGTTTAACGGGGACACAGCAGCCGTGTCGTCTGCATCCAACTAGTTAAACCAGACTGGGCTTAGAGTTGCGACCCATAGAAGAATATAGTAAGTATGTGTACTATAATTTCGGTCCGACATACTATGTTGGATTACGATAATAAGTACCTATGTATAAATGTACCAAAAATACTTAAATTTGTATTGGATATGAGACAACCATGTCAACTCATCAGATCATTTTTATTTTAGTTACCAAACTTGTAAAGTGCATTTGGCTTATGGTATTATTTTTAGCTTTTTTTTGGTGTTGCAAATAAAAATGCTAGATTTCATCAATGAAAGAATGTCTTGGTCATGTGCATATTAAGTGTTTTAGAGTCTATTGTTTCTCAACCTTTTTATGCCTGTTGAGCACTGAAAATAGAAAAAATGTTTTGCGGACCGCTAACGCATAAATAAAAATATTATTTATATAGTAACGTATAATAACCTCTGATCCATGGTTGATTTCGTCACGTAAAACTGTTAATCTATTTTAAGAATAAAAGCACAATGCACAAACACTTACAGGTGCTTATTGGAATTTTTAGCATAGTCATTTGGACGCCGAAATTTCATTCACCACCAGAAAATCTCTGCAGGCTATATCGGTTGAGAGACACTCTTTTAGACAATCTAAATTTAGGAGAGATAATTTCACAGTGAATCTAAGTAAAACACGTATGTGTTGTCGACACCTAGAAATCGCTTCAGATTATGCTATTTTTTTTCCGGTCAAAGCTCTTTCTAGACTTAGTATAAAAAGTTTTTATCTTTGTTCATGACATAATGTTATGTGAATGGTCGACTATAAAAAAATTATTTACTATAACAATCACCTAATGATAATATTCTGTATGTGTACTATAATCCCTCCCACTAAAGCTTTTCTTATTACACAATAATTTTATAGTAACATGGATAATTGATATTACTTTTCAGATAAATGGAACATTATTGAATAAAAATATTTCCAATACAGGCCATATTGAAAATCTGATTTTGTTATTGAATGTTGAACTGTTTCTATAAATTAATATTCCTTTACATACTTGATTGTGGTTTAATATTACAGTAGAAGTATGGTTAGCAGACCTTGATTATTGAGATTTTTGATTATCTGGTTTCTTTTTTGATTATGTACCAGTTTTGTAAAATAAAACAAAAAAAAGTGAAGTGAAGCAAAAATTGCTGTTTTAAAGCTTTATTCTGGAAATAAAATAGATGTCTTATTATTTTTTCGATTATCCGGATTTATCATTAATCGAGATTCTACCGTAATAATTTATTGTAAATTACGGTTACATAACATAATATATGTTAAAAATTTTGGTTTATTCATTGTTTCTCTTAGGTAATAATATTAAGTCCACGCAGAATGTTATCTATTACGAATTTTATATGAAATAAATAAGTTTTTTGAATAGGCCGTGTTTTTATTTTATTTTCAACCCCCGTTATCATGTATACTATGTATATTATGTTTTATTGTTGCTGTCTGATACATATTTGGAACAACAACAGTTTGTGAACATGTATACTCGATGGTCGAATTAAGCCGTAGGACACCGGGAGAAATCCTGGTAGGCCTATGAGCATGCCCCCCAGGAGGCCAATCCCCGAATGAAGCACTGCAAAACACGTCACCGAACCGCTTCAACTAAAGCAGGTAAAATTTTTAGTTTTACAGGAGATATTGTGTGTATAGAGCTTCGAATGAAATGGATAGACGATACATATTTGCGAGTGAGAAAGCATTCAGCATGCTGATACCTCATGTCCATGTGTTAGAGTAAGATAGAAAGTAAACATGTCATGACGGAACTCACGTCAGTTTCATGGAAATTAAATAACATTTTTATCCATTTTGGTAATGACTTCATATTTAATCAGTACTTACCGTTAACGTTGCATAATTAAATCATTCATTGTTAAAGTACGTAGCCAATTAATCTTAAAACAAGCTAGTTACGTCTCCAATATAACAATATTACAACACGGAATTACCGTTATATTTTGCAAACAAACATGTGTGTTTCTGTATTACAAAATCACAATAAATATTTCAATGAGAATTTAAACACAAAATAATACTTTCAGCGGTAATAGTTATGTAAAAGATAGAAAAAAATAGATTAACAGCCTCTTCAATACTACGTATGTATTTCTGACGTTTAATAATATGTCAAACGGAGAGTTGCTAGCGCCTCTACCGCCAAAGCTTGTATACTGCAATTGCATACTGCAGTCGACACTACCGGTTGACTTTTAATATACTTCGTTGAAGTAGGCTTGCGCTTACGTTGCGCAACCGGTCATAGTGCTTCATTCGTGAATTGGTATCCAGGAAGCGGGCCCCCAGGACAGGGTCTTTGGTACATATTACTAAGATTAAAGGCAGTATGGCGCTCTACAGTAACTTTTCCAATTGGTGTTCCAGGTAAAATTAAGAGTATTTAGTATATTTTAGGCTTTTTAGTATTTTTTTAATACATCCACTTGAATTATTGAATTGTCAAGTATCGACACATCAAAAATTGCATCGCATAACTACATTTTTTAAAAGCATAATTAACACTTTAAGTCAATTATTAGCGCCGCAGGCGACTTTTGTACTGTTAGGGTCAATTTGAGATCTGTGTTTATCTCACTTATCTGGTTGACTCACCACGCCCCCAGGCTACAGCCTTGTCAGCCCTTGTGGGGGCCATGCCAATGAGTCCCAAATACAAATTTTATTGGAAATGGTGTACAGCACATATAAATTCCAAATATGATGGTATAATTTGAAACTATTGAACAAGATCAGACGCAATAATTCCCGGTGCTCTGTTCAGTGGTGAAGGGTGGAGGTAGGCACTATTTATGTCGGATGTTAACAGCCCACCTCCACCATTTGTAACTGGCTCTATCGCGTTTTAAAAAATATTATCGCCATTGAACAAAATTATTTTTGATTGTTAATTTAATTTTGGGCTGATTGACTAGTAAATTTCCAGAGGGCAGTCTCAGACTAACAGTCCGACCTTGAATCTAACACTAGCATGTAATGAAATGGTACACATTGGCCATAGCGTGAAATTACCTCTAAATACATTGATGGTTTAGAAAGCAAATAAATGACTGCTGGACAAATACTGTCATACTGGCAATAAATACGAACGGAGGCTACCTAAAGCCGTGTTGACACGGTCCAAGTACACTTGGACCGAGCACCATCCAAGCGCACTCGTACGGGACATTTCATACAAATTACTCCTATCCAAGCTACTTGGGCCGCGTCCTACTCATCTAAGCTAGCTTGGATAGGAATAATTAGTATGAAGATATCTCATACGAGTGCGCTCGGTCCAAGTCAACTTGGATCGTGCTTGGATCATGTCAACGCGGTCTAAAAGATAAGGGCCAGGAGGTATGAAAGGAGCTAAGAGACATTTTTATCCAGCAGTGAATCAATCTAGGGTGATTGAGTATTTTGGACAGAGTGGAGTTTTATTAAAAAAAAATAGCAAATTGTGGTCATAATTATAAGGATTCACAGAACAGATTAATAAATAGAAACGTAAAAGCGATCGCCATGGACCAAGGTTCTGAAGCGGGGTAGCTTATTGTCTGTCAGCCATAAAACCAAAGTAAAATAACCTCATCGACTGTCCCCAAATATTGACCGCACGTTACATTAACGTGACAAACTGTAATGTGTATTATTATGATACAGACATAACTACTGAAAATGGCATATTCTTTAACACGTGTTTAAGTTTATCCCATATTTTTTTCACACTCTAGACCCCTAGCATGGTATGCCACATACATTAGTGTGCGTTTGTGTTGTTCTCACTGTCTTGTCTTTAAGTTTGTTGCATTGGAATATTAAAGCAAACGTTGGTTGCATGAATTCATGAGTTCTACGGGTCTTGTACTGACACAGGCCTCGCATGCTGTAGAATGCCAGGAGGAGTGGAGCCAATCATTTTGAGAAGCCTGTTCGACTGGCAACTAATCCGGCCCATGATCCTCAGTCAAGAAGTCCTGACGTACAAGAAGTATTCCACTCACAATAATAATTTGTATGGGGGTCTAAACAAAGAAGTCGAACCGAGTGGGACTCGAATTTGCGTCTTTCAATTTCTGGGTGAGTGCTTTGGGCCCTAAGCTATCGATCCGTCTATGATTCATGTGAATAATTTCTTATATTTACGTTTTAAACTGAGGTACTTCAAATTCCACCAATCAGGAGGCAATCTGCTTTTTGATCAATTAAGTTAGTAATGTCATTTACCATTTGAGTCACTAGGTTCAACTTTTTTTCTAATATGTATGTTTTTGAAGTTGTTCAAAACTGTTTTTTCTATAATAAAGAATCTAACATTCCTAAAATGCTTGTTATCTTTGATTCATTGGACGCGGGCGACTCGGCTACCGTGTCCCCGTTAAATGGCCAATAGATGCAATTAGCATGTTATTTAAATGTGGTAATAGATTTGTTCAATATTTCATATGAATTTAAGATTAGGGACCTACTTTTAATAAAAAAAAAGTTTATCAACATTTTGGTGCGAGCATACTCAAATCGCGTAGAAAGCGCAATGCGAGCATATTCTTGGGAACTCCGGGCTCAGTCAGTGATTAGTATTAGGGCAGACCACACGTGGACCATGGATTGTGCACTACTGATATAGATGAACTTATTAACTTATGTTAGGTGACAAACCACAATATAGGTAGTTCATTCTTCTTCCTCGGCCATATCTGCCGCTTAGCTGGAACATATCGTCGGTGTTTTGTAAAAAGGGCGAATCAACCATTTTGGCGAAATCGAGATTTTAATGAAAATACAATATGTACCCCACTAGCTTTGTTGTGTAAAAACGGCGATTTTTTATCTCCACAGGAAAGTACTTAAAAACGATAAATAACTAAAATTAAATTAATTAAAATTACGAAATAAAAAGCAAATGTGACATATTAGGCCTTTTAAAATATTATATAATAATACCTATTATAATGACAGTATTTTTTGTAAGCTTTATTATAAACTTGTTGGATATTTATAATCATCTACAGGTAAAAAACAAATAAATGTCAAAAGTTAAAAATCCTCCTGTAAAGTAGCATTTTGGTTAATTCGCCCTTTTTACAAAACACTGACGATATGGACACCACACTGCGCCTCCAAGAATCCCTGTTGCTAGCCAGTCATTTTGCGTCGTTCCGGGTCATACCAGTATCCCGTAGTTCCGCTGTATACATGTATAGATAGTATTTAGCAGCCTCCTCACTCACAGCGTGATGAGAAGCTGCTTGGTGCACTCTCTTATCTCCTCGTTACTCCTAGTCATCAAAATACTCAGTACTCAAAGGCACATCCAGCGTCCATCGCAAATATCTGTTCTCGAAGCCCAGCATACGGTTGCTCTGAGCCTTCGTTAGGTGCCATGATTTGCTACCGTAAAGGAGCACTATCAGAATGCAAGCATCGGATAGGCGGCATTTAGTTTTGACTGCGTCCTGGATACTTCGCATCGAGTTGAATCTTGCTCTAGCCAGTGAGCCATTCCCATTCGAATAGCGAGTTCTCTGAAAAATGCCAACTCCCGTAATGTGTACCCCCAGGTATTTGAAGCTGTAGACGCTCTGGATGTTTTGTCCATTGCTAATCAGAGGGAAATCTTGATGAGCACATGTTCTATTTATTACACAAAACGTTGGTTTTCTTCGTGTTAATTTTCAGACCAGTGCTAGACAAATTGTCATGAAGGGTCTTGAATATCCTCGATTGAGTTGTTCTTATTCCCAGTTATGACATCTGTTCTTAGGAATACAGCATTCCACAAACAACCAGAACTCTCTAATTTTTGTAAAGGTTTGGGTTCGGTTCCTGTGGAAATATCGAATATGGTCAGTTCTATCAAATATAAATGGGAACCCCGGTCTGGTTCTTTAAAAATACAAAATAGTTATGCCTACCTATCTAGGTACAAATAATGGATATTTTATTTCAATTTGAAAATTCAAAAAGTAGGTTTTTCAAGATAGCCTAACTACATCAAGCGTGTGTATTACAATCAGTAGCTATTTTGCCACATTAGAAAAAAAAAATTATAAAACATTAAGTAGTTACATTGAAATGTGTTATATTAAATACCTCATAGTTTTTTTTTAATAACTGTCTCCACGTGAATGATGTCCGAAAGTGAGTAAAAATATTACAAATGTATAATTCAAAAACTAATGGAACCCAATATGTTTTAGGTTCTGGTTATTAAAATTCGAGATGGAGGCGTTCCAAAATAATTCAGGGTTCTCAGGGTTCAGTTCGGATTACGTTTCTAACTTTGGCTACAACCTACAAACACGCGAAGTGTAATTTACTGCACAGGATATATAGTAGATGTAATGTGGATATATAGTTTGGCAAAAACTGCCAATAGATTATTTATATATTGCTTCTCAAACTTTTGAGGCTGGGATGTTATGAAATATGAATTTTATAATAGGCGTCTTACATCTACCTACTTGGAATAATTATCAACCTGGGATTACCGGATTAGTATTTTTTAAAACCCGGGGTCATAGGATCACACGAAAATAATGAAATATTGAAAGTGTTTTTAAATATCTATAACACTAGATTCACACATTCGGTAATGATTGACTGTGAATGAGTACCTATTTATTAAGGCTATACCTTAGTTGAGGCACGGTCTAACGTCTGACTTGGCGATGCACGGATTGCGGGTGCAAATGACACATGCCGAACGAAATATAATTTGTTATATAAATCCAACATGCGTCCATTTAATGTTCTGTTTATTTTTCTATTAGTAACAATAATAATATAGTCATTGACATGTTTTCTTTTTCAAGTAAATGGGTAATGTTTTTAGTCATCTTTGCACGATTTAAAAATTAATACCCCCGTCGCCATCAGGAAACAAATTGACGTGTTCCCAGCTCGACGTTCTCTCTCCGAATGCCGGCGAGTCGAAAATTTCATCGCGCCTATAGTTGAAAATTATTCGCCGTTTCACTGATGTATCGTCTAAGTTTTATATTTCACATAATGGATAATTATTTTCGGTAACTGTGCCGCAGATGATGTAGATTTTATAACTTTCTTTTTAGACCTAATCTAACCTACCCCAACCTAATATCAGAGACGTCCCTAGACAAAATGCCGCCCGTAGGCAGCCCCTAAATGCTGCCCCATTTCTATACAGTATTTTTTATCACCCTTTCATGACTAAGATATCTAAGAAATGTGTTGTAGGTATAGATATAGATACATTACTAACAAAATATATATCTACCACTAAATCTAATTTAAATGCCATCTCTGCTTCAATAGACAATATTGCGAGTCCACGATTTCAGATAAGTACATTTAAAAATACACCTGATGACTCGCGAGTGACTGGGAAAAACATTTTTTATACATTTTAAATTAGGTAAGTATTTACCTACCTATAATTCGAAAATCGGAACATGTCATTGCTATTGCTGATCATCAAGGACGTGACCTAAAAGGTTAACGAAAGTAAACTAGACATCGCTCTGTCTAGTTCTATTAAGCCTTGTATGTTAATTAATAGGTAGTACATTTTGTTTCTAACCAGTGAGCTGATTTTTTTAATGGGAAGATATTTCCATTATTACTAAGTTTAGGTAGCTATTTCTATATACACCTAATGATTCTCCTCGATTTGCCGCCCTTCGAGTAACTGCCGCCCCCAAGCAATGCTCAATCTGCCTACCCCCACGGGACGTCACTGCCTAATATAGTCTTAGTTTGTGATAATGATGCATCAAAATGTATGAAAATATTGGATCGAAAAGCCTATGCACCGACAGAAAAGGGTATTTATTATAATTGTCTATATGGAATAAACTGTTTTCTAAAAAAAAATATATATAAAAGCTCATCACAACATCTGCGGTACCATTACCTTATTTTCAATCTTGTAATCCTGTGAAATTTATGAAATGAATAATATTTTTTGTAGATTTCAGTATAATTTTTATTTATAAACCAACAATTTTATGTATTAAATTTCTTTTCTTTAGTTGACAATAAAATGTTTTTTATTCAAAAATAATTGGAAGTCCCAGGATATCAACATTTTCAATCCTGGAGTTTCGGGATCTAGTAATCGAGTGACACTCCAGGATTGCTTACCTTGCCCTCTATCCTTGGAAATAATTGGGTATATGAGATTTCATGAAATAACTTTTTTTGAACAATATTTATGAAAAATATCAATTTTATTGTCATAGCCTATCAGAGTCATCTGTTTATGTTGAATGAAAGTTATAATTAGAAAGTATAGTGCTGCCACCTCTGTAGAGAGTTGTCAATGGCCGCCGCCTGACGTCAGGATCCAAGATGGCTGACGGGCCGTTCGGTCGGGAAGTGTAGTGATGGGACTGGTGTGATAGGAATTTGTAGGTGTGTCAACCTAGATTTTCTGCTATAATGTCGTCAAATAGTTTAAATATATGTTTTACTGTGTCTATGGAGCTTTCAAAATATTTTTTAATGTTACCGTGTGCTAGATTTAGATAATGTTTGTATAGGAACATAAAACATCACTGCCTATTGTAAATCTTGGTGCCGCCAATCGTGAAGAGAACGACTAATATTTCTTATAGTGTTCATTTAAAATGTGGAATATGATGTGCGATGTGATGCCGACGATATCGGAGGACAGTATTAGCCAGAGAAGCTCACAATTCTCTGGCGAAAATGCGGATTTGGAGCAGCTGATGGTGTCTATGTTAGACGAAAGGGATAAGTTGGTAGACAGCCTCAGGGAGACGCAGGAGCGTCTCGGAGACACCGAAATTAAGCTGAAAGGTGTGGAGAAGCAGCGAGACTCCTTGCAGCGGCAAATCGCAGACAGTTTATCTCAGGTCTGTGGCTATTTCTTACACAATTTTACACACTACACGCGCAAGCAAAGACAAAATATGTCCATCGCACATCCCTCACTTTGCGTGGGAAGAAGGGTATATTTAAATATAAATCATTACTCGAACACCGAAAGGGTACTGCCGATGTCATTATTTTCACATTTTATTTGACAGCTTCGCTTACGATAAAAAAATGACAGTTCCTTCATTGGTTGTCTATTATCTATTCTCGCTGAGATCACATGTTTATTCATTTTCAACATTGTAATAAATACTTACTACGAAACACGACAATAAATTATATAGATACTCTTAAGATATGTATACAGAATGATAGTTTAGTAAAATATTAACCCCTTATAGTTTATTTTACCGACTGTCAAAAGTATGTCTGGGTTTTTATAAAGTGATTTAAAGCAATGCCGGTCTTCATTTAAATCGGCTGATATTCTGTCTAGCCTGGCACTATTGGGTTCTGTTCTGACGTATTTAATTTATGTATGTAATTTTTCATTCACCAGACATGGTAGTGAGAACGTGAATAGTATTTTACATTTTTTTGTAATACACGCGCCCTACAAAATACAAGTGCATTTTTCCAGTGATTAGTGACACTATCAATAAATAAATAAATAAAACAATACATGCGATTGCTTGCCTTGCTGCTATTAGTTTTAACGAAGGGAAGGTATACATATAATGTAATTGAATGATACTACAAATATCGTAGTGCAAATAATAATGAAGGTAATTAGTGCACCGCTCTTTTAAAAACATATTTTGAAATGGGAAAGACATTACCTCCTACTATGTTAATTTGTCACTAATGGATAAACTATCCCTAGCGATCCTGATTTTGAACAATTATTATTTGGTATCTACGTATCTATGGTCTCGACTCCTTTTAAATGTAATATTTTCCAGTAGCCAATAGTTTATTTTGTTGATTTGTACAATACAATATTTTGATATCCTAATACCTATTTAGGTAGGTTTTGTTGCGTAAATCTATCTAGGTAAATAGTTCATTATCAACAGGTACACTGTACCTACGCATGTTTACAAGGCTAAAACTAACTATGGATCGCGAAAAATATTGCAAAATACAATTTGACTTTAACGATGACGACGTCACGTTTGTAATGTGTAGGTATTTTCATTTGCCATTTTTCAGTTGAAAGTATAATAAGTACATTCACTTTAATTTTTACACAATATACTATTATGATTAGCTGAAAAACAATGTTGCATATTGTTAAAATATGGTTTCCGAAGAAATTTTCTGTTGGACATGTTCTATTCCTAGATATTTTACCAAAACACCTGCTCACATCAATAGTTTTCCAAACTTCTCTATTATTTCCATGATTTTAACCACTGTAACCCTCTAATTATACATCACAATAATAGGTTCTGGCATTAGGTACACTCCCCATCACGCGATAATGAGAAATAGCACGGGTAGTAAATTAGTGTGCCTACCTACTTAAAAAAAACTTTGTGTAATTTTGTTTTCAAATTCATGCATGTACTAATACGTTATATTGTGTAATATCTTAAAAATGTTCCTCTTCTGGTGTTATAGAGTAAAACTCTTGAGATGCGTCTTTTGATTTTCTTTTCTTAAAATATCGCTTTCTGAAAGCAACAGTGAGATTAAGTGAAAAAAGTCGATTTTGAGATCTTAAGTATGCTTGCTAATCAATTGCTGAAAGTTGACACATGTAGGTACATAATGAATCACTGAGATTTAAAAGAGATGTAATATCTACCCCATATAAAAAAGAAGAAATACCGCTGTTGTATTTATTAAAACATGTCATGTTACTTCAAAGCAACAGTGAAATATCTGAAATAACTCACTATTAATAATGTTGTACAAAAAATCTTACCATTATCATCTAACTAAGATTATAAACTGCAGAAAAAATATTGTTAACGGTTTGATTTGTATGAAATAAACATCTCGTAACTAGGATTTTTTACTTATTCCACTGTTGCTTTCTGGTAGCGATATGTCAAATATGTGGTACTTAATAACCAATATTATGATGTCGATATGTTTTAAAGGCAAGAACCTAATATCTGTACCATGACTTCACCATTCTCCAGAAATACATTCAATTAAGTAACATAACGCAATCCAAGTAAAATAATGTAAGTATGAAATGGTCGTTTAAGAGTTATGGATATGATTATGATACAATACTTTCGTATCTCAAACTCAAATAGTGTCAGCGAAAAAGCACTTTATACCTGTTGGTATATTATAATATACTACTCATTAATTTTCGAACACTAAAATCTAGTAAAATACTGTTGTATCTAAGTTACGATACCAAAATCCACATAAAAAACTAAAACGATGTTATTAAAAATATCAAATGTACTAATACGTAACTCAGAAATATTAAAATATGTACCTATCTATCTCAACATTTTTATGTTTAAAAGAAAGATGACAAATATAGTCAGTGACGTCCCTAGATAACATGCCGCCCTAGCCAGCGCCAAAATGCCGCCTCATTTTTTTATACAGTATTTTTATCAACCTTTCATGAGTCCAATATCTAAGAAATGTTTTGTTTGGATACATTACTAACAAAATATCAGACTAATTATTCGCAAATCTGCACGTGTCGTTTCTGGTCATCAAGAACGTCGACGGGCAACGGAAGTAAACTAGATATCGCGAACCCGATAAAACCAGTGAGCTGATTTTTTAATGGAAAGATATTTTCGTTATTACTAAGTTTAGGTAGCTATTTATATATATTCCAAATGATTCTCCTCGATTTGCCGCCCTTCGAGTAACTGCCGCCCCCAATCGACGCTCAATCTGCCTACCCCCACAGGACGTCACTGAATATAGTTAAAAAGAAATCAAGTTTTTTCCATAAACAAATAAATACTCATCCAAGATTCAAGCCACTATCCCTGCACATATTTAAAATATTTTAAGTAAACTTTTTTTACTTACTACAGTTTTGTTTACTGGTGGTGCAATATTAGGTATACTTATCTGATGCCTAGTCCTGACCGAAATACATCACGTGTGTTGTGCGTAAACAAATGAACTTTGTATAAAACTTGTTCAAAAGTCGTATAAAAACTCCTTGCGGACATTTTTATAATTTAAAATGTTTCGAAACAAATTTAATGTAGGGTTTTTTTAGTATTCCACCGTGAATGGAAAGCATTGTTGGCGTACTGTTTTTGGTCTGGATTAGGTTTAACTATCTTTTTAAATATACATAGATAAGATAACCAATATTATTTTATTATACATGGATAATACAAATACTTTGGTTTACATGATGACTCCGATGTGACAAAGATAAATTTTGATAGGAGAGACAGAAACAACTTCATAAAGACATAGATGAAGTAGACTCTTGTACAAGTAGACTCTCGAAATGACCTGATGCCTATTAGTGGGCGCTCGACATTATCGAGCGGTTTTAATAGCTCCGATCTGATGACTACGTACATTGGAGGTATTACGGACTTGGTAGGTTTCTATAATTATTTAACTACTATATTTTAATTTTAGTGGTATATGAAACATTTAAAGGTTATGTGGTCTAATATAAACTAACAAAATAGGTAGCAGATATGTAATACTTAATGATATAAAGAAAAACATGTTGACACATTTGTCACATAGGAGGTTTTAACAACTTTAACTTTAAGATAAAATACTCGATGTAGATACCCTTTCCTAGTCTCCTTAGTAAATAGTAGGCACATATTTACTATTAGACACTTCTTCATTGAAGATTGATTGTAGTCGAGTAATATAACAATAGTTCGGTACTTAAACCGTATATTTACTTCAGCATCCGATGTCCAGTTGCATGAAGATCTCCCTTCTCCTAGCTAAATCTCCAAAATTTCAGCTTACGTAGTTTCGACAAATTTGTTTAAAATTGGACTATTAACTGGTTTTAAGGCGGCCGACGTGGTCGTTTATTGCTTCTTGGGTACGGTTGTATGACGATGACGAATAAATCCAGAAATTATCCACTCACAGTTAAGTGTCATGGTCAGCCATTTTCAAATCCGGAAGATTTCATTATCAGGGGCCTTATGTTAGAACTTGCGAGTTGTAGTCGCCCGGTCGACATGACGTCATATGACATCATTGTGACGTACCACCAGAGTGATAATAGCATTCGAGAAAATAACGCTACTAAAATAGTGGCGTTATCCATTGTCCCCATACACAAATAGGTGTTCAGCATAATAATATCTATGGTGAGCCGTGTGCGTTGGACGGCTTGTCTCGAGCGTGTATTGGCTGACGTCACAATTACGTCATGTCGTCGGGTGACTTCATATCACTAGTTAGAACATAGGGCTGCAGATCCCCTATCTAATTTATTACTATGACTACAAAGTTAGTTAGAACTGTTATCAGCTTTTAAACGTATTTTTAGAAAGTAATAATAATAGTAATTAAATTAAGTACCTACTATCAAATGCGTTTTTAAAGTATGTATCGAGTAAACGGTTCAAATATGCTTACATCGCTCGATTCGTAAGCACTTACTCATATATTCGTGGAAACCGTGTTCATTCATAAAATAAAATTGAATGGTGACTATATTCTTCTGTTTATGTTTATTTTTTTATTGAGGATGGTCGATGTCTTTTAAAATTAATTATACCCCAATATATTACAACCCACTCCGTGCACTAACACACCAGCGCATCTATTCTATACACGAGACTGCTATCGTCGGTCATCGAGGGTAGCTTATCATAATGTTTGTATTGAGGTATTATAATTGTTACAATAAGCTAGCCGTCTAAACAGTCAAAACTGTCTATCTTGCTCTAAAAGTGAGCACGGCCAAGAGAGATACTGGTGACGGGGCTGTCTTTTAGTATTAATATTATGTTTACATAATATAATTCTCCACAATATGTTGACTGATCGTTTCTGAAGGTAGACGAGCCTTCTTATACAAATTTCATTCATTGGTAAGGTAAACATATAGATACGTGGAATGTGGTTGAAAAATGAAATTTAAATTGCAGTAAGGTTAATGTTTTTACATCATTGTTATCTTATTCTGTTAAAGCGGGTATATATATTTAAAATGCGTTTTTATTTAGTTGACAAATTAAGTCTACCTTCTATGAGCGATTATTGAATGAAATTCACGCACATATTCTGCTAACGTGGATTGATTATCAAACATCTACCGTTTTTGTGGCAATATAACATGCACTGTTGTGTTGAGATTCGTATTCATTCATTTTAGTGTTCATCATAGTTGGATCACATGTGTTCACGTCAAATTAAATGAAAAAAAAAATAATCACTACAATCTGCATAAAGAAAAATAATTTATTCAAATTATAGGTCGTGTGTTTTCGTGTTTTCGTATCGTACGATTTTCGAAATGAAATATTTACATAATTAAATGCTGTAAAGGTCGTTCGACATCTTTGGCGTAATTTAGCCATTCATGACAGGTATAGATATTCTATTCTTCTATAATCTATATTATTTTATTTATCTATCAAAAACTGTGTATATACCAACTATCAAGTTACTGTTCAATTAAGAAGTCCCAATGTGTGGGCAGCTCATTTATGCTTTATATAGACTGAAACCAAACACTAGGCCGCTAACACAGTTTAGACTTTAGAATATATCGACCCTTAATCGGCAGAACAACGTAAGCGACACTTTTTGGTAAATTGCGTTTTAAATGGAGAACTGTTCAATATCACCTAGCGCATAAGTGACAAAAATATTAGAGCCCGATCTCAATCGCGTGACATTTTTTAGGGTCTGTGCCTTTTAGCGTTTTAACTTGTATCGCATTATAAAGTAGAGCAAAACAACGTAACCGACGTTATTTGATAGTGTAAGCTACGGTACGGTTTATTCGGTGGTCCGTCTGGTAGTGAGTTGTGCGAAAACCGATTTGGGAGCAAAGCTCGCGCCGTCCAGTAAAACTGGCTGAGATAAAATAAACCTGGTAATAGAGTTTATTAAACAATAATTACCCGCCGTTACATCTCACTACTGTCGGAATAATCTACGAAGAATAGTATCTTCCTATAGATTTTTGAAATGTTAAAAATGTATAAGTATAAAATTTATACTGAAAATTTGGATTCTTTGAATGAATCCACTAATGTCGTGATTCGGAATGTTTTCAGAAACGTATTTAATAGACAGTAAGTTCAACTTGGGTTTTCATCTACCAAAAAAGATAATAGTGTTCTTTTTGCGAGAAAGTAACAAATATGTCTGGTGACGAGAGACTTCGGCTAATTGAAACGGATACTTACAAATGTCCCCTTACCGTAAAGGATAAATGCAAAGAGATGTTCTTTAATGATCTGGCCAAAAGTAAAAATCACAATGACATTTTGTGCGCAAGTTTTGACCTCGAGAAGGTGCTAAACACTCCCTAGTCGAAATACGCATACTATAATGAAAGTATCTACGAAAGTGGAACAAATAATGGATACTGCTTTTTATGGGGTGAAACTGATGGTAAACGTGGCAGTAATGAGATCTCAGCAATCATGCACAAATCTTTGGACAGGACTGACAAAGCGGGAAAAAATCAAGGAATTATTATACTGTGATTGGTCAGAATAAGAACCGGGCAACACTGGGTATGCTATCTTATTTTATGAAAAATTCAACTTTCATTGAATTGATAGAAATACATTTTCTATTACCAGTGGGTCTATTCTGTATTTATCGACCGCTAAAGTGATAAAGTGATAAATATTATCAAACTTAGGGTAGGTTTGTATTATAGAATTTGCACTTATTGTAGCAATTACAATACGTTGATTATAATTGTTGCAATAAGTACTAACACTTTTATATAAACCTACCCTAAGTTTGATAATATCTATCACTTTAGCGGTCGATAAGACAAGTATAGAATAGACCCACTGGTCGTACTACGATGCCGGTCGATTCCATTCATGCGACAATTGAGTCATTTATATAGTAGTTTGGGCACTATCAAAATGACCCAAAATCATTTCCAACGCTAGGTCATCATGTCATATGCAGAATTCCGTGACTGGAAATCTTTCGCTGCTACTTGCATTCCTTCAAAGTTCAAAATTAAATTTGGTGAATTATGAAAGGCATAATTTAAAAAAATTACCAAATATTGTACCTACTCTGGTGACAGTAGGACTAAACTGTTAGACCTAGAAAATGTCATCAGATCCCGATCAAGTGCTGTGATGCTTTAAGCGCAGTCACCCTTGCTGTATAGTGCTAAATCACCAATATTGGAAATCCAGTATAACGAGTAACAGTATAAAAGTCTCTGTGTTAAATGTAATATCCCTCAGAGATGACGGATGAGTTTATGAAACTGCCACATGGATTATCAATGGAAGATACTTTACCGGAATCCGATCAGGAAGATGTGAATGAGGATAATACAGCGATTACTGCTTAAAAAATGTGGGACAATAATTTTTTTGTAAAACTGAATAGTTGATTACAATTTTATTTTATCATAATTAGTAGGTCCCCATATTTAATTATGTACGAGTAGATACGTACCTATTTCATTTTGAAAAATAACAATACCTGATAATATTAATAATATAAGCGAAACCTTAAAAATACCAATCATTTATTTTTATTTTACCTATATGTGATTAAGTATCTACAAGCAAAAATATTAATTTAAAAAGTCAAAGTATTTTTAATTTATTTAACAACGTCCCCTTTCGTAAAATAAATGGGTGCTTATGCTATTTATTTTAATACTTAATTAGTAATGCCCTGTGATGATAATTAGCATGAAATTTATAAATAAAAACGACTACGCCAAATAGCGTAAGCGACATGCCTGGAAAAAATATCGTGTCATAGACATAAGCAAAACAGCGTTACCGCCACTATCTCGAAAACTAAAAGCACTAATGCAATTGTTTTATAATTTCCGTATAGGCAGTAACCAATTATTATTAACCACATTAACAGAATTCATTTTTGGAACTAATTACAGAAATAATTTAAAAAAAACCTTCTCCTGTAAAATTAATGAATTGTCGCTTACGTTGTTCTGCCGATTAAGGGTCGATATGCCTACGTACTTCCTCTGCTTTTTATTTGATTTGTTTGTGTTCATGAAGTTTACTTATGAATATGTAAGTATTTAAGTAATTTTCTTGGCTTTTTAGTGGTTACTTAGTTGTGATTCTTCAAACTTATACTGGTCCAGTGGTCCATCAATAGCACTGCTTCACAACTATTTTCGAGTAGCAACTTCCGTTTGTAATAATAGCCAACCAACCTGTAAACCCCCCGCCACATTTGACAACAAATGCATTTTTATGTCAATCATTATATTTTTTTCATGTTGTCTATGTTAACATGTGATCATTGCGTAATTTTGGTTCACGCTAAGTACTGGTATCTGTTTACTATCATACATTACACTTCTTGTATTGAGTATATTGAATACTAATTTATATTTTTTGATTTGATTTTTTTGCATAGGTACTTTGTTCCCACCATCAGACAAATTGTCGTTGTTTTGATGATACATACATACACATATTTTAAGTAGGTACATAAAACAAATAAATGTTAATATAGATTTTCGTCCTATTAAAAGTGTTCAGGTTACTAACACTTGCGACTCATTGTTTGGGAATCCGTGATCTATACAGCCATAAGCCTGTTTCAGACGGGACACCGGTGTCGCAATCGTATATAATAAGGAGGCCTTTGTATTCGAATAAAAGGTCTTTGTATTATGTTTATGAACGCCCCTAGCTAATGAGTCAAAGCGTGTATGGTACACTTTTCCGTCGGCCGCTACATTCTCAAGCCGCCGATACACATGTTTTTATGACCGCAGCCAGTTTTATCTTCTAATTTATATCGCGAAATTATGCGTTGACTCATTAGCTCTGGGCGTTCATAAACATAATACAAAGGGCGTCTATATTATATCGAGCGCGACACCGGTGTCCCGTCTGAAACGGGCCTTACTCTCGTAATAAGTCGATGTGGGAATGTCTGGACTGTCAGTAATCAAGTGCGATTCCCTGTCTACTCATTGTCATTAGGAGATCACTAGATTACGCACAGTACTATTATTAATTTATTATTTGCGGTGTTTTCCTTTCGGGACTATTTACCTACTTTATTAAATTTATCTAATAAGTTTACAACAAGAAAGGTAAACTGCTCACTGCAAAAGGGCCCCGGTATCTTCTGCAAACATAGCCCACCATATTATTACATAGTTATCTTTCTTATTTATCCTAATCAAGTAACACAAAAGACGGTCGGAAAAGTCGGGCCTAACTTGATGTGGGATGTACTCCGTTTCACAGAGTGATTCCGGTGGTTGTTAAAAAAATCTTATAAACTATTATTTGTACCAATTTATACCCACCAAATCACAGCCGCCCCACACCATACTCGGTCTTAATCGGGCGTTTCACGGGATCCTACGCTTGATATAAAGCATCAGTTTTTTTTTTTTGAGAATGTTTTAAAAGTAGTTACTCAAGACTGAGATCGTTATGCACTCAAGTGTGCTTTGACTAAAATTAAGAGTGCCCATGAGAGGAAGAGCACAAAGAGGCAAATTAAAAAGTAACAAAAGCTAATACAAAACTGCCTTCCAAACTACTTTTTATCTCTCGACATTTTAAGTAGGTATGTTATTGTCTCGTGGCAGCGATGCACCTCGATAATTCTCGGGATCTTGGGCAGCCCTTGTTGGCGACTCCAATTACCTCCAGCCATCCACACCTCTTGGACACCACTGCAATGTTATAAAATCTGTAGATATTTAACCAAACACAAGAAAAAAGTTGAACTTTTTTTGAAAAGGTGATATTTCTATGCCACGCTACGTTTTTATTCTTTAGTACCCAGTGGTATTCCAAACAGTCATAACACTATCATTTCAGGAGATTGGCAACATTCGTCACACCGCGTACTCTTCTCTATGTAGTATGCATGCAGGCTTATCTCTACAAGACTTGAGGAAAGAGTCCTGGATAAATTATCAATTAATACCAAGTTATAATATAACTTAATATTATTATATAGTAGGTGTTGAACTGTTTTACATTTTTCACACATTAGGGTAAATGTATGAATGGCCAGAATCCTTACATGCAATGATATCTTCTCGGATATAAGAGAGGGGGATAAGGACTCCCCGATGACTAAAAAAGGACCTCTCGTTCAAAGGGGAGTCTGATAGAAAAACCTCGTGATGGCCGAGGTGGATCTCAACGAAATAATAGGGATATATCTGATCTTAAATGCTCTCAGACATAGGTATGTAGTAACCTACCAGTACTGACTCGGATAAACCCATTCAGTCATCTCTAATGTCAATCCTTACGGTCAGATTTTTAACGAACTCCATTTCGGTTCGAGTGAAAATAAAAGTGTCGGTAGTTGCACCTTAATCCGTGTATTGATTTTATCAAAGTGTTCCTGATTTTTTTTTGTAATCAACAATCTGCCGAAATGTACACCTCCATACTAATTAAGTAGCTATAATGATTACTATACAATATATACGTCATTCCTTCGGCTTGTGGATTTGTATATTTATTTATACAATACGTATGAAAGTGTAACTAAACTACTGTTGCGTTTTATTATGCATTATTATATTGCATTATTATTATTATGTAGATATTAGGTTAGGTTAGGTGGTTAACTGTTAACTTCATCGGTTATAAATTTAGTTACTTATATCGAGGACTATCATCAGACAACTGACCCATATATTGACAAAACTACATTATATTATTTAGGTATATATTTTCTGTTACTATGTATGGTATTGTTTTTAAAATATTAGAAGCAATGTTTGAATAATAATGTGTCGTACTTTTATAGTCCGGAGAGTAGTAATTTCATGATCAACTGACGCTAACTGTTAACCGTTGGATGATTTCACTCAGGTTACACGGATAAAACTCTCACTAAGCACTTACGTACGGTTTACCTCCATAAGTATTTACTAGTATTTTTTTTATCTGAGCCTACGAATTTTATTTAATTATAGTAATACTCACTGAGAAGTTGCAGTGAAGGTTGTTATAGAAATAAAATAAATGTAAAGCATAAAAGTGAAATGTAGAAAAGTTTGGCTTAACGGTAAAATTAGATTAATTAATTGACCCTTATTATCAGAGCGAGTGATCGCGCTGTCACGTGAATCAGTGAAACTTGAATCTATAGGATATGGATATCAGTAGAATATAAAATATGTTAAATAAGAATGCCTTATAAGTGTATATATTAGTAATTAGGGCGCCAAGTGTGATCTAAATAATATGTACGCGATGAAATACTGCATATGTAAAGAGAACGCTGTAATTTAGATAGTTTACAATTACTTATTGAACGATCAAACATATATTAATCTAATTAAAATAAATGAAAAAAGTAGAGACATGCTATTTTCTAAAAATGGTGACTCGTGATCTATGTTCACAGATATAGAGAATTTATACAAAACATATACATGGATACTCATATGTACGTCCTTCGTCCTTTGATATTCACTGATTCTATTAAAGTTCCAAAAAAGCTACTACGTATTCGACTGACTTTAAAGTTGGATGCCGTCCGAGCGGCAAACGTCAAGGTAGAATCTATCAAAACGAGCCGTCCGTCTGTGAAGTCCAAGATTAAAGTTACCGAATGCAAGGTATCAAAAACCCTTATATTCTGCCGCAGCGTTGCAATTAGTGTAAAAGAGAAAATCAATCTTGTGTCTTTTTCTAATTGCTTATCCCTATATCTATTTTTTATTAGGTATATTTGCAACGTGATAATGGAAATATATTTTTTGTAGTTAACGATGTCCCATTGAAACATACGAAATTGGTACGGAGTATTATTGAACCAAGTGGAATAAGTACCTAAGTGAGGAC
The DNA here is from genome assembly GCF_057557595.1 of Rhyacophila brunnea. Taxonomy (NCBI): domain Eukaryota; kingdom Metazoa; phylum Arthropoda; class Insecta; order Trichoptera; family Rhyacophilidae; genus Rhyacophila; species Rhyacophila brunnea. Next base: position 17,160,126 of record NW_028232796.1, on the reverse strand, counting down.
CTGATCGACGGATCCCCTTCTGGAAGAGAAGAGGCGATATGACAGCGAGTCGCAGACAAAGCCTCGGTAAAATCACAAAAAAAAGTACCTAAGTAGTACATTTATTGTTTGGTTTTAATTAATGCCTTCAGTATCATTGGGGTGCACTGATGCTGAGGCCAAGATGCTAGCAAGGACAGGAAGATATGTGGATGATTTCTGTCGGCAAAATTACGCTTCAACTGGGAAGACTTCGTACCCATATGGAAAGGACATCATTATAATTATTTTCTATGATAAACATGCATGATGCTTGTCTCATAAAATCGTCTCAAAAATCTTACAAGCAACGTTACTTAGAGTCTAAGTAACATTGCTCTATAGTATCTAGGTATGTGATTTTGTTATTGTAGTTATGTACAGTGTGGTCGGGAATGCAATTATTTCCGCTGCATTCTTTCTCGGACCCTAATCGTCATAGTCCATCATACTTTTGGTTTGAACCGCTGCTCGTCATGCGGCGTTCAGTTTTTACTTCGATCTGACATGCTACATTTTGAACATATCTGACATGACGGCAATATTCTGTCACGGCATTTTTTTGACTTTGTACAATTTCAGTCGATCTATAACAAAAAAAATACAATTGCTCCAATCGGCTCGTCTATATAATATTGAAATAATCAAATGAAAAAGGTTCCTATTATATCCTGACGCAAGACAAGCACAATGAATCTGTAATGATAAGTTAATTTTATTAAAAGATATATGGTAAGCCCCCCTGAGCTTTCACGTGTCCAGATTAATTTAAAACTTGTCCACTCTACTTATATGGACATACAACATACATATTTTTAGTATCCAGTTCCTTCATATTGTCCTATCACGTCATTAATTTTAAAAGTGGTTACGCTAAAATAGCAAAATATATTTGGACATACCGTGACATCACCTGACTCCAAAAATGGTGTAATTTATTGGTAAATACTTCGTACCTAAGTAATAAATTTTAATAAAATTCTTCATACTTATTGGCAATAGGCAATTTTCACGTAAAACAATGCGATGCAAAGATATCAAATTATGTGTGTCATATATTTATTATATCGAACCCCTCCATAGATCATTGATCCACAAAATAAAAAAGTTGTAGGTACACATACTACTGATAATAATTACTAATTATGCAGGACAAGTGGTAGAATGGTGTCAGATTCTTCTGGCAGTGCAGGCGACTCATTTGTGTATTGGTATTGTTACTTTCAAATGACACCAACACCGTTGCAAAGTGATTTCCTTCCTTTACTTACTTGAATAATTTGTGCATAAAATTATAAACATAGGCTACCATATCTTTAGTATATGTACCTATCTACCATTTTATATCATCTCTCACTTTGAAGCCAGTAATTAAAAAAAAATACGTAATGTTAACATATCAGTAGCGAAGGGTGGAAGTAGACTGTTAAGATCCGCCATAAATAGTGCACATTAAACTTTGTTTGTTAGTCATACTTATTTGTTTTTATTGAACTAAGACCACAATTTACAGATGGTGGTTAGTTTTTAAAAATCAATTAAACCCTGCCTAACCAAACCATAATAGTTTTGGTATATTTTGGACGATCCGACAAAATTGTGCAAACTTTTTCATTCTTACTTTTTTTTTTCGTTGAATTAGAATTACATATTATTGTAGCCTTAGTTCAATAAAATCAAATACGTTTGAATCACAAAGTTTAGTGTGCACTATTTATGGCGGATCTTAACAGCCTACCTCCACCCTTCGCCACTGATACATATCATACATTTCGACGTAATGTTTTACGAATACCCTTTTTTTACTAATGGGTTTGAATACCTACAACCTCCAACTACTGAACTCCAACTCTGGGAAAAGTGGTGACACCTACATTTTTTTTAATTACAGTAAAATAGCCATAATATAACTATGTACATATAAGTAGTCCTATAGCAAGTATGGCGAACCTTTTTCTACAAGCGTGCCAAATTTTTAATTATTTAGTCGCGTGTCAGCTAAGCTAAAAAAAATTAAATGATAATGTTTTTATACAATAGTTTATTGTAAATTTACTAAAAAGATTTTCTTAATTTATAAAAAAATACAATTTAGTGAGATAAGTAGATACCTATTTGTTTGTCTGATGTCAATAATTTATCTTGCGGCTTATAATTGAATCGGAGATAATTGTGGACGGGGGTTTATAAGAAAATCCTATACACAGTCCGGTCAAACCATTGCAAAGGCGATATTTTACGTACGATTTGAAATAGGTAGGTAGGTACTTAATTTATCGACTTTAAATAATAGTAAGTTGTTCGCAGTTTACCCAAAAATGGTCAACATAGTGAATTGCAAATGTGTTCATTGAATGTACCATACAATGAGTTTCATTCACATTCAGCAATAATACTATTTATTACTTTTATACTTATTCACATTCGTTTTGTTGAATGTATTATTTTGTGTTAATTATATGGGATAATTAAGTATATCGATACAAAATACTATTCAAACTGTCGCCTAACTGTTCAAAATTGAAACATTCCTCGCGTGTCATAGGCTCGCCATCCCTGACCTATAGCTAGGTGAGAATTAGTAATTTAGTAGGTAAGTATATTGGTTTTTTAAAGAACGGGACCGTACGGGGGATCTGATTTTTGATTAATTGGAACAGAATCCCATTCGTTGTATTCTCCACCGGAACCATGCCTTTTAATACCCCATACCACGTATTTTTGTTGGTACTGGCGTTGTAGTTTTGTTTTTGGTGTTACTTATTTATAAAAGTTGGGTACTGCTGTCCTACACAATTTGTATTGAATCGTAGTACTTGATATCTATTTTAACTAATTCTCTGTCCAATAAATTTCATTGGTCCTGAGAATTTGGTTCAGTGTCATTTGTGACAGTGTTCCCACGGCATAATAATTTCGAACAATGGGCATTGCATATCTGTCATACTTCAAAATGTAAAAGTTACGTTATAATTACGTTTTTCACGCTTACTATGCTGCCTTGGTGGGAATTTAGATTAGATCTTCCAAAGAGACCGTAATTTATTTAAAATGCTGAAGTGCAGTGTCTTACCTTCCTAAATACGTATGGGTTTGTCAGATATTTGCAATATTAATTTCTGGGAGTCAGTGCTGTTTGATAAATTTTAACTATAAATAGAGGCAAACTTTTTTGGTATTACAAGACATATGCTGATCCCGCAACGTTTGTGGTATGGTTGAATTATTGGCAAGCATAAAACAAATATTATTCTGTAAATTAGCATATTTTTTTTTATTACACCCAAATTTTACAATATAGATATGTATGACATAAGCTAGATTTTTTTTTTACTTTGTTCTATATACCTATTTTCATATTTCAAGTTCGGTTTATTTGTCTGCTGTCTTTTCATAAACTACATACCTAATATAAATGTTTTGGTTTCGGTACAGGTCGGCTATGTTTCGTTTACCAAAAATGGTCTTCGTAGTAATGAATAAAACATTCCACCGTTCCTGAAAATATTTTGCACATAAAATAATTTATGGAATTGAATGTAGAATTGTGCGGACGATAATTGGGTGAAGCTTGCTACAAATATCAGTGATATGACCAAAGAGAAAGTGTATGTGTCTCGCGCGTAATTCTCGCAGCTGATATTTTTTAAAATTCTGTTACACCACAATTAGAGGGAAAATCATTGCTGAAAAGTGCCATCACAGGAAACAAGAAACTGATGTTTCCCATTTCTTAAATAGTTATCAATAATTATTACCAAAACGGTTATCGTAACATTTAAAATAAAACAGAAAACTGCTTGCTTGGGGTAATGGCAATTATTTTACTGGGGCGCCGACTCAATGGGAGTCATCCCCGTTATCTCTAGTTACTGTCTCTCAGATTGCCTTGAGGTATTTGTTTTTAATACCGTTGTTGAGTTCTTTGGGCCTCGGTGGCTTCGCGACCGGGCCGAGGCCCAATTTGTGGTCTCGGTTAATTGGTCTCTAGTGGTTTAAAAAGCTGCTGGCGCATTCTCACTTTTGCCGTCCGTCGATTGTCATCCGATTTCAGCACCTACATGTTTGGGTGTCTTTCCTCTTCGTTGTCGTCGTCTTCGCCTCTCGGTAGGCTGGTTTCTTCTGCGGTCTTGTGTCGCAGGAGTTCAGGGTCTCGGCTAAAGGATGATTGATGCAATTCCCTCGAGTAGCAATTTATCTTTTTTGCTTAGCCCTTTGTCTGTGTGGTTTGGTATTTATTATTTTTTAATACCTAGGGTGGGTGGGTTCTGAAACTTGCACTTAAGTCAAGTGACAGACTGGCCACCATCTTTTTTTATTTATTTTATACTCGAGGGAAGTTCGATCTCCAGGTGTCACAATGGGGTCCCGATTGCGGTCGCTAAGAAAGAATGGAAGGTCTGCAGGGAAGTAAGGATGTGGGTAGCTAGGGGGGCATCAGTAGAAGAACCTTTCTTGGCCGGTCAAATTCTGTCTGTGCGTGTATGTCGTATTGTAATAGGTGTGAGATTGTCGTGTTGGGATGGTTCAAGATGGAGCTGTAGAATTGCTTCGTGATCTTGAGGATATGGGTTTGGAGGGTTTCCATGTTAAGATCGCTGTGTAGTGTTGTGTTCCTGACGAACCAGGGAGCATTGGTGATAGCTCGTAGTGTTTTGTTCTGTGTGATTTGTAGCTGGTTTAGATACTTGAGACCTGCGTATGCCCAGACGGGGCATGCGTAAGTCATGATCGGTCTGACTATGGCTGTGTATAATAGCAGCTTGCTGCGATAGGCAAGCTTGCTCCTATGTCCTATCATCGGTGTGAGCATGGCTAATACTGTGTTGGCTTGGCGTTTTTTATCGCAAATGTGTTCGAAAAATGTGAGTCTTCTGTCTAGCGTAAGACCTAGGTATTTGACCGAGTCGGTCCAAGGGATTTTAGTCTTGTTCATAACCAGGTGATCTATGGTGCGCTTTCGCTTTGCATGGCGGCGCGCGAAGTAAACGGCTTTGCTTTTATCTGCATTTATTTTTATACGCCATTTATCGCACCAGGTGGAAACTTGCGTCTCCGATATTTTGAGCGAGAGTGGGAGAATTTATGTTCCTATATATTTAAGTGGAAAGCGCTTGAATGAAAAGCTTTGTTGGATATAGGGACCTAGCTAAAATTTAACCTTTCGCCAGCCAATCCGCGGCATGATAATGCCAATTCATTGGCTTCGAATTACCATATTTTCATTATGCGCATTGCCCCGCGACACGTTCTTCCCCCACACACTCGGAAATCGCTCCGCACAAATGCTCGTCGCATGATTGCGAAACTGCACTCGGTCTTTGTTCAGTGGCTCATATTGCATTTCGCCGGCACGGGGTATTCATCTCATCAGAGAGATGGCTCCCGTCGCCCGCTTTGAGAATCGAGTCCCCAGACACAGTCAACAAGACGTCTGGGGTAATATGCGACAGGGGGTAAGTAAGTAGTTGGGCAAAATGGTGTCTTGCGTTTTTTTGTGAAAACAATTTCATTTTATACGGTTCGTGACTCTATTTCTGTCTACAATGAGTCATCAATAAATGATCGCACTAAATTATTATTCTACATCAAAAACCTACATTATAATTACGGATAAAACCAATTGTATCTCTCACACTTACTTTTTTATTTTTTCCCTCTCTAAATGCAACACATAAAATTTTCTTATTGAGGATCGGTGTTGAGTGTTTAATTAGACCGATTGGTGTGTGGTTTTTATGTTTGTTGTCCCTTTCTTATTGTGAGAAGATTTATTACTTTATGGTGCCATCGTGATAGTCTTTTCTTTACAGAATGCGGTGTTGTCTGGGACCACACCATCTGCATTATTGCTTAGAGGACGCTGCGCGGAGGTTAGAGTGGAGATCTCTTGGTTCTATTGATGCTGGTATTTTAACGTTTTTTAGAAGCTAATCGGAATACATATTATCGTGGCTATAGCCATGCTTTATCAACCCCTTTGGACAGGCCTTCATCTAAGATGTTAATAATCATATTTACTCTTTGATGCTTCCTTAGTGAGAAGATAATTCCCATTCAAATACGTTGGGCAGTGGAAAGGGTATAGATAGAGCGAGTGCAGAAAAATCAAATACGTCGGTTACTTGTTACTGTCTGTGGTTATTACCTTCTCTATGCCCTTATGCCGGCGCTCCATTGGCACGCAAGTCAGACGATTTACGGTCTTCGGACTTTTTTTTCGCGTGGAGCACCTCAGATCTGCGGACTTTTTAATCCGCAGGCCAGGCTCGTTGGATTTCAAACATGTTAGATATTTTACTCTCCGAGTTGCCAGAATTATCCGTCAATCACTACGTAAATTCGATTTGTCATTAATACGCAATCATTCTGAACGAAAAAAAAATGTTATTGTTTTAAAGATTTTTATTGATTAATTTGTTAATTCACACATTAGAAAATGAGTGATTTATGAATTATTTTATTTATTTGTTTTTACTGTTATATTATTTTATGCAAGTCTACATATAAATAACACAAAATTTTAGGATTATCGGAAGACATTCCGATAATCGCAACTTTTGACAGCTCGACTTTTTTATTCGTTCGTTGATCAGTATCAGAGCATAGACAAATCGGACGACTTATTGTCCTCGGACTTTTGGTTCGCCAATGGAGCGCTGGCATTAGGTACTCAATACTTTTTATCGTATGCCTAATATCATAATGGGATATAATTATAAGCACACGGATAACACTATTCAATACGACATGCATAAACATAATTGATTGGAAAACTTTGTAAGCACTTACTTCTACCTGTTTTCCTGAAAAGTAATAATTTCTGATTGGTTGTAGCTAGTACCTATTTAGGTACAGAGTGGGGTGTTTAATGTGTTAAGTACAAGTCGATACATTTTATCAGTTAGCAGTGATCACAAACTATTCATGCGTTGGACGCAATTAAAAACAGCACTCGCAATCGATCGCCTTTAATTATTGTAAGTTTATATAGTAGGTATGTATAGTTTTATGAAGAAAATAAAAGCAAGCTGTACTAAAATGTCAACATTTAAAGACAAATAACAAAACATACTATTATAGTACAATACAATACTTGCATAACAAAGCAATAGTGTGACGGGTTGGATTAGTTTTCATCTGAATTTTTTTTCCAACTCAGGTCGATAATTGGTATCAGTTTTCCTTGACCGGTATTAATTTTTCGTAATAAACATCATGTATGACAACACAGACTCGCACATCTACGCGTAAATATTATGTAATCTGTTCATGAATAGGTTTCGGTTGCTCACACTGCGCTAAAAAATTGACTCTTTTAAAAATGCAATAGATACTCATAATCAAATTAATTTTTGAAATACTTTATTACTTACGTTATAATTACTTTGGCCCAATTTTGTAGAAACGTGAATAGTCAGTAGATTTCGATTTTCATCTTTATAAGATCCTAAATAGGTACTTTCTAAAAGGATTGACAGTTTGCCGACCACTACAGTTATTAGATAATATTGTTTTTTTATAATATGTGGATTACTTACACTTTCGTGTGTAAACCCAACTACTTCTAAATCTGGCATTACATCCACTACAAACCCATTTTCTCAAATCGTAGGTACGTATGTAATAGCTTTTACATACATATTGATAATTTGTTCGCACAATAATGCGTGAAGTAAGTAGTTAAGTAAGTACAGCATAGTACTACCACATTTTTTTTAGAATTATTAATAACCATGTCCTTGCCTTTTCGTACAAGGTGGTTGTTAGCAATTTTGAACAATCACAAACACCTAAGCTTTGAGAAAAACACATAAATGTTTTTGTCATGACCGGGATCGAACCCAGAATTCTCGGGTGGAAGGCCAGCGCCTTACCCACTGCACCACGAGAGCCGCCTAATACCACATATTGGCAATGTAAACTATTCGTTATCATCAAATCCATTCTAATAGCTTTCCTAATTATTCTTATATTCAAAAGTGGAAGGCTAGGTTATATTTATCACTATATTACCCTGCACTGACACATGTATTGAATTATGTGGGTTTAGTAAATTTTAATTGAATAATTAATCTCATATCACAATCTTATCAATATGCCTGCTGGATGAAGGCCTCTCAGTCCATTCCGCTCTCCTCGATTCCTATTTCTTCGCTGCCACGTATTATACGCCGAACTGGTGACATGCCGGTCCATTGCCACTTTATCAGCTTGGTTACCTCTTATCACACCGCATACCCTTGTCCGCATTCTTATCCATTGGTTTTGGCTCAACGTGGACTGCCTTTCAATACGATTTTTCGCTACTTGTCATTTTTTTTTATTTATTTTACATAACAGGCTCATGGTTCTCTCGCATATGACGTGAACATTAGTAGCAGATATTGGTCGAATACCACGCCTTAAGCACAATGAGGGATCACTTTTAAGATACTATTCAGACGTATTCTCATTATATTAGTGTTTGAATACTTATGGCTTAGTTAGGGAGTTCTTACCTAATGATTAATATTTTGCTTGCACGTGACTAATAGTTAGTTATTTAAGGCTATACTTCAGCTGGGGCACGGTCTAAAACGGTCGTGACTACGCGACGCGAAGATTGTGCAAATGACGCGTGCAGAACAAAACATAATTTGTCATAAAAAGTCAACATGCGTCCATTTAATGTTATGTTTATTGTTCTACTACTAATAATAATAATATATTCATTGACATGTTTTCTTTTTCAAGTAAATGGGTAACGTTTTTTAGTCATCTTTACACGATTTAAGAATTAATTCCCCCGTCGCCATCACAAAACAAATTGACGTGTTCACAGCTCGACTTTCGCTCTCCGATTGCCAGCCCGTCCGAAATTTCGTCGCACCTATAGTTGAAAATTATTTGCCGTTTCACTGAAGTACCGTCTTAAACTGGCGCTACAGACCATTCAGGTCGATAGTCGACTGCACAATCGTCCTCCAGGTATCTCTATCTCCAGTCGGTTACATATCTCTGCGCCCCCCCATGATTACTTGATGGCATTATCCGCCCATCTCCGGGGGCGGCCCAGGGGCCAAGTGGCTATATTTTAGATATACCCATCGCATTTAAAAACGTGACCAGCTTATCCTGAGTCTTCTTGCTCTCAAGACATTGAATATTCTAGGCTAATGGTAATGATAAATACCTAATAATATACAAAAAAGGTTTTGCTAAACAGCTATGTCAAAGGAAAGACAAATTCAAACTTAACCTCTAAAACTTGAGTAATATTGTCTTTGAAAGCTGTGGTCAGAGAAACTTTACGCTCCGGTTTATTGTAAAATCCACCCTCTCTCTCAGTCCCTCGCTTTGTTCGTCACTTTCTCTCGCTCCCTCTTGTTTGTTCGCCTCTCCAGCGAAGCGATTTTCGCTCCAGTGCGAACTGTGAATTATGTTGGCAGCAATATGAGCAATGCGAAGTGGCGTTCTTGAATAATAATGACATTGTGTATAGGTAAGTATTAGAAGACCTGACTAAACTGCTGTCCAGGAAACTAGGAACTCGCATGTGGTTTCTCGGGTCGTGCCCCGAAAACTATTGAATATCTCGTCCTACAACCACTCAATTGACCCTCATGCTTAATAACTTTGACGTCATAATTTTAAAATGCCTTAAAATCATTATTATTGTTTATTATTCAGCTTTCACAACAGGCCAATGAGACATCAAACGAGAGGAGTTTACAATTCAAAGCAGTACATACCGTGTTATAGCACGGTTTAGCCACACTGCTAAAATTATCCAAAATGAGTAATTAACTGTAATGCGTCCTGTACAAAAGTCCTCCTTACATTGACTACATCCTCAATATAATGTAGGTTGAATACTGCACATGGGTTCACTTCCGATATTTCCATGGATAAGGGTCACCGTGAGAATATCTAGATCGCATATAAGCAGGTTTTCCACAAAAATATTATAAACTATGGATTTTATAATGTGGACTTGACAATTCATGATACTACACTACACAATATTTTATTTCTAAAGGGATTTATTATTTATTGATTTAAAAACATTCCTTTTGCAATAATGTTGGGAACTGGTAAACAATACTTCGATAATAAATTATTATGAGAATAGAATCTTAACTTAGTCTATTCCAGTGGCGAATTGTGGAGGTACTCTGCTAAGATGCGCCATAAATAGTGCACATTAAACTTTGTCAGTCATACGTATATGTTTTCATTGAAATAAGACTACAATTTTATACATGGTGTTAGTTAGTTTTTAAAATTAAACCATGCAAAACCAAGCTTCTAGTAAAGCAGTGCATTGTTTATGACAACGACAACATTATCAATGTGAAAAAAGTCGTGTGTTTTCCGTTCTTATCCCATCTTAACTTAGTCTATCCCATGATCTCGACTATATTATTATAATGTATGTCAAAATTTTAGCTAGTGTTTGGTACCGACATATTAATATAATTGCCTTCTTTAATAATTACAAGAAATCCATATAATATTATAAGTACATATACATAAAACTAATAAATACATTAATTAATGAAATACTAGTTGTCCGGTACTCCTTCCTATGTGATCAAATGTGGTGTGGAGCAGGAATAACTTTCATTTGTTTTGAAAATATTTCGTTGAGTATTTATTAAGTATATAGTGGAAATAATATTTGGAAAATTCACCATGATTTTATTAAGTACTTATCGTAAAATATATGATTTCAACGCATACATAGCATTCTCAATCTCAAATGGCACCGCACGCTACATTTTTTTTAAATTTATAAACTACTTGTTTTCTTGAAATTGCATTTTTATTCCAACATTTTTGTTATCCACGTTCAATGGTCTTCGATGAGAGCGGAGTACAGGAAGACTACGACGTATGCGGCTTGATGGCCTACAAAGAATGCTAGGATTGATCGTCTGGAGAAAACCAGCATAGAACCGGGTAGGATAGAGGAGTCTGCTTGAGGCAACCAAGGACTACCAGAGAAGAAGAACACTATAGAGATTTTTTTTTACTTCGGTGTACGTATTTGTGAAACAATACTAGATGACGTGATGTAGCGCCAGTCTGAATATAAACAAAATGCAGTGACAGAGAAGAAATATTACAAAATAAAAATTATCAAGTAAGGGGATACTAATGATGTAGTACATGTAGGTACATTAAATAGCCACATTGGACAGCATTCGTTTTAGATTATTTGAATTAGACTAAGTAAAAGTAGTGAACATGTAGGTACATTAAATAGCCACATTGGACAGCATTCGTTTTAGATTATTTGAATTAGACTAAGTAAAAGTAGTGACTGCACAATTAACTAATGAGGGTTAAACGTCACGGTGTGTAGTCGCCTTAGTACAATGATTGACTAATGGTGCCCGTATAATTAACAGCGACTTGTCTACCTACTGTTTATTTATAATCTTGACATCGTGTATTCTTTTTAAATGGTTAATGGAAATCAATTCTTCAAAAATGTGTACTTCACTTGAGATTCGCGTGAAATCTTGATATCATAATACAAAAATTTTACTGGGACATAACATGCAGGTAGATGAATTATTTATATTATGTATTTTCCAAACATCGTGGGTCCCAGGTTCGAATCCTGGGTCTCGCAAGTACACATATTGTTTTTCAATTTGTGTGTAAGTCCGAGTATGGACCTAATAGGTTGAGCAAGTGGCCGACATCCATTTCTCGTAAAAACAAAATCTGTTAATAAAAACCTCTACTCTGTGGAGGCCCATATTATGATCTTAGTAGGATCATGTGCCGAAAAAAAATATGGTTTATGATGGCTGTATCACACTTGACCGTGAGATTTCGTATCGGCTATATAATATTGGAGAATGGGACAACTGGACGACAGGACAATTGGACGCCGCACTGTCGTAGACACGTAAACATAACACAGACGATGAATTTTAATCAGTTTCTATCAACTACTAAGTGGTTTTAATTCATTTTACTCTTAACATAATGTTTTTTTTATTGCGGATTGAGAATTACCATGCCTAAGGCTTTATATAAAAATAAAAAAAACTATTTTTTCGTTGGAACTAAACATATGCACAATTAAATCATTTTTTACGTGTGCATAATTAAATTCTCACCAACTATTAAATCATAATATAATAATTTAAATATAAATAATAATATTAAATATTTTTTTAAATAGTGCCTATAAGTATCTAACGTCAATTTATTTTCGAATTGCGTGGTGTCCAGTTGTCCCGGCGCCAAATCATCCTAGACCCATAATATCATGTGTAATACATAAAAATACGTAATAAAAACCACCGTAATATAAGGAAAATATGGAAGAAAATAATATGTAGGTAGGTAAGTAAATTAAAAATACAATCACAGTTTATATACAATTCTGGCAGGTATCTACTCGTAAGTATCTAGTAGCACCTATCAAATACAACCCTGTTATGCTTGTCTGATAATTGATATATACCTACCAATCAATATCAAATTAATGTTCTAATTGAATCTAATAAAATTGTAACTAACAATACTTTTTTGATCTCAATATTAAGTGCACGTCCATCTCTTTGCGGTTCATTGTACAATTAGCATGTCACCATGGTACCTATATGATCTATTGACCATCTGTCATACTATTATAATATTGATGTCGCTTATTTTTCCAATAACTTAAAGGCGGACGTGCTCAGCGTGGGTCAAAATGGAGCTTTTTTCTATTTTCAAAGCATGATCCTGGACATACCTTAAACGTTGTAGATAATCTATTTATATACTTTTGAAGCCTTATTATCCTTTATATTTATTTTAAACATTTTTTGATGACTGCATAAAGTATTTTTATTACATAAAATAGGTAGTATTCTTTTAAACCTCTAGCTCTAATGTTTTAGAATATAGTCATAGTTCAGTACATAAATGTGTAGTGGTGTTAAGATTTTTTACATTTATTAATTTTTAAACACATTTATAAAACCATCATTATAATTTATATCGACATTATTATAGTGAAATATTTACGATAAAAAATTATATTGATAATCTCTTTGATCCCAAATTTGACAAGAATTAGGCATTTTATTATTAAAAAAATGGGCAAGATTAACACATTTGAAGATAATTCTTAAGATACTCATTATAAGCTATGTATTTGACCATTCAAGTGTGATAAACATTCTACGAATAATGATTGCTTTATAATGAGTATTTACCTAAGAATAAGGTAGTGTTTTTTTGAAATACGCCATTTCTTTTGGCATTCCCCAGTGGTTAAGCTACAACATACGGCCGTAGCCATAAATTGACAAACTATAATTGAAGTAGGGAGTAAAATGATGCTAACGCGCGTGTTTGAACATGTACCTAACCACATTTTTTTTAAACGGTACATGTTCAAACACGTATATATTATATAGTGTATATTATACACATCTAATGTGAGTTGTGATAGTTGAATCGCTATAGTCTTTTGTCACTGTATAATATTATTCATCTCTCATACGTATATACCTACATATTATTATATATTACAAACCACACCCTTGTAGTGCCCCATTATGTATACATACTATTATGCACATGTTCCATTATTGCATATTACTTCTCTCTTCATTTCTATTGCCTCGCGAATCTGTTCCGGTTTATTGGTGTACGGATGCAGGCTATAAACAATTTAAGAGTGTGCGGTAGAGAATTCACAAGAGTTTATAGCTGGATACCTGTTATTATTATCGCGGAACATTTACGGTAAAACATCTTACTCAGATGTAATAATGCGAGTTGAATTAAATAAATTGTACATTTCACCGACATTTCCGCTGCTATCCGTCTTAGTATTGCTGAATTGACTAGCATTTGCATTAGTTTATTTGATGTTGTTAAGTACTTATCTGCATATTATTATGTGCATCTCAGGCCAATTGCAGTTATAGACACGTTATAGAGCTTATACATACTATTAAGCCAGACTTGAGAGAGCTTTACAACCGTAATATAAGTTTATATTTAAATATCTACAGGATATACAATTCCATACAATATACGTGCAGAAAAATGGGTACTTTAAAAGGTTTAGAAGAAATTAAAAACTTATAAAACAACGTCCACCTAAATTTCAATCCCACGTAAGTGGAATATATCAATATCCGAAGCAATTTCATTAAAAATGGTTATTGCCCTTCCAATTGGCATTACTAATGGCAGGTTAGTTCTGCACCGTGGGAGAACAAACAACGGATGTCCTCGATTCCTAAGGTAATTATCAGACACACAAGCCAACACCACCAAGAATGGCAGAGTTCACATTTACATCATCACCAAATAACCAAATGACACAAGTGATACAGCTCAACCCAGGAATCCTGCACTCTGGTGCATGTCTTTACGAACCATACGGGGTATAGGGTAATTCTTCCTCGGAATTTCCTAGCACGACATTGAAGAACGTTTATCGAACATTTGGGAACTTTGGTCGCCTCCAGAAACTCCCACCGTCCCAGACAATTTAACGCCGCCGCTTTCCTTTTGAGTTTCGATAATTTGGCCCTGCATCGTAAATCCGTGGCGCAGTCCAGTAATCTACTTTTGTATTCTCTTGCGCCCAGGGATCCACACATGGCTGTCTTGCTGGCAAGTAAGTACTCCGATATTGTATGTATGTATGTGGACGATCCAGCCTTTCCATTTGCATGTCACGTGATTTTTTCGCCCCCATGAAGTGAGTATGTATAGCTAACTTCTCATTATATTTCATTCAAATGGGTTTTCGGATACTCCCGTATTCTGATCTAATACAGGTGCAGTAAAATGTTTATGGATACAGCTTAGATTTTCTTTTACATCTTCAAAAGCTTTTCAATACCAAAATAGAATCTGCTTAAGACGTTGATTCGAGGATTTATTTAATAAACAGATTCAACACCGCCTACGATAAGGTTGCTAATATTATATGTACATTTACTGAGAACTAGCATGTGTTTTGTTTTAGTTATTCTAAGTCGTATGTTCAAAGCAATGATTTTAAAGGAAATATGATATGTATGTCTCTTTGAGTGCTTCTTGGGCACCGGGGAACTAGCTCTACGATGGTTAAATCCATGCTGATAAATTGCATGCTTTTGAGTTGCGTCTGAATCCCATGTGCAATTTTTTTTCCATACGGGGTAGTAATATCCACCTCGAGGTACTTGCCCACCATCTTTCCACATGCACGAAACGTGTCGCGAATGATAATCGCCGGTTTCGCGTCCGGCTTGCGCGTGCGCACTGGTCGGCGGATATGCGTGGCGAGGCGCATCGCGACGCCGACGTCACAATCTATTTCCGTCGAATTACACGGCGCCCGTCATTACCAACTTCAGCCCTAGGGTGGATTTTTCTACTTAATGTATTAACTTGCAATGGGTACTTGCTTACAAGGCGCTGGACCAAATATAGGTACCACCCGCTTCCTTCACCATTCACCGTGAACATTTGGTGTCGCGGAGAAAATGATAATAGTTAGAGGGGAATATAAATGTAAATTTTGATTTATAAGATACGAGTATCATACATAATCCTTTGTATTAATTATACTGTAAATAGGTAATTCTCAAGTACCTATGCCAGAACTCCTCAGTAGTGTTAATATCTCTCGGGTTGAACCAAAGACGTTGAAAAAAATCCGTTTTTAGAACAGAGCTTCACAACCGACGTCTATCGGTACATTAGTGAACTACGAGCGATTGGGTAGTATGACACAAGATATTGTTGTGTATTTCGTACATACAATAACCTTTCAGCGTCTACACAACGTTGCTCGATTCATTGTGTTTGACGCTTTATATACATATATTATAGTGTCAGCGTAAGCCAGATTCATTGAACATGCTCAGCTGAATTAAACTGGGGAATTTTGATGCTTTGGAGGTGTTGACCTACCCAAATTTCTCGTATACTTCGTAGTTGTGACGTATGTGCCAAGCTGCACCTTGGCTCTTACTTCCAGAATCTCGTTCTCAAAATTCTCAGAGAATCCTTTTCAGATTTGTTACTGACAACTCACTCACCATTTTGATCCTGATCCATGTATAAAGACTGGCTTATCTGTGGAATATCTAAAATAAATGTTTGTTTTAGCTGTTTCCTTATGTCAGGCTCACCAGGCATCAATAGCGAGGGCTGTGCGGCTGGTCAATGCACTCCCTAGAGATGTAGACATTTTTAGCGATGCATTCTGTTTTTTTAATTCTATTTTATTGCTTAATTTGTATGTTTTTAGAACTATAAAATTTTTCATATCTTTTCTATAAAATTATTTTTTTGCTTTGTTTTTTTTTCTCTAGTTGATTTACTTGTACTTTTTATTATAAATGGCATGTTGTGAACGTCTTGAATTAATAATTTGTTATGTGCTCAACGTTTCTTTTTTTAAATAAATAAAAATAAAACATAAATAAATAGTATCGCAATCGACAATACTGTGTAATGTTATTAATATATAATATCTATGACATTTTATTAATATAGAATTACCTATTACAAGTTTTAACTCATTTAGTGCTGACAGCTAACAAGACATAATAGCAAAATAATAATCATAATGACAATACCTCATTGCTGCGCAATGGAGGAAATCGCATCTGCGCATGTTTAAGGTTAAATTGTTCCACTATAGAAGCCATGTTTATTCATGGTAATTTTCAAACATGATAATGTTAAATATCTGGCATTGGTATTGATCAGAGTCGACTCGAAATATTAACAGTAACCCTTAAGGGCCCGCTGAAGAGCCCGCCGTTCAAATATAATTCAGTATAAAAAGGACCTCGGCGTCGTAACTACGTCAATTTAAATCGATCTTTTCGCAAAAATCACTAATCATCGGAGATTTTATTTCAAGAAATATTATTATTATTACTGATAATTTCTGCCGCGCGGAGAATTATTATTATTTTATGAACACCTGCGAGATGAAGCCGATCAGAAAACAGGGCTGTCAAAATAATATTAAGCATTCATATTTTTTAAATGTTAATTTCATCATGGTTTTTAATCAAACCTGTGCAAGTACGTACTGATAACTTGGGTGGATTTTGTAGCAAACATACTATTGATATATATACGGGTATATTATTATTATAACCCAATTCAAATTGAACATAGGTTGATACTCAAATACTATTATAGTATGTTTATGATTTCGAGAAAATAATACGATGGTATAATTAATCCATATCAATTATTTGAAAACATTACATTCGCACTTTGCACAAAATTACAAACACATTCGAAGTTTGCCGCACACGTACAGACCACGTGATATTTGTTTACGCAAAATCGTCGCTTTTCAAAATGGCGAATTTGATTACCAGATTTTACTGCGATGAATCAGTATGTTCCTTTTTGTCTTTTTTTATTCGTAGGTTTGTTTACTATGTACACCGAGAAATTTCCATTTATAAACTCGGAAACGATTTTTACAGAAGAGTTTTGGAATATAATGCAACCAAAACTGGAAAAAATTCTATCATGGGTGTTGACTTCCTGAATTAGCTAACCCCAGGTCCATGCCACTACGTGAACCACAGTGGATATTAAGCCATTTCCACACTGGCAACAAGTTGCTGGCAACCTCATTAAATTTTACGATACTTACCATAATTGCTTAAGAAATTTTACAATAATTATCGTAAAATCTAACGAGGTTGCCAGCAAATTAACCTGTTGCCAGTGTGGACCCGGCATTAGATGCACAAAACTTAAATAATATATATTATAAATAAAAATTTAAAATTATAAATATATATTATGATTTATGTCTTCGACAGCCCTGATGAAATAAATGTGAAATATGAGTCGGATCAGTCACAGAGCAAATTTATTAACACAAACAACTTTGACACGACCTTTTTATATTAACTAGTAGACCAGATATTATGGACCACATGTTAAAAAATCATATTTTCAATTCTCAAGGCCAATTCTGTAGAACGTCCTCTTAAGTCAGTAAGCTCGGTTATTTATTCTGTCTAAGTTTCAATACACAATACTATTTTAACACGGTTATTATAATAGCCCTTTTCATTCACTCATCATTCACCGTTACGTACCTACAAAAAAAGATATTCCTCCCAGCCCACGCAAACTCTACTATAAATCTCTTCCTACTTACAAGCTAGTACGTACGACGTTTGAAGTACAAGCATAAGTTATTAAATGATTTGTAATACTATTAGCAGATACGGAGCTTTGCCCAAACCGCACGCCGCTACATCCTGTAACCCTATTGGTTTCCTTTAATATCCTTAGGTGTATGTAACTTCACTGTTCATTTTAGTCAAGAGTCGCGCTATTTTCAGTCCTTTGAAGACAGCCACCGACAATTAATTCCTGCTTAACTTAGCTATCGTTCAACTCAACACGTCTGCTCCCAGTAAAATTTCTCATAGTGTTCCAACGCTAATAATTCAGAAATGTGTAAATGTATCAAGAGAATTAATTAAGAGATATTGAGAATCGAAATGTGACAGCGTGGTGACATACAAACACTCTTGCTGTCACATTTGAATAGTTCCGTAGAGATATATATTATATTATATTCATAAAAATGTGAACATATTACTTTTTTTTTTACAAAAAAAATCTTAAAAACTTCCTCGCCGCTTTCAGTTTCTTCCTTATTGCTTCTATTTCCTGTGTTTTTTTCTAACTAAGTCCCATATTACAATGTATAATATTTTCTATAATTAGGTTAGTTACCTATAAATAAATATAATCCAGAAGTGAACTAAACTTTCCATTAGGTATTAGGTAAGTAACAAATCAGAGCAGCAAAATTACGTCCCGCTATTAAACCCTATGTTATACCATAAAATTATTGCTTTACCATTTATTAATATGAAAATACTATAGTAAATTATCATATAATATAAATACCATGGCAAAATGTTTGTAAAATTCAATACAATTGCAAACTACAATATAAAGTTTTACCGAATATATCTAGTGAATAATAAATAACTGTATTATGCGTGTTGACAAAATAATAATGCGAAGAGTAACTAATCCCACGGATAATCTTATAAAAAAGAATGTGGCTTTATTTTAAAATTTAATATATATACCTACTTACTACAATTTCATTTCTACACACAGTAAGTAGGACGTGTAAGCAATCGTGCAGTGTATTTCCCGGTTGATATTCTTAATACGGAGGCGTGTTCTTCTCATTCGATAGTGGCTACCAATTTTATCATCGAGAAGAACTCAACATACTGAGTAATGCGATGCAACTTATTTTTTTAAAATTCTTGTCGTTATTATACCAAGTTTTATCACGTGATTTTTTTTCACGTTTCCTTCGGTATTTATGTGTTTTTGCGTGACGAATTGAAGCAGCGAATTTAAAATTCAATAAAAATACTTGGATAGGCTGAATAATTTACTACAGTCGAACTTGGTTATTACGATGACGGAAATAGCGAGATCTCGGATGTAATGAGGAGACATTCGTTGACATTTTAGTTTATGATTTTCTCCATACATTTATTCACTTTTATAACAAGCTACTTCTCGGGTATACCGAGCAAAACTGTTAATGTGTCGATCGTTTAAAAACAACATTTTCGACCCTAAGCAATAAAATCCGACGGGCAGTTAACTAGACCGATGCCGCCGGGATCGGATTACGTTTATGACACTAGTTAAGTGTATGAGTAGGTACTTAATTGGTGTTTTCGCCGACAACATTCAAAAAGTATCCACGCATATGGTTGAAATTGCCTGTAAAAATCCAAGCTTTGTGAAGTCAGTATGTACCTACCTAGAAGTCAGTGCCGGCGGCTCAGCACTTGATTACAATAAACAACTTATTTTGTAGTTTATGAATGCCATGCTTGTTTCGGGGATTTTTAGGATGGTTTTCAGATTTTTTATGTTAGAAAATAGTTAGTCAATAGAACGTGGCGCGAAAATGTTATATAACGATATAACGAGTAATGCTTATAACGAGCAAATTCAGTCGGTCCCATCTTCCTCATAATAACCAAGTTCGACTGTATTTATATAAATGTGTACCGAACATAACAGTTTTTATTGTTCGCAAATTATCTAGAATTGAAAATCAATTAGCCGAGGACATACTGATCAACAGACTGCAAGTAACTGAGATAAATTGAGAGAAATGGGAAAAGCCTTCAACAAGGTTAATAATAGAAAAAGCTGCGCGACACCAGTAAGTCATATCAATTGGTAAATCAAACACGTATCTTGGAGAAAAAATGTCCGCACAATATCCATTCGGAAAATACAGTCGCCTTTGTGCAGGGCCGCACTTAGCAAGGGACCAACATAGGAAAGTTGTCGATTTTACGAATTTAATTTTTTTTCATAAATTTCAGCAATAGCAAAATAAAAGATATTATCCACTGTCCTTCCACCTGTTTGGTGGTCTTACAAGGAGGTTGCCGAATGATACATGTTTAAATATGCAGTGCTTATTGTGCGTATAGTGCGAGCGCGCTCTCTCTCTCCAGTCGGTCACACTTAGCCTCTCTGCGTTCTTCTTGACGTTATCTGTTCATCTCCTCCGGCTGTGTCTAGAGCCCAAGTGGCTCTAATTTCTTACGAGTTATTACCTAATGATTAATAATATGTTGCTTGCACGTGGCTAATAGTTAGTTAAACTGGCGCTACAGACCATTCAGGTTGATGGTCGACTGCACAATCGTTCTCTAGGTATCTCTATCCCGAGCTCCTTATCTCTCTCTCTATCTCTCTCTCTCTCTCTCTCTCTCTCTCTCTCTCTCTCTCTCTCTCTCTCCCTCTCTCTCTGTCCAGTCGGTTACACTTAGCCTATATGCGCCCCTCGTTGCATTGGGCGTGACGTGGCGGGGGGCAGTGACCAAGTGGCTATATTCTATAGACAGCTTTAGATACATCGAATTTTAAAACGGCCCACTGACGTTCACCCCGGTCCGGGAATAGTCCTAAAGGTACTTTGTCTGCAACCGGTCCTGCCCTCGGACCGATTAAGAACCTTTGTTCGGCTAGCTCGATACTATTCGGGGAGAGGGTGATCAACTAAAGTTCTCGATTGACACCTTTGGAATGCACTTGATCATCATTATTTAACTTTATATTATTTAAGGTCACTACCTAGTGATAGGTTAGCACCTAGATCATTAGTTATCCGATAGTCTTTCAGATCGAACTTATTTTTTTATAAATGTTTACGTAAGCGTCAAAGACAGCTGACTATCTGTCACTTCTCTTAGTATTAGATGCTTTTCACGAAATGTTTCGCTGATTATTTTTCAAAATAAAAATGAAAACTCCTTTTAGTAATTCAATTCAAATTATTTATTAAATTATTCTCGATAACAAATTTAATTCCTTTTCTTAATTAATTATCATCGACAATTATACACTTTAGTTTAATTTCGAATAATTACATAATTATTTTATACTCTTATTTAGATTAATTATTAAATAAAGTTAATCAATTATAATTATTTTATGTTTAATTAATGTACGATTACACACTTATAACTAAGAGTTGCCGACCACAAACTTTAAGAAACTATGCTCCTTTTATATATATAATAGACCGCGAATAGATGACGCGTACTATGACGATATGTTTACTATATCATCTGACAGCTCGAGCCACGTGTCGTTCACGATGACGTTTCAACTCGTGTCACACCGTGACGTCAGATAGCGACGCGACCGGAATATCTCCCGAATGAATATCGGAGAAATATCCAAAAAACTGAGCGAACTCAGATCGCCTCCGGACACAACCTTCCGGGAATACTGAAAAAAACCGACTGCTTCCCGTACATAAAATACGGATCGTTATATAGACTACCGGCGGGAAAAACCCGAGATTTTGACGTCATTCGAAATATGGACCAATGGGAGATCGTTCTGCCTCCTCCACAGAGCTAATGGCCAGAGTATCGGACCAATCATAGAAAAGCTGTTTATTTCCCGGCTTTTCCGGAAAATTATGATCATTCAATAGAATAAAAATATATAATTAATTAATACCTATAGGCGGTACAAGTTTGATAACAATCGTGAAAGTCCTTATAGGGCTTTAGGCACAAATTGTCCAAATATCTGTTAGTTCATTTATCGAGCTAACGGAAAAGAAAAATGAAAATATTTTCGCTAAAAATTATACGCAACAGAGGCGTGAATCATTAAGATTACCGACTGGCTGCGTGTTCGCAAAGAGAATGGCAGAAAAACAAACTTGTCCGTTTCTTTTATGCAGAACTTTCGCGGGCTAATTATGGATGATCGGAAAGGGTTGCGATTAAAATTTATTCAATCATATTTATGGAACACTCCAACTTAAGGGTATAACATTAGTTTCAATCAAAATTTCTATGACAAGTCTTTATTTATTGAGTTTGAAAATTACCTATTTTGGGTAATTTAATATTGATCTGTCGGGGTTAATCGACAGATCTAAAGAATAATTTTTATTCGTAAATTAAGAGAGCAACCGAGTCCTCAGACTTACATTATCAGAATTTCTATTTTCGAAATTCCTTCATTTAACTTTTACAAAAGTAGGTACTTAAATTGGTACCCTTTTTATTACGATTCGAAATATTAATTTATTATTTAAATTAAGTGTGCGTAATCAGTACTTACAAAACGTAATCATTAGATTTTAAATACGACAATATTTGATATCATAATTTATTTATTTAAGTTATTTTACTTTGGCCGCGAGAAAAACATCGCGACTCAATTTAGAAAAATAAAATTTATTTTTATATAATTCAAAATCAGATAAAATAGAAATGGACATTTATTTACAATGTTTAGCAAATGATATCTCATAAGTCGTTTACAATTTATTATCTATTTTTAACCTTAATCCTATACATTTCAATTACTTACATTCCACCTTATAAGACCATTTTTTGGTCCCCTTGAAAAAAAATCATCCGTAGTTCATTCTGAGGGGCTATATGTCACTCAGACTGCACTACGGGACTCAATACACAATAACTATAGCTTTGTTTAGAGATTGGGCACGTATTTTTCAAATAAAATCGACATTCACGATCGGATCGAAAAGTTGTGACGTCACTAATTTATTAAGGAAAATGCCGGCTGAGGGCCTACATTTTGGGGCCCTGTCACCACGTTGGGCGCCAATATCATGGGATGATTTATGTGGGGGTAAGGAATAGGTATGGATGGGGATATAGGATAGGGATAAGCATGAGACTCGGGGAAATAGGAGGCAGGGTCGTGGATGGTTTGACAATTACCTCTAAGACCTCAGTTACCTGTCCGGTTACTATACTCATTCGTTGGATGTTCCTGTATAATAATAAAGTACATAAAGATGGAATAAATATAAATATCTCGGATTTGAGCGCCACTCTATGATGATGCATAGAGACAATAGTGACAAGGATAATTAAATGAAAAGCACGTAGAGAAATTTCAACAAATGTATATTAATAAATAAGATAACTTGCGGGCTACAGTGTATAGAGAAGTATAATTACTTAAGTGAATCACGAGCACCTAATGCGATATAATATTTAAACAAATTAGAACAAAGACCCAAAAGCTAATTCGAAACAAAGACTAATTCGGTGGACCGTAACATAAAAGAACAATAAATACCAATTACACAAAAGGCTCTTCAGCCTTTTCGCTGCCCTCGATTCCTTCCAGGACGGAATCGAGGAGTGCGTCTTCAAAAGTGTGGGGACCGTGGAGTTCCTCCGATCTCCTGGCGTGGGGGGGACGTCCTTCGGATGGCCATCGTCCTCGTCTCCAAAACGTCAGGAAATCGAAAGCCCTGTGTCTCCGGGTCCGAGGCTCGGAACTGGCCAAGACGTCTGCTTCCTTCGAAAGGTCAAGACTGAGAGCCCGACTCCTGCTTCACCTTCGTGTAAAAAGCCCGCTATCTCGTATAGCGCCGGAAATAGTGTCACGAACTCCGTACAAACTATCCCGTGCGCAGGCGTGATCCGGTCGTACTTTTGCGTAGTGTTGCCCTCGTAAAGACTTCCTTGGCTTAGTGTGTTATGTTATTAAATAACATGACAAGTCTTGTTTATGATACTAGAGATTTGCATTAACACACGTTTACTCCAGAATTTTTTGCATCTTCTCCAAATTTGCCTCTTAGTGATATTTCTAGGGTTGTTATCCATGGAGCAGCTGGTCTATGGTTTCAAACAGTCGGCCAGTCGGTCTAATCACGGCCCTGCCTCTATCCAGAGAGAGCCACATGTGATCGAATTCCCCCTCACAGTAGTGCAGAAACAAGATTGTTCACGGGCGCGCTTAGAATATCGATGCGAAATGGAGCGAGGAGAAGAACCCGACACCGTGCGCTTTGTAACATGATGCGGCCGCAACTTATCTTCAGAAATACTTCGCACGGAGACGCTAGGCGTATAGAGTTTCCGAGGCCTTCCGCACTCTATCGTGTTTCCCTAGTCGGCGAGGAAAATAGACGCAGATTTTGCGAAAAATCGAGTTATTCAGACGATGCATTTATTGTATGAACTCAATGTCCGCTGTAAAAATACAATGCATTGTACCTTCTGGAATAATTAGATATACCTAATGCCACTTTTACATATTTGAATACGCCTGCCCGCTATGATCTAGTGCAAGGGTAGTCAACCTGGTTCCTACCGCCCACTAGTGGGCGTTCCAGCTTTCATGGTGGGCGGTAAGGGTTTTAAAGACATTTTTATTATGTTTACATTTATGCTTTTGTGCTGTTCATCATATTATGACCTAATAAAGAAACCGCCTGAATGTTTCCGAAATAGGAGACCTTAGTTTGTTCCTCACAAAAATTGAGTCAAATATCCAGTATTTAGTTTCGCAAGTCCAGTCTCAGGAGTCCCATTAATAATTTAATTAATTTAATTTAATTTCATCAGACTTCATGCTTCTACGTATGCAAAGATAGATTTAACTACAGTAAGTTGTTTTGTAAAGGTTTATTCTGACAAACTTAGCGAAAGTGTGACATAAAGTATTTAGTAAGTAATTATTATTGTATTATATGCTTTAACTTGCTGTAACTCTGCTTTATAAATTTTATTAAGTAAAGTTACTTAACTACTTTATAAATCACGATTACTGTGGAACCGGTGGGCGGTTATAAAATTTTACTACTAAGAGAGATACAAAAGTGGGCGGTAGGTATAAAAAGGTTCACTACCCCTGATCTAGTGGATAAAAAAATCTCCGCTTCTGGATCTTCGTCGGTCTTAGGTTCGGATCACACGTCTGGCAAATTAACATTTTTCAATGTCTGATTGAATCTAGGATATGGCTCTAACAGTCAGGTTGGCGTGCATCTAGCTCTAGCATGTGGAATTTAAAGTTTTTGTTCAATGTCGAAACTAGCACGAAATAGCTGTGTCTACTATAAACCAACATGTGAATTTAATGTAAGTATTGTTATCATTTTGTAAAATAAAAATCTAACAAGTAAACGACGCTATATCAATTAATATGACGTAGTATTTTGTCGATGCTACCAAAAAAGGAGTTAGTTGCAGACTCGGATTTTTCATTTGATTTTTAAGATACGCCTACATGAAAAAAATACCTAATCAGTATCGATTTTTTCTTATGAGGAAAATATTACATTTCATGTTAGACTATCACCGGCATAGTTGAAACAGTGTCATCTTTATTCCTCACGAGTAAGCAATCTAGCACTTTTCGTGCTTTTTTTTTTGTCAACGAGAGTTGGGTGTAGGGCGCCTTACGTTCGTTACGTTATCTACTCACAACGATAATGACTAGATTAAGTCATTAGGTCAACAAAAAAATGACAGCCCACCTCCATAAGAATCATTTTATACACACCTGTATTACATTATTGTGTTGATACGCATTTCTTGCGCGATTCACGGTTGACGAATCGAGTCGCCACAAATCTTTCGCATTTATTTTTCTCGTCGATTTTGACGGCAATTAAGCAATTATATTCTCGTTACATCGTCGATCGTTAGTGAGTCTTACCTACTAAGTACTTACTTGCCTACTTAGGATTTGCTCTACGATTTGAAAATGGTTTGTAGTGACAATTACATCCATCC
This sequence comes from Rhyacophila brunnea, assembly GCF_057557595.1. Lineage (NCBI taxonomy): Eukaryota > Metazoa > Arthropoda > Insecta > Trichoptera > Rhyacophilidae > Rhyacophila > Rhyacophila brunnea. The sequence continues at coordinate 17,134,018 of NW_028232796.1, read as the reverse complement.
GTCTGTGGTTACGTACTATGTGCGTTATTTATGCGTTTTAAATTGAGCATGTGGTTGATCGGTATCATTGTGTATTATACGCCTGGAATAGTGGGCGTAATTGAATTATCTATCGTCAAACATGGTTTATTCACTATTCAGCATTGTATATATATATATATGTTACGCCGAATGTGCGAAATTGAATATTACATGAAATGGGCAAAGTTTTGCCTAAATCATGAAAAATGCAAGCCCGTTACCTTATTCATGAATTAGACAAAATATCTGGAGAGTGCGTGAATTCGGCAGTTATTTTTCTGTCTAGTTCTTGTAATTGGACAAATTAGATAGTAGCGCTACGGTGGTATTTTTTGCAACTAAACTAAATGTATCAAAATGCTAATGCATTGGTCAAAATGTACATATATTATCTATGGTCAAAATAGATGATCGCGCTCCGGTGGTATTTTTTGGAACTAATCAAACTAAACAAATATTGTGTCAAATGTCATTGATTATAATATAAAAATATACCAATCAATAGCTGCAATGACGTTCATATCCATTTACTATGCGCAAAAAAAATCTAGAACTATAATATGATAACGAAAGAATTTTATTGAAAAGTATTTTCGTGATTTGATTCGTGCTTGGTCGATTGAATGTTTGTGATAGTTTGTTGACACTTGATAGCTAACCTCAAAATGGACATTCAGTTGAATACTTTATTATAGGATTACAAAACCTAACCTAACCTAACCTAATAATAATAATATTATATTATGTCCAATTATAACTAATAAAACCATCCGTATTAAATTTACTTTTTCTTCTGTCATGTTGACAGTTCAAGAATTCCATACCCTGGCGAATTCATGTACTCAGCAGAAAATTTACCTAATTCATGAATAAGGTAACAGGCTTGACTATTACATGAATTACCCAAAATTTTGCCCATTTCATGTAATAGTCAATTTCGCACATTCGGTGTAACATATATGTATACTTAAATCCGTTCAATTTGTTGATTAACAATTTAAAACTGCCATTTTGTACTTATTGGATAAAATATATTCTGGTGTCCTAGTTGGTCGAGCCGTTGTTTCTGGACCCGTCTCTGAGGCTGTCAGTTTTTTTCAAATGTGTCTTTGATCCAGTGCAAATACCCAAATGACTCGAGTGACTCCGTTTCCATCTGTCATGTGCGTTGTATTGACGCGAAGATCTCTCCACATAGAATGTTCGTCAGTTTTGAATCAGCTTTGTTTTGTATTATTATTTTTTGTTAGTTCTCCGTGCTCCTCTCTTCCATATGCTCATTCTTTATTAGCAAAGTCGATTTATACTTTGTCAGACACATTTGAGTGCATGACGACCAATAATTGGGTAACTGCTCCTGAGACATCCGCAAGCGTGAAAAACTGCTGATGTTTCACATCCAAATATAGGACCTCGTGATAAGCTCGATTAAGACCAAGTGTGATGGCCGCTTTTCATGACGCTATAAATAAACGAATGAAAAGATTTTAGTGTCCTACTTCCTTAACACGAGACAAAGCCGTACCGGACTGTTCAAAGAGTTTATTTAGAAAACAAACATAATCTCGACATGCCCACTGCTCAGCCGTCAGTTATATTCGGTGTGCAAAAACCAAATGGTTTGGGCGAATGACTAACAAACATTCCTCGTAATGACTTGTTAATAATAAAATAATAATCTAACCTCTATTCTGTGATGGTCCAAATGCTCGATTGGCAACAAAAAAGTTTTTTTTACTTTTATTCTTACTGTCGTTGGTAATAATTTTATACTGTCAAACCATTGTATTATACACAACGTTATCTTTAGTACTAATTTATCAATTTTATAGTTGTTTCGCAGGCCGTATAGGTATCAAGTATTGTGGTATTAATATTTAGTGTATGATAATTGATAGTATTACTTGATAATTAACAAAGTGCTTCTGCAAAAGGACATTGTCTATGATTATGTGTCGTCAGTATACACAATAAAGTGATACTCGTGCCTTGGGTTGTTCCGATAATAATCATGGTTACGATTGAATACATGTGTGTTTGTTTATTTGACTAATTGCAATGTATTAATTGTGTATTGTCTGTGGTTACACTGACCGTAAAAATTTCAATTATATGCCAGTATAAATTCTATCGGAGTCATTCATGTACAATCTATGTCATTTCATGCAATTGGCGTTACAGCAGTCCATGCATTCCTAACTTTTGAGTAATACCAATTGTTACACAGAAATCTCGTAATTATTTATTATTCTCCGTACAAATCTTGATTAACCGAGCACGGTGATACTGGCCTGCATCATTGCTCCTAATTTATGGTTAGATTTAACCAGAGACAAACGAAGGAAAAGTTTATCGTCACGCTTCGAGGCCAGTGGTTGTCCATCTGTTCAGCTGTTTGAATTTAAAACAAATAATGTAACTTTATATTGATAACCATTATATATATACCTACATTATTCGAGTTTTCACGTACTGATCTCTCGAGGCTGTACAGATGCTATCCTCGACTTTATCTAACCGATTTTCTATTCGCCGTATTCGAATACTAAAGTTTAGTTTAGAAGTTAGATGCTTTTGTTTACCACTAATGAGCTCGTAAACGACACTATTTTGATAAGTAAAGTAGAAGTCAAAACGATTAGTAGATACATAGTTGTTTCGTAATGCTAATTAGGAGGACAATACAAATTTACTACAGATTCTATAATTATGCCACGTGCGTGAGGGTGGGTGTTAACATTTGTTACGCTGCGAACATAGATCGAATAACAACCTCAGTTATTTCGTTGACATACATTTAAAAAAAATCATATGCATTCCGCGGACCGAAGGTTGGTGTCCATTCGGCTGACGACCCTCTGAAGCAATTTGTTTCGTCTCTCGTACTAACAATTCTGTGAGAGGCGAACATCCAAACTTTCTGCGCTTCTCACTAAACCGGACCGCATGTCTCGGATGACAACAGATTTTTCGAATTAAATAATTCCCACCATCACTCAGTTTTTGCCGATTTGTCTGCGTCGTATTTTTTCCCCATTTTGGTGCATCGCCGAGCGTGAAAATAATATCCACTTCACCTGTTCATTGTTACAGGTAGAGTCATTTCAAATCACCGAGAGCTGGATTATAAATTATTGCAACAGGTAATTTTGGTGACTAATTACTTCATCAAATTAATCTCACCATGAAAAACATGCCCAATTAATTTGCTATTTGGCGAAGGCCTCCTCAATCCTATTTACCCTATCCTATACCAATAAGCATCCCTACTTACATATCGAATATTTTACAACATTTTGGTAATTTCATATTAACTAATTGCTAAGGAATTAGTGGAATATTAGATTGTTAAGTGTAAATTGTACGTATTACATTTCGCCGTAGCATAAGTTCATCGTGAGCTGTCTTACCGGGAAAAGATGGCCGTATATCATTGTGATAAACGAAAATTTCGTGGAGCATTGCAGACAGTAAAATTCAATTTTTATTAGATTCAATAAGAACATTAATTTGGTATTGTTTTGTACCAACGCTGTCATTAATATCTGATATTAAGACTTGATATTACGAGCATCTACCTGAATGTTATATACATGATACGATATTGTATTTTTAATTTGCTTAGCTACCTACATTTTTTCTTCTGGTTTTCCCTTGTATTCCGGTGGTCTTTATTATTTTGAAGTGTTTTTTTTTTTTTTTTTAGACATGAGTTTGATTTCAAATAATCCAGCCATCTATTTCCGATACAACATATCACGTTGAAGTGTGATACGGCATAGCCTCGATTCAAATCCTTACATACGTATAAACGCGAATTATTATCTTATTTGAGTGATGGTATTGAAGCAAGGTTATTTTTATTAATTCTACTTTAATCGGGCAATTACGATGACAGCTATTTCGGGCTATAAACCCATCTTCGGAACGGTCGACTGTGACTAAAGTTGAAGATTCGGATAACCTGTTTATTCAAGTCACACTTCATTGAAGGTTGACGAAATTCATCTTAGAACTCACTACCCGGAACGGGGAACCGGTGCATTTGTTGAACATTCCCTTTCGAGACACGATTGCCTGCGGGTTTCCATAGATTCTTAAATTCTTAAGTCTGTCCTCCCGTGTGATGTCTCCGAAGTATTCAAGTTTTGGCTGCTTGACAGTTTTGATGTCCATTCGCTCACGTTTATGATCATCCTCAGTAACAATGGTATTAGGTACCTAGGTAGAGTACTACCTACCACTCCTTTTTTTTATTAAGCTCCGAAGTCTCAATTGAGTCTTATTTAGCTTTACTTTTTAACATACACTATTAATACATATTATTACAATAAATACTCATACAGTTATTGCAATACAAATTTACAGGATAGGAAAAATAAAGAAAAATAACAAAAACAGTTTAAACTTGTAGGCCACACTCACTCAGAAACATTTGGACACACTGGAACGCCTTGATATTCGGCCGAGCCAAAAATATCGCAAGATCCAGTGGCCATTAGTACTTTTGTTTACTTAAATCTTTAAGAAGCCACTGTCTCCACTCCTCCACCACTCTTACCAGCCCAAGTTTAGTAAAGTAATACATCGTAACTAAAATTCAATTATTAAAGCATGCTGACATTAATAACTTTGTCATTTTTACACAATAATATTGCAATAGTTACCTATTGGGGTTTGAAACCCCGGGATTCGAAACGGGTGGTGTATAAACAGTAGGTACATATTAAATTATCAGAAAAATAACGCTAATCTCACAATATCACAGGATTACAAGATCGGAAAAAGGTCACAAATTTGATTCTGAAGGTATTTTTTTATTATTTACGCCTCAGCGGCCCTATGTTAGAACTTGCGAGTGCAAGCTTCCCGGTCGACATGACGTCATATGACATCATTGTGACGTACTACCGGAGTGATAATAGCATTCGAGAAAATAACGCTGGTCCGACAGCGGCGTTATTCATTGTCACCATACACATATAGGTGTTTCATCATAATAATATCTACGGTGAGCACTGTGCGCTGGGCGGCATGCCTCGAGCGTGTATTGGCTGACGTCACAATTACGTCATGTCGTCTGGTGACACACGAGACGATAGTTAGGAAATCGCGGTGCTGATCATGTATAGTGCAAGAGTATCGCACCGTAACATGGGCGAAAACCAATGATATCCAGTATGTTTACTAAGAAAATATTGTATATATACCTAAGTACTTGAACTATCGTCCGAATACTCCAATATTTTATTATGAAACACTAGCACGTGTTTTTAATTAAAACATATATCTATGTAGGTATTAAATTATCATTAACTCCTAACGTGGTACGAAATGTGAATTATCTTGTATATTTTTTATTAATAAACTTTCATTTTCAATCCCGGTATTAATTATTTGATGAGACAAAATATACGTTAATGTTAAATGATAATGTGTTAATTTTAGAAAACACTTTCTGAGAAATTATATTAAGTATAACCAATAGAAAAAATCTTTTTTGAAAAAAGTAAGCCACCCCGGCAGGGAATCGAAACCTGCATCTCCCGGGTTTACGCCCCATCCGCGCATTACCTCTATACTACGCAGTGACATACTAATTGCGACAAATTTTAACTATTGGCCATTTTTAATACCCATTCATCAGCACTCTTCCAAATCAAGCTACTTTGGCAATCGATTTTTGTTTATTAAATCAAAGTAGATACCTATTATTTCAATTACTAACCGACGTCGTTCAAAATATGTATGTTCAATAATTAGAATGGTACATTCTTAAATCTTGTGAATTATTCGTTGAATAAAAGAAATAGTTATTGATAATGTGTTAAATTATAGTGAATTTTCATTTTTTAAAACCACACTAGAAATTTCACGTGTGGTAGCAATTTTTTTAGACCTAATACGTGAAAGTAATCCCAGATCGAGCTGGATCCTGGCACTGCAAACCATTATTTTGAATTTGATAGCAGATCAGTGTTGTACGGTTAATTTATACTGTAGATATGGAGGATGCACAGAGATAATCAATAAGGTACTTAGGAGTAATGTTGTATGTATATTTATTCTGAAATGCTATTGCTAATTTGACTTATCTATAATTCCTATAATTATTTTTAAATTGTTTAAAAAAGGTTGCGTATACCATATGTATTTTTAACAGCATTCATACAAGCGAAATTCACCGCACCCCTGGAACCTATAATATATAGTCTTTTTGTTCTTAGTAAATATAGCCTATTATAAGTATGCAAAGAGTTCCCACTTCCACTTGCATCAACTGCACAATTCTATCATTAATCAAAGTTTATGAATTTTCAAATGAAGTGCTTAATTATGCAAGTAGTTAAGTTGGTACGTGCATATTCCTTAATAAGAATGACAATCATTTTTGACAAAGGCTGTTGACCCAGCCAACTTGTGTTCATAATAATTATTCTGACTTGGCTTACAAGAGCTTACTTACAGTTTTTTATTCGTTTTAGAGTTTATGGCGTCGTAATAAATCAACTTTATCGTAGTTTTTCATACCAACCGTGTGAGAAAATAAGATTTTGGGTAAATTTATTCATTATCTCTATCGGCAATTTATTCATTATTTTATCTCGTGTTAATCTGGGTGAAGGTAGAGAGATGACCGAAACGAACTTATTTATAGTATGAATTATCATATTATTAGTACAGTAACACCCGTTATTATTGTTGTATATAAATTGTTGTTAGTTGTAGAGAAGGCTTCTTCATGATATAACACAATGCAATATCCAATATTGCTCTCATTAAATGAATTATAATAGCCTTCACTCGCAGTTTCGCCAAAACGTAGTAAAGGCTATTCTTGCCTATTTTTTAACCACTACAACAGGACATAATGCCCGAGATGCTCACGATGTGTAGTAATAGTAGTTAAACCGTGTTGATATAGTAGTATGATCGGAATATTCACAGAAACACACCCAGGCTTTGAGTAAGACATGGATGTCTTACGGTATTGAACCAGAGTCCTGGGTGCCTTGGGCCTAATAATATGTACTGAATGTCAAATATGTTAGTATTTGAATATGCATGTTTCTATGATTAAAAAAAACCTTTACGTATAAAAATAAGAGTCCTTATACACCAATGACATTGTCATTGTTATACACAGACAAAAACAATATTGATTATTAAGATATGAATAACTAATTATTTAATACTGTGTTTTATTTTTTAAATTAAACGTTTAATTATATCTTATTCCAGAATTATGAGGATTTGATATCAAATATTTTAAAGCTATTTGCCCTAATCACCCTGTGCTGTGATAAGATTGTTTATTTTCCGAGTGCAGAATAGGCACATGGTATCTTAGAATCATTTTGTCCGTTTTCAAGTGTCCGTTCATTGCCGCATTGACAAAATAACATCCACTAATACCTATATGTTTTTTATTCTAATATGTTTATTCTTAATGTTGATTGATTTTTGTTTTGCTATCTTTACAAGTTTAGTAGCAAGCGTTCACTGTCATCAATGCCACATTATGAAAATATTAAAATAAATAATATAAACAAAAAAATATGTTTAAAAAATCTCGTTACGCAGGAAGTCACGTCTCCGATAAATAATATCGTAAACGGTTGCAACTGGTCATCCAATCCAACCGCGGAATCTAATCAAACATGTATCATTATTTTATATGTTTATTTTCCTTAATGTAACGGTACTTTGAAATACAAAATATCGAAATAAAAATTATCAATACTTGGAAAGTATTGATGCTTCTTTTACTTTTATACCTACAAACCTATCGTTATTTTTTATTAATCTATAGAAACTTATGAATCTTAATTACTTTCCAAATTGTTTCGCTAGTTATGTTCATACAAATATTAGTTACACTTATGTAAGCAATGATTATTGTAAGTTTAATCATCAGTTAAGCATTGAATAATAAGCCAATTCATAGGTTTTATGTATTATAAACATTATACTCTACTTACATATTCTCCCATATCTGTAAATTATATTTATTTATTTCTCGCCACTGAAACCTACTTTAATACACCGTTCTGATGGTGCCCGGCTATCTTCTTATACGTATTGTTTTCTCGTGTATTTCAAAAAAGACAATACTTATTTAATATTTAGTTTTATAATATAATGTCGTACCATGTAGTAGGCATATAATAGTCCACCAAAACTTATAAAACAAAATGTAACCTGAACGACAATAGTATCTAATACCTTTTAAAATTTTAAAACAAATGCCGCATGGGATAGTCTGGCTCTATGGGACGATTTTATGTAGCTTTTGGTTGACTTATTGAACTGACGTAATCGCTGTCTTTAAACTTATACGACACTATTATATTTTGTAATTTCATATAACAATTTGAAAATGCACTAAAGATATAAATATTATGTCAATGGAATGATGCAATCTCGAGTTGCTCGCTCTCTTTCTTCTCACTTTATTCAGAAGCGAACTGAGATTAATGCAAAAACTTTCGTCAGAATATTCCGAATGCGATATTTTATTATGGAACTGCTAGCATGTGTTTTTAATTAAAACGTCTTGCATACACCATCCCCTTTTCCAGAGCTCAATTGTTGTGCCAGTTGTGTTCACGTACAGTTTAAGTACTAACCATAATGGATACATATTAATTTATTAATATTAGCGGCAAAGTTTGATTGATAATATTAAACGTATTTCATGCCACTTCTCCACAGAGCATCAACAAAATAAATGACAATAGCAGCATTATCGTTGGCGGCGATGCTGATAGATTCAGATCAACAAACATTTTGTGACTATCTAAAATTTATTGCAAGTGGGTATATCCATTTTTCGTAACGACAAAAATCTATTGATACAATGTCCACTCGGTGGATAATGGATATCAATATGATCGATCCTCATAGGATCAAACATGGTGATTAAATATAAATGTAATGTAAGTTAAAATTTTATGAGTCGTTTTTGTCACTTACGGATTTTCTTGAAGAACCAATTTATTAAAAAGTTCTTTGACTAAACTTAATGTGGAAACTATAGCGTAAGGCTTATAATGTAATGATAAGGGATCAATATACAGTAAGCTAGTAAGCATAAAAATCTTTTTTTTTTAATTAAATGTGTACTTAGGACCCTGAAACCTTAAGCTTATAATCATGACGCCCACATACTGAAGCGGCTCCCCTACCTATCGCTAAGTTTAAAAGCAGTCTGCCGCTCAACACTCTACAGTCATGTTTTCCGAAAGGTGTTCGAGGTCAAATAAAACTTTGTGACTCGAGGGTATACTGACAGAACGCATTATTTCAGTTTTTGCTGTTTTTCTGTTTTAAATGCCAAAATGTATACAATTTTACGCTCTACGACCTACGTCCTTGTAAAATGCACAAAGGCATAGGATGTAATGGTGAGAAAATAGAAACATTATTAAATCGTATTGGTATTTTTTTTATTCTGATAGAAAGCATGATAATGACCTAATGCGTTCTGCGTATACAAAATACAGGACTTCTAACATGTCGTATATCGTGTTTGCCATAAAGGTTAGTCTTTATAATGTAGAGAAAATATTTTTAAATCATAAAAAAATCTACGTAGGAGAACGCTGTGAAAAAAAAATTAAAGTCCTTTTTGCGATTATCTCAGAACTTGTTTTAATGAGTTAATGCTCTCTGTCAGTATACCCTCGGTGTATTTTTAACGATTTTTTAACATATCGAATTATGGAGTTGTCGAGTATCAACACACAACAACTAAACATAGCATCGCACAACCTTATATTTTAAAATGGTAATAACTCCGAAATAAAATAGCGCCGCAGGCTACTATTTTTACTATTAGAGACAATTTATGTCTATGTGTGTTTATCTCATTTATCTGGTCGACCCGCTACACCGGGCCCCTAGGCTAGAGCCCTGTCAGCCTGCAACTGAAATACAGAACGGGTAAGGCGATAGCAGGTAACCGACTCGAGTAAGGAAGAATCCGTGTTAAACTTACACACGTGTCAAGAATACGTTTTACGTCGAATACTGAAAACTGCTCTGGGTTTATGCATTTACGCTCATTTAATGTTGGTGTATTACACACACATTGCACGTGCATAATGCGTCCTTCATTTTCGTAGGACACTCAACATTCAAAAGCCTGCATCAACATGCGGCGTATTGAATATAGCCTATCGGTATTCTATTTATTGTCTGTTCTGTGCAGCCCCCCCCCCTTGTGGGGGCCATGCTTGTAATCATTACAACACATTGAATAAAGTTAACATTTTTATCTATTAAGGGGGGACATGCTCGTCGAAGGTCAAAATTGAGTTTTTATTGTATATTCAAACCATGATCCTGGACACTCCTTAAACGTTGTAGATAATCTATACTCCCTACTTCAATTATAGTTTGTTAATTTATGGCTACGGCCGTATGTTGTAGCTTAACCACTGGGGAATGACAAAAGAAATGGCGTATTTCAAAAAAACACTACCTTATTCTTAGGTCAATAATTATTATAAAGCAATCATTATTCATAAGATGTTTATCACACTTGAATGGTCAAAGACATAGCTTATAATAAGTATCTTTAGAATCATCTTCAAATGTGTTAATCTTGCCGATTTTTTGAATAATAAAATGCCTAATTCTTGTTAAATTTGGGATCACAGAGATTATCAATATAATTTTTTATCGTAAATATTTCACTATAATAATGTCGACATAAATTATACTAATGCCTCTATCTTCCATAGACAATCCAATATTTGCCATAAACAATACAACATAATCTATGTTAAACTGTAAATTATAGATAAATAATAATCCATTCATCCTGATTATCCTTGAATGTTCACCAGGCGTAAATGAACAAAAATAATTGATTTCACGGCGGTTATTATCAGAACGGATTGGCGTGTAATCAATACTACCTAATTACCTCAGTCTCGAAACCGCTTTGGATATGCTTTAATTAGCTCACAGACGGGTACTGCTGAAGGCGGAGGGTTTCCACTCATCCCTTAGCCCGCAACCCCTTACATTGTGTCCCCCTTCCGCGGAGACCTCGGGACCTTGGCGCTACACGCTCCATTAATCTCCAGCCAGCCAGACGACTGCGGTCTCCTTTCGGCGATTATTTTTATTTCTCCGCTGACAGCTCGACTCTATTGCGAATGGTCTTTTACTTTAATTTGGGTAAATGTGGGTGCTTGCCCTGGGGATTATCTGCACTTACCTCCACTATGCGTACATATTATAAATTATTACAGGGCCATTCTACGGCGTAATGGGGTCGTCAGGACTACTGTAGTGTTTTGCATTGTATTTCATATTATCATGCATCTAGCTGCCAGTTTCGAAGACTTCCTGGTGGAATACCAGGAAAGAATACTGCACATTTAGAGAATCATACGTGAAAACTAATGACAACGACATACGAAATCGATGAAATTTCAAAAATGTTTCAAATAATTTTTTATATAAGTACCTACTTACTTATCTACTTTTAGGGCCTGTACACGTGCATGCATTTACTTGCAGCAATAGTGTGTATTAACTATCGCGATAATAACTGTTTACACGTAAAACTGCTGACTGTCTCGCTAATCTCATTCTTCAAGAGTAAGCGAGGTGCGATGTTGTCATTTTATAGTACTATTTGATAGGTAGTGAATAGTGAAAATCGTTTAACCTCGGTCTCTGCGCGGTGTAGTTCGTTTTTTTACCGGCAGGTTCACCACTATCGGTCTACTGCGCAGGCGCAGATATCGAACAAATCCAACTGTCGCGTGAAAATTCAGAAGCTTCCGTACTTTTTTGATTCATGCATGCAATCTTCCAACTTGTGTCATCATCATCAGCCGGGGTCAATCCACTGTTGGATGAAGGCCTCCCCAAGCTTTCTCCAACTCTCTCGGTCCTGTGTCGTTCGCTGCCACGTATTTCCGCCGAACTTTACCAGTTCGTCAATCCAGCGGCTTTTAGGGCGACCCTGTGGCCGTTTCGTACCCCTTGGGTACCATTGGATGACGGCATTTGTCCAGCGGCCGTCCTTTCGGCGATCAATGTGCCCCGCCCATCTCCATTTCAGCTGTTGGGCAACGTCTATTACATCGCGTACTCTTGTCTGCTTCCTAACCCATTCGTTTCTCTTAAAGTGGGGCCACACCGAAAACAAGTCGCGCGACAACTCGTTAAATTTTACGATAAGCATGATAATTATCGTAAAATTTCTTAAGCAATTATGATAATTATCGTAAAATTTAACGAGTTGTCGCGCGACTTGTTGCCGGTGTGGCTCCACTTTTACGGTTCTTTCGCGTGATGCCCAACATGCACCTCTTCATGCCTCGCTGTGTGACTCTTAGCCTTTGGACATCTCTCGTGTTGAGGGTCCACGTTTCGCAGCCATACGTGAGCACGGGTAGCACACATTGGTTGAACACCCTACGCTTAAGACATAATGGTAGGTCACTCTTGAAGATACTATTCAGACGTCCGAAAGCACTCCATCCAACTTGTGTAATAATACATATTTAAACGTGCGTTTTATTGTTATGGCCGCGATAATACGTAATGTCAGCAGTAAATCCATGCACGTGTAAACGGAGTATTAGGTACTTAAGTAATTATTTTAGAACAGACGGGATATCGACAAGTATTTGTTTGACAAGTGTCTTATCAATGGAATACCATTTATGTATCATATTATCACGAACAACTTACTAGAACGCACCATCCAACCTACCCTGCACCACATTCAGTCTGCAGAAAAATACTGTTCTTACGCCATATGAATTCACTGTAAGCTTTCCACACGGGGAAAATTGTGCAATGTCATTTTAATTGAGTCAGCTTACTTGTATCACGTCGCACCACCAACCTCCGTGATAGAATGTGTTTTATATTTTCTATAAAATTTTGGGTCACGTGATCTCACGTATCTTTGTTTTTAGCTACAAAGGTAACAATGTTTTTGTGTTGTAAGTTTTAATTATTAAGTGTTTTGATGGTTCTAGCCTTTGAGTTTTCGTAGCGTGATAACAATCTATTCCCGGCTTTGGGCGGACATGGTTATGACATCACAGTGCATATTATGCAGATTTTTGACCTGGAAATATTTTGGGGGTAGTCACACAATGCTGAAGACGCAACGCACTTACGTGTGCTTTGACTGAGTTTATTTTTTAATAATGCTATTGTTAGTAAAGGACAAATAACGGTAGTATAACTAAAAATTAAATATATAAAAGGGAGCTAAACCAAAGCGGTCGAGTTAACTATGTGAAAAGATTATCTCGTTCGTCATATTATTATGATACCGCATTTTTTAAAAGAATTATTTTTTGTCTTTGTGGCAACCAGGTCAGACTACCCGATGGACCCACTAAACAAAACTTGTTTAACTTATCCGTTTTCGTATACAATAGGTACAGGACATTTTAAAAAGATGTGGTTAGCAGTTAGACTTTTGTGATTCACAGCCACAGACAAATGTAGATAGATCAGACGCCTCAATGACTAATCTAGAATCGACTCGTATGGTGATCTGGAGTCCGATCTTCATTTGACACTGTGTGGGTGCCTGCCTTTTACGTATGACATCCAACTGGGTCTGCCAGGTTTTCATTACGTACCTTCCTTAACTTCTCGTCATTCGAATGAAGAGACGCCGTTTGGCGAAAGTCACCGTTGTCCACATCATCGCCTCTTAGTAGCATCGTAGAGACACAGGTTATCTATATTCAGATACATATGTATCATACGGACAGACTACCTTGTGGAGGTACAATGCGCTTTAAAAGTCTTAGTTGTTAGCTATTCACTCATGCCAATAAGTTCGCTGGCAGAACATTATCAATGTTGATCGTTCGGCCCTGCATCCATAGTCATCCCAGCGAGACGAGTTCACCGACACGGCTCTGCCCTGTGAAATAGAATATCGACGATTTTATCTCTCCATTGTCGTCCACCGAGAGTACGTACTTACATTATACGCCGTCGTCTGCGGACGCCACGCCCCTCGCAATAATTCGATCAAGTGCTAAGTAATATAATTGACAATTTAAGGCCAGACTTGGCGACCAGACTGACACGCTGCGAGCCTTAATGAAATATAAATACAGCCAAAAATATTTATTTCGCCAAGTCACGTGCATGACTGTACACAATTCTCGTCTGAATTCTGATTGTCGGCGACCTCATCAGATTTTAACTGGGCTGTGTATAAATAATACTCATATTTTATAAGTCATCAATCCTCATCAGTGGGCAGTATCAGTCATACTCAATCTCATGCGTGACAAAAAACTTCCCCGTGACAATGTTGCTTGGGCATGCTGAGATCCCGTGTTGTTTCATAAGTGTAAAAAATAAAAACTTGTATTTTTATTTCACCATGAATTTCATTATTAAATAGAAAAATACTATGCTGATAACAAATTTACCTACCAAATTAGCATACTATGAATATGTGTGATTTTCAAAACCGGAGTTGGACTGCAATGAGTACATTAGCAATTATCTGTGTTTGATCTCAGGTCATTAAGTAAATAATGATTGTTTTTTGCTAGCTATGAGATGATAAAGCATTATTGTATAAGTTTTTCATTGTTTTTACCTATTTAATTGATGCAATTATCATAGACTACTTACTGTCCTTACTATGCGAAATGCACGAGAAGTTATTTCCTTTTTACTAAAGTTATTTATTAACTTCGCATCTGATCCAGCGGAGATTTTCTTTCACGCAAAACACGCAATCAATTCGCCAGAAAATTTAAATGGGTGCCTCTAAACAGCTCAAATTAGTCATACAATTATTTATTTTCTAAATCTTAGAAAAATGCGTATTTCTCAAAAAAATATGTATAGAACATCTTGTCCAAAGCATTGCAACTAACACCAATCTATATCTATAACATAACCGCTCAAAACAGATCCTACATTTATTATATACAAAAATAAACCACTAATATTATTAGATATCACTGTCAACTTCTGTCATAATTATTTGTAACTACAGGACGTGATTCTAGGAAAGAGATACACTGGTATTGTTACTAAGTAGCTAGGTAGTTTGTAGTTTGAATTTATGGATTTATATTTTTTTTATCGTGGGGGCCTCAAAATCTGTCAGTGCCTCTGGTTACTCCCGCCACCTTTTTACTGTAACATACATCTATAATCTATATACTGCAGTGGCGCACCCAGGATTTAATATTGGGGGGGGGGGCAAGGAGGATAATGTAAATTAGTCCCATAGGATCTTTTTCTTCTTCACAGCCTAATTTCTCGTTTATCGGTCTTTTGTCTGTTGCACTCGGTATACCTACACCATGGTCCCCACATCCTGAAACGGGCCCTCAGGATAGGATATTTGGCGGGCCCCCTACCTACCGCGAAGATTATAGGCAGTGTGAAACACTACATTAACGTTTTTCAAATTGTGTTTTAGTTCAAATTAAGGGTACTCATACAGTGAATTATTGGCGATTTTTAATATATTTACTTTAATAATGGAGCTGCCGAGTATCGACACATAATAATCAAAAAATATATTACACAATTATATAATTGAAAATGTTTATGGCCATAAAGTATAATAGCGCCGCAGGCGACTTTTTTTACTATTAAAGCTAATGTATGATGTGTGTTTATCTCACTTATATGGTCAACCCGACACGCCGGGCCCCCAGGCTAGAGCCCTGTCAGCCCTCCCCAGCCATTACCTATACCACTCCGGAATTCGGGTGGACACCGAGAATTTTTTGACAGTTCCATTAGGGATTGGGTTTCTAAAAAAACCTGACATTAGTGTTTCGAAATTTTTGTGTTAGAAATTAAAATCTAAGAAATGTTTCTAAAAAGGGTGCTGGAGAATTACAAATCATTTTTTTGCCGTGTTTTTATTTGTCTAAGCCCAAAAGTATAGTTTATCTGCTTTCAATTTCACTGTTTTAAAATCATTCTGATAATTTTGGGGGGTGCCAGGGCCCCTTGGCCCCCCCTTGGGTGCGCCACTGATATACTGTCTGTGTTTAAACTGCCGACGACTTCTTTTTCGACTTTTTCCTATACATGCAGACTTGAAATTCAGTAAACACATTGTGTTAATCTCGTGATAATATATTATTTTGATGAATGTGCGGGCATGAAATGGGCGGGCTAGTGCTTCAAACTCGTCCCCATGACCCCCACATCCTAAAGTGGGCCCCCCTACCTATCGCTATGTTTAATGGCATGTGTGATGCACAACAGAAGCGCTCTGTTGAAGGTGAAAGTAAGGGCCTTCAGTCTATTTTTAGCGATTTTTTTGTATTTTTTACATCTACTTGAATTCTAGAGTTGTCGAGTATCAACACAAAACAATGAAAACTTGCATCTTACAACCTCATTTTTAAATTTTTTAATATCCCTTTCGTGAAATAGCCCCGCAGGCGACTTTTTATATTATTAGAGCAAATTTGTGATCTCGCATAGCTGATCGACCCGCCACGCCAGCCCCCCCGAGCCTCGGCCCCTAGGTTAGAACCCTGTCAGCCTCCCCCCCTTGTGAGGGCCATGCTCGTCCCATACAACGTTCTTATCAAAAGTCATTTTTTGTCGATATGAATTACTTTCACCAATAATTCATTGTATTTATTCAATATATTCCTCAACCCCATGGTTTGTTTGGGCCGCATAACAGATTATGTTCACTGGTCAGGGCATTTTTTATAAATCCTTAGTCTGTGTCTATATCATGGGTAGCCAACCTTTTCAGCAGCCATGCCAGATTCTAAAAATGAGATTTCCTACCGGGCCGCACAACCGATTTTTTTTTATTATACAAAATAAAAAAGAAATATATATTATATATATTAATAAAATAAAACAAAAATGAGAATCAAACATATTATTTATTAGATTAGAATTTTTAAATAAAAAATAAACAAAATAATATAAAAATAATAAATTTTAGTGAGAGGTTTGATTTTGTGTGGCAGAACTAAGTGCATCTGGAGTGAGGTTGTTCCTACACGCAAACAGTTTTCCAAATGCACATCAGTGATTCGTGTTGTCACTTGGGATTTTGATATGCTTCATCCGACTAAAAAGCTGTTCACACGTGTAAGTGTTTCCAAATAGCCAAGTCATCCTCAGAGCATGTTTGTAAAATGCAGGACATTTCTTCTTGTCAAAATATGTTTAGTAAAACTCTTCCAAGCCAACCTGATGGAATTTCTCCTTTAACTGTTCATCGCAACATATTTCACAATGTTCCATTTGTAAATTTCCCGGTAATAAATTCACGTCTACGGAGAATGGCGTTGCAAATGCAGCAAAAAGCACACGGTGCTTTTTAAAATCTTGAGCCAATATCGAATCTCAATTTGCGAGATTTGCACATATAGCGGCAGCATTTGATATTATTTTTATTCTCTCACTGCTCCACGGGCCGCGGGTTGGCCACCCATGGTTTATATTCAACATAATAATATTATTCTGTGTTTACCATCGGACATGTTGATTCACCCAGCAATGGTTGTTTACTCTTGTTTCAACATCTTTCTATTTCCTGTTGTTTTTGTACTTTTTTAACGTCAGTTAGTTTTGAAAAATTGTTTTATTTTTTATGTCATCACTATATCGACCTCTTTCACAACCATACGTCATAAAATAACTGGAAGTATCACGTCCCAATTCAGATATCTTCGTTATACCTAATGGTATGACTCTGTGGATGCATTTTTCAGAGCATGAACCTTGTGCACGGGGATATTCGCGTATGCACACCGTTGTATTCCCTCCATTATGTGCAACAAACAAACACAAATCTGCCTCCTACTATATAAATAGTGATTCATTCTTGAATATTGTATGAGTTCGGGATTTACGAAGGCTTGTCGCTGTATGTTAGTTATTCATTGTCACTTGTTCAGTTGGTAAGTGCATAAAATAACGACTTAACTAAGAGCAGTTCCAGGGAGTGCGCCAGCAGTGTATTCTGCTGCTGAAAATTACATTTGAATTACAATTATTATTAATTAAGCTGCATATATGGCCGCCGATTCAAAATGTTTTAACATAATTACGCGTAATTCTTAGTGAATTAAGTAGATATAATAATATGTATGTAGACCTACGTATTCAATTGGTTGTGTATGCCAACCACATAATATATAGTTGTTATCAAAGAAATTGATTATATTTTCCTTATTTTTTCTTTAGTCTTCTTGACGCACCAGGTTTGTGCTGACGATTTCCCCAATATATAAGTTAAATAATAAATATAAACGTTAGGTAAATACTTTAAGTAGGCGGACGAGTTACTGTAGGTAGTTACTGTTACTCAATTAAGATTTTTTTTTAACTTATTGACAATTAACTGTGTGTATGCCTACATATTTATGTTATTCGATATAATTTATAATCTTTCATATTATATGGGTGCCAGTGGCGTGTGGTCCATAGATGCTGTGATGCTGTGGTTACGCACATCAGTCGAAAACGATGAGCTTATGGCGGATTTGTGGTCAGTGGAGGGTTTAAGGATGTGGAGGATCGACCAACTCGCTGATTTTTAGACCCCCCACGATAAATTAAAAAGAAAAACCATAAATCACGTCATTTATTTAAAAATAACTATTATTGAGAATGACACTGATAATACCATAATACGTATGAGTGGTGTATTTTTATGTACAATTCCATATAATAATATGTTTTAGTGGTTATGTTATGGCTCCCTTTGATGTCAGTTGCAAGGATTTTGTATACTTTGGTAATATTAAATCTTATACTCAATTTTGTAGCAAATACACATCTCTAAAGATTTTGATATAATTTAATAATAATTGTATCACTGATTTGACAAGTTCGAGGCTCCCTATTAAATCTTTTGACGAATCGATTGCGTTATCTGCGTTAAAGAAAATCGCCACTGCCTGCAGTCGTATAGTCCTGCTTGGGTGCCACTGCACAACTTTATTTGTCCAGCTGTTGTCCACTTTATGTAATAATATGATATTTACAACATTGATCAACTCGTGTTTAATTCTGCTATAAGCAATAAAATATATCTTACAAAGAGTCTGATCATACTTTATTGACATCATAAATTACTAATACAATAGGACTTCCGCAAATAATGGTCAGAGCAATCATCAATGGCTAATGATTTTCCTTTGAACATTGACATTGGCTTAGTCAATCAATATGCAATAATAAAGCTGACGTAGCGAAACACAATAAAACCTACCGTCCAATCGTTAACTGTGCCACCGTCCATCGAGCATCGTAAAGTATCCAATGATTGTCAAACTTTTGCTCTGGGAAATTTATTTTACGAGATATTTTTCGGAAAAAATCATATCAGGCAAGCTTGAGAAGATCGGAGAACTCAAAAATAATGCGAAGTGCGTTACCTTCCGAGCGGTCCGGTCTTTCCTCCGCAATCCTCTTGATCGGCCAAAGGAAATGGCCAGCCCATTTTAGTCGGGAATTTTTATGGTTTGTATTATGTTGGGTTCTCTACATTTGACTAACTCTCGATCAAAAACGTGTTGAAACTGTGAACTAACAATTCCCTCCTGTACAGTTAATCGTACTTCCGTTATCAAACGAGGAACTCCCCAAATTAATCATTTTATTTTACGCTCCCGTAGTATACGGATCTATCAATTTACGTAATTTGAAGCTTTTTACAATAAAAATGTCTAAAACGATCAAGAGTAATGTTAGAATTATTATTAGTAAACTTTTGGTTTATTGCAAAGAAGATAAAGAGTCACACATAAAATGCGAGAAACTACAATCTTTAAACAATCCCCTAGCATGGTAGTACGTCAAAATGCACTGTTGTAATATTTTCCCAAATACTGGGAATTATGTTTGTATATTATATAGTTGTGTGTATCGTAATTGTATTTTATTAATATTTTTAGATGTATAATTAAGTAAAAATGATCATTTAAGTAAGTACACTGGCAGTGTAATAATAAATTGGGAAGAAGAATATTTTCAAGAATAAACATTATTGTCATTAAACCAATTATTAGTGAGATATAAAATTTACAACACTGCTTAAAATTATGTACTTAGGTACTTTACGAAGTGTATCATTAATTTAAATTAATAAATATCTGCAGCAATATTATCGGTTTAATGATTTATTTTCTTCCAAACTCAATAATTTCCCAGTATTACTTAATTAACCTAACTATCAATAATAATTAAGAGTTGAAATTTTTGAAATTGTTAATTATCTAAGGACTTCTAAGTGAATTACTAAGAATAGAATTTATGTAAATTAAAAACATAATTTCGCCGGATTTGTTTTCTCAAAAATGACAACACTGAGAAATCTTCCATACGCGACTACAGCGGCTTCCTGTTATCGCCGAGATCTTATTGTCAGACAATATAGACTTCGCGTTTGTGACGTATGCGTTACACTCTATTTCTATTATTTATTCCAAATGTCGCTCTCAGGATCTTTCATTCGAATATCAGAAGACCGTTTTCAGACTTGTCACTGATGACCCAACATTTCGATATCTTGATTTTTGTGTTCGAATAGCACTTTGAGGTTCAGATGTTTAGTGTAGTTACTATACTGTATACTGCAATGAATTTTTGCTTTGTGAACAGTTCGATGAGCACTGTCGATACATTGTCCGATCGTCATAATGCTAATAATTGCCCAGTATCCTTCATGACATGCCAATTCAGTCTTTTGTTATGTTTTCCAGCGATAATGATTATCTATTCACGATCCGCTGTCAGGACCTTGACATTTCCTCCCATTCATTCGCCGAACCTCGGTCCGTGGGGAGAGAGAGAGGTACTCACGGTGGCCGCGGTGGGGCCTTCGTAATAATACCCGGGAATGTCTCGGGGGCACGCCGGGAATCTGTGACCCGGCTGTGCGATCCGCGTCGATGGTGCCAGTCATTTGCGAACGCTTTATAACTGGAACGCTAATGTACCTACTGCTCTTTCGTATTCAAATATTTTTTACACTAATGTGCAGTAGTTGGGTACCTTCTTTAATGTCATATTATACTATGTTGCATTGATGTTTTTTTGTGTTGGTCGATATGGGACCTCAACCTAAAATATTTATATTTAAGAAATAAATATAACCTTTAAAATTACTAATCATTTTTTTAATATCAATATCAATCCAAAGGGGGACATGGCCGCCTTCAGAAAACGTTTCCATCCTCCTTTATCTGCTGTCAATTCCTTTTACCGCCCTAATGCGCCGGCTACACGGCAGCGAGTTGCCTGTGAAAAAAAATGGAACACTCTCGCATGCACACGGCACAAGTAAAACTGCGCAAACCCCATTACGTTACGACAGAAGTCGTCGTCGTGAAAACACTGTTTTTCGGAATCGCAGCAATGTCGTCAAGTGACGATTTGTTTTTGTCACAAGCGTTTTTCTATTGTTTATTGGTTAACAAAAGAGAAATAAATCCTCCAGATCCAAGTGGACCAAACAATGGCTATTGAGAAGAATACACTCGCATATAAATCAGCATTTTTTGCTTAAATATAATATATTGACGGGGCCCTCTACTGCCACGGCTAGTTCCAAGGGTTTGGAAGCAGAGGTTGTCAATGCCAAGAGGAGTCACAGGCCAAGGTCTTCAGATGGATGGTAATCAGAATAAAACTCATAGTCGGGAAATGGTCCATATATTGTTCATGTTCACAAAAGTTCACAAAAGTTCACAATGGTTCATTATATTATAATTATTAGTGTTCAAAAGTTAATATCGTTCACATAAATGTTCGAAGCACGGTATACGGTCATCCGTCAAAGATAAAGTACATTAACACTCGTAACAAAGAAATATTAATTCGAAGAAAAATTTCACAATTGTCCAAAAGGGTCAAGAGGTCACCACTATTAAGCTTAGATTGACAGTCAGGTTCGTGCGACCCGATGGGCGGCAGATAAAAGTCACAAGAAGATTCGGGGTCTCCGTTGAGGAACCACTGTACGAAACTATACTTTTCGCTCGAAAATGTTAAAGTACCAGATAGGTATTTATGTTCGAAAATTATTCGCGAAATTTAAAAGTCGGGGTTAGGTATTTATAAATGATTTTATCGCGCCGAAACGTTAGAGTCCAACTTTAGGTATTTAACCCGCAGGAGGAAAGGGGGAGTTGGGTGGTCCCAAACTCCTGTGCAAACTTGCACAAATATATGAATTTGTATGGAAATGTCAGACCGACGTCCTGCGTGGACTCGGCCCCGGAGGCAGTGAAAAACTGGATACAGGATTCAAAAATCCTGGGTTTTTATCTAAATCGGGAGATTTCATCCCCTAGGACGAGCGTTCCACGGGTCATAAATCCACATATCATTTTCACTATGAGATTTGGACTTAATCGATCGCCCCGCGAAATCGCAAGTCGCGAGAGAGCTGAAATCAACGGCATTTGGTGTGCGCGGGCCGCCAGTATAAAGTCGTAGTCGCGATATCCCGCTGGGCTCGCGTTTTCACTTAGCTCTTCATACAATGAGTGCGTTTTTTAGCTTGTATTGTGCTTTTAGATTTCAATTAGCCAAGCGAAAACTCAACGTATCGAAGAGTGTGATACGTCAATCTGCTCTTCTCCGCTCAAGCTAGCATATGAGTATGCACCACGCGACGTAAGTCTCGTCATGGTTGAGCGGCGGGAGCCACAAGTTCGGACCTATAAGTGATATGATATTTAATATGGAAGTGATGAAAATTAGAAGTCAAGGGTATTCGGTACCTCATGAATGTTTTAGATGCTATGTGGATGCTGTGTATGGAGCTCAGGTCTAGATCGAATTTTGTCTAATAAAATTGATTGAATTATTGATTAATTAATATCTAGCTTAATTCCGCGGGTCTAATTATGTTAACATTATACTCTAATTATGGCTACAAATTTATATACTAATGTCGGTCTACAATTACACACGCTGATAATACCTAATCATCGCAGTTATACAATACAAGATTCATTTCGTTTTAATTACATTGTTTACATTTAATCGAAGTCCAATACAGTATTATGCTATTTTAATATTTATATACCTATCAACTATTCATTACAAAATATCTATTACTATCATCTTAATTAATACACATAATCTTTGCATGATGAGCGTAGTTATCTTATTAGATGGATTTTAATTACTACTTTATTATTACTCCGTTGTTATTTACATTCTTACCATCACTCTTCATGGTCCTTGTGACCGACTTATCTCATCTACAGTTCACCCTGAGGCGCAGTGGAACCTGCTGGGGGCAACTGTAGGACTTCCTCATACCTCATATATGGCTCGGCTTTGTCGATGGTCGTAAGCCTATAACTATATAACCGGTGGCACATTGACTATTATGATCGGATCGAGCGGTTGGACGGTACTACTCCTTATGGGAGTGTCCTCTCAGGGGCACACTAAACGTGTTCGTGACAATATACTAGTGGCGAAGGGTGGAGGTACGCTGTTAAGATCCGCCATAAATGGTGCACACTAAGCTTTGTCAGTCATACGTATTTGTTTTCATTGAAGTAAGACTACAATTTACAGATGGTGTTGGTTAGTTTTTAAAATTCAATTAAACCCTGCGAAAACCAAGCCATAATAGATAATAGTCAAAAAATACTAGTCTATCCATAAAATATCTAAAATTATGCAATTAAATCATACATAAATATGAATATTTTATAGATATAGTATTTTTTTTTATCTATTGTGATTTTGTTTAGGCAGAGTTTAACGAATTTAAAAAACGTACCAACAATAATATGTGTAATATTATGTATTCCTAATCCAACGAAAACAAATAAGTATGAATGAAAAAAGACCGTAACCTTCGACGAACTGAGCGCGGCTTGTAAAACTCGGTTTGCGCAGTAAAATTTCAAGCAAGTTGAATTTTATGCAGGCCGCACTTTTTGGTTTGCGCGGTGTACAGTTTTGCCGTCCACACGCACGGGTTTGCCTGCGCAAACCGGTTTGCGCAGGCAACACCGTAGTGAAGCATGCGCGTGTGGCCGGCCTTTAGTCCAACTAATCCTACTTCTCTAATTTAAATGTTCCTAATAAATTATTACGTTCTTAATCATTGTCCACGTTGTTAATAACTTAATAGTTCACTTTGTGATATTTCGGTATAGGTACAATAGTGACCTCCCATAATCCATGAAGCGTCACAATTTATTCTTCACCTGCTATCGTAGATACGGGTGCGAAACATGTACCTTAAATTTAAAAGAGGTCTAAAAACTATGATTAACGCAACGTGAAATGGTGAGATGCTTGTTGTGCATAAGGTGAAGGGATTAAAAGTTGTAAAGACTTTGAAGTGGAGATGAGTCGAGATCGCAGCACAGATTTCATCGTCTGGTTAGTGGTACCCATGAGATTTAATATACTTAAATAGCTCGCTTGATATAGATGACATTATCAAGCTTAGCGCAACAAAATACTAAAGAACGATAAGAGAAAAGACAAGGAGAGACCTTCATGCGGCAATAGAGAGAATTTTCATTGTAACCCATTTGTTGAACACATTTTTCAAATGCACAAATTAAAAAAAAGTCGTGAATTCTTCTACGTCCACACTCTACAGTGAAGCAATAGAAACAATGCCCAACTCTACTCCCGTGTGCCGCGAGCTCGAATCCCGCAGCTGTGTAAGGCCACATATAAATTATATTATAAACATATTACTTATATTGATATTACATAAAATATTATAAACTGTATGTATTGTGTACTGAGCATGGGTTGAGCGAATGGCTGACAGCTTTTCGTCAGCTTCTCACACTAACGTCAAACGTGTGACGCTTATTCCTGTTGTATACAATATTTTTATTCATGATTGTACCTTATTATGCCTCGCTTCGTCAACCTGAGTTGGGCCATAGATCGCGGGACTTTCCGCTCGAATATCCAAAAATTTGATACTAAATATCATTATTATAGCGTTTACATTCTCCGAATACCAACGTGAAATATGTAAAAAGCTCTCGGCCGCGAAAATCGATGAAATATTTGTCTAGACACCCTGCGGCCTACGCGGAAGTAGGTAAGAAAGAGGGCAATGCGATGGAAGTACGTGCGTTTATCATAAATATTATAAATAACATAAAACTATTATCAAATTTTACCGTCGGAAGAGATAGTTCATGTTGCAATAAACAGATATTAATGATGCGTAAGTTATCCTTTATTGTATACTACTGTTTCCCAAAGATCTATAGAAAGTTTAATATTATTAATACATATTGAATATTACATCTAGAATTATATGATTAATTGTGGATGAATTTAATTTTAATTGAGAGAACACTACTGTTTTGACAAACATCATTTCCGCAAAACAAATTATAGATAGGTGTACCAGTGTGTTCTTTAGTATTTAGTATTATCAATGGAAATGACTAGGCTTAGGATTTCTAGGTGCTAAAAAATGAATAATATGTATTTAAAATATGTAGATATAATTGGAAAATATGTTATTAAAATTTCATAAATATGTGCTAAAAAACAAAAATAGGTGCTAAAAATGTAAGTATTACAATAAATTATATATATTTCAAGTTTAATTTATTATTTATTCACAAACAGAAAGCGCTTTATTACAATAAATAATAAAATAATGCTTTAAATTTTCGAAAGTGAATCTTTGGCGATTTGATCTTAGCAAATTTTTATACTTACATGGAAAAACTTCTTTTTACTTCTACAGATGTTATTATTTCGTATGTAAATGTAACTATTTCTGAAGTAGAAAAAATTGGACCATCTGAGGCATCTGATGGATTTTCCAAAAAAGCTTTAATATTCTGCAGCGTTTGCGCAATTATTACAATAACACATTTGCCACTCTAGCGTAAAACGCGGTGAGACACGCGTCATCTGGACAAGACCTTGATGTTTATGTAACGTCTGCGTTTTGCGGTTTTAATAGTTTCTGATGTCTGCTATGAATAGACTCAAAAGACAAATTGGCCCATAAATATATCATACATTTAGGTAAAATCTGTAGTCATTGTCTGCATAATCGGAGTTGAGACATCCTAGCTTCGAGGTACAGATTTTAAATATTACCTATAATACTTTTAAATTTTTTAAAACTAGGTATGGAAATTAATTCAAAATAAATAATAGAATAAAAAATTTTCTATACCTACATTGGATTCGTTTGTATATGTGAGTGGCTTTATAAACATTGATTCGTTCGAAGTTAGATTCATTCGCCGATACGATGGCCGTTCGTTTTATTCGCTGTACATATTCACAAAAACGTGCAGCTTCCAAGCACAGAGTTCAACGTAGTGATATCTATTTTTCACTTTATTTTGTAACGACCTCATAGATGTATTGTACCTAGTATTTTATAGTATGCTTATTTTTTACCATTTAAAATGTATAACTCATGTAACTTTTTCAATTACGTATATGACAAAAAGTCACAGCTGTTTTCAGAGTTGACGAAAACTTCTCTTATAGTACCAAAATTCTACTTCAACCTAATACGTTTTAGAAATAGAAATGTTACCTATTCATAAAATATGACAAACAATTAAAATGTATTTTTTTCCGCAAATTTGACAAACTCTAATGATTAATAATAATAATAAAATCCTCTATTTTGGCGTTTTTTTAGAAGCGCCCGAAATGTCGATCTTCTTATTTACATAATTGACGAAAAACTGGCGCCACCGTTTGTGGCTCATTTGTATATCGGCGTTTGTGGCACTTCTAAAAACGCCAATGTGTAAGGAGACGAATAGGTGTTAACTGTAATTATCATGGAAGGCAACTATGCTGACCATTACATTATGGCTCGGCGGAGCTAATGCCGGCTCGGCGGAGCTAATTGAGACTATGCGGGCCACAGGCTTGTCTCTGGCACTGGTGCAGGAACCGTACCACTGGGGCTCTGAAAAGGGCCCTAAGGTCACTGAAAAGGGACTCGGGTGCGCGGGCCTTGTCGTCAGCGCCAGATGTTTAGAGCCAAAAGCCTGCGTCTTCGCTCTTGACCCTCGCCTTGGCGTGCTGTCGCTCTCGCACCTGTCAACTGAGCTAGTCGCGTGTGCAGATATAAGCTTTCCCGGAGGAGGCAGCGTGGTGGTTATCTCCGCCTACTTCAGCTTTAAGAGCACAAAGGAACACGTGGCATCAGTGCTCGACGGCATCTTACGCGCAGTTGGTGGCAGGGATGTCATCATCTGTGCGGATGCAAACTCGCAATCCCCCCTCTGGGCGCCCGTGGATATCCCCCTGTGCGACGCGGACGTCATCGAGGAGTTGGTTCACCAGCACAACCTGGTCGTCCTCAACGACCCCAACAGCATGCCGACTTTTGTGTCGCACGCAAACTCCGGAAGCACCCACATCGACATCACCCTGGCCACTGAGTCCGTCGCGAGACGAATCAGCGGCTGGAGAGTCCATGAGAGCGCTTCCATGAGTGATCACCGGTTGATCACTTTTGAGCTGGCCTCTGACTCCTCGCACGATGGCGTCTCTGACGTATCCCCACCCCCGCCCACGCGATTTAGAACGCGCGACGGGAATTGGGAAAAGTTTGAAGAGGTGCTTTCCAAAAAGCTTGACAGGACATCTAGAACCCGATTTCCGGACCTACACTCGGCCGCCTCACGACTGACTGAAGACATCACCGGATCAGCCGAAGCTTCACTCGGACGCTGCAAGCCCAAGCCACCAAGCCAGTCGCCGTGGTGGACGCAGCATGTTTCGCGCCTGCGTGACCTTTTCAGAAAAGCACGCAAGGCCCATCAACGTGCACGCCTGCGCAAGCAACCACCTGCCTCCATCGATCCCCTTGCAACCATGGCCAAATCCACCCGAATGGAATACAAGAAAGCGATTACTCAAGCCAAGAAAGACTACTGGCGTAACTTCGTCACCATTGAGGGAGGTTCGGACCCCTGGGGTCCTCCATACCGTGCACTGAGGCTGGGACTCAGACCGACGAGCCTCTTGTGCGGCATCGAGAAACCGGGTGGCGGATTCACCAGTACCGAGTCTGAAACGGCTGCGGTCCTACTCGAGGCCCTCATCCCCCTGGATGACGAATCCAGGGATGATAACGCCATGAGGATGGCCCGCTTTGAGGCTTCTCTTCCCATCGACACGGATCACTCATCGTTGCCTTCCGAACAGGAGATCAACCACATCATACGCACGTTGATTGCTGGCAAGGCCCCGGGCCCGGACTGCATTGACAATTTACTTGTCAAACGCACATGGGCCATCGCCGCGCCAGAGATTACAGCCCTCCTCAGTGACTGCATCAGAAGCGGCACGTTCCCCGACTGCTGGAAGAGGGGCTTACTTAAGGTAATCCCCAAAACTGGCAGCCGAGAACCGTCTAGCCCCAAAGCCTACCGCCCTCTAACACTTCTGCCCGCTCTGGGCAAAGTGCTGGAGAAGCTACTGTGCCACAGGATTGAAGCCCACCTGGAGACACACTCGCCGCTTTCCGATAAGCAATTTGGATTCAGAAGAGGCAAATCAACAGTCGACGCCATAAGGAACGTGATTGCCATTGCTGAAAATTCTCGCCGTAAATACGTCCTAGGAGTTTTCCTGGACATTGCAGGTGCGTTTGATAGTGCGTCTTGGCCTCTTATACTTCGAAAGCTCCGGCTGAAGAGACTACCAGGAAATTTGTTCGCGTCAATTCAAAGTTATTTCACCAATAGATCGATCGAGTTTCGAGTTGGTTCAACTACAATAAAGAGGAACACCAGCATGGGATGTCCCCAGGGCTCAGTCCTCGGGCCCCTTCTCTGGAACGTACTCTTCGACGATCTCCTTAGAATTCCGCTTTCAACCGACTGTACTGTCATTGCCTACGCAGACGATGCGCTGCTGCTGGTCGAGGCCGACAGCAGGGCGAAGATTGAGAGCACCGTTGGCGAAGCTTTAGCATCAATTGAGGCTTGGGGTAGATTAACTAGACTATCATTCGCACCTTCCAAGACAGAAGCCATTGTCCTTAAAGGACCGAGACGACTTAGCTGTTCGAGACTACCCACAGTCCGATTCGGTGACACGAGAGTGAAAGTGTCGAAGATCGTCACCTATCTAGGCGTCAAAATGGACACAATGTTAAATTTCCTACACCATGCCGAAACCCAAGTCCACAAGGCTGGGGTGGCCTTCCAGAGGATCGGCCGCATGGCTGGTGAAGGATGGGGCTTAAAAGTAAGGGCGCTCAAGATCGCCTACGGCGCCATTTTTATGGGAATCGCGGCTTATGCCGCCAGTGCTTGGTGCCCGCGCATTCCCAAAAGTGTCAAACTTAGAATCTCTCTTTTAAGAGGACAGCGCATCGCGCTTCTGTCCATTACCAAGGCCTACCGTACTACCTCAACTGACGCGCTCCCGGTCCTGGCCGGCATTCTCCCACTTGACCTGCATATTCAGGTCAGCGGCGCTTCAATATTGCTCCTCAAGGGCGAGGAGGCCGACGTTGGTGATTTTCACCTCGTCCCTCCCCCTCGGCTAGCTGGCGAAGGAGTAGCATTATTGAGGCGCAGAATTAGACTCATGTCGCTTAACGCGGTCATTACGACCTGGCAGCGAAAGTGGGACGAATCGACCAAGGGCCGGCACACATATACGTTTTTTCCAAACATACAGTGGCGAATGGAGATAACCAAATATCTGACTCCAGACCATTACACCAGTCAATTTGTGACTGGTCATGGTGGATTCGCTGGCAAGCTCTTCGAGCTTGGACTTGTAAGCCGTCCGACATGTCCATGCGGAGGGGAAATACAGGATGCCAACCACATCCTATGGGAGTGTCTGAGTATGTGCTCCGAACGGGAGGAAATGCTCAGGTCGGTCCAACCAGCTGTTGGACCCATCGGCCCGTCCGACCTGGTTGCTACTAAGGCCAATTATCTTGCTTTCAAAAAATTTGCGGCGTCTTACTACGGGCGTGAAGTGCTCTTCACATAAATTTTGCTGCCTGTATGATTAGCTTCGTTCTTTAATTTAATAAACAAGTAGGTTCATTTTCTTTTTAGTAATTTCCATGTGCTTTTTCTCTCCCTGGCACTTTGCATTAGAGTAAACTCAGTAAACTCAGTCAGAGCTCACTTTGAGCGTAGCAATCTAAGTCTTGGGCATCTTCTCCCAGGACACTCCCAGGCCAATTCTTAGATGCTTCACATCACCAATTGATGGGTCCCGTGATACTCTCGATTAAGACCGAGGGTGGTACGGGGCGGGTTTGGTGGAGGGACTTTAACTTCAATGTAATTATCATGAAAAATACACATTTTCGTCGAGATAGCGAACAGTAGTATCGCCTTAAGAGGACGTTCTACAGAATTGGCCTTGAGAATTGAAAATATGATTTTTTAACATGTGGTCCATAATATCTGGTCTACTAGTTAATATAAAAAGGTCGTGTGAAAGTTGTTTGTGTCAATAAATTTGCTCTATGACTGATCAGACTCATATTTCACATTTATTTCATCGGGGCTGTCGAAGACATAAATCATAAATAATTATAATTTAAATTTTTTATTTATAATATGTATTATTTAAGTTTTGTGCATCTAATGCCGGGTCCACACTGGCAACAAGTTAAGTTGCTGGCAACCTCGTTAGATTTTACGATAATTATGATGATTATCGTAAAATTTCTTAAGCAATTATGGTAAGTATCGTAAAATTTAATGAGGTTGCCAGCAACTTGTTGCCAGTGTGGAAATGGCTTAATATCCACTGTGGTTCACGTAGTGGCATGGACCTGGGGTTAACTAATTCAGGAAGTCAGCACCCATGATAGAATTTTTTCCAGTTTTGGTTGCATTATACTTATTCCAAAACTCTTCTTTAAAATTCGTTTCCGATTTTATAAATGGAAATTTCTCGGTGTACATAGTAAACAAACCTACGAATAAAAAAAGACAAGAAGGAACATACTGATTCATCGCAGTAAAATCTGGCAATCAAATTCGCCATTTTGAAAAGCGACGATTTTGCGTAAACAAATATCACGTGGTCTGTACGTGTGCGGCAAACTTCGAATGTGTTTGTAATAAAATCTCCGATGATTAGTGATTTTTGCGAAAAGATCGATTTAAATTAACGTAGTTACGACGCCGAGGTCCTTTTCATACTGAATTATATTTGAATGTCGAGCTCTTCAGCGGCCCCTTAATACGAAGAGAGTATTTTTTCCTCGCACTGAAGAAATCGCACGTATGTCCAAATGCATGTTAATTTTATGTAATAAGAATGACTGCAGATAGATAATAACCTTACTTATTATTTATTTTATCGAGGATAAAAACATTGCACTATTAGTACCTATGTATGATGATGTGAGGGATATTTTAGGAAAATCCTTAGAAACAACAAGTAGGTATATTTCAAAGGTTTTTCAAAATTATATATTTTCAATTATAACCAGTGGCGGCTCGTGGATAAGATATCTGGGGGTACTGCGGTGGGTCTAGGACGATTTGGCGCCGGGACAACTGGACGCCACGCAATCGGAATTAAATATACGTTAGGTACTTATAGGTACTTTAAAATAAAATTAATATTACTTATATTTAAATTATTATATTATGATTTAATAGCTGGTGATAATTTAAATATGCACACGTAAATAATGATTTAATCGTGCATACGATTAAGTTCCAACGAAAAAAGAGTTTTTTATTTCATATAAAGCCTTAGGTGTGGTAATTCTCAATCCGCAATAAAAAATAAACATTATGTTAAGAGTAAAATGAATTACTAATAACTAACTACTACTAAGTAGTAGATAGAAACTGATTAAAATTCCTCGTCTACGTGTCTACGACAGTGCGGCGTCCAATTGTCCTGGCGTCCAGTTGTCTCATTCCCTGCTGCGGTTGATTAAAAATAAAAAAAATGTGTTTTTGGATTATATTTTACTATTATCATTAAAATTTAATATAAATTATTAATTATAGTTATAAGTAATTAAAATAAAGAACTTTGCATAAATTGCTTGCAGAAATAAATTTTAACAATGTTAATAAACCTTTAAAGCTATATTACTTTCCTCCGCTGTCGTGCGCGTGCTCACGTACGAACGTAGAAACGGCGATACACTGTCGGGCCTGCAGCACCGATCAAGCTCCCGGCTGTGTGCCCCGCTCCCGCACATCTCCTGCGCTCATTCGAGCATATTCGTTTGAAAACGGTACTGCAGTACCGCGGTGTATGATAATTATTGGATATATCGGTGCGCGGGCGAGCTTAATTCACGCTTAAATAATATTGATATTTTCATATAATATACATAAATTTATGTATATTATAATATTCCATTTTTCTCAATTTGCTTGGGGGTTCTGCAATACTGTTAGTATAATTTATAACAGTACTTTAAGAAGAACGATTATATTATAATTGAAAGCAATCTGAACATGAAAAAATGATTGTAAGCAGATACGATATAATTTTGTTTTTATATATTATGGTAGGTTTATCATCGATATTATTGAAAGTTTTTTTTTATTATTAATGGAAACAGGGAAAAAATAAGAACGTAAGAGTTGCAAATGTGAGCGAATTTCATCCTCTGAACTGATTTATTGTATATATAGGGGTAGGTATGTGTATGTAGGGCCGTCATATCGAAAGAAAAAGTTTCGATACTAAAATTTCAACGATTTTTATAACAAAACTGCATTATTGCGGAATGATTATTTAACAAAATTTTAGGCTTACTACATTAAGTTGTTTCAAAAAAGTTTTGGCAAATAGCATTGGTCAAATCTATATCACATATTATACTTATATTTATTTCGTTACATATGCATTGACAGTAGTTCGTTTTACTGACCGCACTGCAGGGTTTGAATATTTTTGACACATCGACTCAAAACAACTGTCAAAAAATATCGAGTGTATTTATTGATCTATATATTATTTATGATGTAATGTATATTGGAGAACAACGAACAAAGAATATTAAATCAGCTGAAGTACGGCCTTATGGTGGAGAGAGTCCAAAAGAATTTTTTAAGACTCCTTTACTTTCGGCTGTATGGATATTATCCGTGGCTCTATCCGACTGATTTTCTCTTAGGGATGCTTACATACTGTAGCTTAAAATTTAGAAGGGATCTTTATTTAGCTACATATTTTTTCAGACTTATACGCGGCGTAAATGTGAACTCTGCCATTCTTGGTGGTGTTGGCTTGTGTGTCTCTGGTAATTACATTAGGAATCGAGGGCATCCGTTGTTTGTTCTCCCACGCAGAACTAACCTGCCATTAGTAATGCCAATTGGGAGGGCAGTAACCATGTTTATTGAAATCGCTTCGGATATTGATATATTCCACTTACGTGAGGGTGAATTTAGGTGGACGTTGTTTTTTAAATTCTTAAAAAAGGGTCTGCTTAACTCATCCGGAGTACTTCCTTGTATCTATATACTTAATATTTTTTGTATTTACACATTTATACTGTAGAATAACTTAATACTGATCTATCTCTTGTGTTATGTACATAAAACTGTTTTAATAATATTTCTTTGTTTCTAAATGTCATGTTGTGAACGTCGTAAACTTATAATTTGTAATGTCCACAATATGTAAAATAAATAAATTGAAATTGAAAATTGAAAAACAAAACACTTTTTATTTCATGTATATATTTATAAAATGTCGAAAAAACTAAACTGAAAATAATGGAAAACATATTGAAGTCGTTAATAATAACAATTTAAATATTCTAACCGGGAAAAGGTATCGAATCATTCGCTACTGGCAAAAAAGTATCGATTCCGAAGGATTGATACTTTCCTGACGGGCCTATGTATACAGTATAGATACTAGGGCGCAGAGGTTGATTATGCGTGCGGAGACCCGATGTTATCAGAGGAGACATTATATATGAACATTAGCATACTATCTAATCACGGCTGACCAAATGTTACACATGTAGATGACGAGCTAATAAGTACTCTAGGTTGTTAAGGTAGTAATTTTTGGAAAGTTGGCACTGAGACTTGGACGAATGGCCGCTTGTTACAACTTACCTACCTACTTAGTTTTGCAATCCCAGGATCGAATGTCTGCCATCTCTTTTGCCTGCTTTATATATTGAATAATCTATAATTTATTTTTTCACATTTAGTGGGTAAAATATTAGTATAAGCAAGTCAGTTATTAGCACCTGATAACAGTATAAACTTCCGCTACATATTGACAAGAAATATTATTCGAAACATGAATAATTTTCACCAAATTTTCGGGGATCGCGATTGTAAATACTGATTCAAAAATGCCGGAATTGAAAATTGTATCCCGGATTGGTATCCTCAATATATACACTCAGATTTGCCATTACGTAAACCTGACAGTCTTTTCAGTTCTAGTAGATGGAATAGAGGCGTGAACATTAAAAAAAACAAAGGTCAAACAATTTAAGCTTACGAAATGTGGAAGGTTTAGACACATGCTTCGTATTAGCTGGAAGA
The DNA here is from genome assembly GCF_057557595.1 of Rhyacophila brunnea. Classification (NCBI taxonomy): domain Eukaryota; kingdom Metazoa; phylum Arthropoda; class Insecta; order Trichoptera; family Rhyacophilidae; genus Rhyacophila; species Rhyacophila brunnea. The sequence continues at coordinate 17,099,495 of NW_028232796.1, read as the reverse complement.
AAAAAGTTCGTGGATGAAAAACACCAAAGAAATAATTTAAAAAGTTCAAACTAGAAAACGAGCATACGATGGCTACATCATGTGACATTCCAAGAGGTATTGAATTCTATATTTTATCGTTGTTTGTAGATTTCGCTAATCGATGCCCTGCCAGAAGAAGAATGTCCTTGCTCAATAATCTCTGAGACCGGCTTTAGCTCAGCACTCCATCCCTTCGTAGGGCAACAAAATCATTATCGGCGTCCGGTAACATAATAGTATATGGTACGGAAAGAAGAAACTATACACATAAACTGAACTAAAAAAATCTGATGCCCCTATGTGTATTCGTTTAAATTTTATGTTTTCTACCCGCAAGTCTACTACGAAGGTGGAGCTTTGGCATAAAATTAAAGCTGTTGGTGAAATTTATACCAATGGTTCGGCACATAGACCCTTTAAAAGTTACGGTTGCGGTTTTGTCCCTTGTGATGCATATATATTATTTTCTGCCTGTTTTTGAGCTTTCGTTACGATATTTTCCGACCGCTATCCGAAAGCCCGATTTACTGTTCTGTACATAATGCCATTTAACATAGGTCGGTATACTAATTTTGTTATTTTATTACGTTTATACTCGTCTCATGACTAACGCAGTACTTATTTATTATCATTGTTTTAATGAATTCTAATTTGATTCATTTAAAATACTAGAATAATAATTATTAAATATATTAAATGACCTGCTTTTGAGTTGGAGTGATTCTGACCGGCTAAATAAAGTCTTTAAAATTGACTATTGTTTCTAAAACGCAACGAGTGTGTGGGTACTTCCCTTAACCACATATGAGTGTGCAACTGATACTTACCCTCAGTAAGGGAGAGATTCTGCAAATTAGGCTAGCGCAGCGTAGTATGGAGTGAGCATGCCAGGCATAACCCATAAAGACAAAAAAAAACGGGAAAACCAAAGAAATTCGCTAAAAACTCAACATTGAAGTTAATCCCTCCAAACCAAAACCCGCCACGCACCACACCCGGTCTTAATCGGGCGTATCACGTGACCCTACATTGGCGATGTGAAGCATCTAGTTAAGTTTTAGACCGGGAATGCCCTAGGAGGAGATACCCAGGACTAAGGTTGCTACGCTCAGAGTGAGCTCTGACTGAGTTTAAAGTTACTTTCTAATGCAAAGTGCCGGGGAGAGAAGAGCACAGGGAAATTATCAAAATAAAAATGATTCTAGTGTATATAAAACAAAATAATGAAGCTAATCATACGGACAGCAAAAATTATGTGAAGAGATCTTCACGCCCGCAGTAAGACGCCGCAAATTTTTTAAATGCAAGATAATTGGCCTTAGTAGCAACCAAGTCGGACGGCCCGATGGGCCCAACAGCTGGTTGGACCGACCTGAGCATCTCCTCCCGTTCGGAGCACATTCTAAGACATTCCCAGAGGATGTGGTTGGCATCCTGAATCTCCCCTCCGCATGGACATGTCGGACGGCTTACAAGTCCAAGCTCAAAGAGCTTGCCAGCGAACCCACCGTGTCCAGTCACAAATTGACTGGTGTGATGGTCAGGAGTCAGATATTTGGTTATCTCCAATCGCCATTTAATATTTGGAAAAAACATATATGTGTGCCGGCCCTTGGTTGATTCATCCCACCGTCGCTGCCAGGTCTTCCACGCCGCGTCAAGCGTCATGAGACGTATTGTCCGCTTCAACGAGGTTACTTTTTCAGCAACAAGCCGAGGAGGCGGGGCTAGGTGAAAGTCACCAACAACGGCCTCCTCGCCTTTGAAGAGCATCGTTGACGCGCCGCTGACCTGTATGTGCAGATCTAGTGGGAGAATGCCGGCCAGGACCGGGAGCGCGGCCGTAGAAGTTGTTCGGTAGGCCTTGGTTATGGAAAGCAGCGCGCTGCGCTGTCCGCTTAAAAGAGTGCTTCTAAGTTTGACACTTTTCGGGATACGCAAGCACCACGCACTAGCAGCGTAGGCGGCAATCCCCATATAAATGGCGCCATAGGCAATCTTAAGCGCCCTTACTTTTAAGCCCCATCCATCACCAGCCATACGGCCCACCCTCTGGAAGGCCCTCCCAGCCTTATAGACTTGGGTAAAGGCATGGTGATGGAAATTTAACATAGTGTCCATTTGGACGCCCAGGTAGGTGACGATCTTTGACACTTTCACTCTCGTATCACCGAAGCGGACTGTGGGTGGCCGCTTACAGTTTAGTCGTCCCGGTCCTTTCAGGACAATGGCTTCTGTCTTGGAAGGTGCGAAAGATAGTCTGCTTACTTTACCCCACGCCTCAATTGACTTTAAGGCTTCGCCGACGGCACTCTCAATCTTCGCCCTGCTGTCGGCCTCCACCAACAGCAGCGCATCGTCAGCGTAGGCGATGACAGTGCAATCGGTTGGAAGCGGGATCCTAAGGAGATCGTCGAAGAGCACGTTCCAGAGGAGGGGCCCGAGGACAGAGCCCTGGGGGCAGCCCATGCTGGTGCGCCTCTCTATTGTGGTAGAACCAACACGAAACTCGATCGATCTATTCGTGAAATAACTCTGAATCGACGCGAACAAATTTCCTGGTAGTCTCTTGAGCCGAAGCTTTTGAAGTATAAGAGGCCAGGATGCACTATCAAACGCACCTGCAATGTCCAGGAAAACTCCTAGGACGTATTTACGGCGAGAATTTTCAGCGATGGCAATCACGTTTCTTATGGCGTCTGTCGTTGATTTGCCTCTTCTGAATCCAAATTGCTTTTCAGAAAGCGGCGCATGCTCTTCCAGGTGGGCTTCAATCCTGTAGCACAGAAGTTTCTCCAGCACCTTACCGAGAGCCGGCAAGAGTGTTAGAGGACGGTAGGCTTTGGGGCTTGACGGTTCTCGACCGCCGGCTTTGGGGATTACCTTCAGTAAGCCCCGCTTCCAGCAGTCGGGGAACGTGCCGCTCTTGATGCAGTCACTGAAAAGTTTGGTAATTTCTGGCGCGGCGATGGCCCATGTGCGTTTGACAAGTATATTGTCAATGCAATCCGGGCCTGGGGCCTTGCCAACAATCAACGTTCTAATGATGCGATTGATCTCCTGTTCAGAGGGCAACGATGAATGGTCGGTGTCGATAGGAAGAGAAGCCTCAAAGCGGACCATACTCATGGTGGCATCGTCCCTGGACTCGTCATCCAGGGGGATGAGTGCCTCGAGCAGGACCGCAGCCGTTTCAGACTCGGTACTGGTGTATCCGCCACCCGGTTTCTCGATACCGCACAAGAGGCTCGTCTGTCTGAGACCAAGCTTTAATGCACGGTATGGAGGACCCCAAGGGTCCGAACCCCCCTCGATGGTGACGAAGTTCCTCCAGTAGTCCTTCTTGGCTTGAGTAATTGCTTTCTTGTAGTCGTATCGGGCGGACTTAGCCATGGATGCAAGAAGATCAATAGAGGCAGGTGGTTGCTTGAGTCGGCGCGCACGTTGATGGACCTTGCGTGCTTTCCTGAAAAAGTCGCGCAGGTTCGAAACTTGCTGCGTCCACCACGGCGACTGGCTGGGTGGCTTGGGCTTGCAGCGTCCGAGTGAAGCTTCGGCTGCTCCGGTGATATCTGCAGTCAGTCGTGAAGCGGCCGAGTGCAGGTCCGGAAAACGGTATCTCGAAGTCCTATCAAGCTTTTTGGAGAGCGCCTTTTCAAACTTTTCCCAATTCCCGTCACGCGTTCTGAAACGCGTGGGCGGGGAAGGGGATACGTCAGAGACGCCATCGTGCGAGGAGTCAGCGGCCAGCTCAAAAGTGATCAACCGATGATCACTCATGGAGGCGCTCGCATGGACCCTCCAGCCCCTGATACGTCTCGCGACGGACTCAGTGGCAAGAGTGATGTCGATGTGAGTGCTTCCGGAGTTTGCATGCGACGTGAAAGTCGGCATGCTATTCGGATCGTTGAGGACGATCAGGTTGTGCTGGTGCACCAGCTCCTCGATGACGTCCGCGTCGCACAAGGGGAGATCCACGGGCGCCCAGAGGGGGGACTGCGAGTTGGCGTCCGCACAGATGATGACATCCCTGCCAGCAACTGCGCGGAGGATGCCGTCAAGCAGCGATACCACGTGTTCCTTTGTACTCTTAAAGCTGAAATAGGCGGAAATAACCACCACGCTGCCTCCTCCGGGTAAGCTGATGTCTGCACACGCGACCAGCTCAGTCGACAGATGCGAGAGCGACAGCACGCCAAGGCGAGGGTCAAGAGCGAATATACAGGCCTTTGGCTCTGTACAACTGGCGCTGACAACGAGGCCCGCGCACCTAAGTCCCTTTTCAGCGAGCCTGGGGCCCTTTTCAGAACCCCAGTGGTACGGTTCCTGCACCAGCGCCAGCGACATGCCGGCGGCCTGCATAACCTCAATCAACTCCGCAGAGCCGGCGTCGCTCAAGTTCACGTTCAACTGGGCGAAGGTGATCATCGAGCGGCAGTGTAGTCCACCATAGCCCTTTCGCGCAACTCGGCGTGGAGTCTTGCAGGGCATTCGAGGCTATTGGTGGGATGGTCATGCGGCTGTTTGTGCTTGTAGCAGGCTACGCACTTGGGTGGGATCTCCTTGTGAGGGCAGTCTGCGCGATCGTGGCCGGAAGCAGTGCAGTGGCTGCATGTGGGAGTCTTTGAATTGCATCCCTTTGCCATATGGCCGTAAAGGTGGCACATGTTGCACTTCACTACCCCCACAAAGTCCTTCAATGGGAAGGATTCCCATCCCATATACAGCCTGTCCTCCACCAAAAGGGCAGACCAAATTGCACCAGGGACGAAAACCACGAAGTGACATCTGCCGGTCTTCGGGCCAGCTTTGTGGCTGAGTCGAATATCCCTGTACGCCGATTCCGGCAGACCAGTCTGCTCCTTGGTGGAGGTGTAGATGGCTTCCCGGAGCTGGGGTTCTGTAAGGGTTGAAGGGAGATTAAAAATAATAACCCGAGGCTGTTTTTTCCCGGCGAGCTCAGCTCTTAGGGCAGCCTCCGAGGTCTCCATGGCCTTAACGAGGGCCGTGGCCTCGACTTCGGAGCGGGGGTGAACAATAATTCCTCCGTTTCTCACGTTTCGGATCCCTGTAATTTGGACCCCGATTGATCTGGGGTCAAATGCCTTCTTCAGGAGGTCCTTGGTGGCTTCCGATGTTTTTTCCCCAGAGCCGGTCGGGAAAAATAGGACGCCCGGTCTGGGGGCTAAAGGCAGGGACGGGAAATGGCTGTTGACGGTGGCCGGAGGTGGAGCGAGTATTGTGGAGGTTGCAGTGGGAGGGCGGCTTCTTCTGCCGAGGGCTGTGGCCCACGATGTGGGCGCTGGCATCGTTGCGGCGATGGTGGTGTGGAAGTTTGCCGATGCTGTTGGTTTTGGTGAATGAAGCGTCTTAAGGGTTTTGGTTTGCGTGTGCAGGTCTTTGATAGCCTTCTTTTGCATATTGAGGCCAATTGTCCTGTCCTTTAGTAGCCCCTCTAGGTGTTTAATATTGGCTTCTTGGGCAATGGTCTTTTTTTCTAGTTTTGCCATGGTCATGTTCTGCCTGCCTTGTGCTTCTGAGAGGCTCAATAGGGCGTTATTGATGCGTTCCTTGGCTCCTGCTTGCTTGCCGCGGAAGGCCGCAATTACTTCATTCATATAGGTGGACACGTCTTGATAGACGGATTCATATAAGTCCGTGTCGACGGCAGTGTATTCCCCAGTTTCCTCGTATTCGCTGCCGGAAGACGATGAAGAAACGTCGTTGTCAGCATGCCGAGGGGCTGGTTGGTGGTTCTTGGATTTTGGTTTTTTGGCTTCAGGTTCGGTGATAGTGTCCGGAGATGTGGCTTTTGATGATGATTTCTTCCCAGGTGACTTAGGCGAGCGCGTCTTGTTTTTTGACGATCGTATAGTCGTTAATGGGGCGTGGCCAGATGTGGATGCCGCAAGGGATGGTGTGTTGTGAGGATCAGGACCTTCCCGAGGAGGTGGAGTACGCTCCATGTTAGGCATTTGGGTTAGATAGCAGAATCAAAAGTAATTAGTAATAATTTATAAGTTGAGGGTCTTAATACACTAACATAATAATATTGTCTTTCGATCGATGCACTGGTCGTCCCTGCATATAATATATAGCATTTCCTACACTAAAACAATGTCAAAAATAGTTCCAGCAAAAACAATTTATCACGCAATAAATATTATATTATTACAATAATTAATTATTATTACAATACTATTATTAAATGAAGGAATGGAAATACTTATTTTAAAACACCAAATCTAACAACAACAACGCTAATTACATCTGTTTATAACTTGTAATGATAATTAAACTAATTAATTTAATGGTTATCAATTACACGGGAGCAATAAATTTATACAGAAATATGATTGTTCGCGAGTTCATTGCTGGTTGGCAAGGAAAAAGGCACATTTACCGGGAAAGTCCTAGGGGAAAACACACAAAAGTTTCACAAATCGTATTCCATGGGCAGGCGAAGGTATTAGTTAAAAAACGGGATCAAAAACTTGTGAATAGCAGGGTCAAAATTGAAAATAACGAAAGCGAAATGATAACGATGCAAAAACACGTCAGAACTCAACAGTCGCTCAACAAATCTAGTCATCCAGTGGGAATGGGACGATTTGGCACCGCGAACTGGCCTCCGCCGATTGGCCTCCGGTAATTGGCCGCCGGTACAATCGGACGCCGGCTCAATTGGACGCCGACCCAATTGGCCTCCGGGAGGATTGGACGGCGCACAGTTGAATTAAATGCGCAAAGGAATAGACGTACGTTACGATTTGTTGGAGTAAATAAGCAAGTCAGTTTAATATGCTTCTATCTTCTCAGTAGTTGTACCTTATACATTTTGCGCTTGACACATTTTTAATATAGATTGAGAATAATTATTATGCCTTATGATGTTTATTAAAAGAAAATAATTCTTCCTTCGCTAAAACTTAAAGATGTGCATAATCAATTAATTTATTGTCTATACATTGATACTTATTTATATTTACAACAAATATTAAAAATAATGTTAGATGTTAGAATGAAAATTACATTATATTTCAGCGTTTTATCGACTTAATATTATAATAAAGCTTTAACATGTATAGTATTATGCATAAATGCGAAAATGAAAAAATAAGATAGTATGAAATTACAAACCAAATATTAAGTAAGTTATCTGCTAAGTATAAATGTTTCAGTAGTTTGATTGATAAACTACTTAGGTACTGGGTGCCGGACGAAATCTCGAAGGCCGAAATCCCGAAAGCTGAAATCCCGAATGGCCGAAATCCCGAAAAATAAACAAATACAAACATCAATAATTGCGCATTTTTTGCAAGAGAGACAAAACCCCATTTTTTGTGGAAATATAAAAAAAAAATAATTACAGACATCAATAATTGCGCAATCGTGAGCGCAATTTTTGTAAGAAAGACAAATCCCATTTTTACGGAAAATGGGTTTTTCCGATTGCGCAATTTTTTTCAGGAGAGACCATTTTGTAGAACGAATGGATTTTGTGTATCTTGCAATAATTGCGCAATTCACGATTGCGCAATTGTTGATGTTTGTATTTTACATTTTTTTAATATTTCCACAAAAAATGGGTTTTTGTGTCTCTTCCAAAAATTGCGCAATTATTGATGTTTGTATTTTTTTTTATTTTTCGGGATTTCGTCCGGCACCCAGTACCTAAGTAGTTTATCAATCAAACTACTGAAACATTTATACTTAGCAGATAACTTACTTAATATTTGGTTTGTAATTTCATACTATCTTATTTTTTCATTTTCGCATTTATGCATAATACTATACATGTTAAAGCTTTATTATAATATTAAGTCGATAAAACGCTGAAATATAATGTAATTTTCATTCTAACATTTTTATTATTATTTACATTCTAACATTTTTAATATTTGTTGAAAATATAAATAAGTACCCATGTATAGACAATAAATTAATTGATTATGCACATCTTTAAGTTTTAACGAGGGAAGAATTATTTTCTTTTAATAAACATCATAAGGCATAATAATTATGCTCAATCTATATTAAAAATGTGTCAAGCGCGAAATGTATAAAGTACAACTACTGAGAAGATAGAAGCATATTAAACTGACTTGCTTATTTACTCCAACAAATCGTAACGTACGTCTATTCCTTTGCGCATTTAATTCAACTGTGCGGCGTCCAATCCTCCCGGAGGCCAATTGGGTCGGCGTCGAATTGAGTCGGCGTCCAATTGGGCCGGCGTCCGATTGTACCGGCGGCCAATTACCGGAGGCCAATCGGCGGAGGCCAGTTCGCGGTGCCAAATCGTCCTAGACCCTCGTCCAGTGTAACCCAAGAGGTAGAAATGTCCGGACATATAGGTCGCTGGATCGACGGGAGTTTCGTGGAACAACGTGACAACGCAATGTATATGACCGAGAGGGATGGAATCAGCTTGAAGAGGCCTTCATCCAGCGGTGAATGACATAATAGGTACATTACCATGGAATGTACCAGAATAATTATATATCACTTAGTATACTCCTAGAAACGTCTTGGACCACGTGTCATCGTCGGATAATTACTACCAGCCACGTAACTGAGGATGTTTTCAAATCTCATCAACATATTGCTAACTTCGTTCTACCTAATTAAAAAGCATAAAATCTGTCTTACATCTTATTAAACCATACCTAGTTAGGGTTTTACGGCATCGTCAATTGTATAAACTGGACTTTTTGTGAGACTATATGAATTAGCTTCTTTGTTTTTGAATAAACGGTATTTTCTTATTGTAATTAATCTATACACTAACCATAATTCAAAACAATGTAGGTATCTACGAGGGTTTCAACGTTTGGTGATTGGTTATTCATGATATTATGTAAATATTTTAATTTGAGGAAATTTATCAGCTGTCTTTTTCTCGTTAGATACATTGCTTTTATCTCATATCATTGAAACAGGATCTTCGAGTGCTATTCGATTCATTGATATATGATTTTTATTTTCCATGTTTTTTAGTAAGTAATAATATTAGAATGCACTATCCCTTTATTGTCTGCCATCTTTTATAAATCTTCATTGACACAATATTCAAGTGTTACGTGCAATGTATTTTTTCTGACTCTGGTTTCAGGTACTGACTTCTAATGTAAAATGCATGTCATTTCCTTTATTTTTCATTTCAAAAACGCCTTGGGCCGTATATGGACTGTTTTCTTCTTCTGTGGAAGTCCTATGCACGCCATACATAAATATTTCGAGCGTCTCTTATGCAAATGATATTCGGCTCCTCTCGATATGTGCTGCGCATACATTTCGAATTTTAAAGAGTCGCTCGCGTTTTATCTCAAACATTGCGAATTTATCTCGCTTAGAATATTTATCGCTCCCCTTTCTAGCCCTTTTGGCCCAAGATAGATGAAAATTCACTAGGAATACTGGGAACTGATCTTCTGTAAGCTGTGAACCCTCTACTTAACTGCAACAGAGGAAATAATAATTTCTTTACTGCTTTGTCGACAATAAGTATGGACATCTATACCATAACATCTAATATAGTGATATTATGTTAATTATCAATCACTACACCGAAAAAGTTATCAGTATATGCTCTTCTTGGGTCTTCGCAGGTCATGCAAGCATCCAATTGGTCGGTCATATAACTATTCCATGTGGATGAATAGCTTGAAGAAATTTGGTATAAACCACTTGAAATTGTTGAGGCATCCGCAGTACGTGACCCACCCGGGTCCAATGTCGCATCTTCACCTTGAATGTGACGAGAGTCTGCACAGGCCGCTTTCTTATCTTCTCCTTATTTTTAAAGTCATACCACCCCACCACCATTCGGAAAACGAGCGCTCTTTGTGAAATGCCATCTTCTGTGATGTTCAGTGTTTACCCCCAGGTAATTAAATCTGTCGAGACTCTCGATGTTGTGTTCATCGCTGATCATCTGAATCATCATTTGAACGGCCACGATAGAACAGAACAGCGTCATTTTCGTACTTCAGGGGCCCTATGTTAGAACTTGCGAGTGCAAGCTTCCCGGTCGACATGACGTCATATGACATCATTGTGACGTACTACCGGAGTGATAATAGCACTCGAGAAAATCACGCTACTCAGACAGCGGCGCTATTCATTGTCACCATACACATATAGGTGTTTCATCGTAATAATTATCTACAGTGAGCACTGCGCGCGGGCGGCATGTCTCGAGCGTGTATTGGCTGACGTCACAATTACGTCATGTCGTCTGGTGCCATACGAGTCGATAGTTAGGAAATCGGGCTGCAGGTCGCACACCTTTACCGTGAGTTTACAGCTATGCTTTGGTCAGGTGATATCGACTTCCATAGTATGAAGTCTGAGAAGATGATAAAAAAAACGAAGCAGTGACGCAACCTTGTCCGACCCCGGGCCTAACAGAGTATTCTCATGCAGGAATTTGCTCATGGCAAAATCTTGGAGGCGGGCGGGATGGATCTAGTATCGCCCAGAAGGAAGGCTTCTTCATATCCCACTTGTAATTCAAATGCCTGTTGACCACCTATCTAAATAATAAATATTAAAAAACTCATAGTGAATTGTCGCCTACATACAACGTGTTAATTAGTTAACCTTCAGACAAATAAGCAATACTTAAACACAGCGTTAAACATTGTAGGTAGGTACATAAATACAAAATAGTATGTCAGTACTTACCTACCTAAGCATGATTGCTGTAGTAACGCCGTTCGCTACTGTTCGAACAATAAAAATGTCTTTCGCTTCGTTTGGCTTCGGGATCATTAATCTCATGCTTATTGGGATTCATTCTGCCAAACTAAATTCACGCACGACTAAATATTTACTTGTCATAGACAAAAATAATGTCAACGATCTGTCGTATACATATTAGATTTTCGTCTTTTTTACGGTTCATGATTTCGTGTGATACGATTAAAAGACGAATTTGATATTTTAGATATCTTAAATTTCATGCCAATCAGATGTTCATATAAAAATATTTCCTTAAACTTGATAAATATAAAAAAGTTGGTAGGTAGATTAACTAGTGACTTCGTCTTTTTGGAACTGTCGTATCTCGATGTATAGGTACTGCAGGTGAGTTGTGGCGTTTTGCCATAAAACTAATTAGTCAAGGCTTTCTGTGGAAGTTAATGAATATCATTGGTTTCGCATTGCATTAATACCTTCGTTTGATTTGATCGTGTTATGGAAATTAGTATTTCCATGCACTTTGGAGTCATTGCAGATTGCATATTGTGTAATTATTATTACGAAATCAGGATTATTTTAACGCGATGAAAAACGACGTCTACTAGATTTTTCGATTGTATGTAAATCTGTCTGTTCATTTATTTTATTTATTAAGAAAACAGTTTTTAAATGCATGTATTTACCTTAGCGAACATTACAGACATGTAAAGCAAAATAATAACAATGACATTTGTGAGATAATAAATAAATATGAGTAGGTATAAACATTTTTTTAAACAGTGTAATAGAACATACCGTCGTTCCCTATTAAAAAAGTCGGATCTGCAAAATGCTATTTTTCAGTACGAGCAATCAAAGATGTTTCATCAAATACCCTTTGTGACCTATTGCTTGCCATAATGAATAAAAATACGGGTTATAGAAACTTTTCTAAACGTTTATAAAAACATCCGTCTGTCCGGTGAACATAGCAGCAACTGTCAGATTCGACGCATCTTGCTCACCCACGCCCAGCCAACAATGTCGGTTGGTAAGAGCCGACATTGTTATTCGGACACTCTCGGTAGATCCGTCATTTTTAACTTGAGTATCTCGAAATTTTTCTAACAAACAAAAAAAACTGTAATTGTGGTATAAATGTTTAAAGTGTTTAAACAACTTTTACGTAATAATCCGAAAATGACAAAATTTCAGTTCCGACTTTTTTAATAGGGACCGACGAACCATACCATACTTATAGTAAGGAGCATGCAATGGACACACAAAACACTTAGTAATGACACTAACTATTAATATCATAAACTATATACCTTGTCTTCATGCGTGATATTGGGCCGATGATTTGAGAAACTTCTATACGTCTATATATCACGGTTTACTATGAAGTCACAAAGTGATTGAAACGTCGGATCAATACCACGAGAAGGCTATCAATATAACCCTAAAATACATTTTCTACTATAAAAATAATGTTATCAAAAACCATTGTTTACTTATCCATAGAGCCCTGTTTAGTTTCATATTATTTGAGAAACATTTACGTTTATTCAAAGTATGCAAAGTGTTCGTCACGTATTCACCTGCTATGGGTTTACATGTTATGATCTTCTCGCCGGTTTTTATCGCCGGATCCAGTTCTCGGCCGTTTTCTTCCTTCCAGTGCGTCGAGAGATCGCCCTTTTCACGGCCATTATCGTGCAGATATGAATAGGCAGATATTTTCCATGCAATTTAACCCATTGACTATTATGACTTCGTAACCCTGTCATAATGTTCGATCAAAGATGTTGAAAAAACCTTCTTCCATAGTGATGGAGCCTAAATGTATGAAGTTGAAAAATGGATCCATGGTCTACTGATTGAGTTAGCCACAAAACAATCTAACAAATTTTCCAATTCTTAGCTGAATTTAGACTTATGACTTTTCAAAGTTCTGCAAGCCGTAATGAAGCTTGAAAAGTCTTGTAGGTACCTACCTACATTGAATTATTTTTTCTCATTAAATTAATAAATTTGTGTGTTAAAAAGAAAATTATTCTGTATGGAAATACACCTTTTTGAATATTATGAAAAGTTTTTTTTATGCAATATGGGCGCCGTTCATTGGACATTATTGTATTCTTGTTAAAAAAAGAAACCATTGACATTCTTTTAAAGATAATACGATAAATTGTCATTTTAGTATATTAAAAAACATAAATTAATTATACCTTCTGTTTTAATCTGGATGGGCTACTTACACTTTGAAGTACCTAACTATAATTTTGTTTAATAAAGTGTGAGTACGCCCCTGTCACTAATTTTCATAGAGCATATTTTCAAATGTCAAAATAACATTGTTGATTTGTTACATAGCAACTGGGAAATATAACAAACTGACATTTTGCTTCAGCTATCTTATTAAGGCAATCAAAGAAAGTTCTATATCTATGACTATATCTATATGCAACATCTTTGCGTTAGAGTTAGAATAAAATTTTAGTATGCTGAGGTTTGAGTTTAGCTTAACCTATATTAATTGAGAGTTGATTCTCATTTATATAACAATTTAATACTACAATAAAATAATCTGCACATTATTAGTAAAGAAGCAAGCGCGAAAACTAATTTGGGAAATTTTAAGCGTTTGTAAAAAAACCATAAAACATTATTAATATAATTAATATCGTCTCTATATAAACTGAGCCTAACTATATGGAAGTGGCGCTAAAAGGGGTTACTATGACATATAATTAAATTAATTGCATGCCAGTTTTGTTTGTAGTTAACTTTGCATTGATATTACCAGCAACTGTCTAAGATCGCAAGTATTTCAACACTATTAGCAAATGCACTGATAATGCCAATACACACATTGAACCTTGAATTTGTTGTAAATTTATTATATTGTTTTAATAAAATTGCTATATATAATATAGGTACTTGCTCGTTCATTATTTTAAACGTATTCGACTTGTACCGTAACCAACGTATTATAATTGTAGCTATAACTGCCTGTATTAAATACTATTCATGTCGAAATCTCTTTAGTCTATATAATATTTCAAATCGGAGAGAATGAAAATATTGCTTTCTGTAGTTTGACTATAAAAATACTGACACATTTTCAAGTGCCATTTTTGTATGTAAATAATATAGAGTACTTCCTCATTTTGAGAGATAGTATAAAAGTTAGAGGTCCACTTTGCCCTTATTTTCGTACGTTTATATTTAAGCTCAATCTCTATATAAGTTTTTTTATTTCATTTCTTTGTACCTAAAATCATTGCAAAGCTCAAAACCATAATTACACTTGAGTATTAATAATAATTGATTGTTTTGTCATTATTGGTTATTATAAATAATGGTACCTATCACAGTGAACATTTTGTTATCGTTGTTTTAATTTTCAACCCCCTTTTGCCCAAATTTCTTACCATTGCGGCAGCGGGCAGACGATAATAGCATTGGTAAACTTTTAATGTCGCAGACACGTTGGTTCAGAAGTTTATATTATAATGTTACATCACCTGGTAGACCGCTTTATTAATAAATTATCGATGCCGATAAGTTTTGCATTGAATGCGAAAATAAGGTAATGTATCAATCCAATTTACACTTTGGTTTAATGTGACCCTTTAAAGTTTAAAATATTAGGAGTTTTTGTGGGGGTTATATTTTTAAAAAACTTTTAATTATTGTCTATTATTATTTTTTTAATTACATTTATTCTTCATTCACCGTTTTAAATTGTGGCATGCTTTATTGAACATACCTAATTCGGAACACACATATAACTAAATATTGTTGCCGGACGGGACTCGAAACCGCATACATCAAATTTCGGCCAATGTGATTATCTGAAATATACCTAATCACGACGAAATTAACCAATAACTATTTGTATCGAATTTAATTGTTACCAGCGATCATATTTTGTGATTTTGAATCAAATGTATTATCAACAAGCACTTAGGTAGTTTAATTTACATGCACTCGCTAATTTTTTATATAAACTTTTTTATTAATTTAATAAATAATTCACAAGTTTTATGAATATAGCATTCTCTATTGAACATACAAAATTCGCGACACCTCGAAAACATACCTACATTTAGAAAATGTTTAGGCGTATTTCTGAGGTGTTATTGTGAGAATTTTGTGTATCTATTATTTAAGTCTTATCAGTTTTCTACAAATTCCCTTATAATAGTCTGTAATTTGAACCTACTTACTTTAATTCTCTAACATGTTACATAGGTGTTCGCCTGAGGTATGGAAACAAAGATATACCTATAACAGGAGTTGGGAACCTTTCTATCATCTTGATTATAGTTGCTTTGCTATTTTTTACAGTATATTTTTATACCATATTTAACAAAGTAATTTTTTAATTACACTGTTTCTTCTTAAATGATGTAACTGTTGTTGTTTTTTTTTTATTATTAAATTTGCCTCTTTTTAAATGTTATCCATTATGGGTTTCAAAATTACAACAGATACTTACCTAGGTACCTACTATTACAGGTTATTTGTAAAAAAAAATATAAATATATAATCGAGTGTACGATAATTTATTACACTGCTCATATTAACATTGATATGGTGATCGCTCTCTTGAATTTTCAAATTTATTTAAGTTTGACCTCTATATCTGTAAGAATCCCTAGTTCGTTTTGATCCCTAATTTATATATAAATTTGCAATTAATTGTAATTGTGTCCTTTATTTTACACATTTGTACATTGTCCATCTTACTTCGGTGTGTTAGGCATAAAGCCCACCAAAAAAGCGTTCGGTGCGCTCACTACTGAGTAGGCCCCCTCCCACCCGCGCATTACCCTTCACCTATGTAATAAGGGGCTCAAGGAGCACAAAATAATTATTATTATCAGCGTCTCTCATAACAAAGCAATAAAAACATTATTAAATTTCTCGGGGCTTGTAATTAATATCGGACACGCAATAACTAAACAAAGAGTTCACTGTTCTTAAATAATGGCTTCTCGCCCGTCTATTGACGACGCTTCGAGGAGCGTGATTTTGCTTGCCGTGTTCAATGAATGGACTACGTTGTATTTTCGTTAATTCGTATCGCTGAGAAGCCAAAAAACGGTGACTCATGGGGCAGGCGGGCACAATGCGTCGTCAAATCCAGTGTGCGCTGGCGTATTTGATTACGTTGTATTTTCGATGATTCACATAGAAAATGCGCGAGCGCCCCGCAAGCCTGCTTTAGTGGACTTATGTTAAAGTATAGTACATACATAATTTTGAAAACACTTCTGAGAAAATAATATAACCAATAGAAAAAATCTATTTTTTTTTTAAATACGACACCCGGCAGGAATCGAACCTGCGTCTCTCGGGTTTCGCGCCCATGCACATTGACCACAATGCTATATGTATCCTATCTAATTAATCTAATAATCTTATGGCACTTACAATACTCTCTGAAGCGCTTTCGAAATTGAATAAATTACTATTGGCGATCGTATAAATCAAAGTAGGTATTAATTACTTTTAATTACTAACATACGTCACTCCCAAGATTTTTTTGTTGTAACTTACTTGAACTTGTAATAATTTAATTGAGTTACTTAGCGCACTTAATAGTTTAACACTTAGTGTTTTCATGTTCAATAAAAATAATGTTACATTCTTAAATCTTGTGAATTATTCGTTGCATCAAAAAATAGTTAATTAACGTAATGTATTGAATACTCAGGAGAAGGAAGAAAGCAATGCTACGCGGACACCGCGCTGCCGATCACTAAATACATGATATAAAAATATGACAATGTACGGGACATGGATGATTGAGTACGATTTAAGGAGCAGTGTAGGTATTTGAATGGCGGCTGATGTTAGAATATAGCATACACGCGTTGTGTACGGAGGTCGTAGGACATTGTAATTTAATATAGTACTAAATTCGCTGCTTTAATTTAGTATTTTGCTAACAAGCTTAAATATTCGGACATTAAATTAACCTACGTGACCACAATCTTCTAAGCCTATCAAAGAAGCAGCAACTGAACACACACAACATACCTAAAACCTCTAGCGTCCCGTTAACTTTGATTTATGTAATACATTCATTAGAAACGCGAATTTTATAATATTTCCTTGTTAATAATTATGCCTTAAATTTAAATTGTTCAATTTTAGTATCTGACAAAATCATAGTAGTGACTGGTGAGCAAATAATCGGTCCCGTGCGGCTCCGTTCGGGACGAAATGTGAGCAATGAAATATTTATTATGTCGCAATACAGCGCTGTGGAAGGCGGCCGTGCATAATCCACGGCTGTACAGACACGGCGGGTGGTGGAGGGTGTATTATTGGTGATATATTGAAAATGTCCTCCATTCCTTAAAAAAACAGTAATCTTACGACGAAGCTAACGTGCGATGCTTGACCTTGGGTCAGCTGGCTTTTCGTTATATGGCGTGTCAAATAAAGATGATTGGTATACTAAATCTAAACTAATCGTTATTATCGTAATTTTGGCTGGGATATAATATTAATCAAAATGATTATTTTGGTTGGTCTTTTTTTTGTTGTGGATAATTTTACTAGTCTAGGTATTATGATATGTTTCTCTTAATGTAAGTACTTGCAATTAACGTCTTGGCCGGACATGTAGTATTGTTCATAATTTTAATAGTATCCCAAAAAAGTACCCTTGTAACAAATACCCATTGGCATAAATATATAATCGACGATCGTATCAGTTAGCGGCTCGCTCTGGAATTATTTTTTTTACCATATCAGCTCCTCGGTTAAAGCATATTGAGATCAGACGGCGTCCATGTATCCCTATATTATGACGGCATCCCGTAGCAATGCCGCATGTACCGTGTGGATGATTTTAGCGGTCTTCCAAGACGTCGAAATCCGTTGTTCTCCAGAAATAAATTCTGACACAATATTTTTGTTATTATCTATGTATTTAATATAATTCGGATGGCGTAGTTATTTTATAATATAGTATAAATCTACATGTTATGTTGTGAATGTCATGAATTAATAATATGATATGTAGGTACTAACTATAGTGTTTTAAGGGGAATACTTGTACCAGCAGAGGCACCTAGTGGAAAAATACGAAGCATGCAATTTGAGAAAATTTTTTGATAATTTACAATTTCAACTGTATTAATTAATAAATATGTATCTGAAAACATTAAAAGAAAATATTTTTTAAGTCAAATATAGAAAAAATCAGAATTTGTTACATATTTATCTCCCCAGTTACGTTATTATTACATTATATTTTATGGTCATATTTATTATTAAAATTTAGTTTATTAAGTTTTATATTTTTTCTCGAGCTTAAATATTGGGACATTTTTTTTTCTCTTTAATGTTTTCAGATATTTTCATATTTATTAATTAATGATTAATACAGTTGAAATTGAAAATTATCAAAAAAATGTCTCAAATATCAAGCTTCGTATTTTTCCGCTAGGTACCTCTGCTGGTATAAGGGTCCCCCTTAAATAAATAATAAGCATTTACTATTTTACAAAGGAAAATTTAAAGCTACTTATGTTATATTAGTTTGATAGCTTTTTTGAGTGTACTGTGTATTGAGTGTTTTTTTATTAGAAACAATAAATATTTTTTAAACATTGCTTCAGCCGTGTCGCTAAAAAATCTCACAGTGTGTGCGTGTCGAGTATTGCCTGTTGCTATTGCTAACTCGATTCAATATTGCCGTAATAACGCGCGAAGAAAGGGAGAGCGGAAAAAAACTACCCGAGCTCGATATTGTGATGTGACTTATCAACTGAAGTGAGCACGCGTCGATATCGATTTATTTTTTTGTCATTGTTCCGATTTCCGTCTGCGACTGGCCGCCCTTTCGGCTGGAAGTTTTTCCCGCCTTTGAACATTTTCCCACCATCACAAAGGAATTTCATAATACGCTCACCTCCCGCAAACTCCCACCCCCGCACACAGTAGCGCGCAAAGCTAAACCTTTACTCGAAACTACCAGTTAAAAAAAAAATATTAATCTAATTACTATTTTTGATTGCTTGTTTACACTGTAATAAATGTGTAACAAAACAATAGTTTGCATAATTTGACGTTTAAGAGGTACAATGTAATAAAATAACGTAGTAGGAACGTGATAATAAAACAATGTCATATTATATCAGATCGTTGGAGCGGACCCTTTTCTGAGTTGCTCTGGTCCGGGTAAAAGGTTTAATGAAGTAGGTATTAGGTATATGTATTCAAATGTAAAAAAAATGAGTTTCAAAATAATCGCCATTTTCATTAATTCTATTTAACAAAATCAACAGCAAACCGACTCTCATTATTTGCCTCTTCTGTCAAAGTGCGGTTATTTATTACTCAGCAGTGTTGCTATATTTCAAATAATTCCATTGTTGCAAAGTATCAAAATACACCTACTATTTTCATTGGATTTTAGGATGAAAGTTTAATAATAGCAGTGTTGCTATATTTCAAATAATTCCATTGTTGCAAAGTATCAAAATACACCTACTATTTTCATTGGATTTTAGGATGAAAGTTTAATAATAATAAAAAACATCCGGAGCAGTGGAAAACTACAAATTTTCGGTGCTCCAGGAAAAATCCCATTGCTCCAATGCTCCGTGCTCCTGCTCCTGCTAACGCTCTGTAACCTATTATATAATTATTTCTATCCAATACGCATCATTATCTTCAACGTATTGGCGATAAAAAACTACGTGAAAAACATTGCATTTTATGCAATAGTGGACGTGCGGCGCTTATCCACAAAAAAAAATATTCAAGGATATCGTAATTCAACGCTCTTGATGCACTCTATTCTCCACCTGCAAACATTCCGTACTGAGTCGAAATCAGATATGACTGAACTTTTCTACCAATGTTATACAGTACGGCCAATCACCGATCAACAGGCCAACTCAGGCAATTCCATTCAACTGTCCATTAAGGGCTCAATCTCTATTTAACTGCATATTGGTAGATGTAGAGTAAAGCGTCTTGCGGTAGTACATACTTATATACTTATTTACATACATACTTATATAATTTAACATTTTTTTTTTAATATAATACTTAAATACGCGCGTGTCTTCTGAGCAGTGACAGATTAACAAAACAAATGAAAATAGCGTTGCTAATAATATACGAGACTTAAATCAATTAGAATTTAAATTCAACTTCAACCTTCAGCTGATTATTAATTTATAATAATGGATCATTTCGAGAACAATACCTAATTTACGGAACGTTGAAAACAGTGATATAGAATTTACTATCCCATATTTAACTTTGAAATCAACTGGCCATGGGGGGGGGGTGACAGGGCTCTGGAATTCACCGGCGTGACGAGCCGACCATACCGAGATAAACACAGATCACACATTTGCTCTACTAGTAAATAAAAGTTTACTTTGATGATATTAATAATTAAAACTTTTGGTTGTACGATGCTGAAAAATACGCAATTTGGATAACGCTACTGCAACGCGTCACACTGACCCTTAGCGATAGGTAGGGGGGGGGGGGCGCCAAACATCCTAGCCTGGGGGCCCGCTTCAGGGTGTGGGGGCCATGCAACTGGCTATAATACGCATGTATATATTTGGATGTTTTTAATCGTCTACTCCTCAATTTGTAAATAAGATTTTTTATGTACTTAGGTACTTTTGAATCGTGTACATATTATATTATATAATTATGTTCCTACATTAAAGATCAGTGGTTATTGTCTTTGAAATATAAAAAAAATATATATAACAGCAAAATAAATATACTTGATATTAGATAAGATGATTTATCTGTCCATTGACTACACAAATTTGGCAAAAAAAGTTCGTTGGAACCTTGCTGTTGTAGGATCGCGATTATGGATAAGCATGCGGCTTCAACCATGCTCACATAATCCGATAACAAAAGCAACTGAAGTTTGTTCAAACTTGTGTCGCCTCTATCGAAAGTTGTATTACATTAGTTTGTGCAAATTATTTGATTGTTTATGTGGGCCTAAAGTAAACATTTATGTATAGATGTCTAACTATTGAGTAGGTATGTAAATATTATATAGTTTTTGAAGCATTGTAGTGATAATACTTCTGTACGCGAGAGCTAAACTGCGTCATTGACAACTTTACAAGAAGAGAAATTAGTGAGTTTTCACGTATTAAACATGTGTAGCGATAAAATTGAAGCTACCCACCTATATTTATTTTTCTATAAGTCAGCTGCTGTGAACATGGGAGTAAAACAAAATACATGCCAGTTCTCCACAGTGCAACAGATGATAATAACACCTTTATCATTGGCGGCGATGCTGTGGATTCATTTATTTATCTAGGGTCCCTTGTTCCAAACACTAATAACATGAGCGACGAAATAAAACGCCTGACCACCATGGCCAACAGGTGCTATTTTGGTATCCAAAAGCTTCTAAAGAACAAAGCACTCTCAAAGAAAACCAAAACAAACTTACATAAAACTCTCCTGTGGTATTCACATACGGATTAGAATGCTGGGCACTCAGCAATCAGGATAAGAGAAATATGGATATCTTTGAGAGGAGAGCTTTGAGAAGAATCTTTGTGGCTGATCAAGAAAGTGGCATTTGGAGGTCAAGGTATAATGGGAACCTGTACAAACTTTATGGGGACGAGAAGATGTGAAGATAAAAGAGTGGCATATGAAAATGCCGAGACTGCGCTGGATCAGCCACGTGTATAGAGTGCCGGAAGATATACCGGTGACGTGGGCTATCTACGCAACTCCCGATAACAAGAGAAGACCTGGACGCCGAAATTGATATGGCTGGACTGCTCCACGGAAGATTTAAAAATGCTCGGTCAAAGCAATAATAATTTGAATGTTGGCGCTGGATCGAGGAAGTTTTTGACGGAGGCCAAGACCAGCCAAGGGTTGTAGTGCCATAAATGAAGATCATATATTTTTTCTTATATATATTCTATGTTTTGTGTTCTTTCACCCTTCTCTATAACCCGGATAAAAAAAATGTGTTATTGTGAATAAACAAACCTGTTGAAGTCTGTACCTACAACTTTTTTATGTAAAGGTTGAAAAATAAGATTCGCTATTATTTAAATCTTTCTTGTAAATTTACCAACATATTTTTTCAGACCTTGATAATTGTAGATACTATTTTATGTAAATAGATTTTATGAGGGAATCACAAAAAATCTGCTAAAATCGCAAAGCACATGACGTATACCGAATAAAAACGTTATTATAGGCTAGTATTTTCCATCTTTCATTCAAAATATTAAAGAGTAAGATGTCTGTACATGTGTATCAAACGCAATCGTGTAGTTTTGTAAGTTTCGGGCTATAAATGAAAGCGGTAATAGCCATAGCCCATAAAGTCAACTTTACAGTTGTTATATTATAAAATTTAGGCACATTTTTTTGACAGTACATCATTTCATAGAAAAAAAAATCATTGATATGTACACAACATACCATAACGTGATATGTGACTGAAATTTAGCTAATCGTCTCTTGTCGTTAATACCTATGTGTAAATGATTTAAAAAGGTGCGTCTAATATGTGAATTATGAAAAAAATTAACTTTCCGTATGTACATTGCAATAAGGGTGATTATTGCAAATTTGTTTATGTCTTCCACCCCTTCTGTCAATTTGTCAACTTTAATATTGATATTTTCTGAGGCCTGAACGTCAATTTTTATTATCAACATTAATGATACGATTCGGTATTTGTGTTGCCATTTTTGATTTAATTTTTATTAGATTTTATGTAAATATGTTATTGATCATCGATATAGTGATATCTAAGTTGTCACACAAAAAAACAAATGTTTTTTAATCCGTAATACGCAACCATCGAACCAACGCAAATTTACGAATGTAAGAATTTATTCAACAATAGCTATTATGTTTCAATTATTGCTTAAGCTTGACTTTCGTGCTGGGGCAACTTTTGATTATAATGATTTCTTTTACAATTTTGCAAGCATTGAGTAATATTTTTGAGATGTATTATAAAGTTTTCGATCCAACGATGGAATTTTTAGGCATATTATACCCGCGTAACCCTCTTTGGCGAACGTCATTCGACTGCGTAATTATTACACCAAAATATTCCCTAAAGAGAACATTTAACCATCATATTTCAATTAATAATGTCTCATCTATTTAATTTCTAAATAAATCAAAAAAACAAATGGCTATAACAAGAGAAATTTTTAATTCTTCGTTTTTAATGGCGTTTAAAAAACCTTTTATCATTTTGATAACTAAACTAAGATTCGAACATATATTTAGGTTCTTTTCACATTCATATTTTTCTTAAATAGGCGTTTGTTTTCCGAAAAAGGATCTCGAAAACGTGCGATTTTTCATTTCATGCATGTTTCCCTTTAAGTACCTATACACCTACACTACTTACTGGCTTGAAGAGACGAGATGTTCTGCCTTGTTCATTCTAATTATAAATATTTTAGTGATAATAAATAATTTTTAAAAGGATATGAAAATTCAATATAGTATTGTTTGCCAGCATTGATGAATCTTTATGACCTCGAACAATTCCAAAATTATATTGAAATAGGTAGGTAGTCGATATAATCTGACAATATTATTTAATAACTATCGTGAATTCCACGGTTAATTCAATTAGGCCGATATATGCATTAAGCTGTTTTCGTTTATGATGGAATTATTTTTCGAGAATCTATTAATTAATTGCGGGCTGTTGTGATGAATTTAATGTAATCCTTTTATTACAAACGTGGAGTGTAAACATTTCGCATGTGGGTTAGTTGTCATGCTGTGAATATTTTTTCCTTGAAAATTAATTAACCATCAACTCTCTCCAATCAGGCTATATTTGATTTCAATAATTCTGTAGAGATTTTATCATTAGGCGTTTATCGCGTTCAATAATCATTCGTTGAATAATTTATCGGCCGCCGTTGAATCACATTTTATTCGTTATATTAAAAATTAACATTTTTATTGCTTCTTTATCGAGGAAAAATGTTTTTTATGAATGTGAGCTATAATAATACGGAGAAAGATTTTTATATTCCTTACTAGCTCGGGATACCGATATTATAATAATGTAAGTAACAAACCGCTATTTTAGCTCGCAGGAATCTCCTCGTGTGATAGGGGTGGAATGATTTTACTGGATTATTGTTAAGATGAACACTGTTTATGCAAATTGACTTATTGAGGCTCAGTATAAATTATAAAGATACGTATGTATATGATATTTTGTTTTCACAACGCGTGTACAAGAGAGGAGTATGGATCAAAAACGTGCCTTGCTTCCGCGGCTGGAAGGCAAATATCGAATGTTTTTTAGTTACTGGGGGAAACACAATAATGATAACACTTAAATAAACACAGCAAGAATTTGAGGGATACATTTCTACTGTGAATGATTTATCGTGCCACAGTATACCTAATAATTTGTGGCATTTTAAAATGTTCAATGTAATTAAAAGGATTGCGTGTTCAAACGAAATATTTGACTACCAAACCATTTGACTGCGTTTTACATTTAATTAATGCATATTACGCCGTTTTATACGTATTCTAAATATATATTTGATTTGAAGTAATTATAGCAGTTGCAGTTAACCATTAACCAATGGCAGGCTGCCATGAGATATTGTGAATATTTTGATATTATTCACCTTTCTTCGATTCCCAAGATTCCAGAATTCAGGTTTATTGATTATCGAGGATTCGAGATCAGGTTTTTAGTTCTCGAGAATTATGTGTATAATGTATTTTAAAATATTTTATCCCTTTATTTCAGAATTTTTTATTTTTCCTGTTGACGAATGTAGTATTTTTTTCCGAGTTGCTATTTTTCATTTAAGGATCATTTACACTTTTTCACAATTATTACAGTATACAAAATAAATTCCCACGTGATAATATATTGTAATATACTTACTTATTAGTAATGTTTATTAAACTAGTATGTTACGTAGTATGTACAATACTATACATCGCTGCCTCAGCACAAGTGTACTTGTGTACACTATTTGACAAAAACCTGTTGGGAGAAAATGGCTGTCAAAGTTTTTGAATCGGTATAAGAGAGTAATTAGATATTTTTTTTAAGTATTTATAGATTATTATTATGTAAACATCCTAAAAAATGAACATTTTGAACATATGTACATAATTTTAACACTTCTGAGAAAATATATTATAACCAATAGAAAAAATCTTTTTGAAAAAAGTAAGACACCCGGCAGGAATCGAACCTGCATCTCTTGGGTTTACGCCCCGTGCGCATTGTCCACTATGCTACTAGGTGACATACTAATTACGACAAATTTTAACTATAGACCCTTAATACCTGCTCATCAGCGCTCTTCCAAATAATTAGAATGGTACATTCTTAAATCTTGTGAATTATTCGTTGAATAAAAGAAATAGTTAATTAAAAATGAACATTTTATCTAAAATTATAAAGAACCACCTTTAATTCCTTCTCATATTTAAATTAAATCAATTTATGTAATAAAGTGTAGTATTGCACTATAACAATATTATACTTCTTTGTTTTCATATTGATGTCATACAAGTTTATCTGAAATATTATGGTAAAATAATTTTTTACAAAAATATTAAGTACCCAGAAACTTCCACCGATTCTCCATATTTTGTAATTCATAAGTCAAAACTGTCATTTTGTCAAATAGTGTACGATTAGTTGTGGGCCGTGGCATTCGGGTGATTTAGGAAACAGAAGGAGCATTTGGCCACCAACCGTCGATTTATCAGAATCATTAATGTGTTAAGATACATTATAGTGCGAGTAGGTGAGACTATCTGATTTAACCAATATATCACGTCCCGCTTACACACCGAAGCTAAATATTGCCTAACACCCATCTAACTATCTTTTTCAAAACAAATTTGTCCGAGTAAATCTATCGCTCTGTCCGGAAGGGTTCATAATAATACATTCACTTATCTTATGAGATGTATGTATGTACATAAAACGATGAAGCACGCGTTCTATAGGAAAGTGTTTACCAGTTTCGTCCCTTTTTATGCTGTAGTTCACTCTCGGTAACGCCATCGATTGCTCCGAAGCCGAGGCATGCTGAAAATCATTTTCACGTGTGTTAAAGCAGTCACTTCCTTTATCTTTTATCCGTCTTATGTGTACGTACGTCGCGCCGTAAATAAACTGAAGTGGATGCCTTGCGTCGGAAACGCGGTCGTACATTATCGCTATTGGGCACTCGGTCGCATCATTGCGATTGTATTTTCATAAAATCATAACATCGTGAACGTAGCGTTTGATTTTATTATATTCTTAAGAATATCAACTTAAACTCTAGCTCAGTCTTCCCTCACCTTTTTCAGCTTTGACCCAGATTAGGGTTAAACTCAAATTACATTTCTCAGACTGTCTAGCCGATCGTCTGTCACGATCGTGAAGTGTCATTCTGGGTCATTCCCTCAAAGTAAAATAATTAATATTTTTCGCGTTTTTAAATACCGATTACGTATAGTAACCGTCGATCTAACCTCACTTTCAGCGATCGTCGACTGAGTCGTAATATATCTTAATATATTTGAGGGATCTGACCCCCCCCCCCCACCCGCCCAACACGATATGTTTAATTATTGTTCGTGTTCTTGATGTTTTAATGCAAACTGTAGTTTTTTTTATTAAGTTAAGAATTAGGACTGGTAATGCCGCATTCTCACTGTCGATTTTTGTCGTTCAACTATATGTTGAACAAGAAAACGAAAGTAATGTTCCCATGTAAGTTGAACAGATAGTAGTAATCAAGGTGGCGTTAAGTGAACAAACAAGTTTGACGTGCCGAATCAAGCAATTCGTTACTTTAGGGCTCAGGCGGCCACTTACTAACCAGCCAGTTGACTCGAATGATGATTCACTATTGAACCGACAAAAGTTGAAAGGAATTCAACTCACACATCGGTCAACATTAGTTCTCATTTAATATACAGTTGAACTACAGAAATCGCCACGTGAGAATGCGGTTCACTCAAACTGTACATTTTTACAAATAAATACTTTTAATGTTGACATCCAGGTTATATTAATCGTGAAAATAAAGCGTCGGAGTATTTTTTTTAAAGCATAGTGACTGATACGTTTACGTTCGTTGAAAAAAATATATTTTCGTCATGACAGCGAATAAAATGAGCGAATCGCATTAACATAATAAATATACGATTAATACTTACAAATTCAAATATCTGGCATACCTCCGCGCGACTGTACTCCAAATGTTACCAATATTACCCATATACCTCGCAATATGCATAATATATCGATAATGAGCTATCTCCACGAACTGATTTTTATGCGAATCAACAAAATAATAAGCTCATCGTAACTATCTTCGGTATTTTGTTCGGTTGTTTCAATACATACTGTGTTAAGTTACGCGGGAAAAGCTCTCGGAATATTCTTGTTTTATTTGAAAAGAAAATTCAAAAGTTTGTACCCGTTGAGGTTTATATTTTACGTGATACAAAGCGAAATATATTCGGTGAGGTTTTTTGATAGCCGCTGCCTGAGACAAAACATTTTCTCGGCGCATAACTTTCGGTTTGACAAGTCTTTTGTTTTAGCGCTTCACGTTTTCAGTCGAAACGTCTGTCGTAACTCTTTCAGCCATGCTGTCTTATTTTATAAATCTATATTTTGTTTAATGATTTATTTATTTACATATTTTGCTAGGTTAAAGACGCGCCCAACGCGTAACGATTAAGCTGGCCATTCGATATAATTAGCATGCTATTTAAATGTGATAATTAAAAAGCTATTATCTAGTCAGCAGTCAATGTGTTTAATGAGATATTTATACTGCTTTCAACACACAGAATTGTGTTAACCCCGCCGCATACGTAATGCTGATCTTGGGTGGATTTTCTTTCGTAATCGTTTTCGTCCTATCCGCGAAACTTGGCTGCACTATATTATTAAATCTAGAGCAGGGGTTCACAAACTTTTTCGTCAAAGGAACAATTTTGAAATCAAAAATATTTGGCGGGCCACCCTTTCTTTTGTACATGTTTTCTGTTTTTAAAAAACACAAGGTAAAAAAATATTTCATTGTGTTAACTTATATTTTTAACTAAATATACATTATTACTACTCTTATTAATATACTAAAAAATAGTATTTAATTTTTTTCACCATGTGATTTATGAAATTGTTTGTTTGAAACTAAATCCTGTAATCTAGGCTCAAAGTTTGTGGTGTGAATAAACATAATAGTGCGATAAAGCTGTCTGTTAATTTTGATCTTAAGTTTGATTTATTAATGCTCATGTTTTTTTCAAAAATATAGATACTTCCAAATTAATGAGCATACACAAATATGTTTGACCATTAATTCTTGCCAGAAGATATTTAATTTTAAAAGTAATTTTAAATATTCGATATGAACAATAAAAAAATAATACAGATTTACCATAAATCTCGCTGGACACATCACAAAGTCACGCGGGACATAATTGGCCCGCGGGATACACTTTGTGAACCCCTGATCTAGAGGTTGAGTTTTTGAAGTCAGTTCCGGTCTCCTTGTCGAACTACGAAGACACGTTCTTCAGCAAATACTTTTTGTATTGTAATACACGCAGACGCGATGTTTAAAATAACAATTTTTGTCCCTATTCATATCTGTAATTTCTAGTGTATCTCAATAAATGAATTCACCTTCAACAGTGTTGTTCCTGAAACAATCCCCCCCCCAAAAAAAAAAATCCACCCCTCTCTCCTGCGAATCCCCGTATTCGTCCCGAGCCAAAGTGCGGTTTGTTAGTATCTATGCATTTTATAAATAGTATAGCATTCTTCAAATTGTTTGTGTTTCTAGAAGTCAATAATAATCACACGAATATTTACATATGTCTGCTTTCCAACGTTAATTTTTCACGCGCTTAATTGATTACGTCTTTATAAACCTGGGTCGACCTTCAGCGAAGCGTTGCTCGATTCTATAAGTGTTGAAAATTCCCATTGTAATTTGTCTACAGCAAACTGTTTATAAATTTACATAACGTAAACTCTTGCCGCAGACTTGCAGACTCTAATAATTTTATCGCGTGCCAGACATTGCTCCAGTCGTCGGATATTCACAGAAACGCCTAATCGACGAGAGTAACAATATAACTAACTTTACGCTTTGTGGATAAAAATAAGTATTAAACTAAAGCGTTTACTCGAAATTATATTAAATTCTACAGACCGGTTTATTAGTGGATATCTGTTTAGTTTTTACCACCACCATCATCACGAGAATCTTATAATTCATTCGGTTATTACGGGAATAGGACAACTGGGCGCCAGGACAATTGGGCGGCCGCACTCTGTCGAATGAAATAAATAGACGTTCGTTACGATTTTATACATAAAGTAGACGAGGAATTTAAATCAGTTTCTATCTAATACTTAGTAGTTTTAATGCATTTTGCTCTTAACGTAATGTGTTTTATTGTGGACTGAGAATTATCATGCCTGATGCTTTATATAAAAAAAGAACTCTTTTATTGTTGGAACTTAAACACATGCACATTTAAACCATTATTTACGTGTGCATGTTTAAATTCTCACCTAGTATTAAATAATAATATAATAATTTAAATATAAATAATAATATTAAATAGGTATTTATTTTAAAAGTGCCTATAATTCACGAACGTCTTTATTTATTTTAAAATTTCATTCGATTTTGTTGCGCCCAGTTGTCCCGGCGCCGAATTGTCCTAGAGCCGTTATTTCTTTGTAGTTTTTCACAATATTTGTTATAAACTACTCCCTTCTGAGGTCGACCAGTATTGTTTGATCACTTTTACGAAATTAGATAATATTAATTCAATGCACATTATAAATATTAGTGGGTCAGCCATCATTCAACATTCAGTCTCCTTTAGGAAATATAAAAATACATACTTTGCTCAGAATCCTTATTACTTGTTTTTTTCCCTTCTACACTAGTAGAATATTGCAAGCACAAGGCTACGCCATATCCCGCGACCCTTGACATGTATTAGTATCCCCGTGACGCGTAGATCGCCATATTTTTATCCACAAGTACGTCATGCCTTGGTAATCAAATTACATTGAAATACTCACATGGTATGGCGTGCGACA
Organism: Rhyacophila brunnea; assembly: GCF_057557595.1. Classification (NCBI taxonomy): domain Eukaryota; kingdom Metazoa; phylum Arthropoda; class Insecta; order Trichoptera; family Rhyacophilidae; genus Rhyacophila; species Rhyacophila brunnea. Next base: position 17,069,635 of record NW_028232796.1, on the reverse strand, counting down.
AGGTTATTTTGTTATGTAACATTAGAAGAATTTGATTTTAAATTACCGCGCGCCTATTACGATTTAAGAATCCTTATGAATTGTAAAATTAGAATAAATTTTCTACCTCTGCATAAAAATACTTTGTCGATGTTATCATGGAATTAAAAATTCTCACATACGTATTTCATGTATGTATTGTAGTATTTACATAATTAAATCGATTTTTTTAAAAGATTTCTTAACTTTGTACATACACGATACTCGATATCTTCGTTAGAGTTGAATTTGACTTGTGTTATTTGCTTATTACACACCTTATACACCTGTTCAGAGCAGTATCGTGGACGTTTAGTCCGAGCCAGTTCCTCTGGGAACCAAATTAATAATTGTAATGCAATGTGTTTACCTACCGGCTAGATGGAGATGTCGATGGCGAATACCAATGTGTCTTATTATTATATCCATATCATCGGACGATGCTCTGTTTATAATAGTTAAATAGTAGATATATTACTTACTTACCTAATCTGGCGTTACAGACCATTAAGGTTCATGGCCATGGTTCTGCATAACCGTCCTCCAGGTATCTCTATTCCGAGTTCTCTCTCTTAAGTCGGTCACAGTCAACCTGTCCGCGTCCCTTTCTTTAATTTAAAGGTTATTCGCCCGTCTACTCCGGGTTTGGCCCAGGGCTAAGTGCCTACAGTGGTTCTTTCATATACTTTATTGATATCTAGATCCATCGCACCTAACAACCTGATCGGTCTATTTGTGTCTTTGCGCCCTCAAGACACTGACTATATTAAATTAATTAAACCGGTTCAAGTATTCTTCGGAGAACTTTGTTTTCGAAGACTTGCGATAGCCATATATTGTTTCTCCGTTAGGCTCCAGGTTTCGTACCCATTCTAGAACGATTGGTTTCACGGTCACGTTGTTACATTGTCACAACCGGATTTTTGTCTTTCTGGACAATGGTTTGGACCTAAACTGAATAGACTCTTCAGTGCGAAAAACGCTGCATTTTGCACTCTTCATAAGTTCTAGGTTCGTTCTTTTGGGAGATGTTGGTACTTACCATATTTTGGGAAGTGTAGTAGATATAGTACTTATCATTATTGTAAAATGTAAATGGTCATCTTCTTGTTAATCTATTATAATCTATCCATGACACTAATTTTTTGTTTTTTTTTTGTTTCAGGTATGCGTTTTTTTCGGTTCGATACTTGGCTAATGGAACAACCGGATTACTAGTGTAAGTATGGAATTGTCGATACTGTCTACAATAATTTCGCTTTCGTGCTATTTTCCGCAGTGTCAGTTCAGTTCTTCAGTGTAATATTGTATCGAAACACGTTTAAACCGGTGTGTTTGTTGCTGAGTATTTTAAGGATGCCTGTAACCATGATATTGACCGTTTAAGTTAATAATTCACCTATATGGGGTGTAAAATTACGATAACCAAATTATAATTTTTCGGTCACCACATATTCAGAAAATTAATATTATCGACTGAGGGTACTTGTTAAAATTTATATTTCAATTCTAATTGACGCAACTGTTGTACTATTTTATAGTGGGCATCTAATGTGCCTGCTACGGTATTTCAAAACACTTCAAATTGTCAACACTAGTTCCTTCTTTACTTAAGGCTATTTAATACCTCAGTTGAGGCATGGTCTAAAAAGATCGTGGCTAGGCGATGCGCGGATTGCGGGTCGCGGGTACAAATGACGCATGCCAACCGAAATATAATTTGTCATATAAATCCAACATGCGTCCATTTAATGTTCTGTTTATCCACGGCTGTGCATATATGACGGGTGGTGGTGGGCACTGTAACATATTTTCTATTAGTAACAATAATAATATATTCATTGACAAGTTTTCTTTTTCAAGTAAATGGGTAACGTTTTTAGTCATCTTTACACGATTTAAGAATTGATACCCCCGTCGCCATCACGAAACAAATTGACGTATTCACACCTCGACGTTTGTTCTGCGAATGCCAGCGAGTCCACAATTTCGTCGCGCCTATAGTTGTAAATTATTTGCCGTTTCACTGACGTATCGTCTTAATAATAAGGCTTTCACGTTATTTTATTGTATTCATTTGTTATATAAACGAAAATCAATAATTGTATTATGTGTCAGTAGTATGCTTTTGCTATTAGTGTGTGCGCATAGTGCCAAAAGGCGAAATATAGTTCGCAAAAAAACATACTCAAATGGAATATTACAATAGGATACAAGATAATGTTAACAATTATTTTTATTCACTTGTTACAATATAATATTTTCACCATGGTCACGATTACGTGTGATTATTTCCCGCTTCCTACCGTACTAGAAATACGACCGAGATTGTATGATAATCCTCGTCCGTAATATCAAAATTTGTAAACAAATACGATGGAAGAAAAACGTAACATAAATCCTTTAGTAATATTGTTGAATTAATTAAATACTACGTGTTAAATACTAACATAAAATGATAAAATTATGTTGGTCGTAGCGTTGAATGAACTTCCCGTCATAATCTCTTTTCTGCCAGACGAACAAATTGAAATCAGCTGTTTGTTCCTGTATCAATCGACGCATCGCATACCTCTAGCTCGTCGGCGCGTGCCAGTTTTTGTATCATTCATAGATTGGCCGGCCTCGCAGCGGTTGAAATATGTCGGTTCAAGATCTGACAAAAGTATTTTTCATTATTCATACTAGTATTATATTATTATAGTATTTATACTTTGTACATATTAACCCTTTCCAGCCCAAGACTTTTTTTTAATACACATCGTGAAGTTGCTGCCCAAAGTAATTAATTCGATAATTAATGTATTTAAAATTAACAACGGATTATTTGTCTTTTGATGTATAGCACATAGAAAATAGCATCATGGCTGATTCTGGAGGCTATGTCAAACTTCAAATTACAATACTACTCCATAACTTGATTTCGAAACTTACCAATTTTTGGCAGTAGGGCCCGCGTTACATTGCGTGCTCAGTAGGTAACTAGAAAAAAATTAACCCGTACAAAATAGCTCTCTTACTTACTTACTTAGGATATGTGCTAACTTTTTGGGCCACCTAGGCGATATTTATGGCCTAAATCCCCTTTATATGTCGTAGCTATCTGTAGGGTAGTGTAGGCCTCCGAATCCTCGGCTAGCTCCGGGCCTGGAGTGGAGGTACATTCGAATGTCGGAAGAACAGGTAGGCACAATATTATAGCCAAATAAAAAGAACTATTCACTGTATCAAGTCAATTTATTAGGTTCCGCGACCACCAGAAGTTATAAAGTTCGAATTATGAAGGTCGGAAACCACAAAATATTAAAAAAAGTCTTATTTATTATATAATAACTAATTATATAAACCAACACATTTATTATTTAATTATTTAAGAACTAATTTATTTTTTTATCGGTAGGCGAGATTACGCGAGCACGGGGCACTGTGTCGAAAAGGTTGGAAACCCGGTCCAATAAAACAGAAATTATAACGCGGATGAAATGGCTAAGTCGCTGCCTGACACTTCGCCTAACGGTCAGATTGACAGTAGGTATAGGGGTGTAGGTATCAACCGGTAGGTATTATGGACCTCAGCGAGTACCTCCCCTCAAGTCCCTCGAAGACTTGTATATCGAAATGTGAGAAAAATTATACCGCCGACCGTCGCAGGTTCGGGGTAGTAAGAGCAGAAAACGACTGATGCTGGATTCTAAAATCACGGGTTTTTATACAGATCTGACCGATTTCATCCCCTTGTCCAACGTTTCGGGGGGTGCGAAAATCTGTAACGGTTTCACTATGAAGATTGGCGGAAATCGTGCCGTGGCCGATTATCCGCAACATCCATGTGAAAACCGGTCACGCCAAATTATAGGTCTTAGGCGGCACCTCCTGATGGGCGGAACCGCCCTCGCGTCACTTACGTTTTTCTGGTACCTCCTGGTACTGAGAGTACGTACCTTCAGAAGCAGTAGCGCCCTGTTTCTGGCCCAGCCAAGCGAAAAATGTACGTACGAAGGAGTGCTTGGTATCAACGGCTTCGTCGTCAAATTGCCTATCGATACAGCACACCCCCCGTGTGGTGACATTCCTCATGGCTGAGGGAGGACCGTCACAGAGGCGGCCGGCCCCGTGGGCTCTAGCGGCGTGACGGTGCCTCTCACTCAGAAACAAGGGCACTCCTGAGTTAGCCTGGATGGTAAGGCTTCATATGCCAGTGGTCAAATTGGCATATTCGTGGCACCAAGCCTACGATAGCGCATACCAATCCTTCGGCCAACTACCGTTGGAGGGCCAATCTTTGAGGCACTCCGACGGCCTGAATACCTCCTCGACGTTGGTCTCAGAATATGAAATCGGTAGGTCATTAATTTATTTATAACATGAAAGTTTAATATTAATTGATATCTAGAGGGAACGTTACTTAAATTGAATATATCTGCGTGCCTGTCGCGCAATCTTTCCTACCTTAACATCTAATACAGCTCGGTGTCGCCACCGGCACATACTTACGACTAGTTGACGGATGTTATTCCGTCAACCAGACATATAGGCAGCAATAATTGTTTAGTACATACTCATACTTCGCCGATCAAAGATTTCCCGCGCCTTATTCCAGTACGCGGTCTCCTTGATCGACCAAAATCATCGATCCGATTCTCCCGTCGCGCGTGAGCGTGACGCCGTCATATACGCGAGCGAGAGGGGCTCTGTCTCTGCAGAGTGGCAAATCGGATCGCGAAATCGGTTTCAAACACGTACGACAGAGACGCCGTCGTACGTCAGAGCAGGAAAGCTGCCGGAATACCGATTCGGAAACGCCGCGCGCGGAACAGCCGTAGCTATTACAAATCGAATTTTAGTATGGAAATTGATTACGCGGGATCGTGATTGAAATCGGATCGATGGTTGCCCTACGTGTTGCTATACTTTGTGATTGCACATATGTGCAAATGGAAGTTTTCGCAACAGGACCTATGAGCATATGTTAACAATCATTGCGCCTCGTACGTGCGATGCGTGGTGACATCGAGCTATTACAATACAACTTAATTACCTTATTTACTATGTACTATAACGCCCATCCATAAGTCTCCTTTTATTATTCTCATTAGTCCTTGCATGTTGTTACATTATTTTATCTATTACATCACAATTTATATTTCATATTTACACTTACAATTCAGATCATATTTTCCATCCTATTTAATTTAATTATCCCCTTATCTAAACATATTTAATTCAAATTTTTATCCTATACTTTATTACCTATTACCTATACTCATGGTCAGTGACCGACTTATTCATCCGCAGTTCACCCTGAGAAGTCGTGGGACCTGTCAGAGCAAACTGCGGGACTTATACACATGAAATATGTCGCATGCTTTTGTTCGGCCTTGCCGGGGTCGTCATCCTTACGCCGGTGGCGCATTGACTACCAGGGTCAGACCGAGCGGCTGGGGAGCACTACTCCTTATGGGAGCGCCCCCCACAGGGGCGGAAAAATCAGTGCGTGACAAATCCCCCCAACCAAAGCAAAACCACCGCCAGGATCTGACCTCAACTAGCCACCGGCCCCCCCTCGGCTCCGCCTCACGAAACAAAACATGCTCAAAAAAAAAAATAATGATAAAACGTACAAAAGAAAATACCTAAAATAATTCGTAACACTACGGCATGCACATGACAGTGAGGGGTAATTATGTTTTATATTTATTATTTGCCCAGAGTCGGGTGCAAGAATATGGGAGAAGAAAAACAAAGAGAAATTTTATACAATGCAATTATGGATTAGAGAATAATTCATTCCCGGGCTGCTGGTGACGAAATAGTCTGCCTGTTACCCTCCTGACGAGGAGTGTTGGTCAGGACAAGAGCTTAAGGAAGCATCCTTCCCCCAGTCCTTCGTCAGGGTTGGGCGTACAGGTTTCCCGGTGTGAGCCAGGCAGCCCGTTCTGGGACCTACAGATCATACGCCAGGGAGGTTCCCCCGGTCGTATCCTCGACGTCAGACGTACATATAGGGGTTTATTTACAACACAAGCGAAAAAAAGAAAGGACAAGAATTATACATGCGTGTTAGGGTTTAGTAACAAGACAAAGAAAACAAAAGAATTAATCGCCGTTCCGCTTCCTCCATTCCGACGTGGTGGAACCCAACGTATACCCGTGTGAGCACTCCGCTACCCCGGGCCTCGGTCCCCTTTCTGCGCGCGGTGTCTTTGCTGTCACGTCACGTAAGTGCTTTCAGTTGGAGAGCTTTACTGGGCGAAGGCGTGCACTCCTTCGTCCCATAGCTATTTGCCTTACGTGCGTGACTCTTCTTGCGCGCATCAGGATAGCGGTAGTAAACCACGGCGTACAGCTCGGGACTCCTACCGTACGTCTGCGGACGCCGGGAGAACGGACCCTTTTTGGCGCCGTTTCCCCGTGCGTCCCGCCAAGCGGAACTCTCGTCTGGGAGGCCTTGACCTGAAAGGGGCGTCGTCTAAGACGTCGTCCAACGCGTCCTTTCGGTCTCCAAGGCTCCTGCCGACACCGGGCACCATGGTGCCGTCGTCAGCTTCTGGGTTTTCTGGGGACGCCGGTCTTGGCGACGAGCGTCCCCTCGTATCGTACCCCATCTCCTCTGGGCGATACTCCCCGGATGGCGCGGGGTCGACTATGCCATCCACGCCATCCCCTCCTTGGGTTTCCCCAATCTCATCGTCCGTTTCGAAGTCGACTCCTCGCACTTCGTCTTCCGCTGTTGGGATATGCGACGGTCCGACCGGTTCGGTACCGTCACCCAAGATCGCGGAAGTGACGTCCGGTGGCGCTGGGGGCGTCACCGAATCGTCTGCCCTCTCGTCAGTTACCTCGGCTCCCGTGGCCACAGGAGGCAGATAACGTCGGAGTTGATCGACGTGGAATTTATAGGGCCTGCCACGTCGATTCACAAAGTATTGTGTTTGACCAACTTTCATTATGACCGTGTGTGGTCCACTCCATTTTGCATCTAGGCCGGCGCATGCGCCTGGCCTCTTCTTCGGGTGCTCCTTCGTATACACCCGGTCACCTGTCTCGAACGTCAGCGGACCGGTGGTCGGCTCGGTACCTCGCCTTCTGAAGTACGCCGCTTGGTTGGCCGATACCGCCGCGTTCATCTCTTCCCTATCTAACCGGACCTCATCGTCGAGTTCTGTCCGCAGTGGGTTGCTGAAGTGTCCCGGTCGGCAGATCGGGAACCCCCATAGCACTTCCGCGGGCGAAAACCCAGTCGCGGCGTTCCTCCGGCATCGGAGATCGTACATAATGTCCGGAACGTGCAGATCCCATTTGTCATGGTCATTGCTCGCTAGACGGACACGGAGACCCTTTTTGATCTCCTGGTTTCGGCGTTCGGTGGGGTTACAGCGCGGCATATAAATCGCCGTTGTCCAATGCTTTATTCCCCATTTTTCCAAAGCCATACGCCACCTGGGATGATCAAATTGAGTCCCGTTATCCGTCAGAATCGCTCGCGGATAACCATAACGTTTCAGGATCTGATTTTCCACATATGGTAAGATCGCCGACACCGTCGCGGATCGCATCACGAAGGCTTCCACCCATCGGGAGAACATGTCAGTCATCACAAGCAAATATTTGTTGCGACGACTGGTCGTTGGGTATGGTCCCATCAAATCTAACGCCAGGATCTCCCATGGCCTCACTGCTTCCATATGCGACGTCTGAGGTGCCGGAGGTTGCGGGGCAGCCCTCTTCCGAGTGGCGCACACCTCGCAACTACGGACGTATCTTTCGACGTCACGCCGTCTCTTCTTCCAGTGATACCACTCCTTTATAGAGCGGTCGGTTTCCGCGGCACCTGGGTGCCCGCTCTGGTCGTGGTATACTCTCATCACGTCTTCCCTTGTGCCGGCTGGTACGACTAGCTGCGGATCCATCCGACTGCTAATCCTTACCAGCATTCCGTCCCTTACGGCTAGTCCGGCGGGTCGTCTTCCCGCATTGTCGGGAGAATTGAAAAGCGCGACTGTCGCCATAATGCGTGGGTCGGTCTTCTGCTTCTCAATTACTTCCTCCCGGATGTTTACCATGATAAGCAACATCGCCGTAGCTTCCGGTCGTCTCGTCGGTGCCTCAATACGGGCGCATTCCTCTTCCGGACTAAGAGTAGCACCCGCTGGTCCTTGCGGAAATCTTGAGAGGTGATCGGCTAGATGGTTCTCACTGCCGGGGCAGTGTTCGATCTCGAAATTGTATTCCGAGAGCAGAATCGCCCACCTAGCGAGCTTACCCTTCTGGTTCTTGGCGGTGTTCAACCACGTCAACGCCTGGTTGTCCGTTATCAATTTAAACTTTCTGTCTTCCAAGTAGCCGCGGTATTTGGTTATACCCCATACGGCGGCCATGGCTTCCAGTTCGTTAATATGATAACGAGCTTCAGTTTCGTTGACGCGCTTGCTCGCATAGGAGATGACATCGCGCCCGCCATCGTCCCGTGGTTGGAACAATACGGCCGCGATGCCATGTCCACTGGCGTCCGTCTGGAGGCAGAAGGGCCTCTCAAAATCGGGTCTAGCCAATCTCAAAGGCTGCTTTAACGCGTCCTTTATTCGACGAAAGGCGACCTCCGCTTCGTCGTCCCACCGAAATCGCACAGTTGTGCGAAGCAGCTTCGTCAGCGGTACCGCCATCTCAGCAAAACGCGGCACGTATTCTCTGAGCCAGTTACACAGGCCCAGAAAAGCGCGCACATCTCGCCTCGTTTTTGGCACCGCAGCCGATTCCACTTCAGCAAGGTGGTGTTCCTGGGGCTCATTACCCGTCTCCGTGATATGATGACCCAGGTAATCCACAGCTTGCCTTCCAATCTGGCATTTCTTCGGGGCGACCCGCAATTCGTGGAATTGCAATCTTTCGAACACGAGCCTCAAGTGCTGCGCGTGCTCTTCCCAATTATTGCTGTACACAATAATATCGTCGAGGTAGACGAGGCAGATTTTGTTCACCAAACCAATCAGGACCTCTTGCGACATCAGGCGCTGAAATGCTCCCACAGCCTGCTTCAACCCGAATGGGAGGACGCGGAACTGGTAGCAGCCGCCGTCAGCTGTCGCAAAGGCCGTCAAAGGTTTGGTTTCTGGATGTAACTTGAGCTGCCAGTAACCATGGCGGAGATCCAGTGAACTGAATACCTTAGCGGTTCCTAGGTCCTTCAAGGTCTCTAGGATTAACGGTAGCGTAGTCGCCTCGTCCTCCGTCTGCGAATTCAGCCGCCGATAATCCACACAAAACCTTGTAGAACCGTCCTTCTTCGGTACCAGTACCACTGGGCTCAGATATGGACTGGAGCTCGGTTCAATCACTCCGTCTGCCATCATCTGCTCGACGTCTTCCTGTATCTGGCGTTTCTTTTGTTCCGACTGACGGAAGGGACCAAGACGGAACGGAGTGGGGTTCTTCAGGAAGACCCTCACTTCCGTTGTTCGACACAAGGGGCCGGTCTCTGCAAAACGGTCCGCGTAGTCCTCCAAGACTTTCGTCAAGGCGACGCGGGCCGAATCGGGGATTCCGGGCGCTAGTTCCGCTGTCTGAATCGGACCACCCGGTAAGGGCTTCCGAAGGGTCCTGCTGTACAGCGTCTGTCGCAGGTCGTCACCGTAGTGGATGCAGCGGCGCTTCATGTCGACCACCGCCTGCTGCGCCTCCAGCCAATCCAGTCCGATTAAAAATGGGACATGTAGGTCCTTGACTAGGAGTGCCTGCACCACTATCGGGCTATCCCGTAGGAAGCCCTTTACGGTGACAACCCCTTCGGTACGCAGTGATCCCCCCCCGGCCGTAACTAAAGATTGTGGTTTCCCACGCGGCACTATTTCCTGGAGGAATAGATCACTACGCAGCAAAGTGTGCGTCGCTCCCGTGTCAACGACGGCATCATACTCTTTCTCGTCTCCTTCTATGCGGAAAGGCAGTGTGAGAAGGTGGCCACCCCTTAAAATGGGAGTGGCCCCCCCCCAGACACTGTATACCCCCGCTGATGCTTCGTCGCCGACTACGGTGGCGTTCCGCACTGCCGACTCGCCATCGAACAGCTTCGCGTCGTCGCCGGTAGTTGTATTTACACTATCTATATTACACGTTTTATTTACAGGGTCATCACTTTTTACAGCACTTATATTATCAACACTTACACTAGCTATATCACACTCAACATTATAACATACATCGTTAATTAAAATACACTTATCACTATTTATTTTACACTTACGATTACTGGTGGCGGTATATGAATTATCGTTACTGACTTTAGGTTTTAGGCGGCCAGTCTCAGCCTTGCAATTCAAACTACGGGTTAAATACGATGTGCCAGAATCAGCTCTAAAACTACTGGGGTTAGTTAACACAGAGGGGCCGCCGCCAACTTTGACGCGACCCGAGCTACTTACTGTTCCGGTTGAGCTCTGCGTGGCTCGTGTGTTGCTGGAGCCTCGCCGGTCGCGTTCACTCGAGACGGACATTCGACACTTACCCTGTCCGTCGTCCACCTCCGTGTTGCTAACATAACCTAATTTTCCTAATTCTATCTTATTATAAAAGGTCATCGACCTGACATGGCCATTATTGTAACCGGGAGGTGGTGTCCCCCACCGGTTTGACCCGAGGGTCTCGGGGTTCGGGCTCCTTACGTCCCGAACTGAATGGCACATGGTACCAGTGTGCGTACTCGACGCGTTCGCTTCAGGACCCATACTGATGCTGCAGGCATCTGGCAGTGATGCGCCCACATCAGTACCGGTATCCACGACCACTGGTTGTGCTCCCCCCTGGGTAACTGGAACCTGATCAATGTTAACATAATATGTACATAAATTTACGCTACTGGGACCAGATTCAGTCTTATTTGGCACGATGCTACAATTATTGTCTACTTTATTATTTTCACTAACACGGTCATTGTTCGATACCGGTTGTGCCTTCGAATCACGAACTATGCCTCGCGTAGGCGTGAGGGGTACGTCTCTACACTTGGCACGGTTCACAATTCGGCTGGGCCCGTTCGGCCGACGTCCTCCTTTGAGCCGACAACGGGCCGTCGGCGGCGGGGTGCGCCCTCAGTCCTGGCGGGACTGCTCCTGACGACGCGGCTCGGGCTCAGCTTGGCGTTGGCCGCTGGCTGCGCGGCGATCGCCACGGTTGCCGCCGCCTCTTCCTCGCCCGCTGTACCCGCCTCGGTTGGTGGGTTCCTGGCGCCTTGGCGCCTCCTCTTCGTCGCGGACATCTCGCTGCGCCACGGGCTTCTGATCGGCCCGTGTCCGATCTCTCCAGTTGTCGGCGGCCTGCGGCTTCTTAGGTTCGCTGTCGCCACGGCCACACAGGATGCATGGCGGCGGCGGCTGCTTAGACGACGACTGGTACGCCTGGCGTCTTCCCGCGGGCTCGCCAGGCAGCGGGTGGAGTGTTTTGGCTACGGCTAGCAGCTGTGCCATCGTCCTCCACTGTATGCGATCCACTCGGATCTGATCTGCCTCTGTCAGCAGGAAGTGAAAGGTTTGTGCCATCACTTCCGGCTTCATATCCGGCATTAGGATTGCGGCGAGTTCTGACTTCTGCCGCAGGAATGGGTATGGGGCCATCTCTGGCCTCTGGCGTCTCACCATGAGGTCGATCCTTTGTCGCTGCCGGCGAGCAAAGGATTCGAAATGGAGGACGCCGTCCTCCTTGAAGGCTTCCCACGAATCGGCGGGATCGAAGTCTCGTCCCCAGGCTTTCGCTTCCCCCTCCAGGCGGCGTATAGCCTCGGACACCCGGCAGCTGGGCGGGCATTTGGAGGCTTTAAAATACACCTCGCACTCCTCCACAAAGGTGAGGAACCGCTGTCTTGGGTCCCCCGTGAACTGGGTCTTGAGTTCCGGCTTCGGCGCATATGGTCTTTGGTCGTCGTCATCTGTGGCCTCTCGTCGCGGCCGGCCACTTTCCACGGTGATATCCGTCCGCGGGCTGTCCTCCGGAAAGATTTGGGCGTCCTGAAAATCAGGCACGCCGAAGACGTCCGACGGACCACTGACGGCTGGCTCTTCCGCTGGGCGAGGCATGGTTACTAGTGTTTCCTCGCTGTCGGTAGATTCCGCTCGGCGTGCTTTGGACCGCGTGTGCATGCGAGCCGTCGAGCCGTTCGTAATTTGCAGCGATTTTTAATGCACGGCGTAGAGATTATTTTTAGTTTTACATCAAAAATCCTCTAAGTCTTTTTTTTCAAAAAATTTTATAAGTGTTTTTTTTTTTTTTTTTTTTTTTTTTGTTCTTACACGAAAAATTTTTATAAGTATTTATTCAACAAAATTTTTCAAAGTGTTTCTGTTTTTACACGAAAATTTTTATAAGTGTTTATTCAACAAAATTTTTCAAAGTGTTTTTGTTTTTACACGAAAATTTTTTTATAAGTATTTATTCAACAAAATTTTTCAAAGTGTTTCTGTTTTTACGCGAAAATTTTTATAAGTATTTATTCAACAAAATTTTTCAAAGTGTTTTTGTTTTTACACGAAAATTTTTATAAGTGTTTATTCAACAAAATTTTTCAAAGTGTTTCTGTTTTTACGCGAAAATTTTTATAAGTATTTATTCAACAAAATTTTTCAAAGTGTTTTTGTTTTTACACGAAAATTTTTATAAGTGTTTATTCAACAAAATTTTTCAAAGTGTTTCTGTTTTTACGCGAAAATTTTTATAAGTATTTATTCAACAAAATTTTTCAAAGTGTTTTTGGTGTTTACACGAAGATTTTTATTTTTCTTCGAAATTTTACAAGTCTTTTTATTTTTGTTAAAATTTTCACAAGTGTTTTTATTTTTCTTCGAAATTTTACAAGTCTTTATTTTTGTTAAAAAATTTCACAAGTGTTTTTTTTTATTTTTCTTCGAAATTTTACAAGTCTTTTTATTTTTGTTAAAATTTTCACAAGTGTTTTTATTTTTCTTCGAAATTTTACAAGTCTTTATTTTTGTTAAAAAATTTCACAAGTGTTTTTTTTTCTTCGAAATTTTACAAGTCTTTTTATTTTTGTTAAAATTTTCACAAGTCTTTTTATTTTTGTTAAAAATTTCACAAGTGTTTTTAATCTTCTTCAAAATTTTTACTAAGTATTGGCTTTTCGCAAAAATTTTATAAGTGTTTTTAAGTTTTTTTTTAAAATTTTGCTAAGTATTTTTTTTTTAAGTTTTTATTTTATATTATATAGTTCATATTAATGTCAAAGTTCCTTTTTGCACTACACTGCTCTTCCAGTGAGCTTGATGTTGTATAACACAGTTAAAAATCGTACTCACTATTTATTTCTATATTTGTGATGCTGTAGAGGATCTCAGGGTCTGGGATCCGGCCAGGTTTATGCGACCTGGACAGCACCATTAAGTTGGGCGCCACGATGTAGGCCTCCGAATCCTCGGCTAGCTCCGGGCCTGGAGTGGAGGTACATTCGAATGTCGGAAGAACAGGTAGGCACAATATTATAGCCAAATAAAAAGAACTATTCACTGTATCAAGTCAATTTATTAGGTTCCGCGACCACCAGAAGTTATAAAGTTCGAATTATGAAGGTCGGAAACCACAAAATATTAAAAAAAGTCTTATTTATTATATAATAACTAATTATATAAACCAACACATTTATTATTTAATTATTTAAGAACTAATTTATTTTTTTATCGGTAGGCGAGATTACGCGAGCACGGGGCACTGTGTCGAAAAGGTTGGAAACCCGGTCCAATAAAACAGAAATTATAACGCGGATGAAATGGCTAAGTCGCTGCCTGACACTTCGCCTAACGGTCAGATTGACAGTAGGTATAGGGGTGTAGGTATCAACCGGTAGGTATTATGGACCTCAGCGAGTACCTCCCCTCAAGTCCCTCGAAGACTTGTATATCGAAATGTGAGAAAAATTATACCGCCGACCGTCGCAGGTTCGGGGTAGTAAGAGCAGAAAACGACTGATGCTGGATTGCTTGCTTGCTTGGGGTAATGGCAATGTTTAACTGGGGCGCCGACTCAAATGGGAGTCATCCCCGTTATCTCTAGTTACTGTCGTTGTGATTGCCTTAGGGTATTTTTGTACCGCTTCTGAGTTCGTTGGGCCTCGGTGGCTTCGCGACCGGACCGAGGCCCAATTTGTGGTCTCGATTAAGTGGTCTCTATTGGTTTAAGGAAAAGTTGCTGGCGCATTCTCACTTCTGCCGTCCGTCGATTGTCGTCCGTTTTCAGCACCTACGCGTTTGGGTGTCTGTCCTCTTCGTTGTCGTCGTCTTCGCCTCTCGGTAGGCTGGTTTCTTCTGCGGTCTTGTGTCGCAGGAGTTCAGGGTCTCGGCTAAAGGATGATTGATGCAATTCCCTCGAGTAGCAATTTATCTTTTTTGCTTAGCCCTTTGTCTGTGTGGTTTGGTATTTATTATTTTTTAATACCTAGGGTGGGTGGGTTCTGAGACTTGCACTTAAGTCAAGTGACAGACTGGCCACCATCTTTTTTTATTTATTTTATACTCGAGGGAAGTTCGATCTCCAGGTGTCACAATGGGGTCCCGATTGCGGTCGCTAAGAAAGAATGGAAGGTCTGCAGGGAAGTAAGGATGTGGGTAGCTAGGGGGGCATCAGTAGAAGAACCTTTCTTGGCCGGTCAAATTCTGTCTGTGCGTGTATGTCGTATTGTAATAGGTGTGAAATTGTCGTGTTGGGATGGTTCGAGATGGAGCTGTAGAATTGCTTCGTGAGCTTGAGGATATGGGTTTGGAGGGTTTCCATGTTAAGATCGCTGTGTAGTGTTGTGTTCCTGACGAACCAGGGAGCATTGGTGATAGCTCGTAGTGTTTTGTTCTGTGTGATTTGTAGCTGGTTTAGATACTTGAGACCTGCGTATGCCCAGACGGGGCATGCGTAAGTCATGATCGGTCTGACTATGGCTGTGTATAATAGCAGCTTGCTGCGATAGGCAAGCTTGCTCCTATGTCCTATCATCGGTGTGAGCATGGCTAATACTGTGTTGGCCTGGCGTTTTTTATCGCAAATGTGTTCAAAAAATGTGAGTCTTCTGTCTAGCGTAAGACCTAGGTATTTGACCGAGTCGGTCCAAGGGATTTTAGTCTTGTTCATAACCAGGTGATCTATGGTGCGCTTTCGCTTTGCATGGCGGCGCGCGAAGTAAACGGCTTTGCTTTTATCTGCATTTATTTTTATACGCCATTTATCGCACCAGGTGGAAACCTGGTCGGCCGACCTTTGGACTAACTCTGTTGCTCTGTTTCTGTTTATGGATTTGGACAGGATGGCTGTGTCGTCAGCATATTGTGCTAATATGCAAGAATCTGCTGATGTATCTACTGGTATTGGGATATCCCGAGTGTATAGGTTATACAGGGTCGGGGCAAGCACGGAGCCTTGAGGGACTCCGGCCGTTGCTGGTCTGATAGAGGATTTTGCTCCATACAGTTTGACTGCGAAGCGTCTATTGGTGAGGAAGGAATTCAGTATCCTGATTGTTGGCTGATCTATTTCGGCCTCTGATAGCTTTACTACGAGTGACATTCCTCATGGCTGAGGGAGGACCGTCACAGAGGCGGCCGGCCCCGTGGGCTCTAGCGGCGTGACGGTGCCTCTCACTCAGAAACAAGGGCACTCCTGAGTTAGCCTGGATGGTAAGGCTTCATATGCCAGTGGTCAAATTGGCATATTCGTGGCACCAAGCCTACGATAGCGCATACCAATCCTTCGGCCAACTACCGTTGGAGGGCCAATCTTTGAGGCACTCCGACGGCCTGAATACCTCCTCGACGTTGGTCTCAGAATATGAAATCGGTAGGTCATTAATTTATTTATAACATGAAAGTTTAATATTAATTGATATCTAGAGGGAACGTTACTTAAATTGAATATATCTGCGTGCCTGTCGCGCAATCTTTCCTACCTTAACATCTAATACAGCTCGGTGTCGCCACCGGCACATACTTACGACTAGTTGACGGATGTTATTCCGTCAACCAGACATATAGGCAGCAATAATTGTTTAGTACATACTCATACTTCGCCGATCAAAGATTTCCCGCGCCTTATTCCAGTACGCGGTCTCCTTGATCGACCAAAATCATCGATCCGATTCTCCCGTCGCGCGTGAGCGTGACGCCGTCATATACGCGAGCGAGAGGGGCTCTGTCTCTGCAGAGTGGCAAATCGGATCGCGAAATCGGTTTCAAACACGTACGACAGAGACGCCGTCGTACGTCAGAGCAGGAAAGCTGCCGGAATACCGATTCGGAAACGCCGCGCGCGGAACAGCCGTAGCTATTACAAATCGAATTTTAGTATGGAAATTGATTACGCGGGATCGTGATTGAAATCGGATCGATGGTTGCCCTACGTGTTGCTATACTTTGTGATTGCACATATGTGCAAATGGAAGTTTTCGCAACAGGACCTATGAGCATATGTTAACAATCATTGCGCCTCGTACGTGCGATGCGTGGTGACATCGAGCTATTACAATACAACTTAATTACCTTATTTACTATGTACTATAACGCCCATCCATAAGTCTCCTTTTATTATTCTCATTAGTCCTTGCATGTTGTTACATTATTTTATCTATTACATCACAATTTATATTTCATATTTACACTTACAATTCAGATCATATTTTCCATCCTATTTAATTTAATTATCCCCTTATCTAAACATATTTAATTCAAATTTTTATCCTATACTTTATTACCTATTACCTATACTCATGGTCAGTGACCGACTTATTCATCCGCAGTTCACCCTGAGAAGTCGTGGGACCTGTCAGAGCAAACTGCGGGACTTATACACATGAAATATGTCGCATGCTTTTGTTCGGCCTTGCCGGGGTCGTCATCCTTACGCCGGTGGCGCATTGACTACCAGGGTCAGACCGAGCGGCTGGGGAGCACTACTCCTTATGGGAGCGCCCCCCACAGGGGCGGAAAAATCAGTGCGTGACAGTAGCATGATTTTTTCATTTGAATGGAACCTGGCCTCGGTGGCTTCGCGACCGACCGGGGCCAGGCTGGAGGTCTGTGTGATTTGATCTCTAGGAAGTTACAAAATAGCGAGAAGTATTATTGGTAACATGTCAAATGCAAACAACACTAAGTAATATGCTAAATCATCGTTTACGTCTCTTCATAAAAATCACGGTCGCACATATAAACCCATCTCGATATATATAAGTGGACAAAATAACTGCATCCCCCAACTTGTCGTCCGATTAAAAATCAAAGGTTAACGGAGCAGAGGGTGACGCCTCATTTCGTGGATTGAAAAAACATATACGATTGGTACGAGTGCAGCTCCATCGAACTGTTCCGGGTAACATAATAATTTAATTCATTTCATTTATTTTTTTAACATATTGTGGACATTACAAATTATAAGTTTAAGACGTTCACAACATGACATTTAGAAACAAAGATATATAAATATAACAGTATTACATAAAAAAAGAGATATATCAGTAGATGAATTAGATAGGTACAAGGAAGTACACCGGATGAGCTAAGCAGACCCTATTTTAAGATTTTATAAAACAACATCCACCTAAACTCATTCTCACGTAGGTGGAATATATCAACCCCCGAAGCAATTTCGTTGAACATAGTTATCACTCTCCCAATTGGCATTACCAGTGGCAGGTTGGTTCTGCACCTTGGGAGAATAAACAACTGGTGGTCTCTATTTCTAAGATAGTTATCAGGGACACACAGGTCGACACTGCCCCGAATGGCAGAGTTCTCATTTTTACCTTGTATAAGTCGAAAAAAATACGTAGCTAAATAAAGATTTCTTCTAAATTGCAGACTGCAGTATGTAAGTATGCCTAAGAGAAAGTCAGTTGGATACAGCCACGGATAGTATCCATACAACCTCAAGTAAAGGAGTCTCAAGAATTTCTTCTGTACCCTCTCCACCATAAAGCCATACTTCAACTGGTGCGGTGCCCAAACAATATACCCACTCTCAAGTCTGCATAATATTATGTAAAGATCGCCCTGACGGTGATGTCGAAAGAAGTAGAAAATCTAGTGTTTGGAAATATCGTACATTAATACATTTAACTATCCTATTAAAATGTCGTTGGTCATTTTATGAAGTAACTGGATTAGTTAATTTGGCATGTCGATAATAAATGATAACGACCTATATTAAATCCTGGGTCGCCAAAAATTACTCGAATTTTTAGTACACTAGTCAAATCTATTGCTGCTTTGAGAGAAAGATCCTGAGGCGGATATACGGACCCATGAATGATGGTGGGGAGTGGAGAATTAGGTACAACACGGAACTATACCGCCTATACCAAGATTCAAAACTCTCCACCGTCATAAAACTCCAGATGCTAAACTGGGCAGGCCATGTCCAGCGCATGCCCGAGTCACGGATACCGAAGAAGATCCTCGAAGGAAACCAGGGGGGTGTCACGCACTGATTTTTCCGCCCCTGTGGGGGGCGCTCCCATAAGGAGTAGTGCTCCCCAGCCGCTCGGTCTGACCCTGGTAGTCAATGTGCCACCGGCGTAATGATGACGACCCCGGCAAGGCCGAACAAAAACATGCGATATATTTCATGTGTATAAGTCCCGCAGTTTGCTCTGACAGGTCCCACGACTTCTCAGGGTGAACTGCGGACGAATAAGTCGGTCACGGACCATGAGTATAGGTAATAGGTAATAAAGTATAGGATTAAAATTTGAATTAAATATGTTTAGATAAGGGGATAATTAAATTAAATAGGATGTAAAATATGATTTGAATTGTAAGTGTAAATATGTAATATAAATTGTGATATAATAGATAAAATAATGTAAAAACATGCAAGGATTAATGAGAATAATAAAAGGAGACTTATGGATGGGCGTTATAGTACATAGTAAATAAGGTAATTAAGTTGTATTGTAATAGATCGATGTCGCCACGCATCGCACGTACACGGCGCAATGATTGTTAACATATGCTCATAGGTCCTGTTGCGAAAACTTCCATTTGTACATATGTGCAATCACAAAGTATAGCAACACATAGGGCAACCATCGATCCGATTTCAATCACGATCCCGCGTAATCAATTTCCATACTAAAATTCGATTTGTAATAGCTACGGCTGTTCCGCGCGCGGCGTTTCCGAATCGGTATTCCGGCAGCTTTCCTGCTCTGACGTACGACGGCGTCTCTGTCGTACGTGTTTGAAACCGATTTCGCGATCCGATTTGCCACTCTGCAGAGACAGAGCCCCTCTCGCTCGCGTATATGACGGCGTCACGCTCACGCGCGACGGGAGAATCGGATCAATGATTTTGGTCGATCAAGGAGACCGCGTACTGGAATAAGGCGCGGGAAATCTTTGATCGGCGAAGTATGAGTATGTACTAAACAATTATTACTGCCTATATGTTTGGTTGACGGAATAACATCCGTCAACTAGTCGTAAGTATGTGCCTGTGGCGACACCGAGCTGTATTAGATGTTAAGGTAGGAAAGATTGCGCGACAGGCACGCAGATAGATTCAATTTAAGTAACGTTCCCTCTAGATATCATTTAATATTAAACTTTCATATTGTAAATAAATTAATGACCCACCGATTTCATATTCCGAGACCAACGTCGAGGAGGTATTCAGGCCGTCGGAGTGCCTCAAAGATTGGCCCTCCAACGGTAGTTGGCCGAAGGATTGGTATGCGCTATCGTAGGCTTGGTGCCACGAATATACCAATTTAACCACTGGCATAGGAAGCCTTACCATCCAGGCTAACTCGGGAGTACCCTTGTTTTTGAGTGAGAGGCACCGTCACGCCGCTAGAGCCCACGGGGCCGGCCGCCTCTGTGACGGCCCTCCCTCAGCCATGAGGAATGTCACCACGCGGGGGGTGTGCTGTATCGATAGGCGATTCGACGACGAATCCGTTGATACCAGGCACTCCTTCGTACGTGCATTTTTCGCTTGGCTGGGCCGGAAACAAGGCGCTACTGCTTCTGAAGGTACGTACTCTCAGTACTAGGAGGTACCAAAAAACGTAAGTGACGCGAGGGCGGTTCCGCCCATCAGGAGGTACCGCCTAAGACCTATAATTTGGCGTAACCGGTTTTCGCATGGATGTTGCGGATAATCGGCCACGGCACGATTTCCGTCAATCTTCATAGTGAAACCGTTACAGATTTTCGCACCCCCTAAAACGTTGGACAAGGGGATGAAATCGGTCAGATCTGTATAAAAACCCGTGATTTTAGAATTCAGCATCAGTCTTCGCTCTCAATTACGACCCCGAACCTGCGACGGTCGGCGGCGTATTTTATTCTCCCTTCTCCATACAAGTTTGTCAAAACTTGAGAGGAGGTACTCACCGTGGTTCGGAATACCTACCGGTCGATACCTACCGGAAAATACCTACTGTCAATCGGACAGCTCAGGTCGCGAAGTGTCAGTCAGCGACTTAGTCGTTTTTTTGTGTAATTTTTTTATCTTTCATTATTGGACCCGGTCCTCAACCTTTCCCGCATAGTGACCCGCGCTCGTGCAATCTCGCTTGCAACCTATAATAAATAATTAGTTAAATAAATAAATTGTGTGGTTCTATAAATAACTTTATATAATAAATTAGTATTTGATTATAAACTTTAATAAATTGACTTTTTCCGTTGTTATTGTGATTATGGTTCAATAAATTAGAAACAATCTAGTAACCTGGTGTTTTTCAATAACTATAATAAGTGCCTACCTGTTCTCCAATCTTGAATGTACCTCCACTCCAGGCCCGGAGCTAGCCGAGGATTCGGAGGCCCACAGGGGGGAGGCCAGTGGGAAAGCCATGCATACTTATGGGGTGATAACAATACAAAAGATGCCAACCAGCTGCTAAAAATCAGGAACTGGCTAAAGACGTGCGGAGGACCGTTCCGGCTTGAGGAGGCCAGGGGTCGACATGAGCTGTAGCGCCATCGAAGAAGAAGTCAAATCTATTTAAATTCAAATTCCATCAAGTAACTACTTACCCTTAGTCGATATTATTAATATACTACTAAGTATATGATTTTTTTTTAAATTTTACAAGGGACAAAAGTTTCTTTTGGATTCTTGATTTGATCATTAACTATGAGCAGCCAGCCACATTTCAGAAAGGTTAAACACGACCGCACCGTGCACATCTTAAACTTCGCCTTGCGATCAAAAATAGATCAGTTTTACCGGCTGCCAGAATAAAATTATTTCAGACAAGTGTGTTGACTTATTTGTCATTTTCAGTCGCGGGTGACAAACTGACAAGGCAGATAAGACCAAATTACAATAATTCAGCAATATTTTGAAAACATCGAAAAATTTTGCTGGCGCTTACTGTACAACTTCATAAATATTGTTCAGCTGATTTCTCCGCGATCAAATTACACAATATAATTCTCATATTTCTAACGGTAGTCGGAATAGATCACTCAGTAACAACAATAGTATTATAGTATTTGTCAATAGAGTACAGTAGAACCCCGATATAACAGACTATGCGGATGATGGGGTGTCCGTTAAAGCCGAAATTCCGTTATATAAAACTAGGTTACAAGGTATAACAGTTTATGATTCAATGTTAAATTAATTCTTTTCCATTTGTCCATATTTTAAGAATAGGATTACAACGATATGTGTGATTGTAATTTACAATTTAAACTTATTGATATTTTAATAAATGCATCCATTCACTTCGAGTAAACAAATTAAACTGCTGTGCAGCTGTGTGAATTAGCGGCCAGCGTTGCAAACGTTAGTGCCTCGATTACGTTATGACTCGAATTCAATTGCGAGAGGTATGGCATGATAATAATGCGCAGAACACTGTTACAAGCGGTGACACTTATTCACTGCCTCAGTATATGGGGAACGCTATTTGACAACATGTCAGTTTTGACTTATGAATTATAAAATACGGAGAAACAGTTGAAGTTTATGTGCAAGGCTGCACTATTTTTGTAAAAAAATATTTTACCATAATATTTAATAGGTATAAGTACATATAAGTACATTTGTACACTTCAAATAGTGTAATTGTTTTAGTGCAATACTACACTTTATTAAATAAATTGATTTAATTTAAATACGGGAAAGAATTTAAGGTGGTTTTTTTATAATATTAGATAACATGTATATTTTTTTAGGATGTTTACATAATAATATTTATATAAATACATTACAATTATATCTAATTATTCTCTTATTGGTACCTATTCAAAAACTTTGACAGCCATTTTCTACCAACAGGTTTTTGTCAAATAGTGTCCCTTGTACTAAGGCAGCGAATATTTAAGGTGACGCATCAGTGAAACGCCAAATAATTTTCAACTGTAGGCGCGACGAAATTTTGGACTCGCTGCCATTCAGTGAGAGAATGTCGAGCCAGAAACACGTCACTTTGCTGCGTGATGGCGACGGGTCAATTAATTCTAAAATCGTGTAAAGATGACTAAAAATGTTACCCATTTACTTTAAAAAGAAAACATGTCAATGAATATATTATTATTGTTACTAATAGAACAATAAACCGAACATAAAATGGACGTATGTTGGATTTATATGACAAATAATATTTCGTTTGACAGGCGTCATTTGCACCCGCAATTCGCGCATCGCCTAGCAACGATCTTTTTAGACCGTGCCTCAACTAATGCATGGCCTCAACATAGGTTCTAGGAGCCGTTCTAAATTGTTGTTTTTACTTCTGTGGCCGAATAACAGCAAATGTCTTTGGGAGACATGTTTTAAATACCCCTTTTTCATGTTTATTTATTTCAGAACTGAAATATTCGTCCTCTTTGCCGCCGCCCTTTGGATGTAACCCACATAATAATATATTGTATTTGGTATTGACATAGAACAGACTGTAAGATAGTAATGGGAAAGCCAATCATTATGGATCAAGACTTATGCTCATTTTGTTTCACGACTTAATGTCAGCTAGGCAATAAACCGCAAGAAATACAAATCCCGCCTGAATATTCTTAAATATTACCAGTATTGAATACGCGTTTCATTTACGTTACAAATTTTGATGATACATAATGTAGGTAACTATTGAAAATAATATATTATTCATTTACACGTTTTTTCCCATATTTCTCCACACTTGAGAATTAAACTTTGTTACAGTCTCACACAGAAGGCAACTCACTTCTCGCTATTTTTGTTTTCCCCGATAATAAGTATATTTATTTATGCTGTGTGTATATATTCGAATAATTTTAGAAACATTTCTAATGGTACGTTTACATTTGACACTAATATCGTCATATTTATGTATGACACCATATTCACTTAAGTGTAAACAGTAAGTATATTTGTATCTGCCACTTATTTTGCGTGTGTCGACTCTCACCTACCACTTATTCAATCTACTTATATACGCAAATGTAAACACCGCGTATTCGACAAGTTCGAACTTGGAGCGATATATCACCGAAGTTGGACCACCGTCTACTTTTATGTCAAGTACCTGACACAATATTTGTAGTTTGACAGGTACCTAGTGAATTGCATATGTATATTTCTAAAACAACGGACAATCAATAATCATAGGTACACCATGAATGTATGCCCAACGTTTACGTTAATAAATGTACTGTAGCGATCTGTCAAAAATCATAGACAATGAGAAATAAATCGGATGTGCCGTGTTCTATGGATTTTGTTCGAAAATAAAATATCGCTTGTTCTCGGCACATACGATTAATTCTGATGCACTCTGTGAAGAAAAAATGCGCTTCAAATGGTATTACCTAATTCATTTTTGCCCACACCTGCACTCGTATTAGGTACGATAATATTATATTGAATATGCAAAGACGATCAAGTGCTAGATATCGCAATGTTACTGTTAATCGTTCTTCTACGCATTTCTGAATTGTGTGTCTTGTTTTTTGGCAAAAGGTCCAATCTTGCAAACTAAAGTTCACAAATTGAGTTGGATCTTCGATTTTAAACTCTGACATTAAACGGAAGGCACCTAGTTCTTCTCGTCGCTGAATCCATTCCCGCACCCATCTACACCATTTTTTCCTCCTTTTTGTTGCCAAAAGACTTAAAATAATAACACTCGCTGCTTTCTTTTTTAACATTCCCATATTGACAACTGACATAACGTTTTTGAGAAGTATACAAAATAAGTGTCCGAATAAATTACAATATCATATATAAACACCGCATATATTTATTCCAATGTTGCCATTGAATAAAGTGTCGAGACTTTATTTCAACGAGAAGTATACCAGAATTTTATGTCAGATCCATGCAGGTGTAAACAGTAAGTGAAATTTTATGTCAGACACATAAAATAAGTATAACGGTATAAGTGTCAGATGTAAACGTACCATAACAGTAAAAAAAAAATGATATCGACACAACCCGAAAAACATTCTCATGAATCATTTTGGGCTGTTACACATTTCTGAAAACAAAGGATACCTACCTAATCTCGGTAATCTGTTGTGAAAGCAGTCTTTTATTTTCAGCAATGTCAAAACAACTCCATGTCGAAACCTCTGACAATTATATCTTTATTAGGATTTTCCACTCATAAGAGTTGAACCAACATAATCTTTGAAACGTAATAATGATATTTAACGACATCAGCTGTGTCTCCAGTCTCCACAAATCAGCCGTTAATAATTATTGTAATGCTTTGAAATCATTACCCAAACGATGTTAATTTTCTTTATACTGTATTCGGTTCTGCAATAGGCAATTTTTCAATGAATTGAATCAATGAGATTTTATAATAATATGAAAACAATGATATGAATTAACTTTTTTACTATCTAAAACACACTGAATATTGTGATTCATCTACTGTTCAGTTTGTAATTTGTCGTGTTCATCCAAATCCATTTTCATAAATCAGTTTATCGAATAAAACGAAAATAATCGAGAACACGTCAGTTTTATTGCTGTCGTACCTTTTATTCTCGTGTTAAATAAAACACTTAAAGTTAACGCAACGCTGAACCTTTCTGTTTTTAGTGCCTCCTAATCATTTTTCCAGCAGATATTAGCAAAGCAATGAATTGTAATAATGTATTAAAAAAAAAAATAGAGATCGATCGACGGTGTTAATCGGTCACCAGACTGTAGCTCTGATTGTATGGTGTGTACTGAGCTATATTACACATAGGTATACGTATTCCTACTAACCCACTGTGTTGTACTCTGTACTCTACTCTTTGAAAATGTTCAAAATCAACGCTCTCGCGCCATCTCCCTCCTCCCCTCTACTCTGTTTTTCTATCTATACCCAGTCACTCATTCACCTGAGTCAGTGGCGCTGGAACTGTGGTGCATCAGGCTTATTTAGTAAATTTACATAAAACACGTGATTATTATTATGTTATTAACAATACAAAAAAATATGGCAAGCCTGCAGTGACAGTTATAGTACCACCAGAAGATATTTATAATAATGCTCGGTTCCATTTTCAGCGGCATTTATTTTAAGATCATGGGATGACCAGTTTGGTAGTAGTTATTGAATCCGAACTATTTGAACCATTGCTGATTTGCAGACCATGCTGTTGACAACACTACCTATGACTTTCCCAACACCCTTCGAAATGTAACAAATCAACCCCCCAGGAACCAGAACCTCCCAATGCATACCCAAGTTATAAATGGCTAGCACTAGCATTTTCACATTCTCCCTAGTTAATCACTCGTATTGTTAGTTCAGAAGATCTTAGACGAGAAAAGATCATGTCTCTCGCCGTGCAAAGCCTTGCTTACTGGCTGTTACGATTTCCTGGTGTTGGTTGTAATTATGGTTTTGTAATAACATACGTCTTATTCTCTATCTTCCCGCTCTTAGATGCAGTCTATAGACAAATCGAAACGCTATGTGTATTAAATTTGGAGTACATTACATCCAAATGATATAAAATGTCAATAATTACAAGAGTTTGAGCTTTCTCTCTGTCAACTGAGATACGAAGCTGCAATGGTAAAGTATATAAAACCAATCATCAAACAGGTAGTGCCCATATTGGATTACTAGTTGATAGAGCGGGCGTTTTGTATAAAAATATGAAGCCTTGTAACGCCAGTTTGAATCCGCGGCTAGTCAAAAAATGCACGTTGTTTTTTTGATTTAGTGCAAGAACCCAATGCGTTAGGTTAGATGGATGGCTGTTAATTATTCTTCGTTAAAAAAGACTGTTAATATAATTTACAATCCGATATGCGCCACCTAATAGCGACCATGGTAATTTTTTCTAATACATAATAGCTTAGATAGACAAATAATGAAATAACTTAATTGTGATATATGAAAAATAAGGCGAAGGTTGCGAGACTAGTCAATGAGTTCCCCAATTTTTTTTTTTCGATCATGTCCGATCCTGATAGGATCATATGGGCCTCCACAGAGTGGAGGTTTGTATTGACAGATTTTGTTTTTTACGAGAAATGGATGTCAGCCACTTGCTTAACCTATTAGGTCCATACCCTGACACACACAAATTGAAAAACAATATGTGTACTTGTCAGACCCAGGATTCGAACCTGGGACCCACGGCCCACATGAAGGTAATAGATATTTGCTATTAGATAATATGTGGGTTTGTTTTTTTTTTAATCTCATCTTAACGTCCTGAATTATGTTATGTCCACAATTTTTTTTTTAAATAAATAAATAAACTTTCTACTACCACAGTTATGTTTTTTTTTGACCAGTAGAATTTTATAATAATGACAATGTAAAATTGACTGCCTATTTAAAATCGACATTGTTAAAGTGAGATAATTAAACGGGCGCCAAATAAATTTGTAATGTATATTTTATTGTACCATATTGGGTTCCTGTAAACGAAAATGTTCGGAATCACTTTCGCTGTCGGCCGATGAGGTTGGATGTACCTTTACCGTGACGTTTCCCTCTGCCTCTTCCCGCCCCCCGCCGCTCTTTTACACCTTCGCGATGGCGCAAGCGCGCCGGCCTTGCAAGGCCGACCGTACTACACAATACTGCGCTGCCCGATACGCAGGGTCACCACAATTAGTGATATGATATCTATCTCGGGTGGGATAACACCGACGTCATTTTGATTTACTGACGGATTTTCTATATGTTTTTCAATAACATGGGAGGTCGGTAGCCATGGAAACTCAGCGTAGAAATCATTATGAAAATCTATTTAGTGAAAGCAGTCAACAAATTTTCCATGTTGAAAAATGTTCGACGAAATTGACTGCAGAAGATATGTTTAATTTCTATGACAGTATTTACCGTTTCTTTAATATTCAGTAACGAATGAAAAATATTCACAGATGTATGTAACTCAATTAGTTATTCAAATTGTTCACAATTATAAAGGATATACCTATTCCAGTCCATGGTCAACACATAATTATTATTGTTTTTTTCTGTATCTGAATGGTGGCTGACATTTTTTTTCAATGTCCCAGTGATTGGCTAATAGTTTTTTTTAATAAGTTTGAATTTATACATTTAAATTTGTCACGCAAATTCGCAAGTATTCAATATTAGTTATATTAGAGGACGCTCGGACTCGAGGTTCTTTGTGTTTCTTGTGTTTTATGGCCTGATCATCATAAAGTGATAAACCGTATTTGGCTTCAAAACCTTGTTCCATGTCGACTGGCTTACACATTATCTTATAAATCTGTGGATTGGACCGATTAAAAAAATACACTTACTACATTAAAATTTATTTTGAATAAATTCTTGAGGATGAAATACTATTACATTAGTATTATGTATATGCGTGTATCTTCTTTCCCCCACCGAAGAAAGTTTTAGGTAATTATCTAAAGAATGTTGGTAGTTGTGTTTTAATAAATTCTTTGGGCTGTCATAAATATTCATTTCGCATATTTATTAAAATTTAATTAATTAAAATTTGTCTTATTTTTCGGGTTAGTTAAGATCAAAATCTAACACCAGCTCGAATATCAGGCTGTCCTGCGAGGCTCTTCTAACATATCACGTACCAAAAAGAGCTACTTCTGATAAAAATATCACATTATCACTTTACGTATTCTGGCGGTTAATTATTACAATAAGTTAACCGTCTGAACTGTCAAAAAGTGCTATCTTTTAACAGTCCGTCTCTTGGCTGTGTTAACTTTTAGAGCGAGGTAGAGTACGTTAATTTTACATATTGAGTTGCAAGATACGGCTGTTTTGAAAAATAATTACGTCACGGCCACTGCATTTATAGTTTCCCGCGAGCTGTTAAATATCGAGTGGCTAGTAGTAACATAATAATTGTTTTGCTGCATGCTGCAATCGAAATGGCATGACTAATGAAATTGTAGGCTATGTTGATATATTTGACGTATCAATACAACAAATTTGGGTTCGGACGTATCCGCCAGCACGAGCATACCCGAATTTGACCGACATGTCTACCAACCTAAATTTTCACCGTATTACGAATTTACTAATAGCCGTCGATAGCCGCCTTGTATATGGAATGCCTTCCGTGTTATTTTGGACCAATAAACATAACAGAAACGTGCTAAAGTGCTAACTGTTAAGAATAGCTGCGCAGATACTTTACTTTTTGCAATCTGTGTGCGCCTTCTTATTTCCACTTCGCATCCGCTCTTTCCACTGATGGTCGATCCAATCCACATATTTTGTGTTTATTAGCAATATTAATAATTGTTATGCAACATGGTCACCCTAACGCCGTGACTTTTTTATGCTTTTCGTCCGTCCGTCCGTTGGTAGGCCGGTCCATTGTTTGTGAATGTCTATACGATTTATTCTCTCTGCAAAATCACATTACATAATCCAATCTTTCTGGATACACAATTTGCAATCTCGTTTATTTTCCTTTGCGAAAAGGCCTTTTTATTTAGCCTCGCACCGAATATGCGGCCTGCGTGTATTGGTATGACGTAAAATAAATAACGCTCATCTAGGAAAATACCGCGAAACGAGGCTCTATCATTTCGTATGAAAATGTATCGCAGAAAATAAATTAATTACCCTGTGAATTTTTCGTGACGCTTCTCAATATGTGCGGACGTACCTATCTTGCCACGATAGAAGTGAAACTAATGAGGCAGCTATTAGGTACATTTTCTATGGACTATTCTGATATCCTATGTCAGGTATGGCCAACAGGTAAATCTCTCAACATTGCATTTATTATGTTCAACGTTTACCTACATATTAATATTTTTCTTAAATTGAACGTTTTGAATTTACAGCTGTCACGAAATAAAAACACTCCAAAAGTATCTTTAATGCTTATAGATAATGATGATCTTCAGTAAAAACACCTTTAGTATTTTCCAAATAAATATGGATAACTAACCATTAACAAAAATATTGCTATTTTAATTTTACCTTTAAAATATCGCTAACATTATAGATTTTGTTAGGTTTAAAAAACATAACGTTGCGTACTTTACATAGAATATATAATATACCTACTTCTCTTTTAAAACTAAAATATTGCATGAACATTTTTCAGAAATATCATTGATGATATTATGTTTGCTCACGTAAATACTCACTATTCGGTAAGTATCTATTTGAATCTCAAAACTGGTGAAAAACCTTAAAAAACAAAAGTTGTTAATTATTATTGAAATAATTGCGAAACGATGATTTCAAAACACTTACAATGACACATACCTACTGGTGAAAAATATTTTCAATGTGATGTTTGCTCATTTATATGCCTGCACCGCGGTAATTTTAAAATACAAAATAACTCCGTATAAATGCAATCTTTTCGCTAATATATTTCTATATAAAAAATCAATCACATCAACTACAAGTTAGCTATCCATTTCATATATCAAGAATAATATTTATGGCATAAAATCATTGTTATTAATAAAAACGACATTAGTTGTTGTCTATTTACCTTACGTTAACGTGCACTATGTCTGAAGGTGCTGAATGACTAAACTCGGGAGTCGGGACGCTAAACCTGATTCAAATGTTATAAATAGATTCAAATTCCAAGCAGTAAAAGCAGTCGAATAGTAAAAAGGTAGATCAATTAGAAATATAATAAGTAGTTATAATATAAATCACCACTATACTTATTATTCCGTAGTAGGTACTTGGTTATTAAGAATTTAAATAGTTAAATTCTAGTATCTAGTTTAAGAAAATATATTTTAAAGATTCACGTTTTCATAATCTTCGAGTCGTTGCCACTGGTCTCTGTGCAAGTCTTTGCAGTAATGTATTATTATGTGCATATCCAGCCATTTCTCGTTCTATTATATGAGCACACTTTCACGCGCGCCTATAACAACTCTTACTGTATTTTTATTATTATGGTATTGATGCTAATTACAAATAATTACGTAAGTGCGTTCGTAATGTCCGCAAAAGTGAATGGAGTGCATTCGTGAACGGCATATTATTTGTTATTATTGTCATTTTTTTTAGTAATCTGGATCATCATACCATTGTATCATAGGTATGTGGCCTAGTTCACAAGACAAATGCTCATTATTTTTTTTATGTATCCTTCATTATTTAATTTCCCCCTAGCGTAGTAGATTGTTCAATATCATCTAAAAGTATAGAAATAATATTGGTTAATTATTATACAGAAATACATTGGGAAATTATGTATTGGTATCTACCTAATTGAATCACAACATTCGTTTTACATTTACAAAATATGAATGTTATCAAAATACGATCAGAAACGAATTTAAATGATATCAATAGTTACTTTCTAGTTAGGATATAATATAATATGTTTTCTTTCACGTACCTACGCACTTTCTAGAACAGTGGTTCTTAACCTTGTTCTAAGTACTGACCCCCACTAGTTTCATATGCGCATTCTTCGAACCCTTCTTAATTGGAAAAATAAAATATGATTTTTTTCAAATTCAAAACATAGGTATATATTTTACTGGTGCACAAAATGAACCGTGCATCAACATCACTGTGTTCAAAGAACAAAACCATTAAAACATGATTTTCACACAAAAACAAAAACATAATAATGAATATTTACTGCCAACCAGTGTGACTTCTGCTGTTGCCTTTCAGAAATGCGCGGCTTCACCTTGGCAAGTGCCACTCTCATGTCATTTCCGCAACAAAGTCTGTTCATTTTCTTTGTTTTTATGTCCAGCATCCTCGAAAAGGATTGATCGCAAAGATATGTTGTAACAAACGGTATGAAAATCTCCAGAGCTTTCTTAGCAATATCAGGGTACGTTTCCATTTGTTGACACCAAAACGTTGAGAGCGTTGTTGTTCTGAAGAGTTGCTGTGAACCTGGCTCTGCTGAATTTCAATGATTTCATCGAGGTATTCATCTTTGGCATCTGTTGTCTCAACACTAAACGTGAACGGCTGTTCATATGAGTCGGGTGTGTGTCTTGACCTCCGCCGAACCCCTGAGACTGACTCACCGAACCTCTGGGGTTCGATCGAACCAGGTTAAGAACCACTGTTCTAGAATATTCCGTAGATTTTTTCATTTTTTATATAAGTATAAAGATAATTATCAATATTCATAATAGTGTGCAATTATTATTGAACTGAATTACATTCTACAAAAATAAAAAAAAATATATTTTTAAAGCCTCAGAATCGTTAGTGAATATTAATCATATAAAAACCTTGGTCCATAGACTTCGAAAACGCATTTTTCTTATTTCGCGTGAGTGGTCTTGAGCAATTAAGCTACCGATTCAAGTGGTCTTTTTTTTCAAAATGGGTGATTTAAATTTCATCATGGTATATTATTATATTTCGTTTTTAAGAATTATAAGTGTTTTCAATAAAATGAATGTAACATTCTCCTAATTCTCATTGTTTTATATATTGAATTAAAAAATTCTTCTTTAATGACAGATAATAAAGGTAAATATTCTTATCAAACAGCCATTATAAATTATAACAGTGATATAATGTCGTAACCGATTAATGTAGCAATTATCTTCAGTCTAATAATTTTGAACGAATGATATGTTTTTAGTTATCCGCCATCAAGTAACATGGACATTGTTCCAAGAAATTTTCTATCATGATTTATATTTTATACTACGGCATATTCCAAAAGACCACTCGTGTCCTAGTATACTGTGCATGATCAGGATTTTTTTTTATTTTGTTTAGTTAAATATTCATTTATGCACGATCCCAGTGCATGCACATCAAATTTACATAAAAAATCATCATCAAGTAAACGATTTTTCTTTCATCCCCATTTGCTGTACCGGAGAGGCGGCTTTTATGTGTTGATTCATGAATGTTCGTGTGTGCGTATGTGTGTGTGCTTGATTGAACCCCAGGGTGCATTTATTTTTTACTGGCGCCGCGACTTTTTATGCGCGTGCACAATTATTGTTTAGTCAACTCTGCTTAAACGGTGTTATCTTTTTATTATGGTGATTCGTGAAATTGGCGCGATTCAGGTACTTTCAGGATTTCAATGATTTAATAAATAAAGCTCAATTGCACCTTCTAAGTTTTGCGAACAATTGACCGCCGCGGACAATACACTCACAAGCTTCGCGACATTCAGCCTGAGAAAATTAGGTATGGCCTACAGACGTTCTGATTTGGTAAGTCGGGAGTAGCCTCGGGAGTCTGATAAATAAATTGTAAATCCATGAAAAAAACCGTCAAAAGTAGGTAAGCACCTTCATATAATATAATACAATGTATACATAAGATAAATGTCTCAAAGACAAAAGTGATGAGGAACTGTTTTTCGGACCCTGCGATTATCTGTATTTCTGGCACCCAACTCGAGCAAGTCAGCAGCTACGTCTATCTCGGACAGCAGGTGTTCATAGACGGAAGCATACACGATGAAATTGCTCGAAGAACAAAGCTGGGATGGAGTGCTTTCGGGCGTCTGAATATTATCTTCAAGAGTGACCTACCATGTGTGCTACCCGTGCTCACGTATGGCTGCGAGACGTGGACCCTCAACACGAGAGATGTCCAAAGGCTAAGAGTCACACAGCGAGGCATGGAGAGGTGCATGTTGGGCATCACGCGAAAGGACCGTAAGAGGAACGAATGGGTTAGGAAGCAGACAAGAGTACGCGATGTAATAGACGTTGCCAAACAGCTGAAATGGAGATGGGCGGGGCACATTGCTCGCCGAAAGGACGGCCGCTGGACAAATGCCGTCATCCAGTGGTACCCATGGGGTACGAAACGGCCACAGGGTCGCCCTAAAAGCCGCTGGATTGACGAACTGGTAAAGTTCGGCGGAAATACGTGGCAGCGAACGACACAGGACCGAGAGAGTTGGAGAAAGCTTGTGGAGGCCTTCATCCAGCAGTGGATTGACCCCGGCTGATGATGATACATATATTGCGCATTCCCGCGGTGAAATACACACAGTTTATGGGTATGTTAAACATGTTGATTAAACATATTGATAAAATACAAGTAAGCAATAGGTATATTATGATAGTTTTCAGTAATTTTCTACGTTTGTTGGGTTCCCAAATAAGTATTACCCAAGGCCCCCTTCAAGTGTAAATTCAGCCATGTCGGTCGTGCTAATTAGGTAAAATCAAACGTAATTTCAGATCGAGTTCAGGGGCTTCGTCTAATATAAATCACATATTATGTGATGTAGGGTGATATCAGGCTCCCGCATCATCCCACGTAATGTTAGTACATTTGTATCGTCGTTGTGGGTAACTACACGTACCTACCTGTTACATATATATATATATATATATTTTTTTTTTAATTACTTTACAATATCTAACGTCGCTGTTAGGCGTTTCCATTTTATTTAATGACATATAAGCATGATGGAGGCGTGTTCTGTTTGGAAGCAAGAATCAACTGAAAACATCATGCCACCAGTAGGCAACACCTGTCAGGCCGACCAAATCAGAGCGTCTGTTAGTGTCTCATGTCTCCTTCAGAATTTTAGATAATTAGATTAAAGTAAATGAGTTGTGTACATCAGTGAATTGTTCACTATATCAATTCGTGAATAACGCAGACACCATAGATTAAACGAAGATGTAGACAATCCTAGTGTTAAAAGGTAAGAAAATTAAGTTTATTTTTCGTCTACAGTAAATTAATTAATTTCCGCTTTTTGGTCATCGTATGAATACTGATTTTTCAATGACTTTTTCTATTTTGTTCGTTCAGGTTGGAGAATAATAATGATAGGGTGTGATAGATCATTGCCAGTTTTCATACTGGATAGTAGATAACACACCATACATAAAGTTGCACATGACTGCCCTATAAGATAGGTAATTATTATATTAAACTAAAATTATAGTGTTAATTTAGTGATTATACATTGCAAGTTTACACGGTAGCTATCTTAAACTATTATCTATTCAACAGTGGCGAAGGGTGGAGGTAGGCTGTTAAGATTCGCTATAAATAGTGCACACTAAACTTTTTTAGTCATATGTATTTGTTTTTATTGAACTAAGACTACAATTTACAGATGGTGTTAGTTAGTTTTTAAAAATCAACTAAACCCTGCCTAAACGAAACCATAATAGTTTTAGTCTAATTTGGGCAATACGACAAAATTGTGCACACTTTTTCATTCATAGTTATTTGTTTTTGTTGGATTAAAAATACATATTGCACATATTCTTGGTTATTTTTTTTAAATTCATTAAGCCTTGCCTAAACCAAACTATAATATATATAAAATATTATTCTATTTATAAAATATTCAAAGTTATGTATGATTTAATTGCATAATTTTAGATATTTTATAGATATACATGTATTTTTTGACTATTATCTATTATGGCTTGGTTTCTCAGGGTTTAATTGAATTTTAAAAACTAACCAACATTATCTGTAAATTGTAGTCTTATTTCAACGAAAACAAATATCTATGTCTGAAAAAGTTTAATGTGCACTGTTTATGGCGGATCTTAACAGCCTACCTCCACCCTTCGCCACTGCTATTCAAGATTAATCAATATTTTACTGTTACGTCATTTGATAATAATTATTTATTCAAACGAAACATTAAAATATGTAAACGATGCTGTTATTTTTATGTTAACCAACTATTTAATAGTCCTGAATTACAAAACCGGTTTGTTTCTATTTCAATTTGGTAGTAATCGTATGACATTTCAAAGGTAATAGTTAATAGTATGTTTAAATTTATATATGTATTAATTAATTTAATTCTACTACTTAGAAAAATTTTAATTTAGGACTCACAGTTAATGTGGAAAACCCCAAAAATAATAACATGATTGTTCATTGTATTCACATGGCCTGACGTAACATTTGATGGTTTCAGGACGGATAGCAGCGCTTTTGAGATGTTTAGCTATTTCGGCTATCCGAGGTTTCTTTATTGACGTAGAAGAATTATAATATTGTAGCAGTCAAAAAGAAATGTCGTTTTAATCGCTACTTTCCAATACATTGACTTTTCCAATACAGGTCAGTTATCATGTATTGCTGGGAAACCTAGTCCTCGTGGAAGGAGTACTGATAGCGAAGCATGCTGCGTGGTATGCAGATAGTCGATCAAATGGCTGGGCCATGTGTATAGATACTGACATGCTGTGAGCCGGAGGGCAAACAAAGAGCTGCTCGACCATGTACAATATGTAGTGATGGTCGAATTTGATTTGAATATCATGAATATCTTGTTAGTTCAACACCGGAGTGGCTTGCGACAAATTTGGATGGAGGCGGATGCGAGAGAAGGCAAAAACCAAAGATTTTCCTATCAAAACAAACATTTATTGCATAATATATTAAAGTACTTACCTACTATTTTTGCCCATGTGATGCTAATCCACAAAATGATTTTTTTTCGAGGACTGCGTAATCGTCATGAGCCCAACACATTGAATCGTTACATAGGATCAATATCACACACCCTAGCCGCGGGATCGAACCCATGGAAATTCAATTTACATTTAAATCTATAAGAATACTTTACATTTCCATATTGGCACAGTACAACCGGGGGTCGCTAGAACCGATCGATATGAATGTAAGATAATATATTATGATATAAATTTGAGTACATGCTTAAATAGTAAATACCTATATCTACCTCAATTGCATCGCTCGGAAATAAACCAAAATAAGAATTATAGTAAACGAAGCACATATGTACCTATATACCTCAGGAGCATTTGAATAAATGAATATATGTAGTCTCGTTGACTGGGCAATAGTGAACAGTGAAATATTTATCATTGGATTCGATTATTTTTTTTTACTGTCGTTTGAAACACAAAGACGAAACGATTTTATTTATTTATATTTTTAGGTCTAGTGGGTTGTACACATATTGACAAAGCTCATTGATCGCGGGTCTGAGGGGGAAAGAAATAATATAAAGACATGAGGATATACGGTGCGCGTGAGTGCAATATGTAGTATAAATGTTAATAAAGAATTTATACAGCAGTTACGTGACGAAAGCTCACTGCAAAATGGGTATGTTAAGTTTGTAGTATCTAAGTAAAAAAGGGTGAGGTATATTGGCAAAAAGTGCTGGTTTGGCCTAACAAAACGAATGCATTAATTGTAAAATGACAATGATATTTACCGTAATGCAACACAAACATAGACCTTTCCAAACCAATCCATCCCGCACGTTTGATGTAAAGCATCATTTTTATGCCTGGAAATGTCTCCGGAGCAGTAACCCGACTGAGATCGTCATGCTATAACACGCACGTAGAAATAACAAATATAAATCCTAAGTTATAATACTACCGAACGATCTAATTGGGGGTATCATGGGCCAGTCGTGTCAGATTATCGACCCCTTGGACATTGACGTACTGGGAGGTTGAGTAGCAGTAGCGAAGGGTGGAGGTGAGTTGTTAAGATCCGACATAAATAGTGCACATTAAACTTTGTGAGTCATACGTATCTGTTTTTATTGAACTAAGACTAAATTGCAGATAGAGCTGAAACCAAGCCGTAATTGATAATAATAAAAATATTTTTTATAAATAGAAGATTATTTTTTATCTATACCTAATGGTTTGGTTTTTAGGGAGGGCTTAATTGGATTTTAAAAACCAACCAACAAAATTATTTGCAATTTGTATCATTAAGTTCAATAAGACAAATAAGTATGACTGACAAAGTTTAATGTGAACTATTTATGTTGGATCTAAACAGCCTACCTCCACCCCTCGCCACTGTTGCGTAGTTAATAAAATCTCTTTAGACCTACATACGTTTCCGCTATCCTTTACTTTTCTCTACATCATAAATTGCCTAAGTACCTATACCTGAAAGGAATTTTTTTCGTAAGATTTATTTGATACAAGACAACAGTATTTGGCGACTTGAGCATAATTGGGAGCTTTACAGCATCTTTCAAAGGAAAACTCATCTATGGTGGTTGGGTAGTTTCATACTCAGGGTGTCAGGACAACCAACTGGCAGATAATATTAATGGATAGAGAAGACTATAAACCACCCAGATAATCGTCCCAATGGTAATGAATGACGATAACAAGTTGAATTGGTATCCATTAATAACATACATTATGTTGTACATAATTTTTATTGATGGGATATGTTGAAATCTTCATTCATTATAATGTCAATATAATCATCACTAATCGGGTCGTTTGCTTTTAACTATTAACTCGCCCATTGAACGCCGCGTCTCCATGCAAATTGTCACCCGTTAATCCTCCTTGAGCCGAAACTATTATCATCATTAGTTTGAACATCGGAAACTTTGTTCAATAATCTTGAAAGTTCGCCGCCCCGTCACATCACTTCGCCTCTTTTAATTGCCTTTCGATTTTGATCCAATATAAATGCCCGGAGTCGCGCGCCAGAGGACACCGAGGGGGGTGGAGATCTGGCACGCGAGCTACCCTTCGCGACGCCTGGACAGTTTCACTCCGAAACGGGATATATACTCAATATTCTGCCATTAAAATGTTAAATTTGACCGTTAGATACCTATTACGATTATTTATGTGGTGTTTGTATAAAACTAAAATGAGCTTTGAAATTCTATTTTATGTGAAATACATTTTTTCTCTTTACTTTTAAAAGTAAAAATGAGCATAAATCAGTCATATAGTATCAAAAGCAGAACTCTCCCATATATTTCGGATGTCGAATTAATGATACCACATTATTATTCTGATCATAATGTACGAGTAGCAATAAAAATGTTGTATCAAAATCATATATTTGTGGTATAAAAACGTGAAAGAAAATGGGTCTTGGTATCAAAATTACAACTGTTCACGTCTTTGGAAACAAAAGTAGGACTGTTCTTGACAATCATGCTTTCGACCAATCACAGTGTGTGTGTTGAATTTCTCACTTTTAAAAGAAGAAAAATATTTCATAGTATTATAAAACTCAAAAATCCAACAAAACGCTTTTCGTCAGTTTCTCGAAACGATGAATAATGTATTGTTCTACATATTATGATTATACGACTCAAATTGAGTCATGTTATTACGACCATATTTATTCTTTTTAATAAAAAGTTGGCAATAAAGTTTTATATGGGTACGGATGAGTTGAATTAAGTTTAATTTATGTAGAGTTGTATCTAATAAGATCACGCCACAGTCGTCTATTTTTTTTAATGCTATCCTGTGAACCTCACGTTTTCAACTTCGTAGCCTGACATCAGAGTTTTATTCCTCTTTATGGATTACAACCCACGTTGAAGTAGTGGCAGAAGCCGATGGACGCGGGCTCGAACCCCACGTATAGTGATATTTGATATTAACTAACTGTTTTATCAAATCGAGATCAAAGTGTATCTCATGTCGGCATGTTTCTTTTAAAGTAAGCTCATTGAGTCATCGTTTTATGAATCATGATACCTACGTTTATGGACTTGAATTACAACTATGTATTCGCAATCCACTAATTGGATGTTTCACAATAATTATGGATCAAGTCCAATTTTCATAAAATTCGATTTTCGATTCAGTGGCTAGATAAAACAGATTTCTATATTGTGTGTTAATATCACAATCGTAGCTCTACAATTTTCCGCATAAATAGCGATACTAGTGTTGATAAGACATCAAATTGAATGTGAATCATGTCCATTTTGACAGTTCCTTCAGCAGTATAAATATGTATCTGCTGACATTATTTTGATAATATTAATAAAGCCTGAATATACTTTATGTTTCGACTATTTATTTAAATTGATCCATGTACTATCAAAATATGGTAAGTATATACCTATATACAGTGAAAACATTCCTGAATTTTACAAAAGGAGTTTTAACTTTAGGTCCAAATATCTCAGGATTGATTTTGATGGACTTGATCCATAATTATTCTGAGCCGCCCAATTATAAATCAAATTTCCATCTTGGTATCAAATAAATAGATACGACTTTCTGAGTGTACATGTTGATAAAATACATATTGCGTCAGGATGAAAAGGTGACTGATTTCGATAAAGTATGACGTAAAAACTACAATGGATTCAAAAGTTATCTCGTTGTAAACGTGTTCAAATATAATGTAAGTAGCAAACACTAATAACATACATCACCAAAGTCTCTTGCAAAATATATGAGCGCATATCAAAAGTGACGTCTGGGGACGAATCGGCGCCGCCGCGAAAATCGACGTCGCTGTTGAGATTCGGAAAAGACGCGCCGCGACGCGTGGAAGTTTAGCGTCGGGCCTGAGTGGAAGGGGGCGGGCGAGTTTGGCGCGGGGGCAGGGGGCTTTATCGACCGCCCTGTCTCGGAGCGGCTGGGACGTTGCACACTTATATTATACATTATGCGAGTGTACTCGGTTTAGTTCACAAAGTCTATCGCTGAATGATGATGAGGGCATCTTTGAGACAACGTGCGAGGGCAAAAGCGTGGAATGGCAATTGTTGGGTGTGGTTGTGGAGCTATTAGACAGTGCTGAATGTGGTGGTTATTAGTTCCTGTCTATGTATTATTATAAAACATGGATCGTAAAAAAACAACTATATGTAAATGAATGTTTGGCATGTTACAATAATACTGAATAACTGGTACATCAACACAGTATGTCTCATCGCATTAATAGACACGTGGCTTCCCAAGTCCCAGAAAGAAAAGACACATGTGGCCATTATATACTTTTTAAATTATATGTGTGAGTGGTATTCGTTTTTTATTATAAAAGCCCTAATCGATATAGGCGCATTGCTTGTAGTTTTTTTTGTACTATTCTACATCAGCGCTGTCCAACTTCTTTTAAGACGCGGGCCATTTTTTCTTTAGCAAACATTTCGGGGCCAAAGAGGATAGGTGAATGAAAAGTCAGTTAATGTCAATTCAAAAGTTATTGTTTTATACAAAAAAAAATCAAAAATAACACAACTAGAAATAATAAAAATAATAATATTATTAAGTTATTTCATTTTTTAGATATTTAGGATCAACAGAGCTAATATCGATATTGAATGGATCACTGAATAAATTAATACTCGGCTTAAGGTCATCAAATTGAGAAAATCTTGTATTAAAAGCAGTATATTTCTTTGTTTTGAAAAAGTATTTCTAATATTTAGTATTAAAATAAAAGGTTTTCATATTTTAATGTATGATGGGTAATTCTGAACACAATTTTATATTTTCTTTCACCGGACAGTTCATGTCAAATATTAATTCTGACAAAGTTTTGCTCCGTAATGTTTGATTAAAATTAAATTATTAAGATAAAATTTACTATACCTACAGCTCGTGGGCCGCAAAAAAAATTTGCCGGGCTGTCAGTTGGACAGCACTGTTCTACACGATTATTTATGTCGCACATTAGAAAAGTATAGCATTTTTATAATATGATTATCTACGTTTTTATAATGACGATATATTATATATTTTTAAATATATTGTTTTGATAGTCCAATGTTACCTCTCGAATAAAAAAATGCATAATATACGTAAATTTCAAAGCATCACACGCTATAACGGAAGCAACATAATCTCATATACAGAACGTAAAAACATAATATGGATTTTTTTAAACTTTCACGTAAAATTACTGAAAATTTTCGAATTGTAATTGTTTTGATTGTGCTCTCGCTCCCTCAATTAACAGAAATAATTCAAGTACAACGTAACTATTGTGACGTCAATAATAATTCACTCGTGCCTAATCGTTTAATGCGTGAACATAAATATTTTTTGAAATAACAGAAACAATCATGTTATTTTATTTCGAGGCTTACTGGGAGTGGTCAAAAGAACCTTACACTCTAAAATAATTGCAATTACTAGTTTTCCCCATTTAAATTATTAAAAAATAATATTACTATCGGGTGAGGGTTATCGATTTTTTTAAATAATTTAAAGGCTTACTCATAATTTATATTTCATGTTTAAATTATCGGTAAAACGAGGATACAACTACCTACCTAAAAAGATATCATCAGAAAGAATTTTTAAAGTATTTTGTTGTGAGAACATGGTAATTCTTATAATTATTGTCGTTCTTGTTATGGTTACTGTTACAGGGTGGCCCAATTGGCAGCATGGCTGTGGTGGTTGTCCTGTTAAACCTATACAAAGTAGTACAACATGACATATTTGTGTAGAGTTGTTGGTTCGAGCCCATCCGGGGGTGTTTTTTTTAGTAGGCCCTGATGATCTTTCGTTCGACAGCCGAATTCAATCTACCGGCGACTTTGGTGATGCGAGCGTAAACACGTTTATATTAAAAACTGATTTATTAAATCCGTAAATCGATTAACTTGATTTGTACCTAAATCGAGTCGTAAAACCCGCTCTGGAAATTTTGCAAAACCTGATTTAGACATTTTTAAAACCGCCTTTTTATAAATTACATGACATTTCTTTGCGAATTTGGGTGTTTATCATCATCGCTTTATGTCGGTAAATATAAAAAAATTAAATTATATTATATTGACTTGTGTAGAAAATATCTTCAGAGCAGGTTTTGTTACTCGGTAATTAAATTATCTGTCAGATCAAATTTACAATTTTGAGTCTGTTCATTACGGAAACCTGAATTTCTTAGGACACGTAGCCGTAATTACATTATTATTAATGACTATGTTTTAATTGCATGGTATTTTCGGAGATAGTGCAGATTGTCTCTTGAGGATTTTTTACATTGGCTAAGTACTAATCATACTTGCACTAATACAGACATGTGTCAACAGGCCGAATACTAATAAACATTATTAAAAACGTAATTGCGATTGAATAGAAACCCATCCTATTTATTAATCGTTAGATCGTACCCCAACCACAAATCCACTCACACTCGTAACTTGTCGCAACGCCCAACTCTTGCCCAACTAGGGTTTACTGACAAATAAGAATACGAGCAGGAGTATGCGTCCTTGTTTTTTTTTTATTTGTATTTGCCATGTTGATACTAATACACTTCAATTTTACACTGGTCACCTAGTGTAAATTCTACTCAGCGTTTTAAGTGCGACTACTAATGATTAGTATCAAGCGTGGCCCCCACATCCTGAAGCGGACCTATCGCTAAGGTTAGGGGCAGTGTAATTTTTGACAGTAGTGTTCCTCAAATGGATTCTGCCGAACCTCAGAGTTAAGGT
Source organism: Rhyacophila brunnea (assembly GCF_057557595.1). Taxonomy (NCBI): domain Eukaryota; kingdom Metazoa; phylum Arthropoda; class Insecta; order Trichoptera; family Rhyacophilidae; genus Rhyacophila; species Rhyacophila brunnea. The sequence goes on along the minus strand of NW_028232796.1, from coordinate 17,027,084 downwards.
GATTATGTGTATTATCAGCAATTTTTAAATAAATACAGTTGATTTATTGAGTTTTTGGCGCTCATCATAATATTATGAAGCACCTCCGTGACCTCCGTTTATAGTAGCCAAGTAACATGCAAACCTACGCCATATTGGGTAAATAGCCATTTTGTAAGTCAGGAAATACACTTAAAATAACTATAAAATAAAATTCTACACATGAATAATCATTAATTAATTACATCAATCATCATGTCACATAAAATTGCATCGCACAGCCATATATTTTCAAATTAAATATTCTCTGAGGTAAATAGTACCGCAGGCGACTTTTTTTACTGTACGAGCAAATTTTTGATTTGTGTTTTTCCCACACACAACTGATCGACCCGCCACGCCGAGCTCCCTTAAGCCCGGGCCCCGTGGCTAGAGCCCTGTCAGCCCCCCCGCCCCTTGGGGTGATGGTACCAAAACCATGTAAATAAGCCCTTACGTACAAAAGTACTATTGAAATTGACACTGCAATCGTATTGAAAATCAGTCTTCCATTATTATAATTCTATGTAGAAACATAAGTGGACATACTGTACCAATATATAATATTATCTACTGTTTTTAAATATTATGATTTATTTTCATATTATTGCGTGCATCCCGTTTGGCGTGTACGTACAAGGAATACAATCGTTTCCACCGTGTACGGGAAAAGCCTTGCGGTGCGCTTACGTCTAAAGCACCTTCTGGCTAATGGGGAAATTGCTTTTGGCACCACGAGATGCCAGCCATCCCGCCGCACTCCGAGCCACCCCCCCTCCATTTAGCAGCCCATCCGATGGAATGACGTCCCGCAAATGGAAAATTACGATAACCTCCGATGCGACGCTATCTCCTGAATCTGTTATTCGACCTACAATGCCTTCCTCCCCATTCGCGTATGATTATGGTTGTCGACTGCATTGCTAGTTAGTAGTCATGAAAAAATGGGGAGGTTTACCTAATTTATGCATTCATTGATAGTGTTAGCTATGTAATCATAATATGATTATATTATTATATATATGTTATCAGACTAAGCCAAAGGGGCGTGAATGACAATTTTATAGTTTTACCTACTTATATAACAATCATGTTATTACATAATATCGAAGTTGCTAAACCGAAACGGCGTGTGGTGACAATTGGACACTTTATTTGAATTAGCAATATTTTTTATTATATTAACTATTGTAGCGGCGTGACTTCGAAAAGAGACCCATGATGGCGCTGCCCATTGACTGGACGCCGTAAGCGCTATGTAGACGGATGAGGATTTAACTCTTTAACTCCGTAATTTTTATCTGTCACAATCCTACAGCCAGTCAGCTTAGTCTGATTAGCTCTGATCCTTTTGATCATACTGGTCCTCTATTTTGAAACTAACTACCTTACGCTATCGAGATTCGTTTATGGTGATAAGTGTGGTTTCTATTTGCCAAATGTGATACTTACCTGAACTGAACTAATCGTTTGGCAAGTTAATCTGGTTATTTGGTGGAACGAGTCATCTTAACTTGTTAATCTGTTTTCGTGTATCGTTTGAAGTATTCTCCGTTATTATTGATTAAATCTCTGTGAACTGTGAAGTGTTTATATGTTTATGAATAAAAAAAACATACGATACTTACTATTTTTATTGTGATATATTTTTTATTACTTATCTTACTTATCAAACTATCTTATTATAATAAAATAACATATTGGTCGTTATATTATAAATTATTTATAACTATAAGTAACTCAGCGTATGAAAACATTCGTCGTTTCATATAAATTGCCGCGTGTGACGTTTATGTAGGAGACGTAGCTGTTTGACAATGCGGTTATCTCGCAAATACAGTGGCATTTTCGAGAATTTTAATTTTATTTTAAAGGCACTTTAAAAAAAATAATGAACTTACTGGAATTTAATATTGCTACAATGGAGAGCCTGAAGTTTATTTAAAATTTGATAAGTTTGACCGCCAATAAATTTTAATGACTTAACAAAATGTTAATATTATGTTTTTCAATATCGTGTTCAATTGAAACTTTTTTTTAAATTCTCTCAGGAAAGATGATTTTGCCATTTTGAAATAATTAATATTATTTATTTAGAAAAGAATTTTCCATGGCTCTGTATTATTTCGTGTAATTATTATTATAAAGTTTATTTAAGTATATAACTATTCTTCTCTGACACCGGAACCCAGTAATGCTTCTTGGATTCCTCTAGCATCCACCTCCAAGAATCTCTGTTATTGCTGCCTCCGTATTAGGGTTTACAATTTCGAAATATTGGAAATATTAAATATTTATGTAAATGTTTGATTCCCGAGATTTTGCGACTAGTTTTTATATGAGTATTTGGTCGTCGAATATAATAAATACCTTTACTGCAGTGGTTTCCAAACTTTATTTTACTACGCCTCCCTTTTAAAAAAATATAATCTTCGCGCCTCCCCCCCTTTATTTCATTAAATAATAGACACCTTTTTTAAATAAATAGTCAAAAATGTACTAATACAAAAATGAAAAAAAACAAGGTTTTACTAGGTAGATACTTATATTATATTCATTTTTAAATTGATTTGTTTTTCATGCGATAAATGTGCTTGTTTTAATAACAAGCACAATCAATTTCAATAGTGTAGTCAATCCAAATTCATCATCGTTCATTGACAAATGGATTCTATCATGGGTTCCCATAGCCTGAAGCGGGCCCCCAGGCCAGGATCTTTGGTGGGCCCACCTACCTATCGCTGAGGTTAATGGCAGCGTGGTGCTCTAAAGTAGTGTTTCCTATGTTATACACGCGAGTTATCATTTAAGTATATCAATCATCATATACGCATCACGTCAAATTGCAACGCACAACCACATATTTAAAATATTTAATAGCCCTGAAAAAAATCAACGCCGCAGGCGACTTTTTTTTACTATTTATAAAATAATGTGAAACGTGCATTAGCAAACTAACCAAGAACTCAGTAAATAGATTTTTATTCGCAGAAATCATTTAAAAGTGGAAACATGGCGAACTTTTTTTTTTTGTAACTTTGATTTCCAAAGCTCCAATTTTTATGAATGCCTTCACTTTGTCTTTTTAAATCAGTGAATGCATTAGTGGTCCTTGCATTGATTTATTCACTCATTTTTTTTAATTTCAACCAAATAACAAAAACTAAATCTAAACAAATTTGCCTCAAATTTCAACATTATGATTTGACCCTTTTATTTTATTTTATTCACGAGATAGCCAGCGCGCTTCACAATAGTATTTAAGTGAGGTAGGTATTATAAAATTAGTCCCCATATTTTGAGACAGGTTTGCAAACAACCTTTTATAGGACTGTTTTTTATGTAGTTTGTAACTAGCGGCCGTTTTATAAATTATGCATTTGCAAACTTCAAACCTGTGGCTACATTAATTGTGTTGAACTTTTCGCGCTTCAACACTCCGCGCCTCCCCAATTTGGAAATCGCTGCTTTACTGTATAATTTAGTAGACGCCGAGATTTTAGCTAAAATATGACTTTAATATGTTTTTAATGTATTATTTATTTCATATTTGCATAGCTATCAGAATCATAATAATAGCGAATATTTTTGAAGAAAAATTATTAGACTTTTCCCCTGCATAATCACACCATGACTGATTGACTTTACTGCGTTATCTGAGGTGTAGGTATATGATGTTTCAATTTCTATCAAGATATGGCTAATTGCTATCATGAATACGTCATAATAATATACCTACTAGTATATAATAAATAATATATTATTGTAATATTATATAATTTATACCATCGATAGCGCAAATATGTTGTCGTTAATATCATAACAAGGGTTAATGCGGGTGGGTTTATATTATATCGATTGTTTTAAAGCTTAAATTCTTGTTATTATAATAATACTCCATGCATTTATTCCCTAAGTGATAGTGAAATTAGTCACGTGATTTGAAAATTCTCGCTATTTTCCAGGTTTAAAGCTCTCAGAGTGCCTTTACAGTGTTTTTACAGTCCATAACATTTGAAGTAAGAGTTTTTCTCATTACGCCCGCTTTCAGCGTCATCAATATTGGCTTCGAAAGTATTAAAAAGGGTAAAAACCTTCAGAGCTTTTCATCCCTTGTCGACGCTTTCGAAGCACAGCGAGCTTATTTTATACAATACTTGACGTAGAATGAGCTTTTATTTTTTGCCTATCTATTTATACATATTTCAAAATTTATTTTTGTAACATTTATTAATTTCAGATTGTTACATTTACATTATCGATGTATCAGATGTAAGTGCAAGTTCAAGTGCAATAATAAACGTTTGCATTAATACTATCGACCGAAGGTACTCGATGGAATTTGAACTTAAATTCAAATGGATTTAAGTTTTATACTAAGTTTTCCATTTCAGTAGTTTTTTGCGACCCGGGTTTCGCCTTTCGGCATCTTCAGGCACTATGTGCACTCACCAACAGGTAAATACACAATGTCAACTTATATAATAAATTAATACAATATAGTAAGTAAAAACTTTATCATTCTGCATGATCAGCTTACCTTTCCCAATAGCCTACTACTAATACAATCGAATTATCGGTGATTGAATACGTAAGGAGCTAAGTAAGCTTCATATATAAATGAATAATATATCGTGCTATGCATTGTTCTGAACGTCTCTATTTTCCATGCATTTCTTCGATTCAATCCGCTATCGCTTGCGCTTCCTGAGTTTTCCTCTAACTCTATAATAATATATTCCATTATGCGCGACATGCCATCGATGTTCCATTTACCGCCCCACTTCAATTGCTTCCGACTTTTCGTTTTCATTCATGATATTATTATAATAATGAATTCATAATCATAACTCTATATTGTTTGATAAACTGCACTCATAGTTAGTAAATAGGTTCGTAGAAGTAGTTTAGTTTTCGTTTACAAATAGTGTATCTTAGAATATATTAATATTTAATTCATAAATTAATTAATATAAACATTATTATAAAAACAGTACGCAAATAATTTATTACAATAACAATACAAATATTAGATGTAAATTATATTGTAATATAATATGTAATTCAGAAATATAGCTAAAACTGCATTCGAAAAGTAAACTATGGTTAGTCCATATTGATAACTTTACAGGAGAGTCAATTTAGGCTTTGTCCAGACGTCGCGTGTCTCACCGCGCTTCACGCCCGAGTACATACCTACAAATTTATCTTAAGAATAGATGGGGGTGCCACAGTCGAAAACTACCCAATCAAGACTCGCAACTGGACAGAATCTGACATTCGAATGACGTTTGCAAAATGGCGTCCATATGGTAGTTCGTAGTTCCATTTTTGACCGTTCTTTAGATAAGTTTGTAGAACTGTACCAGAAATGTGCTGCGTCCATATAACTCGTTTCATTTTCCAGTACATTCCAACACGTATGTATTACCTTACCTAAATTTAAAATAAATGGCTTTTCAATGTTTACTCTAAGGACAGTTGAATATTATTTATCTTTGGTATTAGGTAAATACGTTAGACTGATATTGATCGTGTTATAAAGCACAAAAATGAAATTTTAACATGAGAATATCTCAATTTTACCATTTTTTTAGTTTACCTCTCGCATGCCTACAGATAATATAAGATCAGTCTTACAATTTTATGAAAGGAGTACCTAATGCAGTAAAATAAGGTGCCAGAAAGTGTTAGAAAGTGAATGACTCCTTTGAATTAGATTAATTAGAGAATGCATTCAAAATTTAGGTTTATAAACATAGTTTTGTCGGTTTAGGTCAGTGATGAGGAACTCGTGGGGTGCCTTTTATTATATATTTTTCAATTAAATTAATTTATTTTAAGACTGAGGACATTTACGTTCACCATATTATGGTATTTAGATTTTTTTAAATAAGACTGCTAAGTGAATACAGTGAGTAAGATAAATAGAGATGTACTTACAAAAGAAACTGTGAGAAAATTAAACTGACCCTATTTAAAAATAAGTGTAGGTATATATTATAACGACGTCTGTCGCATTTCTGTCTCGTACGTGGAATATATCGATACGAGAACCAGTCTTAATTTAGGTAATATGGTAATTATAGTTGTCCTCGAACACAGGTTGCAACACTGTTCATAGTTAAAACACACGATAGCAATCCGTCTAAGCAGCTTATTGTTTCTCGCTTAGATGTACGACATTGAGCCAGTGTACCATATCAACCTAATGGGGTGACTGATGACAGGATTACGGCGAGGCGATGTCGGTAAATTAGTAGTGGTTGGTGTAGGACCGCTAGAAGGGGAAGCACGATTATAACACTACGAGCATTAGAACTCATTTCAAATACTACCTAACTGACTAATCGTTTCAATAGTTTACTGTTTATTATCTTTTTTACATGTAACATACAACTATGTATGTTTTTGTTGAGAATAATGGATCGTTTAGAGGATGTTAAATTATCAACATAGTTTTATATATATGATTAACTTTATTATTATCAACTTCATTAATAATAATATACAGAGTAATAGATTACATTTTGTTATGCGACCGTTACAATAGACCTTCGAGTACACACTGTTGTCACGCCGGACACCCAAGTGAACATAGAACTGTAATTAGTATTAATTAGTATTTAGCATTGGCGGACAGCCAGTGCCATAGTTAAACGTATTAATAATATTCTTAAATTATTACTTATAATATTTAGTTATGTTATTATATTAGACGGCTATATATCAACAGTTTTATCCAAGATTAGATATTATACAAGATTTAAGAATGTAAGATTTATCATACCGAAAATACGTCATTTTGGAAATCACCTAAACGCATACCCGGTAGAAAAGTCCTAGAAAAAAATTGGACCAAGAGAGAACTAAGCGCAAGCTAAGCGAACTAAAACCAAGAGATTTTTGAAATTTTTCCGTCATTTGCAGGCTTTTTTGGGCGAATAGTAGTAATAAATAATTCACCTTATCATATATATGTATTGAGGCGGTTTTATTGTTAGAATAAGTTAACCGTCCATACCAGTGATGGCAAACATATGGCACGTGAGATGATTTAGCATGGCACGCGAATGTTTTATTTTGAAGAAGAAAAAAATATGTATAATAATATAAAAAATATTTTTTTTTTAATAATTTAGTTGCTTGGACCCCGCTAGCAACCAATATTGGTATCGAAATAACTTTTCATACAAAACAGATTTAACTCAAAATGAATTCTATTCTACTTAAAGATGACTAAAAGTATTAAAAAATGCATTGGCATCGTGTTCTGGTATATTCTAAAAGTTTAAAATGTTTAGCTAGTCGGGAAGTTAGTTAAAAATCAATTGCAAGATTTGTACCGGACAAATAAGAATACGACCTAAGAAAAACGTTGTAACAAAATGGAAAACCAGTAAAAATAATGATGTAATGTATTAAAGTGCCCACGATCTCTTTGAACATTCTGAAAACCAGGAAAAAATATGCAAAGAACAAAAGATATGGTTTTGGCGAGAAACACGATGAAAAATAGAATCTCAAGAACTTAATGTTTTAACTTTTTTAATACAATTCTTTTGACTACTGACGTCAATCGCTTTTCAATTTAAAGTACAGTATATATTGTATCGATTTGTGTTTTTCCATTACAGTAGAAGTAGTGCCCACAGAAGATGACGACGGTAGCGAGTAGTTGCGTTTAATGGAAAAGGGGACGCGGCTTGAATAGTTTGTATCTCGGATATGGGTCACACGCATTTCCGCTGGTCGCAATGGCTATCCGCTATTATATGCCCCCCTTCCCGCCCACCTACTGCAGTGTTCGAATGTAAAATTTCTTCTATCGACCCGCTGATAATAGCTTTTTTATGCGTTTTTAATATCGACACAGGAAGCTTCAATTACTATGTAGGGACTTGGGGTTATTTTTTTTTGTAAATGCATTTAAATGAGTTCAATGAAATCGTAACTATGATTGAAAATTGAACTGCATATGGAATTAGTAGATAGACACATTAATAAATATGTCGGCATTAAAACGTACATACACAGTTTTTAACTTTTTTTTACGTAATACATATTGATATAGGTACTTTATCTGTTCCCTGGTACAAGTTGGTAGTATGTGATCTTTATATAATATTACTAAACATAACACATCGTTCTATCAAAAATTAACAGTGTAATAATAATATTAAATTAAACAAACTTATTCGATGATCAATGTACGTTTACTATTTATCATTTCCGTTCCATTTCTCAGTTTATTGTGAAAAAATATTATAAAAATTCAATTCAAAAACTTTGCCACAGAATGATTAACTATTATATCTTTAAATCCATTAGAATTTAATCAAGTACCTTCGGTCGATAGTATTATTATTATTTCTTTACTTTTAAAACTAAGTACCTAATCGTAAATGTAAACTTGGGTCGATATATAAATCAGCGCCGTGCATTGAATTTTGGCTTTAGATATGCTTTTGAAAAAATACATGCTTACAATACAAATTAAAAATAAATCCACTATTCGTTATTTTCTCTACATAGTTTGTTGTAACATACACAATTTAGTCTTAGCATGTGGGCGATGTAGTGATGAGGTAATATTGTAGTGCATGGTTTCCCAAACTATGGGTCGCGAGCAAATATTGAGTGGGCCCTCGCCACTGTATACATGAATTATAAAAAATAATACTTTTATTATTGAAAACCAAGTGCAGCCTAAGATGAACGTACTGTCTGAAATTTCCAGTCATTTATCACTGTTAATAAATAACTTTGACGACTATTTTGGGGAAGAGATGAAAAAGTTTGATTCGTTGCATTGGATCTGTAACCCATTTCAAGACGACTTACCAACTAGTGTGTCAACAAAGGCAAGTGAAGAACTCGTTGATTTATCAGAAGATACTTCACTGAAAAATAGTTTCAATCGTAAACAGTTAACGAAATTCTGGCTCTCAGTTGCTGATAATTATCCTTGCCTGTTCGATGAAGTTATGAAAGTCCTCCTCCTCTTTACTACCTCATATCTATGTGAGGTCGTATTTTCGGCTATGGTTAACATTAAAACTAAATGCCGAAATAAATTGGATATATCAAACTCACTGCGATTAAAAGTAACTAAAGTTGAAGTTGATGCTAAAACTGTAATAAAGAAAAATAAGAAACAAATACATCCTTTCCCATTGAAATAACTTTGTAAAAAAACCTTGCAGGTGTAGGTATTTAAGTAATATTTTTTTATTATTTAAGTTGTTTCTTATTTCAACAGTTTTTCATTCATATTGGTAACACTTATAAAAAATATTTTTTTTATTTCAATTAGAACAAATAAGACAGCATTAAATAGTTCCACGACTCGCCACTAGGGAAGACAGCTAATAGGTGGGTCCCAAGATTGGAAATTTTTGTTAGATGGGTCGGAGCCCAGTCAACTTTGGGAACCACTGTTGTAGTGTATAGCGAAGTGGTCTCTACGATATTCTAAAAATATTAATTTACTATTACTACTATAACCATTAAAGGAGGTGTAATTAAGTAAAAGTTTCCATTCAATTGCACAATATAATATTATATGGTACTTCATCGATTATTTCCGGGGACGCGTCGTCATGTTTTTCTTTTATTCTGTGATTAACTTGGTGTTTGTACACTAATAAGTAGAGTTGGGTATTTCCCGAGAAAATCTCAATCTTGAGATTCGGGATTTCCCGAAATGATGAAATTTTGAATTCTCGAGATTCGGGATTCGGGATTTCCAGAAAAGAATTCTCGAGATATCGGGAAATTAAAAAAAAACCTGTAAAAATCCTAAAATCAGTATAAAAACAGACATATTCTAAAAGAATAAGATTTTTTTATTTATGTATGAAGAACAACGAAGAAGAAGAAAGAAACAAAAATAATTCAAAACATTACTTATTAAAATAGTATTTCAAAAAACACAGACTGTCAATCGCTGCGTCTGACAATCGCGTACGCTTTTGAGACACAAAACTCCCTGCCAACGAACACTCTTAACTCTACCTTATATAGTAAATCAATACAACAAAGTAGGTAAAAACTCCATTACCTACCTATCTAGTCAGAGGTCACAAAAAATATAATAAACAAATTATAAATAGTTGAAGTGTCAGATATAAGGTAGACTGTAGAGTTAAGAGTGTTCGTTGTCAGTGTGTGTTTACCTTTGGTGAGTGTACACGACGCCTGAAAATGCCGAAAGACGAAACCCGGGTCGCAAAAAACGACTTAAATGGAATAGTACAGAGCTTGAATACATTAGAATTTAAATTCCATCAAGCACCTTCGTCGATAGTTTTAATATTATGAAAATTATTAAGTTACATAATATCATTCATCACACTTTATTATGACTGCAATATATAGTTGCGTACAGTAGAATACAATATTTACTCTCTATAAAAATCGGATCGTCCGGTTACAGGTGGCAATTACCTACCCGCCTAATCTGCCTGTCACGCGATCCGAAATCGTGACTTAGGTCTCCCATCAATCCGTGACCGGTGTAGATTAATCCACGAAACTTGTAGGAACAATATTTATATCATTGCGTTTATTTCCAATTTGGATCAATTTCTCATCTCCTATGAGTGGTGACTTGGCAAACCGTTTGGCCGATCTGCCGAAGGCAAGTTAAAATAATTGTAGCTATATGAAAAAATTAAATGTTTTGATGGATACAATAAGATTACATTTTTAGTTTTTTATCCAATGCTCTGAATAATTCACAATATTTAATAATGCAACAATCTTTTTTGAACATTTAAAAAATTTAAGCAATCATCTTTTGCTATTAAAATGAAGGTATTAACAATACGAACGTCGATTCGTAGACGGCATCAGAATCTTTGCCAATTTTAGTTATAATAAACCAATGACATTATTAATGTCATTAATGTCATTGTAATAAACTATTTTTTTTATTCAACGAATAAGACACAAGATTTCAGAAGGTAACATTATATACACTAAATATACATAATTTCATAATAATAATCCAGCAGATACAGGTTTAAGTCCCGTCGGGCGTCGTATTTTTTTCTACAAAAACGTTTTTATAGTCTGTAGGTATGAGATGTTTTCAAATTATGTATAGTATCCAGAATGTTAGATTCTGTAATCTTGTGTCTTATCCGTAGAATAAAAAAAATAGTTTATTAAAATTATTAGCAAGTATAAGTACATACGTTATACAAATTAAATAATGGAGTCATCCGTGACGTCGGTTAATTTATATATAATTAATTGATACCTACCTTAATTTAATCTACCAAAACCGATAGCCAACCTTGTAACGCAATTCGATAAGCGTTTCATGTAACAACTACTACATAGTTAAAATCGTCGTAATTATCTAAAGCAAACATACTGGTGCGAATCGTATAGAAGTCGTCTTTTTTTTCTACAAAAACGATTTTTTTCTAGTGTGTATATGCATGAGATGTTTTCAAATGATGTATAATGAATTTTAGTTATGACGTACTTACATCGTGGAATTAGAAATAACGCGTCAGATGTATACTTATTGTTTTTAGGACATTCATGCATGGACAGTATTCGAGCCGATAGCTTGATTGGTAAAGCGTCCAGCGATAGATATGAGTTAAATCTCATTACGTTCAAAAAAATCTAGTATGTTTCTAAAGTAGTTTCAAATAATGTGTATAAATTATTGAAAACTTGTATGTCAGTTAAATATCTTACATCCTCGCTTTAGGCAAAATCCTACCCACCACACACCCAACATCCTCTGCAAGCTGTACTACGGAAGCACTTTCCATGTGGTCGCTCATATATTTAAATCTGCGCTGACCACTGGGAATTTTGGTTCGGGATACCTTATTCACTCACTGCCTTTCATACGTATTATATGGTTTAACGTTTCACCTAACGACTAGGGGCTAAAACACACAATCGCGCCGTGCTGATGCAGATACTAGGTCGGTTTGGTTGTTCCTGACGTGCATTGCATTCTATATGATAGTAAGACCGGCCTAGTATCTGAATCAACGCGGCGCGAACTCGGCCACCTGCACCACGGTGGTCTTAGCCCTAACAAGGAGTACTTGAAATTTTTTTCGTTTTCGTGTCCCTCACTATTGAGGATCATGACTCCTTTCAAATGTACTAGTTATGTTTTTTAATTTCTATGGCACCTAATTAGCTCACTCATCGTGAAATGGCGCACTAGAGTTTGTCGACTTAAATACTAATCCAGACCTATTACTTATACCGAAGATATTATGTGAATTCCGTTTGACGTATCACTGTTTAGCTCCGCGTTGTTGGTGGTCATGGATTACAATTTAAAGTCCGGATTGGTGTACTTATCCGTGCAATTAGTGGGCTTATATTATTTCGTCAACTTCGTACCAATCGTGTATTAATATTACTTTCATTCTAAGTGAAACGCTGTGTGAACGAGTAATATTAAAAACATTATACATATTTTTTGTAAATTTATTCAGAAATTCGTTAATGGTTCCTAAACATAATTATTAGTTACATACATTAAATGTTTCTTTCTTTGTAGCGTTTAAAGAATTGTTGAGTTTTAAACTTTTAAGGGGGGACATGCTCGTCGAAGGTCAAAATTGAGTTTTTATTGTATTTTCAAACCATGATCCTGGACACTCCTTAAACGTTGTAGATAATCTATTTATATAATTTTGAAGCCTTATTATCCTTTATAGTTATTTTAAATATTTGATGACTGCATAAAGTATTTTTGTTACATAAAATAGTATTCTTTTAAACCTCTCGCTCTAATGTTTTAGAATATAGTCATATTTCGGTACATAACTGTGCAGTGGTGTTAAGATTTTTTACGTTTATTAATTTTTAAACGCATTTATGAAACCATTAGTATAATTTATTATGAGATATTTTTTGTAAAATATTCACGATAAAAAATTGTATTGATATAATCTCTGTGATCCCAAATTTGACAAGAATTAGGCATTCTATTATTCAAAAAATCGGCAAGATTAACACATTTGAAGATGATTCTAAAGATACTTATTATAAGCTATGTCTTTGACCATTCAAGTGTGATAAACATCTTATGAATAATGATTGCTTTATAATAATTATTGACCTAAGAATAAGGTAGTGTTTTTTTGAAATACGCCATTTTTTTTGTTATTCCCCAGTAGTTAAGCTACAACATACGGCCGTAGCCATAAATTGACAAACTATAATTGAAGTAGGGAGTAAAATGATATTGACGCGCGTGTTTGAACATGTACCGTTTAAAAAAAATTAAAAAAAATTCAAGTAAGTTGTCATGTTATTTTATAACATAACACACTAAGTCAAGGAAGTCTTTACGAGGGCAACACTACGCAAAAGTACGACCGGATCGCGCCTGCGCACGGGATAGTTTGTACGGAGTTCGTGACACTATTTCCGGCGCTATAGGAGATAGCGGGCTTTTTACACGAAGGCGAAGCGGGAGTCGATCTCTCAGTCTTGATCGTTCGAAGGAAGCAGACGTCTTGGCCAGTTCCGAGCCTCGGACCCTGGGCACAGGGCTTTCGATTTCCTGACGTTTTGGAGACGAGGACGATGGCCATCTGAAGGACGTCCCCCCCACGCCAGGAGATCGGAGGAACTCCACGGTCCCCACACGTTTGAAGACGCACTCCTCGATTCCGTCCTGGAAGGAATCGAGGGCAGCGAAAAGGCTGGAGAGCCTTTTGTATAATTGGTATTTATTGTTCATTTATGTTACGGTCCACCGAAGTAGTCTTTGTTTCGAATTAGCTTTTGGGTTTTTGTTCTTATTTATTTAAATATTGTATCGCATTAGGTGCTCGTGATTCACTTAAGTAATTATACATTTTTATACACTGTAGCCCGCAAGTTATCTTATTTATTAATATACAATTGTTGAAATTTCTCTACTTGCTTTTCATTTAATTATCCTTCACTATTGTCTCTATGCATCATCATAGAGTGGCGCTCAATCCGAGATATTTATATTTATTCCATATTCATTATGCCTTTTATTAATCTAGGAACCTACACGAATGAGTATAGTAACCGGACGGGTAACTGAGGTCTTAGAGGTAATTGTCAAACCATCCACGACCCTGCCTCCTATTTCCCCTAGTCTCATGCTTATCCCTATCCTACATTCCTATCCTACCCATATCCCTATCCTATATCCCGTTCCATATCCCCATCTATCCCTATTCCTTACCCCCATTAAATAATAATATGACAAAGTACATGTTCAAACACGCGCGTTAACATAATTTTACTCCCTACTTTAATTATAGTTTGTCAATTTATGGCTACGGCCGTATGTTGTAGCTTAACCACTAGGGACTGACAAAAGAAATGGCGTATTTCAAAAAAACACTACCTTATTCTTAGGTCAATAATTATTATAAAGCAATCATTATTCATAAGATGTTTATCACACTTGAATTTTGAATAATAAAATGCCTAATTCTTATAAAATTTGGCATCACAGAGATTATCAATATAATTTTTTATCGTGAATATTTTACAAAAATTATCTCGTAATAAATTATAATAATGGTTTCATAAATGCGTTTAAAAATTAATAAACGTAAAAAATCTTAACACCACTGCACAGTTATGTACCGAAATATGACTATATTCTAAAACATTAGAGCGAGAGGTTTAAAAGAATACTATTTTATGTAACAAAAATACTTTATGCAGTCATCAAATGTTTAAAATAACTATAAAGGATAATAAGGCTTTAAAATTATATAAATAGATTATCTACAACGTTTAAGGAGTGTCCAGGATCATGGTTTGAAAATACAATAAAAACTCAATTTTGACTTACGACGAGCACGTGGGCCGTTAATGATATTCACATATTTTGAAATGTCTTTATGAACGTTTATATTATTTATGAAATTACTAATAAATAATACCTACACCTAATCCCAGTGGCGAAGGGTGGAAGTAGGCTGTGGAGATCCAACATAAATAGAGCACACGGCATTTTGTCAGTCATACTTATTTGTTTTCATTGAACTAAGAATACAAATTGCAGACGGTCTTTAAAATTGAATTTAACCCTGCCTAAACCAAACTGTAATGGATAAAAAATATTCTTTAATGCCACCATTTTAGATATTTTATAGATATAAGAACATTTTTATCTAATATATTTACTTAGGCATCGTCTAATTAAATTTACCATTTGCAATTTGTATTCTTAATTCAATGAATACAAATAAGTACATCTGACAAAATTTAGTGTGCACTATTTATGTCGGATCTAAACAGGTTACCTCCACCCTTTGTCTCTGCCTAGTCCTTAATTTACCTTAACACACTTTAGCAAACATAAGGTCACCCCACTTATCTCGGTCCTGCGCCTCTTGCCATGCAGCCTATAATTTGATCTTATAGAGGTGGGTGTTCATTGATTTCAGATTTCAACAAATTTTTACCTAAGATCTACTTTGGAGAAGAAAAAGTCTCTGCGATCTACTTCTGAAATTAAGGATGTATAAATAATAGATGATATAATTGTGAACCAAAATAGAATCTTATTCAGAAAATCAAATAAAGCGGTACGTAGAAAAGTTTTATTTACAAAGCTGTAGTTATTTTGAACTTCCGGATGCTACAGAGCTTGAATTACTTCCTTATCCTACATTGTAAGGTGTCTACAATTTTTGTATAATTGGTGGTGTAATTACTCGAACCATTTCTCAAACATGATTCCAAATGTTCGTCCGTTAAAGTTGTTCTGTACTTAAATTTTATAATTTTCATTTGCGAAAACGCTGATTCGCACAAGTATGTCAAACCAAAACAGGCGTACAAATTGTCAGCACATTTTAATAGATTTGAATACTTATCTGCTTACAAATTTAATTATGAATAAATAAGTTAAATATTTTTGGCGATCGACCTTATTGACACTTTTAAATGTTTAATTGGATTAAACTGAAGCTTGAAAATCTGAAAAACCACGAAATAAGTAGGTAGCGAAACGGGCCATAAGTACAAAGACTCGAAAATAAATGAACGTTTCTTTTAGTCCTTCTATTTCAAATCATCCAACGCTAACTGCCGCGGAGACAGGCAGTTTTTGTTTTCTTTATTTTTTTTGCTTTATTTGCAAGAAAGGCGAGTAGGGTATACTTATAGCCATATAGATATTTCAGAAGTTTTCGCAGATAAACTTAGGCGAGGTATTTCGTTATTGAAAACGCTGGGCTTTTCCTTGAAAACGAACCCGAGTTATATTAAATGTTTCCCAGTTCCATACAGATTTATGTTTTTTTTTGTACTTATTATTCTCTTCACTGACAGTTGTTGGTAGTCAAGTTGGGTAGCCAGTAGTTACTCAAATGCCATAGTAGAATTAACGGTCTTGGAAAAAACTATCGCCAAAGTGTGTAAATGTTTAGAATTAACAATTATTTGTTTATATCATAGAAATTTAGGTGAACATATACTATGGCTCTTTCAATGATTATAAATGTGTAGTTCAATGGACATTATAATCATAAGAAAGTATCATTAATCAATTATGCAAAATAATTATACTGCAATGTCGTTTTTTGTACTTAAAATTCGCACTTGGATAAAACACTACAATTTATCGCACTAATTACATTAATTCCACACCATCCCAATTCATTATTCGTTCTTCCTAATCAAGGAAGGGGCTTCGTATAAACTGGTCGTGTTCCTAATACATATTATCTCCGAAAGTAAATATTACGTACAATGTATTTTAACCAACAATCTTTCAATTTTCGTGGAATCAAGACATTGTGATTATATCAATACTAAAAAAATTCAATTAACTATCAAGTATTAAAGTACATAATTCGACTGTATAAAACATGCTGCCGATCACAAATACTGCCTTCATATACCTACTACTGGACATATTATCATCCAGGGGCGAAGGGTAACCGTTGAAGGTAGGTAGATTATGGTAGTTAACTGGCCTAGGACAGCCATGTTTATGGAACTTGAATTTAATTTATTTCATCTTCAGTATTTTACTAAACAAAAAATATTATATTTTACCTATTTATAATTCTACAAAAACACAACTGGCACTAAAAATGTACATATTTAATAAAGTAATGACCAATCGTGAATCTCACTCGGGCTAAAAAATCTATTGTCAAGATAGGTGGGCATTTTGACCGCGAGACCATTTGATCGCTATTAGCATCGGAGGGCCCGTCAGGCCTAAATACTTACAGCCGCGGACCACGTCATAGCCATGACACTGATTTTGACATTGTGCGTGTGTGTATTTTTTACAATACATGTGTTATCGTATGTACCTATGTGTTGTGTGCGTGAAATCTTCGAAATTATTTGCAGCCTTTTTTTGACTGTATTGTGTCATAGCTATGTTTTACTGCCATGTATGTGACCAGACGCAATATATGTTAATTTGTAGAATGTAAAATAATGAAGTTATTATTTAAATACAATAATACGCGTTTAAAAATCATTTAAGGTAGGCGTTAAGTTTAAATAATCGCCTAGTATGTAGTCATCTACACTGCTATCATTTCCACCAAAAAGAATCCCAAAATAATTCAATAATAATTGCGGTAAAACAATATAGTTGTTTATGTTAACTGATAAAAAGAAATTGTTAAAATTCTACGTTAAATAATAAATACTGAACTAAAACGTGTATTTTAATTTTGTTTAGCATTTATTAAATCAGCTGTCATAATCGACGGTGCAGAATGTTTTTGATATGTAATT
The DNA here is from genome assembly GCF_057557595.1 of Rhyacophila brunnea. NCBI lineage: Eukaryota > Metazoa > Arthropoda > Insecta > Trichoptera > Rhyacophilidae > Rhyacophila > Rhyacophila brunnea. The sequence goes on along the minus strand of NW_028232796.1, from coordinate 17,009,309 downwards.
AATAGTGTAGTGTATTGGTGGCAAAGGCTAATCGAGCCGGGATCGTATTTATTAATTAATACGTATAAATTGTTACGGGGTTATGTGATTATTAAAACAGAATTATCAGATTAAACATTGTTATTTAAATGAAAGCACTCTGTACCTACTATGATTCAGTTACTTTGGTACATAAAATTATTATCATCGATGATGTTGTTTTAAACATTATATTTTGGATGAAAATAACTGTGGACAACCTAGATATTGCTTTTAATCTTTATATTAACAATTTTACTTACATACATCTTACTTGTTACAAAATGTGTAATTATTACTTTTCATTTTACACTAATTTGCCAAAGAGAAATACTATATTATCATGTTATCTTGTTATCCATTTAATTGTATTACAATCAAAACCGGGTTTGTCCACTTAAAAGGGCATTGTCAACGAACACCAAAAATACTTATCAGGTACATACTAAATAATAATATATATATAATTAAATATTTGCTAAATATAAATATTTATCTGTACCTATTTATATATTTGTTTTTGTTCTTAGAATCCCACTCAGATTTCTTTAGATACCTATGACATAAATCAACCACGCATTAGTTTTAAATATAGATATATCTTTAATTAGACTTCTATGCAATACATAATATATTATTTTTTCTTGTCGATAATCGCTATATCCATTTTCTTTAACTCTACAAAGAGATCTCGAAAAGCGACGCTGACGCGCCATCCGCGGGGGAAGAAAAGCTCCATTATAAAAGTGCATTGTTACTTCGGACATTTCTTTCATTTTCTCCTGCACACGCCATTTCCTTTGAGCGCGGGGCTGTGTGGAGTGAACATCCAATTTGCCATCATCTACATCTCGTCTTTTCATCTTTACCCCCTCCCCACAACCGCTTCAAACTTATACTCTCGTGGCGCTCGTACTGACGTCGTTTACCTTTCTCGCAATTTTAGAGATAGAAATGGCCAGTAATTTTATATATTATTATCTACTGTTGTGGTTTTGTGAGGCGCAATCGATCGTCATACGAACATGATAATATAGTTCTTATAGACAGCGTTGTTCTGAGATTACTATGATAATGCACGTAATTTATACTTACGGTGACATTTGTCTTTTGTTAAACTATTTATAATTTAAAGTATAACACATCAGTTTCCGAGCAGGTGCTTTCATAGGGTTAGGATTCACGGAAGAGAACAAAACCTATTAAACATGTTATTATAATTCTTTACGAAGTAATTCCACATATTTTGCAAATACATAATTGAATCATTTTATATTGTTGTGTTAGTATGCTCTACTTGCTGTGAACGTCTTAAATTAATAATTTGTAATGTTCACTGTAACATGTAAAAAAAAATTTTTTGAATTTAAAATTTGAATTTGAATTTTACTTTTGTAAAACACAGTCCGCATTTAAATAATTTTCTCTAGTTGTTTAAATATTACCTACATGGAGTTAAATCTTCTTGTTATGAATGAACCAGGGAATACATATAGAATGGGAATTGGTCGCCTTCTGGGTGAGGCTGTAACAACGTTTAAATCTCGTTCTGAAATCTAAAAATAAATATGGGATACACTTACACACTTGTTAAAGAATATCTTATTTTCAATAGTTACTTCTGTGTTATAGTGCGTACTAGATTTTGTCACGTGAACGAAACGCGCATTCAATATTGGTAATATTTGAAAACACTCGGCGCGCCTTGTGTTGCGTTTTATGGCTTGATAGTCATAAAGTAATAAACCAAACCCGGTTCAAATGGTTGAAACCGATTCCAGATTATGTTCTGTAATATAAACAAACAAAGGCAGGCCAGAGCTATAGATACCACTACAAGTAATTTTCTGTTGAGTGATGGCGCTGCCTGCAACATTAAATTTGGCATACAATAATTATAAGTATAAAAATATAATTAACTAATTTTTATTTTGTTATCTTGAGTGATACTGATGACGCTAGTTCCACGACCTAACACCGGATAATTTTATTGGCAGACATCATTTTGAAAATGCCGTAGAGAAATATATCCTTCTTATTGTGCCATCCCCTAGTCCAGTGGTCGGCAAACGGCGGCTCGCGAGGCACATGTGGCTCTTTGGCCCCTTGGGTGCGGCTCTGCCACAAATGCCCTCTGCCCTATTTGACATGGCTACAAAGAAGAAACAATGAAAAACGGAAGACGAAAACCATGATTTTTAAAGTTGAAGGACCGAGACTTTCGCGTTTATTCAAAACTTACATGGCCTATCGACCTGTATTATTTGTCGGGAAAAATTGACGCATAACAATAAGTCAAATTTGGAGAGACACTTTACAACTAAATACGCCCTGTCACGTCATTTAGCAGTAAATATCCTGTCGGTGAGTCGGCGGTTGAGGAACTTTAGAAGAGTCAAGAAAAATCAATTTCTGTATTTAATTACTGAATACAATCTTCCAACAATGTTAATATTGCAAGTTTTGTGGTTAGTAAAGAGATTTCTAAGAGAGGAAATCAAGATATATTGAGAAATCGTTGTATAGATGAGAACCTGGTAACGTGCTTAAAACTAAAATGCAAACTTAACTTCCCAAACTTTCCAAGGAGATGCAAGGCCAATATCCATATTTAGTGTTTTTCAGTCATTGCCATGATTTAATTTTATGAATACCATAACTTACAATTTAATTTTTAATAATAAATAAGATGATTATTACGTATGATATCAAGTTTTATTAAGTTAATAGACAGTGTAGGTACCTACATATTATATAATTTAAGTTTAATAAATTTGGCTCTCAAAAGTAATCTCAATCATTCTACTGTTGATATTTGGCTCTGTTGACTAATGAGTTTGCCGACCACTGCGCTAGTCGGAGGCGAAATAAGTAGTATATACATAAAAGTCTTATGTATGAAACACATTAAATGTACTACATTACTACTACATATATCAATGTAATAGATACTACTACTTATAAGTATATTGTAATATTAAGACTGATATTTTTTACATGAAAAACAAGGTTAAGGCCCGTTTCAGACGGGACACCGGTGTCGCGCTCGATATAATATAGGAGGCCTTTGTGTTCGAATAAAGGGGCCTTTGTATTATGTTTATGAACGCCCCAGAGCTAATGAGACGAGACAACGCATAATTTCGCGTTATAAATTAGAACATAAAACTGGCTGCAGTAATAAAAACAAGTTATCGACGGCTTGAGAATGTAGCGGCCGGCGGAAAAGTGTACTGGAAACTCGTTGACTCATTACCTCTGGGGCGTTCATAAACATAATACAAAGGCCTCCTTATTATATACGAGAGCTTCACCGGTGTCCCGTCTGAAACGGGCCTAAATCAATACTGCATTTCATGTGCAAGCATTATAAACATCTATGTGTAAGATAAATATAAATATTGAGGATTTTTTGTGAGGGATATGTGTTTATGTTATACATACCTATGTTGCCACCACCACACAGACTGATAATTATGACAATGCACGCGATCACAGAGTTCTTTGTGAACTTAATACGCACACTGTGTTGTGATTCATTGAATTTTCTTTTTCGTAGCATTTTAACTTCACTTGGATTCTATACATAGCATCCCTTTAAACTGCCTGCAAGGCTTTCCGCTCACTTGTATTGTAGGCTTTTTTTTCCACAGCACTGCAATGACGATGCATTGTGTCAATGTGTCAATACTTTGATCATTGTTTATACGTATGCTTACGTATAATTTAATTCTATGCTGATTTATTTTTAGAAAGTATCCTGGTTTGTCTCACTCCACCAATCTGCCCCTATCGGTAGCTGTGATATTAGATTTTTTAATAACTTTAATTACCTATAATTAATTTAGTCAATTTACAAAAAATATATTAAACAGTTTACTTAAAACCATAAACTGAAATTTAGCTACACGTCTGACCCGGTTTTATAATCATTAAAATTATTAACGAACCGAAAGTTGGTACCTAAGTCTCTAAATTCATGTTATGGAGTAATTCCAATTTGAAAGTTTTACATGCCTTGTAGTATCAGACATAATGCTAGTTTATTTGTGCTTTATGTGTATGCTCTATAATATCGGATGGCCTTGATTTTTTTTCTAGTATACATATTTATTTATAGACACATAATCCGTAGTTATCTCTAAATAAGTAGGTCTTCTTCTTATTGTGCCATCCCCTAGCGGAGGTCGGCCACCATCAAGGCGATCTTAGCTTTGTCGTCTGCTACCCGGAACAGTTCAGCGGAGCTGCACTCGTACCAATCACGGAGGTTCTTAAGCCACGAAATGCGGCGCCGTCCTCTGCTTCGCTTACCATTGATCTTTCCTTGAATGACAAGTTGGGGAATGCTGTACTTTTGTCCTCTCATAATGTGGCCGAGGTACTGTAGTTTCCTGGTTTTGATACTGCGTAGAACTTCTCTGTCCTTCCCCATTCGATTGAGAACTTCAACATTTGTCACACGGTCAGTCCAAGGAATTTTGAGGATTTGTCTATACAGCCACATCTCGAAAGCTTCGAATAAGGCAGAAAGAATAAGTAGGTACCTAACTAAATTATCGACTTTTGGCATATATATCATAATATCATTTCTGTCATCATAACTGCGTAAATGACAATTTATTTCCATTTTTAAATCTGAGCAATAGGATATGAGAATTTTATTGGTTTCGTTATCCTATTCACTAACTAACCTATTGGAAAATACGTTCACGTCACGCAAAAACTCTTGCTGATGCACCTTTGGTACGCTGAAGACTTCATTCTAAGCAACTACGCCTTTAAATAATTCATTTTCACTAGACCTTACGCCCTTTTGGCTTAGCAATTTCTGTATATATTTATTATCATTTATCATTATTAAAGTCGCATGAAATTTAAACAAACTTTTTTCGTTTCATATAAATCGCCGCGTGTGACGTGTAAGCTGTTTGACAATGCGGTTATCTCGCAAATACAGTGACATTATATGAGATTTTTTGTTTTTTAAGGGTACATTTAAAAATAATGAACTTTGCTCAAATTTTATATTGCTACCGGTGGCCAGCCTGAGGTTTATTTTAAATTTGACGAGTTCGACTGCTCCATCGATAATTGTTAACGAATTGATATGTGTATAATTGAATTGATAATGTTTATTTTTTTTAAATTCCTGACTAAATTAACCAGATTTAACTGCTTTGTATGAAATTATATTGTCATTTTCTTCCTAAAAATGGATTATATAAATCCCAAATATAAAGAAATATAATATTTTTTCGTGGAATAGTAATATTAATAGTAATATTTCGTAGTAAGGATCCTTTGAGAACGATACCTCATTTACAGAATATTGAAAACAGGTATGTATAACTTATACTCACATGGGCATTTAACTTTGAAGTCGATTTACCCACTGTATCTGTTCAATCATATCATCATATCAGAAAATAAGAGAGGATTAGAATAAAAAAGCTTTTCTGTTTAATTATTGCCTATTGGTGATGGATATGAGTATCTACAGTTAATTTTTTCCAATCTATGTAAGATTTAGCACATCTCTAATCAAAAAAAAATCACTAAGTATACATTAGTTTTACCAATATCATTAAATAATTAAATTAGAAACAATAAAAGCATTACATTTTCCTTCGATTGCCTGACACATGCAAATATATTTATTTTTATCTCGCTATACTATGGTGTTCACATCATTTGGTCGATTACATTGCTCTTCTGCCTGTCATCAATTTAATGAACAAAGAAAGGACAATTCAAAAGCTTTCACGTCCCCATAAATGTGTCAATGTGATATATTATTATTATGCACGGAAGCTGAAATATTTGCTTTTAATTTTTCTCAACCGTATTTATTAATGATAGGTATATATTATGTACCTACAATTGTGTTAAAAAGTTATACATATCGCAATCGTAACAATAATCACTCGTCAGTCAAAATTAAAAACAATAAACATTATTTTATTTGAAAACAAAACAGATAACTAGGAAAAATCAAATTGATAGATCAACCCATAAAATTTACTTCTTAATTATCTTAATATAACTGTTATTTTAATCATTGGAGTAGAGTTTATTTAACTGATTCGATATCTTTTGTGTAAATACTACGTACTAGTAGTATAATATAGTTTTTAACTTTGTGAAATGTCATTACATTACTGATACCGATCGATGATTTTAAAGTAATTTATTATAATAATGTTCTTAACTGGTTGAAAATTAATTGATGGAAGTACTGGCTTTTTAGTATTTTTAATAATATACGTGGCTAACCATCTTTACACGGACCTACTTATTGAATGCAATATTTTTCTTAGGTACCTACTTATTGAATCAGTTTTGGTAAACAACAAAATACGAAAATAGTATACCTACATACACGTTGATTCGTCACATTTTTTAAAGTTTTATAATCTTTGGCTCATATTTGGTCGTTCACCAGTCAATTCTTAATATCTTAAAAATACCACTGTTTTGTGGGTAAGTATGCTACATAGCGAAATAGATCATCGCCTTGGTTAATTATTTATGAATACGTACATATTTATGGAAGTGGCATAAGGGTAGGATTGTCAATACAGGAAGAATAATAAAGTAAACAGGAAACTTGACAAAGGGTTTTGTTTTTTTTCCCGCAAATATCAGTAGCATCACACGGGCCGCGTTGTTTGCTAACCGCAAGTACTTATCAAGATCGTATAGGTCTAAATATATTTACAAAATATAGGTCACAGAGGCTGCTGTGTGTGCATATATGCACATACATATATATGAGAGCAAGCTGTAAAGCCCATATATGTCTAGGACATATCCTCCTCGAAGCTAATTTCGAGCATCCTCTTGGGTATATTCTGCCGAGAAACGATGGACTTGTGGAACAAGATTTAAATTTAAGTATGATCAACGGCTGAGTGCTTTTTTTTTTTTTTTTAACAATCACACATTGTTGGTCGTATTCTAGAAATGGGTGACCGGTTCCCTCCATTTTCTCGAAACTAGACTAATAAATACACTGGATACATGATAAACTATTATCGTTTAACTGTTTCACGATGGCCGTGCGGCTTAAGTAGGTCCCGGGTTCGAATCCTGGGTCTGGCAAGTAGGTATACATATTGTTTTTCAATTTGACACGAGTCGGAGTATGGACCTAAAAGGTTGAGCAAGTGGCTGACATCCATTTCTCGTAAATACAAAATCTGTTAATACAAACCTCCACTCTGTGGAGGCCCATATGATATTATTAGGATCGGACATGCTCGGAATTATCGTTTAGGGAGGCATGTCTACTCAACACATAACTTTGTTGATTGATGCTGATTGAAAATATGTTTAAACTAAAAACGAATTGAAATTTAAAGATAATTGTGTGGCCGTAATCATTTTTTTGTGGTTATCATAGCAAGACTAACCAACTGTCACTCCATGAAGAAGTATCTAATACATAGAAGGACTATATATATATAATATAAATTATGGTGAAGAAGGTAATTCTTATACGTTGTATAGCATTATCAGTCAGTCAGTCAAATATGTCAAGTAATAATTAATTAATGTAATGGAAAGCATTCAACCGCACAACCGCGGAACAGACTCATCTTTAACAGACCAGATAGAAAAACTGATAATCGTAAGACTGTGTAGGAAAAGACACAGCTTCCCAGAGGCTAAGGCGATGGAGGGAGCTTGTAGCGGACAGAGGGAAATAGAAACTTTTCCCGTAAGCGACCAAGACATACACATTGGGTCATTGCGCCGATAATGATTATCGATGTTTGTTTGTTTAGCAAGCTTTCAGCTTTCTTGAGAGTGAATTACCATTTTATTTTTAAACAGAGCACACAATGAGCCGTCATTAAATGATAGTTATATTTAAAAACAAAAAAAAAACAATAAAGAAAACATTGAAGGCTATTTTTCCGATTCATTGGGTGGCTACTCTGGATCAAACACATCAGACGCGATGTCGAACCCGCACCTGGGAAGTTCAGAGGCAGGCGCCTTACTAACTACAACCTGACACAATTTAACCCTACAATGCATAGTGATACAAATTTGCATTACATTCATTTTCAATCAATAATTAATATGTTGGCATCTGCTGAAGAGTAGATACACTAAAATCTTATAGTATAACTATTATGTTAATTCAGTACTTACAAAAAACAGGAATAGATAAGAGTTATTAACACCATTTTTTTTTACTTTCAAAAAATTTGATAAATAATTTGTCTTATCACATTTTTATGTTTTAATTATTTTGGCCCGAATGCATGATGATGCAAATTTGCATCACTCCGCTCTTTTAATTATTTTTTTAAAAATATTTTTCCTGTACTTTCCACCACCTCTTCTATAGCAATACATTTAATTCATCAAAATAAAAGTCATGCATTGTACGTTAAATTAAAACGTGCATTCATTTTCTTGTATTATAAATGTGTTCTACTCTTATGTGTGAATCGCACTATGGAAGATATAACGATAATTATTTCAACATTTTACTATTAATATTATTTACCGATTAAAATTTGTGTCGTCTGTAAACCATACGATTAAATGAATTGCTTTATTCAATTACTAAATCAACACATCATGATCACATTAAAATATAATGTAATACGTACTTGAGTATGTCCCTCGACATACTTGGACGTAAAACGAATGGTAAAAGAGTTAAGAGGCGCGGTCTAAAAATATCAATCGAGGGGCACTTCCTTTATGAATGAGACGGCCGGTGGCACAGGAAGGCACCTGAGCGCCCTCCAGTGGCACTCGTGGGTCCCGAGTGGGATTTCCCGACAGGCCGCCGGAACACTCTCCTTGTGACGAGGGCTGCCAACCGACCTTGTGCCCCAATTTCCCATATCGTGTGACAATAATTTTTGACAATAGTGAATGCCCAGTGTAGTAAGGCAACACATAATGTCAGCGATTGAATTAGACCGTATGTGTAAAGGAGGATTTTAATACTACTCAAGTGCCTTCCTTGTGCATTTTGTCCAATACAATTATTCTTTATTCTTTTTTACATTAGGGACAACAGGCCGTGATGCCCAATGACACTAGTGTAATTAGTAATATAGGAGAAACAATTACAAATACCGAGGGATTAAGAAATTCACATAAATATATTATGACCTCGCCGGGAATCGAACCCGGAGCCCTCAAATGAAAGTCCAGCGCTTTACGGACCGAATTATGGGGCCGATATAAAGACATATGAAATAATTTCTGTCAACAACTGGTTCCATTTTACAACGTTTTTATTAGGTCGTATTCTTATTTGTCCGGTGGTTGTTTATCCGGTACAAATCTTGCAATCGATTTTTAACTAACTTCTCGACTAGCTAGACATTTGAAACTTTTAGAATATATCAGAACACGATGCCAATGCATTTTTTTAATACTTTTAGCCATCTTTAAGTAGAATTGAATTAATTTTCAGTTAATTCGGTTTTGTATGAAAAGTTATTTCGGAATAAATCCGTAATCCAATCCACTATTATTGGTTGCTAGGGGTCTGGGGTCCTAGCAACAAAATTATTAATATATACGTGCGTTACTATGGAAATCAAAATGACATTTCAGTATTATTTCTATCAAGTACACATTTTTTTGATTGTTTAAGCTAGTCAAGTCAAGTTTATATGATTCAACAGAAAATTTAAAAACGTTGTATATAAAAAGTTCTTTTTATCTTGTAATTATTTATAGTTTGAATCAAGATAATTTTCTCGTGGTATCTATCCTTGTATTTTTTTCAAATATGTATGTTTTTAAGCCAAGTATTTTCAATAAATTCCTTCTTTTGATTTTAGTTTTGTACGATTTCGTTTCGTTTTTCGTCATTAAGCATCTTCAGACACCATGCACAGTCATCTACTGCTTGTACCTATAGTAAATAATTAACATATTAAAAGATTATGAAATATGTTATTCGTAAGTAAAGAATTAGGCTATTATTAAAGAGTGCATTTTTAAAACACGTATCTTGAATAATTGAAATTACACATTTAATAAAACTATTATATTCTTAAATAATACTATAGGACTAATGTTTTCTGGTGTCATTGTATTCTATCGTGACTTCAAAGTTCTATAGCTTTCAAAGAATTGACACTATATTATAAAAGTGTAGTATTATTGGATGCTTATATTTATATACACAGTGATGGTTTGTTTTTTTATTCGCCCTTTAAATAAATGTCATAGCCAGGGAACTCAGAAATAATGGGAACTGAAATACATAACGGGTAAGGCGAAGCAGGTAACCGACTCGAGTAAGGAAGAATCCGGTGTAAACTTACACACGTGTTAAGAATACGTTTTACGTCGAATACTAAAAACTACTCTCGGTTTATGCATTTACGCTCATTTAATGTTGGCGTATTACACACACTATTGCACGTGCATAATGCGTGCTTCATTTTCGTAGGACACTCACACATTCAAAACCCTGCATCAAGATACGGCGTATTGAATATAGACTATCGGTATTCTATGTATTATCTGTTCTGTGGTCATAGCAGTAGTGTGAAGTTTTTTGCAACTAAACATGTAATGCGAAGTCTTTTGTAGCCAACTAAATCGGTGAACTGGATGTGCTTTTTTGTTTCAATTTCTTACATTTAGGCTCCATCTTTGTAGAAAAGGGTTTTTTCAACGTCTTTGATATTTTTAAGCACAGCCATCTTATTTATTTATTTAGTTTTGGAAAATTGACGGTTCGCAACCCTACGTGTGACTAAATAACAAAGTGTTTTCTTCTAATATGTGAAGGGCTCGCTGAGTTGGGTCAACCGGACATGGCGCTTGCCATCCTCAACATTTTTTATTTACTTACGTATTATTATATTAAAATGTATACTTTTCCTTTACGCTTCTTCTTATTGGTACACATGACGCATTAACTCTGTTAAATCATGTAGACATACATGATAATATCATCATTACTGACCGGTGGGGTGTATATACGTTTTAATAAATGCTTCCATAATCTCAGTCGGCTTCCTTCTTTTACACTCATTATAGAGTTCGAATCTCTACATCATGTCGTGCCATGCCCAAGTGGCGAAGGGTGGATGTAGACTGTTAAAATCCGACATAATGCACACTAAGCATTTCAGTCACACGTGTTTTAACTAAACTATAAATTGCAGGTAGTGTTGGTCATTTTTTTAAATTCATGTTACCCTTGCTTCAACCAAGCCATAATAGATAAAAAATATTCTTCTATCTATAAAATATCTTAAATGGTGTATGATTTAATGGAATAATAATATTTTATAGATAGAAGAATATTTTTTGAGTATTTTATATTATGACTTGGTTTACGCATGTTTCAAATGAATTAAAAAAAAAATGACCAACGCTGCAATCCAAAATTGTAATCTGCAATGTATAGTCTTAGTTAAAATACGACTGTATATACGTATATACGACTAGTGACTGACAAAAGTTAAGTGTGTACATAAATGTTGGATCTTAACAGCCTACCTCCACCCTTCACCACTGCTATGGCCTTGAATGTAATGCCGGAATGATAAATAGACAAATATAATATGTTCTAAAATAAGTTGTCCACAGTCTAAATGTTAATCTAAAATCACCGATATCCAAATATTGCAGTAAAAAAGGGTCCCACGTTTGCCAACACAAACAATATAGAATTGAATAAAAACTTTCATTAAAAACCATAACAATAATGGGTACACGGCAAAGCTAGGTTCGTTGAATTGTTTTCATTTTTGAGATTTAAGTACCAATTTGTTCAGCAGAGGAAATGATATCATTAAAACTAACAAAAACGATTTCCTTGATTCTTAAATGAAGGGAGAAGAAATTGTAGTCACTGCGAAAATCAGCTGCAGTCCGCCGCCTAATTTATTGTTACTTGTGAGCAGCTGTCAAATATCGTGTAGCTAGTAGTAATATAATATTTGTTTAACTACATACTGCAATGACATGACTAATAAAATTGTAGGTTATGTTATGTTGTTTGACGTTTCAATACAAAATTTCGTTCGGGTGGGAAAAACATAGAAGATACGCCAGCCAGCACAAACATGACCGAATTTGGCCGAAATCCGCAAATAATAGACGTATTTTACACGATATGTCTGAATTATTGTAGAGAACCGCCGATAGCCGCTGATAACCACCTTATGTATTGAATAGCTTCCGTGTTAATTTGTACCAGTGAAAATAACGGAAACGTGCTGAAGTGTTAACCATTAAGAATAGCTGCGCTTAATTAGTATATTTTAAACAGAAACATAAAAAACACCGTACAAAGTTGTTGAAAACTCAATCTTATTTTGGCGGTCAATATTTATTATAGCGGATATACAATATTATAGCGGATAATTATTTACGTAAGAATAAGGTAGTGTTTTTTTGAAATACACCATTTCTTTTGTCATTCCCCAGTGGTTAAGCTACAACATACGGCCGTAGCCATAAATTAACAAACTATAATTGAAGTAGGGAGTAAAATGATATTGACGCGCGTGTTTGAACATGTACCGTTTAAAAAAAAATAAAAAAAAATTCGGTTAGGTACATGTTCAAACACGCGCGTTAACAAAATTTTACACCCTATTTTAATTATAGATTGTCAATTTATGGCTACGGCCGTATGTTGTAGCTTAACTACTAGGGAATGACAAAAGAAATGGCGTATTTCAAAAAAACACTACCTTATTCTTAGGTCAATAATTATTATAAAGCAATCATTATTCATAAGATGTTTATCACACTTGAATGGTCAAAGACATAGCTTATAATAAGTATCTTTAGAATCATCTTCAAATGTGTTAATCTTCCCGATTTTTTGAATAATAAAATGCCTAATTCTTGTCAAATTTGGGATCACAGAGATTATCAATATAATTTTTTATCGTGAATATTTTACAAAAATTATCTCGTAATAAATTATACTGATGGTTTCATAAATGCGTTTAAAAATTAATAAACGTAAAAAATTTTAACACCACTGCACAGTTATGTACCGAAATATGACTATATTCTAAAACATTAGAGCGAGAGGTTTAGAAGAATACTATTTTATGTAACAAAAATACTTTATGCAGTCATCAAATGATTAAAATAACTATAAAGGATAATAAGGCTTCAAAATTATATAAATAGATTATCTACAACGTTTAAGGAGTGTCTAGGATCATGGTTTGAAAATACAATAAAAACTCAATTTTGACCTTCGACGAGCATGTCCCCCCTTAAAATAAAAAATATTTTTCTTTTTAATGTTTTCAGATACATATTTATTAATTAATACAGTTGAAATTGTAAATTATCAAAAAAAAACTCAAATTGTAAGCTTCGTATCTTTCCGCTAGGTGCCTCTTTAAAAACGGCTCAGTAAAGGCTTCACCTTGAATAAAATAAGCTAATTTATTTTTGCACTAAGCGTATTTTTGTTTTTATTTAATTTAATTTGTAGTTTTTGTATAACATTTTAACTCCCCCCTGTCAAAAATATTGAATATCAGATACGAGGTGTCAATTAGAACATCAATTTGCAGAATTCATTTATCAACATACATAACATTACTGCGACTCCAAGAAGCCGCGTCACGTATCTGTTAATTTCTTTCGTATCGTATCATAATGCCAGTTATTGCTCATACTTCGAATGCAATAAGGTACACTGTTTGTTAAAAATGATTGCTTCACATTATATAAACGAAAGATGCAATCAAAAATCGCCATTTACTGCAAACAAGACTACCGCATTGCACCGCACTACTACCATCGAATCTCTCCATTTACGGCCGCGGCCTGACTATCTGGGATTCTTATATCCATTGTAGTATGTAAGTAGTCAGAAACTCTTATAAAAATATTGAGAAAACATTAGTTTTTATATTGCTTTTGGCATAAGTGAAAAAACACCCCTTTATTAATAAAACTTTTATGTCATAAATAAGGTGTCGTATCACACACACATCATAAAATCTTTATGGAACGACAAATCCTTTCGGAAAAAAATACTTTATTACGGACAAATTTGCCGGAGAATAGTGTAAGTACACAGAGAGAAGAGACCGGACCTCTGTGGCCCATTTGGAGAAATTTCCTCGTCTCGGCCGTCGTCTGGCAATGAATCTTCGGATTCTATTAAGCGGTGTTAGTGTCGCCGCGGGGCAGGCCGCCAACGGCTCCCGTGGGGCCACTGGCACAGCGACCTTTGCCAATTTTACGCGGTCGCACTTTTCACCTGGACCCGCGCGCACATGTGTGATCTTTCCCTCAATATTTCCGCAAAGGTAACCAACCGGCCGACCTTACCCGGGTAGATAAGTAAGCGAAGGTAGTTTCGTTTGATGTAAATCCCCTTTTTTTCGTTTATTTTCGCCGAAAGGAAGAATTCCTTTATATGTTTTTTCTTGTTTTCTTTTCCCCCCCTTCCTATTCTCATGTTTGCGTAAACAGGATTAAGATTATCAATGTCATCATCATTTTTCAAAAATTATTATTTATTAAATTTTCTAACATCACCTCATTATTTATTAATTGATTTAGTCCCATATGCATATTAGTACATGCACAGTAGTTAAATAAGTAGGGTTATGCACTATTTTGTCAACCTAGCTAGCTATAATATAATGATAAACGGGTCGCGCCGATAACCGCTGTCATAAGTCGCTGTCAAATAATTACGTTTTGTAAACAGAAATAATATACTTTCGTTCGTACAAACCAAAACTGAATAGGTACCGAGATGGTGTTGGCATTTCAATAATAAATAAAATTAATGCTAGAAATACTTTATCCGCGGTCGTGAATTTACATTTTTTTTTACAAACAACGATAAAGTTATTAAATTATCTAAAGATTATACTTACTAATTATTACCCAATTTATATTGTGCAGTTTTTATACTTTTATCCTAGTACCTACCTGTGTAAAGAACAAAACACTCACAATTTTGATCGTAGAATATGACGTTACCATCAATGCTTTGGTAAAACTTGATCCATGCATAGGGATGCTAATTGGTTATTTTTATATCATCATCAGCCGGGGTCGATCCACTATTGGATGAAGGCCTTCCCTAGCTCCCTCCACTTTTATCGGTTTGTAGTTCACTGCCTCGTAAATACACTGAATTTTATGTTCATCTATCTAGCGGGTTTGGGCGTCCCGGTGGGCGTTTAGTGCCTCTGGCACCACTGCCTATTTTTGCAACACTACCTTTAAGACACGGTGGGAATTTTATATACCGTTGACATTCTATGCGTTTACTCAGTTGAAGGCAAAGTGACAATTAGTATTTTGATATACGCAAGTACGAAATATTTTATTTATTCATATATCGTCTCATACAATAAATATCTCATTGGGTCTATTCTATACACCAGTGGCAAAGGGTGAAGGTAGGCTGTTAAGATTCGACACAAATAGTGCACACTAAAGTTTATCAGTCATACGTATTTGTTTTCATTGAACTAAGACTACAATAATCGGACACTGTTGGTTAGTTTTTAAAAATCCATTAAACCCTGCATAAACCATGCCTTAATAGATAATAGTCAAAAACTATGCATCTATCTATAAAATATATAAAATTATACCATTCAATCATACAAATTTTTGGATATTTTATAGATATAAGAATATTTTTTGTTTTGGCATATCCACGGCTTAAGGGGGGACATGCTCGTCGAAGGTCAAAATTGAGTTTTTATTGTATATTCAAACCATGATCCTGGACACTCCTTAAACGTTGTAGATGATATATTTATATAATTTTGAAGCCTTATTATCCTTTATAGTTATTTTAAACATTTGATGACTGCATGAAGTATTTTTGTTACATAAAATAGTATTCTTTTAAACCTCTCGCTCTAATGTTTTAGAATATAGTCATATTTCGGTACATAACTGTGCAGTGGTGTTAAGATTTTTTACATTTATTAATTTTTAAACGCATTTATAAAACCATTAGCATAATTTATTACGAGATAATTTTTGTAAAATATTCACGATAAAAAATTATATTGATAATCTCTGTGATCCCAAATTTGACAAGAATTAGGCATTTTATTATTCAAAAAATCGGCAAGATTAACACATTTAAAGATAATTCTAAAGATATTTATTATAAGCTATGTCTTTGAGCATTCAAGTGTGATAAACATCTTATGAATAATGATTGCTTTATAATAATTATTGACCTAAGAATAAGGTAGTGTTTTTTTGAAATACGCCATTTCTTTTGTCATTCCCTAGTGGTTAAGCTACAACATACGGCCGTAGCCATAAATTGACAAACTAAAATTGAAGTAGGGAGTAAAATGATATTAACGCGCGTGTTTGAACATGTACCGTTTAAAAAAAAATAAAAAAAAATTCGGTTAGGTACATGTTCAAACACGCGCGTTAACATAATTTTACTCCCTACTTTAATTATAGTTTGTCATTTTATGGCTACAGCCGTATGTTGTAGCTTAACCACTAGGGAATGACAAAAGAAATGGCGTATTTCAAAAAAACACTACCTTCTTCTTAGGTCAATAATTATTATAAAGCAATCATTATTCATAAGATTTTTATCACACTTGAATGGTCAAAGACATAGCTTATAATAAATATCTTTAGAATCATCTTTAAATGTGTTAATCTTGCCGATTTTTTGAATAATAAAATGCCTAATTCTTGTCAAATTTGGGATCACAGAGATTATCAAAATAATTTTTATCGTGAATATTTTACAAAAATTATCTCGTAATAAATTATACTAATGGTTTTATAAATGCGTTTAAAAATTAATAAATGTAAAAAATCTTAACACCACTGCACAGTTCTGTACCGAAATATGACTATATTCTAAAACATTAGAGCGAGAGGTTTAAAAGAATACTATTTTATGTAACAAAAATACTTCATGCAGTCATCAAATGTTTAAAATAACTATAAAGGATAATAAGGCTTCAAAATTATATAAATAGATTATCTACAACGTTTAAGGAGTGTCCAGGATCATGGTTTGAAAATACAATAAAAACTCAATTTTGACCTTCGACGAGCATGTCCCCCCTTAATGAATTAAAAAAAACTAACCAACACCATTTGTAATATGTACCAATAATCCAACGAAAACAAATAAGTATAACTGAAAAAGTGTTTCACTTAATTACAAAAATAAAAATATCAACATTTTCACTGACTCCTTAAGTCTGATTCACTCGCTCGAAAATCCAAATTTCAGCATCAAAACTAATGACTACATTCTTAATATTAGAACCAATATTTCCAAATTTAGCAATAGTAACGAACACGGTACAAATATACAGATATACTGGATTCCAGCACATAAAGGAATTAATGGCAATGAAATTGCTGATCAATTGGCAAAAAAATCTGTAAAATACCCATCAGAAAATATAAGAATTCCATACACAGATTTTAAAGCCCAGTTTAAACAAACAATGAGCGAAAATAACGGTAAATATTTAGAAAATCTTGGGAAAGAAAAGGGAACACACTACTATCAAAACTTTTATAGTAGATCTCCTAAAACTTGGTTTAGTAAACATTGTAAAATAAAGCGAGATGTAATAGTGACAATAGCTAGAAGCAGGTCAGGGCATTACAGTCTCAACGAATCATTGTACAAAATTAAAGTGGTAGATAGCCCTCAGTGTCAGTGTGGACATCCCACGCAAGATCTTAACCACATTGTCTGGCAATGTGATGCCTATGACCAGGAGAGAGAAGTGTTATTGAATAAGTTGGGGAAATGCAGGTTATACCCTCCTTTTACGATTAATTCGTTCCTGGCAAAACCAAATATTTCAGTTATGAAAATTGTACATGAATTTCTCCAAAAATGTAACGTAAATGTCTAGTGTATAGTGTAACAAAAATGTAATTCTGTATCATTACTATTTATGCCTGTCGTTAAAAAAAAATGTATGTATACTTTTGTAAACCATTGTAAAGCAGAATAGCCTTCCATTCAGAGAAGAGCTCAATTGCTTCCAAATAAAGAAAAAAAAAAAAAAAAAACCACAGTGTCTGATCATTGTTTTCTTAGTTCAATGAAAACAAATACGTATGGCTGAGAAAGTTTAGTGTGCACTATTTCTGTGGGATCTTTACAGCCTACCTCCACCCTTCGCCATTGCTATACACAAGGCGGCTATCGACGGATAAAGTGATAAATATTATCACTTTATAATATTTATTTATTGAGGCTGTTTTATTGTTACAATAAGTTAACCGTCTGAACTAAATTGTCAAAAGTTAACACAGCCAAGAGAGGGACTGTTAAAGCATAGCACTTTTTGACAGTTTAGAGTGTTTAGACGGTTAACTTATGTACGATTCACCTCCTCAATACATAAATATGATAAAGTATCGTCGATAGCCTCCTTGTGTATCGAATAGTTTCGCATAAGTTAAACATTGAGTCCGAGAAGATAATAATTATTTTTCATGTCGCTGTTTCACGTTGGTGACGTTCGCTCTGAATGTAACAGCGTCAACGCTCTTAAAGATCTTAATTTCATTCTTGTGTTTTCGCAGTCTTCAACAGCATCATTGGCAGGAAGTCTTTGATTTACTTTATATTCATTCAATGATATATATAAGGTACATAATACACAGATCGTGGCTAATAAGGGACACTCTACAGTTTATACGTTTCAGATTATTATCACTATTTGATATGAATGAATAAAATTACAAGATAATAAGAACTTTTTATATAAGTACAACGTTTTTAAATTTTCTGTTGAATTATTATACTCAATATGCTCAAACTTGTACTTGAACTTTTCATACAAAACAGAATTAACTGAAAATGAATTCAATTCTACTTAAAGATGGCTAAAAGTATTAAAAAAATGCATTGGCATCGTGTTCTGATATATTCTAAAAGTTTCAAATGTCTAGCTAGTCGGGAAGTTAGTTAAAAATCGATTGCAAGATTTGTACTGGATTAACAACCACCGGACAAATAAGAATACGAGCTAATAAAAACGTTGTAAAAATAGGGTGGTTGGTGGCCTGCTACTTTTACATAATTTATATTCGATGTCCAGAATATTAAATTTATCTCTTCCAGTGTCTGCCAAACTTTTTTACTTGATAGCACACTGGGGAAGGGGATTTTTTTCGTGGCACACCAAATAAAAAATTCTGAAAACATACATATTATTTATTAAAATGAATATTTGTTTATTTAGTTACCTATTGGTATCGCAAAAATAATATTGTTTTATTTTATCAACATATTATATGTTTAATATATACTTACATATTATACTTAATATGTATAAGTTAGTTATTTATTTATCAGTAAGAAGGATACAACTGATTTAAAAAAACTATTATGTCAAAACACGGCTCTAAATTACAAATTTATACAAATACTCATCCTCCTGTCGTATCTTACGAAATTATTTTACTACGTTTGATAATCAAGTGATGAAAAATACATTAAAGTGATGAAAATTATGAACAGATCTTTTCTCCTGTCTTAATTTTTAAATTTGTTTAAGCAGCGTATAAGCATGGGAAGCGATCAAGCTGTAAGCTTTAAAAACACAATACGGACAGATTTACAGATTTCTACTTTCGCGGCACACCTGGAATCTCTCTCGGCTCACCGTTTGGCAGACACTGCCTTCGACAAACAATTATTTCATGACGAAAAGTCATTTTGCTTAGGACGGATTTATAAAGAAATAAGTTTCTCTGTCGTCTTTTTAGTACTTTTCGTTGAGAGAAAGTAACTCATGACATATTACTTTACTGACAAGATGAAAGGGCAAAATGGACCTAACATTTCATGTGAATCGGAATGATGAAAACTCCAACATTTAGATTAATTTACAGAAATAGGATAATACGTAAGTAGTTAAACCTAAGTTATTTTCCAAACATTATTTCACAGAAATGGTATGCCGTATTAAATTTCAAAGAATGTGAAAATAACTGTGTTTTGTGTATCGTTTTACCTGGATAACTTAGTAAATATTTCGACGAGATAATATGCCACAGGCTCCGTTAAAAATGTTAAGATTTTCATCAAGTGGATGAAGCACACATTGCAAGGCATATTTCGTTTGAGTCTTCACACGATTTAGAGAATATTGCGAATATTTCATCAAAAACTTTCGCCTACTAAATAATATAATGCAACATCTCTCGGATTTTAGGTTGGTAAGTTCCTAGCTTTAAACTAGTTACGCATACTTGTGTCTACTACCTAACTAAACTTGGCGTTACAAGGCAAATCGAATGGATCACTATGCATATATTATATTACATATAATTTATATAACCGTAATATAGCAATGTCGAATATTGGGTAGTAAAAGATTATTTAAAATGTACATTAAAAAATAATATAATAATATTACAAGCATTCACGTTATGGGTTTGCAAGTGTGACAAATTGTACAATAGATTAAATACTCAAGTCCCAAGTGATTTTGCCAATAGTATTACATTGATAGCGTGTCGTTTATATGAGATAAATGCACATTGATGGTTGCTAAAACCCACTAGCGAAGAGTGAAGGTAGGCTGTTAAGATCAGCCATAAATAGTGCACACCAAACTATGTCAGTCATACGTATTTGTTTTCATTGAAATAAGACTAAAATTTACAGACGCTATTGGTTAGTCTTTAAAATTCAAATAAACCCTGCGAAACTCGTATATCTATAAAATACCTAGAATTATGTAATTAAATCCTACATAACTATGGACATTTTATAGATAGAATAATACTTTTTATCTATTATAGTTTGGTTTAGGCAGGGTATAATGAATTTTAAAAAAATGAATCAAACATATGTATAATAATAATGTATTCTCGAAAACAAATAAGTATCGATGAAAAAGTGTGCACAATTTTGTCGTATCGCCCAAAGTATACCAAAACTATTATGGTTTTGTTTAGGCAGGGTTTAATTGATTTTTCAAAACTAACCAACACCATCTGTAAATTGTAGTTTTAGGTCAATAAAAACAAATACATATGACTAACAAAGTTAATGTGCACTATTTATGGCGGATCTTAACTGCCTACCTCCACCCTTCGTTGCAGTAAAACCACAAAATGCGGGCAATGAACTGCACAGCCAAACTATATCGCCTATGCTTGGGAACACGAATCATTCAATATCAAATAGCCACCGTGTGTCATTTTACTTTTATTATTTCGATTATTTTATTTTTAATTTATTCCATTTTATACTTATCACGTCCAAGTTTTCAAATTTTATTCATTTCGTATGTCGTATTCGTATGTCATAATATTCGTCCGTTAATCTCGTTCCAACAGGCAGTCTTCATCACTAGGTACCACACATTACATATTCACACTGAGTATGTTCGTTGTGATAGTAATCATTAATCAATAACCTCGTAGTTCTGGGATTGTGGTAGAGGTCTGTCTACTACATACAAATACATTGTCAAATATTTACTTGTATTTGTACAACATGTCGCTTTCATTGTTTCAATACTAGATAATACCTACATATTAATTAACATTTCATATATGGTTAGGTTTGGGTTTGATGATAAACCTATATATTATACAGCTAATCAAATAATTTACATGTCATGCAACATTAAATTTGAATATGATATTAATTGGTGGTAGCGTTGGATATCCGTATGAATAACATTTTTTTTACGAGACCTATCAATATCATCATCAGCCGGGGTCAATCCACTGCTGGATGAAGGCCTCCCCAAGCTTCTTCCAACTTTCTCGGTCATGTGTCGTTCGCTGCCACGTATTTCCGCCGAACTTTACCAGTTCGTCAATCCAGCGGCTTTTAGGACGACCCTGTGGCCGTTTCGTGCCCCTTGGATGACGGCATTTGCCCAGCGGCCGTCCTTTCGGCGAGCAATGTGCCCCGCCCATCTCCATTTCAGCTGTTTGGCAACGTCTATTACATCGCGTACTCCTGTCAGCTTCCTAACCCATTCGTTTATCTTACGGTCCTTTCGCGTGATGCCCAACATACACCTATCCATGCCTCGCTGTGCGACTCTTAGCCTTCGGACATCTCTCGTGTTGAGGGTCCACGTCTCGCAGCCATACGTGAGCACGGGTAGCACACATTGGTTGAACACCCTACGCTTAAGACATAATGGTAGGTCACTCTTGAAGATACTATTTAGACGTCCGGAAGCACTCCGTCCCAGCTTTGTTCTGCGAGCAATTTCATCATGCATGCTTCCGTCTATGGACACCTGCTGTCCGAGATAGACGTAGCTGCTGACTTGCTCGAGCTGGGTGCCATTAATACAGATAATCGCTAATCGATAAACCTATCAACATAATATACAATATTAAATAATTTCAGTAATCATTAGAATGAATGGGAAAATTGCTGAAAATATCCTACGGGGATTCTAATTATTCAATATGACTGGCACAGCCATCTGAACAATAAATATACAAACGTGCTCTAAACCTAAAGCATGAAAATGTGCCGGGAAATATTTATACTTTGGCCACTGCGCAAAAGTGCACTCACTTCCCAGGCATAATAAACGCTTAACCCTATTAGTACCATTAGCAGGAGTAGCTAAACGTAATTAATTATCTATGGCAAAAGACTGTGCGGGACTTTCCAGTATCGTATTAATTATTTGGTTATTACACTGCCAACGTTTACCTACTATGCTTTATCTATCAATTAATTTAGAACCCTTTCAAAATGGTAAGTATTTTTAACTATTTTTTTATTTAACGAATAATTCACAATATTTAAGAATGTAACATTCTTTTTATTGAACATACCTATATAATTTTGAAAACACTTCTGAGAAAATATATAATAGAATCGAATATATGAGAGAGAGAAAATAAATAGTTGCTTAATTAAAATTATTGGCAAGTTCAGGTTATAACAAAAAAAAACGAGTGATCCGTAACGTCAGTTAGTAAAGTAGTGAATACTACTTTGATTTAAAATACAAAAGCCGATCGCCAATAGTAACTCAATTTGGAAAGAGCTTCAGAGAATATTGTAAGAGCCCTTAGTTAAAATTTGTCGCAATTACATATGATACCAGTAGAGACGCAGGTTCGATTCCTTCTGGGTGTCGTATTTTTTTCAAAAAAGATTTTTAATATTGGTTACCTATATATTTCCGCAGAAGTGTTTTCAAAATTATGTATGGTATTGTGAATTTACTATCAGTATCATTCATTCTTGGGAATCATGATTAAATGTCCTAGTTATTTGTCTCCAGCGATCACTGCATTCCGCGTTCCGCATAAGTGACGATATTGAGAAGTCTGTAAGTGCCCTTTCATTTAGTCGGATCATGACTTACCTCCTCTACGTCGACTCTTGACGTTTTTGCTGACGTTCTAAATTATTGTTTTCCCTTCTGGCTGTGTGATCATATAAATACAAAATTCTCTAGAGACTGATTTAGAGAACCGGTTGCTAAGAGTTTATTTAATTTATTAATTGGTTATACAGTATAACCTCGTTTTTACGTGCCCGGAATTCGCGTTTTCCCGGCAATTGCGTGTAATTTTTTCAGTCCCGATGTATTTCAGTACATTTAATACCCGCATTTACGTTTTTCTTTCCCGCGATTTACGTCGGAAATATTCAAAATATGCGAGTTACGCGCGCTTCTGAAGAACTGTCTGATGAAGAAGAGGTTGATATTCCAACAAAAGAAGAAGCAATGAGGTTCACCGAGGGTTTAAAAACCTACTTTACAAACTTTGCTGATATCCAAGATGACACTTTTAAATGTTTATATAGTCTTGAAAGAGAATTACATAACAAAAAAACAAAAATGCAACAAACTAATATACATGATTTTTTCGATAAAAATTTAAATTGAATATTGTTTTTTAATAAAACGTTATTTTTTTAGAAACATAAAATTTTAATGTTCTTTTTTTCAATACCCCCCTTTTACATTTTCCCTCCAATTAGGTTTTTTTTCCAGTCCCTTAAAAAACGTAAAATAGGGGTTATACTGATTTATAACCAATAATTTCTTTTAAATCAATAACTTTTATTGATTTAAAAAAAAAATTTTACGTGATGCTATTTACACTTATTATAAAAACAGCGCATTAACCGGTCGTATGAGTATAGCCTAGGTATAACCTTCTAGCTAGATCTTCTTAACCTAGACCGATTTTTCTAAGCGAAGTATTTTCTTTAAAGACCGTCTGATGTATTACGGGGATCATTCTATGTCTGAAAAGCACACTGCCTGATTTGGTTCGCCGTTAATTTTCCTCCCGGCAAGCAAGCATTCGATGTACCACATTAATCTAATTTTCTGCCTCTAAAAGCCATACGCACCTACGCGATTTTACTCGGTGTTTCGTAACTGTTCGACGCCTGGGTTTATTGTCATCTATTTATGCGTGCAAACCATAATATATTTATCAGTGTTTTTATGACCACTCCGCTCCACATTTGCTCTTCATATTGCCCCAGAACCAGGTTTTTTTTTTTCCTTCTAGATACAAGATTTTTGGAAGTGCTTGTTTACGTCATTTATTACGGTTTTGCGTGTGAGATTATAAATGCAGATAAACTAATAAATGCAGTTATCTGATCAAATCTAAATGGAACGTTACTCTTCAAATGACGCTGAATTAAAATTATTTTCAGATAAATACCTTATGTTTTACAGTAATTACCGCATCGGAATAGACATGATCAATGCAGAGTCCATTCGTTTTGTCTGCATTGTCTGATGTCTCCGGCCTATTTAAATTCATATGTACAAGTGCTTTCGTAGTTATCTTGAACCGAATTTTATAATTGTGGGAATGGATTATATTATATAGCCTGAGGGTTTTTCTGTGGAATTTTAAATAATGCCAGTTGCACGATCATTTCGTTGATATAAACAAAATGGTGTTCTTGTTCTTTATCTGTACGTATAAATATCTACCGCATAACGTATGTTTTGCAAGATTTATTGGTGCCTTTGAGATGTGGTATTATAGGCATGCGGCATGTTGATGATTCCATAAACAGTACAAAGGACGAATGTATTCTGTATTAAAGAAATAAACATTTAATACTCGTACTATACAACAGAGTTTTACTGTAGACACTGCACTTCTGACTACACTGAGCGTGGCGATACGGAGTGCAGGGTTTAATTCCCGCTAGAGGTAGATGCCTCACACCACTCGGCTATCGTTTGTTCTTGTTTTTGTGATCATATCGATCCTCTCCAATCGAGTCTTTAGTTTCCAGATGTAAATGTAAAAACTATGGCATCGACCTCTTTTCCGAGATAATTAAAGGAACAAATTTCACGACATTGCTACTAAACTACAAAGTCCGGTGGGTGGCGTACAGAAGCGTCCGTTAAGGGGACGTTCTACAGAATTGGGCTTGAGAATTGAAAATATGATTTTTTAACATGTGGTCCATAATATCTGGTCTACTAGTTAATATAAAAAGGTCGTGTCAAAGTTGTTTGTGTCAATAAATTTGCTCTATGACTCGATCCGACTCATATTTCATCAGGGCTGTCGAAGACATAAATCATAAATATTTATAATTTTAAATTTTTATTTATAATATATATTATTTAAGTTTTGTGCATCTAATGCCGGGTCCACACTGGCAACAAGTTAAGTTGCTGGCAACCTCGTTAGATTTTACGATAATTATGATGGTTATCGTAAAATTTCTTAAGCAATTATGGTAAGTATCGTAAAATTTAATGAGGTTGCCAGCAACTTGTTGCCAGTGTGGAAATGGCTTAATATCCACTGTGGTTCACGTAGTGGCATGGACCTGGGGTTGACTAATTCAGGAAATCAACACCCATGATAGAATTTTTTCCAGTTTTGGTTGCATTATATTCCAAAACTCTTCTGTAAAAATCGTTTCCGATTTTATAAATGGAAATTTCTCGGTGTATATAGTAAACAAACCTACGAATAAAAAAAGACAAGAAGGAACATACTGATTCATCGCAGTAAAATCTGGCAATCAAATTCGCCATTTTGAAAAGCGACGATTTTGCGTAAACAAATATCACGTGGTCTGTACGTGTGCGGCAAACTTCGAATGTGTTTGTAATTTTGTGTATTTTATGTTTGTGTATCACGCATTGTCGGCCATATTTGCCGGCCTTTCTGTGCCGTGATTTGTACATATCTTCCTTCCTGTCTTTTTTATTCGTAGAAACAAACAGTATTTTTTATTAGTTATATGAAGTTGGCCTTGAATCTGTAATAAAATAATACACAATTAAAAGATTTTGAAATAGAAAAAAACACATTTCCAAGCTTTCAGCCGTGCTCACTCATGAATGTCATTCGTCATTTAGATAAGTATATACACATGTTATCTTGCAAAGTGCGAATGTAATGTTTTCAAATAATTGATATGGATTAATTATACCATCGTATTATTTTCTCGAAATCATAAACATACTATAATAGTATTTGAGTATCAACCTATGTTCAATTTGAATTGGGTTATAATAATAATATACCCGTATATATATCAATAGTATGTTTGCTACAAAATCTACCCAAGTTATCAGTATGTACTTGCACAGGTTTGATTAAAAACTATGATGAAATTAACATTTTAAAAATATTAATTCATAATATTATTTTGACAGCCCTGATCGGCGTACATCTTGCAGGTGTTTATAAAATAATAATAATGTTCAGCGGCAGACAATATCAATAATAATAATAATGTTTCTTGAAATAAAATCTCCGATGATTAGTGATTTTTGCGAAAAGATCGATTTAAATTAACGTACTTACGACGCCGAGGTCCTTTTTATACTAAATTATATTTGAATGTCGAGCTCTTCAGCCCCCCTTAAGCGTGCCACGTTAGCGCTAATACACACGGTGCTGTAAGTTGCCCGCCAGATGTGTATTACCTTGCTATGCATATCTGGTATACCCAAACTGACGTAAAATCTGCGTAAACGCGACGCGATCGCGGCACCTTGCAGCGAAAGGCGAAACCAGGATCGCGAGAATTGATTATTATGAAAATCCGAATGCACTTTAGTAGGTTATGTAATTATATTATTAACACAAAGCTTGCGTTTGAATACTAAGTTTCTTTTTTTAAATATGTATATTGTATATGACAGCTTCGTTACTTCCTGTTCACTCTGTTCACGCCAAAGCACTCACATGTTGCGATACGATATCGCAGTGTAAGGTAAATTTTCTAAATTGAGCTGTCTTTTTTCAAATTTATACAACAAGCATAATATCGACAATTTGATTCAATATAGGAAAATGCCATATCGCACCCCCAGTAAGATACTGTCGTAAGTCTGAAATCGGCGTTTTTGAGTTATGGATGTGGTTGGATTCGTATTTTTTTTTGCTATTTTAATAAAATATTGTCGTATCTCAAACTCAAATATTGTCAGAGAGAAAGCACTTAATACAGTACATTACTTTCCGAAAACTGTTAAATCGATAATAAAATAGTGTTGTAACTAAGTTACGACAGTATTTTACAAGAAGCTTTCTAAAAAACTAAAACAATATTTTTCAAAAAAATACTGTTGTAACTCTGTTACTTCAGGAAGATCTTGAGATACAGCGTAATTTTCTCACTAGTTGCATTTATATTATTGTTCCAAAGTATTCAAACAAAAAAACTGGAACCACCAGAGGCAACAATGTTTGTTATCAACTTCAATTAAATGGAAGTCAAATACAAGAAGTATGCAAAAAATACTTTATCAACACATTTGGGGTTAGTGAAAAGTACTGCTCCATTGCGTGGAAAACAAGGGATCTCCTTTCCGGAACGCCAATTCCAGAGCAAAGAGGTCACCATGGCAATCACAAAAAAATTGACGATGATTTAAAAAATGATATAAGAGCTCACATTAAGTCTCTCCTAGTGATCGAGTAACATTATTTGCGTGCACAGACGTCTAGATTGTATTTAGACGGTAAATTAACAATTGTTGAAATGTATCGGTTATACAAAAAACAACAAGCTGACAGCAATATGCCATTTGGAAAAGAACACTATTATAATACGCATCCATATTTAATGACGAATTTAATATTGGCTTCTTTAAGCCTAAAAAAGATTTGTGCGTTGAATGCGACCTATACAATAATTCTTCTCCAGAAGAAAAAGAACAACTTCAAGTAAAGTATGAGACACATCAACCGTGAAAAAAGAGGCAAGGGATGAAAAGACCAAAGACGTAGCAGAGTCCCGAACTAATGGCCAAAATAGCATCATTAACGTAGCTGTATATGATTTGCAGGCTGTTTTACCGCTTCCTTGCGGAAATGTGTCAACTTTCTATTATAAACGAAAGTTGGAAACGTACAATCTTACAGTCTATAATATCACTGAAAATATTGCAAACTGATACATGTGGGATGAGAGTCAAGCTGCATGAGGATCCAATGAAATTGGTAGCTGTGTACTCGATTACATTGCATGTGAAAAATATCACCACATTGAGCATTTTATTTTTTACAGTGAGGTAGAATAAAAATAAATACATTGCTGCAATGTATTTAAATGCCATCAGGAATTCACAAACAAATAAAACGATCTCTCATAAGTTTTTGGAAACCGGGCATATCCAAAATGAAGGCGATTTATTGTCCCTTCTACAATTGAGCAGCAGAAGACTAGGGCTCTAAAAAGCGGACCAATACTTGTGCCCAGCCAAATGATTACCATTATACAAACAAGTAAGAAAACAGGACAATCATACATTGTTAAACCCATGACGACAAATAATTTTCACAACATGAAAAATCTAGCAGATGAAATCGGTAAAAATTACAACACGGATGAAAATGGAGAAAAAAATTTGTGGCAGAAGATTAAAGTTATAAAAGTAGACAGAGACTATCCATAAATTATTTTTTTTAAAACCAGTTATCATGAAGAATGCAGGAAATTGATATTCATCAACGGCAAATAGGTAAACCGTTACCAATGGATGGTCTCAATTTATCCAAAGCATATCAAGAGCGGCCAAAAATAACGACAATTAAACAGAAGGATTTGCTTTCTCTCTGCACTGCTAAACATCGTAAATTATATTATGATTTTTTTGCTTCTCTTTCAAGTGATGTTTAAAAATTTAAAATCGTACCTAGAATTTTTATTTGCCCATTAAATAAAATAATTACGTATTTTTTTGTTGTTTTGAACTAATATTTGTATTTTTCTTGTTTTTTTCAATAAATCTTTAAAGATTGTACCATAACTTAATATTTTGAAAACATTTATTTACAGTGCCCAACAAATTAGTTGAAATTATTAGAGTGATGGTAGGGAAATTTACATAGAAAGTATTGAGTTGATTCAAATTTTACCATGCAATTTTCAAATATCCTAATAAAATACTGTCGTAACTCAGAAATATTCAAATATCTTTATTTGTATATGTTTTAGAGAAAAACGATGAATACAGTTGAAAATAGATCATGTTTTTCCATAAAAATAAGTAATAATTTTTACATTTAGACTTTTCCTGTATTTACAAAGAATATTTGAAACTTCAAATGGCTCTCCTGCAAAATGCCATTTTTTGGATTACTACAGTATTTTACTGGGGGTGCGATATGCCCGTTCTTATGTGTCATACCTATACCTACCCGCTAAGTAACATCAACAAATTTATGAAATTCGAGTTGGACGTGTAGGCAATATTTACGATATTATTTTGTCATCTAATAATATTATATCAAGATATTCTATTACATAACATATTACTAAAATGAATGTATAGAATGTCACAATTGACATTATGGCCAATACAAGGGGAAAAATCTTTTATATAATATTAAGAAATCACGATTGGCTACTTAATAACGACACACCACTTATTAGTATGACTATCAGCGATACATACGCATTAAAAGAACAAAATTATACCAAAGTTTGGTATAACCCTGTTTAGAAAATTATTTCACGTAAACTATTTCGCGACACATCGGTGTATCGTGGTGCCCAGCGGTTGAGCATGACTGTTCTAGAGACGCATTTATACTGTGGGTGAAAATGACGATTTACCCCTTTTACGGTTATAACTAGGGATTCCAATCCCGGGCTATTTTCTATACCTATGAATCCCGGGATTGATAAACATAATCCCGAAACTTTCGAGATTGATTTTTTTTATCAATTTTTATGGAAAATAAAAAAAAAACGAAAATATTACAGAAAAAATACTTTTAATAACAAATAACTACATTAGATATAAACTGAGTTTGAATGAAGTTTGATTTATGCTTGTTGCCGATTCATTTTATTTTTTCGCATAAATTAATAAAAATGAGAAAGATTGGAAAAGACAATGCTTCGCACTATTAACAAAGTAATTCCACCATGATCCCATACGTTTTACGGCAGTTTCATATTTGGCTGACTAATTAGATTTATGAAGCGGAAAGGCCGTAAGTACACCATGATTTGTTTTACTATTATAAATCTCGCTAACCCATTTATTAAGTCTTTACTATCAGAAACAGCAATCTCATATTAAATTCACATTATTATTTATATTGAAATATTATTTACTCCATTAAACTTATGTATTTCCAAGATTGAACGTATAAAATATTAACAATAAATGTCTTAAATAGTATAAATTATACTAGATTTATTTTTGACCGATTTTATCGATGTTATTTGTAAATATAAAAATTGTACATTAGCGATGGAAAAAATGCCATTCCTGGACCAGTCGCGGGATCCCGGGATCAGAATTTTGGCTCGTGGTTGGATTCCCTAGTTATAACAAATTTTAGCGTAGTTATAATATACAATAGTATATAATATATCTTCCGTTTGTATTGATATCAGCAAGTACTAACAACACAGGTGTTGTTTACACAGCTTGTTACAATATTCTTTTAATGTTAACTCACGCACATGTTCAAATATGACAATACAATATTGATGTTTTTTTTCTATTTTGTTACAGGTAAGCGCTTTCCGGATAAATAATTTCAGAACAATTTCATTAACATCGAATTGGTAAGTGATTACACTGACATTTTAATATCAATATATTGTATTATTACTGCATACGTATATTTAACCAATGGATTGCAGATACGTCTACTAATAAATGTCAACAAATAAATACACTACGAGTTCAATGCAATAAGACGAATCTATGAACGTTCATCGCCAACAATTTTTAGTTTAAAATTATTATTTCCGCCCAATATTCTTACATCATAATATTGGAAGAAAATAATATGTTTGATAGATGTGTAGTAGTGGCGTGCCAATTATAGATCCTGTGGATACAGCGCATCCCTAAATTATTCAAAGATATTCATATAAAATATTAAATAAATAAACATAATTTTTCTAAAAATTTTGGAGATGACTAAATAATAGTACTTATCGTTTATATGATTAAAATTGTCTAATTCTGAATACTTAATTTAGTGTTTTATTTTTACAGAATAATCAATGATATCAGATTTTATAACTAAACGGCGTACTGTTTGCTGTCATCGTATTCTTGTGGAGTGTTCAAGCAAAATTTAGAGACACATATAATACATAACTCGTCGATTGCTGATTTGATAGATAAAAACTGAAATAATAAAGCATTCCTGTGGGTCTATTCTATACTTATCGAACACTAAATTGATAAATAGTATCAAACTTAGGGTAGGTTTGTATCAAAATATTAGCACTTATTGTAACAATTACACGAAGCCGGTTTTTATTGTTGCAATAAGTGCGATATTTTAACAGCAGCAAGATAGGTGCTGTTAAAATATAGCACTTATTGCAACAATAAAAACCGGCTTCGTGTAATTGTTACAATAAGTGCTAATATTTTGATACAAACCTACCCTAAGTTTGATAATATTTTTCACTTTATCACTTTAGCGGTCGATAAGCATAGAATAGACCCACTGATCTCAAAAGTCTCCGCACGCTATTATAATTATTACCTACTTAAATATTTACGTATTAGTTTCTAAAAAGGGTTCTATACATGAATTTATTAAATAAATGTTACATACTATAATTATTTAATGCCCGCTTTTGGCGTAATTAAGAGTACCTGGCAATTAGGTTTAATTCGACTACAAGGTTAAGATTATGCACTTCCACTCCGCTTAATCACTTTAAAAAAAATCATAACAATTATCTATCGTCGTGGAATCAATCATACCAAAACACACTATATCCATGTATTTTTTTTTTTTAAACATGAGAGTAGAAATAATAATATAATATACAAAACTACTTTGGGATAATGTAAAACAATCCGTTATCTGCCATAATAAATGAAAATAAAACACAATTTATTAAAAATAAGTTTAATAATCTTACGGCGAAGAATTGTGTTCTAAATATGAACTGGGCGTCAAATTTAAAAAATATTATGTAGGAATGAATGACAGCTGAGTGCTATAAATTGTGAATCACGAAAACTGTTCAAACATTGTAAGCACTTGAATTTGAACAAATAGCATGGCAACAAAATGTTACATGTACGCTACTGTTGTGTATATTCTGAGAAAATTAACTCATGCCATCAATTTGTTTCTGATAATTGCTTACATGATATTTTAAGCAATGATTGACGAAATAATAATATGAAACAGACTTCATTAGAAAACGTCTAATAATTTATTCTTCCTACATTTCTAGAAACTCATCTCGCTACCATGAAATTTGTTCCATGTGTTTTGTATTAGATCAACAGTTCTTTCGTATACCCATCTCAT
This sequence comes from Rhyacophila brunnea, assembly GCF_057557595.1. Lineage (NCBI taxonomy): Eukaryota > Metazoa > Arthropoda > Insecta > Trichoptera > Rhyacophilidae > Rhyacophila > Rhyacophila brunnea. The sequence goes on along the minus strand of NW_028232796.1, from coordinate 16,976,546 downwards.
TGTCGAGTATCATAACTTCCCTCCAGTGATTTCAGTAATAAGCAGTAGTCCATGACCGTAGACTTTGAAGTGAACTGTTTCTAGAAAACGGACTCTAGATATGTAGATACTTGAAAGTGTAACTGAAAAGATAGACCTTGTGATAATACGAAAACAACCAACATTGCAATTTCGCAAGTCAATTGCGAAGTTTTCCATTAAGTACATATATCATTTTATTTATTGTATTATATCGTTTTTTTTTTAAATATGGCTTTCACTCATAAGGGTGTCTCCATAAGCATAGTGAATATTTCAAACATTATTGATTGGCATGAATCTGTAATCGAGAAAATATGTTTATGGTTTCAAGGACTAATTCTACAAGATATTAAATTTATGGAATTCAATGTATTCAAAAGCATCAGATTGTAAGAATACAGTTATACTGAATGTGTGTATCTTTTTTATTAGCATAAATTCATATTACACCGGATACAAATACGAAAAAGAATCGTGAAAATTTCACTTGGTTTGCAACCCCGTGATGTCCTATTGAAATAGGTTGGTACACGTATTCGACATTGAAGTTAAAGTCTCTCCACCAAACCCGCCCCGTACCACCCTCGGTCTTAATCGAGAGTATCACGGGACCCGTCAATTGGTGATGTGAAGCATCTAAGAATTGGCCTGGGAGTGTCCTGGGAGAAGATGCCCAAGACTTAGGTTACTACGCTCAGAGTGAGCTCTGACTGAGTTTACTCTAATGCAAAGATAATAATTATGTTTCGGTATAATTCAGTGTCTGCCGAACTTATTTATCTGGCGCTCACTGGGGAAGAGGAATTTGTTTTATGCCACACCGAATAAAAATAATTATCGTAATATTGGTAATAAAAAAAATTATATTGTTTTATCAAGATATTATATACTTATTATACATATAGGAAGGTAATATAAAAAATACTTTTGTTAGTGAGAAAGGTTGGAATTGAGAAAAAATATGTCAAAACGCGGCTCTAAATTAGATAAACGAAAACGTAACCTTCATCTATCATCTGTGATCATTCCCATTTTACAACGTTTTTCTTAGCTCGTATTCTTATTTGTCCGGTGGTTGTTTGTCCGGTACAAATCTTGCAATCGATTTTTAACTAACTTCCCGACTAGCTAGACATTTGAAACTTTTAGAATATGTCAGAACACGATGCCAATGCATTTTTTTAATACTTTTAGCCATCTTTAAGTAGAATTAAATTCATTCTCAGTTAATTCTGTTTTGTATGAAAAGTTATTTTGGAAGAAATCCGTAATCCAATCTACTATTATTGGTTGCTAAGGGGGTGGTCCTAGCAACTAAATTATTAATATATACGTGCGATACTATGGAAATCAAAATGACATTTCAGTATTCTATATTTGTTTGTTTGTTATCGATACCATTATTGCTTGCTAGGAGGTCCAAACAACTACATTATTAATATATACGTGCGTTACTATGGAAATCAATATGAAATGACATTTCATTATTCAGTATTTCTATCAAGTACAATTTTTTTTTGATCGTTTAACCTAGTCAAGTCAAGTTTATATGATTCAACAGAAAATTTAAAAACGTTGTATATAAAAAGTTTTTCTTATCTTGTAATTATTTATTTTAATTTAATTTCGCTAATTCGCGAAGATACAACGATCCAAACGGTAACGGAGACTTAATGGCAGTAGTAGCCAATCGAAAATATTGACTCCACGTTTGGAAAATGCTGACAACTGTAGCTCAGAAAATGATGCATTGTGCTCAGGAACGGTTTTAGGTGTCTATCGTCATAACTTCCACTCGTACAATAATTGATAATCAATGATATTTTATTTTGATGAAACATCTACCTTACCACCTGGAAACATTGGTTTTTGGCAAGCTGTAAGTTTTAATTAAAGTGTAATATACAATACGGACTCACAGATTTTTTATTTCGCGGCACACAATTTGGTCACTGGTTTAATATAATAATTATCATTCATTGATACTTCGCATTGATAATCATGTTTTCCACTCCTGTATATAGGTACATATATCCACCTGTTTCAACACAGTCGATAAGTAGTTTATACATTTAATACAAGCGAGCGTAAACGCTGTAAGCCTGGCAATATATTGCTTCTTGTTAATACCGATTTACGCGCCGTTATATCAATGAAATAAAACAATCGTAAATTGTATCAACTAACAAATCGCGTTAAGCTTTCAATACACATTTTATTACTACTTATTTACTTACATAATAAGTAATACTATGTTCCTAGAGCTTTTATTATAGTACCGTGTAATTTCTGGCAATATTTTTGTATGTGTTCTTAATTGAATCGTGCATTATAATTGTTATTTTTGTGACTGACATTATTACTGGTATCGAATTGGAAGCGATACACGTACAATTTAAATATAACATAATAACGAAAATAAGCGCAAAGAACACAGAACGCCAAATAGAGAAATTTGCACTCTTGTGTTACGTGTGATTTAACTACACACGTCATATACAGCATAATATTTGCATTTTTAATGATACATACTATATTATATTATATGAATGTGAATAACTTTTAGGAGAGAAATGAAATATTTATGGTATTGTAGTGTTTTTAGTGTACAATTACGTTGTTTTAATATAGTGTGTCTGTTTTCTACGATCAGTAAAATTTTTTTGTGGATTCGTAGAACATAATAAATGTGGATGAAGTGAGCCTACGTGATTTATGCAGACGTAGCAAAAACAAGTTAAGCATGATGAATATTTTTTCGCCAAATTGTGAACTGGCTGCATTATGCACAACTACACTCAATTTTCGCTATCCATTCTTGGACACGCTGTCGTCTACTAACTATTAGGATAACATTTTATTCTTATGAGCTGAATTCGCACGTTCTCTTTGGATGTATTCTTTCGATCATTGTGCGGCTGATTTCTTCATAAGTGAGTGGGTGAAACACAGTAGTCAACACAAAACATTATTTTGCATGGTGAAATGTATTTTTACTGGCGTATGAGAGCGTCATACATGGGGCAGTAACGTGAATCGCATTTCGCGTGCGTGTCTAATCGAGAATAAGACCCGTTTCACACGGGACACCTGTGGCAAGCCACCGGCATGACGAGATTCCGCATTTTCATATAAATGAACGCGACAGTCGTGTGTCCCCGTCTGAATGCGCCCATTCAGATATGTGTAAATGTGGAATCTCGCCACGCCGGTGGCGTCACATAGGTGTCCCGTGTGACGGGTCTAATTGTTAAGACTTTCCGCCGTCGTTCGAGAGTCGTTCCTTTTACGTGACACATAGATTCACTGTACCTACTGCAAGTAAATAAGTTTCACTTCAAAATCATAACGTACACGTGCCATTAAAGTAATTAATGATGTTGGATATACATTAAAGTACTCACTATTTTATAGAATTATCTTTGTTTTCGAATATCGTGGAAAATTATACACGCTCTGTCAGAGTTCTAGGGCTGTTGCCATATCAATCATCCAGCACATTAAATGCCCATTTGATCCTGTATGACCCTCAATAATTACGTTACAAGAGCGCTCGGCGACCAGGTTGATTTGATTAGGGGGGCACATTACACAGCGCATAACAACACACGGGGGGAGGGGTCAATTATTTCCATTGATACGCTCATCTATTGACAATCTGCACGCGCCACTGGTCAGCGGGAAAATTAAAACCAAGCCTTGAAGGATTCTTCACGTCATTGGAAAAATCTATTTGATGCGTCTCTGGCTTTTTATAATTATCGTTACGCTTGCTCGAGCAATCCGTAGTGACGACACTAAGTATTATTCACATGTAAACGATTATGGTTACTTACACATTAAAATCTGAAGGGACGACTCGAACCAATGCCACTGAATAAAATTCACGTTGTCAAAAATCTCAAAGTAGTGGGACTTTCCCACATTGCAGTTAATGGCCCCACATCCGGTCTTAATCGGACGTATCATGGGACCCTACGTTTGGGTGTGAACCATCCCAAGACCATAGTCACCATGCACTCAAATGTACTTTGACTGAATTTACATGACTTTAAGCTAAGGTACCCATGGGGGAGATGAGCACGTAGAGGCAATATAATTTTTTTGAGTAAATAACAAATTAAAGCTAATACAAAACTGCTGAACATTCTAAGTGAAGAGATCTTCACGTTGGCAGTATGACGCCGCAAATTTTCTAAATTCAATAAAATTGGCCTTTGTGGCGACCAGTTTGGGCGGTTCGATGGGTCCAACAGCTGGTTGAACCGACTTGAGCAGCTCTTCCCTTTCCGTACACATTTTAGGACATTCCCGGAGGATGTGGTTTGCATCATGTGTTTCTCCGCCACATGGACATGTTGAACGGGTAATAAAAGACCAAGCTCAGAGAGTCTGCCAGCGAAGCCACCATGTATAGTCAAAAATTGACTGGTGTAATGATTTGAAGTCAAAACGGTTATCTTCATTCGCTATTTGATATTTGAAAAAAAAACATATATGTTTGCCTGCCTTTGGCGGAGGCATCCCATTTTTTCTACCAGGTCTTTAAGTTATTGGACGCCAAAGACGCACCTAACGCGTAAAGATCAGGTGGTCGTTCGATATAATTAGCATGTTATTTAAATGTGGTAATTAAAAAGTAGTTATCTAGTCATCAATCAGTGTGTTCACGCCGCCTCCCCGCTTTGCGGGTGAAAAACTATTCATGAGGAAGCGGACTTTCCCACAATCCATATGTTTCTACCCCCACCACACAAACACACACTCATTGCATAAACTCAAACGTTAACTTCGGTAATTATACTTGATAAAATTCGCTAAGTTAGCGAAACACAATTAGCAATTATTTTTATATATGGTGAATATCAAATGTTAATTTCTTAAAAATGTTATTATTTATTTCTCAAGGATTTTTCGTTTAAGTATAACCAAATCTGAAAAGAGCTATGACTATTTGCCGTATATTTGTAAATGTTACATGAGTTATAATTTGTAAATAATAAAAACAGTGGTAAACGTTGCCATCTATGTAGGTATTTATAAAGTAAAGTGAAGTATCGTTTGGTTTTAATCGTGCTTGGAATATTTCATGTTTTCTTCTAAACCGCGAAAAGCGAGTCGCCTAATCTGTTAAGGTTAAAATATTTTTGTTTATCGATTGCTACGAATGTTAAAACCTGTCGGACCTACCTGCAGGCATGTGGTGGTATTATTGGGCCATCAAAAGAACCTGGCTGCCCTCAAAACTTTTAATGTGTATATTTTCTGTTGACTTATGTTGAATTTTCATTCAGTTTTTGCCTTCGAATCTATCGGATCCAAGAATTTCTCTTCTAACAAAATTATATGTGGAGTGGGCAAGGTAAAAAAAATATGAAATTATTCTACTTTTATGGAATATTAAAAACAAAAATTCTAATTTTCATTATACCAGTTTTATTTTTCACTACCAAATTTCAAATCTCACACCACGCCACATTTTGCTGCCATAGGGAGCAGTTCCGAGTAGATAGTAATACATATTATAACTTTACTTGTCCTAAATTTAATGTACCATACTTTAACATCGTCCTTCTATGTGTCATGTATGTTATTGTGAAATGATATTGTTTTACATAGTATCTTATTCCATTCTGTCCTATAATATTGTGTTTACATAATATCTATTGTTTCAAAGAGCAACTTTGAAGATCTCTAATACCCGTATGTAATGTGGCAAAGCAAATGGAGTTAACCAAGCGAACATATCAACAAGCTAAACGGGAACCAGCTGAAAAGCGTTTAATATAAAGACCTAATCGCTGGATTAGGTTTATCCAGGAATAAATGTTATTGGGAATGGAATCGTATACACCTGTCGTTTATAGAGGTAACTCGGTGTAACTGCAAGGAAGGCAAGAAAGCTCTACTCTACATGTGTATAAGAAAAGCACGCTGGTACTTTCTTAATAAAAATCCGTTGTATAAAATGGTATGTAGTAATTATTGTAAGCGACTATTTTGCAGCTTTACTGGAGAGAAAAATTAAATAATTGATTTCGCCGATGTATTATTTTAACGCTCTATCAAACATTTTGTAAGTTTGTCACGGAGTTTTGGGACACTGAAAATGAAACAGTCTGACAGCAGCGACTTCATAAATAATAACTCATTTTTACCGAAATACCTCTTACGCGCATTCAGTTTAGCAGCCTCGATAAATATATTATCGGCGGCTAGGACAAGTTTCAAGTGTAAGGACTCTGTAGTACCTATATACTCTTTTTTTATCTATATATCTTTACTATTCCATTTGAGTCATTTTTTGCAACCCGGGTTTCGCCTTTCGGAATCTTCAGGCACTGTCTACCACAAAACCACAAGGCAAATAAACACTGACAACGACTACTATGAACTCTAACTTATATAACAAATCAATACAATAAATTAGGTAAAAACTATTATCACCTACCTATTAAGTGGGTCACAATAAAAAATATAACAAACAAATTATGAATAGGTAGTTGAAGTATTTGGTAAAAAATCCCCTACCTTATCAATAATAATACACTCGATAAGCGTATAATAAATCGTCAAAACCTATGAATAGACCAAACAATCTGTAGTTTTTGTTGGAAATATGAATATTTATTTATGATTCTGTCTTTTCTCAACCCGAGAATTAACATTTAATAATGACAACATGAAATAGATAATGTCGTCGATCTAGAATTAACACCATTTATTATACATTTAATTTAATGTTATCTTAATATTATATTATTAGAATGCTCATATTTTTTTGTATTTGCCATGTATATCATTTTCTGAATGTCCATTCCATCCCATTTAAAAAAAAAAGCTTCATTCTATAATATCTTTCCTACAAACTTTACGGATTATTCAAGTTTAGCGTGGGTCATTAACATGTATTATTTTCATTATCAATGTTAGATACATTGTATTGTAGGTATTTGTTATATTATAAAATTAAATAAAAATTCTGCGATGTTCGAGTGACATAACATATCACTAAAAGACATTGGCATGTTATGTCACTTTAGATGGCAAGTAAAGCTGTAATTATTATCACGTACATATTGAATCCATTTCACGAAAACATATTTAAAGCAGACAGCCAGGCGACCTTTCAGTGATTGCGATTACACACTCATGCCTTGACTTTGTCCCAGCTTCACGTACCACGTAACAGACATTTTGTTTCCTCTAAATATTGTCAAAGGGGACTATAATTGTGTTGTATATTTTATAAGTACACTGGACTTATAAATGTACCTGCCTACATAACATGTTTATCTAACAGTGCTTCCCCGTGTTTTTCCTTTGACGCAACACTTTATAAAACTTTTACACCATACTGAAGAAGACTTACAAGCTGTTTCAGTTTCAAATTGTGTAACATATTTTGCGTATTTCACATGAAGAATGTAATTGTTTCTACAAAATGTTAAAATATGGAGTTCTATAATAATAACTCCATATTTACTTGAAATTATCGGAAAACCACTCAACCTATTTCTGTGATTAATAGTTGAATGAAAATTATGTCTCACAAAATGAGTGCAAAAATAAATGCATTATTAAAAATGACTAAGGGCAAATGACGCCAACATTATACTTGGTACATTTAGATTGGGGCTATTGTCCCATAAAAACACTAATACCTAACATAATCTAAGTAATTTAAAAAATTGAGTTTTTTTTTTGAACCGCCATTAAAATAACTACATAGTTCAATGATAGGTACCCAATACTCTCAATGAGATGTTTGCGCGTGTAAGAAAAAACTTTTTATGTAGACGCTTGAAAGACCTAGGTATACACACTATAAATGGAAATAATCCCTAAAATTGAATTGTCTAAGATGAAAGTCGATTTTATCGCACCAAATGTTGTTGTTGGCGACTGAGTCCATGCTACATGATTTCTGTACGCATCAATATCTAGCGGCACACTTCCCAGTCGCAAGCGACACACCGGTTGGGAAGCTCTGATCTGAAGTACATAATATGTGTTGTAAAGCGATGGACGTGATCAGGACTTAACACCATTGAGGAACATGTTGTATTGGCAGCACCATTAAAATAATAATATACGTTTTTTTTCTCACTATTTTAATGGAGTTTGCTATGTAAACAGATACAAAAAGTTTTATTTATCAATTAATATTTCAAAACACCAGTAGTGTTATAGCAAATGGTTGTATCTGTCTGGAACACTATTTTACAAAAAAAAAAACAAATGTTTTGAAATCGGTTCTACAAGAAATTTTAAATACAAATTTAGAATAGTTACTTTATATTATCATGCAAACAATTTCATAAAATATACATCCATCTATAAACACTTGTTGTCCCAGATAGATGTAGCTTTTCACCTGTTCGAGCTGAGTGCCATTGATGAGTATCTCTTTTTGGTCTGCAAAGCAATTAAACATGACTTTCGTTTTTGTTACATTTATTTTCAAACCTACTTTGTTGCTTACTTCAGCGAGTTCCTGCATTCTGCTTTGTAGGTCTTCTGAGTCTTGCGAGAAAAGCTACATCTATCTGGGACAATAAGTGTCTATAGATGGATGTATATTTGATGAAATTGTTCACAGAGTAAAGCTAGGCTGGAGTGCTTTTGGCCGCCTGAATAATATCTTCAAAAGTGAAAGTGTTCAACCAGTGTGTGCTTCCCGTGATCAAATATGCGTGTGAAATATGGACCCTAAGTAAAAGAGAGATCCAGAAACTTCCATCCAGGTCTAGTCATCCAGTGGTATCCAAGAAGTACAAAACGTCCGCAAGGTAGACGTAGAGGCCGCTGGATCGATGAAATGATGAAGTTCTGCAGAAGTACGTGGCAACGCAATGCTCCGGACCTAGAGAAGTGGAAGCAGCTTGAAGAGGCCTTCATCCAGCAGTGGATAGATTCAGGCTGATGATGATGCTGATGATATTATCATGATTAGAACATTAGAATAACTAGCGCCTCTCTTCAACGTATTTACTAGTTTGTATGGTGTAATATTTGTATTTAAATTATTTTGACATCGAATATTTTAAATGATTTTTTTTCATTTTCAGCTCGGTAAATATAATAGTTGCAGCTGTATACTTTTGTCACGTCAAATAATATACTTACCATTTGGAAAATTTCTTGGAAGAAATCTAAAAAAAACTTACATACCTACTGTGACATACCAAATAATATACGCCACCACAGTACCTACGTACCGGCATACGATATGATTTTCTACTCTATCGTTATGTTGTAATTTAAATATTTGAACGTTTGATTTTTTTGCAAATCTCCCGAACTCGTATAAGCTTCCCTCAAATCAAATTCAAAGTCAAATTAAAAATAATACACGAAATTCATGATTTTTCTATTTACCTAAGTAAACCAATGATTTTACGTATATTCTTTACATGGTAACATTCTTGATTATTGTAATCCAATTGAAGGATCCAGTGGAAGAAAGAGAGATGTCAATTTTGTTAAAATGTTCAGGAGACGAAATTTACGATTGCACAGCCATTCATATTGACTTCTTTATTTAAGTATTGTTTTATGTAAAAAAAAGTCAAAACTATCGAAATATTTGGTATTAAAAACATAAAAAATAATTCGACCAACTTCTCAAGTTATAATGTAAAAGGAGAGATTTTTGGGTAAAATTTCAAACTTTAATATCTTATACTTAACTCAAAACTTTTTTTTGCTTTATAATGTTTCGGGATTTAAAAATATGCAAAATTTGCCCTTAGGTGGAATTTTTACAATCTCGATTTGACAAATTTAGTGACATCATGCCCTTTCCCCATGTATTAATTGTATTAAGATAACTGAACTTTTTACTTTTACAGGAAAAGAGTAATGCAAATTACAAGTTTCCTCTTTGAATTCGAGAGCAACTTTCTGTCAAAAACATATTACAGTCGTTTATATAATATTATTTAATACATTTGCATGATCAATTTATCAAAATAAATGGGGCAGTTTTTATCTAAATATTTTTTTTTTTTTTTTTTTAAATATTATAATGTAATGAAAATACAACTTACATAAGTTTATAATAGTTTTCTGATATCAGTTTTCCTTGTCTTCCTGCTTTTGTAGCATTATTTATTACGCAACGAACAAGCAAGCGGTTAGTTGTTGAAGAATACTTAGTGAGTACTCGAATGTCCTGTAATTATTATTGTCATTTTTGCTGGCCACGTGCTCGTGTGGGATTCAATAGTCAATAGTGGATTGATGCAGGCTGAAAGTGATGATGCTATAAATGTGTGAGGTATGTACTTACGCAGTGTATAAATTTCTTAAGGGGGGACATGCTCGTCGAAGGTCAAAATTGAGTTTTTATTGTATTTTCAAACCATGATCCTGGACAGTCCTTAAACGTTGTAGATAATCTATTTATATAATTTTGAAGCCTTATTATCCTTTATAGTTATTTTAAACATTTGATGACTGCATAAAGTATTTTTGTTACATAAAATAGTATTCTTTTAAACCTCTTGCTCTAATGTTTTAGAATATAGTCATATTTCGGTACATAACTGTGCAGTGGTGTTAAGATTTTTTACGTTTATTAATTTTTAGACGCATTTATAAAACCATTAGTATAATTTATTACGAGATAATTTTTGTAAAATATTCACGATAAAAAATTATATTGATAATCTCTGTGATCCCAAATTTGACAAGAATTAGGCATTTTATTATTCAAAAAATCGGCAAGATTAACACATTTGAAGACACACGTTCAAACACGCGCGTCAATATCATTTTACTCCCTACTTTAATTATAGTTTGTCAATTTATGGCTACGGCCGTATGTTGTAGCTTAACCACTGGGGAATGACAAAAGAAATGGCGTATTTCAAAAAAACACTACCTTATTCTTAGGTCAATAATTATTATAAAGCAATCATTATTCATAAGGTGTTTATCACACTTGAATGATCAAAGACATAGCTTATAATAAGTATCTTTAGAATCGTCTTCAAATGTGTTAATCTTGCCGATTTTTTGAATAATAAAATGTTTACATACTACAACGTTTAAGGAGTGTCCAGGATCATGGTTTGAAAATACAATAAAAACTCAATGTTGACCTACGACGAGCACGTGGGCCGTTAAAATGCATTCTAACCTACGTCAATTTCAATTAACATCGGTGGGTACCGGTTTTATGTAAATAGGTACACATAATTTCAACGTGTACCTACTTATTAGAGTCGTTAAACGTTATTTTATTTAATTGGTTCTCCTCTCTCAAGGTTCATGTTTTTTAACATTTATACCTGCCGCCATACGGGAAAATGAAATCTAAGAATATAGTTTTGATGTTAACTGATAATCTCGCTCGTGCATGTAAGTATTTCTACCACTCTTGGCATAATTCTGTCCATACTCGATACATTCTAAAAACCCACTCGTATCAATTATTAGAACCCTATTTGTCACAACTAAAAAATTAGAAACCAAAGTAATGTATGTATAATATAAAAAGTCCTAAACTTTATTGACTAATGTACAAAATTGTTACTATGTATTCGCGTCAAGTAAAAATGTAATTTACTGTTTATTCAAAACCAATTAATAGAGTTGAAATGTATATGTAATGTTTTTTTTTTGAGAAAGCAACATATTATTACATTTCATTAAAGGCACGCAATTATAAATGAATTAATTAAAAACTCGGGAGTCCGTTGCGAATGCTACATAAGTTCCTAAACCCGAAATAGCCATCCTGAAATATTCCTAATAATATTTTAATTATAGCTCTCTTATTTATTTTTTCAATTCAATGCGGCAGCAGGCCGCAGAAATCATTGTAGAGATTTTTTTTATTTTCTCATTACCGGTAGTGGGGTTAAAGAAAAGTTTCAGACTGTTATTTTTTTTTTGCATAACCGACTGACCCATTTTTCTCATCTTGAATTTTATACACGTTTTCGAGAAGTTTGAGCTATTACACAAAAAAACTCGTTTAAACATATATTCTGGGATGCTTTTGTCAGGTTTCTTCTTAATTTTTTTTTACATACAGAGCATTGAAAACATTCAATGAATGATTTCAAAATTTCTGAATAGTTACTTCTGGTGCTACACTATTGCCAAGTATATGATTATAATCGCTCTTAATCTTCCATTTTAAGCTATTTTCTTAAATGTTATTACGGCCGCATAAAAGTTAAATTCAGTATAAATAATTTAAAAAATCAAGTTCTTCACATTTTTATTTACTTACTTAAAAAATCGATGTTTTATTTTTTAATTAAACTTAATATAGATTATTTAAAGATCGGTTATTGTACTTTCGAAAGGGGTCGCCTATCAAATTACATTGCAATGATAAAAATATCCATAACGTAAGAGTTAATATTTTTTTACCATTAACTAAATTTCATTAGAAAGTAAATACTGTAAATGTTTCGTTGAGATCAACCTTGCGAGTTTAAACCGAATGCGTACTTTTTAGCATTGGAGAGGCGCCACGGATCTACACGCGGACTGTTCAATTGCCAAGCTTCCTATTTATTCCGAACTTGGCGCAACGTAACTACACTAAAGCGCGATATTTTTTTCCATTTTTTCACCCTAAAATTCACAAGGCCGGCTAGACACTTCCTTTTGTCCGCATATTATGTCATTTTAGTTTACGGCTTGATCTGCGAAAAGAGAAATAGCAATCACGTATAATATATTGCGAGATTATGGACCATTATTTGACCCATTTCTGTGGCCGAGAGATAAGGTAGAAAATCACTAAAAAATAAATAAACTCTATTTATATTATGATACACAGTATACTAAAGAATGAACCGCTTTTTATGGCTGTTTTATACACTTTATGTTGTGTACCATGATTGATGACTATATAATCTGTTAATGTCCAATAATGGCAGTATAATAAATGCTGGCATTGGGCTTCACGTGAATGATGTTTCTTTTTTGACATCTTAACAATAAAATGATTACATCACGAATTATTATAATTTTACAATCAATATTTTTATTTTAAAGAAAACTGTTAGTTACAACAATTATATCCCAGATCGTTGTAAATCTACATAAATTTTACTGTTTCAACTTCGTCGTCATTTACTTTGTGTTCATTTATAATTAACACAATATAATTTTACACAATTTTTGTATTGTCCAAATAAGAATGGGATTGTTTTATTTAAGTTTAACACAACCTTTGTTTATTTTATATTGCTTAATAGTAATAATGTGTAATCGAAGATTGTTGTATCTATTTTTTGTTGAAATATTTATAAGTATACTGAACAGGTTATATGGCAAATTCCAAGTGATTCCATAATACTCATTCCATTTATTATCGAGGTGGGCATATCAGAATTTCCTCTCTAAGAACTAGTACCTAGGTATATGAATTAATTCATGTTATGAATATCATATGACGTGACGGCAGACTTTTTACATCCATTGATAATTCGTTCAATCTATTTATTTACCTACATCTAATTATACAAATGTATCTTTGCGACACGTATATCGTTCGCATAGTAAGCTACATCACGTAAGTGCCAACATTTTACTTTTATTATTTTCAATGTCATTTGGTGTGGTAAACGCAAAATTTATTGAAAAGATTCCATTACATCCTATTTTATGGCTTATGGATTTATATTTGATTGTAAAAAAACGTGAATTTGTCGTTGCCGCGGGACTCGAATCCACGAGGTGCACCAAATACTGTCTGCAGTCTGCACCATTTCAGGGACAGTGATGGAAATATATATATTGTTTAATTGATGTAAGTTTTGTATTATTCCATTTCGTTTGTTTTTTGCGACCTGGGTTTCGTCTTGCGGAATTTACAGGCACTATGCGCACTCACCAATGGCAAATGCACACTGACAACGAATACAGTCAATTCTCGTTAATATTTGAAAATAAAAATTCTACATTTAATACTTAGAGTGCAAATGATAGAATTTAAAAAAGTAAAAATATATTCATACTATTAGAGATTTTTATTTTTAACATAATATAGTATATTTTTGTACATTTATTGCATTTAAATATCTTAATAAGTAGTACATATTCAATTTATTATTGTAAAACTGTCCCAGTGCAACGGTTTAAATCTGAAATTTGAGACCCAGACCGCGCACTCCGGCTCGTCGGCCTCCGTCTACTGTCCAAATTTTGTCGAAATCCGACTGCGCGTGTGGATTTGTATAAAGAAAAACCGAAGGACGGTACTTCAAAATATAGTATAGATTAATACAACAAATGAAAGTACACACCATATTATCTATTAAATAAAAGATCAATATAAAAATAATTTTTGAATACTTTGTCAAAACCCGTAGTAGTTACATTGTATTTATTATACATAATTATGTACTCATTATTAAAACATTTACTAAGCGCATTCAATTGTCATTACTAGTAAAAAATGGAACTAGGTAACGTGTTGGGAATTTTATAAAATTACCTAATAAGAATTTTCACTAAATATACCTACCTACGTACTAAATATAAAAGTATATTTACCATTGGTGAATGCATATAGTCCCTGAAGATGCCAAAAGGCGAAACGCGGATAGCAAAAAATACTCAAATGGAATAGTATACAACTTAGATCATGTAGGTACCCTCTGTCGCTAGTATTAATTTTTTATATTTGTTGAAAATAAATAACATATCTAATAAGTCTAAAAACCACAGAACAGATTAATAAATATAATTCCGATAGGCTATACCCCAATATACTACATTTTGACGCAGGGTTTTGAATGTGTAAGTGTCCTACGAAAATGAACCACACATTATAGACGTGCAGTAGTATGTGTTGCAACCTTCAAAAACACAAATATTAAATGAGCATCAGTGCATAAATCGAATTGTCTGAACGAATGACATTCGTATACTTGACAAGTGTTTAAGTTTATACCATATTCTTTCACACTGGAGATCCGTTGCCTGTTATTTCACACCCGTTAGGTATTTCAGTTCCCATTATTTCAAGAGTTTCCTGGTAAAAATCGTACCTAAACATATCGAATATAGTGGGATTCGAATATGTATCTATCGCATTCCGGGTGAGTGTACTAACCATTAAAGATTAGGCTAACTAACTCGGTTAAGATACACTGAAGCTTAATTATTGTTTTCCCCTAAAGCACACCCCCGTACGCGAAATATGTATGTTGGAATACTCAGTCCTAGATTCCTTCTAGGATTTTTCTGACGCTTTTCCTTGAAACCTATATATTTATTTATATCTGTGCGCCGAATGAAAAGGGTTCTGCTCAGAAGATCCAAAAGAGGGTTGAGTTTTCGAAAACTTTGTGTGTCAATTTAATCGTTTCTGTGTAACATATTTTAATATTTCAACAGAATTGATTTTTATTTGACACTTTATGCATTATTATAATGATTATTTTTTTAGACTATCTTCCTTTCCCACACAGATTTACTACATTTTTATTTTATGTATAAATAAATTCGGAACAATCATTAATTTCATTGTGTTATAAATTCGTTCGCGCATCGCATCTCATAATGCCACCGAAGTATTTTAAACAACTTATAAGAATATGTAAAGCTTTCGCCGATTGTTTTGTTCTGCAAATACAACGCGGAGAGCTTTTTTATAGATCGTTTTATTAAAATTCTTACGCTGGATGATCGCACGGACTTTAAAATACCGCTAGGATAAACAAACTTGAACTGAATGCGAGTGTATTTATATACATTTTATCGTGCGCTGTAAATTTTCATTTTAAATTTATCCCGTCTACTTTCTAGTTCCAGTTATTTACGACAGCGTATTTTATTCAGATTTTCAAACATTCAAGAGTATTTTATCTATGTAGGTATTATCTTGAAACAATTTGGAATTAAATTTCTGTACAATCACTATAAATCATATCATGCATTTTCTATAATAAATAATATTAAATTCTTCATGACTATTCATCGTATAATATGTTAATATTCACTTTAGTACATAAATACATACGACTATATTGTTTTCTGAAAAGCAATGTAAATTTAATTGCTTAATTTTTCTTATAATTTCATTTCATTATTTTTCTTCTCTTCTATAAATAATTTTGCCTTTTAATAGTTGATAGTACCTTTATTAGTACTACTTGCCAAAAGTCTCGAAATCGTGTTATGGAGTAATTGCAGTCTGAAAGTTTGACATGTCCTCTAAAATCAGGCATTATGCTAATTTCTTTGTGCTTTATGTGCATGTTCTATATATTGGATTGCCTTGAATTGTTTTCTAGCATACATATTCATATATATACACATAATCCGTTGTAAACTCTAAATACCTAAATTGTCGACTTGTCAACTTTTGGCAGCAACCCCATGACTATTTACCAGTTGACAAGGTGCATTTGAGGCGGACGAAAGCGGTCCTGATAATTACTAAGTGGAATTGATTATAATATTAATACTATCGACCGAAGGTACTTGATGGAATTTGAATTTAAATTCTAATGGATTTAAGTTTTGTATTATTCCATTTGAGGCAACTTTTACTCAAATGGAATAGTACAAATCTTGAATCCATTAGAATTGGAATTGATTATTATTAAGGTACCTACTACATGGTTTTTATTAAGTGTTTTATTTAAATTTGAATTTGATCTCAATGCTGTGCAGTTCACGGTGAACTGTGCTAAGGCGAATTGCATATGTAGTGTCACCAGATGGGAAAAAAACCCCTGGTCCGCAGTTTCAAATCACATATCCACAACCTAATCATACGCCCTTGAATTAGGATTTGACTCCCCTGATTTACGAAATATCATCGCAACGCACTTCGACAGGCGAAAGCGGGGCCGTGTACCTGATCATTTTTCTAAGAAATTTCAGGCGACCTTGAATACTGACCGCCGAGGCAGAGTTAAACATTTCTCGAATAACCCGCGCCCCTCTGCCCCTCTCCTGAGTGGGACGGACCCCCGCCAAAAATAAAAGATGCTTTTAAAAAAAATAAAGTTAGTTGAGATTTACCCTACAATGAAGTGACAACACAAAACCAGTGTTACGTCGGCGCGTAGCGTCGCCCGCGGGAACCGTATAATCAACCGTGTTTCTAACCATTTTTAAATCAATCGTCAATAACCCGTAATCGTTGTAATACCAATCGGTGACTCGCGCAAAAACCCAACAAAAGGTAATCAATTCCCTAGTGAGTGAAAAAGTGAATCTCTTTCCCCGTTATTGTGTTATTAATAATCCCTATAACCACCTCAAAACCACGCGTCGCGTCCTCGACAAAAACGTTTTCGCGCCCGTTTGGCCAATGTGTTCAAACACGTGCTCCCACATAGTGACTGTGCCATAGCTAAATCTAAGACTCCTTTAAGTGTAATTAATGATGTAATCCAACCAATGTCTGGAAAGTTAATGTAATTAAACGTCCCTGCGCAGGGAAATTGTCAAATCAAAGACGTGTTTTATCTTGAATTATATGTCCTGATGTCCACACAACCCTCAATCAAGGTGATACTCGTGAAGAACGCTGCCAGCATACACGTGAGTTCTCCACCCATTCTTCTCGGTATCATTCTGTCGCCCATGCGTGAGGCGAACGAAGTCAATGCGACTTCGGGAACCACGACCCTGAGATACTCAAGTGTGTGACATCAAACCCACAGTTTTGTGAATTTTATAAATAAAAATAAATTCTCTGGCGCCCTATTAAAAAAAAAAAAAACCCTAAACAAAAATATATTTCGCCCATGCTACCGTTAAAACAAAGTGAAAATTACGAGACAAACCCAGTAACAACAAATTCGCGCGTAAACCAAACAAGATAAAAATCAAAACCAGGGGCGTTCAACCTAATACACAGTGTTTTAAGAAAAAATTATTGCGAGCCGCCAAACATTAAAACGACGTTAATGTCCATGATGAGAAATCAGTGCAACGAAACCCGAAAATGCCACGAACGTGGGTTCTCACAGAACGGACGTTCCTACGATGCTGCAGCCACCCCCCCGTCTACTGGCAGCTGCCGGGGACCACCGACACCGGAGGTCCTGGAAAAGTCCAGGGTATAACCTGCCTGTCAAGGTCGCCCCCCTCTGCCCGACGACCCCTAGCACGAGAACTCAGCCCTGTCTTCGCATCCCCGCGTCAATCTTGCGACGGAGTCGCCACGCCCCAGCACACGTCCAAATTGCACCTCCCGCCGAACGACACCTGATCTCCGCAACCCCCCGCCTACCCCTGAATAGGCAACCTAACCCTGACTGCTGCAGCATCCTGAAGAAGCCTGGGATGTGATGACACCCTACCGGAACCGGCTACCCCTCCAGAATCGTTGGCACTTGCCGAGAAAAATCTCGCAAGACGAAATGGCGTCTCCGACGGCACGAGACTCATAACCCGTTGAGCATCCCGCTCGCGGGTCGAACAAACGACCTAATGAAAACCTATCAATGTGGTACCGACCGGACCATTCAAAACCCCCGCAATTTATTAGTAAGATTTTATTTGTTTTGTCAATACACGCTCCATTCACATTACGTGGTTGCCGATATGAAATTTGAAACAAAAGATGGCAGGGTGGTTTGTCACCAGATGGGAAAAAAACCCCTGGTCCGCAGTTTCAAATCACATATCCACAACCTAATCATACGCCCTTGAATTAGGATTTGACTCCCCTGATTTACGAAATATCATCGCAACGCACTTCGACAGGCGAAAGCGGGGCCGTGTACCTGATCATTTTTCTAAGAAATTTCAGGCGACCTTGAATACTGACCGCCGAGGCAGAGTTAAACATTTCTCGAATAACCCGCGCCCCTCTGCCCCTCTCCTGAGTGGGACGGACCCCCGCCAAAAATAAAAGATGCTTTTAAAAAAAATAAAGTTAGTTGAGATTTACCCTACAATGAAGTGACAACACAAAACCAGTGTTACGTCGGCGCGTAGCGTCGCCCGCGGGAACCGTATAATCAACCGTGTTTCTAACCATTTTTAAATCAATCGTCAATAACCCGTAATCGTTGTAATACCAATCGGTGACTCGCGCAAAAACCCAACAAAAGGTAATCAATTCCCTAGTGAGTGAAAAAGTGAATCTCTTTCCCCGTTATTGTGTTATTAATAATCCCTATAACCACCTCAAAACCACGCGTCGCGTCCTCGACAAAAACGTTTTCGCGCCCGTTTGGCCAATGTGTTCAAACACGTGCTCCCACATAGTGACTGTGCCATAGCTAAATCTAAGACTCCTTTAAGTGTAATTAATGATGTAATCCAACCAATGTCTGGAAAGTTAATGTAATTAAACGTCCCTGCGCAGGGAAATTGTCAAATCAAAGACGTGTTTTATCTTGAATTATATGTCCTGATGTCCACACAACCCTCAATCAAGGTGATACTCGTGAAGAACGCTGCCAGCATACACGTGAGTTCTCCACCCATTCTTCTCGGTATCAGTAGGTACAATTTACATATAATCAACATACATTTTAATATCGTACATCGTAGGGAGAGAGAAATATAAGTCACTACTATCACATTAGAAAATAAATATCGTTAATTACTACTTAACTACATTTCGTTCATGTCTCAGGAAGCATGAAAATGAAAAAAAAAATATGCTCGTATTTAAATCATAGTTAATGCTGATCGAATGAAAAATAATAGCAATACACCGATATGTGAAAAGATATATTTTTGGAACCCCATTGTTCGAGCACCGATCAGTCGCTCTGGTGACACAGCCACAATAGAATTATCGAATAGGCTGCGGTTTGCGAGCAGTGTTGCAAACTTGCAAAATTATTTTATTGAATCAACATCACGGTGAATGGTATTGTTACAATTCATCATTGTGTCCGTTGAAATACTTCCTTTTATTCGTAAACTCGCAGTGCCATAATTGTTATAGCTAGTATCGTTTTGTATTGTATGGTGCCGGTAATTCAATGTGACAGGAAATAGTATTATTATGCTTGTCTTTGCAATGCCAATTTTGTTGCACATCATATTGCACAACAGGAATTAACCAACTTGACTCTTCTACCGTAAAGGAGTATTGACAATAAAATGTCAAATTCGGCTGTGCTGGTCGTGCTATAGTCCTAGTGTGTTGAGACACCGACACTGTGTCGATAGACGGCAAATATTTGTTCAATGTTATCAAATGGCACTGATTTTACTTGCGATGATCGCATTTGATGTTATTAGCGCCGCCTGTACACGTAGTGACGTCCCTAGACAAAATGCCGCCCCATATACATCATTTCATGACTCCGATATCTAAGAAATTTGTTGCATGGATAAATTACTAACAAAATATATACCACTAAATTTAATTTAAATGCCATACTTCAATAGACAATATTGTTTGTCTACGGTTTCAGATACATTTAAATATACACCTGACTACTTTCAGAACTCGCGAATGACTGGCAAAAATATTTGGATAAATTAATTAGGTCAGTATGTACCCACCTATAAATCAAATATAATTCGCAAATATGCACGTGTCATTGCTAGTCATCAAGAATGTGACGTCCAAGGACAACGGAAGTAAACTAGACATCGTTTAACCTTTTATGTTAATTATTACATTTTGTTTCAAACCAGTGAGCTCAATCTTTTAATGAAAAGATATTTCCGTTATTACTAAGTTTAGATACCTTCCTATATACACCTAATGATTCTCCTCGATTTGCCGCCCTTTGAGTAACTGCCGCCCCCAAGCAACGCTCAATCTGCCTACCCCCACGGGACGTCACTGTGTACACGTGTATGGATTTACTAGCAGCAATATTGTGTATTTTAAACTATCGTGACAATAACTACTGTTTACACATCAAAGTACGGACTGTCTATCCAATCTCATTCTTCAAGAGTAAGCGAGAGTATTTTGTCATTGTATGGTACTATTTGACAGGTAGTGAAAATTGGTTAACTTCAAAATGAGTCTGAGCGGTGTAGTTCGTTTTTTTGCCGGCAGGTTCGCCACTATCAAAGAACTACAGAAGCTTCCGAACTTTTTTCATTCATGCATGCAATATTGCAACTGCAGGATAATACATGTTTACACGTACATTTTCGTACCGCGATAATACGCACTGTCACCAGTAAATTCATACACGTGTAAATGGGGTATATTATGTTTTGTTAATTTTACTATGAATGTTGCAATGCGATCATAGCATTGATTTATTTTACTTAACGGCCCACGTGCTCGTCGTAGGTCAAAATTGAGTTTTTATTGTATTTTAAAACCATGATCCTGGACACTGCTTAAACGTTGTAGATAATCTATTTATATAATATTGAAGCCTTATTATCCTTTATATTTATTTTAAACATTTGATGACTGCATAAAGTATTTTTGTTACATAAAATAGTATTCTTTTAAACCTCTCGCTCTAATGTTTTAGAATATAGTCATATTTCGGTACATAACTGTGCAGTGGTGTTAAGATTTTTTACGTTTATTAATTTTTAAACGCATTTATGAAACCATTAGTATAATTTATTACGAGATAATTTTTGTAAAATATTCACGATAAAAAATTATATTGATAATCTCTGTGATCCCAAATTTGACAAGAATTAGGCATTTTATTATTCAAAAAATCGGCAAGATTTACACATTTGAAGATGATTCTAAAGATACTTATTATAAGCTATGTCTTTGACCAATCAAGTGTGATAAACATCTTATGAATAATGATTGCTTTATAATAATTATTGACCTAAGAATAAGGTAGTGTTTTTTTGAAATACGCCATTTCTTTTGTCATTCCCTAGTGGTTAAGCTACAACATACGGCCGTAGCAGCCATAAATTGACAAACTATAATTGAAGTAGGGAGTAAAATGATATTAACGCGCGTGCTTGAACATGTACCGTTTAATTTTTTTTTTTTTTTAAATCGGTTTAGTACATGTTCAAACACGCGCGTTAACATAATTTTACTCCCTACTTTAATTATAGTTTGTCAATTTATGGCTACGGCCGTATGTTGTAGCTTAACCACTAGGGAATGACAAAAGAAATGGCGTATTTCAAAAAAACACTACCTTATTCTTAGGTCAATAATTATTATAAAGCAATCATTATTCATAAGATGTTTATCACACTTGAATGGTCAAAGACATAGCTTATAATAAGTATCTTTAGAATCATCTTCAAATGTGTTAATCTTGCCGATTTTTTGAATAATAAAATGCCTAATTCTTGTCAAATTTGGGATCACAGACATTATCAATATAATTTTTTATCGTGAATATTTTACAAAAATTATCTCGTAATAAATTATACTAATGGTTTCATAAATGCGTTTAAAAATTAATAAACGTAAAAAATCTTAACACCACTGCACAGCTATGTACCGAAATATGACTATATTCTAAAACATTAGAGCGAGAGGTTTAAAAGAATACTATTTTATGTAACAAAAATACTATATGCTGTCATCAAATGTTTAAAATAACTATAAAGGATAATAAGGCTTCAAAATTATATAAATAGATTATCTACAACGTTTAAGGAGTGTCCAAGATCATGGTTTGAAAATACAATAAAAACTCAATTTTGACCTTCGACGAGCATGTCCCCCCTTAAGTGATGAATGATGATTGTACTCGCACGCGAACATTGTACAAGCGAAAACACCAATACTCGCTACTTAATTAAATCGTTGTTTCATCGAAGGTTTATTTATTTGAATAAATGCATTCGTCCTTATTATACTGGGAGAAATCTTATAATGCTAAATAATTTTAATAGCGGTGCTATTTCTGCAAAAGACAAACTCTTTCGTTTCCCTTGAAATGAAATAATATTTATTCGTTGTTTTCTTAAAATTGTTGAAGAGCGAAGAATGGAAAAGTTGGCAAATTGCTGACTCAACGATATCATTGTTTTATTTCCCCTCACAAAAGACGGAAAATAATGACTTTAATTTGTTTTCGGGTGGCGGTGTTGACAAAATATTATTATGCAATAAATTTGGTTTAATTTAACTTTGCCTCTGATTGACGCATGCTCCAGTTATGAAATATCATATATTGCCTCATCTTTTCTTGCAATGTCATGTAGGTACTATCTTCTTCTTCTGTACTTCTAACGGTAGGCACATGACACATCGAAGGTTTGCTAATAAATAGCAGTAAATCTTTGTATAGTGGAACAACTAGACCTTGAAATTGCGCAGATTGCGATATCTTTTACTGCACATGAATTAGGTAGGGTAAATTAAATTATTGTTGCATTCGTTATATCCGACCACTTGTACCTACATGTACCTAATATTCGCTCTAACTACGACCCGTACCGTATACCATACCTACTGTCGAACATGATCTTCTTGGCTACGTATTAAAACTATGAATTAACAAGCTCCTCACATTTTAACCGCACTTCGATTATAGCGCCTTCCAGTTAGCGACGAGTTGTCCACGTATTAAAACTGTATTAGTCGACGACAGCGACTTCCGGCTTGTGCCTAAATCTTCTTGTTGGACAGTACATTCAACCACATGCAGACCTTTGCAATTGGTACTTATTTCTTCTGCCTACGCCTCTGATGCTCACTACAGTTTCTTGCAGTATTATTTTCTGCGGTTAGGTTAGGTTAGTTAACTGGTTCTTTTACGAAGATCTGTCCAAAAGTAATGAGTTTTTTTACCTCTATTTAAAAAAACCCATACATGCAGGATTTTCCCCAAGAAACTCTGTCCAAAACTTTCCTATCTCTAGCTCTAGAGTGACATTTCACTATGAGGGTACACTATTTGACAAAACATCAGTATGAATTACAAAATAATCATAGAGAATCAGTTGAAGTTTCTGGGAATGGCCGCACTATTTCTGTAGAAATTTAATTTACCATAATATTTCAGATAAATTCATATGACATCAACATGAATATCAAAGGAGTATAATTGTTTTAGTGCAATACTACACTGTATTACATAAATTAATTTAAAATATGTATGGGAATTTAATGTGGTTCTTTATAACTTTAGATAACATGTTAATTTTTTTAGGATTTCAATTGCATAATAATATTATAAAAATAGGTACTTTATAAAAATATCTAATTAATCTCTTATTGGTATTCAACAATTTTCAACAGCCACATATGTTTTTTTCTTGTGCTGAAGCAGTGATATGTTTTCTCGAGATCGAGAAAACAAAAAATGTACGTTTTTTAAAATAAATATTAGTGTGGATTTTTAAGAATAAAATCAATGTCAAGGACACCACGGTCACCCTAATTATAGTACCAGAAAAAAACAGGTTCTCCATCCATCATCCATCTTTATTTGCAAACGCCATATTGTTAGAATGTCTTGAAAGTCGTATTCTAATGTAATAGCATATCGAGGAGCGCCTTCGCAATGCGAATTACGAATTCACTCCCTCCGCGAAATCTGGGTCCGCGGCTCGATTCCCGCAGGTGCCGTTTTCCATATCACTGCTCCGTTTGTTTACATTTGAAACGATGCCGCCTGCCCTCCAGGTGAATTTTTTTCACGATAAAATGTATACAATATTGTCGAGTGGAGAATTTGTAGCTTTCGAGATAATATTTTTTTCTCGCATTATTCGTGTTTATGGCGCGTGTGTTTATCGGTGTGTTTGGTTGGGTTTTGTTGTCTCTATTTTGTCGAAAAGTGGCTATTGATCCATATTGGACATCGTCGTTCCATCAAGCACTAATAGTAAAGAATAATATTTTCATCGATAGTAGAGTACTTATACGTTTTATAACTTTGCACTTTCTACTACTCTGATTATTTGCCTGATTATCTGGCATAAAATTAGAACAAATTATATTCACTTGTATTAATATACAGTATAACCCCTATTTTACGTTTTTTAAGGGACTGAAGAAAAAAACCTAATTGGAGGGAAAATGTAAAAGGGGGGTATTGAAAAAAAGAACATTTAAATTTTATGTTTCTAAAAAAATAACGTTTTATTAAAAAACAACATTCAATTAAAATTTTTATTGAAAAATCGTTCGACACGTCACGACCCAATCATTGTCAAGTGCGCGTAACTCGCATATTTTGAATATTTCCGACGTAAATCGCGGGAAAGAAAAACGTAAATGCGGGTATTAAATGTACTGAAATACATCGGGACTGAAAAAAATACACGCAATTGCCGGGAAAACGTGAATTCCGGGCACGTAAAAACGAGGTTATACTGTAATATGTAGTACCTAATAAATAGATAATATAAATGTAAAAAATATATTTTTAGAATGTATTACATCATTTTCAGCAGGAGTGCAAAGTTATGAAGTCTTATACTCTAATTACTTATTCTTTTTTCAATTCGTCGTGATTAAACTGAAACGTTTATCAGCAGATGGCATTATGCATAACTATTAGGCATTTCACTGGAAAAAATACCAGGTTGCAGTATTACCTGTCAACATTCTTGGGCGTGGCAATTTGCTAGTACTGCACTGTAAGCATCTGTTCAACTATTGTCAGAGTATAATATCATTTGTTTTCTTTCACGACCCATGCATCTATCTATAATCGTTGCTGGTTTAAGTAGTAATGGTTTAGTAATTAATTATACGCAGGGCGTCGATCTAAAGTTCCACAATAATCAAACTTATGAACAAAAGATAATCGGTAACAAATGAGACTAAATCCACGTCGGAAATTTGTTTTTCGAAGAGTAATAGTGAAGAGTTTCTCGTAATATTCTGTTGTTAACTATTATTATCTTCTTGTGAATATTTCCATCTGTAACACAAGTAAACAAAAACTTTATTATTCTATGTAATTGAACCAGTGTTGATGTTGAAATAGGTGTTTTTTCTAAATAGATTGTATCAAAAGTACACGTATACCATCAAGTAATCATTCAAGCTATGTTAGATAATGGCAAAACTTTGATATAACCCGATAGAGTGTGTAAAAATATCGGTCGTCACTTAAACAAATCTAACAGTTTTCAACAATACTCCCCTCCTCCAACCCTCGTACACATGATGAGTATTTGAAGAATGAATAAACCCCCATTTTCACCCGCTAATTGTCCGGATGACGTCAACAAAAGAACCGTTCTCTCGCCCTGATTGGTAATTTTTTTGTATGCACGCAACAATATGCACATACTGGCTTGGCATATTCATTCATATTACCTATATAACGATTCGTTGTTAAATTGAGACACTTGTGGTTTTTGGTGCACCAATACCATCCGCATGTTTTATCTTTATTTCAGTAGGTATAAACATACCACATAAGCGTGAAGTTCGATAGTTTTCACAAACAATATTATATAATATATATTATAAGACATAGTCGGAGTGCCGCCGCGCAAGAGAAAGCGATATAATAATTATGTCTGATATACGTGCAGTTGGCAATAAAAATCACACTGCAACAATATTTTTTCTAGTACATAATAGCGATTTTTCTTATCTTATTCGATGAAGGTCATAGGTTCAAATCCTATTGCCTAGACCAGGGATTGCCAACCCTTGCCCGCCAGCAAACAGATTGTTTTAATATTTTAAATCGATTAATAAAAATTAAATTTTTGAGTTGGTTCGATACCTACATAAAATTTTCGTCGATATATGGGCAACCTGCACAATCGACCTGGTCGATCGACAAAAATATCTCTCATTCAAACGTGGGGCATATAAGATAAAATGATGCTATGGTTCAACTTATTCATTCGAATCATTATTTTCAATTGAAATCAAAATACAGATCGCGGACTCACTGATACGAATCGAAATCATTGTTTAAGAATAGAAATATCCACATACATTCCTAACTATGAAAAAAAATATTGAATAAATCCAATTCTAAAGATCCCATTAAGTAATTAAATTGTCATTCTTTTTCTTATACGTTTTTCATTGTATTTAATAATATTGCTTAAATAATGTTTCGTCAGCTGAATGCAGAACTATTACTAACTTACATTTGAAATTTTTGAGAAGAGAGTTTTTTGAAACAACTTACTGAAATTATTTATTGTCTTTATGGATAAATGGATGCATCATATTTTAGTAGGATTATTGATGAAAAAAATGGTGCATACACCTGTCCATATAAATAATAAATAACTGAAGCAGGCTGTTTCAAAAAACTCTTGTGGCAGATATTTCAAATGTGAGTTAGAATAGTTCTGCATTCAGCTGACGAAAATTTGTCAACTAGGTACAATATAGGGTGTCCAAAACTCACGCAAGATTTGAATTTTTCGCCATTTGTGCGGTAAACTGTTGTCAACGAAAAAAAAGACAGTGTGACAGTTGACAGTTCAGGGTTATTAAAAATGGAGCGTTACACGAAAGAACAAAGCGTTTTCATTGTTGAGCAATATTTTAAAAATAATGAAGGCTTTCGATTAAAATATCTTCAGCGATGACGCTCATTTTCATATCGATGGCTTCGTTAATCGACAAAATTGTCGCATTTGAGGTTAAGAAAATTCACGAGTGATTATTGAGAACGAAATGCATCCACAACGTGTCACTGTTTGGTGCGGATTTTGGACTGGAGGCATCGTCGGATCATTCTTCTTGCGACATGATAATCAATTGTGTGTACCTAAATTGCAAGATATGGATGTGGACGACAGGTGGTTTCAACAAGATGGTGCCACATGCCATACAGCCCGAGAAACAATTCAATTACTGCATGAGTCATTTCCTGGTTTTGTAATTTCCCGTTATAGTGATAGTGGCCAGAATTGGCCGCCCAGATCATGCGATTTAACGCCGTTGGACTTTTTCTTTGGGGATTTTTGATGTCTAAGGTTTATTCCAACAAGTCCACGACCACCCACGCTTTGAAGGAGGAAATTGAACGCCGTATCAACGAAATTCCGCCACATTTATGCAAAACGGTCATGGAATATTTCGATAAAAGAGTGCGTATGTGCCAGCAAAGCCGTGGAGACCATTTACCCGATATGCTACTCCATACATAAACCTATATTCAATACTGTATACATCATGAATCAATAAAAGAATTGGAAATTTTAATTAAAAATCTGTGTTCTATCAAAATTACTTCTTGCAAGTTATGTAAATTTCGATGGGGAAAAAATGTGCCCGCCATTCTATATTTGGCTGTAAATGTGTTCGTGATGAAAATAGTGTTGAGAACCTCTGGCATAAACAATCAACAGACTAAAGTTATGTGACGTTGGTCTTCGTCCTGTGACACAGGTTTTTATGATTTGCCAACTCCTTTTCACTGTTCGTACGTTTGGTAAAGCGTTTGGTAAAAAAAAATGATGTTATAAAAAACCATTATGTTTGTTACCTTCTCGTTTCGCGGTAGACGTTTAATGCTCCGACTGTTATTGTAATATCTAAAAAGTATAAATATACTTCTAATAAACTATCAGATATGTTAAATCTTCTTACAAATAGAGCATTATGTGTAAAGTCGCTAACGAAACAAAGTGAGCCTCGCATCGTGGTCAGAGTTTGTATGGAAATTAGTCGTCCTAGTGTTTGGTTTTTTGGTACCAATTTCATACGTACAGAGATAAGAAGATTTGCTTAAGCCTATTTGTTATATACCCATTTTAAAACGCGTATTTCCGATCATGTCCGATCCTAATAGGATCATATGGACCTCCACAGAGTAGAGGTTTGTATTAACAGATTTTGTTTTTAACGAGAAATGGATGTCAGCCACTTGCTCAATCTAATAGGTCCATACCCTGACTCGCACACAAATTGAAAAACAATATGTGTACTTGCCAGACCCAGGATTCGAACCTGAGACCCACGGCATGATATCGCGTCGTAAAATTGTAATATTGTAAGTGTAGATGAGACCCTACCATGCATGCAAATATTCTTAAAGACTAATTTGACGTCCTAATACCATACAACATTTATTTATTTCTTTAGTCAAGTACATTGAATACAATTACAAGATAAAAAAGAACATTTTATATACCACGTTTTTAAATTTTCTGTAGAATCATATAAACTTGACAAATATATGTATTAATAAATACTTTTATTTGTACTTGATAGACATATTGAATAACTATAGAATACTGAAATATCATTTTGACATTTCATATTGATTTCCATAGTAACGCACGTATATATTAATAATTTAGTTGCTAGGACCCCCCTAGCAACCAATAATAGTGTTTTACTTTTTAAGAATTTTTTTCCGAAATAACTTTCCATACAAAACAGAATTAACTGAAAATGAATTCAATTCTGCTTAATGATGGCTAAAAGTATTAAAAGAATGCATTCGCATCGTGTTCTGATATATTCTAAAAGTTTCAAATGTCTAGCTAGTCGGAAAGTTAGTTCAAAATCGATTGCAAGATTTGTACTGGATAAACAACCACCGGACAAACAAGAATACGAGCTAAGAAAAACGTGGTAAAATAACTAAGTACACATGATTCAAAATGTAGAAATCTTGCGGTGTATTCCATCAACAAGTGTGACGGTTTTGTATTTTCATCAACCACTTTTGTATCTACCACGTAAGTAAACGCTAGTTTAATTAGTATAATAATATTATGTATTTTTAATCCGTGGTCGAGCCGTAACGTGTCGGTTTATTATGTCTTTGGTCCTGGATTCGAATCCTGGGTCTGTCATTTTCAATGTGTATTTGGACCCAAAGTATTTACCTGGTGGGTTAAGCAAGTGGCTAACATTCATTTTTCGTAAAAAAAAAAAAGAAAAATTTTACAATACGACCCTCTGTGGTAGATGCCCATTTGCGATCCTTTTAGGATCAAACATGGTGATTTACCGTAATGTGTAATCAATATTTATCATTTCTGTGGTAATTTATTTGTTGTCAAAAAATTATTTTCACTTAGATCATAAAATTAATATGCTTAAAAGGAATAATAGATCATTTTCAAGCATTGTATCTAAACATAATACTGATTATAGTAGGTACCTTTTTATAGTTTCGCATAAATGAAGCTTGTCTATTTTTTTTAGTTAGCAATACGTAATATAAATACATATTATATTCTATCAACCCACGTGTTTCATTCGCAATATTACAACTTTGAATTTGGGAACATAATTTATTCAATCTCATACATTTTTAATGTTCCTCCGATAAATCCCGGCGTCGCAGCTAGAAGAGTCGCCGTCTTAAATATTTACATTCGATAATACGGTTTTTATCTCGCTTATCTGATCGTTAAATATTTATGACCGACGTTTTTCGCGTCCACGTGGAGCACCTCTCCCCTCGAGCTCCGTTTCACGAGTGATCGTTAACGCACCCTACGTCCGGCGCTTTCCCGCTGCAACTAGCGCCACCACGCCGGTCGGCAGCCGGCGAAAACACGCCACGAGCTTTTCCCGAATTTCCCGCCTGTACCGTCGGCAAAACAGGAATAGCGTTTTATCGGGTTCGCATCTTGAATATCTCCCGTGCTTTCACCGCCTGGCTGTAGATGGCAATATCGGGATATTTCAGAGCTGTACTTAATAAGGTGGATTTATTTTTGTAAATTGTAAAAGATGCAATAAATAAAAATCTTAAGGATGTGCGATTCGCTGCCAATGTGAGTAGGCACCATATCTACTTTGACAGTGAAGTAAAACTTTTAACAGCTGTCTAACCAAAGCACCCAAAAAGGTTCCTGGTCTCTTTCAGTACATATTCTCGTCCTTGTTATAAATCAAAGATGACATATGTAAGACTAACATAAAATATTATTTAATATTCTCGCAGCCTACCCTATAATATCCTTCAATTTAATTTAATTCAATTCAATTCAATTCAATTCAATTTATTTATTTTACATATTGTGGACATTACAAATTATAAGTTTAAGACGTTCACAACATGACATAAAAAAGAGATAGATAGATAGTATGTTATTAAACAGTAGACATATGTACATACAAAAATATTAATTATATAGGTACATGGAAATACACCGGATGAGTTAAGCAGACCCTATTTTAAAAATTTATAAAATAACGTCCACCTATACTCATCCTCGCGTAGGTGGAATATATCAACACCCGAAGCAATTTCGTTGAGCATAGTTATCGCCCTCCCAATTGGCATTACCAGTGGCAGGTTGGTTCTGCACCTTGGGAGAATAAACAACTGATGTTCTCTATTTCTAAGATAGTTATCAGGGACACACAGGTGAACACTGCCCAGAATGGCAGAGTTCTCATTTATACCTCGTATAAGTCGAAAAAAATACGTAGCTAAATAAAGATTTCTTCTAAATTGCAAACTGCAGTATGTAAGCATGCCTAAGAGAAAGTCAGTTGGATAATGCCACGGATAGTATCCGTACAACCTCAAATAAAGGAGTCCCAAGAATTTCTTCTGAACCCTCTCCACCATAAGGCCATACTTCAACTGATGCGGTGCCCAAACAATAGACCCACTCTCAAAGTCTGCTTCGAACTAAAGAATTAAATAAATACCGTAACATCCGAAAAGACCCGGGAAGTACGCATGACGAAGCCCAACATTTTAAGCGCCTTGTTACAAATGGTAACTATATGGCTAATAAACGTCAGTTTACTCACAAACGTAATGCCAAGATCCCTTACAGATATTCGTGACAGAACTCTGCCATGCATCGAGTATTGGAAAAACAACGCTTTTGAGGCTCTGGTAAATGGCAAAAGATTGCATTTATCAATATTGAATTCTAGTTTGTTACGCCTGCCCCAATCTAATATATCTATATCAAGTTGGAGCTGACGACATTCGTCCAAGGTGACAACTTCCAAAAAGAGTTTCAAGCCATCAGCGAACAACAAATACATAGCATTTTTTATTACCAATGCTATGGAACATATAAACGATATATTATGGTTGTGATGAATTCTTTCATGTTTATTTTACCGTCACGGTATTCGTATCAGTATTCAGTTACTTATATAATTATTAATTTCAGGTAATACAGTTATTAATTTCACCTAACCGTGAATTAAACCTACCTACATATTACTTGATAATAAATTGTAGTAACATTTTTATGACTGAGGATATTGAATAAAAAAATGTCGGTAGATCCTTTTTAAAGAGATTTATGATATCATCGTCTCTGTTTTGCACGTCTCTTGATCATTCTTATACAATACAATTTCGTCTTCCTAATTGAATCTGATTCAGTCAATGATTTCCCTTGGGTGTAGAAATCTACCTATTGCAAGTTGCAATTACCTAATGGTACACTCTGACTTCTATAGTTCGATTCCCCCTATTTCACCGAATCCCTCATATTGTCATCACTTCTTTTTATACTCTTATCAAGTTTTTTCTGAATTTATTTTACAATAACGTGGCATCTGTGAAGATTTTGCATATGTGCAGTCATGTATTTATCGTTCAGCATTTTGTCAATCTGGTGTTATACATTTAACTTACAAACTTTTATATCGTTGAAGCTTGAAGCAACAAATAGCACTACAGTTTATCCGTGCTAATTAATGATGGTATATTGATTTTTATATCAACAAAGTATTTCGAATAAACTGTGTAAAAAAAAAACAAATTCGATGTTCATACTTTATTATCAATTTAATTTTATAATATCCATAAACCATTTAATTCGGTAACTGACAATGTGTATATATTATAGTTCTAAGCGAGTTATAACGAAACCACGAAATGATTTTCTGCTGCCCAGCAAGGATTTTTTATAATTCATAATATTTTATCAAAAAATTAATAAAACAACCGGTTTGTAAAAGTAAGTATGTAAAAAAATGTATAGATGTATGTATTAATTACAAGTAGCGCAACGTGGCATGGAAATGTTGGGAATAACGCGTAAAGATTAAAAAAACCAATGTATAAGTAAGCAGGCAAGAGTAAGCGATGTGATGAGGTCACTAAGCAGATGAAATGGCAATGGGCCGAAATGTCGCTCGGGAGTGGACAACCGCTGGACAAGAGTGTTGTCATACACTGTAACCAAGAAGTACTAAACGCTCACAGGGACACCCTAAAACCAGCTGGATAGACGAGCGCATGAAGTTCGGTGAATGTACGTGGCACTAAAGAACTAGGGGATGGAGATAACTAGGGGAGGTTTTCATCCAACAGTGGATCGACCCCGGATGATGATGATGTATATAAATGTGACCATTACAACGTTTTTAGTATGTACCTATCTAACTATTTAATGTGGTCTCCACGAAAGGAAAAACACTATTCCAATCAGACATAACTGTCTAATTAGGTAATACAAAATTTTAATATGTTTTATATTTTTATGTTGGTAAAAGTAACCTGCCTACCTTTCTACGTGTATAATGAAATCAATACCGGTTCAATCATACGCCTATAAATGCTCACCTGATATTTTTTTATGACGATAATATTATGAATTTATTCTTATTTCTTTTACCATGTTGTTACACCAAGTAATTACAAAAATGAAAATTATGAAATAGTAAATTATATCCCTGATTAACGATTCGTTTACACGGGCTTAGTACTAATCGTTAGTACTTGCTACTCGCAATAACTAGCAACTACGCCACGGATATAGACTGCGAGTTATAGTAAACAGCAGTTTTTCTTGGTAATTCCGTTTAAAATGTGAAGTTAAAACCGTACAGTTTTAACTTCAAATTCGATAGAAGATAAGCGTATTACGACTATGACCTAATATAGTTTGGTCAATTCAAATTTACATTTATAGGTCAGATAATGATCCCCGACAAGTAACAGACACGATATAATAGCATGCAGTATTTCTTGACGTGGGCGGTGTTCAAGAGTCATTGGCCATCAAGATGGCAACATTCATGATGATTTATGTCTCGTTTCATATTCTTCTTAATGATATCATAGTTATTCGAATAATACGTCTGGTCTTTTTTGGATTCTAGAAAAGATTTATTCGGCATTATTCTGACTTTGTAAAACAATGTAATGCGGCGTTAGGAGACAATAAATCACCTGAAATTACGTGGATATGATTCGCATCATGACTGTAGTATACATACTATATGTTATCATATACGTATGTACTCAACATTAATTAATTATCCCCCTACTTATTATATTGATATATTAATTATCATTATATGTAAGTAGGTAGATACTTAAATACAATTATACTAATGAATTCTATAAAGCTAGAAAAATGCTCATTCATTTTTAAGCAGAGAATTTCATAGATGTTTATTAACTACTGTTTGTATCTTCAATTATATCGACCTAACGATGAAATGAAATTAAAAATCGTTCCAACATGGCTATCGTGTTTGCCCGCAAAGACATAAAATTACCAAACTAATAAAATCAGACTAATTAATATCTAAAACTATCATAATATAATAAAAAAAAACAGTTTAATACTACAAATTCAAATTTTATTATTTCCCATTCCTGTATGATAAAAATTATTATCGATTTTTAAGGTTAACAAACACAAAATAACTTTTACATTTACACAATACCTAAATAATTTTGTCATTGAATTTTTTTAGTAATACATATCTGTAATTCCTATTGTACATTTTGTTACCAGTTAACGATGTCCCATTGAAGCGAAAAAACCGGTCCTGGTCATTATTAAATTAGGTGGAATATGTACATATTGTGTTTTATTTTAATTAATATGTTCCTACATAGGCATTGAGATTATTCTTCCAAATATATGTATGACTTCCCCGAGTCGCACATGCACGTGGGGCAATTAATTAAGTTCATCAAGGTGTAGAAGGAACTAGGGGAGGCATCCGTGCATTATTGGATCCACCGTGGTTCAGATTGATGATGATGATATTTTGAATCATCTATAATACGATCCACTGCTGGATGAAGGTCTCTCTTTGGTGACTCCACTCTTCTCGGTCCTTACTTCCGCTAGCCATGATTATTTCATTGATCCGAAAGGCTTCCGGTTGCCTATTAGGTTTCTTTATCTCTTAGGTGGGTATAGGTGAATAAGATGGTCTATTGAGTATAGATATACACTTCGCGGTCTTGATGCACTGTATTATGGCCCACAGTTTTGTTTGCACCCTTCATTGTTGCCAGTCGTACAATAAATAATACATATTTTTTTTTTTATTATTCAAAGTAATTTTTCAACTGCGAAAAATATTAAATAGTCGGTATCATATTATACTTTTAGACTATTGTTTTATTTCAAAACTACCATAAGCTTTAGCCATGTTTAGTAAAATATACTGTAATTGTCTGAAAAAAATATTGGTTATAAAAATTCAAAAACAATGGCTCGGCTCTCTTAGCCATATATTTTTTTCCGATCTCTGTGCATTATGTCCAACATAAATTTCTCCATTCCGCGTTTGGTTTATCTTAGTTTTTAATCTATTTTGAACATAATGTATATGCTTCGCATCCATCTGTTAGTAGGTACTGAAAGAAAGTAGATATTGGTTAAACACTACGCTTCAAGGATGTTGGTCTATCATTCTTGAATATTTTCTGCAGACATTTCTCCTAACAAATTACTCCATCTGTATAATTATAATTTTCGTCTTTATCAAACTTGTTCAATTTACAAGGATTATTTTTAAACGTACAATTCCGTTTATCAGTATAGCCATTTATTTTGGAGCATTTAATATTGGCACCTCATACTTAATTTATATTACAATTTTGTACAACTTTGCATACGAATAAGATTTTGTATGTATTCATAACAAAAATCTGAAATTCCTATAACTAAAATCTGAAAATTCATAAACGTCTAAATCTAAATGGTTCAAAAACTATAGTCAATTGCGTTTTCCCGAAAATGTTATTTTTGGACAAACAATACACGGTTCGTATGTACCTGCAGATAAATATACCTTTAAAAAAATTCTTCCATATATTCGTATAAAGCAGAAAATCAGCGAACAATACAGTTATTATTAATTAGTAAATATCACGCCATTAATAATAATTTCGATTAAAAAAAACTTATAATAGTCCTAATGGATATTGATTCATTCACCTGTCTAATACTTTTGCATTATAAATTACCTACCATTCACACGGAAAACAAAAGTAGGCATAGTAGGAAAAAGATTTTCCAAAACAAAAAAATCCATTTCCGCGCGGCCCAGCCGTCATGTTGATTGTTACATTTTTTCGTAACTGGAATATTGGACAGGGATCCGTGTCATGGCGGAAAAATGTATATATAAATGAAAATAACATTTTTCATAATAATTCTCCTGAAATGCGAAAGCAGTTTATTTTGTTCGGCTCATCGAACAGCGTTTGGAAGTGACTCCGCCGGCCGCTATTGTTAATTAAAAACGACGACCTACAAAATGGACGTAGGCCAATCAGAACGTTTGAAATGCGTCATGCTGGTTTATTAAATTTCGTTGATTGGATTTGTTATGATTCGCATTTATTCACCGTAGTGTCTCCATTTTCATACACTTTTATTCTACTTCGCTTCTTGGATCCTGATATAGGTATAATATTTTTAATTTTCGTTTTTGAAGGCTTATTATTGTTATTTTGTCACGGTTGTCGTACAGCAAAACAAATTATAAGAACATGTTGTTAATAGAGTTGATTTATTGAAATTCTTCACTTCAAATTCAAACACTTCGAATAAAAATTAATGCTATCCACCGAGGATACTTGATGGAATTTGAATTTAAGTTATGTACTATTCCATTTGAGTCGTTTTTTGCGACCCGGGTTTCGTTTTTAAGGATTTTAGGCGCTATCCGTACTCACCAATGATAAATGCACACTGACAACACTTAATTCACGTGTATATAACAAACTTATACAATTTCCAACACGTTACATGGTTCGGTTGTTTATGAGTAATGACAATTAATGCGCTTACTGAGTGTATTAATAGTGAGTAGGGAATCCAATCCCGAGCCAAAATTCTGATCCCGGGATTTCGGGATTACAATTTGACAATCCTGGGATCCCGGGACTGGTCCCGGGATTGGCATCTTTTCAATTGTTAATATAACATTTTTATATTTACAAATAACATTGATAAAATCGGTCAAAAATAAATCTAGTATAATTTAAGACATTTATTATTTACGTTCAATCTTGGAAATACACAAGTTTATTGGAATAAATAATATTGTAATATAAATAATAATGTAAATTTAATAGGAGATTGCTGTTTCTGATAGTAAAGACTTAATAAATGGATTAGCGAGATTTAAAATAGTAAAGGAAATAATCATGGCGTACTTATGGCCTTTCCGCTTCATAAATCTAATTAGTCAGCCAAATATGAAACTGCTGTAAAACGTATGATATCATGGTGGAATTACTTTGTTAAAAGTGCAGAGGATTGTTTTTTTCCAATCTTTCCATTTTTAATAATTTATGTGAAAAAAATAAAATGAATCGGCAACCTACACATGGGTATAAATCAAACTTCATTCAAACTCAGTTTATTTATAATGTAGTTATTTTTTATCAAAAGTATTTTTTCTATTATATTTCGCTTTTATTTTATTTTCCATAAAAATTGATCAATCAATCAATCCCGAAATCCCGGGATTATGTTTACCAATCCCGGGATTCATAGGTATCGAAAATAGCTCGGGATCCCGGGATTCGGGATCCCGGGATTGGATTCCCTAATAGTGAGTATCGTATGTATCTACTACGGAATTTTACAAACACAAACAACGACTAAAAGTAGAAAGAACTTCCACTTCGTTCGATTTAATGTTGATCAAATGTATAGAAATGTTGTTCCCACTTATGAATTGACGTTCAACTATCATTCAACACACCGTTGAATGACCAAAATCGCCACATGAGAACGCAGTATAATATGGCTGTCAAGCCAGTTGAGGTTAACTACTTAATGACGGTCTGGCCATAAAATGCAAGAAATTCAAAGTCCGTTAAATATTTCCAATATTGCGTTTACTTGACAAACTTTAATGCGCATTAATACAGATGTAAAAATTGAAAATAACATTATTATTTAACACTCTATAATTATAATTGTACTTTCTTATAGCCACATCCAGAAGGTAACCCATTTGTCTTAATGTCCCTGGGCGCTACGGCCCAAGGGTGGACTTGACCACCTGAAGCAGACACCTCTATTCTACTCACTTTTCCGTTCTCATCCACCTGTTGATAAGTCCCATCGCTTGCAAGTCATTATGTATGGTATGCCATTAAACCATCGAAATTGTGGTCTACCCGCACTCCGTTTTCCTTCTGGTACAATAAACGTGAACGATTTGAAATCGTCGTAGTCCACGGCTTCCTAGCCAAAGGTGTTTTTAATGACAAAACATTAAACTTACAAAATGTTTACTAAAATGTAACTTTATAATTATATTTATTTACTAATTTTATATGAAATGTTTTTACTTTTGTGTATTTATGTGGCACTCGATAATCAGAGAATTCGAACTGCGAATTTATCCACATTCAAAAACGTACAGATACCGTTGGAAAAGATAATATATACTTTACATGGCTACTTAAAAAAAGGCACGAAAAAGTTTGGGAACCTGTGGACTATATTGTTTATCACAGGATATGGATGTATTAATCATTCCCTCAAGCTTTATTCAAGAAAAGAGAATAAACATGGCGTGACATCCATTACGTTCACTTATAATTTCTGCAAGATTTAATTAAGTTAAGTAGGTAGGTACTCGTACCTAAAGTTTTTATTCATTTTGAAATTGAAATCTAAAGAAAATTCTTATTGAGATTCTTCTGTGCAAGTTAAAATTAAGAATGGTAATGTTCTTTTCATTAACGACTTGTAAGTCCCCTTTCTATAATAATAATTTTATGATTATCTTTTCACATTCCTAACCGTTTATCAATAATTTTATACGGCAAAATCAATTTTAACTTGATCTCTAATAAAGTAGAAATTCATCAATTTTGAAGGGCCTGTACACTTTCGGCAGTTAAGTATTTTATTGCGACTTGAATTTTTAACGAAATACAAATACTTGCCAGTTTTTACAATCGCGGTTTTAATCTCTTTAGTTTATCAAGTTGCATAAAATGTTTTATGATGTTTCCCCAATGGAGCGTGCCTTGTCTCTAGCGCAATCGACAAATTTAAATTGTAAATTGCGCCATAAAAGTTTTTATACGCCTAAAATGTTTTCCAAGATACGAGAAATACCTTGAAGAGTACAGCCTTTGATCTTTTCACTGCCACATTCCTACGTTAACGTTTTACATACCTATCTACCTAGTTTAATTTTATGTCTGATTAATTTCCTTGGATTTCCGATCCTATGAAATAGATATTTGATAGATAATATTATTATCTGTATACTAATTAACTCCCATCAAATTGTTTCCTTGATATTATTTTATATTCTATGTATTACATACTAAGTTATTTATCGTTTCAACGATTTTAGTGTTTAATTAGCGGTGTTTCATTATTCATTAATATTCCACGATTATTCAACATTGGCGTATAAAGAAATAATTTAATTACCACAATAGTAATTTAACCAACTTTTATAATATGAAATTAGTGTCATAAAAAATGTGAATTTTAATCAGACAAACGGTGGCATCTGTATGATTTCAAATGTACGCCCTTGAATGTTAAATCGAATGTAACCCAATATAATATAAGAAAAAACTAGCGCGTTCACTGGTAAAATCAAAAATATCTCAATATTCCTTAATCATTTGCTTTTTTCGAAGCCACCGACGTCGATATATTTGTACACATCCTATAAGTTTTATTTGATGCATTTTTAAACATTTTATTTCTTAGCATAGAAATATCCAACAGGGAGTCGAGAATATTTGTTTTGTTTATATTATCGGTGATTCAAAATATCATTGTCATCATCATCATCATCAACCAATACCACAGCATGGAAGCTTCCCAACTTCCTTCCATTCCTTATCAATTCACTCGACGCACATAACTGTGACGGAAAGTGTGGTTAGTTTAGTTTTAGTTTACACACACTTGTAATACATCTTGATATGTACGTACGATGTAGGCAAGATATGGTATGTGCTGCCTTTTGTGATTGTTCATTTAAATAGTATTCTAAATATGCAATTACTCATGGGATGTTTACCTGCCAATTTTTGATGGAAAGACGTTGTATTAAATAAAGTAAAATACAATATAGCAGAGGTTTCCAAACTTTACGTTACTACGCCTCCCTTTTTAAAAAATCTAATCTTGGCGCCTCCCCCCCCCCCTTTATTTCATTAAATAGATTTTTACACAAAGTGCTTTTTCTACTAAACGGGCTCGATATATGGATTTCATTGAATCTAATGCAGAAAATTCCGTTTCGCATAAATATGATGTTACGAACGGTAGCAGTTCCTACTTGCATTGCTTTTCTTGACAAAGTATTATATTATTCTTCAGTTCGATTCAACCAAAATCGAACAAAGGTTTTTGTTTCCATATACCTAGCCATTTTTATTAGGTCAGGAAACACTACAAATAATTATAATGTAATGTAATGTGAATTATCATCAATCAATCACACACACATCACACAATCACATCAAATTGTATCTCACAGACACATATATTATAAAATGTAATATTCTTTTTTTTTACTAATAGAACGCATTTGTGGTGTGTGTTTATCTCACTTAACTGGTCGATCCGCAACGCCGGGCCCCCAGGCTGGAGCCCTGTGAACCCTCTTCTTGTAGGGGCCATGCACAGTAGTATAGAAATGAGGTATAATAAAATTAGTCTCCATATCTTCATACAGGTATGCAAACAACCTAACTTTTATAGGACTGTTTTTTATGTAGTTTATAACTAGCTGCCGTTTTATGAACTATGCACTTGCAAACTGCAAACCTGTGGCTTAAAGTAAGGTGTTAAAACTTTCGCGCCTCCCTTTGCAACAGTCCGCGCCCCCCAGTTTGGAAATCGCTGCAATATAGTCAACAAATAACTTCGTTTTATTAAATCTGTTTGTATAAATACATGTAAGTACTATTTTATACTTTTTATCAGTTGATAATGTCACATTGAAGTAGTAGCTATTACATACATAATTCTTGTGTTTTATTTATTTTGTATGACAATCTACTTTGGTTGCGAAAGTTTTAACTTTGCTGTCGGAGTTTGTATCTATTTTTGTTTTCGGTTACGTGTCATTTACCTCCCTCCGACATAGAGTTTTTGTCACTGCACTGTATCAATGGTTAATTATATTAACCACGTGTGACGTCATAGTGACATAACATTTATAAAATAATAAATATTTAGGTATCATAGATTATTATATTATAACATTCATTGTATCGTAGCAGAAAGGTAGCGCATATTTTATGGAGAATTCGGGTGCGAATCTCGCTGTCTAGGTAAATTAGACATGTTGTGA
The DNA here is from genome assembly GCF_057557595.1 of Rhyacophila brunnea. NCBI lineage: Eukaryota > Metazoa > Arthropoda > Insecta > Trichoptera > Rhyacophilidae > Rhyacophila > Rhyacophila brunnea. The sequence continues at coordinate 16,935,226 of NW_028232796.1, read as the reverse complement.
TTATCATGTTCTCCCTTTACTTCGCTTAATTCCCCGAAATAGGGGTTATACGAATGGGGAGGATATCTTATACACCCGAGCAATATTAATACGTTAAGTAATTTAATCATGAATGCCTTTAGTATGTTCTTATATCTTTCAGCAGGTATATTATGTTAAAAAAACCGAGTATTTAATTTGTTTAAATCACACAGTTTTTATCATCAAAACAAAATGAAAGGCCGATTACAATTAATATCATTTTTCTGTCGTGTGTGCTAGAGATGTGTATAAACGTTTCCGGTCCACGCCTTAGTCAAGGCCTATTATGGTCGCGTCAATATGCCGTCAATGGCACAGGTGGTCGCAGAAAGTTGTTAAACCATCACGTATTTCGCTGTTTCCTCAAAGCCACATTTGCAGTTTGTGAGGTCATAGGAATGTCACCCACTTTATATTATCCTACACTCTGGTTACTTTGGTTCGTGTGTGGCTTATCGTCCTAATGTCTGGCACTCTGATGTCCTTAGGCAAAGTGCAGCCCTTAGGCAGACTTAGAATGCCGTCCTTTTTCAGTTTTAGTCTAAAATTGCATGCAAACTTTTCAGGTGAATACCTATTTTATTATCTTAAACTCTTGAACACACAAATGCAACAAAATCTTGAAAACCAAGGCATACATAATATTAATATCGGCTCTGGGACAACTAGACAAGTGGACAAGTGGGCGCCTCACTGTCGAATTAAATAACGTTCATTAATGAAATAATAGGCGTTCGTTACGATTTGATACATAAAGTAGACGAGGAAATTTAATAAGTTTTTATCTACTACTTCGTAGTTTTAATTGATTTTGCTTGTAACATAATGTTTTTTTTATTGCGGATTGAGAATTATTATGACTTATGACTAACGCTTCATATAAAAATACAAGAACTCTCTTCTCGTTAGTACTTAAGGGCGGACGTGCTCAGCGTAGGTCAAAATGGAGCTTTTGTTCTATTTTCAAATCATGATTCTGGACATACCTTAAACGTTGTAGATAATCTATTTATATAATTTTGAAGCCTTGTTATCCTTTATATTTATTTTAAACATTTGATGACTGCATAAAGTATTTTTATTACATAAGATAGTATTCTTTTAAACCTCTCGCTCTAATGTTTTAGAATATAGTCATATTTCGGTACATAACTGTGCAGTGGTGTTAAGATTTTTTACATTTATTAATTTTTAAACGCATTTATAAAATCATTAGTATAATTTATGACGAGATAATTATAGTGAAATATATACGATAAAAAATTATATTGATAATCTCTGTGATCCCAAATTTGACAAGAATTAGGCATTTTATTATTCAAAAAATGGGCAAGATTAACACATTTGAAGATAATTCTAAAGATACTAATTATAAGCTATGTCTTTGACCATTCAAGTGTGATAAACATCCTTCGAATAATGATTGCTTTATAATAATTATTGACCTAAGAATAAGGTAGTGTTTTTTTGAAATACGCCATTTCTTTTGTCATCCCCCAGTGGTTAAGCTACAACATACGGCCGTAGCCATAAATTAACAAACTAAAATTGAAGTAAGGAGTAAGATCATGTTAACGCGCGTGTTTGAACATGTACCTAACCGAAAAAAAAATCTTTTTTTTAAACGGTACACCTGCACCCCCTTAAGCACCTGCACAATTACGTCGTTATGGACGTATGCATATTTAAATTATCACCAAATATTAAATAATATAATACTATATAAGTATCAAATATATATTTTGAAAGTACGCATAATTCACAAATGTCTATTTATTTTCGAATTTCATTCGATTGCGTAGCACCCAGTTGTCCGACGCCGAATCGTCCTAGACCCATAATATCATCTACTGATGATAGCATTTCTACGAAACCTACTCTCAATCAGCGGTAAATTTAGGTACGTGATGTTCTGTTGGGCTGGCAAGTTTTATGCCGCGTTATGATTTTTCAAAACTAAGATGTTGGTCTTTTCTAACGAAATGACCGTATAGTCCGCTTCATGGAAAACCGCCACTTCTTTTAAACGTTGTAGTGACAGTATTCGTTACGTCAATTGCCATCCCTAAGCAATGCATGTCCCGCCTACCACCACGGGCCGTCACTAGTCCTGTATACACGCAGGTGGAAACTTCTCGTTCTGCCATAATCGGGAATATTTTGTAATCGCATCTCTCTCACATTTACCAATACCATCAGAACTGTAAGCTCTTCGTATTTCCTTTTATACCAAAAGACCCACATTCCAAGACACCAAATAAATCATAAACCGCGACATTAAAATTCTCCAATACTTCATGTTTTATCAGGCAATGTACCATATTATACTTCCGCACCATGCATATATAATGATATTTTATATTATACCTACTTCCTGTCAAGAAAATAAAATATCATCGAATTCAAATCTATATGGTAGGTAACAGAGCACTATCATCTTCATTTACAATTCCAATTTCATTATATAAGAGCTTTTCACGATATAAGTAAAATGTGCTTTTACAAATCTCAATATTCTAGCTCAAGGCTGTGAACATTTTATTCAGTACCTCGTAGTATGTCAATATGGTAGCTGTTGGCTGTGGGTATATTTCGTCGCATATTTTAACTAAATCTTGCCGTCGAATATAGATAGCTTGGAGGTGTTTATTTAGCCGTACTGTGTTTGTATGGATATTGGACAGTTATGAAATTTATTCAATTCGGTATTCAAACTTTTTTCCTGCCCGTTTCTTTTTATCCAAACGATTTCCGATGCCGGCCACGTCACCGGAACGTTTCGCGGAATATTTTGTTTGTTATGCAGATTTAGAGTTAAACTTTTTTCGCATGAATTTCGATAATTAATGGCATAACGCATCTGGTATTATCCGCCGTTTCACAAACGGTGGGCCAGTTAATGACATTAACAATGTTTCTATTTCTCGTAATAATTAAAGGCTTGAATTTGTTAATTAAACTGTTTTTAAATCTAATAAGTAGGTACCCACTATGATTTGTCTTATGTACTCTTCGTGTTTCCTTTCATGCAATAAAATAACTTCAATATAGTATATATATTCAATTAAGTATAGCGCCCACTAGGACGTCTTGTGCCGTACCACCGCCATAAAGCCTGAGCGTAACTTTTTGCACAAGCAACGAGTGGTCCACTGCCATACTATTTATTGATAACGTACTTGCAAGCAGAGTTTGGTATTCTATAATGTCTGAAGAGTATATGTCGTTTAGAATCGACTGTCACATCCGTCACCTGCCTCAATTCTATTTAACTATGGTATAGGCTTAGATAATATTTTTGAAGGCCGTTAAACAAATCATACTTGGAAAATGTATTTGAGTAGATACATATGTTTTTCAATCAAATAAAAAAAGAAATATTTAGGAACACTTTATGCTACTAACTTTTATCATTATGTTGAATGAAATATAATATGAAATGATTATTTTTTATTCAATACTGAATATACAGAAAATTCAATAATGAGAAATTATTATTACTGAAATACAAAATTTTGAAACACTTCTAAAACAGTTACCTACATACCTACGTATTTTTAATATAATCCAAGAAAAGGGTAGACAAACTTCTTTATATTATATTAGTTTCATTCGCATGCGTCACAGACGGACAAATACATAAAGACAGTGGAAGATGTGAGGTTCGAGTCCCGCTTGGTCTACCTTTTTTCTTATAAGAATGTTTTTGAGCTTTTTCAAAATTATATAGGTATTTTGAAATATATAGTATTTAATTCACATATTTAAATAATAATTAGGACCGATGATAGTGATAATTATCGATCAAATACAAACAAATCTACAATATCATTGCATGTTGATACTTTTCCGCGAAAAGCTTACGCATTAGTTCTTGTCTATTGATACTAATCATATTATTAGTTTTAATAGCCATTTGATTGCCAAATTAGAATAGCCTCTAAGTAAGACTTTTTTTTACTGTATGTAGACTGTCCAAACTACATTTAATTTGATTATAATGTTTGCAGGTATCGAATGCATTGTGTTTAAAAAAAATGTTTGTGCACGCGTATTTGCGTAACGGGAAGTTGTTTGTCGTTCTGTACATACTAGATTGTCTAACTAATTCATTACTTAACTATTTAATTTGTATGGTTTTACAAATCCAATACAATATTAATGTATGTAATTTATTATAAACAATTTATTTTGATATCCGCTGCCGCGAACATTATCGAAGCGCATATCATCAATCGAGAACGCCCACCTCCTATAAAACCCATACCGCTCTCGCTCTGTAAAATACATACGGCGACAATAGTAATGTCTGAATGATTGCCATCTCATAACCAAAACACATTTTGATAGCTCTTGCGTCATCTGACAGATTCTCTCAAGTGATTTATCTTTTTGGTTCATCCTGTAAAATAGATTATAAAACTGAATAAAAGAAAATTGTTAGCAAGTTCAAGTAGACGTTATAACTAAAATGTTTGGCGAGAGCCGGGCGTCGGTTATATTCCTTGATTCCATACACAAAAACCGATAGTCAATAATAACGCCATTTGATAAGCATTCATGTATGTAATTTAAATTGTCGCAATTAGATATGAGGCTCGTAGCATAATTGGTTAATGCACACTTGGCACGATACCATTGGTTATACGGGTTCAAATCCCGTCGAGCATCGTATTTTTTTAATATGATTTTTCTAGTGGCCACATCTTTACACCCTTTGTCCACCATGCGTCCTTCAAAGATCTGCTGAGAGTATCCCAGGGGCAACTTCCCAAGATCATGTTTGGCGTGCGCAAGAGTGCATGATTTATATTCTCAATAGAAAAATACTTCGTTCGCCGTAAAATGCCGATTATTTTTTGCTGATATATTTTCCTCGTAGATACCTACGCAATCACTGACCAGCTTAACCAAAGGTGCATATCGGTTTATGATGTCGTGGGCTCCGGAATCGAATTCCGGGTCCGGCAAAAACATGTTTTTGAAAGGCGTCTCAGAGTATAGACTATACAGTATAGACCTAAGTTAGGCAACTAGCCAACATCCATTTCTTATAACAAACTGCGGAGATCCATATTATGATCCTCTTAGGATCGAAGACATTTATTTTACATTGTAATGTAAATTCAGTTGATGTGTATTCAAAATAGGTTATATTTCATTAAAAATACCCTGGTTTCTACTATAGTAATACAATATTATAATGTTAGTCGAATTATTATATTCCTCAGTCTCGTAAATATGCTTCACAACGTGAGTAATTCAACGAGGGCTGTTACTGCACAATCGCCTTTACGTCAAATTGTTTTCATGTCAGCCGGGGCTTTACGCGGCGGAATTTTCTCCAAGTTTCCGTGACGTCACGGCTCACTGCATTCCGTGCCGCATCAGCTTGACAAGTGCACTTGCCTGCCTTCTGTCCGTGCACTTTAATCCAGGCAGATGCATCCTGGCCCCCTCCCGTTCGTCGTTATTCATTCGCCTGTATTTCTTTCTTTCTTTCCGAGGCCGTCTTCTTGTTTGTTTTATGGAAAATTTCTGCATCGCGTGGCATTAGTTTCGGTGAAAGACTGTGACGTGTTTCTAGCTGGGAATCTTTCTTGCGGCATGCATGATCCCGCCATGTACAACGTCTAGGGAGTAGTCATATTATGATGTTTATCAAAAGGTTTTTGAAAACGAATTTTGCTGTTTTTTAGAATTACGCCAAAAATGTGTACGTAATATACTATTGTATGGTAACTATTATATTCCCTTATGAGTTTATATTGGGGATTATAATCTCGGTTTTAAAGAGGAGGATGGTATGATGTTAAGATCCAACATAAATAGTACACACTAAACTTTGTCAGTCAAACTTATTTGTATTCATTGAACTTCGAATACAAATTGCAGATGGTGCTGCTTAGTTTTTGAAATTCAATTGGACCCTGCCTAAGCCAATCCACAATAGTTCTCGTATGCTATGGGCGATCCGACAAAACTAGTGCGCACCAGTCATAATTATTTATTTCCGTTCAATAAATAATACATATTATTGATGGTTTTAATTTGTTTTTAAAAATCATTAAGACCTGTCTAAACCAAATAATAATAGATAAAACATATTCTTCTATCCATAAAATACCTAAAATGATGTATGATTTAATTAAAGGTAGGTATAGTTTTAGATAGCTTGGTTTACGCAGGGTTTAATAAAATTAAAAAAAAAAAAAATATTATCTGCAATTTGTAGTCTTGGTTCAATGAAAACAAATAGGTGTGACTGACAAAGTTTAGTGTGCACTATTTATGTCGGATTTTAACAGTCTACCACCTCTACCTTCATCCACCCTTCGCCATTGGCATCTTTCCATGCCGTATATTATGTACCGGACATTTTAATTTATTTATACAAAGATAAATCCCAGATCGAATGGTTGATAAAATGTACATAGCTAATAATATTTTCCTTCACTGAATTTATACTAAATAATAAATACATGTTGTGAAACATGTCTAGTATTATAAGAAATTTAAAAGTGCTCTGTGTTTTCCACAACTACTGTATCGTAAAATCTTGACATTTTTCAGGTGAGCGTGTGCTTTTCCTGCAGGTGTACTCATGCAAGCGAGCAGCCTGCAAAGCGCCATTCCACCGCTTTTCTTCGTTTTATTTCGTTTATCTTCGGATACACTCGACCCGACTCTACGCTATGAACAAACGGATTTCCAGCGGCAATCAAATTACTCTTTTCGATACCTATTCATCCTGAAATCAAATTGACACCGTCTTATGGCGATATACTTCTCCAATCTACATTTTATTGATAATCCTTTTATATTTTGTTAACTAAGTTAAGTAAACATGTAAACTGGCGAATTAAAAATGTGTGTAACACAGTCTTTGTTATAATGTCCACATAACATAGGACGTAGGTACATTAACTAAATTGATTTAAATGTCTTATCGCAAAACAAATAAGTATTTTTTTTTTAAATATTGTTCATATCAACTCATTAAATTAATTCAATACATTACTAACAATCGTATATTTTTTTATCAGTTGCGAAACCCCATTGGTGCAGTCGAAACTGGTCCTGGTTATTAAATTTGTTATGATACCAATATCTCATTTATTGTCCAATCTTTCTAAACTATTCGAAATACCATGTAGCCTGCTCAAGGATCGGTAACATAAACCATAGCAGCCAATGTTTAAATCTCTAAAATGTTGGAAATAGGTAGGTACACAACATGAAAATTTTACTAGTAACGCAAGTAGGTACGCACGATTGGCATTGCAATGAATAACATTGCAGTATTAATTATGATGTGGTAGTCACATAGATATGACAGGAATTCACTCGTCTTTGCAATCTCGGGATCCAGCTCGTTTTCTCAATTTTAGATTATGAACCCTTAAATCCCTGGGTTTTGGAATTAGATAACTTCTCAAAAATAGTTTACTTATGAAGAAATGGGTTAATTTGTGGCATCAACTTGCTAGAATTCCATTTTACAAAACGTTTGGTTCATTAATCAATACGTATTTTGGTTGTCATACCATTATCAAGGCAGCAAGAGTATACGATATTTAATTACTAAGGTGAGAAATTGTTTATTTTTTTACATTTTGTAATGATGTGACAACGGAAATAGTTATTGGCTAATAACTTTTTTAGAATTTAATATCATATTGAAAATAAATTGAATTTGAAGACGACATTCTTTATGATAATTTTCATAGTATTTCATATATTACCGGATTAACAAAATTGCTTCCAAACTAAATATTTTTTTTTTCGACCATGTCCGATCCTCATAGGATCATATGGGCCTCCACAGAGTGGAGGTTTGTATTGACAGATTTTGTTTTTTTGCGAGAAATGGATGTCAGCCACTTGCTCAACCTATTAGGTCCATACCCTGACACACACAAATTGAAAAACAATATGTGTACTTGCCAGACCCAGGATTCGAACCTGGGACCCACGGCTTTATAGTCCAACGCTTATGCCGCGCGGCCACCGTGTAATAATTATGAGAACGTTATAATAAATCCTTTATTTGTGCAATTTTATACCCCCATACTAAGCACAAAAATAAAATAATGGCCGAAAATCATCGATTTATGCCTAACCTGAAGTCAACGGGATACTATTGTCGTAATCCCCGGATTGAATAATTATACCGGCATTACAATCCATAAAAGTTGTCGCCACTTATTTATAGAGGAAGCATTTTATTGTCTTATTTCTTATAATTTTGGCCTGATATAATCGTTAGCTTTCTAGTAAGTAGTTTAGAATTATAATATTATTACAACATGTATATAAGAATTTAATACGTTTATCGTTCTAAAAGTTGGCGTACTTTTTTATAAATTACATTCGAGACGATTTATTACATCGCGAGACCTTTTGTTTGGCGTATTAGGACATTCTAGTGGTTGGAAAACTTTTATGTGCTATCTTTATTTAAGGTTTTCCAACTCTGTCTGCGTTGTAGGTAGACGCTAGATAACATACGGAAACGCTGACGAGATGGCACGGCGCGATGGTGGCCTCAGCTCGTGAGACAGCTGCCGACGTGACTCGGGCCCCGGCCCGCCCCCGACTCATGACATTTCACTCGGCGAAAATCCTGCCCATTTTCCGATTTGTCTCACGTTATTACAGGGTAGCTTTGATTCATCTTGTTTTCTTTTCTGGATGATTTTTCACCGGCGTATATCGCAGCCGCCTAGCAACTGTTTTATTCATCTGAAAATGTATTACGTAGTAGCAACCGCAGTGCGAGCAATTTCCACCAAGGCGAAATGATATTATTCTATTCGTAAGTAAAGTTAAATCACAGTGAAAAACGAGTGACACTTTCAAATACTATGGAATTATTGCATCTGTAATCTTAATTAATATTTGAATAATTTAATGACAACTTCACTCTTATCAGTCTCTCTTCAAAAATATTATTTAATATAATATACGATGGAACAAATTCCTTCGCATTACGGTATATTATAGAAGAAAATTGGTTACTGTCTAGTGCTAATTTACACTGACAGATTCTTATGTCGATCGTCTGCACCGATCGGCCCCGATCTTTAAATATAATTTTGGATCTTTCACTGGAGTCGTGGCCAAAATAGAACAATTTCTATTTTTGCCCAAGATTCCATCGACCGTCCATGACAGTTGGGTCGACGATTACCGTACGATTTCGTTTATCGTTGATCCAACTATCATCGTTCAATGAATGTGTCGTGCGTGAAATTGTTTGGCTATGACTCTCGAAAACGGATTAAAAATGACATTTCTCGATCGGGGCAGACGATCGACGTTAGTTGTTGTATGTGATTGGGTCTGTGAGTCTGCTACTGTAATATAAGCCTAAGTGTATTCGTTTATTACAATCGTTTACTTCTTTTGAATAGGCGGTATTTTCCAGTTTGGCTAAATAACTAGACAAGTATGGTAAATTAAAACTTTTTGGTTTATGCAATACTACGTGTAAGTATTGATTTCCGATTAGTACTTAATATATATGCAGGAAGCCTGGCTCACTACTATCTACACATTTTGAATAAAAATCGTTGCCCCCGTGGTCTAAAATCTCAATGTGGTATAATTAAAGCGATACCAAACATGTATGCAACAATACACAACTGTTTGCCATCGCTACCAATTCTTGTTATTGCTCTAGTTTTAGTAATGTCTACTGAAACCGACTAATGAAAAAAATATAGAAAATAACGACATGCCAAAGGTGGAATTATTTTTAATATTCTTGTCTATTTACATATTTTATTAATTTCATATTAAATCAATATCAATAAAAGTTATAATAATAAATCCACTCACCCATCGCCTGGGTCACCTTGCCGTATTTAATGGGCTGCACCCTTCGGCTTCAATATGGTAGATATATAAAATTTATTCGCATCCCTTAATACTCATATCCTGGAAAAACTAAACTCAGCTAGAAATACGGATGTAGAGTGACTATATAATCCTTATAGGGTATAATGTGTATACCAATATACCAATACAGCTTATTCAAATCATTTTAGTAACCACATAGGTATTAGATCCTGGCGATAAATAGGGACTGTAGTGAAATCGAAGTTTTAAATGTATTGTATTTACTTGTATCTAACGTAATTTCAATTAAAACCATTATTGATTTTATCATTACCGAATTTTTACTTATCTGATTATAAAACTAACCTCTACAGTTTACACAACGTATAGGACATAGGTAATGATGTTGTTCACCGTGTTTTTTACATAAAAAATTGTTATTTTATCCCTTGTTATTTATCGTAGTTTTTAAGGAAATCGTTCAATTTACATAATATAACACAAAATTTTCATATAATTTGAATTTCACTATCTCTGACATCTCGTTTTAGATATTATAAGAATGCTATACGAATGTGCTTCTTATCGTAGGCGCTAGTTCTAGCCAAAGACATAATATTAACCAATCGTTTAACTGCACGAATGAAACATAACTGTTACTAATTATTATATAAATGAAATGGCTAACTCGGCGTGATAAGTGTATGAGATTACTCGTGGCGTGTCCATTTATTTCAGCTGTCGCATTATGTATTGTTTCACTTAATCTTACCGAAATGAAAAAGAAACAATCTCTGTATAATTTTTTATACTGTTTAACCATTTTAATGAAATTAAGGTTTTTAAAACGTTTTCATGTTAGATAAACTAAATACCTTCATATTGTTTTATCAGATTTAATTAATGTTAAAGTTGGAGTAGCTATTTACTATCTAAGTGCACGATGCATGGAATGTCACGAATCGTTATTAACTAGTTAGCCGTTTTACGAATAACGAAAAGAATTAAATGACTAGTGACGATTGCATCCGCCTAGTAACCTAACCAGGAATTAAATAAATTGTTTTGAACATCGTTTATTAAATTGTTTCCAACAAAAGACAATTATAGTGAGTATCGATCAAATCCCATGCGCAAATATTAAATACTAGCAGTATTAAATTGGGCTTATATTATATTATTTTTACTGAGACATCTAAAATATAAACAAACATACCATTTTGAAAATGTTATTGTCAAATGTTTCAAGAACCTGTATAAGGGCATTTTCGCCAAAGTTTGTACATTGCGTTTTTGGCATGTCCCATGACTTTGATTGATTTTTTCATAGTTATTATATTATAAAATATTGGAAAGTTATGTATTTTTAACATGCAAATTTAATAATTTACTCTATTCGATCAGTTAAATACAACTATCTGACCTGTATATATTTTTAATTGATTATTTAGATCGAAAGGTAGTGTGTTTTTACCATGTCCCACCCCTAAATTCAAATAAACAAAGTCTGATTTCGTCATTAATTTTGAGTGTGTAAAATTAAATTCGTAGTGTCTTCAACAGCTTACATTATATATTTTTGGAAAATATATAGTTTTTCCGTAAATTTGTACCAATATTGAAAAAAATCACGTTCAAAGTGTGTCCCAGGATATTTGAAAAAGTGGAACTCCACATTCCGTTACCACGATTTTAGCATGAAGGCGAAACATTTCCACTATAAATATGTTTTTTTTAATGTAGCAACACTTTTGTATAATACTGATCGCCATTTACAATTTAAATTGTTGGTGTGTGTCGGTATCGCTATCGGAACAGGTTGCATTCTGTGTTGGTCATTTAAGAAGTTCCACTACTGTTACCACGATTTATAAGGTAAGAAATCACATATTTCTATTTTACATACTATACATATGGAGCTTATCTTTCATACTACAGATATAATAAAACATATCGCAGGTTTAACAATAAAACTAAGCTAAATTTTGGCTTCAAACACTTCTGAAACAGAATCCGTTACTTCCATTCCGAAACTATATTGGTGGTAACGTATATGTGGAATGTAAAAGTAACGAAATGGAATGCATAAAGTTGGGTTTACAGTGTGTGTTTAGTTCTTCATAGATTATAAAAAGTTTTATTTTGTCTGTTCGTATGGAAAACAAAAATATTTTCATTAAAAAATATAGAAAATAACCTGACTATATAATAAAGATTAAAAAAGTATGTGATATGTCTGAATACGCAAAACTAGCGCAGATAAAAGTATGGAGATAAAAAAAAAAACAACAGAAGGAAAAGAAAAAACACAAGACTGAAATAATTGCGAGACAGGCACTGGCTCTGTCATACTCTTTCTGTTATACGCCACCAAAATTTTAAAACTTCTCCGTACATTTTATGTATGAAAAGGTATTTTTTGTCACGTTTAACAGAAATGTGTACTCTATTAGATTTAATACCTGGAACTGTAGGTATTCGCGAAATGTCAGAAAAGTACGTCTTGATTACAATCAACCTGTATAGCTACATTTTATGTTGATGAATACAAGTAAATTTCAAGACAACATACAGTCGAACTTGGTTATTACGAGGAAGATGGGACCGATTGAATTTTCTTATTATAAGCGTTACTCGTTATATCAGAGAATAGGAATTTTTAAATGAGCATGTCACATTACACAAAAAGTCGAAAATAAAAAATTTGGAAACCATCGTAAAAATCCCCGAAACGAGCATGGCATTCATAAACTACAAAAGAAGTTGTTTATTGTAATTAACGCTGGTAGGTACCTACGGACTTCACAAACCTTGGATTTTTCAACCATATGCGTGGATACTTTTTTATTATTGTCGGCGAAACACCAATAAGGTAGGTACTTAGACACTTTACTAGTGTCATAAACGTAATCCGACCCCGGCGGCATCCAATCGGATTTTATTGCTTAGGGTCGAAATGTTTTAAAACGATCGACACATTAACAGTATTTTAGCTCGGTATATCCGATAAGTTGCTCGTTATAGCAGTGAAAAAATTAAATGTATGGCGAAAATCATAAACCAAATGTCAACAAATGTTTCGTTATTACATCCGAGATCTCGCTATGTCCGAGATCGTAATAACCGAGTTCGACTGTAATTATTTTCGTAAAAGTTATATACTCCGTGCCGCGCTAGGAACTCGCGTCCGAATCCCTTGCTGATTTTTTTTTTCATATATTGTTAATTTGCTTAAAAATATTTTTTATCTGAGTTACAAATAATATAAATGCCAAATAAAAGTTATGGTAATGTATAGTGTGTCAAAATTATTACCTACCTTATTTTACAAGTATTGTGAAATTTATTATAAAATATGTCTATTTTAGTGATTAAGTTTGATTTGTTTTGTTATTTTGACGCACGTTGAATATATATGTCTATCAAAAAATTCAAATAAATTTCATAAAACAAAAATTTGTTTTTATGGTAACATGTAACTTTAGCTTTACAAATTACACTCCGTTACCATTTCGTTCCATTCCGAAAATGTCCCCAAAAAATTTGAACGTTAACTATTTTTCATTTGATTATTAAATAACGAAACTTATTTATTTTTCCAATAAAATTTAGTAAAAGTGATTATTGTCTTTAAAAAAATAGCAGAACGAACATTGATTGGTTTTGTCAAATACTAAAGGAAAAATGCTCTGCCATTATAGACATAGGGTAACGGAGGGGAACGGAATGTGCCCAAGAATTAAAATTCAATAATATTTTTTGACTATTTGTAGTTTTATTTTTAAGTGTATGGTTTATTTAATCTGATAGAGCTCTTTTAAGTGATAAAAAGTGTCTCATTCATGCTTTAAAAGCTTAGTTTCGTAGTCACGGAACGGAAACTTATTATGCCCAATTTCATAATAAAAATGATATAAATATTGTATTAATCAATATTTTGCTGAAAAATTGCTATCACCAATTCAGCAATAGAACAAGGAATCTGCTAGCTATATAAAAATGGTTAATTTGAGTGAAAAAATAATATTACCCAAATTTCAAACATGTACAAACTTTGGCGAAAATGCCCATAACTTTACTTTACTACTAGATATACTGGATTCGCAATGCGATGTTGATTAATCCAGTTAACCACTAATAAATTAACCATGAACTATTTAAAGATTATATTAACAATTAATTTATGATTAGCTTTATTTATATTGTACCGTTTGCATACTTTAATATTCTTGAAAATGAAAAATAATACTAAATAAATAAATATCAGGAAATAAAAATTCAAAAAAAAAAAAAAAATATAGCCACAATAATGGGTTACCTTTACATTATACATAGTCATTGGTACCATGTTAATAATATGGAATTTAATATTTTAAGCGTTTTGAAAAAATATTTATGCAGTGAGCCTGTTATGCGTGTTGCGTAATGAATTCGTTTCGAATTTTTTATTGATAGGAATATGTATATTTTTAAATCATAATATACCGAAGTAATGGACAAAATTGATTAACCTAAGTTAATTTATAATGACAGCTTTTACAATGAAACATTTTAAAAAGATTAACTTCAATACGACCCAGGGTTGACCTTTCGAAGTATTCATCACTGACTGTAAAACATTAATTTAGTAATAACTTCCTACGTAGATAGTTTTAACTTTGAACAGCTCACTATGAACAAACAATCATATAATGACAGGGGTAGCCGAAAGTAGCAAAGTATGTTCTTGATAGTCAGATCACGTATCTGGGTTTGAGGTACCACGAAAGTTCTTACGTGCTCACAAGCTATACGTTCTCAAGTCGTCATTAACATAGTCATTATTTCTCATATTATCCAATACTTAATCGATTCCTTCATAAATATTACACGTTCTACATATTCCCATTAGCGTGCGCTACCTGTATATACTTGGCGCCAGAGGTGCCGGGTCTATTTTGCCCCATTAGGGAATTATCAGTTCGCGCGGAATACTTCATTCGCAGTGCTCAAAATATTTCATCGTGGCATATCCCGGACGCGTGATATCAATCTATGTCTTCTATTCGTACCGACATTTTTTTGTTCTGCACTCAAATATTGTTTGGCGACTACAATTTAACGGCGCACAAACTGTAGTATATGCCAGTATATGTATTTTATTCAGACCTGTGATTATGTATTGCAAAAAAAACTTACTTATTCGATGGAGCTATCCGTCGATTGGGTGTAAATATATTTGTTTAAACTATTCAGTTCATTAAGGATTTTTTTTATAATTATTAATAACCTTGTCCTTGCTTTTTCGTACAAGGTGGTTGTTAGTAATTTTGAACAATCACAAACACCCAGACTTTGAGAAAATCACATAAATATTGTGTCCTCACCGGGATCGAACCCAGAACTCTCCGTAAAGCCAGCGCCTTACGGACTGCACCACGAGCGCCGCCCATTAAAAATCTTGCCCCCACATCTGGAAGTGATTTATTTATAAGAAATATTTGTTAACCATTCGACGAACTTAATAATGTATACATTATTTGTCAAACGCGAGATTTTAACATGCGACATAAAGCTTCATTCTGCCACTTGTTTATTGCATGTCTAATGGAACACTATGATTTCAAAATAATAGTTAATCCACATATTTAATTACGGTCAAGACCGGTTTCGTCACCTTGAAAGAGCACTGTCAACTGTCGATAGTATACTGTAGGTATGGTTTATTTTATTTTATTGACAATAATACTATCTCTTTTTTAAGTCTCTCCTAAGTGTAATTCCTTAGTGGCAGCGTTCGGCGCAGCGTTGAGCGTTTCACACAGGGTTATACATTTGAGTTGCGCAGAACGCTGGAACTGAGGCCTCACACTAACCGTTCTGTGCAAGAAAAATCTGAACAATTTATTCGTTCACGTTTTATGTTCTCATTATTGTGTTGCACCTTAGTTGCGGTATACACGTCGTCTGCTTTCAGAAGAATAAGTTCACTATCGACCTGAATGGAAGACACATACTGGCATTACGCATCCCGAATATCGTATAGCACTAACGATTCAATACATTATTCCTCGCCCAATACCGAAGTTCACGGTCGATTTGACTGACGAACGGAGGGTACGCGTACGGTACGTTTTGCGAGAACCTCGCCTGACTTATGAGGCACTGTTTTACACTCCATTTGAATGCATAAGGCCTCGATGGCTTTACCTTTTCAATTATATTATTATTGATACATTCAATAAATACTGTAGAATAATATAGCCTCCATAATGTCTATACGTTTGAAATTTGAAATGCCTTAAATTGGATAAAGAAACCACGCAATCTTTTTAGCACTACAATTACTATTCGTATCTATTCATCATTACATCGATGAAATTAACTTGCAGAATAAAGATCGAAACCCCTTTAAAATGGCGAAGGTGACGTAATTAAAGGTTAATGTAAATTCATGGAATGGGGCACAAACTTATTAAACTAAATAAAGTAATGCATTAAAGTAATATTAAGCATCTAAATTAATAAAAAAAAACATCTTTAATTGGAGTACTTAGACGTTTAAAATAATAATTATAAACCCATGTGCGCACTAATGCAACCACGACCAGAATTGCGACGACCGATGTCCATAATTTATTTAATATGAAAACACTCTGGTGAACAGGAGGGAGGCCGATTGATGTCACCATATTTTGACATTATCTTTGTCCAGGGAATGCTCCGCGCCAAATTTACATCGCGACGCGAGTCGACCGTGTGCTTTTTTGACCGTCCGTGGCATAAACCAAGAAATATGTTGTAGTCTTGTTCATCGATTTCAGACTTTAAAAAAGTTTTGCAGCATAGTTCGATACCGACCACCATTTCATAAGTATCCTACTTACTAGCAGTTTCGTTGTCGTATTTGAATAAAAACTGTCAAATGATACTGCCAACCTAATTTGCATACCGAAAATCTCTCTACAATGGTGAAAATATCAATAATCATTATAATCAGAATAACAATAACTGAGTATCCATCTAATCTATAATCTCTTCAAACTCTAATTTAATATTGCATGAATCACAGGTGTTATTATGCTAGTACAGCATATAACATTTGCAAGTTATCTTGAACGTCATAGTTTTGGATTTAATGAAGCTGTCTAACATATTTTAGTGTTATTTCTCTATGCGGTACGTGCCACCCTTACAAAAGGGTGGATCAGTCGATTTGCGCTTTGAGTAGGTCGTGTATAAGATTGGACTGAAGTCGAGTCGCTATTTTCTCCCGATTGTGGGTCGATAAGTCGAACGTGATTCGTGCAGGTGTGCGTATGGAGGCTGTATCACCTAAAATAGTGTTGCATACCCTTTTTATCTGTATTTCAAAAATATCATAGTGTAGAACATAATGTAGGTAATTATTAGGATATGCTTGGAAAATGTTTCACATACTTTATTTAATCGGTAGGCTGCAATGAGTGACATGGAGAGCGGCGAGATGCCACTAACCTAAAACGACGGTTAGACATGCGCAGGTTATCCAATTGGTTTTAAAATCTCATACATACTATATATACAGAGCTGCTGGAGCCTGCAAATTATATCAGCATGTTAGCAGAATTACTATAGTCGCTTCTACGTAGGTAGACCAATAAATCGTCCGTATAATGCGAAAAGTGGTTAACTAACATTTTTTGCAAATAATAGTTATTTATTGCTAGTTGTTCTTATACAGGTTCTCTACCAGTGCGTGAAGTGACTAAGTGATATTCTGGGTATGGAAAAAATGCAACGATATTTCGAATCTGTTTAATTTCACCCAGTATACTTATTCGGTATGGGTATTAGAACAGTTTAGATTAATTTCTTATTCACGTTTTTCAGAACAGCAATATAATAAACTATTTCTTTTATTCAATGAATAATTCAGTATTTATTTGTGCATTTTCATTATTTAACATTTTTTATATTGAACATACATAATTTGAAAACACTTGAATACTAGGTTTGTTTTAAATAGGTATCACGCCCGACGGGAGTTGAACTTGTAACCACTAAATTCACGCCAATGTTGTTTACCAAATAAGACATTTTACAAAAGTAACGCAATTTAATTAATTAGTATTTCATCTAAAAACTGCTAGTTAATTTCTTCGTTATTAGATAGGATGCCCGTGACTTAATTGGTAAAGCACATTGGCGCGAATCCAGTAGTTACAGGTTCGAGTCCCGTCGGACGTTGTGTTTAAAAAAAAAAGTTTTTTCTAGTCAGGTGATTTCAAATTATGTCAGTTCAGTAATGGAAATGTGTTTTTATCTATAAAAACCAAAATAATTCTTTAGAATACTCATATTGTATAGGTGTCAAAAATGCTATTGTATTTAGGGAATACTTCACTAACTACTATATTATATTATTATATTATATTACATTTTGTCACTTTTCGCATTACAGGGACGAAATGCAGGTCGGTTAATGAGTGACATGTTTCGTAGCCATTAAAATCAATATAAATAGAAGTATTTTTTTAAGATTTGGTTTTCTAACCGTCAACGGAATCACACGCTGCAATGTACTCGAGCATCGTATAATTTAGGAAACTTTTCAACACTTTTCTTCTTTCATTTTCTTTTGTGTCAATTCGATAAAATTCTCATATACGTATTTTTATTACCACCCTTTTTTCTATTGTTTCAATTTACTAGAATTATTATTTGGTAAATATTCACATTTCTCGTTTTGTGTAGGTACAGCACTAAAATACAACCCTTATTTCGTAAATTTCCCTCCGCCAATTTTTTAAGGCTATATATACTTCAGTTGAGGCATGGTCTAAAAAGATCGTGGCTAGGCGATTCGCGGATTGTGCAAATGACGCGTGCTGAACGAAATATAATTTGTCATAAAAATCCAACATTTGTCCATTTAATGTTATGTTTATTGTTATATTACTAATAATAATAGACTATTCATTGACATGTTTTCTTTAAGTACATACGTAAAGTTTTTTAGTCATCTTTACACGATTTAAGAATATTTTCATCCGACGCCATGACAAAACAAATCGACGTGCGCACACTTCGATTGTCGGAATACAGGTGACGAGTGAGAAATTTCGTCGCACCTACTGTTGAAAATTATTTGCCGTTTCACTAAGTACGCTCTTAAGTATCGAAAAGGGTACCTACCTTTGTCTAGTTTTTTTATCACCTTTATTTCATTTATTTGATCCGGGTGTATATCGAAGACAATTTTTATGAAATATCTTTTTTGAGAATTTGCATTTTTTCTTCGTTTTTGCATAAATACGAGTATCATAAATATAAAATTTATAATTCGTTTGTATGGAATATTTTTTCTCCATTCCACTGCTGTTTATTATCTTATTACTATCATCATCATTGGCACTACAGCCCTGGGTGGACCCTGGCCGCCTCCAATGTCACTTGCCATCATCTTCTCACCGCAACCTTGATCTCCAGTTGAATCCACCGAATGTCTGATGGTATTTTCTACTCCGTCCTGCCACCCCTGTCATGGTTTCCATGCGTGTCGCTATTGGACGCTTCTGTGATGATTCAAGACTGGATTTTTTTTTAACTTTATGGTTTCCACTACCTTATCTCGAATTCTTACTATTTTATTAATATACGAGGGTGGGTCAATAATTCCTTAGAAAAAAGCATTAAAACAGTTTTTATTTTTGTATTTTTTTTTATTTCTCAACATAATCTCCTTGGAGCTCAATACACTTGGTTAGACGTTTCTCAATTTTTTTTAAACCGTCAGAAAAATAAGTTTTCGGAAGGTCCTCAAAATAAGCATTTGTCCGATCGATGACTTCTTCATTTGCAAAAAAACCTTGTCCACTTAGCCATTTTTTTAAGTTTGGGAAAAGGAAAAAGTCACTGGGGGCTAAATCTGGCGAATACGGTGGGTGGTCGACCAATTCGAACTTCAATTCTTCAATTTTAGCCATTGATCGTAAACATGTGTGAACACGGGCATTGTCCTGATGAAAGAGGATTTTTTTCCTGTTTAAATGAGGCCATTTTTCTTCAATTTCGTTTTTTAGCTGGTCCAATAAAGATGCATAATAATCCCCTGTTATTGTTTTTCCTTTTTCCAAATAGTCAACGAAAATAATTTCACGTGCATCCCAAAATACAGTAGCCATAACCTTACCAGCTGATTTTACGGTTTTCGCCTTCTTTGGACATGGTTTGTCTTCGCAATCCACTGCTTTGACTGTTCTTTCGTCTCGGGAGTATAGTGGTGTATCCATGTTTCATCTACAGTCACAAAGCGACGAAAAAATTCATCCGGATTGCGTTGCATGAGCGACAACAGGGCTTTAGAGGCCACCACCCTATTGCGTTTATTGTCGACTGTGAGCAAACGCGGCACCCATCTTGCAGAAATATTTTTCATGCCCAATTTGTCATGTAAAATAGAAATGACGCTACCTTTTGAGATCCCTGTAACCTCAATTATCTCACTCAACTTTAATCTTCGGTCACTTAACACCATATCGTGGATTTTATTGATCATTTCTGGTGTAGTCACCTCTACAGGACGTCCTGAGCGTGGTTCATCCTTTGTTGATGTACGACCACGTTTAAATTCATTTAACCAGTTATAAATAGTTGCAAGTGAAGGAGCAGATATGCCGTGAACTAAATCCAACTCATTTTTTATTTCCTTTGCTGTTAACCCTTTTATATTAAAATGTTTAATAACAGCTCTAAACTCAATTTTCTCCATTTTTCCATTTTCCACAAGCAATTTTTTTTTAAATGTACTAAAAACACACAACAACCCGACCAATCTGATTGAAACTTCGCAGCATACTGAATCGGTAGTGCCGCTGCATGAAAACAAACCGCTTACAGTACTAGTCGCGCCACTTGTCGGCTTTTCTAAGGACTTATTGACCCACCCTCGTATTTTGAGAAAAGTATATTTAGTGGTACTTTATGGTGTTTTTTAAGAAGAATGTGTTTGACATTGATATGCCAATTCGGTTTTCATATTCTCTTTTTTATTATTTCCTTCTGTGTTGTGATTTATCGGAGTTTTATTTTGCCTATACATATGTCAGAATGTAGGTGATATTTTATTCGTGCTTTGAACACAGCTACTATTATTTTTTTTTATTTATATTTCTTTTATTTATCAGAACACCTGGTCCACTTGCTTCATCGTGTATTGATTAAATAATACAAGGGGTCGTAAAATATATTTTATATCAGGAACCTCTTTATGTTATCGCTACCCTCGTGACTGAGAATCATGGTCACTCTGAATCAGCTCATTTTCTTATCCTGTGCAAGTTTTATGTCGAACGCCATGAGTTTTTCAGTGAATTCATTTCAACTTATTGGCGTTCCCATAGAACAGATTAATAAATAGAATTCTGATAGGCTATACCGCAATACACTACGTTTTGAATGTGTGAGTGTCCTACGAAAATGAACCACACATTATACACCAATATTAATTGAGCGTCAGCGCATAAACTAAGAGCAGTTGTCATAATGAAATACGTGTTATATTAAATAATTCTTGATACGTGTTTAAGTTTATCCTATATTATTCCACACTCGAGATCGGTTGCCTGTTACTCCACACCCGTTAAGTATTTCAGTTCTCATTATTTAACTGGCCGTTCCCCTTTTTTTATGTGGCACACTGCTCAAATCAATTAAAATTCCAAGTCTTTCTGGGCCTTAGCGATCATTGTGTTCGAAGAATTTTATAACACCACACATGCATATAGACAGGCTTTCTTCCTCAACTCGTGCAATATCGACTCAGTAAAAGGTATTTGAAATATTATTTGGGCATATTAAATGTTACTGAACATATATATTTGATAGAACATACTAGTTACGTTAATAATTATTGTACTCTTATCTTTTTGAATATTATATTGTATCATTTTATAAATGTATTCGATATTTTCAATAATTACATAATTTCGCGCAAAGGGAATTTCTTAATACGGCTTGAGTTAATTAAATTCTCTACTTCTTCGGTATCTTGAACTAGTATCAATTCGGTTATTATTATTCCCGTGGCTTCAATTCACGTCAGAATATTAAAACACATTACAACACGTGCGCGACATATTGCGTGAACGCGATTTGCTTAAATGTGGATATCTACGAATAGGCTATAGTTCGCAGGGAAAGTGTAACCATTCAAACTAGAGACGCGACAGAGATGAAAGGTGTCGATACTCAGTATCAGATCGGTGTTGCTACTTTCAATATTCCATAGTAACTTGGTAAAATTATTCAAAGCTATGCTGTTATTCTTCTTTCAATCCTCGTCTGTATTACACTTACGAGTGTAATGCTTTCTCTGATATTTGTAGTCTGAAAAAAAAATATTTTGGTGAGAGATATCTTTTATCGTTGAATCAATACGTTGAAGTAGATACTTATGTACCCAGGAGACAGTGTATCTTAATTCCAGCAAAAAAAATATTCAGGAAAACGCGATTTAATGAATTGTAAATGCTAATTTTAATGGATTTTTAGAATTATGTTTAGGAATAAAATATGAAGGGTAAGCGGATAAAAAGATCATTATACACAGTAATAGCAAAATTAATTAACGATGCCATCTTGTGGAGAATTTTGTAAGCTATTAGTTAACCTATTTAGAAAAAATCATTGTTCAAACACTGACCTCAGAAAGAAAACATTGAATTTCAAAAGAAATCGCAAACATTTGACAAAGAATATTAATATCTATATTTTTTTTCTCTCCAAAATTATATATTTAACTAGGGTTAATTGTGATCGTAATTAATATTATATTTAAATGAAAGATAACATTTAATTTATGTTTATTAAATAATATTTAAGTATACAATATGTAATAATGTACAATAAGTTATTATTTTTTTAATTTTATCTCAAAACTGAATTAATGTGACAATGATTTTCTTTCAACCTACCCTTCATATACATTTCATAAATAATTTTAATATCTTTTATTTTAGAATAACATATTAAACCAGGCACACTTGATTCGAATGTAGGTGGTTAATATTGATAGTCGTCAGTTTGTTATAATTGTGATTGTAAAATAAGAAGGTATTCGTTTTCGCCAAAACAATGTACAAACGAAAGTAAATTTCGTTTTACATTTTAAATATTTTTTAAATGTAAAATAATATTTATTACTATATGTACATCTTTCGTCACAGGCGAGGGCCGTTATTTTTCTCATTGCGTCTGTGTAATAATTAGGCATTTAAAAAAGACCAATTTCGAATTTATGTTTTGAAATTGTCTTGCAAATTAAACCTATGTAATTAATTAGTAAAGTAGTATACGAGTAGGTCACATAGTAATAGGAGAAAATGAGCTGTAGCATTATCTAATTATCTACATCAAATCTCAATACTTCCGTCATATCCCAGTAACCAGCCCAAATTGTCGACTCTCATGCGTGATTTAGATACGAATATACCGAGGCTTTGGCACTCCGCATTCCCGCGGTTGTAAATCACCAACGCCTCCTCAGTTGCCTGCGTGCCTAGCTGATCACTTCACCGAGCGTAAGGCATGCCCTCAGAAACCGCCACCCAATGTAGCCTTCGGGTTAAATGCACACTAATTGTGGAATAGTGCCCCGATTGTGATTGTTTGTACTTTCATACGTGATAAGTTTATGTGTAATAGGATTTCCCATAGCCGAATAATGCGATTTTAAACATTTTTTTATTGGAAGGATTATGCTCTAGATTTAGTAATGTATAATTTTTTATTGAATATACCTAAGTAATTTAGAAAAGACCAGAAACATACCTGTTTATAAATAAAACTAATGAACTATAAATCAAATTTCCTTCACTGCAGATTCAGTCCATTAAATAAATACCTACATAAAATTATGATCTGAAATTTTTTCAATATTTCGTGTTCGCCTCAAAACGAAAGATCTGCTTTCGAATCCTACTACAGCATTTTTTTTTTTTTTTTTTTTTTACTTATTGACAGTTTTCCATGTAGTAGATGGAGTATTTATATTTCCTAAAATGTATCAATCTCTATGTATTTTTTTCAACCTAAGTGTAGAAAACAAAGTGCTTTTTTAAATCCTGGCAACTGTGTAACTATTGCTGTATTCTTAACATATTATAATGACAGCTTATCGTACAGGTAACATTTTGAAAGATGTTCCAGACCTATCAGCGACCTCCTCATGCCTAATAAGTATTTTTCTGTAGTTTTCTAAAGAATACACGAAAAATATTGTGATTGACAAAAATATCTCAGTCGGGAGGGTAGTTATGACATTAACTAAATTAACCGCCCTTCGGGGATTAGGGCGGATCCTAACTAAGAGTTGGCTATAGCTATATTAATAATCGTTTTAATGTGATTTATGTAAAAACTAGCTTCAAGAATTGTTTTAACAAACATTGACCTTAGTATTGCAGACGAATTTCCAATTACAGGCGGACCTCGACTTACGAACGTTCGACTTTCGCACAATTCGCTATTTCGCACATTTCAAAAAAAATCGTTTTTTTTAAACGTCGCGCTGGCCGAGGGGTTAAGATATCCCCTTCTCGCTCGCTCACAAGCAAGTGCATTTCTTGCGTCACTTGCATCTTGCTCGCACCCGTTACTTTGCTTGTGAGCTAGCTAGGATAGGTGTCTTGCGCAGGAGCGCGTGCGGGCGTGTCATGTTGTGCGTTTTGCTAATTTTCTTCATTTGAAATACTTCACCCTAAAAATTTATAAACATGAGTGAGAAACGGAAAAACTGCAGTGTTGATACAAACAAAAAGAAATCAAGGACTTATAAACTTCACATGACGTTCTGAATGCGGTGAATCTTTTGCTTCAATCGGACGTTCGTATGATACATTCAGGTCTACTACGATATGTTCAATTTTGAAAAATAAAAATAAAATTAAGGAATACGTTCAAAATTGTGGAAATATATTTTCTTTAAAGGTTGTTTCTAAAGGACACGGCATAAAACATGGATGAAATGGAAAAATATTTGTCATCATGGATCGACGACCAACATCAAAAAGATGTCCCTCTGAATATTTCAATTATTCAAGCGAAGGCTCTTAGTTTGTACAAAGATTGGAAGGCTAGAAAAAGAAGATTCTAACACGATTTTTCAAGTAAGTAACAGTTGGTTTATATTAAATTCACTGGAAAATCGGCTGATGCGGATAAAGATGCTGCAAAAGAATTTATTTCCTCATTATCCAAAATTATTGAAGATGGAGAATATTCCTCTAGCCAAATATTTAATGTAGATGACACAGGTTTATTTTGGAATCTAAGAAAGAATCAGTTGCCCCAGGGCATAAACCTTCTAAAAACCGATTGACATTGGTTCTTGGTGGAAACTTGGCTGGTGATTTAAAATTGATGCCAATGTTAATTTATTAACCAGAAAATCCCAGAGCATTGAAAGGGAAGGATAAAGAATTGCTTACAGTAATCAAATAAAAAAACCTGGGTTTACTGCGTTAATATTAAAAGATTGGTTCACTTTACATTTCGTGCCAGCAGTTAAGCAATATTGTAAAGTTAATGATTTACCATTTAAAATAAGAAAAAGAAGCTTGGCAAAGAGCTAACTCTTGATAACTTTTTAAGGGAAACACCCGCAAACCCCACTTAAACATGTCTCTTAAACATCTTATATTTACTTGATAAATAAATATTTCAAAATACAAACAATTTAATTTTTTTTACTTTCCTCTACTTTCGAACATTCAACATTCGCACACCTTCTCAGGAACCAATTATGTGCGAAAGTCGAGGTCCTCCTGTATATACAGATTGTCGATAGGTATTTCTTCCATACCCAAGACCAATGATTTTAATGTATACAGAAATCCTTTAACATATAGGTACTATTCAAAGACTAAAAATAATTAAATAATTATATTAATGGTTTTGCTTAAGGGGGGACATGCTTAGCGTAGGTCAAAATGCAGCTTTTGTTCTATTTTCAAAGCATGATCCTGGACATTCCTTAAACGTTGTAGATAATCTATTTATATAATTTAGAAGCCATATTATCTTTTATATTTATTTTAAACATTTGATGACTGCATAAAGTATTTTTATTACATAAAATAGTATTCTTTTAAACCTCTCGCTCTAATGTATTCGAATATAGTCATATCTCAGTACATAAATGTGCAGTGGTGTTAAGATTTTTTACATTTATTAATTTTTAAACGCATTTATAAAACCATCAGTATAATTTATGTCGACATTATTATAGTGAAATATTTTCGATAAAAAATTATATTGATAATCTCTGTGATCCCAAATTTGACAAGAATTAGGCATTTTATTATTCAAAAAATGGGCAAGATTAACACGTTTGAAGATAATTCTAAAGATACTAATTATTATAAGCTATGTCTTTGACCATTCAAGTGTGATTAACATCCTACGAATAATGATTGCTTTATAATAATTATTGACCTAAGAATAAGGTAGTGTTTTTTTGAAATACGCCATTTCTTTTGGCATTCCCCAGTGGGTAAGCTATAACATACGGCCGTAGCCATAAATTGACAAACTATAATTGAAGTAGGGAGTAAAATGATGTTAACGTGCGTGTTTGAACATGTACCTAACCGATTTTTTTTTTAACGGTTAAACTTCAAAATTATATAAATAGATTATCTACAACGTTTAAAGAATGTCTAGGATCATCCTTTGAAAATAGAAAAAAGCTCCATTTTGAGCACGTCCGCCCTTAACAGTTCCTCTGAATGTATGCGGATGAATTCTTGTCAGATAACGGGCTGATTATCACTGTTTACGTGCTATAAGTTATAAATAAATACCTTCTAAAATATACATATTTCTAAGATTCTACCGATGTAGCAAATTCACGTTCGTACACATTTTCGTGAATCGATAGGATAATATTACGGCTCGTGTATCTCTCGCGGTGGTACGAATATCTCGTCATAAAATAAATTCACGTTGAATTACATCTGTAAAGTATGGCATATCCTCGTCTTGAAGTTCCGATCGATGGAAATATTCGGTATTCCGTTACGTGGAAAATAAACCGTAGACTCCACGGGCTACGGCGTAGGCTTGTAGAGGGTTTCAATTGAAATAATATATTATTTTCTCCCATTAACTAATGACGCAGAGTCGATTACTTATTTGTTAGATATTTGATTATTTACTTGGTTTATATTATATATTATCAGGGAACTCAGAAATAATGGGACCTGAAATACCTAACGGGTGTGGAGTAACAGGTAACAAGGCTTGTCCTTCGTTCTGACAACTGCTCTCGGTTTATGCACTGACGCTCATTCAATATTGGTGTATTTGAAGGTTGCAATGCACACTACTGCGCGTCTATATTGCGTGATTCTACATCACAATGTAGAGTATAGCCTATCGGAATTTTATTTATTAATCTATTCTGTGATTACCATGTTTTACAATCTATTCTAATAAGATCATAATATGGACCTCCGCAGAATGGATGTTGTATCAACAGTTTTTTTACGAGATGGATGTTAACGACTTATTCAACATATTAGTACATGGAAAATTACTTCTTCTTATTCTTTGTCAGGACCTCATGACTGAGCATCGTGACCCGGATGATTTGGCTGTGGAACAGATATAACTACATATGATTAAATCATGGTTAAAGTTTATTGTCTTTCAGAGCAAAAAAATACACTCTAGAGCAGTGCATAAAAATAGAAAAATTCATAATGTTATTTAAATAAATTTGTTCATATTAAAAAAAATCAGTTATCTCAGACATTTATGTTTGTAATCTATGATTTTTTAAGTTTTTCGAAAGTGACGCATATACGAGTACCTATCATAACTGTTCGTTCACTAACTAACTGACGCGTTGTACCGTTAGTTCACTATTGGCACATATTCATTATCTACACATAATTTTACGACTTTCGAGTTTCTTAATATTTGCTTTATGGAATGTATAGTTTATTTAAGAATATTTATGTGAGTATTTACTTAAAGATCTGTGGAAATAATTATTAAGAGTTGTGGAAAAATTTAGTTTCAGTACTTAAGATTTTTTTTCGTTGATTGTTTTTTTTATCTGAATGCAGTCCGGAGATTAGTGCAAAACGTATAGAAAATATTGTATGAATTTTCACACTTGCACTCGCTTTATTTCGCGCCGGTGGCTATAGTTAAGAATGACCTTCAGTCCAGTCCGAATCGAATTTCCTTACAGCATGAGATCTTAATTGGGTAACATAAAATGTAAAGACCGCCACTTGGTATCGCATCACACCAATAAAAACACCAGATTTATTGCGACTCTAAATTTAATTCATTTCAAGTCAAGCATTGTCGTAATAATATTGGGATTTAACACCTTAGCAAGGCAAGCGAAGATGCTTGCCTGGTCGTAAAACTGCACGGATTCGATTTATGTCAGTACTTCAACGCCTACATTTTTTTAAATTTTGGTGTATCTGCCTTTATTATTATTATTTATCTTATCATTTCTTATTATACTGAATAATTTGTTGTCATAGAGACATCTCGTGTTAACAATAAAATTATGATGTCATATTCTAGATATTTAGGAAATGGCGCCTATTTCTTATCTGAATGTTAGGATTATGTTAATTTTATACTTTTGAAAGATTATTGTATGTTGACAGCTGTTTTTACAGCTATCATTTGAAAAAAGTCGACTGCATATAACACATTGAAATCGCTTTATTTATTTAAACAAAATCGTTGTATTCGATCAAGGACGATTAATAAAGAATATTATTTATCATCATCGATATCGTTATTCTACGTTTGAATTAATACTATGTACTCTATTCAAAGTATTTATATCTAGTGTGTGTGGGGAGCAAGCGCAACAGAAGTGAAACGTTTTGTTTTTTTACCCCATTTTCATAATTTTAATTAAGTGCAAAAAATCACTGTCAACAATGTACTCCAACCCATCTTCAATTCCTCTAAGGTTATTTGCATAGTCACAACGTTATTCACCAGTTACATAGTTACTCTTCCTAGCATATTATTGTATTACATAATAGACTATGGTTTTGTTAAAATTTACATGAGACACGAGCGATTTACGCGGTAGGCCGGTCGACACGATATCAAAGCAATCCACCTTGTCCACCTTTATTCGCTTTGTCAAATATTTGTGTATGTACTAATAGTGTCGCTAGATTTCAAAATCAGTTAAGTCCACCTTTAGGTATTTTTTACTTTTTTGTGAATTGTTGCAGAACTACTTAACTGCTTTCTAACATTTCTGCATTATCGAAATGTGGAACTTATCAATTTTAAATATTCTATAATCGAAATAATATAAACTTTCACCCTCGTGACTATGTAGGTACTTGAGAAAACAAAAAAGCTGTTTTTCTCCTTGATTTTAAAATCTAGCGACACTGAACATATTTCCTACGGCATCAATAGTGTATTTGTAGCGGTCTTGGCTGTCAACCGAAAGACCGGTAGTTCGAGGCTGCCTGTGGCCTACCGTGGGCATTTTTTCTTTTTCGATTTCTGAATCGGATATTATGTTTTTTTGTTATATATCAGCCTGATCCATTCTACCGCGTGTAAAAAAAATACCTAAAAAATATTTAACAGAACGGGTATTTCGTTTATTCTACACGTAAACTATATCGACGAATAGTAAACAATCTGTTTTCTGTTTTTCTTTCGTACAATAAATTTATAAAGTTTTATATCGTTAGAATAGTCTAAATTTACATACTTACCACAATACGCCTAAAAGAAAATAAGGGGATTTGCCGTGATTTAATGCGCGCGCGACGCTAGGCAGGTGCCGCAGGATTACTATAGTTGGCATTGTTGGGAGGGTTCACATTTACAAATCCTTTATAACTTACTCGTTCCACCTGATTTAGCGGCACGCGTGTTTAACGCGTGACAATGTTTTTATTCTTTATTTTACAACGTTTTTGTTAGCTCGTATTCTTGTTTGTCTGGTGGTTGTTTGTCCAGTACAAATCTTGCAATCGATTTTTAACTAACTTCCCAACTAGCTAGACATTTGCAACTTTTAGAATATATCAGAACACGATGCCAGTGCATTCTTTTAATACTTTTAGCCATCTTTAAGCAAAATTGGATTCATTTTCAGTTAAAAAAAAATTTGAATGGAAAATTGTTTCAGAAAAATCCGTAAAAAGTAAAAGACTATTATTGGTTGCCAAGGGGGTGGTCCTAGCAACTAAATTATTAATATATACGTGCGTTACTATGGAAATCAACAATGTCAAAATGACATTTCAGTATTCTATATTTGTTTTTGTTTGTTTTTTATTTACTTCATATCAAGTACAAGTTTGAGCATATTGAGCATAATAATTCTACAGAAAATTTAAAAACGTTGTATATAAAAAGTTCTTTTTATCTTGTAATTATTTAGTACTCTGTACTGAGAAAAATGGACACACCATAACACTCGTTCAATATCACAAGTAGGACCTCATATACCGAAATCTGTTCCAACCCTTTTAAATTTTAATTTAAGTATGATATTTAAAAAATTGAAAAAAAACTGTGGGCATTTTAAATGTCAATTCTTTGCTAATCACAATTATTATTGTATAAGACTTATTTAGATTTTAATCATTAAAATTAGAATTACACAGAATAAAATTCATTCATTAATAATCTTAATGATCCATGACTTCTTTAAAGTATTAGTAAATACCTATAAATCGGGGTAATAATTTGTTCGTGTCGGTTGACTTTGCTTTGTTGAACGGTCGAGACCAGTCTTGATCAATTCGAACCAAAATTATATTATAGAATAATTATAATTTATCGTGTTTTGTTTTAATTAACGGTAGTAATCGCTTTGGAATGTAAAACATACATAAGTATAAGTAGAGCTTTTATAGTGCGATAGATAATATAACATATTGAATCATTGGAAGATTTTGTACCGTATGTATATGCATCAATATTCAATATTAATTACTGTATATTTCTTTTGTTTCAGGTACGTGAAAATAACCAACAATTTTCTCCACATGCAATGTCTGTTCGAAAGTATGCAATTACACCAGTATGTATGACGTATGTATATACATATATATTTATTTAAACGCCCACATTTCTTTGATGATGATGAATAATGCCAGGAGGCTATTTTTTGTTGTAACATTTAGGGTGCTTTTTTAACCCTCTCGCAGGGGTGCGTGCGATATGTGGGTGGTCCGGTATGTGTACTAATAATGCAACATGGACCTGGACTACAAACAAAGGGTAGAGACACCTGATTTATGTTTGGAGAGTAAACACACAGCCCTTACTGCGTACCGGCCGCGTTTGATAACCGGCCCTATTGGATTCTCTTCTTCTGCATTTGGACATGTGCCTTCTCATTAGACACAGGATGTCAACTGTATGTATGCCTAGCCTTCATCAAACTCCTCAATGATGCGACGAGTGAGAGAGAATGTTGCATAATATATAATTATGAAAGAGGGTTCGGACCTCACTCTGTCGGGACCGGATAATCCCAATGTTAGGCTACTTTTACACATCACCAAAATGGAAAATTAGACAGGCGATAAGCCATTAACTTTTTTCTAGATACTTTAGGTAGGTACCTACTACTTTTTGGCTTAATTCTTGATCTGAGGTGGATTCGCCTGTTTTTTCTTAAGTAATCGTATTATTTTTACTCGTCATTGGTGAAAATAATAAACCTCGTTTGCGTAGGGAGATACAATATTTATACGATTCAATTATATCTATATATTGTATGAAAATTAACAGAGAAGAAAAAAAACATAAAACTCTAAAGTAACACAATAAAAAATATAAAACAATTGTTAACAAATTAATGCTCTTGTTGACTATTTAACGACATACAGATTATATTGCTGTAAATTAGGTACTCAATGTTACTTTCAAATAGACTAACCGCACGATATACAGCGCCATACAAAGCCACATTTCCCCTGTAATTCGGCATTTTGAAGAACGCAGAGTTACGAGTGACGAAGGCAATGAGGCTCGGGTGTGAAAAACAGATTTTTTTTTTTTTTAGAATTATTAATAACCATCTCCTTGCTTTTTCGTACAAGGTGGTTGTTAGTAATTTTGAACAATCACAAACACGCAGGCTTTGAGAAAAACACATCAATGTTTTTGTCATGACAGGGAATCGAACCCAGAACTCTCAGGTGGAAGGCCAGCGCCTTACTCACTGCACCACGAGAGCCGCCTCTTACCGCAAAATTAACGATAACAAATTTTTATTTATATTAACAGTAGCCATTACTATAAAATTCTTTAAATTTATAATTATGCAGCCTCTGTACGTTATTTAAATTTAAAGGACAGTTCTTTATTTTTGCATGGTATGGTATCCTATAGATCTTTGTTATTTAGAAATGATGTCGGCTCGGATTTTGAACGAAAGAGCTGTTTTGTGCAGAGCTAAAAAACTTTTTAAATATTTGATGTGTATCTCCCCAAGATAATATGACCCAGTGCAGTTAAAAGGTATACATCTATGCTTTGAAATAAATGGATGGAGGTTGTTATCAAAACATGTAATATTTTGGTAATCATCATCATCAGTAATGATATAAATACGCGAAAACAGAAGGGCAGAAGCTAGTGTTATTTGCATTGAACAACTCTTTATAATATGCAAATCAGTTCGTCGACAGTTTTTGTAAACATATTATATAGCAAGAGACTAGGTGTTCCAACAGATTGCTGTTTTATCTGAGCCCTGTGAAAATATGTTATTTTAAAGCAAACATGATCCCCTGAAACCGGCTTGTTTGTGTTTTGCTTTTTACTGAAATGGGTTACGTATGTATATTTTGTTATTAATGTGTTTGACGAAATAGACTTGGGGTCGCGTACGTGTCGCTGCAAGTTAATAGCTACAATGTTGTCTGCTTGCAGTTTTATTTTGGGTCAATTTTTTTGCATTTCCATCCATTTCCAATGCTTATAATTATGAGTTTTATATTGCAATGTTTATGTACCTATCTAATGGAAGTTGGATACAACTTTTATCGCATGGGAACTGTATACAACTATATTGGGTGGAAAGTTACGCACTCATGTAGTGATAGCTGCTGGGAAAAAGCTAGTTAGCTAGCTAGCTGCTAGTTATTTTGTTATCAAACCTCTATATGGTTATTATTTAAGTATATGCACTTATGATAGAATATAATTATGGCTTTTATTTTGAAAGTTTTGCTTTTTGATCGGTGTTTTACTGTTCCCATGATACTTAAGCATTAAATATAGGGTTTTTTGGTCTAATAAGTCAGTTTGTTCTGTTTTTATAATTCAAAAACATTGATGAAACTTACACAACTTTATACTGTATTGTTGGAACCTATTTGATAAGATTTTTTAGATTTAGATTTGATAAGACGCACTTGCAATATTCATTTTGTTGAAGTGGAGAAGTGTTGTGCCATAACACTATTATAAAATGATTAAATAAACACTCGAAAATATGTGTATTATTCACAGAAATATAATGTACACTTTCAAATTGTTCTGTTTTATTCGTTGGATTGGATGTTTGCTGTATTGCGAATTGCGACTACGTTTTTTTGAATTTCACTAAACTTTGCTCTTAATTTTGTCAGCCTTAGGTATTACAATAATAATTTATAACGTGATAAATCCAACATTGATATATATATATATATATATATATATTAAATATATATATATATATATACATGTACCTAGCTTTTTCTTTCTGCTTTATCTTGATTTAGTACTACTATCACAAAATTTAATGTAGGTATTGTACCATTTGTACTTACACATTTCCCAACAAAAGGCACAGTTGTCACTTTACACATTCAGTGTTAATATTTTAGTTCCGATCCAGTGAACATTTTTCAGGAGCTTATTCCCGACAGTAACCAGACAGGGAGATTGTTTCTCGTGCAGGGGTGCCACCCCCGGCTCTCCGCCAGTTTCCCTTTCATACTAATTTCGTTTCGCTCCCTGCCCATTGTGCCCACCCCTAC
Source organism: Rhyacophila brunnea (assembly GCF_057557595.1). Lineage (NCBI taxonomy): Eukaryota > Metazoa > Arthropoda > Insecta > Trichoptera > Rhyacophilidae > Rhyacophila > Rhyacophila brunnea. The sequence continues at coordinate 16,901,342 of NW_028232796.1, read as the reverse complement.
GCGCTGGGGATGACTTTTAAGCTGCCGTAATAACTCACCGGTCTAGTCGATTTAACCCTCGCGCTACTGAAAACGCGTATATTACGTCACCCACATTGGATTGACTTTGCGAAATTGACGTAGTGTCGATCTAATTATTCATTATACCTATTTATTGAGTTAATAATTACCCCGATAATCACCTATTCTTCTTCGTCGGGAAGTCATATCTGAGGATTTGGCCATCTGACAGGCTTGGCTACACCTCTCGGAATTCAGCGGCATGCATGGCCTGCTGTAATGGAAAACGTATATACGTCAATCCGGGGGGAGTCCTTCCTCATCGTATCGGACCTTTAACCTGAAATAGTTTCGCGGTCACAAATTATCGTGACAGGATAATTTTATAGGCCGAGTTGGAGTCGCGGTTGGGCATTACTTTTTTATATATATTTTAGTGCCTGTTGACCTTTCTTCATGTAATTTATTTGTGTATTTAAAAAAAAGAATATTATATACATATAGTAAAAACAAAAATTTATTTGTCTGTGATTTAATTACAAATAACAACCTATATAACAATAATAATTACAAGTAAAAAAGAACTTTTTATATACAACGTTTTTAAATTTTCTGTTTAATTATTATGCTCAATATGCTCAAACTTGTACTTGATATGGAGTAAATAAAAAACAAATAAACAAACAAATATAGAATACTAAAATGTCATTTTGACATGTCATTTTGATTTCCATAGTAACGCACGTATATATTAATAATTTAGTTGCTAGGACCACCCCCTTAGCAACCAATAATAACCAATAGTCTTTTATTTTTTACGGATTTTTCTGAAATAACTTTCCATGCAAAACAGAATTAACTGAAGATGAATTCAATTCTGCTTAAAGATGGCTAAAAGTATTAAAATAATGCATTGGCATCGTGTTCTGATATATTCCAAAAGTTTCAAATGTCTAGCTAGTCGGGAAGTTAGCTAAAAATCGATTGCAAGATTTGTACTGGACAAACAACCACCGGACAAACAAGAATACAAGCTAATAAAAACGTTGTAAAATAGAAGAAGTATGTTGTAAAATTGTAACTATTAAAGTAAAATGATAAAAACAATTAAAATTTAACATATTTTTACGAATACTACGAATATTGTATAGTTCAAAAAAATAAATCAATCTTTATGGCGCCATCAAATAGGTTAATCGCACGATACACAGCATCATGATACATCTAATCCGTCCTGCGACGGGATATCATGAAGACCACAGAGTTGCGAATGCTTTAGGTGGGGGGGGGGGGGATGAAAATTAATATTTTTCAGTATATACGGATTGTAAATGAACCCACTAAGAAGTAAAAAGAAATCACTATTCTGGTGGATAAGGATTGCATTGATAGCGTACCCAGAAGAAAGTAAGAAAGAATACTAAGTAGTATTACAAAAAGAGTAAAATATAATATTTTTTGTTTAGTAAAATATTGAAAATGAACAAAATTCAAATGCAAGTATTGTAAATATGACTCCTAAGACTTTTTATCGTATATCGTCTACTACAGTCTATATACCCTCAACAGACACCCTTCGCCACCGGTGTCCCTACATGCCCTAACCTACGGGTTACGACTGCTCTTTTGCTTATCCCATTGCACTGCTGCTCGCCTACTATATGAACCAGGTTGTACGTTAATACAGGAGGGTGTCATTTCTATACGGATATGGCATAGAAACATACAGTTAGCACTTGTATATGCAAGATTAATTCACTTTGAACGTCTCCCGTGGGGGTGAGGGTTGCCTCGCGTAAATATTATAAGTTCAGAATGCACATAGGAAGTGTTGACAGCGATACGTCGCTCTTGGAATTAATAACTTCTCCACTTTAATATGAATGCCATGAATTTACATTCGAATGCAAATTACATTTTAATTGCTTTGGGATTAATTATGTTGCTTAACTAAAACACTCACATATTAATAAATAATATAAAAGTAAAGCTTTCATCAGTGTGATTTGAACTGACATGCAATGGACGCTTAGAAATTAACTTCACTCTGTCTAGGTATTATTTGTGGGAATGAGATAATTTCATTTGAATTAGACCGTGTTAATACAATTTCCATGGGGAGTGTTTATTTATTTATTAAATACGGACAGAACCACTACAGTAAATCCCTTCTGAATTTGCGATAATTATCTCAGTGTAAATAGGTAATCATTAACATTGAGTGGAATGACCGCTTCTCCATCGGTTACATGTAAATTTTACGTATGCAGTTCGCCGTATCACAGTTCACCGTGAGCCGTCGTACCGGAAGCTGGATGACCGTATAGCATTGAGATAAAAAATATGCGTATTTCGTGGAGCATTTCACGAGTACTTACCTACTTTTGAATCATTCTGAATTCTATATAAATATAGGTATACGATATGATTGTATTTCTAATTTACTTACCTACCTATTTACTTCGGTCTTTCTCTTTTATACCTTTGGTTTTTATTAAGTATTTTCAGTGTGCATACATGAATTTTATAACAATGTTATACGGCCATCTGTTTCCGATACAGCAGCTCACGGTAGACTGTGATGCGGCAAACTGCGTACAATTATCCGGACACGTTCCACATACATTGCTTGTTAAACAACAAACTATTTATTCCTCGCAAAATATTTCCTACCTGTTGACCTAAAATCATGATAAGAAATTGTTCATGGGCAACTAATTGGTAAAATGCTCATTGGTCAGCTTTTATTATGGAAGTATTAATGTTGTATACATATATCTGAATATTAAAGTTTCTTATTTCTACGAAGGGTCAACTTACTGTTCTCATACATTTCTGAGTTGGAATTCCTAGACAATAATTTCATACATTCGACCTTTTAAGGTACGATTGCAATAATTGTAGTTAGTAAATGTTGCTGGCTATCGCAGTATAATCAGAATATATCAATTTTCACTATTTGTATACATTATAATATTATTGTGTATTACAAATTCTCGTAATTAAATGAATTTTACGTCTTCACTAAACGTTTAAATATACGTTTAGTGAAGACATCACCACAGTCCCGCACTGGAAATCCTTAATTCGTAATTTACGTTTAATGAATAGGTACATTTCAAGATAAAGAACGCGCCATCATTGGCGTATGATTTCTATTTAATAAGATTTCTTTTTGTGCTTTCACAATAAATTCATCTTTCTCTTTGATGACGCTGCGGGCTCAATAGCACGAGTCTCCTGGCCTTCTCCATCTATCTAATATATAAAAATTAATATTTGTGTGTTTGTGTGTTTGTTTGTTCGTATTTAATGCGCAGCCATACCGTTCATCCGATTGCGATAAAACTTTGTCAACTTATTGCTTGCACTTGCGCGAAGAGTATAGGCTATACTAATATATAAAAATGAATGTCTGTCTGTCTGTCTGTCTGTATGTCTGTCTGTCTGTCTGTCCCGTATGCGTTCCTATACCATTCATCCGATTGCGATGAAATTTTGGTAAGTGGTTGCATGCACACCCATGAAGGTTTCTGAATTAGAAAAATCATCAGCTTCTTCTTCTTCTTCATTCTATTTTCTTTTATTCGTATGGTTCCTATACCATTGATTGCAATGAAATTTTGGTAAGTGGTTGTATGCACACCCATAAAGGTTTCTGAATTAGAAAAATCATCATCTTCTTCTTCTTTTCCATTCTATCTTTTTTTATTCGTTTGGTTCCTATACCATTCATCCGATTGCAATAAAATTTTGGTAAGTGGTTGTATGCACACCCATGAAGGTTTCTGAATTAGAAAAATCATCATTTTCTTCTTCTTCTTCATTCTATCTTCTTTTATTCGTATGGTTCCTATACCAGTCATCCTATTGCGATGAAACCTTTGTCAGTTGTTGTGTTAACATCCGCAAAGGTTTCTGAAATAGTACAACCATCTTCTTCTTCTTCTTCATTCTATCTTCTTTTATTCGTATGGTCCTTATACCATTCATCCGATTGCGATGAAACCTTCGTCAGTTGTTGTGGTAACACCCGCAAAGGTTTTTGAATTAGTAAAACCGTTTTCTTCTTCTTCTTCTTCTTCTTCTTCTTCTATTCTATATTCTTCTATTCGTATGCGTTCCTATTCCATTCATCCGATTGCAATAAAATTTTCGTCAGTAATTGTGCCAACACCCGCGAAGGTTTCTGAATTAGTACAACCATCTTCTTCTTATATTCTATCTTCTTCTATTTATATGCGTTCCTATACCATTCATCCGATTGCAATGAAATTTTGACCAGTTGTTGTGAGCACGCCCGCGAAGGGTTCTGAATTAGTACAACCATCTGCTTCTCCTTCTATACGTATGCGTTCCTATACCATTCATCCGATTGCAATAAAAATTTGATCAAGTGTTGTGTTCACGCCCGCAAAGGTTTCAAATTGATACAACCATTTTCTTCTTCTTTTTCTTCTATTCTATCTTCTTCTATTCGTATGCGTTCTTATACCATTCATCCAATTGCGATGAAATTTTGACCAGTTGTTGTGCGCAAGACCGCAAAGGTTTCTGAATTAGTACAACCATCTTCTTCTTCTATTCGTTTGCGTTCCTATACCATTCATCCGATTGCAATGAAACTTTGGTGAGTTGTCGTGCGCACGCCTGCGAAGGTTTCTGAATTAGTACAACCATCATTTTCTTCTTCTATTCGAATGCGTACCTACACCATTCATCCGATTGCAATGAAACTTTGGTGAGTTGTCGTGCGCATGCCCACGAAGATTTCTGAATTAGAAAATCATCTTCTTCTTCTATTCGTATGCGTTCCTATACCATTCATCCGATTGCAATGAAATTTTGATCAAGTGTTGCCCGCAAAGGTTTCTGAATCAATACAATCATCTTTTTCTTCTTCTATTTGTATGCGTTCTTATGCCATTCATCCGATTGTGATGAAATTTTGACCAGTTGTTGTGCGCACGCCCGCGAAGGTTTTTGAATTAGTACAACCATCTTTTTCTTCTTCTATTTGTATGCGTTCTTATACCATTCATCCGATTGCGATGAAACTTTGACCAGTTGTTGTGCGCACGCCCGCAAAGGTTTCTAAAGTAGTATTATATAAAATACAACGTTTATTGTTTGTTTGTTCAATGCAATTTTGATTTTTTTTACTACATATTAATAACGTTAATAACGTTTGCATATTTTGGATTCGATTTTAATTTAGTGGTATTTTGTTTGACATTTACTCGTATTAGAATTATTTTCATATTGCCATATTGTATAACACAGATATTTTAATATCAAAAAAACAATTACCTCTTATTATTTTTTAAATATCTAAAATAAATATACCCACGAAGCGACCCTGTGCGAAGCCGGGTACTTCAGCTAGTTACTTATAATATTAAAAATAATTCTGGAATTTTTTGTAGAACCATCCTCCTAATTCATACCTGTCTATATAGTAGTTATCCTTATATGTATATATTATGTACGCGATCATTTCGGATATAATATAATTATTACAAAGAAATTAAATTATCCAACGATTCGAGATATCACAATATTGTATTATTAATTTACTACGAACCATTTCTTATAATTTATATGATGTAAATGATTGTTTTTAAAGGCTGTCGACTAGTAGCGAAATAATCCATAATACGCCGCCTATCACACACACACAGAACTTCGTTAATCGTTTTTTGATTAACTAAATCCAAATTTATCGGTGTTTTATCATCACTTTCGTGTTTGGGCAACTATCGATTGTAATGACCTTTTTTCGATTTCGCACAGAGTTTATTTAGTAATGATTTTGAAATTTTTCCCAAAAGGCCTCGATCAAACGAACGAAAATAATTAACACATAACGTCTTTAGTGAGTACATTACATACTACATAAACATAGAAAATACCCTCCCGTTTCTTTCCTTCAATATTTCAAAGCAACCTTTTGATATTCATGGATTTTACAAAACCTGTTAACATTTGATAATTAAATAAAAATACCTTTAATTTACAGAAATATAAATGTCTTTGAAAATATTTATATTTCAATAAAATTTTGTTAAAAACTGTCGAAGATTTATTTCATTAGGTATTTAATAATATTACAGTAGGTTTTTATATTACGAACAACCATTATTTTGATTGCATGATAGTTATTGATGGTCAGAAGATGTAATATCGGATGTATCAGAGGTAGTGGTGTTAACTTAAGATGATTTTGAATTTGATAAACAGGTATTTCGGATAATTTTAGCGTTCTGTTTAATCTACAATAATATCTCTGCAACATCTATTGGCAATTGCTTTGTAATAATGATTTTGCTATTCGATTGATTACTAAGATTCTCGTGTACCAACAGTCAGTTAGCTACTACATATTTTTAGCGAATTATTTTGACTGTTATAATATAAGTCCTTCGTATTCCAACTGCATACTAAACTTCTACGTATGTGTTAATTGAAAAGGTCCAGGATATGAATGTTATATTGTTGGAGAGCTTTTGCCATTTGAAAGCCAGTTGGCTGCAAACGTCGTACCGAATTCTGGCCGTACATTGCAGACAGTGCTCTGTTAACTCCCACAACTTTTCTCTTGACTCACTTAAGCGGCATTAAGGACTTTCGCTCTTGGCTAATTCTCATTACAGTAAAATATTTTATAATACGCATAGAAATAGCTGCTATGATTGGAATCGTTAATTTAAATAGCTGTACAGTAAATACGTATTATATACGAAGAAACAGCTATTGCCACCCCAATATAAAATCATTTTTTAAATCACCAAATTTGATTATTTTATCGTTCATTTTTTGAGTTGTATATAATGTACTAAATTAGCGTAGAATCTGGTTACTGCACCAAATATATATGACATTTTTTACAGACTTTTCGTCGTCGTCGAAAGTGCTATATAGATATTGGCCGTCTCAATTTGTTTTTCCATACACATATTAATTTACATAACGACCCAGAAAAATATATAACTAGGAAACATCTTTATTAAAAATACTAACCCATGTCCACTGGATTCGTATCGATGTGCTCTACCAACTAAGCCGTGTATGTCATATCTAATTACGACGAAATCAACTGGTGGTTTTTACATTTTTAAGCGCTTCATAAATTGCGTAAATTTTGTGGTCGACTGAATCAAAGAATCAATTACTTACCTTACTTACTCACTGGTGTCAGGATCATCTCTCGAAAATTTGTCAAAGAATGTTACATTCTGATATTTTGTGAATTATTATGATTAAGTAGGTAGTGAAAATATATGATACGCGTATTTGCAAATAAACAACAAAACAACTATTATAACCAATGATTTTTATTAAACAAAATTGCATTACTGTTTAATCTTACAAGAATGGTTTAAAATCGAACTATTTTATGTGATCATTAATCAATGTATGTCAATAAAAATATCTTTTTACTTTATTATTCAAACAGATACGGTGTGTTTATTTTTTTAGATTATGCAAATCAATCGACAGTGGCTAGTAATTTGAGTTTAAAGTCAGACGAGATAACTATTTTATATGTGCAGCCTATCGATCATGGCCTCACGGATTTGGGTTGAAATACCGAAGGCCGGAATCCCGAATGGCCGAAATCCCGAAAGCCTAAATCCCGAAGACCGAAATCCCGAAAGCCGAAATCCCGAACCCTGAAATCCCGAATGGTCGAAATCCCAAATGGCCCGAATTCCTAATTTTCAAATAAAAAAAATACAAACTGTAATAATTGCGCAATTCAAGATAAGTATTATGCCGGGTCCACACTGGCAACATGTCGCCGGCAACCTCGTTAAATTTTACGATAATTGTCATAATTGCTTAAGAAATTTTACGATAATTATCATACTTATCGTAAAATTTAACGAGATTGCCGGTGACATGTTGCCAGTGTGAACCCGGCATTAAGATTGCGCATTTTTTACAGGAGAGACAAAACCCATTTTTTCTACATAAAATGGTTTTTTGTCCCTTGGGATTCCGGCCGTTCGGCATTTCAGCATTCGGGATTTCGGCATTCGGGATGTCGGCCTTCGGGATTTCGACTTTCGGGATTTAGGCTTTCGGGATTTCGGCTATTCGGGATTTCAGCATTCGGGATTTCGTCCGGTACCCTGGCCTCACAGAGCGAGAAAACCCGCTGAAGGCATAGAACCGGTTAATAGGGTTTACTTAAGTTTTTACACATAATTTGTTATTGTTGTGTGTCAAATCTGTAGCTGTGTGTATATAAGCAGGTAACACTGTTTATTATTAGTTTATGATTACAATCATGTTATACACACTTACACAAATACACGCTAGTAGACAGTATAAGTAAGCTTTATATCATTGCCGATTTCCTACATATTATCGTTGTTAATATAAATTTAAAAATTGATAATGAAGCTTTACATTCGTATTTAATTTATCCAAAGGTCCCACTGTGCGACTAACCGCCTAGGACCCACGATGTCACTTTCATTATCCCCGCAACGAATGCCAGCCACATATCGCGACGCCCGCCGCTTAACCGACGCCCCATTACATTTTTATGCTAAATTTCCCTCTGCTCTCCGCTACTGCTAAGTGCTTACTACTCTACCATACGTTATGTATATTTCCTTGATATCCTGATCCATATGGGTTTTCTATTCATCTTGAAATACGAGGGTGGGTCAATAATTCCTTAGAAAAAAGCATTAAAACAGTTTTTATTTTTGTATTTTTTTTTTATTTCTCAACATAATCTTCTTGGAGCTCAATACACTTGGTAAGACGTTTCTCAATTTTTTTTAAACCGTCAGAAAAATAAGTTTTCGGAAGGTCCTCAAAATAAGCATTTGTCCGATCGATGACTTCTTCATTTGAAAAAAAACGTTGTCCACTTAGCCATTTTTTTAAGTTTGGGAAAAGGAAAAAGTCACTGGGGGCTAAATCTGGCGAATACGGTGGGTGGTCGACCAATTCGAACTTCAATTCTTCAATTTTAGCCATTGATCGTAAACATGTGTGAACACGGGCATTGTCCTGATGAAAGAGGATTTTTTTCCTGTTTAAATGAGGCCGTTTTTCTTCAATTTTGTTTTTTAGCTGGTCCAATAAAGATGCATAATAATCCCCTGTTATTGTTTTTCCTTTTTCCAAATAGTCAACGAAAATAATTTCACGTGCATCCCAAAATACAGTAGCCATAACCTTACCAGCTGATTTTACGGTTTTCGCCTTCTTTGGTCATGGTTTGCCTTCGCAATCCACTGCTTTGACTGTTCTTTCGTCTCGGGAGTATAGTGGTGTATCCATGTTTCATCTACAGTCACAAAGCGACGAAAAAATTCATCCGGATTGCGTTGCATGAGCGACAACAGGGCTTTAGAGGCCACCAACCTATTGCGTTTATTGTCGACTGTGAGCAAACGCGGCACCCATCTTGCAGAAATATTTTTCATGCCCAATTTGTCATGTAACATAGAAATGACGCTACCTTTTGAGATCCCTGTAACCTCAATTATCTCACTCAACTTTAATCTTCGGTCACTCAACACCATATCGTGGATTTTATTGATCATTTCTGGTGTAGTCACCTCTACAGGACGTCCTGAGCGTGGTTCATCCTTTGTTGATGTACGACCACGTTTAAATTCATTTAACCAGTTATAAATAGTTGCAAGTGAAGGAGCAGATATGCCGTGAACTAAATCCAACTCATTTTTTATTTCCTTTGCTGTTAACCCTTTTATATTAAAATGTTTAATAACAGCTCTAAACTCAATTTTCTCCATTTTCCATTTTTCCATTTTCCACAAGCAATTTTTTTTTTAAATGTACGAGAAACACACAACAACCCGACCAATCTGATTGAAACTTCACAGCATACTGAATCGGTAGTGCCGCTGCATGAAAACAAACCGCTTACAGTACTAGTCGTGCCACCTGTCGGCTTTTCTAAGGACTTATTGACCCACCCTCGTAGATTACAATATTTTCATATATTATTATCATTTTATGTTATTTTTTTATAGGAATGGTGGTTTTAATACTAGTCGTTTCTCATTATGTATACACTAACTGCTGTACAAATTTTATTTGTCTTGATTTTTTTCTTATTAGTACTTCGAAGATTTATAAGTATTTTAATCAATCAAGATTTAATTTTATATATGCGTTATCACGTAACTGTAAAAATTAACTGAATTATTAGGTAATTACTAATTTTAAATTTGCATGGTAGGTACTTATATATTGAGATGCAGGCCAATGATTTCCCTAAATTTTTTTTTATATTCAGTACCCTAATTCACACCCATAGATATTTAATTACATAATCTCTATATATATAAAAATCTCGTGTCACGATGTTTGTGGTCGCAGTCCTCCGAAATGGCTCGACTGATTTTTATGAATTTTTATATGTATATTTGTTAGGTATGAGAATAGGTCAACAAGTATATTTCATACCGCTAGGTGATTAGGGTATCTCTATCCAGAAAAATTTTTCTTTTATTTTTTTGAAAATTTCTTTTTGTATTTTTTTTATTATTTTGCATCAAAAAATACCTATGACCCCAAATTTTCACTCTCCTACCCCCACCCTCCCATTTTTTAATCGCGATTTTATTATTTTTGTATATACAAATTTAACCATCGTTCGTATTTCAAACAGAATGAAATTATTTATGTTGTTGAATGACAGATGGCGCTACGTCCAAGAGGAATTCAAGAGAAGCATTTGACATTTCATTCGGCATATCACAACGCAGTGCGCGCAAAATTTTGTACGATTTATTTTAATTTATCTATTTTTGTGTGCGTGTATTACAGTGCACAATGCCAGCAAGACGCAAGGGGGGCCATTTGGGCCGTCGAACGAATAAAGCAACAAACATGCAAAATAGTATAGCAGAAAGAACAGACGAACAAATCCAACAAGATAACAAAAACGTGTGTGTGAGCATGTCGCAATTGCGTGCATCTCAATCACAAGAGGCACGAGCTGAACGAAATCAACAACGACAATTGGAACGGAGCTAAGCGTGCCGGTTCGTAGTTAACACACGCAGAGCAAATGACCGACAACGCCAACAAGTACATCGAGCATTTACATCCGCTTCGTTCCTTCGTCTCGCATTTGAGTACGAGCCAGATATTGAATATTCCGCTCATCCGAAAGTGCTGATTGGCGCTATGGACAAAGAATGTCCCCATTGTCATGCGCTCAAATTCAAACATGAGTCAGCCGGGATGTGCTGCGCATCAGGAAAAGTGCAACTACCAGAAATTGAGATACCACCAGAACCATTGAACGGCTTGCTCATCGGCACGGTTCCAGATTCAAACCTGTTCCTAAAGTCCATTCGCACATTCAATCTATACTTCCAAATGACTTCGTTCGGAGCAACAGAAATAGTTCACAATGCTGCGGCAAATGGTCAACAATTCCATTCTACGTTCAAAATCAAAGACCACAAAGTAGGCTCATTGCTGCCAATGCCAAACGAACCACATATATTTTTACAAATCTGCTTCATGGGCGGTGAGGACATCAATCGTATGGATGCAAGTCGCGGCTACAATAACCTCAATTCGCCTAATGCCAGGCGCATCGTCGGAAAACTGGACGCCCCATTGAATGAGCACAATGAATTATTGAAATTCTTCGAAGCACACATGCACGAATTGCAAAGTGACAATCACGCTATTGTCATCAATCCTGATAAAACACCAGCTGGAGAGCACGTGCGTCGAGTCAATGCGCCTGTTGTTGACGACATTGCTGGAATCATGGTTGGCGACCGCACATCGACGCGAGAAATCATAATTCGAAGAAAAACAATAATCTGTAGTTCATCGCCGACACACACCGTTCATACGACGCACTCCAATATCCGCTAATTTTCTGGAAGGGACAAGACGGTTATTGCATAAACATTAAACAACGAGATCCTATCACAGGTAATTCATTCATTATGAACATCATTACTCATTTTGAATTGAGAAAATGAGTGGTTGGTGTTTTTTTGTTTTTATCGGCGGTCATCGTGTACAGCGCTCCATTCCTCTTTCTGTCATAGATCCCATCCCCACACACTTACGATACATTCGTTATTTTTTATTTAACAACCAAAATATTCACTAGAAATAATTTATATGGCAGAACAACGTTTGCCGGGTCAGCTAGTATCTATATATTAATAAGATAAAAATATGAAAGTAAGTCGCCATGCACCTTGGTGCATGGTCCAATTTATTCCTTTAAGCCATAAAATTCAAGGGTCACAAAGCGCGCTTTCTGTCCTCAAATGTTGAATGCGCGTTTCTTTTAACTTACAAACTTTAATGCATATTATGATACATACGTAACTATTGAAAATAATAATATATTGTTTAACACGTGTTTAAGTTAATCCGTACACTGTTATACCATAATCGATGTTAGCCAATGGTGCATCCTCCTAAAATTAAATCCTTGCTATATGGTCAGTCCTTGCATCCAAAGATATTCTGTAGCACCGAAATGTGTGTAAACGACGTCGGTGATTAGTACCTATATACTAGTATACCTATACAATGAAATTAATTGCAAATATTTACATAAACAAAAACTTTGATCGGATTATAAAGCGAGCTGGAAATATAATTATAACTAACGGTTTTACTTAACTTTCGTGCTGCGGCCAGAAGTGTTCTCTTCTCGTTAGATTGGAAATACGATTCGGGCCCTTGGGGAAAGCCCCGCTAACGAAAATTATTCCGCAGTTGTACGATCGTAACACTATTATGTCGTCTGCAAATTAAAATATTGTCCTTTTTGGTCGCACCGCTTCTGCGCGCGGGACGGTACGTTTAGTGTTTTCCTTTTATTAAATGTCATAAAATGAAAGTGTAATTTAAATATTTTCACCGCTCTCCGTACCGGGTCAGGTTTCCATAAAGTAAAATTTATGAATGAAATATGAAATTCAAATTAAGCAAGTGAAAAGTGGTAGATGCTCCGTATTTTTTTGTATATTCAAAGCTTATTAGTAAAATTATTTATACGACGACAAAAAATATTCTTCCTTTCATATAAGTATGTAGATAAGTACCCGGTTTTGCTCGTATTTTTCTCCCCTGTGGGACATCGAGAGTTATTAATATCTAGGGGCATTTGAATATAAAAAAAATTCCAGGCAATCTTAATTCAGTGCACAAATGGTCTGTAGCAATCATATCACTCAGCATTACATGGGTGACACACTTTAATAATATGTATGCTTTATTGTCAAAACAAAAAACGATTGTCAGCATTTTCTCAATCATAACTTGTTGCGACAACATCTCAAGTAATATATGGACTGCATTTGTATAAATAAGAAGGACAGTCCATAAAAATTCACTCACTCATCGAGTCCATCACGCGACGCACTACTATCGTCATGAGTACGTCATTCAACGTAGTCAACCGACGTTCCGCTCGAGTCAAGTCTCTCAGTTCATTAATGTAATCAATCTCTCGATCAACACTCTCTCTGCATCTCTACATCCATAACCGCGATTATAACCTCATGCTGTCATCTATATTGTATTTATTTATTCTTGTTTCGACAAATAAACTATCTCCTCACAACATCCAAACAACTACGACTCTATCTCTACACACCTCATCCCCAAAGCACGATCATAATGATTGATTCATTTGCACCGACGTTGATAACATTATTATTTAGCTTTAGACTTTCTTACGATAATAAAATTTAAACTGCAATTATTCTCTTATCGTCTCAAAAATCATGTGTCCTTTATTTTGGCGATATTCTTAGATTATAGAAAAATAGCGATATCTCGTTTAATTTTAAAACAACAACCTCAGTCTAATTCTTAATTTTTGGTTTGCAGCTCTCATATACCATTCATTGTGGAAAATTTTCTGCTCTGAACTTGTATCAGATAGTAAGGTTATAATATAATATGGTTATTATTATTATTAATAATAATAATAGTAATACCTTCGTCAATGCTTGATATGTAGAAGCTTTCTACCGTATTCAGAAGAATACGTTGGAATTCTTTATATTATCAAATCATATTTATTGGATAATATTTACCCATAACTGAGATATGGACTCGTAGCATTGGTACATTAAGTATAGAAGAGACATGAAGGAAAAAACTAACAACTCTTTCTCCGATTTGTTGAGCAAATACACACGCAAAACTCTGACAGCTGAAGCCTTGAATACAAATAGTACTCCTCTTTTTATCTTTTATCTCTGTTCTTCACATTTTTCAAAGATGTTCCCGCCCGTATACCAATAATAATTTATCCCTCACGTCGACATTTTTACTCCCCCCGCTGGTGTATTATTTGTCATGTTATCACTTATAACGTCGATACTAAAGGTATTTTTATGCAATCAAATATTAAGAAAAATCATTTTATCAACTTTTATGTAGGTATCTATTTTAGATTTCGTAGAAAACGTTTTATTCAATTTGTTCACGAGACAGATCATTACCACTTTCTAAAGCTTTTACAAGCAGTCTTTACAAGATAATTTTTATTTAATTTTTATTTAATATAATTTTTTTATTAGAATTCAAATGATATGGGGAATATGAGACGTATTGTTAGTTATATGTACCTACTTAAATTATGTATCATTTCATTACCATTAAAATATTATTTAAATGTTAATTGGCACCAAGTACCTACCCTTAGTCGACAATAATAATTTTCGATAATTTAAAAATGTCATATCTTCTGAGTGCATGTCTGCTTCTAAGTTGAAGCCAGTTTCCTCGTATCTTCCCAAGTCATGTCAGTATCTCGTAGCCTCGCAGTATACACAAATGAGTTGTATGATTGCTACAATTGTATGAAAGTTAACAAATAAACTTAAAAACCATAAGATCCCAAACATTATATTTGGTGATGAACATTTAGAAACATTACGTATTCAATATTTCCAGAAAATTAAGCTAATTAGTAATCTCAATGATACTATCAACTATACTATATTAACCGCACGATATCATGAAACATTACATTATTGTTATGTCCTCGGATGGGGTAACTTGAATACTGCAGGGTTGCGAGTAACTTTGATGTCAGCGTCAAAAATAGTACTTGGATGTGCTACATGGATTAACCCACAAAAAATATTTAGTAAGAATGTTGATTTTCGGATGAACAAAGATTATATTAGTCGAATAGTCAATAAAACGTGAAATTTTCCGTGATTTTCATTATCATAAAGAAAAAGTCCCTACGTACAAATAATCTTTGTTTAATTTATACGAAATTTTTAATGTTAGGTAGCTACCTAGGTTCTTCTGAAATTATTATCCGGGTAGATATGCGAGCATAATTAAATTTTCTGATGGCAAACATATATAAGAAATGAAAATCTTTTTCTTCTTCGTGTATAGAGTTGGGTTTCGGGAATTCTCGAAAAATATTCGAGATTTTCCATCCCGAATCTCGAGAATCTTTTCTCGGGATTCGGGATTTCTTTATTATCAAATATTAATTGAAAAAAAAAACGATTTTCCATATGAAAAAGTGGACAGAAACCACAAAACGTTCAAAGACTGATTGGGGCATTTAACACAATTAAGCCAACGTCGACTCAATATGAGCGCAATTTTTGCAACATCAGGGAATTTTGTGTCTCAAAAGTGTACGTGATTGTTATGCCGGGTCCACGCCAACGAGTTGTCGCGCGACTTGTTTTCGGTGTGGCCGCACTTTTAGACGCAGCGATTGACAGTCAGATTGGATCAGACAGATTCACAGTATTCACAGGATTCACAATAAGTAATGTTTTGAATTATTTTTGTTTTCCTATTTGTATTTTGTTTGTCCTTCTTATGTAAATAAAGAAAATCATATTTTTTTGGAATTTGTCTGTTTTTACACTGATTTTAGGATTCTTAATTTTTTTTTTAAATTTCCCGATATCTCGAGAATTCTTTTCTGGAAATCCCGAATCTCGAGAATTCAAAATTTCATCATTTCGGGAAATCCCGAATCTCTAGATTGAGATTTTCTCGGCAAATACCCAACTATAGAGTTTATGTGTATGATATACTACGACATACTGTCTTCAAACTGACTTTCTAATATACGAGGGTGGGTCAATAAGTCCTTAGAAAAGCCGACAGGTGGCGCGACTAGTACTGTAAGCGGTTTGTTTTCATGTAGCGGCACTACCGATTCAGTATGCTGCGAAGTTTCAATCAGATTGGTCGGGTTGTTGTTTTTTATTTTCGTAATTTAAAAAAAAAAATTTGCTTGTTTACAAAAATGGAGAAAATTGAGTTTAGAGCTGTTATTAAACATTTTAATATAAAAGGGTTAACAGCAAAGGAAATAAAAAATGAGTTGGATTTAGTTCACGGCATATCTGCTCCTTCACTTGCAACTATTTATAACTGGTTAAATGAATTTAAACGTGGTCGTACATCAACAAAGGATGAACCACGCTCAGGACGTCCTGTAGAGGTGACTACACCAGAAATGATCAATAAAATCCACGATATGGTGTTAAGTGACCGAAGATTAAAGTTGAGTGAGATAATTGAGGTTACAGGGATCTCAAAAGGTAGCGTCATTTCTATTTTACATGACAAATTGGGCATGAAAAAAGTTTCTGCAAGATGGGTGCCGCGTTTGCTCACAGTCGACAATAAACGCAATAGGGTGGTGGCCTCTAAAGCCCTGTTGTCGCTCATGCAACGCAATCCGGATGAATTTTTTCGTCACGTTGTGACTGTAGATGAAACATGGATACACCACTATACTCCCGAGACGAAAGAACAGTCAAAGCAGTGGATTGCGAAAGGCGAACCATGTCCAAAGAAGGCGAAAACCGTAAAATCAGCTGGTAAGGTTATGGCTACTGTATTTTGGGATGCACGTGGAATTATTTTCGTTGACTATTTGGAAAAAGGAAAAACAATAACAGGGGATTATTATGCATCTTTATTGGACTAGCTAAAAAACGAAATTGAAGAAAAACGGCCTCATTTAAACAGGAAAAAAATCCTCTTCCATCAGGACAATGCCCGTGTTCACACATGTTTACGATCAATGGCTAAAATTGAAGAATTGAAGTTCGAATTGGTCGACCACCCACCGTATTCGCCAGATTTAGCCCCCAGTGACTTTTTCCTTTTCCCAAACTTAAAAAAATGGCTAAGTGGACAACGTTTTTTTTGAAATGAAGAAGTCATCGATCGGACAAATGCTTATTTTGAGGACCTTCCGAAAACTTATTTTTCTGACGGTTTTAAAAAAATTGAGAAACGTCTAACCAAGTGTATTGAGCTCCAAGGAGATTATGTTGAGAAATAAAAAAAAAATACAAAATAAAAACTGTTTTAATGCTTTTTTCTAAGGAATTATTGACCCACCCTCGTACAACGTGAAAAAATCCTCTATAAAGTTAAACAAACAAACAGTCTAAAGTTCCGCTGTCACAGTCGAGCGCATTAAATCTCTAACAATCTTTCAAGATTTGTATGGGGTTAGTGAGTTTCTGCAGTGTTGCATACTGCTGCTCTTATCCCCGACAGAACAGACATGTCTATGCACTTAAAACTTTTCGGTTTTGCCTAAATATTCGGAGCCTATCTCGGCTTTGGAAAATATTACAGTACAACATCGATTATGTTGATATACCTGACTGAATATACTCTCACATTGCGTTATTTTACCTAAAATATTCGTGAGCTTTATATTATAGATACTGTTGGCAAAATTTGCCCCAGGGCGAAAAGCCAAAACAACGTTCGGTTTCAAATTTCCATACGCATTGTTCACGTTAATGTAAAATTTTATATGCCAAAATAACATAACAGCGTTTCATTGTTTACTAAAGCCCTACTGTACTAATGTATATTTCTTGAAATTGAAAAATTACCTACGAGAATGATTTGTCCTCTAAAATTAAAACAATGTCATTGTATTTTTTTAATTGGATCTACAATCCTATCAAAATCTGGGCCGCCTCACGGAGAGGCTTCTAACAGATTTTTTTTTACGAAAAATGGATGTTACTCACTTGGTCAACTTTTCAAGTCCATACCTACCCTGGGTCCAACACACAAATTGAAAAATAGCATGTTATTTTTTATCATTTCATTTTAAATACAGTGATTCAAATACATATGTATAAATAAATTGTGAACGTAGCTTAAAATTATGGCAATAACTCGATTTTAATGTAATAAAGGTGCAAATGCCATAAAATCCAAAACTGAAAATTAAGGTTTGTTCTATAACCCAACACTTATATCGGGAATATGGGAACATGTCTCAAAACAAATAATTGTAGATTTTAGGCCACACAGTTGTATTAGACAGGTTATAAAAGCTGCGTGGGTACTGTTTCCATAATAAAGGTCTACAATGTGTTTCGTCAATTCAACTGGCAATAATATTGTATTTTACGTTATGAATGATGTGAATAAAATTTATTTCACTATAACTGAAGCTTTAATATATTGAGTACCTGAATAAAAACAAATCGTCATACTTACATAATTTTGAAACACCTCAACATTTTATAAATACAATCTTAAACAAGATATACCTGTGGGATTCGAACCTAACATCTTTTCACTGTCTGAGTCTTCCCCTTTGAACTATTGCGTTTTCTGAGGTGTTTCAAAAGTAAGTATTTTCAATTATAAGAATTTAACATTAAATCTTGAGTACCTATATTCAGTTTGAATTTTTAAAAAATTAATACACATTTTATATGTAAACCACAGAACAGATGAAATTTTGTGTTCCCTGTGTAAATCAATGATTAACTAATTCATTGCAAATTCATTCTCGTCATAAATAGGGGGTTGTTTCTTTGAGCGGTGCGTCACTCTTGACTTACCATAATATCGTATTTTTGACACATTCCTTATTAAAGAAACATGTCCAATAAATATTTTAGAATAAATAAACAAATCTCCCAAAAAACATAAGAATATTTACTCTTCCTAATCCGATACCTACCAAGACGGAGAGTGTGATCAATGGCTTGTAAAAGGGAATTATTTTCTTGTTTTGTTGGCTTTTGTTGTAGGGCAACATTACGTTTCCCGTCGTAATAAATAACTAATCTCTATACACGAGAGAGGAATGCCATTTTTCTTTCTGCTGTTACGACTATCAATATGTCACCATACTAGCGTTTCCATATAGATTTTCGTTATGTATCAGGCAGCGGATACCTATATCGCCCAATGCAAACAGAAAACAGCGTTGATAGCATGTTGGAATCTTCAGTTATATTTATTTAAAAAGAAGATATATACGAATACAGAATTAACTAAAAACAACTTTTTGTGGGAACTAGGAATTTAAAACCTAATAAAATTGTCCAAACTTCTCGTGTTATTCCAAATCGGTCACCTTCAGAACGATCGTCATGTTATTAACTACAGCCCGGAACAATTCGACGGAGATGTAATACTAATCACGGATGATTATAATTATACATAATTAGTAATACTGCGCTTTGTCCATTCTCAGAAACTAAGATATGTATTTATTCCGAAATATAGTATTGTGACATAACAGTGATTGGCCAATGCGCTACAATACACAATAAAAATACAAAGCAAGCAATAATAATTATAAATGCTAAATTAATAGAAAACATTCAATAGACAAAAAATAAATATAAATCGTTACAGATTTAAGCTTTGTACTATTTCGATTTGAGTCTTTTTTGCGACCCGGGTTTTGCATCGTCAGAGACCATGCTCACTCACTAATTGCAAATACACACCGACACAGAATTAAGTTAATTCTCTTTTATATAAGAAATTTATACAATAAAATAACGTGAACACCTTATTTCTAACTACAGTGGTGTTTATTATAAGAAAGATATAGCGTTAAAAATAAAGTGAATGGTTTAATCACCTCTAAACTTAATTAATTAATAAAATAACTATATACTTGAACGTTTTAATAATGCAATAAAATCAAATAACCTATAAAAATACGTATATCTCAATGGTGCTATAAAAGAGTTAAAGCTCACGATGGACAGCATCATAAAACGTCACATTTATTCTATAACAGGGTTTATTAGACCGCAACATTACGAATGACCTTTATTAAATTGATTACCTATTATTGTACAATTATATAGGTACTTAATATCCATAAATGTTAAAAAATTTCCTATTGAACTTATAAAATGACATTTTCAGTTTCCTATTCCAAACAGATTGCTATTTTTTGTTTCCATATATATGTTTCTGCCGAAATAACCTACGAGGTACAACAAAAGATTTTTTTTGTATTATTTAATCATTGCCCAACATAGCCGCCGAATTGTTGTAATAAAACAAAACGGGACGAAACACGACCGTCAGTGTTTCATTTTTCATAGACAAAAATGCTCTTTCATCATCCCGCTTCCGGGCTTTGGAGGGCCTTCCCCCCATTTCCCGCCATCGATTCTGTTCTTTTAATAATCTTCCTAACCGTAAAACGTTCCTACGGCCATGCCGAGTTACCCGTAAAAAACTCGGAATACTCTCATGCCCGTCGTACTTTAACGTCCGCCATATAAACCCATCCCTAAACACTGGAAGAAGTAGGATGGCCATTCTCAAGGAGAGGATGAAGAACAACTCCACTTAAATTTGATTAAATTATAGATTTTTCGCTCAATATGAAAAATATAACCAATGGTCATCCTTACAAAACTTATTTTCTTCGGCTGGCGTTTTAATTCGTTGAGCTTCGGGCAGATTGCACGACCGTCTTCCAGGAATTTATATCTAGAGTTTTCTCCAGTCTCGGTCATACTTGATATTGTTCTGACTTATTGAATATTTCAAACATTCGTTATTTTAGTGAGTTTAATCCAGTTTAATATTTGCCAAAATAGATTCTAAACACGAATTTATTTTTATAATTTTCTTTATCATACATTTAATAACCTCGTTTTATTGTAGCGAATAGTACCTACTTGGACAGACATACGTAACTTTTATCGATTAAACTACCTACCAGTAAAATTACCATCCGTAATATACATAATTATTTTCTGAATTATGTTTATATTGGTGATCATCTTTTACAATTTGAAATCAAGGTATTACCCAGGGAATTCAGAAATAATGGGAACTGAAATACCTAACAGGTAAGGAGAAGCAGGCAACCAATCTCGAGTGCGGAAGAATACGGGATAAACTTAAACACGTGTCAAAAATACGTCATACGTCGATTACTGACAACTTCTCTCGGCTTATGCAATGACGCTCATTTAATATTGGTGTATTGAAGGTTGCAACACACACTTGCACGTCTATAATGCGTGGTTCATTTTAGTAGGATACTCACATTCAAAACCCTGCATCGAAATTTACTGTATTGGGATATAACCTATCGGAATTCTATTCACTAATCTGTTCTGTGATATTACCAAATACGATAGTGAAATGGTTGACAGAGTGGCCGTTTCTGAGGTTGTGGATCGCGACTCCATCCCGGATTTTTTTACACATAAGATTTACGAATGTAATATTCTGTATATAATAGCTACATAATTTGGAACAACCTGCGAATTGAACCTCGAACATTTAAAGATAACATTACTTTGAAATTATCACGCAAAAAAAATTCTACATTTGTTTTATACTGTTGTTTTAGTTGTTTTATACACCACAATTAAGTCTTCAGTCAAATTATATAATCATATCGAAATATAAGTGTCAACTTTCCTTTATGTACATAAACGTTGCATACGTATGCAACAATTAGGTAATTGTTTATTTATATAGTGTTGATAAAGGCGAAAAAGCCGAACTTGCTATAAGACACTCAGAAATTGTCATATCTGTTAATAAACCTCCACTATAATATGTAGGTCCAAATACTCCCGATTGGAAGCGAACATCATAATAATTTACTTCACTCTACTACAAAACTCCTTCGATGAGACGGCTTCGCACCAAAACTTTCCGGGCTAGTCAATCAAGGGTTCATTAGTTGAACATAACCAGCCCATTTTAGGCATGCATATTTATTGCTATATATATTATTTTATAGATTGCATTATTAGGTTCTCCAAATTCTTCATAGATTTCGTGGTTGTGATGTATGTGTCACTACAACTTTATTCTTAACTCCAAATATTACTTCTTAGTATAAATATCAGCAAAATGTATTTTTGAATCAGTTAATAATGCTCTTCCAAACGGACTAACCCGTTCCTCCGGCGGAGCTCCTTAATAAGCGATTATTTTATTTAAAGCTTATTTCTTAATAAAAATAAATTTTAATTCTCTACCTAAATAATAATTTCATTATTTTATATTCTACAAAAATATGTAATTTGCCGACGACATGTATTATAAATTGATTGTCACAATCGAACCAAGGCTTCGCAACACAGACAAACGATTACACATGTATTGTAACAAAACACACGCACAAAATATCAAACCCGTAGGTTATAGGTACAATAGTATAACATGTTATATACATAATATAATATAAAGGTAGGTACATGTTTTTTTTCGCGATGGGTTCGGTGCAAAACGGTCCCTTCGGCAAAACACTACGACCGAGACAGTAGAATTTTCTAGCCCGAGTTCGAACGCGGTTGGATATTACTTGTGTTATATATTTTAGTGGCTATTTTCTTTTTGCGTGAAATATCTATTATAAGTACAATATGTTCAGTAAAATACTGAAGATGAACATAATTCAAAGTCCTATGACCTTCTTTCGGTTACCTACCACAGCCTACATACCTTCAACAGACAACTTTCGCCACTGCTACATAGGTATTACATACTGTTTTTTGTTTTTAAATTGAATTCATTATTGGATGTTAAACTGTCCAATGTCCAACCTATAAGAGGAGATATTAATCATTGACGACTGGTGACCCTAGTCACAGGGAGAAATGATACGTATGTTGGTATATTTAGGATCCCGCGAGCCAGTTACAACCCTACCTAAGCTTTATTTATGTGTCCCCCCAACCCTTAACTCTTCATGTTGCCCTGTCTATCCACCCTCCTTACGGGCCGCAATGAAATTTATGTTTATTCGTCACCGACTTTTGAAGAAATCCAAAGTACTTACCGCCTATACTAATTTAGGGAACTAAGTTGTCACAGTATCCAACTGGAATCGAGTAGAAGTTTATTGAGTTACGAGTATTTCACGAAGAACTGACATAAATTAACCACACTGCAATAAGTTAGGTATATGTAGGTAACTTTCTTCGCGTAAACGGAATTATAGTGTAACCAACATAATAATGCATCAGAAAGAACGTAAGTATGTATTATTATAATTTAAGTATTAATTTTACTAAAAATAACTCATCTACTGTTCAAAAAATTATATTTTCAATGGTCATCGTCAGTAAAAAGAGTTTCAAATATGTACCGATATGTCCATTTTGACTGAAACTATAATATAATTTAGCAGAGAAACGCAGCAAATGTACCTGTAGAATAACAGAAAGTACAGTCGTGTACTCATGTAAAGTAAAGTCTGAAGAAAGATTTTTAATTGAACAATATATATATATAAGCATATATTTCAGTAACTCACACAAAACATGTTTCATTCCAATCTTTAATGGCCTTCCACGGGTAATTGATTTTGTACAGCGTTACCTAATTTCAATAATTAATTTATATGTGCGTTTCGCCATGATCACACCCTTTCGAGGATTATTTTTAACCCCTATTACAAATGTGGAAAAGGTATTAATTATCGTAATAGCTTCTAAGTAAGAAAACATGTATTATTATGAATCGTGATATAATAAAAATCAATATAGTATTATTTTTCACTAAGTATATAATTTAATATTAATATCAAAGTTAACTTAATATTATGCTGATAATGTAAGTAGCCAATTATTTATCTTAGTTTAGTAAATGTTCCGTTTTCTTATACTCTTATAATAATAAAACTAAGTGGTTTCTTTTCTCTAGAATAGTTACTGCAACGGAGAATTTAGTAGTTCCCTTTATGACACTCATTTATAGTTAAGTAAAGTTGTAACAAAGAAGCTCGTATCGGGTTTGTTTCCCACTTGAATATGCAAAGAAACTTATGTTAACCCACTTACCACAGCACAGCGCCGTGTGGATAGAAAAGCTCGCTCTCATACACGGAGTAGACACTTGTACTTATACAGGCACGTATAAGTTTAAAATAAATGTTTGTTCATTCAAAATTCTGCTCTAGATATGATAGTAATATAAATAATGTAAACCATTTAGATCTTAACTCTGCCAGGTATCTAACTGTTCATAGATCCTGCCAGAAGTCCACGTAAACACTGAAAAACATTGAAAAGATGTCTCTCTACCTACAAATACAAAACGTTATAAGTACTTAGTAAAGTTATATAATATGGTGTTACTAAAATTATTACATACTTTGGTTAGTGAGGATTGAAACAATAAACCTCTTCCGAGGCTGAATCGTTTTTCTACTTGTTTCACCTTTTACTCGCAATTCATACAGGGATATGTAATTTGAGATTGTAAACTGAAGCATTTCCCTTTCATGTAGGTATTACTTTTCATAGCATTGTTAAAAATAAATAATGGATTTTCGATCTGTAAGCTTCAAATAAATAACGAATCGTAACATTCTAAATTTTATATTTTTTTCGTTATAAAATCATGATCTCCGCTCTAAGACTGAGATATATAGGCATACAACATACTTGTCAGATCGTATACAATGTCAAATCGTTAGTTTTCTGGAGACGGTCCATCTTCAAATACAAATATCCAGTGTGTTACGGAATAATGTCATCTCTAGTAATTAATCTTTTTAATCGGGACTTGATATCCGGGAGGCGAAGGCTGGACCGTCTGTCTGCCGGAGCTCCCGTGACGATTGTCGATTTCTATCATCATCATCATCAGCCGGAGTCAATCCACTGCTGGGTGAAGGCCTCCCCAAACTTCTTCCAACTCTCTCGGTCTTGTGTCGTTCGCTGCCACGTATTTCCGCCGAACTTTACCAGTTCGTCAATCCAGCGGCTTTTAGGGCGACCCTGTGTCCGTTTCGGGCCTCCTTCGTACCACTGGATGACGGCATTAAATTTGTCCAGCGGCCGTCCTTTCGGCGAGCAATGTGCCCCGCCCATCTCCGTTTCAGCTGTTTGGCAACGTCTATTACATCGCGTACTACTATCTGCTTCCTAACCCATTCGTTTATCTTACGGTCCTTTCGCGTGGTGCCCAACATACACCTCTCCATGCCTCGCTGTGCGACTCTTAGCCTTTGGACATCTCACGTGTTGAGGGTCCACGTCTCGCAGCCATACGGGAGCACGGGTAGCACACATTGGTTGAACACCCTACGCTTAAGACATAATCGTAGGTCACTTTTGAAGATACTATTCAGACGTCCGAAAGCACTCCATCCCAGCATTGTTCTTCGAACAATTTCATCGTTCATGCTTCCGTCTATGGGCACCTGCTGTCCGAGATAGACGTAGCTGCTGACTTGCTCGAGTTGGGTGGTCGATTTCTATAATGCCGTACAATTAATACAAATATTTTATTAAACTGCCGATGTAAATAATGTTAAAATAACTCAGATGAAATTGTGTCAAACAGTATACGATTGTGAGTTCATTATTGCCGCGGTAGTTGGAATGCGGCGCTCTCTCTACCTTTGCGTTGCCGTGTTGGCCTGAAAGGCTTCCCGATGAAGCCGTTCTCTAACAAGTGATTGAAAAAACAGCTTGATATGCACCTAGCCATCGAGATGCGTGGTCCATCGATCAGAAGCGACTAGTCCAAACCCCGCGTAGGCAAGAATTATTATTATCGCTTGCTTCAAAATATTTTTTTCAATGTGTTTTTGAATGAATGATTTTTTTCCGTGTAATTAATTTTATCTTATAGGTACCTCGCGTAAGTGACTCTTATTACAAAAGTCGCAGATGCATTTTCATATGCGACGCTATCTGTGGGTTGGTACTACCCAAGACAACATGCTAGTTACTACAAGATGTTTCCTTGTTATCTTTGCACCGCGAATGTCCCTTTAAAAATAACCGTAACGGCTTACTAGGGCGATATGCCCGTTCTTATGTCTTCAAACTTAACCCGGAGTGAATGCGGCAACTGTTGCTATTTGAATGTATTTATTTTTTACGCTCGAAAAATCCTTTCATTGCTATCAGCCGGCGTCTGATATTTGGTAGCATTGTATTTTTGATGCTTAAATCCGCCAAGTACAAGTTTAATGCTTTATTCGGGTTATCACTGTAAGTATACTATTAAAAATAACAATCTCCGCGAGAATAGCTTTTAACACAGAGTAAATATTGCATGCTATTAATCGTAAATCTTTTCAAACATACCTACCGACGTCGTGGATTTTTGGTAATGAAACGACAGTAGTATCTTCTTCTTCTTCTTTTGCCATATCCACTCCTTAACTGGAGCATATGGACACCACGCGGCGCCTCCAATAATCCCTGTCGCTCGCCAGTCTTCTTGCTTCGTTCCAGGTCAAACCAGTATCCCATAGCTCCGCCGTATTCACTCTATAGATTGTATTTAGCGGCCTTCCAGGACGCCGCAATCCGGTCGGCTTGAAGAACAGGGAAGCCAGGTTGAAGTTCTCTTATTGCATCCGCAGTACGTGGCCGAGCCAGGTCCAACGTCGCCTCTTCATTTACAGTAGTATCTTGTAGTATTAATATAAATTGAATTTATATTCAAATATATCTAAATTCTTTACACTTCCACCAAGTAGGGAGCATATATCGGATTAAATACAAGGCAGTTTTTAATATAGCATGACGAATTTGGCCAGCATGAAAAAATAGAGCCATGTCGTGTTTTACATTCACGGTTCTTAAAATAGGCTTCAATGTTATGGCAAACTTTATATTTCGTAGCATTTTTGTATGGAAGCAATCCATAATTATTAATAATTATTTAACTTAATCTGAGACTTACACAATGGTCGTTTCCTTCGATATTGTTATAGTGAAGAGAACGCTCACCATTGAAGAGGTGTGTGTGGCTTTTAATCTCACGTCTGACGATAACTACAATATGGTTTTTTTAATGTGTGTTCATCCATAGCAAGGATCCAATAGGTTAGGTCAGAGGTCGACAAATCGCGGCTCGCGAGCCACATGTGGCTCGGCCACAAATAACCACGTATGGGCTAAAACAGTGAAAGATAGAACAGTCAAAATGTCCCAAAAACCAGCAAGTCAAAGATCTTAAATTGGTTTCAGATTTATCAATAGCAGTTATCGAGTTTCACGTTTTGTACGAATTATTTCATCTACCTACAGGTCCTAAAGAAGAACTTGTTGTTGCCACTCAAATGTCAAACACGTAGAGAGGATATTGCAAATGCTGTAATTGAGTGTATGGAAAAACATCATAATATATTCTACTCGATAAAATTGTGAGCGGCGTAAGAAAAGGGGTTGTTTCTATTTTGAAAGAAATAAAAGCATTATTCGTCAAGAAGAGCTTTGTGCGCAGACATTTGCAAAGTTATGGAATTGGTGATTAAGATTATCAACTCTATTATCGATAAAGAATTATGGAGTTCTAAATTTGAACATCTCTGTGATTATAATGGACATATTGGAGAAAAACAAATGTGGACATATTTCACAGAACAAGTTTAGTAGTCTGCTTTGAATGACCTGGAAAAGGAAGACATGAGAATTTTTAACACCTGGAATAGTGTTCCTGACTTATAATACGATCAGTTGAACAAACTAGCGTTTGCTGTTCTATCCCTTTCCGGTTCTCCACATTCATGCGAACAATCTTTTTCAAACATGAACCTTATCAAGAGTAAATTGAGAAGTCGGTCTTGCCTTATTGATGAGAATCTGGAATCGTGACTAAAATTAAAAACAACAACATACTAGCCTGATTTACCCAAACTTTTCAAGGAGATGGAAGGCCATTGTTCACATTAAGTGTTTGTCAGCCATTGTCATGATTTAATTTTATGGATACCTTACTTACAATTTATTTTTTACCAATAATTAAGATCAGTATTAAGAATGATATCACGTTAACAGCGTACCTACCTATATAGTAAGATTAAGAAATTTGGCTCTCAAAAGCAATCTCACGTTGTACTGCTGATATTTGGCTCTGTCGACTAATGAGTTTGCCGACCACTGGGTTAGGTGAATGATTTACAACCTACAGTGGTAAAAAGTATGTTAATATAAAACTAAATTATATTGCCTTTTTTCATTTACCCTGAACTAGTCATAAACTTAAATTGCATCCATCTCATTCGTGTATAGTCCAAAGATGCCGAAAGGAAGAATCTGTTTAGAAATAATGCGTCATTATGGAAGTTTACGAAAGTTAAACTACGGGCCGTGTATATTTGACTTAGACAAGTTCTATTACGGATACCTTTAATTTTGTATTGTAATTATATGTTCGTCCAGACTCTATACCACGGCTTCTGCTAGCATATTTATTAGAATTAAAACAACTTCTAAAATCTGCCAAGCTTGACCTCTTCTATGCGCAAAAATACTTTAAAAATAAACATAATGTTTTCGTGTCTGAATCGTATAGTGAAAGCTCTCGTGAATTAGATGAATAAATATTTCCATGAATAAGAAATTCACTCCAGTCGTATGCTATTTTATTTATCTCGCAGTGTTCCGAAACCTCTCTCTGACACGCGTGTCACAACATACCGTGTTTGTATGTAAATCATACATTACGCAACATCACGAGAGATAGGTTTGTCTTTATTATATTATTACAAGGAGCGAAAATTTCAAAAGCGGCAGCGCCCATTGCTTTAGAACC
Source organism: Rhyacophila brunnea (assembly GCF_057557595.1). NCBI lineage: Eukaryota > Metazoa > Arthropoda > Insecta > Trichoptera > Rhyacophilidae > Rhyacophila > Rhyacophila brunnea. The sequence continues at coordinate 16,872,524 of NW_028232796.1, read as the reverse complement.
CCACCGAAAGTCGCGAGTTTATGGGTATTTACACATCCATAGATTGAGAGGCGCCAGTTGAACTTTCGTGCCAGTGAAGGTTTACAAATGTAATGCATTTCTAAATTGTCTTGTCAGCCGTTCGTTTAAACTGCAAGTGGTATCTATATATAATAGTGGAACTATTTTTCAATGAATATGCGCATTTGCGATTTCTTTTCGTGCGCAGGAATTGGTCAGGGCTGACGTGGTATGGTCAACTAGTAGGTATCTACATCAAGCTTATTCCATTGATTTCTCTCGCTCGGCGTCTTCTCGACTATATCTTGTTGAGTGCCAAAAATATCGAATATCCCAGCAATGTGGTATATGTATGCGCGTATGTGCGCTATTTTACAACGTTTTTCTTAGCTCGTATTCTTATTTGTCCGGTGGTTGTTTGTCCTATACAAATCTTGCAATCGATTTTTAACTAACTTCCGGACTAGCTAGACATTTGACACTTTTAGAATATATGAGAACACGATGCCAATGCTTTTTTTTTTAAATATTTTTAGCCATCTTTAAGTAGAATTTAATTCATTTTCAGTTAATTCTGTTTTATATGAAAAGTTATTTCGATACCATTATTGGTTGCTAGGGGGTCCTAGCAACTAAATTATTAAATAATGTATAGGTACGTGCGTTACTATGGAAATCAATATGAAATGACATTTCATTATTCAGTATTTCTATAAAGTACATTTTTTTTTTGATTTTTCGTTTAAGCTAGTCAAGTCAAGTTTATATTCAACGGAAAATTTAAAAACGTTGTATATAAAAAGTTATTTTTATCTTGTAATTATTTTATTTTTAATGTACTACAATTATTGTATGGACGATTGTGCTATACTGTGGGAAATGAACGTGATTGATATTATCGTTCAAAATAATTATAACATGACTTGTTATATTATGTACTATTTTTATTCATAAATATAAAATATTTAACAATAATTTCTAGGTTGCGCTTACCTTATTTGGTGTAATTAATGCAAAATTCGATCTCTAGAGATGATGTCTCTCTAGATGTCTAGAGACACGGAGACCTGACGCATCAAATGATTTTAAACCCCAACGATAGAAAAATTTAAAAAAAAAAACTATAAATCACATAAATCAAATAAAATATAATTATTAAGGATGACTGTGATGACTGATGGACACATACTAATATTTGGCATTGTTTTTTTTTGTAAGTTTACGTTTTATGTTTGAGTGGTTATAATATTTGTTACTTTAACGATATTTGCACGGATTTTGTTTGACTTATGTAATATTGTAAGTATACTAAATTTGTGCGGAGTTTAAGATTTTAATTTAATATATTAATTGTATGAGAGTTTTGAACCGTTTCAAGGCTCTTTTATATATTCTGACGAATTGATCGCGTCAAGGAAACCCGCCGATGATCACTTGCAAGTTTTTATTTTCACCGACTAATGAAAAGTTATAAGACTATCGAGGCTTTCATCCGTGAATGGGCTGTTAAAATTTGCACGCATGTGTTTGGATGTACATTTTATTTCTACTGGCACGCCAGTGAGGATTGGCGGCAGCAAAGTGCTCGGGTAAACTCCCCATTAGCATCCCGCGGCAAGGCGCGAGTTATTTCGCGCAGATTTAGTTGTTGGGGCGAATTTGGGTGCGTCGCTCATTTTTGAGCGCGGGGCAGACCGCCACAAGTGAAATATTACGCTCCCAAGTTATTCCACTCGTGTTCACTTTGTTACAAATAAGATTTTTTTTTTGTGTTTTGAGGAAATGTTTTCCTCTAATCTTTTAAATTGTTATGCGGGCAACATTATTTTCTCGGCCGTGTTTTGCTTTCGGGTGAAATAATATATTTTTTTTGGCGAAAGCAATTTTGTAATCGTATATAACAAACCGTGAAATTCCGGTGAATAAGTATTTTTCCAGTGATTATTATCACAGATTTGATTGCTTTTTTCTGGAACCCAGATTTTACTTCCATTTTTTACTTTTTTTAAAAAATCGTATAACTACGAACACAACATATATACCTACAATGGGGTTTGATTTTAATAACACTTATTTTACGGTGAAATCTGAGTATGGAATAAAATATATGTAGATCCTTTTATCACAGTTTAAAGAAGAAATTGTTATCATTGCATTTTATAAATTATATAGGTACATATATGTAAGATTCTATAAATGAGGATTTGCCTTATCGAAGAGATGATAATGTTACAAAAATATTTTTTTAAACTTCACACATTCATAATGAAGACGTGATGATTGGAAAGCTGCACATAATATATCCTCAATGCTTTCAAACCACACCACAATTTCGTCTAAATAAATAACTGACATTTTTATAATAAAAAGGTAAAATAAATTACCATGTTCGCTGCTAAACGGACCATTGGAACCTTCATAGATTTGGAGGCTATAAACAGACTTTTTTTTTGTAGAAAGAATGATTATTAGCCATCTGCACAACCCATTGCGACCTTGCACTGGATCAAACATACATGAAAAAACAACATGATTTTTATGTCTGGTTGCGGATTTAAAACAGCGACCGACGTCTTTAGAGGCGGCCGCTTTACCAGCTAGACCACAGTGAGTGCCTTTTATGGCAAGTACCTAGTGAATATTTTCAATGAATCTAATATGTTTTTTCTTGTTGTTTCAGGTATGAGGAAACGAACTCCTTTTTTTTTTTTTTAAATATTAGCAGTCCCTGATCTGGCATCAACCCTCGAAGTCAATGTAATACATTTTTATTTATTATTTTTACAATTTCATTACAATCCTATTATTACTTTATTATAGTATTAATATTTAATAGATTAAATTTATTTTAATCTTCATAGTTATACAATAAGGCGGAATTACATATCTGGTTTATTTGATGAATCTCCCAAAAGTTGTGCATTCGTAGACCTAGTTCTACAAGTGCACAAGTGAATAATAATTTCCACCGTGAGTGTAAAACCAAGGCATCTGCAAATTTTTCAATTTCGAGATTAAATGCAAAACAACTGCAAAAGTCGTGAACTTGATAATGTAAAAGTGAAGTAGGTAACTGAAAGAACATGCAATATAATGTAGATTTAAACCAAATAGTATGGCTTTTTTTAGAAACTCTATTTCTCCTAACAAAGCGAAGACTTCAAACCCTAATATATCCAAAATATGTCTTTTGCAGATGCCTTGGTTTTACACTCACGGTGCGAATTATTAACTTTCCCCACGACCGGTGTAGATATTTGGTAAATATTCATGTACAAGCCATGAAATTATTCACCATCCTTTTACAATGTGTCACTGTATAACGACAATCAACATATTGAATCTTTATGAAGATGAATAATGATAATATTATGTAATTAAAAAATAAAAGAACTATTTTTTTTTCAACGAATAGTTTACAAGATTTAAGAATGTAACATTCTTTTTATTGAACATACATATGAACATATGTTCAATAATCAGAATGATATATTAATCTTGTGAATTATTCGTTGAATAAAAGAAATAGTTAATTATGAACATACATAATTTAGAAAACACTTCTGAAAAAATATATAACCAATAGAAAAAATCTTTTTTGAAAACAAAACGACACCCAGCAGGAATCGAACCTACGTCTCTCAGAATTCAAAATAAATACTTATGTATGTGTAAAATCACGTACAATTTTCTAATTGGTCCAAACTTCTGTTGCATATTTGTATATCAAACGCGATACAATAATTGCATTTGCTTGAGGGGGTGCAGCCTAAACGGACATCTTGGGAGTCATATTTGCCATTCAAAGCTCCAGCTATCTGAATGTGTCATTAAAGTCGGGATATGTAGGAATTTTACGTTTATGTTTACATATTATGCGCCTACATCTAACGCTATCGACGTTGTACAAAATAATCGGGAATATTACAAAATCTACCCCCATATCATTATTTCTATCAACCTTAAATTCGTTGATTTTTCTCCATGTGTGGTAGGTATATAATATATTGTAATATTTCTATGGCTTAGGAGTTTTTAGAAAAAGCTTTCACTTGATATTATTGGAAACCTCTTGTCTGCCTGCCTGTTATATTCTGTACCCAGATGCATCAACATTTAAGTATCAAGCACATAATAATATATTATGTACATGCCATAAAGCGTACACGGCTTATGGTGGCATACGGCATATTTTGTTAAAGCTTTTTGAATTGGTGGAATATGTATAACATTTAAATTGTTATAGCGTTCAAGTTAATAATTACTCTTTATCGCAATAATTCGTTATATTTTGTATACGAGGGTGGGTCAATAAGTCCTTAGAAAAGCCGACAAGTGGCGCGACTAGTACTGTAAGCGGTTTGTTTTCATGCAGCGGCACTACCGATTCAGTATGCTGCGAAGTTTCAATCAGATTGGTTGGGTTGTTGTGTGTTTCTCGTACATTTAAAAAAAAAATTGCTTGTGGAAAATGGAAAAATGGAAAATGGAGAAAATTGAGTTTAGAGCTGTTATTAAACATTTTAATATAAAAGGGTTAACAGCAAAGGAAATAAAAAATGAGTTGGATTTAGTTCACGGCATATCTGCTCCTTCACTTGCAACTATTTATAACTGGTTAAATGAATTTAAACGTGGTCGTACATCAACAAAGGATGAACCATGCTCAGGACGTCCTGTAGAGGTGACTACACCAGAAATGATCAATAAAATCCACGATATGGTATTAAGTGACCGAAGATTAAAGTTGAGTGAGATAATTGAGGTTACAGGAATCTCAAAAGGTAGCGTCATTTCTATTTTACATGACAAATTGGGCATGAAAAATATTTCTGCAAGATGGGTGCCGCGTTTGCTCACAGTCGACAATAAACGCAATAGGGTGGTGGCCTCTAAAGCCCTGTTGTCGCTCATGCAACGCAATCCGGATGAATTTTTTCGTCGCTTTGTGACTGTAGATGAAACATGGATACACCACTATACTCCCGAGACGAAAGAACAGTCAAAGCAGTGGATTGCGAAGACAAACCATGTCCAAAGAAGGCGAAAACCGTAAAATCAGCTGGTAAGGTTATGGCTACTGTATTTTGGGATGCACGTGAAATTATTTTCGTTGACTATTTGGAAAAAGGAAAAACAATAACAGGGGATTATTATGCATCTTTATTGGACCAGCTAAAAAACGAAATTGAAGAAAAACGGCCTCATTTAAACAGGAAAAAAATCCTCTTTCATCAGGACAATGCCCGTGTTCACACATGTTTACGATCAATGGCTAAAATTGAAGAATTGAAGTTCGAATTGGTCGACCACCCACCGTATTCGCCAGATTTAGCCCCCAGTGACTTTTTCCTTTTCCCAAACTTAAAAAAATGGCTAAGTGGACAACGTTTTTTTTCAAATGAAGAAGTCATCGATCGGACAAATGCTTATTTTGAGGACCTTCCGAAAACTTATTTTTCTGACGGTTTAAAAAAAAATTGAGAAACGTCTAACCAAGTGTATTGAGCTCCAAGGAGATTATGTTGAGAAATAAAAAAAAAATACAAAAATAAAAACTGTTTTAATGCTTTTTTCTAAGGAATTATTGACCCACCCTCGTACATAAATCAAATAGTAGTAATTTAATTGTGCTTGAATATTGGCATATTATGTAGTTTTGTTTCTGCGTTGTTTTCTGTACCATACCTGACACCACACCTTAAGAAGTAGTTTAACTTATTAATTGTCTCTGGCAAGGTATTGGATTCTTATCCGCTGGTTCTGAATTCGATTCCCTGTGATTTCACCATACTAATTCTATCAAGGACTTTGTGTTTCTGTTATTTTTTCACTGCTACTAGTGTCATTGGGTCTTATGACTAATAATTGTAGTTTTAAACTAGCAATTTGCTTTAACATTATTATTTCGCTGGAATGCCCGTGTATCAATACCATTATATTGTAGATAGTGAAAAGTATCCATACAATTTAAATACAAATTATCTTATAATTTAAAGTAGAAAGCAGTGTCAGATAGTTTTTGTATTCTTTACACTTGTGACTTCTTATTTGAAATAAGTAACTCGATCTCCTCTATTAATTAAGCGTTGGCCGATAGCGTCGTGGGTCCCAGGCTCGAATCCCGGGTCTGACAAGTACACATATTGTTTTTAAATTTGTGGATGAGTCAGAGTACTGACCTAATAGGTTGAGCAAGTGGCTGACATCCATTTCTCGTATAAACAAAATCGGGTAGTACAAAGTTTCACTCTGTGGAGGCCCATATGATCTTATTAGGATCGGACATGGTCGGGGGGGAATTCAACGGTATATATATACCTACCATGTTTTTGTCTGCATACTGGAAGAGATATTAAACTCTACTGCGCCATGACGTACTTAATAATATAATAATGTAGATACTTAATCTTGTTTGTTCATAAATTTTTACGTTGAGTATCTAATTAAGTTTTTTCTCGCTTATACAAAATTGTGTCCAAGTTTCTCTCCATTGTGCATGTAGTCAATGTATTCACCTAGTAGCTCGTAACTCTCTTTCTCGAAATTCTTACTTTGCAAAGGCGCATCGCATCATCCACGTTGTTTTGCCATGTACTAACTTGTTCTAACTATTGTTCATACATAGTAAAGCCAGTCTTCCTATTTCTTACAATTTAAGGTGAATATTCAACCGAAAGGGGGCATTAAATGCACATGTTGCCTTGATAAATTGTTTATTATCGCTGGGTTAGGAGCGTTTTACACACGTTGTAATAGCTAAATTGCTGTGATGAAATACTCGCATCGCCTTTTATCACCAGATTTATGGCTTTATGAATAATGCATAACGCCACCTTAAGCATTAGTATCTCAATATTTTAGATACAAATTCCTACTCATTCAGTTTACTATATAAAGCAACAGGCTTGAAATATCTCTATCAATAATTCACTGGCTGTTTGATTAATGATTATACCTGATTGATTTTACAGCTAGCAGCCTAGAAAAATAATGAACACAAGTACACGACAAATCCATTAGGTAATCCATTACTTCGATTTCACTACGGTTCAGTAAATTTATTTGTAATATAAGTAGGTACCAACCAGAAAATACACGTCTAAACTGAAAATCAACCAAATCAGACGGTAATTATATAACATTGAAATATTTAATACACCTATATAAAATATATGTATATACAAATTTAATGTAATATAAATGTATATTCTTTTCAACACTACAAAAGACCATGAAACCCGATGACAGTAGTGTAGTGAAACGGTAGGTACTGCAAAAGTAGAAGCGAAATGATCACATAAACACCCAGGCTTTTGGAAAACCACAGGAATATATTGTGACCTCACCGAAAATCGAAAACGATCTCATCCCGGGTGAGCACACAGTGCCTTACCCACCGGACCACTAGGGCCGTCACCTTGATATTTTATAGACTTCCCATCGCAGAATGTCAAGTTTTACTTCAAAATAGTATTCAGCACCATAGTATACATGCCCAACTGAAAATGAATAAGATCAAACGGTAATTATAGAAATTTATTTTTTTCCTGCTAATTTTAGAATTTATGGGTTCCTGTTTAAATTTTGAAACGGGGCTCAATATTTAATATTAGGATATGCCTATTCATCATGCCAAAGTTCATGGTTTATACAAAAGTGGACTCTTTATGCTTTCCGCTGGATGTGTAATATTATTTATATGGCAATTGAATCATTCATTCAACATTTCATTCATGCTGAAAATGAATAATGGTAATAAACAGAGAAAAAAATATTAGAAATCGGGCAACTATTAAAAAATGTAATAACTTTACAAATATGTCGTATGTGAGTAAACTTTAATGCCTCATATTTCTCATGCGCGCTTTAAATCGCGCTCCCGGGAAGGGATGTGAACTCGTTAGTGGACTGTTTCCGGTTTTCCCGGTATATCACTTGGGAGTTTCTCCACCACTTACACTGTTTTGTTTATAACAAAATATTATACTGAATGTCACAAATCATGAAAAGACAAATATGATTTATTAGAGAATTTAATGTGTTTTGCGCCAGTCTGTCAAGTCAAATAACCTATGAATATACGTAATATTATGTTTATATGTTTTTTTTACATTAATTCACGGTGAAGTGTGACAACTTCATACGTACAAGTTTCCGGACACGGATTACACCACAGGCGTATATCAATGACATACTATTTTATAATTAATGTTATATTATTTTGAAACATACAATTAACCAAATACAAGTATAGAAAAAAATGTATAGAGATGGAACCCAAACGTCTGAAATTAAGGCTATACCTCAGCTGGGGCACGGTCTAAAACGATCGTGACTACGCGACGCGAAGATTGTGCAAACGACGCCTGCAGAACAAAACATAATTTGTCATAAAAATTCAACATGCGTCCATTTAATATTCTGTTCATTGTTCTATTAGTAACACTAATAATATATTCATTGACATGTTTTCTTTTTCAAGTAAATGGGTAACGTTTTTTAGTCATCTTTACACGATTTAAGAATTAATAACCCCGTCGCCATCACGAAACAATTTGACGTGTTCACGGCTCGACTTTCGCTCTCCGACTGCCAGCGAGTCCAAAATTTCGTCGCACCTATAGTTGAAAATTATTTGCCGTCTTACTGAAGTATGCTCTTAAGGAAAAACGGACCACTAATTTTCATATAAACTCTAAAGATTGTCTTGTTTGTTTTATCTTTTCTCCATACAAAAATGGCACTTCTGTCAAACTGAAATTGCCTTCAGAAATGTTTGTATGGAAACCATGGAAGGCTCCACCTATTCTAGAATAAGATTCAACATGCAATTTACGGTTAAAGCATTTTACCACATTTCACAATGTTAGATATTTTTTTGCGAGCATGTTAAATTTAGTCATTCGGCTGCAATAAATGCAATGGAGGGCCGCATTGGATTGATTGTAGACGATTAGACTAATGGATTAATACGATGTGTCTACATTGTTAGTCAGTAATCTGGAACACATCGGTGTTAGGGATTGCAATACCGAATGAAAATATCAATACCGGCTTTTCGGTATTTCTTATTGAATACCGGTATTCGTTGAAACATAAAAGAGTACTTATCAGTAAATATAGCGATTAAAATCTCTTTAAAACATTATTTTATAGCATTTTATAACAAAAACCTACCTACCTACATTTATTATGTTGACATTTAAAATATGTATTGATGATAATAATATTGTAGAATTGGTGGTTTTTACAAATAATTTGAATAAATTGATAATTTTAACTAAAACCGTTCAGTAAGACGTGCAAATAAGTGCGTTTACAGAAAATGCTTCTTCAAATCAACGCTTGTAAAGTAAGTCATCAATAATTTTATTATAGAATAATAAAATTGGACATTTGTCATGGATGTTTTCTATTTCGAAATAATATTATGTTAATTTATCTCGACAATTTTATAAATAGGTATATTTGATGGATTTTGTCTTATTATTATTTCAACTTTGTTTGGTTTAATCAATATATTTGCATTTTAGCAGCACATAACTTATACACTAAATTTAATAGGCAATAAGTACAAGGTAATGTATAAATAACATTCAATTCGTTTTCAAAAACGTAGAGTGTGGTTTTTAATACCGAAAATTCCAGTATTTTGGATTTTTAAAACCGGTATTTCGGTATTGATAAATACTGGAATGCCGGTAGAATATCGTAAATCGCAAATAAATAAATAATTTCAGTTTGATCATATTATATTAATTTAATAATAGAACAATAAATCTTCTCGAGGATTATTTTCATTATGACGTTTATATTCCTCCGCTTTCTCTGGCGCAAATTCAAATGAATATCCTATGATGTTGATAAACGTAGATTCATATCTCGCGAGGGTAAGATATGGTAAGGGGCCAAATGTGGGCTAATAAATTATGACAGGCTTTTAAGCGGAGACCTGCATACACTTCCGCCACGGTACGCAAGGAAATGCATTATTTTATCTATCATAAGGCGGAGCTTTCAGCGTATGAACGTATACTAGCACACGTAGCTTTCAGCGTTCAACTAAGTCCGAAGTAAGGTTTACTACTATGTCAAGTAACATAACAAGCGTAAAATAAGAAGTTTATTTGGAAAAGTTTATTGTACGTATGTACTTGCATCATTTTTTAAATAAGTGGATAAGTTTTCTGTAGTAGATGCCTATTGAACTTTTGTACTTCAGAAGTTTTGTAAGAAAATAACGCTATGCTGTTGTACGTTATGAATAAATAACGACGAGGAAGAGAGCAGTTTTCTATTATTGAAATAAGTATCCACATATTATAGTATATGTATGTGAATATCAATAGCGAAGTTAACACAGTTAGTGCACGTTAAACTTTGTTAGTCATACGTATTTGTTTTTATTAAACTAAGACTGCAATTTACAGTTGGTGTTGGTTAGTTTTTAAAAACCAATTAAACCCTGCCTAAACCAAACCATAATAGTTTCCGTATACTTTGGACGATACGACAAAATTTTGCACACTTTTTCATTCATATTTAAAAATACATAGTACCCATATTGTTGGTTAATTTTTTTTAATTAATTAAGCCCTGCCTGGACCAAACTAATAATAGATAAAAATATTATTCTATCTATAAAATATCCAAAGTTATCTATGATTTGATTGCATAATTTTAGATATTTTATAGATAGACGAGTATTTTTGACTATTCTATATTATGGCTTGGATTTCGCAGGGTTTAATTGAATTTTAAAAACTAACCAACACCATCTGTAAATAATTATAGTCTTATTTCAATGAAAACAAATACGTATGATTGACAAAGTTTAGTGTGTATCTACTATTTATGGCGGATCTTAACAGCCTACCTCCACCCTTCGCCACTGGAGAATATTATCAAATACATAAAATATAGAATCATTACCAGACAAATGTTTAATGTTTAAATTAAAAAATATTTTCCAATTATTTAAGTTGGTACCTATATGTACGCATTTAACGTATGTAATAGCTACACATTGCGGAGATTAGTAATTAATATTATTTTATGTGTCTCGTTTAGTTAGTAATAGCTTGCGATATCTATGGTGGAATACTATGGATACTGAATTTATTTCTGACTAAGTTATTGGGCAATAATTAGATTTAAATTTTGAATGGCAATCTAAGACTTCACCTAGCGGGCAATTTTTCAACCCGATCTTTCAGTGTACGTCCCTAGCGGGCGTTTCTCCTTAAATCAAATAATTCGAAATATAGGTATAGCAGAATGGTTCACAATTAATAAATCTAATACAACGTATATTTGAGTTGATAGAACCGTATACTAATATTTATTAAATTATTTTAATTAGTATAATTCTGTCTTTCTATAAAAATGGCATTCGGCACCGTTAAAATAATTAATATAACATATTATTATATAGTCCGGCAACAGTCCGACGTATACTGAAATTTCTGCATTTTTCAGAAAAAGAAGGTAATTTTTTTTCGCTGAAAAAAATATCTGGTAAGCATATAATACTTATTGCATAAAAGATCAAAAAGGTATTCTTATGAAATCCGTTTGAAGAGTATAGCAATGTGCATCCTTTGACTTCCTAGTACCTACAAATTGAATTTCATATATTTCCAAAGTAAAACTGACATTTTCGTAAAAATATTATTTTTTTTCCAGATACCAGTATATTGCATTGTCAGAGGAAAATCTAATGTAATGTATTTACGATCATATACGATTTTATGTTGATAATTTTTCTGCATTTAATTTTTCTATAAATTTCGATATTCTGTATTAAATCGATAATTCCACTCGTTTTAAGCGCATTTTACGAATGCGGGGTAATAAATTAAACCAAACGTCAAATAAATTATGGAATAGGCCGTGTCGTGTGTGAAAGAAGATTTATTTCTGGATCAAATGGTAGCCAAATTGCTGCCATTATCGTCAAGGGGTTTAGATTGAACGCCAATAATTGTTAATTCATTAATTCATTTAAAATTTATCCATGCTTTGATATATTTATCGATCAATTGTAATACTTGCACTTTGTGTTATTTAGAAGAGATATCAGCGCTGCACATCAACACCGTGAAATTGGTTTAATTTAATACCATTCGCCGTGAATAAGGCACGGACGTGACATTATATACGGAAACTACCCATTTGCTCCTAACTAATTATTTTCCATACTGTCACAGCGCTAACCATGCCACATGCATCCGCTTCTTCATCCAAACCATAGCTCTTATCACCACTGTCAGCTTGAATCTACACAATTGCTAAAATCGCATATATTATTAATATAGAAGAGATTAAATTCTCAAGTTCAAAGAGAAATATATATATCAATATGAAGTAGGATAGTCTAAATATTGAATGACAAATATTCTAATCAGATTATCCATTTGTATAACTTCAGAAATGATTTCTTTTGATAAGTTTTTAAATATTTAAAACTGTGATCTATAAAAACTATAATAAACTATGTTTTTTTATATCTTAGGATCTAAGAAACTTTTCGCGGAAAATCACTTTCAGCCGCGTTATAATTAAAAAAAAAATATTTTGGAATATAATATTATATAGGTATTGATACCAAATAATATTTATTATATTATTAAAATGCCTAAATCCCCCATCAAAAATCCTCCAATCGACAGAGTTGGGAATTTAATGATATTATTGTAATTGTAAATGAGTCAAGGCTAGACCATGATGCATAGCGAAACAAAGAAAAATAAAGTTACCGTTATCTGTTTCTGGGCGGACGAAGGGTCGAGAGCGGGTACGGTCAGTCGGTTACTTACCCTTGAGCCTCTTACGTCGCCTCTAAATACGATTTGCTACCTTTTTTTCGCGCCAAAGCGTGCGTTTACAAATGTTGTTAGTAATCAATTGTTACTTGTCCAGCGAAATATACTTAATGTCCCTGAATCAGTGTTTTTAATAAGTGGAAAAGTGTAAATCAACACCCTACATAAACCCTATACCCCTCAGTATATAGCATAGCTATTAGAAAAGGGTTGATTCGGACTCGCATCTTACATCTAGGCGAGTGCTTATATCCTTAAATACTACCGATTCGTCTATGAATCATACGATTTAATACAAATAACTACGCTAACTGATATATTTCAAATTCCGCCTATGGTGGATAGATCAGACTTTTCTGGAAAAAATATGGTTCTGCAGCTATTTTAATAAAATAAATAACATATTTTGACCTTGTGTTACGATCAAATTAATAAGTGCCCAAGTCCCGTATATGATGCATTTGGGGAATCTTTGGGAGCTGAATCTGAACAATTTGTAGACTTTGTAAGATAGATATATGCCACTCAAATCATTATTATGGAAATCAAACATTTCATGATTACATTATATATCAATAATATAAAAGAGAATTAGTTTAATTATACTAATAAAGCAATAGGTACATATTTCTTTTCATAAAGTTTACATGTTTATAGTACAGCACGTGAATTATACACTTATTTTAATAATATTTAAGATTCTATTACATTTACACTTGTTTTATAGATTTATAGCAAAAGCAGTGTTACATGTAATCTGGTGATTTACCTACTAGTTACATGCATACACTACTGCCGGATTATTAGCTTGTTTGAATACACTGGCAAGTGTTTCCTGGCAACATTATTCCGAATAACTCCACATTCCGTAAGCTTATTTGAGAGCAGAGTGAATAATGCGATGCCTTGCAACTAGCAACTTTACTTAGCGGAAAATGCATCTACTTGAGTGTGACAGAGGAAGCTTAATAAAATTTACACTGGGCCTTACATCCTATTTGCGATACTCCGGAAGCTTATTATATTGCAGCACTTGCTTTAAATTGTTAAACATGTGTAGTAACTATTCTTTTGTAATATATGACTGAATATCGTTTAGGTATGTGAAAATCTATAAAATAGGTTAGATATAATAATTATTATTTTCCGTATTTTGTTAACGCTGTTTAATTGTTTTAAAATCGTTTTCAAAATTAATACTTATACTGTCAAAATAAGTAATTTTGAATAGTCTAAGAACCACAGTTAAGCTTATTTATTGATAATTTTCCCCCGAAAGTGAGAGAGATTTTTTGAATCAAGCTCGATCCAAGATTTCTTCTATGATTTTACTACTATGTGTCCGAGAATTATCAAAAGTAAATATGTATTTTCAATCTAAATAGTGTTACATCTTTAAATTGTTTGTGTATTCTGTTCAGGGTTTGAATACAACAGTACTACTATAGTTTAGCTTTGTGTTGAAAGATTTTAACGTTATAGTAGAAGTAGATCATACTGATGATGTACAGAAGGTGTTGCATTTATAATATATTGAAGATAATATATTTATATTACCATAGTTCCTTGTAAATATAATATACAGGCCTGCCCCAACCTACTCGGTGCCTCTATGCGAAATCCAAAAAGCCCTACATATCTACATATATTAAAATAAATACATTTATGCGAATTTTCAGGGAGAACAAATCGTCACTGTTCTGGCAGAAGACACTAATTCGAAAAAATGGCATATTCAGCTAGTTATAGCAAAATGTTCCTTATTTCACACTTTACCGTCTGGAAACCTACTTGATAAATAAACAGTCTTTATTTTAAAGTCATCCTTTTTACGATTACTTAATAAACTCACATGATAGACCATTTCAAACATTTTAACAACTTCAAAGTCAAATTACTCAGAACTAGTATTCTCCAGTTAGTGTGTTCTGCCAGAACAGAGACGAAATAAAATTAAAATAATATATTTTAAGTGGGTATAATTTATATAATATTAATAATTGTATGATGATTTTTAATAACTTTAAAGTTAACATTAACATTAACTTAACATAACATTAAACTTAAATATGTTGAAAACAATGATGATACTTGACAAAAATCCCAATTATAAAATTTATAATCCCTTAATATGCACTTAATACGTTGTAAAAATAAAACAAAACCGAAAAGGTGCTTGGCCGCCCTTTCAATTCGGCCGCCCTTGTGCAATGCACAGTTCGCACATATGGATGGGGCGGGGCTGCCCTGAAATTTGGTTGTTTTATCGTGCCAAAAAATATCTCTTTCATTTTTTTTATGACTGCCTAATTGTTTATTCAGTTGATTGTGTCAGTGATATAAATTATATTAATATTTCAAAGGGAATGTGGGTATTTTTAGTATATTCTGGATAAATATCTTTGCTTCATGTACTGTCATTAATTTATTCAAAGTGCCCGTGTAAAGCCAAATCTAATTCGTATATTTTTGCTTTCATGCCGTTCATAATTACAAAATTTCACCCCTTTTGCAAGCTGCATCAATTTATATTTAGGTCAGATGTGCTCAACTTTAGGCGCCCGGCATTACATGTAATTCAATCTTCCGGTAATTGCGGTTCCGCGTGCCAAGTTTATATTGAATTACGTACCGTTTGTTTTTTCTATTCTGTCTACATGAATCGTGCTGGTCTCATATATCATGGAATCCTGTCCAACCGTACGTGCACATCTAAAGACATGACAATCAGTGAAATTGGCTATAATTGTTTATGTACGCCTGTTACAAAGATGTCGAAGAAACATCTGCTATGGAAAGTGGGCTATTTTGTATCGAGGTGAAACTGGTCAGGTTGTGTAGGCCAATAGAAGCTATTTCGCATTTTAGATTCATTTGTACAAGGTTAGTACTTGTTTTCTGAAATTTGAAATACGTTGTATTCGTGTTTCAAACCTTACACATTTCTTTATTTGAATTAAAATTTCATACCAAAATAACCGACAGTCATTTGCATTTTATTTACAACCCATGTATTCAGTTCTGCCGAAACAGAGAGTATATATTTTACCACGTTTTTATTAGCCCGTATTCTTGTTTGTCCGGTACAGAGTTTTTTTTGTTTGTCCAAGATTACCAACCAACTTCCCGACTAGCTATACATTTGAAACTTTTAGAATATATCAGAACACGATGACAGTGCATTATTTTAATACTTTTGGCCATCGTTAAGCAGAATTGAGTTCATTTTCAGTTAATTCTGTTTTGTATGTTTCGGAAAAAAATCGTTAAAAGTAATATTTACTACTCACTATTATTGGTTGTTAAGTGGGTCCTAGCAACTAAATTATTAATGACATTTCAATATTCCATAATATTTATTCAGTATTTCTATCAAGTACAATAAAAACTTTTTATTAATACATAGAATTGTCAAGTTTATATGATTCAACAGAAAATTTAAAAACGTTGCGTATAAAAAGTACTTTTTATCTTGTAATTATTTATAATATAGTTCCCAATACAATCATAATAAAAATGTTCTGAAATATTTTTTTTATTAGACTACCCCTCTTTATCATTTCAAACTCTTTGATATAATATTTATTAATAATTATTATTTGCTGTAATACAAAAGTTACGTTGACCTCTAATAACGGATTGTTTTAGGAAGTTTCGTTTACTTAATATTATGTTGAAATTTCAACGAATTATTGATTAATCTTGCGGTTATATGGTAGAACTATAAACAAATATTATTGATGATTCTTATAATAACAGTAATTAACGAAAAAGTTTGTTACCAACTACCAATGAAGCCAGTAAAACTCGAAGATATCTAATTATCAATTAGCAATGATTGAACGCAGGTTTAAATATAAAATGAGTTACTTATGGGTTCAGGAGCCCAATTTCGAAGATTATTATATTATACTGCTCGATGAAGGCCTCCCTTAGCCTTTCCACTCTTCTCGGTCCGTAGTTCTTCGCTTTCACGTAGTCCGCTGAACTTAATTAGTTTTGAAGGGGAGAGGGAGAGATTCAACATGTTTAAGGACATCCATGTGGTCGTTTTGTCCAACGATTGTCCACTCGCCAAGCATTTCCATCAGTTTCGTCACCCATATAACATCGCGTTTTGGTCACCAAAACGGTTTATCATTTCTTTTGACTTTCGCTCAATTCTAATATACGGTGATATTTTATCTAAAATCGGTAATTTTATACAACGAAAGTCCCCCGTAAACTAACACATCTTTTAGTTTTACTTATTTAATCAAACAATAATTTATTTATAATATTAATACTTTCGACCGAAGGTACTTGATGGAATTTGAATTTAAATTCTAATGGATTCAAGCTCTGTACTATTCCATTTAAGTCGTTTTTTGCGACCCGGGTTTCGCCTTTCGGCATCTTCAGGCGTCGTGTACACTCACCAAAGGCAAACACACACAGTAATTTATTTAATGGTATTGTTTACAAAAGTAACGCTGTATATTCACTTAAAAGTGGTTGACGCAAGCTGATTTAGATCATTCACCGTATATGAAAGGCTAATTCGAGCGCATTATAAATGTACTCCCGGGCGCGGTCTTGTAAATATTTAAAAAGGTTTGCTTTGCATCCCCTCTCAAATATTAACGCTAAGTATTTTGTATTTCAGGAGATCAATATTGCTGACAGCGCACTAATGCAAGGGCTGTTTTGCTATTTTCAGCTGGTTTCATTCATCCGGATTATACAATCCTGTGTGCTGATCTTATAAGAGAAACCTTTTACATATCACTTTTAATTCATGTAACCTACTTTCTTACAGAATTCTATTCGTTATAAATACACGCCTTATAATTTGTTGACAACCAATATTACCCACGTTAACGTGCACATATCTTAAACGACTTAAAGAGGATGAGTTGTTAGCTATTGACCAAACATTTATTTTAGAAACGATGTGAACTACACGAAGGGAGGAAGGTCATAAAATTAGTATAACCAACCTGCCTTACGCAGGCCCACTATTTTTTTCGTGTGAACTTTATTTTCGCTCGCTTAATACAATTTCGACTACTCGCCAATATTTTAGCATCAGGGAACACAACATTAATGTGAACCGGCTTACCCTACTGGTTGTGGTATAACAGGCTATATATCTAGAATTTTCAAAAATATGGACTAAACTTAAACACATGTTTATAAAACTTTTAATAGTTAATAATATGCTTTCAATCTTTAAAAACAGTCGACACAGTTTTTTTTATTTGAGTTTTATGGCGGTCATCCTATAAATTACCCTGCTTCAGAACTTTTATCCATGGCGATGGCTTTTTTTTATATTTATTATTATTATTTATTACATTTATATTAGAAACGAATGGGTTAGGACAGGACAGGAGTACGCGATGTAATAGACGTTGCCAAACGGCTGAAATGGAGATGGGTGGGGCACATTGCTCGCCAAAAGGACGGCCGCTGGATAAATGCCGTCATCCAGTGGTACCCAAGGGGCACAAAACGGCCACATGGTCGCCCTAAAAGCCGCTGGATTGACGAACTGGTAAAGTTCGGCGGAAATACGTGGCAGCGAGCGACACAGGACCGAAAGAGTCGGAAAAAGCTTGGGGAGGCCTTCATCCAGCAGTGGATTGACCCCGGCTGATGATGATGATGACATTTATATTTATTAATCTGATCTGTATTTAACATATACTTTCATTTGCAATATCCGTTCCATATTTCCTGCATAGTCCTAATATGCATATATTAATTTAGAGAACTTAACGACGATTGGTTGTTAGACATTCATCTAATTCCCTTTTATGATGTGGTATGAATGAACGAACAACGTATCAAACAATAAAATACAATCAATTTTTGGTTTTCATTCTATCGTATTGATACGTGATTCGCTAACCTCATCTCTTAGTGACCAAAATATACCAGTTATTGAAACAATTTGATACCTAATTAATACTTTTAACACCATGAAAGTGGTTATGGCATATTATATTTTCAATGTGATGTTCTAACTATGTAGACATACCTATTATTATAAATAAATATACCCATTCCTTTTTCCATAGCCGCGAATTGTTTTACGTCACAGATATTGATTTATTACTGCTTTTCAAATTATCTTATATTATTTACAAATTTCACGACGACATTCTTTTATTTATTCGCCTGTCAATAAAATTGAATAATAACTTAACTTCAGACAGAAGGCAACAGTAGGTCAGTTACAAATATTACCCTCGTAAATCTGGCCGAATGAAATAAATCTTCTGTATAATCAATTCAATAGAGAATCCCGGGCGAACTTCTTCCCTCCTGATATAAATAATGTTATTTCCACGTTGAATATCTTTCACCTAAATCGTTTTTTGATTTCTTAGGCGGTTTGCAAACATTCAATCATTTTTATTCCATATGTTTAGCAGGTTTATGGCCAGAAGTAAATCACTTTATTTTATAGTGCCTAATTTATGACATCTATCGGCTATAAACGAGTAAAATTATGGTTTAGTACCTACCTATTTTTGATTTAATTCTCTAGGAATCACATAAATTTGACGAATTTATAGTTTCATTTTAGATATTTATTAATCATTTAACTATTCATATTTATCATAATTTTCCATAAGTTCGGTCATTACTGCATATGATAACGATAATATCTATAATGGGCGAACTTATGAATATAAGTCCAAAAATACGATTTTCCAGGAGAGCAAAAACAAAGTTAATTATTTATGTATTAATTTGTAATAAAACTTATATTATCCAGAATATTAGTAAGTAGGTACAAGTTATACTGATAAAACAGACCGGGTTCTTGCAAATCATTATATTTTGTTGTGATTTAAAAGTGTAAGTGCACACGTATACTGACGGGGCCCTCCACTGCCGCGGCTAGTTCCAAGGGTATGGAAGTGAAGGTTGTCAATGCCAAGAGGAGTCACAGGCCAAGGTCTTCATATGGTTGGAAGTCAGAATAAAAACTCATAGTTGGTAGATGGTCCATATATTGTTCAAGTTCACAAAAGTTCACAAAGTCCACAATGGTTCATCATATTATAATTATTAGTGTTCAGAAAGTCAATATTATTCACATAAATGTTCAAGCACGGTATACGGTCATCCGTCAGATGATAAAGTACATTAACACTCGCAACAAAGAAATATTAATTCGAAGAAAAAGTTCCACAATTATCCAAAGTATCAAAAGATTACTACTATCGAACTTAAGTTGACAGTCAGGTACACACGACCCGATGAATAGCAGATAAAAGTCGAAAAAAGATTCGGGGCCTCCGTTGAAGAACCGCTGTACGAAATTATACTTTTCACTCGAAAATTTTTAAAGTACCAGATAGGTATTTATATTCGAAAAATTATTCGCGAAATTTTTCTAAGTCGGGGTTAGGTATTTATAAACGAATACTCGCGCCGAAACGACTAAGTCCAACTTTAGGTAATTTTACCCGCAGGAGGAAAAGGGGGAGTTGGGTGGTCCCAAACTCCTGTGCAGACTTGCACAATTATATGAATTTGTATAATAAATCAGACCGACACCCGACGTGGGCCCGGTCCTGGAAGCAGTAGAAAACTGGATACAGAATTCGGAAATCCTGGGTTTTTATTCGAATCGGGAGATTTCATCCCCTCGGGCGAGCGTTCTACGGGTCAAAAATCCACATATCATTTTCACTATGAGATCTGGACTTAATTGATTGCCCCGCGAAACCGCAAGTCGCGAGGGAGCTGAAATCAACGGTGTTCGGTAGGCGCGGGCCGCCGGCATAAAATCTCGTTCGCGACATCCCGCTGAGAGCGCGATTTCACATAGCTCTCCCTACAATGAATGCGTTTTTTAGCTTGTATTGTACTTTTAGTTTTTAATTAACCAAGCGAAAACTCAGTGTATCAAAGAGTGTGATACGTCAATCTGCTCGTTACCGCTCACGCTAGCATTTGAGTATACACCCCGTGTTGTGAGTCTCCTCATGATTGAATGGCGGGAGCCACAAGTTCGGACCTATAAGCGGGCCGCCCACGCGCTACGTGTATGTTTATGATAAAAATTATTAAAATACTAGGTCTTATTCTCTACGTATACATATAAACGTTATATCTAATTAACTTATATTTAAGGCGCTAAAATTTAATGGAATCTGACCCGTCTCTGAGCTCTATATCTCGCGAACCTTTATGGTTACGCGTACTATAGAATAACTAAAATCTATATAACTAAAAGCGTAGACGCATATGTCATTTCAAGTTTCACGTTGATCGGACACGCGCAGCTCTAGCTATCATTAATAATGTGTTTGTATGGAGATCTCGCGGCTGTCATGAATTACGTAACCGGGATTTCGCTCCACACATGAGCCAATCGGCTGCGGCCGCGGTCGGGATAGGGAATTGATCCAGTTGTGCGAGGGAGACAACTGTCCGGTTACCGACTGGCGAACGCAGCGCCAAGGACGCTCATATGTTACACATGGATCGCGAGAAATTCCGCGGGGCAATCTCGCGCTGGTTGCGCGGATCACGCGTATGGTATTAATATGAGAGTGATGAAAATTAGATGCCAGAGGTATACAGTACCTCGTGAGTGGCTTAGATGCTATGTAGATGCTACGTACAGAGCCCAGGTCTAGACCGATTCTCGTCTAATTAAATTAATTAAAAATATTGATTAATTATTATCTAGCTTAATTTCGCGGATCGAATTAGGTCAACATTATACTCTAATTATAGGTACAGATTTATATACTAATGTCGGTTTACAATTACACACGCTGACAATACCTAATCATCGCAATTATACAATATTAGATCCATTTATCTTAATTACATTATTATATCTACTCGAAGTCCAATACAGTATTATGCTAATTTAATATTTATATACCTATCAATCATTTATTTAACATGGTAAAATATCTATTACTAACATTATATACCTATTGCTACCATCTTAATTAGGACACATAATCTTCGTACTGCATCTTATTAATTGAATTTTAATTACTACCTTATTATTACTCCGTCGTTATTTACATTCTTACCATCCTCTGCATGGTCCTTATGACCGACTTATCTCATCTACAGTTCACCCTGAGGAGCAGTGGGGCCTGCGGGGCAACTGTAGGACTTACTCATACATCATATATGGCTTGTCTTCGTCGAGGGTCGCAAGCTTATTACTTTATAACCGGTGGTACATTGACTATTTTGATCAGATCGAGCGGTTGGATGGTACCACTCCTTATGGGAGCGTCCTCTCTGGGGCACACTAAACGTGTTCGTGTCAATACCCCGTTTACACGTGCATGGATTTACTGTTGAGAGTAAGTATTATCGCGGACATAACAAGAAAATGTATGGGTAAACATGTATTATCCTGCAGTTGCAAGCTTGCATGCATGATTCAAGAAAGTTTGGAAGCTTCTGAATTTTGATGCAACAGTAGGGATGCTTTCGATCTGCGCCTGCGCAGCTGAACGACAGTGGTGAACCTGCCGGCAAAAAAAAAGAACCATAAGTAGGTATGTACTAATTTTGAGGTTAACCGATTTTCACTACCTGTCAAATAGTACCATACAATGACACCATCACGTCTCGCTTACTCTTGAAGAATGAGATTGGAGAGATAGTCAGCACATTTACGTGTAAAAAGTTATTGTCACAATAGTTTAAAATACGCACTATTGCTACCAGTAAATCCATGCACGTGCACAGGCGCTATTATACTTATGAACACGTGACAAATCATTTCAGTTATACGTTAGTCCGTTAGTCTAATAGACGCATAAATTTATTTTTATTTTTGTAGACTGACTTTGTACCTGCGACTTATATTGTCAGTGCCACTGATGTGTTCTTATATTTGGAGTGCTTTTTCATACGTATCGTAAAATGACTAAAATGGAGTTATACTCATAAGTCCGCCCATCATAGATATAGTAGTTAAATTATTCATTTGAAGAAACAATGTTACGCTCTACATGTCAAGGGTGTCTACGACATTAAATCAGTAATTAGAATTGCATCGTATTACTTTACAATCCACCGTGAAAAAGTAATACCTCGCTGCGCTTTTCTTTGACCAATATATATATATATATATATATATATATTGAACCAGTATACGTATTATTACCATTATCCGCTTTCTCGTCACATTCCTTAAAAGGCGGTTGGGCAAATGACTATATCAACTGATTGTCGTAAGAAAATACTCCCTTAATGTTATTCATTTTTGGATCGTTTATTTAAATTAATTATCTCGAATATTTTATACCATTAAATAATGACCACTAATTAAATTTTCCCGTACTGTTATGGGTATATTCCGGGGCATAAAATATGATGTGACATATCTGCAGTTGTTTACGTTTGGGAATGTCCCGAAAAAAACAACGCAAGACTCTCTTACGATTTGCACTCATATGTGTGAGAGTAGGAGAGAAAAGTATTATAAGAAAATATATTGAGATATATAGCAACCAATTATCTCATCATCTAATGAACTTCACTAAAATTTATATGTGAAAAACCAGATCAAAAGACACGATTATAGCTCTTCCGGTTCGGTACTTACTTCATGGCATTTCGAGAGGATGTGGTTAGCAGCTCGCGATTTACACCCACAGATACTGACTTAGAAGACAACACTGAAGTTCTTTGTCAGCGAAGCGACTCATGGTCACATTCGCCACTTTTTTTTTTACAACCGTGGCTCTTTTTTTGGTGGGTATGGCATCATATATATATGTTACGCCAAATGTGCGAAATCGACTATTACATGAAATGGGCTAAATTTTGGCTAATTCATGTAATAGTCAAGCCTTTTGCCTTATTCATGAATAAGGTAAATTTTCTGCCGAGTACATGAAGTCGCCAGGGCATGGAATTCTTAAACTGTCAACATGACAGCAGAAAAAGTAAATTTAATACGGATGATTTTATTAGTTATAATTGGACATAATATAATATTATTAGGTTAGGTTGGGTTAGGTTAGGTTAGGTTAGGTTTTGAAATTCTGAATTATTCAACTGAATGTCCATTTTGAGGTTAGCTAACAAGTGTCAACAATACAATCGACCATTGCATGTACGATACCCAAGCACGAATCAAATCGCGAAAATACCTTTTAATAAAATTCATCCTTTATCATATTATAGTTCTAGTTTTTTTGCGCATAGTAAATGGACATGAACGTCATTTTAGTTATTGATTGGTATATTTTTATATTATAATCAATGACATTTGACACAAATTTGGTTAGTTTGATTAGTTGCAAAAAATACCACCGGAGCGCGACCACCTATTTCGACCATAGATAATATACGTATATTTTGACCAATCCACGAGCATTCCACACATTTAGTTTAGTTGCAAAAAATACCACCGTAGCGCTACTATCTAATTTGTCCAAGACATGAAGTAGGCAGAAAAATTACTGCCGATTTCACGCACTCTCCAGATATTTTGTCTAATTCATGAATAAGACAACGGGCTTGCATTTTTCATGATTTAGGCAAAATTTTGCCCATTTCATGTAATATTCAATTTCGCACATTCGGCGTAATATATATGGCATTCATAGTGAAACTGAGCGATTGACTGGTTTAATGATGTTGCATTCGTCAAAGATACATATTATGTGCAATAGTGTATGTCCAATCACGTTTTAAAGTGTCTAGTAAAAAAAAAACATGTTGGTTTATTATCTATCCAATATAAGAAAATAATCCCATTGTAAATATTTTAGATCTAAGCGTCGTATGCAAAGAGGTCTTATAAACTGCATGCATTTTCGATGAGACCAGCTAATGCCAATAATCGATAAATATTCAAGACATATTTTTCTCATTTTTAATAATTTTCCCGAGCTTTCCGCTCGGAGCTTTTATCGGCGCTTTCGATACGGCTCCGCCTCTCTGACCGTCTGCGATGTTCGCTGCGTGTAATTGCAATTTACGTCTTTGGACGGGCGCTCCGTGCGCCGCGCCTCGGTTCGACTCGTGTGTGTAACGTACGAGCGTTTCCCACTCTACTCACTCTCTTAGAGGCAGTAACTCTGTGTTATTCGAATGAAAACTTACTCGCGTTTCTTCAATGTACGCAAATATCTATCCGATGTAACCACACTTTTTTTAGAGTTCTACGAAAAAATATGATTAATTGGACACCTTAACATATGCGACGACAACGATAAAACCTGTTCTTATGATGATTTGTTATATAAGGTCTTGTGACAGATTTTCAATATAATATATAATTAGACAGTATTTTTATGTATATTATGTAATACGTAGATGTTTAAATCTATAACTATAGCATATATTTCAACTCTCTAAAAATCTCAAAACACACTCGTCACGACAAATTTTCCGAAGATCCATATTTATGGCGTATGTTGACAACGAAACATTTTGAATACGTTTACTATCTAAGCCTGAAGAATCATTAAACTCTGTAGGAAAAACCTATGATTTCTTTTATTGTGTTAACTGTCAATTCATGGTGGAACTGCATTGTATTATTGATTAATTTAATAAAACGCATTTTTTTGTACTTATTCCACTTTTATTATTTAATAAATTTGGACCGGTTATGTCTACATCAAAGGGACATTTTCATTTCATGATGAAAATGTCCCTTTGAGGTCCCTTAAAAAATGCGTTTTATTAAATTAATCAATAATGAAAAATCTATGTGTCATAATGATGATGCTCTACCTATCATCGTGCGAATCAACATTTACTGATCACATAGCATATTTCTATACCGTAAAATACAGGGTGTTACGACTGAGATTGGTGAATGTAGAACACGATTAGTCTTTGACATTGATTTTTTTTTAATTTATGAAATCTGTATGAAATCCTTGCAGCTTGTGCCACAAGGGTACGAAGTGTGACACTGTCTGGCCGCATCCGGAACACATTCCCGAGCCACGTGAAGCGTATCTTTGTAATTATTTCAATCGCTGAAGGCAGATGTGTCCGCTCACGAAACTGAGTGTTTTTAACGTACCCATAAGATTGTACGGAATACGGAAACATCGATCATATTTAATAATACAAAATTACCAAGTATTGTTACGCGCCACTACTGTTAAAAAAAAATTAACAGTCCATCTAAACTTTTCATCAAGCAGTAGCCCATCCCTTAGGCCAGAGGAGGGCAAACTGCGGCCCGCCGAGTATTTTTTTGCATCATTAATAAATTGTACTTCTGATTACGAATAACTTTTTTATAATTTTTTTAAAAATATTGACAATAGATTAAAATTTGAAACATCTTGACACATTTAAATACTTTTAACTCCGCGTTGCAAGGAAAAAAATACCTATATGCCCATGATATGGTAAAAAGTTTGAATGGATTTCAATTAAAACTCATGTTATTCCTTCGATAAATATCGAATAACAACGTGGACCACTTTCCAACTTTGAAGTTGCTGAATATACCATAATATAAATTTAAAGAATATGGTAAAATTATTAAAGCTCTGAATGACGATTTTTCACAAAGATTTGGTGACTTCCGAAAAATTGAGACAAGTTTAGCAATAGTTCGCGATCCATTTTCAATAGATATTGATAGTGTACCGACAGAGCTACAACTTTAGATTATCGATCTGCAGTGTGACACTGATTGAAGAGAATCGGATCGTCGTGAAGAAATCTCCAAATTTTACAATGCCCTTAATTCAGACAAATTCGACCAACTTAAAGATTATGCAAGAAAAATTTTCGTTATTTTTGGATCAACCTATATATGTGAACAAACATTTTCGATCATGAACCTCAATAAAAATTCTTTACGATCAAATATCTCCGATGCCCATTTACAAGCAGTTTTGAAAATATCAACTACAAAATTAACACCTGAATTTAAAATAAATGTCATTCTTCACATTATTTTTTTGTAATGTTTGTTTTTCGTGATAATAAATAGTGTATATCTAAAAATGGTATTTTACATGCGGCCCGCCGCTCATTTTGAATTCTTGAATTTGGCCCTCCATCCAAAAAGTTTGCCCCCCCCCTGCTTAGGCGTAAAACTCACTTAACGCAGCGAGTGGGGCACGCGCGCAAAATTTCACAAGTGGCGCGTAAATCATCGAAAATACAACATAATCAAATACGCCAAAGCACACTGGATTTGACGACGCATTGTGCCCGCCCGCCCCATGATTCACCGTTGTTTAGCTTCTCAGCGGGACGAATTAACGAAAATACAACGTAGCCCATTCATTGAACACGGCAAGCAAAATCACGCTTCTGGAAGCGTCGTCGATAGACGGGCGAGTAGGCATTATTTAATAACAGTGAACTCATTGTTTATTTGCTGCGTGTCCGATATTTCGCTGGTAGAATGATGTCATCGTGAATATTAATTACAAGCCCCGAGAAATTTAATAATATTTTTATTGCTTTGTTATGAGAGACGCTGATAATAATAATTATGTTGTGCTTCTTGGGCCCCTTATTACATAGGTGAAGGGTAATGCGCGGGTGGAAGGGGCCTACTTCGTAGTGAGCGCACCGAGCGCCGCTTTGGTGGGCTTTATGCCTTACGATTATCTAACCCCGGGTATGTCTGCCTATGTGTAGCAATCAGCTTCGGTGAGTAGAAATATTCTTTATGTGAATTGGCGGGCGGGGGCGTATAAGCCGCCCTACCGGCCGCCTTCCGCCAAAATGGTTCTGACATACTGCTCAATTCATTTGCCCGCATTCCCCCACCTGTACATACATAATACATATATATATAATACATATATGTACCTGAATGTTACCTGTTTTATTTCCACTTTCCACTCTAATGATTCTCCCGATTGGAATGTGTGTGAATAAAAGCAGAACGTTTCTATGATTAACTTTAAAACAAAACGCATGTAGGTTAGGTAATGGGCAGCAATCAAAATCCTAAAACGGTTAGCTTAGGAGCTTCCAACCACAAGGCAAAAATTATTAAGTCTATTATTGTTCCTCTTCGTCGGTAGTTTACGACCAGGGAACTCAGAAATAATGGGAACTGAAATACATAACGGGTAAGGCGATAGCAGGTAATCGACTCGAGTAAGGAAGAATCCGGGTTAAACTTACACACGTGTCAAGAATACGTTTTACGTCTAATACTGAAAACTGCTCTCGGTTTATGCATTTACGCTCATTTAATGTTGGTGTATTACACACACTATTGCACGTGCATAATGCGTGCTGAATTTTCGAAGGACACTTACACATTCAAAACCCTGCTTCAAGATGCGGCGTATTGAATACCTATCGGTATTCTATTTATTATCTGTTCTGTGCTTACGACTGACGATATTGCTCATAATTATTTGGCCATCAGACAGTCTTTTCGGCGACTTGGTTATCTATACTATTCTATACCATTGTTTCTCAATCGCCGGTTTTCCCAATAATATATTTTCTCAGACGTGTTCTCTTAATTAGAATGTTCCATTCTTAAATCTTGTGAATTATTCGTTGAATAAAAAAAATATTTAATTAAAAATTATTAACAAGTTCAAGTACCTAAGTTACAACAAAAAAAATTGAGTGATCCGTGACGTCGGTTAGTAATTAAAGTAATACCAACTTAAAGCATATTGCCAATAGTAGCTCAATGTGGAAAGCGCTTCAGAGTATTAAGAGCCATTAGTTAAAATTTGTCGCAATTAAGTATGGCGAATTAAGCATAGTGGTGTATGTGCATGGGCGCGAAATCCGAGAGATGCAGGTTCGATTCCTGTGGGAGGTGTCTTACTTTTTCAAAAAAGATTTTTTTCTATTGATTATAATATATTTTCTCAGAAGCGTTTTCAAAATTATGTATGTAAATATTTAAAATAATAAATAAACAAAAACCATTTTCCCTCCAACTTTCACTGCTTAAAACCGCCTCCGTCTAATTAAAAAACTCTAATTTTAATATACTTGGTATTCTGTAATAGATATTATATTTCGGTCACAATTATTGTTCTTCATTTGTAAAATCGATATAGATATATCGAATCGGATAAGCTAACTTTATGGTATTATTAATTATTGTAACTTATCATATTAAAGTTTTGAATATCCCTCAAAGGCCTAGTGGTAACATATCGATTTTACAAAGTCATGGGTTACGGGTCTGACAAATTCACATGATGTTTTTCCAACGTGTGTTTGGACCCAGACCATTGACTTAATATGTTGAGCAATTGGCTTCCGCCCATAATCGTAAAGACAAAAATCTGCTAATACAAAATTCACTCTGTATAATATGCTAATATATTACGTTTAAGTAAACATGTAAATTTACTTTTTCGATTAGTTTAAACACATTATATGCCGTATTTTGCTTCAATGTCAATAATTAATTATCCACCCACCAAAGTACAAATGTTTTTGGATACTATCTCCGCTGGTAAATTATACAGATTCAACATGTTTTCCTTCGATAAGTATCTCGGAAATCCTTTAGAGCACACCTTCCCAGTGTGGAAATAAACTTCCTACTTGTATTTATACGGCGTCCGCAAAATTGTGTTTACAATATGAACCGTAATCAAATTCTCAAGGAGAGAAACCCTCCAGTCTTATTGTTACAGCTGGCAGTTACGAGTAATCAAAATATTGCTTTAATGTGACACACAATAAGTTGAACGGAAGCTTTGGATTAATCATCCGCGCATCACTCTGTAAACTTCCGAAATAAGCTTGCTCACTGGAAGCCCAATCGCAATTATTATTATTAGTATATTATTGCTAAGCTTTTCTTATTTCGTAAAGCTACGTAGTAACGATATGTATCATATTATGTATTTACATTACTAATAGAATCTCGTTAGGATCTACAGTGCTTTATTACGTATATGGTCCAGAATAAATACATAATTAATTATGTGTGATCGGAAAATGCAGACAAGTCTTAAAAGATATATTTAAAAAATAAATTATATGCCAAATAAACCATGATGATTATATGCACCACTGAGAAAATGAACAAGTATAATCAACGCTTCTGAATAAGTAAAATTCACACAACTATATGGATGTTTACATACAATGTTGGCTAAAACTCACATTTCTCCTTGATATCTTGAAAAGTAATGAATTTAGACGTATTGCCCTTTAACCTTTCGCATACAGTATAATTTGTAGAAGTTAATGAATATATTATTATGTTTATAATATGTATATATTTCTGAGGCTTCAAAATGGTGCATTTCAATAAAAAGAATGCTGAATTCTTATTATCGTATATTTCTCCTATATGGTTTATACATTTATAGATTTCTTGTATATATCTTGAAAATAAATATTGCAGCTTAATACTACGTAAAAATAAGAATTCTTATTCGTACGTCATCAATAAAACAAGTAACTAATTTGCTTGATTTCAATTACAAAGATGGTAGCCATTTATTGACAGAATTTGGAACCTAGGATAGCGTAGTTATGTGAATCAGTTGCGATTATACTTAGGTCGATAGCTTAATAAGGAGCACTTATCCAAAATGCTAGTTTGTAGACATTTTTAAAATTAATGTGGAGAACATTTTTTTCTGCCAGTTAATATATTTTCTATCAAGGGCTAAATAGTTAACACGGATATCACTCGGAGCAATTCGATAAACACACACACGGCACTGCGTCTTACTTGATGATTTTTTTTATCCAATAATATGCGATTCTTATCGGATGCATTTGGAATCAAGTATGACGTTTTAAAAATATGTTGCAGTACTCTTCAACATTTGATGGGTCGCTGTTAACGCAGTTATCACCTTCCGTGTTAAAAAAAAAAACATCACACCTGACATTTATCTTCCCGGCATAATTAATGGCATAAATACGATATATCATATTTGTCACTTTTTTATTGATTTTGGAATTAAGTGATATTTTAGAATAGCCCTGCTGGTATAATTTTGTCAGCGGTGTCTGATCACACTGCTTTACGTATCAATGTTTTTGATGATGAAGATGGAAATCTATCGTTGACTTTTTAGACTTTTGTATTATTTTATGCTATATATTAATAGTCAGCCATAAACAGCAAACAGTGAAGAGTTGGAACGGATGCCCCCCATCCGTCACCACTGCACTGCTTGGCTGACCGCACTTTAAAACACACTCTGATCGTAATGAAAGGTGGACAGATCTACATTTCAAATTTATTTTACAAAATTTTAACCTTTCATTGTAGCTTCTGAGTAATGAATAGGCCCACGCATTCGGACCGTTTGATGTGAACTGGGAGGTGTTTTTTAGTGCGGGATTTGCATACATCCTTTTGACCTCAGGGTTCCTTTGGGATTCGCATCTATTAACCGGGCGAGAGACAGCCCCGATGACTTATCTTCGCCCATCTGTTTTGAGGTCAAGGCCTCATACACGCGAGCTTAACATGCTTTGTCAAGTCATATCGTGTGAACATTTTCATATTTGTCCTGAAGCAAAGGACCTCTTTAAAGATGTCTAGCAGTGATAATGTTACGTTTTCATAAAATGATCTCTGTATATCAGAGCAAGAAGTCAGTACATTCTGACAAAGTAACCATTATACATTAGACAAGCAATTTGTGACTGTTTTTACTGTTTATCCTTTGTTTGGTAAAATAAATAGATGTTATACGTATATGCTTACTATATAAATCTAATATTCACGACCTGTTTTTTTTCTATTAACAATAATTTATGTACTTTAGCAATGAAGTAATTTATAAGCCAATGGAATTACTTATATTATTTAAATTATTTTTTGTTCAAGACTGAATGAAAAAGTTTTGAAAATGTCACAGTTGTCTACGAACTAGTCAAAACACCCTCAGAAACATAATATACTTATATCTTATATAATTATTATTTATCTACACGAAAAAACATGAGTCTATGTGGAATTCGATCCCAAATCTATTCCTCTCTGTACTCGCCTGGCATGCGATAAATGTGGGTTCGAACCCCACTAGGCTTCGATTTTTTTTCAATAAAGAGAACATTACATTGTCAGATACTGATGTGTTTATTTGGTAGGTATTGAATAAAAAATAAAACCTTATATGTGGTAAACAAACAAGTGAAAAAAAAATACTTAACGGCAAATTTGGCGGCTTTAAAACAAAGTATTTTGTTAATTGTTCTTAGGATACTTGAGTTTGAAAAATGTTTTTTAAAAGCATTATAATGGAGTTTATCAAGTAAATGCCAATTCATGAATAGATTAATAGATAACAAATATAGGTAGATACTTTTAAATATAATATGTAGATACTGGAGGTGGCGAATCACTCCTACTCTACTTACGCAGCACGAGCAAAATTAATGACGATAATGCAATGTTTTTCATTATCTTAAAAAGTAGATCGGCGACACCTTCGTTTTTTACATTCCTATTTTGAAACCTATTTCCAAAAAAAATGTTTATTTAAGAACAATGTATGAAGACTCCATATTTCGAGTACCAAACCACCCCCGAATTTTAATTGAATGTATTGTGATCACATGAGTAGTATGTTGTGTAGACAGTTCATGTGTACATAATTTCAAGTAAGTACTTAATATATGTGGACACGAGAAATGTGCTAAAAAGCTTTTTGAGCGGGATAGAAAAAAATGACAGAAAACTTTGCAGGTTTTAGCTTGTATTTTTAATTATTGGATACATATTTTTGTAGTTTTTTATTTTATTTTCTATTACATTTATGTAATATACGCTTATATGGTATGGTATGTTGTAAATGTTTAGCGTCAGCTTTAGAACTTCACACTGACAATCTTATTTTTATGCATTTACCTTTCGTATAATCTATTAAACGTTTTACTGCACTTGCACCGAACCATAAAGTACACGTTGACATTATTTTATCTACTTTGCGAGCGCATCTTTTGTCGAGAACAATTTTACAATGGCATGGAATATTTTCACAACTCGCTGAAGCACAAAGGCTTCAACTTTTGTGTATTGTGAGGGATTTCTTATTTAGTCTGTAAAAATTTATATTTATTTGGAAAATTCCAGTTATTTCTATTGATCTCTGGCGAAAATTAATTAACGTACAGGCGTTTTTTGCAAAATAAAAGTATTCGTCGAGCGTTTCTACATAATCATAAAAAAATTTACCTGTATTTTATAAAATCTATTATTACAAATGAAACTGTACTTATATACATTAATAATCATATATATATATGTTAGAAGTTGACTCATGTTTATTTAAAAATATTTAAGTGCTTTGCATTGTACAGGTGTGAATGATACGAACCCCCAGTCAAAGATTCAGATATACTAAAGTACTCTGGTACTACCCCACTATGGAGTTTCCATTGTCCGTTGAATATAGGTAGGTGCACACTATACATATCTACTAATACATCATTTAAAGAACTGTACAGATTTCTTGATATATTTTTTTAATATTAGTAGGGTTGCGCCCGTTAGATCGAGTGATAACGTGTCCGTTTATTAAGGACTCGAAACGCACGACACTGGTTTGCGTGCGTCAACGCAGGTCTTACTTAGGCCATACCTTAGTTGAGACACGGTCTAAAAAGATCGTCGCTAGGCTATGCGCAGATTGCGGGTCGCTGGTGCAAATGAGGCATGTCAAACCAAATATAATTTGTCTTATAAATCCAACATGTGTCCATTTAATGTTCTGTTTATTGTTTTATCAGTAACAATAATAATATATTCATTGACATGTTTTCTTTTTAAAGTAAATGGGTAACGTTTTAAGTCATCTTTACACAATTTAATAACTATTACGGCCGTCGCCACCACGAAGCAAAATGACGTGTTTCCAGCTCTACATTCTCTCTCCGAATGGGATGAGAGCGAGGCAGCCTAGACTAAAATCAATGACAAAACTAGATGTTATTAATTAATATTGTAATCTTTGCTTGAATTTTATATTAAACAACACAAAAGCAATAAGGTTTGATTTCTTGTAACTTTCTAAAGGTGTTTTTGGGAAAATAATCGTACATTAATAATAATATGTTGCAATTATTATTTATTTATTAATGTTTCATATAAACATGATTGTATAGTAGACGTGTTTTTGGCATAAAAAGGCAGAATGGTTTAAAAAATGTTTTAAACTGGTTTTTGTCACCATTTGTGACAACAGTAATATAGATTTTAGCAAGGCGTGATTGTATTTTGAAAAATTAGCATGATTAAAGGACGTCGAAGAAGTGCCTAGCCAGAATTTTACTTGTGAGAAGAATTTTTGTGGCAACAAGAAATAACGGACAAAAATTTATAAATTGACTGTCAGCAAACAGCGTCGCCACCTACTATGCACTTTTCGTTTTGTTTCTGTGCAAGCAAGTGTTGATTGATATTCGATTAATTAAGATAACTTATGCATTAAAAGTGTCGGAAGTAAATTGTATTATCACACGTCCACTGCAGGTAGGTAATTCATAGATTATTTAACTGCAGGGCTGAAGCACATTATAATGAGACAGTAAATTAAGAAAGGAATGGATGTATCTATCAGAGTATAGTGAATTTATTTGCATGTGTCCGTTGTAGAAATAATAAAATGCAGAAGGTTATAAAACTTTAGGCGACGGACAGTAAGGGTCGTCAATTTAAGTCAACTTATGGTTGGCACTTTGTTTGGTTATGTAATACACATGTCGTCTGTATTTCACCCATCAATGTGACGCATTCATGCAGGGGTTCTCGCAAGGTTTTGCAAAATGTTTCCAAGGATTCCACCAACCAATAAAGGTTTAAAATGATTGACCTAGTAGCAAGCGTTTTATAGATTCTATACTACTAGATGACACTAACTACTTCTCCAGAATGTTGAGTATCCTGTATTAGGAACCTATCCCATAATCGGTACAGCATTACTAATAGCCTCTTTTGTATGTTCCACGATTCTAATGAAAATGTAAAGTGTAAATTATACGAGTGTTTTTGGTATCTATGCCCGAGTTTAATTATGTAGGTATGAACAAAAGGCTTCTATGGTTATTATACAAATATTCATAAATAAGAACGCCGCGTTGCCAAATAATTTATTTCTACTGGTGTTAAAATAAATTTTATAGCATAAATTTTGCCTCAATAGTTTTGCGGAATCCATTAAAATTGAATGATGAGGCTTTCGTTTCAGAATAAAGTGTGCTATAAATTCTACTGCTTACATCGATATACGGGTATCATTCACTATATTAAAAAAAACTAATGGATACAAATTAGGTAACTACTTGCCATATTCATCGAATTCTATTCTTGTATGTACGTAGTCCTATAATTTTAAAAGGATTACAACAGAATAAATATTATGTAACTAAATCCGATAGCTTAGTTATTGAAGTTGTTTCACCTGCAGCCCTATGTTGTAACTTGTGACATGAAGTCACCCGACGACATGACATAATTGTGACGTATGCTCAATACACGCATCGAGGCGAGCCGCCCAATGCACACGGCTCACCATATATATTATTATGCTGAAACACCTATTTGTTTATGGGGACAATGAATAACGCCAGTATTAGAGTAGCGTTAATTTCTCGAAGACTATTGACTCACTCCGGTAGTACGTCACAATGATGTCATATGACGTCATGTCGCCGGGTGACTTCAACTCACAAGTTACAACATAAGGCCCCTGGGTCACATACAGATCGATAACTCAAAGCATAAGAGCACTCTCATTTACATGTTATGAGCTGGAATTCCACTCGGTCCAACTTTTTTCTAGGATTTTCTTAACGGGTATGTTTCAAAATTATGTATTTTTGATACCAAATTAACAATCTAACATTCCTAAATCTAGCTAGTATTCAGTGTTGAATAATAACAAATAATATAATTAAATGCTTTTTACAATTTCGGTCGTATTTGTGTCACTTAGCTGCATTTCGAGATTCGGCTCATGTTTAAATGTGACTCGAAAATCTTTTTTAGAGTGATAGCTATGACTGCTTATGTGCAGTTAATATCGTGAGGTTATATCTGGGACAGTCGCAAAGTTAACTGTCATGGAGAATACTGCGCCAACGGCTGTCAACAATATGACGTATTCATTCAATACGTTCATTCACCATATTTTTCCTACATCAGACATTACGTTTTCTCCAAATACCACTGCTCAGAAACTCGGAAGATATTCAGTGTACACATGTGGTCAATTTTTTCGTATTCACAAGAATGCCGTTTACAATTTCTCGAGATATAAGAGTCTTGAAATTCGTAAAAAAAAAAATGAGAAACGAGAATCAAATTTTCCCATCATTTCTCCGTTCAACCTCTATGCACCGGTGCAAGCGATAACTCACATTAAAACTTCGTATCTATGCGGATTGCAGAGTGATAGTTAGCTTTGTTTTTATTCAATGAAACTACGTTATTCTGTATTTAAAAAAATATGACCATATGAAAACGGTGGACTGTAGAAATGCTCATTGCAATATGTCGTCTTAGCATTGTGCAATACTATAATTTGAGTATAAAAATGTGGATTAGATACGAAAAATGTTCCGTGTAGGTAATATGGTTGTGTAGCGTCCTGCCTGGAGTCAGTCCATCACAGGCCTCCGGGCTCAACACACGCGCATTACACACTCACGCACAAGTATAAATTAACATATTGTTTATTTAATCAACTCACTTTACAGAAATACTTTATTATTTACACCCTTGTACTTTAATCAGTGATTAATAATCACCATAGGGAAGAGTTTACGACACTGCATCCTTGTAGCTATTTGTCTATCTATATTATGTAAGTAAGTTAATAACATTTGCCTGAGCATTATACTACAGATAAAATATTGTAGTTTTGTCGGCTTACAACGTACAAAATATTTTCTCAGGCATGAAAGAATGTACGATAAAAGGTAGCATGTTTGCAACTAAAATCACCGTTTTATATTATTGCTCTTATCTTGGTTTTAAAAAGAAACATTTAGCTACATGTATAAGTACTAAAACATTGTCAACATAATTATGATTAGTTATACAATGGAATGGAGCAGTTACTGGAAAGCTCTTAAACGCGGAATGATGTAAGCTTTAATAATTATTATAAATTGTAACCATTGTCACTAACAGCTGACAATGATAACGATAAGCTTCGGCGATACAATTCGCCCATTATATTATGAAACATGTCGCCGTCTTTCACATCGTGATAAAATGACTAAATGTTCAGTTCTGCTGTAGTTAGAATTTATCCGCTGTTACGTTATAGCTCTTTCATATACAGATATTTGCTAATTTATTAGTAGA
The DNA here is from genome assembly GCF_057557595.1 of Rhyacophila brunnea. NCBI lineage: Eukaryota > Metazoa > Arthropoda > Insecta > Trichoptera > Rhyacophilidae > Rhyacophila > Rhyacophila brunnea. The sequence continues at coordinate 16,835,444 of NW_028232796.1, read as the reverse complement.
GTGAGTAATTATCTCTACTGGTTATTTTTATCATGCTTGGGGTTACTTTAGTGAAGGCCCTTCGTATTCTTCTTTTACCATCCCCTATCGGAGGTCGGCCATAGTTCAGTGGAACAGCACGAGGGTCTTAAAAGCTACGAAATGCGACGTCTTCCTCTGCTAATTTTCCGTTTAGCTTTTCTTGGATATTCAGTTCAGGAATGATGTACTTTTATCCACTCATATGTGGCCGAGATAATGTAGTTTTATGGTTTTGATATAATGCCGGACTTCTCGGTTCTGAACACCAAAATTTCAATTGTCACTCTAAAGAAATTTGAATACAGCCACATTTCGAAGGCTCCAACTCTCAGTTTTGTTCCCTGATGTTGCGTACATACCTACATAGAACTACGACAGAATAGGGAGGATATAGTCTCAGGTCGTCTTGATTGCTAAGGAGGTGTCTAATTTTGAGAATTGTGCTCCTTACTATCTCAAACCCTGTTTTTATTTTTATTTCTTGAGTCTGGTCCCATTTCTCATTGACTCATATTCATGTCGGATTCCGCGTTCAGTTGGTTCGCCGTCAAAAAGGCTATGTTTGATATCGCCATTCATGGTACCTACTGTCAAAGATTTTGTATGACAACACACTCATTTTTAAACTATATATCTGAATTGCCCTTGTTGATATTTCGTTCTATTTGGTGAACCAAAGTAAATTATTCGAGTTTTCAGCAACCATCACTGTATCATCTCCATACCGCACATAATGTTAATAGGTTTCGCATTAACTAATAACTATATTCTGTATGTAGTCCTGGTAAATCAAAACGATAGTCTTGTTTTAGACTTCCATTTGAAAAAGATATGTTAACACAATATAATATTCCTTTATCGGTATTTTTTCCTACGACAGTTATTCGTACTGAAAATATACGCTCGGTGGAAGCTGTTTGTAACTTCAATATCTGAATATAATGCAATTAATCACTTGAACGAAAGACATCAAAGGATGAAAACCTCATATCAAGTATAAAAAAAACACATTTCACAGGTAGTATTTAGTCTTCTAAACCAGGGATCGGCGCACCGGAGTAAATTATTCAAATGGGGAAATTGCAAATCTAGGTGGTAATGAAGGTTCCCAAGAAACATGTAGTATTTAATAAGCGAAGCTGTGTGTAATAGAAAATGGACATACTAGAAAGAGTTCATTAATAAGTAGTAGTTCACAGAAGTAGAAGACAACGGAATACTAAAACTACATTCTGTTTTCTGTGTGAAGGTACTTTGTATAGTTTTTCAAAAAACAGTGAGTCAAGACTTGGATAATTTGCACTCACAACTGGCAGGAATACTTTGTACACTTGGAAAGGTTTGTCAAAATACACTTATTAACTTCATACGATATTTCACTCTTATAAACTTTAAGTAAACTACCGAATTCGGTTAAACCCCGAAGACGATAACAACATTACTCTGATATCAAAAAGCCTAATCATTTAAATGAAACATCATTTCTCCAAAACCTGAATTGAACATATTTTCAATGAAATTCTTTAGTTCAATAATTAGATATTTCATTAATTTTGTTTATCTACTTGAATTTAAATGCATTTCGAGTTTTCCAAATTCTTTAGAATGTAAAGTAAAAATTTCTTACTTTGAACTCAATGGGGTAATATCGTTTTAAGCAAATATATTTTGGGATAATATATCTCAAAAGAGTTTTTCAACCCTCTTCTAAATGTACGGATAGAGTACTATAATATTGTATGTTATTTGAATTAATCAAATTTAATCTTAGTGATTATCAGTTTACAAAGAGAACACTTGGTGTTACTGACACTAAACGAGTTTAATAAAATTAGTAACGCGTCTAAACTTTCTACTAGCTAATCTAGTATTACGTCTATTTACTCTACTGTGAAATTTCATCACAAATTGAGTCGCGTACCTTTCAGGTTTATCATGTAGCAAGATACAATAAAATTGCGTGACTATCTTTTCAAGCATTTTTATTTATGCCGCGCGAAATTTTCTCCGGGGGTTAATTGCTGAATCTCGTTGTACGTTTCTCGGACAAAAAATCATTAAACAGATATGAACTTGGACTCTTCGCTTTGAACCCGAAGCGAGGGAGTGTAATCGCGGTGACAGGCGTAAAAAATTGGAGGATTTTAAATGGAACATAATTTGAATATTGTAATTGCAATGCTTTCCTGAAATCTGCTTGTGTATTTTTGTCACCTCTCGAATATCATGGCTTTTAAAATTCACGTTCTATACCTACTGTAATAATTTTTGATCATAACTTTTTTTTACATAACACCTTCATCATAAGGATTAATTTCCGTGGTTTTATACCTATATTCACTCTACAATTATTTGGTACACACACAATCTATCAAATTAAAACAGGGGGTTAGTCGGGTGCTTTAAACTTACAAACACCCCACCACCCCATAATTTTTCGTTTTCCAGAAATTAAATGTCCGTTTTAATGAAACTTTTGATCTGGATTTTATTTAATCAAATCGTTTACATGTTACACTTACATGTTAACCACAAACCGTTAGAAAATTATATTATTTAATATTATTTCATACATATACTAAAACAACTATCTACAAAATACTTCTGCACCGAGTATTTACGTATTTATCATAACATAATACTGAGTAATCAGCAAGCGGGACGACAAGGAGGATGGGCGTATGGATAGTTAAGAGAAAAGTCCTAAGATTAATCATTGGGACTTAAAGGCAAGGCATATGAAAGTTGGGATATACTGAGCCATGACCGTGGCCAACTTTGGGATAGCTGGACTGCGCTACGAGGGATTTTATGATGATCGGCCAAAAAAACTAGAAAACGGCAATACTGGAGGCCAAGAACCACCGCTAAGGGTTGTACAGTCAAAATTAATGATTACAACTTCTAATGTAAAACATCAAAGAACATCCCTCAGATAACAAGGACGATTAAACTTTCAATTAAAAATTTAAGTATGTATGGAAACTAAAATAATAATTGTTATTGATTTACTTTTATTTTGCTAAAATCTCTCTGCTATTTTCTGTTTTTTAGTATCTTTTGTACATATAAAAAAATAACTTTGAACACTCAAATGTTTAAGAAGATGAATAACCACATTTCCATTCATCATTCAATTCAAACCATACGCCGTATTGTCTTAACATAAATCTTTGTGAACAAAAAAAAATCAACATGTTACATTTCACATGACACCAACTTTTTGCACTGCTTTGTAGATACCGCACGGCTTTTCTTTCGACGCCGTGTAGTTTTTTTAATGTCGGGCTTACATACAGTGTTATTATTTTGAACTCCGGCCCGGCTGCGAAGTAAAGTCGCAACCGTCGCCCTCACATTAGGCCTCGCACGGCCGCTGAAAAGGAAAAACCATTTTTCATTTCGCGGACGGGGGGAAACCCCTTATTGTTTTTTGCGCCCGCGCGTTATTTATGGCCGCGTCTACCACCCTCACAAATAAATATATATACACACCATACACGTACGCGGCACATTCGAAACTTCGCCCGGGGCATTCGGCTAAATGGTTTCGATATTGGAAAGCTTTCGCTCGGCGGCCTTTTTGGATTCACTGAATTTATAGATTTCGGATTATTGATTGTTATCTTTGATGTTTTGGGTTAATTTATTATGACCTCTTCCGGAGTTGCGAAGCTTTTCGGGATGTAGGTATTGTAGAAAGAGCCATTACCAATAATGGCAGCTAATATTTTGTGGAAAATAATTAAACATACGAGAATATCGGAGCAGGTATATAATCGTTCATATCATTGATATACGTATATTAATTAACATACATTTACACTGGTGTTCCTCGTATCATGGTGTTCATCGTATTTTTTTTTATTTTTTTTCTTTGAAGCAACATTTTACGCAACACAATAATATATTATATATAGTATTTATTATGCTACATAATATAGAAGTAAAAAAAACTTCTGTTGTAGCCTTTTTTATTATTCAGGACATACTCGTGAAGAAAACCTTATCTACTACCACCAAACCAAGAGAAACAAATAATTTTAATTTCAATCAGTTCAAATATCTAGTGAAATTTTGCATTTTGCTTGAAATTGCAGAAGTAACGCGTCTCCATGCTACCTGGCGTCATGTTTTGTCCCTCTATCCGACGCATTATTGTTAATGTGAAACGCGAAGTGCACTGCAATTTTTTGAAAAAAAAAATACTATCTCCATTTCTTCAGTCGGGAAAAAGTAGGTACCGTGGGCGGGGTGCGGGAACACGGTAATAGAAATTAATATTCTATAGTAGACTGTTTAGAATGATAACTTTCAATACGTAAAATTAAAAAAAAATAAACAAGAACCTTGCGGACAACTTCTGTGTGTTCACTATATAACAAACCCGTGTTTTCGCTTTGGCGGTAAAATACCTGTACGCCTACCTCTCACGTCCTTTTCAAGAGTGCCAGGGGATTGAGGTAACACTGCTAAGAAGGTACCAAAAAGTTCTATATCACCGTAACGTCAACTGCCATGCATAGCGACTATGGGCAATGCCGCCATATTACAATAGGTACTTATATTTACAAGGTATTAAGAGCGTACTTCAGTGAAACGGCAAATAATTTTCAACAGTAGGTTGCGACGAAATTTCTCACTAGTCGGCAATCGGAGACGGACGGGCGAGGTGTCCGCACGTCGATTTGTTTTGTCAATATCGTATAGCAATAAACACTACATTAAATGGACGCATGTTGGATTTTTGTGACAAATTATATTTCGTTCGGCACGCGTCATTTGCATAAACCGCGCATCGCCTAGCCACGATCTTTTTAGACCATGCCTCAACTGAAGTATATATAGCCTTAAGGTGACGCATCAGTGAAACGCCAAATAATTTTCAACTGTAGGCGCGACGAAATTTTGGACTCGCTGCCATTCACTGAGAGAATGTCGAGCCAGGAACACGTCACTTTGCTGCGTGATGGCGACGGGTCAATTAATTCTAAAATCGTGTAAAGATGACTAAAAACGTTACCCATTTACTTTAAAAAGAAAACATGTCAATGAATATATTATTATTGTTACTAATAAAACAATACACAGAACATAAAATTGACGTATGTTGGATTTATATGACAAATAATATTTCGTTTGACAGGCGTCATTTGCAACCGCGACCCGCAATCCGCGCATCGACTAGCGACGATCTTTTTAGACCGAGCCTCAACTAATGCATGGCCTTAATTATTGTGTGACTAACAATTCAACTACATTTATCGTCGCATAAAAATTAAGGGTTGTACTACTAAACGGGCCTAAATATTGTCTCAAACTCTTTGTATAGAACTTATAATTGTGGCACTATTTAAAACAATATCCTATTGCTTTACTACCAATTTCAGTCCAAACCACTCTAAAATAATTGTGAATGCATTTAGATCTAAGGATACGGTAAACTTGTTTTAATTTGACGAATAATAAATATTACAGCGCACTGGAATGCGTTTTTAATTTGAACATTGTTCTGTAAGTTTTGTGACTTAATGCATATTTTTACGCGCCGTCTCCATTAAAATAATAATTGTATTTTAATTCCAGTTCGATGGAAATCGGTTAAATCTAAAAACGTGCCTTAGGCCTTTTATGTTTTTGTTTAATGTTTTCAGTGCATCGTGTGATCGTTTGAAATTTGTCGTAACTTAATTTATAATATCAGATAGATCGGTCTAATTATGTATAATACCTTGTACTACTCTGTTATTTTCCGTTAAGTACAATACTGCTGAAATATAGGTAAAATTATCTAAACCAATAATAAAAGTATGTGTTTATGATTTCGCTTTCTATCAGCTTTTTCAAAATTTACGTGATAGTACTTACCTAAATTTTTAAATTAATGACTGTGTTTTTGTTCCGTTATAACTCAAAAACTACTTACTTAAACTTAGACTGTATTTCGCTATTAAAATAAACTTCTCGAAAATACCCCAGTTGCAACAAAAAGTGTTCATATAGTAGCGGCGGACTGATGAGCTGCAGTTCATATAGGTACAACATACAACCGTTGTCGATGGCACGGGTTTACTCGGTCGTGATTCTAACCTAACGTGCCGTGCCTAAAGGTACTGACTAAATATTCTTGAAATGGAACCGCTGAGTAGAGGGTTGTGCGCTTAGACCCAACTGTTATCTATGTCATTGGTTTGAAAAATAATAATAGGTGAATCGAAATCGAATCAAATCGAAACAGCCTATTTTCTTCATATATGACTATTTTTCTTTGGATGTTTGGTGTTTCACGTGGATGAAGTAGGAGGCGATCGCTAGTTAGTGATATTTTAACTTTATTTTATTTCGTATTTTTACATTTTGATGACAAGTGCACAACATTTTAAGTGTGGGATAATTGATAGTCATATAACAATTAATATTCTGTATGTTGGAACATTGAATGGTCCCGAATATAAACTCATAATGTAATCATCATTTTTGGTGACTTATTTTGACGTTATGTTATACTATACGTACCTACTGTATTGAGGTTCTTCAATCGACATAATAAGTGTCACTGTACAGCCAGTGTTGTCAAATAAGGTTTATAGAATAATTGTCTACAAAAACACTTAAATTTCTACATGTAAAACGTCTATTCAATTCTACAATCCTAAACGTCAATTTTTCGAAATATCTACGTTTTTTTACATCAATCGAGTCTCAATAAAATTTCCAACATTTCTGTATTAAATTTAAGAAACAATTATTTTCATGCCACTTCTTAATTATCCCAAGTCTCCCTTGGGGTGGGCTGGAGGGCATAGAGGCGACTGGTTAAAAACCATAATAAATAATATAAATAATCAAAAAATAAATATTTTGAGATTATTTGCCAATGTATTGAATTTTTCATCAATTTGAAATTGGAAAAAATTCCCCAAAATTAATTGTAATTTGAAAAACAATTTTTAATATTTCGATATTACAGAACTAAAATCGAATCAATTATAGATTCGTAATTTCTAAATTTCGCTTTCCTGTACATTTTATGATTTGGCGTTTAGGATAGTTTAGAATTGAATAGACGAAAAATTAACCAAACCAATTAATATACTATCGAAAAATAACAATTGAAAACTTAAAAAATATGGACTATCGCACAAGCGCGGTTTATTCAAAGTGTTAACACAAAAGAAAATTCCGCCGCCTTGCTTATATACGAGTAGAACAAAATTGTTGGGAATATATACGAACATATTACGTTTTATCAGAATTTAGGTACCTACGTGATTTATAAGGGAAATATAATAAAATCCTGCGGCACACCGGTTAGGAAACTCTGCTTTACAATTACGAATATTTGAACGCTCCACGAAATAGTTTTTTTTTTTTAATATTATTTCTATAACTCGGCGAGAGGTTAAATATGATTATACAGGTGCGTATTTTAAACTGTAGAAAGTTTATTTAACAATCACGTTCTGACATTTGGGTAGATCGGTTTGTTTTCTTTCTAGAGAAGGTAGCTTTGGCATATCATTAGCGAGCATCAACAAAACTCAGCGATTTTCCTTTGGCACGTGTCTCTACATTGGAGGCCGCAAAGACGTGCTTAGTTACTGAACAATATATAGGTAGGTACTTATGAACAAATAAAAAATGTATCGTCTTCTTAAATACACTTTTGTTACTGACTCCTTCGTAAGCACTATAGTTTTTCCTTAGTTATGTATATTCCAAATAGCAAGCGTTTTTGTGATGCCTAAGCATTTTCTACAAAGGAAGCAGAATTTAACGAATACTCGTTAAATCGCAATTTATTTGAATGCAAGTTTCAAGTAATGTAAATAAAAGTCTCATTATGCATGCTATTTTATGTTTAAGCTAAGTTAAGGAATGGTTATTGGTGGTTATAGAAAATTGTAATCAAAATAGACAATTACTATATTGAAAATATCCGTATGTAGTATGTTTCACAGACCACAGTAAAGTTTATGCAAACGTATGGATTAATAATAATAAGTTTTTTGTATTGACTGTGAAAGCATTTCACTACGAGGGGGTTACTGTTAAATCATTCGCTCAAGCCACTCTGTTGGCAGTGTCGGTATTGTTAACACGCGCACTTGTAAAAGATTATAATATATTTACATATTTCATTCGAGTATCTGCATAATCACAACAAGGCTCAGTAAATGGATTGTAAACATTCAAGCCCTCCGATGTTGTAATTTATACCGTATACCCTATCATCATCATCAGCCGAGGTCAATCCACTGCTGGATGAAGGCCTCCCCAAGCTTTCTCCAACTCTCTCGGTCCTGTGTCGTTCGCTGCCACGTATTTCCGCCGAACTTTACCAGTTCGTGAATCCAGCGGCTTTTAGGGCGGCCCTGTGGCCGTTTCATGCCCCTTGGGTACCACTGGATAACGGCATTTGTCCAGCGGCCGTCCTTTCGGCGAGCAATGTGCCCCGCCCATCTCCATTTCAGCTGTTTGGCAACGTCTATTACATCGCGTACTCCTGTCTGCTTCCTAACCCATTCGTTTCTCTTACGGTCCTTTCGCGTGATGCCCAACATACTCCTCTCCATGCCTCGCTGTGTGACTCTTAGCCTTTGGACATCTCTCGTGTTGAGGGTCCACGTCTCTCAGCCATGCGTGAGCACGGGTAGCACTCATTATAAAATATCACAAATTAAACATTTCAATTACATATATATTTAAGTGTCTCTGGTAATATACCTTCATATACATTAAATAACACTATTTTAGTACCACCGATTTTTAAACGCGTAAATTACGGTAATCCATGGATTTCAATGAAATTATATTGATGTTACTGTTTGGGGCTGTGTATAAATTAAATATCTACGTTTCTTTCGGTAAATACCTGATTCAGTTATAAGAATTTTTTATTTTTTTCTTATTAATGTATAAGGCAACTTTAATATTAATCTATTCATTTTAACTAATTTCGTGTTTTTATTGTTTCAGGTATGTGGACGAAAAATCTCCCTACTTAACAACTTCCTCCCGCGGCGACATCAATGCATCAAGACATAGTAATATATTATTTTATATTTTAATACAAGCATCGTGTGTAAGTAAGATTTTCGGGGTATACGTTAAATAATCGTTTACTCTCGAGTCGATCGCATGACGTACCGATAGTAAAACTCAATTACTTCACACTTAGTACGAATCAGCCAATACACCATTTGCTAAAATAATCCGTTAAAAGAAAATGGATTATTGTCTGTTGGATAAGTTATGCAAAAGAAATATTAATTTAAATCGCATGATGTGACCACGTTGCGGCGTATTAATTCTCAATAACAGTAACTTTAAACAGAAATAAGAAGCTGTCAAATGGTAAATATGGACTGGTTATTGTCCACGTGGACTTCAAGCAAAAAGACATTCAATAAGTCAAATGGAAGCTCAAACCAAAGCATTTAGTTTTTACAATGATTCGATATTACATTTTTAAATGGGTAATAAAAAATTAAATACAATTTTCAATACCTACCTAATCATTTTTACAACGTTTTTTTAGCTCGTATTCTTATTTGTCCGGTGGTTGTTTGTCCGGAACAAATCTTGCAATCGATTTTTAACTAACTTCCCGACTAGCTAGACATTTGAAACTTTTAGAATATATCAGAACACGATGCCAATGCATTTTTTTAATACTTTTAGCCATTTTTAAGTAGAATTAAATTCATTTTCAGTTAATTCTGTTTTGTATGAAAAGTTATTTCGGAAGAAATCCGTAATCCAATCCACTATTATTGGTTGCTAGCGGGCTGGGATCCTAGCAACTAAATATATTAATATATACGTGCGTTACTATGGAAATCAAAATGACATTTCAGTATTATTTTGTTATGTTTTCGGCAACGGAAATCCTTACCAACGGGCTCCGATCCTTCTCGTGATCCAGTGGAAGGTTCATGTCAGTAATAAGACTCGATGGATGTTAATCTTCAGAGATGTTTATTCGTCAATACTCAATTTACAATTACATGGTGTATAAATAAAAGGGAAAGAACTCGATAGGGCTCGATCCACAGTGAAACAACTCGGTGAGCAGAGCTGAATTATGTTTGAACAAGTTGAATGGTCCGAGTTGAATGAATCCAAGGATCATTTACAATAGTATTAATATGAAATAGTAAGTAAGTAATATTAGTGATGCTTAGTTCATGTACAAGGGTTTATATGTGTGTAGTAACACAGCTAGATAGGGTGGATAAATTGGGGTTGATCAATAATAATATTGAGTAGGTACATCGTAATAGTCGAAATCACATCTATCGAATATTCTTAACAATAGTACATTATTAGTAACTTGGGGTATCGATGAATCAACAAAAGACAATTTATTGTCATTGGGGAGATATTATACAGAGGGGAGTTACAGATCCATAACAATTTCTATCAAGTACAAATTTTTTTGATCGTTTAAGCTAGCAAGTCAAGTTTATATGATTCAACAGAAACTTTAAAATCGTTGTATATAAAAAGTTCTTTTTATCTTGTAATTATTTTGTTTTAATTCTACATTAATAAATGTGTAAATTTGTTTTAAACATAAAAAATTAATATATCGATAATTGAAAAAAATGACGGAAAAGAGATAAACCCAGTTACAATTGTTAAATACTTAATCCCTCGGAAGAGTCAGGTTTTTCAACAGTCTGTGATGTCGGCGGAATATCCGAGTTACTGCTGTACTGTGTAACCCTTTTGCCTGCCTGAGCTGTATAATGCAATCAATATTATGCAAATTCGCTTGTTCGACGATAATTGCACGACTTAGATTTAATTAACAGTCTGATCATAGAACCGATTCGTAATTAGCAATTGCGCACGAGTCAGTAAAAGCTTACTCGGTTGTCAATTCCGATGTAACGGAATCGTTTAAATTTATTGTCACATGACTACAATGTCGTGATTAAGTTGTCGTTACTGTACGGTTACATTATTCTAAAACAGTGGTTGGAAAGCTCTCGAGACGTTGGCCTAGCAACGAAGCTTTCACACTAATAAATTTGCTACATTTCAACGTTTTAAGTAAGCGGTTGAGTTTCATTTGCAACTTTGCTGAATTTCTCGTGCACTTATTTCAGCTCTGCTTTTCTCATTATTGGAACTGGGAAATATGGTGAAAATATGATTAATGAATACTACATTGAAATATTAAAAGTTGCAAATACTTATTAAGGCGATACATCAATGAAACGGCAAATAATTTTCAACTATAGGCGCGACGAAATTTTGGACTCGCTGGTAATCTGAGAGCGAACGTTGAGGTGTAAATACGTAAATTTGTTTCGCGCTGGCGACGGTGGTATTAATTCTTAAATCGTGTAAAGATGACTAAAAACGTTACCCATTTTCTTTAAAAAGAAAACATGTCAATGAATATATTATCATTGTTACTAATAGAGCATTAAATGGGCGCATGTTGTATTTATATGACAAATTATATTTCGGTTGGCATGCGTCATTTGCACCCGCGACCCGCAATCCGCGTATCGCCTAGCCACGATCTTTTTAGACCATGCCTCATCTGAGGTGTAGCCATAAGAATATTGTTACACTTTCAAATTTCATCTTACATGTAGAAATTGAACTTGGACAATTTACTCAAGTAGGTACTGATACCAAATAAAGCAATAAATGCATAAATCTCCCTCCCACAATCTGTAATCGACAATATTAGGAAGAAAATAACTCATATAGTAAAGTTGTAACTTTTAAATATATGAATCGATCGAGGAATACTCGAAATATAAATAGTGAAAAAAATACTGTCACTCGACTCTGCGTGGCTAGAAAGATAGAGGGTAGGTACTGGTCAGTCGGTAACTAGCGCTTGAAACCGCCTAACCTAACTCGCTGCCTTTTTTTCCGCGCTGAGGTGTTGTTACTTCAATCAATATCTATGTCATATAATATATCGTGCGAAAAGCCAATTAATATACTTAATATTTAGTTTCCCCGAATCCGTGGTTTTAATTGAAGTATAAAAAAACTCTCCCACACAAACCCTTCCATATCAGTACTGGCAACTCTTCTCTTCGGCACTCCTAGAATGATACCTCTCTGCCAAAAGAGTAGACACACGTTAGAAACATTTTTGGAGATGCGAATTATTATATTATCGCCTTAGTTTATTCAGATACTTAGATTATTTAAAGTTTCAGTGAAAGTAACAAACTTACTTTGACGTTTTTTGAAAACTCTGGCCTTTTTATTTGCCATTTCACTGAACAGCTTAGAGACTTTGATCCGACACCTTCCCTGTGAATTATAGAATGGATTCCGTAATCGTCTTAATAAAACAACCACCGAAGCATATGAATCTAAACAATACTGGCGAAAATCAGCACATTGAATTTATATTGCCAATGATTATAACAATTTAAAATATCCTACGGCGCCGCGACACGCACTTTGAAAACATCTGAATTTGTCTGATCATTATTCCGTATTTTAATTGGCAAACATTTGGAATATTTTTATATTAGAAAACCAATATATTTTTTTTATAAGCGTGTTTTCCACCTTTCAATATTTTAATGTATTCCGTGATATGTAAACAACAACAAAAAAACGTTGGAAACAGCCGGATACACTTCAATCAGAACAATATTGGACACGGATAAAAAAATATACCGGGCAATAATTGGCTCAAACGCCACCCCCCTTTTCGTAACAGCTCTCGCCGTATTTACGATCCATGTTGTTGGTATTACAGCTGATTCAAATGAGTTTGGCTTGATCCTCAGATTTCGTCCATTTTTTGCCGCCCCTAGTAATAAGCCTGGCATAATCCGCAATATTTTTTTTATGATCCTTTGTCGACGAAATGCCTTACACACAACACAGCACGATGGGCTGTAAACGGATTTTTTTCTACCCGAAAATTCATGGCGAGATTTGATGCGGGTTCTTATTTTATTTTCACGTTATTTTAGCGTATAATTCTACGATTGACACTTAATTCAAAGAATGCGCCAATTACAGTATACCGTATCGTATGTAGGTATGTACCGAAAATTAAAATCCAAATGTACACAACACTGATGAGGCCAGTTTTCACATAAGGTCCAGAATGTTGGTTCATAAATGAAAAATCTGAAAACGGTCTGCTAATATTTGAAGGGAAAGTGAACATAGATTATTGTTATATGAATTTGGTGAACCCAACATTATTCAAAGCATACAACATTTCCGACGTCGATGGGCTGGGCTGGTCATGTGCAACGAATAGACTTGGATCGACTAGCCGTCTAATCGCAGGAGTATTGGGACACCCAAGTTGCATTCGATGGATGGCGTAAATCAGGATGGGCGGCCAATGTACTCAATGGATTAGCGAAAGACACATCAGAATGGTGATGGGAGAGAAGGCCGTTGCCAAATCCAAACTTGTTTTATATGTAGTGTGACATGGTTTGTCCTTGAAATTTTTGTTCTCTCTCTTTCATGTGTCTAATAAGCCCTCAATAAAACTCAACATAATTAATAAAACAAAGTTATTAAAACGCGATAATTATGTAGGTAGTAACCATTCCACAAAATTTTATATTCATCAGTGAGTCTATTCTATACACAAGGCTCTCAGTGGCTATCGACGGTAGTTTAACATGTTTATATATTGAGGCGGTTAATTGTTACAATAAGTTAACCGTCTGAACTGTCAAAAAGTGCTATGTTTTAACAGCTCCTCTCTTAACTGTGCTAACTTTTAGAGCGAGATAGACAGTTTTGACAGTTTAGACTAGTGTTTCACAAACGGTGGTCCGTAGATAATAATATATTCTGGTGATTCGCGAATTTTTGACGTCCAAATGCCCACGCGCTCTCCGAAACAACGCTGAAGCCACGGATATCAACTATTATGACAAATGAGTAGCAACAGATTTCACTTACAAATTTTTAAACCATTTCTCCAAATTCCAGAATTTCTATTATATATCTATTGACTGACTTTTTTTCTTTTAAATTTAAATTTTAATTACTAATAAAATTTTTATATAATAATAATTTGTAACTAGATATATGATTAATATATCTGTTAATGTTTTTTATTATTTTTTTACATTATAAAATTTTAAAAATAAACAAAATATTTTTTTTTATTATGGATTTGAAAATTTCACCTATATCTTTTTAATCTATTACTATTTTATCCGCCCAAGCAACGCTGGAAAATTCTGATCGTACTAAGTATATAAATAATATTTTTTATTTCTGCGTTGGCGGTCTATAAAACGTTTCTCTTATTTGTAGTGGTCCGCAGGTGTAAAAAGGTTTGAGAAACACTAGAATAGAGGCTCGACTAGTGAGCCCGTAGACTCTTTTTAGGATAAGTTCAATTCGCGGATAGGCATCGCTTTTTTTTAAGGAAAATATCTATTGTAGTACAACATTCACGTCTTGTAATTTTAGTGAAATATATGTTATAAAAAAGTATAACTGTAGTATTTTAAGTTTAGTAAATTATGATGTAGTTAAAAAAATAAGTCCTGTAAATATGTAGTAATATTTAATTAAAATTAGTAGCAAGTAGCAGTACTTTATAACTAAAATTTAGAGAGATCATGTCACCAGTTAGTAATTAAGATAATTGATACTTTGATTTAAAATACAAAAGTCGACTGCCAAAATTAACACAATTTGTGTAGCGCTTCAGAACACTGTACAAGCTACTAGTTAGTTTCGTCGCAATCAGATAAGACGGACATAGCTTAGCTGGTAGAGCACATTGGGCACTGTATTTTGTATAGTAGTTACACATTTCTCTGATGTGTTTTCAAATGATGTATGTAATAATATATATAAATAAAATATGTTTTCGATAGACTTTTCAGTTATCTGCCACAGCCTACTTTTCTTCAGGCACTCTTCGCCACTGCTCAATATAATATTTAATAAACTACCTTGATGAAAAGTCACTACAACTGTTTTCGCACGGTTAACGACGACATTCCGCTAAGTGAAATACTTCGCGCGATGAATGAATCGGACAATCCTCCTGCTATTCCGAGTCGATCAATCATCTTCGCAGAGCGCCGGCATCAGGCAGCGGTTGATGGCGCGCCGCTGAAAAATCCACCCCCTCCGCTCCCATTAAAAGATGAAGGTGCCGCCACAATCTCCGGGCGACAACTCGAATGATTTATTGCTGTCGTCGGCGGGGAAGCCCCGTTTCGCGAAGTCTGACGACGTCTTAGTTTACTCCCCTATAGAGAAAATAAAACCTTCACATAGCCTTGTTATTATTACGTAGGGCCACTGTGCGTTCAAAGGTTGATGAGTATTTTCAATGTCATTAACATTAAATAAACGATCGCATCTTACATCATGTCAATTCGTATGTTTGAGTCGTATCGGTAATTTGTGCGAAAATACTTGTACGATGGAAAATTTGCCGAAATATTCAATCCGAATGGAATTTTCATCTATTTGCACTTTGCGGAAGCGGTATTTTGTACAAATTAAAAAAGTAGCATTTTTGTGTCTGAAAAAATGTTTGATTTAGAAATTTAGATTGAATTCGAGAATAGAATATTAACTCTAAATAAAAGTTTTATTATAAGTGCGTTAGATTTGTACTTACCTTTATCATTATAAATCCTTCCGGTAGTTACATACTTACATTCTAATAAGATATTTTGTAATCTTCGTGCAATTGCAAATGTATTCAGAATGACTAAGCGGTAAGTTAGTACCGTCCGTAAATATATGAATATATTATAAGAAGAACATTATTGTTTTTAAATAAAATAATTACGAGATAAAATTATCTACAACGTTTTTAAATTTTCTGTTGAATTATATTATGCTCAATATGCTGAAACTTGTACTTGATATGAAGTAAATAAAAAACAAACAAACAAATATAGAATACTGACATGTCATTTTGATTTCCATAGTAACGCACGTATATATTAATAATTTATTGATTAATAATTAATTGATTTTTCTGAAATGACTTTCCATACAAAACAGAATTAACTGAAAATGAATTCAATTCTGCTTAAAGATGGCTAAAAGTATTCAAAAAATGCATTGGCATCGTGTTCTGATATATTCTAAAAGTTTCAAATGTCTAGCTAGTCGGGAAGTTAGTTAAAAATCGATTGCAAGATTTGTACTGGACAAACAACCACCGGACAAACAAGAATACGAGCTAATAAAAACGTTGTAATTAAAAAAATTATGTCAAATAAAATGTGATAAATAAAACTTTATGTCGACTTTAATACTTTTTAGTCAGTTGGGAATCGGCGTGATAGTTTCTCGAAATTTTCCTTCGTACAAGCATTTTCGTGCGAATTACATTAACCAGTTTTTAATACATTAAACACGTACTTATTGTACAAGTCGAAATTGAACTGAAGTGGCAATGTTTAAATTTAATTTCTATTATTTCTGCAAAATTCAGTTTTCAAAAAAACCGCGTTTTTCGTGATTAGCAATAAGAGAAGCTGATGGCCACTTCCGTTTTTGCATTAAATATATTAAATGGTTCTCGTTAAAACGTATTTACTTATCGAAAGTTTGTTACATCGTGAGTTTCGACTCTTATGTGGACGCGAACGCGAAAGGTATCTACTATGTATTTAACAAGTACATTTTTTTTTAACTATATTATATTATAACCTGTCTACTGTGTTAAAGTTATTTTTCAGTTAGTTTAATCCTAATTGCTGAGCTCTAATTTTATTTTGTACAATGATATTACATAATATCATAATACATTTTTTTTACAGACGTTGTTTATTTTTGTATTACTAGTTGAACGTAAAATCGGTGTCCGACTTAATTTTAAAATATGGTGGTCCTGATATTACGAAACCTCGTCCCGGGCCCTGGAATGACTGTCTATTGTTCCTGGGGAAACATTATTCTTTCGGAATGAAAAGACTGCGACGTCGCGACAATGAATGTCGCGCGGTGATGTTTTTTCCGTGTTCCCACTCTTTATTCTTCTAATTTTATAGAATTCTATGGGTTAGTATCATGCTGACTGCCCTCATGTTTTCGGATTATATTTCCTTTAATTTATTTAATCCTATATTTAATTTAACAAGAGTTAACGCGACGTAAACAAATTTAACGTGAGATGATCTTAACTATTTAAACTATTTACTTGATAAACTTTTTCTTTTATTTAACGAATAAGCCAGAAGATTTCAGAATCTATATAATTAATATACATAATTTGAAAAACATCTCATGGATATACACACTAGATAAAATCATTTTGTAGAATACGACACCCGACGGGACTTGAACCTATATCTGCTGAATTCGCGCAAGTATGCTTTTCCATTTAAGCTACGAGAACCTTATTGAATCAAGACAATTTTAACTAATAGTTGTTACATGAAATGCTTGTGATATGTAGCAACTACTAGTTAAAATCGTCGAAATCAACTAAGATTCCCGTAGCTTAATTGTAAAATCATACTGGCGCGAATACAGCAGATACAGGTTCAAGTTCTGTCGGGTGTCGTATTTTTTTCTACAACATGAATTTTCTAGTGTGTATATATATGAGATGTTTTCAAATTATGTATATTTACTAGACGATGTAATTTAATTTAATTTAAATATAGCTAAGTAGTACAAAGATGTCACTAACAAAATCTTGAACAGACGCCATCTATTAATCAAAAAGTAATTTGAATCACAGCGTTGGAGCGGAGCTCGGAGCAGGAGCACTGGAGCAATGAGATTTACCCGGAGCACTGAAAATTTGTAGTGCCCCACTGCTCCGGATGTTTTTTTTATTATTAAATTTTCGTTCTAAAATTCAATGAAAACAGTATATTTTGACACTGCCACACTGGAGTTATTTGAAATATGGCAACACTGCCGAGTGATAAATAATCTCATTTTTTGACAGAAGAGGCAAATAATGAGAGACGTTTTTCTGTCGGCAATTTTGTTTAATAGAATTAATAATGAAAATGACGATTATTTTTAAACTACTAATTTTTTTAACATTTGTATACATATAATACTTATAAAAACTTTTTACCCGGAGCGGAACCGGAGCAAGTATTAGGTCCCGGAGCGGAGCAACTCAAAAAAGGGTCCGCTCCAACGCTCTGATTCAAATCGATCTAATGCTAGTATTTATTATATTTGAATTGATTTTAGCGACTCTGGTTTCGCGTTTCGGTATCTTCAGACAATACAATATTGACAAATGATACCTATTGTAGCTATCATGGCTTATTTACTAAATTAGAAATTATATTTACTTATTGCACGTAGAATAGGTATAACATATTTCAAATATATGATAGTTTGGAGAGATTACACCAGAAAAGAATAATACATACCTACATATTATATTTAATTTGGTAAATATTTTCTGTGCTGCTATATAATATAATTAATTTGATACGATTTGAATCGCAGAGCAATTAGTTAATCTCGTCGTGACGGCACGGATGTTTCATTTTGTCAAAGCATTTCATCAGAGTCAGGGTTCGAGTCTCGCTCCATACCAATATTTCTCTGATGGGTAGGTATGTTTCTGAGGTGTTCCAAATTATTTTCATTCAAAGTAGTTTCTCTTTCGCTGCACAATATACCCTCCGCGTGTCCCACATCTGAATTTATTTCTTACATCGTCCTCCCGTTTTGTTTGCCGGACATCCTCGTGGTTTTAACGTTCGCCGTGGTATCTTTCCTAGCAGGCATTTGGTCCGTCTATTATCTCCTGGCATCCAGGCGATATGGTCTACCCATTTCACGTTGACACGTACTTACGTATTACAGCAATTCAATAAATCATAATATTACCATGAAATGTTTACTTTCTTAGTCAGTAACCTCCTAACAGTCAGTCTCGCCTGTTATTATGCAATATAACTTTAGCTGTGTAATTTTGATAATTAATATCAATTACGTGTGTATTACATACATCGTAATATCTAAATCATTTAGTTTTATCTGATATTCATGAATCTAATATAATATTCAAGAAAAATTCTAGATAATTTAAACTTGCTTTGATTCGCTTTTTTATGTGTTCTTCTATCGTGCCATTTTAGAAAATTATAAGACTTGCTCTGAACCGTAAGCCGGGTCTTTATAATTATTCTTATTTGTCTTTTCTGATGTTCGAGTAAACAGTCCGTTATGTTTATTTATGTAAATTTAAAGGCAACATCTCGAATATCTTCCCCAAAAAACAATATCAATATAGCGCTCATCGGGGATTGTTATTTCTCATTCGCAATTTGTATTCCCTTTGCGGCTTGTACCGTTACAAAGAGACGTCATCAGTGAAATGTTAATTAGGTGGAATTATTGCGAAATAAGGCCACTGTCAACTTTTCAGATGTTAAACTTTTTTTACTTATTTTTTTAAAAATAATTCTTGTTAAATATTTCTTAAAAAAAAAAAGTACCATCCTACATATTTTATTATATAATATGTTTATAAATATTTTCCTTTTGACAGTTTGACAGCTAGAAGCTCGTAGGTCATTTCTGCTCAAGCATTTTTTCCTGCTCTCACGTGGTATAGTTTCCAATCCTGATATTCTGGAAAATTTTAATTTGTATGCACTCGTCAATTATTAGTCAAAGCTGTTTCCTCGTGTCAGGCTCACCAAACACCAATAGCGAGAACTGTGCGTCTGGTCAATGCACTCCCTAGAGATGTTGACATTTTTAGCGATGCAATAAGTACGTATTTTATTTTTAAAATTTTATTTTTTGGTTTGTTTGTTTCTCTACTAAATTGATTTACCTGTACTTTTTATTCTAAATGTCATGTGAACGTCTTGAATTAATAATTTGTTATGTGTTCAATGTGTATTTTTTTTAATAAATACATATACTTGATCAGCATTCTCTCGGGGGACGTTATTGGATGAAAATGTAATTGATTTACTATTAATTAACTATAACTATATTATAGTCAGACTATTTGTCTTATATTGTATCTCGGAAACGTTGACCATGAACACAGGATGAATGCATAGAATATAATTTGAATATGTACCTACTACCAATCATGTCGATATCGCCTGAAACTTCAACGGTTAGTTGTTAATATATTTGGTGTCGGGCTGTTCAAAATCCAATGTCCGATATGGCATTGTCTATTTCAACTACCACAGTACATTTTAATTAAGCACCTACCCTTTTTCTCTAAGGTATGTTCGCTGTCAAATAACCTTAACGTTTTCAACACACGTCTCGTAGAACATCGTTTTCGTTCATATAAGTATATAATAATACACTTACTACATTATTTCTTAAAATCAAATCCAATATACTTATCGATTATCGTCTGTTAATGACGCTTGTGCCGCGCTACAGTTTCGGTCACATCACCCACATAGAGATGGATAATGAGTGTAAATGAGTTTTGAAGAGCTCATAATATGTATGGTTTAAGAAGAGTGCTGCTGAATCCTGTAATTCCAGATAAGAATATACGGTACGCAAGCGTTGCGGGACGCTACTAAATATTTTGTTTTACAGATTCTCTTTGATTGTCATCATTTTTTAAACATTGATATTTAACCCGTTGTAGAGTTTATTTATCCTCAAAAAAAACGTCAATTTCATCAATTTTTCGCCTCTATCTGTTAAAAATGGCATCTTCTTTTTTAAGCTTAGCAAATAACAGATCGATCTTTGCTCTACCTTTAAGAACTCTGGTCGATCTAACAATATTGTTTACCAATCCAATGCCGTGTTCTCTCGTGTCGATTTTTGTCTTTCAACCGAAAATTCCCCACGTATCGATTTTTAAAATTCGTGATCAAAATAGCGTTCAGTAAAGTAAACAATGTGAGTTATTATCATTTACTACATCTTAATATAGGCAACCATTTGACTCGAATGATTGATTATTCATAAAAGTAGAAAAGACCTCAATTTCGTTCAATTCAACTTGGAAGCTAATCAACTCTGTTGAACTATGGTTCCAATTCAATTCAATTCAATTCAATTTTAATTTATTTTACATATTGTGGACATTACAAATTATAAGTTTAAGACGTTCACAACATGACATTTAGAAACAAATAAATATTATTAAAAAAATATTATGTAATATTGTAATTATGCAATATTAAGTTATTCTATAGTATAAATGTGTAAATACAAAAAATATGAAGTACCTATATAGGTACAAGGAAGTACACCGGATGAGTTAAGCAGACCCTATTTTAAGAATTTATAAAATAACGTCCACCTATACTCATTCTCACGTAGATGGAATATATCAACATCCGAAGCAATTTGGTTGAACAGAGTTATTGCTCTACCAATTGGCATCACCAATGGCAGGTTAGTTCTGCTCCTCGGGAGAACAAACAACTGATGCTCCCGATTTCTAAGATAGTTATCAGGGACACACAAGTCAATATTACCAAGAATGGCAGAGTTCTCATTCACACCACGTATTAGTCGAAAAAAATACGTGGCCAAATATTGATATCTTCTAGCACTTAAACTACAGTATGTTAGCATACCTAAGAGAAAGTCAGTTGGATAAAGCCACGGATAGTATCCATATAACCTCAAATAAAGGAGTCTCAAAAATTTATTTTGAACTCGCTCCACCATAAGGTCATATTTCAACTGATGCGGGGCCCAAACAATCGACCCACTCTCAAGCCGGCTTCTCACTAAGGAATTATAAAGAATTTTTAATACAATAACATCCGAAAAGACCCGGGAAGTACGCAAGACGAAGCCCAACATTTGTAGCGCCTTTTTACAAATGATAGCTATATGACCACTAAATGACAGCTTACTGTCAAACGTAATGCCAAGATCCCTTACAGATGGTATTCGCGAAAGAACTCTGCCATTCATCGAATATTGGAAAAATAATACTCGCGAGGCTCTGGTAAATGATAAAATATTGCATTTTTCAATATTGAAGTCCAGTTTGTTACGCCTGCCCCAATCTAATATATTGTCTATATCAAGTTGGAGTTGACGACAATCGTCCAAGGTGACAACTTCCATAAAGAGTTTCAGGTCATCAGCGAACAACAAAAACATAGCATTTTTAATGACCATTGCTATGTCATTTATAAAAATCGTAAACAGCAATGGCCCCAAGTTTGAGCCCTGAGGGACACCAGAAAATGTATTGAACATCTGTGACTGATAGACGCCATACGATACGTATTGTTGACGATTCCTAAAATAGCTCCCGAATAACTTCAGAAAACGATCGGACAATCCAATTAGTTGGAGTTTTTCCAACAGGATGTCGTGATCGACTCTGTCAAACGCTTTTGAGAAGTCATTGTAGGAACAGTCAACCTGATGGCCTCTATCTAGTGCTGACGACACATAATCTACAAATACCATCAGGTTAGTTTCCGTTGATCGGCCAACTCTAAATCCATGCTGCTCATTCATTATAAATGACTCAATTTTTGGATAAATCATGTTATGCATGATCATCTCAAGAACTTTTGCGGGTGCCGAGAGAACAGCCACTGGCCTGTAGTTCTCCACTGATGACTCAGCACCACTCTTATGGATTGGAGTAACCTTTGACATCTTCCACAATTCGGGAAAGATACCCGTCTCCATCACAAGATTAAATATATATGAAAGCGGGCCTTTGACAAAGTCAATACACCCCTTTAAAAAAAATGTTGGGAGATTATCCGGCCCTAAAGATCGTGTGTTCTTTAGCTTTTTAATGAACCTAAACACAATAGCAACATCAATCGGAAGGATATCAATAGATTGGGCACCGCGTGATGGTTTTCTTGACGTTGAGGCAACATCCAGATTCGGACTACTACTTGCGTAGACAGACCTAAAGTGACCGGCAAATGCCTCTGCCACTCCAGATCCGGTCACCTCTTCGCCTTTCCAACTCATTGAATTGGCAAACCCACCATCCCTTCTTAAAGATTTAACATAGTCCCAAAACGATTTAGAATTTTCGCGGATGCAATTTTCTACCGTTTCTATATGCGCTCGATAGGCCAGTCGAACAGCTTGCCGCACTCTTGAGCGATAAAGACTAAACATTTCATAGTCTTGCTGAATATGCTTAGTCTTCCAAGTTCTATGGTAATAATGTTTGACCCTAATGTCCCCGACAATTTCCCGAGAAAACCACCTCGGGTATCGCCTTCCACCACGACATGGCGACTTCCTTGTAAAACACTGGTCAAAAATATTATAAATAATGTTGTAAAAGTGCTGTACCGCGTCATTTACGTCACAAATTTCATACAACTCACTCCAATCTACCTCACCCATTAATGAGTAAAGTAAATCGAAGTTTCCCCCTTCAAACTTCCACCCCCTCTGCAGATTTATTCTGTGTGAGGGAATGTTAGTCCTCTGAATGAGAGTTGGACGAAAATCGTGTAAAAAAGATAAAGTAGGGTGATACGCATCTTCTCGTACGATCGGTGATATACATCGCGAAATCGATATTTTAACGTTGCTAAAAATCCTGTCTAGAAACCCATTAGCAGAGTTAGGAACATCATTGTACTGGGAGAATCCAAAAACAGCACACAGAAATTCGAGTTCGCTCTTGACCCTTTCACTGCTGCGCGCTGAATTCAGGTTAAAATCTCCCATTACAATAATCCTTCTATCCCTAATTAAGATGTCGCTAGACAACATTTTCCCAACAAATAGTTTAAACATCTCCAATTCACTCACCCACTTATCAATATTGACGTTCAACTGTCATTTAATATTCATAATAAATTAATTTGTTATTGGGAAGGTATTATTGGACGGATAATTTATGTACCTATTGTTATATTATTTCTGTCGCTTTGGATTTTGTTTGATAAATATTGTTTTATAAAAAAAATGTATTCAGTTGAAAATCTCCCTCGGAGGCGGACGAAACCGGTCATAATTTATTGATTAAAAGTGAAATAAGTACTACAAAAAAATGCGTTTTATTAAATTACAACAACAAATACAATGCAGTTTCACCATGCATTGACAGTTAACAAAATAAAAGAAATTTAATATACAAATGAACGACAAAAATTGCCAAGTGAGAACGCGGCATTGTGAAAACATTTCCTTTATTCTTCAGCTATAATATTCATCTTCCGCCTCGATTTTTTCCGGGAGCTTTACCCCATTTAATGACTACAAGTACTATTTAACCAAATATGTTTTGCATTACCTTCATTCTGGAATAACGTTGACAGGTTGACACAGCTATTTTCAATAATGTAAGAATTTCATTAGTATATATCTGTTTGACGAGTGTCGGCTCTCAATTCGGATGTCATTATTTTGTTAACGGTTGAAGATTGACTGTGGTTTAACCAAACATGTCTCTAATAATCTTTGTCGTAGATTTAACTTCATTCCTAGTTTAATTCAACAGTAATTATTAATATCGAGATAGAAATGTGAGATTTAATTACAAAATACATTACTCTCACTGTTTATGTGACATACCTACCTATGAAACTTTCTGTTTAGTATACAGTAGCCAGTTTTATAAATTCAGTAGCTTCACAAGCACGCCGCTACATCAATAATTCTAAATGGCGTTGATTGAAACGGGCTACGCGGATATCCGATGACCACAGTTTTATTGAAACTAGCATTTTGCAAACAGAATGGCTTAAATAATAAACGTAAATTTCGTTGTTAGCTCAATTCACATTCTAAACGATGCTTTTTGCTACTCTTTTCGTGTATGCTTATAATCTCATGTTATATATTTATATGTAGGTACCTACCTATTTTTTCTCTACAATTCGATGCGGATTTTATCCATTTCACGAAGAGGTTTCTTAACCCATAGCTTACGGACCGCACAAAATTGTGTTTTTGCTAATTACTTTTCAAATGCAAATTAACACGTTAATTACAAAATTAATTAAAAGGGCCCGTAAGCATTGTGTTAAGAAATTATTTACGAGAAATAGATATTACCACTTTCTCAATCTATAAGTGAAGTGATCTAGGTTCAAACGCACATTGAAAAACATACAATAATAAAAAAATACTATTTGATTAAAATTCGATACCTAATTTTTAATTGAAATAAAACACAATTTATCATACTTATTCCACACTTTTTAACAATGATCATCACGGATTTCGCTAGAAACATACGACGTAATAATGTATTCTGACGCTAGGCACTTAATTTAATTCAATTATTTTAAAAAAGATTATTGTCATAAAATTTAGTATTTAATTCGTGTCCATGTTTTCAATAAATATTTTTTATCGTAAAAATAACTGTAAAAATTAGTTTTCATGTCAGTTGTGAATATCATTTTAGAGTAGACGAAACTTGTCCTGGTTTTTCTTATTTTTATCATGCCATCCCCTAGCGAAGGTCGCATCAGGGCGATCATCTGCTACCCAGAACAGTTCCGTGGAGTTGCACACATACCAATCACGGAGGTAATTAACCCACGAAATGCAGTGTCGTCCTCTGCTACGCTTACCGTTGAACCTTTCCTTGGATGACAAGCTGGGGAAGCTGGACGTTTTGTTCTGTCATAATGTGGCCGATGTACAGTAGTTTTCTGGCTTTGTTACTACACACAACTTATCGGTTCTTTCCCATTCGATTGAGAACGTCAACATTTGTCACCACTCACCGGGTCAGTCCAAGGAATTCTGAGGATGCATCTATACAGCTCCTCAACTATCCGTGACATATCTTGGTTTTATTATAATTTATGTAAAGTAATTATTATATTATATTTATCATATTTTATTTTAATTAATATAATAGCATTCCACCAAGAACTGTTGACACCACTCTAGAGATTAGATACCTACTATTTCATAACGTGTTTTATACAATGATAATATGTATTACAAAAACTCCATATTTATATTTAGAAATAATATTTATGAGTGTAATTCATATTAATACTACGTCAAAATAACTTGAACTCTTAATACAAAGCGTGATAGATGTTTTACTTTCATTTTTCTTTCGCGCTATATACTTCCCCTTGATAGACACCCATCAATACATGTTCAATCTTCTAGAAAGAATTCATCCCCAACTCATATACGCTCATATAACACGTGACATACAAAGCATCGCGTCTCCAACGCTCCTTAAAATTCTCGCAGAATTATCCGATATATACGGGAATCCCCCGTTGGCCTAAAAATAACTCCCGTATCAGGTTTCCGAATATTTCAAGAGATTTACCGAAAGAATGCTGGACTGATCTCTCTCGTACGTCTTCTGTCGGACGTTGGATAATATTATACAGCCACTTCGTCTCCTGATGCTCCTATTCAGCTGTTGGTGGGTATATATTGTATTGATTGATTACTACTTACGTATATAGTTATATGTACCTACATCTTCATGAATACTTACTTATTCAAGCTGGCATTATAGACTATTCATGTCTATGGCTCACTGCGTCCCTCTTGAAGTTATCCACCCATCTCCTAGTGGCCGAGTGCCTACAGTGATTCCTTCATGCCTATATGGATACAACACTTTTTCATTCACTCGGGAGAGTGCCGGCAACAGCATATTTTTTTAAACTTTTAAAATCTCGATTGATGTCAGCGTGTTCATCAGTTTGGCTAATGGAAGAGGAAGTCTTATAATTTACAGGTATGAGCCACATTCCAGACTCACATATAGGTAAAAAAAAAGGATCAAATCCCCACCTATGATATATTTGCAGAGGAGCTGTGTTACTGGATTATCTACCATAGTGTCTTTTACCAAGTGAGAGTTTCTTACCTCAGATGCATGCCATTAGCGACATTGGACTTGTTTAGGAACATCGTTTCTTTAAATCACCTCCTTACTCTGCCACCTAGAAAGACTTTTTAGATTTTAGTTGGCATATGGGCGGGGAGATCTTTTCAATGGTAAGCGAGAATGGTCACAATTATTATTTTAACAATGTAATTCCTCTTCGCAATTTATTATACTACTTTGTTCTTATGCATTATTATATTTCCATATTAATATTAGGTTTTTATGTATGGCTTAAGTTAAGTAATCATCGCAACTGAATAATGTATTTGTAATCGTAGTATATAATATACCGGTTCGTTTTACTATATATATGTTTTCATATCTATGTGTTTAATATTGATGAGAAATTTAGCCGCTTTTCTTGAAACAGTATAAGAAAAGTCATCCTATTTAATCTGATGTATAATAATGTCTCAGCAGGCTGGCGTGCCAGCGATTTTTGTTTGTTATGCATATTTTCCATCTCAAAATCACAAAGGACGTGTATCGATTTTTGCATTTACTTTGCATAATCTGTCAGTATATATAAAGTTTTTAATATAAACCTTTGTGCACCTGATAGTTGAACCATGCGTTGAATAATGTAATACGTATTATTAAATTCATGAATATCATTTTTGCGTTACTTGATGACCTATCATTGACCAAACCAATACAAAAAATACAATGTTATGATGCATTATAGAGGCAAGCATCGATGTACCAGATTACAAAACGCTAGTAGGTAATGTAATTCATCCCATGACAAGGAATTGGCCATGTGCTTCGTACAACAACTTACGAGTTCCAAAAATCACAATCGTGAAACATAGCTTGTGTTTCGATGCACCGACCACCAAAACAAGTGCAAGTCGAAATGTCCCGAGTCGAAGACGCGATGGGGGCGCCGATTGCAAAGGACGCCGGTTTTCCTCCCCGTCCGGCGCGCAGGCGGGCATCTGCGCGGGGAAGGCTCGGCCGGCAGCCCTCCACGGCGCGCCGCGTCAGTTCTCGTGACACCCTCGCTACGCAAGGTGCGCCGCTTCGACCACCGCCCGCGAACGGCGTCCCGCGTAAACCGGTTTTGCACACCTGGGGAATATATCCGCGTATAAAAAAAAACCAATGAAAATTTATTCGCAATATCCGGCTTAATTCGGCAATGTATTGTTAAATAAAGTGAGTTTCACTCCAGTGAAGTTTTTTTTTAATTGTGTCATAATAGTTATCATCACTTCCTTATGTAATTGTACTAAAATATATATACATTGTTGTAATACAGTGAAGAAGGAGAGATGTTTGAAAAATATAAGAAAAGCATTAGTGTCTTAATGATTTAATTTATAACAATAAAATACCTCATATTATGTATATTTAAGTAAAATAATTGTCTGTCTCTTTTTATTTTATTTTGGAGCATTATTATATATTTTGTATAATGTAATTTTGTATTTTATTGTAACTGAAATATTTAGTATGGTCCATTAGGCATGGCTACACTAATGCTGTTAACAGGATTCTAATGGCAATGTGTACAAGTTTCATTAATTACACAATTCCACATATAACCATAAATTTATTCAGTATGCTTTATCTTGAGTTGATTCAGTTCAAGCTAATAACAGTATTATCAGTTAGTTCAGATACCATTTAGTTTATCGATTATTTTTTATGAACTATTTTTTAAAAGATATTTTCCATCAAAACCGGTTATTAACGTAAATTTCACAGTGTTAATATTTCAATGTAGAAGTACTATAATAATATATTAATTAAACTGACCTTTACGTTATAATGGTTAATATTTGAGTCATTTATATCAGCGGCTGTTTTGGCTCATCTTCTGAACGATCCTATGACTGACTATCTTTGGTTAGGTTATCTTAAGATCGTTTTGAAGATGAGTTTACAGTCCGAAACAGCTGTCAACATACACATTTGAAATTTTTAAACCATCTAGTATATTATTTTCTTAAAAATAAATATATTTAATGACCGTTTGTTTTGTTTAAACTGTATAAATCATATATTTACATTTTGAACTTGCTTATAGGTATTAGGTATCCACTCATATTTTTAGATTACGTATTATTAAATAGGTATTTGTTAATGCAATCTATAATCTCAATTATTGTTTTAATCTCAATAATGGTAGGCGATCAGTGGCGAAGGGTGGGGGGTAGGTTGTTAAGATCCGTCATAAATAGTGCACATTAACCTTTTTCAGTCAAATGTATATGTTTTTATTGAAATAAGACTACAATTTAAAGATGGTATTGGTTAGGTTTTAAAAATCAATTAAACCCTGTCTTAACCAAAACATAATAGTATTGGTATATTTTAAGCGATATTACAAAATTGTGCACATTTTTTTCATTCTTACTTATCTGTTTTCGTTAGATTAAGAATACGTATTACACAAATTGTTGGTACATTTTTTTAATTCATCAAGCTACGCCTAAACCAAACTATAATATATAAAATTTATTATTCTATCTATAAAATATTCAAATTTATGTATGATTTAATTGCATAATTTTAGATATTTTATAGATGTACTAGTATTTTTTGACTATTATCTATTATGGCTTGGTTTTCGCAGGGTTTAATTGAATTTAAAAAAATAACCAACACCATCTGTTAAATGTAGTGTTATTTCAATGAAACCAAGTATGTACGACTAACAAAGTTTAGTGTGCACTATTTATGGCGGATATTAATAGCCTACCTCCACTCTTCGCCACTGATAGGCGTTAATATTGTCGATGGTCGATTCTTTCTGGAAAGACTTTGTAGTAATTAAAATAAAACTCACTATATAATACAATATTCCACATAATTTAACAATGATCAGGGCCGGTTTCTTCCGCCTGAATATGATATTTACAGCTGATACGATGATTAATTCTTATAGCTATTTTTTACTAACAATTTAAAGATTCGCACGAAACCGTTCCAATATTCAATTATGTGGAATAATTATTAGTACCTACTGGCTACTATGTACTGTGTTTTATTATAATTGGCGGGAACACATTACATAACTAATATTGTTTAAATCATATATTTATAAATACCGTGACGGCGGGTGTTTTGTTTAAAAATCGTTCATTGTACCAACGCATATTATAAAACTTCAATCTTTAATCTCCTACTGAAAGCAACTGTGTTCATCGTATTCTCTAAGCATGGAGAATTTATTTGGTTTTGAAAAAGAAAACAATTAATAGATAATGTAGATAATAATAAATAATATTATGTATCCATTTGTTAAAAAAAATCCAAAATGGAGAGGATAAAATCAACCAAAAGTTTGTGACTGAAATCGATTACTATCACTATGTGATGATGCACGATGCATGAAGAGAAACCAATGTAATGCCTCATATTTATATTTCAATAGAAATTAAAATCTTGATCGACCAATAAATAAAATAAAAAGGATAAACAAAAAAATGTATAAAAATGTAGTGATGTGTTCTCATTTGCAATTAGGTATAGGTTACATACAATAATAAATTAAACAAATTACGTTCAAAAAACCTGCTTCAATTCAAGAGGTAGGTAAAGGAGAAAATAAGTACCGTCATATTTACTATTGTTTGCTTAGTTTATTTATCAATCAATAAAATTGTTTTTATTTTTACATATAGTTAACATTACAAATTATCGATTTAAGACGTTCACAACAATATGACATTTAAAAACAAAGAAAGATTATTAAAACAGTATACTATGTATATAAAAAACAAATAGATCAGTAAATACAAAATTATATACAAGGAAGTATACCGAATGCGTAAAAGAATTTATAAAACAATGCCCACCTATACTCATCCTTATGTATGGTGGAATATGCCAATATCCGAAGTGATTTGGTTGAACAGTTAGTATACAAACACTTTATTGTTAGTGTTATATATATTATATATAACACAGATAATGTCTGGATATTTAGGAAGGGGGAAACCCCGATCGCTTAAACCGATACCTCTACAATAGTACAAAACCCTCATCAATTATATTTTTTTCTTGTTCATTGAAAATAAATATTAATTAATTTATCGAAAAACTTTCAATGGAAACCATAATAAATTATCGGCCTCTCGTCTATTGATACTGCGTGACCTAATTATCGGGAGGCTTTTGTTAAAAACATTTATACGAGAAAATTTAATTAATCAACCCGCGGTCAAATATGTTTCATACAGACCGGAATATGGCAAATATGATTAGATACATTCATAACCGAAAGCGCTTTTTCAACACAATAATTTAATGAGAAAAGTCACTAATTGAATTTTCGTAACCATTATAATATTATATATTTTATATTATGATATTATACCAGCCAGAGTGTATCGATTCGTATTTTGCATTTATTGAAATACGCCTCGTTTATTCACCTGACGAGTACACCTGTCATTTTATGACGATTCGATCGTATAATTAACTTAGAATTTTGAATGTTTGCGTATTTCTCTGCAATAATTATTATTGGGATAATCTTTTCCAATTTATGAAATATTGTCGAATATAATCTTTTATTATACCATGTGAATTTGCATAATCAAATTTCCGACGAGTCTTGACGACATCTCTCTAATTTGTGTTTCTTATTTCATTAAACTTGTTAAGCTACTTTCTTATATTTTGTTGCATTCGCTACGAGTAAAGTACTTTACCATCGTAGACTAATTAGTTTCTTACGGTTATCTTCTAATAGACATGGGATAATATCAATACCCCCACCGATCTCCATCACTACATACCATGTAACCAAACAACTCTTGTGACTTAGCATCTGATACTTGACTGTTAAGTATTTACTCTACTCAGTAAGTTCACACCATGAATTCATGATTACAGATTGATGAAACATCGCCATTTTATTTGAAGTTTTATTAAACCCTCTGCCCATGGTATAACAGGCTAGCGTTTTAATGTCGACTCCTGTTCTGCGTAGAATATTATTTTCACTCTCACTTTATATATCTGAGTTTTAATAATTCAATTCTTATGGTGGGCTCGAAATATATTAGCTTCCGGTTGTGATTGCGTCGTGTGCGTGTACATATTATAATATGTAAGACATTAAATGACGTTATCGTCTTTAAAATGTTAGTGAGGTCCAATAATTATATCATGAATCTTTTTATTTATTAAAAATTGCGACCATTTTTTCTGTAGTATCAGATCACGTTCACCGTGCATACCTACTGAATCACTTACTGCGGCAGCGAAAAATCTTCTACTTATATTTATTTCCTGAGTTCTCTTTGCGAAAGAGTACAGTGAGAGCTTTCTGCATTTGATATTTGCTTTATTTATATGACCATAAAATCACAAATACGTACGTACGTACGTAAGTAAGAATTCAAAGCTCACTGACAATATTAATATAAAATTTACAAAGGATGCGTTCAATTCTACCACCGTAAAGAATATTATTTTTTCAATTATTACCAATTCATTCATACTGAAACTTTTTGAAATATTTGTAATTTGTGTTGTAATTGTAAGTTTTGTAATATCGTAAGTTCCCATTATTCCTCTAATATAGTAAATAGCTGTCTCTTTGACCTACAGTGTGCTAGCTTTCAAGCATGGCTGTGCGTACTTATATTCATACATCATGCCTCCCTTCGCTATTATGCATATCCTTTGTCCACTCATGGATTACAATTATAAACTACTGAGGCGCTGAGGATTAATAATTCACCTGCACAGGTAACTAATTTGAGCAAATCGATTTAATAGCTAATTATGCAATTGTAGATTCTACATAACTAACGGTTTTGAACATAAAATACTATACGACGAAAAAATATTGGTAGCATTTTATATTTATTAATGTTTGGAGGACTACACGTCAGAAACAAAAAAAAAACGTTGCTATGAAAATAATAAGATTTTGTATACAATGAGTTCCGTTTGAGCTGTTTTTTGCGACCCGGTTTTCGTCTTTCGGCATCTTCAGACACCATGCGCCATGGCCCCCACATCCTGGAGCAGGCCGCCCAACCCATCACTAAAGCTAATGGCAGTGTAATGTTCTACAACAAGAACTCCAGGGTTCCGTGTAAAATAAAGGGTATTCCGTGTATTTTCGAAATTTTTGGCATTTTTAAATAAATCCAGTTAAATTGTCGGCACTCGGTTTCATATTATGAGATAGCTAAGTAGCATGCGACCCTTCGATATCTGATAGTCATTTTTATTAGTCAGGGAACACATTAAAAATAATTATAAAATAAAATTCTGGCCGTGAAATAGCGCCGCTGGCGATTTTTTTTAACTATAAGAGCAAATTTGGTGTGTGTTTATCTCACTTAAGTGGTCGAGTCATCACGCCGCGCCCTCCAAAGTCCGGGACCCCAGACTAGAGCCATGTTCGCCTCCCCTTGTGGGGGTCATGCTATGCGCACTCACCAATTAGTAAACCAGTAGCCAGTGTGCGAATGCCACACTACAAAATTTAAATCAATCAGAACTAAATTCCCTCAAGTATTTTTTTAAAACATTGTTTTTGTTTTTAATAACTAGGTATATGTGTATTAATAATAATTGTTGGTATTATTGATAGCTTTTAGATTATATTTTGTGTCACTTAAGAATGTCGTATTGAAACGGACAGAACTGGTCGTGTTCGTTGTTAAATTATGTGGAATAAGTTTTATATAACTGAGTATTATATTTTATTTTGACATCATTATCTACATATGTATGCGGTGGTGGGAAAACTGCTCCTAACTTATTATGTCACCTGTACTCTTTTATTCCCCAGCTCCTCGATTATCTAAATGTTCTTCTACCGATATAAATTCACCTTATTGGTTCGTTCATTATAAAATATGCAAACGGAATCAACCGCCTGCCTATCGAGTTATTTTTACCGATTCCTCAATGAACTCCGGTTAACCTTTAAGGAGATTTATTTTTACCGAATGACTTTATAAACGATACGGTTGTAGGTACTCACTAACCCTCCTCGCGCATTCTGCGATTTCAATGCTTTTGGCATTATGAAATCTGTTTGTAAGCTGACATTCACACGAAACGTACTAATAATAAATATACATAGGTTCATATGCGTCGGAAAACTTAAAAAATATTCTCGTATGCCAGTTTTACAAATACATTTCTTCGTACAAAACCAGAATCATATATTACCCAAGCCCTGAACAAAAACGAACCATAAGTACGAGTGAGAAAGCGTTCGAAACGCTTATATCCCCGCAATATGCGTTAGAGTAAGATAGAATTTCTACTGCTGAATTAAATATTTTTTGTACATTTTGTCGGTTTATATTGGTTTGAATGACTCCGTTCATTCAAAAACTGTGAGCACGTATTTTTTTGTGTTAATTTTAAAGTTAGTGGTAATTATTTTTAGTTTATTTTGTAGAAAATATGGTTAACTATACTGTGTTAAAATTTGGTAGCCGTACCGAGAAGCAACATGATGGTATAACGTTTAATAGTTAAGTTAATAATCGTAAAATTGAGGTTCTACTGTGCGTTATACGCAAGAAACACGGCTTCATTTTGTCGAACAATACACGGGCTCTTTATAGTATTACTCTGAGGTATTACCCCAAATCGATCCGTGTTAGGTGGTATTAGCCCACCCCCAGATTTAAAGTAAATAAAAATAATCTAATTAAAATGACCGTATTGTATGAAGATTTAAGATTAATTAAAATTGAAATTAATAAATAGTGGTGTTTTTTTTTGATTAAACAGCATCTTGGATTTTGTCTACGGAATCCAACTGATTTCTGTAGATACTTCGTTTTTATAATCACTGTGGCAGAGAAACCTTGTTCATAAACATCTATGGTCAGAAAATCCAGCAGCATTTTTGTCGCTTTCACAATACGCCTTCACAGTTTTTCACTAATTCTCTGGTCAAAAACTGATATAGTAGTTCACCTTCTTATTACGCACATCGGTAACTTGCGTTTCACTATATATAGATTTTTATTTAATATATTGTTTGTACCTTCATTACCTCTAAAATGTTTATACTTACGCCATTTGGGGTAATGTACCCAGTTCTCCGACCCCTGGTCTACAAAGACATAACAAAGTCTAACTAAGAGAGCTTACTAGAACTTAAATTAATAATATTGAATAGTTTAAAATAGTTCAGGTTGGTGGAATTGCACGAGGTATGTTAGTTATTGCGATATTAGTTTTACCTTTTTGAGTTTTCTTCCAGATCTGTAAAATTAGTCTATTTCTCACACCAATGGGAAAAAAGAACTGCTCGAAGTACATAATTATTTATGCCTCTCCTACCGCTTACGCGAAATGTTCATATCATGTTCACGAAAATAGATCTTAGTTTGAATGGTTTAAATCTACAGTAGTTCTTTTTGATATCTTACGAAAAATTTATCAAACAAAAATTAATTTTTTCCTTACATTCCGGGACTTTCTACGTTTTAACTTCGGTTTGTGGCACCTACTTGGTGCATAATTATTTTTAAAAAAAATGTTAAATGAAAAATGTACTTAATATTCTGTAGACTGGTACTATTATCTACTAATAATTTAAATTTTTTTATGGAATATCAAACAAAATCAGTTAATTTATTTCATTCACAAACATTTTATGAGTAGGGAATAATAATAATTCATAACTGCTGAAGTGCCCTGCGAAAGCCCTAAATGGCAATTTGAAAGTTAATTACAGAATACTATTTCCATTCGATTATTATACGCTTCAAAAAAAATGGGCCAGGCCATTCTTGTGTTATGTTAGTTCTTTTTTGTATATCCCCCCTTTTATAATTTGAAATAAGTAAACTGTATACCCCCTTCATCCTGAGCTATAAGATGCCAGTTTTCTTAGCAAAAAACAACATTTTACCCACATAATAATATTTTACAAAATGTATAGAAATCTTAGATAAATATATATTGATCCGGATTTGGGAGACAGACAGCCTTCAAATTAGCAAAAATACGTTAACTTTAATATTTGAGTAGCACTGCATCTAGGAAGTTTTCGCTGTTCGGAAATGATCTTCTTCTTCGTCGTGACCTCTTGCCTGAGTATCGTGACTCAGATGATTTGGCCGTCTGACAGCCTTTTCCACGGCTTTGCTCCTCTATCCCGCTCGACATTTCGCTGCACGCAGGGCCTTCGTTAAAGTGAAATCTTTGTCTGGTCTGTCCATCCGTTGGGAGCTCATTCTTTACTCTCGTTTTTCCATGCTGTCATCTTCGCTGCAGGACATAATATGACCAACTCAAATCGAAAAATCTGTCTCGAATCTGGATTTCGCTGATTTACGTTTGACCATCCACGATTCTCAGCATCCGCGTCCAGCGCCATATTTCAAAGGCGACTAACCTCTGCCTTTCTTCAGAGGCATATATATGTATGTATGGGGAATACAAGACCTGTGACTAAACGCATTTTAGACTTTTTGGCAATATTTTTGTTCTTCCTACTCAGTTGCAGTTTTGAAATAGCATTTTTTGGCATTGCTAAATACAGCGTAACATTTCTCTCAAGAGTCAGTCGTAGCGTACGCGTTGCGTGTCAGTGCTTACTTAATAATCTTGATCCGATCAGAGAGAGCTTTTTCCCGCTAAATCCGAACCAATATTTATTTATTTTCACGTATTGTTTCATTAACATTTTTCGGCTACGAAGTTGTTACACAAAATTAAATTTGGCCACTGCGATGTGACGTGACGGTTAATAACATAATATTTCCTGCACGTCGTGAATTTTCGTTAATTATTAAAGCATATTACATAACCCGCGTAACGTTTTTTTAACATTTCGGTACACTTGTTATCTAATAATGTTTTTTCCTATTTTTAGTATGAAGCATTGTTGTGCAAATACTGAACAAATAATAATATATAAGTGGTGGGTAATCTACGCTCTGGTGTGATGTTTTAATTTGGTTCCGCGCTGAAAATTTCGTTGAATAAAATTTTATTAACAATGCGCGCTTTCAATTTCGTCATTTTTGATGTTATTATTTTTCATATCATCATATCTCGTTAGTACGAGGGTGGGTCAATAATTCCTTAGAAAAAAGCATTAAAACAGTTTTTATTTTTGTATTTTTTTTTTATTTCTCAACATAATCTCCTTGGAGCTCAATACACTTGGTTAGACGTTTCTTAATTTTTTTAAACCGTCAGAAAAATAAGTTTTCGGAAGGTCCTCATATTAAGCATTTGTCCGATCGATGACTTCTTCATTTGAAAAAAAACGTTGTCCACTTAGCCATTTTTTTAAGTTTGGGAAAGGAAAAAGTCACTGGGGGCTAAATCTGGCGAATACGGTGGGTGGTCGACCAATTCGAACTTCAATTCTTCAATTTTAGCCATTGATCGTAAACATGTGTGAACACGGGCATTGTCCTGATGAAAGAGGATTTTTTTCCTGTTTAAATGAGGCCATTTTTCTTCAATTTCGTTTTTTAGCTGGTCCAATAAAGATGCATAATAATCCCCTGTTATTGTTTTTCCTTTTTCCAAATAGTCAACGAAAATAATTTCACGTGCATCCCAAAATACAGTAGCCATAACCTTACCAGCTGATTTTACGGTTTTCGCCTTCTTTGGACATGGTTTGTCTTCGCAATCCACTGCTTTGACTGTTTTTTCGTCTCGGGAGTATAGTGGTGTATCCATGTTTCATCTACAGTCACAAAGCGACGAAAAAATTCATCCGGATTGCGTTGCATGAGCGACAACAGGGCTTTAGAGGCCACCACCCTATTGCGTTTATTGTCGACTGTGAGCAAACGCGGCACCCATCTTGCAGAAATATTTTTCATGCCCAATTTGTCATGTAAAATAGAAATGACGCTACCTTTTGAGATCCCTGTAACCTCAATTATCTCACTCAACTTTAATCTTCGGTCACTTAACACCATATCTTGGATTTTATTGATCATTTCTGGTGTAGTCACCTCTACATGACGTCCTGAGCGTGGTTCATCCTTTGTTGATGTACGACCACGTTTAAATTCATTTAACCAGTTATAAATAGTTGCAAGTGAAGGAGCAGATATGCCGTGAACTAAATCCAACTCATTTTTTATTTCCTTTGCTGTTAACCCTTTTATATTAAAATGTTTAATAACAGCTCTAAACTCAATTTTCTCCATTTTCCATTTTTCCATTTTCCACAAGCAAATTTTTTTTTTAAATGTACGAAAAACACACAACAACCCGACCAATCTGATTGAAACTTCGCAGCATACTGAATCGGTAGTGCCGCTGCATGAAAACAAACCGCTTACAGTACTAGTCGCGCCACTTGTCGGCTTTTCTAAGGACTTATTGACCCACCCTCGTATTATGTTTCCCGAGTGCATGACGTTTACATTACAGTCGA
This sequence comes from Rhyacophila brunnea, assembly GCF_057557595.1. NCBI lineage: Eukaryota > Metazoa > Arthropoda > Insecta > Trichoptera > Rhyacophilidae > Rhyacophila > Rhyacophila brunnea. The sequence goes on along the minus strand of NW_028232796.1, from coordinate 16,797,303 downwards.
AGTAATTGAAGTACAAAATATTTAAGTATATACGCGCGCGGCTTAAACTATCTACATGGCAGTGGCGAAGGGTGGGGGTAGACCGTTAATATCCGATATAAATAGTACATATTAAAGTTTGTCAGTAATACGTATTTATTTTTATTGAACTAATACTACAATTTGCAGATGGTATTGGTTAGTTTTTAAAAATCAATTAAACCCTGCCTAAACCAAACCATAATAGTTTAGTTATATTTTAGGCGATACGACAAAATTGTGCACTCTTATTTGTAGTGTAAGAAAGTCCATGCGAGAAGCCGTCATTGTGGGGTGAAACTGTAGAGTTGTGCTGCAATGACTTTTTACACAATATGAAAATATCAGACTGAAAATACACCAGTTAAAACTTTTTTAATTTTTGAGCGAATACTATACCGCGAGAAAGGCGGCGACTTAATTTCTATAACAATGATGTAGGTATTCGAACTGTATTTTTACACTAACTCGATTCCTGAATATCGAAAATAATAAGCAAATAAGTATATGAATTTATTATTATTATAAGAAAATATATGAATTTATTATTAGTAGCAAATGGCAGAATATCATCGTGACACCCGGGCGTATACCGTGGCATAATAAACATTCAAACACGCTTAGAGTATCTTAAAAACTACCTTTAAGGCCTAAAGACCTAAAAAGGCTTTGATTTGCGCGCGCGCGTATGTGTGTGTGTATTATATTATATTAATGTGTCATGGCCAAGTATACGTGAGAAGAATTTTTCTCACTCGCTGTAAGACTCCGTTAACTTTTTAAAACTTGACAATACTTCGCTCATATAATTTAAGTTGCCATGGCCGATTAGTTCAATTGAGGATCAAACGGAAGCTCATCCCTCTCAATCTGATATATTGGGATACACCGACTGGATACGTACCATAAAACTCATTATTTTAAACTCCACACTGTTCTTAGAATTAGACTAAGTTACTTCTTCTCAGTGGGTTCGAATCGTATTTTGGCCAATAAATTGCTATCAACAAGTTAAAAAACCAATTGTATTATTTTTTATTGCGCCGTCAAAATGATTTTACGAAATTAAAATTGATATTTAATTAGTGCCATGACCATAGTTTCCGGGTGGAAGTGATTTCATGCAAGCATAAATCACTACCCCGATATGTCCGGTCCCTAAGCCAACGTGAAGCTAGTAACGTATAGAGACGAAACGCCGCAAAGGGTCGCGTTGCATTATTAATTTTACTATTAGGCCCCAAATATGTTTTTCTCCCTCTCAGAAACTTAGAGATAACAAAAATAGATATCCCAACGATGAGATCGGAGAGTTTTCCCGCGTTTATTTGTCTTTTGCCGGCTGTTCGTAATAGAAATCCAAAATGGATGCGGTGTTGTAAATAATTGAGTGAAATCAATCGAGATTGAGTCCAAGTATTTCCCCTCCTGTCAAAGGACTGCCAGGCGTCGCTGCTGCACGCTCTTCCGAGACTCTTCCCTCCTGCTCCGCTTAATTATTGTTGCCAGTCTTCATTCTTTACACTCCGACGAAGTTGTTTGCACAGTGTTTTGTTTTATTTTTCTTCTTTCCTCTTCGTCTGCGTACTTCTACCAACCATTTGAAAGGTGGATAATCGCAGTTAAGGGTTAACTTTATTTTCGAACGTCAGTTAAAATCTGTATTGAATCTTTTATGCAATAGGTATATAATATAACAGTGTATAAATACATATTTTTTGTTAGCTTCTATAACATAATCTTTGTTTCAAATATGTTTTAATTAACCAAAATTACTGGTAAGTATACAATTAATAATACTATGCATATTTTACTGATATATTCAATAGATTTTTTAAGAATAAAACGTTAGACATTCAAACATATTATCAACATCACACGAAAGGAGTTTTTAAAAACTAATTAACTTTAAAACTGTTGTTGGATGCAATTGGGCGTAGATAATTGAAACTAAATCAAATAATATGCACCTACATACTATGATATTACCCACATTAGTATATTTATGCTCATTGTGATTATTGTTCAGTATTTCATATCGACAACATCTTTAAATGTACTAATGACTTGGCATACTGACAAAAATCGATTTGAGTATGTAGTTTTATATAACACCACAAAAACAAGTACATAATGAATACGTCAAAGTGACAGTATGTACCTATATAATTAATATCAGTAGAATATTTCCAGGAATATATTTTTTTTAAATATTGTTTGCACGGCCATGTCATACACTCACTTTATTTACAACGTTTTTCTTAGCTCATATTCTTATTTGTCCGGTGGTTCTTTGTCCGGTACAAATCACGAACCAGAACACGATGCCAATGCATTTTTTTTATATTTTAGCCATCTTTAAGTAGAATTGAATTCATTTTCAGTTAATTCTGTTTTTTATGAAAAGTTATTTCGACACCATTATTGATTGGGGTCTGGGGTCCTAGCAACTAAATTATTAATATATACGTGCGTTACTATGGAAATCAATATGACATGTCAAAATGACATTTCAGTATTATTTCTATCAAGTACAAGTTTTTTTGATCGTTTAAGCTAGTCAAGTCAAGTTTATATGATTCAACAGAAAATTTAAAAACGTTGTATATAAAAAGTTCTTTTTATCTTGTAATTATTTACTTTTAATATTATATAATATGTAATTTAATCTAAAATAATGTTTTCACTATTTTTTAAACCATTTTAAAAATAAATTAAGTGAGTGGTGTGTTTAAAGCAGAAAACTGGAAAAAATATTTTAAAGGAAATGGATGTTTTACAGTTACACATTAATGTGTTATATGTATGAACTAATATATTTTTGGTTTAATAGGAAAAGCAAATAATAATTAAGAGCACTCAATCATCCTTGTATACACTGACTGTCATTCGTTGCGAAAGTAGTTTCGTTGTATTTCTAATATAATATAAGCGTATAAGAAGTTCAGCCACGTCTTATTAAGTTTCGAAGTTATGGAGCAGGGCGTTCTGAAAATCTGTCATCAATCAAACGATACGGCGCTCCGTTAAAACATCTTCGGCGGGAATGCGATACAGCGCATTCCTCGACAAGCGTAGACACTAGCGAGGAATTCGACGGGAAAACCACTCAAGATGTTCTTCAGAATGGCAGCGCCGCCGCCCACGGCCGACAACAACAACGGAAATAACAACAACCCGCCCGCGCAGAATCATCGGCCGCCGCATCTCGTCAACAGTGCCGCAGGCGGAATTCCACGAGGCACTCACCACGGAAGCATTCCTCCCGCTATCAACAATACCGCAACCACAAATATTGTATCCAACAACCAAAATATACCCACTAACAACGCTGTATTAACAAATAACCATAATAATACAATACCGTTAAGTAATGGCGGGATGACGAACAATTATAACAGTATTAACGAAAACTCCAATCAAAATAGCAATCAGCTCAATCATAACAATGTAGTAATTAACCATAACAGTCCAGTTGCTAATAGAATTAACGCAAATCGTGTACAAAATAACACTCAAGTGTGTGTTAACAATCCTGCTAGTGCAATTCCAAATCCAAATATGAATGCTAATCGACAAGTTGTGCAAGCCAATGGTACAGCTGTTATCCAAGTGAACGGTGCAGTGTCACAAGCCAACGGAACGGTGGACCTCAACAATGGTCCCGCAGCGCTCAGCAATGGGCCTGCGTCGCTGGAAAATGGCTCCGTGCAGCAGTATGATAACTCGACGGCCGCTGTCAACAACGGATTTCTGGCCAACAGCAATATGTTTAATAATAATGTGAATGTGAACAATAATAATAATGGATACCGACTTCTCTCTGCGCAAGGGATGGAAACTTTGCAAGTATTCCTGCGAGAGCACGGGAACGAATGCATCAAGCAGTTTGTTCAGGTAATTTATTTTGATGTTGAAAAATTGACCTTTATTCACCTTGTTCGCTCCTTAAAGGATTCAGGTTGTATTAAGAAATTTTGCTTTTTTTACGAGAAATGGATGCTACCCATTTTCTAAACACATATTAAAAACAATATGTAAATTTGACAGACCCCATGACCCACGACATTATAAGCCAAAAAATGCTGACTTAAACGTTACTTGAACTAAGCCGATAATAATCGAATCGTCGAGTCATAAAATTCGCTGTGGCAACTTTTTCTACTTAATAAAAAAACAAAAAAAAACTTTATTTTTACTTTATATCTACCTACTACGTAAATATTATAATATATAATGTTATTTTCTCATCACATTTACCGACATAAAACTGTGATGACAAATACCCCAATTCGCAAAGCCATGTAATTTATGATAAAGGGGATTTTAAAAATGTCCAGAGCGGATTTGCGACTCAACGACTTGTAGGTATATCAGTGGTGAAGCGTGCCTATTACATTAAGGTAAAGGAATGTGTGAAGTTTATTTATAAAAAAATATCAGTAATCTTTTCGAAAGATTCGGCGTTTGCTTGGCGGTTATACATCATAATAGTATTGGAAATTTTATCAGCTGTCCTTTTTTCAGATTATACTTTAACTCTCTTTCTACACATCGTAGTATTGAAAATAGTTAAATAATGCTTTGGGCTAAGTATAAAAGATAAAATGCTTACTTATCGGGGATTTTCTATCGCTTTGCTAGTGCCAAACGCAGAGTTTCGGTTGCCTTAGTTTTTCACGAATAATGCGATAATTATTATAACGTATGCAATATGTATAATGTATTAAATATTTAGCAGCCATGTAATTGCAAAGTCAAGCCTCACCAAACAACCCCCAATAGATACGAGGAGATAAGGGCTCTATGCTCAGACACTCCATCCAACAAGCAAAAGCAGTTTCAAAAGCAAAAAGCTTGTACTCTAGCGTGACACACGTCGTGTATGTGAGCAAAACACGTGTCCTGTTAAATAACGTTTACATGTGTTGAATATCAAGTGATTGAAAAATGTTCGTGGTAAATTCAAGTATTTTACTTGATAAAATTCGTTAAGTAACCTTTAGTTTAAAGCATGGGTGCCCAACTTTTTTACTTTGGTGGAGTACTTTGAGTGAACAGTAATTATTTTGAGGTGTGAATAAGAAAGGGATCGTCTGTTATTTCACCTCTTCTGTCACATTTTCGAGAACTTTTTTACAACTTCTTTACTTTCTTCTACGGTACAATCAGCTTTTCCGTCCAACATTAAAAATCTGACAAGAATTTCGTTAACAGCTTCAACAGTACGATTTCCAAAATAAAAGACAAAATTGGGTGTTTGAGGCTAGAGTCACATTACTAGCTGCCTGGAGCCGCATGCATCTCACCGGCCGCGGATTGCACATCTCGTTGAAAGCATGAAATTACTTTCTGTAATAAAAAGGAATTATTTTAAGATACTCGTACTCGGTAACCCTACTACTGCACTAAATTAATTGGTTAATTATTATTATTTTTACATAAATTATTCAATTCCTATAGATCCTAAGCTTCTTAAGTCGCGTTTTCTATGTTTAATTTTCCACAAGATGGTGTCACGCATTTTCATGCATAAAATTCAATTACTGGGCCTCTAATACACCATACAATCATCAGAAAGAAATTCTCCGAATAACCACTTTTGTGACTATTATAATCGCTGTTGCTGCGGTGATTTAAAAGATACGTACTTACCTATATAAAAAAACTAAGCTATTTGTAGCACTTCGTTTGTATGAAAAAGATTTTTTTAATTTTAAATGTTTAATAATTGTTTTATAATAAGTCGTCGCCACACACATATAATACGATTGTATCCATAATCGAATAGTTGAGTTCAATAAATCGGAGCATTGTAGTATGAGGTACACACCAGGAACAATATTATTGCAGTTAAATTCGCAAGCTTTTGGAGATTTAAGTGAGATAGGAAACGATGGCAACGGTATATTTTACGACGTCTCTAATCATGCCGTATGTATTGCACCAATACGGAAGGTGAGACCTGTGCACTCCGTATTACGTTGTTGTCGTGAACCGATTGGTCGGAAAAATATTTATCGGGATTAATAATTTCGGTACTGTGTTTTTGTTAAAGATAAAATATTCATAATAGAACAGTATTATTGGCGAGTTCAAAGACGTCAAAACAAAATTTTCTCGTGTATTCTTGACGCCTTCTACAATCAAGTAGTAATAATATAATTTGCTTCCTTGCTATCAAGATTTTTTTTTACCAAGAATCACACATGGATCGGTAGTTAAATTGATTATGGCGATACTTCAGTGAAACGGCAAATAATTTTCAACTATAGGCGCGACGAAATTTTGGACTCGCTGGCAGTCTGAGAGCGAACGTCGAGGTGTCAATACGTCAATTTGTTTCGTGATGGCGACGGGGGTATTAATTCTTAAATCGTGTAAAGATGACTAAAAACGTTACCCATTTACTTTAAAAAGAAATGGATGTCTAATGAATATATTATTATTGTCACTAATAGAACATACGTTAAAGTGCCCACCACCACCCGTCATATATGCACGGCCGCTTTCTATGACGCTTTAAACGTGTCTGAAAGAAGTGATTTTAACATTAAATGGACGCATGTTGGATTTATATGACAAATTATATTTCGGTCGGCATGCGTCATTTGCACCCGCGACCCGCAATCCGCGCATCGCCTAGCCACGATCTTTTTAGACCATGCCTCAACTGAGGTATAGCCTTAAGAGCCCGGTAAAAAGTTTGCGTTCGAATTCTACTTCGTCCAATATTTTTTTATATGACGAATGTTACCGAGGTTTTTCATAATTTTTTGTTTTCTATTTCAGTATTTTAGTCTTCGTTTATAACTTTACTGCTGCTAGATTGATTTATTACTATAGGTAACGATTTTGCGGTCACGTTACAAAATAATTATCACGGTGTAATCGGATTTTTAATATTTTAAAAAGCTACATAAGAAACGTGCCATTACAACTATATATCCAATAAATAATTACCACCTTTTTAATCGCAAAATTTATATTGTATAAAAATGTAAGTATGTTGTTAATGGTGTAGAAATGTATTTTTAATGAATGAATAACGTGTATATTAAGTAAACGACCTTTCGTACTTTTCTTTTCAAGTACATGAATGAGTATACGACTATGTATAAATGACATATAACAATACAATACTACTAGGTTGTAACATATTACATAACATTCGTTATGGGAGGAATAAATCTATCTAATAAATCAGTATTTGGGCATTTTTTTATACGCCACAGTAAGGAAAAAGAAAACTAATTTGGCCGATCATTAGTAACCCTAATATTGGTGCTAATGACGTATCTGCGTAACTCTGCCAACTTTGTAATAATAATTATCCCTAACTAGCGTTCAACGCAAGTGAGTAGCCAAGTTTATAAAGTTCTTAATCATGATTAATAACGCTACATTGTCAATAAGGGCGCAAATGACCCGCAAATACCGTCCCCCTAATAAACAATATTGCGGCACTCCAGCGAACGGCGAATAAATTTCAACCGTAAAACATCACGTTTCTGGGTTATATGTCACTATTACGAATGAAAGAGAAAGCCAAATTACTTCTTTATGACTTTGAAGTTTGACTCGTGGCGAGGTCGTGCTATTGTTGTAGTCGGTGAAAAATTTCAGTAAAAAGTGTCCCGCGGTTTAAACAATATCATGAAGACGACACTTTGGCGTATTACTTAGCAGTTTTAGATTCTGTTAACTTGACATCGTACTCAGATAAATTTTATACGGCAAAAATTTACGAAATTACTTCAAAAATAATTACTCTATAGCTTCTTAATGTTTTATAGTTGTACGTAACGGATAATCGCTGAGTTAAATATTCTTAGTTCAGTTATGTAGTATTTTTTTTTTAAATTTGACATAATATCTCACCTCCTGTATATCTTTTCGTAATAACAAATTTTAAAAAACTTAAATAAAAATCCCAACTGAACTAATGAACCATACATAATTTGACACAACAGATTTAAACCAACTACAAAAAATCTTTATTAAAAAAAATACGAAGCCTGACGGTATCCACTGTATTCAAGCCAATGTGCTTTACCAAGTAAGCCACGCGCGTGCTATCTTTTACGACGAAATTAACTAATAGTTTTTACAAATTGCGTTAATTTTGGCAATCGGCTTTTGTGTTTTAAATTAATGTAGCAATTACATTAATTACTAACCGGCATCACGATCTCTCCAAATTTTAGTTCTAACGTAGGTACGTCCTTACAGATATTAATAACTGAATAAACTATTTTTTTATTTAATGAATAATTCTGTGAATACGGGTTCGAGTCCTGTCGGGCGTCGTATTGTTTTCAAAATAGTTATATTCTCGAATCTTGTGAATTATTCTTTGAATAAAAAAAATGTTAATGAAAGCATCATCATTGTGGGACACATTATATTATTGTAGTTGCCGATACATAGTTGCCTGCCACGTTCACGTTCCCCACGGCCAACTGGGAAACATGCTCCTTCACATACATCTATATAGCAATGTTGAAATGTGCAAACGTTAAATCAATGTGAATGTTGTATTATATACACGTAATTATTATAACCGAATCACATTATGTATAGGTTCCACACGAAGCTGTGAATCCGGTCCATCTAGAGTAAATCATCATCAGCCGGGATCGATCCACTGCTGGATGAAGGCCTCTCTAGCTCTTCTCCATCCTTATCGGTTCTTAGTTCTTCGCTGCCACTTATATCCACCGAACTTTATGAGTTCGTCTATCCAGCGAGTTCAGGGGCAACCTTGTATACGTTTAGTGCCCCTTGAGTACCAATGCATGACGGCATTTGTCCAGCAATTGTCTACTTGCTGAGTGACATGTCCAGTCCATTGCCCACATGGAAATCTTGTAAATACCCCCTATTTATAGTAACTTCAGCACAGCCGATGAATCGTTTGTAAGTGAAAACAAAACTCGTCCATATTGTGAATGTCCTTTACGACTTTCAGCCTTCTTCGGTCATTATATTCTAATCTAGGAACCAATATAGTCAACTGGAAGCGAGCGTAAATAATGTATTACTTACTATCTGCAAGCTAAGATGGCACAAGTATATTTTGTGGTTTCTTACGTCTGAGTAGAATTTTTCCATCAAAAGTTCATTGAAAAGGCTATTTGAAATAATATTCTAAAATAAACATCTTTTGATACTAATAAAACAAAAGCCTATCCTTGTGTTTGTATTTCCGTTAACGTAATTTATCGTATCAAAATTGTTGAGGTAAATTCTTTAGCAGATAATTTCTTCAAGCACGTGTCTTTATCGACGGATATTCAACCTACACAAAAGAATATTAACTGAATATAAAGGTTCTTTCTTAATGAAAGGCATATTTTTCGTATCCTTGTTTATGTAAGCGCTTCGTGCGTTCCAGTTTTAATGGTCTCGGACTATGTAATTTTTACGATCATTATTTCTGACCATCCGAGGATCGGCACTCAATCGTGAATGGAGAGCTTTGGATAAAAGAAAAACAGGTCAACTTCCTTCGGCAGGATCACTCAAGCCACTTACAAAATAGCCGCCTCCGTTGGTCCCGCGAGCTTTTTTTTGCAACTTTTTCATGATACAAAGTGTAAAATAACTTAAAAAACGGCGTCCCGCGGGCATACCTTTTTCATATTAACGCACCGCCGTCGGGAGGCGTGTAAAATATGAAAATTTTCACTGAGTTTTCGGGAAATTTGAGGCTCTGAATAATATATTCAATATTGTGCTTGGCTTATTTTTTTCTACACACTAACAATGTTATTTCATCCCTTCCGTTTTCCGCAAATCAATTTTGAAGATGTTACGATGACGGTAAACTTTTTTTACGAGATTTGATGTTTTACTTCGTTGAGGAATTTTACTAACAAAATACTTTGAAAATACCCGCTTATATCACAAATATTTGAAGAGGCAAAGAATATTTTAATTTTGTTTTGTCATCCTGAGTAATATGAATGAAATATAAAACGACAAAATTCAGCTTATTTCTTTAAATAATATTCTCCCTTCTCTTCCGTTCCGTCGTCTATCGAAGTTTGCAATAGGTACACCTCCCCATCGTGGGCCAGTCTTATCTGATTACCAACGGCCTTGGACATTGATTCATTTATAGAAGAAAATATCTTGCTGCATACGTCTCTGTTGCTACCTGCAATGTAAGTTAATCATATCATAAAATTAACGAACCGAAGTGTGCAGTGATTTTCGCATTTGATGGTAACCATAAGTTTTCTTGGTTTATTGACTCGTGTCAAAATCTCCTTCATTTACGTGATTATCAGCTAAATTTTGACTACGTAAACCTTGTTTTACGTATACACAGTATTTTTGCTGAGGACATTATTTTGTAGGAAGGATCTTGTATTTGTATTCCTGGCTGTATTTCAGTGGATATGAAATGATCTTACCATGAATGTTTAAGGGTGATTGCAATTCAATTCAATTAATTTATTTTACATATTGTGGACATTACAAATTATATGTTTAAGACGTTCACAACATGACATTTAGAAACAAAGAAATATTATTAAAACAATATTAGGTACATAACAAAAGAGATAGATCGGTATTAAGTTATTCTACAGTATAAATGTGTAAATACAAAAAAATATATAGGTACAAAGAAGTACACCGGATGAGTTAAGCAGACCCTATTTTAAGAATTTATAAAATAACGTCCACCTATACTCATCCTCACATAGATGGAATATATCAACATCCGAAGCGATTTGGTTGAACAGAGTTATTGCCCTCCCAATTGGAATCACCAATGGCAGGTTAGTTCTGCTCCTCGGGAGAACAAACAGCTGATGCTCCCGATTTCTAAGATAATTATCAGGGACACACAAGTCAATACTACCAAGAATGGCAGAGTTTTCATTGCCTCAATGCCTCTGCGAGTGAATTTGACAACTTTTATCTAATACATTTTATGTAATAATCAATACGTATATGTATGAAAGAATAATGATATTTGCTTTGCCGTTTGCGTATATCATACTTGGATGAATCGGCTTAACCGAGAGTTGAAAGAAAATAATGTATTTATGGCTCACGTTTACGCAAAGTTAGAATCTACAAAACTTCTCTAGAAAATCACAATATATTTAAGCGGTTAGTTTCTTCGGCGTATTCCTTAATACGTTTCTGCCTCATTACTTACATTGGCCGTTTATTAAGAAACTTTATTGGCAGTTACTATTTTACTTCTCAATTCGTATAGTTTGTTCCCTTTTATTTCCTGTTGGGAAAACGGTTTCGTAAATTCGCGAAGGTAAAACAAATGTTTAAATACACTCAAATTACGTATCTATATATGTGTGTGAATTACGTATGTTATGTATGTTTGAGTTACATATTAAGTGGAAAAACATATTCTACACGCAATAATATTATATAGTGATAGTATGGTCGTCCACGTGATTGTATGTAAACCATGTAATACTTAAAATACCTATGTAATTATAGGATAGCAAAGACATTAAAATATCTTCATTATTTTCCGTCTTCTTTTCCACTGATGACAGTAGAGGAGGAAACAAAAGAGACATTATAAGAGTGCCGTATATAGATCGAAAGTAAAGAATTTCGGTTAGATTATATTAAGTACGAAGAATAATGTATATTGTTATTAGTTGAGAATTTCTAGTCCAGTGCGTAAAGTGCGAGGTTCGTTCCTTCGAGGGCTCCGGGTCAGGTTCCCAATGGGGTTGCAATATATATGTGATTTTCTGAAGAACTGGGCGTTAGTGGTTGTTTCACTTATGTTACTGATACACTACTGTCATTGTGCCTAAATGCGATAGTGTTATAAAGAATATTTATGTACGTATATATTTATTTTATATTAATATGCGGACGAAACCGGTCCAGTGGGTCTATTCTATACTTATCGAACACTAAAGTGATAAATAGTATCAAACTTAGGGTAGGTTTCTATCTAAATATTAGCACTTATTGTAACAATTACACGAAGTTGGTTTTTATTGTTGCAATAAGTGCGATATTTTAACAGCAGCAAGATAGGTGCTGTTAAAATATAGCACTTATTGCAAGAATAAAAACCAACTTCGTGTAATTGTTACAATAAGTGCTAATATTTTGATACAAGCCTACCCTAAGTTTGATAATATTTATCACTTTAGCGGTCGATAAGTATAGAATAGACCCACGATCATTATTAAATTATGTGGAATTAGTAGTACATACTATTATTGTGTTTTTAATTAGATGTACTATTTTTATACCATCTACATGATTAAAGACTTTTTAGTCGAATCAAAAATAAAGCCATTTTTCGTTGCTGCCAAAGGTTGGTAAGTCGATAATTAGGTATTTAGAGTTAAACGGATTATGTGTTGTCGTCTGATATATAGAACATGCACATAAAACAAAAATAAATTAGCATTATGCCTGATTTTAGAAGACATTTCAAACTTCAAATTGCAAGTACCTACTCCATAACATGATTTCAGGACTTACCAACTTTTACCAGTACCCCACGATAATCAAGTTGTTATTTTGTGCGTGCGCGTAGTGTAGTGTAGTGTTGCGATATTTATATATATTTTAATGGTTAACAAATCTCGTATATTCACGCTATTATGTTCCATGGGTTCCATCGGTACCCTACTTAGTGAATATTTGTTTAATGCCGACGAGGAACCGCTGTTATTCTATCAGAAGGCGTTTTATTTTGAAGTTTTCCGCCCGGGTATTTGGTTATTCATCTTTCCGTGGTACCTAATATATTTAGGATACATAGCTGCACGTGCTCTCCTCTGACCCCCCCGGCTTGTCAGTCACCCCGATCAGTGGTGTGCTGGAAGGGATGATTTTTTCACATTGTTTGCCGACATGATTATAAGAACTGAACGTGACGTAAATAAATAAAAGGAAACTATTTTGAGGATGTAGGCATCAACTAATAACTGGTACCTAAGCGATGTCTGGCAGTAAGTCAAAATGTTTATTTCTCTGAAGGTTAATCATAAATGCTATTAGAATATTGTCAGTTCTCAGCATTCAAATATTTAATTTATTTGAGACGTATTGATCCTACTATCAACTAGTTAATTGAAAATATTCATCCGAATCATAGTGCTTCAAATTTACAATTGATACCAGAGCTGTTTAGATTGTTATATCGTTAAATTATTATTATATCGTTATATCGAAACCATAGATATATATTATTATATTATAATAGCGATTTTTATTAGTATATCTAACACACGTACATCATGCGTAGTAGGCACATCATTGCTAGTATTCTAGTGTCAAATTTTATTGTTTACCAATTTTACTATAATAAATTTAATACGATAATATTATAGATTTCCGCGATAGTACACTGGATATTTGCAGTGATGTTGGTAGGTATTTTGTCTCTAATTATGCTATACTTTATTTATACCGTAAACTGTAGCATCCCATTTCACATGTAAAAATTAACTTGAGTAATTTAAACATAAATCTATGTATAAATAATCATAGATGAAGATTTATACTGAAATTTACAAATAAACAAGCTATTAACACATAATTGTAACCTCTATGTATTCAATACTTTCGGAATAATTAAATACTTCAATCAATCCCAGTGATCATTTCAAATAGGTCAACCGCATGATACCCAGCGCCATGTAACACCACATCCGTCCGGCGATGAGGAATTCGAAGAACGCAGTGTTACGAGCAAATTTTATAGGAACGTGGAAATAAATGAACCCGCGTAAAAGTAAAAATAGAAGTTGTTTTGCTGTTGAAATATCATTGTATTGGTAGCATTCTCTGAAGAAAATGTAAGGGAAAATTCCTTTCACGTTTCAATTTCGTAAAGAATCCATAAGAAACAGTAACGATTATTAGTTTTAATTTAATGGCATAAAACCCCGATGTATTTCCCCTAAATTTATATATGTTAATTCGAGTACTGAAATTTGTATTTTGCTGAGTCTTATCAGAGCGCCAAATTATAATCACTTCGAATAAAAATATACACACACCGATCGGATTTCGTTTAAAATATTTCGAATAAATCTGTCGAATAGCTAATAATCAAAAATGCCTCAAGTTTTCTATCGATACAGGCCCTCCGTGCAGCTGGATGCCATGGAAGATGGAACCAAGCCGTGGAGAAGGCTGTCAGAAGACCAAATTGGATTCATTCATTTGTGGTGTTCCAAATTATATATAAAATATAATATAAGGCTCTCCAAAAGATTTAGTCGTAAAAACTGCACATTTTTATACGACGTAGCGCTACGGCGCGGCGTAGCATGTTGTATTCAATGTTATCCCAACCTCGAAATTTTGCAATTCCCAATAAAACCAACCAATGAATCGAAACTATCATTTTATAATTGAATAAGTTTGGGTATATTATTTTATTAACACATAAACGATTGAATTATAATATATTTCGTTTGTGGTTAAATTTCCATGCACGTTACTGCCCCCAAACATTTGGGAAAACCCGTGAAAGATCTCCTTTAACCCTTTCACAGCGGTCATTTCTACCCCGTTAATTAAACCGAATACAGCCTTTACTTTTACTTGGGGCATGCATGCGGTCCATTTTGTGGCTTTTTCATCCAATCGCAAAGGCTATTTAACATACATGTATGCTTTAGTAGACGTTACGCATTTTAAATGCTGGAGTATATTTATTTGACCGTCCAATTACGTGAATATCTATTTTATCTTAAAACGGTGATAAATTAAAATTCTCGAATAATTTATTGTATTGACGAAATGAGTTCACTAATATATCGCAACTAACTGTCATGTTTTAGCGCCAAATGCTAATTAGACGTACTTACACTTGTAAACAAATTGACAGGTACTGGTAGATCTTGCCTGACTCCATTTGGAATCAGGCAAACTCCCTGTGGCCTGACCCTTCATTAGCTGACACTTAACCGTAGGCGGCCGAAATCGCTCGTTTAGTGACTAGTTACTAGCTGATGGCTGAGTAATAATGTAGTCAAGTATATCGTACACATACCTTGGTAAAGGCAATACACTAATATATTTTGATTGAATTTCAATCATTTTTTCAGTACAATTCGGCAAAGTAACATAACTTTATGGGCTTCCACAGAGTAGAGTTATGTAAACAAACTATAATTTCATGAAATGTTTGTTTGCCACCCATTCATCAAAATCAGGGAAAATAAAAATAATGGGAAGTGGGTTGCCTTTCGGGTGAGGCTGTAACAAGATGTAATTCTAGAGTGTGGAGAATGTGGGATAAACTTAAATACGTGTTAAATAATATCGTCTCTGTTCTGGCAGAACACACTAACTGGAGAATACTAGTTTTGAGTAATTTGACGTTGAAGTTGTTAACATGTTTGAAATGGTCTATCATGTGAGTTTATTAAGTAATGGTAAAAAGGATGACTTTAAAATAAAGACTGTTTATTTATTAAGAAGGTTTCCAGACGGTAAAGTTTTAAATAAGGAACATTTTTGGTATAATTAACTCAATATATAATTTTTTCGAATAAGTGTCTTCTGCGAGAACAGTGACGATATATAATTTTCAATAGTTATGCCTGTATCATAATATGCTTTAAAGTTTGTCACGTAATCGAGCATTCAATATTGATAATATTTGAGAACATTTAGGCTTGCTTTGTATTTTTTGGGATTTATAGCCTGGTTTACATATCCGGTTACGTTATTTGATTGTCAATGTTATCGTTGGTCGATTTTTGATAAGTTTTATTTTGTCAGTGTTCTCGTAATCATTCAAGTTTTTCCATATGTATAATACGTACATATTTACAAGTGCAATATAAGCGCGTTTCTCCATGTTAAGCCTTTAAGTATATTAGTGAAGTTGGTATTAAATATCTTAACATCCGTGGTTTGCGTCGTTTCGTTACCAAAAAGGTTTTTAGGATTTTCACCATGTCAGCTTAGAAACTAATTTCGGCATTTCGAGCTAGATACTACAGGGGTGGAAGTCAGTAATCAGAAAAACTCTTTAAAAGTTCAAAAACTAGCTTTAGCGATAACACTGCGCGGGGAGATTTCCAGAAATGATAGCTTTTGATAATATCATTAAATTGGTTGCGTTTAGATAAGTGTACGAAAAACCTAAGTATTAAGACTTTACATTTACCGTATCATATTTTGTCTGAAAACATAAATTGCCTTTAATCAAGTTTATCAGTGTTGTAAAATATGTGTACCTACATATTATTTTATTCCACTTTCACTGGACTCAGGGTAATGCTATTACATTAAGACCAAACCACGCCAGCGGTCAACCTGCTCCAACCATTCTAAAAGTATTTTACATTAATGTGTTTTACCATTTATCGTATGTAACATTATCTAACATGCACATCGCGCATAAAATATTTTAAGTGCAAATGAATTCTAATTTAACTTCACTTAAATTTGTATTTAAAAATTATCGAATAAAATATTCTGTAGGTTTAATCACTCCGATTCAAGTACATATTATTTCTTGATACTTTGATAAAAAGGTTTATCTCTCATACTAGTCCAGCAGTTGTATGTATTCAGCGTTGTAGGGTGTACTTATATTATTAATGTATGAAGTTTTGTCACTATGCTATAATTACTTAAGTTGGACAGTCATAATTATTTGGGAATTTGAGTTCAGTTGAAACTCTAACATACATATGTTTGCTGATACTTTTCTTTTAATTTCAATGAGATCTAACACACTTCAAAATATATGTAATATCTTTCGTGACCATTGTATTTTCATAAAATGACTGAACGCCAGATATCACACGTCTAATATTTTGAGTAGGTATCTTACTAAGCTTCAAGAGTCTCGGCTTTTGAGTTTTGAGAATCGATGTCTCCGCCGAATCTTAGGGGTACATTGGTACGACCGCGTTACAAACACCCGAGTTCGTGAGCAGACACAACAGCCTTCGGTGATTGAAGTTATCACGAAGAGACGATTTACGTGGCTGGGACACGTATTCCGGATACCGCCAAAAAGTGCGGCACTTCGTACCCTTGTGGCACAGCCTCAAGGGTTCCGTCGCCGTGGCCGGCCCTCCCTCACCCTGCAGCGGCGCTACAAAATCGACCTACGTGCTGCAGGTCTGACATGGC
This sequence comes from Rhyacophila brunnea, assembly GCF_057557595.1. NCBI lineage: Eukaryota > Metazoa > Arthropoda > Insecta > Trichoptera > Rhyacophilidae > Rhyacophila > Rhyacophila brunnea. Next base: position 16,780,161 of record NW_028232796.1, on the reverse strand, counting down.
GGGAGGCGCAGGAGTTGGCAATGGACCGAGGGAAGTGGTGCCAACTTGTGCTTGCCCTATGCCCCAATGTCGGGACGTGACAGGGTGGAAGAAAAAGAAGAAGAAGATTTATATAAATGTTATATTTACCTTCACCTATTTACGGCGTAGTTTTTCTTTCTTTTATATTACCGCAGTGTCATCTTGATATATAAATATTAATGATTACATTTTATAATACTTTCTTATTCGAGTTGAAAGAAGTCCAACTTTTCCCAATAATCACCACATGCCCGACTTAGGTTCGCCATATAAAAGCACATCATTACATTAAATGTCAATGAGAAAATGTTTTTCCTCTCGCCTCTCATCGAATTACTCGAACCATAAATCCACATTGAAAACTTTCGTAGAGCCGGCCTTTCATTTTCCGTATTATTGATTAATTTTCCTATCTAAAGAATTTCTCCTACGGTATTAAGTGCTTAGTATTTCCATCTCGTTTCGTACGTATTATTTATCCGATATTGTGAAGGTCGGTTCTCGAACACATATTATCATGTCAATAATTCTAATACCTCACTACTTTTCGATTTCAAACAGACACTTTTTTATAAAGATAGTAGTTAATCATTAATAATTAAAAAATGACAGCAATTTTCAGGTCTAGTTCCGTTATTATTTAACTAAATCAATGTAGGTATATTAATCGCGTATTTCCCTAAAATATGAGTGCATGGAATAAAATTAATTTTTTCGTCATCAAGCTATTGAAACCTCTGATGTGACAATATTGTCAAATGGGTTTTTTATAGATACATATTTACTGTTCATTTATATTACACCGCATAGTTGAGTAAAACCATCAATGTTCTATATATGTACCACCAAAATTAAAAATATCGTTCATCGTAGAAATCTCCGATGTACTCATTTTACATGTTTTTATATTTATTTATCACTTCAGTGCTATTATAAAAAAAACACTCGATGGTGACGAGCCCTTTACTACTTGTTATTTAAACAAATGAAGTTGTCCAGACTAGCAATACCAAGTCTACCTTTATGTCTGTGCATATAGAGCATTTTTGATTTGTTTTGTATATTTAACGTGAAAATCCGTCCCTTTGGAACTACGTTTAATAATCATAACTATTTAATATGAAAGGAATCTTCAGACGGCTGTGGACGTCTTACTTTGAGTTGTATTAAGTTTAATATATCTACATAAATATTCCGACATACTATCGCAACTGTCGGCTAAATTTGAATAACAATAAAATTGAAAAACGTTTGGACTTTTTATATTATGACCTTATGATGAGAAGAAATATCGACGAACGTTTTTATATCTTGACAATTTCCTAAGAAAAAGTCTTATAATTTTTTACATCTTACCAATATTATCCATCATTCAAGTAGATAGCAGTCGCTTCTGTGCGGTACGTGTCTGTCTGTTGCTGCCTGAAATGTTGAATCGTAATTATTTTACCGCGCTACTGTCAAACTTCAGCTTATGTAATCATTTATTCAATTGATATTCTTTTTGACATTGATGTTACGGTATAGTCATGTCAATGTAAGATGTGTGGTGTAAGTACTCATATATTCAAATATTGTATTAATATATTATTACTATGATAGCGCCTGTCTTCTTAGTATGTAAACAGTGGCGGAACTTCGTATTATGGGACCCACCGCAAATACTCTCACTCTCTACGACCTACTTCCTATTTCACAAAAACATAATGTGTGTTTAAAATTAAATTACCTTTTTATTTGTCATTAGATCAGGATGGTCGTATTTACATTAGCGAATTAACGCGTGGAGTAGGTAAATGAATGATTACCTGCAATATGCCTGTATTTTAATCACCACTGTCTAAGCACAATAATAAGTCCTCTGCAAATTGTTCAATATGATATACTTATGTATTTTCTAAAAGACGATCCTTGACTTAATTTCATTTGGTGGTAATTGGGGTGTTTCGTTTTATTTTAATACGTTGTCAGGATTTTCGGTGTTTTCTATAACACGAGGGATGCATGTCTTAATGTGATACATTAAAAATTACTTTAAAATAATGGTAACTGACAATTCTTCGCGAAATGGCGTTATGTTAATTCAAGTGAAATACAATATTGATCATATAATTTTTAACTATTATGACTAGGGATTACTATTATAGCGACATACCGTTTTTAAATATCTAAAATACTAGTATTGTCGGTATTAAAAAGCCACTTATCTCCAAAAAAAGCCCCAAATCACTGAATCATCCGATAAAAGTGAAATAATGACAAAAAAAAATCCACAACATATTTATTTTGGCCACATTAATATAAAAGCTCTCTCTATTTCAGTTTCTGGACTTTTATTTTGTGTGGAAAATTTGACTGCTCTGAGAGAAAAATGACGGCGCCTTTATAGAATTAATACGTTTTTAACGAATACGGATATTCAAAATAAAATACCGAAATATCACTATTGATTGGTGATTTATTTTAATTTACACATACATTAAATTTAACCGACATTGATAAAGCAGCATTCTTTTTGCTTTATACAATATAATAAGTTACATACAGTAGGTACATGTTTCGACTAGCAGTGATAGATAATATATAGATGACTAACTACAAATTATTTATTTTAAATTTAAAAATAAACTTAATAAAATATTATAAGTAGGTACTTATATTAATTCGTATTTAAAAATCGTCTTCAACAATTCGTTACCTTACTTTGAAAAGGTTCTAACTGACATTTTGGCCTAAAATGACTTTTTGATGCGAAAAGGTTCCATTAACCATATTCTATCATATACGTTCATTTCAGAGTCATCTATTGTCAAATATAGGAATTAGCAGTATGCCGGAGTTCTATCTACATGTCTTTTTATATTGAAATTATGACCATTCCAATTTTCAAACGCTCATAGCTCAAAACATGGTCAAGTGTAATTAGAACCTTTTCAAAGTGAGGTAACGAATTGCTGCCTATTTATCTCAATAAGGTTTCAATTTCATTTCTTTTTCATGGTCCAATGAATGACTGGATACTCAATAGCTCTGTTACGTAGATACAGTAATAAACAACACCAATTTAGTTCATTTAATAATTAATCTTGTATGAAATACAGCCGAACGGGTCTTCAACAAATCGATTTACATTGTCTTTGTCTGTCTTCACTGTAAAGCGCAACCGCTCATTTTATATAAACAAAAAAACTTCCTTAATTTTTGAATTTTGATCGATTCAGTCATGCTCATATTAACAGTCTGTAATAATTAGTTCTTTAGAAAGTACATACAGTTATATAAATACGAAATAATATACACTATTTACAATAGTATTCGTAGTGTATATGATATTGCGTGTATATAACACATTGTTGTTAATCAAGCAAACTCCGTTCGACGTGTATATAATTCTCCACTTTTACAGCACGCCCAATTCAGCCCTCATTCCCACTTCTAGTTCTGCTCTCCGGCTGACATGAATCTTCCATTTCCACTGCCATTGTTTCTCGCTCTACCATAAAACAACATATTGCGAGTCAAATAAATGAACACTATATCCCTGCCGAACTCGAGAACTCTGCGAACTTGTTGACTCACATAATATGAATATATACATTTCCTAAAATTAGATCTTTTTATGGGCATAAATTATGAGATTATCATTATCAGACACTCAGATGTTCATGGTACACTGCTTGAATTAGTATGCTTACATCAGAACAGTGTTCCGTAAAAATTACGGCGACATTTTATCTACACACTTCATTATAAATATGTAGAATAGAATAAAAATCAGACCACTAGCTCATGGATACTCATGTCTAACGCCTTTTACGACGTGACACTTGTAGTGTGTAGATCGCTTTTGTAGCTTCACTACAGAATGACGGAAGGTCGCTGTAGCGTTGTGAAGCTGTGTCACAAGGACGCGGAGAACCTCCAGAAGAATATGTACCTACCTATTCACTCGGCTATAAAAACTACGCATGTATCATTGTCCTCTGCGTTCCCGGAACGTTTATGTCACAGATTATTCTGGACAAGATCAGTTGATGGTGATTTGAAAACCTCTTTTTTTTTTTGCTTTGTTTCTGATTTTTTCGATAATTTAGATTTTAAAATTATTCAATGAAGGTTTAATTCTCGCTGCCATATAAGTATTATGGTCATTCATGTTTTACCTGTCATGGTAACTTATTCATTCATAAATTGAAGTAAAACTTACATGTTATATACTAGTGAATAACTTGGTTTTTTTTTTGTAGATTTTCGCTGGCCACATATTATTTGTTCTGTTTATTACTTAACACACTGCGTACCCTAGCTTACACTTTTCCAACAATAAATCACGACAGTAACTTGGTGTAACACGTCGATACAAGGGTAGGATCATCCGTCATCCTGTATTTTTTTTAAATAGTGTGTTTCGTACGGTTTCTTCTCATACGTCCCGATTCTTGTACTTTTCTTACATATTTCTGGCGATTCTTTGCTCTCGGAAAATATTCATTTGATCATCATTATAGCCTTTTTGGCAATACAACATCAGTTAAATTATATATCACATTTCTATAGTAAAATACAATACCGTTCCTTTTACGACCACTTATAATAAATGCCTATAAGAGCCGTACAGAATCTTCTAAATTATATAATATTATATAGTACAATGGTGCATCAGGTACATTCGTAATTTACCTGTTAAATATTCAAGGTCAGCCCAAGCTTTTGAATCTTGAATTCAATTAATGATGTGCCTTATAAATTATAAGCTTTAAGTGCCTTGGCTATTGAAATGAATTTATTGTTGAAAATACTTGAAAATAGCGCAATAAGAAATATATTTATACTACGAGAGTTCTTTGTAATAAATTTAATTAAGAATATAAGAGTGAGTCTTTGAATTCGAAAATGGTTGGATAGGTATAGATATAAAACACTCAAACTAAGCAGTCTAAATGTTTTTTAATTCTTACCATCCATCTACATTGCAGAGTGAATTTCTAATATAACACTAAATTGATATTCTGTAGGTACTTAATTGCCAAGCAATAAAGCGTATTGTCCCTAATATTTTATTCGTAAGAAATGTTACTGAACATTTTGAGATATTTACGTTAATATCATTTGAATTATTCAAAGACTTTCGTATAATAAATTAGTTGTTTTGTTTCGGGCATTTTTAATACTGACTCAAATTAACTTTTTACGAACGAAATACTCGTTTATATACTAGGTACTATGCTATGTCGGGGTCTACGTAAATCTCATAGATTGTTTATATTGATGTATTGTATTATTGTCAATATAAACTATCCCTAGCATTGCTTTCGTACCTATTATAAAATGAAATATAGTGTCCCTAAACTACGACATGTGCGACCCTGTATCTAACATGGTCATAATTGATTTTCTTAACAATAAACTTTCTATGTTCATATTTCTTATTAATGTCAATCCATTTTCTATCTATAACTTCCATAAATACTTATAACCGTCATATCCTCTTTTTCTTTTTTTTTGTCCGATCCTAATAGGATCATATGGGCGCCTCCACAGGGTGGAGGTTTGTATTAACAGATTTTATTTTTACGAGAAATGGATGTCAGCCACTTGATCAACCTATTAGGACCATACTCTGACTCTTGCACAAATTGAAAAAACAATATGTGAACTTGCCAGAGCCAGGATTCGAACCTGGGACCCTCGACACTATAGACCGGCGCTTAATCCACGCGGCCATCGTGGGTGTATGTCATATCCTCACTAGGTTATCATTAATTAGCATAACGGTGTTGTCAATTTAATTGTAAATATATGAGTATATAATTATTGACCTAAGTATGAGAATATAATTTGTAATGGCAACTAATTTAGTGTTTTTATTGTTTCAGGTATGGGCAAGGATAATATCTCTACTTAACACGTTTCTCCCGTGATGGCATCAATACTTCAAGTAACAATAAAACACTATTTTATTATTAATAGCACAATTTTCTTATCTACTGTAACGTCTTCTCGTACGGTTATTTTCCACTAGGCAGAGAGTCACCATTTTATTTTAGAACAATAACTAAATTGCACCTGTCTGTCAACCCACCAACGTATTTATTTGGCAGATATTTGACGGCCACGACATTAATTTAAAATATGTACAAATAATTGAAAACAATTCAGGAATGAATTTCCACATCAAATGATATTTATATCTACCACTCAAGGTCTGCTGTGAGATAACATATATGAAGATTTTATGAAGCTTTTAACAAATGCAAAATCCAGCATAGGTATATGATTTTTTGGTACTAGTCGGTTATCCTGGATACAGCGGAAAACACATTTTTAAAATAGCCGATATACTGGATTATTTGTTAGGTTAGGTTGTCCTAACAAATAATCCAGGATAACCGACTAGTACCGATTTTTTTTTAAGAACGGTCGTGTTTTGGCAAATTAATTTTTTAATAAATAATTTTGAAGGCTTAAAATAATTTAAGTACGTAGATATTACTTTAGTTTTTGTCAATAGTCACAACGCGCTGTAAAGTAAATTGTAGCTATTTCTTTTTACACATTTTGAATTGACACAAAGAATTTTGTCGGTTAACCGTGTAAAATTACCCGGTTTTCTGTTATTTTATTGACGCGCGGTTACCCGGTTCGCCGGTTTCGTTTGTGGATGCTCTACTCCTAACGCATTGAGTTAAGTATAATTCTGTTGGCTCTTCTTGGCGGAATTTGGGACTCCTCAAATAGTGGAACTATTCGAATTAATTCGTATTATTCATAGACGGGTTAATAGTTTGTTTAAAGTATATGAGCACTCCCCCGAATGGTGAATTGCGTGAGTTCGATTAAACTGGGTCCATCTTTTTTTCTAGGATTTTATTCTAGTCGGCGTTAGCTTTTTGACGTTTTCTAAAATTATGTATTTTTATGTATATTATATAAGTACTTATTCTCTATACTACTGTATTATCTTTAAAATATTATTATTTTACCCCTTTAGAGTAGTATATTATACTTGTATGTTGTTATCTCACGTGTAAGTACAGCGTAGTATTCACATTTCGTACATTACTGTGAAAACCACTGAGATCGCAACTACGTGTTTTTGATAATATCAACTTATGCCATCCCCTATATGCCTAATAAATAAGCCTTTTTGTCTCGGGTATACATCCTTTTGTATTCACGTTATATTACTCAATCTGTAATAAGTATATCGTACCCAGGTAATGTTAGACAAGTAAGACAGAAACAGGCCTGTAGACTCGTATTATATTGCCTAATTCTTTGCCCATATCCGCCCCTTAACTGGAGCATATGGACACCACGCGGCGCCTCCAAGAATCCCTGTCGCTCGCCAGTCTTCTTGCTTCGTTCCAGGTCAAACCAGCATCCCGTAGCTCCGCCGTATACACTCTGTAGATTGTATTTAGCGGCCTTCCAGGACGCCGGAATCCGGTCGGCTTGAAGAACAGGCAAGCCAGGTTAAAGTTCTCTTCTGGCATCCGCAGCACGTGGCCGAGCCAGGTCCAACGTCGCCTCTTCACTTTCAGCGTGATGAGAGGCTGCTTGGTACGTTCTCTTATCTCCTCGTTGCTCCTAAAGTCATACCACCGCACACCCAGTATTCGTCGCAAACATCTATTTTCGAAGCTCAGTATACGGTTGCTCTGAGCCTTCGTAAGGTGCCATGATTCGCTACCGTAAAGCAGCACCGTCAGAATGCAAGCGTCGAATAGGCGGCATTTGGTTTTGACCGAGTACAATCGTGAGTCCCAGACATTTCGCATCGAGTTGAATGTTGCTCCAGCCATTCCCATTCGGATAGCGAGCTCTTTCTGCAAAATGCCATCTCCCGTGATGTGTACCCCCAGGTACTTGAAGCTGTCGACGCTCTCGATGCTCTGTCCATCGCTAATCAGAGGGAAATCTGGATCAGGACAGGTGCTATTGCACAAGACGTTGGTTTTCTTCGCGTTGATTTTCAAACCAACGCGAGAGGAGTTGTTATGCAACCTGTCGATTGTCTCTTGAATGCCCTCGATTGAGTTGTCGAATAGGACTATTGGAATAGGACTATAGGAATATTGCCTAATTATAATAAGAAAATTAATATCGTTAACCTATTGTACTAATATCTATACCCAAATGCCAACTCCACGTTTCACGGCATTGTAATTATAATAATTTACTCGCGAAATAATTATGTATTACAAAATTAATACTATGAAGTGACGGTACTTAATGGAATTTGAATTCACATATTCTTGCACTATGCGCTTTCAACTATGGTAAATGTACACTGATACAGAATACAGCTAATTTACGTTTTTCACCAAATTAATACAATAAAAGAGCATGAAAACCGTATTATAATAATTACAAGATAAAAAGAACTTTTTATATACCTACAACGTTTTTAAATTTTCTGTTGAATCATATAAACTTGACTTGACTAGCTTAAACGATCAAAAAAAATTGTGCTTGATAGAAATAATGAAATGTCATTTCATATTGATTTCCATAGTAACGCACGTATATATTATTAATAATTTAGTTGCTAGGACCCCCTAGCAACCAATTATGGTATCGAAATAACTTTTCATACAAAACAGAATTAACTGAAAATGAATTAAATTCTACTTAAAGATGGCTAAAAGTATTAAAAAATGCATTGGCATCGTGTTCTGATATATTCTTAAAGTTTCAAATGTCTAGCTAGTCGGGAAGTTAGTTAAACATCGATTGCAAGATTTGTACCGGACAAACAACCACCGGACAAATAAGAATACGAGCTAAGAAAAACGTTGTAAAAATTGCAAATATAATAATAAAAAACTTAAATCAATTAGATTCAACATACATAATTTTGAAAACACTTCTGAAAAGATATATAAGAAAAGTAACAGGAATCGAACCTGCATCTCTCGGGTATCACGCCCACGCACATAGACCACTATGCTAAAGGAGTCATACTTAATTGCGACAAATTTTAACTAATGGCTTTTAATATTCACTGAAGTGCTATCCAAATTGAGCTACTTAAAGATTTTTTCTATTGGTTATTATATATTATTTCCTCAGAAGTGTTTTCAAAATGATGAATTTTCAATAATTAGAATGTAACATTCTTAAATCTTGTGAATTATTCGTTGAATAAAAAAATAGTTAATTATCAATTAGACTCATTTGTTAGTTGTGAGAAATTATCCTTTCTGACTTGAAAATTACGACACTCCATTTTACTCCCGACGAAGCACACGTATGTAACATATTATTATCATAATTATGATATGCACCAACTGATTAGGCATAATAGGTAACTAGGTTTTCTTAAAATTATTTTCATTACTTAACATATTATTATGTACATATATAATTTTGAAAAACACTTTCTGAGAGAATATATTATAACCAATAGAAAAAAAGTAAGCCGACCCGACGGGGAATCGAACCCCGTATCTCCCAGGTTTACGCCCTGATCCGTGCATTATCACTATGCTACGAGGTGACATACTAATTGCGACAAATTTTAACTATTGGTCAATTTTAATACCTACTCATCAGTGCTCTTCCAAATCAAGCTACTTTTTAGCTACTTTACAAGCTAATTTTTTCTGTTGGTTATAATAATAATATATTCTCTCAGAAAGTGTTTTTCAAAATTATGTATGTTCAATAATCAGAATGATATATTCTTAAATCTTGTGAATTATTCGTTGAATAAAAGAAATAGTTAATTATATATTATTATGTAATACAAATAATTTATTTTTCGAACAGTACCTACCTATGTAGTATGATGCATTCTGCCTGGTCAAAATAATAAATTAAAAATTAAACAATACTTATCTCTGCCCGGGCATTATGCAAAATGCTCTATTAATTAATCACTTGGCCCCTATATACTTATATTTTCCTACCGTTTCTTCGTGTACGTCCATCCCTTTTATCTGCACAACAAAAAATCCAAAAAGCATCATCATTACACAGAAGCAATGCCCAAGGACAACGGTATACGTGATGGAAATACAGACATAGCCTTGGACGAAGGTAAAACATATGCCCGAATAGAAGAACTCGATTGTAAAACTATGGCCGGAATGCGAATTAACATCGTCTTTAATTCCGAGTTAAGGGTCACGTAGAAAAAAGGTCAAACTTTCGACGTGTATGAATAAAAAGGATAGAGAAGAAAAGGAAACGACTTTTTCGTGTTTCTCGCGTGAGGAACAAGTTACTCGTAGTTTCTAAATTCGAACCGCTTCAATGCTCTTTTGTTAGAAAGATATTTTACGCAAAACAAAAGAACTTACAATGAATTTGGCAATTTATTTATACTTACACTGAAATGTTTGTAATTATGGTATATTTCATTTAATTTTATCACGACAGACTACATACATCGCACATTGCCGAATATAATATAGCCTCACCTACAAATATCAGAGACTTCAACATTCAAATTTAAAATTTGAATTTATAAATCGGTTTTCAAAGGATCTTTACGGTTTTCGAAAATGTATCATGTATAAACGATCAACAACTAAGTTACAACAGAAAATATTGGAGTGATCCGTGACGTCAGTTAGTAATTAAAGTAATAAATACTTTAATTTTAAAAAGGTCAATAGTAAAAATTAGTCGCAATTAAGCATGGCAGTCGTAGCACAGTGGTAATGCACAGGGCGCGATACCCAAGAGACGCAGGTTTGATTCCTGTCGGGTGTCTTACTTTTTTCGAAAAATATATAGGCTATATTTTCTCATGAGATTTTTCAGAATTATGTATGTTCAATAATTAGAATGGTACATTCTTAAATCTTGTGAATTATTCGTTAAATAAAAGAAATAGTTAATAAACATTATATTGTATTGTGTTTTATTTAAAATAATACAGTAATGTCGGTACTGTTCGGTTATCAGGAATACAGCGGAAAACACATTTTGAAAATACCCGATATACTGGTTTATTTGTTAGTTTGGGTTAATTTAGGTTAGGTTAGGTTGGGTTAGGTTATATTTGGTTAGGTTAACCTAGCAAATAATCCAGTTTATCGAATGTCTTTCCACCGAATTGACATTTTAAATTGTAGTAAATTGTAAGTATTCTTGTGTCTAGTAACCATCGTCGAATTTGAACGCTAGATTTAACGCCATACGTCATATGCATATTTTTCAAGCCTTACAAAATGCTAGATCTAGCAATAAAATGTCAACGCTGGTTGCGAGTTCCGACGAATTTTAATTGCATGCTAAGCTTCCTTGTAATACTAGTAGTATAAACGCTTTTTATATGTCAATTACTTATCTGGCCTTCGTTTTGTTTATATATACACAATTACTAATTGTGTTATGTTTTTAATAGAGTTGATGAAACAGTTTTACGGATCTACAATACGTCTACAGCATGGGTGGCCAACCTTTTCAGCTACCGGGCCAGATTCTAGAAATGAGATTTCCTACCGGGCCGCACAACCGATTATACAAAACAAAAAAAAAATATATATATATTATATATATATATATATTAATAAAATACAACAAAAATAAGAATCATACATATTTATTAGATTAGACTTTTTTTAAATAATAAAAAATAAACAAAATAATATAAAAATAGTAAATTTTAGTGAGAAGTTTGATTTTGTGTGGCAGAACTAAGTGCACCAATATCGATATCGAGTGAGGTTGTTTCTGCACGCAAACTGTATTCCAAATGCACATCAGTGATTCGTGTTCTCACTCGGGATTAGATATGCTTCATCCGACTAAAAAGCTGTTCACACGTGTAAGTGTTTCCAAATAGCGAAGTCATCATTAGAACATATTTGAAAATGCAGGAAATTTCTCCTTATCCAAATATGTTTTGTAAAACTCTTCCAAACCAACCTGAAGTCACTGCTCCACGGGTCACAAGTTGACACCCAGTGGGCCGCATGCAGCCCGCGGGCCGCGATTTGGCCACCCATGGTCTACAGGCTTTAAAATTATCAAAGTTTCACATTTTCTGGTTGAAAGGTAGTACGCAAAACAAAGCTTTCCGGTCTCTAGTAATCTCATACTAATAATGTCACAAAGTAGCGAATATATTTTCACAGTGTTGCCATAAACATACACAATCTGTAAACCAGTGCCTACAAATCAAAGGATCCACATTAAGGAGGTATAATAACTCAGTTCTATTAGGAAAGAAAACAAATATAAGTTACATAACCTTTCCTCAAGAGGTCATATCTTAACCTTTGAAAACGACAGAGAGCGAATTTGGCTTTTTCTCGAAAAATGAGATTGATTTTAGCGTCTTCAGTACATACTTCAAAATATCTTATAAATATTTCATCATTCTTCGTATTTTTCATTACCGGTGGTCACGGCGTATATCTATTACCACTCCATTAATCGCGGCAATGTGGCATATAGGCACTATAAAAATATTATAGTTAGTATATTGTATTGTTTTCGATACTATAATTAAACTATAATTATTTTACCTGAGATATGTGTGTCATATTCGTTTATCGTATCTTAAATAAATTTGAATCTTTTATCATACTTTGCTAAAAATAAAAATAATAATTACAAGATAAAAAGAATTTTTTATAATACACAGCGTTTTTAAATTTTCTGTTGAATCGTATAAACTTGACTTGACTAGCTTAAACGATCAAAAAAATTTGTACTTGATAGAAAAACTGAATAATGAAATGTCATTTCATATTGATTTCCATAGTAACGCACGTATATATTATTTAATAATTTAGTTGCTAGGACCCACTAGCAACCAATAATGGTATCGAAATAACTTTACATACAAAACAGAATTAACTAAAAATGATTCAATTCTACTTAAAGATGGCTAAAAGTATTAAAAAATGCATTGGCATCGTGTTCTGATATATTCTAAATGTTTCAAATGTTTCAAATGCGTAGCTAGTCGGGAAGTTAGTTAAAATCGATTGCAAGATTTGTACCGGACAAATAATAATACGACCTAAGAAAAACGTTGTAAAAAGTATGTAAATATGTAGGTGCTACTTACTGGTATTATATAAACATTAAATATACATAATGTAAGTTACAGATAAAAATGTGGTAATTGATAATGTACATGCCAAATTTTATTTTATGGTAATTTTTAATGTGCTTTCTTCGCCATATAAAATTGTAAATTTGTGAAAATTCAACGTAGCAATGATATTTTTCCTATGTAGAGTAGGAGCCTAAAACTATGAAAGTGAAGCAAACAAAGTTTCAATATTCTCTACCATCTGATTTCTTTCTTCCATTCAAAAATAACTCCCCATACACGACGAGTTTGAGTAGCAGGTTAAATCTGTCGGTCAACACACAACACGTAATGGCGGTCAGACATATTTGGAAGATACCGCCCATATAGATGTACCCCGTGTTTTTGTAAAACTGTTGGGATTTCGGCATTCTTAAAGTTTTCGGATGACATTAAGCGGTGTCCACATTGGCAACAAGTTGCTGGCAACCAATTAAATTTCCATTAAAATAATTTATGGTCATATAAATTATGATAATTATCGTGAAATGTAATGAGGTTGCTAGCAACTTGTTGCCAGTGTGGACACGGCATTCGATGCCGGTGTCGTAAAGTTAGGGTTCGCGCGGTGCGGCTGTTATAAATCTTATAAAATTACCCTATTCTACAAATATGACCAAGTAGATAAATGCTGACTCATATGCCTATTTTATAAAGGCAATAATTTATTCAATATAAAAGAATCTAGATCATATATTTTCACGAATATAATATTGTTTCGGTAAATCGAGAAAATACACAACCGTGATTTATTTTATTAATCCATATTTGTATTTTATGTCAATTAGTTTCAAGACAAGTCATAATAAATATCAGAGTAAAATTATTCTTGTATCAATATCATTCAAGTATACCATACCTAATACCTAACCTAACCTAACCTAACCTCCACATTTTCTGACGCTTGGCCCAAAGTTTGCATATATGGACACGTCCGTTGACAGTTCGAAAGATTTTAATGGGACAGTTTGAACCGATCTATAGTGTGCCCATTAACGTAGTAATTGCCCGTGGTAGCCTCAATCTGGAGGTCAAACTCGTTGTGTATGGCCAGCTTTACTAACGTAACATCTTTATGGGGGATTACCTCGTTTTCATAAAACGGGTCGTGACTAGAAAATGTTGAGATGCCGTGCTTCCTACAATGCAGCTTACACAGTTACGTAATTCAATCAGTAGATCGTTTGTTTGTGTTGGTCTTTAAATTTTCTTAAGAAACAATATCATAAAAACAAAATAAATATTACCTTTAACGAAACCAACCATACGCGTCCCATGGGATCGGTAGTGTGTTTGCAAACAGTCCAGTTAGTTATCACAGCAGGCATACGTTGTTATTCCGCCAACAGCCAGTTTCTCAGTGACCAGCGTCAAACCAGAGCCGAAGCGGGGGTATATTGTTTGTTTACAAGTCGCAATTCAATTGGGGCGGTACGTGTGTGGGATACCTCAAATAATAACATTATTCAATTGCAGAGTACAACAACGGCGCCATTTTGAATCGCAATTACCGTTGATTTGTCAGTATACAGTACGCTCAATCATTTCCGAGAGGAATTGATACTGTGATCTAATAGACAATAATTTTAAATAATTCAAAATTTACCCCCCCCCCCTTGTTCTATTATAGAGAGTTAGTGTTTACTTAGTAATAATTCATATTACCACGTTTTATTAGCTCGTATTCTTTGTCCGGTACAGATTTTTTCTTGTGTGTGCAGTATAAATTTTTTCTTGTTTGTCGAAGATTTGTATTGGACGATTAAAGATTTTTAACTAACTTCCCGACTAGCTAGACATTTGAAACTTTTAGAATATATCATAACATGGCGACAATGCATTATTTTAATACTTTTAGCCATTTTTAAGCAGAATTGAATTCATTTTCAGTTGATTATGTTTTGTATGGAAAGTTATTTCGATACCATTATTAGTTGCTAACGGGGTCCTAGCAACTAAATTATTAATATATACGTGCGTTACTATGGAAATGAATATGAAATGTCAAAATGACATTTCTGTATTCTATATTTATTCAGTATTTCTTCAAGTACAATAAAAAGTTTTTATTAACGCATAGAATTGTCAAGTGTATATGATTCAGCAGAAAATTTAAAAACGTGTTATATAAAAAGTTCTTTTTATCTTGTAATTATTTTTATATAATATCGTACCTATTCACATAACTTAGAAAATGCGTCATATTATATTTCGCTCTATATATAGTATAAGTGACAATATTTTACGTTAGCAAGTTCAAGTCATTCTCAACACGACATGAAACATTTAAAGAAATATTAGTAATACAATGAAAACTGAGGCAATACACATAATTATTAAATTATTAGTGTGGTAACACAATGTATACAAAATGAATTTTCTAGAGGTCAGTTCAGGGACCTATCTATCTACGATAGTTATATTATAAGAAGTTTAATATAATTATTGCCAATGCTTGAGATAATAAAAATTGAAAAGAGCTATGCAATGTAGGAAAAAGACAGCTGATTAAAATTCCTAGATACAAGACACAATTGAATCGTGAGGAGATAGGTGCAACTAGGATTTAAAATATTGTTTTTGTTAATAAATGGAATTCACTATTACTTAAGTGTTGTACAAAAAATATTATCGATGTGGCCCAGTATTGTAATTAACCACCTAATAGTTATTTCATCAGTTAAGCATCTTAAAACTAAAGTTATTTAAAATCGGTTGACAGTTTATGAACACTAATCAGTAATCACTATACAAATTTTGAAGCCAATTTGTCTAGCTTTATCAAGTAATATGCATCTTTGATCAATAAATTCATACTTAGGAAATCTACGGGTCAAATATTAATATTTCTGCATTGTTCTTTTAGTATCAAATTTAAAACATTGATCATCTGTTGGTACAATTATCTGTTGGTACAATTATATTATAGTTATATTTCACTGTTTTATAATATCATGAGATAACCTTTTGCAATTAATTCAATTCGCCTCTATGACTCCATTTCTATAATACCTACGTACGTTTTCAAACGGAAGATGCCTGCGACATTCAATGCCGTATACGATTATATTCCTTTGTGATATTATGTAACGTTCTAAAAGGCTAAGGAATATGACATAATATTGTAATCTCGCGGGTTATGTTAATTCTGTGAATACCTATAATGGCTTCAGTTAATTCAGCGTATTATTTTCATAGGCACATCCATTCATCTAAATATATCACGTACCTTCGCCGTTTATACATAATTATTTATGAGATATGTACGTGTATATTTCATTTTTGTAATATTTTTTAAAGTTTACCAGTAAATATGCATGGAAGGTAACTAGTTGTATAACATGCAGTACGTAATGTATATAATCGAATAGTTTAGACTCCCCACAATGCTCGTGAGACTAACTAGACTCACCCAAGCCAAAGTGCAGTGTCAAGTTAGTTTTTAAAATATGACACCGTCAACATTTGAAATATACCGTTCGTATCAAACAAAAAATTCAACATTACGTCATTTTCTGACGATGTGCAACCATCGTCGTCTCTGTATGCTTCCTCCTAGTTTTACCTGTGTCCGGAAATTTGGACGTATGCAGTTCGCTGTATCACACTTCACCGTGAAATGTTTTATCGGAAATATATGGTTGTATATTAAAGACCATCCAACCGATCTGGGTCGTATAGTACTGAGATAAAATTCATGTCTAAATGAAACACTGTTATTGTCGGTTTACAAGAATCCAGCGGCAAACAAATTTTGAAAACAGCAGATATACTGAATTGTTTGTTAGGTTAGGCTAGGTTTTCATTCTTGAATTCACGAATCTTACCAAAATCGGCTATGAAAATGCTCCACGAATATACAGCGCGTATTTTTTTCATCTCGGTGCTATAGTTAAGAAAGCTCACGGCGAACTGTGCTACGGTGAAATGTAATACGTACAATTTACATGTAACCAGTTTGACCTGCACGCGGAAACGTACGAGAATTTTTTTAACATAATATCCCTGTTGCTACAGAATCGTCTTCCATTACCGGATATGACACGAAAAGAAGATGATCCGATGTTAAATCACGTTTACGACATAAGTTATAATACGCTATTGTTAACTCCAATAAGATAAGTATTTGTGTTATGTCTGCTAGGGATGAAGGTCTTGTTTACCCTGAGAGATGCCCGAAACGCTCCCGCAAAATTCGAAATCCGGTGAAAGATATGAATTGTGAAAAATGTCGGTAATCTTATCTCATTCGGAATTTTCTTGTTTCGGATGTTTTGCCTTTATGTAAGCTTCCGCCCCCTGTGGACCAGATTTGGAAATTACTCTGCTATGTAAGAGGGAGAGAGTTCAGACAAAGAATGAAAGTTGTGTATTTACGCGGGTATTTTTTTTATACTCCAAAATCTCAAAAGTCGAACAAAAAACAATAATTTTTCTTTTATCATTTCTCCGTGACTCGGCGGAAATTTTCTGACTTGGATATTTACTTCCTTTTGACGATAAAACGTGCACCTGAAAGTTTCCGGATCATTTTTTTTTTCAATTTCATAATTTTATTGAAATTCTTAGGAAGTTTTACACATTGAAAGTGCCTACCTGAAGATATTTACATTTCTTGTTAAGTATGTAAATATATTTATGCGGCTGGTTCATAAGTCATATTTTTATACCCACATTCATCATGAAACTAAAAGTTCTAATGGTAGTCTCTGAACTTCTGGGGTAAGTACCTGCCAGTCGATATGAAAAAAACAACCTTAGGTGCTAAACTTTTTCCTGATTTATTTTTCATATACGCGTAGAGTTTTATATCATATCATTAAAATGTACCTAGGCGAATATAGAGGGTGTAGTGATACGGTCGAACTCAGTTATTACGATCACGGATATAGCGAGATCTCGGATGTAACACATTCGTCGACATTTAAGTTTATGAATTTCTCCATACATTTATTCACTTTTATAACGAGCTACTTATCGGGTATACCGAGCTAAAATATCGTCAAAATTTTTCTTAAAACTGTTAATGTGTCGATCGTTTAAAAACATTTCGACCCTAAGCAATAAAATCCGACCGGACAGGATGCTGCCTGGATCAGATTACGTTTATGACACTAGTTAAGTGTCTAAGTACCTAATTGGTGTTGTCGCCGACAACATTGAAAAAGTATCCACGCATAATATGGTTGTAATTCCATTTAAAAAATCAAAAAGTTTTTTGAAGTCAGTAGGTACCTACCAGCGTTCATTACAATAAACAACTTCTTTTGTAGTTTATGAATGCCATGCTTATTTCGGGGAAAACTTTTAATTGTGTATTTTTGTTTGAATTGCGACTTCTTGTGTTATGTGACCGCTCAACTAAAAATACCTATTCTCTGATATAACGAGTAACTCTTATAACGAGCAAATTCAGTCGGTCCCATCTTCCTCGTAATAACCAAGTTCGACTGTATTTATGTGTCAGCGGGTGACATATCCGTTACCAAATAGTTCCTGTAATGACGCGATATTACATAGAAAAATATTAATTTTCGCTTTATTGTCAGTTTTTTTAAACCACCGGTAACTCATTTTCACAACAAATGATGCATATTTCAGTAGAGCTTTAAAAACGCATATTAAGTTATTATAACAATCCACCTGTATATAGAAGTTGCCTGAATATGATGTTTACTGAAAGAATTAATAGTTAACACTAATTATGTTTAATAAAAAATAGTTAATTAAATTATTAACAAGTAGGTACAACTACCTTATAAATAAAATTTGAAGTGATCTAACTTTAAACCTAAATTACTGTAACCTTGATTTAAACCACAAAAGCCGATTGCCAAAATTAACGCAGTGTTTAAGCGCTTCATGATGCAAATACTACTATTTAATTTCGTCGTATTGAGATAGGACGAACGTGGCTCAATTGGTATTTCACTTTGGCGTAAATCCAGTGGATGCGGGTTCGAGTCCTGCCGAACATCGTATTTATTTAAAAGATTATATCTAGTACCTGTGTTTAAATATGAAATGTTTTCGAATAATTATGTATTACTAAATAATATGTTAGTTACTATGTTTTATAGGTACCTTTTCTTCATGAAATGTACCTAGGGACTAGTAAAAATAAAAATTAACCTACATAGTCGGTATTCGTTGTTTTTGTAAGTAATCATGTTTTTCCAATAAGAAATAGGTAACAGTCTCGTAACAGTAAATAAAATTAATGATATGATTGCTTACCTTGCGTTTATTTGAAAATAAACCTTGAAAGGTCTAAAAAGGTAAAAAGTTTCGGCTGTTGGACACGAGTCATCGATTTATTTTAATGATTAGTTACAATTTACCAAAGTTAAAAAAAAATATGTATTACACTCGTCCTCTCGATAACTAACAAGCGTGATGCTTCACGCAGGTAGCCCTTTGGCCTAAATAAATAACGTAAATTTCAGTACAAACCTACAAAAATATGTAAACAACATGTGACCCACGCTATTTCGCCTAACCCGGATATATATCCCTCAGGAAAAAAGTTTCCTTGCCCTACAACAGACTTCCATCATAACGGTATTAGGTATTTATTGTGTACTCAGATGTTACTATTTAAGCTCGGCATGCAAACGAATCAATACCTAATATAATTGACCCCCTTCTGACGTCACCAGGTGTCCGGTTGTATCACAACGGGTGTGTTAACTTTAGACCCTCCCCCTACGTGCAACTCGGTGACCTATTATTAAATATTGAGATACTCGGGTCGTGCGCTATTTAGAGTGAATTTTGCAAATCAGATTAATGGTTGGGTTGGTATTAGCCGAGGAATCGTCGAGATTGTTGGTTAAATTCACTTGTTTGGTCGCTGTGCGGTGTTTGAGCGTATGTGACGACATAAACGTTCAATTCACAAACATTTTCCGGGAAACGAGCGGAATTATTGCTTTGGTTTCTACTAATTATTAATAGTGCAATTAATTATCATCTATTGGTCTATGGAGGCATTTTTTTACTACGGCATGGGCATCACTTCGGTGAACACAATAGTGGCTATTCCCATTAATAATGTGATTATTTTCCGACTGCCTTTTTACAAGGCATGTTTACTTCTCACTCTCTTGAATCTTGTAGGTCTCTTCTACTCTTGAAGCACTTGTGCCTGTTATCGCGAGGGATGGTTTCCAATCCTGGTGTCCTAATGAATTTGAATTTACATGCGCCTATCAATTACCTACGCGGTTGCAGCCATGGTTTATTCTGGATCGGGACCGTTTCCTCGTGTCAAGCCTGTCAGGCACCATTACCAAGGGGTGCATGACTAGTCAATGCGCTCCTCAAAGACGTAGTCATTTTCGGTGACGTGCTATGTATTTTGTATTCGAAATTTTATTTTTCTGTATAAAATTGTACTCAAGTATATTTATATTTTTTATTATCATTATTATTATTTTATATATTCTCTTCTTCTCTCTTGTGAGGGTTATATTTGTTATAATGTAAATCTCTTGTTGTGCACGTTTTACATTTATATTTGTTATGTCCACACTGTTTTGTTTTCTTATTTTAAATTATATAAATAGATTATCTACAACGTTTAAGGTATGTCCAGGATCATGCTTTGAAAATAGAACAAAAGCTCCATGTTGATCTACGCTGAGCATGTCTCTCCTTAAATAAATACATAAACATTAATTATCATGTATTGGTATATACTTTACTGCCGCATGGGCATCACTTCGGACAACACAATAGCGGCTCATCCTATTAATAATGTGGTATTTTAAATTTGTTTAAAATTGTGCTTTTTACGAATTTTAAACATTGAGAATAAATCAGGGTCCCTTCGAGCATAGTCGTCGGGACTAAAACGTGTCCCGTTAATATAATTTTGAAGACTGAGGTAAATATGATGATTGGAATGGTGTCAGGTCTGGAGAATATAGTTGATGTGCCAGGGACAGATTATATAAACCAATAGAAACCCAGTAACGCCAGATCTCAAAAGGCACAAAAGACCCTTTAAAAAATGTAGCAGTTTAAATTAAAAGTCATGGCATATCCGTGATATTCTCGTGATATGGTACCACTAGATTATGAAGTTTTCTGCGCTCAGAGTACAGACGATGATTTCTGAAAGCCGCTTGATTTATTTTTAAATTCTATCGCCAAACAATTGAACATTTAAGCACATTATGGAAAGAAATCAAAGATCTTAGAATCTTAACTCATTCGCTGCTGACTAGATAATGGCTTTTTAATTACCGCACGTAATTAAAATGCACGTTAATTACATCGATCGGCCGCCTGGTCATTACGTGCCAGGTGCTTCTTCAGCGTCCAAAGTATTAAAATACATGTCTACTATTACATTAGGGAATTGTACGGACATAAAACTAGGAGTTCGCTCAACCCTCACTCAGAGGAAGACTAAATAAAGCTACATGTAATAAAACCACCATCAACTAGGTATGCAGTTGTGTCCGAGTAAAGTAAAGTACAGTAAAGGCACTAGATTCTAGAACTACCCATTCCTATGCACGAAGCAAGCACCCTCATTTTATTATATATTATATACTATATTAACTCATTTGGAGTGGAAATTGACGTTATACAAAATGTTATAAGTATCTACTCACACTTAAAATTGTAAAATCACCATATATATATAGCACGGTTATTCTATTCGAAGGGATATTTTTTGCGCATATTTTATAGTATAAGTGCAAACGGATGTTCCTTTGTTCTATACGATTCAAATAAACTAATATGAAAACAACAGCCATATTACATAATATGCGTAAGAGTGAAAGAAATACAGTAGCTTTGGAAGACGGATAAGCTCTCCATACGAATTCGTTTCTTTTTTTTTGCATCTTCCAAAATTGCCCAACTATTGATGTGTCTCTCCCCATTTCCCCTCGCACAACATACCAAAAAAGGCTTCATTCGAAATGAATAAGTTATGAAAACATTCCTAGTTTTTTCTGTTCCACATAATAAAATTCGAGAATTTCTACTTCCTCCGTTTTCAATATGCGCAAATTCAGTTGAGAATTTTCCTCTTTTGAAAATTACAGCCACTGTGGATGCTTTTGCATACGTATGGTGTTCCAAAATCATTATATTCGGATTTATATCCTATCCTTGAAAGTTATTTTCTTATAACTAATATAATATTATATGGAAATGTTATTTACTCTAACTGTTATTCTAAATGTCAAAGCAAGATACATTTCGTATAATTGCGAAAACAGAATAATATCACCGAAAATATGTCACCAAGTTGTCAATGTGCACAAATACTGCAATAACAATATATATAATAATATTATGTACATACGATATAATTATTGACACATGCCTAACTTCCACACTTGAATTGAAACTGTTTTCATAATATATCAGAATTTTATTTATAATTTAGTAAAGTAAAGTATACGTGTGACTTTATTTAGGTCGTTATTCATATATTCTGTAGTCAATTTATGAAGTCAATCCTAACTATTAAAATAATCATATTATTTGATGGTGAGATAATTTACTATTTCAGTTTCTGGAAGATATTATATAAGATTGAAACAAGTCTAATAAAAATATCAGCTTTCACTTAATTTACCAAGTCCACAGATATATATCAGATATTAAAAAATCATAATATTATAACCAGCCTGTGTAATAAATTTTTCTGCTCACAATATTCTTGTGGAGTGTTGACTTTTCCTCTTAACTTAGCGCGGGCTCAGAAAAAGTTTTTTCAAGTTTGTCGTTTTAGGTTTTTATTTATTTATTATAATATTTCATCTAATTTCTCTAACCCCATTTTGCAATTTGAACTCTCTTGTCATGCGAATAGCTAGAATTTAATATTTACCATTCACGCAATTTAAATTTGCTTCACCCTTCACCCTCGGGATGTAGGGCAGGCGCAAGATCACGCCATATCCCACGGCTCAGCGTCTCTTACACATAATGTGTCTCTCGGCTTGTCATGCTTTGCAGATCGATGTTGTGGCACCGTTTCAAGACGAGAGAGGATCGACCATTACGACTGATCCTGTGGGATTAGAAAGCCATACTCGTCGGGTGTCCACTCAGTTCGGTGATACCCTGGTTTTCTGGGTAACCGAACCGGGTTGTTAATACGATATGCCGAAGACACGTGGAGAGCTTCTTTTTCTTACAATAACGGAAGAATAGTACAGACCGACAGACAGACACCTTCCCGTAAACAAATCGTGCATTTGTTTATAAGCTTTCGACGCATATCGACATAATCTTCTCCTGAAAAAATACTTGCTTATTTGTAAGCGCAGTTGCACTTGTTCTTAATCCACGGCTGAATACAATAATATAAGCAGTTTTTATGCATTGTTAATAATTACGAGCAGATTTATTTTGGTCCATATTATGGTAGCACCTGGCGCTACCGGTAGTGGCGTCTGCCCACTAACAAAAGTTTCACATTTTACTAATATACTTATTGTTGTGAGTTTCCAAAAGATGAGAAAATAGTTCAGACTAATCTTCGAAAAAATTTGAATTAAACTGACATAAAACTAAAAGATAAACGCAACATGTGTGTTATAACAATAATCACAACGGTGTCAATAAGTCAACTTACAATTTTTTTTTTATATGGTTACAAATTTAACTACACTTATAAAACTTAGTACAAAAAGATCGTACGAGTCACACAAGTTATAGTCCATACTGATGATCGTAATATACCCACTCGTATTTTCTTTACATAAATTGTTCGAACTCGATTTGACTATGAGCTTTTTGTGTGACGTGTGATCCATTTTTTTTATAATATGCTATTATCAACTCGCGCGCTACCTACTGCAATGTATGAACTTTCTAGCATAATGTGGGCTTTATTATAACTTATAACAGCTGTGATAGAATTTTCGCTCAGTTAAACTTAACTATTTACCCGTACGCACAGTAAAAGTGTGACGACAAAACTTGGTTGTATATAATATTAAGGATATTATTACATTTTGATGTTTGCAAATATTTTGTATTAAGTAGGATTTAACCGCACATCGTTTACGTGCCGGATGAATGATGTCAACCAATTAAACTAACCGACCGAAGTCGTCTAGTATAAATCTGCCCATAAGTGTATTGGGTTCTGCTATTTCAATCAATATATTATTATGTAATAACATTGCTATCTTTATTAATTGTAGGTGGCGTCAGTAGTAACTCAATGTTTAGTGTAAACATCCTAACACTGATAATGATTAATTAAATTATTTGATGACGCTTTTTATGTGGACTGTATTTGGGGTTGGATACTAGATGATGGGGGAGGGCCGTTTTTTGCGAGATTCAGTCCAGACACTGACCTTGATGTTGATCGACTGTATTGCGGGAGCAGGTGCCGGGTTCACGCACTCACAGACTAGTATGCTGACTGTTCGATTATCACTCGCATGGTTACACTTTGGTTTTGGGATGAATATGATGAGTTTGTAATAGATGGTAGCGAAGGTCGCCCAAACCATATCAGATTTAGCGCAATGAATGTCGAACGATAACTTCTGGATGAGTCACTCTGTGTCGCGGCGATTGACGCCCAAAACTAATGCCAGTAATGACGTCTCGACGGGCTGCAGGTAAGCAGGTGCATATACCAATAATGTTGAACAATGACTAACCTATTATTAGCATGCCTGACGCACAACGGATGATTGTGGGAGGTAGGTTAGGAATTTATAAGGGATTAGAGCCACCATAATTGGCCCGAACATTATTTTATAATTAAAACTTAATGTACACAGCTGAACATTCAAATAGAATTGGGTAAATGAAAACTTTATGACATATAAGGAGTAAAATGTTTAAAAGAAGGAATAAATAAACGTCTAGAGAAAACCCCCAGGCGATGCCGGGTACATAAACTTATAATCATAACGTGTAATTTAAATAAAAACAAATTTTACAGTGCGAAATAAATTCTCAATGCCAATGATAAAAACACTTAACATGAAATAATTTATTTCAAAGCTAAAATTGCGCAGTTGACCTGTGCGCATTTTTTGTTTCACTGGGCTAAATGTAAAACCATATAGGTATACCTACATAAGATTCATAATTTTGAAAACCTCAGAAACATCCACACTAGAAAAAAACATACATAGTCGACCGAGTTGAGTTTGAACGCATGTTTCACAGAGTGCTCCTGACTAATTGAATAACCGATCCGATTATCTTGAAAATAATTCCTAATAACTACGCTGCACGAGATGTATGATTGATATATTTCTTAGGCTTTTTAAAATTATGAAAGTATTATTACATAATCCCAAAAAATTGGAAATTTCATTTTACATCCTTTTGTTCGATATTTGATTAAAGATTTGCCGAACCAATGAAATTATATTTGCTGGAATTTTCGTATGTAAATAATTCAAATTAGATTATAGAAAGGATTTTCTAAACGAACTGCCTACAGTAGTCAGAACACATGCCCTTGAATAAAACAAATTACTTTATACCCGTTCGAAATCACAGATGCTTGTAATATTTTATTCTGCATTCTATGTAGTAACCTGTTGAACATACAGATGAACCATCATTCAGATATAATTTAGGTATATAAGGAGTTCAACAGTGTAAAGCATTAATACATATTACTAAAAATATCATAACACAGCAAATTTGATACGATTAGACAATATTAACTACCTCTGCGCTTACCTAAATATGCGCAAAAATTTAACGTTGTCAATTGAAAATATATTAGAAAATTCTATCGGGTGAGATTTGATCACACTAGTTGAGCAAAAGCTCGTAATGACCAAGCTACCAACTAAAGTAGATACCTAGTAGCAGTGGCGAAGGGTAACTTTTTGAAAGAGGTAGGCTGTGGGAGTAACCATGTGTGTCAGATATATTTGCGGGAAATAAGAAGATAACCCAATATTACTACTGATGGATAGGTACGCTAAAACGAAGAAATTTCAAAAGCCTAATTGGTTTGTTATAATTAGTTCATAAAAATAAGCAATTAGTTTGAATTACTGACGCATTTTCCTAAACATTTATAAACGTAACATACGCTCAAAATATATTACCTATCATCTATGAAAATATCCGTTGTTGTATATATATTATGTTCCATAACAATTTATAATTTAACCCGTAAAACTAGACATTTTAAAATACTTCTATATTTAAAACACAGACTTAGGTAGGTACAATATCAGATATCTAAATTGTCTAATGAGTGAACTAATAAATAATAAATAGAGATGAATGATTTTATATTTTTAACAACAATCAATACATATTTATGTGAATGAATCCCATAGAAATTATTTTTTAAATTATCTTCTTATTAATTATTTTGAATAAATGTGCTCTCGCCACGTAAGCGCTAACGAAACAGCTTGTACATTTGTATGCGGGACGTCAGACATTTTGAAATAATGAGAAAAAACTTCATATTGAAAAACCCGTCGATTCACGCGAAAATAATCATATACAATATGTGAAGCGAAACGCGGTGTGTTCTATTTTTTTAAACTTTCGAGAGATGCCATTGATGGTGCTTATTGAAATATGGGAAAAAATCGTAAACTTATGACAATTATAAGATAGATGTCTTTGGGCATATTGAATATATTATTATTTGTGATTATATAAATACGTCAACATGAAAATAAAAATTATTTCTCTTAAGAAGGTAGGCTTTAAATAATCGTCTTCGCCACTGCCTTGTAGATAATTCTAATCTGGCGCCACAGTAGAGTGATTCCAGTATATCTGCACTTTGTTGGGAAATTTATCAACTTATCATAACGAAAGTAATAGTTTAAGACGTAGATGATCTTTTCTTTGAAAATTCCTCCGGCTTTTCATAAAAAGTTGTTCTGCAATCTACAGTCTAGTTATTATGAAACAAAGACTTTGAGATAAAAATATTCCCTGAGGGAGAATAAGTCTCGGTTCTCGGTATCTCAACAGCTCTCTTTAAATAATGTATTTCATTATTGCTAAATACAAAGGTCACCTTGGAAAATAATGAAACACGAACTTTATTTTTTTTAATTCTTTCGGGATTCTTTGTTGTTTTTCTCAATAATTTATTCATAAGAAAGCATTTTTTTTATCCAGTCTCGGTATTTTTAAATCATATTTATTACGTTTTCTTATTATATTTTCAATATTATTTCCCTCACAAATAATTGTATTTATTCTCATACTGTTGATTTTTGTATTAGATAAATTTCTCTGTAATACAAAGGTATGTGTTCCATATATTTAATAAGTTCAATGGTTTTCAATCCCATGATTCCGTTTGATGTATGGATACCGAAATCTGGGTATGTATTGAAAATACAGGAATCCCAATATTTCGGGGTTGGCTTTCATCATTTGTTTTTAATATAAAAAATATGTATGAATATAATGTTGAATCTGGAAGTTTCTTAATAAATATTAAGCGATATTAAAATTTCTTATAATGTAATAATAATATGTAAGTATCGCCAAATATCGTTCACTTTTTCCTACTCCAAGATTATACGAGATATTCTAAATAACATTGTTTAACTTTGTCGTTATGTAAAATTAAAGACTCTGCCATTGTAATAATAGGGATTGTAGCTTCAAGGTATGTTTAAGATTTTCCAAAAAAAAGTCTTAGTTCTAGAATAATAAGTGTATTCATATTATACATACAAACATATGCATTTATTTTCCTAGGATTGCGGGATCAGCAACTTTTTCTCTATCCACTTAATATAATAACATAAATATTTTGAAATATGAAAATTTTTAAATTTTTTAACTTAAAATATTTTATTAATTATTTATAATTAATGTAAAGGTAAAATATAATAATATGTATTAACTTGCAAGTTTTTCTAAAAACATTACTCTCCACCTTAACGTTAATAACTTCTCATGCGTACCTAGTGTTTTAGATGCCTAAGTTTCTCCTCTAGGCGTTTGAAGTTAAGTGCTTCTTGGTCGCCGCATTCAGGTTTCTTTATTACACACATAGTGTACCAACATTTCATTATAGTCCAACGCTTTTCCCAATTTCCAAACCCTTCACGCAGCCGTACCTAGTCAATCGAGCGCCTTCCCCCTCCCATGCCTCTTTGGGGACCAAACTTTATTGATGCCCCTTTCCTGGGTCTTTAATGTTCTCACGATTCGAGGGGGCGCAAGGCAGGGGAGGGGGCTGGGCCGTATTATGACTCGGCTTCTACCCGCCGCCATCGATTGCTCGGGAGGTGAAGGTGATTTAAATCAACAGTGTAATCGTCTTCAATGTGAAATCAAAATGTATTGTCAATTTAACCTTTACTTACAAGATTACTCTTCTTGATGTACCTACATCTAATTATATGTATCTTGTATATTGTTTTTTCAACATGCATTTTCATCAGGATATTTCTCTTTTCATTTTTGCCGCATTTCGAGATAGATTCATATGCATTCACTAACAATATTTGATGTTGTGTAATGAATGCTGTTCTTAATTTTCCTCATAATATTTAAACCATTTACGATCCCTAGAAGATCATAACATGGTCCTCCACTGACTGGAAGTTCTAAAGGTATTTTGTTTTTACGAGAAATAGATGTTAGCCACTTGTTCGACCTATTCGGTATATTCTCTGGATCCAAACACGGATTGAAAAACAACATGTAAATTTGCGAGACCCGGCTTCCAACCACGGACTCATGACATTATAGGCCTGATGCTTAACCGCTTGGCCATCGGTATCATACAATATCTTCATAATATACATAGTTTTATATCGCTACTTAAATAACTTAAGTATTTATTTAAATATATGAGTTTTTTCATTTTATTATAGATATTGGTTTTCCTATTCGATGTCTTGTATGCCTACAAACCCGGGGGAACAGGCTTCTATCAGTATTCTAACTTAGAATCATCTTTAATTTAGTTAATAATTTAATTAAAGTTTTATTTTATGTTTCGGTATTTAGGGACGTCAAAAAATATCAACGCTTTTAACCGATACTCTGGTGCATATCGATATTTCTTTTGATAGCCATACTGATATTTTGTTTTATAAAAATAGTAATATAATATTCAAATTATAATAATATATAATACTTAGGTACCTACTTATATGTCTTAAGTATGTACTACCCACATAATATAACTGTTCTTTTCAGTAATAGAACTAACATTTCTTTCTGTTACGAATCGTTTACCTACTTCCAAACAGTCTGCTAAATTAACAAAGTAAACCATCCTTAAAATAGCATTATGTATAAGTGCAAAGGAATACCCAAGGCAATAATACGTATCCACATGAATAATAAAAATCAATTTACTAAGATGCTATATGTAAGCTATTAAATGTATCTTGGTTTAAGTATATAAATAATTTAAGCATTGAGTAATTAGCTTCATATTAAATAGTTATATATACCTACCTACTCTATTATATATTATAATAGTAACTGGGTTGGAATCAGGGAACACCGAATTAATGGGAACTGAAATACCTAACGGGTGTGGAGTAACAGACAACCGATATCGAGTTCGGAAGAATATGGGATAAACTCAAACACGTGTCATACAGCATGCTAAGCTTGTCCTTCATTCAGACAACACTGCTCTTGGTTTATGTACTGACGCATACAAAACCCTGCTTCAAAATGTAGTATATTGGGGTAATTCTTAGGGTATTGGGGTAGGTCTTAATTCTATTTATTAATCTGTTCTGTGGTAGGAATATTATGATTATTCAAACGAGGTATAATAATTATAGCTTACATAATAAACATTAAATAAATTAATCAACTAAACTTGTAAGTATATAAATTGTTTTCTTTTATTTTAATCACAAAGCGATGACTTGTTATATATAATTTACTCAGAACACTTATTTTAAGCCCGGACCGACTGTCCGTTTAACCTCTAAGTTTATTATTGCATACACATCATATCGTACCTACGGTAGAATGCAAATTCAACAAATAATTTAATAATTTTGAAAAACACTTCTGAGAAAATATATTATAACCAATAGAAAAAATCTTTTTGAAAAAAGTAAGCCACCCAGCAGGAATCGAACCTGCATCTCTTGGGTTTACGCCCCGCCCCGTCCGCGCATTATCCTCTATGCTACGTTGCTCGTTACTATGCTCGTTGAATAAAAGAAATAGTTAATAAAAAATTATTAGCAAGTTCGAGTAAGTTACATTATAAAATATTGGAGAAATCCGTGACGTGTTAATGTGAACAAAGCTAATACAAACCAAAACTAATTTAAAACTGACAACATTATAATATGTGAAGAGATCTTCACGTCTGCAGTGAAGCGCCACCAATTTTTTAAAGCAATAAAATTGGTCTTTCTAGCGATCACGTCGGACGGTCCGATGGGCCCAGCAGCTGATTGGGAGCTGCACTTGAGCATTTCTTCCCTTTCCGTACACATTTCAGGACATTCCCAGAGCATGTGGTACAAATCGGCAAACTACAGTAGAGTTGGAATGTTTTTCATTATCAGCCTTCAAGCAAATAATTAAAAATTAAATCATTTCAAAAAAGATTTTCCTCCACCGTCATATTTTATGAATATATATATCAACATGAATATATATATATATATCATATATATATCAACTTAACATTTAAAAAAAATATAATTGGAATTTTTAATACTCATTAACGTTGTCTATTTTCTTAATTCTATGATATTATTATACGGTGACATTTATTAGTGTGTCCTTATTCTTCAGTACTTAGTAGTAATGTCATATTAAGTATTATTTTAAGTTCGACTGGCAAGTACCTACCCAATAATTAATACCTATGCACCATGTCCCTCATAGTCTACATACTTTCTATAATCGAAGATATTATGTTCTTCATCAATCACATCATATCAATAATAGAAAACATTAATTATTTGTATACTAATTAACTATGAACATATTATCACTACACTAAATTAATTGTTATTGGAATAGTAGTTCGCTATTTTATCTATTTCCAAAAATGTGTACCGCAAATTTCCAATAAATATCCATGAATGCCTGTCTAATTGAAAGCTCGCCCGGTCCATTCCTGCGAACATATCAATTTCCCGCGTACAAGGGATCACTTTCACTTACACGCGCTTTTCACCCCTGTCCGCTCAAAAGAAAATCCCACACAGTTTTATGTACTCTTGACGGTATCGCCTTCCGGCCTATGCCACGTGAATTGAAAATGCCGACCAATTTTTCTTCGGGGCGGCCAGCTGGGTATTAATCTCGCGGTCATCCGTGATATACCGCCCGCCCGTTTCTGCTGCCCTAATACCTACACCTTGTTAGCTGCATTCCGCGGTGGCCTCTTTTTTATGCCTTCCTTACTAACGCTCTTCTGCTGAATTTATATCTTTAATTCACTGAGCGGGAATCTAACGGACTCTCGCCAATCTCTACGGATAAAGAGGATTCTTTTTGCCGGACTTATAAATAAGAATGAATGCGTTGTTTTGATAAACTTGTGCCGTAGATCGGAGCTTCTTAAAATGTTTGCAGTTTTTTTTGAAAAAAGGTTTCTAAATATTACACCACTCTTTTATACCTCTTTTTCCTCAAACTTCCAAATGTTTTGAACATGGTGTGAATTTTTAATCTATGGTCATATGTACTATTGCATTTTTTTATTATTATTGAAAAAATGTTCCGTGAAATATGGGTTAAGGTGATTCATCAGTGAAACGGCAAATAATTTTCAACCATAGGCGCGACGAAATTTTGCACTCGCTCTCATTCGGAGAGAGAATGTAGAGCTGGAAACACGTCATTTTGCTTCGTGATGGCGACGGCCGTCATAATTCTTAAATCGTGTTAAGATGACTTAAAACGTTACCCATTTACTTTAAAAAGAAAACATGTCAATGAATATATTATTATTGTTACTGATAAAACAATAAACAGAACATTAAATGTACACATGTTGGATTTATACGACAAATTATATTTGGTTTGACATGCCTCATTTGCACCCGCGACCCTCAATCCGCGCATCGCCTAGCGACGATCTTTTTAGACCGTGTCTCAACTGAGGTATGGCCTTAAGTACCTTTGATATACTCGTAAGTTATAAATAAGATACGTGGTATGTAAGTATATTTGTTTAACTAATATGTGGGCATTTTCGCCAAAGTTTGTACATGTTTGAAATTTGGGTAATATTATTTTTTCACTCAAATTAACCATTTTTATATAGCTAGCAGATTCCTTGTTCTATTGCTGAATTGGTGATAGCAATTTTTCAGCAAAATATTGATTAATACAATATTTATATCATTTTTATTATGAAATTGGGCATAATAAGTTTCCGTTCCGTGACTACGAAACTTAGCTTTTAAAACATGAATGAAACACTTTTTATCACTTAAAAGAGCTCTATTAGATTAAAAAAACCATACACTTCAAAATAAAACTACAAATAGTCAAAAAATATTATTGAATTTTAATTCTTGGGCACATTTCGTTCCCCTCCGTTACCCTATGTCTATAATGGCAGAGCATTTTTCCTTTAGTATTTGAAAAAACCAATCAATGTTCGTTCTGCTATTTTTTTAAAGACAATAATCACTTTTACTAAATTTTATTGGAAAAATAAATAAGTTTCGTTATTTAATAATCAAATGAAAAATAGTTAACGTTCAACTTTTTTGGGGACATTTTCGGAATGGAACGAAATGGTAACGGAGTGTAATTTGTAAAGCTTAAGTTACATGTTACCATAAAAACAAATTTTTGTTTTATGAAATTTATTTGAATTTTTTGATAGACAGATAAATATTCAACGTGCGTCAAAATAACAAAACAAATCAAACTTAATCACTAAAATAGACATATTTTATAATAAATTTCACAATACTTGTAAAATAAGGTAGGTAATAATTTTGACACACTATACATTACCATAACTTTATTTGGCATTTATATTATTTGTAACTCAGATAAAAAATATTTTTAAGCAAATTAACAATATATGAAAAAAAAAATCAGCAAGGGATTCAGACGCGAGTTCCTAGCGCGGCACGGAGTATATAACTTTTACGAAAATAATTATAGTCAAACTCGGTTATTACGATCTCTGACATAGCGAGATCTCGGATGTAATAACGAAACATTTGTTGACAATTGGTTTATGATTTTCGCCATACATTTAATTCTTTCACTGTTATAACGAGCAACTTATCGGATATACCGAGCTAAAATACTGTTAATGTGTCGACCGTTTTAAAACATTTCGACCCTAAGCAATAAAATCCGATTGGACAGGATGCCGCCGGGGTCGGATTACGTTTATGACACTAGTAAAGTGTCTAAGTACCTACCTTATTGGTGTTTCACCGACAATAATAAAAAAGTATCCACGCATATGGTTGAAAAATCCAAGGTTTGTGAAGTCCGTAGGTACCTACCAGCGTTAATTACAATAAACAACTTCTTTTGTAGTTTATGAATGCCATGCTCGTTTCGGGGATTTTTACGATGGTTTCCAAATTTTTTATTTTCGGCTTTTTGTGTAATGTGACATGCTCATTTAAAAATACCTATTCTCTGATATAACGAGTAACGCTTATAACAAGCAAATTCAGTCGGTCCCATCTTCCTCGTAATAACCAAGTTCGACTTTATGTTGTCTTGAAATTTAATTGTATTCATCAACATAAAATGTAGCTATACAGGTTGATTGTAATCAAGACGTACTTTTCTGACATTTCGTGAATACCTACAGTTCTAGGTATTAAATCTAATCGAGTACACATTTCTGTTAAACGTGACAAAAAAATACTTTTTCATACATTTTTATAAATTTCTATGCCTAAAATGTATGGAGAAGTTTTAAAATTTTGGTGGCGTATAACAGAAAGAGTATGACAGAGCCAGTGCCTGTCTCGCAATTATTTCAGTCTGGTGTTTTTTCTTTTCCTTCTGTTGTTTTTTTTTATCTCCATACTTTTATGTGCGCTATTTTTGCGTATTCAGACATATCACATACTTTTTTAATCTTTATTATATTATTATATTATAGTCAGGTTATTTTTTATATTTTTTAATGAAAATATTTTTGTTTTTCATACGAACAGACAAAATAATTTTTTTTATAATCTATGAAGAACTAAACACACACTGTAAACCCAACTTTATGCATGCCATTTCGTTACTTTTACATTCCACATATACGTTACCACCAATATAGTTTCGGAGTGGAAGTAACGGATTCTGTTTCAGAAGTGTTTGAAGCCAAAATTTAGCTTAGTTTTATTGTTAAACCTGC
Organism: Rhyacophila brunnea; assembly: GCF_057557595.1. Classification (NCBI taxonomy): domain Eukaryota; kingdom Metazoa; phylum Arthropoda; class Insecta; order Trichoptera; family Rhyacophilidae; genus Rhyacophila; species Rhyacophila brunnea. The sequence continues at coordinate 16,745,788 of NW_028232796.1, read as the reverse complement.
GATATGTTTTATTATATCTGTAGTATGAAAGATAAGCTCCATATGTGTAGTATGTGAAATAGAAATATGTGTTTTCTTACCTTATAAATCGTGGTAACAGTAGTGGAACTTCTTAAATGACCAACCCAGAAAGCAACCTGTTCCGATAGCGATACCGACACACACCAACAATTTAAAGTGTACATGGCGATCAGTGTTATACAAAAATGTTGCTACATTAAAAAAAAACATATTTATAGTGAAAATTTTTCGCCTTCATGCTAAAATCGTGGTAACGGAATGTGGAGTTCCACTTTTTCAAATATCCTGGGACACACTTTAAACGTGATTTTTTTTCAATATTGGTACAAATTTACGAAAAAACTATATATTTTCCAAAAATATATAATGTAAGCTGTTGAAAACACTACGAATTTAATTTTACACACTCAAAATTAATGACGAAATCAGACTTTGTTTATTTGAATTTATGGGTGGGACATGGTAAAAACGCACTACCTTTCGATCTAAATAATCAATTAAAAATATATACAGGTCAGATAGTTGTATTTAACTGATTGAATAGAGTAAATTAATAAATTTGCATGTTAAAAGTACATAACTTTCCAACATTTTATAATATAATAACTATGAAAAAATCAATCAAAGTCATGGGACATGCCAAAAACGCAATGTACAAACTTTGGCGAAAATGCCCATGTATATTTTTAAAGTTTAACATTTTAGTACAGCGATTGTTGCATTCAGTTTACCGATTATGAATTATTAATACCATTGTTATTTATTACTACTAGGTACGTATTCTCATTAATTAACTCCATAGATTCCCAATATGCTACCCAGTGTCGTTGTTTTCCCAGTATTTACGATTTATACGCTTATTGAATGTATTATTAGTGATTAGGTATCTATTTAGCTAGTATGTAGGGTTTTTTACAAACTCTTCAACTATTCATATATTTTTTTATACTTCGACTTAATAGGTAGGTAATAAAGTTTTTACCTACTTTATTTATTAATTTATTAACAAGTTAGAATTAACTGTATTTGTTGTCAGCATGTATTTACCATATGTGAGTGCGCATAGTGCCTGAAGATGCCGAAAGACGAAACCCGTTTCGCAAAAAAAAACGACTCAAATGAATAGAACAAAATTTAAATCCATTAGAATAAAAAAACTGTGTGTAATTTTTAGCATAAAGTATTGCTACTGTTAAAGTGAGTAGGCACTGCTACACAATACTATTTTTTAATCTCATAATTTATTCTAAATACACCTAAAGTATTATTAATGCTAATAAATTTGCTACTGATACCCTTAATGCTTTCTTATTGAAATGAAAATTACAAACTCGGCGTCTGCATCAGATCGATCTGTCAATGTCACTTCGGATTTTCTCCTCAAACCATCCCGATGTTTTCCATAATAAACAGAACAGTCGGGCGTATGATATATTCACGCGTTACTTATCCATCTCATAAGAAAATTTATTTACAACCTGTCTTCCTGTTCATCTCTTGAAACAGAAATTCAAATACTGATACCCTACTTTCATTATAACGTCGTGTATAATACTCGTACCTAGGGATTCCAATCCCGGGATCCCGAGCTATTTTCGATACCTATGAATCCCGGGATTGATAAACATAATCCCGGGATTTCGGGATTGATTTTTTTATCAATTTTTATGGAAAATAAAATAAAAGCAAAAATAAAACGGAAAAAATACTTTTAATAAAAAATAACTACATTAGAAATAAACTGAGTTTGAATGAAGTTTGATTTATACCGACGTGTAGGTTGCCGATTCATTTTATTTTTTCACATGACTTATTAAAAATGAGAAAGATTGGGAAAAAACAATGCTTCGCACTTTTAACAAAGTAATTCTACCATGATATCATACGTTTTACGGCAGTTTCATATTTGGCTGACTAATTAGATTTATGATGCGGAAAAGCCATAAGTACGCCATGATTATTTTCTTTACTATTTTAAATCTCGCTAATCCATTCATTATGCCTTTACAATCAGAAACAGCAATCTCATAATAAATTCACATTATTATTTATATTACAATATTATTTACTCCATTAAACTTGTGTATTTCCAGGATTGAACGTATACAATATTAACAATAAATGTCTTAAATAGTATAAATTATACTAGATTTATTTTTGACCGATTTTATCAATGTTATTTGTAAATATAAAAATTTTATATTAACTATGGAAAAAAATGCCAATCCCGGGATTGTCAAATTGTAATCCCGAAATCCCGGGAACAGAATTTCGGCTCGGGATTGGATTCCCTACTCGTACCATATATTTTGAAACATCGTAATCAGATCACTGACATTTTACAAATTAGGTACTGGTACTCGTATGTATTAAGTTTAATGCGGAAATTCAGTGTGCATTCACGTGTATGTAAAATTCTTTATTAACGATAATAATAAAAAAAAATATAAAACAGTTTATAATAATTATTATGGTACATAATCTATTTCACATAGTCACGATCGGATTCACCCACTTATTCTCAACTGATGCCCAAAATACATTCGTACGACTAACTATTCTAACAATCGTCAATTGAAAACGTGACATTTAATAAATTACAATAAAACTTAACACTCTCGATTAATGGTAGGTACTTGATGTAATTTAAATTTATATTCTATTTGATTTGAGTTTTTTTACTATTTAAGTTTCACTCTTTCCACTCAATTATAATAGTACAAAACTTAATAATGATAATTTAAATTTATGTTAATATAAATAAGCAGAATATACTCCTTGATTTATGAAATGAGTAAATAATTATATTTAAATGAGAATTATAAGGAATTCAATCAATCCTTACTAATGCATAAGGTAACATAAATTAATGTTCCATGTAACAACTGCTAATACATAAAGATGACTTTATTCTGAGATCTCGTATCAGTTGAAAGTTTATCGTAAGAAACTGTTCATGATCGTTATTAAATTATGTGAGATATATTTATTATTTACTGTAGTTCATCGCATAACATGTAATTTTATATTTTCCATAAAATACAGCCTGAAATGCGTACAGGGCTTTGGCGCACTTTGAACTTTAAAAACATAACAGCGGTGACGAGTGAACAAAACAAATGGAAATACCGATTTTGTCATTCGCAATACGCACTGATTAAATGGAACATGCATATTATATATATGTTAGCCGAATGTGTGAAATTGACTATTACATGAAATGGGAAAAATGTTGCCTAATTCATGTAATAGTCAAGCCTGTTGCCTTATTCATGAATTAGGTAAATTATCTGCCGACTGCGTGAATTCGCCAGGGTATGGAATTCTTAAACTGTCAACATGACACTAGAAAAAGTAAATTTAATACGGATGGTTTTATTAGTTATAATTGGACATAATATAATATTATTATTATTAGGTTAGGTTAGGTTTTGTAATTCTGAATTCAACTGAATGTCCATTTTGAGGTTGGATAAGTGTCAACAAACTATCAAATCATACTATCACAAACAAACAATCGACCATTGCACGATTGAGACCCAAGCACGAATCAAATCGCGAAAATACCTTTTAATAAAATTCTTCCATTATCATATTATATTTTTTTTAGTTATTTTTTTGGGCATAGTAAATGGATATGAATGGCATTGTAGTTATTGATTGGTATATTTTTATATAGTCAATGACGTTTGACACATTTGGCTAGTTTGATTAGTTGCAAAAAACACCACCGGAGCGCGACCATCTATTTTGACCAATGCATGAGCATTTGACACATTTGGTTTAGTTGCAAAAAAACAGCACCGTAGCGCTACTATCTAATTTGCCCGATGCATGAACTAGGCAGAAAATTTACTGCCGAATTCACGCACTCGGCAGATATTTTGCTTAATTCATGAATAAGGCAACGGGCTTGCATTTTTCATGATTTAGGCAAAATTTTGCCCATTTCATGTAATAGTCAATTTCGCACATTCGGCGTAACATATATATATATTAGTGTGACTCTTTCAAATAATGGCATTTTTTAAAACGCTAATAAGCTTTATTGGAAGGTTTTAGAAGACGTTTGGATGACTTTATTAATTATTTTGACTTTACTGTGGAAATAATTATTTATTTAGGGGATTTTATCTGTCATTTTACATCAGGCACGTGCCCGGATTATAAATGTCGGTATTAAGTTTCTAATAATTAATTTTGATATTGTTTCGTATATCCTTATAGATAGACAGCGATGTGTGTATTTAAAGATTGAGTTTAAAAAAACATCAGTTTGTTTTAATCATACTTGGAAGATCAACGTGGATTTCAAGGCAGCGAAGAAAATGAGCAAATCGCCTTAATAAATCCCGCTTCCATTGTTCTGCCGTGTTATCCGTATTCATAAAAACGTACTAATTTAAATCCTCAAATTTCTCGTCTAACACTTTCTTTATCTCAGTTATCCGCTGTATGATTCAATCGGATATAATTAAACCATCAATTTTCCGCTACTATTTAAACCGGTCTCACGCAGTTTAATGAGAAACGAACGACTCGCTTCTATCTCAAGTTATGCCCCGCTCAATATTATCAGGAATAATAAAATCTTAACTGAGCACGGCGAATTCCGTAGCATTCCACTAACGCGGCGTAGATATTCGAAATATCGTTACTTATATTACATTACCGAGAAGTGTAGAGCGCCGTAGACCCGCTACGCAAGCTGTACACTGTGTAAACTTTTCGGCGTGGCGCGCTTAAATTTCGCTACGGTTAAGTTTTATCGAGCACTTTGTGGGGATATTTCGCATGTGGTGTATTATTAAGTTTTATTTAAATTGCTACGGCATATTAGAAATTAAGTTACTTCCTGCGAAATTTTAATCGTTTCCAATATTTATTATTCTCAAGACTAATCTACTTTCCAAGGGTTATTATGCTCCTTAATGTAAGAGAAATCCTAAAATTAAGAGTCGCGCACCGTATGACGAAAAGCTGCTTTGCGAATAACCGATTTTTTGTGCATCACATCTTTTTTAACCATTGTCTTACCTTGTCCAATTATTTTGCAATTAAGCACACAATTTGTCCGCTTCAAAACTGACCTACCAACGTGCTTAAAGCGTAAAGTGTTCAATCAGTGATAAAACAGTTTCTTACCTTCTGTAATGATAAAGGACAAAAGGAAAATACTACCGTTAAAATATATATTTCAAAACATTATGAATGTTGAATGAAGTGTTCGCTTTTTCTTACGGTATTTTTTTCTCATGAATTTCTAAATAAAACATTTTCGGTGAACTACTGAAAAGGTGACGGTTTACTGTTACTGTCTGCGTTACAGTCGTAGTTGACAGCTCGGTTTTGTGACATGAAAGTAGGTATTTTCAGAAGGGACAAGGCCAAAAAATTTCTCCGCGTCAATATCTCCAGAATCAACCCTTGAACATATTAATAAAATAGTGTGAATTTTCAGCGTCTGTATACAATACTGGGCCAGCGACGTAAGCGAGTTTATTCGAAAGTTTTTTTTAATCGAAATAATACTTATATCATTTAAAATATTTAAAATTTAAATAGAAAACTGTACATCTACGTGTGTTTAGTGTATACTATAACTATATAGCAGTAGCGAAGGGTGGAGGTAGACTGTTAAGATCCTACATAAATGATCTACAATAAACTTTGTCAAATGTATTTGTTTTCATTGAACTAAGACTACACTGTAATAGTGTCTTGTTAGTTTTTAAAATTCAATTAAACCTTGCCTAATCTAACACTATCATATCATCATCATCAGCCTGAATCTATACACTGCTGGATGAAGGCCTCTTCAAGCTGCTTTCGCTTCTCTCGGTCCTGTGGTTTGCGTTGCCACGTACTTCCGCAGAACTTTATCATTTCATCGATCCAGCGGCCTCTAGGTCTACCTTGCGGACGTTTTGTACTTCTTGGATACCACTGGATGACTAGATTTGTCCAACGATTGTCTCGTCTTCGAGCTATGTGTCCATCTACATTTATGGCTTTTAATAAACTCTATTACATCGCAAACCCTTGTCTGCTTCCTTATCCGCTCATTCCTCTTTTTGTCCTTTCGCGTTATGCCCAGCATGCACCTCTCCATACCGCTATCATATATAAGTTGAATATAAAGTCTTGAATGTAGATTTGCGATAGTGGTAAGTATTGGATTAACGGTAAAATTTCCTCAACCACGTTCATGTAAATTTATCGGTTTACGAAATAATGAAATGTGTATGACCAGACCATAATGTCTACGTAAACGGTCGTTGACCAGGTCAGTTTTAATTTTAACATACTGCATTCATTAGAAAGTCTATGAAAATGTATATTGTTACATCGTAGCAAGTTACACATTAACGCCAAATATATAGGTACGAATTAAGGACGAAAGAAATATCTTTTTTTGTCTCGGCTAAATAGTTTTTTTTTTTTTTTTGAATAACCCAGTTCACATCTCCAGAATACAACAAGTAACGTAATATATTATGTGTAATATATAATTACATAGTTATTCAGTTTAGTATATTCTAATGGTACGTTTACATTTGACACTAATATCGTCATATTTATGTATGACACCATATTCACTTAAGTGTAAACAGTAAGTATATTTGTATCTGCCACTTATTTTGCGTGTGTCGACTCTCACCTACCACTTATTCAATCTACTTATATACGCAAATGTAAACACCGCGTATTCCACAAGTTCGAACTTGGAGCGATATATCACCGAAGTTGGACCACCGTCTACTTTTATGTCAAGTACCTGACACAATATTCGTAGTTTGACAGGTACCTAGTGAATTGCATATGTATATTTCTAAAACAACGGACAATCAATAATCATAGGTACACCATGAATGTATGCCCAACGTTTACGTTAATAATTAATGTACTGTAGCGATCTGTCAAAAATCATAGACAATGAGAAATAAATCGGATGTGCCGTGTTCTATGGATTTTGTTCGAAAATAAAATATCGCTTGTTCTCGGCACATACGATTAATTCTGATGCACTCTGTGAAGAAAAAATGCGCTTCAAATGGTATTACCTAATTCATTTTGGCCCACACCTGCACTCGTATTAGGTACGATAATATTATATTGAATATGCAATGACGATCAAGTGCTAGATATCGCAATGTTACTGTCAATCGTTCTTCTACGCATTTCTGAATTGTGTGTCTTGTTTTTTGGCAAAAGGTCCAATCTTGCAAACTAAAGTTCACAAATTGAGTTGGATCTTCGATTTTAAACTCTGACATTAAACGGAAGGCACCTAGTTCTTCTCGTCGCTGAATCCATTCCCGCACCCATCTACACCATTTTTTCCTCCTTTTTGTTGCCAAAAGACTTAAAATAATAACACTCGCTGCTTTCTTTTTTAACATTCCCATATTGACAACTGACATAACGTTTTTGAGAACTATACAAAATAAGTGTCCGAATAAATTACAATATCATATGTAAACACCACATATATTTATTCCAATGTTGCCATTGAATAAAGTGTCGAGACTTTATTTCAACGAGAAGTATACCAGAATTTTATGTCAGATCCATGCAGGTGTAAACAGTAAATGAAATTTTATGTCCGACACATAAAATAAGTATAACGGTATAAGTGTCAGGTGTAAACGTACCATAAGACTATCACAATATGCAATGAAACTTCTGATACATAATTTGGGATACCAACATGTTTTACGTAACATACTAAGCCAAATAAAAAAGTCAATTGAAATACGTCGAATAGAGAATTATGTAGGTATCTATTATAACTGCGAAATTGAGTCGTAGAGGCGGCAGGCCTGTAGGCTCCCTGCCGGTTGTAAGTCGTAAGACCTGGCGCCCGGGGCATTCCGCGAGGTCTGTTCCGCCACAATTAAACTAAATTAAACGCGTTATTTACAGCCCACTTCCGTTACGTACCTCCAAGTCCTGGAGTTTGCCAGCCTTACGTTACGGCATTAATTAATACAACTCCCATTGTTGTTTATTTTTACGCTGGCTTTTATGAATGCTACATTATATTATTTCGACCTTTTTCCGGAGTATATTTTGTGAAGGCAACTTTTCCAGCTATAAGTCATTTGATTTATTCAATGCACACTCCTTACTTACTACAAACAAGTAGACATTTTTTTACGAACTACTATCATCGTAAATAGATGAACTGCCAAAGACGTGCATTTTCAAAGCACAAACATTGTACAGTAAAAACACCCCTACTAGTGCTACTAATTACCTGGCAGTAGGTGTGCCTGTAGCGCTGACAACGGTATACATATTCGTACACATACAATCCATGAACCGAATCATTGTTTTGTTTTTACTGTACATTATAATATGTATTAAGAAAAAACATACATACATGTACTGGAATGCTTTTGGCCGCTTGAATAATATTTTTAAAAGTTACCTCCCGTTGTGCCTAACCCTTACATGTATTACCCGTTATCACATTGCGTATGGCTTTCGTAGTCCAACGCGTTAGTCAATGACTTCGTTCCGGGGCTCCGGGTTCGATTCACGGCGAGGTCACATTATATATGTGTTATCTTATGGGTTTCCCTGAGTGTTTTACTGTCAGTACTAATACACTACCTACTCTTTGGGCATCTTGGTATTACCTTAATAAAAGAGATATCAAATTTTTATCGTACTAAAGCAACTAAAACTTTTAGTTGAAAATATCCCTCTGAGGCGGATGAAACCGGTCCAGATATTTATTAATAAAAGTGGAAAAGTACGATAAAAATTTTCGTTTTTTTTTTAATTAAATTAATAAAACAAATCTGTGCGATGTAATAAAATTCACTAGAAATGGACCGAACACAACTTGAAAAAAGACAATTGCTCTACATACCCAGTGATGGGCTATTGGTTATTTGATTAATTATTTGTAATTAAATAAAACACATTTTTTTTTAGTACTTATTCCACTTTTTAATAAATAATTAATCAAATAATACAATGCAGTTCCACCATGAATTGATAGTTAACACTAAAAAAAAAAAATAGGCTATTGGATTGACGGCAACATGAAGTTCTGCGAAAGTACGTTTCAACGAAACGTACAGGACCATAATAATGGTATCAGGCTGGAAAGACTTTCATCCAGCGGTGTATATTATATCCAGGCTGATGATACTAAACAGAAAATCTCGAATGTCTCTAGAAACTGAGGTTTTGCTTAATCATCATTAATGTACTTTTAATTGGTAATACTAAGATAGATGTAGAATTAGCACAAGATATACGTTCATCACATCAGCCGAGGCCATTTTGGCTGATCGTTTAATCCCCGATCGCGGCGCTCCCTCTCGCCTTCCGTGGGCCGCGGTAACGACCTGCGAGCGCTAATTCCGGGGGATGATTTCATGCAAGATTTAAAAGTCGCGTAAAGTTAGATAGCACATGTGCGGTGAATCTTAAACGGGATTAACGCTGTCATTTTGTCACGCAGAGGCTTGCTCCAAAAGTAGGTAGGTACCTACGTCTGAAAGCACGAAAAATCTGTTGGTTACAACATTTAATTTAAAAATGAGATAAAATTGCTCAAAATCCTTACTCCATTGCCGCATTAGTTATTTTTTGATTAAACTATTTTATAAATTATCTTGCATTAGCTGAATCGCTAAAGCCTTGAAAACCGTTTTTATTCAGTGAATAAAATATAAGATTTGCGAAAATGAACATTTTTATGTGTTAAGTTTTAAACCGGTAAAGTCATGTAATTAATTATTAATATAGAGTTACAGTTAGTTCTTTTGATAAGAAGGTAGTAAGTACTGTAGTACTATGGGTCGGAGACGTGGGCATTCATTATAAACAATTGCTGGTATTAAAGCATACAATCTTTCGCACTTTCTGCGAGGATACGATCTGGTGACGGTGCTACAATTAGTCGCATGAGTAAGGAAAAAAGCTGCTCTTTTTTAGGAGAGCTTGACATATCAACATCTATCGTCGATGTTTAGGAAGGGGTGCCACATGAAATTCATCCCCTTAACAAAATGGCGATCATATTTCTCATTATTTTAATATTTGCAAGTTGTGTATCAAACTATATGTTTTTGAGATTATACTGAGTTTAAATAAATACCCTAAAATGTTGTTGGAAGTCCATAGGACGAGTTATCCAACGTGGTCTCCTTAAAAAATACAGTGTTCCGCTAAAAAACGTTGCTTGCACGAGCGACTCATGAGCTCACCTCTTTGATAAACCTGACATCATTAGACTTAAGAGCATACATCAGTGAAACGGCAAATAATTTTCAACAATAGGTGGGACGAAATTTCGCACTCGTTGCCAATCGGAGAGCGATAGTCGAGCTGTGAGCACGTCAATTTGTTTTGTGATGGCGTTGGAGGAATATATTCTTAAATCGTGTAAATATGACTAAAAACGTTACGCATTTACTCGAAAAAGAAAACATGCCAATGAATATATAATTATTAATACTAATATAACAATAAACATAGCATGTTGAATTGTTATGACAAATTATGTTTTGTTCGGCACGCGTCGTTTGCACAATCTGCGCGTCGCGTAGTCACGATATTTTTAGACCATGCCTCAGCTGAAGTATAGCCTTAAGAAAACCAAAAGCTTACGATGAACCTGCCACATGGCCACACATAAGCTGTCCCGTTAATTGAGTTCACTAAGGATCATAACTGTTTTCTCAACTAAGGTTATATATTATTACCTAAAAGGTTGCTATACGTACTAATTATTGTGTTGCGAACGATTTCGTGGAATATACGATAAGATATAGACACTTCAATAGAAGTAGTTCTTCACCTGTTCGTATATTCTTACTGTTTGGTATATCTCTACCTATTTCATAGTTTTAATAAATTATTCATTTGGTTCTGAAAGCAATAGTAAATATTAAAGGTAGGTACGCCTTTTAATGTGGATAACGTACTTACCTGAGATTAGAGACTATAAAGATGTTTATTCTAGGTTATCAGGAATAACCTCACGTAATCTGTCGTAACATTGAGATTGTTTTTTATGAATCATTTTCATTTTGCTGACACCGTATTTCAATATTTGATGAAGAAACTCAACTCTAATCGAACAGTTAGTATAACTTATATTTTAAGCCTGTATTACTAATTCGTACATAGCAGTTGAAAATTATTACGAGTTCAAGAAGTAATAATTAAATTATGACAGATAAATATTACATTCTCAAATTCCCGTAAAAAGCTCGAAATCCTTGTCATTCATTCCTTCGGCGGATATGAATAATTCATCCCTATCTCAAATCCACACTCGTCGAGAACCATTGAACCTTCCATCAAAAATAATAATATTGAAAAGTAACCCCCCACAAAGGGTGCTTGCTTTCTTGGTGCGATGAAAATATAGCCAGTCACCTTTCGCGGCTCCTTGCGAAATTGTTTCTAAACTGTACGGCGGGCGAGACCTGCCAAAAGAAAATTATTTCATATGTTTTTACAGTGAAACATAAATTTTTTTTTTTTATTATTATCTCAGCACACTTCCGGATGAAGATATCTCCTTTCTGTCTTGATAATGGCGTTACAACCGAAATATATATCGACTTTATAATATATCCTGTATAGACCGAAGGTACTTGATGGAATTTGAATTTAAATTCTAACTGATTTAAGTTTTGTACTATTCCATGTGAGTCGTTTTTTAATATATATAATAATGATATTATAGATATCTCGTCAGTTCCCAGAATGGACGATTTTACACCTTGAGTGTAGTATTTTTATTGTTTATAATTACTAATGGTCTATTATTAAGTTTTGACGATTTATATACGCTTATCGAGTGTATTATTATTGATAAGGTGCGGGTTTTTTACGAACACTTGAATTATTATATTTATTTATTGCGATCCTTGACTTAATAGGTAGGTGATAAAGTCTGTACCTACTTTATTGTATTGATTTGTTATATAAGTTAGAGTTAATTATATTCGTTGTCAGTGTGTATTTGCCTTTTGGTGAGTTTACATAGTGCTTGAAGATGCCGAAAGGCGAAACCCGGGTCGCAAAAAACGACTCAAATGGAATAATACAAAACTTAAATCCATAAGAATTTATATCCTGTAGAATTTAGTAGAATTTAGTATAATTTATAGATTCATGTGTTTAATAATTTTAATGTAGGTAGGTATATTGGTTACCTACCTACTACTTCGAGCGATTTACTCTTTCCATTATGTCCAACACTTGTTTGCTCCCATTAGGATTGTCTTTTAGCGACCCGGACATACATAGTCATCATGAGGCTCTCTCTACCTGTATGTATACATAAATTAAATAATATTGTTGATATAAAACTATATGAAAATATATTAAATATATATTTTATGTATTAATTAGCTAAGCTCATGGAATATAACACACATCACTAAACAAGGCTTCAGAGTAGATAATCAATATAGCAGTTTTGTAAGACGGTTCACGGCTCGTTCTTCTTTGTTGATCTTACGCCCTTCCAGATGTCACATAACAATATGTTTGCATACGTGTATTTGAATATTGTGCATACTTTTCAACGTTGCTTCTGGGAACAGATTCAAATTGATATCACATATAGTAGCTCACTCCTTCAATAAAATCATATACGTTGCTCTTGAAAGCAACGTCTGCTATCACTTAGGCAAAAAGTTAGTGACTATTTTTGTGGAAAATCATGTCACCCAAAAAACTTTTGAAAACACTGCCCTAATGTGTATCCGACCATTAGCGATTCTTAACGCGTCCCGACAGAAGCCTCGCCTTACCTTTTCGTCTTACACTTTTTCCTCCTTCTTCGAGAGACGCCCTTAAAACTCTTGGGCGTCAGTTTACTGTGAACCTTTCTTCGGGTATCCATTACTGTGTTTCAAATTGGCTTTCCCTCCTTTCATGGTCACAGCGATAAATTATTACTTAAACGCAAGGGTTTTCGTATTTGTCATTATATTTATTACACACTAGGTACACAGCGCGATTCGTTTTACCATATTATTTGACGTTATATATTATGTCAAAATCAGAGCTAATAACAGAACCTGGACACCATAAAGGTGTTGAGGTTCTAACGGTTTCTCGTATTTTTGAAAGCGTCTGCAAATTACGTTATTACATTTAGCACACAGCCATACAGATTTTTAATTTTAAAAATCTTACCCTTGATTTTAGAAAAGAATATATATAGAAATGTAGAATTACAAATTAAATATCTATTTTCCATTCCAAATTATAGCATACTCGGTAAGGAGCTGACCGCCATAATAAATTTATTAAAAAAAAATATTGATTGTATAAATTTCGAATAATAAATAATTCATCGAACATGTCACTCGAATATAAGTTTCCGATCTGTTACTATCTCAATCTCCGTATCGTCCCGCACAACATCTCATTGTACCGAGATGTGGACCTCGGAACACACCTATCATAATTTTAGTATTGTAACATACCTACTGAAACATAATATTGTACCGACGGTTACGCTGCAAATAAAACTCGCTCTTGCATCCATCTTCAACTTCTTCATCATCATCCTCAACACCATGACCTACGACACGTCGACGACTCCCAAATTGATGACCCACATTGATGATATACACCCACAAACAATATCTATATAATATAAATGTCGCCAACCTTATATGACAATGGACTGCACCTATATACAGTGGTACCCAATAGGCTATGTTTCGGCTGAAAATGCGGTAATGAAAATAAAAGAAACATGAGGAGTAAGTGAAGAAAAGTTGATGAATCCCTTTCAATTACTCCATCATTTTTACTGTTTAATCGTAGGGTATCAATAATAAATTACTATACATTCGTAGTACGGCATTTTTATTATCGGACTTCGAATATTGTGAAAATACAGCGGGTGGCTCACAGTGACCTATGTTAAGTAGGAATCAAACCGTGTCCAGATTTGATTGCCTTTGTGACCATTATACTCATGTATATGTAAATCATTCAACAGCGGCATCATGGGTACGGCAAAAATGATTTGCATCTGTATTGGCGTTGTTTGCTAGCATTTAGGCATAAAGCCCACCAAGAAAGCGCTCGACGCGCTCACTACTGAGTAGGCCCCCTCCCACCCGCGCATTACCCTTCACCTATGTAATAAGCGGCTCAAGCAGCACAAAATAATTATTATTACAGCGCCTCTCATAACAAAGCAATAAAAATATTATATTATTTCGGGGCTTGTAATTAATATTCACGATGACATTATTCTACCAGCGATAAACTTGACACGCAATTAAATTAAACAATGAGTTCTCTGTTATTAAATAATTGCTTCTCGCCCGTCGATCGACGACGCCTCGAGCAGCGTGATTTTGGTAGCCGTGTTCAATGAATGGACTTCTTTGTATTTTCATTAAATCGTATCGCCGAGAAGCGAAAAACGGTGACTCATGCGGCAGGCGGGGCACAAGGCATCGTCAAGTCCAGTGTGCGCTGGCGTATTTGATTACGTTGTATTTTCGATGATTTACGCGCCACTTGTAGAAATTTTGCGCGAGCGCCGCACTCGCTGCGTCAATGGGCTTTATGCCTTAGACATGTATTGTATGTAGCAAAGAATTCCAATACATTTCGACTGTGTTTAGGAAAAAGGGCGTAACCCTCGATCTTTCGAAAAGTGTTTTTATTAGATACTAGCTGAAGTACCCGGCTTCGCACAGGGTCGCTTCGTGGTTATATTTATCTTAGATATTTGAAAAATAATAAGAGGTAATTATTTTTTTTAATATTAAAATATCTGTGTAATACAATATGGCAATATTAAATAATTCTAATAGGAGTAAAGGTCAAACATAAGAACACTAAATTAAAATCGAATCCAAAATATGAAAACGTTATTAATGTTATTGATATGTAGTAAAAAAAAAAATCAAAATTGGATGGGACAAACAAACTACAAACTTTGTATGTTATATAATAATAATTTAGAAACCTTCGTAGGTGTGCGCACACAACTGACAAAATTTTCATCGCAATCGGATGAATGGTATAGGAACACATACGAATAGTAGAAGATGATTTTCTAATTCAGAAATCTTCGTGGGCATGCGCATGACAACACACCAAAGTTTCATTGCAATCGGATTAATGGTATAGGAACGCATACGAATAGAAGAAGAAGAAGAAGATGGTTGTACTAATTCAAAAACCTTCGCGGGCGTGCGCACAACAACTGGTCAAAATTTCATCACAATCGGATGAATGGCATAAGAATGCATACAAATAGAAGAAGAAAAAGATGATTGTACTAATTCAGAAACCTTTGCAGGTAAGGGCACAACACTTGATCAAAATGTCATTGCAATCGGATGAATGGTATAGGAACGCATACGAATAGAAGTAGAAGATGATTTTCTAATTCAGAAATCTTCGTGGGCATGCGCACGACAACTCACCAAAGTTTCATTGCAATCGGATGAATGGTGTAGGTAGGCATTCGAATATAAGAAGAAGATGATGGTTGTATTAATTCAGAAACCGTCGCAGGCGTGCGCACGACAACTCACCAAAGTTTCATTGCAATCGGATCAATGGTATAGGAACGCATACGAATAGAAGAAGAAGAAGACGGTTGTACTAATTCAGAAACCTTCGCGGGCTTGCGCACAACAACTGGTCAAAATTTCATCGCAATTGGGTGAATGGTATAAGAACGCATACGAATAGAAGGAAAAGAAGAAGAAAATGGTTGTATCAATTCAGAAACCTTTGCGGGCGTGAACACAACTCTTAATCAAATTTTCATTGCAATCGGATGAATGGTATAGGAACGCATACGAATAGAAGAAGAAGAAGATGGTTGCACTAATTCAGAACTCTTCGCGGGCGTGCTCACAACAACTTCAAAATTTCATCGCAATCGGATGAATTGTATAAGAACGCATACATACAGAAGAAGATAGAATAGAAGAAAAAGAAAAAGAAAATAGTTGTAACAATTCAGAAACCTTTGCGGCGTGAGCACAACACTTGATCAAAATTTCATTGCAATCGGATGAATTGTATAGGAACGCATACGAATAGAAGATAGAATAGAAGAAGAAGATGGTTGTACTCATTCAGAAACCTTCGCGGGTGTTGGCACAATTACTGACGAAAATTTTATTGCAATCGTATGAATGGAATAGAAACGCATACGAATAGAAGAAGAAGAAGAAGAAGAAGAAGATAGTTGTACTAATTCAAAAACCATTGCGGGTGTTACCACAACAACTGACGAAGGTTTCATTGCAATCGGATGAATGGTATAAGGACCATACGAATAAAAGAAGATAGAATGAAGAAGAAGAAGAAGATGGTTGTACTATTTCAGAAACCTTTGCGGATGTTAACACAACAACTGACGAAGGTTTCATCGCAATAGGATGACTGGTATAGGAACCATACGAATAGAAGAAGAAGAAGATGGTTGCACTAATTCAGAACTCTTCGCGGGCGTGCTCACAACAACTGTTCAAAATTTCATCGCAATCGGATGAATGGTATAAGAACGCATACATACAGAAGAAGATAGAATAGAAGAAAAAGAAAAAGAAAATAGTTGTAACAATTCAGAAACCTTTGCGGCGTGAGCACAACACTTGATCAAAATTTCATTGCAATCGGATGAATTGTATAGGAACGCATACGAATAGAAGATAGAATAGAAGAAGAAGATGGTTGTACTCATTCAGAAACCTTCGCGGGTGTTGGCACAATTACTGACGAAAATTTTATTGCAATCGGATGAATGGAATAGAAACGCATACGAATAGAAGAAGAAGAAGAAGAAGATAGTTGTACTAATTCAAAAACCATTGCGGGTGTTACCACAACAACTGACGAAGGTTTCATCGCAATCGGATGAATGGTATAGGGACCATACGAATAAAAGAAGATAGAATGAAGAAGAAGAAGAAGATGATTGTACTAATTCAGAAACCTTCGCGGGTGTTGGCACAATTACTGACGAAAATTTTATTGCAATCGGATGAATGGAATAGGAACGCATACGAATAGAAGAATATAGAATAGAAGAAGAAGAAGAAGAAGAAGATGGTTGTACTAATTCAAAAACCATTGCGGGTGTTACCACAACAACTGACGAAGGTTTCATTGCAATCGGATGAATGGTATAGGAACCATACGAATAAAAGAAAATATAATGAAGAAGAAGAAGAAGATGATGATTTTTCTAATTCAGAAACCTTCATGGGTGTGCATGCAACCACTTACCAAAATTTCATTGCAATCGGATGAATGGTATAGGAACGCATACGGGACAGACATTCATTTTTATATATTAGTATAGCCTATACTCTTCCCGCAAGTGCAAGCAATAAGTTTACAAAGTTTTATCGCAATCGGATGAACGGTATGGCTGCGCATTATATACGAACAAACAAACACACAAACACACAAATATTAATTTTTATATATTAGATTAACAACGTATACAACTAAATACACGTTCTATAAAAAGGAAGTAAGCCGCAAATGCCAAATTATTATCTAAATTCAGGTTTTAATTGAGCTTTAATTAAGTTTTGATCTAAGGAAAAAAGCATTTACATTGAATTTTAATATTTCTTTTATAATAACTTCTTTAATTATTGTTAGATCGATAAGATATTACACCAAATCATCAATCATCATGCACCCTATGTATGTGTCTATTTGTAAAAAATATTAAACCGAAATCATTCAAAAAACGTTTTTTGCCCCTCCTGTAAAATTTGTTCTGTGAGGATTACGCCCTTTTTCCCAAACATGGTCGATTTGCGTATCGTCGACGATGCCACTGTAGAATGATTTATTTACACATACCTACATATATATTATTTTTGTTTTGTCACTGAGGTACCTGTCTGCAGGATTGTCACACTGATACAGTTACAAAATATCAATACACATTTCTATCGCGCATTTATTACAAGTAGCGATAGCTCTATCGCTCCATCTTACAGCACCACTCGTACATACTCGTGATTCAATTTTATTATTAGCTCCCACTAACCCCCCACGATCGGCAACAGTTCGTCGCTATAGTACTTGTTTTCCGAATAGACCAAATGTCGATTGTTCAGGAAACGAAAAACAAAGTTCCCTGTCTTATATTTAAATATCAGTTTATATATCAAGCACTCTGTCTCCTTTTTATGATTGCCACATTATCCAAGAAGAGATTTGATGAATAATATATTAGTATAATTCATTAAACTAAGAGAAAATACGTTTTATTTACAAGTAAGCAATGTGGATATACGGATCATTCTCAGCGCTGGCTCCGAAAAGTGGATATTCGGAACAAAACAAGGACATTCGGAATGTAAGACCGTAGCGTATCGTTGCATGGACCACGGTATACCGTGTGGTCAAAAAGTACAAACTTAATATTAATTTACGTAATTTTTAATAAATTTACTGATGTAATGTAATGCAAGTTGTATCAATGATCGTTTTTACCTAATTTCATAGGTAATTATAAAATATGCAATTCACCATTTTCTGTTTACAAAATTGGGAATCAACATAAAATTATATACCTTATTATAGTTATAAAAAATCTGTATCCATAGATTTACGTAATAATAATGTAGGTAGTAAAATTTTCCTAATTTCTATATTAAAACGGTGGCAATGATATTTTTATTGGTCACAAATAATGCTTCATTATGGATTTTAATCGAACTTGATACAATTAAACTTATTACAAACCATATATTGCATATTAGGTATTATGTTTTATTGGCATGGAACAAAAAATAGGGGCATGTGTTATTTAATAACCATTGATTGCGAATATTCTATCCTGAGTATAATATTATTATATAAAATATTCACTCACGAAACCAGAATTAATCTTAATAGATCGTACATTTACTAAAATATCTATTGGATAGCCAATAGTATTATAATTATACTAAATGAAAATACAATCAAATGTACTATTCAATGGAAATCCACCAAAAAAAAAATAGGTATAAACATACATCTTATTAATAAATGAGATTAAATATTCGCGTACATTTTAGCATGAATAGATAAAAAGTAAATCAAAAACAGAAAAAGTTTTGATTATAGACATTAATAATAATTATTTTTTAAGACAGTAGTTACCGAGTCACACTGTACAATTCGTATGACCGTTGGGATATTATCTCTGTTTCTCAGTACAAAATACAGTAATTTAGGTTAAAATACTTACTTCCATAACTCTGCTGTAAGTTCAGAGCGAACTGGTGATGTACCAGACAAGATTGATAACTTTAAATTTGATAAATTCACTATTTAAACGATAGAAACTTAAAATAACACAATAGTAGTCAAAATCGCTCGCTTTGAAAGACGAAAAACAGACATCAGTCACATATGAAGTGAGCGACATTATAAGTAGACAGCGCTATATGAAAGCGATATGCGAGAGTGAGACCGAGCTATTCTATTTGACATTCGGAAAATAAGCACAAAACAATCGTTGCGAAACATGGCGTATTCGGAGTTTTTAAAAAAATATCTCTGTTTCTACATGAAAATATACAATTTTTATAAATGATTTCGGTGTAGTTAGACAAAAGAAATATAACTGCATTAAAATGTCGATTTTGACAAAAATGGATATTCGGAAAACAAGTACTATAGCGACGAGTTGTATTCAGGCGCCCGCACTTTTACTCCCACCTAACCACTGCTATCTGACCACGTTCAATGATGAATTTTTACGAGTGCGTTTATCTTAACTACGGAACCGTTTAAGAAATCGAGATACTTAAAATAAATTGTTACTAGCAAAGTAGTGTAGTACCTATAGTATAAGATGTGCACGTCTCATCAATAACGAGTTTGAATACTTTATTTTAAAACAGGCATATTTTTAAAGATATATTTTGTGCTAGGTATCAATTAAAAATCACTAATATGTAATATGTCGATCAAAAGGCAAATATATTAAAATCTCACAATGGCAAAAAAATCATTCACAAACATTTCCCATTACGATTACATACAATTAATTGATCACGTCTTTTTATCATATTATCTTATGTTATAAAGTATAAACTAAGATATCGTGTATGTAGGTAACGAACACGTGTTTTTTATTCTTTTTGATATGGTTTAATATTGTTTTATCCCAGCCTTCTCGCTCGGCAGTATTTTTTTTACTGTCCAGTCACGTATCGCAGGTATTCTATCCAGGGTTGTTATATCGGTAATAAAGCTCAATCAAACGCCATTTCGCCGTCGTCTTGTATTCTTTCGAAAGGCGTTTCGGCCTTTGATCACATTTTTAAAAGCAATTGTTGCTAAACTTACGTTGTGCTTTTAACGGGAAACATTACTTTGTATTACAATGTTTATAATTATCCGCGTTATACTTTTTACGTCTCTTTATGTTATGTCGACTGTTATACTCAATATCAAAATAAATCATGTTGATGGAATTTTAACCTCAGATTGCTGGTAAGATACCTCGTCCGAAAAGCAAAAGACGCTGGTACGTCCCCCCAAATCCAACTTGGCCAAAGATTTTTCTAATACGGATATCTGAATTTATGTACGTTTCAGTGAAGGAATAATCGACAATAACAATTATATCAATAGTGTTACTAAAATGTGTAATATTTATTACTGGCGCCTCCTATGAATCATGTTAGTAGTGACTGTAATGACTAATGAGTAATGAAATGACCTAATGACACTACCTACCTGTTGATTTAAATTGGTTGTTGTTTATTGCTGTTGATTGAGTTGATTTAAATGACAAAAATGGTTGCTCTTATGGATAAAATTAGAAATGAGAAAACTACCAGATGGTGTAGTTAATGATTATTATATGCAAGGTTAGTATCTACTTGGTTCGGTAGCACTGGTAAGAGGTTTCTCCCAGAAAGTGAAAGCAGTAATTATATTGTTATATTTCCACCCGGTTCAAGTTTTTTTTTCTATAATTTTTTGAATACATAATAGTTTTTTCAAGATGTGTTTTCAAGGAAAAATAAACAGTAATGATAGAATTAATTGTGTTTTAATTTGTATACCAGTGGGTCTATTCAAGGCGGCTATCGACGGTAGTTTATCATATTTATCTTTTGATGCGGTTAATTGTTACAATAAATTAACCGTCTAAACTTTTTTCTTGATTCTTTATTCAAGAAAAATAAGTAAACAATAAAATAAGAATTTTAAAAACAAATTACATAGCCATCACTAATAATGTCTATGTCTCCAGGGAGTGCATTGACCAGCCGCACAGCCCTCGCTATTGGTGCCTGATAAGCCTGACACCAGGAAACAGTTTTCATCCAATAGAGGTCATGGGTACATACGACCACGCATGTAATTGACGGATGCATATAAATTTAATATTTCCAGAATATCAGGATTGTGATACCACGTGAGAGCAGGGAAAAATACTTTTAGAGCCGATATGTCCTACGAGCTTCAAGAGAATGAAAGGCGAGCATGCCTTGAAGAAAGTTAGTCGGAAAATACTCGTTTGAGAAATTATCAAAAGGAAAATAGTTATATAAATTAAAATTTACTTCATTGTATGACCAAATAAAGATTGTTCATTGTCCTAATTATTACCCTGGCTGTTTATTTTCAGCAATTTAATCTGGCATAAGAGGACTATTTATTCGTAGCAAAATTATTTTTAATACATTTAGAAGGTATGATTAATCCATTTCCCTTACAAATACGAGACAATGTAACTAATTTCAAAAACAGGTAGAATAATAATACCTTTTGTCCTTTCTTTGTTGGCTTAGCGCTAATTCAAATTAATTAGTAGGAACAAACTCTTTCCGTTTACTCTTTCCGCCGTAGCTACCTACACATTACAACATTATGGTTATGTATTACATCGAACAATCCAATCTAATCAAATCCGACAGAACGATGACGGCCGCATTTCAGACGTCTAATGCGCAAAGACGGTCACATTGAAATACAAACCTTGCAGAAAATATAGAATTAAATATTAGAAAGAGGGACGTCATAAATAAATTTGTATAACTCTATCAGTAAATTATTTTAGTGATATCATTGTCTTGATTAAATTACAAATTTGGTTACATTTCCTTTTACCTTCAACGAGTGGACAACCGATAGACAAAATGCCGTCGTACAGTGATACATAAGTGGCACTAAACGTCCACAGTGACGTCTTAAATTTCGCAGGATGGACGAACTCATAATGTTCTGTGGATTTACGTGGCAGCGAAGAACTAAGAACTGAGAAGAGTGGAGGCAGCTACGCTGGGGGAGGCCTTCATCCAGCAGTGGATCGGCCTCCGCAGTTGATGTTGATGATAATAATAATATAGAGCATATTAGGTACGCTTTATAACTGTACTATATTTATTACTCCGATACGCCTCTTTGTCTGATTACATCATATAAAATAAGATCAAATTATGATATTCATTTGTACAATTAATATTTTTGGTTGATATATTATAGGTATTTTAGTTTGTCTGTATATTCTAATTAAATAACATTCGTAATAAACTTGATACTGCTTATTTAAATGCAAACATTGTAACTCCCAGTTCAAATGTTACAAAAACAAAAGAAAACCATGCAACTCCTCTGACGTCTATATTAACAAATAGTTGTTAAAAATAACTAGATTTACTCATTTAAAACATTGAAATACTAATAGTGTACTTTCAAAATTTTCATAAACCTGCCCATGTTCTTTTAAAACAGTTGTTTGACTCCTCCTCTTAAAACCTCCTGAAAAGTTGATCAATATAGAGTTCTATGCGCATTTAGGTGACGATAAGTGTAGTAATATACTTTAAAAATATACTTTTAGAATATTGTAGGTACATCATTTTCACCCTTGAGCCGCAAAATTAGTGCAAATTTAAAGTGCAAAATTAGTGCAAAATTATGAAATGGCAACTCTACCTGTGAATTCCGTGTCACAGACTGTCCTGATCCTCTCATTGCTGCCCAAAAAACTAAAAACGCGTTTTGTGGCGTAATATGGCCGTTATACTTTATTCTACCGCCCCATTTCTTTCTTCCGCCTCCCATTATCTCGGGGAATATTTCATTAAACTTGTTGCACCCCTCTTGCGGGCGCTTCCGGCGGAGTGGAGTCAGCCCCGCGAACGAGGTGCAATGTTACGTTTAACTTTCGAAATGCGAAAACTTCGTTCGCATCTCACGCTACAAGTGCTATAAGTAGCTAACTTATGGAAATAGTATTGATTCAGCATGAAGATTTTGTGGATAACTGTGTTATAAATTAAAATACAGTAGCTTCTCAAAAAAAAATAACTGACAGGTATATGACTATAGAAAGTTTATAATCATTTTAAACTAGACTAATTTATTAATACTAATTCTGCAACATTTTTAAACGACAGCCTTAAAAGCCAATTGCCAATAAGTAACGCAATTTAGAAAGCGATTCAAGGAGTATTATAAAAATATTAGTAAACTTCGTCGCAATCACATAGGACACGTATAGCTTAGTGGTCATATAACATAAATACGAATCCTAAGGGTTCCAGATTTGAACCCTTCTGGGTGTCCTATCTTTTCCAAAAAAACTAGTGGTTATATATTTCAAATTATGAAAAAGAATGTTACATTAATCTTATGTATTATTCGTAAATTAATAAATAATGTATTTTTAGTTTTATTGAATTGGTAAAAATAGACAAGTTAATATTCTTTAATCTTTTTCTGCGTTCATTTTATTATCATAATTTATAAAATGACTTAGTATTCACTATATTTTATAATGATTATTTTACGACACGTGTTTATCTCTCGTGTGTGCCTTTCCCTCATTACATTGGTATTTTTATAGCCCCCACCACACACCATTGACAATAATTATTATGATATTACTTAAACGTTAATAGAGCTCAACATCTGAGTCAAATGCGTATCGTAAAGTAATCTTTATAATATATGAATATCAAGTGATAGAGATAGATAGACTCATTTTATAAATTTAAATTATGTAATTTGGCGAATTGAAAGGACTGTTTTAAGTTATGTTCGGCCTTAATAAGAATGACTTCGTCCATTCATATCATTTCATAGTATAGTCTTCGCATTTATCTGTAGACGCATTTAATACTTTATGGAGTTGACCGACTCAGTGAATCTAATTTGTTGTTTAAATTATTGCGGTTTTTGACAGGTCCGCGTAATAATGATATGAAGTTTTCTACAAATGAATTTTTAATTCCAAATGACTTACATCAGCTGTAATCATTAGTGTTGACAATTTTTTTAAGTATGTCTTTTCTAATATATTGATTGATACGACACGTTAGACTTTAGACAAATGTTCGCTTTTTATGTAAATCTATACTATTATATTATATTTGGATGTGGCTACCGTCGCGTCGGTTTTTTTTTATACAAATCCACACGCGCAGTCGGATTTCGACAAAATTTAGACAATAAACGGAGGCCGACGAGCCGGAATGCGTGGTCTCGGATTTCAGATTTAACCCGTTGCACCCGGGGACAGTTTTACGGTTTTTGCGGAAAAAGGCCTTGAAACGCGGAAGTTAATGTTGCAACCCCCATTTTTTATTGAAAATGTCGCTAGAATGTGTACATTTAAAAATATTGGCGTTTATTTAAGCTCGATCGGAGGTGAAATGGCGAAGTAAGGTGCAAATAATTGTGTTATTAGAATCGCTAATCGGCAGGTTGGCGCGGGCGACCCAGTACTGCCACATTAGATCGAAATGCTTCACTCACGGACAGTTGTATGTAGCGGCATCAAGAGTGGAGAGTAGTAAAAATCTATATATTTCGGCACCAAATGGAAAGCCACAAATATTGTATATCGAAAAGCCCTGGAATGATGGATTGGATATTTATATTATGGATGGATATTTATGTATATAGAAAAGCCTTAAAATAATAAATTCAATATGTACTACTTTTTAAGATAAGTACCTAAGCGCAATACATGTAGAAAAGAGCTAGTTCCAAGGTTGATAAAGAAGGGGTATCAGTTGCCTCTGGATATCGAGTTGTTTTTGACCGAGCCCAATATTGAGGTCTTTTTTATTATAAAATTGTTCCTTACCAAATGTTCTATTGATGTTTAAATATTATTATTGTTATTATTTATCTTACTGTAATATATTGAAAAAATCTGTTATAAACATGTATATAATGTAACAGCTGAATAAGCCTCCATTGAGGCTTCATGGCTTTTAATAAAAAAAAAAAAAAAAAAAAAAAATGTACAAAAATATACTATATTCTGTTAAAAATAAAATCTCTAATATTATATTTTTTTTACTTTTTTAAATTCAATCCTTTGCACTCTACGTATTAAATTTAGAATTTTATTTTCTAATATTAAACCATTCCACTCCTGGGCAGCGCCTGGTGATACCACTAGTATTTTATAACTTGGCTGCACTATTCGTCTGTTGTATTTTTTGTTTAAATATTATAAAGGGTTTTTTGGATAATAATGTGTTTTTCAAATAAATAAAAAATAACACACTTATACCTATTTAAACTCTGTCTTCTATAGAAGGTGTAATTTAGCATCTTTGGTTTTTTACGTCATATAATTAATTAATGCGTAGGTATTTATTTTAAACATTTTATTCCGAATTAAAATGTTATGAATTACTTTTGAGTCCTTTAAAGTTCTCGGGAGACCTTTTCATTTTCAATCGCATACCTCCGCGTGCTTTATAACGCAGTCTGTGTTTATCATTACGAAGTGGCCTACGCAAAATAAATATTCTTGCTGTAACGCGACCCTCCCCACGGCCCATTTAATTCTCCGCGGGGGAGGAGGTCGCCAGGGGCCACACCTGTGTGTTTTTGTTTATATCCCATTGTTGTTTGTAAGCCGCCGTTGTGTTATCAGTATCACGATGCCCTCCGGCGTTATTGTGTTACGAGACGATATTCCGCTATTTAACCTTTGTATAATAGACGCAGATTTTCCCCGCAACTTAGTAGGGACGCCTACGATAATTGGCAAAGCCTACACACTAGCCCCTGCGTCCTTCGCTAAAGAAAATACGCCGCGACGACCGAATAATATCCCGTACACTTAAGCTGCGTACTCCTAATGTATGTTATCGCAATTAAAATGTAATTAAAATCTATTATGTAGAATATATTTATTATGTATGTATTGATACCAATTATCGTTATAATTGCCTAAATCCCCCATCCAAGACGATCGACATGTGCCCGAATTTTAGCATAACAAAATACCACAGTAATGAGCCTTTGAAAACTAAAGTGGTGTACGTCACTTTTTTCACATTTTGAGTTTACACCATAAACCGAAAAATTGAGCATCATTCTGTCTTGTACAAAAGATGTATTTCTCCATATATCGCAGTAACAGTCTAAAAGTGGCCAACCGAACGGCTACAGCGTTTTACGGAGTAGTGGTATATGTCACTTGTTGGTGATATCGTTTAAGTCCCTAAAGACAGGAAGTACAATCGAAGACATTGGACCACTTGAATACGCCGAAGAAGTTGATGAGTGATTAGTTTTAAGACTAAATACTTAATTTCTTTATCAAATGTTTTAATAGTGTTTATTCATTTTTTTTATTCTTAATAAATTTATGAAAACATTTTTGTCAAATTTATTCAATGCTCATTCTCTGACGATAGGTGCTAATGTTGAAGGTAGGTTTAGATACATACAAAAATGGTGTAAGTCATTGAAATAAAATATTTTAGAAAAAACGTTGAAAGCAGAAGTGGTCTAATTCATTTTGACAGTAAATAAATGATACATTTTCCAATGTATTTATGTAAAAATAGTCACTATTAGTTAAAGATGGTTTTAATGAGTAGATTGTGCAAAGGGCATCAAAGTTTCTCTATTAGGTACACCAAGCTTTACAGAGTTTTTACTAAAACCCCAATTTCTGGAAATCGACCTTTTTTGACTTATACCACTTCAGCTTTCAACGGCTCAGTTATTCCATCCCCGCGCGGATGGAAACGGAAAGATAATAGTCGGTCATCCACGAACCGGAAGGCGCGTCTCAAAAACCTAGACACGCGACGTTTTTTCGCCTATTGCACGTGCTCGCCTATATTTTAATAATAATTCGCAATCCAAATAAGGTATGTTTATGTAATTTTACAAAATTGTGTATCTTTTATTTTGTTAACTGTCAATTCGTGGTGGAACTGCTTTGTATTGTTGTTTAATTCAATAAAACGCATTTTTTTTGTAGTACTTATTCCACTTTTAATCAATAAATTCGTTGAAATCAGTTGAGAATGTCCATCTGAGGCGGACGAAACCGGTCCTAATTTATTGTTTAAAAGTGGAATAAGTACTACAAAAAATTGCGTTTTATTAAATTATGTATTTTTAAATATACCTATTCATTCATCATCGGTAACACAGCCCTTCGTGGATATTGGCAGCTTCTAGAAAACGTCTCCACTCCCCTTTGTTTGCCAGAAATTATTTCAATTA
Organism: Rhyacophila brunnea; assembly: GCF_057557595.1. Classification (NCBI taxonomy): domain Eukaryota; kingdom Metazoa; phylum Arthropoda; class Insecta; order Trichoptera; family Rhyacophilidae; genus Rhyacophila; species Rhyacophila brunnea. The sequence continues at coordinate 16,718,266 of NW_028232796.1, read as the reverse complement.
CCTTAACCTCAATGATGTATGTCGTTTTCTACACAGTCCAACCACCGCTGTAAATGTCACCCGAGTATCCTCGCCCCTTCTTATATATTGAACGTTTTGGGTGGTTGGGTGTTTTGCATCCTTGATACGTGGCCTTTCCAACAGTCGCCCCCTTTGACGTGTGAGACGACCGAGGGATCGCTGCACAACGCTTACAACGTATTTGTATCTCCTTCACTATCTTCTCAATGTCTTCCTTTCAAGGATATCCAGCTTTCGCTCTATTGTTTTTCTATAATGCCCAGCACCCCGACCCATAAATCAATACTACTAAATAATATTATTTTTATAGAGCTTTAATTTAGTAAACCGTCTATAATATATAGCTATATATCCAACCAAGGAGACAGGAATGCCGGTTTTCAGAGATTTTTTTAATGAATAACATATGCTGAAAAAAATTGAACGACTCGTCAAGGTCACGAAAAACTTTCCCATAAAACGTAATAAAGTAATGTTTTTCCTGACACACAATTAAATAACAATGACTTTTAATAGGGGCTCTCAAGGAAATTTATATCTCTTGAAACCACTTTTACTAGTAGGTATAATTAATATATCGCTCGAATGCAATTATTCGAAAACACAATTGAGTATCTTGGTATCAAAGTGGGACATAAGCCATTTACAAAATTTTACAGGAGACTGACAAACAAGTGTGAAAAGTGACCGTTTTTCATATAACATACCAACTTTAAACTCAAAAATCTCTATGAAAACTACCGTTTTTGATACTTTTAATAGATTTTTTGAAAAGAGCATCACTTTCACTACCATAATCAATTAAAACATGAATTTAGTGGGAGGTGGCGTATGTCCCACTTTGATACCAAGGTACTCAATTGGTCTTAATTTCCCCGCTACAATAGGATTAATTCAACTATAAATACACCTTTGATCTCAATAGTCCAACCCTAACAAATTTATCTTTCCGGTTCAGAAATTTACTGTCTTTGGACAATAAATTCCAGCTTATGATAATTATTCATCACAATGAATACATTAACTGCCATATAAATTTTATTTTATAGCGTAATCCTTGCTTCGAAATACTTTCCTCTATATTATATAAAGCTAACAATATCTTCACCACATGCCAAACTATGTCAATCGCTCTTCTTTTAATAAATTCATTAAATTGTCTGAGAATATGTGTATTCAAATACAATTTTAGAATGATATATCAAAATAATCATCTTTCAAGGGACCTAGTACATTCCGTTGAATTCGTAATAATTATATCCTTTGACTTAGCTTGTTTTATTTATAGAATTTGGGTCACTGGTAGTGTTGATTTCGATATGCATTATTAATAATTGCTATGTCAATAGTCCGGCTAGTTGGCCCACCGGAAGATGCAAAACTGCAATCAAAGCCAAGGCAATAGAATATTCAGAATGCTTGTTAAGATGACGAAGGTCGTCACCACTGCCTTGTTTAATTAATAATGACATTATGGTCCCAGCCCACTTTCTACATGTATGAAAGCATGTAACGATGACATAGGTTAACTTTCGGTATCAGCAACAAGCAACGAATCGTTATAAACTTTTATTCCAAAATTGATGTGAATTTGTATATCTAGTTTTCTTGGTGAATATTGAATATAAATTAGTAATGGCCTGTCCCAACACTATCCGTATTTATTAATTTATTTATTTTAAAAATATATTGTGGACATAAATAACAACTCAAAATCAGGACTTTCACAACATGTATTTAAATAAAAAAAAGTTCACATCACCCTAAGACAGCCTTGAGCTTTCTATAAAACGATGCACTATGTCTTGCCTTATGTTATTAGGTAGGTATATGAACTAATGCACAAAGATAATGGTATAAATGCTAACTGTGATATGCTGGCTTTGAAACAAAGTTAGCCAGTGCAAGCGATGGCTGCAAGACTAGTCAATGCGCTCCACGAAGGCATATACATTTTCAGCGATGTGCTGTGTATTTTATCTTTAGAGTTTTATTGTATATCATTGTTATATGGCATACATTGGTAATATTTTCTATATATTAGACAAGTATGTAATTTTATGTAACTTGTTTGATTGTAAACAGCTGTGAAAAGCAATATGTACAATCAACATGACGTAAAAAATACAGCCACGTATTGTATGGTTTTCCTTAGTGTTTGGCTGCCACGAACTTGATGAGTTCGTTGATCCATTTTTGATTAAGTGGTCGTTTAATGCACCTGGTTAGCCAACATTATTAGAACTGTCATATTTTTCATGGTTCTTTTGTGAGTTCGTTCCCTGTGAAAAAATGTAATGGAGTTCGATTCCGTGAAATAAAAAATCAGAACCCCTACTTATTTAATTTTAATTTCAATACTTACGAATATGTTTTTCTTACTAGGTGAACCACAGTACCTACTTATTAAGTTAGTCAGTAGTTTTATCAAAATAATTAAGTGTATCAAATAATATTATTCCCGCTTTCATTTCTCAGATAGTCACAAACATAACTATTATGTAAATTAATGGCCAGGTACTTCTTTATTGTCATAGAAACAATATAAAGAAACTTTAGACTTCTGTCATCATGTTTAACACAGAAAATTGAACTGGTATTTTACAGGTTATTAAGGATTGCATTTTTTTTTCAAATAATAATTCATTCAAAATAGATTGAAATTCATGTCTTATACACATGTCAAATATTAATTAGTAGGAAGGTAATAAATACTAATATTGTATTCTGACTTTAAATCGAATGTTACTTACATATTATTCTGATTCTTGAGTTTACATAAACTATAAGTTACAAAATTCAAATAGGTATACAAATATAATACTTACCTAATTACATTTAGATGTAAATTATAATAACCTTCGGTTTCTTTTGATTACCAAACCTCTAAATATGTTCATGAATCATTTGTGTGTAGGTACATATGGTACTATATTCTATTTCTTTTATAATCGGAGTAGGTAGATACATACCTTAATTCGCAAAGTTTGTAAGTTTAGCCCTTACGGTCATACACTTTTAATGGTGTTTTAATTACATTTTATACTGCCGAAAACACTTTCATCGCCTTTACGAGATTTTTAATAACTATGAAAAGCTTACTTGGGTCGTTGTCGAAATGTATCACTAGCCGGGGGGATTGCGTGTGACAGTCCCCAGAGGTGAGCGGTATTTTTTACAACGGCAGAAACAAATTGTCACATTGTGTAATACAGTGTGTCAACAGAGATATTATGTTATACATCATACCATTTATTATTTTTTAGATTTATTTTGACGGCTTCATTAAAGGAAAAATTAACATGTCAGTCCGCTACAGATAAATAAACTTAACAAGAAATCTAATGCTGTGGCGAGTTTTTACTGTTCATATAATTTCATACGTTCTCCCCAATATCACATTTGTATTTGTGTGTATACCTCTGGATACGAATGCTGATAATTTAGTGGATGACCGTATGTACGAGGGTGGGTCAATAATTCCTTAGAAAAAAGCATTAAAACAGTTTTTATTTTTGTATTTTTTTTTATTTCTCAACATAATCTCCTTGGAGCTCAATACACTTGGTTAGACGTTTCTCAATTTTTTTTTAACCGTCAGAAAAATAAGTTTTCGGAAGGTCCTCAAAATAAGCATTTGTCCGATCGATGACTTCTTCATTTGAAAAAAAACGTTGTCCACTTAGCCATTTTTTTAAGTTTGGGAAAAGGAAAAAGTCACTGGGGGCTAAATCTGGCGAATACGGTGGGTGGTCGACCAATTCGAACTTCAATTCTTCAATTTTAGCCATTGATCGTAAACATGTGTGAACACGGGCATTGTCCTGATGAAAGAGGATTTTTTTCCTGTTTAAATGAGGCCGTTTTTCTTCAATTTCGTTTTTTAGCTGGTCCAATAAAGATGCATAATAATCCCCTGTTATTGTTTTTCCTTTTTCCAAATAGTCAACGAAAATAATTTCACGTGCATCCCAAAATACAGTAGCCATAACCTTACCAGCTGATTTTACGGTTTTCGCCTTCTTTGGACATGGTTTGTCTTCGCAATCCACTGCTTTGACTGTTCTTTCGTCTCGGGAGTATAGTGGTGTATCCATGTTTCATCTACAGTCACAAAGCGACGAAAAAATTCATCCGGATTGCGTTGCATGAGCGACAACAGGGCTTTAGAGGCCACCACCCTATTGCGTTTATTGTCGACTGTGAGCAAACGCGGCACCCATCTTGTAGAAATATTTTTCATGCCCAATTTGTCATGTAAAATAGAAATGACACTACCTTTTGAGATCCCTGTAACCTCAATTATCTCACTCAACTTTAATCTTCGGTCACTTAACACCATATCGTGGATTTTATTGATCATTTCTGGTGTAGTCACCTCTACAGGACGTCCTGAGCGTGGTTCATCCTTTGTTGATGTACGACCACGTTTAAATTCATTTAACCAGTTATAAATAGTTGCAAGTGAAGGAGCAGATATGCCGTGAACTAAATCCAACTCATTTTTTATTTCCTTTGCTGTTAACCCTTTTATATTAAAATGTTTAATAACAGCTCTAAACTCAATTTTCTCCATTTTCCATTTTTCCATTTTCCACAAGCAAATTTTTTTTTAAATGTACGAGAAACACACAACAACCCGACCAATCTGATTGAAACTTCGCAGCATACTGAATCGGTAGTGCCGCTGCATGAAAACAAACCGCTTACAGTACTAGTCGCGCCACCTGTCGGCTTTTCTAAGGACTTATTGACCCACCCTCGTACCTACGACTCATCAGCAATCTCCAGATTCGAGACCAACTCTCCTCGGTTTGCCTTCGCCGGACTTGGGGTCATATACTCCGCAAAAAAGATGACAACACGGAAAAACTTGCGATGTTGGTTCGGTTCGAATGTCGGCGGAGGCGAGCTCCCTCCATGTGGAGCAAAGCCATTGGTAAGGCTGTCCAATTCGTCCGGGTTACTATCATCCCTAAGAAGAAGAGATTGGTTTATCACTTTGTTATTCTTCTTCTTCGTCCACATCCGTTACTCGCCAGCCTTCCTGCGTCGTCCCATGTTATGTATAGCATCCCATAACTCGTTATTATACACTATTTTGAATAAGGCAGACCAGGTTCAGACTCTATTGGGTCACTCACATCGAACATCAGATCTTCACCTAAAATGTGGTGAGCTACTGCAGGGTCACCTTTCGTAAGTCAACATACGTTTCTGGGCCGACCAATAAACCTTACAATATTTTATTAATTGGGATAGCATTTTTCAAATTAATATATTTTAGTAAATAAAGAATATGCTTTTTCTCTCTCTGCTTAGAAATCTTCCATAATAATATATTGGTTTATATGTAAAATAAGTATCACAATCAATAATTAATATTTTTCAATCTAAATAATATATTGTATATTATTAAATACAATACTGACATAATGCTAAAGTCCTAGCCTGGCTACAGCATTTGTACGCAGCGAGTAAACGCAATCAACATCCGTTGGGTTATTACAGTATTCCCAGGTGGTTTATCTACGGCAAGCATAGAGATTCGTTAGTCGCGCATAATAAAACCAAGCCATACATATTTTAGTACTACGTAGTCTTAAAAAGGTATAATTATTCATTCGATTTATATTCAATAATTAATCGTGTATTCGTCACATACTTATTTATCTCAAAACTGTACAAATAAATTACATTTTTTTTTCAAATATGTTCTAAAAAATAATCGCAATGAAAATCTTAAAATACTGTTTGTCTCAATTCTTGAACGGTCAAGTTTTTCCGGATAGTTTATACTTTGTACATATTCGTGTCGTATACATTACTCCTCTGCCACGGAAAACTCTACACTAGTACGTGTCCACAAGGGCCAGGGGGCGAGTTAAAGTCCCATGACTGTGAGCAAACTTTGATGATCCCTCCTCCCTTGAACACTTGAGCCCTAACAAACCGTCAAAAGGGAAACGCTTGCCTACTCTTTGTAGCTGGCCTCTCTTCGAATCGTAACTTTGTTAACTTGTAGCTGCAGGCATTTCTTGTTCACTGTGTACACTTCTCGAGTCGAACGTTTTGGATCACAGTAAAGGAGTAAAGGATTGAAATACCGGTATAACGTCAGAGAAATAATATAAAGAGAGTGGGTATTGTTTGGCAAAATGAAGCCGTGTTTCTTGCGTATAACGCACAGTAGAACCTCAGTAATGTTACCAAATTTAAACACAACCTAGTTAACCATATTTTCGACTAAATTAACTAAAAATAATTAGGTACCACTAACTTTATATTTTACACAAAAACAATAAATTTCAGCAACGCGTAGTCGCAGTTTTTAAATGACTAGTCGTCCAAATTAATATTTACCGGCGACGTGTACAAAAATATTTAATTCAGCCGTAGAAATTCTATCTTACTCTAACGCGTATTGCGGAGGTATAAGCGTATCGAATGCTTTCTCATTCGCACTTATGGTTTGGTTTTATTCATGCCTTGGGTACAACGTTATAGTAGTGGCATAAATGATTCGTCATATGTCACATAATATATCGGGAATATGCATTTCTCAAACGTTGTATCAGTTTGTAGAGAGAATTTGGTATCTAAAAATCATTGAACAAGTTGTAAATATAATATTTTATAGTCGTAAACATATTAGTAAATAATTAGAAGAAGCGAATAATAAAATAAAATAACCGAAAAGTCATTAAAATTATTAAAAAAAAAAAAGTTTTTAAAGATAGTCGAAATACATGAAAATGGCATCTGATGGATAAACAGATACAGCTGGTCATGAATATGTTTGTACACGATGGGAAAGTACTTTAGACTTAGAGAACCAGAACCGTGAAAAATATCATTTTTATTTGGAAGTAACCGACTTTGAAACCAATAGTCTCAATTTAACCTATCATGATCTTAAACTGATTATGGTAACTTACATGAGTATTAACACTGACAAAACTTTCGATATTTTGAATACGATGTCTCAAAAAATAACCGGTATCGAAATCCCTGGCAGCTGTATTTCAAATCCCCTTCATGCAAATACAAAGCAAAACGTACTGGGTACATAATTTGTCTGTTCGAGTCAATACACTTGTAAAGTCCTCGGGTGTAAATGATTATTTCTAAAATACATACATATATGCGCGCATATTCCAAGTAGATGTATAGTTAAATTTCGCACCCGCTTACCTTCCACATTTGTTTTTACACAAAGGTGGAGATATCTATTAGAATAACTCTGTAAATTATATTAATTAATAATTATACTCTGGTAAGTTCCCATTGTGTGCATAAATTCAAAGTGGGGATAACTTTGCCAATCAGTGTAACTTTTCGCCGTGCCGCTTTCACTTCAATACGTTAGACTTGTTTTGTCAATTACGTTTCGGGTTTCCCTTTCCGGCATCTTCAGTCTTCTATACGGATATTCCCGAGAAAAACATACTTGTTTGAAGTACCTACTAATTTTACGTGCCGTCATATATGAAGCGCCTAGTTTCAAAAGCCCCTAAAACGATTTTAGGTAGTTCTGAGAAAAATGAGAAAAACGATTTTAGGTAGTTTTGAGAAAAATGAGAAAAAAACATATTTATTAAATCTGTGAACTATATGTATTTATTATTTAATTCGTTACATTTTAAAGATTATTTTGGCGGTATTTGAAAAGCATACCCAACCATTTTAGCGGGTTTTGAAATTTACCCAAATTTTTGGTATTGATGAATTTTGGCGTTTTTTAAAGTTCAATCTTTGGACATCATATAGGTCACAAAAATATCCATGTTACTACATATCCAACTCAAAAATTTTCAAAAACCGTTTTAGGGGCTTTTGAAACTAGGCGCTTCATATATCCTCTTCTACTTTTTTATTTACTATTTCAGTCAGAAGACGAAGAAAAGAAAGAAGAAGTTATTAACAGCTTACAGATGGATCCGATTTTTTCGTACCTACCTATTTATTTTTAATTAACAACTATATTATGCGCCAGTGACGTGCGGTCCATAGATGGTTTATGTTTATATAGATAATGAGCATCGCCAGAAATAATTAACATATTTATTTATTGTCCAATTTTTTGTAAATTTTATTTAACTATGGTTAAACTTAACGTACTTGTATTAATATTTTTAGAATATTTCAGTCCTATAACCCCCATAATACCATATGGCCCTGTCAAGATTCTATTAGTCACAAATCCTTAACTAGGTAATAATATTATGTAGCCAATATTAGGTATATGATGATTTTTCAACAGCAATTCACTGATGTGCACCACATATTTCTAATTAACAAATAGGTACACCTAATATTATTTATATAACAACGCTCAGCCCTATATTTATACGTATAATACTTATATACTTAATTCGTTTGGGTAATTATTGATAATTCTATCTATTTTACGGGATGAACATAATTTATAGTGATCAAGATACCTATATTTGCTGATTGAAACGAGTCACCAATAATCTTTAAACATACGTAAATATGTAACCTCTACCTACATTGTGATGGCCATACGATATCCAGCTTAGGATTGGATATTTTGAGAGAGAAAAACATCAAATAATCTTTCAACATAACGCATTATGCCCGGCGTATATTTATATTATGTATGTCCGGGTAAATTCTTTTTGTAAGCTCCATATAACGAGCTAATCTTTTTAGACGTTCATGTCCTCTTGAAATGTGCAAAATGTATCGTTTGATTTCTAGATATATACATAAATATCTTGTATACTTGTATTTTGTATTTTCTTGAATAGTTGAAGTCTATCAGTACAGTTGGTACTTAAAAATAGTATTATGAATAATATAATATTCTACATGATGTGTTTTCAGGTCTTATGAGAATATGACGGAATAGTCTCTCTGTCTCTCTCTCACACCCTTGTAGGTATTATTCAAGAATAATACATACCTTCTTGGAAACCGTATTAATTTAAAACAATAATTAATTTTTCTTTCTTACGGGCCATTATATTATATCTTCTCCGCGATTTTCCATGCCCTTCAGCATTACCATTATAATTATATAATATCATTAATCAATGTTAGGTACTTGGGATTTTGTAATGTATGATAATATTTTCTTTTTTTTCAGGTTGGTACAGTTTCACTAATGAGAAAATGCATATATCATTGGACATATTCTACCGCTGCCAAAGGTAAATAAATCTCTTAAGTTTAAAATGACTTTTGTCTTTTATACCTACCTAATAATAAATATTATAATACCATGTGAAATTTACGTTTTATAAATTGTCATGAAGATACCCAGATCCATATAATATGCCGTTATATTCCAGTTATGCTCAATAAATATGCTCTACAAAAGAATCAGAAATAGTTCCATCCATATATACATATAAAAAGATTTGTTTCGCCAACATTAAGTAATTATCCACTGTTGTATAATAATATGATTATTTCGTGCTTAATCACACTTATTTAATTTTGGAACAATATCTTTAAATGTTACTAAACAAGGAATGTTTGCCTTTTTAATGACTACAATATCTTTACTCTATAAACCCTCGCATTCTCAGTTTTATGTACGAAAATTAGCCAAAATTTTCCTTGTTTTATGTTTTCTGTAAAGGTGATATCTGTTTAATTTATAAACAGGTAGAGTTGGCATTGCGACTCAGCTCCTTTATTAACGTTATAAAACTACCCTTTGGTAATACTTAGCGCGCACGACACCCTCCGCCCCGCCTCCGTAAAAAGTTCTATATATATTACCCATGCCACTCTTGTCTCGATTTTTAATTACAAACATAAAACCTTCGCCCGGCAAAGGGCCCTTCTTTCATGAAAATTTTATGGCGCTTTAAAAAAAGTAGTAGCGGCGCGCGTTCGGGATTTTCCCTTTTGCCCGCGGCGACGTGAGGGGGGGCCTAGTGGAGTGGGCTTATTTTGATGCGGTGGGCGAGAGCTAAATCACCGGATAATTCACCTGGGAGCCATAAAGACCTTCGCTGTGTCGCGACACCCCCTCCCAACCCTCCTAACGTAGACACAACTTCATCCTTGCAATAAAAATGTATCTACTTACGTCCCTTACCTTTGTTCGTCCATAAATCGATGTCTACTGAAGAATCGAACATACATATCTTTATTGACTCCGTATCTGAGATTGCACATTTTATTTTAGTATAAATCTTATCTCTTTGATATCCATATTATAACATTTACAGCCTGAGATGGGCCCTGGCCTCCTCACATCTCCTTAGTCTGGTCTCTCATATCCCAACACTCTTCCGCTCAGATGGCTTCGTATGAATGAATTTCCGTATTAGTCGAGAAATTTCAATGGTTTTGATTATGTTGAATTCCTAAGTTTATCGTAGATTTCACGGTTGTGAAGTGACGTATGCGCCACACTCCATCTTTATTATTTCGTTTGAAAATTAGAACACCGTTTTCGGACGTTTTGCTGCTGATGCTCTATATGTGAGGATGACTGATCCCAGCTGTGTTTTGTATAATATCTGTAACACTCAAGCAGCATGAAATAAATAAGCTTGTATAGTTTAAGGTCGTAGTTATTCATTTTAAATGTACCTCCGATGTCAACAAATGATAGCATTTAAAGTCCTGTAACCACTTGTTGAAAAACTGCGTACCGTATCGTCATTGCGAAATACAGTATGAACGGGTAAACTCCGGTAAACTTTGCACCGTTACGTGTCATAATGTGATACAAATGTACGTAACGGGTTCGATTTAATATTTTTAAGTTTTTTGTCGACTCATCGAAGGGATACTAAGTACGTCAATTTGTTATGTCAGTGTGGACAGGGGACAGTAATATACACTGTTACAGATTTATTCATATTGTTATTCTAATGGATTCAAATTCAAATTCCATCAAGTACATTCGGTCCATAGTATTAATATCATATTGTTTTAGTTAATATGACTATGATCATCCAATCATGATTCTTTCTTTATTATTGGGTATCAGAATGTCATTGAGTATCACATATATTTAACATAATTAACAATTAGTGTTGATTGATTTCATTTGCACTGTAAACTCAATTACTTGGTTAGGTACTTACATAATATTATCTTACGGATTGTACGAGGCGTTAATTTGAATTGTTTGTGATCAGACTGATCACTGATCAGTTTTGATGTCGTATCTAAAGAGTTTATTTTTATCACCACCTATCTATATCATGATTATTATCCAAGTAAAGAATTGACATTCTTAACTTTCAATTCTCACACAAGCCTTAAGACTATACTTAAGCTGAGGCATGGTCTGAAAAGATCGTGGCTGGGCGATGCGCGGATTGTGCAAATGACGCGAGCCGAACGAATTATAATTTGTCATAAAAATTCAACATGCGTCTTTTAATGTTATGTTTATTATTATATTCGTAATAATAGCAGTATATTTATTGGCATGTTTTCTTTTTCAAGTCATCTTTACACGATTTAAGAATATATTCCTCCGACGCCATCACAAAACAAATTGACGTGCTCACACCTCTACCGTCAGCCTCCGATTTGCTACCGTTGAAAATTATTTGCCGTTTCACTTATATATGCTCATAAACAAATTGGTACATAAATAAAACAATAAACATATGAAAATTGGAAAAAAATGCATACTTCATTGATTACTTATAGGTATAAAATTTCCTGTATACTACATCAATCAAATGCTACTAAATATGAATTGTAAAGATGAATCAGACATTTATATATGTTTGTTGAACAATCTAACTTGTTTATGTGTTTGCATTGAATAAAATACTATACTTGTAATCCCGCGATTGAAAATTCATTCCAGGCTTACAAACCCTAATACATGCAATGCTTAATCTTTTCAAGGATACCGCCCATCCTTGTGGAATACATTGCCACAATCAACACTTTAATTAATATGTATGCCTTCCCACCACGAAAGGAATAATATAACCTCAAGTTTATTAGCCACTTTGAGTCCTGGAGCAAAAGAATAGCTCCACCGGGTATATTACTGTGTGACGGGTTTTTTTTTTCAAATAAGCTTTCGGTTTTATCGCATCGAACCACTTTAGTAGTGCGGGCAAGTTTATTGCGGTTGTTTTGAAAATAACCGAGTCACAACAGCGAATTGCAGAGTTTATCGCACTGCATTATGACGGGAGGAGCTTTCGGAATTAGCGCAGCCCGAGGAACACTTTTAATGTTACATATTGTAAATATTCTGCTTTATTTTGATGACTCGCATTAAATCTGAAACGGTGAAATATTGACTGCATAGTCACTATTTTTTTCATATAGTGGATAAACCAGTGGCGAAGGGTGGAGGTAGGCTGTTACGATCCGCCATTAATAGTGCACACTAAACGTTGTCAGTCATACGTATTTGTTTGAAATATGACTACAATTTACAAATGGTGTTGGTTAGTTTTTAAAATTCAATTTAACTCAAAAACCAATCCATAATAGATAATAGTCAAAAATTACTCGTATAGCTATAAAATATTTAAAATTATGCAATTAAATCATACATAAACGTAGATATTTTATAGATCGTATAATATTTTTTATCTATTGTAGTTTGCTTAGGGCTTAACGGCGCACATGCCCAACGTAGGTCAAAATTGAGCTTTTATGGTATTTTCACAGCATTAGCCTGAACATCCCTTAAACGTTGTATATAAACTATTTATATATGCCTTATTATCCTTTATATTTCTTTTAAACATTTGATGACTGCATAAAGTATTTTTATTACGTAACATAGTATTCTTTTAAACCTCTCGATCGAATGTTTTAGAATTTAAAATATAGTCATATTTCAGTACATCCATGTGCAGTGTTGAAATTTTTTAGGTTTTACGCATTTATAAAACCATTAGTAAAATTAATGTTAACATTATATAGTGAAATATTTACGATAAAAAAATATATTTTATAATCTCGGTGAGCCCAAATTTGACAAGAATTAGGCATTTTATTATTTTTAAAAATGGGCACGATTAACTCATTTGAAGATAATTCTAAAGTTACTGATTATAAGCCATGTCTTTGATCATTCAAATGTGATAAATATCCTACGAATAATGATTGTTTTATAATAATTATTGACCTAAGAATAATGTAGTATTTTTTGAAATACGCCATTCCTATTGGCATTTCCCAGTGGTTAAGCTACAACATACGGCCGTAGCCATAAATTGACAAACGATAAATGAAGTAGGGAGTAAGATCATGTTAACGCGCGTGTTTGAACATGTACCTAACCGGAAAAAATGTTTTTTTAAAAACAGTGCATGTTCAAACACGCGCGTTATCATGATCTTACTCCCTACTTAATGTTATGTATGTTACTACTGTATGTTAGCCACTTAGCAACCTTTTAGTTCCTAGACTCAAACACAAATTGAAAAACAATATCTGTATTTGCCAGACCCAGGATTCGAACCTGGGACCCGTGACATTATAGGCCGATGTTTTAGCCGCTCGGCCATCGTGGGTTACTCCTAGTGCCCATAATTTCTCCTTATCTATATTCCCCTCTATAGTATGATGGAAATGAGAGGTATTTAACCCACTTCTTATCCTCGTTATATATATTATTTTCTCATTTGGCAGCGCTGTTTCCGTTAATCTAAAGCAGTAATCACTGTACATGCTCTCTTTATTCTACTTTTCATTTATTTTCTTCCTTGCAGTACCACAGTCCACGACCACGGGTCATGCGCTTTTCCTCAATAGGTATATAACCATAAGTTCTGAACATTACCAGGGGAAATGACCGTCTGGTTTAAGTGTTTCAAACTATACCTACATATAATAGAATAAGAATATATTTTCTCAGTTCCGTATAAACTATTGGTAGATAGTCGTAAAAGGATAATATGTACCGCATTAGCACCTGTGTTCCGAATTACAAGTATCTTGATACACGGCAAGTATGCGAACATTGAGCATAACAGCGTTAAATAAAAACCTCGGCACAAAACTCTGATTTGTATACAAAAGCTGACAGAGTAGATAAATTAAAGTAGTATGAAAATTGTTTTACCATAAAAATAATCTGTATGGCAGTCTGTGTAATGCTTTAATGTACTTATATACTTACTTACTTCATTGTATGTCTTGCCTTACTTGGCGATATCCGAGAAATTTCCCTCATTCACCGGTCATTCTTCTATTGTTTGGTAAAGTGCTTTACTTACGTGTAGCCGAATACCTACGTCTTTTCAGCCGTCGGCGGTTGAAACAATCCGAGCGGAGCTTTTAAGAAATACTTCTTCCGAAACACTTACAAACGTCTGGTGAAATAATTCCAACATTTCTAACTAATGCCTTTCTACGCATCTGCTACAAATAATGTGACGTAAATAGCGGAAACGCGTTTCCGTGGATCGCTTTGAATCGAAAGATATGCAATGAAAATAATACATAAATAATCAAAATTTAGGTTTCCATTTCCTGTTTTTAAAAATATACACATTTCTCTAGCTTAGTTACTTCTAATTGGCAATTGAAAATTGATCCAAATATTAATTGTCAAAAAAAATGAAAAAAGAACCTCAAGAAAACAAAACTATTACTAGTATCAAAAATAGCGACACCAGACACCAACACAAATTTTGTCATTAATATCGAACCAATCGAACGTGTGACCCATTATAAATATTTAGGTAGGTACATGGGTCAATGAGAAATGGGACCAGTCTCAGGAAATAAAAACTAGAATTGAAATCGCAAGGAGTGCCTTTCTCAAAATGAGACGCCTCCTTAGCAATCGAGACCTTAACCTAGGTCTGAAACTGCGTATGGTACGTTGTTATGTTCTATCAATTCTTTTCTATGGTATGGAAGTATGGACGCTAAACCAATAGAGATGTCACGGAGACTTGAAACTTTCGAGATGTGCCTGTATAGACGCATCCTCAAAATTCCTTGGCCTGACCGGGTGACAAATGTTGAAGTTCTCAATCGAATGGGGAAGCACCGAGAAGTTCTGCGTAGTAACAAAACCAGGAAACTACAGTACATCGGCCACATTATGAGAGGACAAAAGTACAGCATTCCCCAGCTTGTCATTCAAGGAAAGGCCAATGGTAAGCGTAGCAGAGGACGGCGCCGCATTTCATGGCTTAAGATCCTCCGTGATTGGTACGAGTGCAGCTCCACTGAACTGTTCCGGGTAGCAGACGACAAATCTAAGATCGCCTTGATGGTGGCCGACCTCCGCTAGGGGATCGCACAATAAGAAGCATCAAATCTATGTAAATATAGCTAAAGGCCTATCGTAAATCAATGATTTTATGTCATCAATTTTAATGAAACTCCAACAAGAAAATATCAACTCAATTACTAGGTTGATCGCACTGACCTTAATCTTCTTTTTTTAAATTTAAAACATTTAATTTTAGGGTAAATTAAGAGAGTCCAATCAGGAAATCCATCAATATAGAAAATTTTCTTGACTAACGCAACCCGCTTCGCTTACCTCGGCCTCCCGCTGTCAATCAAAATGCCTTGCGGAATTTTCACTTCTCTTTGCGATATAAACGATAACTGGATTTAACAACGGTTTTAAAATGACTCGTAGGCGACCTCAACCGATCAGTTCACTTCCTATTACAATTTGGATCGTTATCAGGAATTTTCTCCGAAATTTTCACTACTTCAGCGTCGATAAATCAGAAAGGAAAGAGACTGATAAAACGTGTAAACTCAACCCGTATTTAAGTAAAAAATAACCTGTGGTCTTTTCTCTGATATATTTTTTGCTTCCAATAATAAATTGATCTAAATAAATTCTCATCTTGTTATTCGTGGAAAGTGTAAAAATAATAATTGTACAGATTCAAATTTTATTGTGCCTGTATATTTTTTTAAATATTTTATGACTGTGTTTTTACTGTTTTCTATACGTAACTTTTCATTGAACTTGTTTCGTATTTAAAGTGTCTATAAAGGCTGTACATATTGTTATCAGGATAAATAAACCTTCATTAATTAACTATTTTTTTATTCAACGAATAATTCACAAGAGCTAAGAATGTAGCATTCTTTAAATAATCTTTTTTGAAAATAATCCGACACCCAGCAGGAATCGAACCTGTGTCTCTAGGGATTCGCGCTCACGCACATCGACCGCAATGCCATAGGTACCCTATCTAATTGCGACAAATTTTAACTAATGGCTCTTACAATACATAATTTAAAAACATCTAAGAAACATACTATGAAAAAAAAGTTTACAGACGACGCATATATATACTTCAGAATAACAGTTGATGTATAATTAATTATTCTTTAGTTATAAATAAAAATGATATTCTTCGTCCCATGCTTGACGATCGTGACTCGAATGATTTGGTCATCTGACAGCGTTTTCCGCGGTTTGACTTAACACCTCCATTCAAAGCGGTACACAGGGTTTGCGTCAGTGGAAAATCCGTGACATTCTTGATTTGGTTCATCCATCAGGAGGGAGTTTTTCCTTGTCCTCTCGACCATTGGCCTTACCAAATACCACGAGCTTTTTATGTTATAATCCCCCTATATTTATATCGTCAAAAATATACATTACTAGTTAACAATTATTACTTAAAGAATATACCTGTACAATTTAATAAAATATACAACAGGAAAAAGTTTGATTTATGTGTAACGCGTGTTTAATTAGATTGTCGTGCAAAATATTAAATATCAACTGTTTAAAGATCCTCATAAAAACGATACGTAATAGATAGCTACATAGCACATGGTATTTCTTTAGTTCTCCAATCGATGTTGGAATCTATGGTAGAACATTATTGGGAAAGTGATCAGTTGCATATTTAACATGTTAATGTTATCTTTCAGAAATTTAGTAGGTCACTAATAATTACATGATATTCCAAAAATCGATGTATTTAAATATTTATTGGTTATCGCGTCTCTTCCGTAAAGCATTTATTTCATTTTCACTATTAGAATACAAACTACACACTTGAAAATTTATACCTCTTAGTTTTGCTTCCGATTTTTGCTTGTTAGTTTTTTTTGGGGCCGGGCATCAGGTTCTCTTAAGGGGGGACATGCTCGTCGAAGGTCAAAATTGAGTTTTTATTGTATTTTCAAACCATGATCCTGGACACTCCTTAAACGTTGTAGATAATCTATTTATATAATTTTGAAGCTTTGTTATCCTTTATAGTTATTTTAAACATTTGATGACTGCATAAAGTATTTTTATTACATAAAATAGTATTCTTTTACACCTCTCGCTCTAATGTTTTAGAATATAGTCATATTTCGGTACATAACTGTGCAGTAATGTTAAGATTTTTTACTTTTATTAATTTTTAAACGCATTTATAAAATCATTAGTATAATTTATTACGAGATACTTTTTGTAAAATATTCACGATAAAAAATTATTTTCATAATCTCTGTGATCCCAAATTTGACAAGAATTAGGCATTTTATTATTCAAAAAATCGGCAAGATTAACACATTTGAAGATGATTCTAAAGATACTTATTATATGCTATGTATTTGACCATTCAAGTGTGATAAACATCTTATGAATAATGATTGCTTTATAATAATTATTGACCTAAGAATAAGGTAGTGTTTTTTTGAAATACGCCATTTCTTTTGTCATTCCCTAGTGGTTAAGCTACAACATACGGCCGTAGCCATAAATTGACAAACTATAATTAAAGTAGGGAGTAAAATTATGTTAACGCGCGTGTTTGAACATGTACCTAACCGATTTTTTTTTAATTTTTTTTTAAACGGTACATGTTCAAACACGCGCGTCAATATCATTTTACTCCCTACTTCAATTTTAGTTTGTCAATTTATGGCTACGGCCGTATGTTGTAGCTTAACCACTGGGGAATGACAAAATAAATGGCGTATTTCAAAAAAACACTACCTTATTCTTAGGTCAATAATTATTATAAAGCAATCATTATTCATAAGATGTTTATCACACTTGAATGGTCAAAGACATAGCTTATAATAAATATCTTTAGAATCATCTTCAAATGTGTTAATCTTGCCGATTTTTTGAATAATAAAATGCCTAATTCTTGTCAAATTTGGGATCACAGAGATTATCAATATATTTTTTTATCGTGAATATTTTACAAAAATTATCTCGTAATAAATTATGCTAATGGTTTTATAAATGCGTTTAAAAATTAATAAATGTAAAAAATCTTAACACCACTGCACAGTTATGTACCGAAATATGACTATATTCTAAAACGTTAGAGCGAGAGGTTTAAAAGAATACTATTTTATGTAACAAAAATACTTTATGCAGTCATCAAATGTTTAAAATAACTATAAAGGATAATAAGGCTTCAAAATTATATAAATAGATTATCTACAACGTTTAAGGAGTGTCCAGGATCATGGTTTGAAAATACAATAAAAACTCAATTTTGACCTTCGACGAGCATGTCCCCCCTTAAACGCCGTAGTCTTTTCCCGGGGGCCTTCATTACTGCTCGCGTGTTCACAAATTTCCCAATTTCAATTCGCCTTCACAATAGAAAGACTTCTCGGAGCGCTTTCCACTTCTTTTTTATATATTTTTTCGATTCCTTCTTCAAAATCTAAAAGTTCGGAAAAGATTGTATTTCCTCCCTCTATATAACTAAGAGGTTTAAAAAAACTAGTTATTATCACGTACTTCATTAAAAAATATTTTTGACGTTGACTATCATGGCGTAAATTTTCCCAAGACTTTTATAATATGGTAGAGTATTAAGGAATTACAAATTCTTCATTCTGTTATTTTATTTTTGTATTTTATGAGCATTTTTTAGTTTTCTCGCAAGGCCGGTTTCGACTTTAAGATATTTTCTTTTGGGATAACTAATTGACAATGAACATGTGAAAATTCTAATCAAATAACAAAATTAACTCCTTATTGTAATACATGTTTTTTTCCACCAAAAAATTACAGTTAATGAAATATTAAAATAATATCACCCAGAATAACTCTGTATTTAATCATCAAATTAATTAATTATTCGATAGGTCGTAACGTAAAGCGTTGCTCAGTATCATTTTCGCGTTCAAGCTGTCTAGTATTAATTTTACATGGAAAGCTTATCGGTAAAATAACACTAATTTTCTTTGATTATTACGTTTGAAGATATTAGTAATGAATATAATACATCCAAGACTATGTATGTTGAGTTGGTCATGTCAAGGATATCATGGATATCGACCAACTCGGGAAAAAGAATGTTGGGAGGCTCACGTTGAGATAGTTGGATTGCGTATCCCAGGATTAACACAGTTGGCATTTTCGGACTGAAAGATACACAGGAATGAGTTAGGCAACTATAGCTCTACCATCATATCATGGATCCGGACATCGTACCGTCTATCTGCAGAAATAAAGATCCCCATGTCTTAGGTATATCATATTATATACGGCCCATGCCCCTCGAAAGTCCTTCACACGGCATACAGCGCAATAAAATTACAACCAAGAATTCTAGAATACAGGCGAGCAAGACCCACCCTGAGTAATGTGTTTTTTATGTATTGATTTTAATTATAATATAACTAAATCATTTACATAAGTAATTGTTTTTATTTTGGAACTGTTTCATATAATAATACAATGAGTTATTTACCACAAGACCTATACCTACTTACTTACTTAAGGTTCCTTATTAATCTCATACTGTATTCTGTACATTTATTTATTTCGTTTTGTTGGTTGTATTATATATTATGTTTTTTTCTGGGACATTATTAAATAATTTTATTATAATATTATCTAAGATTAAATATGTAGTAGTTTCCATTATTCTATATAATATTCCTTATCGCAAACTTACCTTGGTTCATCGCAAATTTAAACGGCGCGTCGCAAGTTTAAAATCGTTTATTTCACTCACATCCCGGCTATTATCGGGCACTAAATATATTAAGAAATTACTTGGGAGCGTTGGTTCGTTTAAGCGCCCCGTTATTCACGCTTGTTTGTGCGTTTTCATACACTGGCGCCCGGGCTTTATCGACTCGTCTAATTTTTAATCGGAATTTAATTGTAACGTTTCTCGCGATATGAAAAAAAAATATTTCTCGCCCGGCGCCACATTCAACACGCCACTCGGCTTAATCACCTCGCGCCATCTTAATCTTTCACATTTTCCTTTCTTTCACTGAACTTGTGCTGTAATGAAATTTTCATATTTTTATTTTCACACCGCCGTTGAAAAATCAGATAAAGGAAGCATTTTTTTATTTTAATTCTCACTGCATAAGTATAGTTTCAATCAGAGCGTTGGAGCAGGAGCACGGAAAATTCGTAGTGCTCCACTGCTCCAGACGTTTTTTTTTATTATTAAATTTTCGTCCTAAAATCCAATGAAAATAGTATATTTTGAAACTTTGCAACACTGGAATTATTTGAAATATGGCTACTCTGCCGAGTGATGAATAACCTAAGAAGAGGCAAGTAATGAGAGACGATTTTCTGTCGGAAATTTTGTTTAATAGAATTAATAATGACGATTATTTTAAAACTACTTATTTTTTTAACATTGTATACATATAATACTTGTTAAACTTTTTACCCGTAGCGGAGCAGACCCTGCAGCGGAGCCGGAGCAAGTATTAGGTCCCGGAGCGGAGCAACTCAAAAAAGAGTCCGCTCCAACGCTCTGGTTTCGTTTCAATATTTTTTACACCGAAGGATCTAAAGACAACAATGAAAATAAAAATTTAATTATACATAAAGTATTGATTTTGTCCTGGGTTAATAATAGCTATTTTACTATAATAGACCATGTTGACCGAGGCAAAAACCATCATACATGATTTTTATTGTAATTTTCCGATTATAATCTTATTGTTTCTGACATTTTCCTAACACCCACTTCGTTTTGATCCTTAGATATCGATATATTGTTACTTCCAATTACGTACCTACTCTTGGATAAGATTGACATATTTATCAATTAATACTTTCCATTGAGATTACTTGATAACAATTGAGAGAATCAATTTCAGCGATCCTGGTGTCGTCTTTCAACATTTTTAGGAAGTATATCTAAACAGCGATAATGATTAGAAAAAATTAAATTACTAATAAATAAATAATAATATGTGAAGTAATTCTATATGCATTGTAATGTCTCAAGTGTTGAAATTACAAATTAACAAAAGATATCGATTAGTTTTCCCTGTTGAGCATAATTATATTAGTTTTTGAGGAATTTATAATTACAGTATGTGTTTAAATGGAAGGTTTAATATTATTTACGTTAAACGTTTTATAAATTATCATGATAAGGTTAAATCAATATGAGTATTTTGTGTACTGTATTGGCAGTATAACTGTCCGATTCTCAGGTTATTATAATATTTTGAGAAAGTAGTATTTTTTTTACTAGCTTCTTGGAAAATTATAATATTGTAATTTAATTGATGAATGATTTTCACTATTTATCATTTTGATGTCATATTTTCTTTTACTCTCCATGCTTATAGTATCATTTGAGTAAGAAGAATATACTTATATTTTTAGATATGTAATATGTCGGTATATCCATTTATCTTATTCTGCAGTTTAGTTTTTATGACAACGCTATTATATTATCGTGTACCATCCTGCCGAAGTATTTATTACACCTGTCATACATTCTGTAGTTCTTAAAAAGCTTTTCGCCCAATTTCAGTTATCAATCTTGTAAACTAGATCGCGGACAGCCGCTGGCCAACTATCACTCAGAGAAAATACAAAACTCCTCTCGTTTGAAAAAAAATAATTATTTCACTAAACTAGACCATTTTCGGCGCGCGCAAAAGTAATTTAAGTTGGAAAAACTTATCGTTTTTTTTTCCACCGCGGTGTTTCCAGGGGAGGAGGGGAAAAAACATAGATTCAGTTTTTTGTCGGCCCCGCGACAAGTTTGATTGGTAAAGTTGAGCGGGCCGGTTTATTTCGGCTGTCGCGGGAGGCCCGGGGCCCATCCGTCGCCCGAAACGCGATGCATACTAATGAAGTAGGTGTCTCTATCGCTGTGAACACCATCAGTCAGCACACACAATAATACTTTATTAAGGATGACCTCCTACCATTTTTATCCCGACTGGATCATTGCTACTAAATTCTAACCAACATTTGTGAATACGGACTGGGCTGTCATGTTATGTATTTATTATATTGTCAAACTAAACTGCGTCTAAAACTGATTTACTTGGTGGAATTCCATTTTATAAAATACTAAATTATATTTAATTTTACGGGTTGGTTTAATAGTACATATATTGGTATTTCGGTTGTCACACCAATAGTCTTGATAATGGTGTGACAACGTAATGGCTATCGACTAATAAACCAACGTTTATAATGTTATATTATTTATATTGTTATGATTCAAATTTCTACTATACACGGCATGATTAACTATGCACTTATAAAATAATACATTTTCAATTGAAAAACGATTGGCATAAATAAAGAATACCTCAAACTATCTAAGTTCTCATTATAGCTTCACCTAATATTAAAGCGGACGAAACCAGTCATGATAATAAGTGCTACATACTTATTGTGTTTTATTTTAATTAATATATTGTCTTTTCACCAAGAATTTTCAGTTAACACCGTGCAAGTGTTCTATAGAATAGACTGAATGAATTTAAAATTATCTTGAAAGGCTTACGGTTTTGACATGATAATAGTGTGAAGCTTGCTACAAGTGATTGTGCAATGCGAAATGACTCACGTGTATTAATCATCAACCTTGGTAATCTTTTTAGTTTCACTTTCATATATTTAGGCTCCATACCTATAAACGAAGGTTGTCTTCATCCTCTTTATATGGATTTATATGGTAGGTACTCGATTCATCTTCAAATTAACGCCGCGGTTAAATTAAATGAGCCTATTTTCAATGGGTTGTAAGTGTTAATTGAAAGATTATTTTGAAGCACATATTTAGGCTCCGTCATCTGGAGAAGGTTTTCGTCAATATCTTTGATTATCTTCTGTATCTGTGAGCTAATGTATTGTATGTCCAAAAAGAACCGAAAAATAACGTTTTTTTTTCGTTTCGGTACATGTTCAAACACGCGCGTTAACATGATCTTACTCCCTACTTCAGTAAAGTTATCGTTTGTCAATTTATGGCTACCGCCGTATGTTGTAGCTTAAACACTGGGAAATGCCAATAGAAATGGCGTATTTCAAAAAAAATATTAAGTACCTTATTCTTAGGTCAATAATTATTATAAAACAATCATTATTCGTAGGATGTTTTATCACATTTGAATGGTCAAAGACATAGCTTATAATCAGTATCTTTATAATTATCTTCAAATGTGTTAATAGATTATCTACAACATTTAAGGAATGTCCAGGCTTATGCTCGGAAAATACCATAAAGTCTCCATTTTGTCTTTTTTTGGCCGCTTACTGTCTATGGACCGATTTGAGTTATCTTAACTCCACCCTTTATGCAGCATCGAATTGTGAATCGCTATAAAGTGTATGAATGAAAAGATTTAAGTGATCATTTCCTTGTGTCGAGATGAAGCCGCGCGGAACTAATGTAATAACCATACAAAGAAAATGTTTAGAAAATAAAATATGTACTTTCGGCTTTATGCTTTTAAAAACTTCATGTGTTGTACTATGATTCTCCTGCTCCCCCTGTCGTCCCATACGTGAAAGTGGGGCAACTCCATTTAGCATGCTACCTATGTCTCAAGGACACGACAGACTGGCTCTGAGGTACATACATTATTTTTACCACTAACAGTGAACAAAGATTGTTAACCATAATGTTAGCTCAATTTTCATCCATCTAGATTTTAGGCCCCACGTATTTACCTTATTATATGCACAAAGCCACCAAGTTTTTCAGTCCACGGCGTAAAGACGATGTTGTAATCTGTCATGTTGTAGAGATGAGGGCGTTCAAAGCTTTATTAATGCTGGGGTAATTTATATTACTGAGCAAAGGCGTTCGTTAGTGGCTTCGCAACCAGTACTAAGTACCCAGACAGACGAGAAAGCCAATATGGGATTCTATTGTCTGTTTAGGTGCAATGGCCAGATGACAATAAGTAAGGGGGGTGGTATTGTTATCCACTCGACTGCGGTGCAATTTAATCAATCGTTGTTTGTAAGGTTTCTTTGATATTTTTGCGCTAAGTACATAGTATTAAATCACACTGGTTGTTGTAGAGAATGGAGCTTTTTATTCATATGTGCGCTTTCGCCTTTTACGAACTAACGACATTTTTTTTAAATTATCTAAAATTGTATTTATAATAATAACCTTGAAATGTGTACGTTTTCGATACATTTGCGTTTTGACCAGCGTTTATCATTTAAATAGTCTAAACAGGAAATATACATTTTTCAATTGTATATCCGTCGATCTGTTTGTTCCGTGATAACCCAAAAACTACTTGAGCTAATTTATAAAACTTGCACAGTTTATATTCGACCTGATTGTTGGTGTCAATTTATTAGAGTTTCATCGGAGATCTCAAAAGTTACCGAAATTATTAGAATATACAACTTCTCGAAAATAACACACTTATACAAAAACCTTACGAGTAGGTCAATGGGTCGGATATTATCTGAGGGTTGTTAAGGTGAGGTTCGGCTAAATGGACAATGAAGCAATAGTTATTAAGGTTATAGACTAAATTAGTTGCAAGTCATTTCGCATTGTGAATTCATTTAAGCTACACCGTATATTCTAGCCTTAATAAAGGCTTAATATACAAAAAACATCATTTAAGACATTTAAGTATATATAAAATACAAATTATGTTCGTCTGTTCCTTCCAATTTTGACTTTACACCAATGATGCATGAAGACAAAGCTCCTTGTTCCTTATAGATTCGACTTTAATTTGGTGTTCGTTTGCTTATTATATACCTAGATTTAACAGTTGTTTTGATATTGAAAAATGTAGGTCCTAATTAAATTATTTGGTTAAGTAAGATAAATGTATATCGATCAACGACGCGATCTCGTGCGAAGCAGGGTACTTCAGCTAGTATATACTATGTATATGAACAATCAGACAGAATCGATGTAATTGATGTGAATTGTTGATGTTTCTCTTTATTTTTTAAGTTTGTTAAGTATTTTGTGATACTGGCTGTTTTGCAGAGATTTAACACCGGATCATGAAAAATCCTTTAAATTATATCAGTATGTTTAATGTGGACAAAAAAATTAAACGAAGTCAGCGTTTAAGGCTATACATCAGTTGAGGATCAGCACAACACTCGCCGGTGTCCATCTGACACCACCGAGATCCGAGGACGTTCCTTACAGGAAGACTGTAAGTAACATTGTGTACAAGACCGCATTTGCGGCATGACAGGCGAGGTGGACCGCCTCCCCCAAGGGTCGGCACACTTACCGTTTTTTCCAGACGTATTCTGCAAGCACCAAACTAGATGACTCCAATCTTCGCACTGGATTAGCCAGTTCCTCACTGGCCATGGCAACTTCGCCGTCAGACTCCACGAGTTTGGCTTGATAGTAGATGGGCCGGGTTGTACCTGCGGGCATGACCACCAAGATGTTGAACACATCCTCTGGGATTTCCCGCTTATGGAACTCGAACGAGCGGAGCTGTTTGCTAGGGTCCGTCCTCACACGGGTCCAATTGGTCATGGAGATCTGATAGCAACCGAGGCCAACTTGGCGGCATTCGAGAAATTTGCAGCGTCGTATGGGGAGCGGGATAGTCCCGACTCTTCTGTAGACTAATCTATTTCAATTCGTGACACTCAGTATGCGGGTCAATGACATTAATATGGACGAATCATCTGGAAAAGAAAATGACACTCACTTTGTTGTCGGGTCTGCCGAATGGCATAATCTGTTCTAACGCCATTACAATAAAGGTGATATCGCTATAAATTCCTGATGCTTTTTGTTGGGTCTGCCGAATGGTTCGGTTCGAACGGGTTCGCTCAAGTGAACATTGACATTAGAAACACTGCTCTAACGCCATTACAATAAAGGTCATATTGCTATAAATTCCCGATGTGTGATATCGCATAATGGAAATTGCGTGACGTCTACCTATACATGCAAATTTACTTGCTAGCTACTGTATGGAGTGCGTCGTCCATTAATAAGGTCATTAATGCGGGTATACTAAGCGCTTAACGTCAGCGGACAGCAGAGCCAGTCCAAAAAACTTCTTTCTTAACTTTCTTCTTTAAGCACTACGGTGCATGGTTGCAGCATCAGTCCCGTGCGGCTCCGTCTCGGGACGGAATGAGCACTTAAAATCACTTCTTTCAGACACGTTTAAAGCGTCATAGAAAGCGGCTGTACATATATGACGGGTGGTGGTGGGCACTTTAACGTATGTTCTATTAGTAACAATAATAATAATATTCATACACATGTTATCTTTTTAAAGTAAATGGCTAACGTTTTTAGTCATCTTTACACGATTTAAGAAAGAATACCCTCGTCGCCATCACGAAACAAATTGACGTGTTCCCAGCTCGACGTTCTCTCTCCGAATGGCAGCGAGTCCAAAATTTCGTCGCGCCTATAGTTGTAAATTATTTGCCGTTTCACTGATGTATCGCCTTAATGTTTTTGTCCGTTTTTTGTGCAATAATGGATAGGTTGTCACATGTTTTTGTAAACTTTTTAATTATTGCGTTACGTCGAAATATTAACATCATTAATGAGTGAGATGATATTTTTCACTGATTCTCTCTCTTTGTGGTTTGTATAAGGAGTTTAATTCAGTATAATATTTTATTATTTGTAGGTTAAAGGTTTTGTGGTACATATTCTGATTGGATTCGAATTTTGTAAATGGGGTTCCATGAATACTCACATTATGTTTGATCTTTTCTACACACTTGCGAGTTTTTATATTTTCACACATTCATTAGCATGACCACACGATGATTCATTTAATATATTTTCAGTCGAATCATTTGATCATCCGAGGGGAGTCATCATTATATTTCACGTGCTTTTTACACCGTTCTCCGGCAAACGAAACCGACACGGTGATATAACGAGATCCATTTGAACGAGTCTTTTATTCATCGGAGGATATTCGATACGAAACAAAAATAGCGGGAAAATAAATAACAACGTACTAAGTGAACTGCGGAACAATTCACGTCCGCTCGAGTGGAAAGCGCTTTGCTGGGATGCTGCGAGTGTTTCAGGGAATAACGAAAACATTGGTACGGCTTCACGCCTGCACAGTTGGCGTAAGTTTGATGAAATAGTATATGTTGTCATTATATAATATGAATATATAGGTACTTAAGTTTTTTTGTCAATGTGAGCTGAGACATAAAAAAGTAATAAGATGCCCAATTGAACATGCGTTCATTAATTATGTGCAACCGTAATTTAAACCTAGACCTAGGGACGCCATATCGAAAGAAAAGGTATCGGAGTATCGGTCAAAAAGTATTGATACTAGCAAGTATCATTATTAAATGATGCTTGTCCGTGAGGGATTTACTTCTGGAAAAAAATCGCAAAATCAGAATGGATACTTTTTTGTCGTCCATACCTACGTACGCCTAAGGATACGGTTGGCTAAATGCTATCTCATCTCTATTCTCTTGCTTAGCCTATATTTATGGACTCGCAATATCTAATAAATTAGTATTTCGAGATGTGGATTTTAGGGAGAATCTTTGCGATATTATAGAAACAAAAAGTACGCGACTATGTAATAATCCAAAGAATGGACCCATGAATAATTGCGAACAAATGACAGGTCGAATTATTCGGCAACATCATGTGAAATTGCAAATCGCACCCTCGCAACTAAACCGCCACAAGTCCAAATATACGTGTTTTGAGTTAATTACTACGTTTCATTGTCTATCGTTTATAGTATATGTACCGACAATTTAATATCTCTAAGTAGTCATCAAATTCAAGTCAAAACTTCATTCAATATCTAAACATATTTCAAAAACACAGTACAAAAACGCGAAAGGTAAAAACTTCAAAGCTGATTTTCTCTGTTTGACGTTTTTTGGATTGTGGCAGTTTAGTTGCGAGGGTGCGAAATATGCGTTCATTTTGTGAATTATGCGGGAGGATATGGGGAATAACTAAGAATAAGAATATAACGCATTTCTTAACTGAAGAATCCGCGCCTGTGCTTCGAACAATGCATAAAGTCAGTTTTCAGAACATCAATGAATATTTAACTATTTCTTTTATTCAATGAATAATTCACAAGATTTTAAGAATATATCATTCTGATTATTGAACATATATAATTTAGAAAAACACTTTCTGAGAGCATACATTATAACCAATAGAAAAAATCTTTTTTGAAAAAAGTAAGCCAACCCGACGGGGATTCGAACTCCGTATCTCCCAGGTATACGCCCTGATCCGCTTGCATGGATCAGGGCGTATACCTGGGAGATACGGAGTTCGAATCCTCGTCGGGTTGGCTTACTTTTTTCAAAAAAGATTTTTTCTATTGGTTATAATGTATGCTCTCAGAAAGTGTTTTTCTAAATTATATATGTTCAATAATCAGAATGATATATTCTTAAAATCTTGTGAATTATTCATTGAATAAAAGAAATAGTTAATTATAAATTATTAGCAAGTGCAAGTAGTTACATCTAAAAAATATTGGAGAAATTCCACGACGTCGGTTAGTAATCAAAGTAATAAGTAAATAGTTACCTACTTTGATTTAAGAAACAAAAATCGATTGCCAAAGTAGCTTGATTTGGAATAACATTGATGAGTAGGTATTAATATTGACCAATAGTTAAAATTTGTCGCTATTAGTATGTCACCTCGTAGCATAATGGTAATGCAGCGGATCAGGGCGTATACCTGGGAGATACGGAGTTCGAATCCCCGTCGGGTTGGCTTACTTTTTTCAAAAAAGATTTTTTCTATTGGTTATAATGTATGCTCTCAGAAAGTGTTTTTCTAAATTATATATGATCAATGAATATGATGAACTTCAAGTAGGCTATGATCCACTATCCAGTATCAAAAGTGGTAGTAATCTACCACACTGTCATGGCCATTCAACCCAACCAAACGTTTCATATTTGGCTGCGGACACTGAGGCGTTACAAATTAAACAACATTTTGTTTTCCATCACCAAAAGAAATACTCAGTTTCCCACTCATTTTAAAAATTATTAGTTTTGGTCTTCTGTTGGGTACACGATGTCAAACTTTTCTCCTACTATGGAAAGGGTCAACTGCGCGACGGTTAGGCGAAACTATTTTATTCTATTTTACTCACTCCTACGCAGGCCGTGAGTAATGCAATACAAATCAAATGATACGACGTGATCACGCGGGCTTGCTTCTTCGTGGTTACATAAGCTGGTTAGGAAATAAAAATACGAATAGTTAAAGCGTCCCCTTCGAATACATATTATTACAACTATATTGCAACTGAAAGTATATAAGGTGCATTGAGGTAATTCCGACAGGAATTTCTATGAGATGACTAGAGGTTATATATTTCGGTTAATTATTCAAAGTGTTTTATATTTACTGCCATTATTGTTTTACCTCTGTGTACTTAAAGAAAAGATGTATGATAAATATATATTAGATTCTTGAAAATATACTTGGGTTCTTTAAATTGAGAATTTTAAATATTGAGTCATTTTTTGTTGGCATTGGGGAAATTACAAACTATCTTGGGGTAATTCCGAAATTATTCAAAAGTTGATTTTATTACACTTTGACCGAAGGTTTACCTTTCTTTTTTGACCGTAATTACTCCTAACACAAAATATCATCAATTTTGTTAATAGTTTCCATAATCCTTAACTTTTGATACTATTAGTTCGGAATTACCCCAAAAAAAGATAGTGGTTCTCAACATTTCACTTAGGATTATAGGGATTGTGGAACGGGATGGAGCAGAGCAGGTTTATTCCCGGTTGTCACTACCAGTTTTGTTCCCACCGGTGACAAATAATGAGAAAAAATATCTCAATATGACACAAGTACCTACCACCTTAAATCAATAAAATAAAGACAAGGAAAATCAAAGAAAGTGATAATTTTAAAAATCAATTTTCATTTGAGTCTACATTCTTATTTGCCTACCTTGATAGAACAATATTTTTTATAAAGATATCTTTTGTTTACTTACTGCTTTTTGCATAGCAAAATAAACTTCCTTCATACCCATACAATTAAATTAGTCAACTTTAAAAATGTTTAATCAAAGTCGGAACTTGTCTTTTTAATCATTTTCATTTACTTTTATGGCATAAACTTATAATTTATTCCTGCTAGCAAACCTAAAACTAAAATGCGGGCTACACTGTTAAAAAAATATAACAGAATTGCTTAAGACACGATCTGAAAGCCTCACATATACATAATAATGATCTATTGGTTTGGTACTACAGTCATAATAAATTCTATCTTTATCATTACATAAGTAATATTCTTTTTCATCAGCACTTTTTTTTGTATCTATCTATCTTCTTCACTATTAATGACTCTGGAACGTTGTCATTATCTTTTCTTTTGGTCGTAAAAAAGGTTAGCTTATGGTCTCATAGTTTTTAAGAAGTTGATAGAGAAGTATGTTTCCTCATGTTTTATTATTTCTTCTATGAACCCAATATAGTACCTCCATTTTATTCTGATTGAATATCTGACAAGCACTGAATCATTTAATTTGTAATGTTCCTTCTTCCTCTTCTTCTTGAGGGTCCTTTTCTTGAGTTTTATATACTATATCTTTATTTTTCAGTTTTAGTAGCAGTTGTTCATCTTTGTCTTTTTCTTTTGAGTCTTCTCTAGTTGTCATATTTTTTCTTAGTTTTAAAAAAACATCAACGTTGTCTTTGTCTTCTCTTTCAATGTGTCTTTTCTCTTCGTTTTTTTTGTCTGTTTTATCCGCTTGATTTTCTTTACCTTTACTTTTTTGCCAACACCTTTACTCTTAGTACAGAGAGAATTTGAATCGTTGTTGGTGAGTATCTTTTCGTCAGTTAAACTTTCACCATATTTCACATCTTTTGTTTTTTTTGTGACCTTGGTTCTTCCATGTATATTTTAAAATCATCTTCAGAGTATTCATCCATCAATACTTCAAAATCAAGATAATCTATAATATCAGAATCGCTATATTCGCTCATGATGTCGGATACACTAGTTATGCTGTTAAGTGAAAGCTGGCGTTACCGCACTTAACCAAGATTATAATAGGACTTGCGATAGCTTCTTACTAGGACGACGCTAAATTTACTTACTTTAATATTAATTTAATTAAGTATATTATGTACATCTAAATTGGATATAATTTTAGTTTCTTTACAGATTGAGAATCACTGTAAATTACTATGAAAAAGTTAAGTGGGCTATTGCGGAAAGAATATATATCGGAATAACCCCAAAGGGGTATTTCCGAAAAAAAATTAAAAACACAGCTAGGACGTTGTGTTTCTCTCACAAATTCGTAAAAAACGATAATCTATCGTAAAAACAATCACTTATTCAAATAACTTACCAGAATTCCGAGATATGTAAGTTGGGGTAATTACGAATCAGCAAAAATGGCGCGAAAAACACTTCTCCGAAAAAACTTGATGGTATGCACGCATTTTTGACACTAGCGACTAGCGACGACTGACGAAGCGAGCACAATGAACATGGTGTCTAGACTAAATGTTGTCAATAGGAAAATATCGCTTCGATTGGTAGAATTTTTGAACTTTCGGAATATACCCATATTCGGAATTACCCCAATGCACCTTACATGATTTTTATATCTTCACGGCTCAGTTCCTATGCGCAGCTGATGTGATCGACGCGTTGAACATACCTTGGAGTTTTAAAAATACTTATCCATATTACTTAAACACCTTTTTATAACAATGCCTGTGTTAACATATGTCATCAATTAACCTCGTGAAACATTCGCAATTTTTAATGATTTTCCTCAGTAAGTAAATTGTTAAAAATGTATTTTTGATTATTCACACCTTACGCTCAAAATAATTGCCATTAATTGAAAATCACTCATAGTAAACTCTTCAAAAATCACTCGAATTCACGAGAAATCAACTCGACGAGAGACACGTTATTACTGTAAGAGATAAGAGGGCCAAAGTAATATGACAGAGTTTCGTACTCTGAATCCAAATAAATTATATTAAATTGAAGAATCATTGTACGCAGATGCTGAAGTACACAATTTTAAATATCCAGGTGACCCTTCCTCCAAATCAAATGTTTATCGTCGAAATTGTGTCCATAAAGTGTTGACCCAATTAACCTCAGTATAAAGTCGTGTATTTGACGGCTAAGCCATGAATCCTCTCTGATTGTTCGGAGAAAGGGAAACGTAATTGTGAAGCAGCTAATTCCCTCTTCCACGTCACCCGGGCTTTGGCTTTTGTTCCGCGAATTTTCATTCAATTTGCCTTCGACGGTACGATACCTGGATTATTTTGTTTTGTCACTACTATATAGTACACTATCGCTTGTGTTTTAGCTTTTAGTTTATTAACTTACTTGCTTCGTTTTATGCAGGCAGGCTTTAACTGAGTGATAACCGATGTTTTTTAAAGCGTATGCAATGGATATGGCATTTGTTAGCTTGATTTTCACTGTGAATAATTGTTTATTTTTTATTAGTGTTCACGTATTTAAACCACGTCTAAAATGTATCAACATAGGGTTTGTTACATCTTTTGGTACCTAGGTAGTTGAATATACACCATATATGGGAATGTAACTATAAACCCCGAATGTATCGAAACACGAAACTCAGCGCATCTATTCTATACACAAGGCTGAAATCGGCGGTTATCGAGGGTAATCTATCATATTTATATATTGAGGTATTATAACTGTTACAATAAGTTAGCCGTAAAAACTATCTCTCGCTCTAAAAGTTAACACAGCCAAGAGAGGTATTGTTAAAACATAGCACAGGTTAACATATTGTTACAATTAACCGCCTCAATACATATATATGATAAACTACCCTCGATAGCCGCCGATAGCAGCATCGTGTATAGAATAGATGCGCTGGTAGCTATACCTAATCGTTATAGAAAAGCACAAAGTTTTCTCATGGAGGCGGAAGGTGGACTTGTGTATGGTGGCGAAACTTTGATTGGTGAACTTTGTAACATTGTATAATATGTACAGTACTTATCATAATATTATGTCCTAATTATATACTTCGGTATATATTATCAACTGTGACAAACAATAATATATGAAACTATATATTATACGGTAATAGTTTTGAAATGTTTATCATAGCGAAGAACTCTTTTTGTGAATAAATTAGTTATAATTAATATTATACTGTTATATCTATTATATTCGTAGGTACTGCGGGTATAAAAATTACCTTTCCAATTTTGTATTTTTTTTTTGAATTTCCATATGAGTTTTTAACCGCATCATATTTTATTTCTATAAAAAAGCTCTTTATCAGATTCGTATATATTAGATTACGACCATCTTAAATTTCATGTTTTCGTCAATTTATGGAGAACCAATCTGATTGTGAATCCCTTCCAATTTTTCATCGTTATATTTAACTATAGTTTGTAAATTGTATTTAATTATTTTAAATCACGCAATAAAAATTATCACAGTTTATAAATTTTAAATTGCTCTCTTGAATACTTGCTGTCAGTATTTATTCAATACTTTTATTTTCTCACACATAATTAATTATGCGACCGGGTAGATCGAAAATGATAACGATTTTATCTTCTTACATTACGTCCACGACAATTAAAAATTAGATACAGGTTCACTTTTACGCTCAAAATCCCTCATTTGCAATTAACTCACTTGTTACGTGAAATAGCGTGTTAATTGCTATAAAGAAATATGTGTCCCCCATCGTGAATTAGACCCTTTGCTTATATTATTTGTACGGGAAGAGTTCAGATTTTCTCGTATTTGCACGACCCACACACATTATGCATGGTTTCATTTGTGTTTTCGTTTACCCACAATCATGGGAAATAATACCTGCCGCTGTTGCTTACTGTATCTTTAGGCTTTTTTATAAAATGGACTCTTATTAATAGATAAATTAATGTCCTGAATTTTATTAAATTTCATTTTGTTACCTTCTGCTTCTACATACATATTATCTATGTATATACTATATAGCACGGGTTCCCAACCTATGGGTCGCCCCACAGAAAACCGGTCGTGACCCCCTTCGGGGTCGCCAACTTATACAGTCAACTAAAAAAATATTCACTATAATAATAATGCAATTTTTATTTTTAATGGTGTCTTGAAGTTTGACTAATTTCATATATATTTTTTTAAATTAAAATAAGTGTGATCTAGGTACGCTATTCTGTCACAGTTGGTTGAAACATGTGTTGAGAGTTTGGGAGTAATGGTGAAATAAATTTAATGTTGAGAATGACATGAGGTTGGCGTTAACAAAAACTCATGCAATTTCAACCATCGTATTAAATTAATTATTAAACATAATATAAAATAAAATTATACTAAAAAAACTATTTTTGTTGTTTTTTTAATCACCCTATTAAAAATGCCCTTTTCAATTGCAACGGGGTCGCGGGTCACATGGCTTTTATAAAAAGGGGTCGCCACCCGAAAAAGGTTGGGAACCTGTAGTATATAGCATATAGGGTTAATTTGATGTTAAAATAATCAGAAAACACCTCAGAAGCATACATCATAGAAAAAATACACTGGTTAAGAGTTTTTCTTATGTTTAATTACGAATTGTTACATTCTTAAATCTCGTGATTTATTCGTTGAATTTGATGTCGTATAAAATTATTCTTTATGTACCTAGTAAATCTATTTGATGTTCGCATTAGATACTTATTATAGATAAGTATTGAATGAACGCGACCAGGACCGGTTTCACCTGCATCAATAGGACATTCCACAATCAAATTAACCGATTTGATACAAATAATTCTTTATTAAATTGTTTGGATTAATTGCCTATTGTATAAATATTGTCTTTTATTTTAAATAATACAGTGTCTTTCCACCGAGAATTTATAGTTAATATATCAATAATAAGCTTCATTTAAAATAAATACAAGATAACAAGAACTTTTTATATACAACGTTTTTAATTTTTCTGTTCAATTATTATGCTCAATATGCTCAAACTTGTACTTGATATGAAGTAAATAAAAAACAAACAAACAAATATAGAATACAGAAATTTCTTTTTGATTTCCATAGTAACGCATGTATATATTAATAATTTAGTTGCTAGAACCACCCACTTGGCAACCAATAATAGTGGATTGGATTACGGATTTCTTCCGAAATAACTTTTCATACAAAACAGAATTAACTGAAAATGAATTCAATTATACTTAAAGATGGCTAAAAGTATTAAAATAATGCATTGGCATCGTGTTCTTGATATATTCCAAAAGTTTCAAATGTCTAGCTAGTCGGGAAGTTAGTTAAAAATTGATTGCAAGATTTGTACTGTATAAACAACCACCGGACAAATAAGAATACGAGCTAAATATGTATATTCCATTAATAATATTAACAATAATTTGGGGTCATAAAATTATTTATTAGCTGGTAAATGCTGATTTTTTTCGAAATCCATACATCTTAGTATTAGGTACTATTTATATTATTTTTGAATGAATACTGATTCTCCACAAGAATTTAAAAAAATCTTAGGTCTTCATTCAAATAAAATACACCATTTTTAAAAACCTCATAAATATACTCATTAGAAAAAATCGTATAAAAGTTAAACTCGTACTTACATCTTTCACTTTCCGGGTTAATGTTCTAACCTTGTAGCTATCGATCTGTCTATTGTCTGAAGTGACAGTCTGACTGTTTACTAATTAATTTTGTATTAAATCAGAATATTTAGATAGGTAACTAATTATGTGAAAAATTGTGATGTGCTGACTCGCCTTACATATTAGGTACGCACTACAAAGTTATACCTATGGGAAATTTAATAATCTCACGACTGCTGTGAGGCAATTTCATTACTTGCATGGCTTCGCTGAGAAGTCAGGCAGTTATAATATTATATTGTTGGAAT
Source organism: Rhyacophila brunnea (assembly GCF_057557595.1). Lineage (NCBI taxonomy): Eukaryota > Metazoa > Arthropoda > Insecta > Trichoptera > Rhyacophilidae > Rhyacophila > Rhyacophila brunnea. The sequence continues at coordinate 16,682,194 of NW_028232796.1, read as the reverse complement.
GTGAATGTTGAATCGCGCTTTTTAGCTAAGATGCTCCAGGCGTAATGCGAAGTCGTTTTATATCAAACGAAACATTATCCAGCTGTCGCTAGAATTCTGACGAACACGTCCGGGAACAGGCAAGGCCAGAATGGGGCGTTTCGATTAGGTCCCGAGACAAAGGGACCCAAGATTGCACCATCGCAACGAATATAAAGATAATAAAACTTATCTATTTTAAGAGCCAAGCTTTTCTTGTTGAATCATGATTTTGATTTCGGAAATAACTTGACACTTGCGACACACTTTAACTATATTTAAATGATTAACTCACGTTAATTGCATTATAGAAGTTTTTTTATTCTTTCATTTCATCAGTTTTTATTTAAAATCTTTGTCATGTAGTTTAAAATAAAATTATTTTGTAACGTAATTATTATAATATAATATTATGTGTATCTGATATCGTGTTTGAAAGTCACACGAATTGGCTTATGGGCCCCTAGGCTCCCTAGTCGGTGATGTGTACAAACATGAACCAAAATTGGTTGGAGTATTTAAGTAGATGCGTCTACAGTACAGTGGCGTGCTACCAGAGATCATGCCACACAATGCACGTATTTAGTGTTCAAGTTTAACCAATTTCAGCGGCGATTCCGAACAGACCGAATGAAAGGCAAACTTTACCATTTGTGCGCGGCTAACTTTTGGCTTTTAACCGCTCTCCCATGACGTGCAGGCTAAACGTTTACTCGCTTGCGATCGTCGCATTGTGGATGCCTCCTGCATTCAATATAAAATGCTTTCAAAGGTAAACTGGGAATAAAAACTTTGCGATGCAAGTTGTGCATGCAATCGGTATTTTATTATTGGTCTCCACTCTTTAACCGCGCTTCGACTACAACTACAAATATAACCTGAATTGAACCCCGGGAGGCCCTTACTTATTTTGAAACCCAAACCGAAACCTAAACCGTCGATTCCTCATCTTGAAAACCCCGGACGGAACCGTGTCCCCTTAATTACATTTTCCAGAAATTTATACCTCAATTTTATTATTGTACGATGCTATTATTAACCAGTGTATTATAGTATTAATTAAAAGTACGTCCCCTCGAATTTTAGAGAGAAAAATCTGACAAGTCTGGATTTAATCCATTACAGCATTTATATTATAAATGTATTCATTGTACACGTATCATGCATGACGAATTGTTTACTTTGATTATCAAGTTAGCCATATCCGAAAGGTGTCTATCATTCATTATTAATTTAAGTGTTAATATAATATATTATATGTAGCGTGAAAATGCGACAGGTAGCTGAACTCTGGTGAGATTACCGAATGCTCTCTAGTTATTGTCGGGCGTCACAGTGTACCTTATTTTAGTTTACCTACTAAATTATTGCACTGTGAATAATATATAACTCTGCAATTTTGCACGTGAATGTACTTTTATTCCTTAGTGCACCAACCATCCTTATACATATATAAATACACCTGACATCTCGTTCCCCAAAGCATATACCTACATATCTGCAATCTATATTATAAATCGAAAACCTACCAGTCGCATTAGAAAAAAATCATCTTCAGGTTTCTAGTATTTATTTGTAAGGTTTGATTATAATTCACATAATATAATATGAAATGTATTATGCTATTTTCGAATCAATATATATTATGCATTATCTAATATGTGCTTTTTGCACTGCCTTCTTTGTAAGATGGGAGACGTTTACACTATCAGGAAATTTTAAAACGCTTAACACAGTTATTTGAATACATTATTTAATACCTAATACTAGCGTTATAGAATTATATACTTACAAAAAAAATGAGAAGAAATCAAATATTATGTCGAAGAAAGTGGATAGAGCTTTTATATAAGTATGATAATGAAGGAGTAATTTAATAAGATTTAAATCATTTCGCGGCTCTAAATTAGATAAACGAAAACGTAACCTTCATCTATCATCTGTGATCATTCCCATTTTACAACGTTTTTATTAGCTCGTATTCTTGTTTGTCCGGTGGTTGTTTGTACAAATCTTCCAATCGATTTTTAACTAACTTCCCGACCAGCTAGACATTTGAAACTTTTAGAATATATCAGAACACGATGCCAATGCATTATTTAAGCAGAATTGAATTCATTTTCAGTTAATTCTGTTTTGTATGAAAAGTTATTTCGACACCATTATTGGTTGCTAGGGGTCTGGGGTCCTAGCAACTAAATTATTAATATATACGTGCGTTACTATGGAAATCAAAATGAAATGACAGAATGACATTTCATTATTCTATGTATGTTTTTCATTTACTTCATAGCAAGTACAAGTTTGAGCATAATAATTCAACAGAAAATTTAAAAAGGTTGTATATAAAAAGTTCTTTTCATCTTAATAATATTTATCGTAATTATGTTAACCTACAGTACATAATTGTGTAAGTCACTAAAGCTAAACATCAACAGATTCTTTTTTATTTACAAACAGTTCATTGCACAAAAAAAAAACATTAATTCAACCGTACGATAAACGTTCCGGAATCTTTTTTTATCAACTACTGTAATAATAAAATTTTGTATAACTTCACTCCAATCTCGTTGAGTAAATTCGTGTATGTAATAATATGTGTAGTATTATAATACATAATAGACACAAGAAAAACATACGCACAGGAATTAATCACACGTTAATAGATTATTATATAAAAGATAAGACAATATAATTATCTTTATTTATTTTTTTGGTTGTTTCTTGCTATCGTAGAATTATCTCTCTCTACCGACATCTGCTAAGTATGGTTATAATCAGCATGGTTAGTCGTCCTTTGCAGGCGCATGTTTACTAAGAGACAGTAGTAGGCGTCGCCGCCGTCGATCTTTTGTTTATCTTCGCTAACAAAGTTTTCTCCAGCGACGGAGATTACATCCGCTAATGGACCTGAATTTTCCTGCGAGGTATCGGGTGTCCGACGCCCACCTAATTAGTTCCCACACTCGCGACGCCGGCGAACACCGAAGTAAAGAGTATAACCTGATTCTCTTTTGTCAAAGGCTTTTGTCACTGGGAAATCAGTGAGTTATTATTTATTATTTTCATTGTTTTGCTGAAAAGAAAATCTCTTCATCCGCGGATATGATAGCGATGAGGGTTGTTTTGGCGTTTCATATAAATATTATTAACCTTTTGGTTGTTTACGTGTTACGGAAAATAGTAACTTGATAGTAGTCTTTATCAATGCCGCCCACAATGGCCGCGCGGCTTAAGCGTCGGTATATAACGTCGTGGGTCCCATGTTCGAATCCTGAGTCTGGTAAGTACGCATATTGTTTTTCAATTTGTGTACGTGTCAGAAGTATGGACCAAATAGGTTGAGCAAGTGGCTCACATCCAATTCTCGTACAAACCTCCACTCTGTAGAGGCACATATCTTAATAGGATCGGACATCGTCGATAATAATAATATAAACATTTCTCAATAATTGAGTAACTTCAGTGAGCCTTTAGGAGCCCAGTTGACGTTTTTAGGTTGAAAATAAAGAATTCCGACTAGCTTTGTGAGACAAGGGTGATCGTAATGCCGCTACGCGGGAATTTAAAAACTTAAATTCATTTTATCGATAATCATCATTTTAAATAAAAAATAGATTTTCCAAAAAACGTACATTTTATACAGTTTTTTTTAAATTATTTTATAAAATAAAGAATACATTTTAATATTTTGATGTGTATTGATTATTTGAAATGAAAGTTATGAGTAAGATATATATTTAATTGTGGGTTTTGCTTAACATGTCACTCTTTGCCTTTTAAGTCCGAATAATCTGCAAACTGCGTTGGAAAGATGTAGCTATATTATGACATTTGGTTTCACTGGCTTTTCTTTTCTTAGACATTAACATTTTCATGATCACATTAAATATATTAATTGTAATATTTGGCACATCAAAAATCCGTTGTTATATCACTTTTTCAATTATTATTTCTCAACACGTGCATTATTAATCTTCGATGTTAATGTTATTTAACATTATACAAAAAGTAAAATATATTTCTTAAATTCTTCAATTTCCTCTTTCCTTTACTTCATTTGACTGCCTCACTCGGCACCTGGGTCAATACAATTTTTGAATAATAATATTGATCACTATTAAAAAAAAAATAGATGAGAATGCGTTGCGTTAATATATTATTATATCCTTTCTTTCGCCCGACAGTGGCGGCGTACCTAATTTTATTTATATTATGATTTATTTTACTAAAAATATTTAGTTCTACGGACTATTAAAACAGTTTAACATATTGACTGCTCAATCTACAAACCAGCTAACTGCACTTTTAACCAAAAATGAGATTTTGATGGCATTTTGTTATAAACCATGTTTTCTAAGTTCTAAATCTATAAATAAATCCTTTATCGTTCTTCACACAAAACAGCCAACAGCGGGTGCCAAATTTCCATCATCGTAAATGGAACAACTCCGCTCTTTATATAAAATTTTCTTTGTATGTAAAAGGGAAGCTAAAATAGTGTATTAATTCAAAGTGCAGCTTATTTGTAAAATATATTTTTGGATTTGTTATATTCCGCTTGATAGTTAAATTATTAAGTTTTTTCTCCTTTCTGAACAATTTGTCCACATGGAGTTGGACGGTTTGCAGATTAAGGAGTCGATATGAGTATTAAAATGTTAAACCATGTTTATGGAGTTCTATCACATACATACCAATTCAATAAACAAAAATACTTGGATTAAAAATTATGAACAAGCGGGGAAGTAGGTTCATCATATTAACTAAAATATTTGAAATAATGAATATTTAGGTACTTCTAAACAATACAATAACAATAGGTATTGTATAAATAGTAATATAGTACCGGGTATAGGTAGTTAAAAAAACAATGTTAAAAAATTCGCACACATGGTGTTATTAGATTCCACAGTAACTGTGATTTCTTTGTGCTCTCTCATCTTACATTATTGCTTTATAGTCGAACATTCATCTAAGAAGCTGTAAGTTAGTATTCCCGAGCATACATTTTCCGGTGAAATCACCCAGCTGCTCTCTCTGTTATTGTCTTCTGAAAGCTCGTAGCGGTGTTCGTTAGCTAAGCTAACATCATTCCGGCGAACTTATATGACTGGAGCGGCGGGCGAGTGTACTCAACTCCAGCCTCTCTCACGCTACTCAGTTCTATCCTTTGTGCCGATTCTTTGCCAGTTCGCCGCGATCGCCTCTCACTTCCTACTCTGCAACATAACTTTACTTTTGTTCTCGCCAACAGAGAAAAGGAAATTTTATTTATCTCAGAATTTATCGATTTCTCACGCAACGCCTCAATACAGGCATGCGTTGCTTCGTAAACTAAAACAATTTTTTTTGCAGATAAAGCGAGCAAGCGTTATAAACTTCATTTTAAAAGTAACTAATAATTATTGAGATATCAAGGAGTGCCTTTCAATATCAATTAATGACCTCTTTTCCTTACCAATATAGACCTCAAACTAAACATGCAACTACATATGGTTCTATATCATAACCTCTCAATCAATTTATATCTTATGATTAGGTATATGGACGCTTATCAAGGAAATAACACGGAGAGTGCGTTAGAAGTGTGGTTGTATCTATATAATACTTGTTTTCAATTCACTGAACTCACAAGGCTAATAATGTTGACGTCGTCAAATAAATAGGAAAGGGCTAATAAGTTATGTGTAGCATCAAAGCTGGGAAACTATGTTTTTTTAACCATGTCTGATCTTATTAAGATGGAGTGGACCTCCACGGAGTGGAGGTTTGTATTAACGAATTTTCGTTTTTACGAGAAGTCGGTGCTAGTCAATTTTCTTAACCTATTAGGTCCCGAGACCTACGACATTAAAAGCTTGACGCGTGTCAAGTTGCTCGTTGCTCGGCCACCGTGTTTATAACTACATATTTATTTTTTGCCAGACGTTTTCGAACTGTGCCTTGCGATTAATTTTATGCGCCCCACAGGATGTTTGACAATGTTAACGAAATGCCCATAATGATTGTATGCTTCGATGACAAAATTTAAACACATACTGCTCTTCCCTTGTCGCACAGAGTCGAATGTGGCTTCGTCCCTCTGTCTGTCGATCGGCACACCATATTATATCGACAACATTTGCCTCGTACAATTTACAATCTTTTCAAATATTTTCGAATTTTGTTTAACTTTTTAAGGATGCCTTTAAACGAAAAAGTTTGAAAATCTCAATAATAATATGCAATAAGTATTTCATGTTGGTGAAAATATGCCAACATCAAACTTTAGCAGTAATTTATACCTATTTATGACAGTAAAATATTTTGAGCGAAGAAAAGAAATGAATAATAAATTCCGTTGTTTTGTTTTGTTGGTGATAATTCGTAGCACTTTTTTCATTACTATGGAAAAGTTCAGCTTTTTTCGTTGCATGCATGTAATAGCTTTGATCGGATGTCCTGGTCGTTAAGCTCCCGCTAGGAAAATATATAGGAGGCTCGTTATAGTTCCATCGACTGTTAATATTCTTCAAAAGCTCGCATTTTCAACAACTAACATTAATACGAGTATATAGATAGAAAATAATATGTTTGTTGTTTACATTGGATGAATTCGAAATTCTTCAACAAATACCGTCATGTATAAAATACGTTTTAATTTTCCTTTGAAGAAGATCTATGAATATCATTAAAATGGAGTTTAGATTTTTTATAAGTTTGCTATGTTATGAGACATATTTAACATAAATTAATAGTATATTGGTTTAATAACTGGGTAATTAATAACTGGGATTTACGTGTAAAACTTGGAGATATTATAATGGTTTTTGACAATTTCACCATTAAAATGAGGAATGTAACAAGAGCATCCATCTTGTAGCAGAAGCTAGTTGACTTAGTAAGTGGAGAATGCACGGGCCGTGGGTACGAATCCCGATGTAAGCCAATTTCGCGTTATTATTTAGTCAAAGCCTAGCGCAGGTGGCAGACACGCGCGATATTCTTGGATGAATTTGGCTGAAGCGTCAGTCGCTTAAGTATGCCTCAATGACCTTAAGATCTGCACCGATAACTTCTTGTTGCTTTACTAGACATCTAGCCTAAGACGCCAAGGTAGTAAAATATCTGCATACAGAAATTTTCATACCTAGGTAATTGGAAATACGTGGGGTATACACAGAAATAGTGAAGGCGTACAGAAACTTAATGATGTCGATTTTTTCAGTATAATAACTTTTACTGCAAGGTACACCATAAATAATTGCACAATCTTTCTGCATTGCGAATGATGATGATTTAGCTTTTTACCTACTTTTGAATTTATCTATATATCTCTCTGCGTCATAAGTGAACTCTCTCTGATGTATGTAATATTGAAATAGGTAGGTAGTAAAATATTGCTGTAGTAGGAAGATGATTTCAGTTTTTTCTATGATTTCAGATAGAATTCACGATTTAGTGGATATTGCTTTCCTTTTTATATTGCCTTATGTGAAATGATATAAATCATACATTACTACATTCTGTCAAATAATGGCTTGATACTTTGAATTATAGCTTTTGATTTGTGTTTATTTAATATTTATATCCACTAAGCAAACAAATAGTATTATAGTTTATATACAATATTTAAAGTTAATTATAGTAAACAAAAAATAAATAAAGATGCTGACTGTACAATTATAGTTCGGTTAATTTAATATTCAAATAAAATTGTCATTAATCTATGCCGTGCTACGATCAGTTTCAATATCGTGCACTTATATTAATCTAATACTTTTAAGTGCTACTTAGTTCATTAGGCCCAAGATGTAGACTGTAGCGAGTAGTGGCGAAGGGTGAAGGTAGGCTGTTAAGTTCAACCATAAATAGTGCACACTAAACTATGTCAGTCATACGTATTTGTTTTCATTGAAATAAGACTAAAATTAAAAACGTGTGCACAATTTAGTCATAGGTATCACCCAAAGTATACCAAAAACTATTATGGTTTGCTTTAGACAGGGTTTAATTGATTTTTAAAATCTAACCAAACCATCTGTAAATTGTTCAATAAAAACAAATACGTATGACTAACAAAGTTTCATGTGCACTATTTATGGCGGATCTTAACAGCCTACCTCCACCCTTCGCTACTGAGCGACACGACATCAATGTTTTGTAGTGAACACATTACACATCAAGCAACCAGTATGGTACAGTCAATTAATTGGTAGCGAACCCAAAGAATTTATTGTGTCATCTATCGCCTACAAATTGATAGGTACCAGGCGCACTAAAGTAGTAGGTGCCTATTAAAAATGTGTAGGCACTAAATACTAATGATATATACTTATAGCAATAAAGGATTTAGTTTTAAAAGGTGCCTACCTATGAAACCACATTTCAATTTGAAAGAATAAATAACAAAATATATGACTTCCTTTTCCGCGATATTATGCATGCGAAAGTACGGATGTATCAATCACACAACACAACATCAATCGAATAGTACGGCATACTAACACAGGTAATAATGTGTTACAGTTTTTACAACTCAGAGGTCGTTAGGCTCTTTATATGCGTGGATACATCTAATGGTCATATCGCCTGCTCTACACATTATCACGTTTTACAATCGCTCCATATCACCGTCTTAGACTTTCCTTAAAACACATTCTTTTCCGTTAAGGATTGATATATAAAACAAAATTTTATTCCGACTGCGGTAATCAACAACTCATCTAGTGGCAATTAACTACGCATTTTTACCGATGCCACTACCGACTTACTTCCGTTAATTTTTGGGATTATTTTCATAAAAAAAAATCATACTCTAACATAATATCCAGTGGATTACTAATTAATTATTAATCCATTTTATAAATAAATGCTGCTTTGTAATTAATTAACCATACGTAGTTTGCCACTAAAAACTGTCAGTTGTAATCGTGTAGTTTTCACTAAACACTGCTATTGATGGCTTAAAAAACCGATTATCACAACCTACTAAAAAATGTGATATTTCTTTTGTCATCATAATTTTATTATGTAATAATTTAATTATATCGTGTTCTTTTATCGCCGTCTTCCATCGAAAGTTTGCAAATAAATTCGAATACATCTCCCTGTGGGCATTGAGCCACTTACGGATCTTACATAGTCAATAAAATCTGCTTATACATACATACGCCTCTGTTATCATGTACGTGTCCTTGCATTATGAGCTGAAGTAAATCATTCTTCTGATTGCGGAAAATTAGGCCAAAATATGCAGCTTTTCTCCGCTTGGTAGTTGCCAAAAGTTGGCTTCTTAACTCGCCATAAATCCATCTCATTGGTAATGGTGGTCACGCCAAGAAATATACATAGGAAGTCGATACAGCCACATCTTCAGATGTTCTGTTATTGGATGCTCAGCCGATGTTTTCCCGAAAATTCGTGGAACTAGTTTTACAATATGCAATCAGCGCAGGGTACTCCAGTCAAAACTTTTCAAATATAACTGTTTTCTCAATAAGAGTGCCGGATTTAACTTTGTAATGAAACCCATAATTTATTTTTAAAAGATTTTTATTTGAGTACATATTAACCGTGGATCACAATATTTGACCAATATTCCCCACATATCTGCTGGCACACTCCCCTTTTTGACGATATATTCGATGACATGGTAATTAATAATATTTAGTTTATCATTTTTCCCATAAACCGACTCTTAATTCCGAAAACTACTCAGATCACTCTAAATTCCCATGGTGAAGATAATAGTAATGTCCATCCAAACTTAGCCACTTTACTTTTAAAGTGTTTTCCTCCACTCTTGACCGATGCGCTATTATTCACACTATTGCAACATAATATGTAGCTATAGGTCGCTTGTCTATTTTCCACTACTCTACTATTTTAAGTGCTAACACTCAGTTTGAATAATTTTTATTACCCGTACCTGCACACAGAATATACGGCTAGTTTTCGCTGTAGTGAAATTTTGCGATATTCCCAGAGAATAAATTATTCAATGCATCTGCTCCCCCACTCATGAAGATCGCAATTCATTTGGCAGTTGGATGGAATTAGAATTTCACTACGTTGCAATGTTCACTGTTTGCAAATAAGGGGGCCCGGCATATCTGATTATTTCGGCTTTTCACGTCATTACTGGAAATATAGTAGTGCATTAAACAACTAACTGATGTGAAGCTAGTGTCTGTTTTATCACCGTAATGCTTTGATGTTCTGGCATGATGAACGAAAGTATCATGAAAGTGTGTATACTTTTTATCATTTCGATATCAAATTTAATGTGTAACAAAATTTCGAAATTCACCTTTGCTCTCTTCTTGTGTACCTGTCGGTGCTTCATTTGTTACCTACTTTTACTTTGTTGCTTGTAATTATTTCGCAAAATTTCAACCCTCGGGCAAGTTTTTCGTTGGGATGGTTAATTTCGCGGGTAATTATAATTAAAACATCAAACATCCCCGCCCCATTGTCAGAACAATTTTCAGGATTGGATTAGCATCATCCCATTGAGGATTACAGTATAATCATCCATTATTATATTATAATTAATCTATTACATTATAATTTATGTTATAATAACAGTTGCGTTTGACTTATTAAAGATTAATCAAATAATTTCCTACACTTTTCTCTCGGTATTTACACTCATATACATGTAAAATGTCCAATTTTCCCTTCTATTAATATTACTTACTTCTCCTTAAGCATCAATATAACGATAAAGCTTTGGAATTTGACAGCATCGTTTTAAAGAGGAGTATATTTTTTCTTCGTTTAAATCTCCCGGGAATATTTTCAAAAGGTTTGCGGTATTCAGTGAATGATATATTACTTTTTACTCAAAATCCAGAAATTTGATATTTCTCTATCGCTCGGCCCGATCGCCCGCTTTATGCGGCAGCTTGTTGGGATGTTTTCTTCGAAAATATTATTTATTCTGGAAAGATTTGATGAGAGATATTCGACTGGCAACTCACTCGCTTTTGATGATTTTAAACGTCACTCTAAACACCCGTTCTTTATAGTCAAATGAAAAGCAATTTTTAAACATATTAATCAACTCAATATTTTTTTATAATATTAATTTTTTTTTTTTCGACTATGTCCGATCCTGATAGGATCATATGGGCCTCCACAGAGTGGAGGTTTGTTTTGACAGATTTTGTTTTTTACGAGAAATGGATGTCAGCCACTTGCTCAACCTATTAGGTCCATACCCTGACACACACAAATTGAAAAACAATATGTGTACTTGCCAGACCCAAGATTCGAATCTGGGATTCACGGCTTTATAGTCCAACGCTTACGCCGCGAGGCCACCGTGGGTGTGTGTGAATATATGTGTGTGTATATGTGTGTGAATAAAAAAAATATGTCTTTAAAATATTAGTATTATATTATTACATTATTAATTATATTATTACTGAAAGAAAACGTTGCGTTAAAAGTTGTTGATGTCGTCTCCAGTGCAATACTAGTAATTGTAGCTATGTAGTTATTCCAAATAATTGCAAATAATACGGTCTCTGATACGTTCAATGTAGGGGGTGCCAAGTGCCAGTTTTTGATAGTTAACTCTCATCATTCGCCTTATCGGTTCAATCAATTTATTCCCCATAACTACTGCCATCACCGGCGCCTCAAATTGAATTCATTTCGGCCCACTTTTACAGGCTTTTTAATTTTTATTGCCACTGCCGGGGCGTTTTATACGCTTCGCCAATTATTGAGTGCGATAAAAATGTCCATTTTGCGTTGTTCTCGGGGAATTGTTTCCCATACTCGCATAATATTGAAACATCATTTCGGCATTCGTAAATTCCTTAACGATCGTCGACTGTTTTACTTGTTAGTAAGATATTTAAAATGTAATTATGATAATCTTTTGATTTCATCAAGGCTTAAATAATATCAAAAGAATTCCATAGAAAGAAGTACATAATGGTCTTCATTTCAGAATAACTAATTTGTAGGTAATCATATTATGTAAAGTAGATATTATTTAAATATTACAAAAAAATATTATTTTAGAAAACCCAACCACCTCATTACGGATAGTGTATTTTACCCAATTCATCCATAGAATTAATTATCAATAACGTCGAAATTACGCCGCGTAATTATTTACAATTTTGTTTATTATCTGAAAAATAAGACTCGTTAAAAATCCGAACATGAATTCGCATTTTGTATGTGCTATGCTAAAATGTTTGAGGGGTCTTGTACATAATATAAACAGGTTCCATGATTAAATTTAATTGGAAAACACAAGGGTTGGATAGTAATATTTATATTACGTAAGTAGGGATTGCAATACCGGTATTTGATCACGTATCAATTATTAAGCGTTATCGAAATACCGAATTGAAAAATTAAAAATACCGGTATTTTCGGTATTAAGAAAGCATACCTACACGTTTGTGTTTTTCGAAAATTAATTTAACGTTAATTTTCATTACTCATTTTACTTTATTGTATATTAAATTTAGTGTATAAATTTTATTCTCCGAAAAAATATTTGACTGAAACCGACAAAAGTTAAATAATATTAAAACAAAATCCCTCAAATATACTTTTAGAATTGTCGCGATGAATTAACATATTTCGAAAAAGAAAACATTCGTGGCAAATATTTACAATCATTGTATTATAACTATTGTTATCTAACGTTGACAGTACATACATCCAACAAGCGTTGAATTTGAGACCGATTTTCCTGTACCCGATCTTATAGTATTTGTAAAAATTAGCAGTTCTAAAATATTATGATCTATACATATTTATAAAGGTGAACATAATATAATACTATAAAATAGGTTGCTATAAAATAGTTTTTTAAATAGATTTTAATAATTATATTTATTAATAGATACGTATTTTTTTCTATAATATGTTTTGACGAATACCGGTGTTGATATATTCATTCGGTATTGCAATACATATACGTAAGTATTCGCACACAATTCCACGTGCTTCACTTACTCCGAGGCGTTAAATAAGCCCTGAGATTATACGGATGTAACTAAACTATCACACCTTTTGCACGTTAAGTCGTTCCAGCTTAGACTGTTCCATGGCTTTATACTTACCGTTGCAAATAAACCACGGTTAAACAGTAAGAGCGTTATCAGTGATGAATTGAACAGGTTAAATGCAATGCACCTGACCGCCATTTGCATTAAAAATGCTACAACTTCCTCCAGCACGCTCTAACGATGAAAAACTGAGAATCATTTGACACTGTAATATGTTGCGCATTAATTAGCACGCTGTTTAGAATATCTCCGACGCGAACGAGTTAAAACTAGCGATAAGTTATGGGGTTTAATGCTGACATACAGTTTAGTTTGTTTTCAGATAAGTTGTGCTAGTGAGATAATAATAATTATCCTTTGTAAATATTGTTATATATTTGTAAATATGAATCGACCATCGCTTAAATGTAAGTTATTTATGTACTTATAATTGATTTCATTGTTGATTATCCGAAATATGTAAGGAGTATTATTTTCGATTAGGTGGAAAAAACGTTTTCTTTGATATTAACCACCATCATTGTCATTAGCTGGTATAGTTACAGCTGGATGAATGCTTTGCTACTTCCACTCTTAGTCAGCTCGTCGATCCATGGTTGTTTTATTAGTTATAATGGTATTGTTAATCAAATAACAGTACGACTAGTAAATTTATTTTACTCTTTCCACCTTTATTTTTAACAATTAACTACTAATGATTTCGTCCGTTACGACTTCGGACTGATGACAATTTTAACTAAAGCTGGCTTATTAATTGATACTAATCCATTTATAATTTAATTAAATACGTAACATTTGTAATATAAAAAAACATTTTTCAAATAACCAATCGTTTAACACAAATTATTTATTTATCTATGAATGCAATTCATCTTTCAGTAGTAAAACAGTAATGTACTTCACTATCCACCCAGGCATTAGACTACATAGTTTCCTTTACTGATATGTCTATAAAAATATGACGAATTATGTTGTAGAATTATATTTTGGAGCTTATATTATACATACAACTTTACTTATGGAATGTTCATTTTTATCGGCAATGTGTGTAGATAAAACTGAAATATTTAGACACATTTTCTCAATAGTTTCTTCAGAAATTCTTCTTAAATTTCTTTGACTTTCTCGTAAAATAGTTCTCACATAATGTGTAAATAAACTTTAGTATGATATTTTCGTAAATATTATAAATAGAAGTAATTAATAACCTTGCATTTTATTTCAAAAATTTCGTTTCAAAATATTTCAAAACGTTTTAATTAAATCCTACGGAATATTTCGAAACGTCTAGTATTGCCAGTAGAAAATATTCTACTGCGTCAATATTGCATGCCTTAGAGCTTGTAGATGTAGACTGACTACCTCAAAAGGGATGTAATTTATTGCCAACCGTTTAATCAATATCCCGCTATTAATTGACTCATCGCTCAGGTTTATTACTCATTTAATTAATTTATGGCTTATCATGGGGTTGTTTACAGCTTATTTTGTAAAACCATGCCGCGACATGGCTTCCACATTATTAATCAGGATTACATGTAAATTGTGCGTATTTCAATTCGCCGTATCGCAGTTCACCGGGAACTGGCGTACCAGAAAAAGAAGACCGTGTGCCATTAAGGCCTCTTACGCACTGGCAACCAGATTGACAGCAACCCCGAAGCATAAGGAAAGGAAATCAGCATTTACGCACTTGGTTGCGGTACCCAAAAAGAGTTTCTGATTGCTGACAACCATGGTTGCAGGAGACCGCTGCGCAAGAGACCTAAGATAAAACAAAAGTCTCGTTCGTGGAGCATTTCAGACAGTAATTACATATATTAGATTCAATAAAAACATTAATTTGTTATTGATTGTTATCAAATATCTGATTATAACGCTGTTAATATTATCAGATATCTGATGACTCCTTGATACTTACGAGTGCCTACATTTCCATCGATCGTGATTCGCTATTTATTAAAAAATGAATATTCAATAAATTGCGGTTAACTATTATTGGTGTGTGTCACAATTGGTGAATATGCTGACTGTCGCATTGATGCAACCTCGCATCGTTTCGCTGACTTGGCTTTGGGCTTGTTGACTCTCACCGATGTATTTCACACGTATAGAAGATGCTTACTGTAAATGAAGTGCTACGCGATAATTGTGTAATTGACTGACACGGCCTGGGGTTGTTGACGGCCCATATACTAAAAACCACATTTACTCCCACGATATCCGAGCGGTCACAGTCGTTTTACAGTTCAATAAATTGGGTCGCCTTAGATGGCAGGGCCATGTACAGAGTATGGATAAAGAAACTGACATTCGGGTAGCCGGAAGGCAAACGAAGACCTGGTTAACCTCGTACAAGATCAAGGGATAGTTTCGAGTTGGATTTAAAAACCTTGGACGTTCTTGACTGGGGGAAGCGGTTTTGGATAGATAGGATGAAGGCATATTCTGGAGGAAGCCAAAACCCAAAGCGCCATGAAGTAGAAGAGAAGAAGATATGCCCTCATAATGGGTGTTGAAACGTAACGATTGGTGGATGTAACAGCAATGTCCTTTCTTCAAGCATATGTTGGAAAAAATTTTGTTTATTGACAATGTTACAGTTGGGTAGCATATTGTATCTTTAAAGTTTTTTTTTTATTAAATAGGCGCTATTCCGAGCACGCCAAGGCAGTATATTCGAATTCACGGGCGCCTTGTACACGTGTATATTTCAAAGCCTTTCGCGACGAAAAGAAAAACTCACTCTCCATTGTGCGATCAGAGAAGACTTTTCTAGTTAACCCTCACACGCCGAAAGCAGATTTCGGGGCTTCGAGCGTCGCGGGGGGTCCCAACCCGCCCCGCCCGCGCGAACCTCCACTGCCGCTACCCAATCCTTTCCTATCGTCGAGAGACCGCTGCCTCTCTTGATTATTGGACTCGCGCCGTAGAGGTAGAGGTTAGAGGCCGTTCCATCTAATGATTCAATATCTTTATGTTGTTCGTGCTAGAAAGACTAGATAACTCGATTTTTGCCGAGAATGATATCTATACTCGATCCGATTTACGATGGCAGTTCGCTTAAATCAGTGTCTGCCAAACTGTGTGCCGCAAGAAGTCTCAGGTGTGCCGTGAAGGAAGAAACCTCCAAACTGTTCATTTTAAATAATGCCTACACATTTAAATTTTCTTTAATTTTAAATAAATTGAACATCTTCAAATAAATATTTGTCACTTCACATTCACTGTGTGAAAATATGGATTCTGATTTTAAGTGTTTGCTGCTTCATACTGAAGTACGTTGGCTCTCAAAAAGAAAAGTACCTACTATCACGATTAAAGTACTATCGCAGAGAGGCGAGCAGAAATAATTTCTTTCTTCGATGCTGAGAATATGGATTATGATTTTCTTCACAAGGACAATTAGTGGCTGGAAGTAACATTTCTTAATGATCTTTTTGAGAAATTAAACATTTCAAATTTAAGCCTGCATGGAGCCATCATTACAATTACAGGAAAATTAAAATCTTTTGCTGACAAGTTAGACCTGTGGACCAGAAAAAGTTATAAACTAACAGCTTGATTGCTTCCCAGGTGTAGAGGCTTCCTCAAACAAATTTTAAATTTTGCCAGAAGTGCAGAGGACATTAGAACTACTTCCTGCATCATTTTCCAAGTATTTTCAATCGCTTGATTATCAAATAATGTACCAGTAGGTCATTAATCCATTCGCA
This sequence comes from Rhyacophila brunnea, assembly GCF_057557595.1. NCBI lineage: Eukaryota > Metazoa > Arthropoda > Insecta > Trichoptera > Rhyacophilidae > Rhyacophila > Rhyacophila brunnea. The sequence goes on along the minus strand of NW_028232796.1, from coordinate 16,665,435 downwards.
AGATTCGATGATACACACCTAACACTAAGTAACAGAGGAGGAAATTTTAATAGATCTAAAAAACAACCCTGTTCACAAAGCCTCATTTTCTGAGCTAGAATAATCAGCATTTTGGATATCGCTTTGGAGTCTATATCCTCGATTGGCTACAATAGCAATTAAATCTCTGTTGCCGTTTGGATCGTCGTATCTCTGCGAATTTGGTTTTTCAGCACTCGTGGAAATGAAATCATAAAAACGAGAGTGGTTACAGATGGTGGATGAGGAGTTACGTGTTTGTTTATCTAATTTAGAGCCGCGTTTTGACAGAATTCTTTCTAAAAATCAATTGCATCCTGCTCACTAATAAAATTATTACCTCCTATGTACATATATGTTGATAAAATATTTTTAAAAATTGTTACCTACACTATGATTTTCTTTATTCATATTAATAAGGCACATTTTCTTTTTTAAGGCATTTTTATTTGATGTGCCGCGGAACAAATCCCTTCACCAGTGTGTCGTGAAGTAAAAAAGTTTGGCAAACACTGGTTCAATTGACATGCTCTCCCGAGTTGACATTTTCTTCGCACAGTGATCCAATACGAATTTAGTACGGTAACATATTATGGTAGCTAATGCCATCATTGATCTGTATAATGTAACAGTTTAAGTACATTTTTTTATTTATACTGTGCTACGTTCCGATAATCTCATCAATTAAGAAAAAAACAAGTTAATAAAAGACAATATCGTAAGTTGCGCGATTGGCTCGTTTTTTGCATGTTACATACGTCAAAGATATCATATAGATACGATATTACTTACCTATGTGAGAAAACAGGAATAGCATGTCCGATTTAATTAGTCGTCATTATATTTTAACATTCTTTATTTGGAACAACCACAGAAACTTGATTCCACATTTCCACAGCTTCCTGTTCTCTTGAGCGATGTGTTCAATATAGAATGTTAGATTCTTAAATCGAGTATATTTTTTATTCTTCGATCAATAAAAATAAATGTTTAGTCAATTTGAATCTGTCAATAACCGATATGAAATACTACATAATGATGACAATCAGGACCATTTTCACGAATCCTGTAATGCTTATGTATTCGACTTACCTAGTATATAATACAAAAAAAAATCATCTAATTTGTTGCTATATTTCCTATGATGAAGCTTTTAATATATATGTATAAAGGGGTTATAGGTATACCCCGAATGACCTCGTCATTCGTAGTGTACACACCTATATCCGCAGTGATACCCAGTCCTCTAAAATACCTACCGCCGTGTATTCCTGCTTTGCTAGGCACTTGCCTGTTTGTTTGATCCTGGAATTGTTTTGGTTTTTTTCTTCGTTATTTTGATTATTTTACAGAAGAATTTGCATTCAAATTGATATCTGCGTTGATTGTCTGACTCTGTTTATTTCGTGTTTTTATTTTAGAATTTTCTGATTGTTTTCGTTAAACCTTTTTTATACTGTCGCGGGGTGGATTTGATTGCGCCGCGGATAGGAAGATCGACAAATTTAAATTTTAAATCCACAAAAGTACCCAGCATAGGTGGACGAACCTGATTAAAAGATGTGCATATTTTTTCTCTTATCAAAAGTAAAATTTAAATATAAATCTGCAGTTATGTGTTGCTTACATTAATCACAGTGACGTCCCTAGATAAAATGCCGCCCCTAGGCAGCGCCAAAATCCCGCTCCAATTTTTTATACAGTATTTTTATCATCCTTTCATGAGTCCAATATCTAAGATTCTAAGAAATGTGTTGTATGGATACATTACTACCAAAATATCAGACTGTCATTATTCACAAATCTGCACGTGTCGTTTCTAGTCACCATGGACGTTGAAGGACAACGGAAGTAAACTAGATAACGCGAACCCGACAAAACCAGTGAGCTGAATTTTTTAATGAAAATGTGGTTTCGTTACTTTTCGTTATTAGGTAGCTATTTCTATATATTCCAAATGATTCTCCTCGATTTGCCGCCCTTCGAGTAACTACCGCCCCCAAGCGACGCTCAATCTGCCTACCCCCACGGGACGACACCGATTAATCCTCTATTAGTGAGTGAAAACATATTAGTATTGCATTTAAAAACCTAAATTTTATGACCCTTTCCAGAAAATGCACCCATTTCTGTTTGAAAATTGTATGGAATGGTGTGTCTTAAATAGTAGATTTTTTTTGACCATGTCCGACTCTAACATGATCATATGTGCCTCCACGGAGTGGAGGTTTTTGTATTAACAGATTTTGTTTTTAGAAGAAATGGATGTTAACCACTTGCTCAACCCATTAGGTCCATACTCTGACCCATACACAAATTAAAAAACAATATCTGTACTTGCCAGACCCAGGATTCGAACGTGGGACCCACGACGTTATATGCCGACGCTTATGCCGCGTGGCCATCAGTAGATAGGTATATCAATATGTAAAATACTTAACATATTTACGACCCACTGTAAACCTACCATAAAAGAATCTTAGATGTATTAATTGATCTGGCGTTTACGTGGCAGAACTCCATTGTAATGGTTTTGAAACAAACTTATTGTTGTTAATTTTGCCTTATTATAATAATAAAGTAGAAGTATGTAATAAAACCAAAATAAACTATGATTACATGATAACCAATCCATATCTGTTCATATACTCCACCTAGGAGTGGAATGGCATTTTCCTATTTTACTCTATAATTTATTTTACGAATGTATCCTTATCAGGTAGGTATATTTTCTATTGGTCCTCCACTTGACTTCACTATCTATAGAGTTCGAACTGTTCTTATTGAGATGTAGGTGCTTCCTTTTCCATCCGCTACCTGCCGCGTCTCCGTGGCGAATTTTAGCCCCATTTGTAGGTACATATTTCCCTTACCCACCCACGGTCTTAGAGAGATACCTGTCCGAATTGTATCATCGGTGTAAGATTATTATTTCCAGATTATTATTGATTATTATTCAAAATTATTTCCATGCTTCAATGTTTTATCATCGTACCTCGATTCAAACCACCAAAGCCGATATCACCAACATTTAACTAAATTTGATAAAAACTTCAGTCGCATAGCTATTAGTTAATATAGTCTTATGGCACATGTGGTTTAAAATGTAAAGCACTTATGCATGAATCCAATCGATGGGAGTCTCGCCTGGACCTTTATAATATTGTTTTCAAGATTATTTTTAATGTGTGTCTTTCGGAGATATTTACGAATTATTTATTGTTGTTTATAAATTGTTTAATATAATTTAGGTTATTTACTACTAACGGAGACTTTACTAGAAAAGCAATCATTTAGTAGTACTGAACCACGAGTTAGAAGAGTTAATAAAACATGAAACGGTGGTGAAATTCTATCGATCCCAAAGACTAAGGTGGGCTGGACACGTTGAGAGAATGCCTGAGCACAGGAAGCCAAAAATCATGACCAAGTGGATCCCACAGTGGAAACGGTCTAGGGGCAGACCAAAGAAGAGGTGGGCTGACTGTATCGAAAAGGACTGGAGAAAGATGGGTAGGGCTGGAGACTGGAGAGGAGCAGCCAGGGAAAGGAACGTGTGGAGGACAATTGTAGAGGAGGCCAAATCCCGCCCCGGGATGTAGTGCCGAGAAAGAAGAAGGACTTAAATAGTATATTCACTACACTATTTAACAAAATATATTTCAACGCCTTGTTTATTTGCCTACACTCCAAAGTTTGTTGTCGACTCAAGTTATAAGTTAGTAATTTTTGACTCGTACAGTTGTATACTTTAAGACAGATAATTTTAACATAATTTTCTTCTAAAAGGTTATTTAAGTTAACGTACTCTTAGAAAGTTTTCTCTCAAATTTCTGAGGTATACGTTATACCTACTTACAGTCGTATTATTTTGTTTATATTGTATGTTGTACTGAGGTAACTCATTTTCTAAATGTTAATAGACATTTTGTGGTGAGATACAAACTTTTGTTAATTCTACTGATGTACAGCATCCGAACAGACATGTCCAACTTTAAGTAGACCGCGATCTACTACACAATATCAAAACTGGCATTGATCTACTACACTCTCTCATTGTCATTTTTAAACTTAAACAAACCTATTATATTTGGCTAAGGACACTAATTAAGCAACATTATTAATTGTCTTTCACCATTACAATGAAATCTGTACTCAATTTCCCATTCGTTGTAGGTAATTAAGATATTTTGGTTTTCTTTTGGACACCCCGACTCTCGTGATAGCAAAGTTTTGTAACTCTGGGGGTTCGAATAATTGCTGTTGAGGAGGTTGGGCATTACGTTGTTTAAATATCTATTTTAGTGGCTGTCGTTTCTATTATAAAAACGTAAACTATAATATGTTTTGTTCATTAAAATATTGAAGATTAATAAAATTCAAATTCTAGTTCTAGTACCTGCTGTAAACATGGCTGTCCTAGGACTTGTTTTCAGTAATCTACCATGCACCCTTAGACCTTGTCCAGGTGGCGCGTGTCCCACCGTGCTTTACGCTCGATTACCAAATATGTGCTGGTACCAAGCTAGGTGACGTAATTCATTTTTGAATCGGCATAAAAACAAACGCGAGTGCGAGAATAAAGGCTAACAACTCAATCGTGACACACCTTTAAGATTTTAAATGTCGCGATAACTGGCAAGATGTATTCTTGCCATTGTACAATCTAGGTGACGTAATTTATTTTGAAATTGCTATAAAACTGTCGTTTCGAGTTGGAAGCGGTTCGAATTCATTTTGGAATGGCCATAAAAACGCCGCGTTGTCGAGAGCCCGGCGATCGCTTGCGCTTGTCGCACGACAGCGTCACGCCGTAAGTGCATGGGGACGACTCAATGAGGTCACATGTAACTAAAATGCGTGCGACACAAATCGCACCATCTCTGTCGGGTTTATCAGGGACCATTAGCGAGGATTGCGAGACTGGTCAATACGATCCCCAGAGACATTTTCAGTAATGCAATGCTTAATTTATTTATTATTGTGTTAACATTAATCATTTTTTTCTCTTCTGAGGATAATGTTTACTTTATTTGTATTTTTATTTAACTTGCTCGATTGAACTTCTTTTAAAATTTAAATGTGATGTGAACGCCCTGTATTCTGATTCGTTATGCACACAATGTTTTGGTTTAAATAGATAAATTGTAAAGTTGTATCCATTTTACCACTATGTTACTTTTTACACTCGCGATGACATGTAGGTAGTGTGTTCTCACTTCAATTCTGATTACTCAGTTTCCGCACAAAGTTATCCGATTAAGCGTCTAAATGTACAGTTTTACGTAATTTAATCAAAACACTTTGAAACCCCATTAAAATTTATCACTCGGCGTGTCGTGACAAACAGCACTCGCTTGTTGTTGTGTGCCTACCCTTCGTAAATCCATCCAATTATTATCTAATTTATATGCATGATAATTTCGGTACAAGTTTTAGCTAGTCAGTGCTACAGGGATCGCTCGACTCTCTACGCGCTGCCCTCCACAATAATGCCCACACTACACTTCAGTACCCGGTTCTACTTGCTGGTTGACGTTTACGCCAATACATTACAAGTATTTTCTTTTGGATGCGATAGTGGTTTTAGGGATTACTTGGCGGTTCGTTCACAATCCGATGTGGATGTGGAAAGATGTTTCTAATTTTGTACTAGAGATGAATGTAAGCTACTTACTGAATATAATTAAGACCATGCTCTGGATTCAAATACTAATTGAAAAACCGAGACCCACGGCTTAACAAGCATACATGTTGCCGCTCGGCTCGTAGTATGAGGTAATATACTGTAATTTGGCTGGCAATCTTTGATAGAAAACGGCATTGCGAGGAGAATCATTTTTTTATAGTTAGCTTATCTGTGAAATAATATATTATTATGCTCTGCAACGATTGACGTATAAGGCTTACACAGATTATTTATTTCGTAACAAAAATTAGGTTGTGGTTAAAAAAAAATAACTCAAACTGCATTGCAAAAAGGGTGATTTTATAATTTTTCTTTAAGTCCCCACTTTCATATTGATACTGCACCATGGTATGCGATGATGCCGTCGTATTAATGAGCATCTTGTCTAACTCGGCATCGTCCGATTGGATTTAGCCGTATCGGGTGTTGATGTGTATTTTGAGCACATTAATAGTCTCTTGCTTTGAGATTGCCTATTTTCCACTACACCGGATTCCCGACTTGGTCTGTATATATTTAAATTAATACGATAACCACCCAAGTATCCCGTTACTTTAAGTCAAAAAATCAAAATGGATAAGGACCCAGGTGCCGTATAAAAGGCACTATACTACTCGTAAATACTAATTTGATGTATGTTAAGGATCTAAACCTGACTAATTGGTAAAGTTTTAATGGTCACATTTGAAACTTAATATTAATTAATATCCATGTACCGCAAAATAATATTGTTTTGTTTCATATTTAAGATAACTGTGTAAGAATTGGTATTTTGTAATCTCTGCACATTATACATTTAATTTAATATTATATAATTTAAATACTTACTTGAATATATTCTGTAAAACTTTTTATTGAAGTTTGCAATTGACTCTTAATTTTGGAAATATTTAGCGATTTGTATTTGCGACGACATTTATTTATACCTATCTTGTTTAATATATTATATTATTATCTCAAGCTCTTTTTTTAACATTGATAATATAATAAATGCCTAGCTTAGAAAAGAAAATGGTAATTTATGTAATATTATAGATAGTTGTAAAGTAAAACTCTGTTAACTAAGTAGACGCTTTCTCCATTATATGCGTGTGCGAAAGGATGAGGGAGATGATTCTGAATATGTGATAAATGTGTTGAATATGCTAAATTAACTATAATATATATATATGCCTAAACGAGAAATATGCGGAGTCTAATTAACGCCGCCGAATTAATAAATTTCTCATGGTAACATAGATATTAAAATGCAAATTAATACGTCGTCCTAAACTCCTTCTTTATGGCGCTTCTGAAAAGTGGTTATTTAAAACTTACCCTTTCACACATAAATACATTTTATTGTTCGCGATTGACTGTCTTGTGTAACAAAAAAAACTGTTTACTTGTGGTTTTACGTATTCTCATGTTTACTCACGTTTTGTGTAATTAACATTGCTACTAATTGCGCATGTTGCGAGTAAACATCGTACGCCGCGGAAATGTGCTCCACGACGCTCTGCCTGAGTAAATAATATCAAAAATGAATTTTCAACTTGCGCCCCAATGCCGCGAAAGTTGCTTAGGTTTTATTAACCTAATGGATCCCGTGAGTGGAAACTTTTGTCCGTTGTCATTTTCTATTTCGTTCAGGCCGTGATTTTAAAACGGAAAGTTATATATGTATGTATTATTATTATCTTAGTCGAGTGCGCGGTTGTCGTTTAATAACACACCACGTTCTGAATATTTGTCCTACATATCTGCATACATATATCATAAAAACGTTCCTTTAACCACCAAAGTTTCCATGAGTTTGTTAAAAAAAATAAAACGTCAAAATTTTTAAACTAATTATTATATTTTAATAAAATTGTTGCTTGATCTAGTAGTGATTTTTAACCATAGTAGGCACTCGCTATGTGACAATCTTCAAAAAATTGCGTTTCACTAGAATCCATTGATTTTTCATAATTACATATTGAGCATATATTTGATTCACTAAATACCACAATTTGTTTTCGCGCTTTTTTATAAATTCAATATTAGGCTAGGTACTGGAAATGGTTGTCGGGAATCACTACTGAAGAGATGCCCAGAGTCTTTTCTCGCATCTATTCGCTCTATTCCCAAAAGTGGTTCATTTATTTAGAAACAGTCTCACCTCGCCGTCTATATTGCATTTTCTTCTTAAACCCTACTTACTATATGTTACTTGTTCGAGCTGCGAAGCTTTAGAAAATAAAATTGCACAAGAAAATATGAAAAATCCGCATCGGGACTGGGTGCGAAATAGAAACGAATGGAGCATTAAAGTGAGAAAGCCAGTGGTGGTTATGAAGTCATACATAATTAAATTTTTCCACAGTTAAATATGAATGTATATGCATATACGTCAATAATCTTCATATAATAATAGTACATAAATAATTTATTAATGTATTGTTAAGTGGTTTCTAAAATTGGATAGTGGCGATTGCCTCGCACTGGATATCCAATATTAGAATACATTTCACAAATTCCTTAAATTATAAGAAAGTCTATGCTTCTTGTTACGCTTTAAATATTATAATAATAATAACAATAATACCCCGTTTACACGTGCATGGATTTACTGCTGACAGTAATTATCACGGCCATAACAAGAAAATGCACATGTAAACACGTATTGTCATGCAAGTTGCAAGATTGCATGCATGAAGTTTCTGAATTTTCATGCGACAGTTGGGATTTTTTCGATCTACGCTTGCGCAGTAGAACGATAGTAGCGAACCTGTCGGCAAAAAACGAACTACACTGCGGCCGATTTTTTTGACCTGTCAAATAGTACCATAAAATGACAACATCGCGTCTCGCTTACTCTTGAATAATGAGATTGGAGAGACACAGCACTTTCACGTGTATACAATTATTTTCACGATAGTTTAAAATACACACTATTTCTGCCAGTAAATCCATGCACGTGTACAAGCGCTATAAAACATTCAATTCAATGTATGACAAATGTTATAGGTATAGCATATTAAAAAATAACATACCACATAACATAACAATTTCTTTACAATAAGTGATTCGGTCACATGGTGTGCTCTACTCAATAAATTATAGCTTGAATTTTTACCGACTCGATCTCTTTTCCATATTAGAATAGTTACTTTTCTACCCCCACTACATAATATATTATTACAATTCTACCCCAATTACATAACATCTAACGGAAAAAAAATGTAGATACTGCTCATACAAAAAAACGGGATTAGTCAACCGATGAAAAACAAATCGAGGTAATTTTTTGCAATTGTATGCATTCGTAACATAATATTCAATCAGTAAATTTGTTCAAGGCAGGTACCTACGTCATTATACCAAATGCGGCATTTTAAAACAAATTATATTCATGTAGCATTTCGTGATGATCGGCAATTTGTCATACGTGATGGGCTTTAATGATCATTGGTCACCGCGATTCACATTTCTCTACAGGCTAAATATAAATGCTTTTCTGACATTTCCATATTAATCTCACATACCAGGTTTGTGGTCGACATCATTGTTCCATTAATAATATGTTTGATGACCGCCAGCACGCTATTAAATGACATTTTAAATACGAACCGTGACAATCGATTGATAATGTATCATTTGTTTACTATCGAAAAAAGTTTTGTAATGTATTCATTTATACCAGGCATGTCCAACCCGTCGATCCCGGGATGGATTTTGGTCGATCGCACAATAAACCCATAGGGATCAAGCCTTGAAAATGTAAAAAGTGTGAATATTTAGTCGCAATATAATAATATGATCTCTTCGAGATTTTGATGGGAAATCATTCACCTTTTTAATTTGTACTTCCTTATATGAAATTAGATTTCAAACAAAACATGCATGTGACCCGTGTGACCTCGTCGTATCACTTAATTCTTATTGCGTCACACTTGACCTGCCGCAGAAGTGAGAAAAAGAGAAGATGTGAAGAAAGATTTTTGTATAGTAGGAGAAAATAGTGTGACATTGTACGATGAATGGAATGAGTGCCCAAGTGAGTGTGGTAGATCTCTGCAAGATTTGATACTGGATAGTAGACAACAGTCTACTTGAAGTTGAATAATTAATAATAATATATACCATAGATCCAAATACTCACCTACATAATGAATAACTCTAATTTTTTTTATTCATGCAGTTTTATATAGTTTTACGTATACATAATGCAGTTTTTAAGTTTGTACATAATGGCAAATAATTTACTATGGTTCATTTATTCAGTCGCTCGTATGACGGCAGGATGTCGGCGTCGGCATTGGGACATTCAAATAAAACCACATTCTATCGTAATTGCACATTTCTAAGTATTGTTGTACGGCGCTGTGATGCTTCGAAAGGATTCGATGAGCGGCGTCAAAATTAATATAATCATTTAGTGCAGGGGGGGGCAAACTGCGGCCCGCGGGCCGCATGTGGCCCGCCGGGTATTTTTTTGCGGCCCGCCATCATTAATTAATTGTACTTCTGATTATGAATAACTTTTTTAAAAAATATTGACAATAGATTAAAATTTGAAGAATTTGTTGATTCGTAAATGCATTATCTCAGTACGTCTTCCTTGCGTCTCGTCTTACACTATGTAACCACTATTTTCTACGTTGAACATCGATTGGGAATGAATAGAAAGACATTTCGAATTGTAATCTCGCTCTGGATGTACATTTCGGAACACATCAGTGATGAACGATGGCGTGAACTTATTTTCTAATATCGCATTTTCTGACCTGTCAACACTCGCCATTACTCGATGCCACAATAGGCTGAAGCTTATAAACAATCGGGGCCTCATGACGTCACATTTCTCTTGGTAGGAATAGTAGGTCTTTACAAGTTTAGACTTGTCAAGCTTCAAGTCGACCAAATCCCGATACAGTCATCCTGCAGTTGATTATTTCACGTTGAGTTGGTGGTTCGTGTTTGCATTAGTAGGGATACGAATAATATTTACACCCTTTTATAAAATGAATAAAAAACGAAAAATTGCCGATGAGCATCGCGTGTTCAATGAAGAGTGGAAAACGAAATATTTTTTTGCTGACGTAAATAAAATGGCTATTTGTCGTATTTGCCAGGAGAGTGTATCAGTGATGAAAGAGTACAATGTTAAAAGGCATTTCATATCTAAACATAGCGAATATGGTGCTAATTTAACTCGGGAAGCAAAAAGGATAAAAGCTGATGGATTGATAAAAAAATTAACCAGTCAACAGAATGTGTTTATCCGACAAAAAAATGAAGAAGAAGCTACTACAGAGGCAGGTTTTGTTATTTCACATATAATTGCAAAAAGCAACAAACCGTTTTGTGATGGAGACAATATTAAAGAGTGTATGATTGAAGCTTGTGAAATTATATGCCCTGATATCAAAAACAAATTTGAGAAGATAAGCTTATCTCGGCGAACCGTAGTAAGAAGAATTGAAGATATCGATAAAAATTTTAACGAGCAATTACAATCAATACTAGAATCGATAACATGGTACTCGATAGCTCTCGACGAAAGCAACGATCGAAAGGATACCGCACAGTTATTGATTTTCATACGTGGATGTACCTCTACATTTGAAATTTATGAAGAGCTTCTTTCGATGGAATCTCTTAAAGGCCAAACAACAGGAGCCGATATATTTGAAAAAGTTGAAAATTGTTTAACAAAATATAATTTACCATGGAACAAGATGGTAAGCGTAACAACTGATGGAGCACCAAGTTTGACGGGTAAAAATATAGGAGCGTTAAAGAAAATTCAGGATAAAATTTGCGAAAACTATCCTGATTATAATTTAACAATTCATTGTATTATACATCAACAAATATTGTGTAAAAATGTTTTAAAAATTGAACACGTCACATCTTGCATTACAAAACTCGTAAATTTAATACGATCGAGGGGCCTGAACCACAGACAATTCATTAGTTTTCTTGAAGATATGGAGTCTGAGTATACAGATATTCCTTATCATAGTCAAATTCGTTGGCTTAGCTTGGGAAAAGTGCTTCGGAGAGTTTGGGATATAAAAGATAATATTATTTTATTTTTGGAAATGAAGAATATTACGGATTTTCCCGAATTAACTGATAATGACTGGATTTGTGATTTTGCATTTTCTCTAGACATCGTGACACATATAAATACGTTTAACTCCGCGTTGCAAGGAAAAAAAATATATGCCCATGATATGTTAAAAAGTTTGAATGGATTTCTATTAAAACTGAAGTTATTCCTTCGACAAATATCGAATAACAACGTGGACCACTTTCCAACTTTGAAGTTGCTGAATATACCAGAATATAAATTTGAAGAATATGGTAAAATTATTAAAACTCTGAATGACGATTTCTCACAAAGATTTGGTGACTTCCGAAAAATTGAGACAAGTTTAGCAATAGTACGCGATCCATTTTCAATAGATATTGATAGTGTACCGACAGAGCTACAACTTGAGATTATTGATCTGCAGTGTGACACTGATTTAAGAGAATTGCATCGTCGTGAAGAAATCTCCAAATTTTACAATGCCCTTAATTCAGAAAAATTCGACCAACTTAAAGACTATGCAAGAAAAATGTTCGCTATTTTTGGATCAACCTATATATGTGAACAAACATTTTCGATCATGAACCACAATAAAAATTCTTTACGATCAAATATCTCCGATGCCCATTTACTAGCAGTTTTGAGAATATCAACTACAAAATTAACACCTCAATTTAAAAAAATGTTAAAAAATATACAACAGTTTCATTTTTCTCATTAATTTTTTTCGTGATAATAAATAGTGTAAGTGTAAATAGTGTAATAACAAAGAGTGCAGCACTTCGTACCCTTGTGGCACAGCCTCAAGGGCTGGCCCTCCCTCACCCTGCAGCGGTGCTACAAAAGCGACCTAGGTGCTGCAGGTCTGACATGGCGGGAGGCGCAGGAGTTGGCGATGGACCGAGGGAAGTGGCGCCAACTTGTGCTTGCTCTATGCCCCAATGTTGGGACGTGACAGGCTGGAAGAAGAAGATATCTAAAAATGGTATTTTACTTGCGGCCCGCCGCTCATTTTGAATTATTGAATTTGGCCCTCCATCCAAAAAGTTTGCCCCCCCCTGATTTAGTGATACACAAGTTACCACCAAAATGGAACTGAAGATAGAAATATCGAATGTATCAGCAGGGTTAATAGTATTTACTGTTGTAATTATATAAAAGTCAATATACAATTATTGCTTATTATATGACATAACATTTTAGTACAGAACGTATTCATGTATCTGTATAGATTTTTTTAGAGTTAATAACCATATTCACTGATAAGCGATGTATACTCACCTACAATGTAGGTATAATATAACCCGCTTGGGAGTGGATATTTTGAAAGAGAAAAATATCGACCACCTACTCTCTTCTGACAACTTAGTTTCGTGACATAATCCTATCTTTCCCCGACGTCTATTTATTATAAAACTCGCGGAAGTTTCCTTTGTTATCTCCAAGTAATGGAGTAATCCGTTCACCTTTCATATATTCAAATCCTCTTAACGTATGCGAACTGTTTGGTTGTATTTTAAGATGTCCATATAAGTGAAATCTCTTCGCTGGGGCAGTTCTTGCATTGGAAATTCTGCAAGTAGATGCCAACCCGATTATATTGTTGGCTTTTTTCTGTACGTTTTGTAATAACGATATTATATGTTTTTAATGTATGGTATTTTCCTTTTGTTTCAGGTTGGTACAGTTTCACGAGAGAGAGAGTACACGTTACAATCATCAATGGGCTAATGTTATGACTACCGGAGGTAAATGTCCGTATGTATATAGGGATTGAATATACTCCAAGAGCTTTTTTAAAGTAAGCGACTGATTAAAGCTTTCTTTAATAATTTATTCTGATGCTTGAAATATAATGGCTTATATGTATTTAACTATTTATTCAAATAACAGTATTATGACATAATTGCATACAAAGAATGTAATAATTATAAAAAGTAAATTTGTGGACTCAATAGCTAAAAAATACTTCATTATTAATGAGAAAAGACATATTTAACAATTCTGTATTATAATATAGAGATAGTAATTTCTTACATCACAAGTAGGGATTCCAATCCTGGGATGCCGAGCTATTTTCGATACCTATGAATCCCGAGATTGATAAACATAATCCCGAAACTTTCGGGATTGATTTTTTTTATCAATTTTTATGGAAAATAAAATAAAAACAACAGTATAACAGAAAGAATACTTTTAATAACAAATAACTACATTAGAAATAAACTGAGTATGAATGAAGTTTGATTTATACCCATGTGTAAGTTGCCGATTCATTTTATGTTATCACATAAATTAATAAAAATGAGAAAGATTGAAAAAAAAACAATGCTTCGCACTATTAACAAAGTAATTCCACCATGATCTCATACGTTTTACGGCAGTTTCATATTTGGCTGACTAATTAGATTTATGAAGCGGAAAGGCCAAAGTACACCATGATTTGCTTTACTATTTTAAATCTCGCTAACCCATTCATTATGTTTTTACTAGAAACAGCAATCTCATATTAAATTCACATTATTATTTATATTACAATATTATTTACTCTATTAAACTTATGTATTTCCAAGATTGAACCTATACTTGTATAAATGTCTTAAATAGTATAAATTACACTAGATTTATTTTTGACCGATTTTATCAATGTTATTTGTAAATATAAAAATTTTATACTAACAATGGAAAAAAATGCCAATCCCGGGATTGTCAAATTGTAATCCCGAAGTCCCGGGATCAGAATTTTGGCTCGGGATTGGATTCCCTGATCACAAGGAAATTCAATTACGAAAATAAAAATTATAGACTTAACTTATCTACAATATGATGATATCGAATAAGTTAACCGTTCACCGTATGATATTTATTATATCTCACATCCGTCTTGCGTTTCGGTAGCATGAAGAGCGAAAAGTTACGAGTGATATTACTGCAACATGAAAGTTATTCAAGTTATGACATTGCAGGATAATCAATTTAATCCCAATCAGTATCCATATTAGACGTATGTTTGTGGAACACTTGCATGAATACTAAAATATTGTCACAGCTTATTTTGTATGTTTTATTTAGTCAAAATTCGAAAATTCGAACAAAAAGCTCTGTTGCAAAGCTTTCACTCGCATGTGTAACGTACACAATACTCGCATATATCGTATTCATATTTAAATATCATATTTCTAACAAGGCCCTCTTTACCTATCCTAATACATATAAATTTCGATACAGTCACATTAGCATAAAACGTTCGCGTATCTTTCATTTTGCTGCTTTGAAATTCAGCCCAGGTCGCTTTAGCTCCTGTGTACCTACATTTTGCATTTTTTTTATTTAAAAAGCGACCTCCCTGCATGACTACTAAATCGCCAGACATAATCTCCCATAGGGGCAGGCTTCATATTTCAATTTTAGGACCCGGAAACGCTATTGCGGTCCATACTTGAGTGAAAAGTTAGCGTAAGACGAGCGTTCGCTTACTACCATGTATAATATTGTTTGTTTCTTAAGCGTAGTCCTGCTTATCAGTGATATGGATTATTGCTCATTCGGTTTTATTTATACACTTTATTAATAAACCGTTTCTTTTATTCAACGAATAATTCACAAGATTTCGAGAATGTAACATTCCATAATATATTGAACATACATAACTTTAAAACACCTCAGTTATAATACTCACTAGAAAAATGATGATGATAAATGACCCACTAGAAAGATATTAACGCAATTCGATAAGCATTTCATGTAGGACCTACTCGTTTAAATTGTCACAATTAGATAGGAGGTTCGTTGCATAATTGGTTAATGCACAGTGGCGCGATACCAGTGGTTATATGGGCTCAAGTCCCGTCGAGCATCGTATTTTTTTTATATGATTTTTTCTAGTGGGTAGGTGAGGTGTTTTCAAGTCATGTATGTTTAATACATTTTAATTGCAATTTTTCATTCACTCATATGACGACAGGTTGTCAATGATAAAATAAACCAGTACACTACACATCGCTGTAGAGCAGCGGTTTCCAACCTGGGAGGCGCGCCTCCCAGGGGAGACGCGATCTATTGCCAGGGGAGGCGCCAAAATTTTTTAATAAATTATTTTTTATACCATAATATCTACAAATAAATAAAACTTCATATCTTAACGTAACAGTGAAAATTCAGTGCATGAATGTTTATTTTAATATATAATGCATAATACATATATTTAAATCCTATTAAAAAATATTTGGAGCGGAGAAATTTAATAATGGCTCTTTTGCAAACGCTCTGTTTCGGTAATGCACAAAACGACCGCTGGTTGCATGAAAACAAAAACATCAAATTTAAATGTCACTCGTAGCTAAAGTGTCAACTGAAGCATGTAGGCAGGGTGTGATATTGTTTTTTTTTTAAATTGTTTTTGACGTGATTTCTTTAATATAATATAACAATAATACATGTCTCCACTTTTAAATGATTTCTACGCCAGATATATTGAAGCAAACAAAAATCTATTTCCTGAGTTCTTGGGTTAGTTTGCTAATGCATTTTTCATATTATTTTATTAATAGTAAAAAAAGTCGCCTGCGGCGCTGCTTTGTTTCAGGCGTATTAAATATTTTAAATATATGGGTGAAAGATCCTGGCCTGTGGGCCCTATTCAGTATGTGGAGCCCATGATAGAATCCATTAATATTTGTCAATGAACGATGATGAATTTGGTTGACTTCTATTAAAATTGATTGTGGTAATAAACAAGCTCATTCGTCGCATGAAAAAAAAAAAAATTAAAAAATGAATTTAATATAAGTAAGTAGTAAAAACTTGTGTGTTAAAAAAGTGTCTGTATTATTTAATGAAATAAAGGGGGGGAGGCGCCAAGATTAGATTTTTTTTAAAGGGAGGCGTAGTAACACTAAGGTTGGAGACCACTGCTGTAGAGATAATAACACTCTCTCAATCTATCTAAATTCTACTTATAAATATGCAATGCCTATTTTTTTTAAATAGTACCTATACAAGAAAAACCTCGACAGCACAATTTGAATATCCTGGTAAACTAAGTATGGATTCTTTCCCCTAGAAAACTTATCTTGGATCGGTGTCCTCCAGGGGTCTACACCGGCCGCTCTAGCATCTTTGTTGTCACCGTCTAACCATGATATTGGGTCTGGCCTGCCAGTCGTCCCCGACCGTCTGGTCTGTTATTTAGCCGACGTTTACCTCGTTTGCCGCACAGCCATAAATCAAACCTTCTAGGAGCGTCGATTCGATGTTGCATATGAAGACCGCGCATGTCTACCCACAGCGTAACCTCTCGAAACGTATATATATTTGGATGCGGCGACAGGCGGCCGGTATAGGTTTTTTTCAAACTAAAATGTCGCATTCGACCAATGTTCGGAGCTCCATTTGCGAACGTCTGTTTGAATAGCAATGATGTCACATCGACGTATTCGACACGTTACAGACGAGGCGAGTTTAGATGTGATAGCCGGCTTAGGATTCCCCTCGATGAATGGGAACTGTTCATTCTTGCTATATGGTCCGCCCATCAGAGTCTACCAAGTTTAACGATATTCGGAGATACATTCTTTTTGGAAGAGGTCTTAGAACTCTTGGTTTTGTCGTAAACGTAATTTTTCTCCTAGTATGGGTCCACATTATAAATACAATGCAGCATCTTTCTCTCAAATACATCGAGCGCACGCTCATCGGCCTTGGTAAGAGTCCAACACTCCAACCATTAGGTTAGTCGGATCAACGTTTTGTACCTCAGAATTTTTGTAGAACGGACTTATTTTGTAGATTTTCAAGTACAGTATATACCTACACTTTATAAATAGAATTTTAAAAAAAAACGCAAGGCATATTATCTATGGAAAAGTTGACTTTGAGTTTTAAAAAATGATCACGGTATCTTATACAAACAACCAAAAAATAATTCGGTATAAACATTCAACACGCGTCGTATTCATGTGAGAAAGAATCTGTTCAGAATGACGTTAGTACCGTAATGAAGTTACACGGGAAAGTCCTACTGTATGGCATTTTTTTTAAATGCATAATATAACAAAAATTGTTTTAATATTATGTATTTGTAGTATAGAGTAGTCAATTTTCATACGAGACAGCATTCGTATTTATTTTGGATTTTTTTCGGTTCTCAGTTTAGATCACATTATGCTCATTTTTACGCTGACGAAAGTTTTCTTGGCAATTACAGCCGATGTCAAGACATCTTGTCACTTCGTATAATACATAAACAAGCGACGTCAAAGTACGAGAAACAAATTATACGCAGCCTGAGGGTATCGCAAAATGAGCATAAAACGTGTATACATTTAATAATTCAATTAAAATGACTAAATAATATTTGTTTAAAAATTTTCGTAATTACATAACTTGTCTGGAAGCAAGTCACTTATCTTAAAAATATTGCAGTTGAGATTTATCATAAGCGTTCAGCATGACTTCTTAATTTCATTTTACCATGATAGATGAGAAGACCACATGAAACATGACGACGCAATTCAAACGCGTGTATTGCAGTCAGGTGTTCTCTAAAAACGGCAGCAACTGCCAGCCAATCCTTTCACATAGCTGTTAAAATTCCTGATATATCGAGGACCAACTCATACGCTGGCGTTTTCTCCCTTTCCACTACTATTCACAGCGTCGCCTCCATATTAATTTTGCCCATTCTCTACTTTTAAGTTTTGTTAATTAGTTGGGGGCCAAATTCTGACTGTGCCTAAGGATGGCGTTGCGTCGGTAAATACTGGGTTTGCGAATCCGCATTTGTATGCGGCTTATCTCTATAATCTCTTAATACCTACAATACGGTCGCGAATTTGTTCTGGTGTTTGTGTTTTACTCTGGCAGTATTTGTTCAGTCGCCGAATGGTTAGTTAAGCTTGATTGTTTCAAAGAATAGGCGAGGCGTGTTTACAATAATTATTATGATTTTTGTGGAATGATTCCGTGCCGAGTTGTGCTTCTTGCTGTTACGTGACTTCGAGATAAGCAATATTATTTTACCTCAAAAATATACTTTAAATGCAAAACGGATCTTAAATCTTTACAGTGTAAATTGTAGACACCAAGACAGTCCATAGACTGAATCTGAAAAATTACTACCTACTAGAACTGTAATATATTGTCAAAATTCGGACAAGGAGAGGTCCTCGGGTCATGACTACTAACTAAAAAAAATACAAAATTTAATTTAAAATCACTGTATTTTATCAATTTCAAAATCACATAACGACCCAATAAAAATATCTAGGCAAATAATATGTAATCCGTTCGCCTCTGTAATTAATAAATGATTATACTAGGGATATTTTTTTCGAGCAAGCTTCGCTATACACTGATAACTTGTGAGATGCTGATGTTTACCAAGATAAACCCTAAAACATTAATTTGTTATTAATTGCTATGGTATTGTTTTATTAATTACTACATACATAGACAATTATTTCGAACTGGAAACACGGGCGATTTTCGCAGAATCTAATGCCGGGTCCACACCGAAAACAAGTCGCGCGACAACTCGTTAAATTTTACGATAAGCATGATAATTATCGTAAAATTTCTTAAGCAATTATGATAATTATCGTAAAATTTAACGAGTTGTCGCGCCACTTGTTGCCGGTGTGGACCAGGCATTAGGCCCGTTTCAGACGGGACACCGGTGTTGCGCTCGTATATAATAAGGATGTCTTTGTATTCGAATAAAAGGGCCTTTGTATTATGTTTATGAACGCCCAGAGTTAATGAGTCAAAGCGTGTCCGGTACACTTTTCCGTCGGCCGCTACATTCTCAAGCCGCTGATACACATGTTTTTATGACCGCAGCCAGTTTTATGTTCTAATTTATATCGCGAAATCATGCGTTGACTCATTAGCTCTGGGCGTTCATAACATAATACAAAGGGCCCTTTATTCGAATACAAAGGCCTCCTTATTATATACGAGCGCGACACCGGTGTCCCGTCTGAAACGGTGGTAAAGCATTGACTCTCTTCTTTATCGTACCCTCGTGGCTGCTTAGGATCGTGACCGCCTTGGAATTCAGTCATCTTCTAAGCGCCCAAGACTGGATATCTTGAAAAATCTAGTAGATAATATATTTCGTCTGCTAAACGCACAATATATTTGCATCTTTGCTCATGCATCGTTGGGTCGCGGGTTCGATTCCATAGGCGGCCCTCGTAGTCCTGGGGCCTTATGTTCTAACTCGTGACATTAAGTCACCCGACGACATGACGTAATTGTGACGTAAGCCAATACACGGTCGAGGCAAGCCGCCCAACGCACACGGCTCAAACATGCTGAAACACCTATTTGTGTATGGGGACAATGGATAACGCCAGTGTTTGAGCAGCGTTAATTTCTCGAATGCTATTACCACTCCGGTAGTACGTCACAATGATGTCATATGACGTCATGTCGACCGGGCGACTTGGACTCGCAAGTTCTGACATAGGCCCCTGTGCGTAAACCACTGGCCTTTCATTATGTGGCCACGCGTTCGATTCCTAGTGAGGCCACAATATAACATGTATGTCTGGGTGTTTATGATTGTTTCACTTATATTATTAACTACACTGCTCTTTCACCACATTACTATCATTAGGTTGCATGGCCTGTTGTAGTGTTAAAAAGGATATGTATATACAAATAAAGTAATACGTACGCATTGTGTTTATAA
Source organism: Rhyacophila brunnea (assembly GCF_057557595.1). Lineage (NCBI taxonomy): Eukaryota > Metazoa > Arthropoda > Insecta > Trichoptera > Rhyacophilidae > Rhyacophila > Rhyacophila brunnea. The sequence continues at coordinate 16,644,969 of NW_028232796.1, read as the reverse complement.
TATTACCCTCATCCCGATTTCTCAACCCATCTCACCCATAGTGATCGATATCATATTGTGTAAATCTGGGTAAATCATCCATTCGGTTAATATATTTGGTTAAGACAAAATATAGTAATCTACCATATGTTGCCTTCGTTACTGTGAACTGTGAACCTTATCCTTCTTTGAAACTGATACACGTGGAATGAATATTTTTCCCGCTGAAAATATTCTTTTGTTATCGATCATCATATTTTCGAAGTATCTTATGTAAGGTGTATATTTACACTCGTGTAACGCGGAATAGCAAAACATTCGCAAGGCGCCTTCCTTACGTCGTTCCTTCACAACGTGATTCAATAAGACCCTCGCATTTTATACGTCTACTTTTCACCTTGTACCCCATAAGTTACTAGTCTATCCATCAGGCTCGCGCCGTAGTCACCCGCCCCCTCTGCAAATCGATTTTCCTCCGATGTTTTCACTTCTCGCATAGCGTCCCGTAATGCACTGCGGTAACCGATCCTTCGTATATTACAACCCCTTCAACCGTGCGACCCGCGTGCCCTGTTTTGTCTACTTATTTCATATTTCATAAAATGAATGTCGATGTTTTCGTTAGAATTAAACTTTGTCGCCTGTAAATACAAATTGCAATAGGTTACGTACGGGAATGTACGTTTCTTATCAACCAGGCTTTACCCAAGTAACTATATATTAAGTAGTCTAAAAATAAATCATGCACACTCGAATGCCCATGGTTTTAGTATGTTATTCGTGGGGCGCTGGCAGCGTAACTTTAATGCGCAATTCCCGTTCTTCACGACACGGTATAAACTCACTTAATGAGTTTAGAGACGTCATGGTAAAAGTAAATATCTTATTGCCAACCGTTTTCAGCTCGAGTGGTTTGAGTTACCCCATCTCCACCCGTAACGTAAATACATGCAGTCAATTTTTTTTTGTCAATACAATTTTTTTACGATCATAATCCACGACACTATAAACGTGTCTGAATGAAAAGATTTTAGTGCCACACTTCCTTTTCGCGACCGGTTGCAACAACCGTGCACCTTCTGCCGTCATTTGCCTCTAGTGATATTGAGTTTCCTCTGTACTTATGTACTGAAACTCTACCTAAACAGACGAGTGTTGGCGTGCAAGGTGTGTGTACTGGGTGTGATCAAAGCTCGAGAGCACTGATTAACTGATGTTAGCGTTCGCGGACTTCCATATTATTATTGTATAAGAAGTACAGTCCGCAGCATGTAGCTGCCGCTGGTCGCAGCCACATTTGGTTGTTTCTGCACTAGGCATAAAACATCTGCCGAACAACCAGAACATAATACATAAATTATTTAAAAAAAATAATCTAAATATTAAGGGCGGACATGCTTAGCGTAGGTCAAAATGGAGCTTTTGTTCTATTTTTAAAGCATGATCCTGGACATTCCTTGAACGTTGTAGATAATCTATTTATATAATTGTGAAGCCTTATTATCCTTTGTATTAATTTTAAACATTTGATGACTGCATAAAGTATTTTTATTACATAAAATAGTATTCTTTTAAACCTCTCGCTCTAATGTTTTAGAATATAGTCATATTTCAGTACATAAATGTGCAGTGGTAAGATTTTTCTTATTATTAGTAAAATTAATGTTAACATTATATAGTGAAATATTTACGATAAAAATTGGTTTAAAAGAATACTATTTTATGTTATAAAAATACTTTATGCAGTCATCAAATGTAATGTTTAAAATAAATATAAAGGATAATTAGGCTTCACAATTATATAAATAGATTATCTACAACGTTTAAGGAATGTCCAGGGTTATGCTCTGAAAATACCATAAACCATTCCTTTGGCTAGTTTTAAATGCCGTTGTGAAGTTTTACGCCGGCCGCACGTGAAAACCCCTTACATTTTCTTTTACCGCGTGGATACCTTTTTGGCTCAATATCAATTTGAATTTGCAACCACTGATACACTCGAGGCTGATGTTCGTAATGGTCCTACTGGTCTCCCTTACACGACTGCCAACGTACTTGTCATAATAATAACATGTTCAGCGTCGTGTTTTCCCTCGTAAACTTCAATATCTGATCATATTTTGCTGCATCTGAAAACCCCATACTGTGTTCTGTAATGCAATATTAATCAAGAGCACTCAAATACTGTCATGAAACTTTCATCGAAGATATTATTCCGATGAATATACGGGTATATTTATCTATGTTTTCGTGTTATCCACAGACGGATGAAGATCCGTCAAGAAGGAGGAGGAATTAAAATTTCACTTGATATAGATACAATGATTATCACGTGAACATATTTAATTAACTATTTTTTTATTCAACGAATAATTCACAAGATTTTAGAATGTAATATTCTAATAATTATTAACATACATAATTTTGAAAACACTTCTGAGAAAATATATTATAACCAATAGAAAAAAAAAATTGAAAAGATCCATCGAACCTGCAACTCTTGGGCATCGCGCCCATGCACATAAACCACTATGCCAAAAGCGTCATACTCAATTGCGACAAATTTTAACTAATGGTTTTTTATACTCTCTGATGCGTTTTCCAAATTGAGTTACTATTGGCTATCGGCTTTTGTATTTTAAATCAAAGTAGGTATTACTTTAATTACTAACCGACGTCACGGATCACTCCAAGATTTTTTGTTGTCACTTACTTAAACTTGCTAATAATTTTTAATTAACTATTTTTTTATTCAACTTACATTACAACTTACATATTAACTTAATTCACAAGATTTAAGAATGCCGATCGCCAATAGCAACTCAATTTGGAAAGCGCTTCAGAGAGTATTAAGAGAATTAGTTAAAATTTGTCGCAATTAATTATGGCGCCCATAGCATAGTGGTATATGTGCATGGGCACGATATCCAAGAGATGCAGGTTGGATCCCTGCTGGGTGTCTTACTTTTTAAGATTTATTTCTATTGGTTATAATATATTTTCTCAGAAGTGTTTTCAAAATTATGTATAATAGTGTAACAACGTAATCATGAAAATGCGAAGATTGTGATTTCTTCTACTGCGCACGATTATTGTTACCGTTATCATTTCCGACTGCTCTTATATGAAGCCTATCGCATCGTTTTCTCTCGCATGGCGTCGCTCTAACTACCTTATATTTTCTGTCAAAACTGTCAAAAATCACGCTTATGTGGTACTTATGTTTATAGTTCAAACATTGCTGGCAACTTTCATATTTGGTATATGCCAAAAAATGTCAAATATTGGACTGCTTAGTCGAAATGTACTATAATACATATACAGAAAATTAAAAAAACAACTACGTAATAACTAATCGTGAAAATTCTTACATTACTAAAGGAAGTTTTTTACACATATATTTATGTAGATCAAAAAAACAGTAAAGGAGCAACCAAAGCATGACGTCGAACGTTAAGTTATCATTTATTATTTTAGCTACAAATATTGTAGGTACGGAATGCTGCCAATGCATAGATTTTTTATCTATTAAGGGTTAGGGCTTATATTGCTTTTGATTTAGTGGTTCTGGTCATATATCTAGATTTATTAAGTAGATACCTAGTCGTTAACGGTAAATTAAGTTTTTTTTATTATATCCGGATCATTCACATAAATAATAGCTTTGTTTATAAAAATGCACTCGTTTCTATCCCACGATTGTAGATTATTAAATATTTTTTACCCCATTTCCTGTATTGCGATTAAAAATTTAACGAATTTTCTGGAAGTTTTTTTCCAACAACCACAAATCACGCGACTTTCATATGCCCGATTCAAGTATTCATTCCCGTTGCATAACTTATTTGAAACATTCCGGTGTATATTTGCTTTATGTCAGTTGTTATATTATAAGAGACTAGTGTGTAAATGTAAAAAACGTTCTGTCTAACTAATATAGGATTTCAATACTCTTTGCAACACTTTTCTGAGAAACTTTTCTTTACAATTACTATTATTATATTATTTTCAATATTAATTGATAGGTTACCTTATAAATAAAAAATAGATTACTATTTTCTCAAGCAGAAAATGCTGCTAATTTAACTCTTTTGAGCACTTTTCCTGTTTTTTCGCGTGCGACGCTTTATACCTATCGGTTGATTATGTTACATACGTAAGTGGCATTTTGATTGATTTTGTAATTTTCCCTTCTGGACCAGCTAGGTAGGGGTTCTGCGAGATTTAACAAAATGCTTCAAGGGTTCCGCCATACGAAAGGTAAAACCCGTAGCTCGCCGATCAAAATCTCACCTCTGCTCCACTGTGGGTGATTTTGTGACGACCCAGCTTATGGTCTGTATACTATTTTTAAGATTTCTGTCTCTAGGACTTCACTTTCGATTGATGTCAGCATTCATTTAATTAACAATGTGTTATGTTACCAATGAAAAAAACTTAACGAAAAACAAAATGTCAAGTCATTTATTGTATGAAATAGCACGAGATCGGACTTCTGGCATGTGTTTATTTATTCGGGGGACATGACAGCGATGATCAGGGAATACTTCGGAATGCGCTAATGGTGTCAGTGTGTATTCTCGCCTTGCGTCAATGTGACAAAGTGCAGATTTACACGCCACCACGGCATATATCCGCGTCCAGGAAAACCGAATATTTGTCACCCACGATTTTATTTATTTCGCGTTCCGGGCGATAAAGGTCGTGGGGCCCCCTAATTCCAGAGTCCCGTGGCTTTTCACCGAATTTATGGGCATCTCGCTTTCATATCTCCCCCTTCCTTGCTCACTTTTTAGTCGGACATAAATATTTTTACGCGCCTCCGGTCATAGATTAATTTATTACTAGGGCTTGCTTGATAACTGAATTAGCCGTTTGTTTATGGACTGGATTAGGAAGCGCTTCTGAAACTATCATATTACTGTCTCTCAATTAAAACTAAAGAATATTACTTGCATCATGTGTATTTTAAATTATCGCGATAATAACTGTTTACACGTAAAAGTGCTCGCCAATTTCATTCTTCAAGAGTAAGCGACACGCGATGTAGTCATTTTATGGTACTACTTGACAGGTCGTGAAAATCGGTTAACCTCAAGATGAGTCTGCGCGGTGTAGTTCGTTTTTTTTGCCGGCAGGTTCGCCACTATCGTTCTACTGCGCAGGCGCAGATATTACACAGTCCAATTGTCGCTTGAAATCTTTTTTGAATATTTGCACGTGCATTTTCTTGCTATGGCCGCGATAATACGCACTGTCAGCAGTAAATCGATGCACGTCTAGACGGGGTATAATGCTAAACAACGATTTTTTTAATGATTTTCCTTTCGATGCCTTATTTTATCTCGACCAGTTGTATCAGTCAGAATAGATCATCAACGCCCTGGACATTAAGCCATTTACGAAGGCTGGAATGGAGGCATACAATGATTTGAAAAAATATCGTTTAAAATGTAAATAAATCACTTTCCTTAAATTAACTTTTTATAGCTTATTCTAATTGTTTTTTAATGTACCTACAATTTTTTCAATGCAGCGTTTCACGATATATTAGTATCTTGATTTAGTACATGTACCATCCAGTGCCCAACCACATTCTTTGTTAGTCGTGCCTACGCTTGGGCGGGATGCAAAAAACGATTCAAATATAAGAGTACAAAAGTTAAATCAATTCGAATTTAAATTTAAATTCCATCAAGCACATACCCTCTGTCAAAAGTACGTAATTGTGTATTTTACCACGTTTTTGTTAGCTCATATTCTTGTTTGTCCGGTGGTTCTTTGTCCGGTACAAATCTTGCAATCGATTTTTAACTAACTTCCTGACTAGCTAGACATTTGAAACTTTTAGAATATATCAGAACACGATGCAAATGCATTCTTTTATTACTTTTAGCCATCTTTAAGTAGAATTGAATTCATTTTCAGTTAATTCTGTTTTGTATGAAAAGTTATTTCGACACCATTATTGGTTGCTAGGGGTCTGGGGTCCTAGCAACTAATTTATTAATATATACGTGCGTTACTATGGAAATCAATATGACATTTCAGTATTATTTCTATCAAGTACAATAATTTTTGATCGTTTAAGCTAGTCAAGTCATATGATTCAACAGAAAATTTAAAAACGTTGTACATAAAAAGTCCTTTTTATCTTGTAATTATTTTTAATATAGGTAATTAATGATGTTTTGACTGCAGTTACGCTGCTAAAATCGAAAGATAAGCCGTGCATTATTTTCATGAGAACATTTTGTACTTAATTATGACATGTACTTTGTATAATATTATTATGTGTAAATAATATTCTGATAATACGATTACTCAATTATTTAAAAACAGATTTGGCGTGCTAAGCTTTATTGTTGAACTTTGAATCTCACTTAGCGAAACTGGTTAGCCGACTCTGTCAAGCACGCAACATGGTCGGCGTTGTAGCCTCGCTGAAATTTTCTAAATGCTGTAATTCACCATATTCGTGTTAAAAAAAACGCGCTTTTCTTATGCATTCAATCACGCATGACTATTTAAATTGCAGCAATTATAATAAACTAGTACACTGACGAAACCTGACCTAACCTAACCTTTAGTCTTGAAATATAATGTATTGGTACGCTTCATTAGCCGGGATTTATTCATTGCTGAATAATTATAAAACTTCGCGCGGACTAATTTGTGCACTACTCAAATATTGGAACACAGCGCGTAATTTCTCCTGTTACCTCACCGAAATCGACTTGGCGCTCCCGAATTAAAGGCCAGTGCCTTACCCACTGGACTACGAGAGCCGTGCGAACAACCATATGCTCCACGTGAAAAGTGAAAAAGTTGGTAACTGAAGAAAAATAGTATATAACATGTTGTAGGTACCCATGGCCCCACATTCTGAAGCGGGCCACCAACCTATCGCAGTGTAATGTTCTACAAAAGTGTTCCCCAAATGGTATTCCGCGGAACATCATTTGTAAAATTCCGTATTTTTTTATTTGTAATGTTCCGTGTAAAATAAATGGTATTCCGAGTATTTTTAGCAATTTTTGGTATTTTTAAATAAATCCACTTGAATTGTCTGCACTCCGCATCATAATATGAAGCACTGATCGTTACCCCCTTTTGTGATAGCCAAGTAACATGCAACCCTTCGCCATATTGGATAATTAGTTATTTTTAGTACTTAGGAAACACTAAAAATAATTACTTATAAAATAAATTTCCACCTGTAAAATAGCGTCGCCGGCGACTTTTTTTACTATTAAAGCAAATTTGTAATTTGTCTTTATCTCACTTAATTGGTCTACCCGGGCCCCCAGAGCCCTGTCACCCCCCGTTGTGGGAGCAATGGTTGTACCTAATGTATACAATATTTCACTCAAAAGAAATGGTTCCGATGTAGGCACGATTTAAAACTTGGAGTAGAAGCAATTTATATTTTCAAATAAAAAAAAATATTTCTTAAATGTTTCGATTTCGTATTTATTTTATGTTTCCTGTTCAAATACTCATAAATACTGTATCTCCCTCAAATATCTTATTGAGGAAGTACACAAATAACTCTTGTTTGCTTAGTTATATGTGTCTTTTGCAGTATCTATATCTGCCTACTTTGATGATTTTACTTGGAAATACATACAGTACTCCACTCGGCCACCGAACTCGAATTCTATGTGTGCATGCTTTGCCATTATAAATATTTTAAAAGATAATACTTATCACCTTGAAGTTCCTTGTTGTAAATCAGATTCAAATTGTGATCAATAAATAGTTGTTTTGTTGATTACAATTATTGATATTCAATATCCGCCATATACCTCAGTCGATTGTATTATTTTCTTGTACAAAACTCTCAATCAGAATTTTAAACATTTTCATTTAATTGTGTCAATTTATATTCGTCGTATAAGTTTATTTGAAATATAAGTTTCTAAAAGCATTTATAAAATATTATATTTTTAATAATGTAGCTTTTTTTAAAGAAATTGGTAAGTCGGAAAAACCTAAAGAAATACATATTTTAAAGAGGCATACAGATAATTATGGACGAAGTAGATTTTTTGTAGGATAAGCTAATTTTTAATATAATATAAAGATAAAGATAATTTGAAGCTTTTCTAAATCGTATAACGCATGTATTCGAATATTGATAATAAATTCCATTCGACTTGATTATTCGTACTTTCGATTATGCATTTTAAAGTAATGATTATTATTCAGAACGACTGTGCTATAAATGTCGCGTACTATATTGCGGTTGCATTTTAGATGCATTTTCCGATATCCTCTAAAGGTCGACTTTTACGAGCTCGATGAAAGCTATCGCTGGCCTCATCGCCGCATTAGCCAGCCAGCCGATCGGTGATTGAACCGCCGGCATCGCGACGCTAACCCGAGCCACGACGCCGCTGAAAGTTTTCAACTGGCAATCGTGGCACGGTGCACAGTGTTTCGGCCGCGCTTCTCCCGTCACCATCTATGAAAGCTCGAAATGACAGGAGCGTAAACCGCATATCTTACTTATTGAAATGCTTTTTTATTCTTTCGGTTGAAGTGCTTGTTTACTGTATGTGCAGGTGTATATTGAAAATGATCATTTACTTTGACAGCTATGTGCATATCATTTACAACGTAAATAGTTTAAACACTGTCGGTAATATATTATACCTACGTACATAGTGGTGTCATTGTTTCACATATAAATCAAGTGTAAATGTGGTTTTAAGTGTAGCTATTTAAATATGTATTTCAGATATTTTAATTATAGAAACTACACCGTATAAATATTTATTTTAAATGACTCTCTAACCGTAACCCAATGTGGATCTTGGGCGCCTCGCGAAGAGGTTTCTTAACAGGTTTTATTTTACGAAAAATGGGTTAGCCACTTGCTCAATCCATTGGGTTTATGTTCTGGGTCTAAACACACAATCGAGGTGTGAACCCCGGGATTCGAACCTGGTACTTTATAGACCGACACGTTACCGCTCGGTCATCGCGGGCGTTGATGTCGATAAATTACAATAATTTGTATTCCTAAAAAAGAGTCAGCTATCTCGGCTTTTGCTCCATTATCAAGACACATTACATGCTTCATGTATCTAACTTAGGTACTATAGTAATATTTTTACGTTTGGTACTATAAAATAAAACTATATACATGCAACTACGTCCACTTTGAATTGATAAATAATACGTTTTTACGGCTATATCGATTATTTGGCAAGACACGAAAATTAACCAAATACAATATTCTGTGTTAAGAATGCATTAATATGAGTTTGTAAGTTATTATGAAACGTATGTCAGGCATGAAAAATACATAATTCTTCTTAATCCATTCCCGCTTCGTATGTGGAGCATATGATGAACACAACACGGAGCTTCCAAGAATCCCTGTTGCTATCTTACATTACCATGAACTGATGTAATGTCAGTAAATATCTGACTGCAAGAAACTCTTACTACACCGTTCGTTTGATAGTCATTTGCTCAACCCTGAACCCAAACACAATAAATAATAAATAATTTTTAATTGGCAACATATTAATTTAACTCAGTATTATAAGCTGTGACACAGACCAGTGGCCAAGTAGTGACCTCTTCCTAGTTTATACTTTTTAATCTCAATACCGTATATTTCGTAAATATTGACGTTGAGGGAAATATAAATAAACCTTGTGTATTCCTTCGCGTATTTATAAAACGAAACCACTTAATCAAAAGAGCTGTACAAAATACATCACCTGTATAATGGTATCTGGATTCTTGCCCACTCACCTACTACTCATATAATCAAAAATACTTTTCGCAGAACAAAAATATCGTAAGTGTGTTAGTAAACTAATGCTTGTTATTTTTGTTCCATCGAGTGCATTTTTCTCTTGAGTATCTTTTTCCCCACTCAGAACGAATTCGACTCGTCGTGAATAAACAATCACTGTATTAATTGCTTCATTGGTTACTGAATGCCTGCCCTCTCAGAAGTCCATATTTGCTCGTTGTCTTGCCAATCGATCCGTACTTAAATTTAAAACTTTTTTTTAGAACCTCTATTAGTATTCACCACATATTATAATTATTTTACGATACGTATTTCGCTCACAATAATCTGTGTCAAGTGTGTGTACCAAAATGTTATGTTTGAGTTTTTATACCTAATAGTAAAATTTAAGAACGAAGTATTCCAAATGCACCAGTTGATTATTAGGTATACCTACAAAATTCAGTATTCTATAAATGAGGTATTATTTTAAAATAATCAATAATTACCAATATTATATATTTATTATATTGTTATGTTTATTGGTGTGTTAAGTTCTTGAAAGAGAGCAAATCAGGGATATACATTCTATAGTATATAATCCAATACTATAAATAAAATACTTACTATGTACTTTTCATCAACCTAGTTACCTGCATGTTTGAATCCTGTTTCATGCATAAATATATGATACGAAAACTTCGCCGAACTAATATTTTACATATATTTCATTTGTACTCCTTTAATCGTCGTCAATTCAATTATATTTATTGCTATGAGGTCGGGAGTAAAGAGAGCTATGTCCACAGAAAAGAAAAATAAAATGTCATATTTTATAGGGATTGGTGGTAGAGTTTTTAAGTTACAATTGAATAGAGGGAACAATGTTATGGAGAAATATGGCAAGGAGCAGGGATAAATTACGATTTTGAATGTTGTGCTGTGTCTTAAAATATATTGATTTATATGCTAAATACCTATTGGCGATAGATACACTGTATAAATTATCACGAATTACCACGAAGTGCCTAAATGCTCGTGAAAAGAAAACATTTACATTTCAAAATTCTATTAAATTGTCGTACCTACTCGGTATAAAATGGCGCTGAAATCTGTCATAACTGTCATGAAATATTTCTCAAGTTTTCACAGTTGGACGGAGGAGTTATGCATTTATTGATAAAACAATTATCGTTTTGTATTTTCTCACCGAGGTAAAACCATATTTATTTTATCTAATGGGATTTTTATTGGAATATTTTACTGTCAGGAAATACAATGAATTCTGGCAAACAATAATGTAATAACATATTTTTAAATGTTAATTTCGCGAGTAGAGTTGGCAAAATACTTATTCACGTTATTCGTTTTTAAATAATTACTTTGAATGTTTAAGAAAAATCTCCATTTATGTGAGTTATGTACTAAATCACTAACAAATGATTTATTTGTATACGCGTAATATGATGTGACAACCAAAAAAGCGATCGAATATTAAAAAACGGATTGTTAAATTAAATATAATTAATATTAAACTATTTCAAAATGTATTCTTATAAAATTAATATTTCGTAGTATTTCTACGTGAAATAAATCTATAAGAGACAATTTTTTTACTAACAATTATGTCAAAAAAATGTGGGAACTTTGTCATGAAATAACTCCTGCGGACGCATTTTTAGAACGCTGAAAATTCCATTTTCAAATAACTAACCCCAAAATAAAATAAAAACCTTTTTGTCAGTGGTTTTTAAACTTGTCCATTTCGTGGCATTTTAAATATATTTCAGTTCGTGGGATGAGTGAGCATGTTGTTCGCCATACAGTTTTTCAAATCTTTAAATATAATTTAACAGCTACCCAGGGCCGCCCTTGATCAGACACAATAAATACCGCCCCTTACTATTTTAGTCCCAATATTGATAGGTAGGTCGACTCTACGATGTCTATTCTTTAAAGTGTAAAGTATATTTATCGCGTGTGTAACTTCTCCATATTAACTTAAGCATTTATATTTCTTTGTTCCTCATATACATTTAAAACTAACGTGTGGACGGTTTTTTTTATCAAAACTTATATTGTTATTGAATTTGTATATTATTATAATGTAGTTGTAGTAGTGTTATATATTTGTAAATTTAAATAGTAAACTCTTATCTTGCTACATCGGCAATAAACCTGGCGTGTCGTCGTCACGGCCCACCAGACCCATTCAACAACCCGCCCATAGTTTTTCCACACCCGCCCTCCACTAGCTTTTCTCCCTTTGAGGTTAATTAGCAACTGTAGCAGTCGAGTCGCTCTATCCGCCGCAGTAATAATTGGTTGAATCGAGTATGCGATCCTAATTAAGTCGACGCTGCGCACTACAACAAAGTTCCACTTAACGTCAGCTGATTGCCACGGATAATCGACTTTTTCTCTCTCGACTGTGCTGTGACAGAATCGATGTTTCATGTTATTAATTTTGATTGTTAAAAATTGTCAGAGTATTAAATTGTATTGAATTAGCGCAAAATTACATAACTGTTTACTTTATTTCAATTGTAAACCTTAAAAAACTTTCAATTCAACTACCTACCATATTACAGTAACTTAAACTACAATCAAAGTATATTATTAACCGTCCATTTACTTATAAGGAATATCATACATGAAAATACATGAAATATAGCATCATTTACTTATTATTATTGCTAGTTCAGTACATTAGCCCGATAAGCAAAAACTGCGTGATGCCATCCTACTCAGTTCAAAAAAAATTCTAGTGTTCTAATCTAAAGCTTTATTTACCCTAGTACTAATCATTAGTACTCGCATTATACCGATACGTGTAAAACAGGCCGAATACTAATGCTTCTTATTACTAATTTGGCCTGTTGACACGTTGCGGTATTAGTGTGATTTGTAAATACTAATGATTAACACTAAACCCGTATAAATAAACCTTAAAGCATTTAAGCTAATCTTGCGTATATTTAGTATTAAACAACAAATAATTAAATATACTTAAATGAACATTTAATATATTTTTATTTAACGAATAATTCAGAAGATATATGAATACCTATAACATTATTTATTAAGCAAAGAAATATTGAAACACTTATATACAAATATTGAAAAAATATAGTGCCGGACAAGATTCAAACGTACATCGATCGGATTCCGGCGGATCGGAATATGTTTTATCAATTTATCCAACTGCGCCCTACCGAGTTACAACGAAATTAACCAAAAATCATGTAATTGAAGCGTTTCACAAATGATATGGTTTCAATCAGGGAAACCAATATTACGTATGTTTCTGTGATGTTACCAAATTATATAAATGAATATTGCCGACATATTATATAATATATACGACGAATTATTATTATGATTGTCGGCAATAATAATGTTTGAATACAATAATGTTTAATTTTTCCTTCAAATTAAGTGGGTATAGGTATTCCTTTAATTTGCATAATAGAATAGCACACTTACATTATTTTGTCAAGTTTAGACTGATACTAATAATGTAGACGTTTTATTAAACCATCGGTGTGTCATTTTACAAGGTTTCGTAGAACTATGACATATTATAATATAGAATTGGGAGGCATTTATTATTTATCTTACTTAGTTGTAGAAATAAATTAATTGTATCACATAAAATATAGCATTTTTAAGTAGATATTGAACATTGATTGAAGTCTGATAATGTGTTTTATTTTAATATATTCTCCCAGTGTGGTGCTTATCAATTACAATCTATTTTTAACTCACGTATGAAATCTGCTGTCATCGATTTTATGTGTCAAGTTTTTCCACGTTTGTTTTTTACTTTTAATAAATTAACCAAAATATCATTTTCGTCATGGCGCGGCATTATTTTTGACAGGTCCGTTATTACCGTGCCCCGCCGTATACGGCGACCAAGAAGTATCTGTACACATTCCCCATATAGAAAAAGCGTATTATTGTGTTTGCATCGTTAGTTTCCCATTTCCTGTTTCGCTCCCTTGTTGTGGCAACTGCCGGCTACTAGTTGCAGCAAATGCGGGCCCGAAGTTTTCCCAAGACCAAACACTTTCCCCGACGTAAATGATTGATTAGAAATTTGTTTACTTAAAATTTTCTTTCGTACATAATTTATCGAAAGGTATTATTTTTTATTGATGTGAAAAATGATATGCATTACTTGTTTGATTTTTGTGCATTGTATGCTTATCAACACCATCATCATCAGCCTGGACTACACTGCCTCTCGAGCTGATTCCATTCTTCTCTTCCCACGCCCTTTCGCAGAATTATTTCTCCAGGTCAACCTTTTGGACGATCTATACTTCTTGGGTACCACTAGTTGACTAGATTTGTCCAGCGTTTCCAGTTTGACTTTGTTATATGAGGTGTTTATCAGACTATTATATTGCATACCTTTGATCCTTTATACAATTTTTCCGTTGTTTGTCCTTACGCAATATGTTCAGTATGCACCTCTTCATACCACGTTGGGCTGGCGCACACTAAATTATATGCGTCAAACTTATAGTGATGCTAAAGTACATGCCTAGGTATTCCTTTGTTTGATTGTGGTAAATGTGTTAATTTTTTCCTCTGCATTAATACCTCGATTTTCTCACGTTGTCGGATCATTGGAATAGAATCGTCTGAAAACCACAACTAGTTTGCTTTATTTTTTTCTCGGTTTTAAAACTAATTCGGGTGCCCATACTTGTATGAATTCAAATCATGCACGTGTGTGGAGCACTCCATTTCCACATCATTGGATGGAACTATTACTAATCAATCCAATTTAATTACCTTCAAAAATGATCTCTGTAACGTCAGTATAATACAGCTGTAAAAACGTTTTCCGTGTCTAATATTTGTTTATATCGGAATAAATACATGTTTATCGTTTGAAATCTCTTGTTTAAAATGTATTTATTCTTGCTTCATGAATATCAATCATTTTTTGGCGTACGATATTTATAGTCAAATTTCCTTCTAAGACACGTTGAAGATAGTATCTTTTCATCCTTTACATGTTTTACTTTTCATCCGAAATTTACATTTATATTACAATTACGCAAAAAACTGGCCTCCATCGATAGGCTTTGATTAATTATCCATGCACGTGTACAATATTTTGAATTCACATAAATAGCAATTGTTTGTCTTTCTATTGCTTTTTTATTTATCTATCACTCTTTCTTCTCATCTTTCAATTGCATTCTTTATTTAAACCTGTAAAAATAAAAATAAATATATACAGAGTGAAATAATAGACCGTAGCAGTAGGTTTTTTAGTTATTATAGAACAATCATGTAGATCATTAGGCACAATTAGAAATTCACACTTCAGTGGTATTAATTCACGTCATGTGGTATAATTTTTAATTCGATATAAACAAATAACATGCATACAAATTCATTAGATAGCAAATACGCAGTCCATAGACTACAATATGTACATACAAACCCATTCCCGTTCATGCAAATTGAAGCATGCATACCTACGTACTAATTCCCCTATAAAGTCTAACTGTAAATTGAATTTCTCCATCATTTACTTCTCGGCATTAAAATATGTTAGTAATCTTTTCCTTTGTTTCTTTCTCAGTGTGTATCTTAAAAATCCTATTAAAATTCTTGTCTTTTCAACAGTAATATACGTTATTCCCTCGTAGCATCGAGATTCCAAATTCTTTTCTACTGTTCTTCAAAATAGCAAAATTTCAACATCTGTTAGTTTAACTATAAATTTCCAATTGATTAGAATTTAAATTCTTTTAGTGCTCTCAATCGATCGTTTTAATTATATTTAATTTGACAACACCTCGGATACCGACTATACAAAATCTTCAAAAAATAAATACGACGCGCCAATGTGATTTACCAATGGAGCCACGTCGAACCAATCTAATTACGATGAAATTAACTAGTATTAGGTACCTATATACATTTTGAAAAAAATAATAAAATGCGTTAATTATGGCAATTAGCTTTTATGATTTGAGTTAAGGTATTAATAATAGGTAGATTTATAAATTTAAATTTTAGTTACATTTGATTCGTTGAATAAAAGAATATTTTTTGATAGTATCTATCTATCACAGAACAGGTTAATAAACGTAATTCCGATAGCCTATACCCCATACATTACATTTTGACGCAGGGTTTTGACTGTGTGAGTGTCGTACTTAAATGAAACAAACATATACGTGCAATAGTGTGTGTTGCAACTTTAAAATACACCAATATTGATTGAGCGTCAGTGCATAAGCCGAAAGCAGTTGTCAGAAGGACAAGCGTATTCTTGACTCGTGTTCAAGTTTATCCCATATTCTTCCGCAATCAAGATCGATTGCCTCTTACTCCACACTCGTTAGGTGTTTCAGTTCCCATTAATTCTGTGTTCCCTCGACAGTATCAATAATTATATTTTTTATGGTTTAGTCACCATTTATATGATTTAACATTCTTCATTGAATTTGTCAAAACCCCAAAA
Source organism: Rhyacophila brunnea (assembly GCF_057557595.1). Classification (NCBI taxonomy): domain Eukaryota; kingdom Metazoa; phylum Arthropoda; class Insecta; order Trichoptera; family Rhyacophilidae; genus Rhyacophila; species Rhyacophila brunnea. The sequence goes on along the minus strand of NW_028232796.1, from coordinate 16,628,740 downwards.
ATGGATATTCAAGAATTTAATTTCAGTTTAATTAAGTAAGATAAAATTTAAATTTAGAGAGATTATGACGCCGTATACGAGATACAATGTTAGTATTGTTAATTTTATACTTCGATTTAAAATTACAAAATAATAATGTATACATGGATAGTATTTGAGTGAGTAGATTAATTGCTAAAGTTTCTCGTTAATGGAAGTGGGTTCGAGTCCGAAAAAAACTAGAACTTTTCTTATATGTAAGTTTCTGAAGTTGTTTCAAAGTATGTAGAGGTGCTTAATTTAAACATAACTTTAGTAATTACTACAATAATAATATTATGATCACTCTCAACATTGTCATAGAAATGGGATCAAATTACTTCAGTGTTAAATTCATATACAAAGTCAATTATAAATGTCAGTAATTGCAAACTATAATATAAGTACCTATCATAAATACTGTGGAATTTCATAGTGATATTAAGTGAACATGTGTCAAAATACTACTGGCAATAGTGTAACGGAAAGGTGTTCAGATTTGTGATGAAAGACCATGCCGGAAGTCCTGGGGCTTCTGCAGGCCGCTTGCGCCCTACGCCCTACACTTCATGGGAAAAATGGAATCAACAAAACAGCTTCTACGTCGTGTGGATGTTTACTTCATTTACTATTACTGCAGGTAACATAATATTTATGTTGTTTTTTGCAATTATGTTAGATTTTTACAGAGATTTCTAAAATGACGACTTCTTTTCCGCTGTTATGTTGTGTAATATAAAACTGCAGACAGTGGCGTAGTTGGTAATGCGCTTGTTTCGAAAGTTATAGACGCAGGTTCCATTCCGCGACTGGTAAAAATTACATGTGATTTTTTTCAATGATTGTTTAATCCAAAGCAAGGATTCGACGAGTACCTAACTACTGTTAATCGTAAAAATAATCTGTATATATTATATATATGTCTTGATGTATATGTCTGTAACGCATAAGCTATCTCACTCTGACACACATAAATTTGGATGCGAAAGAGTTGTCGTCTTTATTGCGCTATCGGTTAAATAGAATCCCCTCGTTACATTCCTCTCATGCGCGCTACACTTGATCGCTTAGTCACGGCATTTTGCTCACAAGCTTACTCACGTGTTCTTTAGCTATGAATGTTGTTACCTTTTATTGCTTTGATTATATTAATATAAAAAACTCTACTCTTAACTAATATTATCAACAAAAATGATGACAGGTGGCACCGCCACGTGAATTTCTTTCCAGTATTAAAATATTGTATTTTAATTCATGCGAAATCCACTGAACCCATATCAGTGTGATGGCTTGGATAAAAGACCTTTTGCTCCTAGATCAGTGCATAAATAAACTTTATTACAACATGAAACAAATAAAAGTTAAGTGAGCGAGTAAGCCAAAGATAGTACCTACTCGTACCTCTGCATTATACTAAGAACATACTATAATATACGGAGGAACTATTTATTGTAAACTTATGTAGGTATAACATCTAAATTGGGGCTATTGTCCCAACAAGCCTTTATTTGCTTTTATTATACCAATTTGATACGCTGTTACACTCATGTGTTTCATTTACATTTTTCTTCTATTGTGTACCTATTAGGTACTTTACATTTTTCACCTTTTCTGTTCAAATTCAAATTAATTTTAGAACTTTTTTTAATCGTTTAAAAATTAATACAAATACGGTACACGCAGTAGTGGGTACCAGAGACGTCGATTGCCACACAACTGACACAACCACTAAAATGCAATACAGTAATACCCCGACTAGGGATTCCAATCCCGGGATCCCGAGCTATTTTCGATACCTATAAATCCCGGGATTGATTTTTTTTATCAATTTTTATGGACAATAAAATAAAAACGAAAATATAACAGAAAAAATACTTTTAATAACAAATAATTACATTAGAAATAAACTGAGTTTGAATGAAGTTTGATTTATACCCATGTGTAAGTTGCCGATTCATTTTATTTTTTCACATAAATTAATAAAAATGTGAAAGATTGGAAAAAACAATGCTTCGCACTATTAACAAAGCAATGCCACCATGATCTCATACGTTTTACGGCAGTTTCATATTTGGCTGACTAATTAGATTTAGGTATGAAGCGGAAAGGCCATAAGTACACCATGATTTGCTTTACTATTTTAAATCTCGCTAACCCATTCATTAAGTCTTTGCTATCAGAAACAGCAATCTCATATTAAATTCATATTATTATTGATATTACAACATTATTTACTCCATTTAACTTATGTATTTCCAAGATTGAACGTATACAATATTAACAATAAATGTCTTAAATAGTATAAATTATACTAGATTTATTTTTGACCGATTTTATCAATTTTATATTAACAATGGAAAAAAATGCAAATCCCGGGATCAGAATTTTGGCTCGGGATTGGATTTCCTAATCGCAATTATTCGAAAACAAAATTCTCCGAAGAATACTTGAACTGGTTTAATTAATTTAAGTCCAATATAGATTTTATTAATGTTATTTATAAATATAATTTTTTTATATTAACAATGGAAAAAAATGCCAATCCCGGGATTGTCAAATTGTAATCCCGGGATCAGAATTTTGGCTCGGTATTGGATTCCCTAACCCCGACTACCCCGCGGTTCTTTATTCTTTCGTTCGGCAACACTTCAAACCCAGTTCCACCAAAAAACCACATGACAATTGCAAGCTTGACAGGTCTCTTCAGGGCTTCTCAATTGAAAAGGGTTTTAAAAAAATTAGAAAACATAGACTCTAACGAAGAACGCTACAAAGCAAGGAATAAAAAATGTTAGCTTGCTACGAAAAAATACTGCGTGAGAAAAGGATTCGACATCGAAATAACCTTTTTACGTAACTCATTTATTTTTTTGACATTTTGTACATACAAATATTTTTCTTCTAAACTAGTGTTTTTGTTAGTCCTTGGTCGCAATTAAACAAAATGTATAAATGTATTTATATGCAAAGTTGTACCCCGACTTACGCGAATTCGACCTAAGCGATTTGCGTCAGACCCACCTATCGCGTAACTTCGGGGTATTAATGTAATCAACTATACATACCGGTAGTTGCTATATTAATATTGTAGTATCACTATAATCATTATTATTACAGTTTCACTGCTTTGCTATTAAATCAAACTGAAATGCTTGATGTCAAAATACGACAATGGCCTTAATAATTCATCACATGTGCGGCTGGCATAACAACTTATATAATATAATAATTCTTTTCGTGAAATATTTTTCATGCTGAAATCAGGTACACGTGTCGACAAAACTGTCAAAGCATGAATATTAGCATAATAACAATTGCCACCTTTGGCACATAATGACAAGCCAAATTACTTACATTTTGAATTCTTATTATTTCATTGAACTGCTTAAAAAATGAATACAAAAATGAACATTGTTTATTTGCGTGACATGTCAGATATTAAACACGTTTCCAATTTTTATAATAAAATATCATTTATGTCAAATAACTGTGTGTTTTACTTTATTCGAAATTTGAATAAAATTCTACGTTTTTCTGCTTGTGCTGTATGGTAATTCGAAAACTTTATGTGGGTTCTCGTAACCACTATTGGAGTAATATTTTCACATACGAAAAAGCTTGTAACTTAATTCGGTTAGTTTTTTTAGGTTAGGCATTATATTTGACATCACGTACTCGCATGTTTTTCCGACGTCCGACGCTGATATTGTATTCAGTACAAGTGCTGCGCGATGGTTAAGGAGAAATTGGTTTTTAACAAAAAAAAATGTGTGCTATATTATGGGAAACACGTGACATCGATCAAAATCAGGTGGCGGCGACAAGCGAGTGGAGCGCGTCTCGTCTGATCTCGTCTGAAGTGAAGCGATTGCCGAAGCCTGTCATCCCATCTCACCTTTACCTTAAATAAATACAACCCCGAAAACATATTGTTGTCTCGTAAATTATAAGACGCGGCTTTGTTTTTCCTTGCCATATATCTCCCACGCTATGTTTATTGACATGGCCGCTGGATATCGGTGTCTCTTTAACTCCCTGTAGGTATATCTGGTTAGGCTTTAAGGTTAAACGACTTGAAGTTTCACCACGAGCCAAAAACTATTTTCTCTCAGCTTTTCGATGTCAAATAATCTGGATGTCTCTGTTCCCTTGGGGAGATGTTAGACTTGCGATTGTCTTAGTGATAAATTCTCCGCAATTTTAATACATCGTCATTTTTATATATAATTTTGACGTGGCATTATCCAAAAAAAATATGAAAATATAAGTATTTTTTTAACAGCATACCTACTAACAAAAATCACCGCATCTTATAAAGACTATAAGAGCGTAAAGGCTTGTTTACACAAGCTTAGAACTAATCATTAACGTCGGTGTTTTGTAAAAAGGGCGAATTAACCAAAATGCTATTACCGGAGGATTTTTAACTTTTGACATTTATTTGTTAATTACCTGTGAATGATTATAAATGTCTTAACAAGTTTATAATAAAGCTTCGAAAGAATACTGTCCTAATAATAGGCATTATAATATAATATTGTAAAAGGCCTTGTATGTCACATTCGCTTTTTATTTGTAATACTAAGTGGATATTCGCCCTTACGATTATCGTTTTTAAGTAATTTCCTGTGGAGATACAAATTCGCCGTTTTACACAAAGCTAGTGAGGTACATATTGTTTTTTCATTAAAATCTCGATTTCGCCAAAATAGATGATTCGTCTTTTTTACAAAATACCGACATTATTATTCGCTACTCGCAATAGCCACTAAGCCATTTAAAATGTCGAGTAAAGTTTACACGTGTTGACAAGTAAAAGTGTATCAGTAAGTACTACCACCATAGCACATTAAAAAAAGACGCATTCTCCTGCTCCAAAATTTACGTAGCTTAGATTAAAATTTTGCAATAATCGTGTTATGATACATACCTACCTACATTCCTCTTGGAATTTTATTGAAATGTATAGCTTAAAATATAGAATATAAATAACATTCATTCGTTGTCCATAAAAAACATCGATTATTTTGAAAATCGTTAACTATCGACTGACTATAATCAAAAATGATGGAATACGTCGTAGTTTCCTATCGCGTAACCACATATTTTTTAACTTAAAATAAAATACTTTTCATTGAACAAAATTGCAAGAAAGTATACAATTAAACCCCCTTATAAATCATCTCCCGTCCTATAGTATGGGTTGTGAAACAGTGACATAGAGCGACATTTTCAAATTTTTTTGCCTCAAATATCCAAAATCACAATAATTTACAGTAAAATGCATACACTTACACGGTTGGTAAATTTCTTTAATAATTATACATAATTTCTCAGAATATAATATAAAATATTACTTGAATGTATCGGTTAGTTTAGTATTACAGTATTGATTTGTATGATTTCGTGGCATTGACATTGCTAAGTGGAGAAACCACCCCCCTTACTCTATCTTACTATTGATTTCCTAATTTCAAACCTTCAACAAGTTTCTAGTGGTTCAACAGACATGCTGTCTCGTAAATTATAAGACAGGTCTTTGTTCGACACGTTCCCTGCAAATCGGTATCTTCGCAACTTCCGATCCCCGGTTATTTAATAATTATTAGCATCGTAAACAACGACGGCCATCTGGCGGTGATGTGTGAGATGTTTGTTTCCTACCAATCGTCGACGTATATTTGCCCTCCAATCTGACTTGCCCTTCGATCTATGTAACAGTATCAATAATAAATTCACCCGCAGAATTCAAAACTTCTATGAATATCGTACACAGTTCTGTGTGTATCATGACTATGTAGTTATGAACATTTTATTTTTAGTTAAAGTAACACAAAATAATATAACCTAGTCCACATGTCAGGATCAGTTTCGTACCACAACAAAATGATAAGAAATATATTTCATTTAAGGGCGGACGTGCTCCGCGTGGGTCAAAATGGAGCTTTTTTTCTGTTTTCAAAGCATGATCCTGGACATTCCTTAAACGTTGTAGATAATCTATTTATATAATTTTGAAGCCTTATTATACTTTATATTTATTTTTAACATTTGATGACTGCATGAAGTATTTTTATTACGTAAAATAGTATTCTTTAAACTTCTCGCTCTAATGTTTCAGAATATAGTCATATTTCAGTACATAAATGTGCAGTGGTGTTAAGATTTTTTTACATTTATTAATTTTTAAACGCATTTATAAAACCATCAGTATAATATATTATGTCGACATTATTATAGTGAAATATTTACGATAAAAATTTATATTGACAATCTCTGTGATCCCAAATTTGACAAGAATAAGGCATTTTATTATTCAAAAAATGGGCAAGATTAACACATTTGAAGATAATTCTAAAGATACTAATTATAAGCTATGTCTTTGACCATTCAAGTGTGATAAACATCATACGAATAATGATTGATTTATAATAATTATTGACCTAAGAATAAGGTAGTGTTTTTTTTTAAATACGCCATTTCTTTTGGCATTCCCCAGTAGTTAAGCTACAACATACGGCCGTAGCCATAAATTGACAAACTATAATTGAAATAGGGAGTAAAATGAAGTTAACGTGCGTGTTTCCAGGATCATGCTTTGAAAATAGAACAAAAGCTCCATTTTGACCTACTCTGAGCATGTCCCCCCTTAATTATTTGCACATTAATAGGATTTCTTGAAAAGACTAAATTCAGGCTCTCAAGTGATTGGTTTTCCCATTTTTAACAATGTTTACCGTCTGTAGGCATTCACCTTTTGCCCCATAAAGCAAAAACAGTGTACATTTTTTCCGATCATATACTTCCACATAGTGGAGCTTTGTATTACTTAACAGATTTTTGTTGTTACTACAAATGGATGTTAGTCACTTGCTCAACTTATTAGGTCCATACTCGTGACTCCAAACACAATTTGAAAAACAATATGCGTATTTGATAGACGCAGGATTCGATCCTGGAACCCATGACCCGTAATGCGTAATGCAATATCGATAAATGGTAGAAGTATGTGTTAAATTGATTCCATACAAATAAAAAATGGTGACTAAAATTATTATACCATTTTATTTTTGTAGAACTGACTTTTTTTATTTTTACTATTATAGTACTTCGTGTTTTATAATGAGAATACTTCAATATTTTTAATGCATTATGATATTTTTATTCATACGTACAAATTACGTGCTTCACTGAAAATGGTCCTTTTAATTAATTATTTTTTATTCATGGCGGAATAATATATACAGGCTTTAAAATGTAGCATTAGGTATTTTACCCATGTCTTAGGGCCTGGCACGTCATTAATATCGTTGAGAAAAATAAAATCTCCAAAAAAAAAAGAATTCTTCATTAAAAATAGGTATCCTGGAAAAGCCTTAGACATCGTAGTTGGTAGGTTGTATCTTCAAGCTTATTACTTGGGTATGTAGGTACCTTACTACCTTAGTGATAAGAGCAAAAGAAGTGGGTTTATAACCCACTCTGTCCAAGATTGTTTCTTCGGCTTTTCCGTATCATGTATATATTATTTGCTTATTTACAAATATATTTCCAAGTCATTGTATGCCCATGCATAATATAAAAATCTAAATATTTAAATTCGTGTAACGTTGACACCTTTCCATTACCTCGACTTCGTGAACACGCAAGACGCGTGTATTTTGGTATATTTTACATAATTTTTCGTAAAAAAACGAAAAATGTGACAACTTTAATTAAACTGCTTTTATTATTAAATATAGCTTAAAATTATCGGCTGGCAGTGTCACCTGTCAACATGTTTGTCTATGCGTCAATAATACTATTTTTGATATCACAATAAGCATAACACTATACGGTAACAATCATGGCCCCCACAGGGGGGGGGGTGACAGGGCTCTAGCGTGGGGGCCCAGGCTCTGGGTGGGAAGGCGTTACAGATAACTGAGTGATGTTTTTCTGTGGGTCTTCCAAGATCCGTGGACGATCTTTATAAACCAGGGATTTGAGATAACCCTACAGGGTATAATTCAGCGAGCGCGTATCCCAGTTTACGTCCCCTCTCAGGGAGATCAGCCACCCGGGGAAGGTTTGTCTCAAAAAATCCCATTGAAACCGTGGCGTGTGGGCTGTGGCCGCCCCATCTTGCGGAAACCACACATTGTCCGGTACCATTTTTTTGAGAGCAGGCAAAATAAACTCTGAATTCACGATTGCAGCACGACTGTTTTCTTGAAAAAAAAGGACCAATGATTTCTTACTATTGAAAGGGTCTCTCATGAAGTACCCTGGGATTTGTTTCACTCCAGTACCGCATGTTCTGCACGGCTTAAGCATCGGCATATAGCGTCGTGGGTCCCAGGTTCCAATCCTGGGTCTGGCAAGTAAACATATTGTTTTTCAATCTGTCTATGAGTCGGAGTATGGACCTAATAGGTTGAGCAAGTGACTGACATCCATTTCTTGTAAAAACAAAATCTGTTAATACAAATCTCCACTCTAAGGAGGCCCATGTGATCCTATCAGGATCGGACATGGTCTAAAGAGAAAAAAAGTGTGCCTCGTCAGAGAAGAACACAAGTGCGTCGTTGGGTAAGGTGTCAATCAGCAGCTCACACAATGTTCGTCGGGTTACATAATCATACAAACACAAACTTCCCATCCAGCCCTTCTCATGGAGCTCTTCCCCATTCCTCTGTGACCCCCATTAATTTCACCATACCGTTAAAAAAAAAGGAAGTTCCTACGCCCCACTCTGTATATAGTTTTTTATATAGTTGATCATAAGTAAAATTACCTATCCTAAAACACTCATAAATTAATAATGATTAACATAAACTTACTTATTATCTAGTAGTGTATGTTAATTATTCACTTATTAGTCAAGTGCATGAATTCGATATAATACATGACGTATCAATGTTTAGCATTCTATGGACCGTAAACTCGTTCATTTTCCTTTACGTTCTCTCACTACTAACGAACTAGGCCAAAGCTTAAAGCTCCATCATTAGACGATCGCCGCTGTTGAAAAGCTTCCCATTCGCGTCGAGCTTTCACTGAGGTGTCGGATTTCTTTCTCTTCGCAAGGATCTCGTGTTGCCCGTTACAGCGTCAAGTTCCGCACTTGCTATTAACCCCTATAAAATGTATAGGGAACCTTTCTCCAGAGTAGCTGGCAAATGGCATCCTTTAATCACTATTAACGCCTCTGTGTATCTGGATACTCACTTTGTGTATTAGTACATTTCATGAATTACTAGCACAGTTTAGTATTTTACACTCTGTTTTAGCAGCATGTGTTTTGATGCCACTAAGGATTTGATAAATTTAATAATCAAAATATAATATATTAAATGTTAATCCCGTGATCTGACTCTCATTTAGTGCTGACACCGTGACTGGCGCTTTTGCGTTACCTGGTCATTCGATATAATTAACATGCTATTTAAATGTGGTAATTAAAAATTAATTAACAGCTCAGCAGTGATTGTGTTATTAAATCATCCATCAAAGCCTTTTATTACTAAAATAATGTGTTATTCCTAATTAAAGAATTGTTGTTCTCAGGGAACTACAAGATCAATTGAAAGCTTATGTGAGTAAACAAAGATAAATTTCATTAAGTGATATTTTATATAATTACTTCCCAAGCACTCCAAAGTCACATTTCCGAAAAACCGACAATTATTTTCAGAAACAAATATATTCCGTGCGTGATTTATTTATGTATTTAAAAAATGTCGTATTTTATATTCATAATTCATATTAAAAACCGTATGTAGTAGATAGTTCGTACTTTCCATAACTACATAATAATATGTAATACATATTACATAAATCTTCATTTGGTAACACTGTCGTGCTTGATTATAATTGAATTTATATTTAAACGTATATACGTAAACTTTTGTACACATACTATAACTCGGTATGCAGGTATACATACATCCTGGAAAGGGAAACCTGACACACAAACATTTATATGGAAGTTTGCAAAGTTTATATAACTTTGAATTAAATATCTTAATTAGCATGGAAGTACTGAAGACGTGTGGGATAGTGGAAATAACTCTTAGACACAAAAAGGTTGGATACCACTGTAAAACGTTATTCCAAAATGTGTCCTTCGCACATATATATATATATATATATATGTACGTCTTCTACAACATAAATTACAGTATGTAGGTATCCCATTTATGTCAGTTAGTTGTTTGGTAGGTACATCCGTTTTATGGAAAGTTGTAATTCGTACTATACTTAGTTAATAGTGTGGTGAATGCGAAAATCTATTACTTTAATTATGTTAACTTGTTAATGTATTCAGGTTCCTCTAGTTTCATAACCGTATAATATTATATAATAATATGTACGTATGTATATTTTTTTATAAAGCTGAATACCCAGATAAAAGTGTCTATAAAAGTGTAAAAGTGTTTTTTTTCCACGCGTTCTTCTCGTCAAGTGAAGTAATACTGACACATAATCCGCAGTGAAAAAGATACTGTCGGAACCCCCTAATGCACAATGAACTCCCTTTTCGGTGCAATAAGGCTTTTATCAAATTCCCTACGTATGAAATTGCGTTGAAGCGGCATTAATCACTACGCATAGAAGAACTCCTTGCAACAGGGGTGCTGCTCGAAGCTACGCAAGTTTTTACACCATTCTTTACACCTCCGGCAGGTACCTCTCCATTTAGGTAGGGATGCGCCAAGCGGAGGCTTTAAGGGTTTGCTTCCTTAACTTAGTTGAATGTAATCGAATATAAGGCAAACAATGTACTCGTACTTATGAGTATGTATTTAAATTCTATTTTGATAGCATTATTACACGTAAAATCTGGTGAAATATTACTAACCAATTTTTGTCAGCGTGCATTGCAAGTTGCATTCTATTGTCATGCATAATATGTCACTCATTGCGTGCCATCAAAACTCCGTAAATTGTTAGCCATTTTTCTATACAAAGCTTACGTTCGATCATCAGTCGAAATATCTTACCAAAATTTCATAGAAGGATAAGATGTTTTAACACCATTACCAAAGTTAATATTTAGCGATTGAAATACAATATTTTTCTAACCTAATACCTTCATTTATTTTTTATGACACCCGTAATTAATGAAATTGCGACGCGATAAACTAGACACCGACAAGTTTAACGTGAGGCTCCGCGCCATAGCTGCCGCGTTGTCGGTCTCTGGCTCTATTGTTGAATACTATTAAACTATCAAGTCTGTAATAGTAACTTTTATTTGTATAGTCATGTGTTATTAGTTATTACCTCCGGGCTTGAGAAATATAAAAGGACATTTTTACTTATATAAAAATATTGTTTAAAATAATCTGGAGGTATTCTGCCTATGCAGAAATTTCCAAGTCAGGACAAATGTGATAGAATAAATTGCCGTGTGTTACTATAAACTGCATGTATATTGCTACACAATGAATAATGTACAAATGTGTATTGTTATTCTTTTAGTTGATTATAAAGCGCAACCCACATTGAGGTGCATGTCGCCTACTGTCACGCTGTCTCGGCGAAAATTTAGTCTATGGTTTCGTCATTTTGCAAAATATTTTGAACGTGCACTAACTCCGTAAATTCGCTGAAGAATGACACTGGTGAAGAGTGTCTATGAATGTATTAGTAATTTGAATTGTTATTAATTGTTTATGCTAATTTCAATTAATTTTAACAGTTCTTACGTGTGCGTACATTAAAATACTTGCGGCATAACATCCATAGATAATATTTTGAACAAAACCCAACTTGCAGACCATAGATAATAAACAACATTTTTATCGAAAATACATAGTGCCAACCGCTAAAAACAAAAAAAAATCGTGATTTTGTCATGACATTCGAAAAATGTAGGCATGTGGAATATGATAAAAACGTTCAAAACGTCATGCAGGTGTCGATGCAATGCAGTTCAACGCGAGGTGACCTCATTGTTGTTTTAGTGATTACGGCAGATTTTTCCAACTGACAATGTTCGTTTAAAGGTTCAAAATGTGCTACGGGATGGGAGCATCAGTCTGATAACATTTTAAACACCAAGAACAACGACATTATACACTTTTTCCCGTAGCGGCAGCCCGTGACAGTAGGCGACATGCACCTCAATTTGGGTCGCGCTTAATCGTAAGAGGGCTCGCACATCAGAACTCGCCGCATGCGTCTTACGACGAATTCGTCGATGTGACGTCATCGTAAACCAAGAAACAAACGTTATCAAATGGAGCTTCGCAGATTGGCCGATGCAACTGCAACTCTGCGACCCTGCGACATTCGTCTAGTTGCATTGGCCAAAGCCTGCATGTCGATGTCCGGCCAATATCGACTCCGCGCATGCACACAGCTGCAGAATCGGGCGAATCGGCCATTTCTCTCCAGACTGTCGCTGCGTTTGGTAGAGCTAGAGCTAGCAGCGCTAGGCAGATGTGCGAGGTTGTGATCGTGCAACATTCGCCGGCAGTCTCGAGGGTTTTAATTTATGGCCGTCAGGCACGCAAGGCGAGTTGTGATGTGCGAGCCGGCTTAGAGGGCTCGCACATCAGAACTCGCCGCATGCGTCTTACGATGAATTCGTCGATGTGACGTCATCGTAAACCAAGAAACAAACGTTATTAAATGGACCTTCGCATATTGGCCGTTGCAACTGCGACGCGAGACGATCCGCTGATGCAACATGTCGAATTTGTTACAGCCTGCATGTCGTATCTAAAAAAAGACGACTCCGCGCAAGCGCACAGCTGGCGGCCATCGGTCATTTCTGTCTTTGTCTCTGCCTACAATGTCATTGCTCGCTCACTCCGCCGCGTTTGACGTTTGTTCATACAATCAACACAATAAAAATGGCAGACGAGAGACTTCTCTTTTTTCGTGTTTGACGTTTGCCGCTAGGCAGATGTGCGAGGATGTACGATGCAACATTCGTCGAAAGTCTTAGAACTTTTGATTTATGGCCGTTAGGCACACAAGGCGAATTGTGATGTGCGAGCCGGCTTACGATGACTGTGACGCATCCACGTGACCTGATACATTTTCAATACGACTTGAATGCTGAGTCTACAGCCCGGAATGTTATGAGTTATGAAATTAGCTGCGAATGTCTAATGTCACATTTAGGTGTCAAATCAGAATCGGCACCCGCCTTGGCGATAATTACCTTTGGCACATCCCTGTCAGCGAGAGCTTCTTTTTGATGCTCGGCTATTTATAACTCATTCTCATGGAAGCGTATTCCCTCGCTTTCACTCTCCGGCCACTTACCGCGCCGCGGTTTCATTTTCCACTCGCGAACTCCATTATTCATATTGTCAATCTAGTCCGGGGGGCGTTAAACAATGTGAAAAATGCCACCCCTATTTCCGCGTAATCCATTTGACAGTTTAACAATCAATTTACCGATTTACGTTCCCGGGACGTTCGCCGAGGATTCCCCTCGGCAATCAGTTAATTGGTTTGGTCGTTGTTAACTCTTCGATTAGCAATTTCATATGGAGTTTCATAAACATAAAATGTCTTAACAAATGCAGTTACTTGTATGTATGTCGTTAAATTTATAAGGTAAATAAAAAATGTTTTTTTTTTCTTTCTACGGAATGAAACTTGAGCACACAACCATTGAAACCCATGTGCTGTGCTTTCCTGCTAAATTTATATTTGCCCGATAAATAATTCTACATTCCTAAATCATAAATATTAATCGTTAAATATAAAAATAGTTTAATTATGTTTTATTAGGTTAACATTTTTTCTCTGTGCGTTCAAGTTTTAATGGTGTGTATTGATATAGCTGATGTCTTACTTATTTAAGCTGGTGCTACAGACCATTCAGGTCCATAGCCGGGTGTCCAAACGTCCTTCAGGAACCTCCATCCCGAGCTGTATCCAATCAGTTACACTCAGCCTCCCTCAGCGTCTCTCTTGACGTTATCTGCCAAAATTGAAGTAAATTTATTATAATAAAACCATTATGTTTATTTTTAGTGTAATTTGACTATTTCTCTCACCGTTGTAAATTATTAATTATCCCTCGGCACGTTCACTAAGTGGTCCATTATAAAAGATCACTTCGCTCCATGAATTTTGCGATTGCGTTCACATTAAAACGAAGCGACTAAAGAGTGATACGTTCTTTAACAAGTACCGAGCCAATAAAGCAGTTGGCTATATTGCGTAAATACCTATTGCTCTTAGTGAAAAGATAGCAATGAAACAAGGCATATATTTATATACCCCCCCCCCCCTTGAGAAGTATGATTAGCATGGTCGTTACTCAGTCAACACATTTTCATATTTCTCTGGATGCATACATATTTAAAAACAACATGTGATTTTGATAGAAGCGGGATTCTAACCCGCGACTCATGCTATAGGCGGTGGACGTTCCACCACTACTAATTAATCTCTGGCTTAAGTAATACATTATAAAAACATACATAAATGTTATCGACCTGATTTTGCTGCTCCTTGGAGAGTATACGAGTATAGAAACCAAGCGGGCCCTACAAGAATCCCTGCCGCTCGCCAGTATTCTTGCGTCGTCCCATTTCATGAAAGCATTCTGTCGTTCCGGCGTATACATCCAGTGGATGGTATTTAGTAGCCTTCCAAGATGCTGAAATCTGGTTAGATTAATAAAGACAAACTTTAATTTATCTTAATTGTTTCAATGTTGTTATGTTATATCATTATCGCTCACTCGTCGCTTCACTTCGCCGTGAACGCGCACATCTGAATCGACGTAATGGTATACCACGCCGTGTGGCAATTCGTCCTACTCTAAACACTTAACGGTTTTACACTCAGGCTCTAAGGACGAAAGTAAAACCTTCGAGACCGAACGGGAAACTATAAGGTCGAAGGGAACCGCTGTATGGCCTCTAAAGGAAAAGCACTTTTCCGACCGGCGGCAATCACTCACGCACCGTCCAATAGCCTCGCAGTAAAATTTGAATGTTTTCACCGCGGAAGGATTGTGGTAAATAGTTGTAAAACATTCAAATTCGCTTTGATCGACTAAAACATAGCAGAGCTCCCATAATATAAATTTGATTTTGTATGCCTGCCCCTGCTTTTGTATTGGAATAATAAATAAACAGTGTGTATTGAGAAAGCACTTACTTGATTGATTTCATTTGATGGATTTACTTTATTATATTATTAATCTAAAAAAGAATCTTTTTAGTCGCCAGCTATTTCGGTTATAATATGCGTAAACGGTTTGTCCTTAAACAGTATGCTAATTACAGAATGAGAGGAAGCGATCGTTCGTGTTCACTCTAGTAATTATCTCATACCTACTTAATAATATTATTCTGGAAACCTTTTTAACATAATTAATTTCAGAATCCGTAGGTTTCCTTGCCCTCAGGTAAATTCTCCGCCATTAGTAGATTAAAATAAAACCACTTTATATTATAATCTAACCCAACTATCAATTAATATTACATATTCACCTGTGAAAAACGACTTTTATTTTCCATTGTTTTCTGATGTATTGTCATTTATTTTGTTTTATTTGATTTTTGTATCATTTTATACAATGACTACAAGGTAACGTTCCAGAAAATAGCAACGGCAACATCCTCATTCTCAGCTTTGCAGGATCTCGTTAAAATTGATTTATAGAGGTCGTACCTTATCTGAAAAATGTTCCATGCTTTGATTTTCATCGCACACGCAGCTTCGGCCATCACAGATCCCCATTTCATCATATTCTATCAAGTCGGACCTACCATGGTCTGTGTCTATCAAGTGCTTTCCATATATGGTACTCGGGACTGGCACCTGGGAGGAATCGCTCTACTGACTGTATATATTCTTCCAGACCCTAAGAAGCTAGATTCGCTACACGTGCGTACAGTGTAGGTTTGTCATATTTTAACCAAAACTCTTTTACGATGTGTGGGAATTTTTAAAAATGATAATAAACAGAACCTTAATTCCTCAGAGAATTTTAAATTGTTTTGTGGTTATGAAAAAGTCTACGTACTTAAATATCGAGAAATTGGAATTGTATATGATAATATTATATTCTCTGCACCGCTGTCTACGATATATTTTCAGATATATTAATGTTTCAATATTGGCATCATTAAATTTGTATTTAAATAAAGGTCCGTTCTATTATTTGATTAACTTTAATTCTATTTTCAGTTCGCTTTGAGGGGACTTTTCCAGCGCAGTTTTCGCGTAGAAATGAAAATTACGTTACCGTCCTCTGGGCTTAAAAAGTTAAGTCGAATATAAAAAGGCCAGGGTGTTTGCAATCAGGCCGCAGTCGACGCACTCATTTCCCCGGCGCCCTTTCTTAGCGTCCCCGACACTCACTTCTGCCTTCCAGTTTTCCTCTGATAATGGCACCCTTGCGACATACTCGTTTATCAATTTTCCACATTCGAAACATACCTACGGGACAGAATGTTGAAGGGGCTGACGTGAGAATTTCGTAATTTCCAATAATTTAGGAGCACAAGTTTAATAGTTTTACTTGAAATGTACATATGCGATTGTAAATTATACATACATGTTTTCAACGTTTTGTAAATGATATCTTGTTTTGTAATCATTCGCTATTACGGGAATGAGACAACTGGACGCCAGGACAATTTGAATGAAATAAATAGACATTCGTTACGATTTATACACAAAGTAGACGAGGAATTTTAATCAGTTTATACTTTTATACTTAGTAGTTTTAATTTATTTTGCTCTTAACATGTTTTTTATTGCGGATTTAAAATTATCATGCCTGGGGCATTATATAAAAATATTCTCTTCTCTGAATATTTAAACTCTCGCCAAGTATTAAATAATAATATGTATAATAATTTAAATATATTTTAAAAGTACATATTATAATTCACGAACGTTTTATTTATTTTCGAATTTCATTCTATTGCGTGGCGCCCAGTTGTCCCGGCGCCGAATCGTCCTAGACCCACTATTACTATTCTATGAAGAAGAAAAAAAAATATTTTCTTTATATATATAAATATATATTAATTATTCTATAAATCTTGGAAATATATGTTTTCAAGCAGCTATAATGTTCTTCGAATCTTATTTCACGCATAAAATAATTATGTGGTGCTGTGAAAACGACTCACATTTTATACTGTAATGGCATTTGTACTTCTAATCCTCATTATTTCAGTCAGGTACTAGGAATAGTACAAAACTCAAATAAATTAGAAGTTATGTATCATTCGTTTTGGTAGCTAAAACTATTTTCCGATTTTACAGTGCATGTACCCTCTTTTTATATTCATTGTAAATCATCTGTAAGTATATATTTAGAGTTTGCAATGTCCATTTTCTGATAACACTTACATCATATATGTACTCGTAAATATCGCCTCAAGAGTCGGGAGCATTGGTTTAACCTTTTCCACTCTGATCATTTTTTTTCAAAACGTATTAGCTACTCTGATCTAAATTCGGGACTTTCTTGTAGAAGTTTAAAGTAGAAAACTTGTTATGTTTATATTAAATAATAACTTAATACTGATACAGCGAGTGAAAATGTCAATAAATTTTTCTGTAGTACCTGAATATACAAGAAAAACTCATTTTTCTAAATTTGATATTAAAAAAAAAACTTCATTACATTTTGGACACCGTGTTTGACGATTCGTATGACCATTACTGATGCAATGGGTTTTTGGTAGGATTCGCAAAAAAAAAATGCTTTATTGGACTTAAATTTACTAAAAGTAATACGTATGCTTTAAATATGGTGTATAGTCATCTATTAATTACCAATATATTATGTTCATAGTTCAGAACACAGGTAATATAACCGTAAATGGTACTTAAATTCTTGGAGCAGTTTCTTTTTATTTATCCTGTGACTCATTGCAATTTTTTTCGCATGCAAACTATTAATTGGCTGTAATATTCAAAATGACGTCTGGTATTAATTTGTTTATAGGCTACTTACGTAAAAGGGGCGTAACTTTGGGTAGAAAGTATAACCCAGCTATTGCACTAGTTTTGATCACTGTACAGTGTATACGGTGTTTAACATATAACATTTACAATGTACTTACTTAATTAATGATATTTATTTTAAATGTTGTTATAACAATAAAAATAGTTTACGATTTAAACTTTAAATTAAACCAATGTAACTTGCACTAATCGGAATATTTTTTCAAAGTATGATATTTTTCAAAGCATCCATCCGCCCACATGAAGTGCCGGTTTGTTACAAGCCGCAAGTTTTACAATAATATATTGTTCGTTTTCTTTGATTTCCTTTCCTATTAGAACCTCAAACAACGCAATCCTAATATTGTTTTCTGTCCGACCATGTTCGATCCTAATAGGATCATATGGGCCTCCACAGAGTAGAGGTTTATATTAACAGGTTTTGTTTTTGTACGAGAAATGGATGTCAGCCACTTGCTCAACCTATTAGGTCCATACCCTGACTCACGCACAAATTGAAAAACAATATGTGTACTTGCCAGACCCAGGATTCGAACCTGGGACCCACGGCGTTATATTCCAACGCTTAAACCGCGCGGCCACCGTGGGATTTTTTCTGTACATCAGGCATAATAACACGTAGATTGACGTGATTTAACCGCTGTTCTGGATCTATTGAATGTCTTCCTTGAATAAATACACGTTCAATATTATCAAATGTATCCAAATCTTCGTCTTCACTTCTATTGAAATGATCACTATCGTTATTTTCATTAACATTTTTGTAGTTTTCCATTCTTATTGTTATTTAATTATTTTCTTAATCACGTTATTTACTGTAAATATTTATAATTATTAATAGGTAATGTTATGGAACAACTTCATTATACACGAATTTATTTATTAATTAAACTGAATTTATTAGAATGTAATATAATATACTTATAATAGATTATATTGTGTTGGACATTGATTTTTTAACGTATTTACTGTCATGGTCATGGTCGCGACGATACTGAAGTTGAAAGGGTATTAAGATTATAAATAATCATATTATGCAGTGCATTGTCAGATATTTAGATTGATAAGAGAAGTGTAACTCAACCAGTGTTGCCATGTCTACTGAAATTTCAGTAGATCTACTGATATTTTTTGCCAATATACTGAATTTTTGATTTTTTTTCGAAATTCAAGAAATCTACTGATATTTGTGTTTCTCCATAATTGTAAGTTTACTGATGATTATTTTAATAATAAACTTGAAATGATTTACGCACGATCTTTTTTAATGTGTTACACTTCTAAATTGACGAAGAAAGCATTGTAACTCTACCCAAGAGCGCCATTTTACCCATTAATATCATCATTGTTTACAATAAATTAATATTATTAGTTATTTTTATCCTTATTAGTCTTAAATTATATCTAATATACTACATTTTCGATATTTTATGAAATCTACTGAATTTTTTGTCAAAATCTACTGAAATTTTAAATTTTGACTTGGCAACACTGAACTCAACATACTTACTTCATACAAAAATAATGAGGCATTCACATTACAATGTAAATAACAATGGAAAGATTAAGATAAGCAATCAAAAGCATTCTTATACCCCATTATCCCATTATCATTGGGTATTTGATTACACATTTGATATTAGCTAATAAATGATACTGATAATAATATGACACCTCATGTTGAAATTATTGCATGTATTAAGAATATCTAATAGTAATAAATTAATAATATACAAGGAGTTAGAAAAATACCTGTCCCATAATACAAGCAAATAATATGGTCATTGTAAGTGGGAAAAGCATTAAAAGTCCACCCCTTATAGGATATTACGATAGACTGTCTCAAAAGTACCTGAAAATTGCAAATATTTAATCAGGTGAATAGATACATCAATTTTTCCGTGAATTTATTCAACCCAACGGTTGATACTAATGTAAATTTGATGGTTTATCCTGAATGTTATAATGTTTAACTACATTTGTCGGCAATAACATTTCGTAGAATTCGCATACACTTTTGATAAATCGGGGAGTAAATGTATACCTGCGCTGGGCCAGACCCCCTGGCCGGCTGAGCTCCCTACTAGAATCGTTCGGGCCAGACTGCCTGGCCCAGAGAGTGCTAAGCGTTAAGGCACAGGGTGACTCGTGTCTCGTGTGAATACCATCGTTTTAATTTTTGTATAGTACCGATACATTCTGCATCATTGCGGGTGACATTCATGATTTTTTTCTCGGGTGGGGCTCGTTTCGGTAATTTAAAAAAAATACTTATGATCACTATTCATGCAATTCATTATGACATTCTCGACTTTTTACGTCGAAAGAAGGAATTAATTTTTATCCGTAGACGGCGTCACGATCTCCGAATTTTTTTTTTAAATACTTTAAATTATTATCGAGTGCCAAAATAATGACAAATTCTGACGCCATCAATGATTCAATACTCAATAGTAATGGCTTCATTCAGAATTACAAGAAATCGTTGATTATATTAATGATATGATAACATCTCATAGGCGTAGGTATAGTTAAGAAATTTCGGCCTGATTAAAGTCCCATGTGTAAATATTTTTCTAATAAACATGTTAAATTTAAAATTTATGATAGAAGAGGGCATACTATCAGGGAAAAGGTTATCAAGGTTGGTAGCTTTGACTGTTGTATAAAATGTCACAAATACTTTATCTAGTAATCTTATTAGTGGAAGTTTTTCACAGATTTTTTAAATAAATCGTGCAGACTGTTATGTAAACTCAATATTGAATATAAACATACCTATTATACAGTATTATATATTTGACAGTTTCAAACTGTAGTGGATTGGGTTGAGACTTTATGTGAAAACTTTTCATAGCTTGACTTCCTTTTTTCTAAATGCAATATCCGCTCTCCATCTGCAGAACCCGTACCAATATTTTGCTCTGTAAAATTGAGTTTTCCTTTGCAAACATAACAGTAAAGAATTTTCCAATGTTATTTGACGTCGATTCAGATATCGCTCGCTCCTTCGCTTCCTGGAATACAATTATACCGTATCAGCTTGTTTATTATTAAAATTCATAATATTACTTATTTATGTTTTATGTTTTTTGTCTGCTAATATACACTAAGAGGCGATTGGTTGGTGATTCAAGTTACAAACTGTCTTTCACTCGACTAGCAAATTCTGCGGAAATATTCAGACAGCATGTAATAATTATTATATAAGTATTTCTCCAATTCGACCACAAATTTTGTATTTAAAAATGTTTCACTCTTATTTCAATATTTTATTTTTACGTTTGTGTAGCATTTAGTTCAGTGTTACTACTAATTTCAGTCCCGTCTTCTTTGTATACCGTCGTGGGTGGAAGAAAGGTCTAAACCAGGCCTGGGAAAACCATGGCCCGCGGGCCGCATGAGGCCCGCCAAGTATTTATGTGAGGCCCGCGAGCTTTGATCGTATTACTGGAAAAGTTTACTTTTTTCTACATTTTAACGCCTTTTTATAAATAAAATGCACCGTCGAGAAGAAATCTGCAATTTTTTCAACACTCTAAATGTATAACCAAAAAAAGACATTGTCTACGAACATTTTCACACACGGTTATACGTTTAAGTTGCGCAAAACGCTCAACGCTGCGCCGAACGCTGCCACTCAGGACGTACACTCAGGGGAAAATTCGAACAACTTAAAGATTCTGCTAGAAAAATATTCGTAATTTTTGGATTAACCTACATAATATGTCAACAAACATTTTCAATTACAAATATCAATAAAAACTTTTTACGATCAAGCACCTATGAACATTTAGGTACAAGCAGTTTTAAGAATCTCAATTTAAAAAAATGTTCAAAAGTGTAAAACAGTTTCATTCTTCTCTTTAAATTGTTGGCTATTAGACTATTAGAGAATCATTTATTTGTTATGTGGAAATTCTTGTTCCGTGAAAATAAATAATGTAATGTCTAAAAATAGTAGGTTTTTACTTGCGGCCCGCCGTTCACTTTATATTCCTAATGTGGCCCTTTATCCAAAAAGTTTGCCTAGGCCTGTTCTAAACAGTGAACAAATTTAATTGCGTTATTGGCTTATTATACGGTTGATTAGATCAGTTTTCTAAAGAAAATTGTGTCTTCGATGTTACTAGACTCTACAATTTTTTGACGGGTCTTTGTTTTCTTCAGAAACTTTCGCCATCGCGGGCGTTTTATGTCCGCTGCTCTCCGATTGTTTTAACCACGCATCTTTAATCTCCTGTATGGTTGTTGTTACCGTCTGGTATTTACTTCGCAATGGTGAAGAATTTTTGAGCATTCGTATTGAATCCCATGTATACCAGAATACCCCATCCTTTCACACCCTTCTTCAGGACGCATCCCTTAGCGTTACAAGACAAGTGTTCTCCGGTTCGATGCAGGATAGAATGTGCTTCATAATACATAATTAAAACAAATATTAATAAATAAATAAATATATAATAAATAAATAAACAAACAAATAGATAAACAGCTATGACATGTAATCTACTGATTCTGCATATTGTTATATAGTATATCACCGCAGAAATTGAATACAGTATGGAGTTATTGAATAACCATCAATCCTTGTGAAATACCGCATGACTAGGTTTGTATTTAAGCAGTGGGTGCCTTCTCGCAGCAAGAATTTGATCCTCCACATAAAAATACACGTTTTTATTAAGTATTATTTTAACTATCTACCTAATATTATAATATTGTAATATTTTGAATATTAAATCTAATTTTCAAGAAATGTAAAAAATGGTACATTATTTTGCAATTTAACATCCTTCCCACTGAAATAACTTTCATCTGGGAATGCCTTGCGGCAGTATTCGCTACTTCGAA
Organism: Rhyacophila brunnea; assembly: GCF_057557595.1. Classification (NCBI taxonomy): domain Eukaryota; kingdom Metazoa; phylum Arthropoda; class Insecta; order Trichoptera; family Rhyacophilidae; genus Rhyacophila; species Rhyacophila brunnea. The sequence continues at coordinate 16,605,916 of NW_028232796.1, read as the reverse complement.
ATATGTGAGCTTTTTTTGTGGATTTTTAAAAATGATTTAGATAAAACGAAATAGGACTATTTACGGAATGCCAATTATCCGGAATTTTTAAATTCTGTAGCTTCGGTATCCCTTGTCAGCGCCCCCACTCCTGCGCGCACTAATAATACCGTAAATCTACCCCTGGTAATGGTTCTATCACATTAACATCAATAAACTAGCGAATCTAAACCCTTCGCGAAGTTTTACATTTACTTTTTTTTTTACGTCAGCTTTGAGGTACTTACTATCAAACTGTGATTCAAAAGGTTGCCGTTTTGACGAATGTACTAATACATCAACGATCAGAATACAACAGCTAATGGTAGTAATAATAGCATAATGAAATAAGACTGATCTCCTCTTTGGACTACGTTGCTAAAAATACCTATGCAGTAGTATATCATAATATAATATGACTAAATAAACGAAGCACTTACCTATCACGGGGTAGTAAAAATACGAACTTGCTCAGACTGAGGCCGACAAAGTTTTAAAAACATTTTGCGTAATTAACATCTCCCGTAAAGTATACACAGGTAGGTGCATACTTTCGTTATTAAAGAAGGATCATAAATTTTCACCTTTTTCCGTTAAGTCGAGACTTTGCAAAGAAACATCCACGGCTTATTTTTTTTAATAAGCTGCCATCGTTTTAATTAATGCATTGTCTGTATAGTTTATAGTTTTGTTTGTAAAGATTTTATACTTATTATTTAGAATGTCACCCACTCCGCTATAACGAAAATTAGACCCTAGGGATTGCTTTCCCGGACATAATTATTAATTTAATAAATTGTGGGGTTGGTATTCTCGATCCCGAATCATGGAATGTATAATTTCTTAATTAATCATTCAGCAGAGAATAATTCCCATAGCTGTGTAAAAAATAGTTGCCAATACCATAATTCTACAAAATATACAAAATATCTTTGATTCAATACTTTTTTTAGAAAATCTTACACAAAAGTTAAGCTATGATGGCTTTAAATTATGGTGAAATGTACTCGTATGTTAAAAATGTTAATCTTAAAACATAATATAGCCGACGATATTTCGTCATGAATTATAATATGCCTACATCGCAATTTTCAAGGATTTCAGTTCTAAACCCTAATACAAACTTCCAACGATAAGTACGTAAACAGTCACTTTAAGTTTACATTGAAGAAACTAATATTTATATTATGGCGACAAAATCTCTTTAGACACTGATAAAAGTAACTACCTACTTCAAAAACCTTAATATTATATATATAAATCAGAGCTGTTATAACCCCCCAATATTTTATGATCGGTTCCAAGGTCCGGTTCTGGTTCTTTAATAAACAAATATACGTGCCTACCAATGTTCAATGTAAATTGTGCGCGTATGCGCGCGCACACCTACTAAAATGTGTCCGCACACATGTTTTCATCCCCCGCACAGTCCTCACAAAAATATTCTAAAATAAACTTTCCTTTGCCAGATTTAGTTTTGCTCGAATGCACGAAACCATCACAATATGCACAATTCTTCGACTCATTTCTCGGAAGGCGAAGGTCAAGTGCGACTAACGCGAGCACGCATGTTAATTAATAAATATCTTTAAAATATAAGTTTTAATGAAACATTGTATCTGTGTGTTTGTAAGGGGCGGGGGGGGGGGGGTTTAAATTTACCGCACCGGGTGACACCAACCCTAGTTACGCCCCTGCTTAGATGCGTTGATGATCCGCACACACAATAGAAAAATTAGAGGGAACGTTGGTACCTACGTATATCTACCGACCTAGTTATAGATATATTATCTGTTAAAATTAAATATAGATGGCCACAATATTTTTTTCAGCGTGTACTACATTATACTACAATAATTTATCGTTTTCGTCAATGAAACTAGTAAAATACTATGTAGGAATTATTAATTACTATTTTTATAATGCTTCTCCATAAATGTTTAATGACCAATAATAGTAGAACTGTGGAACCTTTAGAATCACTTATAAGGTCAAGGGGTTCAGGTTCCGGTTTTCAGTCCCGATTCTCAAAATATAAATGGTAGGTACCAGTTGCAAAATAATAGTTCTCTGGATTCCAAGGTTCTGTTCCGGTTCCATTTCCAGCTGTAATATAAATAAAAATTATATCATTTTTACATTCCTATTTGTGTACGTAATCTTATACTTGGTTTGTCATTTTGCTGAATGTAATCTTAACGACTGTCACTACTCCATTGAAAGCTTTTTCCTTCAATTTTCCCTTGTTGGAGCTTTAATACTACTTTCTCTCAAATATCTAGGTACTGTGGTAGAAAATACCTTCTTACACCTGATAACGGCAGTTAATCCTGTTTTGTCGTAGTATATTCTTGGGTTTTCACCGTGTCTCCTTCTTCCTTCTTTACTCGACGTTTCGGGCTCGTTGCAGAGGCCATTATCAAGAGATATGTTTTATGATGAAATGTGGTGTAGGTATGTGAATGTAAACGTTGCTCTAAGAATGTCAAAAGGAATCCGATTATCTAAGAGCAAACGTTGCTCAGAGTAATCTGTCAATCATTACGACCGGAGATACTGGCTCGAATATTAGATTTTGCTGATAGTGCCGGAAGCCATGACGTTTTTAATCGTAATCCATCATCCCTATTAATGTTTTCAGGGTTTCTGTGGATTTCAATGGCCTCCTTTACCAATCGTGCGAAATATCCTTTATTCCGACCCAATATCTTGGTCTCGAAGTCAAATTTGTGCCCTGTATCCATCGAGTGCTCGGCAATTGCCGACATCGTGTAATGTTTAAGACGGTATGCTCTCTCGTGTTCACTCACACGCTTCTGTACCGTTCTAGAAGTCTGGCCTATATACTTTTTTGGGCATCCACGACAGCTTATCTGGTATACACCTGCCGAGTACAAAGGCTGTGAGTCCTTTACTGGTCTTAGCATATTTCGGACCTTTGTCGATGTTGAGAATATTGTTTCAATATTATGTTTCCGAAGTATCCTGGAAATAGTATCTGTGGTGTTTTTGATGTAAGGTAGATAGGCCCGGCCTTTGAACTGTATCTTTTCCTCCTGACTGATCGGGTTAAGGTTGATTTTGCTTCTGGTGGCTTTTTGGATCATATTGTGAGAATATCCGTTTGCTTGAAGAGCCTTTGATACTTGAGATATCTCGGATTTTAAATACGAAGATTCGCAGATACGCCGAGCTCTTGTCATCAAAGTCGAAATCAGACCCATTTTTTGAGCAGGGTGGTGGTGAGAAGAAGCATGTAAATAACGATTGGTATGAGTTGGTTTCCGATAGACTCTGTGTCCTAGAGAACCATCCAATTTTCTGATAACTTCCACGTCAAGAAATGGTAGAGCTCCGTTTTGTTCAATCTCCATCGTGAATTTAATCATCGAATGTAGATTGTTTAAATGGGCCAAAAACTCATTTAGAGCTTCTATACCATGAGGCCATATTAAGAAGGTATCATCGACATACCGTAACCAGCACGAAGGTTTTAATCTACACGTGTCAAGAGCTGTCTGTTCAAAATTTTCCATGAAAAAATTCGCAACCACGGGAGATAGAGGGGACCCCATAGCGACTCCTTCGGTTTGTTCAAACACTTTGCCCTGAAAGCTAAAGTAGCTTGACGTCAATCAGCTGTACTCGGAAAAGGAATGAATTTTGCAATAACACCAAAACACATTCCTGTTGACGACATCATATGCGAAGTTGAATCTGCTATACACAAACTACCCGCTGCTGTTGCAGAAGAAATACGACAAGACGCCAGCCGTATCCTCAGGAAATCAAAACCGCCACAAAGTAACATAACGCCTGCGGAAAGTCGAGCATTACGCGATTTGCGAAAAAACGACAAACTGGTGGTTTTACCCGCTGATAAAGGAAACGCGACAGTCGTTATGGATGCGACGGACTATGTTGCCAAAATGGAAGAGTTACTGAAAGCCCCTGTGTATAAACATGCAAAGCGGAACCCCACCGACAAGATTGACAGAAAAACGAGGGAATTAGTTCGATCTTCCGATATTCCTAGTGAGGAATACTGGAAAGTATTTACTAAAGCGCCGAAGACTCCTGGGATATATGGGTTACCCAAGATTCACAAGCCTGACTGCCCACTTCGACCGATAGTTAGCGCAATCGACTCTCCCACGTATAGACTTTCTAAATATCTGGCGTCCCTTTTGCAACCACATACCAACGCCACCGCATCATGGGTTAAGGATTCAACACATTTTGTCAAATTATTGGCTGATATGACTATAAAGCCTACTGACCTCTTAGTAAGCTTTGATGTAGAGTCACTATTCACAAATGTCCCCCTAGATGATACCCTAAAATTAATAGGTGAAGTTTTCTCCGCAGAAATGACTGGACTTTTCAAGCACTGTTTGACGTCAAGCTACTTTAGCTTTCAGGGCAAAGTGTTTGAACAAACCGAAGGAGTCGCTATGGGGTCCCCTCTATCTCCCGTGGTTGCGAATTTTTTCATGGAAAATTTTGAACAGACAGCTCTTGACACGTGTAGATTAAAACCTTCGTGCTGGTTACGGTATGTCGATGATACCTTCTTAATATGGCCTCATGGTATAGAAGCTCTAAATGAGTTTTTGGCCCATTTAAACAATCTACATTCGATGATTAAATTCACGATGGAGATTGAACAAAACGGAGCTCTACCATTTCTTGACGTGGAAGTTATCAGAAAATTGGATGGTTCTCTAGGACACAGAGTCTATCGGAAACCAACTCATACCAATCGTTATTTACATGCTTCTTCTCACCACCACCCTGCTCAAAAAATGGGTCTGATTTCGACTTTGATGACAAGTGCTCGGCGTATCTGCGAATCTTCGTATTTAAAATCCGAGATATCTCAAGTATCAAAGGCTCTTCAAGCAAACGGATATTCTCACAATATGATCCAAAAAGCCACCAGAAGCAAAATCAACCTTAACCCGATCAGTCAGGAGGAAAAGATACAGTTCAAAGGCCGGGCCTATCTACCTTACATCAAAAACACCACAGATACTATTTCCAGGATACTTCGGAAACATAATATTGAAACAATATTCTCAACATCGACAAAGGTCCGAAATATGCTAAGACCAGTAAAGGACTCACAGCCTTTGTACTCGGCAGGTGTATACCAGATAAGCTGTCGTGGATGCCCAAAAAAGTATATAGGCCAGACTTCTAGAACGGTACAGAAGCGTGTGAGTGAACACGAGAGAGCATACCGTCTTAAACATTACACGATGTCGGCAATTGCCGAGCACTCGATGGATACAGGGCACAAATTTGACTTCGAGACCAAGATATTGGGTCGGAATAAAGGATATTTCGCACGATTGGTAAAGGAGGCCATTGAAATCCACAGAAACCCTGAAAACATTAATAGGGATGATGGATTACGATTAAAAACGTCATGGCTTCCGGCACTATCAGCAAAATCTAATATTCGAGCCAGTATCTCCGGTCGTAATGATTGACAGATTACTCTGAGCAACGTTTGCTCTTAGATAATCGGATTCCTTTTGACATTCTTAGAGCAACGTTTACATTCACATACCTACACCACATTTCATCATAAAACATATCTCTTGATAATGGCCTCTGCAACGAGCCCGAAACGTCGAGTAAAGAAGGAAGAAGGAGACACGGTGAAAACCCAAGAATATACTACGATAAAAAACAACCGTGAAAGCCTCAAACATTATAATCCTGTTTTGTGTTTTTATGTCTTGAATCATTTACATAGAATAACTTGTTACATGTATTTACTGGTTTTTTAATTCATTTTCTTTTATTAATTAAAATAAAACACAATATACAGTACTAATTCCACTTGCTTTTATATTAGTCAGTACGGGTTTTATCCGCTTTAAAGGGACAGGGACTTTGTCAACTGTTAAAGAATAAACAATAGAACAGTTATTTAATAATGGAAGTAAATTTTAACGGAAAATTATTTATTGAAGAAGTGAATAATAATTAAATAAAATTTATTTTTTATAGTATTCGTATTTTAGCGTTCTGTGAAATTAATGTGAATTTTTAATTGTAATCTTCCAACATGTAGGTACGTTCATATATTATTATGGTAATGCATAAATGAACATCGTGATTTTCGTAGCTTGAATAGGTACAGTTTGAGTTGTTAATATTCGTCTTTGAAAACATATCAGAGAATTATAATATAACCAATGGTACTCACGGACATGTGGGTACCTACTATAAAAACAGAATCACTTGATTTAAATTATTATGACTATCTTTTCGTCGTATTATTACTTTCACTCATTATTAAACGGCTTTTATTTTGAGTCCTCCAACAATCCTCCCATATTAAAACGAATAACATTAACTGTATATTCAGCGATCGGGAGATAAATGGCCTTAAAGTTTTGGACATAATAATGCTAACATTTCTTCAAATATATTTTAGTAAAAATTATTGTGTTTACAATTTGTATAACTAGATATTGGTATGTATCTTAGACTTAATAAGACTTAGATAAAGACAGGAGATAGACAGACTGGACTAGACTACATTTGAAATGCAGTGCTTAAGGGCTTGCGCAGACAGAGAGCGGTCGGAGTTCTGCGTTCAACCGACCGTTGACCGCTAACGTTCAGGGACAGCAGACAGGTGGCGGTCAACAATAAGCGTTCCATTTGTATACAAACGTCGTTGTAACACAGGCGCTGCATAATGCGAGACCGCTATATTCCGACTGCGAGTGGAAGTGAGAAAGCACCGCTGTTGCGTACTCACTCCCCCGTGTGGTTTCGCTCTATGTTGTGTGACTGCTCAAATTCCTATGACGGGACTGGACGGGAGGTACGGCGTTCTTTGTAATTCCGGGCATGGAACTCTAAAACTCTAGCGTTCCAATTGACCGGCGCAGTCTGACCGCCGGCTGTGTACCCATACAGTATGAAGTCCATACAGTACAAAGAACGCCGAACTCCGAACGCGGAACGCAGACCGCCTGACCGCGCTCTGTCTGCGCAAGCCCTTAGGGGAATCTCGTGGACGGCCAACAAACTAGTCAATCATTTGTTGACTCCATATTCGAGATAAACAAACAGACTCTGTTAGGTTGGAAAATCATATCATATGGTAGAAAAACTTCGTATTTGGTGAGATCAAAGGTCGTAGAGGACCCTGATGAGTTCTTTCCAGATCGATGAATCAAATCGAAAATGGCACGGGTTCTCCACTGACAGAAGTTCTGTGTGTCGTCGAATACGGAAAGAGGTAGAGCCAACCCGTGGAGAATGACTCGCGATTGTCAGTCATGAGTTGCCGGCGGGGAAAGAGAACCTTTGTAACAACATTAATTATCGTTTTTTACCATTCTTTGAAACTCATAACCGTGTGCCCATGACTGAAAAAATATCCACCCGTCAACTTTGCTGCATTAAATTATTCATTGTAACAGAGCTTGTTCACGTAGGCTGATATTTCTCAATTTTCATCTACTGTGAATAGTAAGTTGCCTATCTCTCTGTATTTCTTCGTTTTTATTCCCTCGTATCTTAGAGAAGGAAAATTACCCCTCCTTGTATAATTCATCACTCGACATGGCGCTTCATTATTTTCTCTGTAAGTAATAATGTTTTGTTTTCGTTTTTCCACCTGAAAAGAATTTCACAATCTTACGTTGTATTTTTATGAGATACTTTCTCATAATATGTATAGCTTTATACCTAGTGACAACTTTTCTTAGCGAAGCTAGCAAACGTATTTTTCTGATTTATTACACTCACACGTTTATTACGTCTTTTGAAGTTCACCATTTCATCTTAATGTATTTCCTTATATTTTATATATATTATATACACTTGGTACCAAGTGAAGCATATAGTCACCAACTAACTTGTTGTTGGTATTATTTCATTTTGTTTAACTCACAACAATGCTTAATTAAAAAAAACCTCAGGGTACTAACGCTGTCTCCCCATCTATGAATACTGTAAAACAGCTAGGAACATGTGATGGGGTCACAAGATGGTTCCCTGATTTATTCACATCACAGACTCAGACATGAGTAGGGATTCCAATCCCGGGAACCCGAGCTATTTTCGATACGTATGAATCCCGGGATTGATAAACATAATTCCGATTTTTATGTAAAATAAAATAAAAACGAAAATATAACAGAAAAAATACTTTTAATAACAAATAACTACATTAGAAATAAACTGAGTTTGAATGAAGTTTGATTTATACCCATGTGTAAGTTGCCGATTCATTTTATTTTTTCGCATAAATTAATAAAAATGAGAAAGATTGGAGAAAACAATGCTTCGCACTATTAAACAAAGTAATTCCACCGTGATCTCATACGTTTTACGGCAGTTTCATATTTGGCTTACTAATTAGATTTATGAAGCGGAAAGGCCATAAGTACACCATGATTTGCTTTACTATTTTAATCTCGCTAACCCATTTATTAAGTCTTTATTATCAGAAACAGCAATCTCATATTAAATACACATTATTTATATTACAATATTATTTACTCCATTAAACTTATGTATTTCCAAGATTGAACGTATACAATATTAACAATAAATGTCTTAAATAGTATAAATTATAGGTAGGTACTAGATTTATTTTTGACCGATTTTATCAATGTTATTTGTAAATATAAAAATTTTATATTAACAATGGAAAAAAATGCTAATCCCGGGATTGTCAAATTGTAATCCCGAAATCCCGGGATCAGAATTTTGGCTCGGGATTGGATTCCTTAGTCATAAGAGACACTGTCCACCATTAAGAACATACTAGTTATTCGTAGGACTTTCCTTTATCATTCAGTCGGAGGAGTTAAAACTTTTCAAAGCGCTTTTCAAACATTGTAGGATTGAAAACTCACCAAAACATAAATAAATAACTTAAACTATGTGTATCCGTAAATATGATTGAGAATAGTTTGTCTCAATTTTTTTATATAAGTAAACATGCTTTTTAAATTTAAATACTAAGGGGAACAGTTACCGTCTTTAATAATCCTTTATTTAGTGTTACACACGTCATACAAAAAAAATCGCACATAAAATGCAAGGCAAACATGATTGCGTGTTGAATAGGAAATCCATTATGGATTAATTAAACATTTTTCACAATCTTTTTTAAATTTAGAATATTAACGGGATCCAATTCTTTTTTGAACCTATCGGATATGCTAAATAAGGCACACAATCCCCTGGCAAAATCATGACAGCTCTAGACTAATAATTATGATAGACTAAGTATCCATCCATAGACTGAAACCATATGCGGTTTAAATCCCTGTGCCATAGTAAACTTATGGTTTCTGTTCATGGAAATATATGTTCACCAAAGTATAGTATAAGCATATGATCGTATCCGTTTATACCATACACGTACAAACTTAGTATGGAACACGGTTCTAAACCATATGGTTTCAGTCCACTAAATTAATGATGCGAAACATTACTCCGTGCAGGTAAGTACCCCAGTAATCTTTTGCAGTTTTCATCCCACCTTGTGACCAAACATGCATGTAGCAAGATCGAAATCAGTGAATCTGAGATTACTTTCATTCTGTTGCACATAATATTCTTACCCTTGGCCCTAGTGAAGGGCCTCTGCTCTATAAGACCCTTACATATAGTCATTGATTAGAAGCGCCACAAACGCCGGTTTTATATTTCCATACATTTAGATAAATATTTGACAAAAAGTGGTGCCACGAGTATGCCGGCGTTTTTCACATCGTTTGTGACGCTTCAAAAAATGCCCCAGTGTGTAAGAAGACTAAGATTCGAGTTGATGTTGTATTTAGACTATTAATTTATTTTGCGCATATTTCTCCGCCCTGTGCTAATAAAGTCTTGCACTCGCCCCGTAGAATCTGCAGCGATAAAAAGACAACGACTACCGTTGCGAACGGTCTGCCTTGAAATATTATGCACACAATTTACGACATTTTCTGAACGAAAAATCTCGACCGCAATGCATCTTGATTAATGTATCCAGATTGCTATTAGTAATTGCATGTTTTCACATTGTTATTTTTATATAAGTACTGTTATATTATGTGTGAATCGATGTATTATTGTCGTTGTGATCGATTTGACCAAAGCAGAGCCGGTTTGATTTTATTTGAAATTGCCGCGTTTTTACCAAGACGCGCGCTTCTTGTAGCGAAAAAAAATAACGTAGTCTTCGATTTCCGACATTGTTTGAGATAGGTAGGTACCTGAAAAAAGTTTCGTTGACCGTCGGCCTAGCAAACACAAACAGCCATTCCATTCAAAAAAAAAATATTTTTTTAATGAATGTATCATCTCGTACCCGTTTAGATAAGATAAACATTAATTATATAACCGCGTGTATTGCATAGTTATCGTAGATATGAATGGTTAAATGTTAAAAAATTAATTAGTACTGAAATAAATTCGTATGTTTGAAAATAGTATACCGGTTGTCAATTACCACCCCTCGATTCGAGCAGTTTCCTGCAAATTTCCCTCAAAGTACATTAAGCTCTAGTATCACAGTACATAGGTAGGTAATTAAAATGAATTTACAGCATAAATATCATATAAAATTATATTGTTTCTAACAAACTCTAAGTTTATCAGTATAAGGGTGCTTCCAAAACATTGCTGTTTAATTTAATATAACTGGATATGAACTGGATATTTATTCAGTAGCAATTTCTTATCTTTCTCATTCCGTTGTATACAAATGATTCTAATACCATTCGTTATATAAAAATATTAAGCTCTTAGGCGTAGGGTATTCAACCAATGTGTGCTGCCCGTGCTTACGTATGGCTGCGAGACGTGGACCCTCAACACGAGAGATGTTCAAAGGCTAAGAGTCGCACAGCGAGGCATTGAGAGGTGTATGTTGGGCATCACGCGAAAGGACCGTTAGAGAAACGAATGGGTTAGGAAGCAGATAGGAGTACGCGATGTAATAGACGTTGCAAAACAGCTGAAATGGAGATGGGTGGGGCACATTGCTCGCCGAAAGGACGGCCGCTGGACAAATGCCGTCATCCGATGGTACCCAAGGGGCACGAAACGGCCACAGGGTCGCCCTAAAAGCCGCTGAATTGACGAACTGATAAAGTTCGGCGGAAATACGTGCCAGCGAACGACACAGGACCGAGAGAGTTGGAAGAAGCTTGGGGAGGCCTTCATCCAGCAGTGGATTGACCCCGGCTGATGATGATATAAACATATTGGCCACTCAACAAAACTCATCAAATGCAATTTTGGTCATGCTTAAAGTATTAAAATAGCCAAGTTAAAATTATCAATATTCAAAAGGTATTAAAATTATATAAAATAAACAACAGTGCATGAAAATACAACAAAACCTTAAAAGTATTTGATGATGTTATTTACAAAATATGCGTTTTTTATATACCTACACACTTCATGAATTTTGCTGGAGGAAGACGATATCGTAATTATTTCATGTATAAAGCAATTTATTGTTTATAAAGTTTATATTATTATAGGTATTATTCGACCAGTGAAATTTATGAATTGCGAATGTATTGGTTAACGTTTTTAATTGTGTGTAGTCAAAAACGTGTATTTCAGAAGCATTCAACTTTATGGCCATTTCCTCACACTTTATGTGAAACCTGCCACAGGGTCTCATTTAAAATAGTTCCTCAGTTTGTCCGACAGCAAGTGCCAACGAAATACACGCAAGGGAATTTTACTGTGAGAAAAACATGCAAATTTATAATATGTCTTGTAAAGTTAGTACTCGGCCTATTTTACTGCGAGTTTATGACTATTATATTTAGATAACTATTGTACGTTTCCATACATATATGATTTCTTTTTTCCATTAATAAGGTAGGTAGTGTGGCACCCCCGTATGGACCCCATTTGGGGATGTCTCTGTGTATCTGGAGAGGCCCGAATCGGTATCAAACCCAACAAATAGTAAAGCGCTGATTACGAAAATAAATAATAATAACAGAGCCGAGTCGGCAATGCCGTAGATTATGACCGTTGAAATATTGCAACGTTGCCGTCTTTCGCCAACGGCTCTCGTTGAAAAGCGAAAACACAAGATGGCGCGCAGAACGCTACAAACAGCTAAATCGCGAACACGCCAATTTCGTCCTCCGTAAAATTTAAATTATTAAAAATGTAACTATTATATAATATTAACTTAAATATACCTTGCCGTTTCCAAAACAATTCCGGTGTGTTATTTGTTCACCTCCGAATCCTAAAATCCAGACGAAAAACCATACTAAAAATAAAAGTGACAGTTTGCTAATCACCTTACCAAAATGGAGGGAAATGATAGTAGGTACCAAAATATTTCCATTCATCTTTCCAAGAGGTTCAACGTTAATTTGGTAGTAATTTAATATTGTTTATAAATTGTTTGTCATATGTTTCATTCAAATGACAACGTTAATTTATGTATCGCTATTATTATTGTCAACACTGTGTGGTAGGACTGCAGTAGCGAAGGGTGGAGGTAGGCTATTAATATCCGACATAAATAGTGCAGACTAAACTTTGTCATATGTGTTTGTTTTCAATGAACTAAGACTACTACGTACAGGGGGTGATGGTTTGTTTTTAAAAATCAATTAAACCTTGCCTGAGCCATACCATCATAGTTTTGGTATACTATGGGCGATCTGACAAAAATAGTGCACACTCTTTCAGTCATACTTGTTTGTTTTCGTTGAATTAATAATGCATATTACAGATGGTGTTGGTTAGTTTTTTTTCAGTTTATTAAGCCGTGAATAAACTAAACCATAATAGATAAAAAGACATACATCTATAAAATATCCTAATTTATGTATGATTTCATGGCATAATTTTAGATATTATATAGATATATATGTATATGACTAGTTTTTGACAGTTATTTATAATATACACCATAATAGTTTGGTTTACGCAGGGTTTAATTGAATTTTAAAAATAATCAACACTGTCTGCACATTGTAATCTTAGTTAAATAAAATCAAATACCTACGCATGACTGAGAAAGTTATGTGTCCATTATTTATGTCGGATCATAATAGCCTACCTCCACCCTTCGCCAGTGGGGGGGAGGCTAGGGGGTAATTTATTCATTATTTTAACAATACATAAAAAAATACCATTACAATAAAATTACAACTAGCGCCACTTTTATATAGGTATTACATAAGTATCAAAGTGTTTAGTTTGTAATTGTAACTAATATGCGTATATTAGCGCCGCACTTAATGATAAATATTCCGTTTATTATAGAATTTTCGAGATAGGCCAAATATCATAAAATATTTTTTTCCGCATGTTATTATAGATATTATATAACACAGTGCGCTTTTTCTGTGTGTATTACCTTTCTAAGTAGTTAGAATGGCTTTCATAACATACATAACTCAATACCGTGCTATGCAGATTTTCAAGAATTCAAAATGCTTTATTGATTACGGGTGTTACCTTAACTCCGTAGACATCCCCATCGTTCCCTCTAGCCCTAGTCAAACATCACCGTCTAGCGCCGTGTAAAAAATCCTTTCATGCACGTCAAACCCGCCTGAGTGGGGATGTGGGATGCCCCCGCACGGCGATAGTGAAGTCAGGGGTTTTATGACCTCCCTGAAAATATAATTACAAGTCTGCGGCACGTTGGGAATGAAAATAAAAATAAGACCAAGGGCCCATAGCGAAGGCAATAACCTAGCGTTGTTATGATACATACATAAACCCCGCAAATTAATTTCGAGTAATGTGCCCCACCGTCTCGTAAGTACGACCGCAACGTCCTTAGGGACGACGTTGAGGGAAACACTGCTAATTTAAATTGACTGCTTTAGTTACGGCCATTTAAAAACAATGAGTATAATAATTATCCTCCCTAACCGGTTAAATTAACCCTACTCTTACCTACTTGACTTGATTGTCTGATACGCATTTTTTAATTACCGAAATATGTGCCAAATTTAATATTATCGTTGGTTAATTGTGAAATAATTTACTCGGTAGAGTTCCATCTCGCAATAAAATTAATTTTATCATACACAATTTGAAAACACTTTTAAGAAATATATAACCGCTAGAAAAAAATACTTAAACCCTGACGGCTAAACTTATTAAACATGAAATATGCTTTGCCTACTGATTCTCTGAATACTGGTTGTCCAAATTCGAAAAAAAAATTATTTGTCAAAGTAACCGAATCGAAAACATTCAAACAATTTTACTTTTCTGAAAATTATGTAAAGACAATAATAAAACTAAAGAAGTAATAATAACAGTCGCACAGAATATATGCCATAGACTAATATACTAATGTAGGCTACTGAACGTAAAATGAAAATAATCGGCCCGCGTAAGTAATCGTGGCGGGGTGCGGGCTGCGCGGGCGGGCTGAACGTATATAGTTATTCTACGTTTATTTTTCGTAACGCTTTTGCGTCGGAGATCATGAGTAAAACATGTTACATGTTAAAATCTTTTTTTGTAAATACGACACTCATCAGAATTTACGGGATTGGTGTTTAGAATACTCGCGAATAAAGCGTTTTCGAAATTGCATTACTTTTTGACAATCGGTTTTTGTATTTTTAAATCAAAGTATTAATGTTATCTCAATTACCACTTGCTAAATGTGTCGCTATTAAATAGAACATGTGTAGTTTAGTAGTCAGGCACATTGGCGCGAATACCGGGGGCGCAGGTTCGAACTTGCTGGACGTCGTATGTAATAGTATTTTCAAATTATGTATGTTCAATAAAAGAATATGTCATACTAAAATCTTGTGAATTATTCGTTGAATAAATAAAATGTTTCTAAAATGTGATATGTATCGATACTTATTGTAATTACGTGAATAAACAGTCTCCTTGCTTATAATGTCACTTACAAAATGAGGAAAGACAACCCTTCCTTTTAATTATAGTTAAGAACGTCATAGAGTATAGACATAGACCAATGCGAATTATTCGCACCACCTGCGAATGTTTTACATCGCCCCCCGCCACAGTGATGTTCGTATCGGCATAATATGGGCAAGATCAAATTTGGACGACAGTCTTGCGTCAATCAATGTCTATAATAATTCTGATTGCTCGCGGCAATGCGATTTTCGTAACCGTCAAAAATCATCGCTTCAGTTCAAAGAAGATTTAAAACATTCAATTTAACAATTATTATCGATATAATTTTATGTGCATTCATCTGTTGAGTATTGTCGTTTTATAACTTACAAATTCGTCGTTGTGATGTTACATGCGAAATTGCATGTGCCTAGTTTTCGGCAGCGTTGACAGTGCGAATCTATTAAAACACGAAAATAATTAAACTTGTAAAGATGACAATGACACCAGTACAATGCCGGGTGAAGCTTCAAGCGGAAATATCCGAGCCATTTATTTCACTGAATGGCCTCAGGCAAGGTGACGCTCTGGCATGCCTTCTTTTCAATATTGCGCTAAAAAAGGCGATACGGGATGCAAAGATCGATGCCCGTGGCAGCGGCACGATATTTACTAAGCCTGTGCAGCTGCTGGCGTATGCCGATGATATCGACATCATTGCCATATCAGAATTGGCGCTGAAAAAGGTATTCACAGCACTAGAAGCCTCTGCCAAAAGAATGGGCTTACAAATAAACGAGACAAAAACAAAAAAAATGCCTATCTATGTCACACCATGATAAGGCGCACCAAAGTTATATATTGGTGCATATAAGTTTGATACGATGAACAGATTCATATACTTTGGTTCTCTTGTAACTCGACATAATATTACAGAAGAAATTAATAAGAGAATCATGTCTGCGAATAAATGCTACTTTGGCCTGTTGACACATTTTAAGTCCCGCATACTATCTCGCCGAACTAAAAGCACTCTTTACAAGAGACTTGTAAAGCCAGTGCTCACCTACGCATCGGAAACCTGGACATTGACTTTGCAAAATGAGCGAGCCCTGAACATTTTTGAAATAAAAATTCTCCGCCTTATATATGGACCGATCAGGGATGGCACCAATTGGAGGAGAAGATATAATGGTGAGCTCTACGGGCTGTACGAAGATTGCAGCGCAGATCAATCAATTAAGATTGGGAGACTGCGATGGCTAGGTCATGTGCACCGTATGAATGACAATGAACCGGCAAAGAGAGTGAAGTCGAACAATCCAATAGGGCGTAGAAGAAGAGGCAGGCCAAAGATTCGCTGGTTGGATGGAGCAGCCAGTGACTACCGTATTCTGGGGGTACCGAATTTGAAAGCGGCCACACTGGATAGGGACAGGTGAAGGGAGCTGTCGGAGGAGGTCATGACCCACACCGGGTTGTCGCGCCCCTGATGATGATAATGACAGTGCGAATGTTTTGTATTGGTCTGTGAAGTCCTTAATTGTCTCAAAATTAATGCTAGTACTCGTTAAGTATTCTGGAATCCTCAGTATTAATAAATAAACCTATATTAAAATTAATTGCTTTAATTAGGTTTCTAGATAACTAGTTAAATTTTATTTAGTTATGTCTATGTGTGACATGATTACTAGAGTAAATAATTCGTCTGCTTCTGTAAGACGTGACATACTAAACAAAAACCAATCGTTTATTCATATTAAATATTAAGACAATATGTTTAAAGTCCTGATAATGGCGTTATCTATTGGTTATAAGTATATGTTTGTGTAATTTAATTTTATCAATATATGCCAAAATATGTGATCGAAGGGTGGTAACGTCCCTGATAGCGGATATACGGTAGTGGGGGGGGGACTCGAAGAAGCCAAGACCGACACGGGGCTGTTGTGCCACAAAAAATGATGATGTGAAGTGATTGAAAATGTATGCGTTCAATTTTAATAAAACGAATAAATAATTTTACTCATACCGATGTGTTTCTTCAATTATATATTCTTAATTCCCTAACCATCCGTAAAATTGTATTTATATCCTTTTTGGTCCCTTGCGGACCGTTCGAATTATTTTATATTATATACTTTTGGTGCTCATAAGTTGTTTATTAAATTGCTTTTTCCGGTGTTGTCGAATTACTCGTCACTCGGTTAAGTAGATTAGATTAGTATATCACGCCACAATTGCATTTTTGGCTTTATGGAGGGCACCCCAGGGATGAAATTTAATCAAGATGCGAATAACTTTACTCACCTTAGTGGCTCCGCAAGGAAAACCTTCCTCATATTGTATTACGAGGGTGGGTCAATAAGTCCTTAGAAAAGCCGACAGGTGGCGCGACTAGTACTGTAAGCGGTTTGTTTTCATGCAGCGGCACTACCGATTCAGTATGCTGCGAAGTTTCAATCAGATTGGTCGGGTTGTTGTGTGTTTCTCGTACATTCAAAAAAAAAATTTGCTTGTTTACAAAAATGGAGAAAATTGAGTTTAGAGCTGTTATTAAACATTTTAATATAAAAGGGTTAACAGCAAAGGAAATAAAAAAATGAGTTGGATTTAGTTCACGACATATCTGCTCCTTCACTTGCAACTATTTATAACTGGTTAAATGAATTTAAACGTGGTCGTACATCAACAAAGGATGAACCACGCTCAGGACGTCCTGTAGAGGTGACTACACCAGAAATGATCAATAAAATCCACGATATGGTGTTAAGTGACCGAAGATTAAAGTTGAGTGAGATAATTGAGGTTACAGGGATCTCAAAAGGTAGCGTCATTTCTATTTTACATGACAAATTGGGCATGAAAAATATTTCTGCAAGATGGGTGCCGCGTTTGCTCACAGTCGACAATAAACGCAATAGGGTGGTGGCCTCTAAAGCCCTGTTGTCGCTCATGCAACGCAATCCGAATGAATTTTTTCGTCGCTTTGTGACTGTAGATGAAACATGGATACACCACTATACTCCCGAGACGAAAGAACAGTCAAAGCAGTGGATTGCGAAGACAAACCATGTCCAAAGAAGGCGAAAACCGTAAAATCAGCTGGTAAGGTTATGGCTACTGTATTTTGGGATGCACGTGAAATTATTTTCGTTGACTATTTGGAAAAAGGAAAAACAATAACAGGGGATTATTATGCATCTTTATTGGACCAGCTAAAAAACGAAATTGAAGAAAAACGGCCTCATTTAAACAGGAAAAAAATCCTCTTTCATCAGGACAATGCCCGTGTTCACACATGTTTACGATCAATGGCTAAAATTGAAGAATTGAAGTTCGAATTGGTCGACCACCCACCGTATTCGCCAGATTTAGCCCCCAGTGACTTTTTCCTTTTCCCAAACTTAAAAAAATGGCTAAGTGGACAACGTTTTTTTTTCAAATGAAGAAGTCATTGATCGGACAAATGCTTATTTTGAGGACCTTCCAAAAAATTATTTTTCTGACGGTTTAAAAAAAATTGAGAAACGTCTAACCAAGTGTATTGAGCTCCAAGGAGATTATGTTAAGAAATAAAAAAAAATACAAAAATAAAAACTGTTTTAATGCTTTTTTCTAAGGAATTATTGACCCACCCTCGTATACTATATTAAATACGAATTCATACGATTTGTCATATTTTCTAACCGTGAATCCGATGCCACGATACGATACTGCAATAGTGTATAATATGTTAAATATATTTTTGAACCACAAGAAAACATAAACTTGACTTAACAGTCTTGACAATATGTAATATGTCACTGCATCTGTTGCATTCGATTTTAAAAATAATCTACTATCTCGTATATGCAATTTATTATTTACATAAATTATACTACATTGTCCATACATTATAATAAGTAAGTGTATGTACCTAATCGGCTCACCTCTAAGCGTCACAGATATAAATCCACACCAATAGGACGATGTATCGAAAGGATTTGATATTCGGCTATCAAACACCAGTCGTATAATTTATTAAAACAAAAAAATCACATCTCAATCATTGAAAATCTTGTGAATTATTCGTTAAATTAATAAAAATAGTTTAATAAATTATTATCAAGTAGGTACAAGTACATTATAACTAAAATTTGGAGTGATCCGGGCGTCTGTTATTAAGGCACTTTTTATTGACACTTTGGTTTAAAACACAAAAAACCGATAGCTAGCATTAACGCTATTTGATAACAATTTAATGTAAAAACTACTAGTTTAATTCGCCGTGACTAAATAGGACGCCCTTAGCTTAATTAGTAAAGCACATTGGCGCGAATCCAGTGATTACAGGCGCAAGTCCCGTCGGATGTCGTTTTTTTACAAGCTTTTTCCTAGTTTGTTATCTGAAGGCTATTCAAATAAATTATGTATATTAATCAAATAAAATCACTATGTCGCAACAACAAATGGCGTTGATACATGTGCATAATGATAAAGAAATTTACATTCTTTGGTGGTTTCAATTTACATGGTATAAATAACGCATGAGAAAATACATTACATATTATGTATATTTAAAGTAGCAACGAAACATGACGAATGATAATAATAATTGTCACTAAATGTGCGAAAAAATGTATGTACAAGTTAATATTTTAAATATATGTAGTACCTACCTACCTATATAATATTTGTCTGAGATAAACAATATAATAATTCCGATGCGATACATAATATGTACCTACTTAATTTCTTTTTAACAAACTTCGTTATGAACTATTAAATCTGCGATTATTAAACTGATCGAAAATTATACCTCGTATATCTCACTTAAGTATTTCATGACAGTTATTGTAATTTTATAGCGAATTTTACATGTTATATAATAAATTTAACCCAATAAATAAAAGTCACACGCTCCTTTACTGCCTGGTATGTTTATTACACCGAAAAAATAACATAAATGTCGCTAAGGATTAAATTGTGGTCATTCCCACGTGTATTTATTTATGTATAAATTTATAACTCACACCGACACATAGTATCTTGAAAGTTTAAATCCGCGCGATTTCTCTTGACATGTTGATTTTAACTATGCAGACAAGTCTTGCGGACTGGCAAACTTTATATATTTTGACAAGCGGTTAAACCGTGAGATTAATCGCGCAGTGAACGGTCCCCGTTTAATATAGATACACGATGTCGTTCAACTCGTGATATCTCCCGAGAACTTCTGAATTTTATACTTCAATCTATTTGTTTTAATGATTGTTGAGAATTCCTTATATTCCATTACAACATAAATAAAAATATATACTTATATTTATAATAGTAATACTATCGACCGAGGGTATTTGATGAAATCTCAACTCAAATGGAATAGTACAAAACTTAAATCCATTAGAATATTTATGTTTATCGCATTTGCAAAAATACAATTATTTTCATTAACCCCAAGTAACATGAATAATAAGTTTTTGTTCGACCAATGCTGGTTTTTTTTAATGCTTTGATGTACATTATTATTACACAACGTTATCTACAGTAAAAATATCACTGTGTCGTTAGATTAGCAAACTTATTAAAATGATAATTTAATATAATTAAAAGGGAGTGAATTGATGTTATGAAAAAAAATCCAACACTTTAAGGCATAAAGCCCATTGACGCAGCGAGTTGGGCGCTCGCGCAAAATTTCTGCAAGTGGCGCATAAATCGTCGAAAATACAACGTAATCAAATACGCCAGCGCACACTGGATTTGACGACGCCTTGTGCCCGCGTGCCGCATGAGTCACCGTTTTTCGCTTCTCGGCGATATGAATTAACGAAAATACAACGGAGCCATTCATTGAACACGGCTAGCAAAATCACGCTCCTCGAAGCGTCGTCGATAAGACGGGCGAGAAGCCATTATACAAGAACAGTGTACGCTTTGTTTAGTTATTGCGTGTCCGATATTTAATTACAAGCCCCGAGAAATAATATAATATTTGTATTGCTTTATTATGAGAGACGCTGTAATAATAATTATTTTGTGCTTCTTGGGCCCCTTATTACATAGGTGAAGGGTAATGCGCGGCAAGAGGCGTGTGATTATGGTTATGAATATACGCTTCTTACGCCGACTGCGCCCGCTCGTCCGTCTTGGTGGGCTTTATGCCTAAGCTTTCATGCCTGGGCAAATTTCTTACTGTGTGTAATATTATTTTAATTTAGTTCATAAACGGTAAGGAACTCTAAACTCCGTTTGTATATTTTTATCATATGCAGAGCCCACAAATGCTGTAAGGCGAAATCAATGCTAAAAATGATTTTATGGAATAGTACAAAACCTTTATCTTATTATTAATTGATAGAATACTTTGGTGCATAAAAAATCGTATTGTTTGCTAACTTTTATGTCTACTAGTAGAATAAGTTTCTAAACCTGCATAAAAGATAAAATTAGTTTTGAAGTAATTGCCCACTTAATCGAAATTATTATAATAATCTCATATTAAGTAGGTATGTGTTATTATAAGCTTTGCATTTAATTTAACACTTACAACTTGGACATGTCAGTGTGTTTTATTTTCTCTCTGATAACCAATTTCTTATTTAACTGGCAATCGTGATACAGTAAACATTTGATTTCAATGTATATGTGATGCTATAACACTTACACAGCATTAACATTAGAAATACTTTTGTAAATACTGCTGACTAATGTGTCATTATTTGGTTATGTTTCCAGGAGTTCGCCACCCTTACAAAGGAGCTGAACATCGTTCGCGAAAAGCTTCTCGAGAGAGAAGAGGAGATTTCGGAACTCAAGGCTGAGAGGAACAACACAAGGGTGAGTGCGCACAATTTTCGCTTTTACCCTTACGGCATTTCAAATTTTATTTCACCCCATTTGAAACATTTCAATTTCTGCGAGGAAAAAGAAAAGCGACGGTACTTACGAAACATTTTTTATAGTAGTGTTTGTAACCTTGGGAAATACGCATTTCGAATTGAATGCTTCAATAAATCTCAATATTTAATGAAATTATGCAAAATATTTTCAATTGCGTTGATTTTTTTATTCTATCCAAATATTATATTATACTGATACAGTCGAAACATAACGAAATGTAACTCATATTCAATAACGTGACATTGTTATTATTCACATCCAATACGAACGATTTTTTTTATTATCACATGGACATTTCAAAGTATTAATTCAGATAACATGACAGTTAAATGTAGGACAAGTTATAAACTAAAAATAAAATAAATACAGCAGCAAGACTATCAAAGAGTTGGACGTATGTTTAGAAACTATAAAACAGTGTTCATTTAAACTTCACCACATGTAAATGAAACATACTGGAATTAGAAGCATGGTCTACCAATTATCATAACCAATATCAGGTTAGTTCTACAGTTTCAGAGACTAAACAACTAATGCTACCGATTTCTTAAGCCTAATATAGACGTACATGCACCGCCCATAAACAAATATATAACTATTTGTAAGCTTATGTCCACTAAAATTCCAATATCTCATCGCGGTGTCCCAACGTATAAAATACTATAGTTATCGAATCAAATATAGTTTTCACGGTCACATTATAAAATGATTTAATCTAAATAAGTCTGCACAAGACCACGTGTTCATACTTACTTGCCTGTCAGTTTATGAGCACATGTTTGTAAGCAGTTTGCATACAATTTTTGAACCGTTTTTTATGTGTTTGTATATTTGTTTGCGAGCATATGTATGTCTATATTAGGTGGGACAGATGAGGATTAGAATTACTGACGGCGTTTTGATTTACATCCATCACAAGTCGCAAGCAGTATCACTCACAGAAAAAATACTTGATTTTCTCGAAATTAAACTCATAATAATTATGAATGTTACTTTCACAAGAATAATGCATTATATTACATAAATATGTTGAATATATTATGTAACATCATTTTTTTTTTGTACGAAGCATGTTGATTTTTAAGTAAATATGATTTAATATCATAGCTAGCCTTTTTATAAGAAGTTTTATGTCGAAAAACGCTAGATTTAACGCCATATTCCAAATGCGAATTTTGCCATCTATAGAATTATTTTAAAAAATTGTAGAAATGGCAAAAAACGCTGTTTGAAACGTTGCGCCAAAAGTCGGAAAAAATACGTCGACAAGCAGCAATCACTGACAATGATCATTTTATGCGCAGAGCTAAAAATATCCACTAGAATTCGGTATTATAAATTCTCAAACTTTGTAAACTGTATAACTAGCGATTATTCTACCTGCTACTTGTATCCAATTATATAGCTACTGTCTTCATTATTTGCATAAATTAAAACGAAACTCGAACCGTGATTACAATAATTCATGCTGAACAAACGCAAGTAAAAGTTCTCCTAATTGCGAGGAGTGGGAGAAAGGGGGTTTCGATTCACCTCAGTGACCGAATTTGTACAACCTCTTTTAATACAATCACTTCTTGCAGGGAATTTTCTGAATGGCGCGGAACACAATTCGCTTTGCTCGTTTTAAACAATCTATTGTCTGCGGAAAAGTTTAAATCCATTTCCTCTTGGAAAACAAATAATTGAAGCGCGGTCGCGGGACTCTAATCATTTTCCCTCTATTGCTGTACTGTGTGTTGTCGCTTTTTATGTTGTTATTTTAACACTGCAATTTTCATTACAGGCTCTCGGGTTTATTATTTTTACCGCTATATTGTGCTATACAATAACTGTTTCAGTTTTAATATCACTACTATGGGGATAATGAATTGTGTGAGGGTAGGTAGGATAACTCAATGATACTAGACAGATGGTGCGTGAATTAATATAATACCCAGTTTATTATCTTCCCACATAAAATAAACAAACAATGTTATTACTAAAGTTTACAAACAACCATAATATAATGACAGGTGGCTATCAGGTTACTGAATTTAAGTTATGCTAACGAGGGAATTTATTATTTATGATAGATGATTAGGTAAGTAAGAAATTACGGACGTGGACGCTATGCTTCTACGAAAAATTACTTGAATTGAGTGTTGTGTGTGATGGCTTTTTTTGCCATTTATAGTAAATTTAAGGAGAGTTGTTGCTAAGGTCAAAGGTGGTACACTACGCAGGGTTTGATGCCCTGAAAAGGTAACCTGTAAGCGTTTTCGCATTTTGATTGTTTAATGGGGCAGTGTCGCAAGGCGGACTTACTTCATTGTTCGAATTTGCAATGCTTTTGATTTTTTTGAAATAATATTAATTTCGCAGGTTAAAATGACTGGTCATTGTGACCCACTTAACCTTGCGGTATTGACCTTTCAAGCTGTACTTCATACGAAGTGACTTTCTTAGTTATAATGTATAGAGTTGGTACATATTATTATCATAGGTATTGAGTATTTCAGAGATTTACAATATATAAATGCTTAAATAAACTAATGGGGTTCATGATATGATCCCATACTACTATTAAAATACTTTTCTCACACAAAAAACATATACTAAACTGTGTTATTGTTATATTGTATACGGTCGTTTGGTCCTGTTCATTCTTTTTATATCGTCTGCGGGGTAAATAAATACCTTTGATATATATTATATGAAAAAATACTACCTACTAAAAGCATAAGTCGACATCTGCGACTCTTCTGTAGAACAATTTCATATTTATAAACTCTCGTAACTGTTATCGTATAATTTCGTATACTGAAGGGAGGGCATAAGTTTTAGTGTGATGAAAATTTGTTGCCTATTTACGGAATTAGATTTCTTTCAAACGTATTCTTCAGCTTCCCTAAAATAGGTCAAGAAGATTTATTCTGTGACGAAGATACAATCTTTTTATCAGGGTGTTTAGTGATAAAATATATGGGTACCGAAATCAATTATATCCCCATTTCAAATTGCTCCTTTGCAAAGATGCAATTTGTCACTTACGCCCTTTTGGCGTAATAGGTCGATACTTAATTATCAAGTGCCTGCTTCTAGGATGTCTATCTAAGTCGCGCTCTATAACTAAACGAAATCAATAACCTAAGTATAGCCAAGCAAGTAGAGAACTACTATTAGAATGTATAATAGTTTCTTTACATCATATAATACCGAGACCTGTATTCTTAATAACACATTATGTCCCCAATATTCCAGAAATTATTATCATCATCATCATCAGCCTGAATCTATCCACTGCTGGATGAAGGCCTCTTCAAGCTGCTTCCACTTCTCTCGGCCCTGTGCATTGCGCTGCCACGTACTTCCGCAGAACTTTATCATTTCATCGATCCAGCGGCCTCTAGGTCTACCTTGCGGACGTTTTGTACATCTTGGATACCACTGGATGACTAGATTTGTCCAACGATTGTCTCTTCTTCGAGCTGTGTCCAGCACATCTCCATTTAAGGCTTTTAATAAACTCTATTACATCGCAAACCCTTGTCTGCTTCCTTATCCACTCATTCCTCTTCTTGTCCTTTTGCGTTATGCCCAGCATGCACCCCTCCATACCACGTTGTGCTACTCTAAGTTTCTGGATCTCTCTTTTATTTAGGGTCCACGTTTCACACGCATATGTGACCACGGGAATCACACAACTGGTTTAGAAATTATTATATTTAACTGAAATGTAATTTTTACTTGTAGTGTTCTCAGTTTACTCAGAAGTGTTTTCAAAATTATGTATGTTCAATAAAAAGAATGTTACATTCTTAAATCTTGTGAATTTTTCGTTGAATAAAAAAATAGTTAATTAAATTATTAGCAAGTTCAAGTAAGTTAAGTTACATAAAAAAATCCTGGAATAATCTGTGACAACGGTTAGTAATTGAAGTAATTTATACCTACTTCCTTTGATTTAAAATACAAAAGCCGATCGCCAATAGTAACTCAATTTGGAAAGTGCTTCAGAGAGTATTGTGAGAGCCATTAGTTAAAATTTGTCGCAATTAGATAGGAGACTTATAACATTGTGGCCAATGTGCGTATTCGTGAAACCTGAGAGACGCAGGTTCGATCCAACTGGGTGTCGTATTTTTTTTTTTAAATATTATATATATTGGTTTATATAAGTGTTTTCAAAATTATGTATGGTCAGTAAAAAAAAATGTTACATTCTCAAATCTTGTGAATTATTCGTTGAATAAAGAAAATAGTAGTTAATTTTACTAATTATAATATCATTTAATTTAAAACTATGTTAAATAATATTTTGTAATGTTTACAAGAAAGATAACACATCGCAATTTCAATGAAAACGCGCTTTTCTTTTGAATATTTTCTTTATTGAGATATCTTCACAAACGCCACCTGCCTATATTTGCCCTAACCTTGGCATAATTATTAGGTCATTCAATTACTGGAGGTTTTGTTGACCTTAGGCAGAGGACGCTACAAGACACATTCCATTATTGACCGTCGATTACCAATAGTGTGTATGCAGTGGCGGCTCAACGAATTTTTAGGAGATGGAGTTTACTTTACCCATTAATTATTAAATATACCTATATACTTGTATCATATTATACATTATATCCCAATTTACTTATACTAATAAATGATTATGACTTTTCAGAAAAATATCACTACATATTTTGAAATATAAAATTAATTCGACAATGTAAATAACTTACGTCGGGGCTATTTTAATCCATCCCCAGTATGTTTATACTAACGATAATGCATTCGAGTCCTGTGTTGATCGGGATTTGTATCGCGGCAACGGGGTTGGACAGATTGATTATGGTAATCGAGAAATTGACCCTTACTAGCTTTCGTAATGTGTCATCGCGCAATGGTGCGTATTTAAATTATTTTATTTGATTGCTTTATTTTTATAAAAATAATAAATATATTTATAAAATAGCGACGGGTTGAGTATGAAATAAATTAAGTATTTAATTTAATCACGTAATGAATATTATTTGCAATAACAAAAATATCATACATGTATTTTTTACATTATAGATAATATGTGGGAATGGTTCCTACACTCTTAGGCCCGTTTCAGACGGGACACCGGTGTCGCGCTCGTATATAATAAGGACGCCTTTGTATTCGAATAAAGGAGCCTTTGTATTATGTTTATTAACGCCTCAGAGATAATGAGTCAACGCGTGTCCGGTACACGTTTCCGTCGGCCGCTACATTCTCAAGCCGCCGATACACTTGTTTTTATTACCGCAGCCAGTTTTATGTTCTAATTTATGCGTTGACTCATTAGCTCTGGGGCGTTCATAAACATAATACAAAGGCCCGTTTATTCAAATACAAATGTCTCCTTATTATATACGAGCGCGACACCGGTTTCCTATCTGAAACGGGCCTTAAGGCAGAGCCGCCCCTGCAGGTATGGGTAATCATTATACAGTGACACCATAGGCGATTCACGGGTGTATTGGAACTGTTCACTCGAATGCTTGTTTCGTCTGCGCCGACATAACCACCGAATGCCTGTTGACCCTTCATCGTAGGAAACATATAACACAGTCGACTCGGTATGTCTTTGCGGGGGATAAGGGTTAACGCAACAACCTGAAGACTTAACTAGCGGACAGCGTCAATGCTAACAAACAATACCACTAAAGTTGCTTTTGCCGTACCCGAGATGCGATTGTATTTGGTGGTAGTTTTGCTTTTAATTAATTATTAAATATACCCCATTTTACCATCAACTGAAAACCTCAAAATAACTTGTTTTCTGTTAAATTGATTTCTAAAACGGATATATTATTATCTATAATTGAGTTACATACTTAAAAAAAACTTAAAATTAAAATATCTTTCCTATATGATCCAGTTGTACTGTGCGGAATTGAGGAAATGGAAAAGCAGGTCTTACTTGATTCCAAATGTATTCAATTGGAAAAATTGTATGCAATTGGAATGGTCTTGCCTGGTGCGGTGTACCCACATGTGTTGGAAATAGCGTTTTCTCTGTCATGTTATTAAAAATACAATCATTACATCATGTATTCTATCGCGAGATTTAAAAAACTTTCTTTAAAAGTTTTAGTATGAAGCGCACCTGTTTATTATTTATATTATTTTTTGTGTGATAACTGTGTTCAATTATTTATGGAGGGTGCTTCGTCATGAGCCCGATATTATTCTCGAGTACAAAAAAATATTCCTGATAATTTCCAAATATAATAAGTTTTTGTTAAACACGTTCATTATTTCGAGCTTTGGCCGTATTCAAACTTATTTGCGCTGTATATAGTTAAGCCTGATTTTGATTTATGAATACAACTTTGAATAACTTTTTGAAAGTTCAATGCTATTTTAGCGAAATCCTACCAAAAGAGGACATTGTAATTTTGGAAATTTTCATTATAATATCTCTAACACTGTTTTCATATTTCGCGAAAATAAAAATATTCATGAGTTACCTAACGAAAAAATTCAAATTCCACCTCGGATTTTTCAAATTAAGTACATACCTAATTTCGATTTTTTGGCGAAAAAAATATGTGGAATCTCTTCGCTCGGTACCTACGTTTTTTTCTGTTGTAATCGTATAAATTGTTTTTCTCGGCGTTTTTTATCATTAGCTATAATGAAAGTGCCTTTTTAGTTATGAAATATCTTTCACTAAAAGCTCTGCGCTTATAAAATTACGCATTGTAAAGCTGTTTATATAAATATTCTCCATCATATTATTGTCAAATGTTCTTCAAATTCTATCATGCACCATAAAGAAGATCTGGGAGCGAAGGCTTTGTAAATCAAATAAAATGTTATATCAATATTTCCAGTAGGTACATCTAGATTTGAATCCTGCACCTTCCGGTTGATTGGTAGGTTCATAATTCTGAGTTTATAAGTATCTACCAAGTCAATAAAATTTACGTCTTGCTATATGCAATGCTAGACTTATATTCACTAAACGGATAAATAGGCTTTAGCGCAGGGCCCCCATAGTACGTCGGGAAAATAAATTAATCGCCATGGATAAAGTCTTTTTTTACGGTTTTAGAACACCAATACAATTGATCGACATCGGTCATGTTCAGTTCTTTTTATATCGCTTAATTTAATAAGTTATTTCTCAAACACAAAGCCAGAAGAGTATTATTACCACGTTTTTATTAGTTCGTATTCTTGTTTGTCCAGTACAATTTTTTTCTTGTTTGTCCAAGATTTGTATTGGACTATTGAAGATTTTAACTATCTTCCCGACTAGCTAGACATTTGAAACTTTTAGAATATATCAGAACACAACGACAATGTATTCTTATAATACTTTTAGCCATCTTTGTGCAGAATTGAAGTCATTTTCAGTTTTCACACTATTATTGGTTGCTAAGGGGGTCCTAGCAACTAAATTATTAATATATACGTGTGTTACTATGGAAATCAATATGAAATGTCTAAATGACATTTCAGTATTCTATATTTATTCAGTATTTCTATCAAGTACAAAAAAAGTATTTATTAATACATAGAATTGTCAAGTTTATATGATTCAACAGAAAATTTAAAAACGTTGTAAGTATAAAAAAAAGTTCTTTTTATCTTGTAATTATTTTTAATTTAAACGGACGTAATTGGAATTGGTCTTCATCTGAACTGGTTATTACCGAATTATTTGTATGAAAACTGTATAATAGAGTTATACGATAATAGTTTTGCAGTCTTATAATAATAAGAATATTATGTCAAACAAGCAAGAAACACGAAGTTACAGTTTATTGTTATAGTAATAATAGTATGTATGAAGACATGGTTGTGCGCATATAGAGAAGATATTTTCTGGCTGTCTGGTGCCGTTTGCCAGTCAACTTTCTGACAGTTCACTTTGCATACAGTCCTCATGGTAAACCGTTCACGACGCTAGACGATTATGTTATTCCTAGCCGGGGAATCTTCTCCCTTCCCTCCCTTATCTCTTTTGCATTATTAATGTGTTGGCATTTCGGCTGTCTCGCGCAAACATGAAAATACTCAACTGGCTGCTTCTTTTTTCTTTTATTTTTTTTTTTGTCTACCTTTACTATTATTGCCGTCGTTTGCAGAAAACAGAGCGCAGGATTTTTACCACCCCATCGTGAAGAGACTTCCGCTTTCGTTTTCAATATAAACTTTTCACCCCCCGCGTCTTACTTTTATTTTATTATTTGTAGGCGGTGCTTGTTTTCTTTCTTTTCTTTTTTATTTTGACTTCACTCAGATTTTTTTCAACACCCCTGCACCCGTGTTGAATAATCCTTCTGAAGTAAATTTATGCAACGATTTTTTTTTTGTTTTCCTTCATCCTGCTCGTCCTTTGTCTCTTTTTCTATTATTTATATTATATGTATGCTATTTACTTTTTTATTACCTATTTTAACAGATAATACGTTTATTAGCAGGAGCTACCCCGAAATTCGCAAAACTGACTATAGTCTGGCCGGGGCACTGAATTGTGAGTTATGGTGGTAGTACTAGTTATAGATTATCTTCGAATGCAATGCGGTAACCATGTAATGGTAAGCACACATGTATCTGTTCGCATTAAATGAAGATTTTCAATTTAATATTTCGTTTAAGCTAATATTACACTTTTACAACAATCATCATTTTCTAGAAACAGTTTATCAGATTATTGCATTCAAAGAATAATCAAAACCTATCACTCAATCTAAATTCACAGTTTTGTGCTCCGGCCTGTATAATAGTCGGCTTTGGAAAAATCGTAACACGGATGTGTCATAATTTTTTCTCAACTTATACTTTACGAATGGTTCATTTTTAAGGCACTACTGGGGTTTTGAAACCGTGGTTCACAGAAGGATTACGGCGCTTAAATCACGCCCTCTCCCTCTATACCACTGGCATAGTTAAGTAACGCGAATTATTAATTATTTTATTATGGACTATTTATTATGTTTGATGACGATGGTGACGCATGATGTTTTTTGAAAACTATAAGTATATTATGTTGTAGTTCGTCTTCTTTAATCGCCCAACACGCATGTGATGATATTTTATAAACTATTCTTCTTCTTTTCGTTGTGCCAAGTCTATCGATGATTCTAACGGTGGCAGTGGTGGTAACCTTGTGTATAAGTATATCAGTTAAAGTCATACGACTCCACCGACATCTATATTTTTCAGCAGAATGATAATAATTCTGCGTTATTCGGGATAGTGGACAATAGGCTTTATTACCCAATTGAATGCAATTTTCGAAATAACTTTGGGTATGTACGTAAGTTATCGGTAAAGTTTAATATATAAATATTTGAAATCCTTAATTTATAAAATTGATCTAACTTAGGATTGTTTTACTTTACGTTAGATACACTTGAATACTTACAAATTTTGTAAGTATTCAAGTGTATCTAACGTGAAAAATATTTAATGGTTTGGAACTGTGCTCTCTTTTGAAGTTGATATTTCGAGTAGTTTTGCCCGAATAACTCTGAATTATTAGATGGAAACTTAAAATTAAAAGCAATATGTATCTGGCAATATAATATATCCAGTTCATTGCTTTAATAGTATAGGTATAATGAATAATCAAATTAAATTCAAATTAAATTAAGTTCCCTTCCTACGACATAATATTCTTTCACGGCGGTTGCGAAATATATTTTCTATATTAGCTATATAGCTATTCGCAAAAATTCTTCATAGCTGTAAATCAAAAAGATATGTACATGTCAAAAGAAGTGAAATATATACCCTAATTTATGTTAGAAAAAATATCTTTTAATCTAATTGTTAACTTTTGTAATTTGCTGCGTAAATTAAAAGTTAACTTCTAATCGTCTTACGACTAATGACTATTATCTATCCCCAGGATGGTAATAAATGAAAAACTGTCTCCCTGTCGAAATAAATATTTACCTATTCTGTTATATACCTACGTTGATATCATCGTTTGCTATTATCGGGTTTCCTCGACGACTATAAGAACTTGTATGCCACAGTTCTTGAGTAATATTACGTTTATAATTGTTTTTTGTTTGATTTTGGCTATATGCCTAATCAATAATTAAAACTGGTGTCTCCTGCTTAAATATATGTATCTTCTGAGATTCTGAGTATCAGTGTCAGTGTGTATTGACAATTATTGGTGAGTGCACATAGTGCCTGACCTGAAGATGCCGAAAGGCGAAACCAGGGTCGCAAAAAACGACGAAAATGGAATAGTACGAAACTTAAATATATTAGAATTTAAATTCAAATTCCATCACGTACCGTGGGTCGATAGTATTATTATTATTATTATGTATAGTATGAACAACAATACGAATAAATAGCTGGAATTCAATTGGGCCATCTTAGATGACTGGACGTATTGTTGTTTTTATTTAATAAAATGCATTTTTTTGTAGTACTTATTCCACTTTTATATAATAGATTGGACCGGTTTCGTCCGCCTCAGAGGGACATTTTCAACCGAATACATTTTTTTGTTAAAACAATAGTTATCAAACAAAATCCAAAGCGATAGAAATAATATAACAATAGGTACATAAATAATTATCCGTCTAATAATACCTTCCTAATAACAGCTTGATTTAAAATTAATGAGGTTGGACATTAATATTTCATACTACATCAGGGGCATTAAACAAATTATTTTAAATATTAACAAACCACAAAATATGAAACAATCAACACTTACAATAACATTAAAGTATTAACATTTGTAAGTGTTGATTGTTTCTTATTTTGTGGTTTGTTAATATTTAAAATAATTTGTTTAATGCCCCTGATGCAATATGAAATATTAATGTCCAACCTCATTAATTTTAAATCAATCTGTTATTGGGAAGGTATTATTGGACGGATAATTATGTATGTACCTATTGTTATATTATTTCTATGGCTTTGGATTTTGTTTGATAAATATTGTTTTAACAAAAAAAAAATGTATTCAATTGAAAATGTCCCTCTGAGGCGGACGAAACCGGTCCAATCTATTATATAAAAGTGGAATAAGTACTACAAAAAAATTGCGTTTTATTAAATAAAAACAACAATACAATGCAGTTCCACCATGAATTGACAGTTAACAAAATAAAAGAAAAAATGAGTGGACGTAATTTGGGAAGTCAAAAAGTAAACGAATAGCTGATGGACTTGTACAAGTTCGAGTAATAATACCGAGTCACTGAGAATACAAAACTGGAGGGTAGGAGTTGTACATTTGTCTCGATGGAGTCGGTTGCCGGATAAGACCAAGAACTAGATCGGGTTAGAATGCAAGGAAGATAAAGAATACGATTATTAGTTGGAATACGAACAATCTAAGACCACGCGCACACTGTAGCTTCTTGTGTGTGGGACAGATCTCAGCAATTGATGAATGAGCATCCCACCAGTAGGGTTATAACTGAAAACCAAGTGTTCGTCCCTGGGACGGAAGCGTAAAGTATCCGGGCATGGGTATCGCGTCCGAAGCTACTCAACGGTTGTAAGGGATTTGGCAGGGTACGCACTAGCTACTTGTGGACTTTCTAAACTTCATAGCGAGCCGCACGTCGCTTTCGTCCGGATGCTCCATTATAACAGTGTAGAAAATGCAGTACGCAGCGTGGTTACCATAGGTGGCTGTGGTTAGCGACTGTATCTACGCGCGGGGTAACAGTTGATAAAAGTATCTGTTTCAGTATTCGAAACCAATAGTACTTATTATAATTTATGTTTTTTTTATATACTTGTGGTTTCCGTTTCAAATCGTAGAAAAAAATCATAAAAACCATACTTTCAACACAAACGCGTATTGTTTTTTTTTAAATCGTGTTTGCTACAGAAAATTGGCAAAATTCTCTGAGGTTGTTTTAATTTTGTATTTTTTTCGGTTTTCGCGAAATAGTAAACCGAAAACTGCTTTAAAATTCAGCCACGTGTTTTCCCTGTCACACTTAAATTGATAATAAAAAGGCCTACACTGTATACCTACCTCTTAAATCTAGAGTATGTTTATGAAGTACCTCTACCTTGTATTAGACCTTTAATAAATTCACTGCGAAGTTTTTTTGCGTCGTAGAATATTTGATTTGTCCACTTTTTGGGTGTTTTCCTTCGGCTCCTTCTCGGCCCCTCAATACAAAATCGTCTCCATTTGATATGAAGTGTTTCCGATTCTGGAAATTTTCGCAATAAATTTGACCGTATGTTTTTGTTCTGTTTTGTTTTGAGTGTCTGCCGTTTCTTACACCATATACATTTCTATGCGTTGTTTAGGTTTTTTTTTGTTATTGCTTCGATCTTTTTTCCTTCGCCTATTATCTCATCCCATTTTCAGATTCCCTGTACGCAATATCTATTGATTTACATGCCCGTGTTTGGTACGTGTTTTTATATTATTTTTTATTTCATATTTCGATATTATATTAAATGTTCACCGCGTCTCGAACATATTTGTAAAATATGTAATAAAAGAATTGAAAACGGCGCCAATAGCCATGCCTTCGCTTTTTCGCGTAACTAATACTATACATAGACATATCACAAAGCTAAGCCAGTATAAGTATATACCCTGC
This sequence comes from Rhyacophila brunnea, assembly GCF_057557595.1. Lineage (NCBI taxonomy): Eukaryota > Metazoa > Arthropoda > Insecta > Trichoptera > Rhyacophilidae > Rhyacophila > Rhyacophila brunnea. The sequence goes on along the minus strand of NW_028232796.1, from coordinate 16,571,588 downwards.
GGCCTACATAGAAACTCACACTATTTTCTTCCTCTTTTTATGGTGTATATGTTACGCCGAATGTGCGAAATTGACAATTACTTGAAATGGGCAAAATTTTGGCTAATTCATGTAATAGTCAAGCCCGTTGGCTTATTCATGAATTAGGTAAATTATCTGCCGAGTACGTGAATTCGCCAGGGTATGGAATTCTTAAACTGCCAACATGACAGTAGAAAAAGTAAATTTAATACGGATGGTTTTATTAATTATAATTGGACATAATATAATATTATTATTATTAGGTTAGGTTAGGTTTTGTAATTCTGAATTCAACTGAATGTCCATTTAGAGGTTAGCAACAAGTGTCAACAAACTATCCAAACATACAATCGACCATTGCACGATTGATACCCAAGCACGAATCAAATCGCGAAAATACCTTTTAATAAAATTCTTCCGTTATCATATCATAGTTCTAGATTTTTTTGCGCATAGTAAATGGATATGAACGTCATTGTAGTTATTGATTGGTATATTTTTTTTATAATCAATGACATTTGACACATTTGGTTAGTTTGATTAGTTGCAAAAAACACCACCGGAGCGCGACCATCTATTTTGACGATAGATAATAAATACGTAAATTTTAACCAGTGCATGAGCATTTTGACACACTTAGTTTAGTTGCAAAAAATACCACCGTAGCGCTACTATCTAATATGTACAATGCATGAACTAGGCAGAAAAATTACTGTCGAATTCACGCATTTGGCAGATATTTTGTCTAATTCATGAATAAGGCAACGGGTTTGCATTTTTCATGATTTAAGCAAAATTTTGCCAATTTCATGTAATTGTCAATTTCGCACATTCGGAGTAACATATACATCGCCGGACGACGGTGTTGGTATCAATTTATTCCCTCTACCGCTGCACAGAAATTAGTCCGGTCGCCGATCCATCACCTGATAATATCAAGGAAAATCAGATTTTTTCCTCGGAATCTGCCGATTGCCAACCGTGGGAAAACGACGCCATCTTGGTATAATTGTGGCCAAACACGGGTTTTTGTCAATATTCCATCAACCGTTATCCACACAGATATTTGATTCGACAATTAAATAAAGATCGTTACATTCAACATAAAACATTTCTTATATATTGTTGGCAAGTTAAAAAGTTTTACCACAATTTGAGAAATACATTTATATAATAAGTACCTATCTTATTTTCGTATCATGAACGTTTTAGCTTTCTCCAACGCCCACCTCGCACAGACCATAAAGAAAACCGCACCGCCCTGTTTTTGACTCGTGCTGTTTGCTAGATTGGTTTAAGTAACCTTATCTGACCATCTTTCACGTGGTCGCATTGCTTCCAAAATAATGAAAAGGTCAAATTTTAATACAAGACTCCATAGTACCCACCAAAAAAGTAAAGTCTGTTATCGTCGAAATATCAAAGTCCTTACCCTATACTCGTTAGTCAAGCTCTCAACCCAACGGCCCGGAACAAATAGAACTAAATCCACTCACTTGGATTTCTTCGTATGGGGTGTAAATAAAATATTTACAGACTGAAAGAGCTTTTTATCCTTTACCGGCAGTTGGAGGGAGCTTTCTGTATGGCCCCGCAGTCGAAAATTGAAAACCGCATCGCTGCCTGTCTGAATTCATTACGCGTTTTGAGGCCAACCGCGAAAATTCACTTAACATGTTAATAAAAACTTGTTACCTTGTGTTCACGTTACCATTAAATGCGATACCGTTGTGTTTTTCTGTAGTACCTATTCAACTGTAAGTACTCATACTTACTCGTACGGTGGTCTGGTTGGTAAAGCGGCCATCTCTGAAACTGTTGATCGCGGGCTCGATCCTGCAGCTGATTTGAAAGTTTGAGCTAGTACTTGAACCCAATTGATTGGGTAAATGGCTAATAACCAATCCTCATAAAAAAGTTTATTAATACATAATATAACCTCCACTCTGTAGACGTCCATATGCTCCGCTTCAGAACAACAATGGTAATTAACTGTTTAACTTATTCATACTTAATAAAGCTCAACTTGGCTGCCCTCGTACAAAATTAATAATCAAATGCTGCCATCATTGCAACCAATTAATCCTGCATGCAACTATATTAACAAACATTTCACGTATATTTCCCGCTAGAAAACATTTAACAAAAAAACGGCACCCGACGGGACTTGAACCTGTAACCACTTCATTCGCGCCAATGTGCTTCTCTAATTAAGCTATGGGCATCCTACTTAATTACGACGAATTTAACTAGTAGTTCTTACATGAAATGCTACGTTAATTAAATTACGTTAATAATTCCTTAGTTGGAAAAGCACATTGGCGCGAATCCAGTGTTTACAGGTTTAAATCATGTCGGGTGTCGTATTTTTTTCAGAAAAGATTTTATCTAGTGGGGATATACATGCTATGTTTTCAAATTATGTTTGTTCAATATATATATATATGATGTTCTATTTTCAAATCTTGTTAATTATTCGTTGAATAAAGGAAATAGTTTATTATGTACATAAATGATATATTTACATAATAAACATGAACCCAAAATTCTGATCCGGAATTGGAATTGGTGAATAAGTAAGTACCCACGTAATAATAGTGTTATTCAAGACTGTTTTCATAAAATTGTATAACTATAACCTAAAATTCACTCTCTCAATTCTTAGTACGAGTATAATGATGAAAAGTAATGTCTGTTAAATTATACATAAAAAGAAAGGATAAATGATTTTAGTTAAAACTAACGTGTCATATTTTTTTAAATATAACGAGGTCAACGTTATTTTCCCATACATATAAAATTTCCATAGGATTTTCATATTGTTTGAGATCTGTCACTTTCTTTAATATTTATATTTTTGGTTCAAGAAAACTATTCCTTAAATCCCAGGATTCCAGAATTTTTGCAATTGAACACGATCCCGGGATTGCAAACCCTAGTACGTACACCCAGAAATTCTTGTGTAAATGCCATCGCATAGTTATTTTTCGCCGAAATAATCTAAATAGGTTGTACTTGTTGGAATTTCAAATTGAATACCTGCTACTATTTTATATACATTTTCGTAAAAATAGTGATAAAACAAGGTTACAAATATATATATCGGTGGTGTCAGTCGCCCACGCAGAAAAATGATATGGGGGTTCCATTTTGAAAAATTATCAATTTATTATTAATTTTTTTTAAGACTGGGAGGCTGGGTGAACAAAATTCAGAAGAAAACTGTTTTCCGCATTTATCCCGCGGATCCCTGCACTTTTCTGTGTACATATCCCATACCCAGACTTTTCGCACTTTGAGTCTAACGATGAACACGAGCAGCTATAACTACGGTGCTCATCTATATATATATATATATATATATATCCACGAGTTATGGTTACTTGTCTAACCCACAAGTCGTTATCGAATTGGCGTGGCATAACAGTTATTAACAGTTTAACAAGTATTGTGATCCTTAGTGTCCGTCTGTGTCGTCCTCGCCGTCCTGTATTTTAGACACGCCGCGTCAGAGTTTTAAAGTAAACGATGTATGCCGCGGGTTTTCCATTGACATAGGTCTTCCGTGTTGTAGAATGCCTAGAAGAGTGGAGCTAACCCTTTGAGAAGACTGTTCGACAGTCAAATAATCTGAGTCACGATCCTCACTCATGAGGCTTTATCGAAGAAGATGATTAGATTTTATTGCATACATCTAGATAATTTATATTATTTTTTTCGTGTCTGGGGGGGGCCCAAACCCGAAACCTGCCATCCTTCCATGCGCGCCTGAGTGGTTCCAACGTCCATATACGATGTTTAAATAAAAAAAAATTCATGCATTGAAGTTGATAACGCGATAAAACACATCGTTAAATTTAATAAATTATTTTTCACCTATTTCGTTTTATTCGCCAGTGTGTAACTAAATTCTTTAGTAGTTGAATGATAGCACCACAGGGCATGGTCTGCAGTGGATAGTTGACTACAAACGCGTGAATTTAAATGTGCTGTGCTGATGATGACATGTGGATTTGTTTATATTGTTCATATTATGAACTGGCAGGTTTTAAAATTTTGAATCCGTAGTATTTTTCCTTATTCTGGAAGGATGATAGCTCGTTTTGCCATGCATAACAATGTAAGTATAGGACATTGGTTGCTTCAAGTTACATTCAAGATTTTTCTTATTTGTATTCCCCGTCTGGGTATCGATTGCCTAACTCTCAATTGGCTTATTATCCGATAGTTAGCCATATCATAAGTTTTGCAGCTATCGCTCGAAAAGGCATTAGTATTAGTTAAGCTATCGGACATGACAAGAATATGACTAATTTAACTCGCGAGTGTCGAGTTGGCAATGTCGCCAGAATTGCCAACTGAAAACAGCGTATCTGGCAAAATCGACGTCTATGGTACGAAAAATAAGTGTCTATGAATTGAAACGTCAAATGTCAAAGTACCTAAACAACAACTTTTGTTGTATCTTGTGTTTTATGCCTATTCATTCGATTGATTTCGTATAATATACGTAGTAAATTTTAATACCTTCACGTAAATGCGAAACCATATATTACAGTTGTTACACTGCAAAACAAGTTTTAACAAAACACAATGCTCTTCAATGACAACATTTCTTTGTTATGTATTTATTAATTACAAACCATTATAATTCATTAATATATCTTTATATTTTTATGACGTGATCTCTACGTCTACAATGAATATGAGTATACTGATTAGGTTTCGTTGTAAATATAAGTAAAATTATTAAAATATTAAATAATATATGTAACAAAGTATAGTTCTACATTACTTTCAAACGACAAAATGTTTCGTTGCTCAACATCACTTTCTCTACAAATCTTTAGCTAATAAAGGGTAGAAAACTGACCGTTTACTACGGTCAATTATGAGGCGTTCGAAAATTTTGCTACGTCACACGGGGAATGTGATAATCCCTATCCCTCTCGCGTCCCACGCTTGTTCAATGTGCCCCGCAAAAATTCCATTGTTCGAATAAACACAACACAATGTCACGAAATCAAAATACGGCTAAGCAATTCTACTGATTATTTTCATTTTCTAAATTCTATTCCTGGTCGTTACGCGAGTCCCGTGCATATACATATTTAACGGGACACAGAAGTGAGGCATTAAATCTCTTCAACCTGACACCTTTATAGCGCCATACATGCGCCATATAAAGTGGTTGTGCGTAAACCACTGTTGCATTTCCATCCGGGCGAAGATGGTCTAACCCTAACCACTGGCTTGTAAAACACGTGTAAGCATGCCTTAAGCGCTGACTCATTTTGAAGCACCTAAGATAGAAATTAAACCGATTTTGAATAAACAAAAAAATATATTTATTAATAGGTACATTGTTTCGTATTTTATGATAGTTGTGGAGGTCCTCTTTGCTTACGTATGTGATGAACCGCCAATATGTGTTAAAATACAATGATGCAATGATAAGGATTGTGTACACTTAAAACCTCGGATTGTAAAAAACGCATCGGTTACAGAGTTTTATTGTTATACGGGGGTGTTTTTTGAAGAAGCGGTTACTGCAATAGAACCCGAAAACTCAATCTTAAAACATATAATTTTAAATGTCATTGTATATTGCATATTTACTTAGTATTTCGCGTAAATAAATATAAAATGACAGTATTTATAAAAACGATAATGTTTGTGTTTGCAGCTTCTACTAGAGCATCTAGAATGTTTGGTATCCCGACACGAGCGGTCGCTCCGCATGACGGTGGTGAAGAGGCAGACGGCGCAGCAGTCAGGAGTGTCTTCCGAAGTGGAGGTCCTCAAGGCGCTCAAGAGCCTCTTCGAGCATCACAAAGCACTCGACGAGAAGGTAACGTGACACCAATATTTTCATGTAATTTTATCACATTTTAACATCCAATGGCGAACAAGGAGACTCCCGGTCCGTTACCCATGGCATTTAATATTAAATCGATTTCATGCTGCTAGGGATTGCTCCCTTTCGCCCGCTGTCGTGACATCAATTTCAGTTTACTAATGATTGAATGAAAATAATAACCGTTACTCATTTTATTACCTTATTAACTGTACTTTTTATGCCCATTTTTATTGACTAGATAATTTAAAAAAAACCTAAAAAAACGGGACAATTTAGTCATTTCATTCACTACCCGGTGAATGCTGTTAAGTCAGTGATTCCTAACCGGGGCCCTGCAGTGTCCTGGGGTTCCACGAGTACCTAGTGCTAAAAGTTCTAAGAAAATTCTATGTACTTATACTGAAAAATTGAACTTGAATAAATATATCACGTCGATGAAGTATCTACATAGCGAGGATTTTACTTACGAGAGTAAATTATGCGGGGAACAAAGAATAAAAGAATAAATATTAATGATTCTATTGGTTTGTAAAGATAATCGCGCCACCTACTATGTAATGTTAAAATTTAAAATATGTGTGTACGTCAGTGCACACTAAACATTGTCAGTCATACGTATTTGTTTTCATTGAAATAAGTCTACAATTTACAGATAGTGTTGGTTAGATTTTAAAATTCAATTAAACCCTGCGAAACCAAGCCATAATAGATAATAGTCAAAAAATACTTGTCTATCTATAAAATATCTTAAATTATGCAATTAAATCATAAATAATTTTTAGATATTTTATAGATAAAATAACATTTTTATGTATTATAGTTTGGTTTAGGCAACGCTTAATGAATTTAAAAAAATAACCAACAATATGTGTAATATGTATTCTTAATCCAACGAAAACAAATAAGTATAAATAAAAAAGCGTGCACAATTTTTTCGTATCGCCTAAAGTAGACGAAAATTATTATGGTTCGGTTTAGGCAGGTTTTAATTGATTTTTAAAAACTAACTGACACCATCTGTAAATTGTAGCCTTACTTCAATAAAAACCAATACGTATGAGTAACAAGTTTAATATGCACTATTTATGGCGGATCGTAACGGCCTACCTCCACCCTTCGCTACTGGTATACGTTACAGTTACGTGTAAATATGTTAGGTAGGTACTTAATTATCATTTATTGACGAAGATTTTTTTTAATATTTGTGGATATCATAATTTTGAGAAATAATAAAATGCAGAAGGTAATTAAATTACACAATTTTGAGGCTTTGCAGTCTGCTTATGGATGGTATCATGTCACGACTTACTAATGTATACATTTATTTTGTAATGTATCCCTCTGGATCTTCTTACTATGTACATGTCATCCAGGTAAGGCTTCCCCAAGATTTTTCAAAATGCGCCAAGGGTTACGTCAAATAAAAAGGTTTAAAATCATTGCTGTATGCTATCGATCCATCTTTGACCGTGCGAATTATTTCTAATATCTATGAAAACAAAAAAATATCCACGATGAAATAATGAGTGGAATAGTTTTTTTTTGTTTTTTAAACTAGATACTTTTCCACTAGGAAAACGGTTACGGATGATTCCATTTAATATCTTTTATGATAACTTTTTTTTTTAGAAAAAGAGTATTACGGCATTACAGCGATTGGCCAATGCGCCATAATACATAATAAATACAAAATTACAAAAATGTCTTAATTACAAATAACAACTAATACCTATAACAAGAAAGTAGAAAAGACAGCGTGTGTTTATGTAAATATTAAAGAAACATTAAATAGTTTTAAAAAAATCAACCTTTATGGTGCCATCAAATAAGTTAATCTCACGATACACAGCATCATGAAACAATAATGTTACGAATACAATTTGAAGAATATTATATATATATACCTAATATAACAGGGATGGCAAACCTATGGCACGCGAGATGATTTTGCATGGCACGCGAATGTTTAATTTGAAAAGAGAAAAAAATATCCTATTGAAAAAAATATAAAAGAATTTTACACATAAATTAAAAAACGATAACATAGCCATGCGTATTTTCTTCAGTTTTTAATATTATGTTTACGAATAATATTTACATAATCGCTAAAAATGGAAGAAGAAAAGAAGAACATATGAAGGAAGCGTGGTTAAAATGATTCCACGTTCTCTTTGAACATGGAAAAAATTATTCAAAGAATAAAAGATATAAAAAGGCTAGAAACACGGCAAAAGATAGAATTTCAAGAACTCAATTGTGATTTTCCAACTTCCTTAACAGAATTCTTAAAAAATTTTCCGTATGAAAAACTGCTCGGCACGTCAGATAGTCAAAAAATAATATTTGGGAAATTTTGGCACGCGTACGTAAAAAGGTTCGCCAACTCTGTAATATAATATCGACTAAGTATATTTAAATTTGTGAATGTAAAAAAAATGTAAATTTTAAAATCAGTGAATAAAATGGTTCACCTAAAATGATAGTTATAAAATATTGTAACCAATAATAGGTTTCAGTTTGTTTTAATCGTTCTTGAGAGAGATATATTTTATTTTGATGAATAATTTCGCTGTAAAGACAAAAGACAAGTGTAACATAAACTCAAGTAACTACTTACACTATTCGCTATTTACCTAATAAACTAACTAAATAACAATATGACTTACTACTACTACGAACACATTCAATCTTAAACGTTTTCCAGGCTTACATAGTTGCCCAGTATCTATGAACCTATCCTACTATTTCCCATATAAAGATGTGTAATTTATTACGATGTTTGGTGTAAATATGCGCGCACCTATACATTGCCCACTTACTACAATGTCTCTCGGGGTTTACCCGTGTTTAAAATCTATAGAAATGTCTGTATGAAGCCTGGGCCTAAGAATTCAAACAATTTATTATCCATCAATGGGCCCCTTGGGTCGGCAATTTAAGCATCAATACTTATTTACGACCATTTCTGCTCGTCTAAGTAATTCGTTGTTATTTTGAAAATTGATATTATCGCTGCTCTTTGGAACGCATGATTATTTTAATTTTGCTTTATCGTTCGCGGGTTACGGGTTCAAATCCCACTGCATGGATAAATTATAGTATATTGTTTTTTTTTTATTGAAGCAATATACATAATATATATTCAATGTAGTTTTGTGTGTGCTTGGCGCCAGGCCCGCCATAAATTATACAGCAGCAAAAATATAGAGGTATGACATTTTTTTGGGCGATGTAAAATTGTAAAGGTGCATGTTGGACATTAGCGCATAAATACCACAAAAAAAACAATGGATATGGTACGCGTCAAGCGGGTATATATCAGTGTTTCCCAACCGCCGGTCCGCAGAATTTTTCTGCCGGAGCAAAAATAATTGTTGCCCATTTTAAAAAGTCGAAGAAGAACCATTGTAAAAGTAACAAAGCCATTAAATTATTGTTTGCATTTACAATTGCCCAGATATTTATGTGACAAGACATTTTCGGCTAAAAACAACACCGGAGCTTCTATTACTAACAATATATTTACTGATCAGTGTCTGATTATTTCTATTAACAATAGAATTTGCATGATATATATTTTTTTTGTATTCACAATCAGTTTGTTGTCTATCAGTTATAATATAAAACTTGAAAACTAATAACGAAAATGCTACATAAGTATATAAATAATAGTTTTTATTTTGCGTTAGCGATCCGCGTGATATTTATCATATGTTCACCGGTCCGCAGGTATCAAAAGGTTGGGAAATATCATACAGATTACAAATGTGATGAAATGGAAATGAGTCAGACATGTCGGTCGGCGAGTAGCACTAAAAAGAAGGTCACTAAATGACTATTGGTTCACCTTAAAAAACGTTCGATCAACGAACTAGAGTCCGATCAGAGCGGAAGTAGCTATAGGAGGTCTTTATCCAGCATCGGATTGACCCCGGCTGATGATGATATATTATGTTATATAAATTATAGTTTTTTTTTTTTTGGGTTTTTTCGACTGGGGCATATCTTTGTGAAGGGCTATGATCTTTGATATCTTTAATAATTTAGCTGATTTTTGGTCAACCTCGTCCAATGCACATTGTGTACGTTCCCACAACCACCATTATACATGCCTTGATACTGCGATAACGCCTTAAGATGGTAGTGCTATCTGCTATGCGGGATTTTTCGTTGCTAACTCCAATTGCGAGAAATGGAAATTATTGTTTTCGTTTTTATTTCATTTTAAAATGGTTTCATGGATATTATAACGAAAAATTGGAAAACTAGTGTCACCTAGCCGCCATTTGCTATACATTGCAGTGGGAAACGTGATTGTTTCAAGCACTCATGTGTCGTCACTAATCACAAATCGTCTACATTCTTGGCCTCGTAAGTCGGCTGTGGTTTCACCAAACAAGAGGGTTGTACATCACTGGTCTTTACATAGAAAATCAATGCATACTTATAAAAAATTCTTGAGAGACATTGAATCAAATCAAACCAACTTTAGAAGATATCTTTTTGAATTTCGAAAGGATAATAATTATTCTGAATTCAATTGCTCGGCTTCTCTCTATCTGAAACTTTCAAAAGTATTTTTTCATCTTTCTATTTTCATTTGGAAAGCTCCTGAAATCGACGCCGAGTTCTGCAGAAAGTCTCTTTCATTGAAACCCTTTCGCCGTACACCGCCAGAAGTTTTCTCTACGTGACCGGAATGCTCTTCATAACTGCTTTATTTATGTTATTATTTCTTGCGCCTCGATTATTTTAAATTTAAGCTTTTTTGAAAGTGTGCCACGCAACGTAGTTGTTTCTACGTTTTGGTTCTACCTATTTAACCGTTTAGCGTAGCGATTGTCTACGAGCTCTGTAGAGTCACACAAATTGATGCTACGGTATTAAACATCATCGTAACAAGTCATAACATTAATTATTAATACACCGGAAAAAATATGTGTGACAATCCAAATCTGACTTTATAGCAATATTCTACAATACCCACCTACCTACCATTGTCACCCGGTGATTTCTTTTCCTTTGAGCCGAGCCATCGTGAACAGTCCTATTCAACATAGATTATAATCTTGTTAAATATGTAATTATTGATCTACATTCTTATACCCCGTTTACACGTGGATGGATTTACTGTTGTCAGTAAGTATTATCGCGGCCATAACAAAAAAATGTATTGGTAAACATGTATTATCCTGCAGTTGCAAGCTTTCATGCATAAATCAAAAAAGTTTGGAAGCTTCTGAAGTTTCATGCGACAGGATTTTTCGATCTGCGCCTGCGCAGTAGAATGATAGTGGCGAATCAGCCGGCAATTATATTCAATTTGAGGTTAACCGATTTTCACTACCTGTCAAATAGTATCATAAAATGACAACGTAGCGTCTCGCTTACTCTTGAAGAATGCGATTGGAGAGACAGTCAGTATTTTTACGTGTAACAGTTGTAATGTCACGATCGCGATAGTTTAAAATACGCAGTATTGCTGCCAGTAAATCCATGTACGTGTACAGGCGCCATTTTACAATTATTGTAGTTTTTTTCATGTCTTATTTCGTCCTAACATTTGGGATTTATTTGTGTGCAAAACATGCATCTTATCCTCCGGTTCTGCGCCACTGGCATCTATGTTTATAAGATCCATTTGGTATTAGTATTTATTTAACTGGCATTTACACTGTGCCTAGTAACTTCATAATAATGTTAATAAACTTAACTTAATACAACTTCCATGTATAGGCAGATGCTATATTTATTTTTAGGTGAAAATCTCATTTCAAATAGTTATAGTAATCTGTTACTCATCCATAAGCCGATAAATCTCACGTGCGTTGTGGGTACCTATATTCGTCGATTTGCGGCGAACTGGCCGCGGCGACACACTTAATTTGATTTATATGTACGGCGAGATATCCGCAACTCCGCTCACGACACTCGTCCGACAAATAATCGTCGACGTGACGCGAAAATAAATATACACCCCCTGGAGACGAGCATCGCTCTTCTTGGAAACGAGACAATTTCATCGATGAATCTGTCACAAGGCCGCCGAAAAGATCGACGCTATCAGAAGTAATAAATATTGTATTTTTTTTTGTTTTCGTAACCCGTTACTATCCTTCACCTTGGCCTTCCACTCTAGATTTACACTCTCCACTTACAATAATTCCCTCCACTCTTCATCAGTTTTCCGTCTTATTTGATCAAATGACGACAAACAAACTTTTACTGACGAGGTTTAAATCGCTTCTTTTAACTATGCGATGTGATATGGTTGGGTTATGTGACTGATGGGTATCAGAAGAATTCACCCAAATGCTGGCTTACTTGGACAACTTTTTTACTCATATGAATGAATAATTTCAGTATTCATAAACGGAAAAACACATATTGAAACACACTTAAGAAAATTTTAAATCCTTTAAAAATAATTAAATATATGTTTTTGGCGTCTAAAAATTTAAAGAATCGATTTCTCAAATTTTCTTTCACTTGAAGAGATGGTAGATGTTCTTGAATTCCTAACTTGTACTGTGCGTAGAGTATAAAGTTTTATAACTGCACTTTTTTGCATTCCTTACTATACTAATAATATGTCTCTTTGCCTAATTACCTCGCATAAAATTAGTTCAAATGATATTTACTTGTATTAATATATTATGTAGTAATACATAAATAGACAGATAATATATGGAAAAAAATGTTTTTAGAATACATTACTTACGTCATTTTCATCCTAGAGCCGGAGTGCAAAGCTATGAAGCATATACTCTACCCGAATTTCACATGTATTGTGACTGATGTTGAAAAATTGTTATAAAGATTTATAGATATTATTGCCATTGGAAATTTTTCTGGAATCTCAATACCTTCCCGATACATAATATGTAGGTCTAGACTCTAGCTAGATAGTAAGATTGCAAAATATACGTGGACAGCAGTTGACAATGACATACCAAAGCAACCTCTTACTATTCTTTGTCTCAAAACAGTGCTACTCGGAGGCTAGTAAACACACGCCTAACAATAAATAATATAGCAATAAATTTTGACCGTGCTTAAAGCACAGCATCGTTATAGTTAAACTATAATGTTATCGTGAAAGTTTTAAACGCTTTGACGGAAACAAAATGAACATTGCAAAGTTGGCTGTAACATTCATTGCCTACAATTGGATTCCTCGATGTTTAAAAATAGGTCACGTTAAACTGTTTTTACCCTATTATCAAATCGGTTTCAATTTGTAGCTCTTTCGAATTCTCGCGGAGTCCCTGACACGACTCGCTGGACGCGGTCCTGGTTGGGAATCACTGGATAGATAGAAAATCGGTCGAATTAATGACGGTGCTCTATTCAATTCCCAGATAGTTAAATCTAGAACTATTTTTATTATACTAATTAGTAGGCAGTTAAATGGAAAGCATTAATCCATATTGTTACGCAATTCGACTGTCACAAATAAAATATTTATAAGTACTACAAAAACATAATAACCAAGTCCTTAATTAGGCAGCTATGATGTTTAAATTGTAAGACTTAACACAAATATTCTTTAGAAATAAACTTCTCTTTAAAAGTTAATTTCATACATAATGTAGTTGTATATGTCTATTCATTCGGAGGAAATTTCATTTCGAATTCAGAAATTTCATTATTGCATACAAATATATTCTTCACTTTTGCCAGCATCTTTATTTGAAAAAGATTGTATTGGGTGAGTCTTTTCTAAATGCTTTTGTGTCTGACATATTGATCGATTCCAACTGAGTTTTATTGTGACGAATAGGTATATCGAATTTAAGGCTTCCAGTATTGATATGGAAAGCCCTGAAGTAAAATGAAAATTCTGAATGTGAGCATATCTATATTCCCCCGAGATATATTGATATGAAAGGGTTTCTTGTTTATACGTCGTTTCTTGTCGTCCATGACAATATAGTATTTTATTACAATATTATTGACGTTCTGACAAAAAAGATCACCCACTGTAAAGAAGGCGGTTAGATGTAGCTCTTTTGATCGATGTGTCGCTGACTCGAATTCCGCTGGCTGATTTGCATATTGTGGCAGGAAGGTTTGTGCGACACGAGGTGTAATGTTATGATAGTTGCCGTGTTCTAAAGTCTGTCTATGTATGGCTGGGCCATGTACATTGTATGAACGAGCCACACACAATAAAAAAACTAACAAGACGTGGTCGACCTAGTACAAGACGGAGGGATGATGTTTAGGTGAATTTATACGTTTTTAATAAACCTGCATGGAGGCGGAGGCTGGAGGAAGCCAAGACCCGTACAGTGTTTCAGCGTCAGGAAAAATATTGACTCACAACGAATCACCGTAGTACATCTGACGAACATTGGCGAGGGTGCCGGAAGGGGTGGAAGAATGATGGGCGGTGGCAGGTAACTGAATAAAAGTCCTAGGTCAATTATATTTACGAGACTTGAATTTTAATTTTATTTCTTCAGTATTTTACCTATTTATTAAAGATATGTCACTAAAAAATCTACGAATTCGTTAGTTGGGCTTCTTGTCCGGTAGACCACCCGGACTTTGTCTGCTGTGCTTAAAATAACATAGCCATTACAGAATATGCATAAAGGTATGTAGGCGTTGTCGTGGAAGTATTAATTATTTCATATAATATCGTATTCAATTCTGAGATTTCCATGTCGAACACCATCAAACTTGATATAAAAAACTTTGGACTATAACAAGCTTTAATTTACATGTATTAGTAGAAGATTCAATAGACTTAGATGCAGTATGATTGTGTATGTGAATCCCAAATTCAATACTTAGACGGATAGCTCAGTTGTTGTTTTTTACCTTTGAAATGTATTTCTGGTTGGTTATTTAAATTTATCTCGAAGGTGATGTCAAATAACTTTTACATTGTAAAGTATATTGTGAACAGATTATGTTGAAAAAATACTTGTCTTCTGTATAATATATTTAATCATTTTTTCTTCCAATAACGTGATGTAATAATATTATTTTTATATGTGTCTTTTTCATCCGGCTGTCACGTTCTGATATGAAGTAAACTTCGTAACGTTTGCGATAATTTCAACTTATGTCGTATTATCTTTATGTCCGAACATTAATAATTTTATCCCTTTTTTCTACATACCTACATTTTATTGTTATTACACCTCACCGTGCAGTGGCGCAGCATTTTAAATTCCTTTCATTGGTAAGGAATGACTACTTGTTCGATATTACATTTTACCGAGCTTAGTTCGAAGGGTTTATTTATTTGTGTAAGTATGATTTTTCGTTGGTTTAGGTGCCCGCGGTTAAAAACAACCCCAGAAATACAGCGAAAATAAAACAAACAGAAAATGATACTTGATTCAGTATATTCTTTAAAATATAAGGAGTAGTAATACGAAACTTTCCATGTCTAAAAAATCAATACAAGTGGTACGATTTATGTTCAATCTTTTATAACTATGATTACACCGTCCTAGTTATAAAATGCTAATAACAGTAAGGTTTTTCGGCTTATAGTTTCCCGGTGGGAAATTAATCGAAAGAAAATATTATTTTATTTATATATTAGGTAGGTACTCGTTTGTTGCATCCTTTTAGTCAGAGCAAACCTCTTATTAACCACTTGTTTTTTTTTTAATAATTCTTTCGAATGGTGGCTCTTTGGTTTTGTACCATTTGAATCATTTTTTTTAAATATGCACTATTCTTCGCAATTACAAAAAAATAATGAACTTATGTGAACATTAATAAACTACTTTGTCGATGTGCATTATTTTTTAATTCATATAAAATTCATTCGTTCTCGTTCTTGAGATGTAAAATCCGTCATAGGTATAAATTCCTGCTTGGTTAGAAAGGCCTTAGTGCCATAATAGAATTCAACCAATAGTGATATTTGGAAATGATTTTTACATACCTAAATTTTTTTTTTTATTTATTTATAGACAGTATTTGGATTCACTCGGTAGTCTTAACACAAAGGTGATAAAATGTGAAATGAGTATAGGCGACTCAAAGTGTTGTTTTTCAACGTGTATGAACCAGAGCAAAGATACGGACACACTAGGTTTGGCGAAACTCATACGTCGTAAAACTCACTAAGTTTACATAACTTCCCCTTTATGGAGGTTTATAGGTATACTCGTTAGACTCTAACGGTTAGAGAGTTTAAAGCGAGAAAATATTTAATATAATTAAAATTAAAATGTTGCTCATCTGCACGCCTCTGCCGTGAATATCCTGCGTTTATCCGCGCTTAGCGATTACGTACTACGCGTTTTAATTCGAAAACTGTATAAAGAGCTCTTGTCGTTTGGGGGGCGTAAAAAAATACAAAGTTTGTTTATGGCGAGCCGAAAAAATGTCGAAAATTTTCAGATTTACTCGCCCGCTATAGTATGTATTCTCGTCACCAATATACTCGTATGGCAAACGACGCTTGTTACATTTTTTGTTGTGATTACACTCGTTACCGCCAAAATACCAAAATATAACAGATGCTTTCGGCTTAATGGGACTTACACTGTTTTTTTTTATGCTGGTAATATTTTTTAATACTTCTTAGGTACTTGCAAATTTTTATAATAGCTATGTAAAATGTAAAGTGTTGACCGACGATAACGCACATCGGAGTGTTAGTGCACAGATGTAGTACCTATGTCATGTTCTGTATATTGTGCGCAAAACGAATTTGAAAGATTCAAATCAATTAAAAATCGAACGCGAAATGCAAATTTACATTATGTATTTTAAGGGGGGACATGCTCAGCGTAGGTCAAAATGGAGCTTTTATTCTATTTTCAAAGCATGATCCTGGACATACCTTAAACGTTGTAGATAATCGATTTTAAACATTTGATGACTGCATAAAGTATTTTTATTACATAAAATAGTATTCTTTTAAACCTGTCGCTCTAATGTTTTAGAATATTGTCATATTTCAGTACATAAATGTGCAGTGGTGTTAAGATTTTTTACATTTATTAATTTTTAAACGCATTTATAAAACCATTAGTATAATTTATATCGACATTATCATAGTGAAATATTTACGATAAAAAATTATATTAATAATCTCTGTGATCCCAAATTTGACAAGAATTGGGCATTTTATTATTCAAAAAATGGGCAAGATTAACACATTTGAAGATAATTCTAAAGATACTCATTATAAGCTATGTCTTTGACCATTCAAGTGTGATAAACATCCTACGAATAATGATTGCTTTAGTAATTATTGACCTAAGAAAAAGGTAGTGTTTTTTTGAAATACGCCATTTCTTTTGGCATTCCCCAGAGGTTAAGCTACAATATACGGCCGTAGCCATAAATTGACAAACTATAATTGAAGTAGGGAGTAAAATGCTGTTAACGCGTGCGTTTGAACATGTACCGTTTAAAAAAAATCGGTTAGGTACATGTTATACTATACTATTTTATGTAATAAAAATACTTTATGCAGTCATCGAATGTTTAAAATAAATATAACGGATAATAAGGCTTCAAAATTATATAAACAGATTATCTACAACGTTTAAGGTATGTCCAGGATCATGCTTTGAAAATAGAAAAAAGCTCCATTTTGACCCACGCTGAGCACGTCCGCCCTTAATGAAATAACATCTACTCATATACCCTATTTCGATGTACAATATTTGTACTTCATAAAGGTGTGGTGCACACTTTTTGGATAATTACTCAATATCGGTGAAAAATGGACAAATAATATCTAGTCTCAAACCCATCAATATATTGACAGCAAATTTCCCGGCCAATTCTGCGCTGTTAGACTTTGCCAGCTTGACGTTTAATTCATGAACCAATTTTAAACGTTGTCATAGATTACAGACTGCTAATCGCATCCTTTGGGCATATCCTAAGAGAATCAAGAAATGTGAACAATTATTAATCATCCATCCATCGGCCTGACCTGCTTTTTTGTCTGGTTGGGTGTTCGAGAACTTACTTACGCAATTATGGATCAAATAACAAATCCAAAAAAACAATCTTTTATGAATAACAGTGAAACAAAATAACTTTCAATTAAACTAACCGAAAGTATTGATCCATTCTTTCAGATGGCAATAAATTGCATCCCGCCGATTGTATACGTATTAATTTTAGCACAACTTACCTGCTGGCCGATTATCTCTGTTTCGCAAAATTGTCGCTTTTTTATAACATATAATGCACTTTTTTTTTAATTTTGCCTCTACGTGCTCCTCTCTCCCATGGGTACCTACTCTTAGCTTGTCATGCAAATTCAGTCAAACCACATTTGAGTGCACGGCGACGTCAGTCTTTGGTAACTACTCGTTAGACATTTCCAGTCATAAAAAAATGATTTACATCCAAAATTCAGTGACCCGTGATACAGACCGGGTGTGGTGCGCGGCAGTTGTGGTTTGGTAGGGTCATTAACTTCAATGCACAACTTTGTTATGGTACAGTGCATATTAACTCTTATTGAAAATGTTCTATTAATTACATATCTATTTGAATTGTTTGTTTTTCCCGGCTTCCGAAATACGACACTGTTTCTCCGAATTGTGAACTTACTTTCCGAAAGGATTGTACCAAATATGGGGCATGTTTTTGGATTCGATAGTGGATACCAAAGCGGTCATCCGGTGAACCCAAACGCCGCCAAATAGTGGAATCGAAGCTTATTCAATTTTCCGGTTTCGACAGTGTATACTATAATAGTGTAATATATAGACTACTAGAGTATAAATACATAGGCATATAAACAGCGTTAAAACTAAACAAACATGACATTAGAACGAAACCGATTACGTGAACTTTTACCTGCCTAATGAAAATCCCTCGTGAGATCATTTTCATTTTATCACTTGTTTCATGGCGTTAGATCTACATAAATGACAAAATAATATAAATTTGTTTTAAACACTATATACTTAACCAACTTATCTTTGGCGTTGTATTATTATTATGTGTAAAATGAAGAAACCTCCGTTATATAAAAACCAGCACAAAATTACGAAACCATTCTTAAAAATAAGTTATGAATACGAGTACATAATATTATATATTATGTGGTTTCGGGTAGGAAAATCCTGGATATAAATTATAGTCTAGACTCTAGAGATTTCGAGATTAGTCACGATTCTGTGATTCTGGTAAGTATCGCTGAAAGCATTTTTAAAAAATCATACATTTCGTTTAATTAAATTATGACTATTGTGTGTGTTAGTGTGTGTTAGTGTGTTAGTATACCGAAAAAGACAAAAACCTAATTTACTTTAATTTTTGGTAAAATCTTATAACAATTATTCAAGTCATATTATTAGTGGGAAAAAAATAATATATTATAACAGTTGTAAATACAACCGTATTCCTTCCTCAATTTTTGTTCATTCATATACTGATGTTAGAAAAATTCTCTCCTATGTAGAATTTGCTTTGGTTGAAATTACATTGAGCTACTTTACGAGCTGTTTGTTGGCGAATTTACAGTCTGCCTGTAAAGTCGCCCAGTGGCATCATTGAACAAGCTAACAAGCAGATTGTAAACAATCTACCAAGAAAAGTTGAAAGCCGGTCAACTTTACACGCTACGGCGTGTGGGCCTACTGCGTCTGCGCAGTAGAGCGTAGTAGCAACCTCCCGGTAAAAAAACGTACTACGTTCTGTCAAAATAGTCGCTGGCTTGTGGCTTCTCAGCGAATGGAAAGTTTTGTGCGTCACCACCACAATCGCAGTAGCTGAATCGCCCGCTTTTAAATTCGCCAACAAACAGCTCGTAAAGTAGCTCAATGTAATTAACGCATTAAATGCAGATCCTGTTAATCTTTACTTCAAGCGTATTGCCAAAAAAGTTTCTATGTAGGTACCTAGGTCGGTGAGCATTTCCAAATGTGGAACCCGTTTGAGAATCACTGATTTCGTGAATGAAGATACGCTGTTTTAGACGATATAATATATTGAAATTAATTCTATAATATCGGGTGCAATAAATCGAACTGATTCCCAGGATGTAAAACTGTGATGTAATATGTACATACTCTATTTTGTGGTCCATTTAGAATTTAGATAAACTTAAAATGGGATTCCATTTAATGTTCATCATATCTATATGAAACGTCTTTTGGTTATATCTACATACTCTTCTTTTTATTTTATTTTAATTTAAAATGTAAGATAATTGAAAAATACTTCGTTTATCTTTTATCTTGTGGTCTGCAACGTAAACATAAAACAGGTGAGCAGGTAGCTGGTACACCTTAATTGAAACTCGATCAAAGAACACAGAGAAGCCAGATGTAATCATATTTACTTTTAATTGAAATTTAAATGCAATTTTTTAACGTAAACATTTTTCTCATCTTTCTCATTTTTGTGGAAAACATTGTTATATTTATAGCGTTACATCGAAATAACATTGATCAACGGCCACACCAAAAGTTATCTATTATGAAATCTTACTACCATGACCTAGTTGATCCAACGCCCACTCCTGGGGTTGTGGATCTTGGCTTCGATCTTGTGGCTGACTGAAATGCATTATTTTTATGTTATTCCATGTGTTTTTACGTATCCGGAAATTTGTACGTAAACAGTTCACCGCAGGACACTTGTCTTATTCGTGCGCCGCAGTTCGTGAAACATGAGTTCGTGTAACATTTAATCAAATGACGAGTTCTTCGTTGAACATTTCACCGTGGAGTATATTTGTACGTATTATGCTACAACATGTGGCGAATTTTATGAGATGTCTTTACTAGGTTAGGTTAGGGTTAATCTAAATTGGAACAGTACTATTTGCAAACTATCGCCGCATTTTGTAAGATACGTACAAATGTATTGCACGGTGAAATGTTCAACGAAGAACTCGTCATTTGATAAAATGTTATACGAACTCATGTTTCACGTACTGCGGCGCACGAATAAGTGTCCCACGATGAACTGCATACATACAACTTACATGTAACCGTGTTTGTATGCATTTGTTCCACTGCACGGACTGGGTCTCAGAGAATTGGGAAGTAAGCGAAAATCAATGTGACAGAAAAACATTGTAGATTTCAGCTTGTGTTTTTCATTTATAAAAAGGTCATCTGAGAAATAATTGTTCTCAAATTCATCTACTGTTATTATTATCGGTAGGTGTTATTCCAACGTAATTCAAATATGTCGCACATTATGCCATGTAAAGCAACGCCTATTTTATCAATTGTTGACCTATGCAACGCAGTGTTGCGGGACATCACTAATGATCCAGACAGAGCACAGTTGACAGTAAATTACACACCATTGTGTTAGCAAGGCACGAGCGCAACCGGTACCAGTCAATGCGACGTCCAAACGATGGACTGCGAATGACCGATTGTTTAATTAGACACCGGATTCAATCCCCTTCGAGAGACGACATATTCAGGAGTAGGAGTTTTATAGGGGCGATTTTAATAGAATAAATTTCAATGGCTTGAAGTTAAAAAATAAAACGTCTTATTGGCAAGTGTGAATTGTGTATTTAAATCAATTTGTTATTGGTGGAAATCGGTGTACTTTTGATTATGATTGGATTATGACACGATCGCTGGTAAGGCCAGTGATACTATGGACATTAACTGCCAGCGAGTCCTAGAACCTCGGGTATATGAATGTTTATTTTGGTAAATTGTTGACTCTATCATCAAGGATAGATGTGCCAGCACAACCCAACTTGAAGAACGTCTTAATTTTTTATTTTGTAAGTACATTTTTTAAACCATGTCCGATCCTAAGAAGACCATAATATGGGCCTACAGTGTTGACGGTTGTATTTTCTAGTAACTATTATTAGAATTGTTTTTTCGGTCGGATATATTTTTAGGATAAAATCCCTAGAAATTCGGGTCATCTTATAACCCTCATAACTCACATAAAAACTTTACAGAATCGTTTACGCGATCTCGCAAATAATCTTATCTCTCCCGCGAAGTCCAGTAAATCATCATCCATCTCGAAAATAATTTCCCATCGCATTTCCCAGGACATAAATCACCCAACTGTACCCCCCCACCCCCAAACTTCTACCCATCCTCTCTCTCGATCCAGACAAACCAATCGTGTTTCGTGACTTCCTGCAGTTGATGTGAAGGGTCACATATGACCAGTGGCGGTACATCAAATGTTAGCACCCCCGAAAAAATTAAAAACCTTTTCCGCCGATTTAAATTACCACAAAACTACACTAGTTTTCATAATACGTCATGTTCATGGGATATATTTCAATGTTGGGAATAGGGAATCCAATCCCGAGCCAAAATTCTGATCCCGGGATTTCGGGATTACAATTTGACAATCCCGGGACTGGTCCCGGGATTAGCAATTTTTTCATTGTTAATATAATTTTTTTATATTTACAAATAACATTGATAAAATCGGTCAAAAATAAATCTAGTATAATTTATACTATTTAAGACATTTATTGTTAATATTGTATACGTCCAAACTTGGAAATACACAAGTTTCATAAAGTAAATAATATTTTAATATAAATAATAATGTGAATTTAATATGAGATTGCTGTTTCTGATAGTAAAGACATAATGAATGGATTAGCGAGATTTAAAATAGTAAAGCAAATAATCAAGGCGTACTTACGGCCTTTCCGCTTCACAAATCTAATTAGTCAGCCAAATATGAAACTGCCGTAAAACGTATGATATCATGGTAGAATTACTTTGTTAAAGGTGCGAAGCATTGTTTTTTTCCAAGCTTTCTCATTTTTTAATAATTCATGTGAAAAAATAAAATGAATCGGAAACCTACACATGGGTATAAATCAAACTTCATTCAAACTCAGTTTATTTCTAATGTAGCTATTTTTTATTAAAAGTATTTTTTCTGTTTTATTTTATTTTCCATAAAAATTGATAAAAAAATCAATCCCGAAATCCCGGGATTATGTTTATCAATCCCGGGATTCATAGGTATCGAAAATAGCTCGGGATCCCGGGATTGGAATCCCTAGTTGGGAATAAAATGCGTATACTTTTTTATACTCAGCAGTATCTAATTTTCTTGCACATATAAATAATGTAGACCTATATGACTTGTACTTATTTGATTATTGGCCTCTCAATTATATCACAAAAACAGTAGGTAGGTATTGAATATAAAAAAATATGTACTCAGTTAGGTGTCAAATTATTTCGATTGATCGTTCAGTGGTGTGGACGTAAACAAGGCAGGGTTTACATAATCGCAATTATGCTTGCAGTAAGCGGTTATAGCTATAACATATAACATATTTATAATTGTATAAATTATCATATTTCATTAATATTTACACATGCTGTCTTTTTATTGTTATTTGTAATTAAGATATTTTATACATTTGTATTTATTAAGTATTATGGCGCATTGGCCAATAGCTGTAATGCCGTAATACTCTTTTTATAAATAAATAAATATTATATAGATGAATATAATCAATACTTACAAAATAACCATACAGTACGTTATCTGCAAACTGTTGAATACAAACAAATATTTTCTACCACAGAAATTTCTTGGATCTACTAATGTATTTTGTTTGATGCGAAATGTACATATTTTTTCGACCATGTCCGATCCTGATAGGATCATATGGGCCTCCACAGAGTGGAGGTTTGTATTGACAGATTTTGTTTTTTACGAGAAATGGATGTCAGCCACTTGCTCAACCTATTAGGTCCATACCCTGACACACACAAATTGAAAAACAATTTTTGTACTTGCCAGACCCAGGATTCGAACCTGGGACCCACGGCTTTGTAGTCCAACGCTTATGCCGCGCGGCCACCGTGGCATATTTTACGAGATTTAATAATGTGGGCAAAACTCATTCGTACGGTAGGTAACTACATATAAACAGTATATGCATTTGAGTTATATACTTACAGTACATGTTTTAACAAACTGTGATCATAGAGCCCCATGCAGAATCCAAGATTTCGATCTTAAGAATAAGTTGCCGAAAAGCATGACTTAACTATAGACTATACTGAGTATAGAGTTAAGAAATCCTTAACCATAGACTACTTTTCTTATGAACACGCCCCCTTCTGTATTACCATTTACCACTGACAGCTGCTGTCAAAATAAAATCGCATGTCTATAAAACAGTCCATACACTCAAATTCATTTAACAATTTATCTCAATATGGATATTGATAGTGTTAATGCGTTTGGCATGTACTTGCAGAATATTATTTTACTTTTATACGCCAGCCCGCAGAAATACAAGATGCAAAATAGAATGACACTTGACGCTAGTGTTACCATGTTAAAAAAATATTTTGCGGTGCCTGTGGAATCACGTATAATGACTGATAACGGAAACATAAGAGTATTATAATTAAATATTAATATGTATGTATAGTTATTGCATTTATAAACTGCAGTTATCATATTTTTGTCATCATTTAACAATTATAAAATAATTAACCTAAACTATAGGAAAGAGAATTTTTTAATATGGTATTATTTTCAATAGAAAAAACGAACGAAGCTTTAACGGCCCACGTGCTCGTCGTTGGTCAAAATTGAGTTTTTATTGTATTTTCAAACCATGATCCTGGACACTCCTTAAACGTTGTAGATAATCTATTTATATAATTTTGAAGCCTTATTATCTTTTATAATTATTTTAAACATTTGATGACTGCATTAAGTATTTTTGTTACATAAAATAGTATTATAAATACGTTTAAAAATTAATAAATGTAAAAAATCTTAACACCACTGCACAGTTATGTACCGAAATATGACTATATTCTAAAACATTAGAGCGAGAGGTTTAAAAGAATACTATTTTATTTAACAAAAATACTTTATGCAGTCATCAAATGTTTAAAATAACTATAAAGGACAATAAGGCTTCAAAATTATATAAATAGATTATCTACAATGTTTAAGGAGTGTCCAGGATCATGGTTTGAAAATACAATAAAAACGCAATTTTGACCTTCGACGAGCATGTCCCCCCTTAAGATGAGGTGAACCATAGACAACATGATCTTAACTAAGGACAATGTTTCTGCATAGTGTTTTCTGCTAAGGAAATTTTAGTTATGACAAATGTTTCTGCATTCCGCTCTTATTAAATAAACTAACAATTTGTTATATGTGTATATTTTGTGGTGTTGAACTAATTTCGCATAGGTTTAAGGGGGGACATGCTCGTCGAAGGTCAAAATTGAGTTTTTATTGTATTTTCAAACCATGATCCTGGACACTCCTTAAACGTTGTAGATAATCTATTTATATAATTTTGAAGCCTTATTTTACCTAACCGTTTTTTTTTTTTTTTTAAACGGTACATGTTCAAACACGCGCGTTAATATCATTTTACTCCCTACTTCAATTATAGTTTGTCAATTTATGGCTACGGCCGTATGTTGTAGCTTAACCACTGGGGAATGACAAAAGAAATGGCGTATTTCAAAAAAACACTACCTTATTCTTAGGTCAATAATTATTATAAATCAATTATTATTCATAAGATGTTTATCACACTTGAATGGTCAAAGACATAGCTTATGATAAGTATCTTTAGAATCATCTTCAAATGTGTTAATCTTGCCGATTTTTTGAATAATAAAATGCCTAATTCTTGTCAAATTTGCGATCACAGAGATTATCAATATAATTTTTTATCGTGAATATTTTACAAAAATTATCTCATAATAAATTATGCTAATGGTTTTATAAATGCGTTTAAAAATTAATAAATGTAAAAAATCTTAACACCACTGCACAGTTATGTACCGAAATATGACTATATTCTAAAACATTAGAGCGAGAGGTTTAAAAGAATACTATTTTATGTAACAAAAATACTTAATGCAGTCATCAAATGTTTAAAATAATTATAAAGGGTAATAAGGCTTCAAAATTATATAAATAGATTATCTACAACGTTTAAGGAGTGTCTAGGATCATGGTTTGAAAATACAATAAAAACTCAATTTTGACCTTCGACGAGCATGTCCCCCCTTAACGCGTACATATTTTTTTTATATTTCGTAAAATCATCGTCCATTGGTCGGTCTTTTGATATTTGGCGATATGCAGCCAATGAGATTGTTATATCGCTAATCCACAGTGAGTAAATAAACTGTACGTGGGCTATGTACGATGTTCGTTTATTAAGACGTATCTATTAACAGCGGGAATAAAATATCGTTATTTGAAACAAAATTGTTGTCTAATTGTACCTACTATGCTTAAGATAGCTTTATCTTACCTTATCTTATAAGTATCGGTCTTATATCATTATGTTAGATCTTACTGAGGATGGGTATACCTATATATAGCCCGAAACAACTGTCAATATAAATCACTCAAATATTATATTATAATTTCCAAAATAAAACTTTCAAATCCCATTATAGTGGTTTTCCGCCACTTCAATGCCAGCTTACTTTATTGATAATGTAGTTTTTTTACATTATTAAAATGACATGCGCACCCTCCCTGCCTTGTGAGATTTTTCATAATGTATTTCCGCCACTGCATATGACGCTATTGCCTTCCGGTTCCAGGTGAACAGACCATTCTGCTCGCGCATCCATTTTTTCAGGATGTCAGTCTAATCCCAAGCTCTTCGCTGAGTAATGTAAAGACGACGCATACTTATCTCAGTCTCAACTTGACATGATTATTATTCATAGGCTTTTGTTTTTAAGCCAACGTATATGAATAGTACCTAGGCAGTATTGTAATAATCCGTGCTGTAAATTGGCTATTAAAAATCCGTTGTCATTTTGACAAGTTAAATATTTTTTTTTCTTATTTTATATGAGATGAAAATTTATCACCGAATGAATAATTTAAAACTAAGTGTTATTGTTACGTCTACATCTTGCCTTGACAAATATAGATGTTCATATTATTTTCCAAAAATACAATTTTGATTGTCATGATTTTTTTATGGAATTTGTAATAGATAAATATGAAAATGTCTGTCTTAGTAACGTCAAATTTAATTGTATTGCACAATTAATATAAAAAAACATAAATACTTTTTTTTTATAATTATTAATAACCATGTCCTTGCTTTTTCGTACAAGGTACGTTAGTAATTTTTGAACAATCACAAACACCCAGGCTTTGAGAAAAACACATAAATATTGTGTGTCCTGACCGGGAATCGAACCCAGGAACTCTCGGGTGGAAGGCAAGCGCCTTACGCATTGCACCACGAGAGCCGCCTTATATAAATACTTAATTAAAATATGACGCTAGTATTAAGTTTGTTAATAATCGTGTAGATAGTTGTAGTTTTACATAATATAGGTTGGAAAACGTGTATTTTAATAGCAAACAAATCGGTTAGGTGAATATTAAAAGATGCCACAACGGTTGTAAAATTCAAAGAAAAAACCTATCGAAATATAGTGTCTCTAATTTTAATTGACATATGAGATGTCAACTTAATTAGTAAAAGCACTCACCTGAATTGCGAAATATGTGTGTCAAATCCTTCTGAGTCGAACATAAAAAAAATATTGAGCTGATCGCTACTTACTTCCGTCCAATAATTGGTGTAATACATTCATGGGTTTAACCAAAACATGGAAACAACCCCGACCAGAATGAAATAATATGAACCCTAATGTCGGATTTTATTGACTGCGTTAGTTACTAGTTTATTCACACCATCGTATTCAGTAGTACCTACGATTTATTAGTTATATGTCAATCTAGTTATAACAAATATAGGTTATTCGAACAGAATTATGGGTACCAATTGCTTTAGATACTTATTAAATAAATTATGATAAGTGATGGCAATTCAAAACTGTATTAATAAATATTATTGTTACTGGACATTAGCGAACCGTCTGATAAAGTATGTATACTTGCGAATTAATATAGTTTACTCTAATATCAAGGTAAGCAAATTTAATGTCATAGGTAACCTATTAAATTTCCTTCTAATTTACCCGGTACAAATTACATAACTAACTACTTATGTGTTTCATAGTGTTGTCGTTTACGGAATCCGCCCCACCCTTTTCTTTTATCAAATATCCCGTTTGATCCCCATCGGGCGTCGGGCGACTACGGCAGGGTCTTCGAATTTCCTCGGCTGACTTCACCCGCGGGATTATCGCGGGATCGCAGCATTTAACCTTGAGCCTTCGCCGCCTTCTATTATTTTCTATCAAAACGAATTCTATACCTTCTGCTTGTGCTTACCCTCTGGGCGCTTAATAAGGCGCCATCTGTTTTACTGATTCCATTTTTCTCGCCGTTCGCTCCGAGCGTCGTAAGCTTTTAAATTGATCCGTATTGTTTTCTCCTCAAACCGATTAATACTTTTTTTTTTAATATTTCCATTTTGGTAAACTTTCGTCCGTTGAAATAAACATGTACATTTTGTTTTTTCGCCTGCTCAGTATGACTGCAATACTTTTCAATTCATGCACTCGTATGGCAGCAATGTCGTAATTAATAACCACGCAATACATTTTAAATAAATCGAAAAATATATATAAAATCTTATCAATCTATCAAAACAGTCCGCAACGTAGTAGTGGCAACAGAGGCCAGACCACTGCATTCGCTTCATCTTGATGAATGTTTCGCAATAAAAACATGCTGTCCGTATTTCATGCTCAGTGGTTTGCCTTGCTCCATACTCGCAAAAATAATATTGAATTCGAACTAATTTTGCGCGAAAATGTATTTACCTCATAGCCAGTGCGTCGTGTGTGAAATGAAATGAGTTACTTTCAGAGCAAATTCACCATTTGAATCAGTTATTTTTTTATAATAAATAAAAGTGCATATACGTAAAACGGTTGAAAATTCTTAAATTGCGTTTCCCAAGAGTATTCTTTTTAGATATAATATCGTCGGTGTTTTGTAAAAAGGGCGAATCAACCATTTTGGCGAAATCGAGATTTTAATGAAAATACAATATGTGCCCCACTAGCTTTGTTGTGTAAAAACGGCGAATTTTTATCTCTACAGGAAAGTACTTAAAAACGATAATCGACTAAAATTAAATTAATTAAAATTACGAAATAAAAAGCAAATGTGACATATTAGGCCTTTTAAAATATTACATAATAATACGTATTATAATGACAGTATTCTTTCTATGCTTTATTATAAACTTGTTAGATATTTATAATCATCTACAGGTAAAAAACAAATAAATGTCAAAAGTTAAAAACTCTCCTCCTGTAAAGTAGCATTTTAGTTAATTCGCCCTTTTTACAAAACACCGACGATATACACTCAGGTAGGTACAGAATTATATCATTCAACAAAAAACTAGTAAGGTTTCTAATCTTTCTCTATATCAATGAGTCTTTTCTATACACAAGGCGCCTATCGACGGCTAAAGTGATAAATATTATTACTTTATCATATTTACGTACTGAGGCGATTAATTGTTACAATAAGTTAACCGTCTAAACTGTCATCTATCTCGCTCTAAAAATTAACAAAGCCAAGAGAGGAACTGTTAAAACATAATATAGCATTTTTTTACATTTTAGACGGTCAACTTATTGTAACAATTAACCGCCTCAGTATATAAATATGATAAACTACCGTCGATTGCTGTCTTGTGTATAGAATAGCATTGCAGATACAGATAATAATTAGCGTCGGCGAATTGTGTATGATATGGTATTTCTCAGTCGACTTTCCTTCGTTTGTTTCCTCAGTGTTTACAGGCCCGCCTTCTATTTTACAAAAAAATACTACTCAATCGTCGAAGGGAAAATCACATTTGAATGTTTGTTCGTTTTAATTGGCATACTATGAGTATACACCCTAAAAGTTTGGGATGGGCTATGATTTTCTTTTAGCTCTTGAAAACATTTCTCAGAAAACTACACAGATATAAAGATAACAAACAGAAATCTCATTAGTTCTGTTTGGTCAAGGGCAAAATAACTTTTTTTTAAGTACCTACCTACATATTTTTCCATCAGCCTCCATTTTGCTTTTGTGTATAGCTTGTTATTTTAGTTTCCTGATAAATATTGTCGTTTCATTTATAGCTACCTAATGAATTATGTAATCCTTCGTTTCACTGCTTTTAAAAATACCACAACCTAATATTAAACAAGTAATTTTCTTTTGTATGTTTTCATATAATATCATGTAGGTATCTACCTATATTGTAAACAATGATACAAATATTATGTTAATGCTCGCAAAAATTGTGAATAATTCATAAGTTTTATTTTAACAAAGTTTTCATCTTTGTGTTGAGTTGTTTCGCGACATGTTTTCGGTTTTCTCATTCAGCCAAAATTGTTGAGTATGCTGTTTTACTTAGTTACACATTTACACTTGGCTTGTTTAAATTTGAGAAAGATAAACTTTGCGACATTGAAGTTGACAATTAGTTAAGAAATTTCAGAATATGATTCACTGCACTTAATTTGATTTAAATTGCGATTATTTATATAATTATAATGTATCTTAAAATGTGTCAATCTGTAGCAAACTAATGGCATATGCGACGTATCCAATATACATATAACTTAGAATTATAAAAGTAGATATACTTTTCTAGTTTATTTTTATAATGGACTGATTACTTAAATTGCTTAATTGTATTGTATCTTTCATTTGAGTGAAAGAATGAATGAATTGAACAATTTAGTATTGTAATGATTATAAAGGATTATGTTTTCCTTTCGGAAAAAACATTTAAGTAGTTCAAATAATAAAATACATTAGAAATAAAATCACAGAACTAGTCGTATAACAAGTCATAGTCATAATGTGACTGGCAAATTGTCAATCCACGCAACAGCCTCCGGTTTAGGCTGGTGTATTACTGAAAATCCTCTAGATGAGGCATACATGTTGCATGACGCCACGATGTGCTCCGTGGTCTGAATCTCATCACACTCGCAAAATGGAGACTCGTTCAAACCCCACCTATGCCTCATATATGCACATCTTCAATTCCCACACCGGATTCGGTTTGGAAGGCTAGAGCCAGGAATTCGTTAATAATGAGTTGTCTAAGACATATATTTTGTTTATTATATGACTATAATGAATATGTTTGTTTCTGTTTTAGGTTCGAGAGAGATTGCGAGTAGCATTAGAAAGAAATACAAGTTTAGAAGAGGAATTAGCTCTAACCAAAGAAGAAGTAAGTAATACCTATTTTCAAATACAATAATAATTTAGCATCATTGTACCTAATCGAATTTTTATGGTTTACATTTTGAAGTCATTTACTATGTTTGTGTCTTTCATATTAGTATTATTGTGCAGTTTGCCCTTTTTAGTTATGTAAATGAAGCAGCACCATTGCTTTCTACGCCTTAAATTTAGATCCTGATACTCGGAATAAAATTATAATACGAAATTTAGATTTCTGATAGACCATAAAATTTACCTAATTTTCTAATGTTATTTTAAATTTCAATTACACACATACATATCTCTTTACCATCAATCTGTTTATCTGGATATGTAAGGTGCCAACATATTGATATACATATCATGTAAAAAGTCCCACAATAGACACAGACCACGTCTTAAGTGTGGAATACATCACCCAACCACCGCAAATGTAGTATCCCTGAAGATAAAGCTGTAGAGGGAACTCACGGTGATTCCTGGAGGCGGTGAAGGCCCACTTTAGGTTGTAGAGCCAATAATATTTACTTTAGAACTTATATAGTATGTTTATATGTCAATATTATGTAGATTCTTGGTGCCGTCTTCCTTCGAAGGTTGGCAACCAATTTTCAGTAAGTATATCTTTCTACCTTAGGCGAATCGTATCAGATCACCAACGTCTTGGACATTGAGCCATACTTCGCATATGTAGCAATTATTATAATTATCCACATTTGAAATTCCAGCTGCAACAGTACAAGATAGGAGGACTAGTGCCAAACAACACATCACAAGACCCGGAGCACATGACTGGGGGTCTCTCCCCCCGACCCAAAGAGAACGGCCAGCCCGGCTCCGGCTCCCCCGCCCTGTCAGACGCCAATGGAGAACAGCACCATGGACCCACTAAGGTACCTCATCGCCAAAGAAATATTACCACTCATTCAATCATTTTACTCACCACGTATAATATAGTGGAACCTCGATTATCTGGATATTCGATCATTTATATTCTGCAAAAAACACAACTACTAATTAAATGAAATCTGATTATGTCAAATATTAGTGATAAATTCATCTATATTACTTTTTTTATGTTTTCTCCAGATGATCGTACACTATTGTATTGTTTTCTACCTATTTGATTACTGATACAATTTATCGCTATTCAGTGGCTCAAAATAATAATATTATTATTATGTTAAATTTTTGAATATAAACATTGCATTATTACATTTATTTTTGTCATGCAATTAAATATGCACTAATATAATCAATCAACTCAGATGATATAGTTGATGAACTTTTAATTTATATTATAAGAAATTATAAGAACGGTTTTCCTTTCCAAGAATATCAGTTTTTCCGACCCAAGCCTTTATACTCGTCTATATGATAACCTACAAAATTCTTATGAATAGGGATTCTATAGGTTTTCGATTTTGCATATTTTATAAAATTTAAATCTCTTTTCTAATTTGTTCAAGTAATAAACGCCACCGTACAAATCGAGTTTACTAAACTAAAGTGACAATTTGCATATTTACAGGAGAGTTTGTAATTTGAAAAATATTTTTTTCGTAATATGTTTTTCACTAAAATACCCTGTTAAAAATAGCTGACACGGGTGTATTGAAACAGTATAAGCTTATATTATAGTATGTTTCATTACAGTTAATTATTTACATGTTATGGTCAATTTAAAATATTGTAATGAAAATTTCACTGGAATAGTCATATCCAGCGGCATCAATGATCAAATAGATAAAAATAATACTATATTATAACATCCAACACTTCATACAAAACTAATTGGACCTCTTACTTTAATCATTATTAGGATTAACCTAATTAAACTTAGTCTTCCATTAATAAATCAGCACTCTCTAGCATGGGTCAGTTCACAAGTATTAACATACAAATTATATTAATTGTTGAAATAAGTTTTCACAAATATTTAGGATGTTTCATACTACGCAATAGTTTCATTATGTGAATGATTCGATTCCCACATATTAATTTATTCCCTCAATGGGTCAACAGAATTCAAATATGTTTTATTCTTATTCGAGTGTCAATGAATATCAATAACCAAAGTACTCTAATGGTCAATCACCCACATAATATTATGGCAAAGTGCAGTACTAGGGACATATATATTTTCTATAACTTAGTTTTATAAACATTTATATTGCAAAAAATATCCCTCATCGAAACAAGTTTTGCATTTTCATTGCTCCTAGTAATAAACATGTTATTTGTTCAATTTATTTATTTTATACTGAAAGTATATGAGCGTTGTCGTAAATAGTATGAAATAAAGCTTAGTTATCTATAATTCACATTATTGATTAACTTTACACCAAGAATAACTGAATAGA
Source organism: Rhyacophila brunnea (assembly GCF_057557595.1). Lineage (NCBI taxonomy): Eukaryota > Metazoa > Arthropoda > Insecta > Trichoptera > Rhyacophilidae > Rhyacophila > Rhyacophila brunnea. The sequence goes on along the minus strand of NW_028232796.1, from coordinate 16,538,228 downwards.
TAACTGAAATTTGGTACTGAACTGTATAGTTGTTTAAATTGTATTTTTCTAGAATTTATTCGTTCATGCTCTGTTTTTAATGTTATCTAGTGTAAAAAGCTTGCACTGTGTTAAAGGAATGAACATTTTGTTAAATATTATTTAATGAAAAAAAAACTTTACAGTTGTTGGACAGATATAAAACAAATCTACTTCTTGCACATGTATGTGTCTTTGACAATAGGTTTAAAAATGCATGATTATTGTAGTTGTCTCATTTTTTTTTCATTCAGAGACAATACCTAGTTTAATTGCTGTTTAAAGTCTCTTATGAATTACTTATTTTTATGAAAAAAAACCACAATAAACATACACCATAAATCTTCAATCATTACCAGTGTCTCACATTCTACTACACTGTAAGGTGATCAATCAGTTTAACACCGGCAGTGATCACCGGATGGTGAGATGTAAGATAAGATTGAACGTCAAATCAGAAAGATCCAAACTGCAGAAGAAGTCAAATGCTCGCGTATACATGCAGAACAATACTGAATTCCAAAATGAACTCAAAAATGCACTATCGGCTTTCTTAGATGAGAACGAAACCGTTTCCCTATCCAACGCGGAGGATATAACGAATATTATTCTACAATGTGCAGAAAAAACAGGCGTAAAAAGCTCAGAAGTTACACCTTCCACCAAGCTTTCGAAGGCAACATTGAATCTTATGGAGCAGAGAAGGAAAACCAAGAGCGATAGACAGGCGCAAAACGATATGGAGTTTTCATCACTTTGCAAAACCCTCCGAAGGAAGATTAGAGAAGACCTTCGTAAATTCAATGTAAACCTCATACAAGCAATTGTGAAAGCAGGCAGAAGTTTAAACAAAAACAAGCAATGCTTGTCGATAGGAAAACGTCAAATCACAGCACTAAAAGCAAAAGATGGTTCTATCGTCAGAAATTGGGAACACTTGTTAAGCCGAGTTGAAGAGTTCTACAGCGATCTCTACAGTGATGACACTGACAATACGACTATAGACTTAGATCTTCAGAGAAATGGAAATTCGGAAGACCATACTCCCGAAATTACATCCTGGGAAGTAACCCATGCTTTAAATTACATGAAAAGTGGGAAAGCCCCCGGGGAAGACGGTTTAACGATAGATATCCTCAAAAAAGCAGGAAAGGATGCAAATGAAGTACTTGCACAATTGTTCACAGCCTGCATATGCAAAGAGGATGTCCCAGAGGTATGGAAAAATGCCAGCATTGTCATTCTTCACAAAAAAGGTGACAGAGAAGACCTAGCAAATTATCGTCCAATAAGTCTACTCCCTATTCTCTACAAGACGTTCACAAAAATTCTCTCAAACCGTCTGCAAAATGTACTAGACGAGAACCAACCGAGAGAACAAGCCGGATTTAGAGGAGGATACAGCACTATGGACCATATCCAAGTCGTCAGAGAAATCATAGAGCGGTACCAGGAATACAAACTGCCACTATGCATGGGTTTTATAGACTATGAGAAGGCGTTTGATTCGATAAAGAAATGTTCAATACTCGACGCACTCAGAAAACAAGGAATCCCTGGACGCTATATAAATATTTTCAATAATATATACAGTAGCGCAACAGCATCTGTAAATCTCCATAAACCATCGCGCAGATTTCCTATCAGCAAAGGAGTCCGACAAGGTGATACAATCTCACCTAAACTATTTACAGCTACCCTTGAAGACTTATTCAGGCAACTTGACTGGAATGACAAAGGGATCCCCATAAATGGAGAATACCTGAGTCATCTGCGCTTTGCCGATGACATAGTAATTTTCTCGCAAGACTCAGAAGACCTCCAAAGCAGAATGCAGGAACTCGCTGAAGTAAGCAACAAAGTAGGTTTGAAAATAAATGTAACAAAGACGAAAGTCATGTTCAACTGCTTTGCAGGCCAAAAAGAGATCCTCATCAATGGCACTCAGCTCGAACAGGTGAAAAGCTACATCTATCTGGGACAACAAGTATCTATAGATGGATGTATATTTGATGAAATTGTTCGCAGAGTAAAGCTAGGCTGGAGTGCTTTTGGCCGCCTGAAAAATGTCTTCAAAAGTGACCTTCCACTGTGCCTAAAGCGCAAAGTGTTCAACCAGTGTGTGCTTCCCGTGATGACATATGCGTGTGAAACATGGACCCTAAGTAAAAGAGAGATCCAGAAACTTAGAGTAGCACAACGTGGTATGGAGAGGTGCATGCTGGGCATAACGCGAAAGGACAAAAAGAGGAATGAGTGGATAAGGAAGCAGACAAGGGTTTGCGATGTAATAGAGTTTATTAAAAGCCTTAAATGGAGATGGGCTGGACACATAGCTCGAAGAAGAGACAATCGTTGGACAAATCTAGTCATCCAGTGGTATCCAAGAAGTACAAAACGTCCACAAGGTAGACCTAGAGGCCGCTGGATCGATGAAATGATAAAGTTCTGCGGAAGTACGTGGCAACGCAATGCACAGGACCGAGAGAAGTGGAAGCAACTTGAAGAGGCCTTCATCCAGCAGTGGATAGATTCAGGCTGATGATGATGATGATGATGACATTTTTATTTTCCACAATTTATTTACTATTTAAATATTCAAAATTCATATAAAATTAACCATTTTATTTGGGCACATTCAATTCAATGCAGGACATCATTGCTCCAAACCAATTTGATTTTTAATAAAAAAAAAAAAAAAATTCAAAATTTTAAATCCCTGATTTTATTTACAATTTTCACTTTATTTTTATTTTTATTATTTTGTTCGTCAATCCCTTCAAAAACGTAAAATTGATTTTCACTATATGTACTTTCTTTGTAATATCATGCAATCTCTTCCACAAGATGATTTGCAGATACCGTTTGGATTCGTGCTTCAAACACAGATAAAATCAAAACAGAAGGTTTTCTAAGATTCCAATTCTAAAACGCATGTTACAGCACATAATATATTATATGACTAATCAACCGATAAAATTCTTCTGGTGATTTCTTAATGTATCCTATGTTTACAGTCTGCACCAAAAAGAAAATGATGGCATCGGTACTGGGCTTAATGAATAAATGTATCGTTCATTTTTATTCGCTGAAACTTAAAAAATAATAATTTATCGAACAGTCTTGTGAAACCTTCTTTTTTGTTAGGTACCTTAATGTAGTGTCATAGACGTGTGGCGTGGTTTGCATGTGTAAATGTGTCGGTTTTTTTTCTTTTCCGTTTATTTCATTCAGTCGGATGAGCCATTGCCACCGCAGGTCAATGGGGTGGAATCTGACAGTTCCGATACGAAGATCTCAGAACTGCAAACCGCCTTAGACAAACAGGTTTGACCTTCAATGCATTTTTTTTACATTCAGTAAATAATGATTACAAGGATTGTGATTAATATTATTATGCTTTAAATTTAAATTATGGGGAAAATTAGTTATATTTACATATTGTTATTTATATTAATTTTTCCGTGGCAACACTATTCACTTTTGTGATTTTTTTATACTGGGAATACTTAAATAATACCTATGTAATTTATATATTTTTCTTTTATCGATTTTTTGGCATGCATAACTTTTTTATTATTTTGTTTTTACTTATCACTATGAGATGATTGTTTACTACGTTGCCGGGTTATTTTTAGTTAGTATATATTTCGAAAAAGGTTGCTTTTTAATCGTTGAATGAAATAAGATTAGATTAATGCTGAATTGGATTCCGCTGAATTAATTTTTTCAATAAATACTAATGCTTTTTACTGTTATGCCGCTTTAATGTATCTACTAACCATATGTTGGTGTTGAAAAATTAACATTGTAAATAATTAAGTATATTATTGTAATTCTTTAGATAAAATGACTTTATTACAAACAACAGGAAGTCCTCGATGTCCATATGATTTTTATGACTAAGTTGAAAGAAATATATAAAAAATATATGAGACTCAAATCAAATTCTATGTGGATTTGTTTTAAGTTGTATTTTTTCAGTACATGCCAATTATCCTCGGATAATGAGGACCTCCTGTATTATTTTCATAGCCTTGTAAATATTTTATACTATTCACATTTTAAACTTGTAAACGCTACTATTCAATTTATAATTATTATTTTAACAACCATCGACTGCTAATGGACACTGAATCTGAAGAATAAAAAGGCCACTGTAAATAAGTCTGCTCAAATATTTCGTCAACAGATGAATACAGATGAGCCCTGTTGGAAAAATTAACTCTACCCACAAGTATCTGTTTAAATATTACAAATTCAATGCATATTGCACATTGCAAAATCCCGTTTGTGATTCTGGTAACGTGTCCATTTTTATATTGAGGCAGGGTCTATCAGTAAGTTGATATTGACAATGATCTAAATGAATATTTAATATTAGCCTTCTTTTTTTTTTTGATTTTCTTAAAGCAATTATAAAAATCTCAGCGCTTTGTGCATTGGCGGTGCTATAGCTATGAATATTTGTAACTGTTATTACTTTCGTTCGCACGACAGGCCGGAGAACTTAGTTCTTGGCAACGGCGCGTCGCAGAGCTCACCACTCGGATCGGCGAGCTGGAGGACAACCTGAACAAGGGGCAGCGAGAGCTGATGAAGAGTCAGGAGCAATGCAACAAGCTGCAGAGGGACCTGCGGGAAAACGTGGCGCAGAAGGGAGACCAGGAGGAACGCATCGCCACTCTGGAGAAGCGCTACCTCAATGCCCAGCGGGAATCCACCTCCCTGCATGACCTCAATGAGAAACTCGAACAGGAATTGCAGCATAAAGAGGCACAACTAAAGGTACATTGATGTATTAATTGATATTGAGAATTGATATGAATTAAGAGTAGATGAAGAAATTGGAAGTCAGATGCTATGGACCAAGGTTTTGAAGCCGGGCTATTTTTATTCTTTTATATCCCAATTGAAAGAACACGTAGCATGCTAATCATCCTCAAATATTGGATGCACGTTTTGTTTACGTGACTTTAATGTATATTATGATACTGACGTAACTATTGAAAATATCATATTCTTTAACACGTGCTTAAGATTATTCCATATTTCTCCCCATTCAAAATCTGAAGCCTGTTATACCACACCTGGTAGGGTTAGGCAGTTTATAAATTTTATATTTCCGGAATAATACATTTGCTTGAATTCTGTGTACGATATACATGATTGTTGCCGCTGCTTACATTTTTTATTTATACCACTTTGGTCCTTAGTTAGGTTACTTTAACATGGATAAATATCTGCGTCTGGCCCTAAGAATATATCGGAATTTCATTTTAGTCGTACAGTTATTCCTCGAGTTACGACCTACTCGACTTTTCGCAATTATGATGGCTGCGGCTGTAGTTTTTTTTACCGTTACAACGCACGCAGGTATAAAAACAATATATTTTCGCATCCACTGTGAAAATTGAGATGACACAATCAGATTCAGTATTTCAAATCGTATAACATAATGTAGTAATTGAAAATAATTGCTGATTCGTAAATAATTGTGTAATTTATTTTAATTCTTTGATAGTACGAATATCTTGAATGTGAAAATCCTTTGCACTCGAATTTGCTTCAGAATGACAGATCGGATGACAGTATTGCCAACTGCACCTATTACGATGTGTGGAATTTGAAGTTTATAAAGATGTCGATAAATTTGTTTTTCCCAAAGTAATGAGTGATAATTAGAACATAAATTAATGCAGATTCGTCTGTCATAATAACATTTCTGATAATGATTCAGTTGCAAGAAGAGAAAATAGCCGCCATAGAAGAGAAACTGGAACTCTCAGCACAGAAACTGGCGCAAATGTCTGCTTTACCCGAGATAGAAGAACAACTCAAGGCTAGAATGGAGGCCCTCAGTCAGGTGGGTTCATTTCGATCGGCTTACTAACTTTATTCTATTAACAAATATCTTCAGGAACTAACTATTAAGTATGTTTCTCTACTGAACTCAACTATGTTAAGTAGCTACAAAATATGGACATCTAATTAACATCTTATTAGTATGTTCTAAAATATTTTTAAAGTATTAAATTTAAATTGTAATGCATAAATATGTTTTTTTTGTAAAATGTAATAAGATTTAATTATCAATAGAAATACTAGGTGCAAGGTCTAGTAAGCCAGCTGGCTCTGCTAGTCAATGTAATATGTCCTGTAATAAAGAAAATAATGTAAAACATATCCATGTATGCGGTAAATATGTTGATAAATCTAAAAACATAAATTCTCAGTGCAGTTATTTGTACACTTGGCTTTCTGTGGTATCAAATAAAAAAGATTTTCAATTGATTTTTTGATATATCAGGCGTAAATTAGGGGAGGAAAAAATAGAATTAAATGTAGGTACTGAAATTTAATAGGACTGCATAAACAACACGCAAATTGTGGGAAAACTTGGTTCCACTGACATGCATGACTCAAAAAAAAAGTTTTTTTTTGACTGTGTCCAATCCTAAGAAGATCATTAATTTATTATGGGCTTCCACATAAAAATTAATAACTAATCGTTATACCACAGCATGATGTTAAATTATCACATTATTCACATTGAACATACAATTTTTTTTGACATTTTCTTGGTTAAACCTAGCCCTATTTTAATTTTGAATATTAGACCTAGCCTTGCAGTTTAAAATTATAACCATTTATCAGTCTATATATACAGTCATTTGCATTAACGGCCCACATGCTCGTCGTAGGTCAAAATTGAGTTTTTATTGTATTTTAAAACCATGATCCTGGACACTCCTTAAACGTTGTAGATAATCTATTTATATAATTTTGAAGCCTTATTATCCTTTATAGTTATTTTAAACATTTGATGACTGCATAAAGTATTTTTGTTACATAAAATAGTATTCTTTTAAACCTCTCGCTCTAATGTTTTAGAATATAGTCATATTTCGGTACATAACTGTGCAGTGGTGTTAAGATTTTTTACATTTATTAATTTTTAAACGCATTTATAAAACCATTAGTATAATTTATTACGAGATAATTTTTGTAAAATATTCACGATAAAAAATTATATTGGTAATCTCTGTGAACCCAAATTTGACAAGAATTAGGCATTTTATTATTCAAAAAATCAGCAAGATTAACACATTTGAAGATGATTCTAAAGATACTTATTGTAAGCTATGTCTTTGACCATTCAAGTGTGATAAACATCTTATGAATAATGATTGCTTTATAATAATTATTGACCTAAGAATAAGGTAGTGTTTTTTTGAAATACGCCATTTCTTTTGTCATTCCCCAGTGGTTAAGCTACAACATACGGCCGTAGCCATAAATTGACAAACTATAATTGAAGTAGGTACGAGGGTGGGTCAATAAGTCCTTAGAAAAGCCGACAGGTGGCGCGACTAGTACTGTAAGCGGTTTGTTTTCATGCAGCGGCACTACCGATTCAGTATGCTGCGAAGTTTCAATCAGATTGGTCGGGTTGTTGTGTGTTTCTCGTACATTTAAAAAAAAAATTTGCTTGTGGAAAATGGAAAAATGGAAAATGGAGAAAATTGAGTTTAGAGCTGTTATTAAACATTTTAATATAAAATTTGCTTGTGGAAAATGGAAAAATGGAAAATGGAGAAAATTGAGTTTAGAGCTGTTATTAAACATTTTAATATAAAAGGGTTAACAGCAAAGGAAATAAAAAATGAGTTGGATTTAGTTCACGGCATATCTGCTCCTTCACTTGCAACTATTTATAACTGGTTAAATGAATTTAAACGTGGTCGTACATCAACAAAGGATGAACCACGCTCAGGACGTCCTGTAGAGGTGACTACACCAGAAATGATCAATAAAATCCACGATATGGTGTTAAGTGACCGAAGATTAAAGTTGAGTGAGATAATTGAGGTTACAGGGATCTCAAAAGGTAGCGTCATTTCTATTTTACATGACAAATTGGGCATGAAAAAAATTTCTGCAAGATGGGTGCCGCGTTTGCTCACAGTCGACAATAAACGCAATAGGGTGGTGGCCTCTAAAGCCCTGTTGTCGCTCATGCAACGCAATCCGGATGAATTTTTTCGTCGCTTTGTGACTGTAGATGAAACATGGATACACCACTATACTCCCGAGACGAAGAACAGTCAAAGCAGTGGATTGCGAAAGGCGAACCATGTCCAAAGAAGGCGAAAACCGTAAAATCAGCTGGTAAGGTTATGGCTACTGTATTTTGGGATGCACGTGGAATTATTTTCGTTGACTATTTGGAAAAAGGAAAAACAATAACAGGGGATTATTATGCATCTTTATTGGACCAGCTAAAAAACAATATTGAAGAAAAACGGCCTCATTTAAACAGGAAAAAAATCATCTTTCATCAGGACAATGCCCGTGTTCACACATGTTTACGATCAATGGCTAAAATTGAAAAATTGAAGTTCGAATTGGTCGACCACCCACCGTATTCGCCAGATTTAGCCCCCAGTGACTTTTTCCTTTTCCCAAACTTAAAAAAATGGCTAAGTGGACAACGTTTTTTTTCAAATGAAGAAGTCATCGATCGGACAAATGCTTATTTTGAGGACCTTCCGAAAACTTATTTTTCTGACGGTTTAAAAAAAATTGAGAAACGTCTAACCAAGTGTATTGAGCTCCAAGGAGATTATGTTGAGAAATAAAAAAAAAATACATAAATAAAAACTGTTTTAATGCTTTTTTCTAAGGAATTATTGACCCACCCTCGTATTATAAAACAATCATTATTCATAAGATGTGTATCACACTTAAATGGTCAAAGACATAGCTTACAATAAGTATCTTTAGAATCATCTTCAAATGTGTTAATCTTGCCGATTTTTTGAATAATAAAATGCCTAATTCTTGTCAAATTTGGGATCACAGAGATTATCAATATAATTTTTTATCGTGAATATTTTACAAAAATTAACTCGTAATAAATTATACTAATGGTTTTATAAATGCGTTTAAAAATTAATAAATGTAAAAAATCTTAACACCACTGCACAGTTATGTACCGAAATATGACTATATTCTAAAACATTAGAGCGAGAGGTTTAAAAGAATACTATTTTATGTAACAAAAATACTTTATGCAGTCATCAAATGTTTAAAATAAATATGAGGGATAATAAGGATTCAAAATTATATAAATAGATTATCTACAACGTTTAAGGAGTGTCCAGGATCATGGTTTGAAAATACAATAAAAACTCAATTTTGACCTACGACGAGCATGTCCCCCCTTAATATGTGCACTTGAATTTAAGAATTAAGCTTGCCAAATTGTATTCATATTATCTATCCATGCGAGTGTCCAAGTGATTGATCAATCCCAATAAAGCAAACGGAATTCTTTTTTCATAAATAATTGTGGTTGCTGAAGGCGCAGGAACGGCACGGCTCAGCGGAAGATCGCATCCAAAGGTTGGAGGCCACCCTGGACGAGAAGAATGCGGAGCTGATGCGCCTCAACCAGCGACTGCGCATGAACGAGGAGCACAACACCCGCCTCTCCGCCACCGTCGACAAGTTGCTCTCCGAGTCCAATGACAGGTGTGCTATTATTTATATGGTGGCAATTTATAATTATTGACAATGGAAACAGAAATACAAATACCGTAGGGAATTTTTTCATTTTGTTTTCTCGGCCTTGACCTGTGGCTGCAGGAAATCGCTGACAGTCAATGTTCATGTCTCTGAACCATAGTACAATACTTATTCCATGAGACTATTTGATCCTTCTTTAACCTCTTCAATCAAAATTGATATCTGTGATCCAAGATAAACAAACTCATCAACTTTCCGGCAGTATTGACTTTTTTTAATTATAAACCTTCTGCTAGATATAATATAATTTCAAAAATGTTCTAATCCATTTATGAATCTATTAACCTAAAAGAGTTGCAGGTCAACTTGAATGACGTGTTAACGACTCTTAGTCCTTGACACTAATTGTAGAATGAGTCTCGCGATTGATATGCGATAATTGACAATTTTAGATTGCAAGTGCACCTGAAGGAGCGCATGCACGCGCTGGAGGAGAAGAACGCCCTGACACAGGAGCTGGAGAAGACTCGTAAAGTGGCCGAAGAGCTGCAAGCAGAGAAGGCAGACCTGGTCAAGGAGCTGGCCAAGTGCCGCCTCGACACGGATGGCGTGCGACGACAACTACTGCAGCAGGAGATTGCTTTCAACATCCAGCAGACGGACGCCCTCACGCGCTCCCTATCGCCCAACCACCCGCACAGCCACGCATTCTCTCGTAGCGCCAGTCACACCAGCTTCGACTCACGTCACCAGCCCAAGGTCAGTGCTCCTAAATGTTATATCGTACATCCTTTCACACCTCTCTTATTTCTCTCTATATGGTTGTCGGGTTACTGTTATGTCCTAACATATTTGAACAGCAGGTTCGATTTAAAGAAACTAGCTGAAATACACGATTTGTCATTTTCAGATAATTTCTTCTGATAATTTATTATATAATATGTACATATACCACCACTGATTACAAATATGTGGCAATTAGACCCATCTACAAGTGTGTACATGGTATGTTATCAAACTTCTATCGAAATCTATTTTCTCGATCGAACATTACATTTTTAGGAGCCCTATTTTGATGTATAAACAATAAAACTGACTTTGAAGTATTTTGTAAATCTAGAAACAATATCGAAATATAATATAATATTATTATTCGTGGGTTCTTCATTATATTTTTTGGCAATCACACTACCTACCATCGTGTGTATTTATTCTCAAGGAATATCTGAGTTAATGTCCCATGAGAAATGAATTCAAGAGATAGCTTGAAATGTCAGGATAAAGAAAGAAAACACAAATATGGTTTCATTACCCACTATATCAGTGCTCTGCAACCTTTTCCCACCCATGACACACCAAATGTCTTCCCAGAATTCCGCGGCACACCACACGTAAAACAATTTATACACCAAAACAAAGACCCACATCCTGAAGGGGGACCCCAGACCAAGATCTTTGGCGGCTCCCCCTACCTATAGCTAAGGTTGAAGACAGCGTTATACTATAAAATAGCATTTTAAAAATAGTGTTCGAGGTAAAATTAATGGAATTGATTTTATGTTTAGCAATTTTTCATATGGTTATATTATATTAATATAATTATGGTTAGTTGTCGGGTTAGGAATAATTATTTGTGGAGTATTGACACAATAATGATAAATTGTATCCTACAATAAGATGTTTTAAAATATCAATACTAGCGTAGCAAAATAGCGCCGCGGGCGACTTTTTTTGACTCGAAAATGGGAGCTGAACTGCGAGAGTTTTGTCGGAAATCCGAGGATATTTTTTATTAACAGAAATCCTGAAAATAACCAATAGAACATCGACGAATGTCCCGTCATTTATCAATTCAACAAATTCCTCTAGAATTTATAGGAAAAGCGCTTCTATAGAATTTTTGGCATTGGTTGCAAAAGGGTTTCGTATCCAATCGCATTGATTGTATGAAAGTACTGATGAAATTTCTTTTGCAGCAAAGTAAAATGTTTTTGAGACGGATCCAAAATTGATTGCTTGTTTTCAATGGTGGTCTGGTAGTTCCTTTGGAACATTTGTAGAGATCCTTGTCTTAACTCCTGCCAAAGTTCGAGTTTATTTTTGAATTCTGCTAATTTATCAGAGCACGTCAATATATTTTCATTCTGACCTTGCATTGTTTTATTAAGTTCATGCAGGTGCTCAAATATATTACCAGCCATATACGCAAATTTGGCTATTGCACCGCGGCACACCTAGCATCGTCTGACGGCACACCAGTGTGCCGCGGCACACCGGTTGCGGAGCACTGCACTAGATGATACAAAATAAGAAAATATAAAAATGGAAACGCTTTAAAGAAATTAACATATCAAGTCAGCTTGTGTTATATTTATATTTTGAACTATCAAAACACCAATGTGCCTCTATCTGTGTACCCACATTTCAACTAAAAAAGCATTATTATTTTTTGTTCTAACTTAATTAAACTTCGCACTGGCTTAATTCTAACAATCACCGTTGTACTTGTTAGATGGATGGCGTGTGTATGGGAAGAGTGGGTGGCATGGGGGACAGTGGAGGGGAGTGGGAAAAACTACAGCAGGCACACGTTCTTGCCAACGTTCAGCAGGCGTTTGATGTCAGTAGTGATGCAGAGGTTTGTTTTTCACACAGCTTTTATTACTTTGACGCACAGTTAAATACACCACTTTCATTTACCGATCTAATGTATTTTTATTCATAACAAAGTATTGTAAATGACAAGGTCAATACTGTGGCTTATGGTGATTTTTATGTTTTAACTAGCTTCTGGCTAATTTCTTTTGTTTTTCTTTGAAAAATTGTTGCTATTCTCATTTTCCTAAAATGTCTCTAACCCACCAACTTTCTATCAACTATAATTAACAGGCAGATTATGCCGGAGTGTAGTACTGCGTGGGACATCTAATGACGGAATTATGAATCATGCAATTAAATACAGCTCGCTAAAATAAACACTAGATATAAAAGAAGTACTTCAAGTTATACACATTCTTGTTTACTAGGAAAATTCATGTTTGCTTATTTATAACATAAAATACATTCCAAATTCTCATCTATTTATTTGAGACAATGTGTCAAAGGTTATTTAAAACACTCCCAGTGTAATTAATGTAGCAAACTACAAGTAGATGCCAATATATTATGTTCTATAAATCTATAAACAAGATATATAAAATGACATGTTGTGGTGTTACACAGAACGACGACGGTGATAGCATATTCAGTGCGGTGGCGGAAGCCCTGTCGCCTGGCGGAGGGGGAGCGGGCCACACGGACGCAGCTACCCTCGCTCTCATGCTGCAGGAGCAGCTGGACGCCATCAACAACGAGATCCGCCTCATCCAAGAGGAGAAGCAGACCACTGAGGCCAGAGCTGAGGAACTAGAATCAAGGGTTTGTATCAATTTTTTTCGACAACTTTTAATGTCAATAAATGTAGTATATGGGCCTATACACTTTCTTTACAAGGGATAGTTGCGAGCCATTCGCTCAATCTATTTAGTTCTCGCTCTAAATGAAACATAGAAAAATAACATATGAATATTTGCCAACTCCAGGATTCAAATCACCGACCTACAGCTTTAAACACAGGTTTCTATGCTCCAAAAAATGTACACTGGACATTTTTTTAAATTCGGTATACATTAAAAATTCCAAGGTCTATATTATTATAAATATGACATCTTTTAATGTTCAGTTTTCTTATAGTGAGTGATTAGTGTTTACTGACAAAAATTAGTAGATCATAAATCGATCCATCAAAAAATATTAGGCATCATCCATGTCATATATTTTGATCAAATATAAAAATCTTGAAGTCTTATTAAATGAATATAACGTTTTTGATGAAATTGCTGGATCTCTAAATATTGTCTATATTTATAAATTATTACTAATTGGTCAGTTTACAACATTAATATAATATAAACCCTACAATATTTTTAAGTGGAGAAACATTTTCTCACATTTACAGTTTAGTATATATTATTTCTGCAATGCAATTTTTAATGATTCAATCAACAAGTATACTGGCATTATGACTGAAGACAAAGAAATTCTTTTCATCTGTCCAGGTGGGCAGCTACGAGCACATGAACCTGGTGGCGAGAGGGGGCCGCGGCGACAGGGGAGACCGGGAAAGGGGAGGGGGCACATCCCCTCCCCTGCCCCCTGGCGCGCCCCACACCCCCCACTCGGGCACCTCCACCCCCCAGCAGAGACACTCTCCCTCGCGCCAGGACCCCTACATGCTTCACAAGTACCACACTGTAAGAATGCATTCAGTATTATTTGCATTATCAATCTTCATTCAAGTTTTATTTGTACTCCCAACGAATCCTTACACATCTGTGATTAATTTACATCCTACATCTTGAACCATGCATACGTTGATTAGTGTAGCATCGAAGCTTCCAAATTTAAAAATTGCAATAAACACAATATGAAATTTAAATGTTTTACCTACTCTTGTAATTGTTTATTACATCGTCCAACTCAATCTCATGACTATATCGCACCGTGAGTGTGAAAAAGGCATCTGTAAAAGACATATTTTGGATATATTAGGGTTTGAAGTCTTCATTTTGTTAGGAGAAATAGAGTTTCTTTAAAAAAACCATAATATTTGGTTTATATCTACATTATATTGCATGTTCTTTCAGTTACTTCACTTTTACATTATCAAGTTCACGACTTTTGCAGTTGTTTTGTATTTAATCTCGAAATTGAAAAATTTGCAGATGCCTTGGTTTTACACTCACGGTGCGATATGTAGCTTTAGATACAATAGTTTGTAATATAATTTTCAAACCAAATAGTTATATAAACAAATTGGACACCAAATATTTCAGTGGATCTTTACAATACCGCTTTTTCAGTAAAGTTATCAGACGCTCGGAAAATTTTACCTGAATCCTGCAGTGATCACGTTGTGTATATCAATAGCAGAACTACTGTATTGTTTCTAAAAATATAATATGTCTATATTATGTGGTAAGATTACAAATATTATTATAGTTAGGTCACTTATATTAACATAAAAATTTTGTGTAGATACCTAATATATAATTCTTTTTTGCCAAAATACACTACTGATTTTTTTTATATACTTATACAATATTTTAAACTCGGGAATATTTACTTTTTGCATGAAAACACAATAATTTAATATTCTAATTCTCACATTTTTACGGAAGGATATGAATGATACACATTAAATTATGTTTTCATTATCTGCCAATATGTAGTTACTAAACAAAATAATAGAAAAAAAATAATTAGCGGTAGGCATATTTTTTAATGTAATTATATTTTATACAAAGTTTTCAACAATGCCATTTTCAATGTAATTCATTTAGTAACACCTGTTATTTGCAAAGGGCTATGTATCCACAATGAATATTAGAAATACATATTGCTTTGCTATCCATACACTACAGCTTGGATAATAATGATTGAAACGATCTTAATAGTTATTATTTTATACATTATAGACGTTGAAATGTGGCGCTTTTAAAGTGTGGCAATTTGTTTATCAGGGTATGTTGAATGTTAAAGTTTAACTAGCGTTTTACTCATTGAAATAATGGTAAGATGTTGCGTTGTGTGAGAATTTGAAGCATGGTAACAAGGTGTTGTGTTGTGTTGCGGTGTCAGGCGCCGGCGTCCATGTCCCCGGCGCACTTGCACGGCTACGTGATCACCTCGCTGGCGCAGCTGCCCGCTCCGCACGCTCTCTCCGACTCCATGCCCAACAGCCAGGTATCCGCCCTCTCGCCCTGGGGAACGGCTGTCTCGCTTTTAACCTCGCAGTGTCTTGCGTTTTCTCTGTCGCATGCCATTGACCCGTCGATGCCCCGTTTCAATATTCTATCAGTTGGCTATTCTGCTTCTAACTGAGAATGGCGAGCTTTTAACCCTTTTAAGTTTTTACAATATGTCGATATCCACAATATGTAACTAGCGATAGTATATCTATATCGTATTCGGTTTTTTTGCTGCCAACGTGTACTCTTTTAATTCACCTTCTTTCCATGGAAAGAAAAACGAAGAATACATGGTGACAACCAACGGTGAAATTCTCAAATGATGTGCTATACTTGTTTTCATTATGATTTCGTTTACGGTCCGAAAGAATTTAAAATATGCCCTTCAGTGAAAACCTACTACATACATAGATAGGTGTGTCAATATAATCATTATTTTAAGTGAGAAAAGAAATCTCAAAAAAATATTGTCTAGCAAATTTTTTGCAAACAACAATTATTTATTATCATATACAGTAATAATAGCGTTCTATATAATTTATTTTTTTTATTTCATGTTAATATTATTATTTTGATTCCTGTTGGCTTTCATCGTTGAATCGAAAAAATTATTTTTATTTTACAGCGACCGATAAATAGGCGCCATATAATATCTCAGAGAACACAGAAACTGCCTTATGATGACTCTGTATTGCTTTTGATTTTTTTTTTTCAGTATTCCATTAGTAACATAGACCTCCACAGAAAAATGGATGTGTGTAAATAAACTGCTTTATTCCACAAAATTAGACACCTCCCGATATTTTGGAAGCTTATCCCTAATGATGTGCATTTATTTTTATTTTCAGATATGGATTGACTAATAATTCTTCTTTTTTTTTAACCCCAGTAAATTAACGTAATTAGAAAATCACCATAAAATGATTATAGGTATATTACTGGTGAAAGTTTTAGTTTTAGTTTTGAGGAATGATAATATGAAAAAATATTATATAATATTATACTTTGTGTATGTTAATTACAAAACAACTATGAAAATAATTTATTTTTATCGGTAGTTAAATTTCAAAAGTGAAAGAAATGTACATTATAATAACATTATAAACCACAATTTTGATATAAAAATTTGGCCAAAGGTTCTTTCATATACCTAGTAAGTGGGTTTTGAAATACGCTACTTCCGTGCATATTTTTTAGTATAAAATAATTGCTATTCTTACTAACTCTATGCTTTATTGAACAATTAATATTGGTTTTACAAGTAAGATGTTCATTGTCTATTATTGAATGGCTTTATACCTTTAATTTTATAAGTTCATGGTTACATAATTCATGCATTTACTGACTTATCCACAAGTAAAAGTGTTTTCACATTGTATTTAATAAATAATAGTCCACGATGAAATGCAGAAACTGAAATTAGCATAATACCCCGTTTACACATGCATGAATTTACTGCTGACAGTACGTATTATCGTGCAAATTGCAAGATTGCATGCATGGGTTAAAAAAGTTCAGAAGCTTCTGAATTTTCACGCGACAATTGGACTGTGTGATATCCGCGCATGTGCAATAGAATGATAGTGGCGAACCTGCTGGTAAATAACCAACTACACCGCGCAAAGACTTTGAGGTTAACTGATTTTCACGACCTATCAAATAGTACCATAATATGACAACATCGCTCACTTACTCTTGAAGAATGAGATTGATGAGACAGTCAGCACTTTTACGTGTGAACAGTTATTATCGCGATAGTTTAAAATACACAATATTGGTGAAAATAAATCCATGGGCGTGTACAGACGCTATAATGCTATGTTCTCATCAATTAGTATGAACTTGCAGATACCGGTCACTTCGCGTCATCTTTTCTTACTTGCTGCAAAGAGTTTCTGTATTCCAGATTATTTTATGATAATTTTTGTATTTCAGCGTATTAATAATTATGGCAATTAGTACACTAAGCTCCATTTCTAGAAGGAATACAATGATAATACCGTTCCTGAAACAATTGCATTATTCATCATTAATTTTCGTTTGTCATCAATGGAAGCCGCCATACTGGTTTCCGTCTGCCTGTAGTCAATCGATACACTCCAAAAAAATATTTACCATGAATTGTGCAACCATTAAAACCAGACGGGCAAACATCAAAAATTTATATTTCCATTTTTTTTATATAGCGGAGCGTTGTCGAACTCGGTATCATAGCCCTTTAAAAAGAATGAATTGTTATTTTAAGAAGGAACCATAATTACATCAAAAGTATTATTCATGTATTTTGAATTTTGTCAAACTGAATACGGGTAGTTGAATTTTGATTATTTTATTTAATCTGTATATTTAATTTAGAATATTATGTATTACTAATCGTATATAGAATATTACGTTCTTTTTATTATGAAAATAATTTCTATTGTATACACGTCTACCTCAGTCGATATTTTGACTATGGCTTTTCACTATAAGGGCCTTTTTTATCAAATTTTGATTTATTGTATGTCCTAAAAATTTTAATATATACATAAAAGCTTTTAGGCAATTGGAATAATATTGAAGATAGAAGTCATCAATACCTGAATCATAAAATTCGACAGGTTTTTTCAAAAACTTTTTCTCATTTCGAACAAAAAATTAACGTTCCGATCAAATTCAAATTGATTTTGGTAAACAACGCATTTATTTTTGTGAAGCGAGGTATCAGTGTATTTTGGTTTACTTTTAATATTCGCTTTATTTGATTGTAAAGAAATTATATTACAAAATTGTATATTTTCAACAAATAATAACTCTTGAATAATAAATAAGTTACTTGTTGTATATTTTTCTTCGTATAATAAATTGATACTCCACACGATTTAAAATCGTATCAACTAAACCCATCATTTAATTGGAAAGTTTTTATCTGATAATTAAATAATAATTGTTATAAAGCATAAATTGCATTTCAAATACATGACCATCTTTTCTTTCTTCTTAGGGAATGTGGTATAAAAGACAACTATATAGTGACGAAATTACGAGACATGTAATTATATACTAGTAGTGAAAATTCAGACAATTTTTCTTGCAAACAAGAAAAAACTAAAAACTTTCATATGCTTCGAAAACTTTACCAAAAATATCTAAAACATATTGTCATCAGTCTGTCGATTAGATATAAATAAAAAGAATTTCAAGTTAAATCTTTTCTTACTTTTACTTTCTTTCTTACCTTTTCTTCAAATCAAATAATAAAATCAATATACAATTGGTATTATGATACATTTAAAAAATGATTTCCATGATTATTAAACTGTTGACAATTATTTTACAAATATCATTAATTGCGAAAAAAATGATTAACAAATGCTTATTTTATTATGTAGTTTTCTTTTCAATTATTTTTGTTATTGTTTTTACATCAGTACGTAGCTATTAATTAAAACACATTTATCAGTAAATTGTATTTATCTAAAAGTCTCCTATTTCCATCACTAGATGTCTCTAATACCCATTACGCTTTCATTTTCGGTTCATTTAACCTGCATCCATGGAATATCACAAAGAGCTTTTTAACATATCATTATGATGTAAACGTTTTCAACGCCACATTGTGAGGGCAGTCAATAATAATATGTGTTATGCGTGGACAGTTGCAGTTGAGTGGGTCGGAAGAGGCAGTAGGGGCGAGTGGGGCGGCATCCCCCCTCACGCAGCGTTCCCTACGGCTGGAGCGCGTGGCCCAAGCTTTGCAGTATGAACAGGACCAGCTCAGAAGGTACGCACACCATCTTATCTTATCCTCGTCTTCATACTGACTAATTGTTCTACAATTTACACAATGACATCATCATTATCAAAAGTGTATATAATATTCTTTCTTCCAAGAACTATGCATCCGATGGACTTTTCTGTTTCAATTTGTCACTTTCAGATACTGCAATCTTTAAATATAAAATAATTCATATCATTTACTTTTTTTTTTAAGTTTGTGGATACAAAAAAAAAATACTGATACAATAAGACAAAATTTCATGTCACCATATCCAGTATATTTCCATGTCCAAATTAGAAGTATAAAGCATCCGTCTGCGCAGCTGTGGGTTGCGGCTTCGGGCCCCGTGTCTAATAAAATTCACATGTTGTTTTTTTTATGCTAATTTTTTTTGATCCTAGCCCGACTCAACAAATTGATTAAATGGCTTAAAACCAGTTAGTAAATAATGTCTTTTGAGTTAATATCCACTCTGTGAAAACTCAAATGCCTATGAATGAAAATTGTAATTTGCTTTTTTTACAAAGATAAGACAGTTTTCGTTCGTAAGCTGAGAAAGTGGCACTCTATAGAACAGAGGTTGTATTAACAGACTTTTTAAGAGAAAGGGTTGTTAGTTCTTAGCATTCACTCAACTCAGTGGGTTCTTGCTCTCAATCAAACACACGTTGGAAAGATAACATGTGAATTTTGACACAAGATTTCAAACCCCCTCGCGCGCGACCCAGATCTTGGGAGGTGGAAACTCTTGTTACTACTCCACACTGAGTGCTTTTACATATTGCCTATGAATTTATAAGACAGGTGAGTTCTAAGTTATCTGATCAAGCTAAACGAGAACTATCAAAATTCTCCCATTCACCTAGATCGCTTAGATTACTTCAGTTGACTAACAGTAAACCGAAACCGTATCGCATTCTTCAAATGGTTCGTCTTACAGCAATCGATTTTCTGAATGATCAGATAACAGGAGGGCCCCGTTTACTGTATTTCCAACTATTGGATTGAGAAATCATTTTAAAGAAGATGGTGGTGAAAAACTTGCTCAATATGGACATTCCCACTTAAATGAGAATGTCTTTATATCACTTAGCAGTTAGCATAACTAAATACACAATGGTTTGTAACGACATGTAATATGACTTTTCCAATAGTGTCCAGTTCATAATAATGTGGATATAATTTGTTTCTATGCTTACCAAATCAGAAGAACTGGAGCGTGCGGAACACTTTCCGGCTTCCCGATCCACAGGTGCTTTCCCTATCCATTTGTTTCCAGCGGCACTCTCTCTCTCTCGCTCTCTCCGCCTCCGCGAGTGTCGAGCGACCGTATTAGCACAATCACCAGTAGTCTGGCCGACCCGTTTCACTTTGACATTCCTGATTACGGCGAAATGTGCCACAGATCTGGCAGACATTTGACCTATAACAATGCCGAATCTTCAGTTAATGATTATTTATTACACCACCCGAATCCGTGTAATTCTATATGTTATATCAACTATGTTTAAAATACTTCTGCATTCTGTTACTGAAAATTCCTATCAAGGATAAATCAATGTTTATTTTAAAGTTTTTTATTGTAATAAAAAGCACCTTTTTTTGATAGTACTCTCTTTCATTCCTACCAGTATGCATCTGTAGTACAAAAGTACTAAGCAACTGTAATGTCTGTTTAGGTATTTCCTGCACACATTACAATATGACCAATGCTTTAAATGTGCTTTATTTTCGTCATACGTAGCACACTTGCTTGCACCTCTCTATGCTTTGCTTACTTTTAAATTCCTTCAGTTAAGTAGGTATTTCTTTTGAAGTATCTCCGTTGAATCAGTATCAAGCTACATTTTAAAATATTCCAATTGAAGACGTTGAACAAAACCTATACTAGACGGAGCCTATTTTTTCTGCATTGTGGATTCATTTGTAGCAATCTTCACACTATTATCGTATCGATACTAAATGAAAAAAATGGCAGCTATAAACAATCCTGCCATTTTTTTCAATCTACCAACTTACAAAATGATGGGAGCTACCAGTTCTACCACACCTAAAAACATTTGAAAAATACCATCAAGTGATCTAATACTAAAATTTCATGAGGCTCCCTCTAGTATATTCCAAGCATTGTTGTTTCAACACTATCCCTTATTATGTTGAAGTAATTTACCGAGTTGGCTATTCACCCCAGCTAGGATAGACTATAAATGACGTAGGATGAGCGTAGTATTTGACCCGGCGTTGTCTTTTTGTCGTGTGGTGTAGCTCAAGCCAAGAGTCATTGGGTGTGATGATGGGATCTCCCGCATCGGCCGCCGCTCAAGCAGCTGCTCAGGCCGCTCATCATCAGAAGAAGAGGGGGATCAAAAGCTCCCTCGGAAGATTCTTCAGCAAAAAGGAAAAGGTCAGTCTTCAATTTATCTACTAATCTATTTTCCAGATAGCGTAACAACGATCGATTGCTATAATCTGTCAATTCAGCCACTTATACATTTTCTAGAAATATTTGTCTGTGGTTGATCAAACGGAGAATCGCTGAATTTCTGTCTTATTATCATATATGTTTGGACCGCGAATATATTTTACTATTCTGTTAAGTGGTCATTAAATTAAATTCAGACATCTAGCAACCTAAAGTATTATATTATTCTTCATAATCATTTCACCTTTTAAATCCATTCATTACGGAAACCAAAAATTCGTAAAGCCAAAAAACCGTAATTCTAGAAACAATACGCAGGTAAAAAATCTAAAATTGCATTTTTCTGAAAGTTTTTTGGACTTATGAATACATTGGCTCTGAGGTCCAGAAATTTGTTATCAACACCACAAATATTTCTGAATATATAGATATGAGTCAAATTAAATACTCAAAATTTTTACTGATTTTACTGTAAGTCGGGATATAAAGCATGGTATTATACTCATACAGATGAGCTCATTTATCAATCGATCATAACATTTGATGCAAGCAATTCTGTTTGGCAGGCCAAGGGTGTAAAAGATTCTCTGGGCGGTGACTTTGGATCGATGTCGACCATGAGCGGGCTGTCGCAACTGGGCAGCTCCTCGTACTACCCCTGCGAGGGCCCTTCCTCCATGGAGCCCGACCTAGCCGGTATGGGAATGATGCAAGGAGTTCCACCGCACGCCCGGGCCGCCGCGCAGGCAGCGGCCGCCGCCAAGGCTGACTACGGCAGGCAGAAGAAAAAGTTCGTACCAACTCTAAACTCAATATATTACTTTCTATTTCTTTTAAACAAATCGTCGCTGTAGGATTGGTTTGTCGAATAGACCAAATGTCAAATGTTCAGGAGACGAAAAATAAATTTAATTATTCTATATTTAAATAGATGAAGGTATTTAAATTGTTGTTTTTACATTTCATTTCATTACATTTTTCATTACAAAGCAATTTAAAGAAAAGGATGGTTCTGGTCCCATTTAGATACAAAAAATCATTCTGCATTCAAAGGTCGATTTTGACAAAAACGGATATTCGACAAACCAATCCTATATAGCATTGACATTGTGTTTAACATTAATACCTCGTATCTGACATTCAATACTTTTTACAGAGAGAGTAATAACTATTAAAAGAATTTTTTTAATTTCTCAAGGTAGCTGTATTTTTGTTTTTAATTAAATTAATTACTTGGTTTCTTATAACATTTTATTTCCCCATATCGAAAATTTTTTATGTCGGATGAGGTGTTGTAATCCTATTACGAACAAAGCAATTTATTGTTTATAATATTTTAATAATAAAATTAAATAGGTATGTAATATTAATTCCATAAATCAGTTTTTTTAGTCAACGGCATTGTATTTCAGTTGTCACCATGTCATGTCTATAAAAATAAATTATTTGTCCCTGCTTAAATATTCTACTTACAGAACATAAATAATTTTTAAATTAGTACATATTACTATAATTTTAAATATTATTAGAATTAATGAATTGTCACGCCTTCAGGCATCTGCTGACATTAATAAATTTACATTAACATTTTATATATTACAACTATTACATTTATGTAATATTATACTGTTGTAAAGAATAATTTGTTAATCAACAACTTATCATAACAGATAGAATTCCTACTAAAACATTATAAACTTTTTGTTTCATAGAGAAGCTACTTCAGTCAGCATCAAAGTAAATATTATATACGCCGAGATTTTCATAATTTATCGTCTGAAAAAATTCTGAGTGAAATCCCATTTCCCACAGCTTCCTCGGGGTTACTTGAGTGTACTGTTTTTTTATAATGACATAATGTCCGTTATAAAATAAAATGGACTATGAAATGATACATATAACATATTGCTAGGACAACTATAAAAGGGCTCCAATGATTGTAATGACTGAAACTGTTCTGTTTGTTTCTGAAGCAGTAGAGAAAGAGATTACCGGCACGAGCTGTTGGGCGAGGCGATGAAGGCGGGCACGCCATTTGCGCTATGGAACGGCCCTACCATCGTAGCCTGGCTTGAACTGTGGGTGGGCATGCCCGCGTGGTACGTGGCCGCTTGCAGGGCCAACGTCAAGTCCGGGGCCATCATGAGCGCACTCTCCGATCAGGAAATTCAACGAGAAATCGGTATGACAGAACACCCAACAAATTAAATGAAGGCATCAATTTCCACTCCATAGAACATGTGGCTTTCCATAATATGGTGGATAAATGATTTTTTTTACCAGCAGCATTAGCCATTTGCCAAACCCATTGGATCCTTGCGCTGGAACAAATGCATTTGGAAAAAACATGTATTGTATTGCCACGGCTTTAAAGGCATGCGCTCTACCAACTTGGTCATAATGGATGCTTATGACAGCAAACAAATATTGCTAGTATGAGAGAAAATATCATATAACTACAAGGACGTTTCGATAATATTGAAGGAATGGATCGTGGTCTTATTTGTATAGTAAACTGTGATTTTTGATCATAGTGCTGGTTATTGTTTATACTTGGAATGTAGTATGGTAAATTGATGGTAGAAAATGATAAATATTTCTTATTGAAAGAAATGGAAATACGTTTATTAATTATGAATGAAATATGCAATCGAAAATCTTCATTTACTGTGAACACTCTACTCCCCCAAATAATGAAACAGTCTTGACCAAAATATTTTGGAATAGATGTAGCATATTACTGTCTTATTTTAGTTGACATTTATTAATGAAATTTTATTTTTAATAGGTATTAGTAACCCACTGCACCGGTTGAAGTTGCGACTGGCAATCCAAGAGATGGTGTCCCTCACCTCCCCCTCAGCCCCCCCTACGGCGCGGACCACCCTCGCATTCGGAGACATGAACCACGAATGGGTCGGCAACTCATGGTTACCTTCTTTAGGTGAGTATGCATTTACCTTCTATTCAAATTTTACACTTAATAAAAGAATAATTTTTCAAATTGCAAAAAAGCAAAGCGAATGAAAGAATTGTTTAATTTATAACTATTGTAAACTATTTTATTCAGTGAAAAATGACTTCTGTGTGTCGACAACGAGTGGTGTAATTTAAATTTATTTGTCACGCTTGTTCACAGGAATGCCACAATATCGTACAACCTTTATGGAATGTTTAGTGGATGCCAGGATGTTAGATCACCTCACTAAAAGAGACCTAAGAACCCAGCTCAAAATGGTTGACAGTTTTCATAGGTAAGTTTTCAGGCAATAGCATTAATGAAGGTCATTTTTATCTGTTTTAATTAATATTAAAATTAATTAATAGAAATGTAAAAGCCATCTCTGTGGACCAAGGTTTTCAAGCAGAGTACTTTATGACGGTCACGCCGTAAAACCCAAGTACCTATAACAAAGTGTGCCGACTACCCTCAATATTGAATCCACGTTACATCTAAGTGACCAACTTTAATGTATATTATTATTATATTATACAGACGTAACTATTGAAAATAACATATTCTTTGACACGTGTATAAGTTTATCCCATATTTTTCCACATTCAAGAATGGTAAGCCAGTTCCCATTAATTTTGTGTTCCCTGCGTCGTACCCATTTATTATTACATCCAAATTGTTAACATCAGTAATTTTGTTATTTATGTTTGTGAACTTGATAATTTTTATCTGTCAGTTTCTGCACTGTGGCCATTGACTGAATATACCGTTCCATACAATATCTGAACAGAAAAATGGTTACTTTTGTCAAAAAAGATTATAGATACATATCTCACAAAAATCTGTAAGATCGCCCTTATTGCAATATAGAATAAGTATTTACAACAATAATTCTTTTATTTTAAATTAAATTAACAATATTGGCATGCGCAAATTAATGCTGTTTGGAAATTGACCCTAAGTGCGGGAATATACGGGCATCATCGTGTTGCTGCTGCTGGCAGCAAACAAGCAGCCGACCAACGCAACAATGTGGTAGCTCATTTTGCTATGATTTACAGCAAATGTGTTAGCGGGTGTGCATCGGATTGGAATTTCGGTGCGCAGGACTAGGCGGAGATAGAGGTGGGAGGGCTGTTGCTATAATGGGCAGCCAGCACTGCCAGTGTATTTTTGACGCGGCAGCACTGTGTTGCTGTGTGTGCATCCAGTATGAGTTTTGTTTGAAAAATTGGGGATTTCCGAGTTGCGCCTGCTGGCAGCAGCAAAATGATGTTGCTCATGTTTTCCCCACTCTTATTATAATATATAATGCATAATGCGCAACGATAGTGGCGAACCTATCGAAAAAAAAACAGACTACACCGAGTATTTATGATGCTTACCAATTTTCACAACCATCAAAAGGCATCATAAAATGACAAAAATGCATCTCGCTTACTCTTGAAGAATGAGATTAGCAAGACAGTCAGTGTTAGTACTTTTATGTGTAAACAGTTAGTATCGCGATAGTTGAATTTACATGCTGTTTGTGCCAGTAAATCTATGCACGTGTACAGGTGCTATTGTATCGAAACAAATAAACCTATATATTATGAGCTTATGAACCTTTGAATTTTCTCACATTACATAATGTCATGATTGACAAATAAGGTGTTTTATGAACAATGAAATTAAAGCTTTATTGTAATATTTTCCAGGACAAGTCTTCAGTTTGGAATTTCCTGTCTGAAGCGATTGAATTACTCTCGGTCTCTTTTGGAAGAAAGACGACGAGCGAGTGAAAACGCCCTTCAAGATGTTCTCGTTTGGACCAATGAGAGATTGATCAAATGGATAGGACAAATCGGTCTCAAAGTAAGTCATCTTAATACATATTTACATTGACGCTATCTAATTATCTGTGACGGCTTCTAATTTTATTTTGATTTGTAGGATTACAGTAACAACCTTTCGGAGTCGGGAGTTCACGGGGCTCTTATTGCGCTCGATGATGGATTCGACTCCAACAGTATGGCGTTAGCTCTTCAAATTCCCACACAAAATACACAGGTAAATATATACATACATATACCTATACAAAGGTAACTCATAAGAGCCTCTGAAACATATTTTTGGCTTGCTGGGCGAGTGCTTTGTCCTTTAAGTTAACGAACCTTGTAATTAAAATAGGACAAAAATGTTAGTTATGTCCTCAAATCATCCAAATAGATACATAATAATATTATGTTTCTGAGTCTGTTATGTATTTTCAATAAAAATAATTAATTATGTATATGAATTTTTAACTATCTTCCATAACTTGCTGTAGGACAAGAAATTAAGTCATATATTTATACCTATTATTTTTAATTATATTTGAACATTTTGAACATTCAATGATTTTATTCTGGTAAAGTATTTGTCAAGATTCATTGAAGTAATATATTTCTTTTTATATTATATTAGGGTTTCTCAATTATGATTTTCATCTTTGATAATAGAAGTGGTACTGAGGTTCTTTCAATCGGTAGATTAGAGATACTGAATGGTCATATTATAAAATTTCAGGCACGGCAACTTTTAGAAGTGGAGTTTAGCAATCTACTGCAGGTGGGCACCGAGCGGCCGCACCAGCGGTCGGGGGAGCAGGCGCACATGTCAGGCGACAACAGTATGGCGGCCAAGGCTTCCTGATACACGGCCACCATCAACTAAGCCTGAGCCCACTCAACTGAACCGCTCTACACATTCTACCCGCACTCCGCCAACTTTTCTTCAGGACCCTTCAGGACATGACGCTCATATGCTGAACAATTTTTAATCGTGTCTCCGAGTGAGTTTCGTATGCAAACGCGATACCCCGACCAAAATCTACATTCCTGGCTTACGACCTGAGAGTCGCAAAGCGAGTTTACGACATAGTAATAATTGAGTGCTCAGTTAACGGTAACGCAGACAGACAGTTTTTTCCCATCACTACTGTTGGATAAGTTTATGTGCATCAATTTAAACTTAAACCGCATGAAACCGTGAAGCTCACTTTAAAATGGACGAAATCAATTTGTCGGGTCGTCTGATGTAAATCGATGATGCGAATGATGATATCGAATTGAATCGTCTTTTGAAGAGTTTCCGCCGCCAGCTTCCGACGGAGGGCCCGCCGTGCGTATTCAAGAATAGCCCGTTTCGCGGTCCCGCGATAGTCTTAAGGTGACTGCTTGTTGATATTTTAGTGTAAGTGATAAAGTGTAACCAAACAGTTGACATTTCAACGCCCAGTTTTCTCTAGTCTTTTATACGATACGTTTCATTACCTGCCGACTGTTTACGTTCGTTTTGCGTTAATTTTACGGACGTGCGATTCTCGGACGATTTTTTCAAATGATAGATAATATTTTCTTTTAGCGAATGGTACTATTACTTTTTTATGATAATTAGTTTGTACATTAAGAGAATGTTAAATGTTTCATGTTGTATTTTCGAATGCCATAATTTTTTTTTTTATGTTTTAAAAACTACCAAATTTATATATTACATAACGATATGTAAAGTGTGCGCGGATTGACAGAGACAACGTTAGACTCGTACGTATATATAAATTAAATTACCATAAGTCTTTTTGTAACTCTACGAAAGTCCTTTTAAACTTTCTACTGACATTCTGTAATCGGGAATGTTTCAAAATGAATTTCTCTTTTGTATAAAATGCTTACTCTTCTAATGGAATGATAAAAAAACACCTCGGTCAATCCAATCCGATCACATTATTTAAAGACAATTGTGTGCAAATTTATAAAATGGTGATCAAATGACTTGAATATAGTGTACCGTACCGTCTACGATTTTTGTTATCGACTAATTAATTATTCAGTACACTTAATTTATTCGACAATAATGCCAATGAACCTCTTTTTATGCTCTAATCTCAAAAATAATTACTATAATAATAATATATGAAATGATTTTTAGGAGCTTTTGAAAGTCTGGGTGCTTATTCTGGATGAGAGACTAATCTAAATCTCTCCTGTATTATATTAATCTAATCGTATCTCGAGAAATATGTGAAAGCCTCAAAACATGTGCAGATCATTTTAAGGGATTCTATTATATTTCGAGAACTGCTTTTTTATTATTTGGCTATCGCGATATATATTGATGAAAACATTTTATAGATCATTCCGTATATTCACATTCATTTTTAAACGATTACCGCTCATTTTTCCTCCTGTTGTACATTGCTGTTCTGTTTTAACTGTAAATAGTTCATTTTATATTATCAAATCGCCTTTTTATAACAGATAATATCATTGATACACATCACATCTCTAGTAAATCAGTGTACATTCTTCATAATTTATATCATATATATATTTATATAATATATATATTATAAATACATACTATACAATATAGGACAAAAATAATCCTATTTATATGTCGCATTAGTGCCAGATTTATATTTATCTTGTAATTATTATTATGTACTTATTATTGGTAATTGCTAATATGAACAATAATTGTATTGTTTCTACGTGGCGTACCCTGACTTACAAATAATGGATTTTGTAAATGAACTTTTATTCAAAGATTTTAGACATTTCTTCCTGTGTGAAATTTTTAAATTCTTATTTTCGTTTTTATTCTAATCATAACTTTTAGTGTTCATGAAGCTAACGGTACACGTAATTTGGGGAGTAATAATTGTAACGTTTCTGTCATGTGAACTGTATCCCCGTAATATGAATTTTTCGCTATTCATTCTGGCTGTAAAAGATAGAATTTTGAAAATAATAAATCCTTTACAAATTATGTTAGAAATTGAAGTGTTAAATTAAAAAATCATTTTGGCCCATGCCGCAGAATCAATATAAATCTAAAAATCATGAAACTTTCATAATTCGTTAACGATTATATTTTCATAAAGAGAGCGATCTTAATTTAATGGTCGGACTGATGGATAATAAAAAGTTACAATAGCGTTTCATGAATGTATCAAATTAATTTAGCATTTATTATGTTTTGTATAATAATATCAAAAATGTGGTGAGGCGTTTACCAGAATCGAATCCATGTTTCCAGTTAATGAATTACGTATTAGGTATTCCAATTGTTTTCAAATAAGTATGTGGTATGAACGTTTCAATGACAATCCAACAAAAAATATGCACTGCAACACGAGAAGGTTAGAAAGCATTACAAGGATGAGTTAAACTTTTCCGTAATTGATGTATTATTAAAATATGACTACCTAATCGGATACCTAGTCAAAAAATTTAAGAGGAAATGAAGACAAAAAATACGTCTTCGTTGCAGCAATTCCCGTAGAATTGATTTGAATACAATGTCATTAAAATATGTTGTACCGTTGATTTGTTTGTAGTTAAATAAATATAGATTTAGTGACATATCAAAGTGGATAAAATTATTCTAGAATGATATTGATTTAATCAAAATCTCATATCCTTTCGATATCCATTGCAGCGTAAAGGAGTTTAGATATTTATCGTAAGAGTGGAAACATGAGATCGATCTGGGCAAATATTTTCCAAAAATATTACATATTGAGGTGGTTAGCAACTTGATAGGAATATGTAGGGTTAGGCTCAAGTTACCTAAATTATTGATGATTTATGTTATTACTTATTAAAATAATATATTTATTTCCTGAGTTAATATAATTTATTGTTAATATTATTTTAGACAAATGCTAGACGAATTTCATTGTAAACGAAATATTGTAAATGTATTTTTTTTATATATAAATGACTGGCTCCCGATATGAATAACAATCAGTAAATCAATACGTATAACTCGTATGAGGTCGCTTAATAATTTTATTTTTTTATTTTTGTTAAAACTTCTCTGATGGAAGAATATATTATTATTACCAATTATATTTTTTTAAAGCACTTACCGGATTCTTAAGGTGTGAGTGAAAACGCTAGTTAAGCACAAATACGCAAGTAAAAGCAATAAATATTTGATGAATCAAATACATTCTGAAATATAACATCATTTTGCAAAATGATACGACCCTAGAACGGGCATCGCTGTCGATGTAAACGTTTTATTTTTTTTTACTTTGGTGCCATAATGCATTGGGACAGGATTTCAGAGACAAATCTAATTTGGCCATTGAGAACATAACAATTTGTAAATCATTATTTTAAACGAATGATGAATATTGTCACCGATTAATAATAACTCAGATTCATACCCTATGAACCGCGTATTTGAGACAAACCAATAAATATTTCGCGCCACTCGGAAGTTTTGCTCTCCGACCTGTTCATTCTGTTTATCCTACGCATTCGAGGTATCTTCCTATGTATATGAAAGTCTCTTAATATTAATTCGGCGACATGTAAATTTATAATATCCAATGCCGACGAGAATCGACTAAAGATCGAACGCGAGTAAGAATATTGTTATCGATGTTGATAGTAAAATTTATCCGCAGACTTCCTATGACTTTCCTAAACAAATGTTAGCTCACGTGTCGTAAAATAATAAAAACAGGCAAAGTCGCTTTATGCGAACAAATATGGTTCAATCCGAAAATAATAATAAATTATCGTACCCGATGTTAAGATACAAACTATTTATTTTGCTATACCCGATAGAGAATAGACTTGATAGTCTAATAACTGCAGTATTACCTTTAGAGAAATGACATTTAGGTAGGAACAGAAAGTAATATAATTATATAAAACTATAATTTTACGGATTCAATAGATGGACATTTGTAATAATAGTTATCGTGTAAATAATTGACCATTATATTTTAGCGTAACCTGCATTCAAATCTTTGTATACCGATAGCTACCATTTTTCCATAAGAGGTTTTTCATATGTGCCGTGAAGGCATAACTATTTTATTACACGTGTACAATTTGACGTTACATAAGTTATTATACCTTTTTAATTCCTTTCATTTGTATACCCCGTGCTCTGTAGATTGAGTCATATCCTATCAGTTACCATTTTGATAAAAAAAAATGTAAATAAATATAATATAATATGGTGACAATTTTTAAGTGATCATTTAATACAAGAACATAAATAATTAGAAGTAGCCATAATGTACACATGTTGATTAAAAATAAATATGAAACTATTCAAAAAATCTCTTTCATTTATTTTGTACTTTCCATAATACCATCACTGTCCAAGCCAATTGTCGTAACCCTCAAATATCAAATTTGTGGGCATTGGATTTACTTATTATTTTATATACTATTTATTTATTATTTTATTACAAATCGAGAATTTTCTTTTATCGACTCACCAGTGGCTTACAGCATTTATTTGGCTGGAATATTTTTTATCATTACAAATGGCTTAAAAAATTGTTTTAAATTATTTTGATATGAAAATATAATTTTTTGGGATTTATGATACTCCGCCAGTTCGTGTAAGAGTATCCAATAAGTCCATTACCATCAAAATGTCACTTCTGTGAAAAGTGAGGATTACGACAATTGGGCTGTACAGTGACGATACATATATATATACATATATATATTAAAGAAAGAATGGAGAAGGCCTTCACCCAATATTAGAATTTCTCATATTGTGATAAGAGTGGTATAATTCTTTTAATAACCATGTCCTTGCTTTTTCGTACAAGGTAGTTGTTAGTAATTTTGGACAATCACAAACACCCAGGCTTTGAGAAAAACACATAAATATTGTGTCCTCACCGGGATCGAACCCAGAACTCTCGGGCGGAAGGCCAGCGCCTTACCCACTGCACCACGAGAGCCGCCTTGGTCCGAACACATTACCATCATGTCACGTGCTATCACGCTGAGGGAGATAATCACTATCGAAGGTAATGTAGGTGTCGGTGGGCACAGGTGCAGTATGAGCAATAAAACTTACCATATTATGAACAACCTTATTCCACTCTCGAAATTCATAATTTTTCTTTTTGTCCATAGCTGCTTTTTCTTCCCTTACAGTGTGTCTTAGTTTATCTTACACCCACGGTAGAGCAGTAGTAATGTCATCTGGCGCCATTGGGTCACGGGTTTTAATCCCGCGTCTGACAAAACTCAATACGTATTCAATCTAGACAAAGGACACAATGAATTGGCTGAATGGCTTGTAAAAAAAGTTGGAGGCCCATTTGCCCAAAATGAAGTATGAGTGAAAATGATTTTATTTAAACTATGGTTTAATTGGTTGCTACAATTCTTAAAAACTAAGATGTTGAAAAAGTAAACCGACCAATCAAACAGATTCAATCCCATCGGAGACAATCGGCGCCAATCTGATGCCACTGACGTAAGTATAAATTAAAGCATTTCAACACCTATAAAAGTTTTGAAAAAATATTTCAAAATAAACCCATAATTAAGAAGTTGCAAGTTTTAGTTTGTAACCCTTGTCAAATTTAGTCTATTGAGTTCACTTTTTTTCATTTTAAATGTCTTTAATGTGTTAATA
Organism: Rhyacophila brunnea; assembly: GCF_057557595.1. NCBI lineage: Eukaryota > Metazoa > Arthropoda > Insecta > Trichoptera > Rhyacophilidae > Rhyacophila > Rhyacophila brunnea. The sequence continues at coordinate 16,505,319 of NW_028232796.1, read as the reverse complement.
AAAATAAAATAGTTGTAAAATAACCTAGTCCTTCACTGACCTCTCCAACAAGTCAACAAGTAGGATTGGATTAGATAGAGTAGGATTTTTTTAGAAAAAATTAACATTTTGGGTTTTTTCCTCTGCAACCAATGAGTCTTTTTGATATGTTGAATCCTGGGGATCGTAAACATTTCGCAAAACCCTAACGCACAGACATCATCGATAACCTTTGTTCCACAGCGAATGTTTGTGTACTTAGCCATTTCATTGACTTTTCCTTTATGTATTAAAATAAACTAATCACTGGGGGGGCTAAATAAATTTCATTCTACTACATTTTTCATTGTTTTTATTTATCATTTTATATGTTTTACACAAATGATACTCATAATTCACATGTAAATACAAAACATAAACAATATCATGTTGAAAATCGCATGTATGTTAAAATGAAATAAAAATAAATCTTTTCTAAATTTTTTTTTTCCTTTTCAATCGTTTTGATATAGGTACAAAGATATTATATTGATTGATCAATCCTTCTTTTTTCCACCCATTCTGCTGATTGCCCTGCAAACTTTCTTCTTTAATTCCTTTTGCCTTTTCAGCTTCTTCCATGCCACAACTTGATTTTCTTTTTTATGTTTTTGTATTCTCTCGGAGACAGCCGTTTTGGCCTGTTGCTGTCTCTGTTCGTAGTTAGTCTTGATCATTTTCATAACATTAGAGACCTTCTGCTCGTGTGGGCTCTTAATCAATGCTATTCTATTCTTCGTTACATCTCCCTTTTTACTGGTGAACACTTTATTTTTAGGTTTGTCCTTGTACGGTAAATTCTTCTGCAAAGTCTTCGGTATCATCAACGGTTTAAACACTTTGGGCTCTCTTTTAATGTCCTTGTAGAGCGAATCTATGTTAGCGTCGTATTTTATATTATTTTCTCTCTTCAATTGTCCCAGAGTCTTCATACCGGACCAAACATTTTTCTTATCAATTTCGAGTAATAAATTCGTAACAGGCGTATAGAATTGAGTGACGTTTACTTTAAACCATGTTCTGCAAAACACAATATCGCTTAGCAATATCTTGTCTTCAAAGGTCGCCCGGAAGCATCCTTCGGGTTTGTTAATGGCTCGTTTAATCTGTCCCCTGATTCCTGACACAGTTTTTATTTTGGCTCCCTCAAATTTAGCAACTTCTAGAGAACTGTTAAACATGTCTTTAATAAAAGCCGTCTTTTTCAATATTTTCAAAGGAGTACCTACCAACTTTAATTTTTTCACTATTTGTGTTGATTTATTGATTTCATTCACACTCCCGGTAGCGGCTATTCTGAAACCCAACTGTTTCAATTGACCGGAATCATTAGAAAGAGTTTGAAGAGCCAAGATACCGGTGTGTTGCGGAGTTATCGGTCCATAAAAGTGCATATTACAGGTGACATGTTCTGGCGTATATTTCAGATATCTGCATTTCATATCATCTTCAATTTTTGAGAAAATCGGAACAGTCTGAAATCTCCGCCAGCCCATGGATATGATCAGAGGATCATTCGTCTTGAGAATCTTTTTATACCATCGGTGTCTTTTTACTTTGCAACTGACGAATCCGACATTTTCTTCTGCCATGTTCAATGAACCCATCAATGTAGGATAGGTGGCATCGAAGTTCTCCACGAATTCGCATGGCAAATTTTTGAAATTCATTCTCACGTACATGCCTGGACGGTAACCTTCCACTTGCACGCGCAGCCCATCGTCCAACTCGTCAAAGACAGATTTATTGAGTTCGGATTGTTTGAGAGCTTCCACTTTCAAATTCTCATAGTACGCATGATCTCCTGTTATTCTATGCTCATCTGGATTATCATATTCTGAATCAAATTTAGCCTTGAGTTTCAATTTCTTCGAAAGTATATCCGCTTTAGACATGTTAGCTGTCGATTTCTTCAAATTAGATTTTTCGGTGTCCTCAGTTTTATGCTTTTCGCCCGTTTCTAAGTCTTCAAAATCACCAAATATGTCTTCGTCGGAATCTCCAACACTAGCGTCATCTAACTTGAGCAAATCTGAGGCGTCTTGTCCCGAGGAGCGTTTGCCTGTCACGAAGCAATTCAATAAGAATTGTTTTGACTCAGAATTGAGCCAATCAGTGGTGACTCCGTGAGAGCTCTTGTAAAAAAGAGAACATTCTTCATTATTCATGTTTCGCTTTTCCTCCTGGACTACTTTTTGCTGTTGAGTTACTTTTTTGAAGAGTCCTCCCAATTCTTCGCTATCTCCATCGTCATCATCAGATATGTCTTTGTTTGCAGCCATTTTATTACTAGGATGAAATATGCCGTAAACAAGCTTCATTATATTTTGTGTTGTACTCTGCCGTTCGAGATAAGCTTTTCCTGCTTTCTCTGCTAAATTTTCTCTCCATTTAGTTTCATCTCGTTCACCGTCATCTAATTCACTGTCGCTTCCGCCATCAGCTTCAAAATCATTATTCTCCCATGGCAAAGCTTCATTTGCCTTAGAATCATTATCATCTTCATCGCTAGACTCAGATTCATACTTAATTTTCTTTTTGTTTAATTTCTTTCTCTTATTTTTGGGAGCTTCCGCATCATCCGAGTCGCCGTCAGAGTCTGATGACATATCGTTTTCAATGCCAGAAGATTCATCTACATCGTCCAAATCAACATTACCCTCGTTTTCCATTTCCTCATCGCCATCTTCCCGATTGTCTTTGTCCCCGTTGACCATATCCGGATAGATGACATCTCCATCCGTGAAGAGACGGAATCCTGTATTTTTCATTTGATCATCCACCGTCTCCTTCTGTTCCACGACACTCTTGAGCATGGCCTTCTTCTCCGAAGTAGATTCATCTTCCTTATTTTCTTTGTGCGAATGGGAACCCTTTAGCTCAATATAGACGGCATCTTTGTCATAAACAATACCCCCGACGCCGGAAAATGGAGCATAGATGAGTCGCTCCTTTTCTAAAAGGGTCCTTTTTTTCTGCACGTCCGGAAGGGGGCATGGATCTGGTAAGAAGCTCAGTTCATTGATTTTCAAATCTCCGACTCCTGGAAAGAAACAACTATATATTAATATATTTCAATTTACAGCAGAATAAATTACATAATTAATTTACTTTTCTGAGTCTTTGAAATTTGCAAATTTATTGATTTCGAGAAAAGTACACAGGTTTACTAAGTTTTCTGAGCTCTTCCATTTCGTAAATCCTGACTATTGAAATAATAATAGGATTTTATGTGTAGTTTTATATAATTTGACATTGCTGTTTCTTTTGAATTCTTCTCTGTAATTCGCATGCTTTTATTTCTCCTATTTGATTTCCTTCTTCATTTTCGGTATTACACCACTAGAAATAGACGTCCTGTCAATTATAGACCTGAGACATGTTTTTAAAAAATTTAATGAAAACTGAACATAATCCGGTACTGTTCGGTTATACGGAATACAGCGGAAAACACATTTTGAAAATACCCGATATACTGGATTATTTGTTAGTTTAGGTTAGGTTTGGTTAACCTAACAAATAATCCAGTTTATCGGCTATTTTCAAAATGCGTTTTCCGCTGTATTCCGTATAACCGAACAGTACCCGTAATCCTAATAAGTATGTACTTATAACTAATTTGATTCAATTATCGATTCACAATCAATGCAAAGTATCTACTTAAAATAGTGGTTTCTAAAGTGGCGCTACCGACTTGTGTCATGCATTTTTTTTAAGTAGTGATCCATACTGTTTGTATAAGAACAAACAAACAAAAGCACTTTAACCTTGTATTTTCAATGTATTATTATTTCTGACGGACTATGGGATCAAACTGATGAAATATATAAAATAGATGGTAGTCCGGAAAACTACTCAACAACATGGCACAAATAAATAAGTACCATTATAAAGTAAACAAGATGAGATATATAGCGGCACTCACCAGCAATATGCATCATGGCATCCTGAACCAACGGTACACCTCTGACATATCCATACAGAACAACATCCCGGTTGACCCGAGGATTCTTCCTAATCAAATCCTGATTCGTAATATCCTCCATCCGGTCCGCTAAAACGTACGCATGGCTTGTTCTCCAACTCAGTTGTCTGAATTTCATCACAGATATAAACCGTGAAAGATTCTTTACTTCATTTCTTAAATATTCACCATGCAGTATACCAGATAAGTAAAACAACTTCGCCCCAGAGTAAACCTCTGTCCAAAATCTATGCTTCAAAAGTTTCTTCTGGCGTTTCAGAGTTTTCACGTTTTTAATCATATCTAGATGTGTCAACACGCCCATGATTTTAGGCATACCGTGGACCTGGCATATGTTTAAAAATTCGAAGATTTCCATCTCAAAACCGAAACTGGCGTCGCATAAAAGCAAGACGAGGTCGACACATTTTGCAATGTCAATCATCGAATTAATGTCGTTATTGCATTCGATTAACGTGATTCGTCGCTTTTTAGATGTGACGAGAGTTATCGGCCCCTTAATATTCGTCACATTTGTTTTGACAAAACTTTTGATGAGATTGTTAATCAACGTCGTCTTGCCAACCTTTGGAGGTCCGACGATTGCGACTACGATAGGAGGCGGTTCGAGGGATGTTTTGTCTACGACAGGGATATGTTGCTTTTTAGCAATTAAATCTTCTTTTCTTCGAAAACTCCGCTCCGCTCGAACGGCCGATTTAATTGCGAACGCTTTAGGATTTCTCTGTCGGTCAGTTAAGTTTTCATCAGTTTTCTTTTTCGATTTCTTTTTGTCAGCTTTTCTTCCTGAATGGGGATCTCTGTGCGATTTTTTCTTATCAAATGCATCGTCGTCTGCCATTTTTTAACTCTTTGTAATCTACTATTATTGTTATATGCTCATTAATTAATGTAAAAACTGTAATAATATAACAAAATAACCTCAATTTCAGACACTCACGCGTTCTTGACAAGACAAGTGTCACTTTACGCATATTATCTATAGTCACAATAGTGCTGCCAGTATATTAGTCTATGGTGCTGCCATTTACGTATATTATCTATGGCTGCTATTATGCCAATGGCGCCAATAATTTTTTAACCACGTGAGGGAAAAGAATGAAGTACCTGGCAACAAAAAGTACATGTTTCCGAATTGAAAAAAAATTTTAACTTTACTTTGCAATTAAATCTTTTTCTGTCATAGTACAAAAAGACTTGTGTGTAACTTCAAATGGTCACTCGAAGTATATTAGTCTATGGTCACTCGCTATTTAGGTACGCCGCTAGGTACCTACCTATATCAAGGATGAATGAAATAATGGGAAAAAATTGGACAGATTAGGTAAACAAAAAACGAGGCCTTTTCAGTTGAATCAAAAATGGTAATATTCTCTCATTTAAAATGCATGCATGAAATATGGAGTACCTAGTGAGCCAGTGCGCATTGGATCAGCGACTCAGGGTCTTTTCCTGGCTGCTGTTCTCTCCGTCTTCGAACAGTAAAGTTATCCACAATAATTTCAATCATGTGAATAATTAGAAAATTATGACAGTTATTCTTAACACAATGAAAAAAATCTAGAACTTCCAATCGGCACCTACCAGTAGGTGGATGAATATATTCATACTTAGTAAACTGGGTGTACAAATGCAAATGAAGCAATTAATCAGTTCAAATCCGAATTGATTATAAGAACATGTTTTGCCTTTACTTAGAGCGATGATATTATTATCAATACCTAAATATGGCTTTTGGAGAGTAGAATTTAAAAAACCAGACCCGTCACCATTTTATTTAGTATTGTTTGCAAAATGTTGAGTTTATTGGATTACCCAGCTTAACTCAGACTGAAAGAACACGCCTAAGATAAAATTCATTCTGCCATGCTGATAATATATTAATTTTGACCTATCAACTATGTATTTTACTATCAAAATATTAAGTACTTACTTACCTACCTATGTAAAGGTCTTTTTTTCATACAAATCTATTTTATTCACAACCGGGGCCGTAGCAAGGTCTTTTAGCGCCAAGGGCAAGGGTTAGATTTTGCGCCCCCACAACCCCACCAAAAAACAATAAAAACGTGTTTCCTGAAAATAACAATTAACCAACCGACCTTGCTACGGCCCTCAGACACAACACAGTCAAGTTCATCATGACCGGTCTGGCCAGTGGTTTATTTAAAAACTTTTAAATAAAAAGAGATTCATACTTGGATTAGAGAAAAATGATTCAATGATTATAATTATTTATTTATTCAGTTGAATCATTTAATACTATCGACCGAAGGTACTTGATGGAATTTGAATCATATCAACTGAATATAATATGTAATTAATATGTTCATTACAAATTTTAACTTTTCAGTTTGCATGAAAGAAATTCGTTAATGATACGCTCATACCTCAGTGTTTCGGTTGGTATTAATAAAATACTCACCGCCCGAAAAAAATGTATTTTTCTACCCTTTTTATTGAGAAATTATCAACAATTATTCAAACATTAAACTTTAATATCAAACACTAGCCGCTTTTGTTTGTCTAACAATATTGTTTGGTACTGCATCCCCCATGATGCTGATTAGCTAATTTTAAATGTGGTTTTCAATATTGGATCTAAATAAATATATTAGAAACATGTTCTCAAATTTTCCATAGAATCCTATGACTAATGCACAGTATTACGCAAGAGTCTCGCATTTCAAATGTTTTATACCTTCTCAAATATTTATTACTAGAAAATAAAGATCAACTTGAATCCATCGCTCCTTTTTTTATTATTGCGAATTCTAAAATGAGTTATGCGCAAGGCCTAATTGGACCCAATCAGTCCAATCGCTTCAACACCGGGCCTTGTGCAGTACAATAAGTGATGATAATAAAAAATATATATAATAGGTATTACAGTATTTTATTCATCAAAAAGTATAAATTCACCGTCTTTGTTTTCGTGTTTTGGCAAGTAGAGGTTGACTTAGCGGTAATTTTAATACAATAGCGTTACCGGCTACATGACCACCCACCACGCGAACCATTTTAGTTAAATGGATCACAGTAATATTCAATGCCTGTGACAATAAATTCAAATCGGGTATCAAATAATTGTTCACTAAAAAAAGCAATGTAATAATATAACAGATAGTTTTATCCTTCAAGGATATTGGCCGCGTTCTCCCTCTGTCACTAGTCATAGAAAATGTGTCAAATATAAATTTATTCATCAACTCTGAGTAAGGACACACAACATAATCAGTTTTTCTTAAAATTTTATAATCGTCCGATACATACTTTATTAGGCAATCAGCATAAAGTAGGAGGGCACCGAACACCTCTTTCAGTGGACTCATTGACAATTTCAATTTTTCAAAATAATATGCTGTATATTTTGTGATCACTATCTCATGCGACTCACTCTCTAGATAAGTATTAACAGTTACTTTGAGTATTTCAATTTGTTCCTCTGTTAAGAAATCTTTAATCTTGTAAACATCCTTAACATTTGCAGCTTCTCTGTTTATTGGAGGAGTGTATTTATCCAAAGCATTAACATCTGGAATGTTCTCAACCATATCCGTTGTGTCGATTTGATTCTCTACGACAGTTTTTTCTAGTTGATCTTTCATAGCGTCGATATCAATTGCTGTACGCTTTGCCTGGTCTATCATGCGTTTACGGCGTTTTGATCCAAATTTATCGTTGACATCTATTTTCGGAGCATCTACTGTATCATAGATGTTTGTTTGATCCGTTTCTGGAACCGCTTTCAATAAACAGGAGCCAACTTCTATAAGACGAACTTTCCCAGTATTTCTATTCCGTGCAATGATCACATTTCGACTGTAATCATTAACATTCTCGGTACCAGTGTAGATCATTTCATCAATTGCCATAACAACTGTTCTTTGGGGGCTTTTAGCTAACTTATTAATATAAATGCCGCCTTTACAATCGTCAGTTTTGACTTTTTGAAGAGATCCATTTTGAAAATCAAGTAATATGGGGTAATTTTCACGTTTACTATATATTTCCATTTTTCAGAAATTAAATCGAACCAATACTTTATTGAAATCGATGTTCGGAGCTATTGGCAAACCAACTATTATTTTTTTTAATAATTATACCTTGAATCTTCTCGAATTTTTACACAATTACTTCGTTTGACGGATTGGATTTGACTTTGACAGTTAAAACACGTGTGTTATATCATAGACTAATGTTATGTTACTGCCAACAGTGCCAACCATAGACTAATATACAGTGTTGCCATCTTTTCAAAGTGGAATTATAGTACAGAGCCTACAAAATTATAGTGCTTGGGGAAAAAATATAGTACGCGTTGTCACTGTTGAAAATGTATAGGTTTTTTGTTTCTCAGAAAAAAAATAACAGAATTTGAGAAACTCCGAAACCCTTTTTTATTTAGGTACCTCTTCCAACCAAAAATGCTTAGGTACCGAAGAATTCAAGAAATTTCATTTTAAACCGTATTCAAGGGATTTTCGAGCAATTTTTTCAAAGTTCTCAAAATCTTCTAATATTGCGAAATTATAGTACTTTGCACCAATTCATCAAACGGAAATATCGACATTTTAGTACTTTTCACATATTTTTTCCGATATTCAAAAATGTAGTATTTTGGGCATCGTACATAGGTAGTACGCGGACCAAAATTATAGTACAAATACTATAATTGAAGTACGGTTGGCAACACCATTAAAAGGTGCGTTCCAGCAACGTTTCCAATGATTTGACCGATTTGACATTATTTTACAAATTGGCGCAATACGCATCCGAAGTAAACCGGAAATAGTTTGAGATTTGACGTTTGGATTACTGTTCCCGCACACCAAACCATTCTCTGACCGTCAAACGTTGTTTGGTCTGAAACGTCAAATCACTTTTGACAATCTGCCAATGTGTTAACCGTAATTTATTATATTCCGTATCTGTCACTTTCTTGACAAATTGCATTACCTTTGAATATTATAATATTTTTAGGAGTAAGAAAAATCAAGATGATAAGCATTCTTCGGCATTTATGTATCGTGAAATTTCCGTATTAATATTTTAGACATTTACACGGCAGAAGTTCAGTTGAATTTGATAGGTACCTATAGGCAGGGTTTCTTTTTAAAATAAATGTGCCGGAACTCACTTCTTGACGGACTTCTTACCTACTAAAGAAAATTATATTCAAATATCATTTAAAGCAACTTTTTTTATGCCACGAAGCGCATAAAAAATTAAACAAACAAAAAAAATACAAATAAACAACTACTTAACCCAAATGAGTCCAGGGGCCTTATGTTAGAACTTGCGAGTCCAAGTCGCCCGGTCGACATGACGTCATATGACATCATTGTGACGTACTACCGGAGTGATAATAGCATTCGAGAAATTAACGCTGCTCAAACACTGGCGTTATCCATTGTCCCCATACACAAATAGGTGTTTCAGCATGTTTGAGCCGTGTGCGTTGGGCGGCTTGCCTCGATCGTGTATTGGCTTACGTCACAATTACGTCATGTCGTCGGGTGACTTAATGTCACGAGTTAAAACATAAGGCCCCTAACCCAGATTGTTTGTACCAATATACCGACCCATAAACTGGCTTTATTAGTAAGTACTTAATATCAGGGAACTCGGAAATAATTTTTCTTTTCTGTGACTTTATATGGATAAGTAAAGTTGTAAAAAATAAAATACATAATTGTAAAACAACATATATTTGAATACCCACGTTGGCCGCGCGGCTTAAGCATCGGGCTATAGCGTCGTGGGTCCCAGGTTCAAATTCTGGGTCTGACAAGTACACATAGGTATAGTTTTTCAATTTGTGTATGAGTCAGAGTATGGACCTAATAGGTTGAGCAAATGGCTGACATCCATTTCCAAACAAAATCTGTCAATACAAACCTCCACTCTGCAGAGGCCCGTATTATGTTCCTATTAGGATAGGACATGGTAGAAAAAGAAGATATTTTAAATATATAGGTAGCGATTTCCATGGCCCCCACATCAATAATCAATCACATAAAGCGGGCCCCTACCGACCACTAAGGTTAAAGGCAGTATGAAGCTCTATAGTAGCGTTTTTCAAATTGTGTTCGAGGTAAAATTAAGGGTATTCAGTGTATTAACAAACATTAACCAAAAAATGCAATTACAGTATTGTTAATTTTATGATCAGAGCAAATTTGTGATGTGCGTTTATCTCACTTATCTGGTCGACCCCCTAGACCTAGACTACAGCTCTGTCAGCCGCCCCTTTGTGGGGGCCATGGTGGTTTCCAAAGTTTAGTCCAACTCTCGTCTGGCGAGTCTATGGCCGAATGTCTTCCAAAAGTCAAGAGCTTTGTTTTACTTTTTTCGAGCAACTTATTTTCTCAGTTCGCTAAATTTTCTTCTATTATGAAATTATAGTAGGTAAGTACTTACTTTTATAGCACCAATTTATATTATAGTAAGTAATATCAAAATTTAAGTAGGTACATTTTTGATGTTTTTTTATGTCGAAATTAAATCTTTAACATAAAAATACATCTTTTCAGATATGAAAATTTATAGTATTTTGGACGTAGGACGTAGACGTGGACGTAGACGTGGACGTAGACGTACTACTATACCTTTTTTGACGTACAAAGTACGCGGACCAAAATTATAGTACAAAATGCTATTATACTATAATACGGTTGGCACTACTAGTGCCATCAGTGGGTCTATTCTATACTTATCGAACACTAAATTGATAAATAGTATCAAACTTAGGGTAGGTTTGTATCAAAATATTAGCACTTATTGTAACAATTACACGAAGCCGGTTTTTATTGTTGCAATAAGTGCGATATTTTAACAGCAGCAAGATAGGTGCTGTTAAAATATAGCACTTATTGCAACAATAAAAACCGGCTTCGCGTAATTGTTACAATAAGTGCTAATATTTTGATACAAACCTACCCTAAGTGTGATAATATTTTTCACTTTATCACTTTAGCGGTCGATAAGCATAGAATAGACCCACTGGGGGGTGTATCAGGCATACACCTAAGAGGTATTAAATGATTTGTATGCAGTCCAGACTGTAGAAATCTGTTGGATCGACTGCTTAACAAAATGGCGGTATGTCATGTGACTGGATATTGTAGAAATCTACTAGAACTACTGTTACAAAATGGCGGTGAAAAATGTGACCAGCTATCATAGATGTTATCCAGCTATATTGTACATTTATATTTGCCATGTGTAATAAATATTTTTTTTTATTCAACGAATAATTACAAGATTTAGAAATGTCATACTTACGTCATATATAACACTTCACTTCTGAAAAATATATAACTACTAGAAAAAATCTTTTTGAAACAAATACGACACCCAGCAGGATCGTGAAGGATAAAATAATTATAATTTATGTTTATTATCTCTTCATTCTCTATTAATGTTTCTTTATAAAATAAATATATTCTTTGAACCTTGTGTTTATCAAGTGGAGAAATCTTATTTCAATTATTTCCAGTTATTTAATTATCCTCTAGATAATTTATTAATAATATTTCATATTACAGAGTTTTTATTGTGCAGCATGTTTATTAGGTATATTGTTATAATTTATAATAAATTGTGACATATTATTTAATTTGTGATATATGGATGTTAGTATTGTTGCAAAAAAATACAATACCTACTATTAGTGATATTATATTTATATACATATTCATATCGTTATCATCATCATCATCAACTAGGATCAATCCACTGCTGGATGAAGGGTTCCGCAACCTGATTCTACTACTAGCGGTTAAACGAATTTGTGATAGTATACCTATTTCTATCATCCTTATCGACATCGACCTGAACCAATCCACTGTTGGATAAAGGCCTCCCTACCCTGATTCTACTCCTTTCTGTCATTTGAATTGATTCGGTTGTATAATTGATATATCGGTTGAGTGGATTTTGCGTTAAAATCAGACAAACGGATAGACAGATAGAGATTACAAGTTTATATCATGGGCCAAACATAAATATACGTCAGTAAATTTGTACCTTAATCTCGATTCAATTTACTCTGTGACCATATCGAGCTTATTGATTTAATAAGTGTTTGTCGTACTGTATATTTTTATCTTTTAACATTTTTGATGCGCCATTTTTTTTGATCTAGCCTTTCTATTTTAAATAATAATGTGTAAATTATCATTTTCGTTGTGTCATCTTAACTGACTTACAAATAAATAATTATTCATCATTCGCTTAACTCCAGATCATATCCAAAATGAAAACACTCATGAATCCATGAGGTAGGTATTGCAAAAAAAAAAAAAACAATGTGACTTTCAACAGATGGCACACCGATCAGGAATCAAACGTACTAACCATAAGTATTCTGCTCTGAGACATTCGCAGCAGAGAGGTTAAAATGGAATATAATACATCATAATATTTATCCTATGAAAATAAGTTTATTAGGTCGAGAGTTCTTATTTTGAATATTATTTATATTTTGTTTACTGGATTTTTCAAATGTCAAATGAATATGAAACAAAACACAACCGGATTGGTGAAAAACACATTGAAATCTACTAAAACGTGTGTGAAATTAAATATTTTTCGTAATAATTGACTAGTGATAATTAATATTAGATAAAATTTATTAAATAATGTCAAAGGATAGGTGTGCAGTAAAAGGGTGTGATAATTTACCAACCACGAGTAAGAAGAGTTAATAAAACATGAAACGGTGGTGAAATTCTGTCGATCCCAAAGACTAAGGTGGGCTGGACACGTTGAGAGAATGCCTGAGCACAGGACGCTAAAAATCATGACCAAGTGGATCCCACAGCGGAAACGGTCTAGGGGCAGACCAAAGAAGAGGTGGGCTGACTGTATCGAAAAGGACTGGAGAAAGATGGGGAGGGCTGGAGACTGGAGAGGAGCAGCCAGGGAAAGGAGCGTGTGGAGGACAATAATTGTAGAGGAGGCCAAATCCCGCCCCGGGATGTAGTGCCGAGAAAGAAGAAGAAGGTACCTACCTATTTATACATAAGGATAAAAATTCTCATGATTTTTGATAAATTTGATATTTTAAGGGGTACCTACTTTAAATAAACTAATGTGTTCCTCAAAAAATCGATTCTCTAGCGAGAATCATAATATAATACTCTTTAAGAGTAAATGACATTTTATCATTTTGAACCCTGAATATATAAAATAAAACTACATGAATTAATTTGTGTAAGTATTTAAATTAACATGGCGTTAATCGTCTATAATGAAAATGTACCTATTTATTTTTGCAATGTTTTCCGCTCATTTATCAGTGTACATAGTTTCAATATTACATTACAAATGGAATTATTCTAATTAAATGCTATCTCATTTAATATAAATTATATAAGCCTTCAGTAAAATTTCTTGTGATTAATTGAAAAATGTTAAACCTTACTTTGATTTAAGATTTTATTGAATTTGTCATATTACATTCTGTTTTCGATAATCTGATGATATTTTGTTGTAATATTATGTATTTATATTTTTATTGTATATGCTGTTCTGTGTATTTCAAAAAATAAAATGTCAAACATATAATATTTTTTTGTTTTTAATTCCCGCCTAAGTCCCAGTCCAAGATTCAAGCCACTTTTTAAAACAAAGACCTCCAGTTCAAGATTCGACCCATTTTTTAAAACGATGACCTCCAGTCCAAATTAGAAAGAGATATATAGAGAATGATTTTGAACCACTTCTACACATTGATGTGGCTTATCTATAGTATATAGTATATTAGTCTATGAGTGCCATCAAAGAACAAAGTAAATTTATTTTACCGTAAAATCTGGTCAAATGTATCCAAAGATATTGTCTTGACATATTATGTAATTGCATTTTGTAAATAAAATATTTTTATGATTTTATGAAATTTGTTTTCTTTACTAAACTTGAATAAGCTCAAAACTGCACGAGCCACATGCTTCTATAAAGTTTAAAGATATCAATAGTTTTATAACAATATTAAAACTATTGAGGAGAGAGAGTTTCGTAGATTTTATTTTTACCTTGGCCTTATTCATGCCGGATAATAGATTATAATATTATATTATTATTGGTAGACCATGACATTGTCATGACCACGTATACAGGGGGAACGCAGGAAAAACATAATATAGGGAATCTACTTCCAAATCTCATAAGATGATAACACTGATAACCCTGGAATGTCAAACTGATCTTTGAGCCGGTTACTGCGAAGTTATTGGCGATAATTAAATTCTCATTTCATTTCATTTCAAGACTCAAGAGTCAACTCAAGTCATAATCACCTATAAAACATGGCTACAAAAGCAGTGTGTGTGCTGAAGGGCGACGTTTCTGGAACCATCTATTTCGAACAAGAGGTAATTAATTATTAGTAACAATTTTTAAGAAGCAAATTGTGGCAATATCAGTATGAATAAGCGATAGTCAGCCTGTTGGCTTTTATTAAACAATTAAACATTAAATTGATAATCTTGAATGAACGGGTTTGGTAAGTTTATAATTTTACGTAAACAATATAGCACAATATATTATATCCGTTTGATTCGAATGGCAATAAAACATGTAAAGTTATGCCAGTTTCCCTAATCTAAGGACGTAGGTTATTATAATCTTAACGTAGAAATTCTCAATATTTATGATAGTAGTTAATGTAATTATGGAATGTCTGCCTGCATGATAATACATCAATAATTGTAAAATTATGTGTTAATTGCTTAGACATATTATTAGAGTGTGTTAGATGTGTGTCAGAACACACCTGAGTTATAAGTAGTCCATGTGAAGAAATATTTTGCGAGCATTATTATATATAACCATACCATTATATCATGGCGGCGGACATCTTAGCCGCGATCTGTGGATCTAAACATCCCAACGCTTTTTAACATATAATATGTATATATGTTAGCCGTCCCCCGTTTTCATCTTTTACATTACATATAGCGCTGTGAAATCGCAGCCATGATACGTTGGTTATAGAATAATGCAAGTTATTTTACTTGACAATATATTGCCATCTATACTGCATTTTAAGTGTATTATCTTATATGATGCTTATATGTTATCCATTGCCCAATCTGCACGACTAATGAACAAAGAAACATTCATAGTAAACGCAGGTTAAAAATATGTTCCCAAACCAAATACAGTGAATAAACAATACACAAAGTTATTTTTTTTATTAATCATTTTCAAAGTTAAATTGACAGTAAAGTGTTTGGCAATTATGCGGCAAATGCCCGCATGAGGTTTTATAATTTTTATTTGCGAAAACAGTTTATTCCATGTAGACAATTATATTAAATACCGTTTTCTGTCAACGCAGATGCTTTTCGATCCAATAATATTTTATTCAAACTTTAAAATTTTCACACATTTCGATGTATCATTATCACACACTAAGATTTTTGGTTGGGTTTGGTCTAAAAAGAAAGTTATAAAAACTCATGCGGGCATCTTCGGCACATTTACACAAGTGTTTTAGTTGGCATTGTTTGCAATAAATGTGTACTTGTTTGTTTCAGGCAAAAGATAAGCCTGTTGTGGTTACAGGAGATGTTGTCGGTTTAAAAAAGGTAAGCCTTAAGCCTTTTAATATCTTATTTTATTTCAGTATTATTTATATCAATTGAAATATATTTGAATTTTGATTTAAAGGTTAACGCCTTACACACTAGACTACGAGGGCGGTGAAACACCTTTACATACACTTTTGTGAATGTAAAGGTATTTCAACACTAGCATGTGGGTTTTCATTATTCGAAATGCGACAATTGTACTTATTTACAAAGCCATTTAAAGCTTATACTTCAGCTGGGGCACGGTCTAAAACGATCGTGACTACGCGACGCGAAGATTGTGCAAATGACGCGTGCAGAACAAAACATAATTTGTCATAAAAAGTCAACATGCGTCCATTTAATATTGTTTATTGTTCTATTACTAATAATAGTAATATATTCATTGACATGTTTTCTTTTTCAAGTAAATGGGTAACGTTTTTTAGTCATCTTTACACGATTTAAGAATTAATTCCCCCATCGCCATCACAAAACAAATTGACGTGTTCACATCTCGACTTTCGCTCTCCGATTGCCAGCCAGTCCTAAATTTCGTCGCACCTATAGTTGAAAATTATTTTCCGTTTCACTGATGTACCGTCTTAACCAAAAATGAGCTTCATCGCTGAAGATGATTTTTTCATGAAATAATGGGTCTGTTTCAAGTTGCTCTAAAGCCATCAGCAAAATTTCGATGCACCAAATGATCATTCGGTTTAAATTCTTGTGGTAACTGTATTTTAAACGCCTTCAAATGCAAACATTTTATCCACTATCAAGGTTTATTTAAAAAAATGTATGACTATTGTATTGAGATTAAGGCTTGTCAAGTGGAAATTGATTTACACTTATCATTCAAGTTTTAAATGACAATAATATCAATAAACTTTGTCTTTTATATTGAAACCTATTTTGATATTAATAATGTTACATGAAACGGAAGCTACTTACATATTTATTTTGTTGTATTACAGATATTTATAATTCGCCTATATTAATTTATTGTTTAACCGCAAAAATACTAGTTGTATGTAGTTGGCATAATAATTATGCTCTATTTTAGGTGGTACGTGGTACTTTACCTCTTATGAATATTGTGTAATTTAAATAAATAGTTATCTTTTATTTTAACAATGTATTTATTTCAATACTTAATGTTACCTGTGAATCATAATATTCCATAATTTAAACATCTAAAAAGTTTACCGCTGGCTCTTTGACCTATTTGAATGAATTATCGTCTTTAATTTACATACGGGTAACTGCCATTTATAAAACTGAATTGAATCACGTTTATCGTTTTCAAATCAATTTTATCGTTTAAGTTAATACATCCAAGTGCCAATTATCCTGTATAAATTATTACAAGAACTTAATATTTTAAATGCCGTATAAAATACTCTAATGATCTGCAACATTTTTCTGTCACTCAATTTTTGCCTATTTCTCGTATAACCAGAGACATGTTGCAAAATTTATTAAATAGATCGAGGTAAGTTTTGTGTCATGGAGGTTTTAAATGTTTTGCTGCTGCACAAATCAATTTTATCGTTTAAGTTAATACATCCAAGTGCCAATTATCCTGTATAAATTATTACAAGAACTTAATATTTTAAATGCCGTATAAAATACTCTAATGATCTGCAACATTTTTCTGTCACTCAATTTTTGCCTATTTCTCGTATAACCAGAGACATGAAATTCAGTCCACAGGTGGTTATGCGGCAGTGTTGCCATCTTTTTCTATGCTGAGTATAGTACAAAGGCGTAAAAAATGTAGTATTTCTATAAAATATATAGTACAGGAACATTTTTCGTCTTAAATCCTTTAGAATTATAGTATTTTGGTATATTTGGCGTAAAAGTATAGTATTTTACATTTTTCGCAGAATTAAAATTATAGTATTGTACAATAATTATAGTACGGCTGGCATCACTGTTATGCGGTGACAAAGTATTCTATTAAAACTGGAGGGTGGTCTTGTACTCCAGATATGGTGTCTCCCAACAATAATCTTTAAAAAAAACTAACCTTTTAGTGTTAGTGATGTCATCAATCAGAAACCTTCACTAGTAGATTCCTCATGGACGGTTTCGCAACAGAAATGTAAAAAAAACGGGTCGTTGATTTACTTTTCAAGATAATGGAACTTGAACATTGCGTTTTGTGCACATCGCAGAGTGTTGGCAGAGTTTCCGGCGGAAAGTCTGGGGCAGAGTCCCACTACTATACTATAACCTCATAAACAGCATATTCAAGTGAACCCTGCCTTGAAACATATTTTTTGTAAATTTAATTGGTTTCCAATATTATTTGCCAGTTACGTCAAAATACCGACTAAATATACATGTGAGAGACACGATGCATCAAATTTTATGATAAAATTAGCCAAAATATTCACAGGTCATCAAAATTATCCAAAGGTTAACAAGATTTTATTTCAAGTAATTTTGTTGTCTTACATAGTAACACTGTTCTTGGAAATTAAATTTACTTACCAACACAACAATTTAACATTATTTAATAAAGTGAATATTATGCATTGTCTCTCAACAGGGAAACCATGGATTCCACGTCCATGAATTTGGAGATAACACAAACGGATGCACGTCCGCAGGACCGCATTTCAATCCCGCCAAGAAGAATCACGGAGGACCCGATGCGGCCGTCCGCCACGCCGGAGACTTGGGCAACATCATGGCCAATACCGATGGGGGCACCACACCGGTTAACATTAAGGACTCGCAAATCTCTCTACAGGTATACGTCAATCGAGATGGCAATAAATATATTTTATCTAATAATACAAAATAATGTTTTGGAGCAGATATGTTGCCATTAAATTAAGCTGACTAACTTAAGTGACCATTTAGTGGCAGGTTTGAGAAACGCGTGTGGTATCTATCATTCTATCAAAACAGTCAAGCATCTTGTACACAGAATTCAAGTAAATATAATGTATTCATAAGCAAAGTAAAATGAACCTAAATTTCAATTGTAAAACTGGTATTTTAATTAAAATTAAATACAACACTACTGGTCCAATTTCCTCACATGACACACCTGATTATTCTGATTTCATTCAAATCTCACAATAGTTCAATATCCAATATCACCAATGGCAGCTTAATTTTGCACCTACGGAGAACAAACGACTGTTGCACCCGATTTTTTAGATGGTTGTCGGGGATACAGATCAACACTAGTAAGAATTGTATTGAATTATGCTAATCACTTGATTTCTCTTCATCATGGTTACAACAGCAATAAAAGCAATTTCATAGTATAGATTTTGCCATTAAATATCATGGTATCCTTGAGACACTCATAATTTTGTTTCCTTGATAACATTGTTACCATGGCAATAAACTGAAGTAGTCTATAAAAATAGGATCACTTTATTTAATACCCTGTATATTGTCATAATGAAGTATCGGGGATGAGCTGTTTTTTGTTTTTCCAAAAACTTTAGTTTTAAATTGATTGTAGTACTGTCTGTAATAATACTTAATGCTGTGAAATTTTGATAATAGGGAGATTTAAGTATCATCGGACGCACCCTGGTAGTGCACGCAGACCCTGATGACCTCGGTTTGGGCGGACACGAATTGAGTCTGACCACCGGAAATGCCGGAGCTCGCATCGCTTGCGGAGTCATCGGTATCCGCCAGTAGGCGAGACGTGGCGTCCCATCCCCGACAAAATCGCCTTTGAGCATCCCTTCAAGTGATACCTCACTGACTTTTCTAAACAAAATCATCCAAATATTTTGAAGTGTAAAAGACTAAATCGGTATCTGTCTCCAAATATATAAAATTAGCAATTCTCTTGAGAATCAGTTGGGTGTCTCAAGAGTTTACAAACAGAAAGAAATGTAAATTTTAATATATATAAATATTGGCTGCCTTAGATTCAGTACAAGTCTTATCATTACAATAATAACTGGAGGTTATCCGAAATGCTATATTTCTATACTATTAGATGTATGATATCTTATGGTAGAATCGAATCATCCTAATTAAGATTCTGTTTATAGTAAAACCTCCGTCTTAGTAAAATATTGTGTGTTTACACTGTGTCATTCTTATGATTGGATATGGGCTTATAACGTATGTGGATTTAAAATTGGGAAACTATGTAATATTTAAAATATATTATGTATTGGGTCTTGAAATGTTAATAAAGTACAATATTTTACGAGAAAAATTGGTTTTTTGTTAAAGTTATTACATTCCATGTCATTTATAAAGTGCAACATGATTTGGAAGCAACGCTGGCGCTCAGGGAAAAATATTAAAGGGTCCATTATTTGCGACCCGGGTTTCAATTTTCGGTATATAAAAGTATATATTTAAGTTTTATATTATTATTCGGTTTAAAGTAGTATACTACTTAATCAATAAGAATTCATAATCAAGGAAAGTTGATAGTATTAATAATGTATTTTTAATAATACATACTCTTGCTTTTTTGTTCACAAAATCTCATATTATACAAAATTCAATGAATTTAACATTTTAGACCATATTAACACTAAGAGGAAGTGAACATAATCAACGGGGACAGTGTTGTGTAAATGATTTTTGTTTCTTGCCAACCTGGAAAAATACATTTCTCCACATTCACTTCTTTATTTCTCAGGTCTTTAGACTTATGTCAGATTCAGGCGTTCTGGCGCTAACATTATGTGAGTGTTGCCAGTGTTTTAATTCTCCGAATCGCTGTGATTCTTCCAAAACATGTTGCACTTTAGGTTAGATATCCATGTATCGAAAACAAGAAAAATTGTTTTTCTGTTACCACTGTGCCAAACTTCTCCCAAGATAGTTTACAGGTAGTTATCAAATAGATATTCTGCTAAAATAATCTCATGGTCAGTATGACAGGGGCAGTTTTTTGGATCGCTCCCACCAGGGGATAACATTCTTAGCGTTTTAGGTACAAAACCACAGAGTTGTAACAGAGCAGTTTGTTAGAACAAAATGCCAACAGTCCACATATTTCCCTCTAAGACATGACGGCAACCTGGCCAGTTATCATTATCTGGCAGTGGAAACAAATGTGCACCGTCATGCTTCATACTAATGTATTGTGGTTGCCATCAGGTGATCCTGTCTCCCGTCAGACAACAGCGGATATAACTACAGCAGTCATCCATCCATCGAGGGTTAGGTTCTGGTTTTTATTTTCCCATGCCCACATCTACCAGGAACTACCACAAATACAATGATATACTGAAGGGCAGTTTCGAGAGGTGGAGGTAGGCTGTTAAGATTTGACATCAATAGTACACACTAAACTGTCAAGTCATTGTCACCACCTACCTGTAGGTAGGTGCCTTCGCACAATAAATTGATTAGTAATAAGCCGACATGTAAACCTGATCTCTAACTATACGGCTTAGTAAAACGCCTAAAAACGCTTCCTTGTCGAATCACATATAAATTGTTTATCTGTTCACAGGTTTTTACGCTACCCGTTCGGTATGTAAACGTATCGAACGGGGCATCGATTGCTACGAGCAGGGTAATGCAGTGTGAAAGAATGATGGATGTAAAATTGCCTTGTTCTGTACAATAAAAAAACCTGTGACGATGTTATTATAAAATGTTAGATATAAATGTATTATGTAACTGTATATTAGTATAAAAGGGGAAGAATGATTGTTAAATATAAAGAGACGAATGCAGTAGCGAGAGATTATTATAAGAGTGTAACATATTTAATATATTTTGTAATAGTATGAAAGAAGAAGAATAACTGTTAACATAAAGAAGAAGAACGCGGTAGCGAGTGATTAGTATTAAAAGTGTATATAATTAATTAATATGTCATGTGGAACACACTAATCGAATAGTATTTCGATCCGTAAACTCATTAATAGCAAACTAATAATTATAGAATCAATTATCCGCGAGTGGCAACACTTAAAATTATAACGCAGCAACACCTACCAACGCGTTGGTATGGGTGTGCCTCTGTGCGTGTATACGAAAATGTTACCGGCTAAAAAGTATCCGGCGCACAGATTAACTCAGAAAATAACGCCTTAAAGTCTCTAGAATTCAACTTTTCGGAAATATTATTTCATTATTGTGTTCCTAATTAGGGTATTTATCGTCTGTAATATAAAGCATGAGGAAATTCGCATATTTAAGAAAGAGTAAATTCTTGATAGCAACAGACGGGAGCTTCGCCGATTTCTAATAAAATAAATTAAAATCACGACCTTTATGCAGCTGTGCGGTGTAAAGACAGCGGCTAAAAATAAGGCAATGCGGGGGAAATATCGCCGATCGATATACTCTTCGACATTGAATTGCGAATTACCTCTATGAAGAAGTAGTATTTTGCTATTTTTCGGAAATAGTAAAATATTATTTCGTATTACTATATAAGACGTAGTTTTAAGATTAAACTGTTATTATTATAAATGTAATATTGTAAAAGGTAAAGGCAACAGACAGGTTTTACGTCGTAAAATCACAAATGTTTATGTGAAGGTCGATGGATAATGATTACAGGGCCTATTATTATGTCAATAGGTACCTAGTAAGTAGTTGTAAATGCATGTAATTTAAACGCTAATCAAATCGTGTGTTTACTCCTGGCATAAGACTAAAACCGCGAGTTTATGCCGGAGATAGCTATTTAAATGCTCTAAATAAATTCATATAAAATCCATAGAATTAGATAGACGATATTTTATAACGTCAATATATCCATCCACGTGCACAGAATATATTATCTCTTGATACTTGGTCCTTCTGACAAACCAGTAAATTCTTATTAAATAAACAAGAGGTAACATGTAGTACGAATTAACGGACATAGTAGAATCTTTGGTCACCCCTTCTCAAACTCTTTGGACCAATTAGAATAAGGGAGGCTGCTATAAAAGAGGGCGCATCCGAGAGATTTTTATCAGTCTACCGGATCCTCCCTCGGGAACAAGTCTCATCTCTACTAGCAGCCTCTCTTCAAACACTCTGGACCAGTTTCACCAGTTCTCGCCGCGCATCTCTTCGCTTCTTGAACGCCGAAGTACTCCCCGGGGAGAGTTTCACATCCCGTTTACCTACGGGTGGGAAACATCTCTCGCGTTCGCAGTCATCGGTCGTCACGTATTCCTGTCTGCCGCCTTCACCTACATTTGGCCTGTAAAATTATTTACTAGACGCTACATACAAGGAAATAAAACCAAGTCATTACCGACTTTTTCAAAAGGAAACATCGTTATTATTAATAACCCCTCCACCGACTGAGCTAGGAAAATACATCAACGAAGTGCGCAGTGGCGTATCGTTGAGGGGGTGTTGTTATCATACTTATTTGTTTCAATGGAACTAAGAATAAAATCTGCGGATGGTGTTGGTTAGTTTTTAAAAATCAATTAAACCTCGCTTAACCAAACCATAATAGTTTAGGTATGCTATAGGCAATCTGACAAAAATAGTGCACACTTTTTGAGTCATTATTATTTGTTTTCGTTGAATTAAGAATACATGTACAGTGGAACCCCGATCTACCGTTCTCGCATAAATCATTTTCCCACACGGATCGTTCATTTTTTAAAGTCCCGCCAAACACCCATAAGAACGATGTTAAATAATCCCGCATTAACCATTCCCCGATTTATCGTTTTCCTCAATCTATCGTCTAAATATTATCCCGATTGACCGTTTTTCTTGAATATTTTTTATTTCGTTTTTGTAGAATTGCTTATGATACATACAGACCTTTCAGTCGCGTCGCTTTGTTTGCACAGCTCGGTCGGCGCTCAGGCTTGTCTCGAATTTTTATAAGTCGCAACTAAAATGCCCGCCATGAAGAAAAACTAGAACTTTAGCTGAGAAACTGAAAATAATTCAAGATGTCAAAAAAAATCAAAGAGAAAAAGAGATTTTTTAAAAAATAAAAAATTATATCCACACTCATTGTTTTTTTAAGGTCCTTTGAAAATCGTAGAATTGGGGTTTCACTGTGTGTAATATAGATGGTGTTGGTTAGTTTTTTTAAATTCACTTAGCCCTCCTATACCAAACTATAATCGATAAAAAATATTCATCCATCTATAAAATACTTTAAATTAATTATGTATGGTTTAGTGGCAGATTAGTATTTTATAGATAAACAAATATTTTTTGACTATTATCTACTATGACTTGGATTATTAATTTTGGAATTTTTAGATTTTTTGAATTTAGAACTTGGAATTTAAAAAACCAACAGACACTATCTACACATTGTAGTCTTAGTTCAATGAAAACATAAACGTTTGACCGACAAAGTTTAGTGTGCACTATTTATGTCAAATCTAAACAGCCTACCTCCACCCTTTGCCACTTCTAAAGGGTAATGCATTATTCAAGTCATTTGTTCCGTATCGCTTTGTTTACAATATCTTCAATATATGATGAACAAATAATTAACACATTTACCATTTCCACTTTTATTTTTAACCAGTAAAAACCAGTTTTGTTCATTAGGACATATTCAACTGATCATGAAAATACCCTCCCCCCTTCTCAATCATTTACGAGTATTAACTAAATCAACATTTACAATGGTTTTTATTTAAAAATTTAAATATATTTGATAAAGTTAATAAAAGTAACTAAATAACTATGATTACAAATTCATACCAATTTGTATGATTAAAATACATTATTGAATCATTTGTCTTAAGCTTTCCACCGAGAATTGACAGTTAACAACAAAGGTACCATAACTACATACATATTTTTTATTGGACGGCTGCACAATTGAAATATCGGCAGAAAAAATTTATAATTATTACAAACAGTAGAAATAAATTATATTATACACCAGGGTTGGCGAACCTTTTTACTTACGCGTGCCAAGATTCGCCATCCCTGTTATAGACAAACTAGTCTTGATAATGGTGTGATAACCAAAATTGCTATCGATCGATCGAAAATCAATCTGTAGTATTTAAATATGATACTGTTTGTAAAATGAAATTCCACTTAATGAATGCCAACTCAATTAATAATTTGTAATTATAATTATATATAATTCTATTGGATAATATAATACTGGTAATTTATAATAACGATTACAGTCAAATAAATAAATCCTTTGGGCATTTAGGATTAAAATGATAAGCAATGTTCATAAATAAATGTATTACAGGACCAAAAGATAATATTAAGTTAAAAAATGATTTAACTTATAAATCTTAATCATACACAGCGTGTATAATACAAATTTCGATTGGCAAATTTTGTCAATAATTAAAAATAATTTTTCAACAGTTTATACAGAAATCGTTCACAATTCTAATTTTAAACTGGACAAAAACACAAACTCCACATGTGATTTGAAATTCTTATTATTTAACAGAATAATTAAAAAAAATATTATTATGCGATATGTAATTTTAATTTTCATGCTCTTTCTTTGGATATCCTAAAAATATTTAAGCTGGATACATTTTATAAATGAGTTGACGAGTCACAAAACTCGTTCTGGACAATTTTTCTAGTTAAGAAAAAATCACAGTTCATACTTACAAGGTCAATATTAGTGTATAATTCTATTTTATCATCTTATTTAGTAACAAAACGATGATGATAAATTCCTCATTTCTCAAGGAAATGTCATGTACTTAATTAATAAAAAGGGGGGATAATGTTGGATACATCGGGTTTTGAAAAATATCCAGAGTCAGTTTTGCGACTCGACGACTCAAATGTATTGTGTATTTTAAAAATTTCCATCCAATTAGTTAATGTTGAATTAACAAGGTTCTTGCCTCACCTGTTATTACTTGAAACTATTATATCCGGAGTGGTAAAGTAAGTAGTATGTTATAAACTCTTTACCAAAAAGATTGAGCACCGTCTCACCACTTTACACTTTACCTACCGCACAATATTTAACAAACTAGGTAGGTATGCCAAATACCAGCAATCTTTGATAAAAATCAGTAAAATTCGATTGCTAAAGTAAAAGAATATATTGAAAATACATCAAATAGAACAGCATTCCAATATTTTATCATTTTGGAGTTGAAGAAGTCTGTTGAATGAATTTTGTGATTTAAATTAAATAATTTTAAAATGTTTTACCACTGTAAAATAAGTATTATTATCACTAATCCACCTGTGCATGCCGGTTCAGTTATTATTTTGATAAAATAAAACAAAACTCGAGATGTTTCAAAACACTTCACTATTCATCGAAGAAAAGACATTGAGTGTTTATGACCCAGTTTTGATGCCACTTGAAATTATATACGATTTACCTCAAAATTCAATCAATCTGCCAAACGAGCTAAACAGCAATGCAGTGAAAGTGAAGTTTAAAATTGAATTAAAATTTATTTTGTAATGCAAAATTGTATTTGTCTGAAGACTTCACTGTGGCGTATGGGGTTCGTAACCGTTAGCGACTACGACTTCGGCGAGTGCGGTAAGTAAAGTGTTAAATTAATTTTGAAAATTATTATTGAGCTTCAAAATAGTTCATCATAAATAATTCTGTGAAGATGGTTACTCCATTTTCATAATTATATTAATGAATTGAAAGATTAACTGATATTAGTAGGTGTAATGAATTGGTGGAAAACAATACATGGAATGCAAAATTATAAGATTGGGCCAATAAGCACCGACATCATATTGAAATCATAAACACAAAAATTATTTCTTTGAACAAAAGAATAACATTCCGGATGCTTCAGGGTACTAAATTACATTATGTGCAAAAGCATAATGTATTAAAAAAATTACAGAACAACCTATACATTGAAGTTTATTATAGATACATTGAATAAATCTCATTTTTCATAATAAATAATTTTAGTATCCTAAATACAGTAAAATCCCGATTTTACATTTATGTAGGAACTACACGCAAATGTGAAAAAATGTAAATTCCGGGCACGTAAATTTGATGTTCCACTGTAGTTATCACGATAGCATACATAATTTATGCCAATAAGCAGATTAAAATAAATAAGCAACAGTGCAATCTTTGAAGCTATGCAATTTGGAAGCATATTGAATGAATTGGCTTTCTGTAATAGAGATTAAGCAGCATTGCATGTGGATTGTGGTGTGATGGGTGACCACTCGCTCATTAGTTGCTTTTATCTCTGGAGAAAGGTAACAACTCCTGTCATAAAAAGTGTGCCACCCATATATTGGAATAGTTGTAGAGCGTCAGGAAAATTTAGATGTTTCGTCAGTGTGTGTATAATTCAAAGCCAAACACTTAATTGGTTAACAAACTTGTAAAAAAAGTATGGATTAACTCCCCAGGCCTATATGCTCCTTTTTTTTCGACCATGTCCAATCCTAATAGAATCATATTGGCCTCAAAAAAGTCGAGGTTTGTATAAACAGATTTTTGTTTTTACGAGAAATGGATGTCAGCCACTTGCTCAACTTATTAGGTCCATACTCTGACTCATACACAAATTGAACAACAATATGTGTACTTGCCGGACCCAGGATTCGAACCTGGGACCCACGAAAAATGCAAACTTTTATGTTTTTCATAGAGAGTATTATCGAATTAGAAAGTATTTAGAGTTGAGCTGTCATGTGAGCAATGGTTAGTACTACTAATACTAAATCTTAGATAGTTACTTATTGTAATCATAATATAAAAATATCAAAGTTTTAAAACATATTCTTACACAATAATTGAAATAAACAATACCTATCAGGATTTGAAATTTATTAAATTACTGTTAGGGGCAAAAAAATATGTGAATGTATTAATATTGTTTATTCATTTTGACAATATGAATAAAAAAAGTAGCTTAATACAGTAAACTCCCGATTACCCGCGTGCGGATTATCCAGTTTGCGGATGATCCGTGCACGATACGGTGTATACAACGACATAATAGCTCTTAGGAAAATTCAAACTGATATTAGGAAATCTTTAAAAGATACCTGGAAACAAGCCAAAATCACAGATTTTCTTAATAAATAATGAGTATTAAACATGTTAAAATAATTGTCTGCTTTAGAAATGTATAATTTATATAGGTATTTTAAAAAGAAAAAACCATAGTTCGGATTATCGGTGTTTTTTGTTTATCCGTGCTGCCTCTCCCCACCATTAGCCCGGATAATCGGAAGTCTACTGTATTCGTATACCTGAATATAATAATTTATTTTGGTTCTGTATAAAATTGCTTTGGCCCTTAACCCTAAACAGTATTTTAAACTTCTAGTGTCGATATTACTATTCAATCAGATAATTCATCTTCTTTTCAAAAAGATTCAGCATTTTTGTCATAATCCATAACAAACGGAATATACTAATGTTAAACTTACGTTTATAAAATGAATAAAGTGTTTTAATATCTATTGGGATTATATTGAATCGGCTGGTACCGCTGTGGGTTTGGTTTACTTTTCCCCCTCCAAAGCATTGCTAATAAAATATACAACCCGCCCACGATCTTGCTGCAAAAATCGAGAATTCCAAGGAAGACTGGTGTGGAATTATGAATGAAAAAGGAAGCCTCTCGGATAAATTTCAATGTGAAATCACCTGTTAGTCTTACAACGTGAAACAACCCAGTCACCAATGTTGTCACTAACACCAAAAGAAACCTCAAAACATTTTTTAAATCCTCTTTACCAATACCTAATAAGAATAGCTTCACGCCTAGTATAAATGAGTCATATATTTTCTGAAATTCCATTTCATTCGCATGGCTTTCATTATTAAGCTGTTGATTTTGTTTGTCATAAGTGATATTTGGTAACGAACGTAAGTGTTCAAGTACATATGATATTTCTTTATTCCTGATATCTATCGATTTAATTTGAAACCAGTGACAACCGAAAGGCAGGTCTGATAGTTGCACCCATAAGCTGGGCGCTGCGGGCGCACCGCTGACGCTAGGGTCCGTATACGATGTGAAACCATTTGGGAAGATCTTGTTGTAAATCATTCCTGCCGATGCCAAGTCGTCGGCGATCTCCTGTTCGTCCGGTGCCAGCCAAACGACGTCCCGGTATTCACCCAGCGAATTTACAAAGCGTCGTTCAGTATAATGGCCTGCAAAAGCTCGTTTCCTTAGTGAGCGGTCAATTGAATAACACGCATTGGAGTACTCCATGGTAGAGACAATCAAACCTATATAAAGTACAAAAATATTTGGATAATGTTTATAATAATGAACAAATACCTATAACAACTAGGTATATAAATATTCTATATTCTGTGTAAAGTAAATTTAGTAGCACTTACTCGTAGCTTTACCTCAAAAGCACTAGCGTCTTCAATATATTAGATATTCTCAATTCAAATTAAAAAATACATGTCAATATTTATTTAAAAGAAAAATAGGTATGAAGTCCTAACTATGCTCATAGATAATAATTTATGACTGATCTTGACCTTGACACGTCAAATTGGCCTAGTGCTGTCGTTGGTAAAAAATTGTTTCCAATGTGTTTCATACAAAAAAAAAAAAAAATATAACTAGTATGCATACTGGAAAGCCATAAAAATTATTTTTCCGTTATTTTCTAATTTGCTCAAAAATCACAACATGTAGGTACCGATAAAGTAAATGTGTAATATTACCAATTTACCCGACCGTGTAATTGAAACCTTGGCAAACGCCATTTAACTTTTTGAAATATTTGGGATATTTAAAAAATGGCCGCGCTGGTATGTGTCATAAGTAGCTGATTTTTAGATGGTATAATTTGTTGTATTGTTTTAATCTGCCTTATATCAGCCAGTTCTGAGTTATACGGGCTGATTTTAAAAAATGATTTTCATGTTAAGTTCATGATTCGTATATCGAAATTTAGAAAGTTGGGAAATTAAACAAAGAGATCGAATTTCACTGTCACTTGACATCCGCCTACCGATGCGATAGTTTAATAACTACAATAAAATGTAAACACAATCAATTTTCTATAATAAAATGCCTTTCAAACTGAAGCTGAAGAAGACAAGACAGTATAATGTAGTATCTAAGAGTTTATTCGTGATAAGTATCGAGTTGTTGGACGGCGTTGTTGTGGAATGCACTCTGGGATCTGACAGCACAGGACAGGAATGTCTGGAGAACGTGTGCCAGAGGCTAGTAATTAACCAATCGGAGTTTTTCGGATTAAGATATACGTCCAGAACCCAACAGCCGAGATGGGTAGACTTGGAGAGACCGCTGAAACGTCAATTAGACAAGCAAGCATCATCCCACCAGCTTTATTTACGGGTTATGTACTACGTCATATCTGGCACCGGATTGATTACAGACGAAATGACAAGGTATCACTACTTCCTCCAACTGAAGAATGACTTAATTGAGGGGAGAATAGTCTGCGATCGCCAGCAAGCTGTTCTGTTAGCCTCGTACAGCCGACAAGCCGAGTATGGAAATCACGATACAGAGAGGCACACTGTTGATTATTTGAAAAATCTGTTGTCTTTTCCGAAACAAATGATAATAGATGGCGGTCAAATAATCGATGGTAATCAACTTGTGGAAAGTGGACAGCTGGAACATCTCACTGCGGCTGTTATTCTGCATCATCAAGTGCTTCAAAACTTACCACAGGTAATTGGTAAACCAGTACTCAGTTGATGCAAATTCTTAGTTCATGTCAAGTTATAAATTACATTATTATTATAATTGTCCGTGTTGATACCAATTCTGTAGCAGGATGATTCAAATGATGGTTTTTACCTCAGAACATAAATGGTAGTTATGGGTTTAATTAATATTATTCCTTACCTATTCTAATAAGAGATTAACTTGCTTACTTAAGTCAATTTCATTTAATTTAATATTTTCATAGTCCTTTCCTTCCACTGTGTTCTCGTAATATAAATAAAGTCTATAACAATAATTCCTGATACTCATAATTTATTTTTTAATATAGGCTCAAGCCGAGGAAGGCTACATCAGCGGCTGTCAACTGTTGACCGGCTACGGGCAAGAAACATTCAACGCGAGAGACCAATCTCGGCAGAATAATGTACAAATTTCCATATCTCTCACCGGTATTATGGTAGACATACAAAATAATGAAGCGCCAAAGTTTTATAGGTGAGTCTTTACATTTGAAATTCCACCTTGTATTGTTATTTTATTTACATAACAAGAAAAGAAAAATTTGTGGACGTGTTGAAACCAGAACTAAATCGCCTTGAAATTCATTTAGTTTCGACTACTTTGAACGTAAGTTCTACAGCTCAAATGAATCTTTAGTCACCTCCTTTGAATTTACTCACTCAGTGAACATATTTTGCAGTCACTACTATTGGCAAATTTTTATGGCATCTCTTCTCACATTTTTCTTGGTCTGTCAAGTTACACCTGAGTACTTAGTTTTATGAAAATAAAAGGTTTAAAATTTTTGTGGTATAATGTGCCTTTCATTGATTGATATGGTGGCACTGTATCAATGATATAAGAAAGAGAATCACTGCCATATAAAAACACTGACACCGCAATGACATCGCGGCTTAGGCATCGGATCATATATCGTCGTGGGTTCCAGGTTCGAATCCTGGGTCTGGCAAGTAAACATCTTGTTTTTCAATTTGTGTATGAGTCAGAGTATGGACCTAATAGGTTGAGCAAGTGGCTGACATAGATTTCTCGTAAAAACAAAACCCGTTAATACAAACCTCCACTCTGTGGAGGCCCATATGATCTTATTAGGGTCGGACATGGTCGAAAAAAGCATGCACAAAATTACATCAGACTATAATGCGACTTCTGTATTCCATGCCATCTGGGAAACTAAAAATCTCCCACATGCTACAATATACCATCTCTATTTAAAAGAAATATATATATATATCCTTTTTTTTAACATTACAACTGGCCGTGCGGCCCAATGACAGTAGTGTAATTAGTAATAAAAGTGAAACAATCACAAACACCCAGGGTTTGAGAAATTGTCACCAGGAATCAAACCCAGAGCCTCCGGATGAAAGGACAGTGCCTTACGCACTGGATTACGATGGCTGCCTATTTCTCTATTACCCAGACCCCCTTCCTACAGAAATAAATGTCACACTATAGCTTTGACTTTGTTTATTATATACACTGCCAAAACCTGGAGGTTTTAGCATTTTTTTTTATTCTCTGGATGACCAATTTGCTAATCGCAATCTAATTTGAAAATAGGCTGCCGTATTTGGAACAATACTAACGTTAACCATTACAAAGCATGCAGTAACACATGTTATTTGCTTCTCGAAGCATTTTAATTTACTATTGCTTTTATCGATAATGAAAACAACATTACTATTTCCAGATGGACCGACATAACTAACGTTATAAATCACAAACGAACGTTCAGTGTGGAGTGCCAGAATCCCAACGACAGTGCCACTTTTGTGTTCGGCTCATCGGACGATGGCAAATACGTGTGGCGGCTGTGCGTGTTGCAGCACACCTTCTATATGAAACACCAGTTGCTGCAGTCCGTTCACATATCCCAATCAGCCAATAGCACCAGCACACCTACCGCCTTACCGCACCAAAAACAACCCCAGCCCAATTTTCAGGTCAGTAATGTGTTAACTTTTCAGTGAAATGTTTGCTTTGGTTAAAATATATATATATATAAATATTGTGGCTTTTTCATACAATTTATTTTACATATAATTATTTCTATAGAATATAAGATTTTCAAAGAGCGTTGATGTTGGATATGTGAGCCTAAAGCAAAGAACCCACAGAAGGCAGCATGGTAAAGATGTAGAATTTGCATGAAGAGCTTAAGTGGCACTATAGCATACAAAAGGAGACTCCCACCGCACTCCCAATTTTAGAAACATGTCGAGTGAGGAACATTTGCCTTTAATTATCTCAGAAAGTAAATAGACAGCATATTTTTTTCACATTTATATTCGGGGACCGACTACAAAAAATAGACTAGTGAAGATTTCAGATCAATAGGACCACAGACAAAATAGATAGATTTGTTAATCACGAGTGGCATGAGGGTGCATATTTAACGTTAAACGCAACATTGTTCTTCATTTCGTAATAGCAAAAGATATCTGGCTAGAGGTTTACACCTAAATGTCTTGGTACACATAAAAAAACTCTGTTAATACAACCCCCACTCTGTGGACGTGCTCCGCTTAGCATCGAACATGTTAATTTACTTTTACAATGGTACTATTAAATAAGTTGACCACATCATCGTATTTATTAGATAGCATCGGACAGAGTTAAAAATAATTCTAAAAGATTCATAATAATATTGTGAATTTATCCAATGGATATCCATATTTTATTTACAAAATGTGATAAGTTATTGTGGTTACTTGCCTCCTTATCACATTAATTTCACATAGCAATTCGACATATCTCAATTATTGATAACGTATTAAACCTCATCATCATTTATTTTATAATATTTCTTGAGAATAAAAACCCTGAATAAAGAAAAAAATATATAATTGTTGTGAAATAAAAACTTCCTTTTATTAATTTTATTTGACTCGAATATAGTAATCTAACTCTTCAAGAGAGTGTGGTAACACTCGAAAAAACATTGTCATCTATTTTTTACGACTACATATTGAGTAATATATTGATTTTTAACGAAATTGCTGACTTATGAATATTCCCTAACTCACGAGTCAGCAAACTTGTGACACCGAAGAGCCACAACTGCCTGTTGATTGTATGCGTCCAGATGGCTATTCCATGTGTTTTAAAATCATCGTGTCTGCATTCTGTAGGTCTTTTATAGCAACACATGTGTTCTTTCTCCACAAAATACCAAAAAGTAAAAATTTCGAGCTCCACAACTTCTCTCTCGTTGCATCCAGCGATTGCAATTTAAAAGTGCCAAAAAAATGTTGATTTTGGTATTTAGAAGATTTGTAATAAAGGTTAGGATCGCTTTACTCTTCCAGAAACCTGTACAGAAAAAAATCTACCATGTTTAAAATGGTTATCCAGAAATAATAAATGTGAAAGGGTGTTTTATATATATAATAGTTTATTTTCACTTTCAATATTCCTGTATGTGTACCAAAGAGCCAGTTTACCAACCGCCCTCCTAATCAGTTGGTCTAGCATTTATAATTTAGGTGATTAATTGATCACTTATATTGAACATTTTTTTTCAGAATGATGGACTATGCGACAGTCGTGACGACTTGGATTTCATTCCGCTTAACAAAGCAATAAGCGGAAGTATGCCAGGATTGCTGGAATCTCACGACCTCAAGTCGTTGATCCACGGCGGCTCGCAACACGGCCTGCAGGCGGAACCTTCTCACCCTCTCACCAATGCTCAAAGGGCGTTGTCCACTTCTTGTTTAGATCTCACCAACTCCAATGGACTTCTGCAGTCTCAAAATGACATTGACAAACTAAGGTAGCATCACATTATTTTCTGCTTCATGATTTTGAGGTATTTGTTACCAATAAAGGCGTTAAAAAAAACTTTCCTAGATGACAGAGACCAATTTGAAAGTGAAGCTGAAAAAAAAACCACTAACACTAAGGATTAGGGGGCCCCATTAGACTATCAAAGATCTTGGACAAATATCTTTTATGAAGAATATTTTATAAAACCTTTTACAGGGTAATAGCCTATATTTCATAAAATATGTCTTTGATCTAAGATCTTTTATTAAAAGTAATACCATAACATTACCTTTTATCAAAGATTAGTCTGTCCAACATGGTAAGCATGTCCAATTTCAAGTAGGCTGTGATCACTGTACAGTGTCGAAACTGGTAGTGATCTACCACACTCTCCCATTCTCATTATGTAACATAAACAAACATATTATATTTGACTGAGGATACAGGTGTTAAAAATTAAACAATAATGCTTGCCCTTCGCCATCATAAATAAAATTTTATATTACAGTTGAACATAGCTACACGTTTTTTACATTTTCACCTGGTCTGTGGTAAAGATTCTGTGGTGTTTCCAGATGACATTTTCAAAATTCACAGATTGACAAAACTGTATGAAAATCTAAATGGCCATCAAAGCGTGCTTTTGTTATATTTAATTTACCGACTATCTATGTAAATTCCAACCATTTCAGAATTTCCAACACTTTGGATTTTCTAATTACCTACTTCTTTACTTAATGTATTAATTTGCTATATAGATGAGAACTAACTATATTTTATTTATTGTACATAGTACCTGAAGATGCCAAAAGGCGAAAACCAGGTTGCAAAAAATGACTCGATGGAATAGGACAAAAGTAAAAGATCCCATTGTATTATGTATTGAAGTGATGAAATTTTGACATAATGATTTAATTAAATACATTTTCCAAGTTTATTAAATCATATATTGCAAATTTTTCAGGGCACTCCTTCCTTCATACAGAGCTGCGCCCGATTACGACACGGCGATACAACAGAAGTACAGTCAGCGGCTCGATCCCGTACACTTTCAAAATCATCAGCCCCACGCACACACCCACACCGACCCCGTAATCTTTACAAAACCGTTTGTCTACGGATCCCAACCTGAAATTCACAGACCCATTCATTATCCCGACGTCACAAGACACACGGCCGCGTTCAACGGTCAGGACGTCCCTTACGCTGTCAACCCTATGAGGCACGATGCTTACGCGGCATTCTCTTTGGAGGCGTCGCATCAACAGATTCAATATTTAAATGTCTACAAGCCCCCGCCTCCGTATCCTAACAACGGATTGGCATCTAATTCCACTCCAGATCTGGCTGTCGCCAGTCAGAGCATCGGTCCGGTGGGCTATCACCGGGGTTACATCAGCCCTCATGTTTCCGGATCCAGTCCGGATCTGGTCTCTTCCCGAACGTTCTTGAGTAGGCAGTACATGAGTCACTTGCACGCCGGAAACATGCACAATTTAATGGGATATGCGGGTGGGCAGAACATGCTGCCGCCGGCGCATGGGACTTATGAAAATCTCGCATCTGCGGGCGACCTCCCCAACGGCCGCACTGTCATCGAAGCCCCGCAACATATTCAAAAACTGCATGACGACAGGGGGAACATCATCTATTGCGTGCCCGCCGCTCGGCCACCTTACGGGAACCATGGAGTCCTGCAACAGCCGATGAAATTGAATTCGGTCAGTGATTCGCAGGAGCCCATCTATGAGAACGTTCCTCTATCCTGGCGGAATGAAGTGACACCACCTGGTGTCCGCCATAGGGCTCGCAGCCTCACGTCACCCCCTCAGATCGCTCCCCCGGAAATCATCCAACCGAGGAAGACCAGCCAACCCGTCTCCGTTGTGCTGAACGATGAACGGACCTCTTGCTTCATGCCACCGCCTTCTTCTAATCCTCTCGCTGATTTTGCCTCTGCCTTCAATCCGAATGTCCTCATAAACAATATCCGTTACTCCCCCGATAACCAGTACCGAAATCCTCCCTTCATCAAAACAGACAGTAATAGTGACGCATTAGTAGACGATACCAAAGTGATCCTCAACAATAACGTGATGTCCGGTAACGATTTGCAAGATGTGACTAATTCTTTAATGTCAGTGACCCTTTCGAAGGAGAGTGCTCCGTCGGATCCGGGAAATCTTGCGTCTTTGAGAGGCTCGCCAGCCAATTTGAGTGCTTCGGCGAAGTCAACTCTGATACAGCAGTCGGACAGTAACAATATCACGACGATCACTATTAACAGTGACGCCGATTCTAAACGAGGCTCGGGGAAGAATTTTGCTAACTTTCCCAAATCTGTCAGTTTATCCGACAGCTTTCATAATAAATCCCAAATATCCGTCACGTCCACTTTACACGGTGGTTTGGATATGACTGCTCCATCATCGTCGTTCTTTGATTCGACCCGGCAGAGTAGCGGATATGAATTGGACATGAGCGGAATATCGACGGCCACAGGCAGCAGCGTTCAAAGTAAAGAGAAAAAGCGACGGCGGTGGGGGATGTTCGGCGGTAAAACTAACAAGACCGAAGTGAAGAGCGCCACCCTCGGGAGGGACAGGGGGAAGAAGGCCCCGGCTGGACCCCAACCAGATGACAACTATCGCTGGTCGACTGCATTACCCAAATTGCAACCTCTACCGTCAACAATATCAAAAGAGACAATGGTAAGTAGTTATTATTTCCTAATATTAGTATACAGAAATAAAATGATTGCTTACTTAATTTGTTCCTCTCATTATAACGATAAATATATTGGGGATACCTTCCTACTATTTTCCATTTAAATTTTTTCAGTACCAAACATAAAAAAGTTATGGATATTATGTATATAATTGCATAATAGGTGAATATTATTATGGCATATGTCTCGCCTTATAAATATCATGGGTCCCAGGTTCGAATCCTGGGTCTGGTAAATGCTCATATTGTTTTTCAATTTATGTTTGGAGTCAGAGGAAGGACGTAATAGGTTGAGCAAGTGATTAACATCCATTCCAAAACAAAAAAAAAATCTGTTAATACAAACCCCAATATGACCCTATTGGGATCGAACATGGCCAAAAAAAAGAATAAAAATCATTATGCAGCCTACTGTGCCCTAGTTGATAGAAACCCCCACCTATGATACCTTATATCAGTGCTTCCGAAACTCATGGGCCGTGCCCCCTGGGCAGGTAGGATTTCTGCAGGCGGGCCGTGAAATGTTTCAATAAAACTACACATTTATTTATGATTGTCTTTTACAATTATATATTTATATTGATCGAAAAACGACTTGAGACGATTCGAGGTGTATGTGTATGTATGCTCGATTTGCTATCAAGGCGGTGATTGCAGCACTTCGCTGGTCGCTGTGCATATTCTTCTCCCCTGCCTGCCACTTAGCAAGATCGATATCGCCCAATCGAACATTATCAAAAATTTTGAATCGAGCATTTCGCGCAGTGTACACACAAGATGTTACACGTTGACCATTGTTGCTAAGCTGTGGCGACAATTTTTATAGTCATTTTGTTATCAAATTGTCATATCTCTCAATCTGGGTGAACTTTTATTCTTTTTCTTATTTTATTTTGTTGGTGATAAATATATAATGTGTGTGTAGTAATAATTAATGCCAAATAAGACTTTTGATAACTAAAATAATTTATTCTTCAGCAAAGGGGGCTGGAAAATATTTTTTTTTGGATTTTGGGGGGGGGGTATGTAAAAATTTTGAAAGCACTGCCTTCGATGGAGAAAACCGTTGCCAAAAATGCATGTTTTTAATGTGTATTTCAGGTAACACAAAAATAATGGCAAGCGGGTTGCCTTCTGGGTGAGGCTGTAGCAAGGTTTAATTCTCGAGTGTGGAGAAATATTTAAATATGTGACACTTTTTGTGAATGTTTCCTTCGAATTGCAGTGCCAGTTGTTGGAGAGAAAGATGTCCGACTCTCAACTCTCTTTCGCCTTTGAACGAATCCCAAAGGGACGTGATTTAAATACAGGTGTCACGGTGGCATTGAATCCTGAGAATTCTCATTTGAACGCAGGGAATACAGAGTATTTACCTTACGATGATAACCGTGTACGACTCACACCGTCCAAATTCAACAAGCATGGATACATTAACGCATCTCATATTACTGTGAGTACGACATGTTTTTCAAATATTTATATAAGTATTTATAATTATTACAGGATGAGAAGAAGAAGAATAACAGTTTTATATTTAATAAAATATTGTTATTTCAAAGTCTAGGGAACTTTACAGACTAACAAATTATTTAATTTTATAAATGCTGCCGAATAATTGAGCCGTTGATTTTAAATTTTCCGGCTTCGATAGCAAAAAATGAAAGTTGAAGATAAAGATATAAATCAAAATAAAAGTAATAAAAATAATAAATATCGCACAACCACATAGTTATGATAGAACTAACGGTGGCAGAAATAGTTCCTGGCCCTAGGCTTTCACGCAGATATGACGTATGTCTGAACCGAATCCGGTGTGGGCATTCCAGGTGTGCTTTATGATGCATAAGTGAGGCTTGAAAGAGTCACCACAGCAAGTGTGATGAGGTTCAGACCACGCAGCACATTGTTGAGTCATGTAACACATATGCCTTCCCCAGATGAGTTTCAGGCCAAACTGTTGTCTGGATTGATGCCTTGCCAGTTTCACTGTGTCATTGTATATTACTGATTCTGTGATTTTGTTTCGCAATGGGTTTATTTTTACTATCGCCATATGAATATAATATAATATATTAGTTCATATTCATAACCAAGGAATATCTTCAATTTTTTTAATTAGTTTGTGTCGTAATAAATTGGCTTTGTCATTTAGATATTTTAGCCATATACCCAAAGGGTTGGCTAAATAACTAACCATTAACCATAATAAAATAATCTGCTTGTATAACCCTCACTCTGTGTAAACCCATATCGCTGGGTTTACTGTGCAGATATTGTAAGCCCGGTTTTTATCAAAATTGAGCTATTATACACAAAATTTCTGCTATTGTTGTTTTTATTTAATAAAACGCAATTTTTTATAGTACTTATTCCACTTTTAATTAATATATTAGGACCGGTTTCGTCCGTTATTAAATAAAAACAACAATACAATGCAGTTCCACCATGAATTGACAGTTAACAAAATAAAGGGAAAAAAAAATTTCTGCTCTAAAAGTATTGTATGTACCAGTGGCAAAGGCTCCATAGTAGGCGATTATTTGAAGCCTACCTTCTAAGAAAATAGATAGAAAGTATTTAAATTTAAATACAGTATAACCTCGTTGTTACGTGCCCAGAATTCACGTTTTCCCGGCAATTGCGTGTAATTTTTTCAGTCCCGATGTATTTCAGTACATTTAATACCCGCATTTACGTTTTTCTTTCCCGCGATTTACGTCGGAAATATTCAAAAGCGCATAACAAGGTGATTGGTCCATTGGTCGCCATCTTTTCTCTTGGCATCGTGTGTGTGTTTTGTATACACTCCGTCTGTCATTATTCTGTCATCAGTCTTACAAGTTCGCGGTTTATTTATTTCATATTGCTTTCGGTTCGATTATTATTCATTTTTACGTCCTCATTCTTTCAAACACATAATGTCTAACCAAAGGAAAGCAAAGAAAAATTTTAATTGAATGTTGTTTTTTAATAAAACGTTATTTTTTTAGAAACATAAAATTTAAATGTTCTTTTTTTCAATACCCCTTTTACATTTTCCCTCCATTTAGGTTTTTTTTTCAGTCCCTGAAAAAATGTAAAATAGGGGTTATACTGTACTTAAATAAAAAAAATGTGCGGGAACCAATTGAATATATCGTCAGAATAATAGTTGATATTAAAAAAATATATATATAAATGAGAGCCATCTATCGTCAGAATAATGTAGAATAAATAAATAATAAGTGACAAATCAACGGCTCTAGCGAGGAGTATTGAGATATCGATTCACTCGACAATAATTTGCCGAGCTTATTGTATGAACTGCGTCTCAAGGCCATCGGAGCAGTCTGGTTTTATTCATACGAATCTATAGGCTTATAAGGCAAAGCTTATATATTTAGTGTCGAGGACTGTCGCTTTGGCGCTTTATTCAAATAATAATTTTAAAAAATAATTTCTATTTGTTCAATCACATCATATAAAGATAGAATATTTTTAAAAATAATTAATAATTTTATCTCGTGATTATTATTTATCATTTAATTCAGTCATAGAACATATAAGTATATTATTTTTTTGTTTAGTTGTTTGTCATATTGGGCTGTTGATAAATTTATCAATGATATATTGTTAGGCGTATGTTACTTGTAGGTATAGGAAAATACATAATTTATATTCATTGCTCAATTCTATATCGTCAGTGAGCTATTGAAATTTTCATCTATTCAGT
Source organism: Rhyacophila brunnea (assembly GCF_057557595.1). Taxonomy (NCBI): domain Eukaryota; kingdom Metazoa; phylum Arthropoda; class Insecta; order Trichoptera; family Rhyacophilidae; genus Rhyacophila; species Rhyacophila brunnea. Next base: position 16,464,939 of record NW_028232796.1, on the reverse strand, counting down.
GTGATGTTGACATTAGTGTGTACTTATTCATCAGTAGTAATATCGTATTATTGTGTTATTTCCTGTGAGGACACCTGATAAGTGTGCTCTTTTTCTTTGATCTCCACAGCCTTCCTCTTTCCAAAAGTCACCCTTCGCCACTGGTATGTACATCTAAATGGGTATTTCATTTAATTACTTCGCCTTCCATATTCAATCAATTCTAATTTCACAAAGCACACATAATATTTGCGCTGCCAACCCAAAGATATGTTCTGCGAAAATGGTGTAAAAATAAACAATACATGAATAGTCTGAGACGGATTTTATAATAATTGTAATAATTCATTGTGTTTTCAGGCCAGCGTAGGAAGCAGTCAAAGGTTTTACATAGCGTGTTCAATTGGTCCAGGGAGCGGGTCGATAGCGGGCGCAACTAGTTTTTGGCAAGCCGTATGGGAAGCCGGAACGAGACTTATCACTTTTATATCTGCCTCCACCTCTCCTTTGCATTTACCTGATACGCTACCCGGAAGACTTAAAGAGTTTGGTCAGGTACATACATAAATAAATTATTGGAACAAGTGAAAAGAAAGATATAAATAAGATGACTCCTGAAGAGTTATTGCCTAAAACCACAATCGGAGTTGCTCATTAAGTGGGAACTTTAGTGAATTGCAAAAAAAATGCCGTGTGCGTTGATACATTATCAAAGAAATAAAGGCAGTAATTGTTATGGTTTTGTTATACCTACGTAAGAATATTAGACTATTTATAAAGGTACCTATTTCATTTTTTGATTTACTTATCGCTGATTTGTAAATTATTGTAATATGCCGGCACCGCTTAGAATTAAAAAAATTCTTCACAAGGAGTCTGTCAGATTCGTCATGATGTTAACTCCACATCAAGCATTTTGACAGGTCTGATTGTAATTGTATGACTTACGCTATGCTTGCACTAAAAAAGGAAAACATTCCAATGAATATTTGTCCCAGCACAAAATAACGCCAAGATACCACAATAATTCCCGATCAATAAAATTAATATACCATTTTAGAAACATCAATATATTAAACAATCTTAAAGCATTAACTGAAATTCACAGTAAATAATGTGACATATTATTTCCAGTTCCAAGTATTTGTTGAATCGAGCCAATCATCAGGATATGTAATCACATCCCGATTGAGGGTTTCCAACAGCAAACAAAGTGGATCAGGCACCATGTCACACACCAGGACTGTTTGGCACTTGCAGTACCCTCAATGGCCAGACTCTGTGACAGTTCCCAAGTCGACAGAACATTTCCTAGGTATGCCGTGATTAATAAAGTGTGTTTTTTTTAGAGGTATAGAACTTTAAGCTGACAGCACTTTTTTAATTGGCGGCCATTTTGTCAGCTGTTAAGTGATTTATGTTTAGTTTGGTTTGGCATTTCAACATGAATAGACTGACGCCTGAACAACGCTTCCAAATTGTGAAAATTTATTTTAAAACAAGATTGCCGTTGATCCCGATTTTCATAAGCGAATTTTGTTTAGCGATGAAGCTCACTTTTGGTTGAATGGATACGTCAATAAACAAAACTGCCGTATTTGGAGTGATGATAATCCTCAAGTGTATGTTGAGACACCGTTACATCCAGAAAAATTGACTGTTTGGTGTGCTTTATGGGCTGGTGGAATAATTGGTCCGTACTTCTTTGCTTTCCGTACTCTTCGCCCACGGTGGCCGCGCGGCATAAGCGTTGGACTATCATGCCGTGGGTCCCAGGTTCGAATCCTGGGTCTGGCAAGTACACGTATTGTTTTTCAATATGTGTGTGAGTCAGGGTATGTACCTAATAGGTTGAGCAAGTGGCTGATATCCATTTCTCGTAAAAACAAAATCTGTTAATACAAACGTCTACTCTGTGGTGGCCCATATGATCCTATTAGGATCGGACATGGTCAAAGAAAGAAGACTTCTTTAAAAACGATGCTGGCCAGAACGTTACAGTCAATGGTGACCGCTATAGAGCCATGATTACTGACTTTTTCGTTCATCAATTGAACAACCATGATGTGCAGGAGCTGTGGTTTCAACAAGACGGCGCAACATGTCACACAGCTCGTGCCACAATTGATTTATTGAAGGAAACGTTTGGTAACTGCATAGTTTCACGATTTCGGACCCGTGAATTGGCCTCCAAAATCGTGTGATTTACCGCCGCTTGACTATTTTCTGTGGGGATATGTGAAGTCGCTAGTCTACCCCGATAAGCCCGAAACGATTGACCACTTGGAGGACAACATTCGCCGCGTTATTGCCGATATACGGCCACAAATGTTGGAAAAAGTCATCGAAAATTGGACCTCCAGATTAGACTACGTCCGAGCCAGCCGTGGCGGTCATATGCCAGAAGTCATATTTAAATTATAATGCCAGAAGAGCATCTTTCGAATAAAGTAAATTTCATGTCAATATAAAAAGTCATCTTTGTTTTATTCCATTTCAAAGTTCTATACCTCTAAAAAAAACACCCTTTATATTTTTAATTTTATTGAATCGTAACATTGACTTTTATAGAATATGCATGTTACCCACTAATACACAGAATCTATATGTACTATGTAACCAGTATGACTGAGAAGTTTCATTAGTGTCTAGGTATGTATGTATTTAATTGCAGGTTTCTTGGAAGAGCTGTCTGCGGTCAGGCACCACTGTGCAGGGGAGATGGGTCCGCTGCACAACGCCAACCCGCCTGTCTTTGTGGCTTGCTCTCAAGGGGTCGGCCGAACCGGGGTCACTATCATCACTGATCTGCTACTCTATACCCTTGAACATAATCAGGTAAATACTAAAGGCCAATACCCACTTGCGCTTTAGTGAAAACAATGAAGATATTAGGAATTAAAATATATAACGCTTTATTGGAAAATATTTGTACAAATTTAGTTAGTTTAAAACATTCAGTACATGACATGAAAAATATAAAGAAATTATGTAGATAACATTTTTCAAAAGTGGTAATACATACGTATAAATAAAACAGAATTTAAAAAATAGTGTAATAAAAAATATTCAACATCATTTACAGTACAAGGAAGTATACCAAGTGAGGTTATTACGCCCTATCTTAAGATTTTATAAAGCAATGTCCACCTAAACTCACCCTCATGCAAGTGAAATATAGTATAGGTATCCAAAGCAAATTTGCTCAAAACTACAGCTGATGTCCTCCAAATTGAACGTTAGTTCTGCACCTTGAAGAGATCAAATAATTGATATTCCCAATTTTTTAGATCAGGGATCTATTATGTCTCATCTAATATTAATGTATTTTGTTTCAGGAACTTGACATCCCGAGGGTAGTAAGCCAACTGCACCAGCAGAGGGCTAATCTCATTGAGAACGTTCACCAATATCGCTTTATTCACGCCATCTTAATTTACTACTTGAAACAAACCAGATTGATTTAAGTTAAACGAATTATTCCGTATATATATTATTTATTTTATTTCGTAAAAATATTCGATTTATAATGCATTTTATTTTTAATTGACTCCACAATCTGATGTGGATGTCGACTGCCTCACGAAGAAAGTTTTTTATGAGCATGGATGTTATCCACTCGCTCAACCTATAGAATTATCGGTATACTATTTTAAATACAGAGGAGGGAGAAATGAAAAATCACATTAATTTATCCAACTGTAGTTCCAGTAGAATATTCTGTGAAAATAATATTTTGTACTAATTTTTAATATTGAGAGATTGAACATTCTTTCATCTATCACTCAGTTGCAGATATCTTGCTAATGAAGGCATTCTATCTCTCTATTTGAATCAACACATACAATTTTTATCATTGACTCACGCGACCTTGTTTATATTATCTCTATAATATCACTGACTATCACTAGATTCTAGACTCTTAAATCTAGATTAAAAATCAACTCTTTTGTCCACATGTGTATACTTTCATTCCCTATTCATATTTTTAATTAAATTACTGACAAAGTATCAAACTTGACCAACGATAGGTATATTTTTCTATTTTCTTTACTTCCAATCGAACGTATCGCTGTCAGTAAAGTTCACAATACAATATAAGTGGTTTCTTTGATAAATCGATTTTGGCTGGAAGTCAGTTTGCTCAAAATGAAAAATAAGCTTGATTCTTTTTAAGTTTTTGTTTTTATTTTAGATAAAATTTAGATCGTCATTGGTAGTCGTAGATCATCGTCCCTCAAAGAGTCGCCTCCGATTAAAATGATCGGAGCGTAATCAGTTTGCAATTTTACTATATTCAATTAGTAATGACTGCGCCAACTTATTAGTTTTATTTTATCAAACTGTTCATGTATGGCATGCAACGGAGGTGTCTATTTATTGCAAGATTATCAAGACTCCAATTATACTTTTCATGTACTATTTCTATAATCTGCATGTAAATTAATGTTTCTCTTATAAAGGTAGCAATGGGTGGCAAAAACAACTTTAAATTATATCACAGGAATTTTCCTCACTTTGCTTATATAGAGTACTGTAAATTTTTTTACAGTGCGTGCATGTTGTTAATGGTGGTGCAATTTAAGAACTAGTTGTATGGCCTCCACGCTTCGATTGACTATATAGGTTCACGAATCCCAGTACATGTATTAATTCCTTTGAATGATGTAAACTGAAAAGAAAACATACTTTGCATTCACTTTGAAAGCATTATCAGTTTATTCCTCCTAGAAGTCTAATCATTCAATGTTCTTCTCAGACTTTGTCCATAGAGTATATGGATAGTACCCAATAGTATTCCGATTAGAGCAAATATTTACTTGGCTAGTATTATTCAACAACAAAATTCCTTCTTATAGCGCAGTCAAGCCATCTCAATCTTGACCGTCCATGTCTTCTTTTGCCCTTAGGGGATGCATACACGCAGATAGCTCCTTCGGTATTTAACCCTTTTACTCCCACGGGGCCGATATTTCGGCCCACCATACCTATGCGAAAACTCCATCTGGGCCGATCCATCGGCCGAAAGTTTGAAACCAAATTTACGATTTATTCCAAATTTTTTCCCGTCATATTTCGTCTCGTGTAGACGAATCATTATATTCACTGTGTGTTGAGTGTGAGTAACATTTATTTTAGTGTCGCTTTATTTATAATTATGTCACACCCTATTAACTCACAAGTCATAATTGCTCTGCTGTCGAACTTGAGACCAAAGAGGGTCATAAAAATAATAAAACATTATTTTTATGACACATTTTAAATTCTGATATTTCTTTTAGTTGTTTTATGATTCATATATCACATTACAAAATGAAGTTTGTAATTTTTGAACTAACAATGGATGCCACTGTACTTTTGATAAGATGGTGAAAAAATACATGAATATAAATATTATTATAAATGATTTAGTGCTTTGAGACTTATTTTTTGAAATTACTTCATTCCATATCAGTTAGTCATCGATACTGTATCGAATTCTCTTGCGATTTCGTGAATTGAATAATATTCTTGAATACCTTGGACACTATACGATTTTTTTTGATTGCTTTATAAAAATTCTATTTCATAGATAAATAATAATTTGTTTATTTTTTTTTCTGTTACTACATAATGATAGATTATATTATAAAATTTGATAAAACAATTATAAATAAAAAAATGTTGTCACACTTGTTTTGTTGTTCAAACATAGTTTTACCCGTTCATTTCTAAATAAATATTGATACATTATTTTTTTCTTTTGTTTTATTGATGTAAACTATCAATATTATTACTTATTATTGCTTTATACACCATTGAGAACACACAAAAAAAGTTTCAAATTTTTAAAACATGTGTAGAATTAGTTATTTAAAAAAAACTAAATCGACGATTTTTTGTCAAAAAACGCTTGGGAGTTTTCGCATATGCTAGGCTAAATCAGCTGGGAGTAAAAGAGTTAATGTACGTAGACAATCCAACAGTCTTCCCAATTTAAAATACCATGATCGTTTCGTCCTCATCTATAAATGTTTTATCAAAATCTTGAGATTAATATTTTTTTAAATCGGTGATATATACATGAAAAATTACATTAATAATATCTATTATGTTGTACTATTATATTTATTGCATGATTTGTCGTCACATTTACAACTTGAGGTATGTGTTACGTATAGGGCCTGTACGAGTGCATAGATTTACCGGCAACAATAGCATAGAAATTAAACTATCGCGACAGTAAATGTTTACACGCAAAAGTGCTGACTGTCTCACCAATCTCATTCTTCAAGCGTAAGCGGGATGCGTTGTTGTCATTGTATGGTGCTATTTGATAGGTTGTGAAAATTTGTATATGTCAAAATACTCTGCGCGGTGCAGTTCATATTTGTTCCAGCAGGTTCGCCAGTATCGTTCTACTGCGCATGTGTCATGTAAGTTGCAACTATCGCCTGAAAATTCAGTAGCCGCTAAATTTTTTTGATCCATGCATTCAGTCTTGCAACTTGCAGAATAATTCGTGTGTACGTTTGCATTTTTTTGTTATGGTTGCTACAATACGTACTGCCGTCAGTAAATCTATGCACGTGTAAATGGGTTATTGTATATCATCTGTACAAAATTAGCAACTTGGGTGCTTGAAATTAAAATTACATTTCGTCGCCGTAGATGTCAAAGGAGCCAAGCCACAAATTTGGCGAAAATGAGTAAAGTGCACAAAAGCATTTTAAAATCATCAAAGATGCAGTGGTCAATGGATTTAAGCCACAAAACTCTTTTGACTACATTTTTTGTACATTTTAATATTTAGTGGTCAAGAGATATAACACACATAACTTCTAAGATACTATTTTTTTTTAGTTATTTACAGAAAATAATAAAAAGATAATACCACAAAGTATATTCTATGTTGAAAGTTTCACTGTTATATCTTTAAAAACAAAAAAGTTCAATAAAAAAATGTTACTTTTTTTGTCACACAAAATCTTTGAGTGTCTGTTTCTCTCAGCATTATGATTTTGTGGACTGGCTCCCTTGACATCTACGGCGACGATTTATTGCACTCTATTTGTGTCATCACGATAAAACAAGCGGCTTATTTATTTTCATTCGCACCATATTATTTCCTTAAGGTTTCTTTAAGATTAGTAGACACGTTTTTCATGCATCATCATAAAACTGTACAGCAGTGTTTAATTAAACAATTTTTTCTTCGATGAATTATATACAAGATTTAATAATATAGCAATCAATATTGAACATACATTATTTGGACCACCTCAAAAAGCACAATTTGTGCACAAAGCTATTTTTAATAAATGTGTTTTTCGCTTACATGTAGTAGACAGACAAAATCTTGAATTGTAATGCCACAATCTTTCTTTATGTTTCTCAGGTTTCATAACGTAATACGTGCGTATACTATGAGATCTGCGTGATATTTATAGTGGAACAATAATTTAAGAACATATACAGATGCGATTTCTTTTAGTTAGCAACAATTAGGCAGGGCAAATGTGATATTACGGTCACTGTTGCTCGACAGCATTTACACAAATCCGATTGCACCGCTTTCTCTCAAGCGGCTATGACTTGCTTTCTGTCAAACTACCAAATTCACACTAATGTGGTATGTTTATAACTGACTGATTTACTGGCGCAAATATTCTTGACTGATGAATGGAAAGAAGCAATAAATACATAGGTCACATTAATTCTAATTCATTTTAAAATTTTTCATTATAGTATTATAGCGAAATAATTATCTTCAAAATAGATGTATGTATACTTACACTAAAACAATATTTAAAGTTTTTCCATAATTTGCAACACCCATATCATACTATGGTTTATCTAGCAATATAATATTTGCCCAGATATCTGGATAAAATTGTTAAAATATACAGGCAGCCCTCGACTTTCGTACATTTCTTAAAATTTAGATTTTTGTTAATGATGCAATGACTGTGTTTCCAATAGTCGCAATTGATAAAACCACAGCATATGTTATAGAACTCTTTATCAAGAAGAGAAAAAAAAGGGTGGTATTCAACCCTCTCTTGACAAGTTTATAAAGAAAACATGATTGCTAATAGGATTGCAATACCAAATTAAAATACCAATGTTATTTCGATATTCCCTATTGAATACCGGTATTCGTGAAATATAATATGAAAAAAAACACATCTGACAAATTCTAAAACCCGCGAGTTACTGGCGAACACATTTGGATTAATTAAAAACTGGGGAAGTATAGTAAAAACAAAACAATGATTCGGTTTGTGGATTGTATGTGTACGAATACACGCTCATCGGCTGCCAGGTATTTAGTATGGCTCCGATCTTCGAAGTGACAGCACGTCTCGTTTTTACTCTAAAAGTACACTAAAAATACAAAAAGTAATTATTTTTTTGAAACTTATTTGTTGGCTTTTTTTTAAATTACAGATGTAAAAAAAACAAAATTAGGACATGGCACCGCTTTCTGGCCAATTTGCTAAAGAACTCATTTTTAATTTGTACGAGTATTGGCACACAGAAAATAAAGATGCGGGCATTAATAATAAGATACATGTATATTAAGCTGACTTCCCGCACTGTTGAAATAATTTGCGGCGGATTAAAAAAAAATGGGGGGAGAGTCCGCTTTTTCTTCGCCCCAAAGGAAGTGGAAAGCAATTAATACCAGAATCAACATCAATGATTTCGAAAAAGGTATTATTAGAAGAAAAATTCACAATTTCCATATGTATAGAAAAAAAAGTATTTACCTACACTGGCGAGATTGCATAAATATTTAAAAGTTGATGTAAATAAAACTTTCCACAGGAGAGGGGAGTCTCAGAGTCGTTACATGGGATTATAAAATCGCTTGGTTTCCGGTGGAGGAAGACAGAAACAAACAAACGACTTTGATGGAATAAATGGATATTGTCACAAAGCGTTTTTATTAATTTTGAATGAAGTATTTTAATTAATTCGTAAAAAAAATCATTAAAAACTTAAGTAACGTTTTGGGACTTTCTGTACTCCGTCCGCACGCACATCATCGACCAACCGATTCTTGTTTTGTTTTTACTGTACGTACCTATAATGCAATGTGTTTAAATGTGTAAATACTGGGATACCGGTATTACAAACCCTAATTGCTAATACGCCTCATTAACTTTATTATAGCCATTGATAACTAATAATTATTTTAAAGTTAGACTTTTTGATATTTTTTTTATATTGGTCTACTGTCTACTGGTCGTGCATTCAACATTCGTACACATTTTCATGAACCGATTACATACGAAAGTCGAGGGCCACCTGTAGTTAAAAGGTTTTATTGGTTTCAAAGTTTCATTGTCTTTGCATGCCGATTAAAATGAGATTAAGACTGTAATCATGTCATAACTAAAGAACATCTACTTAAACTGCATACATTTTTCATCACAACTACATCTTCTATTCTTATAGAAATATTACCTTGCAGAAAACAACTTCATGTTTTATTTCCATCACCCACCTTTATTTGAATGAATGATATATGTATTGTTTATGATGTCCATTATTAATATTTCTCCATGTATTTAATTCAATCATAGGTTATTTTAGTATAATTATCTAACAACACGTTCAGTCATCAATTTATATTACAACTGACAAAATTTTTCATGCAAGAATGTAAATAAAAACGTTGTTGTTTCATATCTCAAATATATTATGTAGTATTCAATTCTTATCAACGGGTGCCAAACAACTAATTTCATTAAATATCTATCTACTAATAATTAGTGATGTCTTTCTCTTAGATTACTCCATAAATTTATTATTAATGCACGTACGTATATTATGTTAAATGATTTATAATTTTATAAATATACGACAGTACCATTTAAAAAAAATTATTCATATTCAATTTTGCATGAGGAGGATTCCTTCAAATGTAATCTACTAATATGTGACTAACCAACAATAATTGAATATTTATTGTAGCTATTAAATTTGGTTAATCTTTGATTCCCAATTATTCAAGCGGATTCAAATATAATAACTACATTAAGTGTGAGTCCGGACGTGAACCGCCAAACGCAATTCGCCTGTTGATCCTTCCACTGTAGGCAATGTGGAAACCGGTCGGCGAGGTATGTCTGCGCCGGATACAGAGATGGCATTCTTACATAAAAACACAGCGGCCTGACGTTATTGTGGGTGCGCGCTGTAAGACTCCCCTTTTAAAGATTTTAGGTTATGTTATTGAAAATGGTAGCTGCCATTCAAAGTAATCGCTAGTCATACATATCAATTGTTGATACATGAAAATCTCGAATAGGATTAATATTATATTATTTTATTTGAATCTTTAAAAAGTTAATACGTTTGATTATGCAATGTTATTTTGCTTTAGCGTTAGGTTTTTAGTAGAATGATACTAAAAAAGTTAAGCTTGTAAATTGTTATTTTTGTAAGTCAATCTTTTGTTTTAATCAAAATGACATTAATAATATACTTACTTCTAGCGTTAATCAATTTTATACCTAGTATTTTTTTTACAATACAGTATTAAATTATAAGGATAATCGTCCTTTGTATTATTTTTAACATTAATTTGTACTTCAATAAATTGTACAAATTTGAATTAACCCACTGACAAGTAATTCCTATGTAATGTATACAATAAACCGGTTAAAAGGCCTTTTATACTTACACCAAATGTAATTTATATCACAGCCTTTCCTTTAGTGAGTGACTAAATAATAAGAAATGATTATTTCATGTTTTGTCAGTAAAGAATCTAATTTGTACAGATGATTGATGTCTTTTCTTATTGCCTTTTTCAATTCAATATTTTTGGTTATTAAATTTAAGATTATATTCTATAATCAATCTGATAAACATAGATTTGATAATTTCATGCCATTTTCAATGCCATATTGGTTCGTGTTTGTATCACTCTTAAAACAAATGTTTCGAAATAATTTAGAACAAGTATGTTGATAATCAAAAATGCTCAAAATTGAACAATCAAAACGTCCCCATGATGTCTTTCTAGCTTCTAGTATAAGAATATAAGTATTATTCAAAATTTTATTATACTCCTGCCTTACTTTAGGATTAAAAGTTATATTAATCAATAGACTAAAAATTCCCTTGTGCCCTGTCCATTTTGTAAGTGCATTATAGTCAATTATAATAAAGAAATTTTTCTAGTTCTATTTTTTGTAATGTATGTAAACCGAATTATGGTAAATTTATAAGCAACCTCTGTTGCCTTATTTTGAGTGATTATTTTTCAAAATTGAAATCAAGACTAGCTTTAACTGTCCAATGAATGATTTGTTATTCATAAAGTGATTGTAATTTTGGAGTTTAATGCTAAACGTTGTGGAACTTTATAAAATTAGTATTACAAAATATTAACGTATTATTATGCTCAAAGTCATGACGTATTTAAATCAAACGTGTTTCTCACGTCACTTATTTTCTGTCATTGATTCTTGAATTATAACTTTGTTTAAATAATGCGTTGTATAGTAATGCATACTGTTACATCATCTCATCTCTGTGTGATGTATCCCCCAATCTAGGATAGTAAACGGTTGATCCCTTAGAATGTGCCTTAATGAGATTTGTATAATATTATATAATTATGTGACTGTTCATAGAAAAAAATATGTCATATTACAAAATAATTATTATTATATCTTTATAGTGTTTTAAACCTGTTGATTGCACTTACCCTGATTAAAGTATAATGATTTTTTACTTGTGAATTATTATTTTTTATCCCCAAACCCACTTACATTCAATTTGAATTGCTAAATTCAGGTTGGCAATCAATTGTTTAAATCAGTAGTTTAAACCTTGTGACGTACTATATAATATATCAATGACTAAGCAGAAACTGAGAATTAAACGAATACACGTGCACCAGTACCGGTGACCGAGCTGAGTAAATCGACTTCAAAATTTAAATAAACAATGTAAATTCTACATTACTACTTTCAACATTCTGTAAATGAGGTTTCGTTATTCAAAGAATCTAAGAAGGATAAGTCAAGACAAAACTTTTATTTTGTTAACTGTCAATTCATGGTGGAACTGCATTGTATTGTTGTTTTTATTTAATAAAACGCAATTTTTTTGTAGTACTTATTCCACTTTTAATTAATATATTAGGACCGGTTTCGTCCGCCTCAGTGGGACATTTTCAAGTTGAAAATGTCCCACTGAGGCGGACGAAACCGGTCCTAATATATTAATTAAAAGTGGAATAAGTACTACAAAAAAATTGCGTTTTATTAAATAAAAACAACAATTCAAGACAAAACATTCAAATTATATAATATGATTGCTGTTAATATAATAATGGCCTAGAGACCAGTTGATGAGATAATTATATTGCAATGTCAGGAAATGCTTATATCTTTTCATACACAGCGGTTACATGTGTGAATCCTGTTTCATGCATAAATATGTATGCGTTGATGTTAAAACCGCTCGCATTTATTTTTTAAATTATATATACGCATTTAATCAAAAGCACTTCAATTACAGTACGTCCATATTTTGATAAAATTGAGCTGAGAGTATAGCTATGTTCATTTAACAATTAAATAGGACTACACTGAATATTGTATATATAAAAAAAACAAATGATATATTATAATTCACCAGAAGTATCTGTGGGTCTATTCTATGCTTATCGACCGCTAAAGTGATAAAGTGAAAAATATTATCAAACTTAGGGTAGGTTTGTATCAAAATATTAGCACTTATTGTAACAATTACACGAAGCCGGTTTTTATTGTTGCAATAAGTGCTATATTTTAACAGCACCTATCTTGCTGCTGTTAAAATATCGCACTTATTGCAACAATAAAAACCGGCTTCGTGTAATTGTTACAATAAGTGCTAATATTTTGATACAAACCTACCCTAAGTTTGATACTATTTATCAATTTAGTGTTCGATAAGTATAGAATAGACCCACTGATGGCCTTATTTTCTCAATACATATTGTTTTTACAGACATACTACAATATTTTTTTCGCTTCGAAATATTCAGTAAGTATCGACGGTGGTCACAAAAAAAGGATATGTGAAGTAGGTTTAACCCAGGAAACAGCTAAGGATTTAAATTGGTAATTTAATAAAACAAAAAATCAATGACATACATTCTGTATTTATCATCAACTTCATACAAGGATCGTGAATGCTTTCAATCAATTAATCATTCATTTATATACATAAACTTCAAACCGAATAGAAAGTCGGTTACGCTTCTGTATTCGCTGTCTTTTTTGCCTTAAATCATTCATATTTGATTCAGTTTGTTATTGGGCGATAACAATTAACTTTAAATACACAGTAAACAATAAAATAATTATATTTAATATTATGTATCAATAAAAAAATGTTATTGCAAAACATAGGCGGATCCTAATTCAATATATATACAAGGCAGTCTATCAAAAAAATTAGGGGCAATAAAAATCAATCAGATTATTTATTATACAGTTTTTCAAAGTTTTTTAATTATCTATATTTTCTATATAAGATCTACGAATTGTTTCAATTGAATTAGAATCCTCCGCATGGCAGCGGTACAGAGTCTTCTCTGCAGCTTACTTTACACAAAAATATTCTATTTTTGTCACTCTGAAGGACAACCTCTCGGTTACTGAATGTCTAAATTATTTTAAGAGTACAGTCGCGCTTCACTAGGTGGGCGGGGGATAGTACGGTCTGGCTGGGGGCTGGGGATAGTAAGGGGGCGGAAGATTGACGGTCGCCGGGAAATGGGCGGGAGGAGGCTCCGAGAATCCGGCCGGAGGTCTCAGAACGGGCGGCATAATGTTTGTGGGCGGCCCCACCGTGCCGACGCCTGCCATAGGCGGAGGAAATGTGGTGGCGTACGTCGGTATCGCTCCATAAGCGGCCGGATATTGAAACCGCACGGGTTCGACTCCCACGATGGACTTGATGGGCTGACTGTGAAGTTCAGGTTTACTATCCACTCTTTCCGAACCGTTTTTAACCGGACCGGCGTTGAAAGGTTTGGAGAGGTTGGCCGGATTTAGCGGTGACGCCGTGTCCGGCGGAGAGAGGGAAGATTTCTTCTCTGTTTTGGTTAGTTGCGGCGCCGGAGGGAGGGGAGGGCTGTCCGCCCCCGTCCCGGATGGTTGTGTAGAATATAAATCTAAAACCTGCACACCGTAAAGATAGAGGAATGTATGAGTCAGTGATAGTTTTTTTCCACCCATGGTAAAGTAGTGACAATGTCCTTCTCCGAAGCCGTGGGTTATGGCTCCGAATCAGGTGTCTGGCTAAAAATACATATGCTATTGTTCAATTTATTTTATTCAGGGCATCAACCGACAGAAAATGGGTAACAACTATTTCTTACAAAATAAAATGTCTACCCTATTATTTATGCTAATATGCTTTTCTCTAGAGCAAAAATGGTAATTTATTTATCATAGTGCATGCTAGTTGATATAGTGACGAAATATTAAGATTTGAAGATGTATTATAGTACCCCTTTATTATTTGTCTTTCTTAATATGTAATAATCAATTCATGCATAAATCTCTGATGCCCAAATTTTATATTCTGTTAGCAATTTAATCTTTCCAGTTTTTGAAAATTGTAATATTACCTGATGACATATGTCTTCGAGAAGTTCTGTAGTAATATCTTCAACAAACATATCCCACCAAGCAGTATGCTTGGGGACTCTTCCGTTCCAATCGACCACCTCAAACTTACTCAATTTTCCAGCGAGAAACATTAGAGCCACCGCTATCACTTCCGGCTCCCATTGCAAAGCGAGTGTGGTGCATAAGCTGAAAAAAATCATAAATTTCAACCACAAATAAACGAAACCTTATGTTCATAAACTGAATCGAATCTGTTGAATTTGACAATGATAATGAGATTCCATGATATGACGAATTATAACATATAGTAGATTAAACACAGACAGTGAACGACCATACTTTTGTACAACAATGATTGATAGCTATTCCAGTGGGTCTATTCTATACACAAGGCGGGCATCGATGGTAGTTTTCATATTTATGTATTGAGGCGGTTAATTGTGACAATAAGTTGTCTAAACTGTCAAATCTGTATATCTCACTCTAAAAGTGTACACAGCCAAGAGAGGGACTGTTAAAACATAGCACTTTTTGTCAGTTTAGATAATGTGCACTATTTATGTCAGATCTTAACAGCCTACCTCCACCCTTCGCCACTGGTATGTATATGTATGTGTGTTTGTGTATATATTTTTATATAAAATAAATATTATTTTTAAATAAAGATTGACTTAAATAGATAAAGAACTACACCACTGTTGTAAACGAGAATAGAGGAGAAATATGTAGAATGATATTGACATATACACCCGAGACATATAGCGAGAGCTTAGACACAACCGTCTGAGATTAGAAACGGGTTGTCCGAATCTTCAACTTTAGTGTTATAGTCAATCGTTCCGAAGATTTGTTTATAGACCGAAACAGCTATCAACGTAATTGACTCATTTAAAGTAGAATTAACAAAAATAACTTTGTTTCAAATTCATTAAAATACAATCATCTTGCAGAAAAATACAGAACTAAAAACTAATAAACTTCTGTAATGAATTAAATACATATAGGAAACAATAGAGTAATGCGTAACTTTATTATTTTCTATTTAGAGGTCGGTTATTCACGCATTTTCACGATTTAGGGCTCTTTGTCCATCTGGACCCCAATGCCTTGCAAACTCTTGCGATGAGCAGCTACACCACTGCAATTCAACTATATCAATCATGGCCCCCACATCATGAAGCGGGCCCCCAGGCCAGAATCTTTGGCGAGCTCCCCTACCAATCGCTAAGGTTAAAGGCAGTGTAACGCTTTTTCCAAATGGTGTTCGAGGTCAAATTAAGGGAAGGTATTCAGTGTATTTTTAATACCTACATCCACTTGAATTATGGAGTTGTCAAGTATCATACACAATACTCAAAAATTGTATTGCAGAACGACACATTTTTAAATGTTAATATATTTGAAGTAAATCAGAGCAATTTGTGATGTGTGTTATCTCACGTATTTAGTCGACCTGCCACGCCGGGCCCCCCTGAGCACGGGCCTCTAGACTAGAGCCCTGTTAGCCCCCCCATTGTGGGAGCCATGATATCAATAGACATTTTTTCTCATCGGACCTAATCAAAATGCAGTTTGCTGTCTTGTTCGTGGTTAGCTCTTTCATCTGTGATTCATGGCATGCCCGAGGATAAAATGATCACATACAAACAATTTATATAGGTAGATATTGTGATTTTAAAATCAAAGTATTTAAAATTAGAAAAATACCTGTCGTTAACAAACGTCCACGCCATTTGTACCATCTTTTGAAGCTTGGCCTTGTCGCCTTTCAAACATTTGGCATACTTCAAAAGGTAACTGTACGGATGTTCAACTTGAAGATCGAACTTTATCGTTTGCAGCAGAATTCGTTCTAGGGTCATCACTTCTTCCTTGGGATCTTCTCCGAAAGTGGTAAACTTTGCATCGGTAAGAAGCAACTTCGCTTGTTTTATAATATCTTTACATTTCTTCGGAGTTTCTTCCACTTTGCCGGCCAAAAATAAACAACAACATGCAGTCACATATCGAGGGAAATTTCTAAACGAATGGAACATGTAAAATCTATGAAAATAAACAACTCCAGTGGCCATAGTATTATATCCTAAGTCCATTTTAGTTCCAGTGTCAACTATAAACCTTGCGCCCTCCTTTCTATAGCGGCTTTCGGTTTCATGGTCGATGCCCTCGAGGAAGGACGGCGTATTGAGAAGTTCTTTTTTATCATAATACCAGTAGGGCATTTTATCTGTGATTTGTATGCCCCCCGAATTTGATTCACAGGAAAAGATAACCTAAAAATTAATATATAATTATTGTACACACCACTAGTACCAAATATTTGCACGGTTAACAAATTAACTTAATATATAGTCTTATTTAGACATAATTATACCATATGAGAGATTTTTTGAAAAAACTCTTTCCAAGTAACGACACCTCCGAATCAACAACACAGTTGACAGTTCTAGTCATAGACATAGGTCCACTACGTATATTATCTATGTCCATACATAGACAACAATAATATTAACTATGGACTCCTCTTCAATCACTTCGGTATACCAAACTAGAGTAGAAATTAGTGAAAAACCTTAAGTATACATAATCACTGTCTTTTCACAATACAAAAATATTATATTTCCAGTAGGTATTGCATTATGATTTTGCTAATAACTATAGCTACCTAGATACTTAATAAAACTTTGGATGATAGTCGACGATCGATTAATACCACTACTGTGACTGTCAGTCAATCACCATCAAAAGTTGTTAGGGCCGTAATTTCAATCCGGTTTTATTTTTCACTAGCTGACCGGCAAACTTCGTACCGCCTCAGAATCAATAAATCTTATGTTAACTTATTAGCTGAATGAAATTCAGTTTTTTATTAGGTTTAAATGAATAGGTACTCAAAATTAATAAAGTTCAATAAGTAAATGTGCAAAAATCAAATCAAAATGAAAAGTATTTAAATTACATTGAAATGAATGTCATTCACGTGGCAGCAAGGCATTTGCTTTATTGAAGCGAATCAAAATGATTCGCGTAGCATTGTTGCACTACTTTCTGTTAAACTATTTACGGATGGGTTGCACTCGGGTCGATTCCCTTCATTGAAGCACCTTGTGATATACGAGCCTCATAAAGAGTGCGATTGTGTCGTCGGCTCGTACCGTCCTTGGTACCAGAAGGAGTGAGCAGCCAAAGTGGATGTCTGACGAAACGTGGGTTGAAATTGGTAAACGAGGCAGACTGAAAGCCCTGAGAGACGAGGAGACAGACCCCGACTGAACTGAGGACCGCCGGACGGACTACCAGACGCAAGACAGGGTAGTCAAATGATCCGTGCGGTTGGACAAGCACAATTTTATGAACCGGCAAATTGAAGCGGCAGAGGAGGCAGCAAGCAGAAATGACACCAGGAAACTCTTCCGAATCACCCGTGAAGTCTGCGGCAGCCGACCACCGACTCCCGGAGCCATTCGTGGTCCCAGTGGAGCAATAAAATCTGACGCAGAATGCGTCAAGAAGATTTGGAAGAATCATTTCTGCGGAGTGCTGAACCGCCCAACCCCTTTGGATCCCTTTGACATATCTGCGGAAGCTTTACTTTTGGACATTCCCCGAGCGACCGACATTTTCGGTTGCCCGTCCACGCACACCAAGATAAAATCGGCTGTGAAAAGGCTCAAGAACGGAAAGGCACCGGGGGGAGACGGGATTCATCCTGAATTCCTCAAGTACAGCTTGAGCGCAATCCTGCACCCTATGTTTCATCTGATGACAAAGGTGTGGGAAGAAGAGCGCTGCCCAAGGGACTGGGTGAACGGTGAAATCATCACACTTTTTTAAAAAGGTGACCCTCTAAGCTGCGACAATTACCGAGGCATTACGCTACTCAGTGTTCCGGGAAAGATTTTGGCAAACATCACATGGCCCAATAATGCACGTCCTCAGGAAAAACCAAGCCGGGTTTCTACCTGGTTGAGCGTGTGCAGACCAAATCCACAACCTTCGATGTCTTCTCCAGCAGAGCCATGAGTTGAACAGTCCGATGGCTTGCTGCTTTGTGGATTATGAGAAGGCTTTCGACAGTCCGCACCGCCCCTCCCTCTGGATGATACTGGGAGCATACGAGATCCCTCCCAAGATCATTGCCATAATCAAAAGCCTGCACGAGAATAGCGAATGCTGTGTCAGAATTGGAGACACTGTCACGGAATGGTTCCGGGTCACGACCGGAGTCAGACAGGGTTGTGTCCTTGCACCGTTTCTCTTTATCATTCTCTTTAACTTTATACTACGGAAGTCAATACCACCCGACCGAGGCATACCTGTTACCCCCACGGTGAAGCTATGCGACCTGGAATACGCCGATGATGCTGTCCTATTCGACAACTCAATCGAGGGCATTCAAGAGACAATCGACAGGTTGCATAACAACTCCTCTCGCGTTGGCTTGAAAATCAACGCGAAGAAAACCAACGTCTTGTGCAATAGTACCTGTCCTGATCCAGATTTCCCTCTGATTAGCGATGGACAAAACATCGAGAGCGTCGATAGCTTCAAGTACCTGGGGGTACACATCACGGGAGATGGCATTTTGCAGAAAGAGCTCGCTATCCGAATGGGAATGGCTGGAGCAACATTCAACTTGATGCGAAATGTCTGGGACTCACGAGTTTACTCGCTCAAAACCAAATGCCGCCTATTCAACGCTTGCATTCTGACGGTGCTGCTTTACGGTAGCGAATCATGGCACCTTACGAAGGCTCAGAGCAACCGTATACTGAGCTTTGAAAACAGATGTTTGCGACGAATACTGGGTGTGCGGTGGTATGACTTTAGGAGCAACGAGGAGATAAGAGAACGTACCAAGCAGCCTCTCATCACGCTGAAAGTGAAGAGGCGATGTTGGACCTGGCTCGGCCACGTGCTGCGGATGCCAGAAGAGAACTTTAACCTGGCTTGCCTGTTCTTCAAGCCGACCGAATTCCGGCGTCTTGGAAGGCCGCTAAATACAATCTACAGAGTGTATACGGCGGAGCTACGGGATGCTGGTTTGACCTGGAATGAAGCAAGAAGACTGGCGAGCGACAGGGACTCTTGGAGGCGCCGCGTGGTGTCCATATGCTCTAGTTAAGGGGCGGATATGGGCAAAGAAGAAGAAGATTGGGAGTTTGAACGCCAAAACCCGCCATATCGCTGCCTTTGGTGACATATTTGCAGATGTATTTGATGGACTTCACCATTGATATAGTACTAGATGAGCAGTTCCCATACAAGTGTCATTTTAAAAACGTACCACAAAAGATATAACGAATATCGTCTTATAATATTTCCTTGTAGGTATAATCAGTGGCGGCCGGTGATTTTTTGGATTGTAATTTTTGAGGGTGCGCTGGAAACCTACCTTATTGAAAAATGAAATCAATTCGGCCTTATTTTTGATTTGACAAAACGTTATTGACATTTGGGAAATTACCTGTATATTTTATATTTTTAATAAAACATGTTGCGAGTTACTTAAATCTTTATTGGATTTGTTTTAAGAAACGATTGCATCTCTTATAGTAGATAAATACCTCTTACTTTCAACGTAAGCCATCTTATTCTATATAAGTAGATTATCTTTAGCAATTTGTACACTGTATGAATAATGATTATTATGAAACTGCACTTTGTGAAATAGTACTAAGATTTATTAGCTTATCACTAGAATTCATGAATTAATAATTTTCTATACCTACCTATTATAAATAACCGACATCATTTCGCATTTAGTCAACACACAGGATAATGAAATATTAATTTTCCAGAAATGCGATAGGTACCAAAATTATTTTTATCTTCATTGATTTAATTTGCAGTACACATAAATCAAAATATCTTACCGACATTCTATTATATTTCTTATCCATTTTAAATTTATGAAATACTGAATTCTATTGGATTAAGTTTAACAGGCATTTTACATACGAGATTGCTAAATATGATACTAAACATAATTTGAGCGTGAAGTCGAGGCGTCTATAATAACAAACCATAATTCAAATCTGTAATTGCTCTCTACTCAGAACAATATTATGTCATTTTACCCGGTCGGCGCTCGATATTCTGGAATTTACGCATGGCGTAAGTGATTAGCACGGTTTAAGTTGTTTTATAATGGCTTTAGTTAATACTAAACTTTGGGTTCATTTTAAGTAAACAAAATTATTGCCGGAGCGCAAACGATTTCAGCGAGGATGACGTACACGGTGCATAGTGCCTGTATTATCGCCGATTGGGAATGTGGGCACATCGGTTTGTGGTTTGCATTACAATAAGTGAGCGATAATATTAAAAACCTATGAAGAAAAAATATGATTTACGATTTTGAACGATGTTTCATAGCAATGCAAGCAGTGCGGTGCACTTGCACGATGTTAGACCAGCCGCCGCTGGGTATAATGCGTTAAGACCGTTAACATGGATTCCCGAATTTCACCCGTATTGCCCTGGCTGTAAAACTAAATTTGCGTTCTTGGAATAGTGAACCTAAGGGTGGCTGCAACGCAAAACAGACAGAGCAAGTCGTCATGCGCTGACTATTAGTTAGAGTAAGATGCAAGCTAGACAGGGCTTACTCAGTAAGTTTTAACAAAGGCCGACTCGCTGAAAATCGGGCGTCATTTTAAGAAGCATATGATTCATCCAGTAGTATATCAATGGACTTCACTGAGTTGAAATACTCCACGTTGCAATGCGCCTTGAATGTTTTGGAAAGAAGTGACGAATACGGAAAAATCCAATTATCGACCACGCTATCGTTTCCCTTCACTTTCGTTGTGATAGTTCTACCGTTATCATCGGGTGATCGACGCCGATACAGTGGATAACCATCGTTGGCAGTGATACCTAGTCTCCGAAGTCAAATTTCGTGAATTTCGGAACACTTGCCGTTGACCATGCACGGTTATTGGGGGTTGATGGCGCCACACGGTCCGTGAATCATGTTAGTAATTACAACATCACGCAGGTCTGGATCGGTTTCGGGATCAGGAATCTCGGCACATATTATGATATTGTCATCTATTTGGTCTGGTCGAAACCTTTCGACTAACCAAATAAGAATGTGTGCATGCGGCAAACCTCGCTTTTTCATTGGCTTTTGCCATTCAATCGAATACATCAAGCATCGAGTATCCACAAAGACGCGATGTTTAACAACGTAGTTTATCAGCGACAGGATTTTTTGTTTGAAGGCACGTGCGGTGATGTCGTGCCGATCACTTGATGTTTGTCTGGGGAGTTGCAGTTGAACAATTTCTATCCATTTCGGATTGCACGTAAAGGTGATGAATAGATCTGGACGACCGTGATGACGAACAAAATAATGTTACACAAGATGCAATGACATATTATGTCATTGCATATTCATGCGTGCTGCCGCGGGCTGCCTATGTCAGTCGCCGGTAGAATAGTCAATCGACCATCTGCATCTGCATCTCCTTCGGTGCTGATTGCATCGCGTAAATGAATATAGCTACTCTTCCGAACGCAGTTTATTATTAGCTGTACCTATACGGATTATTATATTAGTTGTATACGGATTTAATTTTTTTGTGATTTTCTTACTTTTCCAATGCGCGAGGAAACTTCTCGAGGCCTCGAACAAAATAATTCATTGAAATCAGTCAAAAGTCGTTCCATACAAAATGTATGAGAAAATGAATTTTCTTCATATTCTTTTTCCTTGATTTTATCCGATGTTTTAATAGTTATTCTGGTATTCGGGGCGCAGACAAATCCAAAAAATCAAAGATCATAAAAATCGGTTTATCCGTTCTTGAGTTATAAATGGTGTAACTAACCCGACTTTGTGTTATATATATATATATATATATATACTACCTAGGTATATAGATTTGCTGAGCCGTTTTATGCTGACTCATGAGTGCGAAACACGAAATTTGGGGATTGTAATATTATTATATCGAGGAACTTTCCAACCTATTAATCAAGGAGGAAACAGAAGAAGGGTGGTCGCCTTGTTGCGGTAAGTTAGGTCAATTATGGTAGAAATACCGCTAGCAAAGTCGGTGCCTACAAATGAATCATTAATAATTATTATCATCATCATCGTGAATCTATCTATTGCTGGATGAAGGTCTCTCCAAGCTGATTCCACTTCTATCGGTCCTGTGCGTTGCGTTGCCAAGCACTTCAGCAGAACTTTATCATTTCATCGATCCAGCGACCTCTGGGTCTACTTTGCGGACGTTTTACATCTCTTGGATACCAGTGGATGACTAAATTTATCCAACGATTGTCTTCTCTTGAGATTTTTAGCGAACTCTATTACATCGAAAACCTTTACTTGTATGTTCTCTTATCCACTCATTCCTCTTTTTGTCCTTTCGCGTTATGCCCAGCATGCACCTCTCCATACCACGTTTCTGGATCTCTCTTTTACTTATGGATTACGGGAAGCATACACTGGTTGAACATTTTGCGCTTTAGGCACAGTGGGAGGTCACTTTTGAAGACAAATTATTCAGGCGGCCAAAAGCACTCCAGCCTAGCTTTACTCTGCGAACAATTTTATCAAATAAACATCCATCTTTATACATCTAGGTGTAATTTTTCACCTGTTCGATCTGAGTGCCATTGATGAGGATCTCTTTTTGGCCCGCAAAGCAGTAAGTTGAACATGACTTTTGTCTTTGATACATTTCTATTCATGCCTACCTACCTACTTCCTGCATTCTGCTCGAAATGGACTGGAGCACACCGGAGCGCCGTTCTGGTTCATGAAATCCCCAAAGTTATCGTTTCGTCTCGTGGAAAAAAATATTTGACCATCTGAGCTAAATAGGACATAGGTATAACAAAAATCTAACATACTTTTTTTTATAAAATATACATAAACTATGTTAATATTTTAAGAAAATTATGAGCGCTCCGGTTCGTAAAATTTTCCATTTCGAGCACTGTAGAAAACTACCTAGGTAGGTATATAATCAGGAGTTTATTGGTAAATAAAACTCCTTTCATTCGCATTATTTCATTGTTTAACCACTTCTCATAATGTCCTTCATAAACTTCTGTTTTGGGATAAACATTTTAAATATTATTCAAAATATTCGTTCCAAAAAGTTATAGCATTTAATGTTGCAATAGCATAATAAAAAAAGTTCTTGAAGGGATAGGATAGAATAAGAACATACAACACTTGTCAGTCGTAATATCCGGTGCCGCCGTCTTTTACTTCGTTGCGTGGTTGTCATCTAGGTGAGTGTCCATGTGCCTCCTCGTATTTTAGTTATTTATTGACTTATTTTCTTCAAGTGACTTATATTTCATACTGGGTGGGTCTCTTACTCTATTGTTGACGATTTTTTACATTCTTTGGTTACTAAAATTATGCGATTCCGATAATTGGTGTATCAATCCGCAAGTTGACATCTCACGTGTTCCTTTTGGTTAGAATTGGTACTGTCAAACTAAATATTCCAGTTCGAGGTCGATTCTGTTTTTGATATTGCTGATTATTTGTATACCGGTAAGTGGACTACAATAATGATCTTTCCGAATGAGCTTTTAACCATTCAGACGAGATCCGTAGCCGTCACCGATCGTGGAATAAATATTCTGTGTACGATGACGGCGCATCTCGCAATATCTGAAGAGCCTCGAGCGACACATTTTTACTAAATCCTTATAGAATCGTTATTTGCAGGTGACTCGCCGACACCATGCCGCAGAACGAATACATCGAGAGGCATCAGAAGCTGTACGGGCGCAGGCTCGACCATGAAGAGAGAAAAAGGAAACGCGAGGCCAGGGAGCCTCACAAGAGGGCTGAGAAGGCGCGCAAGCTGAGGGGAATCAAAGCAAAGATCTTCAACAAGGAGCGTCGCAATGAAAAAATACAAATGAAGAAGAAAATCAAGGCCCATGAAGAGAAAAAGGTCAAACAAAAAGCTGAGAAGTTATCTGAGGGCGCCGTTCCGGCGTATCTCCTCGACAGAGACATCCAGTCCCGAGCCAAAGTCCTCTCCAACATGATTAAACAGAAACGAAAAGAAAAAGCTGGTAAATGGGACGTGCCTATTCCAAAAGTCAGAGCGCAATCGGACGCTGAAGTATTCAAGGTCCTCAAGACCGGCAAGACACGCAGAAAAGCTTGGAAGAGGATGGTCACCAAAGTTACGTTTGTCGGTGAAGGCTTCACGAGAAAGCCGCCCAAATTCGAGCGTTTCATCCGCCCGATGGCCCTGCGTTTCAAGAAAGCTCACGTCACCCATCCCGAATTGAAGGCCACTTTCTGTCTGCCCATCATCGGAGTGAAGAAGAACCCCAGCTCGCCCATGTACACAAGTTTAGGAGTCATCACTAAAGGAACAGTCATTGAAATTAATATCTCAGAATTAGGTTTAGTAACGCAGTCTGGTAAAGTTATCTGG
The DNA here is from genome assembly GCF_057557595.1 of Rhyacophila brunnea. Taxonomy (NCBI): domain Eukaryota; kingdom Metazoa; phylum Arthropoda; class Insecta; order Trichoptera; family Rhyacophilidae; genus Rhyacophila; species Rhyacophila brunnea. Next base: position 16,439,897 of record NW_028232796.1, on the reverse strand, counting down.
GGAAAATATGCCCAAGTTACGAACAATCCTGAAAATGATGGATGTATTAATGCTGTCCTGTTAGTGTAATTCTTAATAAGTTGTATTGTTTAATGTATTATAAATAAAAATAACCTTAATTGTAAAAACATGTTTTTTATTTTATATACAGTAGGCGCTCGGTAATCCGGCACCCATATTTTTTCAACTATGTCGGAAATGTCAGGTTATTGGATTTCTAAAGGAAATAATTATCTGTCAAGGTCAGGCACTGACCTGCCGAACGACTCCGCTCTGTAATCTGGCAGTTTAATGTGAAACCTGCCGTATTATAGAGCCGAGTTGCAAAATGCTGGATTAGTGAATGCCAGATTACCGAGTACCTACTGTACATGGAATCCCTTCCCAGTTTATTATTGGTATTATATTTCGGAAACTTTTCAAACTCACTATTGGAATAAATAGCAAATATGCAAGATTGTCATTTGACAACCGTTGAACATTACCACAAGACAGGCTAGGTGTTGATTGTGCGGGTGAGATTTCATGTGGGGGTGTTTGTGTCAATTCAGTAGAGAATGTACGAAGGGTGTAGTTCACCAACGGGTGCTTGTGTTTCACCTCACATTCTCCTTGTGCACTGACGTGTGTGCAGGGCGAGCCTGCATGAAATATCATGTCCGGACTGCCACGTGTTATGAAAATTTGGCCTGCAACTTGTCACATCTATCGGTTGTCATGTGCTACAGCACTAATATTAGATTCTATAGCAAATTATCTGTCATGCGTTTTAATGATATTGACGATTTGAAAAGCAAAACTAATGTTTTGTGACTTTTCTTTATAATCTTGTTTGTTTTGTTTAATTAATCAGAATATTAAGAAAATATCCACAATTTCATTCACACCTTCGATAATACATCATAGGGTTCAATATTGAAATTGTATTGCTCCACTAGGAAGTTTATGATGCCTTTCAAATGTCAATATAGTCATGTATGCAGTGGTAGATTAAAATCCGCAGGGATCAATTTACAATTCGAGTGCTTTAAGTCAGACAACGTTATCTACAAAAAAGTGTTTTTTTTTTTTTTTTTGAGATAACGTTATTTTACATTTACGGCTACATGATAGTCAAACAACGTTATGTCAATCTTTTCTAATTTCTTATTAAATCGTCAGTAAAGTTTAACGCTAACTACATAAATTACCCTTGTTTTCATATTGTTTTAAAACTATCCCTATAAAATTTAACATCATCATAAGCAAGATTAATGTACAATACACAATAAATTATTAAATATTAACATTAGGTTTTAAATAAACATTTCCCTTGTTGAGTTACAAGAATCTAAAATAACGATTTTTGGCTCTCCTGTAAAGTTGCACTTTTGTAGATAGTGTTGTTTGACACTAAGCCCTCGAATTATACACAATGTTTTGGGGGACCTAAAACCGAAATTGGCTCAATGGAAATGGGTACTAAAAAAATCACTGAATAATTATTAGAAAAACTGCAGTTCAAACATCTTTATTATTTTATCAATATAACATTATATTGTTTGACTATTACAATCACTCCTGCACATTCTTGCTTGATGGTTTCGCTCGATTGAACATGTTGACTTGGAAGCATGCTCGTTGTGTCCACAAGCTCGACACCAAGACGCTCAGTCAAAGTGCGAATTTTTGTTGAACATCGAGCAAGAATTACGGACCTTCAACCTTTTTCGCATCGAGCCGTTTGCTCAATATCAAACTAAATAGCATCGAGCGGATGGTATACGCGTTGAGACATGTTTAATGAGCGTAAAACCATTGAGCAAGAACCTGCGTGGGCACTTAGCAATAGATACACTCTGAAAATGTCATTCCTGGTTATTAAAAGAAATGCCATTTCCGTTCCAAATGTCACACTAAAATAATTTTTCCATCAATAAATATTACCAGTGGTATCTGTAAAAAAAAATGAAAAATCATTGGGAGTTTTTAGGCACCTCTAATGTGTCCTTAGTAATCCATCCACTGTTGCATGCATGTAATATTATTTTATAATTAAGAGTTTCATTAGGCATATGAAAATACCGTGTAGGTATAGTGCAGTTATGGGCCCACCCACTCTTTTAGGCAGGATGCGCAGTTAATTACGAATGGCTTTGAAAACTATCTCAATTGACTTGAGCGATTTAATTGAATTGCAGGACTCGAGGATACAGCACGACCATGCAGATCTTCGTGAAGACCCTCACGGGCAAAACCATCACCCTAGAGGTTGAGCCATCAGACACTATCGAAAATGTCAAAGCCAAGATTCAGGACAAAGAGGGAATCCCCCCAGACCAGCAGAGGTTGATCTTCGCTGGCAAACAGCTGGAGGACGGGCGCACCTTGTCGGATTACAACATCCAGAAGGAGTCCACACTCCACTTAGTACTGAGGCTCCGCGGTGGAGCCAAGAAACGCAAGAAGAAGAATTACTCCACACCCAAAAAGATCAAGCACAAGAAGAAGAAGGTCAAGCTTGCTGTGTTGAAATATTACAAGGTATTGACATTCAGAATATTGTTTTGTCTGGTGTTTTAGGGAGGGCGAATTGTTGACTTGCGACTAATTTTGTAAATTTTCTAATCAGTCCAAAAAGTTGTACTTAAATATTATAATATTGATTAAATTATGTCAACATAAAAATGAATGAATCCTGTTGGTCCAATATTGAACTTGATTATCAAAGGGTCATTAAAATGTTGTGGACAACATAAGACTGGGAATTTTATATGAATGTGGCGAATAAGGCAGTCAGAATTAAATTTTAATTGAACTTATTCCAGGTTGACGAGAACGGAAAGATTCACCGTCTGAGGCGAGAATGCCCGGAAGAGAGGTGCGGCGCAGGCGTGTTCATGGCCGCCATGGAAGACCGTCACTATTGTGGAAAGTGCGGATACACTCTGGTCTTCTCCAAACCTGAGGAAACTAAGTAGACTAAATATATTCTCGCATACCGTGTATGATGGATTTATGTTACAAATAAAAATGTAAATCTGGATACGGTGTGGAGTTTTATTTTCATTGAAATATTAATAATACTTTAAAAGTGCCGCTACTGGTCTTTTTATGTCCAGAGCTTATACAGAACATACTATTTCCTCAGGTTTACTAATTTTCTACAGCAATTGGTATGTCATAAATGTAGTGAGTATTTGAGATATGCGCTGCTATGCATACGCCCACAATGGCTAAGTGGCTTACACGTCAATTTATAATGTCGTGGGTTCCAGGTTCAAACCCTGAGTGTGGCAAATACACATTGTTTTTCAATTTGAGTCGAAGAGTATAGACCTAATAGGTTGAGCAATAAAGGCTAATATTGTAGCAGCATGCAGTAATTTCTGGGTTCAAATCCCAGCCTTTAAAAGAATGTATGCATTGTTTTCAGTTGATCCTATGCAATATGCTTTTTATAAACCCAACTTAATATACAAATGTAATACTCTGGCATTGTTTAGACTAGTAGCAAATTTTTTTTTCAGGATTTTTGATAAAATATGGTAAGTTTATAAAGGAAAAGATGATAACAACTTTTGATTAAGTGAAAATAATTCAACAGGAAAACAGTTTTCATTCATGTATTATGCAGAAATTTTGGCATTTGCAATTCGACATAATCGATCGTGTTTAGGAAAAAGGGCGTAACCCACACAAGAAATTTTACAGGAGAGGCAAAAAACGTTTTTTTGAATGATTTTGGTTTAATATTAATAAAAAATTAGGCATAGACATTGGGCGCATGATGAATGATGATTTGGTGTAATATCTTTTCGATCTACTAATAATTAAAGAAGTTATTACAGAAAATCATTGAAATTGACGGTAAATGCTTTTTTCCTTCAATTAAAACCTGAATTTAGATAATAAATCGGCATTTGTCTTATTGTTTATTTCCTTTTTACAGAACGTGTATTTAGTTGTATACATTGTTAATATCTAATAAAAGCACTTTTCGAAAAATCAAGGGTTACGCCCTTTTTCCTAAACACAGTCAATATAAAAAAGACATCCCTAGTTACAATAATTTTCACCGGATCAATATGGCGAGGTTTTCTTTTATAAGAGAAATGCCTACTGTCCTATTGGTTTGAGATACAAAGCTGTCCACAGGACATTGCATACCGCTGGTGGTGAAGACGTGTAGGCAGTTTTATCAGCGGATAGCTTAATTATACATATGAGACATAATATTGCTTACATGATATTGTGTATTAATTATGATAATTCGTCTTCAGGACGTGAATCTGTTTCATCTAAAAAAACATTACAATTCAGTTGACATAGTACTTCATACCTTTGAAATAATATGAAAGAAAAATAACAGTATGTACGTATATCAAAATATGATTGTGAATCGCTTTAATGCATACTACTAGTTGGATCTTATGTCAGCGCAGACTATACTTTGCAGCGAGCTCGGAAGAGCTGGTGGAATTATCTTGAGTTTTATAAATTTTAGTTATATACAAAAGGTATCAAAGAATTGTATTCTGCAGACTTGTGTCCAGGTAGATAGATGGATGTCCGAAATAAAAATTGAGTCTTAAAAATCCAACGACACTGCTGTGCACGGTTTGAATATCACTAGCTTAGTGCCATTATTGCAGGTGTGGGTATCTACTTTAAAATAATTTATAATCACCACGCGGCCTATAACGTCATGGGTAGCTATGGGAAATGAGTCACTTAATGAGGACTCCGACCGAATAGGTTAATTACGGATAGTGATTTGTTCGGACAGATTAGGTCAATTGTGTCTTTTGTAGCTGTAATAAAATGTATAGTACTAGCGCGTACGAATTACGGAATCTCGTCGCCACCCCACACGTTTCTTCCAATACTGCGCGCGCACTCTAGTTCAACGGAACGAAATATTCAGTTCGCCTGGCAGCGTGTCCTTCGCACCCACGTTTCTTCCTATACTGCGCGCGCACTCTCGCGAATCTCGTTCGCCCCGAATGACATAATCCGTTCGCCGGGCAGCGTATCCTTCGCACCCACGTTTCTTCCTATACTGCGCGCGCACTCTCGCGAATCTCGTTCGCCCCGAACGACATAATCCGTTCGCCGGGCAGCGTATCCTTCGCACCCACGTTTCTTCCTATACTGCGCGCGCACTCTCGCGAATCTCGTTCGCCCCGAACGACATATTCCGTTCGCCGGGCAGCGTATCCTTCGCACCCACGTTTCTTCCTATACTGCGCGCGCACTCTCGCGAATCTCGTTCGCCCCGAACGACATATTCCGTTCGCCGGGCAGCGTATCCTTCGCACCCACGTTTCTTCCTATACTGCGCGCGCACTCTCGCGAATCTCGTTCGCCCCGAACGACATATTCCGTTCGCCGGGCAGCGTATCCTTCGCACCCACGTTTCTTCCTATACTGCGCGCGCACTCTCGCGAATCTCGTTCGCCCCGAACGACATAATCCGTTCGCCGGGCAGCGTATCCTTCGCACCCACGTTTCTTCCTATACTGCGCGCGCACTCTCGCGAATCTCGTTCGCCCTGAACGACATAATCCGTTCGCCGGGCAGCGTATCCTTCGCACCCACGTTTCTTCCTATACTGCGCGCGCACTCTCGCGAATCTCGTTCGCCTCGAACGACAAAAGCGCCAGGTGACACGGGACCGATTTGTTCGCTGGCTAAAGATTAGTTTTAAAAGATTCGTTCGTTCGAGAACGACGCATGTCTAGTCATGGGTCCCAGGTTCGAATCCTGGTTCTGGCAGGTACACATTGTTTTTCAATTTGTGTATGCGCCATAGCATGGACCTAATAGGTTGAGCAAGTGGCTCCATTTGTAAAAACAAATTCTAACCAAACCTCCACTCTGAAGACCCATAATATGATCTTATTAGGATCGGACATGGTCGGAAAAGTCGCCTCAGCACACGTGGAAAATGCAATATACGAAGTTATTCAAAAATTAGACAAATTTCTGTTAAATTTATCATTTTTTAGAAAAAAAAATAAAACTGGTTGGGAAACAGTTTCTTTTGATAATATTGTATAAGATATGATTTTATGTTATAAACCCTTGCGAAGCAGTTAGGCGTAAACTAAAGATTATAGATCATACCCAAAAAGCCAAGATTAGGAATGTGAAGGTGTATAAAGTCCGTATGTATCTGCTTTTCCTCCTTATTCAGAACAGTGGTGTAGTTTTTGGTCTGTTTAGTGAGTTTATTTTTATTACTATTTAATAAACATTTGAAACCTTCATCTCTACAGACTTCCGTATCTAAATATTAAAGCAGATTTAGGCGAGGATTGTTTAACAGATGACTGTCTTATCACTGGCGAAGGCTGGAGGTAGGCTGTTAAGATCTGACATAAATAGTGCACATTAAACTTTATCAGTCATACATATTCATTTCACTCACTAAGATTGCAATATGAAGATAGTATTGGTTAGGTTAGGTTAGTAATAATTAAACCAAGCCATAATTAGATGTGTGGTCAAAAAATACTTATATCTAAAATTATGCCATTACCATAATAATACATAGTTTTATATATTTTGTAGATAGAAGAATATATTTTATCTATTATGGTTTGCTTTAGACCGGCCTTAATGAATAAAGAAGAAAAAGTGTGCAAAGCAGGGTTTAATTGACTTTTAAAAACTAACTCCCTATTTGCAAATTGTTATCTTAGTTTAATGAAAACAAATGTGTATGACTGAAGTTTAGTATGCACTATTTATATCGGATCTTGACAGCCTACCTCGACTCTTTGCCACTGCCATCTATACTCATGTCATTAATAAGGTTTAGTCAACCATCCTTGTATTAATTACGATACACAGGAATTGAAACCCCCAATTTTTTTCAATATTTAGTTCCAATGGAAAAATCTAATGGGGTCCGGTTCTGTCATGTCGAATATGTGGTTCCAGTTAAAAAAAGAAAACTATATTACTTAATTAACTAACTGTATACCGTGCTGTAAAGTACTTAGTTGTAGGATTTTATTTAATTTCAATTCCTGGAAGTAGGTTGTCTTCAAGATATCCTTACCAGTTTAGGCATAAGGAAACTAAAATTTGTAGACTTTCAACCACAGTGAAAAACTTTAAATTATTTCAACAGAATGGATAACATATTAATTCAGCACCAAAAATAATAGAACAATAATTAATAAATAACCTTGTCATTTTTAATATCCGGTTCGGGTTCTCAAGATCCGTGATCAAGGATAACGGTTCCAAAATACTTTTAAAGGTTCCAGGATTCGATTCCAGTTAAATTTTCAGCTCAGGTTAGACCTACAATTCTACAGTATGAGTGTTCTCCAAGTGGTGCCTAGAGAGTTGTGAATTTGCACTTCCCCGTTTCCCGTGAATGCGTGTGCTCCCATTCCTGGTAATAAAACTTCTGGCGGTCGACCAAAATAAACTGCTGGACAATTATACACAGCTTCTTTGAAGTGGATTGGAGAATAAATGCTAAGGTTATATTTTATGTAAAATATTCTCTCTAGGGTTAACTCCAAAATAATTGAGAGTTTACAATAATTCCAGCTCTGGTTGATGGTCAATTGAATTCCGTTAATAGATTTTTTTCCCTACGCATTATCGAATAATGGGGCAACCGTAAAGTAAATAGAAATTGTAAAAAGAAAACTTGACGAAAATGTAACTTGGTTGTTCGTCTGGTAGTCATTTCTCCATGGATCCATGAGTGATATCAGACGTTGAGTACTAGCCTAGTCATAGTCAATACTGAGACTCACGTCTAGCTGGTGATTATGCGTCATTTATTATGATACCGGGCAGAGAAGAAGAAGAGATGATGAATGAGTTTCAATACAATTGACTTCAAGTAACGGTAATATTATACATAATAAATATTTAATATATAAATGACAAGTCTTTAATTTTTCCATCCTGTTCCCCATCTTTCATTGTCCTTTTAGTGGAGTATTGGTTGTGTTCATTTCACTATCATAAGACCTAAGCTGTCTGTTGCGTGTTTGAATTTGTGTTTCCCACAACAGATTAGTAGGATGGAAATGTGAAAACCAGTTGCCTGTGATTTTAAAGCCGAGCTATTTGTATTATTTTATCACTCAACAGAAAGTGCGTTGACTGTCCTCAAATATTGAATGTGCATTTTGTCATGACAAACTAATACAGACATTAAAACTCAAATTACATTGGCGGATTCTCAGGCCAACTGTCTGCCATGATCATGAAAAATGATTTTAAAGTTGTGACTAAATTTGAACAATTCCTATATTTGGGAGTCAAAGATTACCGACAATGTCGTGTGAGTTAACCTTGAGCTGAGTGTAGCTGCACGAGCGTTCCTGTCTTGTGTTTGGACGTTTACATAATGAAGGCTGCCTGACTTCATTCAAATTAATATCCTAGTGCAGGATTTTGACACAACCGCAAAATGCATGCCTACAGCTAGCATTTTTTGCAATGATTTTATGACGTCACAACTGTTTGGTCTGATCGTTCATGTCGATTTTACATCCAAGTACGTGGCCTACCTCGAGACAAAGCTAAAAGAAACATGTGATACAGCCACAGAGTGAACTATAGATGATGTTTTCAGGCAGACCAAAAAATGGTCTTTATAAGAAAAATGTAAGTACTTTAGAAGTCTAGAATTTAAGGTTAAAAATAAACAATATTATGTGAACAACATATGCGATATCATTAGCTAAATGCTGTAAACTGAAGCTAAAATTTATACCGGTAGTCCCTAGCAATACATAGCAGTTGTTTGAAAATATTGACCATGATAGAAAGTACCAACCTTATAAAGCCTAAGTTTAAAGTTTGACAACGCTACGTTGTTCAGTAATTATTTGTCAAGTCATTAACAGTGAACGCTCGAGTGAATTTGTAAACATGGAAAAAAATTGGTCATAGTTATGTGATGCAATACTTCTTTTTGAAAAGCTTCAGTCCAACCAATATCAAAGCTGCGCTAGATTCTACTCTGGGGGTGTCTGCTCCTTTGTTTACAACAGTGACATATTGAGTGGCTGAGTTTAAACGAGCTGCCAAGACGAACATCGCAATGGACGACCAAATGAGGTGACCACGCTAGAAATGGTATTGGATGAACGTCGACTGAAATTGCGCGAGCTAGCAGACATGGTAGGCATTTCAAAAAGTGTTGGAAATTGGAAATGGAAAAAATTTGGACATGAGAAAGCTGTGCGCAAGGTGGGTGCCGCGATTACTCACAATGGAACAAAAACAGCATCGTGAGGATGTTTCAATCGAGTGTTTGGCGAAGTTTCACAACAATAAAGCAGAGTTTTTGCGTCTATTCAGAAACATGGGTCCATCATTTCACACCTGAGACGAAGGAACAGTCGAAACAATTGACTGGAAGGGGAGAATCGGCTCCAAAGAAGGCGAAAACAGTTCCATCTGTAGGCAAGGTCATGGCGTCAGTTTTTTGGGATGCGCGTGCGGTAATTTTCATTGATTATCTTCAGAAAGGAAAATCAGTCAACGGCGTTATTATGCAAACTTATTGCAGTGTTTGAGTGATGAAATCAAGAAAAAACGATCGCATTTGGCGAAAAAGAAAGTTTCGTTTCATCAGGACAATTCATCAGTTCACACATCAATGAGTTAAAGTTAGAATTGCTTCCTCACGCACCTTATTCGCCAGATTTAGCCCCCTCGGATTATTTTCTGTTTCCAAACTTGAAAACATGGCTCGGTGGTAAAAGATTTGCTAACAGTGAAGAGGTGGAGTCTGCGGTAGATGAGTTATGAAATTTGTCCCACTTGTAGGTACCTGGGGGACGCTTGTTTCTAACTTAGTTAAATACTCATAATTTTCTGGGAAAGCAGGGAAAACAAACCGCTTTTCCGTAATTGGTCCGAGGGTTTTGCTCCTGGTCTGATGGAAGGAGACAAAAACGATCTCATTGGTCCACCTTCCGCACGCAAACACGCCCTGAAAAGTCATGTACGGCTTTTTCCCACATTTTCCTAAACTTTAAACAGTTAATAAATGTTACGATAGTGGGAATCGAGACCCTCACCGGCTTATATAATTTCTTGATAGGAATTATTGACGATTCTTAAGATATTTGATGAAAACTTAAGAATGGAGAAGGGGGCCCTTGCTTCTCTAACGTCCGTTTTCAGGGAAATCCCGCCTAGTGGGTATAAAAACCCGCGTTTTTCCATACGAAATCAGTCCACGGCTCCTGCATTTGGTGGTAAGACCTAATCCACGCAGCTTCTCGCGAAAAGTTTACACATATTCTCTACTGTAGTACATACGAATACGTCACAGCCATTTGCATCATCGTTATCTTCGTCATCAGTATATGACGCGGCGGGAAAATTATTCACACGTAGGTGAATGCGTCACTAAGTACCTACGCAGTATTAAATACTCGGGAGTATACCTATTAAAAGGGACAGCGATTCCCAATCATTATAGTCGGTGCCTCAATAATATAATAAACGCGCAGCCATACCTATAAATTAAAATAAATATAAATAGTTATATAATATAAAAATTAAGTAACTAAAATAAGTTTATATAAATAAATATTGTTAATTTATTAGTAAATAAAATATAGTGTTAAGATATCTAATAAAAATTAATTATAATAAATTAATTTTATGAAAGAATAATTCAATAAATAATTAAAATCATAACTACAAGGACTTTTAATTTAAATAGATCCGCGATCTATATTCCCAGTGCTACAATTCGGTACGTAAGCCTTGTGACTTTGAACTTGAGTCATCAGCTGTTATTTTTTGACGTTTCACGCAGTGGGTGCGGAACGATATTAAATTAAATAAATAAAATATTCATTAGATTCTGACGTCATCCTATCATCGGGTGGCGTTTTTAAATCATTATATTGTAGTATTGCTATAGTGTGTTCACAAGTCTATTTTAGAACTCTTACTTGACTACCATCTCCGACCCCGTGCTGAGCTAGCCTAAAGCAGGGGTTCTCAACCTGGTCTAGGGACAGGACCGGTCGAGAATTTAACGCCCTTGCATCTTCACCAGGACTGGGGTATCGTCAGTTTCCCAAACCTTTTCTGCAATGGAACACTTCGCAAACCCGGAAATTTGAACGGAACACTTAACTTATTTTTTAGATTGATTCCTACTAGTTAAAATTTAAAAAAACATGTTATTAAAACACATTATTTATTTAGTAATTACATATTTTTAACTATACAACTATTTATAATCAGTGATGTCCCGTGGGGGTAGGCAGATTGAGCGTCGCTTGGGGGCGGCAGTTACTCGAAGGGCGGCAAATCGAGGTAAATCATTCGGTATACATAGAAATAGCTACATAAACTTAGTACTTAACAAAAATATCCTTCCATTAGAAGAAAAGCGACATGTATCGCCCTTAATTCCTCAAGACATAAATTAATGTACCTATCGCAAAAATTAAATGTAAGAAAATACTGTACGCTGTACCTACTACCTAACAACGTCAAAACTTTTGGGAAGGTATAAGTATATTTTGTTAGTAATGCACCCATTCAATACATTTCTTAGATATTGAAAATAAGATGAAAGGATGTAAAAAAAAACTGAATAAAAAATGGAATGGCATTTTGGCGCTGCCTAGGGGCGCCATTTTGTCTAGGGATGTCACTGCTTATAATATAATATAAATATGAATAAATAAAGCCTTCGGTGATTGAGGTTATCAGGTTGAGAGACACGTATTCTGGATGCCGCCAAAGAGTGCGACACTTCGTACCCTTGTGGCACAGCCTCAAGGGTTCCGTCGCCGGCCCTCCCTCACCCTGCAGCGGTGCTACAGGAGTGACCTACGTGCTGCAGGTCTGACGTGGTGGGAGGCGCAAGAGTTAGCGATGGACTGAGGGAAGTGGCACGAACTTGTGCTTGCCCATGGCCCAATGTTGGGACGTGACAGGGTGGAAGAATTATTTTAAAATATAAAACTATAATAATATAATATAAAAATATGAATAAATAAAGCACGTAATGACTTTGATAATATTGAGTCATTGAATTGCATCTTCTAGATATCAGGCACAATATTAATAAGTTGCATTCTAATATCTAGTGTGGCGTCGAGCCTGTTCCTGCACTTTGACTTTGTTGCAGCATAAATAAAAAATCCCGCTTTGGATAAATGGGTAGTAGAAAACAGAAGTAAAATAATCATGACCCCCACATCCTGAAGTGGGCCCTCAGGCTAGGATCTTTTGCGGGCCCCCTGCCTATCTCTAATGTTAAAGGGAGTATGACACATCACATTAACATTTTTCAAATTTTGTTACAACTCAAATTAAGGGCCCTTATTCAATGTATTATTAACTATTTTTAATAGATCTACTTTCATCATGGAGTTGTCGAGTACTAATACGCAATAATCAAAAATTACATCTTTCAATTATATAATTTAAAATTAATAAATGTTAATAGTTATGAAGTATAATAGCGCCGCAGGCTACTTTTTTTAACTATTAAGGCAAATTTATGATTTGTGTTTATCTTACTTATCTGCGCTTAAGCCTACTGGCTTTAGCTGTAAGGAAAATGGATTCCGAACTCGGGAATCGTCCTTACTAGTTTTCAGAAAATATTGCAAAAGTGTATAAAACCTTTCCAAATTGTCGCGGAACATCTATCAGGTCCGGCGGAACATAGTTTGGGAAACCCTGTCCTAGTGAATGCTATCAGCAACTGTAAATTTCATTTTTGTTGCCTTATAATTGCAACTAGCAATTGAGTTAGTAGCTGTACCGTTAGGTATGCGTAATTGCTATTTGAAGTCCACAATCATGACGATCGTTGAATCTGATTGGGTTTGCGAGTTGCTGGTGTAATATGAAAATAATACTTTAAGTTTATCCCATATTTCTCCACATTTGAGATGCAAAGCGTGTTATGCCACACCCAGTAGCATAAACCAGTTCCCATTAATGTTTGGTTACCCTAATACGGTAAATAGCAAATGACAATAATTCCTTGTAATGAGTCATTATCATTTGACAGCCAAAACGTAAGGTTGGCTTTTTCCCAAACTAAAATTCTTCAGGATTACACGTCCCAGGACTATAAAAGTGTGCCAGAACATGGACTGATTCATGAAACTAATATAGAAGTCAGGCTAGGTGTATGCTGACGTACAGCTCAGAACAGTGAAGATAAAAATAACGCATTCAAACGTGACATGTTAACACAGAAACCTGTGCCGGCAGTACATCGATCTGCATGGACTGCGTTGCTTGCTCGCCAGCATACGCTTAGCCTCACTGCACATATCGATGGTGCAGATCACAAACCTTCTATGTCAAGTTTTACGATTTTGACTTTATGGTATCAAAAAATCAGGATCTGTTGAACTTTACCTCCTATGTCAAAGAGAAGTATAACCCAGTTTATTGATATTTTAATTAAAACTCCTATGTCATATTCATCGTATTATGCTGTACAAACCTCCCACACGACGTGAGTTAGGAGTTTTGTGAATACATGTTACCGCAGCGCTGTGAAGTTGCTGCACATTGCTTCTATATCAGTTCATTGTATGAAGCTATCAGTGAAGTTTTACAAGCATGTATACAAAAAGTATTTTATTAGAGGTGAAAAGGTTTTAGGTCTACGTTTTTGATAACTTAATCCCAAATTATTAGTTCCAGAAGTAGAAAGATCATACAATTAGCATTGGAACCAAATAACAATCAAGAATTGTCGGTATGTATAAACCGATACTTTTAGATTCTGTTCAAGATAATGAAAATATTCTATCGACTGAGATAATAGGAAGGCATATCAATTATGTAAAGAGGAACAAAAGCAAAGTGCATGGAAACGAAATATCTCTGCAAATAATAGAATGAAAGAACAGGAATATCAGGGCCGAGTTAAAGACAATATCAGTAAAAAACATACTGTAAAAATAAAAACAAACGAAAGCTTGGTCTACGTTGCATCTTACAAGTATGTGTCTCTTCTGGAAAGCGTTTTTTCTCACATATATATCAAGAAACCCGGGCATTTCAGCCACTTTTGGTTGGATATGTAATGGCCACAGAGAAAATCATACGTTTCTTTACTAATAGATTGTATAGACCCCAATCAGAAGCTATGTAAGAACTCTGGAGGTAGGTAGAAGGGAGTATATCTATCACTACCACTTAAAGATAAACGAGGAAAGAAAAGAAGTTTGCCGATAAATGTTCTGTAATACTTTCGCCATACGAGTTTAGAGTGCTAGAAACCAAAATCAGCAATGCAAGGACAATGAGCGAAATGTTCATACTAGGAAAAAATATGCTGCAGAATTTATCGATTCACTACCATGAATGGAGTCACATTAATGCCGTAGGGATCCATTAAGACCTTTTCTTGAACCAGTGTTTCGTAAGAAAATGGGCCTTTGTCGAGTTTACAAAGATGTAATGAAACATCAAATAAGGCATTGTCACAGTTTACATTTGATGAAGTTCACTTATAAGAAGACTTAGAAGCTCCGAAATTTACATCTCTTGATTAATCACCTAACAAACCTCATACCAGTCCATTAAAATATTGAGCGATGGGTGCGTGTATCAAAATAAGAACAATATTCTTGCAAATTTAATGCACTCCTCGAATTGGCAGTAAAATATCAATTCGAGATTAGGTAGGCACCTTCTCAAAAATACTTGGAGTTGGGCACACGTAAATGGAGGGAGATTCTGTACATGCTGCAATCAAAAGAAAATTGAAAAACAGGGAAATTCATCTGTTCATCGATCCTCTTTTTGCATGGGGGATACGTACCAAACACTACCGTGCAAAACAAAACCATGTACAGAAAGATAAGGTGCCCATACAAAACTGGTAGATAGGTTCCATTACAATCGTTTACTGCTGTTTTTCGCTGGCGAAAAATCACTCATCCCTGGAAATATTTAATGACGCCGAAGCACGCGCCGCGTCTCGTATTGAACCCGAAGTAACTGACTAGTGGCGCCATATATGTTTGTATATCTGGGCGGCATCCGGTGACAGCATATATATACACCAGTGGCGTGCGGTCCATTGCAATGCAATTTTTTAATAAATATGTACATACATAATATGTATTCTTATTCTTTGTAAACCGTGTTAAAGCAAAATAATCAGTGTAAATAAAAAATAATCAGTACTTTTTTTAAGCTGTGTTATTTCGAAACCGTGCAAAGAGGATCGGGTGTATGTGACATTTAATTTTCCACGGTACATAGCTTGAATTTTTGGATTATTCTGGATAATTAGGTATTCTACTCCTATTGTATTGATATTTTGGTGCAAAAGAAAAGAGAGCTAAGTCTCGCATTATTATTATCTATGGCAGGCCTTCTTAATCTTTTTGAAGCGTAACTCAAATCAGGATTTTTGCAACCCAAGAAATAAACTTCACCTAACATTGAAAACTATTATTTTTGGCTCTTCCAAAAGTTTTTAAAAATATATTTGTAATACAGTCGAACCTGGTTATTACAAGGAAGATAGGACCGACTGAATTTGCTCGTTATAAGCGTTACTTTGTTACATCAGAGAATAGGTATTTTTAAATGAGCGATCACATAACACAATTCAAACAAAAATACACAATTAGAATTTTTCTCCAAAACAAGCATGGCATTCATAACTAAAAAAGAAGTTGTTTATTGTAATGAACGCTGGTAGGTACCTAGTGACTTCACAAACCTTGGATTTTTTACATGGAATTTCAACCATATGCGTGGATACTTTTTCAATATTGTCGGCGAAAACACCAACTAGGTAGGTACTTAAGACACTTAACTAGTGTCATAAACATAATCCGATTCCAGCGGCATCCTGTCTGGTCAAATTTTATTGCTTAAGGTCGAAATGTTTTTAAATGATCGACACATTAACAGTTTTAAGAAAAATTTTGACAATATTTTAGCTCGGTATAACCGATAAGTAGCTCGTTATCAAAGTGAATAAATGTATGGAGAAAATCATAAACTGAAATGTCAACGAATGTTACATCCGAGATCTCGCTATATCCGTGATCGTAATAACCGAGTGCGACTGTATATCATAATATGCCAGCTATCTCAAAATATTGTTATAGTTTAAAATGTTCTGCAATCCATAGATTAAGAATCTCAAAATGAGTTGTATAAATTATACATTTCCCTTTCTTGTCCAATCCTAATATTATGATTATATAGACCCCCACAGAGTGGAGGCTTTTATTAACAGTTTTTTTTTTGTTTTTACAAGAAGCATTTTAGCCACTTGCTCAAACTATTAGGTCCATACTTCGACTCCAAACACAAATTGAAAAACAATGTGTATTTGCCAGACCCAGGATTCGAACCTGGGACCCACGACATTGTAATCTTTTGACTTTTGTATGAGAAATGGCCCAAGTGTCAGGTTACTTCACTCGCAATCCAGTAATCATCGCAGATAAGTAAGATCCCGATAAGGATTATTAATCTAACCCTAACCCAATAAGTCCTTCAAGGATCCTTCCTGGATCTCAAGGCTGTGTTGGTCATATGCTGTTTTTTCAGGTAATTGATTAAGAAGTGGATAATGTATTTTATTAAGAAAAATGAAACAACATTTGAATGGTTTTTAATAATTTACTAAGCACAGAAAAAATATGTACATATATATAGGAACTACCAGAAATACTTGTGTAGAATCAGGTCACACTAAGGTCTTTGTTTTTGTTGTACCTAGACTTTAATCATGGGTTATATTTATTTATTTCGTATTCAAAATTTATAGCTTAAAAATACTTCATAGTAAATAGCCTGTTCCTGTGGATCTTATAAAATGATGCATCGACTTAATTAATGATTAACTGAAATAAAATTCACAAAATCGGTGGGGGTATGTTTTAATAAACATTATTTTTTCAAATAAATAATTGAGTTGAAATAGGCATGTACCTTTTAGAAAATTGGATATACTTTGTCTTTACAAAAAAATAAGTATGTTTGTCGAAATCAATGACTTGGCGCATCATGGGAGATAATAATGATCTGTAAACGTTAATTACACCGGTTATTCTATTCAGCTGAGTAGTTTAATTACTTTGACTTCAAAGCAAAACATTTTTGTAAGTATGTCCCACATAACACAAGTGGACTGAAGTGCAAGCATCTAAAGAACATAAAAACACATCATAATGTTGGCATAATTTAGTGCAAATAATACTTCCAAAGTGTATATTTTGTTTTTTCACTGTATCGGTAGATTGATGCGATAGTTGAATTAAAAATAAGTTATACCATCTTGCGTGAACATTTGAATCACGTTATGCATGAATAAAATATAAAAATGAGTCAGGAATACCAACTGCAAGTATTAAATGTAAAAAAATATTGACCGACCTTACTTTGAGCAAGTTTTGAAATGCACATGTTGCAAAAACAAAACAAGCTAATAATAATTATACATTTCGAATAACCATAAACATCGTTTGATCCATGGATGTATAACACCTTTCATTTATTTGCTATTTTGATGGTACGGAAGATTGAAATGAAGCAACTTAGACTCGTAAGACTCCTATGCCCGCAGCATCCTGCGATGTTGGATAAATTGGACATGGGACACATTTAACGTACAAATATAATATGTACATATATTACAATGTAAAATCAATTATATAGAGTGTAGGTACTGTTAAAGTACTATCTAAATGTGTTGATACAAACAATTAATTGTTTAGTTAAATTTGTGGCTATTATGTATCATTTGAAATCAAAGAGAAATTACAAAATACATGTATTTTGGTCAGCATAATATTGGTGAAGTTGAATTATTTATAAAAACATTACATGCACGAATACACAAACACACTATCACTTATTTTAAATAACCCACAAGAAATAACAGGCAACCCAAAATATATAGTAACATTAGCTATTATATAATTTTTTTATGGTTTTTAAATGGCTTCCTATGTAGTCATTTACGGTAAACAATGGACTTCAAAATATGCCTTATCTTATAAAAAATAATGTCACTGATAACCTATTTGCCAATTCTATTTTAGCTCACCAATACACATTTTTAAGAATCTGACATATCTACATACCTGGGAATAGTAATGCATATTTGAAAGCTATTTTTTTTTATTCTCTCATCAGTTACGAAGAATAAAAATACAAAAAAATGGACAATACGCCTTTAAAATGTTTAGATAATATTGCTATAATTGGTAGGTATATCTTGGCAAAATGTATGTAAATTGGTAGATACTAATTTAAAGTAAGCTAGTTTTATAGTGTAATAATTACATAGGGCTGCCTTCATTAAATCAAATTGTCTAGGTTTCCAAAGTAAAGTAGTCAAAAAAAAAAGGAATATTCAACCGCTTACAAATAAATCACTATCAATAATCAGCTTGATAAATTTTTGAACGTTACTTAATATTATGATAGTTTATAATATAAATGTCTAAAATTGTTTCTTTTTTTGTAAATAAGGATATACAATGATGATAATATTATAATAATGTAACAAGTTAGCCTCATGAAATTCTGTTGCAGTAAAAAAATATGAAAATTTAAAGACAATACAATACACCAAGCATAGAAGTACATGGTTTACAACACAATCCTTGTAAACTGGTTTATAAGCTTTTGAAATTCATTCAATATAGACCCTACTTAAATATCTAAGTGCAATAACCTTCGTATGACAATTTATTATGTAGCATATTTCCTTGTTTCTAAATTAACTGTGAAAATCAACAAAAAAAATTCGACACTGAGACAGCCATCAATTTACGAGAATAGAAAGTTAAGAATAGAATCTGAATTTAGAATTTTAAAAATAATGAATCTTTTTTGAGGGGCACGGCACAACCAAAGTATTGAGAAGAGTAATAATATCACCTAATCTCTGTTTCTACATTATTCTAAAGAATTAACGTGTAATGTATTTATCCATTGTATAATAAATATGTAGGACTACATTATAAATAATGAATAAAGCGACATTCCATCCGCCGGCGGAGAAAGGTAGGATGAAAGAAAATTTAAAGAAGTATTCATAGGTTTTACAATTATGCGCCGATTGACTGGAAACATATGTAACAAAAGACAAAACGTTATGCAAAACACCATTCATTTAATTATTTGATTTATATCATTATTTAAAATTATAGTGGTGGATTTTACGGCTGACCGTATCACGGAATCAAATAAATTGTGCCCACAGTGCATAAACATTAACACACCAATCTGCCACTCCATAATTTTCTCTCGTTTTGGTATAATTTGTTGTACTACCAAAAACCAATTGATGATTATTTTATTTATATACCTAATAATAATTGTTTTGCCATAAACCAATTTCTCTTAATACGTAATATCATACAATAGAATCACCGGCACTAAGACGTAAAATAAAAACACATCACATTGT
Source organism: Rhyacophila brunnea (assembly GCF_057557595.1). Classification (NCBI taxonomy): domain Eukaryota; kingdom Metazoa; phylum Arthropoda; class Insecta; order Trichoptera; family Rhyacophilidae; genus Rhyacophila; species Rhyacophila brunnea. Next base: position 16,420,474 of record NW_028232796.1, on the reverse strand, counting down.
AATATATTAAATATATATTATCTATGGAAAATTAATTAAATACCCAAGCGATTAACCTACACTTACAATATTTAACAACACTGGCATGAAATGTATTAATCGATTTATTCAACTGATACCCGTACAAAATAATCTTAACAAAAATGGGAAGACAGTTTCAAAAGAACACTTAAGAAAAGTAAGTACCTATTTTCGTTGAAAAAAATGTTGCTATGTAGTAATATTTAATTCGCTGTCAGATTTATTGATTCTGTCAAATGTTATTTGATAACACGGTTTAGAAAGCAGTATCCGTTCTGCCATATTTATATTTTTAATTCAACGGATAACACGGAGAACAGACACTTCAATATTATCTCTATAGAATAATAATTAAATCACACGAAGCCTTGTCTCGAGATAAAATTAAATATAATATAACATACGGATATTTTGGAAATTTCCAATAAAAAATTATATCTCTTTACATCGGAACAAAAACAATAATTCAAGTTTTTTTTAACTTTCCTCGTCATACATCCGACTTATGCGTAGTACATTATCCAAAATCAATTAATTTTGTTCTAATTTTAAAGCAATACATACTAATTTGAGACAGTAACATTACAATCTATGTAATAATTGTATATATGCACGAAAACCACACCTTCAATATAATTATATATTAATTTGACTACTAATTGATTTCTAATATACATTGCACTCGACAATACTATTTTTGATACACATTGATTATTTAGCAGATTTAAAAGATGCAGAATTCATTTATTTGGGGAACGCTGGCCTAGCTACATACGATCGTAACATAATATTTATCAATTAATATCAGAAAATAAAAATACTATAAAGTAAAGAATTATAAATCACAGTTCTGAGTGGGGCAAGGAAGTCGAAGGAGGCGGTCGCTCCAAAGATGGTTTTATAACTGACTGCAAATTGGCGAGTGCCGTTTCAGTCTGCAAAAGAAAAATAAATTCCAATTAGCCATGCAGACCCATCGCACATAATTCATAATATATGTTCATTGGCTTGCTGGGAATACAAATACAATCCTGCAAATCAGAAATAATAGATTTCTTTTAACGGTATCAACTGTCGATTCTTGGTGGAAAGACAGTGTATTATGTAATCAAAATAAAACACCGAGTTAGTTACATTGGTTATCTATGTAGTTGGAATATAATATAAAACCATTTATTATTGTTTTATTTTAATAATTAATAGAAAGAATTTATCTTGAGATAAATACAATAATATTATATCATGGCAAATATAGAAAGCAAATTACTACAATTTCTGATAGAAAACTTACTGTATGCTATTAATTATTATTAAAATAGAAAAACGTACGACTTATTAACGATTTCGTTTTAATACCAAGAATTTGGACTAATAAATAGAAGGTGTCTTATACTTTATTTCTGTGATGACATTTGAAATTACTTTGGAAGTGCATGAAGTACGGTTAAGTTGGTAAACTCCACAAATATTAAAATTACTCAGTTGCCATTCCGGTTTTCTTACAATTGCATCGGTGGTCATTTTTTATCTACATTGTGATTACTTACTCGAGTGCAGTTATACGGTTTTATACAAATTTTACATGATATCTCAACTAAATAATAATGCCGAAGTAAAGTATTATTGGCTGCTTATCTACTCATCATGACGGATTGTCTTTTTTTTCTTTCTTTGCAAATTGGCAAATAAAGTCATAGCAGTAGTGTGAAGTTCTCTGCAAATGAACCTGGATGTGGACCAGTGGTCGTTTTTTCGCTTAAATATACATTTAGGCTCAATCTCAATAGGAGGTTTTCAATATCTTTGTTTAAATATAATTTTTTTATAATTTTTCTGAGGATTTGACTGCGACTCGCTGTTCTATTACCACCTCTCATTTGAATGAGAATCTGTTGTCCCGGCCTTCTCCAATTTTACTGACATCTTACGTCTTCCCGATGCCAGGGCACATTTTAGATACTCCGCGACGTTCTCAAAGACACCTGCGAGTCGCAGCTCCACTCGGTGTTCAAATTTTGTCTTCCTGAACAACACATTCATTACAGAGCCGGTAATCGTTTCTCCCCGTGGGGACATCAAATGGTGTGGACTGATCTTAGTCTCAATATCAACTTATGCTCATTTTAAATATGATATAACCATGATGCCTTTGAGATGTGGTGTTGGCGCCGAATTCTTCGCATTTCTTGGACGGAGCACAGGACGAACCAGTCAATCATCCAGAGACTGAAAATAAAGGAACGGCTCTCGACGATATGTCTGAGAAGAATTCTGCAGTTTTTTGGATATATTGTCAGGCGCGGACCGGACAACCTGGAGAGACTGGTAGTTTTGGGCACCCTCCAGGGAAGGCGAAGCAGAGGAAGAGCGTCTGCGCGATGGAGCGACCAAGTGAAAGAGCTGACTGAGGGCACCATCCATTCTGCCCTGAGAGAAGCGGAAGATCGAGAAGGATGGAAAAACTTGGTCGCTCAAAGGATGGCGAAATTTAAATGTGGTCACGATCCTCAGCCATGAGTGCACGACCAAGAGATAACCACGAACATGTAATGTACACAAAACATCGACGTTTACAATAATATCCTTTTACGGTATTAAAACATTTTACATAATCATGAAATGTTTATTTCTAAAATGAGAAAAGATATTATGTTAGTACTTACATGTTTTAGTAATGAAATAGCGTCATTTAGTGCTTTTCTCCATTTGTCTAATTCTGCTATGTGGAATGAGGATTGGTCTTTCAATAGCTTCGACCATTCTGCTATGAGTTCCGGCGTTGGACTATTTTCATGGCTGCAAAAATATATTCGTGAAAGACTAATATTCACAATAGATAGCTATGTGAAAGACCTCAGATATGCGAGCGAACAGGCCTATTATTTACTGATGACTCACATAGGAAAACTGTACACAGATCGCACTCTGAATATGAACATTCCTCAGGTTATTGCGCAATTATTCGCACACAGGGATCCAAGGATAAAAAAATATTTTAATTCTTGTAACAGTAAAAGATTACTTATAATAGTCCTCCTATAAAGTTGGTACTTACCTAATTTCATCAACATTTTTTACCACCGCCATAAAAAAATTTCTGACTTATGTAAAAGTATATTTACCACAATAAATAATTAATAAAGTCATTCAAATGGTCAGAATGTCTTTTAAAACGATCCAATAAATCTTTCTCAAGCTTCATGAAATGTTCTCCATTATTTTAAGAAGTCACAACAATATAATATAATAATATGGATGTATGTATTTTAATCAATAATATTTTTTTCAGTGGGTAATACAATATCAGCAACGCTTTTTTCATTTGTCGACTTCAAAAAATAAAAAAATGTTTTTAAAATTGAAACTACAGAAGATCTGTGTGCAATTAATTTTTTGGAAAATGTAAAATTTATAACTATGTACTATGTATATCGTCATTCAGCTGTTAAGAACCCCAAATGTGACAATTTTCTTTTTTTTTTAATTTCTTATTCGTTTATCTAAAAAACCTCAATGTTGCATGTATTACTAAAATTAAATTTACATTTTAATAATTTTCTCTAATTAATATAGTCATCAATACTCGGTGACGATAAGCCCCTTACTACCTTTTAGTTAGATTAATAATGTTATTCATTGACTTACGAAATGTTTGTTCATGTTTGTGCTTATAATATTTCAATTGGAGGTTTAAACAGCTCAATTATGTTATGAAAAATAGAAAAATCATAACTAACCTTATAACATTAGCTGGGAATTTATCACTGTCGAACATGCCACGCGAGTTGTTGTCCATGTTCCACAATTTCCAATAGAGGACGCCATTCAACGTCACCATCAAGCACAGAAAACAAAATAGCAGGATCCAGAAGAGCTTAGAAGAAAAGAAATTGGGAGGAATGATGGGAGGCGCGCCCCCGTGGTGGGACGGGGTACCAGTGAGAGACTTTCGGGAAGCCAAAGGTCGGTGCATCGGTGACGCCTGCAATATGCCTATCTCTAATTCTCTCTGGGTGCCTGCAAAATAGTTTACATATTTTCAGACACATACGCAATAATGAAATGGAACTATGTGTACAAATTTTCAAGTTCTCTCAAAAACAATAGGTACTGTTCGGTTAAAGCGGATACAGCGGAAAACGCATTTTGAAAATAGCCGATAAACTGTATTATTTGTTAGGTTAACCTAACCAAACCTAACCTAACCCAAACTAACAAATAATCCAGTTTATCGGCTATTTTCAAAATGCGTTTTCCGCTGTATCCGCTTTAACCGAACAGTACCAAACAATAATTTTCTATCTTATATATTATTATAATTTGTTGATCATAAAATAAAAGCTGATTAATCTGCACACAAAGGAAAGAATACGCACAAAGCCTGTCTCCATATGAGTGTATAACTCATACTGAATTAGGGATTACAATACCGGTATTCCAAAACTGGTATCCCAGTATTTTTCGAAACAAAACGTATTAATTAACATAAAAGGTTTAACAGGACTCTATTTTTTTTAATATTAATACTATCGACCGAAGGTACTTGATGGAATTTGCATTTAAATTCTAATGGATTTAAGCTCTGTACTATTCCATTTAAGTCGTTTTTTGCGACCTGGGTTTCGCCTTTCGGCATCTTCAGGCGTCATGTAAACTCACCAAAGGTAAACACACACTGACAACGAACACATTTTTGTGTATAGTATTTTTATTGTTTATAAAGAATAATGATCTATTATTAGGTTTTTGACGATTTATTATAATAATATGCTATCGAGTGTATTGTTATTAATAAGATAGGGTTTTTACTAATTAGGTTTTTTACTGACACTTCAACTATTCATAATTTATTTATTGTATTTTTTGTGACTCTGACTAGATAGGTAGGTAATGGAGTTTTTACCTACTTTATTGTATTGATTTACTATATAAGGTAGAGTTAAGAGTGTTCGTTGTCAGTGTGTTTTTACCTTTGGTGAGTGTACACGACGCCTGAAGATGCCGAACGGCGAAACCCGGGTCGCAAAAAACGGCTTAAATGGAATAGTACAGAGCTTGAATCCATTAGAATTTCTATTCTTTTTGTCGGGTTATGTAATGTCTGGCTTATATCCGTTGTCTTTCGACGTCCTTGACCAGCAATGACACATACAGGTTTTCGAAACACATCTTTTGCATACCTACGGTACCGACTTCCAATTTAAAATTTATCCAAATATTTTCGCCAGTCCCTCATGGGTGTTAGAAGTGTCGGGTGTATTTTTAGATGAATCTGAAATCGCGGTTAAATACTGTTCGTTTGTGTAATAATTAGTGACCTCGGCCCCAGCAGCGAATATTTCATGATGAAGTAATAATTATATACTATAATGGACTTTCCTGTGCCTATTTGTTTTATATTTATCTACTAAAGAGTAACTTATACAATAATGGAGAATTTTTTTGTTATGTGTTTGGTTTTACTTCTTACGGGATAAAAGTAAAGAAATTGCTATGTGTAACAAGTGCAATAAACTAATAAAACATTAGGTGGAATACCAGTGACATACGTATCTAAGAACACTTCATAATATAAATTTATTGAAAGATTTGATTTATTCGAAGAAAGTGCCAATGGTTCAACTACTAGGTATTTGTAAACATCAGCATCCCTAAAATATTATGATACCTTTCCCTATATGTACATAATTAACGGTTTACATATATGTACATAATTATGCTATAAATATTATGCGAAAACCGGTATTAATATTTTCATTGGGTATTGCGATCCCTATACTGAATACAGCAGATGTCTCAAAATTATATTGTTCAATCGCGAGTGCAGAATTACAAGATTTGAAGAGTTTATTTTTGGTGAAACAAAAGCAACAATGATGCAGCTTAGAAAACTACTTCATTGTTAGGTTTGTTTTGTCGAAAATAAACACTTAGAACCTTGTAGTAATAGGCTCATGAATGAGAAGCCAACAGATTAAGGCCCTCCTCCCACGGAGCAACTGAAATCTGACGGAACTGAAACTAAAATTCCAACCAGTATCTAGCTAATGTATTTCAATGGCGGCTCGCTGACGGTGAGACTGGAATCTCTCAGTTTCAAAACGGTCGCGAAGAGACGCGACATGCTGGTCGCGCGGTCTCTCAAGTTTCCAGTCACCGTAAAACAGTGGTACCAATATCAGTAGATTCGGTGAAAAACCATATTTTCTTACCAAAATTGGTAGCACTGCGTAACAAGCGTAATGCAATAAAAACCATAACAACCCAAGACGTCAAAAGTACAAGATAAGCAAAATTGAAATAACATAATTGTATTCGAGTAAACGTAGCAGCGTGCGTGTTGTCGGTTTTTGTACAAAACAGCTGATGGTCCAGTTTGACAGTTTGAAGTTATGTGATTATTATTTCAAGTGGGTTTCAGTAGCGTATCACATTGGTCAGTTTATGAGCTCCATCACCAATCAGTTTCGTCAGATTTCAGTTGCGCCGTGGGAGGAGGGCCTAAGCAATTGGCTAACAATCACTCTTCCATAACACCCACAAAATGCAGATACGTTAAAATAAGATTTACCTATTCCTCTTCTTCTCCGTCTACTTTTCCTTTTGGATGGTCCGCGTTCGTCTTCTACTTCCGTATGAACGGCTTTTAAGAAAGTGTCAAAGTAATCGTCTAAACCTGCCCAGCAATTCTTTTCGATGAACCCTACAACGGAATACAATATCTTTATCATATTTATTTCATATTTATCATTTATCATTCTTTTTGTCATATTTATAGCTTTCGAGGGTGCTCGGTGTATTTAATACACGTGATATTTAATTTTATTCTTTTCCACAAATTATTTGATAAATATGTATATAGTTTGCTGTATCGTTTCTGTGGTCGTGATCATTAAACAAATCAAAACCTACCGTAACACAGAAACAAGTAGACTGTATTACGTTTTGTTTTGTCTAACAAATTATCATTTAAAAATTTAAAAAAATATAGTCTATAATACATTTTTGTAAAAACCATAAATAATACATGTTTACCAGCAAATGCAACTTAATATGTATCAATATTAAGTGGTAGCAATACAGACTGCTGGGTAAATTGAATAAATTCATTTGCGATTCATGTATAAAATGTAAACATGGAAAATTTATTCCATTTAAAACCACAGGTTTTTTCTCTCGTCCTTCAAACAACCTTCACCGGTGATAATATTCATTTTTTAAGTAGAGATAGATCAAGTTATAAAAACATTACACTTTTTAATTTCCATGATACACAAAGAATAAGCTCTGCCTAAACTCTGCAACTCATACTTAAATTGTTGTAAATTATTCAGTATTTCTGATAAAATGGTTGAAACTATGATACTAAATTATTTTTTTATAACAAACCTCTAACGAATGCCCAGACATTCTTCCTGTATTTTATCTGACCGAAAACTTGCAAATTTGTAACATTTTCTGATACTCTATGAAGACAATAATGCACTATTACGGTAAAGGAATCTGCATACGGTATACCGGCATTATTACTCGTCACTTCGATTGAATAAACTTGCCCGGGCTTTGTACATTCCAACATAACCTACAAAAATAGTTAAACAGTTTTAATCATAATTTTCTTTTTTTTTCAAATCAATATTGAAATAGAAATAGAACATAAAAATATTTTAAACAAAACCAGAGAGAATAAAAGAGTTACCACTGAAAATTTGTACAGGGATGTTTCGCAAAAAGAAATTCAATCGAATTTTGACAAAATAAGATAACTATTTAAATGAGTACCTACATAAAAATATTTTATACCTGAGTTTCGGTGACTTGTGCAGTTTTAGGACCGACAGCTTGGCCGAGTAAAATTGTAAAACTAACTTGTCGACATTTCAGTCCTGTATCAGGGTTGTGTTTCCACGATGCCTGAAATATAATGGGTATAGGTATTATGAAATAAATATATACTTTTAATTATGATTCAGAATATGTATTATCAAAAAATTGTCACCTGAACTAAATCGGTCGTCTTTCTAGTGGCCAACAGTTCAATGTAAAATTTGGAATTGGTGAACATCATCGTGAAGAGCTGGTCGATGTGGACGTGCACGTCTGTGGATACCAGTTTCCGACCGTCGTGGGGATCCGTACATTGTGAACCGTGCAGCTCATGACCGAAGCTGGAAACATTTTATGAAACATTAATCCAACTGCAACCGTACATTACAAAATATTAACGTATATCTAATAATATTACAATTGCTTTGCTTGCTTTGGTCGGTATTGATTGGATATATCTGTCAATTAATTGAATCAATATTTACGCAGAGAGTATTCGGAACTAACAATTAGATCGGTAATCCCCTGTCGATGCAAATGTATATACATAAAAATTCAGTCATAATATGGTTAGAATAACCATGTTATGAATTTTCATCAACTTAATCCAAAATAATCACAGTTTCTTATCATTATTTTCACATAGTGTTTTTAAGTTGTATTTTTAATAATTTTACCATTTCATGTATGATCAAACGAATGAAAAAACTGGGTAGTGTTAACTTGGTGCTACGCTTAGCAGAGCTAGTCTAACAAATTCACAACATCTCTGCAAAACTAAATATTACTCCACAGGAAGAAAAGAGTCCCGTCAGATTGTGGTTCATATTGTCTCAGCAATCTAATTTTTAAGTCAATCAAAAAACCGAATAGTTTCAGCGAAAGTTATTACGATATAGTAGATATTAAAAAAAAAACTTACAATAACTACTGCATTCATTTCTTCAATATTTCAATTGAAACTTTTGATATTTCGTTTAACATGGCATTCAAAAAATTGATAAGTGAATGGAAATTAGAAACAATATTTAGTTACAATGTATTCACAGTAATATATTTACAAAAAAATCATATTATGTTGTTTTATTTATTAGTACATATGCTGTGTGAAAACTTCCCTCGAAATTCTGTGATTTCTTTTTATTTCAGTAAAACTTTCTCTTTACGAAAGTTTATTTCTCAAAATTTTATTATAGTCAGTGCCCAAGTATTTATGTACTAAAAAATTAAATTTGGAAAGTTTCTGTCAAATAATTGACATAGGCAGATAATATGAAATGTTTGGAGATACGTTATTATGGTGATTAATTAATTAATATACATCAATAATCTTATCAGATGAGATGAGATGATTTTATCAAACATTTTTTTATCATTTTTAAATCTTCAAGGTTAAAACTATGTACATGTTACAACAAAATTAAATGTAGATTACATAGATGTATAATGTATTATCTTCGTAAAAAATTCGCAGACCAAAATATATTTTATGCCAGCTTATAATTGATTATAATTATAAATAATTAATATTACTACATGTAAAAATGGCGACAGTTTGAATTTAAAACTACTTTATCAATTTAGGAAGTACAACCGGATAACAGGATGTATTTGAAATTGTATTGATAAAACTTTAGAGCGATACCAAAATAATCCCATTACTGCAGGGTCGGTGAGCAGAGGTTAACTAAAAGGTGAAAGTTTTCGGGGTCATGAAGGATCAAAAAAATACAAATAAAAATCAACAAAATTATCAGAAGGCTTTTAAAACTGCCGGTGTAGAAATGAAAAAAATTCTGCTGCCTTTTGATCTCGACATGAAAATAGCATCCATGTTAACCAGACATCGATGCTTTTCTATTCATTTTGTATGTGTGTGGTTATGTTTGCGGATATGACCGGGCGTATAGTGCCGGCCATAGAATGGCAAAAAACGCAAAGTTATTCGCCCGTCTTTGAAGACAAAATACAGAATGCCAGTCTCAGGCGTTTGTTTTGAATAATTTAAAATTCGGAAGAATACTGGTCCAATAATGAGACATTTAGCATATGATTGGTAAGTGTGTATGATAAACTTTCAATATATTTAAAAAAAAAAAAGTTTATTTTTGCTAAAAAAATTTGCAGCCTCTCACTTGCCGCCATACAAAACCTTCCGGCACAGATCTGGTATTTTTAGTAAATCTTGAACTTGATAAACATTTCTTCTTCATTTGAAGGGTATCTTTTTGTTTAGTTTTAAGTTCCCTGACCGCTGCACTATCGTAATCCTAATGCGCCGGCTAGACTTGCCTGCGCGGTATACACTTTTACAGCACCTTTTGGTTTGCACGTGCTTCCGTTTGCCCGTCCATACACACGGGCTTCCTGATACAAACCGGTTAGCGTTAGATTAGTAAAACAAGTTTTAATGTTTATTGGTGTTTCGTAATCAAAAATATCTGGGTTTTACTGTAGGCATAGTTGAAATAATAATACAAATGGTTCATACCTGAGGGGCTTATCTGGCTCACTTTCAGATGTGTCTGACATATCGGTTTGTAGTGTATCTCCGCCGTTAAAATTTCCATTAGTGGCTTAAATAAATCAAAAGAGAAGACCAGACATTAGAATATTATATAATTATTATGTTATAAGTCAATAATTTATTAAATAATTTTTCGAATCGGTTGCTGCATTTGTTGAAAAAGGAATGATATGTAAAACTTCTGATAAACATAACCTTTTTATCAGTACGGCTAATTTATTGATTTACTAACTATTTACGGGCCACACTGGAAACAAATGTCATAGGCAATGATGCACCTATTTTTTTAATAATCAATGAACATACTGTGTTTGCTAACATGGGAAAGGGAGGCGCATCGCGGCCACTGCGGTGAAGAGGAGTTATTAGTAGAAGCGGTGCTGGACAAATCGACTAGCGGTGGGGATCCTAAATCTTCGTTTCTTGCTGCCGCGCTTTCCATGCTCTGTTCCAAAAAAGCCTAGAAATAAAATTTTTATCATTGAAAATAATGGTATTTAAATATTGAACTCGGTCATAATGCGAGACATTCATTGTACCTATCCAATGTTTCACCAACCACACATTTCTCTCTCTAAGCTCTACACATATATTTCAGTCGGTGACTACCTGAGATGTATTCCTTTTATTAATCACGAAAATATGCTGAATGATATGAGAGAAATTAATAAAAAAACTTAAGTATTACCTAAAATTAATTATATTATTACTATTTATATTATAATATCATAAGTTTTTCCTTGATTACATCACTTTTTCAATGAAACCAGCTCTACGCATCAATATAGCATTTACAGTAGCCATTTCAGTTTATTCAATGTTAACATTCAATGTTAACCAAGGAAGTTATTTTCAATTTACAAGACAAGTAAGTTACAGTTACCTCTGTTATGGACTCTGCCGACAGTCTCATGCCTGACAGTTTGTCATCTTCAAGAAAGTTTTGAGGATAGTCTTCATCGTCAGTGTTGAATCCTAATTCTTCTCCATAACAGATATGAACCTATTTGAATACAAAATCACTTTATCACATAAAATATAAAAAAAACAGGACGCAAACATGGAAAGTTGTGGGATGGTTTAATATGATTAAGTAATAATATCATGGCTTTAAAAAAACTTTCTGTTAATTTACAGTATTTATAGTGCTAATAATTACAGCATTGCTTCATCTGCTGTAGCACAACAACCCATTGAAACAATTTATTGAGGTTGTCAACTTTTTCTCTGTGTGTACATGGCTTTAGATTGCGAGATTAAAGCAACGGTCCCCAACCTTTTGGACCTCGCGGACCACTAAACTCAAAATCTTGAATCCCGCGGACCACTACCACGTATTTTTTCCACACTTGTTTAAAATTCGATATGTCAATATAATGATAAAAGAATTATAATAAATAAACTTATGAACACAGATATTCATTACAAAAAATGCAAAAACAATCATTTTATTAAAAAAGAATCAATAGGTACAATTATTATATTAATATGAGTTCTACGTCAATATAGAGGTGCATAAAAGATTGATTACAGGTTAACAGAAAGATAATCAGTGTAACCTTTGTTGCTGCTTGTTTGAAACAAGCTGTTGGATTCTTAGTTCCGATGGCGTGGCGTTACCGCAACACGGAGAGCCGTTTGTATTTCAAGCCGACTTATTTTTTAGCCATTTTATTTTATCCCGAACAGCAAGCTTTATTCAATTTATTTCTTCTTCCACACATTGACTATAGACTGACGACGTAATAAGGCTTAAATTTTATTAATAAATACGAAAATTGCAAAAATATTCAAAATACTCAGCAGACCACCAAAATTCTTTCACGGACCACCGGTTGGGGACCGCTGGATTAAAGCATTAAAAACCTACGTATAACAGCTAAAACTCATCAATATTCAACAAAAAAATAAAACAACTTTTTAATACTAAATAGTACTATTATTTTAAATCAGTTTACATATCAATTCTAATGGGAGAACATGAAAGAGCACGAGTTGGAGATATACATACCCACTGCCAGAGATCCTGGTTCGACATAGGCTGGTCCATCAAAGCATTTTGCCACTGTCTAAATAGCATCAGATAAGCCTTATCGCGGCCAGCAAACGACGTAAAGAAATGCTTCTCATAATCGGTGCAGACCAAAATCGCATTAGGAATAACGAGAGCCGTTTTCTCTTTGGTAATGGCCGTGACGTCCTTCCAACGCAGCGACAGAAACGTCTCCCATCGGAAAATGTTGGCGTAGAAGCACAGATAGTTTTGGGACACGTACAGCCGTCCGTGGACCAGAATGTCTTTTTGGATAGCGCAAGAATAGTCTTCGTATCCATAGAGAAGCAGAGAAAAACAAATAATGTACAATTGAGAGACACTAACAATAAATGCAAAGATGAATTAGTATAATAACATCGCCAAACTTTGTTAAGACTACAAAAAATATTCTTTCAGTGTAAACAAACGTTAAAAACTTTGTGAGCTGATTTTTATTGATGATAAACAATCATTTCTAATAAGATATAAGCTTTATTATGTAAATAGGCCCATATTATGGTATGCTTAGACGAGAAAAATTTATTTTATCTTTCTTATTATTTATTTTCACTGTATACATTCTAGACACAGCATATGAATACCACTACATGGAATTATCGTAAAAGATATTATTTACGTAGGTTAGTTGTTAGCCATTCGCATAACCTTAACCATTCTAGGATGGTAAAAGAGAGCAGGTCAGGAAAAATGTCCAGAACGCATACGGCCTGTATTTTAATACACAAAATATGTGAAATTTCCCCAGGCAGCATTTAATGCTATAACTCCCCGATATTAGAGAGCTAATGTGAAACATGACTGCTGAGCTATGTCAGCTAAACAAAATAATAGCCATATAAATATAATCTAAAATATATCAGATTGTCACAGGGCATAAGTGTGAGAGTTTAATAAGACTGCTCCAATATTAAAAAATATGACAAAAATCGCCAATGCATCAAATCTACATAAGTAGTATGGTCGCAGAAACATAATTTTTTAAACAGAGATAATTATTATAAGCAGCAGATAAAGAGAGGTTATAATATGAAACAATGTTATAATTTTCATGTTTGCATTCATTGAAAACTGTCTCTTTATTAATAAACAAAACAAACTCACCTCGAATAAAAACTATAACAGTCCAAATCCACCAACATTTTTAAACACTTCAATTCACAGCTTTGAAAAAAAAACTAAATCATAAATTCAATTAGAAAATAATGTTTTTTGCTTATCTTTTCGATGATAAAGTTAAATAATGCCAACTGTAAGAAGCGTGTAAAAAAATTGATAACAATTTTAAATTCCCGGTGAACAAAAAATTCAAAAACCATTCAGAGACTAATCTGACTTCCCCGCACTACATGTGCACAATGACAGATAAATTTTTATTCAATACAGCTGTTATGTCATAAATTATCAACGAGTATGTTGATTCTAATATTATCAGGCGATGAACAAATAAATTGTATGTACTTGCATACCAACGTGTTCTGCTAGTGATAAAATGAATATTATATAGATTATAAGTAATTACTGTTTTCGTGAATTTCAGTAGCTGAGATTTAGCAGGTCACTATGCATGAAATTACTTTAATGTTATAACTGAGAGAACTTAACGATTTCAAATATTTTATAAATCATATTTTCTTTACAAAATGATTTAAGTCCACCATAGCCTACTAATATTTACCTATTTTAATTATTATTTAACAGTAAGCATAAGGCCTGAGTGGCAGCATTTTGCAGAGCGCGACGTGCAACGTGCATGGTAAACAACTGCATACAATATCCACGCTGCACGCACGGCTCAGCAAAACACTCAGGCCTTACGCTAATAGGTATTTGGAGTTTGTCAAAAATTCATCCTTCCAAAAAAAAAATCAAATCCAACAATAAACACATAGGTACTAAATAATGCCAAGAACATACCATCCAATATTATTTTGACTTTTTAAGTTGGGTGAACACATTCGCGGACACAATATGTTAGCTAATACGTCATGTTAATGATATGAAACATATTAAAAATTTAATTTTTAAAATTTTTGATTTACATACATAGAAATGAGTTAAGTCTTAAGATATGACACTATCTAATGGAAATATGTTCGCACCGTGACACAAGTAGCAGGGAACATATTGTTTTAATCCAAAATACGACTTCTATAAACGTCGTGTCGTATTCCGTTCCACAGTACAGGACGTCTATGGACGTCCTGTCATATCACATCGCACAAAATACAACGTGCGATTAACGATTGTTAAAAACAATCATCTTGGCCCAATGAACAGGGAACACACTATTCATGATATTTTTGAAGTACCATTCAATGATTTTACAAAATAAGCACCGTATTGTTTGTTAACTCTTTTACTCCCAGCTGATTTAGCCTAGCATATGCGAAAACTCCCAAGCGTTTTTTGACAACAAATCGTCGATTTAGTTTTTTTTAAATAACTAATTCTACACATGTTTTAAAAATTTGAAACTTTTTTTGTGTGTTCTCAATGGTGTATAAAGCAATAATAAGTAATAATATTGATAGTTTACATCAATAAAACAAAATAAAAAAATAATGTATCAATATTTATTTAGAAATGAACGGATAAAACTATGTTTGAACAACAAAACAAGTGTGACAAAATTTTTTTATTTATAATTGATATATCAAATTTTATAATATAATCTATCCTTATGTAGTAACAGAAAAAAAAATAAACATATTATTATTTCTCTATGAAATAGAATTTTTATAAAGTAATCAAAAAAAATCGTATAGTGTCAAGGTATTCAAGAATATTATTCAATTCACGAAATCGCAAGAGAATTCGATACAGTATCGACGACTAACTGATATGGAATGAAGTAATTTCAAAAAATAAGTCTCAAAGCACTAAATCATTTATAATAATATTTATATTCATGTATTTTTTCACCATCTTACCAAAAATACAGTGGCATCCATTGTTAGTTCAAAAATTACAAATTTCATTTTGTAATGTAATATATGAATCATAAAACAACTAAAAGAAATATCAGAATTTAAAATGTGTCATAAAAATAATGTTTTATTATTTTTATGACCCTCTTTGGTCTCAAGTTCGACAGCAGAGCAATTATGACTTGTGAGTTATTAGGGTATGGCATAATTATAAACAATGCCAGACACTAAAATAAATGTTACTCACCACCCAACACACAGTGAATATAATGCTTCGTCTACATGAACGAAATATGACGGGAAAAAATTTGGAATAAATCGTAAATTTGGTTCCAAACTTTCGGCCGATGGATCGGCCCAGATGGAGTTTTCGCATAGGTATGGTGGGCCGAAATATCGGCCCCGTGGGAGTAAAAGGGTTAATCTCACGTTATGCCCAAAAGAGTTTCCTAGTACGGGTTTGAGACTAAATTGTGATTTAGATCGGTGTGCCCCAACCTTTTTATACCTGCCGACCGGTAAAACTTGGAGAAATATTTGGACGAAATGGCGGAAAAACCCAGAAATAAATTTTTAATATAGTATTTTGTTTATTAGTTATTTAAAGCCGATAGATATCAGTGGCGAAGGGTGACTTTTGGTAAAAGGTAGGCTGTGGAGATCAGAGAAAAAGAGCATACTTGTCAGGTATACTTACGGGAGATAAGAAGATAATACTTACGATATTACTACTGATGAATAGGTGCACACTAAAATGACAACGACACACTGAATCAACTGCCAGTTGAAAATGAATATTTATGATATAAATTGTTGTGATAATATTTAACCCTTTTACTCCCACGGGGCCGATATTTCGGCCCACCATACCTATGCGAAAACTCCATCTGGGCCGATCCATCGGCCGAAAGTTTGGAACCAAATTTACGATTTATTCCAAATTTTTTCCTGTCATATTTCGTTCATGTAGACGAAGCATTATATTCACTGTGTGTTGGGTGGTGACTAACATTTATTTTAGTGTCAGCATTGTTTATAATTATGCCATACCCTAATAACTCACAAGTCATAATTGCTCTGCTGTCGAACTTGAGACCAAAGAGGGTCATAAAAATAATAAAACATTATTTTTATGACACATTTTAAATTCTGATATTTCTTTTAGTTGTTTTATGATTCATATATCACATTACAAAATGAAATTTGTAATTTTTGAACTAACAATGGATGCCACTGTATTTTTGGTAAGATGGTGAAAAAATACATGAATATAAATATTATTATAAATGATTTAGTGCTTTGAGACTTATTTTTTGAAATTACTTCATTCCATATCAGTTAGTCGTCGATACTGTATCGAATTCTCTTGCGATTTCGTGAATTGAATAATATTCTTGAATACCTTGACACTATACGATTTTTTTTGATTACTTTATAAAAATTCTATTTCATAGAGAAATAATAATATGTTTATTTTTTTTTCTGTTACTACATAAGGATAGATTATATTATAAAATTTGATATATCAATTATAAATAAAAAAATGTTGTCACACTTGTTTTGTTGTTCAAACATAGTTTTATCCGTTCATTTCTAAATAAATATTGATACATTATTTTTTTCTTTTGTTTTATTGATGTAAACTATCAATATTATTACTTATTATTACTTATTATTACTTTATACACCATTGAGAACACACAAAAAAAGTTTCAAATTTTTAAAACATGTGTAGAATTAGTTATTTAAAAAAAACTAAATCGACGATTTGTTGTCAAAAAACGCTTGGGAGTTTTCGCATATGCTAGGCTAAATCAGCTGGGAGTAAAAGAGTTAATATAAGTTTTTTTTTGCTGTGTGCAAGTCTAAATGAACCCTTGACCTTCCAGCTTTGATAATATATGATTTTTTAACAAACGTCAAACTCGAGAATGATATTCTTAAAATTTGGTCTGTTGCACTTTTTAAAATCAATCAGAAAACTAGACATTTAATAAATACTTATATATTTAAAGCACTGACGAATGACTTAGGGTACAAAATAAGATAATCTATCCACATTCAGAACACAATAAATCACTGAATTTTGTCTAACAAAATAAAACTTTACCACCGTGTTTAGAACAACAATCTGACTGAATTAAAATGATATAAATTATGTTTGTCTATGACTGAACTAATATAAATAATAATCACGAGATATAATTATTTGTTATTTTTAAAAACAATTAATGATTATATCTGATTGAACCCAATAGATATTGTTTTTTTTAAATCATCTTATTTATTTATTATTTGCTTAAAGCGGCAGGCATAGACAATAAAATTTGCATAAAGAGTTATAAGTTGTGTCTCGAGCGCTTACCAAACGAGACAAAATTTGTAGACTTGCCTGAAGAGATGAGTCATCATAAGTATAGAAAACAATGTTCGATTATGATGTCAATAATCGTCATTCAAAGAACAAAGACAGATGTCCTAAACTTGACTAATTTAAACAGTCGCCATTCTAAATTTAAATTCTGACCATAGATGACTCAATATTTTAAAATATTCCACGTTTTAATAATGTATTTAAATTTGAAATAAATACTTGAAGATATAGTTTTCTTGGAGGTAGGCTTTAAATAATCGCTTAGTATGGAGCCTTCGCCACTGATAGATATAAGTCTGATCGAAAAAAAATATATAACATAAAAATTCTATTGTCAACTTGAAATAATCATAGACTGATCTGGAAATGAATTGTTAATAGAAGAAATTTAGTTTCTAAGAAAAAGTCTGAAATTTGCTGCCGCATATTTTCTAGAATAGTTAATAAACGTGGCTTCAATGTCGTTTCGAAGAAAGGAAGGGCTGCATTGACATTCATGTGGTTTCTCTATTTTGTCTTTATTACTGACTACACAAAAATAATAATAATTGTATACTTAGGAATTTTTGGCATATGCATTTAAAGTGGGCGACAACTATTTGCGGACCAGTAGAATAGTTTTGCAGACCGGCGGTTGGGAAACACTGATTTAGAATACTGTTATATTGGATTTACCCAAAATTTAAAACATTTCCCATTCGCCATTCGATGACAAATTGTATTCAGGCCCATTAGGGTAAAAGAATTGTATCTCCTCTAGACCAAACACAAGTAAATTTACATTCCACTGACATTAACAAGAAAGTGTTATCAGGAGATAATATGTATTGCACTATCTTTCATCTGTTAAATGTACTTATTTATAAGTAATTTTTTCGCGTAACATTATTTGAAAACACTTACAATAATAGAAATAAATACAGACAACGTAAATAATACGAAACCCAGCAGGATTCTAACCTGTGCCCTCAGGATTCACGTCTTTGTGACCTGATCAGTAAGCTATACGTGTCGTAGCTAATTATGTCGAAATCAACTAATGATTGTTACAATACTTTCTGAAACGTTCCAGTACCACACGTAACTCAAAATGGCTAAAAATTGAGATATTTTTCTTTGACTTTAAGGGGCCGATTAGCCATACTCTAATATTATGTTGAGACCCTAATTAAATACATAATAGCTGACAATTATTTCGTTGAATAAAATAAATTTAAAGTTTAACGTAAATGATATGTAGACAATATATATAAAATTTGAGATCGTCTCACCTACAATAAGTCTTTCGTCATCAGGTACATCTTTAAAAATCCTTTTGAAGTCCTCAGATCTACTTTTGTAAGTGGGGTAAAGGGCGCTGTACCAGGATTTCTTTTTGGATCTGCCCTCTTGCGATTTTTGCGTGGTCAGAGTAGCCGCGGTGAGGTTGGACGAAGACTGGTTAGAGGTCTTCGGGTGACATTCCTGGCTGGCCGACCGGTTCAAGGGAGGAAGGAAATTTTGTTCCGGCAAAGGGGTGCTCAGAGAGAGAGAAGGAGGAGGAGATGAATTCGATACGTTTGAGATAGTATCGCCGGAATATTTTACAGATATGATATTGCCGCCCTAAAAAATTAACACACTTATTGATTATAACTATTTAATTAATTAATAACACAAACTTTGGGCATAGTAATTTTACTTTTTTATAAAAGACCTGTTTATTAAGATACGATCAACAACTATCAGATGCTATATCAGATGAAGTAAATATTGATAAAAGTAAAATATGTGTTACTATATATTAATAAGAATGGTACATCATTTTTTTTATAGAAAAGCATTTTATTTATATAAATAACACAAAATTATGATCTCACATAAGGGGGGACATGCTCAGCGTAGGTCAAAATGGAGCTTTTATTGCATTTTCAAAGCATGATCCTGGACATTCCTTAAACGTTGTAGATAATCTATTTATATAATTTTGAAGCCTTATTATCCTTTATATTTATTTTAAACATTTGATGACTGCATAAAGTATTTTTATTACATAAAATAGTATTCGTATAAACCTCTCGCTCTAATGTTTTAGAATATAGTCATATTTCAGTACATGCAGTAGTGTTAAGATTTTTTACATTTATTAATTTTTAAACGCATTTATAAAACCATGAGTATAATTTATGTCAACATTATTATAGTGAAATATTTACGATAAAAAATTATATTGATAATCTCTGTGATCCCAAATTAGACAAGTATTAGGCATTTTATTATTCAAAAAATGGGCAAGATTAACACATTTGAAGATAATTCTAAAGATACTAATTATAAGCTATGTCTTTGACCATTCAAGTGTGATAAACATCCTACGAATAATGATTGTTTTATAATAATTATTGACCTAAGAATAAGGTAGTGTTTTTTTGAAATACACCATTTCTTTTGGCATTCCCCAGTGGTTAAGCTACAACATACGGCCGTAGCCATAAATTGACAAACTATAATTGAAGTAGGGAATGAAATGATGTTAACGTGCGTGTTGTAAGTTGTGGAGTATTCGAATAAATAATGTAACTTTTAAAGAAAATTAGACAGTTTAGATAAAGACAAAAAGTGAACTCTTCGAGCATAATTGTTGTCATACTCAAGCACATAAGTTCAATAGTTAGACGCCAAACTGACGCAACCGAAATCGGTGACTTAGTGGGAGTGAGAAAAACAAGTGATGTGTTTATTATTATTAGAATGTCTTAGATGAGACTAAATCAGTATCGTCTTCTCTGCAATTCGCTCGTAGTATTGTCTGAATATGGAAAGCCTCGATAATGCACTTACCTACAACTAATTTTCACTAGACTAATATTGGTAAATGTCTTACAATAACATTTTATACAGTTAATGCAAAAGTTCAGTGCTGACGACAATTCCTATGGTACATTTAAATTCTTACCATGGTAGGTCTGTACAGGAGTACTTATTGTTTACAGTTCTAATGCTGAAGCAAGTTAAACCAGGGTTAAAATATATGATTGATAATAATTTCAGAACAGAAAATTTGTCTATAGTAAAAGATAGAGTAATAAATTAAACGTCAGACGAAACAACGAAACTATTGTCTCGTACCAGATGTAGACGCAACTGAAATGTTGTTTAAAAATCTACCCAACTTTCAAAAAATAAATATTTAGATTTTATTCTAATTTTATTTAGAAAAGGTATTCTAACCCATATTCTTAGCAGCGTAAAATTACATATTTATGGGTTTTATTTTAATGTTTTATGTATCTGAAACTCATTGATGCTGTTTTAAAAATAAGAGAAAAAAATAGAAATTTGCAAAACATTGAATTATTTACAGGTTAAATAGTTTATTACTGTTTTTCAATGAATGATTAAAAAGCCCGGATTGTGCACTCGACAAATATATGCTGAAAAGGATAATGCGGTAGGTATGGAAAATTTTAATTGGAAATTAGATGGCATACTTTTATGTAAAAAGAATGACTTATTCATTTATGTGTTAAATTATTGCTTATTTGTATTAAAGCATAGTCATGTTATGTTGTTTCCTGGAAGAAATAAATAAACTTTGAATCTTAAAAAGATGCCACAAACTTTAAAATAGAATATTATTTGTCACTATAAAAGACTCTAATAATGCACAGTTCATTCACGATATTTAGTTTTGATTTATAGTGTCAACTAGAGGTGGGAAAACTGGTCGATTTTGAATACTAAGTATACTTACTACCAGTATAAAAAAATACTTAGTATCGAAACTTGTTCCAAAATACTTACTAGTATTTGGAATACTATATAGAGAGTTTGGCGTGCGTATGCAAAATAAGTCTCATACTCAACTGGAACTAAAACCAACTCCATATTAGTATTTGAAATATCGGCTACAATAGAATCGCTAAAAATACTACTAGAGCTCTGTTTTTTGAAATATCCCAATTATAAAATTTTAAGCACATTTTAAATTTATGAGTTGTTTTTCTGTTAGGTTATAATATTCTTGTTCATAAAATTATTAACAATGATATTTTTTTATTTTAAACAATATGTCTTGAGTGGTCATAACACTCATAACAAGCCAAGAGGGAATGTGCTGCGACACAAAATTTATGACCTATTGTTCAACTGGCGAGTGACTCGCAATGATATCATCACAAGTTCTTTGGAACAAGTTTATTGGGCCACACATACTGAGTATGGGTAGTTTCATCAGAGACTTGAGTACACAAACTGGTGACAGTATTTCCAACTCACCTCTAGTGTCAACCTTATTTAGTTTTGATAATCTGTCCTGTTAAAATAAAATATAACCTTAATTTTATATAAAGCTGCGTATACACTATGTTAGCGAATCGGTAGCGTTTCGCAAACCTGAAACCGCTCAAAAGGAGACATGCTTTGCGAACACGGTCGCTCCGCGAGTGCTCTGAACGTTATGCGAACTTGATATGAACGTTAAGCGAACATGTCGTCTGAATTTGTGACAAGTTCATTCATTATTTGGTTGATTGTTTTAAAATGATTTCTACAAAAAAACAGGAATAAAAATGTTCTACTATTGGACCTAAAATCTCAAGAATTGAATTAAAATTTATGCGGTTGTCTTCGTCAAACACTTTCCCACATATTTGATTAATGACTTTAAATGTGAGATAATTTAATATACGCACAATCATTTTAATTTGTATGCAATATTCACTAGATGTGAAAACTATTTTTGTATTATGTGATTTTGAACAAATTAAATGTGCACTAATTATTGCAAACCCATAAAAAAATAAACATTCTCAATACATTGTTGCGAAATGTGAAAGGTTTAAACAATGTGTGTCAAAATTAGACCAATAGACAAAGCGACCCGGTTAAGATTGACAACTGTTACCGATATGGAAACAATTCTTACATTGTCATTGGATTGAGCAGAAGAGTCGCCGTGTTCAAGAATAGGAGCAGCTAAAGAGCGACGGCACGGAGACGGCGACCTAGATGCACTTCTGGAAAAGAAAAACCAAAATAAAATAATGATTTTGCTTGAAGGTTTGGAGGCCGGCTTTTAAAAAATTTCCCCATGCGATAATCCGTCGTTGACTGTTTAAAATATACCAGAATTAAAGTAAATCTGATTGATTTATTTCATTAAGATGTTGCAAAATAGGCATATTTATAAGATGTTGCATTATCTTACTTTAAGTAAAAAATCCAAAAGCATTTTGCATGCATTAGTCAAATCCTTTGTGGTTAGTAACATGGTACGATAATTGCATAAATATGGAATATTTGCTTTTATTCTGGACCTAAAATTTGCTGACTTTTTTCATTTCTTAAGATTCGAGAATTCTCAAAATCAAGAATATTTGTTTTCTCAAAAAAAATCTATTTATGACCAAGGTCAAGAGCGATTCTTTGGTCTTTTTTTCACCGGGTAATTTAAGAAATTTCATTGAAAATGAAAGTGAAGAGCTTTTCTCTCTCCATAATCTCATTGACGATTTCTGAAGAAATGAGAATTCTCTATCACAACCTCTGACTCAATATAATATATTAGTCCAGGGCCCCTTCAAGTCTAAAAATGACCCTGATATAAAAGCATGTAAGTTAAATTATCAAAGCAGGAGCATTGGCAATAGGCCTCCGTTTGCATTAAAACGCATGCAGAGCTGCCAACATAAGAGATTATAAACTTTTCTATAGTTACCAATTTATTCCACCATCCCAAAAAGGTTCTGGAAAGTGTGGTAATACAAAGAGTTCGATAGTATCTCTCTTTATTAGTTCAAACACTTTGGTATATCACCATTCCTGTTCCAAGACATGGTTCCCTACTGTCGTTGGGTGGGTTTAATAGTTGCGCGATTGGCGGTATCCTCAGCTAGAAATGCCGCTTTGGTTATAACTTAATCACGAAAATACTAAGTGTTGTCAACTAAGCCACACACCAGTAAAATTTATTTCTTTCTATTTCATATATAATGTATGAACTAGGGAGTTCGATCCCAGGATTAGACAAAAACAAGTAAAATTTTCTCCAATTTTCTTTTTCAATGTCTAATATCAACCTAGTCTGAAATTATGCATAAAAAAACACATTTAATTGCACTGTCCTGAGTGAACAAGGTTTATGCACATTTTACATTGTGGGATGTAACTGTGAAAATAAGGAATTGTTGGTAATTTTCTGAGATTTTAATACTTTAATTTTCAATTCATAAACTAATTGCTTTCTTTAAATTACTCTTATCTTTATAAGAGAAAACACATCTTTTTTTGTCAATCAGCATATAAAAACTAATCCTGAAATCATGAGAATTAAGATATAAAACAGAGCAACAAACCTGTGATCAGAGGAGGTGAAGTGAGACACCTGATGAGTGATCGCTCCGGAAAAAGAAAGGGCATGGCTGATGCTTTGGCCTATCGCATCGTGAGAAGAAACTACAAGATTTTCCACAGACTTGCGCCTGAAATCACATTCAATTCAATTAATATACGACTTACCTTGCATCAATTACCATTACATCAATAACCACTTAACCGTTGACATAATTTTATCATTAAATTCACATCACAGGTGGAACATTTATCCACCACCTTATACACAGGTATTTGGATGACTTTTTTTACAAGGACTGATTTTTCACTAACCACATCATTAAGGTGGTCACAGGTTTCAAAAGTCAAAACTTAGGAAGTGACTAGAAAAATATTCAGAAAGGGAAAAAAACATGTTTTCATAAATCTCACTACAATTTAGTTAACCCAATGCTAACGGGCCCTTTTAATTAATTTTGTAATTAACGTGTTAATTTGCATTTGAAAAGCAATTAGCAAAAACACAATTTTGTGCGGCCCGTAAGCATTGGGTTAATAGTGATAGATCTGAAATCAGGGTACGTATAATATGTAGTTACTTATTATACGTGTAAGTTAAAAAAAACAATGAAAATAAAACTTAATTCGATTACAAATCATAGTTTAGCCATTATCTAATTTTATAATTTATTAAATAACATTTCGAATTACTTCCGTCAGTTATTGTGTAATTTATTTGTAAATGATCCATACAAAAAATGAGTTGTGAAATAATGGTGTAGTGCGAAATAATCAAGATGTCCTGGTTAATTATTTTTAATATAATACCATTTCCCCTCCTCTAAACGCACATATCAACTTTTAACTACCAATTTTTTTTAAATTTAGAACAGTCAGTCAAAAGCCAGTTATGTGGTCAAAGAATCGACACGAAAGAAAAAAGGTTACACATTTATTCATGATAATATGCATGTACTATAATATAACAATTATTATGAAAGTTCTATGTATATTATTTTGTTATACATAAAAGAACAATCTTTGCCTAGAATAAAATATATAATAAACCATTTCTTTTATTCAATGAATAATTCTCAAGATTTGAGAATATAACATTCCATATATTGAACATACATAACATCGCTGTATATTAAATACCTCATATGTGGCGATTTTGAGAAAAATGAGTTATTGATACCACATGATGTGCATTTTTTTGTCTACCATATCGTCGCTGGATTGGTTTCCCGAATAGACCAAATGTTCAGGAGACGAAAAACAAATTTCATAATCCTATATTTAAATACATGGAGATATTTAAATTGATATTTTTACAGCATATGAATGATGTATTCATTACCATTACAAAGTAATTTAAAGAAAGGGATGGTTCTAGTCCAATTAGATACAAAAAAACATTCTGCATTAAAAGGTCGATTTCGACAAAAACGGATATTTGGCAAACCAATCCTATAGCGACGATATGTATTATATCACTTGTGGGAAGATCAAATAATAAATTAAATCATCAAATAAAATCGATATTACATTAATACTATGTGAGAGCATCCAAAAAATCATACACCGTAATAAACCCAATGTGAGCGTCTGCCGCAATAGATCAGTATTAAAATAATCTTATGCGAACACGGCATGTTTACACATGATTCAACGTATTCAACACGGTGCATATAGAATTAATCCTATGTGATAAAAACTTGGAAAAAGCTACAATTTTACCATTTAATAATAAATATATTATAAAAAAAATATGATTATCCAATTTTAATTTATGATTAGGATCTACAAAAAATGTTAAAACATATACGTATATCATTTATGATTATTTTTTAAAACAGTTTTTTGATTATCTCAGAATATGATTCAAACCGCATAGGAGGTATTTAAAATACAGTGATTTAAAATACGATCCCGTCAGGCGTCATATTTTTTCAAATTGATTTCAAAGTGATTTTTTCTAAATCTGAGGTGTTTACAAGTTATGTATAGAAAAAAATATGATTTTATTGTAGAATGATTGTTGAATGTGTTTTGGGTTGTGAACCGTCTTGAAAAAAAGTCACATAATATTATGTAGTGCCAACCCCACATTCTCCGCCCCCACCAAACCACCGATTGCTAGGTTTCTGAGAGTAAAAATGAAGAATTTTTAAACTGAAAACGACCTTTGCTAAATTTTAAATTCTGACAGTCCGTGGGGAAAAGGGAAAGAACATGTTTCGATCGCTAGTATCAACCCTTACTTTATAATATTATAATACGTTGCAAAATCTGTAATATTGTTAACATAGATTGAATATTTTAATCGCAATGATTTTTCGATGTCAAATTATTTCAGACAAATATATATTACAGTACTGTTGGATTTATTTAGGTTGGTAAAAAAAATATTTATCATATTGACTTACTGCTAAGCGGAGCATATTGGGCTCAACCAATAAGGTTTAAATTTGTTCAATGTGCTCATAGACACGCCATACAGGAGTCCACGATCAATTTAGGCTCACCTGCGCCTTAGCTGTTCCATACCAACCAGCCTACTATATACATACTGCCAATAGGCCAACCAATCGACAGCCACGAGTTTCACTTATTAGCATGTCTTTGCTGCTCGGGATTCAAGACAGCCATATATTATATCATTATCGCATAATGTATTTGGATTCAATATTGATTCTCGATTAACTCAAAACTAAATAATCGAACATTATGCTATGTTAGAAGCGGAGCAACATTTATTCTTCATTAATTTCCATCACTGTATGTGACACGGCGTACACACATAGCGACTGGTTAATCTGCAAACCGGCTAACTCCGGGGCAAATTGTTCACGAAGGAGAAAAAATTTAATAATTTAACTATCGAGCGGAATTTAATCCTTTCAATTTCAATTTCAATTTATTTATTTTACATATTGTGGACATTACAAATTATAAGTTTAAGACGTTCACAACATGACATTTAGAAACAAAGAAATACTATTAAAACAGTTTTATGTACATAACACAATGTGTAAATACAAAAAATATTAAGTATATAGGTACAAGAAAGTACACCAGATGAGTTAAGCAGACCCTATTTTAAGAATTTAAAAAACAACGTCCACCTAAATTCACCCTCACGTAAGTGGAATATATCAATATCCGATGCGATTTCATTAAACATGGTTACTGCCCTCCCAATTGGCATTACTAATGGCAGGTTAGTTCTGCACCGTGGAAGAACAAACAACGGATGCCCTCGATTCCTAAGGTAATTATCGGAGACACACAAGCCAACACCACCAAGAATGGCAGAGTTCACATTTACGCCGCGTATTAGTCTGAAAAAATATGTAGCTAAATAAAGATCCCTTCTAAATTTTAAGCTACAGTATGTAAGCATCCCTAAGAGAAAATCAGTCGGATAGAGCCACGGATAATATCCGTACAGCCGAAAGTAAAGGAGTCTCAAAAATTTCTTTTGGACTCTCTCCACCATACGGCCATACTTCAACTGATGCGGGGCCCAAACGATAGATCCACTCTCAAGTCTGCTTCTAACTAAGGAGTTATAGAGACGGACGGCACACCTGTCGTGCCCTCTTAGCTTCCATTTTATATATAAATAAATTTTATATATAGTCCGAAGTTGTTCCATTTATGATATTGGAAATTTGGCACCTGCGGTTGGCTGTTTTGTGTGAAGAATGATAATGCATTCATTTATAGGTTTAAGAATTTGAAATTTTGTGTTATCATAGAAAACATGCTTAATAACAAAATGCCATTAAAATCTCATTTTTGGTCAAAAGCGCAGTTAGCTGGTTTGCAGATTAAGCAGTCGATATGTCTATTAGAAAAAAAAAATTGTAGACAGTCGTCAATATTCATAACTTACGAAAACACCATAGACGCATAGCTGTCAGGAAATTTCAGCATGATTAGTATTGCACAAGTTGCTTGATTAGTAAAACGCAATGCGATGGATGCAGATACAAGTTCAGCTCGGCAGAGACATGTTTTCTAATAAGTATGTTTCTGAAGTGTCCAAAGTTATTTATGTTCAATAAAATAATGGTAAATTCTTAAATATTATATATTATTCATTGAATAAAAACTCAGAAATATTTTAAACATTAGATTAGCTATTTTTGCTGCATTTTATTTCTTCACAAAGAGACTACCTTAGCTTAGCTTATGCTTTTACTGTTTCAAAAATACATAATTATGATATTTATACTAGTTTTAGATGACGAAAAAACTGCAGTACAATAGTAGATATTGCCATGACAAGACGTTCTAGCATATTATTAAGTTATATTCATAATACTAATGTAGATGTATAAAACTTTTTAGACAAATTTGTACAAATTAAAAACCAGACTTTAATTACCATAACAATAAATATCTGAAACAAGACGTATTCCAAGACAATTATTGTTAGTGATGATAAATATGCGGTTATTATGAGTTAAGTAAGTACCCATTATCTCTAGCACTTTGATAACGCACGTATTATGTACACAGTATATTTTTAGACCAATACCTTAGCCTATGAATGCATTGTTCTCATAATTTTTACTCTATCCATCCATTCTAATAAAAATATATATTATATTATAATACAGACCCTCTTACTAGTCACTACATAAAATGGAGAGATAAAATAAAATAATAAATTGAACTTACGTGACTGATGATTTTGGTTAATTTATATTGAATTTGAAATATGTTTAGTTTAGGTTGGTTTTGGGGCAGTTTTTTCTATTCATTCTTATAGAATTAATACTTATTTATATTTTATGATTGTTTAATATATTATTATATTAAGGTCGGTACTTTTTCATTCAATAAATGAACTCCACTTTTTACCTATTTATGACAGGTTTTTAAAGGAAATTAATTAAATATTGAAACCTTGATTAAAAATTATGGCAAATTAATCATAATGCATATATATTATGTATAAAGGAGAGAAGGAATGTATTGAATCAACATCGCTTAATTAGGAAATGTCACATGGAAAGTATTTCCATACAAAGTTGTCCAAAACTCAATCTTTATATACATGGGTATATGTGTGGATCAGAACCAAACTTGTCCAATCCACAAAAATGAAAAAACTCAGTTAGACATCCCATCGCTATTAAATATTCATTTTCTGTTAGGTTCAAATATGACCATCACTAAAAATTGTCATCTTATGACACTAGTCATTTCTTGCAATCACATAAAATAATTCATTATGGGATTTATCTATTCCACATGAAAATGGCGGACAGATAGACATTTTTCAACAGATAACAATGAATACAAGCCTTCAAGTGATTAAATCTGATAAAATATCAAGTATTTTGCGGAAACGAGATTGAGCTTAACTTAACTTTAACAAAAATTATCTCAGAACTGAATAATTGTGGGTTGGGCGAGTCTGGTTCTAGTCCACACATATTATATTCTCCTGAAAAGTAGTGCTTTTAGACTTATCGCCCCCTCTCAATTTCGCACACAGGTATAACTCGAGAGAACATGTGATGGAAACCATAATTTGTCAATATATTTCAATCATGACTATTTTGGAATAAATAGTTAAGTCTATTATTTTTTTCTGACCAGTCTCCGGTGACCGGTGACCATTCTCTGGTTGATTTTAATTCATACTTAATCTTTATTTTAATAGCTGTGTTCAAGTAAACTTAATGTTAATATTATATTCTTGATAATAACAGGCATAATTCAGCTATTGTATGTTAGACTCAGTATATTAAAAACACAATGGATGTTATTATGTGTTTTAGAAGCTATAAATAGCATGTAAGAATAATATTACAAAGGAATAATGAAATTATGAAAATCAAGCTACAAAATACAAATTGACACCCCACCACCACCATTTATTTTCTATAATCCATGTCAAATTTGAACAGTCTTTGTGAATATAGAAATGAGCCCAATGATTCTGCGTAGTTCTTAATGGTACAATTTATTCATTTTTTGATAACAGGCGAGTATGATAACAGAAATTAAGCTCTGCAGTAGTACATTAAATTAAGGTAAAAAAAGGGATATAATTATAGGCCTCCATAGATTAGACATTATCACAACAGGCATTTTTACAAGGAATGGTTTCTAGCCATTTGCTTAACTAAGTGAGTTTTGGATCTAACACAGTCCCAGTTGCAGGATTTAAACCCGTGATGTATGACTTTGTAAAGGGCTGCTCTGCCAATACTTCAATAATTCAGCAATAAACGGAATTAAAGTTTCAATCGATATTCCTTAAATCATAATGCTTGAAGGTGATGGGAAGGCTTCAATTTATAAGCAAAGTAGTAAGCTAATATTTAATATACATATATATTTACAATAGTGCCAACTAATAAATAACACAAAAGAAAGCTATATGAAAATAAACAAAATATTAAAAATCATAAATAAAAAATAATAACATAAAAATCTCAAATAATGTCTAGTATGTATTATGAAGAATCATAAATATTACACTATAGAAAAATTAAATACGAAACACTTAATAGTTTATTAACCTCATCTTCTAAAAGAAAGTGTAACCAAAAGGTAAATGAAGGTTTTAGCCTGGATCACTTCGGTGATTGTTTTTGAGTAGGTATTAGGTATCCACTATCTATTTTGTGATTGGCTATAGAAAAACCATTATATCTTGGCTCCGTTTTTATGACGCTGTGTGCAGTTGGCAAGACTCTAGCGGGGGGTCGGGACTGTAAAAATACACCTGAAAGTGCGGGGGAAAACGTTGTTCCGCAGTTCGCCGCTAACACGTTCGTAGACATGATATAGTGGTAACGCTATATAGCTGGCTGCTGTATTGAATATGTACTGATAAGAAAGAGAGAGAGAGATATCTGCATGGGCTGACTATAATAATATTTCCTCTATTCGGTCTATTCAGTCAGAAAAAGGTCTAATATCGCTAATTTCCATTCAGTTTTGTAGAAAACTTTATACAGTATAACCCCTATTTTACGTTTTTTAAGGGACTGAAGAAAAAAAACCTAATTGGAGGGAAAATGTAAAAGGTATTGCTTTTGAACATGAACATTTAAATTTTATGTTTCTAAAAAAATAACGTTTTATTAAAAAACAACATTCAATTAAAATTTTTATTGAAATTTTTTTTATTTTTTATTAAAAAAATCATATATAAGTATTAGTTTGTTGCATTTTTGTTTTTTTGTTATGTAAAGACCAATCACCGTGCGCCGTTCTAAAGACACGGAGTTTTCCCTCCAAACACCTTACGCCGTTCGAATGCAACGACCCAATCCCAAGCGTGCGTAACTCGCATATTTTGAATATTTCCAACGTAAATCGCAGGAAAGAAAAACGTAAATGCGGGTATTAAATGTGTTGAAATACATCGGGACTGAAAAAATTACATGCAATTGCTGGGAAAACGTGAATTCCGGGCATGTAAAAACGAGGTTATACTGTATTTACTTATCATATAGTGTGACATTCTAATAATATCGACTGCTTTATCAATTGTTATGAATCAGATTAGAAATCAATACATAATAAATAATGCAATGTGTATTTGAAATAAAAATGAAGAAAATTCTCCATAGAAATCAAAAGTGGTTCCTTTTTATAATTTTACTATCACAAAATATGTACACGCACCCACTCCTCTAGAGATCACCACTACATCTCTATGGTTTTGGAAGGGGAAAAGAAATTCATATTTGTACAATAAAATCCTGCATTTTATTACTTCATTAAATTTGTCTTCATAGAGGAATTTGAAAGGTATGCTCACTAAAAGGAAAATTGCAGAATTTAGATATTTTTTTCGGTTATAATTAGTATAGCAAAGTTGTGGAAGGAAGAATCGGGGGCAACAGAGGCATAGGTGGGAGATTATGTTGACTGCGCAAACCAAAAAGTCGGTTCAACATTTGTGATGTCGGAGAGTCAATGAGAATGGCACGTGACAAAGAAATCTACTATAATTTGGTTGCCAATCCTCAATAGAATACAGTACTCCACAAAGAATACGGTGATTGAAGCAAAATAAAAAATAATTAATAAGAGTTTTGTACCTTTTCAATAAGATTAGTTTTATCAATTCAGGATTCGCCTTTCGGCATCTTCAGGTTTTTTATGTTGCTACTGTTTACATAATATTATGTTAAATAAACGAAAATGAAATACTGCATTCTTTTTTATGGTTTACATAATTACCTATATGTATAGGTACTTAAGAATTTTAATTGTAGTATAAACATCACACTCTTTGTGATGTGATACTCAGAACGATGACCAGTCATGAACAAAATATGATAAAGTTGTGTAAAATCAAAATGGACCAAAGTTCACTTTGTCGACTATGATCTACTCTCTCTTTTTTTTGAGATGTTTAGACTTGGACCGTAATACAAAAAGAAAGACGTAAGATTGATGCATTCGAGATGTGGTGATGGAGATGCAAGCTAGCGATTCCATAGACGGAAAAGAAAACTAATATCTCTGTTCTGAAAAAAATAGACATGAAAGACTAGTTGTCTAAAATATGTCTCCAAAGAGTATTCATTGTTTCAATTCATTGGCCAAATAGCCAGGAGGGAAAATAATAATTTGGTACGGCTTATCTTCAGCGGAAAAATCGAGACTCGAATCGGAAGAGGGAATTCGCCCACTCGATGGTCTGACCAAGTGACGGATATTACCGGTGTCTCGATACCTTTATCTGTGCAGACTACGGAATGCAGAGATTGTTGGCAAGACATAACTAGGATATTTGATAGGAGTACTGATCCTCAACAATGAGACACGACTCATAGTCCAGTGTGTGAGGCCCTGGCCGTTCATCCGGGGGCTCCGGGTTCGATTCCTAGTGAGGTTACAATGTATTTATGGTATTTTTTCAAAGTTTTGATTGTTTTACTTCTATTACTACACTTCTATCATTGGACATCATGGCCTATCTAAAAAAAATATATATACATATTTGTATATAATATGTATATATACATGAAAACAAAAATGCCTATTTAGTTTAGCACAGATAAGTTACTTATGATGAAAATCACTCTTCTTAAAATTTATGTTTAATTAATATTAGAATATGATAAGAGAAAATAAGTACTTACGTAGGATTTTATTATATTGAAAAATATAATTCTAGCATGGTGGTTTAATTATTGTACAGAGCTTTTAGGTGTAATGATAATATTAGTAGGTAATAAACTTAGATATTATTGATGAATTTGCACTATAATAGAAGGTACAAGTCTTAGTATGTGGCCATGGTAAATCGCAGGTAGATAATTCAAAATAAGATTTACCTGTAATTTAATTTGGGAACATCTAACGAGGCTCTTCTTTTAACATTTCTCATCGCCTGTCCCTGTCCACTATTGACATTTAGAGAAAAAAAAATAAACAAAAGTTGCAAAATTATAATAAAAATAAATAATAAAAAATCATTCATAACAGGTTAAAAATAAACGCGAAGGAATGAAATATTTCTTCGTAAATTTGTTCAAAATCAATGAAACAATACATAAATGCAACCAATCGAACATAACGGTAGGCGAATAAATTTTTTAATCTTTTAAAAATACGTACATTGGAGGAGCAGGGCTTCTATTTTCTGAGTCAGAATCGAACATAATAATGAGAGGTCACCATTAGAACAACCGGAGATGCGGCCTTATCTCAATTTAATGAATTTTCATAATTAGTGGATAATTCTCCTCGCATTTTACTGAAACAATAGATTAAAATATCACTTCACTAGAAAATAAACGTCTAGTGACGTTTGGCGTATATAATGTTGCCAGCAGTCAGTGTTGCCATATTTTGAAAGTCGTGGAATTATAGTACAGTGCCTTCAAAATTATAGTATTTCGGCAAAAAATATAGTTCGCGTTGGGTGGCCAATAATTTTCTGCATTTAAAAAAAATTAAACGTAGGGTAATTAACGTCTTGTTTTTTTTAGACAAAATATCCATGAAGGGTAATTAACGTCTCATTTTTTAGACAAAATTCAAATGTTAAGTCAGTGGTTTCCAAACTTTATGTTACTACGCCCTCTTAAAAAAAAATCTAATTTAGCCGCCTCCCCCCCGTATTTCATTAAATAATATAGACACCTTTTTAAATAGTCAACAATGTACCTACTTATGAATACAAAAATGAAAAAAAATATACAAGATTTTACTACGTATATAACATTAATCTTTGAGGAATGTGCTTGTTTATTAGCACAATCAATTTCAATAGTAGTCAATCCAAATTCATCTTCGTTCATTGACAAATCTATTCTATCAAGGACCCCACATCCTGAAGCAGACCCTCCGGGTCAGAATTTTTCAACCATATATTAAAAAAAATTAATAGCTATAAAATAAATAAAATAATGTGAAAAATATATTAGCAAACTAACCAAAAACTCAGTAAATAGATTTTTGTTTGCTTCAGTATATCTGGCGTAAAAATCATTTAAAAGTGGAGATAAGGCGAACTTTTTTTTTTGTCATTTTGATTTCCTAAGCTCCAATATTTTTATGAATTGAACTGACTTAAAACGACAAAGTGAAGCGAAATCAATTCAACGATCACTAATATTAGTGGTCCTTGAATTGATTTATCCACTTAATTTTTTTTAAATTTCAACCAATATTACCTCAAATTTCAACATTATGATTAATTTGACCCTTTTATTCCATTTTTTTTACGAGATAGCCATTGCTCTTCACAATAGTATAGAAGTGAGGTATTATAAAATTAGTCTCCATATTTGCAGAAAGGTTTGCAAACAACCTTTTATAGGACTGTTTTTTTGTAGTTTATAACTAGCGGTCGTTTAATAAACTATGCATTTGCAAACTGCGAACCTGTGGCTACATTAATTGTCTCCCTTTGCAACACTCCCCGCCTCCTAGTTTGGAAATCGCCGTCACCTTTTTTTAGACAGAGGGTTTTTTTTGCTTCTAACGGATTATTTTGGCGTTGTTTTTCTTTGTTTAACTTTTTTTCCTATTTCTCAAAATTATAGTATTTTGGGCGTACTATACCTGTTTTATATCGTACATAGTACGCAGACGACAATTATAGTACAAATACTATAATTATAGTACGGTTGGCAACACTGCCAGCAGCCAGCAGCCAGCCCTAAACTGTATTTTGTGTACTGAATGACGTGTGATCGAGTATAATATAATTTTAATAAATATTCACTCAATATTATATTATATTGACTGAAAATTTACTATTATTACAATATTTCACAACATGACATTTAGAAACAAAGATAATAAATAATATATAAGTATAACAGTATTACATAAAAAAAAGAGATAGATGAGTAGATAGATTAGATAGGTACAAGGAAGTACACCGGATGAGTTAAGCAGACCCTATTTTAAGAATTTATAAAACAACGTCCACCTAAACTCATTCTCACGTAGGTGGAATATATCAACACCCGAAGCAATTTTGTTGAACATAGTTATCGCCCTCCCAATTGGCATTACCAGTGGCAGGTTGGTTCTGCACCTTGGGAGAAGAAACAACTGATGGTCTCTATTTCTAAGATAGTTATCAGGGACACACAAGTCAACACTGCCCAGAATGGCAGAGTTCTCATTTATACCTCGAATAAGTCGAAAAAAATACGTAGCCAAATAAAAATTTCTTCTAAATTGCAGACTGCAGTATGTAAGCATGCCTAAGAGAAAGTCAGTTGGATAAAGCCACGGATAGTATCCATACAACCTCAAGTAAAGAAGTCTCAAGAATTTCTTCTGTACCCTCTCCACCATAAGGCCATACTTCAACTGATGCGGTGCCCAAACAATAGACTCACTCTCAAGTCTGCTTCGAACTAAAGAATTAAATAACAGTTTTAATACCGTAACATCTGAAAAGACCCGGGAAGCACGCATGACGAAGCCCAACATTTTAATATGGCTAATAAAAAATCGATCCGACAATCCAATAAGTTGGAGTTTTTCCATCAGGATGTCATGATCGACTTTGTCAAATGCTTTCGAGAAGTCATTGTAAGAACAGTCAACCTGGTGGCCTCTATCCAGTGTCGATGACACATAATCGGTAAATACCGTCAGGTTAGTTTCTGTTAGTTTAGATGCTGTTCATTTATTATAAATGACTCAATTTTTGGAGAAATCATGTTGTGCATGATCATCTCAAGAACTTTTGCTGGTGCTGAGAGAACAGCTACCGGCCTGTAATTCTCCACTGATGACTCTGTACCACTCTTATGGATTGGAGTAACCTTCGACATCTTCCACGTTTCCGGAAAGATACCTGTCTCCATTGCGAGATTAAATATATATGAAAGCGGGCCTTTGACAAAGTGAATACAACCCTTTAAAAAAAATGTAGGAACGTAATCAGGTCCCAAAGAGCGAGTATTCTTTAGTTTTTTAATAAACTTAAGTACATCGCCCTCATTAATTGAAAAAATATCGACAGATTGGGCACCACATGACGGTTTTCCTGACGTTGAGGCAACATCCAGATTTGGAATACTACTTGCGTAGACAGACTTGAAATTACCAGCAAATGCTTCCGCCACTCCATGTCTGGTCACCTCTTCGCCCTTCCAACTCATCCTATCGGTAAACCCACCATCTCTTCTTAATGATTTTACGTAATTCCAAAACAATTTAGGATTTTCGCGAATGCAATCTCCTACCGTTTCCATATATGTTCGATAGGCCCGTCAAACAGCTTGTCTCACTTTCGAACGATATATGCTAAACATGATATAGTCAGTCTGATCATGCCCAGCCTTCCATGCTGTATGATAGTTATGCTTGACCTTATTGTCCCCAATAATCTCCCGAGAAAACCACCTCGGGTATCGCCTTCTACCACGACATGGCGACTTCCTCGAAAAACATTGATCAAAAATATTATATACAATATTGTAAAAACATTGTACCGCCTCATTCACATCACAGATCTCGAGCAACTCACTCCAGTCCACTTCACTCATCAATGAGTAAAGTAGCTTGAAGTTTCCGCCTTCAAACCTCCACCCGCCGAATTGGTTGGTTTTGTAAGAGGGAATTGGAGTCTGAAGCGGACGAGTCGACCGAAACCTGAGCAGAAAAACTAAAGTTGGATGATACACATCTTCGCGTACAAGAGGAGACATGCATCATGAAAGCGACAAATCGATATTGCTAAATACCCTATCCAAAAGTCCATTGCTAGAGTTAGAGACATCAACTTTGGTCCCTCACTACGGGAATCGGAAATAACTTTCGATGCCGGGGAGACTATGGTTGGGCCATTTATGTTCCCATACCACTCCTTATCTCCTCAACCACCTCCTAACCCCAGTGTTATTGTCACCAGACAATCAATAAGCAATTACGGGTCATGAGAGACGGTGTTACAAAGAACATTCAGCTGCATCTCGATAGCGGGCGTGAGCAGGATTCTAATAGCTTTTCGTCGCTTAAGTGATTGTTTCAATAGATACAGACTAATTAAGAATCAATCATCATCATTCATACACCCTCAGATATAATCTATGAGTGAGTAAGCCATGCGTGAGTGTACGAACCGGGTGACCCAAAACAACAATATCGCGCGAGTGAGAGTTGAAACCAGGCCACGGAGCCATCATACATC
The DNA here is from genome assembly GCF_057557595.1 of Rhyacophila brunnea. NCBI lineage: Eukaryota > Metazoa > Arthropoda > Insecta > Trichoptera > Rhyacophilidae > Rhyacophila > Rhyacophila brunnea. The sequence goes on along the minus strand of NW_028232796.1, from coordinate 16,382,776 downwards.
ATCACAAAGGTCAGTGTCTGGCATTCTGTTCCACCGCCCTCACCCCTAGAACCGACCTTCTCATCTTCCCACAAAATAATTACAGTCCATTTAAAAAGCTCAACCATACGCTATTCTGTCAAGGTTGGTTAAAACATGTGTTGAGAGTTTGGGAGTAATGGTGAAAAAAGTAGGCAAGTACTTATGTAAAAAATAAACGGTAAGTATAATAAAATATTGTACTTATTTAAAAAATTAACAAATATTTGTATAAATAAATATATTTAAACAATAATTTTACATGCTGGAATTGCAAATATGGGGTAATATTTTTATATGGGGAAATGTAAATGAATTAGTATTTGCAACACTGACATTTTCAGACAAAATATTTTTTTTACTGACATCTACCAGAGAAGAGCCAAACTTTTTGATGTTGATTTTGGTAAGACTGCATTAAATATTAATAGATGGTGTTAACGGTCACATTTTCTTCATTATTTTAATAAGGACTTCGCCTTCTTCAGCGAGGAACAAATCAAAAAAATGAAATTAACAGAGACTTCATTCAGCTTTTTAAATCAAGATTTCATTTGAGATAAAATGCTGTCATATACCTACAGAGTAACAATCTTTACTGAAGCTACTTTCAGGTGTTATGAGTTGGCCTTTGTCTTCAACCATTTCAGAGACCATAGATGGTACTTTTCGTTGTCGTTCGTTAGGAAATCTTACCTCAACGCCAATATGTGTTGCAACTTTCTTTGCATTTTCAATAATGTCTGACGCACCATTATCTCGCAAATTTTGAATAGAGTCCACTCAACACTTTGGCTCCATCCCCAACTTACTGACAAGGCTTTCGTTTGTAAACTTCGATTTACTCGATCAATCAATTGCAATATTCGATTCCACATATCAAATAAGCATACAAATTGAAAATCAATTAATTTTATCAAACTTGTGCTCCATTTTATGTATTGGCATTAACACATCTATCTTCAGAATGAATGTCAAGTAGTACATGATAAACACCCTCAAATTCGTTGAATATAATGAACTCACTGCCTCTTTTTTGGTTGACCACCATTCACATTGCCTTTTCAAAGTAGTAAACTGACGTATGATTTGATCATCTACCAACTGGTTCAGACAAATACACAAGATTTTTTTGCGAAATACCAAAAAATAAACATATTTGGCAAAACATCAGCATCATGCAGTTCAACCTAGTTTAGGTGCAGGGAATACACACAGCACTAGGATTCATACTGATACCGCCTAAACCATGGCATCCTCAGAGGATCCAAGGCCATGAGGCCTGAATCATCATTGGGCTGATTCATGCAAACATGAACAGATCGACTGCGAGGCAAATTTCTAGCCCGTAAGCAAATAGTAATAATTATTAATATCATTTTTTTAATATTATTACCTACATTATTTCATCCAATTTTGACCAATATTGGAAGCAAAGTTCCCAACCATACAATGTACCTAGCACCTAGAATATCTGATTTGAGATTACTTTGAAAAAATATGTATTTGTACCTAGTTCAAATATTTCAAAATATGTAGCTAACAAGCAAAGAAATGCAGAAGGTAGTAATAATTCCAAGAAATCCACAGCCCCTTTCCAAAGCATGTACCTAGAAAAGGTCTGAAATATGAGACCTGAGGTACCTACTTACAAGCCAGGTACATATGCCAGAGGCTGTTTTTGTCATTTTTCAGAGATAGAATAATTGTGAATTGTTTGTTGGGTATTATTACTACCTACTCTGCCCTACCAGCCCCTATTAGGGTCATTCGGGTTTTGGTCTCTGCGGACGTCGGCTGTGGCGCCGCGCTCCCGGCGTCACTGCCATTTTAAATTTAATTATTTTTTTTTAATATTTTTGTTAAATATTTTGTACGCTGTACTTTATTGTATTTATATTCCGAACAATAAACGCCCTGTTTTCGCCTGTACTTCCGCGTTGTCAATCAACACAAACATGTCCCCGAAAGAAGCAGACGATACCACCTTGACTTGACATGACATTACATCATCAGGGGGGTCCAGCGCAAATACCTACCCCCCCCCCCCTTTCGGAGTTGACATTTGGCGCCCCACGTTGGGCGCCAATTTATCACCGGCCTTCCGCGTGTGAAGCGGAGATAGCAGGTGAGATCCCCGGGGTTCCAGCGGCTAGCTCAGGTGTCCATCGAACCCCGGATTCACAAAAAAAAAGGAACGATATATTTATGTTTGTGGTTAAATAAAACACTAAGACTTTCTTGTGTGTAACTTGGTATTAGGTATATGTTTTAATCTTGAGTTTGACAAGGTTATTTTGTAGTTTTTTACAGTTACAGTCGTCAGTCCGTATCGTTCTAAAACCGGACGCTCACTAATTTTGTTTTCTTTTTCTTTTTAAATTCCTCGTACCGACGCCATCCAGCAAAAAGGACTCTCGTGATTGGCCAAATTTTATCGCGTGATCTTTGATTCGGCGAATCACGAGCCTGACCCTGGCGCCGGCGCGCGAGGATTTCATGCACAATGCGCGGCAAAATATAATATATTTAAATACTTATATTTAGTCTTAAAATTATCGCTTTCATCCATCATCATTTTTACTTTTTAAATTAAAAGAAATACTTACGCGGTTGAGCAAGGAATCAGATTAGATGTTTTATGAAGCCGTTTCTAGAGGTCAGGGTTACGTTTCGACTTAAGCTACTAAATGATTATTTTACACCGGGAGAAGCCCGCCTGTAACAGGGGTGTATCACAGGCCGTGATAACGTCATGGTCAAAGCGGGGGTGGGAGACAGAAACGCACGGGGTATTTGGTCAAGGCTGGTTTATTGTAAGTCGTTACATGTTATTGTCATGGCGGTCGGTCGGTAATTGGCGGGCTGCAAGCGTGGCTTCTTTGCGTCCTAGCTGCTGATGCTTGGCATCCGAGGCGATGCTCGCTGTCCGATGGGAGATAGGATCGGGGCTTGTGGCTTGGCGTGCTGCCGATGTGGTCCTTTATTTCCTGGGGATGCTTGAGAAGTCTGCCGACGCGGTCCTTTTGGCGGGATATGTATCTTGGCTTCGCGTCCGAGGCGAGCAAAGGCGAGAAGAGATTTTGCGGTCGATGCTGCTGGTTCGGCGGTTGATGTAAGAGAGAGCTTTTTGCGCGCGTTCAACTGACAGGCGGCGTCATGTTCATCCGTCGGTCGGGAACCTCTCTGTTTTACCGACGGATTGACTTGACGCCGCCTGTCAGTTGAACGCGCGCAAAAAGCTCTCTCTTACATCAACCGCCGAACCAGCAGCATCGACCGCAAAATCTCTTCTCGCCTTTGCTCGCCTCGGACGCGAAGCCAAGATACATATCCCGCCAAAAGGACCGCGTCGGCAGACTTCTCAAGCATCCCCAGGAAATAAAGGACCACATCGGCAGCACGCCAAGCCACAAGCCCCGATCCTATCTCCCATCGGACAGCGAGCATCGCCTCGGATGCCAAGCATCAGCAGCTAGGACGCAAAGAAGCCACGCTTGCAGCCCGCCAATTACCGACCGACCGCCATGACAATAACATGTAACGACTTACAATAAACCAGCCTTGACCAAATACCCCGTGCGTTTCTGTCTCCCACCCCCGCTTTGACCATGACGTTATCACGGCCTGCTATCTCCGCTTCACACGCGGAAGGCCGGTGATAATACGCATGATGACAACTTGCACTCCTACTATTGCACACCAACTATTCTGGAGAATTTGCTGACGAAACCTCAGATTAGGACTCTATCACAAGATCTTAAATAGTCACCTATCCATAGAATAATACATCCATACTTTCGGTCCTCGAACATCGGTAGTGTAGAAACAATCGCGGTTACAATATTTGTCCATTTCGAATAGGAAAGTGAGATACCCGGGGTTCCAGCGGCTAGCTCAGGTGTCCATCGAACCCCGGATTCACAAAAAAAGATATTTTAAATTGAGGAGAAATTAAATGAAACCACATCTGTCTTGTGCGTAACTTGGTATTCTCTTATATTTTACATTTTCTTCACACGTTTACATATTTTGTTTTAACAATAAGTTTCGCAGGTCCGTACATGTTGGAAAAGGGACGCTCACTACTTTCTTTTTCTTTTTCAAACTTCGCGTACCCACGCCGTCCAACAAAAAGGACTCTCGTGATTGGCCAAATTTTATCGCGTGATGTTTTTAATTTGACGAATCACGAGGACCACCCCGGCGCAGGCGCGTGGAAATTTGAACGTTGCCTGTCAAAGGTTAAAAAGAATATGCCACAGCCCCATCTCTCTTCAACTATTGTATGTATCGGATTATTGTCCGATGAATATCAGATTTTTTTTTATAGACTTTACATCACGGATCTCAGCCCTGTCTACCATAATGAATGCAATACGGTAGGCTTGAAGCCTAAAATCTTTGCGCATAATGTTGTTGTATATTTTTAAGTCTCAAATTGTGCGAAAATTTGTTAGGTTACCCATCTACCTATTTTATTACTTATATATTTTCTACAACAAAAATACATTAGACACACATCATCCACCGATGATAATAGCATGTCCACGAAACCTACTTTCAAACATCGGGTTCTTTATTAGTACATGGAGGTCTGAGGAGGTTTGGATGCCCCTTTGTGAAAATTTTGTCCCGCCATTAGGTATTACAAAAAAAAGTAGGATAGGTTGCTAGGATTTTTATGCTTCTTGCAAACCCGCTACTGCTCTCAAAAGGATGTAATATTCATATTCTTTCCTGCATTTGCTGCCCTTAATAATGTGTCGTCCCTAAGCATCGCATGACTTGCCTACCCCCACGGGACATCAGCATAAGTTACGTCAATACTTGAAATGTTGCAAGTATCAGAATTCTAGTAGATATTATAATTAAATCAGAAAGACGTATTCATGATAATACAATAAAAGTTGATAAAGCTTATTAAAAACATGCTTTATTAAAATAAGTTGTCATAAATAATAATACAAATCTTTTAGTTTCTAAATAATACTTTCTAATATTTAATAATAATACTCTATTATGTAGGTGTAGTTTGTCGAATTGTCATTTTTTTGATATTGACAAAAGTCCATGAACTTCTTTCAGACTGTCTTTTGTTGAATGTTGAGTCTGATAGTGATTGTCTGGCCTCCTAAAAGTTTTCAATTAATTAGAAAGTACAGTAAAAACAAACAATGATTCGGTTGGTCCAGTGTTGCCATCTTTTTCTCTGCTGATTATAGTACAAAGGCGTAAAAATTATAGTATTTCCAAAAAATATATAGTACAGGAACATTTTTCGTCTTGAATCCTTTAAAATTATAGTATTTTGGTATATTTGGTGTAAAATTATAGTATTTTACATTTTTTGTGGAATTCAAATTATAGTATTGTACTATAATTATAGTACGGTTGGCATCACTGGGTTGGTCGATAGTGTGCGTGTGGATGTTTACCCCTACTAGTGCTACTAATTACCTGGCAGCCAATGTACTTATAGCGCTGACGATGGTATACGTATTCGTACAGATACAATCCACGAACCGAATCATTGTTTTGTTTTTACTGTACATAGGTATTAGTATTCGGATTCAATTATTAAAGTAAACATAAATATCTTTGGTATAAGTTTGAGAGTTCCCGTATTTTGACATTTAATCTATTTTGATAGATTAAAAAAATATAAATAAGGGCATGTGTGCTTGTGATATTTACTCCTCCCTCTTATTTTTTTCATCACCTGAATAATATGAATAGAGCAAATGCCTAACGACCAACTCCTTATATTGCTGTGAAACTGTAATGTTTTCTTTTAATCGTTAGGTTATCTTTGACTTTAAATCAAAAATATCTTCTTTTTAATGTTTTTAGATACATGTTTATTAATTAAAACAATTTAAAATGTGAATTCTCAAAAAAATGTCCCAAATTGCAAACTTTGTATTTTCCCGCTAGGTGCCTCTGGTAGGTGGAGTATTTACCTTAATATTTCGATTGATTGTGTATTCATATTATCATGTAGGTATGCAGATTTTAACAAATGATTAACTTAATACCCCGTTTAACTAGTCCTGATAAAAGACGAACACGGAAGACATTATGAAATCAGTTAAGTAGATAGAATAATAGAACAATGATAGAAAATATACAATCAAAAAACATAGGTACTTATGCAGTTATTATGGTTGTTAATAAAGTAGTTTTAGAACAACTTTTAAAGGATGTGAGTGAACGTAACAGTTATAGCCCGTTTACACGTGCATGGATTTACTGCTGATAGTACGTATTGTTGCGGCCATAACAAGAAAATGCATGTGTAAACATGTATTATCCTGCAAGTTGCAAGATTGCAGGCATGAATCAAAAAAGTTTGGAGGCTTCTGAATTTTGAGAAAAATCCTTTTTCATTGTAAATTTTGAAAATGTCAAGTTTCTCAATTTTTTAGAAATCATGCTAATCATTCTAATTATACAAAACTGATGAACGGATAATTGATAATCTGGAAAATCGAGGTCTGTATACTTGCCTCATCACCTATAAAGCAAACACTGGCAAAGTGGCTCCATACTAGTACATTCGACGATTAAATTCCAGAGTTTATTCCATTTGACTTCAACCACCATACCTCTTACCATCAACTCAAAGCTTTCTGACAAAGCACTTCTGAAAACTTTCACTCACATGTTGGTTTTTTAGGCCTCCTCCCAGATTTATATAACTTATAATACAGAAATACTTCTAAAAAAGGTGCTATATTATTTGAATAAGTATTTTTCTTACAGTAAAATGTGGATTCCCAAAAATTATTGATTCGTCTCTCCGCTGAATTGACTTTCGGTGACATACTTCAGTAATGATGATTGTCATTATGATACACACTATTAAAAATCCAAGCAGAACATATAAAAGGATATGCCTTGTATTTGATAAAAATGAAAGCCCAATTAGTAACAGAATTATCAATAACATTATGGTAAATATCATCCATTTGTAGCAACTGTTAGATTTTTCTGTAAAAAACAAATTTAGGTTAAATAAAATTAAACATCATTTTGGAAAATGGGAGAGCTGACACAGTTTAAAATGGATCAGATGCTCATGCGATCCATAATAAAGTTTATCCAGATTTTCACAAATTAAAAACACCGACACTTTTCTTCTCATGTCTATTGTCTGAAATGTTCAATATTAAATTTTGATTATAAGCGATTTTCGAAGTGGTTTTTTCTTAATTAGAATTATGTTTTTTTGGACCTCGATATGAATTGGCCTAGCACTAAAACCGGTGTTGAATGCAGCTTGTACCTATATGTAATATCTTGTTTTAATTATTTATGTGGGCATAAAGATCATGTGGCATGTGAAAAATCACTGAATCAGCTGCATGCATAAAATACTAGAGAAGCTACCATCAAAGTGGGCTATGTACACATTTCCCGAAGGCAATAGAAGTCGTGACGGCCATGGCTGAGATGGCTGGTCTGCATCGAGGTAGATGCTCAGCCAACGGGAGTGGAAAGCTGCAGTGATTGGATTCGGGTTGGAGAGAGTTTCTGGAATAGGCCACGACCCCCCCAAGGGTTATAGTGCCTTAAATGATGATAATAAACTAGTTTTTGTACATGAGATATTTTTCATCCATTTTCTTGCTCAATTAAAATTTATTCACTTTAACATCGTGACATTCACAATAGGCATGTTATTTAAATTTTAAAATTAAGATACGAGGGTGGGTCAATAAGTCCTTAGAAAAGCCGACAGGTGGCGCGACTAGTACTGTAAGCGGTTTGTTTTCATGCAGCGGCACTACCGATTCAGTATGCTGCGAAGTTTCAATCAGATTGGTCGGGTTGTTGTGTGTTTCTCGTACATTTAAAAAAAAAATTTGCTTGTTTACAAAAATGGAGAAAATTGAGTTTAGAGCTGTTATTAAACATTTTAATATAAAAGGGTTAACAGCAAAGGAAATAAAAAATGAGTTGGATTTAGTTCACGGCATATCTGCTCCTTCACTTGCAACTATTTATAACTGGTTAAATGAATTTAAACGTGGTCGTACATCAACAAAGGATGAACCACGCTCAGGACGTCCTGTAGAGGTGACTACACCAGAAATGATCAATAAAATCCACGATATGGTGTTAAGTGACCGAAGATTAAAGTTGACTGAGATAATTGAGGTTACAGGGATCTCAAAAGGTAGCGTCATTTCTATTTTACATGACAAATTGGGCATGAAAAATATTTCTGCAAGATGGGTGCCGCGTTTGCTCACAGTCGACAATAAACGCAATAGGGTGGTGGCCTCTAAAGCCCTGTTGTCGCTCATGCAACGCAATCCGGATGAATTTTTTCGTCGCTTTGTGACTGTAGATGAAACATGGATACACCACTATACTCCCGAGACGAAAGAACAGTCAAAGCAGTGGATTGCGAAAGGCGAACCATGTCCAAAGAAGGCGAAAACCGTAAAATCAGCTGGTAAGGTTATGGCTACTGTATTTTGGGATGCACGTGGAATTATTTTCGTTGACTATTTGGAAAAAGGAAAAACAATAACAGGGGATTATTATGCATCTTTATTGGACCAGCTAAAAAACAAAATTGAAGAAAAACGGCCTCATTTAAACAGGAAAAAAATCCTCTTTCATCAGGACAATGCCCGTGTTCACACATGTTTACGATCAATGGCTAAAATTGAAGAATTGAAGTTCGAATTGGTCGACCACCCACCGTATTCGCCAGATTTAGCCCCCAGTGACTTTTTCCTTTTCCCAAACTTAAAAAAATGGCTAAGTGGACGTTTTTTTTCAAATGAAGAAGTCATCGATCGGACAAATGCTTATTTTGGGGACCTTCCGAAAACTTATTTTTCTGACGGTTTAAAAAAAATTGAGAAACGTCTAACCAAGTGTATTGAGCTCCAAGGAGATTATGTTGAGAAATAAAAAAAAATACAAAAATAAAAACTGTTTTAATGCTTTTTTCTAAGGAATTATTGACCCACCCTCGTATATAAGTCAGGAATATAAACATGAAGGAGTGAGGGCATAACGGGTGAATTAATCTCAAAATAAAGAATATTTGATTTTTGAGAATGGTTTGTTGATATCTCATTAAGATTTCTTTAGCATCCGACAAACATTTTTTCCATCAAAATTCAATTACAGAATCCAGACTCGCGGATTGAATATATTATAATTGGTGAAATTCTCGAAAATCTCATTATCGATTTCTCGTGAAAGGAGATTCTCAATATTTCTAAAAAATAAATTATTCTCGAGAAACGAGAAAGCTTTTCAAAGCTTATTTTGGCAATATATCTGCACATTAGTGGCACTGGCGAAGGGTGGAGGTAGGCTGTGGAGATCTGATGAAAATTGCAGATGGTATCGGTTAGTTTTTAAAATTCAATTAAATTCTGTCTAAAGCAAACCATAATAGATTAGATAAAAAAATATTCTTCTATCTACAAAATATTTAAAATTATGCCATTAGATCATAGGTCATTTTAAATATTTTATAGATAGAGTATTTTTTAAGTATTATGGTTTGCTATGGAGGGTTTTATTGAATTTTAAAAACCATCTGCAATAATTTGTACTTATTCGTTCAATGAAAACAAATAAGTAGGTATGACTGACAAAGTGTGCATCATTTTTGTCAGATGTCCACAGCCCACCTGTACTATTATGGTTTGGTCTACGCAGGGTTTAATTGAATTATTTTAAAAACTAACTGATACCATCTGCAATTTCAATGATTGAATGAATGAAATAAGTAGGTATGTCTATCAAAGTTTAATGTGCACTATTATGTTGAATCTCCACCCTTCACTGCTGCACATAGAATCATGTATTTAAATAATTGGTTGAATCTGAAATTACAGCACAATGCCATAGTAAAAAGTCTGAAGTTCTCTTCAAATGAACTCACAATGTGAAGTTGCCTGTAGCTGTCAGTAGACCATGTAAGTGCTTCTTTGCTTCAATTTCATACATTTAGGTTTCTTCTCTATAGAAGGTTTTTTCAAACATCTTTGGTTTATATTAGGTTTACATAATACATTCTTTTTCAATTCTGTATTTAAACTTTATACTATCTTGAAAAGGTTTGAATATAAGTCCCATGTACAGTAACTTTATGTATGTATACTGTGACTTTGAAATTTGTGTTGATTTGTAAGGTTAGGTGCGTTTACAATAGTTTTAATTAAGTAGGCAATGAGTAATTGAAGACAGTTACATCTATGAAAATATTATATATTATTACCATTTTCTCTAGTAGGCTCCATTTAAATTAAATATAGTTTTTCAAGACATCTTTGTGCATATTGTATCAATAGGTGTACACACATTACAATCAAATGATAACGTTTTGTGTTATCTCTGTATGAACACACTGATAAAAATAAAGCATTACATTGATAAGTAAAAATGTCAGTAATACTTGAAATAAAATACTGGTTTTCTTTCAAAAATATTTATTCCACAATGTACCAATGTCATTATTTCAATATTTCATACTTAACGATCGAGACAATATTATATTCCTGGAAAGTTGTCAACATTTACTTTCATACAAAACCTTACAATTTTCGGAGAATTGATTCCAATTGTAGAAATCTAAGTCTCAGTTGAAATTGTATTTTATTTATTTCCAAATCATATTTCTATTAATATTGAATGCTTTTTTTTTGTTTTTCATCAATTTAAAGTAGGATGTTCATTTTTGTTTGAAGTGAAGAAGTGCTTTTGTCGCATTTTTTTATGCAGGTGTTCAAAACTCGTTATTGTCCAGCATCCAGTCCAAATATTTCCATTAAACAGTAATTTTACCAATATCAAAGACATTGAAAAGTATTTTTTTGACCGTATATATAAAAAATCTATCGAGAAAACCCATATAACGAACGACGGTATAGTGAGGATTGGCGGAATTTTGAATATATTATTTTATATCATACTGTATTGTCTTTTAAATATCTTATAACGAAAACCATTTGCGTTTTTGTGGAGCTGTCTGTCGTTTCATCAACTTGAATTGCTACGTAATTAGACTTTTTTATGACACATCTAATTTCTTCTAGAGTGACTTTTAATATTGAATTTAGTAATTCATTTTGGATAGTCTTCGAAATTCTTTTGAATGAAGTTGACCTATCTAAATGGTCCTTCAAAACAATATCTATTTCCTGCATGAAATTTATTAATCCACGAAATATACCAGGATTATCAGACTCTTTCTCGTAAGGCCAGCCCAAACGATCCGCAAAATTGAATGCACTTTAAAAATTTTGTTAAAATGAAACGACTTTTATCGACGGTTTCATTGTATTCAGCGATTGATCTACGGTAAGCGCTGTCTAACTGAATTCGCAATAATTCCTAATAAAACAAAACTCATAGAATTATTTAATATGTGTGCTGTAGAATTGCTATGCTTTTTTATTTTTTCTTTAAGATGTTTTAAATCACCAACACAAAATTCTGTCCATTGCTTTTCATTTTTGCAATGAAAAATTAAACAATGAAAATAAAAAAATTAATTTCTTTTATCGCAACCACAAATCTACTCACAAAAAATATCTGTTCACATCTTTGCTCTTCTCTTTCGATGTCTGAACTATTTTCATTTCAGGCATGTATCTGCCTAACATCTTCGTTTGTAGACACTTATCATTGTTAAATGTGTTATTCTTTATTTCGTTTAAAATATAATTCACCGAATTAGAAATTTTAAATCTAAGTGTCAGTTCAAACAAATAAACCGTCGCCAATGCTATAAAACTTCACAAAAATGTTATAAATCATTCACTGTGGCAACACCGAGCCATTTTTTCAAGTTTGGAAACAAGAAATAATCCGAGGGGACTAAATCTGGCGAATAGGGTGCGTGAGGAAGCAATTCGAACTTTAACTTATTGATTTTGGCCATCGCGATAACGGATGTGTGAACTGGTGCATTGTCCTGATGAAACGACGCGCAACCCAAAAAACTGACGCCATGATCTTGCCTGCAGATGGAACTGTCTTTGCCTTCTTTGGAGCCGATTCACCCCTATCAGTCTATTGTTTTGACTGTTCCTTCGTCTCAGCTGTGAAGTATGGACCCATGTTTCATCCATGGTTATGAATAGACGCAAAAACTCTGCTTTATTGCTGTGAAACTTCGCCAAACACTCGATTGAAACATCCTCACGATGCCGTTTTTGTTCCATTGTGAGTAATCGCGGCACCCACCTTGCGCACAGCTTTCTCATCTCCAAATTTTCAGTCAATATGTGATGTACAGCACTTTTTGAAATGCCTGTGCTCAAGCGTCGTCAAACTTCAAACTAAAGTTTTATAAGGTTGGTACTTTCTAGCATGGTCATTATTATCAAACAACATCTGCCGTCTATATGTCACATCGGATACTTCTGGGACTAGCGTGCGTCTCATGTTGACGTTTTAGCCGATATTAATAATTATAATTGACATTGTACATAGATTGTAAGATATTTATTTTTGGAGGGTCATTGACCATTTGACATAGGCCCAGCCGCCATTGATAGTGAGGCATAATTAGAGCTTGTGATTTCTCAAGATATTGAACAAATTCCTACCACAATGAAAATTGAGACCTTTTTTTTTAACTTTCCTGTCGTTATAACTGAGATATCAGATTTTCTTGGGCAGCATAGTCAGTGAGAATTTCTTGAATTCTCAAAAAGCTCATTGATGATATCTGAAGAAATAGTAATTCTCAAAATTTTGGAAAATTATCATTATAAAAATCTATGGCCTTCTCTGATTATTTCTCGAGAATTCTAGAAACGTGATTTTTCAATCACAGCCCTAGATATAATAAAATTAGTGATCTGTCTAGCCTGTGAAAACATTTTAAATCAATAATAATGTTTATTACCCGTAATAAATTTGACATTCAATAAAATGAAGATTTTATTTAGAAATTGTGATTATAAAAGGGTAGTTAACTTCTTTGAGCAGAGTTAAATATCATGTATAGTTCTAATCTGCTGACTCGTTCGCCATGTGAAATGGCAAAATGATTTTGTAGGCCACGGGTAGTTTTGAAAAACATATTGCATGCCCCGCATCGCCATGGTAACGCTTCTTTGTGATATTTCATGTGAACAAACAGATCGGTTTTCACAGAAAATAGTTTGGGACAGTGAGGGCATTTGAGACGTTTGTCGTCATGCCTCTGACGGTGATTCATCAAGCGAGCACTCGTTCGAAATTTCTTTCCACATTGGTCGCACATCAAATCCTTGGCTGAAAAAAATCACAATTATTCGATATTATCAATGGATTTTTTAATATTGTAATGGTGTACCTTGATTTGTGTCGCTAAATTTCAAAACCCGCTATAACACTTTTTTTAAATAATCAAGATATATAATATATCAATGGATCCGTTATTAAAATCTCTACATGAAAATTTTATCGCCTCTTTCAAAATCCGCTCATCCGTCATTTATGAAACAAAATCAATGCGTCTATCAATTCACGCTATAACACTACGTGTAACATTCAAAAACCTTTTTGGTTAAAAATGTTTTTATTGATTTTCTCAAAATAGTGAAAAAGTGTTATAGCAGGTTTTCAAATTTAGTGACACATTACATTTCATTGAAGCAGTGGCCAGTGTGCTCCATGAATATTTATTATAAGGATTTTTATACGCTGTATTGCCAAAAAAATATGTCATTATATGAATGTCACCAGTCTGCTCCGATAGATGGAATATGAAAACAGAAATAAAGCTGCATTTAATAACTCATTTTAGTCAAATCATGAACATATCAACATGTGTTCCAGTGGCGAAGGGTGGAAGTAGGCTGTTAAGATTCGACATAAATAATCCCCACTAAACTTTGTCAGTCAAACATATTTGTTTTCATTAAACTAAGACTTATAATGTGTAGTGTGTTTGTTAGTTTGTAAAATTCAATTAAACCCTACCAAATCCAAGCCATAGTAGGTAATAGTCAAAAAATATTCGTTTATCTATAAAATAGCTAAAATTATTCCATTGAACCATATAAAATTTTAGATATTTTATAGATAGAATATTTTTTATCGATTATGGTTATAGTATAAGCAGGGCAAAATGAATTTTAAAAAAAACAACCCACTATCTGTAATATGAATTCTTAATTCAATGAAAAGGAATATAACTGAAAAGGTGTGCAATATTTTTGTCAGATCATCCATAACATACCTAAACTATTATGGTTTGGTTTAGGCAGAGTTTAATCAAGGCATCTGTCTACTGTAAGATTTTATTGCTTAGGGTCGAAATGGTTTTTAAACGATCGACACATCAACAGTTTTAAGAAAGTTTTTGACGATATTTTTGCTCGGTATATCCGATAAGTGGCTCGTTATAAAAGTGAATAAATGTATGGAGAAAATCATGAACTTAAATTGTCAACGAATGTTTCCTCATTACATCCGAGATCTCACTATGTCCGTGATCGTAATAACCAAGTTCGACTGTATATATATTGTCACATAAGAATTCTAGTCCACTACATCCACAAAGCGACAGGTAGATCTTTACCACTTCTATTAAAAGGAAAACTTAATGAAACAAAATAAGAGTTAAATTCATTACCTGAGTGACTGTTTAATAAATGAGCTTTCAAAACATGCTCTGCATAGAACTTCTTCAAACACTTGGTGTGTGGACAAGACAGAGAAGGAGGACCTTCGTGCACTTTCTCGTGGGCAGCCAGAATATATCGACGGGGAAACTTCAGGCCACATTTCTAAATAAAAATACAAACACCATCTGATGAATACAAACTTTTTGGTCACTATTAAAGTCCAAATTAGTTATCAATACTGCGTGAAGTATTAAGATACGTGTTTTTTAACAGTAAAAAATCAGAACGCCTTTGTTGAATAGTAAAAGTTTCCACAGTTGCATGTTGAGTATACTGACATGTTTGAAATGAATGTAATCTGGATATTATAAATCGGGATAGTCAAAAACTAAGTACTGCAATCGACCTAGGAATGTGGTATAACCAAGGCCTGAACAAAAACGAACCATAAGTGCGAGTGAGTAGGCATTCGGCATGCGTATATCTCCGCACTATGCGTTAGAGTACGATAAAATTTCTACAGCTGAATTAAATATTTTTTGTGAACGTCGCCGGTAAATAAGGATTTGACTGATTACATTCATTTAAAAACTGCGAGCACTTGTTGCTGAAATTTATTGTTTTTCTGTTAAATATAAAGTGGTAGTTATTTTAGTAGAACATAATATGGTTAACTATGTTGTGTTTAAATTTGGTAGCCGTAAGCCGGTAAGCAACATGATAGTATAACGTTTCATAGTTAAGTTGATAATAATAAAATCGAGGTTCTACTGTGCGTTATACGCAAGAAACACGGTTTCATTTTGCCGAACAATAGCCGTTCTCTATGTATCATTACTCTGAGGGTGTTTGCCCTAACCTAAGATTCTATAACGTAACAGGGTGAAGTAGTAGAAGTAGTTACTTCTGGAATAAACACTTTGTATCCCATTCATTAAAAAAATTACAAAGTATCCATGCATTTTTCTGATGCTCATATAAAATATGAATAATCGAGGTCCGGATAATTAATATTCCACTGTACAAGAATTGACAGTATAGAGTATTAATTTATTAATGTGTATTTGTTTATTACCTGGCAAGTAAATTTAACTTTTTCGTGAACACATGAAACGTGTCTGTTTAAATAATGAGAGGCGGTGAATCCTTTCTTGCATGTAGGACATTTGAAAGGTTTTTCTTTGGTGTGTTGTGATCGGACGTGATGCTCAGCCGTGTGCCGCCATTTAAAACTTATTTTGCAGAGATCGCATTCGTAGCTTCCACTCTTATTTAGGAATACGTGAACTTCTGATGCGTTGATATAAGCTACACCTCGTTTATTTATCCTACAAAAAGAAAATAAAATAATTTAAACTCTTTCACATTACGATATGGAAATTATGCTGATGAATAAATAAAATAATATAAAGTTAAAATGAATGATATCCGCCACATATTAAAATTCTTTTTAATATTTAAATCATTGGAAAAGAAACAGTTATCAATTTCATATCAAATACTATATTTAACGTATTATTATAGTAACAATGTTATTATGGAGTAAAAGTGAAAAATCAGATGTAGTACCTGATAAAGCTCAGGGATTATACATTTCATTTTTTCCTATCTAGGTCCAAAATATATATGAGACATTATGTTTTAAGTATCTACTAATTTTTCACTTTAAAAACATACTACAATACTGTGAAGTTTCATAATTTTGGCACAAAAAAATACATAGTCGGACGGGCGCCGAAGAGAGAGAGAGAAAGCAATGCAATACGTTTGATGTAAGTCCAGAGTACAGTTATTATCAAAAGCAATCATAACAGTAATCGCATTAGAAATTGTATCTACAATCATACCGATGGTTAAATTGCTCCACTCATGATTATGAATGCAATTAGGAAATAATGAAGACCGAACAGAAGATGAGAATAAGAAATAAGCATAGCTTACCTGGTATTGTTTTTACATTTTGTTTTATCAGTTTTTACACCATTTGTTATATTGATTACATTTTCATCAGCGGTAGAGTGATGTATTTCCAGGTCGGATTCCATTTTTACTTCAAGATTATCAGAAAGGGTTTCCACATCTGACAACCATTCAGGCTCTGTGTACTCATCCTTCGACATGCCTGATTCGGTCACCTTTTCGATCACAGGATCGGTAAAATATTTACCTTCTGGAAATGTTTAGTGAACATTAAAATAACAGCTACATCATTGAGGATATTGACATTCTCCGACATCAGTATAAGAAAGTGTCCTCCATATCATGTCTGGTCCAGTGGAAAAGACCTACATATTTTCTTAAGAAAATTAATTTATAATAATTATATTATTGAATATATCAGTAACAAACCAACAGACCCATCTGTGTGTGTTATAATTAAATAGTAGTCAGAATCTAGAATACACGTACACACTGATGGACGGTATCGTATATACAGCACCAATGCTGAAAGGCTGCTGTAATTCGTTAGTATAGGATTGGACGTGCATTCCGTCAGAGATATTGCCAGTCAATTATATGAAAGGAGGCAGGTTAAAAAAAAAAAAAATTTTTAAACCATCTCTGATCCTAATAAACTTACATATTATATGGGCCTTCACAAAGTGGAGGATTGTATTAACAGATTTTTGTTTTTACGAGAAGTCAGCCACTTGCTCAATCTATTAGGTCCATACTCTGACTCAAACACGAATTGAAAAACAAAATGTGTACTCGCCAGACACAGGATTCGAACCTGGGACTCACAACATTATAGGCCGAAGCTTAAGCCGCTCGGGCATCGTGGAGTCAGTCAAAAAAATTTAAAATATTTTTTTTCTTCTTCATTAGGTAAATCATACATAATTGTAGATTTTTAAAAATAAAATTGGTTCATCCATCTATTTTATTAATTCTACGTTAATAGAAAAAATATGCATTTCGCAATTTGAATGTCAGTTATATGCCAGGTCTTACAAGAGATAATAACTATTTAGTCTGTTGTGATTGTCTAAAATTCATCATTCATATATGTGCATGTTTTCGGTTTATGATTTATAAAGGCATATTGATTTATAGCTCATTCAAGAGTCAATATGGGATGAAAAACCGTGGCATAGTTTTTGGTTCTTCATTGTGCCACAAGGGTACGAAGTGTCGCATTCTTTGGCGGCATCCAGAACACATGTCCCAGCCACGTAAAACGTCTCTTCGTGATTACCTCAATCATGAAGACGACCAACTGTCATACATACACTCTAAGTCTCGTTAGTGCGTAGTATTATTGAATATCAGATCAGAGGCATTTGAAGTTATGCAGATCACCGAAGCCATGATATAATCGTAATTCATATAATTTTGAGTATATATGTGCAAAAATATGCTATCGCATACCAATGGCGAGGAGTAACTTTTAGAAAAAAGGTAGTATATCGTCGCTTAAGAAACAACACCGCGGAAGTCAATTAATTAAAATTTTCAGGGGCAAACAAAAACCGTCTCAAAAATTGATACCTTTTTTTAACTAAACACAAAAAAAAATAAGTTAAAAGGTATCAATTTTCAATTTTTTGAGACGGTTTTTGTTTGCCCCTGAAAATTTTAATTAATTGACTTCCGCGGTGTTGTTTCTTAAGCGACGATATGGGAGTTATAGTGCATAGGTAGGTATGTACTTATCAGTCATACATTTTTCGAGGCAACGGGACACCAGAAATATTCTCATTAAGTACTTACCGATACTTCTATATCCACCAGATTCATCTTGAATTGGTTCATTTGGCTCGGTGCTGTTAGGAATCCATGATTTTCTAAACTCTGCCGATAATTTCTTATTATCCTCTTCAAGAAAGGTTTTAAGTTGATTCTGTGTTTTTAAGTACATGGTTTTCATTTCAGTGAGTGAATCAAAGAGAGAGTTAATCCTTTCGAAGCAATTTGTGCAAATATTTCCAAAGTTCTTTAACTCCACAACTCCCTGTGACAAAAAATGCATTAACACCTAAATAACATAATATTATTCTCCTATAATTTTATTTTAGGTCCATATGATCAAAAAAAAATATTGGAAAACAAGCCAAAATTCATATTTTTAACATTAAAAAAAAAAATCAAAATTAACGTAATATATCAGAACAATTTGAGAAATTTAAAATTTATTAACACATAAGAAGTTGGATTACACTGATAATAAACAAACGGTTCGACCAGTCAATGACAAAATCAAATGCAGCAATGGCCCATGGTGGTAGGCAAATTTTAATTAACAGTATTACACCAGGCCTGAGCAATACTGTTATTTAACGGCGGCCGTAAGTAAAATACCTTCTTTTTTGAGACATACATTATTTTATTATCATGGATAAGGAATTTCCACATAAAAAAATAAATGATTCTCTAATAGTCAACAATTTAATGAGAAGAATGAAACTGTTTTACATTTTTCAACATTTTTTTAATTCCAGGTGTTAATTTTGTAGTTAAGATTCCTAAAACTGATTATTGAAAATGTTTGTTCACATTTATTATGTAGGTTGATGCAAAAATAATCAACATTTTTCTAGCGGAATCTGTAAGTTGTTCGAATTTGTCCGATTTATGAGTGTTCTAAAATTTGCAGATTTCTTCTCGACGGTGCAATTCATGGATATTAAAATTTTATTTTTAAAAAACCGCTAAAATGTAGAAAAAAGGTTAGCTTTTTTCAGAAATACAATTAAAGCATGTGGGTCCCACAGAAATACTTGGCGGGTCGTAGTTTGCCCAGGCCTGGTATTACTCTGTACAATTTATTTAATGATATAGATACCTAAAAGCAACAGTGAGTTATCTCAGTTATTCCACTGTTGCTTTGAAGTTACAGAACAATAATTTTAATAAGTGCAACAGTGGCATAATATTTCATTTAAATGGGATATTTTTAAAAATCTCATTGAATAATCATGTAGGTTTATCTTTTACCGGTGTGCATTTGGGTGGATGAATAGTATCTTCAAAAGTGACCTCACATTGTGTCTTAAGCATAAAGGTAGGCCTCCGAAATGACTTGGAGCGCAGTTCCGGGTCATGAAATCTCGGAGATTATCGCTGTCTTATGGAAAAATTAAGTTGGCCATCTGAGATAGATACACGTAACAAAAAATCTAACATACATATTTATATGAAATAGGTATACATAAAATTAGAAAATATGTTAACATTTTCGGAAAATTATCGAGCACTCCGGTTCGTGTTCAACCAATGTGTGCTACCAATGCTCACATATGAATTTGAAACATGGACTCTTAATGTAAAAAAAATCCAAAAATTACAAATAATGAAACGTGGCATGGAAAGGTGTGTGTTGGGCATAACCAATGGATAAGGAAGCAGACAAGAGTACGTGATTTGATAGAGACTAAGTAGATGAAATGGAAAAGGGTTGGACACGTCACTTAGCGAGTGGACAACTGCTGGACAAATGCCGTCATCGCATCGACCCATGGGGCATTAAACACCCACAAACATAGCAATCGATTGGCATACGTAAAAATCTCCTTTTTTCACTTTGTCTCACTGTTACTTTCAGGTTTTTATTTAATCTTTTATTACCTTATTTTGGTTTAGTAATAAAAACATCTTAATTATTTACTTACTTGTAACTGTAAGAGTCGATGAAATTTTTTTGTTAAATCTTTTGGGTCATTTTGACACTGTTTTGGTATCCGTAAATACGATTTTAACGTATCGTTATCTCCACATACGTCACATCCATTACTTTTCTTCATCATTTTATCGCAGTTTCAACTAAAGAAACATTTGAAAGAAATCTATCAAGAAAATTCAAAATCTATTAAACTTACATTTTACATTTAGTAATATTTTGGCGCATTAAATACATGCTGGAAGAGATTTACTTAACTACTGACTATAGTTAACTTGCCATATTATCATAAGCACCTTTTTAAATATATTTTTAATAAGAATTACAAAGGTAGTAAAGTCGATACCACTTTAATATTATATTTAGATAAATATAATAGAGATAGCGGTAATTGTGCCGCAGAGGTGGCCATAGGCTTTTATATATATTTTTTTACGACAACAGTTTATTCCATGTAGGCAATAATTATAATTAAATACCTATTTCTGTCGGCGCATCGGCTTTTCGATCCAATAATCGTTAATTGAAAATTTGAAATTTTCATACACTTTGATGCAACATTATCACAATCTAAGATTATATTATGAGGTAATATTAGGTTGGGGTAGGTTAGATTAGGTTATGGTAGGTTAGGTTTGGTTTGGTCAAAAAAGAAAATTGTAAAATCTCATGGCCACCTCTGCGGCACATTTACCGAGATCGCACCAGCACACATCCCTGAATAAAATCTATGTCTTCGTCTGAAAGGTGATGCGATTTATTACCTACAAGAGATGCCCGGTAAACAGAGTTAGCGACTTACGGGTTCACGGATGTCAGTTGGTTAAGTCGCTTTGGGAAGATTATTATGTTTTTATTTCGCATACGAGTACAACGGGATTATCACGTCTTTTTGTTTAGGTACCATAGCCGATTCCTAAAATGAATAAATTGTTGTCAAATTGTTGACATTCATTCTGACATTTCTTTCATAGATAAGTATCTTATCTATGTTCATAGACAATATACCAATTTTGTAAATGTGATTTTATCATAGATAATAAAAGAAGAAAATCAAGTAGACAAAATGAAAGGAGTTTTACCTACCAATAAAACTCTTATTATTCATGTTGACTTTGAAGTCCTTGAGATAGGGTTTGCTCTTTCTTCTTCGCGTGAGGTTATATTCTACTAATTTATTTTCCTTTTTCTTGTCGTTGGTCATTCCTCCGTTTTTATTTACTGGTCATACCCGCGCGTCCATTTTTTATGTATGGAGTTTGGGATCCCTTTGTCTTCATTATGATATGACTCAAGGAACCAGGTAGAAGTTACCTGGACTTCAAAGTCAACGTGAATAATAAGAGTTTTATTGGTAGGTAAAACTTCTTTATTATTCGAATTTGACTTTGAAGTCCTTTAGATATCTGTTTGTTATCACCTGGTGTTGGGTATGCCAAATTCCTATATGTGACAATGATTCATTGACGAGGTATAGACCATCGTGACTTTTAATGTATATTGTTGAATAGAGAAGTTATTGGGTTCTTTTCCCCTTCTGATGGTGGTGTGTCCATCGTTCTCTGGTAGTTGTCGTGAAATGTCGACTCACTACGCCAGTTACCTCCCTTTAAGATATCATCTATTGGGTATATTTACAGTTTAAGGAAGCCACCACTGAGCGGACATTGCCTGGTGGTTCTTGTACCCCAGCTTCCAACAGTACTGACCTTATCCAATTCCCTATAACTGTCCTGATGGCTGGTTTTGGTGATCCTCTTAAAGATAATTCCGAAATATCCCCACCTTCCCCTCTCCTTGGGTTTGACATGCAGACGAGTTTCCGTAACCAGAATACTGGGTCGATGTTTTGACATGTGGAAGCGCTTAGCTTCCATGCCGATTGACGATGCTTGGCGGTATCTGTATTTGAGCCAAACATTGGCCATTCAATTATGTGGTCACTTTTATCCACTAATCCATTGTCTACTATTACTGAGTAGTGTGAGGTCATGAACCCTTCGTCCCGATGCGAGAAGCAGCTGAGAAGGTAGCTGTCCTGCGAGACGTTTCGAATAGGTTGTACTCCACCGGTGTTGTTTTCCTGAGATGATCTACGACTCGTCCTGGATCCCAAACCG
The DNA here is from genome assembly GCF_057557595.1 of Rhyacophila brunnea. Lineage (NCBI taxonomy): Eukaryota > Metazoa > Arthropoda > Insecta > Trichoptera > Rhyacophilidae > Rhyacophila > Rhyacophila brunnea. The sequence continues at coordinate 16,360,418 of NW_028232796.1, read as the reverse complement.
GTGGTTTGACGGGTTTCGTTTTATGTACCGAAATTGCCTGTAACATATTGTGTTGTACTACCACGTTGATGCTGATATCTACAATGATAATCGGTTTGCAAAATGTGGCTATGGCTGACTTATGCACGAGGATGGTGTTGTACGACAAACCGTCCATGTTGTGCATGTAGTCTAGGTATCTGGCCAATTCCATTGGTTGAGGGATATTATGATCCATTAGGTTCATGTTACCCATGTCATTGTCTTCCATTTGTTCCAAGCTGGTTCGTAAGTTTTTAGAGTCGAAGGCCGCCATCTGGAAGTAAGGAGTGCCCTTTCTTCCACCATTCAATTTGATGTTATTTTCACCCCACCCGAAATTATCCATAGTTAAAGGGACAGGTCCTGGGTCCTTGGACGTGGACGGTTGGTCCCCATACCTACTAGTGTCGTATGTAGGTGAGGCGTTGTATAAGGAGGTACTATCGCCCTTTTTCGTAAGTCCACTCCACTTTTGCTGAGTTCAGGTGCGCTAGGACTCGTGGAAGTATGTTTGGTGGGGGAAATATCCACGCCAGTCTGAAGTCCTACACTCGGCTGAAGGCCTCGTGATACAGCGCGCCACTGTCTGTAACGTCTCGTGACACATACGTTGCAATGAATGTGCTGTTTCGCTTGCGAATAAATCCACCTTGGGAACACCCCATCTTTGAAACAGGGGGGTGGTTGCGGTGTTAATGAGGTGTCATTCGGAAATGAGGTGTCTGCGGGAGAGATGATCTGCCACGTAGTTGAAATTTGTGCGGAAGTATTGTGCAGTAAACGTGATGTTGGCTCGACTGGTAAATACTAGTATTTGTCGGCATAGGTTTAGGAGGATGACAGATTTTGTGCCGCCCTCGTTGTTGATATATTCCACCACTGTTTTGTTGTCTGTCTGCAGAAGCAGATCTGATCCTATGATTGATTGTACCTGAGATTGAATTGCAAACATTTCCTTCCTATTGGAATGCCATGCCTTGCTAACTGGTCTTGTTCCCACGTACCTGATAGGTGGTATTCATTCAGTTGGGCTCCCTAGCCTGTGTCGGCACGAGGCGGAAGAAAATCCTCTCCGTTATAAAAGACACCTTCACGCGAGAGGCTCTTTACAAGATCCCACCTAGCGCCGAACATATCTTCAATAAAGATAAACTGGCAGTGTTCCTAGAAAGAGGTGGGGGTCGTGAGAAGGTCTTCGATCAGACCACCAAAGTGGTTGACCAGGGCAGGGAGAGTCAACCTAGCACTTCGTCAGGTGGACACAAGGACACCTTTCGGAGGCAGGGATACACGAGGAGGCTACCAGACCAGGTTAGGGGTGGCTTGCCGAGAGGCCCACGTCCATCCAACCGAGGTTTTCCCAGAGATAACCGAGGTGGTGCGAGGGGCACTTACCCTAGACGCAGGTGACCGGGTCTCCCTCACCACGTTCAAAGGGGGACGCCTCCAGCATTTACAGGAAATCTGGCAGGCCAAGGGTGCACCACCACCATTATTAAAAATAATAACGGAAACCCGTATTCAGTTTATAAAGAAACCCCCTCTAATAATGCCTTCCGTACAATTCCAGAAGGATTTCCAAACGCGACAATCGCCGGAGATCACTACACGGAACTGAAGAAATCAAGAGTATTGGAATCGGCAGAACCATCTCCGAGCTTCCTCTCAACCCTGTTCCTAGTAAGGAAGCAAGACGGCAGTCAACGACCCGTATTCAACCTAAAACGCCTAAACGGTTTCCTACAACCAAGGCCGTTCAAACTGTTCCACCATTTCAAGGTCCCAACATTCCTGCAAAGGGAAGACTGATTAGTAAAAATAAACTAAGCCAAGCGTACCTACATGTACCTATAGCTATACAACATCGCCGATTTCTTCGGCTAGTTTACAAAGGAGAGCTCCTTCAATTCACGTGCATTCCGTTCGGACTGTCGGCAGCACCAAGACTGTTTGCCTCATTAACAAACTGGGTGGTCGAACACCTCCGGGGAAAAGGTATGAGAATCGTCACTTACTTAGTCGACTTTCTGATGGCAAATCAGTCCAGAGAGATTCTTCTGTCGCAACTGACTTATATGATAGATTTCATGCAGGCACAATGCTGGATAATCAACAAGAAAAAATCTTGTCTGATTCCAAGCCAACAGCGGGAGTTCTTGGGTATCACGTGGGATACTCACAACAATCGGAAATATCTATCAACAGAGAAGTGCACATCACTTCGTCACCACCTGCAATTGCAGATCCAAAAAGGCAGTTGGTCGCTCAGGCAGGCCCAACGCCTCCTCGGGCGACTCAACTTTGCAACCTTCGTCACTCCACAGGGGAGGTTGCATTGCCGACGTCTACAACCTACGAGCGCTCAATTATCAAGGAGCCACCCTCACAAAACAACATCGATTCCACCACAAGCTCGAGAGGACATCATGTGGTGGATTCTAGCGGTGGGTTCCTCAGGAAAGATTCACAGGGCAACCTAAAATCACTTCCTCACCACAGACGCAGCCGATTCAGGCTGGGGAGCGCAGTTAGACGAGTACCACCTATCAGGTACATGGACAAAACGCCAATCCACGTAGCACTCCAACCGAAAAGAGCTGTATGCAGTACTCTCAGCCATACAACTCCGGGAGCAAACGCTCAGGGGATCAGAATTACTCCTTCAAACCGACAACAAAACAGTGGTGGCCTACATCAACAACGAAGGGGGCAAAAAGTCCGAAACCCTACTAAGTCTTTGCCGACAGATCCTGGAAATCGCCAACCAGGCCAGTATATCATTGACTGCACAATACCTTCCAGGAAAATACAACTGCGTGGCAGACCATCTCTCACGCAGCAAAATTATCCCAGAATGGCACCTAGTTATGGCGGCTACACTCCCCTATTTCAAAGATGGGAACTCCCGGACGTAGACCTGTTCGCGTCCAACACAGCCCATGTTGTCGCAACGTATGTCTCACGAAATCCGAACGATGCCCTTGCACTGTTCCACGATGCCTTCAGTCGACAGTGGGAATTCAAACTAGCTTGGATATTCCCGCCGCCGAATCTAATTCCACAAGTATTGGCACACCTGAACATGGCAAGAGGAAAATATTTACTAGTGGCTCCATGGTGGAAGAAGTGTTTTTGAAGCGCAGACCTACAGCAGAAATCACTAGAACCCCCCTACCCGATCCCGCACTTGGGGTCATTTCTAGTGGATACGGTGACAAACTATCCACCTCCACAAGCCCGGGACCTATCACTCCAATTATGGATAATTGGGTGGGCAGAGTTAGTTTCTAGCTGGTCGGTAGAGGACAGATCACTTCTCACTTCCGGCTGGCGAGCATTCACTTTGAAGACTTATAGACCTGCATGGGACAAATGGAAGACATGGTACATGGCCAACACGATAAGCTATAATACCCCCGAGCCGATTGAAGTGGCTAGATACCTGGGTCACTTATACAATAAGGAAGGTCTTTTATATAACACTATTCTTGTACACAAGTCAGCCATAGCTACCATTTGCAAACCTATGATCAGTAAAGCTATATTATTATTACTCGCATCGGGACGACGGGTTCATGACCTTACCCTACTCAGTGTAGCGGATAATGGCGACCATATAATTCTATGGCCAGTGTTTGGTTCCAGGACAGACACATCAAAGCACCGCCAATCTGGATGGAAATTAAGCGTTTCCAGTCAGTGACGTCCCGTGGGGGTTGGCAGATTGAGCGTCGCTTGGGGGCGGCAGTTATTCGAAGGGCGGCAAATCGAGAAAAATCGTTAGGTATATATTATATAAATAGCTACCGAAACTTAGTAATAACAGAAATAGCTTGTCATTAAAAAATCAGCTCACTGGTTGGAAACAAAATGTATTAATTAACATACAAGATTTAACAAGACTATATTTTTTGTCGGGTTCGCGATGTCTAGTTTACTTCCGTTCCCCTTGGAGATCACGTCCTTGATGACCAGAAATGACACGTGCAGATTTACGAATTATATTTGAATTATAGGTAGGTGCATACATAAAGTACATAATTAATGTCAGTATCCAAATAGTTTTGCCAGTCACCCGCGAGTTTTATTTAAATGTATCTGAAACCGTGGACTCTCAATATTGTCTATTGAAGCAGAGATGGCATTTAAACTAGATTTATTGGTATATTAGGTACCCATATTAGTAATGTATTCATACAGCACATTTCTTAGATATTGGAGTCTTGAAAGGATGATAAAAAATACTGTATAAAAATGTGGCTGCATTTTGGCGCTCCCTAGGGGCGGCATTTTGTCTAGGGACGTCACTGCTTCCAGTTGCCAAAACATCGATCCAGTATTTTGGCTACGAAAACTTATCTGCGTTTCCAATGAGAGAAGAGAAGAGGGTGGTAATATTCCGGCATTGTTTATCTCGTCAAGAGGCCCCCCAAAACCTGCGACTCGAGCAGTCATCGGAAATTAGGTGAAGTCAGTACTCGCTGATGCAGGGAAAAAGGAATCACCAGGCAGTACTCGATCAGCAGTCGCCTCTCTAAATTGGTTACAGAATTACCCCATAGATGACATCCTGCAGAGAGGTAATTGGCGCCAAGAAGCTACTTTTAAAACATTTTACCAGAGACCGATAGACACACAGACTTCTACAGCGGCGGAACAAAATATGTTGACCTCTTTGTTCAGCCCGGTGCACTGAGCCTAAAAGCAAAGAGATGTTATACCTAATTCTCATGTTAGGTTCATCCACCCTATCTTGCAGGATCTATCTTGCTTTACCAGGTGATAACAAACAGATATCTCATGGGACTTCAGAGTCAACAGCGAATAATGAAAGGAATTTTACCTACGATTAAAACTCTTATTATTCTTGTTGACTCTGAAGTCCAGAGAACACCTACCTGGTTTCCTTGAGACATATCAAATTGAATAACCAAAGACGATAGAAGCGTCGGTCCTGCCAGCCTGCTAAACAAGATAAGCAACCAGAGAGATAAATAATCGAGAAGAAAATGGGGTAAAAAAGGGCCAGCACAGAAGAACACAAGGCAAAAAATTCGATCAACATCTCAAGGGACTTCAGAGTCAACAAGAATAATAAAAGTTTTAATGGTAGGTAAACCTCCTTTCATTTTTTATATTCAAAGCTAAAGAAACGGAAAATATATGGAATAATTTTGTTATTTTTATCCTAGCACAACGAGCAGCATTTAACTTTTGCTAAATATCTGGCTACACCGTAGATAAATTTATCATAGATAATCTTCGGTTCATTTGTTTTGGTGAAGTCTCTTCATTTAAAAAAATAATTTATCGTTTTTTAATTCAAAATTCTTCTCCCAATACCATGGGTACTTATAAAAGAAAGCAACAGTACAGATTACTATTGGAAAATGTTTCGACACTCGGTAAGTTAAAATACCCTGTACAGTGTACATACTACATTCTTAAAACATCAAATGTCAAAAGTTTGAATTGCTAACAATACTAACTAATTGCTAACAAATACCAATATAAATAGTTCGTGGTAGGTATGTAGTTCTAATACGATATAAAATACTGTATAGTTAATTTTCAAGGAATCTTCGTCAGTAATCCCTTGACAATTCGCAATAATAAAATCAGTGTAAACAATGATTTGCCGCCAATTTCATTCATTGTCGCATTCAAGTACAATATTTTTGTTTTCATATCTTTTTCTATTCAGCTTACAATAGTGGTTTGAGAAATGGCGTGTGAATGTATATCCATAATGACAGACACTTCTTACCTAAATCACATCACGCCAGTATTCAGGGAACACAAAACTAATGGGAACAGGCTTACCCTACTGGGGATGGTATAACTAACGTGACCATTTATTTTTTCCCCCAAACCGGGACACCTAAAAAAGGTAGGTACTTATCCATTAATAGGCGCCTCACACTTTCATACAATACAATTAACAAGATAGTAATGTTTTTTCATGTCATATTAGGTTACCTATTTTATTTATTTATATGAAGATTATCGGTAGATATGTTTGAGTAGGCGCATACAACGCTTGAATTCCTACATATTTTTTAATAGTACATATTATTATTATTTTATTTATTAATGCACACACATGCATTACGTACACACAGGTATGAATACATGAAAATTTATCTAATGTTATATTTTTCTGAAGAAAAAATTTAGTAGGTACCTACCTATATCTGGTGTTGATTTCAAAAACGAATGAAATTCTTGGCAGGATTTTTTCGAATTTAATTTTATAATTAACATTGCTTTAAGGACATCGACTTTCAACTGTGTTTTTTCACTCGTCTACAACTTATTCATAAGAGAGAATACCCTTTCTACTGGTGCATTAGTGCCGGGCAGACATAAAATATATTCAATAATTATACGAAAATTTTTGTGCTCCAAATTATTGGCACGAAAGTGTTTGAACAACTCCACCCAACGACTTTCGGTTGAAACATTCCTAGTGTTCCATTCAGACACTTTTTGCGGTGTAATGTAATTATAAAAAAGTGAATACTCATAAAATATTTCTGTATCTTGGTCACAAGTTTCTTTTCGAAAACGGAACATTTTGGCGTCCCGAAGCTGTGTTCGGGGACACCGGAACACGCCGCCTGAAAACGGCACTGTCCCGGTAAAAACGGGATGTCTGGTCACATTAGGTATAACAGGCTAAATATCTCGAGTGTGGAAAAATATTTTATAAACTTAAACATGTGTTATGTATGCTATTTTCAATAGTGAATAATATGCATTTTAGTTTGTCACGTTAAAATAATGTGCTTTTAATCTTTGAGAACAGTGGATGCGGTTTTTTTCGCTTGGGTTTTATGGCGGTCAGGCCATAAACTACCCTGCTTCAGAACTTTGGTCCATGGCAATGGGTTTTACATTTCTATCTATTAATTTGTTCTATGCCAGTATTAGAGGAAAAAGCGAATGGCTCAAAACTGGTCATCGCAAAAACAGTCAACATTATTGTCGGCCTACGACTAATATGTTAATTCGAATACATATTTATACATATAACATTAAACAGAGGAGAAAATGAAAGAATGCTTCACTGCAGTCAATTAATATAGGATTAAGATATGATTTTCACATGCAAATCTTCCAACTTTTTCATTTGTGTGTTTTTGTTACAGACGACAATGCAATATACGGCATTGAAACCATTGAAAAAACCCGCAATATTGTGAAGGAGGCCGGCAAGTTATTAAGCGATGCACCGATTCAAGAAAAGGTTCAACATCCCGGAGAAAGTCTTTTGGACTCACGTGTTTTGCTGGCCACCTCTGAAATGGCCACTCTCTGCGTGGAAAACATGAGTGGAAACACTAATGTCTATGATCCGGATGAGCTTGCTGACCATATTGTAAAATTACTTTAATACATTAATAATTCATTGTCATTAGCTGTAACAACAACACAAACTTCCTATAACCTCAGAAACATATTTGTACCGAATATATTATTATTGTTCATTGCAGTCCGGACGGTGTACTTCACCAACAAGCTAAAGGTGCAATCGTTAATCATGCTAAAATTTACAACTGCAAATGAGGTGTTATATTAAATTCTGTTAAATTGTTGACCAACTTTTGTAGTTTTGAATCAAGGCATTAACGATAATAATTATCAATCTTTGATTCATAGTTTCACATACCTTCACTTTCCAATCATATCTGTAACTAAAATATGTAGTATTTTATTCAATGAATAATAATTATACAAGATTTAAGAAAATAGTATTCTTTATTGAACATAGATAATATGAAGCAATCTAAATACAGTCTCACAAACTTTTCCATAAAGCAGACTAAAATGAAACTACAATCATAACGAATCTAATGACACCATATTGAATATTATGTCATTCCGCTGTCAGGTTCTGTACAGTTGCCTGACTGTGACTCCTCCATCAATTCTACAACTAAGCTTACAGTACTGTACTCGTTGATCCTGTATGTTCAATAAATGCATTATTCATTAAATAAAAAAAATAGTTTTAATGTATTTTGAAACAGATTTTAAATATTATTCCCTTTATTATTACAGCGTTGTAACTGCAATTACTGGTCCTCGTTGTGCATTCCAAACCATCCGCCAGGCTTTCTAAATCTTCGTGGGACATTTCTACCTGGTCCGCCGGCAGAGAGACCGCAGAGTAACAGAAAAAAGATTGAGCGGAACAAAAATCAAACGACTGAAAAGCCGGAAAATGTTACAATCATCGAGAAGTCAGAAGAAGACACTGTTGTAGTGTCTCACATAAGAAAGTTAATTAACCAGCTGTATAAAAAAAACAATTCCCGGTCACTAAGCTTCTTACATCTCGTGTTGGACCCACACAGTTTTGGGAGAACCATTGAAAATTTATATCACATCTCTTTTCTTGTACGAGATGGCATTGTCTCCATTGAAATTGGTGAGTATTATTGAACTTGCTTAGGCTTCGGCCACATAGGCAGGTGCTTCGCTAGTCCTGAGCTAGATGCTATGCTTGTCTACTAAAACCACTACTGCCACATTGCAGGCTACGTGCTTAGGTACAAATTCATTTGACATTTGGGAGCGCTTAAGTCAACAACGATATGTCACTCTCAAAACTAACCAGAAAGCTACTACTCACACAGAATTTAAGTTTAAAATTTCGAAAGTCGCAAATTCGAACTTGTTGGATGCATACTGTCAATTATTCATCCCATGCATCATTATTCATAACCTCAAAGGTGTTTGACGTTTGTCATACTAAGAAACATCTGCCACCTTGCAAAATCACTAGGTGACACAATAAAAATAACCAACACGTTTGTCCGCCGGGAGACTCACGAGGTGACTCATAATCACGTAGCGAGGCGCGAAGCGTGCAGTGTGGCCATTGCGATAGAATAGTGTGCGTTCGTTCACTAGGATATGTCACCTAGCATGTAGCCACCAAGCAAGGCACCTGCCTATGTGGCGGAAGCCTTAGAGTCGTATTACCTCGATTATCTATCTAGGGGTTCACAAACTTTTTCGTCAAAAGGACAATTTTTAAATCAAAAATATTTGGCAGGCCGCCCTCACTTTTGTAGGCAAAAAAATAAAAAAATATTCATCGTGTAAACTTATATTTTAACCTAAATAATACATTATTATTATGTATACTTATTAATATACTAAAAACTAATAAATTTTTTCACCATGTGATTTAAATGCAATTGTTTGTTTGAAACTAAATCCTGCAATCTAGGCTTAAATTTTCTGGACCATTCATTCTTGCCAGAGTATTGCCATTGTAAGACCAGGGCCACATTACGCGGATATTTGGCTGGTATGAGGACAAAATATCTATGAAGTGTCATTTGAAATGATTTACTGAAAACTGGCAGTATTATTGTACATTGCTAAACTTTAGAATCATGTGAAAAGGAAAAACAGTTGAAAATGTATTTTATTTTATGGAGTTCGGTTAAATTTATTTTATGTATCTTGTCGATTTCAATTGTCTCGTTGATTAGAATGTATATATTATTTTTTTCTAGATGACAGTACCAAATTACCACACATATCACCTGTGTCAAAAGACCAAATGAAGAATGATGAAAATAGCTCCATTAAAGAGAACAATCAATTCATATTTTCATTGGATATGGAGGATTGGATGGTAAAGATTTTATTATGATTCTATTAAATGATTATTAAAAAGCATTTCAATAATATTTATTAGATAGGTACTAGAGGTGAGTTGGAAATACTGTCATCAGTTTGTGTACTCAAGTTCCGGATAAAACTACCCATACTCAGTATGTGTAGCCCAATAAACTTATTCCAAAAACCTGTGATGATGTCATCGCGATTCGCTGATCTGTGAACTCGCTAGTTGGTAGACTTTCAACACTATTGACATTAAATGCGCGCAAATGAAATAGCACTTGAATATAGGTATATTTTAATTTATTAGTCTATTGCGTTCGAATGTTTGAATAATAGTTCATAAATTTTGGTCGCAGCACAGTGGTGAGATGACGCACAGGCTTAGGCTTGTTATACGACCGCTCAAAATATGTTTAAAATTAAAAAAAAATCACTGTTATTCATTTTTGTTAACAAGAATATTGTAACCTAACAGAAAAATAACTCATAAATTAAAAATGTGTTTAAAATTTTATAATAAATGGGATTTTTCGACAAGCGGAGCTCAGCGTATTTTTTGCAATTCTATTGAAGCCCATACACAGTCTGAGTTCCCTGAGCCGATTCAAATTTAAATTATTAAAAATTTAAAAAAGACGTATTTCAAATACTAATATGGAGTTGGTTTTAGTTTCAGTTGAGTATGAAACTTTTGTCGCATACGCACGCCAAACGCTCTATAAAGTATTCCAAATACTAGTAAGTATTTTGGAACAAGTTTCTATACTAAGTATTTTTTTATACTGGTAGTAAGTATTCTTAGTCTTCAAAATCGACCAGTTTTCCCATCTCTAGTAGGTACCTCAAACCAAAATAAGAATCTAACATTCTTAAATCTTGTGCATATCCGGTTATCGATGAAAAAATGATAACTAAAATATTACTTATTTCAACTGCATTTTATTTAAATTTAAAGTTAGATGCATTACAAGTGTAGCATTAAAGTTAAAATCAGCTACATATAATTATTAATGGCTCTCTTATCTGCAATACGTGTTCTTAGTAAAAAAAATATTTTTAGAATTAAATTGTTCAAGTTTGATTATATTATATTTTTATTGATTACACATCACTGCTAAATAAATACTTTGTTGTATTTTGTAGCAGTATTTTTTTGTGTAATCTGGAAGGAAACCATTTTTTTCTTTTCAATCATCCGCCCTTCCCATTTTATTGTCAATAAAAGTGTACTGAATATATTTATGAATAAATAGTCTCATCCTGTTGTGGAGCATTGGTTAGCATGTTCTGCTCCTGATGTGGGTCACAAGTTCAAATCCTGCATTAGATTCGATTTTATTTGTCTATTTTTACCTAATGCATGGAGCTAAACGTTCAGCAATTGGCTAGCCACGAATCTTTCTAAAAATCTGTAGAGTACATAGACTATAGATACATCTAGACGCCACCCGTTGCATTGCTAAATGAAGCCGCGTGCCGTGCGTTTGGTTTGTGGGCGAGCGAACGCATTCGTCTACAAATGTTCGAGACCATAGACCATTTCGCTAGTGCTCGCCCAAAGTGCTCGCACTAGACCAGGGGTGGGCAAACTTTTTGGATGGAGGGCCAAATTCAAGAATTCAAAATGAGCAGCGGGCCGCAAGTAAAATACACTTTTTAGATATACACTATTTATTATCACGAAAAATAAACATTACAAAAAAAATAATGAGAAAAATGAAATTGTTGTACATTTTGTAACATTTTTTTAAATTCAGGTGTTAATTTTGTAATTGATATTCTCAAAACTGTTTGTAAATGGGCATCGGAGATATTTGATCGTAAAGAAATGTTATTGAGGTTCATGATCAAAAATGTTTTTTCACATATTATATATAGGTTGATCCAAAAATAACGAACATTTTTCTTGCATAATCTTTAAGTTGGTCGAATTCGTCTGAATTATGGGCATTGTAAAATTTGGAGATTTCTTCACGACGATACGATTCTCTTAAATCAGTGTCACACTGCAGATCAATAATTTCAAGTTGTAGCTCTGTTGGCACACTATCAATATCTATTGAAAATGGATCGCGTACTATTGCTAAACTTGTCTCAATTTTTCGGAAGTCACCAAATCTTTGTGAAAAATCGTCATTCAGAGCTTTAAAAATTTTACCATGTTCTTCAAATTTATGTTCTGGTATATTCAGCAACTTCAAAGTTGGAAAGTGGTCCTCGTTATTATTCGATATTTGTCGAAGGAATAAATTGAAATCCATTCAAACTTTTTACCATATCATGGGCATATATTTTTTTTCCTTGCAACGCGGAGTTAAAAGTATTTAAATGTGTCACGATGTTCAACGTAGAAAATAGTGGTTACATAGTGTGAGACGAGACGCAAGGAAGACGTACTGATATAATACATTTACGAATTTCACACATTCTTCAAATTTTAATCTATTGTAAATATTTTTTTAAAAAATTATAAAAAAGTTATTCGTAATAAGAAGTATAACAATTAATGATGGCGGGCCGTAAAAAAATACCCGGCGGGCCGCAGTTTGCCCTCCCCTGCACTAGACGCTCAGAATTAAAATATAATTTTCAATTTTTTTATGTTATATAGTATTTTTAAGCGGTCAAAATGCAACCATTAGGTAAAGATATCCATAATTTAAGTTATTTTAAAGAAACACTAGGCCACTGATATTAAAATATATAATAATATACAAATAAATTATCACGAACATGTATCAACTTACCTATGAAACGTAATACCATCTTCTTGCTTGTCAGTACGGCTACCATATTTTAATACAACACACAGAACCATCTTTTCTACTTAATTAACTAAAAATATTTACCAATGACTTTATGTTTAACACTAGAAATAGCAATTTTAGCAACACGGTTATCTACGCTTAGTTATGCAATAAGCGAAGATTTGCCGGCTACATCGTAGCAAAACATCTCCCAGATCTGTAAACCTTTTATCTTACTCTAGCGCGTGTCGCAGAGATTATAAGGGTACCGAATACTTTCTCACTCGCACTTATGCATCGTTTTTGTTCAGGCCTTGGTAGAGTAATTAATCTATTTTTTTTATATTTTGTGATTATATCTAAATATTTTTTTAAAACTAACTATACAAAATTCCCCAATGCCTAGAAAATTGAATAATGGCTTTTCAAGATGGTTTAATATATGTAACAATAGGTAACTATATTCTGGGTCAGTTAAATAAAGCGGAACCCTGATTTTACATGCCCGCGATTCATATTTTCCTGCTATTAGTAGTTTCTTTAGTCCTGTTTCATTTTAGTACATTTAATTCCCGGTTTTACGTTTTTATTACCTGCAAATTACATCTGATTGAATTAAAATTGTTTTAAAAATCACAAATCCAATATATCAAAACACATTCAATTGAATGCATATCAAATGAATTCCAGATGCATGTGTGCATTTCCATATGTATTTGTTGTATGATTGAATGAGTATTTTCTTTTGTTTACATACATTCAAAATTCATGTTCAGAAAAGCACAATTTATAGGATTTTTTATTAAAATATTTATTTATTTTCTAAAAAATTTCAATATCTCGAATTTAAGTTTTTGTCAGTCCCTTTAAAAATGAAAAGTTGGGTACACAGTGCCTGAATATGCCGAAATGTGAAACTCAAGTCAAAAATGATTCAATTGGAATAGTATAAAATTCCATGAGTACCTTCACTCGTTAATAGCAATTTAATATACATATTTACTTTAAGAGACTCACTATTTGTTTTTTAATTTCAGCTCGCTATAAAGGAACTCGACATCAAAGAAGCCCAAATAAATGTGAGAAAATTATAAATGACATGTGACAAGAACTGCTTGACTCATTTCAAACATGGAATGAACATCCTACGTTGAATTGCTCCCGGTGAAGAACTCATTTATATTTGTAATGCAAATATGAAAAATAAACTAAATGTGATTTCAACTAAAGACTTGTGATTTTTTTCTAAAATTGAAACCGATTGTATGGTAGCAAATGATTCATTTTAATCCTTTCTACGCGGACGGCACACCCGTTTGTGCCCTCATTAATTGGCCTTTCAATAAAATTGGCATGTTATTTAAATGCGGTAATTAAATAGTAATTAAATGCTATGCAGTTAACAAGTTATTATAACATATTGTGGCATTACAGTTCACTATCAACTTTCCAGAAACGTATGTTGGCTGCGATGGTTTAGCAGTAACGTGTCGGTTTATGAAGTTGTCTGTCTCGGGTTCGAATTCCAGGTCTGGAAAATTCACATTCGGTGTTCATACACATCGACCTAATCGGTTGAGCAATTGACTAATATCCGTTTCTCGTAAGAAAAGAATCTGTTACGAATCCTCTTTGTGAGACGGCCCAGATCTGATATCAAATTGTAGAAACAATTATTAAAAAAATGTCAGTCTTATAGCGAGGTGTATACCCATTATCTTGAGAACAAAACAATTAGTTTAAGCATTGCCAAAGTGTCTTTCCTTTTGTTTGCTAAAGAAAAAACTTTTATGTCAACAGTATCAATAATTTTGCATGTTAACTTATATTCGGTACATGGCTGTTTTTGAATTTCCCCTTTTCACCTAAATAGAAAACGGATCGAATGAGTGTCTTAATATTTAATACTTGTGAAATTCGGGTCTCTGGACATCTCCATATTGTTATCCATACATTTCTTGTGTTAATAAATATTGTGAAAAAGAACATCTTAATATTATACAATTAGCAACAACAAATTATGCGATTGAATAATCTGTCATCGTCGTGTCAGAAATCATATGAGGCCTATCAATATCAACTTAAGATCTTTAACCTTTTACACATCTGAACACATTTTACAAAAATCTTGTGAATATGAAAAATGACCTTGCAATAAAATAATATGATTGTGCAAACATAAATGCAACATGTTTTTTAATTTTTGCAGATAAATAATAATTGACAGAAGTAGAAGTAGGGTTACCAATTTTAAAATAATTAAAACTGCTACATATTAATTTACACATTTTCATTGTATTAGAACCACACTATGAAATAGTGAGAGCAATCAATACAACCTTTTTGTTCTGCGACACTTATAGTGATTCCTGAACGCTTTTAGTATGGTGGAATACATAACTAGTAAAAAAATATTTTCTCAATCTTGCCAGTATTGTATACAGTTTTGCGCTTCGTATTATTCAACATAGGACATGGAGACAAATCAAAATAAATGCTTGCCATTAATAATCTGGATTTGGATACTCACTTATGATTTCATGTGATTTTTCATTTAAATAATGTAATAGTTTATCGCCTACAATGCTGATAGCCCTCTATAAGAAGTAGGAGTTTTGTAAGGCGAAGGAAAGTTTTATATCATTATATAGGCATTTTTAATTTGTAAAAATGATTCTTTTCAAGAGATTTAGCGTTTACTTGGTAAATAAATATACTTATCCTACCTATGTAGTGAATAATATCAAGTAATAACCATTTTATATTGTATGGGAAATTTATGATAGTTTTACTGCCAAATTATTGTATTATTATATTCTGCCATGTCATTGTTTTCAAAATGCCTACCTTGTCCACACCTGCATATTTATTTCTGAAAGGTGAATTTGCTAACCTTGTTCAGTAATATAAGATATATAATATTCATGGAGAAGAATATTGAGACAGCTGTATTTAAATTTCTTTCATCTTTATCAAATATATAAAAACGTTCATGTAGCAATTAGTTAATAAAAATGTTTCAAACCTATTTGGACTTGTAATGTTGCAATTCATGATATTAAATTTATCTTCAAAATATTAATTGAATCATCCTCTGCTGACCTTTATTGTTACTTGTAATAATAATTATGTAATAATATTTCTTTTCACTAACAACAAACAATTATTTTACATGTACATTGTGATTTCCAAGTATTTTTGTAATAAAAAAGTTTTTTCAATTGAAATGTCATTCATTCTTTCTATGTACAACATACATATCGTTATCCTGGATGTCTTACTGGTAGGTATTTTTAATTAGAAGGGTACGAAATGTCAATATTACTTGACTCTAAACCAGTGATACTCAACCTGCGGCCCTTTAAGCTTTTATGTGCGGCCCGAAACACATTTATTATCAGGAATTTCGTATATCTTGAAATTCGTTTCGACTTTGACGCACAGATAGTGACACCCGAAGAGGATTGTCATTATGGTCCACATCAGATCTGGTATAAGAGTGTTGTTATTGCACACGATTAATTTAAAAAACAATTTTTAAAATCTCAAAAATGTTTTGTAAAAAAGGGGGGTTTCAAGATTTTTTCGTCACACCAGTAGTGATGCGGCCCGCGTTACTTTACAAATATATGTATTTGGCCGGAAGAAAAAAAAGGTTGAGTATCATTGCTCTAAACCATGGGTGGCCAACCTTTTCAGCAGCCGGGCCAAATTCGAAAAATGAGATTTCCTACCCGGCCGCACAACCGATTTTTTTTATTATACAAAACAAAAAATAAATATATATAATATATATTAATAAAATTAAACAAAACTGAGAATCAAACAATATATTTATTAGATTAGACTTTTTTGAAATAATATAAATAAACAAAATAATTGCAATATAAAAAGAACTTTTTATATACCATGTTTTTAAATTTTCTGTTGAATCATATAAACTTGACAATTCCATGTATTTATAATAACTTTTTATCGTACTTGATAGAAATACGGAATTGTTATTTTGACATTTCATATTGAATTCCATAGTAACGTACGTATATATTAATAATTAAGTTGCTAGGACCCCCTTAGCAACCAACAATAATAACTTACAAAACAGAATTAACTGAAAATGAATTCAATTCAAGTCAACAAGTAATAATAAATTTTAGTGAGAAGTTTGATTTTGTGTGGCAGAACTAAGTGCATCAATATCGATAGCGAGTGAGGTTGTTCCTACACGCAAACAGTAATTAATGTTTTCCAAATGTACATCAGTGATTCGTGCTCTCACTCGGGATTTGATATGCTTCATCCGGCTAAAAAGCTGTTCACACGTGTAAGTGTTCCCAAATAGAGAAGTCATCATTAGAGCATGTTTGTAAAATGCAGGATATTTCTCCGTGTCCAAATATGTTTTGTAAAACTCTTCCAAACCAACCTGGTGAAATTTCTCCTTTAATTGTTCATCGCAACATATTTCACAATGTTCCGTTTGTAAATTTCCCAGTAATAAATTCACGTCTACGGAGAATGGCGTTGCAAATGCAGCAAAAAGCACACGGTGCTTTTTAAAATCTTGAGCCAATATCGAATCTCAATTTGCGAAATTAGCGCATCTAGCGGCAGCATTTGATATTATTTTTATTTTCTCACTGCTCCACGGGCCACAAGTTGACACCCAGTGGGCCGCATGCGGCCCGCGAGTTGGCCACCCATGCTCTAAACCAGGGGGGGGCAAACTGTGGCCCGCCGGGTATTTTTTTGCGGCCCGCCATCATTAATTGTACTTCTGATTACAAATAACTTTTTATAATTTTTTAAAAAAATATTGACAATAGGTAGATTAAAATTTGAAGAATTTGTTGTTTCGTAAATGTATTATCTCAGTACGTCTTCCTTGCGTCTCGTCTCACACTATGTAACCACTATTTTCTACGTTGAACATCATGACATATTTAAATACCTGAACAAAAATATATTCCCATGATATGGTAAAAAGTTTGAATGGATTTCAATTAAAACTCAAGCTATTCCTTCGACAAATATCGAATAATGACGTGGACCACTTTCCAACTTTGAAGTCGCTGAATATACCAGAATATAAATTTGAAGAATATGGTAAAATTATTAAAGCTCTGAATGACGATTTTTCACAAAGATTTGGCGACTTCCGAAAAATTGAGACAAGTTTAGCAATAGTACGCGATCCATTTTCAATAGATATTGATAGTGTACCGACAGAGCTACAACTTGAGATTATTGATCTGCAGTGTGATACTGATTTAAGAGAATTGCATCGTCATGAATAGGGAATCCAATCCCGAGCCAAAATTCTGATCCCGGGATTTCGGGATTACAATTTGATAATCCCGGGATTCCGGGATTAGCATTTTTTCCATAGTTAATACATTTTTTTTTATTTTTACAAATAACATTAATAGAATCGGTCAAAAATAAATCTAGTATAATTTATACTATTTATGTATGCAACGTTTTCATTAGCTCGTATTCTTATTTGTCCGGTGGTTGTTTGTCCGGTACAAATCTTGCAATCGATTTTTAACTAACTTCCCGGCTAGCTAGATATTTGAAACTTTTAGAATATATCAGAACACGATGCCAATGCATTCTTTTAATGCTTTTAGCCATCTTTAAGCAGAATCGAATTCATTTTCAATTAATTCTGTTTTATATAGAAAGTTATTTCAGAAAAATCCGTATAAAGTTAAAGACTATTATTGGTTACTAAGGCGGTGGTCCTAGCAGCTAAATTATTAATATATACGTGCGTTACTATGGAAATCAAAATGACATTTCAGTAAGTAAGTATTTTATATTTGTTTGTTTGTTTGTTTTTTTTTTATTCAATTCATATCAAGTACAAGTTTGAGCATATTTAGTATAATAATTCAACAGAAAATTTTAAATCGTTGTATGTAAAAAGTTATTTTTATCTTGTAATTATTATTGTTAATTATGTTAATTGTTCAATCTTGAAAATACATAGGTTTAATGGAGTAAATAATATTGTAATATAAATAATAATGTGAATTTAATATGAGATTGCTGTTTCTGGTAGTAAAGACTTAATTAATGGGTTAGCTAGATTTAAAATAGTAAAGCAAATCGTGGTGTATGGCCTTTCCGCTTCATAAATCTAATTAATCAGCCAAATATGAAACTGCCGTAAAACTTATGAGATCATGGTGGAATTACTTTGTTAAAAGTGCGAAGAATTGTTTTTTTCCAGTCTTTCTCATTTTTATTGATTTATGTGAAAAAATAAAATGAATCGGCAACTTACATATGGGTATAAATCAAACTTCATTCAAACTCAGCTTATTTCTAATTTAGTTATTTGTTTTTAAAAGTATTTTTTTTTGTTATATTTTAGGTTTTATTTTATTTTCCATAAAAATTGATAAAAAATCAATCCCGAAATCCCAGGATTATGTTTACCAATCTCGGGATTCAAAGGTATCGAAAATAGCTCGGGATCCCGGAATTCGGGATCCCGGGATTGGAATCCCTAGTCATGAATAAATCTCCAAATTTTACAATGCCCTTAATTCAGACAAATTCGACCAACTTAAAGATTATATAAGAAAAATGTTTGTTATTTTTAGATCAACCTATATATGTGAACAAACATTTTCGATCATGAACCTCAATAAAAAATCTTTACGATCAAATATCTCCAATGCCCATTTACAAGCAGTTTTGAGAATATCAACTACAAAATTAACACCTGAATTTAAAAAAATGTTAAAAAATGTACAACAGTTTCATTCTTCTCATTATTTTTTTTGTAATGTTTATTTTTCGTGATAATAAATAGTGTATAACTAAAAATGGTATTTTACTTGCGGCCCGCCGCTCATTTTGAATTCTTGAATTTGGCTCTCCATCCAAAAAGTTTGCCTCCCCCTGCTCTAAACCAAGAAAAAAAACTAAAGCAGTAAATTATTTCAAACTGACAATAATTATTTCATTTCATTTTTAATGACTTGGGGTGTCCTACACTGGAGTAAAGCGGTTTTGTACAGACCTGGATGGAGACAGACGCTGAAGGAGGAGGCCAATACCTACATTGGAATGTAGCGCCAGGAATAAGAAAATCATTATTTCATTACTTCAATGGAATAGCTCAGAAAACTTATTAAACTGAATAATTTCCCATTGCCTATCTTTGGCCAAATATATTGTATCAAAGAACGATCATGTATATTATGTTATTTACCCCCTGAATAGTTTTAATATTTACCTTCATGCCATCCAACAAAATTACGGCCATGCATTCTCACCTATAAATAGTCTGTATTTTATCTATTTATTATTTATGCTACATTTTATCAATTGAGAGGGTAATTATTTAATTAATCGACTGATAACAGAAGTCTCATATAATTTTGGACATTCAGCATCACAGATTTACTTTATTATACTTAGATGTTTATAAAAATATCTGAGAATTGGAAAAAATGAAACAATGTTTTGAAATTCGAGTTATTTTTAAAACGAATGAAAAATTACATAAACAACATAATTCTAGGCAAAACCTTTATGAAACAAATCGTATGGAATCGTAGGTAAGTAAATTCTTCTTCTTTTGACCATGGCCGATCATAATATGGGACAGAGTGGAGGTTTGTATTAACAGATTTTTGTTTTTACGAGAAATGGATGTTGGCCATTTGCCTATTAGATCTGTACTCTTGACACGAAACACAAATTGAAAAACAATATGTGTATTTGCCGAACCCAGCATTCGAATCTGAGACCCACGACATATTCACAGTGTAATTAATAAGACTTATAATATATGTTACACCGAATGTGCGAAATTGACTATTACATGAAATGGCCAAAATTTTGGCTAATTCATGTAACAGTCAAGCCTGTTGCCTTATTCATGAATTAGGTAAATTTTCTGCTGGGTACATGAATACGCCAGGGTATGGAATTCTTGAACTGTCAACATGACAGAAGAAAAAGTAAATTTAATACGGATGGTTTTATTAGTTATAATTGGACATAATATAATATTATTATTATTAGGTTAGGTTTGGTTTTGTAATTCTGAATTAAAGTATTCAAGTGAATGTCCATTTTGAGGTTAGCTATCAAGTGTCAACAAACTATCACAAACAATTAATCAACCAAGCACGAATCAAATCACGAAAATACTTTTCAATAAAATTCTTCCGTTATCATATTATAGTTCTAGATTTCTTTGCGCATAGTAAATAGATATGAAAGTCATTGCAGTTACATATTGATTGGTATATTTTTATATTATAATCAATGACATTTGTTTAGTTTGATTAGTTGCAAAAAATACCACCGGAGCGCGATCATCTATTTTGACCATAGATAATATATGTACATTTTGACCAATGCACGAGCATTTTGATACATTTAGTTTAGTTGCAAAAAATACCACCGTAGCGCTACTATCTAATTTGTCCAAGACATGAACTAGACAGAAAAATTACTGCCGAATTCACGCACTCTCCAGATATTTTGTCTAATTCATGAATAAGGTAACGGGCTTGCATTTTTCATGATTTAGGCAAAATTTTGCCCATTTCATGTAATATTCAATTTCGCACAATCGGCGTAACATATATACTATTTATACCTACCACAGAAAATATTTGTGACGAACACCACCTGGGGGATCGTTCAGAGAACCTTTCGCGATTCAAACATGGGTGGAATAAAAATATCATTTGTCGTGAATAGAACAATTTTTTGCAATACTGACGACAGCTTTGAATAATGCTGATGGTATTCTTAAATTCCTGTGTACATTCAATATTGAATAAAAAAAATATTTTCAACTTATTTAGCTGGTAGCATTATATTGCATAAATATACGTATCGCTCTCTTCAAATTATATTACTTGGCAGTTTTGATAGCTCACCGTGCTTTCAAAAAGCATATCAAATCGATACACTTTCGTGCTTGATCGAACAAAACTTTCTACTGGGAACAGTTTTTTTTTTGTTCATTATTTAGGTTGCATTATACACAACAATGGCAATAGAAAGTGATTATTGAAAATGCGAATGATGTGACAACGGATCACTAAGACTCCAAAAACATCATTATTATTTTCGACATTTAAATATTCAGTAATAAAATACATTAAAGGTAACTTGAATTATATAAAAATGAATTCATTTTATTGAAGAAATTATTTTTTACATTATATACAATCAAGTTCCATTATAATATTGATGATTTTTTTTGGCAAGCAATAGATACATAGATTATATTATATTATCTAGTAAAATAGTTTGTAATATATGGATAGATGAAAAAGAAAAAAGAATTGCCAATCGGTAGGGATGTTACAGTGAAAAGAAAAGTAATGATACACGGTTTTGTTGAATTATTTCTAACATCTCTACCAATTGAAAAACATGTTGAATTAGGATTTTTTGAAAAATGAAACAGTACTTATGTAAGTACTTAATAGAAAATATTTTAATTTACTTTCACTGGATATGTAAAAATGCACAAAAATATTTATATAAGCCCACTTTCCAAGTAAAAGCAATCCACAGGCTTTTGCAGCATTGCGTTATATAAAAATATTAATTTTTATCTTACGTATATTATGTGGTTTATAAAATATCTTTCAAAAAAAGGTATTCAATTTAACAGTGTAAATAAATATATTTCGTTAATACATAATTTGGGTTAACACTTAACTAGTCAGCGACGTAATCACATTATCCAATTATTCATACACACAATAATTATTCTTAGAATGGAGTCGACACGAACGGATTTGATGAGAACAAATTATTATTTTTTCTATCTTACGAAATAAATAACATTTAAATCTTAATAAATAATAACAAAACACAGAATGAGAGGACACACATTTGCAGTCTTTGTTAGTTTCTTTAAGAATTGTGTTATCACGAATCGTCGAAGGTCATTCTTCCCGCACCGTGTGTTTTCATATATCTCCTGTACTGTTTATGTTTAGTGTTTTCAGCCAACGATTTTTTGGTAATCTCTTCCTGTAATTCCTTCCACTCGATAAATTTCTCTCGAATCCACAATTCTTCTTCGAGATATTTTTCTTTGACGTGATCTTCCAGCGCGTGAAACTGATGAACTCCCATCGAAAGATTCTTTCTAATCAAATATAACTTTTCTTCGTCACCATATGGCTTTTTCAATATGGAGAAATTCCAAACCCACTTCAAATACCATATAATATATACGGTTAAAGTGTATGGAAAAATAAGTATTTGAATCCATAGGATATCAACTATTTCAGGTTTTGCATAAGAACCTTTGATATCCATTTTTTCTGTGATAACTTTTCTTATCAACTTTTCAGTTTCTTCCTTTTGTTCGGCTTTGCTTACTTTCTTGAATCCGTCTTTCTTTTTACTCTGAATTTCTTTCGATTCCTCTTTCGCTAATTCCAAAGCTTGATTTCTGTATTTGGGTACAGTCATAAAATATTTGATGGCAGATTCGTACCTTTGCCAGGCACTGTAGTACTGAATTATTGAAATAATCGAAATAGTAACAGCAATCACTATTCTTACGTCTACTTTCGGAGCAACTCTTCTCCGATAATACCTGTAGTAATGAGCGTAGTACTCCTCCGGATTATCGAGCATGTAATTATAATCATTCCGTTCTTCTTCATCTTTTAAAATCTCGTAAGCGGTGGCGATGATTTTAAATTGCTCCTCGGCTAGCTTTTTAGCCTCAGTGGATCTGTGAGAATCCGGGTGAAATTTTTTAGCGAGCTGTCTGTAATGTCTCGCTATTTCAATTTTCGTGGACTCTCTGGTGACGCCGAGGACATCGTAGCAATTGTCCTTCCCGCAATAAATTCCTTCCAATAGTTGACCACTCGCGCTATGGAAGAAAACGACTCCCAGACAGACTAAGAGCAGACATTTCATATTTAAGCTTGTAATGTTATCTGTGCACCGTATCATACACGAAACAACATTTAAACGTGGATATCTGGCACCAAAAGACCGCAAGCAACGTCACTCAATTCACCAACGTCAACTTCGACTAAAGACAATAATTTAAAGATAAAGAGTAAATATGTCAGATTTAAAAAAAACTTGATCATAAATCGACTAGCATCTAGTTTATGGCCAAATTCAAAAACATCACAATCCATATTATTATTCTAGGTACCTAGGTTTCCTAATAAAATTTTAATTAAGGATAACTGCAGCTGTATATGAGCTGTATACTTAATGTATTTAAATAATATATCTATATATCGCATAAGAATATGAAAATAATTTTAAGGTTACCTTTCTATTTTTATGACATCATTAAAATTTATTTATTTAAAGCGTTTTATAAATTTAAAAAAAATTCAAATTTGAGCCTATTGATTGAACATGAAAATAATATTATTTATTATCAGCTATTATTATTTGTATAGGTAGGTAAGATAGTCTTAATAAATTTTGACCAATACCTATACCTACCTAGGTAGGTACCTACCTACTCGATAAAACTATCAGGTACCTATATTATTTAAAATAAAAAAAAAACATAAAATTACTGACTCGAATAATAAATTGATGTTCAAATCCAAACTCAAAATAATCCAATTCGACAAGCTTTTAAAAAGATAAAGCTTTTATTTAATTTTAATAGACAATTTTTACAATTATCTTTACCTAGCCAATAATGGATACTGGATAGTAGCTGTTTAAATCCATATGAGTAAATAAATTTGACAGCCGCTGTCATGATGACAGTCAAGTTTTACAATCATGCACCAATATCAGGTTAAGTTAATACACTGAATTATTATTCATAATAATCGTATTAACTACTCTTGTATCGTATTAACGAATTTTTTATTATTAATATCACTGACGAAAATGTTAAAGAAGCAATTTTATATCTGATTGACATGGAAATGCCATTCATATTATTAATATACGGGTAGGTAGGTACCAGTACTTTGCCAGTTACGTCGACATAGGGGGGAAATATATTTTAAAACTAGGAACTCAAGTTTATTTAAGAATTTATTGAAATACGTATAATAATTTCATATAATCAACTATAAGTGTCTAGAATTTTATCGTTTTGTAATGGCTAAAATAACTATTCCTAGAATGACAGCATTCATGACTTAAAATATAAAAAAACATGTGTTGAATGCTGACCTTAATAATATTTACATTTTATTCAAATTAGGGGAAATTAATTAACCTCTCTACTAACCCTATTACTATTACACTACTTTGATAACTACAAGTCGAATAGTTTTTAATCAATTTGTATGTGGTTTATTGACATCTTGATTGTAAGTTTAATATCAATCAAACTGCAATACAGCGGCCGTGTGTCTGTAGATTGTAGACTGGTGTAGACTCATCCTTAGTCCCATATTATTTGGATCCTCATCTAATGTCACTACCACCAGTAGTGGATTGTGTGATAGATTATTATCAAAAATGTTGAAGAAAATAATTCAGTAGTTCAATCAAGTATATTTTTTCATTGTACCTATTTCTTTACCTGAGTGAATTAATTATTTTTAATTAAACCTATGAAATTAATAGAAATTATGAGACTGCTGAATGTAAGGATAAGTGACAGAACGTCCGTTTATGAAGGTATCGTAATCATGAATAATTATACATCTCTTAAATGTACATATTATGTCGACTATTCAGCGTATGTTTGGATCCATAGCGAATTTTGGGTAATAGGATGAGTGTCAAATATTTCTTATAATAAAATCTATTAATAAACTGTACACGCAGGCCAAGAATGGTGGTGACGGGGATAAGCCTACCAGATTATATCACGAGAGAAATCATTATATAAATGGTGGATGAGTAGGTATAATTATTGCATAATATTGTTGAGTAATCGAGACAAGCAATTGGCAGATATTATATGGGTAGCTTAATGTTTAAAAAGATGAACACCGAAAGTATTATCTTCGATTGATGTCTTTTAATTTTTGTTTCTTAAATAAAAAAAAAAATATTTGTATTGTAACTTCAATGCATCGACATTCTACAAGATGGTGGTTTAATTGAATTCTAAATTACTAAATAATTCTTCTTAGGTAGCAAAAACTATTAAATTTTAAAATTTTAATAAGCGACATGCTGACCCAAATATTATCAATTTATATAAGTATTACTATATCATGTCTCATATAAAGAAATAGTTCATTATAGTTATTGGATTTTTCAGTGTTGTTTTCCTTTTATTCATTTTACAGCAAACTAGGATATATGCCAAAAGGTTAACCAATAACTAGGCTTACCATACGTCCTAGTATGACCGGGATTGTTCCGGTTTCACACATTGGTCTTAGCGTCCCGGCCGGTTTGGTGTTTTGCCCCGGCTGCTGTTCCGCGTATGAATGATTGTCAATAATAAATTGTCATGATTCACCGTAGTAGCGTATATTTGGTATATTTTTAAATTTGTTTCTTTGCCCTTCCTCCCATTCCTGTCCCGGTTCAGAGTCTCATAATTATGATAAGCCTACCAATAACCAACATTATCTTAGAGATAAATTTTCATAAAAATCATAAAATATGCTGTTTATAAAATATTCTACATGCCATAGGTACTTTATAATATACTTTATAATATAAATAGAAACTATTATGAAACAGAGTGTACTGGTATGTCCCACAGAAGAACATGGAGTTAAATGTATGGTTCTAATAAAGCAATAAGGACTGCATATTCTATTCAAGAAAAGAGCACAAAAAATTGAGTTCCTTTCTTATCTCTTCTAAAATGCATTTTTCATACGATATTATTTATATTCTTCTGACATATTCAAACCTATGGTTAATATTATAAATTTCATACCGCACTTTGTATTCCAACTTACTGCTGACATATATGCATATGAATTTAATGTAACTATGTACAATATTGTTTAATAAAAAAATTACCAAAAATTCGTTTGTTGCATTTTTATGACCCATTTTTAATACAATCATTAAATTCCTATTCCTATCCATAATAACTCTAATGTTTATATAAATTTCTAGATAAAGACATCAAAATTATACTTACTTAATTAAAAAAGATAACCTATATCACTATGAGAAGGCTTCAACTACAGAGAAAGGGTAAGTAGGTAAGTATATGTAGCTAATTAAATATTTTCTCCAAAACCATTAATTTGCCAGTCCAACAAAATTGACAGTAGGTACTTAGCCATTATTCTTTCAACTGGTAGGTACGAGAGTGGGTCAATAAGTCCTTAGAAAAGCCGACAGGTGGCGCGACTAGTACTGTAAGCGGTTTGTTTTCATGCAGCGGCACTACCGATTCAGTATGCTGCGAAGTTTCAATCAGATTGTTCGGGTTGTTGTGTGTTTCTCGTACATTTAAAAAAAAAATTTGCTTGTTTACAAAAAATGGAGAAAATTGAGTTTAGAGCTGTTATTAAACATTTTAATATAAAAGGGTTAACAGCAAAGGAAATAAAAAATGAGTTGGATTTAGTTCACGGCATATCTGCTCCTTCACTTGCAACTATTTATAACTGGTTAAATGAATTTAAACGTGGTCGTACATCAACAAAGGATGAACCACGCTCAGGACGTCCTGTAGAGGTGACTACACCAGAAATGATCAATAAAATCCACGATATGGTGTTAAGTGACCGAAGATTAAAGTTGAGTGAGATAATTGAGGTTACAGGGATCTCAAAAGGTAGCGTCATTTCTATTTTACATGACAAATTGGGCATGAAAAATATTTCTGCAAGATGGGTGCCGCGTTTGCTCACAGTCGACAATAAACGCAATAGGGTGGTGGCCTCTAAAGCCCTGTTGTCGCTCATGCAACGCAATCGGGATGAATTTTTTCGTCGCTTTGTGACTGTAGATGAAACATGGATACACCACTATACTCCCGAGACGAAAGAACAGTCAAAGCAGTGGACTGCGAAAGGCGAACCATGTCCAAAGAAGGCGAAAACCGTAAAATCAGCTGGTAAGGTTATGGCTACTGTATTTTGGGATGCACGTGGAATTATTTTCGTTGACTATTTGGAAAAAGGAAAAACAATAACAGGGGATTATTATGCATCTTTATTGGACCAGCTAAAAAACAAAATTGAAGAAAAACGGCCTCATTTAAACAGGAAAAAAAACTTCTTTCATCAGGACAATGCCCGTGTTCACACATGTTTACGATCAATGGCTAAAATTGAAGAATTGAAGTTCGAATTGGTCGACCACCCACCGTATTCGCCAGATTTAGCCCCCAGTGACTTTTTCCTTTTCCCAAACTTAAAAAAATGGCTAAGTGGACAACGTTTTTTTTCAAATGAAGAAGTCATCGATCGGACAAATGCTTATTTTGAGGACCTTCCGAAAACTTATTTTTCTGACGGTTTAAAAAAAATTGAGAAACGTCTAACCAAGTGTATTGAGCTCCAAGGAGATTATGTTGAGAAATAAAAAAAAAATACAAAAATAAAAACTGTTTTAATGCTTTTTTCTAAGGAATTATTGACCCACCCTCGTACCTATTAATTACAGTAAACATACTATTTAGCATAGAGGTTAGGTACTGTAAATTCAAAGACAAATTTTATTGTAACCATAACAATGTAAGTAGGTACTTAATTTTTTCGAAAATAAATGTTAGGTACAGGAAATACCTAATATAACTTGGGTGTTCTGTCAGAGGTTCCAATTTACTAATATTTATGTCGGTTTTCCATTTACAGTATTTTTCATGTAAATAAAAAAATCAATTTGTTTTAAATTAAACGGAGAAAGAAACAACGAACTCCCTGTCGTAAGTTGCAATGTACACCCTTTCATGCCTTATTTTATAATGACTTAAATTGGAATGCTCAAGGTCTAAAAATTCCATCATACAGTCACGATTTATGAGTAAAAAAAAACAACTGATCCAGTAGGTAGGTAATCGCATTACCAGGATGAATGGAAATAAGGAAAGCTTGTTATTATACATACCTATATGAAGCAATTTAAATAAATAGGTAGGTGCTTACCTACCAATAATTCTGAATAAAATAATGAAATTAAAATTGGTAAAAGTGAAATTATGTAGGTACCTACCAAACATTCGTTTGCATTTTTTGATTACTTAGGTAGGTATTGAAGTTAGCCCTGACTTTTTGCGGAAAGCGTACACATAGGTAGGTGCCTACCTACCTATTAGATATCTAATAAAACTACGAAGATTTCAAAGATTAAATTAATTATAATACAAGGAATTAACTAGATATTAATTATTTAGAAAGACGAAGATATTGTTAGTGGTTTCGTTCTATTCTATATATTACAGTAGTACGTTTCAACATTGCTAAGTTCAGTTGAGCCTTGTAGTTTCATAAGTCCTAATTTAATATTATGAAACTTGTTAGAAAATATGTGCCGACAGTGGTGTAAATTTGTATTTTTGATTAAGATATTAGAATTGTTCGGTTATTATAATGTTTTAGCTATCCATAATTGATTATTATTTAACTTCTAGACGAGATTACACAATATTCGTTTCCATCCCTTACGAATCGCCCGCTACAGCTGTTTGTTTTGTTTAGTTTAGGAGCATGAACTTCACGTGACTGCCCAGGTAATGTACGCTTTGAAAGTAATTCTGTGATTGGTCGGCCGAACGAAAGCCGAAGTTTGCCGACCAATCGCACGCCGGCTCTGTGCGAAGACGATTCGTTCGCTCAGTGTGTTTTTGACATCGATAAATGCAGTCGTGACTTTAGAGGGTTAGGACTTGTGCCGTGTTGTTATTAGTGCGAGTTTTATATTGTGCGTTTTTTAGTAATATTTTAATTGAATATCATAAATATGAGTATCGCTGCCCTGATAAAAGCCGCAGAGTTCATTGAGAGACGAGATAGAGGTGAGCGTTTATCGAACGTTAAACATTCTTTGTCATCGCTCTCACCCGTCAACATGGCCCCTGTCTATTTTTGTGATGCTAAAATCAGCTGATTTTGACGGCCTGACAGTATTTTTGCTTGCAGAAGCCGAACACGGATACGCGTCGACCCTGCCCGTCCCGGACGACCTCAGGACCATTATCAAACGGAGTAAGACGAAAAAATCACTGGGAAGCAGGTGAGCGTGACGCTACATATTTTTGTACAATAACATAGCCACCCCCGAACCTTCGAGCGGCTCTAGCTCGCCCTGACGCTTAATAATATCGCTTAAATTTACAAAGTATGCTCAAAATAAATCAACGATTCCGTTTCTGACAGTATTAACCGCATACATTTTGATTACGGACGTGTTTCTTTGTTTCCTTCATACGGCACCCTGACGCTTCGCCGCCGCCCCTACTAAATCACTTCTATTCCCTTTCGACGGAAGCCAAACGACCAACTTTTGTATACCCCTAAAACAAAGAACTCGCATGTTGAATTACTATTCATTATACACTATTTTTATTTATGTAGGTACGTTGTTTTACGATTAATAATACTATGAACATTTTCTTTTAGGACAACACACAACGAGCTAGAAAAAAATAGGTGAGTGCATTATGAACTTTATTCAATCTTTTAGTTTCACTAATTTTATTCTGTATGTGTATTGTTCCTGTTAAAAAATAACTACCAAAATTACGTGGTGACATTTGTAAGTTGAGTGTAGAATAAATAACATTGAATTTTGTGGACTCTAGTATTGATAGATGGCAAACAATGAAAAAGTTCTGGTCGGGTCGCATCGACATACGTACAGCTACTAGCTAGCAAACGCCCTTGACCGCCAACATAGTAAAGTTGGACTTATTCAAACAAAAACAAACTCCAGTGACAGAGCGATCGTGGGCGTGGTTTTGTTAATTTTTTAGTTAAACTAACTTTTCTATAGTTTTATTAAAGACTGCATAATAAAATGTAATTTAAAAATCGCGTATGTGGTTTCAGCTTCGACCGTTTGACTGATCATTTCGATATTGACAAACGACTATCGTTTCGTTCAGTCGGTACCTATTTATTTATCTTATTAACGAGTTAAAACATTAAACTTGTTTATTACCTATTTGCTGGTGTTACAGTGGGTGTAGATAATAAATAATATTGTATAATAATAAACGATAGATGCATGAGTGTATTTCATTATTAATTTATTATATATCAGTCTGGCAACGCCGTGTTGCGATTGCATGCAATATTTACACTTTACACACAATCTATCATGTGAACAGTGGACACAATTTTTTACGATATTGTTTTTTTTGTGGGTAATAAATACCTTTTACCATTTTAATTGACGAACTAGGTACCTACTTATATAGATAAAATCTCTAATAATTATTGGGAAAATATCTTTCTAAAATACTGTTTAAAAATATAACAAGTGACGTAAAGAGATATTAACCCTAATTTATAATAATATGTACCTATTCCCATGAATATACAATGTTCTTAGTCAAAGATGACCTGCTATTGTGGTCTTGCCCGCACGTTATCTTCATCTCCACCATAACATCGGACAGTGGCGAAGGGTGGAGGGAGGCTGTGATCCGACATAAACAGTGTACATAAAATTTTGTCGGTCATACGTATTTGTTTAATTGAACTAAGACTACACATTTTAGACAGTGTTGGTTAGTTTTTTAAATTCAATTAAACATTGCGTAAACCAAGGCATAATAGATACTTAAATTCCAAAGAATATTTGCCAATCTTGATAAAATCTTAAATTATGCCATTATCATTATACCATACTTACATAATTTTAGATAAAATGTTATACAAAAATAGATACAGGTTTTTTTAAAATCTGTTAGATATGGTTTGGTTAGGTAGGGTAACATGAATTTAACGATTTAACCAATACCATCTTCAATTTGTGCAATGAAAACAATTATGTATGACTGACAAAGTTTAGTGTAGACTATTTCTGTCAGTTCTCCAGAGATCGCCCATTGCATACCTAAACTCTGATGGTTTGGTTTTTTTAAATTTTAAAAACTAACCTGCACCATCTGAAATTTGTATCTATTCTTAGTCCAATGAAAACAAATAAGTATGACTGACAAACTTTAGTGTGCACTATTTCTATCGGTTAAAGTCTACCTCCACCCTTCGTCACTGACATTGTATGAAGCCTTCGCGCGCGAGTGAGAAATATCTCTACGAATCTCAACTCGATAATGTGAACTGCAACATAGCCAGACGGTCGCGATATCTTCGTTTATGACTTATGTGGACCATTATGTCATTTAAGGGTACCATCCTGACTCCCCACAGAAATAGATAGGTACATAATATGGTCACAATTAGGGATCAAACCACAAAGAAAATTTGGACCCCTTTTTCAGTTTTAAAACAACCTGCCGATGATCCGATGGTTTATCTTCTACAAAATTAAATAGCTCTGCTATGTCGTCGCCAGTACGTTTATTAAATCAACTGAAATATTATCAACAAAACGCAGGGTTCTGGTTATGCCCTGCTCACGGGGGAATCTAATTAGTACAATTATTGGCCATTTAGCGGCTCATATGTAAATTGTACGACATAATCCAGTATATCGGGTATTTTCAAAATGTGTTTACCGCTGTATTCCTCATAACCGAACTGTACCAACCCAATAGGTACAGTTTGAATTTTAAATGTGTGAGTGTCCTGCGAAAACGAACCACGATTATTATAGATGTGCATTAGTGTGTGTTGCAACCAATGACATATTAAATGGACATCTCACTTCATATCGGCGCGCACGAGAAATTGTGCATGAAAGTCATTTACAGATGTATAGGGAGACGTCACGTGACCATATGACGTATCCATTTCCATTATGCGATACAAGCTTCGAGAATGTATAGTAATATAACCTTTATTGTAATGGCGTATTAGTGTCATTACTCATTACGTTAGAAACAGATTCTAGGTTACTTACGACTTCTCGGAGATTAGACGCAAGTGGGCCCAGCGCATCACAGGCGTCTGTCCAATGGTTTCTGTCATTCAATTGCATTGAATAAACATTCATCAATATGTATCTTAAAATGGTATTTTATCAATAATAAATAATACTAACACATGAAAAGTGATATCCCATCTTTCTTGGAGTGTTAAGTAGATTTTTTTTACAATTTTTAACTAGGCACATTGGCATTTTGTAACACAATAATAACGGCGGAGTCGAAACCTGACAGTCAGAAATTTTGTATGGGCAGACCCAGCGGTGTCGCCAGACCGCTTGCAAGCAGAATGTTCATTTGAGCGTAGGATACCGATATTAAAATATGAATTTCGCCATCCGGCAGACCCGACACAAAGTGAGTGTCATTTTATTTTCCAGATGCTTCGTCCATATTAATGTCATTGGTTGCAACCTTCAATACACCAGTATTAAATGAGCGTCATTGCATAAACCGAGAGCAGTTGTCAGTATTCGACGTATGACGTATTCTTGTCAAGTGTTTAAGTATATCCCGTATTCTTCCGCACTCGAGATCGGTTGCCTGATGGTTGCCTGCTTCTCCACACCGGTATTTCTGTTCCCATTATTATTCTTAGTTTTACGCAAGGTTTCGCGTAGCTAATTCGAAGTTCATATTATTTTGTTTATGACTTGGTATTTTCACTATACCTATCAGTAGCGAAGGGTGGAGGTAGGCTGTTAGGATCCGCCTGCCTATTAAACATTGTATTTGTTTTTATTGAACTAAGACTACAATTATTTACAGATGGTGTTGGAAAATAAATTAAACCCTGCCTAAACCAATATTGTTGTAGTACCAATTGTTTTGGTATACTTTGGGCGATACAACTAGGGATTCCAATCCCGGGATCCCGAGATATTTTCGATACATATGAATCCCGGGATTGATAAACATAATCCCGGGATTTCGGGATTGATTTTTTTATCAATTTTTATGGAACATAAAATAAAAGCAAAAATATAACAGAAAAAAAAAATTATAATAAAAAATTACTACATTAGAAATAAACTGAGTTTGAATGAAGTTTGATTTATACCCATGTGAAAGTTGCCGATTCATTTTATGTTTTCACATAAATTATTAAAAATGAGAAAGATTGAAAAAAACAATGCTTAGCACTTTTAACAAAGTAATTCCACCATGATCTCATATGTTTTACGGCAGTTTTATTTGGCTGACTAATTAGATTTATGAAGTGGAAAGACCATAAGTACGCCATGATTATTTGCTTTACTATTTTAAATCTCGCTAATCCATTCTTTAAGCCGTTACTATCAGAAACAGCAATCTCATATTAAATTCACATTATTATTTTTATTACAATATTATCTACTCCATTAAACTTATGTATTTCCTAGATTGAACGTAGATATATAATATTAACAATAAATGTCTTAAATAGTATAAATTATACTAGATTTATTTTTGACCGATTTTATCAATGTTATTTGTGAATATAAAATTTTTATATTAACAGTGGAAAAAAATGCCAATCTCGGGACCTGTCCCGGGATCCCGGGATTGTCAAATTGTAATCCCGAAATCCCGGGATCAGAATTTTGGCTCGGGATTGGATTCCCTAGATACGACAAATTATGCACACTTTTTCATTCATACTTATTTGTTTTCGTTGGATTAAGAATAGGTACTACCTACATATTACACATTTTGTTGGTTAATTTTTTTTAAATTTATTAAGCTCTGTCTAAACCAAACCATAATAGATAAAAAATATTATTCTATCTATAAAATATCCAAAGTTATGTATGATTTAATTGCATACTTTAGATATTTTATAGATAGACGAGTATTTTTTGACTATTATTTGTTATGGCTTGGTTACGCAGGGTTTAATAGAATTAAAAAAAAAACTAACTAACACCGTCTATAGGTACTTTGTTGTTTTATTTCAATGAAAACAAATGCTTATGAAACTGAAAAAGTTTAGCGTGCACTATTTATGACTGACCTCCACCCTTCGCCACTGATACCTATCTATGTACTTTTTGACATCCCTGTAAATGGCACGATTCATTAACATTAAATAAATAAAACAATACCTTCTGTTTATTTATATCGTGGAAAAATATTGCAATAATTAATGACACCGATAAGGACGATAAAAAATGATAACAACCAAAAAAATACCGCGGGGAAATATATTTTCCGCTTGGTGAAAGTGACGTTAGACAATATGCTATTACAATCATGTCTATTCGAGAACCAATCCCGTAATGTTTCGGGTTTTAACGAATACTCCAACTTGTGCTAAATTAGATAATTATGTATATATATCTTAGTACGCTAAGTACTGGTGACTACTCATTAGCTCTTTCCCAACTATACTATATTATGTATGTAGGTATGTAGCATTTTTCAGTGTAGTTCAGTGGTTCCAAATTTTACGTTACTACGCCTCCCTTTTAAAACAATCTAATCTTGGCGCCCCGCCCCCCCTTTATTTCATTAAATACATTTTTACACCAAGTGCTTTTTTCTACTAAACGGGCTCGATATATGGATTTCATTGCATCTAATGCAGAAAATTCCGTTTCCCATAAATATGATGTTACGAAAGGTAGCAGTACCTACTTGCATTGCTTTTCTTGACAAAGTATTATATTATTTTTCAGTTCGATTCAACCAAAATTCATCAAAGGTTTTTGTTTCCATGTAGCCATTTTTATTAGTTAATTATAAAATTGATTATAAAATAAAATTCTACATGTGAATTATCATCAATCACACACACACCACACAATCACATCAAATCGTATCACACAAACACATATATATATATATATATATATATATATATATATATATATATATAATGTTAATATTCTGTAACCGAAATAGCGCTGCATGCGACTTTTTTTACTAATAAAACGAGTTTATGGTGTGTGTTTATCCCACTTAACTGGTCAATCCGCAACGCCGGGCCCCCAGGCTGGAGCCCTGTCAGCCCCCCTCTTGTGGGGGGCATGCGCAATAGTATAGAAATGAGGTAGGTATAATAAAATTAGTCTCCATATATTCATACAGGTTTGCAAACAACCTAACTTTTATAGGACTGTTTTTTATGTAGTTTGCAAACCTGTGGCTACATTATTGTGTTAAGCTTTTCGCGCCTCCCAGTTTTGAATTCGTTGGTGTAGATGCAAACCAATCCAACCAACTTACTGTAGGCTAGGGAGTAGAAACTGTATATAACTGTGTATATAGTAGATACCAGTGCCCCAGTGCGAGGGGTGGAGGTAGAATGTTAAGATTCGACATAAATGGTGCACAAAAATTCAATTAAGCCCTGCCTGAACCAAACCATAATATTTTTGGTATGTTATGGGCGATCCGACCCAAAATAGTACACACTTTGCAGTCATACTTATTTGTTTTCGTTTAATTATGAATAGATATTACACATGGTATTGGATAGTTATTTTTATATTCATTAAGGCTTGCCTGTAGGTACCAAACCATAATTGATAAAAAATATTCTTCTATTTATAAAATATTTGTTGAATATTATCTAGCTTGGATTACGCAGGGTTTAATTGAATTTTAAAAACGAACAAACGCCATCTTCGCATTGTAGTCTTAGTTCAGTAAAAACAAAATATACGTTTGACTGACAAAGTTTAGTGTGCACTATTTATGTCGAATCTTAACAGCCTACCTCCACTCTTTGCCACTGGTAGATATTATTATCTATATAGTATTGGTTTTGAAATCGAACCAGTTGACGTCAAATTCATAAGGTAGTTAGTTACTCTTTTTTTTTTTTTTTAGTTAATAATGCAATAACACCTGTTAGTTAGCTACACATTATATATCTACCGAAGTAGATATTGTTTTAAAAAATAATTTTAAAGATTTGAATCGATATATGGATAGGTATGGGGCCTGTGCTACCAGCAGCACTTTGTAATAATGTTTTTACATAATTTATTACCGGGTGATTGTTGTTGTGG
Source organism: Rhyacophila brunnea (assembly GCF_057557595.1). Classification (NCBI taxonomy): domain Eukaryota; kingdom Metazoa; phylum Arthropoda; class Insecta; order Trichoptera; family Rhyacophilidae; genus Rhyacophila; species Rhyacophila brunnea. Next base: position 16,324,080 of record NW_028232796.1, on the reverse strand, counting down.
CACCCATCGCCTTACTAGTAGTGTTTTGTGTTTAATTCAGGTTTGATTCCTATGACCTTGAAACTGCTCTCAGTTTCACAGTGATACATTACGAACAGACTGACGTGTTATCGCTGTGATGATGATAGTTGCGAGATTCGAAAACATAGTCCGAAAAGTGCGTGTGCCAAAAAATTAAAATCGATTCATTTTTTTTTGTATCGCGTGGGCGTCATTGTTACAAATTCAGATTTGACGTGTTTTACGTGTTTTTAAATAATAATTAATTCCGCCAATTAAATACGATCTGATATTGTCCCTAATTATTATTAGTGTACCTATGTATCTCAAAGATGTTTAAAATTGTATGCAGGTGTCAATTTTATAAATGAAAGAGAGGCTGGAAAAACTAGGCAGGTACCTACTTACTATTATCATCATTGACTTGCCTGTAAGTTCTTTCGAATTTTAGATTGAATTGATGGTATGGATATTTCCGCAGAAATGTAAGACGTGTACTGTAAAAATAACATTGTATACTATTTTTTTCTTATTTCACCCTGTCACGACCAAGCGTTGGGGCAAAGGGCAAGTACAAGTTCGCGCCACTTCCCTCGATCCATCGCCAACTCTTGCGCCTCCCGCCATGCCAGACCTGCAGCGCATAGATCGCTTTTGTAGCACTGCTGCAGGGTGAGGGAGGGCTTGTGCCACAAGGGTACGAAATGTTGCACTCTTTGGCAGCATCCGGAACGCATGTCTCACCACGTAAAGCGTCTCTTCGTGATTAAGTACTAAATTCCACAAATTTAGTTTTTTTTAGTAAAGTAGTGTTTTGGTTCATCATCATCATCAGCCTGAATCTATCCACTGCTGGATGAAGGCCTCTTCAAGTTGCTTCCACTTCTCTCGGTCCTGTGCATTGCGTTGCCACGTACTTCCGCAGAACTTTATCATTTCATCGATCCAGCGGCCTCTAGGTCTACCTTGTGGACGTTTTGTACTTCTTGGATACCACTGGATGACTAGATTTGTCCAACGATTGTCTCTTCTTCGAGCTATGTGTCCAGCCCATCTCCATTTAAGGCTTTTAATAAACTTTATTACATCGCAAACCCTTGTCTGCTTCCTTATCCACTCATTCCTCTTTTTGTCCTTTCGCGTTATGCCCAGCATGCACCTCTCCATACCACGTTGTGCTACTCTAAGTTTCTGGATCTCTCTTTTACTTAGGGCCCATGTTTCACACGCATATGTCATCACGGGAAGCACACACTGGTTGAACACTTTGCGCTTTAGGCACAGTGGAAGGTCACTTTTGAAGACATTATTCAGGCGGCCAAAAGCACTCCAGCCTAGCTTTACTCTGCGAACAATTTCATCAAATATACATCCATCTATAGATACTTGTTGTCCCAGATAGATGTAGCTTTTCACCTGTTCGAGCTGAGTGCCATTGATGAGGATCTCTTTTTGGCCTGCAAAGCAGTTGAACATGACTTTCGTCTTTGTTACATTTATTTTCAAACCTTCTTTGTTGCTTACTTCAGCGAGTTCCTGCATTCTGCTTTGGAGGTCTTCTGAGTCTTGCGAGAAAATTACTATGTCATCGGCAAAGCGCAGATGACTCAGGTATTCTCCATTTATGGGGATCCCTTTGTCATTCCAGTCAAGTTGCCTGAATAAGTCTTCAAGGGTAGCTGTAAATAGTTTAGGTGAGATTGTATCACCTTGTCGGACTCCTTTGCTGATAGGAAATCTGCGCGATGGTTTATGGAGATTTACAGATGCTGTTGCGCTACTGTATATATTATTGAAAATATTTATATAGCGTCCAGGGATTCCTTGTTTTCTGAGTGCGTCGAGTATTGAACATTTCTTTATCGAATCAAACGCCTTCTCATAGTCTATAAAACCCATGCATAGTGGCAGTTTGTATTCCTGGTACCGCTCTATGATTTCTCTGACGACTTGGATATGGTCCATAGTGCTGTATCCTCCTCTAAATCCGGCTTGTTCTCTCGGTTGGTTCTCGTCTAGTACATTTTGCAGACGGTTTGAGAGAATTTTTGTGAACGTCTTGTAGAGAATAGGGAGTAGACTTATTGGACGATAATTTGCTAGGTCTTCTCTGTCACCTTTTTTGTGAAGAATGACAATGCTGGCATTTTTCCATACCTCTGGGACATCCTCTTTGCATATGCAGGCTGTGAACAATTGTGCAAGTACTTCATTTGCATCCTTTCCTGCTTTTTTGAGGATATCTATCGTTAAACCGTCTTCCCCGGGGGCTTTCCCACTTTTCATGTAATTTAAAGCATGGGTTACTTCCCAGGATGTAATTTCGGGAGTATGGTCTTCCGAATTTCCATTTCTCTGAAGATCTAAGTCTATAGTCGTATTGTCAGTGTCATCACTGTAGAGATCGCTGTAGAACTCTTCAACTCGGCTTAACAAGTGTTCCCAATTTCTGACGATAGAACCATCTTTTGCTTTTAGTGCTGTGATTTGACGTTTTCCTATCGACAAGCATTGCTTGTTTTTGTTTAGACTTCTGCCTGCTTTCACAATTGCTTGTATGAGGTTTACATTGAATTTACGAAGGTCTTCTCTAATCTTCCTTCGGAGGGTTTTGCAAAGTGATGAAAACTCCATATCGTTTTGTGCCTGTCTATCGCTCTTGGTTTTCCTTCTCTGCTCCATAAGATTCAATGTTGCCTTCGAAAGCTTGGTGGAAAGTGTAACTTCTGAGTTTTTTACGCCTATTTTTTCTGCACATTGTAGAATAATATTCGTTATATCCTCCGCGTTGGATAGGGAAACGGTTTCGTTCTCATCTAAGAAAGCCGATAGTGCATTTTTGAGTTCATTTTGGAATTCAGTATTGTTCTGCAGGTATACGCGAGCATTTGACTTCTTCTGCAGTTTGGATCTTTCTGATTTGACGTTCAATCTTATCTTACATCTCACCATCCGGTGATCACTGCCGGTGTTAAACTGATTGATCACTTTACAGTTTAAAAATGTATATTTTCTGTCAGTGAGGATGTAATCGATTTCGCTGGTCCTTCCTGTCGGGCTTCTCCACGTCCATTTACGTGTAGGTTTATGTTGAAAAAAGGAATTCATGATGTGAAGATTGTTGGTTTCAGCAAACTCCACAAGCATGTCCCCTCTACCATCCCTTGAGCCATGTCCGAAATGTCCGACCGCTACGTCATCTCTTTGGTATGATCCAATACGTGCATTGAAATCTCCCATTATGATGTTGAAGTGGCATTTACTTTTATTTTTCAAGGATGTTATTTCCTCGTAAAACTCTTCCACTTTTTCATCAGGATAACTCTGTGTCGGAGCATATACTTGCAAAATCTGAATGCGGTACCTAGCATTGATTTTAAGTATCACGCTTGCGACCCTGTCAGAAATGCAGTTGAACTCGACTATGCGGTCCCTCCAGGCTTTGTTGACAACAAATCCAACACCGCTCGTGCGTCCTTCATCGGTTCCTTTGGAGTACAGCACATGTCCGCTTTGTAAAGTAATAATACTCTCACCTTTACGCCTTACTTCGCTGAGTCCGACAACATCCCAGTGGATATTCCGGAGCTCTTCTTGAAACTCTACAAGTTTGGCATCGCTGGACAATGTTCTTGCGTTATATGTAGCAATGGTCATCTGTTGGCAGCCTTTTCCGGGTCTCCGGGGATTTTTAGCACCCTCTGCCTTCCTTCGCTGATCGCTGCCGTGATCAGTATCAGGTTGGCCTCCGGAGAATGAGGGCCGGGTTCTAGAAGTTTTTGTTTTCATATGAAGGTTTTGGACATAACACACCACGCTGTCCAGACGGGTTGGTGTGTGGTTTTTCTGTCTGGGTGATTGTGATTGTGATTCCACAAATTTAGTTTTTTTTAGTAAAGTAGTGTTTTGGTTATATCACCATTATCAAGGTGTAGTCGGTAAGCGTGTGGTCCAATATTTTTCCAACTAGGTACCTATGTACCTATCTTCGTTTCCCTCATATACCTACCCAAGGAAACACGTTGGTATTCTATCATTTAAATATGTATTATAAATCGTTAGAGTTTGTTACAATGTGTAGTAGTAGAAGGGTTATATCGTGAGACTACAATAATTTGGAATAGTGATAGATCTACGACAAAATAATAATAGTACACCTATTTCATAATATATGTACCTAGATACTTATTTGTCGCAATGAAGATTCATGTAAACAGTGTAAACACATGACTAGAGGTTGTGGTCAAGACATCTCGACGCGAGAAATAATCAGGAAAGGTCAATCTCGAGAAATGAATTTTCCGAAATTTCGAGAATTCCCATTTCTCGAGAAATATTATATGTATTATTATTCATAGATTGTCGAGACTGAGAGATTGTTAGTAAGAAAAAATAACAGTTTGGTAGGGAAACGTTCAACGAAAAAATAAAGCTGCCGATCGTAAAAAGAAATTACAATAATTATTCGTCGTTAGAAATTTCGATTTTGATTGTAATTTTATTACAATGTTGATTTCTTTGATTTCTGAAGAAATCAATAAACCAATCTCGAATATCGAAAAATGAAAAATGTCGGAAAACACAAGCTCCTAACCATTACCAATTTATGCCACCGCTAAAACCGGTTGTTAGTTCATCGAAAACCGACGTCGTGAACCCTGATAGATGCGTGTTATTATTTTTATTATATTATAAAATGTACGTTGTTATGAGATTGCGTAACGATATATTATGTACCTACCTACATACGTAGAATAGCTTCAGTCGAATGTTTCAGCTGCATCGCGCTCGCCCGCCGCTATTTCTGATTTTCACGTTTGACGTAACCTTTGTTATTTATGAAAACTGAAAATATTATTTATAGCGACGTGCCGTAGGTGCGGTTTTGCTTTCCCACTTTTTCTTTTCGCGACGCGTGGACGAGCCGAGCCGGTGGTCTCGACTCTCGTGTAGGGAAAAGCGTTTCGACCATCTGATGAACCTGTATTTTTCTTATAATAACTCAATTACCCAATTATATATTTTATGCCACAAGTGTTTTTGAAATACATACTACCTCTTTAGATTAAGCGTGCCGTAAACTCACCACAGTGAAATGAATATCAGGGCAGTAGAATGATATGACTTGAAACTCTTTTGGAAGTTGTCACCTTGGACAATTGTCGTCGGCTCCAACTTGATATAGCATCAGTTGTTTATTCTCCCAAGGTGCAGAACCAACCTGCCACTGGTAATGCCAATTGGGAGGGCGATAACTATGTTCAACGAAATTGCTTCGGGTGTTGATATACTCCACCTACGCGAGGATGAGTATAGGCGGACGTTGTTTTATAAATTCTTAAAATACGGTCTGCTTAACTCATCCCATGTACTTCCTTGTAACTATCTAATTTATATTTTTTGTATGTACACATTTCTACTGTTTAATAACTTACTATATTATAATATGTCTATTCTGATCTATCTCTTTTTTATGTAATACTCTTTTATATATCTTTCTTTCTAAATGTCATGTTGTGAAAGTCTTGAACTTATAATTTGTAATGTCCACAATATGTAAAAATAAATAAATTGAATTGAATATGCGAGGAGTTTGATTCGGTTATAGCACAGCGAGGTAAACTAACCTGAATAACACGAAGACATATTATAAATTACATATTATACCTTCAGAACAAATTAAATTAATTTGCCCGTCTAATGCTCATTTTTACTATTAGATACATTTTCTTTTAAATTAATGATTTGTACATTATTGTAATAACGACTTTTTACAAATTTAACAATACTACCTTATTTGGGATAATAAATAAAATATCTTTGGATTAGGCGATTTGATTATTTCGCACTACATTGACGCAAACGTGTTTCGCTTATTTTTGAATTTAAATTAATACCCCATGTACCTATCATTTGGGAACACCCAAAAGTCGTAGCTGTTTTCGGATTTGGCCAAAAATTCTATCAAATATGAGAAACAATACGTTTAACAAATAACAATATCACGTAAGGCTTATAGGTACCTCAGTTGAGGCATGGTCTAAAAAGATCGTGGCTAGGCGATGCACGGATTGCGGGTCGCGGGTGCAAATGACGCATGCCGAATGAAATATAATTTGTGATATAAATTCGACATGCGTCCATTTAATCTCTGTTTATTGTTCTATTAGTAACAATAATAATATATTCATTGACATGTTTTCTTTTTAAAGTAAATGGGTAACGTTTTTAGTCATCTTTACACGATTTAAGAATTAATACCCCCATCGCCATCACGAAACAAATTGACGTATTCACACCTCGACGTTCGCTCTCCGAATGCCAGCGAGTCCAAAATTTCGTCGCGCATAGGAGACTATAGAGTTGAAAATTATTTGCCGTTTCACTGATATATCGTCTGAATGTCACCGTTAGCTATTAAAGAAAATCTATTTTTCTTCTATAAAACAAAAATATACATCTGGTCTACGTGCTGAATACTTACTGTACTCTCTTCCGTTTCTTCTTGATATCGTTTCCTCATGTGTGAAGGGGGTTACCGCTCTTTCCTCTGTAATACTTCATAATTGAATATACTTACTCAGTATATTGTAATGGCTGCATGGACCTACGTTAAATCCCATCTAAGAACATTTATATTCAAATTGTATTATTTTTGCTATTTCACAACTGTCATGATTTTCCACACTTCTACAGATTAGGTCGGGTACATAACCTTGATGTAAATGTAAAATAATAAAACTGGCATTTACCTACCTACTTACTATGTAACACTATACTTTATTTTATGCTCTCGAGTATCTTTTTGATTTAGTTCGATGTTTGTTTTCGAGAGGTGAAAAGATTCATTTGTCATCAGTCGGGAATGTCTCACGTCGACATTTTGAGTGATGTCAAATAAAATTGTGGAACTAACTAATAACAGTTGTAAGTTATAACCATTTTTGTGTTATCATTAATCTTGTCGGGAGTATCCGCCTACCATATTACCATTTATTATAACACCGATCCCCATTGCATAGTTACTGAACCAATGGTTCCATTCGAAGTAAAGTTATTTTTACCTTAATTTCTGTTGGGTGTTTTATATTTATTTGTGTATTTGTAAGTGAAGTTGGTGAAATATTAATTTGCTTACATTAATAGACTATCTACACGTAATATGTTGATCAGGTATCGGTGTACGATAGCCCGAATATTTGAATTTAAAATGAATCATCAGAAACCTATATACCTATCTGAGTAATGAACAATTCTAAGCATCTATTAATGTCTTGGTCCCTCTTATCTCTCCTTATCAATTTGTTATAATTATAATAATTATTATTATTATTAACTTGATACCTACTATGTCGTATTTTTCCAGAAATACTAAACCCTTGTCAAACACATAACACATAATATCAGCTACTTATATAGTATAATATTACATTATATTAGTGGTGAAGGGTGGAGTTACGCTATTAAAGTCATACGTATATAATTTCATTGAACTAAGGGTCGTATGCATGAGATTCCCAAAAACCTTATAGGCTATAATATACTGCACGTTTGTATGCATGAGTACAAACGTAATTCGTTGTTTAATGTGACGTCATTATGTGTCATGGTGTCCGTATAATGGCAATCTTATAAAATTTTATTCCCCGATCAATAATTCAAAATTTTGAAATTGTAAATGTGTCTGAAAGTGTGCGAACGGTACCATATAAATTTAGTAATTATAAATGAATAAATATTATGAACTTTAAATAATTTATCAGTTATTTTATCACATTTATTTTATAATTCTTACTGTACGAAAGGATAAAGTATTGCCAGTAAAAATTTCCATTTGGTGGCAATACTGAATACATACATATTATTATGACTAACTTCACTTCAATTATGAGATGTCAAAACATAATAAGAAAAAATGACAGAAATGCAAATGGATTTAGATAATAATATGTAATGATCTCTGTATAATATTATCATTTATACCAATCACCGTATGACACTAATGACGTATCCAGTGTATTTGAGAGTTGTGCCTTGTTTATTACAGTTATCGTACAATAATTAACTAGGTAGGCAGGTACCATAATATTTTGAAGAATGCAGAATGCTTCCAATTGCATATTTTAATGCCAGATACAGCAGTAGATACCTATTTTTGCGGTCGTTTAGCGGAGATAATTTATCGTAATCTTACGTAAATTCATCTTATCTCTCCATGAGAAATATTGCGCTTTGACAATTGGCATTTGAAAGTGACAGATGAAGCAGCCATTTTGAATGGCGTGTGACGTCAGATTGCTTACGTCACAAACAGTGCTATACGCTATATGATGGAAAATCGGTTAAATAGTTTATAAATTATAAAAAATTTGGGAATCTCATACATACGACCCTATGACTACAATGTGTAGATAGCGTTTGTTAGTTTTTAAAATTCAATTAAACTCTGCCTACCCAAACCATAGTAGATAATAGTAAAAAATATTGGTTTATCTATAAAATATCTAAAATTATGCCATTCATTAAACCATACATTATTTTAGATATTGCATAGGTAGACAGAAGAATATTTTTTTATCGATTATGGTTTGGTTGGGCAGGGTTAATGAATTTAAAAAAAAACTAACCAACACCATCTGTGATAAGTACCTACCTTTAATTCAACGAAAACAAATAAGTATGACTGAAAGGTGTGCACTACTTTTGTCGGATCGTCCATACTCCATAGGACACCTAAACTATTATGGGTTGGTTTAGGCAGGGTTTAATTGAATTTTAAAAACTAACCAGCGAAAACTACCAATTGTATTCTTAGTCCAATGAAAACAATTATATTGTATGACTGACAAAGTTTAGTGTGCATTATTTATGTCAAATCTTAACAGCCTACCTCCACCCCATATACTATTCCACCATGAATGCATTAACCAATTATTAGCAACCATCAATAATTTTATAGTGATTGTTTTATATACACAACATTCCTTAGGTACATTGGTGTTACAATGGTTTTAAAAACATTTTTTTTACGATATTTTTTTCTGTTATCTGTTTCACGCTATAAACACTTTAAAACGACCATGAGATTACTAATTTTCAAAAATTCAAACTGAATGTTTGCACTTTACAAGTGGTGGCAGATGGAGGGAGTGTATTGTGTTAACATACCCCTTCCCTTCGCACAACAGTAGCGCAGTATAATTCACTTTATTTTAATTTTATTTCACTAAAAGGATTTACTTCTACGAACGTGCGCTATCTTTAGGTATTCAAACAGTTTTAAGAGAGGACTATTAAATAGGTTCATATATACAATATTAGGTGATTAAGCCTTCTCTGGATTTTTTTGCAATGTATTTATTTATTTCAACTTGGTCCACGAGGTTGAATAGATGCCCCGCATAAGGCCACATTATATAAAGTGCCTAGGCGAATTGTGAATCATTGTCTTTTCCACAAATACCTGCAAATGTAAACAGTGTAAAATGAGAATGATTATTATTGGGTTACTATTTGATTAGAGTAATAGAAGCAATTTTTAATAATTTGTTAATTAGGTACATACACTGAATTAAATTATATAAATTTGTTTTTGAGTATCCTTTCGTACCCACGAATTGACAAATGGCTGTTGATTGAAAACCGAAATACCTATCGACCTAAAAAATAATTGTAGAATTTAATTCAATGTAACTGTTTATTTTACCTGGGTTTGCGTAGGTAACGATATGTTGTATGAATTTTACATCTCAATGCCCGCGAGTCGTCTGTTTGCTACAAGTGACATACCCATGCATTGTTTGTCATGCATTTTATTGCGTAGAGATTAATAAAATAATCTTCATGTCTGTTGACACGAGAATGTGTATTTTTGTTGCAACTGAGATAAGTACGCTACTCCAATACGCAAAATGCTTCGAGAATATCATTGCATTGAAGTATTTTTAATGTCGGTAATTTAACATTTTGCTTCGTCGCTCTAAATTATTTATAATGGTTTCACATTCTTCAGACTCCAGAGTGCACTAATATACTACGGTTGGAGTTGACATGATTTTTAGATTCTTCTGCATTTTATCGATTTGAGTATGTACCTACGTATTGAGAAAATCTAAAATGTGCAACGTGCAACGAAACGCGTAGAGAAAAAAACATTATTCGGTGATCGCAAATGTTTTTATCGAATTCATTAGGCTGATTTGTAATATTGTTTGTTTATAATAAAGTCTGTTCATTGTTTTAGCGATATTCTCCTCTACGTGTGAGAAAATTGAGACAGGTTTCTTTTGAAACTATGGAAATAATTATTATTCATAACTTACTGCTTGTTTTTTTTTTACCAACGATATTGAAAACCACCTTCTTCTATAGAGATGGATCCGAAATGTATGAAATTGATGCAAAAAGGATCTCTGGCCTACTGCTTAAGTTAGTTACTACAGGTGACTTTGTATTTATTGCAAGTTCGTATGAAGAGAACTTCAGACTTCTACTATGACATACCAGTGGTATTATGATAGGTACCACCATACTTTCAGTTTCACCTAATAATTAATTACGTACATGATAATATGTGCAGATATGGCCAAAATAAACATTGAATACTTAAATTCATAGGATTGGATATTGTATAATCAAATTAGACATAATTTTGAAATTTCACGTACTTTCTCACATATTGTCGTATCAAAGCAGACATTTGGAGATAGGTACTCCATCTCCAATTTTATGTAGACAGCCAAAAGTAATATAGTGACAAGTATTTTTAAGATGGATAATCACATAAAACACCGAGAAATGTGTTCGTAAGTAATTTAAACAAGACTACAGAACGCGATCCGCCGTTTTGTTTTCGGGGCTGCCAATAGAAGAAAAAAATAATCAAATTGTTACCAATCCAAAACCGAACTTGATTCAAATTCTCCAATACGAAAGGCGCATACGACTCTACATCTAGATTTCAAATTCTTTGGCTTTTACCAACACTTACTCCACGCGATATCGAACACAAACATAATTAGGGGCGTGGGGAATGTAAATAGGCGGATAATATTATGCATTGTAACTTGAAAATCAAGGTCTTGGGCAAATTTTATTGTACCTCCAGCCACTCCCTCTCATATGGCCTCGGCATATGGGTCATTACATAAAGTGATTATACTTAGATTTTTTAATCATCCCCTAAAATAATTGAAGTGGTGATTAGAACAAAATGTTGGGAATGTATTTTTCGGGATAGTGACATATGTTTGAATTTTAAACTATCGTTCTATTACTCACTTGTTAATAGAACGTTTCGTTCATCTGTTGCCGGTAGCCAAGTTTACAGTGTCTTCGATAATTACACATTGTTTTTATCTTATTGTTAGCGAATAGCTATGCCACATATTTGATTTATGTTGGATATATTATGATAATTATATTGTCAAAGAATGTAGATACGTAAATTAGAAATAATATGAAAATTAAATTCGTTGTTGAAAACGGTTATCTATCAGCTCCTCAATTGTGTCCGAACACATTTCAGTCGTTTGGATAAAATCATCCAACCCAAAAATCCTGTAATGACAGGCAAAGAATCAGTTGAGAATGATAATAAAAAAAATCTAAACCAACCCCTTCGAAATTTCCGAGCAAATTCACTTAAACTGGTTTATAATCCGAACACAACAAGTAAGTCGATAGGGTAGGGTCAGTGTTGCTATAACATTAATAAAAAAAATGCATTCATTACATGTTAATTGTGCAACGGGGTTGCTCTTTTGCTATAGCTATGCTAATCATAAAATGTTTAACTTTATGTATCTACCTAATAACCGTGAGATAGATACCATAGCCATTGACTTTGACTCCATACTGATCTCAACGCAACAAGCCATTAATTAGTATGCATTCGATGGCATCCTAATCTTGAATAATTTAAGGCTTAAGCCATTCAAGGGTTGGTATTATCAAGAATCACCGAGTTTATCACCGGGACACCATCTGGAGTCCAGTACCTATATAATATATCAATTTTGAATACACGTCTTTCGCTTGCAGTGTGTAGGGCGTAGGCTCTTGTCATTAAACGACTAAACTACCGACTCTAGTACCTACTGACATTGCAAGTATCTCCTAATATAATAACTAAGTTTTCAACATCTTTGTAATTATAATCAATGAAAATTGCATTTCTAACTTTAATTTAAGTATTTTCTATAAGGAATGCTCCATTATTTAATGTTGTGTGCCTATATTCAGTGTATAAATTTATTAGCCATATATTAAATCCTTACAGCGCTGACGCCACAGCTATTGTGTGCTCATTTGGTGGCCATTAGATATAATTAGCATATTATTTAAATGTTGTAATTAAGTGACGATATTCACCCATGATGGCTGAGTGGTAACGTATCGACTTAACACGTCTCGGGTTCGAATCCCGGGTCTGACAAAATCACAATAATTGTTGTTTTTTTTCAATGCGTGTCGAGGGCCCAGAGCATGGTCATAATAGGTTAAGCAAGTGGCTAACACACATTTCTTGTAAAACAAAAATATGGAACCTCCCTAAAAATACCTGAGAGAATTTTGAAATAAGAATTGTTGGTTCGTAATTTATCATACATATTATTTTCACAAAATTTCCGATCAAAATATTAATTTGTAATATTTTGATTTGTAATATTCGTCACGGAATATCTATCGCCGACCCACTTTAGGGACGTTGAAGATTAGGTAGATACATTATAAAAAAATTAACAACCCCATAAATAAATAATTTTCTCCAAAATGACCCATAAGCTATTTTGGTTTGCAACTTCATCATAAATCAGAGAGTTGGAGCGGACTATTTTTTGAGTTGCTCCGTTCCAGCTCCGCTTCGGGACCTAATACTTGCTCCAGCTCTACTCCAGGGTCTGCTCCGCTCCGGGTAAAAAGTTTTAATAGGTATTATATGTATACCTACAAATGTTAAATAATATGTATTTTTGAAATACGGTTTTTTTATTCGTTCTTTTTCATTATTAATTCTATTAAACAAAACGACTGCAAACCGTCTTTCATTATCTGCCTCTTCTGTCAAAAAAGTGAGGTTATTTTCACTCGGCAGTGTTGCCGTATTTCAAATAATTCCAATGTCGCGAAGTGTCAAATTTATGTTTTCATTGGATTTTAGGACGAAAATTTAATATTAAAAAAATCATCCAGAGCAGTGGAGCACTACAACTGTTCGGTGCTCCGGGTAAAACTCCATTGCTCCACTGGACCGTGCTCCTGCTCGGAGCTTCGCTCCAACGCTGTCATAAATTATAATAATAATATATACTATGTCTTTTCATGACAGTCCGACCCATCGAAGGGGCAATACTTATTCGGGTTTGAATGGATAGTACGTGAGTTCTCGGTCCGAGTAAGCGCCGGTCGCAGCGTTTCCAAATCCGGTTCACCTTGACTTTGGCGTTGGGTTTTTTTTTCAGTATTATTATTTCACGCTCTTTCTCCGCCAACGCCGCGATGCTGTGGACCAGCGCCGTGGGGCTGAAGCGCAAAGGGGGGCGGGGGCTCTATGCTGTAATAACAACATCGCGTTTATTTATGTGTGTATGGATGCTGTCAGAGCGATGCCCCCCCCCGCCCCCCGAGCGCGACGCCAAACGCCAATCTCGATTATAGCGGACCATGAGACCCGTCAACATTTTTCTAATTGACAATTATTCTTATATCCATCTCTATACTGTGTTCCTTCATCTATTTTTGAATCTTTCAAGGTTTTATATTAAAATTTAAAAGTGATTATTCTTACGAACGTTTTCGTCGACAATTTTCTATACGTAGGTATATGGCATACAGGTACCTCGACTCGATAAAATAATCGAAATACAGGAATTTCCAAAACATAATACATAGGTCTATATTACTGTATTATTCTACTTGTAAATTGTGAAATTTCGTGAAAAACTAACGCCACCTACCTATATAACAATCTGAATGTTTATTTATTATAAAATTTTCGCGTAAAGTCGAATATGATTAACATATTTTACGCGCGTTTCTATATACCTACTGCAGATATATGTACGTATGTATATTGACATATTGATCATTAATCTAAGTGTGTATTCCTATTATTTTAGTTTGTTATACTAGTTTGCCTCCTTCCAACATGCAGACTTTGGCTTTGAGAAGATAGGTATGTAGCTGACGTAAGAGACTAGTCGTTTTAATTTGTATTAGAAATTCACAATCCATCAGGATTATCTGGTGTTGGGTATCTACTGACACCTCCATTTTCTCCTTTTCTTTTGCTCCCCCATTTGAACAGTGTTTAGCATCAGTCTTACAGCCGCGGGATCAAGACGCGATTTTTTTTTATCAATGTACATAGCTAGTACCCGAGTTGTACAGGGGGAGAAATTATATTCTGTAATATATTGTTCCGATGCATGACGTCGCAAACCTCTTTGTCGAAGCAGATATATGCGTTATAATTAGGGAATCCAATCCCGAGCCAAAATTCTGATCCCGGGATTTCGGGATTACAATTTGACAATCCCGGGATTGGCATTTTTTCCAATGTTTATATAAAATTTTAATATTTACAAATAACATTGATAAAATCGGTCAAAAATAAATCTAGTATAATTTATACTATTTAAGACATTTATTGTTAATATTGTATTCGTTCAATCTTGGAAATACACAAGTATAACGGAGTAAATAATATTGTAATATAAATAATAATGTGAATTTATTACTTTGGACGCGGAAGACGCACACGGTGCGTAATGACCAGGCGGCCGATCGATGTAATTAACGTGCATTTTAAAGGGGGCAATTAAAATCTCATTATCTATTCAGCAGCGAAAGCGTTAATAGGAGATTGCTGTTTCTGATAGTAAAGACTTAATGAATGGATTAGCAAGATTTAAAATAGTATAGCAAATGGTCATGGTGTACTTTCAGCTTCATAAATCTAATTAGTCAGCCAAATCTGAAACTGCCGTAAAACGTATGATATCATGGTGGAATAACTTTGTTAATAGTGCGAAGCATTGTTTTTTTCCAATCTTTCAATTTTTAATAATTTATTTGAAAAAATAAAATGAATCGGCAACCTACACATGGGTATAAATCAAACTTCATTCAAACTCAGTTTATTTCTAATGTAACTATTTTTTATTAAAATTTTTTTTTTGTTATATTTTCGCTTTTATTTTATTTTCCATAAAAATAGATAAAAAAAATCAATCCCGAAATCCCGGGATTATGTTATCAATCCCGGGATTCATAGGTATCGAAAATAGTCGGGATCCCGGGATTCGGGATCCCGGGATTGGAATCCCTAGTTATAATAGACTCTGAAACTCTCGTTATGTAAACAAGATATTATCTTTGTAATTTCTATGTAAATCAATCTGCATAAACAATATTCATCCCAAAGCAACCCCCTCCCACACTCATCAAAAACATTTCTCTCCTTCGCTCCCATCGCGATGACACACCGTATTTAACCGGAGCCAGGCCCCCTATGTTAGAACTTGCGAGTGCAAGCCGCCCGGTCGACATGACGTCATATGACATCATTGTGACGTACTACCGGAGTGATAATAGCATTCGAGAAAATAACGCTGGTCAGACAGTGGCGTTATTCATTGTCACCATACACATATAGGTGTTTCATCATAATAATATCTGTGGTGAGCACTGTTTGCTGGGCGGCATGCCTCGAGCGTGTATTGGCTGACGTCACAATTACGTCATGTCGTCGGCTGACACACGAGTCGATAGTTAGGAAATCGCGGTGCAGTTAGTGCATATTCATGTTCCCAAAAAACCGTGTGGCCTCGCTTAGTAATGGGAGTCTGAAAATTTGTCGCTACCTCATGTGGAGGTGTCCACTGTCAGTTTTGACTACCGTTGGATTAGCTGCTCAATAGCGATGTACAACTTCATTGGAAGCACACAGTATAGGTCGAATACCAATGTATCGCCTAGTGTACGGCCCTTATTACCTTGCGTAACCTAAAAATCATTCTTATACGTCAAAAACTATGAACGCGTAAACCTATGCGAAATTAACCAAGATCGTATAGGCGGCTCTCGTGGTGCAGTGGGTAAGGCGCTCGCCTTCCACCCGAGAGTTCCTGGGTTCGATTCCCGGTCATGACAAAAACATTTATGTGTTTTTCTCAAAGCCTGGGTGTTTGTGATTGTTCAAAATTACTGACAACCACCTTGTACGAAAAAGCAAGGACATGGTTATTAATAATTCTATAAAAAAAAAAAAAAAAACCAAGATCGTATTGTACATAATAATATATCACTAGGTTCAGTATAGGAGTATGAGTAACCAAAATTAAATAAAAATATTACACTATGATGATGTGTGGAAGGTAGACAAATCAGTATGAATTTTAGTTGCATGTTGCAAGACGATATACAACTTTGGTTGGCGTTACTATACTTAAAATTACATTGTTTTCGTATGTAATGGCCCATTGACGTAATAGCGTTTTGAATCGCGATTTCATCTGCTGCAATCTCATCGCACGAAGCATATTAAGTTTTCAGTATTTGTTTCTCACATGTCAGGTCATTGTGGAAACTCTCCATTTGATGATTCGATACAAACCAGTGATCCAGCATGACAGGGCACGTAGAGGATTTTATTACATAACCGCTCCACGTTAATTGGCTTTTATGAAATAATTGTGGGTGTAGGAGTGCACATGTGTTTGTCGCGTGCTAGTACGGAGCACAATCAGTTTTAGCTTGCGAATTTGTTTTATGGCTTGTGTCGTCTTTTAGGCTAAAAGCTTCGCCGCTTCTGCATCACAAAATAACAATTCAAAACACTAACCTTGCGGTGTCCACAGAACAGATTAATAATATATAAATGCGAAGGCCAGTCGCCGTAGTGCGTAGTCCAAGACAGTTTTGGTTAATCGCTCAAAGCCTGCCAGGCCATAACACTCAATAAATACAAATCCCGCTGAATGTCGTCAATTTTTCTCAAATTCTCGTTTCTTGCATACCCACATACGTAAGTATTGAAAATTACATAATCTTTAATCTTATCCAATATTTCTTCACGCACGAGAATTGTACCTTTTAGCCGCACCCAGAAGGTAACCCACATCCCATTATCGGCCGATGCATTTCCGTTGTCGATTGACACCATATACCTACATAATATCTTGAACTGAGTAGATAATAATATGTTATTATATTAATTATTGTTATGTAATAAAGAATTAATAATTAATTATACAGTACTTACGTAAAGCTTTACTGTATACTTACGGTCAGGGGTGCGCCAAGCGGGGTTGTTAGGGGTAAAACACCCGGGCGGCAAGACTTATGTAGGTACATACATAAATAAATGAGCTTTATGATGAACTGCATATCTATTGATTTAAGACACATTCCATTGTTATGCCCGCAAACATGACCCCCCCGCTCGCCTGTAACCATTGCGCATTGAAACGTGTAAGCACTAAACGTTCACAGAAGATATCGAATAGAAATCGACATACCTACATATTAAAATGTTAAAACGTCAAAAACGCTTATTGGGCGTTTATCGCATCGCCGCACCTCCCCGCATAATATTCCCATGTCCAAACCGCCCCCGTAATCAGCGCATGGCGTGCGACTTCATGCTACTTGAACGTCAGCAACATATTGTGGCTGCCGTGTGAGACTGCTCTGAAAACCTGATCATCATTATTTATGGCAATACAACCCTTGGCGGGTCGTGGCCTCCTTCAAAAACTTCCCCCATCCTGGACGATCCAGTGCCGACACTCTATAGTTGCTTTGGTCGAGCATTCTCAATTTCGATCGTTCATGTTTGCCCTCGGGGGTTGCGTACGTAGCCCGTCTTGCTGGTATATCCTCTGGAAATCAATGCAGCGGATTCTGCATTTTCGTATGCCACATGATCTCCCTCTCTCATAAAGTGTGTACAGGTCCTCATTATATATTGGCCTCCAAATGTCTTCTTGAACAGAAAAAAACCTAATATTTGTGGAAATTATTCCAACGGCTTTGCATTCTTCCAGGAGACAAATCATAATAATTATAGGTATGCTTGTTGACCGGATTCGTTTTGAAATCAGATGGAACGTCACGTATCATTATTGTAGAATGATTGATAAATTTCAATTAATCTTTTTATCGTCTTTTTTTGTTTCAAATGTCAATCATGTCACAAATCAATATTAGGTACCTACTGATAATGTTGGTAGAACCACAAAGGCTCACACATTCATTTAATCAAATCCAATCGATTCTTATCTACAGATAATGGTTCACGCGATTACCATGCAGGTTGCTTAGTAAATACTACCAACTTTCATAAGTAAATGAAAATAAGGTTTAGTTTAGTACATTTTTTTTCAAAGTAATTAGATGCCTACTGCTAGAGGTTGAAAAAGTCTTTAAAAAAATGTTTGACGCGTGAACGGCTTACGTATATTGCGTAACGGGCAATTAATCATGGCATACCAATGTAATTAACTTGTAATAAATTAAGTTTCATTAAATAATGAAAAATGTAAGCTATCGTTTTTTATTATAGTTTTTTTGATAACGTACTTACTAACCCGTTATTTAGAATCCTTAATAATCGTCACCTCCATAAATTGTCGGTAATTAATTGCCTTGAAAATTCCTACAAACCTACCCTATATATTAATATACTATTGACCTACTTTAAGTATGTCAGAAAAATCTTAGAAGAAAGTAAGAGCATAATATATAGGTACCTACTGCTGATGCAATGTAACTTATATTGGAAACTTGGTAGCCAATCCTTGGTGGAATTTGAATTACAGTAGGTACTCTCTCAGTAATCCGCCACCCCAAAAACCAGACAAGTGTCCAATTAGTGAAAGCGGCGGATTATAAGTGCATACCTACATACAAAATTATGGTGAAAATTAATTTTAGAGAAAATTGTACTAGCAAATTACGGTTTTAGTTCTAATCAAAATCAGGTATTTACTAAATAATACAAAATTATAAACTAAGTTTATTAACTAAATATTAAACAGTAAATCAGTTGACACAACCAGTTGTCCAGTGAGGCAGATATTCTTGAATGGCTTAGGATTCCTGGCTTTACCTATGACCAAAAGTTTGTGTGTTCCGGTTGCACTGGAGCACGGCATAATTTTATTATTGTGATGTGGTCCTTGGCCACTTTCTTCCCTGGCACATTACTTTCTTCGCGATTAATGTACGTTTTACGAAGGAGAAGTTTCCAAAATAAACCCCTCTCATCTGCGTCGTATACCTGTACGCGGCGGACTACTGAATTTGACAATCGAATACCGGCGAATTATAGAGCTTGACTGTGTGCTTTCAACTAGTATAAATAACGGCGGATTATAGTAGTTGTCGGATAATCGAGCGGCGGATTACTGAGGGTGTACTGTACTTATGTTTTTATGAATGACTCGATACTATAATGGATAATGGATCTAGGACGATTTGGCACCGGGACAACTGGACGCCACGGAATTCGAAAATAAATAGACGTTAGGTACTTATAGGTACTTTAAAAAAATAGTTAATATTATTATTTATATTTAAATGGATTTAATAGTTGGTGAGAATGTAAATATGCAGACGTAAATAATGATTTAATCGTGCATATGTTTAAGTTCCAACGAAAAAAGAGTTTTTTATTTTATATAAAGCCTTAGGCATGGTAATTCCCAATCCGCAATAAAGAATACATTATGTTACGAGTAAAATGAATTAAAACTACTAAGTAGTAGATAGAAACTGATTAAAATACCTCGTCTACGTTCTGTATACGTGTCTACGACAGTGCGGCGTCCAATTGTTCGGAGTCCAGTTGTCTCATTCCCTGGATAATAGCACTCACCCGGACAGTGAAAGATGTGAGTTCGAATCTCACTCAGTCATTTTTTTTCTGTTATAAAATAATTTAATTAATAATTATTGGTAATTTTATTTTTAAAATTAGAAAAAAAACTTGTGTAATATATTGATTTTGTAGGTATTTATATTATATTTATTTATTGTCAATGTAAATTCTCTCAAGTGTCCTCCGCCGCCCGGTTACATTTTCCCTCCCACTCGCTTTGGCGCCTTTGAGCAGTGGATGCCTCCCACCTTCCGAGGAAGGCCCCGCCACATAGTTGGTTACTTCCGCCTTCCTTTATTCCTTTCGGGTTTTCCCTCATTCTTCAAAGGGACCGCGACGTTTTAATGAGTGACAATTTGCGGCGCGCCCTTATTTTCCCATTTTCAGTTTGGCCGGATGTCTTTTGCGACTCGTACGCACGCACCTACCCTCCTACCCACCCACCCACCGGCACGACGATGTTGCGTTTGCGTAAGTAATGCCATTGTTACGCGTCGATTGAAGCAATTTTTTGTATTGTGTTATATTATCGCCGATAGGTTGCCGGCTTTGAGAATCTTGGTTTGTCGAAATACATTGTTTTATTGATATTCCAGATTCTCCTTCACAAAAAAAAACTGTCCGTATCGACCTCAGATCGAGAGGTTTCCTTTCCTAAAATTTTAGGCACTTGGTACTACCTAATCTTTAAAGCAGGGGTGGGGAACAAGGGAAAATTACCACAGTCAAAGTATTTTGGGTGTAATAGAGGCTCAAAAAAAAAGGAATAAAAATCATTATATTAAAAATAATAACAAACCGTAGATTCATTTTTCATAATGTCGCTTCATCTGTTTACCCGCCTGAGTCGGCGGCTCTCGTAGTGAAGTGTACGTAAGGCGCTGGCCTCTTGCTAGATCTCTTAGTTCAATTCTTGATGAGGACACAATTAGGGATTGCAATACCGGTATTTAAAATCCGGTATTCCAGTATTTTTCGATACCGAAATACCGTTTTTAAAAATCAGACAATACCGATATATTCGGCATTGAAAGTGGAAACAAAATGTATTAATTAACATAAAAAGTTTAACAAGGCAGTAATTTTTGTAGTGTTACGCGATGTCTGGTTTACCTCCGTGGCCCTTAATTGTCCTTTGTGACCAGGCACATGCTATAAAATATTAATATTTTAACGAGATTTATTTATTTACTTACATAATATGTATATTGGTAGATACCGGTATTCATTAGGAAATACCGGTATTGGTATTTTCATTCGGTATTGCAATCCCTAGACACAATAGGTATATTTATGTGATTTTCTTAAAGTCTGGGTATTTGTGATTGTTCAAAATTACTAACAACCACCGTGTACAATAAAGCAAGGACATGGTTATTGTTATTAATAATTAAAAAAAACTGTTAACCTGCTAATTTATCGGAAGGACCAGAGAAGGATTGACAGGAGGCACTTTTTGTTGCCAATATTGAAATTGAAGCACTAATTTAATATCAGACAAGACGATCTGAATGTGAAAAATTAAATATTTCAGCACGTGGGAGTGACACAAAAATGTTAAAATACTGCTAAGGGACATACGCAATATATATTTTTTCTGGATTTCCAAATTATTGCCGGCAAAATGCAAAAATCATAGCACGGTCGGCAAAATTGTGCAGTTCACTGAAATTCAGTAACCACGTAAGCACCCTTTCGCGTACAACCCGAGGTACAGACCTACAAACTTAAATTATGAATGGATGGGGGAGCCACTAAAACTACCCAATCAAGACTCGCAACTGGGCCGAATCTTACATTCGAATGACGTTTTTAAAATGTCCAAATGGTAGTTCGTAGTTCCATTTTTGACCGTTCTTTAGATAAGTTTGTAGGACTGTAATATGCTTACCATATATTGGAAATCACTATTCTAAGCAAATATTTGCTAAGTGCACTCTGTGCCAATGCTATTTCTTTGACCGTTTACTTTGTTTTTTTTTTTACATTTTACATACATACTTAATTAGTGATTATACCTGGCGGTAGATAATGATTGATGATAGCCGTTTATACGTCTGTTCAACAGTACACTAATTCAATAGTTTGCAGAAACGTCACGCGCACAGTTTGTCATCGGGTTGTTAATTAATTAGTCGTAGAATTTCATTCCTTTACTGTACCATATTATACAATCGTCTCGTTCCATTGATAAACGCTTATCTTTCCATTTTTGTTAATTACATAATGCTGACTTTTCTCTCCCTTTGTATCGTTTAACTATTTTATTCTGTTTGCGTCTGTGTCAGTCTCTGTCAAAAGGTTTTTTGCGAACGTGTGTGTACGCTGTCCGCGGAGAAACGTTGATAAAGGAAGTCGCAGGTAATAATACAGCCACTACCAAAACTACGGTACATTCATTAGTATTTGCTTTGAATTCAATTTACGTGACATAATCGCTATTTTCGTGAAAACGGCCGCTTTGTGAAACGTTTATATCGTTCTGCGAATATTATTTCGAATCGTCTACCTTCATTTTGTAACTGAACTATTCAGATACAAAAAGAATCTATGCAGGGGAAGGCAAACTGCGGGCCGCATGTGGCCCGCCGGGTATTTTTTTGCGGCCCGCCATCATTAATTGCACTTTTGATTACGAATAACTTTTTTTATAATTTTTTAAAAAATATTGACAATAGATTAAAATTTGAAGAATTTGTTGTTTCGTAAATGTATTATCTCAGTACATCTTCCTTGCGTCTCGTCTCGCACTATGTAAGCACTATTTTCTACGTTGAACATCGATTTCAATAGATATTGATAGTGTACCGACAGAGCTACAACTTGAGATTATTGATCTGTAGTGTGACACTGATTTAAGAGAATTGCATCGTCGTGAAGAAATCTCCAAATTTTACAATGTCCTTAATTCAGACAAATTCGACCAACTTAAAGATTATGCAAGAAAAATGTTCGTTATTTTTGGATCAATCTATATATATGTGAACAAACATTTTCGATCATGAACCTCAATAAAAATTCTTTACGATCAAATATCTCCGATGCCAATTTAAAAGCAGTTTTGAGAATATCAACTACAAAATTAACACCTGAATTTAAAAAACAACAGTTTCATTCTTCTCATTAATTTTTTGGAATGTTTATTTTTCGTGATAATAAATAGTGTATATCTAAAAATGGTATTTTACTTGCCGCCCGCCGCTCATTTTGAATTCTTGAATTTGGCCCTCTATCCAAAAAGTTTGCCCCTCCCTGTTTTAATGTTTAAAAGAGAACGCAACCGGACATGATTATTTTGTTTGTCAAGCAGGGGTCGAAATTGATCGGAGCGGAAGTTTATTAAAGACTCTTATTGTATTATGTGTCCATCTAATTCTAATATAATAACATGTAGGTGCTTTATCGATTATTTCTGGGAATGCTCCGCATCATACAGCAGCTATCAGTGGCAAAGGGTGGCCTTTTGGAAAGAGGTTGGCTGTGGAGATCTGAGAAAAAGAGCACGCAGTCAGATATACTTACAAGAAATAAGAAGATAAAACCTACGATATTACTAATAATGAATAGGTACACACTAATGACAACGACACACTAATTCAATTAAACTTCAAAAATTCACTGACGACACAATTGAGCGAAGAGTTTAACTTACGTATTTTTCAAAACATTTATACCTACATATCAAACATTATTAGATATATTTTCTTTATATTAAAAAAAAACAATATATTTATATGCGATTATTTAATTATTGTAGTGTAGTCATGACAACAATATTATGCGCGAAGGTTTTAGGCTCTGCGATAGGAGCCTACCATATTTCATACAATTCGATACGTGACTTAAAGTACATACGAAAAAATATCACAATTCCTTGACAAATAATCCGGCATTTATGTAAGTCAATGTTTTTAAACCTTTTAAATATAAAAGTGATCAAGTGATTATATAAATATGTCAATATGCAATTAATTATAATATAATTATAATATATATAATATAATCGCCTAGTATGAAGTCTTTGGCACGTGCATCTATTGAACGCACGACAAGAAGATATTGTAAATTGCATTTGTATTGAAACTAAGTTTTGAAAGAGTATTTTATTGGATAGAAAAGTTCATATATACCTAGGTATATTACATTTACTTCAACGCTATTTCTGCAACTGAGAGAGCTCTTATCAGTCCGTTGAAACAACAAGATAACGATAAAGTCATTTACAACTGAGTCAACAAGAACAAATTAAATCTTTTCCGCCGGCGATAATTCAACACTTGCAGCTAATAGGCGGGGTTTAATTAACATTTAAATACCGGTACAGAGAGTCGTACCTAAATTAGAAACTCTCCATTGATTTTGAATGTATGTATTTGATAGTATTTTTGACAAATAACCGTGTAAAATTGATACGACACCATACATACTACTGTGTCAGATAGCTGGAAAATACAAACGTAGGTACCTACCTACTGTAATATCATGACAGAAATTTGAAATCCCTAAAACCAAAAACCCGAAGCATTTCCCGAAAGTGTTATTTCTGATCATTCGATGCACTCGGTCTCATGTATACAGATCACATGTGACTATTACAAATTTCAATTATATATAGATGTACTATGAGTCACCAAGGCCAAGCGGCCTTTTATCCTCCTCATCTGTAGTACTTGCGTTTTTATACCTATTAACGAAGAGCGCATGGCTCTTCGTCGTGTGTCTGAAGTAAAAAAAAGAAAAATAAAAAGAACTAGAAAAAATAGGGTTTATACATACATACAGTGGTTTCTCCTTCGAATTGACGGTCAGCACTGCGGAATATTTTATTTTTAATATCTATGTAGATGGAAAGGGAACCAAATGGCCTCTTTTTTGTCTCCTATTGTAGGTCCATTTCGCGAGATTTTTCATTTCAAATGTTGAATACATAGGTACAACTTAATATAGGTACAGTACCTACGTCGTATGCGTTTTTTATAAATTTTGTATAGTAATATATAAAATAAAATTTGGTGTTAATGGTATTTCTTTATGAAAAAAATCAAAATATCTAATACTTACTGTAATAAAAACTAAAATAATATTCATATTAGGCGAACTGAATACCGGGTATGTATTCAAAGTTATATAGAAACGAAAACGGTCCTACCCATGTCCTACCCTTTGAATGCGCTATTTGGCACCCGGGTCGGTATGTAGGATGGCTCTGCAAAGGATAGTATTGTTCAGGGATAATGCACCTTTTTATTTTCTTTTATTTTGTTAACTGTCAATTCATGGTGGAACTGCATTGTATTGTTGTTTTTATTTAATAAAACGCAATTTTTTGTACTACTTATTCCACTTTTAATCAACTCTAAAATGTTGAAAATGTCCCTCTGAGGCGGACGAAACCGGTCCTAATCTCTTGATTAAAAGTGGAATAAGTACTACAAAAAATTGAACCTTTTTATGCCCAAGTGCCAAAAACTAAAGCAATATATCAAAAAATAAACAGTTTCAGCTTCAACCAAGCGCTTTATTCCAAAAGTAACCTTTAAGATTTTTTTAGCTTTCATCTTCTTTCATCAGAGAATAAATCTCCTTTGTCCGCGTGATTAATAATTATTATTAATGATTTTAATTCCTTTTTAATAGTTTTATAACAAGTAAATTTTGTTTAATCTTTCCTTCTTACAAACATCATGATTTTTGTTATCAATTATCATTGTTAATACAAATTATGAGTAATGGTATTGTATTGTAAGTGCAATCATTTCAAAATAATAGGTAATTATTAATAGATAAGATAAGGGGCAACCAAATACCTTTTGAGGAGACCTTTTGAGATAATTATGTATTTTAATTCCAACTCTAATTCAGTATCGAAAAATACTTGCGAATTCTTTCTAAAATATAAAACCGAACATCACATTAAAATGAAATAACCTCGCCGACGTGCGATTCAATTTTTGTTTCGGCACGCGGTTTTGCATATTAGATACTACGTGTACGTAATATCTTTCTTTACGTTGCGCTGTGACAACCGTATCGCGGGCGACTCGATGTCTAGCAAAACCCGAAAGAATTTTTATTGTTGATAACACTAAAAGTGCAATTCTCGCCTTTGTGGGTTAATTTTTTATGGTTTTCGCTGAGTTTTATTGTTATTAAAACATACCCGTTTATTCTGAAAGTATGTAGTTCCACATACTTGCCTATAATATTTTGGAGGTGATTAATGGTAATGTAATCGTCAGTTGCGAAAGTAAGGAGTAAAATATTATAAAAAAACGAAAGGAACAACAGTATAGATACACTCTGATTGTGATCAATGAGTTATACCTAATATACCTATTACCAACTACCCCAATTACTTAATCAGTATCACGAGGGTTAACTCATCGTTTCAGAATGAACTGAATTATCTTAAGGGCCCGCTGAAGAGCCCGCCGTTCAAATATAATTTAGTATAAAAAGGACCTCGGCGTCGTAACTACGTCAATTTAAATCGATCTTTTCGCAAAAATCACTAATCATCGGAGATTTTATTTCAAGAAATATTATTATTATTACTGATAATTTCTGCCGCGCGGAGAATTATTATTATTTTATGAACACCTGCGACATGAAGCCGATCAGAAAACAGGGCTGTCAAAATAATATTAAGCATTCATATTTTTTAAATGTTAATTTCATCATGGTTTTTAATCAAACCTGTGCAAGTACGTACTGATAACTTGGGTGGATTTTGTAGCAAACATACTATTGATATATATACGGGTATATTATTATTATAACCCAATTCAAATTGAACATAGGTTGATACTCAAATACTATTATAGTATGTTTATGATTTCGAGAAAATAATACGATGGTATAATTAATCCATATCAATTATTTGAAAACATTACATTCGCACTTTGCACAAAATTACAAACACATTCGAAGTTTGCCGCACACGTACAGACCACGTGATATTTGTTTACGCAAAATCGTCGCTTTTCAAAATGGCGAATTTGATTACCAGATTTTACTGCGATGAATCAGTATGTTCCTTTTTGTCTTTTTTTATTCGTAGGTTTGTTTACTATGTACACCGAGAAATTTCCATTTATAAACTCGGAAACGATTTTTACAGAAGAGTTTTGGGATATAATGCAACCAAAACTGGAAAAAATTCTATCATGGGTGTTGACTTCCTGAATTAGCTAACCCCAGGTCCATGCCACTACGTGAACCACAGTGGATATTAAGCCATTTCCACACTGGCAACAAGTTGCTGGCAACCTCATTAAATTTTACGATAATTATTGTAAAATTTCTTAAGCAATTATGGTAAGTATCGTAAAATTTAATGAGGTTGCCAGCAACTTGTTGCCAGTGTGGAAATGGCTTAATATCCACTGTGGTTCACGTAGTGGCATGGACCTGGGGTTAGCTAATTCAGGAAGTCAACACCCATGATAGAATTTTTTCCAGTTTTGGTTGCATTATATTCCAAAACTCTTCTGTAAAAATCGTTTCCGAGTTTATAAATGGAAATTTCTCGGTGTACATAGTAAACAAACCTACGAATAAAAAAAGACAAAAAGGAACATACTGATTCATCGCAGTAAAATCTGGTAATCAAATTCGCCATTTTGAAAAGCGACGATTTTGCGTAAACAAATATCACGTGGTCTGTACGTGTGCGGCAAACTTCGAATGTGTTTGTAATTTTGTGCAAAGTGCGAATGTAATGTTTTCAAATAATTGATATGGATTAATTATACCATCGTATTATTTTCTCGAAATCATAAACATACTATAATAGTATTTGAGTATCAACCTATGTTCAATTTGAATTGGGTTATAATAATAATATACCCGTATATATATCAATAGTATGTTTGCTACAAAATCCACCCAAGTTATCAGTACGTACTTGCACAGGTTTGATTAAAAACCATGATGAAATTAACATTTAAAAAATATGAATGCTTAATATTATTTTGACAGCCCTGTTTTCTGATCGGCTTCATGTCGCAGGTGTTCATAAAATAATAATAATTCTCCGCGCGGCAGAAATTATCAGTAATAATAATAATATTTCTTGAAATAAAATCTCCGATGATTAGTGATTTTTGCGAAAAGATCGATTTAAATTGACGTAGTTACGACGCCGAGGTCCTTTTTATACTAAATTATATTTGAACGGCGGGCTCTTCAGCAGGCCCTTAAGTGTGAACAGTGTTTATTTAGTAGTTATGTACTTCATGATAAACACAGTTTTTGCATATAAACCATATTTGTAATTATCCAAATCGCGGTGCTATTTATTGTTGTTCATTCAATAATTGCTAGTTATGATTACAGACCCAATTTTTTTTTACTAGTTTCTTAAGTTGTAATATTGATACATTTCTAGCGATTTATTAATAAATTAATTCAAGCTATTCTTTGCAATACGTTTATGTAGGTGACTGTCTTCGTCATTAAATTTGATTTAATTGTCATATTACATCATGTCTGTTTTTTTTAAAATAATCAAAACGTAAGCTGTGGCTTGTATTATGAGAAGATTATCTCAATAAACAAATAGGTTGGCGGCCATAGAAAGGATATTTTGAATTAATTTTTGAGAGATCTTTATTTTTAAACATTTTATCATTAATTACATCGAACGTCCTCGTGTAAGAATCTTTAGAATGTTCAACAATATTCATAACTTTAACTGACTGTTATGCAATTCATTTGCATTAGAGAGATCATTTTTTTTTTTAAATAATGTCGTTGAATGTGGCCCTTGTATTCCAATGGGTGGCACTGGCTTCTCATCCGGGTGTTTAGGGTTCGATTCCCAGTGAGGTCACAACTCACAATACATATTATGTGATTTTCTCGAAGCCTGAGCATGCTGTGATTGTTTTTCCGCTACTAGGTATCACACTACTGTCATTGGGCCTCACGTGCTGTCGCAGTGTTATAACAACATAGATATATAGTAATTTAGTATGTATTATGCCTAGGATGACCATGCGTAGGTGCTTTAGTATAGACTCCTTTCTTTTAGGGCGTTGTTATTTTTCGAAAACCCACCTGTCTTTTATTATCTGTGTTGCTATTTGAGGTACGGTACCTAGATGTCCTGAAATACAAACTATACCTATAGGTAGGCAGTATGATTTTTCATTTTTCTTTGGTTTATTTAAGACGATACTTCAGTGAAACGGCAAATAATTTTCAACCATAGGTGCGACGAAATTTTGG
Organism: Rhyacophila brunnea; assembly: GCF_057557595.1. Lineage (NCBI taxonomy): Eukaryota > Metazoa > Arthropoda > Insecta > Trichoptera > Rhyacophilidae > Rhyacophila > Rhyacophila brunnea. Next base: position 16,294,964 of record NW_028232796.1, on the reverse strand, counting down.
ACTCGCTGGCAATCGGAGAGCGAACGACGAGCTGTGGACACGTCAATTTGTTTGGCGACGGGGGTATTAATTCTTAAATCGTGTAAAGATGACTAAAAATCGTTACCCATTTACTTGAAAAAGAAAACATGTCAATGAATATATTATTATTGTTACTAATAGAACAATAAACAGAACATTAAATGTGCGCATGTGGGATTTATATGACAAATTATATTTCGTTCGGCACGCGTCATTTGCACAATCCGCGCATCGCCTAGCCACGATCTTTTTAGACCATGCCTCAACTGAGGTATAGCATGAAGTGCATGTTGCACGAAGTTGCATGAAGTGTTTCATTACGAAAACGACAATGTAAAGTGATATCAAAATATGTTAGGCATGTGTATTTAATAAATAGTAGGATAACCAAAATTACACAATGTTGACAAACATATTCAATACACAAAAATTATGTCCGCCTGTTGTATTTTAATAGTAAAATATAAGAAAATAATTATATTTATTTGATTTGCACTTGCCGGAATTTTGTCCACTCCATCCACCCATTTCAGAGTTTTCCTTTATTTTTCGAACATAATATTATTATGGTCACCGTAGTAAATAGTAATAAGACCAAATCTTCAGTTTAATTGTTTGTGACATTATTAATTGACAACAGTACCTAGCGACAGTGACGTCCCGTGGGTGTAGGCAGATTGAGCGTCGCTTGGGGGCGGCAGTTACTCGAAGGGCGGCAAATCGAGAAGAATCATTAGGTATATATAGAAATAGGTACCTAACTTAGTAATTACGGAAATATCTTTCCATTAAAAAATAAAGCTCACTGGTTTGAGACAAAATGTATTAATTGACATGGAGTGTTTAACCGGAGTGTATTTTTTGTCGGATTTGCGATGTCTAGTTTACTTCCGTGGTCTTTAGATGTCACATCCTTGATGACGAGCAATGACACGTGCAGATTTGAGAATTCTATTTGAATTATAGGTTGTTACATACTCGTACTTATACTCGAACAATATCTTCTTGGCTACGTGTTAAAACTGCGAACTACAAGCTCCTCCCATTTTTAACCGGCAATTCCATTATAAACTAACAAGCTCCACCCATTTAGTCGGCAACAGCGCCTTCCGGCTTTTGCGTAAATCTTCCTGTTGGAGAGTAGGTACCTAATTAATTTATCCACATATTTTTGCTAGTCACTCGAAAGTTGTCAGGTGTATATTGAATTGTATCTGAAAACCGTGGACTCGCAATATTGTCTTATTAAAACCCATAGCTTACGGGCCGCACAAAATTGTGTTTTTGCTAACTACTTTTCAAATGCAAATTAACACGTTAATTACAAAATTAATTAAAAGGGCCCGTAAGCATTGTGTTAGGTAGAGACGGCATTTAAATTAGACCTATATATTTTGTTAGTATTGTATCCATACAACACATTTCTTAGATATTGGAGTCATGGAAGGATGATAAAAAATGGGGTGGCATTTTAGCGCTGCCTAGGGGCGCCATTTTGTCTAGGGACGTCACTGCCTAGCGAGTACCGATTCACCTTGATCGATAGTCGTTCTTAATATTGGTTGGAAAAACCATTTTAATCAAAAAATCTCACACTTATTTCAACCTGTTCGTTTTGGAGGATATAGCAAGCACACGGTCGCGTTATCTCATACACGACTGACCTCACGCATCGAGGGAAACAGTGACGATGACTAATTCATATTAAAAAAATAAATAAAATGATAATTATTGACTCACTACGCTCGCAGTTTAACGTTTTCGATTTCGGTTGCCGGATAAGTTCTCTTAATCGCCCGGAATATTGTAGTGTAGCTCGAGTTATTATTTTGTTACTGCTCTAACTATTCGAACTTCCAGGCATGGATGGGTACGTACTTTTGAATTAATGTTTCGTAGTTTTACTACTAATAAAGTATTAACAGCACCTGGGATTCCTCCGTATGCCCTCTCTCTGAAACCGCCGCACATTGTAGACTTCGATTGACCGAGCGATTCCGATAGTTGTAAGATACCAAGTATTATTACAGTGTAATTGTTTAATGTTAATAAAAACAAATACATACCTGCAAACCGTGTGTTCTTGTCCTGTTGACTCGAATTGAATGAAACATTAATTGTTTATCACGTTCACTCATTCACGTATTCTGAATTGGTACCAATGAAAAGTATTACCAATGTTCAACAGTTATATATGCGTTATGGCAGCCAACATTTGGCAATATCACTATCCATTCAAAGATTTATCATTGTTATAACTATAACTGATGAGTGATGATGACTATAGTAAGACAACATTAAACTCATAATGCTTGGCGAATTTTTCTAAATTAAAAATCATTTTCGACAAAGATAATTGTCTTCGTTTCACCCAGTGATGTATCCGTTGTTTGGTTACTGTACGATTGTAGTGGGTGCCAATCAGGGGTCATGGAAATAATGGGAACTGAAATACCTAACGGGTGTGGAGAAACAGGTAACCGATCTCGAGTGTGGAAGAATATGGGATAAACTTGAACACGTGTTAAGAATACGCTTGTATTTCGTTCTGACAACTGCTCTTGTTTTATGCACTGACACTCATTCAATATTGGTGTATTTGAAATTGCAACACACACTATTGCATGTCTATAATGTGTGGTTCATTTTCGTAGGACGCTCACATACATTCAAAACCCTGTGTCAAAATGTAGTGAACGTATAGCCTATCGGAATTATATTTATTAATCTGTTCTGTGATGCCAATGCTGTGAATGTTTGGCTCAACGGAATTCTTGGGGGAAGCGGCCTGTAAACGACCCGAACAGGCCCGCCTCTGGACATTATTTAACCCTCACACCTAGCCACACAGCAGAGAGTTTAATTTATGCGATTTTGGAAATTTATGACGACGTTTATTTTCGACCCGACCGTTCATTTTCATTTTGACGAATGCTCGCGGCCGCTTTCAATGGAGCGCGGTTCTATTCACACACAACCTTCCGTACGTCAATTATTTATTTTATTTATCCCTCTCTCCGATTGTTCCGTTTTGGAATTTCGAACTATGCAGCTCCCGACGGTCTTTTTGGGTGAAATGCCTTGCCCTACACCCCCTCCCTCTCCCACATAACGTATCGATTGGTTGCGTTTTATGAAATGTTATATTTTTATAACCCAACCAAATAATGGTATCTACATCTACAGTGCTACTTTTATAGCAAGTCTTCTATGTCACCGCGGTCGTTTCTGGAACTAAAACCCGTCCCCCGTATTTATTTTCCACGCGCCCATAATTTAGTGGTGGTTCGATATCGCATTTTTTCGAGATTTATTAACATTAAAATGCCAAATGGAAGCAGACGAAGAGCATTATTTAGAATGTGGAAGTAGTGTGAGGAAGAGAAATAGAAAATATAACTTTTAATTCCTCTCAATAGTGTCAGAAGATAATATAGAGTATCTGGTATGTAAAGAGCACGTGACGTAACAGTGTCAGTGTATAAGATGAGCAGCTCTCGTGGTGCAGTGCGTAGGCGCTGATCTTTCATCCGGGAGCTCCGGGTTCGATTCTCTATGCGGACACAATATATTTATGTGCTTTTATCAAAGCCTGTGTTTCACTTATATTACTAAATATACTAGTGTTAAACTACACTATTGTAATTGGGTCTGTAGGCCTGTAGTAATGTTAAAAAGAATATTTTTATTTAAAAAAAAAAGATAATATTATAGAAGTTGGTCTATATGCAGCTCCTGACGGTTTTTTTGTATAAAATGCCTTGCCCTACACCCACCCTCCCCCACATACGCTGGGAAGGGTGGGTTGGTGTGGATTGGTTGCGTTTAATGTTATATTAGGTATCTATAACGTAACCAAATAATGGTATCTATATCCAACACCAAAAATGTACCTACGACGAATTTCCGCGTGAACATATTCAAATTTAAATGTCATTTCAAAGTAGCAAACAACAAATATCCTCCATGTGAAACTAGCCTTATTTCATTTGAATAGGTACATATCAGGATTTCGGTGAAAAAGACTAACGTTTTTAAATAACATCACGTAGGTATACCTTACAACATTTCAATTATATTTTGGTTTTAGAGGTCATTTTTACAATAGGTATTGTACGTAACTTGCCTAGGTACTTGTTTATTACTGCAGTCAGCCAGTCAGTCAGTGTACATAAGACGGGCTCAAATTTGCTCCAGGTAAAAGGCAATCTTATTTCCCAAGTACCTAATGCAAAGATTGCTAAGACACACAAGGTCGATTGGCATAATGAAAATTGCCTTATTCTCTCAAGCAATCTAATAATATGCTTGGTCAATGATTCTGCAAATTTGTATGCCATTATGTGGGTGGCAGCGCTTAGTATTTCTGCATAAATATAATATCTATCTCGCGAGACTGGCTTTGCAAACAATTTGGATAAAAGAAAATAGTTTTAAGCATTTAACAGAAAGGCAATAATTAATTTATGGGAACGTTTCATACAACAAACTGTTTCTTTTATCGAATATCTTATTAATAAGTAGTAATTAATAAAATTGTCAAATTTAGAGATTTGTCAGTGGTGTAGTACTTTTCTTACTATTTACATAGGTACCCTATAATCTAGATATAGGTAACTTAGGTTATTTAAAACGGGCAAATTTTTCAACCTGGACAAAAAAATATCTCTTTCAAAACGCATGCGATAGCGGCCGACTTATACATGAAGTTATACAATATACATGCATTGTTCGACTTCACATATTATGTGCCCTTGAAATCTTAGAAATAGGGAGCATCATTTGCTTATTCTCATACGGTGCCAACATACATTGGTATATATTATAGTTGTGTTCAATTGAATTTCTTCGGATAGATAGGTATAATCCACTTGCGTGAGAATGGGTTTGGGTGGACGTTATTATTTTTATCTCTACTTAGCTCTTTCTGTGTAGGTACTTCTTTGTACAGGTACCTACGTTTTATGATTTTGTGTTTTTATTACGTGATTTTTGATTAATCGTAACTATATCGCTACGCAAATGAAGTGGCATTGGGCTGGGCCATATTATGGAAACTCTAAAATCCGCTAGATAGACGAACTCATAAAGTTCGGTGGATGTACGGGGTAGCGAAGAACAAAGGACCAAGAAGTGTGGTAGGGGAGGCCATCTTCCAGCAGTGGATTGACTCCGGCTGATAATGGTGATATTCATTATAATTATCATCAGTCATGTTGTGAACATCTTAAAAGCCTACCTTCTAAAGTTCGCATCAAAGTTTAAGAATGTTAACAACGTTTCCATCGGAAAATCTCAAATTTTCAGGGGAGCATAACAACAGTTTAAAAAATGTATAGCACTTGAATCAATTAAAAAAAGGTTTTCATAATTTCAACGATAATGTAATTTTTGTAAATTGTCTTATTTTGCATTTGTGTAAAGGCGATTTTTGCGGTTTTAATTTGTAGAATTGTTTTTTTCTATCATCGCAGACCGGGCGTTATGGTTTCCACGGGTTGCAATGGTTGTGGACTCTAATCCCATTCGGTCCAAAAAAAAAATAGTACAATTTTTTGTACCTACGTTAAAATTGATTTTGAATGCCATCTTTTCCCTGTACTATCTTTTCACAACAGTCGTGGCTTGCCCACTGTCTTTATGTACCTATGTAACATAATTCAGTTTCAATCTATCGTGGCGGATATAATTATGATTGAGCTGTGAGCGTTCTTATTTATCGCGCTCGATTGATTCCAAAGTTAGGCTGGCCAGTTGTGGGCTATTCTAGGCGCACATTTCAAGGTCGGCTCGCTCACGTAGCCAGTTTTTGTTTTTATCTTTCGCGAGCTTACATTATAGCTCCGAGGCGTTGCCTCTGTGATACAACTCGCCTGCCATATCGTTTGGTCCATAATTTTATTATGATCGCTATTCATATAAAATTAAATTGCAGCCTAATTTTAGCATCATTCATCAATATATTATCATATTAATATACCTGTCTTTAATTCATTCATTGTTCCTCGTACTGCAGTCCATAAAAAAATAGGTAGGTATTTATTTTAATTTAAATATTTTTCTCGTACTTATTATCAAACCGCCCTTTTAATCAGGACAAAAACGGAGAGGAATCGCAGGAGAAAGTGGTGGGATGTTTTTCGTGGAGGAGGGGGTTACTTGAGATTGGACAATGATTTATTGAGGCACAGTAGAAATTAGAAGATAATATATAGAATATTATATTATGTTTGATTATACAATGCGTGTGCGGGGAGAAGTGTTTAGTTAAGAACGCGTCTTCTTAGTTTGACAAGGACGTTGGAACTTGCTTTTCCCTCCACCACCGGCCACTTATCTACACCCGTTATGCAGGCGTATACCGTGGCGTAACGAACGCTAGGCGCTCTTCAAATTTGTTCCGAAAGTGTCCCAGGAGCAACTTCCCAAGACAATTGGTTGGCGTGCACTTGGACGTTGGAACTGCACTCAAAAACACTTAAAATTGTTAGAGCGCGGGGAGCGTCCTTATGTGTGTATGGTCAATAATTAATAGTGCCATGATTATTATGAATAATATTATGTATGCTGTGTAGGATTATATCGCCATGTTGGTGAACAATGGTGATATACAAACGTTTTTTTTGCGATAAAAAAAATAAAAAAACGGAATTATATCCATGATTCGCTTTGGAAGTAAAATTTGATCGTAACTGCTTAATTTTCTGTAGACCCCTCCACTTGTATTCAAAAGGGAAAAGTAAGTCATGGGCAATTTACATTCAGTAGATAAATTTCCATTCGTATTTCACATTGTTATTAATGAGTTTTTAAATATCTCGCAGTTCTAATCAACGCGGCAAAAACCACCAACGTAGAAAGCCCGCGGTTGTTTCACTAATTTGCGACGACAAAGCGACTTTAGTCTAATTTATAGCCACCAAATTAATATTTAAATCGACTAGCTGAAGATCAAATTTATATCTATGTACCAGTAGCGAAGGGTGGGGGTAGGGTATTAAGATTCGCCATAAATAGTGTACACTAAACTTTGTCAGTCATACGTATTTGTTTTCATTGAAATAAGACTTCAATTTACAGAGATCGTGTTGGTTAGTTTTTAAAATTCAATTAAACCCTGCAAACCAAGCCATAATAGATAATAGTCATAAAATACTCGCCTATCTATAAAATATCTAAAATTATGCAATTAAATCATACATAACGATGGATATTTTATACATACAATAATATTTTTATCTCGTATTATAGGTTGGTTAGGCAGGTTTTAATGAATTTAAAAAAATAAATCAACAATGTGTGTAATATGTATTCTTAATCCGACGAAAACAAATAAGTATGAATGAAAAAGTGTGCACAATTTTGTCGTATCGCCCAAAATATAACAAAACTATTAGGTATGATTTGGTTTAGGCAGGGTGTAATTGATTTTTAAAAACTAACCAATACCATCTGTAAATTGCAGTCTTAATTCAATAAAACAAATACTGACTGACAAAGTTCTTTCAAAGACAAATCTTAATAGCCTACCTCCACCCTTCGCCACTGCTATGTACCTACTTATATGTACGAGTACACTGTGATTCAATTGTTACCGAGTCTGGTGTAATGAACGCATTCTAAACGGCTGGTGGTCCACCGACTAAAATATGAGATAAAATCCTAGCATATTTCTATATACTTACTGATAATTGATCGATTATTCGGATTATGTTCTCAGTGAAACAGCCGCTGCCACAGATATCAGTGATATAACTACACGCGTAAAGATTGGAGAATACAATGGGATAATCATAATGCCACCCCACAAAGCATTTATGCTTGAACTTACACACTGACAAAATCTGCTTTAAAACAATCTGACCTTAACCCCCGTTTCAGACGGGACACCGGTGTCGCGCTCGTATATAATAAGGAGGCGTTTGTATTCGAATAAAGGTGCATTTGTATTATGTTTAAGAACGCCCAGAGCTAATGAGTCAACGCATAATTTTGCGATATAAATTAGAACATAAACATGTGTATCGGCGGCTTGAGAAAGTAGCGGCCGACGGAAAAGTGTACCATACACGCTTTGACTCATTAGCTCGGAGCGTTCATAAACATAATACAAATACCCTTTTTATTCGAATACAAAGGCGTCCTTATTATATACGAGCGCGACACCGGTGTCCTATCTGAAACCGGTCTAAACTCACATTTCGATTAAATTGAAATGTTACTTGTTGCCAAACGAGAGTCCATTGATGCATGTCGTGATCTCACTAGCACTGATGCTGAGTTTAGTAGATAATGTGAATGTAGGTATGTATGTATTTCGATACCTACAAATTAAATTAAAATTATTTTTGTGGTACTTATTATTATTTATTACAGTACGGCCCGCGAACTGTTAATACATGGATAAATGTTGTTTACCGCTGTTCTAAACGAAATGACGTAAATAGTTACTGATGTCGAGGCCGGAACAGCCTAATGCATATCAAACAAACAATATCCATTCGCCATTAATTGATTACGGATCATTAAAACCTCAACCGACGAGGTTTTCAGCTTATCGATTGACTTTTTGATGTCCTCGTTAAATTGAATACGCTGATGTTATTGAATTGATTGTGCGGCTTTGCCCCTCCTATCGCCGTCACTGGTGCTTACGTGCAACATTTTAGTGATGAGGTTGACGTAGGTTTTATTTCACCACTTCATCTCCTCCCCAAAACGCAGTCCTCTTGCTCGTTGTCCCCCAATTTCAATGACATATTATCTTCTCTAGGACTCCTCCATTCTGTCAGTCTAATAGTTCTCGCAGTGTTTTAACGCACCGGTCGTATATATCAGCGGCGAAGGGTGGAAGTAGGCTGTTAAGATCCGACATAAATAGTCCACACTAAACTTTGTCAGTCAAACGTATTTGTTTTCATTGAACTAAGAATACAATGTGTAGATAGTGTTTGTTAGTTTTTAAAATTCATTTTAACTCTACCCAATCCAAGCCATAGTAGATAATAGCCAAAAAATATTCGTTTTTCTATAAAATATCTAAAATTATGTCATTAAACCATACATAATTTTATAGAAAGAGGAATATTTTTTATTGATTATGGTTTGGTAGGCCTGATGAATTTAAAAAAAACTAACCAAAACCATCTAATAGGACTTATGGTTTCTTAATTCAACGAAAACAAATAAGTATGACTGACAAAGTTTAGTGTGCTATGTCGAATCGTAACAGCCTACCTCCACCATTCGCCACTGACAAGTATTATGATGGTATTTACAAAAATGAAATTTGTGGAACGTAAATATTAGTGTATGTATTGCTTAATTTGTACAGATTGCGAATATTTTAATATAAAACTGTTAACAGATTACATAATTATATTATAATTGTATCCATCATGTATGTCAAGATCTACCGTTCGACATAGAAGATGGTATTAATTATAAATAATAGTTGGTAGTGTTCTGTAAAAATCTGTTCTGTAAATTCTGTAAAAACACGTAATATAACAATAGTAAGTTGTTTACTAAGCATGCACGTGTAACACGTGTTGCCACAAACTTTGCAAATTGATTTATTATTCTATTCGTAAGTAATAATTTTATACAACGTGAGAAGTTAGTGAAAAATATGTAAATATTATATATTATATAGCAGACGTGGGCAAATGCGGCTCTTCCTTGCGTTAATTGCGGCTCCCAATATCTTTTGATATCAATATCTTTTGATATGGCTGTCCGTTGTCTGAATTATTAATTCTTGCTGAAAGAGGAGCTGTGGAATTAGAGTCGTTAGAATTGAAAGAAGATCAGGCATTACTACAACACAAGTCAAATACCAACCATATTTGAATTTTGGAAACTTTATTTAAACAGAATTCAAATATCCTAAATTAAAGAAGGCTGCTTGCCGATTATTTTCCATTTCGATACTACATTTTGTATAGTAAGTTGTAAATCGTTATACCTACTCTATGAAGTTTGTAAAATCAAAATATCTTTCACAGTAAAGTTAACAAACGAGCATTTGACAGATTTGTTGATGCGAACGGCTGTAACACTTTTTACACAACGTTTTACAGATTTAGCTAAAAATGATAAATAAACTTTTTATTATATTTTATTTTTTATTAAATATACTTTGAACTAATTGTTTTGTGTTTTCTTCCTCGTTTTTTATTTTATTATATTTTTTCTATTTTTTTACTTTATATGTGTGTAGCAATCAAGATTTGTGTAGAAATGTAATTAAATTTGAATTTGTGTATTTAATACTACGCGAGAACGTGACTATGGTGTGGCTCTTTATATATAAGAAAATCCAGAATGTGGCTCTCGTTGACCTCATATTATAATATATGCCCATTCCTGTTTAGTATTATGAAAGTGTTGGTCCGAAATCATATTTATGTATGTTTTTTTTATGAAGATGGATAGCGCTGCAATGGATGCAAAAGTTTCTATAGCTATGTGTACATAAAATTTGTTCACTTCATCTTCCAGTTCGCTTCTACTTTTTAATTTTGCTTTTTAACCCGTGTAGTTTGGAGCGTTTGGGCGCATGTGCCATTTTACAAAAAAGTGTCTTCAATTTATAGTATACATTGGCGTATTATTTGTGGTTTTCCCTGTAACGAGTAACGACAGACTGAGAGTCCTTTATTACCTCTCCTTGGATGCTAATGGAAAATTTTCTCTTTAAAGTCTTTTTGTGTGTTGGTACGCCTTCAGAGCTGTCGATCGAATTTATTTATGTTAATATGCAAAACTTTTATTCATATTAGGTACCTACTTATCCCGATTTGAAAAATTATAGTTCTATTAATGTATAATTATTATAGTACGGTTTGCAATACTGAGAATACACCACAATTTGGCAACGTTGTATGTAGTAGAAAAGGAAAACTGGCAGATGTAATGATAAATAATAAACGAATGCTAGTCATACTCTTGTTTAACATTACTGTAACATTTTTTCTTCTTCAAAATATTACTGTTTTCATTTTGTAAAATACTTAAATTAAACTAGTAAATTGATATAATATAAATAGATGGATACATTGTCATAATTTGGCAACGTTGAAAGTAGGCGAGGAAAATCTGGCGGTAAAATAATAGTTGCACGGTTCCCGCTTGTCTGCCTCTAGCACAGCCGCGTCGGCCGTCTTGTTGCTCTAATTGTCCGATGACGTCACGCGACACAGCAATATAATAATTATTGCATCTCGCCACAATGGCTGACGCGCGGCGGCAAAGAGGAGGGGGGAATCGGAAAACTGGCAAGAATACGAGGATGCATCCGCTAGTAACACTGAGCTTGGTATTCTTTACGATGAATATGTACTAAGTTATAGTATTTTATTCGTATTTGACCCATTCATACTAAATCAGAGTCCGTGTTTTTGAGATTTCATCTTAATTTGGTATTTTTGTATGTATCCGGTTGGCCGTATCACGTTTCAACGTGAGCAGCTATATCGAAAACGTATGGCTGTAATAGTATTGTGAACAAATTCATGTGTAAATCAAAATACGTAAAAATTACCCGAATACAAGAGAAAGACAATAAAATAGGTAGGTAAGTAAATTAGAAATATAATATGTAGTCATAATATATAGTCATTTATATTTATAAAAAATTCCGAATGATTCAAAAGTAGGTTGTCAAGTAGGTGTTTGTAAGTATCAAATCGTATCTGTCAAATATTTGAAATAAATGTTCTAAAATTGGAATGCTTCACGAACGCGCCATTTTTTTATCTCAATGATATACGGCCATCTCTTTCCGGCACGACAACGAACCCATACGGTGACATATAATAGGTACAATTATTACACGTAATCATTTTTGACGTAATACAAGGAACCGGGAAAGTTTCCAAGACGAATTTACGTCATACGACATATTCCATAACACCAACTGTCACATTTTTTTTACATAGTTTTCTAATTTCAGAAGCATTTTATATTACGTGAAATTGATGGAGACTAGGTGGCTCTGTTTATTTTATTCCTTGAATAATATATGCCCCATATAACCGTGATTTATTATCACCATGGTTACCTAACTTGATTAGGTACCTTTAAAGGTCACAAAAGAAAATATATTATACCTATTTATTCATTCATAAATATTTTATGGTGTTAGGACTTCATAAAAGTATATTAAAGTCCATACATTTTAGTTTTATAGTCGATAGCTATTATAATCTAACTTAACCTAACACTATTGTCAAAATAGGTCTTGGGATTTCCCCGCGTTTTTTAATTATTATTTAAAAGTATCAAATAGTTATTTATTGTTTTAATTTTACCACATAATTCTACAATTGTTTGAAGTTATCTAGTTATTTATATATTATAATACACTGGAACTGGATCTTACAGTAACCGGCTGTAGCAGCGAATCACTTGGCTTTACATTCCTGCATCTACGAAGATTTTGCTCGTCATATTATGATTATCCATGCTCGTGCTTTCACGTTGCTAGTGGTCTGTCGAAGCAGCGGTCGCTAACAACCGGTTCTCAGTTTTATTTAGCACGTATTGTAGAATGTAAATCATAAATACTCCCTATATATGGCTTCAGCTTTGATAATTTTGGTTGTAATATAGTTTTAATTTCTACTACTTAGTATCATCATAACCTGCCATTTACGTTAATTGCATTACACCCGACATGTTGCCATTAATTTAATGGCAATTTTTGGAGTTAATTAGAATGAAGATACTTGCAAGAGTTTTGTGACAGAGGATCGCGACTCGGATAGTTTCGCCTCTCCTTTCGTCATTCAGCAGAATGCTTAAAAGCAGATTTGTTTTAAAAATAGGAGACATTAAGAAAAAAATTCAATGCAATTAATAATCTGGTTATTATGTGCGATAAAACTTATTTAGAAAGAAGCGAGAGAACAAAACAGAGCCAGTCGATTATTATGACGATTCTTCGTTCTGCAGAGTTGAGCCACCGGTTTTGGCAATGATAGTTAGGCAAGTTCGCTGTGAAGGTTTTTTGGCCCACTTTTACGCGAGACTACCCGTCTGATTTCATAGACCACCACAACATATTATTGTTATAACGTTATTTTGAACAATATTCCTTATTTTCGCCAGTTTAGAGCGTTTTTACGGATTTTATTTTCCCGTGGTTAGTCTCTTGTAAAAGAGGGCCGGTTTTTAGATGGCCCAGCAAACTCCAGATATACTCTTCCCGGTTGATCTTCGTCTGATTCTTAATTCTGTTATTTATATAGCCCCCAGTGAATATGTCAATCTGGTGATATTGGGTCAGTTCCAAGGTCGGAGAGGGCGAGAAAGATCTTCCTCCAGATTATCTATCCAAATGAAGAGTGCCGCATGTGTCACGCTGACAAAGACCCTGCGTGCCGCTGAATGCCGAAATGAATGGAGCAAAGATGTGGAGAAAGCTGTCCGACGAAAGAAGAAGATTATAACATCAAATATTCCTTATATTGAGGACAATAACTGGTTCGCGATAGAATGAATATTTAACTATCGGTTCTATGAACCACTGAATGACAACCACTGCGTTACAGGTCTGCCTAGTTTTCAGCGTAGGTATACGGTCGGACATACATACATACAACACAATATAATGCAACTCTTTTGCCTTGAACTCTCCAGTCATTATGCTGTATTAGTTCTGCGTCAGTGTGCAGTGGAGTTTTTTTTTGTATATCACATGGCAACACAAAATCTTATCACAAAATATTTGCATTGGAACTTCTGGCTGGATGATTTTGTTCTCTGGTATTGTGCCATCATGCCAGTTTGCGAAGTGCAGTGCAATTTATAGGTAACTACTTAATTATATCACGGAATTAATGTGAATTTAATTTAGTCCAATTTTCAGTTACTGGATATATTTTGAAGTATTTATTGTCAGGTAACGTTTAATACTCTCCTCAACCACCCACCAATAAAATCAAAAATAATAAATAAGACGTACCTAATCTGTGGCGCGTTTAATGACGCAGAGGCCCGACGCACGTAACATAGTATTGCAGATATTCTTATAATTTTAAGTTGTATGACTGGGTTGAATCGTCATCTGCGTTAAAGAAAATCGCCTACTGAAAATACAGTTCGGTAATTTACTTTCTTACGATGTGTTGCAATACGGCATACTATTTATTGATCACGCATGATTAAAAAATGATACATACATATGATAATCTATCTTCGATAGCCGCCGATCAGCAATTAAGCGGCATTTATGTTGAATTCACTGATCGACCAATTTTGGTAGCCGCTATCAAATCAGACACTATATATTATGTGTGTATATATATAAACAATTGATATGCGCGGACCATGCTATGGCATACTGCCATTGCATTTGCATTTGCGATTGGGGATACTGCCATCGTCGGCCAGTTGTGAAGTTCCATATCGAATTTTGTCCGCTTATTAGCAGGTATATAAGGTATTCTAACAGTTGACGACGTGCGTAGTAAGCAATAACGCTTTTTCTATGATGGCAGCCATCTGGGCGCTCCCCGCGCGCTATCAGTAATCGACCATTTACTGCGTCTAACGCAACTGGTGCGTCGCCCATCAGGTGGCCATTAGATATAATTATCATGCTATTTAAATGTGGTAATTAAATACTAATTAAAAGGTCCGCATTCAATAGGATTTATTAAACCGATTCGTCACACATTTTGGTTTACGCTTCACAGAGTCCATTAAAAATCATGAGGCGCATTATTCACTAAATACCTACTTTTCCCAACACCTGCGCCATGTAACCTAATATAATAAGAATATATTATGTATATCATTATACTCAACTGTGTAATTTCTATTTTCAATAAATCAGTTCACCAAACCAGTGTTCATCCTGAAGCAACTCCCCCACCAAAAACATTCCTCACTTCTCCTGCGATTTCTCCCCTGTACCTGTCCGGAATTAAAAGGCGGTTTGTTATTAGGTAGGTACTAGTAACTAGATATTTTTCTCTAAAAATCTATTTATCCAATATTTAGATAATATAAATACAGAATAATATGAACAATATAGCACAAAATATTATCTTCACTTCTTTAGAATACATGTCCGATAAAGCGTGCTACGGCGCGGCGTAGCAACGTCTACGAGAAACGCTGGCAGTGTTGCCGCCCTACTTGACTTGACGTAACGTAGCGTGAGATGTAATCCGAATCGCACGTCTCGGTTTCATGCAGCTCTATGAAATTTTTGTGATATTGGACACTCGGTCTTGTGGCACGTCCGATGAGATACCTTCCAACACTTTTCTTTATTTCGACACCTGTTCGTTTCAGCGGATAATGGTAACTTTTTCTGAAACCAGGGGTAGTCAAACCTGGTCCATACCGCGCACTAGTGGGCGTTCCAACTTTCATGGTGGGCGGTAGGGGTTTTAAAAACATTTTCATTATGTTTTCCTAAAATTCCCCGTGATAATTTAAATTTCAGAAATTATACTATTTATATCAAGAGATTTAATCGTCATTTTTCTGGCAGAAGACACTACTTAATTCGAAAAATGACATATTGAGTTAGTACCAAAATGTTCCTTATTTCAAACTTTACCGTCTGGAAACCTTCTTAATAAATAAACAGTCTTTATTTTAAAGTCATCCTTTTTACGATTACTTAATAAACTTACATGAAAGACCATTATTTCAAACATTTTAACAACTTCAAAGTCAAATTACTCAAAACTAGTATTCTCCAGTTAGCAGTGGCGAAGGGTGACTTTTGGAAAGAGGTAGGCTGTGGAGATATGATAAAAAGAGCACACTTGTCAGGTATACTTACGAGAATAGTACGATATTTACTACTAATGAATAGGCACACACTAATAAATGATAACGACACACTAATTCAATGAAACTTCAAAAACTCATTGACGACATAAAAATGAGCGATGTGTTTAAATTACGTATTTTTAAAAACAATCTATACTTACTTATTTATTAATATTCGATTAAACGCCGTTGAAATTATTTTTTTAATTATCTAATTATTAATGATTTTGGACAAAGTGCGCAGTCGTGACAACAATATTATGCGCGAATGTTTTAGGCTCTGCGAAAGGAGCTTGCCTCATTTCGTACAAATCAGCAGACTTGCTGAGGTTACGAGACGTAAAGTCCATACAAGAAAAATTCAGAATTATTCCAAACATAATCGGAAATTTATTTACGCCGAGAAGTCGCGGCATTTATTATTTAATTTACGGCGCGGCGCGCTGTGGTTTTTTTAATACCTTTGCGGTTGTTTTGTAAACTGTGTAATACTGTAATACATTCCTACATATGCGATCTCGTTGGCAAAATAAATTATTTTTATACAACATAAAATAATGAAGTGATTAAGTATATAAATATGTCAATATGCAATTAAAAAATATTTTTCTTAAGAAGGTAGGCTTTAAATAATCGTCTAGTATGGAGTCTTCGCCACTGCCATTTAGTGTGTTCTGTCAGAACAGAGACGTAATGATGTCAATTTGCAGCTTAAAGGAGCTAATAAAACTCTTAAAGGTTACAAAGTATTGTCTCATTATTTATTAACAAATTTAAACTACTTCGTTATAATCTATTGAAGAGAGAATTTCATCACTCTCCTGAATTGTCATCTATAAAAGTTGTAACTCCAGAGGATATTGACAGATTCAGTAGCCACATCAATGAACTTAAATTGGATATGGAAAAACGATTTGGAGATATTTTGAAATTGAAGGTGTATGACTGAATAAAAAATCCTTTTATCGCAAATATTGAAGAGGCTGATACAACTTGCCAAGAAGAACTTCGTGCTTCTATGTATGCAAAGTATAAACAAAAAGATAGATTTAACTACAGTAAGTTTAGCGTAGTAAGTAAACTTAGCGAAAGTCTGACATAAAGTATTTGGTAAGTAATTATTATTAGATGCTTTAACTTGCTGTAACTCATAAATTTTATAAAGTAAAGTTACGTCCCTACTTTGTAAATCACCATTACTGTGGAACCGGTGGGCGGTTAGAAAATTTTACTATTAACAGAGATACAAAAGTGGGCGCTAGGTATAAAAAGGTTGACTATCCCTGATTTAAATGGTAGTTCGTATTTTCAACGTGTACGTTTATTTATATCATAAAACAGGTATGCACTGAAGACATTGAAAGTAAACTCGAATAGGTATAATATGAAAGTGAAGCCGAAAAAAGCCCTCGTGGTATATTAAATTCATTTTGCAAAACAGGTTAATTTGTAGTAAACATTAGATACTATTTCCCCAGCAACCAAATTCTAAATTCGATAGAAAGTAAATTGACCAACTGTTATGCGTATTGCAAACACCAAATAACAATCTCATACGTGAATAACCCGTCGATTGACCAGGCGAGAAACGATTAACACTTTTTAATTCTTTATCGAAGTCCTTATTTGAGGCTGACTGATCCACTCTGATCCCGGATGTCTCGCAAATGGATCCCAACTGAATATTGAATTTTTAATTTCTCAATTTTATAAGATTGTTGTGTGACTACAATGATTTTATTATAGTCTTACCATCCGTTATAGAAAATGCACATAAATCACAAAGAAATCAGCATTATGGCTGATTTTATAGGGCATGTCAAACATTCAAATTGCAATTACTCCATAATACGATTTCGAGACTTACCAACTTTTCGCAGTAATCCCACGTTACGTGAGATTACTGCGAAAAGTTGGTAAGTCTCGAATTGTAATTTGAAAGTTTGACATACCGTCTAAAATAAAACATAATGCTAATTTTATATATCGGATGACTATATCAAGCATACTATTTATATATAGACATATAATCCGTTGTTAACTTTAAATACCAAAATTATTGGATTACCAACTTTTGGCAGCAGCACACGATATGTTATTATTAACTAGATTAACTAGAAGATTAAACTATATAAACTTTAGTATAAATTAATACTGTGTTTAATGCCCGCAAACCCATAACACAGCGGGCTCTCTTCGACACCACTATTCAATCTCTTGATCATGCTGAATAATGTTCATTGGCTACTAGTTTACAATATAATTTATATCTATGTAGGTACCGGATTGTCTGGTTAACAGGCAGATAAGGCCAGGGCGGGCTATCGACCATCGGACAAGTGCCTCCGGTTTGTATCCGCGTCTCTTTGTCTAATCGAAATACGAGATCTACCTGTTTAACTGCTATGCTATGTACATACTCACCTATGCATACGGGTACTTGTAGGTCTTATCAAAATCAACAGTTTATAGATCAGTTCGGATTTCATATAGTTACGAGGCGTGCCTTTGATTAAACTATTGCGCAATTGTAGTAAGTAATTCACTGAATTATTATATAGGAATAAATACTAATTCTAATGTAAAAGATGCTGGCCGTGCTTGCTTCCAAAGTTAAACTGTTATTGGATATTTTAAAATACTTTAATACAATTATTGACATCGTAAAATCAGTACGGAAAAGGTACATAATGTGTCATCTATTGATTACTAAATAGTAAGCACCCAGCCAGAGTAACGTGGGTTGGTCGCTAAGTTGCTTAAAATTTGGTAAGATTATTAAATTATGTTCCTTAAATATGTTGCTTGATACTTCTACAGTTGTTTGTGATAGTAATTCACTGAATTATATATAGGAATAAATACTAATTCTAATGTAAAAGATGCTGGCCGTGCTTGCTTCCAAAGTTAAACTGTTATTGGATATTTTAAAATACTTTAATAAAATTATTGACAACGTAAAATCAGTACGGAAAAGGTACATAATGTGTCGTCTATTGATTACTAAATAGTAAGCACCCATCCAGAGTAACGTGGGTTGGTCGCTAAGTTGCTTAAAATTTGGTAAGATTATTAAATTATGTTCCTTAAATATGTTGCTTGATACTTCTACAGTTGTTTGTGATAGTAATTCACTGAATTATACATAGGAATAAATACTAATTCTAATGTAAAAGATGCTGGCCGTGCTTGCTTCCAAAGTTAAACTGTTATTGGATATTTTAAAATACTTTAATACTCGTACAATTATTGACAACGTAAAATCAGTACGGAAAAGGTACATAATGTGTCATCTATTGATTACTAAATAGTAAGCACCCAGCCAGAGTAACGTGGGTTGGTCGCTAAGTTGCTTAAAATTTGGTAAGATTATTAAATTATGTTCCTTAAATATGTTGCTTGATACTTCTACAGTTGTTTGTGATCGTTATTTTTGGTTTATGGATTGTCACCGTGTGTTCCTCGCCCCTCTTTCCTCGGCGTTTCGGGATCGTAGCAGAGACCATTTTCACAATTGGAAATGAGCCCGATACATCGGAGACAGAAGGGGATTAACACACAGGGACAACCCAAAATCCAAATACGATGTTACTGTTACTACGACTGTTTCTCTTCATATTATGACCGTGCAAAGTTAGCGTTGCTATAATTTTTCAGACCAAAATCCAGACACACAGCCTCCTTGAACGGTGTCCCGTACCCTGTAATAGATATCCGGTCAACGATGACCAATTATATGTGTTTGTAATTAACTATTTTCTTTATTCAACGAATAATTCACAAGATTTAAGAATGTAACATTCTTAACATTACTTTTTTAACTTAACATTAAAAAAAATAGTTAATTAAAAAAAAATAGCAAGTTCAAGTAAGTTACAGCAAAAAACTTGGAGTGATCTGTGACGTCGGTTAGTAATTAAAATAATACTTACTTTGATTTAAAATAAAAAGCCGATCGCCAATAGTAGCTAAATTTGGAAAGCACTTCAGTAAATATTAAAAACCATTAGTTAAAATGTGTCACAATTTAGTATGACATAGTGGTTCTATGTGAATGGGCGCAATATCCGAGAAGTGCAGGTTCGATCCTGCGGGGTGTCTTACTTTTTTCAAAAAGATTTTTTCTATTGGTTATAATATATTTTCTCAGAAGTGTTTTCAAAATTATGTACTTATGTTCAATTATGTGTGTTTTTTGACTATATTCTCCACATATTCCCATTTCATTCTTAATTTTTGTCATCCACTGAAATTATGACGCTTCATTGAAGCTGTTATTCCACATGGATATCAAATAAAGTGGTTTAATTAAAATATTTAAATATGTTGGTAGATAATCTTTTACTTCTACTCTACACACACATTTTCTTTTTAAAAATATACGGCTACGGTGTTCAGATACAGTTTCAACGCTAGTTTTTAATTAGCAAATAATTTATATACCGCGGAATATTGCTAAACAAATTATTTTTGTGAATCAATGAGAGTACGATATACATTTAATTATAAATCAGAATGCAGCAATAATTTCAATTATAGGTATAATTAATTAATTATTTATTGATAGGCATTCATCTGTTTCATCTGATTTTATCGCCGTAAATAATATAGTGCACGTCGAGCGTTTATGTATTATCGAAGAAGTGTGTAGGTACATTATTATTATGTACCTACGCAGCGGTATAATCGTACCGGCGATTTATTGCTCAGGGCTCTCGCATCGCGGCCTTGTTGCGGCTTGACCGTGCGGTCGCCGTTGGCTCTCCTCTCTCGCTCGTGTTTCCCTGATACGCGGTTGACTACGATCCACCGAAGCCTATGGAATTGAATACCAACTCGTAATTGCATCGATTTCTGATTCCCTGATACCATTCAACCTTCTAAGCACATCTGAGTAATCTATCAACACGTTTTGATTATTTCATCTTGTGCGTTCCTGATAACCGAAAACCTGTTAACTTCTATGTACATTTAAAATTATATATACACACATCGTGGAACAAATATTGAACTGGGCATGTCATGGTGAGTTATTTTTGTATATCACGAGAATCACTATCATGTGCATAAAAAATATTGATTAATTCCGTAAGGTTGCAGTAACGGCACTGACAAAAATCACTAGTTACATACTCTTATGTTATTCATCGTCGGGTGGTCGAGACATCATGGCCCAGGATTGTTCACTCCGAGTAGCCCAGCACGAATCGGCTCGGATCCACGTCTCGCCATGACGTGTCAGCAGACCACACGATGAACACTTGTCATCTATCTGGATTCTGGAAGGAACTGTAGACATTCTATATAACTGGATTCAGGAAGGAACTGTGGATATTCTATATAACTAATCCGTATCGGTTCAATATTCGTCGAAGTATAATTTTATTGTGATATTCCAAAAAGTAATTTAATTTGTAGTAATAACTAAACAAGTGCATAACGAGGACTAATTAATAATAATTACAAGATAAAAAGAACTTTTTATATACAACGTTTTTAAATTTTCTGTTGAATCATATAAACTTGACTTGACTAGCTTAAACGATCAAAAAAATTGTGCTTGATAGAAATAATACTGAAATGTCATTTTGACATGTCATATTGATTTTCATAGTAACGCACGTATACATTAATAATTTAGTTGCTAGGAGGACCCCAGGCCCCTAGCAACCAATAATGGTGTCGAAATAACTTTTCATACAAAACAGAATTAACTGAAAATGAATTCAATTCTACTTAAAGATGGCTAAAAGTATTAAAAAAATGCATTGGCATCGTGTTCTGATATATTCTAAAAGTTTCAAACGTAATAAAATGAGAAGCCTCACAATCACGTCAGATTAATTTACAGCCGTTGTAACTGAGGACATCTGCATTTGTTATAAAGTGTATACACAATAATATAATGGAGATATTATCATATTTTTATTATTGGATCGATTTATAAAACTGCTACCTGCTGGATATGATTCCTTGTTACTTTTCATCCTATTACCCACGTAAAGGATGAATGGTGCTTGGTGACTCTTAACGTAACAAAATATTGCGTTATTTTTATTATGTACCCCTGGTAACCGAGAATCTTTCGATATCATAGAAAATCTCGCGATAATTGGCAATAACATCCCCGCAATTCCTTGTAATCGGAATTTTATTATTGGATCGGTTTATGAAGATGCTACTTCCCGATTCCCTAATACCATTCATAGAAGTACAATAATAATACAAAAAAAAAAACTAATAACGACTGCCACTAACCACAACGATTATTTATGAAATATTTCTTTTCATAACATGTTTCCCTGATACTAATGCGGTATGTCGGATACATCGAGAACTGTACATTTAATATAGCATTATTTTATGACACACGGGTGGGTACACACAATTTTCATTTCAATATTTATTATTTTTACATGAGACATGAGCTGTCAATCACAAATGTCTTCAGGTTTAATAGCGTCGTAAAAATATCATGAATTTCGATTATGTTATTTCAATATTACTGATAATTTGATAATATCTACGCCGAGGTGTCATAATATGACGTATTATTTAGAAATTTCGATTATGTGATGATGTCTCAGTATTTAAACTTGTTCCACCAATTCCTCTTGAAGTCCGCGTCGAAAATTATTTTAAAGTCTATGAGCTGTCTATGTTGAGAATTTGAGCTGCATATTTTTGGTTTCTCAATAATATACTGTTGCTAATTTTAAATTGAATTCCCACTCGTTAGGTAGTTGGTAGTTATTAAGAATATCTACTAACGAATGTCACGTATATTGTTACTATTCCCATTTTTTTTAATTATTTTATTTTAATGTCCGTGTTTCACAAAATAACTCGATCTACCAGTTCTACGATAGTTCACGGAAGTTCACGGAAAACTGAAATTCAGCAGACTTAAAATTGCAGCACAAAACCACATAGAAATGAAAAAAAAAACAAATTGCTAGCTTATATTTGGCGTATGATTTTTCTCACTATAGCTTTACCATTATATTATATTGGCTACGGACGTCATAACGGTGATTTGGGGAACTACTGAGTCCTCTGCACTTTCAGGTATAAATCTACACCCCCGACCCCCGCTATAATAAATGTACCACTGCATACAGTGCTATAAAATCGTATTATGATGGTTTTAGTATAGTAGGATTTATTTAGCACCTCAATGCCTCTTTCAAGTAAACATTACTTGGTGACTCAAATAACGATAACAAAATGATTAGGATTCCACCAGCGTTACCAACTTCTGCGTCTAGCTTATGGCGTTTTTATTAGCGTTTTTTGATGCCTTCGATAGCTTTAAATATGATGAAAATAAGCTAGATATTTATTTTATTTATTCAGATATTTAATGAAGGTAAGTCGGCACATGAGAAATAAAACAACAGGAGTATTCTTGGCGTTGTATTGATATAATGGTATCAGATATTATAATTTAATGTGTGCTTATGTACGAGGGTGGGTCAATAAGTCCTTAGAAAAGCCGACATGTGGCGCGACTAGTACTGTAAGCGGTTTGTTTTCATGCAGCGGCACTACCGATTCAGTATGCTGCGAAGTTTCAATCAGATTGGTCGGGTTGTTGTTTTTTATTTTCGTACATTTAAAAAAAAAATTTGCTTGTTTACAAAAATGGAGAAAATTGAGTTTAGAGCTGTTATTAAACATTTTAATATAAAAGGGTTAACAGCAAAGGAAATAAAAAATGAGTTGGATTTAGTTCACGGCATATCTGCTCCTTCACTTGCAACTATTTATAACTGGTTAAATGAATTTAAACGTGGTCGTACATCAACAAAGGATGAACCACGCTCAGGACGTCCTGTAGAGGTGACTACACCAGAAATGATCAATAAAATCCACGATATGGTGTTAAGTGACCGAAGATTAAAGTTGATTGAGATAATTGAGGTTACAGGGATCTCAAAAGGTAGCGTCATTTCTATTTTACATGACAAATTGGGCATGAAAAAAGTTTCTGCAAGATGGGTGCCGCGTTTGCTCACAGTCGACAATAAACGCAATAGGGTGGTGGCCTCTAAAGCCCTGTTGTCGCTCATGCAACGCAATCCGGATGAATTTTTTCGTCGCTTTGTGACTGTAGATGAAACATGGATACACCACTATACTTCCGAGACGAAAGAACAGTCAAAGCAGTGGATTGCGAAAGGCGAACCATGTCCAAAGAAGGCGAAAACCGTAAAATCAGCTGGTAAGGTTATGGCTACTGTATTTTGGGATGCACGTGGAATTATTTTCGTTGACTATTTGGAAAAAGGAAAAACAATAACAGGGGATTATTATGCATTTTTATTGGACCAGCTAAAAAACGAAATTGAAGAAAAACGGCCTCATTTAAACAGGAAAAAAATCCTCTTTCATCAGGACAATGCCAGTGTTCACACATGTTTACGATCAATGGCTAAAATTGAAGAATTGAAGTTCGAATTGGTCGACCACCCACCGTATTCGCCAGATTTAGCCCCCAGTGACTTTTTCCTTTTCCCAAACTTAAAAAAATGGCTAAGTGGACAACGTTTTTTTTCAAATGAAGAAGTCATCGATCGGACAAATGCTTATTTTGAGGACCTTCCGAAAACTTATTTTTCTGACGGTTTAAAAAAAATTGAGAAACGTCTTACCAAGTGTATTGAGCTCCAAGGAGATTATGTTGAGAAATAAAAAAAAAATACAAAAATAAAAACTGTTTTAATGCTTTTTTCTAAGGAATTATTGACCCACCCTCGTATATGGCATCGGATTGACGATTATCGAGGATTCCACTATTTGTTATTACTTAGTTATTACCTAAATAATACGTCTTATTGTAGATTGTTAGATTAATTAATTATTTTTTGTCAATTTTGAAACTAGTTTCTGGGAAAATGTGGTGTGATTTTATTTTCACAAAATCTAGCGTTTTTTCTTCCCAAATAGCTTGTTTTCGTACCCCGTCTGACATGTTTTTGTCAACGACACTTCTTGGCAACACTGGATTCCATACGAATATGTCTTGATTATGTTATCTCATAAAAAGCGGAAAGCACTTAAAAATATGTTATTATTACTTATTAGTACAATATAATCTCTCTTAACCTTATCTTTACCATAAATACAACCGATTAAATTCGGCGGTTTCCGATGCGAAGAACGGGTAGGTACGGCCGATATTAGTATTGTACAACTATTAGGTAGATGTGGCTAACAATATGTGGCCCGATGACTTTATCGCTTCTGAATCTGGTTTAATGTGATTCGTGGCGAGTAACTAACATGCCGCAAAAAGTATTCACTCGAAATTTCTGTACTACGAGGGTGGGTCAATAATTCCTTAGAAAAAAGCATTAAAACACTTTTTATTTTTGTATTTTTTTTTTATTTCTCAACATAATCTCCTTGGAGCTCAATACACTTGGTTAGACGTTTCTCAATTTTTTTTAAACCGTCAGAAAAATAAGTTTCCGGAAGGTCCTCAAAATAAGCATTTGTCCGATCGATGACTTCTTCATTTGAAAAAAAAACGTTGTCCACTTAGCCATTTTTTTAAGTTTGGGAAAAGGAAAAAGTCACTGGGGGCTAAATCTGGCGAATACGATGGGTGGTCGACCAATTCGAACTTCAATTCTTCAATTTTAGCCATTGATCGTAAACATGTGTGAACACGGGCATTGTCCTGATGAAAGAGGATTTTTTTCCTGTTTAAATGAGGCCGTTTTTCTTCAATTTTGTTTTTTAGCTGGTCCAATAAAGATGCATAATAATCCCCTGTTATTGTTTTTCCTTTTTCCAAATAGTCAACGAAAATAATTTCACGTGCATCCCAAAATACAGTAGCCATAACCTTACCAGCTGATTTTACGGTTTTCGCCTTCTTTGGACATGGTTTGCCTTCGCAATCCACTGCTTTGACTGTTCTTTCGTCTCGGGAGTATAGTGGTGTATCCATGTTTCATCTACAGTCACAAAGCGACGAAAAAAATCATCCGGATTGCGTTGCATGAGCGACAACAGGGCTTTAGAGGCCACCACCATATTGCGTTTATTGTCGACTGTGAGCAAACGCGGCACCCATCTTGCAGAAATATTTTTCATGCCCAATTTGTCATGTAAAATAGAAATGACGCTACCTTTTGAGATCCCTGTAACCTCAATTATCTCACTCAACTTTAATCTTCGGTCAGTTAACACCATATCGTGGATTTTATTGATCATTTCTGGTGTAGTCACCTCTACAGGACGTCCTGAGCGTGGTTCATCCTTTGTTGATGTACGACCACGTTTAAATTCATTTAACCAGTTATAAATAGTTGCAAGTGAAGGAGCAGATATGCCGTGAACTAAATCCAACTCATTTTTTATTTCCTTTGCTGTTAACCCTTTTATATTAAAATGTTTAATAACAGCTCTAAACTCAATTTTCTCCATTTTCCATTTTTCCATTTTCCACAAGCAATTTTTTTTTTAAATGTACGAGAAACACACAACAACCCGACCGATCTGATTGAAACTTCGCAGCATACTGAATCGGTAGTGCCGCTGCATGAAAACAAACCGCTTACAGTACAATTCGCGCCACCTGTCGGCTTTTCTAAGGACTTATTGACCCACCCTCGTATATTAGCGGTTTTGAATGTAAACTGCGGCGAGTTCATTTGCTATGCGTCGATGAACTCGTACGAACTGAACCGAATGACCACGCACGCGGAGTCGTATCGCTGTAATGGTGAGGACGTCTTCACTATCTCCTCGCTTAGTATAATTCTCTACTTAGGTATTATATCCGAGCAGCAGTCGTAATGAATGATTATGTTGCTTTCTGTTCCACTTCAGAATTGCATTTAAATATCACTTCATTATACCATCAAGGTAAGGTAACATGGAAGCATTACCAACTTCGTACTGTTTTACCGTTGATCATTTCTGTTTTAATTTATTTGGACTCTTGTACATATTACATCAGGCGCTTTCAACCTGGTGTCCGCACACTCAGAGGGGACAAGATAGCATAGCAAGAATGACTTGAGTGCGTACTGATATGAAGTGATATAATTTGCTTGGTTTGGTATCAAAAATATTGCTTCAAATTTTAAAAGAATGTCATTAATCATGGCACGAATCACGATGTCAACAAGGTAAGCTTGAATCCGTTTCTTTGAACTGCAGGAAGAAATCGAAGTTTTGTTCTGTCAAATGTGGGATCAAATTACAAGATTTATGACGTGGAACGTGGAACATTATTGGGAATTTTATTTTTCACAAGTTTTTCTAATTATTGCTCAATTTGTATTTGAATTTGTGTGTTAAGACATGCGTTAAAAGGGTTATTTTTTATTAGCATTTATTCATTTGCATCTAGTATCGACTGTATGTTGCTCAATATGTGGTTTAATAATTAAAACAATGCTTTATTCATCTTTAAATTTCATTATTTTTTAAGGGACGCGAACTTTAATCAAACATAGAAAGAGTTGGCAATACCTGTAGGTACTTCATGAAAATTTAAAAAAATTACTTCTAATAGCAGGTCATATAAAAATTAAAACTGACTAAAGGTAGTATTTTTTTTAGTCACTGATAAATAAACTCTCTTCACTCTCATATTTTAGTTAAACTTGATTATCGTATCAGGCCCAGCGTGGTCTCGGTCGCGTTTTAAGTATTTTAACATGTCTTGGGTACCACTGGATGCTGTGATTTTATCAGCCTAGAGCGATTGGAAAGGCAGTACTTCAACTGATACTGCGAGTTGCGAGTTGCGACCAACATCCATTTCTTTTTAGTTATATTACCAGTACATTACAATATTTTGTTAATCTGACTAAGATTTTTTTGTTGCTCGTGTGTTATATGTTTTTACGAGTGTGGCTATCAATCTTCAGCATTAAATTAATAATTGGTTTTTTACTGCGGTGAAATCACGTTTATCTCTTGCACAATACGATGGGCCTGTCAAAATCTGAAGGCAGCAACAAACAGAAAAGTGACTGACATCACAGCACACATTCGTGTCGCGGGTTACACGCGGCCCGCGTTACCTATTGCGAAAACATGTAGTACGGGTGCTGTCGAGGTTAAGCGAGTTCAGCATTAGCCAAATCAATGAACCAAACCTCAGAAGTGATGATGTTGATGATTACTATGGTTATCAGGGTCGCTGTTTTCTCGTGCGCAACGTATATGGGCATTTTCGCCAAAGTTTGTACATGTTTGAAATTTGGGTAATATTATTTTTTCACTCAAATTAACCATTTTTATATAGCTAGCAGATTCCTTGTTCTATTGCTGAATTGGTGATAGCAATTTTTCAGCAAAATATTGATTAATACAATATTTATATCATTTTTATTATGAAATTGGGCATAATAAGTTTCCGTTCCGTGACTACGAAACTTAGCTTTTAAAACATGAATGAAACACTTTTTATCACTTAAAAGAGCTCTATTAGATTAAAAAAACCATACACTTCAAAATAAAACTACAAATAGTCAAAAAATATTATTGAATTTTAATTCTTGGGCACATTTCGTTCCCCTCCGTTACCCTATGTCTATAATGGCAGAGCATTTTTCCTTTAGTATTTGAAAAAACCAATCAATGTTCGTTCTGCTATTTTTTTAAAGACAATAATCACTTTTACTAAATTTTATTGGAAAAATAAATAAGTTTCGTTATTTAATAATCAAATGAAAAATAGTTAACGTTCAACTTTTTTGGGGACATTTTCGGAATGGAACGAAATGGTAACGGAGTGTAATTTGTAAAGCTTAAGTTACATGTTACCATAAAAACAAATTTTTGTTTTATGAAATTTATTTGAATTTTTTGATAGACAGATAAATATTCAACGTGCGTCAAAATAACAAAACAAATCAAACTTAATCACTAAAATAGACATATTTTATAATAAATTTCACAATACTTGTAAAATAAGGTAGGTAATAATTTTGACACACTATACATTACCATAACTTTATTTGGCATTTATATTATTTGTAACTCAGATAAAAAATATTTTTAAGCAAATTAACAATATATGAAAAAAAAAATCAGCAAGGGATTCAGACGCGAGTTCCTAGCGCGGCACGGAGTATATAACTTTTACGAAAATAATTATAGTCAAACTCGGTTATTACGATCTCTGACATAGCGAGATCTCGGATGTAATAACGAAACATTTGTTGACAATTGGTTTATGATTTTCGCCATACATTTAATTTTTTCACTGTTATAACGAGCAACTTATCGGATATACCGAGCTAAAATACTGTTAATGTGTCGACCGTTTTAAAACATTTCGACCCTAAGCAATAAAATCCGATTGGAAAGGATGCCGCCGGGGTCGGATTACGTTTATGACACTAGTAAAGTGTCTAAGTACCTACCTTATTGGTGTTTCACCGACAATAATAAAAAAGTATCCACGCATATGGTTGAAAAATCCAAGGTTTGTGAAGTCCGTAGGTACCTACCAGCGTTAATTACAATAAACAACTTCTTTTGTAGTTTATGAATGCCATGCTCGTTTCGGGGATTTTTACGATGGTTTCCAAATTTTTTATTTTCGGCTTTTTGTGTAATGTGACATGCTCATTTAAAAATACCTATTCTCTGATATAACGAGTAACGCTTATAACAAGCAAATTCAGTCGGTCCCATCTTCCTCGTAATAACCAAGTTCGACTTTATGTTGTCTTGAAATTTAATTGTATTCATCAACATAAAATGTAGCTATACAGGTTGATTGTAATCAAGACGTACTTTTCTGACATTTCGTGAATACCTACAGTTCTAGGTATTAAATCTAATCGAGTACACATTTCTGTTAAACGTGACAAAAAAATACTTTTTCATACATTTTTATAAATTTCTATGCCTAAAATGTATGGAGAAGTTTTAAAATTTTGGTGGCGTATAACAGAAAGAGTATGACAGAGCCAGTGCCTGTCTCGCAATTATTTCAGTCTGGTGTTTTTTCTTTTCCTTCTGTTGTTTTTTTTTATCTCCATACTTTTATGTGCGCTATTTTTGCGTATTCAGACATATCACATACTTTTTTAATCTTTATTATATTATTATATTATAGTCAGGTTATTTTCTATATTTTTTAATGAAAATATTTTTGTTTTTCATACGAACAGACAAAATAATTTTTTTTATAATCTATGAAGAACTAAACACACACTGTAAACCCAACTTTATGCATGCCATTTCGTTACTTTTACATTCCACATATACGTTACCACCAATATAGTTTCGGAGTGGAAGTAACGGATTCTGTTTCAGAAGTGTTTGAAGCCAAAATTTAGCTTAGTTTTATTGTTAAACCTGCGATATGTTTTATTATATCTGTAGTATGAAAGATAAGCTCCATATGTGTAGTATGTGAAATAGAAATATGTGTTTTCTTACCTTATAAATCGTGGTAACAGTAGTGGAACTTCTTAAATGACCAACCCAGAAAGCAACCTGTTCCGATAGCGATACCGACACACACCAACAATTTAAAGTGTACATGGCGATCAGTGTTATACAAAAATGTTGCTACATTAAAAAAAAACATATTTATAGTGAAAATTTTTCGCCTTCATGCTAAAATCGTGGTAACGGAATGTGGAGTTCCACTTTTTCAAATATCCTGGGACACACTTTAAACGTGATTTTTTTTCAATATTGGTACAAATTTACGAAAAAACTATATATTTTCCAAAAATATATAATGTAAGCTGTTGAAAACACTACGAATTTAATTTTACACACTCAAAATTAATGACGAAATCAGACTTTGTTTATTTGAATTTATGGGTGGGACATGGTAAAAACGCACTACCTTTCGATCTAAATAATCAATTAAAAATATATACAGGTCAGATAGTTGTATTTAACTGATTGAATAGAGTAAATTAATAAATTTGCATGTTAAAAGTACATAACTTTCCAACATTTTATAATATAATAACTATGAAAAAATCAATCAAAGTCATGGGACATGCCAAAAACGCAATGTACAAACTTTGGCGAAAATGCCCATATGTCTAATAAATTTACCCAATGCGTTGTTTTATTATAGGTAAAAATACGGATTGCGGTCTCAGTCAGAATTTTCAATCCAGGGATTGGAAGGTCAAACATGCATAGTCGCACAAAATAATCATATTGACGATGATATCTTTTTCATAAATTCTAATCGCGTATGGGATAGGTTTTATAGTTCGGTTTATGTAACATATAAATGTAATTTGAGAAATACCTCGAATGCATTCATAATTGATAGGTTTCTCGCAATTGTATCAGTAGCTTAATTTTCCACCCGGCATGCAATGGAGGTGGGTTCAAGTTAGTTCCATTGGGTATTTTTTTTTATATTTTTGTTAAATCTTACGTTTTAAAGTGTGTATGTCAGAAAAGTTTGCTAATATATGCTTGTTTCAAAATGTATTTCGGAACATGATCTTAACACGATAATAATTTCGATTATGGTGACACGTATTTTATGAACAAATGTTTTTATTAGAACAATCGACCCTTGAAATCGTAAAACAAACTACGCTTTCGCCATACATAACAATGTATACTATGTATGTATATTGATTTTTTTATCTGTGACGTTTGGTGTGGCCCATAGATGCTGTAGATACGGAGCATCCCCGGAAATAATCGACATAGTGCAAGGTAATAATATGAACGTGTATATTAAATATACATTCCTAACCTTCTTTTAGAAATGATCTATTTTATTAATGTTACGTACAATTTTTGGGATAATGCAGAGCTATCAGTCCGCAAAACCACACATTATACTAATTGATCACACTTGCCAACATTAAATTAGTTTCAAAACTCCAAGTATCTATTATGTAGTAAATAGTGGGTATAGGTATATTATAATATATTTTCGCATACATGTCTGTTAAAATCTAATCGCATTCTTTTGAGCTATATTTCGCTAGTTGATGGAAATACCACTTTGAACAAAATTCAAATAAGTTCTAACACCGCCATCTTTGGATTAATAAAGCCTGAGCATATCTTTTTGCACATTCAACGAGTGGTCCACTGCCATACTATTTATTGATAACGTACTTGCAAGCAAAGTTTGGTATTATATAATGAATGAAGAGTACCTATAAATAATTTATTAGTTATTGTCGTCTAGAATCGACTGTCACATTGACAAACGCCCTAGTCACTAGTGTATTATGATATTATTATACACAGAAGTTTACTTACTTTGATCGTCACTTCCAATTATTAATAACACATAACCACTAAATCAGATGAACTCCAAGGTCTCCAAGATACGTTAAAATAATCTGAAGGAAATCTGAAACTAAGAATACTCCGACAAGTGAACACGACAGACGCGTCAGTATGATCATTCTATAGAACAATGACAGGTCATCCATAGACAACGGGAGGGGCGAAAAGTAGGACCAGTCGTGTAATGTATCGGCTTCCTTCTTCAGTGGGCAATGGTTCTAATCATTGCATCCCGGGATTCCTTGCATTTTTATTTCCGTGAATTCGGTATCGAGAGATCTAACCCTAATTGGTATTACTAGACTATATTGAACCCTTGAACGTCGTGTGACACTGGGCTTATGTTAGTTTACGGTGGATGGCCGAAAACTGGACATGAATTCGATTCGAGGGGTATGCAATTAATAAAATAGTTACTGCAGTTAAGGTTAGATCCGACTAAACACATTTATTGCGGTACTAATTTACACATTAAAGCACTTTTATATGGTAATTATACATGGTTATGTAATTGATTTTTAACTTATTGAAAGGGGCTCGAAATTACAACACGTTCTCTCACCCGGAAAAAAATAATCCTAGGGTAGTTGAATTTTGAATGGAAAGCTTGTTCGTGTTAACATGGACGAAGGCTAATAATTGACCTTTTATCAGGCATAAGAACTGGGAAGTTCGTATATTACCGCTTTCGCCGACGAGCAAAGCGTCGTGCTAAAATGGCGCAAATTTCAAACAAAAATCAAACTGGCTCCGATTAGGTCAATCAATCACGATGTATTATTACGTTGGTAACTGTAGGTAGATGTACCTACCTACCACGTATTGGGGACGGAGATCACACATGGCAGAGAATGACTTCAAATATAGAGTTGAAGGAGGTCGGGGAGACAGTGATTTGGCTCCAGCTGGTGATACTAATATGCTAGATTGAATCGAGGTGGCTTTATCCCAGTATGCGGCTCTGGTGATGGTATCACGACAACAATGGCTACACACCTTTCCGCGTATCTAACGGATGTTTTGACAGCAACGCAGATAACCTCGCGAGTCTCTTGGGTCGGCTCGAGAGCCATCAACCTATAATCGTTGCGTATCGTCTGATTATTGTATTCGGCATTACTTCTACAATGGAAAAAAAAAACACTCGAATTATTATGCTAAGTGCACGATGTTTTGTATTCGCCTGAAAAATTCTTTTCAATGACTTCGTGATTTTGTGTGTGAAATACTCCTCTATCAGCGTTTTCCAAACTTGACATAGGGGGGACCCGGTATAAAGTAATGAGTAAATGAAGCGTATAGGGTAACTTATTTTTACAGTGGTGTGGCAATTGCTATTTGATAGGTAGTGAATTTAATATTACACGAGAGTAGAATATTTGTAAATAAGTTAATAAAATTTAGCTTGCCCATTTTACACTAATGCTAATGATAACAATTTTGTTATGAAAATTTTCTGTTATCGATTATTAAGTAAGTACTTGGGTGCATTGTAGAAAATGTATAATATATATATTTCAAAATTGGAATATCCAGCACGAAACAAAAAAGGTTACGCAAAAACTTACATATTATAATAACGCAATGATTAAATGTCAACCTTTATGCATATAATATGGTGATCGTTACTAAGTGTTGTAGTACAGAAAGTTCATATTACGAACCCGTCTAGGTTGGTATATTCCATTTTTTCAGTACCTCTAAAATATGTACAGTCATTTAAGAGTTTATTAAACTTTTGAAGAATTACCACCAATTCATCGTCGACTCTGTTATAAAATATTATTGTTTTATTGTTATATTATCGCCATGGATACGAAATTTGAATGAAATCACGTGACAGCTTTTCACCCATACAATTCACGTTTATTGTCCGCCCGAGCTTTCGTCGTCTTATCAGTGTAATCGTACTTTTAAGTTGGACCAATAGCAAGACATTATTGAATTATATAACATATTCTGACCATTTTTTTTCTTGTTTCAGGTATGTAACTCTTCACTATTGACACCAGTATCAAGTAATTACAAGGTAAATAAACAAATAAATTTTAACGAATTTACGGAAAACTAGTTTAATATATAAGATATTCTTGATAATGTATACGAATATTAAGTATTTTACAACGTTTTTATTAGGTCGTACTCTTATTTGTCCGTTGGTTGTTTATCCAGTACAAATCTTGCAATCGATTTTTAACTAACTTCCCGACTAGCTAGACATTTGAAACTTTTAGAATATATCAGAACACGGTGCCAATGCATTTTTTTAATACTCTTAGCCATCTTTAAGTAGAATTGAATTCATTTTCAGTTAATTCAGTTTTGTATGAAAAGTTATTTCGGAAGAAATCCGTAATCCAATCCACTACTATTGGTTGCTAGGGGTCTGGGTTCCTAGCAACTAAATTAATAATATATACGTGCGTTACTATGGAAATCAATATGAAATGTCAAAATGACATATTCAAACCGATTATTTAAAAAATTTACATATAAATAAACGCGACGCCAGTGTGTCTCCGTCTGAACGCGCGCATTCATTTATGTGTAAATGCGGCATCTCGACACACCGGTGGCTGGACACAGGTGTCTCGTGTGAAATGGCAATGGCTCTAACTTTCACGGTATTATCTGCCAATTATTGTAAAATAACAGTATATTAAATACTTAATTCAAAATAATGTATAGATTCTAATTGTTTTAAGTTTTGAATCGCTCTATTCGTTTCGTTTTTGGCGACTTGGGGAAAATTTTCCTTTCGTTAAGGTGATACGTCAGTGAAACGGCAAATAATTTTCAACTATAGGCGCGACGAAATTTTGGACTCGCTCGCATTCAGTGAGAGAACGTCGAGCTAGAAACACGTCACTTTGTTTCGTGATGCCGACGGGCCAATTAATTCTTAAATCGTGTAAAGATGACTAAAAACTTTACCCATTTACTTTAAAAGAAAACATGTCCATGAATATAGTATTATTGTTACTAATAGAACAATAAACAGAACAGAAAATGGACGTATGTTGGATTTATATGGCAAATTATATATTATGTTTGACAGGCTTCATTTCCACCCGCAATCCGCGCATCGCCTAGCCACGATCTTTTTAGATCGTGCCTCAACTGATCTACAGCCTTAAGAGTAAGTAAGTTACCGAAAGGCGGAACATGAATAGCTAAAAACAATTGTACGGTGTAAATCGTACAAAACATAAATCAATTATAATTTTAATTCAGATTTCAATAAATACCCTCGGACGATAGTCTTAATTACATAATAATATTATAAATTATATTCCGCGTAATATAGTGTTACGTATTTTATTGGCATATTTTATTCTAACAAACTATTAACTATGTATGCTACAGTTTACCGAGCAACATATGTTGCATGACAGTTTGAGGGTTTGTCAAAATTAATGAGCACACTAGAAGAGCCCAGCGGCTTATTTGAGAATCGCTGTTATTCAACACGGACCCGACTACACTATTCTCCTATGTAATTTTGTATTGTTATCAATGTTATCAATACATCACTCAGTTTTCATTCACGTCGAAATGATTTGTTTTTTAGACGTGTATGCAAAAATATTTACATCTATTCATAACGGCGTCTTATTATATTATTTTATACGTATATTAAAATAATAGGTATGTAGGTATTTAATTCTTATTATTTACCCAACACCTGTCTAATGTTTGAAGACTGTTCATGATTACACGTTATTATAAAATCTCTGTTTTAACATTAAAGCCCTGTTTTGACGTGGCTGAGAACACAAGACAGTTGAAAATGATAACATGTTCGTTTATTTTGAAATTATGCGATTCTGGCAATGTAAATATAGATACTGTCTTCTGCCTTGGCGACCAAATTGCTAATAATAATTAAACATGAACAAATATTGCTATACTTTTTAAACCTTTTTTTTACAAACTACACTAATGCTGCGTTTTCACGTCGGGATTTTTGTCGTTCAACTGTTTGTTGAATGTTCAAGAAGCAACTGATAAGAATGTTCTCACGTATTGGTTTTAATTTGAACCGATAGTCGTAATCGAGATGTCATCAAGTCAAATTAACCGGTCCGAGTTGTTAATCCCATTTTATCTTGGCTAGGTAACTAGTAGACTCGAATGTTAAACGACTAAACTAAAGGTAGAACGAACATGAACCTCAACTTTGTTCAACTCAACCTTGCGAGTTGATCAATTTTGTTGAAATGCGATTCCCACGTATCAATTCACGTTCAACATTCAACACACTGTTGAACGACAAAATTTACCACGCGAGAATGAGGCATAAGGAACCAGGAAGTAACCTCTTTCTAATGGGGTAGTAAAATTGGTTTTGGCATGAAGTAAATAAATATAATACCCAGCAATTTAAATGATTCCACGTAAATAAAAGTATCTCCTCGTTTTAAAAACAAAGGTTTTGATAATTCTACGATATTTGAGTTATGTATGTTGACAGCTTTTTTCGGCTATAAAAGATAACCAATTTTCAAACGAACGCTTGCAAATCCCAAGTTACGACAAAGAGGGGATGTATTGTGTTCACCCACAGCAATTGCTAGAATTACTTGTATCTTTTTATTGCTATTTATTTATCGTGAAAGTTGGTAAGTCGATAATTTAGGTATTTAGAGTTCTCAATGGAATATGTCTGTATAGAAATATGTATGCTAGATAAAAAAAAATCGAGGTCGTCCGATATATTATAGAACATGCACATAAAGTACAAAGAAATTATGCCTGATTTTAGAGGGAATATCAAACTTGAAATTGCAATTGCTCCATGACATGATATAGAGGCTTATCAACTTTTAGCAATAACACCACGTTATAGAAGTATAAGAATTACTACTACGAATTTTTGAGTATTCTAACAGTTTTGAGATGACTATCAAACCGGTTTTTTTATACATTAGTTAGGTAATCTCTGGACGTTTTTTTGCAATGTATTTATTTATCTCGACTCTGTCCATGAGGTTAAGTCGATCACCCTTGTCATAAGCCCACAATATGGCCGCTCTCCGTGATTGTTGAATTGTGAACTGTCTGTCTCACATATTTCCCATGAATATAATATGTGGTCTTAATATCTAGTTATAAAACTTCTGCCTGTCTAACCCAGATAAACTGCTGGACAAGTTAAGTTGCACACTGGAGCAAATAAATACCTCTTCTCTGACGTGTATTTATAGTATTTATGAAGTCTTTTAGATGTAAAAAACGTTTTCGTACTTCCTTTTTTCAACGCCAATTCAATTAATAAAAATAATATAGGTATCTCACATTTTACTGTAATCACTAATCATTGAAAAAAAGCGATACAATGTTTGAACGTTGAGCGATTAAATCGCAATATACGATTGATATGTGATTGTATGTACAAACAAGGCCTTACAATCGTAGGGTAGTGGTTTATTCGATTGTACGACAGTAGTCGGTTATAGAGGGAATGGGACGACTGGCCTCCGGACAATTGGACGCCGCACTGTCGTAGACAAGTATACAGAACGTATAGGTATTTTAATCAGTTTCTATCTACTACTTAGTAGTTTGAATTCATTTTACTCTTAACATAATGTATTTTTTTTTTATCGCGGATTGAGAATTATCATGCGATTACCATGCGAGAATTACCATATATAAAATAAAAAACTCTTTTCGTTGGATCTTGAACAATTATGCACTATTAAATCATTGTTTACGTCTGCATATTTACATTCTCACCAACTATTAAATCATAATATAATCATTTAAATATAAATAATAATTATATAATTTAGAAAAACACTAACTGAGAGAGCATATCACAACCAATAGAAAAAAACTTTTTTTTTTTGAAAAAAGTAAGCCAACCGGTCGGGAATCGAACCCGGCATTTCCAGCGGGTAAACGCCCCAAACTCGTCGCATTCAACCATTATGCTACGGAAGACATACTAATGACGACAATATTTAAGCTATTGGCTATTAAATACCTACCACTCAGCGCTCTTCGAAATCATGTTACTTCGGCAATCGATTTTTGTTCATTAAATCAAAGTAGGTAGTTATGTTACTATACAACGATTACTAACCGACGTCTAGGAATTTCTCCAATATTTTTTAAGCAACTTCTTGTACTTGCTAATAATTTTTAATTAACTATTTCTTTTATTCAAACGAATAATTCACAAGATTTAAGAATATATCATTCTGATTATTGAACATTATATAATTTAGAAAAACACTAACTGAGAGA
Source organism: Rhyacophila brunnea (assembly GCF_057557595.1). Lineage (NCBI taxonomy): Eukaryota > Metazoa > Arthropoda > Insecta > Trichoptera > Rhyacophilidae > Rhyacophila > Rhyacophila brunnea. The sequence continues at coordinate 16,256,627 of NW_028232796.1, read as the reverse complement.
GTATATCACAACCAATAGAAAAAACTTTTTTTTTGAAAAAAGTAAAAAAAAGTTTTTTCTATTGGTTGTGATATACTCTCTCAGTTAGTGTTTTTCTAAATTATATAATGTTCAATAATCAGAATGATATATTCTTAAATCTTGTGAATTATTCGTTTGAATAAAAGAAATAGTTAATTAAAAAATAAATAATAATATTGAATATTTTTTTTAAGTACCTATAAGTACCTAACGTCTATTTATTTTCGAATTCCGTGGCGTCCAGTTGTCCGGTGCCAAATCGTCCTAGACCCGTTATTGAGGTATATTTTTATCTGAGAGTGCAATGCTCCTTCATGTCCCCGAGTCTAAAATACGCAATAGGCATTGATTGCTTCGATTTCCTGTGCTTTTTGAATCCGACGACATTTTCAGCATAAGCTTTCATTCGCCGCGTTCCACATCCACGCAACTTATTTGGCGAAGAGTGGCCAGAAGCGAGGACTAAATCGTTGCGCAATGAACGGAGACTAATTTGATTAATGCGAATCGGCCCCCCTCCCTCCTCCCGCTCCGCCTCTCCGCCTCTCCGCCAGGCCCCCCCGTCCCATCCGTTATTATTAACTCAATTATAATTTCGGGCATAACGGACACGCAACGGACGCCCTCCTCGGGTTAACTTGACTGGAGATAACGATGTTTTTACACTAGACCTGAGGTTTCTGAATTAGGGTATCTACGTGACGAAAATTTTCAATTTGTGCGAGGTCGCATAATATAAAACACCCGGATAAACAAACTACGGAACGTCGACAGCGTTTTGCTCTTTTGCTCTCCTTTTGCTTTCAAGCCTGTGATTTACATGTATATTTTTTTTGACTTGAACTTAACTGAACTGAACTTAACTCAAAATTTCCCATTTTAGGCGAGAACACTCGATGGGTTAGTCAAGTTAGTTTTGAGGTGTTTTTTTCAGCTATTCAAGACTCCTTAATACGGTGTCAACCTACAAACAAAGCTTGCGATCCTGGACATACTTCTCAATCATTGGATATCATGATTAGTACTTTTCAATACACTTTTTGTTCCTAGGCACTATACATTTATGACACGTAGGTATATACTAAATATTTAAAATTCATTAGCAGTTTATTAAGGTGATACATCAGTGAAACGGCAAATAATTTTCAACTATAGGCGCGACGAAATTTTGGACTCGCTGGCATCCTGAGAACGAACGTCGAGGTGTCAATACGTCAATTTGTTTCGTGATGGCGACGGGAGTATTAATTCTTAAATCGTGTAAAGATGACTAAAAACGTTACCCATTTACTTGAAAAAGAAAAAATGTCAATGAATATATTATTATTGTTACTAATAGAACAATAAACAGAACATTAAATGGACGCGTATTGGATTTATATGACATATTATATTTCGGTCGGCATCCGTCATTTGCACCCGCGACCTGCGATCCGCGCATCGCCTAGCCACGATCTTTTTAGACCATGCCTCAACTGAGGTATAGCCTTAATCCAGTGTCAACCTACAAACAAAGTTTGCGATCCTGGACAACATTTTCAATCATTGGATAACATGATGAGTATTTTTCAATCCATGTTTTGTTCCTAGGCACTATAAATTTATGACACGTAGGTATATACTAAATATTTCAAATTCATTAGCAGTTTATTAAGTGGTGGATTATAGCGACTATTAGCATTTTAGGCACCAATAGTATGTATTTTAAGCTATCGCGATAATAACTGTCTACACGTAAACGTGTTGACTGTCTCGCCAATCTCATTCTGCAAGCGGAAGCGAGACGTGATGTTGTCATTATATAGTGCTATTAGCTATTTGATAGGTCGTGCAAATCGGTAAACGTTAAAATGAGTGCGCGGTGTAGTTCGTTTTTTTCCGGCAGGTTCGCCACTATCGTTATACTGCGCAGGTCCAACTATCGCGTGAAAATTCAGAAGCTTCTGAACTTTTTTGATCCTTGCATGCAATCTTGCAACATGCACGGTAATACGTGTTTACACATGCACTTTTTTGTTATGGTCGCGACAAAAGGTACTGTCAGCAGTAAATCCATCCACGTGTAAACGGGGTTTTAGTTGGTACAAGCGAAGTTTTATGCCGTGAATGTTAGGAATGGTATTTTTTAAGTAGGTGTGTTAATATTTTCTTTAGTTATTAATCAACCACTTTCTTTAATCTATACTTCATTTTAGTTGTCAACAATGTATTTTTTTGTAAAAATCGTATTAAATGTAGGAACATTTTCACTCACGAGATTTCGGGATGTAGCGAATGAGCGGCATCTTGTAACCACATGATTGCAAAAACTATTAGTAGTCGTTATAATCGGTGTAAAGTTTTAAAAGTACACACTCATCGTCCCCAATACATCACTAATCGATTGTTATAAAACACATGCTACGCGTGTGCCTTGCCTCCATTTTCCTTTTACTAGAGTTCTCGTTTTTCATCATTTATTTAAAATTAAAAAAAAACCAATCTTATTTTACACGTTTTCGAGGTAATCCGTGTTAAAAAGTCTGCCTACCCAACTGTCGTTTTTTTTTTTTTTTTGCATTTCTTTGTGATTTGTAACTAGGTAATATCGGGCCGAGTGAGTAACTAACTGTGCGGTTATTACGCCGCCCTCTGGCACGCCACATTATCGAATCGTCTGACTTTACCGGGAATGACGTCTCACGTGTCTCGCCACGTGTGCAGAGCCTCAAAAGCTTACGTGCACGATGGTTACATCGCCGTTATACTCTTTATTTTTTCAAATCACCTGTTTGAAGTTTTCTGAAATGATTTAAAGACACCTTAATGCAATCTTATATTACAAATTATTATATAACACACATTACGTTTTTGGATGTTTACTTCGCTTTTTTGTAATTTTGACCTTATATTTTCACCAGTATAAGTTGTTCGCAGAGTGAGGGCGCGACGTGCCAACATTTGACATTATATCATTCAATAGTTTTTATACTGGGATGAGCTTAGTTCTAAATTCGAACACTGGACGGTTTATGATGGTACCTACATCAGTTGTGTTAAGTGTGGCTATCATATTATTATATTATTGATGGCAACCATAATCCACCCCCCAAAAAAACTTTCTAAAAATTGTATTTTTACTTATTGATAAGTTGTTGTTATGAAAGTTGCCAATGTGTGTTCTACTAATCAACTTGTGTAATAACTCAATAAAACATACTGTTGGTTAACTTATAGATCATATTATTATGCAGGGTACAAAACTATAAGTATTATATTACATATATAAGCATTTTGTTTGTATTTGGTACCTACATGCGAATAGATCTTAAATATAACTAAATAAAATTATCATTTTTATTATGTGCTATTCTTGCAAAAAGAATGCTACAAAGATATTATATTCAAATGTACCTAATCACTAGGCCTGGGTATTCTTAGGTATTTAAATTTTTTTTTTGAGCGGCTCCACAACAAAATATCAAAAATATCTATCTTTTTCAGACAAGTTTGAAACATTTAAGGGCGGACGTGCTCAGCGTGGGTCAAAATGGAACTTTTTTTATATTTTCAAAGCATGATCCTGGACATACCTTAAACGTTATAGATAATCTATTCATATAATTTTGAAGCCTTATTATCTTTTATATTTATTTACTTTGCACAGTTATGTACTGAAATATGACTATATTCTAAAACATTAGACCGAGAGGTTTAAAATAATACTATTTTATGTATTAAAACTACTTTATGCAGTCATCAAATGATTAAAAGAAATATAAAGGATAATAAGGCTTCAAAATTATATAAATAGATTATCTACAACGTTTAAGGTATGTCCAGGATCATGCTTTGAAAATAGAACAAAAGCTCAATTTTGATCTACGCTGAGCATGTCCCCCCTTAAGCCCTATTTGTTAGCACCTATTTTTAAATATTTTTGGATAATTACATATTTTTACATTTTCTAGGTTTAAGCACATATTTTCATATAAACACAAAATTTTCAATTTCAATACCCAACAATTTTAGTTGTTGGCCCAGCCTCTCCGCTCTCGAAAAAATTTACGTCACTACCCCCTCAACCCGTGGTAACTAGGTGGAGAACTTGGGTTAATGCAGTAAATTACTAAACTGCGAATTTGGAAAAATTACAAGAAATTATGGAGATGCTTGATGAAGAGATTCCAACTTTATTTCGACAGCAAAAGAAATAATGGGAAACCGTTCCATAAAAAATGAATTTGCATTACTTCAAATTATGGTCATCTGGTAAACACAATTTAAATGTTAGAATCATCTACAAAGTCACTAGTGAAGCAAATTAATATTTTAAACAATACTGCTGCTGAAATAAGAAATGTTCCTGGACCAATTGGAATAGAAATAAGTACAAAATTAAATAGTGTTTTAAATAAAAATACTGAACTTCAAACGCTGCAGAATATTAAAGCTGTTTTGAAAAATCCATCAGATGCCTCAGATGTTTAAATTTTTTCTACTTCAGAAATAGTTTCATTTACATACGCAATAATAACTTCTATAGAAGTGGAAAGAAGTATTTCCATGTATAAAAATTTGCTAGGATCAAATCGTCAAATATTCACTTTCGAAAATTGAAATTTCGAAATTCACTTTTGAAGCATTATTTTATTTGTAGTAAAGCGTTTTCTGTTTGCGAATAAATAATAAATTAAACTGTTGAAATACATAATATTATATATGATTTATTGCAATACTTACTTAAATTTTTAACACCTATTTTTATTTTTTAGCACATAATTATGAAATTTTAATAACATCTTCCAATTATATCTACATATTTTATGTACCTATTATTCATTTTTATAGCACCTAAAAATCCTAACCCATAAATCCACGTAATATTCGTAAAACTATTGTTAATATTAAAAGTTTCTAAATGATTTGATTGTAGGTATTATTAGAAAAGGAAATTGACATTGAAATAATATAGTACTATGTGTACAATGTCAATTTCACATTATTTTTTGACATTTTAAAGATGGTGCCATAATTGAGTAGTGTAGATTCAGCGCAAGAAAACTACCAGTATTGTCTACAGTGAGTTTCTAATTAAATCAATTATTTTCATGGTTGTAAGGACATTCCATGTGTTTCTATAACATTTAATGTAGTTTGTCTGAAGGCTTGGTATTAGAAACGATATAATGTGGCACAGTCTCTGTGATGTATATGTTGAAAACATAGTATATGTATTTGATTCTAATATAGAGTGATAGTCAACGTATGGGCATAAGTAGGTTGGGTACTTAGTCTCTTTGAAGATATATGTAGCGCTTCTAACCGAGAATGGTAAACCTCTCTTTCATTACGTCTCCGTTGTATGGATGGCCATAATACGTCTTAAGCCGAAAGGGAAAGGGCTGAGGTTCACACATATACACATTTGCCATAATCACCCCCTCACACACACGCAGGATACATTAAAGTGAAGTAGTGTGGCTTGGTTGGACGGATCCGGAAATCATGTCTCTTTTCTACATACACACACCTTACCCAAGTATAGGGATTGCAATACCGGTATTCCAGTATTTATCAATACCGAAATACTGATTTTAAAAATCCAGAATACCGTAATTTTCGATATTAAGAAGCACACTTGTTTACGTTTTTGAAAACGAATTATAGGTTATGTGCTGTTAATATGCAAATATATTGAGTGAATCCAACAGAGGTGAAAAAATAATAAAACAAATTTCATCAAATATATTTTACAATTAATTATCATAATATTATTTCGAAATAGAAATCATCCGTGACGAAAATGTTCAATTATTCTATTATTGATGACTGTACAACCGTCGAATTTAAGAAGCTTTTCCTGCAGCCGGAATTATTTGCACTTGAACTTTTGAGGGCTTTAGTTAAAATTATCAATATATTCAAATTATTTGTAAAAAATCGCTAGTTCTACAATTATGATCAGTACATATTTTTAAATGTCAACATAATAAATGTAGGCATGTAGGTTTTTGCTATAAAATAATATTTAAAAAAGATTTTAATAGCTATATTTATTGATAAGCACCTACTTCTTTTTTTTTGTTTAAGAAATATCGGTATTCAATAAGAAATACCGAAAAACCGGTATTGACATTTTCATTCAGTATTGCAATCCCTACCCTAGTATATCGGTATACCTACAGCTACACGATAATATATTATATTTGTGTGTAAGCTTTCATAATATACAATTTTTGAAACGTATAATTGCTGAAGTACCTAATTATTATTTTTATATAAATTTTAATAACTGTTTGCCGTTTTCAGAATTAGAAGGTCTATGTTAATTTAATGGGGTGACCTAATGGTTAATTGGTGCCCATTATTTTATCCTTACCCATTTCAACAGAGACGTGGGCAGAATGAGGTTTTATTGAGTACGAAACCTCGGAATTTTCATCGATATTTAAAACGTTAGACAATTATCGCCAGAATAGATATCAAGTCTCGGGAGAAAGCGATATCGCAGATTTTTTTCCCTGATTTGTGACAGTAACTTACACACTCATTGCTAATCGTATCAGTAAAAGTTATGAGTATGAAGCGCTTTAAGATTCTGTGATATATTTTGTGAGAGGAATGCTTGGTAAGGCTGCGCGTAGACATAACACCAGCCGCAGACACCACTGTTTGCCACTCATTGTTATGGTGATACTTCAGTGAAACGGCAAATAATTTTCAGCTATAGGCGCGACGAAATTTTGGACTCGCTGGCAGTCGGCGAGCGAACGTCGAGGTGTGAATACGTCAATTTGTTTCGTGATGGCGACGGGGGTATTAATTCTTAAATCGTGTAAAGATGACTAAAAACATTACCCATTTACTTAAAAAAGAAAACATGTCAATGAATATATTATTATTGTTACTAATAGAACATACGTTAAACTGCCCACCACCACCCGTCATATATGCACAACCGTGGATATGCACGGCCGCTTTCTATGACGCTTTAAACGTGTCTGAAAGAAGTGATTTTAAGTGCTCATTCCGTCCCGAGACGGAGCCGCACGGGACTGATGCTGCAACCATGCACCGAGTTACTAATAGAACAATAAACAGAACATTAAATGGACGCATGTTGGATTTATATGACGAATAATATTTCGTTCGGCATGCGTCATTTGCACCCGCGACCCGCAATCCGCGCATCGCCTAGCCACAATATTTTTAGACCATGCCTCAACTGAGGTATAGCCTTAATATGAGAACGTGTTCGATGCAACGAGCGCTGTGTATGCGTATCCTATATAAAAAGTAAGAGAAATGCTTTCTGTAGCGCGCATCAACCACCGGTAGATGTGTTCGGTCTAACAGTCATTCATATTTTCTGCTCTACGCGCCATGACCGGTAGAATAGCCTGAATGCAGACTTGTGTGTTCGAGGACTTTTTTATCAAGCAACAATCATTCTGTGATATATCCATGGCCCCCGCAAGGGGGGCTGATGGGGCCCGGCGAGGCAAGTCTACCAGATAAGCGAGATAAACACACATCACAAACTTGCTTCTCCAGTAAAAAAAGTCGCCTGGGGGCTATTTTCCTTCAATAATATCATTGTTTAAAATTATGTGGTTATACGATACAATTTTTAATTGTGGAAGTATCAATACTCGACAACTCCATAATTCAAAGGATGTATTAAAATATACAAAAAAACACTAAATATACCTACACATTAAATTTACCGCGTACGTACACCATTTGGAAAATGCTACTGTTTGGAAAGCGTTACACTGCCTTTACCCTTAGCGATAGGTAGCGGGGGGGCCCGCTTCAGGATGTGGGGTCCATGGATATATCTCTATATTTTAATTATCTCTGCCTAGGGTAATTGTGTGACAAAGGTGTATCATTAATAATTTAATTCCCTATGTACCTACCTACGGTGCCTATGATTTGTGATAAATCCTCTTACATTTTTATCCGTCCGTAATTTCCCACACGGTTTTGTATTTATAGTAATTTTATGCTCGAATGGAAACCAAGAATTTGTAGCGAATTTCTCCGAAGGATTAATTTCCTGCCCGGAGTAGTGTGGGGTGAACTGGTACCGCACAGCCTCGTGTGGAGTCGTGCGAACTCGTGACCTTTCGGGTCGTTTGCTTCAAACAAGATTCGTTTATGGATGCCCTCTCAACCCTGCACGATGATTAGGCGGGTTTATAAGCAACATTAAAACCCTTATTTCAAATAACCAACGAGTTCATGGCAAACGCTCTAACTATGAAAAACCTTATCTTGTAGGCTCACGTGTATGAACTATTTTAGTAACCAACGTTTCTATTTTCACTTACATAAGAATAAAGATCTTAAGTCCCACTTTGAAAGCATGTAGGTTTTAGTAATAAATTACAATCGTCATATCTAATATTAATATTTCTTTACCTTACCAAATCGTAATCAATATGACGTATTAAATCGTCATGTCAGAGCTAAAACTCTTTTAGTGCAATAGTTTTATTACTGGACTTATTGTGTGTTTCGGGATTAATTTTAACCAAGTGTCTACAGGCGAGTCTATCACACCTAGAAAAGATATGACTACGGGGCAGTGGTGGTCGGTCGCGTCGTTGAGCTGGTGACTCCAAGATTTACCGTAGCAAGTCGCAGGTGTTAGACACAGCGACGTTGTGTGTGCCAACGTTATATAATACAAATAGTATGCGAAATGTAGTCAACAGTTTGTGGCCACCACAAGACGCAAGAGTTAGTGGTCGTGCCTGCTCGTAGTCTTAATATTATACACGATTTATATTCAAGTAGCCAACAATATAAACTTTGTATGTATATCATTATTATTGATAAAGTTTTACGGGGGGGGGAGGATATTTTGTTATTGAAATTCTCACTAACTTCGAATTTAAACGTAGACGAGGAATGTGACACTACAAACTTTAATGTGTGGCGTTTTTCGTCTTACGTTACAGTGACATATTATTGAATGGCAGATTTTCGTTGTATCAACAACTTAATTAATGAGTTTTGTGTGAAATCTCGCATTGAAATCGTTTTGTATTTCTCCCGTTGCCAGCCGATATCTGGAGCCCAGAGGAAAAGTGTTGTAGGGACGTAAAGAAGCCAACATTTTCAGTACAGGCGAGAAACGAAATGCTTACGTTTGGTCTCTAATTTACTTATTCGTAAATGAATGTTTATGATTTTTTTCAGTCCGGTATAATAAGCATACTCACTTCCAATAATAGCGTTTGCATTTTCTTGAAGAACTTTGTTTTTCTTAATGGTTACATATTTATTTTGCATTACTAATTTTGTCACCTTTACTCTTGGATGACTGTCAAGTAATTAGTAAAAAAACGTGTTTTATATTTTAGATTGTTGATATATTTTTTTGTTTTGACTGGTTTGTCTGATCCTAAATAGGATTTTATGGGCCTCCACAGAGTAGAGGTTTGAATTAACAGATTTTGTTTTTTACGAGAAATGGATGTCAGCCACTCGCTCAGCCTATTAAGTATATGTATATACACAAATTGAAAAACAATATGTGTACTTGCCAGACCCAGGATTCGAAGCTGGGACCCATGGCGTTATAGTCCAACGCTTAAGCCGCGCGGCCACCGTGATATCGTCACTGTTCTGGCAGAAGACATTCATTCGAAAAAATTACATATTGAGTTAGTTATACCAAAATGTTCCTTATTTCAAACTTTACCGTCTGGAAACCTTCTTAATAAATAAACAGTCTTTATTTTAAAGTCATCCTTTTTACGATTGCCTACTTAAGGCCATGCATTAGTTGAGGCACGGTCTAAAAAGATCGTTGCTAGGCGATGTGCGGATTGCGGGTCGCGGGTGAAAATGACGCCTGTCAAACGAAATATTATTTCTCATATAAATCCAACATACGTCCATTTTATGTTCTGTTTATTATTCTATTAGTATCAATAATAATATATTCATTGACATGTTTGCTTTTTAAAGTAAATGGGTAAAGTTTTTAGTCATCTTTACACGATTTTAGAATTAATTGGCCCGTCGCCATCACGCAGCAAAGTGACGTGCGTCCGACTCCAAGTTTTCTCAATGAATGCGAAGCAAGTACAAATTTTCGTCGCGCGTACAGTTGAACATTATTTGGCGTTTCACTGATGCGTCACCTTAATAAACATTTAAACAACTTCAAAGCCAAATTACTCAAAACTAGTATTCTCCAGTTAGTGTGTTCTGCCAGAACAGAGACGATATATTTCTTATAATAATAATCCTAATGAATAAATCTTACTTATATAAAATGTTTGTTATATTCTTTGTCTGTCAATACGATCTTCATGACTCAGGTATATTTATAAAATAATTTATAAAGAGAAGATATTATGGGTTTGCTTCAATTTCAAATTCTCCGTGATATCGTGTCAAATTTAATGCTAATAACAGTAAAGCATTCTAAACTGCTAATTATTCATATTACTTCATTTAAATATATATTTATATCGTAGTACACCTGAGGTACCATTTTTATTATTAATATTTTTGTATTGTATTTGATATAAAATATTCATATTAAGTTGGGCTATACATTATACACGAAATGGAAAAGACATAAAGCCACATCAGTTGATTTCATGATTTTTCAAACTAAAGTACTACCTATCTAGGAGAATATGGTGACAACTTGTCGATTATAGACGATATAAAAGTACTATATCAAAAAGCACAAGACACAAATTTACATCAACCAAGCTTGTTGTGACGTTATATTATTGTCAATTTATTTAGTTTGTTTATTAATAATAATTAGGGTACGTGTTACTATTTTCACTGCTGAAAACTGGTGATTTTAATAATAAAGGTTGGTTATATTTTTAGTGCCATTTAGTGGATGGCCAATTTGGTAGCCGTTATCAAATCCTGAACTTTTGTTATGTATTTTGCAAATCCTACCAATCTCAAAGTGTGTCATACTTTATCACACCGTTCACTCACCAGACGGGGAGCAATTAAGACCCGTTTCACACAGGACACCTGTGTGGCGCCACCGGCGTGGCGAGATTCCGCATTTACACATATTGAATGGGCGCGTTCAGACGGTTCAGTGGCGCCACTCAGGTGTCCCGTCTGAAACGGCCCTTATCGCTCCGTATCATAATTATGTAACAATCGCACTGTTGTCTCGAACTTGTAGGTACCTCTTACTCCTAACTAAATAAATTATTCTTGACTTCTAAACTTTATTAAATTATCTGTGATTGTATAAATATAAATGATTAAAATATACTTTCTAATAAATTAATATTGTTTTTAATATCCGCAAACCCATAACACTTCCGCCGTATTCAGAACAATATTCTTTCAGTGTTTTCCATCACGGACCATGCTGTGGCAATACTGGCGTCGTTTTTGATGGGTTATAGTTTTATTATCCCATTCGATAGAAACAGATAACTTGATAATGCATAATAACTCGAAACCCTAAATTTGTCAGAAGCGACACTCTACCTCTGGGGTCCTCATATAAATTATCGCCGCGTTGACACCGCACCGATTATTCCCCCGTTTCCCCAAAGCTGACAATATTGAAATACGCGATGTAGTAATAACGCCTACGAAATAATTATTGCATCTTGGCATTTGTGCCGTAGCACACATCTAGCACGCTTTTGGCAGGGGACCCATTCCGGGAATAGGTAAACTGTCGCGGAGGAAATTCGCCACGCTACTTCGACTGCGATACGTGATGTGCGCGCGTCTCTAACTCTGTCTTTTGACATTATCACTGTGGTGCTCAATCTATTTTATATTATATTATTTCTTTTTCGGGAGATAAAAATCATCTTTGACATCGGTCAACACTTTATTTCAGATAGCAATACCTACAAACTTTTTATTATTTACTTTTCATTCCATTACATATCCATATATAAACATCTTCATACTTATTTGGTATGTACCTATGTGTAAATATTCCGTATGAAAATACAATTAATTAAATTGGTTCAAATAACAACAAAACAACCTTTATCAGTAATAAAAAGTGAACATGAAAAAAGACTATCAAGATAACTTTTGATTCACTCAAAACAGTCAATTCCATAAGTTATTAATCGTGCAGATCTTGACTAGATTACACTGAAACTTGAATTTGTTATGAATGGATAGAATTTATTATTCATTAGCTAGGTAGGTACCTACTGCATGTATTGACTATTTAACAAGTAACATGATCGACTTGTACCGAATCCAAAATATTCACATTATGATACACATATTACAGAATCGACATCGAGTGTCATAACTTATAACGTCGTGTGTGTGTATATAATTTATATTTAATAATTAATATTATGAATTTTATACAAATTTTAATACGAGCCATGAAGGGAATCTCACTTATCATTATTGATAATTTTGGATACCTTGGCAATTCTTTTTTTTTATTCCTTTCAACGACACGGGAACTCTACCAAGTATACGCCCGACTGGATTTGTAAATTTAATTAGAATATTGCGAACCACCGATTGCGCACCACATTATTATCGAAATATATGATTTATTTTCGGGTATCTACACCCGGATCCGCCTTCTTCGCCTCTTATAGTTTCGTCAAAGATATTTAAATAAAAGTAATAATAATTTTCCGGATGCCTTTTTGGCCCGGGAAATTCGGATGTTCCTATAATGTTACCTAACCCATACAAAACTTTCTTCTCGAGCTGTACACATCTATGTCGGATTTTATTTTGTTTTTAGTATTATTAACCTAGATTTTAAATAATATTGTATTGAAGTAAAGCGTGCTTAAAAAATAGGAACGTGTTTCACCGATTGCGCGGATTGCACTCATGCACGAATTATTACTTTAATAACGTACCTATTTTAGTTTACAAGAATACATTATGAGCTGCCGTATTGTTTCAGAGTCGTTATAATGATTGTATCGTTAAGCGTGTTTCGTTTTTTTTTTTTTTTGAAAATAAGAAATCCCACTATGATACGAACGATATGATATTCATGATGTACGCAATGATTGAAATAATATTCTGTTCGCATGCGCTGTCATGATGAGTTTATGTACATACCGACTCCGCTTAGCCGTTTAATATATTTTTAGGATAATATAAGAAACCTGAAGATTTTTTTTATTGTCAGTAATATTGTTAGAGTCGGATTCGTATCTTTTTTAAATGACCCCCCCCCCCCAGCCCCGATTATCACTTTAGGTTCTTGGTACACAGTATAAAAAATAACGTAATTGTCCCGTAGATTGTTTTATTATATACATGGAGTTGTCATATTGAAAGAAAAATGATCGGTACAAGTCGGTTTGAGGGAAGCCAGGCGGGAACCGCGCCAATTTTCATACCCGATTTTGGGAAAATTCAAGAATGAAAACCTGACTTAGAGGCCATCCATGGACTGAAACCGTATGCGGTTTAGATCCGTGTGCCATACTAAACTTATGATTTTTGCTCATGAAAATATATTATCCCAAAAATTTTAAGTGTAAGTGTATGATATAAAGGGATACGGTCAGATGCTTATAATATACTTGGTGAAAATATATTTCCATGCACAGAAAAGATAAGCTTAGTATGGCACACGGTTCGAAACCGCATACGGTTTCAGTCTATGGATGGCCTATTAACCTAACCTAACCAAACCTAATCAAACTGAACCTTACTTAACCTAACCGAACCTAACAAATAATCCAGTATATCGGCTATTTTCAAATTTGTTTGCCAGCGGGATTCCCTTAAACCGACAAGAACAAAATGATCGATACTTTGTCATCGGCATTGCATTGATACTGAAATATTTACACTTTTTAAATATTACAAAAATGCAGTATTTTGAAAACAACACGCATGATAAATAAAGCTAAAATTTTATAGTCATACGGGATCGCTATTTAACAAAATTTGAGACTTAAAAGATAATTAGGTACCTACCTACAAAATGTTTTGCATTCTGGTCTAATCTCACCCCATTTTACGGTACGGTTTCATTATGCATTTCAAAAATAGTTCGTTTCACTGATCACACTGCGTGGGTTGGATGTTTTTTACATATTGACTCAAAGCAACTGTCAAATTGATGTATTTTTGCGTGACATTATATTTACATGGGGAAGGTAGCGGTCAGGGGCCTTATGTTAGAACTTGCGAGTTGTAGTCGCTCGGTGTACATGACGTCATATGACATAATTGTGACGTACTACCGGAGTGATAATAGCATTCGAGAAAATAACGCTATTCAAATACTGGCGTTATTCATTGTCCCCATACACAAATAGGTGTTTCAGCATAATAATATCTATGGTGAGCAGTGTGTGTTGGGCGGCTTGCCTCGAGCGTGTATTGGCTTACGTCACAATTATGTCATGTTGTCTTTATATCACCAGTTATAACATAGGCCTGCAGCAGTGTAAGTGGCTCCGTAAATTTCCAAGGCTTTCAGTCCTTATACAACTGACGCAGGATCGGGAGGCGTAATGCAAGTCGGTCGGTACCTTCGATTGTAGACGGCACCGAAAGAAGAAGATATTATTTACGATATAGGTAGCTAATAAACAATACTTTTAAAAAAAAAAAGCACACATTCTACTTCATATTTTCTATACCTACTCCGAGATAAAAATACGTAATATTGTCAAATAATGTCGATACTTCTTTGACGGCCCTAGATATACATACATTGTCTTTCAGCACATATTATTATTATCGGCATTATCGCAGTGACAGAAGCGTCGTATGGCGTGGAGCCCGCACGATCATCAATCAATAAAAACAACGTGCAATCTAAATGGCCCTCATTGGCCGCAATTACCCATAATGACGCCCGATGCCCCATACCAGCTGACGGCGCATTATTTGCAGCGTCGGGCTACTTATCTCTGCTTCGTAACAACTCTCGTCACTCTGATTTTATTCCGCAGGGTTCTATCCGCGTAGGTACGTCCACTTATATATAAAACGTTCGGGTAAGTCGGTAAGTGAATAAAAATGAATACCTATTTGCTTTTACTTGGATGTATTTCAGTCAACATTTGAAAATTCCTATGGGAAGCGTAGACACATGACATGTCTAATGTTATAATAATTATAATAATTCTACGTTTTGTCAATTAGTATTCAATTTCTTATTGTATCATATGTTTCAGTAAATATTCGCATTATGTACACAGCAAGTATAGGCACATACTTCAGACGTAAGTATGGATTCCAATCCCGGGATCCCGGAATCCCGAGCTATTTTCGATACCTATGAATCCCGGGATTGATAAACATAATCCCGAAACTTTCGGGATTGATTTTTTTTATCAATTTATATAAATAAAATAAAATAAAAACGAAAATATAACAGAAAAAATACTTTTAATAACAAATAACTACATTAGAAATAAACTGAGTTTGCATGAAGTTTGATTTATACCCATGTGTAATTTGCCGATTCACATAAATAAATAAAAATGAGAATGATTGGAAAAAACCAATGCTTTGCACTATGAACAAAGTAATTCCACCATGATCTCATACGTTTTACGGCAGTTTCATATTTGGCTGACTAATTAGATTTATGAAGCGGAAAGGCCATAAGTACACCATGATTTGCTTTACTATTTTAAATCTCGCTAACCCATTCATTAAGTCTTTACTATCAGAAACAGCAATCTCATATTAAATTCACATTATTATTTATATTATAATATTATTTACTCCATTAAAATTTATGTATTTCCAAGATTGAACTTATACAATTATTAACAATAAATGTCGTAAATACGAGGGTGGGTCAATAATTCCTTAGAAAAAAGCATTAAAACAGTTTTTATTTTTGTATTTTTTTTTATTTCTCAACATAATCTCCTTGGAGCTCAATACACTTGGTTAGACGTTTCTCAATTTTTTTTAAACCGTCAGAAAAATAAGTTTTCGGAAGGTCCTCAAAATAAGCATTTGTCCGATCGATGACTTCTTCATTTGAAAAAAAAACGTTGTCCACTTAGCCATTTTTTTAAGTTTGGGAAAAGGAAAAAGTCACTGGGGGCTAAATCTGGCGAATACGGTGGGTGGTCAACCAATTCGAACTTCAATTCTTCAATTTTAGCCATTGATCGTAAACATGTGTGAACACGGGCATTGTCCTGGTGAAAGAGGATTTTTTTCCTGTTTAAATGAGGCCGTTTTTCTTCAATTTTGTTTTTTAGCTGGTCCAATAAAGATGCATAATAATCCCCTGTTATTGTTTTTCCTTTTTCCAAATAGTCAACGAAAATAATTTCACGTGCATCCCAAAATACAGTAGCCATAACCTTACCAGCTGATTTTACGGTTTTCGCCTTCTTTGGACATGGTTTGCCTTCGCAATCCACTGCTTTGACTGTTCTTTCGTCTCGGGAGTATAGTGGTGTATCCATGTTTCATCTACAGTCACAAAGCGACGAAAAAATTCATCCGGATTGCGTTGCATGAGCGACAACAGGGCTTTAGAGGCCACCACCCTATTGCGTTTATTGTCGACTGTGAGCAAACGCGGCACCCATCTTGCAGAAATATTTTTCATGCCCAATTTGTCATGTAAAATAGAAATGACGCTACCTTTTGAGATCCCTGTAACCTCAATTATCTCACTCAACTTTAATCTTCGGTCACTTAACACCATATCGTGGATTTTATTGATCATTTCTGGTGTAGTCACCTCTACAGGACGTCCTGAGCGTGGTTCATCCTTTGTTGATGTACGACCACGTTTAAATTCATTTAACCAGTTATAAATAGTTGCAAGTGAAGGAGCAGATATGCCGTGAACTAAATCCAACTCATTTTTTATTTCCTTTGCTGTTAACCCTTTTATATTAAAATGTTTAATAACAGCTCTAAACTCAATTTTCTCCATTTTCCATTTTTCCATTTTCCACAAGCAAATTTTTTTTTTAAATGTACGAGAAACACACAACAACCCGACCAATCTGATTGAAACTTCGCAGCATACTGAATCGGTAGTGCCGCTGCATGAAAACAAACCGCTTACAGTACTAGTCGCGCCACCTGTCGGCTTTTCTAAGGACTTATTGACCCACCCTAGTAGTATAAATTATACTAGATTTAGTTTTGACCGATTTTATCAATGTTATTTGTAAATATAAAAATTTTATATTAACAATGGAAAAAATGCAAATCCCGGGACCAGTCCCGGGATCCCGGGATTGTCAAATTGCAATCCCGAAATCCCGGGATCAGAATTTTGGCTCGGGATTGGATTCCCTAGACGTAAGTAAATACATAATTAAATATCTCAATCAATGCAATTAACTCTTTACCAATAATTAGTATTCGGTCTCCTAATTTACAATGGTCTTCAAATCTGCATTTGCTTCAATGTTAGGTATATTATTAAAGTGTTCATAAAACGTCGTCTTTATTAAAAAGCATACCTAAGTGGAAGTAGGCAAGACTGATTGAAGAAGAGATAATTACTGCAAAAATCTAGCCTTCCATTACCCAAGACGTAGAAAATTTCCGAAAGGTAAACACGAGGATGCCGGATCGAGGAGAGAATTCTGTGTAAATACAATATAAATAAAAAATCGGCTTGGCTTATCCAGCAGCCGTTTTAACATCCTGATACATATGACGGTGCTAATGTACCTATGTCATAGTGATAAATAATAAATTTTCTACAATGTAGCAGCGAGTAGGTACCTAATAGTTTTTTTTTTAAACAAACTTGTGAATATGGTCTACAGTTATACCGTCAAGTTTATGGGTACCTACTCAATTAATTAAGGGTGCCATCTGCCTAGGTCAGTGGTCGGCAAACTCATTAGTCAACAGAGCCAAATATCAACAATTCAACGATTGAGATTTATTTTGAGAGCCAAATTTCTTAAACTGAAATTATATACCTATATAGGTACACTGTTAATTAACTTATGATTTAAGTCTTAATTAAACTATTGGTACACTGAATAAAACTTACTAATCATACTGAATAATGATTTTATTTATTGATAAAAAATTAATTGTATGTAAGGAATCCATAAAAAATGACTGATAAACACTCAATATGAATTATGGCCTGGCATCTCGTTGGAAAGCTTGGAAACGTCAGGTTTGTATGTTGATGTTTTTAATTTTAAGCCTTATTGATGACTCCAGGTTCTCATCAATAAGACGACTTCTCAATTTACTCTTGATTTCTTCTCTTAGAAATCCCTTTACTAACCACAAACATGCAATATTAACTTTGTTGGAAGATTGTATTCAGTAATTAAACAAAGAACTTGATTTTTCTTGATTTTTCTAAACTTTTCTTTTCTAGACTCTTCTAAACCCTCTTCCTCAACTGCTTTCTTCCTTGCATCACTGACAGGATATTTAGTGCTAAATGACGTGTTTAGTTATAAAGTGTGCCTCCAAATTTGACTTGTTATGCGCCAATTTCATGTTATTCGACAAATAATACAGGTCGGTAGGTCATTTAGGTTTTGAATAAACGCAAAAGTCTCGGTCCATTCAACTTTAAATTTACGGTTTTCGTCATCTGATTTTCTTTGCTTCTTCTTTGTAGCCATGTCAAATATGGTAGAGGGCATTTGTGGTAGAGCCGCACTCAAGGGGCCAAAGAGCCGCATGTGGCTCGCGAGCCGCGGTTTTCCGACCACTGGCCTAGGTCAGGGGTCGGCAAACCGCGGCTCGCGAGCCACATGTGGCTCTTTGGGTATTGGTGTGCGGCTCTTTGCCAAATTCCCAATTTTTACAAAAACTTTTGCAAAATTCACAATTTTTATTTTTTGTCATTGATTTGTACACGTATTATATTATATAATGACATTATCGCGAGCCTAATTTTTCCTCCGTGATGGTTGATGCAAAAAGGTATGATTGTTATTTTAAATCCGCCCATTACAAAAGTCAACAAATCAAAATTTTCTCCATTTGATATTGACACGAGCACTTTTGAAATACAATTTTATTGGTGGATTTAAAAAGCAAATAGTTATGGAGCTAAAAATTTGTAGGTCTTGCCACCAAAATTGAGTATATGGAGAGAGAAAAATGCAATTTAATTTGACAACACATGTGGGGTGCTCTAAAAGATCTACATGAAGTAGATACTACGATTTTTAATTCATATTATGGAATAGGTTTCCGAACTCTTATTCGAGTCGACATAATAATATGTATGTGAACAATCATTTTCAAATATGAACAATATAAATAGCATTTAGAGAAGCCAAATAACCGATGAGAATTTTTTGGAGTCGCGCCTGAAATTAAAAACTACACGTTACATACCAAACATACACACTCTCCAAAGAAATGCAAGGAAGGTCATTGTTCACATTAGTTTTAAGGAATGCGTAAAAATTGTATGTAATTCATATTCTGTAAAAAAATATATTTATAATGTCAACAATAAAAACATAATATGATATTAAGTAATTACTTTAGTTTTATTCGGGAAATCATCTTCACTTAATAAATAAACAACTATAAAATGTAATTAATTCATTTAAATAAATCATATTTATAAAAATATACGTATGGCTCTCGAATTTTTTTTAACCGTTGTGCCACTCATATTTGGCTCTTTTGGTTCAAGAGTTTGCCGACCCCTGGCCTAGGCGATGAAAACGTGCTAGTATTTAATTTAAATTGAGGCTCTACCTGTGCTGTTGTTTTTACAATGTGATTGTGTTTGAATAGTATCTCTATGCCATTCGAGTGTATGAATTCAGGGGTTAATGTAGCGAATTAATTTTGTGTTTCTGTAGCAATTCATGTGTTTATCCGACATATGAGTAAATTTTTGGCGGCATTCTCTATCCGTGCGATGATATCTGCAACATACATTAGGTGCGATTTGCTAATGTTAAATAGTTGTTTACCCTATTGTGCTATTTCGCAAGTTGCGTCAGATGTTCGGCTAACAATGTATACACGTATATTGCGCTATTGGCATATGAATCTATTTGGAAAACCGATTCCAGTTGCACGATCGAATCTCGATTGCCATTGTATCGTTTGATCGCCTGGGCTCTGAACGTATGCACAAAGCACAATTCATATGTACTCACCAACACGCCGACGCGATGTTGATGTTGCTTTCGCTATGTCGTAAACGTAAACCCTTTTACTTGATCTACTTTATGAAAAAAATACCTGATGAATTTAAAATATACATAATTTGAAAACACCTCTTTTCACGATCGTACAAAATATATTAATACCATAAAAAGGGTCTAGGACGATTTTGCACCGGACATCTGGACGCCACGGAATTCGAAAATAAATTGACGTTAGGTACCTACTTATAGGTACTTTAAAAAAATATTGAATATTATTATTTATATTTAAATGGTTATATTATGATTTAATAGTTGGTGAGAATGTAAATATGCAGACGTAAATAATGATTTAATCGTGCATATGTTTAAGTTCCAACGAAAAAAGAGTTTTTTTATTTTATATAAAGCCTTAGGCATGGTAATTCTCAATCCGCAATAAAGAATACATTATGTTGAATTAAAACTACTAAGTGGTAGATAGAAACTGATTAAAATACCTCGTCTACGTTCTGTATACGTGTCTACGACAGTGCGGCGTCCAATTGTCCGGAGTCCAGTTGTCCCATTCCCCATAAAAAGGTATTGTGAATGTCGTCGTTTGAAATTGACAATAAAGCCATATTTGAGATTTGGATAGAAGGAACATGGGATTGTGAGATGTACGTGGTTGAAGCATCGATCATAATTATTACTTTGTCAAAAATAGTATCAAAAATGAAAACAATAAATCCTGCTGGGTGTTATTGGTTATATATTTCTTAGAATTGTTTTCAAATTACATATATGTTCAATAATAGAATGTTCGAAGAATATATTTATAAAACTATTAGCAAGTGCAAGTACGCTATAACAAAAAATTGGAGTGTTCCTGACACCATCATCATCATCAGGGGCGCGACAACCCGGTGTGGGTCCTGGCCTCCTCCAACAGCTCCCTCCACCTGTCCCTATCCAGTGTGGCCGCTTTCCAATTTGGTACCCCCAGAATACGGCAGTCACTGGCAGCTCCATCTAACCAGCGAATCTTTGGCCTCCCTCTTCTTCTACGTCCTATTGGATTGCTGGACATCACTCTCTTTGCCGGTTCATTGTCATTCATACGGTGCACATGACCTAGCCATCGCAGTCTCCCAATCTTAATTGATTGAACTGCGCTGCAATCTTCGTACAGTCCGTAGAGCTCAGCATTATATCTTCTCCTCCAATTGGTGCCATCCCTGATCGGTCCATATATACGGCGGAGAATTTTTCTTTCAAAGATGTTCAGGGCTCGTTCATTTCGCAGAGTTAATGTCCAGGTTTCCGATGCGTAGGTGAGCACTGGCTTTACAAGTGTCTTGTAAAGAGTGCTTTTAGTTCGACGAGATAGTAAGCGGGACTTAAAATGTCTTAACAGACCAAAGTAGCATTTATTCGCAGACATGATTCTCTTGTTGATTTCTTCTGTAATATCATTATGTCGAGTTACAAGAGATCCAAGGTATATGAAACTGTCGACCGTATCAAACTTGTATGCACTAATATCTAACTTTGGTGCGACTTCTCGTGGTGTGACATAGACAGGCATGTATTTAGTTTTTGCCTCGTTTATTTGTAAACCCATTCTTTTGGCAGAGGCTTCTAGTGCTGTGAATGCCTTTTTCAGCGCCAATTCTGATTTGGCAATGATGTCGATATCATCGGCATACGCCAGCAGCTGCACAGGCTTAGTAAACATCGTGCCGCTGCCACGGGCATCAATCTTTGCATCCCGCATCGCCTTTTCTAGTGCAATATTGAAAAGAAGGCATGCCAGAGCGTCACCTTGCCTTAGGCCATTCAGTGATACAAATGGCTCGGATATTTCCGCTTGAAGCTTTACCCGGCATTGTACTGGTGTCATTGTCATCTCTACAAGTTTAATTATTTTCTTCGGAATTTCAAATTCTCGCATTGCTTCGTATAGCCGGTATCGATTAATGCTATCATAAGCTGCCTTAAAATCGATGAACAGGTGATACGTGTTAATATTGAATTCAGTGGTCTTTTCTAGAATCTGCCTTAGAGTGAATATTTGAGTAACACATGATCTCCCTCGTCGAAAGCCTCCTTGGTAGTGCCCGAGTATTCCTTCTACAATGGGTTCCAGCCGCTGGAATATCAGAATCGACAACAGTTTATATGCAGAGTTAAGGAGTGTCACCCCTCTGTAGTTACTACATTCTAGTTGGTCTCCTTTCTTGTGCAGGGGACAAATCAGCCCATCCTTCCACTCTTCTGGCATCTTTTCTGAAGTCCATACTTGGTGGATTAGGCTATGTAAATGTTTGAGCAGGCTTTCTCCCCCACATTTTATTAATTCACTCTGGAGGTTATCTATTCCAGGCGATTTGTTTGTTTTTAACCTTGACATGGCACCTTTTACCTCATTTAATGTTGGTGGTTCTTCGTTATCATCCATGCCACTTTGTACTGATTCCTGGTCATGAGTATTAATGTTAGTGTGTGTTCCTGACACCGGTTAGTAATAATTAAGCTAACTCAATACTTTGATTTAATGCTGGGTGTTATTGGTTATATATTTCTTAGAATTGTTTTCAAATTACATATATGTTCAATAATAGAATGTTCGAAGAATATATTTATAAAACTATTAGCAAGTGCAAGTACGCTATAACAAAAAATTGGAGTGTTCCTGACACCGGTTAGTAATAATTAAGCTAACTCAATACTTTGATTAAAAATACAAAAACCAATTGCCAATAAGTAACGCAATTTAGAAAGCGCTTCAGGGAGTATTGTGAAAAGCATTTGTTAACTTTGTCGCAATTATATAGGACACGTATAGCATAGTGGTCAGTGGACGTGGTTGCGAACTCCTAGGGGCACAGGTTCGAACCTGCTGGGTGTCGTATTTTTTCAAAAAGATTTTTTCTAGTGGTTATCTCAGAATAATAATATGCATTATACCTAATAGTATATAGTCGAATATGTTTGGTAAACTTTCTATTATAGTTTGCAATTATATTTAGAGAAATTTGCATTCTATATTTGCCATGATAATATTATCATGTACCTACATATTATTATATTTTATGATGATTTGAAATATTGTCTGAATGCGCCCATTTTTTGCCACTTAATAAATACTATAATAATGGAGAAAAAACTGTTAAATTTCATTAATCATTCTACGCTCCATAAACCTAGTCGGGTCATGGCCTTCTTCAGAAATCTTCTCCATCTCGGACGATCCTGTGCCGCGTTGAATTATGTTGGCCGAACATCTTTAAATCTCATGTGGCGCAGTCCAGCAAGCTTAGTGTAGACTGTAGACCAAATAGGTCTCGTTATGCCCTCTGGGATGTGCACCTTGCTGGTAACACTTTTATACGACAAGTAAAATATTCTCCCCCATACGAATCACCTTCAATAAGATTTCCCATTATAATCAATTTTATTTTCTTTTAATTTATATAGCTTTTCTTGTTTTTACTATTGTATGGATTTGTTGCTATTTTTGATTACCGAATCAATAAAATGTTTCACAGGCGATTGGAATTTTAAAAAATCGAGTTAAATTTTGACCCACCTGCGGGGAAAAGGTTTTTCATTGTTGAAGTAGACCGTTATAATTTAATGCATATTTTACAAAGCCTTGGAATATATTATTAATGTAGTTACTTATCTACTTAAATATATTACAATACTTCCATTCCTATGGGGGAAACACACGTTTTCAAGTGAGTGAAAATAAATCCAGTACTTAGTGTGTTTATTTAGTCATACAGTAGAACCGGTAGAATTACCGCGGCAATGACTCGGGAAAAACTCTACATACTATTTTCCGTGGTTTCTTCGCACTCGCATGAGAATGGCTGATTTGACCTTGTATATTAGATTCATGCATACAATGACATTAATATGGACGAAGCATCTGGAAAAAAAATGACACTCACTTTTTTTGTCGGGTCTGCCGAATGGCATAATCTGTTATAACGCCATTACAATAAAGGTGATATTCTATAAATTCCCGAAACTTTTTGTCGGGTCTGCCGAATGGTTCGGTTCGAACAGGTTCGCTCAAACGAACATTGATACTAGAAACACTGTTCTAACGCCGTTACAATAAAGGTGATATTGCTATAAATTCCCGATGCGTGATATCGCATAATGGCAATTGCGTGACGTCTACCTATGCACGTGCGAATACTATGGGCGAATTTACTTGCTAGCTACTGTACTGAGTGCGTCGTCCATTAATAATGTCATTGCATGCATGTTCCAAGTGTTAAGTGTGCTTGTTGTTAATTTATTGCTAATCGATTATTTTCAATCATCAGTAAATAAAAATTTGATCTCTTCTTCCTCGTTGCCCTCCAATACTGCAGTTTTTTTTTAAATCATTTAAATTGTTTGGCATTGAGAGGCGGCGATGATTGAAAATTCTGCGAGCGGCATTTGACGGCTAGATGGATACTCGGCGAGTGCAGTTTGATTCCAGCGAAATGCAGACAACAGTAAATATTGAGAAATGGAATTTTCCGCTTTGCCATAAAGTAATATATAATATGAATATTTCGTTCAATCGATTTCATGGATACAATTTTTAATCGTAATCTTTATTACATTAATGTCTTATTTATTTATGAATTTTACAGTTTATTTGTTAATTCAATTGATAATAACTACAATGGTAGTACCTAAATTGGATTTATTTTCAAACCTATATGAGCTGTGTGTACATTTCCAGTCATATCGGTTTTCCGATCCGGATTTCTGTCAGAGTGTAAAGTTGTATACATGTCGTAATGTCATCGTCTTTGGTACTATCGTAGTACACAATTTAACCTTGAACATGCGCATATGGGATGTCTTTTAGTGCGCAGGAATTTGCCAGGATAGTGTGATTATTGAAACGGTTGCTATTGTCGACTGTACTTACATAAACAATGTTCTATCACTTCATATCTCTCTCTTGCTGTCTGGTTTTCTGCCAAAACTATCTTATGTGGTATGTTCAAAGCTTACCTTCTTAAAAAAAATGACCTAAAGACATTTCAAAGATAAAAAATACCAACAAAGCCATTTGTCGCTAACTATTGAATTTAGGATTCACCTACACATAGATAGATATTATTTACTCTACTAACTTCCTGTCTAACGTCGGTTTGAGAAGTGATGTGTGGATCCCTGATATTCGGACTTTTTTTGAAGCTCTTGGTCTTAAGTTTTCGCTTATGTTTGAATACGTATTAAATACTAGCACCAAGCAGTAGGACCAAGAACTATTTTTTCCGCCTAATAATTAGTTATATCATACTTTATATCAGACAGCAGTGGCGAATGGTTGTTGGCAATTTGGTAAACCGAAATTAATAGTACAGATTTAGACACATACCGTGTGAAGCATGGAGATGTCGAAAGACGAAACTGAGGTCGCACAAACCGATCTAGGTAATTTATATATTGACATGTAGAAATGTATAAAGTTGGAATATAAATATAAAAATATGTAGGTAGGCATCGCTGGCTGACATTTATTTACAATGTTTTTATATTGGATTTTGGATGCTTATCTGTCTGCATTGCGATAATTCTATTTCTGAATAATTTTCATCTGACAGTGGATTTGTTTTCTATTGTGTAATGAATGATTTATAATAAGTCTTCACTGAAAACGTAATCCATTTTGATGTCATCTTAACCAATCAAATCGGTATATTAGACAAGTAAAATTAATTATGTAGGTATTATTATATAGGTAACGTTTACTGATGCTATTAAATGAGTATTTTGTATACATCTTTATCTGTAAGTTTTGTGGTTCCGTGTGGTAAGATTGAAAAATGAAATTACGTAAAAGTAAACGTTCAATATTGAAAGTGGCCTTCAAACGCTGTGAGATCACTCACTACGCTGACCCGCCTGTCAAAACCTAAATCGAATGATGAATGCATTCAGATTTAATAATTTCGATTGGAGCAGTTTTATATTTACCGTCCGAGAGAACAAAGACAAAAGTTTGAAACGTGCGACAGGTATTGATGGCTTCCAATCAAAACGGCTTTGTAATAATATAATGCCCAACTTTTAATTATCGCTACGTCTCGGAGAGACCTTCATTATACTGTCGATTGATAAAAAGGTACGGCGTCAATTCCACCCACAGCCATGTTAAAAAAATCATTGACTTCAAGGCCCGATTTTATATATAAGTATGTACTTACGTAGAGGATTTTTTTATCCCAATAGTTGGGTCGTATAAAGCTCTGCTAAAGTATTTTACAATCAATATATTATACCTAACTGCGATTTCATTGCGCTGTATAAAAAGTAAATGACGGAAGCGTGGTCGGGAGTATTTAATATATTGCACGTACATTTTGGTATATTGTATGTACCTACGTGAAAAATCGGGGGAATTTGTAGTTTCGCAGATCGCTGCTTAGTCTACTGGAGCTATGCTTTAATGGTGAATCTTATGACTCTCACTTTTGTGTGAAAATAGCTTAAGTACCAGTGGCTTTAAAAATATACAGTTCCTCATTCTACACCCAAAGAAGTTGTCCGAAATTAATATATAGGTATATTTTTTACATAATTTTGCCGTTTAAAAAAATCATTACCTATATAGGATGCCAATGTTGTAGAATATGATTAAATCATATTATAAATACCATAATGTATAAAAATCAGATATATAAATGGCGATAGTAAAAATAAATAAATATGGAAAACATTTTGTTAAAAAAGAAAACAAAACAATTTAAATTTAATCCAATCGTTTGTTTAAATTTTGTATGAATTTAAAAAAAATCTTGATTCAAGTTATTCTGAGATTCTGGACGTGTATTCAATTGATTCAATGATCAAAAAAAAAATCTTAGGTTTTGTATGCACAAAGTAAAAATGTTTTCAACCTGTTGAAATATGAAAACATTTTTATGATACAATACATTATATTAATTGTTATTGAGCTAAGTTTACAACTTTTCTGCTACAACTCCGTCAACACACCTAAAATAATTAATAAATGACAACAGTGTAATTTGTATTACTATTTCCGAAATGGTGTTGCTGACTTGACTGATGTTGTAATCTCGTGTCAGGTGACTGACTACTTGAGGTTACTTTTTTGAAAACTTTTTGTTGTAGTACTATACTTAAAACCCATTAACGATGTAGTATCTATGATAAAAAGGTACACAGAACACTTTAAAATTCTGAATATTTCCCTTTTGATAATACCATTTAGTCTGTATTGCTTGTGATTGTGAACCCATTTTTAATCGCAAACAGTACATTTATTAATAATGTAAAATGGTGTTTAATATAGTTGGATACACACGGCGCCTTGGTGTTGTATTATATAGTTAGTCGCTATCATAGCATTGTGGGTCTCCCGGTAACAGGGCCGTACTCAAACTCCGGAAGCTTCCCCTTTAATTAAGCTTCAATTAACCACCGCACGCGGCGGGAGTCACTGGGGGGCGCCATTAAAGCGGCTTTTCGCGGTACTACTGGAGTGGAAAACGCGGGTTGGGGAGAAGGTGGAGTTCCGCTGAAAAACGTTTTCCTTCACTCGCCTGCAACTCGAAACCCTGTTTGCCGTTTTTGTGCTCGATTCGTTTATTTGCCCCCTCCTTCACTTTCACCACCACCCCCACCCACCGCAAACCATTTCCCCTTCCAGTGCGCTCGTTTATTTGAATGTTCCAAATTATGTTATCAAATCAAATTATTCGTTCGGTGGCGCCGAATTAAAAGCGAATCGCCCGGTTTTGCCTAACGATAATGATTATTATTATGTGGAATCGTGTCAATTAATATCGCACCCTGGGATTTATTAACCCGTAGAAATTGTATGATTTGACAGTATTTTTTGACGCTTTGCATATGATAACATTTAGAGTCGGATCAATAATTGGGCTGTATGATTTGCAATAATAGAACATAAATCATTCGTACCGTAGAGTTTATATGCCGCTACATCCTTTTGATTTACAAAATATAACTTGCAACGTATAAACAGCTATTAACTTATATATAATATTTAGGTAAATAAAACTTTCTAGAATTGCTATCAAGTGTTGTAAGTTTAACGCATAGGTTCAATGTACTCGCTTCACTTGGGCTTGTGCGCCACTTGTGTCATATTGTTTTATGTTGACGGTTTAATGCACCCATATCGAATATCACAATTAAAATTTTATAGTGGCTTATTATGGCTATGATGAATTTCATATTGCATGCAAATTATAGACAGCGACAATTTTAATGATAATATACGATACCATCCCATGTTACCGCTTTAATTTTGCAGATAATAATAGCCATATAACGTAATTTTCCGGAATTCGATTTAGATTTAGACCTTTGGGAGACAATTTTCCATAATTTCAAAAAATACCTACCGAATTTTTAATCATTATTTTTTGTCAAATGAATGATTTTTTTAGAGATAAAAAAATTTCGCATTTTCTAAAATCAACTGTAAATAGGTACATATTGATTTATTTTTAATTAAGTACTTACCTAATTATTTCTTTCGATATCTAGTCAATGCCTTTATACAGTACGTCAGTATCACACTCGACTTAAAGCTCGACTGAGCCCGTGCGATCGACAACCGTTGGATGTATGCGGGCGCTCTTCTGTCCACGTTGTATAATCGCGTTATTTCCGAAAAGTTTTTTTCTTGTCACTTCGGAACATTTGAAGATATCGAGATGAAATTATCGACAACAGCTGTGCAAGTTTCACTCAATTTTAGTAAGTACTTAATTATTTTACAGAAAATTGACCGAAAGAGATACAATTTCGCTATTACATTTCCGTGTTAATATAATATTCTGCACTATCATGGTTATAATCTTATAATAATGTGTCACCAGTCACCACGCTCAAGGATAGTGAAAGTATTATTATTTTCTTCCTGTATGGGACAAAATTTTAGTAAATAGGTACAAAAAATATTCAAAAGTTTTTATTAATAAAATAGGTACCCACTGTTCACACCTGAGTACAGTTACAGTCTGGCCAAGTAGTAATGCTAAATTATTCTGATCTATTTTTTATAAGTAAAAACTTTAGAAGCGTATTAAATTGTCGTGCAGTCAAACCGGTGGCTTGCTTTGTTTGTTATTCGCCCATTCGCCTTGCCCTGTTACCGCAAGGTCCAAAGATCAGATCGCGTTGCAGCAAAAACTAAATTAAATAATAAAATTTGCGGTTAAAGTGCTCCGAGCGACATTTATTTGTTCGTTTTATTGCCGATTACTGTTGGACCATTAAGTCGTGCAACGGTATTAGTGCACCGCTGAAATACGGCGACGTTCGCCGTATCTTTTTTACCCAATCCCCCACTGTCCAATTTATAGCTGCGCGACAACTACAACGGAATATGTATGTATAGGTACAGAGGTTCACATAGAATAGATAGTTTATGAAAGATACCTATGAGGGATTGCAAGCCAGGACAGAATTTTTAATCCGGAGATTCAATTCAATTAATTTTTTAACATGTTGTGGACATTACAAATTATAAGTTTAAGACGTTCACCGCATGACATGAAACATTGTTATAATGAAGTAAAAAAAGTAATAAAAGTAACGTAGCGATAAAATTGAAAATAAAAAAGAGAACATAATGCCTGGTCCACACCGAAAACAAGTCGCGCGACAACTCGTTAAATTTTACGATAAGCATGATAATTATCGTAAAAATTCTTAAGCAATTATGATAATTATCGTAAAATTTAACGAGTTGTCGCGCGACTTGTTTTCGGTGTGGACCAGGCATAATATATACATACAAAAGCAATGACAATACACTTATATAACTATAGAAGTTCAAAGAAGTATACCGAGTTTGTTAAGGAGTCAGGAGGACACAGGGAACTCAGTAAAGCCCATATTCCATTGGCAGATTGCGTCTGGCCCGATCGTCTGCCACGACTGTCAAACTCTATTCTCTATGGTTTTCAAGGATCGTGAGCGATCGGGTCGAAAGTGGAAAATTTTCTATTATCCGTCGTGCGATCCTTTCATTATCAAGCGAAGATTGCCGAAAGCGTACGAAAATAGCCGAATATGCGCCTGAGTCATGCAAACGGTCGTTCATTTCATCTGGTCGATTTCAACAGAACAACTACAAGATGGCGAAAACTTAAAAAAATATATATGGAGTATCACCGAGGACACAGTCCTCGTCGAATAAATACACGCCAAAGATATAGTGTGGAACGTAAAAAAATCCGCCATATTCAATGGCGATCACGCTGTTCTTCAGTTAGCCAACTTTTGACCCAGTGTTTTCGGGCTAGTCCTGACCGCCTGAGCCAGTTGAAATATAGCCATACTTGCTACAATAAATTAGTCTTTGGATTATTCGATTTCGATATTCGAATTACTCAATTGGTTTGGAGATTCAAGCTCGTCCAGTTATTCATGATGTAAAATAACAATAAGTATACAAACTTTCTATAAATGTCAAACGGCCGCATAAATTTTAACAGATCTGATGCTCGCTAGGTTTGACAGCTGACAGCTCAGTTTTGTTGACGTAAAATTGCGCGGGAATGCGTTCAGTGTAGCCACCAATCTAAGAAATATCTAGTTTTCACTCAACCTATAATTTTAATAATAGCAACACTAGTATTATTTTAACCAATCAAATCAAGGACCTACGAGATTGAATCGTTGCGTGTAATTGCAAATAGCTAGCGACAACGGTTGGCGTCGATCGTTGGATCGGGTCGGGTCCGGCGTCTGCCAATGGAATATGGCCTTAATAATGGGAACTGAAATACACAACGGGTAAGGCGATAGCAGGTAACCGACTCGAGTAAGGATGAAGCCGGGTTAAACTTACACACGTCGTGTCTAGAATACGTTTAACGTCGAATACTTAAAACTGCTCTCGGTTTATGCATTTACGCTCCTTTAATGTTGGTGTATTACACACACTATTGCACGTGCATAATGCGTGCTTCATTTTCGTAGGACACTCACACATTCAAAAGCCTGCTTCACCATGCGGCGTATTGAATATAGCCTATTGGTATTCTATTTATTATCTGTTCTGTGGGAGGACACTATTTTAAGAATTTATAAAATATCGTCCACCTAAACCCACCCTCACGCAAATGTGAATGTATCAACACCCGAAGCAATTTGGTTGAACATAGTTATCGCTCTCCCAATTGGCACTATCAGATTGTGGGATTAACATTTTTGAATCAGAGGATTATACAAAAACAACTGAAATTTCGAAACATATAAAAAAAGATTTAAAAATTAATTTTGTATGTACCTAGAGAAATAATAGTGATTCGAGAGATTTTGCTAGCTTTCAAGCTAGACGATTGGTGAAAAATGCTGGATCTGGCAAGAAAGACTAGGTTTAAGTTGGCAATGCTGTGCCGAAGTATAACAGCGGCTATTACAATGATGGTGGATTAGTTTCGGTAATTTTCTATATTCACGGTCATTACAGGGGAAGGCTGCTCGACACGGTGCGCTAATGCTATAAATACACAGCATTTTTCACGTCAACTGCCATCATGTGCCCACTTCCATCTGAAAAGCGTAGTTAATTCGTGAAAATTATTTTTCTTTATGTTTGCATATTAAGTTTTATTCCGTGCACGTTTCCATTGTTGTTTATTAGGCAAGGTACTTGTATCATCGCAATCAGCCGTCGTCAATCATCTGATGAATGAAGGCCATTCCAAAATCTCTAACTTAGTCGTTTTTACTAGCTTACTATTTCTTAAGAGCATACTTCAGTGAAACGGCAAATAATTTTCAACTATAGGTGCGACGAAATTTTGGACTCGCTGGCAATCGGAGAGCAAAAGTCGAGCTATGAACACGTCAATTTGTTTCGTGATGGTGACGGGGGTATTAATTCTTAAATCGTGTAAAGATGACTAAAAAACGTTACCCATTTACTTGAAAAAGAAAACATGTTAATGAATATGTTATTATTGTTAATAATATAATAGACTAGAATTGAACATTGACTGCTGACTAGATAATTACTAATTAATTACCACATTAACATAGCATGCTAATTATCCCTAATTGTCACCTAATCGTTACGCGCTAGGCGCGTCTTTAGCGTCCAATGTATTAAATGGACGCATGTTGAATTTTTATGACAAATTATAGTTTTATCAGGATTGATGACAATAGCGTGATTGTCACTTTGCAATTCGTGCATGTGTGCTTTGAAGAATTTCAATAATTCATTGTGCTCATTCAACAGGGCGTCCAGTTCGCCGACGATGCGCCTGGCATTAGGCGAATTGAGGCTATTGTAGCCGCAACGTGCATCCACATGATTGATGTCCTCACCGCCACGCCCATAAAGTAGATTTGTAAAATATTAAATAGATGGCTCGTACTCGAATGCGAGACGAAGGAACGAAGCGGATGTAAATGTTCGATGTACTTGTTGGCGTTATCGGTCATTTGCTCTGCGTGTGTTAACTACGAACCGGCGCGCTTGGCTCCGTTCCAATTGTCGTTGTTGATTTCGTTTAGCTCGTGCCTCTTGTGATTGAGATGCACGCAATTGCGACATGCTTACACGCACGTTTTTGTTATCTTGTTGGATTTGTTCGTCTGTTCTTTCTGCTCTACTATTTCGCATGTTCGTTGCTTTATTCGTTCGACGGCCCAAATGGCCCCCTTTGCGTCTTGCTGGCATTGTGCACTGTAATACACGCACATAAAAATAGATAAACAAAATAAATCGTACAAAATTTTGCACGCACTGCATTGTGGTATGCCGAATGAAATGTCAAAATGACGCGATGCTTCTCTTGAATTCTTCTCAGACGTAGAGCCATCTGTCATTCAACAACATAAATAATTTCGTTCTGTTTGAAATACGAACGACGGTTAAATTTGTTCATACAAAAATAATAAAATCGCGATTAAAAAATGGGAGGGTGGGGGTAGGAGGGTGAAAATTTGGAGTTATAGGTATTTTTTTATGCCAAATAATAAAAAAATACAAAAAAAAAATTGTCAAAAAAATAAAAGAAAATTATTCTGGCTAGAGATACCCTAATCACCTAGCGGTATGAAATATACTTGTTGACCTATTCTCATACCTAACAAATATACATAAAAAAAATCATAAAAATCGGTCGAGCCATTTCGGAGGAGTTCGACCACAAACATCGTGACACGAGATTATTATATACATAGAGATAATATGTAAGTATTATTTTTAACACTACAACAGGCCATTAGTCCCAAATGACAGGAGTGTAGTGAAACAGTAGTGTATTTAGCAATAGAAGAAAAATAATCACAAACATCCAGGTTTTGAAAAAATCACATAATATATTGTGACCTCGTTCGACCTGTTTGGTGACCTCTATCACATCGCAAACTCTTAATCACACACCGAAGGCTAAAAGTTAGATAACATCTTTATTAAATTAGGTTACACATTTTCTCCAACATATTATACACAGTGTAAATGGGAACTTGGCCATTTTTTATAGTATTGACTCGAGTATCCCGGATAATAGCTATCTTAGAAATCATCAGTTGTTCATTCTCCCAAGATACAGAATTAACCTACCATTGATAATGCCAATTGGGAACTGCAATGACTGTGTTCAATCAAATCGGTTCAGATAATTTTTTATATATTTCACTTGTGTAAAGGTGAGTTTAGTATCGATGGACGCTGTTTTATAAATGCCAGTGTAGAAGAATAGATAAGACAACAATTCGCTGGCAAGCTGGTGCTACCAATGACTGCCGTGTGCTTTAGAATGCAGCCACTTTGGTAAAGGACATATGGAGACTTGGCGAAAGCTAGGGCCCACCCCGATTTGTCACATTCCCGATGATTTTAATTAAGTCAGCATTTAGGTAATTTCTATCATTCAATTTTACAACAGGTAGTGAAGGATTCACGTTGAAATTCTATATTCTACAGATTTCCTGTTGAGAGCCAAGAGTTATATTACACAACTATTACGGATAAATATATAAGATGTATCATATCATATTTAAGTAGTGCAGAAGGTGATAATCATAAAATACTCATATCTTACTTGCTCTAGTTACTAGTTTATTAATAAATTTAATAATAGTGTCAATCATTTGTTTGTATATTCTCAAGAGGTGTGTTTACTACTTATGTAGTACCTGCTATGAGTGAAACACAAAATTTTTCAAGTTTTCGAAACATATTTGTATATTATGTATATGTGAATATAAAGTTTTTTTTATGTTTGTATATTTATTTATTTATCCAATGCTCAGAGGTTATTTTATTACGCACCGCAAACAAAACTTTTCGTCGAATTATCAAAGAAATAAAAGCGATAATCGTCTAGTTTTTTGCAGCTATAGAAATAATATCTAACCATTGATATTTACTTTGAACTTCGAATGCTAAAATTATTCTCGGGACTATTTCTGTCTACAATATTAGTCCGCGAGGCGTCAGTCCAATCGTGTGCAAGGCGTTGTTCCACGGCAGATAGTGTAATTATTATTACTTACACGACATTACTAAAAAGTTCACTCTTGACCTTGGAAAATAAATCATTCCAATGAATATTTACCCCAGCGTGAAAATGATAATAGAAAATCACAATACGGATCTATTTATTCGATAAAAATTCTAAATTGACAAATCGCTTAATATCGTGCATTTTTACAATTCGTACATTTGCATCGCCGGATGACTTCGTGACTAATGTACAGCCCTAACAATGGTGTGAAGTAAAAACTATGTTTGTGATATTATAAAAAAATGTAGTTTTCACTATTTTCACCATTTGATATTAACTTAAAATTGTATAATATTTGATACTTACATTATTTTCCATTAAAACTGTCTTATTGATTTAAGAATTAGAGTTAATTATTATCATTATTGATTTTATTAGTCGCTTTGTGCATTAGTTATATTAAAATTTAAACCTTGTTATATAGTGGTAAGATAAATGTCTCAAAGACAAAAGTGATGAGGAACTGTTTTTCGGACCCTGCGATTATCTGTATTTCTGGCACCCAACTCGAGCAAGTCAGCAGCTACGTCTATCTCGGACAGCAGGTGTCCATAGACGGAAGCATGCACGATGAAATTGCTCGAAGAACAAAACTGGGATGGAGTGCTTTCGGACGTCTGAATAGTATCTTCAAGAGTGACCTACCATTATGTCTTAAGCGTAGGGTGTTCAACCAATGTGTGCTACCCGTGCTGTATGGCTGCGAGACGTGGACCCTCAACACGAGAGATGTCCAAAGGCTAAGAGTCACACAGCGAGGCATGGAGAGGTGCATGTTGGGCATCACGCGAAAGGACCGTAAGAGAAACGAATGGGTTAGGAAGCAGACAAGAGTACGCGATGTAATAGACGTTGCCAAACAGCTGAAATGGAGATGGGCGGGGTACATTGCTCGCCGAAAGGACAAATTCCGTCATCCAATGGTACCCAAGGGGTTCGAAACGGCCACAGGGTCGCCCTGAAAGCCGCTGGATTGACGAACTGGTAAATTTCGGCGGAAATACGTGGCAGCGAACGACACAGGACCGAGAGAGTTGGAGAAAGCTTGGGGAGGCCTTCATCCAGCAGTGGATTGACCCCGGCTGATGATGATATAGTGGTATTACTTATTGTAATGAGTAATGGCGTGTGATATCCGTAACACAATAATTACAGGTGCTTTTTACCGCACCACATCACTCGATTACATTATTAACCGAAAATGTGTTTTGGATTTGGCTGTGAGAGGAAAAACAAGTCAAATATTCGACAATCCTATTAACTATTAACTAATGTATTTATGCAGTGGTTTTAAACTTTAATTATCATTTTATTAAATTTGTTGTTACTGCCTAATATTTTTTTACGAGACAGTCAATTATTGTCGATTAAACTTGATCGATATTTTCATGCCTGAGTGTAGAAGTGTATACTGTACTAAAACGGTGAATAGTAATGGCAAAATACGCTACTGAAATAGGATTAATATTATTGTTGATTAGGAAGTCAACTATAAATTGATGATGCTTAGAAATTAATCATGATTTTTAATACAATGGTTTAATTTTTTTTAATACAAAATTTAGAATAATTGCAAAACATTGAACGACAGTCAATCAGCAATCAGTAATATCATTTCACATTTAGCGGGGTAATGTTATATAAGTAATGCATGCACATTGATTATTGATTAGGTACAAAAGCAAACAAACAAAATGAATATGACTCGTAATCGTAAGATAATCATTATATTTCAATTTCGTTTAACTTCAAGCATTATAAATACGAATTTCATGTTTTTTTTTATATAAATACATCGATAGAATAACATAATCCTTCTTCTTTTCGCCCCAGCCCCTTCACAATCAGGGCGATTTTCACTATAATGTCTACTATCCGGAACAGTCAGAATGGAGCTTGCTCTCGTACCATTCTAGAGTCTATAAAGCCATGTAATGCGGCGTTTTCATGTGATAACTATACTTTTCTTTCATAATCGGCTGGGAAATGTTTAAATTTTGTCCTTACATAATGTGGTCGATGTGCTATAATTTTCTCGTTTTGATGCAGGACTTCTCGGTATTTTCACATTCGTTTGAGGACGTCAGCATTTGTCGCACTGTCAGTCAAATGAATTTTGAGGTTACTAATCTCTAAGATAATTTATATGCGTGTTTAATTTCCAGCTTTTCTTGTCACAAACTATACTTGGAAGGATATAATAGCAAACCATACGTAGATATATTCCAGTCTCATTTGAGGTCCTTTATTGATAAGGAGGCATCACATTTTGAGAAATGCAGTCCTTGCTACTTTTATCATTTTAAATACGTAGTCAATAGTTGACATTCAGATAAATGTCACCTAAATCAATATAAATTCTAATGGATTTAAGTTTTGTAACTATCCCATTTGAGTGAATTGGAATAATGAATGAATGACTCAAATGAAATAGTACAAAACTTGAGTCCATTACAATTTAAATTCAAATTCCATCAAGTACCTCCGGTCGAAAGTATTAATATTATAAATCAATATAGTTATGAAATAGAGCCATGTCGGATCATTATTTTTTTTAAATCATTCACACCACTTCTTTAAGATGCCTTGTAGGTTACACGAAGTGATGAAATTATTGAATGAACTACGGGATTGTTAAAAAATGATATTGTACCGCAGTATGGGCCCCCGGGGTGATGGGGAAACCCTGGACTGGTAGCGCTTTTGGTTGGGCGATTCGGTCTACAGGCAGCCGTTCACAGTAACGACTTGTTTTAGACGGAGCAATTATAATGCTATCAAAAGGCAACGGCAACGGCCTTGTCATTTTGTAAATCGCTCGCTGGTTTTTTTTCTTCCTTTTTTTTGAATTCGTCTACAACTAACCAATGTCGAAGCTATGTGATGTTATTCGTCGGTTTTCCATATGTTCGTGTCACCTTTCCGGGACCATTCGAAAGATGTTCATAATGCCGGCGCTCCATTGGCACGCAAGTCAGACGATTTACAGTCTTCGGACTTTTTTTTCGCGTGGAGCACTCCAGATCTGCGGACTTTTTAATCCGCAGACCAGGCTCGTTGGATTTCAAACATGTTTGATATTTTACTCTCCGAGTTACCAGACTTCGTCCGTCGATCACTACGTAAATTCGATTTGACATTAAAACGCAATCATGCGGACCGAAAAAATCTGTAATTGTTTTAAATATTTTTATTTATTGATTTGTTAATTTGTTAATTTACACATTAGAAAATGAGAGATTTATCAATTATTTTTTTATTTGTATTTATGAAATTCATAAAATAAACGTAAAACTTGTGTTGTTTTCATTGCTCTATTATTTTATGCAAGTCTCCAAATAAATAACACAAAATTGTAGGATTATCGGAAGACATTACGATAATCGCAACTCTTGACTTTTGACAGCTCGACTTTTTTATTCGTTCGTTGTTCAGTAGCAGAGCATAAACAAATCGGACGATTTATTGTCCTCGAAGTTTTGGCTCGCCCAATGGAGCGCTGGCATTATATTGTAACTTGTAACATATAGAGACGGACCCCGTAACTAAAATTCGATAAACAAGGCATACTGTGTCGTTGTTCCCATGTTTATAGGCAGGTACAGTGTGTAAAGGAGTACCGTTGATCACGTATGGAACAAAGGACGATAAAATATTAGCCCTAATGTAACGGTCTCTTTAATTTTTATATTATATGCATGCGGATCATAAACTCATCTAAGCAGTAAATTTTGTAGGTATAACATAGCGCAAATATTCACAATTTTGAGTAACCCGATTTATGAGTTCGTACAATAGCTGAAACACAGACGAATAAAAATATAAATTTGTACTCGCATTGAATGTCTTGTCGTGTCGCTACAATTTAAGATAAATGATTATTATTTATTCATTAATCATTAGTGACATTTAATCATTTATAAATAACAATGCATTCAGTAAAAGTCTGAAACATGTTCGAGAATACACTGGGTCCTCAAGTGAAATAAATGCGATATTGTTTAATGCTCTTCTACAATCAAATACATTTATAATTTAAATAATAAATACGTGGTATGGGACCTCAACGGTTTTGACTAGATTATAAATCATCATCATCAGGGGCGCGACAACCCGGTGTGGGTCCTGGACTCCTCCAACAGTTCCCTCCACCTGTCCCTATCCAGTGTGGCCGCTTTCCAATTTGGTACCCCCAGAATACGGCAGTCACTGGCAGCTCCATCTAACCAGCGAATCTTTGGCCTCCCTCTTCTTCTACGTCCTATTGGTTTCCTGGACATCACTCTCTTTGCCGGTTCATTGTCATTCATACGGTGCACATGACCTAGCCATGTCAGTCTCCCAATCTTAATTGATTGAACTGCGCTGCAATCTTCGTACAGCCCGTAGAGCTCAGCATTATATCTTCTCCTCCAATTGGTGCCATGATCGGTCCATATATACGGCGGAGAATTTTTCTTTCAAATATGTTCAGGGCTCGTTCATTTCGCAGAGTTAATGTCCAGGTTTCCGATGCGTAGGTGAGCACTGGCTTTACAAGTGTCTTGTAAAGAGTGCTTTTAGTTCGACGAGATAGTAAGCGGGACTTAAAATGTCTTAACAGAACAAATCAGCAGATCGATAAATTTTGCTGGCGCGTCGCGTCATTTTTGTGCGTTAAATGTAGGTATATGTGACTCAATAGCTCAATAATTAATAAAGATATTAATAGAATGGATTTTTTCGTTATTCAATTTGCCCGAATATGGTGTATTTTCGTTCAAATGATGTCCCTATGGATACAGTCAGATATTGTGGTGACCGTATCACATTATTACATTTGAAATTAAACCTCATCCACTCTTTTGTACAACCAAATAAAAGCCCATGTCGTGATATCGTTATATCGTTTTTATTGTTACAGCACATACATATGCTAGGCATATTTGTAATGTGAGTAATGGCTTATTCTATCGGTTGATATCCGAACATTGTGCCGAATGATTTAGATTTTATGGGTACCTAATTACTTGTAGTCATTGTTATATCTATGTTGTTTGATAGTTTTTAAAAGACGGATTACTCAGAAAGAATACCTTTTATTTGTCTTATAGTGCAGGATCCCATAGACTTTTCGTATACATAATATGCGGAACGCATTCTGACAATTAGGATAGGTTTTTGGGTTCACAAAGATATATAATGTCGATGTTGCCAGGCGATATTAGTGGTAAATTTTTTTTTATTGAGGTTTTAATTTTTTTTCTTATAATCCACCAAAAATTGTTCTGAGTTCTTCAATAAAACCAAGACCGAATCAGGGATTGATTGAAAATGCAATAATTGTACCATGCCATCGGCATGGTCGTAGAACGGTTCGTCCCATTAGAAAAAAAAAATAGCGGGTAGTGCAATGTGTTCAAAATTATTGTTTCTTAGGATCCTCCTTGGCTTAAATTATTTGATTTAGTAATATTTTTGCATAGAATCACCCAGATTGGTTTCTTTACCATATATATGCATATTACATTAGTTTTAGTATAATGGTCAATCCAGAAACAGTGTAGGTTGCAGATATAGGTAGGTGAATAATTGAAATAACGATAACCACTAACCACGCTAAGTGCACTTTATTAAAAAAAAAAAAAAACAAGTCAAGTGTTCAAACTGCTTTAAGTATCATGATCACAGTTTTTGCAAACACTACTTACAGATTTGCACAATGATATAGATGTCAAAGCCGACTTCTTATGACTACATGATAATGTACGGCAGTTAGAATTACATTTGCATGGTTTAACTAAATAATTTGGTAGAGGTTCATTCGTTATTTGTCTTGGATACAAATTAGTTTCTCGTAACTCATAGTCAAGTTGTAGGAAATCAACAGGCTCGTGTCCGCCGTAGCATCTATTTTCATATTACGTTATAACTTATAACATTAACAGTTCTTATCCATTACATAATATATATATATACCTGTTGATTAAAAAAATCAACAGTGTAGTGTAAAATTTATCATTGTACCTACTAATATGAACACATCATTCACTGCATTCAATAACATCGTTTTAATGGTTTTGTTTTCTTTTTATTTCAGGTATGTAAGAGCTTCCTGTTGCCATTTTCGAACGATTCTGTCGATAAACGATAATAATATGGTAAATAAACATTTTTTATCAATTTTACGCACTTGGGTTCGTCTCTACATAATATAATATAATGTATATATATCGAGAAAATTGAGAATACAATTATATAGAATACGAATAATTGATTATTACTAGCTGAGCCAGCTGGCTCTCGCCAGTCTGTCTCGCTAGGTCTTGCAGACAGCTTTTCGTTATAATGACATGGTGTTGGATTTTAATATAATTGTAAAGTATGTATAGACGGCGCCATAGTTTTCTCTTCGGGATGGATTTTCATTCACGTTAGATAGTTTGACATTTCGCTGATTTGTCAGTTTTACGATTTGCATGTCGTCACTGCCATACAAATTTGGAGTCGTATGCGTAGTCTATTCTGGAGTCTGGCCTTCACAATATCGTCTGACACCACTTCAGGCTGCTAGGCCTAGCAGAATCGCCAATTGCTACCAATGGCATTTTAATTTTAATACAATATATGTGTAGGTATGTGCATTTAAATATGATAAATAATTATACATCTCATTCGTTCGAATATATAGCAATAATATGTGATTATCTTAAAAAGCGATCCATTATATCAAAATATTAATCTCTTTCGGGTCCCATTTACATATTAAAAAAAGGTTAGCAGCATAAAAACCAAATTTAAACATTGTTTTATTTCGTTGTCTATAAAAAATAAATGCCTGCAGCCATAGAATAATATTTACAAAATCAAATTTTGAATTCAAAATTAACCTTAACCAATATAGTTTTCCAGTGCGAGACATTCATATTGAGACAAATGTTAATAAATAATAAAACAATACATATTATATCTGAGAGGAATAGACCAATTCTGATAAAAACAGGAATTTATAAAACCTAAAAATGTGGAATCAGCTTAAAGAGGCCTTCATCCAGCAGTGGATTGATACAGGTTGATGACGATAATGACGATATAAATGGGTAGGTATATAAAATCACAAATTTAAAAAAATATAGCAGTTTATATGACTAAGAAGAGT
Source organism: Rhyacophila brunnea (assembly GCF_057557595.1). Lineage (NCBI taxonomy): Eukaryota > Metazoa > Arthropoda > Insecta > Trichoptera > Rhyacophilidae > Rhyacophila > Rhyacophila brunnea. The sequence goes on along the minus strand of NW_028232796.1, from coordinate 16,214,883 downwards.
AGAATTAGGTTGGGATAACCTTCATCCAGCAGTGGATTGATCTTGGTTGATGATGATAATGACAATATTATGAATGGGTGAATATAATATCAGCAATTTTGATAAATATAGCAATTCATATGACCGTATGACTGACAGAAATACAAACAAATTAGAAAGGCCTTCATCCATCAGTGCATTGATTCAGGCTCATGATATAATATCAATAGATATAATATAATATCACCAATTTTGATAAATACAGTAATTCAAATGACATAAAGGAGTAGAATCAGGCTAGGGAGGCCTTTATCCAGCAGTGGATTGGTTCAGGTCGATGATGACAAGGACGTTAAATTCGTTAAACCTATAGTAGTAGAATCAGGTTGCGGAACCCTTCATCCATCAGTGGATTAATTCAGGCTCATGATATAATATAAATAGATATAATATAATATCACCAATTTTGATAAATACAGCAATTCATTTGACAGAAAGGAGTATAATCAGGCTATGGGAGGCCTTTATCCAGCAGTAGATTGGTTCAGGTCGATGATGATAAGGATGGTAGAAATGTATAATATCACAAATTCGTTAAAACAAACCCTTCATCCAGCAGTGGATTGATGATGATGATGAAATTCAAGACTATCAAGAATACAATCAACGTAGAGAGGCCGTCATCCAGCAGTGGATTTATTAAGGCTCGTGATAATAATGGCATTATAAGATAGGTAGATAGTATAATATCACTGATTTTGATAAATATAATAATTCATGTGTAAGTAAGGAGTATAATAAGGCTGAGGAGGCCTTCATCCAGCAGTGGATAGGTCCAGATTGATGATGATAAGGATGGTAAAAATAGTTAGATATTATACAATATCACAAATTTTGTTAACTATAACAATTCGTATTAATTTATTTCATTGTTTGCAATGGCAACTTAATATGACTATATTGTAATCTATCGAAATTAGTAGCCTAATTATTCAATAAAAAAGAGTTCGTGAACAGCCACAAAGAAGTATTTAAAAAAATCAAATTTGTTATTAATTAATAGAAAACTCATCTTACAATAAAAATATCTTGATTGAAATTGATTATTTAACATGCTAATAGAAATGTCACATTTTTCGATTGTTTCTGCAAATTCTAAATTTGAATTCTGACACGTCAAATGAACTTGTTATAGGCGAAAACAATTGAAAATCAATCATATATTTCAGTTTGACAGATAAGTGGCAGTGAAGTAGTTTTAGATTATATTTTCGTAATAATTAGTGAGGAAATATGTATTTATTTTGTGTTAAAACTCAAGAATACGCCAATGTGCTACTTACAGATTTGAATAATTTTGTGGAATATTAATTTAGATATTTTGCATTATTGATTATATAGAAAGAATTAAGCGACATTATAATCGATTTGCGGTAGACGAAAGGCAAGATGCGAAAATGTATGGTGACGGATATAAAACGCGATTTAAAAATGATTTTATCTGTGATTGTGTCGAGTTTTATCAGATTGTGCCCGATTCAAATGGAAGTAGATTCGGGACTCCAAAAATTGAAGTGAATTCCTTTAATAATCAACAAAGTGGTATTTAAATAAAAAAGTTGACGTATTTTCCAAAATCTCTTAGGATAATAATATATAGGAGACTAGCTGAGCCAGCTGGCTCTCGCCAGTCTGTCTCGCTAGGTCTTGCAGACAGCTTTTCATCATAGTGACTTGGTGTTGGATTTTAATATAATAATTGTAAAGTGTGTATAGACGGCGCCATAGTTTTCCCTTCGGGATGGATTTTCATTCACGTCAGACAATTGAAAATTTATCTGATTTGTCAGTTTTACGATATGCATGTCGTCACTGCAAATACAAATTTGGAGTCATGTGCGTAGTTTATTCTGGAGTCTGGCCTTCTCAATATCATCTGACACCATTTCAGGCTGCTAAGCCTAGCAAAACAGCTGGCAATCGCCGATTGCTACCACTGTCATTTTAATTTTAATACAATATATGTGTAGGTATGTGCATTTAAATATGATACATAGTTATACATCTCAATCGTGATTATCATAAATAGCGATCCAATATAACGCGAATATTAATCTCTTTCGGGTCCCATTTACATAATAGAAAAAGGTTAGCAGCATAAAAATTAAATTTAAACATTATTTTGTTTGATTGTCTATAAAAAAATAAATGCTTGGAGCCACAGAATAATATTTTAAAAATCATATTTTGTTTTAAAAATTAACCTTAAACAATATAGTTTCCCGGTGCGGGACATTCATATCGAGACAAATGTTGATAAATAATGAAGTAATACATATTATATCTGATAAGAATAGGAATTTATAAGACCTAAAGATGTGGAATCAGCTTAAAAAGGCCTTCATCCAGCAGTGGATTGATACAGGTTGATGACGATAATGACGATATAAATGGGTAGGTATATAAAATCACAAATTTAAAAAAATATTGCAGTTTATATGACCAAGAAGAGTAGAATTAGGTTGGGATAACCTTCATCCAGCAGTGGATTAATCTCGGTTGATGATGATAATGACGATATTATGAATGGGTAAATATAATATCAGCAATTTTGATAAATATAGCAATTCATATGACCGACAGAAATTCAAACAACTTAAGAGAGGCCTTCATCCACCGGTGGATTGATTCAGGCTCATATATATAATGGAAATATAAATAGATATAATATAATATCACCGATTTTGATAAATACAGCAATTCAAATGACAGAAAGGAGTAGAATCAGGCATGGGAGGCCTTTATCCAGCAGTAGATGGGTTCGGGTCAATGATGTTAAGGAAGATAAATAGGTATAATATAGTAGTAGAATCAGGTTGCGGAACCCTCCATCCAGCAGTGGATTGATTCTGGTTGATGATGATGACGATATGAATATGTAGATAAATGTAATATAACCGATTTTGATAAATACATAAATTCATACCACAGAAAGGAGTAGAATCAGGCTAAGGAGGTCTTTATTAAGTAGTGGATTGGTTCAGGTCAATGATGATGATGATGACGATATGGATATGTAAATAAATATAATATCACCGATTTTGATAAATACAGAAATTCATATGACAGAAAGGAGTTGAATCAGGCTAGCGAGGTCTTTATTAAGCAGTGGATTGGTTCAGATTGATGATGATGATGATGATGACGATATGAATATGTAGATAAATATAATATCACCGATTTTGATAAATACAGAAATTCATATGACAGAAAGGAGTAGAATCTGGCTAGGGAGGTCTTTATTAAGCAGTGGATTGGTTCAGGTCGATGATGATGATGATGATGATGATGACGATATGAATATGTAGATAAATATAAAATCACCGATTTTGATAAATACAGAAATTCATATGACAGAAAGGAGGAGAATTAGGCTAAGGGGGTCTTTATTAAGCAGTGGATTGGTTCAGGTATATGATAATGATGATGATGATGATGACGATATGAATGTGTAGATACATATAATATCACAGATTTTGATAAATACATACATTCGTATGACAAAAGGAGTAGAATCAGGCTAGGGAGGTCTTTATTAAGCAGTGGATGGATCCTGGTTGATGATGATGATGACGATATGAATATGTTTTTAAATATAATATCACCGATTTTGATAAATACAGCAATTCATATGACAGAAAGGAGTAGAACCGGGCTAGGGAGGCCATTATCCAGCACTGGATTGGTTCAGGTCGATGATATAAGAATGATAGAAATAGGTATAATATCACAAATTCGTTAAACCGATAATAGTAGAATCAGGTTGCGGAACCCTTCATCCAGTAGTGGATTGATCCTAGTTGATGATGATGATGATGATTATGATGACGATATGAATATGTAGATAAATAACATTAGAAATTCAATACTGTCAAGAATACAATCAACGTAGAGAGGCCTTCATCCAGCAGTGGATTTATTGAGGCTCGTGATAATAATGGCATTATATATAGATAGGTAGATACGAGGGTGGGTCAATAATTCCTTAGAAAAAAGCATTAAAACAGTTTTTATATTTGTATTTTTTTTTTATTTCTCAACATAATCTCCTTGGAGCTCAATACACTTGGTTAGACGTTTCTCAATTTTTTTTAAACCGTCAGAAAAATAAGTTTTCGGAAGGTCCTCAAAATAAGCATTTGTCCGATCGATGACTTCTTCATTTGAAAAAAAACGTTGTCCACTTAGCCATTTTTTAAGTTTGGGAAAAGGAAAAAGTCACTGGGGGCTAAATCTGGCGAATACGGTGGGTGGTCGACCAATTCGAACTTCAATTCTTCAATTTTAGCCATTGATCGTAAACATGTGTGAACACGGGCATTGTCCTGATGAAAGAGGATTTTTTTCCTGTTTAAATGAGGCCGTTTTTCTTCAATTTTGTTTTTTAGCTGGTCCAATAAAGATGCATAATAATCCCCTGTTATTGTTTTTCCTTTTTCCAAATAGTCAACGAAAATAATTCCACGTGCATCCCAAAATACAGTAGCCATAACCTTACCAGCTGATTTTACGGTTTTCGCCTTCTTTGGACATGGTTCGCCTTTCGCAATCCACTGCTTTGACTGTTCTTTCGTCTCGGGAGTATAGTGGTGTATCCATGTTTCATCTACAGTCACAAAGCGACGAAAAAATTCATCCGGATTGCGTTGCATGAGCGACAACAGGGCTTTAGAGGCCACCACCCTATTGCGTTTATTGTCGACTGTGAGCAAACGCGGCACCCATCTTGCAGAAACTTTTTTCATGCCCAATTTGTCATGTAAAATAGAAATGACGCTACCTTTTGAGATCCCTGTAACCTCAATTATCTCACTCAACTTTAATCTTCGGTCACTTAACACCACATCGTGGATTTTATTGATCATTTCTGGTGTAGTCACCTCTACAGGACGTCCTGAGCGTGGTTCATCCTTTGTTGATGTAAGACCACGTTTAAATTCATTTAACCAGTTATAAATAGTTGCAAGTGAAGGAGCAGATATGCCGTGAACTAAATCCAACTCATTTTTTATTTCCTTTGCTGTTAACCCTTTTATATTAAAATGTTTAATAACAGCTCTAAACTCAATTTTCTCCATTTTTGTAAACAAGCAATTTTTTTTTTCAAATGTACGAAAATAAAAAACAACAACCCGACCAATCTGATTGAAACTTCGCAGCATACTGAATCGGTAGTGCCGCTGCATGAAAACAAACCGCTTACAGTACTAGTCGCGCCACCTGTCGGCTTTTCTAAGGACTTATTGACCCACCCTCGTAATAATATTATATCACTGATTTTGATAAATATAACAATTCATGTGTAAGTAAGGAGTAGAATAAGGCTGAGGAGGCCTTCATCCAGCAGTGTATAGGTCAAGATTGATGATGATAGGGACGATAAAAATAGGTAGATATTATACAATATCACACATTTTGATAACTATAACAATTCGTATTAATTTCTTTCATTGTTTGCAATGGCAACTTTTTTAGTATGGAAATTAGTAGCCTAGGTAATTATTCAAAAACAAAAATAGTGGGTGAACAGCCACAAAGAAGTATATAAAAAAATCAAATTTGGAATATCATGTTATCTATGATATGACGGACAGTGGCGGGCACACCTGTCAGATTTTTATTTACGCAGTGGATTGTAGCAAGATTATGGTTTTTTCACCGGAAAAAAGTGCGCCAATGCCTACATTACGATATTTGAATAAAAATAATCGAATCCATTTGTCAAATAAAGGATTAGAAGGTCTTAAGCGACGAAGACGTCATTCTGCTGTATGTTAAAAGAAGTATGGCGAATTGTATACGCTATATGAGAAAATATCAGTTATAAACGTCACGTACCTGTAAAATCATTGAAAATTTGTGAAATGTGGTCAATTCAAACGGTAGATGAATCGGTAACGCACATTTCGAAGTGAAGATGTAAAAATAACAATAAAATGTCGCTTAAATGAGCCGTTAGTGAATTTTCCAAAATCTCTTAGGATAATAATAATGAAAGACTAGCTGAGCCAGCTGGCTCTCGCCAGTCTGTCTCGCTAGGTCTTGCAGACGGCTTGGCGGTGTTGGATTTTATTATAATTGTGAAGTATGCATAGATGGCGCCATAGTTTTCTCTTCGGGATGGATTTTTTATTCACGTCAGACAGTTTGACATTTCGCTGATAGTAGTAGAATGAGGTTGCAGAATCCTTCATCCAGCAGTGGATTGATCCTAGTTGATGATGATGATGATGCCGATATGAGTATGAAGATAAATATAATATCACCAATTTTGATAAATACAGCAATTCAAATGACAGAAAGGAATGGAATCAGGCTAGAGAACCCTCATTCCAGCAGTGGATTAGATCAGGTCGATGGTGACGATGACGATGACGATATTAATATGTAGATAAATATAATATCACCGATTTTGATAAATACAGCAATTCAAATGACAGAAAGGAATAGAATCAGGCTAGAAAACCCTTCATCCAGCAGTGGATTGATCCTAGTTGATGATGATGATGATGATAACGATATGAATATGTAGATATATATAATTTCACCGATTTTGATAAATACAGCAATTCAAAAGACAGAAAGGAGTAGAATCAGGCTAGGGAGGGCTTTATCCAGCAGTGGATTGGTTCAGGTCGATGATGATAATGACAATATAAATATGTAGATAAATATAATATCACCGATTTTGATAAATACAGCAATTAAAATGAAGAAAAGTATAGAATCAGGCTAGGGAGGCCTTAATCCAGCAGTGGATTGGTTCAGGTCGATGTTGATAAGGATGATATAAATAGGTATAGTATCACGAATTCGTTTAACTGCTAGTAGTAGAATCAGGTTGTGGAACCCTTCATCCAGCAGTGGATTGATCCTAGTTGATAATGATGATGATAACGATACGAATATGTAGATAATTTTAATATCACCGATTTTGATAAACACAGCAATTCAAATGACAGAAAGGAGTAGAATCAGGGTAGGGAGGCCTTTATCCAGCAGTGGATTGGTTCAAGTCGATGATTATGATGACGATACAAATATGAGGATAAATATAATATCACCGATTTTGATAAATACAGGAATTCAAATGACAGAAAGGAATAGAATCAGGCTAGGGAGGCCTTTATCCAGCAGTGGATTGATCCTCGATGATAATGATTTAAATAATATGTATAACACCAATTATTGTTGAATACCTTTTAAATATTTTTGGGTTATATGAGCCTATTCAATTGAATGTTTATAAGTTTCATTGGTTTAAAAAATTATCATTTAACATCCATAAAAAAAATGTTATGTTATTAAATTTTGACATAATAATATTCTATGGTTGATCCAGTGTTGCCATGTCTACTCAAATTTCAGTAGATCAACTGATATTTTTTGCCAATATACTGAATTTTTGATTTTTTTTCGAAATTCAAGAAATCTACTGATATTTGTGTTTCTCCATAATTGTAAATTAACTGATGATTCGTTCAATAATAAACTTGAAATGATTTACGCATGACCTTTTTTGATGTTATACACTTCTAAATTGACATAAAAAGCATTGTAACTCTACCCAAGAGCGCCATTTTACCCATTAATATCATCATTGCTTACAGTAAATTAATATTATTAGTTATTGTTATTCTTATTAGTTTTAAATCATATCTAATAAACCACATTTTTCAAAATCTACTGATATTTTATGAAATCTACTGAATTTTTTGTCAAAATCTACTGAAATTTTAAATTTTGACTTGGCAACACTGGGTTGATTGCATAGTCAGTGTTGCCATGTCTATCTACTGATTTTTTAAATTTTGGCTTGGCAACACTGGGTTGATCGCATAGTCAGTGTTGCCATGTCTATCTACTGATTTTTTTAATTTTGACTTGGCAACACTGCAACCCAGTGTTGCCAAGTCAAAATTTAAAATTTCAGAAGATTTTGAAAAATGTGGTTGATTAGATATGATATAAACTAATAAGAATAACAATAACTAATAATATTAATTTACTGTAAACAATGATGATATTAATGGGTAAAATGGCGCTCTTGGGTAGAGTTACAATGCTTTTTATGTCAATTTAGAAGTGTATAACATCAAAAAAGGTCATGCTTAAATCATTTCAAGTTTATTATTGAAAGAATCATCAGTTAATTTACAATTATGGAGAAACACAAATATCAGTAGATTTCTTGAATTTCGAAAAAAAATCAAAAATTCAGTATATTGGCAAATTTCAGTTGACATGGCAACACTGCTGGGTTGATCGCATAGTCAGTGTTGCCATGTCTATCTACTGAATTTTTAAATTTTGACTTGGCAACACTGGGTTTATCGCATAGTCAGTGTTGCCATGTCTACTGGAATTTCATTAGATCTACTGAAATTTTTGTCAGGAAAAGAAGAAATTATGATATTTGTGATGAACAAAAGTCACTTTTTACATGATTTTTTAAAAGCCACTTGTGAGATTATGTCAATATGCACGCTTTCACCAAACACAATCGTTGAATTTCATACATTTTTGTCAATCAATGGTATTTTGAAGAAAAAAATCAAAAAATCTACTGAACTTTGAAAATGGTATTTGGCAACACTGGTTGATACCTTTTAAATATTTTTGGGTTATAATGAGCTAATTAAATGTATATAAGTTTCATTGGTTCAAAATAAAAATTGATTCAACAGCCTTACAAAAAAAAAAAAAAAAGTGACATATTTTAAAATTTTCCTTGGTATCGTAAAACGCCGATATGTCGTACGCCCGCGTTTCAATGAAATGATCAGTTTTAATCGGAATTCGTATATATGTTATTGTTTATTTGAATATTTATAGTTATCCATTGGTGCTTGTTATAAATGTGAGTTATTATATAGTGCTGTGCATTTTTAAATCATTATGAGACGTAAATAATATCACCTGTCGTTTTTTACATAAACAACAAATAATGACGGATGTTACCTAGTTTTTAAAAGTGATTTTTTTGTGACTGTGTTAAGTTATATAAAATTGTGCTCACTTCAACTTATAGTCACTTGAATGCATCTCATAAGTAAATATGTGGTGAGTCAATTGAAATACCGTATGTTAGTATACATAGCGTAATAAATTTATAGTGTCAAAAGACTTGATTTCCGTCAGAGGTGTAGAAACTTAACTTAAACAGAGAACTTAATTCATAAAAATTTAAATAAATCAGTTCTAATATGTTTATCGATTAATCTTATTATGATTAGTTTGTGAAAATTGATTGTATATATCGGTTAAAACGCATTTTAAATTTAAAGCGGCCATCTTTGTTTAGTCGGTTCGAGTGTTGCAAACATTGTGAAAAAATAAATTCCCATATTGTCAATAATGTGACGTATGTGCCGGAAAGCTTTAGAGAAACATCAATATTATATCGCAAGATAACTTAAATTCGGAAAACCCTTCCTTTCATACTCTATATGACCTATTTGAATTTCGAACATTCCATAAGTGTGTTTGGCGTTTTAACCCATCGGACGTGACGAATAAGGCTCACAATCGCTCGCAAAAACGGGCAAAGCTGTAGGATAATAATAATGAAAGATTATTAGTTATTTAATATTCAAAATAATATAAACTGTAATAAGTTAAATACTGTAATAACCGTTAACTGTCAATTATTATATTTATTACATTACAACGTTTTTCTTAGCTCGTATTCGTATTTGTCCGGTACAAATCTTGCAATCGATTTTTAACTAACTTCCCGACTAGCTAGACATTTGAAACTTATAGAATATATCAGAACACGATGTCAATGCATTTTAGCAATCTTTAAGTAGAATTGAATTCATTTTCAGTTAATTCTGTTTTGTATGAAAAGTTATTTCGACACCATTATTGGTTGCTAGGGGTCTGGGGTCCTTGCAACTAAATTATTAATATATACGTGCGTTACTATGGAAATCAATGACATGTCAAAATGACATTTCAGTATTATTTCTATCAAGTACAATTTTTTTTGATCGTTTAAGCTAGTCAAGTCAAGTTTATATGATTCAACAGACAATTTAAAAACGTTGTATATAAAAAGTTCTTTTTATCTTGTAATTATTCTAATTATTAATACTTAATCCAAATAATTTAATAACGAACAGAATCGGTTTCGTCTGTTTAGACAGGCTTGTCCAACTGATACATAAGATATTATAGTAACATAGATTTTGATCAGTATTTATATAAACTGATGTTTTTTATTAATATAAATAGCCGTATAACGATATCTATTTTTATATTAGTTGAAATTTTTTATATAAGCGGCGAACATAGCCGTGATCGATGATAAATTAAACTATGTATATTGAATACACTAAAACATATTTCACGAAAAGAATGGAAATTATTTTGGACCTATCGAATTTGACTTGAAGCCATATTGGAAGCATCGCATACAAGCATTGTGTTTGCACAATTAATTAGGAATGCAAATGCAACGCCCGAAATGCAATGGTTACGGCTTCAATATTCGGTGTAAGTAGCTACTTAATTTTTTTTTTGTTCAAAAATATGTCATCATCACCATCATTAGCCGAGGTTGATCCACTGCTGAATGAAGGCCTCCCTATAAATGTATTACGACATTTGTCCAGCGGTTATCCACTCGCCGAGCGGCATGTCCTGCCGATTGTCATTTCATCTGCTTAGCGACCTCTATCACATCGCACTTGTCTGCTTCCTTATTTCTTTTATGATCTTTACGGGTTATGCCCAACGTGCACCTTTCCATGCCACGTTGCGATGCTAGAATTTTTGAATTATGTTTACTTACTTATTCTCTGAATATTCTTAAATTTTGTGTGATATTTATTATTTATTGATTAAAAATAGTTTACTTAAAAAATGCATACTCACATACTATACATACATAATAATATATATAATATTGTGTTTTATTTTAATTAATACAACCTAAATAAAAGGTCATACTACTTTTTCGTTGTCGCTGTATATATGTTACGCGGAATGTGCGAAATCGAATATTACATGAAATGGGCAAAATTTTGCCTAAATCATGAAAAATGCAAGCCCGTTGCCTTATTCATGAATTAGACAAAATATCTGAAGAGTGCGTGAATTCGGCAGTAATTTTTCTGCCTAGTTCATGTATTGGACAAATTAGATAGTAGCGCTACGGTGGTATTTTTTGCAACTAAACTAAATGTATCAAATGCTCATGCATTGGTCAAAATGTACATATATTATCTATGGTCAAAATAGATGATCGCGCTCCGGTGGTGTTTTTTGCAACTAATAAAACTAAACAAATGTGTCAAATGTCATTGATTATAATATAAAAACATACCAATCAATAACTAAAATGACGTTCATATCCATTTACTATGCGCAAAAAAAAACTAGAACTATAATATGATAACGGAAGAATTTTATTGAAAAGTATTTTCGCGATTTGATTTGTGCTTGGGTATCAATCGTGCAATGGTCGATGGTATGTTTGTGATACCTAGTTTGTTGACACTTATTAGCTAACCTCAAAATGGACATTCAATTGAATAATTTAATTCAGAATTACAAAACCTAACCCAACCTAACCTAATAGTAATAATATTATATTATGTCCGATTATAACTAATAAAACTATCCGTATTAAATTTACTTTTTCTTCTGTCATGTTGACAGTTTAAGAATTCCATACCCTGGCGAATTCATGTACTCGGCAGAAAATTTACCTAATTCATGAATAAGGTAACAGGCTTGACTATTACATGAATTAGCCAAAATTTTGTTTCATTTCATGTAATAGTCAATTTCGCACATTCGGCGTAACACATACCTACATTATTCTATATTCGAATTAGTACCGGAGTTTTGCATTACATGATATTGACGTATAGGTAGTTCGTGCTTTAAATTATCGGTTGTCGGCTTTATTACCCGTTTGACATTATTCAATTTGTATTCTAAATTTGATATTCAATCAAATGTAATGACAGATTTACTACTTCCCCTTTCTGACCTCACGCCGCGGATTATGCATGTGTGTATGTTATAATATGCGTTAATATCGTAAATCACAAACACGTTCGATATTCGAAAATGCAAATAGTAAAATGGTGGTCACATAACAATGGCATGTAGTGGCCGAGCGGTCGCGAGCGCGCCCCCCTCGCCGCCCACATAGACTCAACCGCGGTCTAATTTTATCCCGTCACATTGACAGCGCGAAAACCCTTCGCCAGATGCGGAGTGACGCGTCGCATCCCGTCCCTCTCGCTCGCCAAACGTCAAAGTGCAACGGAAAATCGTAACCGGTCGAGTCAGGGTCGGTGCGGCCATTTCCATAATTGCACGGCGCCTGTAATCGGGGTCGCGCTAAGGCAGTAACGGGCCAAGCCGATGCAATTCTCAATAATTTATATACCTAAGAATATTTTTTATACGTAATCCTCTTCGTAATTAGTAGGCATGGGAGGAATCGTGTCTACCTTTAAGGTCGATGTGTCGAAACTAAAAGGAGATTACATGCGTCATTGAATAATATAAGTTAGTAAAATACATATACCTACAGACATATATGGAAAATTCGATTTGATTTTTTCAAATTGATGAGATCGTCAGCGATCTTTATCCGTACCTCACCTCACCATACCACCGATGCTATATGGCAACTTTAATATTATTACTCCTGATAAATTGTTTCAAGTGCGTTATTTTCTAGAAGTTTTATCTCAACTGCGGAAACTTTTTGTGATATTTACTAAATTTGTACCTCAATCAATAATTTTATGTGTGCAAGTTTCATCAAAATTAGCCCAGTAGTTTTTGAATTAAAACGGAATAAACAGATGGACGGAAAAAAATATCAAATGTGTGATTAAGTATCATGTAAAAAAGTCTAAGTATTGATCGAAAAGCAAATATTTCGAAATCAAGTATAAACATACCAAATTAACATGAAGTTTGATGGTTTTGACATGCAACAATATGTAATCGGATGGGCGCCGAGGGAAATAAGTGCACATTGTTGAATTGTTCCATTATATATTATGTAGATACTGATATGATATACTGTGCTTTTTTCTAATAGCACTCTGTGTAGTTTAAAAAAATGATGTAAGAAATCGTAATTAATAATATTACGGAGTGCATCGCCATGATGCGGGCCTGTCGTAATGCATTTTCCCTTCCGTTCCGCTTCAGGCGTGAGTTGCATTCTGCTTTGTCTCTTTCTAAAACGTGCTAGCTCGTATGTGTTACATGTACCAACACTACGCGACGTGCTGTTTTCATGCAATAGAAATTGTTGAATGCATTCGGCGCTCCTCTATTTTCCCTCATGTCTCTTTCTGGCACACAGTTTTTTTTGGTGACGCTTGTAGTTGTTTTCCCTTTTAGCGAGCTTCGGCGGGAAAAATGAGCGCGGATCGATTCGGACAAGTAAAGACCGCGTAGGCAATGATTCCGGTCACTCATCCATTATTCTACCTATGGTCGATACGGTTCAATTAACTTGTCGAAAAATTCTATTCGCTACGTTTTATCATTTTTTTGTGCAAAATTAAATAATATTCTTTTAGTATATCTAATCTATATAAAACTGTTGACCAGCACCGGAATCTATCTGTGAAATGGCATGTCGAATGGATTTGATGAATGCCTTCATTTGTGAACAAAGGAACCGTTGCGTTCACGCCTTTCGCAAAGTCAATTTTGATAAGGCGTGGAAAATTCGTTCCAACTATAATATACCGTTTCGGCTGTTAATAATTAATTAATTAACAATACAAAATATGTTTCACAACACCACTACTATAGATGTTCAATGGTTGTCGGTTATTTTAATTTAACGCGAATAAAGTTTATTATAAATTATTTATCACTCAATTAATAATTGACGTGACGAGGATTAAACATTACACGTTAGATTTAAAATGAGACAAATGAGTTTAGAGCTGTTATCACCTCAACACATGCCTATTTATGGTGGGAAACATTGAAACATGTACCTACTTAACTTCTTTATTTTTCAAGAATTTTATGCTCAACATATTGGTTGACAATAGTACAATCTATGTACTCCTACATAAAATGTTGTTAATGTTTTCATAGTAACGTAACTAATTTGAAAGTTCTTATTTGATTTGTACCTACCATCCCCCAAACACAACCAATACAAATAAATATCAACATTTTCCCTTGGAATCGTAATACCTACTAAATCATTTTAGAATATGAGCATTTACAGAATGTGGAAATTAATTAAATATAAACAATTTACAATCGTACTCAAAAACAGGTCATACACTTACTTCGTATATTATTTGTATGGAAACCTGTTTTGCATTATAATGTTATAATAATATGTACGTCTCGGATTAAGTCAGATAAACAGATGTAGTGTTTCTATACACCAATACTACGAAATAGTTTGCCTTCAAATTTAAGCTAATTCCGCGAATCGTATTGGCTGGACACGTCATGGTGCTATTTCTCCATAACGAACCATCAAACGATTCTGCCAGTCAATACAAAAAATGGGGTTTTAAAAAATATTTCGGTTTTAATCGATCTATGCTCCGTACTAAACTTGTTATGTACATACTGTACAATACTGTGTGCACTGTACATTCTTTATGTGAAGACAATCTCAAATAACGCGATCAGCTTTCATGCATACAAAATTCGACCTCAATATGACATATAATTATTAAAGTGCATTTTTTTAGACAGGACTAGGTTATTTGAATAAGATTTTGTTTCCATGTCATTTTCATCAATCCACTTAACACGGCATAAGTTTACTTATTTGCTTTTTTAATCATGCCATCGGTGTCAATTTCATAAAACAGTAGACTACTAGACACTAGTGTCTGTTATTTTTATGATGATTTTCCTAATATTATATTAGTATTCGCTTGTGGTCATTTATATGCATCTGAAAAGACTACATACATGTCAAATGAACGTAGATGAATATGTACCTATCATTTAACACGACATTTCGTCAATATTTTTTACATTACCTACCATTGTATATTTTAAAAAACTCATAGTCTATTGCGTTGCCCTATGTATAGGATTCTAAATTCAAAAAATATTTTACCTTTAAATTTGTATCTATGAATCCAAATTTAAAAAAAAAACACACTTGGTATTGGTTCATACCTTTTCGCGCTAGTAATAGTGGTGGACGTGGTCTATCGTAGTATTCGTGTCACTACGATCTGTGTTGCGATCTCTACCTTTATGTAAATGTTCGGCGTGTATCCACTTAAAATTTTTGGTTGCCTTCCAACTACATTATTAAACTGAAATTAGCTGCCGTTGCATCATTTTAGGAATGCAACGTGGACTGACCTTTCCCTGCACGATACGTTACAATGTAAACATGCACCATGTGATTGATTGCATACAGTATTTTTTATAAATACGTAAGTAATGATACTTAGCCCCTTTTTTAGGTTCTAGGTTTTTGCTTATCTTATATTATTATTAGACTAGGCTCTGTGCGTTTTCTATAGATATTTATCCAGTAAACTTCCAACGCGTTTTACCCATTTTCCGTGTGTTAAGACTAGATTTTTTTTTACACAGAGGTGCATTGAGGGCATCAAAATTTGGCGACTATTCACTGTTTCCATTTCACTTCTTAAAATAAAGGGGGAAAAACTATTTTTTGTGGATATTTTTGATGGATTTTAAGTCGGATAAATTTATTTTAATATTTTACTGTGTTAAAGTCAATGGTGCAGTAAGCAAGGCAAGGAAATATGCAATCTGTTCTGTGATTTTTGTTGTTGGGTCTCTCTTTGAAAAACACACGGTGTCCTAGTAATAAGTAAACCGTTATAAATAAACTAAAACTTTGAAAATGTAATATTATATTTTTTTTATGAAAGTCGCTCTTCTTTCGTCGGAAATCTCTGGCCTTTTCTTTGAAAATATGTCGCAAAGAAAATTAATTACTATAACCCTTTAGTTTATTTTTTTGATCTGTGTTTTTTTAGCCTGCGAATTTCCCAGCAACGTATTTTTCTTATAGCTCGACGGTTATAGTAACCCGACGTTGATGAGATTGGATTTTTTAAATATAGGATATTTTTACACATTTTTTCACGCAATGAGCGAGTGCGTGGGTTATAATTGTTATTTATATGTATATATTTTAAATGTGTTGATGTTGATAACCCAAAATAGGGTAAATTAGATAAAAAAATATACATACCAATATACAAATAAACTTAAAACTCCAAAACGATATAAAGTTAATTGGTGGTGACCATATGCTTAGTGATTAGTGTACTTGCCGATTTAACCGATTTTCACCAGCGGGTCCCCAGTGGCGAAATTGAAACTAAAGTGGAATATACGAGATAAAGTATTGTGAAGAAAAACAAATAAATATATTAATTGTTGTTTGGTACTTGTTACCGAGAAATTGTATTGAGATACAATAATCTACGCAAACACAAAAGATTTGTAAAATGTAACTTTTTATATAATTCTAACTATTGATTCGTTTTAACTAGTTTTTAAAAAAATGCTATAGACATATCCACAATGCGTATGTATGTACAATTATTCAAATAAACAGTCAATAAAGCAACCGATATGATGTACTATTAATGTATAATAAATCAACTTGTGTTGTGCACATTTCATACTTTTCCATTGTATGCCAATAACAAATGTTCAACTGTTTAATGCACAGGGTTCATAATTAGTAGTTTTTACGCAAAGGTGACATCTTTGTATTTTCCCCTCAATCATTAGCCTTAGTTTCCTTTCGGGGGAACGAAATTTAAAATTCATCATGCCTTTTGATGTTTATGTAGGTATTTACGGGTTGATGAGTTTAGGTATTTCGGGTTTCTGTTATGAAAGTGTTAAAACAAAATGACAATGATTTTGGTAAATAATCTGTATATACATAACTCATAGTCGGCAATGAGGTACAGCTTTAAAAAAAAGGCTCCATTTACATAATAGGTATATGAAGGGTTTTCTACATTTTTTTTAGTTATTAACCAGATTATCGATTTTGTATCTACGTACAATTATGCAATAGAACTTCCGCAAGAGTTATTTATTCCGGTTACGGCTTACGTATAACTTGTGATGAACGTTAATAATTATTACTATTAGTTTTGAGTCGATCAATATTGTATGATAGACTACGTTATCTCATGCTGACATGTTTACATTATTTCAGTTTGGAAACTATCCCAAAATGTTAATACACAAATAATATTTGCCGACATGGCGTGTGTTTGCGCGGGGATTATCATCATTACTATTATTTGTTGGTTTAAATCTAACTTTGAAAGCTTTGACATTTGACATAACATGTCACATGCGACATGTAAGAAAGCTTCAAGCCTTAAGTGAATGGCAGCCAATTCAAAAACATTAAACTTTACTTTAATTGTATTACCATATAACTTGGAATAAACTTAATTAATATTTATCTACGCCTCACAACTTGAAACAAACACTATTTGCATATGTCATATTTCGATAAATTGTCATTAGATCTGAGGATTTTATGATTGTTGAATAACCCGAGAGTGATTTTATGATGAGGATTGTCTAGTCAAATATGTAGAACTAAATGGCTACTTAATTCGTTACTAAATTACCTGTGTACGAATTTCGGAGATCAAAAACTAAAATAAATTTCATGCTATTTTCATCTTCTCATAGCAGTACCTACATCTTCAGTAACAAAATAAAAAAAAACACTATGGGTCAGATGCAGTGTCATACCTATTTAATAAGTCCACTTATTTGCATCTTAACTTATGCAATCGATATCTGGCGATTAGTGATTAGCAAAATTGAGAAAGGAGATTATTTTAATTCAAATTTATTTATTCATGAGTTTAAGTTAAGTTTATACAAAAATTAAGTAGTAATTACTTTTATCATTATTTTGAACGTTCTTTATTACTTATTGGTGGAAATAAATATAACTATCCAAATGTATAAAAAGAAGTAAGTAAGTAATTATAAGCAAGAGCTTATCGTGTATGTAGACTGGATGTATTTTTACTTTTGTTTGCAATTTACAACCTACGGAAAATCATCAGCGGGCACGAGCCATGTCGTTAATTCTACGGGTAATGCGATTATTCCAGATTATTCGTTAAGCGACGCACATACAGTGCCATATACACAAGGGTATCAGCCACCCGGGCATCAGGATAAGACAGCGTATTAGGAGATATTAGCGATGTGACAAAATTTTGCTATCGATTTTTTTTACAATGTACCTTCGTTGTATTGTCTCTCAATTAATATCTTCCAGGTCATGCAAACATTCTTCATATATGCTGTATTAAAATATAATATGTAAAAAAGATATACTTAGGTACCTATATTAGAATTTATTAATATCATTAATAAAAGTATAGTCAGGTATCAGGAAATCAGGATACGACAAGATATCATATTGTGACACAATTTCTTATTTATACTGAGTATATAGGTACTTCTTTATTCTCATAATATCCTGGTACACAATAATTAGATTGTTAATAGTATCAACTGAGTGTAGTTGATGAAATTGTCATAGGAATCGGTGTTTTGCGATGGTATCGCCTTTGAGCGTTTTACGCTCAATGATCTCCTTGTGATAAAATAAATATTCAATCGAAAAGGGGTTATTGTCTATTTTTATTTATATAGACACCTAGTAAATTAACATTAAGTCTTATGTGGTTATTTTATAATTATCTTTATAATAATGGTAGGAATAATTTTGGAAATTTATAATCGCAGGGTCGCAGCCCTTGCCGACTTTAACATATTTACATAGTCAATACCTACACAAATTAATTACATTCATATTTACAATCATTCAACTCCTTCTTTGGCTTCAATGTTTTAATAATTCTACAATTACTGCTTGCTACTATTGCTACTATTATTTGGACATGTCGACATTTAATGATAGTTAACTATTTCTTTTATTCAAACGAATAATTCACAAGATTTAAGAATATATCATTCTGATTACGGGACATAATACATAATTTAGAAAAACACTTTCTGAGAGAGTATATTATAACCAATAGAAAAAATCTTTTTTGAGAAAAGTAAGCCACCCCGGCCGGGAATCGAACCCTGCATCTCCACGGGTAAACGCCCCAAACGTCGCATTTATCCAATATGCTACGGCGTGACATACTAATTGCGACAAATTTTAACTATTGGTCACTTTTAACACCTACTCACCAGCGCTCTTCGAAATCAAGCTACTTTGGCAATCGATTTTTTGGTTTTTGATTTTGGTTATCGATTTAAGAAATCGATTTTTGTTTCTTAAATCGATAACCAAAATCAAAAACCAAAAAATCGATTGCCAAAGTAGCTTGATTTCGAAGAGCGCTGGTGAGTAGGTGTTAAAAGTGACCAATAGTTAAAATTTGTCGCAATTAGTATGTCACGCCGTATCATATTGGATAAATGCGACGTTTGGCGCGTTTACCCGTGGAGATGCAGGGTTCGATTCCCGGCCGGGGTGGCTTACTTTTTTCAAAAAAGATTTTTTCTATTGGTTATAATATACTCTCTCAGAAAGTGTTTTTCTAAATTGTATATGTTTTAATGATAGTGTTTGAAATGCAGGGATATACCTACTTAAATATTTTCTAATACACTTATAGCGGAGTATTTTAGGTGAGATTATATTTAAAAACAAAAAAACTATAAAAACATAACTTTCATAGTAGGTACTTTATAGGATTATAAGTTCAAAACAAATCCCTCTTTTTATAACTACATAGTCATACTTACATGAATTATTATGAGATATGTTTCAGATTTAGTAGACATCATGCGGCGTCTGTACGTACTTTATTTATTTATACAAATGAAATAAAAAAAAATATTCGGTCCGTTTTATTCCGGATACATAATCTTATATAAAAATATGGCGCGGAAAATACATTGTTTTAAATGACCACATTGTGCATTTCGCCACTTGGGGATCTTTTTTATATCATATTCGGCACAAAAGTGTTTGTTTTTTTTCCGTATGAGTCGCACGATTAAGCCCGAAGTTCGAAGCGAACGTCCGGCAGCGCCTTTTCACCCTAACCCCCTTCTCCTGGAAAGTGTTTCCGCAAGCTAGCCCCCCAGCCACCGAGCCCCCCGTTGTTTATGAGGAAATTTAGTAGGCAATTATCTGCTCCTTTGTGGTGTCCGAAAGCCAACAAGCGAGCAAGTTCGCAACTCTATCGAAACTATTTGGATGCTCCTTTGAATTGATCTCGGATTCCAAATAAATATGAACCTCCTCTACATGTTTATATACATACTCGTAATTATACGTATACTGACCATACACCGATTGTTTTACAAGAGTATAGCATCTTTTTGAAATGGTTCTTAAGAATCACGATTAGAATAGAATTAATTCATGACACGTAAGATGTTTTTCACGAATTTTGAAATTCAGATTTTTTTTGTGTTTCTCTATGTATTAACCAAGCCGTAGGTGGTGAATATTTATATTAGTACTAACATAGTTACTAAAAAATATCTGTAACGATATGTGGCATCCCAAAAAAATGTTGTCTTTTCAAAAAGTGCATTTTCTCTGGCTCTTTCTTTTTCCCAATAATTTTCGAACGTTCTGCGTGCCGGTCTGTGAGGTTTTCATGGTTTTAGAATTATTATTTCGCGTACCATCAGAATCCCTCCGTATGCCATAGATTCATCACCGCTGTCATAGGATACATTACATATGTTTTTAATATCTTAGAACTTGGAAGATTTCAGAATACAACATTCTTAGTTGAATATTCGATCGGCCGACGAAAGAATACCTCAAATGAGGATTTGTTTGAAAAATATCGACATAATTAGTAATTGAGCCGACCCAAGTTTCCTTGGGGGCTTTTTTTTGAATTTGTCTGTCAGTCTGTCTGAGACTGTTCCGAATATATCAATAAATATAACATTAAAGTTTGATTAATAATGGAATCGTTATCTATTCTAAAATTTTAAACCATTAAAAACTCATTACGTTTGTCACCGTGAAGAAGGGTGGTACATATCCATTTATTATTTTAATTTTTAACTTTTGATCGTATCGTCATGAACAAAGTATTTATAGAAACAATCATAAATCAATTATACCAGGCATGTCCAACGTGTCGATCGCGGAATGTGTTTGAGTTCATCGTACCACAGACCCATAGGAATTAAGTCGTGATAATGTAACAATCGTGGACATTAATATGTTCTTATTGCGATTTTGAAGAGGAAGCTTTAACCATTCCTATTTTTATTTCCTTATCCACCATACTTAAAAGTCGTTTTGAAATTAAGCATAAGGAAGCCCGCGTGACCTCGTCGTATCACTTGATTCATATTGCATCACTCACGGCCTGCCGCAGTAGTGAGAAAATGAAAACATTTGAATCCCCACGGCGTGGGGTATTTGCACAGTAAGAGAATAAGTAGAGCGCAAAGAGTGGCCAGAAAAAGACCGGGAATATGGGAATATGAATGGGAAATTAAGTATTTCTTCTACTAACGAAGGATAAGTGCTATTACCTTATATATAGTATATTTGTCTTAAATTATCTATAACGCATGCGAGGAAACATATGAAAATGTGTTATAGAGCAAGAGATGGAGAAAATGTATTAAACATACACGCATAACGGATAGAGTTAGAGTGCTGTAACTTACTGTGACCTTGGGCAATATACCCAAAAAAATAGAAACATTATGGATGAGGAAGAACCATCAGCTAAGCGTCGCCGTTTGATAAAAGAACGAGTTCAGCGATGGCGTACTTCGCAAAGTCAGGAGGCTCTATAAAGACTCCGCCAGGTTGATGTCAAATAAGTGAGTAAATAGAGGGAGACAGGGATAAGACGTATGCGAATGTGGACAGGTGGTACTGCCACCTGGTAATATTTACTAGTTGTTAATAAGTGTCAAATAGAATACGTTAATACGTTTGGTCGAGTTGAAGAATGACAGGGAGAGTGTTGTAGATCAGTGTTTATTAAACTTTTTCCACCTGCGGACCACTAAAAATAGGAGAACCGTTTTGCGGATCACTAACACAGAAATAAAAAAATATTATTGTTATGGTAGGTAACGTATAGTCTAACGTCTGATCGCGGTTGATTTCGTCACGTAAAACCATTAATATATTTTAAGAACAAAAACTCAATGCACAGACACTTGGTTTTGAAGATTTTATTAGAATTTTTAGCCTATATATTTGGACGCCAATAATTCGCAGACCACCAAAAAAATTCTGCAGTCCACCGGTTGAGTAACACTAAAATTTATAACACTGCCAGTTGAACTTACGTAAATTAGTTAGGCATGCTTTCACAGTAGGTACGTATAATAGAAAAAATAATATATTGCGAAGATAACATCGTGTATTAATTAATGATATCATTCATATCAATAAAGGTTACTGTTTTTTTTTAATTGAGGTACTACTTGTTACACAATTTATTGGTTATAAGAGAGATGACTCTGGATGCCTGATCGTGATAATAACTTTGTTACTAAAATGTGTTCTCGGTAACCAGGTTTTTTTCGAGCGTGTGTTTGGGATTAAAATTTAACAGCGATGTATTATCACGAAACAATAAATAGAACAGCGCGTACAATGAAAAATGTGCTATAATTTATCACGTACGATAAAAAATAAAAGATTATTTTGTGAAAAAAAAACGTTGAAAACTTGCGTAGGTACGCGAGGGAAACGAAAGACCCGTCATACCTGTAACGGATGATATAACGTATTAATTTGTCAAATAAATGACAAATATTTGTCGCAGTCCACCACGCAGTAAAGCGTATGGGAAATTAATTGAAATTTGGATTACTTACCTACTTGATTCGTTTATGCTGGAAAAGTTCTTCTTCAAACTTGTCTTCGGCGTATTATTTAATCAGATTTGTCATTGGGTGATTCACATGCTTTCCCTCGATCATCTGCTACGTTTGCAATACTCTTTAGTATGTCAATCGCCCTTAAAAGTTGTTCAGGTAGCATGCCAGGAAGAGATTCGATTGTGCAAGATTCCTATTTTTCTACTGTTAGTTCAGTCGAGCCTAGTTGTGAAAGGATGGATAAAGTTAAAGCTTAATAATCGGCCTGCGTGGAATCGCACTAGGCCGATCGGCCCAACTGAAGGGTAGGCAGGCTAAGGCAGCTCATCTCTTTCCCTCTGCTCAAGTGACTGGTATATTTTATACACTTATTTTCCAATTGATGTCTAGCAAGCTAGTGACAGTGAGGTGGCGTAGAGGTTGGTGTAATGTAATGCGACATTGGAGAACGAGACATTCTAAGTGCGAAAACTCGGGGAAGACATGCAAATATTCCATTTCTTTTAGTAGGGGTCGTCATCGTACAATATTAATAAATTGGAACAATTACGAGATTATATATTTTATTTCGCACGCGGCACTGACAAGCTGTTGTTGCTCTAAAGTCTAAATGACAATGTGTAATAAATTTATTTTTATGATGGCTAATAAGAAATAATAAAATATCGCAAACCAACGAATTTATTTAAATTCAATTTTATGATTCAAAAAATATTTGGGGACGGTATTTTGAGTTTGCTTATAAGCGGTATTTTGCCTAGGTACGTCTCCCCTACTGTCCTGTAATATATAAAAAAAGTTTTAAGGGTCGATTTTCTTATCATTTTGATAGGTAGTTTAGTATAGTAATATCATATACCCAAGTACTTATTCTTTGTGCTTTATGTTGCTGTCAATACTGAACTCTGTGGCATCAATCAATCGGGATATCATGTAAATAGCTTATGTCAGCTTTTTAACATAAAGAAGCATTCAACAGCAGGACGCTAAAGATACTATTCATCGGTTTGCACACAGTGAATTTATATTGTAGGAAGTATACGATGGTGGTTTGATGATTAAGGTAAATGAAAAAAAAAACAGCAGTTTTCCGATGGAATTTTATTTATTTTATGATTTTCGATGGTTGATTTTCCAACTATTCGAAATAGCCCTCTTTCTATTGATCACTTCATTAATATCCGAAAAAATATCTTAGATAAATGTAAGTTGCAGGGCAAACATAACTACAAAAGTGAATGAAGTATCGATTTGAATTAAGTATGTTAACACAAAAACGTTACCTTTATAGTAGATAAAAAAACATTGATATTGATATATCTACTTACTAAATTCAAAATACAATGAAATAAAATATTTTAGTAATTATTTATATTCAGCATTCTCATAACGTTATATTGAAAAATAAAAATCCAAGTGGTTTTTGTTTGTTAATAAAATTATTATGTTTGATATTCTAATCATAACAAAATTGACTTTATTGGCCGCATCTCGACATGTCGTTGAGTTTCTGACATAGTAATATGTACTAAATATTTAAAATAGTTATTGTGTCCTGAAGTTATGGAAATTACGATTTAATTTCCTTTGAATGCGAGACGAGGGATTAAAAAAAATATTTGTACGGGCAATAGAATAATAATGTAATATAATAAAAGGGAAACCCTTCGAGTTTTCAGGGTATTTTTCGCTGAGGTCAGTCGCCTCTCGATTGTTTCATTTTGTTCATCTCCTTCTTTTATCCTTATAAACTCATAGAAGTAAGTGAGCACTGTAAGAATAGAATAATAATATCCCCCGGCGAAGACAAAGAATGTTTGCATTTTTTTCCGGTTTATGGGTCATGCTTTAAAATATATCAAGCTTAGCTTACGCTTACTGTTTGCCTTTGGCTTTACTGTAAGGGCTTAATTTTAAACCTCGTATCTATTCCACGGGATTTTTTCGTTTTATAAATCGATTTAATATTTTTTTCAAAATTATAGTATGCAATCGTCGAAATAATATTGTCTGTATGTACTACTATAATAGTTCTGAATATGAAGTTCGATCATGCATGCTGATGACCAAATGTATTATACTCACATACAGGTGTGAACAGAACATGGTAGTAACTACCTGCGATTTAATACACCGTGTATAATGAACAGTTTTGTATCTGTATCTTTGTATTTTATCATTTACAATTTACATTCTCTACCTATGCTTATGAACGAATGCATGAATATACTGCCGAGTTGTGGCGTACGGCGTATATTATGTAAGTATTAATTGGCGTCCCTCATAGCCAAAATGCGTAAGACAACGATTCGTTCGGGGGCTGTGGGCTCGACTCTTCGATGGTCATAATACATGTATGTGATTTTCGCAAACTCTGGGTATTTCTGATTACTTCATTACCGCCCTACTACACTACTGTCGTTGGGTCTCATGGTCTGTTATAGTATACCAAGAAAGCTTTGGTTATTGAAGCATATCTTCATGTCCCATCTATTTGGTATTTGAAAATATAATCTTTCACGCTCTAACTTTGCCACTTTGTCCACTTTATCGAACTAACGTTAGAGCAAAAAGTGTGTATAAAATAAAAACAGTTATTCATAAATTATTACTTTTGATTAATTCCCTCTTAGTGGACAATTTTATAGAGAAGTTTTTATTTATTCTACCAATTAATTACGAAAAGTTGTTAGTTTGTTTTTGTTCCACTCCATTCCCAATAGCAAAAAAAAACTGGGAGTTCTGTAAAAGTAAGGGCGACTCGTTTACAACAAACTGGGGTAAGTTAGTTAATTGCATTAATTAATACTAAACTTAAGCACATAAGCCAGTGAGGTGAACGTTTGTAATATACCGGGGTACCTACCTACCTATTAATATGTATACAGACTAAAGACACGTGTCAGGTCGGCCCTTCGAATATTTATTATGTTTGAATTTTTAACACCTACGCGGTTATTTGATTCGTGAACTTACTGTCTTGTTTGACGTTCGTTTTGTTCGGCAGACATGTGGAATATTTGATATGCATATTAAATATGCAAAGGTGTAGTAAGCCACCTATTGTATAAGTATCGATTCGATACTGCATGCCACTCCTCGTTTATTAGTATAGTACCGTTGGAAACAAACACAATTCTTCGCGATTGACATGAATGACGCGTGCTATATTTCCATTTTGCCACATGGCCTATTTTACGACCACCCGACGATATTCGTTTTCCGTGTCATTGACAATACAATATTCTACATATATATATATATATATATACATGTTAAATCTTCTATATATTATGTAGTTAAAGCCTAAATATATGAAAGTGAATTTGGAGAAAAAACATATTAACGTTCGAATTAGTTACAAATTATTTCGTATTGCGGATTAATTTGTTGCGGACTTCATAATCCGCGACACAATTTAAGATTCATGGTCAATTCAATAAATCATTAAATGTGTAACTTGATTTTTAAATGACCTGCTTATGGTTTTATGAATACTACTTGTATACATCTTCAAATACGAGACTTCTTCGACTTGTTCCACAGCCAAAACATTCACATTGTAATGCAGATATATGGTCTACGTAACGACAAGCCACACATTAAATAAATGGCAGGCTTGTTTTTTTTTTACTGATTTGAATGAAGAATAGATGCATTAACTAAAATAATTTTTGAATTAGGATATCGTATCGATATATAATTTTGTCTATTCAAAAAATTCTTAGCAGAATTTTGACTGAATGGTTCCCAATTTTAGCTTTTTCCACGATTTTTAGCTGATATTTTCTAATGCTTAGACTACACTTAGATATACATACATCTACATCTGTGTGTGAATAAATAAACATTAATTGATAAAGTCTGTTCGAAAGTTGTTTTTTTTATTCCGCCGAGGATAAAAATCATTGACATTCAAATTTTCTTGGTAGACTACTAGACATAAAAAAACGCATTCGATATTATATTCTTTCATATTACAAACATTACATATACCTATTGATTTGTTGGGGCATAAAGTTTCTTCGAAAATGTATCGTTTGAAATCTATTTTCAAACTAGATTAAACCTGAAAATCGCTCCTGATCGTCTGGTCTTGTTCAATGAGACTTCCACATGCTATTAGCTATTAGCTAAGACCTGACGGGTATCGATTACACATATTAATTCGTTATAGCTGGCTGAATGCCTGACTAGCTGAACGTAACGCGCTTGCCTTTGCCTACCGTAGGCATATTATTTTACTAATTTAATAATAATTATTTAACTTGTAGCGAGCGGGTGGGTGGTGTAGGTATATCGGGCCAAAGGCTTTTTCCCATTCGGGACCGGGGATTTTCTTCTCTCAAAGCGATTATCAATAAAAACCAATTTGTATTATCCTACCGACTGGGGTGAGGACGTATTTCGGCTCAACTCGTAATGCAGTCATCGCGAATATTCTCCACACCGTGCGCGAATAATTAAGTCCAGATAAGTTCACAAGCTTATTCAAAAAACTATTATTTGATCACTATGGCGGTAATTTTTCTTCTTCTTGGTGTAAACACACTGACTTATAAAATATATTTGTGTCATCACAATTGGCGTTGAAATACTGATTGGGGTGTATCCTTTATAGTTTTAAATAAAACGAGCGTACAGCCTATATAATACGGAAACCACAAAATAAACAGAGAAGAAAAACAAAAACAAAAAATTATTGAGGTCGAACAAATTTTGGAATTTTAATACTTATGCCGTTTTCGCTCAATTTTGCTAGCGATATTTTTGGTTCTTTTCATCAGCCTGTTATTGGCAACAAGTTGTTTGTGTGTTTTATCTGATGTATTTAAATTTAAAAAAAAAAAACAAAGCACCTGATTTTTATTGATACGTGATAGTAGTTTAGGTATGCATCTCCTGTTCTGTACCTTTAAACATTTAAAGACACGGTTTAGTTTTTTAAACAAACGTAATTTAGAAAACATGCTACTATCAAAATCGCTAAATATGTTTATTGCGAGAATAAGGACATATTATTATTATGACGTATTCACAGGGGCGTACCGAGCAATGATCACTTATTATTAGGGAGCGGATTTATATGCAACAAAAACATGATTATATGCATGCACATATGCACTTAAAATCATTAAAATATGCACTAAAACCAAAAAAATATGCAGTTAAAATTGACATTTTAATGGGAAAATATTGTAAATACCGACTTCACCCAATATTACCGATAAAAAATCGAATCACAAATAATTGAACAAGAAATGCAAAATGTAAATGTAAACTGTGGAAACTAAACACAACTTAAAAAAACAAAAACGACACACTTAACTATTCCTAAATACTATTTGCTGTTTTTTTGTCCGAAAAAATAAGTTACAATATTTTTTTAAATATTCTCTGGCATTAAATTTTCTGCATATCTGTCAGTATTTTGTTTATATGCGGAAAATCATCTCTCAACGTCCACATAGGTGATAGCGCAAAATTTAAATAAAGGTGCCCGTGCCCGAGTTGACTTTTCTTTTTCTGATAAATTAATGAAATGCTCGGGGATGCCATTAAAAATGCAAGTGCATCTACCTGATTTCGTTATGTTTCGATAAAATTATAAATGCAAAAGCCCTAAAATATGAATCTATTAATGAAATATGCACCAATGTCTCAAATATGCTATAACGTCTCAAATATGCATTTATATGCACAATAAAATTTTATTTTTGGATTCTGCGCCTTTCGAAACGGATTTCTGTGCAACTCCCATAGCTGTGCATACACCCTAACAAAACATGCACTAGCATATAAATCCGGGCCCTACTTATTATGCGCCCTGTGATATCAAAAATAAATTTTATTGAACGTTCTTTCAATAGATTCAGTGATTATTTACTTTGTGGTAATTTGCGATATTTATTTAATATTGCATCATTTTATGTATTCATGATATCAACGATATTATAAACATAGATATTACTTTTGATACTATTCAGTTTACAATGTAGGTACCAAAACAAATCGCAAACTTAACTTAATTAAACTCGTGAAACGAGCCGCGTTCGCGAACCAAAAGTTTAGCACCACCGGAGTACGGTATCTCACTTGTGATATAATTGGAATTTCTCTTGATAAGTAATCGGAAGATTGAATAAAAATGAAGGGAACAGGAGGGTGGGGGGATTCATGGAATAATTAACAAGATCAATATAATCCAATGGATTATTATGAAATGATTTGGTCTCCGATCGTTAGTGGAATTATATTCAGCGTTATTTATTTACTAGCGACCTTAGCTGTAATTTCATTGTTTAAAACGACTGAGATTCTGAAATAAGCTTTATATAACGAAACCTTACCAAGCGTCCTCAGCAACACACCCCAAAGACGCCAAGGTTATATGGACATAACTAATTGATCGTGCGATTTTGGGTCAAATTTGATATTACCTACATTTATTTTATATTATTCTAACCATACTCCCCTTGCGATTAATCTCATTCTCGCTACCCCCGCTGTTTGTAGTGCAACAGCGAAGATAAACAAAATTGTCAATTATTATCTCCAGTCCTTGAATTGCGTCGTTATTGTTTGGGTCTATTGTCATGATTTACGGTTGATTTTCGTTTGTCTAAAGATGCAGTGCTCTCGTTTTCACTTCTATTCGTTTATGTTTATCAGAATTATCAGGGTTCTCGAATTCTTCAAAATACAATCAATTAAAATCAAATTAAAAAATGGAGAGAACTGACTAATAAGTTGGTAGGTAGATTATGATATACCATTGCAACCTGTTATGTCATAATTTCGGGAAAGGGACAACTGGGCGCCGCACTGTTGAATGAAACAAACAAACGTTCGTTACGATTTTATACAGAATATATACGAGGAATTTTAATCAGTTTATATCTACTACTTAATAACATAACATAATGATTTTTTTATTGCGGATTCAGAATTGTCATACCTGAGGCTTTATATAAAATAAAAGAATTCTCTTCTCGTTGGAAGTTAAACATATTATGAACAATTAAATCATTATTTATGTAAGTATGCATATTTAAATTCTCACCAAGTTGGTATTAAATAATAATATAATAATAATATTAAATATAAATATTTAAAAGGTACCTATAATTCACGAATGTCTTTATTTTAGAATTTCATTCGATTGTATTACGTATTACGTTCAACGCTTTCACCGATATTCTATATTATATGCGCACATTAATTCATGTGGATTTTCACGTATGCGGGCAACGCACATTCGATAGCGTTTTGCGTGTGCGTTTAACGCAATATCGAAATTGGGATTTAGGACGGATGAATAAATCTCTTATAATTAATCCGTCAACCGTACTCTGTGGTCGGCCAACTGACAGTTTTACCCCCGGATGCATCATACAACAGCGTCACAATTTTGATTTTATAATCGACACAACCCGTCGTGTCGTCTTATTTCGCTCCGCTAAACAAACGCGCGTAATATGAATGGAGTGTGCCGCCTTGCGCCCGATAATCGGCACTTGTCGTCCGCCCGCCCGTCGCCCCGACACGTGTTAAGTCGCGGCCTGGCCACGTGGGCCGCCGGAGCTTCGACCCGACGCCGGCGTCCCGCGACGCTGCAGGGTTGCTGGTTTCGGGGGCCCCGTCGCCGCCACGTTTTCCTCTGGGGTCATTGGAACCATTATTAGTATGTCTTCTAAAGTGTCAAAAATACTATATAGGTATTCCTAGACTTACGTAAACGGTGTAAGTCTAATGAAATTATTGCTAAATTATAGGTAAGTAAGTACTTAATACTTTTCAAATAGATTTCATTTATAAATTATACCTATATTAAGGTATTTTCAAATTAAGTATCTTCAATAAA
The DNA here is from genome assembly GCF_057557595.1 of Rhyacophila brunnea. Taxonomy (NCBI): domain Eukaryota; kingdom Metazoa; phylum Arthropoda; class Insecta; order Trichoptera; family Rhyacophilidae; genus Rhyacophila; species Rhyacophila brunnea. The sequence goes on along the minus strand of NW_028232796.1, from coordinate 16,184,117 downwards.
GAATATTTTATTCTTAAATCTTGTGAATTATTCGTTGAATAAAAAAAATAGTTATAAAATACTTCCATTAAATTAAAATTGAGTTAATAACTTGCTTTTCCCTCCACCACCCGCCACGTCTCCACACCCGCTATGCAGGCGTTTACCGTGGCGTAACGATCGATAGGCGCTCTTCAAATTTGTGTCGAAAGTGTCCCAGGAGCAACTTCCCAAGACATTGGTTGGCGTACACTAGAGTGTGCGTGATCCCTACTTCCATAATATATGATGTATTACGGTCAATCCTCGATGAGAAAAGACCTTCTCGCTCGCCGTAAAATGCCGCAAACTGAGAAATTTTCCCTCGTAGAAACCAAGTCGCAATGGTCGACCGGTCCAACTGAGTTAATAACTTTATTTTTTATGAATAAGGAAAATGTTTTTTCCTTCGTCGAATAATTTCATTATTTCAATTGACTGCTTTAAAATGTATGTGTCGACAATAATATAGGTACACTGCATGTATGCATATGCCTTTATTTCTACTGTCTTTGGTTAAATTATGATGAGTGCTAGGTTGTTAGTTTAGAGATTTATTAAGTTTTCTGAGGTCCTCAAGTTCTTTATTTTTTACTATTGAAATAGTGATAGTATTTGATTGATAGTTTTATATAACTTATCATTGGATTTGTTTTTCTCGATTGACTTATCTAGTTAGGTACTTCATCATTTCACACTCCGATTTGCAAGCACAGGATAAGATAACGCATGACTACTCTTGGTGTTTTGCCACAGCCGTGGCATCTGCCATTTGAGGCCTTCGACGGATAGATAGATTGGTTTTGTAGCACCACTTTAGGACGAGAGAGACCAACTAGAACATTGGAATCCTTATGCCGGGTCCACACTGGCAACCTCGTTAGATTTTACGATAATTATCGTAAATTTCTTAAGCAATTATGATAATTATCGTAAAATTTAATGAGGTTGCCAACAACTTGTTGCCAGTGTGGGCACGGCATTTCGGCTATGTAGTGTGTTGCGGAATGTCGCAGTCAGACGATATCCCGAGGGGATGTGTCAGCCACGTAAAGCGCTTCTTCGTGATCGTGAGAATTTAATGTTTAAACTCATTATTGACAAATTATAGTTTTGTACTTATAAATTAACCAAAGACCAAAGTATTTCGTCGTTTGATAATTGAATAATAATAAAAAATCAAGTCGTGTAAAATAAAATTGTATGTTACTAATAATTATGTTATTGCCATCAAAACAGAATATTTACTCTTTTGTGAATTGAATTTAGATCCATTAACTGTAGTACGGTGTTAGACAAAGTTTGTTTAGAAATCTACACTCTTTTGTTTGTAGACTTCTCAATAGATACGTCGTTACCTCTCCAACATTTAAATTGACAGATTTGAAATCGACGAAAGGGAAACGAAGCCCCAGCTCAACTCGGAACAATTTTCCGTCTTTGTTTGGCCGCCCCGCGTCTCTGGAGCGCGTCGCCGGCAGCTAAATCTCTTATCGCGGATAATTCCCCAATAAAATCCGACAGCCCTGCCAGCCGCTGCCATTCGTCCCCAGAGCGTGCGGAAGAGCGGCTATGCTAGGCGCGCGATAGCTGGAGCCGCGATCGATAGCGCACGCCCTGCGCCCTACGAGCCGGCTCCTTCGCCCGTCGCTCGACACCACTCAACGACTCAACACTCTTTCCTTTGATACGACCTAGGCTTGATGCGGCATGCGAAAAAAAACACTTCGAAATTTGAAATTTCGAATTTGTTGACGTATAAACAAAGAAAAGATTTGATAATAGACAAGGCAATAAATTCAAAAACTTAAACGATTTTGCATGGTGCGAAAAATACTGACATGGTGTAACAAAGCAATCATGTAATTTTTTTCTGATTTACTTTTCAATAATATTTTAATAAGTATATACAAAATACACTCATTCAATAATATTATGTTCCGTTTCGACGCATACATAGTCAAACATCAAACCTCGATGTTTTTAAATTGAGTTTTTATTGCATAGAATTCTCTTGAATTCGCATTGCCATCATGAACCAAAAACGTATAGGTACCTATATAATTGTACACAATATATAATATGAAGAATTTCGTGTATTCGTTTCAATGGCTAAAATTCTAATACCCCGTATTGTTCATGGCAGCCACGATTTGTGTATCTTTGTCGTTTTATATTAATGTTATCAAACATTGCATGAACACAAGTGTATACAATAGTATCATATTGATCTGACGTTTCGTTACATATTATTATACTATGCTGTGATTCGTTCAAATGTCTCAGACTGCTTTCGATACTACATAATATTTTTTCGCGCGTGTGTTGGTCGTATCTCGTATCCATGCGGCACGGTTGCCGATGGCTCAACATTCGTCCTACATTTCGCGCAAACAAAGGAAGTGTCATGACGGCGATCAACCGGTGAGCGGCACCGGTTCCGCGGACGATGGCCCGAGGGCCAATGGACTACCACCCTAACCGACTGCTCTGACAAAGAGAGGGGCTCTATTTTCATTCAATCACATTCGAATTAGAGTGACAACGAATGTTAATATTGCCATTTCGTCGCTATGTGATTGGTTTGTCGAATATCCGTTTTTGTCGAAATCGACCTTTTAATGCAGAATGATTTTTTTGTATCTAAATGGACCAGAACCATCCTTTTATTAAATTGCTTTGTAATGAAAACAGCATTCATAATATGCTGTAAAAACAACAATTTAAATACCTCCATGTATTTAAATATAGAATAATGTCATTTGTTTTTCATCTACTGAACATTTTACATTTGGTTTATTCGACAAACCAATCCTACAGCGACGATTTGACGAACTTGATTGCTGTTATTTTTTGTTAAAAATCATTATTTTATTAGCCTATATATATAATATAGGTATAGACAAAACATGTTAATTACCTGTAGATAGATAATATACAAAGAGAATTAGAATATACTTAATAATATCTAACAATCGGTAATAATGTCGAATTAATATAAGTAGGTAGAAATATATAAGTTAAAAAAAGATTTATAAAGTTCTAAAATATCCTGTAATAATATGTGACATAATATTACCCCGTCCCTCGAAAGAGTATCCAAAACAACGACCGCACTCGTCTCAAAATGTTTATGATTATTCGCTGTCTTGGGCACTCTCCTGGTCTGTTAGTCAAGATAGTGAATAGTGAAGACCTACCTATCTCTGCTACCGTGCTCAAATCATTGGGTCCAAATGTATCGCAACTCAGGGGGCAGACGATTTAATTTCAATTCAATTTAATACATAATCAAGTGTATGTAAACATACCAGACAAAGGTTACGAGCAAAACAAATCGAAATCAAATTCAGCCCTTTGAAGGCGACATGAATGAATTATTAGGTTATATGAAACACAAAGCTTATTATTGTGTTACGGTATATTATCAGACTTATTGAATTCAAATATTTAAGAACAGTATTGGTTACATGTTATGAGTTTTTTTGGTACTGTTCGGTTATACCGGAGGCAGCGGAAAACGCATTTTGAAAATAGCCGATAAACTGGATTATTTGTTAGTTTGGGTTAGTTTAGGTTCGGTTAGGTTGGGTTAGGTTAGGTTAGGTTAGGTTAGGTTAGGTTTGGTTAGGTTAACCTAACAAATAATTCAGTTTATCGGCTATTTTCAAAATGCGTTTTCCGCTGCCTCCGGTATAACCGAACAGTACCGTTTTTTTTTTGCGTGGGGACTATAATATTATTCGTACAATGGTACCTACATCCATATTTGGCATACCTACAAGATGAAACTTGAGTGTTGCTGATCCCTTTGTTGTTCCAGTCAGTGTTGCCAACCGTACTATAATTATAGTATTATTTGTACTATAATTTTTGGTCCGCGTACTATGTACGATATAAAACAGGTATAGTACACCCAAAATACTATAATTTTGCATATCGGAAAAAATATGGAAAAAAACTAAAATTTCGATATTTCCGTTCGATAAATGGGTGCAAAGTACCATAATTTCGCAATATAAGAAGATTTGGAGAACTTAGAAAAAAACTTGAAAAACGTAAAAAAATCCCTTGACTTTGGTTTACAATGATTTTTTTTGAATTCTTCGGTAAGCATTTTTGGTCGGAAGAGGTACCTTAATAAAAAGGGGTCTCGGAGTTTCTCAAATTCTCCGTTTTTTTCTGAGAAATAAAAAACCTATTCATTTTCAACACATGATAACGCGTACTATATTTTTTCCCCAAATACTATAATTTTGGAGGCTGTGTACTATAATTCCACTTTGAAAAGTTGGCAACACTGCCGGCCGATGCAGCCAGTGTTGCCAACCGTACTATAATTGATAGTACAATAATATAATTTTGATTCTGCAAAAAATGTAAAATACTATAATTTTACGCCAAATATGCCAAAATACTATAATTTTAAAGGATTTAAGCCGAAAAATGTTCCTGTACTATATTTTTTTTTTTACAGAAATACTATAATTTTTATGGCGTTGTATTATAATCAGCATAGAAAAAGATGGCAACACTGGTTCCAGTGGCTATTGATATTCGCGTATAAATATAATCACTATAATAAATTACTAAACAATATTATTTTAATATGGGCAGTAGTCAATACGGAGGTTTATAGTAGTTTAGTTTATATACGTTTAGTTTATAGTAGTTGCGCTCTATTATTTGTATAAAGTAAAATTATTTCATCACTATGTTTGCAGAAAACCGACCATATTTATGTCTAAAATCAAGGTCATTTATTTTCTAATCACCAAGGTTTTTTCTAGAGGGAAATGTAGTGCAATCTCACACAAGTTTGGTATTTATTTATGAGTTTACCCAATTTTGCATATATATACATGGAAATAGTAAGTAGGGTGCGCTGCACACTGTGTGTTCTAATTTTTGACAAAGCATATTGTACGAGGTATCAAATACGTTTCTATTTTTAACTCTAAATGTTCGTATTACATTGAGAGAGTTATCTTATAAGTACGTTTTGCATAATGTAGGTACAATTTCAATTGCGATTTTCAAAGCGCAACACCTACTTTCAGTTTGACCGAAAGCACTTAGCCGTATGCCGAGGACGTCTCAACTCTCAAGTCAGTGAAAAATATTCGAAAGATCTCGCCGTGGAGTTTCTTTGTCTCGCTGCGCACTTCTAGCTTTCTGCTCTCAGCACACTTGTTTCAATGGAGCTTTCAGCGGCGATGCTTACTTTCTACCGGACGCAACTAAACCACACACGGGAGATTTTAATCGTAACCCTCCTAATATCACCGCACCGATTCTGTAAAGCCGACATACCACAATATTCTACTAGTCTACGAATCTATAGCGTATTATTGATTGAATCACCTGTTCAGAATAAAATTAAATGCTTCTGTTTTGTACTATTACGTGAGTAGTATATAATATTGTTGCAACTATTATATCTATGTATATGCTCTATTCACACTGCTTTTCTCATACTAATACTACTTCTATGTTTTTTAATACTGTTTTAATACAATTTCTTTTGTTTTTTTTATGTCATATTGTTGTGAACGTTTTGAATTTGTAATTTATAAACTTCACTATATGTACTTGAATAATTATTTTGTATCCTGAATCCATGCATGGCATAAATGGGATACATACCTATAAGCATGGGCAGCTGGCTCCTAGGGTCAAATAGTCAATGACCTCCCAAAAATAAATATCTTACAATCTATATACATTATACAATGTCAATTATCTCCTATATATTATTATCCTACGCCTTTTTCCGTTTTGGCGAGCGATCGTAACGTGACGCACGCTAATTTGTATGTACGTGTATCTAACCACCATACACACACACGTATCTCAACTCTCACAAGCGTTTCTCGGTCAATTTCATGAACGCCAAGATACATATTTCTTAATAATATTTCTTTCTCTCTCATTTCCCATATGTGAGACGGAAAGAAAGCACAAAACACGCCTTTTTTTCATATTGTTTTATCGCTTGCATACACTAAATTTTGGTCATTGCCGAAAACGAGACAGCTATACTATTTTCAATATGTAAAATGAAACAGAATGATATAAATTTTTCCTTAAATGTTTCAAGAGTTTTGTTCTGTGGTTTCAAGGTCTCATTTGTGCGGCAAACCTTTTTATTCTTATTTGTTGTCGCTTATTATTTCAAACTGACCATTGTTCTCTGAAAGTTTCATATTATTATGTTATTAATTTGTAGTTCAGTTTAAATCCAACCTTTGAGTAAAACCCATCGACTGCATTTTCTGTATTAAACCATTGTGTACAAGTTACCGATTAAAATGTAATCTGCTATATTAATCATAAAGTTACCTTCTAATGAGATCAGTGGAAATATAAAAAGTGTTTATATATAAATGATCCCGCCATTCCATAACACTAGGTATTATAACGGAGTTTTTATTAAATGTGTTTGATTGTTTTAATCTTATGTTCTTAAATAGTATTAAGTACAACAGTTATTAGGTGTATAAATAGACACACAAAGTTTATTTTTTGACCTAATTTACAAAAAATTATAACGTGTTGGGTGCAATTTCGGTTAACGATGAGTTGACAACGTGAAAAATGGAATTTTTTTAAGGGTAAGTAACCTACATATAAAAATTTATAGTACTTCTTCTATAATGTATAAAAAGCTAATTTGCAATACGTCTTTTAAGTATACAACGAAAAGGCAAATTAAAATAATATATCGTTGTTTCCACTGCAAAATTACCTAACTGACAATTTTCACTATTTGGACTAATGATACAATATTGTATGCAATAATAACCCCTATGTCCGTGCAAAATTATACAACAAACAAAAATATGGTTTCTCTAAATAAATTCAAATACAAAATTACCTAACTGAACGCTCCCTTTTTGTGACTGCAAAATTATCTATCTGCAATTTTGTCTTGTAAATGTCGACGTATTGTGTTGGTGCCGCATTCAAGCTCCGAAATTATCATTATAAATACAATTTACAATTAAAAGTGAACTGTCACAGAGATTTACAGTATTTATAAAACTAATTTACACACAAAATACACTTAGAACTAGTCAGTTATGTTTAAATATAACAATTTCTTGGACATTATTGAAATGCTTGAACGTCTCATTATTCATATTATTGCAAGGCGTGCTCTACTAAACTCTATGTAGAGCCGATATTTGACTCTGAATTGTCGCTTTATAGAGTTTATAATGAAAGAAGCATAGAATTGGGTGCATATCTGATGAAAAAATCATTCTTCTTCGGTGAAATAGATAAGCAAAACATTGCTATTTACCAACCAAAGAAGGACCAGTGCGATTTATGTTTTGCTTTTAAACAGTCAAACCTCTCCAATGAACTATACGCAGAACACATAAAAGTGAAAGAAGAAGCGAGACAATCAAAGGCTCCAGATAAAAAAGAAGCAATGGAATTAATTACCTGCAGAGATAGCCATGTTCACTATCAATATGCAAGCTGTAAAACTGGCCCCTTTTTTGAAATCGAGTGCACTTTATTATAAAACAAAACTTTGTGCACACAATTATACTATTGCTAACACAGTAACAAAGTATTGATTTTGCTACCTATGGGATGAGTGCGAAGGGAGTTTGACTGCCAATATATTTTCTTCAATACTAATAGATATTATAATAATATTTTCTATTATAATATTTTAATATTTTCTTCAATATATAATAATTTTCTATATATTATAATATTTTCTTCAATACATAGCAGCAAACATCCAAACCAAAAAAATATTTTTTTACACAGATGGTTGTGGTTACCAAAACAAAAACTCAATTCTTTCAAATTCGCTAGATTAACTTTATCCCATATAAATTTAGAATTAGTCCATAACTATTTAGAAAAGGGTCATACCCAAATGGAAGTAAATAGCTGTGATAGCCTAATTGAACGAAAACTTATAAATAACGAAATCTACTTACCAACTGACTATGTGGGAGTGTGCAGAGAAGCTATAAATTCTCAACCCTTTATAGTTCAGTATTTAAGTTGACTATTTTTTTTAAATTATGATGATGTTAATGTCTTCAGTTCAATTCGTCCAGGTTTCAGAAGAGGTGACCCAACAGTAGCAGATTTAAGGATGCTTAGAATATTCAGGTGGTAGCCTTAACTTTAAACTTAATTATTATAGTGATTCATAGAAGCTATTGGTAAAGCCAATTACAACCTTAAATGAAGACGCAACCAGTCCAACTGTACAAGAGAAAGCTAAAAATGAAACCAGAAAAATTCAAACACCTTCAAGATTTGAAAAATGTTCTTCCGAAATTCAGCTGGGAGTTATATGATAAACTTAACTTTTCCATTAATTATTTTAAGTGTCTAAAAACATTGTAATTTTTATATTATTATAATATGATCATTGATATTTGATGGACATCTAAAGTTGTGTTTAAGAATATCTTAAATATTTTTTTTTTGTTCAATTATGGTTTATTTAATTTATTTTTTTTTCATCAAATATTAGCAAATGGTTAATAACTATTCCGTAAATCATAATTAATAATTACTAGGTAATATGTGCAAATGTGCAAAATTCCATAAGTGACAATTGTTTTCAAAGCAAAAATTCATAACTCACTGCCACTATACAGTTAAAAATTTTGAAGATTTTAAAAATTAAATGATTGTTAAAAAAATATTCATGATTTACGTGTTTTATTAAAGTAAAAAAAATTAAGTTGTTTTAAAATGGGAAGGTTTTTTTACTTTCCTGCAAAAGTACATTTTTGCAGTTAGGTAATTTTGCGGTGGAAATAACGATATTCAAAATTGACCTACCCCGTTGCCAGGCTTAAGGCCGCTATTGCCTATAAGTATAATACATTAAAAAACAAAACATATCCGCGTAACGAATTGTTGGCAAATAATATAAAAAATACTGATTTTAACACAATAATTGTTCTTGATTTTTTTTAAATGTTTCTGTCATTTGGTTAATAAATTAAAAAAACAAAACATATCCGCGAAACGAATTGTTGGCAAATAATATTAAAAAAATACTGATTTTAATACAATAATTAATGTTATTGATTTTTTTAAATGTTTCTGTCACTTGGTTTATACCTGCGTCATAATTATATAAATTGTTTTATTAGTAATATTTATCATTTGATAAAGTTTTCTGTGTGAACGAAACACGTCTAGTAAGAAAGAAGAAGTAGGTACTTACATAGATAGAATAAATAATTATAAAATCATATGCTGTGCAATTAAACCAAAAGCTAGCATACTGTTATTTGCAGTGACCCCAACCCTTGTTGACCATAATTTAGATTGAAAATGAATGGCCTTACATAAAAAAAACTGTGGTTAAGTATTTGATTATTATCGCCTCAAAATGGTCGTTTTTAATGTAAGTTTTATCATAAATCCTTTCGTGTATCGTTTAAAAATATCTCTCAGTGGCGTGTAAATAAATAATATGCATTTCACATTTCATTTACACACATTTTTACTCTTTCTATTTACATTATATTAATGCAAAACTGAGAAAACAGACTGTTGGGAATAGTGGATTGTTTTTAGGATCGTAAATAAGCAACGTAGTTTTAATATACGATTAACTTTATTTATATTAAACTGCATGAATATTATTATACAGAAAGATTACATTTTATATGAGCGCGTTACAAATAGCCGAAGAGAACTAACTAGTATCACGCCGCACATACAGTTGCGGCGTAAGAGTGGGAAGAAGAATCTGTATCCCTCTTACAAACAATAATCTATATCTAGCAGCGTCGCACAGCGAGCGCTAGATGTAAACACGTACTTCTTTATTCATATATTATTAATTATATTATTTAATTATATTGTTATATTATTCTATTAGACGGCTATCTCTCAACACAGACTGTCACATAATTTTGCACAGAATAATAATGAATGTCGAGAATATTTTAGTGAATGCTGCAATTATTAAAAGGCGGTAGGGTAGCTCAGTAGCGCACCCAGGGGGGGGGGCAGGGGGCCTTGGCCCCCCCCAAAATATGAAAATCATCAGAATGATTTTACATATTGAAATCGAAAGCCAATAAACTATACCTTGGGCTTAGACAAACAACACGGCAAAAAATTATTTGTAATTCTCCGGCACCCTTTTTAGTAATATTTCTTAGATTTTAATTTCTAATACAAAAATTTCGAAACACTAATGTCAGGTTTTTTTAGAAACCCGTTCCCTAATGAAATTCTCGGTGTCCACCCGAATTCCGGAGTGGTATTCCGGTGGTGGTGGTGGTCATGGCTGGGGAGGGTTGACAGGGGTCTAGCCTGGGGGCCCGGGCTGTGGGGGGCCCGGCGTGTCGGGTTGACCAGATAAGTGAGATAAACACATTTCATAAATTAGCTTTAATAGTAAAAAAAAGTCGCCTGCGGCGCTATTACACTTCATGACTATAAACATTTTAATTTATATAAATGTCCAATATATTTTCTGATTATAATGTGTCGGCAGCTCCATTATTAAAGTAGATGACGTACTGAAAATCGCCAATAATTCACTGTATAAGTACCCTCAATTTGAACTAAAACACAATTTGAAAAACGTTAATGTAGTGTTTCACACTGCCTTTAATCTAAGCGGTGGATAGGGGGCCCGTCAAATACCCTAGCCCAGTGGTCGGTCAATAGAGCCACATATCAACAGTACAACGATTGAGATTTCTTTTGAGAGCCAAATTTCTTAAACTTAAATTATATACGTAGGTAGTTTAGTTAAAGTCCTAATTAAATTATAGGTAGGTACACTGAATAAAACTGAATATCATACGTAATAATGATCTTATTTATTAATAAAAATTAAATTGTAAGTAAGGTATCCATAAAATTGAATCATGACAATGACTGACAAGCTCAATGTGAATAATGGCCTTGCACCTCCTTGTAAAGTTTGGGTAAATCAGGTTCGTATGTTGTTGATTTAATTTTAAACACGATTCCAGGTTCTCATCAATAAATCGATTTCTCAATTTACTCTTGATTTCCTCTCTTGGAAATCTTTTTACTAACCACAAAACTTGCAATATTAACATTGTTGAAAGATTTTATTCAGTACCTAATTAAATACAGAACTTTATTTTTCTTGACTCTTCTCCTCAGCTGCTTTCTTCCTTGCATCATCGACAGAATATTTAGGGCAAAATTACGAGTTTTTAGTTGTAGTATCTCTCTAAATTTGAATGCGTCAATTTTTCCCGACACATAAATACAGGTCTGGAAGCCATTTAAGTTTTGAATAAACGCGTCTCGGTCTATTCAACATTGTATTTACGGTTATCCTCTTCCATTTTCTTTGCTGCTTCTTTGTAGCCATGTCAAATATGACAGAGAGCATATGTGGCAGAGCCGCACTCAAGGGGCCAAAGAGCCGCAGTTTGCCGACCACTGCCCTAGCCTGAGGGCCCGTTTCAGGATGTGGGAGCCATGGTGTAGGTACACCGAGTGCAATAGACAAAAGACCGATAAACGAGATATAAGGCTGTGTTGTATTGAGTAGGTTGTGTATAATTTAAAGGCAATAATACTTTTTGTGTCCATTTTCAATTAATATGTTAGAACCTCAATATTAAAAAACCAAAAATCTGCAACATTCTGCGAAAAGAACGACTACACCCACTACGGTGGTGGTGTAAATCAAAGGAACATTTTTTTCGGTGGAATTCGGAATAAATATTGTATTGTTGTTTTAATTTAATAAAACGTATTTTTTTTTTAGTACTTATTCCACTTTTATTAAATAGATTAGGACCGGTTTCGTCCGCCTCTGAGGGACGTTTTCAAGTAGTTGAAAATGTCCCTATGTATATCGCCATGTATTGTGAAAATATGTAAAAATATTTATATGAAGAAGAAAAAGAGCCTATGGGACTAATTTACATTCTCCTCCTTGGGCCCCCCCCAATAATAATTCCTGGGTGCGCCACTGGGGTAGCTACTAGAGGTGAGTTGGAAATACTGTCACCAGTTTGTGTACTCAAGTATCGGATGAAACTACCCATACTCAGTACGTGTGGCCCAATAAACTTGTTCCAAAAAACTTGTGATGATATCATCGCGAGTCGCTGGCTAGTTGGTAGACTTTCAGTATTATTGACATTAAATGCGGTCGAGCGAGGTAGCACTTGAATACAATTATATTTTAATTTATTAGTCTATGCATGCGGATGACATCATCTTATGTATGAACAAATAGGTCATAAATTTTCTGTAGCAGCATATTATTCCCTCGGAAATGTGGTGAGTTGACTGAGGTGACACAGTTTACAATAAAAAAATCATTGTTATTCATTTATGTTAACAAGAATATTATAACATAACATAAAAACAACTCATAAATTTAAAATGTGTTTAAAATTTTATAATAAATGGTACATTTCGAAAAACCCTGCTCAGTGTATTTTTAGCGATTCTATTGATGCCGATATTTCAAATACTAATATGGAGTTAAGTTTTAGTTCCAGTTTAGTATGAGACTTGTGTCACGTACGCACGCCAACCGCTCTATATAGTATTCCAAATACTAGTAAGTATTTTAGAACAAGTATTGATACTAAGTATTTTTTATACTGGTAGTAAGTATACTTAGTCTTCAAAATCGACCTGTTTTCCCACCTCTAGTAGGTACCATTTTTCTAGTATAATCAATGTTTACATATAATATGACGAAAGATAACTCTTGCAAACTTTAAAGCCGTCAAGCATTAAAATAATTCTCTGTCAATAATAATGGTTGTATTGTTCTAAAGTTACTTTTGAGCATATTATCTACTGATTGATTTTTGTTGTTTTTCCAAGACTTCGAGCGGATGTCTGCGACATTGTCTTTGAAAATTCATTAGTAATTAAAATTAGGTACACTATGCAATGTCTGCACGTATTTATTTATATCAAAACCTTTTTAGTTAACATCTTGAAGTTCAACAAACTCGCCCATTTGTTAAATTAGATGACCACGTTGATGTTTATAGTTAAAACACTAATCCGACATATTTTTGTCACCTGTTTTAAATATTTATGTATTTTTATTCGATATCATTCTGTTCTTACGGTGGAGTATATATGTATTAGATATCGTTATCTCATGAGTCTTGACGAAATTACGGAATATGTAATTACATACAATTTACTGAACTATTTACTCATTTTATAACATTGTGTAGGTATATACATAAATTTGAATTTTACCAATATATATTATTGTTTAATGTTTATGTACATTTAAGTGTCTAGGTCCGTATTGATCAGTGGCGAAAGGTGACCTTTGGAAAGAGGTAGGCTGTGGAGAAAGCACACTTGTCAGGTATACTCACGGGAAATAAAAGGATAATCTAATATTACTACTGATGAATATGTACACATTAATTACAACGACACACTAAATCGATGGAATTTCAAAAGCTCACTGACGATATGAAATTAAGCAATGAATTTGAATTATGTATTTTCTTAAATATTTATGAACGTAACATACGATCAAAATATATTGTCATCTTTGAAAAAATCCGTTGTTGTGTATAGCTGTTCCATGAAAATTTATAATTTCTACCGTAAAACTAGACATTTTAAAATACTAAATTTAAAAACTGACGAATGATTTATGTACAATATCAGATCTCAACTGACATAACTGACTGAATAAATTATCTTAGTCTATGACTCAACTAACTGATAAATAAAAACCGAGAAAAAAAATGAGATAGACTATTTTTTATTTTTGCCAACAATCAATATTTATATGTAATTGAATCACATAGATTTTTTTTAAAAATTATCTTCATAATTATTTTGGATAAATGTTCTCAGCGATGTCAACAGCCTACCGATTTTTATGAACTACTACAAACACTTGAGATACGTGACAAAACACTATACAAAAAAACGCCCGGATCACCAGCAAACAATGACATTATTAATGGACAACGCACTCAATACACTAGCTACCAAGTAAATTCGCGCATAGCGACATTCGCACATGTATAGGTGAAGTCACGCAATTTCCATTATGCGATACCATGCATCGGGAATTTATAGCAATATCAACTTTATTCTAATGGCGTTAGAACAGTGTTTCTAGTGTCAATGTTCATTTGAGCGAACCCGTTCGAACCGAACCATTCGCAAAAAGCATCGGGAATTTATAGCAATATCACCTTTATTGTAATGGCGTTAGAACAAATTATGCCATTCGGTAGACCCGACAAAAAAATGAGTGTCATTTTTTTCCAGATGCTTCGTCCATATTAATGTCATTGCCAGCAAATAATCGATACGATACAATGTTGAAGAGCGACGCTATGTGGCGTATTTTTTTAAACTGTTAAGTAGGCTTTAAATAATCGCCTAGTATGGAGTCTTCGCCACTTGTATTGATTGATTGGGTAAAATTTAATTACATGCCTCGAAATTTTATTTCTGAACTAATATGTACATATTGCGCCCCTCCTTAAGATTTTATATTAACACAGAGTGTCGTGCCTGTATCTTGGCGCTTAGGGAAGTATACTATTTATTATGTCAGTGATGCAGTTCTTTAACACGCTTGTACATTACATACCTACTTGATGCATGCGAGTTCTTATTCATTTGATGTTGATTACGATCATGAATATGTATCGAGTTGTCAGTAGACGTACTAACTAGAGCAGGGATGGCGAACCTATGGCACGCGAGATGATTTTGCATGGCACGCCAGTGTTTTATTTAAAAAAAAAATATAAAGAGTTTTACAAATAAATTTAAAAATAATGACGACAAGCCATGCGTATTTTCTTCGGTTTTTAACCCGATCGCCGCGGATGGGACATATGTTGTTTTTTACATAAGCTCTGATACTGGGCGGATGTCGCAACTGTTGATATCGAAAATTGAAATGTCGGTAAAGTAGGAAATACTTCACGCATAGTATTAATTTTTGTATTGAAAAATGCTCTGATTCGTGTTCGTACCACCATATCGATAACTCTGTCAAAAATATGTTGTTTTAATTTCATAAACATCGATCTTTCGAACCCCTTCGATCTATCGAGATTCGCCGGTCCGATTGCATCAGTTCAAATCTACGCGGTATTTTTCGCGGCTGCGCAGTAGGTATACAAAATATATTTCATTCGAGTTGAGTGTGCGCCGAGTATTTACCGTGTAAAGTTGAATTCACCGCGATTTTTACATCATGTGCGGGAATACGAAAAAGACAACCAAAAAACGAAAAGAAATTTGTCGTAATATTTCTAAAAATGTACTTGAACTTGTGTTCTGGATTATGTCATTTATTACTCATGTGTCTCCCTAATTGTTTCAAAGTCATAAATCGAGCTCATTATTGAAAGTCGTAAATATTTAGTAAAGATGCGTCCACACGGAATGAAAAAATATATATTATTATATTTTAGAGGATTGCAATTTTTATAAATAAATTACGAATTACTATGAAGGAATATATAAAACGTATAAATTTTTGCTAAAAAAACACACACGGGTAGGTATAAAATATAAATCATGGAATATTGACTTTTCAACTATATTACATATTATCTTCGCGTACAATTTAATGCTTATAAATTTTTAAAACCTTACCCAAAAAAAAGTTTTTATAGCACTTGGAAAAATTTACGCAATTTAAAAAATAAATATTGTTTTTTTTACAAAACATAAAATGACAATCACTAACATAACACAATGCTCAATAAAACTGAAAAGTAATCTACAAAATCCAAGTTTCACTAAAAAAAAAACAAAAAAATTATTATTATATTTTCAATCAGTGTGGACTCACCTTTACGCTTAAATTATAATGGCCCATAAAACATGTAAAATGCTGACACAATCTATGCCACGAAATAAAACTGGTGACTACCATCCAATTTTAATGGATTTGTCATCAATAAAACTTACACTAATTAACAATAATTCATAAGTCACCAATAAAAGCTATTATTTTCAATAATTTTTATGGCATTTTTAAGTGTTTTTAACACGAGTAAAATAAAATTAGTCAGTGATTAATTGTCTTCATCGGCGCACTTGTTTTGAAGTCAAGTGCTTTGTCATCGAAAATGGCTACAGAGTTTATCCGAACAAAGCAATACAGTAGTTTTGTTAAAGTAAACACAGCTAAATTCAACACTCTATTATGTGTTTTAGTGTGGCACTTGGATCCTTATGTATCTAGGCATGATAACAGTTGTAGCCACAATTTTTAACTGCCGTATTTATTATAATACAGCGAAGAATAACATTTCGAAAAACCTACCGCGGACAGCACATCTTTTGTATGGAAACTTAACGCGCCGATCGGGTTAATAAATTTTTTTTACGAATAATATTTACCTATCGATGCGCAAACTGAAGCAACGTAATGCGTGAGTTACAGATCGCATTGTATAAAACTACAAATTTCAAGAATAATCATTACTTTTGTAAAATTAATGTAAATATATAATTTTATAGGTCGGTCCTTAGGCTTTATGCGTCGCAAATAATATTATCGCACTGACCTCATCAGGTGGCTGGAGAAGCCGTCTCGTGAACCTCTGATTTTGATCGATTTACAATGCTTGAGACCAATCAGGCAATTAAAAATGGAAACATTCAAACAAAACACCTGATGAAATTTATTAACAGTCGTTCAAATAGAAACAGCTGATTGCTATTTTATCAAACATTATCGCTAAGAATGGAAGAATATAATATGAAGGAAGCGTGGTTAAAATGCTTCCACGATCTCTTTGAACATGGAAAAAATTATTCAAAGAATAAAAGATATCTAAAGGCTAGAAACACGGCGAAAGATAGATTCTCAAGAACTCAATCGTAATTTTCAAAATTTCCTAACAGAATTCTTAAATTTCATTTTTTTCCCTATGAAAAACTGCTCGGCCCGCCACAGTCGAAAAATAATATTTGGGAAATTTTGGCAAGCGTACGTAAAAAGGTTCGCCATCCCTGAACTAGAGACACATGCCATCAGACAGAAATAGTTTATTATTGATTTTTCATGTGAATCTAGGTTATGTTGTAATAGTGTAATACTATCATGTTATTGCGAGGTTATGAATGACAATGAATTATTATTATTAAATTTAATCTACCAATGTATATATTCACATAATAGTGTTATTATTCGTATAGTTATAGTAAATTTGTATATTATAAAAGGCAGGTGTTCTCTTTTTACTATTAGTATACATATTTTCAATAAAAATGAATAATTATATTAAGTATAATATCATGGTGTTATTTATTGTGAATGGTAAAATTGTTGTCGTCAATAAATGTCATAATTTGACGTAACACCTACTACAATTTGAAATGTAACTATGCCAATTAATAAACATATTTTACACAATGCCAATTTGAAATTATTACATATTATATTATATTATGCCGTAGCGAAGGGTGGAGGTAGGCTGTTTATATTCGACATAAACAGTGCATACTAAACTTTTTCAGTTAAACATATTTGTTTTCGTTGAACTGAGACTACATATTATTTCAGATAGTGTAAACACGCGTAAACTGAGCTATAATAGATAACGGTAAAAAAATCGTTTATCTATAAACTATCTAAAATTATCTGTGATTTAATGGGATAACTTTAGATATTGGAAAATATGTTTTATATTATATCATGGTTTGGGTAGGCAGCGTATGAATTTAAAAAAAAAACTAACCCACCTCTTTCTACAATGTATACTCTTAATTCAATGAAAACAATTAAGTGTGACTGACAAGTGTACACTATTTTTGGCGGATCTCCACAGCCTACTTCCACTACGATAGTTTTGTTTAGATAGGGATTGATTAAAATTTAAAAAATAATCAGCACCATCTGAAATTTGTATTTTTAGTTCAATGAACAGCAATTGGTATGACTGACAAAGTTTCATTTGCACAATAATTTATGTCGGATCTTAACAGCCTATCTCCACCCTTCGCCACTGATATTATGATCCTAATACAATTATTTTGTATAATAATACAGACGATTAAAAATGTAATATTCCTTTTTTAACATATCTACATGATTTCGGAACACCTCAAAAACATAACATACCAATTAGAAAAAATCTTGAATTTTTTTTTAATTTAGGTAGGTACGCAATGTAACTAAACATTCATTCATCGAATTACGGTTGGTGAGCTTACCGACTGATCTACCAATATTGTCATTGAATACTTTAAATATTAGTGATAGCTGATAACAAATAGATACTGTTAAAGTTAAGATGATATAGGAATCTTAACTTTGTTTGGTTCCATGGAATAGTCACTTAGTAGAGATTATGTCCCAGGGAAACCCAGTGATGCGGTATCTTCCGAATCGTTAATATGCATTTAATACAGTCGGTCAGAATCGAACCGAGATAGCAATACATTTAGTATGGTTGGGTTTGTGAGGAAAATAGTGAGACTA
Organism: Rhyacophila brunnea; assembly: GCF_057557595.1. Taxonomy (NCBI): domain Eukaryota; kingdom Metazoa; phylum Arthropoda; class Insecta; order Trichoptera; family Rhyacophilidae; genus Rhyacophila; species Rhyacophila brunnea. The sequence goes on along the minus strand of NW_028232796.1, from coordinate 16,165,639 downwards.
GTTGGCGGCACAGATTTATTCATGAATTGAGAAAACTCTTTGAGAGATTTTTTGACTCCTTTAAAATATTTATACAATAGAAATAGACTAATCTGCCATATAAGTTTTTCAACGTAGTTCGTCAGAAACATGGAGTAAAACAATGTTGGGTTGTTAAATGCAAGATAGCTGATCACAGAAATTAAAAGAGTTTACAGAGTCTATGAGTTCTTACAGAACTTTTTTTTGGCTGACAGAAAGACATTTAGGAATGTAAGTCAAACACGGTTTGGAGAGGTTCAACAGTGAGAATGAATCAAATTAACAGGTTTCATAGTGATACCGAATCAAAGTGTATTAAAGTGTAAATCAAATCTGATCTACGCTTAATTATCATGATATAAACTCACCAGCAAAGCCTTAAGGAAATTTAGAAAATAAAACATAATGTATAAACGTATAAAATAAAAAAAACTCTGTGAACACTTTCTTGACTTACTTAAAATTAATCTAGTCAGTAGAAAAATAACGCCATTTTTTAACGAGTGAAAGACAAATCAATAATTTGCCAAACGATGTCGCAAACATATTTCAGTCATCCACATGTGTTCAAAAATATGTCCGTCTAAAGAAAACAGAATTTATCTTATCGTGTAACTCACTAATGTTTACGGAAAAATTGCTTATTTGCGCCATTTTTCATATCTGTATTTTAAATAAATTGCATGAAGAATATTTTTGTCACTATAATAATTACATACCATACACGTAATTGATAAAAAAATGAAATTAATGATTGAATCAATTAATGTAAAATTGCTGATTCTGTTGTTGGACAGTACCTATTACCAGAATGTCAGCAAAATAGTACCTACTGCTTCCAAATGTGGAAACAGCAATATTACAATAATTGTTATAAATGTTTGCAATAAAAGTTTTTATAATATCAGTCTTAATAATTTCCTGACGGAGCAGTTTCATTTGTACATGAAGCCACCCGGACGACCTTTAAGTATCGACCGGAATGACATGAAACTAAGTCGCAAGTTGTAGTTGCTATTCGCAGTTAACGAGCCGCGAGAGTTTCGGCTATCGGAAATAATGAGCATCGCTTTGCAGGGGCTGGAGGGACCGACTACGGACGCAAGAAAATTGGGGGGCTTTTTGGGGATGGAAAATGAATTCGACAACATGGCGATGACAATAAATTAAGTGTATTTAGGAAGATTTCGATCGATGTAAATAAAATATTTTTTAATCTATTGGTTATTCACAAGAAGAACTCCAGAATGTTGTGGCAAATCCATTTAAGGATCAGACTTACTGAAGATTAATGTTCGATATTATCACCTTGTCGTCGTCATTTATTTAAATTCAATTCTTCATAATATCAAACTAATCTCAGTTGATGTTTGACATATTAAATACTTATTAATTTTATTGAATTATTTCAAAATACGTAGGTAGATCGTTCTTACAGCACATGTAAAGAAAACATATGAGCAGGTTTTTTAAACTTATTATTTAGTCATTCGTGCATCCCATTTAATGTAGTGAATCGATCACATTAAACATGTCATAATTTGAGATTTATCTGACTCGTCATCCACAACTTCTGAGACAGGTGCCCTGGCCAAGTCTACTAACATTGACCTTAACGCCTGACAAATTTACTATTATTGGAAGATATTAGCGTTGCTATGTATAATATATAATAATACTATGTAGGTATATCTATGATTTTCGAATATGTAATAAATTAAACTTTTGGCGGGTATATTAAGTAAATATAAAAAAAATATTATGATAATTTCATGGATAAGTGAAAATAATGTAAAGCAGATATATGTATGTCTTATATTTTAGTATATTGTTGAAAATTGAATATTTTTTTTTGGTGGCCCATACGAAATCTTCCAGTGTCGGAGCTATGAATAGGCACTCCACTACGCTAAGGGAGTGGCTGTCCTAGGGCGAGAGACGGATGCAGCGCGCATGGCTCACCCCCTCCCACAGCCCTTCTCGTGTTGTTGTTGTAGCAGGCCCAGCTCAGCGCACGGCACATCGCTCCACGGATGCGTTACTGCTCGCCGAACGTCGTCCCTCTTTGTTCTCTCTGGCTTTTGGCTTTGCGCGCCTTTTCTCGAATTTCCTAGCACAAAGGAAAAACTATCTCTCTGCTCGCGATTTCGTTTTATTCGGCCACGTGGGGATTTTTCTGTGTTTTACTAACCTATGTTATTGTGAGCTACATTTTTTTAAAATATATTTGTTAATCAACGTGACTTAACCCTGTATTATAAAATAGAGGTTCATTTAAATCCTAAAAGGCTTGTTTGGTTAGTCATTAAATTAATAAATGCGTAGTGGCTGAACGTACAAGTTTACATGAAGCTTTTCCAATACCTACGTGTTTTACCCAGATCAAAAGGACCCAATGGGTTTAGGTAATGGCCTGCATATACATTATGGGTGGGCTTGGGATAACTCAAATCATTGACATGTGAAATGTATATAAAGATAACGTCCACCTCGTGTATGCCCATGTGCTCAGCTTTGGAGCGAATATATCACTTTTTAACTATTTTTTCGGTGGTTAATTCATGATCAATTTAATTTATAATACTTTTTTTCTTTAAAGTTTTCATTTGCTAACCTTATCCTTCAATAACCGAACTTATAGCTGAAACAATCAGTACATACTTAAACTTAGATTCTTGGTACGAGGGTGGGTCAATAATTCCTTAGAAAAAAGCATTAAAACAGTTTTTATTTTTGTATTTTTTTTTTATTTCTCAACATAATCTCCTTGGAGCTCAATACACTTGGTTAGACGTTTCTCATTTTTTTTAAACCGTCAGAAAAATAAGTTTTCGGAAGGTCCTCAAAATAAGCATTTGTCCGATCGATGACTTCTTCATTTGAAAAAAAACGTTGTCCACTTAGCCATTTTTTTAAGTTTGGGAAAAGGAAAAAGTCACTGGGGGCTAAATCTGGCGAATACGGTGGGTGGTCGACCAATTCGAACTTCAATTCTTCAATTTTAGCCATTGATCGTAAACATGTGTGAACACGGGCATTGTCTTGATGAAAGAGGATTTTTTTCCTGTTTAAATGAGGCCGTTTTTCTTCAATTTTGTTTTTTAGCTGGTCCAATAAAGATGCATAATAATCCCCTGTTATTGTTTTTCATTTTTCCAAATAGTCAACGAAAATAATTTCACGTGCATCCCAAAATACAGTAGCCATAACCTTACCAGCTGATTTTACGGTTTTCGCCTTCTTTGGACATGGTTTGCCTTCGCAATCCACTGCTTTGACTGTTATTTCGTCTCGGGAGTATAGTGGTGTATCCATGTTTCATCTACAGTCACAAAGCGACGAAAAAATTCATCCGGATTGCGTTGCATGAGCGACAACAGGGCTTTAGAGGCCACCACCCTATTGCGTTTATTGTCGACTGTGAGCAAACGCGGCACCCATCTTGCAGAAATATTTTTCATGCCCAATTTGTCATGTAAAATAGAAATTACGCTACCTTTTGAGATCCCTGTAACCTCAATTATCTCACTCAACTTTAATCTTCGGTCACTTAACACCATATCGTGGATTTTATTGATCATTTCTGGTGTAGTCACCTCTACAGGACGTCCTGAGCGTGGTTCATCCTTTGTTGATGTACGACCACGTTTAAATTCATTTAAACAGTTATAAAGAGTTGCAAGTGAAGGAGCAGATATGCCGTGAACTAAATCCAACTCATTTTTTATTTCCTTTGCTGTTAACCCTTTTATATTAAAATGTTTAATAACAGCTCTAAACTCAATTTTCTCCATTTTCCATTTTTCCATTTTCCACAAGCATGGATTGCACAAGCAAGCATTTTTTTTAAATGTACGAGAAACACACAACAACCCGACCAATCTGATTGAAACTTCGCAGCACACTGAATCGGTAGTGCCGCTGCATGAAAACAAACCGCTTACAGTACTAGTCGCGCCACCTGTCGGCTTTTCTAAGGACTTATTGACCCACCCTCGTACCTAACCTACTCACACTTGATAATATTAACTATGTAAAGGTAAACGAAATACTTTTCGTGATAGGTCATAGGAGTTGGTGCGATGCATGCTACAAATTGAATTTAAACGTATTGAATGATTGTTACCTATGTAATATTTCGGGTTTAATTGAATTTGAAAATTATAAAACTGAAATGACGAAATACTAAGGTCCGGCGGAATTACGTGGCAGCAAAAAACTATCAATCTAGACGAGTGGAGATAGCTTGAAGGATCCTTAATCCTGCAGCTGATTGATAGGTACAGGCCGATTGTGATGATAATATTATCATGTTGATCTCGTTTTTGTATGTTATACCAAAATATTTTATTCATAATCATTGATACACCTACTAGTTTGTTCTACGCAAACTTACCACTTACCTGCTGTAAGGACATTTGAGAGTTTATAATAAAATACTACACATTACGAGAAGTTACCAATTACTGTTGAGTAATCGAATAGAGTAGAGTGTTATCTTTTCTAATCCGCTCATTGCAGTAAAATGCAACGTAGGAAGCCTTATTACTTTGGCTACTGTTATAATTTTCTTTCGGAAGAAACGTATGTATTCTTTATCCACCCACAATGTCAGTAAGTAGTTAACAATGCATTTATTGTAACTTCTTAATGTGGTGGCTTTTACATATTTTAGTTGGCACACTATTGCAAAGCATAGAAGTGTTGGATAATCGAGTTTAGTTACATCACGTTACAAATGTGTAAAACCCCGGCGGTTAGGTGTGCGTACATCCCCAGGTGCTGATTTTGGAGATTCGAAAAAAACTAATTTTGTTTTGATTTTTTTTTATATACGTGCATTATATTATTTTCTCTGTTCTGGGTCCTTTTCAGCCAAGCGATTATATACAAATGCTTGAAGTACACATTTACTATGCCAAACACGCTGATTTAACGCATCTTTACATATAGTCTAAATTAATAATGTATGAAGCTGAAGCTGGAGAAAATGTTAGTACGTCGTTTTTCATTGCAACAATATGTTCGACATGTACCGGAACCAAATCATTCAATGTGTAATAAAACTTGCTAATAACTTGTGATAGATTTTCGGATTCGGATTGTTGTCTCATGTTCTTCCTCGTTCGTAGGGATCGTTGCATAGGCAATTCTCAAGAGATATGGTTTATGATGACAACAAACAGCCATGTAACTTTCAAACATTACTTATTATAACTGTCTGTATATAGGTTTTTTTTAATGCTGAATCATCATTATTTAGAATGTTTAGATCGGTTATGCAAATTTACTCAATAAAAAAGTGTTGTAATACAAATATTAGATATATTATATTAGTAATAATCTAAATAATAGATCAAAATAATGTTAATGTGCCATATTTTCTCTGAAATTGACTATTACGACAATAATATTATGGTTTGCCATTTGGTTCATTTGACATTCAAGCACATAGTCCGAGATAATAACAATTAGTGGCAAAGTACATTATTTTCACATTTACCATTCACTGCACATGTCGCGTATTGTGTGAAGCTAATTAATATGCATACATTTTATTGACTATATGAAATGCAGTTTAGATTTTCACATGACTACCTGCCGTGAGTCACGTATGTAGATCGCACAGATTTTAAAATCCACTAGCAGTCATCTAATACAATAGTATTGAGTGGCTGCTATTAGTCCGCCAATCATTATTAATTTGAGTTAGTTAATGACGAATAGGTACGTCAATAATGTATTATCTTTGCGTAATAGGCTATTCTTATGCAATTTCCAATCAGTGTTTCTAACATTTTAAGTTATCTACTCGTACGTGTGCCTCACATGTCTAACGTGTCGATCGCGGGATGGATTTTGGTGGACCGCATAACAGGGACACAGATATTTGTTCGTAAAAATATAAGGGTATACTTTCAGTTGCAATTATACCTAATATGATTTGATTCGGGTAGCATTAACCATCCCTAATCTTATTTCCTTAAGGCTATACCTCAGTTGAGGCATGGTCTAAAAAGATCGTGGCTAGGCGATGCGCGGATTGCGGGTTGCGGGTGCAAATGACGCATGCCGAACGAAATATAATTTGTCATATAAATCCAACATGCGTCCATTTAATGTTCTGTTTATTGTTATATTAGTAACAATAATGATATATTCATTGACATGTTTTCTTTTTCAAGTAAATGGGTAATATTTTTAGTCATCTTTACACGATTTAAGAATTAATACCCCCGTCGCCATCACGAAGCAAATTTACGTATTCACACCTCGACGTTCGCTCTCCGACTGCCAGCGAGTCCAAAATTTCGTCGCGCCTATAGTTGAAAATTATTTGCCGTTTCACTGAAGTATCGTCTTAACCAGTTTAAGTGCAAATCATATTCAAAGTCATAGTCACTTGATTCAAATCGAAGGAATCCCTTCGCTTTAAACTGAGGTGTAGTTCCCCTTACCGTCGCGCAGTAGGCACGTGGGAGAATAGTTGCGCAATGAGTGCAGTGAGTGCCCCAAAAAAGACATACTTAAACGTATAATTTTCACGATGAATGGGAAATTGAGTATTTCTTTGTGATGGGTAGAAAGAAGACAAGTGTGTTGTTTAATTTGTAACACTTTAGATAAATATAATACGTTTCTTCAAGTTAAGAATGACAATGGAAGAGTGTGGTAGATCACAGCTTACTTGAAGTTAGATTTGCCTGATTTACCTCTAGTTGCAGTGTAATTTAAGTTCTGGACCCTATAGGTAATTTTTCGTTTCTGACAACATTGGATGTTTATACAGTTTACCATCAGGTGTTATAATATTATCGGATGGAATAATACAATCCTAAAATGTATTAATTGCTTAGTTTAACTGTCGTATTTTGTACATTGGCTTTAGAGTTTAGACCATAAAATGCGTATTTGATAATGGTTATTGCTCTTCACACAATATAATACACTTTCCACCGACCGTTTCTACGACTTCTACAATGTTTTGGTATATTTATTTTAATGTAACGTAAACAATTTTTAAGCCACCAGATTCGTATTAGATCCTGACAGGTTATGTAGGTACCTACCGCATTCAAATTGACATCGCATATCGCATTTGAAATTTCATAGACATGAAATATGGAGACTTAAATGTCCATTACAATTTTAATAAAAAATATACTTATCAACTATATTTTGTTCAGTAACAGCTGTTGTTCTTCAATATTTTTGCACATTTTTAAATACAGTTTTACAACATAATGCAGGCGATGCTATTGTTAAGATGGAACCGAACTCGAATGAACTGAGCAAAATCTTTTGCAAATTAGCAAATGAACGCTCTCCTGTAAATGTTGGCTTCACAAGTAAGGATATCACTACTATCACGTTCTCGGTGATATCCACATATTATTTTATCGCAAAAACAGCGATGAAAACGATGTACGATTTTCTTCAAAACCACGGAGAGTATGTTGAACTTTCCTTACCACAGTATTGTTTATCCAAATTATACATCATCATGATGATTTGATAGCCAACTTTTAGTTGGAGATACACGCATGAAGATCGTACCAAGCGCTTGCTTATATCTATTTATTTTACCATCTTAAGTAAGTTTTGGTCGCGATCTTTCGGGAGAAAACTTTGTTCTCAGAAAAGTTTAAACTCGCATCAGCTAAGAGATGCGATAACATAACGCATTCACACAGGAACCTCCTCCATAGACATATAGATAGGCTTACGACTCCGCGGAGTTGGTATTTAACTCAATAAGTATTACTCGGAAGTTCGGGCCGGCCTGTTTTACAGGGCGAGATCGACTGGCAACCGCATCGCAGTCGTCGGAACTCCCAGCGTCATACTCGTGCGAGGTCGTTACATTTTATGTATGCAAACTTTCGTCGTAATCGCATCAAGTCGGTATTCGCTAATGTTCGCCTCACATAAGATTATTCCTCCAGAGCCGGAGTGGCTTAATTTTCTTCCCTTCTGGGATAGGGCGGTGTATTGACTCATGCGTCGAAACCTGATCTTAAACCATTCGAATTGAAGAAAAGTCCAAACTATACATAACGCTATTTCCTTCTCATTTTTACAACGTTTTTATTGGGTCGTATTCTTATTTGTCCAGTGGTTGTTTATCCGGTACAAATCTTGCAATCGATTTTTAACTAACTTCCCGACTAGCTAGACATTTGATACTTTTAGAATATATGCCAATGCATTCTTTTAATACTTTTAGCCATCTTTAAGTAGAATTGAATTCATTTTCAGTTAATTCTGTTTTGTATGAAAAGTTATTTCGGAAGAAATCCGTAATCCAATCCACTATTATTGGTTGCGAAGTGGATGGTCCTAGCAACGAAATTATTAATATATACGTGCGTTACTATGGAAATCAAAATGACATTTCAGTATTCTATATTTGTTTGTTTGTTTTTTATTTACTTCATATCAAGTACAAGTTTGAACATAATAATTCAACAGAAAATTTAAAAACGTTGTTTGTAAAAAGTTCTTTTTATCTTGTAATTATTCTATTCGTGACACTGATTTGTTATTCAAATTCAAATACATTTAGTTTTATATAATACTAGCGAGTAGCTAGCTACCCGGCATGCATTGCAATGCCACTCAAAGAAAGAAAGTGTTCTGATTCTGTTTATTGAAGTGCTTTTGGATACACAATATGTTTTGTTTTTCCGTCTGGTGTGTACACTAATAAATCAGTAGGTTTTCCAACGCGTGAGCAGGCCATATACAGCTGCCCATGTGAGGAGCATGGATTTTCCAAATTTGGTATGGGAACGCATACGAATAGAAGAAGATAGAATTGAAGAAGAAGCTGGTTGTACTAATTCAGAAACCTTCGCGGGTGTGCGCACAACAACTGACCAAAGGTTCATCGCAATCGAATGAATGGTATAGGAACCCATACGGGACAGACAAACAAACATTCATTTATATAGATATATATATATAAGATACAAGTTATAGTGAACCTTACAAATCGTCACCTCAATACTAAACTTAGATAACTGGATTTTCACTGTTTTTGAGATAGCTGTTGAACATGATTCTACATTTCCTTCTCTGCAAAATGATAAAAACTAAATATGTCAGAAGTTAATGGGAACTGTATTAATTTTGTGTTTGAAAATATTAGATAACTTTAAAACCATAAATGCATTAAATAAATAAAATAATATATCTACAATTTTTTTTGCCTACAATTGAACATTATTTAACTGTTCCCAATTAGACAAGCACAATTTTCCATTTTTATTTTAAATAATAATTATATCCTAGATATATGTTAATCCAGTAAAGTTTTAATTTTATTTTCCCTACAATGACCAAATCAGAATTATCTAGTTGTAGTATTGAGGTGACGAGATTATATATTCAAGACAAATGTGGGGGGAAAACCAAGAAATACATAATAGTATTAACAATATTAAATTTATACATGGTTAATTAAAAGAGTTAGTAGGAAACATTATAAGCAAGTACCTACCTACCTATACCGAATTACCTATTTTATTTATACAATACACAATATATTATAATATACAAGATTTTTGACATTCTAATAATACAAAAATAGTTTAATTAAAAAGTGAAAGAACTGCATACATGGAAATTTTGAAGAATATGTACTGACTTCATCCATGAGTCGGTAAAACACTCGCCCGGCATGCGGTGGTTGCTGGTTCCAAGCTTACTTGATCTAAGATTTTTTCAACGATGTAAAATATTATGTAGTTATGTTTATTAGGCTATTCCAAGTTATGTACCTACTTATTTCTAATTAAAAAATATAGTAAACAATTTCTTTTTTATTTATAATTATTATTATTTAATACTAGTATGGCGTTGTAAAAGTGTATTCTTAGTCTATCGGCTATTCTGTAAATATTCCAGTTATAGCATTCTGGAACAATGGCACCGAACAGTAGAAAGGGACTGCATTATTTTAATGAAGTCGCTGTAATGAAAATGTGCCACTGTTAAGCCGTTTCATATCACGGTGCCTTTCACGTATTGTAATAGTTTTTCACAGCAAGAATACACCTTGGCATAGGTACCTAGTTATGCTTGGGTAGTAGTGAGCAATTCCCAAAAGGATTTCGTACCAAAAACACGACTCGGGCTAGACTTTTTAATTTCACAAATGCCTTTCCTGCTGGGCTAGTTCGTTGATATAATTTTTTTTGTCTCCTCTATAGAAACTGAAGGGTGTTTTCTAGTCTAGTAGTGGTACGCTATTCACTTAGTTTATGCGGTACATATATGCGAGTATCTTTATTTTTAAATTTGAGAATTCTCACGGGGATTTTCATCAAATGTATCAAAGTTTTATTTCTCTACACGTGAGACGTTAAATATAATTTATTTTTGTGTGTAACTAACCAGCATGTCATCAATCTTTGTAATTAATACGTGTAATAGTGTTTATAAAATCTACTTATGTGTTTAATCAGGAAGTAGGTATGTAGAAAGTACATTGACAATTATTTATGCTTGAACTATGGTTCAAGCATGTCACTGCTATGTATGTAAAAGCCATAACCATTTAATATTCCCAACATTGGAGACATAATGCCTAGGGATTCCAATCCCGGGATCACGAGCTATTTTCGATACCTATGAATCCCGGGATTGATAAACATAATCCCGAAACTTTCGGGATTGATTTTTTTTACATTTTTTATGGAAAATAAAATAAAAACGAAAATATAACAGAAAAAATACTTTTAATAACAAATAGCTACATTAGAAATAAACTGAGTTTGAATGAAGTTTGATTTATACCCATGTGTAAGTTGCCGATTCATTTTATTTTTTCACATAAATTAATAAAAATGAGAAAGATTGGAAAAAAACAATGCTTCGCACTATTAACAAAGTAATTCCACCATGATCTCATACGTTTTACGGCAGTTTCGTATTTGGCTGACTAATTAGATTTATGAAGCGGAAAAGCCATAAGTACACCATGATTTGCTTTACTATTTTAAATCTCGCTAACCCATTCATTAAGTCTTCACTATCAGAAACAGCAATCTCATATTAAATTCACATTATTATTTATATAACAATAATATTTACTCCATTAAACTTATGTATTTCTTAGATTGAACGTATACAATATTAACAATAAATGTCTTAAATAGTACAAATTATACTAGATTTATTTTTGACCGATTTTATCAATGTTATTTGTAAATATAAAATTTTTATATAAACAATGGAACAAATGCCAATCCCGGGATTGTCAAATTGTAATCCCGAAATCCCGGGATCAGAATTTTGGCTCGGGATTGGATTCCCTAATAATGCCTATGGCCTATGGACAAGGTGTATATAAAATGTCGTCTTTCTTTTCATAGCAACCGTATGTAATAATAATAAAACATTTGAGAACAGGACAGACTGTTAGAAGCACCTCGAATTACTCAACTTGGCCAACGGTGCACACAGCACAATATGACGTATTAGTCTATTCTTCACTATCTCAATTATCTTGATATTTGTTCAGTAGGTACATCGCTTATTCGTTCTCTCATTATAATAAGACATAATCTTGGCGTTACAGTAATATGTATATATATTATATATTTCAAATTTAAATAATAGCACGATTATTCATTTATTGTTTATTCTCTGTTGGATAAGATGCATAATTAAGTGGTGATACAGGATTGGGCATCTCAAAACGGACTACTGCATTAAAAAAAAACTAAGACGTCATATAAAAAGAAGAATTAAAAATAAGTAGATAGATATCAGTGGCGATCGGTGAGTTATTTTACTGGGAGTTCACTTTTTTCACCTTTTGGCTGCCGTAAAAAGGCCTTTGCCTTCATCAAAACTTCACCAAAAAATAAAAAAAAACTATTGAGAATATTATCATCAACAATGCCATTTATCATTCAATTCCAATAAAAAAATAGGACTTCCGCTAATGAGAAGCAACATATTAAGGATTGGCTTACTTCAATAACAAATTAAGAAAATAGGTGACCTGATTTATTGTGGCTCTTGAAAGCAGTAACTCATCAAAATTGACATTATTTAAGCATGTAGCCGTGATATTTTACGATTTCCACCCTACCACGCATATTAAACCCCCCACAGAGCTAGTTTGGAGAGATATCATACTTGATAAACATTGTGAATTTAGTTATCAAACTGAAAAAAACTTGAAGTTTATTTTTAAATTGTACTTCGCCTAAATTTGAGAAATGTTGTCAACATGTGCGGAAATTTAATATACGTACTGCGAAAAGAATTAATTTGTATAATAATATTGAATAAAAATTGTCAAACAATAATTATTGTACGTGTGATACGAGCTGTATTGTTTTAAAACCGATGAAGCCGCATTCGGGCCGGGAGCGACTGAAACTGTCACTCCGGAGCACGCAGAAAAAATATTTACATATTGCTACTACACGCGCCAGACGACGCTCTTTCTCATTGCAAAGAAATCGAACTGGGCGCTTTGGTCGAGCGATATCGGATATCGCTCCCATCAACATATAATATTTAAAATAGCCGGTTAAAAACACATATTAGAATTTGTTTTTGTGTATGAATTAATGACTACGGTAATAGATCAGAACACTTTTAATTAATGAAATATAAATGAAATACTTATTTTAAAAAAAAATAAGTCTTTTCGCATTAATTGAGTGGGTGGGTGTTCACCGCTCCAGCGCTCTCAAGGGAGCATCGCTACTGATATATATTATATACCTACGAAACTTCACTAGAAAAATGTAATCGTAAATTCGTAAAAATGATTTTATAAATAAAAACAAAATTACTAAGAATATATTTTATATGATATATTATAATCGACGAATAATTTTCCATGGTTCAGATTTATGGGCGAAGATTGTTCCGGACACCTCTGATCTGTCAAAAATTGTATGGTCTATTCTCAATTAGTATCCAAAGCTCCCGGGTCGTTCCTCGAACCCGTCCCACCAGGCCGTGACTGGCGATCCATTCCCCAGATAAAAATAATCCCAACACGTGTAATGATAATTGAATCAAACAGAACAAAAAATAAACCCAACGAGTGGTTTGTTTCTTATTGCCTTTATTTGTGTTCGGTCTTTTCCTAACTCGACTTATTCTTGCTGTGTGCCCGCCATGCCTCACGCGATGGCTGATGGTGCAGTGACGATTAACTTGGAAGTGGCGAACAAGGCCAGACACAATCGCAATAACTTTATCTAAATAATATTATCACGTGAATAAAAACATTTTAATAAAAATATATATAAAGGATTATCATAAATATTGTAATTCTTATTACGTATGTATAGAGCTGGATATTTTATCAACTTTCAATTAGGTAGGTACCTATTCTTTATAATGAGGTGGTATAACAGGCTTTCTTATTCTTCCAACAGACGGTGCTACACTCCAAATCAAAGATTTATCTAGTTTCTTCCATTCCTCTCAGCATGTAACAGTGTTCAGTCAGTCCTGCTCGCCATGCAGCCCCACCAAAAGAAATTCAATAAAAATGCTATTGCTGTGAGTTTCGGCGCTAAAATAATTTCATATGTACGCCAAATCACATAATCTATGTGGCTGTATTATGTATGTCCTGCCACGTCGGTTGTATGCATAAGTGTACTTTTTAAATCTCGACTAGGCCCTTAAACGAAGTCAAAAAAACATAATATCGAATATATTATACACTAAATTAGATACATCCAATGGTTATTTCTTTAAACAAGATACTTCAAGATTACTATAATCAATGCTGTATTTTAAGTAAATAAATTATACCTCTGGGACTTCGGTTACCAAATGGCACCACGTCTCCTGACGTCTTTGCTGATGTCAATGTTTGTATGTATGAAAGTTGCAAGACATCACACCTAGGGAATCCAATCCCGGGATCCCGGGATCCCGAGCTATTTTCGATACCTATGAATCCCGGGATTGATAAACATAATCCCGGGATTTCGGGATTGATTTTTTTATCAATTTTTATGGAAAATATAACAGAAAAAATACTTATAATACAAAATAACTACATTAGAAATAAACTGAGTTTGAATGAAGTTTGATGTGTAGGTTGCCGATTCATTTTATTTTTTCACATAGATTATTAAAAATGAGAAAGATTGGTAAAAAAACAATGCTTCGCACTTTTAACAAAGTAATTCCACCATGATATCATACGTTTTACGGCAGTTTCATATTTGGCTGACTAATTAGATTTATGAAGAGGAAAGGCCATAAGTACGCCATGATTATTTGCTTTACTATTTTAAATCTCGCTGATCTATTCATTATGTCTTTACTATCAGAAATAGCAATCTCATATTAAATTCACATTATTATTTATATTACAATATTATTTACTCCATTAAACTTGTGTATTTCCAAGATTTAACGTATACAATATTAACAATAAATGTCTTAAATAGTATAAATTATACTAGATTTATTTTTGACCGATTTTATCAATGTTATTTGTAAATATAAAAATTTTATATTAACAATGGAAAAAAATCCCAATCCCGGGACCAGTCCCGGGATCCCGGGATTGTCAAATTGTAATCCCGAAATCCCGGGATCAGAATTTTGGCTCGGGATTGGATTCCCTAATCACACCTCACCGTGGAAGTATGCAGCCGTACATATAAACCTTCGCAGTTGTTATTTTATCAGTATGTAGTAGAATTTGATTATTAGCATTTTAGCAGTATCGTACACTGTCTCTGATCTCTATTTTTCGTGGGACCCAAATAATAAAATAATAATAAAACTTAATGTTACCATAGTTACTAATTTGGAATTCCTTCAGTATTTAACTATGTACCTATTTTATTTATCCTGAATACTATACCACTTTAATGTAAGATGTGAAGTTCATCTTTGTTCTTCACTGACTGTTTGCTAAATGTATATATTATTGTGTAATTTTACGTGTTTAGTACAGTAATAGACTGATATAAAATGACGTAAATACAAAATTTTGCACAACTTGCGTTTTTCTCGGAAGTTAAAAGTTTCCCTATGACTGCACGAAAGCTTTTCATATGGGATACAGTTTGTATACTTCGGTGTGACATAACGCCTCTAGTCTGTATGAGTATGCGCGTGACTTATGAGCTTTCGAGTCTATTAGCTATAGTAGGTGTCTTCTCTAGCGTTTGCGACTACCGTTCATTCACTGCATGGCCATTTGTCATGCCGGCTTTGATATTCACTGAGCTAGTAAGATATTTTACGATGCTATAATTTAAAACATTGTAACCCGTTAAATAATGTCATTACTGCGTCACTAATTTACCGCGTTTCAAATTGTAGTAATTTTAGTGACTTTAATATGCCTTGAAAATTGTAGTACCATTTTTACTGCACCTTCACATTCGCACCCAATATCCTACTGTAACGGTATTAGGTAACTATTTGTAGAATAGAATTTTACGAGGATGGTTGTATTTACTTTGCTCAACCTATATTTAAGTGTAGTGGGATGGAGGATAGTAAATTTAGACAGATAAACCACAGTCCAGCGGGTGACAGATTCTTTTTATTTATGTGTCATATTCGTAAGCGGGACGTCAGTGGTGATTTTGTTCATCTTATTATCCCTGTCTGTCGCTGTTCTGAATTCGGATGAAATGCTGAGGTCAAGCCTGCCTCTGAGATTCTTGTACCTGGACGTTCTTCTTCTGCGAAAGCCTCAGTTATCGGAAATCTTCCCCTGTGACCAATGACATTAATATGGACGAAGCATCTGGAAAAAAAATGACACTCACTTTTTTGTCGGGTCTGCCGAATGGCATAATCTATTCTAACGCCATTACAATAAAGGTGATATTGCTATAAATTCCCGATGCTTTTTGTCGGGTCTGCCGAATGCTTCGGTTCGAACGGGTTCGCTCAAATGAACATTGATACTAGAAACACTGTTCTAACGCCATTAGATATTGCTATAAATTCCCGATGCGTGATATCGCATAATGGAAATTGCGTGACGTCTACCTACACATGTGCGAATGTCGCTATGCGCGAATTTACTTGCTAGCCACTGTATTGAGTGCATTGTCCATTAATAATATCATTGCCTGTGACTGATGTTTCCTTGTGACTTTTCTATTAATTCTTTGGCCATTTCCATCCTCAACATCATATTGCCATTTGTCACTCTTCCATTCCTTCTCAAGTATTGACCTACGTTTGACTCATATTTGACAACATTTCTTGACTTACTAATTAAATTTCTATCGAAAAGCAATGCAAATTAAGCCGTTACATTTATTTCCGCAGTGTTGACAGAGCTTAACAGAAAAATAACGTTTCTCAACAACACGTATTTAACCTTATATGATGTATTGTAGATACTACAGTAATATGTTGACATCTTTTTTCTCTGTGTGTATAAATAAGCCTTTAAATTAATGATTCAAATTTGCACAAATTTAGACTAGGCTACCGATTATTATTGCTAGAAAAATAAAGTATGTATAAATCCTACACCGGGTTCGAAACGTTGCGATACTATCATTTTGGTATTTCGCAGAACACGGCATAAATCCAGAAACAACCTCTTGATTTAACACAGCACCGTGGAAGCCTAAAAGCCTTTATGGTGGGCTCCGACACCATGCTTGTTTTAATGAATCTCGGCCATTTTTCACTTATAGCACCCAAAGTTTTCTCTTCCTCGTCTCCTTCCACCGCCTGTTTTCCTTCACCGTACGTGTTGCTACATAAATTTATTCGCATTATTGTTTGGCTCCGAGAACATATTTTCGATATTATGCTAATGATGACGTCGAAAAACGCGACGTCTTTGTAGGCGAGGCGAGGCGCTAAGGGCATATTGTAAAGTGTACAATATAAAGATATATTTTTTGATAATTTATATAAAAAAAATTTAACCCGCCGGGAAACGTTTCCTTTGTCCATGAAAATTCTCCTCAAGTTACGGGACGTTTATTTTCATTATTCTCTTGCTGTTGTTTGTATTTCATTCGCACCACGAATCGTCAATTCGTTTCATGGATTCGGTATTTTTATGACAAATTTTTCATTATCTATTTTATATCTAGTAGGTATAAAAAATCTACAACCTGCAACGTTTTTCTGTTCCACTCAAAAACCCATTTCGCTTATTTCGAATACACATGTCCTACTACAATGAAAATTATTAAAATTTGGGGGCGGTCCGGTACTTCATCGTGTACCAACTTAATGTTCTTTAAAAAAACTAACTTTTTTTGTTAGTCTGCATATCGATCTACAACCTTCGCTTATGATTTCTCATTGATGATTTACATTTAAAAAATGTAAAAAACAGTATCGTCGGTGTACTTTTCGAGATGATTGAATTTAAAAATTGGATTACCTATCGTCGTTTATTTTGCGCTTGTCGTGATGGGAGGGTAAGGGCTCTGGCGGGGATGGAGACCCACTATTATAATAATATCATAATGGTATTAAATTTAAAGTAAGTAGGCACCTACCTACCTAAGTATATACCTATATATTTTCCCCATAATTTTAAGTAAGAAAATTAGTACTTATAGAATATTTATACATAGAGTTTATACTATGAATTGTATGCTGACTTTGTTTTGTATTGAAGAGTGATTATAAGTATGTATATTGAAAATAATTTCACTGGATATCACAGGAATTATTTATACGTAGGTACTGGTGTTTGGTCTAATATTATAATATTATGAAACCGTACTTTTATATCATGATGTAAATTGAAATTCTAGAAATATTCGTTGCTTATAATTCAGTGCTAAACTACCTAGCTGTGCATTCGAAATCTAGCGAAAAAAATATTAAATTGTATGAGAACCGATATAATTAGGTGAACCTATAATATAATATCAAAGTGTTACTTTCGTGGATGATGTTCAGCGATGCGAGTTATTAGGTTATGAACAGTGACATTGTATTTGACATAACATTATCCACATGTTGGCCGATCACGTGTCCTGGAATCAAAGCAATCGAATAGAATCTCGCTTCTATTTTGAATCAAATCATCTGGTTTCTGTCATCATCACAGCTACGTTATTTGTGAAGAAAATATAAGAGAACTCATGTTTCTTTGAATGGGTAGCTACAAGCTATTTAGCTATTATAATGCGTCTCAAAATATTTGTCCAATGTTTCAAATATATATAGTTGTATCCAGTGGCGGCTCGACGACTTTCTTTGTGATGGGGTTTAGCCATTAATTATTAAATATATATACCTACCTACTTCTTCATAATTATTAACCATTATGCACCAAGCTACTTATAACAATATGATTTTTTTAATGGGAAATGAGTAATTTTTCAAAATAAATAATAAGATTATCTGAGTCGTTACTTAATCACACCTAAAAAGCGTGCTTAAAATACTTAATTAATAATAATTATTATTATGGACTTACCATTATCGGTTTTGAACAACGACATACAGCGAGCTTTTTTATTAACCTCGGGGTTATTTGTATCGCTCCCGGTATGCGTATACTAACGTTAATGCATTCGCATCTTTTGTAGAATGAGATTTGTAATTTTAATCATGTAATGAAGTAGGTATATTATATGTAATAATGATAATATCGGACGTGTATTTTTGACATGATATTATGGATGTGGGGATGGTCCCTACGAACCCTTAAGGTAGAGCCGCCCCTGGTTGTATCAAGAGACGTTTATACTATACTACATATTAATTCAATTAATGTACTTGGCGAGTTTTTCCCTTATTGAGAAATGCATCACGTATTCAGTAGGTATAACGCTTGTATTATGATTTATATATCTATACATATTTTGAAGTTCCATGGATCGATAATGCTATATATTTTCCTATGGAATAGCGTAAGTAGCAAGTTGTCAGTTGGCTTTTAGTCATTGCTTTTTGATTAATTTTAGTGAAGCAATCTCTTGAATACGTCATTTATTATATTGTAATGTGTTTTGGAACAAATTAAATTATGGCAGGTATGAAACTTTGCATGATCAAACTATATCTATATAAAAATCGGAAATCAAAAATATATTTGTACCGATTGAAAATTTAATACTATCGGCCGTTAAAATTGCATTGTGTACTATTTTTTCGACCCGGGTTTCGCCTTTCGACATCTTCAGGCACCACACACTCTCATCAAAGGTAAATACACACTGACAACGAATCTGTTGATTCTCGCTTATACCTATAATAATTGTTTTCAATAAAATAAAGTAAAACCTCTATAACCTAGGTCCTAGCTAGATTAGATACTGTGTTAATGATAAAGGATACAATTTAAGTCTAGGTTAATTTATTTACTAGTGATAATTTCTCAAAAAACTCACTACCTTATGATATATGGTAAAATAAGAATTTTCTTAATTTCGAAAATATATTTTTTTTTTAATTCGAGATTGGCCTTTTCTGGTTATTTCTCGAGAATTCTCGATCACAACCTCTATAGTCTATCTATACTCTATATTATAAGACCTGCCTAAAATTGTGACATCAACAATAATATATGTATATATTTATCTTTTTAATTATAATTACAAATGTTGACGCTAATTACATACAATTAATAATCTAATAAGAATTATGTTATCCATCATAATTATTATAATATTATGTATATACATATATGAAATATAGTGCTTACTTACCTACATGCGATACCGAAGTCATTATGTTTGCCAGATTATAACATGTGTGTGGGAATGCACAAAGTGACGTTTGCGTTCGATTACGTAATCGTATCGCTTGCATGGAAAACCTTGGAAAATGCTTTTCAGAGGTGCGGGGATAGCCGAGTTTGAACCTACGTACTGATATTTACCTAAGTATCATAAATGAGGTTATAACACGTACCACACGAGCTATCACCGAAGGTCTTTATGATAAACTTTGTGAAATTTTATCGAGAATTGAATCCACTGACCTAAAAACGTGTGTTAATTAATTATCTACCATAAATCACTGAATGCGATGGACGAGTCATGAGTGTGTTTCAATACACTTTACCTATATAGTAACCTAATTTTATATTGAACGTACCCACGTATAAAATGATGTATTTATCATTGAATAAAATTAGGGGCGACCAATATGTGATAACACACATTTAGCAGTAGTACCTACCTACATTCGTTGCAGTAGATACCGCAGAGAGATACCTTCATTTAGCAGTGGATCAGGCGTGGCTGAGCGAGTCGATTTTTAGTTTTTCGCCGTCATGTATGTCGAACCCAGGGAACTCTGAAATAATAGGAACACAAATACCTAACGGGTGTAGAGTAACAGGCAATCGATCTCGAGTGTGGAACGATTTGGGATAAACTTAAACACGTGTCGAGAATACGCTTGTCCTTCGTTCCGACAACTGCTCTCGGCTTATTCACTGACGTTCATTCAATATTGGTGTATTTGAAGGTTGCAACCCACACTATTGGACGTATATAATGTGTGGTTCATTTTCGTAGGACATTCACATTTTTAAAACCCTGCGTCAAAATGGAGTGTATTGGGACATTGCATATCGGAATTCTATTTATTAATCTGTTTTGTGGTCGAACCTATTCATCGATCTAGCTGCTTTTAATACTTTTGACGCTGAAGACGCACCTGGCGCGTAATGACCAGGCGGCCGATCGATTTAATTAACGTGCATTTTAAAGGTGGTAATAAAAAAATCATTATCTAGTCAGCAGCGAATGAGCGATCCTGTGACCGTTTAGTATCTCTTCGTAGTTGGTACATACTACATACCTACCACTGTTTGCCTGCATTAATTGTCCAGATGTTATCACATCGCTTAGGAACCTTCGTCTGATTCCTCCTCTTATTTTTTTTAAAGGCATCTTACGTTTCGCGCGTACCTATATGTAAGCACTTGTAACACACATTAGCAGTTAACTGCAACATACTACGCTTTAAGTGCAATTGGAGGTTACACTTCTAAAATATTATTCAGGCAACCACATGCAAGTAATTTGATTCTAACAAGTCATACAAATAATATTTAATACTTAGTCAATTAATTCTAACGAACAAACAAGAAAATTTAGGAGATCGAAATATGTAAAATACCTCATTTGAATTAATTGTACAATATCTTCAGACATTCAAATTGTTATCTGAATAATCAGATTATTATATAATTGATTATAAAAAAAATCTTATCTGTTGCATATTGTGTATCAGACGGGATTTATATGTTCTATTATGCATAATGTGTCTTCGTCTTTTCGATAAATGGCTCTCCCACTCGTATTATCATAATAGAATTATCAATATAATAATTATTGTTTTAATGTTGTTCATTCTTTCGGAGAGAAATCCAGTCAAGCAGTCAATAACAATAAATTTAATTGGTCTCTAATCATTTTACTGCTATCGGGGCTGTGATAACGATGCAACCAGTATGTTGATAAAATAATTATTATTTAATTATAATATGCATAAAACTGCATTCAGCTTTGTTGGTATGTTATATAAATATACGAGATAAGGCGTGCTGAATATAATGAATTATTTATTTTACATACATCTAAACGTTCGGAACTCACTTGAATATAATATGATACGAATGATGGTGGGACGTAGAGTGTGGTATCATACATTTTTTCTTATTGTTAGTACCTAGAAACCATTTCTATGTGAATAATGGTAGATTTACGTCTCCACCCAGATCTGCGTAATCCCTTCATTATTGAATTTATAAAATATTCAACCGCGATTTTGAATTTTCTATCCATCTTGTGCGAGGTCGACTAGCTCTTCTTCGTTGGGTGATTGGGAACTTTAGTATGGCAATACTCAAAAGTTCAATTGAATTCTAAATCCTTTAAATATTTTAAACTTCGATCATTCAATAAAAGAAAAGAAAGAGTACAAATGTTTAAAAAATGGTCGAACTCTAGTTCAAAGATAGAATTCAGTTGTCTAATCTTTCTTGGTTGACAGTACAACTATTGGTTTACTACGCTACCATTTGCATCAACACAGCCCTAAACACGATAGTCACTTACCAACCTTCCTAAAAAAAATCATCTTTATTGTACTTAGATTTTATAATTAGTAATAAATCACGATTGGTTCTTTCACGTGAAAGATGTGTACATGTCAAGTATCCCATTAATTATAAGTTGAAAGCAGTGATATGAAGGTACATGACTAGTATTCTTCAGTTCATCGCGAGAATTTCGTGAGTAATTTGAAATATGTACCTACTGACCTACTGTATATTGTTAGGGAACGGCTTCATCGGGAAGCCTTTTACCCCAACACGGCAACGCAAAGGGCGCGCCGCATGCCAACTACCGCGGCAATAATGAACTCACACAATCACAGGGTTTTATTCTGCTTAATCGGAGTTATTTTAACATCATCGGCAGTTTTACTTAGATATTTAATTATACGGCATTACGGAAATCGACTTTCTTCACAGGATCTACGGCAGACAGACGGTCTCGTTTTCGCTACCCGGATTTCTAGTCCTGAACAAAGGTCTCGCAACATATTTATATTTTTAGTTACATTTTATGAGAGCCTTACTAGCTGTCTTTGATGCTCCTTTGAAGGTAGTTATACTTTATACTGTGGTTTGGCGCAGCCTCTTACATTAAATTAATTATACATATTGATCAGTATGTATTAATAATAATAGAGTCGAACTTGGTTATTACGAGGAAGATGGGACCGACTGAATTTGCTCGTTATAAGCATTACTCGTTATATCGTTATATAACATTTTACATCTGAAAACCATCGTAAAATCCCCGAAACAAGAATGGAAATTCATAAACTACTAAAGAAGTTGTTTATTGTAATGCAGTGCTGAGCCGCTGGCGCTGGTAGGTACCTACTGACTTCACAAAGCTTTTTACATGCAATTTCAACCATATGCGTGGATAATTTTTCATTGTTGTCGGCGAAAACACCAATTAGGTACTTAGACACTTAACTAGTGTCATAAACGTAATCCGATCCCGGAGGCATCGGTCTAGTTGACTGCCCGGAGTGCCCGGTCGGATTTTATTGCTTAGACCAGGGGTTCCCAACCCCGTGCCCGCGGGCACCATGGCGCCCGCGGAACGATTCGTATGTGCCCGCCACTATTCGACAGAGACAGAATTTTGACTTTTCGATATATTTATGCGAATCATTGTTTTCAAACATGAACTTAATAAAATCAAGATATAGATCTCGACTCACCGATGAGCATCTTTATGATTGTTTGCTAACAGGATTATCGTCATACTCTCCTAATTATGAGGCACTGGCCAATGATATGCCAAAGATCACATTGACATATTGATATTCTATTTTTTTATAAAATGTTTTCTTTGTATTTGTGTTTTTTGTTTACTTTGTTTACGTTTTGTAAATACATATCTCTGTGTGTATGAAATTTGAATAATAGTTTTATTATTTTGAAATATTTTTGTTTATTATTTATTAATAAATTATGAATATAAGAAAATAAATTATAGGAAAATGAGAAGTTATGGAAGGAGTTTGTCGATTAAAAATAGGTGGTGCCCGCCACCCTACCGATATTTTAGAATGTGCTCTAGAGTACAAAAAAGGTTGGGAACCCCTGGCTTAGACGATCCACACATTAACAGTTTTGCTCGGTATACCCGAGAAGTAGCTCGTTATAAAAGTGAATAAATGTATAGAGAAAATCTAAAATGTCAACGAATTTTTCCTAATTACATCGGAGATCTCGCTATTTCCGTGATTGTAATAACCACGTTCGACTGTATTTCATAAGCATCGTCACAATCTAATATAATACAATTATGGTCGGTCATTTTTGTACATCTAGTTATCGACATACATAATATTAGTAGATAAATAAGGTTGTGGAAATATTCCGAAAAATGTATGCATAGCATCTTGTATTCCATATTTCCGCCGTAGCAAATTTCGCGTCCTCTTTGAGTTATTATTTGTACCGACTGTGCTCGTAAAATATGTATGCAAATCGTGTCTAATTTACGAGCAAGGAAAATACCTGCGTTGGTATAATTTTCCGCTACGCTACGCTCTCCGTTAGCAGAAGGTTAAAATTCGTAAATAATAATAATAATTGTTGTTCGGCGCGTGGGGTTACGAGTATTTCCACGGAGCTATTGGAACTAGTGGCCGGGGAGGGGCGATATGGGAGGGTCAGAGGGGGCAACCAACACATTGCCAATGTCAAGTTCAAAGCCGAGCTCTACTCAGCGGTGCGGCATTTTCATTATACCATTTGATGGGGCAAGTGTTACGTAATAATTCATTCAGGGTTTGCGTAGAACATAATATTATCTTATGTATTATGTTGAATTTTATTAGGAATTAATCGAAATTATTCCTAGTATTGGTATGAATTTCTTTGCAGTGTACTTGTATGAGAGTGACTCAGGAGCTACTTACTGTAAAGTTGTTGAATACAATGTGAGGTGATCCGTTACTGATATGACAGCTCACAGTGAAATGTGATACGACGAACTGCATGCAGAATTTTCCGGACGAACAATATTTCAGATGGTAACGAGAAAATTCGGAAGGGGGGCCGAGCCAGACAAGCTGATACGAATTAAGCGATACAAACACTGTCGGCGATAGCAACTATATACAGCATAAACTTTCGACTCGCCTACCTATTGTGCACGGGCATAAATATATGCTATCTGCACACTTTGCCATAAAAAAGCTCAAATATTTTCTTGGTTGTTTCTTATTGTATCAAGATTCCTTTAATGGTAGAAGCTTTGGTCTAGAATATTATTCATTCGGATATGTAAAGAGAGTGTACATATTTTAACAACAGCTATGATGGGTTTATATTAAATTCGTTTCATTACTAATATCTACTTAATGTTTTTTATTTTTGATTTTTTCACTTTCAATAATTATTCCTCAAGAATTTATTTACAGCATCCATGTGCGCATTTACTAGAGTACTAAACGATTTTCTTGTGTCTATTTTTACATTTCCCATCGCTATTTTGTCATGATCTCTGCGATTGAAGTTCACGCATGATTTCCGTGTGACCTTTGCTTACCCATCCATCTTCAATTCTTTTGTTATTATATTACTGTCGACACGTTTTCGTTATTTATTACAAACAATTCCACGATAGCATTTTTGTATTTCTTCTACTTCATCAACTCATACGGCGACAGGGTAAAAAACGACAACATATACATAAATAAATATAAAACTTCAGTGTGTAATAAAATCACGGTGTACAAGCATAGAGTGCGTCAATCCATACCAGGGGCCTTATGTTGTAACTTGCAAGTTGAAGTCGTCCGGCGACATGACGTCATATGACATTATTGTGACGTACTACCGGGGTGAGTCAATAGCATTCGATAAATTAACGCTACTTTAATACTGGCGTTATTCATTGTCCCCATACACAAATAGGTGTTTCAGCATAATAATATCTATGGTGAGCCGTGTGCATTGGGCGGTTCGCCTCGATGCGTGTATTGAGCTTACGTCACAATTACGTCATGTCGTCGGGTGACTTCATGTCACGAATTATAGTTATATAGTTATAGGGCACCAGCGCGTTTTCACATAAGTTTACTCTTTAGTAAATGGCAGAGAGTCAAGTAGTAATAGTATACTGGACACAAATTCTTATACTAATTTAACTAAGTATATCAAGTAATTGGCCAGCTGTAACTCCAGATTCTAATAAACTTATACCTACAATATAATACTAGAATCAGGCGGAGCGAAATACCAGCTGAACAGATGCGGAGCGAGGCATGGGGATGTGGGGGGAGGGGCGCTATTAAAATAGAGCGGATCTGGAAATGTGCAAACTGCACACAGAATGGGTTAGCATTATTGCATTGTTGTTATTTTATTGTACAGGGTATCCCGCTATTGTGTCTTCCGCTGAACGCCACTGCGGGAGTCTTGGCAATCTCCATTGAAGAAAATTTCCGGGAGCGTACAGTTGAATCGGTGGCGAAATCTCTTAACATCGTATTGTATTATTTGAATAATAATGTATACACCTGCTATTTTTACAACCATTTGTTATAGTTAGTACGCAATACGTATACTAAAAGTAGAATAGGTAGGTACCTACTTAATTGTAATTAAAACAGGAAATGTTTAGTAACTAATTTTATTACATTATAAATATTATGTACTAAACACAATTAAGTATTAAATAAATAGTAAAGTGATTTGATTCAGATGTTGCTGATTTCATAGTGCGTATGTTGTAAAAAATATATTGATTTTAATTTATTAGTATTTGCTGTGGTGTAAAGGGGTACAAATCAGACAAAATACATACAAATTAGATATGTAATTATAGAAATTAATTAATTAATTAATTGTCTTGTGATGTGGACTGTCAACTTGGTAAGTTAATGGTGGTTTTTGAAATATTGAAGACCAGTAACTCCTTTATAAATGAAATCTAATCCTCGAGTGGATAAGCGTTGTGTATTTGACCATTTTTTCAACGAAACAGTTAACTGTCATTTTAAGCATGGGTGAAACAACGAAGATATTTTAAATAAATTTTTGCTCCCTTTATAAATATACATTTTTCCTTTTCAAGTTTTCCCAGTACATAATTCAATTATTTTTAGGATAATTCCTTTTAAAAAATGAAAGCGAAAGCCTACTTACATACATATCGTATGAAAAGACTCGAGGAACATCGGCCGAAAACAACGCATTCAATATTCATGTTGTTTACGTCGGATAAGGGGGTTGTGGGGGTCGAAGAGAAGAGGAAAGTGTGGAAAGTTAAGCAGCAGCGATGCGTAAACTTTTCTTTCAAACAATCTGTCAAGAACGTTGGTCCAAGAAGGCAAATTCACTTAACTGTATGTAATTTAATGAGGCCGTCAAAGTATTACATTAATGCTAAAAACATATAAACCATAAATAATGTTGTTAGTTTGTTTTAAGGGAACATTAAGTTTGTAAACCAGCATTTTGTTAGTTTGCTTTATAGAAATGTTGGTTTGGAACGCGGTTACTCTTTCCAGTGGCCGTGTTTCTATAAATATTCTTCTTTTTCGACACTACAGCTATGAACCGTGGATAGCATGGATTGCAAAAAATGTCTCTTACTGACTTTAACAGTTTGCCTTCTTTAATATGTCAGTCATCGATCGAGAAAAATGTGTCTTTTTTGTATATAAGTATGAAAACATAATCTCGAATCCCGGGATTCCAACATTCTCGATTCTGGAATTGCAAATCCTGTTGTGTACCTACATTATAACATTATACCGCCACTATCTATCATATTATTTAGCATGTGACCTCAATAATTTAAGGAGGACTTCATAACAGATTCGTAACGAATAAAAAAAGAATATCTCATTATTTTTTTATTATTGTGCAAATAATGACATTGCTTCTTGGAAAATAACTACATCATAGTACTTAGGTATGCACTTATATCGGAATGACCTCGATTTACATTATGATTTTTAAATTACACATTGTATATTTCCGTGCTACCACTATTCACGTCACTGTATCCGTTCACCCTTCGACATATTCGTGCTTTATTTAAAAATTATATAACTGCCGAAGATAAAAAAACTTACATGCCTTATTATACCGACAGAACTTATAAATTTTAGTAATTTTAAAATTAATTTCTCAACTATCATTGTAGCCACACCAACACTACATATGAACTCTTTTTGTTTTTGTTTTTGTAGTACTTATTATATTATTTCCGCACAATAATAATTGATCCGAAAGGTCTTAATGGGGTATGGATTGTACGCCTTGACGATCTGAATAATATACGTTTATTTTTCCGGTTTTTAATGTGTCTCATTTAATTTTAAACGTGTAGTGACAAATAAGTTAGATATTATATATCATTGAATATGAGATGCATTCGAAGTAGTAGCTGATATAAATCTATTGTGTAAATAATTAAGTGTATAGTATCACTGTCGTAGAGTGCGTTCCCTAATAATTCTTGGCTCAGAGGTCGAATCGGGAACGGCATTCAGAAATATTTCGGAGGCGTAGCAAATTTATTCTTTTTATCTTGTTGATTGTTTTGTGTGTATTATAGAATGTACGAATAATATTACTATTATTGAATGACGGTTGCTGCCGCTTCGTACATTTACGAGATTATCATATCTTTATTGCATCGGCCCATTGGATAAAGTTTCATAACGAGAATACTAATATGCACCCACTATCTTACGTACCTATGCCAAACGTCTTTCACCGCTTTATATTAGTCAAGGCCTGAACAAAAACGATGCATGAGTGCGAGTGAGAAAGTATTCGGCACCCTTACAATCTCTGCGACACGCGCTAGAGTAAGATAAAAGGTCTACTAGCTACAAGCCAGTTTCCAAAAGTATCGCCATCAAATCGGGGCGAAACGCTTCACATAGCGTCGATGACTTGCGAGCTCGTGTTGCTAAAATTGATATTTTTTGTGTTAAACATAAAGTCAGTGGTAAATATTTTTGGTTAATTAAGTAGAAAAGATGGTTCTGTGTGTTGTCTTAAAATGTGGTAGCCGTACTGATAAGCAAGAAGATGGTATTACGTTTCATAAGTAAGTTGATACATGTTCGTGATAATTTCTTTGTATTTTATTATATATTTTAATATCAGTGACCTAGTGTTTCTTTAAAATAACTTAAATTATGGATATCTTTATCTAATGGTTGCATTTTGACCGCTTAAAAATACTATATAACGTAAAAAAATAGAAAATTACATTTTAATTCTGAGCGTCTAGTGCGAGCACTTTGGGCGAGCACTAGCGAAATGGTCTAAGGTCTCGAACATTTGTAGACGAATGCGTTCGCTCGCTCACAAACCAAACGCAAGGCACGCGGCTTCATTTAGCAATGCAACGGGTGGCGTCTATATGTATCTATAGTCTAAGATATTAGTATTGTAAAATGTGAACGAATATAATAATCAAGGAGTTTTTTTTTATAAGTATATATTTTATAAAGGTCAACCGACAGGAACATTCATACATGATACAACATAATTTAGGTTCCTAATAAAAAACGGACACGGAAGACATTATGAAATAATCAGCTAATTAGATAGAATAATAGAAAAACGATAGGAAATATACGAAAAATAAACATGAATATGCAGTTATTATGATTGTTAATATTGGTGAGGTAGATTTAGAACAATTTTTAAAGAATGTGAGTGAACAAAACAGTTATATCCCGTTTACACGTGCATGGATTTACTGCTAACAGTAGGTACGTATTGTCACTGCCATAACAATAAAATACATGTGTAAACATGTATTATAATGTACGTTGCAAGATTGCATGCATGGATCAAAAAGGTTTGGAAGCTTATGAATTATTTTCACACGACAGTTGGGATTTGTTCGATATCTGCGCCTGCGAGTAGAACGTTATTGGCGAACCTGCCGGTAAGAAAACGAGCTACACCGCGCAGACCCGTTTTGCGGTTAACCGATTTTCACGACCTCTCAAATGGTAGGGTACCATAAAATGACATCATCGCGCCTCGCTTACTATTGAAGAATGAGATTGAAGTAACAGTCAGCACTTTTACGTGTAAACAGTTATTATCGCGATAATTTAATATACTCACTATTGGTGAAAGTAAATCCATGCACTATTACAATTTATCACTATGACCGGACTATAGTTCCCGATAGAATAGAGCAGTGATCGCCAAACGGTCGCTCGCGAGACCGGTAGCTCGCGGCGGAATTTTCGGTAGCTCGCATGGGACTTTTTACCATATTTATAAATTGTAATGTGATTTGTTGCTTAAGAGAGTTGTCTCAACTGTAGAATTTGTATGGTCTTTCGTCCCAACAGAAAAGTATCCAACTTTAGTTCGAATTCCGCTCAAAATGAAAGCATTGTTTTGTTCTACCTACTTATGTGAATCAACGTTTTCCACTATGAAGGTGGTTAAAAGTAAATATATAAACAGACACAGTACAAATTTCTTCGTCATCTCTATTTTAAAGTTTATAATTATTTTCCTTTTGACACCTTCTCAAACGAGTCTTTTCCGACTAACTTTCTTCAAGGCATGCTCGCCTTTCATTCTCTTGAAACTCATAGGTCACTTCTGCTCTTAAAGCATTTTTCCCTGCTCTCACGTGGTATCATTTTCAATCCCGATATTCTAGAAAATTTTGATTTTTACGCACCCATCAATTACATGCGTGGTCGCATGACCCATTTTGGGTGAAAGCTGTTTCCTCATGTCAGGCTCACCAGGCACCAATTGCGAGGGCTGTGCGGCTGGTCAATGCACTCCCTAGAGATATAGACATTTTTGGCGATCCATTATATATTCTGTTTTTTAAATTCTATTTTATTGTTTAATTTGTATTTTTTGAATTATTGTTGTTTATTTTTATTTTATTTCTTTTGTATAAAACTATTTTTACTTTCTTTTTTTCTTTTTTTTCCTCCATCTTGTTTTTTTCTGATTTTCTGAACTGATTACTTGTAATTTTTATTCTAAATGTCATGTTGTGAACGTCCTGAATTAATAATTTGTTATGTACTCAACGTGTCTTTTTCAAATAAATTAATAAATAATTGCATTCAGATTGAACAATTGTGACAAGGTACTCTCCGAGAATTGAAAAAAAATGTGAAGGAAGGTGAATGCCATTCTTTTTACTAATTATTTTTACTTTTTCTCACACTTATTTCAAGATATTTTTCAATTATTATTTTATTTATAAATAAATAATTAAAGTAGGTCCGCATTTTATGTTATATTGGAAGTCTGATGTCCTAATTTATTTTAAGTAATAGATGTAATACTAATATATGTATGTTACGATATAGGACGATGAATTATAAAGAAGGAATATGTATAAGTAGCTCACCAGACAAGTACAATTTCTACAAGTAGCTCACATCCTTATTGAGTTCGCAGACCACTGGAATAGAGTAATGAAACCAGAAAAATTATACATACAATAATTAGAGAAATTTGCCGACTCGAATTAATTTCAGACCAAATTATGCAATCGTTATTATTGCGAACCCTCAGATTGTATATATACCTATATATATTTTATGTCATAAGGTGTCGACACTGGTTTAATTAGATTTGCGGTTCTTCGGGCACACTATTCGCTGAGGTCCAGAAAACTTTGAAATCTTAATTGTTTTGTAACGTGTGGCAGGTAAAGGGGGGCAGAGTGAGCACCGATGAGAGGGAATGATCAGGAAAAATGTCCATTGAAAACTTATATTTTAAATTTAACGCATGCGGTGGCTATGAAAATATGAAGAAATGTATCCAGAATCGGTTTCATGATTATTATTCTCAGTCATGGGGGTGACGATGAGGAGTTCACAAATCTCATTATTAACCAATAGCTAGTTTGATGTGCATCAAGATTATAAAGAAAAACGGAGAAACAGCTTGAGTATCTACTTTACTACAGAAGGTGATTCGATCTTACTTCTTATTCACTCCCGCAATTATTCAAGAAATACTTTACTAATAAACCAACCTGTAAAATTTAACATATTCAATGCTATCACAAAATATTAATTAATGCTCGTAAATGTCACTTGGAAAATTGTCGTTGAATAGCGGTGAAAACTCGCCGGACAGACTCGCCTTCTGTAATGAATGTAATGATATTGCAAACTGTTCTTGTCTGCTTGTTCAGTATTAATTTACACATTCGCCAGACGCGAATTTCGAGCCTACAGTCAGTATAATATAAAACGCGCTATCAAATCGCATTTCCTCAAATCGTATTGATTGACCAAAATGTTGCGCGCGCATATATTAACGATTGTCACAGAATATAATCACACCATCCCCGCATCGTGCAGAAGTTTACACTTTTTAATTGATTTTTTTCTTCTTGGGATTTCGGTTATTATGATGAAAATTACGCAACTTCGAGGAAACACGGGACGCCCTGAAAGAAACGTGGATGGAAATGCAGGTACGTCCGAATTTGCCGCCTTTCGTGGATAATGCCGCAAGGGACCGATGGCTGAAAGCGGCTTAATTATCAACCACATTATTGTATTAATTAATGTCCTTTCATATTATTATATAAGTCTGTAGAAAAAAGTCTAGATTATGAAAATTCATGAATCATGATTAGTCAGATAGGGCAAACTTAATAAAATGAATAGATATAATTTTAACAACACATATATATATAAATATTTTACATTTTAACATTTACACCAAATACTGCACCTATAATACGTCATCATCGTATATGCGGAGCGATGTTTGTTTTGTTCACAACAAAATATTAGGTAGGTACCTACCTACATACATTTCTGTTAATGTCCATAATATCCATAGGAATTTAGTGATGAAATGGTGAATTGCTTTGAGAGAAAGATCTAGAACGTTACAAAAGATGCCAACCAGCTGCTAAAAATCAGGAACTGGAAAAGACGTGCGGAGGACTGTACCGGCTGGAGGAGGCCAGGACTAGACTTGAGCTGTAGCGCCTTCGAAGAAGAAGATTTAGTGATGAAAATGTAAAAAGCGTACATATCTATTTAACTAACTTATGTGAATGTTTGTTTTCAAATTGACCAGAAGGAAGCCAGTGTGACTTCGTCGTATTGCATCACTAACGGCCTGACGCAAGAGTGATAGAAAGAGAATATTTAAGCACACCCGATTTAAACTGAGCCATAATTTCTCATTAGCAATACGCGGTAGGCTCTTTTAATAATATAATAATAGTTTTTAGCAATGAGTGAACTGAGTATCTGCCAAAGAGATGACCGAAACTTATAATATTCATGAAGGGAGGGAAAATGGTTATTTTTATAGAAACTTTAAAAATTTAAAAATTTGGCTTGAAAATGCTTCTTTTCAAAATATGCTAATGGCATTTTGCAATGTCGGACAAGAGTAAGTTGAAGTGTGATTCGGTTGTATTGTCTGTTTACACCTACTAAGTGACGTTCGCAACAAACGATGTGTGTTGTACTATAAAAGAGATTGCGTATTATATTTTTTGGCATTTAAACGCCAAATTTTGTCTATTTTTAAATGAAACTGAGTAAATGTTCCAAATTTGAAATTTCGAAGTGAAATGCCCTTTTCAAAAAGTATGACATTTACAATGTCAAATGTATTAAGTAATTGTAGTTCGTTTCAGTTACAGTGGTTAGAGGTACTCTCTGTGACGTCCGCGGCACTCGGCTGAGTTATTTACGTGACACCGCGCCCGTATCTTTCACCGCTAACCATGTCGCAATCGATCGCCGTATTCCGCTATTGTTTGGCTTTCAGTTTGCGAGGTTTCGCGATAGTATCGGTGGGCACAGCGCTAAACTGTCACAGCTCATTCTTTGCCGCGGAGAATTCCCGAGCACTAAACTAAATTCAGCAATAATTCTGCTTTATAAGCCATAACCATGTCGTGAATTCATAAACAGCGAATGTTATGATGGTCGTATATAGTTCGATTGCTACTTTGGCTTCCAGATACAAAGCATATAAGTACATATTATCAAACAATAAAATACAATATTTGAGTCGTGTGGTATCAAATGTAGAACTATTCCACATGCACTCCACAGTATTATCATACTTATTTCAGTTATGGCCAGAGCCGGTTTCGTCGACGTAATGGACCTTATATCCCCGAATGCAAATATGTGTTGATGAAACCAGTCCTGATTATTTATAAATATGCAAATTAAATAGTTACGGTATATTGTGTTTTATTTTACCTAATTAGGTTTCTTTTATTGCTTTTACTGTTAATTCGTGGTGGAAATGCATTGTATTATTAATTTAATTTGATAAAACGCAAATTTTTATCGTATCTACTTATTCCACTTTTATTCTGAACCTGTTTCGTCCACCAAACATGGAATAAGTACGATAAAAAAATTTCCGTTTTATTAAATTAGCTTAATAATTTTAATTAGCACCCACGGTGGCCGCGCGGCTTAAGCGTTGGACCATCACGCCGTGGGTCTCAGGTTCGAATCCTGGGTCTGGCAAGTACACATATTGTTTTTCAATTTGTGTGTGAGTCAGGGTATGGACCTAATACGTTGAGCAAATTGCTGCATCCATTTCTCGTAAAAAACAAAAATCTGTTAATACAAACCTCTACTCTGTGGAGGCCCATATGATCCTATTAGGATCGGACATGGTCGGAAAAAATAATTTTAACCAAGTCTTCATGAGGAGTTTGGCAGTTAAAATCAATACGGTGATGCGTGTACCTAAGTATATTAAAGAAATGTTTACAATGACTGGGTTTTAACCACTAGTTGAAATCAGTAAAGAAAATATAAGACATGACCAAAGCTCGGAATTGAAAAAAAATTAAACTAATTGAAACAGTAAGTCGTAAGAAATGCATTAATTCTATGATAATCGACTTTACAAGACAATTGTACCAACATCGTTTCGCCCCTAAGCCTAAACATGTTATAATTTATATTATTATGTTATATAGTCATTTTGTCGAGTGTTGGTTGTTACACATATTGAAAAAAAAAAACAATACCAGGGGTCGAATCCGCAAAGACAAGTGCTCTGTCTCTATTCGACCGTGCTGATTAAAACAGTCATACCAAATGTACGTTTTGTATATAAATATGTTGGGTATATAATTATTCCGAAGATCTTCTGGATTAAGGATCGCATGCTTACCATTTATAGTAAGATACAGAAACGAAAGATGCAATGATATGGTACAAATTACTGTTATAATTATTATAAAAAAAAACTCTTGAAGCCAATTAGAGTGAGAAAAAAGTAGGTAGGTATGGATTTTAAAATAAAGTTATGCGTGAGGCAAATCAACGAATAAGGAAATATATTATGTACAGTTTGTTCACTACAGTCAATTAAAATTGATTTAATTGTACACTGGCTTAGTCTTCGACATTCGTTCCGGCGTTTACTTAGGGATATCGCCGCGATTAGGTCTCGGAGGGTCGGCAATTTCGCTGGAGACTAATCCTCTAAGTGGCAATTTAGTCGGCCTTTAAGCCATAGCGAAGACTCACAAGTATCGCAAGACAATAACTAATATCGTTAAGAAAATGTTCAGGTCGTCGCGCAACACTGGATACGAATAGTATACAACTTGCGTAACCGAACCACGCAGGTGAGTGCATACTTAATTAAAGTGGACGATTCGTTTCTTCTACCTTTTTATTTGCGTAATCGTGTGGACAATTTGAGACTGAAGCCCATTTCGGATACATATACTGCGTACCTACCTACTTTACTTGTAAGGAGGCGCTCGGAAAGTTATGCTTATTGGAAAATACTTGGTTCATATATGGCAATGATTATTAAGTATTTATTACGTTTCATAATATTGCAACTTTATGATTGAAGTCACTTACATGAAATAATACACAATAATACGCCCTTTGTGAAAATACTAACACCTCATATAATATACGTATCTACTAGTAAAATTTTTTTTGAAAAAAAAAGTAAGATACCTGTAGCTTAATGGGTAAAGCACATTGGCGCGAATCTAGTAGTAATAAGATCAAGTCCCGTCGGGCCGTATTTTTGAGAGGCCTGAGGTGTTTTAAAATGATGTATATATAGAATGATACATTGTGAAATCTTACGAATATTCGTTGAATAAAGAAATAGATTATAAAATCACATATTACGTGCCTTATCTTAAGAATGCTTGCGATTAGCGATTGGTAGAATGTTTTGAAGTCGTAGGTAAGTCGTGGATTTTTGATTTGGCAATTTCACATGTTGCTTTTTCAATGTGTTTAAGGATCCGAGCATGGATCTAGTTGGTTGAGCGAATGATTCACATAGGATTTTAAAGGTAATACATATTGATATCGTGATGAAAAATTTCTGAACGTTTCGCTTTCGGACCGCCGTCAAAGTTTGCATACACATTCGTATTTATTTTGCAAACAAAGTTACTTGTAAAAATCCCCATTTAAAAATAATTATTTCGAACCACCCCCCCCCCCCCGTATAAAATACCTTCTCACCGGCAAACTAAGATAACATATTTTTACTTTGTTGATAATTCACGATAATTTATAAAAAATAAATTAAAATTATTTTTTTTCCAATTAAGATAACATCACTTACGGCCGTTAGTTGAGAATTCACCCCTATCTACTGATATTTTGGTCGGAGACAAGTGGAAATATGATTTTCTTCGTATCACCTGGTACGAAGAAAAGCCCAATTATGTATACTGGAGAAAAGGAAAATTCTGACGTGATTGTCGTAGGTATTAACTTCAATGATTGTTTATCTCATTTTTATTATGAACAGAATTGTTTGTCTCATATATTATTTTTTCCTTACTTCCTTTTGAAAAAAAATGAATCTACATTTTTCATCTGACGACTGGCCTATCGCAACGCAACGATACGCAGTACTGAACTAGGTAGGTATAATACGTCGCTGTTCGCGGTGCTCCGAGAAAATTATACACGGCTTCGTACACGTGTAAGTGCAGTAATTAAAAAGGCAATTACGAATCGGGCACACAATAAACTACGCGAAACAACTAACTATCGCTGATTTGAATCGCCCATTAATACTATTTTATTGCGTATGTATCCCTTGTATGCATGTGTGGCATTCATTTGAATCGTATGATTTAACTACATGTTTGTATTGGGGTGCATTGTGCATTGCATTATTAATTAACAATCAATAGTGTTTCATGCATTTGTTCTGTCATGAATAATACAATCGGAATTATAACAACCATTCAAGTGAAGTCAAATTTTATCAAAATGTCATAGGTACATGATGCTTGGATACTTGATGATTGCATGGGTTATGATTTAACTACCTTACGACCTACGTGTTTTAATCATATTATAGTTACTTAGTTAGCCAGGTGTTTAGCATTGTATGTTATGTAGGTGTAAACCTGTAAACTGTAGAGTGCGGTGACTTTTGATTTTAATATTATGTATAGATAATATTTTTACATATTATTTTCTACTTAGTGTTTTGTTAAAAAATAATTTGGCATTCATTAATTTTATTTGTATACTTACGTGTTTTCTTTTTATCGAAATGAACTGAATTCAGAGTTTTTTAAGCTGAACAATTATAGCAGGGTGGACTTTTAGCCTTCAAGTACTTAAGTCAGATTTTACAAAAAATCATACATGCAATTTGCCACCAATGTATTGTCCAGCATTACGTATACCACCCATTTAAGACGTATACTTTAACTATTTAGGTAGGTACGTCGGTACGTGTTTTTATCATATTATTTAGATAGATAGTTAATAAAAGTAGATGTATCAAGTATAATCTATTAATACAAACTTCCACTCTGTGGAGGCCCATATGATCATATTATGATCGGACATCAAGTGAAGATTTAGCCAAAAAGTCACACTCGAAGTTTGTCAGCCCATATGATCATATTATGATCGGACATCAAGTGAAGATTTAGCCAAAAAGTCACACTCGAAGTTTGTCACAGGTTTAATTTCGATTAAAATAATTTATGGTCATATAATTTATGATAATCAGCATGAAATTTAATGAGGTTGTCAGCAACTGTTGCCAATGTGGACACGGTATAATATTTTATGTAGGTATAGGTATATTATGCATGTTTTCTTATATCGAAATGCAATGAAATGCGATATATTGCTTTAACAATCGGTAGTATCGAATATGTGTTTTAAAAGGTGAACAGTGCTCGCTGGAGTCATATAGGTATACACAGGGAACTCAGAAATAATGGGAACTGAAATATACAACGGGTAAGGCGATAGCAGGTAACCGATTCGAGTAAGGAAAAATCCGTGTTAAACTTACACACGTGTCTAGAATACGTTTAACGTCGAATACTGAAAACTGCTCTCGGTTTATGCATTTACGCTCCTTTAATGTTGGTGTATTACACACACTATTGCACATGCATAATGCGTGCTCCATTTTCGTAGGACACTCACACATTCAAAAGCCTGCTTCACCATGCGGCGTATTGAATATAGCCTATTGGCATTCTATTTATTATCTGTTCTGTGGGTATACATATTAAATGAAATAAGATTTGGTTAAAAAGTACATTAAGTTATAGTGGGTACTCTATAAAATACATACTATAGTTTATAGTTGATAGAACCTATTTATTATTTGAACGATTGTTGACTAGGTTCTCATAAATCTATATATACGTACCGTCGTGTGTGACTGATTGGTGTGATTCCGTAAGTGTTTTCAACGTAAATGTGATTTCTTTTCTGAAAACTGCGGAAGCAGAAGTTTCTATAATCCCATTAGGAAGATTACCCGAAGCTTACACTCCATCAAACACAAATAATGTCATAGGTTTTCGTGGTATTTTTAGAGCGGCACGTGTGAGGTCATAATACATTACCTACCTTTAATTTGATTATTTTCATTTTATTCGGAATAAATTTAATTCAATCGTTTCGATGTTTGTAGGTACGTGACACATAAGTCACATTCATTTTGCGTTATAAATAAATTAAATTAAATTTACCACACAATAAATTTACTCCATATTATACCTAATGTGTTTCACATCAACCTGTGTTTAATGGACGTTCAGTAAAAGAGAGATCCAAAAAACTTAGCGTACCATAGCTAGAGTTGGGTTCGGGAATTTCCCGAGGGGAATTCTCGAGAAATTTTCGAGATTTTCGATCCGGAATCTCAAGAATTGAAATTTTTAACATTTCGGGAAATCCCGGATTCGGGACTTCTTTATTATCAAATATTAATTGAAAAAGCGATTTTTCCATATGAAAACAGTTGACAGAAAATACAAAACGTTCAAAGACTGATTATTTAACACAACTAAGTCAACGTCGACTCAAAGTGAGCGCAATTTTTCAACATCAGGGAATTTTGTGTCTCAAAAGCGTGCGCGATTGTCTGTTTTTTGTAATTCTATTTTAATAAGTAATGTTTTGAATTATTTTTGTTTTCCTACTTCTATTTGTTTGTCTTCTTACTTACATAAATGAAGAAAAAAAACATATTTTTTTGGAATTTGTCTGTTTTTACACTGATTTTAGGATTTTTTAAATTTCTTTTTCTCGAGAATCTTTTCTGGAAATCCCGAATCTCGAAATTTCAAAATTACATCATTTCGGGAAATCCCGAATCTCGAGATTGAGATTTTCTCGGGAAATACCCAACTCTGACCACAACGTAGTAAGGAGAGGTGAATGCTGGTGGACATAACGAGTAAGGGCAGATGGGATATTTGGATAATATAACAATTAGTCGGCAAAAAACCTTCAATTGATTTGAGCAGGACACAGCTTGAAGAAGAGGCAATCGGTGTACAAATTTAGTTATTCAGTTGTACCCCGAGATGTAGAAAACTGTATGTATTGTAGGTACTTTGTATCTGCATTTATGAAAAGATTAGGAAATCTCTAAAATAAGAGCTAATCTGAATAATTGTGCGTCTTGGGCCTGACGAGATATTTTGTGATTCGTATAAAATTGTATAGTCATCAATTATTGGCTTTTAAATGCAAGTCCATCAGTCAATTGTGTTTATTATTATAAACAAATACGTTTACCAAAACGATTTGGTCACTCACCGTTTATAATATAAATACATTGATGCATGTAGCTACTGGTGCGTAATTTATGATTATGTTTTGTTCGTATTCTACCTTCGTCTATCAGATATTCTTCGACACTGCTGAACAGGAATTACGAGACTGACAAGACATGACAAGGCGGCAGACATGACTTGAACAGCGTTATGGTGTCTTTGATGATTATGACTATTGTGAGATATTGTTATCTACCTGCAAACATTGCGTATTGACGGAATAGGAGGCGGTGTGGTGCGCTCGCTGGTTCGGAATAATGTTTCCGAAGCGGACAAACAAGCACGCCCCGTTTGGCGTGTCGCTTGGCCGACACATCGATCGGGCGAACGCCAAATACGACGAGCCAATAAATCGACGCTCGGCCTACAGGTAAAATGCCAAACTAACACTGCGATAGTGGCTTTAAACAGTTTAAACGGTCGCTGAAGTATCAACACCGGTCAAAGTGGCTGCAACTGCAGTGCTACAAGAACTTGGGAAGAAATAATGTTTGAGCGTGTGGATCCTGCAACTGTTGTTGAAAAGATACAAGGAAAGAACATGGCATTAAAACTAGCCAACTACTGAATCTTACATAGTTCCTGGATTATTATACTCGTAGATATGAAATTTTAGTTGCGTTGCTGTCCGGATTTAAACCTACGACTTTTTTAATTGCTAGTTCACTACGTACATATCTTAGATTGTCGACTTGTACCGTCTCTTTACGATTTTCAGGTAACGCTACGTGGTGCTATCAATTGATTCGTGCTTATCGAGTTATCTACAATATTGTAAATTAATTCAGACTAACGGCCATACAACTTCAACGGACGCGATCCCTGTCTTGGCTGGAGACCTCCCTCTCGATCTGCATGTAGGTACATGTACGCGGCGCATCCAGGATGCTCCTCAAAGGCGAGGAGGTGGATATCAGCGACTTTCATCTTAAGCCGGCTCCTTGCCTTGATAGTGAAAAACTATTCATGAGGAAGCGGACTATCCATCTAATGACATTGGATGCGACAATAAAAACGTGGCAGAAAAAAATGGGATGCCTCCACCAAAGGCAGGCACACGTACCTATATGTATTTTCCAAATATCAAATGGCGAATGTAGATAACCGCTTTGATTCCAGACCATTAAAACAGTAAATTCTTGACTGGACTTGAGTGGCTTCGCTAGCACCCGTTCAACATGTTCATGTAGCGGAGAAATAGAGGATGCAAACCACACCATCTGTGAATGTCCTAAAATGAATACGGACGGGGAACAGTTGCTCAAGTCGGTTCAACCAGCCGTTGGACCGTCTGACCTGGTCGCCACAAAGGCAAATTCTGTTGCATTTAGAAAATTTGCGGCGTCATACTGCCAACGTGAAGATCTCATCACTTAGAATATTCGGCAGTTTTGTATTAGCTTTTGTTACTTACTACAATTTTTAATATTGCCTCTACGTGCTCCTCTCTTCCATGGGTAGGTACTCTTAACTTAAAGTCATGTAAATTCAGTCAACGCACATTTGAGTGCATGGCGACCTCTGTGTTCCTGAGACATTCCCAGTCATAAAAAAATATGCTTTACATCTAAACGTAAGGTCCCGTGATAGCCCGACTAAGACCGCGTGTGGTTTAGTGGAGCCACTAACTTCAATGTTTGGTCGATTTTAGATTTGCGCCAATTAGGGCTATAAGTTTACGTACCTACTAGGATAATTTCACGCACGGACAGGTTGATCAACAAGCTTCTTAAAACATGTTTTAGCTACTCACGGCGAATTTCACCATGTTATTACAAAACAATAAAACGTGCATTAACCACTTGACCACACCAATTAAACGTGATACTCTCTGTTTTAGATTTTAAAATAATTCAATTTTATAGCCGATTGAATTAACATTACAAATTCAAGACGTTCTCAGCATAAATGAAAAACAAAGAAATATAAGCAGTATTATAAAAACGGTATAGAAAGAGCATAGAGAATAAATACAAACATTATAAAGTATGTAGGTACATGGAAGTAAGTACCTACGTCGAATGAGCTAAGTAAACCATTTTTTTAAGAATTTATAAAACAACGTCAATATCAGAATCGATTTGGTTGAACACAGTTATTGCCCGCTAGATTAGCTTTACCAATGACAGGTTAGTTAGGTATACACCTTGGGAGAACAATCACAATACATATACAGGGTATGTAGGTGCACAATACTCTTCGAACATCATCATAATAAAATCTAAAAATAAAATAACACTTTTTAAGAATGTCGGTAGTTATACATTCTAATATACAAGTAGGTACCTACTTGCGATTTATGTATTGAGGTTTAAGTAACGGCGTACGATCCCTACAAAATCTCTAAAGCAATACGAATAGGTAGACAGATTGTGTTATTATAGGTAGATAGAGTCTGTGAACAACAGGCTGTGTGAATCTGAAAATAATCCATCACCGTCCAAGGCTTTCAACCAGAGCCATTCGCTCGTTGATGACTGATGAGTACGGTGGAAAACTCGCTACAGCTTAATGATTAAAGTATCAAGTTTGCAAACAACTAAACCAATCTCGTTTGAAACTTTTTAAAGAGAATTTAAAAATAATTACCAGATTGGATAAGAAAGAACATCTCGTATCTTTTACAGAGTTGAGCATTTAAGTCCGGTTCAATCCATTGTTCAATGAAGGCCTCGTTAAGCTGATTTTATTCTTCTTTGTCATGTACGCTGCGATGCCGGGTACATCCAATCTAACTATCTCGTCGATTCACTGGCCTCTAGACGTTTTCTACTTTTTGAGTAGGTACTTGTCTCTTGTGTGTATGTGCCCAGTCTATTTTCGCAAAATATTACATTCTTTTTCTGTGGTGTCTATGCAAGGAGTCTTCCAAACCACGCCTTTGCCACCGTGATGGCCGCGTCATTGGCTTTAAACATATCGATGGTGCAAGTAGATGCAATGAGTAGACAGACCGATACATGTTCCGCAGTTTCCTCGTCGCCAAAGTCATTTATTGTAATGCACGGAACGGATGTATTGAACATGTCATTAAATGTCAATAACTATTCGAAAGAGAATGAATTCCTGGTATCGAAAAATGAATAGGGAATAGGGCTTTAAAAATCAACGTGAAAAGGGTCACAATTTTTTGTCTGACTAATACGGACACGTACTTATCTCTCTCCCTACTGCGTTGTTACTGATTACTCACGTTTTATATTGAATTATAATTGTCATCGCCGATAAACTTAAATCTACGTTCGTTTTCTAAATGCACATAAATGCTATACTCTCGTAAATACAAATATTCGACGTATTTGCTTTGACTTAGTGGTAGAATAACGCCACATAATATAGCAACAAAAATAGTTTTTTTTTGTGTTGGTCGGAAAATTGCTCGATTTTTCGCTTCGTTTCGGCGCAATTGGAATTGTACGAGTAACTCTGAAATTCATGACTCGGGCCAGGGCGCGCGCCCTAGGGGGGCGAGTGAGCGAAAGATTCTCCTTAAATCTTGGAAATATGGCATAAATGAAAGTTTTCTCGCCCGGTATAGTGCCTGTCGGGCTCGGAATACAAAACTATGTTCTCGCACATCGCAATTTATTATTAATAATGTAACATTAGAAATCAAATCCTTCCTTATAAAATACCTTCCTCTCCGGATAGACAATAGAAATGTTTCACATACCGATTCCTTCAGCACTACATACGTACGTGCTTGTACTCCTGATGTAATGGACATTAGTGATTATTTGACGGAATTACTAATTTTTTCAGCGCTATCTGCCTAAAACAATATGATGTTGCATCAAATCAACCCAATGAGTTGAACATATTTCAATTTTATCGTCATATTATGTATCTTTACTAATATGTGTAAATTCTTTTTATGTTATTGAATCCACCCATTGAGTGCGACCCATTTGACATACCATTTTACATATTGTTATTCAGAAAGGAATTATGCCACAGATGTAAAGACGTACATTACATACATACTTATTCAAATTTACGCTCCCATAATTCGGATTATTTTAATATTAGGAAACCTCCACTAATAATTTTGTATTTTTTATGCGTTTTAGTATGTTACAATTTGGTAATTTTTTCTCTAAATAATTGAAAATATGCGGTTATTTTATTTCCAAAATACACTAATACTCTTTTGGTATGAAATTTTTATAATTTCTCATTTTCAGTCAACCTGTTGGTCACATTTGACGTGATAATAATATTATGTACTTACATATAATTATTTATTTAGAAAAAAATAGTATTATGGCATTAGGTATATTATCATAATACACAATAATGATGTATACCTACAACTATATATTTTATATAATATCGTCGGTGTTTTGTAAAAAGGGCGAATCAACCATTTTGGCGAAATCGAGATTTTAATGAAAATACAATATGTACCCCACTAGCTTTGTTGTGTAAAAACGGCGAATTTTTATCTCCACAGGAAAGTACTTAAAACGATAATCGACTAAAATTAAATTAATTAAAATTACGAAATAAAAAGCAAATGTGACATATTAGGCATTTTAAAATATTATATAATAATACCTATTATAATGACAGTATTCTTTCTAAGCTTTATTATAAACTTGTTAGATATTTATAATCATCTACAGGTAAAAAACAAATAAACGTCAAAAGTTAAAAATCCTCCTCTTGTAAAGTAGCATTTTGGTTAATTCGCCCTTTTTACAAAACACCGACGATATATGTGTACCTATATAAATGTTAATTGATTCAATATTATGTCACTTGATATTATCAAATCATGACATACAAAAATGGTTTATCCAATAAGTATGTTTTTTTCTTCTGTGATTTTTTTCACTCTTTTATTTTGGCCGCCGGTAAATTTTCTCGGTATTGCGAATAAACGCATGGTTAGAGAGACCTTTGCGCTCACTGACGTGATGCAACTCCGAGGTGGGATCTAACCAACCGTTAAATATAACCTCATAGTGTGGCTTAGTCAACTCTGTGCAATACACAAATAGGTATAACCGAGCGGTGC
This sequence comes from Rhyacophila brunnea, assembly GCF_057557595.1. Lineage (NCBI taxonomy): Eukaryota > Metazoa > Arthropoda > Insecta > Trichoptera > Rhyacophilidae > Rhyacophila > Rhyacophila brunnea. The sequence goes on along the minus strand of NW_028232796.1, from coordinate 16,121,011 downwards.
GGTGCGGCTTAGTCAACTCTGTGAAATACAGTTTCACTTGTGAGATACACAAACAGCGAAAGTTCAACTATTAAAGGTTAAGTCGACAGCAACCTTTAGCGAGGGCACTTGATTTAGACAATGTCGGTTAATCAGTCACTATATGCCGAGTTTAATAAATTATTCCCTTCAGTTCGGGAAATGGAAACGTATATTGTTTTCGAAATTCTGGGAATTTCGGCAAGGCTGCATAATAATGTATAGTCGTAATCGAATATGTATACCACGAACACACTTAGTAATTAAGATTAAATCTGTCCTCAATTGGTAAGGTTATTCTCCAATATTTAAGGCTATACCTCAGTTGAGGCATGGTTTAAAAAGATCGTGGCTAGGCGATGCGCGGATTGCGGGTCGCGGGTGCAAATGACGCATGCCGAACGAAATATAATTTGTCATATAACTCCAACATGCGTCCATTTAATGTTCTGTTTATTGTTATATTAGTAACAATAATGATATATTCATTGACATGTTTTCTTTTTCAAGTAAATTGGTAACGTTTTTAGTCATCTTTAGACGATTTAAGAATTAATACCCCCGTCGCCATCACGAAACAAATTGACGTGTTAACAGCTCGACGTTCTCTCTCCGAATGCCAGCGAGTCCTAAATTTCGTCGCGCCTATAGTTGAAAATTATTTGTCGTTTCACTGATGTATCGTCTTAATTGGGATAATCTCGATTATACCTACCTACCTACTGTGGTCAACATAGTACTGCATTAGTAACAAACATGATCTCGATATGTTTTCAATTTATATCATTGTATAATATATTTGTATAGATTTATGAATGATTCATATGTAGGTTAGGAAGTTCAAGAAACGCTTAATGAACATCGCGTCATTTTCTGATCTCAATCCATTTATTTCCTGTACAATAGCAATAGCTCACGGTAAACTGTCATATGGCGAACTGCACCCTTACAATTTACATGTAACCAAAAACCCATTACATTGTTTTTCATTTGTAATTTTATCCGAACCAAATATGGCATGATTCACCACTTGGTACAACATTGGTATGATTTAATTCAAACTAAACAGTTTATCCAACGAGAAGAGATAGCAAAAATGCTGATGGCGCTTTTCAAACAAGCCAGCAAATAAAATGATTGGCTGCCAATAGCTCTTCCATATTATAAACTAAATGAACAGAGTGGATTTTGAAAAAAATCTTTTCATTGATTGACTCATGGAATTCATGTTAATTCGCATTGGCATACACATAACTGCAGTCGGGATGATGAAATTATGAGCCCATACTGCGTGTGCGTCTGTAGTTCTTATAATTATAGTTTTACGATCACAGTATCGAATTTGTATGATAAACTTAGTTACAAACAATGTGGCTACAGTCATTTGATCAATATACTCGTAGCGAAATAAATAATCGTGTAGATACTTATTACCGCTAATTTACAGCAGAGTATATTACTTATCATTGTTTTTATAGAATATCTGATGAAAAACTCGTAACCTTCATATGGTGGAAATATAGTTTGACTAGACTAGACTATATGCTGTGTATATGGTTTGTTTGATAGCCATTAAACCCAGCATTTCACCATGTGAAATAAAAAAAATGGGATTTAGGAGCAAAAACCAGGACAACCTAAAAACGCATAGTTCAATATTTCTATAATATCATAAATGACATAACACAAACTACAAAACTCTTTAAAATAATAATTATAATTGACAGCCATTTGTATTTGGCTGAAGATTTTACTTCCTGAAGAGTCAATAAAAGGTTTCAGCGAGTTAAATTCTTCATACATCAAGTCCATAATATCTATTTCGCCAGTCAAATTTAATATAGACACCGCATTCTCTATACTTTCGAAACTTATTTCGTTATTCATGGTTATAAACTATATAGCTGTGCATATTTTCGACCATGTCCGATCCTAATAGGATCATATGGGCCTCCACAGAGTAGAGGTTTGTATTAACAGATTTTGTTTTTTACGAGAAATGGATGTCAGCCACTTGCTCAACCTATTAGGTCCATACCCTGACTCACGCACAAATTGAAAAACAATGTGTGTACTTGCCAGACCCAGGATTCGCACCTGGGACCCACGGCGTGATAGTCCAACGCTTAAGCCGCGCGGCCACCGTGCGTGTCGTGTGCATATTTAGTTTTAACCTAAACGTATTAATATATTAGCTGTCATTGATTTAGCTGTCATTGATTCTACCTCTCTGTATGTAAAGGGAATACGTCACAAACACCCACGCAAATCATGTGAATATCACCAACTACATCACTAGCTCTGGTGTTTGGTTAGAGATATTATATAAATTACACTGAAATTGCACGAGTTTCCCACATTCGCAATGCCTGGTATTTAAAGGCACTCTTCATCTCTCCCATTTAAGGCTTCATGAATAATGTATTCCCAATGCGATATTTTATTTATCTGATCTAAGCGTATAACAAATAGTTCTCCAACTGTTTATAAATTTATTTGTGTATCGGAAAAGCAATTTAAATTTACCTCCTTTTTCAATCGCGCTCCGATCGACAGGGGTAGACCGCGTGCGAGGGCGAGCGAGACGAAAAAAATGTGCAAGACGCGCGCGAGGGAGAGGGGATGGATAGGGGCTGGCTCTGTGACGTAACATCATTTTGGCGCCTGCGAGCAATTTATTTTCCGCTGACACCGCGGCTGTGCGGTGGAAAATATTATATGACAGAAACCATTCAGGTAATCTGACATATTTCCCATTGATGTCTGTCATTTTCACGGAACGCAGATGGAATTGATTGGACTTCGGAAAGGTTTTTGGACAATTTTTTTGTCATTATGATAAAATATTTTATATTCATTATTTTTCGTCAAATTCGACTTCTGGTAAACCGAACATTCTATGCATCATCATCATCATCATCATCAACAGGCCGGATCGATCCAATACTGCACGAAGACCTCTCATAACAACATAAGCACAGAGCCTTCAAACCAACTCATCCCGCACCACATTCGGTCTTAATCGAGCGTATCACGTGGCCATACGTTTCGATATGAAGCATCATCAGTTACCCAAGACTGTGATCGCCACGCTCTGAAGTACTGAAAGATGTAATTTATTAAAAAGTACCATGGGATAGAAAGGCACGGAGATTTGAATGAATTTATCTAACGATATTATAAGATATAAAAACAAAACTAAAATAATACGGACAAACAAAACTTTTTGAAGAGATCTTCACGTCCGCAATAAGACGCCGCAATTTTTAAATGCAATATAATTGGCCTTTGTGGCAACCAAGTCGGACGGCCCGATGGGCCCCAACAGCTGGTTGGTCTATTGAAGTTAAGCGCCCTCCACCGAAACCCGTCCCGCACCACACTCGGTCTTAATCGAGCGTATCGCGGGACCCTACAATAATTGGTGATGTTGAATGAATGTTGATGATTGAAACCATTGGACTGGAAGTTTCCTGGGAGAAGATGTCCAAGACTAGGTTGCTACGCTCAAAGTGAGCTCTGACTGAGTTTAATGGGGTTACTTTAATGCAAAGTGCCAGGGAGAGAAAAGCACATGGAAATTGCTAAAAGAAAATGAAGTTACATTGTGTATATAGCAAAGAAAACGAAGCTAAAATCATACGGACAGCAAAAATTCTGTGAAGAGGTCTTGGTTGGACCGTCGTAAGCATCTCTTCCCTCTCGGAGCACATTCTCGGACATTCCCAGATGCATCCTGTACCTGTGTAGTTCTCCGCTACATGGACATGTTGGCCGATCTCTCATAACACCTTCCACTCTTCTTAGCCCCTAATTTTTCCGCCTAATTGATGATTACTTCGATCAAATAAGTTTATAACCGAGGTTATCCATTCACTGAACGACATGTTCGTGTCATTTCCATTTCTTCAGCTTAGCGATTTCAAATACATTACGCACTTTTATTTACCTCTATGCAAATTGTTTTGTTGTGTTATACCTACCACGGTTTATTCTCTTAATTTTAGTATTTGTCTTTCATTAAATGTTTATACGTTATATCCACGTATATACATCACTTCAACACTGAATTATATATAACTTACTTTCTGCGTGAGAGAACGTCTATCTGTCCGTTTGTTCGATTACAACTCAAAACTACGGTACTGTCATTGACGAAACTTGCACAGCTTAATATACTATATTGTTGGTACCAACTTTCATCTCAATTCTCTATACCTATATCAAAATTAAATTCTCAAAAATAACACAATTGCAACAACATGAGATGAGGCGCGGTTGAGAAGAGGCTTCCTAAAAATTTAACAATAATAATTAAAAAAAACGAATCTGTATATTATTACTACATTGTGTGTTCATAATTATGGCGACTTATCGGCGTGGGCGATCGCTTATACGTATATAAAAATCGCCCAGAAAGCTTGTCGTTTACTGGTTGTTTTGTACTTAAATAATATCGTTTATAGAATTCATTGTATTCATTATTTTGAATTGCCGATAGTAACAAATTCACCGTAATATGCGGCAGTTTTTTTCAATTCTTAGAAACGGGGCCTCAAGTCTCTACGTCAACTTTTTTTTGGTTCGTTTCTTAGACATGCCTTCATAATTTGCCAGATAAATCGAAGGCTGTGAAAATACGTTCTTATTTTAATGGGAATATGACAATCTTTCAAAATGTATTTTTTTAAACATAGATAGGTACAATATCTAGGTGGGGTAGGTACGTCGTCTTTAGAAAAAAAGGCAAAAAGTTTTTAAAATAGATGCATATTGTTAAATATTAATTAATATTTTATTATCTGTCGAAGAGAATTTGGTCGTATGTCATAGGTTCGTCATCCATGCTACGTCTTTGATTGTTCGTCATTATGCGCATAATCATGTCAATATTGACTGTACTCTTGTCTCATGTTCATAGTTGTAATACAGTGTATTGCATGTGTACAATAATTCGTGTAAATAAACTCGGTTATTCAACACGATAATAATGAAGCTAAAACACACCATGAATTGCTTATCAAGTAAATTGGTTTCTACAAGCGATTTGCTATTTTCTTTATTCTACATACTACGATTCATTTTTATATTATTCTCTTCCGATTTCCAGGAATTTTTATAAACATCTAGATTAGCGTGTTTCCAATTGGTTTTACCGATGGTTACGTTACGACTACCTAAAACTATTTCAATCGCACTGAACGAAACGGTCAAGATTATTAATTCTAATAAAAGTATCATCACTGTCAAAGTGATGGATGAGAATTTAAAATGTTTTGTGAAGAAATGCGTAATCACCACTAGATCCGGTGGCATCAGGAGGTAAAGTCCTCTAGAATAATTGAATCATTCTTAGTTTTAAATTAAAATACATTCCGTGGTTTTTGAAAATTAAATAAAGAACCGTTTATCACACTAAGAATAAAACTAACTTAACACTTTTGAATTTTAATTTCTTTTATTTTGTTAATTGTCAATTCATGGTGGAACTGCATTGTATTGTTGTTTTTTTGAAATGTTGAAAATGTCCCTCTGAGGCGGACGAAACCGGTCCTAATCTATTGATTAAAAGTGGAATAAGTACTACAAAAAAATGCGTTTTTTGAATGTTAGCTGTGGAGCAAAGTAAAAAAATCGACCGCGGCGCATTTTTTGAGTATGTTTCGCTAAAATATTTAAGGTATCCGTTATGTTATACGAAATATAAAAGGGTTCCACCACTAATATAAATTCGGAAATGGCGGACTTGGTTGTTTCAAGAATTCTGATGAAACTAAGTGATTCTGACTTTAGGAAGAAAAAATTCTAGTCTAGCGAGGAAATAGGCCCCAGTGAAATGAGCGATCACTTTACACGATGTGATTGATTGCGACGCGAGAGGGAGTGTTGTCAACAAGAGGGCGGAGGTTCTTGGACCTAAAACTAAACACTGATATTATGATGGTACCTAATACTTTATAGTAGGGGTTTCTTGTATGGTTTTCTGTCGATGAGAACTTTGCCAGAAAAAGATTGTTCTTCAATAGTTTTTTTTTCGTAATGTCATCAAAATTGTATGCCATGTCACCTATTTTACGTATATTGTGAATATGGAATTGTTTTTCAGGGTTTAGGATGAAAGTGGAATATCTACAAAAACATAGTTTTTGGGTACTTACACACAAATATCAAATTTGTTGCTATGAAACTTGGAAAATAAAGCCATTTTACTTATGAATTTTATTTTTTATTAAAGGAATACTTTATCACAATATTTGAAACACATTTTTAATATAGTGGCGGCTAGGTCAGTTTTACAAAGTGATAAGTGGTAATTGGTAAAATGACTTTATGTTTCTAACTGTTTTCATTTGTAGATAGGTGTGCCCATCCGTATCTTGTAATCGCCTATATATAAGTACGCCACGTAGCTTTATGTGTGTCACAAGTAAAATAAATTAGTGCATTTCCAAAATTGGACTCAAATCAAGCATTTTAGTTTTCGGGTCTCTGTGATCGTGTGATCGTAAGCTCCCTATTTTATAATAAAGCACAGTGGACTTCATAGCAAAGTAATTAATATGTTTTTCTATTTCTTGTTTCAGGTATGGATCCATTTTATCGTATCTGCTTTTCGCCCTTACTTGACAACAGGTGAGTAAGTTACATATTGTCCATGTTTCTAATACAAGTGTTCCCAGCCCATGGATCGCAACCCTCATGGGAGTCGTAACGTGTGTTCTAGGGGTCACTAACTAACTACTAAATAGTGAACTGAAAAACTTGTTGACTATACATAATTTGGAACTCTTCAGAAACATAGGTACCTAATGGAATATTCGGTATTATAATTAATTTTTGATCGTGCCCCGGTGTTTGAATGTTAGCTTGTTAAATATGAGGAATTTCGTATGTGTATGTGGATTTGTGTGTTACTCGACTAACCTAATTGAACGAAAAACAATAGTGAAAACATTCGGTTTCAGTGTGTTTATCATTAAGAAAAGTGAAAATAAAATATAACGTCTACAAACAAACATAAATACACACAGACAACGAATACAATTAATTCTAACTTATATAATAAATTAATACAATAAAGTAGGTAAAAACTTTATCACTCACCTATTAAGTCGACATTTTATTGATTATTATTAAATTTAATGATCTATTATTAGGGTCTGACGATGTTGTATGATGATGTACGTACGATGATCTGTGTTTGTACCTACCTATCTATTCTATATCTAGGGGTCACGATCAATGACATTAATATGTACGAATCATCTGGAAAAGAAAATGACACTCACTTTATTGTCGGGTCTGCCGAATGGCATAATCTGTTCTAACGCCATTACAATAAAGGTGATATTGCTATAAATTTCTGATGCTTTTTGTTGGGTCTGCCGAATGGTTCGGTTCGAACGGGTTCGCTCAAATGAACATTGACATTAGAAACACTGCTCTAACGCTATTACATTACAAGGTCATATTGCTATAAATTCCCAATGCGTGATATCGCATAATGGAAATTGCGTGACGTCTACCTATACATGCGAATTTACTTGCTAGCTACTGTATTGAGTGCGTCGTCCATTAATGATGTCATTGGTCACGATCGTCAACAGTCAGGGTCACGAAAACGAATATATGTACAGTTTGAATGATACCTTATAAACTTTTCAATGCAAAACGCCACATTTATTTAAATCCCAGCGTACTTTCTTATTCTTTTTTTCTTCGAGAAAAACAAACGCTGCAGAAAATATATTTTCCTCCGGTAGTTGTATTTTAACCATAATACGAACAATATCTTTGGCGATAACATCTCGCTCGTGTCCCTCCACTTGTTCCTTATTCCGGGAGATAAGAAATATATATTTTCGGATGACGAAAATATTTTCCGGACGGCTTTGGGGTATTCCCACGGTGTGGAAAAAATACATTTTCCCGATACATCTTACTCGGGCGATCCAGTTATATTGTATTGTATTCTGTTTCGATGCGTCCCGGCAAAAAATATGCCATCTCGTATAAATGAGTTCTTATTTTACACGGTTTCTTTTTTTTTGTGTGATAAAGGGTTAGTGAAGACAGTTTAGGTGATGAAGATGTTTTACTACCTTAATAAATTGTGTAGAAAAATAAACAAATGATAATAAAAATTGAGTTATGATTGTTTTTTGGAGATCCACAGATTTATGTTTCTTGGTGGTTTCACAGGTACAGATACGTTCAATTGGAATATAATGAATAGGGTGTATATCACTGTGTCCTTTTCATCTAACCACCTTAGACCTTATACATACATCGTCACCGCAACACTACAACTAGATAACTTGATTTTTACTGTTTTTGAGATAGTTATTGAATGTGATTCTACATTGATTTCCTTATCCACAAAATGATAAAACTAGGTACCTAAGTCAGAAGTTAATGGGAACTGTATTAATTTTGTGTTTGAAAATATTAAATAACTTTAAAGCCATAAATAAAATAATATATCTACAATATTTTTTTCATACATTTGAACATTATGCGAGATGCGAGACGTGGACCCTCAACACGAGAGATGTCCAAAGGCTAAGAGTCACACAGCGAGGCATGGAGAGGTGCATGTTGGGCATCACATGAAAGGACCGTAAGAGAAACGAATGGGTTAGGAAGCAGACAAGAGTACGCGATGTAATAGACGTTGCCAAACAGCTGAAATGGAGATGGGCGGGGCACATTGCTCGCCGAAAGGACGGCTGCTGGACAAATGCCGTCATCCAATGGTACCCAAGGGGTACGAAACGGCCACAGGGTCGCCCTAAAAGCCGCTGGATTGACGAACTGGTAAAGTTCGGCGGAAATACGTGGCAGCGAACGACACAGGAACGAGAGAGTTGGAGAAAGCTTGGGGAGGCCTTCATCCAGCAGTGGATTGACCCCGGCTGATGATGATGATGATGAACATTATTAAATTGTACCCAATTAGACAAGCACAATTTTCCATTTTTATGTTAATAGCCTAGATTTAAGTATGTTTAGTAAAGTTTAAATTTAATTTTCCCAACAATGACCAAATCAGAGTTATCTAGTTGTAGTATTGAGGTAACGATATAATATATTCGGTTATTATTTCTTTTAATTTGTCTGAAACCATCAAGCCGATTCCCAAATAGCAGGAAAGCATTTATGTCGATTTGAAGTTTCATCGACCGGGTTTCTATCGAATCGGTAATTTGTATGAAATAAAAAGATATGTAGCATTTATTTCGAATACGACGATTATTTGAAAATAATGATGATAGTACAAAATAATCGAGCATTTATTCGAAATAAATATTTGATGAAAAATACGTTTAGTTTAAATACATTGTTTAATTTTAATTGTAGTTTGATTGTTTTTAATTGTAGTTTTATTGTGTAGTTTAAATATATTGTACGTTTGCGTAATTCAAGTTTTGTGAAATACGTGATTGTGTATTATAGACTATATAGTACAAATATGTGGCTACATACTGCAGGAGTTAAAACATTGTATTTTTTATGAAGTATTTATTGCATGGAAATGATTTTCCAATATGTAAAAGTTTTCAAGCACGTTGTCGCACGCATACAACAACGTACTAGCACTTGGTCAACATCTCTGGTTCAGCGAACTCGAATGTATTTCCCCTGTTGATATATTTATTTTATTTCCTTAGCCATTTTTGCTTACTCTACTAGTAGAAGATAATGTATGCATGATACACAACTAATGTGTAATGTCATTTGATAACAAATTTAGAATGATGAGTGTTTGATTATTTTTTATCGAGTCTAACAATATCTATTCAGTTGTAATAATAATAAATTGTGATAAACTATTTCTTTTATTCATCGAATAAGACACAAGATTTCAGAATGTAACATTCTATATACTGAATATACATAATTTGAAAACATCCAAGCATATACACACTAGAAAAAATCATTTCACATCAGACACCCGACGGGACTTGAACCTGTATCTGCTGGATTCGCGCCAGTATACTTTTCCAATTAAGCTACGGGAATCTTATTGAATCACAACACTTTTAACTAATGCTTGTTACATGAAATGCTTATCGAATTGCGTTACAATTTTGGCTATCGGATATAATTAACTAAATACTAATATACTAAAACCGATACAAAAAGCGTTCCTACATACGTTATATTTTTAATTTCATTGATAAATACTTATTACACTGATAAAATATTATTATGATTACTATATTACTTTAATATTACTCTGTCAATGTGCATCCTACTCAAATTCCTCGTCTACAACGTATACACGGCACGTGGGGACTTACAGAATGATTCGAAAATAGCTAAGGCACAAGTAAACTACGGCGAGGTAGTGTTGTCGTATTCTTTTGTAGGAGTCGCGACGTAGGGTCGTGTGTAACACTTGTTATCTTGAGTACGGTGGAAAAATTGACACAAACGTGGGAGGGGATAGGGGTTGTTGACGAAATATTGTTATAGCAACGGCCATCCCCATTATTGTATCGGTGAAATGATGTGTCGCTTTCTTTGATGTCGCATCCCTCGCTACTCGCGTGAGAGTTGTATCCTGGCGGGGGGGTTAGAAAACGAAAATGATTGCCCGCAGTGGGACGAGATACCTGTCGCTATTATTGACACTTCCTGTGCGCGGAATTTGGTTCAACCTGATTTGTTTTTTTGTGTCTTCTATTTATATAGCGGCAATTCAATACATATCCGTACTGTCATCTCATTGCATATTATTTTCGTTTTAAGGTCAATTATATTGATGAATACGTAACAGGTAAGAAAATTCATAGAATTGTATTTTTAAATATTGAAAGTAATGGAGTCGCATCAATTTAGCGGATGTATCTAGATAATATCATATAGGACTATAGGTATTCGGTTTAAACGTGTCTTATACTGCATACAACATTTCCGTATGTAGCAAAATACCAAGTATTTTTTTAAAATCTAATTAATGTAAGTCTAATTAATGATTACACCCAGCCACCGTGCGCTGTTTCACTAAAGACACCAATAATTCTTTTTGCACACCAGGAGCGGAATGCAGAAACATTTGTCATAACTAAAATTTCCTTAGCAGAAAACACTATGCAGAAACATTGTCCTTAGTTAAGATCATTTCTATTGAAAATAATACCATATTTAAAAATTCTCTTTCCTATAGTTTAGGTAAATTATTGTATAATTGTTAAACGATGACAAAAATATGACAACTGCATTTTATAAATGCAATAACTATAAATACATATTAATATTTAATTATAATACTCTTACGTTTCCGTTATAAGTCATTATACGTGATTCCACAGGCACCGCAAGATATTTTTTTTAACATGGTAACACTAGCGTCAAGTAGCATTCTTCACCTGGCATTTTGTATTTCTTTGGGCTGGCGTATAAAAGTAAAATAATATTCTGCAAGTACATGCCAAACGAATTAACACTATCAATATCCATATTGAGATACATTGTTAAATGAATTTGAGTGTATGGACTGTTTTATAGACATGCGAATTTATTTTGACAGCAGCTGTCAGTGGTAAATGGTAATACAGAAGGGGGCGTGTTCATAACAAAAGTAGTCTATGGTTAAGGATTCCTTAACTCTATACTCAGGATTGTCTATAGTTAAGTCATGCTTTTCGGCGACTTATCCTTAGGATCGAAATCTTAGATTGTGCATTCCGCTCAATATCTTTACAAAACCACAGCCATATGGCAGTTGGACTGGTTAACAATTAAATGAAATCAAGGGATAATAAATAATATTACTAACTAGGTACCTCCTAAATGAGCTAGATTTTTATGAAACTACAATTTATTGTTTTCATAAAAATTACGTCGTATTGGTTGATTATTATTTTTTTTTATATTCAATACTGAACAATTCTCAAGATTTAAGAATGCTCATTATGAACATTCTTCATATTCTTTTTTTTATCATCCAAGAATCGCTGTCACTCGCTAGCCTTTCTAGGCCATGCCAGCTTCCCATAGCTCCTTACAGCAGATCTTAATTGATTATAAATGTATTTAAAAGATCTGCTTTGACGCAACGACATCTGCGTTGTCGTATGTCCTAACCTTCATACTTTCTTGATGTACCTACACCAGAATCCAGTTGGTTTAAAGAAAACGCAGGACAGGTTGAGACTACAATATTACAATATAAGTTCTAATGGATTCAAGCTCTGTATTATTCCATTTAAGTCGTTTTTTGCGACTCGGGTTTCGCCTTTCGGCATCTTCAGGCGTTGTGTACACTCACCAAAGGTAAACACACGCTGACAACGAACTCTCTTTACTCTAGCTTATATAATAAATCAATAATTAATTACTTCCAATTATTATATAAGCTAGCTAGAGTAAAGAATGTTCGTTGTCAGTGTGTGCTTACCTTTGGTGAGTGTACACGACGCCTGAAGATGCCGAAAGGCGAAACCCGGGTCGCAAAAAACGACTTAAATGGAATAGTACAGAGCCTGAATCAATTAGAATTTAAATTCAAATTCCATCAAGTACCTTCAGTCGATAGTATTAATATTACAATATAAGTATTAGCATTTAGTAGCCTTCAAATATGTACATTTGTTTTAAAAGTTTTATTTTATTGCATGCTGGTTATCATTAATTATTCTTTAATCAAATTATATCAGTCATTTCCACATTTAATGAACGGGGATTTTTACTTTTTACATTTCCGTTGAAAAAATAAACGCAGAATTCGATGTTTTTAAAAATGTTTTAATATGTATACAGCAGTCGACACCGTCGCGTCCTGCGGCGCCGAATCCTTTTAACTGGCGTGTTTAACGCGCCCCCGGTGGCGAAACGTATTTTCCGAATGACATTTTATTCCGCAATTTATTTATTAAATCACGCGTGCGATAACAAACGAATAGACACGGAGCGCGAAATGTGTCGTCGTGACATTTCGGTGTGACGCACGGGTAAGTTTATCACGGAAAATGAAGACCGAAAAAAAATTGTCCGGAATAACGCGTGCCGGAGTTCAACGCACCAATCAGATTACGGAGATAATTTAGATAGGTTTTTTAACGCTGGAAAATTGGACGAGGTGTTGTATTTTTGTCCTCTATAACCTACCCCTCTGTGTTTTTCTCTCGTGTGGATCGCGATACGGAGTAGGAGCATTAAATGCTTTTTTAATCAATTTACTTCACGATTTTTTTATAGAATGTATTAATTAAAACGTCTTATTTACATTTATTTACAACATGTGTTTCGCACACATCGTGAGCTTTATCAAATATGAGTATTGAAATTTATATTTAAATGTATGTAATGCTATTGAGTATAAAAGAGCTACGTAATGTGGGAAATGAATAGTCGATAAAATTCCATGTCACAGTTATTGCTTAGAGGGGCTGTGAATTTGAAATGGGTAAATTATGGGAGCAATTTATTGTTAAAATATTATTGCTGTTGATACATAATTTGTATAACATTGCAAAAACTCGAAGGTAAATAAATATACATTGGAAAAAAGTTTGATCGAGCGCTCTTATCATTTGAGTTATCAATTCATCTGAACATACATATTATATTTGAAAACACCTCATAGAAATGTATAAACCACTTGAAAATTTTTGAGAGATCCTGACAACGGTTAGTAAGTAAGGTAAATTATTAATACTTTCATTTAAAATACAAAAGTCAACAGCTAAATAATAACGAAACTTACAAAGCGCTGCAATGAGAATTGTAACTAGTTGACTTCGTTGCAATTAGATAGAACACACATAACCTAGTGGTTAGAGCACATGGGCGCGAATCCTAAGGGGCGCAGGCTCGAACCCGCTAGGAGTCGTATTTTTTTTTCGAATTAAGTATGTTCAATAGAGAATGTTACATTCTTAAATCTTGTGATTTATTCGTTGAATAGCAAAATTGTTTATGATTCATGCGAAGTATCACCTACTAGTAAAGTAATCACATTGAGGTGTTCCAATATGATTGTCTTTTTTGTAATAAAGAATATCATTCTTGAATCTTGTTGAACAATAAAAATATTAAATTTTGGTACTTACTAATACTTGACAAAGTTTTTTTTTAATATTTTATGATTAATACATTATAAAAGAAAATACTGTTGATTGGTTTGTCAGACAACCTAAGGGCAAAGTCTTCAATATGAATTTTTGAAGAATAAAAATGGTAAATTCATCGCCAAAAGTGGGGTCCACCAGTACACGTATAAAATCTAAACCCAAGACACTGCTCGTACAAGTGTGCTTACGTTGAAAATTTGGGCGACACTCAGCTCTACCACCTCCTTGCTACGGCTTCACATCATTCTTTAACGTTGAACAATCCTTTAGTTTGTACTTTGTTCCTGATGAGTGAGGACTGCGTCTACTTCTAGTCATACTAATTGACTACACGTGGATAATTACATGCCGTATGATTAATAATTAATAAATGAGTTGGGAACAGTGTAGCCAACTGGCATCCACAAATATATGCGTAAGATAACGTAGACAGCATAAAATCATGCTAGATTTTCTAAAAATTCAAAGTGTATACAAGTCATTCAATTAAAAAACAAATGCAGGTAAGAAATTTAGTCAACAATTTATTTTATTTACACTATATTATAGTACTTACAAAAGACTAGCACGTAGATTTTAAAGGGAATCTCGTATAATATTGTAATTTTATTATGATAAGTTTTAAGCTATTTGCGGTGTCGGAAAACATATTAGGTATATTATACTTTAATGTGGGTACACGCTTTTTACATTTTCTTCTTCGACCATGTCCGATCCTAATAGGATCATATGGGCCTCCACAGAGTACAGGTTTGTACTGATTTTTTTTACGAGAAATGGATGTCAGCCACTTGCTCAACCTATTTGGTACATACTCTGACTCATACACAAACTGAAAAACAATATGTGTGTCGCTACATTTCAAAATCAGCCAAGTCCACCTTTAGGTATTTTTGACTTTTTTGTGAATTGCTGAAGAACTACTGCTTTCTAACATTTCTGCTTTATCAAAATGTGGAATTTATTAATTTTAAATATTCTATACTCGAAATAATATAAACTTTCACCCTTGTGACTGTGTATTTGAGAAAACAAAAAGCTGTTTTTCTCCTATTCATCTATTATGGACTTGGCTGATTTTGAAATCTAGCGACACATGTGTACTTGTCAGACCCAGGATTCTAGCCTGGGACCCACGTCGCTATAGGCCGACGCTTATGCCGTGCGGCCAACGTGGGTGTTTTCATAACATCTTCACGTAACGTAAAGTTTTCACTCCTCAATTTCTATGGGGTATCGACGCTATTGGACGCAATTTTATCATTTGTTTTGTATAGCGATTAAGTATATTATGTAGCAATGATAAACGAGGTGATTAGGTACTATTACGTATATATTACGAATTTAGTAGCTTCCATTTTTTAAACTATGAAAATTATTTTGCTTGCCTCGCACGTATGTAATCCAAATCATGCTTTTGAAAGCATCCGATATCGTTGAGCGTTCTGGCAGTTTATGTGGGCAGACTCTGTTCTATTACTAAGGTTGCGGCAGCGGTATATTAAGTATATTGTATGTTTAATATGAGATATTCTCTCCTCCGCGTCGATCTCCTATCATTAATTATTATCAAATGTAATTAATTAAATCGGCTTATCCTCGTGTCCGTGTGAGCTCGGCATTAGGGCGAAGATAAGGGACTATTAGTCAACTGTTTTGTTTGAACTGCTAAGAGAAATTAGTCGCCATGTTGTAGGTATATCGTATCGGTTTATTGGATTAATAAATTGTTATTTAATGTAAGTACATCATTTTTGAAATCGAGTCTTCAAATTGTCAAATTTTAATGAACACCATGTTGCCAACCGTACTATAATTATAGTATTTGTACTATCATTTTGGTCCGCGTACTATGTACGATTTAAAACAGGTATAGTACCTACCCCCAAAATACTATAATTTTGAAAATCGGAAAAATATGTGAGATGTACTAAAACTTCCATATTTCCGTTGATAAATTGGTGCAAAGTACATAATTTCGCAATATAAGAAGATTTGGAAAACTTGGAAAAAACAATGTTCGAAAAACGTAAAAAAAATCCCTTGACTTTAGTTTAAAATGAAATTTCTTGAATAATTCTTCGGTAAGCATTTTTGGTCGGAAGAGGTAGAGGTACCAAAATAAAAAGGGGTCTCGGAGTTTTTCAAATTCTCCGTTATTTTTTTTCTGAGAAACAAAAAACCTATACATTTTGAACAGATGACAACGCGTACTATATTTTTTCCCCAAATAATATAATTTTGGAGGCTCTGTACTATTATTTGTCTTTCAAAAGATGGCAACACTGATGAACACACAAACGCGCACTTATTAAACGTTAAAGACATTCTCTGTCTCGTGCCATTACTTATCGGAGTGATCTTCACTTGTCGTCTGCTACACGAAATAGTTCGGCGGAGCTGCAGTCGTGCCATTGACGAAGATTCCTAATTGATTACTCAAAATATGCAGCGTCTTCCTTTGTTACTATACCTACCTCACAGCCATATCACATTCCGGATTTTAAAACTTTGAAAATTTTCATTTACCGCAAAGTGTAGATGTACCGGGTTGCATTCGATTTTAACATCGAAAATTCCCGTGAATTAGTCAGCACTACCATCGGAATGCGTTATTTGGCATCCCAGCTGGTATTTAATGATTTATGATTGTGCGTATAAGGAATGGGACAACTGGACGCTGCACTTTCGTAGACACATAAACAGAACGTAGACGATGAATTTTAATCAGTTTCTATCTAGGTACTATTTGTACACCCACGGTGGCTGCGTGGCTTAAGCGTTGGACTATTACGCCGTGGGTCCCAGGTTCGAATCCTGGGTCTGGCAAGTACACATATTGTTTTTCAATTTGTGTCTGTCAGGGTATGGACCTAATAGGTTGAGCAAGTGGCTGACATCCATTTCTCGTAAAAAACAAAATGTGTTAATACAAACCTCTACTCTGTGGAGGCCCATATGATCCTATTAGGATCGGACATGGTCGAAAGAAAGAAAGATCTACTATTTAGTAGTTTTAATTAATTTTACTCTTTAACATAATGTTTTTTTTTATTGGGGACTGAGAATTACCATGCCTAAGGCTTTATATAAAAATAAAAAAAAAAACTCTTTTTTCGTTGGAACTTAAACATATGCACGATTAAATCATTATTTACGTGTGCATATTTAAATTCTCACGAAATATTAAATCGTAATATAATAATTTAAATATAAATAATAATATTTAAATATATTTTTTTAAAGTACGTATATGTACCTAACGTCTATTTATTTTCGAATTGCGTAGCATCCAGTTGTCACGGCACCAAATCGTCGTAGACCCGTGCGTACCAATACCATGTAAAACAAATATAGTTGTAACAAAGTTTATCTATGTAGCTAGTTTATTCTTGGGATTTTCTATCACTTACAGGATTTTGCCCTGAAAAAATTAACTGAAATTTTAGTTTCTGTTTATTGAAAGAGTCCTTATGTGTTTCTTCGTAATATTCGTTAATTATCCCCAAATTAAATGAAAGCTACTCTGGAAATATGATTTTATTTTGTAAAGATATCTACTCACACGATGGTCGAACGGTAACGTGTCGGCTTATAATATCGTGGCTCCCGGATTCGAATCCCGAGTTTCACAATAAAAAAACACATGTTTCCATTTGTATTTGCACGACCTAGTAGGTCGTCCATTTGTCGTGAAAACAAAAATCTGTTAATTAATACAACGTCGAGGAGGCCCATATTATGATCCTCTAACTATGGATTGAAGATAATTCATTATTCTTTTAAAAAATATCTTTCCAGTTTTCCAAATGTTTGAACAAAAATTAGGCACATTAAATCCTTCTTTTATAACTAAATGGGTTTCCGTGACTTGATACAACATTGGAACTTATTAATTACTTAGTAATTGAATGACTCTGAGGTAACGCATTTTATTAATAATAATTAAATTGTTTATTTTGCTTCTTCATTATTCTTGCAATGTATTATTTCCGTTTTTTTCCATGTTTATGTACTTTTATAATATCGATTTTATATAATATAAAGCTTTCGGGTTCCTACAAAATTATCTCGTGTGTGGTTCGCCATTTAAAATTAAGTAGATACATAAGACATACGAGGGTGGGTCAATAAGTCTTTAGTAAAGCCGACAGGTGGCGCGACTAGTACTGTAAGCGGTTTGTTTTCATGCAGCGGCACTACCGATTCAGTATGCTGCGAAGTTTCAATCAGATTGGTCGGGTTGTTGTGTGTTTCTCGTACATTTAAAAAAAAAAATTGGCTTGTGGAAAATGGAAAAATGGAAAATGGAGAAAATTGAGTTTAGAGCTGTTATTAAACATTTTAATATAAAAGGGTTAACAGCAAAGGAAATAAAAAATGAGTTGGATTTAGTTCACGGCATATCTGCTCCTTCACTTGCAACTATTTATAACTGGTTAAATGAATTTAAACGTGGTCGTACATCAACAAAGGATGAACCACGCTCAGGACGTCCTGTAGAGGTGACTACACCAGAAATGATCAATAAAATCCACGATATGGTGTTAAGTGACCGAAGATTAAAGTTAAGTGAGATAATTGAGGTTACAGGGATCTCAAAAGGTAGCGTCATTTCTATTTTACATGACAAATTGGGCATGAAAAATATTTCTGCAAGATGGGTGCCGCGTTTGCTCACAGTCGACAATAAACGCAATAGGGTGGTGGCCTCTAAAGCCCTGTTGTCGCTCATGCAACGCAATCCGGATGAATTTTTTCGTCGCTTTGTGACTGTAGATGAAACATGGATACACCACTATACTCCCGAGACGAAAGAACAGTCAAAGCAGTGGATTGCGAAGGCAAACCATGTCCAAAGAAGGCGAAAACCGTAAAATCAGCTGGTAAGATTATGGCTACTGTATTTTGGGATGCACGTGAAATTATTTTCGTTGACTATTTGGAAAAAGGAAAAACAATAACAGGGGATTATTATGCATCTTTATTGGACCAGCTAAAAAACAAAATTGAAGAAAAACGGCCTCATTTAAACAGGAAAAAAATCCTCTTTCATCAGGACAATGCCCGTGTTCACACATGTTTACGATCAATGGCTAAAATTGAAGAATTGAAGTTCGAATTGGTCGACCACCCACCGTATTCGCCAGATTTAGCCCCCAGTGACTTTTTCCTTTTCCCAAACTTAAAAAAATGGCTAAGTGGACAACGTTTTTTTTCAAATGAAGAAGTCATCGATCGGACAAATGCTTATTTTGAGGACCTTCCGAAAACTTATTTTTCTGACGGTTTAAAAAATATTGAGAAACGTCTAACCAAGTGTATTGAGCTCCAAGGAGATTATGTTGAGAAATAAAAAAAAAATACAAAAATAAAAACTGTTTTAATGCTTTTTTCTAAGGAATTATTGACCCACCCTCGTATTATGGTCTAATTTTATCTTTTTATTTTTATATAGTAATGTTGCAACAAGAATCATAATTATCGATCATTGTATTCAATAATCTGTGACGATTAATACATAATCCCACTTCTAACGGATTTAAACTCGAATTCCATTAAGTACATTCGGTCGATAATATTAATTATTAATGTAATAACATATTACCATTATGTAGGTGTGTCTTAAACATTTTTTTAATCGGTAGCAGCTACTAAACATACTGTAGTTTATTGATAAGGCGATATTGTTTTCATCATAAATGATACATTATCTAATAGACACGATTCACCCATATTTCCCTACAAAACAATTGCATGGAGTGGACTGAGTGGAGCATCATTAAAATGTATTTACCTATCTATTTCATTCATCAAACAAACAGTGACGATGCGTTCGTTCACCTCTTTTTTAAAAGAGTATAATTTTACGACACTTTCTAAAAAAAAATTGTCTTTGATTTCGCAAATTTCGTACATATACGGAAAGCGGGCGAACAGCGAACTGCGCAAAAGTGCGTATTAGGCATTTTAAACATTTCAACTCACGAGTCGGTCACATTCAATATACACAAGAGGTCATAGCATTACCACTATGGCACTATACATATACCTATGTAGTTAGTTTAGTCAGTGATGGCCAAACTGTGGCTCATTACATCTTTGCGCGTACTTATTCATTTGAAGTAGGCGACATAACTGAATTCCATCTTCATATTTTCAACACCTGAGTGCTCTCATAGCATCAGTTCATTTAAAATGAAATTAAAACTGTTCATCTCTCAGTTAGAAAATGAGGATTTGAGTTAATTTCCACACTTGAAAGAGCAGAATGAATGTGCTGCGGATAATAGCAATTTGACCAAATATATTGAAAAAATCAAGATATTGCAAGGGCCATTCGAAAGTCGTTTTTTTGTGTGTGTGAAATTGAAATTTGATTCTTGAAAAAAGTGAAATTTTATGAGCTTTTTCCAGATCTAAATGATTCTGACATAATAAATTTCTTTAGTTCATTACCATGTGAACATATTTTCCCAGGGCTAGGAAAATTGACTATTGTAGATTGGTGTTCCAATAAACGTGTGTTTTTTGAACTGGCATAAATAAATTAATTTGCGTGATTAAGTTATTCCTTTTCCTCCCCTAAGCGAATCAGATCCTACCCCTATACCTATTTTCCAACCCCAAACCGTGAACGTAAGAAGGTAGAAAATGTGCTTGAGTTGTATGGCGCATCTGAACTCGTCTGAAAAAAAATTTGGCGCATGGTATGCAAAAGGTTGGCCACCCCTGGTTTAGATGTATATAATGAAACGAGTTTATTTACGCGAAATGGCCGATTTCTCTCTGCCCACTGTCACTATCGATCTCCGGGTTAGGACACGAATGTAGGACATTTATGTGTTTGTTTATCGACAATAGCATAATATGTTTGAATCAGATTTGATTGCATGATTTGCGATTACATGTAAAGTGTACGTATTACATTTCACCGTAGCACAGTTCGCCGTAAACCTTCTTATCGGAAAAAGATGACTGTATATTATACGGTCATCTCTATAGCACCGAGATGAAAAAATTACCCGTTGTTCGTAGAGCATTGCAGACAATAATATTCCTTCAAGAATAAAAACGTAACCTAACCTAACAAATAATCCAGTATATCGGTTGTTTTCAAAATTTCACGGTGGAGTGTGATACGGCGAACTGCATACGTAGGTATACATTTCCGGACATGGTGATTTGCGTACCTAGCCCGAAAATTTTGATTGTAAATCTTTTAATCGGACGAGACTTTTAACCGCTATAAGAAAATAAATCGACTATACAATGTCTATATCTGTCTTGTAAAGCCACGTATATACACAGAAAGAGTTGACAACCTCAAAAGATAGTTATTAAAATTATCATCTAATAGTCATTATACATTATTTGAATGGGCTGTTGCACCAACAACCGCTTCATTTTTATTCCCATTTCTGTTGTCAACTTGGGTGTGTACAGTCTTTTCCAAAATATATAAGCTCCTTGGATTACCTAATTCGTCATCTCATGGGGGGACTGATGACACAGTTATAATACAAGCATATTGGCAATTATACTAGTAATAACAAACATACATATATTTACAACAATACATACTAAGTTTATTAAATAGGTACGTAGATAATATCTCTGCATTATATGTTTACTATATTTTGTAAGTTGGTCGAAATCTGTTTCTGTTTTTACAGTATTATAAGGAAAGTAAAAAATGATCCCTTCATAGTCAACCCCGTTAACTGTTTAACTGTTTTAAAATGTATCATTCTCACAATTAAATGTAAAATAACATCTTTACAATTATGCACAGATGCCGCAAACATTTAAACAAAATTGTTTTTTATTACTAAGATAATAATATGTTAATAAATGCCTGGTAATTGGACATTTTTCTTCGTTGTGAACGTTCAACTGCTTCTTCTCGTTGTGCCGTCCCCTATCGGAGCCATCGTATCGAAGCTATCTTAATTTTATTGTCTGCTACCCGGAAAAGTTACGAATTACCGGTTCTTTACCGGAATTTCACACAGCGGAGACCCAAAAATCTACTACGATAAAAAAACAACCGTTAAAGCCTCAAACATTATAATATACCAGGGTTGGCCACACTTTTTTTTTCTAGGATCGACTAGTTGAAAAAATTACTTATGGCGATCGACTGATATCACTTCATGCGAGAACAATAAAAACCCATTTTTTATAATTCAAATATGTATTTTGAAAACAGATATTTTATACATATAAAAAATAACGATACAGAAACATCGAATTAACGACAATAATATATTTAAGTAATATTATTATGTCTTTCACTTCTAAAAAAATTAAGTAGGTACACATTAACTGTATCTAATTTCGACATAGTTACACAATTTACCTGTATATCGAATATTTAAAAATTTTAGTTGCCAAGTAACATGCAACCCTTCGCCAGGAAACATACTTAACATAAATTATACTCAATATGAATTATCATTTAATTACATCAATAATCATATCACATCAAATTGCATCGCCCAGCCATGTATTTTAAAATTTAAATATCCCTTGGGGAAAATAGCGCCGCAGGCGACTTTTTTACTATTCGAGCACATTTGTGGTCTGTGCTGTGTTTACGTTGAGTAGTTTTGACTCGTTTGAACAAGAAATAGTACACTATATTGTTATGTCCGCGATCGACGCACTGGCCATCCCTGTATTATACCGTTGATATTTCCTTGAACTGTTATGAACTGAGGAATGAATGCTGTAGGTTCGTCCTAACATAATCTGCATAATAATTCCTAAAAACTTTTCACTACTTTCCCACTCGTTTGGTGCTGTCACCAAGCTGTCGTCTAGGCGATTTTCAGGATACGTCTAATCCTAATTAGGTAGGTACGTTAAATTGCAACTAAAGGATACTATTTACCTGCATTAATGTTTGCTTACTTTGACGTTAATAGCATATTTCGCGGTACACTTGCGTTCAAAACTAATTTATACATCACAAAACTTCCATCGAAATTAAAGTTTGTAACTACATATAATGCAATTGAGAGAGATTTATAATATTATCGAGATCTTGCAATATTATTATAACTTCACGTATAAATAATGTTGGTAGCACCATTTTGTAGCAAATATTTGTGGGTAGGTACATCAATAATTTATTAGTAATATTCGATAACTAAATAATCCGGCATCCCAAAATCAAGTATATGTAAATTACTTATTAAAATTATTCCATGTTTAAACAAAAAATGAGCGAAAATAACGGTAAATATTTAGAAAATCTTGGGAAAGAAAAGGGAACACACTACTATCAAAATTATTATAGTAGATCTCCTAAATGTTGGTTTAGTAAACATTGTAAAATAAAGCGAGATGTAATAGTGACAATAGCTAGAAGCAGGGCAGGGCATTACAGTCTCAACGAATCATTGTACAAAATTAAAGTGGTTGAAAGCCCTCAGTGTCAGTGTGGGCATCCCACCCAAGATCTTAACCACATTGTCTGGCAATGTGATGCCTATGACCAGGAGAGAGAAGTGTTATTGAATAAGTTGGGAAAATGCAGGTTATACCCTCCTTTCACGATTAATTCGTTCCTGGCAAAACCAAATATTTCAGTTATGAAAATTGTACATGAATTTCTCCAAAAATGTAACGTAAATGTCTAGTGTATAGTGTAACAAAAATGTAATTCTGTATTATTAATAATGTAACTATTTATGTCTGTAGTTAAAAAAGTGTATGTATACTTTTGTAAACCATTGTAAAGCAGAATAGCCTTCCATTCAGAGAAGAGCTCAATTGCTTCCAAATAAAGAAAAAAAAACCATGTACGATTTTATATGCTTTGATAGGCATTACGCATTTCCATCGTTATTCTTAATCAATTAGGTTCTTACCAGTATTTTGACAATTTTGAGGAGCTCATAACTTTCTGTACGACTAATAAACATAATCTACAATCATAATAATTACGTTATTAAGTGAGATAACTCGTTACATGAATTAGCAATGTATTAAATTTTACAACATAATATTCATCTAATTTATAAATTTACCAGATATATTCGTATGCTTGTATGCATATGGAATATGGTTGCCACATCAGAAATGTGCGGGTTTTAAAAATCTTATTTTGTCTCTGTCACCGCAAGTGGAATCTAGTTACCCTCGAAATTGCGCCGTTCGACAAGTCAGTCGCTCGCGACTATGACGTGCCGCTGCAGCTATTAGGTTATGGAAATTCGAAGCGAGAAGTCCTTCTGACGTGAATCAAATTTCAAAGTGCATGCGTGCGCGCTCTACGGATTTTCAACTATCTCTCTATGCATCTTCCACTTACATAGGTACAATTTTAGCCAAGACTTACTTGGTTTATTTGGCATTGTCAATATTGTCATCATCTATTAGATAAGTATTTTCTTATTCTGACAGTGAGCAATAATAAAACGGAGCAAAACAATCTGATCATGATGGGTGACTTTGTTTGTTCAGTCACAATATGTATTCGATAGGTCGATAGCATACATTGAACGAATAGATTAGTGAACTATTTGAATGTTCAAGTAATTATTATTAAAACGTCTTATTTGATAAGTTATTGATATATATAATTGTGTACTAATTATCGTTAGATTCTGCCAAATTATAAACCAAGGTGGGTGTGATAAAAAAAAAGGTAGGTACTACATAATATAAAGACCATCTGGATGACTCAGAAGAAGTCACAAGACATAGGGTGACTACGTAGATGAAGCTTGGAGCTATGTAATGTTATGATAGGAGCTTTTTGTGTGCCGGGGGAAAAAAGTCAATGGACAGTTATTGTATAGATAGTATAGAATAAAAATATTACCTTAACGTTACGATAATGTTATTATTGTATTTTCAGACCTTCACGGGGTCGTGACTCCTATTGCGTAGAAACGACGTGAAGCGATAACAAAAAACATATGACTTTGAGTAGATATATATATCAATGTTTCGTGTTGTTAACAGAACCATTTTCAAATATGTGAATGTGTTCATGTTTTATAATATGGAAACCTGGATCAATTTTCGTTTTTTCGTTCGATATGCTGCACCTTGTAAATTCTCAATAATTTTAATGGATAATGTGTAATATTTTTATATTTCAGAATATTTTTATTCTGTCAGAGTCAATCTCGCAATTTTCCCAACTGAGTTGCACTCAGACGTAAAAACGCCGATGATTAATATAATAAATGTCAAAATAAAAGGAAGCAGTAAATACCACGATGGACTTAAAGTTTTCGGGAAAACGTAATTTACAACATTGGCATTGACTATAACTTTTTAATTACCACATTTAAATAGCATGCTAATTATATCGAATGGCTGCCTAATCGTTACGCGCTGTCTTTAGCGTCCAATGTATTAAGATTGGAAATTTGAAAGCTTCGTTTTAGGAATTCCCGTTTTCTCTATAAACACACTCAAGTTTAATGGTGAATTGGCTCTCAAAAATAATATGATACTTGAAGTAGAAAATCCGTACTAATTTACCGTAAAATCGAACATTCTACATTGGTTCAGAGGTACAGATATGTAAAATGAATAATTTGTATATTTTTGATTTTTAATGAAGTGCTGATCAATTGCTATTTGAAAATATGATTTTGGCCCTGCCACTAATTTACGTATAAATACGTCCGTAGTTTATCGTTATAGCAACTGAAATTTATAAGTGATTTTAATTCGTTTCACCGTTTTTAGTAGGGAAACCACGCAACGTTTCATCTTTTGTATTCAACATTTTTATTGTTAAATTTACGGAATGTGGAATGCTACGATCTTTTTAGGATTGACGCAGGGATCCCGTTTCCATAGCAACAAAACAACGAATTCCAGCGCCACCGTATTAATAATTAATTACTATGCGTCTTTATTACACCTTCGGGAGGAAAACAATATCATATAATGAATCCGGGCTTTGGTTTTCCGAGCTTTTGTTTTACATTAGCACCTGTCGTGGCTAATAAGCCGCAAAGTGACGTAATGCTTCCGGCAATACGGCCTGAAATTGTCTGGCGCCGGCACCATAACGCCGTGTCTTATTTAACGTTATCATTCTGCATGTGTAGATGCGTGTTTTTACGGTACACGTTTACGTTGCGTAATAAAGGTGAACTTAACTATACCCGTTTGCGTTGCACGGTTTATTGCGAGAGCAATAATTCCCTTTTAAATAATTCGGTTAATTACCCAAGACAACTATGTAAGCCTTTGTCACTTACGAATGTGTGCCTAACGACGAGTGTAATAGTATAAAATTATGTAACTTCTAACTAATGAGAGTTTTGTACAGTACAAAACTCTCATCAATTAGAATTTAAATTAAACTTTCATCGAGTGCTTTCAGTCGACAGAATTAATAAAATAAAAATAAAGCAATTTATAATTAGTTATTCCACATAATTTTATAAGTTTATGACGATCGGCACCGCTCTCATTTGATTTAATGAGATATTGATTTTTACACGATTATTAAAATATGATGTTAGATCATGGCTTATTGGGGGCTAACAAGGCAAATACTCTGCGGCCCGGCCAGCTAAGCGAGATAAACACAAATAAAAAAGTCCAGGTCTAAAAAGGTGCTATTTTACTTCATTGTAATATTAACTCTTTTTAAAACATGTGATTGTGCGATGTAATGCTAATTATATCTAATGGCCGCCTGATGGGCAACGCACCAGTTGCGTTAGACGCAGTGAATGACAATTCACGTGTAGAATTTTATTTTATATTAATTATTTTTAGTGTGTTTTCTGTCTTTAATGAAAACGACTATTTTATCCAATATGGCGAGGGGTCCCATGTTAATTGGCTACTACAAAACGAGGTCGCGATCAGTGCTTCATTTGATGCTGAGTGCTGACAGTTCAATAATTCAAGTGGATTTATTTAAAAATACGCTGCTGTAAAGCAATGCAGTGGCCTTAACCTTAGCGATGGGTAGGGGGGCCGTTAAAGATTGTAACCTGCCGACCCACTTCAGGATGTGGGGCCATCTGTTAGGATTAGTTTGATTGAATTTGTTATAATTCTCTTTTAAATTAAAATAGATATTGACACTCAATTTACACAGCTTGTAGTAACTGCAGTAAATAGCAGTGGCGAAGGGTAGTCATAAGATGTGGAGATCCGACATAAATAGTACACATTTTTTCAGTCAAAATTATTTCTTTTCGTTGAATTGAAACAAATTACATTTATCTTAATCTATTGTAGTTTGGTTTAGGCATGGCTTAATTTGATTTTAAAAACTATTCATCACCATTTCACACAATTTATGTTTATTAGTTTCTATGAAAACAAATATGTATGACTGACAAAGTTTAGTGTGCAGTATTTATATCGGCTATACACAACCTACCGCCAACCTTCGCCAGTGGTAAATAGTGTTTGTGGCGCTTCTACAAACGTTAATGTGTAATGGCTCTTAAGTGGCATAGACATGTTTTAGTTACACTGACATTTATTTAAACACACCAATGACATTAATATGGACAAAGCATCTGGAAAAAAATGACACTCATTTTTTTGTCGGGTCTGCCGAATGGCATAATCTGTTCTAACGCCATTACAATAAAGGTGATATTGCTATAAATTCCCGATGCTTTTTGTCGGGTCTGCCGAATGGTTCGGTTCGAACGGGTTCGCTCAAATGAACATTGACACTAGAAACACTGTTCCAACGCCATTACAATAAAGGTGATATTGCCATAAATTCCCGATGCGTAATATCGCATAATGGAAATTGCGTGACGCCTACCTATATATGTGCGAATGTCACTATGCGGGAATTTACTTGCTAGCTACTGTGTTGAGTGCGTTGTCCATTAATAATGTCATTGAAACACACATATTTTGAAAGCTATTTGATTTTTACATAAGTAATATGAAACCTAATTTTCCACCAAAGGTATAAGTTCCAAATTGTGTGAAAGCCGAAATACTTAAATTTGTAACGTAAACTATTAACCAAATAAAATTAATTAACACATTATCCTATTATTTTATAGTACTTATTGCAAGTTACTACCATTTTTTATGATCATCTTGAAAACCGTCATAATAATAATATTATTGTACTTTCAATTTCCCATTACGATTGTATAGTATTTCGGATGAACCGAACAAAAGTATCCTTTCAATATTGAAAAACTTCAATAAACCCCCTAACGACCGATTCGCTCGTTAGTGTCGGCTTATGATTTGTTTGCGAACTTTCTACTTGGCTTTACCAGGAGTAAGTGGGTACTCCTTGTTTGCTGCGTGTATTGTTTATTTTTGTACTACGTTTGTAGTGGCTGCAATCCTTCTTTGCGGAATGCTTGATTCCCGCGCAGGTTTTGTCGGCCGACGGGCAATTTATCAGGCGGAAAACTCCCATTGCAGTGAATGTCAAGCTCGAGTAGATATTGCACTAGGACTAGATACTCTGCACTCTTCAATTTTCAATGTGTTTTACGAGACATGTTTAATAAACGCTCGTTCTTGAATCAAACATTGTACTTGCATAAACTAGGTGTGATATAGAATCGGACGTGGAATCAGATTTGAAATCTTCACCTAGGTACTGATTTGGCTGGCTCTTGAATGGAAAATTAATGTTGTATTATGTCGATAAAAGTCTTGACAGCAGAATCGTTAAATTGCAAAACATACAAAAATAGCGTTTGTTATGATTAATGCTTTGTACCGAGTGTTTATCGATATTAGTTTTACATTTTCAGTAAACATACTCCAATATAATTTGGTAATCTGGTGATAAGATAAGATACGTGGCCATATTTATTTTCCCTTTATGGTGCTATTAAAAATAAAACGTGATGTATCCGTATTACTTATTCGATATACTTTAATGACGACCAGCATAATATGCTATTATAGTTCTTGTAAAATAGAATTCTACCAAGTAAATGCTAACGCAATTAAAACATATTATATATTCTTACAGCTAATATTTGATATAGGATATATGAAGGACCGTAAGAGAAACGAATGGGTTAGGACGCAGACAGGAGTACGCGATGTAATAGACGTTTCCAAACAACTGAAATGGAGATGGGCGGGGTACATTGCTCGCCGAAAGGACAAATTCCGTCATTCAATGGTACCCAAGGGGCACGAAACGGCCACAGGGTCGCCCTAAAAGCCGCTGGATTGACGAACTGATAAAGTTCGGCGGAAATACGTGGCAGCGAACGACACAGGACCGAGAGAGTTGGAAGAAGCTTGGGGAGGCCTTCATCCAGCAGTGGATTGACCCCGGCTGATGATGATGATGACTATTTGATATGCAAAAATTTGATACAAATTATCAAGTATTATCTATTAATTGTTATTACTACTACTACGATTATTAAGTATGCAAAAATAATTGAATTATAAATGTGCATGCTGTTCACCATCACTGACTGGCCTGATATAAAGGCTCATAGGTACACTAGTTTGCAGGGAACTGTTGCACTGCTTGACAGGGCTCTTTACTCGCGGCGCATTGAGGCTGCCGCGGGGGCGCTTTTGATTGAGCGCCTATTATTATTTATCTTCGAACGTCCTTCTTTGTGAACTCGACGCATAAAAATAACTCGTTCGGATAACTATCTTGCGTGTAGGCTGTATTGTTCGTATTTCTGACCTCCGCGTATTGGATAGGCGTATCTATCTACAATGATAATAATTTAGGCTTTCCATAATTTATTTACATTTATATTCTCGAATTCGTGTGTTAGTGAAATATCTCTACTTGTGTTACTTCAAACGTGTATAGTATGATATATCCGATATAAATAGTGAACATTAAATTTAGTCAGTAATAGGTAGATATTTGTTTTCATTGAACTAACACTACAAATTGTAGATAGTGTTGCCTAGTTTTTAAAAGTCAACTAAACCCTGCGTAAACTAAGCCACATACTAGCGAATAGTAAACCAATATTCGTTTCTCTATTATGGTTCGGTTTAAGATAAATTAAAAAAAAAACTAACCAAACATCTGTAATATACAATTCTTAATTCAATGAAAGTAACTAAGTATGTCTGACAAAGTGTACACTATTTTTATCGGATCTTCACAGCGTACCTACCTCCACTATGCTAGTTTGGCTTAGGCAGGGTTTATTTGAATTTGAATATATGAAAATGAGGAAATAATCTCTTTTTGGATGTCATATTATGGCAATTGACGGGGCCCTCCACTGCCGCGGCTAGTTCCAAGGGTATGGAAGTGAAGGTTGTCAATGCCAAGAGGAGTCACAGGCCAAGGTCTTCGTATGGTTGGAAGTCAGAATAAAAACTCATAGTTGGTAGATGGTCCATATATTGTTCAAGTTCACAAAAGTTCACAAAGTTCACAATGGTTCATCATATTATAATTATTAGTGTTCAAAAAAAAGTTAATATTATTCACATAAATGTTCGAAGCACAGTATACGGTCATCCGTCAGATGATAAAGTACATTAACACTCGCAACACAAAAAAAAGATATTGATTCGAGAGAGAAACTTCACAATTTGTTCCAAAAATATTAAAGTACCAGATAGGTATTTATGACAGAAAATTATTCACGAAATTTTTATAAGTCCCAGTTAGGTATTTATAATTTATTTCTCACACCGAAAATGTTAAAGTACCAGATAGGTATTTATTCCCGAAAATTATTCACGAAATTTTTATAAGTCCCGGTTAGGTACTTCTAAACGATTTTTCGCGCCGAAACGCTAAGTCCAACTTAGGGTATTTTACCCGCAGGAGGAAAGGGGGAGTTGGGTGGTCCCAAACTCCTGTGCAACTGCACAAATGTATGAAAATAGATGCGAATTTGGATCGTCCACCGGCGTGGTGACGTCCTCGGAAGCAGTGAGAAAACTGGATACAGAATTCGGAAATCCTGGGTTTTTATTCGAATCGGGAGATTTCATCCCCTCGGCGAGCGTTCTACGGGTCAAAAATCCACATATCATTTTCACTATGAGATTTGGACTTAATTGATTGCCCCGCGGAACCGCAAGCCGCGAGCGAGCTGAAATCAACGGAGTTCGGTAGGCGCGGGCCGCTGGCATGAAATCTCGTTCGCGACATCCCGCTGAGAGCGCGATTTCATATAGCTCTCCTTACAATGAATGTGTTTTTTAGCTGGTATTGTACTTTTAGATTTTAATTAACCAAGCGAAAACTCAGTGTATCAAAGAGTGTGATACGTCAATCTGCTCGTTACCGCTTACGCTAGCATTTGAGTATGCACCCCGTGATGTGAGTCTCCTCATGATTGAAGGGCGGGAGCCACCAGTCCGGACCTATAAGCGGGCCGCCCACGCGCTACGTGTATATTTATGATAAAAATAAAAATTATTAAAATATTAGGTCTTATTCTCTACGTATACATATAAATGTTATATCTAATTAACTTATATTTAAGGCGCTAAAATTAATGGAATCTGACCAGTCTCCGAGCTCTATATCTCGCGAACCTTTATGGTTACGCGTACTATAAAATAATTAAAATCTCCGCGGTCCATAGACGCATATGTCATTTCAAGTTTCACGTTGATCGGACACGTGCAGCTCTAGCTATCATTGATAATGTGTTTGTATGGAGATCTCGCGGCTGTCATGGATTGCGTAACCGGGTTTTCGCTCCACACATGAGCCAATCGGCTGCGGCCGCGGTCGGGATAGGGAATTGATCCAGTTGTGCGAGGGAGACAACTGTCCGGTTACCGACCAGCGAACGCCGCGCCAAGGCTGCTCATATGACACACATCATATGTCAACATTATATTCTAATTATAGGTACAGATTTATATATTAATGTCGGTTTACAATTACACACGCTGACAATACCTAATCATCGCAATTATACAATATTAGATCCATTTATCTTAATTACATTATTATATCTACTCGAAGTCCAATACAGTATTATGCTAATTTAACATTTATATACCTATCAATTATTTATTTAATTGAATTTTAATTACTACCTTATTATTACTCCGTCGTTATTTACATTCTTACCATCACTCTTCATGGTCCTTATGACCGACTTATCTCTTCTACAGTTCACCCTGAGGAGCAGTGGAACCTGCTGGGGCAACTGTAGGACTTCCTCATACATCATATATGGCTCGTCTTTGTCGGGGGTCGTGAGCTTCTCGCTATATAACCGGTGGTACATTGACTATTTTGATCAGATCGAGCGGTTGGATGGTACCACTCCTTATGGGAGCGTCCTCTCAGGGGCACACTAAACGTGTTCGTGACACAATCCTAAATATGACTTGATGACTACGTATTCTACTGGTATCGTGACATGTATAAAATTTATCAATAATCCTTTAAATATAAAATATTATTTTGTAGGTAGTATATTCCATCTTGTTTGCCTGGTGTAGGTATACATTTTTAGCTATCTGTGATATTTGAAAATCTTGATCCCTTTATTTTCAGATTTGCTCTAGTACGGCTTGTAAAATCTGAGTTTTATGTAGATGTAGTGAACAGAAAAATAGTGACATAGGACACTAGTTTAAATTGGAAAATAGTGTTGTGTGAAAATCGAATATTGATGGCTACATATTACACACGAATCTGTATAATTTCTGAATATACTTAAATGATTCTGTACATATGTTTTTGTTGTTTATTTGGGGCATACATTTTTTATCTTCAATATTATATTTTTAATAATAGCGCTCGCGCCGATGCGAAAGTATGTTGGTAATCGTTGATAATAAATAAAAACGATAATAAAAATATAAATAGTCTTCGGGCGCGACCGGTGAATGGCTAATGTCGGCTCGGTTGCGAATCAGCTGTTACGTCACGTCTGCCGTGCGAGTAGTGTTATTGCACCAACAGCTGATATTGTGATGTTGTTTGGCGAGCGGTTTGTTGAACCCGCGTTTCGCAATCTAAACGCAGCTCGCCTGTAAAAATAAAGGATTTCTCGCTAGCGGTGAGTGCCGCCAAATTATCTTCAAAATCTGATACATTGCCTACTGGTATTGTGATGAATTCTTCATCAAATAGCTGCATAGACTTACAGCAATTTATAAATATAGTATAAATCTTGTAGCGATACCTTACCTTCATTCATTTATCACGGTAGGTAGTACGATTCGCGCATCCTAAACATACTAAAGATCTAAGATCTAAGATCGTAAGTTGGCAGCCGGTCGAATTTGAAACTAAAATTGTTTATCGAGGATAAATTTGTTATAAATGCCATTTAATTTTACAACATGTTTCTCGAATTATGGATTGCATAATATTTGTACAGAAATCTACTACCAATAATAAATTATAAATTACTATTTTTTTGTTAGTTATGGTAAAATTCTCAATGTCATACTAGCGCCCTCGCTGAAACGCCAATTTATGATGGTAGATCTATACCATAATATTATAGTATAATTTACGCCCGCTATGACTGTAAAACAAATGTGTATAGATCCCAATATAGGTTATAACTGCTTCCAGTGAAGCTTAACAAAAGGGGAACTAAAAAAAATATATCGACAATAGTGACACGATTATTTTCGATCATTGAAGTTAATAACCAAACCGCACCCTTTCTTTCGAGCGTATCACGGGACCATACGTTTTGATCTAAACCATCAGTATTTCATTATTACTTAGGACGTCATGCATATAAGTGTACTTTGACAGAATTTACATGACAGTACCTATGGGAGAGAGGAGCACACAGAGGCAAAATTAAAAAAAATATTAAATAACAATAATAGCTATAGTAACAAAACTGCCGGACAATCCAAGTAAAGCCATCTTCAAGTTGACAGTATGACGCCACAAATTTTCTAAATACACAACAAAATTTACTGATGTGGTGGCTTAACAGCTGGTTGAACCTACTTGAACAGCTCTTCCCTTTCCGTAAACATTTTAGGACATTACCAGACGATATTCGATCACATTGCGAATTTGACCACTACATTTTTCACATCGTTTGTATGGTATTATCGCATACATAGCGCCGCTGCGTCGAACACCCGCGACTAGCTAGGGTCGTCGTTCGGTACCAAAGAGATTGGTTGAACCCTTTCGCAACCACAAGTGAATTCTGCGTTGAATGACAATGTATAATATATAGTAATACTGATGTCTAATTGCAAATGGCAATAGATAATAGATTAATAGTGTTACATATCTTGCTTACTAGCACGGCATAAAGATATTAGACATACTATTGTGTATTGCAAGTCAATAATATTGATACAGAGTTCTTTATACTGGCCTAAGGCATAAAGCCCACCAAAGCGGCGCTCGGTGCGCTCTCTACGAAGTAGGCCCCCTCCCACCCGCGCATTACCTTTCACCTATGTAATAAGGGGCTCAAAGATCACAAAATAATTATTATTATCAGCGTCTCTTATAACAAAGCAATAAAAATATTATTAAATTTCTCGGGGCTTGTAATTAATATTCACGATGACATCATTCTACCAGCGAAATATCGGACACGCAATAACTAAACAAAGAGTTCACTGTTATTAAATAATGCCTTCTCGCCCGTCTATCGACGACGCTTCCAGGAACGTTGTTTGCCGTGTTCAATGAATGGACTACGTTGTATTTTCGTTAATTCGTGCCGCTGAGAAGCCACACAACGGTGACTCATGGGGCGGGCGAGCACAATGCGTCGTCAAATCCAGTGTGCGCTGGCGTATTTGATTACGTTGTATATTCGATGATTCACATAGAATATGCCCGCTTTAGTGGACTTTATGCCTAAGCCATAGATATCTTATGCTTAGTGGCGGATTTAGGGACTTTGAGACCCAACTCCCCACGGTTAAAAAATAAAATTAAACTATTTTTTTAAATTTATATTAAATTTCATCTTATTGCATTTTTTCCGTAAATAATGTACTTTATAAATTAAAAATATTAAATCTACACGAACAATGGCAAATGAACATTCTTGAATAAACCTTAAAAATAAATTTGGTGAGCGGTTAAGTTAGATATTTTATTATGCTTTGAGCGACATTTCACGTTCAATTTGTGATCTAATTAAAATTTTGGTATAATCAATAATTTTATGACTGATTTGAACTGTTTGAAGGCCTCTTTTGAAACGTTCTGACGAATCGATCGTGTGATCAGTGCCAAAGAAAATCGCCACTAAAAATGCCATGTGATACAAAAGCGCAATACTATTGTATAATATAATATTCTGTTATTGCTCAATATGTTTGCTCTATTCTCGACATTACAATCTAATTGTATGGTTGGATGGTAAATTGTATACTTATTATCTCGTTGTATTGCCACTCGCCGCGAAGATAACACGATAGAAGATGCGCTCTCGTCTCTGCGATTATCCCTAATCCAGTTGTCGGTATAATATCGCTGTGGATGGACTAACGATATCTGAATCGAAATTATCTCATTATTGTTATGCTGTCGCATTCTGCTGACTGTAATAATAATAATAATAATGGCAACTGTTGATCTTTTAATTTAAAATGTAGCACTATAAAATTGACACCTAAGTGCATACTAATTTTTGGAATTTGACTTTGTCAGTGTACCCACATGTAAATGTATGCTCATGATAAATAATAATATGGGATTGCATGAAAAGTAAAAAAAATATGCTTTCGTTGATAATCAAATATTATTATTATTTTTACAAAAATATAATATACTTATGTACCTACATAATATATTCGTGGCGTGAGGTCAATAAATGCAGTGAATGCGGTGCATCACGGCCATCTTTAGATTAATAAAGCCTGAGCATAACTGTTTGCACAAGTAATGAGTGGTCCACTTTTCAGCTGTCAAAATCAGATCCCAGATTGCTTGACATATTGATTCGCCCTTGTTTTGTATATATATTCTCGTTTAAAATTGAATTATAAAAAAATCTCAAATCAAATATATTAACTATCAGTGTTATTAATAAATAATATACATTCCTGTTATTCATCGGCTGTCAAAGCAGACTAGTCCTTCAGATAATATCGATTTCCAAAAAATATGTAGCATTGATATATGCATTACATTTGTAGAAGGTGTGTTAATGCTAGTGTATTATTTATCATTTAACTTATCTATTCAAATCAAACAATTCCCTGTGTGAACACGACAGACGTGTCAGTATGAGCACTCTATAGAACAATGACAGGCAATGACAGTTCATACATAGACAACAACGGGAGGGGCGGAAAAAGTAGGACCAGTCGTTGTGAATGTATCGGCTTTCTACTTGAATCGGCAATGGGTGCATCCATAAGTAACCATACGTCCCGTTTTTAAGTAGCCTATCCCGTTGTCCCTAAAAGCACGGCTTCGGGACGCTGAAATATTCCGTTTGCAAAAAGAGAGCAACCCACGGTAATAATTTAAAAAAAAGGCGCGAAAAATCAAAAAATCGATAGAAAAAAATACAGTCGCAATTCTTAAAGCAATGTTAATTACCAAAGTAAATTTTAAGAAGTCCTGCCAAGAATAATTATCATTCTTTTCATTAATAAATACAAATTATAAAGAAATATGCGTTTTCTTGAATACGCGTAAGTACTAAAAATTAGTAGAGGTCCCGTTTTGAGGGAAAAAAATTAAAATATTTAATATATCCATAAGATCGCGTTTTAAGCTTTAAAGCAAAAACACGTATCCATCCAGTGAAACTGTACGCTACCGAGATCCCAGTACGGATTTGATTTATTTGGTCGGCACAATAAATACTAACCTACATTATTATCTTCCCAAACATCTACATTCCACAATGTGTCCTATTTAATGTGTAGTACATTGAAACCAAATTTAAGTAATATTTTTAAGTACCCATGTCATTTCCGTATTACTAGCTGTTTTGATAAATAAAACCACTTATTTCGAAGAGCATCACTCATCTCAACTGTAGTGCAGTAGTAGAAACGAAACGAAACGATCACATGAACACCCAGGCTTTGAGGAAACCACATTCTAATACTGTTACCTCACCGGGATCGAACCTGGAGCCCCCTTAAGATCTCAGTGCCTTCGGGGAAAGCTAACCCATTTTATACCCATATAACTACATTTTTTCAGCTTTCTCCGTGCGCTTTCTCAGACACGCGTAATCCAATATACAATTACCAATTTCGTATCCAAGTTTTCTTTTAGATGCAAAAAAAATTTCTGTTTCGACTCTGTAACGTGTAGATTGGTCTTGTGGCACTGTTGAACCTCCTCCTCCTCAACCATCAGTCAGTCACGAGTCCGGTCATAAGAGAGCTGAATGTCTTATTGTCCAGCGGTGTTCGTTATTATTACAATGTGATGTCAACCCATAAAATTGTCCTACCGTAATTAAGAGGGTAGCTATAAAGACGAAAATTATATACGCCAACTGAACAGATATGCTAGAGATGGTCGCGAAGTTGGTAGAGCGACCGTCTCTAAACCCGTGAATTCTTTTCCGCGTCTAACAAAGAAATACCTACATGTTTTATCAATACGTAGGTATATCATCCCTAGCAACCATAGCTCGTACAACAAGTTAATATAACTTCGACTGTGTGGAGGCTGGAGGCATATATATTATTATGTTCTGCTAACAAAATGGAAATTTACACATCTACTGTAGGTGCATCCGGCAACAAGCCTTTGGAGAAAGCGAACCTTACTGATGAAATGTGTACGAACACAGTCAGGACGCTCTTCTTTCGTGCCACTCCCGCCAGGATAGGAATGATGCTTTTGTTAAAGAAAACTAAAAAGAAGTTAAAAAAAACCATGTTCTCTAATTTGTGAGTACGTGTGCAACAGTGTTGTGATATTAGAGTTTTTCTTGCCAGATGTAACATTTTTGAATAGGCATCTAGCTTGCATAATTCGATTCTGGCATATGACGTTAAATACAGCGTTTTTCGACACCGCAAACAGCTTAAAACTTCTCATAATAAAGCTAGAATATAATATATAACACTCGATTTTCTTGAAAATCAACATGTTGGTCATGTCACATGTGTACCTTGTATAGTGAAATCATTCTACAGTGGCACCATGGGTACGGAAACGCGACTTGTAGTGGTATTGTTTGTTAGCATTAAACCAGGCATTGGAGCAAGCAATTCCAATACATACGCGTAACGCCCGTGCCACTGTAGAATGATTTATGTATACCTTATCCCAGCGGTCGGCAAGCCGCGGCTCGAGAGCCACATGCGACTCTTTGGCGCCTTGAGTGTAGCTCTGCCACAAATGCTCTCTGCCATCACTACAAAGAAGAAGCAAAGAAAATCGGATGACGAAAATAAAGAGCCTACCGACTTGTATTATTTGTCGAATAACATGACATTGGCGCATAACAAGAAGTCAAATTTGGAGGGACACTTTACAACTAAATACACGTCATTTAGCACAAAATATCCTATCGGTGATGCAAGAAAGAAAGCAGTTAAGGAACTTTAGAAGAGTCAAGAAAAATCTAGTTCTGTATTTAATTAATGAATACAATCTTCCAACAAAATTAATATTGCATGTTTTGTGGTTAGTAAATGGATTTCTAAGAGAGGAAATCAAGAGTAAATTGAGAAGTCGTCTTATTAATGAGAACCTGGAATCATCAATAAGACTTAAAATTAAAAACATCAACTACAAACCTGACATGATTTAATTTTATGGATACCTTACCTTACATACAATTATTTTTTTTATCAATAAATAAGATCATTCATTATTAAGTATGATATCAAGTTTTATTCAGTGTACCAATATTTTAATTTAGACTTTAATCATTAACTAAAGTTTATTAAGTTAATAAACAGTGTACCTACATAGGTATATAATTTAAGTTTAAGAAATTTGGCTCTCAAAAGAAATCTCAATCGTTGAATTGTTGATATTTGGCTCTGTTAACTAAAGAGTTTGCCGACCACTGCCTTATCCTATAAACAAAATAAACGTTACCTAAAAAATGTTGACTACATTTTCTTACTTGCATTTATTTTTAATTTTATGTCTTATTTTATTAGTTATAAAACACGAAATTCGTTTTCGAGTATTTTTTTGTAAAAACAATGTTAATAATTGTGACATAATATTTTAAAATTTAGCATTTTTTTCAGCTATCTAGCTTGTTTTATTACCTATCAGCTGACATAATTATTGCGAATGGACAGTTGGCAACACTGGTGCGCAGTTTTCAGATATTATCCAGATAAGTTACGCGGCCTCCTAGCGATGTTTCATCGGGCGAACCTTGAGAGAGACCATTCGCACTTATGCAAATACAATGCTTATGCAGTTTACGGTGTTCGTTGTTGCACAGAACACTTAATAAACACTTGCCAAGGCAGACAGGTGTTTCGCTCGCCTCACAGAGCATAGGTTTATTATGGACTTGTGTACTTCTTCAATTGGGCCTGTTTACAGTCTATGCGTGCATAATTTCCAGCAAGGTAGAGACACCGATGCCTTATAGGTTATCATAATCCGTTTGACATGCACGTAGCACACCTAGATACAGAAAATGCAAATTACTCGAATCGTTTGAATAAAAACCCCAACGCGCTGTACCTACGTTTATTTCGATAATATTTTGATAGTGTTATAGGAATGTTTTTTTATGTACCTAGTTTTATAGATTTTATTGATTCAGAACTACATTTTCTTCTTTATTTACTATCGTTATAAATAATGACATTTTCTAGAACTCCAGTAACAGTTGTACACCTGTTGACACATTCTACAGTGGTCGTAGGTATTTATATAATTTTATTAATATGTGTGACAAATGTGACAGTATAGTATTATTGAGTGGCATTCGTTGGCAATACAATTATATTTTTCTAAGCCTGTTATTCCAAACCATGTTCCACAAGAATTTCCTTAAGCTTTCGAAAAAAATGGTGTTTTTAAACAGTGAAACATTTTGATAATTTAACAAGTTCGATAACGCACAGAGACGAGAGATTTAGTAGTAGCACGGAATGATAGAATGAAAATTGAGAAATATAGATATAAGTAGGTAATAAACGTCGTCGCCCTACTACGGACTGTTTCTCAAAGTGTTTCAAATTTGCATTCTAACATTACAGTTACAGTAGTGTTGATGTATTATAATATGTTAAGGTGCCTAACTTGTATATTCAAAACGTTGGATATAAATATACAATTAAGTAATTCAAATTCTTCGATAGTGCATTGGCTAGGTAAGGGTTCCCGAGATTTTAAGAAATATTTCACACAATCACTGCGTACCTTTTGATTAATTTTTAATTACCAAATTTAAATAACATGCTAATTGCATATAATGGCCGTTTCCGTCGTCGGACGAGTGAAAGGACAAACACTTCCGTTCGGTATCACTGGTCTAATCAGACGAACGGCCCAAGATAGTTATAATATTACATGAATTTAGGCTGCATGTTTTGTTTTATTATAATATGTAGTTTTATTCAGGACTAGCTACAAAAATTTAACATAGTCGAAAATACATAGTCTTTAACTGACTAAGATTTCAACTCACATCTATCGCATGTTGGACGAGTGCTTTGCCAACTAGGCTACCGAAATCAGTCATCACTCGGTATACGATTTTTTCTAAAATTTATGTTTTCTGATGCTTTCTCAATAAAAAATTAGTTGAGTGCGATTTTTTTATTTGCATAAATTATATGGACAAGAAAAATAATCAAATATAACTGAATCACGTTTTTAACGCACATTGATGACATGATGTCACATTTTTGATATCGATAAATATACATCAAACGAATAATTTCGCATGCTATTTTATTACAACGTTTTTCTTAGCTCGTATTCTTATTTGTCTGGTGGTTCTTGGTCCGGTACAAATCTTGCAATCGATTTTTAACTAACTTCCCGACTAGCTAGACATTCGAATCTTTTAAAATATATCAGAACACGATGCCAATGCATTCTTTTATACTTACTTTTAGCCATCTTTAAGCCGAATTGAATTCATTTTCAGTTAATTCTGTTTTGTGTGGAAAGTTATTTCAGAAAAATCCGTAAAAAGTAAAAGGCTGTTATTGGTTGCTAAGGGGGTGGTCCTAGCAACTAAATTATTAATATATACGTGCGTTACTATGGAAATCAAAATTAAATGTCAAAATGACATTTCAGTATTCTATATTAATTGTTTGTTAGTTTGTTTTTTTCATTTTCATTTACTTCGTATCAAGTACAAGTTTGAGCATATTGAGCATAATAGTTCAACAAAAAAATTAAAAACGCTGTATATAAAAAGTTCTTTTTATCTTGTAATTATTTATTATTTGGTTACCGTAATCACGAGGCAAATTAACTTTAAAATGCAAATAGAGTATGTCACTGTAAAACTTTTTATAAAACGTCTACTACGGAGTATATTATATTGTTCTTACAAGCATAGCTACGACGAAGAAAAGGTACATCGGAGCAGCTCGACATAATGTTCTTTATAATGTAGTAGGCAATTAATTTCCCCTTAGTGCTTCCGTAGTTTTCGGTGTGAAGAAATCTTAATCTAAGATTTCCGAGTAATATTTCTCCACGTCGCGTGGATGGCGCCGCAGCACACCGTCCTGTCAAAATTTGCGAGATGTTTAATATTGTAACCTCCCCGGAACGCCGCTTCGTAAATTTATATATTTTAATATTATCTTGTAAGAGTGAAATACGCCGACAGGGCTGGTGTAGGGGAGTTAATGGACTTTTGTGCCCCTGACTTCGGTTGACGGCGGCGATATTGATAGACTCTCCTACCCGCGCGAGAGACAAATGCTCGTATTCTACACTCTCTTACGTTTGTTTTCAGATAACTTTTTTATAATACTCGTGATATACTAGAGTTAACTACCGATGTGTTAGTGATTTGTTGTGTATCGTCACTGTACAGGTAAATTTTCGTAACCCTCAAATATCAAATTGTTCAGGAAGTGAAAAAAACTGTGGCATTTGATTTACTTATTATTTCATATAATATTTATTTATTATTTTATATTATTACTCAAGTGG
This sequence comes from Rhyacophila brunnea, assembly GCF_057557595.1. NCBI lineage: Eukaryota > Metazoa > Arthropoda > Insecta > Trichoptera > Rhyacophilidae > Rhyacophila > Rhyacophila brunnea. Next base: position 16,078,921 of record NW_028232796.1, on the reverse strand, counting down.
AATAGTACAAAACTTAAATCCATTAGAATTTAAATTCAAATTGCATCAAGTACCTTCGGTCGATAGTATCAATATTATATAGTATTTTATTACAATTATAACAAATTGTACCCTGTGGCTTACGTTTATGAGTACATCATTTGGCTGGAATATTTTTTGTCATGTTACAAATGGCTAAAAAATAGTTTTGAATTATTTTGATTTTACATATTTTTTGGGGATTTATGATAGTTCGTGTATGTAAGAGTATGTAATAAGTCCATTACCATCAAAATGTCACTTCGTTGAAAAGTGAGGGTTATGACTGACAATTGGCCTGTATAGTGACGGTATTAATAATTGGTGCTGGCTGTCGATTAATCGCGTTGAATTAAAACTTAAACTACATTTTTAATTAGTATATTATTTATTATTCAAGAGACAAAATTTAAGAATATTACATTCTCAAAACTTGATTTGAACTGCCTTTAAAACATGCCTATTAGAGAAGTATTTTGATGTATTTGGTGTGGGTTCAAACTCATTATAATAAGTATGTATTATTGAGTTGCCCATTTAATCTCAGAATAAGTATTGCTAATGAATTAGTTATCACAACAATTAATACATGTAAACCATTTATGGCTAAATAAATATTTTATGAAATTGCCAACTTTGGTTTGTACGCGGCTTAGTACCTACGTTGATGCTTATATTTAATACAAACTTAGAAATAATATCATCATCGTGCTTCTCCTGGCTCCTTTCACTGTTCTCGGCCCGTAGCTCTACGTTGCCACGGACATCCGCCGAACTTGACGAGTTTGTTAATCCAACGGGGTTTAGGACGGTCTTGTGGTCGTTTGTGAAAGAATATACCTACTGGTAAACAAATATACAATTCATGCAGATATGGGCTGTCAAGAATGTTCCGTGCGAAAGAATGGCTAGATGCCAGTATTTTGTAATATCGTCACCCTAGAACAATAAGGTATCATCTGGCATTTTGGTCAATTTTGACTTTTTGGTACCGAAATTCTTATAATAATTTTCTCTTTAAAACTGTGTTACAAGATTTTAAAAATCTTTATGGTTTATGACATAGCAGGGCATTTAAGTTCTATATCAGATGCACTGGTAATTTGTTTTGGAACAAAATGGTTCGATTTAAAATTTGAAAGCAACTATGGACCATTTGCTATAAAAAAAATAATTTTGGAGCAATATGGTTTCATTTCCGTTCAGCTGTCAAACTAGTACGTTTCTCTCAAATATTCGCGCTTCGTTTTTCAACAATTTAATAAAAATAACATAAAGATGAGCAATTATTTAAGTGAAAGGGGTATTGTGGACATTTAAGAGGATGATAATACTACGAATATACCTCACCAACCTACAATATCGTTGCTTTAAATACAAGGTAAGTTTGAGGTTATGTATTATTTGTGTTATTCATGTATTGCAATTAATTATTCTATTTTGTTTCAAATTTAATATAAGTAATTCTATTATCTATTTATTTTATTTTCAGCAACAATCTCAATTTATTGGATAATATAAACGATCTTCAAGTTATAGGTACTGTCTGATGATATTACAATTGATGAGGATTTTGGGTACTTATGTTTCTTTTCAAATGAGTACTTACTTAATTTATTTGCTGTTCTTTCATATTTTGTAAATTTGACATTACATCTGAATAAATTGTTTCTAGAATATGTCATAATTTCATATATATTCTCCTTTTTATTATTCAGGTAGGTGGAAGTACTTGGAGAAGTTGCAGAGTATGTTGTTTGCGAAAAAACATAGATGTTAGCGATGATATTGACTAAATAATAATAGTTGCAATAGCTCTTTTCATAAACTATTTAATTATTACTGTATGAATCACTGCAGTGACAATACAATGATATCTTTATTAAGTTTCATTTAAAAATTGAGTAATTTGAGAGGTTTCGTAATAATAGTTTTGTGAAACTATTTTTTTTATGCCAGTCTATTATCATAAAAACTTTTTTTTTCAGAGCTGTGAAGTTATGTGAGTACTCTGGAGCGTTCATCATGGATCATATGGATTCTAACAACAAAAACCTTGAAAGTGAAGATACTTTCATGTCATTTTATAAACTATTAATATTGTTCTAAATCTCAGTATTATGAAACATTTTTTTTATACCACGTCCTATCATTTTTCATAAACTATGTTTAATTTAATGTTGTTCTAATAAAGAATTAATCGATAAAGGTATTTTTATTCAATTTTAAACACAATAATTAAGCCCTGTAGCAAAATATTTTCACAACATCAAGGTTTAATAATCAGATAGAACTTTGTTGCTCTGATTTTTTTCGATTTTCAGAGCAATTAAGTTCCATCACAAAATTTTAATGTCTGGATTGGATAATATCAGATATATTTAGTATACAATGCTTTGAAAATACAAACATAATGCAATAATAATAGTATTGTTAATATCTACCAATTTTCATTGCATATAGTTAAGATTTTATTCATATTCAAAACTTTGGAGCTCGATATCTCAGTTTGGTATAAATGCCAGATGATACCTTGTTGTTTTAGGGTGACGATATAATACAGGACATAATTGCGTCGTCGGCCAAGATTAAGTAATAGGTTTGTGGATTGTAGAGAAATGCTCATTTTGAGGTTCCCAGTAAGTGAGTAAATGATCGTTCTCTGGTGGGTCTGCAGGCTTAATTATTTGAAGTTTTAATATGATGTGGCTGTAGGTATAAGAAGATGGTTTTGAATATAATTTCATATTTCTCTCAATCGGTCGCTAGTCGTGACTTGCGGTATGTAATATCGCCATCTTAAATTACTCGCAAACTACAAAAATAACGCAGCTTTTTCACGAGCTTCATAAAACTTTCATTTCTACGATGCAGATAAAAGTGATGAATAGATATTGTGCTCGAGTCGTTTTATTTATTTATTTTTCCAGACTTATCACGACTCTGAAAGCTTTCGATACAATGCACGCCGACGTCCGTCCACGCTCAGCGCTGTCAGTACATGTTTCAATTTCAATCAATTTACATTTTACTGTGCGATTTATTTGCATCATTCACTGGTCTCAGAGAAGAGTATGTTTCGTAATATCTTAAAAAATTTAGCGCTCCGTTACCGGGAAATTTATTTTTATTATGTGCCTCTGGCGCTCCAACATGGGTGTTGAAAATAATATTACTTGCTTTAAAAAGCGCCATGCTACAATATTTTAGATAAATTATTACTTATATTAAAATGTTCTCGGAGAAGTTCTGTGGAAGCTTAATCACATAATATTTATTGGAATGCTTTCTTTTTTGTAGTTTTACCATTTTTAATATTTATATTCGAACACGATGAAACTGTGACACGGAATAATAACGGAGGAATAAATGTCTATAATGTTCGTAACACTGAGTGCCCCTCGTCAAAAAAAATGCATTTACTTTAATAACTATCAAAATATATTTAGTTTTTTTCCTTTTTTAGTACATAAACAAAATAATAATAAACGAGAAATAAAATTCATTCATAATAAAATATAAATAAAATAAATAAAAGTTATATTATAAATAGCATTCATTATAATCAATGAGAAGGGTGAAATTGTTTATGTTGAGACGACAGGTCATCGTAATTTGGTTCCCTGGTTATTAATTTTAATCTGAGATGATGCGGTTCCACATCCAAAAGCCTGTTCCTTTTTTTTGACTTAATGTCTACAAATGCTGAAAAACCAACTTCACATAGATATGAAATTGGAAAGGCAAGATTGATTTCAGGACTTTGTTAAAACTGGATATACATGTGGAATTTGCAACCAGAATGTTGTTAAAGTACACTCCATATATTTATTTTTCAAAAATCCGTCTGAAGCTAATTCCAAAAATTATTGCTCTTCTTCCGCATGCGATAAACCTTCTAGCGTGGATGTTGTATTGATGTTGTATTAATGCTTGTTGCACCAGGCGCAGCCAAAGCCCGGTGCAGCGGGTATCTACCCCTCCAAACTCTTCCCGTACCCCAGGGGGTACGCGTACCTCACTTTGGGAAACACTGATATATGCGATGAAATTATTCCCATATAACGTCATAAAAAATCGCAATGATTAATTTTGAATCAAAAAACTAAATACATAGTTTCATAGTTAGTTCAATATAATTACTATAATAGTAGGTAGGTTGTTGAAATTAACGTGTGATTAGCTTTGTAATTAATTACATCGATATGTCGACGACACCTATTAGAAAACCGAATGCAAATTCGAATCGCATTTGGTATCTATGTGTACACTCCATTCGCTGTTCGATATACGAGGGTGGGTCAATAATTCCTTAGAAAAAAGCATTAAAACAGTTTTTATTTTTGTATTTTTTTTTTATTTCTCAACATAATCTCCTTGGAGCTCAATACACTTGGTTAGACGTTTCTCAATTTTTTTTAAACCGTCAGAAAAATAAGTTTTCGGAAGGTCCTCAAAATAAGCATTTGTCCGATCGATGACTTCTTCATTTGAAAAAAAACGTTGTCCACTTAGCCATTTTTTTAAGTTTGGGAAAAGGAAAAAGTCACTGGGGGCTAAATCTGGCGAATACGGTGGGTGGTCGACCAATTCGAACTTCAATTCTTCAATTTTAGCCATTGATCGTAAACATGTGTGAACACGGGCATTGTCCTGATGAAAGAGGATTTTTTTCCTGTTTAAATGAGGCCGTTTTTCTTCAATTTTGTTTTTTAGCTGGTCCAATAAAGATGCATAATAATCCCCTGTTATTGTTTTTCCTTTTTCCAAATAGTCAACGAAAATAATTTCACGTGCATCCCAAAATACAGTAGCCATAACCTTACCAGCTGATTTTACGGTTTTCGCCTTCTTTGGACATGGTTTGCCTTCGCAATCCACTGCTTTGATTGTTCTTTCGTCTCGGGAGTATAGTGGTGTATCCATGTTTCATCTACAGTCACAAAGCGACGAAAAAATTCATCCGGATTGCGTTGCATGAGCGACAACAGGGCTTTAGAGGCCACCACCCTATTGCGTTTATTGTCGACTGTGAGCAAACGCGGCACCCATCTTGCAGAAATATTTTTCATGCCCAATTTGTCATGTAAAATAGAAATGACGCTACCTTTTGAGATCCCTGTAACCTCAATTATCTCACTCAACTTTAATCTTCGGTCACTTAACACCATATCGTGGATTTTATTGATCATTTCTGGTGTAGTCACCTCTACAGGACGTCCTGAGCGTGGTTCATCCTTTGTTGATATACGACCACGTTTAAATTTATTTAACCAGTTATAAATAGTTGCAAGTGAAGGAGCAGATATGCCGTGAACTAAATCTAACTCATTTTTTATTTCCTTTGCTGTTAACCCTTTTATATTAAAATGTTTAATAACAGCTCTAAACTCAATTTTCTCCATTTTCCATTTTCCCATTTTCCCTTTTTTTTTAATGTACGAGAAACACACAACAACCCGACCAATCTGATTGAAACTTCGCAGCATACTGAATCGGTAGTGCCGCTGCATGAAAACAAACCGCTTACAGTACTAGTCGCGCCACCTGTCGGCTTTTCTAAGGTCTTATTGACCCACCCTCGTACTTACAGTACTTGCGTGCTCTCTAAATACAGCGATTTTTTGTCTACTCTTTCGGCGATGTGCAGCACACGATTAAGTTTGAACGCAGTCCCACAGGTATGAGGTGAGTTGCGATAACTGATAAGAAAGGCCTTCTTAATAATAATTATGACCGAGATAAACTAAACTTTACCTGTGCGTGTCTGCTCTTCGTACCTACTCAGACGTTCGCATGTTAAAATCCATTCCTACTCGTTTGCTACTTACTTACGAAAACTTGTCTTTCTCTTTGAATGTCTCGTTATTCTAAAAATATATCTCTCGCGGTGTTGTATCGCCGAATAAAGTATGTAATGTCGTATTTAAACTGTCTCGAATGAAAGCAATATTATAAAATCGCGTGATTATTTTATTCTACCGAACAGTTTCTACTCACACCAAAAATTAATAGAATTAATTGAGTTCCTGACTCGACATGTTTTATTATTAATGGAAGTTCAGGGAAGCACCTGTAATGTAAACTTTGAGAGATAATTTCATTATTTTAATGGCTTGAATACAAATTGGGCGAGCTTGATAATGATTACTCGGCTTGTTTTCCTATCATTACTTCGATGTAATGTATCGTTAATTCTCATTGTTAATTATGAACATTAAAAGTGAACGACAAGACTATCAACTTTTTTCTACTTTCTCTACAACCCTGCCTGTTTTTGAAAATGCCATAATAGGTTTACCATGAAAGTAAAATTCTGAACTGGAAACTTTTGCGCGTTTAAGGAATATACTATTTTCCTTTTTTTAACACTACGATAGTACGAGTAGTATAGAGAAACAATTATATATGTACCTACATATGACTTGAAAACACCCCCTACTAGAAAAAACAGATTTGATAAAAATACGACGCCCGACGGGATTTGAACCCGTATATCCACTAGTATCGCGCCAATATGCTTTAACCAATTAAGCTACAGGCCTCCTACTTAATTATGATAATTTTAACTAGTAGGTCCTACATGTAATGCTTATCAAATTGTGTTATTTTTTACTATCATTTTAAATGTGATTTCGTTCTAGTACCTACTTAGGTGTTTTCAAGTTATGTATATTCAATACATAGAATGTTACATTCTCTAATCTTGTGAATTATTCGTTGGATATGTAAAAGGAATAGTTATCAAAAGTTATATAAGTAGTAGAAATTAAACAATCATTCACTCAGGTTTTGAGAAAATCACATATAGGTATTATGTGACAACACGGAGCCCCCGAGGGAAAAGCCAGTGCCTTATTATGCACTAGATTAAAGGAATAACAATGTTAATGATTAGAAGTTTTTTCGGTACTAGGTACTGTACGGAGTGATGATTTTATGTATATTCGCAGAAAACAAAGCTCAGACAACTTAAAGCTTTCGAAATGTGGGTGTACAGGCGCATGCTCCGTATCGGCTGGAAAGATTAAAGTAACGAACGTCGGGGTGTTGTTAACGGTGAAAATGGCCAAATAAATCATAGTCTAAACATGAACGTCAGTATACTAAATACTTTGACCACACCTGGAGATAGTCCGGGAGGTATCGACTTCAGCGACTAATTATTGGAGGCAATATTTCCGATAAGCGAACCCTGGATGAACATCCTGGATCTATAATCTCAGATACTGGTTTGAGCTCGGTACTGTAAGGGAAAATATGGCCAGAATCATCGCCGATGTCCGATGATGAGTATGGCACAGATAGGAGGAGATATTAGATATTATATAAATGACAGTTTTTGGCAACTGTCTTCTAATCGTGGACAATTATAATGTTTTTGTAAAATATGATTCTTAGGCATAAAGCCCACCAAAAAAGCGTTCGGTGCGCTCACTACTGAGTAGGCCCCCTCCCACCCGCGCATTACCCTTCACCTATGTAACAAGGTGCTCAAGGAACACAAAATAATTATTATTATCAGCGTCTCTCATAACAAAGCAATAAAGATATTATTAAATTTCTCGGGGCTTGTAATTAATATCGGACACGCAATAACTAAACAAAGAGTTCACTGTTCTTAAATAATGGCTTCTCGCCCGTCTATCGACGACGCTTCGAGGAGCGTGATTTTGCTTGCCGTGTTCAATGAATGGACTACGTTGTATTTTCGTTAATTCGTATCGCTGAGAAGCCAAAAACGGTGACTCATGGGGCAGCCGGGCACAATGCGTCGTCAAGTCTAGTGTGCGCTGTTGTATTTGATTACGTGGTATTTTCGATGATTCACATAGAAAATGCGCGAGCGCCCCGCAAGCGTGCTTTAGTGGACTTTATGCCTTAGATGCGATGGTGAGACACACATTAAATACTAAATTATCACTTACACAGATGCCAATTTATTTTGTTGACAGGATTAAAATGGTTGAATATAAATCTAAAAGCGGTCAACATGTACGACTCCAAACCGTAGGTCACACTAGCGCTTAACACCGTTGATAATCGATGACTCTTCTGTTGCCAACCCAGTACAAGTAGCTACAAGGAATATAATTATTATGGAATATGCTTATACTTTATTGATTTTTTGAGATTCGACGAGCGTGTCGTGTTGCTGATTATATGATATTGTAAACTCCAGTCAGGTCACTACATAATATTAAGTAGGCATATGAAAAAGTTGTTTGAGGTAATTTATAAGTAGGCATTTCTTAAGTACCTATCCACATACCGTATTAAATTATTAGTGTTTACTACGTGTCACGCTTTGTAATATTTCTGAAAATATGCTACATTACAAAGCACTTTATATTGTATCTAACTAACCATGGCAAAAACAATGACTGTATCAGACATTTTAATAATATTATCCCGCATTTTACGTAATACTACCAAATTAGTTTGTTCTTTTTTCAGTTGAATTATTAACTATGAAAAACAATGAATAAGCATATAATTTCCTTTCTATTCTGTAACTAATAATATTATCTTCTTGCGACATCTATATTCTAACGTATAATTAATTCTCTATCTTAGTCGTTAAGAATTGAGTAGTAAAGTTTTTGATTTATTCGTTTGACCATCGACATAATCGACACTTTGCGAATATTTATTCCTCGGGGACTGGGACTTTCTTTCGTATCCATTGTCGAACTAGCGTAAGATAGTGCCATTATACTAACGCATATAATTTCACAATCAGTATCTGTATATCTCTTACGGGCCATTACACAATCTACCCTCGATAGGCCTCTGGACTCTATTCTCAGCTCAGGGAAACATTATTTTCTCATCCGCTGGTATCTTGGTAAAGATTTCGGGCCTTAATGTAAACCACCATATCCCTAGCATCGGCATTTATCGAAAGTAATATCTCATATCCATTCTGTTATCATTATGGAATGGGTCAGTTTTTTTTTCTTATTTATTTCCTACAGTCTGAAGTACCTATATTCATTATTATATTTTATGCATTTGAATGTATCGAACCGTCCGCCTCAGAGGGACATTTTCAACTGAATACATTTTTTTTAAACAATATTTATCAAACAAAATCCAAAGCGACAGAAATAATATAACAATAGGTACATAAATAATTATCCGTCCAATAATACCTTCCATTTAACATAATTATTTATGTACCTATTGTTATATTATTTCTGTCGCTTTGGATTTTGTTTGATAAATATTGTTTTAAAAAAAATGTATTCAGTTGAAAATGTCCCTCTGAGGCGGACGAAACCGGTCCTAATCTATTGATTAAAAGTGGAATAAGACTACAAAAAAAATTGCGTTTTAATAAATAAAAACAACAATACAATGCAGTTCCACCATGAATTGACAGTTAACAAAATAAAAGAAATTAATATTATATTGATTTAAAATTAGAATTTATTATCTGGGATTAATCTGTATGTTGAATTGCAATATCTGGTTACTATTCTTTCAAGACATTGGTTAATTTGTATAGGATTAGTAATTATATCTCCTAAAGTAAACTGTGTATGGAAAAGTACTGGGTTTTTCTTATTTTTAAATCTATATTTATTTTTTCATGGAACATAGTTTGTCATTATATATATATCTATATTATAGGAAATCGCATTATTTACCTACATCTTTAGCAGTAGAAATTTAGTGTCACTTCGTATCGTGGGCATATCTATCATATTATTTGAAATGAAAATAATATATCTATTTCTGGACGAAAGACGTGTTCAGTGTTTGAATATGGTGTCGAGTTCATGTTTGTTTTGAATTATTATTGTTTACCTGTGTTCATGAATGCATTGCTTGCACTCGCTGTGTGTTCAATGAAGAAAAAACATTCCGCAAGTGGGCACCTTACTACACACAGGAGTGTTCACCTCATAAAAACACGAAATCCAAATACGACATCGCAATCTTAATAATACTACACACAGGAGTGTTCACCTCATAAAAACACGAAATCCAAATACGACATCGCAATCTTAATAAAATATTTTCTCTGAAGAAGATAAAAAAATTACGAAATGTTTTGGATTAAGATTTTGTCGATTTGCTATAATCATCGGGGTCAATTCTGTCGCATAGGTTTAAACTGTATATAATATAAATGACTTATTACGAATAAATAATACATAAATTTATGAATAAATTATTTTTGCTTAATATTAGTTTCTTAATACATTGAACGCTAAAGACGCGCCTAGCGCGTAACGATTAGGTGGACATTCGATATAATTAGCATGCTATTTAAATGTGGTAATTAAAAAGTAATTATCTAGTCAGCTACTCGAATGAATCAAATAATACCATACAACGGTTAAACAAGTCTAGTAATATGAATATCTATTACATAAACATAAAGCCAGTCATTCGTTGAAAATCGAGGTTAAACCGTTACTAAGGATAATGATTAAATTATATCTAAGCTCCAAGTCGCATTGCAAGTTCATCAGTAGATATATTAGTGTTCAGATGTATTTCCGAGGCACAATCAGTTAAGAATGAAATTATACAAATAGCAGTGATTTTTTAAAAAAGATTGATGTATGTGTTGTAAAGGAAATTAAATCCTATTGTCGAATATTAAAAGATTCGGAGAGTGATAAAAATGTAATATACGTACACAATACGACAAGGCGCCAGGAATTATTGCTTGTGAAAACAGTTTCGGGTTAAAGGGTATTAAGTAGATGTAAGTAGGTACAAATGTTAAAAAATAAATAAGTAAGTTTTAAAATAAGGTTTATTATTCGTCATTTTCATTATTAATTCTATTAAACAAAATTTCGACAGCAAATCGTCTTTCATTATCTGCATCTTCTCACTTAGAACTAATTCAAATAATTCCAGTGTTGCAAAGTGTCAAATATACTATTTTCATTGGATAATTTAATAATAATAAAAAAAAAACATCCAGAGCGGGGCACTACAAATTTTCAGTACTCCAGCTCCGCTCCTGCTACGAATAAAATTCCATTGCTCCACTGCTCCATGCTCCTGCTCCGAGCTCCGCTCCAACGCTCTGTATAATATAAACATTCATTGATAATGATTTCAAATGAAATACTTTAGTAAAACAAATTGCATTTGTGACTTGTTGGTTTTTGGTTGGGAGTTTTCTCAGATGTCTACCAATATAACCACACTAAAGTAGCTCTTCGATTGCACGTTTAGTTTGAATATATTGTCAATGCATCCACAAAATGCACTGTCCGCGTAAATAGTATTTTTTTAAATTCTCGCCGAGGACATTGCCGGTGTCGAGCCGCAGCCCGCGTTGCTGCATCAATTTGCATTCCGAATAAATTAACTCGTCGGTAAATGCAGGTCGCTCAGTATTATTTGTTTGCGCGCTCTGTGCTAAATTAATTCCTCCTATAATATTATATATATATCTGATTCTACATAAATTGCTTTGCCCCAGAACAGACCTGCGTTCGTGTGCTGTAACAGGTTATGTAACGCAGATGCTGCCAATCGACGACAAAAATAGTTTATGTTATGGGTTCATGGCAGAAGTCCGTTTGTACTTGGTACCTACTCAATGACCTAGTAAATTTCGATATAAAATAAATCCTTCTAGTTGACAATATAGTGCGCAAGTAAGTAAGGAAACTGCTCCACATCGATTTTAGAAAACAACTGTGGCATAAAATGAATGTATTTTCGAAAGACATGCTCTATGTGTCTCACTTTAATCTCTAGGCAATTATAGATGATTTAACAATCAGCGTCTTGGTCAATTATTGTGTATAGGTAATCGTAATGACCTGTAGATCCAAGCAATAATAAACAAAAGCAAAACACAATAAATGTACCCACTATTATGATACTTATTATGATTTCGGTTTTACACAGGTCGTGCTCCTATATACAAATTTCAATATTCAGGTTTTATCATAATGTTGTAGGTAAAGTAGTAAATTCCATTTCATTAGAAAAGTGGCATGATTTAGATATTATAACGTTGCAATAAGAAACATGGCGTTTTCATAGTTAACATTATTAAAATAATATAACAGCGTCTCTATTTAATTCCAATATGTCATATTATGCCGGTATACGTACTAATAGGAAACGATTGAATCTGTCGATGGCACCATTTGATCGAATCGTATTTCTATTTGAAACATGACCGTGTAGAGAATGTTTTTGAAGAGCGATACCTTTTTTCACGGCGCGCCAAAAATTCGTCCACCATAAATGCCGCTGGAACCTTTCCGGCCTCTGCCGCAAAATTTTCCTTGCCCAAATGTGAGCCGCAGAGATCTGTCATCTATCTATTCTATATTGTCTTTGTGTTAGACCTTTTTACCTCGAAAATTTCTCGTTCTCTACGCAGCGTGGAGGAGTTTCTTCTTACATATTTTCTAAGTCAATTGTTTTTAGTGTATAATTATGACTACCTACTTAAAAATTAAACTAATGCTTTTATTATGTATTTAATAGTTATTTTCAAGCTATTGATAACAATATAATTGCGTAATTAAAACATATATTTATACCATAAGACTTTATATATTCTTCTAATTGATATTAGGAGGCATATCGACTGTATTCGTGTAGATCAGTAAATCCACACTTGAAGAGCTAATCATAAGTGACAGGCCCTTAACCGTATGTCTGAGATGAAACTTTTCGGTTCTTGTCACTCTGAGTGAGGAATGGCAGTTTGGTCATGGTTGGCAGTGTAAACGGTAAAAGAAAAGAAGATGGTCTTGATGGACTAATCTGCTCAACTGTGTCTAGGAGAGAATCGTGTACGCACAGAATAGGAACTACACACAATGACAAAGATCCTCAGTGATGGGCTAAGATTTAATAAAAGAAGAATTGACATATCGTTTAATTGAATAATTCACACACTTTTCTACTACTAAGTACATAAATAATTATAGTCGGAAACTTCAGTAGTTAGTTATTTACCGTTACACTGAAAATGAACACACTTGTAGACCTCAACATAAAACCAGATAGAAAAAAAAGAATAAACAAAACACATTGTTGAGTGTGACTTCTACCTTTTTTTAGTTATTATACACCTGTAAATCTAATTTTGGCATATGCTGTCGGATTACATTATATATGTAACTCCGGCTAGATGATATTTAAGGAATAAGTTACAGTAAACTTAATCAACACATTATCTCTTGAGAATGGTCTCTGCAACGTGCCCGAAATGTCGAGGAAAAAGGAAGGAAGAACAATTCAAAGAAATCAACGGTTTCTTCAAAATACTGCTTAGAAACTTTCTTCCATACAAAACTGTGCCGTATTTAGGTAATATAAGAGATCTCTTGTATTTAATATCAGCTTCGTACTGTTTTTAGATTTAATACTAATTGTGATATTACACATATTGACTTAACGAAAAAAAGTCTGCGGAATCCTGACCACTAATTCTTATTAAGTATATATATTATTGAAGTTGGTTGAAACTTGAGAGTGCCTGTTAAAACTACGTGTCGCAAGCGTGCATTTAACTGCGTCCCACTGTTTTCTAGCCAAGGACCTGGCTCTAAACGCTTCTGAATACATGAATAAACGCATGACATTTTTCCATATAGGGGTAGCCGGTTTGTAGCTGCACCTTTCAGACCGCGTTTGTTTTATATATTATACAGTTACCACTGTCACTAAAATCACAACTCAGTTTAAACCGCTGTTTAGTTTTCGAACGAACACGATATTTTTGCAAAAGGTAATAGGTACATATATGTATCAAATTTAATATAATTATTACACGATATTTACACGGAATGTAGCATTATTTTTTAATCGAATTTTTAATACATCCACATGAATACTCGGGAAGTAAAATAGCCCACAGGCGACTTTTTTTCTATTGTGCAAAACTGTGAGGTACGTTTATCAACCCGTCACGCCGGGCCCCTAAGCTAGAGCCCTATCAGCCCCCCCCCCCTTGTGGGGGCCATGCTTGGGACATATTGTTCAAGTTCTTAGTCTGTGTATTTATGTATAGCATCAATGATGGGACAGTCACTCGTCAATTAATTGCCACACAAGTTTAATTGGTTTGGGCTGTGTCCCAGGTGAAAGAGGCAGGACATGCGAATGAATTCATTGGAAAACACAGCATCCACCATGAGGCTAGCGGATAATAGAGAATGAATGAAGAGAATTCGGCTGTAGTCGAGAGTGACTATGATCATCTGCTATGATTTGTAGATATTACATCAAGCACATATTCAAAAGTTTTGTCTTATGTTTGAATTATTGTCGTTGTTTTATTTGAAGGTGTACGCACCAACAGTTACATATATATTATTTTATACCTTGATCAACAAGAGTACTAATGCAGGCTAATTAGACAGCGCATAAGGTGCGTATATTGTATTATAATTAGAATATAACAGGAAGAAATCAGGCGGCTCTCGTGGTGCAGTGGGTAAGGCGCTGGCCTTCCACCCGATAGTTCTGGGTTCGATTCCTGGTCATGACAAAAACATTTATGTGTTTTTCTCAAAGCCTGTGTGTTTGTGATTGTTCAAAATTACTAACAACCACCTTGCACATGGACATGGTTACTAATAATTCTAAAAAAAAACAGGAAGAAATAGAAAATGCGGAAAAATATAAGACATTTATCTCAATTCTAATCTCATCTAAATAAATATGTATTGTTTTAATATCGTTAACTTATTTCCATCAAAGGTAAGGCAACAATTAAATTATTTAAAGTTTATATTAATTTATAATTATTAAATTTATATTATGCAGTTTTCTTAGTGTTTTCTAAATGTACGGCAATATTTTAATACTTTAATAACAATTTTGATGACATACTGCAGCGTTGTCTTGCTATTAAGATTTTCGCACCTGTCATTATACTTTCATATTATAATGTGCATGAATTTCGTTGTTATTTTGATTTGACTTAACGTCGACATTCTATTCGTATGGGCCCTAGAAGAGTAGTTTGTAATGTGTGGATTATTTTTAATTTATACCATAACGTTGATAGTTTTCTTATCAAATCTGTATAGTGGTATTAGCTGGGATTATCATTTTTTTTTAACTGTTGGAGATTTTCTCATTCTTTCCCACAGTGTGGTGTACGCTTGTCCGCATCTTGGCATGCCTCATTCATTATTCAGCATTACATAAAGCGTGCCCTATCTCCACTTTTATTTACCCCCTTGTCAAAGCAGATTATCTTACTAAATGATCGCAGGCGGTAATTTGCTTCGTTGCATTCTTCTATAATTTTATTTCTTTCTTTTTTTATACCTCTTTCAAGCATGGTTGAACTTTATTTATCACTCGCCACAGCCATCGGACACAAAGTGCGAAGTTGCGTAGTACTAATTAATTTTGAATGCGTTATAGGGTACGGTGACCATCCGTCCTTTTGAAAGGAGAGTCATTTTATTTTCATAACTGTATTAGATTTTTGACAAACCCGAGAACACATCCGGCGGCACCCCATAGATACGGATCCGTTGGGGAAATGATACGATGCTTGGTGATTTTTATTTTATTGAGTTACGAACAATCGAGAAACTGTGTCCCTTATTCGCTATTAGAAAATATGGTCACAGTAGTTATGGGTAATATATTGGATTTATGCAGGTTTTTGTTTTATTTGCGCAGTAAACAACCATAAAAATGTTTTATTTAACAATTATGGGATTTTATGTAGCTTTTAATTATTGCAATCTAGCTACCATTTTTTATAAATGTCTGTTATGAATTATATGACAATCACGTATTTATTTATATTAGAAGTGTTTATAATGTAATGCTGTTTTCTATGGAATTGTATGTAGGTACATTTGTAAGCATCATGATATTATAATAATTCCTTAAAAAACTAGTGAGTTCTGCATATTAACATAACATACAAGATAACAATGATACATACATTGACGAGTGATGATTATTTTAGTATATTCACTAAAAAACTAAAACATGTATTTTAAATTATTTTTTAAGTTTTATTAATAAAGGATACATTGTTATTGATGCGTTGCACTTTGATTGGGTGTGTGATGAATCCAACCCTGCACCTAGCTCATTATTCGAAATATGTATGCGTAATATAAACCCAGTTATACCTATTATGTCTTTATACCTATAAAGTATATCATACTCCCCACAGTTCGGGAAGCTAATCCAGCATCTGAAGATCTCGCATAATGGTATGAACCATGGTATGGTGCACCCGAAACAATATGGTTATTTGATGACCAATCCTGCATGTGGGGCGAAATGCAAAGTATGAAATCATCATCACTTATTATGATGCAAGGTTTGGCCACTAAAATGCAATTTCAATGAAGTCCTACAAACTGTTGAAAATTGTATTACCTTTGGTAATTTATGGATAGACAGACACATTGTAGTCATTGAAGACTCGAGACGACAAATATTATTATAATTCCCACAATAAATGAAAGCTAGGTGTTACTATTATTTCCAAGTAACTCGTATGTTTCTTTTTTAATCCATATGAACTACCTAAGTACTTATAATATTACATTCAATGTTCATATCACATAATACCTGCTTAAAATAAAGAAAATTCGTATAGATTACTAGTATTATTACGTAATTTTATAATCACAAGTTAATAATTGGTAAGTATCTATTAGCGATGGTGCCCACAGACGCGTCGGGCGCGCGAAGTCGGCGAATGCAGTGTTTATTCATAACCATAATCACACGTCTCTTCCCGCGCATTACCCTTCACCTATGTTATAAAGCAATAAAAATATTATATTATTTCGGGGCTTGTAATTAAAATTTACGACGACATTCTTCAACCAGCGATAAACTGAACACGCAATAAAATAAAACAATGACTTCTCTGTAATTAAATAATTGCTTTCCGCCCGTCGATCGACAATGCCTCGCGCAGCGTGTTTTTGCTCGCTGTGGTCAATGAATGGACTCCATTGTATTTTCTTTCATTCGTATCGCCGAGAAGCGGTGATTCGCGAAAAAACGATGATTCATGCGGCGCGCGCGTATAATGCGTCGCCATATCCAGTGGGCGCTGGCGTATTTGATTACGTTGTATTTTCAATGATTTATGCGCCACTTGTAGAAATTTTGCGCGAGTGCGGCGCCTGACGCGTTCTGTGGGCACCATCGCTTATGTTTGCTACTGACTGGGTTAATCCATCTGGTTCGACCTTCTTGTAATTCGCGACATTGCACGCTGTGGTCCAGTATCGGCAACTTGATACACTTGTTTACTGCTCGGCGCGTAACGCGACACCCTGTTTTGTCCACTACTTCTGTCGTTGCTTGCCACACGACTAGATTATATTCATAAAACCTAGGTGCCATAACCATCAAGTCTGATTAAGTGTTGCTACAATATGATATAATATTAAGTTTTAAGAACTACCTGTCCCGTGAAGTTGTTACTAAGTGAATATATAGACTAATTAATAGTCTACCTATTTACCAATTGAAAAAGTAATCAAACTGTATTCTACATCATGTAAATTCGTTATTAGTGACATCAATTTGTTATGTTTTGCCACTAATGAAAGTCTTAACAGAGTTGACTATTAAATACGTTTACGTTAAGGGGGCCTTAAGCCTTATTATGCTTTATATTATATTTATTTTAAACATTTGATGACTGCATAAAGTATTTTTATTACATAAAATAGTATTCTTTTAAACCTCAAAAATTATATTGATAATCTCTGTGATCCCATCACAGAGATTGTCAATATAATTTTTTATCGTAAATATATACTAAAATTATCTCGTCATAAATTATACTAATGGTTTTATAAATGCGTTCAAAAATTAATAAACGTAAAAAATCTTAACACCACTGCACAGTTATGTACTGAAATATGACTATATTCTAAAACAGACGAATTTATAAAACCATTAGTATAATTTATGACGAGATAATTTTTGTAAAATATTCACGATAAAAAATTATATTGATAATCTCTGTGATCCCAAATTTGACAAGAATTAGGCATTTTATTATTCAAAAATCGGCAAGATTAACACATTTGAAGATAATTCTAAAGATGCTCATTATAAGCTATGTCTTTGACCATTCAAGTGTGATAATGAATGTGACGAAAATGAGTGTGATAGTGAAATCTACGAATAATGATTGCTTTATAATAATTATTGACCTAAGAATAAGGTAGTGTTTTTTTGAAATACGCCATTTCTTTTGTCATTCCCCAGTGGTTAAGCTACAACATACGGCCGTAGCCATAAATTGACAAACTCAATTTTGACCTACGACGAGCATGTGGGCCGTTAAGTAAAAAATAATCTTTCGCATTTATTCTACTCTTCATAATATTATCACAACATTGTCAATGTTACCTTAATGTATAATATAGATACCATTATATCATGTATTATTAATTATTATCAAGTCATTTTGTTTTCTCTGGTCAACTCTATTCATATTTTGATTAAAAATATAAATGATATTGGCACCACCTTGCATCTGCATATGACATAATATCTAGGATATCTAGGTAACGTGCAAACTTGCTTGGTAATACTGAAAAATAGTATCCTGAAATCGTGATATCTTCAGTCATAATAGTCAATAGTCATAGTGCGATTAGAAGTGATAAGTATTTGAAATCGTTTGGGACTCTCAGGCAACTATTATTTTCGAACGATTTTGTTTAACTGTGCTAACACCTTTGGCCTATTATTATTCTACTCGCCATCTTGTTATAATTATGAAAGCAACGTTAGTGCAAACAACTTGTCTTGAGTGTTGGTATATTTGGTTTCGATATAATCATTATAACTTAGATAATTGGGTAGCAAATATAAATATATCGAAACGCATCTTAAATTGATATCTTAAAAATGTGTGTTCTTGCATATATATTATCATTTTATTAGATGGAGGTTCTGTTATTTAACAGTAATCGCCCTTATTGTAAATTTTGTATAGTGAATAGTATTCAAAAATAATTTTCGACTCGGGCAGTTAACGTCGAGGTATTTTTCAGCATTGCATGTTTTACAGGCAGTAAATTGGCTTTTCGGGCTTCTTAATCGGGCTTTATTATTATTTCGATTATACTTTAACACTTTATCGGCATGTTTATTTGAAAGCTTTTGTTTACGACCTTATTTCCATTCCGGCCGACGGACGAGGGAAACTTTATAGCCGACTGCTACAAGGCAGTATCCTAGTGACTTGTATTTTAGCTGTTTTTGGATTATTTATAGGTATCCGTTCTTATGGATGAGAAAGATAATTAAAATATAATTATTCATAAATAATTACAAGATAAAAAGAACTTTTTATATAAAACGTTTTTAAATTTTCTGTTGAATCATATAAACTTGACTTGCTAGCTTAAACGATCAAAAAAATTTGTACTTGATAGAAATAATACTGAAATGTCATTTTGATTTCCATAGTAACGCACGTATATATTAATAATTTAGTTGCTTGGACCATCCGCTTAGCAACCAATAATGGTGTCGAAATAACTTTTCATACAAAACAGAATTAACTGAAAATGAATTGAATTCTACTTAAATATGGCTAAAAGTATTAAAAGAATGCATTGGCATCGTGTTCCGATATATTATAAAAGTTTCAAATGTCTAGCTAGTCGGGAAGTTAGTTAAAAAGCGATTGCAAGATTTGTACCGGACAAATAAGAATACGAGCTAAGAAAAACGTTGTAAAATAGTAAAGATCTGCATAGAACTGAATTTCTTTCGACCATGTCCGATCCTAATAGAATCATATGGGCCTCCACAAAGTAGAGGTTTGTATTAACAGATTGTGTTTTTTACGAGAAATGGATGTCAACCACTTGCTCAACCTATTAGGTCCATACCCTGACTCACACACAAATTGAAAAACAATATGTGTATTGCCAGACCCAGGATTCGAACCTGGGACCCACGGCGTGATAGTCCACCGCTTAAGTTAATTATTTTTTTTGGCTGTAAAAATTTCGACGAAATAATTAAAATAGAGATAAGTACGTACTTGTGATTGTTTAGTATTGCAAGTAATTAGTAATTCCACTTATGCATATACACCCTGCCACTAAAACTGCGAATAACAACACAAAACTATAATAGGCTGTAGAGTTATACGGTTTTCTTTCTTTCCCGTTTGCAAATATTTTGAAAAAAATATACATTTTGCAAATCAGGAAATAGTAATTTTATTTGTTTGTGTCATGCTGCACATTTCATTCCTACAGAACTACAAACTTATCTAAAGAATGGATGGGGGAGCCACAGTCGAAAACTACCCAATCAAGACTCGCAACTAACTGACATTGACTGACATTCGAATGACGTTTTCAAAATGGCGTTTTCAAAATGGCGTCCATATGATAGTCCGTAGTTCCATTTTTGACCGTTCTTTAGATACGTTTGTTGGACCGTACGCACATATCTTCGAGCTGGTATTTGTAATGTATTTATGTATATGTAGCGATCATAACTGATGTATTAGTATGACGGATAAGTTAGTATTGATATATCGAATCACTGAGCATATTGACGGAGTGCCTTTCTTGGGAGATTTATTGTCATTGACCAGGGTGATCCGGATTTGTATATAATATTCTATGCCAGTTGCATCCATGACTGCAATGTTTTTTTGATGACTGAAGATCGAGACCCGAATCATTTGGCAGCCTTCGCTCTAGCTTGGTTCCACCACTTCTGCATTCAGCACCATGAGGCTCGCAATATCTTCATGCATTTCACTTGCGTCCAGTCTCTTGTAGTCATTAATATATTATAAAATTACGTATTATTCAAATTAGTAATATATAATATATACCTATTATGTATGAATTACGAATACAGATTTTCAAATAAGTATTCTACTAGTCGTGGTAAATTCTCTTCAAAATTCTTATCGTAACTATCCATATATTTACGAATTATCCACGAATTATTTCCTTCGGCCGAAATCAGACGGCACTAATTTCCCTCGATGCATACCTGTATCGAATGAAATGGATGATAAAGAGAGAGGGCGAGAGAAAGGTGTGTGATTCATGAATCGTAATTGCGTAGACGGTAGCTCGTTTTACCTGCTCATTTGTTTAATTTATTGCATAAACGCGCGTGCTCGTGTGCGTGCACACGTTCGCACACATTGAGTTGTGATTGTGTGCGTATATGCACGCACGCACACATTATATTGCTTTAATTGTGTCTGTGTGCACGCACAATCGGGCGGTTCGTGCTAATCAAAATCAGTAATCAAATTATATTCTGATGTTCTTTGGTAGATGAGCGCTTCATGTTGCGACGATAATATCTGTTTCCTAATTTTGGAAGTTCTTAATAATAGGTGAAACGCAATGACGCTACGACTTCCAATGTTTTGTTTTTATTATAGGCAGTGCCGCATTCGAATCAGAATTAATTTAAACCTGTCATCATTATCTTCAGCCATCACATCTAAGAAAGACATACAATCCTATTGATGGAATACTGGTGAATAATTAAATCTTACAGAACGTTTGCAACACTGTTTACTTGGTTGGTAACTATAGGGTTATCAAATAAGTGATATACCTATATTATATACTGAACTTTTCTCTCAACAAGTTTTTTTTTGTCACGAGCTAATTGGCATATTGGTGGAGCCACATATCACCCTGATCAAAGTCATCTAATTCATGCCAGAAAATATCAGTAATCATGTTTCTGTAGCGTTCTCCATTGACAGTAACCGCATTTCCATTTCGTTTTCAATAAATTACGTTCCAATTAGACCTACATACCATCAACCACAACAGATATTTCAAGAAGAGCATGTGGATTTTCATTACTCCAAATGCGACAATTGTGCTTATTTATGAAGCCATTTAACCAAAAATGAACGTCATCGTTGAAGATGATTTTTTCGTGGGATAATGTGTCTATGTGAAGTTGCTCTAAAGCCCAATTGATTCACAACATCGATATTTTCAGCAGTACGTTTACGGTTTGACTCGAAATCGTCCGACCTACTGCAGAAGTCATTTTTAATCCTCCAAAAACTAGGGCGTCATATTTTAATTTTATTTAGTCTTGTGAGTATTTAAAGTACAAATTTGTAAAATTACACTTAGGTAGTTTCCGACACATTTCCATGTCTAAAAATCTACATACATCTTTAGATACCTATATAACGCATCCCGTGAAAAGCTCAATTAAGACCGGGTGTGGTACGGGGAAGGTTGTATTATGTTGGTTCATTATGTAAACAATTTATGACGTATTACTTGTACCTGACACTAATGTCAGACTTTTTATCTCACTACGGCACAATAAAATAAAACATAAATATCACTGAATGAGTGTGAAATTGTCTATATACGATCGAACTATTTTAGTCAATCGCCTTTGTCAGCTTCCATCTGCATATTTATAATATTTGTCTTCTACACACTATAATAATACAGAGTTTTAAGCCTTATTCATATTCTGCGTAAATATTATGTAACAAAAAGTAAATAAGTAACTACTGTTCTTATGAACACGTAAGTTTCTTTTCAAATTTAGAACACGGTTAGTTGTATATCGCGCAAATTCGCATTCCGAATACGAACGTCGTGTTGGTCCTGTGCGCGTTAAATAAATTAGGTATTCAATTCACGAAGTCGGCCGATGAAAAGTCGGTGTTAATTTTTGCGTTTCGCAGATTTCCCGTTAATTTTCTGCCTCGCTCGTACGGTTTGTGTGTATGTTATTTATTCGCATACATAACAATAAATACATATAAAATTATTTATGTCGAATAAAAATACGCGTAACGGTTATTCCATGGACATCCTCGGATAGCGGGAACTACTTATTTACTATATGACCAGTTTTGCATGCGTTATTTACTGACAATCAAAAACGGCAATGTATGTACGAAATTGTTTAATATTTTGCCATTTTTTGTATTTAATTATTTTAACCTAACAGTATGTCTACTTACAACTGTATATTATTATCGTGTGTATAATTATAATGAAACTATAGTGCGCCTGTGTGTAGTATAAACTATTAAGGACAGAAACGGGTGGTATATTGTGAAAGAGTGGGGGGTTTAATTCCTACTTGACCGTGATGACGTATCGCTACATTATTCTGCCATGTATTCAAATATACGTAGGGTTTTTGGTTCACCACCAATACTCGTTTACTAGGTCGTACCTAGTCTACAATATATTGAAACTTTGTATGAAAATATGAAAAATTAGCAAGACTCATACAAAAGTACACCAACAACAGTCTTGTCACCACGTATAAGGTGCATGGATTATATTGAATTATCAATGATACTTAAAATGTATTTTCTTTGAGGCGTGTTCCATCTGCATATTTATAATATTTGTCTTCTACACACTATAATAATACAGAGTTTTAAGCCTTATTCATATTCTGCGTAAATATTATGTAACAAAAAGTAAATAAGTAACTACTGTTCTTATGAACACGTAAGTTTCTTTTCAAATTTAGAACACGGTTAGTTGTATATCGCGCAAATTCGCATTCCGAATACGAACGTCGTGTTGGTCCTGTGCGCGTTAAATAAATTAGGTATTCAATTCACGAAGTCGGCCGATGAAAAGTCGGTGTTAATTTTTGCGTTTCGCAGATTTCCCGTTAATTTTCTGCCTCGCTCGTACGGTTTGTGTGTATGTTATTTATTCGCATACATAACAATAAATAAATATAAAATTATTTATGTCGAATAAAAATACGCGTAACGGTTATTCCATGGACATCCTCGGATAGCGGGAACTACTTATTTACTATATGACCAGTTTTGCATGCGTTATTTACTGACAATCAAAAACGGCAATGTATGTACGAAATTGTTTAATATTTTGCCATTTTTTGTATTTAATTATTTTAACCTAACAGTATGTCTACTTACAACTGTATATTATTATCGTGTGTATAATTATAATGAAACTATAGTGCGCCTGTGTGTAGTATAAACTATTAAGGACAGAAACGGGTGGTATATTGTGAAAGAGTGGGGGGTTTAATTCCTACTTGACCGTGATGACGTATCGCTACATTATTCTGCCATGTATTCAAATATACGTAGGGTTTTTGGTTCACCACCAATACTCGTTTACTAGGTCGTACCTAGTCTACAATATATTGAAACTTTGTATGAAAATATGAAAAATTAGCAAGACTCATACAAAAGTACACCAACAACAGTCTTGTCACCACGTATAAGGTGCATGGATTATATTGAATTATCAATGATACTTAAAATGTATTTTCTTTGAGGCGTGTTTCGGTCGAAATAATTTTGTCCATGTTTATTTTCACATGTTAGCATTTATAAGTATGTACTTTTCGTATTTAAATTTAAATTCCTACTTAAAAATAATGTGCAGAAACATATTTTGACCATATATGTCAGGGATGACCCACACAAGGGGGAAGCTGACAGGGCTCTAGTCTGGGGGCCCGGGCTTAAGGAGGGCCCGGCGCGACGCACAGTAGGAGAAAAGCCCAAAATCGTGGCCAAAACCTGAAATGACCTCTGATTTGAATAAAAATTGGCATACAGAGGCTTTGAAGGTCGCTGATTACGAATTATCGTAAACAAAATGGCCGATCCAATATGGCGGACATGGATGTTAAAAAGGTGCCAGATCTTGACAAAAATTGGTATATACGGGTTTTCAAGGTCGCTGATTACGAATCCGAAATCTAAACTATTGTAAAAAAAATGGCCGATCCAAAATGGCGGACATGGATGTTAAAAAAGTGTCAAATCATGACAGAAATTGATATATGCGGGTTTTGAAGGTCACTGATTACGCATTCAAAAGCTAAATTATAGTAAACAAAATGGCCTATCAAGCCCAAAACGCACCTATTCCGCAGCTAACTTTTGTAAATTTCGCAAGGTTATACAATAAACTAAAGGCCTAGACTATGAGCTTTGCAAAATGTGACAAAATATATAACTTTTCGAATAGTTGAAAATGCAAGTTTTCAAAATTATTCAATTTTATTTATGCAGATATTTATACCACATTTCAATAATTTATACATTAAGTTTAGACTCAACCAATGTAAAAATATTTTCTACATATCTCCAGAAGTCGTATTCAAGTCGCAGAATTGAAATTGAACACTTCACTTGAAATTTATGGGTTTTCAAAGTCACCGTTATTTTCGTCTGCTTAGCACGCGACGCGTACACTCTCCGCGAAGGCTAACTTCCAACTGTCGCAGCGACGAAAGTATAAGGTCAAAACAATTCCCCTTTCACAATGAAATGCAGTCATTATTCCTCTACCTGACTGACTACTCAAGTATCCCCATTTCGAAAATTCATTTCTGGGGTTTTGGCCACGTTTTTGGGCTTTTCTCCTACTGTGCGACGGTTCGACTAGTTAACTGAGAACAATACACACCACACATTTAATAGTAAAAAAGTCACATTTTAACATTTTGAAATATGTGGCTGAGCGATGGAATTTGATGTGATATGATGGTTCATATGCACTGTTAATTCACATGCAGAAATTTATTATACAATTATTTTAAGTGTACCTATTTCCTGACTTACAAAATGGCTATTTATTTAATATGACGAAGGGTTGCATGATATTTGGCTAGTACCACAAAAGAAGGGTATGATCAGTGCTTCATAATAATATTATCACGATGAGTGCCGTCAACTCAATAAATCAACTGGATTTATTTAAAAATCGCTAAAAATACACAGAATAACCTTAACTCTGGGTTGCTGCGGAAACCATTTGAGGAACACTACTGTCGAAAATTATAATGCCCTTAACTTAGCGATAGGTAGGGGGGCCCCCAAACATCCTGGCCTGGGGGCCATGATGTCAGGTATGACTAACGCGTAGATCGCACTATAGATAGACGATAGATAGACCCATATGAATTCAGTGGTGGAAATGTAGAAACGTGTACGTTAGGTGTTGTACCTAATATAATACGATTTTTCATTCTACTTTTGAATAGGAGACATTAACCATTCCTATGTTTATTTCGTTTCTTTCGAGTGATAGAAAAAGAAGATGTGAATTCCTCGGTATTTCTCGTAATTTCTGATTGGTCTGTTTAAATATTGTATGTATTTAAAATACCCTTAGATAATTGTGCTGTAATCATAATTTTCCGTTCCATGATAAACCAAATTATTTTCAAAACTCATTTTAAAATATCTCATCAACAAATTAAATATGTAGTGATCGGAAATGTTAACAGCTAATCGTAAAGCTAATAATATGCTTGTGTATTCAGCGTAAAATTTATGAAATGTACACAATCTGTGCGACCGAACTAATTAAACTGTCGATAGATCCAACTTATCAGTTTACGTTTTATTTGCTGAGTTGAAAATTAATTTTCCTTCGCAAATAACTTTATCTTCGATTGTGTTGTACGCCGCTGTACACGACTCCGCGAGGGATGAGCTATTTTTTTTACTCTGGTTGTATTTACATTTCACGGAAAATTGGCCACAAGCGATATAATATAATATAGCGTCTTTGGCTACTTTATTGTTGCCGGATTATTTAGGAATACATAAAAAAATAATTCCAATGCTTTAAATCATTTAATTGGCCGTATATTCGTATTACCTATTTACAATAATCATAAATGAAAACCTTGAATCTGTAGAAATGATTAGATATTATTTGTTGTGAAGGAAATGATCATTCATTCATTACACAATTGTTATAGTGATTGTTAGGCTTCTTTAATATTACAATTAGCATGTAATAGTTTTCTTTTGAATAAACTTGTGAATCTATTCACGCGGCCAATTATGTTGGCGCAATATTATCTTATCATATACATCTTTTATCGATTATGATGAGTTCACTCATAATCACAAAGACATGTCGATTTAGTGTTTAATCCAGAGCAGGAACCAATGCTTTGACCGAATACCTAAGAACCATTCCTCGTAAAATAAGTCTTTGCATATAATCTACATTCTATGGAGCCATATTATTTTGTTCACGTTTTTGAATTATGTCACCTCTCTCCAAGATAAGGAGATCGCCTTCTCATTGCATAATAATATGACACCCATACAAGGATAGACCAGCGTATGTCTGGCGTCCTGCGCGTCACCACACTTGCATAAGACGTCCCATCGGTTGACATGGCCCACCCCTTTAGATTTATCTTGCATCTTGGCACACTCTTTAACCTATTTAATGCCTGCCAGACATTTAGTGTCCTGGTGAGAGATCCTCTATTGGCACCATCCGGACCTAGGTGCGTCTTTCTTTTCCGGCTCTCTTCTGGTAGTCAATCCAATTCTGTCGCTCGCTTGAGGAAAAGGAATGTGTATCTGGAATCATGTACGATTCTTTCTCTCGACGTTAACTCGTCTTCACGAAGATTTCCTCTCTAATTTATTGCAATCAGGCGTCCACTTCAAATAGACAATACCAGTTACCAAATGAAGGCTCATGTGCTCCGTTCAGGGAAATTAATGGTAATTTATTTATACATCAATATCTCTCTTTTGTTGGTCATTTGGCCTAAATTATAATAATAGTATTGTTGAAATTTATGTAATATAACATAATTAAAACTTACCTGAGTAGGTAAACTTTAACGTCTATGGTACACATTTCAAATATATAATATTATATCGAACCACCAGTGGTTGGACTGTTTAATAACTAGAGAATGGTGAAAGAATTATTAAGGATTTATTTAAAAATAAATTACTTACGGTATTGGAGAAAATATCATTTCATTTTCTGTTGGCACGAGCGATTAATAAATTCAAACAGCGTCTCCATTGTAAAACCTCACTCTACCTATGTATATTACACTATATATACATATAAGAGATACTGTGTAAGTCTGATAAAATATGTACGCAGTAGAATAGTTTTCAGCGGGCGATGATTAATATCTCCCGAATTTTGAAAAGTGAATTTCACGAGTTTTTCATTATTTTTTTTTTCATCAAAATAATATTATTAAGACGACGAGTGAAAGAGAGGGGAGATCTTCCAGTGGAGAGCAGCTGTCTCGCAACTTTCCCCCGCCACGTTCTCGCAGTCCTTGTGATTTTCGCTCGTTAGTGTTCATTTATCAAAAGAAAACTCAATTTTCATTACTCCCATGTAACTGAGATGTTATATTCCGTGCAATTAATAACGCTTTCAGTGGATCTCGCCGTCTTGGGAAACATTAGATATATTCGCATAGCACACGTAGTCACGTCATTCCCGTCGTTAAAGTTTTTGATTGGTGTTTCAATAATCTCCCGAATGCACAATGCACTCCTCATGTTTATTTTTTTCTCATTGCTACTCGTAACGTAACATTATATACTATTCTAAAATGTGCTAACATCTTTTGTGAATGATCCACATTTGGATGCACTTCTGCGAAATTCTCGCACGGCTTACCGAATTTACGAAAACTTGAAAGAAAGACTTCATTACTCGCGAACCATATTAGTTCTTTGTAATGATACTAATCAATATGGCCGTCAGAAACGTATCAATACTTTGAAGTACTTATCGATACTTTTTTTTCAATATGACAGCATTTTCATTTGATTCCGCCATATTCGTTTGGATTTGAAGTTTTCTATAGTGATGATGCCGTTGAGTAGAATTACCAGTAATGGAGGGGGGGACTTTACACACGCATATATTCAAACAGACTTGTTTTTATCTATGCTTGCCACTAAATTGTAGACTTAACACGATAGTAAGTGTTGGTATAATATGCATGTGTAAAGCCTATATTATGTATTACTATCTAGTAGTCACGTTATGTACCATTTTATGATATTTCAGCGATGTAGGAATTCTCTGCGTATCTGGTTGTCAGACAATAAAATCTCCATTAGGATTATGTCATGTGGGCTCGAACAAACAGCAATTAAACCCCGCATAAATAACATTAACATGTCTTCTGCGCGAGCTGCCCGCGGCCAGAAAAGCCTTTTATAACTTTGCTCCACTAATGCCCCCTGTTATCGCCGGCCCTGTACTACCAGTCTGCACCAGGTCCGATAATGTATTTAAGCCTGGCTTAGACTGGCGCTCTATTGTTGATGGCGCGTGTATACCATTCACGTAACAGCGCACGCTAAATGAGGCATGTTTCAAGTGACATAATGTGTATTTTATCATTTTTTATTAAGAAAACGGTAATGCTATAAACATATTACCATCACGTCACGTTGAGCTCTCGGTAAGCTCGCGCCACAGACAAAGAGTGTAGAGTGTCGTTACTAAACTTGGTAATTAAATGTATCAGAATCACACTAAGATCACCTCACGCGTATAACGTCACACCATCAACCTCGCGTGTGATGAATTTATTTTAAGTTTTTGCAAATTTACACGTCTTTGAGTCGATTATTTTTTTATTTTATTGGCTTGAACAAATGATAAGTAATTGAAACAATGTTTCTCTAGAGTCTAGATTGTCAGTTTTATTTGTTGAATATTCTAATGGTTTTAGCATATGAGCTCATGTGACGTGATGATAATATTGTGTTTCTAGCTTTAGTTGTTTAAATTATAAAGCCCAGGTTTGCCATGTGCGTAACGTTTTTGAGGTAGGGAACACAATGGATACATAGTTTGGGTAAACCAGTGGTTTTCAAACATTTTCGATCATGGTGTCCAATCGAAAATTTTCATGATAGGTAATCTATGTTAATTTTTAATCAAATATGCTGTAAGTTTTTAACGAAACATCTTATGCTATTATTTATCAGTTTTATTACCATACGCCACTACTTTACATTAAATACAGAAATGCTAGATATAGAAAGAAAAACGGCAAATTGGTAACGCTATACCTACCAGCATATTCTAGCTATACCAGTATAACTGTATTTTTGTGTTGAATTTTCGTTGTTTGGTGCTTCTTAAAATAAATATGTCTGTAGATATAGGTGTACAGCGGTTTTAGAATACCAGACAATAGTATTTCAAAACTAAGTGAAGAATATCAACAACTTGTTGCTATTTCTATAGAAATTATCCATACATTTAATAAACATTGTCGTGAAAATAAGTTACAGGCGTATTAATGAAAGTATTGTAGGTACCCACCTTCATACTCCAATTAACCCACGTCGATATAACTTAAGGCATGTTTACATGAATTTTCGTGCCAATCATTAGTTCTCACTACTCTCACTAATCTGTAAACTACAATGCTTATTAGTTACCAATGTGGCCGGCTTACACGTAACGGTATTAGTACGAGTAGCATGAATTAATGATTAGTACTAAGACAGTGTAAACACGTCCTAATATTAGGTGTAGGTACATATCTACATAGTTATCTTTATTTTTCTTGTGTAAATATTTGTTTTCATGTGATTCTAACGTCGTTTTTCTTTGTTTATTTTACAGGTAAGCACGATTAGCAAGACAGATACGATCATAATGAGGGAATATATCGATTGTGGCCATTGTCCGTGCGGTGAGTTATACCATTTGCTTTTAAAAGCCATTTAAGTTACATAGTAATTTGATTTTCGACGAGAAGAATGTGGACACGACATTGGAATGTTGTATACCATTTTTATATGTTTTACGGACGTGGGTTTAGTTTAATCTATATTACCGATCGAGTTGTTATTATAGCTAACAATTAGTGCTAGATAGGTAGGCAGATGAAGATAATCTCGATTTTATCGGCATTTAACACAAAAATATTTTATTCAAAGTCGTGTAGCTATTAATAATGGATTGATTATTTTTCACATTGCTTACAGATACTATTATAGTACCTACATACCACGTGACATAATTTCGCGCAACTAAAAAACACTCAGAAACAAAAATTGGCAACTCATGTAATGTCCGTTTTTATTTCTTATTTAAGTAAACTCTCTTTCGAGTATTAATTAAAATCAATTTGTAAGCAAAATTTATTTACAAAATTAAGATATTTTTTCAAAATAAATTCAATTAGGTACTGTCAAATCACAGCAGCCAATAGTAGTATTTTTTTTTAAGTATTTGCTCAGTGATGAATGAGAAATATAGTTGATCTATGTATAAATACGAAGCTGTCGGTTGTTTTTTCGACGTATATTTAGGTAATTGATCTCAATACACCCTCCTCCACCCGCCGTGTCCTAGCAGTGGATTATGCATGGCCGCCTTCCACTGCGTTGGGTGAATAGGTTACAACTATTACAAATGTTAATACAACCTCCACTATAATTGTGTTCTGCTGAGGTTCGTACATGATAATGTACATAATACTGCTATAAATTATTTATAACTTATTTCCATCGACTTTTTAGTTTTTTTTAATGTGTTTATTTGGTATGTTTATGTAGAAGTAAAGACATCTTTCAGTCACATCAAAAAACGAAATTATCTCAAATAAAATGCATTACACGATCAATGAATGAGCACACCTTGTTATACCTTAACCACTTGTAAGTAATTTCACCGCTAAAATGAATGTAATAAGTGACAGGAATAGTCCATTTATTGCCACGACTGAAAAATCTTGGTTCTTCTTCACTTATGGAATTTGCACTCTCGGGTCCAGCATCACATCACCACATCGAGACGATATCTTCTGTATTGTTTGGGTAAATGAACGAGCCAACTAGACTAGTGTTGACAAAATCGTCTAGGTAGAAGAGTATATTTTTTATTAACCTATTTCAATGTTTATGTTAGATTTAATTTTACATACAAAAATAGTACTTAAAAGAAAATCTACATCTGTAAAATAAATACATGAAATAATATTTCCAATTTTTATTTTTATTGGAACGAACAAACAACATTAAGCCAATATGTATGCTACGTGAAATTATTACTGCTAATTGACTGATGACTTATGTATCTAAAGGTAGAGCAAACAACAGTTTCTCTTAATCTCATTGAAGACATCGTCCCCTTTACCACATCCAAAATTACACTATTGTTTATAATATGTATTTCATGCAATGGATATCCTGGTACAAATATAAATATTTGTCGTTATAATATCATAATATTATTTTTTTAAAAAAAGTAAAAGATACATTAGATATGAACATTTTATTAGAAAAACAAAAATTTTCAATGATATCCCTAAGCCTCGTCTTTTCAGTTGAAGTTTGACATCATTTGACACCTCATCATTTATTTTCAAACGTACTATGTGTGTATTTATTAATCTTGTCGAGATGTTTCTTCTAAAAAAATGTTCATTTAATCTACTTGTTGACAGAATACAATATTATATACATATACAATAAACACAATGGTAATAATTTTTGATTCTTAGAAGTACGACAAAACCAATTTTTAAATATTCTATATTATAATACCTATTGACGACACTTCTTCTGTTTTCCTGACATATTGAAATAAGGGCCAATTTATTAATGCAATGAGATGAGATG
This sequence comes from Rhyacophila brunnea, assembly GCF_057557595.1. Taxonomy (NCBI): domain Eukaryota; kingdom Metazoa; phylum Arthropoda; class Insecta; order Trichoptera; family Rhyacophilidae; genus Rhyacophila; species Rhyacophila brunnea. The sequence continues at coordinate 16,046,505 of NW_028232796.1, read as the reverse complement.
ATCATCGCGTCATCATAGCATCCCAATGCTAAATTTACAAAAGTGCGTTTACTTAACAAACATCGCTGTAGAGATAATACGCGCTTAACCTTAATTTCGTAAAAAAAAAATACTTGTAGTTTTACCCGACACCATATATTTTCTGACCGAAAGTTCATTTAGTCTAGTGAGCATCGGGGATGTATTATTATTTTGAGGGTGACCTTTCGGACGAGCTCCGCCTCTATGACTACAAGTGACTGGTCGGCGAGTGTGACGCGTGTTTATTGCTCGCCGGCGCGGAACTCCAACCCTCAACAACACCCCCTCCCACCCACCAACCAGGGATGCTATTACACCATCGATCCGAATATAGAATTTGTTTCGCTTCACTAAAGATTTCGCATCGGAGAGAAATTTGTCGCAGGGTTTATATTTTCATCGCTCTGGTAAAAGCGTGGCTATCGATGCTGAAGAGCAAACATATCGTATCGCATTCGCCGTCACTGTCTCTATGTCTATCGATATAATGTGATAGCATCACTTTAATATCTATAAAAAGACAACCTATTTCGCTATATTATGTATTCTTGTGTGTTTCATTTTATTGTACATATGTGGCACGTGTCTGTATATAAATCATTAGTTTAAAAATGTGAAGTAGGTACCTACTTCGAATGTTTATGATAAGTGGGCAATCAATCTCAAGAGATTGATCGAGATTATATATTTAAAACTGCAAAGTTAATTATTATAATATATTATGCTCACATCTACAGGACAGATTAATAAATAATTACACTACATTTTGAAGCAGGATTTTGAATGTGTGTGTCCTCCGAATACGAAACACACATTATAGACGTGCAATAGTGTGTGTTGCAACCTTCAAATACACCAGTATTAAATGAGCGTCAGTGCATAAACCGAGAGCAATCGTCAGACGAAGGACAAGCTTGGAATGACGTATTTTTGACACGTGTTTAAATTTATCCCATATTAATCCACACTCGAGATCGGTTGCCTGTTACTCCACAGTTTCAGTTCCCATTAATTCTGTGTTCCCTGCCTGTGTCATACGGCGACCGAGACGATCGCATCTCTTAATCGACTAGCTTTCTTGGGTCATTTAATAAAAATAACACTGTAATTCCTGAGATTTTGATTTTGAAGACTTGTAGTATTATGGATACATTTTTTTTATTTTTCACTGTGTATTATTTTCAATCAAATAGGTACATATAGAATTTAATTAGTTTTAATTTAAAATGATTATATCAATTAAATTTAATATTCCAACATATTTTTAAGTCGTTAGCTATTTCGGCTGTAACACCGTTATCAAGAGAAGAGTTTTGATACTCTTGATAATGGTGTAATAACCGAAATAGCTTAGACTTTAAAATATTCAGTAAATTTTAATACAATTTGTAATTTCGTAATATGGAATTCTGCCAAGTACCTAAACGCTAAGTTAATTACTTAATAGTTTTAATTCGCTTGAAAAATTCACTTTTAATACTCATAATGTCATATCATAGATGTATCTGTTAGGAGATATTTTTCAAAATTCATATTTGCTGAATTGGGATCTTTTTTTATTCGCCTACTTTTGAAAATTATCACATTTTACAGTTGGTTGTGAAAATATTCCTAACCACAAGGTGTATCTGCTATCACCATAGATTGTCATATTATATCATTCGAATCACTGAACGTTTAGTTTGCTACTAGCATTAACTAATTCTCTTATTATTTAGTCCAAATAACTGCTTCTTGTATATTGGATACGCACTATTGTCTTCGTAAGCGTCCAGTTAATTGGTTCCAGCAAAATGCATTGTTTCAATTTATCCCGTCAAACATGTTATCTGTTTTCGTTAAACATTCTGTGACCAAGTATTTTATTATCGATTAACAATTTGAATGTAAATACGTTTATAATTCGAACCGCCCTATTTCATCTGTTCCAATACACGTCACTAGTCCGGCTTACATTTCAGTTTACATAATCGTCAGTCGAAAGAAAAACGTATTATGGGGCGAATAAAGTTGAAGCTTTCAGTTTCTGGATAATCGCGATAACAGTTCCCATCAAACTTTTCACATTTTCAACTTTTCCAATACTTTCCACGTGTTTGCTCGCATTGAGTCGTGTGGTATGAGTGGTATGCTATTTATATTTAGTTTATGGTGAACATAACTAAGCTGCTCGGTGTTTTTTTGTCTTTTCCCCCCTATTTGTTCGTTGAATAACTATTTACAAAGACATGTTGTTTTCACTTGGATACTGCCTATAAAATCAATATTTTGTTGGTGTACCTACTGTAGACTTAGTCGTAGTCAATGATTAAAACGAACTCAATCTTTTAGACAACGTATTTATTTCGTATGGCTTTATAATATAATTTTGTTTTAAAAAGTTTTTTTTTGAGGTTTTCTTGTAAACCCACCGAGTCATGTTGCCTCATACCTAGATACTATTTAAAACGTTCATAGTCGGCTCGCACATAGAATCAACGCAACTTTATATTTTATGCATTGACATATTATATAACCGTTATAAAACAAAATAATTCGCAATTAGTATAGTAATATACTTATTTTTTTAATATTTTCAATATGCGGTAGTGTCAGTGTGTGAATATCAAATGTAAGTTTTCAATCACAACGATATAGCCATGAGAAAAATAGTATGCGCAGTGGAAAAATTTTACCCAGTGATAATAATAGTGTCCCCTTCATTAGGCCGGTCCCAAACTTGTCTCGATTTCTATAAAAGGGAAATAACTTTTTCCCGTTGCCGGATTTATCTCTCCTTTTTCTCTCTCTCTCGTTTTGATTACGCCTCGCCCCGCGCATTACCCCCCCGCTGGTCTCTCGGCCGGGCAACATTTCCGGTCGCCTCGGCTGTTTCCGGTGTCGGCCGGAAAGGCGCGAGGGCGGGTTCCAATTTTAAAAGCGGGACAACTTCTTCAAACTATGTAGTACTTGCTTACTTCCACGTCTTCTGCTCTGTTGGGTTGCTGGCGACTAGCCTCGCCTCGTTCGCCTGATAATGTCACATTTTTGATTAATTACTGTCGTCATACTTTCGGTAGTTATAAACAACCCAGGTCTGCGCAAGAAAATTTCTCAGTTACTTACGTAAATTAATAATAAAACATTTTCCACTCCGATGGCGTCGGTATAGATTTCTCCCAGACTCGAGACAAATATTATTTGTTCGACGTCATCAGACAGAATCTGTGTCTTTTGTTTGTGAGGGGAAATTCAGCCCTTATTTGAAGTGAATTAAATATCTATTCAATAGGTACATTTACAATACCCAGTGCTGAATGCTGCACATTGGACACAGGTAAATGATTATGAAAACAAAAATAAAAAACACGCGTAGACAGTAAGTAATCTTTGTGCAAATATACGTACATACCTACCTGAAATATATCGCACCCTCGCAACTAAACCGCCAAAATTCCAAATTTACGTGTTTTTGAGTTAATTACTAAGTTTCGTTGTCTATCGTCCATAGTACATATATGTACCGAAAATTTCATATCTCTAAGTCATCAAATTCAAGTCTAAACTTCATTCAATATCTAAACATATTTCAAAAACACAGTACAAAAATGCGAAAGGTAAAAACTTCAAAGCTGATTTTCTCTGTTTGACGTTTTTTGGATTGTGGCAGTTTAGTTGCGTGGGTGCAATATAATATTAACGGCAAAACTCTAATTTTGTGGAATAAACGGAATAATATGTTCAATTTATTTTAAATATTATATTTGTTCATAAACTAATCTTTTATAATCGAACTGCAGCGGATATGAGTACAAAATATTAGTGACGTCTACATACACTATTAAAGTGTTTCTCTAGTTCACGTTGTAATTTCATTATTTGCGGATTGACCAATACATCGATTCGAAATATTGCCCGGTCAAGTTAAACGAAAAATAATCTCTCAGTATCCAGTCTTCGTCATTGGTATTTCCTAATAGGGGCAATGCTATAAATATAATGTCTGAGACTTTCACGGTTGTTTTTTTTTCAGTTGAAACGTCAAGGAAAGAAGGAAGAAGTACACGCGGCGGAAACCCAAAAATCTATTGCGATATGATGCTACTTCGATGATTCGGATTTGGGTTTATTTTGTGATGGTGTCTTTTTAGATCTAGACATAGACAGTCCAAGTAAAATTGTCTTTGATGGTAGTTGTTAATTCGCCCGCTTAGATCAAAATAATATATTATAATTATTTTGTCTCTGGTTTAATTATTCTTTCTTTCTTTTATTGTATGTTCTAATAAATTGTAACAGTTCCTTCGTAAAAATATTTCGGATTCAATATTTTCAATCCATTTTACCATTGTTGGTGTACGTACCGTGATGAAAATCAACCTTTCGAATTCTAGTGAAAACAGCCAATTATATTATGTGAATTACCTAGATATATGTATACTGTATTGATTTGACTCCAACGCATTGAATGACCATATATATTTATTTGTTCGTTTATATTATTATATCTTCAACAAATATGCTTGCATAAGTTCTGTATATTATGTAGAGTCGAAACTCGACTACGACGTCACGGATTACAGAAGACGACATACAGGGACTGATTATATTCATAACCGAGAGAGAAAATGAATATGCTACTGAAACATCGAACTGTTCGTGTATCCTGAATTTACATTATTCGGATTATTATACATATGTACCTTTAGTTCAGATTATCGAGCCCTTACGTTATTTAGGGTATCCCTGGTTCGAACTTTATATCTAAGCATATCGGCCCATGGGCTATATTAGCAGACTTTTTTTACGAGGAATAGATCTTTGCACTGAATGAAACATCGCTCTACCAGCTGGGTTACCGTGTAAATTAAAGTAGAGTTAACAAAAATAACTTTGTTTCAAAACCATTACCCTGTTGTGCATTTGATAGACGTGTTGATAAATTTGAAAAGATAATCGAATGTTTGAAAAATACCTGCTTATTTTTCGGAATATGGTTTATTGATAAATGAAAGGCTACGATTTTTGCGAATCATTTATAATATTCATTTATATTATTTACCCAGTAGAATTAAATTGTTTAGCAGTATTATATCAATAATATTAAATTCCACAAATTATTTTTCACCCAGTAGCTATTTCGGTTGGTTACATGTAAGTTGTACGTATGCAGTTCATCGTGGGACACTTATTCGTGCGCCGCAGTCGCAGTACGTAAAACATGAGTTCGTATAACATTTTATCAAATGACGAGTTCTTCGTTGAACATTTCACCGTGGAACACATTTGTACGTATCTTACAAAATGCGGCGATAGTTTGCAAATAGTACTGTTCCAATTAGATTAACCTTTACCTGACCTAACCTAACCTAGTTAAGACATCTCCACATGTTGTAGCATAAGTACAAATATACTCCACGGTGAAATGTTCAACGAAGAACTCGTCATTTGATTAAATGTTACACGAACTCATGTTTCACGTACTGCAGCGCACGAATAAATGTCCTGCGGTGAACTGTTTACGTACAAATTTCCGGATACGATTTCGGTTGTGATTAGCAACACTACCTACTAACACACTAACTATATTAATATAGACTGTATACTATTTGTGTAGGTCATCTAATAAAAATCTTCATATTATACTGCGAACCGGTGACCACATTGCATTCGAAGTTACACGATAACTAGCTCTACTATCGCAATTTAGTGCCACGTCCTGATTATATGACGGCCATCTTGAAACAATTTGAAAAAAAATATCGAAATGCAAAGAATAATTATTTCATTATAATGAGAATATGTTTTGAATGTATTACATATTTTTAATTCAGTAAGTACACGTGTGGTGTGGGTGGTTTTTGAAATAAGGACCCAAAGCGCTGGGATTTTTGCTTATATTTGGCGGTTCATAAAATAATGCATAGCCTCACATTAAGCATTCATTTTAATTCATAATTGTTTTTATATTCAAAATAACGTCTTCGTTGAAGTATTTCCACAGTTTTGATAATTATGATTGTATAAGTGGAGGCCGTAAAAAAGTTTTGCCATGTTTTAAATTTACGAGTTGTGAGCGCAATCTCTTCGCGTAATTTCTTCTTCTTTTTTCTTCGTTTCGTCGGCGACGTTAATTATTTCTTTAATGCTTTTAAAATGTTCTCACTGTTTAAGTGTTTAGCATTTTCCTCGCCGGGCCCAGGGCGGGGCGGGGGGAGAGGCTCTGTGAAAATTAGTTTTTTTTAATGGCACGCTTATCGCGCGATATGATCGGGCAAAACAGAAAGCCTTTCTATGTAAGCCGTTTTTGTGCGGTAAAGCGTTTGTTAGGAAAAATAAATGTATGTTTAAACGTGTTCTAATAAGCCTGTATAAATCTATACCTACTACTTGTAGTAAAAATTAAATAATATTAGCGTGATTTCATAAGTATTATTAATTGAACTCACGTATACGCATTCGGACGTCTGAATAGTATCTTCAAGAATGACCTACCATTATGTCTTAAGCGTAGGGTGTTCAACCAATGTGTGCTGCCCGTGCTCACGTATTGCTGCGAGACGTGGACCCCCAACACGAGAGATGTTAGCCAAAGGCTAAGACTCGCACAGCGAGGCATGGATAGGTGTATGTTAGGCATCACGCGAAAGGGCCGTAAGAGAAACGAATGGGTTAGGAAGCAGACAGGAGTATGCGATGTAATAGACGTTGCCAAACAGCTGAAATGGAGATGGGCGGGGCACATTGCTCGCCGAAAAGACGGCCGCTGGACAAATGCCGTCGTCCAATGATACCCAAGGGGCACGAAACGGCCACAAGGTCGCCCTAAAAGCCGCTGGTTTGACGAACTGATAAAGTTCGGCGGAAATACGTGGCAGCGAATGACACAGGACCGAGAGAGTTGGACGAAGCTTCGGGAGGCCTTCATCCAGCAGTGTATTGACCCCGGCTGATGATGATGATACGTATAAACAGTGTTTGGTTAATTCTGTGGTATTTCAACTATTTGTGTTAACATTTGTTTTGGACTCAGCTTTCCTCAGAACTCCCCTCAGATATTCGCAATATGGTTTGATCCACAATGTCATAATTATTTCGCATGTTACTTATTGTAGAATATGTAAATTTTCATTACGCTTAGGGATATAAACCTTCACAGATTTTATTCGTGCAATCAATGTTGCTGAATCCATTCGGTTCTTGCTGTCTTCAAACACACAATTTGAACTCGTGAACTACGTAAGGTGTTCTGGAATATGCAGGTACTACAGTTTAACACTTCCTTGATAATATCTTCTCTATCACCATGTTTAAAATACAGTACCTATGTATTTTTTTGTTACCATGCTCGATTTAAAAAGATCATATGGGTCTGCACATAGTGGAGGTTGTATTAACAAATTTTTGTTTTTTTTATGAAAAATTAATGTTGGCCACATGCTCACCTATTATGCATATAGCCAGTCTTTGGTCCATACACTATAATATGTGAATTTTTGCCAGACCCGAGATTCGAATTTCGAACCCGCGACATTATAAGCATAAGCTGACGCGTAACCACTCGGCCATTGTGGGCTATTTAAACTCAACGAAATGCTAACTCGATTTAATAACATAGTGTTATTTATGTTGACGTATAATAATATATTCTAGTTATAATTCAATTTCGGCTTTAGTATTTTGTTTACAATTAAATATTAGAGTTATTATCCAATATACATAAATTATTCTTGTCATCATTCTCGATGACGATTTAGCTCATATCGAGCCTCGGTCTCCTCCAGCACGATTTTTTATGTCATTAAGTGTGGTACATTTAAAATGGTTTATTTATAAATGTTTTAAGTATGAGTATTATTAATTAAAAACATGTGTAAATAAATCTCAACTAAAACTATCCCATATATTATGTTAGTTAGTTACCAATAATTTAATAATACTCAACAGCATTGGCTTCCTATCCAATATAAATGTTATGTAGAGAAATATTGATTTCGTCTTCTTAGTATGTCGAATTTGTAATTTTTTGATTCCATTCTTTTACAAAAAAAAAATGTAGAGTAAAACTTTATACATACAACCAAACGTTGCAGGTTTGCAGATATTTTGTAGGGTGTCTCATTACAACAAGACGTATTATTTTCCATTATAATTATTATCTAGCATATTATTCGGTATTAAAGGCAATGTATATTTCTCGGACGTCATTGTTATGAAAACGATAGAAAACCATAGGCAAATATATATATTTTTTTAATAATGCAATATTATTATATTTTAGCTAATAATGTAAACCAACCGTAGTCAAATCATGCTATTGTGTAGCACTTTGAATAGGTTTTCAGAATGACTCGAGTTGCCTTTGTGATTTCAATAATATCCATCAGTTTCCTGAAAGCACCTGGCACTACCCACTTTCTTTTCACGAACTTTTCGTGTTGTTACTTTGCGAAAATATGTTTACTACCGTTTCCAGGACGTGGGTGTGCGGCGTTATTTTTCCCTCGCCATTATATTAATAACAATAATAACAGTGCGGTGTCAGAATGTCAGATTTTCCCTTTGTCGTCGCGCACACCAGCGGCGATTATGGCTTTGGAGAAAATCATAAAATGCAAATTTCCCCCGCTCGCTCGCGTGGCGTTTGACGTAGGGCTATACGGTCGATAATTTTATTCTATTTCGCTTTGTCCACTGCACATAGGAGGCATTGGCTTGGTGTGCGTATAACGGATATTATACCATACTATTCATTCACTCAATAGTTTGTATGGTTAGTTTGTTAACCGATATGGTTCTCTAAATAATGTCATGTATATTTTAGAAAATAAAATTAATAGGTACTATCGACTGAGACCTGATGATACTTGATTGATACTGTTGGCGTTGTGTTTAAGGGCAAACTAAAATCAGTACAATTAGACATGCTAATATATATCGTGACGTGATTCGGTTGTATACTGTTTATTTTGTATTGACTTAATAATAACTAATGATTTTACATAATTTAGCTGTCTACTAATTTAATTATTTTTCTATAACAACGTTCTGTGTTAAACATACTTTTTATATTAAAAAAATAAATATGTTGACAGGTGGTATTCGAACCCGATCCATCAGATCTATCGATCAATGCACTTTACTGCATTTTTCAAATTTTGTTCTAACAGGTATGTTTCTGACGTTTACGAATTATGTAGATATTGTTCATTGCGGCTGAATACACGATTACAAATTGTTATCGGAATGGATAGTAGCTGAGTCATGCATAAATGGTCTAATCCCACTCGGTCCAAAATAAAATCAAAAATATTTCTTATAACAGTATAACTATGTTTCTGATGATGTTACGAGTTATAATACTATAAAAATAATTGCATCAACTGAGTGTAGTCGATGGAACTGAATTTTAAATTCAAATTGATTTGTGTTTATATGATTACATTTGAATCGTTGTTATCGACCCGGGTTCCGCCTTTCGACGTCGTGCACAGTTTCAGTCACTTCTTCAAAACACTTTCCTAATCACTGGACATGCTGGCAAAGGTATGCTTGAATTAAAAAAATATAATTTATCACTCAGGTATCGCAATTATTAATCCCCGTAGTTGTTGCTCTCTACCTGTTTCCCATTCATTCATTCGCGTGCATTTACATTATTATTTGACATCTGCGCGTGCCGGATGAGTGTGGAGGGTTGCAGCGTTTAGCATTGTGCCCCTAATTGCCCCCGAATATCTGCGAACGTCACTTGCATTGTGCTCAGTTCAGACATCGCGGGGTTCGCGAAATGGAATATTGTAGATCCATGCCGCATGTCGTGTGTGTATACGTGTCACTTGAATCCTAGCATACGTTGTTTTATTGTACACGATCTGCAAGGTTTTCGTCACCAGAATACAAAGGTAACCAGAACGCTTGAGTATCTCCGAGATTATCTACTGCCACCCTATTTCCTTCCACTCTTCTGTATCCCTAGGTCTTGATTGCTACGTGCTGCCATGTACCTTAATGAGTTGTTCGATCCGGCGTGTTTTAGTACCCTTTCGGTACTATTATATTACTGCATTTTTCCAGCGGCTATACATTTGCTGAGAAACTGTGTATCTTCTACCATGTCACATTCTCTGCCTCGTAATGAATCGGTTGTGTTTTGTGATCTTTACACAGTGTACCCAACATATACCTTTCCATGTCACGTTGCACCAGGTCTACCTACAATCTACAATACAATTTCTATTTCTTTTACATTAACGATCCATGATTTACATGTATACATTAGCATTGAAAGCATATTATATTTTACCACGATCTGAAGTCACTTTTAAATAATATACTCTAAAGGTCTAAAGCAAGGCATCGAAATGCGTTTCATGACAGTTTGGTTCTGCGAACAATCTTGTAATGCATGTCGCTTCCTCTTGGTGTAGTCATACAGTGTATTCATAGAATGTTCAGTACAATAAATTGTACATATATTATAATCTAAATATTCTAAATTATAATGCTTTGATTAATTGTAAGAAGGTAGTCAATGACTGGACCTTGGTGCATTTACCTGGAGGATTATCTTTCCACGTGTTCACTTCCACTTCATATGACTGTGAAACATGGGAATTAAAAAAAACATGCGCATATTTAATTGGCAGAGCAACGGGTTCTTTACATACGAGAACTTCACACATATTAGCGGTGTTTTGGTTGTCACTTTGTGCATCAATTTTTTGTACATTTTGGGGTCATTGTAGGAAATATTCATTTGGGAATGGTCATACCATTGAAGACGAGGTTTACAGTTTCTGTTAGATCACACGATATTGTCATTTAGGAAGAGCTTGGTACATATCGAACACTGGTGAATCACATTGTTGAATAAGAAACGTTTGTGAACTAATGTGAACTGGAAAAAATAATATACATTTAAATCCATCCCGAATTGTTTATCGAGGGACCTATGCCACAAGCTTCGAGCTTCGTCCAATTGATTTCCTTCCTGGCGTCGAACTAAATGCAAAGTACTCGAATCGCTTTTGAAGTGTTTAGGGGCAAAGTGAAATCAGCTGCAATGTAGTAAAGTGCTTACAACACTATGGAATTTCTCGTACAGCATACACACACAAACTATAACCAGACATAGTAAATATCGCCGCTCTAATACAACACTTTTGTATGGCGATTATTTCGAATTGAATTAATTACCAATGTCTAGTTTTATAAATTAACTTCCAATGCATTATTAATATACATTAAAATACGTTAGTAAGTATTCGATTGCACTTGCAAGGAAAACATTTATTTTCTACCATGTGGAAAAATGCCAACGATTTGTGAATGATTGGGTAAGTACAAACTTCTAAAGTACTTATAATATGTATTATTCATTGAATAAAAAATGTACCTATAATTCAAAATGAATAACATGTACAAGCGCGTTAAAACTAAAATTACTTCAATTTTAGTTTGTCAATTTATGGCTACGGCCGTATGTTGTAGCTTAACTACTGGGGGATGACAAAAGAAATGGCGTATTTCAAAAAAACACTACCATATTCTTAGGTCAATAATTATTATAAATCAATCATTATTCGTAGGATGTTTATCATACTTGAATGGTCAAAGACATAGCTTATAATTAGTATCTTTAGAATTATCTTCAAATGTGTTAATCTTGCCGATTTTTTGAATAATAAATTCCTAATTCTTGTCAAATTTGGGATCACAGATATTATCAATATAATTTTTTATCATAAATATTTTACTAAAATTATCTCGTCATAAATTATACTAATGGTTTTATAAATGCGTTTAAAAATTAATAAATGTAAAAAATCATAACACTACTGCACAGTTATGTACCGAAATATGACTATATTCTAAAACATTAGAGCGAGAGGTTTAAAAGAATACTATTTTATGTGATAAAAATACTTTATGCAGTCATCAAATGTTTAAAATAAATATAAAGGATAATAAGGCTTCAAAATTATATAAATAGATTATCTACAACGTTTAAGGTATGTCCAGGATCATGCTTTGAAAATAAAACAAAAGCTCCATTTTGACCTACGCTGAACATGTCCCCCCTTAATACAAGTAAATATCATTTGATCTAATTTTATGCGAAATAATTAGGCAGAGAGGCATATCAGTGTGGTAAAAAGTGCAAAGTTTAAAACGTATACTTACTCTACTAATTATTACCAATATACTGATCAGTGATCATGATTATAACAACACAGTGATTATATTATTGTGGAAAGTAACTAGATTACATTGATATGAATCAAACAACGTCGTTATTTTGCCGCAGTACACTATTTTAATTCGGATTTATAGAAGTATTTAGCCTCGAACAATATGAAATAGATGGAAAGGTCGCACGGGGCAACTACGTGGAGTGCAGCTGCCGAGGGGGGTATATCGATTTTTTTCGCTTTTTAATCTGTGATTTTATTTCCGAAGGGGGGTGAATTTTGACATGTTTATGAGTCGCGTACCCAGCCCGCCGTGGTTATTCCTTTCATTCGTCAATTTATTGCTTGGTGAAACGTGAATGTTTGTCTAACATAGCATCGGTTGCGGGGATGCCTTCTCGGAATAATTACTGTAACGGTGGATGAAAACCTCCCTACGAACGATGGCGATAAACTGTGACATTGTGTTGATCGCAACTGGTTTGACGCATGCATTTATTTATTCATTTTACCTAGGTACCTATAGAATTCGGTTGTATTGATATATAATCAAGATCGTATTTTGAATATCTAGTCATAAATATTAATTTTAAAAATAAAATTGTACTACCATTAGGATGGGTAGAATCATCATCATCATCAGGAGTGCGACAAAGTATATGGCAGTCACTGGTAACTCATTCATATAGCCAGCGAATTAATGCTATCATTAATATATTTGCCGGTTGATTGTCGTCTATCCATACGTTACAATATATAACTTAGTCTCTTAAACAAAATATATTGAATTAGATACTCTGAAATTTTCGTACAGATTATGGGGCATTGTAATTTTATCCTCCAATTGTTACCGTTGATAATTAGCCCATAAATTCGCCGGATAATTTATTTGTCTTTCAAAAATGTTCAGGGCTGTTTTATTTCGCAGTGTAATGTCCAGGTTTCCAAGGCGTATGTGAACGCACATTTTACATGGCACTTTTTTACTTAAAATGTTGCATTTTTAGCTGAAATGTCCCTCCGAAAGATCCGTGAACCAAGGCAGACGAGACGATTACGACCTGAACGATGTGTAACTAAGTGGAAGCATGAATAGAAATGACGAGAAATACTGATTATAATATTCAATATTTCGGTAGTTTGTTCTGGAATAGCCTTTGCATAATCAACATCTTTGGTTTGCAAATGAATTTTCACCCACGAAATAACAAATCTCTGTATCACTAGATCAAAATATCTTGAGCTAACGTACATTTTCAAGTAAGGTATGTCGTGTGATTGGTTTTATACGTATCTACACAAATATAGGTACCGACAATAATAATTGTCCACGTGCCCAAACAAATGTTATCCCCTCTCATATATTACGTTACCGCGGTCCTCCTTTTGTACAAATCATACAGGTAAATTTAGTCCGCGCCGAGATACTCAAACCCCGCGAAATACTACCTATTTATATTTTTATTATCATTGATGGCCCATTTCGCAAATAGAAATAAAAGGGTTGGCCATTATTGTGAACCGCGCATACGGATCGTTAGTGTCCTTTATTGCCTCTCCAATTGCACGGGTGTAATTCCGGTAGTGACTTGACAACTATGTCCGAATGGTCAACTTAACCCCGGCGTAATTTCGCATACAAAAAACATGAAGCGAGTTTAAAATAAATGACAACGATTGCTGTCAATGTGACAGCTACGAGTCTCAAACAGTGTGGTATGTCATCAACGACTGCCCAATACTAGTAAAGGAGCGATGGCCTCCAGGTGTAGATTACATAATCACAGAATCGAGCTTCAAACATCTTACGAAATACTAAACAACACTACTCTGCATATCTGATTCTGGCCATCAAGAAATTGAAATAAATGAAGGTACATAGCTTACCACAGACTTCTTCCTAATCTTTAATCGAGAAAAATCTTTATATCGTAACCACAAATGCAATATGTAAATAAATCTATGTAATTATCTCTTTAACCCACCTTGTCAGAAAGGAATGGCTATAATTTGTAATAAATTTTCTGGCTTTTGTTGTTTATAACAAGATAACAATAATAGGTACGTATTTTTATTACTAGCTAGTGTCGGGTTTTCTCCATATTTTAGTTTTATCTTAGTAATATCGTTGAATAAATTAAATATTGTACTTATAGGTTTTTGCGCACCTACATAACACATCAATAATGTCATCTCAACTAGAGTACTTTCACATAAAACAGTTGGTTATATTTTACGTTTTTACTGTAGTTACATGCTGATTACCTACCATTATGTCTTAAGCGTAGGGTGTTCAACCAATGTGTGCTACCCGTGCTCACGTATGGCTGCGAGACGTGGACCCTCAACACGAGAGAAGTCCAAACGCAGTCACACAGCGAGGCATGGAGAGGTGCATGTTGGGCATCACGTGAAAGGACCGTAAGAAAAACGAATGGGTTAGGAAGCAGACAAGAGTACGCGATGTAATAGACGTTTCCAAACAGCTGAAATGGAGATGGGCGGGGCACATTGCTCGCCGAAAGGACGGCCGCTGGACAAATGCCGTCATCCAATGGTACCAAAGGGGTACGAAACGGCCACAGGGTCGCCCTAAAAGCCGCTGGATTGACGAACTGGTAAAATTCGGCGGAAATACGTGGCAGCGAACGACACAGGACCGAGAGAGTTGGAGAAAGCTTGGGGAGGCCTTCATCCAGCAGTGGATTGACCCCGGCTGATGATGATGACATGCTGATTATTAAGATTGTGATAGGAATTACATAGTTTTTTTAGCCGAGTAGGTATATCAGCTAAAAACCTGTTGTAACTATAGAAACACTCATCGATTTAAATGAACTCAATTTATGGTAAAAGGTATTATTTCTAACTTGCCGATATCAATTTTTGATAATCCTGTTGTTAAACTTCTATGAATAATTGAAACTAGCTACTTTTAATGAAAACTGACCAAACTTTAAACTTAATCTTAATCTAACAAAGTTATATTAGTACCTACATATTATAATATATAGGTACCTACTTTACGATATATGAGCCCACCACGATGCATTGTGGTTGTCGTTAGGCTAACGTCATGCGGCAGGTTTTAATTTTTCTGAAAGTACCTCCATAGCTTAGAAGAATTTATTCATAACGTATAATATGTAGTTTAATTATATCACACGAAATATAGGTGAATTTAAATTTTGGCATCAGAAATCATTTCTTTCTGAAACTGAATACGAAAAATTAATAATAATTGAGTTCCTACCTAATTATTATTTACTTTTTTAATCTTTGTTTTGTATTTATGCATAATATGTCTTCAATTTTGTTTTTCAAATTGCTAGCTTAGAACTCATTATTTTGTGCACACAAGCATGTAAGTCTCGAAACAGCTGCTGGCAATGTTATGGAATATGACGCCAGAATCCAGATGTAAACGGGAATTTAAAAATTTTGATTCGCCGTATAATGTTATATGTTATATCAACTGGCATCATTCTTTTTGCGGCCGGTCGTAAAACGAATTTACGACCTTGCACAAAAGCATCATTGCGCCGCTGCACAGATTTATTTTTCGTTTATTTTGTTACCGGTTTAAAATTTACAATATTAATAACGACAATGGTAAACTCCCATCGTACACCGTAGCAATATTTTTATGATGTGCCGACCAAGGGTAGTGTATTGTAATAAAAGTATTTGCATTTATTGCGCTCTGTCATTAATAGAATTTATAGAAGCCTGCCAGGGACACATTGTTTGCGCATACAAATATACGTCATACCCATATTGTGTTGACCGTAGAATCAGCTATTGAAAAGCTTAAGAGCATACTTCAGTGAAACGGCAAATAATTTTCAACTTTAGGTGCGACAAAATTTCGGACTGGCTGCCAATCGGAGAGCGAAAGTCGAATTGTGAACACGTCAATTTGTTTTGTGATGGCGTCGGGGGAATTAATTCTTAAATCGTGTAAAGATGACTAAAAAACGTTACCCATTTACTTGAAAAAGAAAACATGTCAATGAATATATTATTATTATTACAAATAGAGCAATAAACATAACACTAAATGGACGCATGTTGAATTTTTATGACATATTATGTTTTGTTCTGCACGCGTCGTTTGCACATTCTTCGCGTCGCGTAGTCACGATCGTTTTAGACCGTGCCCCAGCTGAAGTATAGCCTTAATCGGTACACTATTAAATTACTGAGGATCGATGTCTTTGGTTCCTGCTTTGCTCACGATTCTACTCCAGTAGTCTTGGACTCAGCAGAGCGGATTGCCGATATCAATGTTTATCCTATCGCATGATCGGTTCAGCGTGTCTTTCCTTTTTGCAATTTTACCGTTATTCATGTCCAGTCGTGTGCGCACACAGGAATGTTATGGGGGAGGAGGGAATTTCGAAAAAATATCCATAATTATTTATTATTGATGTTTAAGGCGGTGAGAGGATGCTGGATTAATAAAATCTAGCAGGTGTCACTGACTTCCGCATTTATCCCGCCTACGGCTACGGTATGGCTTCTCTTCGCTTCAACCCTGGATCCCGCACCTTTCCGGGTACATTTTACAAACACTCCCCACTTTGATTATAGCGACAAAGACCTGACCTGCAGCTATAACTACAGGTACCAGTGGCGAAGGCTCCATACTAAGCGATTATTTAAAGCTTACCTTTTATTTTCAAGTATTTAATTTATATAAATAAATATCTATATTGTAGGACATTGTAGGTTATAATAAAAATATTGATTGCCATCTATCGTCGTTATTTATAAGTAGAGCTTTTAATTTAGTCATGTTTCGAATCAAAAATAAATGACGGAACGTCCAACGTGAGTGCTATTTTTAGAATTATTTCAACGATAATCCAAGCCGAATTTTCTACCGAAATTCAGTTGCCAACTTCATGCATGTCTGGGTTTTTGTTCGAGACTCAGAAGCGTTAACAGAAAAGCTTTTTCGAAATGTTGATTTGTTTATTGTCTTTGCTTATCTTTAAAAGCAAATAATAAATAATAAGGATGATTAAAAAAATAATAACTATTGTGTTCGATCACATATAATTTATAAATTGTTATTAAAAATAAATATTGTATTAATTCGCGATTATTATTTAGGTTACTTCAGTCATAGACAAACATAACATGCTATTCACAGTTTATGTCATTTTGACATGTCAAAGCGGTGGTAAAGGTTTATTTTATAATACAAAATTCATTGTGTTACTGTGAATGTGGATAAATTATCTCATATTGTACCGAAATCATTCGCCAGTGCTTTAAATATATACTTAAGTATTTATTAAATTGTGTAGTGTCCCGGTAGAAAATGTGCGAACGATTTCATTTAAAAATTATCAAAGCTTGACCTTCCAAGGGTTCATTTAGATTTGAATACAGCAAAAAAACTTATATTAGACATTTTCACAACAATTTATAAATGATAAATATTTGTTTTTAACTGGCAGTTATACATTAAACAAACTTTTTTGTTGGCGATGCGTATTGTTTGGTAAAGAAAGTATGCGTGGAATTCTACTGCCATAAGTGATTTAAATAATTTGACAAATTCAGCGGTGAAACCTATGACCAGTGTGTCGTTGTCATTAGTGTGCACCTATTCATCAGTAGTAATATCGTAAGTATTATCTTCTTATTTCCCGTAAGTTACCTGACAAGTGTGCTCTTTTTCTCTGATCTCCACAGCTTACCTCTTTCCAAAAGTCACCCTTCGCCACTGACAGGTACTAACCTACGAATTATTGCGACCTCAAGTTGTTTCCAATGTAAGTGGCCTAACAGTCATAATTATTAGGATTCTTAGTGTCCGTTATGTCGTCCGCACTGCCTTGTATTATAGACATGCCGCGAATAGTAAAGCAAACATTGGGTGCATCAGATGGTTGCAACAATTCATGCATGCCACGAGTCTTACCTTGCGTATCGTAGTATGCCGAGAGGGGAGGGACCAACTCGTTGATAAGGCTATTCTACAACCAAATTATCCGGGTCACGATCCTCAGTCATGAGGTCCTGAAGAATTAGTAATTATCCATTCACTTGGGTAATTTTAATCTTTTTCGTTCCTGCGCGGAAAGCCCGGGCCCCGCTTGTTTGACAACACGTGAAACTAAAAATGTAAGGACTTCGATATCTTATTGATTGGTATTGATAAAACATTAACCCAACCAAATTCAATACTTACTTAGAAGCATTGGCAGCCTTAGAACCGAAAAACTGGTAGATCCATTTTGAATATAGTATTTTAATTTGCCTTTTCGTTGTATACTTAAAAGACGTATT
This sequence comes from Rhyacophila brunnea, assembly GCF_057557595.1. Lineage (NCBI taxonomy): Eukaryota > Metazoa > Arthropoda > Insecta > Trichoptera > Rhyacophilidae > Rhyacophila > Rhyacophila brunnea. Next base: position 16,028,008 of record NW_028232796.1, on the reverse strand, counting down.
GCAAATTGACTTTTTATACATTAGATAATAAGTGCTAGAAATTTTTATAGATAGGTACCTACTTACCCTTCAAAAAATGTCCATTTTTCATAACGCCAACCCATCGTAACCGAAATTGCACACAACGCGTTATAATTTTTTGTAAATTAAGTCCACTTTTCTCTCTTTACTTTTTGAAAAATCATCAATCACACGATTATAAAAATTGTCTATTTTTCCCACATATTTTTTTTCAATACTGAGCATTGCAAGAGCGGTCAGTCTATCTTGGCCATCGTATTGCGTAGAAAGGTTTTTATTCTTTTGAGAGTGGAAAAACATCTTTCACTTTCAACTGTTGTCATTGGTATGACGCAAATAAATTTGAGAACTTTGATCGACTCGGAAAATGTTTCGTTGAAATTATTGCTGAGTAAAAAATGTAGAAGAGAAACTGCACTATTAGCGCCATGCAAATCATCTCGTTGATAAAACACCAATAATTCATTTTTTAACTTGGTTATGTTTATTTCTTCTAACTGTTTTACCAAATTTACTTGACTTGTGGGAAAATTATTTTTTAAATCAGTGTAATTTTCTTTATTGAACAAATCGAATATAATGAGATGATCGTTGGATGTGAATCGTGCTTCTATTTCCACTATAATTGTATCACAGACTTCAATTGCTACTGCGTTGCTATTGTCATCTATCCGTCGTTTTTTATGATCACCCGTTGCACAGCTGGAATTTGGATTAGTGCTAGCTTCATTTCTGATTTCGGAAATATATTTTTTTAAATTATCGATGTATGTTTTTATCGTAATAGCGTCTAAGTTTCTTTTTTGCATTTGTTTGAATAAAATTTGACAATGAGGCATTATTTTGTGAAAAAAAGTCAACAAATAAATTATAAGTGCTTTTTTTCAAATTATTTATTAAGTTTTGGCCTTGACTTAGGGTATTGGTGTCATGTTCTCTGTCCAGTTTTAAATTTAAACACTGTACAATGTCTTCTCGGTACAAAAAAACTGTCTCCACACATTGAGCATTGAAGCACCATCTAGTTGGAGCTGCTTTCGGTAGACGCACTTTGACGAATTCATCTAATATTTTCGTTCTTTTTGGTGATCTCGAAAAAAAGACGGAAAATGATTGGACTGTGGCAAAAAAAACTTTCAGACCAGTGGTTATGGTGGATGCTTTTTGCAGAACTAAATTAAATTGATGAGCATAACAGTGGATGTACTCCGGCATGTACCTGCCTAATATCTTCGCTTGTAGACGTTTATCATAGTTAAATGTCTCATTCTTTATTTCGTTTAAAATATAATCCACTGAATTAGACATTTTGTGTCAGTTCAAACAAATAAATCGTCGTAAATTCCACAAAACTTCACAAAAATGTAATAAAACACTAAAAACCAAACTTTGTATGTATATTCGTATAATAACTGCACCAAAAACTATTTACATACGTTTAAAACAACCAAAGACATTCGTCGAAACTTGTCAACTGTCAGAAAAAATATATCATACAATAATCACCGGCGTGGCAGTAGCAAGGGACCCTAGTCGACTTTATCATTCTGTTTCACATAATTAGCTGAAAATATTTTTTGTTTCACACTCGGACAATGGCCGAGAGGCATATAATCCACGCATCCTTGGAACTTAAAGCGTCGAATATTGTTTTATATCTTTCTTTGTCTAATGTATGAAAAATGAGAGAGAAAATTTTATAAAAATCTCAGTTTGGGTCAAAAATTGAATCGCCGGACGTTGGCGGCGAATTATCGCCCATCGAGAATACAAAACAAAAACACAGCGTACGCCTTATAATTTCAAATCCACCGATTATAATTAATATTATTATATGACATTGTACATATTATTAATATTATTATGTCGATTGTAAGGTATTTATTTTGGGAGGACAATGACCGAATGACCTAATGGGAGAGCCGCGTATGCTTAGAAGTAGGCATGCATCTGATTTAGAAAAGGCTTCTAATTATTCGGTAAGTATAAATATTCAAAAATAGGAAGTATCATAATAAAAGTATTTTATAAATTTTTGGGAATAATTTAAAATCAGTAGGAAGTAAAAAATGCTCAATGGTAAGTATTCAAATAATTTATGAGAAAGTATTTAAATAAGCACAGGGAATTATTAAAATGTTTAATGTTAAGTATACATATTTGTGTGTCAGAATAGATTAAAATTTGGGCAGAAATAATTTAATTGGCCGTTTTTTTTAATTTAATAAGATAGTATTCTTCTCTGTTATTCCAACCAGGGTTATACCATAGAGTATAGACTAATATTCGAGTTGATGCTGTATCATAGACTAAAACCATAATCGTCTACGATTATGTAGTACCTTGACAGATGACAATTGACTTCTCAGCACTAAAAATCTAGAATAGTATTTTTTCTTTAAGTATATTATAATGAATGTATCTAAAGAAGTGGCTCCGCAATTCAATATGGATCTTCTGAGCAGGTTTCTTAAAAAAATCGTTCTAGCCATCAGCTGTAACTGTTGGTTCTATGTTCTGGGTACAACAAAATTAGTTTGTAATCAATTATTAATGTTTATTAGAAACTGTTTTCAGTAGGTATCTACACTGGGTTAAAGACTATTGAAAATACATGCTTCATTATAGAATTATGTTGTATGCCTAGTAAGTGTGTATTATATTATATTTTTCAACATTTAAAAAAAAATTAGAAAACAGGTAGGTAGGTACACCAGATGTGTTTATTATAGGCTTATTTTTGACATAAGAGTAAAGAATACGGCAGACTTCAGTTGTTTACGAAAAAAAAATACACGGCAACTTGAAGGGACACTTGTCTTGTAAACATGTCAACGGTGAACGGTGTGACCAGGTTATTGTAAATTTTATAAAAATATATCAATATTTCCCCACAGCAAAAAATGCCTAGCCATTGTCGATCAATGAACATTCCTTGTATTTTGTAAATAAAATTATTTAGTATAATTTATCGATTTCCATAATTTTGATGGAATAGGTAATAGGTATGTCTCCATTGTCTCGACAATAAATAGGTTCGTTACCTAAAAGATTTTTAGTAATAAAATTATTGTATAATCGACATACAAACCCGAAAGTGGTTATATTTTTTTTTGAATTAATACTAATATCACATTAACTCATTCGATTATCGATTTAGTTTGATCAATCATATTAAGTACTTACCTATTTTAATCTTATTCAAAAGGTATGAAAAATTTGGTTGAATGAATAATATTTCACCGTATAACATTTTAATCAAATTTAACCTTAAAGTGAGGTATTTTTTTCTATATCACTTTCTTTAAAAATATTTAAGTAAGTATATTGATATAGGTTGAAATAGTCCATTAACTATCAATTAACTTTAAGCTACTACCTACCTACTTAGTTATTTTGCACGTAATTTCAACTGAAGACAAATCATTCATAATAGAATTAGTTTATAAAACAGGTTATTTCAACTAGATAATAATAGTTTAATAGGTATATTTTTAATTTTCATAATATTTATAAACCGTCAAACATCACTAAATTATTATATTTTGGATTTAAAGTTATCAGAATTGAGGTTATCTTCTGTCCTCTATGTGTGATGCGCTCATATAATTATAGCTCTTTTTGCAGCACTTCGATTACTTCTTAGTTAGTGTTCTTTTAATAATCAAAATAATGGTTATTTGTTCCGAATATTCATGAATTTTGCGTGCGAGCATAGACAAACATCCTTTACGTGCAAGGATGGTAACCCTAAATTGCTATGCGTCCCATATAAAATTGTTTACTTGTCAAATTATCATAATTATAATGAATATATGTTTTATCTACTGACACGCGTAATTTAAATAATGATTATTTAGTTTTACAACCGATATTTTAATATTATTACTTGCTTAAACATTATTTTACCCTTCACATTAAAACTGGCGTCCTTATTCTGACACTTCGAAATAAATACTTACCAATGATTAAAAATTCTGACACTTGAAATTTAAAAACTTTTCAAAATTGTCTATTAATACTTACTTCAAAAATACACGCCTTTAGAAAATGGTAAAACAGTTGCTGTCATTCATGTAAGGACGTTACAGTCATGCTCACGGGAAGAAAGCTATAGAAATAATACATAGGGGGCATAAATAATTTGTTGGTTAGTTCATGAGTACGTACAATACTTATTGACTAACGAGTATTTTATAATTCCAAGAATTTTATTTTGACGTAGGTGTATGTATTCGATAAAGTAGCATTATACGTATATTCCATATAACGCTTCCTGAAAGCAACAGTGGGATTAGTCAAAAATACTAGTTTCAAGAATAGATAATTATTAAACTTTAATGTTATCCTGATACAAATGAAATAGTTAACTATATATTTGTTTTGTTTTTTTCTGCAGTTTATAATAGATGATAATGATAGGTTTTTTTTGTGTTGTCCCACTGTTGCTTTGAAGTTACAAAACAATTATTTTAATAAATGCAACAAAATGCAATCTCTGATTCATTATGTATGTATAGCTTTCAGCAATCGATTAGCATACTTATCTAAAAATCGACCTTTTCCACTTTATCTCACTGTTTTCAGACAGCGATAAAATTTCAGACCAATCGGTCAAATCGCAGAATGTATTGGAGCATTGTATCGACTCCTATGTCGCAATTTACATGCAACTTGTATAATCACTTCTAATAGTTTGTTATTTAAATATAAATTAGTTTTATTGTGGTAACTGCGTACGTATTTTACTAAATTACTTAAATGCACTATTGGCACGAGAGCGCACTTTTATCGAAAAGTTTTTATATCAGAGCTTTAACTTGATGTGCTGCCCCCACCGACGTGCGCATTGTTTTCACTCGCAAGCTCATTCTTTGGCATTTGTATTGAAAACGACATGCCAAAGCGCTGAGTGACTCCCGCATGTTGTGTGTTGAAAAGACTCGTGCTGCTTGCTTAATTCCATATTTGATTTACATACATTGCAGCTTTTATGAAAAAACTCTTTTACTTAGATGATTCACACTATAGTAATACAATTATAATTGGCTTAGGTTGGCTTATGGAATAATGAGTGTTTTTTTTTGTGGTACTTGTCTTGTTAATGTATTTAACGATTACAGGAAACTAAAGCTAAATGTACATTAGTACTACATATTGATAGTATCTCAGTAGGCGGTGTCCTTAAACATTTTACAGAAAATTATTATTGGTAGTAATTATTTAAAGATTGTGAATTTTACTATTGGAAGAAACTCATAAAATCAGTCTCAGAAATGTTTAAATGGGTACATTATATAACATTATAATATGTTATAAGAACGTTTCACACAATTTAGTATTTCTACATGTAAAAGTTCTAGAAGTAATTTTATTAATATACTCCTAAGTAATTATTATTAGACCCGTCACAATATAAATTGATATTTATCTTATATTATCTAAGTCTAAGCCATATAAATTTTTGATGCTTTGCCATTCACTGCCCCTCATCCTGGTCCCTGCATTAGGATAGAGCGAACAGTTAATATTAATATCATCATCTTGTGTCGATTCACTAGCCTACCTACAGCTCCTTCCTCTCATTTCAGTTCATAGTTTTTGGCTTCCGCGTATTTCGTCGATCCAACGGATTTTAGGGCGGACCTGTGATTTTGCAAAAGTGCCATAACCACGCAGATATGATCTGCTGTATCAATTATGGCTTTATTCTCAATAATAATAATTGTTACACGATGATGCTTACAATAATACCCGTTTATGATATTAATATAGGTATTTTATGGGATAATTTTAAAAGTGTTAAAAGATAAGGAATCATTGAGATCCATTATACATCTTTCCTGTGAAATCTGCAGTATGCTTAGGCTAAGCTCGCAAAAATTTATAAAGTTTTCCATTTTCACTCGTCACACAGTAGATACTTTGACCATTAATATTTCATATAAAGAAAAAATGATATTGGTATAAATAAATAATAGTTCGACAGGACTTGATTTACATGAAAAATTTAACTCATGGTTTATGTATATGATAAATACTCTATTTAAAGTGTATGTTGACAAAACGTCGCATTCTACTGTTCCATTATAATATAAACTTGCCTGTAATTATGTGACTATTGTATGTATGTGTATCGCGAAATAACTCGGTAATATATTTTCCAAAATCCAATAGAGAACTCATATACGAGCTGATGTCGTTTTGTGGATCGAAGGTTAACCGCAGCGCCTTCTAACTTTTCCCATTTGCGATGCGGTTTAAATTTCATTATTATTGCAATAATAACTTCTCTCGCGCTGCTGCGGCAGTGAATATGTTTTAATTCTGCCAATAAACAACATAATATACTGTATCATTAAGGTAAATGCGAGATTGCCCCGTGAGATGGTTACGGATTACTCGAGTCGAGTTTAGGTTATTAAAGATTTCCCAGTGTTCGGTATGACATCGTAATATCTTTTATATAATTTTGATCACTGTTAATACTTGATGGAAAGAATTGGTAATACAAATAACAAACGACACGTTGAAAATGTCAGTTGGAACCAGTCTTGGTACTAGGCATTTAATTTTTGAAAAGTACACGAACAACAATATGCATAATTATTATAACTTGAAAACATCTCAGATATTTAGGTACGCACTAGAAAAATCACATTTGAAAAAAATACGATGTTCGACGGGATGTGACGTCGAGCATCGTATTTTTTTCTCTAAGTATTCAAGTTATGTCCGTTCAATATATAATATATGGAATGTTACATTCACAAATCTCGTGAATTATTCGTTGAATAAAAGAAATGGTTTATTATATAATTATAACTTAGGTAAGTACATGTTGAATTGTTAACTATTTCCAACTACCTATGTATACTGCATTGCACTACACTGAATAGGTATATAATACCAATCATTATTCTTAATTACTTATAATTATTATTGTATGTATATTCAAATATGTGCATATTATGCAAATAAAATTAGTATACTGCTAGGTATGAGAAATAGAGAATCATCGTTTTGACAATTATTTTCCGTTTATGTTATCTCTCATTCGATTTGCATAATTTTTTAACGTTATTATGCTGCATTTAAATTTCTCTTATAGTATAATAAGCACTGATAAAGATCTAAAATACCGATTTCTGCATCCAAGTATACATCGTAATAGTGTACGTAATGTTTTGTAACCAAATTAATATTCCTTTAATGCAAGTTGTATGTTTCCATGCGCCCGTCTTACTTAATCAGTATGCAATGAGCATAATTCCCAAAACTGCCCTTCGGGGTGATATTCCAGCTTTGATAATACAAAAAGCGAGCGCCAAATTACCGCTAAAACTGGCGTAGCAATTTTCTTATTTTCGGAGCCCCATACAACATGACCGACTTAATTGCTCCGGCATACCAATTTTCCGACTCTCCTCTGCCTTGTGTTTTCTTGGGCCTCCGTTCTTTTCCGAATTTATGAAGACGGCAGAGAAATGCTCTGCGTTACGACCTGGGTAAAGGTCACAAGGCGCGCCCTGTAGAGTATGGTTGATCCTCTTTCGCGAAAGTCAACTTGAAGTTAGTCCGAGTATATTATAATTTATGTATATATACTACTCGCGGCTGGAAGTTTCATTAGGCGTTTTAGGTGTTTCGGTGAGGTCTTACGATAAACGGATAAATGATGAACCAGCAAGTTTTAAATATTCGTTAACTTCGGTAAATAAAATTTCAGAATACCCGCGGTAAGTAGGTAAATGGAATTCACTAAGTAGGTACTGTGTTGCAAGTTGTAACCTCATTTTAGAATTTTGAAAGAAATCATCGTATGAATAAAATGGAATGCTTATATTATAATAGTTGTAATAGGTATGTGGGTTTAAGTTTGTATTGTCATTTATTGCTAGTTTCAAATATGCTACTTTGGATTGTTAGACTAGTGTAATAGTGTAGAACCCGTTCATATCATATTATAATATATAAGTAACTTGCGATCCATATATGATGTAGTAGAATGTAGATGATCTGCATCCCCAGACATAATCGATATAGTAGATACATTTTTTTTTTTTTGACCATGTCCGATCCTAATAGGATCATATGGGCCTCCACAGAGTAGAGGTTTGTATTAACAGATTTTGTTTTTTACGATAAATGTGTGTCAGCCACTTGCTCAACCTATTAGGTCCATACCCTGACTCACACACAAACTGTAAAACAATATGTTTACTTGCCAGACCCAGGATTCGAACCTGAGACCCACAGCGTGATAGTCCAACGCTTATGCCGCGCGGCCACCGTGGGTGTATACTATTTAATAGATACATACTATTTAATAATATTTTGTAGGTATATGGTATATGTATATTGCGCAATGGTAAGGTAAATTTTACTTTACTTTACTTCTGTATGATTAATATTAAGTAGATATTTTTAAAATATAGGTATCAAAGTTTCCAGGCTGCATCACCGCATTCAATACTTCTTCGTCGGCCACTCGCCAAGATTGAATTTAAGTTACAAAAATCTAAATAGTAGGTAATATGTAGTAAATATTATTAGGTAAGCAAGTATAATAATATATTTATACATCATGAGCATCCTTACAAGCGTAAGTCACCGCATGCCACTTCTATACGAAAGTCGTACCTACATTTAATTGTTGTAATTAAGTTGTAGTAGGTACTTGATTTGCCGGTTATCCGGGTTAACTTCAAGTTTATTTTGACGAAAAGGAATGAACAAGCTATACTTTCCTTTTCTCCCTTGCCATATTCGGGGAATATTTATTTAGGACGCCTGCGGGCTATAGTCAATTCTGACACGTGACCCGAGATGTATTTTCAAATTGAAATTGTATTGAGATATTTATTTTAGCGTTGAGTTTTGACACGAACTCGGTTGCCGTTTTAATCTTCCAAGAAACTTTCCCTTCTCCAAAAAGGCGGTTAAGGTTTACCAAATACCATAGAAGGGTCCGATTATTCATCACTACTTGGCGAGGAGGGTTGACTCCATAAATAATTAATCATATTAGAGGTACGCACTATTAGAAACTTCGGCAAACATTGATTCCAATTAAATCTATTTCGTCAATTAATAAATGATCTTTATTTCAGTTAAGTATTTGGTTTTTGTTTGATAAAAATGTTTTTCCTACAATATTTGAAAATCTGCTTATTATATGAACGTCTGGCACATAGATGACTGTATTGTTTATTTACACAATAATATTTTCGCGGAATTTTTAGTGTCAATGTTATTTACAGAAAAATCAATCAACACACAACTGATGCAATCTATTATTTGAATTACTAAAACCAGTATAGAACTAGTGCAAAATGCAATTTCATTTTTGCGTAAATATGCATAGGAATAATAAGTAACTGAATATAACTGGTTTAAAATAATAACGTTTGTTTTGAACTAGTATTGTGAAGAGTTTATTGACAAACACTGTGCATGTTTATAATATGTTGATTGATCGTTATATTATTCGACTAAAATCTTCAATTAATCCATTATTTTAAATTTGAAAATGACACTTTATTTCGTAAATTATAATGTCAAGTACATACATCTATTGTGTGTATTAAAAACAAATTAGGTAGGTAGCTGAAATCGTGATATTATTTAAGTTGGTAATTGATATTCAGAGTTAGCAAAATAGAGTTGGTAACTTATATCCCTTATGACAAAACATTATTTGTCTTAATGATGGTTTTGAAAGTGAAATAAGTAACTATCGTTTAACAGCGGTCCCCATCTTTTTGGACCTCGCGGACCACTGAATTCAAAATCTTGTATCCCGCAGACCACTACCACGTATTTTTTCCACACTTGTTAAAAATTCGACATGTCAATATAATGATGAAATAATTGTAATAAATAAACTTATTAACACAGATATTCATTAAAAATGCAAATTTCATTTTATTAAAAAGGAATCAATACAATTACATATTAAATTAATATGAATTCTACGTCGACATAGAGGTGCATAAAAGATTAATTACAAAAAAAAGGATCAATGACCACTTACAATGGAAGAATATGCCAAAAGTATGGTGAAGAATTATGAAGCTATATTTTATCCCGAGCAGCAAAGTCTTCTTCTTTAACACATTGAATATGGACTTATGACGTAATAAGGTTAAAATTGCAGAAAAAATATTATAAGAATGTACTGAAACTTTTTAATAAATACGAAAATTGATCATTTTTATTGAAATTAGTCCGCGGACCGCCAAAATTCTCTCACGGACCACAGGTTGGGGACCGCTGGTTTAAACACAAATTTTTAAGAGGTGTTGACTCGATATGCATAGAAGAGATCAAACCACACGGGTCACATTGCCTAACTAATCATTGTTTAGAATTTGACAATTATTCGTAAGTAGGTATATGTTTCAGTTCAGGTGAAATTTGGTTTTGTTTTATTCAACTGTGGTATTCATCACATAAAACAATATTTCTGGAATACGAGTTTGGTTTCACACTGTTTTCTTTATTTTTCCTCTACGCGACGGAAACTATCGAGAATCGAAATCGTCTCACTTATTTCTCACCGTTTTTTGTAAATTGTATATTTTATTAATGATTCTCGTACCAACAAATATTTCGCCGCCGAACTAGCCCTCCTAGGCACCTACCTAATGTTTTTGCCACATTTTCTTTTAGAATATTCATTTATTCCTTTCTGAATTTTCCGGGCGAAAAAGGTCGCCGAGGACGACGATATTCCTTCCGCCATTTTTCATTCCCGCGCTAACTGGACCGTGAAGATGTATAATCCGAATCACCACTACTAGCTCTATACTGGCCGGCACGCAAACTCGTGGGTCCAGTATGGATTTTCACACGTAAAAACCCATCGGCTTTCGTTTTAAGTTATTCGTCAGATTTTGCGGCGGTTACACTACCTAATATGGTGGCGAAGCTTCTTTTCGTTGGGACTCGCCGGTTTCCGTATCCGGTTGATTCCATTCCACCCAATTATTCCGGTACTGGGTTTTTAAACCCACATGTAGATTCGCCACCTTAAAATGTTATTTACTTTTAAATAAACAGTGATATATACCAAAACGTTTAAAATTATATAATAATACAAACTTTACATTTGTTAAGTGATTGTGATCAGGATTAGACCGACATGAATTTTTAGTGACCAGAATACTTATGTGAAACGGTATCTAATATTCTCGCATCAATCATGGCCGCCCGCTTTACAGCTGACTACGCGTCATGTTATTATTTCGTCGCACATTTTTTTTTCTTCCCATGTCACACTTTTTATTTTCTTTTTCTCGATTTTTTATCACCATTATTTATTCGACTGACAGTATTAAAATCAATCTTCATCCCTTCTTTGTGGCCTTGTTATCATGTCCGGCCCGCTGGGGTGGGTGATTGTTTTTATGAAGGCTGATTGCAGCCATTCCCTCAGCCCGTATTCCAGGGTGACAGAATGAGAAAGGGGTTGTAAGCTGTTACTGTGACACATTGGACACCGCCATTCTTTGGATACAAATACGTGACATTAATCATTTTAATCAGCTGTTCTTGATTCACTGCTATCGGTTAAATTATATTATTTGTCTCCCATACATATACAAAGCGGGTTATTCGTGATACAGGAATCCAAGACTCGAATCCCATTTGGTTTTTTTTCAACGCATATCTTGCACATTTGTAATGACGTTATTTGTTTTCTGCTCCGAAATTACCACACTGGAGTTAATTATATCGAATGTTTAACGAAAACTCGTAAACGAACGAGAGTGTATGTATATTCGGATAATTGATCGCGGGGACAATTATTGTTCGTACAGATAGTTTCACAAGCTTCTTCAACAGATAATAATTATTCGTGGGGTTGCTGCCAAAAGTCGATAATTTAGGCATTAAGAGTTAACAAATGATTATGTGTATATATCGCACCCTGAGTGTAAAAAGGGGGCACCTGCAAATTTTTCAATTTCGAGATTAAATGCAAAACAACTGCAAAAGTCGTGAAATTGATAATGTGAAAGTAAAGTAACAAAGATCATGCAATATAATGCAGATATAATCCAAATATTACGGTTTTTTTTCAGAAACTCTATTTCTCCTAACAAAACGAAGACTTAAAACCCTAATATATCTAAAATATGTCTTTTGCAGTTGCCTTGGTTTTACACTCACGGTGCGATATATAAAGATGTATGCTAGAAAAAAATCAAGGTCATCCGATATATGAAACATAAGTACATATAAATCACAAAGAATTATGCCTTACGGTATGTCAAACTTTCAAATTGTAAATATTCCAGAACATGTTTTCGTGACTTACCAACTTTTGGCAGTACCCATGATATAGTCTTACCATTATCATGGCTGTGGACGTCTTGGCGGTCATCTGCGGAACTACGGTTCCGGCCGCATTTTCACGTTTATTTATATGCCCCGACCACCGCTAATGTATTCAGCACTGCATACGCTATAAAGCGTCATAAAATTGCAACGAAACTATAATGATTCTAAGATAATTATTGCGATAGGTATTGGAAAAAAATAGTAGTTATATACATACTACAAAACTATAATTATTGTGTATTAACTCTTTGTTACACCGCAAATAACGTTTTACACAATTTAACTGTTTGAAGTGTCTCTTATACTTCTATAATTCGAATTACATCCAAGTACATGAGTTATCTACATCAATGGATTTTTAAAATCTATTCCAGACAAAATGTTTTTTTTCGTCAGCGATCAATTTTCCGTGAACCCTAGAATCTCTTCTCCATATTGCGTGGATCGATGTACTACTGCCATATCATGAAATATTGCCTAGTTTAAATTGGAATCCGACATTTTCTCTAGTAGTATTATTTGCTGTTACATATAAACAGTTATTATAAGTATGTACCTTAGTAGGCCGTTTTAAGTAATTCTATCGCAATCAAACGATTGCAATATTTATTCGTTTTTTATTGCTCCGTACCTACCTGCTTCATTCCCCTGATAAACAGTAAATCATGTTTTTACAACATTACATAATTTATTCTAGGTTTACGATGTTTAATCGCAAGATTCGTTTTATGCTCACTATTAAAAAGCCATTAAAATTATTGTATTTGAAATAATATATTTTTAGACAGACTACATAGCTAAATTTCCGTTACGTTACAACAGTTATACCTAATGTTATCAATACTAATTATGAAATCCAACATAAATCAGTTGTTTTGTTAATATTTATTTCCGTTGTAAGGGTTTTCATTATTTATCAACATTCTTCATTTTTCATCATTTTTGTTGTTGCATCCATCATGATAGATGATCGCGAACATTTTATCTGGAACACTGCAAAACTCAGAATCAGTTGTTTCCATTTATTGTCTTCTCCCAATCGAGAGGCAAAGTTTCCGCATATTTCCCTTCACCTTTTTTTCACTGGCGTAGAACTAGTATCCTTGCTATATTTTCTGATTGATGAAAAACTCTGCGTAGTTAATTGTATTAGGTATATAGTATATTATATACTGTAATTTATTTATTAGAATATAGTATTATGTCATTACAGTTATTTGCCAATGCACCATAATAAATAATAAAGCACAATATAAAATTTAAACCGACATGAATTAATTATAAATTTGAAAAGAGACTTATTTAATTATTAATAACAATCAATATAAAACAACCGCAAGTTAATATTAAAACAAAAATAATAAAAACAATTACAAAGTTAATTCATTTAAAAGATCTACAAACATTATTTAAAAAATAACCTTCATTTTGCTATCCATAGGCTAATCCCGCTAATCCACAGAAATGATACATCAAATTCGTCTTTCCGAGTCTGCGACGAGTGATATTGGCGGAAACATGAAAATTAATACTTGTTACTATAGACTTATATATATTATACTCGTAGATTAGATTGTAAATGAATCCACGAAGAACTACAAAGAAATACCTTAAGAACAACCACCTTCGGGTGGGCAGGGATTGCATTGATAGCATACCCAGATAAAAACGAGTCAGATATTATTTTTTATTATCATTATCATAAGGAAAGTATCCGTATGTCGCTAAGTATGCAAATCGAAGAAATCTATCATGGACGCGATCCAACTTCAATATGTGGACGAACCTGTGAGGACTCAAAAATAATGCTGGCATATTCTAGAATAATTCACACAAAATTATATGTATTACTTACTATATGCAGCACTTAGTTATTCTCAAATAAATTTGACACCCTTATACTTAACAGGTTATCAGTAGCACAGTATTTTTGTTTCGATGTTTTGTCCAAGGTATCCTGAACAGTCTTCGCTAGTACGACGCCAAAAATACATCAATTTCATTCCTTGGATTTTAATTGATGGCAATGCTTTCACCACTTTCCAAAAGTCGAATAATACTAGAGCCTGAACAAAGCATATTTACAAGGGTGACTTTTGGAAAGAGGTAGGCTGTGGAGATCTGATAAAAAGAGCACACTTGTCAGGTATACTTACGAGAATAGTACGATATTTACTACTAATGAATAGGTACACACTAATAAATGACTACGACACACTAATTCAATGAAACTTCAAAAACTCATTGACGACAAAAAATGTGATTATTTTTTTTAATTAATGCGTTTAAATTACGTATTTTTCAACACATGTATACCCATCAAAAATTATTAGATAAAATTTATTTTTATTTTTAAAAACAAGCTGTACTTATTTATTAATATTCGATTAAACGCCATATAAATTATTTTTTTAATTAACTAATTATTAAAAGTTTTGGACAAAGTGCGCAGTCGTGACAACAATATTATGCGCGAATGTCTTATGCTCTGCGATAGGAGCTTACCTTATTTCATACAAATCAACAGACTTGCTGAGGTTACGAGACGTAACGTCCATACGAAAAAAAATCTGAATTATTTCACACATAATCGGAAATTTATTTACGTCAAGATAGATGGCGCGCTGTGGTATATTTTTTAATGCCTTTGCAGATTGTTTTGTAAACTGTGTAGGTAATACTGTAATACATTCCTACATATACGACATCTCTCGTTGACAAAATAAATTATTGTTATAGAACATAAAATAATGAAGTGATTAAGTACTTATATAAATATGTCAATATGCAATTAAAAAATATTTTTCTTAAGAAGGTAGGCTTTAAATAATCGCCTAGTATGGAGTCTTCGCCACCGTTGTCAATACCAGTATCCCCATTTTGTCAGCAGTATATTAGATTACAATAAGCATTTTAAATTCAAGATTAGGTAGTATGAAAACGAGTATAGGTACCTATAAGCATCCATATTATACTGGTATATTATGTTATCATTACTTTGCGAAACATAATATAACTTTTCAAATTTAATATTATTTCGTGTCGAGAGGGCACTGCGGAGAATGCCGTGAGCGATGGGTTTTCATATTTTGAAATCGTATTATTTATTTTATTTACAAGGCTTCTGATGCGAATCTCCCGGGGCTAGCGTGTGCTTAACAAGGGTGAACGGAATATCATCCACCAAACTTGCAGTATAAGAATATATATATCACATCCGTGATGTAATTCAATTTGGGGACCAGTGACTAGAACGCTCGTCTCTTGTGCCCACGGGTCGCGGGTTCGATTTACACGGCTGGGTCAAAATTTATGTTAATCATTTTACAATCAATACAGTGACGTCTTTGGAATCAGCATCAGCTCACAGATGTGATAGGCTGACGAACATTTATATAAAAAGTCTATTTTAAAATACCTCTACATTCTACAATAATGGAGCTCCATATTTTTTTAACTGTGTGGGATTCGAACATCTGTCTGCACATTATTCGTACAGCTATAATAATGGTGTTCACAAGTAAGTGTCATTCATAGATAAAGTCATAGTAGAATAAAAACAGTCCTCGTCAAATGTTATCTGAAGAATATGTTTGTAGTTAAATGAGCTGAAATTATATATTTATTATTTTTAATATTTTATATATTGTATGCATCTTTTTTCGGCGATGCAATTTCGGTCTACTGACGCGTTGCCATGAGACAGTAGTAAACAACCAGCGGGCGGCGGCTATGTCATCCATCGTGGCTCAAGCTTGCTCAAAACGCTTCAAGTTAGTGCACTGCAGACATAATGACGAATCGTTTTTAATACCTTTTATATGAAAGTTCTTTTAAACATTAAAAATTAATTATTAACTCGTTGGTTGACAAATATATGCAAATATATTATGTATTTCAATAATAGTGTTGGATAGTGTTGTTCAAAAATTTGAAGCAATTACAATATTCTTAGATACATATTTTTGGGCCCGTAGGTGGCGAATTCTATAAACAACAGTGTGACGAAGAAAATGGTTTTGATTTATTAAAAAAAAAAAAAAAACAAGACAGACAGTACCTATACGGTTTACAATATACAAGTAGATTAATTTAACTAGACAATCATTAATTTAACATTCAGGTTAGGCTCGACACCCGAACTTGCATTCCGATAATCAACATTAACGCAATTTGGTAATCATTTCATAACTAGGTACTAGTTAAATTCGTCACATTGGCGTGAATCTAGTGGCTACAAGTTTATGTCCCGGTGGGCGTCGTATCTTTTCAAAAAATATTTTTTCAAGTAGGTACCTACACATATTATAATTATTATGTATTGCAATTACCGCGATACTCGTAGCTTGTGCGGCTCATGAACATAGTACCTAATTATAATCCACGCATTCTTATGTTGACCAGTCTATATAAAATAAATCAGTCAAAACCTTAATTTGGATAAAAAAAAAATCAATAAATACGGTTGAAAACAACTTCATTCATGCATAATAGTTTTCATTTGTTGGAAATCACTTTTAGACGCTGGTGTTTTTTTTTTCTAAACACGTTCTACACTAACGCTACGCGACGCCAACGTGCGAACGTGAAAACGTAAAAACTTTCACTTGCGTATAGATCGTTCCACCTAAGTATTCCTGTGACTCAGTATTATCATCGACATGTAACCTATGTTATCTAATTATACGCCGATAAAATTCTGCGCAATGATTTGAAACATCAGCATTCACCTCACCGTATCTTTAAAATTCAATTGGATCACTGTAGTTCGGTTATTTATTTAGAGTTATCTGAACAAATCTGGAATTAGTTCGTGAAATTTAGTGTACAGCGATCTACGAGACGCTTCTCAGCGATTTATGTTTGCCTGTTTGTTTACCACCCCTCATAGCTTTCCTTTGCAACTTATTTTTCACTCGGCAATGGGGTTACGTACGTACGGGTGAGACGTAGCCCCTTGCTAACGATTAAAGATTACATTTGATTTTTAATATTGGCAGTAATTTATCATTGACATATTTTATGATTGTTCTCCCTGGGACACATATCTCGCATACATTTTTATATCATCCGGTTTAGCTGAGAGTATGTATAATTACCGCATGTATTTATGATGCGTAAGGTCAGTACCATAGAACAGGTTAATAAATAGAATTCATATAGGCTATACCTAGAGTTGGGTTTCGGGAATTTCCCGACGGGAATTCTCGAGAAATTTTCGAGATTTTCCATCCCGAATCTCGAGAATTGAAATTTTTAACATTTCGGGAAATCCCGGATCTCGAGAATCTTTTTCGGGATTCGGGATTTCTTTATTATTAAATATTAATTGAAAAAACTATTTTCTATATGAAAAAAGTGGACAGAAAACTCAAAACGTTCAAAGACTGATCGGGGCATTTAACACGATTAAGCCAACGTCGACTCAAAATGAGCGCAATTTTTGCAACATCAGGGAATTTTGTGTCTCAAAAGCGTACGCGATTGTCAGAGGCAGCCATTGACAGTCTGTGTTTTTTGAAATTCTATTTAAATTAGTAATGTTTTGAAATATTGTTATTTTCCTACTTATATTTTGTTTGTCTTCTTACATAAACAAAAAAAAAAATTGTTTTGGAATTTGTCTGATTTTACGATTTTTACAGGTTTTTTTTTAAATCTCCCGATATCTTGAGAATTCTCGAGAATTATTTTCTGGAAATCCCGAATCTCGAGAATTCAAAATTTCATCATTTCAGGAAATACCGAATCTCGAGATTGAGATTTTCTCGGGAAATACCCAACTCTAGCTATACCCCTATTTTGTTTGGAATTATATTCTTAATTTGTTTGGAATAATATTTTAAATAATATAGTGTTTTCAATTAAACTGTCCGCACTGCTTACGTGATTTTACGATTTTTACAGGTTTTTTTGTAAATCTCCCGATATCTTGAGAATCCTCGAGAATTATTTTCTGGAAATCCCGAATCTCGAGAATTCAAAATTTCATCATTTCGGGAAATCCCGAATCTCGAGATTGAGATTTTCTCGGGAAATACCCAACTCTAGCTATACCCCCAATACACTACATTTTGAAGCAGGATTTTGAATGTGTGAGTGTCTTACGAAAATTAAACACACATTATAAAGTGCAATAGTGTGTGTTGCAACCGTCAAATACACCAATATTGAATGAGCGTCAGTGCATAAACCGGGAGCAGTTGTTAGAACGCAGGACAAGTTTAGAATGACGTATTATTGACACGTGTGTAAATTTATCCCATATTCTTCCACCCTCGAGTTCGATTGCCAGTTACTCCGCACCCGTTAGGTATTTCAGTTCCCATTAATTCTGTGTTCCCTGGTCGGTACTAACAAACCAAGAGACCCCTCGGTTACCTGTGGTGTACGAATATTAATTGTCCTCAGAAAACGGTTAACCTTTACGTAAGCAGTGCGGACAGTTTAATTGAAAACACTATATTATTTAAAATATTATTTAAAACAACTTACAGGGCATTTTCATAATATACAGAAACTATCTATTGAACATACATAATTTGAAAACAACTCATGCATATATCTACTAGAAAAAAATATGACGCCCTTCGGGAACTTGAACTTATAACCGCTGGATTCGTGTCAGTGTGCTTTACCAATTAAGCTACGGGCATCCTACGTAATTACGACAATTTTAACTAGTAGTTCTTAAATGAAATGATTAAATATTGTGTATCTACTTATATCATTTAATTTTAAACATGTTTTCACTATTTTACTCTTTTATTTTTATTCTTGTAGGTATAATATCTATATGATATTAATTCCCCATGTAATTCTCGATGCAATATATGATTTTTAACAACTTTATCCCGTATTAATGTATACGTAGAATACATCTAAATACCTGCGCACTTTTTTAGCACTGATACCAATCAGAAAATTTTGAACGTTTTTTTTTTAAATAATGGGGTCGAATATTCGTAAGAATTCTAACATTTTGCACAAGGTCCCGCGTTTTAAATCTTTTAGAATAACATAATATTTGATTAAACTACAAAATAACCTTTTTTTGTTGTTTCATTTTTGTTTTGTTTTTTTCTTGCGATGCCTGAAGTCACATAGGGCGCGAGGCCCCCTAGAGCGCGAAGTCAGATTGTGCCCAATCAGTCCAACTGACCCGCTTGCTGATGCGTTAGAAAATGTATGTATATTCAATAAAGAATGCTACATTCTTAGACCCTATGCATTATTCATTTGGGTTAAATTAAAAGTTATAAATGTTGAAAGAACTTTAATGAGTTCCTAGTGTTAATACATACCACTTTGATTTAAAATTACAAAAGGTGGCTGGTTACCAATAATCTCCAAAATTAAAAATAATAGCGCAGTTGCATATTATTAGTAAATATAGTTTAGTCGGTAAAGGACAGTGCGTGGAATGCGATGGTACCTACTGCTTTCGTGTATCTACCATTCTTTGCAAATATGTTTCCAATAGGTATATTTATGATGTTTTAGTAGTGAAAATTATATCTACCAACAACTTTTTAATAATATTTTCATTTTGATCTCAAACTAAATCGAAGCATCATCACTGGTATACATACTAGATGAATTCAGTAAATTCATTGATTTATGTCGCTTGGATCTTTCGCCATAGAATTATAGTCACTTCCAAAACCGTATTTGTAGTATGGCTTTGGTAACTGCCAATTTGCGTAGTCTCTGTATATATATTTTATTGTATGCAGAAGTCGTGAAGACCAAATAGTGATCTTTAGTTTAAACCCATCAGCGGTAAAACTAGTTAAGTAACTCGGTATTCGATTATTTTAGCCTCTTAAAGTTTATTATTTTATAAATTAAATGCAATAATATTATAATGTCATAATTAAACCAAGACGATGCTTTCCTATCTAATCGATTATTATACTTACATAGAACTTTAATTTGTTGCTTATTCTACGACTCCAAGACTAAAAAATCTAGGCGAGAGAGAACATTGATATAATATAAAAATATATTTAACTCTCTCTTATATCAAGCCTTGGTTGTTAGTGTCAGTTATATCTAAATGCGGTTTTAACTCTGAAACCTTCTATAGTTTACATTTTCGCTTACCAAAAAAGTCTTTCATTAAATGCACTTTTTCATACTGCTTCTATTCGCTTTCGGTCACCCGATTTTAATACGTGTTCTGCTACGTGTTCACATGTTTGTCCGGTCGAGCGGCACGCGATTCCTTCGCGCCGAATATCTCGCCGCCTATTGGAGTGTTTGACAAATACTTTCTTCTTCCCTGTCAGAAATGTGTTTCCTCCCTCTCGCTTCCTGGCCCCCCTCCGCCCTCGCCTCACCGTTCTCACACCTCGCGACGGCGGGGCGAAGGCGTCTCTTTTGTATCGTGCCGCGTCGCTTTGTTGCAGAGCGATATAAATCATTACTTGGCCTACGACACTGAGAACACCCTTCCACTGCCCCCTCCTTACGAAATGTCCCATAGTTACATAAACTAAATACTATTACGTGATGAGAAAGCGACTTTTCATTATTAAATACAGGCGTGTATACAGAGGGTTTAATTGGTTTGCCTTCTTGGAAAATGTGGTAGCTTAGAACTTATCGTGATTTTTCCATTTATTATTATTATTATTATTAAACACACTGCCAGTTCTGAATCATTCGACAGAAGTTATTATGGAATATACATAATTCTGACAACACTCATGAGAAAATATGGCCAATAGAAAAAATCTTTTTCGTAAAAGGTAAGACACCCGGCCGGAATCGAACCTAGAATTATGTATGTTCAATAATTAGAATGGTACATTCTTAAATATTGTGAATTATTCGTTGAATAAAAGAAATCGTTAATTAAAAATTATTAGCAAGTTCGAGTAAGTCACAACAGAAAATATTGGAGACATACGTGACGTCGGTTAGTAATTAAAGTAATAAATGCTTTGATTTAGAATACAAAAATCGATTGCCTACCGTAACTCAATTTGGAGAGCGCTTATGAGCAGGTATTAATGAGGCCAATAGTTAAAGTTTGTCGCAATTAAGCATGGCACTCGTAGCATAGTGTTAATGCACATGACGAGAAACCCAAGAGACGTAGGTTCGATTCCTGCCGGGTGTCTTACTTTTTACCAAAAAGATTTTTTTTATTGGCCATATTTTCTCATGAGTATTTTCAGAATTATGTATGTTCAATAATTAGAATGGTACATTCGTAAATCTTGTGAATTATTCGTTCAATAAAAGAAATAGTTAATTAGAAGTTATTATGTTTCGCCCTGTAATGCAACGAAGTTAATTATGCCAGTACATTCTTAAGAGTTGTATTTATAAGTTGTCTGAGGTATACATAAACAAGTGCACATCGAGGACTAATTAATAATTAGAACGATCATCAAAACTCTGTTATCTAGTAATTTTACTTTGGTTTTTGCAATTATATTTTACTATACGAAATCAAGTTGGATGATTAAAATAAATATAACAGTAAAGTTATTAAATGAGACCCAGATAAAAACAATAAATGCAATAGTTCAAGCACTCTCACGCTATAGCTCCTGAAATGTGAACATTTTTATCATACATCCGTCTGATCCTAACTTTTCACTATCTGATTCAATTTTCACTTTAGAATCATGTTTACCGCGTTTTTCAAAGATTTAAATTTCTCGACATTCAAAGAATCGGAAGTACGGACTGAATTGTATACACTATACAGTCAGATGTGGATCAGTATGTCTGGATGTAATGATTCGATCCAATTGGGACTGTGATTCTGTTCGAACAGTCTGAAATGTTTTTATTCTTGACTGACTCGACTCGCATTACCACGGGCCGCCAGGCGATCTGACTTGCGTGGTTCTGTAACTGTCGCTTAGACAGTATTCATTATTTGAACAGGGAGTAATAATATAACACAAATATTATAGTGAACCAATGACATTAATATGGACGAAGCATCTAGAAAATAAAATGACACTCACTTTGTGTCGGGTCTGCCGGATGGCGAAATGCATATTTTAATATCGGTATCCTACGCTCAAATGAACATTCTGCTTGCAAGCGGTCTGGCGACACCGCTGGGTCTGCCCATACAAAATTTCTGACTGTCAGGTTTCGACTCCACCGTTATTATTGTGTTACAAAATGCCAATGTGCCTAGTTAAAAATTGTAAAAAAATCTACTAAACACTCCTAGAAAGATGGGATATCACTTTTCATCTGTTAGTATTATTTATTATTTATAAAATGCCATTTTAATGAATGCAATTGAATGACAGAAACCATTGGACAGTCGCCTGTGATGTGCTGGGCTCACTTGCGTCTAATCTCCGAGAAGTCGCAAGTAACCGAGAATCTGTTTCTAACGCAATGAGTCATGACACTAATACGCCATTACAATAAAGGTTATATTACTATAAATTCTCGAAGCTTGTATCGCATAATGGAAACGGATACGTCATATGGTCACGTGACATCTACCTACACATCTGTGAATGACTTTCATGCACAATTTCTCGTGCGCGCCGGGTATGAAGTGAGTTGTCCATTTAATATGTCATTGTAGTGAACACATAAACACAATCAATAACTTGTTACTTGCCTACACACAAACTCCACTAGCTTTCGATGGCACTTGTGATAAGATAGTACTACGAATATTTTTTAGCATAGCTATCAAGCCTACCAAAAAATATTTTATCGGTCATATGATATATATACCATAGGCACAAATCATAGTTTAATAATATACATAAAGTCTGGAGATGCTAAAAGGATAAGGCCAGTCACTAAACTAAAACTAATCTTCATTGCACAATGTACATATTGTACAAAGATTTAATAAATCTTAAGCACACTTTTAATTGCTAAAGGTAGGCGGTGATGTCTCGTCAGGTCATGTATTGCTTTGAATCGGCACAACATTTTAGAAGGCGGTAAATGAATACGAATATTATAAGTATTGAGAGTAGATTTCATGAAAATTAAATATTTTTGACCGCTACGTTGATACGTTTTGGCTACTTTAAACCTCAGTAAATGGCGTATAGGTATAGCACATTTTTTGATAGTTTTATTGAATTTATCTCTGTAAAATAGTCTCTTATTAAAATAGGTACCTAAGTATTAAAAAAAGGCATGTAGATCCTAATGAATTTGCTATAGAACTGAGACTATAATAATTGAAGGGGGACAACGGCGCCGGTACTGCAGGTAGGTGTATAATATTATATCAAGTTTCATTTCTCAATTCATCTTTTTTAATTGTTAGATAATATTATCTGTTAAATGTTAGATAATAAGTGCATCCGAAAAAAAATATTGTACTGTTCTCGTGGACTATTTCGGAAAGTGACAGTTGTCGTAATTACGCGCCATTTTCGCCGTAGCGTCGTGATTTATTCGGCGCGAATTTCGTATCCGATATATGGAAATAAATTCCCATTCCGTTGGAATATTTATTTATATTATGCGGCAGCGCACCTATTTCCCACCGGTAAACTGAAAAATTTCCCCGCGTAAACACGCGCCTTGCAAATTATTGTCGAAGATGTTGGAAATTGAGCGACGCTAGCCGACACAATTCGACATATTTCCCTTTTAAGAAAGTAGGTACGCACCGGTATAGACTGTTTTTGTCATAGTGATTCCTGTGATGGTTAGAAAACCACATGAATTAGACATTATTCAATATTAATTGTCATCGGCACTACAACTCATTGTGTGTCTTGGCGCCTCCACCAAACGTCTCCACTCTTCTTCTGCCTCGAGGATGGTCTGCCAACCATTATTGTGCTTTCTGAAAAGAAACTGTTTTGGAATGGACAACGCGTATCTTTCTGAATTTCTCCTTCCACGTGCCATCTTCGTCGCGTACGGTTCTGCCAACTCTTCTAAACATCTTAATTTTATCCTGCTATATTTTTTTTACAATCCCGAGAACTCTGATCCAGCCAATACATATGAGCGTGACGATGGTTTGTATATCTTTACTTTAACTTTCTTTGAAAATAGTTTTGATCTGAAGTGTATTTATCTAATCTGTACTGTCCGACAACAAAAAATCGGCAATAACAAGTCGCTGTAGTCGCATAGAAGACTTATCAGTGACGTACCTGTCATGGCGGCAACGCGTGCGAGAAGCGTGTTTAAATAATGTATCGGCCCTCTTTTTAGAAGCGACTCCTTTTCTTCTTCGCAATAAACCAAAAAAACTTACTAATGCTAATTATAACATCACTCCTAATCGTTTTAGATTTTATGATAAAAATCCTCAAATTACGTAAATTGGATAGATCCGTATACCACGGGAGCGTAAAATGAAATGATAAATTTGTGAACTTTCCTCATTTGAAAACGGAAGTGCGATTAACTGCACTGGAGGGGATTGTTAGTTCACAGTTTTAACACGTGGATAAGAAGTTCCTGTTCAGCAGTAGTAGGATTTGTTTTTGAATGTAACTTTTCTTCTAACGTCCTGACTAATGTCGTTTCGAAGACGCCTCCCTCCCTCACAGGCATATATATTGTTTTGGCGCGATCGATTCCGAGTATTGTTTCCATTGTGATAAATGCCTTCTGTATAGGTGGTTGTTCCGACCATGCCATTCTATCGATATCATTGGAACATCCATTTAGTTATATGACTTTATTTAATATGATTTTTGTTATTTTTGTTTGGATCTTCTGTGACTTTTCCAGTTCTATATTGAACAGCATACAGGCAAGGGCATCACATTATCTTTAACCGTCATAGTATGTTCAAATTCGATATTATTTAAATTTTGTTTTATTTAATACTATACGCATGCGTTGAAATTTAATATCCTTTATTGAAGCAAACGTTGGCACATATTTATTTTGTCAATTTATGTAAACAGTAGATGGGATATCTGTGTTGCCGAAATTATTATGGGAAACAGTCTCTACACTCTCTACTTTTCCCGTGATGTTTATTTTCACTATGGAAACTTTTCTGCAACCAGCGCGAGCGTTAACCCACCTCAGTGGCTCAATTGGAAATGTTTGCTTATACCAGCAGGTTTCTAAAACATTTGTCTGTAAATAAAATCAAAAATATAATAAAACGTGTTATAAGATCACTTTACTAAAGCATTTACAGAAATATGATTATTGTATGTGGAAAACTTTAAATTTATTTAAATTATTATCTCTTTTTTCTTCAATTCGTGAAGGAAATAAACTGTGTTAATTACACAATATGATGTAGTATTTCTTCCACTTCGGTTTAATAATACTCTGGACTGGTGTCGTCCGCTTCAAAGGGTCATCATCATCTGGTACAAAACATACAATAATACAAATATTTATACTACCCTTTTTAGGCGGACGAAACCGGTCCTGATTCTATTCAACTAAGTGAAATAAGTACAACATATTTTTGTAATCTATTTATCTCTTAATCGCATAATATGGGATTAAAGTTAGGTATTCATTTTCGGACACTAGGTTTCTATAGGTATATTATTTAATATAATTTGTTGGTTAAGTGCATTGGATAATTTGGTAGTTATTATGCATTTTGCTATTGATTTTTATTAGATTATCTGTTAGGATTTGTGTTGCGCCCGCCCCTAATAATTGAGCGAATCGTAGTCTAAACTAAACAATACCGTCAAAGATATCTATAGCACACAATATAACCAATTTCGTGCACAACCTTGCATGTAACATATTGATGCAATTTAAGAAGCTATTAACATTTGTCTAAAAGTTTTGAGAGGGAATTTCTTAATGTCAATTAGATAGGCAGCTTGCTGAGGCTGGAGTGGTTGACTTCAAGTAATTTCATCTAGTAGGTACATAATATGTATACTTCGTCACGATTTCTATGTTATATGGACTCTATGGCGTAGGATAGCGATGAAACTGGCGACTGATCTATTATACCTCATGGCTGGAATTTATTTACCATGCATATCATAATATCGTCACCCTAATACTACAAATAGATAACTCTGATTTGGTCATTGTTGGGAAAATGAAATTTAAACTTTATTTGTTTAACATAAATCTAGCTTGAGGCTATACTTATTATTTAAAATAAAAATGGAAAGTTGTGCTTGTCTAATTGGGAACACTTAAATAATGTTCAATTGTATGAAAACATATTGTAGATTTATTTATTTAATGCATTCATGGTTTTAAAGTTATCAAATTCTTCAAAAAAATCAATACAGTTCCCATTAACTTCTGACTTACCGAATCATTTTATAGATAAGGAAATGTAGAATCATATTCAATAGCTATCTCAAAAAGAGTGAAAATCAAATTATCTAGTTGTAGTATTAGTAGGTGACGACATTTATGCATACATGGAGCGTTTGTGATTTGATGTTTATGAGGTTTTTTGGACACTGTTATAATATGTTCGCTTCCTGGCCGACCGTATGAATCCTTGTTACTCGCCAACCTTATTGTTTCTTCTTCTGTTCTCTTCTTGTTGGTTACAAAATCCTGTAGAGGAGTATTTAGGGGTAGGAAAATATTCAGCAACTTTACTGTCTAGGACTATTTACTATAAATATCTTTGATTATTTGAAGAAGAAGCAGGATAGGTTGAGACTCTTTTGAAACATCCTCAATACGTGTTTCAGGGTCGCATCAGGACTTACGTGTTATGGGAC
The DNA here is from genome assembly GCF_057557595.1 of Rhyacophila brunnea. Lineage (NCBI taxonomy): Eukaryota > Metazoa > Arthropoda > Insecta > Trichoptera > Rhyacophilidae > Rhyacophila > Rhyacophila brunnea. Next base: position 16,000,985 of record NW_028232796.1, on the reverse strand, counting down.
AGCTGTATGGTTTGTCTAATAGTTGATCGTAATTATTGAAGGAATGAATGAACCTCTGAAGGCATTGATTAAAACAATCGCATGGGCGGTGCATTATCTTTTTGAGTTATTCAGCGTTCACTTAGTGGTGCCTATAGCATACCCTCGAGACAAATTTGTGCGAGACAAAAAATGCGTCGAAATTCAAAGCATGAAACATCTAATTATCGTATAAGACATGTCTACTAAAATGCAATTTCAACGTCACCCAACAAGCTCCAAGGAAATAGTGATGCATTTTATCACTTTTGGAGTGACACTTTGTAATCATTGATGACCCGATGCGAGGAAGTGTCAGTTTATAAAATTAGCCATCACTTGATATTCACCACATTTAAACGTTATTTTACGATACGTTTTTTATTCACAGTTATTGGAGTTTGATTAAATAATATGCGATTTTCTGAAATCACTTTCATGCTTGAAAATAGTGCATGCCATTTTCCTCTGAAATAAAATCTCTCCATGATCTCACAATTACAAACTATGAATTCTTCTCTTGATATAATATGAGTGTGTTTGTGTTACATATATATATCTATATATGGAATCGAGTTGGCATTCTCTGAAGGCAGCTTCCGAGGATCTGGTTTACACATTCATCCTCTCACTTGAGCGTTTCATACATTTCGATTCGATTCCGCACTCGGTTCGTAATGCCTGGGTAAATACTTCTGTTTCGGTTTGAGTTTGCGTTTGCCCTCACAAATAATATCCATCCAACCAACCACTCTGCCTCGTATGTAATATAGCCTGACAGTGACTTATGAGAAGTTAGCGTTCTTTTATATAAATCGTACATAGAATTTTATTACAATACGTTTGAAGATTGGTTAAATAATCACTCCATAAAAACATTGGTTGGATACTTCTAGCTAGAGGCTAGCCTAGCCAGTGGTATTCAAATACCAATCAACATACACATGCACATCACAAATGAAACACGACACCAAGTACTGATATCTTACTTACTGCAATATGTCAGCATCGGAGCATATTATGAGGAGAATACTTCACAGGATGATTGATTTAACACTTTGACTTTGTTTAGGGTTACTGGTGTTTAACCATTCCCCCAACCCGTTGAATGCTTACTTACGTTGAAAAAACTATGTTTTTGCCACACACGGGATCTACTTCGCACCCACCACGGGTTCAGAGATGACGACACCACCTTGGAGCACATTTGGGGCATACACGAAGATTGTTTTTAAATTCAAAATATTACAGAATAATATAAATAAAAATATTAGTTTTTAGATAAAACCAGAACATTCATTTTACTTCTACATAAAAATAATTACATATACGTATACTATACCTATGGAAGTATAATAATTGTACTTCGTAGGTACTAAGTATGTTACATTTATTCATATTATCTTTAATGCGTTGTAAAGTATAAATGCATTAAACTACTAAGTGTCAAACTCAATTATTTTTTTAAATATAATACCTTTAATATGATAATATCGTCACTGTTCTGGCAGAAGACACTAATTCGTAAAAAATGACATATTGAGTTAGTTATACCAAAATGTTCCTTATTTCAAACTTTACCGTCTGGAAACCTTCTTAATAAATAAACAGTCTTTATTTTAAAGTCATACTTTTTACGATTACTTAATAAACTTACATGATAGACCATTATTTCAAACATTTTAACAACTTCAAAGTCAAATTACTCAAAACTAGTTAGTGTGTTCTGCCAGAACAGAGACGATATTATAATTCAAATAAATGGATAGAGTTAGAATATGTTTTTTAGGTATTTTTTAGAATATTATTAGGTTGACGGATTTTTAAACAGCCAACAATATTTATTTCTATGAAGCTTGATGGATGTATCTACATCTACTCATACATTAAGAGCTCTCTAGATAGATAGGTACTTGTACCTGTCAAAATTAGATACTTTGCTATCTTGTACTGTAATGTTATGGGTACTGTTGTCTACTTGAACATATTTTGTCCATAAATTGATGTGCTGAGTATTAAACGACTACAAGAGACATATAATCAAAAACATGAGTTATGTGCCGATTTCATCTATTGATATTGACCTAGGTACCTATTGATGAGTGAAATATAATTCAAAAGTTTGAGAGCAGATACTTTATGGGATGTAAGTTGCTGAGATGTATAAATTTAATCGTAATGGAACAGACACGTCGTTCGGTGACAAATATAATCATATAGTGATTCTACAAGATCACAAAGGCGCCCTGCGACCTGCAGGATCGACGAACTCTTCTAGTTCGGCGGATGTACGTGTCATCAAAGCACTAGGGACCGAGAAGATTTAAAGGAGATCGGGGAAGCCTTCGTAATGCTATGGGTCGACCCATTTTATTATTAAATATATATCATTGGCCTCCTTCAAACATATATACATAAATAGCTAAATACAATTTTATTAATTGAATTGGCGTTTTAGTGGGTGAACTTTAAGTATTATAATGGTTTTGAAACATTTTTTTTTGTTAATTCTAATTTGTCTGAACTGTTTCGGGTCCCATCTTCGGAACGGAACAGTTAAAGACGACCGTTATGAAAATGGGTTCACAGCCCGAAATAGCTGTCAAAAGAATTAACAACAAAATACTTTGTTTCAAAACCAAATCAATATCGGTAAGATTTTTAGTAGACTAGTAATAAATAATAGATCATTTCCGGTAAGACCCACAGGACAAACAATGACCCCTACAAACTAACCGCCCCGCATCATACTCGGTCTTTATCGAGCGAATCACGACCCACTGGACAGATAAATACGATATAAATGTGAAACCCAGTCGCCATGGACCTAAACTTTGAAGCAAGATTGGTGACTTACTGACGGTTAGGCCACAAAACTCAATAAATACAAAGCCCGCTTAATGTCGTCAAACATTACCAATATCGAATAACCGTTTCGTTTACGTGACTAAATATTGAAAATAACATGGTTTTAAGTTTATCTAATATTTTCTTCAACACTCTAGAATTATACCTTCTTACAGCCACAACAAAAAGGTAACCCACTTCCCTTATTTACTGAATGTTGAAAACATTATGTAGAATTTACATTCGTAGATATATTTAAATTTTGCTCACACACGTGTTCTTGTTTTCTTTCAATCTCACCACCTGAATAATTGTGGATCTTCAATGTCGTTTTAGTATTTCACAATAATGTCGATGTGATTCGTGTCAAAGGCTGTCGGGGTAATGAACCCGGTTCACCTTTTGTCAATCGCCTCGCATCCTCCGCACACATACGCGCCTGGGATGAGTAAATATTCACCAGACGTGCCAAATAATAAACGATACGAAATTACAAGAGTGATGCTGAAAGATATTGAATAACATGCCGTATTATTTATCCTCTAATGTGGAAATTCTTTGTTCTCCTGAGGCTCACTTTGCTGTGATATCCTATTCTTGTAGGTAAGCACACATACCTAAGTAATGCTTCCTCATATATTTTCATTATCCTCCGTCCTTTATTATATACGTAATAATATTGTCTCATTACTCTAATAAATTACTTCCCTGGTGCTACTTTGGTTTACAAAATCAGTTCAAGGCTTTCATCCTCACCCGTCTTACAAAAATTCTGATATACAAGGTTTCGATCTGACCATTACTGACCTACGGGTCCGAGTGTTGGACTCTTACCAAGCGTGCGCTGGATGTTTTCGAGAGGAAGGTGCTGCGTATGATATATTTGTCCACACTAGAAGGAGAACAAGGGCGTATCCGGCATACTCTGGAGGTCTACAACCTCTTCCAAGAGGATTGTATCCTCGCATTTGTTAAATTTGATAGAATCTGATGCGACCGTACAGCAAAAATTGACAGTGCTCAACTGCGTAAGTTAATCCTGGATCGGTCGGAGGTCGATTGGCTAGCTCAGACTCCGGTAGTTGGACGGTATCAACTAAGATGCAAGACCGGCGGTGCAAACACCTGGAGGACATTGGGCCCAGGATAGGGGGAGACGAAGGAAGTTTTTGGAGGAGGATAGGACCCGCCCTGAACTGTTCGGCCACGTATGATGATGATTAAGTAGTCGCGTGTTGGTACCATTAATCAGTATGGATCCGGAGCATAAGATAATCCTAGTAAATGTTAATTAAGCAACAATTTCTCATAAAATTCTGTAAAGATTGTGGACTCAATGAAAAAAAAACAGAAAATTAATATACATACTATCTTCCTATCCGTTGCCACATTACTTAGGATAGCGACGGCAAACTCACTCTCACCCAAGTGGAATATATCAATATACTGTTTTGAACACAGTTATTGCTCCCTCAATTAGGATTTAAAATAGGAGGTTACATTTCGTGCAGATAAACACCGTATTCATAATAAACTGAAGTAATCATTAATTCCTTGCCAAAACGATGACTGTTTATGATTGTCCGTGTTTATTTGTCATTGTATTTTTTCTTCTGTCAGTGTCACCTGTCGTCTTACGAATGAATGAGAATTCTTTGGAGATACAAAATAACTTCTCCCTCTTTACTGTTCTCAAAATGAAAATGCATTTTTCGACAAAACTCGGAGAAAATAACGTGTGTTGTAAATGTATTTTTTAATCGATCTTCTCATTTTCGTCGCGAAGTGGGTCTGCTCGTTAGCCGGGAGACAATATAATGCCTCTACTCGTATATCAGGCGATAATACGCAAAGTTTCGCTCGCCTTATCTATCGGCAAACTCCCAAATTGTCGGCGCGGTCACATTACACGCTTTACCTTCCCGTCCGCGTGCCTTGATGTATTATTTTTTATGGCGAAACATGTTTTATACGATGTAAACGTATTCTCACTTCCTCTAAATTTTCCTTACCTTCATAAAAGATTTAGGTACTTCAGCTATCCTGATACTTCGCCATATTAACTAAACCTTCAGTTGTTTCATGTTAGTCATGTACTCATGTACATCATTCATTAATTAGAATCATTGATTTACCTATCCGTTTTAGCATTTTTTTTTATTGCGCTACAACTCGGGATTAACCATGATAGCGTCTTATAAACCCTTCTATTCTGCTCGGTTTTTTACTCTCCTCCCCTATCGACTTCTATTGTTCCTGGACACCATCAAATCTCCGTAACTATGGTCTTCGCACACTTAGTCTTCCTTCAGGATAACTAAACATAAGCCGTACGTCATATTGATGCCTGAATGGCTGATAATCACCAGCCAACAACCTATTTTATCTAAAGCGATCCTGCGATGATTTTGTTTCTTCACTCATTATGAATTTAGTCGCTTTCTTAATGATGTCGTTCCATCTGAAAGGCGCACGTTCCCTTCTTCAATGACACCGGAGATAATTCTTCTCTCCAATCTACCCGGATCTCTTCTTCCAACGTGACCGAAGAATTGGAAAACGAGTCTCTTGCAGTTGGCAGGTAGACGTTCTTTGATGCTGAACTCTTCCAGTATAGACAAATTATGGAATACGAAGTATCCTCTGACAGCACAGCACCTAGAATGCGTCAAATTAAAAATCTAGATTATGAATTAATACCACGATGATAATTGCATATTATGTATAATGAAATAAGAAGCATGCACGATGAAATTGCTCGAAGAACAAAGCTGGGATGGAGTGCTTTCGGACGTCTGAATAGTATCTTCAAGAGTGACCTACCATTATGTCTTAAGCGTAGGGTGTTCAACCAATGTGTGCTACCCGTGCTCACGTATGGCTGCGAGACGTGGACCCTCAACACGAGACTTGTCCAAAGGCTAAGAGTCACACAGCGAGGCATGGAGAGGTGTATGTTGGGCATCACGCGAAAGGACCGTAAGAGAAACGAATGGGTTAGGAAGCAGACAAGAGTACGCGATGTAATAGACGTTGCCAAACAGCTGAAATGGAGAGCTGGTAAAGTTCGGCGGAAATACGTGGCAGCGAACGACACAGGACCGAGAGAGTTGGAGGAAAGCTTGGGGAGGCCTTCATCCAGCAGTGGATTGACCCCGGCTGATGATGATGACGATGATGTATAATAAATCATGTAAATTCTTTTTCTTACATTGAACTTTGTACAATGTCGTTTCAGATTGGCATACCATTTTACAAATCTTTAGTGTCCTCCTGACTCAATTTGGCAACATCATGAAACTGGCAACACCGCTCGGCTCGCTTATTTAATCTCGGAATAAAGAATACAAAGGAGGCCGTTCCCATTTGTTTTGTTTTCCAAAAGCATCCTCAAAAATACTCGATAAATAATTTTGACACGTTTTAGAAGATTGACAAACTTTTTTTCATTGTACGTAGGTATACAATTTTTCGTGTTTTGTTTGGAAAAATGAAAACACACTTTCACAGTTGCCTGCTACATAATGGTACCTATTTTAAATAATATAATAGTTAATAAGCTTCGGAAGTAGTTAATAATATAAAAAAGTTTGAATTAGCTTATCACCAGACACCAGCAAAAAGTGAGAAATTCTAATAATTATAGATACTTATATCTACTTGTTTGAATTTCTTCCTATCGGGTCTAATCATTGATTGGTGAACTGGTGGGCATGTACGATATCAATGTGCACCAATATAGTGATCATGAAATGAAATTAAGTCCGTAGATCATCTCACTTGGAACGAGCAGCATTTAATACACTGTCAAAGGGTGTTTTCGGTGGACGCTGTTCGGTAATATTAATATCGCGGGGTGTCATCTCATCTGCTGCCAGCATTCGCAATTAGCCGCCGGCCATTATCAAAAGGTCACTTCTTTGCCCTTATCGCACCCCGGGGTATTTACTTTATAATAGATGTCGCATCTATGTGTGTGTTTGTGTTTTTTTTAATATTCATTTTTTTTGATTTAGGTCAACTAATCTGTAATACATAAATAAATAAAGTTTTACTAAAGCAGATGTACGTAATAATGTAAAGCACGACATTCATTTTCGCATACTAGCGTGTATTATGTAAAATTTCCACTTTTAACAGTTTTTTTAGTACATATTTCTTCATCGTAAGGGAATTAGACGTATTGCAAATGAACATTTCTCTGATCTGGCTTATTCGAAATATTACATTAATTATTAATAAGTTTATTCGTATGCTGACCGTTGGTTTATGTGTTAAGCATAAAAAAAACCCACCAAAAAAGCGTTCGGTGCGCTCACTACTGAGTAGGCCCCCTCCCACCCGTGCATTACCCTTCACCTATGTAATAAGGGGTTCAAGGAGCACAAAATAATTATTATTATCAGCGTCTCTCATAACAAAGCAATAAAAATATTATTAAATTTCTCGGGACTTGTAATTAATATCCGACACGCAATAACTAAACAAAGAGTTCACTGTTCTTAAATAATGGCTTCTCGCCCGTCTATCGACGACGCTTCGAGGAGCGTGATTTTGCTTGCCGTGTTCAATGAATGGACTACGTTGTATTTTCGTTAATTCGTCCGGCTGAAAAGCCACACAACGGTGACTCATGGGGCAGGCGCGCACAATGCGTCGTCAAATCCAGTGTGCGCTGGCGTATTTGATTACGTTGTATTTTCGATGATTTACACGCCACTTGTGAAATTTTGCGCGAGAGCCCCACTCGCTCCGTTAAGTGGGTTTTACGCCTTACACTATATCTTCTTATTGACACTGCCGTGATCGCCAGATTTAATGATCTTGTGTGTGTCCCATTTCCCATTGACGTATTTATATTGAGTTCTGTGGATGACCAATTGGATAGCCTCTATGAAATCTTAAATTGATGCCGCTGTATTCTGAATAATACTCATCCAAAGTAGCTAACCATTATCAACGGTTATTCGCAAAAATATGTATGCAAATACGCTTAATAATTGTCAATATGTGATTCTAGCTTTTCATGAAAAGTTTAAAGTTTGCTATGTCGAACTACGCTAGATTTAACGCTATACGCTGGATGCGAATTTCGCAAGCTCGATACTAGCTCAAAAATCCCAGATCTGGCAAGAAACACGCATAAGTTGACAATGCTGGTTGCCAAAGCCTAGGTCAGCCTAGATAATGGGGCATATTACATTGAATTTGAAATTAGTTGTATTAAAAAGACAGAGTTTTGCCTATAATTGTAACACTAAATATCTGATCGATTTGTATTGTGCAGGAATCTAGTATCTGAGCATACCATAACCGACTTGATTCTGACAGTCGTTAGTTCAATGTAGATTAGACAGGGGAATCAAAAATTGATTAGTGAGTCATAGAGTCTCGGATCACCGATTCAGAATCACCCTTTTACGCACACGATCGTGTTCATGATGGCAGTCTCCATAAAAAAAAGTAACGCGTCATAAAGCGACGCGTTCGAACGCGCCGATTTCCAGAATAAGAAAACGTTATCGCCTTCGCTTTATCAGGCCGAATAATAATAAAATAATAACATCGCGGATCCTGAAAGTTATGTGAAATAAAATGCGGAGATTTTGGCGTAAGCTGCAATTTCAGAACAGCGCTACAGAGTTACAATCTTCATAGTAAAACTGATCTTACTTTCGTGCACTGGTCATTTATCGGCTGGCTTGCCATACGTCCGAAATGTCCGGATTCGTACTTTCGTTCGTAAGATTATTTATCTCATTTTCTTAATCACAACGTTGTTCGATATTTATACCTGTAAGCCAAGACTCTATTAATAGTCAGGACGTGACAGGAAACTGTAAACTGTTTATAGAAAGTGATGATTGATGCATATTTAAGATTAATAAATTATACGAAAAATTGCAGTCGAAGATAATCAATAAGTCACTTTACCCACCATCGTAATATCGCAGTTATGTGCCACGGCCTAAATATCGTCGGTCTTGCCCCCAAAAATATGATGTTATCATTATTATTAAAGATACAATTCTATTAAAATTAAAATAAGATTGAAAATAATTCGATAGTAACCAAATTTTCAGTGAATGCAGTAGTATTCACTCATCGTCATATTAGGTAATATCGATACATATCGATCGAAGATATTCATTTAATATACATAATTTAAAAACATCTCATGCATATTATGCCCACTGGAAAAAATCCATTTTAGAACAATATTGCGGTAGGCAACATTATTAACGCAATTCGATAAGCATTTTATTTAATGACGTCTTAAGACGCGAACTTCTCCGTGAACGGAACGCCGCTCATACAAAAATTACGTCTTTAGACGTCCCGCTTTAAACGGGAAACGGGGGGTAAATCAATTATTTTAAACATACAAATATGTTGAACACACAACGACATATATTGGAAATGTCGTCACATATTCACAATTGAAACAAAATTCGTTTTTTAACACTTGAATCGTACATTGATTTTATTTTTTTATTTTTACAATAAAATTCGCGGCGTGCATGGTACGCCATACGTACACCTACCGGCAGTAAAAACGAAGAATTACTGGTTAAAATCGTTGTAATTAAGTAGGATACCTGTAGCTTAATTGGAAAAGCAAACTGGCGCGAATCCAGCGGTTACAGGTTCAAGTCCCGTCGGGTGTCGTATTTTTCTCGTATATGCATGACATGTTTTCAAATTATGTAAGTATGTTCAATATATATGTACATTTTCAAATCTTGTGAATTTTTCGTGGAATAAAATAAGTTTTTTTATTATATTCAGATAAATGATTTCAGTCATTAGGTATAATTTATCCTAATGTTTTGCTACGATGAATGAGTGATTGGTTAAGAATACGAGTAAATACGTGGTATGTATTTCAATAATTATTTTCGCATACAAATGATGATAATGTGATATTGTTTGTTGAATACCGTTTGATCGATTCGTTTTACTCGCACGTACCGCCATTTTGCGAAATGTCGATCGTTGGCAGGGCATCTTTTTTATTTATTGCTGTATTTCAGAGCGCCGAACGTTATTTATTGTGCGTATTTCAAATGTGTCTTGTGTTGTTATTTTTCCGGAAAATATATTTTTCTTCCCGGACGTATAATGTCTTCGGTGTCAGCTGTTTTTTTTTTATCCCATGAGGATTATTGGCCATGAGTTAGTGTGCCAGTGATTATTGTTGACAGGCCACATTAATAATGCAATTCTTGCGTAATCTTACTTAACACTATGTTATTTTATTGTAGAATACGTGCAAATAACACGTAGGTACCTACACATACATACATCTTTCAATAATTGAAATGTAAACATTACCGTTGAATTATTTATATACGTAACTTAATTAGTGATTGGTTTTTCACCGTTTGAATGACCTTCTTCCACGTAAAACCCAATTCAAGATTATTTGTTGTATTTCAATGTTTTTTTTTTAAGTGAATATGTAAATGGTAATAATATAACGGATTTTTCTTTTTTAATATTGGTACTGATTATTTGTTCACTTTTAGGCGCTATATGAGTACTTTTACACTGCCTACTCGATTTTTTAAAATTAAAGACTGCATACACACAGAATTTAGCATTATTTTTATTGAAAATACATCACTATGATAAGCTTCAGAGAAAAACCTTGAAAGAATCTTGTACCGTGTGGGATTCCAACACACATCTTTTACTTTCTGGCGATGGCTCATAACTAATTAAACTGCCGATGCGAATGTCCTTTTTGCATACAGTTTGCCATTAAATTGTATACACACATAATTTTGTATTATTTGTATTGAAAAGATGTAGGTACATCACTGTGATATGCATAAGCTTCAGAGAAATACCTTGAAAGAATCTTGTACCGTGTGGGATTCCAACACACATCTTTTACTTTCTGGCGATGGCTCTTAACTAATTAAACTGCCGATGCAGATGTCCTTTTTGCTAATAATTTGCCATTAACTTAGATTAACTAAGAAATGTTTACCATATTTGTAATTTAAAGCAATGTACTGAGTAATGACACTACATACTTGATTGGTAGTGTCAGGATTTATTCATATTTTAGATAATATTTTTATAATTCAATTATATCAATGCAATATGTTTTGTACATTATAGCCACTGCGGGCACACGGGTATGATTGCGTGTCTAGAGCCTGGTTGAAAATCACACATTTCAGAATATTCACGACAAGGTGATTTTAAATTATGTCCATATCTGCTTAGGGCCGTCAAAAAACTGTCGATATTTTTTGACAGATACTTCGATACTTTCTTTCGATAGCGAGACTGGTGGTGCAATTTTTTCAGGATTATTTTATATCGATATGGCGACTCTGTATTATAAACCTGGTACAAAATACCAACTCGGTGTAAGAGAATAATATGATGTGCTGTCTTACGTGGCAATCAATACATTGAAGCCGCATCATTAATTTATGTGGAAGTAGCTACTGTATACTATTTTGTGTTATTATCATTAATTTATTACCTTTCTCCAAAGAATAGAATTATTGTCAGTTAACACTGTTTACACAGTTAACAACTCATATTTATTTTATCGTGTGATTATTTTGTTTCAAGCATTCATGTAAGTATGTATTAAGTAACCAACAAAGTAATGCCGCTAATAATCTCCCTCCTTACATCTGGGAGCTTTTATAGGAGAAAAATCACTCACTAAGTGTAGCGTGGCAGCCAACTCGACGCTGTGGTATATCATTCATTGACTTCCGGCGCGCGGGAGCGGTGGCAAAACAAAAAAAAAACTCCGAAGAAAAGAAAAGCGATTCGGGCGACAGACGCCTCCGCCGCGGTGCCAATTTATCCCTATCCAACCCCCACACGCTGCACTCGCTTTTATTCGTTAACTCTTTCGCCACGCTTCCGAGATTCTCCCGACGTGGACTACACACTCAACACATATTATTATTTACTTTTTATTAGTAACACAACTGTGATGGCTGTGCTGTGTTAATTAATATTAATAACTAGTTGATTGGATAATAAATTTCCTACTAGTATTTACTACTTTCTGTTTGTGTACATTAACATCGTAAAAATGGTTTAATATGACTTTATTAAAATCTGCATATTTGGCAAACAAAAAAACAAAAAAAATATTTGGTAAACAACAAATAAATAAAAATGAATTATTCATAAGGAATATTCCAGGCATTGACAAAATCTCATTTGCTGATAATTAGTATATTATTCTTGGTCGTTCCCTCATGGCTTAGGGAATCTCCATCTCCAATCGTCATATATATATTCGTGGATATGCAGGGCTGTCAATGATGCGTATAACGTGTCTGAAAGGGAGAGTTTACGTGTTCACTCTGTTATCCCGATACGGAACCGCACGGTAATGATGTGACAACCATGCACCGTCGTGCTAGAAAATTTTTAGAAAGAAAAGAAAGGGCTTGGACTAGCTCAGCTACTCTAGGTTGACATTACAGTGGCTCAGTACTTAAAAGTCCAATGTCATTATTATCAATAATTGTTGGTAAATGCAGTTAAAAGTTTCTCTTATGAAAATATATATATTATATTTTTTTTTTAAATAAACAAAAAACTTTATATGTAGGTATCATTGTTAAGTGTTCCATTTCAATCTTGTGATCAGTTTAGAGCACTTTTTATTTCGTATATGTATAAGTATACTTATTTAAAAACATGGAATTGACATCGGACGTCTTTGTATAGGTACATGACGGGGCCCTCTACTGCCACGGCTAGTTCCAAGGGTTTGGAAGCAGAGGTTGTCAATGCCAAGAGGAGTCACAGGCCAAGGTCTTCGTATGGTTGGTAATCAGAATAAAACTCATAGTCGGTAGATGGTCCATATATTGTTCAAGTTCACAAAAGTTCACAAAAGTTCACAATGGTTCATCATATTATAATTATTAGTGTTCAAAGTTAATATTATTCACATAAATGTTCGAAGCACGGTATACGGTCATCCGTCAAATGATAAAGTACATTAACACTCGTAACAAAGAAATATTAATTCGGAGAAAAGTTTCATATATTAAACTTCGGGTTAAAGTCGGGGTTAGGTATTTATAATTGATTTCTCGCGCCGAAACGACAGAGTCCAACTTTAGGTATTTTACCCGCAGAAGGAAAGGGGGAGTTGGGTGGTCCCAAACTCCTGTGCGACTCGCACAAATATATGAATTTGTATGGAAATGTCAGACCGACGTCCAGCGTGGACCCGGTCCAGGAGACAGTGAAAAACTGGATACAGGATACAAAAATCCTGGGTTTTCATTTGAGTCGGGAGATTTCATCCCCTAGGACGAGCGTTCTACGGGTCAAAAATCCGCATATCATTTTCACTATGAGATTTGGACTTAATCGATTGCCCCGCGAAACCGCAAGTCGCGAGAGAGCTGAAATCAACTGTATTCGGTGGGCGCGGGCTGCCGGCATAAATCCGTCTTCGCGGTATCCCGCCGAGCGTGAGATTTCACTTAGCTCTTCATACAATGAGTGCGTTTTTTAGCTTGTATTGTATTTTTAGATTTTAATTAACCAAGCGAAAACTCAACGCATCGAAGAGTGTGATACGTCAATCTGCTCGTCACCGTTCAAGCTAGCATATGAGTATACACCCTGCGATGTAAGTCTCTCCCTGGCTGAGTGGCGGGAGCCACAAGTTCGGACCTATAAGTGGGCCGCCCACGCGCTACGTGTACATTTATGATAAAAATTAAAATTATTAAAATACTAGGTCTTATTCTCTATGCATACATATAAATGTTATATCTAATTAACTTATATTTAAGGCGCTAAAATTAATCTTGTCCTGGGCTCTATATCTCGCGAACCTTTATGGTTACGCGTCCTATGGAATAACTGAAATCTCCGCGGTCCGTAGACGCGTACGTCATTTCAAATTTTATGTTGATCGGACACGCGCAGCTCTAGCTATCATTAATAATGTGTTTGTATGGAGATCTCGCGGCTGTCACAGATTGCGTAACAGGGACGGGGCTCCACACATGAGCGAGGAGGCTGCGGTCGCGGTCGGGATAGGGAATTGATCCAGTTGTGCGAGGGAGACAACTGTCCGGTTACCGACTGGCGAACGCAGCCCCAAGAGCCGGTCATATGTTACATACGACTCGCGATAAAAACCGCGGGGCAATCGCGCGCGAGATACGTGGATTACGCGTATGATATTAATATGGGAGTGATGAAAATTAGAAGTCAGAGGTATTCAGTACCTCGTGAATGTTTTAGATGCTATGTAGATGCTATGTATTGAGCTCAGGTCTAGATCGATTCTCGTCTAATTAAATTAATTAAAATATTGATTAATTATTATCCAGCTTAATTTCGCGGATCTAATTATGTTAACATTATACTCTAATTATGGCTACAGATTTATATACTAATGTCGGCTTACAATTACACACGCTGACAATACCTAATCATCGCAATTATACAATACAAGATCCATTTATCTTAATTACATTGTTTACATTTAATCGAAGTCCAATACAGTATTATGCTATTTTAATATTTATTTAACATGGCAAATATCTATTACTAACATGATATACCTATTACTACCATCTTAATTAGGACACACAATCTTTGTACTACGAGCGTAGTTATCTTATTAATTGGATTTTAATTACTACTTTATTATTACTCCGTCGTTATTTACATTCTTACCATCTCTCCTCATGGTCCTTGTGACCGACTTATCTCATCTACAGTTCACCCTGGGGAGCAGTGGAACCTGCTGGGGCAACTGTAGGACTTCCTCATACATCATATATGGCTTGTCTTTGTCGGGGGTCGTAAGCCTGTTACTTTATAACCGGTGGTACATTGACTATTTTGATCAGATCGAGCGATTGGATGGTACCACTCCTTATGGGAGTGTCCTCTCAGGAGCACACTAATCGTGTTCGTGACATACAGCTAGTTTTTGAAGGGACAGTGAACTTCAGTGGTTATAAATAAAACTATAGGTCCAATGTCAATTAAAATTCTATTTGGAATGGACAATTAAACATAGGAGTAAGTTTTATATTATCAAAGACGGTTTATCAGACAATTTATAAACAAGAACAAAAAAACAATTATTAGGTGTGCCGTTACAATTAATGTTAAAATTATTATGAAATAAAAAATCAGGTAGATAGAATGATGTTATCCTATGTATCCGCACACTGAATAATATCAAGATTTTTGAATGCGATGATGAATCTATGGAGGAATCGAGATCAACCCGATAAATATGCTGCCCATACGACCCCCTCTGTTTCGTCTACCTTGAAGGCTACCCAAAACCATCAGTATTTCCAGGTTATCTGGTCCGCGTCGAATAAAATGTCAAAAACTGCATAATGCGTCTCATCCATAACGATGTTGTCGAGAGCCGTTCCTTTGTCTGGAGTCTTTGGGTGATTGACTGGTTCGTCGTATGGTCATTGGTCCAAGAAACACGAAGCATTCGGCGCCAATACCGCATTTCGAATACATCTATTGCCTTCCGCTTCCTTGCCACGAGGGTCCATTGGTCGACACCTTACAAAAATATGAAGAACACTAATGTTTTCACAAGTATTATTTTCCTGGCAATATAAATTATTTGTATGCGCTTTCTTATTTCTGCTTTACGTCCGCCCTTTCCACTAATTAATATAGGTAGGTACTTATTTATTACTACCAGAGTATCTACGAGAATTATTCCGGTATTCGATGTCAGACTTTGTTTCCAACATTTTTCCATTCTGAATCAGTCCTAAATAATTACAAGATAAAAAGAACTTTTTACATACCACGTTTTTATTTTCTGTTGAATCATAATATAAACTTGACAATTATATGTATTAATAATTTAGGACAAATAAGGCAATTGTCAACAAATCATTTTTGACATACAACATGATAAACAAATATAGAATACTGAAATGTCATTTTGATTTCCATAGTAACGCACGTATATATTAATAATTTAGATGCTAGGACCACCACCTTAGCAACCAATAATAGTGGATTGGATTAAGGATTTCTTCCGAAATAACTTTTCATACAAAACAGAATTAACTGAAAATGAATTCAATTCTACTTAGATGGTTAAAGGAATGCATTGGCATCGTGTTCTGATATATTCTAAAATTTTCAAATGCCTAGCTAGTCGGGAAGTTAGTTTGAAATCGATTGCAAGATTTGTACTGGATAAACAACCACCGGACAAACAAGAGTACGAGCTAAGAAAAACGTGGTAAAATATTCGCTTGATATCGACATACAAAATTTGGCGGCAATTTCTTCTGACCGAGGGTGGGGGATGTAGAATCTAAAAGAATGGTCTCTTCAGTTTGGCGGCAAGATTATAAATCCACAAATTACCTCACGTAGAGAGGTGAAATCTATTTGAAACCCCAATATCGGCTGGGTTGCAAAGGTTTAACCTCTCCTTTGTCTGATTGAAATATCGACGCGTCGGCTTGTCAACCGCGTGAAAAATGCGCGCAAATTGCGACGTAGAGACCGCCTCACCTATGGATTCCCGTGAACCGTGATCCATCTACGTACATCATTATCGATCTTCTGTCACTGTATGGAAGTTATTTATTTAAGCTGTATTTAAAAAATAACATTTGATCTCCTGATATTATAAAACATACCGAAAGTGCACTGTCACTGCATAAATAATTATACGTGCTATCTTATTTTCGTTTTATATAATGCATATACGTATAGGTACACTTAATAATTAATTACATAGGTACTGTATTTTCTTCTATATTTTGCTAAATCCGTCGGATAAGGTTTTAATGTACCTACCTAAATACTCATCATTTACTATTTCTTCATGGACAGTTCCACCATAAGGGTTAACTCCAAATTAAATTTTAAAAAATTGTGTTAAAAGTGCTATGCCTCAATCCAAGAGTTAACTACATCGAGGTATGTAAGTATCAAAAGTAACGTTTCTGTATAGCGAGATAGGGAGCAACAGTTATAACTTTCAGTGCGGCGATTTCGAATATTAATACTCACATTGCCGTGCCTCAAGTTATAATTGTTGTAATACATACCCACAAGCTGTCAAATGTCAATGATTACGCGAAGTATTTGAAAAAAAATGCATTACATGTAACCAAGCGGAATACTTGTGCAAAATGGAGTTGAAGTCAATGCCCAGCGTCGCCCTTTCAAACCCTCATTGTGGCCCGTTCGCTGCCCAAATATCCCTCAATCGTAATTTTTCGTTTGCGATATTATTCCGAGAGAGCCGCCATTCCGGCCATTCTTGTTACCTATTCATTTCATTAGTGCGCGCGGATTTTCATTTTTGCTGCGTCAGTCCTCTCTCTTGTAGCAAGTCTATTGCTGAATGGCGACTGTATATTTATTCCCTCCCCCGAGTTTATTAGGTCCGTGTAAGTCTTTGTCGTGGAAAGAAAAACGGCCGAATATCTGCTGTAACGTATCTCTATGTGATTCAATACTTTCCCCCATCAATTTATCCTATACATGTCAGTGGCGAAGGCTCCATAGTAGGCGATTATTTAAAGCCTACCTACTAAGAAAAATAGATCTTCAAGCAAATAATTTAAATTAAAAAAAGTAAATACACTGAAAAACCCAAGATAATTGATAGTCATCTATCGTCAAAATTCAGAAGTACATAGTTTTATTTTATAAATTAGTAAGTTTTATAACCATAACTACTGCCGCATGGATTCAACTATGTTATGAAATATTCGATGGAAATTTAAGATGTGGTTTGTATGCGTTTTTAGTCACGTGACGCCACTGAAATCATAGGCTGTTTAGTTAGCGCTTACATCCGCACATTTATTCAAAATAATTAATAAGAAGATAATTTAAAAAATAATTTCTATGGGATTCAATCACATATAAATATTGATTGTTGTTAAAAATATAAAATAATTTATCTCGCGATTTTTATTTATCAGTTATTTATACTTAAGTCTGTCTTTTAAATATAGAAGTATTTTAAAATTCTAGCTTTACGGGTTAAATTATAAATTGTTATGGAACATATTATACACAACAACGGATATTTTCAAAGATGATAGATAATATATTTTGAGCGTATGTTACGTTTATAAATGTTTAGGAAAATACATAATTCAATCGAATTGCTTATTTATAAACTAATAATTATATCAAACTAATTGAGATTTTGAAATTTCATCGATTTAGTGTACCTATTCATCAGTAGTAATATAGGGTTATCTTCTTATTTCCCGTAAATATATCTGATAAGCTTGGTTACTCCACAGCCTACCTCTTTCCAAAAGTCACCCTTCGCCACTGATACATGTACGCATTTCACGGTATTAGTATGTCAAGAATTAGAGAGAATAACAAAAAAGTCGTTGTCGTACAATACGACAGATAAGCCTATTACAGACATACATACACATCACAATCCCACAAAAAAATTGTACAATAATTATTTGTAATCCGTTACCCCTACAGAAATGCATGTAAACATTAAAAATTGAAAGTATTTTAGACTTTCTACATTCTAAAAAAATGCCCGCCTCTTTCAGCAGAATGTTTCCAAATGTCCATGTTGTTTTTGTATTCCTGAGGATAGTGTGGTAATGTCCGGGCGGTTTTGTCGGGACCTCCTGTACACATATTTCAAACGTTTGTTAACAATTTTTATACATTGGATGTACTACGTACTATGTGCGTAGTTTTGTACTAGGCTCAATTACTGAAATAACTGGAAAGCAATGTAATTATATACCTAATAATTGAAGTGCGGTTTTCCTTGTACTTGCGTATACGTATAACAATATTAAAATGTACGTGTATATTATCAATTATTTTTGGAAATACTGTCACGTAGAGAGAGTGATCGTGACAATTTTAAAATGTATTATTTATTACCGACGACCTGAAATAAAATTAGTACGATCACGCAGAAGACGTATATTATAATATTGTATGGAACTGTATTTCAATGGATTTTCAACTTTTGTGGATTTATAAGTTTAAATTTGATATATTATACATGTATATTCATATTAGTGCCTTAACGTTTTCAACGCCTCGATATAGATTTTGTCTGATCTCTGGAGGCAATTCAAACCAACGATTGTTAGTTATTTTATTTGATTTTGGGATTCTCATCTTGCTTTTTCTCCTTCCTTGACATTCCGGGTTCGTTGCAGAGGCACCTAGCCCGAAACCTCGAAGAAAGAATAATGAATATACACGGTGACAGCCCAATAACTATATACAACAAACACGAACAATAATTAGCCTCAAACACAAGCAAGACGTTTATTAGACACACTATAGCTGTATTTTATAAGCGAATGGCATCCTTGAAGTGAATTAGAATTGAAAGCTGCCAATATGAAGACATTTCAATGAGAATTTAGTCATTAGCTATTCGTTCAACCCATTTGTGTCAATAGACTGAAAACTTGCATTTCAAGTACCTACCTGTATTTACGCTTATTTATAATATACTCAGTGAAATATATATCCATGAACAGAAATAATAAGTTTAATACATAATAATAATATGTCGATGGTGCGAGACAAAATAGCCGATAATCGGAGTATCATATAATATAATATAAGTATAAATATGTAAATAGAAACATTTCCCTTTAAATGTAGATTTTAAATAATATATCACAGTCGCTCATTAGCGGTCTCGGGAATCTAACATTGTTTGTCCTGGAATTTCGGGATCAGGGATCACAGAATTGTTAATCCAAGAAGATACTCACCGTATACCCACGCATGTATCTCGTCTGATTCAACATGTATTGTGCTACATTCTAATATTAGACTAGCAGTGCACAGCTTGGATTAGTTAATAGTTAATCTAATATAATACAGAAACAAATAAACACTTTGCAAGACAAGACGATGGCTCGTCAATTATTGTTCACAATATAACAATAATCATAATGTACCTATTACCTATTATTAGGAATAGTCGCACTAGGTAGGTAGATGGATACATAGAGCGTGAGAGTCTTTCATTCGACTAGGAAGGTAACACTCCGTTAATTAGCAGGTGGACACAATGCGTCATTGTGTTCGCGACAAGCGCACCGTTGCCAGTTAATAATGCAACACTATTTTTTTCTATACTTACACATTTTTTTTATTATTTGTAATGCACTATTATTATTTTGTTCGGTGGCATTTCTTCTAATAGAGCAGCCATTTTCAAACTGAAGGTAAAATACCCCGGCACGGTTAATTAAGCGGGTGTTCGTGGAAGGGTACTAGAAGGAACAAATTGCTTCCCCTCTATTCAACTCGACTCCCTGTGTAAGTTATTATGCAATACCTAATTGAAGGCTTCACTGAATACTGTAATATAAAAAAAACAATTTCTAATCTATCGCTTTGTATTGTGTCAAAGGAATATACGATATACCGAATAAGCGTTTCCTTAAACGTTTCTTTTTCTATAGTAAATTTATTCATTTTTTCAAAGGCTTTGCATTTCTTTAAAAAAAAAAGTTATGTAGGTATGTAATGAAAAAGTTATTTATATTCCCTTGTTTCAAAGCATCGTTTAATCGGGCAAAACTTATACTAACAATAATTGACAATATTATGATTATAAATTTTAAAAGCTTCAAAAACATATCTACTTACAAACATACATACTTGGATCGAGTGGAATTTGAACAGACATCCTATATTTACTCCAATCGATGAGTATTCAATATTGGCCATGTTTCATATTAGGAGTATAATTTTAAAAGACTTTATTTTATGTGCTCACAGCTTCGGGGTAACTTAATAGCAATGACATTATTAATGGACGACGCACTCAATACAGTAGCTAGCAAGTAAATTCACGCATTCGCATGTATAGGTAGACGTCACGCAATTTCCATTATGCGATATCACGCATCGGGAATTTATAGCAATATGACCTTTATTTTAATGGCGCTAGAGCAGTGTTTCTAATGTCAATGTTCATTTGAGCGAACCCGTTCGAACCGAACCATTCGGCAGACTCAACAAAAAGCATCAGGAATTTATAGCAATATCACCTTTATTGTAATGGCGTTAGAACAGATTATGCCATTCGGCAGACCCGACAATAAAGTGAGTGTCATTTTCTTTTCCAGATGATTCGTCCATATTAATGTCATTGCTTAATAGTGATTGTTGAAGTAAATAATAAGTATGTTATTTGTAATTATTTTAACTTTATGTTCCCAATTACAATTTAATTGAACATACATAATTTTGAAAATACTTCTAAGAAAATAGATTATAACCAATAGAAAAAAGTAAGACACCCCGCAGGAATCGAACCTGCATCTCTGAGGTTTCGCGCCCAAGCACATAGACCACTATGCCAAAGTTACCACGAAACCCGAGAGATGCAGGTTCGATTCCTGCGGGGTGTCTTACTTTTTTCAAAAAGATTTTTTCTATTGGTTATAATATATTTTCTCAGAAGTGTTTTCAAAATGGTGTAAGTATATTCAATAATTAGAATGTTAAATTCTTAAATCTTTTGAATTGTTCGTTGAATAAAAAAAGTATTTAATTACAATTTAATTGTTGATAAAACAAGGAAAGTCATTCCACAATTTAATTGACATCGTCAAACGGATGTGTGTGTGTGTAGGTATAGCCCAGCGTAAGTTGGCCGCCAATAATCAAATTCAAAACTAAACGCAACACATTAAAAATTACAGAACATGGAAGACGTTTACTCTGTACTAAATCGTGATTAAAAACATCGTTTATATTGGTTTTGTCAAGATTTCTGAATATCTTATGAACGATAGGCGTCACTCGGTGACCAACATTATTTATTAATTTATATCGCACGACTTCTGAAATATTTGAAAATCTTTCGCTTACGCAAGCGATGGAAAAAATAATGCTTTGCAACGTCTGCTGAAGTGGCCGCCTTTTCCACGGCCTGCTTGCGATTAAAATGGTATCATCATACCTGTTCTGGTTTATAAAAAAAATTAAAACAATGTGTGTTTTGTAATGATTGACTGACTGCTGCCACTCGATGGATCGCCATTGTTTTATGTTGTTAACGCGAATAGCATACTTGCGAAAGTTATCAAGATTGTGTATTAATTATTATTATTAATCGTGCTATTTTTCTCTTGTATGTACTCTTTTTTTTCGACATTCTTACTTAGAATCTTACAAGTCAGTATAATAATTGAAGTTTTTCACCAGATAAACCACTATTTAAACAGGGCGTAACATATTTCCAAGTAACAGTATTAAATTAAACTTCTATAGAGGGGCGGCCTGTTAAGTACGGTGTAATAAATTCATTGTCCCCACCAACTGGCGCAACGAAAATGTGACACGTTTCATACACGGGGCAGTTTGACTATACTTGCGTAAAATATACGCTGACAGTATTTAGTTTTCCAATCAATGGTTTATGTATCGTACATATTTTAGTTAAATCTTTTTAGTTTTAGTAAAATCAATAAAACCATGACGTATTCATTTCACTACAACTTTTAGAACTTTAGAACTTTCACTTCTACCGTGCGTGAAATACAATACACACACTTTTGATATGTATAAAATGACTTATGACTATCCGCTTTTTTAATCAGGTATTGGATTGTATGGCACAGTCTTGAGTTTAAGTTGATTTTTAAATAAAAATATTAAATTGTGTTCTCTACTCTTGATTTTCAGTGCCTTTTCGATTTTTTGTCTTAAATAATACGCAACTGGTAACAGTTATGTAATTATCTAGTAAATAATTTTTAGTTTTGTGGCCAGTGGCAATCATATCGCTAATATAAAAATTTCGCAACTATCGTTTCGCCTTAAAAAATATTTTTTGTGGCATCAATCATCCGGTAGGACTTTTCTGTAATTCAGTTGGTAAGATTTATATTAATGTTGGTTCTATCTTTTTTATGCTAGTTCATTATCTATATTTTCTATGGCGAAGATGAAAAGGCGGGAAAATAATTGTAGCTACAACAGCTTACGTCGGCGCGGCGAACCTCCCGCCTCACATGCTGCCGCCCTTGCATTTTTCATGACCTCCCCCGCCGCGAACCCGCCGGTCCTTCAACTATGAATAAGTGAAGCGCTATTCGTCGGACTTCGTGACAGCTCTTTCTTGCAACTGCTCGGCGCAAATGTGCACTTAGAGTTCTTTACACATTTAAAATTTCTATGGAATGAAAATAGACTGAATCATTCGGCGTAATTATTGCGATACAATCATAGACAAATAAGTTGATAACAGACGAGGGTTTCGAGTTTCGATTTGAAAATCAGGATCAATTTTATTCAGTTTATTTAAATTTGTTTTATTGATGGCTTGTTTTGTTTTGTTTCAGGTATGTGGTCAAGTAATACATCGTCCTGCTTCGTGAATGTCGACGAAATGTGTGTCGGTGAGTTTTCACCTAAGTATACTTATTGTGTGATGCTTATTATAAAATATAAATTAAGTTTTGTCAAATTGCTTACGTGTACTTATAGTTTATAATTTTGAAGATGTTATGATAGGTAATAAATAAATAATCTTTCCACTGTTCGAGTAGTTATTATTTACAGTAGCAATTATGTAATTGTCTGAGGATTAAATGAGTTCAAATGATCAGTTGTCATATTGCTACATAATATATATGAAACAAGATTCAAACACGGAAAGTTACAAGTTATAAGCATTTTAGTGTTAACATTGGATTACATTCCATGGACTCCTTTGTATCAAATATGTTTATTATTTTTATAGCGGCGTACGTACTGTTTTGGTTTGACCCGTCGTTATTATGATACAAAAAACATTAATAATAGAAACATCAATATCTTTTCTTGGAATTGTAATAATGGGTCATTATTTGAGAACAAGACCTCATTTTCAGAGTGTTGAAAACAGTTATGTAGAATTTACAATCGCAAATTAGTTAATTAGTAATTAATTAATTCTTTTTTCAAAATATTGACAACACGGTTATGTAGGGTATTAGCTTTCTTATGTTATTAACTTTGAAGTCGATTTTCTCATCTTGGTCACTGGTCACCTTGCGTCATAATATGTATTATAATTTATCATATATGCCTTAAATTACTTTTTCAAGAATATTATTGTGTTTGATTAAACCCTGTAATATTTGAATTTAAGTGAAAATTCCAAAGATAAAACGGTTGCATTTTAAATTAATTTTATCTGCGCAATCTAAAGTGACTAATGTGTTTTGTCTTTTATTTAATCGCTAGGCTAAAATTTTATCGTGTACATTGCGTAAACAATTAATTACCGCACCAAAGTGCAGTGTTTAATTAATTATCATAATTATTACTATAGCTCACTTTTGTCGGATTATAAATTGGGTGTTGTTAACACGGGTCATTATTGCATCGCGCGCGAAAGTTTCGTTTGAAGTGTTGCGCAAACTGCAACTCCGCAAATGCAAACAAGTCGCTGCAACACCAACAGACATGAAATAAAAGAAACAATCTTGCACCACATTTTTTTTTAAAGTGTCTGTTACAATCGGACATCGGAAAATTCGATTTTTAATTTATAATATATAGGTACTTGCCTAGTATTTTTATTACATGTTAAATTTATAAACACATAGTAGTACACATATAACAGATTATTTGAGAGTACCAAGTACCTATATACCAAGTACCTATATACCAAGTACCTATATACCAAGTACCTATATATCACCGTTTCAAAAGACACGTTTTAAATGATTTTTTATAATAAACCATGACAAAATGATGTTATCTCTGTTGTTAGGTATTCGTTTTTGTTATATTATATAATCATAGAATATAAATTAAAATTTGACTTGATCATAATTATTATTGTCTATCCATATATAAAATATACAAATTAAGTTTGTTTGTTCCTTCCAATTTTGAATTTTTACCGCGTTGCTTATTTTGGATTTGATTTTAATTTTGCGTTATTTTGTTTGACTTTTACTGCTGTCAGAATTCTTTTTATTTTGACATATTGTATGCCTAGATTAAACAGTTATTTTGATATTGAAAAACGTAATTACATATTATTGTAAGTACAATAAATGTATATTCGATCAACCGCGCGACCTCGTGCAAAGCCGTGTAAGTACCTACTTCAGCTAGTCAACTAGTATTCCATAATAATGTGAGTCACTTCTGATTTAACGTGAAATCGAACTACTCGGGTTCAGATTTGTATTCTAATTTCAATATTGAAATCTTAAATGATATCTATCTTCACATAAAATACAGTGGCATAATCAAAAGGTGTTGAAAAAATCCTTCTACGAGAGAGTGAGCCTAAATGTATGAAATTTAAGCAAAATCGGACCTCTGGTCCACTGATTAAGTTAGCTACAAGTGATTTTACATTGCATTTCATTTTCAGAGAACTTCCATTTATTTATTTAATGTCATTTTGCAGGGCGTACTAAAAGACAATCCGCCACAATGAGTAGATAAGCGCATCTATTCTATACACAAGACTGCTTTCGGCCGCTCTCTAGGATAGAAAAGTATCCAAGTATTAGCACTTATTGTAACAATTACAACTAACGTATTGTAATTGTTAAAATAAGTGTTATGTTTTAACAGCACCCCTCTTGGTTGTGATAAATTTTAGAGTGATATAGACAGTTTTGACAGTTCAGATGGCTAACTTATTGTAATTGTTACAATAAGTGTTAATATTTCAATACTTTCTTCCCTAGTTAGCTGCCGTAAAGGCCGAAAGCAGTCTTGTGTATAGAGCGAATAGATGCGAAGCAGCCAATAGGCTTACGGCATTATTATTTAATTTAAAAGTCGTGTAAAAATTGTGTAAAACATTGTGTAATCACAATGCACATTAAAAAACGACAGCCATTGCCTGAATGAGAAAATCAGAATATCTAGTAATTGAACGATGTTAATATTTGTGGAGTTTATCAACTTAACCATGCTTCATGCGTGTGCTAAATAATTTCATAAAATTAATATCATAACAGAAATAATGTAAAAAATTCCATCTACTTAGGTATAGTGTAATCTGCGCGTTCTATTTTCAAAATTGCATGAATATTTTTGTATTCACGTACTATACTTACCTATATATTGTAAAAAACAGTACATTGGGATAAGGATTTTCGTTTGTTATTTTTATATATTTTGTGCTTGCGTTTGAATTTCGAAAATAAATTATCGTAAGAGCACAATATTCGTATGTAACGTAAATAATCGTAAACTGTACACAGCTTTTATTGGGTTAGGGTTCCGGACGGTCTTACAGTAACGATCCGAATTGAAATTTCAGCAATATGGAGCAGCTGTTGCTTGCCAAACCGCGGCCGAAGTGAATAAACAGTTTCGCGACAATATTTCGAAATGCGCTGTGTTAAAATAATTTCCAATGTGTTTGCGAAAAATGTCTCAAAATTACAAATATCACTAGTAACCGTGATATAATAATTATTATTTTAAAACCACTTCATTATCTCGCAATGGCACCAATCTGCACTGATAAGCGGAATGCGTAACTTACCTTATAATAATATAATAATGTGGTCTAGTATGAACGTTGAAAACCCGAACGAAGTGCGATAAAAAATACTCGTTCCTCTCTCGAGCAGGTTGCTCGTATTATCTATCGATAGCCTGAATTAATTTACTCTTATAACAATATTTTTTAAATGATCATTTTTATCAGGTTGTGTTAAAAAAATGCGTCGTCACACGGGAGAGGAATGCGATCTCAACTCATATAATCTATTTCGGGTGTCATGTATTGTAGATTACCATCAAGTCTGCCCTCCACTTGTGCACGCATAACGTGTGATCTTGGGTCAAGCTTCTCGTCATATGGCGTGTCAGATAAAGATTTTTGTGCTAAACTGAATATTGCTCGGAATGCTTTAATTTTCGAGTGCAAGCATAGTTTTAAGTAATAATCATTTTAATATTAATACTATCGACCGAAGGTACTTGATAGAATTTGAATTTAAATTCTAATGGATTTAAGTTTTGTACTATTACATTTGAATAGTACATGTAATAGTACAAAACTTCAATCCATTAGAATAATCTTTTTGTAGTTTGCAGCAATCTGTTTATAAGCTAAACAATGGATGCACTATAGTGAACGACGATAATCAGAATAATTGAAATCATCGCGTAATTATTGTACATATTAATATCCGGGACCGTTAGTTACCCTACATAATAATATACAGGCGGACCTCGACTTACGAACGTTCGACTTTCGCACAATTCGCTATTTCGCACATTTCAAAAAAAATCGTTTTTTTTTAAACGTCGCGCTGGCCGTGGGGTTAAGATATCCCCTTCTCGCTCGCTCACAAGCAAGTGCATTTCTTGCGTCACTTGCATCCTGCTCGCACCCGTCACTTTGCTTGTGAGTAAAGTTAGCTAGGATAGGTGGCTTGCGCAGAAGCGCGTGCGGGCGTGTCATGTTGTGCGTTTTGCTAATTTTCTTCATTTGAAATATTTCACCCTAAAAATTTATAAACATGAGTGAGAAACGAAAAAACTGCAGTGTTGATACGAACAAAAAGAAATCAAGGACTTATAAACTTCACATGACGTTCTGATTGCGGTGAATCTTTTGCTTCAATCGGACGTTCGTATGATACAAACAGGTCTACTACGATATGTTCAATTTTGAAAAATAAAAATAAAATTAAGGAATACGTTCAAAATTGTGGAAATATATTATCTTTTAAGGTTGTTTCTAAAGGACACGGCATAGTTATGGATGAAATGGAAAATATTTGTCATCATGGATCGACGACCAACATCAAAAAGATGTCCCTCTGAATATTTCAATTATTCAAGCGAAGGCTCTTAGTTTGTACAAAGATTGGAAGGCTAGAAAAAGAAGATTCTAACACGATTTTTCAAGCAAGTAACAGTTGGTTTATATTAAATTCACTGGAAAATCGGCTGATGCGGATAAAGATGCTGCAAAAGAATTTATTTCCTCATTATCCAAAATTATTGAAGATGGAGAATATTCCTCTAGCCAAATATTTAATGTAGATGACACAGGTTTATTTTGGAAAAAAATGCCTAGCCGTACATTCTTATCTAAGGAAGAATCAGTTGCCCCAGGGCATAAACCTTCTAAAAACCGATTGACATTGCTTCTTGGTGGAAACTTGGCTGGTGATTTAAAATTGATGCCAATGTTAATTTATCAACCAGAAAATCCCAGAGCATTGAAAGGGAAGGATAAAGAATTGCTTACAGTAATCAAATAAAAAAGCCTGGGTTTACTGCGTTAATATTAAAAGATTGGTTCACTTTACATTTCGTGCCAGCAGTTAAGCAATATTGTAAAGTTAATGATTTACCATTTAAAATATTTTATTTAAAATAAGAAAAAGAAGAGTGGCAAAGAGTTAACTCTTGATAACTTTTTAAGGGAAACACCCGCAAACCCCACTTAAACATGTCTTTTAAACATCTTATATTTACTTGATAAATAAATATTTCAAAATACACACAATTTAATTTTTTTTACTTCCCTCTACTTTCGAACATTCAACATTCGCACACCTTTTCAGGAACCAATTATGTGCGAAAGTCGAGGTCCTCCTGTATATCAGCATATATTAGTTTTCTACAAGCCACGGGGCGTACTGATAGTAGTGTAGTAAATGAATAATTAGTAAAATAAGTGAAACGATCACAAACACCCAAGTTTTGAGAAAATTAAATTAATATATTGTGACCTCACCGGGTGGAACCCGGAGCCCCCGGATGAAAGGCCAGCCAAAGTAAGCCCAATCAGTGATCAGCAACCGGCGGCTCATAAATGGTTGCTTATACAAAGATGACGTGAGGTCCATGATATGTTAAATTATTTATATAATAATAATGTTTTATATGTTGTAAATCTGTAAGTGCAATTCGATGGCAAACACAAAAGGCACTTTTGTTGATATTATTGAAGATTTACAATTTGAATTTTCATCAAGATTTATGAATGGGCGGCGAAATACGAATGTTTTTTAAACTACTTCAATATATACATCAATGGCGTACCAAACTACGTAACTACAGATTAAAATTATGGATACTATGGAAACTTTGCTGGTTGCAATAACTTTTCATTATTATATTTTAAATTTTTGTAATCAACGTGTAACTGTTTGTTTCCTTAATAAATAAAATAATAAAAAAAATAGAACACAATGACACATTAAAGAAAGCATTATCGTTTCAAAGGTTTAGACTCTTGATATCAGAGATGAAAGACGTTATCGTATTTCTTCCACGTCAAATTTTTTTGATTGACGTGTGAAAATCATCAAACAATAAATTGTAGATAGGTAATTACACATTTTTATCAGTAAATATTTCTACAAAGTCCCATATATGTCACAAAAGTCTCATCATGTATGCGTAAATGCGGATAGCATTAACACATGGACAACAAAAGTAAAATTATTAATTTTTCCCTGAATTTTTTTCGCCCATATTCACAGTAACGTTACATAAGTACTTATGAAACTAAAAATATGCCTAACTAAAGGTGTTATCATGTTAACTAGTTGGAATAGCCCGGCTGTGTAAATTTTAATATCTTTAACATATAATATGCCTATTCATTCTCGCCAAAGTTCATGTTTTATGCGAAATTAATTGTACATTTGTTTAGCTATGCGTGACAATTATTTTATTATGCAAAATATTCTGACATCACGATTTTTACTATCAATTTTGCAATCGGTGTGTCTTTTTAGTGACATTTTTCACATTTTATATAATCCATAGAACCGGTTTAGTTATATGACACTTCAAATTGGACTATTTAAGTGTGGGAAAGGGTCACTAAAACTAACACAATTAAAATTGAATAGTTTTAGATATTTTTTAACTGTTGATCGTGTCTTTCCACGAAACATAGTAAATAAAATTAATAATAATATGTACCTACCTATTCTTGTGAGTTATTATTCTCATAACACTATACACTTGACGCAGCGTTTTTTTTTTCATTTAACTTTGGAAAAGTTGAGAACGAGTTTTCTTCTTTTGATTCGCGTAGATTTATACCGGTTTTCTCATACAAAAACTTCATATTTTTCATGCCAGCGGTTCTTTTACAAAAGAAGAAAGCGACCGCGTTCTTAAATACGCAAAAATGAAAAATCATCCAAAAAGCATCCACCGTTTAACTGTTACAAATGAAAAAGTTTTCCAGGGAGGAGAGAGAAATAACATTTCGAGATACATTACAGGGTGTTTCATCTTAGGATGCCGGTCCCTCGCAGGAACATTTCCCTTCAATATGCCAGTACGTGGTACATATTATAGTAAAATTCTTCTCAGCATTTCTGGCCCGCACTAAGGGTTTAGAACTACTTCCACCGATGCGTTACCTGTCCTTGCTGGAGTGCTACCGCTAGACATGCAAATTATACAATATATTATTATGTTACGCGTACAGCTTGCCCAGAGTTTTTAGAGCGGAGGTTGGAGGTAGGTATCACGATAGTGCTGCCTTCGTGCTACGTCGTATTACGAGCCTGAGTGACTATGGACTTCCTCTTCCAATGGCAGACTAACGTATTTTTTCCATATGTAAACTGTCGTATGAAGTTGATGTCATTTCCCTCCATTTTCGAAAGTGGAAAGAACGCTGTCACTTTGTTTCTTCGTATGGTTTTTCCAACCCTTACTATTTGTTGGTTTGATACCGATTTGGGCCTCTCCAGATTCACAGAAACATCCCCAAATGGGGACTATTGGGAATGTAACAATAACCTGGTTGATTTTCAGTTCGTAACTAGAGACGGTGGTTTTACCTCTCAGCTCAGTTGGCTTGGTTTAATACAGTCTCTCTACATGATTAGGTTATTATTATCCCCTCATATTATAATGGCGTCTAATGTTCGTAACGCCACTTATCCAGAAAAAAATAACGATATATCAATCTAAGCAGTAGGTTAACCGCACGATAAAGAGCATTATGAATAATACATAGATCTTTCGGTGAGGTATTCAAATATCTCAAAAGAAAAATCGTTTTTCGGGTGTAGGTACAAGGATTGTATGACAACATACATAGTAGACATGACTGCATCTTTCATGTGCATCTGAAACATGTGAGCCAGAGGCTGCCTGTGAAACAGTCGTACACCAGGTTGTATGCTCATGCATGACTAATTCAGATGACATGGCTAAAAACTACGTTTCCACTCAGCCAACGTCTTTCGTGAACGATCAGAGCACCGCGATTTCCTAACTACCGACTCGTGTGACGTCAGCCAATACACGCTCGAGGCATGCCGCCCAGCGCACAGTTCTCACCGTAGATATGTGTATGGTGACAATGAATAACGCCGCTGTCTGACCAGCGTTATTTTCTCGAGTGCTATTATCACTCCGGTAGTACGTCACAATGGTGTCATATGACGTCATGTCGACCGGGAAGCTTGCACTCGCAAGTTCTAACATAGGGCCGCTGAAGATACGTGCGAGTCATTGGGTACTTCGCGAACATTTCGATGGCAGGATTTAGTCAAATGGTACTTCATGCACGCTGTGGAAACAGTGGCGAGTCAGATGGTACATAGTGAACGCTCTGCAGACAGAAGCAAGTCTTAGCATTATTTGTGAATGCGTTCGATGGGATTGTTTGTTATCAGTATGAACGAGACATGGCATGTACGTAATTGACGCGAATACTTATACCTAATATGTATTCAAATTTAAATGACTCGTTTCCCATGGTAAATGTTAAAAAATCGTTCACTATTAATGCTTCCCCATGTTTTAGATGTGGGATGTAGAATATAGAAGGTGCTTCTAAGTGGACGCCGGAATCGTTTTGTGAAGCGGTCGGCACATTTCGCGAAAAGCACGTCTGACGTCACATTCCGGTGTGTTGCAGACAATGAAAAATTAAAGTTGAAATAGGCTCGCGGAAAAATGCGAAGCGGGAGTAGAAGAAATGGCGCCGTTTATCAAGACGTAGGTTCGCAATAATAAAGAAGCCTTTTAAATATTCAAAAGCATGCGACGGCGATATCACAGCGCGCGAAGTTACCATCCCGCGTGCGAGGATTTTTTCTTGTGCGTACCTACGCACATCAATCGGTTCTCATGAAGATGTGTAATAAAACGGGGCCTAAGTGCCACGAGGAATGTTTTCTTAGTGGAGTGAGTATAAGAAAAGATTCTATTTGCCGACATCAAGAACTTAAATTGAGTGGTAAACTCCAGAGAGATATAAATAGGCTGTCTAGCTAGGTTAACATTGCATGTTTGTTTCTGTGTACGAAAAGAAAATGTAGATAGGTTTTCTTTTTATAGTTAAATAATTATGCGAATTTAAATACAATACATGTAGTTACCTAATATTAGTAAATTGGGAAAGGGATGAGTTGAATCAACGACTTCGTACAGAATTAGTAAATTTCACATACAAACTTGTCTAAAACTTAATCTGCCGTTAGCTCTCCTGAATGGTATTAATTTTATAATATAAAAATATAATTTATATTTTTCTTCGTAACCTATCTTCAATGGTAACAAGGCGCGTCGCTATAGAAGTTGGCAAAGATATTATGATCTCATTGAAATTGCATTTTACTATACTTACATGCATTTAACGAAAACTGGTGTTCCATATACGCCACCATTAGTCATCACAGATCCTGCAGTTCTCCATATTGTGCACCCCGCTATCGGCTATAAGTCCTGCATTTTTTTTGTAGCCGATAGCTGTTTCAGTTACCGTGTTGTCATCAACACCACTGCAAGTACATTTACGTATTCTTTAGTCCACAGAAAATTCAGATACGATTAAATAAATCCAACAAATACCATATCAATTGTCCGTCCTATTTCATAGGTAACCTACCCTTCTCAATCAGTGGTATTTATTATCTTTGATCTTTGTCTACGTGTTCAAATTTTAATTAGAGTTCCTATAAGCCGAACATTCCACGCAGTAACTTACCGTTTACAATCAGTGCTTCTTGGTGTGATATCATCGCGGTTACTTAGGATTTATTTCACAACACAGGTTTATTTTACTATCCATTTTACAATGTATAATTTAATTAATGATTTTTAATTAGTGAGTGACACGGATGATCTTCTCTGTTACTGTAAGTGAAGCTAGGCAGAAACAAATCGTTAATCTCTGTGTAGTACTGTTAATAGTGTGACAACCGTAAGGGGATCATAATATAGGGCTCCACATAATGGAGGCAGATTTTTGTCTTTACGGAAAACGGACGTCAGTCACTTGCTCAAACTATTAAGTCCGTACTTTTTGTACAAACACACTTTGAAAAAAATGTGAATTTGCCAGATCCGGTATTCCAACCCGGAAGCCACTTCATTATAAGCCGACACGTTACCGCTCGGCAATCATGGGCGTCACTTCCATCATTGGCTGATAATTTATATTATCATTTTATAAAATGGAATTCTGCTAGTAAAAGTTCAATAATTCATTAATTGACGTTATTACAATGTGTAATAATGTCTAAGGCTCCAATTTAATGCATCATCTAAAACTGCGAAGTTTTAAGTTAGCGTTGTTCGTAGTAATTGTATTTTAAAATGTTGGTTACCGACTTCTCCCCGAAGCAAGACGACAATACCCAAAGCAGTATTGTCAAACATACTATAATTATAGTACAATACTATAATTTTGAATTTTAAAAGATTCAAGATGAAAATTTTTTCTGTACTATAGTTTTTTTCAGAAATACTATATTTTTTAGACTTTTACACTATAATCATTATAGACAGCGATGGCAATCCCGATCCAAAGACAATATACCGTCCTGCACGACGGCATTAACGTAGTTATAATTTTATTTATCACGTCCACGACATAATAATATAGCTCTCCATTTTTATATACGTCCTCGATAACGCAATAAAGTGACCGTTGGGGGCCATTATTTCACTTCGGCGTTATTTTTTCGCTATCTCGGCGCTATATTGCCAGACTCGCACGCTATATTCACCGTCTTACACTTGCCCATTTTTCTCTCCATCGTTTTCACAACATAACATATTGTGTAGTTGACATATTGTAGCAGATATGCAGTGTCTGCACAATTTTACCAATCTCTCTGGGCGAGTATATTATATTTGGCTGTTTCTAATAAAAACAACTATTACCTCATAACAATTTAACAATAATTCGTGTATCAATATCGTTCAAGTATACCCTAGTTAAAGGCAATTTAAACGGCTACCCCCGTGTATCTAACCTTCGCAGTTTCTGACGCTTGGCACAAACTTTACGTTTATAAAGGGTGTTTTTTTAGAGGTATAGAACTTTGAAATGGAATAAAACAAAGATGACTTTTTATATTGACATGAAATTTACTTTATTCGAAAGATGCTCTTCTAGCATTATAATTTAAATATGACTTCTGGCATATGACCGCCACGGCTGGCTCGGACGTAGTCTAATCTGGAGGTCCAATTTTCGATGACTTTTTCCAACATTTGTGGCCGTATATCGGCAATAACGCGGCGAATGTTGTCCTCCAAGTGGTCAATCGTTTCGGACTTATCGGCGTAGACTAGCGACTTCACATATCCCCACAGGAAATAGTCAAGCGGCGTTAAATCGCACGATCTTGGAGGCCAATTCACGGGTCCGAAACGTGAAACTATGCGGTTACCAAACGTTTCCTTCAATAAATCAATTGTGGCACGAGCTGTGTGACATGTTGCGCCGTCTTGTTGAAACCACAGCTCCTGCACATCATGGTTGTTCAATTGATGAACGAAAAAGTCAGTAATCATGGCTCTATAGCGGTCACCATTGACTGTAACGTTCTGGCCAGCATCGTTTTTAAAGAAGTACGGACCAATTATTCCACCAGCCCATAAAGCACACCAAACAGTCAATTTTTCTGGATGTAACGGTGTCTCAACATACACCTGAGGATTATCATCACTCCAAATATGGCAGTTTTGTTTATTGACGTATCCATTCAACCAAAAGTGAGCTTCATCGCTAAACAAAATTTGCTTATGAAAATCGGGATCAACGGCAATCTTGTTTTAAAATAAATTTTCACAATTTGGAAGCGTTCAGGCGTCAGTCTATTCATGTTGAAATGCCAAACCAAACTAAACATAAATCACTTAACAGCTGACAAAATGGCCGCCAATCAAAAAAAGTGCTGCCAGCTTAAAGTTCTATACCTCTAAAAAAAAACACCCGATACATACACATCGCTTGACAGTATGAAATATTTTAATGGGACAGTTTGAACTGATCTGTCGTGTGCCCACTAACGTAGATTCAGTAATTTTCCGTGGTACCGGTAGTCCCAGAAGTACCCGACCTGACGTATAGATAGCAGTTGTTGTTTGAAAATAATGACCATGATAGAAAGTACTAACCTTATAAAGCCTTAGTTTGAAGTTTGACGATGCTACGTTATTCAGTAATTATTTGTCAGCCATCAACAGTGAACGTTCTCAGTGAATTTGTAAACGTGGAAAAAATTGGTCATAGTTATGTGATACAATACTTTCATTTGAAAGGCTTCAGTCCAACCAATATCAAAGCGGCTCTAGATTCTACTCTGGGGGTGTATGCTCCTTTGTTTACAATAGTAACATATTGGGTGACTGAGTTTAAACGAGCTCGGATGAGCTGCCAAGACGAACGTCGCAGTGGTCGACCAAATGAGATGACCACGCCAGAAATGGTGACGAAAATCCACAAAATGGAATTGGATGAACGTCGACTGAAATTGCGCAAGCTAGCAGGCATGGTGGGCATTTCAAAAAGTGATGTACATCACACATTGACTGAAAAATTGGACATGGGAAAGCTGTGCGCAAGGTGGGTGCCGCAATTACTCACAATGGAACAAAACCAGCATCGTGAGGATGTTTCAATCGAGTGTTTGGCGAAGTTTCACAGCAATAAAGTAGAGTTTTTGCATCTATTCATAACCATGAATGAAACATGGGTCCATCACTTCACACCTGAGACGAAAGAACAGTCAAAACAATCGACTGAAAAGGGAGAATCGGCTCCAAAGAAGGCGAAGACAGTTCCATCTGCAGGCAAGGTCATGACGTCAGTTTTTTGGGATGCGCGTGGGGTAATTTTCATTGATTATCTTCAGAAAGGAAAATCAATCAACGGCGTGTATCATGCAAACTTATTGCAGCGTTTGAGTGATGAAATCAAGAAAAAACAACCGCATTTGGCGAAAAAGAAAGTTTCTTTTCATCAGGACAATTCATCAGTTCACACATCCGTTATCGCGATGACCAAAATCAATGAATTAAAGTTCGAATTGCTTCCTCACGCATTTTATTCACCAGATTTAGCCCCCTCGGATTATTTTCTGTTTCCAAACTTGAAAAAATGGCTCGGTGGTAAAAGATTTGCCAACAATGAAGAGATGGAGTCTGCGGTTGATGGCTATTTTGAGGAGCTCGACAATTCTCACTATAAACAGGGTATCGAAGCTATTGAACATCGCTGGGAAAAATGTATCGACCTAAAAGGAAATTACGTAGAGAAATAAAAATATGTTTTCCCATTTTTTTTTGTTTTCTTTGTTAGGTCGGGTACTTCTGGGACTACCCTCGTATGCTCAA
Source organism: Rhyacophila brunnea (assembly GCF_057557595.1). Lineage (NCBI taxonomy): Eukaryota > Metazoa > Arthropoda > Insecta > Trichoptera > Rhyacophilidae > Rhyacophila > Rhyacophila brunnea. The sequence goes on along the minus strand of NW_028232796.1, from coordinate 15,964,508 downwards.
CCTGTAGGTCAAACTCACTGTGTATGGCCAGCTTATGGCAACTGGCTTTCGCATTTTTTTTATTAATCTTTTCTGTGGACATTACTCATTGTGTGCCACATTTATTTTGTCAGTACCAAATACGTAGTTTATTTTCAGGCTAGCTGTAGTTTTTTTACTTCTAACCGTTTTTATCATATCCAAACCACGTGGAGATAAATATGGCGTAATTAATTTTATTTGACAATGATGTACCGAGTAAAGGATTTTTTTATGATTTTACCGAAGCTTTGACTGCGACTGTCATATCGCCTTTTCTCATCTGGAAGAGGATCCGCTGATCAGGCCCTCACTCTAATTCTGTTAAAGAACTTTACAATTCTACCGAGCTTTTCCGTTCTACCCACCGCCAGGGCACCTTTCAATTCATCAACATTCTCAAAGGTATCCGCGATTCGCAGATGTACTCTGTGTCGTTCATATTTAGGGCATTGTACTGATATGTATAATGTCCTCCAAAACATCACATTAATCGTAGAGCTGCGAATCGCTTCTTCCCATGAGGGCGTCAAATCTTTTACAATCTTTACACAAACCAGGGCACCGAACGTGGCGATGGTAGATTGGACGAGTAAAGGATTAGGTACTCCATATTTACATACCCTTCATGATACGATTGTTTTAGACTTTAGAGCTTCCATTTTTTCTGGAAAATACAGGTGGCAATTCCAAAAAGGTACAGCGATATTTTTTATTCATTTATTACGATATATCTCTACAATACGTAGGCAAGGGTAGGCGTAACACCCAGTATTTAAAATTTTAATTTGAGAAATAGTAATCAACGATTTCCGAATAATGTTGGCAGATGTTATGTTTGAATTTGTCCGTGGATAAACAGTGGTTGAATTAAATTGTATTGGAAGTTCAAACCCTAATCACACGGTAATAAATGATTGTAATATTATGATATGAAAGGCAACCACAATGTATCGCATATTAATTTCCCGGGTGTGTTACGTCACGAACGAAAATAATTCACCTGACCAATCAATCGACCCTTCAACTTGCCACCCACCCAATTACAATCGAGAGCGTGTCGAACACCCTTTTTTGATTACACCAATTATGAAAGCTATCGCTCACGTGATACTTGATTTCCCTTACGTCACTTATTTTTTATTTTGACATTTCACCCTCCCTTAGTGAATAATATAGCACATAAATCGATTTCCGATTCGTGTTTTTACTATCATTTAAGACTACTTACCAACCTTCGAATGGAACTCATTATGCGGATAAACGTAGATGGCTTATGGTTTGGCGCGTAGCTAGAAAGAAAGACATTTAATTTATCATATAATATATACAAATTGAAAATACCTTAGACATAGCTATAAAACTTTTAGAAAAAATATGACGCCCAGCGGGACTCGAACCCGCATCCACTGGATTTATGCCAATGTACTTTACCACTTGAACCATGTGCGTCCTATCTACTTACGACGAAATTAACTACCTAGTAGTTTTTTATCACTTAACGATTCGTTAAATAAAAATAAATAGTTTATGTAATATATTTTATATTGTTGAAGTATTACAACAAACAGTACTTATAAGATGGTATAATATTATTAATACAATTAATTTTAATTAGAAGGCTTTTTTGATTTGAGACGATTTATAATGAATGAAATATACTGTTAATTATTTTATGGTGTTAACTTAACTATCAATTCATGTTGGAAATGCATTTAATTAGTAATACTGCTATTTGATGATGAATAATCAGTTATAGATTTAAAATGTCGTTCTGATATAATTTTTAACAATGTGTACCTATGCGGAGGAGCCACGGGATGTCGTGCATGACCTGGGAAGACCGGCGAGTGACAGGGATTCTTTTATTTAGAAGGCGCGTGCTGTCCATATGAAAAAAATAATGAGCGGTATTAATATAGTCATTTTGGAACAGCAATCTAAATTATAGCCATATTTCAACATTGAAAATTCTTCATCCCGTCACTTAACTTATGAGGGTGTACGGCAAAAACAGCCTCATCGATTAAATGATAATTTTGTAGGAGAGCAAAAAGAAGAATGAAATCGTTATTGGTTAGAAAATGGGTTTAATACTAAGTAAAAGAATTTACGTATTAATTTCTCATTTATTTTGAAATATGATAACAGTGAAAAAGGTAATAAAAACATATTCTAAGTTTTTGTGCAGTTTTATACGGGTGCCGGATGAAATCCCGAATGGCCGTAATCCCGAAGAACGAAATCCCGAAAAATAAAAAAAATACAAACAGTAATAATGCGCAATTTTAACACTTACCTTGAATTGTGCAAATTTTACAAGTGAGACAAAAACCCATTTTTCCACAAAAAATGGTTTTTTGTCTCTTGTAAAATTTGCGCAATCCAAGATAAGTGTTAAAATCGCTCAATTATTTGTATTTTTTATTTTTCGGGATTTCGGCCTTCGAGATTCCGGCCTTTGGGATTTCGACCCAAACCCGTTTTATACACGATGAGCTGATGTTTGCCTTACCTACTCTTCATTATATGAAGCAATGAAATCGATTTTGGTACCTACTTTTAATGATACCATTCTTGAGCACTTCCTCTGTTGAACAAATTGGCATTTAAATCTAAAAAAATAATAAAATGCGACGATCCTGTTTTCGCCATGTACCCTTCATATAATAAAAGAAAATTACATTTTGAATACGCACCAATCATCACATACAATTAGTGTGTGTAGGTGGTATGTGTCCCATTCTAATATACGTTGACACATTGTACCAATCGCCTTGAGTCTTTGCCACTGGATATTATACTCTACCTTTCGTACAAACTTGATTTACTCAAAATTTATAAATCGCACTTAGGACAAATTAAAACTGGGCCTTTACAATTTAATTGTAATAAAATCTTTTTATGTTAAAAATAATCTACCTATTAGAATTTTATTAATTTCTTCGGGACCGGTTATTACCAAACTTGTTCGTTTAATCTTTATAAATTGACTGGATAAAAATGTATTTTAAATAAATGAATCCTTATCTATGATAGAAACTTTAATAATATTTTAAGCTGGTAATAATTATTTAATATAATATATTTTATTTGTTTTGTACGGGTATCGCCAACAATATTCTTCAAACAACTAATCAAACAGAGAATTATCCTGAAATGAGCTATTAGGACTGACATGAACAAATCATTTTTTTTAATGCCACGAACAAAGTATCCGTGTATTTTGCTGTTAGCCCATAGTGCCTATCTTTCTGGAATACAAAATAATATGTTTTTTGGTTTTCTTAGGGAAACTACGAAATTGAAAATAATCTACTCTCGTAAGTTGTGGACTGATTTATTAAGGTGATTTTTGACAATTTAGACTGCTGCTGCAAAATAAATCACTTAACTGTTGGAATACATTCTTATACAATGGTTGGCATTGGTGGATCCAGGGAGGTCCTGGGTATGTAAACCGAATGTATTTTTTTATACGATATGTGGCGAACAAGTACTTTTATTAACATGGTGATAAGTTTAAAGAAACGCATGTGAGGGTTCGGCGATTTTGTCCTGTGGCATTCTCTATCGGTAGGTCGGTAGGCTCGCACACAACGGGTGTTTTTCGGATCAGTGAATAAAATATCACTTCCTCTTCATGAGGCCCCCTCGTAACTGAGGATTTGGCTATCGAACACCTTCCTCATCGATTTGTCACCACTCCATAACGGGCCATAATTATGACCTGTCCTCGAATGTCGGCATTAAGTTTGGTCCTACATTCAATTAATTAATACAATATCATGGGTGGTGCCTGGGCAAATACCTATTGCTTGATTTGATATTTACTGATATATCCAGAATATATATATATATTATATATATGAAACAAAGACTTAAGTTTATTTATATCTAATACTTTATTCAGCAAGTTGGTTAAATAGCCTTTGATATTAGTTCTACTTTGATGTGATAATCGCATTGTGTGAACATCATCATGAAATATTACAATCATATTCACAGGCCCTTTTATCATTCTAAAACATTTCCTTAGCCAGAGTTTTATTATACATACATTATGTTATTTTGTGTTTCATTGTGGATTAGACAGGCATTATGCTTCACCCCTCGCCCCCTGGACCACTGACGGAAAATAATGCGTGTTTTGGGAAGTCTGTATTTTTGTCAGGTGGTTAATCTTCTAACCGCGGTTCTATTATAACACTGACAAACTGTTTCGCTGAATTTCAAACATGTTATAATTTTTGAAATCTAACGGACACGTATTTTATATCACGGCTTCCAAGTGAACCACCGAAAAAATACTATAATCTTATCACTGTTGTTACTAAGCATTCCTATACGGCATAAGTACGAATCGTACGATGCTGGAGTTTACAACCCGGGCTTACCTTTCTATGGATGAATGTGAACGGTAATGGGTAGCGCATATGACGCAATCGATTTGTCAGAAAGTTTTAAAGGGAGCCTTGAAACAGTTTAAACCAGTCATAAAATATTAAATAATAAAAAAAATCTTAAAAAGGCGCGTATGTATATTTTGTCACAATCACATATTCGATTGTTAAACAACGCCCAAAAGCATGGCCCCCGCAAAGGGAAGAAAGCTGATAGGACCCTAGCCTGGGGGCCCGGGCTTAGAGCGGCCCGGCGTGGCGGGTCGACCAGCTAAATGAGATAGACACATATCACGAATTATTTATATGAGGTATATTTCCAATTTCAATAATATACCTACTTATATATTTTTAAATAATATATGGTTGTACGATACAATTTAGTTTGATATAATGATTGATATACTTAGATGATATTCATGTGTAGAATTTGGAAAACGCTATTGTCGAACATCGCATGGCTCTTAACCTTAGCAGTAGGTAAGGGGGGCCGCCCAAGATCCAGGCCTGGGGGCCTGCTTTAGGATGTGGGGGCCATGCCTAACAGCATAACAAAATACTGAAACTAACAGCAAAGGTGCTTATAATATTTACATAACAAATGCGTAGATACTTGTGCACAAAAAAATAAACCACTAATGTTATTATGTGTCGTCAATGTCAATGATGTGATTCTTAGGAAAGAGGTACATTGATAATATGTTTGCTAGGTGGGTATGTTGTGGAATTTATGGTTTAGAAAAAGGCGCAAAAGTATAATAGATACAATACTTGTTTCGAGGATGTTGAATCATTACGCTAGTTCCAATCAGAGCTTCAATAACCGCAGTTTTGCAAGGACACCCTAGTATGTGACGTCCTTACTTTTCGCGAAGAATTGTGATAATACAATATTGCATAATATAATAACATGTATTTAGCACACACCAAAGCCCTACATAAGAAGGTGATAAGAGCCTATCCCGGGTGGTACCCCACAACATTAAACCGGACAAAGGTCGAATAAAAAGTTCGGACATTCTATAATGTATTTGATTTTGTGGAGCCAAGCAGACGTGAGTCTAGTAAATGGATAAAGACGTTTAACGTCGTAACTACCTTTCCCTGAGGTTTTTTTTACCGGTTCAGTCAACAGACACACATTATGTGAGCGGATAATGCTTATTTAAACGTTTCTTCTATCTACAATCTACATCTACATACCGAAATTACACGAGTTACATGACGGCGTACTAATTTTATATTAATACCATTACAAAATAAACGTCTCCATTACATTAACGTAGGTACCATTTTACATTTAACTTTACAACCAATATTAAATTATTCCAACTACTAACCACATCAGATACAAACTCCATTAGGTAGGTACTTTGCTATGTACATTCACTATTTTCCTGTAATATGGAAATATATTAAATTATCTCTATGTAGCTCAGAGGATAGAGCAGCCCAGACAGTGAAAAGATGTGAGATTCGACACCCACTTAACCTAAATAATATGATGGATTTATGTCGGAGGGTTTGTTTCACTATAATTAAAACCATGGATTTTAACTATTGGCCTTTTTATAATACCTGCTCATCAGCGCTCTTCCAAATCAATTGTCGTAATTGGCATGTCAAGAAGTGTTTTTCAAAATTATATGTATGTTCAATAATTATTAGAAAGGTACATTCTTAAATCTTGTGAATTATTCGTTGAATAAAATAAATAATTAATTAAAAATCATTAGCAAGTTCGAGTAAGTTACGACATAAAATATTGGAGAGATCCGTGGCGTCGGTTAGTAATTAAAGTAGTAGGTACCTACCTACTTTGATTTAATAAACAAAAACCGATTGCCAATAGTAGCTTGATTTGGAAGAGCGCTGATGAGCAGGTATTATAAAAGGCCAATAGTTAAAATTTGTCGTAATTAGTATGTCACCTAGTAGGATTGTGGACAATGCGCACGGGGCGTAAACCCAAGAGATGCAGGTTCGATTCCTGCCAGGGTGTGGGTGTCTTACTTTTTTCAAAAAGATTTTTTCTATTGGTTATAATATATTTTCTCAGAAGTGTTTTTCAAAATTATGTATGTTGAATAATAATAATACTATCGACCGAGGGTACTTGATGAAATTTGAATTTAAATTCTAATGGATTTAAGTCTTTTACTAATCCATTTACTCAGTTAAGTTTTGTACTTTTCAAGAAACTCAAATGGAATAGTTCTAAAATTTAATGAATAAATATTTTAAAATGCAACTTTCCTTGTTGAACATACATAATTTCATTTTAAAATATTTCTCCAGTGTATCGTAATATATAATATATTATATGTGTGTGTGTGTAAGTGAGTTTTCGATATAAAATAATATTATATATTTCTAACTGTTTTTCCGGTGTTTTTTCCGTCTCCGTTCGACGTTTGCGCATTTCCCGCTCGACTTGTGCACGAGTCTGTCTTTCGTGTTCCGATTACAGATCCGCCGTTATCTTTTGTATTTTCTCTTTGTCTCAAATTTTTAAGGAAATATTAATTTTCTGTCGGTTCAATGACACTCTTTGGTAGCCTTTCAACCAACTGTCATTTCGGAGTGATGGCCTCCATAAAACGGAGCCATCGTTCAGTCGCGTACCTACCTATCTAAACGAATATAAATGTTATTCTATAACTGGAACGGTATGATATTTTTTTTTCTTATTCGTGATGCTTGTAATCAAAAATAGGGTTTATAATTCCGAGATTCCGTTCGATTCATGCGATTAAAAATGTCCCCGGAATTTCGGAATTGTTTTTTTTACATTAATTTTAACGAAAAAAGACATGGTAGCATAGACTTAAAATAATTACCTTAGTGTGATAATGTAGGATTACAGAATCTGAAAGATTAATATGATAATATGATTATAAAAGTATCGTGACCAATTGTCCTTTAAGTTACAGGATAAACCTTCTTTCACTTTGAAATACCCACATTTGTCAATTATTTGTAAATTCATAGGTACAGTCCTACAAACTTATCTAACGAACGGTCAAAAATGGAACTACGAATTACCATTTGGACGCCATTTTGAAAACGTCATTCGAATGTCAGATTCTGTCCAGCTGCGAGTCTTGATTAGGTAGTTTTCAACGGTGGCTCCCCCATCCATTCTGTAGATAAGTTTGTAAGTCTGTGCCTACTGGATTGGCATCTGAGAAAACTATTAACTGCTCAGAATACTATGTAGGTATATACACGTAATTCGTCGCACGGAAATATATGGAATATTATCCACTATTCTAAACTCATTTTATAATGAAATGAGATACACAATATTTGAAATGCATGAAGTTTTTTTTAATGTGTACTTGATACAGACTGAGGAACCAATGGGTTGGGCGAATGGTTAACAAGTATTTATGTGAAAACAATGGTAATTTACTATTCCGTATTGAATATACATTATGTGTAATTAAATTCAGAGATTTTCTCGTAATTTCATAAAACCGGTCAGTTGATGCCATCGATTCTTATTTCTTTATTCTGCGTGACATATCCAACCAAACCATTCTACTGTGCAAAGAGCCTACTACGCAACGGTAAGGGGAAACTACGGCTTGACTTAAAGTGCGGGATTCACATTTTATATCTATGTATATATTTTTCACCCATGCGGGCAGGCCATGCGTGAAGCAATTGAAATCAAGTGATACGACGAGATCACGCGGGCTTCCTCGTAGTTCATTTAAAAACTTTCACGCAAGCTGATTAAGAAAATTAAAATAGGAATGGTTAATGCTTCCCTTAAAAATCTCAATGAAAGCATATTGTATTTTGTATTACGACTGAATTTACCTGCACACTTTTTACATTGTCACGACTCTATTCCTATGGAGCACTCTTAAGTCATTACGATATTACACGGTCGACAGTGAATGTGTAGGTTCTCCACACGGACGTTCGCGCGATTAGCAATCGAAATTCTGATTCTGATTGCAATAATTTTATGCATTGCTGTTCTCAGACAATGCGGTTATTTTTTGAATCCATTAGCAACGCGTGATTGCCCGCGCGATCGCTCGGCTACATAGACAAAGATTAGTGTACGTGACGACTGTCGCGTACCTACCCACCCACCGTCACTGAAATTCGTAAAGCCGCTGATAATAGTATTATAATGATAGTGGATGATGCGATTGTAATGTGTCGAACGACGAAAAGGCTTAGATTGTGTTGACCTTGCAATACGTGCTGCTATTGAATCTTAAAAATGTTTACTAATTAATAACCTATCATACCGTATAGCAGGAGTCCAGGAGATTTTTGACTATATTTTTATAAAATAAACTAGAATAATGCATGGGAAAATTGTTACGTACAAGCAATCGAATATATAATATTATTTCTTATTTCAATACGAGTCTAGGGTCTAGGACAGGGATGGCAATTTGATCAGCGTGCCAAAATAAGCAGTTTTTTTAATTCGTGGCGCGTGCCATTTCTTTTTAGGTGTACAGTACACGTAATTATAATCTAAATCATATTATTTATTAAATATATAAAAACAATTAGGTACATTGGTAACTCTGTTTTTTATTGAATATATAGATACACATAAAATAATTACAGATAAGGAAATATAAAAACATTTAATAACACACTAATTTTTGTTTGAGGTTTTTTGTTTCATGTTATTTGCGAGACTTTTTATATCAGGCTGATAATATGTCGTTGATTGCAAATTAATTCATGCTGCTGTACCTTCCTTTATCAACATTTTTCTAGTCTGAATGTACATGATGTCAATATTGAAAAAATACTTTCACATGGGTATGTGGAAGAAAAAATGGTCAACAACGAGATTGTTGGTTTTTTACAGATATAAAAAGTATCGGCATGCTTTCCATGTTTGTAATATTTATAACTATTTTTTTTGGCCTGCCACGTATTTTCCATCGCTAGTCTAGGACGATTGGGCGCCACGCAATCGAATGAAATTCTAAAATAAATAGACGTTCGCGAATTATAGGTATTTTATAAATATATATGTTGTATTATTATTTATATTCAAATTTATTTAATACTTGGTGAGAACTTAAATATGCACAAGTAAATAATGATTTAAATGTGCATATGCATAATGCTTAAGTTCCAACGAGAAGAGAGTTACTTTATTTTTATAATAAAGCTTCAGGCATCATAATTCTCAATTTGCAATAAAACCATTATGTTAACAACAAAATGAATTTAAACTACTAAGTAGTAGATAGAAACTGATTAAAATTCCTCGTCGACTTTCTGTATAAAATCGTAACGAACGTATATTAATTATTTCATTCGATAGTGCGGCGCCCAATTTGTCCTAGCGTCCAGTTGTCCCATCCCCCGAATATTCTATATTATAAGCAGTAAGTAACTAGTCTGCGCCAGTTGTGTATTTATTATCGAATAAAATATATGCACCCACGGTGCCGCGCTGCTTAACCGTTGGACTATAACGCCGTGGGTCCCAGGTTCGAATCCTGGGTCTGGCAAGTACACATATTGTTTTTCAATTTGTGTGTGAGTCAGGGTATGGACCTAATAGGTTGAGCGAGTGGGTCACATCCATTTCTCGTTAAAAAAAACCAAAATCTGTTAATACAAACCTCTACTCTGTGGAGGCCCATATGATCCTATTAGGATCGGACATGGTCGGATATTATAATATACGTAAGTGATGGATAGTAATTAAAAATACCAAAAGGTTTCCTGAGGCACTAAAAACGATTCAAATGGAAAAGTATAATTCTCATATCGACTAGAGTTTCATTCTGAGAACATAATCGATGCAATCTTTTATACATAGTATGTTGAATGTATACGATTTCTATGGAAACTACACTGCATTTTTAGTATTTGAAAAATCTTGCCGCACCGAAATATGCATTAATCAACCCGCAATTATGCATCACATTGTTTTGTTTTACTTATTGTGTTTTGTTTTATCCGTATATAAATGAATCGGGCGCTAATAGTCATTATACACTGCTGACTGCCCACCGTTCAACGCTGGACAGGGCCGAATTGGGATGTCAACAGCATTTTCGTGTGTATTTATTTATTAATTAATTAATCCTCAGAAAATGGCGATTCATTACAGCAAATTATAATATATGCCAAAATTGTCGACACACCAGCCTAATACTCCCGATCAGGCTAAGAAACATAAGGTTTATAGGTAAATATTAGCTAGATCAGTTGTAGATCAAGTAATTGTGTATTATTTGTCAAACTTAAATAACAAAAATCTTAGATTGAAACTTTGTTAAAATACATTTGAGATTTAAAAATAAAAAAAAAACTCTCAAAATAACATAGATCGACATTGTTGAATTAACAAGTAGGTACCTTGTGAACTGAAGACTAGCAGATTGCACTAAGTTCATTTTTTTATAATAATATGTAAAGTTGTTTGAAATATTACAGATTAAAATAGATTTGTTGTCAATCCTTCGCTGGGCATATTCAATGGACAATGTTAATTGAGAACTCCGCATATTAATGATTGTCGATTTAAATATTAATTTTGGCTCCACCCTGAAAATTTTAAACTTGACATGATAAAATAAAATACTGTTTATTATTAAACTCGAAATGAGAAAATATCAAGTTTTCATACGTTAGATAAATCTTTGTTTATTAAATATTGTGTGTGATTTATAATCATCTCAGCCACTCTCGATCCGGCGGGCTCTTGTTCGCCCTTTAAGTCTTTTTGTATATATTGTATACCACTGGATGATGTCATATGTCCAGCGATGGTCTGGCCTTCGAGTGATTTGGTCTGTCCATCTCTACTACCACTTCTTGGCGGAGCGCACGACTATCTAAAGTGTGAATGCTAAGAATAAGATAACTCTTAAAACTGGACGATGACGTATCTGAGAATGCACAGCAAAACAGAAATATGAATCTACGCGACAGTAACACAAATTATTTATGGTACTTCCGTATTAATGCTTAATTTTATCACCATACAAAATATCTGATTACGATCCTGGCGAATGTCATGGCCGCTGATCAGAGCGCATCGTTTCACCTACACCTCGGCTCTATCATTATTGTTATTCCACTTCGAGCTATCTGTCCAGCTGATCGCCGATCAGACTGATAGTGATTAAATGCCTTGTTATTGTTAACCGGCCGGACACTGCCAACCTGAATCTATCAGTGCCTGCATGATGCAAACATAAACATTTTACCTAAGTGTGTACAATTTTAATTTATTTCAACACTATTCATGTATAAGCCATTATTATCATGGTAATTAAGAATCGAGGTATTTAAGAAGAGGAGACGGTGTCTAAATAGTTATAAAAATAATGTTCTGTTACTATTGTAATTTATTGCTAATTATTAATAATAATTAATTATATAAATTTTAATTTTGTTGGATTCTTTTCAATTCAATTCAATTCAATTTATTCAATTCAATTTATTTATTTTTACATATTGTGGACATTACAATTATAAGTTTAAGACGTTCACAACATGACATAAAAAAAAGAGCTAGATAGTATGTTATTAAACAGTAGAAATATGTACATACAAAAATATTAATTATATAGGTACATGGAAATACACCGGATGAGTTAAACAGACCCTATTTAAAAAATTTATAAAATAACGTCCACCTATACTCATCCTCACGTAGGTGGAATATATCAACACCCGAAGCAATTTCGTTGAACATAGTTATCGCCCTCCCAATTGGCATTACCAGTGGCAGGTTGGTTCTGCACCTTGGGAGAATAAACAACTGATGTTCTCTATTTCTAAGATAGTTATCATGTCCGATCCTAATTGGATCATATGGGCCTCCACAGAGTAGAGGTTTGTGTTGACAGATTTTGTTTTTTGCTCAACCTATTAGGTCCATACCCTGACACACACAAATTGAAAAACAATATGTGTACTTGCCAGACCCAGGATTCGAACCTGGGACACACGGCTTTATAGTCCAACGCTTAAGCCGCGCGGCCACCGTGGGTGATGCATTAGTATAATTATTATTCCATTCTGCTGGTCGGTAAAGCGGTCGTCTCTGAAGCCCTCGGTCGCAAAAATATGCATGTTGTTTTTCTCAACGTGTGCTGGACGAATGGCTATTAACCATTTCTCGTTAAGGCGAAGTCTTCACTGAGCCTTTTTTAAAGAGGCACCTAGCGGAAAAATATGAAGCTTGCAATTTGAGACATTTTTTTGATATTTTACAATTTCAACTGTATTAATGAATAAATATGTATCTGAAAACAATAAAAATAAAAATATTTTTTATTTTAAGTCAAAGACAAACTTACAATTGTAAAAAATGTAATAAAATGTGAATTTGTTCTATCGATCCGCACCCTATTATTACATGTATTTTATGGTCATATTTATTATTAAAATTTAGTTTATTAAGTTTTCTAAGCATCACCTAAGCGATTTTTGTCAAATTCATAGTTTTAATATTTTTTATATCTATTTTAAAAAACATCGATTTTTATAAAAAATATAAATGTGTATAACTTGAAATCCTTTTTATTTATATTAATATAAATATTTTATTTATATTTATAAAAATAATTGATTTGATATAAATAAAAAGGATTTCAAGTTATACACATTTATATTTTTTATAAAAATCGATGTTTTTTAAAATATATATAAAAAATATTAAAACTATGAATTTGTCAAAAATCGCTTAGGTGATGCTTAGAAAACTTAATAAACTAAATATTATGAATAAATATGACCATAAAATATATGTAATAATAGGGTGCGGATCGATAGAACAAATTCACATTTTATTACATTTTTTACAATTGTAAGTTTGTCTTTGACTTAAAATAAAAAATATTTTTATTTTTAATGTTTTCAGATACATATTTATTCATTAATACAGTTGAAATTGTAAATTATCAAAAAAATGTCTCAAATTGCAAGCTTCGTATTTTTCCGCTAGGTGGCTCTTTAAAAAGGCTCAATGAAGACTTCGCCTTAAGTCTATTAATATTACCTCTACTACACATGTGGAAGACCATATTCCCCGCTCGGGAGGGAACAGTGTAATATACTGAATTTAGAACTAATTAGGTGTCACATCATAATTTTCCAAAAATATATTTGTTTTGGGACATCGGTTGTCGTGAGAAATAGCGGCACTCTTTAAGTGTGTATAATATGAGTCGTATAGAATCATATGTAGAACTGTGCACTATTCATCGTTTCGAGAAAATGACGAAATACGCTTTGTTGGATTTTTGAGTTTTATAAAAGCATAAATTATTTTTCTACTTTTAGAAATTAGAAATACACAACAGAATTTACGTATGTCAGAATTCTGATTGTTGTAAATAATTAAATATACATGTTTTAAAAGTGAAGAGTGCTACATTTGATACTCACATAATATACAGTTCTGTCTTTGTTACCAAGGTTGTGTAACGTTCTGTATTTGATCCCAAACAATTGTGGATGACGTCACTAAGAAGTAGTTCAAATTTACCAGTGCAGTACATCATTATAATAAAAATAATGTATTTTTTTATTTATTGATTTCAATTTTAATAGGTACCTACATAAAATTTATAATGCTTTAATTTTAAATTGATTAAATATTGTGGGTATTAAAAAAATAACATGAAACCATAAACATACAGGGAGACAGAGATATTATTGTATGACATATTTTATAATAAAGAAAATAGGACATATTTTCCAATGTATTAGGTATTAAGAATAATAACGGAATAAAATCTATACTATAAGTTCATTTAGAATGTCATCTTGTATTTCACCTAAGTTCACGTCCCCCGAATCTCGTAAATTATTCCGGGAGTTATTTTCATCAAATGTTATTTGTATAGAATTGGAGAGTACCTAGGTAAAGTTTACCATTGTGGCCCATAATGCTTAGTTAATAATTTATTCAAAAACTTCTTTCACTTTTTGCAACTGTAAATGGACGAATCGTATCAATGTTATTATTTTTCTTGTATAATATTCTTTAGTTTCCCGTAGTCTGATCGATATAAATTCTCTACCTGGACTAAAACATTCCCCTAACGTTTTGAAGGCTTCATATTTCTTTTCTTAATATGTCATCGATAAGAAAAAAGGAATGAAATAAGCAGTTCACAGAAAATAAATAAAAGATTTAAGAAAACAAACAAAAATTGAACAAAAACAATCCAAATAATTATAGAAACTATTCTTGTTGGTGGAGAGGGGGGACATTGTTTTAATCTGGTTTTAATAATATAAATAAAATTTCATAAAAACAATTATACTAAAATCCACTTTATTAAATTTAATGAATCAGGAGCGGTTTATCCTTATAGGAAAATTTTCAACTGAGGTTTCATTCTTCCGAGGATGAAAAAGAATTAGCACTATGTTTTTGAAATAGTTTAAACTTGGATAAATAAAATAAAATTAAAATATTTAATAAGTAATATTTTCAAAACATTTGATGTAGGTACGCACGCCTATGGATTTTACATGCACTGACCTGCCAACTTTGTCGATTTTTGCCTGTCATTTTTCAGGATTTCTGCTTCTCTTGCGACCTATGTTTATTATTACTGGTGTTGGTTGGTACTCCATGAGGGGACTAGCCATCAGTATTTATATGTTTTGGTAAAAAAAAACATAAAAAACTCAACTTTAAACACGGCATGTCAACAGTCACAACTGAACGATATGTATGATCGGGCATATTGTGACGTCACTTAGGGCAACTCTGTGATTGGTCGAAACCGAACAGTTCTACTTGTGTTTCCAAAGACGTGAACAGTTCTAACTTTGATACCAAGCCCTATTTTCTTTCACGATTTTATACCACATAGATATGATTTTAATTCGAATATTATATTGCTAGTCATACATTATGATCCGAAGAATAATGTGGCATACTTAGTTCAATTTCGACATATATGCGACAGTTCTACTTTTGATACTATACGACTCATATAGTAAGGTGCCTTTACAACGTAGTATATAGGATGAGTAATGTGAATATGTTCCATAATAAATTGAAAACCATCATTCACCCACAATCATACGCTTTTCACTGCTTACACACGTATATTTTACACTATCTTAACCTGTTGTATAGAACTACCATTCTCCCAGAGATACATGTGTTTAATTATTGGTTAATTTAGGTAAAAGTTAGGGTCGCAAACGCATTTTGACTCTTAGCACACTCCCTGAAGGCTTTGGTAAAGGTAAAGACGCAAGGACATAGAATGAGAAGATACGCGCGAATTATTTGTATCAAATGACATGACTGTACCACGAGTTGGATAACCCCGTATTCTTTATACCTACGAGACAAAAAATATGTACCTACATAATTATATAATATATTCAATAAATAATGCCGCATGTATCTTTATCTAGAATCTAAAAAAGATAGTCTAATGAAAAAACTGGGTTTAACTGGCTTTAAACTGGGTAAAAATTAATAAGTTGCTACTCTACCACGTTTTTCGTCAAAAAATACTAACTACAAATTGATATTATCATTTTTTGTATAACTTATAACAAAACGTTTTTTTCTTCCCGAAACCAAAAATGACCTGAATACAATTATTATTAATTGTATTAGCATACACTTTTCTTTGTGTTAACTGCATTTAACTTTATTTGTGTTATTGTTTATTCAGTTTATTGGTTTTTTGACGAACCTGTGTATTTATTTTTGTTACAGACGGGCCCACCTTCGGGATTGTTTGGAAACTCTCAAAGACATAGTACCCTTAGGACCAGAGGCCTCCAAACACACCACATTAGGATTGTTAACGAAAGCGAAAAAATATATAAAGGTATGTACTATTTCCAATACTTTTATAAAACTGTTTTTGTTATAAAATAGTGATGGCAAAAAAAATATCGATATCTTCTTTTATTTCAATACCATACCAATAATGTTCTTTAGTAGGGGGGGGGGGGTCAAAAAATAGCCATCGACTTTGATTTTGAGAGGAATTTTTCTGGGTATATTAATTCTAGTACAGTAATATCCCTAACTCGATATAAAAATAATAATCACTTACGCATGATTATAAATTAGAAGAATAATATGAATAAGTGAAATATTCGAAAATTTATATTAGAAATTGAACATACATAACCTGAAAACATCTCAAATATATACCTACTAAAAATCTAAATATTTGACGAGAGCCGGACGTCGGTTAGTAATTTAGGCAATTAATATTCCTTTATGTAAAGGACAAAAACCGATAGTCAATAATAACGCAATTAGATAAGCATTGCATGTAGGACCTACTAGTTTAAATTATCGTGATTAAGAAGAAGGCATGTAGCTTAATTGGTTAAAGCATATTGGCGCGATACCAGTGGATATACGGGTTCAAATCCCGTCAGGCGTTGCATTTTTTCAAATATGATTTTTTCAAGTTTTAAGTTATATAATATGTTCAATACTTATATGGAATGTTAAATTCTCAAATCTTGGAAATTATTCGTTGAGTAAAAGAAGTGGTTTATTAAAAGATATGAGAAATGTTAATTTCGGAAGTGAAATAGATATTTTTATCCGGATTTATCGTTATCCGGACTATCTTCATCCCTAATCAATCCAGATAATCCATGTTCTACTGTATCCGTTTAGATATGGAGCTTCGAAAACATGAACCACCTAGAAAAATGAATTTTACGTACTTATGTATACGCCAATTTCAAAGTAAAATCTAAAGTGAAAACTATATTCTATAGAAATGTGAAAAAAATGATTTTCAAAAAATGTCATTTGAAAGACAATAATAATAGTATATCTACATAATATAATCAGTTGGCGTTTTTGTCAATTAATTTCGTTTCAATTTTAAATTCATTACATACCTACCTGCCTATTTAAATAATTGAAAATACAACGTGTCACTTTTGGACTTTTCCCCACCGGTTTGGTTGAAACACGGAAATATTTTTTACCCCGTTAGACGCAATTAATTTTCACTTGATTATAATCCGGAAACAATTCATTCCGAATCTGCATAATTTACAACGGACTTTTTTTTAAACTGAATCGCTCGCTTTTTGTACAATTCGAACGGAATATAGGACATCTAATTTTTAAAATTCACACATTTAACCTTTTTAAAAAATCGTTACATGTTTAACGTTGAGTGAGTGATATGAGTGAGACCCCCCCACGAACATGCACGTATGCAAATTTCAACTATCATAGTCGTAGTTAATTTTTTTTCCTAACAGGTGTCCACAACAGTTGCGGGTCGATCGTAGATTTAACCACCTGCCTTATTTATGACTACTTATAGAAAGTTCCATTTATTCGTAATTGCCCGCTATATTATCACTAAATACTCTGTAATCAAGCATAATTATTGTCATAATTTTCACCAAGGTGATAGTTCGAATCTATTGGTTAATGATTTCACTGTTGGCCCTTTTTGACCTATCTAGATTTAAGCTATTCTTCTTTCTTTTCACGACGTTTCGGGTTCGTTGCAGGGACCATTCTCAAGAGATAATGTTGTAAAGCGTACGGTGTGTCGGCTAAACTGAACCCTTTTCGACATAATATTTAGAGTGGCATTCGCATTCATACATTTAACCAGTATGGATACGATAGTTTGAATCGCCACGACTCTCATATACATATAATAAATAAATAAAATGCAATTACATTACATGTACACAAGTGTACACCATAGTCATGGCCCCACATCCTGAAGCGGGCCCCCAAGCTAGGATCTTTGGCGGCCCCCCTACCTATCGCTAAGGATAAAGGCAGTGTGACGCTCTACAGTTATATTAATATATTTAGTGTTTTTTTGTATATTTTATTACCTACATCCATTTGAATTATGGAGTTGTCGGGTATCGATACACAATTAAAAATTTCATTATCCAACCACATAATTTTAAATAATAACACTATTGCAACATTAACTATATTAACACTAACTTTTTTACAATTGGAGCAAATCTGTGATGTGTGTTTATCTTACTTATTTGGTCGACTTGCCACGCCGGGCCCTTCCTGAGCCCGGGCTCCCAGGCTAGGGACCTGTCAGCCCCCCCCCCCCTTGTGGGGGCCATGACCATAGTATATATCTACATTATATCGTTTATGTTGCTTATGTAGTGATTTCGAAATAAAGAATTTTTTGTCTCATATAATTTTCTTATTGATCTATCGATGTAATATGTGTTTGCTTTCAACGTTAATAATTAAAAAATATATAGAAATAAAAACCCTCTTTCAAAATTATTATAATGGAATCCTGTTGTAAACGATGGCTCAATTATTAATTACTCAACTAACTTTCCTATCACTCATACATAGGGAATCCAATCCCGAGCCAAAATTTTGATCCTGGGATTTCGGGATTACAATTTGACAATCCCGGGATCCCGTGATTGGCATTTTTTTTCCCATAGTTAATATAAAATTTTTATATATACAAATAACATTGGTAAAATCGGTCAAAAATAAATCTTAACGATTTTCATTTATAAAATTTCGTAAAATCAATATTGTGTTTATATTATACGAGATTGCTGTTTCTGATAGTAAAGACTTGATGAATGAGTTAGCGAGATTTAAAATAGTAAAGCAAATCATGGTGTATGGCCTCTCTGCTTCATAAATCTAATTAGTCAGCCAAATATGAAACTGCCGGAAAACGTATGAGATAATGGTGGAATTACTTTGTTAATAGTGCGAAGCATTATCTTTTTATCTTTGAAAAAATAAAATAAATTGGCAACTTACACATGGGTAATAAATCCAACTTCATTCAAACTCAGTTTATTTCTAATGTAGTTATTTGTTATTAAAAGTATTTTTTCTGTTATATTTTCGTTTTTACTTTATAATTGATAAAAAAATCAATCCCATGTTTACCGATCCCGAGATTCATAGGTATCGAAAATAGTTCGGGATTCCGGGATTGGAATCCCTACTCATAGATAATCCCTATGGAGAAAAGTTAATTTTATTACTCATTGTTAGAGTTAACCAACGAGTACCTAATTTCAATCATTGAACTAAACATATTTTTTGATGCTTCCGTAATACAATTTCGTTCTCCCTGTTATTATTTCCTGCCGTTGTGTTTGTTGTTGATGCAATGCCGAATTCCCCGCACGGGGTAAACTGTGATAAACCGCGATAATGCGATACGAAATCGTTATAATGTCTACTGTGTCCCTTAAATTATTTCCGGGACTCCCCCTACCTGCTGTAAATTAAACAAGAGATTGTAATCACGGTATCTCGCTGTGCGTGTGTGTTATTCGGTTATTATTCTATTACCGTTGCTCGGTTTATTATCGTTTCTATGTTTCATTTTTATATTTGGTACTGTACAACTTGAATAATATAACTGTTGTAGTTTAATATCGGTTCATTTTTACAATAAATTATAAGGGTAAGGCCCGTTTCAGACGGGACACCGGTGTCGCGCTCGTTTATAATAAGGAGGCCTTTGTATTCGAATAAAAGGGCCTTTGTATTATGTTTATGAACGCCCCGATCTAATGAGTCAAAGCGTGTCCGGTACACTTTTCCGTCGGCCGCTACATTCTCAAGCCGCCGATACACATGTTTTTATGACCGCAGCCAGTTTCATGTTCTAATTTATATCGCGAAATTATGCGTTGGCTCATTAACTCTGGGCGTTCATAAACATAATACAAAGGCCCCTTTATCCGAATACAAAGGCATCCTTATTATATACGAGCGCGACACCGGTGTCCCGTCTGAAACGGGGGTAACACTTAAGGCTATACTTCAGTTGAGGCATGGTCTAAAAAGATCGTGGCTAGGCGATGAGCGGATTGCGCAAATGACGTGTGCCGAACGAAATATAATTTGTCATAAAAATCCAACATGCGTCCATTTAATGTTATGTTTATTGTTATATTACTAATAATAGTAGTATATTCATTGACATGTTTTCTTTTTTAAGTACATACGTAAAGTTATTTTGTCATCTTTACACGATTTAAGAATATTTTCACCCGACTCTATGACAAAACAAATCGACATGCAGACAGCTCGACTGTAAGTCTCCGATTGGCGACTAGTGAGAAATTTCGTCGCACCTACTGTTGAAAATTATTTGCCGTTTCACTGAAGTATGCTCTTAAGTAAATAAATCAATCTAATTAACAAGACAACTAAACAAGTTTTCATACATTTTTTTCTACTCTTTGTCGTTTGGCTATACCTACACCATCTCTATTATCTCTATTAAAACAATCTTGTTGACTACCACCGTTTACTAGCATATATTTTATCGGCGTAGCTTCTTAAAATTCTGTAATGATAAGTTGAAAATATTCTTCTTATACGAGCAGAAATTCAGAAATTTTCATATACCACTTAAAAATACTTAATATGACATATACCGAAAAATGTATTTAAATAGGTCGTTTTTTATTATCATTTATAAATATCGCATGTCTCCTGATGACTCGAAAATACATAAAAAAATTCGTACAGGTGAAGATAAGAGGAAACCTGTAGAATTTAATATTATATTCGTCTCTCTCTACAGCCCTTTTTGAGTATTTTTGGCAATAATTATCATTTGGTAATCAGAATCACTAATCACTGATACAGACAGATTCGAAAAAGGCCTGAATTGAGATGGCATACAGTTCCTATATACAGGAAACTTTATTGATGGTTAGACTAAGACTTGGTGAAGTAATTATTATTATCATACTTCTTTTATCGAGCTACAGTTCTGGGTGAACGTAGACCGCCTTAATCATACTCTTCCACCCGATTAACCCTAGCACGTGCAAGTCTCGTGATATTTCATCTATCCAGCGAAGTTCTGGTTTTCCAATACTCTTCATAAATGCAGAATATGAAACGCTTTGAAGGTTTGTTCTCATCCATGTATCAAATTATGAGAGTTGTGAATCTCACAACGTCTGACTTATCAAATCAAATATTTTTTTAAAGCACACAGTTGTATCGACGCCACCCCTATTCTCACAGATGGGGCACAAAATCATTCTCACGAACTTTGAGTTCAGCGTCCGAGCGTTCGGCCTATTTGACAGAACTTGTCTTATTATTGTTTTGTAAAGGCGATCAGAGGAAGATTGCAATTGCTCATATGAGCAATCCATAATATGATATTATATTGCTACTTACAGTAATTATTATTCTCATCTCTATTTCCTCGTCAACACTATTCTAAATCATCGATCTTTAAAATGAGATGACTACTGAAGATGGTTTGGTCTATTTGTGGTATGAGATTTGTGACTGGCATAATAATATATTTTTTTCCGACCATGTCCGTTCCTAATACGATCATATGGGCCTCCACAGAGTAGAGGTTTGTATTAACAGATTTTTGTTTTTTTACGAGAAATGGATGTTCAGCCACTTGCTCAACCTATTAGGTCCATACCCTGACTCACACACAAATTGAAAAACAATATGTGTACTTGCCAGACCCGGGATTCGAACCTGGGACCCACGGCGTTATAGTCCAGCGCTTAAGCCGCGCGGCCACAGTGGGTGGTATCTAGTTGTTTTAAAATAGCCTCTGATCTTGTATCTAATGTTACCTACCGCTTTTGACAATGCCACAAAGAATTAATTGTCTTCTGATAATATCATCTTCACCAGTGAGTATTATGAAGTTGAGCGTTCAATAGTACAATGAAAATCCGCCATAATGAGTCGACAAAAAATAGTTGGGTCAGTCAAATTTCAATCAGTCTACATGCGTGCTAGGAATATTACATTAGATAAAATTATGTAATGGACGTCTTAAATAGTTCTTATTGATTTATTTATTATCTTATAAAAGTGAGGTCATTTTAATTTATATAGTTTTGTTATATTTTATATAGATCCCTTTAGAATTTAATTGATATGGACAAGGGATAGACAGAGGTGGACAGAGATATTACGTCGAACGTCGTAGAAATAAATTCAGACGTAGAGAAAATATCCCGCAGCGGGGATCTAGTTTAAAACCCCTCTGCGACCCTGTGTAAACAGATTTCAAAATGAGGATACAATATACTACCAGCTCGGCATAACGTAATACCTATTACGGATTATGCGCGGGGAGAAATTAGTGGTGAAATCTCTATTGGAAAACGCGGGATTAACGGAGGCAAAGGCGTTTGGAAAGAATCGATATTGACGAAGTTGATTGTATTTACGTCGTTACATAATTGAAATGCTATAACGACATTGGGTTTGGTATTATACATTTGAATGTTTTAATCCAATTACTTTATATTTTATTTACAATTTGAATAAAGTGAATATTATTGAGAACTGCCTTCCACCGTATTGTATTCATAGGGAAGTTTCATTAATTACTTATGAATGCTGACGAAGGTCAAGAGTGAATGAACATGTTTAAAGTAAAGTCAGTTTATTCTCACGAGATGATCATAACATAATATTATTTATCAGTGGCGAAGACTCCATACTAGGCGATTATTTAAAGCTTACCTTCTTAAGAAAAATATTTTTTAATTGCATATTGACATATTTATATACTTATCACTTCATTATTTTATGTTACATACAAATAATTTATTTTGCCAACGAGAGATGCCGTATATGTAGGAATGTATTACACAGTTTACAAAACAACTGCAAAGGTATTAAAAATATACTACAGTGCGCCGTAAATAAATAATAAACGCCGCGACGTCTCGACGTAAATAAATCTCCGATTATGGTGAAGTAATTCTGAATTTTTTTCGTATGGACTTTACGTCTCGTAACCTCAGCAAGTCTGCTGATTTGTACGAAATAAGGTAAGCTCCTATCGCAGAGCCTAAAACATTCGCGCATAATAATGTTGTCACGACTGCGCGCTTTGGACAAAATCATTAATAATTAGATAATCAAAAAAAAAAAAAAATCAACGGCGTTTATTCGAATATTAATAAATAAGTAGGTAAGTATAGATTGTTTTTATAAATAAAAATAAATTTTATCTAATGATTTTTGATGGGTATACATGTTTTGAAAAATACGTAATTTAAACACATCGCTCATTTTTATGTCGTCAATGAGTTTTTGAAGTTTCATTGAATTAGTGTGTCGTTGTCATTTACTAGTGTGTACCTATTCATTAGTAGTAAATATCGTACTATTCTCGTAAGTATACCTGACAAGTGTGCTCTTTTTATCAGATCTCCACAGCCTACCTCTTTCCAAAAGTCACCCATCGCCACTGTTATTTATACATTTAAAACAAAAAATACACTAAACTGTTCGATTCTGGACTCTAGGTGCTCGTCCATAACTAAGTATTATCTGACATATTATCTGTAGAAGAATAGACGCATTCGGGGTGACTAAGATATTAGAAAGACAAATACTATGAATAAATTCGTGTTGTCTTCAATATTTACTGTTTTCCAATATACTTATACCTACCTAGGTATTAGTATAATTTTCTTTACGCATGTTTTTTCGCCCTGGCAGGACTCACTCTTTCAAGAGAATGTTTAATGTAGTGCTCTCGCTAGAATACAAGGGTTGATTTCGATATAGTATATATTTTTTTCTTTCACATTTTATGAAAAGCAAACGTCGCGTCGGAGTTTTCGACTGTATTTATAAATTTCAAGCTCGTTGAATAAAAGATATCGCCAAAACAGAAGAAAGGCGACTACGGAATATAGACATGAATATATTTATGTATAATATTCGAACGCTCGAAAACTTTTAGGCAGACGCTTTATGCTGGCATAATGAATACATACTATGAAGAATACATTTTCATAATTATTTTTATTCGTGAATATGCAATAGCGAAGCTCTATTATACTCGTAATTCGTATAAGATGACGTAGAACGTAATTTTGTGGAATTATGCAGACCAAAATTATCATTGCATTGGAATAAGAACAATTAAAAATACTGCACAGCTTTCTTTCATAACCATTTGAATAATAGCTGGGCTGTAAAACTATGAGAGAAATTATATTGACCAATTCTTGGGAAAATATTAAATTATCATATATCGATATATATATAGATCGGTCAAACAGTATAGTTGTGATGTCAATAATATGTTAGCATGTTGGATGAATTCAATATGTCGAGTGCCAGATTTGAATGACTGAACATTCATAAATAAATGGATTAACTTCGTTTTAGTTTGCTTATATACACTAAGCAGTTAGTTCGTGATCTGTACGTTGTATACGAAATACTTTCTATTTCTTATTTTAAAATACTACTGCGTGGTCCTTGCGCACAGTGGCGCGCTTAATGACGTGGACGCCTGACGCACTGACCGATTTTGAGGCCCCCTACGAAGTGTAGATGAACAATCTAAGTTTTGTTCACTGTTCGTATCTAGGCGGCCCTGCATATCCACGGCTCTACATACATGACTGGTGGAGATGAGGAACCTAAAATCAATTTTTATTCGGATCTATCTACCTACTTAATTAACATATTTTTACTTATACTGAAAAGTTATAAGAACTGCTACTTTTATGCAGGGATTTTGTTATGCTTTGGGAAATACCTATTTTCCACACAGTTTGTGGAAACTATGAATCTTTTTTAAAATTGCAGTATAATTAATAACTGAGTGGCGGGTTTTAACTCTTCGGAGGCCCCCTTTTATTTTTTTAACGAATCAGTTGCGTCATGTTGCGTTAAAGAAACGCGCCTCTGCTTGCGCAGAGGACAATCACGCAAGAAGAAATAAATGCGACAGCTTTGTGTATTAGTTAGTGTGTTTAGTGTTGACACCGGGTGGTTATATAAATGTCTGATTATTAATTGCTTTTTTTGGTTTTCAGAACCTGGAAGAACGAGAAAAGCGTCACGGCGCGTATCGGGAGACCCTGGCGCGGAAGCAGCGCTACCTTCGGCGGCGGTTGGCGCGGCTGGAACGTGCCCACCCCCTTGTCCTGGCCCTGCCCGTCCCCTCGCCGCTGGCTCTGCCCGCGATGGCCCGAGAGCGGGGCGCGCACCGGTTCCGCGCGCAGACCAGCCTCGCGCTGCAGCGGCGCTCGCTATCCGAGTGCTCGGAGGCGTCCAGCGCGTGCAGCGCCTCCTCAGCCGGCTCCGTCTCCAGCGGCCTGAGCGCGTCTAGCGGCTCCGCCAGCCGGTGTGCCGAACCCAATTCCATTTCAGAATCCGGTAAGTTCATCTTCATCTCAATCGGAATACTGAACGATCTGTTCAGTCTCCTGTGGTCTCGATTTTTAGTAATTTTAGAATGCGAATAAATACGTCAGTCAATTCCGCTTTAACCTAGTGGCAACAAATTTATTGTATCCAATATCCTATCCATATTAGGGGTTCTTAACCTGGTACACGCACCACCCCCAGTGTGCGCGAGATGGTGTTTCGAGGGATTCCGAAGAAAAGTTCTAGATCTCCGTACTGTATAATATTCTTTATGAATACTATAAATTGGATTAGAAATAGGAAATTTCCCAACTTGGGCATTTTTGCTATTTTTCGAAGCTATTAAAGATCTATCGACTCGGATTGCTATTATTTTGAGGTGCGAGCAGTGATCAAACATATTCTAGGGGTGCGAGGTATATAATAGGTTGGGGACCTCCGATTTCGATCCAAACGTAAATCGAATTGCTGACTACTATAACTCGCCTACCAATACTACGGGTCGTAGAAAATCGACGGAACTAAACATAATCTGAACTGAGAAATGCTAACAAAATTGCTTTTTCGATCTCGCACACAGACTATTCGATTTGTTCCATAGACTCATATAGTCAATATCATCTGCCAAGCACTATAATCAGCTAAATGTCATTGAACAAAAAAGCAATGATTTTATACAAATGAGAAGTGGTATAAAAACATAATATTAATATAATATTGATATCTTATGTTATGCTCCTCATCGTCTATTGCTGTGTTGTGCGTTTGGCATATTATTATGAGAATACCAATTTAGTTAGCTCAAACCATTTTTTCAATCAATACAATTGAGTCAATTCTGTTAGTGTTAGGCCCTCCTCCCACGGAGCAACTGAAGTCCAACGGAACTGGAACTAAAATTCCAACCAGTATCTAGCCAATGTATTTCAATGGCGGCTCGCTGACGGCGAGACTGAAATCTCTCAGCTTCAAAACGGTCGGGAAGAGACGCGACATGCTAGTCGCGCGCTGAAGTTTCCAGTCACCGTAAAACAGTGGTACCAACATCATTAGATTCGGGGAAAAATCATATTTTCTTACCAAAATTGGTAGCACTGCGAACAAGTGTCATGCTATAAAAACCATTAACAACCCAAGACGTCAAAAGTACAAGATAAGCAAAATTGAAATAACCTAATTGTATTCGAGTAAACGCAGCAGCGTGCGTGTTGTCGGTTTTTGTACAAAACAGCTGATGGTCCAGTTTGACAGTTTGAGGTTATGTGATTTTTATTTCAAGTGGCTTCAGTAGCACCGTGTGCGAAGCGTCACATTGGTCAGTTTATGAGTACCATCACCAACCAGTTCCGCCAGATTTCAGTTGCGCCGTGGGAGGAGGGCCTTAGTGTAATATGTGTATTTTGTTCTTCAATTAAATTGCATTGATAATGTTGACTTGTTACGGTTACCGCAAGTTTGTATAGCCTCAATTACATTGAGCTTCTTTACGAGCTGTTTATTGGCGAATTTACAATCTGCCTGTAAAGTCGCCCAGTGTAATCATCGAACAAGCTAACATTTTTGATGATTACACTAGGCGACTTTACAGGCAGATTATAAATTCGCCAACAAACAGCTCGTAAAGAAGCTCAATGTAATTGAAGCTTATGTGTGAGACCGCTAAAGAAACCAGTCGTTTTTTTGCATATCGAACACTGTTTCATAACGTTGTTGGATCAATGGCACGCATGTTATAGTAAATATGGTGACCCCGGCTATTAATTACGTTACCTTTTCTCAAATCTCTACAACTCTAGTACCTGCCTTGTTGTTTTTAAAAACATTTTTCATGATTAACGCGCTAGAAAAAATGTTGTTATAAGTGTGCACATTCCACTCTTGTGTGATTCGTATGATATTTAAATCCGAACGTACGGAACAGCGTGATACGTGATAAAATTTTACCACTTCCCGTCCCTTTTGTTGAACGTGAAAATATGGTTACGTTCAGTTACGTTTACTATACGCGCCACTTTAGACCAGAGCACAGAAATGTTTCCAAATTCAAATGTTACGTTTTTATAGGGCTAGGAAATAATGTAAGGGCGTATTTTACTTTGCTACTTTAATACAATGGTATTAACATATACCAATTCAATCAATATATTATCTACATAGCATTTGTCTATGGTGCAAGCAGTCTTACGACTATATTAAATATATGCCAGTATTTTTGCTGAAGTTCATTTAAATTCGTGTTAAAAGCGGTTAAACATGGTTATATCTCGATTCAATGCACTGCATCAGAATTGTAATGCGCATATTATACTCGTATAATATATTTTTGTAATTCGGTACAATTGAATGCAATGTTTTAGATTTTCGTCGGAAATGCAAATCACTACAGGTATCAATTTATAAAATGAGTATCATATGGAATATATAACCGCTATAAAAAACTTTTAAAAAAATACGACACTCAGTGGGATTTGAACCCGCCTCCCTCCTCTGGGATTCGCGCCCATATACGCTGACCGCTATGATATGTGGGTCCTATCATGATCTATTTGCTTTTTCTAATTGTGTACTAATATGTTTGCTAAAGGAAATTGAGGTTACCGATTTTGAAACTAACTGCCTCGTATGTTGATATCCGAAGCGATAATTGAACACAGTATGTGTGCTCATTTTTTAACGTAAAATTTTTGTACAGGCGCGTAGAGCATCTCGCATCTGATTCGGAAAGTGCACTCGCATCGGAAGTGACGTAGCTTGAAAGCTACGGCCAGCTAAACATGATTGCGGATTTTCATTCACGTCTTTGACATACTCTGCTAATGTGTCCACGTTAATATTGAGATTTATATATGAGAGACTATTTCATAGACTGGTACATATTAATGGATGTCCACATGTCACATTCAGAGTGTTAAATTTAGACTAGGTACCGTTCACTTCACTTTACAACGTTTTTATTAGGTCGTATTCTTATTATTTGTCCGGTGGTTGTTTATCCAGTACAAATTTTGCAATCGATTTTAACTAACTTCCCGACTAGCTAGACATTTGAAACTTTTAGAATATATCAGAACACGATGCCAATGCATTTTTTAATACTTTTAGCCATCTTTAAGTAGAATTGAATTCATTTTCAGTTAATTCTGTTTTGTATGAAAAGTTATTTCGGAAGAAATCCGTAATCCAAACCACTATTATTGGTTGCTAGGTATCTGGGGTCCTAGCAACTCAATTATTAATATATACGTGCGTTACTATGGAAATCAATATGAAATGTCAAAATGACATTTCAGTATTATTTCTATCAAGTACAATTTTTTTTGATCGTTTAAGGTAGTCAAGTCAAGTTTATATGATTCAACAGAAAATTGAAAAACGTTGTATATAAAAAGATCTTGTAATTATTTTATCTAAAATCGTTCCCCACAGAGCACCCTCAATCAATAATGTTACATAATAAATAATAATGTTATAATTTTCGATGACATCGCCCACTCTTCTGTATCCGTTTAATTGTTATTAGAAAAATAGTCTATCTGCTACATGTTTATCTGATACACTTACTTGTTTACCTATAATCTTCTCTTGTATTGTTTGCGTTGATATAATATTATTGTGTACTATACCATACGCCACTTGGAGTCGATGAACTCTCTTATCACCAGACATTTTACGAAGTCACTTTATTTGCTTAATTAGAAAAAAACAATTATTATGGGTACGCTTTTATTCCAATTCATTGCGTAGCGATCCATACGAAAATATTGTTGGCGTTTGTTTCTTCCGTAGATAGGTATTAATAATTGTTTATAGACACCTTCATTATTAGGACTTTAGAAACAAAGACTGCATTTCCCATTTTTTTTAAATTGTTTGCAAGTCAATAAAAATATCTGATTTTCTCTTATAAGTATGCATAATTTCTAATAAAATGTATTATAAAATGTTATAAGTAACTTATATATTATTAGTATACCAACAACATTTAAAAATCAGAAATTCTAAAATTTTTGTAGGCAAGTCATTTTTAATGACATACGAACATTTTACGTAAATGAAAATTGCCGTTTTTTGTTCTAAGCCCCTCATGTAATATATGAATTATGTGGTTACAAAAGATGCTAACTCACATTTTCATAAATAGAGCGAGAAAACATGTGTGGTGCTCATTGCCTTTTTGAATTTTCATGCTCATCTGCTGTGGTATAAGCCCACTCGAACGATGTTTATCAGTTTTTTTTTTTTTGTTTTAAACGACGTCCATTTTCCGTCACACTGTTTTTAGTGCCGAGTGTCCCATGGCTCGAACTCGGAAACGTGTAAACTATTATCAAACTTAATGTCATAGTTGAACGATAGATTATTAAAGCATTTTACAATACATATAAATTTGTGGTCTAATATTATTTTAAAACTTTCAAATTAGGAGTAAACACGATTTGAAACTAAATGTTGGAATGTCACACATACATCATTTATATACTGTGAAAACTTAGGTCACGTGAGAAATATGTCATCGTTGAATGTGTTATAAATATGTACCCTACTTTTGTACAGCTTTAAAAGTTGTACAAACTTGTATTGTTAATAATTCATTTTATTGCAAAAGTGGAGTTAACAACTGTTGAAACTATACGATTCATAATATTTGTGTATCACTATGGTCAAAGGTGTAGGTAGGTAGATATCTATTAATTGTGATGAATCGGTAGAAAGAAATAGTGATTATGAGTAACAATTAATAACAATAGAAATTGATAACAAAATAATATGTTTATCATGAGAAAGATAAATGTTGGGTCATTTTTTGTGGAAGTAAAATGTATTAAGAACGTTACACAATGCCCCTGGGAAATCTTGACCCCCTGCCGCTCGCCCGTAATAGGATACCTGAAATATGTTTTTGTCGGCACTTAATTCCGAAGATCGGTCCGTGTATATCGCCCATTCGATTATTCTTTTGTGAGTCGTCCGATAACGAGGGCGCTATATTGTGGCGCTTCGTCGGCCGTATTACAGCGAAAATCTAACCCGACCCGAAGATACGTCGGTTATGTCGTCGTGTCGATTGATCGGACGGCATGTAATACGACCGGTCTTACTTAAAATAGGAAATTGACCTACTATTTACAGCCTCTTTTCTGGTTGGGTCCCAATTCTTTGTATACTCTTGTGAGAGGTAGCTACGCCACTACCTTTCTAATAATTGAATGAACAGACATTTACAATACTGCCCTTCTTAAGAAGAAGGCAGTAACTGACTCTCACACACGTTCTCGAGATAAATGACATAATGTGTTTTTTCTCAAACTTTAGTACTGTGAATTAATAAAAAAACGGTTGCAATTTTTATTAGTAGGAAGTAAAATACAAACAAATTAATAATAAACAAGCAGTAACTACAATGAATATGTGCAATTACTGCCTTTTTGCTAAAAAAAATGTATTATTTTAGAAGATGTCTATTTTTTCACTAAGGATTTTAACGGTATTTTAGTGATAATACTGATTTTAAGGTGAACAGAATATATAGCTTTCAAAATTACCTAACGAATGTCATTCATAACTCAATATCACAAATTTTGCGAGTTACTGCCTTCTTCCTAAGAAGGGCAGAATAGCGTATTACCCATCCTTTTCTTCCATAGCTTTTTAATCTAAAAATAGCACATTTCAAATAATATTGGTCGTTATTTATTTTAAATAATATCTACGCCATATTATGTGCCTACGTAAGTTTATTCTGATGTTTATTATTTAGGGAAAATAATTCCGGAAACTTAAAAATATTCCCTACTTGTTCGCGTGGTAAATTTCAGTGAGGTCTATTTTTCGACCGATCAATTCTTCGCACTTACAATCGACCGCCCGGTAATTTATCCTTGCGAGCAATTGTCTGCACGTGCAATTTATCATCCCCGGCGATAATACAAAATGATCCACACAACGCTTTCATTCCTACCGTCAACATGAATCCGAATAACGTGCGTTTTTACGTTCATTCCCATCGCTAACGTCTTGTTTGTTGTACATAATATTATGTATAAACCCTGCATAATATGCTCACACATCAGAGTAGGTATTTGTGATTTCGGTTTATAGCCGGCCAGAAGCTAGAATACGTTCTCTCGGTGTGATATGGTCATCATAGGTACAGGCGTTGTCGTGCGCGAACTATCGAACGGCACTTAAAGGATTAGATAACGCCCCCCGGGGAAGGTGGCGGTGCGTGAGTGCCGCCCCTGATCGCCCCGAATCACGCGACCGACTTTTCAAACTGATTCGCCGATCGCTACATGCTGATACGACGCACGACACGACGCCGATGTACTTGTCGCTCCCGACCTCAGGTCGAGATGACCACAGCTGAAAAATAACTTAAATTATAATTCTTCTGTAATGTCTTGACGTTACCGCAAATCACTCAGAAGCTTTGCTGCAAATACTCGATCGGGTCAAATGACTGAAAATGTGTTAAGTACAATTATTATAATAACGACGAACCTCGCAATGCATTATTTTATTGACAAATGTAATGCAATATTTTATAATGCGGAATTCAATGACTGGTGTACTTTACAAATAAGGACGGTGAATAATTTCATGACTTGAGCATGAATATTTCCGTAATGCATAAATCGCGGGTTTATAATTAAAAAGTTATCAATTATTCACTTCTGCACTTAGAACTTGGTCTACGAATGCACAATAATTATTGGTACATTTGTTAAGTTGGTACACCGGCCGTCGAATTCCACCTTTACACATCCTGTTAAGGGAACTGAGCTGAAGTTCAGCCAAACTAAATATCAATTAGCACGAAAGCTGACAATTTAATATGCAGTATTTTATTCGGCACTTCAGTTCGAGGCTCTTATTATGTGTAAACTTGCTTTAATGTAATGGCGAGTGCAATCTGTTCAACGTGTTCACAAATGGTACGATAATTATTTTTCAAAACTAATAATTCGAATAGGTTCCCAATTTTGATGACACGCTAGGTATCCTCCAACAGGTAAAATACCCCCCCCCCTATCTCCGCGCAGCATTTAATGGACAGCGGCTATATTTCCTCTTTAAGGGGAAGCTCTACAGAATCGGCCTTGAGAATTGAAAATATGATTTTTTTACATGTGGTCCATAATAACTGGTCTACTAGTTAATATAAAAAGGTTGCCGCCAATGTTGGTCTCAATAAACTCCCTCCAAGTGAAGCTTGTGAAGTGAAGCTATGGGGTGACCAAAAAATAGTACTTTCTAATAAATGTTATTAAATTCAATATGTTTATCAGTTCTTTGGTGTGAAGTATTGCAACTGATATGATGGATATGATAACTTTTTTGATTATGTATTAGCCACGATATAAACTTAATAATATATTAATAACTTTCTAACCTGAAATTGTCCGAGAACTAAATATACGAAGGATGTTGACATATATATCTACCTACATTTTTATTTCATGTGCTATCCAAAAACATTACTAATGAATAGTGTTTATTTGTAATGTTTAGGACCTACGTATTAAAAATAATAGGTATTGTTTAATTATAATGCATATTTTTTAAAACGTAGAATTTAGTGTCTGCCTATTATAAAAAGAAAGTGACTTTTTATTGGCTGCGCAACTTCACTTTTATACTAGTGAAACAAGTGGTAGGAAGAAGCATTATTGTATGTAAAGCCAATGGGCGAAATAATTTATATCATGAGTGCCTAAAAATAATTATTAACATACAGTCACTAGACACATTATTTTTTTATTAGCCCATCTGACTGGCGGGCGACGCCAGGGCTGTCGACGCAATTAATTATATTGTACTTTTTATAAATTTTATTTATAATATATTTTATTCAAGTTTTGTGCATCTAATGCCGGGTCCACACAGGCAACATGTCACGCGACAACCTCGATAAATTTTATGATAATTATCATACTTATCGTAAAATTTAACGAGGTTGCCGGCGACATGTTGCCAATGTGGACCCGGCATAATATCCACTGTGGTTCACGTAGTGGAATGGACCTGTTGTTTCTGGGGTCAACTAATTCAAGAAGTAAACACCCATGATAGAATTTTTCCAGTTTTAGTTGCATTATATTCCAAAACTCATTTCCGATTTTATAAATGGAAATTTCTTGGTGTACATAGTAAACAAACCTACGAATAAAAAAAGACAGGAAGGAACATACTGATTCATCGCTATAAAAACTGGCAACCAAATTCGCCATTTTGGAAAGCGACGACTTTGCGTAAACAAATATCGCGTGGTCTGCACGTGTGCGGTAAACTTAAATAGGTAATTTTGTGTATTTTATGTTTGTGTATCATGCATTGTTGGCCATATTTTCCGGTCTTTCTTGATTGCCGTGACACAATATATTCCTTCCAGTCTTTCTTATTCATAGAAAAAAACAGTATGTTCTATTAGTTATATAATGTATTATGAATCTGTAATAAAATAATACACAATTAAAATATTTTCAAATTGAAAAAAACACATTTTCATAGCTTTGCGCCGTGCTCACTCATGAATGTCATTCTTCATTTAGGTAAGTATATACAAATTTTGATGTTATCTTGCAAATTAAACAGGTATCTGACCTTTTCACTATATTATACATGTACCTACATGCAAATGTAATGTTTTCAAATAATTGATATGGATTATATACCATCGTATTATTTTCTCGAAATCATAAACATACTATAATAGTATTTGAGTATCAACCTATGCTCAATTTGAATTTGGTAATAATAATAATATACCCGTAGATATATCAATAGTATGTTAAAATAAAATAGGTAAGTACCTACTTAGTATATCTACAATATTTTTTCATACGATTGAACATTATTTAATTGTTCCCAATTAGACAAACACTATTTTATTTTTATTTTAAATAATAATTTTAGCCTAGATTTAAGTTAATCGAGTAAAGTTTAAATTTCATTTTCTCAACAATGACCAAATCAGAGTTATCTAGTTGTAGTATTAAGGTGACGACATGCTATATGGTGGGATCCTCTTTTGCTAGTCGGTGCGACTTTTCACACCAAGAAGTGAATATCGTGTGCGCGTGGCCTTATCAGTCACGTATGTATCTACACATTTTTTCAGGTATCAAAAGATCTTAGTGGCTTAGAAGGGAGCTACACATTACAGGTAATTATAATTAATGACGCAGTGTTTTTGTAAGTCGTCAGTTTCTATTGTTGAACGATATCAATGTGTACGTTGCGTGTAATTTGTACGTATTACATTTCGCTGTATCACAGTTCACTGTGAGCTGTCGTACCGGAAAGAGATGTCCGTATAGTATTGAGATCAAAAAATGTTGTGTTCGTGGAGCATTGCAAACAGTAATGTTCTAGTTGTACCTACTAGATGCAATAAGAACATTAATTTGATATTGATTAGTATCAACTATCTGATTATAACGTTGTCACTATCATCAAATATTTGATAGGTACTTCCTATATATACTTCATTCCTCCAGCACCTTCTAGTAACCTACTTATAAATCATTCAGCATTTTATATAATCTATATACCTACGATATGATTGTATTTCTAAATATACTTACCTTCATATTATCTTCTGTCTTTCTCTTGCCTAGGTACTTTGTATTCCTGAACATCGCCAAATTGTAGCAAAGTCTCATGGTTTCAAGAAAATCCAAATGTTAATAAAAAAATGTATGATAATAATAAAATTATTATGGTGTTTGATTCATCTCCTGAGCGTATTTTAAAAGTTCTTGACGTATTTTGCTACGATATCCACCCAAGTTATCAGTATGTACTTACAGGTTTGATTAAAAACTATGACGAAATTAACATTTTAAAAATATTAATCCATATAATATTTTGACAGCCCTGTTTTCTGATCGGCGTACACGTGCAGTTGTTTATCAAATAATAATGTGTAAGACGGCCGACAATACCAATAATATATTATATTTTTTTTTTAAATAAAATCTCCGATGATCAGTGATTTTTGCGAAAATATCGATTTAAATTAACGTCCTAACGACGCCGATGTCCTTTTGATACTAGATTATATTTCAATCTCCTTCTCTTGAGCCCCCTCTTAAGACTCAGCTGAACAGGAACAAGGTCATTCATAGTTTAGTCAGAAATAAACCTCAGCGTTGAAAGGACGTCATTTTAATTCAGTCTAACCTCAAAAACCTCTAACCATCGGGGATTTATTTTAAGAAACGCAATAATTATTAATTACAATTTTCGGTCGAACGAATATCATTATTATTATTCCCTTCAAACATAACATGTATGCGACGTAACCTGAAACCGGCCGAACGAATACAGGGCTGTCAAAATAATATCAATCTAATTTTACGTTTTAAAGAGTTACAAATTTAAAGTTAAAAATAGCTTACTGTACCGATGGAATAATTACATACTTCCAAGCGTCAAACGGCATACAACATTCATCTAAAATAATTATGAAAAGACTAGCTGATTATGTTATGTTATTTTTGTATTGTTCTTATTTTTTTGCTTATCAAAATATTTCACATATTATCTGATGATGTGTATTTTGGATATATCGTCATATGTATCTGGTCTCATTAAAATTGCTATTAAGTTGATATAACATAGGAAAATCTGTAAATCATTAAAATGTTAATTTCGTTATAGTTTTTAATTAAACCGGTGCAATTACATATTAGATTTAAACACTGTTGTACTGTGTGACTTTTATAATATCAGATAAAACTGTAGGATGTCAGCAAAAGAGTAAACAAAACCCAGCTCATGGGATAACCGAATGGTAAGCAACTGTATATATTATATTTTCCCACCAAATTGCACACAATTAAAAACAATTTATCATAAAAACAAGTAAGACGTCTTCGACAGCCCTGGGTGATTGATTCGATAAAGTCGGCAGTTTTTTTTGTCTTGTTCTCTGCGATCGCTAGCTTTGAATAAAAAAAAATCTATGGGTGACCATTTTTTATGAGTATAAATTATTTCTTGCATTGGCTTTTATTAATTAATAATTATTGTACCTACCAACTAAAAGTAAAGTTGCGTTACTTGTTTGTAAAAGTGTCAGACTAAATTAATTAAACTAATCGGGTAAGTAATAAAAAGTCATTAATTGAGTTAGCATTTACTTGGTAGAATTCCATTTTAAAAGAAATGAAAATATAATTAATTATATTTTCATTTCTTTTAATAAAAAGTCACTTTCTTTTATAATAAACAGACATCACTATATTATTTTTTTTTTAAATATGCATTAGAATTAAACAATATGTACCCATTTTTTTTAAATAGTTATGTAATAGGTCTTACATATTCAAAATAAATACTATTCATTAATAATGTTTTTTGGATAGCACATGAAATAAAAATGTAGGTAGATATGTATTTCAACATCCTTCGTATGTTTAGCTCTCGGACAATTTCAGGTTAAAACGTTATTAATATATTATTATTAAGTTTATATCGTGGCTATCCATCATATTGGTTGCAATGTTTTCCACCAAACACCTGATTAACAAATTGAATTTAGTAACATTTACGTATATTAGAAGATATCATTTTTTGGTCACCCCATATTTTATACACTTTGACAGTGTTATGATTTAAATTAAATAAGAGATCATTATTATTACTTTAGACCAAAGCATTGTCGGCGACCTTTGCATATTACCAGTAGAGCAACAATTCCGGACCACATGTAAAAAAATCATATTTTCAATTCTCAAGGGCAATTCTGTAGAGCGTCCCCAGAAACTCACCAAACGACACCTGTCAGATTTTTTGTTGTTGCACTAAACGACGCCGATTTCCCGCCACTGTTTTTAGTACGGAGGGCGCTCATGGTCCAAACGTTTCGAACTTACAAAAAAAGCTACAGTTTGATAATAAGAAATAATATCATTTAAGTAATTTAGACATTTACGCGCCTACGAGCCGGACTGTGAATGGGTGGATGGGATGGGATATTGAAAATCAAAGAAAATTAGCGTGTGTTCTTTTCTTTTTATTTTCACATGTGCCCAATATACAGTACAGATATTATTTAATTATTTCGATTGGTTACATACTATGCTCGGATATTGTAGTTTCAAAAAATCTTATTGGTTTTTCGATTTTAAGTTGTGGCCGTATTAATGTGGGGGCGAATAATAAATAGCATCGGATCGCTACAAAACTGCTACAACTCGCAGAGCTCTACGGTGGCTGATAAAAAATAACAATAAATAAATGGACAGCGGCTATATTTCCTCTTTAAGGGGAAGCTCTACAGAATCGGCCTTGAGAATTGAAAATATGATTTTTTTACATGTGGTCCATAATAACTGGTCTACTAGTTAATATAAAAAGGTTGCCGCCAATGTTGGTCTCAATAAACTCCCTCCAAGTGAAGCTTGTGAAGTGAAGCTATGGGGTGACCAAAAAATAGTACTTTCTAATAAATGTTATTAAATTCAATATGTTTATCAGTTCTTTGGTGTGAAGTATTGCAACTGATATGATGGATATGATAACTTTTTTGATTATGTATTAGCCACGATATAAACTTAATAATATATTAATAACTTTCTAACCTGAAATTGTCCGAGAACTAAATATACGAAGGATGTTGACATATATATCTACCTACATTTTTATTTCATGTGCTATCCAAAAACATTACTAATGAATAGTGTTTATTTGTAATGTTTAGGACCTACGTATTAAAAATAATAGGTATTGTTTAATTATAATGCATATTTTTTAAAACGTAGAATTTAGTGTCTGCCTATTATAAAAAGAAAGTGACTTTTTATTGGCTGCGCAACTTCACTTTTATACTAGTGAAACAAGTGGTAGGAAGAAGCATTATTGTATGTAAAGCCAATGGGCGAAATAATTTATATCATGAGTGCCTAAAAATAATTATTAACATACAGTCACTAGACACATTATTTTTTTATTAGCCCATCTGACTGGCGGGCGACGCCAGGGCTGTCGACGCAATTAATTATATTGTACTTTTTATAAATTTTATTTATAATATATTTTATTCAAGTTTTGTGCATCTAATGCCGGGTCCACACAGGCAACATGTCACGCGACAACCTCGATAAATTTTATGATAATTATCATACTTATCGTAAAATTTAACGAGGTTGCCGGCGACATGTTGCCAATGTGGACCCGGCATAATATCCACTGTGGTTCACGTAGTGGAATGGACCTGTTGTTTCTGGGGTCAACTAATTCAAGAAGTAAACACCCATGATAGAATTTTTCCAGTTTTAGTTGCATTATATTCCAAAACTCATTTCCGATTTTATAAATGGAAATTTCTTGGTGTACATAGTAAACAAACCTACGAATAAAAAAAGACAGGAAGGAACATACTGATTCATCGCTATAAAAACTGGCAACCAAATTCGCCATTTTGGAAAGCGACGACTTTGCGTAAACAAATATCGCGTGGTCTGCACGTGTGCGGTAAACTTAAATAGGTAATTTTGTGTATTTTATGTTTGTGTATCATGCATTGTTGGCCATATTTTCCGGTCTTTCTTGATTGCCGTGACACAATATATTCCTTCCAGTCTTTCTTATTCATAGAAAAAAACAGTATGTTCTATTAGTTATATAATGTATTATGAATCTGTAATAA
This sequence comes from Rhyacophila brunnea, assembly GCF_057557595.1. Lineage (NCBI taxonomy): Eukaryota > Metazoa > Arthropoda > Insecta > Trichoptera > Rhyacophilidae > Rhyacophila > Rhyacophila brunnea. The sequence continues at coordinate 15,925,282 of NW_028232796.1, read as the reverse complement.
AATAATACACAATTAAAATATTTTCAAATTGAAAAAAACACATTTTCATAGCTTTGCGCCGTGCTCACTCATGAATGTCATTCTTCATTTAGGTAAGTATATACAAATTTTGATGTTATCTTGCAAATTAAACAGGTATCTGACCTTTTCACTATATTATACATGTACCTACATGCAAATGTAATGTTTTCAAATAATTGATATGGATTATATACCATCGTATTATTTTCTCGAAATCATAAACATACTATAATAGTATTTGAGTATCAACCTATGCTCAATTTGAATTTGGTAATAATAATAATATACCCGTAGATATATCAATAGTATGTTAAAATAAAATAGGTAAGTACCTACTTAGTATATCTACAATATTTTTTCATACGATTGAACATTATTTAATTGTTCCCAATTAGACAAACACTATTTTATTTTTATTTTAAATAATAATTTTAGCCTAGATTTAAGTTAATCGAGTAAAGTTTAAATTTCATTTTCTCAACAATGACCAAATCAGAGTTATCTAGTTGTAGTATTAAGGTGACGACATGCTATATGGTGGGATCCTCTTTTGCTAGTCGGTGCGACTTTTCACACCAAGAAGTGAATATCGTGTGCGCGTGGCCTTATCAGTCACGTATGTATCTACACATTTTTTCAGGTATCAAAAGATCTTAGTGGCTTAGAAGGGAGCTACACATTACAGGTAATTATAATTAATGACGCAGTGTTTTTGTAAGTCGTCAGTTTCTATTGTTGAACGATATCAATGTGTACGTTGCGTGTAATTTGTACGTATTACATTTCGCTGTATCACAGTTCACTGTGAGCTGTCGTACCGGAAAGAGATGTCCGTATAGTATTGAGATCAAAAAATGTTGTGTTCGTGGAGCATTGCAAACAGTAATGTTCTAGTTGTACCTACTAGATGCAATAAGAACATTAATTTGATATTGATTAGTATCAACTATCTGATTATAACGTTGTCACTATCATCAAATATTTGATAGGTACTTCCTATATATACTTCATTCCTCCAGCACCTTCTAGTAACCTACTTATAAATCATTCAGCATTTTATATAATCTATATACCTACGATATGATTGTATTTCTAAATATACTTACCTTCATATTATCTTCTGTCTTTCTCTTGCCTAGGTACTTTGTATTCCTGAACATCGCCAAATTGTAGCAAAGTCTCATGGTTTCAAGAAAATCCAAATGTTAATAAAAAAATGTATGATAATAATAAAATTATTATGGTGTTTGATTCATCTCCTGAGCGTATTTTAAAAGTTCTTGACGTATTTTGCTACGATATCCACCCAAGTTATCAGTATGTACTTACAGGTTTGATTAAAAACTATGACGAAATTAACATTTTAAAAATATTAATCCATATAATATTTTGACAGCCCTGTTTTCTGATCGGCGTACACGTGCAGTTGTTTATCAAATAATAATGTGTAAGACGGCCGACAATACCAATAATATATTATATTTTTTTTTTAAATAAAATCTCCGATGATCAGTGATTTTTGCGAAAATATCGATTTAAATTAACGTCCTAACGACGCCGATGTCCTTTTGATACTAGATTATATTTCAATCTCCTTCTCTTGAGCCCCCTCTTAAGACTCAGCTGAACAGGAACAAGGTCATTCATAGTTTAGTCAGAAATAAACCTCAGCGTTGAAAGGACGTCATTTTAATTCAGTCTAACCTCAAAAACCTCTAACCATCGGGGATTTATTTTAAGAAACGCAATAATTATTAATTACAATTTTCGGTCGAACGAATATCATTATTATTATTCCCTTCAAACATAACATGTATGCGACGTAACCTGAAACCGGCCGAACGAATACAGGGCTGTCAAAATAATATCAATCTAATTTTACGTTTTAAAGAGTTACAAATTTAAAGTTAAAAATAGCTTACTGTACCGATGGAATAATTACATACTTCCAAGCGTCAAACGGCATACAACATTCATCTAAAATAATTATGAAAAGACTAGCTGATTATGTTATGTTATTTTTGTATTGTTCTTATTTTTTTGCTTATCAAAATATTTCACATATTATCTGATGATGTGTATTTTGGATATATCGTCATATGTATCTGGTCTCATTAAAATTGCTATTAAGTTGATATAACATAGGAAAATCTGTAAATCATTAAAATGTTAATTTCGTTATAGTTTTTAATTAAACCGGTGCAATTACATATTAGATTTAAACACTGTTGTACTGTGTGACTTTTATAATATCAGATAAAACTGTAGGATGTCAGCAAAAGAGTAAACAAAACCCAGCTCATGGGATAACCGAATGGTAAGCAACTGTATATATTATATTTTCCCACCAAATTGCACACAATTAAAAACAATTTATCATAAAAACAAGTAAGACGTCTTCGACAGCCCTGGGTGATTGATTCGATAAAGTCGGCAGTTTTTTTTGTCTTGTTCTCTGCGATCGCTAGCTTTGAATAAAAAAAAATCTATGGGTGACCATTTTTTATGAGTATAAATTATTTCTTGCATTGGCTTTTATTAATTAATAATTATTGTACCTACCAACTAAAAGTAAAGTTGCGTTACTTGTTTGTAAAAGTGTCAGACTAAATTAATTAAACTAATCGGGTAAGTAATAAAAAGTCATTAATTGAGTTAGCATTTACTTGGTAGAATTCCATTTTAAAAGAAATGAAAATATAATTAATTATATTTTCATTTCTTTTAATAAAAAGTCACTTTCTTTTATAATAAACAGACATCACTATATTATTTTTTTTTTAAATATGCATTAGAATTAAACAATATGTACCCATTTTTTTTAAATAGTTATGTAATAGGTCTTACATATTCAAAATAAATACTATTCATTAATAATGTTTTTTGGATAGCACATGAAATAAAAATGTAGGTAGATATGTATTTCAACATCCTTCGTATGTTTAGCTCTCGGACAATTTCAGGTTAAAACGTTATTAATATATTATTATTAAGTTTATATCGTGGCTATCCATCATATTGGTTGCAATGTTTTCCACCAAACACCTGATTAACAAATTGAATTTAGTAACATTTACGTATATTAGAAGATATCATTTTTTGGTCACCCCATATTTTATACACTTTGACAGTGTTATGATTTAAATTAAATAAGAGATCATTATTATTACTTTAGACCAAAGCATTGTCGGCGACCTTTGCATATTACCAGTAGAGCAACAATTCCGGACCACATGTAAAAAAATCATATTTTCAATTCTCAAGGGCAATTCTGTAGAGCGTCCCCAGAAACTCACCAAACGACACCTGTCAGATTTTTTGTTGTTGCACTAAACGACGCCGATTTCCCGCCACTGTTTTTAGTACGGAGGGCGCTCATGGTCCAAACGTTTCGAACTTACAAAAAAAGCTACAGTTTGATAATAAGAAATAATATCATTTAAGTAATTTAGACATTTACGCGCCTACGAGCCGGACTGTGAATGGGTGGATGGGATGGGATATTGAAAATCAAAGAAAATTAGCGTGTGTTCTTTTCTTTTTATTTTCACATGTGCCCAATATACAGTACAGATATTATTTAATTATTTCGATTGGTTACATACTATGCTCGGATATTGTAGTTTCAAAAAATCTTATTGGTTTTTCGATTTTAAGTTGTGGCCGTATTAATGTGGGGGCGAATAATAAATAGCATCGGATCGCTACAAAACTGCTACAACTCGCAGAGCTCTACGGTGGCTGATAAAAAATAACTCCTTAATTTTTCTTACAGCATGATGAACCGAAGACGACACCAGCTATTAATTTAAATTAGTTCGCATGATAATACTGTGAAATACGAAATAATATGTTTTGTTTTTCTATGCAGGAACACACGAATAAAATATTATTCTTATCTGTGATTATAGACATTATACGAGTAGTATTATGTTGATTTGAAATACTTTACTGATGCCGATGCAATACCAACTTAATGATCGGGGTATTTACTTTTTATATCCTGTTATTTTTAAATATCTAACGGACTGAAGTCAGAAATATTCTATTTTCGAATTATAATTATTTTTCGATTTAACCATGTTATTTAATTTTGAATGTGATATTCATCTTCAGAGTAAACCTAACCAAGATTGATGTAATTGTTTTATTGATGATTCGTAAATCATAACTTTTTTTTAATTTAATTTTATCTCTATAGTTGCCGAGTTGACACCGGCCGCTGTCCAACTTTTTAATAATATTTTAAAATATAAATCCATAACATAGCACATTCAAAATTCGCAATTTAAAATATAATAATTGACCGTTCAAAATAAATAATTACGCATTTGTTTTGCAAAGAAAATCTTGCAGACATGGAAAACTATTCGAAATGTTGTGTATATCTCAAGACGCAGTGGTCAAGCCCGATGTAAAAATGGATTTAGGATTCCGGGGCTTAGGCCTAACCGCGGGGCCTAAGTCCCGGCCGTTCCCGGGATCCGACGTCTTATCCCTTTTCCGCTGCAAAGCGGGAAATATATCCCTTCGCATGAATGACAATCGGGATTTATTTTATTTACCCTTCCTCTCTCTCGCGGGCGCATTTTTCCTGCCTCGCTTACTTTTTCTCAATTTATCGCGGCTCCGCCAATCTACCGGCGGCTTGTGGAGCAATGGACATATCTCTCTTGCTTTTCCTTCCCTACTTTCTTTACATGTCACGAGATATGTTTGTTTACTTTACATATAGGTTTTTTATGTTTGATATTCGCCAAATGCAATTTATGGCTCGGATTCGAATTTTGATTTCTTTTGTTTATTCAAATATCGAATACTCGCTGTGCTTGCTGTTTTCCGCAAATCTGTAGCATCGCGAACAAAGGAGTTTTAGATGTGTCAGGCAACATTGAACATTGACAGAACTTACGACGATAAATTTGAATATCTCTCTTGATGCGTAAACCCGTCACTTTTTGTAGAATATGAGACACCTATATGATAATAATATATTATCCAAACTAATAATTTCATAATATTTTTTTCATTGTCATCATAATTCTTAAAAAAAGACGATAGTATACGATTTGAATTTTAGAAATGTCACCGACCGCGCTATAGAAATAATCACCAAGTACCTAGGTACTGTAATGGGGGAGCCACTGTCGAAAACTACCCAATCAAGACTCGTAACTGGACAAAATCTGACATTCGAATGAAATTTTCAAAATGGCGTCCTATAGTAGTTTGTAGTTCCATTTTTGGCCATTCTACAGATAAGTTTGTAGGTCTGTAGCTTAATTTATTTTCGAATTATTGAGTTATCTTCGTTCACTTATTGGCGATTCCTATGTGTTTTAATTACACTATTTTTTATTCAATAAATAATAAATGTAGGTATCATTCTGTATCCAACATAAGTATCTGGAACATTATTTTTTCTGATGGTGTTTCAATTTATGTGCAAATGCATTGTGTAGTCAGTAGTGTATTATATCAAAGAAAAGTATTTGCCATATTCTCAATTAGTTTTATACTGAGAATAGCTGAGAATGGGAAAACCATGTCTCTTCCTTTGTATGATAATACATTAATGTAATTATGTACCTATATGAAACAAGAATCAGTATTCTCATTAAATTATCAATAAAATTAGCAATCACTGTCTTTTAGGGTCCTCAATTTTTATGATTCTGAAAAAATACTGTGTTAAAAAAATGATTATTTTGCATTGTTTCAGATGAAGTGGACGTGATTGGCTACACGTCGAACCAGAGCGACACGGATCAGAGTGACCGCTCCTCTGTGCAGAGCGGCTCCGGAGACTCGGGGGTCGCCCTCTCCGCCAGCGCCACCACCCTCTCGCTCTCGCACATCAAGATCGTGTAGGCCCGCTCTCTTCCTCTCTCTCTCTCTCTCTCTTTCGGCTTCGCCCCCTCCACCGGGATGACCCTGAGAAACGTTCACCCCCATCCTCGAGAAAAATATCCACCGTTCACCGGGATAGCGAGGAACACGATGGATCTCTTCGGTCAGGGACAGCGGGGAATGTCCCTGTGCGTCGGAGATGAGAGAAACGCAAAGTGCAAAGCGGGCGTGCAGATTTGCCCTGTCGTACAAAGAGGCGATATGCCTTCCGTTCCGTACCCATGATAAACTTATTGATAAATTAATTGTTTTCTATTTCCTTTCTCTTCCGCCTGCTCTAAAGAATTAATCGTTTCCCTCAGTTTTCAAATCAGTGTTCTTTGGGTTAAATATGATAACTTCAGAATTGCAATTGTACAAAAAAGTTTTATTACAACATGTTTACATGACCGAATTGTTAAAATAACCTCACAGAAATACCCGTTGTAAGAAAATTTCAATTTTCAGTTTTCATGTTTCTCCCAAAAATTACCGATATTTAACTATGCGAACGGTCGTTTCGATTCTATGGACGTTTGTGCCAGTAAAAATTGCTCCATAGGATTCTCTCGAGACAAATGTAAAAAGTTTAATCACTGCACTCCTCAAAAAATACATCGGAGTATTGCCTACCTTTTGGCACTTCACTGTGTCACAATAAATTTATCCGTGAAGACCTCCATGTTTCATCACTAGGTACATAATATTAAATTCTGATATATTTCAATACCTAAAATCTAATTCAACATGGTTCACGCTACCTTAATTTTATAGAGAAAAAACACCCATCTTGGAATCTGCACGCGTAGATTGGTCCCTATACTAATTGTTGAACCGTAAACAGGCCGTTCGCTTAGTCAAATCTTCATTTTTTTAAAAGTCCACCGTAGTATGTGTCGAACAAAACGATTTTATGCAAAAAATGACAGCAGTTTTTTGATTTTGACTCAAAAAAGTATGATCGAGATTGTTTGAATAATGCCGATATAGTATTATCGATTTACTTCATTTTTAGGTTTAGCTATTTGTTTTATTTTTCAAAAAAAAGTTCCAATTTATTATATTAATTTTGAATTAGATATTTAAAAGGGGTCATCGAACCTGAATTTATTAAAAAAACGGCTTAAAGTTTTTCAAACAATTAATTAAATGTAATCAGTATGATCAGGTTGCTCATTGATAATTTATTAAATAGATTTTTCAGAAGGCGATATAGAACCCTCGTCTTTCGTTTGAAGGACATTTAATTATGACTTATTTGTTGGAGTTTTTAAAAAAATTGATGTTATCCGTTGAATATTGCATGTTAGATTTGATTGAACGTCAATATTTTAATCCCTTTTGATTAAGATGATTGTAACATGTTCTTAGGGAAATATTATTATAAATAATTAAGTTATGTACAGATAAAATTTATTAACCAAATATTTGTTGCCAAAAAAAATGGTTCTAAGGCGGAAGGCGACCGTTTTTTCCATATCAATAGTAAAATGAAACGAAAGACTTGAATGATTTTTTCTCGGACGCCTGATAATACTGAAAGAATTTAATTATTTGACTTTGAATATTTTACATTCGTCTTTTTGAATGCTTTTAAAAAAATTTTGCTGTCAAGATGTTTAAATGGTAATAAAAAAAATTGTGCAAAATATTAAATGTTATGTTAGAGAATACAATTATTATAAAAGTAATAATATGCCGAACGAGAGACAATCTGTCGTCGGCGAAACCCTGTCTTTAAAATGTCCGAACGCCTGAATACGTTTAGTATATTTTTTTAATCTACCTGCAGATATTATTTTTTAATCGTACTAATTACAAAATTTTGTGACCAAATAATGCCATTAATAAGAGTGAAACCCGCGAGGACACGGTCCCGGCGGGTTTTTTCTATAGATATACAATTTATTATCATCGGGTTTACATTGTTTTTTCCATAAATGTACTTTTATGTGTTAAGAGAGCTACAAGACTCTGGTTTTAGTAGTAAGTAAGCAAGTAAGGTGTGAGGCAAATATTATTTATCGAAGGTGTGTAATCGTGATCGCTGTTCTATGGTCGATGACTTTACTCAGCCGAGAGTCGCCACAGCGTCTGTTCAACGAGATCCGTCACCTTGTATGCTCCGCGTGCCCCCGCCCGACCGATCTGCACTTTTCTTATATTATCACTCCCCGTGTGCGACAGATCCTAATTCAACGGAAGCCATTCTAAGATTACTTGCCATGTCAAACGATTAATATAAAAATTGTAATAGACACAATTTAATGGGCCGCCTTTATGTTGTGCCAAATTTAATAAAAGAAAAAACAGTTTTCATAGATTTGTGGAAAAAAGTGCAATTTGGCTTTTTTTATTTTAGTTGCAGAAATTACATTATTCTTTTGGTAATACTTTATGCTCAATTTGAAACAAATACACATTTTTTTTAAGATTTTGGTATACCGAGTTTAATAATAATTGTATGACTCGTTAGGACTGTTTTGTGGGCCTCTTTTAAATCTTATTACGAATCGGTTGTGTCATCTGTGTCGAAGAAAATCGACGCTGAATGTATTTGTACAGCGGATCGTTTGTCATTTAACACAACGTTTAGGCGAGTAATTAAAAAATTTCTTCCGAATTAGGATCCACCACACTCTATGTCAGTCGCTATTATTTCACGTTTTCAATGTGGATATATCTCTCCGTACTATAATGCCTGTAATTTTAAGATAGTAAAATAGTAGATAATTTTATAGATAGTCTAATACCATAATGCGTAATGCCGCGTTTGAGTGTCCTTCTCGATCTCGTGATCTCATCCTCATTTTAATTAGGGATTTTTGAAGGATAGGGTGTTTTAACTGTGATGTCTGATGTCATACAAAGTCTAAAGATAGTCCACTTATCAATATTTGGTTCACCGCGTACTATATAACAAAGTGGAAGTCAAATTGAGTAGTATAACTTTTACAAGAAATGAATGCTGAATCTAATGCATTTTTTTCTCTGCCGTTTTTAATTGGCATCAGGAAGAAAATGGATTAGTCGATTAGTGTCATGGAACGCATATTATTTCTTCATAGCTAAACAATAATTGTTAATGTTGAATGTTATATATTAACGTCATCGGTTATGTTTTATCACAGTAAATCGTTAAAACAATGCTCAATGAACCACATTTTTAATTTAAATTTTCCCTTCAGCGATTAATAACACGAGTGTTTATTTAAAGTTTTTTTTTTTGTAAAAAGAAGTTGGATAATTTGTTTGGTGCCTGTAATTTGATAATTTAATAACATAGAATAAATCCACATTTTTAAATAAAAATCTAAATCATTCCAATTAAAAAAACGCAACCGAAGAAATGTGAGTTATACCTTTTCAAAATATGTGAATGTTTACATTCTCAATGCCACTTTATTCATATGTTAAAAATGTTGATTATTTATAAATATTGAAGATTTTGAGTCTAAATATATTTTAGATTGCATTGATGCCTTTTCACTATCCATAGTTAACATTATTTTAACTTTAAAGTTTTAATTATATTATACAATATTATAAATTATTATATAGGTGTATGTACCGTGGAGCCTCGATTATCCAAAACTCGATTAACATGATTTCATCACGATTGTGAGCATCAGTAATAGTGAAATTGTTTAAGAATTGTATCGTCAATATATCTGGTAAAATTCTTAAATCGTATTTTGGTAAAAAATTAAAATTTTGATGGATTTACATATGTGTAAAAATCTAGAACCAATAAGATTTAAAAAAAAAAAAACCTTATACAGCGGAAAATATTGCTAACTTCATAAATACAGTTGATTTTTTTTTAATCCCTGAAAAAATAAATTCAATTTACAAGATAGACCAATTATTGTACCTACCTATACAAAAGAGATTATTCCGGAAGAACAAGGCACAAAGTCTATGGAAGTGGCGTGTGCGTATCGCGAGTGGTTTACCAGCAAAATATAATAAAATTCTGCCTCATAAACCCCTTACAACTTCCACACCGCTTCCCATGGGTTTGCGCCATGGACAATTTTTTTTTCTTTGATTCGCATTTTTTAATATCCGAACTACCTTCATCCCCAATTAATGCAGATAATCGAGGTTCAATTGTATTTATAAATGTGTTAATGTAGGTAAGTATTCAAAAGTGGGATTGAGAATTAATAATTTGAGAATATATTATTCTTCTTTTGTTTCTATGGCATTTTCATAAGATAACTTTACATTTCTTCGCAATTTTCAATAAAGATTGTTAGGGCTGGCTTTCCAATAGACTGTTCAATGAATTGGCCTGGCTTAGCATACAAGGTGCACGTAATACGACTCGTCAAATATATTATCTAGTCAAGAACATGGACACGTCTCTATTATTTACAAAATAAAAATCTCGTTGAATTGACGTGTTTGGAAAAGTAGAATTGTCTATAAATGTCTCTAATTACATCTGCAGCGTCGGCCACACCCGCTATTCAAATAAAAATGTAAATTATTTAATGAATTGTAAATTGTAAATACATATTATATATTAAAATGAAACATTTACTTTTATTTCAGTCCAACCCCTTGTCCTCCAATCCAAAATTTCAGATAAGATTTTACTAAGGTTAATCGCCAAAAATTCAGCACTTAATACACATATGTACACAGGTACAGGACCATAAACTGAATTCACATGGCCACTTTTTTTGATTAAAATGCTTGGCGAATTGTGTATCTGTCACCTGTTTTACATGACGTGTATAATATAATAATGCTCTTTATATTCAGTAACAAAACTTATAAAAGTACCCAGATAAAATTGCTGGAGATGTTTCACACTACGGCATATAAATGCGATAACCATATACTTTTTTATTTTTGATTAATAAATATATTTTAAAATTATAATACCTACATATTATTTTCATAGTATAATTACTTTACCTTAAGGGGGGACATGCTCGTCGAAGGTCAAAATTGAGTTTTTATTGTATATTCAAACCATGATCCTGGACACTCCTTAAACGTTGTAGGTGATCTATTTATATAATTTTGAAGCCTTATTATCCTTTATAGTTATTTTAAACATTTGATGACTGCATGAAGTATTTTTGTTACATAAAATAGTATTCTTTTAAACCTCTCGCTCTAATGTTTTAGAATATAGTCATATTTCGGTACATAACTGTGCAGTGGTGTTAAGATTTTTTACATTTATTAATTTTTAAACGCATTTATAAAACTATTAGCATAATTTATTACGAGATAATTTTTGTAAAATATTCACGATAAAAATTATATTGATAATCTCTGTGATCCCAAATTTGACAAGAATTAGGCATTTTATTATTCAAAAAATCGGCAAGATTAACACATTTCAAGATGATTCTAAAGATATTTATTATAAGCTATGTCTTTGACCATTCAAGTGTGATAAACATCTTATGAATAATGATTGCTTTATAATAATTATTGACCTAAGAATAAGGTAGTGTTTTTTTGAAATACGCCATTTCTTTTGTCATTCCCTAGTGGTTAAGCTACAACATACGGCCGTAGCCATAAATTGACAAACTATAATTGAAGTAGGGAGTAAAATGATATTGACGCGCGTGTTTGAACATGTACCGTTTAAAAAAAAATAAAAAAAAATTCGGTTAGGTATATGTTCAAACACGCGCGTTAACATAATTTTACTCCCTACTTTAATTATAGTTTGTCAATTTATGGCTACGGCCGTATGTTGTAGCTTAACCACTAGGGAATGACAAAAGAAATGGCGTATTTCAAAAAAACACTACCTTCTTCTTAGGTCAATAATTATTATAAAGCAATCATTATTCATAAGATTTTTATCACACTTGAATGGTCAAAGACATAGCTTATAATAAATATCTTTAAAATCATCTTCAAATGTGTTAATCTTGCCGATTTTTTGAATAATAAAATGCCTAATTCTTGTCAAATTTGGGATCACAGAGATTATCAAAATAATTTTTTATCGTGAATATTTTACAAAAATTATCTCGTAATAAATTATACTAATGGTTTTATAAATGCGTTTAAAAATTAATAAATGTAAAAAATCTTAACACCACTGCACAGTTCTGTACCGAAATATGACTATATTCTAAAACATTAGAGCGAGAGGTTTAAAAGAATACTATTTTATGTAACAAAAATACTTCATGCAGTCATCAAATGTTTAAAATAACTATAAAGGATAATAAGGCTTCAAAATTATATAAATAGATTATCTACAACGTTTAAGGAGTGTCCAGGATCATGGTTTGAAAATACAATAAAAACTCAATTTTGACCTTCGACGAGCATGTCCCCCCTTAAGGGGACGCTCTACAGAATTGCCCTTGAGAATTGAAAATATGGTTTTTTTACATGTGGTCCGGAATTGTTGCTCTACTGGTAATATTCAAAGGTCGCCGACAATGCTTTGGTCTAAAGTAAATAATGATCTCTCATAACATAACACTGTCAACGTGAATAAAATATGGGGTGACCAAAAAATGATATCTTCTAATATACGTAAATGTTACTAAATTCAATTTGTTAATCATCTGTTTGGTGGGAAATATTGTAACCAATATGATGGATAGCCACGATATAAACTTAATAATATATTAATAACGTTTTAACCAGAAATTGTCCGAGAGCTAAACATACGAAGGATGTTGAAATACATATCTACCTACATTTTTATTTCATGTGCTATCCAAAAAACATTATTATTGAATAGTATTTATTTTGAATGTGTAAGACCTATTACATAATTATTAAAAAAATAGGTACACATTGTTTAATTCTAATGCATATTTTAAAAAAAAGTGTAATATAGTGATGTCTGTTTATTATAAAAAGAAAGTGACTTATTATTAAAAGAAATGAAAATATAATTAATTATATTTTCATTTCTTTTAAAATGGAATTCTACCATTTACTTGGTTACTACTGCTAACTCAATTAATGACTTTTTATTACTTACCCGATTAGTTTAATTAATTTAGTCTGACACTTTTACAAACAAGTAACGCAAGTTTACTTTTATAAAAATAGGTAGGTACAATAATTATTGTTGGTAAGTAAAGCCACTGCAAGAAATAATTTATATAAAAAAATATTATTAACGTAGAGACACCCACACATTTTTTTATTCAAAGCTAGCGTCGCTGAGAAGATAGCAAAGTTACCGACCAGGGCTGTCGAAGACTAATTACTTATTTTTATGATGTGTTTTTAATTGTGTGCAATTTGGCGGAAAAATATAATATATAGATACAGTTGCTTACCATTCGGGTATCCAATGAGATGGGTTTTGTTTAATCTTTTGCAGACATCCTACAGTTTTATTTTTTATCTTGCCCATCTCACGTAAGGATATCTGATATTATAAAAGTTACATAGTACAACAGTGTTTAAATCTAATATGTAATTGTACAGGTTTAATTAAAAACTATAACAAAATTAACATTTTAATGATTTACAGATTTTCCTATGCTATATCAACTTAATATCAATTTTAATGAGACAAGATACATATTACGATATATCCAAAATACACATCATCAGATAATATGTGAAATATTTTGATAAGCAAAAAAATAAGAACAATACAAAAATAACATAACATAATCAGCCAGTCTTTTCATAATTATTTTAGATAAATGTTGTATGCCGTTTGACGCTTGGAATTATGTAATTATTCCATCTGTTCAGTAAGCTATTTTTAACTTTAAATTTGTAACTTTTTAAAACGTAAAATTAGATTGATATTATTTTGACAGCCCTGTATTCGTTCGGCTGGCTTCAGGTCACGTCGCATACATGTTATGTTTGAAGGGAATAATAATAATAATATTCATTCGCCCGAGAATTGTAATTAATAATTATTGCGTTTCTTAAAATAAATCCCCGATGGTTAGAGGTTTTTGAGGGTAGACTGAATTAAAATGACGTCCTTTCAACTCTGAGATCATTCTCTGAATGAACTATGAATGACCTTGTTCCTGTTCATCGGGCTCTTAAGAAGGCATGTCCCCACTCCACGACTCTGTACGCAGTTCAATTAGAAATTATATCGTAGAATTTTGCTATTGCGCATACTTAGCGGAGTGGAGGTGCTCCTTTGTAAAGTAAAAGATCTATAGAACTGGATACTCAGTGGTACCCATAGAGGTATTAAATAAAAAGAGGGGCAAGGCATTGGCTTTCTCATACAACTGAATGAAGCTGGCCAACAATAGCCGACAACTTACGAGAAATAGCGAACGTGATCACGAAAGGATTTACTTTGGCCTTTTGGCCGTCGTTATAACGTACTCATATAATATAATAATGTTAACGTGGTAGTTTTGCCTCAACTTGATTACCAGCCTGCCTCACCATAATTTTATATAACCTGCCTGCTTCACCATACTTTCATATAACCTGCCTAGGTGGTACCCAAGAGGCAGAAGATGTCGACGAAATAGTTGAGTTTTGCAAAAGTACGTGGTAACGCAACTCACAGAATCAAGAGGAATGGAATCATCTTGAAGAAGCCTTCATCCAGGCTGGTGATCATTATTTTTTGATCTATGTAAAATTCATATATTTGGCTGCATTTTTGGAATCACATCATCTTGTTTGTTTGTATGTGTATATCAGTGGCAGTCGGTCCATACATGCGGTGGTAGATACGGCGCATACCTCATAATTCTAAAATGAAGAGGCTTTATCTCGTGTATATCTGTGTTCCTGAGTAGGTACTATAGTTTTTCAGAAATACTATATTCTTTTTACCTTTACTATAATCAGCATAAAAAAAGATGGCAGCACTGATATACCGAAGGATGACCCTTGGATGGCATTTAATATTGAGGATGCTAAGGGGTGTTAGGGATGTCACTGTCAAAACGAGTCATTATTATGAGGTTAAATTCAGCGCTCGAAATGGAAAAGTTTACGAACCGGTGCGCTCGATTTACATAGTCATCAAATCGTACGTGTATTCTAGCTCAGACGGTCAACATATTTTTTCCACGAGACGGAGCGATGATTTTACAAATTTCACGAGCCGGAATGGCGCTCCGGTGCGTTCCGTTCCATTTCGAGCCCTGGTTAAATTATTTAAAATGTCATCTACATTCTAGTGTCTCAAAACTGTTGGCAATGGTTATTGTTATTAGTAATAAGTTAATACTATCAACTATAGCCAACAGTTTTGAGACATTAACTTTGTCATGTAATAACTTATTATGTGACAAAGTTACAATTATTCTTTTAGCATAGTCCTCTGAAAAATATATGACAAGACCAATAATAAATTTTTAAATCATTGTCCTGTAAACATGCAAATTGTCACTATCATGGGCCCCGCATCGTGAAGCGGGCCCCCAGACTAGGATCTGTGGCGGCCCCCCTACCTATCGTTAAGGATAAAGTCAGTGTAACGCTCTACCGTAGCGTTTTCCAAATGGTGTAAGCGGTAAAATTAACGTGTAGGTATATTTAGTGTTTTATTGTATATACATCCATTTGAATTATGGAGATGTTGAGTATATACACAATTAAAAATTATATCGTACAACCACATAATTCTAAATAATAATATTATTGAAGGAAAATAGCGCCACAGGCGACATTTTTTTTTACTATTAAAGCAAATTTGTGATGTGTGTTTGTCTCACTTATCTGGTCGACTCGCCTCGCCGGGCCCCTCCTGAGCCCGGCCCCCAGGCTAGAGCCCTGTCAGCCCCTCCCTTGTGGGGGCCATGGTCACTATCGACCTTTTTGCTTAAACTAATCAATGATATAATATATTTTTAGAGCCTGTACATTAGGAGCAAAATTAGTAATTGATATTGATTTTGTTTATATTATGTTTGTTAGATACAGAGTTCATAATTCTAAGGCCCTCCTCCCACGGAGCAACTAAAATTCCAACCAGTATCTAGCCAATGTATTCCAATGGCGGCTTGCTGACGGCGAGACTGGAATCTCTGTTTCAAACGGTCGCGAAGAGACGCGACATGCCAGTTGTGCGGTCTCTCAAGTTTCCAGTAACTGTAAAACAGTGGTGCCAATATCATTAGATACGGTGAAATATCATATTTTCTTACCAAAATTGGTAGCACTACGTACTACAAGTAACTTAACTCGCATAACTTGACTCGCTCGAAGACATTATTTATTAAATATTAATCGGAAAATTGAAATAACCTAATTGTATTCGAGTAAACGCAGCAGCGTGCGTGTAGTCAGTTTTTGTACAAAACAGCTGATGGTCCAGTTTGAGGTTGTGATTATTATTTCAAGTGAGTTGCAGTAGCGCCGTGTGCGAAGCATCACATTGGACAGTTTATGAGTTCCTTCACAAACCAGTTCCGT
This sequence comes from Rhyacophila brunnea, assembly GCF_057557595.1. Taxonomy (NCBI): domain Eukaryota; kingdom Metazoa; phylum Arthropoda; class Insecta; order Trichoptera; family Rhyacophilidae; genus Rhyacophila; species Rhyacophila brunnea. The sequence goes on along the minus strand of NW_028232796.1, from coordinate 15,909,004 downwards.
CAGATTTCAATTGCGCAGTGGGAGGAGGCCTTAGAGTATAGGTATCATTCTGTGGTAAACTACTATATTATACACTTTTTTATCACTCAAATAATGTATGTTGTATGATTTCATATGTCCATATAACAGTAGTCCCCAACCATTTTTGGTTGGATGAGCCTTTGAAATATCTTGTGGAATTCTTATCCGTCTGGTCACGATAAATAATGACCATTTTCACTTTACATCTGACCACTGAGTCCATAGCTCAGTAAAATCTTTCAATATTGTTTCTTAACTCGATCACAAAAATTGTGGAAAGTTGTATGTGGCTTCTGCAAATTTTCACAGAACTTTCATTGGAAATCGCTGCCATATTTATTCTGAAATCTTTGTCATTCTTTTTTAAGATGTAAAAGAATGCATAGTAATAAAAAAATAATGTTATTTTTTAAAAAAACAATTTGTTATGTAAGTATAGTGAAAAAAATAATACACCCATTTTAAATACAAATATTTTAATTGATCATGTTAGAAATGCAGCATAGATTCAAAAATTGACAAAAATATTTGAATGGCACATTAAAATGAAGTATAAAAAAATCTGTGATATAGGCTATTTTAAAAAATTATAATCACAATCTTCCACTTGTGTTTCACAAACATCACACATACACAATACCATTAAGTTTAACAACCTTTCAATTAAATATTATATTATTTAATATGCTTGGTTTAACTTTAATCAGTTACCATTTGAACCCTGTACAGTGTACAATAAGAGCAAATTTGCGATTGGGAATTACAATTATGGAGGAATTAAGTAAATGGGAAGCAATTTATAAGTTGGAATATCGTCACTATAGGATTGGTTTGTCGAATATCCGTTTTTGTCGAAATCAACCTTATAATGCAAAATGATTTTTTGTATCTAAACGGACCAGAACCATCATTTTCTTTAAATTGCTTTGTAATGAAAACAGCATTTGTATGCTGTAAAAACAACAATTTAAATACCTCCATGTATTTAAATATAATGTAATTTGTTTTTCATCTCCTGAACATTTTACATTTGGTCTATTCGACAAACCAATCCTACAGCGACGATATGTTGGGCTTAAATTTTCTCATTAGCCACTTTTCAAGCAATAGTCACTATCACCAGAAATAACAGGTTTGATATGCCTAAATTTGCAGAAAACCTGTACATTAAAAGGGAAAATGCCCAGCTTAGCCACTTAATTAGACTGCAGTGTTGATTATTTTATTTTAGAATTATTTTTTTGCCAAATTCAACAAAAATACTGTAATTTTGAAGAATTTAATAGAGTAAAATTGTCAAGAAAAATTGTAATATTAAATCATATTTTAATTTGGTCTCAAAAGAATAACATGAGTACTTACTGTTTTTTTTTTTCATGTTCGATCATAATATGGACCTCCACAGAGTGGAGGTTAGCCATGTGAGCCACTTGCTCAACCTATTAGATTCATACATACGTTGAAAAACAACATGTGAATTTGCCAGACCCAGGATTTATTCGAACCCTGAAAGCTGACGCGGTAACCACTCAGCCATCGTGGGTTAATAATAATATGATGCTGCAAACCTCAAATAAACTAAAGCACCGAAACAGTGTTCACAACATTACAAAACTATATGCCTGCCGATAGTTCCTTTTGCTTTAGGTAATTGTTTAAAAATAACCATATTATGATAGAATATAGATAAATTCATTTCACACAATATGTATAGAATCACATCATAATAATGTAAGTATTATGATTTTGTTCTCAAATATGTAAGTTTGTAGGAATTTACTTAATATTTGCACAACTCCATTCATTTTTATTTTAAGTATTTGGGCCACCATTATGAAATATGTACCATTATTAAAATCTTATCAATAATTAGGGTTCAAATCCGTGCACTTTATAATAGTAAATAATTATTTATCGTTATACCTGACATTTTTATGCATTAATAATCTTGTCAGTATGAACATACTCATATTTTTTTTTTACAAAATTACATTATTTTACTTCAGACAGTGGTAAATTATAGTACACCTGACCTATTCAATTTGGTTTCTGACCCATCTTAACATTTTGATCATTATACAGAACTGAATAGAAAATAAAAAGTCTTTAGAAGACGGATGGGTGTTTCTAGAAACAAAAACAACAATTTCAATTGCCGCCAGTCTGCCGTGACATTATTACTAGTCTAGTTATAAATCCATACCAAATTTACTTTATGTGTCCAAAATGGCACGTGACATGGAGGCGGAGATTGCCACATTGGTCGCATTGAGACAGACTAACATTTCAAGGGAGACTTCAAGAGCATGTAAAATGTCATATTTTTTTATGATACATAAGTTACAAAAAATACCACGGTAATTAATATACGGTCAAATAATATTCGAAATTCAATTTATAACTGGTACAAAATAGTTCACTTTCCTGTTTAAAAAATTAGTTTTCCTAACTTCAATCATTTTTAACTAATCAACTTCATGATTGATTAATCCGTCTTTGAATTTCTTATTACTTAATTTAAAAATAATTCTGATATGTTGATAAACAAAAAAATTAAATATAGGTATTGAAATAGATAAAAAATAGACTCTGTCTACATACAAAATAGCAAGTTTTATTTTGTAAATATAATAATTGATCTGGGAAAACCGATGCAAAAATCGAATGCACATTCAAATCTTTCAAAATGGTCATAGCACAGTACCTACATTAAATGAGTACAACCAAAACATAAATAAATCGTTAATAATTAAGTGTACAATAATATATTATGTATGAGAATATAACCAGATATCATATAATATGACTAAGATACTTATATTATGTAGACTAGTGCTATATATTGCGGGTGTATACATTTTCATCGGTTTACATAGCACAAATTACATTTTTTTCCACAAGTGAGTCGATACGACAGCAGCAATTTAAACTCGGTATTAGATAACCACAGACATATAAATTAGCCTGCCTACTTCTTGCGCAGTGGAAGAAATGGAATTAATTATCATACTTCACTTTCACTGTGGTACCACTACAACATCATTAAAAATTGAACTATTATAGCAGAAAAATATATATAATCACGACTCATGTATAGATATGAACTTAGCTATCTGCATCTCAATTGAATGATAAATTCATTGATTTTTCTTTATATTTTTTAAACAGTCTCATCTGTATTGGTATGAGAACGTTGTCTAATATCTTTTTATGGATTCTAACAGATTAAAGCCGATTTGAGATGTGCAAACTAATTATAGAAATCAGTCTAATTATTATAAACGCATTCCAAATACGTAACTCTCGAAACCGCACAGAATTATAAAGAGAATCTAATCGAAACTTATTTATACACGAAAAAGATACCTCTACTATTAAAACCAAACTAAGTATCGTCACTGTTCTGGCAGGACACTAATTCGAAAAAATGACATATTGAGTTAGTTATACCAAAATGTTCCTTATTTCAAACTTTACCGTCTGGAAACCTTCTTAATAAATAAAGTCTTTATTTTAAAGTCATCCCTTTTACGATTACTTAATAAACTCACATGATAGACCATTTCAAACATTTTAACAACTTCAAAGTCAAATTACTCAAAACTAGTATTCTCCAGTTAGTGTGTTCTGCCAGAACAGAGACGGTATGTTCTCAATATGTTTTTCTTATGAATTTACCCATTTGCTTTCAGCTACATAACATACAATTTAACACTAAATGACTAAATGCTTATAACATTATAATTAATAAAGACTACGACATAATATTGTTTCATGGTCTACTATAACTGTCTTTTTAATAACTTATCCTAGAAAAATAATAACAGCCTTCTATGGTCAAGATATCAATGTAATTAAAACCATAGACAAGCTAAAAGGAAAAATTACCAAATTAGGCAAATGTTTATATACATACTATGTCAGAGTAATTCTATTGACTAGTGGACACCAGCGAGAGGCTATACATAGTTAAAATACATTTGTCAGGCTATTACGAAATTGTGTAATTGATAGCAAAAAATATGCAATCTGTTTCGTGTTAAATTAATAACATTAATTGTTTATTTTGGTTTTAAAAATCAATCGCAAATACGGAATTTAAATCTGACCATTTTATAAGCAATTAAAATAAATAATAATCTATCGTAATACAGCTATAGTTTTGATAACTTTAAAATATCTATACTATTTTCATTTATAAACAATTTGGACTAGGAAGTAACAACACACATAAATTTATTCATTATCTAATATGGAATAGTGTTCTCGTTCGACATCTATTTCTCTACAATTTAAATTTACTTTCACTACTAAATAGTAACAGCATCGGTCGAAAATGTGAAGCATGAAAATTGGACGAGGAAACAGTCACTGAAAGACATTGGAAATAGTAAGTTTGTAACACAATTCATTGATAACAGACTGGTATACGTCATGGTCATCATCCTGAGGAGGATCTTTTAACAGATTGTTAGCCATTCGCTCAACCTATTATGTCCATGGCCAAGATCCAATATGACTATTTTCCAGGAGGGGGTGGGATTCAGACATTCTGCCATTATTATTATCAATTGAACTGTAAAACATTATAATGGTTTTACAGCAAAGCTTTTTGTTTTATCGTAGAATGTTACTATATGTTTTTGGTTTTGCAATGAATTATCTGAAGATAATTCAAGTTTTAATTAATCTAAGAACATAGAACATAGTTAAATCCAAAATTCTTGCTAAACATTTTCTTCCATAGTCTAAAATACTTAATCCCTTTTCTATATTTTACTCATTATATAGGTACTAAAAATGATAATTTGATTACTGAAAATATGATAGAAACAGATTTCATAGATAAATCATGTTAAAATTTACATATAAATTCCACAAACATTACTAAAATTTCTAAAATCTATGTATAATAATTCACAAAATACCTATGTGGATACATACTATATTTTTCAGCATATAACTTACCATTAATTTTGTCTTCCATAATAATTTTGCAAAATAGATATGTATTACGTTACTGCCGAAAAGTAACAATTGATAAAAGCAAATAAAAATTGATAACGGAAAATATTACCTATTCAATATGACTACCTGTAGGGTATTTTTTAATTTAAAAAAATTAGGAACTATTTCAATATTATGAGAAAGAAAGCAAATGGCTTGCGGAAATCTATTAAAATTACTTCAGTGCAAAAATGAAGTCAAATTATTTGAGACATACATTTTAAGGTAAAGTTTTCAGAGCATTATAGAATCTTTAAAATTGTTTTAGATACCTATTATAGGCAATATAATGATGGCTAATGAAAACCCTCTATTTGGAGAAGCACACTGGGGATACCGATATTCCCTTCGACAACCGTGCATCGCCAAACATAGTATTGCATGGAATATAATATTCAATTCACCCTCAGCGTGGCAAAGAAATTGTTGTAAAACGCATAATACAAGCACGCATTGTTGCTTAGTCATTTATTAAAGACGTAATACAAAAACTTAAGTTGTAAGTTTACATTACCTATACAAACATTGGTCACCTGTATTTTATACTTCAGACGATACGATATAGGATAATATAGATGCGACATTGCAGGCACGTCGAATAATGGAGGTTATCTAACACCCAACTGTACGTACATTCGATTCAAGAAAATTTAAGTACACAGGGGTAAAAGGATTTTTCTCAACGTTGCGTTGCAAAGCGTATTATTTGTCGCAATCCTGGACGAGGTGGACACTGTCTTCCGGGAGAGCGCTCTTCATTCCGCCGCCTCTTCTGATGGGCACGGGATGATGCAATAATGAAAACCTATCGGTGTGCTGAGACGCCTGTCTGGATTTGCCCAAGGCTGTTTTCATGTGCGATTCTCCTGAAATCGGACAACATATTAAATTTAAATGCAGAAACACTATACAAAATTAAGTGAAATTTTAAAAAAATCTCGATGTGTAATGATGGAAATTAAATGGTTAACAAATAGTGATGACTGAGTGCTTGAGTCATTTGAGCGGAGCACACTGCATCCTATCATGCTGCTATTATCAATGACACGCAGTTATGGCAGAAAATGAAAAACAACAAGCTTTACGGTTTATATGATAGTCCAAAATTGAGCCACCTCAGATGGCCGTGCCATGGATGGACGGAGGACGCGCATTCCCGATTATACTAAATATGCTGTGATGCTTAACTCTGTTTTAATTTATATTTTGTAAAAAATATTTCCTTTTAAATTATCCTTTCCTATCCTACCTGAGAAATTACTCAATTCCTTATTTTAAGAAAATAGGGATACAACATTGTAAAAATCGATAAACATTCACCAGGTAGAGAGAGCGGTCTCAGCGAACTGGAATCTCTGGTATTTGGAGAAATGGGTCTGGAAGTAGATCTTATTCGGAGGGCATTGTTATTCCGAACATTACTTCTGAAATCACCTATTGAAAAAGATAATAATCAGGTTATATACACTGTGTATACTATGTAGTTATAACTTTTATAATATATTGAAAACAACCCATTACATAGATTAGCCCTGTGCGACATTAGGTTATTTTAGTAACATAGGTGAAATACGGCAGAGGTAAAGGCTCGATAGTAAACAATTACATATTTAACATTCAATATTTAGCTTGACTTGTAATAAAATCAATTAATTTGGAGAATTATTTCTTAATAAAATGTAACATGTAGTGAATAGGGATTGCAATACCGGTATTTAAAACCAGGTATTCAATTATTTATCGATACTGAAATACCGGTTTCAAAACTCCAAAATACTGGTATTTTCAGTATTAAGAAAGCATATGTATTTCAAAAATGAATTTAATCTTATTTTTTCATTACTACTATATTGTGTAAGTTTAATGCTGCCAAAACGCAAATATATGAAGTGAAATCAACAAAAGTTAAATAAAATTAGAACAAAATCCCTCAAACATACTTATAGAATTGTCGCGATGAATTAACATATTTCGAAAAAAAAAACATTAGTTGCAAATATTTCCAATTACTTTATAACTATTGATCCAACGTTGATAGTACATCCAACAAACATTGAATTTGAGAGATTTTTCTGTACCCGGACTTATAGTATTTGTAAAAATTATCAGTTTAAAAATATTATGATCTATACATATTTACAAAGGTCAACATAATAAAAATGCAGGCAGGTTGCTAAAAAATAGTGTTAAATAGATATGTAGGTACTTCTTTTTTCTATATGTTTTGATGAATACCGATATTCAATAATAATGAAATACCGGTTTTGATATATTCATTCGGTATTGCAATACCTAGTAGTTAACATCCCGCCTCTGAGCTAGACATAGCATGACCGATGCATTTGACAAAGTTCACACGAATGAATGGATTCTTGTAAATAGTCTCGGCAAATTGCAAAAATTTATGCACCAGTGATATAATTTCTAAATTAATAAAAAAAGAAATAGTTATATACCTAATACGCCATTTACACATGCATGGATTTACTGCTGACAGTACGAATTACCGCGGCCATTGCACATGTTATCGTGCAAATTGCAAGATTGCATGCATGAATCAAAAAAGTTGAATAGCCTATGAATTTTCATGCGACAATTGGACTGCGCAATATATGCGCCTGCTCAATATATGCGCCTGCGCAGTAGAACAATAGTAGTGAACCTCCTGGTAAAAAACGAACTACACCACGCAGACTCATGTTGAGGTTAACTGATCTTCACGAAATAGTACCAAACAATGATACGAGGGTGGGTCAATAAGTCCTTAGAAAAGCCGACAGGTGGCGCGACTAGTACTGTAAGCGGTTTGTTTTCATGCAGCGGCACTACCGATTCAGTATGCTGCGAAGTTTCAATCAGATTGGTCGGGTTGTTGTGTGTTTCTCGTACATTTAAAAAAAAAATTTGCTTGTGGAAAATGGAAAAATGGAAAATGGAGAAAATTGAGTTTAGAGCTGTTATTAAACATTTTAATATAAAAGGGTTAACAGCAAAGGAAATAAAAAATGAGTTGGATTTAGTTCACGGCATATCTGCTCCTTCACTTAACTATTTATAACTGGTTAAATGAATTTAAACGTGGTCGTACATCAACAAAGGATGAACCACGCTCAGGACGTCCTGTAGAGGTGACTACACCAGAAATGATCAATAAAATCCACGATATGGTGTTAAGTGACCGAAGATTAAAGTTGAGTGAGATAATTGAGGTTACAGGGATCTCAAAAGGTAGCGTCATTTCTATTTTACATGACAAATTGGGCATGAAAAATATTTCTGCAAGATGGGTGCCGCGTTTGCTCACAGTCGGCAATAAACGCAATAGGGTGGTGGCCTCTAAAGCCCTGTTATCGCTCATGCAACGCAATCCGGATGAATTTTTTCGTCGCTTTGTGACTGTAGATAAAACATGGATACACCACTATACTCCCGAGACGAAAGAACAGTCAAAGCAGTGGATTGCGAAGGCAAACCATGTCCAAAGAAGGCGAAAACCGTAAAATCAGCTGGTAAGGTTATGGCTACTGTATTTTGGGATGCACGTGAACTTATTTTCGTTGACTATTTGGAAAAAGGAAAAACAATAACAGGGGATTATTATGCATCTTTACTGGACCAGCTAAAAAACAAAATTGAAGAAAAACGGCCTCATTTAAACAGGAAAAAAATCCTCTTTCATCAGGACAATGTCCGTGTTCACACATGTTTACGATCAATGGCTAAAATTGAAGAATTGAAGTTTGAATTGGTCGACCACCCACCGTATTCGCCAGATTTAGCCCCCAGTGACTTTTTCCTTTTCCCAAACTTAAAAAAATGGCTAAGTGGACAACGTTTTTTTTCAAATGAAGAAGTCATCGATCGGACAAATGCTTATTTTGAGGACCTTCTGAAAACTTATTTTTCTGACGGTTTAAAAAAAATTGAGAAACGTCTAACCAAGTGTATTGAGCTCCAATGAGATTATGTTGAGAAATAAAAAAAAAATACAAAAATAAAAACTGTTTTAATGCTTTTTTCTAAGGAATTATTGACCCACCCTCGTAACATCGCGTCTCGCTTACTATTGAAGAATGAGATTGGAGAGACAGTCAGCACTTTTACATGTAAACAGTTATTATCGCGAGTTTAAAATACTCACTATCGGTGCAAGTAAATCCTTGCACAGTTGGTTTATAAATCACAAACCATTACTGATTTTAGTCCTTTAATATTTGGACGAAAACACATTTGATATTTTGTTTGACGTGCCTTTTAAAAAGCCTCGTGAACATATAATAACAAATTAACACTTCCAAAAAATTCTCTGTTTGAATTGGTGTTTCAGTAATAACAGTGAGATTAAAAACTATGCCGACACTCTTACGACTTACACACGTGAAGATCTATCTGTTTAAAATAAAAGTCTTACCATGCAAATAGGAGTCTTCGCTTGTGTTATGAAGTTTTGCAGTCACTCTGAGTGGTGATTTACGGAGAATCGACGAAGAGCCCATGAAATCCTGTAAATATTGATTCAAAAAATCAGTATTTAAAACAAAACCATCAGTTATGCAGAGTGAATTTCTTGAATGATGAAGAACAAGCAATTGCAAAATAAAATCAATACATCATAATGCGTCACAAAAGCACAAAATGATCAATGATGATTATTAGACCTTTGATAAAACAGTGTTGCAAATAAATATTACCAAAGATGGGTTACGAAATATATTAATCAACAGCTACAGTAGTGAGTTTTATGGAAGTGATTTTTTTTTTAAATAAAACTACTACGTATGAAAATAATGCTGAGTACATAATATGATGTGTAGGCATGTGTATACCTTTCAAGGCAGTGAGAGAGAAAAGTACCAATACCATAATAAAAAGTGCTGTCCTTTAAAACTGTCAAATATTATCAGGAGTACCCAAAAGTCATCAATCTTTTTTAATAAATAAATTAGCCATATTTAAAAATTAAGTCTCTAACATTAGTGTTGTGAAGATACGTTTCGTTGTCGTATAGTGTTAACATGATTATGGATTTTATGTTTTGAGCCAAAAGAAAAGTTTCTTTTACCCCAAAATAAAATGAGTGAACTGCCAAACTTTTGAAGAATACATGTGTTTACATGTTGTTTCATTTTTAATTGTGAGTTAACGCAACAACCATAACAATAAAAAGTTGCGACATCTATTTATGAAGGTCAATAATTAATGCCAATGCCGGTTTAGAAAATTTGCCAGTGGTGATTTTGACTAATCTGATAAATCAGGATTCAAAATTAAACATGCAAGAAAAATAACCAACACACTCAGGGCCACTCGGTTGAAGGTGCAAAGACTCCTTTATGAAATCAGAAAGATATCTTGACAAATTTGCAAAAAACGCATGATACAGCAAGACCCGTGCAGCAGAAACAAGAACTAAACAATGTAGCTCGACTCGGAAGACGTACATCTTACCTAAATCTAATCCACAATGTTCACTCAATATTGTACCATTAGATTCATTTGTTTAGATATATGTGTCGAACATTCTCCCAAAAATATTATAATTTTCAGTGACATTAAAGATCACCTCGAATCATATTTTTAATCTTGGCCAGCACATTTTTATAAGAATGAATTTGATAATTTACAGAAGACGTGGGAAAAAATTATTATAAGAAATAACATAAATTTTTAATTGACACGTGTTTAACTTTGGAATAATTGATAGCTTAGGGCTTGCGCAGACAGAGAGCGGTCGGAGTTCTGCGTTCAACCGACCGTTGACCGCTAGCGTTCAGGGACAGCAGACAGGTGGCGGTCAACAATAAGCGTTCCATTTGTTTACAAACGTTGTAGTGACACAGGCGCTGCATAATGCGAGACCGCTATATTCCGACTGCGAGTGGAAGTGAGAAAGCACTGCTGTTGCGTACTCACTCCCCCGTGTGGTTTCGCTCTATGTTGTGTGACTGCTCAAATTCCTATGACGGGACTGGACGGGAGGTATGGCGTTCTTTGTAATTCCGGGAATAGAACTCTAGAACGCTAGCGTTCCAATTGACCGGCGCGGTCTGACCGCCGGCTGTGTACCCATACAGTATGAAGTCCATACAGTACAAAGAACGCAGAACTCCGAACGCGGAACGCAGACCGCCTGACCGCTCTCTGTCTGCGCAAGCCCTTATGGGTACCCCCTCCCCTATTATGTACGAAAGATACATTAATAAAAACATTTTCACACAAAGTTGGTAGACGTGCAAATATACGTTTCGGACATGACATAATAGATAAATAAAAACATATATTGTGCATACAAAACTTAGATCAAGAAAAAAGCTTCAGTTCAGCTCGAACACTACACATGAAACATTTTTTTTCCACAAAAACATTGAGAAACATGAATTCAATAAATAAAAAATGTTCACAATCGATAGTATCTAGGTTATTAAATGAAGAAAAGCTAATCAATACACAGAATATAGGTTATTGTTATAATGTACAAATATTTATGAATATAATTTGAATTTGTGTAATATAAATTAAATTTAACCTATTACATGAATTTTTAAAGTACACAGTCGGTAACAATTTGTTTTAACACTTTACCTACCGCGCAAATTATTCAAAGTAGGTAGGTAAACCAAATGCCGGCAATGTTCGATAAAGATCAGAAAATTTCGATCGCTAAATTAACAATTATTTATAATATTATAACTTTTGACCCTATTCATATAAATACATATTTTCAAAAAATATTTAAAATACATAAATGCAACAAATTATGATATTTCTTTATCATGAATTTGTGATTTAAATCAGTATATCTAGTATCACAAATCTACCACACAGTTACTTTTGTAACAATATAAAACAAAATTTCAGACTTTTCAAAAGATCCATTCATCGAGAAATTACACTTCGGTGCCATTTTGAAGTGTGATTTATGATTGAACTAATTAATTTCCAGCACTGGATAAAAGTGAATTCATATTTCGAGTGCGTGTTTAACTATCAGTTGATAAATCTTTAAATCGCATTGTTTTGTATGGCAAAGTTGCACGTCTCTACAGACGCCACTGTAGGATATGCGGTTCGTAATATCTAGCTACTAATACAAGACGCCACATCGACTGGAGTGGTAGGTAAAGTGTTAAGAATAATGGCCACAATGATTAAAAAACTATCATTTTCATTCTTGACATCTATGATAAAGACATTGTTAGCTCAGTTTGGACAGAACACACATGCTTAAACACACATAGAAGCAGATTAGAAGAATTTTGTTAGTAACCTTCGAATGTTCAGGATTGTTAATAGAGAGGGCACTGTAGGAAATAGAATGCGGGGAAGACCCAGTGAAGTCAAACGCACTGGACGCTCTTGGAGATAGATTGTCTATGCCTAAACCAAATATTATTTAAAACGTTAATTGCTTGTTTGTTCTGTATTCGAAAGGTGTAAAATATTTTTAATGGTAAACTTTACAGAGCACATTGAAAATGGCTTGAAAATAATGTTTTTTTTTTCAAATGTAATCGAACAGTTTACATAAAAATTCGGAAATACCTCAGAAACAAATCAATGTTCTATCGCATCTATCGCTCTATCATCTATCCATCGGATTCCGGTCGATGAGTCCCATCCGGCAACATATTTATTTCAAGATGTTTTCTAATAAGATATTTTTGAGGTGTTCCTGAATTATACATGTTCAACAAAGAGTATTGGATTCTTAATAAATCTTGTGAATTATTCGTTGAATAAAGAGAAGTGTTTTTTGAATATTTAACTTTGTTTGAATATTTTAGAAGATGTTATGTAAGTACATACGTAATAGCAGTGGCGCACCCAGGATTTAATATTGGGGGGGGCCCAAGGAAGAGAATGTAAATTAGTCTCATAGGCTCTTTTTCTTCTTCTCGTTTATCGGTCTTTTGTCTATTACCTACACCATGGTCCCCACAACCTGAAACGGGCCCTCAGACTAGGATTGGCGGCCCCCCTACCTACCGCTAAGATTAAAGGCAGTGTGAAACACTAAATTAACGTTTTTCAAATTGTGTTTTAGTTCAAATTAAGGGTACTTATACAGTGAATTATTGGCGATTTTTAATACATCTACTTTAATAATGAAGCTGTCGAGTATCGACACATAATAGTCAAAAAATATATTGCACAATTATATAAGTAATTGAAAATGTTCATGACCGTGAAGTATAATGGCGCCGCAGGCGACTTTTTACTATTAAGGCTAATTTATGGTGTGTGTTTATCTCACTTATCTGGTCAACCCGACACGCCGAGCCCCCCACAGCCCCGGCCCCCAGGCTAGAGGCCTGTCAGCCCTCCCCAGCCATGACCTACACCACTCCGGAATTCGGGTAAACACCGAGAATTTTTTGACAGTTCCATTAAGGATTGGGTTTTAAAAAACCTGAGATTAGTGTTGTGTTAGAAATTAAAAACTAAGAATTTTTTCTAAAAGGGGTGCTGGAGAATTACAAATCATTTTTTGCCGTGTTTTTAGGCCCCAAGGTATAGTTTATTGGCTTTAAATTTCAATGTTTAAAATCATTCTGATAATTTTCATGTTTGGGGGGTGCCAGGGCCCCTTGGCCCACCCCCTGGGTGCGCCACTGCGTAATAGTGTATCATATCATTGTACCAAGTCATTTTCATTGTCATAACCGCAAACATCTAATTTGAAGGTATTCTGTAATTGGATATTTTAGAAGATGTTATGTAAGTACATACGTAATAGTGTATCATATCATTGTACCAAGTCATTTTCATTGTCATAACCGCAAACATCTAATTTGAAGGTATTCTGTAATTGGATCAATAGTGACCTGCACTATTGGATTAGTTTGGTACCAGAGGCTTTGTGAATATTAATTATATGGCTAGAATCAGTTATTATAAAACATTTTTTTTTTTTTTTTACTTAATATAATATTAGCTACATACAAATTGACAATTACAAAGTCAGAATATAATAATTATTATGTATGTGCCTGAACAATAGTTTTTTGTTAAGATAATAATATATAAAATAGGATAGGAGTGGTTTAATGGTATTTACCTTGAGGCCAACAAGATATTGGCGGCGGGGATCTAATCATATGATCGTGGACTTCTTTCAACGTCAAGGGGTCTTCAGACAATAAATCAATCGAACCGTGACAGAACTCCTTTAAAAACACACATACAATGAAATATTTACTAATATATTTATAATTATTTTGCAGCCTGTTATGTATTATAACTAATTTATATTACCTGCGCCATTAAAACGGCATCGTCCGATTCACATTCATCTAACGAACTTTCAATCAAACTCTCTCGGCTGGACATGACTTGCTGAAATTTGAAATTTAAAAAATGTGTTATAGATCCACCAGTATAAGTTGTCCGCTGAGTGAGGGTGCCACATGCTAACATTTGACATAATCATTAAATACTTTTTATACTGTGATGAGCTTAGTTCTAAATTCGAACAAGGGACGATCTATGGTGGTATATCTTTACAAGTTATCACCCTCATCTACTGTATATTCCTTATATCGATTTGGCAGATTATTTACCTACATCAAGTATACCAAACTCGTGGCTCAAAATGAATATCTTTGCGATCCAAAAAAATTTATAAGTAACTAATTTTTACAATTTTTATTTATACATAAGTACTTAATTATTAATAACTAGAGACCGGATTATATGCAACATAAAAAGCTTGAAATATGCATGAAAAGTGTCAAACTATGCAACATTAAATAATAAAAAAATAGTAATTTTTAGTTTTTTTATTTCAAAATCAGCATACAATTAGGAAGTATCGATGATAATTATTAATTATTAATTAACAATTATTTAACATTTTCTTACTCTTGTAAACGTTAACAGGTACTGTTCCAAATGTTAGGTAGTAAGATTGTGTCTTCGATCACTCAAAATATTTTTATAAGTGAAAAAGGACCCTTCCACATCCACTGAGGTAACTGGGCAGTATTTGAATTTGGGTGCTATGTTAGCACTTATTATTTCTGGCAAAAGTTTATCTGTCCCATTAATAAAACTATCAATTTGACACAAAGGTTGAAAACCTGGGTTATTGTTGAAAATGTTTTCAAACTTTTCTAAGTTTACGCGGGAATACCTCTGGCAATGAGTTCATTTGGCGGATTTTATTCATTAACTGAATAGATTCAGTCAACGCAAAACCTTAAGTTTCAAGTTTTTTAATACTCGCAGGTATGTGGGAAATATGTAGCCGTGCAGCTAATAGGTTTGGCCGGCGACACGTATACTACACAATATTGTAAATATAGCGAAAATATGCATCATCACTAGATTATTTAGTTAAAATATGCATCATCACTAGATTATTTAGTTAAAATATGCATCATCATTAGATTATTTAGTTAAAATATGCAATAAACGGTGAGAATGGGCTAAATATGCAAATACATATAATCCGGTCTCTATTAATAATGAACCACAACAGTGTAAAATTCATTTCACTTATGAAAGGAAAACAGTCTTGTCAGATCCAGAATTACCTACAATTGCAAATAAGATTTTCTCCGAATTAGGAAAAACAGCAACGGAGAAGTGTCGGAAAGAAAACCTTTAATTTGTCATTCTTGTTATTTTTTATATGTACTGTACTTTTCGAAATAAACCTATTTTTTCATGAAAATGGAAGTTTTTTTTTTTTTTGAGGCCCCACATCAACTTAAACTTTCTACTAGGTAGAAACCGTATATTATAATAATCATTGATATAAAACGAATTTTTGTTTCGTTTTATTGGATACTTATATAATAGTATAAAGGATTAAAATCAGCTTTGAGAGATCAGTGGATTCATCAAGGCTTATGATGATGCTACATTAGAATTTAGCATAGTACCATGACACAATATTGATTTGGTATACCTCAAAAACATACATAATTGAAAAAAAATTTAAATACAGTAAGTCCTCGACTTACACGAATTCGACTTACGTGAATTCGTACTTAAGCGATTTAAATTTTTTTTTTTTTTGACGGAACTTTGTTTCTCTGCGCTTGTGTTTAGGTAAAATATTATGTTCCTGTGAGAGTGAAATAGCATTGGCACAGGGCCTTGCACACCCCACACCCGCTTTCCCTCCGCACATAATACAAAATATGAGTCTTAGATTCAGATTTATTCCAAGGATATCGTGCTCGCGATTTTTTCATCGTGTTTATTAAAAAATATAGGCCCTAATCATGTCAAACATGATGTGATTCACGAATTAATGATAAGCCTAGAGTCTCTTTCAAGTCCTAAAGTGTAAAAATGGTGAGTGTTGATAGTCATACACTCACTGCAAGGCACCGATGGTTTGAACAATTTAAAGGCCGTAATAAATAACACAATATCAAAGTAACAGGCGAGGCAGCCAGTGCAAACACAGAAGGCGCTACGAATTTTATGAAGAGTCTAGCAGAAATCAGACAAAAATGAGGATTACCTGCCACAACAAATTTTTAATGTGGATGAAACTGGGCTATATTGGGAAAAAAAGCCAGAGCAGTCATATATATATACCAACTAGAAAAATGAACACTATGAACAACCGAAGCAATTTTAAACCAAGAAGACGGCTGAATATTTAAATATGGTTGAGAATGGATTGAGGCTCAAAGACCCTGATCCAGAACGATTTGCGAAAGATTCAAAAATAGTGAATGATGCTATTACATGCTATACTATTTATGAAGAAAAGAAAATGGTTACAATTCAAACAACACTGGACCTGTATGCACTTTATTAAGTAGTTTACGCAGAAAAGGTGTTTTGTAAAAAGGGCGAATTGACCAAAATGCTATTTTACAGGAGGATTTTTAACTTTTGACATTTATTTATTAATTACCTGATAAAGCTTAGAAAGAATACTGTCTTTGTAATATTTTAAAAAGCCTAATATGTCACATTCGCTTTTTACCCGTAACACTAAGTGGATATTCGCCTGTACGATTATCGTTTTTAAGTACTTCCCTGTGGAGATACAAATTCGCCGTTTTTACACAACAAAGCTAATAAGGTACATATTGTTTGACAAAATGGGTGATTCTCCCTTTCTACAAAACACTGACGATTTGTATCTGAATAAACAATAATTTCTATAAATATTAATGTTTTCTTAAATGCATGTATGTACATTCGTTTTATTTTCACCTATCTTTTGAAATAAACTCAATTATAATAAAAATTGCATGTTTTTAAGTTTTCTTCGACTTATGCGTTTTTTCGACTCGAAAAAACAACTGGTAAGACATGTAGATGGTAGACTAATAAAATAGATATAAATTGTGTAACGTAACCTCTCCCCCCCAGGCTCTCTTTGAGAAGTAAGGAGAGACAAGACAATACCTCTCTGTGCAGGAAGAAGAGACGTGAGAGATTGTTACACAATTTATTATTGCAGAAAAAACACAGATACCTACACGATGTTAGGTGAGTGCACTACAAATGTTGACTTTCACATATTAATTATTGAAAGTTATAAATCGCCATTTTACTATTAAGACCTCGTAAGTCCGATATTATGGAAAAGTGAAGTTAGTTCGACAAAATTTAAACAAAAAAACATTTTAAATCATATCAAAACCTCGGTTCTCTAGACTAGTATGCTGTCCATCTATCGACATATTTTAAAAACTGGTAAGTCTCGTTGTTTCAAACATGGAATAAAAACCTCGTATTTCACAACCAGTGTTAGTAGATTCATCGATTAGAGAGGTGTTTAAAATATTGTTTTTATTACATTTTTTCATTCCACTCAGCATTCTTCTCAAATGGACTTACAAGGTTTTAATAGTAAGGTGACAAAATGTAGTAAACAATTTATTGTTATCATGGATGTTATTCAGATAGTATTATGGCCAGCAAACACGTCCACGCCATAGTAAAGAAAGATCCCAAATGATCTCAAGCAAACAAGTTAATTACAAGCCAGATGATGGGCACAACTTGAGGCACATTAGATGCTAGCAAGATTCTCGAAATAAATAATAATTATTAGGTACAATGAAAGAACAAGTAAAACTTGAATTATTTAGGTCCAGCTGATTAATATTTCATAAATTATGGTGACAATAGCTAAGTACTCAATATTTTAATACAGACCTGTAAGAAAGGATTGTCCTGCCTAGACAATCTGAGAGCTTCCATATCCTGGGCGATATTCCTAGTTCTACCCGGTGTAAGGGTCAAAAGGGATGCACTGGCCGCGCTTCCACCGACCCCTGATAACCCAGCCGGCCGTGAAACTAGAAATATGAGTTTACATGTGAAGAGTATATCAAGATAAACACTGTTACAACTACGTGCAAAAACAGGATTTAAGCGTATAAATATTTGCAAAGATCGAAGTATTAAATTTGCAATAAATATTCTCGAGCAAAACACTGATTCTCTTGAAAACCTCGCACAAATTGTTCAAATAATTTAGTCAGTCGTCCTCACCAGATATTGTATCATCCATCTCTATATTTTTCAATACAAAATTGTCGAAAATAATCCAAAAGCGTTCATTTATCCATTATATTCTCTTATACTACGCCGATTGTTTTTTTTTTCATGCGATCAAGATTTCGGTAATAAAATTAATCTGTCAAATGACTTTTGATTGATAAATGCCAAAGTTAAGGTCGGTTAAATATTTGTTGTTCGGATTCCTTAACGTAGCGTTGTCATTATTAGATTGCAAATCAAAAATAAATACATAAAACAATTTTTGACGTAGAAAACTGACTGACAAGCTGACAAGTAAAAATATAATCGACAAAATTCAGTTTTGCCAACACTCAACAGACTATTCATCTACATCATATTTTTGTATCATTTTTATTGCTAAATATTCGATTGTCTACTGTCGCCTCAACAGTCTTCTTGTAATATTACATTATAATGTTATTTATTTTGAATGTATATAAATTTATAACTAAGTCAACAGTGGAAAACTTATTAGGTATCATGTTTATAAAACACTTTTTAGACATGCACAAACAAAAATAAATTATAAAGACAAGTAGAAACATTGCGTTCCATTTTTTTCATCTGGTAATGGTAGAGACCAGACCTAGTGCTGCCAACCAGTGTTGCCATATTTTGAAAGTGGAATTATAGTACAGTGACTTCAAAATTATAGTATTTCGGCAAAAAATATAGTACGCGTTGAATGACCAATAATTTTCTGCATTTTCAAAAAATTAAACGTGGGGTAATTAATGTCTTGTTTTTTTAGACAAAATATCCAGGAAGGGTAAGTAATTAACGTCTTGTTTTTTAGACAAAATTCAAATGTGAAGTCAGTGGATTCCAAACTTTATGTTACTACGCCTCCCTTTTAAAAAATCTAATCTTGGTGCCTCCCTCCTTATTTTGTTTAATAATACAGACACCTTTTTAAATAGTCAACAATGTACCTATTTACGAATACAAAAATGAAAAAAAAAATAAACAAGGTTTTGACGAATGTGCTTGTTTATTAGCACAATCAATTTCAATAGTAGTCGATCCAAATTCATCTTCGTTCATTGACAAATGGATTCTATCATGGACCCCACATCCTGAAGCGGATCCCCCGGGTCAGGAATTTTCAACCACATATTTAATAGCTCCGAAGTAAAGCAGCGCCACAGGCGACTTTTTTTGCTAAAATAATGTGAAAAATGCATTAGCAACCTAACCAAGAACTCAGTAAATAGATTTTTGTTTGCTTCAATATATCTGGCGTAGAAATCATTTAAAAGTGGAGACATGGCGAACTTTTTTTTGTTGTCATTTTGATTTCCTAAGCTCCAATTTGCCTTCAGTTAGTCGTTTTAAACCAGTGAATGCATTAATGGTCCTTGGATTGATTTATTCACTCAATTTTTTTTAAAATTTCAACCAAATAGACAAGTTTAACAACAAAATTATCGTTCCTAAACAAAGTTGTCTTCAAATCTTTGAAATCAACATTATGATTAATTTAACCCTTTTATTTCATTTTTTTACGAGATAGCCATTGCGCTTCACAATAGTATAGAAGTGAGGGATTATAAAATTAGACTCCATATTTGCAGAAAGGTTTGCAAACAACCTTTTGTATGACTGTTTGTGTAGTTTATAACTAGTGGCCGTTTTATGAATTATTGTGCATTTGCAAACTGCAAACCTGTGGCTAACGTCACTTTTTTTTAGACATGAAGATTATTTTTTTTTGCTTCTCACGGATTATTTTGACGTTGTTTTCTCATATTGGCAACTTTTTTCCGATTTCTCAAAATTATAGTATTTTGGGCGTACTATACCTGTTTTATATCGTACATAGTACGCAGACGAAAATTATAGTACACATACTATAATTATAGTACGGTTGGCAACACTGCTGCCAACCATAATTAAAGTACTATTTGTACTATAATTTTGGTCCGCGTACTATGTACGTAATAAAACAGGTATAGTACGCCACATACCAAAATACTATAATTTTGAATATCGGGAAAAATATGTAAAAAGTACAAAAATTTCAATATTTCCGTTCGACAAATTGGTGCAAAGTACTTTAATTTCGCAATATGAAAGGAGTTTTACCTACCAATAAAACCCTTATTATTCATGTTGACTTTGAAGTCCTCGAGATAGTGTATGCTCTTTCTTCTTCGCGTGAGGTTATATTCTACTAATTTATTTTCCTTTTTCTTGTCGTTGGTCATTACTCCCTTTTTATTTACTGGTCATACCCGCGCGTCTATTTTTTTATGTAGGGAGTTTGGGACCTCTTTGTCTTCATTATGATATGACTCAAGGAACCAGGTAGAAGTTACCTGGACTTCAAAGTCAACATGAATAATAAGAGTTTTATTGGTAGGTAAAACTCCTTTCATTATTCGAATTTGACTTTGAAGTCCTTGAGATATCTTTTTGTTATCACCTGGTGTTGGGTATGCCAAATTTCTGTATGTGACAATGATTCATTGACGAGGTATAGACCATCGCGACTTTCAATGTATATGGTTGAATAGAGAAGTTAATGGGTTCTTTTCCCCTTCTGATGATGGTGTGTCCATCGTTCTCTGGTAGTTGTCGTGAAATGTCGACTCACTACGCCAGTTACCTCTCTTTAATATATCATCTATTGGGTATATTTACAGTTTAAGGAAGCCACCACTGAGCGGACACTGCCTGGTGGTTCTTGTACCCCTGCTTCCAACAGTACTGACCTTATCCAATTCCCTATAACTGTCCTAGTGGCTGGTTTTGGTGGTCCTCTTGAAATAAATAATTCCGAAATATCCCCACCTTCCCCTCTCCTTGGGTTTGACATGCAGACGAGTTTCCGTAACCAGAATACTGGGTCGATGTTTTGACACGTGGAAGCGCTTAGCTTCCATTCCGATTGACGATGCTTGGCGGTATCTGTCTTTGCGCCAAACATTGGCCATGCAATTATGTGGTCACCTTTATCCACTAATCCATTGTCTACTATTACTGAGTAGTGTGAGGTCATGAACCCTTCGTCCCGATGCGAGAAGCAGCCGAGTAGGTAGCTGTCCTGCGAGACGTTTCGAATAGGTTGTACTCCACCGGTGATGTTTTCCTAAGATGATCTACCACTCGTCCTGGATCCCAAACCGGTGGTTTGACAGGTTTCGTTTTATGTACCGAAATTGCCTGTAACATATTGTGTTGTACTACCACGTTGATGCTGATATCTACAATGATAATCGGTTTGAAAAATGTGGCCATGGCTGACCTATGCACCAGGATGGTGTTGTACGACAAACCCTCCGTGTAGTGAAAGTAGCCTAGGTATTTGGCCAATTCCATTGGTTGAAAGCTATTATGATCCATTAGGTTCATGTTACACCATGTCATTGTCTTCCATTTGTTCCAAGCTGGTTTGTAAGTTTTTAGAGTCGAAAGCCGCTATCTGGAAGTAAGGAGTGCTCTTTCTTCCACCATTCAATTTGATGTTATTTTCACTCCACCCGAAATTATCCATAGTTAAAGGGACAGGTCATGGGTCCTTGGAGGTGGACGGTTGGTTCCATACCTACTTGTGTCGTATGTAGGTGAGGCATTGTATAAGGAGGTACTATCGCCCTTTTTCGTAAGTCCACTCCCCAAAAGCATTGTTTCCAGCTCGGTGCCACTAGTAAGTACTTCCCTTTTGCTGAGTTCAGGTGCGCTAGGACTCGTGAAAGTAAGTTTGGTGGGGGAAATATCCACGCCAGTCTGAAGTTCTACACTCGGCTGAAGGCGTCATGAAACAGCGCGCCACTATCTGTAACGTCTCGTGACACATACGTTGCAACCATAGACTAATATACTTTTAGTTGTAACGACATGTGCTGTTTCGCTTGCGAATAAATCCACCTCGGGAACACCCCATCTTTGAAACAGGGGGGTGGTTGCGGTGTTGATGAGGTGCCATTCGGGAATGAGTTATCTGCGGGAGAGATGATCTGCCACGCAGTTGTAATTTGTGCGGAAGTATTGTGCAGTAAACGTGATGTTGGCTCGACTGATAAATACTAGTATCAGCTGTCGGCATAGGTTTAAGAGGGTGACAGATTTTGTGCCACCCTCGTTGTTGATGTATGCCACCACTGTTGTCTGTCTGCAGAAGCAGATCTGATCCTATGATTGATTGTACCCGAGATTGAATTGAAAACATTTCCTTCCAGTTGGAATGCCATGCCATGCTAACTGCTCTCGTTCCCACGTACCTGATAGGTGGTGTTCATTCAGTTGGGCTCCCTAGCCTGTGTCGGCTGCGTCTGTCGTCAGGAAGTGATTGAACTCTGAGAAACCTATCACCTGGAGCCACCACATGGTGTCCTGTTAGGCCTGTGGTGGGATTGTCGCCTATTGGCGAGTATGGGACCTCGACAATATTGATGTCGATTGTCGATGTTGATTGACCGTCGGCAATTCAACCTTCCTCGTGGAGGTAAGATGCGAAGTTAAGTCGCCCCAGAAGGGATTGAACATGTGCCTGCCTGAGGGACCAATTGCCTTTTTGTACCTGCGTTGTGTCAAATCTGAGGATCCTATCGCCTAGGGCCACCACATGATGTCCTGTTGGGCCTGTGGTAGGATTGTCATCAATTGGCGAGGATGGGACCTCGGCCATATTGATAACTGGAGCGTTGTAGCCGTCGGCAATGCAACCTTCCTCATGGAGGCAGGATGTGAAGTTGAGTCGCCCCAGAAGGAATTGGTATGTGCCTGTCTGAGAGACCAACTGCCTTTTTGTACCTTCATTAGCAGATGGTGACGGAGTGCTACACACTTCTCCGGCGACAGAAACCCCCGCTTGTTGTGTGTGCCCCACATGATGTCCAGGAACCCTCATTGTTGGCTTGAGTTCAGACAGGATCTTTTAATATTTATTAACCACCCTAAAGACTGTAGGAAGGTTATCCTGTATTCCACCTGAACCGAGATTGTTTCTCGGATTGGGTGACTACTAAGAAGTCGTCTGGTAAGTGAATATTCTCAGCCATTCTTTCGTAGACGTTCGGCGACCCAATTGGTCAGGGATGCAAACATAATCGGAGTGGCTGACATCACGAACGGGAGACACGTGAATTGTAGGAGCTCCCCTTGGTAGGTTAGTCGAACTAATTGGCGATGTTGAGAAGCCATGGGTACCTGGAGGTACGCATGGCTTAGATCTATGATTACTAGCCAGTCTTCTGTTTATAAAACGGCTGGAACCTCGTAATGGTGAATTAGTTTGAATGACTTTGGCTGTAGGAACGCATTCAAACACTTTCGGTTGAAAACAGTGCGTAGGGTCCCGTCTTGTTTCTTGATCAGAAACAGGGTTGAGAGAAAACTGTGGGTTGGACCCGCTTCTTCTAGAACCCCTGAGTTCTTTAAGTCCTCGATCTCGAGAGTAACCTCTGCTGATTGTTGCGTTTGAAATTCATTCCGTAAAAGTAAAGAAGGACTTAGCAATGGTGGTGTCCGCACAAAAGGTATGCGGGCTACGGCTATTATTTTTACCAATGTTTGTGGGTGGTACACTACGCCATCCAGACTCCCCGAAAGTCTCTTAGGCGGCCCCCAATGTTGTTGGTCATCCAGATGCGGTCACCTCCGCTTAGAGTACGGATCCCTGGTGGAGCTCGTACCTCCGATGGAGAACTTCCTTCCTACAGGACGTCGCCCTTTGGGAGTACCCCGGCCATAATGTGAGTTCGAGAGCCTTCCGGGACTCTGAGCTTGGAGGAATCCTTGATAGTGCCTCCCGAGTGAAGGTATCCTTCCGGTAAGGATCTGAGTCATGTTCTCGCTAATTTTATTATGCGTTGTCCCCAATACACTCTTCGATTTTTTGGTACAGGCCCATCGCTGTTATGATGTTTTGAGGATTGGTTGCCCAATCCACTACCCATTGCATACCCTTCCAGAAGCTGTCCCGTTGGGAAAACATCGCATTCTTGAGGGCCGCGATGGTCCTCTCCATCAGATAGTTAGCTGATGACGAGTGGTCGCACCGACGCAACTTGTCATTTAGACCTAACTCTACGACCGTAGGGGCCACCAAGAATTGTTTTTTGGGCGTTGTGCTACTCCTTGCCGGGCCCCTCTGCTGAAATATGGTACGTAACGAAGATACCTCAAACATCACCATCTTAATCGACGCTTGTACGTTGAACTTTTCCTCCTGTAGCAGTTCTGCTCGCCGTCTGGTGTTGCTTTTAGAATACCCTCCTCACGGTCATTCAGATGTTGCGCCATAATCACTGACCACTTAACGTTCACTTAACTCTCACTTAACGTTCGTCCAAGATATTTTTTTTTTGATAGTTAGAATGAACTGTCAGACGCAACATGTAAACAATAAGAAAGTCAAATCCAGAATGTGAAGACAAAGGGGTCCCAAACTCCCTACAAAAAAATAGACGCGCGGGTATGACCAGTAAATAAAAAGGGAGGAATGACCAACGACAAGAAAAAGAAAAATAAATTAGTAGAATATAACCTCACGCAAAGAAGAAAGAGCAAACCCTATCTCGAGGACTTCAAAGTCAAATTCGAATAATAAGAAGATTTGGAGAATTTGAAAAAAAAATTGGTCGAAAAACGTAAAAAAATCCCTTGACTTTGGTTTAAAATGAAATTATAAGGGATCTCGAGTTTCTCATATTCTAGGTTATTTTTTCTGAGAAACAAAAACCTACTATACATTTTCAACAGTGATGACAACGCGTAGTATATTTTCCCCACAAAACTATGATTTTAGAGGCTCTCGCTCTATACTATAATTCCAATTTGAAAAGATGGCAACACTGGGTATGTTTGCCAGATAGAATTCTATTTCTTTTTCTTCGTTTTTGAATGTTTGACAGTTTTAAGACAAACTTTTTCAGAATAATCTAATAATCTATAAGAAATAGAAATTAACCAATAAAGTGTATGAAGTCGCCAGTCAACATGTCAAGAAAAGGAAGAAAAACCTATAGTTGCAAGAAAAATCAGTCTGGAATAATTAAACTGCGTGATATTTGGCGCAATGTTCCAGATACTAGTATGTTTGACGCGTTCAACTTGAATAATATAAAACTGTACGCAAAGAAAAATCAATGCGATTTACCCAAACCTTCTGCATCAAAACCGAAGAGACCCCTCTCAAAAAAGGAGAGAGACGATCGGCATTCGAGTCGCGTTTTGCAGTTAAGTGTATCAGATAGTAGTACAGATCGCTCTCTACATGTAAAACGAAACAACTCAGATCCCTTCGACAAACTACTTTTTGAATCGATGTAAGTAGCAATGCACAATCATACCTGAGTGCCGCAGAAGTGGTCGTGAGATTTTACAACTTTCTTTTTAGACCAAACCAAACCTAATCTAACCTACCCCAACCTAATATTACCTAATATAATCGTAGTTTGTGATAATGATGCATCAAAATGTATGAAAATTTTAAATAATTATTGGATCGAAAAGCCTATGCGCAGACAGAAAAAGTTATTTAATATTTATAGTTGAATATATGGAAAAAACTGTTTTCGTAAAAAAATAATCATAAAAGCTCATGACGGCATTTGTGGCACGATTACCAAATGCTTTACTTCCCGATTACACTCTAGCCTTGGACTATACACTATCTCTTAACATTTAACATTCAATCTGGATGTATTTAATCTCTTAAATATCCCGGATTTTTTTTGGCCAGAAGACCTTTAAAAAGCTCTCAAATCTTATTCTAACTGGATTTTTGAAAAATAAGTTAACTTATTATTGTACTCCATATTATTATTGTAGTCGTGATCTTTTAAGATATAAAAGTAATCCAAAACGTAAGAGACAAGTGAAATGCAAGAATTCATACGTTTTATGTAACAAACATCTTATGAATAAAACAATATAATATTAAGTATTATGATTCTTTTGAAAAATAGATATATTTATATAAAAATTACAAGTGTTCTTTATTTTTCCTATTTCCAGGATTTTTTTTCATCACTCGTGTGACGCCTCACTTAGGCCATGTTGTTCCGCGTTTCTCTACACTTTAACGCGCGAGATAATAATTTTGGATATAAAATTACTCAACTATGACTTAAAAACTCTATTCTTGCATTTGAAAATAAATCATCATATCCCAGCATGAATATAGTAACAGAAAACTTTGATAATATTGAAATCTTATATCATGTATTTTTATTGTCTTATGTTTTTAATGCTGGATCGGTTCTTGACGACTGTACTGTCTTAACATAACCTACTGTAACTCTAACATAACCTACTGTAACTGTAAACAGGTTTTGTTAAGTTTTGGCTTATTTTTTAGTAGGTTATGTTAGATTTTGATTTGGCTTAGAAAACCGTAAAACACCACAACCACAAAACCAATACTCTGTTCTGTATCTTTACTCTAATATGCACTAATTAATTGATAATTCTGCAAAGCATTGATCAGTCATGTAGCACCGTTGTAGGGTGAGAAAGTTTACCGAATATTATAAATTGATTTATATTTTTAGACAAGGATCTGATGCTCCTTATCGGAAACTTCTATCCTTTGATCCGAAAATAAACTTGACTCCTGATACTTCCGAAAATTCACTTTCAAAAGAGACGAGTAAAGATGAATCACTCAAGCCATGTTGTAAGTGCATTCTCATTATTTGCTTTAATTTTAATGTTACTGTTTTAATATTATCTACTAACTGTAATTAACTTCACGGTGCTGCATAAGAATATATGACTGCGGATGTCTTTGCGACAATCTGCAGAACTATGGATTGTCCTGCACTTTCAGGTATATTTATATGCCCCCGACCCCCGCCAAAGTCCTTAGAATTGTATGTAACACTATAAAATTATAGCCTAACCTAACCTAACCCAACCTTGATGGTTCTAGAATCGGTAATATAAATTTTTACCATCATACCATAATAATTATCTGCAAAACTGTCTAGCTCAGATATGTGTTAGCCACTAGTATTTTTAACAATAATACAATAAAAAAAAAGTTGATCTATAGACAACAATATATACTTTACAATTCACTATTTTGTACATTAGAGTCACCAAGCGGAAAATGACAAAGCTTGCAATTTGAGACATTTATTATTTTTAAATATATTTAAGTATATTAAAAAGAAAAATATTTTTTATTTAATTTATGTATAGGTATTTTTATGTAACATGTGGGCAAAGTTTGAATTTTGTATGCAAAAGTTAGTACTTAGTTTTTTTTTACTTAATTTATCTAAGATCCACAAAATTTTAGAAATCTACTCCATCTGGCAACTCTGACTTGTTTTCATCAACAGGTTTCGCTTCAATTTGAATAATATTTTGTATCGATATAGTACCTTTAGCAATATGTCTGTCAATTCACAAAACGGATTAATAAGATGGAAATACAAAATCACCATGGACCAAGGTTTTGTATTTGTTTTATTACTTTATGACATTAAGGTCATAAATAGGCTTAGGATTCTTAGGTATTTAAATATTTTTTTTGAGTGGCCCCACAAAAATCAAATTAAATTATATTATAATCTTGAAACATTTAAGCCCTATTTTAATTATTTTTTTTTTCGACCATGTCCGATCCTAATAGGATCATATGGCCCTCCACAAATTTTTACATATTTTAGGTTTAAGCACATATTTTCACATAAATACAAAATTAATTACACAATAACACTTCAACACAATTGAAATGTTAGAATCATCTACAAAGTCACTAGTAGTGGAGCAAATTAATATTTTAAACAATACAGGTGCTAGAATAAGTATGAAATTAAATAGTATTTTAAATAAAAATACTGGACTTGAAGCGCTGCAGAATATTAAAGCTGTTTTAGGAAATCCATCAGATGTTTCAATTTTTTCTATTTCAGAAATAGTTTTATTTACATACGCAATAATAACATCTGTATAACCGAGTGGAAAGAAATTTTTCCATGAATAAAAATTTGCTAGGATCAAATCGCCAAAGATTCACTTTCGAAAATTTGTAGCATTATTTTATTATTTATGCTATCAACACAATATATTATGCATTCTATTAATTGTGATGTGCAAATGTTTGAACTTCGTTCAAACACTTTCCTTGGATTGATTACTTTAACTAAGAGATAATTTTATATAGACATGAAAACTATTTTTACTTGTGTGATTTTAGTCAAATTTTATGTGCATTTAATTGCAACCCTAAAATTATTTAACCGTTGCTAGTTAATCAATCTTGTGTTTGTTAGACACATTAGACACATCCAGTTATAGGTTAATTGTTCTTATTGTGCCATCCCCTAGCAGAGGTTGGCCACCATCAAGGTGATCTTAGCCTTATCATCTGCTACCCGGAATATAGTTCAGTGGAGCTACACTCATATTGATCACAGAGGTTCTTAAGCCATGAATAAGTTAATGGTTTTGAAAAAAAATTATCGTTGTTAATTCTACTTAAATAAATCAGTCATTATCGATATCAATTATTACTCTTGAAGACAAAAGTTTTGGATATCCTATGGAATATTTCAACATCATTGCCGGTGATGGAAGTTTTATAATTATTATTTTTGTTCAGTTACAGCTACTGCTAAGCCGTCAACCCAAACCATACGGCCCAAAAAGAGAAAGAAAAAGAAGAATAAAATATTTTCATCACAAAAACTGAACAAGGAAACCGGTGATTTCCACCATGATTTTCATATATCTAATCAGTTTATTCACGTATCTCAAACACGAGACGGATCTCATAATATTATTGGATTGTTGAACAAACAAGAAGTATTAAATTGTATGGATAAATCGTTAGCAGAGACCGAAATCAATGAAAAAACTAAATATTCTGAATGTTTCCAATCAAACGATTTGAAGAATAAATTGGCTTTGTCTTCCAAAAGATTTGATTTGTCAAAATTGTCTGCGTGCTTTACTCCGAGAATTAAAAAAATATTACCTTGTAGTACGCCCAATGAAAAGACTGACACGCAATCTAATGTTCTGCCGCAAGACTTATCAGCTATCATCATATCTGACGATGAAATTTATCTTAAAAGATTTGACATTCCGAATTCTCCCATGTTATCTCTGTGTTGTATGGATACGAGTCAAATTGAAACCGAGTGTCCTTCGATCAATCTGCCTAGAGATGAATCAGATCATTTGCACCAGATATTGACCAATAGTAAAAATGATACTTCTGAGAAATCATGCGTAGACCCCAAATTATCTACATTATTACCGCTGGTTATCATAGAAAGAGTCGATTGTCGAAGAGAAGTTAGTAGTGAAAAAGAAAGTTGCAAAAATTTGCTACCTTCTGATGAAGAGTCGGATCACTTCCACGAGATATTGACGATGAGTAAAAATGATTCTTCGGAGAAATCATGTGTAGACCCCAAATTATCTACATTATTCCCGCAGGTTATCATAGAAAGAGTCGATTGTCGAAGAGAAGTTAGTAGTGAAAAAGAAAGTTGCAAAAATTTGCTACCTTCTGATGAAGAGTCGGATCACTTCCACGAGATATTGACGAGGAGTAAAAATGATTCTTCGGAGAAATCATGTGTAGACCCCAAATTGTCTACATTATTGCCGCAGGTCATCATAGAAAGAGTCGGTTGTCGAAGAGAAGTTTGTAGTGAAGGAGAAAGTAGCAAGTATTGGCTGCCTTCTGATGAAGAGTCGGATCACTTCCACAAGATATTGACGAAGAGTAAAAATGATTCTTCGGAGAAATCATGTGTAGACCCCAAATTATCTACATTATTGCCGCAGGTCATCATAGAAAGAGTCGATTGTCGAAGAGAAGTTTGTAGTGAAGGAGAAAGTAGCAAGTATTGGCTGCCTTCTGAAGAAGAGTCGGATCACTTCCACGAGATATTGACGAGGAGTAAAAATGATTCTTCGGAGAAATCATGTGTAGACCCCAAATTATCTACATTATTGCCGCAGGTCATCATAGAAAGAGAGGATTGTGTAGGAGAAGTTTGTAGTGAAGAAGAGATTAGCAAGCATTGGTTGCCTTCTGATGAAGAATCAGATTTTCTGGGTTTTCCACAACAAAGTGGCGGTGATGAAATTGGCATAACCAGTCCCGATATGTTTGAATCGAATGAAAGTTTTACTTCATTTTCGAGCATGAATAGTAAAAAAGAAAACATCCTTTGCAAACTTGCTTTATTCCCTAAGTCAAATGAATCCATAAATAGTAATAAAAATAAGAAAAACCCTTTTAAATCAATTTCTATTGATAATAACTCGCTAGCAAATAATTCGGACACTTCAGTATTTGCATCAAACGATAATGAAAATTTTAATTCAAGCACACCTAAAACTGGATCTCCGATAGTTTTAAGAAACAAGAAATCATATAAAAATAGTCCCAACTTTAATGTAACTAAAAAGTACAGAAGCAATGGGTATATTGAAAGTAATTCAAACCCAAAAAGAAAATCAACTCAGAGCTTCCGGTCCTTAAAAAACTGTAGTCAGATTAATGATGTACATCTACCCTTTGAAGAAACGTACAGTTCACAGACAGTCACTGAAGAAAATGAATCAACTAGTAATATTGATTCGAATGCTACCGTAAGAAACACAATCGATAATGAGGATATCTATGTTACTAGAAGAAAAACAACAAACTTCACAATAGATTCAGACGACGAAAGCTTTTACAATAAACATGATGTTTCAGAAAGTAAATGTGTCGGTGACACAGATGAATTAGGAAATATTGATATGTCGAGATTGAGTATTAGTGAACTAAACCATTCTCCTGAAAAAAATTTTAGAAATCAGGATATGAGTACAACAATAGAATCATATGATTTGCAAAAATCTGTATCAACACAAAGATCTTTATACCTTCTGCCAGGAAAAAAATATGCACGCTCACTGAGCATGCACCGAGAATTAAATGCTGCGAATCATACTTTCGATGATACCCAAAAAGCTTGTAATGAGAATGTTTTGAAAGGACGCAAATATAGGGAGAGTCTTGCAATATTGCATGACCGCCAAATGAATATGGGTAAGTGCATTAAATACTTTTTCAGCTACCGCTATATATTTTTATAGGAATTGTATTCTTTGCGTTGGCAGCATTGAAAGCATTTTTGAAAAAAAATGGACTTGTTTTTTTCAGTACAATATACTAATTTATGCGATTTTATGTACAATAATGTTGATTCATTGTACGAGGAAACTTATTTTAGGATTGTAACATGAATGTAAGTTTTTTTAATAAATTTAAATAAATCTGCAATGCAAAATGATTTGCAGTTAATTGGATCTTAGTACTTAACATATTTTTGTAAGATACAAACATGTTTATAATTAATTTATTATTAGGCACATATTAAGATACTTACAGTAAAAACAAAACAATGATTCGGTTCATGGAATGTATGCGTACTAATACGTATACCGCTGTCAGCGCTACGGGCACACCGACTGCCAGGTAATTAGTAGCACTAGTAGGGCTAAACATCCGCACGCACACCATCGACCAATTGAATCATTGTTTTATTTTACTTGTTTGGGGGAAGAAAAATAATTTGCTGATATTTTTCTAGATATGTCGTATTCCCATATGAGCTTCATGGGTAATTATCCAGATGGCCATCAAACCCACAGATTATGCTCAATAACAATAGTTGAAGTAAGTAAACTGCTATTATTTTACTTATATTACTTTAATATTTTTGGAATAATAATGCATAAGTCTTGCCCCTAAAATTTAGTTTGCTAAGCAATAATTATTATTGTCATCTTGTTGGTATATTTTACCCTATGTTAAAAAGTTAAAAATCCCGCCCAGCGCATCTATTCTATACACAAGACTGCTTCCGGCCTTTACAGCAGCTAAATAGGGTAGGAAAGTATCGAAATATTAACACTTATTGTAACAATTACAATAAGTTAGCTGTCTGAACTATCAAAACTGTCTATCTCTGTCTAAAATTTATCACAGCCAAGAGAGGTGCTGTTAAAACATAGTACTTATTGTAACAATTATAACTAAATTATTGTAATTGTTACGATAAATGTTAATAATTCGATACTTTCCTACCCTATCTAGCTGCCGTAGCGGACCAAAAGCAGTCTTGTGTATAGAATAGATGCGCTGGAATGCAATAGCAACAATGCTCCCATGTCAGCATTTTTAAAACCATTTGCTTTTGTCTTTATAACAGCTAATGTACTGGGATTCGTGATCCTGTGTGACCTAACGGGGAAAGTTCTTATTTAAAAAAGTTCTCTCGATAAACATAAAATTCTTTAAAATATTAATTAATGGTATAATTCATTGATGACGTTCTGAAATCTTGCATTATAAAACAGTATACAGATTCACTTTATATGTTTTTCAAAATGAAATGACCTTCTGCTTCAACATGTTTGCAGATGGGCTGTTTGCCTATTACCCTCTTAAGTTTTTTTAATAAGTTTGTTTTCTCCACTTTGAGTTCAAGTCAACTCCGTAGACTCAATCTTTCTATATGTTCATTGTAGATACAATAGTGTTACATTTATGAATGGATTTCATTTTTTAAATTTGCTCTGAAAGCTTGAAATGGAAAATTTTACGAACTGGAGCGCTAGATATTTTTCTGAAATTATTAAAGAGTGTACATTTTTTTTATTTTTACGTGCTATGACCGGGAAAATGCAATTAATAATAACCTTTATACTTCTGTCATGCATATTTCCTGAATATTGGACAGGTAGATTTTGACACCACCGCAGACGAAAAAAATCTTATTTCAACGATATAGGTACTGTGAAAAATTGTATAATTCTCTTTTCTTTCTTCGTTTGTTCGCCGCCCATAAGCAGTGTATGGTTTGCCTAGATCCACGAGACATCATTACATTGGTCACGATGAGTCATGGTGTGGCTTAAGCGTTGACCTGTAAAGTCGTGGGTCCCAGGTTCGAATCCTTAGTCTGGCAAGTACATATTGTTTTCCAATTTGTGTACGAGTCAGAGTATGGACTTGTTGAGCAAGTGGCTGACATCCATTTCTTGTAAAAACAAAATCTGTTAATACAAACCTCCACCCTGTGGAGGCCCATATGATCTTATTAGATCAGGCATGGTCGAAAAAAAATATTATTTAGAATAATACAATTTAGGAATAACAAACAATATACCTATTCACAAGCCATGAAAATATTGGAAATATATTTTTTTTTCCTTTGTAATCCACGCACTGGAATTTTTAATTTGTCCACAAGACGGATCGATAGTCATAAGGATTTCATACACTGCTCTGGTCCATTTGACAGCTGTGTTGCAGGGAAAACGAGATCAACAGGGTGTTTTAAAAATACTTTATTTAAAATTTATTATTATTAAACTGGCGCTAGGGGCCGTTCAGGTCCATGGCCGACTGCACAACGTTTCTCCAGGAATCTCTGTCCAGCGCTCTCTCTTCCCAGTTGACTATCCCCAGCCTTTCCGCATCCCTTTGAATGTTGTCCGCCCATCTCCGTCGAGGGCGGCCAAGAGGTCGAGTGCCAGCTGGTGTGCCTTTGTAAATCCTATAGAGAGTTCTAGATCTTTCAGATCGTACAACGTGGCCCGCCCATCTGAGCCTTCTTGACCTCAGAATATTAGTGATTCTAGGTTGGAATCGGTCGAAGAGCTCAGCGTTTGTGCGGATGCGCCACCGGTGGTTCTCATTGACGGGTCCAAGTATTCTCCGGAGGATTCGGTTTTCAAACACTTGGAGCGCCTTTTCTTGTTTTTCTGTTAAACCCCACGTTTCACATCCATACATGACGATTGGCTTGATGACCACGTTATACACCCGGAATTTCGTTTTGATGGACAGCATTTTGGACCTGAACAGACGACTCAGCGCGAAGTACGCTGCATTTCCACTTCTCAGTCGGTCAGAGAGCTCTAGGGACATTTCATTTTTAGAGGTAATGTTGGAGCCCAAGTACTTGAAGAGAGAGGTTCTCTCGAACGAGGAGTTTCTTATTCCAATGTTTCCAGAGGGTTCAATGCCTCTTGTCATTTTCAAATACTTGGTCTTTCCCACATTTACTCGTAGGTTCAACCTTTTCGCTGTGTCCTCCAGAGGAGTGAAAATATCTCTGAATTCTTCTTCAGATTCTCCGAGCACCACCAAATCATCTGCGTAGCCCAATATTTTATGGGACCCATTCAGGGTAACTCCACCTTCTGCTTTCAGAGCTTCTCTAACGGCTTTCTCTAAAGCTAAGTTGAACAGCATGGGTGATAAGGAGTCGCCTTGTTTTAGTCCTGCTGTCACCTCAAAAGATTTAAAATTTGATTTATCTAATTAGCTTTGCAATAATAAAATGTTTTTTTACAGGAGGATCAAGATCACAGTCGGCTGGATTTAGATTCTTGTGAAGCAACAATTATAAGGCAGTCAATTAGTGGTAAGCTATTAGAAAGTTATGTAGAATTTTTGCATTGTCCTTATGATTTTCGAATATGAGATCTATTTAACATATTTAATAATTTTTAATGCGGCGGGAGGGAGTGGGGTTAAAAACTAGCAAATACCACTGACTTTTACTCCGCCAACTATTTATAGCTTTTCTTTGCTTCAACTGCAGATTACCACACTTTAACAGATACGTGCCTCATGCCCAGACACTCCACACTTTGTGTCTAGCAGTAAACACCTGGCTCACAGGAAGTGTGTTCACCTGTGAGTTATTATGACCTGTCGCATCCACAAGCGGTTATTGAATGCGCGTGACTTAACGGTCATAATTATAAGGATCATTAGTGTACGTTTGTGTCGTCCTTGCCTGTCGTTTTAGAAATGCCGCATCGGAATATTAAAGAAAACATTGGATGCTCCAGATAGTTACACCAATTTTTACAACAATTACAATCAATTTTTTGAAAAGTATATCGCCTGACATAAATGATTA
This sequence comes from Rhyacophila brunnea, assembly GCF_057557595.1. NCBI lineage: Eukaryota > Metazoa > Arthropoda > Insecta > Trichoptera > Rhyacophilidae > Rhyacophila > Rhyacophila brunnea. The sequence goes on along the minus strand of NW_028232796.1, from coordinate 15,873,569 downwards.
AATTGAAATGAAAATCATTAAATGGTCATATTATTATAAAAATGTTTTCACGTTACCTACTGTTCTGGTGTCTCCTACATAATTCAAAAGCAAACTTGCCTATAGATAATTAAATTATAAACTATTTTTTTTATGGAGGTTAAAATTATATTCCTATTTTTCAACTGGTCACATCAGTTGCGTTATTATGTTGCCAACCGTACTATAGTTATAGTATTTTGTACTACAAGTCTGTCACAGTACTTGAATAATAATATAATGTACGATGTGAAAAATATAGTAAGGACATCAGAAGTATTCTAATTTTGCCTTACCATACTAAGTATATTATTAATATATTCCTTGGGAATACTGGCCCACTTAATTTTGAAATGTTTTAGCTCAACTAAACATGGAAGCGTTTTGTGTATCCAAATGTTTCTGAAAGAATGCATCCCGAAAATCTAAAGTATTATAATACCACATGGTATAATTTAATATTATTTACGTACCTATTATGAATAATATCACAGAACAGATAATAAATAGAAAACCGATAGGCTATATTCAATACGCCGCATCTTGATGCAGAGTTTTAAATGTGTGAGTGTCCTACGAAAATGAAGCACGCATTATGCACGTGAAATAGTGTGTGAAATACACCAAAATTAAATGAGCGTAAATGCATAAACCGAGAGCAGTTTTCAGTATTCGACGTAAAACGTATTCTTGACACGTGTGTAAGTTTAACCCGAATTCTTCCTTACTCGAGTCGGTTACCTGCTATCGCCTTACCCGTTATGTATTTCATTTCCCATTATTTCTGAGTTCCCTGAATAATATATATATTTTATATAATATAATCATTAATATTCTATAAATAGATTGTAACAACAGCCTATTTAATGTACATCTAAATAGTCCTCAGTTGAGAGTTCATATCCTAGTAAAAGAATTACTATATAAATAGAAGAAAAAATGGTACAGTTCGGTTATAAGGAATACAGCGGAAAACACATTTTGAAAATACCCGATATACTGGATTATTTGTTAGTTTAGGTTAGGTTAGCTTGGGTTAGGTTAGGTTTGGTTAGGTTAACGTAACAAATAATCTAGTATATCGGGTATTTTCAAATTGTGTTTGCCGCTGTATTCCTCATAACCGAACTGTACCGAAAAATTTAAATAAAAAATACAGGACTATCTCACTAAAAAAATAGTGATCCGAAAATAAGTTTTTATCATGTCCAGTTCAGACCAAATTGATTTGGGGAACATCGACCGTTGTATACAAACCACTCTAAAGTTATATCAATATTGTTTCCGAACATTTAAAATAGATGATAAAAAAAATCGGCGGGTACTATAACTTTTGTACAAATACTATGATTTTCTGTAAAAATAATGTACTATGAATCGTGAAAAGATGGCAACACTGATTTGAATAGACAAAGGAAAGGAAGTAAGCTGTGACGCGTTGCGATTTCGTCGAAACGTGTGATTCATTTCTTACTTTCATTTATTGCTTATCGAATATCAGTGAATCAGATAATCAGCACATTGATCGACCGTAATCGTCTTGTGCATATAGTCTTTGTGAGAAACATTTTTTAACCAATTGTTTGTGAAACTAGTGGCGGTGGTCGTTGTTGAAGTACACCCATTATAACGGGATAATTGCTTCATTTACCGTTGTTTTTCCTATACAAGAAAAGGAAGCCAAGTGCATGTATCTGCCTTTGTTTTGCGCGGGTGAGTAAATCTTACGAAACAGTGTAATTGTAGAATATTTTCATCAAGGCTAACACAATTTCGAACATACGCAGTCTGCGACAAAAGCGACCCTGAAATTTAATAATAACTGGTTTACTGGATCGCGACTTTTTTTGTCTTCTGGCTATAAATATTTTTTGTATGTTTTCTCTAGGAATCTTGTCAGATACGTGTAATGATACGGCTGTCAATCTTTCGAAACTTTCTATCTCCGAAGTCAATAGAAACAGCGGTGTAGTCGGAGCATGTCTTTCAACTGTAGCTGAATCTGCCTGGAGTGGACTGGACGCCCGTGATGTTGTTTTGAGAAGGTGCAACCAAACCTATCCTCTACCCTTTGATGAATGTTATCCGAAGCAGTAAGTTAATCCCTGACCTCTTTAATCATTAGGTACTCATACATCTGTAGGTAAATTTTTTCACCTTTATTTTGTCGCGTCCTCATCAAAAGAAGATGGCGGCTGATTGTTTCTGTTTGTCGAAATGTCGTTCATCGTTGTTTTTTTCTTATTGATGCATAACGCCTGACATGATTCTCAGAAAAGCTGGTTTTCCTCATATTAATAAGAATTATTGCAATTTTTACTTCCTGTTATGACGTATTTGTCAGCTGTGACGCCATACGCCTACGTATTTATAGTAGTACAATGTACTAAAGGTGAGTACCTATGACACCATCAAAATAAACTAATATAATATTGAGCAACAATATAATATCGAAAGATGGTATGCTTTTGATAAGATAACAACATTAAATTTATCGGTAAATGTGCCGCAGAGGTGGCCCTGAGATTTTACAACTTTCTTTTTAGACCAAACCTAACATAATCTAACCTACCCCAACCTAATATTACCTCATATAATCTTAGTTTGTGATAATGGTGTATCAAAATGTATGAAAATTTCAAATTTTCAATTAACGATTTTTGGATCGAAAAAAGCTCATGGCTACCTCTGCGGCACAATTACCAATTGATTATTTTGACTTGTATGTGGTGTTAAGTGGGCTACCTCTGCGGCACAATTACCAATTGATTATTTTGACTTGTATGTGGCATTAAGTGGGCTCCCTCTGCGGCACAATTACCAATTGATTATTTTGACTTGTATGTGGCATTAAGTGGTAACATCAGCGAAAAGCCATAAAATAACAGGGTTTCCAGAGATTTTTTCGCAAAGCAAATAGGTACCTATCTGATGAATAGGTACAACAAAATATAAATCTTTCAAAATACCTATGTATAGGTATATTTTTGTGAATAAAAGCAAAAAACTATTTTGGATGTTCGTTATCAATTCTTCAGATGAGTCACGACAAATGAAATATCAAAAGTTTGCATTCAAATATTAATGAAATAGAAGCGGTGATTGTGTTTTTTTATATTCACTTTATCGTACTTAATACTAATATTTTTTCCGACCATGTCCGATCCTAATAGGATCATACGGGCCTCCACAGAGTAGAGGTTTGTATTAACAGAATTTGGTTTTTTTACGAGAAATGGATGTCAGCCACTTGCTCAACCTGTTAGGTCCATACTCTGACTCACACAAATTGAAAAACAATATGTGTACTTGCCAGACCCAGGATTCGAACCTGGGACCCACGGTGTTATAGTCCAACGCTTAAGTTGCGTGGGCGCAGTATACTGATATTAATTTTATTAATAGTTACTTAAATATACTAATATTTAAGTAACTATTTATAATTTAAATGTGATTGCTATATAATTATATTTTTTCTTTTTACTAAAATATTGCATAATTACTCAGCCAAAGCACAAAGCAAAACCACCAAAGTAGCAACCCATGAGCCATTTTTTTTCATTGGTTTGATTAAGGTTTTGTGCTAAAATTTAGTAATTCTATATTTGCACTTAAAAACAACATCATTTATTAGTTGTGCCGGTACAAAATGTTTAATTTATATTTAAGTAGTATGCCGAAAATTATTATTTGAGACGTGATTGCTAAATTATAACATCCTTGTATTTCCATCAGCGGCATATTATGGATCACTTCACGACTAGTGGACAACCTTAACATGAGTGTGAACCTTATAAAATTCTAATAATACCACCCACCAATCCGTTATTTTTAAATAGTTTGAACCGTAACTGTAAATTATGAAATACCTATACCTACTCGTTGGGTAAATGTTACACTGTTGAAATGCTTGTGGTTTTTGATAGAAGCAGGCGATCACATTGTGAAAGATACTACAAATCAATCTGCTGTGAAAGTTTTACTTTCATAAATACTTATTTTGGACTTGATAAGGTTTTATTTAACGCCTCTGGTTATTTCCCTTAATTTAGTATTGTTATGAAACTATCCTGCATCAATAATACACATAACTTTCACCCAGTCAACATAACAATGTTGCCGTAATCATAATGTAATAATTATCTATTGTTTTTATTGTGGCATGTAATTTGTCATAGAATACATTATTAATTGATGTTTATGTGAAAATATTTATGAGTTATTTGTTTCTTCTATCGTTTTTTGTGTCACACGTCTCATAAGTTTCCCAAACCGACATACCTAGTCACAACCCAATATATTTTAGAATACTTAGTACCTTAGTACACATTTATTGATTTTACTTTACATTATCAAGTAGATATTATATGCGTTAATTATGTATATGTAAAGTCAAAAGAATTGGGTCGATTTGTATTTATATTATGTCCTGTTGTATGAGATAAGAATCAAAACATTCATCTTTACAGTTGATTCAGAGTCTTGTTGTCTTCACAATCAAGTATTGTTACAGAGTCCTTTTTTATGTTTAAATCTTCATAAATGTTGTATTTTTGATTTTCTTTCTTTCAGGAAACTTCGCAATTGTTGCAAAATTGGCGAAGGAGTTTATGGGGAAGTGTTTCTGTTCAAGAATGCAGCTGATCCTACCAATCCGATTGTTATGAAAATTATTCCCATCGAAGGAAAACAATTGGTGAATGGAGATCAGCAGAAGAAGTTCGAAGAGATCCTCTCTGAGATTGTAACTGCTATGTGAGTTCTTCACTTATCCAATCACCATTTTGTGTCATATTTGTCTTCTTGATACAGAGAGACGTAAGCCTGGGTCGGTTTCGCATAATTGGAACATTGCCCATCCGTACTTTTGAATGTATCATGATATTGCTGGTGTTAATTTCAAGGCAATAACTAAAAAAACTCATTTTAATGCATGGATCGATGAGTCTTGTTACATTTAGTAAAATGTGTGGAACAAACGCTTGACCGGGTGAAATATCGTTCACTTTAATAAAAAAAAATATCTGAAATAAAATATTTCGCCCTCACGATCGAAGCAGCTTATGCTCATGAAATAATTTTGTATATCTCAGGCGTACTGAACGAATATCCGTTTCGTGTCTCTGACAGATGTATTATGGCATAGTTATATTATTATGTGAATTGTTGCAGGGAATTGAGTGACCTACGAAGCAATGAAGTAAACAAAACTAGCGGTTTCAACAAAGTGCAGGGCGTGCGATGCGTGGAGGGTCGCTATCCCGAGCGACTCATCGAACTGTGGGAGTTGTATGACGAACTGAAAGGGTCAGAGAACGACTGCCCGACCGTCTTCGAGGACGATCAGCTCTACATCATTTTGGAGCTGGCCAACGCCGGGACGGATCTAGAGGCTTATCGCTTCACCACTGCGGCGCAAGCCTACAGCGTTCTCAATCAGGTCATTGTCCAATTCTAGATTGATTGATTTTGCATATTATAAGTTACGCTTTGTTTTATGTGTTTGTATTTATATGTAACATCTCGTTAATTTGATCTCAATGAATGGTTATTAATGAAATTAGTAGAAGCAGCAATCATCGCTGGTATTTCGTGTTAGTCATTTCTAAATTCTTTTAGATATTTTCTGTGCGCATTAATACATGAGAATCCCTCTCACTCACCGGTTTTGCAGCGAGGAATTATTGAAGCTGTCGCATACGATCTATAATATAGATTACAGATTTTATACAGTTCACCTATGCAGTGGACTGGCAGAACAGAAGGTTTTGAATGATATACCATATGTGTAATACGACCATGTAAGTTTGGCCTTCCTAAACCCAAAAATAGTCTAGCTCACTATTATCAGATTTATAAATACATGACTTTCATCCCTTCACATACCAAAAACGTATGCACACAACTTAATGTTTTAAAAATTAATACTGTCAACCGATTTATACAAGGTATTTAGGTATATACCTTATTACCTAATTACCTACTAAGTAAAGGATCAGTATAAAAACAAATTACATGATACATATTATTACAGGACTGTATCACCCATGTTTAGTTTTTCAATATTTGTATATTTTTTTTTGTGTGTGAGTAGATAGATGCTGTCTTCATTTTGATTAATATTTTTTTTGTGGATGGGTGGGCGTCCAGTGCATGTGTTTTTTGTTACATGACTAGATTCTCACTCATCCACAAAGGAGATTACACTATCATCATCATCATCGTCTTACAGGTTTTTTTTTTGTTTTGTTTTTAATTATTTTTTTTTGCTTTTTTTTTTTGACTTAAAAAAAAACAGTACTCCCGAGTAATATTATATAGTGGACTGCATGTGCACTGTCATGTCGATATTGGCTCATGAATATGTATTGTAATAGTTATTACCGACTTTGCATATTCTATCATTTCAATAATTTGTTATAAAAACACTTCATTAGATACTGTCTTATTAAATCAGACCATTATTACAGTTGACTGTAATTTTCTTAGAACTTTGTGATCGAATCAAATTACGCAGTGCTATCAGGTTTACAGTTATTTGGAATCATTTATTTTATTATTCAGGTAAATCTCCATGTGATTAAGCTGATAATCAATTTTGTGACTTTACCCAGAAGAACATGTATGACTCACGCATTGCATAATACACATTTGTGCTGTAATAATTTATTATTGCTCTGATAAAGAAATTGGTATTCCACTTGATACTAGATACCGTTGGTTCAAATTCCAACTGATACAATTAATTAATAAGCAGGTTTCTGAATTTTGATGCAGTAAAAGATTGTTTTTAGGGAATGGCTGGCTCTAGTATCCGGTTACATAGTGCATGTTAACATGAAATGAAAATTAATATGGTATTGTGTCTTTCAATAGGTGGCTATTTCACTTGCCGTGGCGGAGGCTGCATTCCAATTCGAACACAGGGACTTGCATTGGGGAAATGTTCTCATTACGCCTACTGATGATAAGGTAATGTTCCCTATATTTTCTTAACCCTAGCAATATTGTATTTTTTTTACTATATCTGGCTTTTTATATCCTTAATTATATGGTTTATCATTATAGCAAGTCTATTGCACAAATTAAATTGACTCGATTGATTGAGTTGAGTATTTAGGTTTGAAAATTATGATGAATTCTTAATTTTTTCATTGCATCGCTCATGCGTTGTGACAAAAGGGTACAATTATATCCTTTCTATGCTGTGTTTGGAAAAATAATGTTTTAACCACCATATGGTATTTTTAAAATATGGTGACGGGTATCTCACTCAATTCATTTTAATATTTCTATACCCGTTATGTGGGGGACCTCATAACAAACTGAAAGCTATCTAGTTGCGATTGTCCCAAAATAAATTAGCCAAAACCTTGGTTGGCTTGCGTTAGGGGTTATATGACTCCCAGTCTCATATTTAATATGTTATCTTAATTTTAAATGAGAAGGTATTTTTTTGCGCCTATGTTCTCAGATAATATGTCATTATACATCAGTGGTGAAGGGTGACTTTTGGAAAGAGGTAAGCTGTGGAGGTCAGAGAAAAAGAGCACACTTGTCAGGTAACTTACGAGAAATAAGAAGATAATACTTACGATATTACTACTGATGAATAGGTGCACACTAATGACAACGACACACTGGTCATAGGTTTCACCGCTGAATTTGTCAAATTATTTAAATCACTTATGGCAGTAGAATTCCACTTTTCTTTAGCAAACAATACGCATGGCCAACAAAAAAGTTTGTTCAATGACTGCCAGTTAAAAACGAATATTTATTATATAAATTGTTGTGAAAATGTCTATTATAAGTTTTTTTGCTGTATTTAAATCTAAATGAAACCCTTGGAAGGTCAAGCTTTGATAATTTTTAATTTTTGAAGAAACGTCAAACTCGGGAATGATTTTTTTTAAATGCAATCTACGAAAACACTAGACAATTTAATAAATACTTATATATTTAAAGCACTGACGAATGATTTCGGTACAATATGAGATAATTTATCCACATTCAAAACACAGTAATACACTGAATTTTGTATTACAAAATAAAACTTTATCACCGTCTTTGAAATGTCAATATGACATGAACTGTGAATAGCATGTTATGTTTGTCTATGACTAAAGTAACCTAAAAAATAATAAATAAATAAAATATTTATTTTTAATAACAATTTATAAATTATATGTGATCGAACACAATAGTTTTTTTTTTTTAATCATCCTTATTATTTATTATTTGTTTAAAAAGATAGTCATCGACAATAAACAAATCAACATAGAGTGTAAGCTTGTCCTATAGCGCTTACTAGTCTGGTACAAATATGCAGACATGTATGAAGTTGGCAACGGAATCGCGGTAGAGAATTCAGCGAGGATTACGTTCGACATAATCCTAAAAATAGCACTCACGTCTGTGACCTTTCGTCATTTATTTTTGATTCGAAACTTGACTAAATTAAACGTTCTACTACTTCTAAATCCTGACGATAGATGACAATCAATATTTTTATTATATTACCTAGTCCTAGACAATATAGATATTTATTTATTTAAATTAAATACTTGAAAATAGAAGATAAGCTTTAAATAATTGCTTAGTATGGAGCCTTCGCCACTGTTATACATATAAATTTAAAAACATTATAATTTAAAAGTTTGTGAAATATACTGACTGAGTTGTGTTTTCTGTTTGATATCAGGTAGTGGATTTCACTTTAAACGGCGTTCATTACGATGTGGAGACATTCGGTGTCAAAGCCAACATCATCGATTTCACTCTGTCTCGTATCACGCTGCCGAGGGCGGCACTCACTCTTTTCAACAATTTGGCCACAGACGAAGATCTCTTCAATGCTGTCGGTGACTACCAATTTGATATCTACCGGCTCATGAGGGAGAAGAATGGGTATATATTACTCTTTTTCATTTATAGCTTAACCCTTTTACTCCCACGGGGCCGATATTTCGGCCGACCATACCTATGCGAAAACTCCATCTGGGCTGATCCATCGGCCGAAAGTTTGGAACCAAATTTACGATTTATTCCAAATTTTTTCCCGTCATATTTCGTTCATGTAGACGAAGCATTATATTCACTGTGTGTTGGGTGGTGACTAACATTTATTTTAGTGTCAGCATTGTTTATAATTATGCCATACCCTAATAACTCACAAGTCATAATTGCTCTGCTGTCGAACTTGAGACCAAAGAGGGTCATAAAAATAATAAAACATTATTTTTATGACACATTTTAAATTCTTATATTTCTTTTAGTTGTTTTATGATTCATATATCACATTACAAAATGAAATTTGTAATTTTTGAACTAACAATGGATGCCACTGTATTTTTGGTAAGATGGTGAAAAAATACATGAATATAAATATTATTATAAATGATTTAGTGCTTTGAGACTTATTTTTTGAAATTACTTCATTCCATATCAGTTAGTCGTCGATACTGTATAGAATTCTCTTGCGATTTCGTGAATTGAATAATATTCTTGAATACCTTGACACTATACGATTTTTTTTGATTACTTTATAAAAATTCTATTTCATAGAGAAATAATAATATGTTTATTTTTTTTTCTGTTACTACATAAGGATAGATTATATTATAAAATTTGATATATCAATTATAAATAAAAAAATGTTGTCACACTTGTTTTGTTGTTCAAACATAGTTTTATCCGTTCATTTCTAAATAAATATTGATACATTATTTTTTTCTTTTGTTTTATTGATGTAAACTATCAATATTATTACTTATTATTGCTTTATACACCATTGAGAACACACAAAAAAAGTTTCAAATTTTTAAAACATGTGTAGAATTAGTTATTTAAAAAAAACTAAATCGACGATTTGTTGTCAAAAAACGCTTGGGAGTTTTCGCATATGCTAGGCTAAATCAGCTGGGAGTAAAAGAGTTAATTACTAACCTTTACAAGGGTTAGCCTGTCCGATGCGACATTATATTATGTATGGCAACAAAAGTAAAGCCATGCCCTGTTTCTCGGGAGAGAAATCATCAATGAGATTCTCAAGAATTTGAGAGAATGTTACTAGGCAATAATAACGAAAGTTGAAACAAAAAAAGCTGCCAGAAAGGGTAAAATAAAAGCTGAGCAATTCTGGGCAGAAGAATTTCTTAAATTTCCTGATGAATTTTTTGGCAGACAAAGGGTAAAAAGAATAATCTTGAGAATTGAAAAATGACAAGCTCTACTGACCACCACTTTTTACACTTTGGTTCGAAATACAAATTTCTCTGTCCAGTTAAATTGAGGCTAACTAATTTAGTCCAAGCGATGAAAACAAATAATAATTATGTATACATTCTCATGTTTGATTAATTAGTTTATTGTTTTGGTGTTGTATATTATATATAATTTTTATCTGCGCTCCGGAATGAGGCATAGCTATGTACCTATATGCCAGCGAATGTTTATTGATACCTAGCAATTTATTACGTCTTTTTTCATCCACAATGAACTTTGTCCATGATGCTTATGTATGTCAAAGAACATGCTACCCAAAATGTTGAATATCACTTTTCTTTTGTATGCACTACGCAACCTGACATTTAATAATCAAATCATTTTATTTTATATCATACCCTCGAAGGAAAGGTACCTAAGCAGTTAGCAAATGTCAATTGTATGTATGTAATCAATAGTACGTACAAACAGGTTTATTAACCAAGAGTTCAATTCTTTTCTAGGAATCTATGGCAGCATTTTGAACCGTACACAAATTTGCTGTGGCTCCATTACGCTGTGGATAAGATGATCAAAGCTCTGCGATACGAAAAGATTAATACGAAGGAACATAAGTCATTCATATCCAAACTGCAAGTCCTGGGGGATAACATTTTGAAATATGATAGTTGTTTGGACTTTGTCACCAATGACCTTTATACATATTGATATTGTTCTGCAAACACTTGCACGTCAGTGTAAACCAAATTAATTATAAAGTTAGCCTAAAAAAATTGATAATTTCAGTAAAAAAAAGTTAGAAAGATGGAGAAAGGTCTATTTTTATATGTGGGACCGCAATGTTTGAAAATAGAAAATGTTTATTATAGTTTTATAAAATATACTGTATATAATAATGTGTTAAAACTTATTACAATTTACGAAACAAATCATTCGTTGATATGTTTTTTTGCAATTCAAAAAGAAATTCTGAAGTGCCTGCATAAGTGCCTATGTGCATGTCCAATTATGTCTTGTGTTGACGAATTCGAAAAAAATAAATATATTGTACACAATTCCTGCCTTTTATTACATAAATATCAGAATATATTTCCTGACTCTCAGGTACCCATTGTTATTTTGTCCTAATAGGATCTTTGCAGGAGGCACGGGAGAAGTTTTATTAGATCATGTTTTATTGGATTAAGAAAAGGGCATCACCTAAAAGCCGCGGCAATGTGGTATAAACATGCAACTTTTTATCACAAACTTTTTTGTCATTTTGGTAAGCGCTTCAGATGTATGAATACCAACTAATTTCAGCGTGATTGGGTAAGATGCACGTGGCTCAAGGATATTTCTGTGAATGCAGTGCATGTGGGTTTGAGTCCCGCCAGGTGTCATTTTTTTTTATCGCGTACATATATATCTGATGTCTTGTCAAATTATGTATGTTCAATAAAGAATGTTACATTCTCAAATCTTGTGAATTATTCATTGAATAAAAAAAATAGTTTCATATTAAATGATAAAAATAAAGTTGGGAACCCTAACTAACATCAAACTGATTATGATCATGGAAAACATGTGGTAGCTAAACACCAAGGATAAGGGATAACAGGAATTACTGGAGGCTTTCAGTTGGTAAATTTAAAATATGTCTGGTGTGTCAATATAAGAAAATAGTTGATTAATGTGAGGCATTTTTATCCTTGTGCAACAGCCCTAAAATGAATGTCTCTGCAGTGTTTGATGCACACAGTCTCAGTGTAATGTTTGCTAAGAATGAATCTGCAATGTAAAATGACATGCAACTAATTTAATCATAATGTTCGACGAACAACAATATGTTGTAACCCACCAATTTGGATAAATTGACATTTTTGTTTATTTGATCCAGCAAGGAGTTATAGAATACACATCTGTAAAATATCAATTTTGATGAATGGTATTCTTTTAAATAAAATAAAAAAGTTGCTATATGGTGACATTATTGCAATTATTTTTACGAATGCCACAAAAGTGTACAGAATAAACTATTCACAGCTTCATGCATTGCATACAATAATTGTTTGTGCCTCCTGTAAAATTTATGGGTAATGACCACAGAACAGATAATAAATAGAATACCGATAGGCAATATTCAATACGCCGCATGGTGAAGCAGGCTTTTGAATGTGTGAGTGTCCTACGAAAATGAAGCACGCATTATGCACGTGCAATAGTCTGTGTAATACACCAACATTAAATGAGCGTAAATGCATAAACCGAGAGCAGTTTTTAGTATTCGATGTAAAACGTATTCTTAACACGTGTGTAAGTTTAACCCGGATTCTTCCTTACTCGAGTCATTACCTGCTATCGCCTTACCCGTTGTGTATTTCAGTTCCCATTATTTCTGACTTCCCTGGTTATGACATTGTAGTTTATCGAACGATAAGGTAGTCTTTTTTTAGCTTCACTTTTATATTATGATTAGGTATTTAGAATCTGTCCTATAAAGCAAAAAGTAACAGCTTATTATTAAAATAGGAATTTCATTGGGGATGCGGCAGGGGCAAAGTGACAGGCAGAAGGTAATTCTTTATTTTATACATCATCACTGTTCTGGCAGAAGACACTAATTCGAAAAAATGACATTGAGTTATACAAAAACGTTCTTTATTTCAAACTTTATCGTCTGGAAAAACACACTAATTTTTATAAAATATATATTTGCTTAAAAACTGTTTTGTTCAAACGCACTAAATGAAAAATTACGAAATGTTGCCTGGAAATAACTAATTGAGTTAGTGTTTTCTGCCAGAACCATTTTTGCTTTTCACCTTATACTGGCTAGCGACTTAGTGTCTATAGCAATGATACTCAACCTTCTTTTTCTTCGGGCCAAATACATATATTTGTAAAGTAACACGGGCCGCATCACTACTGGTGTGACGAAAAAAATCATGAAACCCCCTTTTTTTACAAATCATTTTTGAGATTTTAAAAATTATGCGTGTTTTTTAAATTAATCGTGTGCAATAGCAACACTCTTATACCAGATCTGATGTGGACCATAATGACGATCCTCTTCAGGTGTCACTATCTGTGCGTCAAAGTCGAAACGAATGATATACGAAATTCCTGATAATAAATGTGTTAATGACATTAATATGGACGAAGCATCTAGAAAATAAAATGACACTCACTTTGTGTCGGGTCTGCCGGATGGCGAAATTCATATTTTAATATCGGTATCCTACGCTCAAATGAACATTCTGCTTGCAAGCGGTCTGGCGACACCGCTGGGTCTGCCCATACAAAATTTATGACTCAGGTTTTGACTCCACCGTTATTATTATGTTACAAAATGCCAATGTGCCTAGTTAAAAATTGTAAAAAAATCTACTAAACACTCCAAGAAAGATGGGATATCACTTTGCATGTGTTAGTATTATTTATAAAATGCCATTTTAAGATATTGATAAATGTTTATTCAATGCAATTGAATGACAGGAACCATTAGACAGTCAGTCGCCTGTGATTCGCTGGGCTCACTTGCGTCTAATCTCCGAGAAGTCGTAAGTAACCGAGAATCTGTTTCTAACGCAATGAGTCATGACACTAATACGCCATTACAATAAAGGTTATATTACTATAAATTCTCGAAGCTTGTATCGCATAATGGAAACGGATACGTCAATGGTCACGTGACATCTACCTATACATCTGTGAATGACTTTCATGCACAATTTCTCGTGCGCGCCGGGTATGAAGTGAGTCGTCCATTTAATATGTCATTGTTCGGGCCGCACATAAAAGCTTAAAGGGCTGCAGGTTGAGTATCACTGGTCTATAGTCTCTCAAACAATATGATCTGAGAGATTGACAGAGCCTGATTAGCAATTATAAATATTGCTTTTAATACAGTCCTTTTATTTAAAAGTTTGTTTAGTAATTCGTCTACCTGAGACGATAGTATACACGAAAAGATATAGCACCATGCCAAGGAGTCGACGTGGCTCTCACTCCTCACATCCTCGATGGGCACCGCAAGCGCGCCTCTGATTCACCTGCACAATATGATATACCTACACGGTCTATTTTGTAATTCGTCTACCTAAGACGATAGCAAGTAATACACGAAAAGTCACGGTAGCAGCACCGGAAGTAGTCGTGAATGCAACTCCTCACTATTTAACTTGGACGCAGTATGACTGTATACTATTTAACGCTGGCCATTGTCTTTAAGAATAGGCATGGTGCGAGGTAGTGTATTGGTTACTTTGGTGTTCATTACATCATTCTTCTTCTTCATAGTAGGAACCTCATGGCCGAAGGTCGTGACTCGTATGGGCTCCACCCCTCTGTATACCCAACTTCGTGTTCGAATTAACTACGAATTCAATATGGGCTTCTACTAACAAAGCTCACGTGACTCTTCTAACATGAGACGCAGTTGTTTCATTAGCTATATATCTACCCGAAGCAATATGAGACCAGGAAAGTCATGTTTCCAGTCGTAGAAGTGGTCATGCTTTTCACGAATCATCATCAACCTGACTACATGCACATGGTTAATTTTCTATTAAGCCACTGCTGAAACACTTTTTCGTAATAATTATGAGAGATGCAATTTATTTTATGATTCGTCTGCAAGAGCCATATGCAGTAACTCAATTGATATTTTCTGGGACAACAAGTGTCTGTAGGTGGATGTATATTTGATGAAATTGTTCGCAAAGTTAAGCTGGTGACATGACCACGAAATGCATGCCTTCAGCCGGCATTTCTTGCGACGATTTTGTGACGTCAGAACTATATCAGTCCGATCGTGAATGTCGATTTTGTGCTGCCTACCTCGACACGAAGCTAAAAGAAACATGTGATAAGTCCCGTAGTACAGTCTGAGCGACTTACAGCCACTCTGAGTGAACTATGGATGATTTCTTTCAGGCAGACCAAATGGTCTTATAAGAAAAATGTAAGTAATTAAATGGTCTAGATGTAAACGATTTACTTGATATCGTTAGCTAAATGTTGTAAACAAATGTTAATTCATAACTAATCAATTTTTGTATTATATAAAATCAAATTTTGTTTTCATGAAAGAATTTGAAATTCCACTCGCGATGTATTTGACGCAGAGCATTGTAAAATACCTTGAATAAATAAAATATGATATCAAATAACGTCGTAATTAAAATCTAATGATTGGATATTGTAGGTAAGTATCGGCTGCGCACACCAAATTTAAATAATAAATTAATATTGTAATAAAGTACGCACGAATTTACTACCTGCTTATGTAAAAAGTAGATAAGAAAATTACAAGAATTGAAAATCTAATAATGTAAGCCTGAGGGCATTATTATTCTGTTAATTTACAAATAAAAATTATTTCTTAGATCCGTCAACTAAGCCCTACAGATCATTTTCAAATTGTAAAAAGTTACTCTAAACAGGTAAATTTCGAACCTTGCAAACCCATACTTGTCGTGGGAATATTATTTAGATCTAAAACTTTATCTTGAGCTTATAGTGCCCCATATGTGTATTTGTATAAATCTGAGTCGTACCTACTCCTTGACGGAGTAAAAATGATGCGAAAGGTACGGACTATAAAAGAAAATACGAGATTGAATTTTGACTCTTCTGGAACGCACGAGCTTCACTCCTCACAGATAAACACGAAATCCGACACTCCCTCGAGGAGCACGACATTGATATACTGCTTATCAATGAAACGTGGCTCAAACCATCCCTTCGATTTAACATACCTAACTACACTATCCACAGGAACGATAGACCAACCAAAGGTGGCGGAACAGCCATCCTCGTAAAATCAAATATCGAGCACTGTTCAATACACTTGCAGCCACCCGCGCGCGTCACTCGTCAGGCTATAGAATCAACCTCGATATAAGTAACCACTAAGAATTACGGCTTAGTTAAATTCACAGCTATTTACATCTCACCTAGGCAGGCTCCCACCAGGTCAGAGTACGATAATCTTCTGGACACCATTAACGATACTCCCACAATAATAGCGGGCGATTTCAACGCCAAGCACCCTGCTTGGAATAACTACAAATCGACACCCCGTGGAGAGTTATTATTACAGTTCACTCAGGACACTCAATTCAATCAGTCATAGCAGCACCTCTCACACCAACTATGTTCCCCGTTAAAGGGAGGCCAAGCATCATAGACTTCGCCATTCTCCGTAATACCAACTTCTTCCCCATTATTCGTACGGTAGACGAATTAAATTCAGATCATAAACCGGTACTAATGTTCCTCGGGGACCCATTAGACCCGCTAGTTATGCCACCGAACAGAACAACTCAAGATATAAAGTATCTTGAGAAGACTTCGGAATTCATTTGGAGGTACACCACACCCTAGCATCAGATCTTACATCCACTACTAAAATAGATACCGCAGTGAGGGACTTGACGACCTCAATACAAGAGGCCGTCAAAGCCGCCTCAACACCAATCAGCCCGGCTGATTTACATAGACTAGATTTACCTAAAGCCACTAGAGTAAAAATCAGAAAAAAAAATAAGAATTAACTAAGGGTAGCGACCCCTACTGGAAGGTCTCTAAGGCCCTGAGAAGGCCAAAATGGCCTATCAACCCCCTGAAAGGACATACTAAGACAGTATACACCACAGAGGAGAAACTCGAGGTATTTGCGGACAGCCTCCAAGGTCAATTCACACCTAACGATATAGATTACACAAACAGACCAATCACTCGTCACGTAAAATCAATTATGGATAGATCCTCCACCCACACCGATTTTACCAACCACTACTCAAGAGGTTGAATATCTAATTAAGCGACTTAAAAATCGCAAAGCGCCCGGCAATGATGGGTGAGTAACCTCACCCTAAAGAAACTACCAGAGAAAGGCATATTAGCCTTCACAAGGATTATCAATGCCTGTTTAGAGTCACAATACTTTCCAGATGACTGGAAATTAGCGGACATCATACTCTTTCCAAAACCAGGAAAAGACCATACCTTACCCGAGAACCACAGACCGATAAGTCTCCTCCCTACGATGAGCAAAATTCTTGAAAGAAAGAATCATAGACTCATAGAAAGAGAAAGAATCATAAACTCCAGACTTCAAATCACTATCTTTGAGAAAAAACTCATTCCGGACGAGCAACATGGATTTAGGGCCGGTCACGCCACTAATCACCAGTTGCTCCGTGTCACAGAATACATAACATACGGTTTTAATCACCACACTTACACTGTTGGCTTATTATAAGATATTGCCGAAGCTTTTGATAAAGTTTGGGTCGAAGGACTCGTAGTTAAGCTCTCAGAAGCAGAAATAGATCAGATGATCTGACGATGCTACTTTTCCAACAATGATAGTTATTCTGAAATTCCCTTTATTAATATATCTTCTACTTGTCATTATTTACACATGTACCTACTGATACCAGGAAGAATGGATGGGGACTCACATGTGGACTGGCAGGATTCTTCGTCAGCGTCACTTCGATTGGGAGGTGCGGACATCATGGGGTATAATTATAGATAACACATATTATTTTGATTTAACCGCCCTGCGCAGGCTGGATTTATTTACACTAAATTATACAACCATTGGTAGCGTTACATTACAGGTTACATTGTAGGTTACAACAGAGAATACACATTATCATTATCACCAGTACTGAGTCTGAAATAGCTGCGGTCTTACTCGAGGCTCTCATCCCCCTGGATGATGACGCCATGAGGATGGCCCGCTTCGAGGCTTCTCTTCCCATAGACACGGAGCACTCATCGTTGCCTTCTGAGCAGGAGATCAACCACATCGTACGCACGTTGATTGCTGGCAAAGCTCCAGGCCCGGACTGCATTGACAATTTACTTGTCAAACGCACATGGGCCATAGCCGCACCAGAGATTACAGTCCTCTTCAGTGACTGCATCAGGAGCGGCACGTTCCCCGACTGCTGGAAGAGGGGCTTACTTAAGGTAATCCCCAAAGCTGGCAGCCGGGAACCGTCAAGCCCCAAAGCCTACCGCCCTCTAACACTTCTGCCCGCTCTGGGCAAAGTGCTGGAGAAGCTACTGTGCCGCAGTATTGAAGCCCACCGGGAGACACACTCGGCGCTTTCCGATAAGCAATTTGGATTCAGAAGAGGCAAGTCAACAGTCGACGCCATAAGGAATGTGATTGCCATTGCTGAAAATTCCCGCCGTAAATACGTCCTAGAAGTTTTCCTGGACATTACAGGTGCGTTTGATAGTGCATCCTGGCCTCTTATACTTCAAAAGCTCTGGCTGAAGAGACTACCAGGAAATTTGTTCGCGTCAATTCAAAGTTATTTCACCAATAGATCGATCGAGTTTCGAGTTGGATCAACCATAATAGAGAGGAACACCAGCATGGGATGTCCCCAGGGCTCAGTCCTCGGGCCCCTTCTCTGGAACGTACTCTTCGACGATCTCCTTAGAATTCCGCTTCCAACCGACTGTACTGTCATCGCCTACGCAGACGATGCGCTGCTGCTGGTCCAGGGCGAAGATTGAGAGCACCATTGGCGAAGCCTTAGCATCAATTGAGGCTTGGGATAGATTAACTAGACTATCATTCGCACCTTCCAAGACAGAAGCCATTTTCCTCAAAGGACCGAGACGACTTAGTTGTTCGAGACCACCCACAGTACGACTAGGCGACAAGAGAGTGAAAGTGTCGAAGATCGTCACCTATCTAGGCGTCAAAATGGACACAATGTTAAATTAAATCCAACAAATAGTAAGGGCTGATTACGAAAATAAATAATAATAGAGCTGGCAATGCCGTAGATTACGACCGTTGAAAAATATTTGCAACGTCGCCGTTTTTCGACAACGCTCTCGTTGAAAGCGAAACACAAGATGGCGGGTAATACGCTGCCAACGGCCAAACAGTAAACACGCACATTTCGTCCTCCGTAAAATAAATTATTAAAAATGTAACTATTATATAATATTAACTTAAATAAACCTCGCCGCTTCCATCACAATTCCGGTGTGTTAATTGTCCACCTCCACATCCCGAATCCAGACGAAAAACCATACAACAATAAAAGTGACAGCGTGCTTCTCACTTTCGAAAATGGAGGGATATGACAGTACCTAGTACCAATGACATTAATATGGACGAAGCATCTGGAAAAAAAAATGGCACTCACTTTTTTGTCGGGTCTGCCGAATGGCACAATCTGTTCTAACGCCATTACAATAAAGCTGATATTGCTATAAATTTTCGATACTTCTTGTCGGGTCTGCCGAACGGGTTCGCTCAAATGAACATTGACACTAGAAACACAGTTCTAACGCCATTATAATAAAGGTCATATTGCTATAAATTCCCGATGCGTGATATCGCATAATGGAAATTGCGTGACGTCTACCTATACATGTGCGAATTTACTTGCTAGTTACTGTATTGAGTGCGTTGTCCATTAATAATCTCATTGCCTAGTACATTATAAAAAGGTGTCAGTATTATTTAATGAAATAAAGGGGGGGGGGAGGCGCCAAGATTAGATTTTTTTTTAAAGGGAGGCGTAGTAACAAAGTTTGGAAACCACAAAATTAATGTATGAAACCGAGAATACCGTAATTCGTCAAAAAAATATTTTTTAATGACTGCATTAATGCATTCGACAAATTCGATTGCATAATTTTTACTTTATCAGCTTTCGGGAATATCTGTGTATATGTATATACATGATTATGAAAGCATAGAAGCATTTATTTTTATAGCCAATGTGTAGTAAATTATCAATTAACACTTTGACTAGATCGCAAGTAAATTTTTTGTGCTCAGCGATCTTCATCCTATTCTTTCGTTCAATATTTTTGCGTGAGGACTGAGCGGCGGATGAAAACATGTGTGCGGACACGCACACCTTATAGGGAACATTAGCCAGGTGCCTCTTTTAGAAAGGCTGAGTAAAGGCTTCACCTTAATATCCAATTCCCGTAGTGTCCAATTATTGCAAACTCAGTAAATAAGCTGTCTGTAATTATAAATTCCGTAATATCCGTTTTTCCATATAGTCAGCCATATCCAATTGTCGCAAACTCAATATAAAATCGCTGACTTAAATATAATAGTTATTTCCTAAATATTTAATTCAACATATTATTTTCATTGTGAGTACGTCAATAAATAGTGGATTGGAAATGCCACTCGATCATAACCTCCAGGTAAAAACAGATCGCACCGCATTGTCAATGTATTTATTATATTATGCATACCGATTGTACCCATGTAAATAGACTCGCTCCTCCATCATCACGGACAACTACCGTCTTTCATTTGCAACACCTATCCACCGCCGAGTGGATTCCTACAATTCTTTATAGAACATTTTGAAAATTTCTTCAGATTTTAAATTCTGAAAGTTATATCAATTATAAATCAAAATATTTTAGTTAACAATGTAGAACAAGGGTGTTTACAAAAAATCATTAATTGATAAGTACGTTATCATTTATTTAATAAAAAATATTAAGGAGTCAATGTACCACTTACATAAACATAGGTGTAATTTATTGATAGCTAAATTAAATTTTTAATGTCAATTGTAATTCTCTACTTTATATTATATTTTATAATTAAAATTATAATTTGTTACTTTCTTGTTACAAAATCGTGTTGATAGTTCGAGTATTATGTTGGACTTATCGCACGATTACCTAGTTTTGTAGGAGTGACAAGGTTGAGAAATAATTAAAATATATTACAATTTAGTAGTTTAGTAACTTGGTTGTTTGTTAATTTTTAATATTATGTTACCTACCAGATAAAACTATGTGATTTCTTCCAAAAGCAGAAAAATAATGGTGGACCGAAGCTTCCGGTAATCGATGCGTGCAATAGGGTGGGTGGCAGAAGCCGAAGGGGAGAATATGAAAGTAGCACATCAGGCAATAAAAGATATCAACAAGATCAAGAGAGATAAGGAAACAATTCAAACCAATACATTAAGACGTAGATAATTTTTAGTCTGATGCTATAGGTATATCTTCATTTTTATGCTTATTATGCACAGACTGATTGGTTTTCGTCAAATCATCCACTCTGTTCCTAAAAATCTGATTTTTTTTTTTCTTGCCATGTTAATATCTGTACCTCAGAGGCAGACGGATGCAACTCCATTTTTGGGGAAAATGATTTTTTTTTAAGAATCGTCATGCCAAAGGCTTTATTTATTAGAGGGAGAGAGATAAAAGTCCTAGTCCAAGATATGCATAGAATAAAGAGTGCCATACCTACCTTAGAGGCAGAAGGATGCAAATCCAATAATCCACTAAGATAAAATTCTCTCAAACCATCTGCAATATGTACTAGACGAGAACCAGCCAGGAGAACGAGCTTTAGAGGAGGATACAGCACTATGGACTATATCCAAGTCATCAGAGAAATCAGAGCGGTAACAGGAATACAAGCTGCCGCTATCCATGGGTTTTATAGACTATGAGAAAGTGTTCGATTCCATAAAGAAATTTTCAATACTCGATGCACTCAGAAATCAAGGAATCCCCGGGCGCTATATAAATATTTTCAATAATATATATAGTAGCGCAACAACATCTCCATAAACCATCGCGCATTTCCTATCAGCAAAGGAGTCCGACAAGGTGATACAATCTCACCTAAACTATTTACAGCTACACTTGAAGACTTATTTAGAGAACTTGACTGGAATGACGCGGGCCCCCATAAATGGAGAATACGTGAGTCATCTGCGCTTTCCCGATGACAATAAATAGTAGTTTGCAAGACTCAGAAGACTTCCAAAGCAGAATGCAGGAACTCGCTGGAGTAAGCAACAAAGTAGGCTTGAAAATAAATGTGTCAAAGAAGAAAGTCATGTTCAACTGCTTTGCGGGCCAAAAAGAGATCCTCATCAATGGCATTCAGCTCGAACAGGTGAAAAACTACATCTATCTGGCACAACAAGTGTCTATAGATGGATATATATTTGATGAAATTGTTCGCAGAGTAAAGCCAGGCTGGAGTGCTTTTGGCCGCCTGAATAATTTCTTCAAAAATGACCTCCCACTGTGCCTAAAGTGCAAAGTGTTCAACCAGTGTGTACTTTCCATAATCACATGCGTGTGAAACATGGACCCTAAGTAAAAGAGAGTTCCAGAAACTTAGAGTAGCACAACGTGGCATGGAAAGGTGCATGCTGGGCATAACGCAAACGGACAAAAAGAAGAATGAGTGGATAAGGGAACATACAAGGATTAATGATGTGATAGAGTTTGCTAAAAACCTCAAATGGAAATGGGCTGGACATATAGGTTGAAGAAAGAGCAATCGTTGGAGAAATTTATTCATCCAGTGGTATCCAAGAGGTACAAAACATCCGCAAGGTGGATCTAAAGGCCGCTGGATCGATGAAATGATAAAGTTCTGCAGAAAAACTTGAAAAAAAACGCAACACACATGGACGAGAGAAGTGGAATCAACTTGGAGATTAGCGAGGCCTTCATCCAGCAGTGAATAGATTCAGGCTGGTGATGATGATGAATACATATTAAAATTTAAAAAAAAAATGTGTTTTGCTTTGTTATATTTATACCTATAAATTTTTTAAACTTATAATTTGTTTTATTTTGGCTAGGTAAATAAGATACAAATCCATATTTAACAAAATATCTTTGAGGCAGAAGGATGCAAATCCACACTACGTTTTTTATTTTATTTTTTTTAGATATAAAATTGTATTATATTTATTCCTTTCTTACATATTCCAGATGTACTTTAATTGAATTAGAATAAAAAAAATAATGATCATTATATGTATATTTTCTTGGAAGTTATGAATATTCGTTTAAAATAAAAATTGTTTTTTGGCTCTCCTGAACAATTGGGTATTTGGCATTTGCATCCGTCTGCCTCTGAGGTACAGATATATATTTTTAAAACGATACATCAGTGAAACGGCAAATAATTTTCAACTATAGGCGCGACGAAATTTTGGACTCGCTGGCATTCGGAGAGCGAACGTCGAGGTGTGAATAAGTCAATTTGTTTTGTGATGGCGACGGGGGTATCAATTCTTAAATCGTGTAAAGATGACTAAAAACGTTACCCATTTACTTGAAAAAGAAAACGTGTCAATGAATATATTATTATTGTTACTAATAGAACAATAAACAGAACATTAAATGGACGCATGTTGGACTTCTCAGAAGGTAAATTAAATGTCTGTTTATTATTTATTCTATTTCTTAAAAAAGTTTTTAAACAATTAGAATGATTTAATATCAATAAAGAAAAATAAATGTCACGGTTTATAGCTTTACGCTCGAACAATGGATGCGTCAGCCAAATATGAACGTCGTAAAACGGATGACGTACGCTGGGTCACTTTGTTAATAGTGCACAGCAGTATGTTTAGTTTTTTAAATCTCATATTATTGATTTAAGTGAACTTATAAAAATAAAATAAACTAACATTGCGTGGGTAATATTTATATAGTAAATCAGCGTTCCTTCGAACTCATATTTATTTCTGATGTATTTATGTCATTAAAAGTATGTTTCTCTTATATTATCGTTCTTATTTATTATTCAGCTACGACCTACTACTCATGTAGTGGCTGTTGTGTTTTTTTTTATTAAATATACACTCACAACACATGCACTTGCCTTTCAACTCTCGGAGATAGACTGAGAATCGCTGGAGTTTCTGCCTAGTGTGTGCAGATGCTCAACCACTAACAGCGAGCACCGATGGCTGCCACAGCTAGTGGACCGAACGCGTCCACTCAAGCGCCTAGTTTGTGAAGCGTTCATTGAAACTCAGAAAAATTAGACCACAGCTGAACGCGTCCACTAGTGGCCGAGCTGTGGCCGTGTTTGGTGGCTGTGTGTGTTGAGGCTCCTAGTCACAACGAGGTCCCGCACCCTAATCCTCTTCGAAATAGTCTCCTTGGAATTGCAGACTTTTCTGGAATGACTCATTAGAATGGATTACACCTGGGTTGTCGAATTCCTGACGTTCTCGTGACTCAAATTGAGTCTCGAGTCAGCCAAAAATCGCTACCAGCCATGTTGAGAGAATAGAGAATTTGATAAACCACGGTAGTGTTGTGTTTGGCTAAGCTTGTCTGAATCTTGCTTCGGCATAAATTTCAACACCCTGGCCAAACCTTTACAATCCAACCAGCGCTGAGAATACGCCCTCACCCACAGGCTGACAGCCGGCGACTGACATTCTACTGCAAGCAAAAAAATCATATATTTTGTGCATAAAGGTACCCTCCACCTTCCCAATGGAGGTGACCCTTTGTGCTTCATTTGTTTCCGCTTGAAAAACAAGTCAGATAAAACCACCCTCATATGCCAGTCTTCATAGGATGAAGAAATATTGAATTTATTAAATAAAAAAAAAAACACTTTCAATATTTGGACGAAATTGTATTTTAGTTTTTTTTGTAATAGGACTTAATATCCTGCAAAGGTAAATAAAACAAAGTAGAATGGAAGACATGGTACAAAATAGCGATTTCTGCAAACATATTACGTACATGATATTATTTTGGAAAAATACTGCATTATTCAATATAAAACAAAACAGAAGAGGCTGTTTTAAACGTTGGGGTTATTACTATTTTACATATAAAAACGCAAGATTAATACTATTTTACGGAATATACTTTTATTACATAGATTGTGTTGTAAAAAAATTTAATAGTACATTCCATTCCAGAAATGGGAATGTCATAGTTGAATTTTAATGCAATTAATATTATTTTGGATATTTTTATTGAAATGAATAGTATTCGGCAGTTGCTAAAATAGTTTTATGTTACATAATATTATAACAGGCTTATTAGAATTATTGGCAATCAAATATTTGTAGTTAGTCTATTCATCAAATTGTGTCTATTCACTTATTGCAAGCAGTACGAAACAGCAAAATATGTTATTTCATCAGAGTCACGAATCGAATTTTGTCACGTCGCCTACCGAGTAATTTTACTATTTACTTCACATGCCTCATAAGCATTTTTATAGAAAAATATTTGAATAATCTAATTACTGAAATTTGAGCTTCATGAGATGTTATCATTGACAAGTTTCCCTTGTAATTTTGTAATAAGAAAGCATTATATTCTCATAAACAATACAAATACTTAAAAACTGTTTTATGACAAAAGTAATACAGCATGGTTTTGCATTTTCAATATTTATTTTAAATTTTCAATGTGAATTATTATTGAAAATTTATCATTTTTTTTAGATTGTTGGAAATTCTTGATTGTCTGAATGTGTACATAGAATTCAACAATCTGTAATTAGTTCTAGTTAAACAATAAAATATTGATACAATATCAAATTTTAGGTAATTTTATACTATTTCATCATGCTTATGCGTAAAGTGTGATTTCAATTTTCTACTCTAAATATCGTCATGCCTATGTTGGAATGCAAAAAGCATGAGGTTTAATTATGTTACATTTAGGGCGTTTTGTAGTCTTCTCTGCATCTATTGAAATTATATATCTATAAGAGTTTCGACGCTTTTATCAGTTCCTTTTGACCCTGTATACCCCTGTCTATAATTTTATTTATCAATTTGCACGATCCGGACGCTCAGTTGTAAAGTATGTAACGCCACCGATTAAAAATAGTCATTCTCGAGATGGAAAATAGGTTATGTCAATCATCATAGCGTGAAACACCTTACAACTGGACAGACCGATAAATCACAAATATAATATTATGCCTCAGTCGATACACAAAGGCATACCGTTGTTCTAAAACCACAATATCTTACCGGAAATTATCTGTACAGTCATACATTCAATTCCCAAGAATTGTAAGATTACAATTCGTGGGTATTCTGCGAAAAAGCACTAAGTCAAAATTTTGCTGTTTTGACTTAATGATGAGGTAGTCTTATTAAGAGTACGCTCTATAGTCTACAAAAACACACACAGTCATATCTATAAAACTGGCGAAGATAATTTATGTTATAAGTCAAAAAGACATACATCTATTCAGAGAAAAAGCACTAAATGGACTTAGTGCATTTGCTTCTCTCATTCTCAGGCTATATTCACAAAATTCTGCGTGAACTGCACTAAGTCATACCCAAAGCAATATCACAGAAAGGAATTTGCCTTTTATATATATAAAAAAAGTTAAGACCGTCCAAACTTTCAAACTCGATTATCTCAAAACTAGTATTTTTGACTTAATGCTTATTCGCAGAATACCCACGATATATTATTTGCGGACAAAAAGAAAAAAATTAAACATTTTGAAGTGCGTGTTATACGTTACATTCGGATAATTTAAGCAAAGGGGTTTCTTTGGCACCCTAACTAATAAGATATATTTAGTTGACCACTAATTAAAATATTTACATTGTAAGTGTAGTACGAATAAAGACATCGCTCATGACACACCTGTCTATTAAAATAGGTAGTACGACAGTTTTCTGAATAGAAGGCTGATTAAATTTATATGCGCCGAATTAATATAGTATGTACATGGTCAGAAAATAAAACAATAACTTGCATTTGAAGTTAAATGAATCAGTTTTAGGGCATTGCATTGCGAAACAGATACATAAAAAAAAATTGTGAACACTTTGTTTAGTCATATGACTAGATCGAAGTCAATTCTCTCTTAATATTTAATATGAGTATAATAATCATGATAGCTGCAGCTCATGACTTCATAATCCTAAATCACAAATTTGCTCGCTGAAGATCAGGGTTTCAGGATGGGTGGTTTATACATATAAAATCAATACAAATGTGCATTACGATAATCAATCGAGTCAAGAATTAACATCCTGGATTCGTGTAACATAATAAAATGTAGAAATACTTAACAAAATAAATTCATCGCATTGCTTGAAACTTGTTTATGTTAAGATTTTTAATTTATTGGAATTTCCATATTACCGAACACAAAAGTACTTTTTTTTCAGATACACAATTTTCGTGTCCCGATAACCCAAACCCCCTCCCCCGATTAAAAATATTTATCTTGCAGCAGTATATGTACCCACATACTAATAAGTGTCTAGTTTCAATATCAGTTTATATCACTTTTTACGGCACAATATATCAAAACCATCAATTTTAACCCCTTGCACTGGGAATACATTTCTATTGAATTTTATCGATAATATTAATGTGCACTATGAAAATAACATGTAAAAATGCAGATTTAATGATATATCCCTAAATTATTATTTAATATGTAATGTTAACAATATGAGGCGAAAAGACAAACAGGTGCAAGACTTTAATTTTATTATTTTTATTCTGAAAACCGAATGACATGCAAAATTTGGAGACTGTAAGTCAATCATTATTATTGAAATACATAGTTTGGAACATCCTCATCAAAGACCTTGGACAGAGTGAGATTCCAACACATGTCTGGAAATACCCACAGGAGAGATAATAGATGTACATTTCTGAGGACTTTCCAAGCATATGCGGGTACTAGATATTTAAAATTCAGTTATAGCAAGATTTTTGTCAATTTTGTAAATACATTTAGAAATAGTAAAATGTCTTCGTCATTATAAATAGTCGAGATAACTCCAGATATGAATTTCGGTTTATATTCGGAGTCTTCCAGTAAATAAGACATTGGAAATACTATGAAAGAGTGCACAATGAAATTGTGAGATAAATAAAAAGCAAACCGTTGCACGCTGTTAAATAGGGGACATGTTTCTCTTATTACAGTGTAAAATATGATAAAATGAATGAATCTGTGAAATGATACTTCTAAACGTAAATGAAATTTGTCGATATCATATTGGACAAGAAAATTAATAAATTAGCGACTTCCTAGTTCAGTGCAAGGGTTAACCCTGTTCACGAATGCCTGGACGTCCACAAACACTTTTCGAAACTGTTAGAGAGACGATGGCGAGTGGTATCGGGGAGGAAAATGATGGTCCGGCACGGAGGCCAGCGGATCGAGGGAGTCCGCCCCTTGCGCTTCGTCCGAAGCTTGTTTCACGGCGTCTCTGTAAGGTCCTTTCCTTTTCTTATCATATCTCTCCTGCAAAAAGAAAATCACAAGTCAGAATGCCGATTCTAAATGAGGGAGGAACTACAACATTGCATCTTCTTATGATTTATTAAGTATAATGAAAAGAAAATTATTTAATCCCACATAAAAATTGTTGGAAAAAGCCATTACGATTACATAATAGCATGTTGTCTGTAAATGGATAATTATTATAACATATTTTGAACACCATACAATTTGGATATACAATAAACAGAGTTTGTGCTTTCATAATAATTACATAGATGAGACAAATTAGTAATTCGGATATCACTTTTGGCACACCTGTGCAAATGAAAGTATTTACATTACCGAAACATTACAGAAAATTCCAAAGGAGACTGTATAAAAAAAGGTGCAAGCGCATCACTGAACACCATGAAGCCCTATCTACTGCAAAATTATATAATCAGAATTGAAGTCACCTGGAATGCTGCGAGAAACGGGGCGAGCCTGCGGGAAGGCAGGTGTGAAGTGGCGTCGGAGGCGTACCACGAAACGAGGGCCTCCTTCTCTTTTTCCCCTTTGCGCTGCAGTGACATGACCCTACCGGGCCACCATGGGTGGCCGCGCAGCTTGCCCCATACCACGTCGCCCTCCTCCAAGACGGGGTCTGCCACAGGTCTGCTGTCACTCTCTCTGCCGGCCTCCACCGAACTCTCGGAGGCGCTCTCCGAAGTGGCAGACGTCCACTTGCCGGCGCCGTTTCCCCCCACATCCTCACTTTGGATCCCATTGCCATTTTCCCCTTCCAGGGAGAGAGAGTCGGAGTCGCCCTCCCTGTCTCCCCGTCGCCTCTTTTTGTGCTTGGCCTTCCGTTTGTGTCTGCGCTGCGTTGTACGGTCAGCGCAGGGGGATGCGGGCCTCCGCGCCAATTTTCTGGCCTTCTTGAGGGCCTTTCTCGCCGCTTTGGAAGGGCGCCCGACCTCGGCGTCGACCGACTCCGCCCCGGACCCGTCGGCGGCGGTCGGAAGCCTCAGAACGGTCACTGTCTCCTCTCCCTCGCCGTATGAGATCTTGAGAGTTCTCGCACCGGCGAAGGCCGCGCCCGTCGGCTCCTCGGCCCCCTCCATCCGCCGTTTCCTTTTCGCTGCGCCCGTGACCGGAGGCTCCTCATCGCGGTCGGCCCCCGCCCGGTCAGACTCCCCGCCCGAGTCGAGAGGGACCGGCACCGGGCCTTCCGCGCTTTTCCGGCGCCCGTCCCTCTCCGCATTCCGTCTCGACCAGGACTCGCCGCCGTTCAGGGCCCGCGTTATCTCGCTCGGCCTCAACCTCGACAGCTTGGGGATGAGGGTGCGCCCGGCCGGACCCCCGACGCCACCCCCTGGGTCGGCTCTTCCGCCCTGCGCGGGCGCGTCCCTCCCGGGGCGGGTCGGCCGGACGACGCTCTCGGAGTTCTCGTTGCAGATCCCCTCGCACTTCGAGCACAGGACCTTCCGTGGGCGCAGCCGGACGGTCATCTTGCCTCTCTTCTGGCCGGCCTTCGGCCTTCCGACGGGTCGGGCGGCGCGCGCGCCGTCCCGGTAGGCGAACCTCTGACTCACCGAGTAAAGCTTGTCGTCGCCCCCGTCCGCCCGTTTCTGCTGCGCGATGAATGCCGGGTGGAGGGCGGAGACGCCGAACGCCAGATTCCTGAAATTCACAATCGCTCTTAGGAGGCGGAAAGCCAAAACGAAGCGGATCGCGGAACATGTCAGCGGGACGAGTCGGATTCGTCACCGGTTCAGAAATAAAACTCACCTTTTAGTCGAGTCCAGGAGCACCCCTTGAAACTCTTTGTCTTCTTTAATGTATGTTACCACTATTATGTCGGCCAGGGCCTCTTGCACGGTAACTAAAATTTGAGTGTTCTTTAAAACAGTCATATCGGCTGCGGCAACAACCGCTGCCATCTTTATTATTGTGAATTGTGACTCATATATTGCCACTCACATGAAATCGACTCGAATGTGTAGAAAAATATAATTTTGCGCAATTATTAATTTTTTAAATCTAAATTATTGGCTGGGTGAAAATTACATAGGTAGATACCTATAAGAGGGATATTTTTTTTATAAAAAATGTAATATTCTTGCTAAAAATAATAATAAAAAATATTACTACATCAACTACTCTTTGTCTCGGTCTTATTATTAGGAAGGTACCTACCTATTACTGAAAATAAAATTGTATAGGTACCTATAATAAAAACATATTGTATTATTTGCTGATTTTTTGGCACTCAGAAATAATAATAAAATATATTATTAAATTAAAGTATTACACATTGTACCTTAGTAATTTTGATAGGCATGCATGATGAACAGCTGGCAGCTGAGGAAAAAAATATTTTAACATTTTTGAACGTCAAAAATCAAAATTGTAATATTATCTATGGTCAAAATCGTCATACAAATTGGAAATTGACTTCGACTGTCACGGACGTATTTATTTATTGTAAGATTTTATTGTAATTAAGGTAATAAAAATACCATATTATATATTTTGCGTGGATAGTATTATTTTATAGACATTGTGTTTTATCAAATGTTTTAAAGATAAACCAGTGTTTATTTTATATGTTTTATCATATTAATCCATACAAGACCATTAGACTTACATAATGTATTTTCGCGGCTAGGATTACTAACAATATTCATGGTTTTTGTTTGTGTTATGTTAACTTTGATGACTGATAATGGCACTACATATTTTTTTAAAGCATATCTTATTCATTGTTTTTTGTCACAAATGAAAAGAACACTTTTAACTTTGTACTTCTTTTGCCAACTTTTTCTTATTCGCGACTTTCCTGGCTTACCTTTTTTCGTTATGTTATTACTGTTAGTGACTGTCTTACACGTGATGAGATATCTCGATTGATGTATTTAAAAACTTTGATTCTGAAAATTCTTACATTATCACAAATTTGCTTGAATTTTTTTTAATAATCACCAATGTTAGGTATATTATTGCTATTCTTTTTATCTGGAGACCTAGGAAACATATTATAGATGTGCCCCAGTGAATACAAAATTAATGAGAAGTGGTAGAATCGATCTTACACATTCGTTTACACGTGCATGGATTTACTGCTGACAGTAGGTACGTATTATCGTACAAGTTACAAGACATGGATCAAAAAAGTTCAGCAGCTTCTGAATTTTCATGCGATAGTTACAACTTGCGCAGTATCTGCACATAGTAGTAGAACAACAGAGGCAAACCTAGTGTAAACGTTCACGCGAACAACAACCAACACGTCTCGCTGACAGTTGAAAAATAAATGGAATGAATGAAAATGAAAATGGCATGACAATTAGGATTTTTGTGTATAAACAGTTATTATAAACCCATGCACGTGTGCAGGTGTTATTATCGCATAGAGGAGGAAATAATATTATATACCTAGGTGATACTTGCTAGGACCGGCCCTGGGAACTGGGTATAACAGAATACAGATCTCGAGTGTGGAAAAATATGGAATGAACTTAAACATGTGTCAAAGAATATGTTATTTCTAATAGTTACGTCTTTAAAGTTTATTACGTAAACATCATACGCAATTAATATTTGAGGACAGTCTAAGCCAGTTTCCATTAATTCTGTGTTCCCAGGTGTGCTCCGTAAATCCACATTTATCATTACAGTAATCAAAGGAAAACTCACGCAAATCGTCTGGCTTTGTCACACCCGATCATGAAATATCATTTAGGATCATTACCTGGACTCAGTAATCATCGACCCAATTGTCACTGATCGTTATTGAGTTGTGCGCAAAAAATAGGGATTATTCTATTTTGGCCATAACTCCAGGGATCAATCCAAAACGACATTTCACGATCAGGGCAGACAAGCAGTATGAGTCGTTAATCTGATTGAATCTCCAAGTCTGTCGGTATAATTTAAGATTAAGATAAAACCGATCACAGATATTTATTGGCAGTCTGTCTCAGAAACTTGTCAAAATCACAAACTTTTGTAGAATATAATACAGTGAAACCCCGATTCTACGGTTTTCAAGGGACCCTAAAAAATAAACGATAAATGCGGGATATATAAAACTCGTTTTTCTTGTAGATTTTTTTCGACGTCTTGAGTTTCTCAGCTAGAGTTCTAGTTTTCCTCATGGCGGGCATTTTAGTTGCGACTTATAAAAAATTGTGATACGAGATGCGAGGCAAGCCTGAGCCAAAAATATTCAACAAAAACGGTCAATCGGGATAATATTAGTGACGGGACCATAATATTTAGACGATAGATCGGGGAACAGTTAATGCGGGATCATTTAACATTGTTCTTATGGGTGTTTGGCGGGACTTTAAAAAATGAACGATCCGTGTGGGAAAACGATTTATGCGAGAACGGTAGATGGGGGTTCCACTGTATACATAAATGCACAGCTATCATTGAATTTTTAAGTTAACAACATTTCTTTTTATAAATACGTTTTGTAAATGCTGACACGTATGCGCATTCCTTTTTTATAGACACGGCTGCAGTGTAAAAGTCCCAGTTTATACAACGCAGCTGATGGGCGATTAGTTCTTTTACTTAAGCCACGGTGGTTAAATGAAATTCTTACAAATCCTACCATATCCTATGCTATATCTTTATCTATTGTAATGGTGATTAATTGTTTTTTTAAGGAGCTTAACACAAAAATAAAATGGCCAGTGAAAGAATTGATATAACACAACCTCTGTGGGACCAAAACACCTTCATGGGACGCTTCAAGCACTTTGCTTGGATAACTGATCCACGTTCGGGAATGGCCAGTGAAAAAGAATTACTTGAAGCTAAAGCTCTATATCATAACTACAAGTATGTACAATTTCATCTTTTATCTGTCTCTCATAGTCCCCATGGTGTCGTAAATAATTAATATTGTATCTCCTGAATAACAGCGACTAGGCCAAAGCACTGCGGCGATTCAATGAAGCAGGCTGCCGGTTCCTCGGGCACTCATATAAGTGTTTATCCCGGGGATTGAGAGTGGGGTCAGCCATTGGATATCCTTGTGGAGCAGTAAGATTCTGTGAATGCATTCCATCTTATCGCACAACACCTTGAAAATCCCCGTTTTGGGGGACAGGAATTAATCGAATTTGTTTAAATATAACTTCATGCAAGATATTTTAACTTGGCAATTTTTTACTGCTTGGCTATGGCGAATGCAATGGACATATATGCGATGGTACATCTATTACTTTATTAGCATTTAGAACAGGGGTTCCCGACAGTGCATCCATGGGAGTATTTGTGCCCCTGAGCTTATTTAAGTACACCAGCAGCAAAATTTTGATACCCCAAAAGAGATGAAACTCAGTCATTCAGGTAAGTAAATTTTATCATCGGTTTCTGGGTATGTGTCCAAATTCAAAATTTTATCCTCAAATTACTATAGGTATCATGGGAAAAAAAAACCCCTAAAATGTCATCATATTTCCTGAATTAATCTTAATCTTGGAAATTTTTAAGTCATATTTTAAAATTGAAAAAGTTGCCTGTGGCACAATCTTGCCTTAAAAAAGTCGTGTTCACTTGATCAAAACATAAATTAGTTATTCATCAAATTGTAGGTATATTGTGTCGATTCTCTAAAATTATGAAAATTACATACCTAATAGTTTTGAAAAAATAGGTGCCCGGTACTACCTTCTCAATCATTAATGTGCTCCTGATAAAAAACTAGTTGGGAACCCCTGTATAATGTACAATGTATAATGAACATTGTATTATGTATGTAGACATACCACTCTCTAAACTGAGTCTAAACAGTCTAAACTCTACTCCTAAATCCTGATTTTGTTGGATTGGCTGATATTATTACATTTCAAAGAATGCAATTATCATGTTTTTTTAAAGAATTCTTCCACAACTCAAGGAAATGTCTTAGCCCAAGGCCTGAGTGGCAACGTTTTGAGGAGCGGGACATGCGGCGTGCATCGTAAACATCTGCACACCGCACGCCCTGCTCCCCAAAATGTTGCCACTCAGGCCTTACGCTTACAAACTTAATATACCTACAGCACCGTTTAGCGCACTTCTTGAAATGCTATATTAACCAACATACCAAGTGCAGTGTCATCGGCTAAACATACCTTAATTGAATACACACTAACATGTTTGGCAAAAGTAGTCTTACACGAAAAGATTGTAATATTTCTGTACAAGATAGAGTATGCATTATGATGACATTTTTTAAATAACTTTGACTAAAGGCTTTATTTGCCATTTTTGACTAATTTTTCGTGTTAGGAGTATAAAAAAAATATTATTGAGGGTTCATATTATCACTTACTGACTTATTTTTATAATATTTTATGAGGAGTAGTAATTAATTGTATGTACAGTGGAACTCCGATGTTCCGTGCCCGGAAATCTCGTTTTATCGCTATTTGCATGTAGTTTCTCCGGTGCCGCTTCATTTTAGTACAATTAATTCCCGGTTTTACGTTTTTATTTCCCGCAATTTAGGTACATATAAAATATTCAAATTTCAATTGAAATTACGCATTAAAATTAAAAATCCAACACACAATTCAATCGTTGAAATGAATTCCAGATGCATGTGAGCGTTTCTATTTGTAGACATATCAAGGATTGTATAAGTTTTTTGTTTATACCCGTTCAAATAATATCTCAGCAAAGAAAACCATTGTTAGTTCAAGAGAAAACGTGAAAGAACGCATTGACATAATATGCTCAAAACCAATTATTTGTAGATATATTTTTTTTATTTGCACCTCCAATTTACATTTTCAAGCTCTTCAAAAACGTATAATTGGGGTGTCAATGTACTTATTGTCACTGTACAGCTGACTGTGTTCATTTACTATGGTTCAACTATTGTTATACAAAAAAAATAACAAGTTCAATAGAGTTGCTGCAGGTTAAAGTAGAGCCTATTTATGTGTGAAATAGAATTCAAACATGTAACTGTTTTGTATGAAAAGCATTTTATTCCCGACATTGGAGTATATTCCATGATATATCCCATGGATATGGTGTATGAAGTGTCATTTTTTTTTAGCAACACTGTATATAATTTAAAATTTTTGGATTGACTTGTCCTTCTTCAAATACTGAGTATATTAATAAATAAATATCAATATGTCTTCGAAGAATAATAATGATGGAACATTTGAGAATGAGACCCCATTTACAGAATGTAGTAACTGTTATATAAAATTTACAATCATCCCGGTCACCGGTTCACGTGTTTTTGTTCAATCCTCAAGACTAGGGAATCCAATCCCGAGCCAAAATTTTGATCCTGGGATCGCGGGATTGGTATTTTTTCAATGATTGATACTATTTTTTTTTATTTATACAAATAGCATTGATAAAATCGGTCAAAAATGTCTAGTATAATTAATACTATAATATAGTGTACGTTCAATCTTGGAAATACGTGGGTTTATTGGAGTAAATAATATTGTAATATAGATAATAATGTGAAAGTGAAACTTTTTTTTTTATTTATTTAATAACATTCATAAAATTCGGCGTAGAAACAAGTGCCTGCTTCCATGTCCTTGGCACTGGCGGTTAGACGCCATTCGCGTGCCAGAACGGCAGTGGCGTCTGGCTGATTAAATGAACGAATGTATTATTTTTCTGATGTTCTTACGATTGCGTATGACAACAAAAAATGGTTATTTATTATCTGTGAGCATCCGGCGATTCTCCCTGTGACATGTGCAGGTACATACACTTCACTAACACAATTTTGTAGACATACCAATTGATTGATTGATAAAAAAAATCAATTCTGAAGGTGGTTTCGGGATTACGCTTACTAATCCCGGGATTCATAGGTATCGAAAATTGTCCGGGATCCCGGGATTGGATTCCCCTACTCAAGACCTCAATTACTAGGTGCTTCATTGAATTTCAAGATTCCACTCTATTTCAAAATAACCAATGAAGAATTTACAATTTGAATTGATTAAATTATATGAAAACGTTTGTTGATGTTGATAGAGCAATACAAGATAATATCTTCAACCTATTATATTAATGTACCTATCCATTATTAATAAAAAATCTTATCAGCTCTTTGACTATTTATTATGAATTGCCATGGAATATTTTTTTATAAACAGAATTTTATTAAACGTGTTGATTGAACTTTGTATCGTGAAACAAATAAACATTGTTCAGTGAGGAAAATAATTATTGATAACCTTTTTAATAACATATGTTTTTCTAATTCATTTTTCATCAAAAATACTAGCTATTTTTTATATCTACATTTATTGTTGCATACATTATTATGTAATGTGAATATGTTAACGTAAACAATAATACATCATAATAAATTATAATACATAGCTGATATTTGAGGCGCCGAGTCGCTAAACTGGCTCCTGGGGGTTTTTTGAGTTTTGAGTAAATCACGAAAAACTGTTATGGGCAGTGTGATAACTTTAAGTGTAATTTAAGTTGTTTTCTAGTTTCCGGTTTATATGGAATAGTAAATTAAAACGTCAAATTCAATTTATATGCGCCAATATTCCAAATAAATGCATTTTAATTGTCCGGAGAGCACACTTGCATCACTCGCTGTCGCAAGGAGCCAAATTTGTGACTCACACTTTGTCGTTACATGTCAATAGAGTCGAGTTTGGCACTTATGGAATAAGGTCGGCCGGAAATGACTGTTCAGTAGTGGGCCGTATTTATTTCAATTAATATAGATATTTTAGAATTTATTTTGCCAAACAAATATTTTCTCACCATACTTACCTACTACACCGTAAATCCTTTTTTACATTGCATCTTTTTAGCATTTATAGCGGTAGGTATGTATGTATGTACATAGAAAAAAAGCATTTTTTCAGAATAAAGAATCATGTTTATTAATGAGAAGCGAGCAAGAAATTACACAAGTATACCAAATATGTGAATAAGTGATGGTCCCAATAACACATACATAGAAAGCATAATCATTGATGATCTAGTTGTTCCAAGGTGGAGAGAGGAATTAAAAGTAGGTAGGTCACTATAAAATTAAAAATAAATAAAATAAAGTAAAGCACAGGCAGTATAAGAAAAGAATACGATTTTAAATACGGTTACATATACAGTAATTATTATACATGGTAAATATGTATGTAGCTTTGAAACAATAAATTTATCTTGAATAAGCAAGAAAACATAGCAGAAATTATAGGTATATAGGTACTTAATCTAATTTACATAATGTATAAATGAAAAGGAATAAAGTTCCGTGGCACACCGGTTGTGGTGCTCTGATAATAAATAAATCAAATAAAAAGGTACAAGATAAATGCAATCAATAATGGATAAAAATAGAGCCAAATATCAACAATAATTGACAGATAGACAGCAATAACAAGGTTTGGTAAGATGGTTATTCGGAACAAAGTAGGTATTCGAAATGGAAAAAAAAAGAATCCATCTCCATGGAAATAATACTCTGCAACCAGTTAATATACGTCAATTGTTCACTATGCACATAACTTATTAAATTGTTAAACACTCAATGTGATCATCTTTTCGTTTCCTGTTTAAAAGGAACACAAGTGCATACACATTATTTATACACATTTATAAGAAAAAACTATACAAAGACATTGACAATTATAGATAATATATTACAATAACAAATGACCAAAGTTTTAAGGTCACCATAATATGAACTAAAGTGTCTAAAAACATTTTGAAAATCATAGAATAAAAAGAAAAGTCAGAATTAACCTAAATGTGTGTTTCAATGTCATTTTCTCCTTCCTCACACAAAGGTAACGATGGTATGGTTTCGAATTCGTCAGACTGCGTGGATATGTCTTCAATGTTTTTATAAAAAGCTAATTCTTCCAACTGCCTCCAGTTCTCTCCGTAATGTTTTTTTAATAAATTGTTTACATCTTTCAATTTATTTTTGTTTATCGACACTTTTCCTCGAGAAATAGTGGCAGGATTAATTGAGGATGTCAAACAATTTCTTTTGGTAACGAATTGTGGTGTCGAGAGTTCGGCTCGATATGTAGCTTCCCCTTGTATCTTAATTTTATTAGTTGACGTTTTCGACAAATAAAAACGTTTGGTCTGGTTAAACTGGAAATGCCAGCTTCCTGGTGGCTTTAAATATTTTCCTGCCTCTTTTCGCCAGTCAAACACAGGTACATCTGTACCCAAATCAAAAACAGTTCCGTGATCTTTGACAATGGAATAATATTGTTGAGGGTCAGAAATCACTTCTCTCTTTTTTATATTTTTTTCTAGCATACCAAACACTCTATCCGGAGGAATAAATGAGTGGCCCACAACTGGAAACAGTACTTCCACAGTTTTTATACATGATGGCGCATGACTCTGAAGCCATTTCGACAACATACACATTACCGTTGTATTTTTATTCTGACCCCCACAGCCGTCGGCGACAAGCCTTAACTTGGTGATGCAATTATTAAAATTTGTATTTAGGAGACGGTGAAATACTGCACTCGCTATTTCGTTCGAGCTTTTCGGTCTATCGATTTCATTCCAAACGTAACTGTGGACGTTTTCCGGTGTTAATGACGTTTTGGAACTACCGGTGACAATACAAAAGTGGTAAAAACTCCACTGTCGACTAAAATATGCCATCTGGTCAGGCAGTTTTGGAAGAGACAAATTTTTTTGGCAATCAAAGCTCATTGTCAATAAATTTGTCTCGTCCTCTTGCAAAATTGCATAAAAGGCCTTATATTTGAGACGGTGGATACGGGACAGTATAATGACGTCTTTTTTTTCTTTATCGTCCGTTGCATTTTTTAGTCGCTCTATATTCACTGCATGTAGAGCACTTATCTGTCATTGGGGACCCAAACGATAAATTAAATGTTCTATTAAAAATGTCTCGAAAATATTTTGCTTTCACTTGTAATTCTATTTGTGTTCCGCTATTATACATCTTCCATAACTTCGTGATATTGAGTTCCGCCGATAAATATACCCGACTCTGCGTCTTATTCCGGCAGTAATGTGGCTCACTACCTTTTAACTCCTTTATAAATGCAACAACACTTGCTCTTTTCCCTATAAAACTCGCATGTGCCTTATCGCCGCCTCTTCTCTCGATGGGAAGTTTTCCCGCGCTATTTTGAAAGCGCTTCACAACACCTTGAATTCTACCTTTTTTAATGTTTAAAATACCCAAAAAGGTTTTTTGGCATACGGGAACCAAAGCACCAGTTTGACTTTTTCGGGCATAATATTTTATATTGAAAGATTTTTTTCTTTCAGCCCCACTGTGTGACATCACTGAAACTCCTTTACAATACTTCACTATAAATGTATCTTGAGCAAGTTTCACTGTCTTTTCATAAAATGCAGAATGGAAATGTCTAATATCAGTTCCGTTTAATGAACTGCACTTGAAGTTCTTAGTGTCATGATTACACTGAGGATACTCGGGCAATTTTTTAGATGAATATCTGCAACAAATTATGAAAAATACAATAATTAATAACTTTGAAAATAAAAAGTAAAGATAGAGGTTAATAAAATATATAAACAAAAGTATAAAATAATGACTATACTTAGATATTATGTAAATATATATATAATGAGATTTATGGCGGTTATCTTAAATCAATTTATTATAAGTCATAAAGTGATTAAAAAATAATGTCCAATTATTAAAGGTCCCAATAATATTACTTTTTGACACAAGCAAAATATGTTAAAAATCTGTACTTAGAGATCTCATAATAATTACATCACGCTAAATATACAATATGTATCTGCGGCATAATTTAAAAAAAGCGTACGAAACAAAAAATAATATTATGAAACACCACTGGATTATTGAAACATCTATAGCAAAAAGTAATGTTAGGAATGTCAATTTTTAAATACCTTTCTTGGCGTAACACGTTACATTTCCAGCCAGCTGGATTTCTTAAACGCTTCCTTGATTCTCCTGGTAGAGATTCCGTTACACTTACTAATGAAACATCCATTATTAATTAGTAAAAACAATCAAATAGACGAAGCAAAATCAAGACTTTCTCACTGCACAGACGCGAACGGTTTGACGCGGTTGTATAGAGATTTTACCGTACGTTTGAAATCAGTATTTGAATGGCGGCGTCTGATTGGTCGGTTAAGAAGAGACAATTTAGCGACTCCATATTTTTTCAAAGAGCGCGCTTGGCGACTCACGTCAATATTCATTTTGATTTTTTGATGAAATTGGAAGGAATTTGAAACTCTCAACTGGAAAAGTCGATAGATCTATCGATAGAGCATCTAAGTACATTCAAAACTCATTTTATCGAAAAATCGCCAGGAGCCAGTTTAGCGACTCGGCGCCTCATTTCTGTTAAGAGTCTGAAAATTTAATAAAATATGACAAATCTCGCATGGAATAGTTTGCAATTTGTAATAATGGATATATTTATGTTCTCCTATTTCACATTATATAGTACGTACGGCAAACTGAATGATACTATTACTTCTTTAGCATGTAGTTTTGTTCAGATGTTATGACCTGCCAAAAAGATAGCCTAGTTCCTTTTCATACTACGAATGTTGCCATTGAAGAGAATTTTAAATTAGAATGCAGTTACTAACTCACTTCTGCATTCATATCATAACAATTGGGTCAAATTGTTCTTTAAATATTTCATTATGAAGTAGGTACTCAAGATAAAATATTGCAATAGCACTTGACTGTAAGCCGGCTCGCACATCACAACTCGCCTCGTGTGCCTTACCGCCATAAATCAAATTTTCCGAGAACAGGGGCCAGTGTTGCATGACACAACCTCGCACATCTATCTAGCGACAGTCGCGCGTAGCCTTCGAAACGTATTGATATTTCAATGCGGCGATCGGCGAGCCGGTATAGGAATGACCAATTCGTATGTGTTTCTTTGTGACTTCGACCCTCCGACTCGGAGCCCGAGAAGGATGCAACATGTCGAATGCAACAGCCAGATGTTTTTTTCAGACGAAACAGTTGCATTCGGTCGATCTGCGAAGCTCCATTTGGCAACACGTGTTATGTTGTTTCGTTAAATAACGATGACGTCACATCGACGTATTCGACACGTTTTTAGGCGAGACGAGTTCCAATGTGCGAGCCGACTAAGACTACACATGACGATGATCTATTTATTAAAAATACATATTAATTATACTGATGTTTATTTTGTCGGGTAACTTTTCCAAAATCGGTTAATATAAAACCATAACTAATTTTGATTGTTGTTATTTCTTGTGAAGGACCACCACAATTAATTAAATGGTTGCATATTTTCGGTTTCGTTTCGTATAAACAGTCAGGAATCCGTAGAAGCTTCCTTTGACATCAAATTTTGAAAGCGTCACTATTTTATATCTACCATGATGGATAAATTTATATTAATTCAATGGATGTTGGCCGTGGAAGAGTAATTTCTACTTTAGAAATCTTCAACGTTTGTTATTTTTACATTTCCAGGGCCGGCATTGAACCGAAAGATGTGTCAAAGAACGATGTGTTACGTGCGAAGCAGCTTTATGAGTCGGCCTTCCATCCTGACAGTGGAGATCTTCAAAATGTCTTCGGAAGAATGTCTTTTCAATTGCCCGGCGGTATGATTATCACTGGAGCTATGCTCCAATGGTTTAGGTAAGAGAAATCCGTCTGTTTACGCTTGAATAATAAGTCTATTGCCGGGCTGACTTTTGGGGATTTTTTTTACGTTGTTAATTTGTTGTCTATTGAGATTTTCAGGGGACCAAATCTTTACTACAATTTTAGGGCCCAGGATATTATATTACCAACTCTTAAATTCTTTGTTCGAGAACTTGACAATCTTGTTAAAATAAACAAATTTACTATAATTTATTATTCACCTACGATCAATAATAATTTGTGGTTGAAACTATTTCAAGGTACCTACTTACATAGTTATCAAAATATTTTTAAATAAAAAATACCATAGTCTGCTGACACTCTTGAATTTTAAACTATTCTCAGAGATGACACTGTTTTATAACAGGCTCCTTAATTTAAAAAAAAAGTTTTCACAGCTGACTTAATAGTATAGTTCCACTTTTGTAGAACCAACCAGGCGGTGATCTTCTGGCAATGGGTGAACCAATCTTTCAACGCCCTGGTGAACTACACGAACCGCAATGCTCAATCTCCGCTGACCACCACGCAGATGGGCGTGGCTTACGTGTCGGCAACGAGCGCCGCATTGGCCACTGCCCTCGGCTTCAAGTTTATCGTGCAAAAGAGAACCACCAATCCGATTATGGGAGTAAGTAATCATGTTATTTATTTACAAAAGGTGAATCATAATATAGGGCGGAAATATTTCAACGAAATCTCAAATTATAAAGTGTATATTTGTCATTGATTGAATTGTGTTTTTAGTTATCTTAATATTACCATAATATAATATATAGATTTAAACCGTCACTGTACCGGCATGGTCCCGCCTGTGTGTGCAAAAGAGAGTTGCAACATTGGCGGCCAATTTGATTTATGATCATGTCGCAGTCGAGACGACTTTGTATGTACGACTGAGCTAGCATATCGATGTAACTGTTTGAAGTTTTCATTCCCATAAACCATTTTACATACTTGTTATATTGTGGTTTATGACTATAGCTTGGATACATTTTGAAGTTTGTAATGATTTGACAGTTAATTCAGATAACATTTTTGCTGCCAAATAAGATTAAGAACAAAATTTAAAAAACACAGTGATTTATTTTATATTCACATGGTAGGGCTTAACAGTAAAAAGTAACAACTAATCAGAGTTATTTTGTAGTATTTGATTAATCCATTGAATGTTATTAATACATATTTTATTTCTACAGAGATTTGTACCATTCGTGGCAGTTGCATCAGCGAACTGTGTCAACATTCCTCTAGTCAGACAGTCAGAATTCATTAAAGGTACCTACATAGTTTCCACTATAATATATGTACCAATACAATGTAGAAATATAGATTCGTGCCACCCATGTTTTAAATCAATAATTGCCCTTGCAATAATCATACATATTTAAGAAAGAAAAGCCAAAAATATGTATCTCAATTTTGTGAAAGTATCATTTGAACTATCAATACGTGACCAATTTCCAATTTGGTTTGGAATGGAACAGTTTTTTTCAATAAATTTTCAAACAAGTGTGTACCTAATTGAAGTTATTTTATGCAGGTGTTGACGTCACAGATGAAACAGGGAAGATAGTGGGCAGGTCGAGCATAGCTCCGGTGAAAGGAATAAGTCAGGTGATCAGCTCTCGAGTGGTCATGGCTGCACCCGGAATGTTGATCTTGCCCTTCATCATGGAACGACTGGAACCCAAACCCTGGA
Source organism: Rhyacophila brunnea (assembly GCF_057557595.1). NCBI lineage: Eukaryota > Metazoa > Arthropoda > Insecta > Trichoptera > Rhyacophilidae > Rhyacophila > Rhyacophila brunnea. Next base: position 15,829,949 of record NW_028232796.1, on the reverse strand, counting down.
TGCAGAAGATCAAGTGGTCCCACGGTATTCTGCAAACATTGGTCGTTGGCTGCTTGTAAGACTTAATTTTTTTTGAGAAGCACTTCTCTTTATTTTTATTTGGAAATTAATTTATAGAATATAAATATAGGTCTGTCTGAAATTTACAACGTGGGGTCCTAACCACGGACGATTGGGCGTATCCGGTCATCCGACCTGGTCGCCACAAAGGCCAATTATCTTGCATTTTAAAAAATTGCGGCGTCTTACTGCGGGCGTGAAGATCTCTACACATAATTTTTGCTGTCCATATGATTAGCTTCATGTTTTTGCTATACATATTTATTAGATTCCTTTTTGTTTGTTAATTTCCTTGTGCCTTTTCTCTCCTCAGCACTTTGCATTAGAGTAAAATCTGTAAACTCAGTCAAAGCTCACCTGAGAGCGTGGCGACCTCAGTTTCGGGTAACTGCTCTTGGGACATTACCAGGCGTAAACAACTATACAGATGCTTCACGTCAAACGTAGAGCATCGTGATACGCTCGATTAAGACCGAGTGTGGTGCGGTTTGGTTTGGAGGGCATGTTTGTGTTGTCTGAAATTCAGTTGGACCGGTTGGGTCCACGCGGAATAATTACCTAACATTTAGTAGATTTGCGAGAGATCATATTGTCATATCGATTGGCTCTGAGGACGATAGAAATGTAATAAACACGACATGACAAGGCGCCAGATATCATATTATTTGTAATCTGTACATACAATGATTTGCAATAAAAATGTTTAGCATAATAATTTTGCATTTGGAGCGCATTAGCCCACAGAAATTCTCCTTGTGTTTTGGCAGACCAATCGGCCCCTCTGCCTAATCCATTTCTTAATAATATAAAATATTGAATTAATTAAAATTAATATATCTATTCTCCTTCCAGCTTGTTTGTAATGGTGCCAACTGCCTGCGCAATATTTCCTCAAAAATGGTGAGTTTTTAAAAATATATTACCCAAATCTCACACTGTATCTAAATTAAAGAAAAGGTGCTAAAAGAAACAACTCATGGACAAAACGTTTACATTAGCACTGATTTGTAAAAGACTTTACTCTGTTATCAAATTCCCTGCGTCTATTAAAACTGCAAGGATTTCAACATAATATTATTTTTTATAATAATGTACCATAAATACTGTCAAGTGCTGTAGTATAAATTTTTATAAGGCTCCCTATAGTAGTATAGTCCAAGCCCTATTACCTAAACCAGGGGTTCTTAACCTATGGGTTGCGAGACAAAATTGGATTGATTGACTTATTCAGTGGGTCTTGGAACAAATTTTTGGGATAATTAATAGCATGCAATACATTCTTCTACTTCTTAGTCCATGTCCGATCCTGAACACCACGTGGCACCTCCAAGAATCCCTGTCATAGTATACATTACAAAATGTACAAACATCATTTTTAAAACTTTTCGAAGAAAATTTTAGCAGGAATCTGGATAGATTTTTTTTTCTATAGTCGCGAAACCACAACCATTTGGGTTGCAGCTCAAAAAGGTTAAGAAATACTGATCGATCTAAACATGGCTTAAATTATTTTTTTATAATACTCTCTTTTTTTTACAGTTCTCTGTCAATAGAAACAATCAAGAATTATGAAAAGGAGAATTATCAAGAGATTGTAAAGAATACCAATGGAAAACCGCCTGCATATGTATATTTTAATAAAGGCCTCTAAGTACAAACTTAATTAATAATATTATAACAATTCACTTAAAAATGACAATAATGCGTTCCGTAGTTTTATTTATAATTTGCTCATTTTAATTATGCAATGAATTCCATGTTAACTAATTTTAATAACGGTACTTAGTTGTTTATGCCTGTCACTCTGATCGTATATAAAAAAAGGTTATAGATTTACATAAATATTTTGATGATCTTACATAAAACACGTATACATCTACAGGATATACCATGCCATACAGTATTATAACGGCCCCACGATGGCCACGCGGCTTAAGCATCGGCCTATAGCGCCGTGGGTCCCAGGTTCGAATCCTGGGTCTGACAAGTACACATATTGTTTTTCAATTTGTGTATAAGTCAAGAGTATGGACCTAATAGGTTGAGCAGGTGGCTGACCTCCATTTATCATAAAAACAAAATATGTTAATACAAACCTTTACTCTGTGGAATGCCCATATGATCTTATTAGGATCAGACATGGTCGGAAAAATTTTTGTTCAGAAAATTTTATATATATCTGACAAAAATCTGTAAGAATCACCCTTATTACAATTGCAGGTGATTTTGATTAACTAAACATTTCATTGTGATGTATCTCACACTTCATATGTACGTCAATACATGTAAGACTATGAGTTCACGGAATATTGATCAATGCGGATAAAAAAACCATTTCTTTGTTGCTGCATTATTCAGGAATGGATATAAAGAAAAATGTACTGATGTAACTCATTCAACTATGCTATTCACTGTAAACATTCTTCGTGATGCAACAAAAAGGTTATACGCAATAATTGTTTTGTATTGTCATGATTATTAATTGTCCTTAATATCACAGTGACTAGATCATAATTTGTTTTGATTGTGCTTGTGAATCTCTGTGTGATTAATTGTCCGTTGTATGGGAACATATTCGTGAACTTATAATTACCTCGATGAAATGTATCGAAAAAGTGGCAGGCATTTAACAAAAGAAAGAATTGAATTATTATATTTTTTTAAATATTTTATATTTTTGGACACCGGTTTATTTATAATCCTCTCGACTTGTCTTTTCTTGTAATAAATATATATTATAATATAAATATATATTCACAATCCCTATAGAAAAATGATTATGACAACGCTAATTTTGCTTGGATTCGTTTCTATCTCGCATGAAAAGATTAATTTTACAATATAGGTACAAGTTATTCGTCTTCTTTATAATTTCAATAGAACAAAATTAAATGTTCTATCTGTAGAGATCGTATAATTAGTTTTGACGTTCAGGTGATTGAAACAGGGGAGCTTTTGGCCATTGTGTTAAAATACATTATAGTAAGTGTAGATGAGACAAACTGATTTGAGTAATTTTTCACGACCTGCGGCAAGTGTGCCAAAGCCGAAGATTTCCAAACACATATGCCTATTTACAAAAGTTCCCGGACGGTAGAACTAAACGTAGCTACTCTATTTAGAATCAATGTACGTATTGTATAGTGTCAGAGATACTATTCTGATCACACGAATATACTACTGGACTTCATTCCATATTACTATGTTTTCAATATTTACTGTATATAATACCATGCAATTTTTCAATACTGCATCATGTAATGTTATTTCTAAATGATTTAAAAAAAATAATGATTACGATGAAAAACTGTATACATTCTGTATACCTTATACCTAACCTAGCCAGGTCGCATGTTTTGTTATCAAAAATCGTCGATATTTATTTTTTAATGGATTCTTGCAAATATTTTTATGTTTCTGCTTTTTATGTTAATTTTAAATGTACGAAGGCGAGCTGTTTTATTTAGTCTGTTTTAAAATCCACCACTCAAAAATTATGCATCAATTTCACATAATATTGTGTGTTGGATTTTTGAAACACTTATAACGTTGTTTAGGTAGGATGTCAATAATACTATGTATGTATCTCAAATGATTTATTTAAATAGGATAGTTTTAGCAAATGTATTCATAGATTGTAATAATTAATATTATTTGTTGAATGTATTGTGTAGCTATAAAAAAATGGTTGTTTCCGAGACAAATATAGCACGCAAATAATATGCATGTCAATTCGTAAACATACTTTATTTGTAAGAAATAAGACAGGATATTTAAACCAAAAAGTCATAAAGAAGCTTTTAGTGATCTAAAGCCTCAATTACATTGAGCTTCTTTACGAGCTGTTTATTGGCGAATTTACAATCTGCCTGTAAAGTCGCCGAATAAGCTAATAAGCAGGTTGTAAACACTCTACCGAGAAAAGTTGAAAGCCGGTCAACTTTACACGCTACACGCCGGTGTGTGGGCCTACTGCGTCTGCGCAGTAGAGCGCAGTACCAACCTCCCGGTAAAAAAACGAACTACGTTCCGTCAAAATAGTCGCTGGCTTGTGGCTTCTCAGCGAATGGAAAGTTTTGTGTGTAATCATCAAATCGCAGTAGCTGAATCGCCCGCTTTTAAATTCGCCAATAAACAGCCCGTAAAGAAGCTCAATGTAATTGAGGCTTAAGGGGACGCTCTACAGAATTGCCCTTGAGAATTGAAAATATGATTTTTTTACATGTGGTCCGGAATTGTTGCTCTACTGGTAATATGCAAAGGTCGCCGACAATGCTTTGGTCTAAAGTAATAATAATGATCTCTTATTTAATTTAAATCATAACACTGTCAAAGTGTATAAAATATGGGGTGACCAAAAAATGATATCTTCTAATATACGTAAATGTTACTAAATTCAATTTGTTAATCAGGTGTTTGGTGGAAAACATTGCAACCAATATGATGGATAGCCACGATATAAACTTAATAATAATATATTAATAACGTTTTAACCTGAAATTGTCCGAGAGCTAAACATACGAAGGATGTTGAAATACATATCTACCTACATTTTTATTTCATGTGCTATCCAAAAAACATTATTAATGAATAGTATTTATTTTGAATATGTAAGACCTATTACATAACTATTTAAAAAAAATGGGTACATATTGTTTAATTCTAATGCATATTTAAAAAAGATTAATATAGTGATGTCTGTTTATTATAAAAGAAAGTGACTTTTTATTAAAAGAAATGAAAATATAATTAATTATATTTTCATTTCTTTTAAAATGGAATTCTACCAAGTAAATGCTAACTCAATTAATGACTTTTTATTACTTACCCGATTAGTTTAATTAATTTAGTCTGACACTTTTACAAACAAGTAACGCAACTTTACTTTTAGTTGGTAGGTACAATAATTATTAATTAATAAAAGCCAATGCAAGAAATAATTTATACTCATAAAAAATGGTCACCCATAGATTTTTTTTTATTCAAAGCTAGCGATCGCAGAGAACAAGACAAAAAAAACTGCCGACTTTATCGAATCAATCACCCAGGGCTGTCGAAGACGTCTTACTTGTTTTTATGATAAATTGTTTTTAATTGTGTGCAATTTGGCGGGAAAATATAATATATACAGTTGCTTACCATTCGGTTATCCCATGAGCTGGGTTTTGTTTACTCTTTTGCTGACATCCTACAGTTTTATCTGATATTATAAAAGTCACACAGTACAACAGTGTTTAAATCTAATATGTAATTGCACCGGTTTAATTAAAAACTATAACGAAATTAACATTTTAATGATTTACAGATTTTCCTATGTTATATCAACTTAATAGCAATTTTAATGAGACCAGATACATATATATCCAAAATACACATCATCAGATAATATGTGAAATATTTTGATAAGCAAAAAAATAAGAACAATACAAAAATAACATAACATAATCAGCTAGTCTTTTCATAATTATTTTAGATGAATGTTGTATGCCGTTTGACGCTTGGAAGTATGTAATTATTCCATCGGTACAGTAAGCTATTTTTAACTTTAAATTTGTAACTCTTTAAAACGTAAAATTAGATTGATATTATTTTGACAGCCCTGTATTCGTTCGGCCGGTTTCAGATTACGTCGCATACATGTTATGTTTGAAGGGAATAATAATAATGATATTCGTTCGACCGAGAATTGTAATTAATAATTATTGCGTTTCTTAAAATAAATCCCCGATGGTTAGAGGTTTTTGAGGTTAGACTGAATTAAAATGACGTCCTTTCAACGCTGAGGTTTATTTCTGACTAAACTATGAATGACCTTGTTCCTGTTCAGCTGAGTCTTAAGCATTGATAGATTATATTTTCATAATGTGGCTTATTATTATTTTAATCCGTCTACTATAATACTTTTAGTAGAATTAAATGGCTATTATGTAGGTAAATTAATTAAAAATTTGTTTGCTAATTGAATGAAAATATTCACATAATTATTTATGTATTTATTTAATAATAAATGGAAGATAGTATAATAGGCAATCAACTAATTATTGAATTTTTTAATACAAAATATCACATCTTTTCAGTTGTGATAGTATTTACCTAATTATCTAATTTAAAACAAAATTGTCATACATGTAAATACTGAAAAATTGTGTTTTTCACCACCATAAATATTACTTAGTAGTAATATTTCCAATAAAGATCTTTTGTGCAATTTTGTACTATTTATTGTATTTTAACTACATTGTGTAATTTGACAATTCAGGCTGTTAAATAGAATTTATTTAAAGCATGTTTAGAAATAGTTATACATATTCCTTTCATTATGGGGAGATTATTCTGCAATTATTTTTATGCAATAGAAGATATTAAGAGCAATTTTTGGTAAAGCTACGTATCAAAAGCAATGTATTTTATTGTTTGCTTGCATGTTCTCTATATATCAACATCATGTACCTTGTCTATTGTATGTATATTGTCACTACCAAAATTTAAAAAAAAAATTACTTAGATTATCATTATAGAATTGTTATATACCGGTAAAACAGGGTGAATAGGAACGTTTTCAGATTTCATATTCAATTTAAACCCTTGCGAACGGGAATGCTCATTATTCACTCGCCATCAATATTTTCCCAAAAATTATGGTCTGTTCCTATTTACCAGCGAAACGGGGTCAATAGGAACGGGAAGGGAATACTGCAAATTTTAATAAAAAAAACATGAAATAAAGAAACATTTATTTAGGAAATTGAAAAAAATTTAATGGTGTTGAGTTCATTCTTGGCATAGACACACCAGGATAACTTTAATCAGATATGCAAAATATGTGGATCGCAACAAACTTTTTAACGTCTCATGAATAATAAACGATTTAGCAATTATGGCACTCTGAATCTTTTTCCCGTGAACTGTTCCTATTCACCCTGTTTTATAGTACCTAATTTGAGAATCATGTTTGATTTTAAAGTGAGATATCAGAATAGTAGAATACATTAAAAAGAATGTACCTATCATGTAATGTGTACCCAGGGATGTGGATATCACATTGAGATAATAAATATCGATACTTTCTATCGCCGCTATCTATTGAAAGCTATACCGACATACTGGTATTGTATCTAAAGAAACATATCAAAGGTCATCATCATCAGTGCTATAACCCAATGTGGGTCATGGCAGTCTCCAGCAAACATCTCCACCCCCCTTTGTCAACCACAAGCTACGCCTTTGGCTCATGGGTCATGTCTACTCTACACAGGTCGTCCAAGTTCCCATTTAGGTGTGCGCGTGCACACACCTGTAAAAAATTGTCCACACATGAATTTTGTAAAAAGTTGTATGCGATATCTGATTTTTGGTTTGCCTAAAAATAGACACATATATATTTATTTTAACCATGTTCGATCCTAAAATCATAATACGGTCTTCTACAGAGTAGAGGATGAACAGATTATTTTTAAATGCAAGAAATTTTTTACATTCTCACAGGACAAATGTTATAGTACAAATACTATAATTATAGTACATACATCTTGTATTGTAAGGTGCCGCATCATTTGCTTCAAAAAGCAAGTTCAGTTCAAGTAGGTTATTTCTTTCACCTAATAATAATTTAACAAACTCATTTACACCTATACAATAAAAGGTGAATATTTTCACATATTTCTTTGTACAAAATTTATTGCTCTGATGACTTTACGATCCGCACACACAATAGAAAAATTAGAAGGAACGTTGATCCCAACCTTTTCCCTACTGGTCTGTTGAACGAGGCTTTTTGGTGGTTGGGTGTCTTCCTTTCTTGAGACATGGCCCGACCAACGGAGTCGCTCTATTTTCACGTGTGAGATGACAAGGAACACCATACAATGAGGTTGTACTTTCCTCAGATAGTGTTCCATAAATAAACCCATTTCAATATCTTTGAAAGATTTCGTCATTTTCTTGATAAGGCCCAACATTCCGAGTTCAACATGGGCCTGATGAGGGTTTTGTATCGAAAGGTATTGAAAAAAATTATTCATACCTTTATTTTGCCTACTAAAAAATCTTTCCAAACTTCAGGTTGAGACCTTTTTTAGACCTCTAAGACAATATCAATACTTGATATTGGTATGGTATCAATATTCTTTAGACATCCCTAGGGACACAAAACCAAACCTTTTGTCCATAAATCTATTTCATCCAGTGAATAAGAATTAGATCTATAATATAAAACACTATTTAATAACGTTGGCGTTTTTACTGTATATAAGGAATGTGATACGCATGCACATGTGACTAATAATTGTCAGAAAAAGGATATTGCATATGAAAGATAATATGGTTAATATTCTGTTAGCAATCGCTTGTAGGTGTAGTCATTTTATTCAGGGCGGCCATTGTTTTTAAAGAAGCAATCGAGAGGTTACAATTTACTATCGGTAAACATACCTCAAAATCTGAATAATTGTAATAGACAACTTTGAGTCGCATTTTTAAATGATAAGACAAATTATATTGATAAAAATAGTTAGCAGTTTAAAAAAAAATGTTTGATGTTGTATACAATACCTGACGATCAAAATAGTCACAATTATTATTGAAGTGTTAAAACTATATGATTATTGTTATCGGCAGGATATGGATCGAATTGATTTTATTTTTAATGAAATCTTGTGATATCTAAAACTGCACTCTGCTTTTTTGTCTATACTTTCACACTGCACAAAATATTTACACTATTGTAATATAAATTGGATTGTGTACTAATAAAAAAAATGGTTATTGTTTAAATTCTCTTTTATTTCACACATATTTATCAAGGGTTAGTTGGTTATATGTTTATAATCAATACATCAAGCATAAAAAAATATACAATGATATCGACACCCCCTATGTAAAAGGTCGGAACTGTGTTTCGGGCTATTTTGACTTCATTGCCTTTTATTAAATAATATTAAAGATAAATTAATGATGATACCGAAAAAAACAAAAATTCAACCAACACTTTGGCATAACATAACTATGATTCCAGCATTTAAATAAACGTTGTGGTGTCATTAAAATTTATTAAAATCATACTAATACCCCGTTTTTACACATGCATGGATTTACTGCTGACAGTAGGTACGTATTATCGCGGTCATAACAAAAAAATGCTTGTGTAAACATGTCATATTATCGTACAAATTGCAAGAATGAATCAAAAAAGTTCAGGAGCTTCTGAATTTTTACACGACAACAAAATTGGACTGCAATATCTGCGCCTACGCAGTAGAACGATAGTAGCGAGAATGCCAGTAAACAAACGAAATACACCGTGATTCGCGAGACTCATTTGGAGGTTAACCGATTTTCACGACCTGTCAAATAGTACCATAAAAATATAACAACATCGCTTACGCTTGAAGAATGAAATTGGCGAGACAGTCAGCACTTGTATGTGTGAACTGTATTAGTGCGATAGTTTAAAATACACACTATTGGTGCAATTGCGTAAATCCATGCATGTAAAGGCGATATAATGAAAAGTTACCATGCGGTTCCAACGCAGTTCCAACCTTATGTAGGAGGTTTCGATATAAAGAATTAACAATGTATAATATTTATTCAAAACCTCCGTTAGTAAGGGCAATTTTAATTCACTAGGAATGTGTTGCTAGATGAAATTATCAAGATTCTGTAGATTTTATTTTTGTACATTGGTTGAATGCATGAAATTCAAATATTTTACATAGTGAAGATTAAGGTAAATAAATAGCCATTTTTCTTCATAAAAATATCACAACTTACATATAATTAAAGGCGGTCGATCATGAGACCTGATTTTTTAAATGGGTCCTATGTATAAAAAGTTTGGCCTTATATTATAATAAATAATCTTGTAAATACACATTAAAATTGAATCTTTGTACATTAAAAATAATATGTTTTTCAATAATAATTACTAATATCAGTAGAAGATAAATAGAAAATTGAATAAATTGGTAATAAGGACCAAGAAGAATGGAGACACTAGGGAGAGGTCTTCATCCAGCAGTGGACCGAGAGTGGCTAAGATAATGTCAGTGGAAATTAGAGGTGGGAAAACTGGTTGATTTTGAAGACTAAGTATACTTACTACTAGTATTTGAAATACTATATAGAGGGTTTGGCGTGCGTATGCGACAAAAGTTTCATACTCCATATTAGTATTTGAAATACGTATCGGCTCGGGGAACTCGGACTGTGTATCGGCTTCAATAGAATCGCTAAAAATGCGGTGAGCTCCGCTTGTCGACAACTTACGAGTTGTTTTTCTGTGAGGTTACAATATTCTTGTTAACAAAAATGAATAAGTGATTTTTTTTAATTTTAAACATGTTTTGAGCGGTCATATAACAAGTCTAAGCCTGTGCGTCATCTCACCACTGTACTGCGATACAAAATTTATGACCTTATTATTCATACATTCGACCGCAATAGACTATTAAATTAAAATATACCTATATTCAAGTGCTATCTCGTTCGCGCGCATTTAATGTCAATAGTGTTGAAAGTCTACCAACTGGTGAGTGCACAGAACAGTGACTCGCGATGATATCATCACAAGTTTTTTGGAATAAGTATATTGGGCGACACATACTGACTATGGGTAGTTTCATTCGAAACTTGAGTACACAAACTGGTGACAGTATTTCCAACTCACCTCTAGTAGAAATACAAAAAATTCAATGTATATGGCAACACTCCTCATGTTAGTGGGGTCTCGTAATGTGAAATCTGTTATGATTTAATTACATGAGCAGACTCGACGACTCACACTGATCGTGGTCAGCACTTAACTATTGGTCAGCTTTGTGGCTACACTGAACAGTTTCTTTTATATTTTCTTAATTCAAAATGTAAGCTGTTGGAGATTACATTTGAACAAGATACATGTTGTTTATTGTCAAAAAGAGAGAGTTGACCTTCTAGCCCAGTGTGTACGGCGCTGGGTTTTCACCCGGGGATTCTCAGTGAGGTCACAATATATTTGTTATTTTTTCAGTCTGGGTGTTTGCGATTGTTTCACTTCTATTACTAAATACACTTGTTTCATTGTAATTGGGCCTCATGGCCTGGTTGTAGTGTTAAAAAGAATATTAATGATGTATACATACAGTCGAACTTGGTTATTACGAGGAAGATGGAACCGACTGAATTTGCTTGTTATAAGCATTACTCGTTATATATAACATATTTCGCGCCACGTTATATTTAAGCATGGAACATAAAAATCCCGGAGACAAGCATGGCATTCATAAACTACAAAAGAAGTTGTTTATTGTAATGAAGTGCTGAGCCGCCGTCGCTGGTAGGTACCTAATGATTTCACAAAGCTTGGATTTTTTACATGCAATTTCAACCATATGCGTGGATACTTTTTCAATGTTGTCGGCGAAAACACCAATTAGGTACTTAGACACTTAACTAGTGTCATAAACGTAATCCGATCCCGGTGGCATCGGTCTAGTTAACTGGCCGGTCGGATTTTATTGCTTAGTCGAAAATGTTGTTTTTAAACCATCGACACATTAACAGTTTTGCTCGGTATACCTGAGAAGTAGCTCGTTATAAAAGTGAATAAATGTATGGAGAAAATCATAAACTAAAATGTCTGCGAATGTTTGCGAATGTTTCCTCATTACATCCGAGATCTCGCTATTTCCGTGATCGTAATAACCAAGTTCGACTGTATATATATATATTTTTATATAAAATCATTGTATCTATTAACAAATTATTTTTGTTTCATATCTTGTCTTAAAATAATGAATAAAGTCAGTAACTATTATTGTAAGCAAATGTCAGAATACCGCAGGTGGAGCCTAACACCGTTGATGCAATCTTTCACTCTAACACTTAAACGCCTTAATTCCATCTGATTCAATTCAATGACAAAGAGATTTATACACCGTTTACAGGTGCATGGATTTACTGCTGACTACTGCTGACAGTACATATTATCGTGGCCATAACAAAAAAATGCATGTGTAAACACGTATTATCGCACAAATTGCAAGATTGCATGCATAGGTTAAAAAAGTTCAGAAGCTTCTGAATTTTCATGCGAAAATTGGATTGTGCGAAATCTGCACCTGCGCAGTAGAACGATAGTGGCAAACCTGCCGGTAAAAAAACAAACTACACACAGAGACTCATTTTGACGTTAACCGATTTTTACGACCTGTCAAATAGTATCATACAATGACAACATTGCGTCTTGCTTACTCTGGGAGAATGAGATTGGTGAGACAGTTAGCACTTTTATGTGTGCAGTTATTATCACGATACAAACTATTGATCTATACAAACTAAAAGACATATGTATATAACAGTAAATATTGAAATAAAAATAAATTTCAATAACATATAATAAAAGTTAGTAAAAAAATATTCAAAATAATTCGTTAACACATAAATTTATTATCCACTTAGTAACATGTATAGAGATTTTCGGTAAATTATTATTATTGCTAAGAATAACATTTTATTTTTATAAGAAAATGAAAAAAAATCAATAATGAATAAATTTTATTTTTCTAAAAATGATGTATTCTCTCATGCAGTTGTAAGAATAAATCTACTAATGTCCCACTAAAATGAGAGTTAAAGTATCAAAGTATAATAATTAATTGAAGCGCCTAGTTTCAAAAGCCCCATAAACGATTTTAGGTAGTTCTGAGAAAAATGAGAAAAACCATTTTAGATAGTTTTAAGAAAAATGAGAGAAAATCATATCTATTAAATCTGTGAACTTTATGTATTTATTTTTTAATTCATTCCAAAGAGTATTTTGGTTCTCCATTTTAGGGGTATTTGAAAAGCACACCCAACCATTTTAGCAGGTTTTGAAAATTACCCAAATTTTTGATCATATGTATTGACGGTTTTTGACATTTTTTAAAGTTCAATCTTTGGCCATCATATAGGTAACAAAAATATCCATCAAAATACGTATCTAACAAAAATTTTCAAAAACCGTTTTAGGGGCTTTTGAAACTAGGCGCTTCAATTATAGTACATTATTTATAACATAATGTATTATCATATAAATTAGTAATAGAATATCATATTAATTTAATAGGATACCAAGAACAATCACCATTGATGAGAAATAAAAGGGTACCTATAAGCGAAGGCCATCCTAGGATCGTGTCTGTGATAACATTTTCTCCAAACAAACAATGCAAAGCAAAGACAAAAATGTATGAAATGATTTGCACACAAATAAAATAAGTATTTATATTTTACAACGTATATATAACTATATATGTATATATAACGTAACTGATATTATAGATGTAAAAAACATGGGTTTACTGCATTCATTTTTATGAAATGAAGCGCAAAATCAACATCAAATATCACTTGATAGTCCGTTTGGAAGAACATTGAAAGTCAATCTTATAAATGTATTAAAATATTTTTGTTCCAATAATATGTACTTTGCAGAATATAATCCTGTAGTGGTGTGTTTAATAGCTTTTAGGCAATTATCTTTTGATTAATTAAAACAAATACTTACACAAATTGTTATTAATAATGTGACAGCTGAAACAAAAAGAAAACCATTTTATGGAAATCGAAGTATCACAATACTTGCAATTCAAGTACCCAGTATTGTCCAAATCTATGAGGCAGTGGTGGCGAACCTATGGCACGTGAAATGGTTTTGCGTGGCACGTCTTTGAAGAGAAAAAAAACCTATAATAATGATAAATGACAGCACGCATTGTATAAAAAATAGCAGGCAAATACTCTTCAAAAATAAGCACTACATATAATGTAAATATATAATTGGATAGGTCGGTCCTTAGACTTTATGCGTCACATATAATATTATCGCATTGACCTCATCAGGCGGCGGGGAATGCCGCGCCACGAACCTCTAAATTTGATCGATTTACAATGCTTGAGACTACCGTAGCGAGAGAATGCCTCATCTGATCGGAGCGATTCTGGTGTCAATTTGTGCGTAAAAAACCAAAATAATTAATACATTAACAAAAAATTTCATTTCTACCCACAACAAAATGACTGCACCAAATAAGAAACAAAAACTTGGCGAAGCTGGTAGTAGTAATTCAGGCAGACAGTTTCAAAATTGATGGACCGAAATATATGGCGTAATTGAAAAAAGTGATAAATCTATATGTGTGCTATGTTCTGTGAGTGGTATCTATTACATCATTTTTAAAATAGAATTTTTAAAAAAACTATTTTCTCATTATAACTGTTCGGCACGTCAGACTGTTGAAAAATAATATTTGGGAAATTTGGCACGCATACATAAAAAAGTTCGCCAACCATGCTATGAGGTATGAAATTGGTAGATGTGATTATAGAGACACGCCTTTGATCAGTGACTCTTAACCGGTGGTTTGCAGAAATCATCTGTTACTGGTTTGTGAATTTTTGGCGTCCAAACGCCTATACTAAAAATTCCAATAAAATCTTCAAAACCTGTGCACCTGCAAGTGTTTGTGCATTTCGTATTTGTTCTTAAAATAGATTAATGCTTTACGTGACTAAATCAACCGCGATCTGACGTTATTATACGTTATAATATTTTTTATTTCTGCATTACCAGTCTGCAAAAGTGGTCCGCATGTTTAAAAACGTTGAGAAACACTGGTCTAGAGTGTACACAAGGTTGGCGAACCTTTTTACGTATGCGTGCCAAAATTTCCAAAATAACATTTTTCGACTGTGACGTGTAGGGATTCCAATCCCGGGATCCCGAATCCTGAACTATTTTCGATACCTATGAATTCCGGGATTGGTAAACATAATCCCGAAACTTTCAGGACTGATTTTTTTTATAAATTTTAATGGAAAATAAAATAATAACGAAAATACAACAGAAAAAATACTTTTAATAACATATAACTACATTATAAATAAACTGAGTTTGAATGAAGTTTGATTTATTACCCATGTGTTGCCAATTCTTTTTATTTTTAGAAAGATTGGAAAAAAATAATGTTTCGCACTTTTAACAAAGTGATTCCACCATGATCTCATATGTTTTATGACAGTTTCATATTTGGCTGACTAATTAGATTTATTAAGCGGAAAGGCCATAAACCATGATTTACTTTACTATTTTTAATCTCGCTAACCCATTCATTAAGTCTTTACTATCAGAAACAGCAATCTCATATAATAAATGTAAACATTAAACACAATATTGATTCTACGAAATTTTATAAATGAAAATCATTTAAATTTGTAAATAGTTTAACATTAATTAAAAATTCCACATAATAATAATATGTACGATTCTGGTAACATCTGTGATATGAATTTGAGAAATAGAATAAATAAATCAAGAAACATTTAGTTAAACGTTTCTACCAGAAAATGCTATTCTGGAGACCCACTGGTCACAGGGGGGAATCACCGCATAATAAATAACCATTTTTTGCTGACTTACGCAATTGTAGCAACATCAGAAAAAACTACTTTTTACTTCATACATTGACTTTGTTTCTACTGTTACTACACAAAAAACTTCATACGTTGGTATTACTTCGGGCATATTATTCAGAATAATGTTTTAATTACTTAAATCTTTAATTTTTTTATATTGTATTTATTGTCAACACAATGTTATTTTTTTTTAATTGAACTTGTATTTGTATTTTGTTATCTTTTCATAAATAAATAAAACTGTTTTACTCTCACATTATTATTTATATTACAATATTATTTACTCCATTAAACCTATGTATTTTCCAAGATTGAACGTACACAATATGAACAGTAAATATGTCTTAAATAGTATAAATTTAATTATACTAGATTTATTTTTGACCGATATTATCAATGTTTTTTGTCTATATAAAAATTTTATATTAATTTAACTATCGAAAAAATGCCAATCCCGGGATCGTCAAATTGTAATCCCGATCGTCAAATTGTAATCCCGAAATCCCGGGATCAAAAATAGTTTTTCATGGGGAAATTTTCTCGATGGCTTCTCACGAAGTAGATACGAAATCAGAGGTTTTAAAAGTGTTGAATTAATAATATTTTTTTCCTAACAAATTTTATAAACATTTTTGTAGTCGGTAGAATAAATTATAAGAATAAAAATAGTAGACCTCTAAATAAGAACCTCATATTATTGATATGCTGAATTTGTGAAGTGACACCTTTTCTTGAACCTATCATATTTAGGTTCAAATTCAGTGCAAATATTTTTCAAAAAAAAATCTAATACTAAAAAACACGAAAGTGTAAACAAATATAATTTTATTCATTTTCATAAGCTAACATTACAAATTATAAGTTTAAAACATTCACAAGATGGCATGAAAGATTTCTGTTATTATTGCGTTTTTATTAAATTATAAAAAAATGACTCATAAAAGAAAGCAATTCAATGAATATTTGTCGAGGAACGTTTTTTTTTTTTAAATTTAGTACACAACAATTATGATTTAAGAAACAATTATTATAATAGCATGTATTTGACGGCAGTACGTTTTGGTCGCCGCGGAGGATTTCGGAACATTAGTGTATAGAAAATTAATAATTGGTTCCTTAATTAGTGTATTGGTTTAACGGTATGCAATGTATTAGAATAACTATTATAAATTGTTTTTTTTTATAATTTTATTTTCTTTTCTATTGATAGCTATTAATTGATAATTGATATTATTATATTGATAGATATTAATTGTTAACTTGATAATTATTATATTGAGGGTTTCTTATATCCATCGACCGTGTTAGTCTAGGATCAACGAGTTCAGGCAATACACAATTCATATAAATCTTGTCACTTGTGATGTGAAGAGTAATATTGTTTTTATTATTCAATGAAATAGGTTCTTACCTCAATATATGTTTTACTTGAGTTAAATAATTACTAATAAATGCCTAAGGTGATTCCATTCAATTCAACTCGGCATTAAATATATTAAATTCTAAAAGTTTTGTACTATTTCATTTGAGTCGTTTTATGCGATCCTGGTTTCGCCTTTCGACATCGTCAGGATGCGCACTCCTCAAATATACACTGACAACGAAAGCAGCTAATTCTCACTTAACAATAAATTAATACAATAAAGTAAGGTAAAAACTTTATCACCTACCTATTAAGTCAAAGTGCACAATGAAAAATTTAACAAACAATTAATTATGAATAGTTGAATTGTGGCAGTATGAAAAAAAAAGATTTTACCACAAACCATCTGAAAAATACATAAGTACATCATAAAACATATACGTGATTTTGTGCCCCAAAACACTTATTTTATTATTATTTTGACGATTAGGAAAATTATGACACATGTTTCAGTGGCCATTACTATGACAGCATTCGAAAACGTATTTTACTTTAAATTTTCTACAAATTTACTATTTGTGACATAAACCACTTAAGATCGATAATAAATAGACCTTGAAAAATAATATTATTTTGTTTCTATTGATAATGCCAATAAACATACTCCTGTATACGTCCCTTTGAAAATAACAAAACATGGCGACCCAGGTACATAAAAACTGTATTAAGTACATGCAAAGTTTTTCAAATCGTTTAAAGCCCAACCAAGTAGGTATTTATCAAAATAATTAAAGTCCACCTATATTTTATCTAAACTGCTCAAGTCCAAAATATTTTTTTTTATAAATGTTGCACCGAACGAATACCTTTAGGGCTTCTTTGTAGCCATCGTGGTTATAAGATTCAATTATCTTACAATATCTCACATGCTGCAACCATTTGTATTACAAGATAATAAATAATATAATATAACTACATTTTTCTCAGTTTGACATTCACTGGTATTTTATGATGTTTGATTTGTCAACACAAATTATAACACCTGGTCTACGTCATGTGGTCTTGCCAATTTTTTGGAAAAAAAAGACGTCCTCACCCGTTGAAATTAAGAAGCCTACTAAGGTTAGAAATGAGAAATTAGAAAAACTATATGAATTAATCGATCAAATGGTCTCTTTTTGTTAATTTTGCAAAATAATTATATATCTAAATTGTCTGAAAATAGGATAAATACATGAAAACGTACGACGTGTTTTGGTAATATAGCGTCACTAATTGTACCGAATTTATAGGGTTTTATTTATTTTTTCATTGTTAATTATTATTTATAGTATTACGGAAATGTTATATTATAATAAAAAAATATTTTTATTATGCAGTATATATTATTTTGTGAGAAAAAATCATTCAAAATTGGCTGATGTATACTCAAACTAAAATGGCTTTAAAATCTTTATTTTTCTGAAATTAAGAAAAGTACATGAGTTAATCAATGAAATGTATTGTTTTACCCATTTCTTTCATACAATATATACCTGCAAAACTATTATTAAGTTCAAAAATTCACTGTGGCGTGACAGTCGTTTTGGCCAATTTCGAAAACAGGACCGACTATTTGTCATTTATTTTAAAAAGTAAAGCGAATCAGAAAATTTTAATGACACAAAAAGTGTTATTTGAATATTATTTATTAGGTTTTAAATAAATAAAGTGTTTATTATGTGTCAATTCGTGTTAAACATCCTTGCCATTTCCACGATTCTGAGAAGACAGGAAAAAACGGGTCCAATGGCCTTAAATGTAATGCTTATTCTTGAAAAGTATTTGACTGCTATTTTGTATACAAAGCGATTTGTCATTTAGTATTATTGTAAGTATTTTTTTCTCTTCAATGCAAAATCATCTCGCGTGCAATAGGTTCGCCACCACTTGACGCAACCTAATGATTTTAATCAACACTCTTTCTTCCTATATGATGTGATCAATATTAGTGTAAAATCAATTTGTCAAATGGTACTTAGAATATCTTGTGTTCTACCTAATTTGCACCCATGACATAAGGTGACTATGAAGTGCTCATTTATAACTATCAACTATAGCTACCAGTGGGTAATCACACACTTCGGACTACATTTCTTAAAGGTAATATTTGCATGTTACGTCGCTTGGTTTACACAGGGTTTAATAGAATTTTAAAAATTAACCAACACCATTTGTATTCTTAGTTCTATGAAAATAAATAAGTGTGACTGACGAAGTTAAGTGTGCACTGTTTATGTCGGATCACCACAGTCTACCTACACCCTTCGCCCCTGGCCTATGTTCATTTTGAGCTCACCTGTGCCATAAGAAACCTCATCGGCTGTAAATTGTTTCCTCATTGACTGCACACCCCCTGATACCAATAGACCGACCAATAATTAATGGCAGATAGTTTTACAAAATATCAAAAATTATCTACGCCTTAAACTCATGCGAGATTAGCCCGTCCTATATGGTTAACCAGTGGTTCAAATTCTAGGGACACTTACCTGTGTCCGTGCATGCATATATTCAAATTAACTATTTTACTAATACTTATAATTACTGTATTTTTAATGGTTATACCTATTAACTATTAATTTATAATTATTCAATTTACATAGTGCTCAGTTTTCATACTCAATTATGAAATACGAAAAATCAAAATTTAAGAAATGGTAACACTTTCGATCAACAAAAGTGACATTGCTGTGTTATTAATTGTTTTGCTAAACCGTCAACTGTGCATGAGGTTCATAAAAATTAGTTAGTTTTACATAGCATTGACATCTGTGCATTTGGCCCTAACTATATAATAAATTTAATTATATCAGCTTGTACTCACATTATTAAATCGAGTCTACTCCCGCATCTTTGTCCAAATTTGTAAGATAGCTGCTTACGGTTTCAACTGTAACACATGCGTTAGCCATTTTAGAGCCATAGTGACCAGCCCAAAACGGGACATCACATCCTCTGTGAGAGAAAAAGACATACCTAACGCCTCTTTTGTATGATGAAAAAGTATGTTTAACCTAAAAAAAAATAAGTACAATTCAGTGCAACTTCTATTTTGCGAGCATACATAAGTGAAACGGCAAATAATTTTCAACAGTAGGTGGAACGAAATTTCGCAGTCGTCGCCAATCGGAGACTGACAGTCGAGATGTGAGCAGTCAATTTGTTTTGTGACGGCATCGGAGGAATATATTCTTAAATCGTGTAAAGATGACTAAAAAACGTTCCGCATGTACTTGAAAAAGAAAACATGTCAAAGAATATACTATTATTATTACGAATATAATAATAAACATAACATTAAGGACGCATGTTGAATTTTTATGACAAATTATATTTCGTTCGGTTCGCGTCATTTGCACAATCCACGCATCGCCTAGTCACGATCTTTTTAGACCATGCCTCAGCTGAAGTATAGCCTTAAAGATTAGTTGCTGCGGCCGATTTGAAGTGGTAAAAGATTACGACCAAAAGAAATGGTAAGACCTTGTGCATGCATATGCTCCGATGCTCAGGGCGAAGTAAGTAAAGATTGTTAGGTTTCCAAACGATTTCGTGAACACTGATTGATAAAATTGACTTTATTATTAGACCAATTAACAGTAAAGCCTGGTAAAACAGTTTCCGCTAATTATAGCTTTTAAAGATCTGCAGATTTTTACAATAATAAATTGTAGTCTAATATGTAACGTACTGGCTTGTCATCTATTGTCATTAGGCTTTGTGGCCTGTCATAGAAATAAAATGAATATGTGAGTCGCTTAGTCGCTAAACCCGCTCTCGTGGTTTTTTTGAGTTACGAGTAAATCACGAAAGAATATTCTGTATGTACGATGATTTTTAATGTAATTTAAGTTTTTATATTTCTTCCGGTACCTACATAAGAAAAAGAAAACTTTACATGTTATGTGCTGCTTTATTCCAAATGAAGGTATTTGAATTATCCCAAGAGCGGTTTAGTCACTTACTTCTCAACATAACGGATTTGGCGACATGCATTTGTTAACAGAGCGGAATTGGACACGCAGTCGGACATTGATGATGAGAAACGATAATTCAGTAGTGGCCCATATTTGTTTCAATTAGTATAAATATTTTAGAATTTATTTCGCACAAAAAGTTCACTTGGCATCTATTATTTAACTTGTTGACTGCGGAGCATTTAATTACCGCATTTAAATAACATGCTATTTATATCGAATGGCCAATTAATTAGTGTACTACAGGTGTGCCGTCCGCGTGGAAAGGATTAAGAGGGTCAATGTTTATTTAAAATCAAGTGATTATGTTATATAATCTGAAGAATGAAAATCAATTGAAATTCAATTAAACATTAATAACTCTCTCTTACTCGGTACAAAACTGTCCTAACTTATATTTAGGGAGCAGATTTATATACCAGTGCAGGTTTTGTTAGGGAATTCGAGAACAGCTATTAGAGTTACAAAGAAATTCGTTTTGAAACACGCAGAATCCAAAAATAAAATTTTATTGTACTTATAAATGCTATTTGAGACATTAGACTGTTAGGACATATTTGAGACATTGGTACATTATGTAGTTCATTTCTATGCAAAGAATCTTGAAGCAATATAAAACATAGTCAAGAAATTTAACAAAAAGAATATTACAGTGGAATCCCGATCTACCGTTCTCGCATAAATTGTTTTCACGCATGGATCGTTCATCTTTGAAAGTCTCGCCAACAATGTTAAATGATCCCGCATTAACCGTCCCCCGATTTATCGTTTTCCTCGATCTATCGTCTAAATATTATGGTCCCGTCACATAAATTATCCCGATTGACCGTTTTTATATAATATAATATATATTATAAATAATACCTAACCGAAAAAAAAATCTTTTTAAAAACGGTACATGTTCAAACACCCGCGTTAACATCATTTTACTTCCTACGTCAATTATAGTTTGTCAATTTATGGCTACGACCGTATGTTGTAGCTTAACCACTGGGGAATGCTAAAAGGAATGGCGTATTTCAAAAAATCACTACCTTATTCTTAGGTCAATAATTATTATAAAGCAATCATTATTCGTAGGATGTTTATCACACTTGAATGGTCAAAGACATAGCTTATAATGAGTATCTTTAGAATTATCTTCAAATGTGTTAATCTTGCCCATTTTTTGAATAATAAAATACCTAATTCTTGTCAAATTTGGGATCACAGAGATTATCAATATAATTTTTTATCGTAAATATTTTACTAAAATTATCTCGTCATAAATTTTACTAATGGTTTTATAAATGCGTTTAAAAATTAATAAATGTAAAAAATCCTAACACCACTGCACAGTTATGTACCAAAATATGACTATATTCTAAAACATTAGAGCGAGAGGTTTAAAAGAATACTATTTTATGTAATAAAAATACTTTATGCAGTCATCAAATGTTTAAAATAAATATAAAGGATAATAAGGCTTCAAAATTATACAAATAGATTATCTACAACGTTTAAGGTATGTCCAGGATCATGCTTTGAAAATAGAAAAAAGCTCCATTTTGACCCACGCTGAGCACGTCCGCCCTTAAGAATAGTTGGGTGTTGTTTTTGTTTTTTAAAGTTGTGTTTAGTTTATATTGCATTACTTATTCAATTATTTTTACTTTAAGAAAAAACTATTTTGAAAGTTGTAAACACAATCACTGCTGACCTTTTAATTACCACATTGAAATAACACGTTAATTATATTTAATGGCCAAAACTACGCCAAACGCGCCAGTCGCGGTGTTAGCACTAAATGAGTTATTAATTAAAATTATTAATTTGTTATTCTTCATTTATTAGTGGGTAATATTGGGTGAAGTGGGTATCTACAAATTTTTTTCATAAAAAACAGTTAATTTTTAACTGCATATTTTTTCGTTTTTAGTGCATATTTTAGTGCATGCACATAATCATGTTTTCTGTTGCATTGAAATCCTCTCCCTAGTCATTACATGAACTGAAAAAATATTCATTTTTCACTAATAAAAACGGTCAAAAATCGAAATCGAGCATTTATCACAGTGCAAGGTGACATCACAGGCTAGTAGTGGTGACGTTTGTATAGCGATTTGAACGTATGCTAAAAATCATGGTTTGAATCGCGACGTCTGATTGGTCAGTTATGTAGAGAGGATTTAGTAACTTGTTATCATCCTTCGAGAGGGTATGATCAATATTGATTTTTTGACGAAACAGGACGGAATTTAAAACTTGCACCTGGATAAGCTGATAGATCTATCGATATAGACGTACATTCTAAACTAATTTTGAAAAATCGGACAGAGCGGGTTTGGTGACTAAGCGACTCATGTATACCTAAGTATATTATATAAATTTATTTGTTTTGAAATTACATTTGATTGCAATACATTTATGGAAAACATACCTCTTGCCAGCCATCTCCTTCCCAAGCTCTTGCTTTAAAAACAAAAACTTCCAAATCCTCATTATCAGCATTCAGCAACTTGACCACTATTCTGTAATCTGCTTGAGAGTCCCATCTTGCTGCGTAACTAAAAATTAATTAACATATTAAATCGTGTATTTATGAAATAAATCAATACACGTGACATAAATCCTGTAATTAAGACTGCAAAAAAGTAAATACGCTTTGTGAGTCTGGAAAGCCCTCCTTTTTTCAGGACTATTCTGGTGCAGTTTGCAATACTCGATTACAGGCGAATAATATAATATGTAGAAAGAAATTGCCACAATTTATATGATACAGAGATCGCTAGTTTGACTACTCTGCGTCTTAATTAAATATGGAAAAATACATGTAATTGGTATTATTTGTGGTAATAGCATATTATGGTTAATAAATAACTAGGTAGGGACTCATAAATAAATTCATTACAAATAACAAACGATTCATGTTTTATATATTATATTATTTTATATATTTAGAGCAGGGGGGGGCAAACTTTTTGGATAGAGGGCCAAATTTAAGAATTCAAAATGAGCGGCGGGCCGCAAGTAAAATACCATTTTTAGATATACACTATGTATTATCACGAAAAATAAACATTACAAAAAATTAATGAGAAGAATGAAACTGTTGTACATTTTTTAACATTTTTTTTAAATTCAAGTGTTAATTTTGTAGTTGATATTCTCAAAACTGCGTGTAAATGGGCATCGGAGATATTTGATCGTAAAGATCATGATCGAAAATGTTTGTTCACATATTATATAGGTTGATCCAAAAATAAAGAACATTTTTCTTGCATAATCTTTAAGTTGGTCGAATTTGTCTGAATTAAGGGCATTGTAAAATTGGAGATTTCTTCACGACGATGCAATTCTCTTAATTGTAGTATTTGTAACTCTGTCGGTACACTATCAATATCTATTGAAAATGGATCGCGTACTATTGCTAAACAAATTTTAATCTATTGTCAATATTTAAAAAAAAAATATTCGTAATAAGAAATACAAGTAATGATGGCGGGCCGCAAAAAATGCCCGGCAGGCCGCAGTTTGCCCCCCCCTGATTTAGAGCGTGTCATCTCTATTTTAAAGTTTATAATTATTTTCCTTTTGACACCTTCTCAAACGAGTCTTTTCCGACTAACTTTCTTCAAGGCATGCTCGCCTTTCATTCTCTTGAAGCTCGTAGGTCACTTCTGCTCTTAAAGCATTTTTCCCTGCTCTCACGTGGTATCATTTTCAATCCCGATATTCTAGAAAATTTAAATTTTTACGCACCCGTCAATTACATGCGTGGTCGCAGCCATGACCTATTTTGGGTGAAAGCTGTTTCCTCATGTCAGGCTCACCAGGCACCAATAGCGAGGGCTGTGCGGTTGGTCAATGCACTCCCTAGAGATGTAGATATTTTTGGCGATCCATTATAATATATTCTGTTTTTTAAATTCTATTTTATTGTTTAATTTGTACTTTTTGAATCATTGTTGTTTTTTTAAATTTTATTTCTTTTGTATAAAAATATTTTTTGCTTTCTTTTTTTCCTCCACTTTGTTTTTTCTGATTTTCCGAACTGATTACTTGTAATTTTTATTCTAAATGTCATGTTGTGAACGTCCTGAATTAATAATTTGTTATGTACTCAACGTGTCTTTTTCAAATAAATAAATAAATAAATATTTTTATGTACTTATATTAATTTTACACCTGTTACTCATTGTTATTTATTTTTACTTTTTTATTGTTATTATTGTGTGTTATAGGTAGACAGGTAGTAGGTATTTGTAATATTATATCTTTACAACTCACATTCAAAATAAATGTTAAAATCATTTTATGATTCAGTCTTCATCATTGACACACTTATGAAATTGTTAAACATATAATGCAATTCCCAACAATGGTGAAAAATGACATTTTAAACCAATCGAATAAATTACTTATTCCTTACTGAAAAGATGGGGTGAAATTTACTAGCTTTGCACTGTGGCTCTGTGGTTAAATAACAACGATTGAGAAATTCATTACAAAAAAAAAATCCATTTCTATGCCTTACGATATTACCATGGCAGTATCCGACAGGCCGTAGATTTTTAACGACACACGTTGAATGTAGAGCGAAGCTCTTACTAAAATCGCTGTAATACCAATAATGGTTTAGTATTTGATAATTAGGTAATTGTGCCGCAGATGCCCGCATGAGCTTTTATGATTTTTTTTAACAAAAACAGTTTATTCCATGTGGACAATTATATTAAATACCCTTTTCTGTTCGCGGAGATGCTTTTCGATCCAATAATTGTTGATTTAAAATTTGAAATTTTCATACTTTTTGATGCATTATTATCACAAACTAAGATTATATTACGTTAGGGTAGGTTAGGTGTGGTTAAGTGATGTTAGGTTGGGTTTAGTTTGGTTTGCGACATATTTACCCATAATTATTCAAACATTATTATATGAGGAGCAAACATTCAAAAAGTGATTTGTCACACATTTTGAAAAATGCCGTTTATTGTCAATTCTGATAGTCCATATTTAAATCTATGAAAGGAAACCAGAATCAGTGTTCAAAGAACCTTTTATCCTATAAAAAAATATAATGCCTTGATTTTCATTCAAATAGTGTTTTGCCCACAAGTTTCATGCAAATCGTGTTTTGTCCAAATTTCAAATCAAAAAATGAGCCATTTCCGCGAATTTTGGATTATACAAAATACCAGGTTTAAAATTCTTTCCTTAAACAGTTTTATAATAAAAAAACCATTTTGAGTACAATATGTTTTTCTTGATTATCTCAGCTCAACATCTGTGTGACAAATCACGTTTTGAATGTTTGCTCCTCATATATATTTATATATATATATATATATTATAATGATGTTTTTTAAATACATATAAAAAATATTAAAACTATGAATTAGTCAAAAATCTTTTATTTTATTACTATTGAAGAATATATTTGGATATTTGTATGTACCGTCCTGGCGTTCGTTTTTCTTTATACAAATCCACACGCGCAGTCGGATTTCGACAAAATTTGGAGGGTAGATGGAGGTCGACGAGCCGGAGCGCGTGGTCAGGGTCACCGTATTTGCAATTTTCAGCTCTGACAGATTGCATATAGATAAAATTATGATGATTTGGCGTAAACATTTCCATCGCGTTTCTGTGTTTTTTTAAATTCAATCCTTTGCACTCTCTCTACGCATTAAATTTTGAATTCTGAATTTTCAAATATTAAACCATTCCACTCCCAAGCAGCGCCGGGTAGATAACCAGTTTGACAAAATAGACAAGAGCAGCAGTCAGTTATCTCGTTTAACTACACAAATAATTGGTTTATTATTAATTAGCCACAATTGACTTAAAAACATAAACCTGATCCTATTATTACATCAATCCGGATATATAGATAAAAGAACTGATTAAAAATGACTTACTTCTCTGAAATAGTGATATCAGGTCTATAGTCGTCCAATATTTCCGGGCTAATTCCTTCCTTCAATAAATCTACGATTTGCACCTTTGAACAAGCTCCGTAGGACGTGACAAAGCACGTGATGTGTCGGTTGGCATCAAAATCTCCACCGCTTACTCCTACGGGGGGTGATTCGGTTTTCCAACGATCGCCACCTACATGAATAGACAAATGGATGATTATTATTTACTGTTCTATATATTATTTATTGTTTACTGTCTCGACTGCAACACGTCGAATATGTTGATGTTATTTTCACTGTTCATAAAACACATGTAACCTAATGTCCCTTCTTCGCACCCTGCTCAAATGCGACATTTTAGTTTGAAAAAAACAGTAGGTATAGTATCGCAAGCAACAAATTTCACTCGACAAACACCACGTGTCGCATGTCCTTGGTGAAGACATTCTTAAATTAAATAAAAAAAATATTCTAGACATTGTCCGTTGACAATCTTTTTGTGGTCTATTTTCGTAAACTTTTCTAATAAAAAATTTTATTTTGTGAAAAGGTCTACCCTTTCAATGGAGATAATTATGAAATAAAACTATCAGTCCAGTTGTTGTACCATATAAACATTAATTTAATACCTAAATAATATGTACACCTTTTAAAATAATTGAAAAAACCCAAGTTTCTGGGAAACAGGATGCAAATAATCATCAATATGGAAGGTACAAAGACATTCTATTGTCTCTCTTAATCGGAGTATATAGTCCTCCACATGGTGGAGATCAACCAGTGTTGCCAACCATAGTATAATTATAGTATATGTACTATAATTTTCATCTGCGTACCATGTACGATATAAAACAGGTATAGTACGCCCAAAATATTATAATTTTGAATATCAGAAAAAATATGCAAAAAGTATTAAAATTTCGATGTTTCCATTCTACAAATTGGTGCAAAGTACTATAATTTTGCAATATAAGAAAATTTGGAGAACCTAAAAACAATTGTTCAAAAAAACGTAAAAAAAGCCCTCGACTTTGGTTTAAAATGAAATTTCTTGAATTCATAGATAAGCGTTTTTGGTCGCAAGAACTATCTAAATAAAAAGGGGTCTCGGAATTTCTCATATTCTCCGTTATTTTTTATGGTGAGAAGCAAAAAACCTATACATTTTCAATATATGGTTGGCTCACAATAATTATGAATCAAGTCCAATTTTCATAAAATTCGATTTTAAGTTTCAGTGGCTAGATCAGTGGTGGCCAAATCGTGGCGCATGTGCCAAAGGTGGCACATTGAATGATTACAAGTGAAGTTACTTCGAACTGAATCCATCTTCATATTTTCAACACCTGAGTGCACTCAGTTCAAGTCATACAGCCTTCTTACTCATCAGTTTGTCCCATTTTTTTGACAGTTTACAATTGTAGGATGTGAACAGTGTGTGTGTGTATAAGAGAGAGAGCGTGAGTAAGACAATCGAAATGACTGTCAGTTCAAATGGTCAGTTCTGAGTGAGCTGTCGTGGCGTGAAGTTTGAAGCAAAGTTTTTGCGAGAACGTTTTATTGAGTGTACTTTTACTATTATTGAAAATGAAATTTGATGAACTTTTTCCAGATCAAAATGCTTCTGACATAATTAATTTCTGACGTTCATTACCATGTGAACATTTCCCAGAGCTAAGAAAATTTGCAAAAAGTTATATATGTTGCTAATAAAATTGATTAAAAGCAAAACAAGGTCACGAATAACTGATTGAAATTTAAAGAATTCTATGCTGCTCTCAGTAACAAATTTAACACCAAACATTGAAAGACTAGCGAAATCCAAACGCTCAAAAGCTCTCAGTGGTCCATCCCGCTCAGCGCTCACTCGCTCTCTCTCTCTCTCTCTCTCATCACATCCAACAACTGTGGTCCAGAGTTATCTTCACCAAACGAGACTCTCCGGCAGCTGTAGCA
This sequence comes from Rhyacophila brunnea, assembly GCF_057557595.1. Lineage (NCBI taxonomy): Eukaryota > Metazoa > Arthropoda > Insecta > Trichoptera > Rhyacophilidae > Rhyacophila > Rhyacophila brunnea. The sequence continues at coordinate 15,801,213 of NW_028232796.1, read as the reverse complement.
CCATCAGCGGGGTCCACGACAGCGATCACACTCTCGTCCAGGAGATCATTGCTGACTATTGTAGATTGGTGCTCCAATAAACGTTATTCCTTTTCCTCCCCTAAGCGAATCAGATCCTACCCCTATCCCTATTTTCCAACCCCAACCGTGAACATAAGAAGATAGAAAAGGTACTTGAGTTGTGTGGCGCATCTGAACTCGTCTGTGAAAACAATTGTGCGCATGAAATGCAAAAGGTTGGCAACCCCTTTGCAGCCGCTAGATAAAACAGATTTCAATACTGTATGTTAATATCACAATCGTAGCTCTACAATTTTCCGCATAAATGAGAATAGTATTGATAAGACATCTAATTGAGTGTGAATCATGTCCATTTTGACAGTTCCTCCAGCAGTATAAAGAGGTATTTGCTAATATTAATACAGCCCGAATATACTTTATGTTTCGACTATTTATTTAAATTGATCCATGTACTATCAAAATATGGTAAGTACGTAATGGGCTATTACGATCGCGGAAATAATGAGATCTCGGATGTAATGAGGAAACATTCGTTCACATTTTAGTTTATGATTTTCTCCATACATTTATTCACTTTTATAAAGAGCTACTTCTCGGGTATACCGAGCAAAACTGTTAATGTGTCGATCGTTTAAAAACAACATTTTCGACCATAAGCAATAAAATCCGACCAGTAAGTTTACTAGACTGAAGCTGCCGGGATCGGATTACGTTTATGACACTTGTTAAGTGTCCAAGTACCTAATTGGTGTTTTCGCCGACAACATTGAAAAAGTATCTACGCATATGGTTGAAATTGCATATAAAAATTCAAGCATTGTGAAGTCAGTAGGAACCTACCAGCGCCGGCGTCTCAGCACTTCATTACAATAAACAACTTCTTTTGTGGTTTATGAATGCCATGCTTGTTTCGGGGATTTTTATGATGATTCAGATTTTTTATGTTCTATGCTTAAATAGAATGTGGCGCGAAAAATGTTATATAACGATATAACAAGTAATGCTTATAACGAGCAAATTCAGTCGGTCCCATCTTCCTCGTATTAGCCAAGTTCGACTGTATATACAGTGAAAATATTCCTGAATTATACAGGAGTTTTAACTTTAGGTCCAAATATCTCAGGATCCATTTTGATGGACTCGATCCATAATTATTGAGAACCACCCATATGATAATGCATACTATAATTTCTTGGATCGCGTACTATAATTCGGTGACAAAAAGATGACAACACTGAGATCAACCAACATATATTTTTTTAAACGTTGGATGACGGCCAGCCATTCGTCAAACTCATTGGATTCTGGCTCTGAATCAAACACACATTGAAAAAGCCAATTTGTTTCACAAACGGTTTCAGTAATGCCTCTGCCACTTCTCCACCCTGCGATTGTAATGTTGATAGTATTAATATGATGATATTACCTTGTTTGATGATTTTCCAATGACGGAAACCATCAGCCCCAGAATAATTTTTCATCAAATTCCTACAATATGCGTCCTTGCAGCAGATGCCTTGGTAAATTACATTAGGATATCGCACATAATGGTCAACTTTTGTAAAGCAATGTCGCTTTTCCCGTTCCGCTTTTTCTTTCCACACGTCTTCCATGATGATCTCGTACCATTTTCTGCAGACGATTAAGCAGCTCCCACTTAATGTGGTTTTGTCCACATAGCTCAAAATGAGAATGAGGATTTCTTTAGGAAAGTATGTGCCTGACAGCATGTATCCGTTATTCGGTGAGACTTCGCTCGGATCATATCTGACGGTATCATGTTTATGTTTCTTGGCTGACGGTGATTCTGAATTATCAAGACTGATATTCATCATTTTAATAATTGGCTGGCCCATCTGTAACAATTCAATTTAAGTACCTAACTAAGTATTTTCTGGAAGCAATATAAATTATGTTTGGTGTTTTTTCAAGGTGAAAAAAAACATCAAAGTTGTGACTATAGTTTTGGATGTAATGTTTTATCTTCTATAGGGGTAGATTTACCAATAATACGAGTGCACGTAGGAGTAGGGCTCCGTGCTGACAAGGGACTGAAATTTAAAGATTTCATAAAATTTCTTTAATGGTGTTAACTGTCAATTCATGGTGGAAATGCATAGTATTAATTAAAATAAAACACTATATTATATCATCGGTGTTTTGTAAAAAGGGCGAATCAACCATTTAAAAATGAATAATAACAAAATATAAAGTAGAGACAGCCACTAACTAGAATTCAAATAATTAGGTGCAGGTACACTATAGACTAATAATTATTGTAGATAACATTTTTTCCGACCATGTCCGATCATATTATGGGCCTCCACAAAGTGGAGGTTTGTATTAACAGATTTCGTTTTTACGAGAAATGGATGTAGGCCACTTGCTCAACATATTAGGTCCATACTCTGACTCATACACAAATTGAAATCAACTTTTGTTTATCTTAAGCGCAGTGTCATATTATATTATGATGTTTCACAAGAACAAATAAGTAGGTATGCATAAACAATAACACTTGTTATCTGGATAAATAATCAATTAAGATTATATAACTACTGCCATAACTTAGTCAAAGAGTAATTTGAGTATAGGGCAATTATTATTGTTTATATAAAAAGAATAACACACACACTCATTCACTTTTGGACTCTTGTAGATAGATAAGTACCTATGAAGATATCAGAAATAAGATTAAAATTGAAACACTCATTGTATGCAAATAATATTTATGTTAAATTTGTTTATGTTTACTGTATTATATTTTCTTTTATACATTACTCTATATATTTTATATCCACATTTTATTTTTGCTAATTGTTAAATGCAAATCCTCAAATTTATATTTTCATTAAAAGTTGAAGTTTTAAAGTTGACCAGCTTTCAACTTTTCTCGTAGATTGTTTACAATCTGCTTGTTAGCTTGTTCGATGATGACACTGGGCGAGTTTACAAACAGGTTGTAAATTCGCCAACAAGCAGCTTATAAATTAGCTCAATGTCATCGAGGCTTTATCAATTATGACTTGGGAGACATCTTCATAATAAAAATTGCGCAATATTGTGTAAGTGGGAAGTTCACTTATTTATGCAAAATATGCGAAAAACGTCAGGACGTATTTCCCACATTAGATTTTTTTATATTATATCATTATATTGTGTCTTTTTTAGAATGGACTAGGGACATTTACTCTTTTTTTCAAAAATACCTTAGATGGGATCAGAAAATCTAGTGATGTTCAAAAAAATTATAGAATAGTTACATACCGTACTGTATTAGGTATTTGTTTATGAAACGACACTATGTATACCTTGTCCTTGTTATTTATCACGCATGGAGGAAATTACTACAATATCTCAAATTAGTTACATGAGTCATAATAATAATGGAATCACGAAAAAAGCATTCACTCGAATAAAAAGGCAAATAAAAATAAACCGGTCTGAAGACTTGTTATTAATCGCAATCGACTAAATCTGGCGCACAACCTTAATTAAATTGCTAATAAATACGAACCTGTTAAAATTTTCAGGAAACGTCACTTTGTCGGTTCTGCGGTGTTTGATAACAAAACAAGTATACTAGTCTACACAAAACTACAAAAGTATTGTCTATGGTGAACAAAATGAATTTGACCATAGATAATATACGTATTTGACATATTGTAACGACAGTGTTGTCATTGTGTACCTATTCACATTTTACAAAAAGTTATTTCCGCAAAAAATATATTGAAAGGAGTTTTACCTACCAATAAAACTCTTAATTAATCATTTTGAGTTTGAAGTCCTTGAGATAGGGTTTACTGGTCCACTGCGTCCCTTTCTTACGTAGGTACAGACCTACAAACTTACCTGGAGAATGAGATGGGGGAGCCTCTGTCGAAAACTATCCAATCACGACTCGTAACTGGGAAAATCTGACGTTCGAATGACGTTTTTCAATATGGCGTCCTATGGTAATTCATAGTTCTTCAGTATGATAATATGGCTGAAGGCATGCTCAAGGAACCGGGTGGAAGTTACCTGGACTCCAAAGTCAAAATGAATAGGTAGGTAATAAGAGTTTTATTGGTAGGTAAAACTCCTTTCATTATTCGAATTTGATTTTGAAGTCCTTGAGATAGGTATCTGTTTGTTATCACCTGGTGTTGGGTATGCCAAACTCATGCATTGTGACAATGATCCCTTGATGTCGTATCGTCCATGGTGCCGTTCAGTGTATTAGGTTGAATATAGAAGTCACTGGGTTCTTTTCCCCTTCTGGTGGTGGTGTCCATCGTTGTCTGGTAGTAGTCGTGAAATGTCGACTCACTACGCCGGTTACCTCGATATCATATCAGTGATCGATGGCAAAACCTGATATGTGCACTTTCCTTAATTGTGCAGGAGAGCTGTTTTAAATTTAGAGATTGTTTGAATCTTTCTGGCGAATATGTCTTTTGAAAATAATATAATGTAACTATGTATACGAAATGAGTTTAAGATATAGAATAAGTATTTCAAAGTTTTGATTCTCCACGTTTGGTAGAAAAAAAGATTTTCCAGATTTGCCAAGTTATCACGTTTTGCCATCTTATGTTCCAATATGTTGTAATTATATGGTAAAGTAAACTAACATGATATGTGAGGTAATTGGATAATAAAACTTCAAAAAATAGCTTAAAAATATAAATATGTTTAAGCTTGACACTAATTAAAACTGTTACATAGGTACATATTGATACAGACATTGGCATCAAATATTTTCAGAAGGTTGCAAAAATAATTCCTAATGAGAATTTTCCGTTCCATGAAATAATATGAATTCAATATTAGGTATGTTCTTACAGGTAGATATACTAATATAAAGAAACGATTAATTCATTATATTTTTTTTTTAAATTTTAATCCTTAACAATATCCTCTACGTCTGCATTGCCATCAAAGCCATCTAATTTTTAACAACTTATTACCTTCTTTATGTAATTTGCGATGAATTTGTGAATTTTTAAGTAGTTTGCAAAAGCAAATAATGTATTTTGGGACATTTTTATCACTACAAACGGCTTCCGATCTCTGGCCACTCTTATAAATTGGAATCAATCCCGGAGTACCATATTTTTTAAGTTCTTGTCGTCAACCTTTTTTTGCTATCTCTATTCTTGAATGGTCACTATCACATTCGAGTCTAGTATGGTAGGATAGAAGAAATTTTTGGTCAATCAGCTTCTTCACCGAGGTATTTTTTATAATGCATAAGTAAACATACATGCCACATTAATATTTCTGTTCTGTCCATCTGCAGCATCTGAGTATGTGACAACGTGTTTGATTTCAGGTGAAAGATTCATGATTTTCTTAAATACACATGATGCGATGTCATTAGAACCTCTCCACCGGTTGACTCGTGCCACATTAAAACCTTCGGAGAATTCTTGAGAAGACCATTCTCTAATAATTAAATTGTACACAAACAATAATCTATTATAGTACCTACACAATGTTTGTGGATAATACCAGACATGGTAGAACCTGTTGTAAACAACTATAACTAGTTGGTTTGATCTTTCCTTAGCTGTCGTTTTATCTCCTAATTTACTGTAGTGCATCAATGAAATGTGCATTGTGTTGTTTGGAGATTTTATTCATTGCCTTTTTGATAGATATACAACGCTTACGAAGGTCTTCTCTTATCTTCCTTCGGAGGGTTTTGCAAAGTGATGAGAACTCAATATCGTTTTGTGCCTGTCTATCGCTCTTGATTTTCCTTCTCTGCTCCATAAGATTCAATGTTGCCTTCGAAAGCTTGGTGGGAGGTGTGACTTCCGAGCTTTTTACGCCTGTTTTTTCTGCACATTGTAGAATGATATTCGTTATATCCTCCGCGTTGGATAGGGAAACGGTTTCGTTCTCATCTAAGAAAGCCGATAGCGCATTTTTGAGTTCATCTTGGAATTCAGTATTGTTCTGCAGGTTTATGCGAGCATTTGACTTCTTCTGCAGTTTGGATCTTTCTGATTTCACGTTCAATCTTATCTTACATCTCACCATCCGGTGATCGCTGCCGGTGTTAAGCCGATTGATCACCTTACAGTTTAAAAACGTATTTTCTGTCACTGAGGATGTAATCGATTTCACTGGTTCTTCCTGACGGGCTTCTCCACGTCCATTTACGTGTAGGTTTATGTTGAAAAAAGGAATTCATGATGTGAAGATTGTTGGTTTCAGCAAACTCCACAAGCATGTCCCCTCTACCATCCCTTGAGCCATGTTCGAAATGTCCGACCGCTACGTCATCTCTTTGGTATGATCCAATACGTGCATTGAAATCTCCCATTATGATGTTGAAGTGGCATTTACTTTTATTTTTCAAAGATGTTATTTCCTCGTAAAACTCTTCCACTTTTCATCAGGATAGCTCTGTGTCGGAGCATATATCTACTTGCAAAATCTGAATCCGGTACCTAGCATTGATTTGAGTATCACGCTTGCGACCCTGTCAGAAATGCAGTTGAATTCGACTATGCGGTCTTTCCAGGTTTTGTTGACAATACATCCAACACCGCTCATGCGTCCTTCATCGGTTCCTTTGTAATACAGCACATGTCCGCTTTGTAAAGTGATAATTGATGATGATTCAATGTAAACCTCATACAATCAATTGTGAAAACAGGCAGAAGTTTAAGCAAAAACAAGCAATGCTTGTCGATAGGAAAACGTCAAATCACAGCACTAAAAGCAAAAGATGGTTCTATCATCAGAAATTGGGAACATTTGTTAAGCCGAGTTGAAGAGTTCTACAGCAATCTCTACAGTAATGACACTGACAATACGACTATAGACTTAGATCTTCAGAGAAATGGAAATTCGGAAGACCATACTCCCGAAATCACATCCTGGGAAGTAACAAATGCTTTAAATTACATGAAAAGTGGAAAAGCCCCCGGGGAAGATGGTCTAACTATAGATATCCTCAAACAAGCGGGAAAGGATGCAAATGAAGTACTTGCACAATTGTTCACAGCCTGCTATGCAAAGAGGATGTCTCAGAGGCATGGAAAAATGCCAGCATTGTCATTCTTCACAAAAAAGGTGGCAGACCTAGCAAATTATTGTCCAAATGGTCAGAAGAGACTGAACTGTCGAGCCGTGCGGACGTGTTTTTGCATCGCTATTATTTCGCTTTCGTTATCTTCAATTTTGACCCTGCTATTCACAAGTTTTTGATCCCGTTTCTTCACTAATACCTTCGCCTGCCCTTGGAATACGATTTTTGAAACTTTTGTGTGTTTTCCCCTTGGACTTTCCCGGGAATTGTGACTTTTAATTCGTTTAATAATAGTTACCTAATTATTGTAACAATAATATTTATTGTGCGATAAATTGTGTTTGAGTGAGTAACGTGTGACGAGTGTTACCTAGCGCCATGCTCAACCACAAAGGGGACTCCATGCAAGTGGAAGGAATGTCCTCTAGGAAGCGGAAGTCGGACGTGGCTGAGGGTATTGGTGACCCCCAGCAGGCCCCCAAGGTCAAGGATAAAAGGCCTGATAAAGAAAAAGAGAAAGACAAGCAGAGCGCTTCCACTTCAAAGGGCAAGGGCGTTAAGTCAAGGGCTGGTTCAGCCTCAGCATCTTGCAAGGAGATCAGTCCCGTGGCTTTGAGTATTCTCTCTGAGTCTCAGAAGAGTGCATCCAGGGCGACGATTGCCATCAAGAGGGCGCTTGCCACCCTCGAGAAGGACAGTCGTATTGCCAGAGCAATCGTGAACGCAGTAGCCGCGGAGCTTGAGATGGCAATCACTGAAACGTGGGCCATGGCGATAGAGCTGAAGGCGCACAAGGAAATTGTGAAGGATCGTGCCTCCTTAACGAGAGCCATCATCCAGGCTCCTTCTAATGCTCCTCCCAGGGCTCTTTGGAGTGACGTAACCCGTAGAGAGGCTCAACCAACTAGAGCCTCCGAATGGCCACCAGTTTCTCCGAAAACTGTCGCCAGGCCGGGGGTGATGTTTTATCCGACTAAGGAGGGCCAAGAATCGACTGCCATAAAGGAAGCGGTCATGAAAACTATAGTGCCTGAAACTTTGGGAGTGCACATCACCGGGGTACGCAAGATCCAGGGAGGCGGGATCATCGTGCATCCCAAAAGTGACGACGATGCTAAGCGGCTCACGGCTGCCCCTGGGCTGACTGAGGCCGGCTTAAAGGCCCAAGTCGCGGGGAGAAAGCTTCCCCGCGTCATAATTTTGAATGTACCCATTGAGACGACAGAAGAGCAGCTCAAGGAGGCAATCATAAACAATACCCAGGAGGCGCCTGGCTTTGCATCTGAGGGTTACGCTGGAACCAAACTGAGCCCCAAGGCGGGACCGAAGACCGAACGTTGTCATATGATAATGTCGATCCCGGGAAAGGCTCGAGAGGCGCTGCTTAATGATGGCAGACTTTTCATGGGGTGGAATTCGTTCCCTGTGCGTGACTTTTGTGGAGTTGCGGCCTTTACTAAATTCGCCAGAGCGTACAGGGCGGGACACTCTCGACTCCCCTTGCGACTCTTCAAATTAAAGTCACTCTGATAATTGCCATATAAATTAACATCATGCATTCGCACTTCGGTGTAAGGATGCATCACCAGTCCCGTGCGGCTCTGCTCGGGACAAAATGAGGGCTTAAATTCTTTGATCTGGCACACGTAAGGGTTATGTTTATGTTTTATGTAAGGCATATACATAACGGGAGCGGAGGTGGGAGTTTTACACACCATGTCAAATAAGTCTACTCCCTATTCTTTACAAGACGTTCACAAAAATTATCTCAAACCGTCTGCAAAATGTACTAGACGAGAACCAACCGAGAGAACAAGCCGGATTTAGAGGAGGATACAGCACTATGGACCATATCCAAGTCGTTAGAGAAATCATAGAGCGGTGCCAGGAATACAAACTGCCACTATGCATGGGTTTATAGACTATGAGAAGGCGTTTGATTCGATAAAGAAATATTCAATACCCGACGCACTCAGAAAACAAGGAATCCCTGGGCGCTATATAAATATTTTCAATAATATATACAGTAGCGCAACAGCATCTGTCAATCTCCATAAACCATCGCGCAGATTTCCTATCAGCAAAGGAGTCCGACAAGGTGATACAATCTCACCTAAACTATTTACAGCTACCCTTGGAGACTTATTCAGGCAACTTGACTGGAATGACAAAGGGATCCCCATAAATGGAGAATATCTGAGTCATCTGCGCTTTGCCGATGACATAGTAATTTTCTCGCAAGACTCAGAAGACCTCCAAAGCAGAATGCAGGAACTCGCTGAAGTATGCAACAAAGTAGGTTTGAAAATAAATGTAACAAAGACGAAAGTCATGTTCAACTGCTTTGCAGGCCAAAAAAAGATCCTCACCAATGGCACTCAGCTCGAACAGGTGAAAAGCTACATCTATCTGGGACAACAAGTGTCTATAGATGGATCTATATTTGATGAAATTGTTCGCAGAGTAATGCTAGGCTGGAGTGCCTTTGGCCACCTGAATAATATCTTCAAAAGTGACCTTCCACTGTACCTAAAGCGCAAAGTGTTCAACCTGTGTGTGCTTCCCGTGATCACATATGCGTGTGAAACATGGACCCTAAGTAAAAGAGAGATCCAGAAACCGCACAACGTGGTATGGAGAGGTGCATGCTGGGCATAACGCGAAAGGACAAAAAGAGGAATGAGTGGATAAGGAAGCAGACAAGGGTTTGCGATGTAATAGAGTTTATTAAAAGCCTTAAATGGAGATGGGCTGGACACATAGCTCAAAGAAGAGACAATCGTTGGACAAATCTAGTCATCCAGTGGTATCCAAGAAGTACAAAACGTCCGCAAGGTAGACCTAGAGGCCGCTGGATCGATGAAATGATAAAGTACTGCGAAAGTACGTGGCAACGCAATGCACAGGACCGAGAGAAGTGGAAGCAGCTTGAAGAGGCCTTCATCCAGCAGTGGATAGATTCAGGCTGATGATGATGATGATATAACGTTTACATGTAATATATTCATCGCCTTATGTATCTAAATAAGGTTTATTGAATTTGAAACACTTAATGGCTCTCGTGTTTTGGACGCTTTCTTATAAATGACTCAATCTGGACTTGTTCATCAACCAATTTGTTTTTTTTGTGGATTTCTTCCTCTTAAATCTTATCCATGAAAGCCAGCTGGCGATGAATTTGTCAGAATAAATTATTGTTGTAGTATCTGTAGTACCACTAACTGATGTTTCAGGATCAGATTCGACGGATTTTTCTGGGCAATTAATTCTTACACCGACTTCCAGATCATTATTTGCACCTGATGGTATATAGAGAGAGAGGTATTTGTAAAACTACGTTACCTATGAGAGTATTCCTCTAGTAGATTTATTAGGGTTTTATTTATCCTGCTGGTTCTTCGTTCTGCGTTAGTTCCAACCATCTTCTCATCTTATAATACTTACCATGATAAAATATCGGATGGCAAAATCACAGTATTGGCAGATATTATGTTTTGTCATATTATACATTTCACTCAAACTTTCGAAACGAAATATGGCAAAATGAGATATTTTGCTTTAGTTATAAGCTATGTCAACTTTCGAAAATCAACATTTTGGGGATGTAACAAAATGCCAACGCTCATAACTCCAATACTAGTGGGTCTACGATATATTGGGGTTTGCCATCTTATAGATCTCAACGAGATGAGTCTGGACTGAATATAGTGGTAACTCAATTTCGTCAAAAAGTCGAATTATCAGGTTTTGTCATCTGATCACTGATAATAATATATTCTATCCTGTATTTTTATAACCAATTTAAGGAGGCCACCGCTAAGCGGACACTGCCAAGTGGTTCTTGTACCCCTACTTTTGACAATACTGACCTTATTTAATTTCCCATGACTGCCTAGTGGCCGGTTTTAGGGACCCTCTTGATATAAATAAACCCTTCCTCCCTCCTTGGGTTTGACACGCAAACGAGTTTCCGTAACCAGCATACTGGGTCAATGTTCTGACATGTGGAAGTGCTTTGCTTCCATCCGGATTATCGATGCTTGGCGGTATCTGTCTTTGCGCAAACACTTGCCGTAGAATTATGTGGCCACATTTATCCACCAATCCATCGTCTACTACAGTGCTCCCAACCTTTCCTCACCCACAGCACACTAAAGTAAGGTCTTCCCGAAATTCCGCGGCACACAACACGTAAATCAATTTATACACCAAAACATGGACCCCACATACTCTAAAATAGCGTTTTTTAAATGGTGTTAGCGATAAAATGAATGGTATTGATTGTATGTTCAGCAATTTTTTGTATTTATTAATACATCCACTTGAATAATTATTACTTATTTACTTACTTAAATACTTCACGTACCTACTAAACGCCGCGCAGTTAAGGGTAAGCTCTACAGAATTGCCCTTGAGAATTGAAAATATGATTTTTTTATATGTGGTCCGGAATTGTTGGTCTACTAGCAATATACAAAGGTCTTTTTTTTTCCTAGATGCCTTTATGGATACCTCGCATTTACTATCGAGGTTTCTTAAGGACTTTGGCACGCAAACTACTCTACTTGATGCTAGTCAAATGAAAATTGTGCCGGCTGAGATAATATGCCTTATTGAAAACTGTTCTTCTACCCGCATCGGGTATTGCTAATTTGAATTCGGCCAGGGCCTATGAAACCGCCTTGCAAAAACCCTGGAAAATTCTTAGTAGCGCAAGGCGGAGGTGATTCTGATGAATATTTTGTCGTATTCATTGGGAACTGAGGACTGCGATTTGTAGTCGAGTTTTTTCCCGTGGTAAAAGAAATGTCGCATAGGACTGATATTCTGAGCATATACTTATCCTATCTTATATGATTGCAGTCACTGGATCTGAAAGGCATGAATCATCTTTACATGTCACCATTTATTATTTTTATTCTTTTTATTACATCAACACAGAAATTAAAAAGTGCATCTCTTCCGGCCTCGTTTGCCATCGTCCCCGGAAGGTCTCGAATGTCCGCATCTGCCATATGTAATAAAAAGTTCAGGTTGTGCCGCTCCTTGCTAAAGATTTGACAATCTAGGAGTAAATGTAGGACGTCCTGGTCGCTTCCGTCGTCGCATGGACACTTTCCATCAGGTGTTATTTTAAACCGGTGCCGGTATGCTCGCATGACTCCGTGACCTGTAAGAATCTGAGTCATCTCAAAACAAAGCCCATTATGCACCCTGACGTCTCGTGCTGCTAAAATTGAAGGTAAAAGCTTTCGGGTCAACTCCCCTGTCGATGAGTTTATGTATCGTGAGTTCCATTCGTTTTTCACCATATCTGAAATTGTAATTTTCGCGTAGCTCAGAGGAAATTTGTCATAAGATATCGTGGTCTTGGGTTCAGAGGGACCATGCCGAGCCAATTTGTCAGCTCTTTCATTTCCTTCTATCCCGGTGTGTCCCCTTATCCACTTGAAGTGCACCTCGGGGTGGCGCCGTTTCAGTATTGCGGACTCGCTGTGAATAGAAAAGACAATCGGATTAGTAGACAAGGGATCTCCAATTGCTTGGATTGAGCTTTTGAAGTCCGAATAAATACAAATACTATGGTTTTCGGTGAGCTTTCGTTGGATTGGATCTGAGCCTGCCCACTCCAGAGCGCATTGGATGGCATAGAGTTCGGCCTGCATTACCGTACAATAGCTGGCAAGGCGGTACTTACGAGCCGCTATCTCACCGCCATTAATGTATGCCACAAACCCTGCACCAGTACCGCCATCAATTTTGCTCCCATCCGTGAAAATCGACATGTTATTGCATTCGTTGCTTTCCAACGTTGAAGGATAAGAAACCACTTCAGAAAATAGTCTAGCCGGGTGTGGCAGCCTTCTATAGTCCACCGGTTTTTCGTAAAGCCTGTCGTCAGGCAGAAAACCTGCGAGGCCCTCCTCGCCCTTCTTAGCTCTGCAAATGAGAGCGATTTGTTTCAAACGTAAATCTAGAGGCATAACTCCTGCTAGAGCTTGCGTTGAATTGAGCGAAGCCGTTCGGTGAGCTCTGCATATTCGTATCGCTAGTGCTCGCTGAACCGTATTGAGTTTTTTTGCTATGTTTTTCCGTTTGGCAGCTTCATACCATATGCTGGCCGCATACGTGATCATAAGCTCAATAGCACAAGTGTAGAGAATTCGAAGAGCTTCAGAAGATACACCCCATGTAGGTTTGGCCATTCTTGCTAGTTTGAGCGAAGTCACCGCTGCTCTTTTGCAGATGCTGTCCGCGTGCTTTGACCAATTTAGTTTGTCATCGATTACTACACCTAAAAGTTTAAAATCCCTAGAAAAAGATAGAGGTTGCCCATTCATCACCAGCGAAGGCGGAGAGACGCGCCTCCTAGTAAAGAATAAGGCCTTCGTTTTCTCCGCGGAGAAAGACAGTTTGACCTTCCTTCCTCAGACCTCGACGCTCTCCAGCACGCTGTTAGTCATGGTTTCTAGAGAACCAAGTTCTTTGGATTCCATAATCAGCAATACATCATCAGCAAAGGCCTGTGCGTGTACACCTTCAGGAAACGGCATAGAGAGAAGATCGTCGAGAACTATGTTCCACAGTACAGGGCCGCAAGACGAGCCTTGTATGCATCCCTTTGATGTCTCTTTGGTAGCAGATGCTCCAGCATATTCGACGAAGACTTCTCGGTCGGATAGACAGTTTTTGATGAACCTGAAAATGTTAGCGGGACAATTTTTGGATTTCAACTGTTGAAGAAGATATGGCCACCTCAATAATAATATTGGGTTATAATAATAATATACCCGTAGATATATCAATAGTATGTTTGCTACGATATCCACCCAAGTTATCAGTATGTACTTGCACAGGTTTGATTAAAAACTATGATGAAATTAATATTTTACAAATATTATATTATTTTGACAGCCCTGTTTTCTGATCAGTGGACACGTGCAGGTGTTTATCAAATAATAATGTAAGATTGTCGACAATAATAATAATGTAGAAGGTCGACAATAATAATAATAATGTTTTTTTAAATAAAATCTCCGATGATTAGTGATTTTTGCCAAAAGATCGATTTAAATTAACGTGCTTACGACGCCGAGGTCCATTTTATACTAAATTATATTTGAATACCGAGCTCGAGCTCTTCAGCCCCCCTTAACACGTACTGTGACACCCCCGTATGGTCCCCATTTGGGTGTGTCTTTGTGTACCTGGAGACGCCCGAATCGGTATCAAAGCCAACAAATAATAACGGCTGATTGCGAAAATAATTAAATAATGTATAATACCACTAATAAATAATATCTGACCGGCAACATTGTCCAAAAAAAAAACACGTATGGCAACGTCGCATTGTGCACAGCTCGCGAGTCCAACGGTTTTTTTTTTGGCGCTGAGATCGCGACAAGCAGCAAAATCGCGAACGCGTACATTTTGCGCTCCGTAGAATTAAATGATAAAAAATGTAACCATATAGTATACATTAACACCAAATAAACCTCGTCGTTTCCGAAACCATTCCAGTGTGTCAATTATCCACCTTCATCTCAAATACAGACGATAAAAAAGAAAACTAAAAATAAAAGTGACAGTTGAGAAAAATTCACACACACACGCAAAATGGAGGGGAGTGATAAGTGGCGCCCAACGTGGGGCTACGCTTCTTGATTTTGATCGTCTGGAATCAAGAAGCAGGTGGAATTTCTTTCACCCGGACACACAACCCTGAGATCCAAACACCGGAATAGGAAACGGCGAGGAAGAAACATCCAGAGGCTTGCCTCTGGTGGCGCTCAACAAAGTATAATAATAAGCAGTAGAAAGAGGATGCTGCCAAAGCCAAGCCAGTGAAGAAAAGAGCAGAAACACCCGGATTGCGAAGTCATGGCTCCCGATGTACTCCCGACCAACTGCATCCGCCAGCGAACTTGGCCCACGGACGAGTGTATCGGGCAAGACCCTGGCTCCAACGAGGGAAAACGGCATCAAATGCCCTGCATCATCAGCCGCTTGAGCCCTCTTCGTCAACAGCAGCGTGTCTGTGAGCCTTGCAATCAGCCCTGGCCCAGATGCACCATGATGAAGAGAGCTACAAAGCGGCCTTCTTCAGCTGAGCAAAGCAGCCTCCATCAGCGGAAAGCAGCCAAGCAGCATCCTCAGCCATTAGCATCATAGATTAGTTAGTTTTAAGTGTTTTGTGTTTGGAAGCGATGTATATTAAGTTATTTCAGTGCTCGAAGTGGAAAATTTTACAACCCGGAGCAGTTGTATGAGGCAGAATGGCATTCCGGTCCATTTCGGGCCCTGATATATTTTTTAAATTATTTTTATAAACTCTAAAGCCATTTTAAGTATAAAATTAAGTTTTCGCATATTATATTAGTATAATATCAGTGCAGTGCGTGTAATTCGATAGCCGCGGCAGGGCAAGCGAGCAAAAAAGGGGGTCAAGTAATGCGCCGGTATGCACTTTCGTGAGGGATCGACTGATTTTCGGACGGTCGCTGTTGGGAAAGCTGGCTGCGACGTCCTCTCTCAGCATCCGCCCGTACGGTAGGCCTGGGAGCCGCGAACCACTACGCCCACAAAGCGGCGTAGTGCTGCATCCGAAACTCTCTGGTTGCCGACGGTCCGAGGGTGTTGAGAGGGCTGGGCGCGACGCCCTCCTCTCTCAGCAGCTTTACGGTGGGCCCGGGAACCGCGAACCACTATGCTACAGTGCTGCATCCGAGTCTCTCCGGCCGCCGACGTACCGGTGGGGCTTCGATCCTTCAACGTCTAGAGACGCAACCACCCCTTATCAAGCCACCGCACTGTCCAGTTACACACGCTATCGTAATCAGCCCTTAGTTGGCCCGACCCCATTCGGGCCTTTCCAGAGAGGTGCGCTTGTGACACCCCCGTATGGTCCCCATTTGGGTGTGTCTTTGTGTACCTGGAGACGCCCGAATCGGTATCAAAGCCAACAAATAATAACGGCTGATTGCGAAAATAATTAAATAATGTATAATACCACTAATAAATAATATCTGACCGGCAACATTGTCCAAAAAAAAAACACGTATGGCAACGTCGCATTGTGCACAGCTCGCGAGTCCAACGGTTTTTTTTTTGGCGCTGAGATCGCGACAAGCAGCAAAATCGCGAACGCGTACATTTTGCGCTCCGTAGAATTAAATGATAAAAAATGTAACCATATAGTATACATTAACACCAAATAAACCTCGTCGTTTCCGAAACCATTCCAGTGTGTCAATTATCCACCTTCATCCCAAATACAGACGATAAAAAAGAAAACTAAAAATAAAAGTGACAGTTGAGAAAAATTCACACACACACGCAAAATGGAGGGGAGTGATAGTACATAGTGTTGTCTCACTAAGTTTTTGTTTTGTTTTATTATTTCTTTGAAACAAAATGACTGAAATTACTGAATGAACCAATATTATAATCAAACAAAGTGCTCGTATCGAAAAACTTATGAATAAAGTGGAAAGAATTGAGGAATTCCTCAAAATAAATTCATTAAAATTAAATAATGTAACTCCCAGTGACTCAAATACAGTGAATACCAAAGAGATTAGGATGAGTCCAATCTCTTTGGTGAATACAATGTGTACTTTGCCAGTAATTAAACCCGTCGCTATTAGTGATAATACGGCAAAACCAATTAGCACGGCCAGTTCAAAAACAACGACGGTTGAAACGCGCGCGCAAAGCAAGCGCCGAGCATCGACAAAACAACAAATCGATGCAAATTCAAAAAATGCCGCGTTAGAACGATTGCGTCCTGGAAAGGAAAAATATCCTGCACTCGGGGTTATCCCAGCAGTCGTCTCAGGAGAGGACTCCTCATCGTCAGCCGAGGCCTCACGACCGAAACCACCAGCTGAAGATTTACCTACGCCTGGGATTGTTGATGGATGGGCCAACGTTGTACGGAAGCGGCGTTTCGCGGTTCGGGGAAACCTCGCTGGACGAGCGAAAACTGTTGTGAAGCAGTATCATATCTGCCCGCTTCACAGAGATACAACAACGGCTGATGTTTTAATCTATTTAAATAGGTTGTGTACCGCTGATTTCACAGTCGTGAAAATTAAATCAAGGGGGGACTACGCATTATCATGGTATGGTTTTAGGTTGGTTATATGTATGGAAGGATTTAATGTAGGAGTAAGGAATAGGTATGGATATGGGAGGTGGGTAGGATTGTATGGATAGGAAGGGAATTGGAAGGGAAGTATGTAGGCAGGTGCGCCTGGGTATGGTGCGTGGAGATGGGATAGGATAGGGATAGGATGGGGATAGCATGAGACTCGGGTAAAGATGCAGGGTCGTGGATAGATTTACTTTACCTCTTAGACCCCAGCTACCTGTCCGGTTACTATACTCATTCGTGTGATGTTCCTAGATTAATGAAAAACATAATAAATAAGGAATTAAAATGATGATCTCGGTTTGAGCGCCACTCTATGATGATGCATAGAGACAATAGTGATAAGGATAATTAAATAAAAAACAAGTAGAGAAATTTCAACAAATGTATAATTAATGAATGAGTTTACCTTGCGGGCGACATTGTATAAAATTGTATAATTATTTATCAAATGAATTCGAGCGCCTAACGCGATATAATATTCAGACATAGGTAGAATTAAAATCAAAAGCTAGTTCGGTGGACCGTAACATAAAAGAACAAAAATCAATACCAAATACAAAAAATAAGCTCTTCAGTTTCCATTGCGGTCCTCGAACGTGCCGGGTCCATGGGGGTACCTTAGATCTCCTGGCCTGTTGGGGACGTCCTTCAGTGGGCCTTCATCAACGTCTCCAAAACGTCAGGACATCAAGGCCATGTGCCCCGGTTCCCGGGACTTGGAACTCGAGAAACACGTCTGCTTCGCTTGAAGGCTAAAAACTGAGAGACTCCTCGCCGCTCGCCTTTCTGTTCTCAAGCCGCTTTTATGTTTTTAGTGCCGGAAATAGTTCGACGAACTGCGTACGAACTATCCGGCGTGCTCCTGTCCATTTTTTGCGTAGTGTTGTCAACATAGAAATAGTGTGTCATGAAAATAACATGACAGCATCCTTCAAGGTAGGTATCCCTTCTGATGTCACGGACACTGTTTTGAGGGCGGATAACTGGCCACGCCACTCATTCATAAAAGAATGGGTGTAGAGAGTGGAAACTCCACGGTTGTCGGTTAGCTGACTTCGGAGCAGTCACTGTTCAGATAAACTGTTTTTTTTTACATCAGAATGTTCGCGGCTTGAAGACAAAATCTGTGGAATTTTTGAACGGTGTATTAGCTGACGACTATGACATCATAGCGTTAACTTAAACGTGGTTTAATGACAGTGTTTTCAGCCGTGAATATTTTGGTGGTGATTATGCTGTCTTTAGAAGAGATCGAGACTCCGGAACAGGCAGGGAGGAGGCTGCCTCCTGGGAGTTAAGTTAGAAATATGAAAGGGTTGCAGGCCGAACGTTTTTGTATTTTGGAGACTTCTAACGGGGACCTTTGGGTTAAACTAACCTGTAACGGAGAAACTGTCTACGTTTGTGTCGTATATTTTCTTCCAGCAAGTGAAGTGGAGGCGTATAAACTTTTTGTTGTAAAAATGTTATCTAGTACCCTCGTATTTGGGGATAAGGGGTTATTGTGATGGGAGATTTAAACCTAAACCCAGCGCGCATCGGTGAAAGGGTCAAGAGTGAACTGGAATTTCTGTGTGCTGTTTTTGGATTTTCCCAGTAAGTACAATGATATTCTTAACGTGGTCTTCTAGATAGCATTTTCAGTAACGCTACCTCATCAATTTCGCGATGTACGTTACCTTTGATACGAGAGGATGTGTATCACACATTGATATACTACTGGATGAATCATATGCTTCTTAAAATGATGCCCGATTTTCAGCGACTCGGCCAGTGTTAAAACTAACTGTTTTAATATCAGCGGACTTAACTCGATATAAGCTCACTTAATATTTGTCTCGAAAACGACCTGGCAATAATTATGAGTAAGCCCGATCTAGCTTGCATCTTACTCTAACTAATAGTCAGCGCATGACGACTTGCTCTGTCCGCTCAGACATGAATTTTGGGTAGCTTGCAAGCTTTGGGTTGCAGCACCCTTAGGGTCACTATTCCAAGAACGCAAATTTAGTTTTACAGCCAGGGCAATACAGGTGAAATTCGGGAATCCACGTTAACGGTCTTAACGCATTATACCTACAAGGAAATATTACAAGACGATATTCTATAATATCTTCTTTTGTGGTACATTTTTTTAAATTACACTTGTATGGGAACTCCTCATCTAGTAGTAAGTATATCAATGGTATCACCTTACATTGGTTTTTTACACGTATTTCATGTGATTCGCCCGCTGCGAACATAAATTCCATCACACGAAGCTAATTGGTGCGGGGGATGGAAGTTTGATGGTGGAAATTTCAAGCTGCTTTACCCTTTAATAATGAATGAAGTAGATTGAAGTGAGATTTTTGATGCGAATGAAGCGGTACAATACTTTTATAATGTTGTATATTATAATGTGTTTAATAAATGTTTTTCGAGGAAGTCACTATGTCGAGGTGAAAGACGATATCCGAAGTAGTTTTCTCGGGAGATTATTAGAGACATTAGAGTCAAACACTATTAGCCTGGAAGGCTAAGCGTGGTCAGCATGACTATGAAATGTTTAGCCTTTATCGTATGAGAGTGAGACAAGCTGTTCGGCTGGCCTATCGAACATAAATGGAATCGGTAAAGGATTGCATGCGCGAAAATCCTAAATCGTTTTGGGATTATATAAAATCATTAAGAAAGGATGGTGGATTTCCCAATTCGATGACTTGGAAGGGTGAAGAGGTGACTGGACATAGAATGGCAGAAGCATTTGCTGGTCATTTCAGATCCATCTACGCAAGTAGTATTCCGAATCTGGATGTCGCCTCAACGTCAAGAAAACGATCATGCGGTGCCCAATCCGTTGACATCTTCCCAATTGATGAGGGTGACGTGTTTAGATTTATTAAAAAACTTAAGAATACGCGCTCTTTGGGACCGGATAATGTCCCAACGATTTTTTTGAAGGGCTGTATTGATTTTGTCAAGGGCCCACTTTCATATAATATAATTATTTAACCTGACAATGGAGACGGGTATTTTTCCGGAAGCATGGAAGATGTCGAAGGTTACTCCAATTCAGATGAGTGGTACGGAGTCATCAGTGGAAAACTATAGGCTGGTAGCTGTTCTCTCTGCACTAGTAAAAGTTCTTGAGATGATCATTCACAGCATGATTTCTCTAAGGATTGAGTCATTTATAATGAATGAGCAGCATGGATTTAGAGCAGGCCTTCAGGATATGGCGGCCATGGTTACGGTACTAAAAATTCTCTATAACTCCTTGGTTAGAAGCAGACTTGAGAGTGGGTCTATCGTTTGGGCCCTGCATCAGTTGAAGTACCTACGACCTTATGGTGGAGGTCCAAAAGAAATTTTTGAGACTCCTTTACTTTCGGCTGTATGGATATTATCCGTGGCTCTATCCGATTGACTTTTTCTTAGGTATGCTTACATACTGTAGCTTAAAATTTAGAAGGGATCATTATTTAGCTATATATTTTTTCAGACTTATACGCGGCGTAAATGTGAACTCTGCCATTCTTGGTGGTGTTGGCTTGTGTGTCTCTGATAATTACCTTAGGAATCGAGGGCATCCGTTGTTCGTTCTCCCAAGGTGCAGAACTTACCTGCTATTAGTAATGCCAATTGGGAGGGCAATAACCATGTTTAATGAAATCGCTTCGGATATTGATATATTCCACTTACACGAGGTGTCAATTTATGGCTACGGCCGTATGTTGTAGCTTAACCACTGGGGAATGACAAAAGAAATGGCGTATTTCAAAAAAACACTACCTTATTCTTAGGTCAATAATTATTATAAAGCAATCATTATTCATAAGATGTAAATCACACTTGAATGGTCAAAGACATAGCTTATAATAAATATCTTTAGAATCATCTTCAAATGTGTTAATGTTGCCGATTTTTTGAATAATAAAATGCCTAATTCTTGTCAAATTTGGGATCACAGAGATTATCAATATAATTTTTTATCGTGAATATTTTACAAAAATTATCTTGTAATAAATGCTAATGGTTTTATAAATGCGTTTAAAAATTAATAAACGTAAAAAATCTTAACACCACTGCACAGTTATGTACCGAAATACGACTATATTCTAAAACATTAGAGCGAGAGGTTTAAAAGAATACTATTTTATGTAACAAAAATACTTTATGCAGTCATCAAATGTTTAAAATAACTATAAAGGATAATAAGGCTTCAAAATTATATAAATAGATTATCTACAACGTTTAAGGAGTGTCCAGGATCATGGTTTGAAAAAACAATAAAAACTCAATTTTGACCTTCGACGAGCATGTCCCCCCTTAAGTTGAAAAACTTTTCTCACCTAGATATATCGTAGAAAATAGGAGCTGAACTGCGATAGCCTTGTGGGATATCCGAGGATATTCTTTATTAACCGAAATCCGTATAAATACACATAAACAATCCACATAAATAGCCAATGGAACATCGGCGAAGTTCAGTTTTAGCATCCAAAATTCAACCACTTCCTCTCAAATTTATAGGGAAAGCGCTTCCATAGAATTTTCGGCATTGGTTTCAAAAGGGTTTCGAATCCGGTCGTATTGATTGAATGAAAGTAATGATGAAATTTCTTTTGCAGCAAAGTTAAATGTTTTTGTTGCAAAATTAATTGTTTGTTTTCAATGGTGGTCTGGTAGGCCCTTTGGTACATTCTATAGAAATCCTTGTCTTAACTCCTAATTTATTTTATTACAGCACGTCAATATATTTTCATTCTGACCTTGCACTGTTTTATTAAGTTCATGCAGGTGCTCAATTATATTACCAGCCATGTACGCAAATTTGGTTATTAATAAGTAAGTATTGTATAATATACAAAATTATTTGTGTTTTTTTTGGAAGCATTGCACCGCGGCGCACCGGTGTCCCGCGATACACCGGTTGCGGAGCACTGGTCTACTATACTGAGTAGCATGAGCTCATGAAACCTTCATCCCAATGTGAGAAGTAGCAGAGTAGCTGTCCTGTGAGATGTTTCGTTTCGGCTGTAATCCACCGGAGTTGTATTCCTAAGATGATCTAGGTAGGTACCTAGCACTCCTCGATTTTGTAAGAAATAATGAAGCTTTATATAATTTGAATTGCAAAGACTATAGAAAAGCCCAGTTAAAACAAAATCCATAACATATAGAGTCTGTATTCTTTATGCTGGCGTGCGGTTTTCCCCCCGCTTCAGCATCTTAACACTGCATTCCCTCTCGTTCCGTCCCATTGAAAACTTGCAACAATCGAACACGATGACACAATACTTTCCGTCCGCGAGCGACGCAACATGAACGCCAGCTTAAAGAATACGGACTCTACATAACTTTTCTTCTGGGCATATTGGCTTTTGTGTCTATTATATGGTTTTGAAGTTATGTCATCTCTTATGACATTCAGTACATAATCAAACAATACTGGTGTTAAGCGAAAGTATTGCCTGAATATTTCCTTGCAGTGCAGTCGGCGACGCACTAAAAATTGAAATGCACCCTCTGTAGCACGATTTCTAAATATCTCGCTCTCCTCCAAATGACAGTTTTCGTCTTCTGATGACTCCTTATCTTCCAAATATAGTAATAACCCTATGTCTAGATTTTCCATTCTCCACCGCAATACACTCACTGACCGTCGTCCGTCTTTTTTTAAGTTTACATCTCTGGTTACCGTTCTTACCGCCGTTTTCTAACGTTTGCCGCATCACGTCAAGTTATGGCCGCTACATAACGACACCCAATGACATTTATATGGACGAATCATGTGGAAATTAAAATGACACTCACTTTGTGTCGGGTCTGCCGGATGGCGAAATTCATATTTTAATATCGGTATCCTTCGCTCAAATGAACATTCCGCTTGCAAGCGGTCTGGCGACACCACTGGGTCTGCCCATACAAAATATCGAACTAATTGCCGTTCGCGTCCGTTACATTTCGACACCGCCGTTATTATTGTGTTACAAAATGCCAATGTGCCTAGTTAAAAATTGTAAAAAAAATTCTACTAAACACTCCAAGAAAGATGGGATAACTTTTCATGTGTAAGTATTATTTATTATTGATAAAATGCCATTTTTAGATATTGACAAACGATATTATTCGATGCAATTCAACGACAGAACAATTTGACAGAAATGGCCGAACATTTTTACGCAGGCAGCGATGATTTCTCCGTTCCTAGGAGGGCTCAACGCACAAATGGTGATTTATAAATATGGTCCGTATTGTAATGACAGTAAGGTATATATTCGTTCAATTTTTCAAATATGGTAGTACTGTTTGCACCGTACTTCAGCTAATTGATTTGCATGAACGGACTGGTAATATTATTTTCAATTTATTATATGTAATTAAACATATTTTTTGACATCGTTTGTTTAATTAAAAATACTTTTTGTCACGAAATCGATAAATGTATTGGGAAGTATATATTTTTATAATTGAATCGCTACAAATTAAAAAGTGAAATAATGAAGAAGGGAGAATAGTAGTATTATGTCAATGGATTTAGCGGTTTTATTGTCATTATTATCTCTCATTAAATTTTAGAGTTCCTCGCGAAGCAGAAAGGCGATTACATTGGACATATATATATATGATATATGCGATCCATGTTGGACACCATCGGATGAATGTGTAATATGTTCTGATCATTTTGATAGAAAACATTTCATCACGACAAGGAATGGACTTCGTCGATTAACAAAAGATGCGGTGCCTTCTTTAGTGGTGATTATAAGATTGCATACAAATATCCAATTAATATTATAAAGAAATTTATTCTAAGCAACGTTTGGTCTGCTTATCGTGTATATTTTATAACTTGTTTCTTGATATTTTTTTGTTTTCATTGTTTATGTCATAATAATTAAATTAACAATACCATTGTTATCATTACCATGATTTGATAATATACGGGTATCGTTGTTATAACATTTTCCACGGATCAACTTTCAGTTGAAAATGTCGTAATGATGAAACTGGTATCGCCTGTTTGAAAATAAATGTACGAAGATACATACGTCAAACATACAATAATAATATATTTTTATAACTTGTTTTTATCTCGAATAAATGGCGTTCAATAAAAATTTAATTGTGTTTGACTATTTTTTTTTTGTTATATTTATCTACCTCCGTTCTCTTGTATTATTATCATAGGTACCTACTTTCTTCTGTATTCATACTTCGAAACTGTGTTATTAATTGATAAAAGGCATGTATTTATTATACACACAACAAAAAGAATAATAATATAAATAACGAGTTACAAAAATATTTAAAGTTATTAATTAAGGGCAGAATTCCCAGTTTGCGTCTGGAATCGTTTCGCTGAATGCCTGGAAGCGTTTCGCTGAATCTCCGGAAGACGTAAGTAACCCGAGAATTCTAACGCGATGACATTAATACGCCGTTACAATAAAGGCTATATTACTCTAAATTCTCGAAGCTTGATATCGTATAATGGAAATGCAACGTCATATGATCACGTGACGTCTACCTATACATCTGTGAATAAGTTTCGTGCACTATTTCTCGTGATCGCCAATATGAAATGAGTTGTCCATTTAATACGTCTTTGACGACACCGCTTTCTTAGGAAACCCTACCTTAAGATATGCCCCAAACAAAAAAGTTTTGGCAAATTTCTCGTAAGGACAGACCAGAAAAAGACTCCCTTCATACCATTTCCAAATTTAAGAAAGAACAATCTAGTTTCATAATATTCTGCTGGGAAAGAAACCTTTGCTAACTTCAGTAGTACATAAACACCAAAGAAAATAGGGTGACATCAAAAAATAAAACATGTTTCATTTAATTTTTATATTTGAAATAATTGCCATGTTCGTTTCACCTGAACATGTTTTTAAGATTCAAGAAAGTTTTCAACATAAAATTAATTTTAGTTGTCTTCAACTGACTCACACATAATACAGAATGTTATTCGCAAGTCAAACAATTTTATCCGCAAAACCATAATACATATTACAGGATAATTAGACGTTTCATAGAATCACTTAACAATGTTAAGTGAAAATATTTGAAAAACATCGACATATTTTTGGATACCAAATTGTTTGACTTTAAACTTTTGATTTTTTTCACATTATGAAAAATAAAATTAATATGAACTGCACTCAAAAAAATTCAATGGAACAAGGAATATATTTTTAGTTTGATTCAAAAGATATAATTTGGAAATTTTATCAAACCACAGTATTAAAACATCGTGGATTTCAGAGATTAAGACCAATTGGATATCTTTAAATTAATGACAATAATATCACTCGACCCCTTTACAGCATTATAGGATTTATTGTATAACCAACATGTCATGGCTGCGATTTCATAGCATTGTATGCAGCGTTCAGTACAAGAGTATCTGTAGTTCTGCAGATCACTGCTAAGACATCCGCACCCATGATAAGCCTATATTACTGCCTTTTTTTTTTTTAAATATTATTCATATTGTTATGTGTGAAACATATAAAATGAATTTGTAAAAAATATCTTCCACAAAAATTATATTATTTGTTTAGGTCACACTGATCAGAATAGTGGAAATGGAAAAAAAACAATGAATTTTCGTTGTTTCTTCCGTCATGCGATCACGCCCTACGACTGCCTCATAACTTGAGCACCTGATGTATCGCCAATCAGGTTTAAACTTAGACTATATATACATCTAGACCCCACCCATTGCATTGCTAAATGAAGCTGCGTGCCGTGCGTTTAGTTTGTGGGCGAGCGAACACATTCGTATACAAATGTTTGAGACCATAGACCAATTCGCTAGTGCTTGCCCAAGGTGCTCGCACTAGATGCTCAGAATTAAAATATAATTTTCTATTTTTTACGTTATATAGTATTTCTAAGCTGTCAAAATGCAACCATTAGGTAAAGATATCCATAATTTAAGTTATTTTAAAGAAACACTAGGTCACTTGATATTAAAATATGTTAATAAATTATCACGAACATGTATCAACTTACCTATGAAACGTAATACCATCTTCTTGCTTGTCAGTACGGCTACCATATTTTAATACAACACACACCACCATCTTTAGTAATGAATTAACTAAAAATATTTACCACTAACTTTATATTTAATACAAAAATAGCAATTTTAGCAACACGCACTCGCCGTTTATCGATACAAGCTATCAACCAAACTAAGATTTTGCGGCTATGCCGACAACAAAATCTTCTACACATCTGTTAACCCTTTATCTTACTCGAGCGCACGTCGCGGAGATTATAAGGGTGCCGAATACTTTCTCACTCGCACTTATGGTTTATTTTTGTTCAGGCCTTGGGTTTAAATATTTGTGTGAATAAATAAATGCAAGAATGTACAAGTTTTTTTTCGTTCCGTTAGCATCCTTTTAGTGGCATTTTTCTTTTTCTTAAATTGATGGCGTGTTACCGGCAACTCGGTCAATAAAAAATTAAATAGGAGGCATTATGCGTCTGTTCTGTTCAGGATGCAAAAATTAATTGACAAATCAGAAGAGTAAGTTAGTAGGCAACACCTGATTTCGTCACTATAACCGTAGACAGTGTCGGGCCGATCAAATTAGATCATCTGTATGGTCTTAAAGATGGTAGAGATGATAGAGAGCAGTGTGGTATTTTCTATGTCAACACATGACATGTTGGAAGAAACAACGTAAATGTTACGCCTTTTACATACTTTTTTAAAATGTTAATCAACGAGAATGGTTCAAAGAACTGACCATTTGCTGTGACATGTATATTCTTTTTTTACCATGTTCGATCCTAAGAAGATCATAATACCGTCGCCCCAAAAGCAAAAGGGCACTTGTGCATAAATTGAGTTTTGAGAAAAACGCATATTAAGTGTTTTTGGAGTGAAAAAAAATCGTGGAGAGGTTATTACTTAATATTTTGAAATGAAATTTGGAACACATGTGACCTAATTACTCAAGATTGAAATAAAATTTTAATTTTTTTTATAATTTATCAATTTTTTATTTTTAAGAGGTTTTAAGTCACATGTTACTTTTTTCCTATATGCATTTATGAATAGCTTTATCTTCATCTTTTGATTTGCGAGCGTCCACTTTACGCTTATTGTGATCTTCCAAAATATTTATTTGGGGATCTTTGTCTGCTGCCAACATGTTTTTAAATTTTTCATAAATTTCACAAGTGCCCTTTTTCTGCAACGAAATTATTTTTTGTGTACAAAGGCCATCACTCACTTTTAAATAATTACACTTCGTCGCTGTAGGATTGGTTTCCCGAAAAGACCAAATGTTCAGGAGACGAAAAACAAATTTCATAATCCTATATTTAAATACATGGAGATATTTAAATTGTTATTTTTACAGCATATGAATGATGTATTCATTACCATTACAAAGTAATTTAAAGAAAGGGATGGTTCTTGTCCAATTAGATACAAAAAAACATTCTGCATTAAGAGGTCGATTTCGACAAAAACGGATATTCGGAAAACCAATCCTATAGCGACGACTTGTTACCTTTTTCCTATATTATTTTTGTAAGCATTGCACATAGTTCCTAAAATCGTGTACATGTTACCTTTTTCCTATACATTAAATGAAGATCAGTTTACAAATACACAAGTAACCTTTATTTTCTTTGCTCAATTGTGAATTCATGGGTTTTGCTTCACAAATGCCGTTTTGCCCATAATGTAGAGGAAAAAATTACGAAGAAAACTGCATTCATAACTCAAAACCGTCAGAATTGCACATGTGCCCTTTTGCTTTTGGGGCAACGATATGAGCCTCCACAGAGTGGAGGTTGTATTAATAGATTTTTGATTTTAATAGAAATGGATGATAGCCAAAAATACATGTAAATTTTTCAATAAGAAAGCATGAATGTGAAAGAAATGTATTTGTATTCCATTATAATAAAAACTGAACTTATTTAAATAAAAGAAATATTGTTTTATTATAGATAATAAGTTAGCATGTACTGTGACTAGCACTGTATTAAAATGTACAAAATCCAACACTCGACTTGCACAAAAGGTCAAAATAAATATGTACACCCTTTCAGCACATGAAAATATCACCTAAGTAAAAGAAAATCACATTTTTAAGAAGTCATAATATGGATTAAATAAAAACACTTGAAAATTTCCATCACCACTATCGAGAATTAAAAACTATTTTTATACATTTTCATCATCGACTGACTTATACTCAATGCATAATGTTATTTACTATTAAAAAAAACATAGGTATATACAGTAATGTCACATGTATTTTAAAACGTAAATAAATAAAATATTATCAAATATACATATTATTTTAAGAATATTTCTTATAGGCAAAATCAAATTAGTGATGAATATATTTTTAATTAATTTTACTGTAATTTAAGGCTATACTTATATAGCTAAGTTATAATATGTACTAATCAGATCAAAGTTTTACATCATTATTTGGCAGTTATGTAATATGGGAAAAATATAGTGATTTCTTTACATGATGCCTGATTGAATCGCACAAAACATAATTGTTGAAAAAAATATGTTTGGATAGGTAAGCTTTACATAATATAAAAACATCTTTGAGAGACTAACAATATTATGACATTTTGTAACTCACTGGGTTTATTCTGGATTTATTTAAATTTGTTCAATGGTCAATGAAATGATTCATTATATACCAATACAAATGTACCAAGGTAAGAATTAAGACAATCGTTAAGATGCCTCGTATTTGTAATAACGTAATTATACAATAGAGTGAGCATAAAAAAAACTAAAATATTTCTATATTGCTATACTTCAGCTGAGGCATGGTCTAAAAAGATTGTGACTAGGCGATGCGCGGATTATGCAAATGACGCGAGCTGAACGAAATATAATTTGTCATAAAAATTCGACATGCGTCCTTATAATGTTATGTTTATTATTATATTCGTAATAATAATAGTATATTCATTGACATGTTTTCTTTTTCAAGTACATGCGGAACGTTTTTTAGTCATTTTTAGACAATTTAAGAATATATTCCTCCGACGCCATCACAAAACAAATTGACGTGCTCACACCTCGACTGTCAGTCTCCGATTGGCGACGACTGCGAAATTTCGTTACACATACTGTTGAAAATTATTTGCCGTTTCACTTATGTATGCTCTTAATATTTCATTTGACGTGGCTTTATAAAAAGCCTCTGAACATTTAGAGCGCGATGCAGAATCATACTTAGGTGCCTAAGTCATTAAGATATATGCCTATCTTTAAGAGGCTAATATTGATAACTTAGATTGCGTTGCCTACTGTATCCATACATAATAATACTTCATATAGGAGGTAGTAAATCTACAGAAAAATGACAGTGGCCCAGAACTAGAAGATACGCCTAATTAAGTTGAGCTAAATTTGTAACTCTGGATGATGTTTATTGCCAAGTTAATCCGTTTGGTTCTGCAACGTGCTCTTAATAATTGAATGAAAATTCGAAAAAATATTTAGCTTATTCACAAAAATATATGTATTTTTTATTACGCAAAAAAATGTCTCAAAACCGAGCGCTTTTTTGCATTTT
Source organism: Rhyacophila brunnea (assembly GCF_057557595.1). Classification (NCBI taxonomy): domain Eukaryota; kingdom Metazoa; phylum Arthropoda; class Insecta; order Trichoptera; family Rhyacophilidae; genus Rhyacophila; species Rhyacophila brunnea. The sequence goes on along the minus strand of NW_028232796.1, from coordinate 15,771,431 downwards.
ACAAATGTTTCCACTTAATGAACAGAACATAATTCATCAAACGACATAATATATATCTGTAATCGTTGGTAGTGTATATTATAATATTATTAATGATTGATCGGTTATTAAATCCATTGTGTTTATAAATAAGTACACTTACTCAAAAGTGCAGTAAAGGGGCCGGCGATATTTTCAATGTCCTGATTACAATACCACCTAGATGTTAGTAATCAAACATTTTTAATTCGGGAGAGACTTGAATATATTTTTGTAGTTTAATTTTTCTTATCTTTATATTATGGAATTAAAGTCGCATGGGTATTAATGAAAAAAAACTTCAAAATAAATCCTATTGTTCTTATAATCCTATGGACAATTATTTGTTTTTGATGGAAATGAATCAGATCATTACTGATATAGAAAATAATAAACATTGATTGTCTATCAAAAATAATGCATAGTTGAATCAAAATTTAAATTTATAAAAAAATTTGCACTTTTCCATAAAGATGGATTTAGCGAACCAGGTTTTCCTATTTCAAGTTCAAAGATGGTGAAAGGCAAAAACTGATCTTTATGGAAAAGAACAATGTTCTTATAAATTCTAATTCGGATTCAATTTCCATCAACTTTCAGTTAACATTATGAATATTTGAATCAGTGTTAGAATCGATAAATTAGCTAAACTTAATGTTTATTGTTTAGATGATTTCATATCGATAATTATATTATCGTTGACTTATTAATGGGCGCAACCTTTGATGCAACATCTAAATAAGTGGACACATTAGCTGAGTAAGTATAAGACATGAACACAAATATTCAGTTGTGTTACGTAAGAATGAAATTTATTTGAGCAGAGCCAGATGTCTATGAGCAGGGTCGTTAACAAGGGTGCTTTTATTTTTCAATTGGCATTAATAAGTCAATGAATATAATAATTTACAAATTATTCATAGAAAGCCTATAACAGTTACTCGATCATCAATCATTCAATATATTTTTCAGTATAATATTACAAAATGTAATAAATAATATTCTTCCGGTGTTTCATTGTGAAATATAAATATTATAATTCATTTGGATAAAAGAAAACTCATTTGAAACACACATTGTTGCCAAAATAAGAGAGTTCTATCAGTGTTTTCCAAACTTATAACTTGCTAGTACCCCGTTATAGGCATATATTTTACAAGCATACCTCACTTTGATGACTAAAGGTAAAAATATAGCTTTTCTGAGCTACAAATTGAAAATTTTCTTTTCAGGATCGAATGTAATAGTTTTATTTTCAGGTTTACTAACCTGCTAATCAATAATCTTCCTTTCAGATTCTGATGTATGGGATTTTTTTCTCATGTCGATGACATTTTAAATCAGTATGCAATATTTTTTTTATGAACTTTTCTAATATTAAAAATTCAACCACACCTTATCAAATTTTGACATATCACAGTTTGGGAAACACTGAATTAGATCTTTTCATATACCTACATATTATACGGTACCGTAAAACACCACAAAATAATGCAAGATACTTAATTTATACATTAAAATGTATTTTTAAAACAATCTCCACATAGATGGGTAGGAACTCACTAAATAAGAAAACGGATTCTTTCAGTACATGTTTATATACAAAAGAAATAAAAATTCTGATGTGTCACTGAAATCGAACAAAAAAAATATTTAGATATTTTTAAACGTTACAACTGGTTTTCATATCCTTTATATAAGTCGTCGGAATGCAGTAGATATGATATGATCAAATCATATTTACCATATACTCATTTATATGTGTACAAGCGTAAAACAAAATCATCCGATAGACTCCTCAAATGAAAAAACAAAATTATCATAATTCTTAGTACAAAATGTGAATAGCTTTTGAAGATATCTCTTTACAGAATCTGTCGTCTTAGGAAATTGAGTATTTAATACAAAATTTATTCAGTTTGCTAAAATGTTTAATTTACGATACAATATGCCAATATCTCACTCATTATGTGACTTAAAAGTGTCACTTATTTACTATATGCACTTGTCACACAAACTCGATGGCTTACATTTTCATTAAAAATATTTTAATTGAATAAAATAAGAACACACTAAATCAAATGTCTGTTCTTTACCCTAGTACGTACAGGATTTTGTATTTCTAGTACATATTATTATTAAAAGATAATTAATATATTTATGTCTATTTTGATAATTTACATATTTTAAGACAGTAAATTTGTTAATAAATAATTTTGATATACTTCGAACCAACATAAAATGCTTTTAAATGCCATATAAGTATGTACTGCTATCGCGATACAGAGACATTGATTAACTAACTTAATCATTTGAAATTAAGTAGTTGTTACACTCAAGCAAATTATGTAATTCATAAATAAAATTTTAAAACAACCTAAAATAAGACAATGTCTATAAAATTAATTTTATCGACAATTGTCTGTTTCTCTGTTTTAAATGTTAAATGAGATTTCTCATACATTATCTATGAAGAAGAGTGATATATATTATCAGTATGTACCACTTATGTCATTATCATCATCATCAGCCTGAATCTATCCACTGCTGGATGAAGGCCTCTTCAAGCTGCTTCCACTTCTCTCGGTCCTGTGCATTGCGCTGCCACATACTTCAGCAGAACTTTATCATTTCATCGATCCAGCAACCTCTAGGTCTACCTTGCGGACGTTTTGTACTTCTCGGATACCACTGGATGACTAGATTTGTCCAACGATTGTCTCTTCTTCGAGCTATGTGTCCAGCCCATCTCCATTTAAGGCTTTTAATAAACTCTATTACATCGCAAACCCTTGTCTGCTTCCTTATCCACTCATTCCTCTTCTTGTCCTTTCGCGTTATGTATGTACCACTTATGTACAATCTTTTAATGGTGATACACACAGAACAGGTTTTGAATGTGTGAGTGTCCTACGAAAATGAACTATGCATTATAGACGTGCAATAGTGTGTTGCAACCTTCAAATACATCAATATTGAATGAGAGTCATTGCATAAACCGAGAGCAGTTGCCAGTATTCCACGTATGATGTATTCTTAACACGTGTTTAAGTTTATCTCATATTCCTCCACACTCGAGATCGGTTACTCCACACCCGTTAGGTATTGCAGTTCCCATTATTTCTGAGTTCCCTGGTGACACACTAAAAGCTATTTATACTAGCTTCTATATCCGCTAGTCAACCGCAAAAAAATGGATCCCGCGCGGAATCCAAAAGCTAGCACAAATTGACTCCGCGCAGTCCAATCCGCCGTGTCTGAACCGCGCCTAAGTGTGTCACCGTTAAAATATTGTACATAGGTGGTACTGATAATATCTAAATCACTCGTTTTCATGGATAGTGTATGAGAAATCTCATTTACCATCTAAAAACAGAGACAATACGGGAGACCAGTAAATCTTATTTATTATATTTTAGGCTGACCCACAATAAAGCTGTCTATGGTTTATAGTACAATTTGTTGATTGAAAAAAATTATATTTCTTAGTACTCTTAATTTAATTTATTAATTGTTGAAATGTATTAAGACCCAATGCTTATTAAATAAAATGTTACATTAATATGTAGCATGATTGATATAACTATCAGGTATACTGATTTTGAGCTGTTTTCAAAAGTACGACAGTAATAGCGTTTTCAATAGACGATTCTAACATGTCAACAGAAGTAAAAAGAATTTATAAATAATCATAATGTACACGCATGCATCTCAATTAATACCACAAGAGAACAAGTCAAATCATCCAGAATGATAACATAATTATTTCTTTAATGTTAAATAGATGGCAAACGTTAAAAATGAGACCAATTGACAATCACGTTCTTTCCTTGGTAACATTAAAAAAAATATAACTATGAAGTATGACGACTTATCGAATAGACTAAAAATATCCTCTTGAAATTCTTTCGGATTCTTTAAAAAGCCTCTTCTCCAGATATGCTGTTGAAAAATAAAATCTTTAAATCAATGACAAAGGACACATAATAACTCATTATACTGCTACTCGTTTTTTTACTACTTTTTAATTATGGTGCAATTTTGATATACAAAAACAATTTCTAGAAATATTTCCTTGTATGCAGTAAGTCCTCGACTTATGTGATTAATTCGTTTTGAATATTTTCGTGAAAGTCGAATAAAACTTAAAATCAAGCGATTTTTAAAATGTGTTCGTTTCAAAGGATAGGTGAAAATAAAATGGACCTACACACATACATGAAAACAATCCGTCTCTAATCCTCATTTTCTATGATTTCTGAGAGACTTAAAATTCGTAACTACCCCCCTGTATCTGCACTGGCAGCCTCACCTGTTTACTTTGATGTTGTATAGTTTATTATGGCCATAAAATTTTTGAAACCATCCGTGGATTGCAGTGAATGTTTGAGTATCAACTAGAGGTGGGAAAACTGGTCGATTTTGAAGACCAAGTATACTTACCACCAGTATAAAAAAATAGCTGTATCGAAACTTGTTCCAAAATACTTACTAGTATTTGGGATATTATATACTGTTTGGCGTACTTGACTTTTCAGAAGCCATTTTTACTTACACAAATTGTTTATATAATTATTATCCATTTACACAATCATGCATAAAATTTGAATTAGTTTATAAGTTCCAATTATAACACCAAAAAATCGAGAAACTCGACGTAACGAAACCAGATAAACGCGTAAATACTTATCAGAACTCGAGTACTAGTACCTATTACGGGACTTGAGACTGACATCAACTGAATATAAGTCTCATACTCAACTGTAACTAAAACTAATTCCATATTATTACTATAAAACAAACATGTCACCATTTCTGTCCTTCACTATACCAACTTTACAACTGGGGAGAAAGGGAGAGCAATGACAGTTGAGTATATCATGGCTAGACATACGTATATTATGCTATATCGTTCGCGCGCAATTTAATGTCAATAGTATTGAAGGTCTACCAACAGTACCAACTAGCGAGTCGTGGCGATGATCTCATCGGCATGCGTTCGAACAAGTTTATTGGGCCACACGTACTGAGTATGGGTAGTACATGCCGAGACTTGAGTACGCAAACTGGTGACAGTATTTCTAACTTACCTCTAGTATCAACAATACACTTCTTCAAAAACACTCTAGACTTTCTCCTGTATGAGCATAAGGTTTATTGGAATTTTTTGTTACTGCATTTATCTTCTATCCATATTACAAATAATTTTTCCATTTCTTCTATTAATATTCCTCTTTTCTTGGTAACTATCGTAAATTGCATTGGTACCTACTGATTTTTCTATAATATGATCCATGATTAGAACTTTATCGAGACGGACACAATTGCGTTAGTACGAATTCACGTAAGTCGAAGAGTTACTGTTTTTACTTTAGTTGTATTTAGGAAATCTTCTCTTCTTAAAAAAAATAAAACTTTTTATCAATTCACTTTTAACCTATAACAATTCACAACGATACTATTCAAAATACATTTACAGCTCTCGAATTGTCTTCTAAATCGTTGTGATTCTCATAGTTGGTTTTTCTGGTTCAAAGGTCTCCCAACTCCTGTACTAAGCCAACAGTGCTCAAGTTGTATATGTCAGTAAAGAAGGTTTAAGGATTTAATTCGTTACTCACATGTTCAATCATCATCTCTCGAACAGCATTTTCTTCTGCCGTACATCTCAACTTTCACACAAGCGTTGGCCATTTTGGATCCGCAGTGTCCTATCCGGCACCGCTTATCACTGCCTTTATGAATAAATAGTACGTATCTAACTCCGGGTCCGTAGTGTTTAAAAGTGTGATTGACCTGATGAACAATTATACAATTTTTAAGATATATGATACAGATTATTAACACAGACAGAAGGCAATTTTTAATCTACATAATATACATACTTCTATCCATATTTTTAACAACAAAACCAAGTATGTTGGTTTGGCAATCTCACACAGTCTTTCCTAAGTGTCACCGATTTCTGATAGCTTAGTGTGGTTTGAAGTTTTACTCGCAGACTGGCAAAATATACTTGTGTCGAACGAGCCCTTTAGACAGCAAAGTTTAAGGGTATTAGCCAGAAACACACGGTAACTGCAGAAAGTTCAAAAACTTGACTATAACAAGAGGAAACCTTATGAAATGTTAGTATTGTTGTGCGCTTGATGACATTTCCGGATCGTTTTTAATGTAGTCGCATTGTTAGCCACAGCAAAATTAATAGTTTACAAGTTGGCAAAATCAAAACTATAATCAATACACAACCTGTTATTTTTGTCAATTTTGTTGATTTCTCGATTATATTGATTACGAATAATAGACACATGGCATATTTGTGATTATTCATCTAAATATTCTACAAAAATCTTGGCAATTTTACGATTTATCTCTTGACAGATATCAGTAAATGTAGTTAGCTCAGTCGTAGATAATCAGCGTATTGTCATATTATCGCATTTAAAGTTATAACTACAATTCAATACTCTACTACGAATTCAAAAAATTCATATTTTGAGAATAACAATTTAATTCAATAATAATTAATAGAATTGGCTGTTTGACCGAATCTAAATTGTGTTAAAAATTGGTTGAAATGTTTGTGTTTTTGATAGATGTGGGCAATAATATTGCACTACATAATATGAACCCGCAACACAAAGCGAGTTGAAGGTAACTTAAATGTTAGTCAATGAGTCATCGGTTATAGTTTTACTTTTATAATATATTCAGGCTCTATATTGCAGAGGTTTTCGTCAACGTACAATTTATTCTCCCTATGTGGACATATTTATATGTATCATATTTTTCTAGCATCGGGTATCGCATGGGCACTCTATGGAAATTTACTTTATTTGACTACTAGCAACTACTGGTGACCCACTACAAAAAACTGATAATTTTTGCTGAGGCAAAATAAAGAATCGCCTTATGAAATTTACTTTATTTGACTACTAGCAACTACTGGTGACCCACTACAAAAAACTGATAATTTTTGCTGAGGCAAAATAAAGAATCGCCTTATGTTCGGGTTGGCGCGGTTACAGAAAAAATAGAATGATTTAATTTGGCTAATAGTGATGTCATACCTCCTTCCATCCGACGGACCAATTGATTGGTATTTCCACCTCAAAATGAAATTTCTCCCTCCTAATTTCTCGGTGATGTTCGTTCAGCAAATGCACTTGTAACATGTACATGCATGAGCAGCGCCATCTAGCGGCATAACTGAAAAAAAAATGCCAACAATAAACTTTGTTACAAAAACCTTGTTACATACATAAAAACACAAATTTTATATAAAATTACCGGAATGCTGCTTTAATAAAAAAATTACAAAATCCATTCATTTTATAATTTGCAGGTAATAAATATTTCAAATCAGAATAGACTAAAGATATTGAAATACTATAATATTGTGAGTAATGCGATCTTTTTCATCATTGTATCAGAAAAAGTCCCTGCGCTTAGCAAAATGTCTCATTTTATATATTATATTCTCTGTGAAATTCCAGGAACTACTTATGGCATTTTAAAGTTATATCATTCTGAAGTACTCATATAAACAAAAATCTGATAATACAAACACACTTGTGTGGATTCAGTTCAACAATGAAATAAAAACTAATTATTAGACAATGTTGTTTAAAAATTCGAATGTGAGAAAAATCTTACATAAGAATATTTTTGATCAGTAAAAATAAGAAAATCAGAACCCTACCATTGTAATATTCATTACGGTAATGGTTGAGTAACTGAAAAAAAATATTCTCTGCACGTAAATAAAAAAGATAATAGGAGTAGGACATAATGATCTTTATATAAAAAAAAAAATCTTTTACGCATCCAACACAAGTGCAAGGTGTTTTTACCTCAGTGCAGCTCTGGCAAATAAAGTCACAAGTCGATGGATCAGACCAAACGCAGACTACAGTCAAGACTGTAGTTAGACAGTATACATGTTCAGTCCGGACAATGAGAACAAATGGAGATGCGCAACACTGACAAAATGTCTAATAGACTAAATTGTCTAGAAGCCAAGCGAACTCCACTTAGAGAAGTCTGATTAATTGCTGCATGCTTCCATTTGAAATGTATGCGTTAGTGCATAGATGTTAATGTTGTATATCTAGTTCTGTATGTTATGAGAAAATTGAATTTGAAATAATGGAATCGGTTGAAAATTGTCAACGAAATTGACATGTACATATATTATTAATATGTATTTAAACGAGATAATATCTTCTCAAATACAGCATAACGGTATGATACAGACGGGCCTTTTGTGTATAATGACACAATTTCGTCGAAGTGTGAACTTGCTACAAATGATTCTTCAATGAGAAATGGCTCGCAGCTAATTTAATCATTAGCCCATTAACATTTTTTTAACCACATTTTCAGCTTCAGTGACAATATATTAAAACTCTTATCTGCCTAGAAGGTTTTTCTTCAAAATCTTTGGGAAACGATACCGAGGAATACTTCACCTACCATTCAGAAATACTGATGTCCGGCTGATAGCAGTCCAGAATATGTGGACTTATCCCTTCCTTGCAGAGGTCCACCAATTGTTTTTTTGATCCCTCGTAGTATGAGGTGGCAAAGCAGGAGGTGTATGCGGCGGCGCTCACGTTCCTAGGCATGACCACTCCCACAGGAGGACATTCCACTTTCCAATGATTCCTGTCACTTACCAATCGGTATCCTGTAAAATTGAGTGCTGTAAGTATCAGAATGGATATTAATTGTATTTGTTTGAGATGAAATTTGAATGCCAAACATCTCATTTTTTAGCTTTCAGCTAGACATTGAAGTACATAATGTTTTTGTGAATATTGGGAATTTGAAACAGTTTCATATGGATATAAAAGTTTAATTTAGTGATATTATCACAGATATAAATATTCCAGATTAGTGTGAATGCAATAAATAATTGACACTGAAATTAAAGTCTCGTAGAGATGCAAAGTGATCAAGTTAGATACAGTCGAACTAGGTTATTACAATCTCGGACATAGTAAGATCTCGGATGTAATAAGGAAACATTCGTTGACATTTTGGTTTATTAACTGTTATAACGAGCAACTTATTGGATATACCGGGCTAAAATAATGTTAATGTGTCAAACGTTTAAAAACATTTTGACCCTAAGCAATATAATCCGATTGGACAGGATGCCGCTGGGTCGGATTACGTTTATGACACTAGTTAAGTGTCTAAGTACCTACCTAATTGGTGTTTTTGCAATACATAACGATAATGAAAAAGTATCAACACATATTATGGTTGAAAAATCCAAGGTTTGTGAAGTCCGTAGGTACTGTTATATCCCGGGACCTGGTGGCTAGCTCGGGATGTTGGTGGGACCCGGGATTCACAAAAATTAAAAACTAAATGGTTTTTTTTCTCAAGTTTTATTTGTGTCACTCCGAGTCGTGAGAGTCAGATGTCAACCCTTTGGCTCGCTGCCATAGACTGACCAGCAGTGTTGCCATCCTCCCCTCACATACTCCTTATTATTAATTAAATACAATAATTCTTACGTGCTAAGTACAAGTTGAATATTTTGACAGTTAATCAAGGAATAATGGACGTACGTACGCCCATTGTTGACTAGGTCAGGTGACATGGTTATACCTAATAATTAATTTTATCTATCGGGAGAGGCTCAATGATCATGGATATGACAGTACCTACCAGCGTTCATTACAATAAACATCTTATTTTGTAGTTTATGAATGCCATGCTTGTTTCGGGCATTTTTATGATGGCTTTCAGATTTTTTATTTTCGACTTTTTGTGTTATGTGACCGCTCATTTAAAAATACCCATTCTCTGATATAATGAGTAATGCTTATAATGAGAAAATTCAGTCGGTCCCATCTTCCTCGTAATAACCAAGTTCGACTGTATAAACAAAACAAAGATAGTTTCTGGATAAAATAGTGAAACAGTGAGTACATTTCCACGTATCTAGGAGAGGGCTAATTTATATTTTATTGCATTCCCACATCTTATCTTATCTTGTTGAATCCGGATTCAGTCCGGTTAATCATCTGCTCTCACAAGGTCATATTGATGACATGAGAGGTGAATAGAGGCGATCTTTATGTGTCGCTGAGATATTGCAACCGTATCGCAACAGTATCGGTAGTTATAATTAGATTTCGAAGCTATATTTCAGTATTATAAAATAAATGCTATTGTAAAAATTGTCCATGCTGTTGCGTCAATTGTTCATCGAGTGAGAGTCACTGTAAATGGATAAAAACTTTTGGCTGAAATACTCTGAAAAAGTTTTGAAATTGTTTTAAAATAATTTTCCAATGTCTTACAATCAATAAAAAGGTAGAGTGTAGAGTAAATAATACTATATTTTTTTAATCAATAATAATTATACTTAAATGGTAGCATTTCTCACTGAAAATTTTGAAGTCTCTGAGTCCTACTACTACCTACTACGAATCGGCGCTGGATCGTCGAGTATAGAAATTTTTTTTGGAAGAGTTCAAGACCAGCCAAGGTTTTGTTGTCCCATAAATGGTGATAATAATAAAATAAAACGAGCGACACAAAGTAAATATTATGAATGTTCATCAGAGTTTTTGCAAAATATTATAATTACCATCTTTTAGAAGGGTCCAATGTTCGAATCCGTTTTGTCCAGTGTTATTTTTAAGTAGATTCCTACCGAACGAATCTGTCAAACAGATAGCTTGGTAGATGGGATACGGGAAGCGAGTGTAGCGCTGCGCTTTTGTGAATCGGTGCGGCCTGTCTAGCTCGGCCTTCTTCTTCCAGACGTGCGCTTTGATGATGTCGCACCAAACCTTGCAGACGCACATACAGCTGTTGCTGAGGGTTGCCGCGTCCACGTAACACAGAATCAGGATGATGATCTCTTTGGGCAGATACGTGTTCGCCACCACGTATCCATTGTTGAGGATAACTTGCAGCATATTATATTTCTCAATTCTGCGTGCCGATTTTCGTATCACTGGTGGCGTAGCGCCTTCTATCGGAACCGCTTTCCTTTTTCCCATTTTTATGATTCACCCAATCAGGTCAGGTAATAAATAATAATTAAGTATTTTAAGTCTGAAAATGAATAATAAACTTTAGCCATTAGACATAAAATCTATTTTATATTAAAGCATATTATAATATGTAGACCTGTTTTATTGAAACTGGTTCTGATTATTATTAAATTACATGGAATATGTAATTATTATATACCGCCGATTTATTTTAATTGATTCAGTGTCTTCCCACCAAGTACAGAATACTGTACTACTCAGTAATCTGCCACTCGATTATCCGACAACTACTATAACTAAAACTCTCCTGCGTTCAGACTAGCTACCGGCAAGGTGAGCTATGTACTTATCTCATGAGAGCAAAAGAAGACGTATGTCGAGGCAGAGATGGCTGGCTACGCCAAGGGGGATTAAGGTTGGTCGACCAAATCAATCGGAAAGTGGCAGCACTAGATTGTGTGGGACGGCAAAGGTTTCTGGAGTAGGTCAAGACCCATGTTGTAGAGCCAAAGTGGTGGGTAGTGTTCTAATTCATATGCCCTTGTGTGTTGACCATACTCCAAATAGTAGACTTCAATACATTATCTCTTGAGAATGACCTCTGCAACGAGCTAGAAGCATTGAGGAAAGCCGGAAGAACACTCGGTGACAACCCAATAATCTATTACGATAAGAAATAACCGCGAAAATCTCAAACGCTATATGCCGGAAGTACCGTCACATAAACGAAGGATGGTGATGTGTTATATTATATTCATATTATTAATGTGGTACAATCATGGCTCAAAAACTTCGGCACAAGTCAGAAAGTGCTTTAGTTTGTAATTCAAGAAGAATGTAGGGCCAGTCAAGTGCAAGAAGGTGAACCTTATTCCTAATCAACAAGACTAGTTATCTTAGAACACCATCGTTCTTCCGAGCAGCTGATGGAGATAACCATTATGAATTATTCAACCTCGGTAAGGGATACATATAAGAGACATTAAGTTTTGAGTAATTTTATAGTACTCCATATCGTTTTGAGAATTTGTTCTTGAATTATCGTCACATTATACGACTGAGCCTTCAGAAGAGTTTCTTATTGATAGCAGTTACAGTAATGCTGTAGATTTTCACTGATAGAAAATTTTAACTACATTTTATTGTTTTGGGAGGTCTTGCGATTTTTTAAAAATATGTAAGTAAATAGAAATAACAAATTCAGCTACTGCCGATTGCTGATGGCGGCCATAATCGGTAAATGATTACATTATTAATCAAGGAATAATATAATATTTGTTTGGATATGTTTGCAAAAATAAAAATATGTAATAATAGGTGACGATGTTGCCGAAACAAATAATAATATGTGGATAGCGAAAAACGCAATGTACGTGCAAATAATCAATATGAGTACCTATGCTAGTAACTGTGTGTAGAGAATTAACTCATATATATAATAATAAGCGATTCTATTAGATACTTTCAATAGCTTACTCTTATTTAGATCGCCTAATTAAGAATATTTCAATATTCACAAAATCTTGACAAACACGCCAAGATATTTTATCAACAAGCAAGCTAGATACCATAGATAACTAGATACCATAAATCATGAGAGGAGCTAAAATTATCAATAAATAATTGTATTTTGAAAATAATCTATGGCTATTTTGATTTGGTACAACCTACCCATTAGTTACCTAGTGGTAATGTTTTATATTATCTGAGATTAGGTAGGTAAGTATATTTAAAAAAATATATTATTTAACCCAAAAATTTAGACTATACCTAATTATAAGGAGCCGTATACGTTATAATTAACAACATGGCGGATATAATGAAAGGAGTTTAGACCGTAGAGGTATAGACCATCGTGACGTTCAATGTATAGGGTTGAATAGAGAAGTTAATTGGTTCTTTTCCCCTTCTGATAGTGGTGTATCCATCGTTCTCTGGTAGTTGTCGTGAAATTTAATGTCGACTCACTACGCCAGTTACCTCTCTTTAAGATATCATCTATTGGGTAGGTATATTTACAGTTTAAGGAAGCCACCACTGAGCGGACACTGCCTGGTGGTTCTTGTACCCCTGCTTCCAACAGTACTGGCCTTATCCAATTCCCTATAACTGTCCTGGTGGCTGGTTTTGGTGGTCCTCTTGAAGATATAAATAATTCCGAAACATTCCCACCTTCCTCTCTTCTTGGGTTTGACATGCAGACGAGTTTCCGTAACCAGAATATTGGGTCAATGTTCTGACACGTGGAAGCGCTTAGCTTCCATTCCGATTGACGATGCTTGGCGGTATCTGTCTTTGCGCCAAACATTGGCCATACAATTATGTGGTCACCTTTATCCACTAATCTATTGTCTACTATTACTGAGTAGTGTAAGGTCATGAACCCTTCGTCCCGATGCGAGAAGCAGCCGAGTATATAGGTTGTACGCCACCGGTGTTGTTTTCCTAAGATGATCTAGGTACCACTAGTCCTGGATCCCAAATCGGTGGTTTGACGGGTTTGGTTTTATGCACCGAAATTGACTTTAACATATTGTGTTGTACTACCACGTTGATGCTGATATCTTCAATGATCATCGGTTTGCAAAATGTGGCTATGGCTGACTTATGCACTAGGATGGTGTTGTACGACAAACCCTCCGTGTTGTGCAAGTAGCCTAGGTATCTGGCCAATTCCATTGGTTGAGAGCTATTTTGATCCATTAGGTTCGTGTTACACCATGTCATTGTCTTCCATTTGTTCCAAGCTGGTTTGTAAGTTTTTAGAGTCGAAGACCGCCATCTGAAAGTAAGGAGTGCCCTTTCTTCCACCATTCAATTTGATATCATTTCACCCCACCCAAAATTATCCATAGTTAAAGGGACAGGTTCTGGGTCCTGGGTCCTTGGAGGTGGACGGTTGGTCTCCGCACCTACTAGTGTCGAATGTAGGTGAGGTATTGTATAAGGAGGTACTATCGCCCTTTTTCCTAAGTCCCCCAAAAGCATTGTTTCCAGCTCGGTGCCACTAGTAAGTACTTCCCTTTTGCTGAGTTCAGGTGCACTAGGACTCGTGGAAGTAAGTTTGGTGGGGAAAATATCCACGCCAGTCTGAAGTCCTATACTCGGCTGAAGGCGTCGTGAAACAGCGCGCCACTATCTGTAACGTCTCATGAGACGTATGTTGCAACGACATGTGCTGTTTCGCTTGCGAATAAATCCACCTCGGGAACTCCCCATCTTTGAAACAGGGGGGTGGTTGAGGTGTTGATGAGGTGCCATTCGGGAATGAGCTGTCTGCGGGAGAGATGATCTGCCACGCAGTTGTAATTTCTGCGGAGGTATTGTGCAGTAAACGTAATGTTGGCTCGACTGGTAAATACTAGTATCTGTCGGCATAGGTTTAGGAGGGTGACAGATTTTGTGCCGCCTTCGTTGTTGATGTATGCCACCACTGTTTTGTTGTCTGTCTGCAGAAGCAGATCTGATCCTATGATTGCTTGTACCCGAGATTGAATTGCAAACATTTCCTTCCTGTTGAAATGCCATGCCATGCTAACTGGTCTTGTTTCCACATACCTGATAGGTGGTGTTCATTCAGTTGGGATCCCCAGCCTGTGTCAGCTGCGTCTGTCGCCAGAAAGTAATTGAATGTCGTTCTGTGTGTCAACTTTGAGGATCCTGGAGCCACCACATGATGTCCTGTTAGGCCTGTGGTGGGATTGTCGCCTATTGGCGAGAATGGGACCTCGACAATATTGATGACTGGAGCTTTGTAGCCGTCAGCAATTCAACCTTCCTCGTGGAGGTAAGATGCGAAGTTAAGTCGCCCCAGAAAGGATTGAACATGTGCCTGTCTGAGGGACCAACTGCCTTTTTGTACCTGCGTTATGTCAACTATGAGGATCCTATCGCCTAGAGCCACCACATGATGTCTTGTTGGGCCTGTGGTGGGATTGTCATCAATTGGCGAGGATGGGACCTCGGCCATATTGATGACTGGAGCGTTGTAGCCGTCGGCAATGCAACCTTCCTCCGGAATCCTTCCTTTTACCTGAACTGAGACTGTTTCTCGGATTGGTTGGCTACTAAGAAGTCGTCTAGGTAAGTGAATATTCTCAGCCATTCTTTTGTAGACGTTCGGCGACCCAATTGGTCAGAGATGCAAACATAATTGGAGCGGCTGACAGCACGAACGGGAGACGTGTGAATTGTAGGAGCTCCCCTCGGTAGGCTAGTCGAACGAATCGACGATGTTGAGAAGCCATGGGTACCTGGAGGTATGCCTAGCTTAGATACCAGCCAGTCTTATTTTTGTAAGACGGCTGGAACCACGTAATGGTGAATTAGTTTGAATGGCTTTGGCTGTAGGAACGCATTCAAACGTTTTCGGTTGAAAACATGACATAGGGTCCCGTCTTGTTTCTTGATCAGAAACAAGGTTGAGAGAAAACTGGAGATTGGACACGCTTCTTCTAGAAGCCCTGAGTTCTTTAAGTCCTCGATCTCGAGAGTGACCTCTGCTGATTGTTGCGTTTGAAATTCTTTCCGTAAAGTAAAGAAGGACTTACCAATGGTGGTGTCCACACAAAAGGTATATGGGCTACGGCTATGATTATCTCCAATGTTGGGATGGGGGGTAAACTACGCCATCCAGACTCCCCGAAAATCTCTTAGGCGGCCCCCAATGTTGTTGGTCGTCCAGATGCGGTCACCTCCGCTTAGAGTACGGATCCCTGGTGGAGCCCGTACCTCCGACGGAGAACTCCCTTCTCACAGGACGTCGCCCCTTGGGAGTACCCCGGCCATAATGTGAGTTCGAGGGCCTTCCGGGAGTCTGAGCTCGGAGAAATCCTTGATAGTGCCTCCCGAGTGACGGTATCCTTCACTGAGGACGAAATCACCTGGCGCCGAGCTTGTATAATCTCGACGCGCTTCCCGGTAAGGATCTGAGTCATGTCCTCGCAAATTATATCATGCGTAGTCCCCAAAACCCTCTTTGATTTTTTGGTACAGGCGTTTTGGTGTTTTGAGGATTGATTGCCCAATCCACTTACCCTTGCATACCCTTCCAGAAACTGTCCCGTTGGGAAAACATCGCATTCGGGAGGGCCGCGATGGTCCTCTTCGTCAGATGGTTAGTTGATGATGAGTGGTCGTACCGACGCAACTCGTCATTTAGACCTAACTATACGACCGTAGGTGTCGCGAAGAATTGTTTTTGGGCGTTGTGACACTCCTTGCCGGTCCCCTTGCTGAAATAACGTACGTAACGAGGATACCTCAAACATCAGCATCTTAATCGACGCTCGTACGTTGAACTTTTCCTCCTGTAGCAGTTCTGCTTCGCCGTCTGGTGTCCATTGCTTTTAGAATATCCTCCTCACGGTTATTCAGATGTTGCGCCATAATCACTGATCACTTAACGTTCACTTAACTATCACTTGACGTTCGTCCAAGATATTTTTTTTGATAGTTAGAAATGAAATGTCAGACGCCACATCTAAACAATAAGAAAGTCAAATCCAGAATGAAGACAAAGGAATCCCAAACTCCCTACATAAAAAAAGGACGCGCGGGTATGACCAGTAAATAAAAAGGGAGGAATGACCAACGACAAGAAAAAGGAAATTAAATTAGTAGAATAACACCTCACGCGAAGAAGGGAGAGCAAACCCTATCTCAAGGACTTCAAAGTCAAATTCGAATAATATTGTTATTCTCTCGATCTTGAAAGAAGTGAGATATTTTCGTCGACGTTTTAAGTCTTTAAGTTTAAAAAAACCATAGTCTCTTGCAGTGCAATAGGATGCAAAGCCAGGAGAAATGCCGGCGCATCTTTTCACAGGTATCTATATATATATACAAAGTTGGATTAGTTAAACCATTTATAACTCAAGAACGGCTGGACCGATTTTTATGATCTTTGGTTTGTTGGACCTACAGAACAACTATTAATTTAATAAAAAAAATATGAAGAAAATTCATTTTCTCATAAATTTTGTATGGAACGGCTTTTCACTGATTTCGATGAAATTTTTTTTGTTCGTTTCGGCCTCGAGAAGTTTCCTTGCGCATTATAAAAGTAAGAAAATCACAATAAAAATCCGTATACAATGCCATCTCTGATACATGACAGAAACAAAACACGGACAAGAATGAACATGGCGTTGTTTGCTGGTTCCGATGGTGTAGGTGTCCAACATTTCGTGCTGCATATCAACAGCTCAATTTGCTTGAAAACGATACTCATTGGGACATGACAATCGCTGAAGCAATTGTTTCTGCATCTCCAAGTCAGATACGCACATTATTTGCTATCATTATTTCGACATGCTTCCCATCGAATCCACCTGAACTGTGGAACAAGTACAAGGATGACATGTCAGAAGACATTTTACATCAAATTCGTGTCAGTTCAGGGAATCTCGATCTCAATGTGAATGAGGAGATAGGTACATAGCCAGGGTTTGCTTTTGATCGAAGACATGAGTTTCTCGTGTGCGGCAGTTTGTTAGTCAAGCTTGGAATGCCAACGCCACACCGACAACGACGCTTTCAATCGAGAAATGGAACGTGAACGTCAATATGATCGAGATGCATTGAACCAATTAGTTCGAACGAAACCACAGAAGGAAGTATAGGTACGATACGTTAATGAAGGCAATTGATGATGGAAAGTGTGGCTAATTTTTCCTCGATGCGCCCGGTGGAACTGGGGAGACATTCCTCATGTCATTGATTTTGGCCACTGTTCGTGCGAGATGCGAAATTGCTGTAGCAGTTGCTTCTTCTGGGATAGCGGCCACGTTGCTAGAAGGATGCCGAACGGCTCATTCAGCGTTGAAATTGCCGTTAAACCTTCAAACAACTGAAAAACTGACATTAAACATTGCGAAACACTCAGCAATGGCCAAAGTTTTGGTAGGTAGCAAGTAAAATCATCACCTGTACACAATTCACAATGGCGCACAAACGCGCATTAGTGGGCTCGCACATCAGAACTCGCCGCATGCGTCTTACGACGAATTCGTCGATGTGACGTCATCGTAAACCAAGAAACAAACGTTATCAAATGGAGCTTCGCAGATTGGCCGATGCAACTGCGACTCTGCGACATGCGTCGAGTTGCATTGGCCAAAGCCTGCATGTCGATGTCCGGCCAATATCGACTCTTTTTTTGACATTTCTCTCCAGACTGTCGCCGCGTTCGGAGCAGCCGCAATGCGGCGAATGTCGATATCGCTAGGCATGTGCGAGGTTGTATCATGGAACACCGGCTGCCCGTTCTCGGAAGTTTTGATTTATGGCGGTCAGGCACACGAGGCGAGTTGTGGTGCTTAGAAGCACTCAATCGAACTATAAAAGATCTGCGCAATGACTCAAGATGTTTTGGAGGCGCAATGATTCTACTATCTGGCGATTTCCGCCAAACACTACCAGTCATTCCAAGATCGACCGCTGCCGATGAAATAAACGCTTGCCTCAAATCATCGACTCTGTGGCTCTATGTGAAGAAACTTCAGCTGACGACAAACATGCGAGTTGCATTGCTAAACGATCCATCTGCCGAAGATTTCTCCAAGCAA
Source organism: Rhyacophila brunnea (assembly GCF_057557595.1). Taxonomy (NCBI): domain Eukaryota; kingdom Metazoa; phylum Arthropoda; class Insecta; order Trichoptera; family Rhyacophilidae; genus Rhyacophila; species Rhyacophila brunnea. The sequence continues at coordinate 15,752,824 of NW_028232796.1, read as the reverse complement.
TTGCTGACTATCGGCAACGGCCGTGTTCCTGTCGATGAATCGAACGGATCGATTTCGTTTCCACTGAATTTTTGCAATTTCGTCTCAGCGAAGGACGACCTCATCAACAAAGTGTTCCCGAACATCATTGCTAACCACAAAAATCACAATTGGTTGAGTGAACGAGCAATTCTTGCGGCAAAGAACAAAGATGTGGATCACTTAAACTTCACAATTCAAAATCAAATCGTTGGTCCACTGTATTCCTTCAAATCAATCGACTGTGTAACAAACGAAGACGAAGCAACCAACTAACTATCCAACTGAATTTTTAAACTCATTGGATCTGCCTGGCTTGCCACCGCACAATTTACAACTGAAGGTTGGTTCGGTAGTCATCATGCTTCGAAATCTGAACCAACCAAAACTTTGTAACGTAACGCGTTTGGTGGTGAGAAAACTCATTGGCAATGTGATTCACGCGATGATAATCAAAGGAATGTTCAAAGGTGAGGAAGTTCTCATTTCGAGAATTCTGATGATCCCAACTGATATGCCGTTCGAGTTTAAACTAATTCAATTTCCGATTCGTCTTGCATTCGCCATGACGATCAACAAATCACAAGGCCAATCCTTGAGTGTTTGTGGCCTGAATCTAGAAAATGAATGTTTCTCTCACGGCACGTAGGTAGCATGTGCACGTGTCGGCAAACCATCCGCTTTGTTCGTTCTCGCACCTGAACGAAAAATCTCGTATATCACAAGGTGCTTCAATGAAGGGAATCGACCCGAGTGCAACCCATCCAGCAAATAGTTTAACAGAAAGTAGGTAGTGCAAAATGCTACGCGAATCATTTCGATTCGCTTCAATAAAGCAAATGCCTTGCTGCCACGTGAATTACATTAATTTCAATGTATTTAAAATACTTTCATTTTGATTTGATTTTTGCACATTTATTGAACTTAATTCATTTTTAGTACCTAGGTATTCATTTTAACTTAATAAAAAACTGAATTTAATTCAGCTAATAAGTTAACACATGATTTATTGATTCTGAGACGGTACGAAGTTCGTCGGGTCAGCTAGGTAGTATCTAATAATAATATTACATTTTTTCTTTACGTTTAGTGACAAATGAGGTTGTAATATTTTACGTTATTATTCGGCTAAAAAGTGTTTACTAATGGAAGAATACAAATGAGTAACAGCATTTCGGAAGAATATGCATACCTAGGTACTATTAGTTATTTATACATTGATAGTTTTTCCTAAAAGATCTTTTACAATAACAATTCATAACTTTTACATCAAACGTGAAATGGTTGTTTATGTGAAAAATCCAGGGCCGTATTCATAATATCATTTTGAACCCAAAATATTCGATGTGTTTTTAAAAGTAATACTAGTTTGCTAATTAATGACATTCGTTATTTACATAGATTTTATATTTCATTTCAGAGTTAAATATATTTTTAAGAATACGAAACAAAAAATCGTATTTATATGAAGTATGTAATGGAATACCTACATGTAGCAATTTTGTAATGTTATATAAATTAAATTATTTCAGATTTCCGAAAAATGAAGTTTGAAAAACCGAAAAAAGAAATTGTGGATTGATGCAGTCGGGCAGGAGAGCTGGGTGCAATGTCAATATTCTTTACTGTGTGGGAAGCATTTCTTGGAAAATAATTTCATCAGAGGTGGACACATTATCCGGTTGAAAGAACCATCATTATTCGATTTTTTTGTATGAATATATTCATATTATTTAATATGCAGGGCTCTCTCTCTGATGATATTATGTTAAAAAGACAAAATATTGTAATTAACTATTATACTTAATCAAATTTTCAACATACTTACCTGTATTTTGTGTCTAATAGATTTATATAAATAAGTAATTTCAAAAACTTGAAAATTGTCAAAAACGAACCTATGTTATATTTTTATTTCAATAAATATTTTCAAAATACACATGTGTAAATAGGTAGGTAATATAATAAACTTTTTTTTTGGTTTGTAAGTAACTGTGTTATTACTTATTTGTGTTTTGTATTTAACAGTTTTATTGAGTTATTTTATTGATATACAAGATTTATCCATTTGCCATTAACTGATTTGTGTTTAATTTTTCAAAATATTGTGTTTTTTGTGTTATTAAAGATAACATACTTACTTCCGTTTGCATTATTATTTCTTACCCTGAATCCTAAATAAACTTTTTATTGCGGAAACTTTTTACAATGAAAATAAGTTTATCATAAATTGGTTGTAAGCTGAAGTATTGATAAAAAAAATTCTCAATGGGGCGTTTTTATGTCCGAGTACGGCCCATTTGCTGCAAAGTGTACCTAATTTCATAGAGATATAACTTTGGCTCACAAAACGAGTACGCACTGACATTTGTGTGTTCTAGAGGTGAGTTGGAAATACTGTCACCAGTTTGTGTACTCAAGTTTCGGATGAAACTACCCGTACTAAGCCGGCTCGCACATCACAACTCGCCTCGTGTGCCTAACCGCCATAAATCAAAGCTTCCGAGAACGGGCAGGCGGTGTTCCTTGATAAAACCTCGCACACCTGCCTAGCGATATCGACATTCGCCGCATCGTGGCTGCTCCGAAAGCGGCGATAGTCTGGATAGAAATGACCGATCCGCCAATTGTGCGCTTAGATACGACATGCAGGCTGTAGCAAATTCGACATGTTGCATCTGCGGATCGTCTCGCTTCGCAGTTGCAACGGCCAATCTGCGAAGCTCCATTATTTGATAACGTTTGTTTCTTGGTTTACGATGACGTCACATCGACGAATTCGTCGTAAGACGCATGCGGCGAGTTCTGATGTGCGAGCCCCAATGACATTTAATACGTCATTGGCGAGCCCTCTTAGTATTTGTGGCGCAATAAACTTATTCCAAAAAACTTGTGATGATATCATCGCTAGTTGCTGTTCTGTGCACTCGCCAGTTGGTAGACTTACAACACTATTGACATTAAATGCGCACGAACAAAATAGCACTTGAATATACTTAGGTATATTTTAATTTATTAGTCTATTGCGTTCGAATGTATGAATAATAATAGGTCATCAATTTTGTGTCGCAGCACAGTGGTGTGATGACGCACAGGCTTAGGCTTGTTATATACCACTCATAACATGTTTAAAATTTAAAAAAAAATCACTGTTATTCATTTTTGTTAACAATAATATTGTAACCTAACAGAAAAACAACTCATAAATTTAAAATTTTTTAATAAATGTGACTTTTCAACAAGCAGTAATACACAGTCTTAGTTCCCTGAGCCGATACGTATTTTAAAATACTAATAATATGGAGTTAGTTTTAGTTTCAGTTGAGTATGAAACTTTTGTCGCATACGCACACCTGACTATCTATATAGTATTCTAAATACTAGGGTACCCCGCCCAGTGAATGAACCCCCCCCCAGTGAATGAACAAAACTCGATTATTTTAAAATCATAAGAATTGGGTGGTAATTTACAGAAGTAGGTATTTTTTATACGTTGACATCACTTATGTCCATATGAAAACAATTTCAGAAACCCCCTTCTGTCTCAGTTGCCAAGGAGGTGGGTTGATATTCGGCCGACTTTTTTGGTCATGAAGTTTTGTTCCTAGCTTACCCTGCATTTATTACCCAATTATTGATTTTGCCGAAGTAACTGAAGATTATAAAGGTAAGATATTCTTTTATTTGTATGTTTTTTGTGCCGTAACGTTAAATACGAGTGTTCATTAAGTGGTCTTTCTAATGGAGGTTACTCCAATTAATAAACGATGTGTTTATTCTTTAGATTAGTGATTTTTTATTCATTTATTATTATACCCTGTAATGATTTTAATATATAGCTGTAATGTCGATATTTATGTATGTAAATGTTTTAGGAAGCATATAGCTAGTATTTGAACACTTTTTTGAATACTACGGTACCAATATTCATTCAATAGCATTTTTAATCTAATGAATGGACCAAAGAATTTATTAATGTACTATGGTTGAAAAGTAGACCTTAATTTTTTTTATCAAAAAGGAATATTTACAGTACAATAACAGTTTTTATGATGTGGCGGCAGATAAATGAGCAACATAAAATAAATGTTTAAAAAAATTTTCCTATTTTTTTCAGAAAAATCATCTTCAATCACATAAAATTAGTAATAACATAGCTATACATAATCTATTGTACTTACATATGATTGTAATAATTGTAAAATATTAAATGCTTAATAATATGTTTAATATGCTTAGTTCATTTACTGGTTTTTTTCAGGTTCATTCTTTAGATTCTGTGTTCAATTACTGGGCTTTTCTGTGTTAATTTATATATTTTTTTATTATTTAACAGAGATGTATTGTACATTATATCTATTAAATTCATTTAAATCTTAATAAGTTATAGATTAGTACAATATTTTTTAACAGAACTATAAGAATACCTATGCTTTTTTAGAAATTTTACAATTGTCCAAAGTCCTTAAGTATGCATTCACTTGGCGGCTTACCCTAGTAAGTATTTTGGAACAAGTTTATATACTAAGTATTTTTTTATACTGGTAGTAAGTATACTTAATCTTCAAAATCGACCAGTTTTCCCATCTCTAGTCTGCTCCCTCTGTGGGAGGAGTCTAATCTCTTTGCCGTAGACTGTAAGTCCGTGTTGCCAACCGTACTATAATTATAGTATTTGTACTATAATTTTCGTCTGCGTACTATGTACGATATAAAACAGGTATAGTACGCCCAAAATACTATAATTTTGAGAAATCGGAAAAAAGTTTCCAATAGAAGAAAAACATCGCCAAAATAATTCGTGAGAAGCAAAAAAAAAATCCCCATGTCTAAAAAAAGGTGACGTTAATTACTTAACACAGCGATTTCCAAACTGGAGGCGCGAAAAGTTTAACACAATTAATGTAGCCACAGGTTTGCAGTTTGTAAATGCATAGTTTATAAAACGGCCGCTAGTTATAAACTACACAAAAAAACAGTCCTATAAAAGGTTGTTTGCAAACCTTTATGCAAATATGGAGACTAATTTTATAATCCCTCACTTCTATACTATTGTGAAGCCCAATGGCTATCTCGTAAAAAATGAAATAAAAGGGTCAAATTAATAATAATGTTGAAATTTGAGGCAAATTTGTTCAGGAACGATAATTTTGTTGTTAAACTTGTCTATTTGGTTGAAATTAAAAAAAAAATGGGTGAATAAATCAATCCAAGGCTACTAATGCATTCACTGATTTAAAACGACAAAGTGAACGCATTCATAAAAAATTGGAGCTTAGGAAATCAAAATGACAAAAAAAAGTTCGCCATGTCTCCACTTTTAAATGATTTCTACGCCAGATATATTGAAGCAAACAAAAATCAATTTACTGAGTTCTTGGTTAGTTTGCTAATTCACTTTTCACATTATTTTATTAATAGCAAAAAAAAAATTTCGGCGCTGCTTTGTTTCGGATATATTAAATATGTGGTCGAAAAATCCTGACCCGGAAGGTCCGCTTCAGGATGGGGGTCCATGATAGAATCCATTTGTCAATGAACGAAGATGAATTGGGATTGACTACTATTGAAATTGATTGAGCTAATAAACAAGCACATTCGTCAAAAAATAATGTAATATAAGTAGTAAAACCTTGTTTATTTTTTTTCAATTTTGTATTCGTTAGTAGGTATATTGTTGACTATTTAAAAAGGTGTCTGTATTATTTAATGAAATAAGGGATAAGATTAGATTTTTTTAAAAGGGAGGCGTACTAACATAAAGTTTGGAAACCATTGACTTAACATTTGAATTTTGTCTAAAAAACAAGACGTTAATTACCCCACGTTTAATTTTTTGAAAATACAGAAAATTATTGGTCACTCAATGCGTACTATATTTTTTGCCGAAATACTATAATTTTGAAGGCACTGTACTATACTGCCGTCCTAAGCGAAAGAGCAGTATCTCATTTTTTTTCGTTTTCTGGTTTTTGTTGCCTTAGGAACATTCAGGGGGCTCCGCATCTATTTTCCTAAGCGATATAGCCGTATCTTATTTTTAAATAGGTAATATAAGCTAATTAAATATGACGTATCTCAAAATCACAATGAAATCCTAAGCGCAATAGCAGTATCTCAATTTCCTAAGCGGTTTAGTCGTATCTCTGAGATATGCCCTTTTCGCTTACCATTATGACCGGCAAAGCTCACAATATTTCGCTAGCGACAATGCCATTATTGTCGGCTTGACGTTTCGGCGTGTGTTATTGTGGGTTTGCCAAGCGTTTTTTTTATCAAATATATATCAAGAATGTATTCAAGAGCGATGAAAATGATGATTATGACGTGTCAAGAAAATATGAAGGAATTAGGTAAGACATTAATTCAAATACAATGCATTTAAATTTATCGAAAAAATGCATGTGAGGTTATGTCAGTCACTTGTCGACATTTATATTCTTTTATACTACAATATTATCAGCTATTGTTACGAAATTTGGTTGTTTTCATTTCAGAAAGTATTCAGAAATCTATATCTAAAACTGAGAAAGAATTAATAAAGAATAATTCAGCTGTTGCTGAAACGATTTTTTTTCGGTTCGGTACATGTTCAAACACGCGCGTTAACATGATCTTACTCCCTACTTCATTTATTGTTTGTCAACTTATGACTACGGCCGTATGTTGTAGCTTAACCACTGGGAAATGCCAATGGAAATGGCGTATTTAAAAAAAATACTACCTTATTCTTAGGTCAATAATTATTATAAAACAATCATTATTCGTTGGAAGTTTATCACATTTGAATGGTCAAAGTGACTAATTCTTGTCAAATTTGGGGTCACAGAGATTAATAGTAAATATTTCACTATAATATAATGTTAATATTAATTTTACGAATGATCGAGAGGTATAAAAAAATACTATTTTATGTATTAAAAAAACTTTATGCAGTCATCAAACGTTAACAATAAATATAAAGGATAATAAGGCTTCAACATTATATAAACAGAGTATCTACAACGTTTAAAAAATGTACAGGCTTATGCTCTGAAAATACCATAAAAACTCCATTTTGACCTACGTGGCGCACGTAGGCCTTTAAGTGCGGACTTATGTCATCTCAGAAACTGTTAAATGTTCGGAACCTGATGTTGATCAAGAGGCAATGCAGATCGATTTGGGTGGGTATGGTTTCGGAAATGCCTCAGGATGAAAACATGTGTTTTGAAGGTAACTCGACAGCATTTGTTTTAATCGATATAATTCAATATTATGTCCGTATTTATAGTGTATTTGTATTAGATAAAGGCCAAGCAATAAAATAATAAAATTACGTATTATAATACGTGATTTTATTATTTCAGACCAACATGGATGTAATGTGAAACTATTTTTGGGGAGGCCACCAGTTTGTCCTGCTACTACTACTCCGATTATGTATGATGCTACTTCTTCGAATCAAACATAATCTTCAATAAATTATGTTATAGTTGAAGAACCTTCATTATTATTAGAACTTGAGCCAGTTAATCCAGTCAGTTCTAATAACACTGTCACCCAAGATATTCCACAAATATTGGATGAGGGTGAGATTAATGAGAATAATGGCACAGGTGAATTGTTAGTGAACGTGAACGCAACAATGATGTCCTTTACACAAAAAAGGGATTAATTAGAAAGAGGAAAAAGCTTGATTTGTCTTTAAAAGAATGAAAAAAACAAAAGTTGCAATCAATAGCACAAATGCATGCAGTAAAAAATGGTTGTGATAATAAAAAATGTGCTTATAAGTGCGCTGAAAAGATATCTGAAGAAAGGAGGCAGTTTTCTAACAAAGAATTTTGGAAAATAGACAGTTCTACGCCAAGAAAATCTTTCATATGACATCACGTTTCCAACGTTCCTGTCAAGAAAAATGACAGTTAGTAGTGTGTGCTGAGAACGATTTTAGAAGAAATTACACTTTTAACACATTTAGTGCTAACAACGCGACTGGTGCGTTTGCATTAGTTGGCCATTAGATATAATTAACATGATATTTAAATGTGGTTATTAATTGGTAATATCTGGTCAGCAGTTTAATTATACTTTAAAAGATGAGAGTGGAATTTCTCATCTTTTCCTACAATATCATAAAGGCCAAGGTTGTATCTATTATTTCGAAACCAAATTTACTAAGCAAAATGGACGTATCTCATTTATTAGCTTAAGTTTTTAATTTCTAATTAAAATTAACCCATAAGCAGTTAGATAAGTGTGCGAAGAGGTATTATATCGCATAAAAACATCAAATAAGAATTTAAAGTGGTGCGGTTTGTATCTTTACAAAATTGCTCATAGCCAAAAGTTAACATTTTTGAGATACCGCTCTTTCGCTTAGGACGGCAATATAATTCCACTTTCAAAATATGGCAACACTATCGTCTGAATTGCGTGCGAATGGAGGGCCGGCTTTAGCGACGAAGCCCACCAGAAGCGGCGCTCGGTGCGCTCACTACGAAGTAGGCCCCCTCCCGCCCGCGCATTACCCTTCACCTTTGTAATAAGAGGCACGAGAAGCACAAAATAATTATTAATTTCAGCGTCTCTCATAACAAAGCAATAAAAATATTATTATATTTCTCGGCGGGTTGTAATCCATATTCACGATGACGTAATTCTACCAGCGAAATATCGGACACCCAGCAACTAAACAATGAGTTCACTGTTATTAAAATAATGCCTACTCGCCCGTCTATCGACAACGCGCCCGGAAGCGGATAAAATAAAACAGCGCGCGCCCCTTTTGCTTGCCGTATTCAATGGGCTACGTAGTATTTTCGTTAATTCGTCCCGCTGAGAAGCCAAACAACGGGTGAATCATGGGGTGGACGGGTACAGTGCTTCGTCAAAGCCAGTGTGCTCTGGCGTATTTGATTACGTTGTATTTTCGATGATTCACGCGCCACTTGTGAAATTTTGCGCAAGCGCCCTACTCGCTGCGTTAAGTGGGTTTTGACGGTTTAGACTTTGACTTTTGACAACTCGACTTGTTGATTAGTAGCAAAGCATAGACAAATCGGACGATAAAGGTTCAAATATACTATATGACGATCGGTCACATATATGCTAGAGCGATTTAGTGTATATGATCAAATCTATGCCTGTTATACATACAAATTGTATGACAGCTATGACATCGTATTTACACTCTGTGACGCCCTGTGACACAGGACGCCAACATAAGAAACGGGTTTTTCGACATATATATGACCAATCGTCATAGAGTGTATTTGAAGCATAAAGCGCGAATCAAATTGAGGTGCATGTCGCCTATTAATTTTATTGTTACGCTGTCGCGGCGACAAATTTAGTCTATGGTTTCGTCATTTAGCAGAATATGTTGAACCATCACCATCTCTGTAAATTCACTGAAGAATGACACTGATGAATTGATGACCTCTAACGCGTACTATATTTTTTGCCGAAATACTATAATTTCTTGGCCATGTCAGTGTTGCCATATTTTTTTATGCTGATTATAGTACAAAGGCGTAAAATTATAGTATTTCTGTAAAAAATATAGTATAGGAACATTTTTCGGCTCGAATCCTTTAAAATTATAGTATTTTGGCATATTCGGCGTAAAACTATATTATTTTACATTTTTTGCAGAATCAAAATTATAGTATTGTACTATAATTATAGTACGGTTGGCAACACTGGGCCGCGTACTATTCGGTAAGGAAAAGATGGCAACACTGTCATAGTGCCAACAAAACAACATTCGAAACGTCACTTTTTGCCATCTGTTTTGAGTGTTTTGACAATTTGGCATCCAGATCTTAGATGTCAACTACGAAAAGATAAACAAAATCTTGAAAAAAGTTAATGCTCTTAAACTAATAAATTTCTGTATGTTATTTCATACTGATTAAGTAGTTTTTTTTAATCGTTTAGCTTAGATATCTAACTTCCACACAAGAATTTCGAGTAATGGCAGACCACAAAACCCTCCAAGAGTTTCATTGTGCGGTTTGTAAAAAACATTTTGTGCACAAAGCGAGTCTAAAACGACATATAAGTCAAGTGCATCCACACAAAAAAGGATACATTGCTTCATTAGCAGCATGGAAGACTTATAAATATGTGTGTCAATGCGGTCGGAGATTTAATCAACTGTTTAATTTTCGGTCACATGAACGAAAAATTCACAACGTTACTGCGCCGTCAGTCTATAAAAATACGCGTAAGTGTCCTTTATGCAGCAGAACTTTAGAAAATGAAAATCCCATCACTCATTTTCAAGATAGACACAATTTGAAAATAGAAATAGAGCAGTTACAATTTGACAACTTTCAACAATTTAAGGAGTGGAAAGAGAATATTGAAAAGGAGATAAAGTGTATCTTTACTAAAACGACTGGAAGTCAATTGTGCGGAGAAACTAAAAAATATTATTTTGGATGCCATAGATCTGGATATTTCAAGCCCAAAGGACAAGGAATGAGGCGATTGAAAAGTCAAGGAAGCAGAAAAATTGATGGATTTTGCCCGGCGAGTATGTTAGTGATTGAAACAAAAGACAGTAAATGCGATGTCAACTTTACGAAAACGCACGTTGGACACACAAATTCATTGCGTCACATAAATCTTTCCAATTCAGAACGGAAATATGTCGCTGAGAAGGTCGTCGCGAAGGTTCCGTTTGATAAAATTTTAGCTGAAGTGCGAAATAATGAACCAATTTCAGCAATAAAAAGAGTCAATTTACTTAATAAGAAAGACCTCTTTAATATTAAAAAATCACTGAATAATTTACTTGGCAGTTTTGATGATAACATACCAAATGAAGTCATGGAAGATATACAACCGAATGTAGAAAACTGTGTTCAAAGTTTCAGTGATAATGAAAACAGTTTAAGCCAATCTCAGGCTCCAGCAATTCATCCGATATACGATAACGATAGTACGGCAGAATCTTCTTCATTAGCTTTAAGTGTAGAAAAAGAAATAATGGTTAAAAACATTTCCGAGTTCATATACTCTTTGTCGACCAAAGCAGAGGTAGAAACTGTACAACAGGTGTTTATATCTTTAAAAACAAGTCTGGATATATCCAAAGAAAACCATGATAACCTTAGAATACCCGACCAGGCCGTTAATGTTAATCAAAGTGAACAATATCAACCAGATCATCCAAGTAACGGAATAAAGATAGAATTAATGAGTACAAATACAAATAAAGAGAAAATATTAAGTCTTTCGAACTTTTAAAACTGAAAAACAAAGGCCCTCTATATTCAGGTGGCACGAAACTGTGAATTTTGATTGTAGTGGTAGTTATTGTTTATCCTTTGAATGTAATAGAAAATGAAAGAAATATGCTAATTAATATGAACGAAATATTCTATCGAAAATTTTCATTGCATACAGGTTTACCACATCGCATTCAAATTTACCCATTTAGTGCCTCAATCTGACTAGAAGGTCTTGCTAAAAAAACAATTCTGTAACTCCTTATTTATAAATAGTAAAATTGATTAAAAAAATAGCATGTTTGGACTCATTCAATGATTTATTTCTTCTTATCTTTTTGAATAAATGAGTTTTGGTTATTTACTCGTTTTTATTATTGTTTAATTATATTATTTATTACACTGATAACAAACAGTTAAGATGAGTGGCATATATGTGTTTGTTTTGAAGAAAAATCACATTTTCGGTATTTTTTGTTATGAAAATGAAGTCTAAAAAAAGTTCTATTCTGGAGGGAATGAATTTTTTGGTAAAGGAAACTGAAAATCGAAGACTGTTACCTATGCTATCTATATATTGGCTCAAAATAATTTATTCTTGTTATAATAATTAATATGTATGTTATGTTCAACAGCATAGTTTGGGAAATTTAATGAATAGTACACTTTCAGTCACTTCACCTCGTCGGTAAACATCCCCTGCCTCTTTTCCCGGGCACATTGCCCAGAAATATTAATTTTTCAATGCTTTCTGGACTATGGCGAGCAGTATGACCAAAGAAACGCAAAACGTTGCGGTAGCCTTTTACTAAACAATTCAATGTTTGATAATTTAAATGTTCAAAATAATCCAAATATATTGTATGCTGTTAAAAAAAAACATAAACTAGCTTGCGACTATATTTTTAGGTAAACAGTTGATTATGAACCAAATAAGTTAGCCACTCAAATTATAACAGGTAATAATATTAGACTATTATTATAATGTTTAAAAAACATCGCCATCTCTGGGATATATAAAAATACTTTATTATAAATTTGTAATTCTGCCATCTACTGTAAAAGATAAGCAACAAATTAAATTTTGTCCATAGACTACGTTCTATCATTTGATCAAAATGATAATAAAAATAATTTTTGTGCACAGATGACAGTAATATTACAAAATACATTGTATTTTGGCAGGATTATTGAATTAAATTTATGATAATCCCATTATTTTATTTTCGTTTTTCATATTTATAATAAATAATAACAGAGTCAAACGTAGGTACCCACGGCCACATTAAAGATTTATAATATTATGCTATAATAATATGGCTACTATTTTTTAGGTTTTATTCATATTTGTGTTCAATTCGTGATACGAATTTAAATATTAAAATGCTATTTATTTAAGAATTTTTTTGTTATGTAATTCATTTATTATAATATAATAATATTATGCTAAAAGCATTATTTATCGTTTATTTATCATTTTCTGTACAACAGATGTCACTGGTTTATCGAATTAATAGCAGAAATGCTTTTCTGCGAGTTGGTATATTTATTTCTGCATAGATAGATTTACAAAAGAGTGAATAAAAATATAATATTATTGTCATACCTAAATATAACAGTGATATACATTTAACAACGGATATTTAATTTCTAATCGGCAGAGATAATAATGCATTTCAACACATATTGGAAAAGTTATCTGACATTGCTGGGGAGGAGGGGGGTTCTTCTTCTCTGGATTCCGGAGTCGAAACCCTCCTAGAAATGAAAAATGAAATTTATTTAGGCGATTGGAATGTGACTTCTTTTTCTTCATCAGGACCTCATAACTGAGGATCGTAACGCAATGCCTGTATCAGTGAAATGTCCGTGGCACTCATGAATTATTGGTGAAACCATCTGAAGCATCCAATGTTTGGATTAATATTCTAACATGGCAGCAATTCCTAATACGTATGACCGTTCGATTTGCATTAAGAAACAACTTGTGGATGCGCAAGTCGCAATAACTCAATAGTTCTTCGTCGTGTCGGGTCTTCAATAGCTAGGTACAATGTGTCGCTCCAGAAGTTGGCGAAGGCAACACCATTTTCCTCGGGTTGTAGGATCTTGTCGAAATTGCAGCTTACTGGGCAAGCCTTGCATGAAAATAGGTGTTCCATTCATTGTATTTCGCAATAATAGCAACGCACCCAAAATTACAGCTGCAGACCAGTTGTTCATCGCCAGACGAAAAATTTGGAGTGTCTGGGTATGAGGAGTGCACCTGAAAAAATACAGGCGTTCGTAGTTGATGCGACGAGAAGCTATAAGACAACGACCTATAATTAAAATGTAATTCGCAAATATGCGCATGTCATTATTGATCACCAATGACGCGACGTCCAAGGACAACGTAAGTAAACTAGACATCGCGAACCCGACAAAAAAAATACAGTCCTGTTAAACTTGTTATAGTAATTAATACACTTTGTTTCCAACCAGTGAACTGATTTATTTAAATGGAAAGATATTTCCGTTATTACTAAGTTTAGGTAGCTATTTCTATAAATACCTAATAATTCGTAAAAAAATGATCGATTTCAATAGAATGTTTACACGGAATATTTGGTTGGATTACTGACGTCACATTTTCTACAACCCTCTCCCTATATTTTGTTCATTTATGGACGAGCCCTAATACGTATTGGAGTGTCACATTTAGAATTTTGAAACATACAAGAACGCCGGTGTAATTTTCGTTTTTATCCATTTCTAAAATATAATTCACAGATTAAAACAATTCTAGAATAATATAACCTAATTTTTCGTCTGCTATTATTATTTATCCGTGGCGACTGATTATCAGTAACCCACAATACTTACATAATTATTGATACTATTATTTAAATATGGCCAAAACTGATTTTTTAATTCATGTATGGTTCTTATAAGATTCTTATTCCTTAAAAATATATATAAAAAATGGTTACTAGGAACTAAGAACCACGTGCAAAAATCAAAATTCAAATAATTAACTAAACTATAAAGTATAAACAACAATTTGGCTATTCAACAATTCCATTGTTCTTGATGGAAAGACATTAATATGATTGTATATTAATTAAAATAATGTAAGTATAAGTAATAAAAATATTGCAGTACCTAAGTACCAACATACATAAAATTTAATTTTGAAATTTACAGATAAAAACATTTCATAAGCATTTTTTTCAAACCAGATTTCTTCTAGTAAGTGTGTATCAATTAGGCAGAGCTTATGTGATTATTGGGTACTGTTCGGTTATCAGGAATACAGCGGAAAACACATTTTGAAAATAGCCGATAAACTGGATTATTTGTTAGGTTAACCTAACCAAACCTAACCTAACCTAACCTAAACTAACCCAAACTAACAAATAATCCAGTATATCGTGTATTTTCAAAATGTGTTTTCCGCTGTATTCCTGATAACCGAACAGTACCGATTATTGTTATGGTTGACTTTAGTTACATCAAGCCAATAGCATTACTTTCTCTCAATATTTTGTTTTGCTTCGCGCTAAATTTAGCACGGATCAGCAAATTGATGCAAGTTGTGGTGGTTCTTGCTCGATTCCTATTGGATCCATTTGGAATCAAGCAGAAGCCGCGAGTCTTGGGCCAGTTGACTCATTTTTTCTTATAACCACAGATATACTTATTATGAAAGTGAAATTACTGAATAGAGTTACTAAGTTTAATGATTAAAATAAAAACAAAGAAGTCATCTCATTTAGTCTAAGAAGTAGGTATTTAACACAGCCACAGACTGACGTAAAAACATTTTGCAAGTGCTTGTAATGCATCGAAGTATCAATATTTAGCAATGGCGAAGGGTGGAGGTAGGCTGTTAAGATCGGAAAGAAAAAGTGCACTCTAAACTTTGTCAGTGAAACGCGTTTGTTTTCATTGTACTAATACTACAATGTATAGATAGTGTTTGTTAATTTTTAAAATACAATTAAACCCTGCCTAATCCAAGCCATAGTAGATGATATTCAAAAAATATTCATGTAAGTATCTATAAAATATCTAAAATTATGCCATTAAACCATACATCATTTTAGAGATTTTATAGATAGAAGAGTAAGTACTTTTTATCGATTATGGTTTGGTTCAAGCAGGACGTATTTAAAAAGACTAATCAGCACCATCCGTAAATGATATTCTTAGTTAAATGAAAACAAATAAATATGACTGATAAAATTTAGTGTGCACTATTTATGTAGAATCAATAGCTTACCCCTCCACCCCTCCCCACTTATATTTACACAAAATCATAATTAACAGTGTATGTAGCAACCAAAGCAAGGAGTCAATGGCAAGTCACCATATATTTGCAATCAATGCAGTGATGTAAAATTATACCTATTACATTGAGACCTTTTCACAAATTTATGACTTTTACATGAAAGCGAGTAATTAATTTTAAATCTGTATTTTTTAATATACTTAATATCTATAAATATGTACGTACTTATACATTCTTGTTTGGCGTTATTGCTTTTTTGATGAGACAAAATGAAATTTATCCATTTGTCATTTAATGAACTGTGTACTTACATAAATATTACTACAATTTTAAATTAAATTAGTATTTTATTGTACAGTAAAAGTATGTATTGCTAAATAAACAAAAAATGGTGGATACCTACCACAGCAAAATGTTCCGTGAAAATCGTTTTTAAAATAACCCAGATTACCTCACAGGTCCAGAATTTACTAGAGTAGGTATCTACCCACCAAACGGCCATATTATGATTTATAGAGTTACCTACCTATTATTGCCTGCACATTTTTTTTACATTCTGATAGGTACCTATATTGCATCAAAATCGTTGGATTGATTTATTCAGTTTGGTGGAAATGCACGAATTCTAGTGTAAACTGTACATTGCAGTAGTGCACATAGGTACGCAACAGTATAAATAAAAGGAACCCGGGGATACTTGCATCCATCTGTGAATATTGATTGATGATTATAATGTCTTAAATTGTCATAAAAATGGGATGTAATAATATGTACGCATACCGCAAATTATTAAAAAAAAACGGCTGTTTGTAAAATTTAATACATTACGTAGGTACTGTTTTTACAACATAATACGACAAAATGTTGTTGTGCAATTTAGTAGCCTTAGTAGCTCATAAATTATTAATAATGGAAACTAAGTTAGGTCTTTTAACTTAATTTTCTCCATGAAAATCTCTTGAAGTTTTAAGAGAAACATGATTTCTTTGATAAAACCGAACAGTTTGCATACAATTCATATAACTCAATTTACTTTTGTCATTTTCACGTAGGCCTAGGTCGTTCAACATAATGTCATCTTATTTTATACACTGTCGGACTCGAAATTATTTCATCTCTTTCTGTTCAAATATTATTAGGTAAGTCTCGCCTTGTCTTCCGCCCGTACTTGCGTTACAATTTAATCTAAACGATAAATACATTATTTCTCCCTCACTTCCATTAGTTTGATGGAAAGCGAGATAGTCATCTCGCTCTGCGTCGGAGCCTAGCTCCGGACGGTGGCGCCATCAGCGGCCGTACGAACTAACCGCTCACAGTCGAAGAGAGTTCATTCTTGTGCGCATGTCGTCAGTCGACGTCGAAAGCTCGAACGGAGTGGATGTTCCGCGTCGAGCCGTACGTAAAATTTGTCCGCAAGCGAAGTCGTGTTATAATCGGAAAGTACTTATAAAAAAACATACTCGCGCGCCTGAATTAGGCAAAACAGTTAAAGTTTATCTATTCGTTTGCAGTTATTTGAAACGTTTTAGATTTATGTTATAAAGGACAGTCAGTTACAATGTTTACGAGGTGATATTAAAAAAAAGTGTTTATGTCCGCAATGTGCAATGATAGTTTGCGGAGGTGATATTTTCGGAGGGCGATTCGTTCCTCGGAGATGGGATCGCGTCTGCTGAATAATAGCGCGACAGCTTTCCACCGCTCTGCGTCAAAATAATGTTCCGCGTATCGATTCGCGTCGCGTGATGTAGTATATAAACCGCTCCCGAGAGCGCAACCCGTTCCGCGTTTCTTCGCGACCCCGGGGAGGAGACGACACATCGCAGAGATGTCGACGAAATTGCTATCGCTCCTGTGCGTCTGGCTGTGCGTGTCGGGGAGCTGGGGCGCGGAAAGCCGCGACTCGCCGGCCGAGTGCTCGCTCTCCGACGAGCCCGACGACGCGGTGAGGCCAGGAGTCGAGTGCCGCGTGAGGACCCTCGACCCTGAAGGCGCGGCGGTCGCCGCCATATCGGCCGACGCCGCGTCGAAACTCTCCATCTCCTGCAACCAAGTCCTGTTCTTCGAGAGCGTCATCCGCGCCCACTACTTCCAGCGCCTCGGCCACCTCGAGGAGCTCTCCCTCGAGAGCTGCAAGCTCTTGCATCTGCCCGGAAACTCTTTCGAGGGTCTCAGAAAACTCAAGAAAATGTCGATACGATCGTACAATTCTCAGTGGGGTCCCGCAAAATCTCTCGAGGTGGAGTCGGGATCTTTCAACGGCCTGAGGGAACTGCAGTTTCTGCACATGGGCGATAACAATCTGAAAGCTCTACCCGAAGACGCGTTCTGTCCGCTCGGCAACCTGCAGACGCTGAACCTGACGAGAAATCGCCTGAAATCGACCGACAGGCTCGGTTTCGGTGAAGGATGCGGCGGTAGCGTCCGAGAATTAGACGTGAGTCACAATGAGCTTCGTGGCTTGCCGGAAGGGTCTGATATCGCCCACCTCAGGCGGCTGATCCATCTGAATCTTCAACATAATAACATTTCTGAACTTTCGGGTGAGGCCCTCACCGGACTGATTTCTCTGAGGATACTCAACATATCTCACAACCGCCTCGAATCTCTGCCCGAAGGACTGTTCGCCAGCTCGAAGGAATTGAGGGAGGTGTACCTCCACAACAACCTTCTGTTTGAACTCGCGAAAGGAATTTTCCATCGACTCGAACAGCTGCTCGTTCTCGACCTGGCCAATAATCAGCTGTCGAGCGAACACATCGACGACGGAACCTTCGTAGGAATGATTCGACTCATTATACTGAATCTTTCGCACAACGCCTTGACGAGACTGGATGGAAAGACATTCAAAGATCTATTTTTCCTTCAGATACTGGACTTGCGAAACAATTCGATTGGATTTATTGAAGAAAATGCATTTTTACCACTCTATAATTTGCATACATTGAATTTAGCCGAAAACAGATTGCACACCATCGATCAACTGTTGTTCAACGGCCTCTACGTTTTGAGCAAACTCACTTTGAACAATAATCTACTTGTGAATATAGATCCCAGGGCTTTCAGAAATTGCTCCGATCTGAAAGAATTAGATCTCAGTTCCAATCAAATAAATAAAGTACCAGAAGCTCTGTGGGAACTCGCTTTTTTAAAGACGTTGGATCTGGGAGAAAATCAGATTTCCGAATTCAACAATGGCTCATTCAAAAATCTCGGTCAGCTCACTGGACTTCGCCTGATCGACAATCAGATCGGGAATTTGACCGCCGGAATGTTGTGGGATCTGCCCAGTCTTCAAGTGTTGAATCTCGCCAAGAATAGAATCCACGGCGTTGAACGTGGAACTTTCGATAGAAACACGCAATTGGAAGCCATTCGACTCGACGCCAATATGATTTCGGATATAAATGGAGTGTTCTCCGCGCTGGCCAGTCTCCTCTGGTTGAATCTTTCCGAGAATCACCTCATATGGTTTGACTATGCTTTTATTCCTGGCAATCTCAAGTGGCTCGATATTCATGGGAATTTTATCGAACGTCTCGGAAACTATTACAAAATTCAAAAAGAAATTAGAGTGAAAACTTTGGATGTTAGCCATAATAGAATTATTGATCTTTCACCCATGGCTATTCCCAACAGCGTTGAACTTTTATTCATAAATAACAATTTTATAAAGAACATTCAACTGAACACATTCCTTGACAAAACCAATCTCTCCAGGGTAGACATGTACGCTAATGATCTCGTGCGACTGGAACTGAATAGTTTACGGCTGACACCGGTGCCCGCGAACAGATCGCTTCCAGAGTTCTACGTCGGTGGAAATCCATTCCGTTGCGATTGCTCCATGGAGTGGTTGCCCACAATCAACAACATGACGAGCATGCGACAGCATCCGCGAGTGATGGACTTGGAAAATGTAATGTGCGAGATGCCCCACTCGCGGGGGACTCCTCACCTGCCTCTGACCGTGGTCAAGGCGTCGGACTTTTTGTGTAAATACGAGACTCACTGTTTCGCACTGTGCCATTGTTGCGATTTCGACGCTTGCGACTGTGAAATGACATGCCCTCAGAACTGTTCGTGCTATCATGACCAGACTTGGAACACTAACGTGGTGGACTGTTCCGGTCAGCGAGTGATCGAAATCCCTCACAGGATACCGATGGATGCGACCGAAGTGTTTTTGGACGGTAACGATTTCAAAGAGTTGCAAAATCATGTTTTCATAGGTAGAAAAAATATGAGAGTGCTGTTTGTGAACGCCAGCGGGGTGGAGAACATTCAAAATAGAACGTTTACCGGCTTGAACGCTTTGACTTCACTCCACCTCGAAGACAATAATCTTAGTGAACTTAAAGGGTACGAATTTGAACACTTGAGTCATCTTACCGAACTGTACCTTCAGAACAATATAATCGGCCATGTCGGTAACATGACATTTTTACCTCTTCATTCGTTAGAGATTTTGAGGCTAGACGGGAATCGGCTGGCGACCTTTCCCATATGGCAAGTGAATCTAAATCCTCAGCTCCGAGAGTTGTCAATCGGGAACAATCGGTGGTCGTGTCGGTGTAAATTTTTACAAGAGTTCACTCAGTTCGTCGTGGAGAACTCTCAGAAGATAGTGGACAGTACTGACGTGTATTGCCGCAGCGGCGACTCTGAGCTGTCGCATAGGAGAGAACTAGACTTGAACGGGACCGCTTGTAGCGATTTCTACGCTGGAGGCTCAGTCATTGACGGCATGCTCGTCTCGGACTACCTCCCCGTGATGGCCCTCACTCTCTGCGGCTTCCTTCTCCTTTTGCTCGCACTGGTGCTGGCGTTCGTTTTCCGTGACCCCATCCGAGTCTGGCTCTTCTCCAATTATGGGATCAGACTCTTCCATTTCGGCGGCGGTTACGAGGAACGCGAGAAGTTGTACGACGGCTACGTATGCTACAGCCCGAAGGACGAAGAGTTCGTCATGCGGTCGATCGCGGCAGAGCTGGAGAACGGCAGTCCGCCGTTCCAGCTCTGTCTTCACTATCGGGACCTTCCTCATCGCGCGTCGCCTTACTTGCCCGCCTCGCCGGCGGTCGTCGAGGCTGCGGAGGCTTCCGAGCGAGTCATCTTGGTTCTCACGAGAAATTTCATGCAGACCGAATGGTCTCGGTTCGAGTTCCGGCAGGCCTTGCACGAGGCGCTGAAGGGGCGGATATTCAAATTGGTGCTGGTCGAAGAGGGGCACGTCGCTCCCGAGGCCGAGTCCGATCCCGACCTGAGGCCTTATCTCAAGACCGGGTCTCGGGTCCGCTGGGGCGAGAAGAGGTTCAGGGAGAGGCTGAGGTATGCGATGCCCAGCGGCACCCGTCGGGGCAAAGCCACCGCCAACTACAGGCGGAATATCAACACTTACACTCTGGACGGGTCGGTGCCCAACGGCACCCATCCGGTCGACAAGACGGAGGGTCGAGAGCGACCTCCGCCGGCGTACCGCGCTCCGAGTCCCGTGGGCAGGGTGGACCCCGCGAGGCCTCACTCGGACCACATCTACTCTTCCATCGACTCGGACTATTCGACTCTGGAGCGGGGCTCTCGCGGGTGGCGAGCGCCTCCGGTCCAGGCTTACCTCGTCTAATCGCTCGGGCGGGCGCCGAGTGAACTTGTGATTTTAATAAATTAGAGACTGTATTCAATTGTGAACTCGAAAGTGAGTGGCGAGCGACAGGGAGGTGTTTTAGTTTTTAATTCCGCGGGTGGACGATTCCTGTCAATAGATATACATATTAGACTTTATTTTTGATGATCGAAGTTGTAAAAATGTGTGAATAGTGTTGTACATAAAGCTCGAGATGTAAGTTTGTAAGTCATTTACCAAAACTTAAACATACCTAATAGTTTATAGAGAGACGGTGGACCGTCGATTTTTATATACTGATGATAATAAACCCATGAAGACTGTTGTATAAATGTAAATAGGACACGAACGATCTATATTATTACCGTGAATGAAATATTTATACCTGAAATAAAGTTGTGCGCAATTTCTAAAATTGAAATGGTTTTTTTTTTATTATTTTCATTGCAATTTAAAACTAATGCCATTAAGTCGATTATTAAATCATACACAACGAAAATCACACTGTTTAGTATAAAAAAAGTCTTCTGGGAAAATCCATTGTCAAAATTTTCGCCACAGAGCAATACATAATACAATAATAATTGTGAAACACAATTGGAGTATGTACGAGACATGTAAAATTTATGATGCAAATTGTAATCCAGATTTCATATGATGAAAATCTTCATTACAAATTGGCATTTAAAATTGTATGTGTCTGCGTGAAAAATATATAAGTAAATTTTATCAAGTGGCCAGAAACATTATTACAAACTTATTTCAATAAGTAAGAAGTTGGAAATTCTACATATTAATTGATTCACTATTTCAGAAATCACACACGAAACTCAGTCAAAAACTTGATAATTCAATCGAAAGATATATAATATGTTTTAACAGACTTTTGACAGAATTTTACACATCCATAGTGTGGGAAAGCTCTAAATAAAATTAAAATAAAGCATTTTTTGTTATAAGGTTGTTCGTACTTTATCCGCAAACATTTTCAATAATAAATTGATTCAATATTGAGAGGATATTTAAGTATGTATATGCGACACATACTAATTATTGATTCTAAAGAATTATTAAAATATTACATGATTGTCACTGTTAGTTTGGTGAAAAACTATTTTGGATAAAGTATTACGCATTTATTGTAAAAAATGTTTTATTTTGTATTATGACTTACCACTACGTATTGGCAATCAACAGAACAACTAAGAAACCTAAGTACTTACCGTTAAACATTTTACATAGGTGGTATATAATAATAAGTCAGGGTCAGTTATTTTCAGAAGTTATTATATTAATACCTAAGTAGGGGGTAATGTAACTGTACATTACATATTTTTATTCTTAACATATTCTCTAATCGTCAATTTCATATTAGCATTGCTGTACTTTAAATGAATTTTGCATATTGATACTAATTCATTAATGTATGTAGTATCAACATGCAAGATCGAGACCTACAGCAAATTCTGACATGTGCTATTGAACCCAAAATAATAATTACTACATTTAAATAATACTTTCCTACCATATTATGGTAAATTTACTAGGTCGATTTCTGATAATGGTGGACCTTATAGGTAGCTAAACTAAACTATTTAATTTAGTCAAATTGTAATTTCATCGTGATTATGTGTACGACGGGAAAAGGGAGATATGTTTTGAAAATTGAAAAAGCGGTTGAATGATATGTCAAATTATTAAATTTAGTTCTGGCTTTACCACGCCATCAAAACTACAGTAATTATTAGTGAAAAGGGAGAGAGTTGAATATACTAAATTAAACATAATTTTGAAACCTCAGAAACATACATATTAGAAAAAGAGTTGGACTGAGTGGGTCTCACATCTTTCACTTTTTTGATGAATGCTTTCGCCTCTAAGCTATGATTCATGCGAATTATTTCTTACAACTACGTTTTAACTGAGGTACCTATTTCAAATTACACCAACGAGGCAATTTGCTTTGTGATCACTGATCAATTAAAGTAGGTACTAGGTAACTCAATTGTAACATACGTCTGGGCGCTAGCGACGCATGTATTTATTATTGACGTTGTTCTTGTATTTATTAATTAAGAATGTTAGATTCTTTATTATATAGTGTGTAAGTATATTCAATATTGAATAAAAAAAAAAATAATGAGAAAAATTACGAGTTGATTGAACCCAACTCAATTAACCATACATAGATGTAAAAGACAGAATTTTCTTTTGAATCTTCTGAAAAGTAGTGATTCTAGCTAGACTTATCTCGTTTTTCTTTTGGGACACAATATTTATGACAGTTAACGAAAATTAAATTTACGTTTTTATTAGATGTTTATTTATTAAGTTACTATTTCCATTAAATGTAAGTACTTAAGTAATCTTCTATTGATTTAGTAGTTATATTATAAAAAAGTACATTTTTTTTATTCAATTGCTATTTAGGTTGTCACACCATTATCATATTAGTTCAACCAGTGGTAGTTTGATGTACCGGAATAATACATGTTGTTTTTTACTGTATTTGATTCAGTACAAGGAACTAATGGGTTGGGCGAATGGCTGACAACCATTCCTTCTAAAAATAATATACCATCCACTATGTAGAGAAATGGTAGTCTACTACTAATTAAATCAAATGAGTAAGGTAGGGATGTGAAAGTTACCGATGTCAGGTAAATGTTTAAATTTTATCAGGCAGCATATCGATATTACTACTTGTACTTACAATTATTAGAAGATTATCCTTAATTAGTGAGAAATAAACAAGGTACTTCTTGATTAGAGTTAAAAGGACGTTGTTTCATGTTTTAAGGTATTTTTTCAAAAAGTATGATTATTGAGGTGCTGACGATTGAACGAAAACAATATTAGTACACTGATGGCCAAGGGCCAAGTTGAATAAATCGACTTCAAAGTTACAGTAAATCCACATTCATTGTAAATGTCATATCGTTCTCAAACGATTCTTAATTATCTCACGAAAAATATTATTTCTGTTTATTAATATTTTTGGTCTTGGAAAGGCTCATTAAAATATAAATTTGTTACTTATACTAGTTTATTCATCAACGCCTCAATTACTATAATTCGTCGAGAAATATTAATTTTACAATTACTCTAAAGTAATGTGGATACGTCTGTAGGTCATGATAAGTACATACATATTATATAAGTAATATATTTTTTTAAATTAAATAAACGGAAAACAAATATTTAGTACAAAGTGTAGGTAGGGAAATGACATACCTACAACGGAGGTACACTGGCGTACATCGCAATGCTGCTGATATATCAAGACTGGAAGATGGAAACTATTTCAATATTCTATGAAACTGTAATATTTTCATAGTTGAAAGAATCAACACATTTTGTATTATGGTGGTTTTGAAACAAAGTTTTTTGTTGTTGATTTAGTTAGCTATTTCGGTCTATTATAAATCCATCATCAGAACGATCTAAGATATTAAATATTTTATGCAGACTGAAATATTAATTATTTTATTATCTACATCTTCTGAGGGTGGGTTTATGTAACCAGGTAGCCAACGAAACAGCTTTCAATATATTATAAATACCTACTTTAACAATCTAAGTATCAATAAAAAAATCTTTGCTTCAATACAACGCTATCTCAAAGCAACAGTGAGATAAGTCAAAAATACTAATTTCGAGATGATCGAAATTTAATGTTGTGTCATACAAATGATATAGGTAGTTAACCATAATTAGGATGTTTATTTTGTTTTTTTTCTGCAGTTTATATCGTCTCTGTTCTGGCAGAACAAACTAACTGGAGAATACTAGTTTTGAGTAATATGACTTTGAAGTTGTTAAAATGTTTGAAATGGTCTATCATGTGAGTTTATTAAGTAATCGTAAAAAGGTTGACTTTAAAATAAAGACTGATTATTTATTAAGAAGGTTTCCAGACGGTAAAGTTTGAAATAATGAACATTTTGGTATAACTAACTCAATATGTCATTTTTTCGAATAAGTGTCTTCTGCCAGAACAGTGACGATATTATATGATAATGGTACGAGTATCTCAGTTATCCTAACATTGCTTTGAAATAATTACAAGACAATGTTAATAAATGCAACAGCGGTATTTTTCTTTTGGGGTTTTACAATTTAAAATCTTAGTGATTCATTATGTAGATTCTAGGTATAGCTTTCAGCAATCGATTGGCATACTTATCTCAAAATCGACTTTTTTCACTTTATCTCACTGTTGTTTTCGGGTAGCGACAATTATGATGCAATTCTATCAAGTAAAAGCCAGTTAAATTAATTCATACATTTACTATTATATTATGTTGGATTACATATTTTTACTTATAATAACGTTTCTATTTTTATAAGCGATAAATGTGTATCAACAGATTACATAGGTACCTAATATTATTCCCTGAAAGAGATTAGTTATAAAATTATTATATATTTCGTCGGCTTGCTACGAAAAGTCACCAACTTCAATATCATATAGGTATGTAATAGATATAATTAATTGTATTATTTGGAGTTAGTTCAACTATTTTATATAAAACTAATCCATACAACGTGCAGCGATATTGCTATTAATATAACACAAATATTTATACAGTAGTAGGTAAATAAATTAACTTGTTATAACACGCCTTTTTAAGTTAAGTGATATTTATAAAATTCAAAGTAGGTAAGTACTATAGTTTTATTTCAAAAAAAGGAACACGATTCCTCTTGCAATGTTGTAAATAGGTATAAACTGTAAATTCGATTATCTACTTATATAGGTACTTACATATTATACCTGTGGCTATAGAATATAGATAGATAGAACAACTATTATTATTCAATAGTAAAAAAAGTTTTAGACTTTTCTCAGCAAACTGACGATAAATTATTATGTTCCTACTAGAGATGTGTTTTATAAAAAAAAACAATCATAAATTAAATAGGTAAATTAGGTAAGAAGTATATAATAATACTACCTACTTAAATGTAGTTGACTTATGAAAATTATAAATAAGTAATATATTATTTAAGTAAGTTTACTTATTATTATAATTTTGGCAGTGATTTGGAAACATTGCATTGAATGGGGTACGGATGCACACACAGAATCCTAAAATATGACATAGGTAATTGCATTTATTATAATATTTTACCTATGTCCAGTTATTACTTAAATTTAGTTCTTAGGCTATACACAGATCTCCCATCTGCATTAGGTACATAATGCCTATTTCGCTTTTAGATTTTCAATCGATTCCAATCATCCAATTTAAGTTTTTCTCAAAACCAAAACACCTGTACACTAATCTATTGAAATGCAATTATTAGCTCTGTGGAGCTTAATGGAATGCTCAATAATCACTTGGTGTTAACTGTCAATTAAAATAAAACACAATAAGTACCTACCTGTGTAGTGCTTTACTTTTCCGTATTAAAAGTTTCTTACTCAAACTGAAACATTATGTTATTAATTAAGTAAATATTGTGATTTATTTAATTATTAATCCAATGCATTTCTACCATGAATTGACAATTAACACCATAAAGTTTCTTTTCTTTGTTTGATTCCTCAATATTTAAAATTTACCATTTTCAATCAGTTGTTAAAGTATACATTTTAAATAGGTAGGTACGCAATATGTTATAAGAACATAATAATCACCAACTTCATTAATTCTAATACCAAATCTCAAGACAAATTCCGAATAGTGTAAATTGTAAATGGTTGCCAGTATATAGGATATAGGTATACACGAATTTGCGTATATGGTATATACGAACTTCATATATCCAATAATATATAATAAGCGAAATAGGTAGGCATATGACCAAAAAAAAAAATATTACTTATAACAGGATTTCTTAACCTTTTTGAGCTGAGATTCTATAATTTGGGGTACTTAGTAGTTTGGTTTCGCTAGCCGACTTTAAAAAAATTCAAAGTATTATCTCAAAAAGATAGTTTAAAAAAATATATATTTACAATATAAATTTTTCGCAACCCACTCAATACGCCAAGCGATCCATATGTTAAGAACCCCTGTATTGTAATATAAAATTACACGAATTTAGTTTACACCGTTATCTTATAATACCTACTATATAATGCTACTGAAATAGCTATCGATTAAAAACGTGGAATTTAATACATATTAATTATTATACATACATACCAACTGTTGTATAATATTAGAATACTTCCAAGTAAAAGTTATCTCAATATAATAAGGCATATCAGAGATAATGCAACTTGTACATATTATATAGAATTAAAACATACTTGAATCATTTCTGTGAGTGTTTATTGTAAAAGTGGATATTGATGATTTGATAAGAAATACATATTTAACAGTTATTAGACACTTTGAGTAGGACCTTCCTGCCTATACAACAATAATGTGTGTTGGATAACTGCCATTTTTGGGTAGGCAAATATAAAATTATTTATAATTATTTTTAAAACAATAATTATTACCTACTTAGAAATATAATATATCTATGTGCGCGAAAGGAAGAGGCAGATAAGTATAATAAAAATAGGGAGCCGAAATACAATATTGTATGGGAACTCCAATGTTTCCTATCTTATATACAATTTTGCACAAATTAACCAATTTTCCGAAATATATCTATTTTATTTTCACACACATAATAATATATGTCAAATATTTTATGAAAAAAAGGCATAGGTACTTAGATGACATATTTATTAATTTCTACCAACATATACTTTTTTAAAAATATCAAAATCAAATTTATTTATTTTACATATAATAAATATAACAAATAACAAATTCAAAGCGTTCACGACATGACATAAAATGAGTGTTAACACTTTTTAAAATAAAAATACAGAGAGATGTGACTTAATAATACAATAAGAAAATAAATAAAATAAAGTAACAAAAATAAAAGTAGATGGAAGCACACAGGGTGAACTATCGATAGACCCTATCTAAAAAAAACTTATAAAACAACGTCCGCCTAAATTCACCTCACGTAAGTGGAATATATCAATATCCGAAGCGATTTCATTAAACATGGTTATTGCCCTACATACATATATATAAGTTATTTCGTGTAACTAAATTATTTGGATAGTAATATTTTTTACTTAATTTGAGGAGGTAGGGGCAATGTAGGTAGGTACCTATATATCGTTTTTGGAATATATTATTCCTAATACTGGAGACTAGATATTTTACACGAAAATTATTGTAAGTAATATATTTTTGCGAAAAAAATGATTTATTATAAAATTGGTAGATACAATCATGTAAATTATACGTGTTACATTTCGCCGTAGCACAGTTCGCTGTGAGATCTCTTACCGGAAAAAGATGGCCATAGCATTGAGATCAACAATAAAAAAAGGTTTATTCGTGAATAATTAGACAGTAAAGTTAAAATTTTATTAAATGCAATAAGAACATAAATCTGATATTGATTTGTATCAAATATCTGATAATAACGCTGTCAACAGCAATGGCGAGGGGTAATACTTATTCATACATACTACTAAGTCATATGTACTTATTTGTTTCGTTGAATGAAGAATATAATGCCGGGTCCACACTGGCATCATGTCGCACGACAACCTCGTTAAATTTTACGATAATTATCGTAAAATTTCTTAAGCAATTACTTATGATAATTATCGTAAAATCTAACGAGGTTGTCGCGCGACATGTTGCCAGTGTGAGCCCGGCATAATATTACAAATGGTGTTGTTAGTTTTTAAAATTCATTAAGCCCTGCCTAACCGAACCATAATTGATAAAAAATATTCTTCTATTTATAGAATATCTAAAATTATGTATGGTTTATTAGTATAGTTTTAGATATTTTATAGATAAACGAATATTTTATATTGTATTATCTACTACGGCTGGATTAGCGAGGGTTTAGTGAGCACTATTTATGTCAGATTTTATCAGCCTGCGTCCACTCTTCCCACTGGTCACTAGTATCAGATATTTGATAGGTTCGACTTGATACTTACAAACACCTACCAGAATTTTATATAAAATATACAATGTGATTGAATTTCTAATTTACTTAACCACCTATTACCCTTGTATTACGGTGTTGTTTTTACGTATTTTGTTACATGGATTTGATCTGAATACTGTACGGCCATCTATTTCGGATGTAGCATCTGTGGCCTAGCCTAGCCTAGATGAATAACTTCTGTACGTGAACAATGTTCTCCATCCACGACGGAATACAAAATAAACTAGGACATTTTAAATGTTTGTATTATCTTTGTCTATCAAAAAGTTTTTATACAATGTTGATTAAATTTGATCACGCACATATGTTCTTGGTTTGGACTAGGCACACAATTTCATGGATAAAACAACTTCGCGAATTAAGCAAAACATATTAGATTACTTACTTATATTATGTGTATTATTACAATTTAAATACTCTGACCGCCATATTAAATCAGCGATACTCTACATTCTGTATGTTTTATATTTATATACAATCTACATCAGTGGTTCCCAAAGTTGACTGGGCTCCGACCCATCCAACAAAAATTTCCAATCTAGGGACCCACCTCTTAGCTGTCTTAGAGAAAAGAGGGCATAAATATTGGTAATGCTCAGATTCCCTAGTGGCGAGTCGTGGAACTACTTAATGCTGTCTTATTTGTTCTAATTGAAATAAAAAAATATTTTTTTATAAGCGTTACCAATATGAATGAAAGACTGTTGAAATAAGAAACACAACTTAAATAAAAAAAAAATATTACTTAAATACCTACACCTGCAAGAAAGTTATTTCAATGGTTAGGATGTATTTGTTTCTTATTTTTCTTCATTACAGTTTTAGCGTCAACTTCAACTTTAGTTACTTTTAATCGCAGTGAGTTTGAAATATCCAATTTATTTCGGTATTTAGTTTTAATGTTAACCATAGCCGAAAATCCGCCCTCACATAAATAAGAGGTAGTAAAGAGGAGGATGACTTTCATAGCTTCATCGAACAGGCAAGGATAATTCGAGTGCTTAAAGTCAGACAACGTTATCTATAAAAAAGTGTTGTTTTTTTTTTTTTTTTTTTTTGAGATATCGCTATTTTACATTTATGGCTACATGATAGTCACACAACGTTATGTCAATCTTTTCTAATTTCTTATTAAATCGTCAGTAAAGTTTAACGCTAACTACATAAGTTACCCTTGTTTTCATATTTTTTTAAAACTATCCCTATAAATTTTAACATCATCATAAGCAAGATAAATGTACAATACACAATAAATTATAAAATATTAACATTAGGTTTTAAATAAACATTTCCCTTGTTGAGTTACAAGAATCTAAAATTACGATTTTTGGCTCTCCTGTAAAGTTGCACTTTTGTGGATAGTGTTGTTTGACACTAAGGGCCGTATGTATGAGATTCCCAAATTCTTTATAAGCTATTTAACCGATTTTCCATCGAATAGCTAATAACACTCTTTGTGACGTAAGCGATCTGACGTCACGCGCCATTAAAAATGGCTGCCTCAGCTAGCTGTCACTTTCAAATGTCATTTTAATTTTGCATTCATTGCAAAAAACATTTGGTTGAGGCCCTTATTCGTTTTGTAGATTCTGTAAAACATTTGCGAACTTTAAAAACAGTTCCTAGTCGTGCTGTTTACAAAATACGTATAATTTTGATCCCTAGTCTATAATCTAGATAGTAGGTAACTGATAAAATGCCTCGCTTATTTCGCCTATTTCGCTTGCAATATTTCTCATGGAGACATAAGATGGACTTACGTAAGATTACGATAAAATATCTCCGCTAAACCACCGCAAAAATATGTATCTACTGCTGTATCTCGCATTAAAATATACAATTGTAAGCATTCTGCGTTCTTCAAAATATTACGGTACCACCTACCTACCTAGTTAATTATTGTAAGATAACTGTAATAAACAAGGCACAACTCTCAAATACACTGGAAACATCAATAGTATCGGTGTATACGGTGGTATACGGTGATTGGTATAAATGATAATATTATACAGAGATCATTACATATTATTGTCTTAAATCATTTGCATTTTCTGTCATTTATTCTTATTCTCTTTTGAGATCTCAATAATTGAAGTGAAGTTAGTCATAATAATATTCAGTATTGCCACCAAATGTATTCAGTGTTGCCACCAAATGGAAAAGTTTACTGGCAATACAACCTTTCGTACAGTAGAATAATTATAAAATACATGTGATAAAATAGCTGATAAATTATTTAAATTTCATAATAATTATTCATGTATAATTATCAAATTTATATGGTACCGTTCGCACACTTTCAGACACATTTACAATTTCAAAATTTTGAATTATTTATCGGGGAATGAAATTTTATAATACGAACACCATGACACATGATATGTCACATTCGTGACGTCACTTAACAGCTAATTACGTTTTTACTCATGCATACAAACGTGCAGTATATAGCCTATAAGGTTTTTGGGAATCTCATGCATACGACAGTAGAGCCAGAATTTCGTTAACTGTTTACGATTGAAACTATTTTTCAGTGACGTATCTTCTGATAAATCAACGAGTTCTTCACTTGCTTTTGTTGACATACTAGTTGGTTTAGTTTATTTCATTTTTTAGGAATTATAAATAGCTGAATGAAATATCAAATTTATCACTTCCTATTTTTTTTTATGTATACGGTGGCGAGGGCCCACTCAATATTCGCTCGCGACCCATAGTTTGGGAAACCATGATCTACATCACTGTTATTCGTTGTATGTTGTTTCCAACGAGAGAGCGATGTTGTAGTTAGTAGGTATTTTGGTCAACTTAACTTATTCCAAAAAATATGGCTCCAAATTACAGGTACCGCTTGCTGGAGAGTTATTAAAGGAAATGATCGCGCTATGCCTTCAGGCTTACTTGCAAGACCGATCCAAGAATGCGGCTTGCTTCGTTCATATCTCATACGAAATACATGTAACTTTTAAAAGTTTGGCCCATACATCATACCTACATGCGTGGTTTGTTAGTTACCTACTAGCGGTTATCAAGTAAATTAGGTGTTTTCGGTAACAAAAACGCATTCTTCAAATTATACTTACCTACCTAAACAGTTTTGAAATTTTGAAATAGTACATGAACTCAAAACTGTCATAAATTAATTTTATAAATTTTGAAAAATTCAGAAACAGGAACCAATCTATAGGTACGTTTTATAACAGTAGGTGCCTATACGTTTTATAAATTTGCACTTTTTACTACACTGATTCGCCTCTTTCTTTTCCTAATTACCTCGCATAAAATTAGATCAAATAATATTCACTTGAATTAATAAATGTAGTAATAAGAGAATACATAGGTACCTATATAATATGTGTAAAATAATATTTTTAGAATAATATATTAAGTAAGTAGGTACATCATTTTCATCCTAGAACCGGGGTGTAACCTATTAGAATATAAAATTGGGCCGCGTAGAATTCGAGCTGAATGCAGGTGCGCACACAAAAAAATAATGTTTTGGGGGGAGGTTCCATTTTGGTAAAATATCCATAATATTTTTTTTATTAATTTTTAAGGCGTCGGCAGGGGAAGGGGTTAACAAAATCTAACAGGTACCACTGACTTCCACGTTTACTCTGCCCGCAGAATACCGCACTTTTTCACTACATTCCCCATACCAAGACACTTCGAATTTTGATTCTAGTGATAAATACCTGGTCTGTAGGCATAACTAAGGGTGTTCACCTACTTGCGAGTTGTTGCATCAACAAGTGATGAACGAATGCGCGTGGGCCACAGGTCTAGATAAAACTATAGAAGTAAGACCAGCCCGTAGAGAAGGTTGATCGACAGCAAATCATCCGAGTCACGATCCTCATGCATGCGGTCCTGACGAAAACGAATAAAAAGTAATATTCCATTTACCTAAATACTTAATTTGTATTTTTCGGTTTCTGCGGAGGGTCGGGATCCCAAAATAACCCCCCCCCCCCTTGTATGTGCTCCTGACTCAATTAAATGAGTGGTCTGTCACTGTCCAGGTGAGTGTTCTTATTCTTTATCCAAGTCGTTCGACCTTTCACGAGTGGAGAACTACAAGGTTCTATGTGTTTGTCCTTGATGAAACAAAAGTAACAATGTGGCAGCTTAGAATACTACTTCATTGTTGGGTTTGTTTTCTCAAGGACGAATACTTAGAACCTTGTACTATAAGGCTCGCGCTTTATTTAAGTATAATATTAAACATAGTTAATAATTAATAGATATACAATTACAGCTATATTAGCTTAGATTATAGAAAAATACATATTAGATTTTATACAAATCCTACATTACTTTTGTGTTTTTCAGTTTTAGCAATTATACAGTTTCTTTTTGACAAAATTGTTATATCAGGCTGTTCGGAACCATGGTATTTTACGGCATCCACGTAAATGCAGTGATGTCCCGTGGAGGTAGGCAGATTGAGCGTCGCTTGGGGCGGCAATTACTCGAAGGGCGGCAAATCGAGTAGAATCATTTGGAATATATAGAAATAGCTACATAGACTTAGTAATAACGAAGATAATATTTCCATTAAAAAAATCAGTTCACTGGTTTTGTCGGGTTCATGATATCTAGTTTACTTCCGTTGTCCTTCGACGTCCTTGGTGACCAGAAACGACACGTGCAGGTTTGCGAATAATTAGTCTGATATTTTGTTAGAAATGTATCCATACAACACATTTCTTAGATATTGGACTCACGAAAGGATGATGTATAAATAATGTACTTATAAAAAAATGATGCGGCATTTTGGCGCTGCCTAGGGGCGGCATTTTATCTAGGGACGTCACTGCGTAAATGTCAGTTACATTTTGGGTTGAGTTACTTTACTCTATGGTTGCTGCATTATTCAAGAATGGACATAAAAAATATTCGGTCATACCGATCTGTAATTCGTTCGGTTGGATGTAAATTCGAGTAATTAAAAAAATTAAAGGAGAAATCTCAATCTGTATGTACCTATATGGCCAACTAGCCTAGCCTAGCCCAGACGGAGAACTTCTGTACGTGAACAATGTTCTTAATCCGCGGCGGAATACAAAAATATACTAAGACTATGACTTATTACAACATTTTAAATGTTTGTACGACTTTCGAAAAGTTTTTATACAATGTTGATTTGATCACGCACATAATAAATGTTCTTGGTTTGGACTAGGCACACAATTTCATGGATAACGATAAAACAAACTACGGTAAGCCGAAACAAAATAGTCAATAGGTATACAATAAAATAATATATTAATATGTAGGTATTATCGTTTCATGACTGTTATGAATTTTTAATGGTTTTCTCAATAATTATTATACTCAAAGAACATAATATTACCAAAAACCAAATAAAAGAAAACGTCCCAAGAAATATTTTACTCTTCAAAAATGCGATATTTTGTAAAAGAACTGTTTTAAAAAATATATTAAATGAATTTCAATCGATGTCGTATAGCAATTTTCTAGT
This sequence comes from Rhyacophila brunnea, assembly GCF_057557595.1. NCBI lineage: Eukaryota > Metazoa > Arthropoda > Insecta > Trichoptera > Rhyacophilidae > Rhyacophila > Rhyacophila brunnea. Next base: position 15,718,202 of record NW_028232796.1, on the reverse strand, counting down.
TCTAAAATTAAATATATAGCTAAGGACCAAGGACATTCATAAAACGCTAGTTATTTCCAAATAATTATAAATACCTATGTACCTTCATACATTTATTTTGATGATAGATTAACCACATTACATTAAATTTTCTGACTTACGAAATCGCGAGACATCAATTTATGTGTAGCTAGATTTCAAAATCAGCCAAGTCCACAATAGATGAATAGGAGAAAAACAGTTTTTTGTTTTCCCAAGTATACAGTCACAAGGGTGAAAGTTTATATTATTTCGAGTATAGAATATTTCAAATTAATAAGTTCCATATTTCGATAATGCAGAAATGTTAGAAAGCAGTAGTTCTTCGGCAATTCACAAACAAGTCAAAAATACCTAAAGGTGGACTTGGCTGATTTTGAAATCTAGCGACACATATTATGCCAATAATTAAACTAAAAACTTATTTAAAACTGACTTTACATATCCACAGCACACTATTATTAATGTGTTCCTTGTCTTTATCATTTCAAAATAGTAATTAGGTATTACAAACAACGAGCTACATGCCGGTTAGGTTAGCATTTTACGTAGGTATAGATATTATATTTTGTAACAGCAACTGCAAAAAAAATACAGAGCAGTCCGGCATAAATAAAATTTGAAACATTCTCCTTTTATTGCATGCCATATAAATGTTTTCATTTTTATAGCCAGGACACTACCGACTACTGTCGGTGCTGTGTACTGTAACTGTCTACCCTAATAAAATTACTTTGCTACCGACACATTTTTGTACTTTGCCGACATTTAACTTTTAACCATAAGCCACGAACTCACGTGGGCTTATTTTGGAAATTTTCACAAATTTATAAATTCTTGTGACAATGGTGAATTTTGCATGTTGTACAGGAAACATAAGTAAATACGCAGAATAACAATATACACTTAGGCTTCACTCAATATATTATAAATTATTATAACATTATACTAGCTGCATATAATAACATATGACAATTATTTGTTTTATTTCCTTGAATTAGTCGTAATTAGTAACGATAATAATTAGTGTTCTTCATTAATTTTGGTGAGTGTATAAATAACTACCTACCATTGTAAACTTACAACCACTTATAAGGATTATGAATTAGCTAATCACCAAATGATATGATAAAACCAACTATTTGCATTTGCTTTTGAAATTTATAAAGAGTTTTGCTGATTTTTGATTTTTCAATTACGCTGCGTTCAGCTAACTAGCTACTAAAATTACAAAAACTATGTTTTCACACGAATACTTGAGAGCACTTCAATCCATAACTTACTCTAGCACGAAAATAACGATTAGCTTAGATATAGCATATCGTAAGTAATCTGAAACGCATAATATGATTAAGTATATTTGCACGAGCGCGTGAAGGTTTGTTATACGCAAGTGATTTAAAAAAATATTCCCACCAATTTCAAAGGTATATTGATTTTTAATTAGGTGAGCCTTATGGATTAGCACATATTATACCTCCAACACAACAAAATTTCCAATGTGTTTTCTGGTTAACGATCTGATAATTAATATTCCATATAATATCTATAATTATTATAACCATAAATATGACGGTGAATGGACCTACACCTAGGTACGAACCGGTAATAATTTATTGTTTAGAGTTTCATTGTAAGTCGACTATAATAATTAATATAGTTTTATGTGTGTGCTACTTTTCTTCTAAAAATTTTGATAAAAAACGTGATAAATTTGATAAGACAATACCTACATACTTTTATTGAAATTGAATGTATTCTATATCTATAATATCAAGAATTACTTATAGGTAGGTTAGGTTATATGTAGAGTAGAAGTGCATATCATATTTTTACGATAAGTATTTTAATATTAACTTCACCGTTCAATAAAACAGTTAGATGTATACGAAAAATATACATAAGTAATTTTATATCGACAATAATATATGTAGTAGCTGAAAATATTTTTGCGATAATTTTTCAAAGTGAGACAGAGGCCTGCCATATTGTACATTTTTACAATTCAAATAATATCTCAAGGAAAACTACTACCTAGCTAGTGCAACATCTGAGTAATATAATACTAATGTCATAAAACAATAAAATTAACTTTGTGTATGAATTCGTAAACAATATTGCTCGGTTGGCTTTGAAGTAGGGCAGGGTTTTTTTTAAAGCTCTGTCAATAATAAAATTATAATATATTATTGCTGCGAAGCAAAAGCAGAAAGCTTCCGATGTTATATTATCATATTTTCCAAAATAACTTCCACATCCCGTAAGTATTGATTCATAATATTCAGAATATTAAATTTGTGAACTTAGTTTTGACGAAATTGACGTAGGTAACGTCAAATTCTAAATTAGTATTGACATACATTAGCATCGACTATTTCAAATTTAATGACAGCATCATAATATTGCCTACCGTAGAGTGATAAAAATAGAGAATTGGTAGATTTGTATTTGAATACACGAAATAAAATAGGCACCAAGTACCAAAAAGTTGAATTTGAGAAAAGGGGTTAATTTATCATAAAAGCATTGTTTTATTAGCTTCTAAATAGACTTAACATACAATCTTAATGTCATTAGAACAGAAAATATAATTTATAATTTAAACATTGTAAGAAAAACATGTTTGAACAACGATATTTTAGAAAAGCACTACGTCGCAACACTAATTTCTTATAATAAGGACTAAGTGTCATACTCTATCTATATCTAAAACGAGGAACTAAGTCTCAATGACACATATTAATCAAACGGCACTTAGTGCCTATTGTAAAAATAATCACAATGAGCCATTTTTTAATTGTGACAATCGTAGAGAGATGGAGCCCAAATATATGAAAATAAGATAGAAAAGGATTCCTGGAACCACTAATTTTCATATAAACTTGAAATGGTGGGGCAGATATTTGCACTTATGGTATCAAACTGGAACCAGTGCCAGTCATTTTTATAGGAACTGAAACTCAATATTCTTGAAACCATTATATTAAAAAAAAGTATCATTCTTGGTACATTACCTTATCATTCATATCAAAGCTTATCAAAAAAAGTAATTAAATTGACTCAAGTGTATAACAAATAATATGTAAATGTTTCATTTCCATTAAAATAAATACGCAACACTTAAGATTATTATGATAATTTGGCTTTTACAGTTCTATCTTTTTAATCTGTTATTAAGTATATGTAGTACATAATCATCTCTGCCTATATTGCAATAATGACGATTTTCTCGGAAATCGTTTTGTTGTCTTTGACCAGTAATTTTGCGAAACATGTCTACTTTAATAATATTGAGATTTGTATACAAGTACGTTCACAGAATATATTAATTTTTGTTCCCCGGGTATGTCCATATTATATCAATGCTTCGAAAGTTGAGTTAGTCATTCAATTTGTATGGAAAATGACGACCGTTAGTGTCCGATGGTTTTGACCTTTTATGGGGCATAATCGATTTGATGGGCGCACGACGAGCGGATGCAGTGGCAAGACTTGACCACGGTGGCAAGATTGGCCAAAGTGGCCGGTGGCCGTTAATAGGTGCATCCGAGTGCAGTCGACGGCCGAGGTGATCTTATGATGCAAACCTGTTCGTTTAATATGCACGCACTTTGCACATCCGGACACTGCGCCGATAATGGCTGGTATCGATTTTATGATCTAGATCCTTGATAATAATGACAAATATGTCAAGCTTTCAAAACTAAGTTGGGGATATTTTTTAATTACCAGGCAAGCGCATATGCAATATTGACTAAGTCATCGGCTTGTTTGTAACACGGCTGATCCCACAAAACAGATTAATTAGTGAAAATGCGAAGCCAGTCTTTTTAATTTATAACTTAAGCGTCAATTACATTGAGCTACTTTACGAGCTGTTTGTTGGAGAATTTAATAGCGAGCGATTCAGCTACTGCGATTATGATGATGACACACAAAACTTTCCATTCGCTGAGAAGCCACAAACCAGCGACTATTTTGACAGAACGTAGCTCGTTTTTTTACCGGGAGGTTGCTACTGCGCTCTACTGTGCAGACTTAGTAAGCCCACACGCCGGCGTGTAGCGTGTAAAGTTGACCGGCTTTCAACTTTTATCGGTAGAGTGTTTACAATTTGCTTGTTAGCTTGTTCGATGATTCGATGAGGCAGATTGTAAATTCGCCAACAAACAGCACGTAAAGTAGCTCAATGTAATTGACGCTTTAATGACGGTAAGGTCATAGAACGCAAGAAATATAAAGCTTCCGGAATGTCCTCTAATATTACCAATATCGAGCGAAAAACTTAAATGCACATTTTAATACAGACGTGTATAAGTTTATTTTATTTTTCCCGCATTTTTTTTTAAATTGGCTTAGTTTTTTTATCAAGAGATTTGGTGGTAAGGTATGTAGGTATGTGAATCTATTTATTTAAAGGGTGCGTACTGACAACTTCTAAAGATCTGAGGTATAAGGGCATTTGTAAATAAATAAATAGGTACTTGCGTGTATTATGTATAGTATCAAAATGAATGACAAAGTGCGATACTGGTTGCTTACGACACTAAGTATGTTTTTCAAACTAAAATATCGCATTCGAGCTGTGTGTAGAGGTACATGTGTTTTGTGATTGCCAAAAAAATCTCATCGACACATTCGACGTGCTGCAGTCGGGACTAGTTAAGTTGTGCGATCCGGCTAACATGTCTTTCCATTTTTTTTGCCCCGTAACTATTTTAACTTTTACGTGCAGATTTTTTTTATACTTTGATAAATTAATACAGCGTAATACTTTATCCAATACTGTATGTACATGTTCTGACTATGATACTATTCTTTTGTATATAAAATAATATCATATAGGTACATAAAAAAAAACTATTTCAAAAACATTAAAAAAATTAATGTAAGTAATTAAAAGATGTTATATTATTTATCGACGCACGGGTCTCTGCGTATCGTCACGTAGGGCGGCTCCTGCGCCCACTGCTTGTTCCGACCCGAAGACAAATAATTACATCGCTGGGCGTGTGCGTATGGATGTACCTATTACCATCAATACCTACTAACTTAACTAACTACCTACCTAGCGTTTTGTATCTAAATATTCTAATGACCATATGCAAAGATGTGTACGTCATGAATAACTAATTACTGACTCGTTTCATAGTTGACAGTTAATGGTGAAGCAATACATAAAATGACAATGTCGGGTTTTGCTACATATATGCAGACATTTTTTAAATTCCGGTTTTTTATCAAAAAATAATACTTTTAATTGACTTAGGATAGTAAAAATATGAAACCTGCATAATTTGAATATTTATCAGGCTTACTTAATTATTATTTACATCGCTGTTAAAGTATTCTTGCGTTCGGACTACAATACAAAATTTATTTAACTACGTAAAAAATAAACATTAAACTCTTTCCAATAGTTTTAATTACAGTAAGCTGCATTTTTAATATTGATAGTCTTTCACATTTTCGTGTATAATCTCTTTCTATCTACTAAACGTCATTCAATATTACAAGTTTGTATGTAATTGATTCTGTATAAAACGTATTTATTTTGACAGTTCTTTTATCTCTTCGCCTCTATGTTGGGGAGTATCTTATCATGTGGTCAATTTTTAGCTACATAACCCCACTTATTGACATAAGAATGTCTAACCAAGCATTTGGCCGTAAGTGTCCTAAACCTCGTGACACTGTCGTTTGTTTTCTATGTACCCACTATTATTTATCAGTGACGTCCCGTGGAGGTAGACAGATTCAGCGTCGCTTGGGAGCGGCAGTTACTCGAAGGGCGGCAAATCGAGGAGAATCATTAGGTATATTTAGAAATAGCTACATAAACTAAGTAATAACGGAAATATCGTTTCATTAAAAAAATCAGCTCATTGGTTGGAAACAAAATGTATTAATTATCATACAAAGTTTAACAATACTGTATTTTTTGTCGGGTTCACGATGTCTAGCTTACTTCTGTTGTAATTGGACGTCACGTCTTTGATGACCATCACACGTGCAGATTTGCGAATTATAGGTAGGTACCTACATACTACATACTTACCTAATTTAAAATTTATCCAAATATTTTTACCACTCGTGAGTATTGGAAGTTGTCAGGTGTATTTTTAAATATATTTGAAACCGTGGACTCGCAATATTGTCTATTGAAGCAGAGATGGCATTTAAATTAGATTTAGTGGTGTATATTTTGTTAGTATTGTATCCATGCAACACATTTCTTAGATATTTTAGTCATGAAAGGATGATAAAAAATACTCTATAAAAATGGGGCGGCATTTTGGCGCTGCTTAGGGGCGGCATTTTGTCTAGGGACGTCACTGTTATTTATTACATATTGTACATCGGTTCTCGGACGCAATATCATATTTTTGCTGACATTACAGTGTTGCCAAGTCAAAATTTTTAATTTCAGTAGAATGTGTAAAAAAAATTCAGTTGATTCGACAAAATATCAGTAGATTTCTGTTTTAGGAAAAAAATTTCGCCGCGGGCCGCAGGTTCCCAATTTTTCATAGTCGGCTTGTTTTTTTTAGGAAAAATATTTCGTCGCGGGCCGCAGGTTCCCAGATTTTCATAGTCGGCTTGTTTTTTTTAGGAAAAATATTTCGCCGCAGGTTCCCTATTTTTCATGGTCGGCTCGTTTTTTTAGGAGAAAAATTTCGAAGTTCCCAAGTTTTCAAAGATGGCTAATTTTTTTCCCGGCTGGTGGGAATTTTGTGAAATGGAGAAATATCAGTAGATTCAGTATATTGCCAAAAATATCAGTAGATCTACTAAAATTTCAGTAGACATGGCAACGCTGGCTGACAATGATAATCAGTATCAGTGCGATTGAATTTGACCAGTGTGCGCGGACCCAGACAAATGAGGTACCTATAAAGTGCCTACGTACATAATATACAGAATAAATATACAATTTTAAGCTTATAAATGTAGGCTACCTTTAACATCTAGATAGGGGCTATTATCGAAATAAGCCACTAGTTATGCTATAATTCTGTAAGAATACCGCTAACAAGAAAATATGAAATGTAACATAATAGACCATTTCGATAATATTATATAGATAGAGTTCATTAAAATCCTCAAGGGCTGGACACATAGCTAGAAGAAGAGACAATCGTTGGACGAATTTAGTCATCCAGTTGTATCCAAGAGGTACAAAACGTCCGCAAGGTAGACCTAAAGGCCGCTGGATCGATGAATTAATGATAAAAATCTGCGGAAGTACGTGGCAACGCAACGCACAGGACCGAGAAAAGTGGAAGCAGCTTGAAGAGGCCTTCATCCAGCAGTGGATAGATTCAGACTGATGATGATGATATATATACGTATTATTAAAAAAAATCCAATACACATTTATTTTAGAGATATATTTTGGACATATTTTATTTTGATGAAGTTAGTGCCCATTTTAAACACATTTTATGCTACTCAAAAAAACACAAAACTACTGTAAACTTTGCCTTTAATTTTAATGTTATTATAATCCGGTGTTAAAATTATCATTTTGGGTAAACCGTTTTAAATTTTATTATTGTTTATTGTCCTTCTTTTGTCGGCATTTTGACTTGGTTTTATTTAAATTTCGCCGCCAATTTAATAGTTAACTTTTAAATTATATTTACCGTTGCAATTGGTGATAATATTTCACGTCGAATAATAAGTATGTATGTAAGTAATAATGTCATTGGTATTTACTAATTGGTTGGCAAGCAACACATTTTTGAAACTGTATTATCGATATTTTGGTTAAATATAAATTATATATACTATAATATAGGTAGATAGCTACAACAGTGACGTCCCGTGGGGGTAGGCAGATTGAGCGTCGCTTGGGGGCGGCAGTTTCTCGAGGGGCGGCAAATCAAGGAGAATTTTTTGGAATATATAGAAATAGCTACCGAAACTTAATAATAACGAAATTATCTTTCCATTGAAAAATTCAGCTCAGTAGTTTTGTCGAGTTCGAGATGTCTAGTTTACTTCCGTTGCCCTTCGATGTCCTTGGTGACCAGAAACGACACGTGCAGATTTGCGAATAATTGCAGTCTGATGTTTTGTTAGTAATGTATCCATACAACACATTTCTTAGATATTGTACTCATGAAAGGATGATAAAAATACTGTATAAAAACATGAGGCGGCATTTTGGCGCTGCCTAGGGGCGGCATTATATCTAGGAACCTCACTGGGTAGCTATATGGTGTCTTATAAAATATTGTCATTATATTTAGGTACCTAGTAGGTACGATATACTTTCGACATAAAAAATGACTCTGATTTGCCTAATACATAGGTCATGGCCCCCACAAGGGGGGGGTTGACAGGGCTAGAGGGCCTGGCGTGGCGAGTCGACCAGAGAAGTGAGATAAACACACATGACAAATTTGCTCTAACAGTAAAAAAATCACATGCGGCGCTATTTTACTTCAATAATGTTAATATTCTAAAGTATGCGGTGATGCGATACAATTTTTCCTTACTATTCCTCATTTGAAAACGGAAGTGCGATTAACTGCACAGGAGGGACAAGAAGTTTATGTTGTGTGCGGACGAGTGGCTTAAATGCCGGCCTATAGAGTCGAGGGTCCCAGGTTCGAATCCTGGGTCTGGCAAGTAAACATATTGTTTTTCAATTTGTGTATAAGTCAGAGTATGGACCTAATAGGTTGAGCAAGTGGCTGACATCCATTTCTCGTAAAAACAAAAATCTGTCAATACAAACCTCCACTCTGTGGAGGCCCATATGATCCTATTAGGATCGGACATGGTCGAAAGAAGAAAGAAAGAATGGTCAAGACTAGGCTTCAGAACTGAGCAAAATTAAATATGACTAGTAGGTACATGTACCTACCTACTGACGTACTGATCAATTTTAGTCATTATTGGTTTCAAAATCGAATAAAGAGAAACGATCATTTAATCGTAATACATTATTATTATTAATAAATGATTTGATTTGATTTCTATTTTACAACGTTTTTCTTAGCTCGTATTCTTATTTTTCTTTGTCCGGTACAAATCTTGCAATCAATTTTTAACTAACTTCCGGACTAGCTAGACGTTTGAAACTTTTAGAATATATCAGAACATGATGTCAATGCATTTTTTTTTAAATACTTTTAGCCATCTTAACCAAGTAGAATTGAATTCATTTTCAGTTAATTCTGTTTTGTATAAAAAGTTATTTCGACACCATTATTGGTTGCAGATTGTCCTAGCAACCAATGACATATTAAATGGACAACTCACTTCATACCCGGCGCGCACGAGAAATTGTGCATGAAAGTCATTCACAGATGTATAGGTAGATGTCACGTGACCATATGGCGTATCCGTTTCCATTATGCGATACAAGCTTCGAGAATTTATAGTAATATAACCTTTATTGTAATGGCGTATTAGTGTCATGACTCATTGCGTTAGAAACAGATTCTCGGTTACTTACGACTTCTCGGAGATTAGACGCAAGTGAGCCCAGCGAATCACAGGCGACTGACAGTCCAATGGTTCCTGTCATTCAATTGCATTGAATAAACATTCATCAATATCTTAAAATGGCATTTTATAAATAATAAATAATACTAACACATGAAAAGTGATATCCCATCTTTCTTGGAGTGTTTAGTAGATTTTTTTACAATTTTTAACTAGGCACATTGGCATTTTGTAACACAATAATAACGGTGGAGTCGAAACCTGACAGTCAGAAATTTTGTATGGGCAGACCCAGCGATGTCGCCAGACCGCTTGCAAGCAGAATGTTCATTTGAGCGTAGGATACCGATATTAAAATATGAATTTCGCCATCCGGCAGACCCGACACAAAGTGAGTGTCATTTTATTTTCTAGATGCTTCGTCCATATTAATGTCATTGCTAGCAACTAAATTATTAATATATACGTGCGTTACTATGGAAATCAAAATGAAATGTCAATATGACATTTCAATATTCTATGATCGTTTAAGCTAGTCAAGTTTATATGATTCAACAGAAAATTTAAAAACGTTGTTTATAAAAAGTTTATTTTATCTTGTAATTATTAATTTTCAGTTTCGTAGTCATCTAAGAATATTAATAAAAAATATTATTTAGTAGGTACGAGTGTAGTAGGTAGGTATTCTTTTGAGTGTCGCACATTTGCTATGAAGACAGGAAGGGTAGTAGGAAATTATAAACAAATGTAGAGATTTTGTTTATGAGGGGATTACATAAAAAGGTCGTCGCGGTACCCACCCTACCCCTGGTAAAACCTTCAGTGTTATATTTTAATAATTTATTATTGCAACGCTTTGTAAAAAAATACAGAAGCCGATTTTGACAGCCGATGCCATCTCGTCATAAAATAATAAAACAAAATAATATGTACGTAAACCTTCAACATTTTTGGGGGCATCAAATTAGCCCCCGTTTTGCATTTTTAAAACTTGCCATATAAGTTCAACTGTAATATTTTTCATTTATGTTATAATATCCACAACCGGTGATGTCAAGCATAAAACTAGTAAGTGAATAAACGTAGTTTCAAAGGCAGCAATTATATTGGTCTCAGCATTGTTTTATTTATAATTGGTGTATGTATATTATTATATTGAAACTATTGAAAGTGACCATCCCCTATTTCATTAATTTCGTATCAGTTGTATGCGTAAGTCATGACAATTATAAAAGATAAAACCAATTCGTTATAGAATAGGAAAATAACTCTCATATCAATTAGAATTTAAATTCAATTTCAATCAAGTACCTACCTCAGTCAATAGTATTAATGTTTAAAGTTTGTTAATTATTGTTCTGACATTTATGTGATATATAACTCCATTGTAGTGGTTTATAAATAATGTTTTTGTTAATTTTACGATATTCAATGTAGGTATTTAGGATATATTTAAACTATAACCCCATATTCAGACCGATCCTACACTGAGTTGTTAATAACTTTATATTATGCGAACTTCTGTGTTTCTGTGTGAGATTAATAATATGAATTCTGATTACGTAATTTATAATATTTTTCAAATTTTCAGACATATTTGTTTTGATATCCATCTATTGAATATAATAATTCTAGCAGCAGTGGTGAATACTCCATACTAGATGATTATTTAGAACCTACCCTAATACACATAAAGTTTAGATTTATATATTAGTGTTACACTCATACTTTAGCATTCAATTGTTGTAATAATATGTACGTACTTCGATAATATTTTTGCGTATAATAATAGTGTCTTCTAACGGACATTATGGAAATAGATCGTTTTTTTTTATTCAATAAATTGAAAATACTACAATACTACATCATAAAATTGTCATCACCATCAGTTGGGATCGATCCACTACTGGATGAAAGCCTCCCCTTATTCCATCCACTGATCTCTGCCTCTAGTTATTAGCTGCCACGTACTAGTACATCGACTGAATTTTAAAAGTTCGTCTATCCAGCATGTTTTAGAGCGTCCCTGTGATCGTTTAGTGCCCCTTTATGACTGCATTTGTCCAGTGGCTGTCTATTCGTCAAGCGACATATCTAGTCCATTGACATGTCATCTGCTTATCAACCTCTATTATTACATCGCATATATATTATACCTACTTTTAACTGCTTACTTAATACTCCAATTAAATCGTATACAACAAAAATATTACATTCAAAATTGTATCGTATAGTTTCTATAAAATGAATTAAGTAAATGAATTTTAAAAATTAACTAACATTTTTTCGGAAACCCATAGCCTAAGCATATTATTCCAAAAGTTTGTCTTCTCCGGTTCCTTTCAATGAAAAAGCGGGCCGTGCGTTCAATACCAATGTCCAAGCTAAATAGTATAATAATAAAATTTGCCAAACTGCCTACTGTTTTTATGATAAATTTAGCAGAAGTGACAGCAAAACCCGTAGCATGTTGTTTTGAAACATTATGTCATAAAAGTATCTTCCTACAATAGACTAAACTGGGCAAAGGAAACAAACTAAACAATAATATTTTTATCCTTTTGCAGATACCGCTGAGCTTTTTATGGAGCGGCCTGCTCTTTATGCCATTTGGTCGTACCTACTATTATAGATAGATATGGTAAAGAGATTTATTTTCAGTCGCTAAATAAAGTAGATAGGACATAGTTGACCATGTGAATAATTTTTGTAAATATTATTTTGAAAAATATACAATGATAATGAACGTTGACTCGGGATCACTTTCTTAGATATGTACCTACATAATGATATGGTTACATGTAAGTTATTGTAAGCAGTTTATCGTAGGACACTTATTCGTGCGCCGCAGTACGTGAAACATGAGTTCGTATAACATTTTATCAAATGACGAGTTCTTCGTTGAACATTTCACCGTGGAATACATTTTTACGTATCTTACAAAATGCGGCGATAGTTTGCAAATAGTAATGTTCCAATTAGATTATCCCTAACCTAAGCTAACCTAACTTAGTAAAGACATCTCCACATGTTGTAGCATACGTACAAATATACTCCACGGAAATGTTCAACGAAGAACTCGTCATTTGATTATATGTTACACGAACTCATGTTTCACGTACTGCGGCGCACGAATAAGTGTCCTGTGGTGAACTGTTTACGTACAAATTTCCTGATACGTAATGATATAAGTACCTACCGTAGACAAAGACTTTAAAGCCAGATTGGGTTTATTACCAATGAATGCGCGTTGAACATAGTATTTAATTGTCAAACTTGTATACTTACATAGATACAATATATCGACTGTGAAAAGGAAAAGTGGCTTAACTCTCAGTTTTTTAAAAATACGTTTTATTCCATAATAACATTGTACACGACTAAATACGCGATATGTCCAAAGGATGTAAGCTGCAAATGCCGATTTATTATCTAAATTCAGCTAGCAAATTTAAAAAAAAGAAGTGATGTGGGAAAAACGACTTAACCATCACTTTTGTTGGTTTTTTTAAAATCAACTCAATAATTAACATCATAGAGATATAAAGACCAAATTATTAATTAATATGCACTTGAAGGTTATGTATATTTAGTATTTTGGATTAGGCCCCTTTTCCTTCGGTAAAGTCGATATTATACAGACATATCTTTTGAACATATCATATTCTTTCTTCTTATTGTGCCATCCCCTAGCGGAGGTCGACCACCATCAAGGCGATCTTATCTTTGTCGTCTGCTACCCGGAACAGTTCAGTGGAGCTGCACTCGTACCAATCACGGAGGTTCTTAAGCCACGAAATGCGGCGCCGTCCTCTGCTACGCTTCCCATTGATCCTTCCTTGAATGACAAGTTGGGGAATGCTGTATTTTTGTCCTTTCATAATGTGGCCGAGGTACTGTAGTTTCCTGGTTTTGATACTACGTAGAACTTCTCGGTCCTTTCCCATTCGATTGAGAACTTCAACATTTGTCACCCGGTCAGTCCAAGGAATTTTGAGGATGCGCCTATACAGCCACATCTCGAAAGAATCAAGTCTCCGTGGCGTCTCTTGGTTTAGCTTTAAATCATATTCAATTCATTGTTTAAATCATATTCTTTAACACGTGCTTAAGTTTATCTCATATTTCTCCACACTTCATACTTAAACATTCTTATTACTACACTCGGAAGTTAACGCACTTTCCATTATTTTTCTGTTCCCTGTTCTGGTACTATAGTATATGTTGTTAAAAATGTATTATTCTTTCTAAATGAAGTCTGCTAATTTATCCTTGGATATCCATATCATACTTATCATAGTTGTTTTTATAGCACTTTTTTCCCCTAAAGATGCAGCATTTACTTTGTGGTAGGAAATTCCTTAAAAATTATAAAATCTAAACGGTGTTAACGATAACCACGCAGGTAAGTACATCGGTCTTTACTGACGTGCGAATAAAGTAGGCTTAAAAATAACACCTAGCTTACAATTTTTAGAAAGAAATAGCAGCAATAATAAATACCTAGTTAGTTAAGAACATTTAAAATCACAATTTCACAAAACTCTTCACGATTTTCTCATTAATAATTTTAACCTCGATATTGTAATTTTTTGCTTATTTTAGAATATACAGCATTTTTCCACCATGTCTCATAACTTCAACCGTCATAACGTACAATGGTAGCTATATAAACTCGAACGTCTAGTTTTGTTACATAGGTACTTGGTAAAAATTACTATTTGATCGAAAGACGTGTCACATTAAATATATTTATAAATCGCGAATACACATTTCGCCTTGTTATACTTTATTGCTACACTCAAAGTGCGAATTGTCTGGATATGGAGAGTGTACTTACCTAGAAAAGTAAAAGTAGTAAATGTGGAAGTCAGCGGTACCTGCTAGATTTTCATATCCCGACCCCCTCTTGTCTTTTTAAAGATCAATGAAAAATATTATGGATAACTTTTAAAAATGTCCCTCCCCCTTAAATTAAACTATGTTACTGTGTACGCGCCTGGTTGTGATAGGTATGTAATGTATAGGTAATGAATACACACCCAAGATTTGTGCAAGGAACTGAAAAATCGGGGCAAATCGGTCTCGAGTCGACGGACGCCCTCGTGACGTTTGTTCAAAGTAACACTTTTTAAAACTTACTAGAGATCCACTAATCCAGACCTCCGACCTGGCCTCGGTCGGTCGCGAAGCCGCCGAAGCCAGGTTCGTCCATCAACAAAATCATGCTCACACTTCAGATAGTAACCAGATATAAAGGGGATAGGCCATAAATATCGCCTAGGTGGCCCAATTATAAAGCACAATATCCTAAGTAATTAAGTCCTAAGTAAGAAGATTTGTGCAAGCCGTAATTAATACACTATATTCCAATGACATTAATATGGACGAAGCATCTGGAAAAAAAATGACACTCACTTTTTTGTCGGGTCTGCCGAATGGCATAATCTGTTCTAACGCCATTACAATACAGGTGATATTGCTATAAATTCCCGATCATCTTTGTCGGGTCTGCCGAATGGTTCGGTTCTAACGGGTTCGTTCAAATGAACATTGACACCAGAAACACTGTTCTAACGCCATTACAATAAAGGTGATATTGCTATAAATTCCCGATGCGTGATATCGCATAATGGAAATTGCGTGACGTCTACCTATAGATGTGCGAATTTCACTATGCACGAATTTACTTGCTAGCTACTGTATTGAGTGCGTTGTCCATTATTAATGTCATTGCTATATTCATATATATATGTAGGTATATAATATATATAATTGCCCTTTTAATTGTTTGTTTAGTTGGCATCTGTATAATATATTATAAAGCCAATACCCCGGTGAAAATATCAATTATAATAAAACACAATGCATGTACTACTTACCTATAATATCTAACATTATTTATTTCACATACTTTTATAACAGTCAACACCAGTCCAGATTATTAGAATGTATCGTAATTAGCAAGTATTATGTAACTACCTATTGTGTTTTATTTTGATTGATACAACGTCTTTTCGCCTTGAATTGACAGGTGACACAATTAAAGCGATTAATTAGCAACCAGATCAGAAGTAGCAATTATGAAATGCTTCAGTTTACCATTCAAGGCAAAATATGCGATACCTAACTAATATAATATTATGTAAGCGAAGTGTAGGCCGATTTATTTGAGTGTTGGGGAAGATGCGGAACTAGGAGGCTAAACTGATGACTGAAGGCGAGCCCCATGAAGTCAGATTAAGTAAATCTACGAGACCAGCTGGATTTCAATACACCAACTTCATTACGAGAAGCCGTTTCCAAGGTGCAGAACTTGAAGAAGAAAATTATGGTAGTAATAAGATTATTCCGTAAGTATGGGTGAAATTTTCACTGGAAATTTGTATCAATGGTTCAGTGCTTGCAATCAATATACAAACTAGATTAATTCAAGGAAAGATATGCTTTCAAAGTGATATTAATGAAGTAGGTATTGGGTAAATATCTTTAAATGGAATTGTTATTATTTTATCGGAAGGAAGTGAGTGGGTATACGTATACTAACATTATTAAAGGCATTTTTCAGCGAAGGCAAGTAAGTTATCGATTCAGGTAGATATATATAATATACCTGTGAAGGATTAACAATAATATTTATGAAAGTTAACCCAAATATTTTAAAGATTAAAATGCATTTGGATTAGTTAATCGTTATAGACTATAGAGTAGGTACTGGTAAAAATATTCAGGTCAGTGGCGAAGGGTGGAAGTAGGCTATTAAGATCCGACATAAATAGTGCACACTAAACTTTATCAGTGAAACGTCAATTTTCAGATAGTGTGTGTTTTAAATATCAATTAACCCTTGCCTAAACCGAACCACAATAGATTAGGACGTATGCTATGGGTGATCCGATAAAAACAGTGCACACTTTTTCAGTTATACATATTTGTTTTATTTGAATTAAGAATACAATAATTACAAGATAAAAGGATTTTTTTTATACTTACAACGTTTTTAAAATGTCTGTTGAACCATATAAACTTGACATGACTAGCTTAAACGATCAAAAAATTTGTACTTGACATGTCATATCGATTTCCATAGTAACGTACGTATATTAATAATTAAGTTGCTAGGACCCCAGAACTACCAATAATGGTGTCGAAATAACTTTTCATACAAAACAGAATTAACTGATAATGAATTCAATTCCACTTAAAGATGGCTAAAAATATTAAAAACATGCATTGGCATCGTGTTCTGTTATATTCTAAAAGTTTCAAATGTGTAGCTTGTCGGGAAGTTAGTTAAAAATCGATTGCAAGATTTGTACCGGACAAATAAGAATACGAGCTAAGAAAAACGTTGTGATACAATTATTACAGATGGTGTTGGTTAATTTTTAAAATTCATTAAACCCTGCCTAACCACACCATAATTGATTAAAAAACATATTTTATAGATTTATAAACGAATATTTTTTGATTTTTATCTTCTAAGGCTTGGATTAAGCAGGGTTTGTTAATTAGATGTTAAAAACTAACAAAAACTATCTACAGTACACACTGTAGTCTTAGTTGAATGAAAACATATACGTTTAAGTTTAGTATGGATTATATATGTCATATCTTAACAGCCTACCTCCACCCTTCGCCACTGAATTCCAGGTATGACAATATGTAGATTACCCGTGGGTATATGTATAATTACTAGTATTGAATTGCAATGTTAAAGATTGCCTTGTATTTTATACCTGAGCGAGTGCATCTTCTCAATGGTTAAAATGAGTGTTTATACAGCTAATAAAAATGCAAAACGTGTTTCGTAAGAGACATTGTATTTTCGGTTAATTAATAGGCAACCTACGAACATTTAAAATATTCACAAAGAGCCATCATTGTGTTACAGAGCCGAACTGAACTTTATTTCGAAATATAAATTGTTGAAAATAGAGTTGTCATCGTTACCTAGTGGAATCTTTTTAGCGATATCCAAAAGCTGTATTTTTTAATTAGTACGCTAGCCGATATTAGATTTGTGGTCGTCGTCAAAGGAAGGGAGCTGAGATTTGGCATGAATCCTAGAACCTCCTTATGGACTAAAAAGTCCCCATAATTCCATGTTATGTGGGCCAGCTGCCCGGGGTGCACAAGTGGTGTTTCGTTAAATGGAAAAAAAAATGAAATTGGTCAATTTTCTGACATCGATAACTAGTGATAATTTTTAATACATTAAAATAATTAAACCTAAACCAAGACTAAGCACTCTAAGCAATGATTATAAGCTTAGATTACTCAATTAAAATGTCTCCATTAGAAAAACGATGTCGAAATTTAACATTAAATAATGTAGTTAGATATAACAAATAAATATTAGCGAAGCTTAATCATTAAGACATTTTAATGTGGATAACAATTACCATTCTACGCAGGGGTTGCTTCTGCTGTACTACTTCCCACCGCCGCCGATTACTTTACCACGCCTCGTTGCTTTCATAGCCTGGCATTCGTTTGTGGTCCAGATTGCTGCATCTTATTTCTTAATTGGTCTTATGGTATGTATACTAAGACGAAATATGTATCCCATGCATGTGATCGCCGTAACTCTGTGTGCTGTCATTCTTTTTTGTCACATAATATGTACCTAATACTATTATAGAATATAGAGTTAGAGCCGTTTCATACTCATAAAGTTACACATAGAGGAATAGGCGCGTTCAGACGGAGACACCAGTGTCTCGCGTTCATGTATGATTATGATATGTATATGCAGTGATCAGACACCGATGACCAGACACCAGTGTCTCGTGTGAAACGGCTCTTACGGTCAGTGTTGCCACTTGCAATTCACATGCCAAATAGAATGACAAAATATGCTAATTGGCAGAAAAAACTAGAGTTTATCAAAAATTAAATAATATCTAGGAAATAACATTTAAAATAATAATAATAATAAACACACAAGAACTAAGATTGTAGAATAATTTATTGTTTCGTAACTATTAAAAATAAATCATACACTGTAAAATACAAAATTTTGTCGTATGTATGTAACATATTTTATTTTACTTATAATATACAATGCACAATACAAGCTAAAACCTTTTTTACGAGAAATTTAAACCTGTTTACGGTGTCGAGAAACCATATATATTATTTAAAGTCATATACACAGATTTTGCAAGATATTAAAAATGGTAGTTAGATGTGGTAAGAATTTTTTGTAAGTTGGCAACGCTAGATAGGGTAGGTTGTTTGGGCCATTTAATATCCTGATTCCAACACTGTCTTCATAATTTTGTCTCGTCGTACATTTTGTTATTCACAACGGCGAATCATTGCCATTGTATTGTCGGCAGGGGTGGCGCGTAAAGGGGTATCAGATTAATTTTATGATAACTTTTGTTCTCCATTCCCGGAACTGAAGCGGCGCCGTTTGCTGAGCAAACAAGGCGTCCGTGGCATGTCGCAATGTTTGTGACAGATGAAACTACCGCCGGACATGGCCTTTATATACTTTTCTTATCTGATAACGTTGTAATATTTATTATTTGTATGATGTAGTTCTGCTTTATTTCCTTTGTCTGTCAAATAAACACTGGCGAAGTAGAGGATCGCTGATTAGTGATTAGTGTGATTACTGATTACTATTTAGCTATTTGGATATTTAGATATCAGAGGAGTATCTGTCTATTATCTATTATGACTGGGTTTTCGCAGAGTTTAATTGAATTTTAAAAACTAACCAACACCATCTGTAAATTGTAGTCATATTTCAATGAAAACTAATACAATATAACTGACAAAGTTTAATGTGCGCCATTTATGGGGTATCTTAACAGCCTACCTCCACCATTCGCAACTGGTAGATATACTGTTGGATCAAAGTCTTACCTAGCACTTTCCACTCTCATCAGTTCCTAATAGTCATTTAAATGAGTCATTTAAGTAAGAACGTTCGTCTCCTCGTTCTGATTGATTAGGACGATTAGGTCATTCGGGTCACCAACAACAAAATTTCTCCTAGAAACGCATTGACTCGATTCTGTTTTAAAAATGTTCATGAATGACGTCTGCTGAATGGAAACCTAGGTTTTTGGCATTGACGTCGTGAGTCAGTCTTGCCGCATGTGCGTAGAAGATGTTGTATGACTGATTAACGGGGAGCCTCTGTCTCATACAGTTGAATCGTTTAATCAGTCGTAGGTACAGGCATGTTGCATATTTAGTTTAAATTCCTGAATATAGGTAGGTATTCATCATAGACAGAGTAAAGGCTTATTTACATTGGCAGACGCGCAGATCCAACCAGATCCAACGATCCACGCCGACCATCGTGACAAACGTCTTTACACTATAAACAAATACACGCAACGATTCGATCGCGTTAGTCCTT
The DNA here is from genome assembly GCF_057557595.1 of Rhyacophila brunnea. Taxonomy (NCBI): domain Eukaryota; kingdom Metazoa; phylum Arthropoda; class Insecta; order Trichoptera; family Rhyacophilidae; genus Rhyacophila; species Rhyacophila brunnea. The sequence continues at coordinate 15,698,344 of NW_028232796.1, read as the reverse complement.
GATTGGTTTAAATAAACATAGTGTTGCTACATTATTAAAAATATAGGTTGACTGAAAACTATTTCTTCGTTAGATTGGTGGCTACACTGAACAGTTTTCCCTCGTAATTTTACGTCAAAACTCAGCTGTCAAACCTAACCTCGCAAACGGGCGATAGCTTATAGATAGATATTTTCGTACGTTCTCGGCAATCTTCAATTTGAGCATTAGGTATATGTGGTACTTATTATTATCTACCATAATTATTATAACATATTTGGGTACAAGTCTGTTTACTGGAAGCCAGGCGGGAACAGCACCAATTTTCATTGCCGATTTCGGCAAAATTCATGAATTCAAGAATTATAGCCCAACCTAACAATAATTAATCCAGTATATCGGCTATTTTCAAAATTAAATAGACAAGAACCAATATTTGTTATAGATAAATATTAAATTATCTATTTCAATTCAATTGGAACATCGCTGACCCAGAAAATAAAAAAAAGGTATTCGGTGAACTGCTTACATACATTTTACTCGTAACTAGGTTTCTGTATTTTTTAATTTTTCGATGTAAACAGTCATTGTACAACCAGTTCGCCCGAGCCGGTTGAATGTTAGGGACCACTGTACTCGGATATGTACTGGTACCAATTCTGTGATACGGTATCTCTGCCGAACAAAGGAAAGGCATGAGGTAACGCCAAACAATGTTGACTCTTGGCGGAGTCTGTTCCGGATTTCCATGTTTGCCCATTTTATTAAACAAATCCGCCTTTAATCGGTGCGCAAACAACTTTGGCGATGTTTGCATAATAAGTACTCACCTAATACTAAATAATGATTTTCCGTGCTTGTAGATATAAGATATAAGGGAGTTTGTCGTTAGCCACAACTAGCTTCAAAAAATAAAGCTGACATTGTATGGAAATATTATCTATCTATAGTATGCATGACCCCACAAGAGGGGGGGGGGGGCTGACAGTGCTCTAGTCTGGGGGCCCAGGCTCAGGAGGGGCCCGGCGAGGCCAGTCGACCAGGTAAGTGAGATAAAAACACAGCACAAATTTGCTTCAATAGTAAAAAAAAGTCGGCACTATTTTCCTTTAATAATGTTATTACTTAAAATTAATGGTTGTACGATAAAATTTTCAATTGTGTATCGATACTCGACAACTTCTTAATTCAAATAGATGTATTAAAATTGACAACAAAAACAGTAAATATAGTACACCATTTGCTACTGTAGAGCATCACACTGCCTTTATACTTCGAGATAGGTAGGGGGGCCCGCCAAAGATCTTAGCCCTAGCTATGGGGGCCCGGTTCAGGATTTGGGGGGCATGATAATATGTATCAGTGGCGAAGACTCCATACTAGGCGATTATGTAAAGCCACTCGAGAATTGTACGTTCTTTCTCACCCACCCACTAACCACGATGGCCGAGCGGCTACCGCGTCGACTCATCGTGTCGTGGATTCCGGGTAAATTCACGTGTTATTTTTCAATGTGTGTTTGGACCCAGAGTATGGACTTAGTAGGTTAAGCAGGTGACTAACATTTATTTCTCGGAAAAACAAAAAACCTGTTAATACAACATCCACTCAGTGGACGCCTTAGAGTAATAATATAAAGAGAGTAGCTATTTTTCGGCAAAATGAAGCCGTGTTTTTTGCCGTTATACACAGTAGAACTTCATTTTTATTATTATTACTTAACAATGAAACATTGTACCATTATGTTGCTTCTCAGTTCAAATCAATATTTACCGGCAACGTTTACAAAAAATATTTAATTCAGCCGTAGAAATTCTATCTTACTCTAACGCATATTGCGGAGATACATGCCGAATGATTTCTCGCTCGCACTTATGATTCGTTTTTTCAGGCCTTGGTGGATGCTCCTTTATTATTATCTTCGTATGTTCGAACACGGCTTAAAAAAAAACAGCAACACTCAGAAAGTAACTTACATTCCTTATTGTTGTGATCCCTAGCGCTCACCCTAAGTAAACCTGATGTATAATCGAAACCAAAACATTAAATTCGATTTTCTATAAATATATTTAATTGAGTTCATTCGTGTGTTGTTGATCAAGGTCCAAGGAATGAGATTATCACATAGGTACAATAATCTATTGGAAACTTTATGTAAAATGCATTTGGTGAAGGCATAGATTAAATAAATAGATGAATGTATGAAAATAAATATAGGTAAGTAGTTCTATGTAATATGTATTCGAATTCGTATTGAAAACTTACATTATCTAGGCAAGATATTTTTGAATTTAGAAGCTATTAGGTCTAGATGGATAGATACGGACTTAATGCAAAATCGATATTCAAATAACGATTTGCCAAAGTTTGGAACTTTGTAAAACAAATCGATTTCACTTAACCTAATATTCGTACCTGTCTCTAGGTAGGTGATTAATACAGATGTGGCAAACTTTTAAATTGCGAAAAAACAATCTTTTTACAAAAAGTAAATTCGATATAATGCTTAAAATACAAACATTCAATACAATATGAAAGGAAATCTGATAAAGGTCACTAAGTCTTCAATTAGGTACGAGTAATATTTATCATTGTCGGTTCATTTGCATGAAATTCCCACCTTTGTCATGTGATATTTGTTTTCCAGGACTAAAATAAAACACCTTTTAAAATAAACACACACATTTGCACCCACGGTGGCCGCGCGGCTTAAGCGTTGGACTATCACGCCGTGGGTCTCATGTTCGAATCCTGGGTCTGGCAAGTACACATATTGTTGTTCAATTTGTGTGTGAGTCAGGATATGGACCTAATAAGTTGAGCAAGTGGCTGACATCCATTTCTTGTAAAAAAAATCTGTTAATACAAACCTCTACCCTGTGGAGGCCCATATGATCCTATTAGGATCGGACATAATCGAAAAAAAATAAAACAAAAGTGCAATGCATTGGTGTTACAAGCGTAAAACCAGTTTATTGTGAATTTTCACGTTAAAATATACCGCCATTTTATTTATGTTGACATCTTTCAATAAGCTAAACGCCTGGTAGGTATATTAATATTTTTATGGCTGTTAACTATACACCAATAAAAATCTTCCGCAATCGCCGGCGTGGTTAATATAAAAAGTAAAAAAAGTTCATATTATAAATCCCTCGGATATATTCATAAAGTTTTTAGTCCTGCAGGTCTATTCTTAACAATTATCACTGTAGCACGTTTCAGTTATTTTCATTGTTCCAAATTAGTACGGAAGGTATTATATTCACTAAACGTTATCGGCGGCTATCTATAATTCATAATACGGTGAAAATTTAGGTTTGTAGACATGTCGGTCAAATTCGGATATCTTCGTGCTACCGAACCCAAGCGGATAAGACCGGACACTGGCCGATAAAGCCAAACCAGCGCAATCTAGTCGATAAGAAGAAGAAGACAAGAATTTTGTAATGACACGTCAGACATTCAACATAACCTATAATTTTATTAGTTATGTCATTGCGATTGCAGTATAACAGTCGAATCTTGCATCTCAATTCTCAATATGTAAAATTGATGTGATCTGTACCGTTCGCAAAGTTAGCACGGCCAAGAGAGGGGCTGTTCAAAATATCACCTTTTGCAGTTCAGACGGTTAACTTTTTTTATATAATTAACGTGACAAATGTGATATATTTATCATCACAATTAACTCTTTTTTTATGTTAAGTGATATTATGTTAGAATAGGTCTGCAGGACAATTTTGGGTATAATACTATTTTCTTATCATTAAATTACTGGTCGTAACTTGCACAATTGTTTGTGAGTTATTTGCCAGTCAGTCAGCCAAACTTGTCACAAGATGCGGTGTAAAGCATATATTTTTAATTTTAAAAGGCTTAAATACCCTATGCGTACATATTATACCTATATCGTTTTGTAATACAAAACCATTATGATTAAAATCTTGTTAGAATTAAAAATAAAACAAATTACTTATAAAAGCCAACGGTTTAAAAAAAAGTATTTGGGAAGATGTGTCTGAATGATGAAACCGCAACCACGATGACCGCAAGTCACCCCTTCCCCCACTATAAACCTCACGTTTAGCGTCACCTGCAACCTGCAACCCCCTACGTGTGGCAACCGCGGAATTTACATGGTGGATTCTTTTACGAAATGCTACGCTGGATCATACAATTAAAAGAGTTACGGTAGGAACAAGTTTTCGAAAAGATAACTTTATATAGGGATTATTAATAAATAAGTTGAAAAACACAGAAAAAAACTGGTGGCGACTAGGACTCGAATCTGCGTTTCCGATTAATTTGATTTATTTAAAATTATTTTCGATTACTTAGCAATTAATGGTTTAGCATCGCTGTCCCATTTGAAAGTTAATCGCATGGTTACTTAGCCAGGTGTAATCGATTGTGTTGTCCGTTGTCCCTGTTTATTTATTGTTTTGATATTAATTAACTTTGAAAGAGTGCCATTATAATGTATTTTATTAAATAATATTATAACCACAGTCACGTTTAATGAAGTATTTTACCTTTAAATAATAAACTAATAAAATAAACCGCCATATGTACCTTTCATACAAATACTTATAAATAGTTTCCCTATAAATGGAGAAAGTGTATTCAGTCATCACCTTGACTGATAGGTATATTAATTTATATGACAATTGGGGATGATGGTAAGTACCCTCATGTTTATCGCAGTTATTTTTTTTTATACACTACCTACATTGTAAATTATATTGATTTTTGTATTGGTTTCACGATATAATGCAGGTACTACACTACCTATTAGCAGGTGCATACACAAAGGAGCGGTTTTCGGGTCTGAATCCCCCCCAGAAATAGAAAAATAGGTACAAGTTATTTAGGTAAATGGAATATTACTTTACCTTCTTCGTCAGGACCTCGACTGAAGATCGCAGGATCGTAACCTGGATAATTTGACTGTAGAATTGTGGTGAATTCTACAACACGCAAGGCCTGTGGCCACTGGTACTGGCAATCATAAATTAGTGGGGCATCTATGTTTGTTTTAATATTCTGATGCAGCATGTCTAAGAGACAAGAGAGTATGGATGACACTAATGAACCTTATAATTATTATGACCACTGATTATGAATGTTAAGTCACACGCATTCGATACGGATTTGTGGATGCGACAGCTTGTAGGTGAATACTCTTAGTTACACCTCCAGGCCAGGTATTCATCACTAGACTCAAAGTATGGAGTGTCTAGGTATAGAGAATGTATATATAAAAGTGCAGTATTCCGCGGTTAGGAAACTATAAGCAGGGAGCAATAAATAATGTGGAATTCAGTGGCACCTGCTAGATTTTGTAAAACGCCCTTTCCAACGCTTTAAAAACCAATTAAAAATGTTGTGTAAGTATATATTTTCAAAATGGACCTCCCCCAAATCATTATTATTCATTATTAATTATTCTGTGTGAGTGCCTGCCTATCAGATTTCAGAGAAATAAAATCATAATTATTCACTCCAATTGTGGTATGATTTGTATTAATTGTATTGGGGTAAACAATACGGGCAAACAGTATATTCAACAGTAAGGCCCGTTTCAGACGCGACACCGGTGTCGCGCTTGTATATAGTAAGGAGGCCTTTGTATTCGAATAAAAGGGCTTTTATATTATGTTTATAAACGCCCCGAGCTAATGAGTCAAAGCGTGTCCGGTACACTTATCCCTCGGCCGCTACATTCTCAAGCCACCGATACACATGTTTTTATGACCGCTGCCAGTTTTATGTTCTAATTTATATCGCGAAATTATGCGTTGGGGAGCTCTGGGTGTTCATAAACATAAACAAAGGCCCCTTTATTCGAATGCAAAGGCCTCCTTATTATATACGAGCGCGACACCGGTGTCCCGTCTGAAACGGGGGTAAATGGTTGAGCTACTCGCTACTAAGCGATTATTAAATTTAACGTTTCCCTTGACTATTTTCTTTCTTTTCTAAACATAATACCTACAATGTGATTGTCACGACTTATGAATAGCGCAAATTCGTAAACATATCATTAGTTCATTACATCGTCAAGTAAGATGACAATGTGAGAAAGTAGTTTTAAATAGATACTATGAATTTATTGTGTCTGTACCGTAACTTAATATTTCTGTGAACATTTATGTGAGTGGTAGCGTTGTATTCTGGAGAAATAAGAAAAATCGGTTTCAAAATAAAGATAATATTTGAAATTAACTGATCACATTTAATTTATTCTGAAATTTTCAATTTAACGGTGATTCAACAAATTGTGGTATAGTGCAGTTATTTTGTAATAAGTACATTAATCACCGTTTAATTGAATGTTATTTGTATATTAATATATCGTTTACCCCCACCCAACGGACTGTCTTCGGCACTGCTCTTCAACGGCATTTCTCTTAGCAATGGTATTTTGGAATATCCGATTATGCAAATATATTGATTTTAATCAGATTATTTAATTTTAACTAAGTTTAATTCGTATGTTTTTTTTAGAATTAATAATAACCACGTCCTTGCTTTTTTGTACAATGCGGTTTTTAGTAATATTGAACAATCACAGACACCCAGGCTTTGAGAAAAACACATAAATATTGTGTCCTCACCGAGATCGAACTCAGAACTCTCGCGTTAGGTCGGCGCCTTAATCACTGCACCACAAGAACCGCCTAATTCGCATGTTGAAGTAGGTATCAGGATATCATCTTCTTCTTCCACGGCGCTACATCCCGGGGTGGGATTTGGCCTTCTCCACAACCGCTCTCCACTCACTCCGGTCTCTCGCCACACTTCTCCAGTTACCGGGTCTTCCTATATGAAGCCAGTCCACTTCTACGGCGTCAGCCCATCTCCTTCTTGGACGGCCTCTGGGTCTCTTCCGTTGGGGTAGCCACTTCGTCATGATCCTTGGCGCTCTAACTTCAGGCATTCTCTCCACATGTCACGCCCAACGTGATCTTTGGGACTTACAGTATCTTATGATTGTTTGCTGTTCAATCAGCTCTTCCAACTCGTGGTTCATTTTTATTCTGTAGTTCCCATTTTCCAACGTGGGTCCAAAGATTTTGCGGAGTATTTTGCGCTCGAAGACAGCTAATTTGTTTTCCTCGTTTTGAGTTAAGCACCAAGTCTCACAGCCATAAGTGACAGGATGTATCAGGATATCAGAAGAGTAAAATGTAGTTGTAAGGGCCATATTTTCACTAATAATTGAACTTCATTATCAAAATTAATCATATTATACTTAATACTATTATATATTAAAGTATCCACATAATAATACGATTGTAAATGTAGGTAGGTACTGCAGATTTATCGACAAAATAAGTATATCTTTTAGACAAAATTTGATTTGAAAATATTGAAATCATTCTAAGTATCAGGCTGTCAGAAGAGGTACGTAAGTGGAGATGTAAAAAAGGCCACTACATTTAGATTGTTGTATGTATGTATTGTATTATGGTGATGATTATAATGCAATAAACCAATACAATGTTAGGTGATATTACTCTCAGTCTATCACAATGATTTACTGGCACAATAATTACTCCATGATTTAATCAGTATAATTGGTTTTAAAACACCCAAATCAAAGTAAAGTATCAGGCTCTCAGAAGGGTAAGTGGAAACGTAAGGTGCATTCGAGGTGGGGTATTGTGATTTAGGGACATCAAACGGAAATCCCGGCGCCCCAGACAGACGAATGTCTTCCGCGGTTTTATCATGCGCCTAACCTTACCGGCAACAGGCCAAGACGGAGGGAACGGACAGAGAATACATTAAAATATTCTAGGTAAGTGATGGGAAATTTATTTATTTCCTAAAATACGGTTGACATATTATTATGTCTACTCGGTGGAGACGCAGAGTAACAAATAAGTATAGAGAGAGGATATTGCCTGGGTATATGCGACACGTTTCTATCCTTAATAATATGATTTAATTGTTATGAATATGACGCTCAGTGAATCCTCAATTATTATTAATCAACCAGAATGAGAGTACTCCAGATACATTCTGAAAAAATCTAAAAAAGGCATAAAGATAATATAACATTGTTTCATTGTAATTTTTGAAAGCTTCACTGCTTTTTTTTACAATATATTGTTCTTATAATCATATAACTGCATTGTCACCATGACTATTATACTCTAAAAATTATATAGGTATTGTAATGGATATTAAAGTATTATAACGTCTTTCAATTCAATTCAATTTCAATTCAATTTATTTATTTTACATATTGTGGACATTACAAATTATAAGTTTAAGACGTTCACAACATGACATAAAAAAGAGATAGATAGTATGTTATTAAACAGTAGAAATATGTACATACAAAAATATTAATTATATAGGTACATGGAAATACACCGGATGAGTTAAGCAGACCCTATTTTAAAAATTTATAAAATAACGTCCACCTATACTCATCCTCATGTAGGTGGAATATATCAACACCCGAAGCAATTTCGTTGAACATAGTTATCGCCCTCCCAATTGGCATTACCAGTGGCAGGTTGGTTCTGGACCTTGGGCGAATAAACAACTGATGTTCTCTATTTCTCATATAGTTATCAGGGACACACAGGTCAACACTGCCTAGAATGGCAGAGTTCTCATTTCGTCAAGTCGAAAAAAATACGTAGCTAAATAAAGATTTCTTCTAAATTGCAAACTGCACTATGTAGGCATGTCTAAGAGAAAGTCAGTTGGATAAAGCCACGGATAGTATCCGTACAACCTCAAATAAAGGAGTCTCAAGAATTTATTCTGAACCCTCTCCACCATAAGGCCATACTTCAACTGATGCGGTGCCCAAACAATAGACCCACTCTCAAGTCTGCTTCGAACTAAAGAATTAAATAAAAGTTTTAATACCGTAAACATCCGAAAAGACCCGAGAAGTACGCATGACGAAGCCCAACATTTTAAGCGCCTTGTTACAAATGGTAACTATATGGCTAATAAATGTCAGTTTACTCTCAAACGTAATGCCAAGATCCCTTACAGATGATTTGTCTTTGTACGGGTACTAAGCTTCGAGACAGCACAGTAAGTTAACCATGTTTATAATCCGTCAATTAAACAATAATTAAAAAAAAAAACATAAATATTGTGTTTAAGAAAAATACACTATTGACGGCATTATTTGGCTGATCAGTGATTATCTGCTTATTAGCCAAATACTGATAAAGTGATTTCTCGAGAATTAATGCTAGACTAACAGTACCTAGTATAACAGTAGTAACTCTCAGTATAAATTTTATACCTAATTCATAATACTAAGCACTTCCTAAACGTTTCTCTGACACACTCACTTGCCGATTTTGTTCAGGTCTTGAATGGAGTCAATATTAATATAACGATAATAATACAGAATAAAAACCTTTGTTTCAATTTTATTTTGCTGATACTGGAAAAATATGAACTACTTACTGGAAGTCCATAACAGATTTTTTTTTTCAACCATGTCCGATCCTAATAGTATCATAATTCGTCGTTGAAACTAGAAAATTGTGTAACTCCGTTTTAATCGAAAATTGACTTTGAATGCCATCTAGTGGCCGTTGATAATATCTATCCGTCTTGCAAATTTTGTAATTCCAGAAAAATTGTATCATTGTTAAATCATGGATGATTTCACTCCAAAACCATACATTTGTATAGGAAACTATAATGTTTTTTGTCTCTCCTGTAAAGTAGTGTTTTTGGAGTTACACAATTTTCTAGTTTCAACGACGAATTGGGCCTCCACAGAGTAGAGGTTTGTATTAACAGATTTTGTTTTTTACGAGAAATGGATGTCAGCCACTTGCTCAACCTATTAGGTTCATACCCTGACAGACACAAATTGAAAAAAAATATGTGTAGGTACTTGCCAGACCCAGAATTCGAACTTGGGACCCATGGCGTGATAGTCCAACGCTTAAGCCACGCGGCCACCGTGGGTATTAAATTTTGTTTTATATGTTAAAACAGATTAGATCGATTTAAAACGTGATAAAATTTACCATGCCATTAGCATGGTTGAAGGACGGTTCGTCCCGTTTGAAAAAAAATATCCATTTGAAAAAAAAAACGAAATTTTCCCTTCTTGATGTTGATTTAAATTACTATTTAATAATGTTTCTGTATAGAAAGTAGATAAGTACAAACATTTTATCTATTTATTTAACTATTAACAAAATTTGAGACCCAATGTTGGTGTTCTCTAGCCGCAAGTTGACCGTTACTATCTTAAACCGATGTCGCAGTCATAGGTAAATGTCATCGATTCATTTGTTATCTTCCGCGACACACCTTATGCATTTGCGCCGATTAGTCGCTCAGGTGATTTATTCTCGAATTGATTTCGAGTCTTTTAAAATTGTTCGACTATAATTCGACATGGAATCGTAATTAATATTATCGATAAAACCTGGTTCATACTTATGTTGATACTAGAAAATTGAAAGTTTGGTACAGTGTTTCGTTTTAAGCCTAATACTTATATAGTACCTGCATACACCTGTCCGCAAACAAATAAATAACAATAAGCATTTGAAATAATTTTATACAAAATATTCTTAAGACGATACATCAGTGAAACGGCAAATAATTTTCAACTCTATAGTTAGCCTATGCGCGACGAAATTTTGGACTCGCTGGCATTCGGAGAGCGAACGTCGAACTGGGAACACGTCAATTTCAAGACGGGGGGGGGGGGGTATTAATTCTTAAATCGTGTAAAGATGACTAAAAACGTTACCGATTTACTTGAAAAAGAAAACATGTTAATTAATATATTATTATTGTTACTAATAGAACATGGTGTGTAAAACTCCCACCTCCGCTCCCGTTATGTATATGCAGCCACGTCATACGCGGCCGGCTAACATAACCCTTACGTGTGCCAGATCAAAGTATTTAAGCCCTCATTTTGTCCCGAGCAGAGTCGCACGGGACTGGTGATGCAACCTTGCACCGAAGTGCGAATGCATGATGTTAATTTATATGGCAACTATCAGAGTGACTTTAATTTGAAGAGTCGCAAGGGGAGTCTAGAATGTCCCGCCCCCCGTACGCTCTGGCGAATTTAGTAAAGGCCGCAAAATTGGCCTCGGTTGCCACCATGTCCGCGTGTCCTATTGGGCCCGAATGGGGTCGGACCCGGGAGTCGTTACTAATAGAACAATAAACAGAACATTAAATGGACGCATGTTGGATTTATATGACAAATTATATTTCGTTCGGCATGCGTCATTTGCACCCGCGACCCGCAATCCGCGCATCGCCTAGCCACGATCTTTTTAGACCATGCCTCAACTGAGGTATAGCCTTAATAAATGTGCAGATGCTGTTTTTCATTCGTTTTGTCTAACCGCGTGTCGTCGCTGTCCCGTCATGGTCTTGCCCATGTGCGTATTAGAGAATCGCAACATTGTCGGTGGTTTTGATTAATGACCATATTCCAGTTGAGACAATTTTATATGTGCGACCGGGCTTATATCTCTCGGTTACGACTGAATTATCGCATTCGTCCAGCGTCCATCCTGTCTTCAAGTTATATGTCCAGTCCCACTAAATTTCAGAGTTTTGAAAGAATACCTACTTTATTACGTCACATACTCTCGTTTAGTCCCTTATCTATTCGATCCTTTTCTGTCTTTGTGCATGATGCCCAACATACACTACTCTTTGACACGTGCTACAACGATTAATTTATAAACCTGAAATTCCTAAAACTAAAAGTCGAAATTCAAGTGGTTTAAAAATTTTAAATTGTGTTTTCCCGAAAATATTATTTTTAGATACATTGTAGATATGGATATTGCAGATGCAATACCTAACTAAGCTATAATAATCTGTAAGTAATAATTAATTACCCAGTTATTTCAAGAAGGCATTCACTGCCAACGTATACCGGCGATATTAATATTCCAAAGTATTTCCGGAAGAACCGAACGAATCTACTTTCAAAGTAGTCAGTCGTCATCTCGAAGCGTCAAGTGCAGAGCTTTTTTGCGAATTCACAGGAAGCTCTTATTATAAACTTAACGACCGACGTCCGCGAGAGCTTTTCGACTCCAGCATCGCGACGCTCGCTACCGTAATTGGAAGCCGCTTTATCGCTTTCCCGGAAACTCGTTAAGATTTATTTGTTTACATTATAATAATACCTAAATAATTTATGACATATGAGTCTTGTCACCAGCGAAACATAACATGCAAGATTTTAACCATATTAGCTTAGTGCTTCGATAAGTGAGTGGATACTTGAGTATTGTTGTTGTATAATGATAGAAGATGTTGAATTTAGGGTAAGTATCTTTTGGAGGCTAGTCTGAAAAATCTTAACCACGAAATTTGGTGATGGTGCGAAATAAGTAATAAAATAAGAAAAATAGAAGTACACGGAAGCACACAGAGTGAACTAGGTTGATTTAAAACTTATAAAACAACGTCCATCTAAATTCACCCTCACGAGGGTGGAATATATCAATATCCGAAGCGATTTGAATTAACATAGTTATTGCCCTCCCAATTGTCATTACTAATGGCAGGTTAGCTCTACACCTTGGGAGAACAAGCAACGGATGCTCTCGATTCCTAAGATAATTATTAGAGATACACAAGCCAACACCACCAATAATGGCAGTTTCCATTTACGCCGCGTATAAGTCGGAAAAAAATATGTAGCTAAATAAAGATCCCTTCTAAACTTTAAGCTACATTATGTAAGCATACCTAAGAGAAAATCAGTCGGTAAAGTAGGTACCCACAGAACAGATAATAAATAGAATACCGATAGGCTATATTCAATACGCCGCATATTGATGCAGGGTTTTAGATTAGCGTAAATGCATAAACCAGGGATAATGGGAACTGAAATATATAACGGGTAAGGCGATAGCATGTAACCGACTCAAGTAAGGAAGAATCCGGGTTAAACTTACACATGTGTCAAGAATACGTTTTACGTCGAATACTGAAAACTGCTCTCGGTTTATGCATTTACGCTCATTTAATGTTGGTGTATTACACACACTATTGCACATGGATAATGCGTGTTTCATTTTCGTAGGACACTCACACATTCAAAACCCTGTATCAAGATGCGGCGTATTGAACATAGCCTATCGGTATTCTATTTATTATCTGTTCTGTGGCATAAACCGACAGCAGTTTTCAGTATTCGACGTACAACGCATTCTTGACACGTGTGTAAGTTTAACCCGGATTATTCCTTACTCGAGTCGGTTACCTGCTATCGCCTTACCCGTTAGATATTTCAGTTCCCATTGTTTCTGAGTTCCCTGTAGGTACCTAAAGTAAGTATAATACTTTTATTAATATCTCGATAATCTCGTAATACTGTGGTATATCCCCATGTCTCGTAATCGTATATGTATTAGCAGGATGGACCTGTTACCCGTGAGATAATAAGAATAATGTAATAAACTGTTTACAAATGTAAATTAGAGGCGGAAACATTTAAGCACGCTCTGTTGTCGCTTATCTGTTTGTAAATATTTAATAATGTCTCGTCGTTTACCCAAGTCAGTCGAAACTTTTTTTACTTCCTCTAGTTTCGCCTATATATACCGTGATTCACCTGTAAATAAATAAGGCATGATTTTGTACAAGTTGATACCTACCTGCATCTACTCGTATTAAACATACGTCTAACCGTGCGAAGAGATGATTTGTGAAGACAATATTCATATTAATTTTTACCGTTGTCAACAGGTGGAAGTTATAATAGTTTTGTCTGAAATAAGACTTAATAATGACTATTAATTGAAAATTATATTATATCTATAAATATTCCGACCATATCAGATCCTAATATGATCATATGGGCCTCCGCCTCCACAGAGTGGAGGTTTGTATTATGAGCATACTTCAGTGAAACGGCAAATAATTTTCAACTATAGGTGCGACGAAATTTCGAACTGGCTGGCAATCGGAGAGCGAAAGTCGACCTGTGAACACGTCAATTTGTTTGGTGATGGCGACGGGGGAATTAATTCTTAAATCGTGTAAAGATGACTAAAAAACGTTACCCATTTACTTGAAAAAGAAAACATGTCAATGAATATATTATTATTATTAGAAGTAGAACAATACACATAACGTTAAGGCCCGTTTCAGACGGGACACCGGTGTCGCGCTCGATATAATATAGAAGGCCTTTGTATTATGTTAATGAACGCTCAGAGCTAATGAGTCAACGCATAATTTCGCGTTATAAATTTGAACATAAAACTGGCTGCGGTAATAAAAACAAGTGTATCAGCGGCTTGAGAATGTAGCGGCCGACGGAAAAGAGTATTGGACACGCGTTGACTCATTACCTTTGGGGCGTTTATAAACATAATACAAAGGCCCCTTCATTCGAATACAAAGGACTCCTTATTATATACGAGCGCGACGCCGGTGTCCCGTCTGAAACGGGCCTAAATGGACGCATGTTGACTTTTTATGACAAATTATGTTTTGTTCTGCACGCGTCATTTGCACAATCTTCGCGTCGCGTAGTCACGATCGTTTTAGACCGTGCCCCAGCTGAAGTGTAGCCTTAACAGATTATGTTTTTACGAGAAATGGATATCAACCAATTGCTCAACCTATTAGGTCAATACTCTGATTCAAATAATAATATGTATTTGCCATACCCGGGATTCGAACCTGGGACCCACGACGCTATAGGCCGACGTTTAAGCCGCGCAAAAATGAAAATTAACCAATTGAAACGTGTTAAAAGTTAAAACACTTTCAAAATTACAGCTGTCAGTTTCTACACTTTCCAACCATCTCACTCTATGCATTCCGATACGCATATTCCCTCCCGGCAGGTTTTTTGACGCAGATGATCCAATCAATACATCCGAAAATTAAAACAGGGCCTCGAAACAGTTCAAACCATTATTTTTTCTTTAAATTATATCAAAATTTTAAATGTTGCGTATTTCTCACAAATTGAGTAACTACTACTATTCCTTTTATGTAACGTTCTATATACTGAACATGCATAATTTGAAAACATATCATGCATAAACCGATAGCCAGCATTGTAATGTAATTTGATAAGCATTGCGTGTAAGAACTACTCGTTAAAATTGTCATAATTCAGTAGGATGCCCGTAGCTCAATTGGAAAAGCACACTGGCGCGAATTCAGCGGTTACAATATGTTCAAGTTCCGTGGGGTGTCGTATTTTTTTCTAGTGGGTATATGCATGAGATGTTTACAAATGATGTATGTTCAATAAACAATATTACCCAAAGCATGACAAAATCCCTGCAACTTATGTCAAAGGGACCGATAACTTACTTAAAGGGACAGATACTTACCAACTTGTAGACAAAAAATAGACCTCTCATTGAATTATGTGTCATCAATGCGATCCTCAATATTATGTATTTTTAGCAAAATGATGTGATTTCTGTATTTTACTTTTATCGTGGGGGCCCATAATCAATCAGTTCGTAGGGTCTCCTCGGGTTTAAACCCGCCATTACCCTCCGGCCTATTGAATAAGAGTCACTTGTGTGGTTTGATATTTTCTCTCATTGATACATGCCCTGCCCATTGAAGTCGCCCCACTTACATTCATCAAACTTAACCTATAAATATATTCTTATACTTTCTAAAATTTTTCAAATATAATGTACAATTGGCTTCTTGTCTGACAGTTTTTTATATGTAATTTCTTCGTTAAATATATATATAAATTTTTTTTTCTTAATTCTTGAGGAATAATTTAGAGATAATAAATAATTACTTAAACAAATTAATAATTTATGAATTCTTATTGAAGAATATCAAATTAAAACAAATAGTTGCCACGTGTTGAGGGAAACAAATATCCCAGTGTCTTAGCGATTTTCTTTGGAGAATGTTATAATGGGACTATTTGAATATTTTTTTTTGGTAATAATTAATTCCTTCCCAAGGTTGTGCAATATACAAAACTTGAGATATAACTCATTAAAAAGATCAGGGAAACAGCTTTTAATTAGTTAGGCGTATAGTGATGAGCACGTGTGATTTGTACCGGCTCGGTGGAACCGGTTCAAGGAAAATAATATAATTAGTACATAGCAAAGCTGGTTCAAAGATTGATAATAGAACATAGAAATTGAGCATTAGATTTCTTCCTATCAGTTATTATTTTTTTAATAAATTGTTAGAATAGTAAAAATAGGTACAGTTGTATATTAAAATAAGTAGCTGATATTTATATATACGTACGTCATATAATATATAACTAAGTATTTCTTATTCATAAAATAAAGTACGTTTGTTTGGCTGTAGTGATTTTCTATCTTTGATTTGTCATTGAAATCGAAGATATTTTAATCATGCAACGTCGCAAATGTAGGAATAAAAAGCTTAGTAGATATTTTTGTTTCTTCTTTTCTTTACTTTAGTCTTATGTCCACTTCTTAGTTAGAGCAAGAATTTATGTCGCTCGTCAGTCTTCTTGTGTTTTCTTAGGTTATGCTAGCATGCTGTAGTTCCGTCGTATGCTATTTAGCGGTCTTCTAGGACGCCGGAATCCGATTCGAGATTGAAACTCTCTTCATGCATCCGTATCCAAGCCCAATGCTTATTTATATCCAAGAGGCTGCATGGTCCATCTCATTATAATCTAAACACTCTTAAAGTCATACCATGTAATGTTTCATCCAACCAAATCTGTCCCGCACCATATCCAGTGTTGATAAGCTGTATCACAAGAAATGATGAATATAACTTGATCACAAGGTATTCAGTTGTTTATGCCAGCCAATGTCTCAGGGACAGTTACACCACTCACTAATGTGTGCATTGCTGAGTTTACTAGACTGAAATATGAGTGAACATCTCGGAGCATGGGAGGCAATTCATATCGCTATACACACAGTATTCGATCCTCGGTATACGGTGGCTCTGAGATTTCATAAGGAGACATAACTTCTTACCGTCACATCACTATGTCAAAAGTACTGGAGATCGTAAAACACAGGAAAGCTAAATACATTAGGCAAATTTTTCTGCAAGGATTAGTCTTATTTATTGAAAACAATTGTACAGGGAAATATATGGATGGTGCGGGGCAAGGAGGCTTACTGAAAATTGATCAGTTTTTATATGTAGCTCAAAGAATAAGCAAGTGTAAAAAAAAAGTCAAGCAAGTGTGAGTCAGGGTATGGACCTAATAGGTTGAGCAAGTGGCTGTCATCCATTTCTCGTAAAAAACAAAATTTGTTAATACAAACCTCTACTCTGCGGAGGCCCATATGATCCTATTAGGATCGGACATGGTCGGAAATTATATAATTATATACAGCTTCCTTCGTTTGGGCATTAATATTATGATTAATTAAACGGGACATTATAATTCAGTAGGTATGGAAAATCGTTTCGATAACAATCACTATATTAACACACTGTAGACGACTGGAAAGAATGAGTTTATGACATGTTTATGAGCAGTGACTCATATAACAATATAAACTCCGCCCTTTACGCGCCTGCACGCCTAACCAATTGGCGATAAGGTAGTAATTGCAGGCGGTTCTAAGTAAGGTTTTATTACGTACCTTAATGCATACACACAAATAATACCAATACAGATGCGAAGCAATTTTAGGGTACAACAATGTCATCAATGTACATTGCGATACCTCTACATTCACTAAATATTTTTTATTATTGAAAAGTGTAGCGGAGTATTGCGAGCCGGTTGTTGAAATTTCTCACATACATCACTGGTTGTATAATAATAATTCTAGATTCGTATTACCAAAAAGGAATTTGTATTTTCATTAATTTCGAATTAACGAGAGCGGGCGAATTTAATTATTCTCTGATCAAAAGAATTTCAAGATTTTTTCCATCGAAAGCATTCATTGCTTTGATTTTCGAATATTTGACTCTTAAGCCCGATCCATTTCGATAAACAAATTGGCTGCCCTAAAAAAACATTTCTTTTAAAAAAAAAATATTTGATTCGTTTATACTTTATAGGTCATGGACGGTTCAAAACGTGAAACCTGACGGGTGTAATTATTATTTTTTCTCTTTGTAATGAAATATTGAGACTACAGCATAATATTAGAAATCGCCCTAAATTTAATTAAAAAACATTCCTCTTATCGGTAAAGTTTTTTCCATAAAATATTTGTATTAAGCTCTCTGGGTGGATTCAAATATTATTTAATGCTCTATATTCTATACAGTATCAGCAGGCATGTTCAAATCCAAAGTGTCGATCGGTGGATGGATTTTGATCATGGGGCCCACAAGGGGGGTCTGACAGGGCTCTAGCCTGGGGGCCCGGGCTCAGGTAGGGCCTGGCGTCACGAGTCGACCAGATAGCTGAGATAAACAAAGATCACAAATTTGCTCTAATAGTAAAAAAGTCGCCTGCAGAGTTATTTTACATCAATGTTATTAATAATTTAAAATATTTGGTTGTACGATGCAATTTTTAACTGTGCGCCGATACTCGACAACTCCATAATTCAAATGGATTTGCCGATTTACATATTAAAAATACAAAAAATCTCTAAAAATACACCTTAATTTTATCGCGTACACCATTTCGAAAACTCTACTACAGTGCGTCACACTGCCTTTACCCTTAGCGTTGGGGGGGGGGGGGGGGGTGCCAAACATCCTAGCCTGGGGGCCCTCCTCAGGATGTGGGGGCCATGGTTTTGATTAATCGTACCATATATTATGTAGGTATTTCAAAAATACCGATAAAATAAAATAAAACCGGTATTTCAAAATCGGTATCCCAGTATCTTTCGATACCGAAATACCGGATTTAAAAATCAGACAATACCGATATATTCCTTATTGAAAGTGGGAACAAAATCTATAAATTAATATAACAGGTTTAACAGGACAAACCTCAGCATCTCTACGATATCTTTCTTTTATATATTTTTTTGGTTTTAATTTTTTGGTTTATATACCTACTTACCTATTTTTATATTTTTGCAATAAAATATTAACATTTTAAAGAGATTTATATAATATATAGATATATTTATTGGTAGATACTTCTGTTTTTTTCCATCATATATTTCACGAATACCGGTTTGATATTATTTTCATTCGGTATTGTAATCCCTAATCATAAGCCCATATAAATTGAATATGTACTACGAGAAATACTTCTTAGCGGTATTTTGTATAGGTAGATGGTACGTATTCAATCAGTGTAATAATAGGTTATGAATTCAAACTTTCTCAAACACATATAAATCTTTGAAAGTTTATATTTTTGATAATACAATTTTGTTTAGTGTAATTTACTATAATTTCTTTGGCTTTTAACAATTTTACGCAAATACGTTGTATTGTTTTAGGCTTTTTAGAGTTTATTTAAGATTTAAGCAATGTGAATTGGATACAAATTTGACGAACGAATATGATAGAATGATGGTTACGGGCAGCCGAGTGACAAAAACAGGTGTGTGTCGGCTTTTTATAAATCTACCTGTTCCTGGAATTGTGCGAACATTCCAAGCGAATCTATTTACACAGGTAAGTCAGCTGATCCACATTGTTATCGGACAAATAACGAAAAACCGCGATAAGGAAATTAGTTTGTATCAGACAACGACAAATAATATTAAGGTATATTTGCTTAATGAATGACGTTTAGGCTTTGTTTATATGCTGATCGATATTGGTTGCAACTTGTATACCTAACACAAAATAAATTGTTGCATATGTACAAAGGGCCAACGCTTAGTCATACCTAGTCAAGTGCCTAAGGAACAAAAATGAAGGTCTCCGCGATACAAATAGTATATTTTCTGAAATTTTAATTTTCACGGGGAATTTTATGAAAATGTTTTTAAAACCCCTACCGCCCACCATGAAAGCTGGAACAGGGTCCAGGAACAGGAACCAGGTTGACTAACCCTGATCTATACCATCGTTGACGGCCAATTCGATATCTAACGGCTCATGAGGGAGAAGAATAATTTAGAAGAATAATTTATATATATTTATACATTAAGGGCCAAGGTGCTTTGTGAAGGTCGAAAATGAAGAGCTTGTCAGCTTAGCCTAAATAATTTATATAGGCACCTTGTAAAAAAATACGTATATGTTAGCTAGATTATGATTCTCTGTTTTTTTCTCATTATGGGTATCAACATTTTTTATAATCTCATAAAAACAATTTCTATACTTAATTATATATTTTTGTTCAATACCTACTTAGTGAATACGCTGGCTTTGAAAAGGTTACAAATACATATTTATATAAGTACAAAAATAATTTGGGCTTGAGATGAATCGTCAATACTGGGAAAACAATGGCAGCGTATTGTGAATTTAATGGAGTTAACTAATGACTCTAATGAGATATAGAGAGACGATTTTACACCTCTTGAATGTAGGTACATACTAATAGAATGTAGTCAGTAGTGTAATTGATTATTCTCTAATGATCTATTATTAGGGTTTTGACGATGTATACGCCTATTGATTGTTTTTATTACTGATAGGGGTTTTTTACAAACACTTCAACTATCCATAATTTGTTTGTTATATTTTTTATTGTGTTCCTTGACTTAAATAGGTTAGGTGATAAAGTTTTTACCCACTATATTTTATTAATTTATTACTTGTACGAGTTAGAATTAACTATATTCGTTGTAAGTGCGTATTTACCTTTTAGTGAGTGCACATAGTGCACGAAGATGCCGAAAGGTGAAACCCAGGACGCAAAAAAACGATTCAAATGGAATAGTACAGAGCTTAAATTCACTAGAATTTAAATTCAAATTACGATTACTATTACTATACTCGGTCGATAGTAAGTTTTAATATTTAATGAATATTATGATACAGATTATTGATCATAGTATAATTTTTAAGGTCTGTTAAAGTTTGTCCCATATTTCTCCTCTATAGTGTAAGCCAGTAGTTATCATCAATTTTGTGTTCCCTGACTCTTAGCCGGGTCTCACATCAAAACTCGTCTCGCATGCAACGTGTCGAATACCTACGTCGATGTGACGTCATCGTTATTCACAAAACACACGTTGCCAAATGGTGCTCCGCACATTGGTCGAATGATACTGTTTAGTTTGAAAAAAAAAACATCGGTTGTTGCAATCGACAAGTAGCATGCTTCTCGGGCTGCGAATCGAAGACACCAGAACGCATACAAGTACCTACGAATTGGTCATTCCTATACCTCGCCGATCGCCGCATCCAAATATCTATAAGTTTCGAAGGTTAAAACGCGACTGTCGGTAGGTAGATTTGCGTGGTCATCATATGCAACACCGGATCGCCGTTATTGGAAGGTTTGATTTATGGATAGACGAGACGAGTTTAGATGTGAGAGCCGGCTAACGATCCCAATTTACGACCGTTAAACCAGGCGCAATTGATAACTACCTACGTCTGAATACGACAGCACGCAATAAATCGTACCTAGGTAAACCACCCTTAATTATTACCTGCAGGTAATATGTTTATCGCTAGACTCAAATTGAGGAAAAAAGACTGGTGTCCACAGTTGAAGTGACGAAACGCTGTAAGTAGCGTGCGGGGTAAATGTGGAAGTCAGTGGTACCTGCTAGATTTTGGCGTGTCCGGAAACTTGTACGTATGCATTTCGCTGTATCACACTGCACTGTGAAATGTTGATCTGCGCGGTCATCATATGCAACCCCGGATCGACGTTCTTGGCAGGTTTGATTTATAGCTGTGCGGCAGACGAGGCGAGTTTAGATGTGAGAGCCGGCTTAGTAATAGTGCGAAGATGTATACTTCTTAAGAGGTTGCGTAAGTATACAGTGTAAACCTTATGCCTGGTCCACACCGGCAACAAGTCGCGCGACAACTCGTTAAATTTTACGATAATTATCATAATTGCTTAAGAAATTTTACGATAATTATCATGCTTATCGTAAAATTTAACGAGTTGTCGCGCGACTTGTTTTCGGTGTGGACCCGGCATTAGACTGGTGTAAACTTAAAATCAACAATTCAACATTCAACCCTTCCACGTTATAGAAGAATGTCTTAGAACGCAGCATTTTCTTAACCTCATTGGCCATGCATTCTTGTGACCCGAAATTTTAAATTTTACTACCAAAGTGGTGCGTTGACGATTATTCTTCTCAAGAGTTTTTTTTAAGAAAACAGACTGAGACACTAGGGTGACCAAAACGCGTGAATCGATGTGTTATTGTTTCCAAAGTGAATTTTAAAGCAGACAGAAATAATTAATATATCACAGAAAATCAACTGACAAAAATTATTACAATTACAAAAAAATGATAAATCATTAAAATCATATATATAATATATTTGATTCGACATCTTTGTTACAGTCTTTATTCCTTCCTGCTCACGGCAGCGGTCTTCGCTAAACGGAATATCTCCAATATCCTGGAAGATCTTTATATTTTTTCGTGCATTCCATAGCTCTGATGGAAAATGTTAGAGAGAAGTCCCTGGTATTCTTCGCCTATTTACTCCAGCGAGTAGTGGCGAAGGGTACCCCGGTAGGCCATATTTACGAGACTAGAATTTGAATTATGTTTCATCTGCAGTATCTTACTGAATATAAAATAGTTTTTTTATAAAAGATATTTCAATAAAAAAGACAACACTCGAATAGATATTTTACAAAATCTTTAATTTTATTAGTCAGCCCTCCTATCCAGTAAGCTACTAGGAACAGATATCACTGTTATCACGCCAAAATAACAGCCATTACCCAATATAGGTCAATAAGTTATTTAAACGTAATGAAGACAATCAGGAAATCTCAATGACAAATAATAGTATAACACTTTGGATTATTTTACTTATTATGAAGTCTTTGTTTGCATGCGTTAGTAGAAGGTTCGATATTATGCTTCGATATAGTGTATATGTGTATGTGAATGAATAGTGAATTCAATACTTAGGCATAAAGTCCACTAAAGCAGGCTTGCGGGGCGCTCGCGCATTTTCTATGTGAATCATCGAAAATACAACGTAATCAAATACGCCAGCGCACACTGGATTTGACGACGCATTGTGCCCGCCTGCCCCATGAGTCACTGTTTTTTGGCTTTTCAGCGATACGAATTAACGAAAATACAACGTAGTCCATTCATTGAACACGGCAAGCAAAATCACGCTCCTCGAAGCGTCGTCGATAGACGGGCGAGATGCCATTATTTAAGAACAGTGAACTCTTTGTTTAGTTATTGCGTGTCCGATATTAATTACAAGCCCCGAGAAATTTAATAATATTTTTATTGCTTTGTTATGAGAGACGCTGATAATAATAATTATTTGTGCTCCTTGAGCCCCTTATTACATAGGTGAAGGGTAATGCGCGGGTGGGAGGGGGCCGGAATTTACAAATTATCGTATGTATCGTATTATTTTAAACCTCCGATAACATTAGCTTTTAATTACTCAGTATACAGGAGAGTTATTTTTTTATTGTGGATATATTAAGGGCGGCGTTGGATTAATATACATACCATCAAAGCACACAGAAATTCAAAGTAAATTTTGAATTTGCATAATTATTTGAATAATAAAGTTTTTATTTTAAGTAAATGTTGCATACTATGTTTATTTTTTTTTTTTGATGTTTTTCATTTATACTGCAATAGTTTTAATCACCTGAATCGCATGGTCACCATAAGAGTCAAGTAAGCCACATACTATGCAAGTAAAATTTACGAGAACACCTCTCAACCATGGCATGTTGTTTGCCCGTCGTATCTCAGACAATAAAGATAACATAGTCCCATGGATTTTAAAAGACACTATTATAATAGTTTTATCATAATATAAAAGTAGGTAAGCTTTGAAGCATCTTTGAAGCCCTTTTTTGGTGACGGATAAGTCTAATGGTGAGATCCTGTAGCTATAAAAATAATGCTGTAATAAAATTGTAATCAATTATTAATTTTTAGTTTTAAATTAAAATTAATTTATTTAAATATAATCGCAAAAGCTTAATGCTTGTGACAACATACCTACACTTACATAAAACATAATTTGGTGCAAGTCGGTTTACGGGAAGCCAAGCGGGAACCATGCTTATAATTTTAATAGCCGATTTTGGCAAAATTTATGAATTCAAGAATGAAAACCTAACCTAACTTAACAGATAATCCAGTATATCGACTATTTTTAATATTTGTTTGCCGCTGGCTTCCCTTTTTTTTCTTCGGGCCAAATACATATTATATTTGTAAAGTAACGCGGGCCGCATCACTACTGGTGTGACGAAAAAAATCATGAACCCCCCCTTTTTTACAAAACATTTTTGAGATTTAAAAAATTATAAACAAAAGTAATGTGTATCCAAGCATTTATTTCAAAATTAAAAATCATGTTCCTGATAATAAATGTGTTTCGGGCCGCACATAAAAGCTTAAAGGGCCGCATGCGGCCCGCGGGCTGCAGGTTGAGTATCGCTGCCTTAAATCGACAAGAACCTAAAATTTTTACTTTAATTCTCTGACGCGACATGTCTAAAAGACAAGACATCGCGGACGATACAAACGGGTATTGACGCTCCCAATATTGGATCACTAAGTGCAGTAATAGTGCGAAGGTCCGCAATCAAAGCGACGAGAAGCCATAACTAGTAGTAACTGTAAAACATATTATGTTAATTCGAACAAAACTATTATCTGTTCTATAATATTAATAATATAAAATAGTTATCGTTGACTCGTCGATCGAACGGTTGGACGTTATCATGAACAACCTCACTGCGAGCTTCAACCGTGTGGGTCTCCATCTGAATGCGCGAAGACAAAATATTTTTAAGTGCTATATGCCTAAACGCCGACACTCTACAGTGGGCTTCCGATTTGTCTGTCGACCTTGTGGTCAAGTTTAAATAGTCAGATGCCACGTTTTCTGACAAAGACAGACTTTATAGGGAACTCGGAATTCGCACGGGCATAGCGGGTTGCATTTAGCCAACTAAAAATCGCGTGTATTCTCGGCCAAATGCGGATTATGTAACTTTGCGCTCCTAAATGTCTCCGAGTCGTGAAAATTTCCCATGTCCCAGAGGTCCCGACTTTTTGACTTTGAGAATCGATGTGTCCACCGAATATTAAGGATACACTGATACAGCGACGTCTTTAGACAAAATGCCGCCCCTAGGCAGCGCCAAAATGCCACCCCATTTTTATACAGTATTTTTCATCATCTTTTCATGACTCCAATCTCCAAGAAATGTGCTGTATCGTTGTATGGATACATTACTAACAAAATATATACCACAAAATCTAATTTAAATTCCAACTCTATTTCAATAGACAATATTGCGAGTCCACGGTTTTAGATACATTTAAAAATACACCTGGCAACTTTCAAAACTCGCGAATCACTGGCAAAAATATTTGCATAAATTAATTAGTTAAGTATGTACCTACCTACCTATAATTCAAATATAATTCGCAAATCTGCATATGTCATTGCTGGCCATCAAGGACCATAACGCCCAAGGACAACGGAAGTAAACTAGACATCGCGAACCAGGCAAAAAAAGTACAGTCTTGTCCTTTTATGTTAATTAATATATTTTGTTTCCAACCAGTGAGTTGATTTTTTAATGGAAAGATATTTCCGCTATTACAAAGTATAGGTATCTATTCCTTCGTCTTCAGTGACTGACGTAATCACGAAGACGAGCTTTACGCGTTTTGGATATGTGTCCTGGATACCGTCAGAGAATGCAACACTCTGCAACCTTATGCCAAAGCATTTTGGGTCCCGTTGTAGATACTTGTAGATACCCGTTGTAGAGGCGCTACAAAAGCGATCAATGCGCTATAATGTGTCATTTGGCGATGTACCGATGAAAGTGCCGCTAGTTTGTATATATTTTGTCCTCCGATGCTGGATTACTATGTGGCAAGATGAATTACTATATACAAAATAACGTAAGTAAAGAATGTAATATTATCTAGTAATGAAATAAAACTGATGTTGTTGACTTTGCAACTAATTTCCAAAGTACTTAATTAAATTTTAATAACAGAAGGAACTGGATTTCATAGTTAATGATATAATTCTTAATTATGTTATAAGTTATAATACAAAGTTTAAGCTACCTAATTAAGTTAAAAACAAAAATATTTACAAATAATGCTGTAATGACTTAAATATTATCATGCATGGGTAGTAAATTATTATGACGTTGTCATAAACATATAATTATATAATATACAAAATTATCCGTTCATAACAAACAATATAATAATGTACAAATATTAAATGTTTCCCAAAAATTGTATCACGTATTTTGAAAACAAAAGATAATAACTTGAAACAGTAATGGTTTATGTGTTTTTATGTCGCATTATCATATTGTTGCTGCGATGTGAATTAATTCCTTGCTTATTTCAAAAACTAATATCAACAGAGCGACCCTAAAACAGTTAAAACGCAAAATATATTACGTGTCCCTTTTATATAATACTTATTTAATATTATTTCATCCCTTTAAAATTTACGTCAGCGTTGTTTTGATCATTGATATTCGAGATATTATAACCGTTACCAAAGACGTGCGAAGTAGGAATCTATAAGGGGGTACACTAATTAATAGCGTGCTTACTAAATGTATTATTATTATTTTAAATGTTACTCATTAGTCTTAACTATCAAAAATCTATATAACTACATACAAATCAAAATTTGTTTGATTTCCTTTTTCTATTCGGTCTCAACTGACATCTAGGAACATATAAAAAATTAGTTTTTTGGTTCAATTAATTACCTTTCCTGTCATTTTAAATTTTG
Organism: Rhyacophila brunnea; assembly: GCF_057557595.1. Classification (NCBI taxonomy): domain Eukaryota; kingdom Metazoa; phylum Arthropoda; class Insecta; order Trichoptera; family Rhyacophilidae; genus Rhyacophila; species Rhyacophila brunnea. Next base: position 15,671,560 of record NW_028232796.1, on the reverse strand, counting down.
GATTTTGCGACAGATACAGTTTACATATTTTGGATTCGATTTAAATTTCTTTTGTTTGACTTGGCTGTCAGAATTATTTTCATTTTGTTGTATGTCTATAACCTAGATTCAGATATTTTAATGTTGAAGATTGTAATTATTATTGTTATATAAATGTATATCGATCAATGAAGCGACCTCGTGCGAAGCCGGGTATTTCAGCAGTATCTATAATAATAATTATTGCACGTTGAAAACACAATATGTTTTTTTTGCGCAATCATGAGATCGAACTTCATACACCTTACATACAAAATAAATAATCCTATTTGAATATTACATTGATTATGTGAATATGACAAAAAGGCTTTAAAGATTTGGACATAAACATACTCATAAATACTTAAATTTAATATTTTCTAGAAAAATATTTTTTCATATTATGTAAGTATATAATAAATAATATAGATGATAATGTTAGCCAAATGCTCAATTTATTAGGTCTAACTCTTGGACCGGGATTCAAACCTGAGATCCATGACTTTATACGCTGACACATAATCGCACGGCGATCGCTGACACAAATAGGATTTGTAAAAAATAATATGCCAGTTTATAACTATGCCAACAATATAACAGTTTTAGTATATTTGGTCAGCAATGTTGTATCTAAAACTATAGGAAATGAACAACCTGTAAATATATTTTCAAAATAATTTGAGTTAAATGCCACAGATGTTAATAAGTCAGTAAGGCCCGTTTCAGACGGGACACCGGTATCGCGCTCGTATATAATAAGGAGGCCTTTGTATTCGAATAAAAGGGCCTTTGTATTATGTTTGTGAACGCCCCGAGCTAATGAGTCAAAGCGTGTCCGGTACACTTTTCCGTCGGCCGCTGCATTCTCAAGCCGCCGATACACATGTTTTTATGACCGCAGCCAGTTTTATGTTCTAATTTATATCGCGAAATTATGCGTTGACTCATTAGCATAATGCAAAGGCCCCTTTATTCGAATACAAATGCCTCTTTATTATATAAGAGCGCGACACCGGTGTCCCGTCTGAAACGGGGGTAAGTCAATTTGAGAACGTTGCCCCAAGTAGGAATACTTTTAATATTAATATCACGAGAGTCCGACCCCGCTCCTTCTTTTATAAACGCCACTGAAATCCACCCTGCAATATTGTCTTTTTATGATAATAATCAACCGAAAACCGGTAGAATTTAAAAATATGTCACGCTTTTGTTGACACTCCCTGTTAAATTAATACTTATGGTATTCGATGGACATTGTGAACCTAGACATCCCGCTGATTTTCATAATTATTCATAAACCCCTGAGTAAATTTATAAACACACTGCATATTATTCTTAAAACCGGACGGTTACGGTCAGTATTACCCTGCTTTTAGTTGTTTATATTATTACCTACTTATTAGTAAGTTAGTAACACTTTTTACAGAATACATCGAGTGCTGGAAAACCTTAGAAGTAGGAAAATTTTACAAAAAAAGTGGTTGAACATATTTTTCTCTTTCTGGATGAGTTCTCTCGCTTTTAAGCTATCGATCCTTTTATACCGATTCATGCTGAGGTACTGAAGATTCCGCCATCTTGTGAGTATCTAATTATTAAGGTATACGATGTTACTAACTTGATAGTAACCGATGTCCGGCGCTAGCAAAATTTGTTTGTAGAATTTAGTATGTTGTCTGGTATGGTAGGTATATTTTTGAGATTTTCAAAAAATAAATTTAAATGAGCAACTAAAATTCTTAAATGTTGTGTGTATTCAGTAGTGAAATATTTTTAAAATACAATTTCTTTGTTTTTCTCAATCCATCTTTTCATACCATATCTACTGTGAATTTATTATAAGTATTTTGTAAAAGTTACTTCACGTGAAAAATATAATTGATATTGTCTAGTCTATAATATTGTGTAGTCTATAATATTATACAGTAGCTGAGAGGCCATCCATGGACTGAAACCGTATGCGGTTTAGATCCGTGTGCCATACTAAACTTATATGATTTTGGTTCATGAAAATATATTTTCACTAAATTTGTAAGTATAAACGGATACGATCAGATGCTTATAATATACTTTGTGGAAATATATTTCCAGGACTAGAAAAGATAAGCTTAGTATATAGCACACGGTTCGAAACCGCATACGGTTTCAGTCCATGGATGGTCTATAATAAGACTCCATACTAGGCGAATATTTAAAACCTACCTTCTTAGGAAAAATAATTTTTAAGTGCATATTACCGTATTTAAATAATAACTTGATTATTTTGTATTCTACAAAAATATTTTAATTTATCAACGATATCTGTCGTATATGCATAAATGTCTTTTCTTTATCTTTATGTTATAAATATAATTATAAAGAACGATCTCTAAAACGTCAAATAAATATGCCACAGCGCCAAATCTCTTCGATTTTTGTATGTATCGAACTATTATACGATGAATGTCAAAATTTTTGTATGGACTTTACCTAACGGACCTCAGCCCCGTCTACCGTAATGTATGCAATTCGGTAGGCACGAAAAGCGAAGCCTAAAACCTTTGCGCATAATATTATTGTCTACGACTCTACGACTCTACGACTGCAGCTTTGTCAAAAATAATTAATAATAAGATATGTATTTAAAAAAATCTATGGCATTCAATCACATATAAATATAGACTATTTTTTAATTAAAAAATAATTTTATGTATGTAATGATTTTTGATGTGTCATACTTATTTGAACTCATCGCTCAATTTTATATTTCCAGTGAAATATTGAACTTGCATCGATTTAGTTTGTCGTTGTCATTAGTGTCTACCTATTCATCAGTACTAATATCGTATTATCTTTTTAAATCCTGTACCTATACCTGACTACCTCTTTCCAAAAGTCATTCGTCGCCACTGATAATACATATACCTATAATATAATAATTATTATGCTTGATCGGTGAGTATAAGTAGTAATATATAGTGTTTATAATGATGCACCTATTTATTCTACCGATAGAATGGTAAGAAACCAGTCCTCATAAAATACGGCAATACTTCACATAGGTATAACTTACCAGATAGCCACAGAACATATTGTATTCGGATGTGTAATAGTCATTCAATAATCATTACATATAAAAATCATAATATACACATCACTCGATCAGTAGCGTATAAGCATTATAAATAATAAAATTATTATAATATTATTTAAAAATAATATAAAGATTCAAGTGTTTTTTTGACGATAAATATTATGACACACGTTTATGTTTCGATGATTAAATTAGCAGTTTTTCCTGAATAATATTATTTTTAATTAAAATTTTTAATATTGGTAACACATTACATTAAAATATTTAGTCGCCTAATAGGTTTCACAGGGAAGTGCGACGAAGATATTATAAAATATTTTAATTATATTTCTATTCTGTTGATTTATTCTTAGCCAAAGACCGTAGTAATTAAAAAAAACGACATGATTTTTAGTAAGTTAGTTCTGTTTTTTAATCGAATCAATACCCGTTTCGTTGACAAAGACCTATTTAACGGAAAAGTTAGAACCTAACCTAGGTAGGTACCTAAAAATATTACCAGGGCAAAATTTTGGTGTTTATTTAAATTTGTATAAAATAATATATTTTTAGTCATATCTTATCATATCAAGGCAAATACATACAAAACTCTGTAATATGAAGATATTCATTATATCGTATTATATTCGGTATGTACTTGTCTTAATTTATCTGTATGTCTGTCTGTAACGCGCCGCAGCACACACACACGCACACACACACGCACACACACATTATCGGTCTGCCAAAGTTATGTACAGTTAACAATATGCTGTTTATCTCTGACGCATGTAAATATTCATGCAAAAAGTTTGCGTATTTGTTGCGCGTTTGTATAAAATATAAACAGAACACGACCGTTACGGTTCATAAAATCCCCAAAATTATTGTCTGTCTCGTGTATATATTAATTTTACCGGGTGAGCTAGATATGTAATATAATACAAAATCTAATACACTTATTTTTATAAAATACGACGTAAAATTAGATAACTATCTTTATTTTCGTAAATTTATCGAGCGCTCCGGTTCGTAAAATTGTCCATTAATGTCGATAAATGTCGATAATGAGGGTACCTACCTAGTATAATATAATATTGTAATATAATTGGCGTGCGATATTTAGATAAACTTTATCTGAGGCGTGGTCTAAAAAGATCGTGACTAGGCGATGCGCGGATTGTGCAAATGACGCGAGCCGAACGAAATATAATTTGTCATAAAAATTCAACATGCGTCCATTTAATGTTATGTTTATTGTTATATTAGTAATAATAATAGTATATTCATTGACATGTTTTCTTTTTCAAGTACGTCTGTAACGTTTTTTAGACATCTTTATACGATTTAAGAATATATTCCTACGACGCCATCACAAAACAAATTGATGTACTCACACTTCGGCTAACGGTCACCGATTGGCGACTAGTGCGAAATTTCGTTCCACCTACTGTTGAAAATTATTTGCCGTTTCACTTATGTATGCTCCTAACTAAAACATGATAAATTAAACGGGCCCATATTTTTACATCTCCCCTTTTGCACATAAGTAATGTATGAAAAAAGTTAACAACGTATAGGCATCAGTGTTTATTTATTTTATTCGAGTCATATGGTGTTTTTTTAATTGAGATGACATTGTTGTCACGTTTATTAAAGATGAATTTAATTTGTTTGGAATAATTAATTAAATAAGCTTAGATTTACTATAATCCGATGCCGACTTTAATATTATTATGGTGAACAAATTTTGAAGTTTTTAAAACAATCTATCCTGGTCTACTTGTATCAAATAACCAACGTTATGGACATTGATCTACCTTTTTTATCAAATTTTTATACCCCTTTTGTCTTTATATTAAATTTCTCATTGGGGTAAATATTTTTGACCTATCATTAGCCAGCTTTTTATGCATTGGCTCGTCTTAAACCCCACCACGTCTTAAAAGCCAACAAAGTTCTGAAGCTCACTTAGCGTCTAGGTTTCATACTTCATGATTATCATGATAATGGGAAGGTATTTTTTTAATAAACTAATTGTATTAACCCTTTCTAAAATTATCATAATAATAAAGTAATACTAATTGTTAATTATGTATTTATGCTTTTATAGAAAGCGATGCACCATAAAAATTAGTATGTACCAAGAGACCTTTAAAAAAATCATCTTACCATTTTAAGTTTTGTTTATTTGTATGACCGTCGAATAAACATCACGTATTTTTTAATTTAATTAAATATTAACGCAGAGACCGCGCGATTCTATCCGAGAGAACACCATTTTTTTAATGTTTATCTGCGCGATAAAAATTTACGCTTTTTTCGTGGAGCCCCGTGTGTTCGGGGAAATATTTCCAATGTAATTAATAATAACGGGGAAAGGGCCACTAAAACAGTAGGTAGGGACGTTGCCTAATAATATAATGACTCTATTCCTTGCCCGCCGTCTATGGTCACCGTTTTGTACGGAACACCACTGCTTATAATTTGTGGGGACCATACATAATCTGATTTTTTGTCCAATTTTTATTCGTAACCAAGTGTATAGGTAGGTACCTGTTTGAATCTAAGTTGAAGAAATACTAATAGAGCGGAATGCAGAAACATTTGTCATAACTAAAATTTCCTTAGCAGAACACACTATGCAGAAATATTGTCCTTAGTTAAGATCATTTCTATTGAAAATAATACCATATTTAAAAATTCTCTTTCCTATAGTTTAGGTAAATTATTTTATAATTGTTAAACGATGACAAAAATATGACAACTGCATTTTATAAATGCAATAACTATAAATACATATTAATATTTAATTATAATTATAATACTCTTATGTTTCCGTTATAAGTCATTATACGTGATTCCACAGGCACCGCAAGATATTTTTTTAACATGGTAACACTAGCGTCAAGTGTCATTCTATCACCTGGCATCTTGTATTTCTACGGGCTGGCGTATAAAAGTAAAATAATATTTTGCAATTACATGCCAAACGAATTAACACTATCAATATCCATATTGAGATACATTTTTAAATGAATTTGAGTGTATGGACTGTTTTATAGACATGCGAATTTATTTGGCAGCAGCTGTCAGTGGTAAATGGTAATACAGAAGGGGGCGTGTTCATAACAAAAGTAGTATATGTTGAAGGATTCCTTAACTCTATACTCAGGATTGTCTATAGTTAAGTCATGCTTTTCGGCGACTTATCCTTAGGATCGAAATCTTAGATTGTGCATGCCGCTCATAGTCAATAACTGAATATATAAAATGTTTTATAATTTATAATATAGGTACACCTACCAATGGTAGAATATAAATTGATTTATTCGCTTGTATGTTACTGACCAACGGCCAAATAATTCGGATTATGATCTTAATTCATGAGGTCCCGAAGATGAAGAAATGCCTATTATTTATTTAAGAAAACAAAACATTGTGGACATAACAAATCTATATTTAAGACATACGCAACATGAGATTTACATTATAACAAAAATATTACCCTCATAAGAGAGAAGAAGGGAATATATAAATAATAATAATAATAAAAAAATAAAAACATACTTAAGTACAATTTTATACTTACAGAAAAATAAAATTTCGAATACAAAATACATAGCACGTCACCGAAAATATCTACGTCTTTGGGGAGCGCATTGACTAGTCTTGCACCCCTCGCTAATGGTGCCTGATAGGCTTGACACGAAGGAATGGTTCCGATCCAGAATAAATCATAACTGCGGCCACGTAGGTAATTGACAGGCGCATGTAAATTCAAATTCATTAAGACAACAGGATTGGAAACCATCCCTCGCGATAACAATCAAAAGTGTTTCAAGAGCAGAAGAGACCTACGAGATAAATGTATCGGTTATTTTTAATGCTCGAAAATAACACAAATATCACTCGGATCAATTTCATAAACAAGGCGGTAACCTATACTAATTTTTAATACAGTTAACACGCCTTACTTGATTCTGGTGGGATGCATTTGGAATACTCAACGACATATTTTGACAGCTCGCGGTTAACGCTGTCACGGCATTCACGGGAGGACGTGTTAAAAATATCACGCCTAGTAGTTAACTTTTAACATTTGAAACTTTTAGAATATATTAGAACACGATGCCAATGCATTTTTTTGATACTTTTAGCCATCTTTAAGTAGAATTGAATTCATTTTCAGTTAATTCTGTTTTGTATGAAAAGTTATTTCGGAAGAAATCCGTAATCCAATCCACTATTATTGGTTGCTAGGGGTCCGGGGTCCTAGCAACTAAATTATTAATATATACGTGCGTTACTATGGAAATCAATATGGAATGTCAAAATGACATTTCAGTATCATTTCTATCAAGTACAATTTTTTTTGATCGTTTAAGCTAGTCAAGTTAAGTTTACATGATTCAACAGAAAATTTAAAAACGTAGTAATATATAAAAAGTTCTTTATGTCTTGTAATTATTTGTATTAAATTTTAGTCATTGTAACAGGTATCAGAAAATGTGGTCACTATCACATAACTTAAAAACTAATAAAAACGTGTCATATACAATTTCCATCTAATCTAATTTTTATGAATGTTTCACAATGTTTTAATATGCACAATCCGGTACCGGCTGTTTCTCATACTACCGGTTTTTTTGATATTTTCTAAAATTATTACTTGTAATCTGAGAAGAGACAAATTAATTTGAAATTCTTCTAACGAAGCATTCCCATTTAAATGATAATTTCCGAGAGTGCAACTTCCCAATTCCAAGTAAAATATTTTTTTAATTAATATGATTTTTCGATAATATCGTATAATACTGTTATTTTAACTGTGCATAGAAATAAACATAGTGTAGGTACGTATAATATTTTTGTAAAATTTAAAATCGCCCAGTCGAATCCGTTATGTTAAGCATAATAATATAATAAATTGTATTGCGAGTTCAGCTCAACAGAACAGATTAATAAATACAATTCCTATAGGCTATTCTCCAATACACTACATTTTGAAGCAGGGGTTTGAATGTGTGAGCAGTGACGTCCCAAGACAAAATGCCGCCCCATTTTTTTAACCGTATTTTTTATCATCTTTTCACCTTGACACCAATATCTAATACATGTTTTGTATGGATACATTACTAACAAGATATATAACACTAAATCTAATTTAAATGCCATATCTGCTTTAATCATGTCATTCCCTTCAATAGACAATATTGCGAGTCCACGGTTTCAGATACATTTAAAAATACACCTAACACTTTGCAAAACTCAAAAATATTTGGATACATTTAAATTAGGTAAGTATCTAGGTACCTACATAATTATAATTCAAATGTAATTTGCAAATCTGCACATGTCATTGCTGGTCACCAAGGACATTACGTCCAACGACAACGGAAGTAAAATAGACATCGCAAACCCGACAAAAAATATAGTCCTTTTAAACTTTTTATAGTAATTAATACATTTTGTTTCCAATCAGAGAGCCTATTTTTAATGGAAAGATATTTCCGTTATTACTAAGTTTAGGTAGCTATTTCTGTATATATCTAATTATTATCGTCGATTTGCCACCCTTCGGGAAACTGCCGCCCCCAAGCGACGCTCAATCTGCCTACCCCCACGGGACATCACTGTGTGTGAGTGTCATACGAAAATGAACCACACATTATAGACGTGAAATAGTGTTTAAACTACAAATACCTACACCAATTATGAATGAGCGTCCATGCATACAACGAGAGCAGTTGTCAGAACGAACGACAAGCGCATTATTGAGCGCACGATTATCCCAATATATTCTTCCACACTCGAGATCGGTTGCCTGTTTCTCCACACCCGTTAGGTATTTCAGTTCCCATTAGTTCTGAGTTCCATGTTCAGCTCGTAAATAAAAGCGGCTTAATACAGTACTAGGGTTCCGTCGCCGTGGCCGGCCCTCCCTCACCCTGCAGCGATGCTACAAAAGCGACCTACGTGCTGCAGGTCTGACATGGCGGGAGGCACAGGAGTTGGCGATGGACCGAGGGAAGTGGCGCCAACTTGTGCTTGCCCTATGCCCCAATGTTGGGACGTGACAGGGTGAAAAAGATTAATACAGTACTTCGTAATAAAATGTAAACAAAAATTTCGTTTGCCTAGTTAAGACCAAGGTACATCAAACGAATAAACATTGTATAAGTACAACTATTTGTATAAAAACTGTTTTATTGAACTTGTATATAAATTGTTATTCACCGATGATGAAAAAGATGTACGCCAAACACTGTCAAACAAGCAATTGTGGAAATATTTATGAGAACATTTTTATTAGTTCATCGGAAGTACTTTTGTAGTATTCAAACTATATTTAATTTAATATATTTGGAGGTATGTATGTGCATTAAGTTCCAAATAAATAATGATGCACGTGCATTTGTGTAGCAGCAAAGGTTACTAAGGAATTGTATAATTTGTGTGCGTGTAAATATGTGTATTTATGTCTTCCTAGACAATGTATTTGGATTCAAAATATTTATACAGAATTATGAAATATTAACCGCGAGATTGATGTCTGTAGGTAGTACCGATTGGAGAGTATTTAAAGTCCCTACCAATTTATTGAGCATTATAATATCTCAGTTCACTATAATGTAAAAAATAAATAAAATTCGAATTATAATAACTTGATGATGTTTAGATACTTATGAAGTAAATGTTCCAGTTCATCACCATTTTTAATTTGTACCTATAATGTACCTACTTACTTATTCCAATTTATAAAAAAAATATATATGGTATACCTACCTACATAATATATTTAATCGATTACTTCGACGCATGCACTGGTAGACCGAAATATGTGTAAAAATCGTAGCTTTCGATTTATTCCTTAGAAAACAGGGACGTATTTGATTTATAGCCAAGAGAAAGTCTTAGCGAAATGTTCGCCGTGTATGGGACGTATGGGACGGATCAGATCACGCTCCCCGCCCTTCTAAACTTTCGGGCGTCAAAATGCTTTATGAATATTTCATTTCCATCGATTGGATAGGGAATAAAGGCGACGCACACTTATTATTCAATGTTTTAAAGCTATAATTGTCCCCATATCGTAATTTTCCATGCTTACATACTGTAATCTAAAAGTAAGAAGAAATGTATATTTGGCTATGTACTGCTTCTGAATTATACGAGGTGTGAATGCGAAGTCTACCATTATTGGCAGTGATGATCAGTGTGTCATATATTACAAATCGGGAACATCAGTTGTTTGTCATCCCAAGGTGCAGAAATAACCCGCCATTGGGCGGACAATAAGTGTGTTCAACCCACAGAACAGTTAATAAATAGAATTCCGATACGCTATATTCAATACGCTACATTTTGATGCAGGGTTTTGAATGTGTGAGTGTCCTACGAAAATGAAACACGCATTATGCACGTGCAATAGTGTGTGTAATACACCAAAATTAAATGAGCGTCAATGCATAAACTGAGAGCAGTAAAGTTGTCAGTATTTGACGTATGCCGTATTCTTGACACAACGTGTTTAAGTTTATCCCGGGTTCTTCCTTACTCGAGATAGGTTACCTGCTACTCATTACCCGTTCGGTATTTCAGTTCCGATTATTTCTGAATTCCCTAGTTCAACCGTATCCCTTCGGAACATGATAAATTGCACCTACGCGAGAATGACTTTACCAGAATCATATACTTATAAATTTATTCAATATGATTATATTTCTAATTTAAGTACTTTTTTCTTTTGTTTTGTTGTTGTATTTCTGTGTTTTTATTATGTACCTATTTTGGAAGTGTTTAATTTAGACCTGAATTTTATCTCAATCTCAATTTATCAGAATGGCTATCTATTTGCGATACTGAGTCTCACGGTGAACTACGATACGTACAACCGTATACGCACAAATTTCCCGACAAGGAGAAAATTACAATAAATTGGAGATTTAAACGAAAATTTTTTACCAATGTAAGTAGGTATATTGTAAAATAGTTTAGTCGACAAAATATTATATAGAATTGGCTATTACTTTTTTATACAATAATCATTATTAAAAACAATTCGATATTCAATGAATAAAAGGGCTTCAATATTTGTATTGATAATTTTAAAAAAATAGACTCGTTGACATGGGGACATTTTTTCGGATGCATTCATTCGGGGACAATTTGCTTACTGCCATCCTTGTTGAAAAGTAGGCAATGAATGTTCCGCGGAATTTCGCTTCTTATCACATAGCGTTGAAATAACAAGAGCTTTTTTCACGTTGCCTTTGGAAAGCTTTGTAACTTGTAGAAGTAATTTCAAACAGTGATTTCTTTAGGAGATAAACAAAAACCCACCTTTATTATGCAATTCTTTACGATATTATTAATTGGAAAAAAAATAAAGAAAGAATCTAATTTAAAAAAATATATTGTGCATTTGTTTTATAGTTATTAGTTGATAAACACGATTTATGAAGGAAAATTAATTTATTTGTTGTTAGAATTCTTAGATGGAATGGAGTTTAATTTTTAACACATGTGAGCATTGTTCAAGGTCATTTGAGAAATGTTTATATTGTAATCGGGCTCGTTAAGAAAAGGGATGTTTTTTCAAAAAAACTTTCACGGATATGAATTTATTAAGGAAATCAATTTTCACTTGACCTTCATCGCACGTTTCTCGAAGCCTTTCGCGATTTTCAAGTGGAAAAAGTTAATCTTACATTATATCAATGTTTGTATACGAATTTCAAGGTTCGCGGAAAATTGAACGCCCGTGACAATTAATCGCAGAAGAAAAATAATCTTCAGCATTTTCATATCTGGAAGATTATATGTATGTACTTGGCCGTATCACAGTTGACCATGAGATGGTGTATCGGAAACCAAATATAAGAAAATCTGAACGATTCAAACGTAAGTTAGCAAGTACCTACGTAGGTGCTTATAAGTATCAAGTCATACCTATCAATATCAAATAATTAATGTTCTTATTAGATCTAATAAAATTTGAAGATTACTGTCTTTAATGTGCAATGCGTTTTTTTTTATCTCAATGGTATATGGCCATCTCGTTCCAGTATGACAGCTCACGGATTAAATAAAAAAATAAAAGATAGATTGCTTACATAATGTTATATAGTAATCAATAAAAGAATAACGATAAAACTTTTGATATAATATAATTTATATGGTATCCCCAAGTAGGTATATAAAATAAAGTATTTCACAAATATTTTAACCCCTAATTGGACCCCACTATAGTCTAAGACCCCATTTCTTACGATTTTATCATTAAAAATTCTCTCCCTCTTTACTCAACTATAACTTGGAATTATACCAACACTACCCCTTTTCTATGACTATATTGGCTATTTTCTACCCTTCCTACAAAGTAAGTATTACTTCATACACACAAAATTGTAAATGTTGGTACCATCTCACATTTGAAGACGTATCCGAAAATTTGTACGTATGCAGTTCGACGTATCACACTTCACCGTGAAATGTTGTATCAGAAATATAAAATGGTCGTATATTAAAGACCGTCCAACCTCTTTCGATCGTATAGTACTGAGATAAAATTCATGTCTAAATAAAACACAGTTTTTGTCCGTTTACAGGAAGCTAGCGGCAAACAAATTTTGAAAATAGCCGATATACCTACTGGATAATTTGTTTGGTTAGGTTAGGTTAGGTTTTCATTCTTGAATTCACGAATTTTGCCAAAATCGGCAAACGAAAATGAAAATTGGCACGGTCTCCCTTTGGCTAACTGTAAACCAACTTATACATAAAACACTTACAATTACTGGATTATTTGTTAGATTAGGTTAGGTTTTCATTCTTGAATTCGTGAATTTGGCCGAAATCGGCTATGAAAATTGAATTAACGTTTATATTGAATCTAATACAATTGGAGACCGTATAGTATACGGTCATCTCTTTCCGATAGAAAGCTCACGACGATCTGTGCTACGGTGAAATGTTTTACGCACAATTTACATGTCCACATGAAGAAGCTCGTCATTTTATAAATTATAATTTTTTAAGTTCCGTATAGAATTGAGCACTGCCCAATGATTTTTTTTCAATTAGGAACCAAGTCTGATGTTCCAGTGAAGTAGACATATAATGATTATTCCCACATAGGGTTTTATAGAAATCTCTCATTCATTATCATCATTCAATTTTTTGAGTTGTTTTCCTATTTATATGGTAGGGTATGAAATGAATGGATAATATTTGAAGGTACATACTATAGTAAGTATTTTGATATGATAGGTATGGTTAGACATCGCAGAACATTGTTTGTATGATTATTTGAATTGAATTGTCAATTGTAAGATAATTTTATTGATTTGCTATAAAACTAGGCTGTTTGCATATTCCAGGGGCTGAAATGGACATAATTTATTTGAACAAGCCAACAATTTAATAACCGAAAACTTACGAATGCACTTTCCAAACTAAATTCTTCAGAAGCTAAAGATGCGAGACAAGTTTGTACCCGGGACAGCGGAATTTGGACAGAGGTAGATAACGAGCGGGTTGCGATCATTAACAATTGCATTAATGAAATTTTTATTTCATAAATTAAAGCATCAAATTTTAGTTATTTGAGCAGGGTTGCGTGCTTAGAGTGACGTCCCGTGGGGGTAGGCAGATTGAGCGTCGCTTGGGGGCGGCAGTTAGCCAAAGGGCGGCAAATCGAGGAGAATCATTAATTATACATAGAAAGCTACCTAAACTTAGTAATGACGGGAATATCTTTCCATTAAAAAATTCAGCTCACTGGTTGGAAAGAAAATATATTAATTAGGTAGGTACTATACAAGTTTTAAGAGGACTTTATTTTTTTCGGGTTCGCGATGTCTAGTTTTCTTCCGTTGTCCTTGGACGTCACGTTTTTGGTGAACAGCAATGATACGCGCATACCTAATTTAAAATTTATCCAAATATGTTTGCCAGTCACTCGCGAGTTTTGGAAGTTGTCATGTGCATTTTTAAATGTACATTTCTGAAACCGTAGACTTGCAATATTGTCTATTGAAGCAGAGATAGTATTTAAATTAGATTTAGTGGTATAATGGTGATATATGTAGGTATATCTTGATAAAAAGTACTGCATAAAAAATGTGGCGGCATTTTGGCACTGCCTAGGGGCGGCATTTTGTCTAGGGACGTCACTGCGTGCTTACGTTCAAGCAGTCTGGAAATTTTTGGTGCGAAGTCATCAGCTGGTCTGAGGAGTGATAAGGAACCTAAGAGGATATATGGCGTGGCAACTCAGGAGGTACGAGCATACATAATCTCGAATTTGAGGATATACTGTCATGGAAACAACGACCAAATGAGGCCAAAACCTACCCTGGACTGTTACGTTACGTGTGTTTTGTGAATGATGTGAATTTTCTCCGAACGTCCGAACGAATATGGGAAGGAATCACAGGAGAGATGGATGGAATATTTTTGGTGGGTGGGGATTGGGTCAAGATGAACACTGATTTATTGAGGCACAGTAAAAATTACAAGATGAGTATACTATAATATGTTTGATTGTATAGCACGTGTGCGGGAGAGGTATTTAGTTAAGAACGTGTCTTATATTCGTTAAACAGGGAGGAACTGAATGAATTCAAAATCACTATTCAAAGTTTAAACAAGGATGAATGGACTTCAGGAGTAATCGTCAACCAAATGCGCGGCGAATCGGTTTTATTACCGATAGCGCGCGGAGAGCGTCTATATGGATGCCATCACAAAGAGATGGTGTTAGTATGTATATTCACGTTACAATCGATATTATAGGTATATATTTTTTGATTTTAAAGGTATAGTGAATCAGGTGAAAGATTAAACAATTTTCTTAAAGGCCTATCTATCTACACAGATTTTCATATGGGGTAGGGCGTAGGTATGTACATGTAAATTACATTACGCAGTATAAAGTTCATCGTGAGTAGGGAATCCAATCCCGAGCCAAAATTCTGATCCCGGGATTTCGGGATTATAATTTGACAATCCCGGGACTGGCATTTTTTTCCATTATTAATATAGAATTTTTATATTTACAAATAAAATTGATAAAATCGGTCAGAAATAAATCTAGTAAGTATAATTTATAGTAACTATTTAAGACATTTATTGTTAATATTGTATACGTTCAATCTTGGAAATACATAAGTTTAATGGAGTAAATAATATTGTAATATAAATAATAATGTGAATTTAATATGAGTTCGCTCTTTCTGATAGTAAAGACTTGAATGGATTAGCGAGATTTAAAATAGTAAAGCAAAAAATAATCATGGCGTACTTATGGCTTTTCCGCTTCATAAATCTAATTAGTCAGCCAAATATGAAACTGCCGTAAATCGTATGAGATCATGGTGGAATTACTTTGTTAAAGTGCGAAGCATTGTTTTTTTCCAATCTTTTTCATTTTTATTAATTTATGTGAAAAAATAAAATGAATCGGCAACTTACACATGGGTATAAATCAAACTTCATTCAAACTTATTTTATAACTTATGTAGTTATTTGTTGTTAAAAGATTTTTCACTGTTATATTTTCGTTTTTATTTTATTTTCCATAAATATTGATAAAAAGAAATCAATCCCGGGATTCATAGGTATCGAAAATAGCTCGGGATCCCTAATCGTGAGGTATCTTACGTGAGATCACAAAAATGACACGTTATTCGTGAATAATTGCAGACAGTGATGTTCCAATTTTATTAGATTCAAAAGAATATTAATTATATTTTGATAGGTAGGTACGACTTGATACTTACGAGCACTTACCAGAATTTTATACTTATAATATATTAATAGATAATATACTAATAATATGATATGATTTAATTTCTAATTTATTTACCTACCTATTTTCTTCTGTCATTCCCTTGTATATAGATAGATAAGATATGCATTTGATCTCAATACTATACGGCTGCCTAATTTCGGTACGATAGCTCTACGGTACGGTGCGATACGGTCAAATGCATACATAGAAATTTCCGGACATGACCTGCCGCGATCAAATTCAGCCCGCGAGCCCCAACTCTTCCATTCCTGTTCAGTGCTCGAAATGGAAAATTTCACGAACAGGAACGCTGTATAATTTTCCGAAACTAAGTACTTATGCTAATCCTTTCTTTACGTACGTACGTACTTTTGATATAAAAATGCAACAATAAACTTTAAACTTCTTACGTGGATCTATATTGGGCAGGTTGGTAAGGATTGTCAGCGCCGCAGGCGAAATAATCTTGTTTTAACAAAGTATACCGTCAAAAATTGTATTATTCTTTATTTTTACTTTATCTACCACTATAACCAGTGCATGATACCTCTACCACCACTCGTCACTGATTATAACTTACTGTCTCATTTGGGATAGATAAGTTTGTAATTAATTAGTCATAACAAACAACATATCCACATAAGTACCTTATAGATTCAAATTAAAAAAATATTTACGTACTTATAGAAAATTTTACAAATTCCATTTAAATACGAGCACAGAATATCAAACATCAAGAAATAGTATTAAAATAGTGTTTAAAAAATAAAGAAATAGTATTAGAAAAAACAGTAAGTGCCTACCTATACCAAGAATTTATAAAATAGCGTTCACATAAACTCGTTCTCACGCAGGTGGAATATACGATTATCCGAAGCGATTTGGTTGAACATAGTTATTTCCTGCCCAATTATCATTAGCAATTATTGCACCTTGGCAGAACAAACAACTTAGATTATCAAGAAAGTTATAAAATAATATATAATAAAATCAATACTAAGTACCAATAATGGCAGAGTTCTCATTTGTACTGGGTAGATATAAGTTGGAAAAAGTACGTAGCCTAAATACCTAGCTCTCTTTTTAACTTTCAGAATACAGTATGTAAGCATACGTCTTGAGAAATCAATCGGATAAAACCATGGATAGTATCCACTATCCACACAGCTTTAAAGGATTCTCAAAGATTTATTTTGAACCTTCTCCACTATAAGGGGCATAAGGCCGTACCTACATCTAATAAAAGTTTCAAGTCATCCAAACAACGTAAACATAGCATTATTTGTAATTAAATTACCAATGGTGTGTCATTTTCATTTATATAAGATAAAACATGACGGAAGGTGAAACTCAGGTTGCTAAGCGCGATTCTTATAGAATAATATAAAATTGTCATTAATTAGTACCTACTATATTCAACATTATAAGGACTTATATTGTATTGTATGCATGTTATGTTACAATGGTGATGCTTTGGTTACCATTATTGTAATATACATCTACCACCGTATTTATTTAATAATCTATGACTAACACCACCTAAGATAATTAGATGTCCGCACTGGACAGATAGGTACCTAATTTGTTAGTACCTACTTATTCTAAACGATTCAATCTATGTTGTTTGTCCTTCCCTACTCACATTATTATTGCCATGGAAATGATAATAGGTACCTACATACAATACAGATATTATGATAGTCGTACATTTTTATTAAAGGATATTCCTATATTTTTTTTAAACAAATTTACAAACAAAAATTAAGTAAAAGTTCTCTCCACACTACCTATGTATTATTTCTATTATTTTCAAAGTCACAAACTACAATGCATGTAATAATAATTGTAATACAATAGGAACGTCCCAAATAAATAAACTCTGCAGAAGGCTATTCAATATTTTCTGCCCAAACCATCAATGGCCCAAACACATTTTTGTAGAAAAAATCATTCATTATTCATTGTGAAAATTGGGGTTTACGACTTATCATAAATATTTTTTTAACACAAGTCAAGTTGTTGAGATGATAATAATTATTGAATCACAGAACAGATGTTGCCACTGTATTGTCCACCGGAAAGAATTCCTAATGTTTTAGCAGATTTACACGAAGTACCTACTACGTAATTAAGCCTTCATTATTTTTATAAAATATTCACAAAATTATCAAATTGTGCGTGTGGCCAGAATTATCTTAAATCAGTTTGGATACCAGCGACAATAGTATATAGGTATATATGTAATAATATAATTATGTAAAAATGGCGAATTTGTATCCCACAGGAAAGTACTTATTAAAAACGATAATTGTAAGGGTGATTATCCACTTAGTGTTACGAAGAAAAAGCGAATTTAACATAATAGACTTTTTAAAATATTATATTATAAAGCCTATTATAAGGAAAGCATTCATCCACAGGTAATTAATAAATAAATGTCAAAGGTTAAAAATTCTCCTCCTGTAATAGTATTTTGGTTAATTCGCCATTTTTACAATACACCGACGATATAAAGGTATTCGTATCGCCTGCTGAGAATTTTAACTAACTTTTAAGATAACAAATTGTTATTAAAAAATATGTTCAACACAAAGTTAAAATTAAAACACAAAACTTACCAGAAGCAACAAAATTCACTTACAAAAAAGTATACTCATCATGACCTATGGCAAATAAATGAATGAATGTAGTAGTTATATCACAAGATTTATTGTACTATAGTCGCAATTCAACAATAATGTAAATTACAAAACAAATGTAAACATCGTAAAAAGAGGGGTTTACGACACGTCATAAGCTTTTTTTAACAAAAGTTAATTGTTGAGATGAATACCATCTGTTGCCACTTCAATGGTTATTGGAGTGAATTCCTAATGTAATGTAATGTGGTTTTAGCAGATTTACACGAATTACCTACTACTTTATTATACCTTCATTATTTTTATAAATAACCACTCAATATCATTTTTTAAATGATCAAATTGTGTAGGTATGTGGCCAGCGTTACGTTACCTGCGACAAAATATTTTTCAATAGTTTCGGTTAACACGTTTCGCCTGATGACATTTTTGACCAACTTTTAGAACAATTTTTATTAAAAAATCAAGTTAAACACACAGTTAAAATTAAAACACAAAACTTACTAGAATGTAGCAAAAAAACACCAAACTAATAATATAAACAATTTTGTTTAGAAACGTATTTATATCTTAAATAATACAAAATATTTTAAAAGGCAACTAATAGGAATATTATAGCGGATTGCACGAGTCAAATTATCAAACTTTTTTGTACTAATTTAACCATCGAAAACACAATTCATTCACCCGAAAATAAATGGCGAAGTAATAATTTTTGTCACTCCGAATAAAATAATATAATAAATTAGTAGGTAAGTAAATTAACAATGCGTAAGTCAAAGGCAAGATTGTATTGAGATTTGAAATGTTTCATCCTTTAGAAATTATTAAACAATGTATACTTTATTTTTTAAGAGTTTTCAAATAGTGTCAGCAAGGCACATTTTTTTGGGTAATAAAGTAATTTACGCTTGCAGCTGGTTGTTTCTTGTTATTTAGACAATGCATTTAGGCATGGACATATCGACACAAAATAAGAAGGTTGAAAGAAATTTAGGGATGTCATAATTTTTATTTTTAACCCTTGCACGCCTGGCATAACATAACTTCGTTAATTTTTAATTTTGAGAAAAACTTTAAAAGATACATTCATATATAATTATCTCAATCTAACGAACCGCAACGCAATTTTAAATGAATCCACGAGCCGGAACGGTATATTTTGGAATTCCACGAACCACAACGGCGCTCCGGTGCGTTCCTGTCCATTCCGAGCGCTGTTCCTGTTGTATTACATCTAAAAATGTCCCCGTCAGCATGTTCGGAAGGGTGTTTAAGAGAAAGAGTATGAGCAGTGAACGGAGAAGAGTGCCATCGCATGGACCAGCCGCTCCCAAGTCGGCTTCAGTTACGGGAGCACGATATTGCCCTCCGCGGGGGGGCGCCCATGATTTATCATGAGCAATATTAAAAGCCGTGTGTCTCCGGGACGCGGCTTGAGAGTGCCTTGTCTTTTGCTATGTAACCACAGAGGCGCATTATGAATATTATAAACATTCATTTTTAATTACATCAAAGAGATCGAAGTAATTAATATAAGTGAGTAACTAATATATTATTCACTGTATACTGCTTAAGTACCTAAATACGATTATAATGTTTTCTGAAAAGCTACGTAAATTTAATTGATTTATTTTTGAACAGAGAATTTCTTAGAATTTCACTTAGGTAATTATTGATTATTTCTTCAACAAATAATTGTGCCTTTAAAATTTGTTAGTATAAATATCTGTATTATTGTATATTCTGTCCGGAAACTTGTACGTATGCAGTTCGCAGTATTACACTTCACCGTGAAATGTTGTATAGGAAATATAATATGGTCGTATATGATAGACCGCTTAGTACCGATAGTACTGACATAAAATTTATATGTAAATAAAACATGGTTCTTGTCGGTTTACAGGAAGCCAGCGGCAAACAAATCTTGAAAATAGCCGATATACCTACTGGATTATTTGTTAAATTATGTTATGTTATGTGAGGTTAGGTCAGGTCTTCATTCTTGAATTCATGTTTTTTTTCCAAAATGAAGCTATGGAAATTGAATTAATGTTCATATTGAATCTAATAAAATTGGAGACCGAAACGGTCATCTCACGACGAACTGTGCCACTGTGAAATGTTTTACGTACAATTTACACGCAACCATATCCAGTTGACGATATTCTGCTGAAGCAGATGAAACCGGTCCTCGTTATTATTACAACCAAGTGGAATAAATAGATACTAAATATTGTGTTTTATTCTAATGATTTTTTTATGACATATTTGCTTAGAAACACCTCTCAGTATAGTCCATTGTGAGTTAGGCCTAGTGCAGATCAATATAATAGTATATGACCGCAGATAAATTTTATAATTGCTTGTCAACTTTTGTCTACGCAAATGCATGTGCACACACATGTGTTCAAAACTCAACGCACGTTCACACTTGCAAAAATTTGCCTTCAGACTATTATATATAGGCCACCCATGTACTGAAACCGTATGCGGCTTCGAACCGTGTGCCATACCAAGCTTATCTTTTCTGTTCATGGAAATATATTTTCACACACTATATTACGAGGGTGGGTCAATAAGTCCTTAGAAAAGCCGACAAGTGGCGCGACTAGCACTGTAAGCGGTTTGTTTTCATGCAGCGGCACTACCGATTCAGTATGCTGTGAAGTTTCAATCAGATTGGTCGGGTTGTTGTGTGTTTTTCGTACATTTCAAAAAAAAATTTGCTTGTGAAAAATGGAAAAATGGAAAATGGAGAAAATTGAGCTTAGAGCTGTTATTAAACATTTTAATATAAAAGGGTTAACAGCAAAGGAAATAAAAAATGAGTTGGATTTAGTTCACGGCATATCTGCTCCTTCACTTGCAACTATTTATAACTGGTTAAATGAATTTAAACGTGGTCGTAAATCAACAAAGGATGAACCACGCTCAGGACGTCCTGTAGAGGTGACTACAACAGAAATGATCAATAAAATCCACGATATGGTGTTAAGTGACCGAAGATTAAAGTTGAGTGAGATAATTGAGGTTACAGGGATCTCAAAAGGTAGCGTCATTTCTATTTTACATGACAAATTGGGCATGAAAAATATTTCTGCAAGATGGGTGCCGCGTTTGCTCACAGTCGACAATAAACGCAATAGGGTGGTGGCCTCTAAAGCCCTGTTGTCGCTCATGCAACGCAATCCGAATGAATTTTTTCGTCGCTTTGTGACTGTAGATGAAACATGGATACATCACTATACTCCCGAGACGAAAGAACAGTCAAAGCAGTGGATTGCGAAGACAAACCATGTCCAAAGAAGGCGAAAACCGTAAAATCAGCTGGTAAGGTTATGGCTACTGTATTTTGGGATGCACTTGAAATTATTTTCGTTGACTATTTGGAAAAAGGAAAAACAATAACAGGGGATTATTATGCATCTTTATTGGACCAGCTAAAAAACGAAATTGAAGAAAAATGGCCTCATTTAAACAGGAAAAAAATCCACTTTCATCAGGACAATGCCCGTGTTCACACATGTTTACGATCAATGGCTAAAATTGAAGAATTGAAGTTCGAATTGGTCGACCACCCACCGTATTCGCCAGATTTAGCCCCCAGTGACTTTTTCCTTTTCCCAAACTTAAAAAAATGGCTAAGTGGACAACGTTTTTTTTCAAATGAAGAAGTCATCGATCGGACAAATGCTTATTTTGAGGACCTTCCGAAAACTTATTTTTCTGACGGTTTAAAAAAAATTGAGAAACGTCTAACCAAGTGTATTGAGCTCCAAGGAGATTATGTTGAGAAATAAAAAAAAAATACAAAAATAAAAACTGTTTTAATGCTTTTTTCTAAGGAATTATTGACCCACCCTCGTATAAGCATCTGATCGTATCCGTTTATACCATACACTTACACTTACAAATTTAGTGAAAATATATTTTCATGAACAAAAATCATCAGTTTAGTATGGCACACGGATCTAAACCGCATACGGTTTCAGTCCATGGATAGCCTCATAGGTACATTATATTATTATGAACAATTCATAATGTACAGATTTGAGCGCTTCAATCAAAACAACATTTGACGAGACCACGCGTCGCTATGGCAGATGAAATAGAAAAAAAATACCCACAAGAATGACCATACTTGTATGTTTGTCAGTGCATTTACACGTCATGTTTTCCCACTACAGCGGAATAAAAAAAACATGATTATTTTGTATAAAATGTTTTTGTAAAAAAATGCATACAGTATATATTAAACAATGTTTATTTGTTTATGAGGAGACGTGTCTTGTTCTGAACTAGGCGTTGTTTTAAAAAGCCAACGATGTTTATATAGGTGTTTGGGGTTTATGTAGATTTTTGATGTTCCATATTATTTTTTTTTTGAATTTGTTTGGTTGCTTAAATATTCTAAATATAATATATTGAATTAAAGTCATATATTTTGAGCACTGTTTACGGACAATATTGAACGATTTTGGATGTTTGTATGATTTTATATTGTATTTGGTCATAGAAGATATTTAATATATATTATATACTATTTTATTGACGAATTATTTATTCTGCCTGATTTAAGATGATGCAAATCATAAACCAATATGTACGTCATGTTTTGCAAATGTTGTTGATTGTCACAATCATGGCCCCCACATCCTGAAGCGGGTCCCCATGCCACTATGTTTGATGCCCCCCCAACCTATCGCTAGTTTAGGCCAGTGTAATGTTCTACAGTAGTGTTCCCCAAATGGGATTCCGTGTAACTCCAAGGTTCCATGTGAAATAAAGGGTAATCCTCGTTTTCTTAGCGATTTATGGTATTTTTATATTTATTCACCTGAATTGTCGGCATTCGGCATCATATTATGAAGCACTGATAGCGACCCTCTTTTGCGATAGCCAAGTAACATGCGACCCTTCGCCATATTGGATAAATAGTCATTTTTATTAGTCAGCAAACATATTAAAAATAACTATAAAATTAAAATCTACTCGCGAAATAGCGCTGCAGGCGACTGTTTTTTCTAAAAATAATAATATCATCAAAAATGTCTAAATCAATAATTATTTTCTTCCACTTTTTTTCATAATATCACATTTCGACATGATTCAGCCCTGTGCTCAATGCACTATTTCAGAAGTTTTAATATTGTGGTAGTATTCTCTAAGAGGATCGGAGTAAAAAAAAGAAGACATAGTATTTCTCGGTTTTTACTTTATTGCAACGGTTGTCGTATACGACATTTTTAAGGTGACAATAATGAATTCATCAATTAATCAATAGGAACATTACTTGACCACACATCGAATATTTTTATTGTCCGAGGATTTGGGACTTTATGAGAGAATTACATATAAAAATTACAGTCTTTACAGCAATTGCTATTTATAGTGGCGCGATAGTGGGTTGTTTTCCGTTTGATAACCTCAACTGGATTTGAACCCGCATCTTGAGCTTTACAACCAGCTGTCGCGTTGATAAACAAAACATAACAAATCCAAAATATATTCTGCCCAACCAAAAGCAATTATTATTCATGATAGTATTATGTGGATGGGATATTTACGAAAGGTGAACACTTTTATACACTAGTCACCATAGAATAACAAAAAATAGAATGACAAGCTATTTGAGACTAAATACAAGTAGGTATGATGGTTATAAGGACAGAACCAGGGAACTCATTATTATCTGTTCTGTGGACAGAACGGATTAATTAGATAGACATGCGAAAGCCAGTCGCCATATTGACCAATACTTTGAATGTATTTTTCGTTTATAGCTTCATGACGGTCAACCTTGAAAACGCTAGAAATACAAAGCCTCTGAAATGTCAAACTATAATGTACCTATCTAATCTATATACTTAATATGATATAGGTATACATTTTATGTAAATATTATAAATGAAAATATTATTTAATGTTTATCATATATTTTCGAATTTTATTTAAGTACCTATTTTTACATATAGTGAACATTACAAATTATTAATTCAAGACGTTCACAACATGACATTTAGAAACAAAGAAATATTATTTAAACAGTATTATATAAAAGGTATTATAGTTAAAAACATATAAATTAAATACAAGAAAGTACACCATGTTTAAGCTTATCCCATATTTATCCACACACGAGAATCATAGTTTCTTACAGCTACACCCAGAAGACACCTAGAAGGTAGGACGTTATTTTTGTATTCCCTGACTATAATTCTGCACTCATTATCATCACTGCATGGTAAAGGCCTTCTCTAGCTTATTTCACACGCCTTGATCCATAGTTATTCGTTTATTTAACTATATATTGCTGTAAACTGAGACGTGGATGTTGAGAATAATGCGTAAGGGAAAAAAACGGAATAGGTATTTAGAAGAGAACACAATAAAGGTATGCGATGTTATAGAATATAGAGTTTGATAAAAACATTAAACATATTTGGCATTTGGCACACGGCATTCAGACCTAAATGGTTGAATACGTCCGAAACGAAGACTAGAATGTCGAAATAGCATAGATTATGTGCCTCGAAATGCAATGCACAGGGCCGATATAGATGGAATCAGCTTGATGAGGTATTCATCCACAGTTAGTAGATTGATGAATACATGCCGAAGTTTCGAAACTGAAATGGCTGGATTTCGTCATATTTGTGCCCAGCGAGAATAATTGGATAGATGGGAACATGTAAGATTTAATTTTATTGCAGTGACCATGACCATTAAACCATTTATAATGTAGGTATATTATGAAATCCAGTGTCTGTTTATAATGCCGTAGGTCCCGGGCACGAAACCTGGGTCATTCACATGTAGTTTTTTAATGTGTGTTTGTACCTAGAGTATGAGGTGAGAATGAGGTTGAGCAAGTGGTTAAAATTAAAATATATTTAAAATACTAGCTCCATTCTGTGCTCCAACGCTCAACCCTAGTCATAACCAGCCACCTCATAATATTATCTATATGGTTTCTACATAGTACATTATTATTTAAAGCAGTAGATATGTACTATCATTTTATGTCAACTCATTTCCGATTGGTAATCTCTATTGTTTTTATAATGGTTTGGTTTAGTCTCGTTTCGAATATAATCTTAGTCATGGTGGTTCAAATAACCATATTCATATATGTAGCACGAACATATATTACGTACCTACACTATATTTACAATTTTTTAGTCTACTTAAGTTCAGAGACGGATTTGGGGTTGGATGCATGCATTTGCGCTATATATATGTAATATTATATTCAGTGGCGTGCGGTCCATAGATGTTGTGGATGCAGCGCATGCCTTATTTATTCAAAAATATTTATTATATCATTGGTTAAGTATCCAATAAATTAAATGACATACCGAATGCCTGGTACACCTCCCCATAAGACAAAATGTGCTACGGTGTGGAACTTGCTATAAAAAGTTCTCCATTATTTTAATATTCAATTCGAATACTCAGATGTGCCGGTTAGATGTTGTTAGGTGCGATGGATCTAGCTAGATGATCTCTCCATAAAGTTTATGAATTCCTGTAGACACTAGGCCACCCCCGGAGGGGATAGGCGCATAACTGGAGAGAGAGAGAGCTCTGGTTAGAGATTACTAGACGACGGTTGTGCTGTCGGCCATGGACCTGAATCGTCTATAGTACCAGGTTAAGTAAGTAGGTATCAATATGATCAGTAGGTATATTTGTTGTTTTTGATTTCCGTAGCTTTTGTATAAATTTAATTATTTTAATGATCACAACACTACACTCATCAATAGAGTCATCATAATATAAATAAGAAATATAGTAAAGCCTCAGAATAAAAAAATATCAGCTGATAAAATCTTGTACTAATTTTGATTCACATATTTCAATATATCTATTCAGCCAAGTGCATTCCACGTTGGTTTATTCTATTAGAATTAGTCTAATAGATACATTATTTTGATATTTCTTCTCTAATGATATTTTCATAATAGGTATATTTCACCTAGGTATATTATTTGTGTATTTGATTGAATAAGTAACCTACACAGCATGTAATAGGCTTTTTTACGGAACCTAAATATCTTTCAGCTTTTATTTTAACCTGTAAAAAAACTGACACGAAGAGAACAATTTAGGTATGTATTCACTTTAGGTTACTTCGTTTTTTTGTGTTTATGTCCGCATACCTGAATCGAAAGACAAACGCAAAGTTAAGAGTAGTTTGACAGCACACATTCGTTGCCTTTTGTTGCTTTTGTTGCGCGCAGTAGTTCGGAGGATTTTTTCTTTGAGAATCATTCTTTTTGGTGCTATTCCGACAGCGTGGCAAATTTTCACCATTCACATTTTTGCGAGACAAAAACTTCGAAGATTTGAATAGAAATTTACAATTCACGCCTGCGCGTGGCTCCTCTATTAGTTAGGTAGGTATCTACCGGTAGAGGTGAGATGACGAAATAAAGTAAAGAGCCTAGGGCAGTAACTAAAAATGCGCCCCTTCCGTAATACAAAACTTGTGGGTACACATGCAAATTTATTATCAACCTACATATGAATGGGTACTAAGTTCCATAGTGTCTGGTTTCAGCAGAATTAAATAATACGGATTTAATTAAGTACTAATAATATTTTCAAAAATGAACAAGGTTCCTGATTAGGGAAAGGTTGTGAATTTTTAAGATGCCGCAGGCGACTTTTTACGAAAAACATTACTTTTTATCATAATCATCGTTCGTTGGTTCGTTGCCGGTCAAATTATTTAATAAAAAGAGAAAATAGTACAATAAAATTTGCGTTTTTATTAAAATTAACAATACATTTATATGTAGTTGCCAGTTAGGTATATTATTAAGAATGATCTGAAGTTTATATGTGCAGACCCAGGTGTATATGAGCAGGGTTTTACACGAAGGACTCAATTCTTCGGATGCTATATTTATTAGCACAAAAGTCAATGTTTTGCTTACATTCACTCGACCTAATGACCACTACCTGTGAGAATTACCTAAATAATGGAAAAAATAATAAATTCACCTAATGGCCACTTTAAAACATAGTTTAATTAGACTGTTTCCCGCGCTTTTTCCATTACAAATCACAATGGAAACTATTCACAATTTGTCCGTAAAGATTGACATAAATTAACGCAAAAAATATTTTATAAACATGTGGGTACCTACCTAAATATGACTGTAAGTAAGTCAGTACACAGGTACTTGATGTCAGCAGCAACGTCCTATTTACAAGTTCTTCGTGTAGATAAATGATATCGTCTAATTATTAAGACGCGAAAGAAAATACCAACATAACAAGTAGGTAAGTAATTATTTTTATGTAAATTGTACAATATTTTAATCTTACAAGGGCCTAGTAGGTCATTAACAACACCCCCTCAACGATACGCCACTGCGCACTTCGTTGATGTATTTTCCTAGCTCAGTCGGTGGAGGGGTTATTAATAATAACGATGTTTCCTTTTGAAAAAGTCGGTAATGACTTGGTTTTATTTTCTTGTATGTAGCGTCTAGTAAATAATTTTACAGGCCAAATGTAGGTGAAGGCGGCAGACAGGAATACGTGACGACCGATGACTGCGAACGCGAGAGATGTTTCCCACCCGTAGGTAAACGGGATGTGAAACTCTCCCCGGGGAGTACTTCGGCGTTCAAGAAGCGAAGAGATGCGCGGCGAGAACTGGTGAAACTGGTCCAGAGTGTTTGAAGAGAGGCTGCTAGTAGAGATGAGACTTGTTCCCGAGGGAGGATCCGGTAGACTGATAAAAATCTCTCGGATGCGCCCTCTTTTATAGCAGCCTCCCTTATTCTAATTGGTCCAAAGAGTTTGAGAAGGGGTGACCAAAGATTCTACTATGTCCGTTAATTTCGTACTGCGTAATATCTCTTGTTTATTTAATAAGAATTTACTGGATTGTCAGAAGGACCAAGTATCAAGAGATAATATATTTTGTGCACGTGGATGGATATATTGACGTTATAAAATATCGTCTATCTAATTCTATGGATTTTATATGAATTTATTTAGAGCATTTAAATAGCTATCTCCGGCATAAACTCGCGGTTTTAGTCTTATGCCAGGAGTAAACGCACGATTTGATTAGCGTTTAAATTACATGCATTTACAACTACTTACTAGGTACCTATTGACATAATAATAGGCCCTGTAATCATTATCCATCGACCTTCACATAAACATTTGTGATTTTACGACGTAAAACCTGTCTGTTGCCTTTACCTTTTACAATATTACATTTATAATAATAACAGTTTAATCTTAAAACTACGTCTTATATAGTAATACGAAATAATATTTTACTATTTCCGAAAAATAGCAAAATACTACTTCTTCATAGAGGTAATTCGCAATTCAATGTCGAAGAGTATATCGATCGGCGATATTTCCCCCGCATTGCCTTATTTTTAGCCGCTGTCTTTACACCGCACAGCTGCATAAAGGTCGTGATTTTAATTTATTTTATTACACATTCCACGACTGGTACCCGCCGCGAACAGTCACACTTACACGTCCCGATACTAGTACTAACTTCGGTACGAATCCGCCACTATTCTATACCGCTATATTTCGCCACCTTACTCCGCCACCTTCGCCGATTCGATTTCAATACGACCCTACAACATTCGTTGAAACGATTCCGCCACCTTTGCCGATTCATTCCGCCACTTTTTGAATCAGCTCCACCGCCACCACCGCCCACCCAGTTGACACCCAACTGACCTATTCCGACAGAATCAGTCTTTCTTAAGATAGATTCGACGGCCGATTGACTGGAAACTTCTCTGCAAAACCACCACAGCACATAGTAGACCAACACCTGATCTCCAAAAAAAAAAAAAAATTTTTTTTTCTTTACTCTCAAGATTCACCCACAAACCGCTACAACAACACAAAATGGAGAAAATTCTACAAGAAATTGAACCAGATATCATCTCCCTAATGGAAACAACCCCATCGTCCGCTTCCAGCATCCACCAGCCACCACAAACCAACGATGAACTGGGAACCACCTTTAAAAAAATAACAGAACTAATTACAAATAAGGAGCCAAAAGACATCCAGACCACGCTCAGAACCATTCTCACCATACTTACGACATGCAGAATCCTGAACCCCCCATCCACATACCAGAAGATTCCTTCATCCCAACCGAACTCCGTCAGCTTCAAGATCAAACGCCCCAGATTCACCAAAACTGCAAAAGTGCACAAGAAACCCGAATCTGAAGAATCCCTCACAAACTCCATGACCATAACCTCCGCATCTCAAAACCGCCCTACAGAAAACGTCGACTCTGACGCCTCTTCCTCCTCATACGCCACGAGCACAAAAAAAAAAGATGTACCGAAAATTCGCCAAAATTCCCCACCCCTTCCACCCCAAATCCGACCCGCAAAAGGACAGCCTCCGATGAAACACAACCAAACCAGCGACAACAAAAACCCACAAACCCGAACAAGGACACCACCAGCCAGAAAACCAGGATCCCCCCCATCATTCTTCATTCAAAAGCCGATTACCGCACCCTTATCAAGGACATGACTCTAGCCGGCATCCAACCCGGCATCGCCACCAACACCAAGGAAGGAATCAAAATCGATCATACTGATTCTACCTCCTACCGGAAGTCAGTTGCCTTCCTTGAAGACCGAAGCATCCCTTTCCATTCTTTCACGATGCACGAAAACAAGACATACAAAGTAGTAATCCGCGGCCTCACTCCCGATTTCGACGAAGAAGATATCAAAGAGGAACTAATCAGACTGGACTTCCCGGTGATATCGGTCCAGAGAATGAGGCGCGGCCCCAGTCGGGAGCCTCTTTCTCTGGTTCTGGTTGACCTCGAAAAAACCGACGCCGCCAAAGACATCTACAGCCTTGAAAACCTATACTACATGAGAATCCAAATTGAGTCCCTCAAAAAAAAACAAACAACAGGACAATGCCACCGATGCCAAGGCTTCGCCCACTCCAGCAACAACTGCCGTGCCCCCCCGAAATGCGTGAAATGTGGACAATCCCACTTCACTCATGAATGCACCCACACCCCCCAAATGGGCCCAGCCACCTGTGCAAACTGCTCAGGACCTCACCCCGCCAACTTCCGTGGATGCCCCAGCTTCCCACATCAACGTCAGCAACGAAGCAATAGTTCACACAGACAGTCCTGGCCAACCCCCTCATGGCAGAGGCAACAACAACACCAGCGCTGGCAACCCCGACAGGCCAGCCCCTACAAGGACGCCCGCTCCAACCAACAACCGGATCTACCCGATGCCCCAGACAATGAGTCGTACTTCAACAAGACCTCGACTCACACCTCCAGCAACCACAACAACAACAGGTTAGTCGCTCAACCCAACCAATCCCCCAATACCCACTCCACACCATCCAACTCCCACCCAGATTTCAACAACCTAGCTCGCGCTATCTCCCAAATGCAAAAAACTATGTTGGAGGCGACAGCAATGCTAGCTCAAGCCACAAAAGTTGTTCAAAATGGCTACTAAGACCCAACCGGTTTCCTTACAGACGGCCATCTGGAACGCACACGGCACGATGATCAAAGATAAGGGGGAAATCTTAAATTTCCTTACCCTACATGACATCGATATTTTCCTTGTCAACGAAACCCACCTCAAACCCACCTCCCGTATCAACTTCCCGAATTACACAACTCACCGATCAGACAGACTCAACAATAAAGGCGGCGGTACCGCCATCTTCATAAAAACTCATATAGATCACTGTGCGGTGCCCGTGCCCCCTTCACAGTCAATCTTAGAATCATGTTCCGTAGTAGTCTCAACACGCACCTCTGGTCCCGTTAAATTCACCGCAGTATATGTACCTCCGTACTCATCTGCAAACCGCAACCTAATATCTTACACAGATTTCAACAGCCTCCTGGACGCTAAAACCCCCTCAACATTTATCGCGGGCGACTTTAATGCCAAACACCCTGAATGGCACAGCCGCGTACCGAACACCAGAGGGAGACTACTACACAAATTCATCTGCGATAAAAATGCCAGCATAGCTGCACCCTCAGAACCAACTTACTACCCCACCAATAATAGCCACAAACCGTCACTCTTAGATTTTGCTATTCTTATACAAACAGAGTTCATACACGAAACAAGGGTAGTAAGCGAACTTAACTCAGATCACAAGCCGGTATTAATCCATCTAGGTGACCCATCAGATGCGGTCTTAGCTCTTAATAGATATACCTCTTCCCAAATCTCATGGGAGGACTTTCAAAAAGCTTTAGAGGAAAAGCTCACCCAACCAACCCTTCTTAACACTAAAGAATGCATAGATTCAGCAGTCGCGACATTCACGGGCGAAATCCTTGAAGCCGTAAACTCAGCCACCACAGTTAACCAATCAAATTCAACACACCGCCTAGACATCCCACATCACATTAAAGATAAAATTAGAGAGAAAAACATAGCCAGAAAGGAGTGGCAGGATCTCAAGCTCCGCACTTCCAAAACCAAATACAATAGGTTACACGACGAAGTCAGAAACGAACTCGCTGAATTTCATAGCAATAAATGGCACGATAAAATCAGTAGATTAATCAAGGGCAGTCCTTCATACTGGTCCCTAACAAAAACTTTAAGACAAGATAAACCAAAAATAACCCACCTTCAAGGGCCGAATGGCCCCGTGTATTCATCCTTAGACAAAGCCGAAGCATTCGCCTTGAGCATAGCTAAACAATTCTCTCCGAACACATACGATAGGTCCAACAAGGAACTAGCAGAACACGTACGGCTTGTCACTAGGAAAGCCAGGGCTATTTACAAAGAGAGGTCAGACCCTCCAGAAAATCCTCTAAAGCCGACCACGATTGATGAAATCGAACACTTTATCAAGCGGCTTAACAACCGCAAAGCCCCTGGTAATGACGGACTATCAAACCAAGCCGTCAAGAACCTCCCAGACAGAGGATTCGAAATCCTAACGCAGATAATCAACGCATGCTTAGAACTCCAATACTTTCCAGCAGCCTGGAAAGCAGCGGACATTGTACTGATCCCAAAACCCGGCAAAGATCTAACCAAACCAGAAAATCACAGACCTATCAGCCTACTGCCTGTACTCAGTAAAATCTTTGAAAGAGTCATAAAATCCAGACTTCAAATCATGATCGATGAATTAAGCCTCATCCCGGACATCCAACACGGATTCAGAGCAAGGCATTCAACCAACCATCAATTACTTAGGGTTATAGAATACATAACCAAATCCTACAACAAAAAAGTCTTCACAACAGGACTCTTTTTAGACATCGCAAAAGCTTTTGACAAGGTCTGGATCAAAGGTCTCATTGTTAAATTATCAGAATCAGGACTCAATAAAGCAATGATCAACATGATAAGCTCTTTTCTTCGGAATAGAACTTTCAATGTTAAATTAAACGGTATCAGATCCACAACAAAAACACCCACAGCCGGAGTCCCACAAGGATCCGTGCTAGGTCCCACCCTGTACAACCTGTACACGCGGGACATAACGATTCCCATAGACAGCACCGGTAGCTCTACCATCTTAGCACAATACGCGGATGATACAGCTATCATAGCAAGATCGCACAACCTCAATCACGCCACCAAATTAGTCCAGACCTCGGCAAACCAAATTTCCAATTGGTGCGACAAATGGCGTATTCAAATCAACCCATCAAAAAGCTCAGCCGTCATATTTTCCAAACGCGTAAACAGAAGACACTCACATAACGTTAAAAAAATTGTAATGAATTCACACCCCATCCCTTGGGACAAATCAGTTAAATATTTAGGCCTCACCATCGACAAAAGACTCACTTTTAACCCACACATTAATATTAAAAAACGCCAAGCCAAGGTAATAAACTCACGACTTCAACCCATGATGGGTAACAAAAGTAGACTGTCTACGCGAGCAAAACTTCTGCTATACACTGCAATCACTAGACCCATAATGACATACGCATGCCCCATCTGGGCATATTCAAACCCAAAACACCTGAAAACTCTACAGATAATACAAAACAAAACACTGCGTAGAATCACAAACGCACCCTGGTTCGTGCGCGGTTCTACGCTGCACAGAGATCTCAACTTAGAATCCATCCACGACCACGTCATGAAATTGTCAGAAAATTTTTACAAATCCTTGACAGGCCACCCTAACCCGACCATCCTAAACCTATCAACCTACGAAAAAAGCGACACAGATAACGTCTATAGGAGACCGAGGGCGATCCTTGACGACAAGCCACCATAGTTCCCCTCACATCCCTACCACAGACTCCCTCAGCCCGAGCGACTTAAACCTCTGTTTAAAAACCAACCTTTAAAAAGACAATTACTGATGTTCGACCCCTCCCCGAGGATAAAAAAAAGATGAAGGGCAACCTGCCGCCCGTCGCTATTGCGCGGACGGAAGGAACTTTCCTCCCCTGACTTTTTAGGGGGATATAATGTATAAAAGATAAAATACTGCTCGGGTGATACAATCGGACATCGGAGGAAGATAATATTTTTGTTATCATCATGTACATCTGTTCTTCCACTTGTTAATTAATACTACTAACAGCCAAAGCTTTCATATCAACGACCAAGAGATGAAGGAGATAGGGGGCCCAGCCCCGGAGCTCCATCCAAATGTAAAAAGCTATACACCAATAATAATAATATTTTATTAGAAATCGGCGAAGCTCCCGTCTGTTGCTATCAAGAATTTACTCTTTCTTAAATATGTGAATTTCCTCATGCTTTATATTACAGACGATAAATACCCTAATTAGGAACACAATAATGAAATAATATTTCCGAAAAGTTGAATTCTAGAGACTTTAAGGCGTTATTTTCTGAGTTAATCTGTGCGCCGGATACTTTTTAGCCGGTAACATTTTCGTATACACGCACAGAGGCACACCCATACCAACGCGTTGGTAGGTGTTGCTGCGTTATAATTTTAAGTGTTGCCACTCGCGGATAATTGATTCTATAATTATTAGTTTGCTATTAATGAGTTTACGAATCGAAATACCATTCGATTAGTGTGTTCCACATGACATATTAATTAATTATATACACTTTTAATACTAATCACTCGCTACCGCGTTCTTCTTCTTTATGTTAACAGTTATTCTTCTTCTTTCATACTATTACAAAATATATTAAATATGTTACACTCTTATAATAATCTCTCGCTACTGCATTCGTCTCTTTATATTTAACAATCATTCTTCCCCTTTTATACTAATATACAGTTACATAATACATTTATATCTAACATTTTATAATAACATCGTCACAGGTTTTTTTTTTTTATTGTACAGAACAAGGCAATTTTACATCCATCATTCTTTCACACTGCATTACCCTGCTCGTAGCAATCGATGCCCCGTTCGGTACGTTTACATACCGAACGGGTAGCGTAAAAACCTGTGAACAGATAAACAATTTATATGTGATTCGACAAGGAAGCGTTTTTAGGCGTTTTACTAAGCCGTATAGTTAGAGATCAGGTTTACATGTCGGCTTATTACTAATCAATTTATTGTGCGAAGGCACCTACCTACAGGTAGGTGGTGACATCAACTTTACTGATTATAAATATTTCACAACATTTTCTTATTCTGTTCTGTTCTTTGAAACACTACACCCAAGATTCGGCAATACTTACTATATTTTCCGGTGGTGTAGGGTGGGAGTAGGCTGTAGAAGTCAAAATAAATTGAACACACTCAACTTTGCTAGTCAAACATATTTTGTTTACATTGAACTAAGACTACGATGAGTAGATAGTGTTTGTTCGTCTTTAAAATTCAATCACATCCTGCCTAATCCAAGCCATAGTAGATGATAGTCAAAAAATATTCGTTTATCTATATCTATAAAATATCTAAAATTATTCCATTAATTCATACATACTTTTAGATATTTTATAGATGGAAGAATATTTTTTTATCGGTTATGGTTTGGTTAGGCAGGTCTTAATGAATTTTAAGATCTAACCAGCACCATATTATGTAATACGTATTCCTAATTCAAGGAAAACAAATAAGTATGACTTAAAAAGTGTGCACTATTTTTGTTGGATCGCTCATAGCATACAATATTATAAACTAGTATGTTTTGGTTGACGCAGGGTTTAACTAAGTTCAATAAAAATAAATCAGTATGACTGACAGAGTTTAGTGTGCACTATTTATGTCGAATCTTAGCAGTCTACCTCCACCATTTATTTGCCACTGATATTTTCAGTAACTTTTACTATAATTATACTAAGAAAAGATGGCAACACTGATAGTTTCTCTCATTTACAGTTTACGTTTAAACAATATCGAAATAGTTGTGGGGAATAGGGAATGTATGTTTTTTACATATCTTCGAACAAAAAATATGAAGACTTAACAGCCCACATGCTCAGCGTATGTCAAAATGGAGCTTTTATGCTATTTTCAAAGCATGATCCTGGACATTCCTTAAACGTTGTAGATAATCAATTTACATAATTTTGAAGCCTTATTCTTCTTTATATTTATTTTAAACATTTGATGACTGCATAAAGTATTTTTATTACATAAAATAGTATTCTTTTAAACCTCTCGCCCTAATGTTTTAGAATATAGTCATATTTCAGTACGCCCATGTGAAATGGTGTTAAGATTTATTAGATTTATTATTTTTTAAAAGCATTTATAAAACCATTAGTGAAATTTATGTTGACATTATTATAGTGAAATATTTACAATAAAAAGTTATATTGATAATCTCTGGAGCCTTCAAAATTATGTAAATAGATTATCTACAACGTTTAAGGAATGTCCAGGATGATGCTTTGAAAATAGCATAAAATCTCCATTTTGACGTACGCTGAGCATGTCCCCCCTTAAGTAAGTAGAATAATATCTTAACATTACATCAACATGTTTGATCCCAAGATTATCGTTAGGGTTATTTTTGTTTTGACGAAAAATGAATCTTAGCCACTTGCTCAGTCCATTAGGTCCATAGGTACTCTGGGTCTAAACACACATTACAAAACACCATACGAATTTGCCAGACCTTGGATTTGAACCCGCGACTCGTGACATTATAAGCCAACACGTTACCGCTCGGCCACCGAGGGGTTGAGTGAAAGTAGAATAGCGTGACGATATTCAAGCACTTAAAATTGAATACCTAAAAAAGAATAATAGGTATTAGGCGCGCACACAGAAAAATGGTTTGGGGGGTCCATTTCGAAAAAAAATATTTTGGCGCGCCCCGAACAGGCGGGGGTTAATATTATAATCGAGCAGGTGACACTGATTTCTACATTTACCCCGCCTACTACGTACCTATAGTTTCTTGTCGCTTTAACCGCGGACCACAGCATTTTTCCGAAAATTCCCCATACCCAAACACTCCAAACTTTCAGTCTAACCAAAAAAATATTGCGAGTCGCATATATAAGTAGTTATCGAATGAGCATGGCCTAACGGTCATCATTATTAAGATCGTTAGTGTCCGTTTGCGTCGTCCGCGCTTTTGTCTTTTAGACATGTCGGATAAGAATATTCAAGCAAGTTGGTTGCACAATTCATGCGAGATACTGGCCACAGTCGTAGAATGCCGAGAGGATTGGGGCCAATCCCTTGAAACGGTCGTTCGCCAAATTATTCGAGTCACGATCCACAGTTATGAGGTCCTGATAAAGAAGAAGTAATATTCTAATTATCTTGATGATTTGTTTTTTTTCTTTCCTTGTTTGCGCGCTTGAATTACACACATTTACTGATCAACTTACCATATTATGTCGCAGTAGTATTTATAATTGGGCGTTAATTTGAGTGGGTATATTTTTTTTCAAAAGAAATCAAGCAACATATCCATCATCTTCATGCGAGACATAACTGTCATACTGTCGCCATGTGTGAATAAAAATAATAAAAAGCGCCAAGTTCTAAGCTAAGCAAAAAAGCTGTAACTACCAAGAAATATAACATGCGAAATCAATTAATTCGATTTGCCCCCGACAGCTGACTTCTATATATTCAATATTTTACCTAATGGATAGAATGTCCCATAAGGATATTCCAGTTTTATGGTATTTTCTATTAAAATTGAAGAATTTCAAAGGAAATGAGTATGTTTCCTTGCACCGGTGGACGTTGGGGTTCATGCAAGTCTAATCGCGCGATTTCGCATGGAGTGGATTTTGAAAACCGTTTTGAAAACAAAATTTTACAATACAATAAAATATGCGTGTTTGAAGCATTTCGCCGCACGCTCTACTGGCACAGAGGTCCTTTAAATTTTTAACCTAACTCTGAGTTAACCAAAAGGGAAAAAAATACCCCCCCAACACATTTAAAATAATATTTCGTACACCACGAAATAAAACAAAATTAGAGGGAAATTTGATAACGTTACATCATCATAATATTATTAGAAAGTTCAAATATTAGAGGAAGGTACAATTAAATTATGTTGTAAGTACCTATATCTTTTTACATTTTTAAAGCAACTTACTTCATAAAGCGTTAGGCATAAAGCCCACCAACGCGGCGCTCGGTGCGCTCTCTACGAAGTAGGCCCCCTCCCACCCGCGCATTACCCTTCACCAATGTAATAAGGGGCTCAAGGAGCACAAAATAATTATTATTATCAGCGTCTCTCATAACAAAGCAATAAAAAAATTATTAAATTTCTCGGGGCTTGTAATTAATATTCACGATGACATCATTATACCAGCGAAATATTGGACACGCAATAACTAAACAAAGAGTTCACTGTTATTAAATAATGGCTTCTCGCCCGTCTATCGACGACGCTGCCAGGAGCGTGATTTTGCTTGCCGTGTTCAATGAATGGACTACGTTGTATTTTCGTTAATTCGTATCGCTGAGAAGCCAAAAAACGATGAATCATGGGGCAGGTGGGCACAATGCGTCATCAAATCCAGTGTGCGCTGGCGTATTTGATTACGTTGTGTTTTCGATGATTTACGCGCTACTTGCTGCGTTAAGTGGGTTTTACGCCTCAGGGCGATTCATATTATGGTTTCATTTGTGATTCATCATTTTTGTCATTCAAATACTAACTAAATCTGTAATATAATTTTCTTACGAAATTTAATATAAACCTCTAAATATTCATATATTTTTATGAGATTGATTTCAAATACTCACGAAATACCTATATAGTCAATATAATATTA
Organism: Rhyacophila brunnea; assembly: GCF_057557595.1. NCBI lineage: Eukaryota > Metazoa > Arthropoda > Insecta > Trichoptera > Rhyacophilidae > Rhyacophila > Rhyacophila brunnea. Next base: position 15,632,835 of record NW_028232796.1, on the reverse strand, counting down.
TAGATTAAAAAATAACTCTCTTTACATTACAGTAAGAGTGCCTAATACTAATTCTCATTTTTATCTTTTGTCATTGTTATACTATTATACTAACGTGTACTTTAGAAAAATGAATTTTCATTGCAATTAGGATCCATGTCATTGGCTAATTTTGTTAATGTGTTTAGCTCACTATGAAACAGATATTCTTAATTTTCCTGATCGTTTCGACTTGATTGAGGATAGTGCTTATTCTGAACCACGTCAATACTTACGTCGGTGACGAAATCCAAAGCAACTTACCGTCGGGTCCTTTGGCTTACTGGTAGCAATTGGGGCCTTAAGTTTAGATTTCTTAGAATAGCTTACGATTCCATCTTTATGAGCTTGCTGGATATTTTCTGGTTATGCCGCCACCACGTGGTATCATATATGTAAGTTATTGCCAATCAGGAACACTCTTCTCAGCAGCCATTGATCAGCATTACACGCCCTCATTATGGCTTATTACACGACCTCTACGGACGCGTTACTTGTCCTTGCAAAAGTGCTTTCGTTAGACTTGCAGATTCAGATCCGCGGTGCCACGAACGCCTTGCTCGAGGGTTTGGAGATGGAAGTTGGCGGAGTCTTGATATCACCGCTTTCAAATCTCGGATCCATGGGCCGGTGCTCATGAAAAGTTTTTGTACGCGATTTGGCGTATGACACCGCGTTGTGTGCATGGCAGGAACGATGGATTTCCTCTTCCAAGGGTAGACAAACACATTTTTTCCCTCAAATATAAAGTGTCGTATAAGTAAAGGATGTGGCGACGTGTCGGGTGGTGGTAGGCAAAGCAAGTGCTTATTCCGGAATACTGCACAATTATGGATGAGTTATTTTAATTTTACTCTATTTTCTGCAAGCCTTGAGAGGTATACTATAAGATTTAGTGCATACAGTTTATCTAATATTATTAATTGAAGTTAATTTCTGTAAACCAAATATTCAAAAACACTAAGTACTGTCTGCAGAAAATCGTTCATCAAATATTAATGTTGTATTAAATAAAACAAACAGATAATGAAATACATGATGCAGGAATTCCTTTTACGGTTATTTGAGGGTTGAGATAACCGTGCAACATCCACGCTACAAACGAACCAAAATTTTGTTGCAATTGTTCGCCGTTTACAGCCACCAGCAATGGCAATTAGTCACGCGTTTGATTTTGTCAGTGTGAAAAACTGCTGAGGTATGTACCTACCCATGTAGCTATTTATTTATTTCTGTGTGACTTTTGTACATTGTTGCAGCTTAGATACTCCACCCACCCCCGTGAACTATCAGACGTTCCCAATATTTTGGAAATACGATTTAAATAAATGAATCAACGAACGAAAATCGTTTACAGAATATTAGATATTTGTGATCCAGAATTTACTTTTTTGAATTATAAACAAATCAAGCCATAAAGTGAGTGGTACTCAACACGCAGAAAACGTTCGGAAAATGTAGGCATTGTTGGATCGACGAAATAGTTGACTTCTGCGGATATGTTAAGCAACATAACTGAGAGGCTTTATGCAGTAGCTAATGTTTTTATCCAGACTGATGGTAGATCAATCCGTATGCAATCATATCATATCAGATATGAACCGTGTCCAGAAATTTGTACGCATGCAGTTCACCGTACGATGTTGTATTGAAAACCGATGGCCGTATAGTATTGAGATAAAATTGATGCCTAAATATAATAATTAAAACATGTTATAAAAACTACCGGAATACGAGAGAAAGACAAGAAAATGTAGGTAAATTAGTAATACAATCATACTTATATAAAGTATAGAATTATATAACATTCTGTATGATTCAAAAGTATGTCAGCAAGTAGGTGCTCGTAAATCAAGCAATATCAAATTAATGTTTTTAGTACCTAGATACGTATTGAATCTAATAAAAATGTAACATTACCATTGAAGGATCCAAAGATGTACGAAATAAACTAAATTCTTGATAATTATTAGATACTTTATGCTGTCATTTGTAATTTAGTTATTACTATCAGAAAAAGATGGCCGAAAGTCCTCCTATAAAATTGGTACGCATCATTTTATATTTATTTACCACTGCCAAGAAAAATATCTTGTGTATGTAAAAGTATTATTTCCAGAATTAATAATTAATTAAATCAAAAAATGACCGGAGTGTATTTTAAAACCTTCCAATAAATATTTTTTTCGTGTATTATACATAGTATATAACATGTTTCCCCTCTATTTTAAACAGACTTGTCGCGACCTGTATTTCCCTGAATACAATATGTAATAAATATTATAATATTATTTTGATCGTATGCAGGCTTGACAAAGTTTGAGATCCACTAGCGAGCATTCATAGGATTTATTCTTTATGTGAAAAATTCACAAAAAATCTAAAATCCCTACGTAAATGTATACTATTTGTAAAAGCCACCCACGATTAACCTAATTTTAATCACAGCTTGATGTTAATTTACCTGTAGACTATTTTAATGAACCGAATGAATGAATTCCGTGGCATATTTGATGGGAAGATAATCACAACTATGCAGATAAATACCTTTTGAGAATGTATTGAGATACAGTAGTTGGAATCCATCATCATGTAAATAATATGTGTCTTGACATTTTATTTCTTTAAATTTTTTTAAAATATGTTGAGGACATATTCTAATCGATGGGATTTTTGAATGAGATACGAATTTAAGTTCAGTTGCCACCAAGCATTTTTACTCGATAGTATACAATTTCTTATATTACGTACCTATAATACAAATTAATAATTATTCAAGAATTTCACAATATTAAATTAATTGTTAGACATCAACCGGATGAAAAATCTAATATTTTTGCCCCAAGAATATTATTTTAGTTAGTCTTCTGTTGTTTATCTATAAAAATCATTAAAGTATGTTTCAGTAAGTGCCATTATTGTTTGAAAAAAAATTGATACACTTTATTTTAAAGTTTCTTTGAAATTAAGTTGTCCTAGTGGTCCTTTTTGTGTCATTTTTATGTATTTCGACTCCATCTATATATAGGTAATAAGGTTGTCCTCAACATCTTTGATTTTTCCTAAAGTATTCTCTTTTGACGTAGGACACTTGTTCTTAGGTATAAACATCTCATCTAACTTATGTATGTAGGTAGACGCCAAACCAAAAATAGTCACATGCAATTAATTTTTGACTGATATTAATAATATACATATGTACTATAATTATGTGGATAATCTGAGGGAGGGTTATTAATTAACGTTAAATTCTTTGAAGGTTTACTGTGATATTTAGCTTAGTCTGAAATTATTGTGATGAATTGCCATTTTTTGCCAATGTGTTGTAAAAATGCCATATTGAATCGAAATAACTGCATAATAGCTACTATTGACTAAATAAACTCAACGAACAATGGATTTTTTCATAAATAAAATCGTATATAAATTAATTGTTAATCTATAGCAAAGCTTCGAACCGGAACTGCATCGAAAACCGGAAAAACCGTTATTTATGTCGGAACAAAGACCGGAGCCGATCAAAAAAAAAAAAGATTTTTTTTTGGTTTGGTACATGTTCAAACACACGCGTTATGATGATCTTACTCCCCACTTCTTCAGTTGTCGTGACGTATCTCGACATAATTCTCTTAATTTATAATATATTATTTTACAAATTTACGGCTACGGCCGTGCGGTGCAGCATAGCCATTGGTTTCGGAGCGTGGCGCCGTGATATCATACAAGTACCATAACATGTTCTAAATTTTAATATACATATTCTAAATATACAAAATTTAAAAAACATTTTTAGTACAAATAAAAATATTTAAAAATTAATCACTCGGGCTGAACCGAAAACCGGAAAAACCGTTCCGATATCAGTAAGTATATTTTTTTTCTTGAACCGAAATGAAAACTGAAACGAAAAAAATAATGTTTCGAAGCCCTGGTGTATAGTTCAATAAAAGGGTAGATCGGTATGTCAAAAATAAAGTTCATTTTAATGATAGCGACGGTGTTATTTGGTATGTAAAAATGATTCCATCTTTGCATTAATAAAAAAAAAAAAAACACTTTTTGTATTTATGAAGATAATATTACGACAACAAGCAGCTCAGCATTTTCCTCACAGAAAGCGAGAAAAATATATTTTCCGCAAAAAGAGGCTTTTCTCGTATTGGAATATCATAATAATGCTTTTACAAACGGAAAATTGAGCACTGGCAAAAAAAGCTTGTGTGGGAATCAGTAATAATAACAATTCCAAATTTTGCTTTTTTTACACAGGGCATGGGTTAGTGGTGTTCTTCGCAAACAACTATCAAACGGCTCGCCAACTTATTCATACTTATTTTTTTTTCATAATTTTGAAAAATCTCATAAACACACTATTTCGTAGGTACTTATTGGCTACATTGGCGCATGGTATACCTCAGATACTTCACCTTCTTGGTGTAATGGTAAATGAGAGGTCGGTGCTTTCCTATTCACCCAAGGATCGTGCATGAAGCTATTATTATACAGATATTAAATTTAAAAAATACCATGAAATTAAAAAAAATGTTTTTTTAACTTTATTGTACCTACTTCTATTTCAAATAAAGGAATTGAAATACACTGCTTTCAGAAATGACCGCATAGTTTGTTTACCTACTGAATAGCTATAAAGGGAGAGTATTGCTAGAGTCAGTCGCTACATATTTAGGTAATTGAATATAATGAGAAATTTATTAGTTTTGAGTAGGATATGCAATTATATATGGTAGAGTAAATAGTACGGGTTGCGGAGATCTACTAATTAATCAAAACTATACTAATCTGTTAAAAACTATGCTATGTGGTTTAATAAGTTTACGTATCGATTCAGAATAATATATTGCAAACACACAATTTGAAAACATTACGCTCAAATTTTAGATTTATTTAAAGGTATTTTTTTTTATTGAATATAATGATATATGTGTATACTACCAAAAACATTAACCGGTTCTTACATCAAATCAAACGACGAATTTATTTACACGAACCGGTGCGACTCCCAAGGGGGGCATCACTAGTATGGGCGAATCTTTGCAAAGCTCGCTGAAAAGCACGTTTTGCGAATGAAGCCGATTATTCCCCTTAGAGATTTTGAAAATTTTTCGATTATTTACAGTCACACTTACCTACATATTCGTATGCTATACCAGCACATTAGACATATATTATATACTTCGAGTCAGGAAATATTTGTAGGTTATACATATATATATATATGCGGAAATACCATAAGAAACTGTGCAGCAATTATTTATATAGGTATTAAACAACTAGTTACTAGACGAACCATGTGAAAAATAAAAATTTCCTCAACTGGTTCCTCAACGCCCCACGCACTGATTTGTACATTTGCCTTCGAGACAGAGACTTGAGACATTTAAAATGAGGTGCTGGGGCCTTATGTGCCTTTATGCCTTCTTTCTATATGCCTTTATGGATACCTCGCATTTACTATCGAGGTTTCTTAAGGACTTTGGCACGCAAACTACTCTACTTGATGCTAGTCAAATGAAAATTGTGCCGGCTGAGAGAATATCCCTTATTGAAAACTGTTCTTCTACCCGCATCGGGTATTGTTCATTTGAATTCGGCCAGGGCCTATGAAACCGCCTTGCAAAAACCCTGGAAAATTCTTAGTAGCGCAAGGCGGAGGTGATTCTGATGAATATTTTGTCGTATTCATTGGGAACTGAGGACTGCGATTTGTAGTCGAGTTTTTTCCCGTGGTAAAAGAGATGTCACGCATAGGACTGATATTCTGAGCAAATACTTATCCTATTGTCACCGACAGGTTTTTCCGCCCCTGTGGGGGGCGCTCCCATAAGGAGTAGTGCCACCCAGCCGCTCGGTCTGACCCTGGTAGTCAATGCGCCACCGAGGAAATGATGATGACCCTTGGCAAAGCTGAACAAAATATTTCATATGTTAAGTCCCGCAGTTTGCTCTGACAGGCCCCACGGCTTCTCAGAGTGAACTGTGGATGGTTAAGTCGGTCGCCACTGACCATGTAAATATAGGTAATAGGTAATATAGTTTAAGATTGAATTTTGTTTGTCGAAATATATATTAGGTAAAGGGTAATTAAATTAAATATGATTTGTTGGTAATGTTAATGTATAGTGTAAATTGTAATATAATATTCATATATAATGTAAAGGATTAAAAGGTAATAAAGGGGGACTTATGGATGGGCGTTGAGGGTATGTAATTAGATAGTTAAGATGTACGTAGTGATAAGGGCATATAGATCGATGTCGCTACGCGTCGCACGTACACGGCACAGTAATTGTTAATATATGCTCATAGGCCTGTTGCGAAGGCTCCCTTTTGCACGTATGTGCAATCACAAAGCATAGCAACACCTAGGCAATCATCGATCCGATTATAATCACGATCCCGCGCAATTAATTTACATATCAATTCCGTTCATTAATATTCGCGGTCATTCCGCGCGCGGCGTTTCCGAATCGGTATTCTGGCAGCTTTCCTGCTCGCACATACGACGGCGTCTCTGTCGTATGTGTAGAAACCGATTTCGAGATACAAATTTGCTCGCTTTGCAGTGACAGAGCCCCTCTCGCTCGCGTGTATGACGGCATCACGCTCACGCGCGACGGGAGAATCGGATCAATGATTTTGGTCGATCAAGGAGACCACGTACTGGAATAAAGTGCGGGAAATCTTTGATCGGCTAGGTATGAGTATGTACTAAGCAATTATTACTGCCTATATGTTTGGTTGACGGAATGACATCCGTCAACTAGTCGTAAGTATGTGCCCGTGGCGACACCGAGCTATATTAGTTGTTAATGTGAGGAAGGTTGCGCGACCAATACGTTTATATATTAGAATCGAGTAACTTCCCCGCGTGATATGGGTTTATATTAAGCTTTTATTTTGTAGTTAAATTACCAATCTACCGAGTTCATATTCTTAGACCAACGTCAAGTAGGTATTCAGGCCGTCGGGGCGCCTCAAAGTTGAGCCCCCCAACGGTAGTTGGCCGAAGGACTGGTATGCGCTGTCGAAGGCCTGGTGCCGCAAATATGCCAAGTTAACCACTGGCATATGACGCCTTATCATCCAGGCTAACTTTGTAGTACTCTTGTTTCTGGGTGAGAGGTACCTTCGCGCCGCTAGGGCCCGTAAAGCCGGCCGCCGCGGGAACGCCCCTCCCTCAGCCATGAAGAGCGCCACCACGCGGGAGGTGTGCTGTATCGATAGGTAATTCAACCACGAATCCGTCGATGCCTCGCACACCTTCGTAGGTGCGTTTTTCGTGGGGCTGGCCCAGAAACACTGCGGTACTGCTTCATCAATTACACGATCTCAGTACTCCTAGGTACTCGAAGGACGTACGTGACGAGTGAGCGACGCCGCCCACCGGCGAGCGTCGACTCGCGCCCATAATTTTTCTTAGTCGGCCCTTACGTAGATGTCGCGGGTAATTAGTCATTGTACAATTTCCGCCACTCTCGTAAGGAAACCGTTAATTAATTTTGTCACCCGAAAAACGTTGAGCTAAGGGATGAAATCGGCCAGATTTGCATATAAACCCAATATTTTTAAATTCAATATCAGTCTTCGCTCACATTCACGACCCTGAACCTGCGAAGGTCAGCGGCGGAATTTTGTTCACACTTTTCATATACAAGTCGCCAGGACTTGTGAGGAGGTACTCGCCCAGGTCCGATACCTACTGGCAGATACCTACCTCCATACCTACTGTCACTTTGACAGATAGTGGTGAAGTGTCAACCAGCGACTTAGTCGTTTTATTCGCGAGTTTTATCGTTCATTACCGGACCCGGTCCCCAACCTTTTGTCGCGGTGCCCCGTGTTCGCGCAATCTCGATTACAGATAAAGATAAATTAATCCTTAAATAATTAAATAATAAATGTGCTAGTTTATACAATTAATATTATATAATAAATAAGACTTTTCTTTTCTTTTAATAATTTTTGTGGTTTCGGACTTATATAATTTGAACCTTGAACCTTTGGTGATCGCGAGACCTAATAAAATTGTTTAATATAGTGTAAAGTTCTTTTACTGGACTAGACATAGTGCCTACCTGTTCTTCCTACAATTTGAATGTACCTCCACTCCAGGCCCGGAGCTAGCCGAGGATTCGGAGGCCTACACTATCTTATATGATTGCAGTCTCTGGATCTGAAAGGCATGAATCATCATTACATGTCACCATTTATTATTTTTATTCTTTTTATTACATCAATACAGAAATTAAAAAGTGCATCTCTTCCGGCCTCGTTTGCCATAGTCCCCGGAAGGTCTCGAATGTTGGGGCCTTATTTTTAACTTGCGAGTTGAAGTCGCCCGGTCATCATGACGTCATATGACATCATTGTGACGTACTACCGGAGTGAGTCAATAGCATTCGAGAAATTAACGCTACTCTAATACTGGCGTTATTCATTGTCCCCATACACAAATAGGTGTTTCAGCATAATACATAATAATGTATATGGTGAGCCGTGTGCGTTGGGCGGCTCGGAGCGTGTATTGAGCTTACGTCACAATTACGTCATGTCGTCGGGTGACTTCATGTCACAAGTTATAACATAGGGCACCTGGAGGCGAATGCTGAGAGTCTCGTGGATGACCAAGCAAAGAAACGTGTCCATCATCAGCGAACTCAACAATCAAAGCCGACTACATACCTACAGACCGTGGCAATTGTGAATTACGATAATGATTTTTGTTATTGATTATCTTCAGATGCAATGCTGAAATCTGTTCCCAATAAATGAAAATTTTCGATTACATATTTCGTTCAAATTAAACGATTTATTTCAAAATGCAACAATTATCAATTTACCATATTGCATTCGAAGTATGAGCAATAACTAGCACTACGATCGAAGTTTACAGTTTGTGCCACGGCCTGATTATTTATAGTGGGCCTTGTCAATACTACGAGAGTCTCACAGAGACAATTTTATTATTATTATTATGCATCACCCATGGGCATCCGGCGAGCCTGTTTGCTTACTGAGTTTTCACGTGAAATAGCTGACATAGAGAATTTTTCGATTGAAAATTGTATTTACCTAGCTACAGCATTTTACGGGAAACGTTTTGACATAGGTATTCAACATGAAAATACCTATATCGCATATATGTATAGTATAAACTTCTAGCTTATTTGTGTGACAACGGAAATAGTTATCAATTCGTAGAAATTAATATACTTGCCTAGTTTATTATACTATATTATACTACTATACTATATAGGTACTTATTGCATATATTTTAATAGAGCCGTATGGAGCCAGCAAATGTATTCTAAACACATTTTTCTCAGTAGAACGTAAAATAAAAGACTGTACGCACATATGTTGACAACATCATAAAAACCGAAAATCAGTTCGCCTCGCCAATTAAACCTAAAAACTAAAAATAGATGCTGGCACAGCAATCCGCTTAATTAAACATTGTATGGTTAAATAAACTGTAATACTTATAAAGAATAATATATATTTTATGATCTTGTCAACATTTGCTCTGTGTGTACAAAGTTTATGACTAGAATTTGTGTAAATTGTACGTATTACATTTCACCGTACCACAATTCGCCGTGAGCTTTCTTATCGGAAAGATATATATATATATGTAGATATACTAATGTGGTCATCTCTATAGCACCGAGATGAAAAAAATACGCGTTGTTCGTGAAGCATTGCAGATAATAAATTAATGTACGACCTAACCTAACCTAACCTAACAAATAATACAGTATAATCGGCTATTTTAAAAAAATGTTTACCATTGGCTTCCTGTAAAGTTTACAGTGTAAAGTATAAGCCGACAAAAGCCGTGTTTTACAACCAAAGAGGTTGGACGGTCTTTAATATACGACCATAAATATTTCCGACATTTCACGGCGGACTGCATACGTACAAATGTCCGGACACAAGAAATCTCACCTCAAGGATTCTCGAGAAATAAACGAAAATGGGCAATCGTAAGAAATTATTTTTCGAGATATTGTTACTATACTAAGTTGCCGCAACTGTAATAAATCGCTCGTAAAAAAAGCTCTCGACTTCTGAATAGATTATTTTTATTGAAAATCGGCAAAAAGATTTTACAATAATGTCCACTTTTGACAGTAGAATCTCGAAAATTCTCGAGGAATCAAAAACCAATCACGAATTCTCGAGAAAACAAATATTCCTGATTTTGAGAATATTAGAATCTTGAGAAATGAAAAACGTTAATAAACCACAAGCTCTACTTATGACCATGAGGTATATAAACATTGGAATAGAAATGCCAAGTAATCGTTCAACTGTCATGCGTGTTATGAAGTAAAATAATGTGGAGAGAATAATAAATTAATAAATAAAAATCATACTAGCAAATAGCACAACGGTGCGTTGCTTGAAATATTAAGCAGAATGTTTCTGACCTTAATTGACGTGTTAATCAAAACAGTTTTATTATGTATTTATTAAACGCTTGATTAATGACTTCTAATCAGATCTAACATTTCATTTATTTTGCCAACGTTGTAATTATTATTTTTACAGCCGAACCTGTGCATAAAAAAGGCTCCGAACTTCTTATGCTCGCGTTGATTTAATACAATTATTGACGTTATTTTTCGCCGTTGAATCCACGCTCTGCGTTACCGTTCAGAGTAACGACTAACCGTAAATATATAGAATTTTAATTATATTTTTTTAAAACGCAATCGATCAAAACTACCACAGTTCCGGTATTCATAAAAAAACAATCATCAAAACCACAATCTAAGCCTAGGTAAATTGCTTCAAAAATCAATCTCTAAGATTACAGCAAGATGCTTGAAAGCAAGCTTTTATCAAAAAGCTCTACATGCAAAAAACGTAATAATGGCTACATGTAAATTATGCGTAAAATATTTCACCGTGGCATAGTTCGCTGTGAGCTTCTTTATTGGAAAAAGAGTACCGTATACTATACGGTCTCCAATTCTATTAGATTCAATATGAACATTATTTCAATTTTCTTAACTGATTTCAGAAAAATTCATGAATTCACGAATGAAAACCTAACCTAAAAAATATTTCAGTATATCGGCTATTTTCAAAATTTGTTTGCTGCTGGGTTTCTGTAAAGTGTAAGCCGATAAGAACCGTGTTTTATTAAGACATGAATTTTGTGTCAATACTTGCGACCCAAAGAGGTTGGACGGTCTTTAATATACGGCCATTTATTTCCGATACAACATTTTACGGTGAAGTGTGATACAGCGAACTGCATACGTACAAGTTTCCGGACACGCCAAAATCTAGCAGGTGCCACTGACTTCCGCATTTATTCCGCACATTACTTACAGCGTTTCGTCACTTCAATCGTGAACACCAGTCTCTTTTCACCTGGTACATTCCCCATACCCAGACACTCCGCAATTTGAGTCTAGCGATAAACATCTTACATGGAGGTATAATTAAGGGTGGTTCACCTACGATTTATTGCGAGCTGTCGCATTGTAGGTTGTTATCGAATGCGCCTGGTTTAACGGTCATAAATATTGAGATCGTTAGCCGGCTCTCACATCTAAACTCGCATCGTCTGCCACACAGCCATAAATCAAACCTTTCAAAAACGGCGATCCGGTGTTGCATATGAAGACCGCGCAGATCTACCTAGCGACAGTCGCACGTAACCTTCGAAACGTATAGATATAGATATTTGGATGCGGCGACCGACGAGCCGGTATAGGAATGACCAATTCGTAGGTGTTTGTATGCGTCCTGGCGTCTTCGACTCGCAGCCCGAGAAGCATGCAACTTGTCGATTGCAACAGCAGATGTTATTTTTCAAACTAAACAATCGGATTCGGAGTGTTTTGTGAATAACGATGAGGCCACATCTACGTATTCGACACGTTGCAGGCGAGGCGAGTTTTGATGTAAGAGATGGATTAGTGTCAGTTTGTGTCGTCGGGGCTGTTTTTTTATTTTTACTTATCGCTTTATTTTAATTTTTTTCATGGTTTTCTGAAAATCAGTTTAAGCCTGGACCTAGGAAATCAGCCTATTAAACAACATCAGTCATAATTACTTGACTGGAGCCAATTAATCTAGCTAGACTCCCACACCAGTTATTACTAAATTTAGAAAATTTGTTATCACTGGACATGTATGTCCTCTTCATAAATGATTTTACAAAGTAACGCACTGAGCTCGTACTTGCACATCTACATAATAATGTATTTTCAAATCGCAAGCTTTCAACCACATTGTCGTTTCTTATAAGAAATTGTTACACAAAAGACATTTTGTCAGCGGCGGCCATAAATCTGAAAAGTTATATTTCATTTTCAAGTTGTAATCTGAAAAATGCATCTGCGACCCAGCGAGAGTCAGACGGTGGACAGGTGTCATGGCTGCACTTTATTGCATTCTCTGTTATTGTTTGCGAGGCGACATTTTAGATTAAGCTTTTGCCGCCGGCGACATGTCAAAGTGTAGGATGTGTACCTAGTAGCTAAAGTGATTTTTCCACCGATGTGTCGCGAGGGTCCTGTGTGTCGCCAAGGTTTGTTAAGTTTGACCTATAGAGGGTACATCAAACCTTCTAACAACCCACACCTATAATAATTCATTGTCCACTTTATTGTTTAAAGACAAAATTAATTTTTGCAAAATAAATAACATTGAACCATATATTTTTAATGAACTAATTTATTATATTCCTGGAAATTTTCAAACCGGTTGTTACCATCCAGACGAGCTTTTATGGTATTTTCAGAGCATAACCCTGGACATTCCTTAAACGTTGTAGATAATCTATTTATATAATTTTGAAGTCTTCTTATCCTTTATATTTATTTTAAACATTTAATGACTGCATAAAGTATTTTTATTACATAAAATAGTATTATTTTAAACATCTCGCTCTAATGTTTTAGAATATAGTCATATTTCAGTACATCCATGTGCAGTGGTGTTAAATTTTTTTACATTTATTAATTTTTAAACGCATTTACAAAACCATTAGTAAAATTAATGTTACATTATATAGTGACATATTTACGTAATCTTTTTGATCCCAAACTTGAAGAATTAGGTATTTTATTATTCAAAAAATGGGCACGATCAACACATTTGAAGATAATTTTAAAGATACTGATTATAAGCTATGTATTTGACCATTCAAATGTGATAAACATCCTACGAATAATAATTGCTTTATAATAATTACTGACCTAAGAATAAGGTAGTATTTTTTTGAAATACACCATTTCTATTGGCATTTCCCAGTGGCTAAGCTACAACATACGGCCGTAGCCATAAATTGACAAACGATAAATGAAGTAGGGAGTAAGATCATGTTAACGTGCGCGTCTGTTTTGTGATTTCGCAATTATAGCACTATCATCGGAACTCGCTATTTAGTGGCGCAGCCTGACTAATATACGGCCGTGAGTAGTATCAAAATTTCGGTTGAAGTTGGTATGTAGAATTGCCACTTCATAACGTTGCACCCGGCTCCAGGAGGTGGAGGAAAGTGATGTAATTATCTTCTAAATATGTTTTTACACATATTATCTTATTTATTTATTTATTACTAAGTACATATTATATTAATACAATTGAATATCATTTCGTGGGCGTACAGGCAGAAGTCACCAACTCCAGTTTTGACGAAATTGAGATTTTAATGTCATTATATAGAAAAAGTAACGATTTAAGATTATTGAACATATATTTTTTTGATCTAATTTTATACAAGGTGATCGGGAAAAGAGGCGTATCAGTGTAGTAAAAAGTGCAAAGTTATAAAGCGTAGACTCGTGTATACTGCGATAATTTTTTTATTTTATTTTGTTTCATTATTTCCTTTCTCTGATTTCATCATTGGTATCAGATCGACGTGACCTACATAAAATATATAGATAGCTCGAAACTATCTCGTTCTCGTTCTGAAATATCACCTTAAAATTTCACCTTTTTTTCAATATTTTTATCGTCTGTAACGCGGTTACGCGACGCGCATAGTAAAACTCAGGTGTGTGCACTAGTGTGCGGTATTAATAAAATATCTCAGGTGTGAAAGTAATAATTTAGTGCACGTGTGCGGGCCATTAGATTAGAATTCCGGGAATGGTAGTACCTAACACCTACGTGTCTTTTGAATTTTCGCGATTTCATACAATTGAAATAAATTACTTGGCTCCGGAAAATGGGCGAATTTTCCTTTTTCTCCTCCCGTGAATAACGAATCGTGAAATTCAAACGTTAATTAATAATAAATGATCATTTTATGGAATTTATCTTATTACTCTATTGTTAAAATGTTCATTACGTAAAATTATGGTAAAGTTATCAATGTTGAAGTCATCTCGAGATGATCAACAATTTTGAAGAAATATTTTGCCATTGGTGATTAATCATTAATGCCTATTGAGAGGGCAATACATATATTCAACCGTTTCGCATATCGATAAAATTCCACTACAGTAAGAGCAAGTTTAATAAATTCTTAAAATAAGATATTGTTAGTTCTCTCACTATATTTTCATGGGCTTATATGTACCTACATATTATAATATGGTTTAAAAAACAATGGTTTTAAATATGCATATAATATCTTCCACGGCGCTACATCCCGGGGTGGGATTTGGCCTCCTCCACAACCGCTCTCCACTCATTCCGGTCTCTCGCCACACTTATCCAGTTACCGGGTCTTCCTATATGAAGCCAGTCCACTTCTACGGCGTCAGCCCATCTCCTTCTTGGACGGCCTCTGGGTCTCTTCCGTTGGGGTAGCCACTTCGTCATGATCCTTGGCGCTCTAACTTCAGGCATTCTCTCCACATGTCCCGCCCATCGTAGTCTTTGGGACTTACGGTATCTTATGATTGTTTGCTGTTCAATCAGCTCTTCCAACTCGTGGTTCATTTTTATTCTGTAGTTCCCATTTTCTAACGTGGGTCCAAAGATTTTGCGGAGTTTGCATTATGGATTATGCATATAATATATTATAATGTATTATTTGGTGTCTGGAATATTGTACGTACCTATGCAGTTCATCGTATCAGAGTTCAACGTGAGCTGTTATATTGTAAACAAATGGCCATATAGCACTGACATCAAATTCTGATTAAAACACTTAAAAATATACTTATAATAAAATTCACCGGAATACAAGCTTTAATGCGTGTATGATACAGACATGCGTATTGAAAATACACATTATTTAAGACGTGTTTAAGTTTATCCGAATATTTTCCCACATTTAAGAATCGTATTTAATTACAACCACACACTAAAGGTAACGCACTTTATATTATTTTTGTGTGCCCTTGTAATAATTAAATATTATGTAAAACAGTTGAAAAAAGCATTTTTTTCACAGGAGTTTGTCATCTTTCACTATTACTATGTACCTACCTAGTTATCTGAAATGATTTATCTACTTAATATTTTTTTTTCGTTTACAGGCACTATTTCCCCGTAAATATTAACATTTAAAAAAACAGTTATACCTACCTACATGTTTTATTTTTCTCAATACAATAGCGAAAATATGTTGGTACCGTAGTGTTATTTAAAAACTGTATTTACCTGAAATTTAATGTTCACCTTTAAGCTTGGTAATTAGAGCTTTTTATCTACAAGTTTTCCCTGAATAATATATTGTTTATCAGCATGAAAAATCGCTTTCAAACCATACTCATTATTGTGAAGTGTAAATCAATTTTTAACACAAAAGTCTTTTACGATTGACATTTGAAATGGAACTTGTTTTAAAGGAGAATCACCACGACACACTTCTCATATCAGGAATACAACAAATAAAACATTCGACATAATAATACAATATCACATTATACATGGACATCAGCGCGTATTGTTTCGGACGCTGTCTTTTGGATCTGTGAACGGGCCTTGAGTACCGACATTAGCTGTATATTGTTCACCTGTGTCACACCTTGTCATGCTACGTACCTATGCTTTCCTTGTCTTGTCTTCTATTAATAGTATACCTTGGAAAACGGTTATATTGACAGTTCCGTGAGAATCGTTTACCTGTCTCTGTATATCAAAATTATAGAGAGAACATTATTTAAAGTATCTACTTACAAACTTACATAGAGACTGAATATTTAGAAGGAATACATATTATATGCCGTACTTAATAACTATTTAATAATATCAAAGAGATTGAATAACCAATATAATTATATTGAGTAATACGGGCTTTGATATTACAATACCTGATTCCAGAATGATTTTTAGTACTTATTGTTGAATTGGCAGTATTGCATAGATTTTTCTAAATTGAAAAACAAGAAAAAAACGTCGTGCTTGTGACGTTTTGCTTTGTTTACTATTTTATGTTACTGTTATTTGCGATTTTAACCGATTGTTCATCTTAGAATAAGAACCTCTTTTAGGTTTTGTACTATTGAAAGGAGTTTTTATTTTAGTAGGTGAATGGCAAATGTAATGATTTGTACAATAATATAATATATTGCTGAATACAGCTGATTTTATCATTAGTCTCTTTAAGCTTTTTAAAGCTTCACTTTCGTAATACATAAAAAGGTTTATCTACATTCTACATAGCAGAATATTTTTGATAATATACGAACCTATTTGACTTAAATATGTGGTTATTATATAGAATTTAAGACTGTCAATTGAGTCCAAAGCATGGATCGAATGAAATCCATCAACATTGTCGTAAGACGATTCATCCCTACATTGATTTTTCTAGTAGAGCTTTTAATTGACAGCCTAAACTGGGGAGTTGTGTCCAGTGGTTACATGTAAATTTTACGTAAAATATTAAATTTCACCGTGTCACAGTTCGCCGTGAGCTTTCTTATCGGAAAGAGATGACCGTATACTATACGGTCTCCAATTAAATTAGATTCAATATGAACATTAATTCAATTTTCATAACTGATTTTGGCAAAATTCATAAACTCAAGAATGAAAACCTAACCTAACCTAATCTAACCTAACAAAAAATAATCCAGTACATAGGCTATTTTCAAAATTTGTTTGCTGCTTGCTTCCTGTAAAGTGTAAACTGGCAAGAACCGTGTTTTATTTAGATTTATTCATATCAGTAGGTACTATACGACTTAAAGAGGTTGGACGGTCTTTAATATACGGCTATACGTCCGATACAACATTTCACGGTGAAGTGTGATATGGCGAACTGCATACGTACAAGTTTCCGGTTACGGTGTCCAGCTTATGCCAAATACCAAAATTATCCCATTATACCATGCAAGTAATTCTTGAATGTACTGGAGGGACAGTATCAAGAAAGATACAAGAATTTTACTCAATATTCAAGACTAAAGATGGGACGTGGAATACCAGAGGTGATGGAGAAAAGCGAGAGATATGGCCAAGACTTGAATTAAGTCGCAGTGCCCACAGCAAAATATCAATGAGATCGATTTGTAATGAAAACTTTTCAATGTATTTACATTATTATGTAGTAGCAAATATAGATTTATGGTTTCTTATCTTAAACAATAATTAACAACATTATCAAATTAAAAAAAAAACCACCCATTTGTCACATAGACCACATACGCTGATTTATTTTTATTGTATGAATTTTACATTCTATAAGCTAGGAGCGCGATGCTCAATTCGTACTTACCATAAAATAACAGTAAAAATTGTAAGTAGCCGAAATCCATCTGTTAACTATAGATTATAGAGATAAGGAATCCTTAACCATAGACTACTTTTGTTATGAACTCGCCCCCTTGCCCCCCTTCCGTATTGCCATTTACCACTGACAGCTGCTGTCAAAATAAATTGACGTGGCTTTAAAACGGCCAA
This sequence comes from Rhyacophila brunnea, assembly GCF_057557595.1. Taxonomy (NCBI): domain Eukaryota; kingdom Metazoa; phylum Arthropoda; class Insecta; order Trichoptera; family Rhyacophilidae; genus Rhyacophila; species Rhyacophila brunnea. Next base: position 15,614,967 of record NW_028232796.1, on the reverse strand, counting down.
TACACTCAAATTCATTTAACAATTGATCTCAATATGGGTATTGAACAACTATTAAATATCCGTGACATTTAATACGACACATTTTCCTTTATTTTCTTGATTCTGTACATGTCTTAATTTAGTAAAACCGATTATCGAATTGAAATGTCAGTGTCAATGAATTATGAATTAACTTTTCTTATTCAGATTTAGATATTTATGTAATATTAAACCAATAGATAGGTAGTTGAAATATATAAGTACTTAGTTACCTACACACCAACATGGTAATATTAGTTTTAATCACTCTAAATAATTATTCACATCATGGCATATTATTTGTAATAATTGTAAATGACAAAATCTGACATTTCAACGGCAAGTGTTACCGTATCGGGAAAAACATGGTCAAAAAATAACTTATATTATTCACTAATTGCGGAGACATTTAATCATTTTTATTAAATATTAATTGTGTATTTATAGTTATTGAATTTATTTTGTATATTTTTCACATTTTTGTCATCGTTTAACAATTACAAAATAATTTACCTAAATTATGAAAAAGAGAATTTTTATATATGGTAATATTTTCAATAGAAAAACAGAACGAAGCTATTGCAGATTTGGTGGACCATAGACAACTCGATCATAACTATGAAAGGCTTTCTGCATAGTGTTTTGTTGTAATTATGACAGACGATTGTGCATAGGGCTCTAAGTAGGTATCATTAAAAAAATGAGAACCTATCTTGCCTTCTATGTAGGTTGAAATAAAGCCCAGTGCCCCAGTAAAACGAACCACACAACGACAAAAATATATTTGACAAAGCAATACAATATCTTGCTGGGTGGGTATCATTTTGCAAAGGTACGCAAAGCAATTCGTCGCGCCTTGGTGGAATTGGACACGCTGAAATATTTGGTGCATTGGGCCAAGGGTGCGACGCAGTGACGTCCGTGTGTCCGTATCTAATTATTTACATCCGTTTAAAAAAACAGATATTTAAAAATTATAATATGTTTAAATTTAGTATCAGACTGAAATATCGACTGATGACTTTGACTTGACTTTTTTACATTTATTAGGAAGTTTGGTCGATGAGTACTTTTGTATTGTATACAGGGACGTCCCGTGGGGGTAGGCAGATTGAGCGTCGCTTGGGGGCGGCAAATCGAGAAGAATCATTAAGTGTAAGTATATAGAAATAGGTACCTAAACTTATATCTTTCAATCAAAAAGTTCAGCTCACTGGTTGGAAACAAAATGTATTAATTAACATAAAAGGTTTAACAGGACTGTATTTTTTTTATTGGGGTTGCGATGTCTAGTTTACTTCCGTTGTACTTGGTGACCAGCAATGACACGTGAAGATTTGCGAATTATATTTGAATTATAGGTAGGTGCATACTAACGCAATTAATTTATACAAATATTTTTACCAGTCACTTGCGGGTTTCGAAAGTTGTCGGGAGTATTTTTAATTGTATCTGAAACCGTGGTATATTGTTGTTAGGCTTATGCTGTTTCATCATTATCACCAGCCGTGGTCAATCCACGAGACCTCTTTTAGCTCCCTCCGCTCTTATCGGTCCCTAGTTATTTGATTCCACGTACATCCACCGAAGTTTATGAGTTCGTCAATTCAGCGGGTTTTACGGCGTCCCCGAGGGCGTTTTGTGTATGACGGCATTTGTCTAGCGGTTGTCCACTCACCGAGCGACATGTCCAGTTCATTACCATTTCGTCTACTTAGCGACCTCTATTACATCGCGTACTCTTATCTGCTTCTTAATCCATTGGTTTCTTTTGCGATCTTTACGTGTTATGCCCAACATGCACCTTTTCATGCCACGTTGCACCACTCGTAATTTTTGGATTTCTATTACATCAACAGTCCATATTTACAGGCTGTTTATTACTCCTAAAATGATTCGTAGTCTCCAGCCGACGTGACTCTATGGATTTAAGAATGCACAATATATATTATATATATATATATATATATAAAAATATATAATATATTATGTGGATAGTAAATCAATACTAATCGCATTTTTGTGCTAGGGTAAAATATACCTACTCGCATTCGACAAAAAACTTCAGGAAACATCAATCCATCTATCTATAGTTAGTGATGTTCATAATTGAATGATGTTAAGATTATTGTACCTCCAGAAGGTTACTCATTTATATTTTTGTGTTCCTTGTTTTGTAACAATATAGGGTTATCAAATAAGATATTATATATATATATATATACTGAACTTTCCTCTCAATTAGTTGATTGTATCACGAGCTATATGGTATGCCGCGCCATGTTATTGGAACTACAAATCGTCCAGATCAAAAACATTTAATTATTTAAATTCACTCATTCATTTAGGTGATGCCTTTACTGAGCCTTTTTTAAAGAGGCACCTAGCGGAAAAATATGAAGCTTGCAATTTGAGACATTTTTTTTGATAATTTACAATTTCAACTGTATTAATTAATAAATATATATCTGAAAACATTGAAAAGAAAAATATTTTTTATTTTAAATCAAAGATAAACCTACAATTCACGAAAAATGTTATAAAATGTGAATTTGGTGCAGGGTCTCACGTTATTATTACATATTATTTTATAGTCATATTTATTATTAAATTTAGTTTATTAAGTTTTCTATTTTTAAGAGTAGAGATTTTTGACTAATTCACAGTTTTAAATATATTATATACATTACATCGATTTTTATAAAAATATAAATGTGTATAATTTTTTAATAGTAAGAAATCCTTTTTATTAAAAAAAAATAAGTAAGTAAATTGTAGGTTTATCATTGACTGAAAATAAAAAAATATTTTTCTTTTTAATGTTTTCAGATACATATTTATTAATTAATACAGTTGAAATTGTAAATTATCAAGAAAATGTCTCAAACTGCAAGCTTCGTATTTTTCCGCTAGGTGCCTCTTTAAAAAAGGCTTCACCTTAATGAATATAAAATATCTCAATTTTGGTGGTAATCAGAAAAAATGGCTGTTATGACGTTTTAAAAATCAATACATAGTAGGTACTAATTTGATAAAAGCGTTTATTAGCACACCACTGGTAAGGCGATGGTCCACCTGATAAGAGAGGGTGTGTTGGAGTCGGGACGCGCGGGGTAAATGTCCCAAAGGTCCAAACTCGGCAGTAGGTCACCAAACCTTGTGTCCTTTAGGCCGATCGATGCTTTCGCCTGATGAGACGTTATTTATTTTTGCGTCTATTTTTAGAGCGTACCTAGTACCTACCTGCGTTGTCTTTTTCAGCGTTTTGTTTCGTTACAATCGCCTTCTTTTATTAAATTTACAATCGCCTTCTTTTATTAAATTAAGTTAATGAATTTTCGGTTTGGTAATGGATGTTACCGTATCAGTTAAAAGCATCGCCGAATTAAAAAAAAGCCTGCCGCATTCTGTATTATTATTTCAGTAGGTACTATCTGGTCGGAAACAAATTTATCTATTAGTGGCACGGAAAAGTAAAATCAATCGATTGATAATAACAATAATTATTGTAGCTGTTATTGAAATTAAGGGAAGTAAAATAATACATCGAACAATATTCTGTGGTGAAAGCTCTTAAGTCACGTTTTTATGAAATAAGATTATAATGCCAATGTGTAAAGAATTGTGTTATAATATAAGTAAGAGTATTTCGAAAACTTTGTGATTTATTTAAAAACCGATTATTTCAGCTGCAACCAAACTGACTTAATCATTTTTACCCCGAAACGACAGTATTCCAATTGTATTATATTATAATTAATTTAATTTGTGTCCTTTACTACTTTTCTATTAAGTTGCTATTATTTTTGCGACATGAGTTTCGCCTATTCACACTTACCAATAGAAAATGCACAAATGACACAGAATATTGTTGATTAATTTTTATAATACATCAAATTAATACCACGTTAAAGAATTGAAAGATTGAAGAATATAGGTATTATTAAATAAAGAAATGGGTAAGTATAAAATCTGAAATGTTAGATTTTTTTAAGTATTTAGGAATATTGTAGATACATAAACATATAGGTATACCATCCACAATTAATACAAAAGACACGCCAATTAAAACGCCATTACTCGTTAGTAGGTACACACTTTATTCATTAAGCACCTAATGAGGAATGCCAATAATAAATGAAAATAAGTTCTTCTTCTTTCTTCTTTCACCCTGTCACCATATCACGCTCCAGCATTGGGGCATAGGTCAAACAGATTAATAAATATAATATATAAAGATAGGCTACCTATTCTCCAATATTGTAATTGATTACAATCTAAATCTGTCGTACCCAGAGCATATAAACAACAGTTACAGCTGATGGCTAGATCGAATTTCTTAAGAAACCTGCCAGAAGATCCACAATAATTGTGGAGCCATTTTTTTAGATACATTCATAATAGAAAGAAAAAATACTATTCTAGATTTCTGGTGCTGAGAAAGTCAACTGTCATCTGTCAAGGTACAACATAACCATAGACGATTATGGTATTAGTCTATGATACAACTAACTCGAATATTAATCTATGGTATAACCCTGGTTGGAATGACAGAGAAGAATACTATCCTATTAAATTTAAAAAAACGGCCAATTAAATTATTTCTGCCCAAATTTTAATCTAGTCTGACACACAAATATTTGTACTTGACATTAAACATTTTAATAATTCCCTGTGTTTATTTAAATACTTTCTCATATATTATTTGAAAACTTACCATTAAGCATTTTTACTTGCTGCTGATTTTAAATTATTCCCAAAGATTAATAAAATACTTTTATTAAGATACTTCCTATTTGTGAATATTTATACTTACCGAATAATTAGAAGCCATACACTACGAAAACGAACCACATATTATAGACGTGCAATAGCGTGTGTTGCAACTTCAAATACACCAATGTTGAATGAGCGTCAGTGCATAAAACGAGAGTAGTTGTCAGAACGAACGACAAGCGTATTCTGTACAAGTTTATCTCATATTCTTCCACACTCAAGATCGGTTGCTTGTTTATCCACACCTGTTAGGTATTTCAATTCCCATTATTGCTGAGTTTTCTGTATATTATTCATCCGATATCTGTTACGAATCACAGTATCGATTATTATCTGGTTAAATTTTCAGAGTAACTAAGTTGACACTAAGCTTGTCAGAAGAAAAAAATACGTGAGACAGATACGTGAGAAAACAAACTCTTTGGTGACAAGTCTGCAAGTTTTCAGATATTTACAAGGTGCAACTAATCAAGAGGTATTGCGCCCAGAGGTGCTAGAGAATGTCTTACAAGAACAACTAAGTTCCACTTATAAACTAACAGCAAACTTCTCCCACTTTTGTTGTGTGTTGACGAGCAACTTGTGAAGAAAATCGTCACAATGATGATCGTCACAATGATGCTGCAATGATAATAAAACATTGTTTTTTTTTTAGATTAGTAGAGTTTGCTATAATTGTGTGTTTTAGTAGAAGTAGAAGGAGGTACCTACGGAGTATGTAGAACGATTTTTTTAATCAGTATTTTATTTTTTAAATTAGAATAAAAGCTGATATGGAGTAGGATGAAGGTGGTTAAATTGATAAAGGAAATCGGTTGGAATCCAATGGATGCGAGTTTGAGTACCGACCGGCACCAATTTGTTTTCAAGATTTGTTCTAAAAGGTATGTAGCTGAGGCCTGTCGCCAGGGAACTCAGAAATAATTAGAACTGAAATTAATACCTAACGGGTGTGGAGAAGCAAGGAACCGATCTCGAGTTTGGAAGAATTCGGGATAAACTTAAATGTGTGTAAATGCGGAATCTCGCCACGCCGGTGGCATCACACAGGTGTCCCGTGTGAAACGGCTCTTATTCTATAGACGTTGAGTACATTAATTAGAGAGGCGTAATGATACGTACAAAAAATAATAGCGCAAAAAACTTATGAAAACCTATTGAATCTGGAACAGTACTTAGTAGTATAAGGTTGATAATGTGGCGATAGAACTTACCGCTGTGTCTAATTAGGCCTCAAGAAACACGACCAAAATCCCGTAAATTATCTTTGTGTGGAATATGGCCATGAAGTTAAATATTATCGGTAAAGTCTGTCATGAGCGTGATTGTATGCACTGCGAGTTCATCATCAGAAGAAAACACTCTTCCGATTCAGACCATTTAATTTTAAGTGTAAATTTATAACTGTCGGCAATTTACTGTGGAAAAATAACGGATGATTTTCACCACGTAATTTGAAATGGCGCTATTAATTTGTTAAAAAAAAAAACGAAAAATGTGTATTGTGTGCAACACTGGCGAAGACGGTCTGTTATGATAATATTGCTTTTAGGTATATCGTACAGTGTACAGGTAAATCAGTATACAGTGGCACCATGGACACGGTAAAAGCATCATGCAGTTGTAGTGGTATTGTTTGCTAATATAGAAACAAGCATTGCAGAAAACAATTATTCAAATATACCCGCGAGTCGCTTATGGTAGAATGATTTACCTATACATCAATAGAGGTAACCGGATTGACTTAAGACCTTAGACCAGGGGTAGTCAACCTTTTTACACCTACCGCCCACTTTTTTATCTCTGTCAGTAGTAACAACTTACTATAGTTAAGATTATCTTTTTATTTATACTTTGGATACATAGAAGCATGAAGTCTGATGCAATTACATTTAATTATTCAAATTATTAATGAGATCCTGGAGGCTGATGCTGCGAAACTAAATACTGGATATCTGGCTCAATTTTTGTGATCAACAAATGAAGGTCTCCTCTTTCGGAAATAAACTCCTACCGCAGGTTGACTACCCCTGGTTTAGATCATTCGCATGTCAAGCGGAGGTGTTATGGTTTGCAACGCCCGGATGGCAGAATTTAAAATGCATTAAATTAAATTACATAAAGTAAATCGTACCTATGTTAAAATGTGTAAAGTAATTACCTCAATGTATCAAAATTAAAGGGACATTTTTGTCACTAATTTGATTTATAGATAGTGAAAAAATCGTCTCCGGTGCCATTTTTCTTCATGTTCAATTTCGCCAAGCTTTGTCAGTTTATATGGCGCATGGATGCCGAAGACATCCTCTGGGAGTGACCCATATGTCAGTTGAAGAGAGAGAGGTTCTCAATATGGTCCTACCTTTAGTTGGATCAGTCTACCATTGCGACTTGGTATCTACGAAGGGAAAATTCTCAAAATCAAACAGTTTGATGCATCTTACAGCACAGCGATTTCTTGAGCATAATAGATTAAATTAGAATTTAAATCACGCACACTCTAGGTCTAGGACAGCGATACTCAACCTGCGGCCCTTTAAGCTTTTATGTGCGGCCCGAAACACATTTATTATCAGGCATTTCGAATATCTTGAGATTCGTTTCGACTTTGACGCACAGATAGTGACACCCGAAGAGGATTGTCATTATGGTCCACATCAGATCTGGTATAAGAGTGTTGCTATTGCACACGATTAATTTAAAAAACACGCATAATTTTAAAAATCTCAAAAATGTTTTGTAAAAAAGGGGGGTTTCATGATTTGTTTCGTCACACCAGTAGTGATGCGGTCCGCGTTACTTTAGAAATATATGTATTTGACCCGAAGTATCATTGGTCTAGGACATTATCAGCATAAATTTCAAAGTTCAAATAAGTGCTAATGTAATGTTTTTATACTTTTATGCAATTTTTGATTAATTATTATTATATTTTTGTTCAAGTTTGAATATAATAATATAATGTAGGTACCAAACACACACTGTACACCAGTGGTTTCCAAACTTTATGTTACTACGCCTCCATTTAAAAAAATCTAACCCCCCCTTATTTCATTAATAATAATATACACCTTTTTAAATAGTTAAAATGTACAAATACAAAAATGAAAAATAAATATATAAAAATAAACAAGGTTGTTATAATTAAAATTTATTTGTTTTTCATGCGATGAATGTGCTTGTTAGTACAAAGTGCTCTTTTTCTACTAAACAGGATCGATATTTGGATTTCATTGCAGTTAATGCAGAAAATCCCGTTTCGCATAAATATGATGTTACAAATGTTAGCAGTACTTTACTTACAACTTGCTTTGCTTTTCTTGCCAAAGTATTATTCTTCACTTAGATTCAACCAAAATTGAACTAGGGTTTTTGTTTCAATGAATTATCGCGTGATAATTCTACCAATTTTTCCTTTTCAATCCAAATTCATCATCGTTCATTGACAAATGGATTCTATCATGGGCCCCACATCTTGAAGCGGGCCCCCAGGCCAGGATCTTTGGCGGGCCCACCTATCGCTGAGGTTAATGGCAATGTGGTGCTCTAAAGTAGTGTTTCCTAAATTATACACGGGAGTTATCATTTAAGTATATCAATCATTATATAGATAACACATCAAATTGCATCGCACAACGACATATTTAAACTATTTAATAGGCCTGAATTAAAGTAGCGCCGGGCAGGCGCAGGCGACTTTTTTTACTATTATAAAATTATATTATAAAATAAGTCTCCATATCTTCAGAGAGGTTTGCCAAGGCCTGAACAAAAACGATGCATGAGTGCGAGTGAGAAAGTATTCGGCAGCCTTACAATCTCTGCGACACGCGCTAGAGTGAGATAAAAGGTCTTCATATAAGTGTGAGCTAGTTTCCAAAAGTATCGCCATCAAATCGGGGCGAAACGCTTCACATAGCGTCGGTAACTTGCGAGCTCGTGATGCTAAAATTGCTATTTTTTGTGTTAAACATAAAGTCAGTGGTAAATATTTTTGGTTAATGAAAAGATGGTTCTGTGTGTTGTCTTAAAATGTGGTAGCCGTACTGATAAGCAAGAAGATGGTATTACGTTTCATAGGTAAGTTGATACATGTTCGTGATAATTTATTTGTATTTTATTATATATTTTAATATCAGTGACCTAGCGTTTCTTTAAAATAACTTAAATTATGGATATCTTTATGTAATGGTTGGATTTTGACCGCTTAAAAATACTATATAACGTAAAAAAATAGAAAATTATATTTAAATTCAGAGCGTCTAGTGCGAGCACTTTGGACGAGCACTAGCGAAATGGTCTATGGTCTCGAACATTTGTAGACGAATGCGTTCGCTCGCCCATAAACCAAACGCAAGGCACGCGGCTTCATTTAACAATGCAACGGGTGGCGTCTAGATGTATCTATAGTCTAAGCTAGCGGCCGTTTTATAAACTATGCATTTGCAAACTGCAAACCTGTGGCTACATTAATTGTGTTAAACTTTTCGCGCCTCCCTTTGCAACACTTCGCGCCTCCCCAGGGAGGCGCGCCCCAGTTTGGAAATCGCTGCAGTACACGATGTGCCAGCACATATTTTGTCAAATGATCGCGTTGTTGAATTTCACTACTGTCATTGTCCGGTGCTTGTCAATATTTAAAAATCTGTTGCCTTCAATATCCATTATGATCGCAGAGGAGTTGAATATACGGCTTGTTTCCTTTGCTCGGTGTTTATTTTTTTTTCTAGGAATAAATTAAATCGAGTCTGGGAACTGAGCAATCCGTACAATTTTTGGCGAAGGTTTTTTTTGTTCAGCAGCGAGTCGCCGCATGGCTCATTACCAATATGAAAAGTGCATTTGGACAAATTACTGTAATTTGTCGAGATTATTTTCTCCGTACGCGGTATCAACGGAGTTTTACACTTAATTCCAGACGTCGCGAACCTTTCCTTGCGTCCACGGATTAGTTTGATAAATTAACAGCTTTAATATTACGAAAGCTTTTAGTTTTGTAATAATTAATCAGTATTACTTATTGTCAAAGACATTAAGCTCCTTGCATGATTTGATAAAGGATAAAGTACTGACAGGTGTTTACATTGGTAAGTATGTGGCTAATAAGAATATTTCGCTCGTATTGCAAGCCTGATATGTCATATTAAGCACATCCCTTATACATAATATATGAAACTCATCAATACTTACTTTTTAATGTTAACAATTTATTTATAACTCGCGTAACTTTGCCATATAGGTACACGGTAAACAATCATATTATCTGTTTTCAAATTTGGTCTTACGCTAAAATTATCTTAGCACTTATTAATAGTTTTATAGGAATACGTTTATTCAATAGATATATGTACTTATTTTAAATTTTGTAAAGTATAAATTGTCGGTTTGAATGATTTTTTATCACAAAATAACACCAATTATTATTATTATTTTAGCTCCCGTTATTTTAGAAAAATTAAAAGTCTATAAAGTACCATAAAATCAATGTTACATATTATAGCTACTAGTAGACATATTATTTTTTACATGTTTTCGATTATGTAATAATAATATCCATAATAATTAGCAATTTACTTTACACATAATTTACTCGCACTTTTACAATTTTACCAAGTTTTTATTAGCTTTATTTATTTATGATATAATTATTTATTATATATTTATAATATGATATATTCTTGTTTGTCCGGTACAGATTTTTTCCTGTGTGTCCAGTACAAATTTTTTCTTGTTTGTCTAAGATTTGTATTGGACGATTGAAGATTTTTAACTAACTTTCCAACTAGCTAGACATTTGAAACTTTTAGAATATATCAGAACACGACGACAATGCATTATTTTAATAGTTTTGCCCATATTTAAGCAGAATTGAATTCATTTTCAGTTAATTCTGTTTTGTATGTTTCGGAAAAATATTATTGGTTGCTAAGGGGATCCTAGCAACTAAATTAAGTATTAATATGTGCGTGCGTTACTATGGAAATCAATATTAAATATGAAAATGACATTTCAGTATTCTATATCAGTAATATTCCATATTTATTCAGTATTTCTATCAAGTACAAACAAGACTATTTATTAATGCATAGAATTGTCAAGTTTATATGATTCAACAGAAAATTTAAAAACGTGGTATATAAGAAGTTCTTTTTATCTTGTAATTTTAGAATCAGTATGATTTATTGTTTATGTAATGCGCAATTATTTATTTATTTAATCGATTGAATTATTACTTATTTCGAAAAAAACACAATCTTAATTTCACTGCGTGGGCAAGGTGGGCATGTTTCCCACATACTAAAGTGGGCCCCTAGGTCAGGATCTTTGGCGGGCCTCCTTTCTATTGCTAAGGTTAAAGGCAGGGTGACACTCTACGGTAGCGTTTTCCAAATGGTGTTCGAGGTAAAATTGAGGGTATTTAGTGTATTTTTAGCGATTTTTTTGTGTTTTGTAATACATCCAATTGAATTAGGGAGTACTAATTAAAAATTGCATTGTAATCCTATCTTAATTTGCATCGTGAAGTAAAATAGCGCCGCGGCTGACTTTTTTAAAAAACTATTAGAGCAAATTTGTAATGTGTGTTTATCTCACTTATCTGGGCGACCCTTCTACATCGGATCCCTCGTGAGCCCGGGTCACCGAGCTATAACCCAATGTTGTGTCTTTGAAGTAGGTAAGTAGTAACAATAGCAATATGTGTATCTAATTCAGACTTCGAGACTATGTAGATTGAAGATTATAGTGCAGGTATGTACTATTATTATCCATCGTTTACCTCCCTTGAACATAGAGTCTGGCAGTGGCAAAGGCTCCATACTAAGAGATTATTTAAAGCTTACCTTATATTTTCAAGTATTTACTTTAAATAAATAAATATCCATATTTTCTAGGACTAGGTAATATAATAAAAATATTGATTGTCATCTATCGTCGGTATTTAGAAGTAAAGAGTTTAATTTAGTTAAGTTTCGAATCAAAAATAAATTACGGAAGGTCACAGACGTGAGTGCTATTTTTAGAATTATGTCGAACATAATCCATGCCGAATTTTCTACCGCAATTCCGTTGCCAACTTCATACATGTCTGCATATTTGTTCCAGACTTGTAAGCGTTACAGGACAAGCTTACGCTCTATGTTGATTTATTTATTGTCGATGACTATCTTTTTAAGCAAATAATAAATAATAAGGATGATTAAAAAAAATAACTATTGTGTTCGATCACATATAATTTATAAATTGTTATTAAAAATAAATATTGTATTTTGCGATTATTATTTAGGTTACTTCAGTCATAGACAAACATAACATGCTATTCACAGTTCATATTATATTGACATTTCAAAGACGGTGATAAAGTTTTATTTTATAATACAAAATTCAGTGTATTACTGTGTTTTGAATGTGGATAAATTATCTCATATTGTACCGAAATCATTCGTCAGTGCTTTTAATATATAAGTATTTATTAAATTGTCTAGTGTCCCGATCGAAGATCTTGTGCGAACGATTGCATTTAAAAAAAATCATTCCCGAGTTTGACGTTTCTTCAAAAATTAAAAATTATCAAAGCTTGACCTTCCAAGGGTTCATTTAGATTTGAATACAGCAAAAAAACTTATATTAGACATTTTCACAACAATTTATATGATACATATTGGTTTTTAACTAGCAGTTATATATTAAACAAACTTTTTTGTTGGCCATGCGTATTGTTTGCTAAAGAAAAGTCTGCGTGGAATTCTACTGCCATAAGTGATTTAAATAATTTGACAAATTCAGCGGTGAAACCTATGACCAGTGTGTCGTTGTCATTAGTGTGCACCTATTCATCAGTAGTAATATGGTAAGTATTATCTTCTTATTTCCCGTAAGTTTCCTGACGGGTGTGCTCTTTTTCTCTTATCTCCACAGCTTACCTCTTTCCAAAAGTCACCCTTCGCCACTGGAGTCTGGCATCTTATCCCACGCGGTTGGTGACTACTGTCCAAACCGAAGCAAATTGGGCTTATAAAAAATTTACGCGATTACATCGGCCGAATTAAATGCTAAGTGGGATCAACTACTCGCGTCAGGCGACAGTAGAAATATTTTTTCTTTTATTAATCCGGTATTTTTAATGAAAAAGCTTTCAGCGCGTAATGAGACATTTAAAAATCTCAGAGCGTGGCAAAATCGACACCCGCGAATGGATATAGGATATCATTCGGAAAACAATTTAGATTTAATTTTGGCAAAAGTGCTTGATTTTTTATATCGATTTTAATGGACAATTTATTTTGAGTCCTTTCAGATTGGGAAAATGGTGCTTGCATTATTCCGCATGATACAGATATCAAATTTCAGAAAGGCTTCTTCTTCTTATTGTGCCATCCCCTAGCGGTGGTCGGCCACCATCAAGGCGATCCATTCTTAAGCCACGAAACGCGGCGCCGTCCTCTGCTACGCTTCCCATTGATCTTTCCTTGAATGACAAGTTGGGGAATGCTGTATTTTTATCCTCTCATAATGTGACCGAGGTTTCCTGGTTTTGATACTACGTAGAACTTCTCGGTTCTTCCCCATTCGATTGAGAACTTCAACATTTGTGACCCGGTCAGTCCAAGGAATTTTGAGGATGCGCCTATACAGCCACATCTTGAAAGCTTCAAGTCTCCGTGACATCTTTTGGTATAGCGTCCATACTTCCATACCATAGAAAAGAATTGAGAGAACATAACAACGTACCATACGCAGTCTCAGACCTAAGTTAAGATCTCGATTGCTAAGGAGGCGTCTCATTTTGAGAAAGGCGCTCCTTGCGATCTCAATTCTAGTTTTAAAAGCTTAGGCTAGCTTAGCTTAGCTAAAGGCTTACGGTGATATATATTTTTTAAGGATATAAAAATGTACGTTTTGTGATACGACTGAGCATTAAATTTAGAGATTTCATTCGTACAAGGTAATTTAGTGATAAATCATTCTCCCAAACCAGACGTTGAGATCGAGAAATCTCCTCTTGATAATAATTATTGTCGAGATATTATGAGAAAAAATTGAGCCGTTAGTCCTTATTCTGTAATTTACTTTTGGTTAAAAAAGCTCTTCTCTTTGTTTGGACGGAAAAAATGTTTTTTTAGAAGAGCTAAAACGATATAAAAAAATCTTATGGATAAAAAAATGTGAAGAAAATCACAAGAACGAAAAAATCCACGGAAATTAAATATCCTTCAACTATGCCTCCGTGTATTTGATGGTGGGAATTATTAAATTTAATGAAGAAACGTAATGTTCTTATTGGTACGGAAATATAGCTGATAACAGTATCAAGATTGGAGAAAGAAAGATTTGGAGGCGTCGTGGGCGACCCGATCAGACCTGGTTCTCGCCCTCTTGTCACGTGACCTTACATAATACGTTTGTAACTGCATATTAAATTATTAATGATACTTTTTATAAAATAATATAAATTTATCGGTTACGCTTTATATTTATATTTGCATTTAAAATTTGAATATTGTTTTAATTTGTCTCATTTTTGTGGTACACTGACCAGCAAATATGGCCCATGCCTAATGTAGAGACTACACACACTGATTCGGTCGGGACAATCAGCGTGACCAAATCGGATGCAGATGCCGCAGATAGTCTGACTTATAGCCGTATTTTATCAGTTTTGAACAGAACGTATTTGTGTTTTTTAGCATGGATACATGCTTTTGGCTTGACCTCCCGGGCGGATTAGTTACGAAAAATCGCACAGGCGTAACGAAAAATAAAGTCACAAAGGTAGCGCGGCTGCGAGAGACTCTAGTCGGCCGCGAATGCCGCTTCGGGAATGACGTGTAAACCCGCACCCCGCAAATTATTTTATTTTCTTTCGAATTTAGACAACCAGTAATCAGAGAACCAGTAGGCAAAGCATGTTCCATGTATTATTATTTCAGCCGTCAGGGTTTAAGTATTTTTTCTCAATACTTACTTTACAACTTGCAATATTAAATATAAGAAAATAAAAATTTGTATAGGGAAAATGGCTAATATAATGAAAACGTGTGCTCATTACGTCATATAATAATATATAGTATAATTATTATTATACTGTTATCAGCTGTCTACTCACACTGACGCTTAAAGACAACTACGTCAGGACGTCAGGTGTTGGATGCTGTGGTGTCATCTTTTATTATTCAAGAGAAATATACGATGTATATACATGACTTGATATTAGATCTGATCTGACCAAATCACACCGACTAGCTGACCAAATCAGATCATTTATAGAGAGGATTGAAAGCGTCGCAAGCGAATAAATATTCTTTACAATGTACCTATTTATAAATAATTATAGTACCTCTGCTAACGAGTTTGAAAAAAATGGTTATGCGTAATTAGAATATCCACCTAGTTTTTCGTAATTGCAATACCAATTTACTTTTAATTTTGACACAATCTAATTAACATCCAATACGGCAATAATTCGCTTAAAGTAAAATATAGTAGGTTACAGATTAGGCACATCTCAATTTGCAATACAAACAGATGAAGCCAAATGTTGCGTCTGGTGGTAGACACGACGCGCGTGTGTATTCAATTATTTATGATTAGACACAGCTAATTCGCATACAGAATCATTAATCAAATCGAAAAATGTACCAGCGCTGTGTTGCTAGTTGTAAATAAAAAAAAAACAAAACTGTGAGACGTAGGCATATTGGGATTTGTTTGATTGGCTACTGTGAAAAAAATCAAATTGATTGCTGCACATTTTTAAGTGACGTGTTGTTAAACTTTAGCATTTTTTTTGATAGTGGTAAAAAATAAATTTGTAAAACGTTGAAAAGTACGGTATTTTCAAGAAGACAAATTAAAAATAACATGGTTGTCGAACCATATTGATACAAAACACAATATATCTATAAGCGGTACTTTATCCTAATAACTTAATCAAGATGAGGACCATTTTACGTCCAAGTGGATAGTCTCAACTAAGGATTCCAATCCCGGGATCCCGAACTATTTTCGATACCTATGAATCCCGGGATTGGTAAACATAATCCCGAAACATTCGGGATTGATTTTTTTATCAATTTTTATGGAAAATAAAATAAAAACGAAAATATAACAGAAAAAATACTTTTAATAACATATACCTAACTACATTAGAAATAAACTGAGTTTGAATGAAGTTTGATTAATTACCCATGTGTTACCAATTGATTTTATTTTTTCACATAAATTAATAAAAATGAGAAAGATTGGAAAAAAAACAATGTTTCGAACGTTCGTGATATGAATTTGAGAAATAGAATAAATAAATCAAGAAACATTTAGTTAGACGTTTCTACCAGAAATTGCTATTCTGGAGACCCACTGATCACAGGGAGAATCACAGGATAATAAATAACCATTTTTTGCTGCCTTACGCAATCGTACCAACATCAGAAAAAACTAAAAGAACTAACACTTCATGTTAGCTTGTATTTATTGTCAACACAATATGTTATTTTTTATTTTAATTGAACTTGTATTTGTATTTGTTATCTTTTCATAAATAAAAAGAACTGTTTTACTATCACATTATTATTTATATTACAATATTATTTACTATAAAATTTTTATATTAACTATCAAAAAAAAATGCCAATCCCGGGACCAATCCCGCGATATGTAAAATAAGTACTACATATAATTTATTATATATATTTTAGACATATATAGAAAGAATTGGTATTAATTAACATCATACCTACTGTTGCAATTTATTGTTCTGGCCAGGAAACACAAAAATAATGGGTAGCCTTCTGGGCGAAGCTGTAACACGTTTTAATTTGGAGTGTGGTGAAATATGGGATAAACTTAAACACGTGTTAATGAGAATAAATAATATGATATTTTCAATAATTACGTCTGTAATATAATAATCGGTATGCATTAAAGTTAGTTACGTAAATGAAACGCGCATTCAATATTGGTAATATATGAGAACATTCAGACGTGCTTTGCATTTCTTGCGTTTGCCGTCATAAGCCAAAGGAGAATGTTATTTTATGGCACATCCAATTATTTTAAAGTAAACTAGATTTGCATGGTTTTTTTTAAATATTGTTTTTGCATCCAATCTTCCAAATATGTCTTACTTTTCCAAAGTGCAGTTCTAGTTATATTCATATAAGTAAGTATTAGTTACGGTTACGGTCTGGTAATTTCGAACTATTAACATCGATCGAATGTTTCTCACAATGCAATTTTATTATTCACGTATGATTATTCGTGTCAATTGCATTTCTCGAGATTTTTTTTATTTAAGGTCTTACGCGAGGAAAATATTTCGGATGAATGATTTTTTTGAATTCTTCGTTTTCTTGCATTTTCCAACCACAATAAAAGTCGAGAGCTTCAGTAAATTTTCCGTTAAAAAATCCTGCCCAGAATCTAATTTTAAAGCTTTTTTTAGGTTTCCGTTAGATTTATTTAGAAATTTCGTAAAAAAAAAACACGAGAAATGAGTATCAAGTTTTCTTATTATTTCTCGAGAATTAATTCTCGATCATAATCTCTAAGCTGGACCAATGATTAAACATTATTAAATACTAAGTCAAATAATGTTAAAATACGTATCTACGGCTATTGTTAGTATCATGGTTTATCAATAGTATAGATACACATTAAATTAAATTTGAAATTAGATCATGCATCATCAAATATAGTTTTCACCGTTGTTTACATATTATAACATTATACGATATCTGTGTGTCTCACTCTAACTCACATGATACGTCTCTCGAATCATTTATCAAGTCTCGCTAAAAAATCTGGCCGTGGATAGAACGATTAAGATTTTCTTTTACTAAGTAAATTATATTACGAACGAGTATGTAATAGGTAGGCATAGGTTTTGTTCCTTTAATAAATACGAAGAAAAAACCGGTGATTTTAGGACTTTTTATTAACCGATAAAATTTCCCGTGTTTCTGATAAAGCTAAAGGAGGCCAAACGAAACAACGAAACGCTATCACGAGGGTCTCCTCGAATTTTTCACGTGGAAACTATTTGTTTATTTTTTCCATACAAAACATGAGCTTATAAGTCACGACAGTCACTACAGAAGGAATTTATTTCAAGCGATTAAGATCAAATTATTGGGTTAATTTATTCCACGCACATTAAAAACAACAAAAACGGCAAGCATGAATTTAATGTGTAATTAAAAATTTACGACGTTTTATTTATTTCATTAAATATTATACTTACCTACTTAGCTTTCACCACCAGTATTTTACTTAGTAAATATTTAATATTTTTTAAGATTTATTTTATCATTCGCAATTTTTCCACCTACGTATTTTTTATGTATTTATGTTAATTTAATAAATATATTCTGGTATTAAAATTACAGTTATTGCATAATGTGCCTCATGTTATATTTATTTTGTGGATTTTGTAAAAATTCAAAAAATATTTTTTTTAATAAGAGGAGTTTTGGACATTTAAACCAGAGCGTTGGAGCGGACCCTTTTTTGAGTTCTCTAATCTCCACCCCAGCTCCGCTCCGGGACCTAATACTTGCTCCGGGTAAAAAGTTTTAATAAGTATTATAGGTATGTATACAAATGTTAAAAAATAACTAGTTTTAAAATAATCGTCATTTTCGTTATTAATTATATTAAACAAAATTCGAACAGCAAATCGTCTCCCATTATTTGTCTCTTCTGTCAAAAAAGTGAGGTTATTTATCACTCGGCAGTGTTGCCATATTTCAAATAATTCTAGTATTGCAAAGTGTCAAAATATACTATTTTCATTGGATTTTTGGACGAAAATTTAATAATAAAAAAAACATCCGGAGCAGTGGAGCACTACAAATTTTCGGTACTCCGGCTCCGCTCCTGGTCCGGGTAAAACCCCATTGCTCCAGTGCTCCGTGCTCCTGCTCCAAGCTCCGCTCCAACGCTCTGCTTTAAACCACGGGTTTTCTATAATGTCGGAGTTACATTGAACCAAATCGCACTCCTAGTATGACAAGGTACAACCAACAAAATTGACATTTTGAGAAATTCTACAGTGTAGTAAACGAATTCGAACGTGAAATAATATGTAGATAGCATTTTTAAAGAGGAGATTATTGGGTATCTCGAATCCCTTGAAAACGAACTCCAGCGTTACTTCCGTTAGCTGACGGAAGAAGAAGCTACACTGGTCGGTGGATAGCTTAAAACTTTTAAGTGTTCCGCCAGTGACAACATAATCACTAGCTCATTATCACTCATCTAAGCTCCAATATTTCCTCCGGTGGAAGGGTCGAAAGGTGTTTGGCAGTGTCAAACGCAGCGTCTGGTGATGTGTGTCGGTGAACAGCTTGCAACCTGTAAGCCGAGAAAAGAAACTTCAATAGTATTTTTAAACACAGATCATCTAATGGTGTTCTTTAGATAGGTTTTAGGGAAGTACATGTTATTGTGGATAATAATATCTAAAAACATATAAAATAATTATAAACAATATTATTATTTATAATTATTTTAGATATTTTTTTTTAACAAAACACCTTGGAGTAAATATTCTTCTATGAAAATGGAGCTTGGATATATGAAAATGAAGCTGAAAAAGATTGTCAAAGCTGATGATTAAACTACATGTAAGTCATTACGCATAACATATTCATTTGTACCAATCTTCGGATGTGTATCCTGAAATTAATTTACCAGGGCCGAATTGAGATCAGTATAATTGTTCTCAAAATAAAATAAAATTAAAGAATTATTCACCGTTATTTTGGTGCAAGTATCTAACTACGTAACCAAAGGCAAACCTATCGAACGGGCTGCAATTTAACAGCAATAATTCATAACATATAACGCTATACACATAATATCACGTAAGCGAGAATTTCGATAGTTTTGACAGAAAATATGACGTAGATAGAGCGACACCGAGCGAGAGATTATTCGGAACATAATTCGTGGGCAGTAGAATAAATCATATTCTGCACAATTTCATAGTTAAGTTGTTCCACTATAGTCAACAGTGAAAACATAGAGAATATATTTATAGGTACTTACTAAAATTCTTCTGGAATGATAACAAATGAATTTTGTTAAATATGTTGACCTTTAGGTATAATCCAAACTTAAAAGATAACTCCATATTATTACATTCATAGTACAAGATTTTTTTTGTAATCATATAGACATGAACACTTCGTGGTCAGTCGGATGTAATAATTGCTACAACTATTTCGTATACATATTATGAAAAAATGCGCCCTTTATTTTCAGGAGCTCTGTGTAAAACACCTGTTCCACCTGCCTAATTGCGGCACTGTTTTTGCGAAGTTCAGTATAGGTTCAAGGATAAGATTATTTAGAACTATTGGTAGGCATATCTGATTGTTAAACATATTATATTATTATATATTATTTAAAGTTTGAAGTCATTTTGTGCACTTAAGTTAGTTATGTTTTGGAATAGCAATCAACATGCGAAGAAATACAGTTGGAAAATCAATTCTATGATCTTCAGTCAAATTATGATCAGTGCAAAATTGCTTATTTTGAAGGTAACATCTAACAAAATATCCCCTGAACAAACCCCTGTATAAAAATAAAAACTCTTTAAATTAAATTTTCATTGACAAAAGAAACAATGGATACAAAAACATATTTGACATTTGAACATAAGTATTGTTTTGAAATGAATTATATTATAATAAATAACCAATTCTGTGACTGTTCTGTGATCCTTTGTTCAAACCAAACTATCGAAATAATGATAGTAATAATTTGATGGGTAGTTTAACACGGTATGGAAAGATGCATGTTGGGCATAACGCGTAAGGGAGAAAAAAATGGATACACGTGCAAACAAAAGTGATGGGTATCCCAAGGCATTGATTGATTTTGAGGCCCCATATGATTTGATAAAATAAAAACCATACATACATAATTCTAACAACAAATGTACATAGTAAAAATATCAACGTATCCCTTCCTTGACGAAACAATATAATAATATCAGTGGCTTATTTTTTTTATATATGAGTGATTAGTTTTTTGAAGTCAGTTGTAGAGATTTTGTTATGAGAGTATTATTTTATACGCACCTTTTTAAGATATTGGTACTATTTGATAATAATGTGAACCGTTTTCGACCGAATCGATCGCGTCATCTGCGTCAAAGAAACACGCCGCTGGGCATATTATAAGTGTAAATACCTTGATGGGCAGGCGTGAAGAGCATGTTGGACAAATCTCATCAGCCAGTGGTGTCCAAGGGATATTAAAAGATCAGAAGGGCGACCTAGGGCGTTCAAGTTTAGGTGGTAAAGAGATTCTGTCATCCGGCAGTTGAAGAGAGGGTGAAATGACAATACGTATAATAGCGCCTGTACACGTGCATGTATTTATTTGCAGCAATAGTGAGTATTTTACTCTCTGTCTGACTGTCTCTCCAATCCATTATTCAAGAGTAAGCGAGACGCGATGTTGTCATTTTATGATACTATTTGACAGGTCGTAAAAATCGGTTAACCACAAAATGAGTCTCGTGTAAGTGTGGTTATCGTTTTATCGTTCTTGATCGAAAAAAATCCCAATTGTCGCATGAAAATTCAGAAGCTTCCGAACTTTTTTGATTCATACATGCAATCTTGCAACTTGCATGACAATACGTGTTTACACGTGCATTTTCTTGTTATGGCCGCGATAATATGTACTGTCAGCAGTAAATCCATGCACATGTAAACGTGGTATCAAGACAGATTGATTAATATGTGATATAAATAATTTACAAATATAAACTATTCTCACGAAATCAGATTCTTCGCTCAGTAGATATCGATTAAATTGAAATAATAAGGTAGAAATAATTCACAGCAGACAAAAAAGGTTAATTATTATTGCAATGGACGAATAGTGTCGAAGTTTTCCGGATTCCATTAGAATAGACGTTGAGTGTATTATTATAACATTTTGATGAAATTATTATTACCGGAGAAACAAGAAGTCATCCAGCCATTATTTTTTTGGTAGCCGTAATCAAACTAATTTAAACCAATACCGATCGTGATGATAACTTTTCATGCAGGTAAGTGGCTTTTGGTCAGTGTAACCTTGGGGTGTTTGGGGTGCGAAACACCCGGGCGGAAGGATTCAGGGGGCAGCAAAAGTCCGAATTAATTGTATTTATAAAAAAAGTATATGTTATTCAATTACATAAAATGACTTTTATGATAAAAAAAATCGCATGCGGCGCAATTTTGTTCCATATCATTAAATATTATTTTATAGATTGTCATTGTTCCGTTAATATTATATCTTACATTATAATTCACACAGCGGACAGCACAGCCAGTCCAAAAAACAAAAAAAAAAATCTTTCTTAACTTTCTTCTTTAAGCACTACGGTGCATGGTTGCAGCATCAGTCCCGTGCGGCTCCGTCTTGGGACGGAATGAGCACTTAAAATCACTTCTTTCAGACACGTTTAAGGCGTCATAGAAAGCGGCCGTGCATATCCACGGCTGTGCATATATGACGGGTGGTGGTGGGAACTTTTGTACTATTATTAATTTAATAAGTAAGTCGAATTTATGTCATTATTTTTGTTATATATTTTGATGACAATACAATAACATTTCTACTTTTAGTCATATTTCCACTTGTTTTTGGATTAAGTGCATCACACAAATGAAAATTACTCGATAAAATTTCGCTGACTATGAAGAGTGATGCACTGATGACTACTGTAATTATGCTTTAGGTATTGATTTGGAAAGCGTTAACTTTGGATATAGGAAGAAAGTTATTATCCATCCTGGGTTGTCACACGAGTGATTAAGATCATGGCCCTCATATCCTAAAGCGGGCCCCTCGGCCAGGTTCTTTGACGGACCCCCCTACCTATCGCTATATTTAATGGCATGTGTGACGCGCAACAAAAGCGTTTTCGAAATTGTGTTTAAGGTAAAAAAAGTAAGAGCCTGAGTTTATTTTAAGCGATTTTTTGTATTTTTAATACAT
This sequence comes from Rhyacophila brunnea, assembly GCF_057557595.1. NCBI lineage: Eukaryota > Metazoa > Arthropoda > Insecta > Trichoptera > Rhyacophilidae > Rhyacophila > Rhyacophila brunnea. The sequence goes on along the minus strand of NW_028232796.1, from coordinate 15,592,170 downwards.
CTACTTGAATAATGGAGTTGTCGAGTATCAACACAAAACAATCAAAAATTGCATCTCACAACCTCATTTTTTAAATGTTACCAACCCCCTGGTGAAATAATATAATAGCGCCGCAGGCGACTTTTTTACTATTAGAGCAAATTTGTGAAGTGTGTTTATCTCACATATCTGATCGACCCCCCACGCCAGGCCCCCTTGAGCCCGGGCCCCTAGGCTAGAGGACTGTCAGCCCCCCCTTTGTTGGGGCCATGATAAATAAACATATAATATCAGTTATCAGAGAAATAAAGAAAAAAAAAATCAGTTATCAGATTGAATTGTACGTACCAGACGATAGGACTGACTTCTTTTGAAGGGTCTGTTAGTTATTTGTGTTTGCAATTAATCAATTTGGATTTAATTTATGTGATTATTTAAATTAAGGTATGAAATATACCTTCTGTGTGGGTAGGTACGTGATATAAATGAATTATTAATTTGATTCCAAGATCTGGCACTTTATATTCAATGTGTAATTGATTAGCAAGGCAGACGAAATTACTGAGAACACAACCAGACCGTAACAGCGTCTATCCTTTTTAAAAATCAGGATGGAGCACCTACCAAAATCATACAATCGTCAACTAACTTCATTCCAGTTCACTCACTTGCTTACATGGATAATTTTTTGTTATTGTTTTTCAGCTTGTAGGTGATTAAGGTTGTCCACACGGCGGGTTTTGACTCTCGCTCATTCCAGGTACCAGGACCTCAATGAGTCGTCCACAAGCACTCGCGCCGTGACGACCGTCGGCGTGATCGAGGTACAGGTGACCCCATTGAGGTATCCACATGCACTCGCGGCGAGACATGCCCTATGTGGACAAGGCCTTAGTCTTGTCCATATGTCAAAATCATGATAGAAAAAGGTAATCGTGATCAGGGATTCCAATCCCGGGACCCCGAGCTATTTTCGATACCTATGAATCCCGGGATTGATAAATATAATCCCGAAGCTTTCGGGATTGATTTTTTTTATCAATTTTTATGGAAAATAAAATAAAAACGAAAATATAACAGAAAAAATACTTTTAATAACAAATAACTACATTAGAAATAAACTGAGTTTGAATGAAGTTTGATTTATACCCATGTGTAAGTTGCCGATTCATTTTATTTTTTCACATTAATTAATAAAAATGAGAAAAATTGGAAAAAACAATGCTTCGGACTATTAACAAAGTAATTCCACCATGATCTCATACATTTTATGGCAGTTTCATATTTGGCTGACTAATTAGATTAGCGGAAAGGCCAAAAGTACACCATGATTTGCTTTACTATTTTAAATCTCGCTAACCCATTCATTAAGTCTTTACTATGAGAAACAGCAATCTCAAATTCAATTCACACTATTATTTAAATTACAATATTATTTACTTCGTTAAACTTATGTATTTCCAAGATTGAACATATACAATATTAACAAAAAATATCTTAAATAGTATAAATTATACTAGATTTATTTATGACCAATTTTATCAATGTTATTTGTAAATATAAAATTTTTATATATCAATGGAAAAAAATTTCAATCCTGGGACCAGTCCCGGGATCCCGGGATTGTCAAATTGTAATCCCGAAATCCCGGGATAAGAATTTTGGCTCGGGATTGGATTCCCTAGTCGTAATGGAAGCGTATGGTTTTGGTCCACCAGACATACCATTCGATTAAGTCCTTCATTGACTAGCTAAGGATAAAAAACATTTATCTGAGATGAAATATTCAGTTATTTGACAATATAATTTGAAGGAAAGAAGAAAAAGCATATTGTAAAGCATACTAAAATGTCGCACTTCGACGTCACTGATCAGGGTATGGCAGCGCCTATGTACACGGAAGAAAGATGCAACATTGCACCCAGTTTTAATTTATAACTGGACTTGATTGACTTTTTGTGACACACCTAGCAATCGCTTGCGAGACACGTGTTCTCCATCATATTGCTTGACAAAGTATGTAGGAATGTACTCATTAATCGTGTCCGTGTCACACTTCACCGTGAAATGTTGTATCGGAAATATGGCCGTATATTAAAGACCGTCCAATCTCTGTGGGTCGTATAGTACTGAAATAAAATTCATGTCTAAATAAAACACGGTTCTTGTCTGTTTACACTTTACAGGAAGCCAGCAGCAGACAAATTTTGAAAATAGCCGATATACTGGATTATTCGTTAGGTTAGATTAGATTTTAATTCATTCATGAATTTTGCCAAAATCAGCTGTAAAAATTGAATTGTGTTCATATTGAAAATAATAAAATTGGAGACCGACACAATTTACAATTTACATATTGTAACCCTTATTAACGGCCCACGTGCTCGTCGTAGGTCAAAACTGAGTTTTTATTGTATTTTCAAACCATGATCCTAGACACTCCTTAAACGTTGTAGATAATATATCTATATAATTTTGAAGCCTTATTATCCCTCATATTTATTTTAAACATTTGATGACTGCATAAAGTATTTTTGTTACATAAAATAGTATTCTTTTAAACCTCTCGCTCTATTGTTTCAGAATATAGTCATATTTCGGTACATAACTGTGCAGTGGTGTTAAGATTTTTTACAATTATTAATTTTTAAACGCATTTATAAAACCATTAGTATAATTTATTACGAGATAATTTTTGTAAAATATTCACGATAAAAAATTATATTGATAATCTCTGTGATCCCAAATTTGACAAGAATTAGGCATTTTATTATTCAAAAAATCGGCAAGATTAACACATTTGAAGATAATTCTAAAGATATTTATTATAAGCTATGTCTTTGACCATTCAAGTGTGATAAACATCTTATGAATAATGATTGCTTTATAATAATTATTGAACTAAGAATAAGGTAGTGTTTTTTTGAAATACGCCATTCCTTTTGTTATTCCCCAGTGGTTAAGCTACAACATACGGCCGTAGCCATAAATTGACAAACTATAATTAAAATAGGAAGTAAAATGATATTGACGCGCGTGTTTGAACATGTACCGTTTAAAAATTTTTTTTAAAAAAATTGGTTACGTACATGTTCAAACACGCGCGTTAACATAATTTTACTCCCTACTTTAATTATAGTTTGTCAATTTATGGCTACGGCCGTATGTTGTAGCTTAACCACTGGGGAATGCCAAAAGAAATGGCGTATTTCAAAAAAACACTACCTTATTCTTAGTTCAATAATTATTATAAAACAATCTATATTCATAAGATGTTTATCACACTTGAATGGTCAAAGACATAGCCTTTAATAAATATCTTTAGAATCATCTTCAAATGTGTTAATATTGCTAATTTTTTGAATAATAAAATGCCTAATTCTTGTCAAATTTGGGATCACAGAGATTATCAATATAATTTTTTTTCGTGAATATTTTACAAAAATTATCTTATAATAAATTATACTAATGGTTTTATAAATGCGTTTAAAAATTAATAAACGTAAAAAATCTTAACACCACTGCACAGTTATGTACCGAAATATGACTATATTCTAAAACATTAGAGCGAGAGGTTTAAAAGAATACTATTTTATGTAACAAAAATAGTTTATGCAGTCATCAAATGTTCAAAATAAATATGAGGGATAATAAGGCTTCAAAATTATATAAATAGATTATCTACAACGTTTAAGGAGTGTCCAGGATCATGGTTTGAAAATACAATAAAAACTCAATTTTGACCTACGACGAGCATGTCCCCCCTTAATACGTTTGTTCAATTTTCAATTATGACAATTAATTTGTAGTAGGTACAACGGGAGATGGTGTACAATACATTTGACAGTGTATGGTGCGCTTTGAACGTGTGCTTTTCAAATATCATCTTCTTCCTCAGCAACCGACACGTCATGTTACTCTTGTCAACAAACATCAAATGATAAATCCACACGATTTTTTTCCAAACACTCACCAACCGAGCTGTCGTGAGGGAACACAGTTGATTAATACATCTGAGAAATAATTAAGTGTTCTCTATGATTTATGCTCGTTTGACGATTGCCATATTAATCTTTATGGGAATTTCAATGCTAGCATATGTATGTACGTACAAAAAAGCTAAGAGCTTCGCATAGGTAAATAAACGGACTAGCCACTGACTGGTTTTTTTAACCCTACAAAAACATTCTTATAATGAACTGGCTGAAGGATATTATATCATAGAAGAGTTAAGTTGTGATTATATTGAGATGCACGTCGCGTACTATCACGTGACGTTACGGGAAAAAAGTGTGTAATGCCGTTTTTCTTGGTGTTAAAAATGTTATCAGACTGATGCTCCCATCCCGTAGCACACTTTGAACCTTTAAACGAATATTGTCAGTTAGCAAAATCTGCCAAAATCACCAGAACAACAATGAGGTCACCTAACGTTGCACCGCACTGCATCGACACCTGCATGACTCGAATGAACGTTTTTTTTTAAATCATTTTCTACATGCCTACACATACTCATGTCAAAATCGCGGGTTTTTTGTTTTTAGCGATTGGCACTATCTATTTTCTATAAGAATGTTGTCTATTATCTATAGCCTGCAGGTTGGATTCTGTTCAAAATATTATAAGTAGGTATATGGATACAATATCGCAAGTAATTTTATCGTACGCACACGTAGAAACGTTAAAATTAATTAAAATTAGCATGAATAATGAATAACAATTCAAATACTAATACATTAGAGTTGGCACTCTCCATCATTGAATTTACCGAGGTGGTGATCGTTTTTTTGTCGCCGTGACAGCGTGAGAGTATGCGACGTTCATCTCAATATAATCACAACTTTAGTAGGTACCTACCTATAATGCAGTGGCGGGTTTAAGAAATTGGAGGTCCGAGGCACTAACTAATTTTGAGGCCCCACGATAAAAAATAAAATAAAAACCATAAATTCTAACCACCAAAGTACCTGGTAAATATATCAATGTATGTATCTCTTTCCTAAAGTTACATCCTGTAACTAAAAATAATTATAATTGATGAATACATAGATTTGTATACAAATACGTATCTGCTTGAGTAGTTATATTGATAATATACCTACGCCTATTTGATGTTAGTTTCAGAGATTATGTAATACTTTAGTTTAGATAATATTTTCTATATAATTTATGAGAAATACGCATAGTTTTAGGATTAAAAATTTTGGTATAATTTAATAATTGCATGATTGGTTTGAAGTGTCCCTTTTAAATAATATGTTGACGAATCAATTAAGTACGTCATCTGCGTCAGAGTAAATAGAGAGATAAGGAAGCCATACTTATTTTTAAAGGAGTAAAAATAATAAAATTTAAATATACCAACTAAGTGTATGAAAAAGAAAGTCCAGGGAGTATCCTGTTTAATCATTGCACTCATAACAGTGGTCAGTGGGTGGAATATTCGTAATATTACTTTACATTAACAATTATTAGATAGGATATTGTACTTGTGTACAAGCGTATTTATTTTGTATCTAATATTTTTTATTTTTTTTTATTTCTACGGATTCTGAAATTTTATCGAGTGCACAGCTCCCCAAGTTTGCGAAATGGCCACACGCTTCCGGTTTCAGATCGAATGAAATCTGTTGTTACAACTTACAATATCATCATAGCTTGTCTGTTTCCGGCGCCAGATTCAATATGGCTGCATTTTATCAGGGGCGAATTTATCAAAAACACAAAATTATTTGATATCGATATATATAAATAATTATTGATTGACAATTTAAACACATTCTTTTTATGCATTTGCATACTATTTTGAGTTTCTGGTGAATTTTTTATTCTGGAGTATTAAGTGAACCACTATTATTAATATATTTTTACGGATGACTCATTACTTGCTGTCACGATATTGAAGGAATTTATTTTTATTTATTTGAAAAAGACACGTTGAGTACATAACAAATTATTAATTCAGGACGTTCACAACATGACATTTAGAATAAAATCAGTTTGAGAAAAAACAAGGTAGAGAAAATAAGCCAAAGCAAAAATAGTTTTATACAAAAGAAATAAAATAAAAAAAACATTACTTAATTAAAAAAAATACAAATTAAACAATAAAATAGAATTAAAAAAACAGAATATATAATGAATCGCGAAAAATATTTACATCTCTAGGGAGTGCATTGACCAGCCGCACAGCCCTCGCTATTGGTGCCTGGTGAGCCTGACATGAGGAAACAGCTTTCACCCAAAATAGGTCATGCCACGGGTGCGTAAAAATTAAAATTTTCTAGAATATCTGGATTGAAAACGATACCACGTTAGAGCAGGGAAAAATGCTTTAAGAGCAGAAGTGACCTACGAGGCTCAAGAGAATGAAATACGAGTATGCCTTGAAGAAAGTTAGTCGGAAAATACTCTATAGCTATAGGAATAGCTGTTTTATATAGTGTGCAGTGGAATTAAGAAAAAATAATATATTATAATTGCACATTTTTACCTGTACCTATTCAAACTCTTGTCCCATCGATCAGAAGTGCACCGAGTTAACACTAAACTTGCTCCCAAGTAAATAATTTTTCCTAACTTCATTTTTTTAGCTTTTAAACTCAAGTATTTTATTAAAATAAATTATTGAACATTACCGTTTCTATTACAAGCTTTTATCCATAATATTGCCCGTGTAAAGCTCTTCTGATCTATCCATACTCGTATTTTCAATTAATATATTCAGTAACATCGACATACTATGCGAATTTTGAAACCCAAATATATACGAAAAAATATTGATTTTAACATTTATTTGTCATTATTAATATGACGTGTAGCATGTTCTGGTAGCATGTGTAATGTTTTGGTTGTAGAACTACGTTTTTGTATTAAGCAAGTAGGTCGTCAACTAAACTAAACATAGCGAAAAAAAATGATACTACCTACTGTATATACAAATGAATTCTCTGCCGGTGAATATTAAGAATATGCAGGTTGGACCATCAAGATCACCGAGATGGGTGGGTAAAAATAGGCCTCGATGACTTCGTTCCGACGGCCATTTTATGCACCTAACTCCATGAGATCTTAAGTGACCCGGATATTTATTTAATAAACAAAACGAATTAAAAACGTTTATTTCGCTAATTTTGGCCAGACCCCATCCTCTCTAGATTTATATCTAGACTCATTTATACAATTTTAAATATTTCTCTTTTGATTTCCTTTACCTCAATAAACTTTTGTCTCCGGCTCATTTACTATGGATTCTCTGTTTTTTTAATCAAACGGTAATAATTGTCATTATTTTTTTTATATTATTTTTATTCAATTAATAATAAGATTTTGTTTTGTGAAAATGATTTATCACAGATAATTGGCTACATGAGTCAATAATATTTACTTATGTAAAGTTCTGAAATAAAACAAGAAGCTTGTCCACTACTCTTTGTAGCCAGTTATCTCCGCCGTCTCCATGCACCCCGAGTCCAGGTCTGGGCATGTCGCCGCCGAGGCTGTATTCTTTCCGCAGGTCCCCGCCCCGCGGATGCCTTCCTGAGGATTTATCTCCTCCACACCGGAAGACCAGAGCGATGTTCGGTGATTTATTCGGCGAGTGTGGTTTCCGCCCAACCCTTTGGCCCCCGTCTGGCTACATATTGTTATTTCCTAACAGCGCACTTTACTTTGCGCACTCACGGCGTGATGCCCTGCCAAATTCGATACGGCGATAATGGGTTTCGATCTGTGCGCACCTAATGGGTTCGCTGCTTTTCATATTTATGTGTAATTTATGGTACGAAGCTGATACATTTCAAGGGTATCGGTTTGTCTATTAAATGTACTCATTTACATGAAATTCGAATTAGGGCTAACATTACACCGATAGTCTATACTCAATTCATACATACCTAGCTACGTTACTTGTTTAGATATCATATCGAACTATACACAATATTAGACAATATATCTGTTTTATTTTTTTCATTACTATTTGAATAAAACTAAGATAATATTTTATATATATATATCGTCACCTCAATACTACAACTAGATAACTTCGGTGCCGTTTGGGCATAACATGATAACTGCTTTTTTGGTCATTTTATGTTAAGAGTAAAAATTGGGTCACTATAGTATTATCTTCCATTTGGTAATAACCCGATATCTATATTTCACTTAAAATGCTCAAAACGCTATTGTAATAATATGATGGTATGTGAACAAACACAGTGGTTAGTTTGGTCAAAACATGACCAATGACCTTATCATAGTTTGATCACTGATAAATGACCTTATTTTCCTAATTAGTGAAATAATTGTATCTAAGTATTGTCATATTCTTCTTCAGTTATTTATTTTAAAATGTTTTTTTTCAATTTTAAACAAAAAAATGAACTGAAATTTATGTGGGCAATTCAAAGCTTAAAATGGCTCTCCTGTAGATTCAACATTTTGCAGTTAACAGGTTATGCCCAAACGCCACCGACTTGATTTTCACTGTTTTTGAGATAGCTATTGAATATGATTCTACATTTACTTCTCTACAAAATGATAAAACTTGGTATAACTATAAATGCATTAAATAAATAAAATAATATTTATATCTACAATATTTTTTCATAAAAATGAACATTATTTAATTATTCCCAATTAGACAAGCACAATTTCCCATTTTTATTTTAAATAATAACTATAGCCTAGATTTATGTTAATCAAGTAAAGTTTAAATTTCATTTTCTCAATAATGACCAAATAATCAGTGTTACCAGTGTTACCAACTGTCATTTACAAAAATAAATATGCCAGACAGCTTGATAAAATAAGCTAGATGGCAGAAAAAAATGCTAGATTTTATCAACAGATACAAAAAATGTCATGAAACTAGCATTTAAAAAAATAAGTTGTTATCGTTAAAATTGTTTTCACGAGATCAAAAATTGAAGAAGATTTTTTGTTTTACGACTATTACCCAAATAAGTTATATGTGCATCTAAAAAATAATGCATGTAACATTTATTTTAAGGTACAAAAGGTCATCATGTAATTTTCAAGCTAATCTTATATAATATTCTAGCTTTTTTATGAGAATTTTAAAGCATTTTAGGTTTCAAAAACCAATATATTTAATGCCAAACGCCTGATGCGAATTTTGCAAGCTACATAATATAATATTATGCTTAGTCAAAATGTCTGGCAAAACCCGTTAAGTTGGCAACGTTGACTATTATAATACACAATAAACACAGTATTTTGATTTTAAACGATATTAGATTACAAAGACGTTTTATTTAGTAATCATTAATGAGTCATTAAAATCTGAACAATATTATAATTTGATTATTAAAGAATTTTGTAAATCTAAGAATACATAATATTTAAGTATACCTACAGCATTAGGTATTTATTGAACATATTAAGTGATAGTTTGGAACAGTCTGAGAAATATACCTAGATACGTATTAGAATAAACCCATTCTATACATTATTTTTTCCCATGTTTTTTCTAATAGGTTTATATTGTATGATTTACTTATAATATGTTTTGATTTCGTTCCAAATTATGTATTATAAAATATTCCAACCAAAACAATCGTTTATTTTTATACATAATATAACCTGTGTCTTATACCGTGTGACTGTGAAGATACCAATGTCATTGGAAGATACGGATACTGAAGCCAAAATAGAGAAATCAGCTGGACACTGTCAAGATGTCGTGCTGGAAGACGATACTTCAATTTGCATGGACTGCCTGTATCTTGAACGAGATCGTGGGTTAAACGCATCCTATGTTTCCTTGGCCATATTGTCCGCAAGAACCCTAATAATTTAGTACGTAGTTGATTTAAAGTAGGTAATTAATTTATAGTTGTTCAAATTGAATGGGTTATTTTTTTCTATGAACTCCGTGGCAATTTATTAAATCACTTCACCGCATGTGACAATGTTCAATTTATTTGAACACCACGAGACGTGTTTTTGTTTAATCAGAAGATGTAATTAATAATTTAATAATAAACTTAACAAAGACGAAAGTCATGTTTAACTGGTTCACTGACCGAAAAGAGATCTTCATCAACGGCACTTACCTCTAACAAGTCTAACAGGTGAAGAACAATGAACATCTATTAAGGGCAGTGTCAATAGATGAACGTGTTTGATGAAATGGGTCGCAGATCAAGCTGGGCTGAAGTGATTCAGGCCGTTATACTGTCTTGACCTACTATTTTGCCTAGGACGTAAAGTATTCAGACAGTATGTAGGTCTTCTTCATATCGTGCCAGCCCCATCAGGGCGATCTTTGCCTTATCATCTGCTACTCAGAACATTTTAGTGAAGCTGTATTAATTCGTACCAATCATGGAGGTTCTTAAGCCACAAAATGTGACGTCGTCCTCAGTTACGGTTACTATAAGTAGATCTTTCCTTGGATGATAAGTTGGAAAATGCTGTACTTTTTCTTCTCATAACGTGGCTGAGGTACTGTAGTTTTCAAGTTTTGATACTACGCAGAACTTTTCGGTACTTTCTCATGCGATTCAGAACTTCAACATTTCTCACCCGCCCAGTCTAAGGAATGTGAGAATGCGTCTATACAGCCATATCTTGAAAGCCTCAACTCTCCATGACATCTCTTGGTTTAGCGTCCATAAATCCATACTATAGAAAAGAATTGACAGACCGTAACAACGAACCATACACAGTTTCAGAGCTAGGTAAAGGTCTCGATTGCTAAGGAGGCATCTCATTTTGAGAAAGGCACTCTTTTCGATCTCAATTCCAGTTTTTATTTCCTGACACTGGTCCCATTTTTCATTGACCCATGTTCCTAAATATTTATAGTGGGCCTCACATTCAATCCGTTCGCTGTTAATAACAAAACTTTTGATGGTGTTTGGTGTCGCTATTTTTGATACTATTAATAATTTTGTTTTTTGGTTCATTCGTAGATACTGCCCGTAATCACATATTATGCAAACGAAACATGGATTCTCAGTAAAAAGAGAGGTCCAGAAATTTAGCGTGATATAGATAGGCGATGGGCATTAAGTTTAAGGACACAACTAGAAATAATTGGAGGAGGGAGCAATATAGGGTATGTGATACAATAGCGTTCGCTAAAAACCTTAAATGGAAATGGGTAGGACACGTAAGTTGATGGAGATAAATTCGTCGGATATATCTAATCAGATAGTTTACCTAAATAGATCTGGACCGACAAGATAGTTAATTTCTGCTAAAATACCGCACATAACCGAGAGAAATTGAAACAGATTGGAGAGGAATTCACCCAGCAGTGAATTGATCTGGCAAATAATGATGATGATGGAGTATTAATTCGTTAATAGTCTCGGGTGTAAAATATGCGTGCACAATAATTTGTAATTGATGACTAGTGTATAAAAATATTCAATATCAAATATTTCACTTACCAATCTTTGACTTGATATTATTAGTAGGGGTTGGAATAAAAGCATTTCTATTGTGATACTTAATTGCATGAAACTTAATATTTTTGTTAACTTGATGTTTTTTGGCTTTTACTGTTTAATGGCAGTTTATATTTTTAATGGGTTTAACTATAATATACAATATAGACACGTGCACATATAATTTATTTTAGCAAAAAAATGTGAATACGTACAAATTTAGACATTATATGTACAATAATATTGTCATACGATTTACTTTTACTTATCCTGTATCGATTTTAGTCTATATGAACATATGCATCTGTCATTGTTTGATCTGCGTGTACTTATATTAGAAATTGTGAGTATTAGTTGTTTATTAAACCAAGGTGCAAAACTAACCTGCCATTGGAAATGCAGATTGGGAGGGCAATAACTGTGCCCAAGCCCCAAATTGCTTCTGATATTGATAGATATATTCCACTTGCGTGATGATAAGTTAAGATGGACGTTGTTGTAAATATATATATTTTTAAATAAATAAATAAAGGTAAATAATACCTCCATGTTCTTGCTTACTCATCTTATAACCATGTCATCTGTTTAAATATTATTAAGGTCTGTTTGTTTTCATTGTTTTATGTCATATGAACGCCCTAAATTTGTAATGTTAAATTAACCACATGTAAAAGAAATAATTTTGAATTTGAATCTGTGTTTAAAACTGTCGACTTCCGGAGACTTGAAATTCGGTACACATCTGATAATATATTATTTCCGGCGGTCCGGTGATTCAAACATTGGTTTCCATTCCATACAATTCCATAAAAACTAACCTTTTGTTAGTGATGCTGTTTCACACACACTCACTCACTCTCACACTCGGTTCACAGTTGCGATATTTTCATTTCAGAACTTATCCCAGACCGGTGGTATTATTTTATGAATACACTCATCCAAAATGTGTTATTTGGTTTTGATTTACTTTTTTGTAAATAAAGCTTTTATCTATAAAATATAACAAAAAAAATAAAGTTAAACAATGAAGATGAATGATTTATTTTACGTGAAATAAATAAATATATGAATACAGGATCATTGAACTGTTTGGAATAAAATAGCCAAGAGTTACTGATTGATTTTTTGAAAGTTACCTTGACAGATACTTACTAAATCGATAGTGTTCATTTCTTGTTATTTTTTTTATATTTACCTCTAATATATCATGACTAAACATAATTTATTTCTTTCATAGCGGCAACATCTAACTGTACCTTGTATATGTATACATATTATAGGTACGCATGTGTGCCAAAAAGCTTTGTTTTAGCTATTGCCTCAGTGGCACACGCATGGTATATTTTGAAATATATTTTTTATAACGGGATTTTTCTATATCTATAGCCTAAGTATAACAAATGAGTTCTTGTTTATTTAGAAGTAAATTGAACAAAATTAAATTTAGTACCTTTAAGTTTGACAATGATGCAATGAGCAAAGAATATACAATAAAATCAATATTTTATGATAAGAAACAAGTTGAGTAGGTAAACAAAAAACGATCATTTACTGCAGCGCTTGAGTGTATAAACAGAGGTATTGAACATGTCAATAAACCAACTATTAAAAAGTATCAACGTGAAACAGGACACAGTTTTTTTGTCTATCTAGCTAGGAGGAAACGAAACTGGACCATGCTCAATTATTGTAATTAATCGTAAATACGATGGTTGTATATTTATTCTATAATCTATATCAATGTCCACGTGAAAAATGTATGTTGATTCTAATGCCGGGTCCACACTGGCAACATGTCGCGCGACAACCTCGTTAAATTTTACGATAATTCTCATAATTGCTTAAGAAATTTTACGATAATTATCATACTTATCGTAAAATTTAACGAGGTTGTCGCACGACATGTTGCCAGTGTGGACCGGGCCTAATAATTATCATATTATAGTCGTATATACTTACCGATTAAATTAACAAATATTTCCCTTTAAATCCTAAGTTTACATTACCCCTTTAATAAAATTGGCTTTAATAAACTTTTCATTTTGCATCATCCAGGGACGACAAAAATAATGGGAAATGAGTTGCCTTCTGGGTGATTTTGTAACAACGTTTAAGTCTGGAGACATAAGGGCTAAACTTAAACTCGTGTTAAAGAATATAATATTATTTTCAATAGTTACGTATATATTACAATATGCATTTAAATTTACGTAAACGAAATACGCATTGGTTATATTTGGGGATATTTGGAGCGCTTTGTATTTCTTGTGTTTTGTTGACTGACCGTCACAAAGTAATAAACTGAATTCGACTTCCATGGCGTCTGGCTTTCAGGTTTCACAGTTTTCGGCCAATACGATATACACTACGAAAACAATGTAAGAATAGTGACATAAAAAAGAATGTGTATATCAGTACATATCAGAAAAAAAATCGAAAAATTCGTTTACAAAAAACTAATTATGAACAATAAAATTATATTTTTTTTTCGACTAACAAATATACTTATACATATCAATTTGAATAACTGCGCGATAGACAGCGTTAGGCACAACACAACCGTCATGCGATCACTTAGTTACGTTTCACGTTGGTGAGAGTGTTACGCCGAATGTGTGAAATTGCGTATTACATAAAATCGGCAAAAATTTGCATTTTCATAAAAAATGCAAGTCCGTTGCCTTATTCATGAATTAGGCAAAATATCTGCCGAGTGCGTGAATTCGGCAGTAATTTTTCTGCCTAGTTCATGCATTGGGAAAATTAGATTGTAGCGCTACGGTGGTGTTTTTTGCAACTAAACAAAATGTGTTAAATGCTCATGCATTGGTCAAAATAGATGGTCCCGCTCCGGTGGTGTTTCTTGCAACTAATCAAACTAACCAAATATGTCAAACGTCATTGATTATATAAAAATATACCAATCAATAACTACAATGATGTTCATATCCATTTTCTATGCCCAAAAAAAATCTAGAACGATAATATGATAACGGAAGAATTTTATTAAAAGGTATTTTCGCGATTTGATTCGTGCTTGGGTATCAGGCAATGGTCGATTGTTTGTTTGTGATAGTATGATTTGATAGTAAAGTTTGTTAGCTAACCTCAAAATGGACATTCAGTTGAATTCATAATTACAAAACCTCACCTAACCTAATAATAATACTATTATATTATGTCCAATTATAACTAATAAAACCATCCGTATTAAATTTACTTTTTATACTGTCATGTTGACAGTTTAAAAATTCCATACCCTGCGAAATTCACGCACTCGGCAGATAAATTTCCTAATTCATGAATTAGGCAAAATATTTCCGATTTCGTGTAATACGCAATTTCACACATTCGGTGTAACAAGAGCATGAATATCAATTAATATATCCGACATAAGGATCCTAAATAAAAACAGAGAATTGAAAATAAACGTTTTAAAAGAAAATTCGGTCGTCGGATGAAAAATGACTGAATTAACTGCAGCAGTATAGCAATAAGGAAAAGGGATTCGGTGTTTCTTAGGTGAATTATTGTCTTTTAATTTAATTTTTGTTTGTACCTACCAGCATAATGTAAGTACATATTATATTACCTATTTTTTTATTCAATGAATAATTCACAAGATTTAAGTATGTAGCATTCTAATTATTGAACATACCTACATAATTTTGAAAACACTCCTGAAAAAATATATTATAACCAATAGAAAAAATCTTATTGAAAAATGTAACAGGATTCGAACTTGCATCTCTCGGGTATCGCGCTCACGCACATATACCATTATGCTAAAGGAGTCATACTTCTTTGTGACAAATTTTAACTAATGGCTTTTAATACTCACTGAAGCGCTTTCCAAATTGAGCTACTATTGGCGATCGGCTTTTATATTTTAAATCAAAGTAGGTATTACTTTAATTACTAACCGACGTCACGGATTAGTATTAAAAGCTATTAGTTAAAATTTCTTGGGATTATGTATGACTACTTTAGCATAGTAGTCTATTTGCGCAGGGTGTGATGCCGTTCGATGTCTTACTTTGTCTTACATTTTTCAAAAAGATTTTTTCTATTGGTTATAATATATTTTCTCAGAAGCGTTTTCAAAATTATGTATGTACATTTTGTATGTAATCTACTCCACTGGTTATAGACAAAAATGTGAATCCATCATACTTACCGGCCGCACTTACGATGGAAATAAAAAAAACAAAAATCATAGAAAATGTTTATAGATATTGAAAGAAAGTTTCAACGCTAGTGAATTACTTTTATTTGAAAAGTGTTTTTTTCGTATGAGCGTAATTGATTTCACGATCGACCTTAATTCGGTAAAAGCGCGGTAAAATATATGACAGGTAATCAGAAGGCAGGTTGATTCGGACAGGTGTGTAGCCGGGGCAATTTGTAAGACAATGCACACAGACCATACAGTTAAATCATTGTGAAAATGTTAATTGCGTTGTTTGATCAGCTTAGCCTCCTATAAAGTGGGTGAAGTATTACTGAACGAATGATGAATGAATCCGCGATAATAATTGGCAACTATATCGTAATCGGCCATTTTGCATATGCGGATGCGGAAACCATCTAACTAGCACTAAGAAAGTTTCATATAATTCAATTTTCAAATGACACAGATTATGTTTATATAATTTTTTATTTAAATGATCACCAATTATTATTTATCACTCTCAAAATGCATCCAAATAATGAGCGCGTTGAAAGTGATGATACCAATCTGTACATATTGCTAATTGAGATGATGCATGAACAGTCCAGTGCGATTCTGACATTCAGGGTGGCATGGCAAACAGATCCACTGTGGGGGGTTATTATTATTATTATTATTATCATCATCTGTTCTGGAAGGTTGCGTTGATCTGTGCGTGATATGGTACTTCGGGTTGTGAGAAATGATACACAGTGGTTGCATTTCTTAGTTTTGTATTGTAGATAATAAGTTTGGATACACACGGCAATATACAGGACTGTCACATTATTTTTTACGTTGAGTTTGAAGGTTTACATTCTGATTTAGATTTGAGGATGAACGTTATGCGGAGTTGCGCATAATGTGTCTACACTGTTGAAGAGCCGGAATGCAACTAATTTATTGCCTATCATTTCCTGTTCGTATTATTATCTCTGCTATATAAATGAGCATAGACAATAATGCGTCAGTTGTAGGGTTGAGAAAACCTCTACACCGTGTATGAGTATATTACAATATTGCTTGATTTTGGACATGGTAATGGTTAATGGGGTGTCTGCTCTCTCTGACTATAAAGTCAAATGTTAGGACAAGGAGCTTACGTATTGAAGGTGATCCTTAATCGGACGTATTTCAACTCACACGTGTAACATTTTGAGAAAATTCAATATTTGAGAGAAGTTTGAATTAAAAAATATGATATGGGATAATTTAATTTAAACATCTGATACTTTCATAAAATTTAATAATCACATATCATTTTAAATCAATCTTGACTCAAATATTGAATGTTCTCAGAATCTTACATGTGTGTTGGATCTTGTATGCAGAAATACGACCAATTATTGGTTGCCAACTAGTCCCAGGTATATAATAACTGGATCTCCTAAGGAAATATACAAATATACGCCTGAGACTGAGATGGCTTGACTTCTGTGAAGATATTTACCCAAAATAATAGACAACGGCACTGCTGTTATGTCTAGAATAGATAGAGTTTCTGGATGAAGTCGATACCCGTCAGTGATTTTACAGTAAAAAGTCCAGATATCATATATTTTTGATTAACCACGATCTTTTAAATTTATTCATTATACTCTACTCTACTTGATCAAGCTTACTCGGCGAAACACGTGTCGTATTAAGTATTTTTTAGAAGTCTCATGCTGTACTACAGAACAGATAATAAATAGAATACGGATAGGTAATATTCAATACGCTGCACATTGATGCAGGGTTTTTGAATGCGTGAGTGTCCTACGAAAATTAAGCACGCATTATGCACGTGCAATAATGTGTGTAATACACCAACATTAAATGAGCGTAAATGCATAAGCCGACAGCAGTTTTCAGTATTCGACGTACAACGCATTCTTGACACGTATGTAAGTTTAACCCGGATTCTTCCTTACCTTACTCGAGTCGGTTACCTGCTATCGTCTTACCCGTTAGATATTTCAGTTCCCATTATTTCTGTGTTCCCTGTGCTGTACCGACCAAGTTAGCCGGGAATGGGGACTGTATGACGAAGAAATGGCAGCCTCTGATTACATTGAAAGTGAAGAAGCGACGTTGTACCTGGCTCAGTTATTATCTACGGATGCCTCAAAGGAGTTTTAGCCCAGCCTGTTAATTTTCGAACCAATCTGATTCCGACGTCTATTATGGACGCTGAATACTGCTGGCAAGACCTGCGAAGGTGCAAGAAGACTGGCTAACGACAGCTAATCTTGGCAGCGCTGCGTGGTGTCCATATTCTCCAACTAAGGAGCGGTATTAAGTTAGTAAGTGATACAAATAAGGTTATAAATAATTATTATACTTAATTAATTATTGTGAATTTACCACTAATTAATTACTAAACGCTCAATCTCTCGAGCATGGTATAGGTATTTGACTATAAATTTTCCATAATAACATTACCTAAACGAGGTACAATAATTGGGATATCCATTTCGATATTTTTTTCTTAACACGTCAGAATGTGTTCCTATACCTTAACCTAAATGTCCTAAATGGTTAAAATTTTGAAAGACTATATTGTTTATTATCTGCACGGAATTTAAAATCCACCACTGTCGAGAGTTCGAATCTATTGTCTTTGCTTCAGAGGTATTCGTGCCTGGGCGCCGGTTGCGGGTCATACAAAGTGTGTTTTGTGTGTAATGCAGTTACTTAGTATTGCCAGGGAGACAGAAATGCTACGCCTTTTTTAATGCGATCGTCGATTAACGTCGAATAGTTGTGTCTAATGGCACGGCGATACCTCGTAACTGACTGCAACGTAAAATATTTGAATTACCTACATACGATTCACATCGTGTAAATTCATATGAATGTTATTAATGGAACTTTAAGACAAATCCACGATTGATGGTTTTTGTAAAACGAACAACAAAATAGAAACGATAGAGGTCATTCAATATTTTTATACATTTATTCACAATATTATAAGTACTTATATATATATATAATTCTTTTCACTTACTGTAGACGCTGATGGACTTACCAGGTACTGTAGTAATGTCATATTATGATGATTGATTTACGACAGTTAATATATTATTACATATATTATTTTTGTCATATGAATTCATTCAGAATTGAATCGAGTGTGATTGTTTGACTATGATTAAAATTCGGTTTAATCACTTGATGTTCTAAAATCAAAGGTCTAAAGTTTAGAGTTTAAGATCTACAAAATCACTCAAACATGTCTGAACTCAAACATCGAAGCGTGGAGAAAGCGATGTAAAGTGTGTACGTATTACATTTCGCCACAACACAGTTCACCGTGAGCTGTCGTACAGGAAATAGATGGCCGTATAGCATTGGGATAAAAATGACGCGTTGTTCGTGGAGAATTGCAAGATTAGATTCAATAAGAACATTAATAATATTTGATATTGATTGGTACCAAATATCTGATAATAACTATTAATAGCAGTTATTTGAAAGGTATGACTAAATGATACTTACGAGCTGCTACGAGACTATTTTCGTCTGTCTTTACCTTGTAATGTCCCTAGAGAAAATGCCGCCCCTTCTTTAGTTTTTATCTTTGGTTTCGACGGCCAACGCGACTTCCGTGCGCACTGGCCAATGCGCCAGACTGTAATTATTCGCAAATCTGCACGTGTCGTTACCGAAGATGTCGAAAGGCAACGGAAGTAAACTAGATATCGCGAACCCGACAAAAAATACAGTACCTATTGTTAAACCTTTTGTGTTAATTAATACATTTTGTTTCCAACCAGTGAGCTGATTTTTTTAATTGATAGATATTTTCGTTATTACAGAGTTTATGTAGATATTTCTATTATATATACCAAATGATTCTCTTCGATTTGCCGCCCTTCGAGTAACTGCCGCCCCCAAGTGTCGCTCAATCTGCTTACCCCCACGAGACGTCACTGTGTTTTATTTAGCCATCTATTTCCGATACAACGGTGTTGAAAAAATGATTTTTGATTAAAAAAAAAAACACTCATTGTTGTATCGTTTCAAAATTTTAAAATAAGTTTTATTTTTATTTTTCAATTTTGTATCTATTTAATACTTTACAGGCAAGGTTAATGTTAATTTATGCGACTATTTTTTGCGATTTGTTGTCATGCGATGATTTATGAATTCGGCGGAGTTGTCGAGAATAGAATTTATAATGTAAATGCGAATGAGCCTTTGGTGCGTGTCCACACAATGGGCTAATGTCTCAAACAGTTTGTTCTACGTTTAATGAACCAAAATCTTAATTAAGTTATACTATACCAACCTACATGTGGTAGCGACATACAAATATTTATAAACTCTGAATAAAAATTTGGGTTAATGTGAACGAATACACGATATATGACCGACTACACCACCCTGTCAAATTTAAAGTGACACTAACAAAATTACATTGATCTTTACAGTGTATAAAAATAGTATAGAATACCCAAGTATATCACATGTAATGAAGTTTATTAAGATTGGAACGGGCCCGCAGTAAATTTCTTCTGTATTTGTATTCTAAATAATACATCTTAAAAGATGAAAGGATATTTTCCTATTGCCAATGAAATTAAAGATTTTTTTTATTCAGTTAACACGATTCTTGTCTACATGAATAGCTGCTTGCTTAAACATTTGTATATGTGTCGCTAGATTTCAAAATCAGCCAAGTCCATAATGGATGAATAGGAGAAAAACAGCTTTTTGTTTTCTCAAGTACACAGTCACAAGGGTGAAAGTTTATATTATTTCGAGTATAGAATATTTAAAATTAATAAGTTCCACATTTCGATAATGCAGAAATGTTAGAAAGCAGTAGTTTTTCAGCAATTCACAAAAAGTCAAAAATACCTAAAGGTGGACTTGCTGATTTTGAAATTTACACACATAATATAGGGTTTTCTTCGCGGTTTCATTGACACTCTTTCTATATACAGCAAAGTACACCAACGTTACTCGTAATTCTACAATCTTTAAGGTACTTCGTTGTCGAACGGATGTTGTATATCATGATGCTATATGTATATATATATATATATATATATATATAAAATTATTTTATTTCAACATTTACTAAAATTAAATAGTAGCGGTACAGGGAACTCAGAAATAATGGAAACTGAAATATCTAACGGGTAAGGAGAAGCAGGCAACCGATCTCGAGTAAGGAAGAATACGGGATAAATTTTAAAACGTGTCAAAAATACGTCATACGTCAAATACTGACAGCTACTCTCGGTTTATGCATTGACGCTCATTTAATATTGGTGTATTACACACACTATTGCACGTCTATAATGGGTGGTTCATTTTCGTAGGACACACGCTCATTCAAAACCCTGCGTCTAGATTTACTCTACTGGTATATAGCCTATCGGAATTCTATTTATTATCAGCTGTTCTGTGTAGCGGTAGATAACTGTAGACAACTGTTTTATCTTGTGTTTTATAATCACTCATGGATTATGCGTTATATATTATCTGTTACCCGTGTATTTCTAATATCTACCTACCGTTATTTTACATCACGATCATTGATGTTTTTTAGTTTTCTATTTTCTGCTAAGGGCTAAGACAAACGGCGCTGCAAGTTGCCACGTTCGCGCTGCGTTGGTGGAAGACAATGCAATGCATATCTCTGGTACAACCGAACTTACCTAGTATCCGCGTCATCCGTGTTGTAACACTTATTTGCATACAATATCTATATTTTGTATATTTTTAATATTTAATACCTATGAAGCGAATTGATCAAACAATGTGATGCATCGATCTAAACTCACCTCACGTAAGTGTAATATATCATTATTCGAATTGATGATTAAACACAGTCATTGCCCTCCCAATTGGCGTTACTGATGGCTGGTTAGTTCTTTACCTTGATAAAACAAATAACGGTTTCAGGGATACACATAATACTAACAAGAAATTCGGAATAATATATTATGTGGTTAAATATATTTTTTCTTAAAACCTTAAACTACAGCACGTATGCATGTTTAAAAGCTAATTAGTCTGGATAAAAAAGAGTCAAAAATTCTTCTGAATCTTCTCCGCCATATGACCGTACTTCAACCGATGCGGGGCCCATCATCAAGGCAAAGCGATGAAGTCAATCTGTTGTTGATAATGTTTTTAGAATATATTTTTTTGTTGTATATGTACCTACATTAATGTTAATAAGAATATATTGTGGGAATAATGAGAAAATTTTGGATAATAATAAATATAGTCCGAAGTATATTAGATAAGTACATATAGAATTAAAATTTGTCCTTCATATAGGAAGTTGTGATACATTATAAAATCAACATCAGTAGTTTTATCCTACACAATATTATTAATAAGCCAATGATCATAAATTTTCTAATACAATATGACGTACCTAAGTGGGATTTAGTGACAATTAGTAATTGCTACAATCATATTGTTATTATTATTATATGGTATTAAATTGTTTAATTAAAATGTCATCTTTAGCGCCACAAAAGTGCGTTAAGCTAACTAACAATATTCTTTTTTTGAAATTGTTCTCATATAATCTTGACCCTTACGCCATTTTGGTTTAGACATCTTAATATATTTAGAATTGATATAAAAGGATAACACTCCTAATTTTTAATATTCCATTATAAATGTATCATCTCGCGTTTCCTTAAAACAAAAAAACGCTGCGTGGGTAGTCCTTTAGTGCCCGATCACCTGTTGTAAATATAACTACAGCCAGTTTTGTATAACCGCTTTGAATTAATCTTCAATTTGATATGCAAAGCGGGAGTTTTACTATTTTGACGGCCATAAAACGGAACATTTCTTTTTTTCTTTATGGCAAGAATCGATTTTCAAAAAAAAAAAGAATAATATTATCATGAGATTAAGTAATTTCGCGGGAAACACAAGTAAATTGACCGACAGAAATCCACGTCACACAAAACCGTTTATAACCGTATAAGTAAACCAGCTATTTATCGATCAGTGTAGTAGTAACGACCTCATTTAATGTATCGCCATATAATGTATAGGAAATTATACATAATCGTCGATCAGCTGTTATAACGTAAACATTTGAAAAAAGAACTAACATAATACTTTCAAAAACAAAATATGAGACAATATTTCACCGGGTCAGGGTAATGGCATCTTTCCCACATAAAATCTGGATGTCTTTTTTTATCGTCCGATCTTTAGATATTATCTATGGTTTAAATTAAATGTTTAAGTTAAAGTATAAATAATTACAAGATAAAAGGAACTTTTCATACACAACGTTTTTAAATTTTCTGTTGAATCATATAAACTTGACTTGACTAGCTTAAACGATCAAAAAAAATTGTTTTTGATAGAAATAATACTGAAATGTCATTTTGATTTCCATAGTAACGCACGTATATATTAATAATTTAGTTGCTAGGACCCCAGACCCTTAGCAACCAATAATAGTGGATTGGATTACGGATTTCTTCCGAAATAACTTTTCATCCAAAACAGAATTAACTGAAAATGAATTTAATTCTACTTAAAGATGGCTAAAAGTATTAAAAAATGCATTGGCATCGTGTTCTGATATATTCTAAAAGTTTCAAATGTCTAGCTAGTCGGGAAGTTAGTTAATAATCGATTGCAAGATTTGTACCGGACAAACAACCACCGGACAAATAAGAATACGACCTAATAAAAACGTTGTAGTAATAGCAAAAATTAATACGGATCTATTCGCGGTGTTAAGAGTGGAATATTTTATATGTCATATTTTTAAATCTATTTCTACGGTGAATACGATAAACATTAACATAATTATTTCAAAAAAAGTTTACATGCATAACTTACTATTGTCACATATGACGTTTGGTTGACATTCTATCTTACCTATTATTCACAATATGTAGTGAATATGTTAGCAAAGTAGGTCAACGAGATTAACGTATATTAGCAATGATCACCCTAAATACAACGTGGGTAGATTCAGCATTCATCTGTATGCATCGTTTACGAAATAATGAATTATATAAATAAGACATTTGTATGGACGAATCCAGATATCTATAAGCAGGGTCAATGATTTGAGTTACCCCATCTCCGCCCGCCTTATATTCATGTAGCAACCATGCACCTTAGTGCTTAAAGAAATAGTTTTAGAAAATAAAAACAATCTTAACTTGCTCTGCCGTCATTTATCTTTAATGGTATGAAGTGTCGTCAGAGATTTTGAACAATCACAAACACCCAGGCTTTAAGAAATCAGATAAATAAATTGTGTCCTCACCGGGCTCGAGCCCAGAGTTCCCTGATGGAAGGCCAGCGCATTACGACTGCGCCACGAGAGCTACACAAACACATATAATGTCACATAATATAAGGTTTGATTGACACTCTCACTTACTTATTATTCTCAATTTATAGAGGATATGTTAGCAAAATAGGTTAAAGAGATTAACGTCTATTAGCAATAATCACCCTTATTTCTACATGGGTATATTCAATCTTAGAGAATAGAATTCAGTCTTTATTCAGTCAATTTTTCAACCACATTCATATGTAAGTATGTATCGTTCACGAAATAATGACTTTTATAAGTATGGGACAGAACCAGATATCTATAAGCAGGGTCAATTACAAGAGTCTCTTTATTTTTCACATGTCTTTCTTTAAAACAGGACATGATGCCTAATGGCAGTTATGTGGTAGCAGTAAAACAGTAGTCTAGTAATCACACATATATTGTGACATCACCAGGACTTGAACCATGATGATATTATGTTCATTAGTAAGGCAGTTAGTGCAACAATACGCAGATGATACTCGTGATAAATTAAATATTTTCGTACAAATCAACGTATTTCGTGAGCTGGCATTTATCAAAAAATGTTTTATGGTTATTATTGGCACACGGAATAAACATAGTGAAAATGAAGTATATTTGAAAAAAGAATTCTACAAAAACCAAATGTGTGAAGATTCACCAACCTGTAATTTCATTAATATTCACGACAACGGTTCATCTGAGCGTGAAGAATTGTGATTGGGCGGCTTTCGACCAATCGTATCCCGTTTTGCATTCAGCTCGCGAATGAGGTGCAAATTAATTCAATGTTCACAGATGAGTCAATCAGATACATTACCCAGAAAGCAAGAAAACTGATAAAATGTAGCTTGTATGGAATAATGAATTAGCAATATATGTAGGTAGGTTGTAGGTAATTATCCCTTTGAAATAATATACCTTCCACTAAACCACTGTTGATCCAGTCCTTTCTTTTCTGTTTACATACTTCTCAGTCCTTAATCTTCAGTTACTGTGTACCTATTTAATGATCTCAGAGACTCAGCAGGCTTTTGGTCGCCATTTAGATTTTTTAATATCGTTTGTTTATCAGTAGATGATACCATTTGTCCAGCTGTAATCTGTCCTTAGAACGATATTGTGTCCTCCTCAAAAACTTACAGCATGATACGTCTAACACTTATGTCCGTTACCTTACGCATTTATCGATCTCTGAGCATTATGCCCAATATGCATTTCTCAATATAGTACCTACTGTCGTAATTTAGTTTTTGAATCTTTTTTTGAAATGTTGACCAATGTTTTGCACCCATACGTTAATACTAAAATAACACATTAAGTAAAAATTGTCCTGTTCGAAAGTAGGTATGTAGTGATATTATGTATTTTTTTCAATACCTACTCTCGGGATAGAATGATGATATGTTTTTTGTTGAAAACAGTTTTTGTGTGCCTAAGTCGCGCGTAAATCATCGGAAATACAACGTAATCAAATACGCCAGTGCACACTGGATTTGACGACGCCTTGTGCCCGCCTGCCCCATGAGTCACCGTTTTTCGCTTCTCAGCGATACGAATTAACGAAAATACAACGTAGTCCATTCATTGAACACAGCAAGCAAAATCACGCTCCTCGAAGCGTCGTCGATAAGACGGGCGAAAAGCAATTATATAAGAACAGTGTACTCTTTGTTTAGTTATTGCGTGTCCGATTTTAATTACAAGCCCCGAGAAATAATATAATATTTTTATTGTTTTGTTATGAGAGACGCTATAATAATAATTATTTTGTGCTTCTTGGGCCCCTTATTACATAGGTGAAGGGTAATGCGTGGGTGGGAGGGGGCCTACTCAGTAGTGAGCGCGTCGAGCGCTTTTTTGGTGGGCTTTATGCCTAAATACGCGTTCCGACAGTGTAACTAGTAACCGCAGCCACTAGTAGTTACCACAGGGTGCATTTATTTCATTCGAACACATAGATTCGCCGAACATGTGCGACTCACTGCTGCATTGGTTTGGTCCCTAACTCGTCGCTATTGCACTGGTATGTAAGTAAGTCCCATTCAGTATCAGATATACAGTCGATGACGTGTGTTTGCGCTCGGCCTCAACGTGTATCTACATGAAACTTGTGGTGGCCACTGGTGGTTACGCTCAGCCGCTAGTTGTTCACCACTTTTCGACGGGATCACTATTTGTAGTTGTTTGGTATTTTAATTTGGTATGATGTCCAATTACTAAGTTTAATTTTATATGGATACCTACTTATTTGAGTATTAAACACAAAACTGTTTTAATGGTTGTTTATTGTTTCAGAATATCTATTTTAATGTTACAGGATAATATAGCTTTATTATTTTAATAGTTTAATGTATATTGCGGACAAAAACAGTATGCGAGGAACGATTATTCAATTGAGAGATTGTCTGTGAACTGCTTGATCGAAATGTTTGATATCGACTAATCATTATATCTATTCGAGTGACCAGTACTTAATTATCGCCTGAGATTGTTAGTTCTATTTTTATGTTGGTATATGTTACTATATATCTACGCTAGATAAGCTCAGCTCCTTAATTATACTTATAGAATAAACCATATTATCCTAATTATTTGGTATACCAGTATCTATTAACCTGTTATTGTTACCTATATTATACTGTTTAGCTGTTTATGAATTTATGATGTTTCCTAGTCTGGGATATTAATTGTCCAACAAAGACTAGAAAATTTTAGTAGCGACGATGGTTGAAGATTCTGAACAGCAGAAACCGCCGAAGCGGACAGTAATTACCGTGGCGCGGAATTTACGCCGGCTCGAGCGTGTCCTTTTGCAAAGTGTTTTCTTTGAGCAAAGCACTGTTGTGTTATTCCACTTGCGTCGGATGAGTGATACTCTATGCATATTATTTGCACCATCTTCGTATAAAAGCATGCGTTTAATACTATTAATATACGCTGTGTTTATTATCCAGAAATTCAAGATGGAGTAATTTTTACTAATAACTTATTTGAAAGGTAGAGATGGTACATTATAATGGTTGTCCCTCTCTACATAATATTATGCTTTTCATTTTACTGCAATTATAGTCACTAAACTTGATAATATTGTTGAATATATGGATTTTTCCAAAATTCTCCTTGCATATAATGACGATACAAACAGACACTACGGTCCTAATGATAATGACAATAATTATTATGGGTGTGACAAATCGTAGCGACTCATATATACCTGAGTGTACCGTCGGTTATAGTTGCAGGCCCGGTGTTTGTGCGTATTATTGCGATATGCATAGTCAAAGTTGATAATGATAACAACATAAGTAGAAGGTTTGAGGTATTGATCAGCTTGATCTTCGTCTTCTTGTGCCACCTCTTATCGATGGGTTGCCAACATCAGAGCGACCTTCACTTTGTTGGTTAATAGAGTTTTTTTACCATATCCAATCCTATGAGAAGATCATATATGAGCCTTCGCACAGTGGAGGTTGTATTATTTTTTTTTATTTTTACGAGCAATTATTGCATTTCCGCATGTACCTATATTCCGAAGATTGCCGAACGCCGAACATAGCCGATCATTTAGGACTATCTGTAGATATTTTACCCGGAATAGTTCGATGGAACTGTGGAAAAATTCACTAGTAAGATTGTATAGACTATAGAGTATAGGCTTTATAGAATTATAAATAAAGGACGGAAGCGGGGATTGAGGTTTTGCTATGTAGTGAAATACACACACATAAGTGAACACTGGTAATACTCGTTGACGTCATATAAACAGAGAACTCAGAAATAATGGGAACTGGAATAAATAACGGGTAAGGAGTAGCAGGTAACCGATCTCGAGTAAGGAATACTCCGGGATAAACTTAAACACGGGTCAAGAATACGTCATACGTCGATATTGACAACTGCTCTCGGTTTATGCATTGCCGCTCATTTAATATTGGTGTATTACACAGACTATTGCACGTGCATAATGCGTGTTTCATTTTCGTAAGACACTCACACAATATCCAAAACACTGCAACAAAATGTAGTGTATTGAATATTGCCAACCGGAATTCTATTTATTATCTGTTCTGTGAAGATGGAATTAATTTGAAGAATATTTATGTGTACATTATAGACCTAAATAGTTTGAGGGCGCGTGCCCATTTATTAAAAGCTGGTCGATCATATCGTCTCTGTTCTGGCAGAAGACACTAAATGGAGAATACTAGTTTTAAATAATTTGACTTTGAAGTTGTTAAAATGTTTGAAATGGTCTATCATGTGAGGTTATTAAGTAATCGTAAAAAGGATGACTTTAAAATAAAGACTGTTTATTTATTAAGAAGGTTTCCAGACGGTAAAGTGTGAAATAAAGAACATTTTGGTATAACTAACTCAATATGTCATTTTTTCGAATTAGTGTATTCTGCGAGAACAGTGACGATATATTGTTAATAAAAGGAAAGTTTTTTAATTCGATAATATTATTTTAAATTAGTTTAAAATTGAAATATGTGTCATGTTCATGACAAGCCATCACATAAAATAAAACGTGAATAGTGTCACCCTGAAATAATAAGTCCGATAGACAGAGTTTGCCTTCATAATTTTCTACAAGGCTGTAAAAACATTTACCCCATTATACTAAAAGAAAACACTCTTTAATAATGAAAAAGAAATCAGTGTATTATTATGGTGAGCAAGTAATCGTCAATGGTCATGTTGTTTTTACCTGTAAATTCTGAGTGAGATGTCTACGAATAAATTGAGTCTACACTATAAGCATCATACTAATCGTTTACTTTGTGATACTTAAATTTCGTCACTGTTCTGGCAGAAGACACTAATTCGAAAAAATGACATGTTGAGTTAATTATACCAAAATGTTCCTTATTTCAAATCGTACCGTCTGAAAACCTTCTTAATAAATAAACAGTCTTTATTTTAAAGTCATCCTTTTTACGATTACTTAATAAACTCACATGATAGACCATTTCAAACATTTTGACAACTTCAAAGTCAAATTACTCAAAACTAGTATTCTCCAGTTAGTGTGTTCTGCCAGAACAGAGACGATTTGTTATTTTTGGGCCAAAATTCAAATGGGACTTATAAAGTAAAGGATTGACATGGTGTTTTTCGAGGAATGGTTTTTAGTTGTTAGGCATAATACACAAATTTCTTAATCAAAATTTATTGGCTCTACAATCTTTTATAGATCCGCTTACCGAAAAGGATTATTAAAAGTTATTTAAAAAAAATATTATTAGCCACCTGTTAAATTAACCTGTGTTTCTCAACCTTATTTGCGCCATGCCCCACTTCAATACTTGAAAACTCTCCACGTAGTTGCCTAACAAATTTTGAAAATAAAGAAATGCTTCAAATAAAAAATTCACAAAGGAAAATACTTTATTTTACATGTACAACTCGGAAGAACATTAGTGCGATCCTTGTGCTATGCTTCATCTTCAAATGAGTTTCAAGACGACATTTTTGCTCCCCAAAAAATTCAAATTGCCCCCCCGTTGGGAAACACTGATTTCATACGTTGATGTTGTGAATCAAAACACACAATAAAATAAAAACATGAATTTGTCAGAAGCGGTATTGGAACCAGAGATTTAGATCGATTTAGATTTAGGAACTAAGATTGCACATCGTGATGATGCGATGCATGGTGGTCTTGCTGGGTGGTATTCCCGCGATAAACCTTCCAAAAGATGGAAAAATAGCTGGGACTCAACTTCACAAAAATTTGATTAAAACAGACATGACGATTTCATCGTTTTCAAAAGATGGTGACCACAAAGTATATTATATAATAAGAGAATGCGAAAGCCAGCCATCATAGACCAAAACTTTGACGGCAGCTTTGGTATATGACTTGATGAGGGGCAAGCTATAAAACGCAAAAAATACAGTGCCTCCTGAATATCCCCCAATAGGTAGGTATAACCAATATTAAATGAGCGGTATCTTCACATGACAAGCTTTAATATTTAGTAATATGATACAGACGTAAATATTGAAAACTTTTTAACACGTGTTTAAGTTTACTCAAATTTCTCCATACTCGATAATAGTATATACCTTTTTACTACCAAACGCAAAAGGTAACATTATTTTAGTGTTCTTTGACTTGTTAATAATATAAAAAATTCAGTTTACTACAATGTTATCTATGAGTAATTATTTTCAAGATGACTAGGTTAGGTAGGTATTGGTAAATCATTCTACAGTGGCACCATAGGCGATTCGCGCGTGTACCTATTGAATTACTTGCGACAATGCTTGTTTCAATGCTACCAAACAATACCACTACAACTGCAAGCCGCATTTGCCGTACCCATGGTGCCACTGTTAAACGATTTACCTATACTTACTGAAGAGGAAAATAATGGGAAGTGCTTCTGGGTGTGGTAGTACAGAGTTTCAAATCTCGATTGTGGAGAAATATGGCGAAGATGTTATGTTTGATAATTATTACAACTGTACCATAATAGGTGTGCATTAAAGTTTGTCACGTAAGCGAAAAGCACATTCAATATTAGTAATATTGTAAAATGTAGGGCACTCAGCGGCGTTTGGGTTTCATATGATTTATAGCCTGAGTAATAAACCGTGTCAGTATTAAAAGCTTGCTACGTGGCGACTGGCTAATACATTTCTATCTTTTAGGTACTGAAATACACGTATGTCATTAAGTGTTGTATGACAGAGTTAAAATTTTGTAGAACAGTTTTTGATCGTCTTTTATTATTTTTTATTTTGCTCGTAAAATTAAAAGGTTTGTTAACACTATAATTAGGTACTTAACTCTTTTTTCCAATATATATTTTTGTTAAACGAAAATTAATGGTTAATAGAATAATTAATCATGGAAACGTAGCAATAACACTAATTTCTGTATTAATTATCAAATAATATACATTTCTAAGTGTTTCTAATTGAACCATCGGTACAAGTCTGTTTACTGAAAGCCAGGAGCTTAATAGCCAATTTAAGCTAAATTCATGAATGATAACCTAACCTAACAAATAATTCAGTATATCGGTTATTTTCAACATTTGTTTACCGCAGGCTTTCATTACAAACAAGAACCGAAATATCTTCAAAACAGCCTTTTTAGGTTACAGTTAACTGCGGCCTTTCAAGGTGGAAATGTTCCCCACCCCTGATCTAGTATGTTCTTATATCGAAATGTTTCGAACGATTGTTTTCGACAATTTTGATGCCAATACGTTATTTGCCCAACATATCTAAGTTATTGATTTTAAAAATCATATCAGTAAGCAGTGTTTGCACGTTGCACATCAGGTGGCCATTAGATATAATTAGAATGTTATTTAAATGTGGTAATTAAATGGTCTGCAGCGAATGGGTTAAGCTATCGATTGTTTTTCTAATGTTTCTCAATAATATCTTGCGATGTACATTATAATTATTATTAAAGTAGTTGGTACCTACTTAATATTTGTGTTAGTATCACAAAGTGTTCGATTTTGTTACGATCGAAGTAGACAGTCTTACTCTTAGTGATTGTGTCACACTGAAAAAACAGTCCACCAATGAAAGGAGTACGTTTATACGCGTGAATTTTTACAAACAACAATTTAAATCCTGTTAGTTTTCTATTAAATAAATCTTGTGTATGATATGAAAAGGGATTTGGAGCATAATAGACCACCGCATGACAAAAATATTTATTTAGGATTGGATATTCACGTGTGAGACTGTGAGACCGTCGCATGTGACTCGTTTTTGGAAACGCGACTGTGGCTGGTAATGTTTTATACCTGAAGGGTGGTTTTTGTATGCGGTTTCATTAATGGACGCGTTTATGGTTTGTGCGAATGTTTAACACATTCAGGATTGCGATAAAAAAGAGTAGTACAACTATGATGATAAACTTGTCATTTTTAAATGTTATATTGCGCACAAGACTTGAATTTGAATGAATTTTTGTTTTCTCCACAATATGTGGAGACATAGTCATAACTAGCCGATCCAAACAAAGACTGATCGACCATGCCTCAACATTGAAAAAGGAAGCTGAAAAGCTTGGATTAGAAATAAATGCCTGCAAAACAAAATACATGGTATCCACGCGATAGTAGGGTCCACCTCGAAATATCTGTGTGGAGCAGCAGGTATGGGAAGAGGTTCAGAGCTTCACGTACCTGGGCTCTAACCTAAACACACTCAATAAAACA
Source organism: Rhyacophila brunnea (assembly GCF_057557595.1). Taxonomy (NCBI): domain Eukaryota; kingdom Metazoa; phylum Arthropoda; class Insecta; order Trichoptera; family Rhyacophilidae; genus Rhyacophila; species Rhyacophila brunnea. The sequence goes on along the minus strand of NW_028232796.1, from coordinate 15,560,073 downwards.
ACAGAATAGGTGAACATACGACTCATAGCTGCTAATAAGTGCTTCTACGCCTGTAAGGGTCTACTGAGTTCGAAAATCCTAAGCAAGAATAGCAAACTGCTTATTTACAAAACAGTTATTCGACCAGTAGCTACCTATGGCTGTGAGACATGGTGCCTCATTCAAAGGGAAGAACATAAACTGGCCATATTCGAAAGAAAGATCCTCAGGAGAATTTTCGGGCCCACATTGTAAAATGGAAGTTACAGGATAAAAATGAACCACGAGTTAGAAGAGTTAATAAACATGAAACGGTGGTGAAATTCTGTCGATCCCAAAGACTAAGGTGGGCTGGACACGTTGAGAGAATGCCTGAGCACAGGACGCCAAAAATCATGACCAAGTGGAGCCCACAGTGGAAACGGTCTAGGGGCAGACCAAAGAAGAGGTGGGCTGACTGTATCGAAGAGGACTGGAGAAAGATGGGGAGGGCTGGAGACTGGAGAGGAGCAGCCAGGGAAAGGAGCGTGTGGAGAACAATTGTAGAGGAGGCCAAATCCCGCCCCGGGATGTAGTGCCGAGAAAGAAGAAGAAGAAGACAATATGTAAAAGTCAATAAAGTAATTAATTATTAATAATCAATTAATGTACTTACATATTCATTGAATTTAAATATTGATATTAGATGAACCTACTGATATTAAATATGGTATTATGACTATAAGAAAATAATCATTTAAATTATTTGATTATCAAAATTGTAATACCTACTGTCTATGATATATTAGCACGTAGTCGTTCACTTTTAAGAGTTTTATTATTCTTAAGAGCAGTTGCTAATTTCTTTCGAGATATTCTTTCGATCGTCATGCGGCTGAATTCACCATAATTAAAATAAATGCCAAAATGTGGTTATCATAATATATGGGGCCGTGACTATCATTGTAGAATGTGTGTTTTGTATGTTGTGATGCAGCATTCACTGTACCACTCATAAAAAGAGAAGTACCTACCTGAATTGCATTGGTAGGTATATAATTAGATACCTATTTGGGATGGGTTCTTTTTTATTCAGCGTTTCGATCAATTCTCCAGTGTAGATTTTACGTATAATAAAAAATAAATAAAGGGAAAATAGTGACTTCGGTTTAATTTATCTCCTAGTTGAACAATTTTATTATTTTAAAAGTTCTCACGAAATGCGGTTTATTAAAGCTAAAATTACACCGCAGACTCTCACGCCGATCGTCTTGTCCGATCGCCCTCCCGATCTTAAGCACCGATTACCGCCGATCGTAAAATTTCATTTAAGAACGTGGGCAAAATAGAATAATTCATATTTTTGCACATAAACTCAATCAATGATCGTGATAGTTAGATTGATGATTGCCAAGAATCTACGGTAATCGTCGACCCAACTATCACCAATTTTCGATTGAGTCGTAAGTGAAAAATAAGAATTCTATATTTTGGCCACGACTCTAGTGAACGATTTAAAGTGACATATTTCATAATCGAGGGACGATCGTGGCATACGATTGGCGTGACAATCTTCCAGTGTAATTTGGCCTCACATGACATTTGACAAAAACATGTCACCTTAAGTAGTGACCTGACTGAAGTTGACATCATAAAATTACCCGAAGACGTGTGGGGAGCGAAATAGCCTCTGATGGTCTCAAATAATGGCTTAGACTGAGATCCCCCTAGTCTGAGAACATTGGTCGGCAGGGTGCTTCCCGAGACCAAGACTGAAAGTGCGTACACATATTTTCATAGAATGCATGCCCACTAAAATGCAATTTAAATGATCTTATTAACAGAGCACTACTTGCTAATCTTTTCTTAAGACACGACACGACAAAGAACAAGTAGAAAAATATAAATTTGTTAATTTTAGCCTAATCGGCGGTAAGAAGGAAAAGAATTTTACAGGTCTAGAATGTGTTACTATTATTTTTAGGCTCGTTCATTTCAAAAGCATCCAGTCCCATCGATTCAATTCAATCCTTTACTGCCAGCAATGAAAACATACTCAAATAGTATAGAGAGCCTTTATTTGATCCCCGAATAGTATTTTTATTTATCGTATTGAATTCATTATTATTTGCATTCGCTATCAAAAATATTAAATCGCCTCGATACATAACTCATTTGACGGCCGTTGTACGGCGGGAAAATATGAGTATTTTTCAAAAAAAAAAAAAAAGAATCGAAATGTTCTTTTTGGATGGCGCTGAATAAATATTTGGTCGATCTATTGTAGAGGTGATTGCGAATGCTATAATGGAAGTAATATGAATTTAGTTTTGAAGTAGGCACCTATTGAAGTAAGTATTGAAGTGTAAAAGTGGTTGTTCTGAGATACATAATACAATCGCAGTTTTCCTAAGTTTTGCGAGATGTCTCGTATGGTCAATCAAAGTTACCAAACGAATGCTCGTAGCTGTAACTAATGAATGAGTTATTATAAAATTTCGTTATATTAAAACGTCACTATACAGCCCAATTGCCGTAACCCTGACTTTTCATCAACGTGACATTTTGATAGTAATGGACTTATTGCACACTCTTACATGAACTGGCCAAGTATCATAAATCACAAAAACTTAAGACTATTTTTATAAGCCATTTGTAAATTGACAAAAAATATTCCAGCCAAATGCTGTAACCCTCTCTAAACGTAAGCCATAGGGTACGTACAGAGTAAGCCACTCAATTTGTAATAAAACAATATATAATTAACTGTTTCTTTTATTGAACGAATAATTCACGAGATTTAATTCGCAATTAGTATGTCACGCCGTAGCATATTGGTTAAATGCGACGGATGGGGCGTAAACCCGTGGAGATGCAGGGTTCGATTCCCGGCCGGCGTGGCTTACTTTTTTTAAAAAAAAAAGATTTTTTCTATTGGTTATAATATACTCTCTCAGAAAGTGTTTTTCTAAATTATATATGTAAAATAATATATATAAAATAATAAGTAAATACAATGCTTACAGTTTTTTTCACTTCCTGAACAATTTGATATTCAAAGGTTACGCTACTTGGCCTGTACAGTGACGAAAATATAATTATAATACACAATAATTTTGGTATTTTCAAGTAGAATTTGCCAAACTGTTCCCAGTAAAATAGGCACCAACTGCAGTGTTTTTATACTTACGTAAAAAAATATTTATGGTTCAATTTGTATATTTAATACTCATTTTAGTACATAGTGGAACTTCAAATTCTGCCCACTTTCACAAAAAAACGGACGTCCTGTCTTATATCATAAAAAAATAAAGCAATTATTATGCGAATAGTTTTGTTTTATGAAATATTTTGTGTCTGTCTGAAAGCTTCAAAACTTGATAAATGCCGTAGAAATAATAATATGTACCAATAGTTAAGATTCTCTCGAGTTTCACATCATCTCCAATTGTTTCATTTAGCAACACGATTCCGCGGCAATAACTTTCTTTGACGCAGATGACGAAACTGATTCTTCAAAAGATTTAAAAGAGGCCTCAAAACAGTTCAAACCGACCATACAATTAATAAAATATACTGAAATCTTGAAAAATATGCATATTCCTCACAAATAGTAGTAGGTATAAAATGTTACCCAAAGCATATTTAACAAAATCCATTCAAATAACGCCAAAGAGACCCACAGCATAACCACTCGAAGATACTATTATGTACCTAATTGTACAAAAAAAAAATCAGGAGGTACCTAATTATGCTCAATACTAATTAGTTTTAGTAAAACGTTGTGATCTATTAGTTTTATTCATTTTTTTAATCTTGGAGGGGTATTCAAAATAGGTCGGTTAAAAATACACCTGCCATTGACAAAATTATCTAAAAAATATAATATTCTGTATTAAGTGCCTCAAATACTACAATTTTTCATTGCAAGCTCGCACTTAAGGGCAAGGTTAGGGCCCGAACCCATATATTTTCTAATTACAATGGTGTCTGGGATGTTTCATAAATTTCATTAATAAATTACTTGGTTAAATCTCTTATTAATATATAAATATTTTTAGTCTCAAATATAGTTTTTTTTGTTGCTTTTAATATCACCGTAATATTATTATATTTAACGGCTGAGTGATTTATGAAAATTATTACAGCAACTGGTTGTTACTTTTGTAAGTAAGTATGCCGTCTATGTCAATATATTATTATTAGGCAAGTACCAAGATACTCTTAAAGAGGTCTCGGGAGTAACGAGTACTCGCGATCACCTCTAAAAGTACTCATTCTCTTCTCTCTCTTGTCTGTGAATTCAAAATAATGACAAAGTGGAAACGTAACGTAAGTAAGTTTTGGTTTAGTCTACGATCTAGAAATAATATGGATGAAGATAGGGTTGTCAATTTTTTTAGTCTTGATATATTTATTTTTTACTGATTTATTTATGTATAAAACGGATGAATTAATTGAGAGATATACACAGAACAATCATGGTTCATTCACTGCTGACTAGATAATGACTTATTAATTACCACCTTTAAAATGCACGTTAATTACATCGATCGGCCGCCTGGTCATTACACGCCAGGTGCGTCTTCAGCATCCAAAGTATTAATACATATAGATAGGTACTTACTTGCTGTTATTATTAAATAATATGTCACTAAGGTTAGAATAAATTTGACAGAAGAAGTAAACTAAAATTACCTTCCCTACCATACCATGGTACTTTTGGAAGAATAAAATACATACAAAATAATGTTAGTTTTAATTTTAGTTATGATCTGGGTTTTAATATTAATGAAATATTTGTATGTGTGACGATAACATGTTTTGCTTTGTCGATTTACTTGAACTTAGCTGAATTAAATAATATCTAAAATATATATCAAGTTGATATTGAAGTTAATGGCCCTACCGAACCTCACTCGCCCTGCACCCTCCCGGTCTTAATCGGGTGTTTGATGTCAAGCATAATTTTTTGACTCGGAATGTCTCAAGAGCAGTTAGTTACCCAAGACTGAGGTCACCATGCATTAAAATTTACATTACTTCTATCAAGTTGATAAAGACAACAATTTAGCTGGCAACGGATATACAACTGGATTCATTTGTAATATTCATTATTATTCATAATCTTTACTTAGGGGCCGTCCACATATGACGTCACACGATTTTGGCTATTTTTAACCCCCCCCCCCCCCACTCACACATTTGGGTTGTAGTGTCGGGGATAATTATAATTCAACCAATAAGATTTTATATCGCTATGATGTAAGTTTTCCCAACCTAAAGGTGGGTAATGTACTATTTTCGTTTCTAAGGGCATTTCCATGGCTGCAGCATTGGGCGCGTCTTTGTGCATGTCCTATACTGAAGAGTGATAGGATGAAGTAGGAAATTACGTACCTATTTGCCTTACGAATTTTAATGTTGTGATATATTAATTCATTGCTGAGCCAAAAAAAAATTGTAAATAAAATTATATATTATATCCTTATAATATAAAAATATGTAGGTAGCCCTAAAAAAAGTAAGACTATCCAAATGAACACGAACACATTACTTCTGAATAAATCTGTCTCCAGAGCTATGTTGTGAGAGAAAATATTATTATAGCGCTCGCTGGTACTCAGAAGCTGTGAGATCTTTTTTGTCTCCCTGCTCTTATGACTATGAGAACATTTTACATATTATTATCTGGTATTCATTATCAACGGTTTGAAATATTTCGAAAATGTGATTATTATTTTATTAATATGCCATGTATGTGTATGTATGTCTACTTATTAAAAAAACATATATCAAGGTCAACCAACAGGACCAATCACTGTGTATTGTTGAGTATGAGGGTGTTCGTTAAATTATATGTACCTATAAATTATGGCCATCGCCCATCATATTATATTAATTTAATATTGAAACTCGGTGGCGATTTTCCTTGACACAGAAATGGGGCTCAAGGGGAACAATTCAAGTCAGTTTATAAACATAATATTAAATTATACCAAAGTCGATCAAAGATGCGTATTTCTCTCGGATGATTGCATTTTTTTTTAAAAAATGATATCGATTTTATATGCAGATCATGCGTTGCTAAGAGACAGCAAATCAACGCAGTACTTACTATTTTTATAGTAGGTAGATTTTGTGAACGTTAAATTGTTATTTTTTATTGTATTCAAAACCAGTCAATGCGTTGTGTTGTACCCCTACACTAAATGCACCAATGTTAAATAAAAAATAAAAAATAAATATATATGATATTATTATATTTCATACAGATAACGATTTTTTTAAATGCGTACATATTATTAAAAAAACTGTCATCTGGTTTCAATGCTATTCTGCCACCTGTTATTTGATTTAATGTTCATCGCCATAATGTCTACGTACTAAGGGGATCATGCCAACAGAGAACATAGCGGAAAAATACGAAGCTTGCAATTTGAGATTTTTTTTTGATAATTTACAATTTCAGCTATATTAATTAATAAATATGTATCTCAAAACATTAAAAACATTTTTTTTAAGTCAAAGATAAACTTACAGTAATTGTAAAAAAATGTGAATTTGTCAGATATTTGGTACATAGGTTACGTTATTAATTATAATTTTATCGTTATTATTTATTAATTATATTATAATACGTTAATATTTATTAATATAAATGTGTATAACTTGAAATCCTTTTATTTATATCAAATCGAGCTTAAATATTGGGACCACATATATTTATTAGGTGTGTTGCGAAGGGGGGGGGGGGGGCAAGTGTAGAAATGTATTTAAAAAAATATGCTACAGCGCCATCTCTCTTCAACTATTGTATGTATCGGATTTTTGACCACGTGATCTCAACCTGTCTACCGTAATGTATGCAAAACGTTAGGCCTCAAAAGGCGAAACCTAAAACCTTTTCCCATAATATTATTGTCTATAACTGCAGGTTTATCAAAAATAATTATTAATAATATCTAAGATAATTAAAAAAAAATAATGGCATTTTATTACATACAAATATAGATTGCTTTTAAAAATAAGAATATATTTTTTTCTACTGATTTTTGGTGTGTATCTATAGATGTTTAAGAAAATGCATTTAAACTCATCGCTTGATTTTATATCGTCAGTGAGCTATTGAAATTTCATCGATTTAGTCATTAGTGTATCTTCTTATTTCCCGTAAGTATACCCGACAAGCGTGCTGTTTTTCTCTGCTCTCCACAGCCTACCTTTTTCCAAAAGTCACCCTTCGTCACTGTTACATATCTAGATATTTAACTTAATTAACTTAAAAGTACGAAACTGCCTTCATAATAATTTGAAATTTTGATGACGATACGGTGGGTCAAGTAGTACTGACAATAAAATAAAAAACGAATTTAGTAGGTACTCACCTATGAAAATCAATTAATTAGAATATGAATATACATACACCTGAGGAAGCGTCGAATTATTCCATACTCGAGCAAAATTCAGGTGTTTGTTTATTTTCTGTCCTGAGGTCCCCACTTAATTTGTCATCGTACGGGCGCAAGACGCGGGGGGCGCTGCCGAGTGCACTCAGCGCTTCCCTGGGTCTCGACCCGCCACTTCAAATCCCTGGCGAGTCGTTTTACTCGCTTTTTTGGGTCGTATTCACTACTTGTGGGTTCGTTGTCGGGGCACTTGGGGGCCCACTTGTGTACGGCCCTCAAGAATGCCCCCCTGCTTCTTTCAGTGCCCACTAAGATAATGTAAATATTTTTAGAGGCTTTTCTTTATTTAATATGCAAACATTTTTTTTGTTTACAAAGGAAACGGCTGGCTACTCGTTTCGTGTTTAAGAAGTCAAATGACAAAAATTTGGTACTCACATTCCAGTATGATATTTTACATAATATGTATCTACTTACGTAATAATATGCATACTTATATTAAAAGTCAAAATATTTTGAAATCTCCAGAAGATTGTCGGGTGCACCGCCGTGGATTAAACTCCTCCCTAGAATAGGAAAAAATACAAATTATTTAGGTACTTAAATGGAATGTTAGGTACCTACTTCTTTTTCTTCGACGGGAACTTCATGACTGAGGATCGTGTCCCGGATGATTTGAATGTCAAATAGCCTATAAACATGCTGGCCTTACTTCTCTCGGTATTCTACGACACGTAAGACCTGTGGCCACTGAACAACATGTACCTAGCACTCATAAAACGGTGCAAAAAACTGGGGTATTCAATGTTTGTTTTAATAATCCGATACGGCATATCTAAAAGACAAGACAGCGCGGACGACACAAATGGAGATTGACGATTCTAATAATTATGACTGCTAAGCCACGCGCATTCGATAACCACTTCTGGATGCGACAGCTCGTAAGTAGGTGAACACCTGCAGGTCAAGTATTTATTGCTAGTCTCAAAGTGCGGAGTGTCCGAGTATGGGGAACGTATCCGGAAAAGTGCAGTATTCCGCAGTTGAAGCGACGAGAAGCTAAGTACCCAGTAGGCGGGGTAAAAATGTGGAAGTTAGTTGCAGCTTGCTAAATTTTCTAAACTCCGTCGCCTTGAATGTCAATAATAAAAATATGGTTATTTTTTTCGTAAATGATCATCATCTTGAATCTATCCACTGCTGGATGGAGGCCTCTCCGAGCTGATTTCACTTCTCTCGATCCTGAGCGTTGCGTTGCCACGTACTTCGGCAGAACACAATCATTTCATCGATCCAGCGGCCTCTAGGTCTACCTTGTGGACGTTTTCTATCTGTTGGGTACCACTGGTTGACTAGATTTGTCCAGCGATTGTCCCTTCATCGAGCTAGGTGCCCAACACACTTCCATTTGAGGCTCCTAGCGAACTCTATTACATCGCAAACCCGCAAACCACTCATTCCTCTTTTTGTTCTCTCGCGTTATACCCAGCATGTACCTCTCCATACTGTACTCCATATTTCGGGATCTCTCTTTTACTTGGAGTCCATATTTCACACGCATATGTGATTACGGGAAGCACACACTGATTGAACACTTTTCGCTTTTTCTAAATAAATCCTCCAAACCATTTTTTGTGTGCGCGCGTGTTTGATTATAATAGAGAAGAGTTTATTTTCCAATAAGAAAACTTATGTTTGCTTTGTATATATTACTTGTACTATCAATATAAACATTTTTACACTTAATGATTAATTTTGAAGATAGTATGTTATGAAATAATATCATATTGATTATGGTAATTGATGCCCAAGTTAAAATGCTAGGTAAACCATTCTATGAATGGTCATTGAAAAGTACATAAGATCTGTTTTTAAGAGATTTAAAACAACATAGTTGCCTACACGTAGAAAAGAAAATAGACAATGTGTTATTTTTTATTCTTTTATTAACTGTCAAAGGTTGAAGAAGACCTTACTGCCTCGCCTTCTAGAGTTTCAAAGAAAACACTCGACTGTGTCCACGCTGCCGTTTTAAAATATCAACTCCTTCATTCTGCGGTACAAGAAAATACACACAGGTCATAGTATATACTATTTTATCTTTTAAAGTGAGTTTCACGTTGGAGCTTTTTATTCGAAATTTAAAAAGCGGATCATAGTGATTCCAGATCATATATATTATAATCTAGAGTAAATTAACTTAAAAGTTAATAGATAAGTATGCGATTGTAAAATCTACATAAAAAGGCAACAGAGGTATTTCAATATTCAGATTTTTAAATTATACATGCGCAATGTTGCATGGAAAGATGCATGTTGGGCATATCTCGTAAAGATCACAAATTATACCGATGGATAAGGAGGAAAAGGAAGCAGACAAGTGTACGTGATATGATAAAGATCGCTAAGAAGATGGAATGGCAATGGGCTGGACATGTCGCTCGGCGAGTGGACAACCGCTGGAAAAATGCCGTCGTACAGTGGTATCCAAGGTGCACTAAAATATGACTGATTATAGTGTTTGAGGGGATACATATCCGTACTAAGCAAAGCGGTGATTTTTTTGACACAAATGCCGCAATTGATTCATCATCAGATTTAAAAGGGGGTCTTGAAACAATTCAAACAAGTTAAGTATACAATTATGTATATACCTATTGCAAAATTTTAAAATATCCGTATCTTTCACAAATTGAGTATCTACATAATATACCATGGTACCCAAAGCCACTGTCATCTTCAATAGTATTTGGGTAGGGATTAAATCCATTATTAATCGTTTGTTAAATTCATTGTCATTTTCACTAATAGTTTTAATTTATTTTTTTATCTTGCGGGGACTGAAAATCAGCCAGAGCATCGGGCCTCGATGTCCCTAAATACGCCTAAGTGACTAAGCATTCACAGTAGATACGTTGATATGAAAATGTATCTATTTTATACACATGAGTTCAAGTAGGTACGTAATACTAATATAATAATTCAATATTGGGCTTGTTATAATACAACCAATTTCATGGTTAAATACTTTTTCACACCTGGATAGCTATATATAATAATATTATAGTGGTATGAAAACTACCCCTAACTATTTTTTTTTTTACTTATTCGTTATATGTACCTATATAATCCGTAGTTCATCAATTGTGACGTTATACCTACATTAATTATTTATTTTCAATTCTGAATTTATTATAAAAATGCCATAGCTTTACAGTTCTGAGTTTACACTTTATATCATATTGATATTGTAGCCCAGGGTTTCCCAAACTATGTTCCGCGGAACACCAGTGTTCCGCCGAACCTGAATAGGTGTTCCGCGACCATTTGGAAAGGTTTTATACACTGCAACACATTTAAAGATCTTCTACTAAGAATCGACTTCATATTGAATGGCGAGTGAAGATCAATCTCCACTGATGTTTATGACGTCAAGTATCTAGATAGGTCATGGCTCCCACAAGGGGGGGGGGGGGGCTGACAGGCCTTTAGCCTGGGGCCTGGGCTTACAGGGGGGGGGCTTAAAGATCGACCAGCCAAGTGAGATAAGCAGACATCACGAACATGCACTAATAGTAAAAAAATGTCGCCTGCGGGGCTGTTTCGCTTCAAGCATACAAACATTTAATAATATGTGGTTTTATCATACTTACAATTTTTGTTTATTGTCGATATAATTGTGCATATCAACATAAAAGTGGGTGTATTAAAAATACAAAAAATCGCTAAAAATACCCTTAATTCTACATTTAGAATATGCAACTGTAGATCGTCACATTGCCTTTAACCTTAGCGATAAGTAGGGGGCCCGCCAAAGATCCTAGCCTGGGGGCCCGCTTTGGGGTGTGGGGGTCATGATCTAGGTACAGATACAGGACCATCTTTTCTCACACCGTGAGGATGAAAAAGATGGGGTACCTATATCGTTTTTAACTGACCGGCTGACAAATCTTGTCAGTTTCGACTTTCGCCAAAATTGGCAGAACGGTTAGCTACGCTAATAAATAACCTACAAAATAAACTAAGTGTTCCGTGAAAATTTCCGGGTTTGCGAAGTGTTCCATTGCAGAAAAAGTTTGGGAAACCCTGTTGTAGTCGATACTGGTGATATGAGCAAAGAAACGTCCTCATCTATGACGATGATGTATTAACGGTCTGTTTATCGATATGTTACTTTTAGCATAATATACTTATAACCGACTAAATTAAAAAAATGTTTATCTTAGATTATTAATATTTAACTTTCTGATTTAGTTCATATTGGTATAATGTTAGTCTTTTGAAATTTTATTTACAATATTATAAATTTGTTAATTCTACCATATAACCAATCTATTTCTAAGTAATATCATATTTTAATGGTCGGTGTAATTCCCAAAAAATACAGCTCCACTTAAATCACGTCATTATTGTGCGATTATTAATTTGGATATAAATTTACATTAGACGAAAGCAAAAGTGAAATTTATTTTCGTTTTCTTCTATCTGACATAATTCTATTATGTACCCGCAATTCCGTTTAATACTTCATGGACAAATACGATCGATGAACTGTGTTTTTTTAATAATTATTTATTCTTCTAATAAACAATAAAAGACTGTGTTATTAATTTGTATTCATTCCGGTTGCCATGTTGTACCTGACCGTTCATTCATATTCATATATCATTATAATATTATTCGCGATGTGACCATTGTATTAATTCAGTGTTTGCCAACGAATAGAACCTGCCATGGTTTACAAATTAATAACAAATAGATAATAATATGAGTTTAGTAGAAGTAGGTTTACCTACCTACAGATACATAGTGAAATTTATTACTTTTTAAATATTATTAATAACCATGTCCTTGCTTTTTCGTATGAGGGTTGTCCAAGAATTAAAGACCTTTATTATTTTAAAAATCAGTAAAACTTTAGGTACCTCGCAGGCGGCGGGATTCGACGGCGGCCCATCTCAAACGGACGCAACGATCATACTAAAGCAACTACCGAGCCGGCTCACCACTCGTTCTGGAGAGGGAAGTCTATGCTACACGCCAATACTGCCATCTTTTTAGAAATAGTATCCGCATCGCCAAAAATGTATAAAGGTCTTTAATTATTGGACAACCATTGTACAATGTGTTTGTTAGTAATTTTGAACAATCACAAACACTCAGGATTTTAGAAAATCACATCTTAATGGTTTACATATTATATTTCTCGTAAAAGTCTCTAAACCTCTTTCGGGATACTGACACAATCTAGTAAAATAAAATAGTTTTTGTATTACGTAAGCTTTTTGAAAATATATACTCACTTTTAATTCTTTATATTGCAAACAATTATAAAATACATATATTATAGGTAAGGAGTAAGGACTATTCACAGTCGAGCGTTTCATGCTAAACTCAAAATTAGAAAAATATTTAGGATTTTGATGTAATTTAATAATTGTATTACTGTTTGAATTATTATTTCGAGGACCCTTTTCAAATCTTCCAACGAATCGATTGCGTCATTTGCGTCAAAGAAAATAGCTGCTGATTATTCACACTTAGAAAAACAAACTTATTCAGTATCATGTGTCTTGTATTCATTACACCGCGTACGAAAAGCTTCGCCGATCATTTATTTTCTTTTTGTCAAAGTCACAGCAATTCATTAACTATCCCAAAGCTCATTTTGTTTTTCTTCGTAGTTAACCGTATGGGGTTAATTATACTGAGAGACATGCATTATTTACGCAATATGTAGTACATTTACATTTACACATTGCTTGGTAGAGCTTTATTTATCTACACACACACTTCCTCCGCGTTCCAGGATACGCCAATCAATATAAGAAATAATAAAAACATTGTAATGAATGTGTTGTGTACGTGATTTTCTGGCAATTATTTCAATGCAACGTAACAGAATTTAAATCAAATGTGTTTATTATTTTTAAATAGGTAAGTACATAAAATATTTAGAATAATCCTTGTTTTCTTAACAAAATAGATTTAGGATTTTCTAGGTACTGGGGCTCAGTTAATGTACTCTTTATAAAGAAAAACGGTCAACAAACAAACACAGAAGTTCGTCTATATAAAACACTATTGTGCTATGATTTAGAAATGTGGACATTATCTCTCAGTGATAAGACCAACAATATTTATACGAGGACAATGTCTTTAATCCTCGGCGGACATTTGTATCACAACATTTTAAATAATTCATAAACAGTTTTGATACAACCTTCGAAAATATGTATGCAGTGTGCACTTTGTTCGGGAACAGCTGTAGCTTGGTCTGAACGAGGCTTCAGAATTTATATGTATATGAACGTATCATACATGTGAGGATAGTATCTGATGACGTCACTACAATTATCATATTTCATGAGCCTGACGTCAGATTAATCTGATCAGTTAAGTTAGGTACAACAAAATATATATTAGAAATAAGTTGATATTCGAACAATGTATTGACACGTAAGTAGGAGCGCGCCAAGCGGGGGTGTCAAGGGATGCAAAACACAGGAGTGGCATCCAACAACATAGACTGAATCGTATGATGAGATACATTAAGTTCCTGTGGACGTTGCCTACGGCCGACGGGAGGCTCTTACCAAATATATATTACTTACGCTTACGCATATAAAAATACTGAAAAGGATTCTTGCAAAGTCTCAAGAAGATGGGGTCAGTATTATAATACAATAAGTAAACGTTTCAACAAAATTATAATTCTATGTACGACAGACTACTTTATTAAGTAAAATATGTTAAAAGTTTTATTTGTAATATAAATATTTAGAAATATAATAATTATTTTAACTTTTCCTTCATATTTTTCATAAAAATATTTTTATTTGAGAGTAGGGGTAGCAATTCCGGCATTTTACGTAAGTATACAATATAAATATATAAGAAATTGATTATAAGTCCCATTTCAATAAGCATTTTGAAAATATTACGTTATATTATATTATCACCACCTTTTTCATTGATATATTTGTATTGATATAGCTCTACAAGTTGAACAGCTCTCGTTACATATTATTTTAAGTTACATTTTAAGATGAAGTTCAATATTATATGGAAAGTAAAATAATACATTATAATGTTATCTTTGCATAATGTACTTAAACCTGAAAGTTAAGTGCAAAATATGCGTGGGAGGTGTAAGGTTATTTTTTTCTCGTTATTTGTGAACGAATTTCACTTAAAAGGTTGGGGTACACGTACTCGCATGTGGTAAGTAAACACGACAGGCGTCGGAAAGCTTTCTTTGTTCAAATTTTTTACAATACATATATTAATTTAGTAAAAAATGGTAACATTAAGGGTTGATGAAATAGTATATTATAGTAAGTTAATGACGCTTAACATGTACATAGAAAATTAAATAAAAACACGATACAAATAAAATTATACATACCGAGCAATGGCGTGCGGTATCTTTGGAGATCGGGCATGCTCTTCAAAAGCAACCACCTATACTAAATGCACTAGAGGTATTTTGAGATACCTATAATGTGTTTTTATAATATAACAGAACAGATACTTAATTAATGTTTTCTAAATTCAAAGGTAAATTTATAGTTTAAGAAAAACCGTTCTCTCTTCTCTTCCACGACGCTACATCCCGGGGTGGGATTTGGCTTCCTCCACAACCGCTCTCCACTCACTCCGGTCCCTCGCCACACTTCTCCAGTTACTGGGTCTTCCTATATGAAGCCAGTCCACTTCTACGGCGTCAGCCCATCTCCTTCTTGGACGGCCTCTGGGTCTCTTCCGTTGAGGTAGCCACTTTGTCATGATCCTTGGCGCTCTAGCTTCAGGCATTCTCTCCACATGTCCCGCCCATCGTAGTCTTTGGGACTTACAGAATCTTATGATTGTTTGCTGTTCAATCAGCTCTTCCAACTCGTGGTTCATTTTTATTAAGAAAAACTGTTATAGATGTGCATTCGTTGAACACCCAGTTTTTATTAGTACCTATATCGTGTTTTATCATTAAAATGTAATTTAATTTATTCTAATAATCTAATCTATTAACTTATTTATAAGATCATACAAACAACACGATATTGTTACCATGCCATAGTTTGATCCGATATAAATAAAAAGGATTTCAAATTATACACAATTTTATATTTAATATAATGTTTTTTGTTCTTATCTGTTTAGTGGATGCCAGTGGCTTTGGAAATAGCCGATATACTGGATTATTTGTTAGATTAGATTAGGTTATCATCCTTGAATTTTACCGAAATCGGACATGAAAATTGCCGCTGTTCCCGCCTGGCTTCCAGTAAACAGATGTGTACCTGTTTTTTTTTTATTAAATAAAAATATATAACAAACACAAATGTTTAAATATTCTCTTTAATAAATTTGAGAGAACTTACCTACTACATTACATTTAACTATACTTATAAAGCTTTTAATAAACACACAATTTAAGTGGCACGTGTGCCACTGTGTACAAACCCCTGCCTTACAACATTACATTTTTACCTATTAGAACTATTTTGCCCTCTTTGATATATTATTCGGGGTCGCGAGTAACAAGCTTTTGGCTGAAGCAAAAGTGAAAAGTTTTACTTCATTAGTTTTTGATTCTTGAAAAACAACAACAAAAAACGGTAATTTTGTTTTTGTTATTTAGTGTTTCATTTATTTTGGTTTTTGCGAGGCAAGGGTTCATTAAGTGAGAGTAGTAGATTAGCGGGTTTTAACTATAAAAAATGCAAAGAATAATATATTATTCCCTCTTTGTTTCCCTGTTTCCGTGGATTCTTTTTAAATTTTAATAATCACGACTCCAAGTCAGCGATGTCCAACTTTTTGGAAACAAAAGCATCCATCAACCGTGTTCATTTATCGAGCCATTTCCTGATAATGAAAAATATTAAGAATGACGAAGGTAGATACTTACATAATATTTAAAAAAAAATGTTTTATAGTCGGTCTGCTATTATACTCGACCATAAGCAGCCACATGTAGCCACACGTTTGTCCTTGCTTGCGGTTGCGAAAAACCAACACATTAGGTGAAACAGAAGAAAACCTCCAGAAAGTATTCGTTCATATGTGAACGTGTTAAAAATAATAGTTATTTATTTATTAAAGAATACAAAACATTGTTGACATAACAAATCTAAATTCAAAACGTACACAACATGAGATTTACATTATAACAAATATTACCCTCACAAGAGAGAAGAAGAGAATATAGAAAATAATAATAATAACAGGAAAAAAATAAAATCAAAACATACTTAAGTACAATTTAATACAGAAAAATAATATTTTGAAAACGAAAAACATAAAATTTTATACTTACAGAAAAATTTCAAAAACAAAATGCAAAGTACATCTTTGAAAACGTCTATGTCTTTAGGGAGCGCATTTACTAATCTTGCACCCTTCGCTAATGGTGCCTGATAGGCTTGACACGAGGAAACGGTTCCGATCCAGAATAAATCATGGCTGTGACCACGTAGGTAATTGACAGGTATATGTCAATTCAAATTCATTAGGACACCAGGATTGGAAACCATCCCTCGCGATAACAGGCAACAGTGTTTCAAGAGCAGAAGAGACCGACGAGATTCAAGAGACTGAAAAGTAAAGTAAGTAATTATAGACTTACTGTTATATGTTATTAGCGGTGATCTGCGGAACTACAAATCCTCCTCACTCTTTCACGTACATCGATCCTTGCTTTCGTCTTTTACACTACATAATATGGCGCTATGAAATGGCAACCATAACATGTTGGTCTATACTCTATATTCTATCTATAGGATGTAGGGTAGATACATGACATGACTTCAGTAAAGGGCGTTACACTGAACCATGTAGTAGGCTCTACGCTAAGAGCCTTTAAAAATGCATTTTTACAGAACGATTTAAAAATAATTGGCAACGCAGGTGAATATTTAATTCTAATCATTGAATTTTTACACTAAATCGTTTGAATTATTGTATTTATTTAGTGACGTTTAACAGTAACTGTCATATTATATAAGATGACCATTTTTTTTAATTTGGTCGAGAATGTCTATGAATTTATGAAATCTTAAAAATAAATAAGATTTTTCGAATTCGAAATTGATTTTCAAATGGAATCAAATACCTTCATATAAAAACTTTGTAAACATGTGATAATGATGTGTTGACGTGTTGTAAATTTTCTTAGCAAGAATTTATCAAATAATATTGTAAGAAAAGTTACCATATTATAAATTATTTATACATTTTCCTTTATCCTCGTCGAATATTTCCAAAAGCAGGTCGCCATTCGCCGTAATTAAAAGTTTTCTTCGAAATGTTATGTATTTTGATTCGATAATATTGTAATTATTTACATTATTCTTAGCTTGCGATATTGATATAACTAGCATCAAGTTTTATTTGAAATAATACCTATTAACTTTCCTACGTCTTGCTACTATTTGTTCAGACCTTTTTATTTGATGTTATGCTTTTCAATAATAATATTAAATAACTAAGTACATAGTTATTATTTTTTAATAAATAGTTTAGTTAAACAAGATAATCTTAATAATTTATATTACTCGTATTAATTAACATAAATACGTGACTTTAAAAAAAATACACAGTCGATACTGTGATATACTGTGGAGAAGACTAGATTGTAAATGATTATTAAACGTTTACCTAAATTCGTAAACAAATTTACTAACCATAGAATACAATTCGTTACACAAATAATAGTATTTTTTACGTATTCGTTCATATATAACTACTACTAACTTTCTTCAAGACATGCTCGCCTTTCATTATCTTGAAGCTCGTAGGTCACTTCTGCTCTTAATTAAGGCTATACTTCAGTTGAGGCATGGTCTAAAAAGATCGTGGCTAGGCGATGCGCGGATTGTGCAAATGACGCGTGCCGAACGAAATATAATTTGTCATAAAAATTCAACATCCGTCCATTAAATGTTATGTTTATTGTTATATTACTAATAATAATAGTATATTCATTGAAATGTTTTCTGTAATGGGTAAAGTTTTTTAGTTATCTTTACACTATTTAAGAATATATTCATCCGACGCCATGACAAAACAAATCGACGTGCGCACACCTCGACTGTCGGTCTCCGATTGGCGACGAGTGCCAAATTTCGGCACCGACTGTTGAAAATTATTTGCCGTTTCACTGAAGTTCGCTCCTAAAGCATTTTTGCCCGCTCTCACGTGGTATAGTTTCCGATCCTGATATTCTGGAAAATTTGAATTTTTATGCAACCGTCAATTATTATAACATGCGTGTCCGTTACAGTCATAACAATGTTGAGTGAAAACTGCTTCCTAATGTCAGGCTCACCAGGCAGCAATAGCGAGGGGTGTGGAGCTGGTCAATCTATTCCTTAGAGATGTAGACATTTTTAGCGATGCAATATGCTATATTTCTATTTTATTGTTTAATTTGTATTTTTATTGAATTACCAATGTTCTTTTTTATTTCAGTTCTTTTGCTATAAACTTTTTTTTGGTTTGTATAATATGATTTACCTGTACTTTTTATTCGTATTGTGAACGTCTTGAATTAATAATTTGTTATGTGCTCAACGTGTCTTTTTTTTTTTTTTTTTAAATATATAAATCATAGGCATCGCGAGCAAACGAGTGACATGTATACAATGAAATATAATATGTGTTATTTCGATAGTATAAACTTGTTAACAATTTATTCATGAAAGCCGGTGTATTTGGTACTAAAATAAAAATAAAATATCCGCAATTCCTTTAAACATTGCAAACGGCTCGATGATAGCTTGACAAGAAATTAATATATTAAGATGGATAAATAACTTATTATTATATTTAATTATAATTTATTATATTTAATAAATAACTTGAGTATTTCACTGCGATTGATTTCGGGTTTTGGTTTCAATATTCGTTTTATTTCGATTTCAGTTTCCCTGAAAAAATGGAACGAAAAAATGTATTTTTTTGAAGTAGATATTTTCCATGGGAAATTTTAGGAGACATTCACGTTAACAATAGAAAATCAGCGTATGGTTGACAACTTGCAGAATTTATTATTCTTCGATTTCATAGATTTTTTCGAAGTGGTACGTTCAATGGAAATTATTACAATCCAATGAAGCAAAAATTGCGGTGACCAAAAGTTCTAAAGTTTTGGGAAATTATTTGGAAATATTTTGCATAGGCAAATAATAATTAATTCAACTTTATTGGAGCGGCAAGACATCAAGCTCTACAGAACTCAGGGGTTAAGTCAAGTGGAAGTGAACAAGTTATTACGACGCATTCACTTGTTACAGTGGTTCTAAACTTCATGAACCTAATATAATGCATTCTTAATTTTTTTTTGCAATAAATATGTTTGTCTTATAATATGGCATTATCAAGAGTGGATTATAATAAAGGTCAAACAGGCCTTCAGGGAAGTAAAATTGCCTCAAAGTCCCCCAAAATATTAAATAAAATAGCGTCTTTTACAATTTTGTGTATCTTTCTTGAAAAAACCGCCTGTAATAATATAAAATTATCGTAGGCTTAGTGCCACAGTCACTTTGCATAATTATTATGTTACGTACTTTTTATTACTTATTCTATATTTTTCAAAATCAATTTTTCTTCAATAACATTTTAAAGTCACGAGACGTTTTATCAGTAATAAAGTAAGGTTCACTTAATAGCCGACGATATGGAGGTATAATATTCAACACTAACTCGATTAAGTATTTTGTTTTGACAAATAATAAAGAAATTCTGAAACTTTACAGCGCAGATATAGGTACCTATGTTATTCCGCGCAGCAAACGAAAATAGATACTTATAGAAAATTTATTTTTGTTAATTCCGTGCAATTTTCGATCTTCATTTAATTTATTACTGTGGCTGGTCTATAGTTTATAAAAAGTATACTAAAATCTAACGGCATGTACACACAGAGTTGCCAACCTACTAAAATATGCCATAAGTTATTATCTACCTACCTACCTAGAGTTGAATACATCCACAAATATAAAGTCATTCACTCAGTGAAGGCGCAGCATGCTAATTAATATGTGGTAAGTAAATTATTCAGAAGGTGGAAAAGTGGAACAAGTACTACATAAAAATTGCGTTTTATTAAATAAAAACAACAATATTCAGAAGGTATTATTTTATACTGCGATGAATTTAGTTTCAAATTCGAGCACTGGACGATCCATGGAACTCAGAAATAATGGGGACTGAAATACGTAACGGGTGTGGAGAAACAGACAACCGATCTCGAGTGTGGAATAATATGGGATAAACATAACCACCTGTCAAGAATACGCGTTCGCAATCGTTCTGACAACTGCTCTCGTTTTATGTACCTACTGACGCTCATTCAATATTGGTGTATAACACATATTATTGCACGTCTATAATGTGTGGTTCATTATCGTAGAATACTTACACATTCAAACCCCTGCGTCAAAATATGGCCTATCGGAATTATATTTATTAATCTGTTCTGTGGGACGATCTTTCTTTGGTTGGAAACTCTGGAAAAATAGTTTCATTATCTTTTTATCGGTTTTTAGAGATTTAATGAGCGTATCTAGCCGTATTGCCGATTTTATGAAGTTGTCAACTTCAGTTACACCACGACCTAACACATTTTAACCTTAAAAGTGAGCGAAGGATGATGGAAGTATATTTTTATATGAGATGATCTGCTGATACGAAAAGTGTCAAAACCACTGTACACATTTGAATTTGGAATCCTTTAAAATGAAAACGATATTTTGCTCAAGCGAGAACGTAAGTTATCCGAACTGAAGTACACAAGTCAAAGCTGACTTAAAAACGTACACAGTAAGTTGGTAACAATACAATACTTACAAGTTATACACTTACTGGATATGGCGTTCTTGGGAAAATTTCACGTTTCGATGATTGACAGACATCCTTGTTAAAAGTTAGCAAACAAATTTCTTGTAGGGAAAGGCGCAGTACTAAATCTTGTGTATTCTTTGATGTATTATAAATAATGAGTCGCAGTCGTCGGCCGCCGCTACTCCGAGCCGAAACTTCCGTTGTCCACGTTAAAAGGTTAACGTTTCGAAAATACAATATTAGTTTTCATCCAAATTAGTGTTTTATCTGCTTCTATGTTAATTCGTTGGAAATAGAAAATAAAAAAGAATATTAAGCTGCGTGGACAGTTATACATATAATAAATACGGTAACCGTACAAAACAGAAGATGACAAAACAAAACAGTGACAAAACAGAACAGCCAGGGGAAAAATGAAACATTAATTTTTGTGGAATCTATTTAGATTAGGTTAGGTTAGGTCATTATCTCGCTGTACCTAGTCATCCAATCATTTTGAACATATTATATTGATTAAGATGAGTTTTCCTAAGCTTGCTGGCAAAGTCCCGCTTATTTGAGGCTTTCTAGCGATTAGGAATGCAGAAATTAGGTAAGTATATAATTTGATTTATTATGGCGTATTGAAAATCTGTGATTTTTAAAATCTATCAACATAATAGAGATAGGACAATTTCAATATTAAATTTATATTTTTCCTGATAGGTCATAGTTAGATTTATCGTTGTTCTGTTTTGTCACTGTTCTGTTTTATCATGTTCTATTTTGTCATTTTCTGTTTTGTCATGTTCTGTTTTGTCATGGAACAAATAAATACAATGTGCTGAAAAGGTTAAAACGTACATTGAATTGATAGAATATCATAGAATGTAGTTATATGGATATTCACGAGAGAAGTAAATTATCGATAATCATAAAACTGACGTAAATAAAATGTCGTGTTATGAAGAATTTCTATTTAAAAAAAATCATCAATAATTATTTGTTTAACCGATTTTCTTGAGTTGTCAAATAGTACCATAAAAATAAATGACAACATTGCGTCTCGCTTATTGTTTAAGAATAAGGTTGGAGAGACAGTCAGGAGTTTTACGCGTAAACAGTTATTATCGCAATAGATTAAAATACACACTATTGGTGCGAGTACAGCTATGCACGTGTACGGGCGCTATTAGATAGTCATTCAGCCAGCAGTGGATTGATATAGTATCGAATTCAAATGATTTTTATTAAGTATTTCCGCACCCATTTGTTTCCGTCTTCTACAATCTACAGGTACAATTTACAAGTAACAATCAGTCGTCTTAAAAAAAACCCTCCCATATTATGAAGGTCCTTAACTTTACCGTGGAAATAGTCAGTACCCACCCAGTTGGTTAGTATTTTACGATACTTTATGCCCTGCAGCTATTTAAATAATTAGTCAAATGGTTATTTAAAAATTAGAAAGCTTTGGGAGTAATTGTAAATAAAACGGCCGTGCCTAATTATTTTTGGTTAATTACCTGGGTATAATGGTACCTACGTCACAACCGGAAGGGTTTCCTTATAACGTTGGTTTTACCTGTATTCTGACTCATTTATTACACATGTAGGTAATGAGAAAATCGTTATAAATAGTTGATAAGATAATAATACTCCACTTTATATAAAAAAGTAATACCTATGTATAATATAAAGAATGCTACATTCCTAAACATTGTGTATAAATGAATTAAAAAATGATGGTCACTTAAACCCTGATGGCTAAAATTATTAAACACGGAACATGCTTTGCCTACTGAATCTCTGAATGCTGGTTGTCGAAATGCGAAAGAAAATTTATTTGTCAAAGTAACCAAATCCAAAGGATTCAAACAATTTTACCTTTCTGAAAATTATGTAATTACAATAATAAAAGTAAAGAAGTAATAATAACAGACGAACACTACGACGCACAGAATATAGGCTACTGAACGAAAATGAAAATAATCGGCGCGCGTAAGTAATCGGGGTGGGGCGCGGGCCGCGGGCGGGCTGCGCGTCTTTACTTATTCTACGTCTATTTTTCGTAACGCTTTTGCGTCGGAGATCATGAGTAAAACATGTTTCATGTTAAAAAATTTAATGGTTATTTTGATTTTAATTAAATTGATATAATATTTATTATTAATACAGTGCATGTGCGTAACGGAATAATGAAGGTAGTCGACATTTTCTCGAGAGGGAGCCGACAAAGATGCAAATATTCGTTCGTTATTATTTTAATAAAACAACCTCGTCTATACGCTCATTTCTGCATATCATAATATTAAGTCATACTAATGAAATAAATTCTAATTTATTGTCGTCGAATCCGAGAGTTTTTTTTTCTTTCTTTACTTTCGACATGTTGTATTTTTGTAAACGGTTGATAAATGCTTCGGATTTGGTAATTTAATACAGCGTGCTTATAAAGTGTCTCATGAAAAATTCATCAGACTGCTTTTTACCTCTAGATGTTTTATATAATATGCCTATGCTAAAGAAGAATAAAACTATACACGATTTGGAAGCTCATGTCACGCCATTGAATCAAAACCAGCAGTAGTTTTTATCATCGTGTTTTTTTTTAAGAATTTAAAGAAATTAAAGATTTTTGAGAATACATTTGAAATTAAAATAACAATTAGGTATATCTTAAATGTTCCTCTAATTGGCATTTCGTGTAGTATGTAAAAATGAGTACCTAGAGCGATTGATTAGAAAGAGATGTCAGATGCTATAATCGTACATTGATGCTGATAATGGTTTTATTATTATTGTAGCTTTTGATGTACTCCCACGATGGCCGCGCGGGTCGGTTAAGCTTCGTGGGTCCCAGGTTCGAATCCTGGGTCTGGCAAGTACTTATATTGTTTTTCAATTTGGGTATGAGTCAGAGTATGGACCTAATAGGTTGGGCAAGTGACTGACATCCATTTCTCGTAAAAACAAAATTTGTTAATACAAACCTCCACTCTGTGGAGGCCCATATGATCCTATTAGGATCGAACATGGTCGAAAGAAAGAAGCTTTTGATGTGAATGGTGATAACAAAAGTCAATTTTGCGTTTAAAAATTGCCGACTAAAAATCTGTTTACATATCTTTCTTTGCATGTCCGTATTAATTTAACTTCGTTTTTTGTATACCTACAATATATTATTAATTAGAATCATTTGTTCGTGGGCACTTTATATGAGAAAAATTCTGTAAACTCAGTCAAAGTACATTTGAAAGCGAGGCGTCTTCAGTCTTCGGTATCTGCTCCTGAGACATTAACAGAAAACTGCTGATGCTTTGTATCTAAACGTAGAGTCTCGTGATAAGCTCGATTAAGATAGAATGTGGTTCGGGGCGGGTTGGTTTGGAGGGTCTACGTTTGTGTTTAAAAAAAAAATTACGCCCGAATCAGAAAGAAATGTTTTAAAAGGATTGTATTGACAGCATATGAACCCCGAAGAAAGCGTCGAAGAAATTTATTTTAAAAATTGTCATTATCATACCAAAAGAATCGGTACGTATTTATATCAGTTGGTACCTACCTATATCCATATACATATAAGATTAAGGTATATGATTTTGAAAACCCTTAAAATTTATGAAAAATGGGACTTTCGCAGGGGGCGGGGCACGAAATGATTCAGGAGAACTACAAATAGTTAGGTATTTATATACTATTATGTATGTATCTGTAGTAATAATTAATCTAAAAAAATAAAGCTTTTCATAACTAAAATAATTTATTTGTCGCCGGAGGGAGGCCGGGGATTATTTTTTGAGGGCTGTGGTATGAACAAGTTCGGGAAGCACGGGTTTATATGTTTGCGGAAGAAAAGGCACTGTGGATTTAACGTGAGATATTTATTACTTCTACGGTATTAATAAAATCATGTTTTCTTATTAAAATTTACTAGAGTGGTTTATTTGTAGTATATTCACTGTAATAAATCAGTAGTCCGTGATCAATATATGATACAATTTATAATTTTTGATAAGTAGATAATATTATAATATCACTAATTTATTGTTAACTTCGTCGTTTAGTCAATCAAAACTATTATATAAGTAAACGATTGAGGGCTTTATTAAATATGTTAACCGCAAGCTAGACAGCATTATGAAACATCGTATCCGTCCTGCGATGGTATTATTAATTACATTCATTTTGGTGTTTTGCGATTTGTGTAATCTGTAAATATTGTGAATACCCTGTGTCGTGTCATCGAAGGGAGCATCTTTTATGCGTACGCGACTTTAAAATATGACATGTCAACGGTATTCAAAAATATCATTATGATTTATGCCGCTTCGGATATTCGCTTTACATACGTTTCGACGCATTTCGACTTTTTTTCGACCAAAACAAGTTACTTGTAGATATCAAATAATAAGGGGGCGATAATATAAAAGTTGGGGGACTTTTTCGCGACCATTTTACAGATGAATTATTTATTATGACTGTGGTGAAGTGATGGATGGTGATGATGACAATACCGAACTGAAGTATGTGCGTTTTGCATACGGGACCATTATTATGCAAATGTGACAGATAAAAATAATAATAGTAGGTAACTATTATTACTTGTACCGACTCAGGTAAAGGGCCTCTCGCTACCTACCGATTACAGAGTCACCTGTTATGTTTGTGTTTTTGGTAAATTACTTTTGGTGATAAAAAATTCAATATGAAATAATTACGTTGCATAGGATAATATAATATTCGAAACCACTTGCAAGAAATAAAAAAAATACAGTAGAACCTCGATGTAATTGACTAATATGGGAGAGGTTCCCCTTAATGCCGAAAGTTTGATATACTTACAATAAAGTAGATTTTCCTATTTATTAGTATTACGATGATAAACAGTGTTGCTAACAGCCATTGCCAATAATATCTCATATAGCAGTGATGGTGAATCTATGGCACGCGTTTGACGAGCACGCGTTTGACAAACCTATAATAGTAATAATAAATGACAGATCGCATTGTATGAAAAATAGCAGGCAAATGTAATACTCTTCAAGAATAAACATTACGTTTAATGTAAATATATTATAATCGTCCAGGGCATTCCTTAGACTTAATGCGTCACATATAATATTATCGCACTAACCTCATCGGGCGGCGGGGAATGCCGCGCCGCGAACCTCTAATTTTGATCGATTTACAATGCTTGTTAAGACCACTGTAGCGAGAGAACGCCTTATTTTATTGGAGCTATTCTGGTATCAATTTGTGCATAAAAAACAAAGAATTTCATTTATACCTACAAAAATGACTGCACCAAATAAGAAACAATAACACAAAAACGTGAAGCTAGTATCTAGTAGTAATTCTGGCAGACAGCTGACCGTTGGCAAAATGGTGGATAGAAATGTATGGCGTAATTGAAAAAAGCTATAATATGTGTGCTATGTTCAGTGAGCGGTATCTAGAACATCATCATTTTTTTAATGGAATTTTGAAAAACTATTTTTTCCCACAACTGTTCGGCACGTCAGACAGTTGAAAAATAATATTTGGGAAATTTTGGCACGCGTACATAAAAAGGTTCGCCAACCCTGTCATATAGGATAAAAAATAATCTAATTGAAAGAAAAAAAAGCTAGATTTTCTTATAATAAACAAAAGTGTCTAGAAATTAGTAGATACTTTAAATAAATCAATCATTTTTTGACGAAATGTATTGAAGGAGAATTAATTGTTTCGCAACTAATAAAATACGTAACTCATACAACCAAAATAATCAGGTTTTTCATTTGAATATCGAATGCAATTTTTAATTTATTATATTTTAATACTTACATCATGTTGATTTTCAATCAAATTTGTATAATATTCTAGCTCTTCTGTGAGATGTTTTAAGCTGTTTGTTTTGTCAAAAAACGCTAGGTTTAACGCCATATTATGCTGGATGCTTATTTTGCAATTTTTTTTTGCATAATTTATCATGTTTTGTGTGAGCTTTTGAATTACCGATTCAGTTAATTATTCAATTTGACGTTCGTAACAAAGTTTTATTTCTTTATCTGGATGAATATATATTTTTTGTCCGTTATATCCGAAGTTTGTTTTATTGAGGTTTTACTAAAATAATTCAATTTTATTTATTTTGTAGGTACAAAAAATCTATCTTGATGAAGAAGAAGAAGTTAACAGGCTGGAATTTATAAATTTCCCAGAAGGCGGTTGATAAAGATATATAAGTAATCGCTTTTGATATTTTACAAGAAGGCTAAATTAAAAGATTGTTATAATATACAAATGACAGTGGTGTAAAAAAATTGTTCATAAACTATTTCTTTTTTCAACGAATAATTCAAAATTGCGTTATGTAAAAACTACCAATTAATTTCATTGTAATTCGATAGGATGCTGTAGCTTAATTGGTAATGCATATTGGCGCGAATCCAGTGGTTACTGTCCCATCGGGCTTCGTATTTTTTTTCTTCAAAAATAGTTTTTTTTTTGAAAAACCAATATAGGTACCTAATCTAAATAAGCGAATCAAAAATTTAAAAATATCGCGTGATCTTTGAATGAAAAATTTACTGATTACAACACACGATACTAAGTAGCTATTATATATATCTGCTCAAATGCAACTATATATATATATATATATACATATATATATATATATAGGTATAGAAGATCATTCGAACATGAATCATGATGCATCTCATTCACTACTGATGCTAATTAATCTTCCGAAATTAAAAAAATAGACCAGTCTAATTAATGTTAATTTAACCACTATGAGTTTCAGTTTCATTGGATTCTATGCGGTATCTTAGTCTGCACCAAAATACTGTGAACGTCAAAATAATTTGAATGAAATACTACGTGTCAAGAATAATACTAAATAAATGTGAAACAATTTCATCATTACCTTAATTTTAATTATCTCATATAGTGTATCGGTAGATTGATCGATTAATGGATAAAAGCACCCAGTCAGACAGTGAAAGATGTAAATTAAAATCACATATATATATATTAAAAATTTACTAGTACCTGTTTCTTCATTATTTTTTCAATTTTTACTATGGCTTGAGTACTTTTTTGTGCTTATCTATTATTCTTCTTCTCTGTGGTTACCTTATAGCCTAGGAGCGGAATGCAGAAACATTTGTCATAACTAAAATTTCCTTAGCAGAAAACAATATGCAGAAACATTGGCTTAGTTAAGATCATTTCTATTGAAAATAATACCATATTTAAAAATTCTATAGTTTGGGTAAATTATTTTATAATTGTTAAACGATGACAAAAATACCACAGTATTTTATAAATGCAATAAGTATAAATACATATTATTATTTAATTATAATACTCTTATGTTTCCGTTATAAGTCATTATACGTGATTCCACAGGCACCGCAAGAAATTTTTTTAACATGGTAACACTAGCGTCAAGTGTCATTCTATCATCTGGCATCTTGTATTTCTGTGGACTGGCGTATACAAGTAAAATAATATTCTGCAAGTGTATGCCAAACGAATTAACACCATCAATATCCATATTGAGATGGATTGTTAAATGAATTTGAGTGTATGGATTGTTTTATAGACATGCGAATTTATTTTGACAGCAGCTGTCAGTGGTAAATGGTAATACAGAAGGGGGCGTGTTCATAACAATTGTAGTCTATGGTTAAGGATTCCTTAACTCTATACTCAGTATAGTCTATAGTTAAGTCATGCTTTTCGGCAACTTATCCATGTGACCATTCCAAAATTCAGTCATCTTCTGAGCGACGAATGCTACATTTCCACCTCGTGGTATTTTGCTTCTCTCAGACCAGAGCTAAGGCTGGCCCTATCACTACAGCTGGGCTTACAATACCTTATAGGTGAGTCTGTGAGATGGTATAATTCTCGAGGGTGGAGAAATATGGGATAAACTTTAATACTTCTTAAAGAATATGTTATTTTTAATATTTACGTCTGTATTATAAAACGGATTAAAGTTTATCATATGAATGAAACGTGCAATCAATATTAGTAGATATTATTTTAGGACATTGAGCGGGATTTCTAGTTATTGCGTTTTCAGCGTGATAAACCAAAGCTGCCTTCAAAGTCTTAGTCTATGGAGACTGGCTATCGTATTTCTGTTCTAATAATATGATCTGTGATTATGTGATAATACTTTTGATCCCTCATGATTTTTTGCTTCTTTTAGGATAAAGTAAACTTTGTCACTGATTGCTGCAGCATACAAATACTTTTACTCTGTTTTATCTTCCCTAAAAGCTACCCAATAGTAAAAGTCTCCACTCTACAGATTCTGCTGTCATAATGAGGAATATGCTAAAAAAATGTAGAATGCATATTATATGTGGACAGACATTAGTTTATTTGGTAATTAGGCAATGAAACTAATGGAATTGTATTTGAAAATATTTATTTTCAGTATGTATTGACGCCATGTGCTTTTAGTTCGGCGAGATAGTATGCGGGACTAACAGTACTCTTTACAAGACACTTGTAAAGCCAGTGCTCACATACGCATCGGAAACCTGGAAATTAATGGCACCAATTTGAGAAGAAGATATAATGCTGAGCTCTACGGGCTGTACGAAGATTGCAGCGCAGTTCAATCAATCAAGATTAGGAGACTGCGATGCCTAGGTCATGTGCACCGTATGCATGACAATGAACCGGCAAAGAGAGTGATGTCCAGCAATCCAATAGGACGTAGAAGAAGAGGGAGGCCAAAGATTCGCTGGTTGGATGGAGCTGCCAGTGACTGTCGTATTCTGGGGGTACCAAATTGGAAAGCGGCCACATTGGTTAGGGACAGGTGGAGAGAGCTGTTGGAGGAGGCCGGACCCACGTCGGGTTGTCGCGCCCCTGATGATGATGATGATTGACGCCATGTATAATAATTATATATTATAATTACATCTACTATATTTGCTTACAGCGAAGTCTTTATAGAAATAGGTACCTAGATAATCAACAATAAAAGTTTGTTAAAAAAGTGCAAGCTCATTGGTTAGCCGTGGCATTGTTGTTTTTTTTTTTATTATGCAGGAGATGATTCTTGTAATAGGAAGAAACCAATCTAATCTACATGACATACGTAAGTATATTAAACACAATGTTGAATGTAATTACTTGCATGTTGCATATTATTATTACATCATGCCGATACGTTTCGTGTACATATTTAGTTTGTTATTCGCCGCTACTGATACAATCTTCTTATAAAACAATATAATGCATTTAAATAATCATTATTTATTTATTTATATACCTATTTAGAAACTAAACAGTGTGTACACAACAAATCAAAATTTTGGAATTTAACAAATTATATCTAATGGCCAACGACTCCAAACGCGCCAGTCGCGGTGTTAGCACTACATGAGTTATTAAAGAAAAACTAATGCTAATCAAATGAGTTAAATAAAAATACATTGCCCTCAGCAGATAGAAAAAAATACAAAATAAAAAACCCTGAACACAATTAATCCTGAAGAACCCGGAATAATTTCAGGTACACTCGTAGAAATATGAGCATTGTTGACTCCGATAAATTTTAATCCAATAAAAATGAAATTATTCATTATTAATAATAATATTAAAATTTGTTTTGCATCCGCAATATGTTAAGTACGGCGCGGATATTTCGCATGATCCTACTCATTTCTGATTGGCTAGAGTAAGACGCTCTGTTCTATTTTTAAATTAGTGCATCTGCACTTGCAGAAGCGAGCTTGTAAAAATTATCCTCATCGAACAAAACGATTGGTTCACGCGGTACTGTCACCACCGAATATTTATTTTTATATTTTATAACAATGTAAAGTCATAATGTTATTAAATTAAATTATTGTCGTTTTAAATGCATCCATCTATTTTTATCGCCGAAGTAACAAACACCAGACTATGACGTCACCCTACATAAAGCACAGCTAGAGGGAGTACCAAAAGCTTTTCTCTCTTCCCTTCGGAGGTGATACAGTGTTAAATAATAAAATAAAAATCTTAAAACAAATCACACAGCACATCACTGAAAATATCTACGTTTATCGGGAGCGCATTGATAAGTCTCGAGTTTAATTGTGCCTAATAAACCTGACACGAGGAAATAGTTCTGATGCAGGAGTAATCATAATTAAAACCTCGTATGTTATTGGCGAGCGATGCAAACTATTTAGGACGTCAGGATTGGCAGGCAAAATGTCAGAAGTGGCCTACGAGCTTCAAAAGAGCCTTTTTATACTCTTTTTATAAAGTTTTTCTAATAGTGTTTATATTCCCTAGTTTTTGACATGTAAAAGTATGATATGTAAATAAATAAATTTGTATTTAAATTACCTATCCACTGTAATTAATTATAAATATTTATTTCAAATTAATGTTCAATGATCAAATTTCATTCAACAGCCTTTTGTTTTTCTGCTATTTGATAGTTTCGACCATTTTTTTGTAGCTGCGTTTTAAAATTATGAGCAAATCAAATCCTTTTATTAATTTGTCGAAATACGTAAATTAATAATAGATATAATAAATAAAAATCGGTGTGTGTACTTATGTACGCGCGTTAGAAGTTATACTTCTTTGGCGTAACAAAACAAAAAAAAACTTGTAATAAACTAGATTCTTTGACTAGCTCCCAAGAAAAAGAACCGCTTATCGGAACGTTGTTAGTTTATTTCTATACACTTTAACTTATTTTACTAAATTATATAATGGTTTTTTGTTGTTTTTATTTTGAAAACACCAACTGTCACTCTGTCGTTTAATCGTTTGTTTACGTAAGGAATCGCAAATGGCCGACAATAATAAATTTGCTGCCTAGGCAATGGAACAGTTCTAAACTATCTCTATATATATAAAAATCTCGTGTCACGATGTTTGTGGTCGAACTCCTCCGAAATGGCTCGACCGATTTTTATGAATTTTTTAATGTATATTTGTTAGGTATGAGAATAGGTCAACAAGTATATTTCATACCGCTAGGTGATTAGGGTATCTCTATCCAGAAAAATTTTCTTTTATTTTTTTGACAATTTTTTTATTGTGTTTTTTTTATTATTTGGCATAAAAAATACCTATAACCTCAAATTTTTACTTTTCTACCCCCATCCTCCCATTTTTTAATCGCGATTTTATTATTTTTGTATGAACAAATTTAACCGTCGTTCGTATTTCAAACAGAACGAAATTATTTATGTTGTTGAATGACAGATGGCACTACGTCCGAGAAGAATTCAAGAGAAGCGTCGCGTCATTTTGACATTTCATTCGGCAAATCACAACGCAGTGCGTGCAAAATTTTGTACGATTTATTTTTATTTATCTATTTTTATGTGCGTGTATTACAGTGCACAGTGCCAACAAGACGCAAGGGGGGGCATTTAGGCCGTCGAACGAATAAAGCAACAAACATGCGAAATAGTAGAGTAGAAAGAACAGACGAACAAATCCAACAAAATAACAAAAACATGCGTGTAAGCATGTCGCAATTGCGTGCATCTCAATCACAAGAGGCACGAGCTGAACGAAATCAACAACGACAATTGGAACGGAGCCAAGCGCGCCGGTTCGTAGTTAACACACGCAGAGCAAATGACCGACAACGCCAACAAGTACATCGAACATTTACATCCGCTTCGTTCCTTCGTCTCGCATTCGAGTACGAGCCAGATATTGAATATTCCGCTCATCCGAAAGTGCTGATTTGTGCTATGGACAAAGAATGTCCCCATTGTCATGCGCTCAAATTCAAACATGAGTCAGCCGGGATGTGTTGCGCATCAGGAAAAGTGCAACTACCAGAAATTGAGATACCACCACAACCACCTGTTCCTGAAGTCCATTCGCACATTCAATTCATGCTTCCAAATGAATTCGTCCGGAGCAACAGAAATAGTTCACAATACTGCGGCAAATGGTCAACAATTCCATTCTACGTTCAAAATCAAAGGTCAAGTATACCACAAAGTAGGCTCATTGCTGCTAATGCCAAACGAACCACATACATTTTTACAAATCTACTTCATGGGCGCGGCGGTGAGGACATCAATCATGTGGATGCACGTTGCGGCTACAATAGTCTCAATTCGCCTAATGCCAGGCGCATCGTCGGCGAACTGGACGCCCTGTTGAATGAGCACAATGAATTATTGAAATTCTTCAAAGCACGCATGCACGAATTGCAAAGTGACAATCACGCTATTGTCATCAATCCTGATAAAACACCAGCTGGAGAGCACGTACGTCGATTCAATGCGACAGTTGTTGACGACATTGCTGGAATCATGGTTGGCGACCGCACATCGACGCGAGAAATCGTGATTCGAAGAAGAAACAATAATCTGGAGTTCATCGCTGACACACACCGTTCATACGACGCTCTCCAATATCCGCTAATTTTCTGGAAGGGACAAGACGGATATTGCATAAACATTAAACAACGAGATCCTGTCACAGGTAATTCATTCATTATGAACATCATTACTCATTTTAAATTGAGAAAATGAATGGTTGATGTTTTTTTTGTTTTTATCGGCGGTCATCGTCTACAGTGCTCTATTCCTCTTTCTGTCATAGATCCCATCCCCACACACTTACGATACATTCGTTACTTTTTATTTAACAACCAAAATATTCACTAGAAATAATTTATATGGCAGAACAACGTTTGCCTGGTCAGCTAGTAATATTATACTATATAATCGTCACGATTGCAGTATCATACTGTGGTGTAAAGGTAGTGCGTTCGGCTGATAACCGAAAAATCGGTGGTTCGAATCCAACCGAGTGCGTTTTTTTCGTGTGAAAAAATAAATTATGTGTTACATGTCACACGCCAAAAATACATTCTGATCTGATTTCCCAAACGCGCCATAAGAAGTATGACTTCAAAAAATAATTATCGAGACTATCGCTTTAAAAGAACTTTTCGTATTTTGATTTTGAAACTTGGGCTCACAAATCCAGTCGTTAGCAGAGTTATCGTATTAATTGTATAGATACAACATACAACTAGTTGGATAGTCTGTATCGGTCTCGTGATGCGTGAAACCGATCAATGATTGTTGACCTTATTGAGAGAATAGAGAAGTTCGCATGAGCCAAATAATTCTTCCCTTCCCATTCCTCAGCATACTACATTGATTAATTGCTCTCGCTCGTTTTACACGCAATCCTCAGGGGTATTCGTTTCGACTCACGTAACGTTTGTCACCGGGAAATCTATCCACAAAGCCGCTCGTATTGTAAGATTTTCGCATAATAAATCTTAAATATTATAATAAGTATCGAATGACCCTAATAGTCTAAACCAGGGGCAGTCAACCTTTTTATACATACCGTCCACTTTTGTATCTCTGTTAGTAGTAAAATTTTCTAACCGCCCACCGGTTCCACAGTAATGGGGATTTTTAAAGTATGGAAGTAACTTTACTTTATAAAATGTATATAGCAGAGTCACAGCAAGTTAAAGCATATAATAATAATTACTTACCAAATACTTTATGTCAGACTTTCGCTAAGTTTAGCAGAAGAAATCTTTATAAAACAACTTACTGTAGTTAAATCTATCTTCTTATTTATTCTTTGCATACATATATTATAAGCATAACGTCTGGTGAAATTACATTTAATTAATTAAATTATTAATGAGATACGTGACGCTGATGCCTCTACCGCCCACCATGAAAGCTGGAACGCCCACTAGTGGGCGGTAGGGACCAGGTTGACTACCCCTGTATCAGCTCTAATGCATAGGTATCAAACTTTTTACCTTCCTCGGGCCACACTGAATGAATGTACTATTACTAAGTTTCACTGAAGATTTAGTCCGGTGTCAATTATTTTTATGCTAGGAAACATAGCAGTGGCTAAGGGTGGAGGTAGATTGAATCCGACATAAATAGCCACACTAAGCTTTGCAAATCAAACTTTGAAGTCAGACTATAGTGTGTAGATTGATTGTTATTTTTAAAATCCAATTAAACCCTGCCTAGTATCCAAGTCATAGAAGATAATAGTCAAAAATATTCATTTATATAGATACAGTATAAACAGTGTATGTTATTTTTATAATCCAATTAAAACCCTGCCTAATCCTAACCTAACCTAACCAGCACCATCTGCAAATTGTATTCTTAGTTCAATGAAAACAAATAAGTATGGCTGACAAAGTTTAGTGTGCACCATTTATGTCGGATCTTAACAGCGTCCCTCTACCCCTCACCACTGAAATATATCATTATACAGTCAAATCATTCACAAATATATTACAGACTTAATTAGATACAAAGATAAAGAAATACAATTCATTTACAAATATATTTATTTATTTATACCTAAAAATACCAATATAATATAATTAGATAAATGTATTGGCATTTTCGAAAAATTATCGAGTTCTTCGGTTTGTAAAATTTTCCGTTTCGAGCACTGCCGTGTTTACATAATAAGTCATAGACGTAGGCCATATAATACATACTTCGTAGTGAATATTGTTCTCGTGGCATGTATTTTATTACAACGTTTTTCTTAGCTCGTATTCTTATTTGTCCGGTGGTTCTTTGTCCAGTACAAATCTTGCAATCGATTTTTAACTAACTTCCCGACTAGCTAGACATTTAAAACTTTAAGAATATATCAGAACACGATGCCAATGCATTTTTTTAATACTTTTAGCCATCTAAGTAGAATTGATTTCATTTTCAGTTAATTCTGTTTTGTATGAAAAGTTATTTCGGAAGAAATCCGTAAAAAGTAAAACTATTATTGGTTGCTACGTGGGTCCTAGCAACTAAATTATTAATATTAATATATACGTGCGTTACTATGGAAATCAATATGAAGTGTCAAACTGACATTTCAGTATATTTATTCAGTATTTCTATCAAGTATATTTTTTTTTGATTGTTTAAGCTAGTCAAGTCAAGTTTATATGATTAAACAGAAAATTTAAAAACGTTGTATATAAAAAGTTCTTTTTATCTTGTAATTATTATCATGTAATTTTCCTAAGTGTTCTTATTTCTTGGAAAATCGGTAAGTGTATGTCTCTGAGTTCTATAATTGGAAAGTGATTCTCGAAAACTCGCTAGCTAAAATTTCCAATTAGAAATTCTACATCATGTATGCCCATCTTCTGTCGAGGTGTCCTAATTCTATAATTATCCGCGCATTGTCCGGGGCCCAATTGTCCCGCGGCTCATTTCGCTAAGACACTCGGGCAAAGTGGTGTGGGAAAAGTGGCGCGGGCTTAAGTGGGCGAAGATGCGTGATCCATACGAACTCGCAATATGGACGGAAGGGCAGGACGTTTGTCGACTGTCAAGGGAACATACAGGACGGGTAAATGGCATTGTCCTGCGGCGGGGACACCACATCGTTGCCTATTTGCACCGCATATTGTACCCACCTACTTTCATTCACCGAGGACCAAGAGATGCAAAAAACATACAAAATGAAACGTACATTTTAAATTATTTTTTATTTTTCATTCATTGGTGTCTGTACAATATCTAATAATAATGTGCCTCATCATATATATTCAGTCGTGGGCACAGGTTAAAGGTCTTGGGCGTCTTGGGCGTCTTGGGGTTAGATTTAATATAACGTTTTGGGTAGAGTTGGGTTTCGGGAATTCTCGAGAAATTTTCGAGATTTTCAATCCCGAATCTCGAGAATTGAAGTTTTTAACATTTCGGGATATCCCGGATCTCGAGAATCTTTTCTCGTGATTCGGGATTTCTTTGTTATCGAATATTAATTGAAAAAACGATTTTCTATATGAAAAAAGTGAACAGAAAACACAAGACTGATAGGGGCATTTAACACAATTAAGCCAACGTCGGCTCAAAATGAGCGCAATTTTTGCAACATCAGGGAATTTCGTGTATCAAAAGCGTACGCGATTGTCAGACGCAAGCAATTGACAGTCTGTGTTTGTTGAAATTCCATTTTAATAAGTAATGTTTTGAAATATTTTTGTTTTCCTACTTCTATTTTGTTTGTCTTCTTACATAAATAAAAAAAAAACATATTTTTTGGAGTTTGTCTGTTTTTACAATGATTTTAGGATTTTCACAGGTTTTTTTAAATTTCCCGATATCTCGAGAATTCTCGAGAATTCTTTTCTGGAAATCCCGAATCTCGAGAATTCAAAATTTCATCATTTCGGAAATCCCGAATCTCGAGATTGAGATTTTCTCGGGAAATACCCAACTCTAGTCTTGGGTATATTTACGCGTCGTATTTGCAGTTGTCCGTAAGTACAATAATTGAGATCATATTCATGTCTAAATAAAACACTTAAAAATATTAATCTTGAAAATCACAGGAATACAAGGGAAAGACAGAATTAAATTGGTAGGTAAGTAAGTACCTAAATTAGAAATGTCATAAAATTTATATACTGTTTTGAATGATTTAAAAGTACGTCAACGTAGTAAGTCCTACCTATCAAATTAATGATGTTATTGAATTTTATAAAATCGATTACTGTTTGCAATGCTTCAAGAACAATCCGTATTTTTTGGTCTCAATGCTATACGGTCATCGCTTTCTGGTAAAATAGCATACGGTGAACTGTGCTACGGCTAAATGTGATATGTATTCAGAAAGCGGATGCCCTAATAACAATTTATTTAACAAATAACATTTTTGAATAAAAATTAAACAAAATTTGGTGAGTGGTTAGGCTGGAGACATTCTTAAGTGTTATATCGCAGTTATTATGTTATGAATTAGGAATTAATTCACACTCAATTTGTGATAAATACAATTTGTTGTTTTAACTGTTTGGCACACTTTAAATCTTCTGACGAATAAATTACGTCATCTGCGTCAAAGAAAATAATTGTCACTGCAAATAATCTGAGCATATTTTCTCGTCTTGGTAGGTACCTATCTGGTACAGGTACATCGTTATCTATCCTTGTGAATTACCTACTAAATTAGTAAGCACATAGTTTAATGTTTTATGTGTGGCTGTTAGTCGGAGGATTATTTTATTAAGTATATTATAATATATTTCAAACATTTTCTTTTTAAAATTAAAATTTAAATAGTAAAATACCAAAAAACACAATCAAATTAAAAATATTCGTTCTACAAAATTTGGATTCATGCAATGGTTCCTAGCCCCTGGCCTATAGAGAAAATTTTCCATTTATTTTTATAACCGAGCTTTCATTAAGCTAATACGAACAAAAGACACTGTTCATACTTCCTTGGACTTTAAAAATTCTACTTTCTTATTTACAGGTCACGGTCACTAAGTTTATTTTTCCTCTCGGTATAAATTAAGCATACATTGATTGAACTTTAACGTTTATTGTTTAAAACTTCTTTAGCCATTATCCAAATTGAAGGACAAGTTGTTGACTAATTAATAAGGTCAGTCGTAATTTTGGTAGTTAATTCTGGAGAATTAACATTCTAAAGTGTAGGCTGTCTGTTTTTTTACCAACCGTTTTCTATACAAGTTGTTAATTATGTGATTAGCCATCCCCTTGTAATTTTAATGGTTATTACTAAAAAAATATTTACCTCAATTATTATATAAAATTGCTTGTTTCGTTATTCCATTAAAAAATATTCCTAGAAGCACTCTTCTTACCATTGACAGTCGATATCATTAAATTCTATCGTTTGGAACTCTTCTAGTAACAGTAACTCACTGTGGTCTCAGCAAACTGTTTGAAGAAATAAATAATATAGTCATATAACGGAATGCGATTGATTTCTTTAATATGTAGCAAAAACTCGATACGGGTAAATGATTTTGTATGAGAAAAGTGAAAGCAGGCAAAGTAGTCACTTATCGATCTTAGCTATTCTTGACTTTCAAACTAAGATTCTCGGTATACCCAGTTACTCATGCATGATATTAAATTTAATAGGAACAAGAATTTCATTTACAAGTGATTTGGTATACTATGAAAAAGGTTCGGTTCTGTAGCTAAGTGGGGAAAGTGTAAATTATTGCCTTTACTATAATATACTTACGGTATTTTGAACGAAAACATAAAAACAATTAACATAATGCAGAAAATATTATAAGCGAAATGAAGTTTAATCGATCAGTTCTCTTCCGATAAGGAAATTTGTGCGAATTAAAAAGTACGTGCCATTTATTTGAGATACGACTTTTACTCGAAGCAAATGTGATTTAGGCTCGTAGCGTTCCAGAGATTTTTTTTAACACTTGACTTTTCCGGCGACTACCAGCTTCTCCTGATTATCGGCGCTACAAATATAACCAATAGTTTGTTACCTTTTTTCGCTGCACCTCGACAATTTTCTGAATATATTTACATAGTTATCAAATTTTATGTGTTTTTTATAAAAACAAGTTTGCTTTTCTATTATATGGCCTTTCCAGCTCAGACGGTGAGAATATTTTTTCCACAAGACGGAATGATAATTTCACCGATTCCCCGAACCGGAAAAGCGCTCCGGTCAATTTCGAGCTCTGGTTTTTTGAAATTTAATGGAAATCTACATCTGCAAACATACAACATAGTTTGGAAAGTCGACATCGCATCAATTTACGCGATTTAAGCACACAATATTACACTAGTCGCTACTTCCAATAAATCAGCATTTTTTTCCCTCAAATATGAGT
Source organism: Rhyacophila brunnea (assembly GCF_057557595.1). Classification (NCBI taxonomy): domain Eukaryota; kingdom Metazoa; phylum Arthropoda; class Insecta; order Trichoptera; family Rhyacophilidae; genus Rhyacophila; species Rhyacophila brunnea. The sequence goes on along the minus strand of NW_028232796.1, from coordinate 15,520,242 downwards.
GAATTTGCTTATTTGCACGTCCTTTCAATCCGCTGCCGAATAAAAAAAACAACAGTCATTTCTTTTAAAATATTTTTTATAGAAAAATTATTTGTTTACGGGCAGTGATGTAAGTATGTTGATTTGGTCTATTTTTTCGGTGTTGTGTTTGACAGTTTTGGCAGTCTGTTTGATTGACGAAAATTAATTGTTTAGTAGACAAGAAGGTGGACAAAAATTATTATATTTCGTTTGTTGTCCGAAAAAGTTTTTGAAGTTATACTTCTTTTGACGCGTTAGGGAAAACAGATCATAGTGTACTTTTAGCGTGTGACGAAGTTGCGCGCGCCCATGTAACACATAATTTATTATTACGCATAGTATCATTTAGTTAGTCGTTCAATACAACTAAGTACAATACAGTAACATAACCAATATTGTGTAATAACAAATATATATGTTTATAAACAAATTTCTGAATACTGACATTCTACACTGTTAATTTATATTCATAAAACTTTATTTATATTGGAGTGTATATTTATTTTTCATTGTAAAGATTGTGTATCAATATTTGAGGCTATATTTATGTAAGTATTATTTATGAGTAAAATTATATATCAATAAATAAATAAATCTTGTGAATGTTGAGTTGGTAAATAATTTTAATTCATCATGGGCACTTCTGAATCGATTATAACCGCTGTATGGCAAAGATGAGTTTTGGTCCAATACAATAATTAAATTACAATTATCATGAGCTATATGAGACACTATAGCTATAATAGACTAAGGTAACGGCTTTTTTTTTGTTACGCCAACGAAGTACACACACCGATTTTTTAATAACTCATTAATTACTTACCTTTATATTTCTGATTTTGGGTGAGTAATTATTATAATTATTGTCCTTAAAGGAAAGATAATTTTCATTGATTGTGAGACTTTCGTATATCAAATTAATTTATTGGTTTAAGTTTAAAGTTACATCTTAAAATATTCTCGTAAATCACGTTATTGTTGTAACCCATTAATTCAATGTTACTTATATACTAATTATTATTATGATCATAAGTTTCCACCACATATTGTGTATCATATATAGTAACAATAATTTCTTCTTAATTGAATGAGATATGACAAGGCACTTTCTTGTGTCTTGTTTATGGTTCATTTCGCTTTACTAAATTGTCTTTTGACAGCCTCGTAAGTGATTTTAAACATGAATTTATTGCAAGCAGAGAATGGTTATTAATACCATGTACCTAACTACACGTAAATATTACTTAATATTAGTTATGAGTATATGACACTGAACTCGATATAGCCAATAGTGCCGGGTCGCAGTTTTTAAACACTATAATCTTCAATAATCACTAGATATTGAACGATCAATATTTATTTACCTATTTATAAACGGCAGATGTACCTACTTAGATATTAATATTATTTTTTAAATGATAATTCACAAACATTACCCGTGTCTTAAGCTCCAGCTAGACGCTCATGCTTTACCACAAGCTTACCTGCGCAAACCGGTTTGTATAGGAAAGCCCGTATGTATGGAGGGGAAAACTGTAGCTCGCGCAAACCGTAAAGTGCTGTAACAGTGTTCCGTATTTTTTGCACAAACTATACCGTGCAGGCAAGTCGCTGCCGTCTAGCATTACGTACATAATACGGCCATATCATAACTACAGGATGCAAACCACATACTCTGTGAATATCCTAGGTGTTCCGAAAAGGTAGAGATACTCAAGTAGATCCAACCAGCTGTTGGGCTCATCGGGCCGTCTGACCTGGTCGCCACAAAAGCAAATTTTCTTGGATTTAGATAATTTATGACTTTACCACTTTGAGTGTTTCAATTGTTCGTCACGTACAATTTTTAATATTGTCTCTACGTGCTCTTCTCTCCCATGGGTATTCTTAACTTAAAGTCATGTAAATTCAGTCAAAGCACATTTGAGTGCATGGTGACCTCAGTCTTGGGTAACTGCGCCTGAGACTTTTCCAGTTATAAAAAAAAATGCTTCACATCCAAACGTAGCGTCCCGTGAAATTCCCGATTAAGACCGGATGTGTTAGGGAGCGTATTGGTTTGGAGGAACTATTAAGCTGTTAAATATGGCAGTTATAAAAACAACTAGCCGGTATTTTGCAATGCGCCAACGTACAGAATATTGTTTTATTTGTGGCTACCAGTTCAACCATAATGTCCACGCGAAAACGATTCGGAATTGATATCAAGTGTTAACACAGTTAACACTAATAATATAGTCCAAATTTGAATAATGCAAGATTTACCCGCCTTATCGAAAGGTGGCTGGAATATTGTAAAGTGATTGTACAATATGGGTACAGGAATAATTATGTAGGTATATTATGTTATTAAAATTGAAGACACAACAATGGACTTTCTAAATGTCAATAAATATCATTCCAAATTTAAATCATAAACAATATATGAAACAATTCTTAGCGTGGGAGGACACTCAATGAAGATGTTTCCAACAATATAACAATAGATATTGTAAAACAAACAGCCTATCGAATTAAGAGATATGACAGCAGGTATTATTTTTGAATAACTGTCAAAATCCTACGCGTGTGATAAAAGTGTTAATAATAATAACATTACATTGATGTGAATGAAAATATGTAGGAAGAACTGAAGAGTCTCACATTTATTGCAAAATCTACTAATCTAAGAAGTTTAAAATTGAACAGCACAATAATTGGATACTCGTGTACTGTAAAATGTTAAATATATTCAAAAAATATTTGAAAGCGATTTTTAAAAAGATACGTAGGCTTGCCCTACAGGCCTAGGTACAAGGACTACATTTTGCGGTCGACTACAATAAGGACCGTTTCAGACGGGACACCGGTGTCGCGATCATATATAATAAGGAGGTCTTTGCATTCGAATAAAAGGGTATTTGTATTATGTTTATGAACGCCCCGAGCTAATGAGTCAAAGCGTGTGTGGTACACTTTTCCGTCGGCCGCTACATTCTCAAGCCGCCGATACACATGTTTTTATGATCGCAGCCAGTTTTATGTTCTAATTTATATCGCGAAATTATGCGTTGACTTATTAGCTCTGGGCGTTCATAATAATACAAAGTCCCCTTTATTCGAATACAAAGACCTCCTTATTATATACGAGCGCGACACCGGTGTCCCGTCTGAAACCGGTGTAACTGTGTCAGCAATAAGAAGCCGTGTCCGGCAACTTGTACGTATGCAATTCACCGTATCACACTTCACCGTGAAATGTTGTATTGGAAATATATGGCCGTATATTAAAGACTGTCCAACCTCTTTGGGTCGTATAGTACTGTTATAGAATTAATATCTAAATAAAACACGGTTCTTGTCGGTTTACACTTTACAGGAAGGAAGCCAGCAGTAAACAAATTTTGAATAGCCGATATACTGGATCGTTTGTTAGGTTAGGTTAGGTTAGGTTTTAATTCATGAATTGATGAATTTTGCCAAAATCAGATATGAAAATTGAATTAATGTTCAAAGCTCAGCGCGAACTGTGCCACGGTGAAATGTTTTACGTACAATTTACATGTAACCTACTATCAGTATAATAATATATTACTTATATTAAATTTATATATCTAACATATACTTGTATGTGAACCATATTATGTTAGTTTACTTAACGTGGGACAGGGATTTTTTTCTGGACGTTTTTTAACCTTTAAAATGCAAATACATTGACAATACAGTTGTCATTGCTTTCAGAATTGTATTAGATAACTAATTTAGCATAGAGGCTGGGGCGCTGATGAAAACTTGTGAATTTAGGAAGATATTTCCTGGTGGTGGTAGTTTAATGGTTTGACAGGTTGGTTGACAGAATTTGGTTATTTTTATCTTCTCATAGGACGTTCTCATACGATTTGAAGTGTGCTTCTCATTTGTGGCAATACGAATGTGAGGAGAAGCTTAGAAATGTATACAAAATTGCCATACTCATTACCACGTAAAATACGATATCTACAAAACTTGGTCGACAACGATGAGATAAACACAACTGCTGTTTTACTACGTGTTTTTAGTTGAAATTTATTCTCTAAGTCCAGTTGCATATATCGATGTGATTTTGTTTTTATTCACAAAACACAATATGTAAATTAATGTACTGCCACATATAGCGTTAGTGCGACGACATTTTTGGTAGGAAAAAAACCTACTTGTAACCTCGTGTAACAAACTTCACTCGACATGGGTCGTAGGTAGAATAGTAAAATATTTGATCGGCGCATTTGCAGATGTTTTTTTCATTCATTTCGGCTAGCCGTGCAATGTCACTATCCCAGATTGGTTCCGCCTGTGTGCGAGGAAGAGAGTTGCATCTTGGCGGCATTTTTTTGATTTATGACCACGTCCCAGTCGAGACGATTTTTTGTGTGCGACCACGCTAACGAATGAACGATTTTTTTACGGTGTCCCTGATTTTAATATTATATTCAGATGCAATATTATTTTAACGAAAGCACTGAACTTTTATTCACACCGATACGTAATAATGTTCATTTATACAGTAAATAAAATAGAGGATTGAAGTAGTAATATGTACTAGTAATATTGGGAATGTTTCATCAAAATTCTCACTTAAACCTAAGTGTTCATGACTGAAACAAATATTTTATTGATTTAAATATCATTGAAGCGAATAATGTATATTCTCCTTGTGCGCTCTGAGACAAAGGTGAGCCTCGTCGCCAAGTGATGCGTGAGGCCAAATCGATAGCAAATAGTTGCTGGATTTCATAGTCGAACTTCTATAGTGTTCTGCGAATTGCTAGAACATCAAAATTCTCAGCCATGAGATTTCATATCACTTCGAAATATGTATCTCAAAGATGATTGATAGATATTAAATGGAAAATGATGTATTATTGGAAATATCTAATATCATAACTTATTACATTACATCCAGGCAACTTGTTAATATTCATTGACATTAATATTTATCTTCTTTTATATAGAGTCAAGCCTATGCAGAGAATATAGAATAAGAATCTTTTGCTCATTCGGCGTACTTCCTTTTAACGCGATGCGTGGGTCCAACTTAGCATATACATATTACATAATCTATATATATATAAAACAAAGTCGGGTTAATTACACCGTTTATTTTATAACTCAAGAACGGCTGGACCGATTTTTATGATCTTTGATTTGTTGGATTTGTCTCCTTCCCGAATAGCAGAATAACTATTAAAACATCGGATGAATCACGGAAAAAATAAATTATGAAGAAAAATCATTTTCTCATACATTTTGTATCGAACGGCTTTTGACTGATATCGATGAATTATTTAAACGATGGACCTCGCGCATACGAAAACAAAAGAAAATCACAAAAAATTTAAATCCGTGTACAACGCCATCTCTGATACATGACAGAAATAATAAACAAGAAACAAACAAACAAAAGAAAGTATGAACATGGCGTTTTTGACAGTTGATTCAGTTCAGCCTCGGATAATACTGAAAGACTTTGTTGTAGACAAATAGCGATTTTGATCGTGATTTTCAAACGATAAGTTGCCTTCTAAAATGTTCATTTTGTGAGGTTATCAAATTTGTGAATGTGCGCGTATCGATAATTGCTTCATTATGTAATTTTGAATTGTGTAATTAATTTTCCAGTGTTATTTACAATGCCGCAAGCCAGAAGATCTAATCTATCTATCTATATAAAACAAAGTCGGGTTAATTACACCGTTTATTTTATAACTCAAAAACGGCAGGACCGATTTTTATGATCTTTTGTTGATTTGTTGGATTTGTCTCTGCCCTGAATATCAGAATAACTATTAAAGCATCGGAAAAATTCACGGAAAAAGAAATTATGAAGAACATTCATTTTCACATTTTGTATGGAACGGCTTTTTTGATGATGTCTATTGATGATATAGAACTGATTGACTGATTTCGATGATTTTTTTTGATCGTCTCGGCCTCAAAAAGCTTCCTCGCACATTGGAAAAGTAAAAAAATCACAAAAAAAATCCGTATACACCGCAATCTCTGATACCTACATGAGTATTGCAATTCAGTAAAGTATGACTGACAATAAAGATGTTTTGGTGGCGCAATGATTCTACTATCTGGCAATTTCCGCCAAACACTACCAGTCATTCCAAGATCGACCGCTGCCGATGAAATGAACGCTTGCCTCAAATCATAGACTCTGTGGCGCTATGTGAAGAAACTTCAGCTGACGACAAACATGCGAGTTGCATTGCTAAACGATCCATCTGCCGAAGATTTCTCTAAGCAATTGCTGACTATCGGTAACTGCCGTGTTCCTGTCGACGAATCGAACGGATCGATTTCGTTTCCGCTGAATTTTTGAAATTTCGTCTCAGCGAAGGACGACCTCATCAACAAAGTGTTCCCGAACGTCATTGCTAACCACAAAAATCACAATTGGTTGAGTGAACGAGCAATTTTTGCGGCAAAGAGCAAAGATGTGGATCACTTAAACTTCACAATTCAAAATCAAATCGTTGGTCCAATGCATTACTTCAAATCTATCGACAGTGTAATAAACGAAGACAAAGCAACCAACTATCCAACTGAATTTTTAAACTTATTGGATCTGCCTGGCTTGCCACCGCACAATTTACAACTGAAGATTGACTTGGTAGTTATCATGCTTCGAAATCTGAACCAACCAAAACTATGTAATCTATTTCATTTTTGCACATTTATTGAACTTAATTCATTTTGAGTATTTTAATTCAGCTAATAAGTTAACACAAGATTAGTGATTCTGAGGCGGTACGAAGTTCGCCGGGTCAGCTAGTATATTATATAACATACATTTTATTTAAATGGGACTAATGACTACAAAAACACTATTTTCGAAGAAAATATTTAATAAAATTACAGTTCTTTGTACATATTAATACGTAGGTACAAACTATTATTAAATTTTCGTCCTAAAATCCAATGTAAATAGTATATTGTGACACTTTGCAACACTGGAATTATTTGAAATATGGCAAGTGATAAATAACCACACTTTTTTGACAGAAAACTTTTTACTCGGAGCGGAGCAGACACTGAAGCGGAGCCGGACCAAGTATTAGGTGCCGAAGCGGAGCTGGAGTTGAGCAACTTAAAAAAGGGTCCGCTCCAACGCTCTGAAAAAAATCAAAAACCGCGTAACTCCGAGTTTGTGTAAGTCGGGGTGGCATTTTAAAGCTGATTATAATACCAAAGCGTAAAAATATAGTATTTCTTTAAAATATATAGTACACGAAAATGTTTCGCCTTGAATCTTACAAAATTATAGTATTTTTGGCATAATTGTCTTTATTGTACTATAATTATAGTACGGTTGGCAGAACTGTTCCGCAGTCATATCTTTTGAAAGATATTTTGTAGATTTAGTATATTTTTTTTACAACGTTTTTCTTAGCTCGTATTCTTAATTGTTCGGTACAAATCTTGCAATCGATTTTTAACTAACTTCCCGACTAGCTAGACATTTGAAACTTTTAGAATGTATCAGAACACGATGCCAATACATTTTTAATACTTTTAGCCATCTTTAAGTAGAATTATATTCATTTTCAGTTAATTCTGTGTTATTTGGAAAGTTGTTTCAGGAAAATCCGTAAAAAGTAAATGGCTATTATTGGTTGTTAAGGGGGTGGTCCTAGCAACTAAATTACTAATATATACGTGCGTTACTATGGAAATCAAAATGACATTTCAGTGTTCTATATTATTTGTTTGTTTGTTTTTTATTTACTTCATATCAAGTACATGTTTGAGCACATTGAGCATAATAATTGAACAGAAAATTGAATCAATTTATATTAATAGGTATATAATATAGACCGTGGTTAATATAAAACACTCCGGTGGCAGTCATAAAATTTAACCATTGTATGATTTATGAGACGCTTCAATGATGAAGTGATAAATACTCCATAATGCTGATCAGTGATCACTGATCACGAATGCGATCAGTATAATCGTGATAATTGATCATCATTTATTAACTGTAGAAGATACCTATTTAATACAGCTATGCAATTGTTTTTATGGGTTCTATAACATTGGTGGTTCAATTAATCGATTGATCGAATACAGTAAGGCCCGTTTCAGACAGGACACCGGTGTCGCGCTCGTATATAATAATGAGGCCTTTGTATTCGAATAAAAGGGCCTTTGTAATATGTTTATGAACGACCCGAGCTAATGACTCAAAGCGTGTCTGGTACACTTTTCCGTCGGCCGCTACATTCTCAAGCCGCCGATACACATGTTTTTATGACCGCAGCCAGTTTTATGTTCTAATATATATCGCGAAATTATGCGTTATTTAGCTCTGGGCGTTCATAAACATAATACAAAGGCCCCTTTATTCGAATACAAAGGCGCCTTATTATATACGAGTGCGACACCGGTGTCCCGTTTGAAACGGGGGTAGGAGTCAATTAGGCCCGTTTCAGACGGGACACCGGTGTCGCGCTCGATATAGTATATGAGGCCTTTGTATTCGAATAAATAGGCCTTTGTATTATGTTTATGAACGCCCCAGAGCTAATGGGTCAACGCATAATTTCGCGTTATAAATTAGAACATAAAACTGGGTGCGGTAATAAAAATAAGTGTATCGGCGGCTTGAGAATGTAGCTACCGACGGAAAAGTGTACCGAACACGCGTTGACTCGTTAGCTTTGGAGCGTTCATAAACATAATAAAAAGGCCCCTTTATTCGAATACAAAGGCCTCCTATATTATATCGAGCGCCAAACCAGTGTCCCGTCTGAAACGGGCCTTTTATTCTATATAGACTGATACAACATGCAACTTTAATAATATTAATTATACAAGTAAATGAAAATCGAGTTTTTTTCCATAGAAGATTTATTTATCACAATAACACAAATTATTATGAGTTCAAAATTTTTTTTTTATATCAGTTATAGGTATATTTTATATAAGTGTTTTCAGAATTGTGTATGTTCAATAAAAAGAATGTTACTTACATTATTAAATGTTGTGAATTTATTCGTTGAATAAAAAAAAGGTTAATTAAATCATTAGCAAGTTCAAGTAAGTTACAACGAAAAATTTTGGAGTGTTCCGTGACATCGGTTAGTAATTATAGTAATTAATCGTGGCCCCCACAAGTGGAGGCTGATAGGGCTCTAGCCTGGGGGCCCGGCAAGGGAAAAGTGAGATAAACACACATCACAAATTTGCTTTAATAGTAAAAATAATATTATTATTTAAAGTTATGTTGCTATACAATAAATTTTTAAATTGTGTATCAATTCTCGTCATCTCCATCATTCAAATGGATGCATTAAAATACCTATACAAAAAAAAAACTATAACATACACATTAATTTTACCGCGTACACCATTTGGAAAACGCTACTGTAGAGCGTCACTCTGCCTTTATCCTTAGCGATAGGTAGGGGGGCCCGCAAAACATCCTAGCCTGAGGGCCCGCTTCACGATGTGGGGCCCATGTAATTAATACATACCTACTTTGATTTAAAAATAAAAAGCCGATTGCCAATAGTAAATCAATTTTTGTAAAGAGCTGTAGAGAATATCGTAAGAGCCATTAGATAAAATTTGTCATAATTAGATAAGATACTTATAGTATTATGGTCGATGTGCGTGGGCGCGAATACCGAAAGACGTAGGTTCAAATCCTGCTGGGTGTCGTATTTTGTTTTTTTTTTTCAAAAAAGATTTTTTCTATTGGTTATATATTTTCTCAGAAGTGGTTTTAGAATAATGCATGTTCAATAAAAATAATATTACATTATGAATCTTGTGAATTATTCGTTAAATAAAAAAATAGTTACCTAATTAAATTCTGTTAAGAAATGGGGAGTTACGTCGAAATAACCTGAAATGTGTGTTAATTATATTGTTTACTTTGAATTAGCAACCAACTGGGAGGTGAATCAAAAATGTTCGTATTTATTTCCTTTAGGAAAAATAGTGTTTTTTGTTTCTTCACATTTGTTTCCGTATTCCTTTTCCAATGCTGTTGAAAAAACCCTTTTCTTTAAATAATATGGAGTTAAGCTAAACCATATCAAATTTAAGCAAAAAAAGAATCTCTCGCCCACCGGTTACGCTATCTTACAAGTGTTTTTGCATTGCAGGTTCATTTGAAACGTCTACAATAACATTTCACTATAATTTCCTGATTCACCCAATTAATTCATTTCATACAAAATGATATGTTAAGTTATTGCCAAGATAAGCAATGAGTACTTACATTTGTAAGATTGTATATAATTAAATTTGACATTTTATATATCTCAAATATTGCCGCATTAAAACAGACATTTAAAAATAATATACTTGTGGAAAAGAATTTCTCATCATTTTATGTGGGCAGCCAAAAACAATACATTGAAAATTATTAAGATGAAAAATCACATAAAACGTCGATAAAGACTTTACACCCTAAATGAAAGTCATCATTTTGTTTTTGGGACTACCAATAGTAGAACAACATGATGAACAAATTCGTAAGTGCCTTCAAAATTCCTAATTCGAAATGCGTAGGTATACTATAAGACACCTACGTACTACCTAGGGTTCAAAATCTTTGGTATTTTCTACGTACAAGTTCATACTAATATATTACATAACATTTCGTCAGCTGAATGCTGAACTATACTAACTCACATTTGAAATATTTTGCAGAAGAGTTTTTTGAAACAGCCTACTTCTTCTTTCTTTCTTCTTTGCCCATATCCGCCCCTTAGCTGGAGCATATGGACACCACGCGGCGCCTCCAAGAATCCCTGTCGCTCGCCAGTCTTCTTGCTTCGTTCCAGGTCAAACCAGCATCCCGTAGCTCCGCCGTATACACTCTGTAGATTGTATTTAGCGGCCTTCCAGGACGCCGGAATCCAGTCGGCTTGAAGAACAGGCAAGCCAGGTTAAAGTTCTCTTCTGGCATCCGCAGCACGTGGCCGAGCCAGGTCCAACGTCGCCTCTTCACTTTCAGTGTGATGAGAGGCTGCTTGGTACGTTCTCTTATCTCCTCGTTGCTCCTAAAGTCATACCACCGCACACCCAGTATTCGTCGCAAACATCTGTTTTCGAAGCTCAGTATACGGTTGCTCTGAGCCTTCGTAAGGTGCCATGATTCGCTACCGTAAAGCAGCACCGTCAGAATGCAAGCGTCGAATAGGCGGCATTTGGTTTTGACCGAGTACAATCGTGAGTCCCAGACATTTCGCATCGAGTTGAATGTTGCTCCAGCCATTCCCATTCGGATAGCGAGCTCTTTCTGCAAAATGCCATCTCCCGTGATGTGTACCCCCAGATACTTGAAGCTGTCGACGCTCTCGATGCTTTGTCCATCGCTAATCAGAGGGAAATCTGGATCAGGACAGGTGCTATTGCACAAGACGTTGCATATTCCACAATCCTACTAAAATATGATGCATCCATTTATCCATAAAGATAATAAATAATTTCAGTAAGTTATTTCAAAAAACTCTATCCTCAAAAATTTCAAATGTATGTTAGAATAGTTCTACATTCAGCTGACGATTTGGTAAGTTTAGATAAAGCATTGGCATGTCGAACATAGATTATTTATTGATAAGCAGGGTAATATTTTAGTATCCATAAAAAATTTAATTGTTTAACAAAATAAAAAATCTACATTTTAAGCGCAAAAGGAAATGTTTAATCGATATTCAATTTTAAAATGTTATATAAATGCCATAGAAAAAGAATTGATGCAAAATTATTTTTCGGACAGTAAAAATGAAGATATTCGAAGAATTTTTGTCAACAAACCAAATTACAGCCGTTAAAATGTGAGATAAAATCAAATAATCAAAGATTTTAATCATGACTCCGAATTCAATTAGTTTAATTCGAGATGTTTCACATAAAAGCTACACCATTTGACTGCAGCGATTAACTTAACAGCTGTGTTTTAACTAGTCGTCGTAAAATTAATCAATGGGCAGACGCGGGAGGAATTTTCTAACGGTCTGATTAGGTGGAATCGCTACAATTCTTTTTTGGCCTTATTGAATTGAATTAATTAGGTATAGATATTATTGATGCCTTTCTTAGTTCGACCGCCCTCTATTATCCGTAGAAATTCATAATGTAGTAATCTCAGAAAAATGTAACGAAAATAGAAAGAAACACTTCATGCTGATAGGGTAGGTGAATTTTCCATGGAGTGATTGCGTGGAAAGGGTAAGAAATCCTGAATGATCTACGTAATGCGTATGCTCGAGTAAAGTCGTATTTTCATGCTGTAGGTTCTCACGGTAAATTGCACGTAAAAAATTTCCCCGTGGCACAGTTCGCCGTGAGCTTACTTATCGGAAAGAGATGACCGTGTACTATACCGTCTCCAATTTTATTAGATTCAATATGAACATTAATTCAATTTATTTTTCATAGTTGATTTTAGCAATATTCATGAATTCAAGATTGAAAACCTAACCTAATTTCGAGTGCTTAAAGTCAGACAATGTTATCTACAAAAAAGTGTTTTTTTTTTTTTTAGGTAACGTTATTTTACATTTACGGCTACATGATGGTCAAACAACATTATGTGAATCTTTTCTAATTTCTTATTAAATCGTCAGTAAAGTTTAACGTTAACTACATAAGTTACCCTTGTTTTCATATATTTTTTAAACTATCCCTATAAATTTTAACATCATCATAAGCAAGATAATACACAATAAATTATAAAATATTAATATTAGGTTTTAAATAAACATTTCCCTTGTTGAGTTACAAATTTATATCTGTACTATACGACCCAAAGACGTTAGACGGACTTTAAATATACGGCCATATAATTCCGATACAACATTTCACGGTGAAGTGTGATTCGGCGAATTGCACACCCACGTACAAGTTTCCGGACACGGGTTCTCACGTAAATGTATATAGCTACGAGGTTGTTAGTAAGCCTCTTCATAATTATATTTTATATAAATAGCTTGACAATTATACGTCATATTCGCGATGTTTACACATAACGACATAACCATACGAGTAATAATTGAATGGATATATTGCCAAATTGCCAATTGACTAGAAAACATCACAAAAAACACTTTATAATGAGTATATGTCAATATGTATTTTTATATCACATGATTACAAAGGTGAAAGCATCCACGCTAATCGCTAGATTTTTGAGAAAAGAACTAAGAAGTGTAAAGTTAACTATGAGTAAAATCATTTTAATATATTTTAGTAAGTCAATATTATGGCCCTAAATAAAAATAAAAATCAAAAGCCTGGCACACTATAATATACAGGTTAAAAGAGTTACGATACTTAGTGTCTTCTTGGTCGAATAATATTAGGCGAAAGGTGGAATAGATGAATTTATTATACTAGTTCATTTCCTCTTACTACTAAACTTGTGTCTAATCTAGTGAAAACGAAAGGGTTTATAGTTTTAGGTTTATAGGAAAAGAAAACGTTACTTTTATTACACTATTATTCGAGATATCGTCAGGTTGAAAGTCAATATTCTGTAATCTGTTACTGAAAATAAATTGTGACTTTGAACCTGACGGTTTAAGGCAATATCGTCACTGTTATGGCAGAAGACACTAATTCGAAAAAATTACATAATATTGAGTTAGATATACCAAAATGTTCCTTATTTCAAACTTTACCGTCTGGAAACCTTCTTAAGAAATAAACAGTCTTTATTTTAATTCATCCTTCTTACGATTACTTAAAAAAACTCACATGATAGACCATTTCAAACATTTTAACTTCAAAGTCAAATTACTCAAAACTAGTATTCTCCAGTTAGTGTGTTCTGCCAGAACAGAGACGATATATACCTACCTCAGTTGAGGCATGGTCTAAAAAGGTCGTGGCTAGGCGATGCGCGGATTGCGGGTCGCGGGTGAAAATGACGCATGCCGAACGAAATATAATTTGTCATATAAATCCAGCATGCGTCCATTTAATGTTTTGTGTTATTAGTAACAATAATAATATATATTCATTGACATGTTTTCTTTTTCAAGTAAATGGGTAACGTTTTTAGTCATCTTTGCACGATTTAAGAATTAATGCCCCCGTAATTATTCAAGAATGATAACCTAACAAACAATCCAGTGTATCGGCTATTTTCAAAATTTGTTTGCCGCTGGCTTCCACTAAACAGACAAGACTCAAAAAAAATATTCTTAATGTACTTATATAAATACCTAGGTGTTTGTATTTTCATAAAAAAACTCAATATACACAAGTGTTACGAATATTGGTTTGTTTATTAAAGAAACAAAATAATTTTTGAAAATCTTCAAAAATATCCATATTAGAAAAATTCATGAAAAAAGTTGGATCGAGTGGGACTCGAAATCACACATGCACATAATATATATTTAGAATTTAGATACAGTTACATTGCTTTTCTCAATATGTAAAGAATGAATATGGCAAATAATATCTATGATCTTAAGTAAATATGTCTTCTGATGTGTAATGATATCTTTCATTACAAGCGTTTAAACCTTTAACTTTTTCCTGCAAATCAAGGAAAAACTGATTTAAAAAATCAAAAACAATATGAACTCATAAAACTTATCTAGAAAATACCAATAATATTAAATTTATAAAAAACCACATATTATTATGCTTGTGCGCCTAAACAAGTGGTTGGTAGCTAACGTTTGGCAGCTCGCGAACCTATTATATGAAAGTATCCCTGAACAAATCTTCCTTCATCAGTAGTCCAGTTACCAGAATCTGTAATAACATCAATACGATATATGATATGTGTATGATACAGTTCATTATTATTGCCTGGGGCGCTATTTTCTTCAGCCATCTATAGTTATACTATTTTTTCGTAGATTGGGTCGTTTACGGATATCATTTCATTTCGACACGATGTTTAATAACGCGCTTCTATAATTTCGTCGATTTGACGGAATTCTAATAGTAGGTACAAAGAAATTTAATATTTTCCTCTACTAAGAAACTTTAAAAAATAGCATAACTTCTCAAATGATCCATTCGTGTATGTCAAGCTACTGGATCAATTAAAACCGCCCATTGTAGTTGTTATTTTAACACTTTTATGTCAACAGCAGTTAGGAGATTCTTCGGAAAATTTCTCATATAACGCGGGAATGCATCATCGTAGAGGATCCAGATGCGAACTCAGGCTATGGAGCTTTTTTACGAATCTTATTACTCATTTAATATGGAAAAAACAATTGATTTGAATTTTTCATTATTTAATAGAAGCATTACATTTGTAAACATTTTTTACTATTATTGTGTTTAATATGAAATAATTATTCAAATAAATAAAAAAAAATGTATTTATCTTTTACAGTAAATCTACCTAAGTAAATACTGAAAAATATATAATAAGTATGCTATACATTTTTGTCTCATTTCATTTCATTAATTTATTCTATTTTATTTTATTTTACTGAAGTAGGTAGTAAGTACATACAAATCGCACCGTGAGTGTAAAACAAAGGCATCTGCAAATTTTACATTTTTGAGATTAAATGCAAAACAACTGCAAAAGTCGTGAACTTGGTAATGTAAAAGTGAAGTAACTGAAATAACATGCAATATAAAGTAGATATGAACCAAATATTATGGTTTTTTTAGAAATGCTATTTCTCCTAACAAAACGAAGACTTCAATCCCTAATATATCTAAAATATGTCTTTTGCAGATGCCTTGGTTTTACACTCACGGTGTGAAATGTAGTAAACTATTTCTTTATTAAACGAATAAGACACAAGATTTGAGAATATAACATTCTATATAATATTGAACATACATAATTTGAAAACATTTCATGTATATTATAATAATTATTATTATATACTTACCAGAAAAAATAATTTGAAAAGCACACTTGCGAGAATCCAGCAGATACATGTTTAGGTCCCGTCGGGTGTCTTATTTTTATTTTCAACAAAATGATTTTTTCTAGTGTGTATATGCATGAGATGTTTTCAAATTATGTATGTTCTACATACAAAATGTCCCTGCGTTTACATCTGTATTAAATAATACACTTATTATAAAATTAATGCGTAGTAAATCCAGGTTTTTTATAATAACCTTGATGTGGCCCTGCATACCACATTCCACTAAAATATTGTGTTTGTGATGCGTCGGAAGGGTCACAGCATAATATATCATAGCATTAACTGAGCAATAAATGCCATACAGAATATGATGTAACTTTGGCCAATCATGATGGTTTCATCTAAACAAAACGCACCTATAGGTATAATTATAATATCATCTTTATTGTTTCAAGCGAGAAAAGTTATTGGCGATGAACACTGTCTTGCTATATACTCGGTATATATGGTTGAATTATTTTTTTTATCTGTGGAACTCCCCGATTGTAACTTCTTATTATTGTTAATTTTTTTTTATGGTGAACATTACAAATTATTAATTTAAGACGTTCACAACATGACATTTATAAGCAAAACATATTAATAAAACAGTATTATATAACAAAACGAAATAGATCAGCATTAAACAGTGGAAAAGTGTAAATACAAAAAAATATAGATACATACAAGGAAGTACACCGAATGAGCTAAGCAGACACTATTTTAATAATTTATAAAACAATGCCCACATATACTCAGTCTGACGCAGGTGGAATATGTCACTATCCGAAGTGACTTGGTTGAACAGTGTTATTGCCCTCCCAATTGGCATTGCCAATGGCAGGTTAGTTCTGCACCTTGTGAGAACAAACAACGGATGCCCTCGATTACTAAGATAAATATCAGAGACACACGCGTCAATACCAGCAAGAATGGCATAGTCTCCATTTAAGCCGTGTATAAGTCGGAAAAAATATGTAGCTAAATAAAGATCCCTTCTAAACTTTAAGCTACAGTAGGTATGTAAGCATACCCAAGAGAAGTAGCAGAATATTATTTTGTTATAATTTTATATTACTTATTTTTTATTTTTTAGGGTTTTAAGTCTAGTAGCTTTGGACATCCGATGTCATATTTTTATTGCAGGGCACCAATACATAATATTGACATACTCTTTTAATGACGGCATCCATATGTACGCAATTCCAGCCCCACTGTCGCTCGTAACGTCGATTCGCCACATATTTTGGGATTTCAGTAGATTCTATCCGATCCCCATTCCGAATAATTATCTTCTAGTATTTTTCCAATAGGTTGGCACGACCTGCCACGTGACGTATATGGATGAATAAATACTTACTGACAAAGCGCATTGTGCAGGAGTGAGGGAACACTATGACTTCGGGACCTTAATTGCCTATAAAGAGACTATGGCAGTTTTGGGTATGATCAACTGGCGAATTAGGAAGAAGGAGTCCTTGAGGGATCCAAGGTCCATTCCAAGCTGTAGTGCTAGATAAGAAACATTTTCAATAAAAATAATGATACATTCGTTCAATTTTAGTTAATTTGTTTTGATGAAAAGGCTTAAAATGTTATGATTATGTGTCGCTAGATTTCAAAATCAGCCAAGTCTACCTTTAGGTATTTTTGACTTCTTTTGTGAATTGTTGAAGAACTACTACTTTCTAACATTTCTGTATTATCGAAATGTGGATCTTATTAATTTTAAATATTTCATAATCGAAATAATATAAACTTTCACCCTTGTGACTAGGGAATCCAATCCCGAGCCAAAATTCTGATCCCGTGATTTCGGGATTACAATTTGACAATCCCGGAATTGGCATTTTTTGTCCATTGTTAATATATTTTTTTTATATTTACAAATAACATTGATAAAATCGGTCATAAATAAATCTAGTATAATTTATACTATTTAAGACATTTATTGTTAATATTTTATACGTTCAATCTTGGAATTACACAAGTTTAATGGAGAAAATTTTATTTTATAATTATAATTTAGCGAGATTTAAAATAGTAAAGCAAATAATCATGGCGTACTTATGGCCTTTCCGCTTCATAAATCTAATAATTAGTCAGCCAAATATGAAACTGCCGTAAAACGTATGATATCATGGTAGAATTACTTTGTTAAAAGTGCGAAGCATTGTTTTTCTCCAATCTTTCTCATTTTTAATAATTCATGTGAAAAAATAAAATGAATTCGCAACCTACACATGGGTTTAAATCAAACTTCATTCAAACTCAGTTTATTTCTAATGTAGTTATTTTTTATTAAAAGTATTTTTTCTGTTTTATTTTCGCTTTTATTTTATTTTCCATAAAAATTGATAAAAAAAATCAATCCCGAAATCCCGGGATTATGTTTATCAATCCCGGGATTCATAGATATCGAAAATAGCTCGGGATCCCGGGATTGGAATCCCTACTTGTGACTATGTACTTGAGAAAACAAAAAGCTGGTTTTTCTCCTATTCATCCATTATGGACTTGGCTGATTTTGAAATCTAGCGACACATATATGAAATAAAACACTACAAGAAACTGTATTTTATTTATACCTAAGTATTAAAATCTTGTTTAAGTATGTCTGAGTGTAATCCTTTAAAGTATAGAACCATTTTTAATTAAGCAATTTAGCCACTTCAGTCTATTCTCAATTCTTTAGACTGACTAGACCTAGAATTTAATTTATTGTACTAAGTAGTTGTTTGATAAATTCTCAAATTATAATTAAAATGCCTAGATACTTGTAGAGCAGTGGCGATAAACTTTTGGCTCGTGGGAGAAGTTAATTGGCATGTGTCAATTAAATGTAACAAGAAACAGCAAAAAATATAAGTTATCTAAACATTGAATATCATTTGAATGGAGTTGTGTTTTTCTGTTTAGTTCGAACTAGTTTACTTAGTTTAGTTAACTTCGTATTTTTTATTATGTTAAGAAGAGCACTAACATAATTAGGAAAAACTAATACGATAACGATGATAATATATCTACGAATTTGTCTTTAGCTGGTTATTATGTTATTCGTTAACAATGTATTTTAATCGTCATTCAATAAACTATTTCATTTTGGAGAAAGAATTAGAGAAAGGGAGAAATTTGGAGAAAGTAAAGAGAAGAAACAAGAATTTGAGTGAGTTTGGAGAGGTCTTCAACCAGCAGTGAATTGATTCAAACTGATGATGAAATATTCTGTGATTGTTTTTGTACCCGTGATTCAATAAAAAATGTTTGATTCTATAATAAAATCTTTTTCATTTTTTGACTTTTTAGTTTATTTATTAAAATTAGTCAGATCATTGACCGAATGTCTATAAATGTGTTAAATGTAAAAATAATATCATACGTAACACTATTTGAAAAAATAGTAATAATAGACCAGTTGCCCGTTTAGTGTTGGGTATTTACTGAGCAAATCTCAATCTCGAGATTCGGGATTTCCCGAAATGATGAAATTTTGAATTCTCGAGATTCAGGATTTCCAAAAAAGAATTCTTGAGAATTCTCGAGATATTGGGAAATTTAAAAAAAAACCTGTAAAAATCCTAAAATCAGTGTAAAAACAGACAAATTACAAAAAAACTATGTTTTTTTTATGTAAGAAGACAAACAAAATAGAAGTAGGAAAACAAAAATAATTCAAAACATTACTTATTAAAATAGAATTTTTAAAAACACATACTGTCAATGCCTGCGTCTGACAATCGCGTACGCTTTTGAGACACAAAATTCTCTGATGTTGCAAAAATTGCGCTCATATTGAGTCGACGTTGGCTTAATTGTGTTAAATGCCCCGATCAGTCTTTGGACGTTTTGTGTTTCTGTCCACTTTTTTCATTTAGAAAATCGTTTTTTCAATTAGGTAATATTTGATAATAAAGAAATTCCCGAGAAAAGATTCTCGAGATCCGGTATTTCCCGAAATGTTAAAAATCTTAATTCTCGAAATTCGGAATGGAAAATCTCTAAAATTTCTCGAGAATTCCCGTCGGGAAATTCCCGAAACCCAACTCTACCCGTTACTTATTCCTATAGGAGTAAAAGTGGTTTAGTATGATACTTGCGGTGGTGAATTTAATATTATATAAAAATGAAATTTTATTAAGACTTTTAATAACCAAATAATTTATAAATATATCGTGTCGTTGACCATTCCACGTGGAAGTAATGGTAGCAAATGATGTACTCATATGATTTGAAATTTTTCAGTCATTGACGTACTTATTTAAAAATTGGAATAGCCTGATGTGCCAAAAATGTTATACTTATGTATTTTTAAGTTGTATCTCAAAATACCCCATATTATGTTTTATTATAATATGTTTTTGGACACGTGATCCCAAAAAGCTCCGCCACCCCTGTTCTTGGGGAAACATTATATTCGATGTAATGGAGAATTTTCAATCGTAAATAAAATACTCGGCCATCTTTGAAAATAATCTTTTGATTAACTGGGTAATTCGAGAATGTGATAAAAAATCCTTCTTCGAGTATTATCAAAAGGAAACATTTTTTAATTATGTAAATCTTCGCAAAATGTTATTTTGATTAAAAAATAATCAAGCTGTGCACTAATTAAAAATATACCGAAGGAAAATTTCTCCCGTAAAAGTGAGAGTAATTAGATTTCGTGCTATTTCAATAAAAAAAAACTTCAACTAATTCTGGCCGTACTCTGGCAAAAGGAGAATAATAATTTCATTTCTAGAAAAATCTCAAATAAAAACAGAATATTCTTATTAAAGAAGTTACTGATTCTATTTTTTATATTTTTGCACAGAATCGTTAATGCTCAAAAGCCATTTTTTGTTTATTTTATATTTTAGGTAATCGATGCGCGAGTGTATAAACAACGAAAAAGAGTTAAAAGAAAATTACCTTCATATAATTTTTATAATTCTCCGAAAAAAGATATAAAATATTACAAAATTAGTAACATAAAATTTTTATAAATATTTTTTTACGTGAAGTATTAAGAAGGCACCCTTCCCACTACAGAATTACAAAAGTAGATAATGAATATATGTGTATTTTCTTTAATATACGTGTTAAGTTATACGTTATGCTATGATTCATAAATTTTTATGACAATTGAGCCAATTCTCAACACATTTTAGATCGTATACGTTATTCGTTGTAGAATGTATCTTTTTCATGGTATATGTTTTATAGTAGGTGATAAATAATAAGATAATAGTCTTATAACCACCGTGCACTGCATTCAAGTATAGTTAAAAGTTTCACAATTATATACTATACCTTACTATACCTTTTAGTTGTCGTATGTTTTTGATGTCCAATTTAATCGGGGATTTCAATAATATCAATAAATAAACTACAATCAAGAGATGAAATTGAGAGAGAAATTAATATTATAAAATGAATCTAAAAAAAAATTTATATTGACTATCAAAGCTAATGTCAATTAATATCTGCTTCAGCAATTCGTATTTGCAAGTGTAAGGCTGAATTGGGATTGAGGCGAATGTGTCGATATTTTTAGAAACCTTTATCGTATTTAAAAAAATGACATATCACTACATAGTATTTTTAGAAATTCGTTTAAAAGACCTTCATAAAGTGAAACCTCAATAATTTGAATAAAAATAATCAAATATCAAAAAATGCCGAACTGTTTATAATATAATCGGAATATGTATAAAATGTATTTAAATGTTTTACTTGGTATTTATATAAATTAATTTTAGTGAAATGCAGAATTTTTGCTGATTTTTGATAATTTGATAATAATGATCAAAAAGCTCACAAAAAGCTCACTTGGTGTATTTCCTTGTATATTTTATGATTATATATTTATGTATGCGAGAGGTGAACTACGGTAAGTACACATTTGGTTAAAATGATTTAATACCATGTTAAAGTTTCATTTTACGTTTTCTTTGTACATCAAAGTAAATTGAAGTAGGTAAATATTTAATTTTGTGTTTAAAAAGGGTTAATTTACTTAAAATTATTTGTTAAAGTGTATCCCTAATTGATGAGCCCCTATCGTGTTGTATTGCCAATGCAACTTATAACATAAATTTGATAGTAAAAAAATGCCCAATTAAGGACAATTGGTAAGATGTGTTATAATTGGGTACTGCCGGGGACATTTTATTGCGATTACGTTTATTGTCCCCAACAATGAGGGACACTGACTGCTTCGTGTAAACATTCTTTGTTCGTTTTAAATGAACTCAATGATATTACACTCAATTATTTCACTAATCTTAATTGAAGATGTAATAGAGTTACATGTGCTAGTAAATCGACCCACTGAAAAAATCTGTATAGCAAAGTCTCGAGTAATTGGAATGCCAAAAGCTTGATTATTTAATATTATAAAGTGTACTAAAACTGATATTCGTTCTACGAGTAATTAAAAAAACATTAAAGACCGATGAAGTATAATTTGAATCTTAATGGATCCACTGACCTGCAATCGAGAAATATATTTACTTCTAAAATAAGAAAACGTACATATATCAGACACGGACGGATACAGAAAAATGGTTTGGGGGAGTCCATTTTGAAAAAGTATCCATAATATTTTTTTTATTGGTTTTTAAGGCGGCGGGAGGAGGCGGGGTTAAGAAAATATAACAGGTGTCACTGAATTCAACATTTACTCTCTTTAGTATCTACTTATGTGAGTATCGTCCCAATATCCAGACACTCCGCACTTTGAGTCTAGCGATAAACACCTTCCCTGTATGTGTAACTAAGAGTGTTCATCTACGAGTCATTGCGAGTTGTCGCATCCAAAAGTTATCGAATGTGCGTGGCATAATTATTAGGATCGTTAATGTCCCTCTGTGTCGTCCGTATTGTGTATGCCCGATGCCGTATTGAAATATTAAAGCAAAAGTTGGATGCCGCAGATGGTAAAGTTGCACTAATTTATGAGTGCCACTTTACCATGAAAGAAGTGGGAGCAACCCATTCAGAAGGTATTCAACAGCGAAATGATTCGTGTCACGATTTTCAGTCATAAAGTCCTAAAAAATAATGAGAAGAAGTAATATTCTATTTACTTAAATAATTTGTATTTTTCTTCCATTGCTGTAGGGCTCCGGACCCAAAAAATAACAAATTAATAAATTCTGTTATGCTTTGGGTGATATTTTACACTCGGGTTGTGTGAAATGCACATATATTTTTTCCTAATTTCAGTATAATTTACTTAACAATTTTTAACTCTTCGGAGGCCTTTTTTAAAATTTTCTGATATATCGGTTGCGTCATTTGGATTCTAGTTCTTCAAACCACCGCACATCAACTTAAACTTTTCGCACTCTAGCCACTTACTCGACCAATTAGGTTTACTATAGGTGTATATTCTGACTCCAAACACAAATTGAAAAACAATAAAATACTTGTTTTTTTCCAGACCCATGATTCGAACCTGGGGCCCACGATATCATTAAATATAAATTTTATTTCAATATTTAAAAGAAAAATTAAATATAAATTTCAGAGTAAGCGACTGTATTGTGTAAACATGTTTCACACAATGTTTTTTCACGAAGTGTTTTTTTGTGTGTTAATACAATAATAGGGTTTGTTTTATATTGTTTTAACGAGCGACTCTAATTAAAATCTGTTTTAATTCGACGAAAAATGAAAAAAAAAACTCGACAAAAGTTAACACGTGCCACGGACAAGTTTAGTCTTTGTTAATTAAAAAAAATATTGAGATAATTTTAAAATAAAAAACGTTAAAAAACGTAAAAAATCTCGGTGCTGCCTGAGTAATTTAGGCGGAGAAATATTTTTTTTTAAGTAATTGATAGATATTTTAAATCCGCCATAAGGTGAAGGTTTTTTTTTCTTTCCCCAAAGTAATGTCTTTATTCGGTGAATAATATTTTCCCTAGTAGCGCCTGACAAATAATATTCAATTTACATAAGCTTTCGTAACTCTAATGAAATTTTCGAGTTACTACTTCGCCGAGCGTACTTTTTAATTAAAATTTATTATGATTTGATTTTGGATTATCATAAAATGTAGACATCCAGATAGCCAGTACTAACTAATACCCAGGGGCGGCTCTACCTTAAGGGTTCGTAGGGACCATCCCCACATCCCTATCATGTAAAAAATACATGTCCGATATTTTTATCAAAATCATAATATACTTACCTAATTACATGATTAAATTAACTATTTATTTTGTCCATCTAAACTCGTCGCTATTTTATAGGGATATTTATTATTATTATACAAATAAATAAAGCAATGATTATAAATTATGTGAGAACATAATGATGATTACGCGGTATTAAAATAATTATTTAAATTAAAAACGCCCTATTTCACGGTGACACAATAAATTAAGAGAGCTATGTCATCTATTTTTCGCTGACCGGGATGACTCAGTCCCATCCCGTCGCCGCTGTACAAATCTCATTCTGCAGAAGATGTGAAAGCATTAGCGTTAATATACGCATACTGGGGAGCAATTCATATAACCCCTGGTGATTTAAAAAAGATGGCTGTATGTCGTTGTTTGAAACCGATTATGGTAAGTGTATAATAATTAAAATTATTATTAAGTTAATGTTTTTCAGCACGCTTTTAAATGTGATTAAGTAATGAGTCAGATAATCATATTATTTATTCTTAAAAATTACTCATTTCGTATTAATAAAATCATATTATTATAAGGAGCTTGGTACACAATGTATAATATGAGAAAGTAGGTGGGTGTGTATATTTAATAATTAATGACTAAACCCCACCGCCTAGAAAGTCGTCGAGCCGCCACTGCTAACACCTACGGCTTTGTTTATTACAGAATTATTAATGTTTTCATGACGTTAAAACACGGATTATCGATAGTAGGAAAAAGTTAATTACGTTCCGCCAACGCGTGTATAAGGTGCGACAATAATTGGGATTAGTATCATTTTATTATGACAGTAAAATATATTTTAATTCTCACCAAATATGGTTATATGTTGCTATTCAAATATACTTCACTTTCAACATGTTTCACGGTCATTCCGTGAGAAATTAATAACTCAATAAATATGATTATTCGTGCGATATCTCTAAAAATCAGTCCGACATTTTGCACTAAACTGTATTATTTTTTCTAATGGATTCAAGCTCTGTACTATTCCATTTAAGTCGTTTTTGCGACCCGGGTTTCACCTTTTGGCATCTTCAGGAGTCGTGTACACTCACCAAAGCTAAACACACACTGAAAACGAACACTCTTAACTCTACCTTATATAGTAAATCAATACAATAAAGTATGTAAAAACTACTACTAAAAATTACCTACCTATCTAGTAAGAGGTCACAAAAAATACAATAAACAAATTATGAATAGTTGAAGTGTCAGTAAAAAATCTAATTAGTAAAAACCCTATCTTATTAATAATAATACACTCGATAGCATATTATTATAATAAATCGTCAAAACCTAATAATAGGACTAGATAGGTAGGTAATGGAGTTTTTACCTACTTTATTCTATTGATTTACTATATAAGGTAGAGTTAAGAGAGTTCGTTGTCAGTGTGTGTTTACCTTAGGTGAGTGTACACGACGCCTGAAGATGCCGAAAGGCGAAACCCGGGTCGCAAAAAACGACTTAAATGGAATAGTACAGAGCTTGAATCCATTAGAATTTAAATTCAAATTCCATCAAGTACCTTCGGTCGATAGTATTAATAGTATTATTTTTTGTCACAGTACAGATAAATAAATTGAATTCCGATCGGCAGCACAGGGGTCCACTTTGTAAAAGAAAAATCCTCCGCGATCTACTTTTTCTGAAATTAAGGATATATACAATATAAGTATAGTAATATATAATAGATATATTTTTAAACCAAAATATAATCTTACTAAGAAAATTAAATTAAGCTTTGTACATAGAAAATTTTTAGTTACATAACTGTAGTTATCTTATTTTGAATAAAAAATTTTTATTTTTAGCTTCCGGATGCTACAAAGCTTGAAATACTGGGTTATATAAATTGAGGGTGTACTCAAACAATTTTTCAAACATGATTCCAAATGTTCGTCCATTAGGCGATCGACGAATTCGCGATCAACCTTATTCACACTCTTACATTTTGACGCAGGGTTTTGAATGTGTGAGTGTCCTACGAAAATGAACCACACATTATAGACGTGCAATAGTGTGTGTGACAACTTTCAAATACACCAATATTGAATGAGCGTCAGTTGAAGTTGTCAGAACTAAATACAAGCGTATTCTTAACACGTGTTTAAGTTTATCCTATATTCTTCCACACTCGAGATGGGTTGCCTGTTTCTCTACACCCGTTAGGTATTTCAGTTTCCATTATTTCCGAGTTCCCTGCTTTTTGTCATTGAATGTACATAAATAATAATTATCAACAGCGAGCGGGGTTTAATAAGTAAGTATAATTTTATAAAATTATATTTTGTGATGCTTATAACATTTTTTGTCAACCCGAATGATCCAATTTTGAAAGACATTACTTTTACTACATACTCAATGACGGATTTTCAAAACAAATGAATACAGTGATAATATATGCGTTAGTTTCTAACTAAATTACTTATACGTTCGCGATGCTGTCTTAAAATAATGTTGAATATTAGAAAATATTTACCAAGTTCACATTAAATTTTCTTCCATAGGAAATAGCATCGGACCAATTAATATTATTGGTTTTATGGATATATTATTATATGAATATCTTCGAATAATTGACACATGCACCGCATTCATAGCATGAGTATATGCACTGCAATGCACGTCACGTTCCTATGTACATATATTTACATTACTAATTAAATTGGTGTTTGTTTTCAATATAATATAGGTACCTACTTAATATCTGTTTTGATTAAAAACATACTTATAGGAAAGTTTTTAGACCTCTGAAAAAATCATCAAACACGAACTGTACCTGCCTACCTGAGAGCAAGTGTTACGCTTGATATAATACTTAAATTATGGAATTGTGGAGTTTAAGGAATTTTAGGTTTGTGTTATGAATATGTCAAGAGAATGACATTTTAGGTACCTGCAAAATCTCTACGTTTCTGCAAAATCGTACATATGACACACCCTCCGGTTCCGAGGCTCCTTTATAATATATAATAATTATATTATATATACAGACATAGAAAAAGTGTGGACTACAGAATATATAGAGTATGCTTATTGTTAATATTACTTATTAAATTCTGCGGCAAAATTTTACTTGATTTATTCAACTATACTTGAAAGAAATGTACCTACGTTTCTCAAACTATTTGCTTTGTCGCGATAGATATAATTATTATTCAAGCAGTTAACAAAGGATTTATAAGAATCATTGCCATACTTGAATAAGTAGGTACTACTGAATTATGAAGCAGCTTTGTTCAACTTTCTCTCACCTTTCACTTCCTCTCTAGTCTTGTGGTAGGTATTATTGATTTCCCGATGAATTCCTCAACTTAGCCACTACACCTCATCAGCGCTCGCCTTGTGCTCCATTTACTTGGTAGAATTCCGAAAAAAATCAACATTTCTAAACTTTATGCCCACGGTGGCCGCGCGGCTTAAGCGTTGAACTATCACGCCGTGGGTCCCAGGTTAGAATCTTGGGTCTGGCAAGTACACATATTGTTTTTCAATTTGTGTGTGAGTCAGGGTATGGACCTAATAGGTTGAGCAAGTGGCTGACATCCATTTTTCGTAAAAAACAAAAAATCTGTTAATACAAACCTCTACTCTGTGACAAAATGATAATTGTGCAGGAGAGCAAAAAGAAGAATGAAATCTTTATTGGTCGTAAAATGTGCTTAATATTAAGTAAAAGAATTTATATATTGATTCTTATTTATAAAAGTAATAAAAAAAAACATACTATCCTACGTTTTTGTGTTGTTTTATACACAATGATCTGATTTTTGCCTCGATTACGTGTTATTCTCCCTTTATTTATGAAGCAATGAAATCGATTTTGGTAGTTTTAATAATACCATTCTTGAGCACTTTCTCTGTTCAACAAATTGGCATTTAAATCTCAAAAATATAAAAAAATGCGATGAGTCTGTTTTTGCCGTCTACCCCTCAATTTAAAACATTTTCCTCGGTAGTTTCCTCGGTTAATAAATAAATGCACAAATACATATAAATAAATCATTTTTATGTCGGTAATATAGGTTATAGAAACACTGTGATTCATAGTCCAGAACCAGACTGTAATAATTCCATGTCGTTTTGCAAAAGGCGGTTGTCGCAGCGGCATTATATTAAATTGAATTAATGTTTCATTCTATTGAACCTAATAAAAAATTAATAATATAATACAAAATAATAGATCAGTATGAAATATATTACATAGTATTTATTAGTACCGCAATACTGCGACTTTCGTTTGTATTAAACGACTACTATGAATTGGCAGCTGATTCGTGCGTATGCTATGCATGTTACAATAATGGTACTATACTGACTGTACTATCGTAGTCTTAATATTTTCATCAATTGCATCTTCGACAGTTTAATATAGGTATTTCGAGTCAGAGATACATTGATCGACTGATTTTTTTTGAAAATTGGTAGAGCATAGAAAGCTTGTTTTTGTCCCATACGATAGCGTCGGTAGGTAGGTAATAATATTTCAAGTACTTAATTATATTATGTATATTTGCATAAATAAATTTACAAATGTGCGTATCGCAACGTGGCAAAATTCGCATGTTGGGCATAACACGGAACGACCACAAAAGAAACCAGAGGGTAAGAAAGCAGACAAAAGTATGCGATGTGATAGTACTCGTACAATAGGTAAATATTATAAATGGCTACGTATCTATGATGGTACTAATACGTCATCGATACTAAAGTTTGTGATTTATTGACTTTATTCATTTCTCGAATTATAGAATATTATTGTTTCCGGTACTGTTCGGTTATACGGAATAAAGCGGAAAACGCATTTTGAAAATAGCGGATAAACTGGATTATTTGTTAGTTTGGGTTAGTTTAGGTTATGTTAGGTTGGGTTAGGTTAGGTTTGGTTTGGTTAGGTTAACCTAACAAATAATCCAGTTTATCGGCTATTTTCAAAATGCGTTTTCCGCTGTATTCCGTATAACCGAACAGTACCTTGTCTCCTAGTCAAGATCGATTAATTGATTTTATTGAGAAATCAACATTGTGTCTCTTTGAAGCTCTTTCGGCAAAAAAAAAAAATTGCTAAAAAATTGAGAAATTCCGTTTAGTATAAAAGTCTAGCTAGAGCTTTTTTAGGTTTTTCGACCAAAAAAGATATTTATATTATGAAAATTTCGATTGCAATCGGCAGCCTACTTTTTCCGTTTCACCCTTTCCCTTCGTAATTTTTTCCTAGTAACAATTATTTATGGATTTCTCTAGAATTTCATTGATGATTTCTCGAGAAAAGAAAATCATATTAACTTAGACGATATTTCCCGATCACAACCTCTAATCTAGACCAGCGGGAAGTGAAACAATATGAAATAATATGAAATCGATGATAACAATTGATTGTGCAGTTGAAATCTATCAAGATATAGCAGTCGACTCTATAAAACGGGTTGGCGGGCGTGGTTTGTTGCACGCGCCTTAAGAACACAGCTCCCATTATACTAAAGATTTATGCGGCTTCTGTGTTTGGATACCTAGCCCAGTGTATTTAAATTAAGAATTATACACATTATGCTCAGCATTGTGATTTATTCCCATCGAGTCTCATTTGAATTATCTCGTGGGTACTAAATATGTATTATTTTAACCCTTCGCATCATCTTTGCATATTATATACCTACCTAATTTACTATCATAAACCCTTTCCTGACACTTAAAACACACATTATCATCCTACTAAAGTCAACGCAGACACTATAAAATGACTATAATATAGTAAATTATAATGGATTTAAGTTTTGTACTATTCTATTTGAGTCGTTTTTTACTACCCAGGTTTCATCTTTTGGCACCTTCAGGCACTATGTGTACTCACCAAAAATTAAATACACACTGACAACTAATATAGTTAATTCTAACTTATATAAAAAAATAGTATTATGAAGTAGGTAAAAACTTTATCACCTACCTATTAAAAGTATCACAATACAAAATATAACAAACAAATTATGAATAATTAGTGTATATCAAAAACCCTACCTTATCAGTCTTATCACTAATAATATACTCGATAAGCGCATAAATCTTCAAAACCTAATAATTGATCATTAGTAGTTGTAATCAATAAAAATAATACACTTAAGAGGTGTACAATCGTCAATACTGGGAACAATGGCAACGTATTGGGAATTTAATGGAGTTAACTAATGAGATATATCAATTATATGTCTTTAAAAAGTTATTAGTTAAACAAATATTCAATAAAGATGCCGAAAGGCAAAACCTGGGTCACAAGAAAACGAATCAATTGGAATAGTACAAAATATAAATCCATTAGAATTTAAATTCAAATTTCATCAAGTATCCTCGGTTGATAGTATTAATGCTATAATATTAGTAGTAGGATAATATCATTTTTCTTTACAAAATACAGTGGCAGATTATCCCACAAGCGAACGAGGAGCCTACGAAGGCGGGCTCCTCCTTGTCCATGACTGTTGCTGGATATAGGAGGCTTAAAATTGGCAGAATTTGTTCTTATCATGTCTGATCCTAAAAGATCATATGGGCCTCAATCTCCAACAAATTTTTGTTTTCACGAAAATAGTTGTTAGCTACTTGCTCAACATATAAGGTCCATATTCTGACTCTAAACACACATTGGAAAACAACACATGTATTTGACAGACCCACGATATCATAAGCTGACAATTACTCACTCGGCCATCGTGGGTGTCAGGAATAATGGCCCTCAATATTATTTACATTCGTTAATAATAATAAAATTACAACCTAGAGCTAGACCACCCCATAAAAGATTCCGCGCCATATATACAGTCTAACTTTGCTTGATAACTCACAATTTTAAGTTAAATAATAATTAATATTGAGACCAGTGGCGGCCGGTGATAATAAAAGTAGGTAGTGCAAAAGTGGTATTGAAAAAAAAATCGGCAATAGCCTTCGTGGTGGAAGTACGCTTTTACAATATAGAATACATCTTGGGGGTTGAGAAATGAAACGACGCTTACATTCACGGACAGCACTATTTTTTTTGCCAAAGTTACAAAGTTTAAACCTCTGGTATGATAAGTATGATGCAAAAGGCATAGGTCCACAGTCTTTTTTGATTTTATTGTACCTAATTATATTTCATATGTGCTGACATAGTTGCCACGTTTGTCACTCCTATCTTCCATAAAATGTAACTGATATAAGTATTTTAGACATGTGTCATTGAGGAAAATCCGCAAACCCCTCATTTGTGTAACCCCGATAGGTAGTAGGTACGTGAGTCATGGGCATTACATTACCCTTTCTCTCTTTTCATCACACATTCTTCTCATATAAGTATGCGCTTTATCATTTCGATAAATACTATGGATCATTTATATTTCAACGGGATATCACTTGTTACTATCTGTTAAAAATGTATATGTTATGAAAATTGAAAATATTTTACAATATTTAATTAATACAATATGTAGGTATTTGAACACGTACATATTATTACATATAATAATTTGGGAGATCAGTGCACCATTTGCTCCTATACAAGAGCTGTCCCTGATTGAGACCCCCAAGTATCAAGGAACTATATTTCGCTATTTTACTGTAAAAATGCAGCAATTTTACCAGTAGGTATATATATATATATAATTTTCAAGATTCTCATACATTTTGAGTTCTCACAAAACGACCACCTCACATGCATCACGAAAAATCGTCGTGTATTATATATTATTTTCAATTTGTTTGATCAACGACCACTGGTAGGTACTAGTGATTTTGAATAAATTTGGAGTTAACAATTAAACAAAATAATAGTGTAAAAAAAACCATTCAGTTATCAATTAATCTGATTTGATACGGATTTCACAGATAGATTATTGCAAATAATCATCTTATTCTCTGTAATTACTTTGCAAGTTACCATAAGACTTTGAATCAATTTTTGATTGAAAGTATAATTGTTTGTGTAACAATCCAAAACAAAATGGCTGCCACGGTTTAAAAATAGAATGACAGTCGTAAGACAGTAAGTGTGGTCGTTATGACAAACGCTAGAGTCAAGATAATGTTGTCGTCAAAGTGTTCGTAATTTACAGTTTGCCTTCAAAAAGTTAAATATGCCGAACCGGTCGATTAATTTGCCAACCATTACAACGAATTTCGGTTTAATGTGCTTAACTCTGCCATGGACTGTCAATCTATGCCCGCAATCAATCGTAAATATATAATTGAAATATATCACAAACGCCTATTATGTGTGATACAATGTTTAAAAGTAGCCTGCCAAAAGGATGTTTATACAATATTATGTTTATCCTGAAGATGTGGAAAAAAACATTTACAGAGAAAGAGCCTAAATGTATGATATTGAAATAAAAAAAAGATCCACTAGTCCAGTGATTAAGTTAGCAACAAGAGCATTGCTGTTTTATCGTAGTAGATTTTTGGGTTTCCACCGTGTGTCCTTCTTTCCTCGACGTTTCGGCCTCGGTTTACGGTTAAAAACGTCATGGCTTCCGACAGTATCAGCAAAATCCAATATTCGAGCCGGTATCTCTCTTTGGGTTTCTTTTTGGGTTTCCACCGTATGTTCATACGGTGGAAACCCAAAAATCTACTATGATAAAAAAACAACCGTGAAATCCTCAAACATTACATTGCTGTTTATTTGCAGAGAACTTCACACTACTGATACGACATTTTTTTATTTGTCAATTTTCAGGGCGTATAAAAAGACAATACGCCACAATGAGTAGATAGGCAGCCAATTATACTACACTTCGGCATTATTATTTAATTCAGAATTTGTGTAAAACCGATTATAATAGTATTCGAGTAAGTAATCACAGTGAACATAAAACATGGTTTGGTCATATAGTCCTTAGAGAAAATGTCAACCTGGAAAAACATGTGATATTCGGTCGGGTCAAAGGACGGAAGGGGTGAAAAAGAGCTTCCTCTAGCTAGATGCTAGAATAGCTAGACGAACAAACCAAATCAATGGTGCTATAGGCTACAGGTTTTACAACACGAAGGTATTGCGTACCGCTGAATGCTGAGCTGCATGGAGCATAGTCGTGGAGAAGGCTGTTAGACGGCTAATTCACCTGGTTCATGGTCCTCAGTCTTGACGTCACTAGGATTAGCAAGATTATA
The DNA here is from genome assembly GCF_057557595.1 of Rhyacophila brunnea. NCBI lineage: Eukaryota > Metazoa > Arthropoda > Insecta > Trichoptera > Rhyacophilidae > Rhyacophila > Rhyacophila brunnea. The sequence goes on along the minus strand of NW_028232796.1, from coordinate 15,487,022 downwards.
GATGGCGTCGATCATAAAAAAAAATCACAGAACAAGTTAAGCACATCCATATCCTGGAACATGTAAAGTACACGTAGTATGTATGTCATTTGCATTGCAAGCTTGTTTAATGTTTCCAAATCTCTATTATATTTTCGAATTACTGAGGTTTACAACAGCAACAAGTAGATACACGGTATACCTATCAAACAAAATAATGATTTAGTCTTGATTCTCAATGTCTAAGAAATAGGGATGGTAAACCTATATTTTTTACTTTTTACTATATCATTATACCTATAAATATATTATGAAGACATTTTTAATTTTCATTAAAAGAATTTAATTTAAATAGCATTTAAAAACATTTTAAATTCTACACTTTTCAATATTTGGCTGTATTTTACCACGTTTTTATTAGCTCGTATTCTTGTTTGTCCGGTGGTTGTTTATACAGTACAAATCTTGCAATCGATTTTTAACTAACTTCCCGACTAGCTAGACATTTGAAACTTTTAGAAGATATCAGAACACGATGCCAATGCATTATTTTAATAGTTTTAGCCATCTTCAAGCAGAATTGAATTCATTTTCAGTTAATTCTGTTTTGTATGAAAATTTATTTCGGAAGAAATCCGTAAAAAGTAAAACACTATTATTGGTTGCTAAGGGGGTCCTAGCAACTAAATTGTTAATATATACGTGCGTTACTATGGAAATCAATATGAAATGTCAAAATGACATTTCAGTATTCTATATTAATTCAGTATTTCTATCAAGTACAATTTTTTTAAATCGTTCAAGCTAGTCAAGTCAAGTTTATATGATTCAACAGAAAATTTAAAAACGTTGTGTATAAAAAGTTCTTTTTATCTTGTAATTTTTTACTATAACTTCACTCGTTTGTATCCATAATTGTATTGTACTATCGGGAGCGCGACTCTTTGATCGATCGCTTTTAAAAATTGTTTTTGCTAATCACTGAAAAATTTAAGATATTCCAAACTAGAATATTGTATTGATAAAAAAGCTAATAGAGATGTCTCCAACACTAAATCTTTAGACGTCTGTAGCTACCGACGATATCTTTTCGATCATGCCTATCATTAATCTGAATGTGAAATATTTAAAATGCGAATACATTTATTATGAACAATGAAATCATGTCTTACAAATTAACTAGAACTTTTCGGTTCATTGAGTTTAATGTTATTGTTTTTATATAAGACTTTTTATAACCAGTTAAAAGAGAGCAGCATGTTTGTTAATGCGGATATTCGCATACCCACGTTTACTACTTCTTACTTTATGGAGAAATCATCAGTTTGCGTGTTATACAATCAAAAAATAAATTAACTTATTGATTCGTAATTCCTAGAGTGTGCGCTAGAAGATAACGTTTAGTAGAAAACGGCGAATAGAAAATGGGAGGTAAGAGGACACTTGAATACTCAAAAAAGTGAAAGAAAATCCATCCATACTAGGTACCTCAGGTTTTTCACCAGTTTGAATCGTTTTATGTTTTACGAGACATTCTGCATGTAAAATAACAAACATCGCAATATAAATAAAATAAAAAATGAACAGTGAAACGTAGATATTATTCCTCGTATTTCATTCAAAACAGTTATACCTACTTCTTAAACTACATAGATATTAGGTTCTAAAATATTTTTGGCGTAAAAGACTTTTAAGACAATTCCAAAAGAAGTAGGGATTTTTCTTAAATTCATTGTACTACATAACAAAATATAAATATCAATAACACTTAACAACATTTACAACCCTAATTTCCCCCTTTACCTTACAATTTGCTTAGTAACAATTCCGCCCCTTCTACTTGATAAAAACTTGTAATTTCACCATCTATTCCTTTCCCATAATATATAACTTCTATTCCACCCCCACACAGTATTGACAATAATAATTATAACATTTTATTTACATAAACTGTAATATTATTTTCGTAAGGTGATACATCAGTGAAACGGCAAATAATTTTCAACTATAGGCGCGACGAAATTTTGGACTCGCTCGCATTCTGAGAGAGAACGTCGAGCTGGAAACACGCCACTTTGTTTCGTGATGGCGACGGGCATATTAATTCTTAAATCGTGTGAATATGAATAAAAACGTTACCCATTTATTTTAAAAAGAAAACATGTCAATGAATATATTATTATTGTTACTAATAGAACAATAAACAGAACATAAATTGGACGTATGTTGGATTTATATGACAAATATTTCGTTTGGCATGCGTCATTTTGCACCCGCGACCCGCAATCCGTACATCGCCTAGCCACGATCTTTTTAGACCGTGCCTCAACTGAGGTACAACCTTAATTTCGGTACTTATACTTGATAAAGCTCACCGTGTGGTGAATACCTAATAATAACTTATTTTATAATCAGATGTGATTACATGCTACGTATTTGGAAATTATACATTAATCATGAGTTTAGATATGAAAAATAAACGTAAAGGGTATTTTTTATATGTTTATAAGATCGTAGCAGTTCATTTTAGTCATGGTTGGAAGCTACACGTTTTCTACATGCCAGCTAAAAATAATTGAATCGTCTTAATACGGAAATAATATCCAGATGTACGTATACATGTAAAATTTTTGCAAGTCTCATGCCATTTCTACTATATAAATCTATTTTTTTCTGATTAGTTATAAATATATTATATAGTTAGTTACAAACACCCTATATTTATATTGTATAAGATTATAATGCTACCTATATACATATGTCCGTGTACTTATACTACAAACTTTATAGAAAACAATTGACAGTAAAGTTGTTCTTATCAGAAATGGTGGCATAGAAATAAAATAAAGTTATTACAACGAAGAAAATATAAGACATACCTATAAATAAAAAGGTAGAAATGGATGATAGTTTAAAAAGTGTTCTTACGTAAGAGCAAATATTAATTGTTGTAATAGTCCAGATGGAAAAACGACTTTTGTGAAGTGGGTCAAAATTGAATGATGTATATTTATTGTATTTATTAAAATTGAATTGTACTTACAGTTAAAAGTACCTGTATAATAATTTACGACACCTGATTCTGGTAATACGATATTAGTGGACACGGTATTCGAAAATAATACTGGCGCGCAATAAATCACAGACAAAAATGTTGTATTTTTGTTGTAAAAAAATACCTGGTATCATTCACCTAAAACAATATTATTAAAATAATGAAAAAAAAATCATCCACGCGAATAAATAAACAGTGTGCACGTCACTTTATTTGCCATATTGCATTTATTTTATTATTTACATATTAATCTGTTATAAGATGTATATTTGAAATATACCAACATATACATAAGTACCGTCCCGTCCGTGGCGGTATCGAGTTACATGTTTTTTTTAACCAACACTTCGCGTGATTTATTAAAAACGACACACTAATATTTTATATTAAAATTTATTTATTTTAATATCAAAATTTAAAATCGTCAAAAATTACGAAAAAAAAAATGTTTTATAGTGTAATTAAGTTGACATGAATATTATGGATTGATGGAATTTTCTGATTTATAGTAGAAAAAATCTATTAGGTGCCTTGTCGTGTGTTTATTGTTAAGTCATAAAGAAATTATTTTGTCTATAAGACACTGAATGATTACTGACGAATTTAATTAAACATAAAAAATAGTTTTTAGCTATACAGTATTCACAATATAATAACCAATGTAACACAACTGTGAGTGTAAAACCATAGAAAGTGCAAAAGACAATTTATTCAGAGATATGAGGGTTTAAAGTTTTAATTTTTTCAGGATTTCTTTGTATTGTAAAATCAATTTATCCATCACAGTGTATATTCAATTATGTACCTACATATTTTAAATAATACAAATCGAACATTTTTAAATTTTGTAAGTACTTATATAGGTAAGTTTTGAAAAAAAAAAACAATTATTTTTATTTATTCATCGTTCACGCCATGCATACAACAGGTTATTTATTATCTATCAGTGTTCAATAGTAGATATGTATGAATAATATCTTCGATTGATAATACAGTTTTCTACAAAGATCGATGGGCTAAATGCAGTCTTTATAATTATTAGCAATGTTACTATCATTAGCATTGATCAAATATATACAAAAATTGTATTGTGTTGGTTGTATATCTCGAGTTTAGAAAGCAGAATATTATAATAGCTGCATAGGTGTAATAGATGTACCTATTTGTGAGGTAGCTTTTGTGAGTGATGCTTCTTTTTGATTATAATCCGAGTACTTGTAAGTTTAACGTTTATTGCGTGTCGTGTAATGTGAATTGTTGAGCATTGACCTTAATGCTGTTGGAATAGCAGGATAGAACTTGGAAAATATAATGAGATGTTCGGTGGTTTTACTTTTGGTATTATTTTAGAGATTGAGGTCGTATCGACCATGGAATGATAATGGGTCTTTAAAATATTCCATCGCGGGACAAACGTGATATTTCATGATGCTGCTTATCGTGCGGTTGACCGAAGTAGTAACACTATTCATATATATATATATATATAAAAAATGTGGAATTTCACGGTTAGTTACTAATAATTTTTATTCTATTGTTTCATCATATTATTTTTCCTCACTTATTACTTGTACATACCTACATACAATTTTTATAATACTGTCGTACTACTTACTTTGCCCATTGGCCAAGAATATAATAATACGCAGGTTGTACCCATACGAGGATGCTGCGGTCGAGATGACACTTGGCCCGGTCGCACATGGAAAATCGTCTCGACCGGGATGTGGTCATAAATTAAAACCTTTCGCGCATACAGGCAATACCGTGCATGGACAGTGACGTTATGCGGCTAGCCAAAACGAATGAAAAAGCAGCTTCTGCACTTGCACTAATACGACATTTTGACTTAATATATTCTAAAAATATATATTTGTACATAATATAAGTAGGTAACTATTGTGTATTTATTTATTTATTACTACATTTTATATTGACACAAGTAAATATCATTTGATCTAATTTTAGACAAGATAATCATGCAAAGAGGCGTATCAGTGTACTAAAAAGCGTAGAGTTATAAAACGTATACTCTGGTATGGATTCCACTTTATACAAAAAAGTAATACCTATGTATAATATAAAGAATGCTATATTCCTAAACAGTTGTAAAACGTATACTCTACTATACATTAAAAATTATTTATTTTCACAAAACGTCGACATTACAATAATTATTAAACAGTTATTGTTAACCTTGATTTACATTAGTTAATAGTATGTATTTATCGATTCGATGAGCGATCAGAGAAGATTTCCTCTTTGTAATAAAATTTACATTTTTTTGATTTCTTAGATGCCATGTAACATTAGTTTTCCGGTTTAGTTTTTTTGGTGTCCGTGAAATTTTCGGTTAAAATTTCATTCCGCTCCTGGTATCGAGTGCCATTGCCAGCGTCCATCACAAGAGTGGCTGATGATGCATTCAGCAGTCGAGCATTGACTAGCGAAGGAGAAGTGATTGATACGCGAGAGGTTACGGGGTCTAATGCCGCACCGCTCCGAGGGAGCCGGGTGGGTGGACGCAGAGCTACAAGGCGAGAGTCTCGAATTAAGAAGTGTGCCGCCGAGGAATTTACCACTGATCTTTTGGATAGACGGAAATTACAATAATATATCAAAATGAATACCTACAACTACAACAAAAGAATATGGTGTTTACTTTGTATCCGAATGAACTGGGAAGAGTTGTTTAAATATCGTTAGTTTCCATTGGACCTATTATAATTGAAGAGCTTCATTGATAAATCTAAGTGATGCTGAATCAAAATAATTGATTTAAGGCCAGTATTAGAACAAAAAATATTTGTCAAATATCTTTTATACTGAAATAGTAGTTTATAAAATATTTCTTTTATATTTACATTATTTATGATTTAGTTTAATAAATGGTATATATCAGTGGTGCACAACCTATTTACAAGAAGGGCCAATTTTCCATTTTCACGGGCTGCAGTGGGTAAAAGTGTAGAAAAATAATAATATTTATTATACTAGATGAGATATACATTTTATTATTTTAAATTTAATAGTTACACATTGGTGATGAAGTACTTATTATTTTGGGCCGCATCGCGTTTTGTGCATTACATAAATGTAATATACTATAGATAGAGTGTTTTCCAGAGAAATTTTATAGAGAGAAATTTCAAAATTCAGTATTTAGATTAATAAAAATGTAAATAAAGATAGATTGGTAACCTTCAAAGAGTGCTCTTTTTATAGTCAGACAGGTATCTCAAAAACTATGAACAACACGATCTCAATGGTGTACGATCATCTGTTTCCGGAACCAATTGCTCACGGTGAATTGTGATGCGGCGAATTGCATAGGCACAATTATTATTAATGAGTTATAGCTAGCTTTCGTTAGTGGTTATCAAATGCGCATATCTCAACGGTCATAGTTATTATTATGATCTTAGTGTACGCTTGTATCGTCTGCGCTGTCTTGTCTTTTAGAAATGCCGCATCGGAATATTAAAATAAACATTTGATACCTCAGATAGTTGTACCAATGTATGTGCCACGAGTCTTCCAGTGGGCACAATGTGCCCACTGTCTTGCGTGACTCGTAGACTGCCGAGAGGAGTGAGGCCAACCCGTGCATAGGCTTTTCGACAGCCAAATTTCCAGGGCCACGTCAGTCATTAGGTCCTAGCAAAGATTAAGAAGAAGTAATACCTATTACATTTTTGGAATATTATGGTTACCGCCTCGGCTCATAACATCGTGGATCCCGGGCTCGAATCCCGAATTCACAATTTGACCATGGACCTAACATGTTGAGCTAGTGATTTACATCCATTTTTCGTAAAAACAAAAATCTCTTAATACAAGATAATAAAAAAATATATTTCCGTTTCGGGGGGATGGTCCGGACCCGAAACCTTTGTGTGTGCGCTTAATTAACTATATTCTCCAGATCTGCTTGTTCAGTTGCATGAATCGGTGGGATCCTCTGTTAATTAGTAGTTTTAGTGTTGATTCTTGAATTTTGATACAATAAAACGATTGATTGCAATATGTACATATTACAGTATATATCCAGTGATCTATTAATCACTTTCAATGTCATGCATTGTTAACAAGATATTTAACTAGTTTTCCATCTTTGATTCGTATCATTAGGCTGACGATGTGTTCAATTGTTGACAACGATTCATAGAGTACATAGTATACATACGACTGTCATCTTGTCAGTCAAGCAGTCGCATGTTATGCTTACATGTTATACCTAATGACTGATCAAAACCCTCAAGGTATTTGATCAGAGGAAACTGTAGGTATAGGTAAATAAGTTTCATTACTAGGAACCTACAATATAGAGTAAATAACGCATTTTGTTATGTTGAGGTAAACTAATAATTACCTAAATGGAGAAAAACAGAATTGAATTAAATTCGACTGCTGCTTACAATATTGTTCTGAGGTGTGCCTTATCAATGCGTCCCGAGTTCGAAAACCGTTAGTGTTTTCGAAATGGTAATTATAGAAAAAAAATAAAGTGAAATTTTGTTTTATTAATAGAGAAACGTTTGTAAACCTACATTTTTAAATAGGAAGCTAGTACCTATATATAATAGTAAATAAAATTGGATAATTGTTTCAGTTGTAACATCATTATCAAGTATAACTAATTGTCTTCAAATATTTAGTCCTACTAGTAGAAAAGAAATACTGTTTAATTATGTTAATTTTAATTTTTATAACATTTTAAAATGAGGAAAGGAGGAGGGTACCTTCAATAAAAAATATTTAAAAATTGTGTCTTGTTTAATTTGTTGAATTCAATAATATTTTTATATTATACTAAATTTTGTTTTCTTTGTAGTATCTTGCCTAAACAACATTCTACTTAACTCATAGTAATAATTCTGTGATTGCAGTGTAAAAGTTCTTAATTCGCGTTTTTACGAAATAAAGATTTTAATGCCAATGCGTGTAAAGAATTGTGCTATTTTTGTGTATCATAGATTTTGTCACACGTAAGCAAAATAAATTGACATTTTAATTTGTAGAAATAGCTTAAATTTATTGTAAATTGTTGTTAAGTAAAATGACTTATTAAAAACATTGAATATAACACAGTATCAAAACCTTAATTATAGATAAATAAAGTAAAAGAAATTAAAAAATAATTACAAGATAAAAAGAACTTTTTATAATATATAAGTCTCAATATGCTCAAACTTGTAGGTACTTGATATTAAGAAAACAAACAAATATAGCATACTGAAATGTCATTTTGATTTCCATAGTAACGCACGTATATATTAATAATTTTGTTGCTAGGACCACCCCCTTAGCAACCAATAATAGTCTTTTACTTTTTACGGATTTTTCTGAAATAACTTTCCATACAAAACAGAATTAACTGAAAATGAATTCAATTCTGCTTAAAGATGACTAGAAGTATTAAAAGAATGCATTGGCATCGTGTTCTGATATATTATTTAAGTTTCAAATGTCTAGCTAGTCGGGAAGTTAGTTAACAATCGATTGCAAGATTTGTACTGGACAAACAACCACCGGACAAACAAGAATATGAGCTAATAAAAACGTTGAAAAATACACCAACTAAGCAAGGGTTTTTTGAAAACTCTAATTTATTTCTAAACCGGTTATCGCAGTTGCAACCAAACCGACTGCACTTTTACCCTGAAACCACAGATATTTACTTATGTGTATTATACAAAATTATTTATCTCTAATGCGATGTTACGTGATTGTTATATGCTAGTTCATAGCATAAAAATGTTGAGCTTGTAACATTAATGCATGAATCTGCAATGCTAAATGACTTGTAGCTAATTTAATCATTAATCTTGGTTAAACTTTTTTCAGATTGAATTTTATAAATTTAAGTTCCATCCACATAACGTCTCTGTTCTGGCAGAACACACTAACTGGAGAATACTAGTTTCGAGTAATTTGACTTTGAAATGGTCTATCATGTGAGTTTATTAAGTAATCGTAAAAAGGATGACTTTAAAATAAAGACTGTTTATTTATTAAGAAGGTTTCCAGACGGTAACGTTTGAAATAAGGAACATTTTGGTATAACTAACTCACTATGTCATTTTTTCGAATTAGTGTCTTCTGCCAGAACAGTGACGATAATATAAAGATATTCTTCGGTATCAACGTTTGACTCATTGATGATTTGTATGCGTCAAAGTCTGCATAGTGATACAGACATGTCATTAACTCTTAGGCATAAAGCCCATTGACGCAGCGAGTGCGGCGCTCGCGCAAAATTTCTACAAGTGGCGCGTAAATCATCGAAAATACAACGTAATCAAATACGCCAGCGCACACTGGACTTGACGATGCCTTGCGCCCCGCCTGCCGCATGAGTCACCGTTTTTCGCTTCTCGGCGATACGATTTAATGAAAATACAAAGAAGTCCATTCATTGAACACGGCTACCAAAATCACGCTGCTCGAGGCGTCGTCGATCGACGGGCGAGAAGCAATTATTTAATAACAGAGATCTCTTTGTTTAATTTTATTTAATTTTATGGTTGAATAATGTCGTCGTAAATATTAATTACAAGCCCCGAAATAATAAAATATTTTTATTGCTTTGTTATGAGAGACGCTGTAATAATAATTATTTTGTGCTGCTTGGGCCGCTTATTACATAGGTGAAGGGTAATGCGCGGCAAGAGACGTGTGATTATGGTTATGAATAAACGCTTCATACACCGACTTCACCCGCTCGACGCGTTCTATGGGCACTATCGCTTATACTTAGGTACTTATAAATTAATTCAGTTGGGTCATATAGTGCAGTAAAAATCGCGTAACTTTTCAATCAATCGAGTAATTACGCTATGTACCTACTCGTATTATAGATAAATAAATATCTGACATAGAATATTTTCATATTAATAAACGGTATTAAATATTAGGTACCTATGTAAGCTAGAAAAAATCTTATTGGGTCGAAATTAAATGATTTACCTATTATCGTGTGTCCGGTAACCAGCTGCTACTTACTAAGTATACCCACATAACCTAAACTAAACTAAACGGTTTTTTCATACAATAATAGTAATTGCTATACATATTCGATTATAATAATTGTAAAGTATTAGAATGTCTTACTGATGGGTCGGATATATGTATTTAACTTTGGTGCAGTTACGTACTTTGATAATTACGAGAGCTTGACCAATAGTTAGGTAGGCTGTATTATTAAACATCGGAAGCTGAATGATTATCAGTAAATAGTTAAATCTACATACATCTGTAGCAAAGACTATGGGTGATTATTTGAAGCCAGCCATTTTAAGAGATATAATTTTGAATTCAAGTTCTTATTGAGTTTAAGATTCACATATACATATAAATGGCTAGATAGATGGGCATACATGAGGTCAACGATAGCCACATTTTGGATGTTTATATATTTTTATTACAACGTTTTTCTTAGCTCGTATTCTTATTATTTGTCCGGTGGTTCTTTGTCTGGTACAAATCTTGCAATCGATTTTTAACTAACTTCCCGACTAGTTAGAAATTTGAAACTTTTAGAATATAATATCATAACACGATGCCAATGCATTTTTTAATATTTTTAGCCATCTTTAAGTAGAATTGAATTCATTTTCAGTTAATTCTGTTTTGTATGAAAAGTTATTTCGACACCATTATTGGTTGCTAGGGGTCTGGGGTCCTAGCAACTAAATTAATAATATATACGTGCGTTACTATGGAAATCAATATGGCATGTCAAAATGACATCTCAGTATTATTTCTATCAAGTACAATTTTTTTTGATTGTTTTAGCTAGTCAAGTCAAGTTTATATTATTATGATTCAACAGAAAATTTAAAAACGTTGTATGTAAAAAGTTCTTTTTATCTTGTAATTATTTTGTATGTCACGTTCTCACGTAGTATTAAATACATAAATTCAAATTAAATTACATTTCTACACAACATATAAAGTATAGAAAATACATATTAAATAAGAAAATAAAAAATAGAAAGAAAACACAAAGTAATCATTATAATAATTCAAAATTTATGTAATAAAAATAAAATATAATAAAAAGTTTATTTATCATATTTAAATCTCTAAAATTTGGTGTAAAATTTGTTACAGCCGTTCGCAGCAAATCTGTCAAATAATGATCGTTTGTTAACTGTGAACGATGTTTTGATTTTACAAACTTCATAGAGGTGTATAACGATTCATAACCATATGTTGTACCGAAAATGGAAAATAATCGCCAAGCAGCTTTCTTTAAATTGGGATATTTGAATTCTGGCAAAAGTTTCCAAAATTCTATACACGCATCGTGTCACTTACAACATTTAGAATTCAACTCGCAGAAATACAAGTGTAATGGGGAAAGAAAATAACCTTAGACTATGAAAATAACTATATTTTTATCAAGAGATATTGGAAGCCGCACTTAACCCAACGAAGAGCCGCATTTGCACACGTTTGTAATATACTGTATCTAAGTCTATCGAATCTTCTACTAACTCACGCAAACAAAGGGTTATGTAGTACTATCAATTTTCTCCAGCGGGCTTTCAATAGTAACTACGGCTAATGAAAATATTAGATTTTTAAACAGGAACATTTTTTCAGAAATAACTTTGATTTTCAAATCTTTCATCGCAAAGATTATAAAATAAGACATCAATCAAATTTTCAAAATAGCGATTATTCCATTAAAAATACTCCCCACCCTACTCAATAGCTTGGAATTTTATCAACTATCTTTTTCCCACAATACATAAGTTATTTTCTACCTCCGTTATATAATATTTATTGGACATTGGTAAAATAATAGAATTATTACATTACATCTCAAACTAAAAAATCGGTATCTACCCATACTTGATAAAGCTCAGCATGCGATCGAAACACATTTTGTACAATAATTAAAATATGTACACTTTTTCTTCTAAGAAGATTGTTATGGGCGAATGTATGAAAATGATACCAAGGTATGTACCTATATCACATTTCTAATAAGCGAAGGGCTTTCATACTTGTATAGAATAAATTGATAGAGTCTTATTGTAAAAATGACATAGCTATAAATAATCACAATAATAATTGCCTTTAGTATATCCCTAGTAATGGATTAAATAAGTAGATATTAGCTAAGTGATGTTGATATAGTAGGGAATGTCGCACTAAACCGATAATACATTACAAAATAAACTTAGTATGATATATGGACACGCATTTTTTATCTGGTGGTCATATTAATGTGGTCCATATGGAGATGACAAATGAATTCTGATGAATAATCTCCTTAGGGAGAGGTTACCTTCTTATTATTTATCGAAACCTTGTCATTTGGGTTTCGAAGAACGTAGAGAAATCGAATGCATGAATTTTGTTGTCACAATAATATCTGACAGAGGTTTTTAAATGAATATCTTTTCTTAGCAATTTACGTCAATTATTGCTGGAAAGACATTGTATTCGTATTAATTAAAATAAAACATAGTAATACATAACTAATATTGTAGGTACATATTATTATGTAGTACCTACTTAGGTAATTATTCCAAATAATATAATAATAATCAGGATTGGCTTCTTCCACTTCATTGGAACATTTTCAATTCTTGCATTCATTTTGATTAATTGAATTATAGCGCATGTACACGTGTACGGATTTGCTGGGACTAATAGTGTGTAAATTCAACTATCGCGATAAGAACTACTTAAGCCTCAATGACATTGAGCTACTTTACAAGCTGCTTGTAAACTCGCCCAGTGTCATCATCGAACAAGCTAACAAGCAGATTGTAAACAATCTACCGAGAGAAGTTGAAATCCGGTCAACTTTACACGCTACACGCTGGCATGTGGGCCTACTCTGCGCAGTAGAGCAATAGTAGCGACCTCCCGGTAAAAAAAAGATCTACTCAATACGTCCTGTCAAAATAGTACCAAAAATGACGGTTTCAACTCGCTAGCTTGTTCTGGGTTCTGAGCGAGTGGAAAGTTTTGTGTGTCATCATCACAATCGCACTAGCTGACTCGCCCGCTTTTAAATTCGCCAACAAGCTGCTTGTAAAGTAGCTCAATGCCATTGAGGCTTTACATGTAAAAGTGCTGACTGTCTCGTCAATCTCATTCTTAAAGCGTAAACGAGACGCGTTGTTATCATTTTATGGTTTTTGACAGGTTGTGAAAATTGGTAATCGTCAAAAATGCTCTGTTCGGCGTAGTTCGTTTTTTTTCAGCAGGTTCGCCACTATCATTCTACTGCGCAGACAGTTCACAAGTTCCAACTGTCGCGGGAAAATTCAGAAGCTGCTGAACTTTTTTGGTCCATGCATGCAATCTTGCAACTTGCACGATATTACGTCATTACACGTGCATTTATTTTTATTGTTATGGGCGCTATAATACGTACTGTCAGCAGTAAATCCATGTACGTGTAAACATAACTTGTAGTATTAAATATGTTCAATTATTAATACCTACCCATTTTATGCAACTTCATCCTCACTTAACTACGATTATATTAATATTTTCTGGAAACCTATGTATATTTAATTGACTTATTGAGGTTTATTAACAATATAATGGTAAGTATTTAATATTTATCATTCATCTCTTTAAATTTGTTGGTATAAATAGGTGTAAGATTATTTATTTTTATCAGTTGAGAATGACATAACAATGTATATTATTTTAATTAATTAATAAATTCACTATTGCAATAAAAGTCAATTTAAGTAGATATAACTAAGAAATATAAATTATATAATATACGTTCTTCTTCTTGTCTCGAGGGAAGGTACATACCTGGACAAAATTTAGTTTCCTTCACAAGTGTCTTTTGCTGACCGACTGATCGATGTCCCTCGACAACCTCGTCTAGTCTCTCCATAAGGGATTGTTTACACTTTACAGGGAGGGGCTTCATGCTAATCATATCTTAGTATTTGCGAATCGTACTGATACCGACACCTGTAAACAGGACATATTAGTAAAAATGCGAGTGAATAGAAACCCACCCTATTTACTAATCTAACTATTTACGTAGGTACCCCCACGTAAACCACCCAACAGCTGGCCAACTAGTGTTTAGTGGCACATAAAAATACTAGCATGAGTATGCGTCTCTTTTTTGTATTGGTTATGAATGATGCTAACTAGAGTCTGTATTCTATAAACTGGCGTACACGTCATACGGAAAGCATTGTGCCATCGCGTTCAACTGTTGCAAGTTTTCAATGGGAAGGAACGAGATGGATGCAAAAGCGGGGGGGGGGGGGGAAACCGGCACGTCAGCTTATAGAAGACAGACTATAATATAATTTACTTGTCAACTCATGTAAACTCTACACTAGAGGGTGAGTTGGAAATACTGTCACCAGTTTGTGTACTCAAGTATCGGATGAAACTACCCATACGCAGAACGTGTGGCCCAATAAACTTGTTCCAAAATACTTGTGTTGATATCATCGCGAGTTGTTGGATAGTTGGTAGGCTTTCAATACTATTGACATTAAATGCGCGCAAGCGAGATAGCACTCGAATACAATTATTATATTTTAATTTATTAGTCTATGCATGCGAATGACATCATCTTATGTATGAACAGGAGGCCATACATTTTCTGTAGCAGCATATTATTCCTTCGGAAATGTGGTGAGTGACTGAGGTGATGCAGTTTACGATAAAGAAAATCATTGTTATTATAACAAGAATATTATTACATAACATAAAAACAACTCATAAATTTAAAATATTTTTAAAATTTTATAATAAATGGGACATTTCGAAAAGACCAGCTCAGTGTATTTTTAGCGATTCTATTGAAGCCGATATTTCAAATACTAATATGGAGTTAAGGTTTAGTTCCAGTTTAGTATGGGACTTATGTCGCACGCCAAACGCTATATATAGTATTCCAAATACTTGTAAGAATTTTGGAACAAGTTTTGATACCAAGTATTTTTTTTTACTGCTAGTAAGTATACTTAGTCTTCAAAATCGACCAGTTTTCCCAACTCTACTCTACACAGGGTTTTAAGTATCAGTGGCTAGCGAGTTCTAATGATTAGTAACTAAGCCCGTGTAAACATTCCATTATACATACTCCAATCCTCTTCCACATACTCAATCAAGATCTTATTATATAATATATCTATTATCTGCATATATATCTTTGTAATTTGATGTTCATTTTAGTGATAAATGAAAATATATAGATATTATACTGACAAACAAATAAAAAGGACCATCTATATTCGTTCAGAATAGTAATCGTATCCGATATTTTATGTTCTGGCTATTTCTTTATATATTTTGTTTATTTTTCGTATATTTGTGGCATAAAGCCTGCTTATAAATACATTACTCCCCGGCTGAGCTTGTAAATATATTACGCGATCAACAGACAATATTCATTTATTATTCCCACAGTGACTCCTTCCTTGCCGGAGTAGGTAGATACTATGATTAGGCGCCAAAGGTAAGATACCTGTGTATTAGTATGCCGTACATCCATACATATTAATATTATTATAATAATGCTATAGGTCTAACGAAGATAGGTGAGCATTACCGTCAAAGACTTTTTTTAACCATACAATCTCGGAAATTTTGCCAGTATATTTTGTAAGGGTTCAGTGAAGTTATCAAGCGGGATTTACAAGGATTCTTTTTAGGCCTTTCTTAAATCTTCTTTTGGGGAGTACGGAGATGAGTATTTCCAAACAATTGACTGCCACAAACGATTAGCCAATCGCACGGACGAATGGACTGGATGTCGTATGGACAAAGCCATCATATTATCGTATGATACCTACTATTATTGAAAAATCCCACACTCTCCATTATTTTTTACAACGTTTTTATTAGCTCGTATTCTTGTTTGTCCGGTGGTTGTTTGTCGAGTACAAATCTTGCAATCGATTTTTAACTAACTTCCCGACTAGCTATACATTTGAAACTTTTAGAATATATTAGAACACGATACCAATGCATTATTTTAATACTTTTAGCCATCTTTAAGCAGAATTGAATTCATTTTCAGTTAATTCTGTTTTGTATGGAACATTATTTCAGAAAAATCCGTAAAAAGTTAAAGACTATTATTGGTTGCTAAGGAGGTGGACCTAGCAACTAAATTATTAATATATACGTGCGTTACTATGGAATCAATTTATCGTAAAAATAAAAATCAACCTCTACACTATAGAGGCCCATAATAGGCTAAAACATTGTAATGTATTGTAGGTACACGTTCAATATATTTCCGTGTATTTGAAAAACTCTACATTCCAATAAGGGTGATCATTGTACATTCAGGTTGATGGCGTGTTTGTCATTCTAAGTTAACTTTATGATGTTCGGTTGGGTTCGGCTGTTTTCAGCCAGTACGGGAGCGACTAAGAAGAGAACAGCCGCTTCAGGATGTGGGGGCCATGACGTTACATAATAATATGAATGAAAATGTCATAGCTTACATTTCGGGAAAGAAACAACACATTATTTCGTGTGTTTTTGTGATCGGATCGGCATGGACACATCATTAGCATTTACATATGATTAGTGCGCAGGCGCGCGCGTTGGACTGGCCAAGCCGAGTCTCGATGCAAGATCTTCCTCCATAAATCAAACAGAACGAAATATGTTTGACAATGGCTCCCAGATTGACAATCGCCTTTGATACCGCGTTACAGCGATCTTCCATTGCGGCCCAACTTGACCTTTTTGTATATTTTTATTAATGTAAGATGCTTTCGATATCATTGTGGGCCACCTTACATCAAAAATACTTATGTCAGAGGCTAAAAACCCAAGCCCACTTGATATCTGAATTTATCGTGCAAAATTAACCCGATTTTGTACCATTTTAATATAAGAAAATCAAGGAATATAATATTTCGGTATCGGTATAATATACAATAATTATAATATTTTTTTTTTTTCGCACATATTAAAATATAGTGCCGCAGGCGAAGAAATAAAATAGCCGTAAGTTTTCTATAAGAAACTTTTCTAGGTGTAATAATATTTTCGTGTAATTCGACACTGACTGTTGAGAGAGGATTTTTAGGATTGCTGCATTGTATCGATATGCTGCACCAAAGAAGCTTAAAGCTTGAAATAAGTATTGAATATTTTAATACAATGACTCTTTATGAATATTTTTCATAATTGACAATATTCCTTTGAGGTTAAAAGTGTCCCATTATTTTTTTTTATACATACGGCGAACATTGCAAATTATAAATTTAAGACGTTCACAACATTATATTTAAAAACCATAGAAAAAGCATTAAACAGTGTAAAGAAGAAATAAACATATGCAGTATCACAAAAACAGTATGAAAAGTAAAGTAAGAGGGACAACAATTATAAATTATGAAGCATGGAAGCACAGCGAATGAGCTAAGTGGACCCTATTTTAAGAAATTATAAAACAACGCCCACCTATACTCATTCTCACGTATGTGGAATATATCGTCTCTGTTCTGGTAGAACACACTAACTGGAGAATACTAGTTTTGAGTAATTTGACTTTGAAGTTGTTAAAATGTTTGAAATGGTCTATCATGTGAGTTTATTAAGTAATTGTAAAAAGGATGACTTTAAAATAAAGACTGTTTATTTATTAAAAAGGTTTCCAGACGGTAAAGTTTGAAATAAGGAACATTTTGGTATAACTAATTCAATGTGTCATTTTTTCGAATTAGTGTCTTCTGCCAGAACAGTGACGACATTAACATCCGAAGTGATTTGGTTGAACAGAGTTATTGCCCTCCTAATTGACATCACCAATGGCAGGTTAGTTCCGCTCATTGGGAGAACAAAGAACTAAAATGCAACCGATTTCTAAGATAGTTATCAGGGACACACGTCAAGTCAATACAGTAGTACCTATATCAGTAATATCAGTACAACAATTCAATATGGATCTTTGCTTCCACCTAGGGTGCTTATATACATTTATGGTAATAATAGTTCCTGGAGTCTAATGTACGGCTTATTTTAATGAGTTAGTGTGTCTCTTTGATAACAAATATATTTGACTAGGGTTTATCTTAAACAACTTATACATTATTATCGTTTTATTTAACGAAGGTTGCTCATGACAATTTTATTCGAATTCGTTGCTCTTCTGTCATTTGTGAATCGGCCTAATTATTTTGGCCAATATTCCTTCGCACAAGTATTTTCGTTCAAATTATCGACGCGATATAATATTTAAATTTAATTGATTTGAAATTAAGATTTTTAACTTACTAATTAATATATATTATTTGCAACGATATTATGCGAAGTAATTCGTTTGCGATCCTTAAATTGAGAGAGTATAGTCTCTGGTATCTACCAATCTACCGATTCATTATGTAAACAAATGTCGCTTTTCTCGACAGAAGCGATTAAAGTAAATGCTCATCTAGGTGAAGAATAAAATAATGTGTTCAAAAAGTCGCTTGGCCGTCTTCTGATGATACCAACAAACATCCATCTACTCGGACTTTTCTATAAAGATTTGATTCGTATTCAGATAAAATACTGCCATAGGGTGTTTGAGATGTTAATGAATAATCCACAATATAATATATATTTTTTGTTTTGATTTATCTATCTGTAACGCACAAGAGAAAAGATATTTAAATGTGTATGAGAGAGCGGGACAGGGGTAAGAGGTATTAAAAGAGGTAAGGTGAGACATGTTACCGTAAATTCTAAATTTGAAAAATAAAGTAACAAGTAAATAAAAGAATCGTTTATTTTAATCGGGTCGTGAAAGAAAACAAATGTGACTCGTATAATACTCTCATAATAGTTTGATGGATGCTAATGGTAAACGACATTACAATTATTTTTTGACAGATTGGCATAACGGTGTCGGATAGGAAACACGATTTTTTTCTGTAACAGAATCTTGGATGTAGTTAAAAATGTGATTTTATTTTAACAGGTGGCAGTGCCATCTGGTATCTTTTTTAAATATATTGATCGAAACGAAATATTTACCACAGTGAGCGCTTTGAACAAAAACTGCCTAAGTCTAACATATTATATAAAAAAATTAAATTGTTTTTCATTCTAATACCACCATAGAGAAAGATAAAATAATAGTGTGGAAGTTGGGCATATTTATGTGGGTAGGATTAATATAATAAAATGATTTTGAGTTTTGCAAATAGGCACAGATTGTATTTTACTACGTACTAGGTTTATTTTTTAATGCACAATTATTACTATTCTCACGCAGAGCTGTTACGAACCCCCCAAATTTTTATACATTCGGTTTCTGTAGAAAATTCAAATGGGGCTTGGTTCTGGAGTTCAGTTCTATTAGATAAAAAACCGTAACCTTCTTTTCGAGGTGCGGTTACAATTCTTAAAAAAAGAATACAAACAAAAATCAAAAAGTAGGCTGTACTATTTTTCAAGATATCCTTACCAGGAGGACCATATTACTATCAAAATTGATAACAACATATTGATTACTATTTTTTAGAATAATTGGCTTCAGAGTGAGTAAATAAATGATGATTAAATGGTTCCAGTTCCGGTTTGAAAACCTTATGATCGGCATTTATTTTGAAGTTATTGTCCGTTCCGATGTTAAAGCTATTGGAAGGTTAGAAAATACCAGCTTTTTCGATTAAGGCTATACCTCAGTTGAGGCATGGTATAAAAAGATCGTGGCTAGGCGATGCGCGGATTGTGCAAGTGACGCGTGCCGAACGAAATATAATTTGTCATATAAATCCAACATGCGTCAATTTAATGTAACAATAATAATATATTCATTGACATATTTTCTTTTTCAAGTAAATGGGTAACGTTTTTTAGTCATCTTTACACGATTTAAGAATTAATACCCCCGTCGCCATCACGAAACAAACTGACGTGTTCACAGCTCGACGCTCGCTCTCCGATTGCCAGCGAGTCCAAAATTTCGTCCAACCTATAGTTGAAAATTATTTGCCGTTTCACTGAAGTACCGTCTTAACCATTTTGAATAATTATGTTAACTTGGTATTTAGACACTTTGACTTTAGATTTCAAAATTTATGATCAACTTACTTCTTAATCACCCAGTCAAATTCTCTCAAAACCTCAACGTCTTGAGAACGTGAACGAAGAGATCTATCTGCTGTTTATTAATGCCTTGGACCGCGTCGTCCGGGATCTGATATGCTCCGGCTGATGAGCGATAACATTGTGGGACACTTCTGTCCCCACAAAGGCTTCGAGGCTGACAACACATAAGCCCAGATCGCGTATGAATAGTGTCCCCGGCCACAACAATATCGCGGTGGGCCACTGATCTGGGGTCGAGATTGGACCCTCAAAAGATTTATTAATCTCAACATCTCGGATCGCAGCGATCCCTCAACGGGACGCACCTGGAGTTTACACGTTCGGGATTGGATATGGTCAAACTTAAATATGGTTTCGACGAATATCGGAAAATTTTGTGGATTTCAATCAACATAATATTTTTACGGTTGCGATCTCATTTTATACCATGTATGCCACCTCTTGCATTAAAACACTATATACTGTGTCATTCATTCATTTAGTTACCTAATGGAGTCTAAAGTACCCATCTAATTGTATAACAGTGTATATGGGTAAGTACCAACGTTCCCTCTAATTTTTCTATTGTGTGTGCGGATCATCAACGCATCTGAGCTAGGGTTGGTGTCACCCGGTGCGTAAATTTACACCCCCCTTCCGCAAACACGCATAAAATTTTTCATTAAAACTTATATTTTAAGGTATTTATTAATTTCAGTGATTTTATATAATAATAACAACACTACAACGAGAATTTTTGAAAGTAAAAAATAGGAAATAACGAAAAAAAGTATTCGTTGATAAAATATATTAAAAAATACTAAACTTGCAGAACGTTTTTTTTATATTTACATTGATTAAATAAAATTGTTTATGCATGTGATGGTTTCGTGCATTCGAGAAAAACTAAAATCTGGCAAAGGAAACTTTCTTTTACAATATATTTGTGTGAGGACTGTGCGGGGGATGAAAACATGTTTGCGGACACATTTTGGTAGATGTGCGCGCGCACACGCGCACATTTTACAGGGAACATTGGTAGGTACCCCTTATTTATATTATATTATTGTAGAAAAAAATCATACATTATCATAAAAATGAAATGACATTAAAGGAGAGAGAGCTAAGTGTATTTACCGGATCGACAAAAACAATTTAACGACAAGAAAGAATGCAAAATTTATCATTTTCAAAATGAATAGATACATTATTATCATTGATAGGTAGGTATACCAGAATATTAGGTTAAATTTAACATTGCAATAGTAAAATCGACACTTTAACATAATATATGTCAAATACATGAACAAAAAAATGCAATATTTAGTTGCCATTATTACAACTAATAGGTACCTTTTTATTTTTTCTGTAAATGATTCTTATCGCAATGTACATAATTACGTAAAGTTTCTTTTCAATCACATTAATATTATATATGTATTTGCTTACGAAAAAAAATGTACCTGCCTATAGATAGGTAGAGCAGAGTAGTTTACGAGTTTTATTTTCCACATATGACATATCATATAACATTAAAATAATAATGGTTATTTTACAGAATTGAGAGAGGTACATAATAATGTATTTGTTTGTTATTTAAATTATATATTTAAATTTGGTATAACATCCAACTACTAAGTTTTATATGGATAGATACATATTCGATTAATAAACACATAACAATTTTTTGTATTTATTTATTGTTTATGTCTATTTTAATATTACATTATAGTAGGGCTTTGTTATTTTGTTAGTTTTATGTCTATTGCGGACAAAAACAGTATGCGAGGAACGATTATTCAATTTTGAGATTATTTGTGAACTGCTTGATTGAAAGGTTTGATATTGACTACTCATTATGTAATATTATGATATGATAAGTTCAGTTAACGTCAGTTTATATCAACTGTTTTTTTTTTGGCGAGTAGGTACCTACTTCATTATCGACTTAGATCGTTAATTTTATGTCGGTGGATGTTACTATACCAACATACCTAAATAACTAAGAAAATTAAACCAATGTACAGGTAAAATAATATGTTTACAGGTATAGAATGTGTTACACGCACTTCAATTTTTATGTTTAAGTACACCTTTCCGTGAAATATCGAGTTTTTTCTCATTTTATTTTTAACATCCCAGTGCAGTGCAAAACAATAAGAAGGAACCAAAAACCGAGATACGAAGTACTGATTCCTATCAGCTCTGATCTACGATTTTAGGCTTTGCAATAATTTCAATAGAAGCTTCCACTTTTTAGATGCGCGGTGCATTAATACAGTATAATTTCGCTTAGTTACCCATTCAGCTATACATTGATATAAAAGATTTGATACACTCCGTTTCATAATATGTTTGACGCGTTTTGATTGTAATGCTAAAAAGTGAGTCTTTTCTAAGAAAAAAAAACTTGAAACTAGACTATAGTGATAAACGAGAGAAAAACCAATGGGACTACGAAACCTATAGAATATTTTCTTAATATACTTATGTTTATTATTATTATTCGATACCTACTATCAAATTTAAACAGTTTTGCTACATTGCTAAAATGTTTAAATTTATCAAAACAATTAGTACCAACAACACATTCTAAAGTTCTCACATTATGTCTTGTTTAATACAAAATACAACATGTGGGTCACTGTGGAATAAGTAGGCAGGTACTTACTAAGTTTTGTGATTTATTTTAATTAATACAATTTCTTTTTTTCTTTTACGATTTTATCTGTCAATAATATAATCTTTTGAAATACATCGTATTAATTATCACAATAAAACACAAAATGTACCTAGTAGGTAGAGTCTGTCTTTTATAAGCTGGCGTGCGGTTTCCTTCCCGCTTCAGCATTCAGCACTGCATTCCCTCTCGTTCCATCCCATTGAAAACTTGCAACAGTAGAATGCGATGGCACAATGCTCACCATCCGCGAACGACGTGACGGCGAATACAGACTTTAGGTACTTATTTGTCTTATTCCATTTAGTTTCATAAAAATCAGGATCAGTTTTCTCCTCTTCAGAGAGACATCGTCAACTGGTAACGTCATCAAACCAAAGATGTATTATATGTAAAGATGTAATAATACGTCGCACAGAATGTAGGCTACTGAACGTAAAATGAAAATAATCGGCACGCGTAAGTAATCGGGGCGGGTCGCGGGGTGCGGGCGGACTGCACGGGCGGGCTGCGCGCATATAGTTATTCTACGTCTACTTTTCGTAACGATTTTGCGGCGTAGATCATGAGTAAAACATGTTCCATGTTAAAAGATACAGGCATTAAAATAGTCAGGCGTTGAAGTGTATGTTACAAAAATTATATCTCAGTAAGTGTAGGCTTAAATACCTACAGTCTCGGTCCCGTGATAGTATGGTACTGGTTTTGACATTGTGTGTGTATGTGCGCGTATTTTTACAATACGTGTGTAATCATATGTATGTGTCGTATGCACCAAATTAGTAGAATTATTTTTTTTAAGAAGGTAGGCTTTAAATAATCGCCTTGTATGGAGTATTCTTTGATTTTTAAAAACTACATTTGTAAATTGTAGTCTTCGTTCAATAAAAACAAATACGCATGACTAACATAGTCCCATTCACTGCGGACGTTTTAATTAATATTTAATTACCACATTTAAATAACATGCTAATTATATGTAATGGCCACTGGATCTTGACACCCTTCCTCCACCCTTCGCTACTGATATATACAATCTCCTCGAAATCAGTTCTTGAACATTGGTTGGGACTGTTGGGAGTACAAACTAAATTATGAACTATTTCGATTACGTATTGTTATACCCAAGATGTACTTAGATATTATAGTATACGAGACTTTTCGAACTACAAATCATTGAAGACAGATCGATTTTTCACTAGTCCGATTGTAAATAATAAAGGTAACTCAGGTAAATAAAACACATTATCTTAAGTTGTTTTATGACTTTAGGTTTCTGTGAAGTATGTCCTGCACAGGTGATAAATATCGCTCCAGGTTACCTGTCAAAATATTGCATGCGATTCCCACCGCAACAATGGCTTTGATACAAGGACACAAATGAAATACTAACGATTTTTGCAATGTGCCCATTCTATTCAATAATGAAAGATATTTTTTGTATCAAATTGTGTATTGTGAGTCTTCGGAAAAAAGACTGTCTCGAGAATCGGCGATATTGTCTTTAACCTCTTCGTATTATTTCTGCGAGAAAACAAAGAATAGGTACAAAACGTCTTTTTGTTGGTGCCATAATGCTTAATGTCCACGATTCTATTTTGAATGCATTGCTATTATTTATTTTATAAAATATTACTTAAATCAGTTATCTCCAAAGTGTTTTTGTAATGGTATGACAATTATTATTGAAAATAGTTAAGGGTTTTGAGACACTGCATAAAAACGTCTAATATTAATGAATAAAACGAAATATGAATCGTTTGAAAGACATATATATTTAGATTAAATGTAAATTGTACCTACGTATTACATTTCACCGTAGCACAGTTCGCCATGAGCTTTCTATCGGAAAGCTCACGGCTATAGCACCGAGATGAAAAAATTACGCGTTTTCCAATTAAATGACATAATTATTTTCTACTGTCTTTCCCTTGTATTTCGGTAGTTTCTATTACATATTTTGTAAGTGTTTTAGTTATAAGTAGGTTTACAGGAAGCCAGAGGGAGACCTTGCCAATTTTCATAGCCGATTTTGGCAAAATTCGTGAATTCAAGAATGAAAACCTTACCTAACTTAACCAAACAAGTTATCCAGTAGGTATATCGGCTATTTTCAAAATTTGTTTGCTACTGGCTTCCTGTAAACCGACAAGAACCGTGTTTTGTTTAGACATGAATTTTATCTCAGTAGGAACTTACTATACGACTCAAAGAGGTTGGACCTTAGACTATAGATACATCTAGACGCCACCAGTTGCATTGCTAAATGAAGCTGCGTGCCGTGCGTTTGGTTTGTGGGCGAGCGAACGCATTCGTACACAAATGTTTGAGACCATAGACCATTTCGCTAGTGCTCGCACTAGACGCTCAGAATTAAAATATAATTTTCTATTTTTTTTACGTTATATAGTATTTTCAAGCGGTCAAAATGCAACCATTAGGTAAAGATATCCATAATTTAAATTATTTTGAAGAAACACTAGGTCACTGGTTGGACGGTTTTAAATATACGACCATATTATATTATTTCCGATACAACATTTCACGGCGAACTGCATGCGTACAAATTTTCGGACACGATATATTTCTGGGAATAGAAACTTAATATTTTTCTAATTTTTGTTTAGTAATCAAATGATCAGAGGTTTCTCAAAGTCATGCCAAACGGAATAGCCAAGGTTTTCGTCAAAATATTGAATTATACACACTCACTTTATAATCTTTATATCAATCATATTTTATTGTAAGTTTTTTTTCTGACCACAATATTTGCTTGTTTGTGAAAATGATGGCGTTATTACGCAGTCGGAACAAGTACACCGAAGTGGCAATTGAGTGCCTATTATTTTTAATCTACTTCGTCCAACAATGCCGTAAATCTACCTACAAAATACTGAATAATTATTATCCATGGAGGAAAGTTTGTAATGCAGTCGATCAATTCAATTGAAAGTCAGACAAATCTGAGTGGTTCTTCCATTTCAACCGGCATATGGGAACACTCTTAAAGAATGTCTTCATGACCCCCAGATCTTGAAGCGGGCACCCCTACCTATCGCTAGGGTTAAAGGCAGTGGGACTTTTTACAGAATCGTTTTCTAAATTTTGTTTCAGGTAAAATTAAGGGTATTCGGTGTATTTTTAGCGATTTTTTTGTATTGTTGAATGAATCATAGCGTTGTCGAATATCGAAACACAATAATCAAAAATTGCATCACACAACTAGACATTTTAAAATGTTAAAACTCTACAAATGAAATAGAGCCGCAGGCGACTTTTTCCGTATTTGGGCAAATTTGTGATGTGTGTTTATCTCACTTATCAGGTCAATCCACTACGCCGGGCCCCTCAGAGCCCGGGCCCCCAGGCTAGAGCTCTGTCAGTCCCCCTTTGTGGGGGCCATGGATGTGTTCATAAAGTTAGATGGTTTCCAGAAAGATAATACTTGTGATAATTGGAGAAGAAGAAGTGTGAATAGTTTTTAATGAATGATAAAAATACTTAAATACATCAGAAACAAAACTATGTAGATCGGTACAACAATACAACTAGAAATACCTTTACTATCAATAACGAGGCGCTGGTAGAGGCGGAGGAGATTCAATACTAAACAATTTGGTTCAGTGGTTCGCATTTACAGAGGAGAGATAGATTTAATATCCACTCATTCAAACTAAGAATTTGTTAGTACACCGAGTAGATGCACGGTGCATAGTATAATTATGCAGTTTTAGGCCAACTATGTTTTGTGGGGAAGTTGGACGGCAGGGAGCTCTATCATTGTGTTCTACCAAACCAGGCGTGCGGTCATGGTATGGAGGGGCCATTTCGAAAAAATATAGGTACTTACATAATAATTGATTACTACTTTAAGGTAGTGGGAGGGGGCGGGTTTACAAAATCTAGCAGGAACCAGTGAAATCCGAATTTACCCCACCTACACTTTCCAGGTGCATTCCCCATACCCAGACACTCCACATTTGAGTATTGCAATGAATATTTCTGGCCTGCAACTATAAATATGGGTATGTTATGTATTCATCCATGAATATGTGTGGCCTTACGGTAATAATTATAAGGATGTTTGTGTCGTCCGTGGTTTCTTGTATTTTAAACATGCCGCGTCATCAGAATATTAAAGCAAACATTGGATGCCCCAGATGGTTTTCCACTGACATAGGCCTTGCGTTTCGTAAATGACGTGAGGATTGTGGCCAAAACGTTGGGAAGACTTTTCGACAGCCAAATCATCCAGGTCACGATTCTCAGTCATGAGACTCTGGTGAAAAACCAGAAGTAATATTCCATTCACTTATATACTTTGCACTTTTTTCGTTCTGGCGGGTTCCGCATCAGAACCTTACCAAACTCGTCGATGCTTTGAACAAGCCCATATCCTGAAAAAGAAAACAAATATAAAATTACTTTGAGAAACGTTTCTTATTATAATATATTGAAGGACCTAAGTTTGTATAACAATTCGTTTTATCAAAGTTCCGACTTCTTTAGGTGGACATTACCCAGTCAATTCTTACCAGTGTAGTATACAATAGATTGAAATTCTTCCTCCAAGGTTGCATGGCGTGGGACTGTATCGGAAAGTACACAAATGAACCGGAAAACAAAAACTACTTCAGGCTTTGGTTCCGTCTTTGTATGAAGATATCCGACAGTGCTTTCGGCAGTGCATGTGCACATACCGCTTGTGAGTGGTTATAGCCAAACTTATCAAAGGTGGTCTGATTCGATTACCCACTACTAAATTCATTGTTCACTTGTATGCTAGGTATGCTTATTTTGCATGTGTCGAGCTAAATAATTCAAGAAGTTTAGAGGTCAGCTTATTTATTCCGTAGTACGACCGATATTATACCATCAAAGATATTTTATAGCATTTATTTTACGAGCATTCTTTTATAAAATAAGAGAGGTGATATTACTTTTAAAAACGTTGAATTTAAAAAAATGGATAACAAATGAATATGTTTTGCCAGGTCTCACATCTAAGCTCGTCCGACTGCAACAAGTCGGTGTGATTTGTTGGTATTCACCAAACACATGTAACCGAATAGACCTCTGTACACAACTATAATGTGATATTTAGTTTGAAAAAAAAACGTCTGGTGTCGCATGCAATATCGGACTTCGTCATTCATTTTGGATGACCGCGTGATGTCATTGTTCCGGCATGGTCTCACCTATGCGCACGGAAGAAAGTTGCACTGTTGCGCCCGGTTTTGATTTATGTCTATATCCCAGTCGAAACGATTTTCAATGTGCGACTGGGCTAAGTTTCCAGTCTGTTGTATTTTTGGTGGCGATTATTATATAACATTTATTATAATTTCTCGTGTCGTTCGTAATTCTTGCCGTCTTCCATTTTGAAACGAGTTGTCAAAACATTGATCTAGTATTGTCATACTCACATAAATTTCAGCAGTCCACTGTTAATAATATGAATATAGTAGGTATATTAAAATTATAATGGATTCAAGCTATGTACTATTCCATTTAAGTCGTTTTTTGCGACCCGGGTTTCGCCTTTCGGCATCTTCAGGCGTTGTGTACACTCACCAAAGGTAAACACACACTGACAATGAACTCTCTTTACTCTAGCTTATATAATAAATCAATACAATAAAGTAGGTAAAAACTCCATTGCCTACCTATCAAGTCAAAGGTTACAAAAAATACAATAAACAAATTATGAATAGTTGAAGTGTCAGTAAAAAACCTAATTAGTACAAACCCTATGTTATTAATCGATAGCATATTATAATAAATCGTCAAAACATAATAATAGATCATTATTCTTTATGAACCATAAAAATACTACATTCAAGAGGTGAAAATCGTCAATTCTAAGAAAAATAAATAATGGGGTTAACTAATGAGATATCAGTCTTTAATAATACTCTAACATGGTACTTACCTACTTTTTTATAACATTATTTAAACAAAAATTACATAAAAACTCGCCTAATATAATATATATAAACCTAAGGGCGGCAGGTTATATGAAAGTATGGTGAAGCCGGCTAGTATGGCGAAAAAGTATGGTGGGGCGGGCTGGTTATCAATTTGTGGCAAAATTTGAATGTTAACATTATATAATATGGGTACATTATAATGACCAAAGTAAATCCTCTGTGATGCCCTGAATTTTTTTTATCGCGTCGCTCTTTTTCGTAAGTTATCGGCTATTGTTGGCCAGCTTCATTCAGCTGTATGAGAAAGCCGATTCATTGCCCCTCTTTTAATTTAATACCTCTATGATATAAACTCACCTAATATACACTTATACATACCTAAATCCTTATCCATATATTCTCATTCAGTCGATAGTATTAATATTGTAGGTAGGTATATTAGATTACAGGTCACATTTTCTTAATTTTTCAGAAGATACTTGTGAAATTATAACAGGGTTACTAATCTATTTTTCATATTACATTTTTATCAATCTTGTGAATTTTGAACTTTAAAGGATATTTGATAATATTTAGTGTTAATAATAACATAAGTATAACTAAGATATAATACTGTTTTTTCCTAGAAAAAAATGAACACAAACTACATGTTAACCAATTTTTAGGATTTATGTCATTTCCAAGCCTACACAGAGCTCCAGCTTGGTTGATGGTTGAATTAGTCGATTGGTACGTACCTACGTGTCGTCGGTGTTTTGTAAAAAGAGCGAATCAACCATTTTGGCGAAATCAAAATTTTAATGAAAAAACAATTTATGTACCTCACTCTTTGTTGTGTAAAAACGACGAATTTGTATTTCCACAGGAAAGTACTTAAAAACGATAATCGTAATATTATATTATACCTAATGCCTATTATAAAGACAGTATTTTTTCTAAGCTTTATTATAAAGTTAGAGCGGCATGCACAATCTAAGATTTCGATCCTAAGGATAAGTCGCCGAAAAGCATGATTTAACTATAGACAATCCTGAGTATAGAGTTAAGGAATCCTTAACCATAGACTACTTTTGTTATGAACACGCCCCATTCTGTATTACCATTTACCACTGACAGCTGCTGTCAAAATAAATTCGCATGTCTATAAAACAGTCCATACACTCAAATTCATTTAACAATGTATCTCAATATGGATATTGATAGTGTTAATTCGTTTGGCATGTACTTGCAGAATATTATTTTATTTTTATATGCCAGCCCGTAGAAATACAAGATGCCAGGTGATAGAATGACACTTGACGCTAGTGTTAACATGTTAAAAAAATATCTTGCGGTGCCTGTGGAATCACGTATAATGACTTATAACGGAAACATAAGAGTATTATAATTAAATATTCATATGTATTTATAGTTAATGCATTTATAAAATGCAGTTGTCATAGTTTTGTCATCGTTTAACAATTATAAAATAATTTACCTAAACTATAGGAAAGAGAATTTTTAAATATAGTATTATTTTCTATAGAAATGATCTTAACTAAGGACAATGTTTCTGCATAGTGTTTTCTGCTAAGGAAATTTTAGTTATGACAAATGTTTCTGCATTCCGCTCTTAGACATTTATAATCACCCACAGGGACCACAGACAATTAATAAATAAAAGTTAAAAATCCTCCCCCTGTACATAACATTTTGGTTAATTCGCCCTTTTTACAAAACACCGACGATGTATTCTTATCGAATTTCATTCATCTGTACGGCGTCCAGTTAACAGCGCCAAATCGTCCCGTTAAAAACTTTCGCTACATTTCGATACGACATCGGTTACTACAATCTGCCAAATATCGCGGTAATTTTCTAAATTTGTCAGAATCACTCATATTTTGTAAAATCTACTACTAACATCCATGTGTCTATGAGGAGTCCACTATGTTGGGTAAAGGAGGAGGCATTCTATGAGTTTGATAGAAGATGAAAAAAAAAACAATAATGGTTTTAGATGTCGGCGCAGCGGGTTGGTAGTACAAGGCTAGACCCGCTAATAGCTATTGCTGTGTCTCCGTCAATGCCAGGGTCGTGTCTTCAACTAATTCGTTATATATATATATATATATATAATTACTATAATCATTGCTAGTACTAGATTATTCACTTTACCATTATTACTAGAAATCTTACATACACACAATATGAAAGTGTATTTAAACCCAACCAATAAAATTAATCGGAAGTTTGAATTTTAGTAGGTACTTTAGTTTATAATATATATATATATATACTAGCTGACCCGGCAAACGTTGTTCTGCCATATAAATTATTTCTAGTGAATATTTTGGTTGTTAAATAAAAAAATAACGAATGTATCGTATGTGTGTGGGGATGGGATCTATGACAAAAAGATGAATAGAGCGCTGTAGACGATGATCGCCGATAAAAACAAAAAAACATCAACCATTCATTTTCTCAATTCAAAATGAGTAATGATGTTCATAATGAATGAATTACCTGTGACAGGATATCATTGTTTAATGTTTATGCAATATCCGTCTTGTCCCTTCCAGAAAATTAGCGGATATTGGAGAGCGTCGTATGAACGATGTGTGTCAGCGATGAACTCCAGATTATTGTTTCTTCTTCGAATCACGATTTCTCGCGTCGATGTGCGGTCGCCAACCATGATTCCAGCAATGTCGTCAACAACAGGCACATTGAATCGACGCACGTGCTCTCCAGCTGGTGTTTTATCAGTATTGATGACAATGGCGTGATCGTCACATTGCAATTCGTGCATGTGTGCTTTGAAGAATTTCAATAATTCATTGTGCTCATTCAACAGGGCGTCCAGTTCGCCGACGATGCGCCTGGCATTAGGCAAATTGAGGCTATTGTAGCCGCAACGTGCATCCACATTATTG
This sequence comes from Rhyacophila brunnea, assembly GCF_057557595.1. Taxonomy (NCBI): domain Eukaryota; kingdom Metazoa; phylum Arthropoda; class Insecta; order Trichoptera; family Rhyacophilidae; genus Rhyacophila; species Rhyacophila brunnea. The sequence continues at coordinate 15,455,411 of NW_028232796.1, read as the reverse complement.
ATGTCCTCACCGCCCATGAAGTAGATTTGTAAAAAATTATGTGGTTCGTTTGGCATTGGCAGCAATGAGCCTACTTTGTGGTATACTTGGCCTTTGATTTTGAACGTAGAATGAAATTGTTGACCATTTGCTGCAGTATTGTGAACTATTTCTGTTGCTCCGAAGTCATTTGGAAGCATAAATTGAATGTGCGAATGGACTTCAGGAACAGGTTTGAATCTGGAACCGTGCCGATGAGCAAGCCGTTCAATGGTTCTGGTGGTATCTCAATTTCTGGTAGTTGCACTTTTCCTGATGCGCAACACATCCCGGCTGACTCATGTTTGAATTTGAGCGCATGACAATGGGGGCATTCTTTGTCCATAGCACCAATCAGCACTTTCGGATGAGCGGAATATTCAATATCATCTGGCTCGTACTCGAATCGTTCGACGGCCCAAATGGCCCCACTTGCGTCTTGCTGGCATTGTGACTTTGATACACGCACAAAAAAATAGATAAATTAAAATAAATCGTACAAAATTTTGCACGCACTGCGTTGTGATATGCCGAATGAAATGTCAAAATGACGCGACGCTTCTCTTGAATTCTTCTCGGACGTAGCGCCATCTGTCATTCAACAACATAAATAATTTCGTTCTGTTTGAAATACGAACGACGGTTAAATTTGTTCATACAAAAATAATAAAATCGCGAAAAAATAAAAAATGGGAGGGTGGGGGTAGGAGAGTGAAAATTTTGAGTTATAAGTAATTTTTTATGCCAAATATTAAAAAAAATACAAAAAAAAAATTGTCAAAAAAATAAAAGAAAATTTTTCTGGATAGAGATACCCTAATCACCTAGCGATATGAAATATACTTGTTGACCTATTCTCATACCTAACAAATATACATAAAATAATTCATAAAAATCGGTCGAGCCATTTTGGAGGAGTTCGACCACAAACATCGTGACACGAGATTTTTATATATATAGAGATTGATGGGTATGGGTTTACGTAGGGTGTTGATTTACACTTTCCACTTATTAAAAACATTGATTCAGGGACATTAAGTATTACGTCAGTATATTTCGCTTGACAAGTAACAATTAATTATTAGCAACATTATTTTATAAACGCACGCTTTGGCGCGAAAGGTGGCAAATCGTATTTAGAGGCGACGTAAGAGGCTCAAGGGTAGGTAACCGACTGACCGTATCTACTCTCGACCCTTCGTCCGCCCAGAAACAGATTACGGTAAATTTCTTTTTCTTTGTTTCGCTGTGCATCATGGTCTAGCCTTGACTCATTTACAATTATAATAATATCATTATATTCCCAACTCTGTCTATTGGAGGATTTTTGATGGGGGATTTAGGCATTATGATAATTGCGGATATCTTTGAGAATGTCGACGAATTGAAAGATGCCCTGGCGGTGGGTAAGACGGAAGAGCTTGGCAAAATTGTAAGATTCTTAAACAGAATTGGAGTGAGGGGGGCCAAAGTATGTGGATAGATTTTCACCATAGGGCATCATTAGAAAAGGGGAAATGGAGTAAGCCTATTCTACCATCACCACGAGAGGTGCCCTGGTTTATAGAGTCTTCTTTGACGAGGAATGAGCTGTTAATACTGAGGCTAAGAACAGGGCACACAATGGGCAAAAGATTTGATGTCCTCATAGGAAGAAGCGAATCGCAGCTCTGCGATGAATGTCATGTTTTGGAGGACATTGTACATATGGCAGTACAATGCACTAAATATGAACGACACAGAGTACAGCTGGGAATCGCGGATATCTATGAGAATGTCGACGAATTGAAGGGTGTCCTGGCGGTGGGTAAGACGGAAGAGCTAGGCAAAATTGTAAAGTTATTTAACAGAATAGGAGTGAGGACCTGATCGACGGATTCTCTTCTAGAAGAGAAGAGGCGATATGACAGCGAGTCGCAGTCAAAGCCTCGGTAAAATCACAAAAAAAATATTCTTATATGGATTGTATTTAAGAAAAAAACTAATTAATGTGATATAATAAAGTACCTACCTATCTCCAGGTAAGGGTGGTGTGCTTTGTAAAGATGGAATCCCACGACTGGTGAATTTGACAAATGTAAGGATACTTGATACGCCATGGGAACGGGTGGACATGTAGGTACAAATATCGGCCACTTGTCTTTTCCTGTTGGTTGTCGATTAATGTTAACTAGTCAAAGGAAGGGGAATAATTTCATGACTTGAGCACGAATATTTCGCAAATATACCAATTGTGAAAAAAATCCCTAATTTCGTGTAGGTATAACTGAGAGATGGGCTGGACACATAGCTCGAAGAAGAGATAATCATTGGACAAATTTAGTCATCTAGTGGTATCCAAGAGGTACAAAACGTCCGCAAGGTAGACCTTAAGGCCGCTGGATCGATGAAATGATAAAGTTCTGCGGAAGTACGAGGCAACGCAATGCACAAGACCGACAGAAGTGGAATCAGCTTGGAGAAGCCTTCATCCAGCAGTGGATCGATTCAGGCTGATGATGATAACTGACAAGATACCCGCAACGAACAGGAAACACAACAATAAAGGGAAATGTATTACTTTATGGGTGTATTTATAAGAAGGTGAAAATCTCGAGTGTGAAAAAATATGTAATACAGTTGTTAACACGTGTTAAGGTATATGTTATTTTTAATAGTTGCATCTGTATCTTAATATGCATTAATGTTTTTCACGTAACCGCAGCGCGCATTTAATATTGGTAATATTTGAGAAAATTAAGGTATTCTGTACTTCTTGCGTTTAATGCCTTGCTACTCATTAAGTCATAACCTCTTGAGACCCGAGATAGAACCAGTCATGAGAAAAAATATTTGTGCATTTTTCTGTTCAATAAATATTATTAAGATCACAAAAAAAAAATTAAAATATTTTTTTTACTATATATTAACTAAAATCCACTACGTGCACGTGAGTGCATCTCAGGTCACAATAGAGTACAATATTGGATACAGTACAAACAATGAAATGAAAGAAAAACAATGTGATATCCATATAATGATACAATTTTATTAGAAAAATAATACAATAATCATAATAATATAATGGTGATTGGATAATTATATTTATTTAGATTAAAAATATAGTACAATAACGGTCAAAACCCTAAAATACTACACATTAATTAACGCGCACTTCAGGGAATAGGTTTAGGGACAACCATTCTTTGCTTTAGAAGTAGATCTGTGTTTACTCGGTGTGTTATGGAAGCTAATGGTGAAGAGTTTCTTGGATGACCTTGTATCGATGATGATAATGATGGCTAAATGACTTTCATACCAAATCGTAGGGTTTGCAAGTCTGATTTTCCATGACTATGAAGTATTCCAATCACAGTGAATATTTTCTTGCCTATAAGTTTGCATGTACAATGAGCAAACTATTTCATGTCCATGTCCAACAAGTCCATGTCCACAGTGGTCAAAGATCCTCACAGTTTACATGCTTGATGTCCTGTGAAAGCAAACACACCACTGTGAAGATTAATGCGGCTCATCGACTTGTAATCAGTATTTTACAACAGCTGACTGAGTGATGCATATCGTTCTTCGTCTTCTTTGAATCATAACACGTATTGGCCTGAAATAACGAATCGGTGAGGTTGAAGCTGGTAAAAAAGTCATATGTGTAGACGTACAAGGGCAGTTGTTGGGAAGCCAAAGTAACATCACAGCGTTGCATTGAGATTGTATCGTATCTTCATCAGATAGGTAGGATTCACTTCCCCACATGGAGAATAATTTATAGAGCAATTGGAGTCCAGCACCCAATAAACCATATATGGCCATGAACTGAACTCTTCAGCTCAGCATCATTCGTCTTATTAGGCTCAGCGTACTGAAACAATAGAAAATACAATAATATGAATTAATCGATACATTTATTCCTATTTATTAAGTATTCAACACCAGGAATATAAATACTAATGGCCAATAGTATTAATCACTAGGTATATTAAGTATATTAATTATTCTGTCCATCGAATCCTCAATATGGAGATCACAAAGCCCTTTCATCACAAACTGTATCAATTTAATTGGTACTTAATTGATTTTTTAGCAGTGCATGCACTTGCCTAATAAAATGATAAGTTTGATATTTATGACTAAATGATAAAGTAATATAATATGAGCATTGATACCTTATGGTTTCATAAGCCAGGATAGGATCCTGGATTGTGATTTTGAAGGATGTATCTCAGCCTCTAGCAGTGAGTAAAGTTCACTGGTTCTCCAGAATAAAGTCATCATCTGGGCCCAGGAGATGAATGTGAACATCATTACTGTCGTCAGGGTTATATCCTCCACCAACTTCGACATCATTATCATTCAAAATATCACCAATATGCTGGCTATTCAAGGATTCGTCTAAATGTAAACAAAAAACATAACCTCAATAAATCAGATATACTAATGTCAAAATATATCACTCTAGACCTGAGTTACTCATGTGTGTACCGAATTTTGAAACTATGATTATAATATTTTACAAAAGTGTAAAGATAATTTAAAGTATACGGAATATTACTATGATTCATTGTGAAACTAAATACATCATTGGTTTTTAATATAAATAAATATTAATATTTAATTAAAAGCACTTACTTGTCAGAGTTGACTTTTTAGCCGCCATTTTTGTCTTGTGCAAATATCCATAACTTCAAAGTCAAAATAACAATTTATTTTAAAACTACATAGGCTAGTGTTTTGCTCTAGTGGTAGAAAAATATACTATCTATACCACTGTAGTCAAATGCGGTTCAAGTATCCATTCAAATCATTACTAAAAAATATTTAAATAACGTCCACATATGTGTACCTCAGGACGCAAGAGGATAAAGAAAAACTGTTGTTAAAATCTTCATTTATTGCGACTGGTTTTCGCGTGTCTATTTTTTTAATATGTTCTGTGAGTACACCAGTCATGGGAATACACATTTATCGTGTGTTTATGTTTCTTGTATAATTGACAAGATATCGGCCATATTAAAAAAAGTAGTAGGTACATCGCGAATAATTTTGTACAGCCCTGTTTTTAACACACACTCATCGCCCACCGTCGAAAAACACCATAGAGGCGTATCAAATCGTCATTACTGGTCCAACAATTCGGACTAAGTGCCGATCGGTTACACCGGCTATATCACGGATGTGACGGCCATTGGCGTTTTCATTTTTTTTTGCGCTAACGCTAAAAGTCTCCCCCGTTGATATTTGATAGGACACACCCTGACATGTTGGAAAATCTACAAAAACGACTATTCATTTTCCCACACTTGATTACGTGACGAACCGTATCAGTGGCGATTTTCTATGAAGCAGACGAGGCGGTCGCTTCGTCAGAAAGTAGTAAAATCTTTACAATATTCGTATTTTTCAAAACTGTAAACAATTCTACCATAACACTCAACTACTAATTCAATAAAAAATACTAATTAAAATGCTATGCTATAACACATTCAATAATCTATACAAACATAGGGAAAGTATGTGTTTACCCACTAGCTAACTAAATGTTATTAATAATTGATAGTCGTAGGTAGTGGTAGATCTTTAGTCACCGAGCGGTGGGTCGTGATTTCCAATTGTCTGGTCTTTAAATTCACATGTTGTATTTCAAAACAAAAGTGCTATGTTAAATTGTATACAATTTAATATTATGTCACATACCTACTGATACTATCACGATGCTACGACTTCATTTAATTAGGCATTTCACTACGAGGGGGGTCCTGCAACGTCCTATCTGAGCTCAGCCCGTTATAAGCCTTCGGGTTCAGCACACTCGCATTATACAGTCATGCACAGACGTTAAAATTACATCTTTATTTTTTAAACAACTCAAATAAATCTAATATCGAAAGTGCCTTCATGTTTTTCTCTGATCACTCACCAACATCAATCCCAAAAATGTATTTTTTATCAATAGTTAAGACTCAATAGGTACCATGGGCGAATGGCCAAACATATTCACCGTTAAAATGTATTTGGATCACTTCTATTTTGTGTAGATTCATTATTAATTTATGCTGTGATAAGGAACGACATATTGATAATTCATACTTGCATTAAAATAGTAACATTTTTGTAGTCAAGTCCCTAGGTAAAGTGCCACCCTTAGGCAAACTAAGAATGCCGTCCACTTTCATTTATATTTTATAGTATCAAATCGTAGCATGTTATTTAAATGTGGTAATTAAATATTAATTAAAAGGTCCGCAGCGAATGGGTTTTAAACAGACAAATGCAACTAAAATCTTGAAAAAATTACATACACGTAATCTACTGAAGATTTGACTATTAGAGTATTTCTATTAAAAATACTCTGACAAATTTGGAGGCTCCCTTGTGAAAATTTTGACCGTGCAGTTAACCACCATGGAGTATTACGACAACAATAGTTGTTTTTTCAGGATTTTTATGAGTTTGTTATTTTTTAACTAAGATATCTTTAATTTCTAACGAAGCGACGAAAAACCGCCACTGTTTTCAAAAGTGTTAATATTTGTATTCATTGTCGCCCGTAAGCAATGCACGACCTGCCTACCCCCGCGGGACGTCATAAAATTTTTGTGAAGTGACGATGAAAGATTCAACGAAGCTTTCACAACAGATACAATATTATCAAGAACCTACCCCGATCGGGAAAGTTATTAATATGCAGCTTATTCTCTGGGCATTCTCACATCTGATTTATGTTTTATCATCTTCGCAGTTAACCTGCCCAAAATATTTAGTTTTACTACGCAATAATGATTTTTTTTCTTTACTTCGTTATAGAACTTAACCGTTTCCGAACGTTTCGCGTAATTTTACTGAAAAACATATTTCGTGATAATTAAATTAATATACTAATTGGTAAGTACATTTTTTCCGCTGCAATGCTTGTGGGAAATTATTGTTGATAAGAGATGTGATGGAATTTACAAATAACTGCTCTAGGACATTGCCTCACCTCACTTCACTAATAATATAATAGAATTTACGTACACTTTGGCGGCTCTTCTGATAGTGCTCTGATGCGTGGGTAAAAAGTTTCTATTTGATATAAATTAAAAAGAAAACGGCAAGTCACGGTGTATTGAGTATTGACATTGGAAGTAGATACAGGCATATTATTAACATTAGCCCGCTTGTACACGTCCGATAGTTACGGCTTATAAGAGCAGAGGTAAATTATCATTTTTCTCTTTTTGGCTTCTCCAAGCATTCCCTCTACTTTCCACGCTACTAGAGTATACGCTTTATAACTTGGCACTCCGGCTCTAGGATGTAATATATTCTAAAAATATATTTTTTACATATATTATCTATTTATTTATTTATTACTACATATATCTACGTAGTATCAAAACCAGCCACATTATGAGAGGACAAAAATACAGCATTCCCCAACTTGTCATTCAAGGAAAGGTCAATGGGAAGCGAAGCAGAGGACGGCGCCGCATTTCGTGGCTTAAGAACCTCCGTGATTGGTACGAGTGCAGCTCCACCGAACTGTTCAGGGTAGCAGACGACAAGGATAAGATCGCCTTGATGGTGGCCGACCTCCGCTAGGGGATGGCACAATAAGAAGAAGATAGTAATACAAGTGAATATCATTTGATCTAATTTTAGAGGTAATCAGGCAAAGAGGTGTATCAATATAGCAAAAAGTGGAAAGTTATAAAACGTATACCCTACCTGCCTGTGTTTATAGCAGTGGCGAAGGGTGGAGGTAGGCTGTTAAGATTCGACATAAATAGTGCACACTAAACATTTTCAGTCATTATTATTTGTTTTCATTAAACTAAGAATACAATTTGCAGATGATGCTAGTTAGTTTTTAAAATTCAATTAAACCCTGGCTAAACAAAACCATAATAGTTGAGGTAGGTATGCTATGGGCGATCCGACAGAAATAGTGCACACTTTTTCAGACATACTTATTTGTTTTCGTTGAATTATGAATACACACTACAGGTGGTGTTAGTAAGTTTTTTTAAAATTCATTTAGGCCTCTACCAAATTGTAATCGATAAAAAAATATTCTTTTATCGAAAAATATCTAAAATTATGTATGGTTTAATGGTATAATTTTAGATATTTTATAGATAAACGAATATTTTTTGACTATTATCTACTATAGCCTGGATTGGGCAGGTTTATTTGAATTTTAAAAAAACTAACAAACGATATCTACACATTGTAGTCTAAGTTCAATGAAAACAAATAGGTTTGACTGACAAAGTTTAGTGTGCACTATTAATATCGGATCTTGACAGCCTACTTCCACCCTTCGCCACTAGTTTATAGTGATGTCCCATGGATGTGGTCTCAATCTAGCGTATCCTGAGGACCTACGCTTGACTGTGACTGAGAAATGTCTCAAGAGCAGATAATAATGTTGCCACACACTAGAGTGTATTTTGACTGAGTTTACAGAGACTTTCTAATACAAGATTGGCGAGGAGCACAGTGAACTAACAAAAACAAATTATTATAAAATAAATATACAGTTCAAAGCTAAAACAATACGGACATACAAAATTATGTCAAGAGATCTTCACACCCGCAAGATGGGCCCAACAGTTGGTTATGCGTTACTTAGGGGCGGCAAAATATAAAGAGCGGCAAATGAAGAAATGCCTGTAATCATTACAACGTTTGGTGGTAGTGGCGGTTTTCCATGAAGCGGACGATGCGGTCGCTTCGTTAGAAAGACCGATATCTTAGTTTTAAAACGTCATACGGGGGCCTCTATACTTGTCAGTGTCTCAGACCTTCACGTACATAAAACCACCGGAAGTAGGTTTCGTGGAAATGTTCTAATTTTTTTCAAGATTTTTATTGCATTGATATTTAGTTTAGATCAGGGGGGGGGGGGAAACTGCGGCCCGCCGGGTATTTTTTTGCGGCCCGCCATCATTAATTGTACTGATTACGAATTATCTTTTTATAATTTTTTTTAAAAAATATTGAAAATAGATTAAAATTTGAAGAATTTGTTGTTTCGTAAATCTATTATCTCAGTACGTCTTCCTTGCGTCTCGTCTCACACTATGTAACCACTATTTTCTACGTTGAAAATCGTGACACATTTAAATACTTTTCCGCGTTGCAAGGAAAAAAATATATGCCCATGATGTGGTAAAAAGTTTGAATGGATTTCATAATTTAAAATTATTAAAGCTCTGAATGACGACTTTTCACAAAGATTTGGTGACTTCCGAAAAATTGAGATAAGTTTAGCAATAGTACGCGATCCATTTTCAATAGATATTGATAGTATACCGACAGAGCTACAACTTGAGATTATCAATCTGCAGTGTGACACTGATTTAAGAGAATTGCATCGTCGTCAAGAAAGACTATGCAAGTAAAATGTTCGTTATTTTTGGATCAACCTATATATGTGAACAAACATTTTCGACCATGAACCTCAATGAAAATTCTTTACAATCAAATATCTCCGATGCCCATTTACAAGAAGTTTTGAGAATATCAACTACAAAATTAACACCTGAATTTAACAACAGTTTCATTCTTCTCATTAATTTTTTGTAATGTTTATTTTTCGTGATAATAAATAATGTATATCTAAAAATGGTATTTTACTTGCAGCCCGCCGCTCATTTTGAATTCTTGAATTTGGCCCTCCATCCAAAAAGTTTGCCACCCCCTGGTTTAGATGATAATAATATAGGCCATATGGGTATGCGTCTAACAATTTTGCAAATAATTTGTGACTGAAATGAATTTTATTAATTAAAATAAAACACAATGCCGGTTTCGTCCGCTTCGAATGACATTGCTAGCAGCAATTTATACGCACAGAATGGATTAAAAAGGTGAAATATGCCGAACATTATTATTTTTGGTAAGCAGTAAATTGTTGAACTATGGAAAATAAATAGATTCACAACCATAGAGGTATTAAATAAAAAGAGGGGCAAGGAATCGGCTTTCTCATACAACTGAATGAAGCAGGCCAATAGCCGACAACTTACGAGAAATAGCGACGCGATAAAAAAAATGCAGGGCATCACGGAGGATTTACTTTGGTCATTATAACGTACCCATATAATATAATGTTAACGTGGAAATTTTGCCGCAAATTGATTACCAGCCTGCCTCGCCATACTTTTTCACCATACTTGTCTGCTTTTCTATACTTTCATATAACCTGCCGTCCCTAGTTCACAACCTTTAACCTTAACCAAAATTTGACCATAATGTCAGTCTGTATTATTCATATTTTTTTATACATGATCAATGAAGACTTTTAATACCGTTATTGTTAAAAAATGATAAAATAATAATTTATCAAAAGGTATGTAATTTATTAATTTTTTATTCAATATTGAAATATTAAGAATGTTAAATTCTTTATTATCACAAAAAACTAATTAGTATCTAAGCACAAGGTCCTCAAAAATAAAAATAAATGTAACCATCTCACTTATATATTTCATTAATCACATGAATTACGCCGTTAAATTTACGGACTTTGTAGTACCTATTATATAACTACAATAATAAGCGTTGTTATTAGAAATAATTCGCATGAATCATACGCGGACCGCTAGCTTAAACTAAAAAGGATGGGGTCCTATTGTTTCTTGGATTTTTTCTAATATGTATGTTTTAACTTATGGATATTATAATGTATGCCATTTATTGTAGGTAGATACGATAGTTGCGGGTTGTTGCTAAAATTTAGCTAGAGTAGTAAAGTCTATCGAGATACTAGACTCGAGATTCTGCACGTCATAAATAAAATCGAAATCCTTTCGCACGGGTGCCTTTATCTTTTATTAGCGGTAGGTCTATTTTAATGTATTAACAACAACAGATAAAAGCCATTATTGCAGACGATACCCTAAATACGGTAACTTTAATCATTCTTTATATTGCAATAATAGGAAGAGCACTTTGAAAGAGAGTACTTGGGGTACGAATAGGGTACGAATGGGATTTAGGTACCAGGGGTAGGTAGGTATACACAACAACACGCGCTGCGGTCCATTCATTTTCTAAATCATTTATTGGCGCAATGGCCGTTGTTCGAAAACGAATACGTTTATTATCATCCTATTATATTTGAAAGAGGATGATACGCGGGATGCGATATTACAAGATCCAAACTGCAGGGGGGGTATTGATTTCAAATGACCGGCCCCCCTGGGGGGTTCCACGGGTATCGAACCGTAAGGGGGGGGGGGAGAGCATAAGGAATCTATACAAAACACAAACAAAGGACTTTCGCTGATATATCTCGAAGGATCGAGCAATTTGGAGGTAATGTTAACAAACTTTTCGAATTTCGAATAACTAACTGCCAATATTTAAATACGGAAATCATTATATTAGTTTCATTAGTTTCGCTGTCATACAATAACTCAGATGATGTAGTTTATAATGCATATTTTCCAATACATTTTTATATTATACCTATACACTTTATTTCTTGTATTTGATTTATATAATTTTTTAAATTGCAAAATATATTATTATCATTAATTTAAAGTGGAAAAAATGATTAAAACATATAAACATTACATATAAAAATAAATACATGTATTCGTTATTTATTAAAGTTGCCTGGTCTTATTTGAATTAGTTATAGAAAAATAAATCTTTGCTCACTTAATCAATACATACGATAAATCAATATTAAGAAACATTCTTAAAGTAAATAAATGATATTCCTATTGAAAAAAACGTCATCATCATAGATGAGGGCTGCTTCATTGACTTTGGATCAGTGTCGACTGGAACACTATCGCAAAAGTGCGCCAGCAAGACCTGTTCCATGACGAACTTATTTTTGCTATAATATGTTTATATAATGATGAAACCAATATAATTATTCTTGAAAATTCAACATTTAGGAATAGCTCAGAATTTTACTTTTTTTATTTTACTATTTTATTTTTTCAGATACTATAAAAAAAACATCATCGAAAAAAAGGTAGAATAAATGGGATTCGAAGTTCGAATAAGATATAAATGCGTAAGCCAGTTAGCATGTAGGTACCAAGAGTTTGAAGCGAGATTTGGTTTAAAACTTAATGACGGTCAGGCCATAAAATGCAAGAAATACAGTGCCTGCCTGAATTTTCTCAAATATTACCAATATTAAATGCATTTTCGTTTATTATGATACAAACATAATTATTATTGAAAAAATAAAAAAATAAATCTTTAATACGTGTATATCCCATAATTCAGAATGTAACCCACTCCTTTTATTTTTATGTTTGATGTGTAGTAATATATCTGTATGATATTATAATACATAATGTGATATTTTTATAATTTCATATATTAATTAAAATTATTTTTTATTTGAGATGTTCTTTGTATAGAAAGAAGGATATTTTCACTGTCCCTACTAATGAATATTTATCATAATTTTCCGTATTCCCATTTTTCATTTACATTATTTGGAAAGCTATGGTCCAATTTGAGCACAGTCTGTTTTGTTAATTTAATATACACCTGGCATGAGCTCCATTCACATTTTATAGAGATAATTAAAACTCATATTAAAAATATTTTTTTAATAAACATGTGGGAGGAAAAACAAAAAAAAAACAACACTGGAAATCATTCGTAAATAAAAAAAAATATTGTAAAATAAAATTAACCTTTTATAGTTTATTATCTTTTTTCATTTGTATCATTTTATTCAGAAATTTTCTGATAAAGCTAAGTTAATTTAATTAAATAATTTTTGAAAGGAGAATTTCTTTGAATTTCATTTAAACTTTTCTTCCTATAATCAATAAATTTTAATAATTTTGCCTAGCAATGTATTTTTATTATATTTTAAGAGCTACTGGACATTAGTAGATATATTATTTATCATAGAATCAACGTTTTTCGGTACACTTATCTATAAATATGCATGTACATTTTATCCATACTAAAACTTTTGTACATATTCATATATTTCCAAAGTAAGGGTTTACCCGAAGATAAATATAAAATGTCGTACCCCTTATCACTGGATGGGATGTGTAGATAAGCTATGAATGCATAGGTATTACACAATCAGCTGATGTTTTAACGTGATTGGGCATATTGAAAACAAAGCCTTTTACATTACTTTGCATTTATGGGAAAACTGAAAAGGGATGAATGAAAGAAATCTTGTGTAGAAAATACAATACAACTCTTTTTTGTGGTGAAATCGTGTTTTTTGCGGATATACCTAAATGAATGTAAGGATGTATGGAAATCTCATGTACCTACATAATATTTATTATGTTGAGCTTTTCTAATATTTACAATATTTATTTACATCATACCGTTTGTTTGCAAAAGTACCTATATCGAAGGCACTAGAATAGTCCTATCAAATAAAGTAATGTAATTATGTCTTTAATATCATAGATACAGGCAAGATAATAAAATGTTTTGGGGTAAGTGTTCATTTCGAAAAATATATCTATAATATTTTTTATTGATTTTCAGGGCGGCAGGAGAGATGGGGTTAGCAAAATCTAGTAAGTGTCACTTACTTATAATTTATAAATAATAAAATAAAAACAGCGATATCACCTAGCTTGTAGGTATAGCTGAGGGCATGGCCTCCACATCCTGAAGCGGGCCCCCAGGCTAGGATCTTTGGCGCCCCCCCCTACCTATCGCTTAGGATAAAGGCACTGTGATGCTCTGCAGTAGCGTTTTCTAAATGGTGTACGCGGTAAAATTAATGTGTATACCTATTTAGTGTTCTTTTATGTATATTTTAATACACCTATTTGAATTATGGAGTTGTCGAGTAGCGATATACAATACAAAATTTGTATCGTACAATCACATAATTTAAAATAAAAACATTATTAAAGACAAGTAGTTCCGCAGGCGACTTTTTTTTACTATTGGAGAGAATTTGTGATGTGTGTTTATATCACTTATCTGGTTGACTCACTACGCCGGGCCCTTCCTGAGCCCGGGCCCCCAGGCTAGAGCCCTGCCAACCCCTCCTTGTGGGGGCCATGGCTAAGGGTGTTAATCTACAAGCGATTGCGATCTGTCTCATCCACAAGTGGTTATTGTGTAACCGTGTAACGTGTGCTCTCTTGTATAGATATTATATAAGTGTGCATAATGTTTTATAGAGAAATTTGTTGATGTGTGACTCCATAGGGCATCATTTGGTATTATGAGGAAACGTGGATATTTTTGTATAGGAGAAAATCTAAATTACGCCTACCTAGGTAGTAGGTACCTTCATATAAAAAATAACTACATTCATTCTTTTATGTAAGTATATAATCTGAATACAGTCTATAGATACATTATATGTGATTTAATTTTCAATTACTTGGGTCAGTAGAGCATACGATACGTGATGTACATAAGTATCTACATGAGATGAGCTCTCCTTTAAGGTTCAATTAAAATACATTCCACTATTTGTTAGCAGCCAAAATGTCAGGTAAGTCATTGGTGTATGAGGGAAAATTTGTGTTTATTTTATTAATGACATTTCTTTACAACAAATGGGTAAGTATATGAGACCTGAGTGGAGACCAAAAACGCGCCAAACCAGAAGGAAACAGGGAATCCTTTCCCCTGCATTTTGTGGAACAGTGAATCGTCGGTGCTGAAGAGAACCTTATAACAGAGCCGATAATATGAAAGTGAAGCAAAGATACTGGTTTACTGCTTTGGTTTAGCTATAAGTATATTTGCATTGCAGATCCATTTAAAGAGAATTTCACACTTCTACTATAAGTGATTTTTCATGTGGGTAGGCAAACCATGCGTTGCTTAGGGGCGGCACATTATAAAGGGTGCCAAATGAAGGAACGAATTCGAATATAACAACAACTTTACAGAGCATTCGATGAGGCATGTGATGCGGTTTGTTTTGTTAAAAAGTATCGACGCCTTAAAAATAATTGTAAGCATAAAAAATCCTGGCAACATATTCTGTTTGTATTATTATACCTATAGCCAATGGCGGTTTATCGCAGAGGCACGTTTTCAAAATAGTGCCTCCAAACCCGTCAGAGCCCCAGATCTCCAATACGTCCTTACGTGTTAGCGTTCATTTAGAGCGCCACATACGCTCGCCACAAACGTCGATTTTTTATGTACTTTATATACATTTTGATGTAACGCATACATACTTAAAGAAAAAGTAGCGTCATTTTTCTGAACTCACGCGTATGCAGGCGTTTTTGTTGAGGCGTAAACGCTGATGTGTAAAACGACAGTAAATGAGCATCGTAAACACATTGGATACCTATCTATCAAAAAGTGGCAGCTACTGCTTTAGAGCAGCATGCACAATCTAAGATTTCGTTCCTAAGGATAAGTCGCCGAAAAGCATGACTTAACTATAGACAATCCTGAGTATAGAGTTAAGGAATCCTTAACCATAGACTACTTTTGTTATGAACACGGCCCCTTCTGTATTACCATTTACCACTGACAGCTGCTGTCAAAATAAATTCGCATGTCTATAACACAGTCTATACACTCAAATTCGTTTAACAATGTATCTCATTATGGATATTGATAGTGTTAATTCGTTTGGCATGTACTTGCAGAATCTTATTTTACTTTTATACGCCAACCCGCAGAAATACAAAATGCCAGGTGAAGAATGACACTTGACGCTAGTGTTACCATGTTAAAAAAATATCTTGCGGTGCCTGTGGAATCACGTATAATGACTTATAACGGAAACATAAGAGTATTATAATTAAATATTAATATGTATTTATAGTTATTGCATTTATAAAATGCAGTTGTCATATTTTTGTCATCGTTTAACAATTATAAAATAATTTACCTAAACTATAGGAAAGAATTTTCAAATATGGTATTATTTTCAATAGAAATGATCTTAACTAAGGACAATGCTTCTGCATAGTGTTTTCTGCTAAGGAAATTTTAGTTATGACAAATGTTTCTGCATTCCGCTCCTAGTTAAGGAACACCAACTTAGCAATACGTCCAAATCTCATAGTATAAGCAGTGCTTAAAACTTCTATAATTATGGACTAAAGTATTTTTTATAAATAAATGTTATTTTTAATGGGACAGTGGTTATCTTTCGTAAACTGTCTTGTTTAGGGTGTTTAATAGTACGGCGTATAATGACGTACTATGCCGTATGGCATATCTACTGCTGCCTTGATCTCGATGCTTGCACAATTCGATATTGATATTTTTATTAAGATGGGTAGATACCAACTCATTTTATTTATATTATATACTATAGATGGAGGTAGTATATCTTAAAAACTGATTATCAAATCGGGAATACAAATATAAGTATCTACCTTCCAACGATTCTACTTACTTCACTGTTGTTATTAGACGGGTTTGATCCATTGGTGGATAGCTCTTTATTAATTTTATCGGTTTTTTGCTGTCGCCGTTTTCAACCAAACGTAATGAATTCGCCGATTCAATTTATTATTGGTCTAACGGGGGTTGATACAGCAGTATATACTTTATATACTTATAGCATTTTTCGATCTACGTTTTCGGTTGTGATATTAACAACTTGTCAAAAGATCTAATTACACGATGATCATAAATTTACTTGTTAATTTACTTTACACATTCAAATTATGTAAGTACTTATATTAAATATAATAATATAGTTTTATTTAACTATATAGGTACTATGTGTTTATTTATTTATAAATTGTATTGTATGTAACAGGAAGTTGGATTTTTTTAAAATGTGCTCATATATGAAATTAATTTCCATTTAGATACGGAGCCAAAGCCCAGTTGTACATACACGACTGCAAAACGTCGAATTATTTGTCGATTTGACTTTATTGTCATCTACAAACACATTAACTCAATATACTGCCACACATAGCATCGGTAGAAGATTTTTGTTTGAAATAGAATCTGTTAGCTGAGTGTAAAACTAAATTCACTCGACATACGAGGCGCAGATAGTATAAAAAAATATCACATTGGCGCATTTGCAAAGCTGCTTTTTCAATTGTTTCTGCTAGCCGCGTGACGCCACTGTCCCGGCATAGAGAGTTGCAACATTGCGCTTTATTTCGATTTATTATTAGTATTATAGTCGACACGATTTTCAATGTGCGACCTGGCTTATGCTACAAAATTATTTATCCGCTAATATATAAAATTATATAATTGTTATTCGCTGGTGTAGTTACTAGATTATAATTGTCATGAAATTTCGCCTATATATTATTATATATCTAACCCAGTGGTTGGAACCTAACCTAATCCTTTTGCATACCATGCGCCAATTTTTTTCACAGACGAGTTCAGATGCGCCTTTTTCTACCTTCTTACGTTCACGATTCAAGGGTACGATCTGCTTCGCTTAGGGGAGGAAAAGGAATAACTCAATCACGCAATTAAATTAATTGGTACTGTTCGGTTAAAGCGGATACAGCGGAAAACGCATTTTGAAAATAGCCGATAAACTGGATTATTTGTTAGGTTAACCTAACCTAACCTAACCTAACCTAACCTAACCTAACCTAACCTAATCTAACCCAACCTAACCTAACCTAAACTAACCCAAACTAACAAATAATCCAGTTTATCGGCTATTTTCAAAATGCGTTTTCCGCTGTATCCGCTTTAACCGAACAGTACCAATTAATTTATTTATGCCAGTTCTAAAAACACACATTTATTGGACCAATCTACAATAGTCAGGAATGATCTCTTGGACGAGAAGGTGATCACTGTCGTGGACCCCGCTGATGGTGCTACAGCTGCCGGAGAGTCTCGTTTGGTGAAGATAACTCTGGACCACAGTTGTTGGATGTGATGTGTGGATGATGTGGCTAGTAATATCAACTAAAAATACCAAATCAAATAGCCAGTTGTTGTCAAATAATAGGGTTCTATCTTCAGGTAGTTCATTTTCTTGTTCTAATAAATTAGAAACAGCATTTTTAATTTCCAAAATATACTCAGAACCCGTCCTCTAGGTCTAGAAAGCCAGCGCACCTCACAATGAAGGACAAGTTCACCATTCTAACCTAATCTAACTTATGTAACTTATTCCTGTCAGGATGTTCACGAGAAGATTTTTTTTCAGGTGGTTTTGGGTGGCTTGGTCATTAACCATTCACAAGTAGAAAGAGTTAACGGTGTAAAAGTAAATAGGTACTAAGTTATTTTTTACTAAAAATAAAAATATAATATTTATTTAGGCATGTTTCAAAAGTAAAGAATTCCTTGTGCTCCGGAGGTATCGGGGCCTTTTGTTCCTTCGCTCCGAGCTCGTCAAAATATTTTCCTTTTCAAAAAGTCCCAAAAGGGAATGCGATATTTAAACTTACGCGTCGAGAACAACGGGAAAAATAAAATAAAATAAAACCCAACAGAATGAATAGTTGTAATGGCATTGTACGTGTTCTGTGCTGGGAGAAAAAGGTGTATCGCTGACAACGCTGTAAGTATTGTAATTTCGGCGAAGAAAAAACAGAGGTAGCGCAAAAATACTTCAAGTGGATATTATTTTTGCTTCGTGTACCTATCTGTTATTTAATTTCAAGACTAAAAAATGTAAGGGTCGAAACACATCAGCCACAAAACGTGGTCGATTAAGTCGATATCGAATATATTATAATTTATATCTAGACTACTAAAACGTAACTTTACTGTGATTTTGATACATGAAAGTCACGAGTATGTTATCATGATAGTTTTATTGACATGTGGGTCTTCGTCGATTCCGCAATTTCAATTTCAGATGGTCTTGTTTTACATTTTCATTCGTTCTAAAATATTAAGTTACAGATATGTAGGTGCAGCTTTAAAAAAAAAAACTACTGTCTATTCTCACTGAAAAATACTATATAAAATAAAGATAAACTGTTACTAATATTTTCATTTGTTTATGTTAACGGTGGTAACAAAATGTCTTTTTTTATGATATTACCGAGGCTTTGATTGCGCCTCGCTGTCATATCGCCTCTTCTCTTCTAGAAGGGGATCCGCCGATCAGGTCCTCACTCCAATTATAATAAAGAGCTTTACAATAATTTTGCCAAGCTCTTTCGTCTTACCCACCACCAGGGCACCTTTCAATTCGTCGACAATCTCAGAGATATCCGCAATTCGCAGCTGTAACCTGTGTCGTTCATATTTAGGGCATTGTACTGCCATATGTACAATTTCCTCCAAAACATCACATTCATCGCAGAGCTGCAAATCGCTTCTTCCCATGAACATATCTTTTACCCATTGTGTGACCTGTCCTTAGCCCCAGTATCAGCTTAAGCTCAATTCTCTTCAAAGGAGACTCTAGAACACAATGTCTTTGATATTGCGTCTGAAAAAAATGACATGTTTCATCCAGAACAAGGAGAAGAAGGTTGAGAAAATGGCTAATAACCATTATCCATATAAAAGCCTGTCTAAGATTCGGCATCTACAGTAGGCGGAACTTCTAATTACACTGCCTGAAAACTGAAAAGCTAAGTAATAAAATATGCACACCAGCACAGTAGTAGGCATAAAAATTGCGCTGTAGGCGATTTATTTACTGGAAATTGTGATATTATTGAAGATTTAAAGGAGATAGAAATTTTATTGCAACATGACGTACCTTCAGAATTAAAATACTTGCTTTTCCCTCCACCACCTGCCAAGTCTCCACAACCAGTTTGCAGGCGTATACCGTGGCGTAACGAGCGTTGGAAGTTCTTCAAAATTGTGCCGAAAGTGTCCGAGGAGCAACTTCCCAAGACCTTGCTTGGCGTGTACTAGAGTGAACTAGAGCAATGTTTCTTAACCTTTTTACATCCGCGGACCACAAAAAAATTAAAAAATGTTTTGAGGACCATCAACATTGGAATAAAATAATAAATATTTATATTTACACTATTTTTGAAACAATTGTCGAAATATAATACAACCCCACATCAAATATTGGGTTTCTAGGTAACTATTTTTGAACTGCAGACAATTTTTGTGGCCCACCCAAAAATCTTCGCGACCAACCGGCCGGACTATGAACTAGAGTGCACTAGAATTAAAATACTGTTATTGTAAATTTATTTTTAAACCTTATTGGCCATAGCCTTTCTTCTAATGCAAGATATTGTGCCATATAATTTCACCTCTATGAATCCAGTGAGATCAATCAATTGTTTGACATTGGTAATATACTGATGAAAAGTAGTTTGGCGTTTCCTATCAAAATCGCTGAAGCAAGATCCAGTTTGTCATTTTTCTATGCATATAAAATGAAAATTAATACTTATGCTAGAGATCCTATTTTTGTTGCACTTAATCGCTCCATATATTGAAAAATAGGGTTTTGAATATACATAATTTGAAAACATCTCTTGCATATTTTATAGACAGTGGAAAAAATCATTTTGTAGAAAAAATAAGACCCAGTGCTACCTAAACCTGTATCTGTTAGATTCCCGCCAGCATGCAATACGATAGGCATTTCATGTAACAACTACTAGTTTAAATCGTCGTAATTTAGTAAAATGCCCGTAGCTTAATTGGAAAAGCATACTGGCGCGAATCCAGCAGATACAGGATACAGATACAAATTATGTATACTTACTTATTCAATATATCGTCTCTGTTCTGGCTGAACACACTAACTGGAGAATACTAGTTTTGAGTAATTTGACTTTGAAGTTGTTAAAATGTTTAAAATGGTCTATCATGTGAGTTTATTAAGTAATCGTAAAAAGAATGACTTTAAAATAAAGACTGTTTATTTATTAAGAAGGTTTCCAGACGGTAAAGTTTGAAATAAGGAACATTTTGGTATAACTAACTCTATATGTCATTTTTTCGAATTAGTGTCTTCTGCCAGAACAGTGACGATATAGAATGTTCCATTCTCAAATCTTGTGTCTTATTCTTTTAATATAAGAAATAGTTTATTGAATAATGTTTTATTTAACATCTATAATTTTATCTTCCCCAAGTTTAGTGTAACATCGTTTTTGACTAGGGTCTTACATCCTTCAACATTAATAAATAACTGGTGACATTTTCCTGAAATAAGTAAATGACTTAATTATGAATATATCATTGTAGAATAAAATTAGTCACCGAAATTCAATGCATGTCTAATGATCCTATTTTTGAACAGCGCGAGATCAGGTCCACCAAGCCTGAAGAATTTTTGAAGCACAAAGCTAGCGTTGTAATTTATTATCTTCGAGGGATGAACAGTTATTTTTAGACTTGTGTCTGAATTTAATGACAATTTGTTGTATTTTTCGCCACCACTGGTATATGTTGGTACTCACTTGACATCCCCCAAACAAAAAGTCTTTTCAAGATCGTCATAACTCAAAAACTTTTATTCTAAGAGGGAAAACAAAACAAAAGATCGTCACTCTACTATAATTAAATGGATTTTCGACGTGTTTTTGAGTTTTTAGCAGAGATATAAAATTAGAATTTTATTAAACACACATAATTTAACGTCTCAGAAAAATACCTTCAATAAAATATGATACCGAACAGTAGGCAGGTACTCGAATATATCCATCGGATTCCGGCAAATGTGCTTTACCCAATTTAACCACTGCTACCTGCCTAATTACAAATAAATGAACTAATGGTTATATTACTGAACTCAAAATTCGCAAATGTTGGCCACTAGCTTTTGTGCTTATATCATTCGACCAATAATAGGTACATATACCTTGATTTCTAGCCACCGTCAGAATCTCTCCCTATTTTAGTATCAATCCAGTCGAGTCCATCGCCAACTCCTGCGCCTCCCGCCATGTCAGACCTGCAGGACGTAGGTCGCTTTTGTAGCATCGCTGCAGGGTGAGGGAGGGCCAGCCACGACGACGGAACCCTTGAGGCTGTGCCACAAGGGTACGAAGTCCCGCACTCTTTGGCGGCATCCGGAATACGTGTCCCATTAAGCATTAAGAACGTGTAAAACAGAAAAAAATGCATAAATTCCCTCTATGAAGTAGGTATTTTTTAGGTCCACTATCATTTTTTTACCACTGAAAAGGAAAATGTCACGCGTATAAAAGTACAATTTCCACAAATAATAATTAATAATTAATGAAGTCTCATCCAAATGGCCTTCTGAAACTTTACAATAAATCTTGTTCATGCTTTGCAAAATATTCCCCATTATTTGAAGGAACCACGAAAATATAATAATGTTAGGTATAACCACAGAACAGATTAATTCTGAGTTTGTTTCCTGATTATAACATACATAACTATTTGCAGTGCGTAATGCGAATGACTGCAACACTAGTGCTCATATCGGGTTTCGTTTTTTGGAAAATGTCATGATGTCAATAGGTTTATTACGTTTTGAAATTGTTAATGTTCGCACATGTAAATAAATAAATTGATTTAATCGAGTTGTGTGAAAACTTTATTGCGAGTTTAGCTCGCCTTAAAAATGCAGCAGGTATGTACCTACCTTTTTGAAGCATTAACCCGTTGCCTGCCGGATGTGCAATCACACCGACACGTCACGTGACCGCGCATGCAGGTAATTGTAGGTGTGTGCGTGTCAATCACGAACTCTGAAGACGCCGAATCCACGTGCAAAGAAAGTTTATTTGGTTACAGGTGCAAGAAGCACGTGTTGCAACCTTTTATTGGATACTGTAATCAATTGGTCTTCGGACTCTTCGGCCGTTAGCGATGATGCTGGCAATCAATCACAGCAGTATTGTTGGGAATAAAACGATTTGACGTCACTTTCTGTATGCTAAGACAATAGCTGAGGTATTCCCAATAGGTCGATTGCTATCCTGGTAACGATAAAAAATACTAAAATGCGCGAAAACATACGTAGGTACGTTACAGTAAAAGTCAACATAATTATCAAGCCGGGTACTCAATAGCAAGCCGTAACTGTGACCGTTCCAAATACTGTAACTAACTCTAGATGCGAAAAAAATAGTTTGCGAGCCGAATAATTGGTCTATGGTCTTGAACATTTGTAGACGAATGCGTTCGCTCGCCCACAAACCAAACGCACGGCACGCAGTTTCAATTAGCAATGCAACGGGTGGCGTCTAGATGTATCTATAGTCTATGTTTGCGAGCCTTATAAATAATTATTTCGAAGTTGGTTACAGTATCTGCGCATCTATTCTATACACAAGGCTGCTTTCGGCCGCTGCGGCAGCTATCTAGGGTAAGTTTGTATCAATATATTAGCACTTATTGTAACAATTACAATAAGTTAGTTCATTGTTTTAATAAGTGCTATGTTTTACAGTAACAGCACCTCTCTTGGCTATGCTAAATTTTAGAGTGAGATAGACACTTTTGACTGTATAGACGGCTAACTTAATATAATTGTTATGATAAGTGCTAATACTTCGATTCAAACCTACCCTAGATAGCTGCCGTAGCGGCCGAAAGCAGTTTTGTGTATAGAATAGATACGCTGGAACAGTTGCAGTTACGGCTCGTTAATAAGTCCCCAGCTTTAAGTGTATTATTATTTAATAATATTATCTATCTTCATAAACTAGAAAATATTGTCAGGGTGTCGTACAAAAAGCTTTATGCCTACATACAATACTTGATATTTAAATTGTATTGTATCGACATAGATCAAATAAAAATTAATCGCGTATTGTTGATGACATGCCTTCTAGAGTTTAGTGTAGACAATGCAATACTAACTCTCAAATTGTGCAATATTTTTATATGAATTTCGACACTCACTTCGATGATTTGCTTTCACATTTGAATTTTGTATTAGACGTCTGCGATATTGCCCAATATTCCAGTAGGGACAGAACCAGGGAACTCAGAAATAATGGGAACTGAAATACACATCGGGTAAGGCGATAGCAGGTAACCGACTCGAGTAAGGAAGAACCCGGGTTAAACTTACACACGTGTCTAGAATACGTTTTACGTCGAATATTGAAAACTGCTCTCGGTTTATGCATTTACGCTCATTTAATGTTGGTGTATTACACACACTATTGCACGTGCATAATGCGTGCTTCATTTTCGTAGGACACTCACACATTCAAAAGCCTGCTTCACCATGCGGCAGTGGCGAAGGGTGACTTTTGGAAAGAGGTAGGCTGTGGAGATCTGATAAAAAGAGCACACTTGTCAGGTATACTTACAAGAATATTATGATATTTACTATTAATGAATAGGGTACACACTAGTAAATGACAACGACACACTAATTCAATGAAACTTCAAAAACTCATTGACGACATAACAATGAGCGATGTGTTTAAATTACGTATTTTTCAAAACATGTATACCCATCAAAAATCATTAGATAAAATTTATTTTTATTTATAAAAACAATCTATACTTACTTATTTATTAATATTCGATTAAACGCCGTTGAAATTATTTTTTTAATTATCTAATTATTAATGATTTTGGACAAAGTGCGCAGTCGTGACAACAATATTATGCGCGAATGTTTTAGGCTCTGCGATAGGAGCTTACCTTATTTCGTACAAATCAGCAGACTTGCTGCGGTTACGAGACGTAAAGTCCATACGAAAAAAATTCAGAATTATTTCACACATAATCGGAGATTTATTTACGTCGAGAAGTCGCGGCGTTTATTATTTATTTACGGCGCGCTGTGGTATATTTTTTAATACATTTGCAGTTGTTTTGTAAACTGTGTAATACTGTAATACATTCCTACATATACGACATCTCTCGTTGGCAAAATAAATTATTTTTATATAACATAAAATAATGAAGTGATTAAGTATTTAAATATGTCAATATGCAATTAAAAAATATTTTTCTTAAGAAGGTAGGCTTTAAATAATCGCCTAGTATGGACTCTTCGCCACTGCCATGCGGTGTATTGAATATAACGTATCGGTATTCTATTTATTACCTATCTGTTCTGTGGACAGAACCAATGAGGATCCAGCCCTATCTGACTTGGGCCCAATCGGTTCAATCGCCTCAAGACCAGGCCTACTGGTCACTTGCTGCAGACTTCACAGGTAATTCGATAAAGTTTCCTGTTGTAAGTTCTGCATGCTGCCTTCTCTCCTGCTTCAATTTGATAGTTCAATAAACGGTGATTATCTATTACAAATAAATTTCTTGACTCTCTTTTAAATTAATTTAATACTTTTTTAATTGTCACTACATATAATATATATTTATGCTGGAACAGAAATAATCACTGCTAAAATAAATTATTAAACGATTATAATTTAACGTGGATGAATTATTTATTCAATATACGCATTATGCACTCAATTTCGTACAAATATTTAGTTTTGATATGCTGGTCGATTCATGTTTGGCAGTTAATATTTGCACAATAGAATTAGTATTTTGCGTCCAATATTACACATTAAAGTAGTTGCACGAAACCATCAATATAAATAATTAGTTAGCGTTTCATTAATTCAACAATTTGGCCGTACGTTGAGGCACGGTCTAAAAAGATCGTTGCTAGGCGATGCGCGGATTGCGGGTCGCGGGTGCAAATGACGCCTGTCAAACGAAATATTATTTGTCATATAAATCCAACATACGTCCATTTTATGTTCTGTTTATTGTTCTATTAGTAACAATAATAATATATTCATTGACATGTTTTCTTTTTAAAGTAAATGGGTAACGTTTTTAGTCATCTTTACACGGTTTAAGAATTAATTGGCCCGTCGCCATCACGAAGCAAAGTGACGTGTTTCTAGCTCGACATTCTCTCACTGAATGCGAGCGAGTCCAAAATTTCGTCGCGCCTACAGTTGAAAATTATCTGCCGTTTCACTGATGCGTCACCTTAAATAAAATAACTGGTCGTTATCTGGAATAAAATAACAGTAGATATACCTACCACTGAAATTTGTACAAAAAGCAAGCATTTTATGTAATATTATTGTATTCATTTGAATGGGTTATAGGCATTAATTTATATCATCATCATCAGCCGGGGTCAATCCACTGCTGGATGAAGGCCTCACCAAGCTTCTTCCAACTCTCTCGGTCCTGTCTCGTTCGCGGCCACGTATTTCCACCGAACTTTACCAGTTCGTCAATCCAGCGGCTTTTAGGGTGACCCTGTGGCCGTTTCGTGCCCCTTGGGTACCACTGGATGACGGAATTTGACCAGCGACCGTTCTTTCGGCGAGCAATGTGCCCCGCCCATCTCCATTTCAGCTGTTTGGCAACGTCCATTACATCGCGTACTCCTGTCTGCTTCCTAACCCATTCGTTTCTCTTACGGTCCTTTCGCGTGATGCCCAACATACACCTCTCTATGCCTCGCTGTGCGACTCTTAGCTTTTGGACATCTCTCGTGTTGAGGGTCCACGTCTCGCAGCCATACGTGAGCACGGGTAGCACACATTAATTTATATAACACAGTAATAAGAGTGTGGAGAAATGAGTAAAATGGGTTATGTATATGAACAAGAATTATTTTCAATATGCGCCCTTATCATAAAAGAGGAGAAATTTGCAATATGCAATCCTATCATAATTGAAATTATAGTAGTTTTTTTTTGAATTATTAATAAGCATGTCCTTGTTCTCCGTACAAGGTGGTTGTAAGTAATTTTGAACAATCACAAGCACGCAGGCTTTGCGAAAATCACATAAATATATTGTGTCCTCACTGGGAATTGAACCCAGAGCTCCCGGATAGAAGATCAGTGCCTTATAGTGCACCACGAGAGCCACATATTATTTATAAATATATGTATTAAATTATAGTAGTTATTCCAAGTTGTGGCGGTCATGAAGTAACAGAATACTGTTTTTTTAATATAAATAACTAAAAAACATAATAAATAATATGTTTGTTATTTCAACCAGTAACGTGCCTACAGAACACGACAGATTAATATATATAATTCAAATAGGCTATAATTATATACCCAGATACACTACATTTTGAAGCAGAGTTTTAAATGTGTGATGTCCTACGAAAATCAAACACACATTATAGATGTGCAATAGTGTGTGTTGCAACTTTCAAATACACCAATAGTGAAAAAGCGTCAGTGCATAAACCGAGAGCAGCAGAACGTAGGTCATGTTTAGAATGACGTATTCTTGACACGTGTTTAAGTTTATCCCATATTCTTCCACATTCGAGATTGGTTGTTTGTTACTCCACACCCGTTAGTTATTTCAGTTCCCACTAATTCTGTGTTCCCCGGTGCAGATCATCCCCAGAAATAACCGATGAAGTAATAATAATAAGGAAAAATAACACTCACATAGGTATTTATTGTGTAATCTTTGTACATTTTAATTTATTTTATTTCTTTTAAAGGTTTTATATTTTAAATACGTTTAGAATATTTCGGAGCTACCACTCTCCAGAATCAGAGAATTCTATTAAGTAGTTACAAAACCCTACGTAAAAAGCACAATAGATAGATATAATTATATTTTTTTTTTCAAAAGCATCCCTACATGCAAAAGTCACCGTACGCCACTGATGTTTATCACTGGCGAAGGGTAGAGATAGGTTGGTAAGATCCACCGTAAATAGTGCACACTAAACTTTGTCAGTCATTTGTTTTCATTGAACTAAGACTACAATCAACAGGTGGTGTTGGTTAGTTTTTAAAATCCAATTAAGCCTTGCAAAAACTAAATCATAATAGATAATAGTCAAAAAATACTCGTCTCTCTATAAAATAAATAGAATGATGCCATTAAATCATACATAATTTTGGATATTTTATAAATATAATAATATTTTTTATCTATTATAGTTTGGTTTAGGCAGGGCTTAACGAAGTAAAAAAATATCTAACAACATATTGTGTAATATGTATTTCTAATTCAACGAAAACCAAATAAACAAGTATGAATGAAAAAGTGTGCACAATTTTGTCGGATCGCCCAAAATTAGGCAGGGTTTAATTGATTTTTAAATACTAATCAACACCATCTGTAAATTGTAGTCTTAGTTTAATGAAAACAAATACGTATGGCTAACAAACTTTAATGTGCACCATTTATGTCAGCCCTTACCAGCCTGCCTCCACCCTTCGCCACTGATGTCTATCCACTACATGACTACAACATAATATCAGTGAAAATGAGTAGATATATGTAGTTACGATTAGGGATTCCAATCCCGGGATCTCGGGATCCCGAGCTATTTTCGATACCTATGAATCCCGGGATTGATAAACATAACAAATAACTAGGTACATTAGAAATAAACTGAGTTTGAATGAAGTTTGATTTATACCCATGTAAGTTGCCGATTCATTTTATTTTTTCACATAAATTAATAAAAATGAGAAAGATTGGAAAAAAACAATGCTTCACATTATTAACAAAGTAATTCCACCATGATCTCATATTATGTTTTACGGCAGTTTCATATTTGGCTGACCAATTAGATTTATGAAGCGGATATGAAGTAAAGCAAATCATGGTGTACTATTTTAAATCTCTCTAACCCATTCATTAAGTCTTTACTATCAGAAACAGCAATCTCATATTAAATTCACATTATTATTTATATTACAACATTATTTACTCCATTAAACTTATGTATTTCTAAGATTGAACGTATACAATATTAACAATAAATGTCTCAAATAGTATAAATTATACTAGATTTATTTTTGACCGATTTTATCAAAGTTATTTGTAAATATAAAATTTTTATATTAACAATAGAAAAAAATGCCAATCATGGGACCAGTTCCGGGATCCCGGGATTGTCAAATTGTAATCCCGAAATCCCGGGATCAGAATTTTAGCTCGGTATTGGACTCCCTAGTTACGATACAGTTTTCAATACAATCATAATATTAACATGCTTTCACTTACAGATGAAAATTATATGTTTATGGGTCATTTATGTGGATCCATCGATTTTCAGATGCTGCGTCCATTCGTGAACTCAATAGTTGTAGGTTGTTGAATAAATTTTATATTGTATGAAATTGCTCAATCGTCAATCACTAATCTGGCATTAAAAATAGTGTTGTAATGTATTCAAATGAGCTTTGACGTTTTAGATACAGATAGATAAGAGGTGAGTATGCTTTTATAACATCTTTAGAATATATAACTAATAACACGGTAGATTCACAAAAATAACCCGTATATAGACAGGTAGGTTACATATTACTATATCGTAATACGCATAATTCATAAATACGTCATGTATTTTAGAAAGAAATAAAATTATCAACGAGTCATCTGTAGTATAGATAGTTTCGTATAAAAAAATTGCGAGACTAGTTTCTCCTTGTGATAATGTCGATGCATGGTTAGATATGAATAAAAATAATTTCTAGTTAAATACATTTTTTATGTTCCATTAAAATCCAAGATAATTTAAAATAAAATAAAAATTTATTCAATAATTTGAGTGAATTATACAAAATTCTCCTCTACTACACATTTCGGAAAACTACAAATTATTATTTTTACACTTCGAGCGTGTTTAGGAAAAAGGGCGTAAGCCACACAGAACAAATTTTACAGGAGAGGCAAAAAACGTTTTTGAATGATTTTGGTTTAATATTAATAAAAAAATAGGCATAGACATTGTGTGCATGATGATTGATGATTTGGTGTAATATCTTTTCGATCTACTAATAATTAAAGAAGTTATTACAGAAAATCATTAAAATTTAGGGTAAATGCTTTTTTCCTTAACATAATGCTTACGGGCCCTTTTAATTAATTTTGTAATTAACATGTTAATTTGCATTTGAAAAGTAATTAGCAAAAAAAAAATTGTGCGGCCCGTAAGCTATGGGTTAAATTAAAACTTAATTAAAGCTCAATTAAAACCTGGATTTAGATAATAAATCGGCATTTGCGGCTTACTTCCTTTTTACAGAACGTGTTTTTAGTAGTATACATTGTTAATATCTAATAAAAGCACTTTTCGAAAAATCGAGGGTTACGCCCTTTTTCCTAAACACAGTCGACTTGTTTTCGTAACAAACATCGAACTATGAATAAACCAATATATTATGATTCTTTCGAATATAAAGTTTGTATGAATATATTGTGATAAGCTATTTTTATTTTTCGATCGATCGATCGCTATTATAGTGGAACAACTTAACTTTGAAATTTCGCAGATTGCGATTTATTCTCCTGCGAACAAATTACATGTGGTAAATGTTAATATTATTGCCGTTATTATTTCCGACTGCTCTTACGCGAAGCCTATTTAATCGTTTTCTGTTAAAACTGGTATGTTTATAGCACTTAAATTTTTGCACATATCGGGACTATTTCGGCTTAAAATATTACTCCGTGAGACGTCTGTCCAATCATATGTCAGATTCATCAGACTAGAATGTGGTGCCCTTTAGCAGTGCATGACTTGTCTCCACCACGAAATGCCTGGTGGCTTTGGTTACATGTAAATTGTGCGTAAAACATTTCACCGTGAGCTTTCTTATCGGAAAGAGATGATCGTATACTATATGGTCTCCAATTTTATTAGATTCAATGTTAACATTAATTCAATTTTCATAGCTGATTTTTGTTTGCTGCTGGCTTCCTGTAAAGTATAAACCGACAAGAAACGTGTTTTATTTAGACATGAATTTTATGTCAGTAGGTAGGTACTTAAAAATGGTACTACGTTAAAATTCCCACCACCGCCCGTCATATATGCACAGCCGTGGATATGCACGGCCGCTTTCCATGACCTGTCTGAAAGAAGTGGTTTTAAGTGCTCATTCCGTCCCGAGACGGAGCCGCACGGGACTGATGCTGCAACCATGCACCGTAGTGCTTAAAGAAGAAAGTTAAGAAAGATTTTTGTTTTGTTTTTCGGACTGGCTCTGCTGTCCGCTGACGTTAAGCGCCCTGTGTACCCGTATGTACTATACGACCCAAAGAGGTTGGACGGTCTTTAATATATGCCCATATATTTCCGATAAGTACAACATTTCACGGTGAAGTGTGATACGGCGAACTGCATACGTACAATTTTTCTGGACACGAGTGGCTTTATTAACCATTAGATAAAATTTCACAGCCATATAATAAGTAGAATATTATTAATAATAAGTGCAGCAGACTTGTGTAAGGTGTCATTAAATGTCTGATGGTGACATTGAATTTTCTCACATATTATTATTAATCCAACCAAAGTGCTTCTGTGTAGCATATTGTACAATAATTTACTGGATGCCTAAAAACCGGATTGAAGATATATCTTTATTTTACGATATGCTTCATACCTATAATTTTAATGAGTTTTTTAACGTTTGTTTCATTCGATGGACCGAACAAATTATATATTATTTTAATTATATTACCCAAGTAACTACTGGGAATTCATGTCAAACTTGAAATTTGTAAAATTTTAAACTTTAAGGGGGGACATGCTCAGCGTAGGTCAAAATTGAGCTTCTGTTCTATTTTCAAAGCATGATCCTGGACATACCTTAAACATTGTAGATAATCTATTTGTATAATTTTGAAGGCTTATTATCCTTTATATTTTATAAAAATCTTTTTCTTTAAACGGTACATGTTTAAATACGCGCGTTAACATCATTTTACTCCCTACTTCAATTATAGTTTGTGAATTTATGGCTATGGCCGTATGTTGTAGCTTAACCACTGGGGAATGCCAAAAGAAATGGCGTATTTCAAAAAAACACTACCTTATTCTTAGGTCAATAATTATTATAAAGCAATCATTATTCGTAGGATGTCTATCACACTTGAATGGTCAAAGACATAGCTTATAATGAGTATCTTTAGAATTATCTTCAATTTGTTAATCTTGCCCATTTTTTGAATAATAAAATGCCTAATTCTTGTCAAATCTGGGATCACAGAGATTATCAATATAATTTTTTATCGTAAATATTTTACTAAAATTATCTCGTCATAAATTATACTAATGGTTTTATAAATGCGTTTAAAAATTAATAAATGTAAAAAATCTTAACACCACTGCACATTTATGTACTGAAATATGACTATATTCTAAAACATTAGAGCGAGAGGTTTAAAAGAATACTATTTTATGTAATAAAAATACTTTATGCAGTCATCAAATGTTTAAAATAAATATAAAGGATAATAATCCTTCTAAATTATACAAATAGATTATCTAGAACGTTTAAGGTATGTCCAGGATCATGCTTTGAAAATAGAAAAAAAAGCTCCATTTTGACCTACGCTGAGGACGTCCGCCCTTAAAGATTAATGAAAGGAATGATGAATATTAGTCGCTCTGTTGATGATGAGATTTTGGGTGAGACGTCAGAGTATTCATTTTATCAATCTCTATTTAAATTCAGGAGTTTCAGGATTATTAGGTATTCTAATGCCGTTCGCTATTGACATTATATTGTTGAAATAAATTTGCGGCAAGAAAGTTCTCTGCTCACAGAACAGTCAGTCACCATGGAGAAAGGCTTTGAAGCCAGATCGGTTGATTGATTACTTTACGACGGTCCGACCAGAAAACGCTAGAAATACAAAATATTCAAATGTTGCCAATATTGAATGCGTGCTTTGTTTACATGACAAACTTAAATGCATATTATTTATGATACAGACATATTGAAAATAGCATACTATCTAACAGGTTTTTATCTCATAATTATCCACACTCTAGAAATAAACCTTCTTACAGCCCATCCAGAAGGGAACCCACTTGCCTTATTTTTGTGTTTTTTTGTTTTCGTTATATTTTACTAAATGAAAATGGGTTCCGTAACTAAAATAAATTGAAAAACACTGATTTACGGCATGCCAGTATGACTTGGGAGGACGCAACACGATTAATTCTCTATTCACGCAAGGAGACACGGATTAAGAAGAAGAAGAAACGTTTTTGTTACTGAAGCACTTAATCAATTGTGTCGCTACATTTCAAAATCAGCCAAGTCCTTCTTCAGGTATTTTTAACTTTTTTGTGAATTGCTGAAGAACTACTGCTTTCTAAAATTTCTGCATTATCAAAATGTGGAATTTATTAATTTTAAATATTCTCTGGTCGAAATACTATAAACTTTCACCCTTATGACTGTGTATTTGAGAAAACAAAAAGCTGTTTTTCTCCTATTCATCTATTATGGACTTGGGTGATTTTGAAATCTAGCGACTCAATTATCATTGTTAAATTTAATAATGGCATAATAAAATATGCCTATCAATGCACATCAGGAACGTACTTATATACCCTAGACTCTTTGAAGGTGTTCTAAGCCTGCCGTAGGTTTTGCCAGAATTGAAAACAAATCGAGTAAATCCACTTGGGCGGTCAGTGTGATTACTGATTGAACTGGGACGGCTGAAGAGGATGGACGATGGACGATGGGGCAGATAAGGTGACGAAGATGGTGAGATATCCTCGTCTTCTGAGGCGCAATCACAACACGCGGCTTAAGCCAAATGTCAAGGTTGATGACCGCCAGAAGCGGATTGGTGTAATATTAAAAAACACGAAATTCAAATAGGTATCTACATACAATTTAGCATTATTTACTGTATTAGTTGTGACAATTTTCAATTGACTGTTACTGCCAATAATTAGTAGTAAAGTTATATTTATGTATGTTATCTCGACCATGTCCGATCCTAATAAGATCATAATATGATCCCATATTTTGTATTAACATATTTTGTGTTTTACGAGAAATGGATGTCAGCCACTTGCTCAACCTATTAGGTCCATACTCTGACTCATACACAAATTGAAAAACAATACGTGTACTTGCCAGATCCAGGATTCGAACCTTGGACTCACGACGCTATAGGCCGACGCTTAAGCCGCGCATCCACCGTAGGTGTTATACGCTGCATAAAGTCGATTAGGTACAAACAATACTTATTGAAAAGCATGTAACATCAATTATGAATGAATAGTATGCGTGGTTTCTAAATATAATAGCCTATATATCTACACATAGATTTACTGTTGGAAGTAAGTATTGTCGCGACCATAAAAATAGAATGCAAAATTCAGACACTTATTGCCATACAAGTTGCAAGACTGCATATATAAAAAACGTTTAGCGGCTTCAGAATTTCCATATTATGATAGTTGCAACTTGCGCGACATGTGCGCATGCGTGGTAGAACGATCGAGTAACCCTGGCAGCAAACTGACACAAAACAAGCACGCAGCAACAACAAACGCCTAAAAATGAGATTGGCGCGACAATTTATTTTACACGCTATTGCTGGCAGAGAATCCATGCACGTTTACAAGCGCTAGAAGGCTTTAATCAAGACTGTTTTTTTTTCAGTTAACAACCCTTGAAAATCTTTTATTTAACTTACGAAAGCGGTGTTGATTTTTAAAATAAAACCTGTTGAAATTTAAACAAAAACATGGTGGCGTTTTAATTTAATTACAAATCACTACTTTTTTATTCTTTTTACGTACGTAACTAATGCGCATCTGTGTTTGTCAGCTTATAAATAAGTGTAGAAGCTCACTCGGAATCAGTGATCTGAAATGCCTGTGGACATTTTCGAAATGAGATTTCATTAACTTTTGTTACTGGAAGAATAGGCATTAGTTAAATTATTCTCGATCTCGATGATTAAAAATAATATTAAAAGTTACTTAGTTTTTTTTTATATTATCAAATAAAATAATCTTCACGAGTCACGACTTGGCTACTCCACAGATTAATTATTTCTTGTAATATAATTGATGAGGCGATTTTATTCAGTGCAACCAAGTTCAAGGAATAATATTAATCACATCCAATGATGTTAGCATAGTCACTTACAGTATTAATTCCTAGTGGAAACCTATTATATTTATCAGGGAACTCGAAATAATGGGAACTGAAATACCTAAAGGGTAAGGTGAAGCAGGCAACCGATATCGAGTAAGGAAGAATACGGCATACATTTAAATACGTGTCAAGAATTTTTCATACGTCGAATACTGACAACTGCTCTTGGTTTATGCATTGGCGCTCATTTTTAAAAATATTGGTGTATTATACAAACTATTGCACGTCTATAATGCGTGGTTCATTTTCGTAGGACACTCACACATTCAAAACCCTGCGTGAAAATTGACTGTACTGATATATAGCCTATCGGAATTCTATTTATTATCTGTTCTGTGATATTTATATATTTTAAAATATGTTATTAGTACCTAATAAGTAAGTAGTGCGAAATAAAATATTTCTGTGCAGTATAATTTAATCAGTTTTTTTTTCGCGCGCTTTAATATAAGATTCTTAATATTTCAAAATATTAACGATTTTTTATAAAACTTCGTCTTGATTAAGTACGGCAGAGAGAGCTTAATTAGTAATAAAGCACGTACGTCGGAATTCAATACATCAAGTTTGAGTCGCATTTTACACAGATATTTTTATATGTATGTTTCTGAGGTGTTCCAAATTATGTTTCTCATTTTCAATTCAGAATCATTAATTTGTCAAAATATGTAGAATATGTACGTGGGTATTTTGTATACAATATATACCCACATTAAAAAAATATATACATATTATTTGGCCGCCTGAATAATGTCTTCAAAAATGACCTTCCACTGTGCCTAAAGCGCAGTGTTCAATCAGTGTGTGCTTCCCGTGATCACATATGCGTGTGAAACATGGACACTAAGTAAAAGAGAGATCCAGAAACTTAGAGTAGCACAACGTCGTATGGAGAGGTGCATGCTGGGCATAACGCGAAAAGACAAAAAGAGGAATGAGTGGATAAGGAAGCAGACAAGGGTTTGCAATGTAATAGAGTTTATTAAAAGCCTTAAATGGAGATGGGCTGGACACATAGCTCGAAGAAGAGGCAATCTTTGGACAAATCTAGTCATCCAGTGGTATCCAAGAAGCACAAAACGTCCGCAAGGTAGACCTAGAGGCCGCTGGGTCGATGAAATGATAAAGTTCTGCGGAAGTACGTGGCAACGCAATGCACAGGACCGAGAGAAGTGGAAGCAGCTTGAAGAGGCCTTCATCCAGCAGTGGATAGATTCAGGCTGATGATGATGATGATGATGATGACAAACTTAAATACTGTACTTAAACATTTTCCTATTTTAAACTTTACTGACAAATGCAACAAAAATCGTGATAAAAATTACGTACATAATAATATCATCTACTGAGGATTAGAGCATTTATAAAAAGCCTACTCACAATAGAAATGGTTCTAGGTACGTGGAGGTCCGAGGTTATGACAAGTTTTGAGACCCCCCTGTGATTTCTTCAAAGTGATATGTTAGTATTTTTGCTAACGAAGCGACCGCATCGTTCGCTTATGCGTCAATGATATTGAGCTACTTTACAAGCTGTTTGTTGGCGAATTTAAAAGCGGGTTTCTAAAAACACAAAACTTTCCATTCGCTGAGAAGCCACAAGCCAGCGACTATTTTGACAGAACGTAGTTCGTTTTTTACCGGGAGGTCGCTACTACGTTCTACTGCGCAGACGCAGTAGGCCCACACGCCGGAGTGTAGCGTGTAAAGTTGACCGGCTTTTCTCGGTAGATTGTTTACAATCTGCTTGTTAGCTTGTTCGATGATGACACTGGGTGACTTTACAGGCAGATTGTAAATTCGCCAACAAGCAGCTAGTAAAGTAGCTCAATGTCATTGACGCTTTAATGGAAAACCGCCACCGCTTTCAAAAGTTGTAATGATAGTATTCATTCCTTAATTTACCTCCCTTTACAATTTACCGCCCCTAAGCAACGCATAGCTTGATATATTTTTTGTCAATCTGAAAATATGACACTGTCACGTTTTTAGTTTTACCACAGTATATTGTATTATTAAAATATATAATAAAGCAAACTCCTCATATGTACAATATGTCAGTTGATCACCACGGTAATATATTTAGTTTAGTAACATTACAATAATTACAAATAGGGAACTTGATGAGAGAATAAAGTTATAAAAGAAACGCTTTATTATTTTTTTTATTGCAGAAACACTAAAAGTATTTAAGTTATCAAATTTTATAATTACTATATATTCTATATATGGAATTCTATATATGGAAATTTAACGTAGTAAGGTTATTTAATGAATTCGTCACGTTCAAAATAAGTTAAGATGTTTACAAATACAGTAGGTACAACTGAAATACAAAATAATAATTATTACTCTACAAAAAAGGAGAGAATGTTCCATAAAGTGTCTTCGAAGTGCTATTTTAATTTTACTATCGCTTTATTAAAGTATTTTTGATGAAAAAGGGTTTTTAATTTTCTCCAGTTTAAAAAAGTTTTATTATTTATCCCTATTATATTTCTTACCCATTTTTATCACCCTGTCACGCTCTAGTGTTGGGGCATTGGGTAAGCACAAGATCACGCCATTCTTTCCGTCCATCGCCACGTCTCGCGCATCCGCTTTTGTAGTACTGCCACAAGGGTATGTAGTGTCGAATACTCTGGCGGCATTTGCAGCACATGTCTCAACCACGTGAAACCTCCTCATGATTACTTCAATCACCGAGAGCTGCCATGTCCCCGCACGGACTCGAGTATTCGTAACGCGGTCGTAGAGATCCGTTTTGCACTTTTTTACACATTTTACTACACTGGTATGCCACTTTACCTGATAACCTCGCAAAAAATAAGATCAAATGATATTCACTTGTAATAATATAATGTGTAGTTGGTACATAATAAGAAAATACAGCCGGAGTGCAAAGTTATAAGGCGAGACATGGATTCTCAAAGCTGAAAAGTTGACATTCGTGAAGTTTGGTAAAATATCACTATTATATTAGTCAAAGTATTGTTTGTGTTAATGAATCATATTAATAAACCCATATGAACTCTGTTTGTGTAAGGCGAGCCTTGCAACTATAATATTGTGATTTGTGCAGTCGCCTGTAACTCACATTATCAAAAAATCAAGTTTTGAATAAATCGCAAAAATACACTAGAGAAATATTTTTTGTAATCACAAAATAGTAATGAATATTGGTGAGTGTCATTGTCGATTGGATTTTTATAAAAGCATAAATAAATCTCATTATGTCTCCTTCTTAAGATCTAAAACAGTGTAAGAAAAAATATACAGATCCTGGTTGCTTAGAAAGAACTTAGTCCAGAACAGAATTTACTAAAGAATGATCTTTGCAGATACTTACATACTTCAAAGTGATTTTTGAAAGCAAATTTGTTTTTTTTATAGATTGATGCATTCAGAATTACTTGAAATTATTAATTAGTAAAAATGAAAAATGCGAGTAATGACTCTAGTCAACTCACGTGGGACCGGAAAAAACAGATAGTTATAATGAAATTTCTCGATCAGTGATATTTCTACGGTGTTACAAGTAAAAATAGTTTAATTAAAAACACATCTTTCACTGTACATAATCGTTTTGTTTTTCAGTCTTTTAATTCTCTCCAAAATTTGACAGTATTATTCACAAAATGGTGGATTATTAAATTGCACCTGGTCCAGGTAATTTTGTACTAAATAAAGATCGATGGCTTTTAATCGATTGTATTATATTTACATTTATCTTCATATATTTTCTTACATCATACAAACGAAATAAAAAAAATGCAGAAGAATTGCACTAAGTTTATAATAATATGTTCATGTATTTGCAGTGAACTCAATACTACGCTTCCTTTCTTGGAATAAATAATTTATTTCTTGCATTTACAAGTATCTGAATGAACTTTATAATATAATGAATGCCCAAAAGATAGACTCGGTCGCAATTTTATTTGAAAGAAGAAAATAAACACAATTGAAATCTCTATTGTACGACGAGGGGACAAAAATGTTTTTTATTTGTGTGTAATTTTTTTTTTTGGATTTTTGCTTCATTTTTGGCATGTCGGAATATGGTTACAAACGTATTTACGATAGTTTTATTTTTGTCATTATTTAAAAGTAAAATTAATATTAAATATTATATTTATACAAACAATGTTTTCATACTTTTCCGTATTACTTAAATCTACGTAGAAACATAATACCTATGTTTCAAAAATATTTTTGTCGAAAAAGCAAGCAATATTGTTCTTCATGTATTGTTTGTTACCTACCGGCATAAAATTCGTCAAAATGGCAATTTTTTTTATATAATTTTAATATAAAAAATCACTTGTATAGCCTGGGTGATGTTTTTTTTTTGTATTCAATACTGTTGTACCACCAGTGTTGCCAACCGTACTATAATTATAGTACAATACTATAATTTTGAATCCGCAAAAAAATGTAAAATACTATAATTTTACGCAAATATCACAAAAATACTATAATTTTGAAGGATTCGAGACGAAAAATGTTCCTGTACTATAGTTTTTTTCTGAAATACTATAATTTTTACCCTTTTGTACTATAATCAACATAGAAAAAGATGGCAACACTGCGTACCACCTTGTTTTGTTATCCAACAATAATAATTCAACTATCATTTCATCATGGAACATTCCATGATCACCATGTACCTAATTATTAGGTATGACATTTATTTTTCTTTTGAATTGGATGTATAATCTGATGTGGATCTTGGTCGTCCTCGTTTAAGTTTCCTAAACCCGGGTACTCATTAGCGAGCCGCAACTGTAACCGTTGCAGGTACAGTAACCAGAGAGGATGCCAAATAATTAGTTCGCGAATCCAATAAATAATTATTTCTCATCTAGAGTTTGTTACAGTATCTGGAATGGTTACAGTTACGGCTCGCTATTGAGTTCCCGGCTTAATAGATTTTATTTAGGTACTAGACTAAAAAGCAAATCCTTGACAATATATTATATTAAAAAAAATACAAGTTTACTGTCAGACACATGACCAGAACCCGGGACCCGCGGGTTCAGAAGCAGACGTTTGGTTACTCGTATATTGAGGACGCTACTATATAGCGTATAACATGGTAAAATAGTGGATTATATATCTATACAAATTAATAATGAAGTGTAAGTGAAGTAATTTTGAAATATTCCCTTCTGATTAGCGTTTTCATTATTTCCATAATAGATACCTAAGCAGGAAGCATAGTATTTTTCTGTATGCCTTTCTGTTTGTTTGGATATATCTATCTACATCCATAAAATCACAGTTTCTAGAACAGATAAGTATATTTTTGGTACCTACCAATTTAGTAGGTCTCAAAAGGTTCCGAAGTTAATATAAAACTTCCCCGATAATAACACACTTGCAACAATTCATCCAGAGTAGATGAAGTGGTCAAAATAGCAGCGGTTGAGTGAGGAGGTGATGTGCGGGTAGAGGTAGCGTGCGCCTACATCATATTTGTCTATCGCGCTGAATTATTCGGAGCTAAAGTGGAATTACGTAGGGTACATTTATTTATCGTCATGGTTATTATTTCTCACTGCTCTAATGCATGTGAAAACTATCAAACTTCACGCTTATAATAATATGGTATGTTTATCATATTGTGTAGATTAAATCCTCAGATAGCAGCGATGGAGTGGAAGGGTGAGGTGCGGGTATAGATTGATCCAACCGTTGTCTCAAAAAGAAAAACGAATTTGTCTATATTATCGTCATCCTGAATATCTGTTTACCTTGTATTTCCGTATTGCATGCGAACGGATAGCACGGTATCGCTAGTAATATAATAGAACTACACCGGTGTTAATGAAACGAATAATAAATACACACGTAGGCTATGCGTTGTATCATTTTTGCGGCACGGCGATCGATTATCCGGCACCATTGTGAGCATAAACGTATTTCGGGGCCCACTTTCAGCCCACAAACGCGACAATAGCGTTGCACAAACATCCACTCTATTATTTCTGGTTGGCGTGTCAACCCCCTACCCCCTGTTGCCCCACCATGGCCTATTTTATAGGGGTGGCTAAACGGTGGACGGTGGTTAATGAATCCTGAAGAAAATGTCGATTAAGCTCTAGTTAATGTGTTAAATTTAGAACTTACGAATAGGTCACATTTTACAACGTTTTTATTAGCTCGTATTCTTGTTTGTCCGGTAGTTGTTTGTCCAGTACAAATCTTGCAATCGATTTTTAACTAACTTCCCGTCTAGCTAGACATTTGAAACTTTTCAAGAGAACACGATGCGAATGCATTCTTTTAATACTTTTAGCCATCTTTAAGCAGAATTGAATTCATTTTCAGTTAATTCTGTCTTGTATGAAAAGTTATTTCGGAAGAAATCCGTAATCCAAACCACTATTATTGGTTGCTAAGGGGGTAGCAACTAAATTATTAATATATACGTGCGTTACTATGGAAATCAAAATAACATTCAGTATTCTAGATTTGTTTGTTGCAAAATAGCAAAAAAAATGATTTGTTGACAATTGCCTTATTTGTCCTAAATTATTAATATATAGAATTGTCAAGTGTATATGATTCAACAGAAAATTTAAAAACATGGTGTATAAAAAGTTCTTTTTATCTTGTAATTATTTATTAATAAAAACTTGTCACAAAATAAAAAAAGAACCCTTAAAAGCGAGATAATATGTCTAATTTAAACGTTTAATTTCCTCCCGAATTTCCCTTATTACTTTTTATATGAAATGAAAGTTTTAACTTTATAAAATACAGTTAAGGTCATCGTGTTCTATAGTTTTACAACACCTACTGCTCTACTAACAATATGTACCCTTACACATTAGCGTTTTTTCGAAGCGCCACAAACGCCCGCCAAAGACACCGGGTTCCTACATACATTTGTGGCACAGACATACTTAAAAAAGAGGCGCCATTTTTTCGAGCTCACGCGTATGCTAGCGTTTTTTGAGGCGATTGGACGCTTCTAAAAACGCCAGTGTGTTAGAAGAATATTACTATTAGAAACGTTTTCACAATAAAAAAAATACTACGTATTTTCTACGCTAATTAGAATTTCATTGCTCTAAATTAAACAAACGAAACCTGTACTAATCATCAGTAATTTATGTTGTGCACTGTGTTTGATTTTTAGTTTAAATGCCTATATATTATTCCATAATCTTTTAATGTAGTGAAGATAATTATAAATGTTGAAAAATCAGCACTTATATGTAAAAAACTTAAGAGCTATTAATTATGGTTTTATATGAATTTATTTGTATTAACAAGGCAGTACATAGAGGGAAAATAATACGAACTTTGGATAATGATTATTCCAGATTTGTTTAGTACATGTGGCTGAATTCTTGACTATAGATATAACAAT
Source organism: Rhyacophila brunnea (assembly GCF_057557595.1). Lineage (NCBI taxonomy): Eukaryota > Metazoa > Arthropoda > Insecta > Trichoptera > Rhyacophilidae > Rhyacophila > Rhyacophila brunnea. The sequence goes on along the minus strand of NW_028232796.1, from coordinate 15,413,319 downwards.
AGATTCAGGGACCAGGGTTACATATAAATTGTATAGATATACCATCATAAATCGTCCGGTGTTCGAATTTAGAACTAAGCTCATTACAGTATAAGTTTAATAGTATTAAATGATATTTCAAATGTTAACATGTGGCGCCCTTACTCACAACTTATACTGGTGGTATAACATATGAACAGTTTGCCATAACACAGGTCAAAGTGAGCTATTTTATCGGAAGGAGATGGGCGTATCGTATTGGGATCGAAACCTGACCCGTTGTTCGTGGAGTATTTCACCTTGAAGTAAATTGTACGTATGTTACAAAAGCATTTTACTTTTCCTAGGAAGATCACTGGGGAGTGTCTTTCCATTGTATTCCGGTGGTTTTTAAGTGTTTTATTTATACATGAATTTGATATCAATATCATACGGCCGGCCATCAGTTTCCATTAAGACGGTACTTCAGTGAAACGGCAAATAATTTTCAACTATAGGTGCGACGAAATTTTGGAGCGATAGTCGAGCTGTGAACACGTCAATTTGTTTCGTGATGGCGACGGGCCAATTAATTCTAAAATCGTGTAAAGATGACTAAAAACGTTACCCATTTACTTGAAAAAGAAAACATTTCAATGAATATATTATTATTGTTACTAATAGAACAATAAACAGAACATTAAATGGACGCATGTTGGATTTATATGACAAATTATATTTCGTTCGGCACGCGTCATTTGCACAATCCGTGTATCGCCTAGCCACGATATTTTTAGACCATGCCTCAACTGAGGTATACCCTTAAAATAGCACACGGTTAACTGTGATACGATGGACTAGATACGTACCTACAATTTTCCGGACACGAGAATTCATCTCAAATGATGACTTAGGCCCGTTTCAGACGGGACAACGGTGTCGCGCTCGTATATAATAAGGAGGCCTTTGTATTCGAATAAAAGGGCCTTTGTATTGTGTTTATGAACGCCCCGAGCTAATGAGTCAAGGCGTGTCCGGTACAATTTTCTCTCGGCCGCTACATTTTCAAGCCGCTGATACACATGTTTTTATGACCGCAGCCAGTTTTATGTTCTAATTTATATCGCGAAATTATGCGTTGACTCATTAGCTATGGGCGTTCATAAACATAATACAAAGGCCTCCTTATTATATAAGGGCGCGACACCAGTGTCACGTCTGAAACGGGGGGGGGGGTACGTTGACATAATCTATAAAACTGAAAAGTATTTCTTTCTTATATTGCAAAAAAATGTTTGCAATATCTGCTGTCACGAATGTTGCGGTGTTCGAAAAAAAGGCGTTATAGTCGTATTATTTTTGATTCGGTAAGTATCTGAGCCGTAGCCCGGGCAGGATAAAGCGAGTCCCGGATTGATTTGCGGTCCAGGAGCCTACCCGGTCGTCCTTTGTCCTTGGTTGTGTCACCAGGGCCACATATAATGATATCGGTTTACCCACATTTATTCACATGTCACTGCAATAAAAGATAATTTATTTGGTTAGATCGAAAGTCGGACGACGGGCGGGTCGCGGGCCGATTAAGGGTCCAGTATAAATACGCCGCTGCCCTCGTGGGTGTGGGCTATATAGGCATGCGTCAGGTGACCATTGATCGTGAAGGATTGTGAAAAATTACGATGATCTAATATAAATCAGTTAAATGAACTTTAAATTACCTAAATTAAAATTTTCTGCTATCTTGTTAACTGTGATAACATAAAAAGATCCTCTCTTTCTTTCTCGACGTTTTTGACTGGAATGTCTAGAAACGAAATAGATAAACCATATACGTTGATAACAGCCAAGTCTAGACCATAGAATGGTTTGTATGTATGTATATTGCTGCCACTAGAATCATTTGTTTGAAATACAACGCACGTCAACACCAACAAACATTGCTATTGTTGCTGGACAGTCTGTATTTTCAAAATTTGCGCATTTTAATCAAAAATCCATTCAATTAATGAAATTAAAATGTATTTATAGTACTAATTCCACTTAGTTTAAAAACAATCTGGACCTATTTAGTCCGTTTCAAATGGACATTGTTAACTTGTTTTCACTTTCAATTCTTGGTGTGATTACATTGTTTGAACTACATATTGAAATAAAATAAAACATGTAGGTAGCACTAATTCCACTTAGTTAAATAATAATCCAGTTGACAATGTAGTTTTGAAGCAGACGAAATCGGTACTGATTATTAAACTAACTGCAATTAGTATTTCCACAAAATTTGAAAGTAATGCCATGAAAAAATAACATTATAGGTATGTACAAGACATAATTGTTCTTAGTACAAAAAGATCGCTTCTTGTCGGTGTACACTGTAACTTTACACTAGGAAGGTAGAGGGAAACTTATTTTGAAAATAGCCGATATACTGGATTATTTGTTAGGTTACGTTAGGTTTTCATTTTTGAATTCATGAATATTGCCAAAATTGGCTACTAAAATTGGCGCGGTTCCCGCCTGCCTTCCTGTAAACGTAAACCGACTTGTACCAAAAGACCTTATTCCTCCTCGATTTACTCTGGGTATCAGTGCTTAGACTCCTACAAAACCTTATTTCATTCTGGACGATACATCGTCAAGGTTTTTCGGTTGACGTGCATACTTAATTATCCCGTGGTGCAACCCTGCGTCTCAGTTTCGGCCGTGCAAGTCTTCTCTTAAACTCAGGTATAGGTTAGTCAAAACTTTTACGATTATGATTATACCATATTACGATTACAATTTTAGATTCTGTTAATTACACTGCTTGTATGTGTTCTTGATTGCTGAGTATTCCTATATCCTCTTAGACCCGTTTCAGACGGGACACCGGTGTCGCGCTCGTATATAATAATGAGGTATTTGTATTCAAATAAAAGGGCCTTTGTATTATGTTTATGAACGCCCCGAACTAATGAGTCAAAGCGTGTCCGGTACACTTTTCCGTCGGCCGCTACATTCTCAAGCCGCTGATACACATGTTTTTATGACCGCGGCCAGTTTTATGTTCTAATTTATATCGCGAAATTATGCATTGACTCATTAGCTCTGGGCGTTCATAAACATAATACAAAGGCCTCTTTATTCGATTACAAAGGCTTCCTTATTAGTTATTATACACGAGCGCGACACCGGTGTCCCGTCTGAAACGGGGGTTACTGAAAACTACCTATAATCAATACTAAGTATTGTCGTTATATTGTGTAAAATCGTATTAAATAAAACCACCAAAGGAACAAAGAGAAAGCAGGGTCACCCCTATAAATAAGACAGTGTATTATAAAGGCATGTCTTTATGTTACAATTCAGTTGTGTCACTGTGTGGTAGGCATAACATGCTCCTAAAATGTATACTGAGGCTTCCTAAGACAACATTCCCGACATTAAATTTGATCGACTGCTTTGCTTCTGTATAAAGGAATGATTGTTCAAACAATGTTTGTTTTCATTCAATACAAATAATATTTTATACGTTGTATTAGGAGTTTGCTTATACTATGTTAGTTTTACTGGTATAATAAAGATATTATTATCTTTCATAATATAATATACTCTGATGGGATAGCACTGAAAAACAATACGGTGTCATATATTTACATTGCCGAAAAAAGTTATAGTCGTTCAATAGCGAAGTAAGTTGGTGAGGTTATTAGCGTAGAACGGGTGCCGGACGAAATCCCGAAGGCCGAAATCCCGAATGCTGAAATCCCGAATGGCCGAAATCCCGAATGGCCGAAATCCTGAAAGCCGAAATCCCGAAAGCCGAAATCCCGAACACTGAAATCCCGAATGGCCGGAATCCCGAAAAATAAAAAATAAAAACATCAATAATTGCGCAGTCTTTAATTGCGCAATTTTTACAAGAGAGACAAACCCATTTTTACGGAAAATGGGTTTTGCAGATTGCGCAATTTTTTGCAGGAGAGACAATTTTGTAGAGTAAATGGATTTTGTCTCTTACAATAATTGCGCAATTCAAGATTGCGCAACAATTGGTGTTTGTATTTATATTTTTTATATTTCCACAAAAAATGGGTTTGGTCTCTTTTGTAAAAATTGCACAAGTCAAGATTGCGCAATTATTGGTGTTGGCTTTTTTTATTTTTCGGGATTCCGGCCATTCGGGATTTCAGCGTTCGGGATTTCGGTATTCGGAATTTCGGCTTTCGGGATTTAGGCTTTCGGGATTTCGGCCATTCGGGATTTCAGCATTCGGGATTTCAGCCTTCGGGATTCCGGCCTTCGGGATTTCGACCCAAACCCGCGTAGAACTACATTATTGTCAGTAGGCCTTGGGTGAAATTAGCTATCACGTATGCCATAAAATACCGGCCGGAACGCAGTTATCTACAACTAAAACCATTTTAAACATGTTACCCACAGTCAAGGGAGAGGTATGACATTATCGTCAACTTGGAGCGAACCACTGCTGGATGAATACTTTTTCTAGATCCCACCAGTCTTCGGCGGCACGTACATTCATCGAATATAATAATTTCGTCGATCCAGCATGTTTCAGTAGGGCATGTGTTCGTTTAAAGTTTAATGTCTCTTAGATACCACTGTGTGCCGTGTCATCACAAGGGTTTATTCTTACCCGTTTAACATGTCCATGTGGCGGAGAAATACAGGATGCAAACCTCATCCTCTGGGAATGTCCTAAAATGTGTACGGAAAAGGAAAAGCTGCTCAAGTCGGTTCAACCAGCTGTTGGGCCCATCAGACCGTCCGACCTGGTCGCAAAGGCAAATTTTATTGCATTTAGAAAATTTGCTGCGTCATACTGTCAACGTGAAGATCTCTTCACTTACAATGTTCGACAGTTTTGTATTAGCTTTAATTTGTTATTTTTTACTACAATTTTTAATATTGCCCCTACGTGCTCATCTCTCCCATGGGTACCTTAATTATTTTAAGTCATGTAAATTCAGTCAAAGCACTGCATGGTGACCTTAGTCTTGGGTAACTGCTCCTGAGACATTCCCAGTCATAAAAAAATGATGCTTCAGATCCAAACGTAGGGTCCCGTGATACGCCCGATTAAGACCGAATTTATTTAAAAAATATATTTGATACCAATGCTACACGGCCATCAGGATCTGATACAATATCTCACGGTGAACTGCGATACGGCTAACTGCACATGTAAAAATTTCCGGACACGATATCTAATAGCATGTCATTTCATAACGAATTAACTTTGAAGAAAAATACGAGTAATACAACAGTTGTCACCTCAATATTACAACTAGATAACTCTGATTTGGTCATTGTTGGGAAATTTAAACTTTACTTGATTAACACAAATTTAGGCTTTAATTATTAATTAAAAAAAATAAAAAATTGTGCTTGTTTAATTGAGAGCAATTAATTATACTATAATGTTCAATTTTATTAAAAAATATTGTAGATAAATATTATTTTATTTATTTAGAGGATTTGTGGTTTTAATGTTATCTAATATTTTCAAACACAAAATTAATACAGTTCCCATTAATTTTTGACTTACATATTTTTATCATTTTGTAGAGAAGGAAAAGTCTAGTTGTAGTATTGAGCATTGACTAAATATATCGTCGTTTGTTTGTTTGACAATATTGATGGAAATTAAATATATTGTGAAGCAGGAAGATTATTGCATTGCATATTCAATATGCGTTAAGAAGGTACAAACGGCATATCCGCAATAATCAGGGCTGTGTAAGTACGCATGTGCCCTAATTTTATTCTCCATGAACACGGATAGGTAAAATATATTTGTACGCTGGAAAGTTTCAAAGTAAAACATGCACGGTTGCGTAGCACCACATAGGAATCGTGACCCAAATTCGTCAAATTTAGTCATTAGGAGAAATGCTAACCCAATATCAAAATAACGAATGGCTTATTTTACCTATGAAATATGCTAATAGGGTGACAGTGCCATACAATAGGACAGCACACGATTCTAATTTATTGACATTAATAAAGGATTCGAAGGGAATTTGAGATTTTTCGTTCAGTAATGGATTGGTGGTAATAAAAAAGAAATAGTCCTTTTATTTTATGATTTAATATGACGGAAGACGGTAGTTATGTCATATAAATTAATAATTTATAGAAATATCCATTGATATGGCACTATTCAAACATTATCAGAATATACTACTCCAAATCAAATACATATTGTATTCATTTGCATTTTTAATAATATCATCCAATATAAATAAAAACACATTTTAATAATTTTACTATCTGCATATCTTTAAATTGTCATCATCAACCGTACATATGCCTATATGTCAATATTTTAAATCAACCATATTAGCTAATAGTTTGGTACCTTCCAGGGAACTCAGAAGTAATAGGAACTGAAATACCTAACGGGTAAGGCGAAGCAGGTAACCGATCTCGAGTAAGGAAGAATACGGGATAAATTTAAACACGTATCGAGAATTCGTAGGTAGTACGTCGAATACTGACAACTGCTCTCGGTTTATGCATTTACGCTCATTTAATTTTGGGGTATTACACACACTTTTGCGCGTCTACAATGCGTGGTTCATTTTCGTAGGATACTCTTTTCTTTTCTTCTTTTGACCATGTCCGATCATAATAGGATCATATGGGCCTCCACAGCGTAGAGGTTTGTATTAACAGATTTTGTTTTTTTACGAGAAATGGATGGATGATCAGGCACTTGCTCAACCTATTAGGTCCATACCCTGAAAGACACAAATTGAAAAATAATATGTGTACTTGCCAGACCCAGGATTCGAACCTGGGACCCACGGCGTGATAGTCCAACGCTTAAACCGCGCGGCCACCGTGGGTGTGGGATACTCACAGATTCAAAACCCTGCTTCAAATTGTACTGTATTGGTACCTATATAGCCTATCGGAATTCTATTTATTATCTATTCTGTGGTGCCAACTAACTTATTTATCATATACAGATATATATATATATATATATATATATATGCAAATGTAATATAAACGTATATCTCTACAGTCACGTCCCGTGGGAGTAGGCAGATTATGCGTTGCATAGTGGCGGCACAATATAAAGGACCGAATACAAATAACACAACTTTTGAAAGTAGTGGCGGTTTCTAATAAAGCAGACAATATTATTGCGTAACTAAAGAGTATCGTCATCTCAGGTAAAAAAATAGACGACAACAAATAATTTGAAACAAAAAATAAAAGGGGACTGTATTCTAATTCAGCGTAAGGGTTTGAGATTGAGTTTTATGAGGATGAGATTGTCGTTGTATGACTTGTATGAATTAACAATCGGTGACGCGACGTCGTTCAATACTAAATAACCATTTGATTCACTCACTGACAGAAGACTTTGGTGTACCATTATCGTTGGTAGAAAAATGACCAAAGAACTGACCAAGCGTGGCGAGGTATCACGCCTGACAAACGACCACTCCGCGCAATATGGTATGCTGTTTTTAGGTTAAAATAATAGGGCTTTTTGTCATTTCGATCATTGTGTTTTTATGGGTGGCAAATTTAATCGAGTGTCGACCGGATCTCTTGATAGTTAGACGATATTGTAGTTAATGATTTGGTCAATTTGGTACATTATTAACGGTGGTCTTTGCCATTCAAATAAATGGACACCCTAAGCAACTACTGAATGACCAAAATTTGGCTGCAGATTTTTTTTTAAATGTCCATTAAATAAATAGTTTTGTAATTTTTTGTAAGTATATTAGTGTCGTTTGTTCTATAATTTTGTATATCATCATCATGATCAACCGGGGTCAATCCACTGCTGGATGAAGGCCTCCCCAAGCTTCTTTCATCTCTCTCGATCCTGTGTCGTTCGCTGCCACGTATTTCCACCGAACTTTACCAGTTCGTCAATCCAGCGGCTTTTAGGGCGACCCTGTGGCCGTTTTGTGCCCTTTGGGTACCACTGGATAGCGGCATTTGTCCAGCGGCCGTCCTTTCGGCGAGCAATGTGCCTCGCCCATCTGTATTTCAGCTGTTCGGCAACGTGAAACGTCTATTACATCGCGTACACCTGTCTACTTCTTAACCCAGTCGTTTCTCTTACGGTCCTTTTGCGTGATGCCCAACATACACCTCTCCATGCCTCGCTGTGCGACTCTTAGCCTTTTGACATCTCTCGTGTTGAGGGTCCACGTCTCGCAGCCATACGTGAGCACGGTTAGAACACATTGGTCGAACACCCTAAGCTTAAGACACAATGGTAGGTCACTCTTGAAGATACTATTCAGACGTCCGAAAGCACTCCATCCCAGCTTTGTTTTTCGAGCAATTTCATCGTGCATGCTTCCGTCTATGAACACCTGCTGTCCAAGATAGACGTAGCTGCTGACTTGCTCGAGTTGGGTGCCATTAATACAGATAATCGCAGGGTCCGAAAAACAGTTCCTCATCACTTTTGTCTTTGAGTCGACTTTAGGCCGACCGTTTGACTGACATCCGCGAGTTCTTGCATTCTACCTTGGAGGTCTTTCGGGTCTTGTGAAAGTATAACAATATCATCTGCAAAGCGCAGGTGACTGAGGTGCTCCCCATTAATTGGAAAACCTTTTTCCTCCCAATCAAGTTTCCTAAATAAGTCCTCAAGAGTAGCGGTGAATAGTTTAAGTGAAATGGTATCACCTTGCCGGACATCTTTTCAAAATAAAGATAAACACTTATCATTACTTTTATTTATTCGTCCTTTTATCATAGATGACTTATAATAACTCATTGAGTCAACTTGTATGCAATTGAAATGGTCTTGCTTGGTTCCAATAATAAATAATATAATATGAGTAGGTACCTACATGTGGAAGGCCTGTTTTCACGCAACGAGGTCTGCGTTGCCGTGTGTTTCAGCCGTGTGGCTTCGCTCTAACTGAGGGACTCACGCGTTGTAGGTAGGTACTCTCGAACAAGAACTTCTTGTCCATGTGTTGAAACTGTGATCTAACAATCCCCTTAAGTGCAGCTAATCGCATTTCAAATGAGGAACGCCCACAAATTTATCATTTCATTTTACGCTCCCGTGGTGTCAATCGTCTCTATGAATTTACATCATTTGAAGCTTTGTATAATAAAAATATGTCTAAAACGATTAGGAGTGATATTAGAATTATTATTAGTAAACTTTTGGTTTAGGTATTACGAATCTAAAAGGAGAGCCGAAACATTATTTAAACACGCATCTAGCACGCGTTGCCGCCATGACAGGTACGTCACCGAAAAGTCTTATACATGCGACTATAGCGACTTCCTGTTAACGCCGATTTCTTGTTGTCGGACAGTAAATGAAGTGGTTTTAGGGGTTATAATATGTAGGGCCGTCAAAAAAGTATCGACATTTTTTCCTTCAATAGTTCAATATGACGATCCTTGTTATATTTTAGAAAATTGTATCTACGTATTACATTACTATTAGCTGCACTGGAATTTGTTAGTTCACAGTTTTAACACGTGGACAAGAAGTTCTTGTTCGACAATACGTTATCAACCTCGGAAATCCTTGAAAATCACCAGTGTTTTGATGGTTCACTGATATTGCAGGTTCTAAGAAACAATTATTTTATTTTAATCTTTTAATAAAATTGTCGTAGCATGTAACTGCTTGTGTTATATTGCTGTATCACACAGTTCAACCTCCATATTGGGATGACGTCCAATTGATAAAAATGAATAAATTAGTATGAAATGAGAAATAATAATCAATCTTACCTAATCCTTTAGATGCATTGACATTGACAACTCGCGGTAAGAAGAATTCGGAATATGGTAAGTGACTTCGCTTGTTTGATTCAGACGAATCCATAATGTCAATGATGTAATACTTGGCCACTGTGCGAGAGAATTGTCAGGGTGATTTGATCAGAAAGATTACAAGTTAAAAAAAGATAGAATCCATATTTAAATAACCAAATTTAATTTAAATTTATTTCAATTCATTTTTTTTTTTACATATAGTGACCATTGCAAATTATAAATTTAAGACGTTCACAACATGACATAAAATAAGTGTTAACAATTTTACAAATAAAAAGACAGGGCAATGTGAGTTAATAATATAAATAAGTAATAAAATAAGAAACAAAATAAGAAAAGAAATAGATGGAAAGAGTAGATGGAAGCACACAGAGTGAAAACTTATAAAACAACGTCCACCTAAATTCACCTCACGTAAGTGGAATATATCAATATCCGAAGCGATTTCATTAAACATGGTTATTGTCCTCCCTGGTAGACGCAGGAAGTGGAAGGGTTCGGCTATGCTCCCCCCCCCCAGGAACGAAAAAAAATACCAATTATTTAGATGAATGGATCATTACGTCTTCTTCGTCGTGACTGAGGGTCGAGACTCCGGATTGACCCCTCTTCTCTCCTAAAGAGAATGAATTTGAATCACGATCCTCAGTAATGAAGATGACAGCGACGAACATAGAATTAGGTAAGTTTCTTGAAACCTTGTTTTTTCATTGGCGATTTTGTTTTTTTTTTATAAATTCCACGGTTGAGTAAAAATTGATGAGTGTATGGGATCTTCCAAAAATGATGCGGTGGTGTATTGAACTTGAATTCGTCAGAGTTCCATTCACCGCTAGACATTTAACCCGTAGCACGCTATTGCTACCAAAACATCGCCGTGATTAATGAGCGACGTTTCAATTTTTGATTTTTAGATTATTTTTAAAATGCGAAGCTTTCGTAGAGAAAAAAAAATAGTCGTATTTGGATTGTATTTTTAGAAAAGCTTGAATAAACGCTCATTAAAAAATCTCCTTTTCGACTTGTGTAAACAAATAGTTTTAATTGAGACAGTATATTATGACAACCTAAAAATAATTTACTTACACTGAGCTTTAGCCCTAAATACAACAGTAAAAAATATTAAGGCTTGCATGCGAGGAGAATAGGTCAAAGACCTGGCTGTGAATTTGCAATCTGCACAATTACCGAAATGTAAGTAGAATTAATTTTTAAATATTTAAACGGATACACCAGCAAAATATGATAATACTATTGTGAAATCAATTGTACAGTACAGATTTCTCTATTAAATCGATTTATGAAAGAATCCAATTCGTATAAGTATAACTGTCTATTTATGAGCAGCCTTTTCAGGCGGGTACAATTTAATGCTTTTCTGCCATTTTCTTACTTTTCATATTGTTGTATATCTACTTTCTCATACATGATCTTTATATCAAGATGCCTTTCAGGTCGTAAATGACGGATTCCCATTCAGAGTATCAGCTGAAACTGGGGACCTGCACGCTGCAATTGACTGCAAAAAAATCTCGTAGAAAAAGTCGTTTTCGATAAAAAAAATTATTACAATAAATCATTCAAAAAATAATTAACTCTAAAATTGACAATAATATGTAATAATATACGGAAACAAATCGCCGAAACGTAAGCAAATATATAATATATATATATATATATATATAATAATAAGAGCTCGAGGTAGGTTTATTAATTTTTCGATAATTTGAATTATTTCGGCCTAAAAAAATTACTATTCAAAAAATTCCGCCCACAAAGTTAAGGGCATTTTTAGCAATAGTTTGATGCTTTCTTTTAATATTTTTGCATAATAACAATTTTTCAAATTTTCGGGAATCTCGTTTCGGAAAATTAATGATTAATCTTTTCTGGTTATTCTCCAGAATTCTCGAGACGGGATTTCTCGATCATAATTCACAACCTCTAGATATGACCCGATATCTAAACATCAAGATGTTTCATCGCTTAAAATTAAATTAGGTTACGTTAAATCTTCTCTAAGGTCTCTTTCAAAGAAGCTTCAACATGGTGCATTGTTTTTTGCAAGCTTTAGTGAATTCTCGTGGAACTCCTGAAGCTTGTGTAACCCTGCTTGGTAATCAATAGTCCAGACTGATACAATAGGTATTGTCACAAATGTCATCAAAGATGAAATAGCTAGGAAGAATAACAATTTTTTTATGTAGGTATATATTTACATTGAAGCGGTCGGAAACTAGTTTGTATTTGGCATTAGATTGGTTAAGCTCATCCGAATCTCGTCATGCGGCATCGATCCCGATTACTTTTGTCTGAGGCGATCCAACGATTTTTTCTCCTTTACATTATTCGTTGTCAGTTTGTTTATTCTATTTGTTAAGCCTGCTACACAATGGTCTATCAGTTTGTTTGCGGTGGAAGAATAAAATAGAAGGCACTCGAAAACCGATTTACACAACGATTGTAATAATAAATTACTATTATCCTTGCCACATAGTAATAAAATGGTAAGTGTAGATGTTTAGATACATATTTTATAATATGAAACATAATCCAAATTGTATTTCATGATAAAGAAAGTAAGAGTTTTTTCTCTTCTCCAACACGAGCATTATCATTATTTTATATGACAGCAGTCTATCAATGATAAAGGAAATAAAAACACTATATCACAACTAGAGTTGGGTATTTCCCGAGAAAATCTCAATCTCGAGATTTGGGATTTCCAGAAAAGAATTTTCGAGATATCGGATAATATAAATTATAAATTTGTAAGAAGACAAACAAATAGACGTAGGAAAACAAAAATAATTCAAATCATTACTTATTAAAATGGAATTTCAAAAAAATTTTAAAAAATTCCCTGACGTTGAAAAATTGCGCTCATTTTGAGTCGAAGTTGGCTTAATCGTGTGAAATGCCCCAATCAGTCTGTGAACGTTTTATGTTTTCGGTCTACTTTTTAGTATAGAAAGTATAGAAAAATCGTTTTCAATTAATATTTGATAATAAAGAAATCCCGATTCCCGAGAAAATATTCTCGGGATCCGGGATTTCCCTAAATGTTAAAAATTTCAATTCTCGAGATTCGGGATTGAAAATCTCGAAAATTTCTCGAGAATTCCCGAAACCCAACTCTAATCAAAACCATTGATAATATTATAATAACTGAATGAACCATGAAGTTTGAAAACTTTGACTTTGGTTGAAAATATCTATCCTTTTATTGTGTCAATTCATGGTGATTTCCACCATGCGTTGTATTATTAAATTAAATTAATAATTAAAACATCTATTGCAATATGCGTCATATTTAAAGTCATTGTGACTGCCAAATATATTTGTGAAATATATATTAAGATATGTAAGTACCTATGTACTACAAAATGAACTCCACACCTAAACTTCAATGAGGGCGATTGTGCATAATATTTTGGTCAGATATTTTTGACATATTTTGAAGTTTTGTATGCGATGGTGTAAGAACTCGTAAAGTAGATACACCAAGTAAACAAAGTAGATAGTCAGTTATATCTTCTTGTAACTTTATTTGTTTGCTCAGTTTACTGTTTTATAGAGACTACTGAAACCGAAAGATTTACAATTTTTCGCATTCAATTATGTAGCCGCTATTAAATCTGGACCTACTCCACACTGTTTGAACATTAGTCTTCCAAAGTCAGCTATTACGGAGTATGCTGAGAGTTGTGACGAATGACTGTCTTCGTTATAGCAGGCTGAGAGCTCAATTCACTTCAAATATATCCACTGCTGGGTTCAAGTCTTCGTTGTCTCCTTTTAATATTATTATCCCTTAAATTAATCTCGCCGCTTCACTATTCAGCTTAAAGCCATTTCAACTATTTGGAAATGCCCCTAATATCATGTTGGTATTATTAATTAGATTGTATAAGGCTGGTTGAGATGAAGCTGTCGCTTGGTATGTTTGAATAGTTGCTGCTTAGGTATTATCTAGCATACCTCATAGTCATATTTAAAAAAAATGATAATTTTAAACATTTTAAATTACCGAATTTAGACTCGTATAATTTTTTTCAGTTTTTGAGTTACAACCACATTGTTCTGAGGGTACATTTCAAAAGAAATGATGCAAAATCTCACAAGGAAAAAAAATAATTATTGATTCCCGGCGACATACCTAAAGTGAGCAGTTTAAGATGTCCTCGTTGAAAATCTAGAGCTGAGCAAACATACCGTAAGATGTAACCGCAACGGCTACACTCTCGGTGACAAATTTACTGCTCTATGTATTTTATAGACTTAAGGTGTTGTCAAATCGATGGTTAATCTATTTTGACGAAATAAATTTTAGTGTATTTATAATTATTTTGAAATAATATCTGTTGTTTTTTTAATCAATCTATGTTAAGTACATACTATTATGTCGACTAAGTTTCCATTTATCGTGGTATTCATAAGTTGTCATTTAAGTTTTGAATTTAATGGTGTCCACTGTTAATTTTTGGTAGAATGATATTGTATTGCCTACGATTAAATACGTTATATAAAAAAGTGGCTTGCGGTCCATAGATGCTCTGAATGTTATGGATGCAGCGCATCCCTCGATTATCGAAAAATATTTATAACTTTAATAAAACCATAAAAATATTTTCAATAGTTTCCTCTAGTGATACTAACTGGATTTATAAATACCTACAACAACATGTTTTGAAGAGAATCTCTCGCCTCAAAAGTCACCGCACGGCACTACTATAATTTTTTTTCCAAATAATTGAATAAAAATAAAAACTGATTTCATTCACTTTAATAAAATTGACAAGATTAAGTTCTACAAGGTTTTAATTTATGTTTTAATCCTAATCTCATGAAAATTGCAAAAATCAAAGATAAAAAAAAATCCTCTCATACTTTCGGTCAAGTTAGGATAGATTTTTATATGTCTTAATAATTCTATTTGTCTGTAATTATTTTCACAAATATTTATATAATATTTGAACACTTATAGTCTTATACAATATTATGAATTTATTTATAATATTCATTATAACCATAGTTTTCATAGTGCACATTGCACAGTGAATCGTATGAGTATACTTAGTAATTATTGAAAAAGGCGCGAAAGTATTTCGAAGATAGATTTGGAAAAGCTGATGTAAAATTCTCTATGATAATGCAACAAGAAAATACCTGAACGAAAAAAGCTATGGAATATTACACATACTTGAGGACGAGGTTTGACCGAAGAAAATAGAAAGTTTATATTTTCATTTATGACGATTTTTTAGTGGTACTACAATATTGATTAATCTGTCTTTTACGTGAATTATACCAACTATATAATTTATTTATATATTAAATTTGTAAGTAACAATCTCATTAACAGTTAGATATAAAGGTCTGTACCGCAATGTGGTTAACAGGGAATATTATACTAATAATGGTATGTTCTGTTTCTGAGTGTGAAAGTAAGGTGGAGTATGAAGAAATATGGAAAACAACATGTAAGTATAAAGAATATATTATTTTCAATACTTCTTTCTGTCTGTGTCATAATATGCATTAAAGTTATCATTATAAAGTAATCACTTAAACGCAACGTGCATTCAGTATTGGTAATATTTGAGGAAATTTATGGGCCTTTGTATTTCTTGCTTTTAACTTCAGTCTTGTTTCTCTCTTCAAATACTTTGCCTCATTACTGAGGATGGTGATCACTGAAATTACAGTCGTTGCCAACAATCTCATTCCAACTACAGCGATTCTGCGCTGATCATCTATCTTCAGTAATTAATTATTAATTTAGTTGCTTTTTTGATACCTGTCAATCCTATACTTATCTCATTAAAATGACACAGTTATAATATTTGTTGGGCGTAGTTTCAACAATGACTATGGATTCATAAAGATTGCAGACTTGTTTACGAGAAGTCTTTCATTTCTCACACGGTTCATACAGTTTTTATATTAATGAGTACAGTAATATATTAATTAATTTCGTTGTGGTTCTGTATTGGATCTTAATTTTAACTCCCCTGAAAATGTAGACATCTGAAACAACTATACCGTCCACAGAATCTGCCGCATCTCAACCGGGGATGTTGACAAACTTGGAGAGGGTTCCAAGAAAGCAATTCAACTTTTTTAAAATGCCGTCTTCTATCAATAGAGTTTTTTTTTTCCATTTTTGATAATCGCAGTACAAATATTTGTGTTTATCCGCATCTCGAGCCGTTCCACGCGGTCTCACGACAATGCGATGTCTCGACGATTTCAAACTTATTTTTTATTAGTGCAATTTCAAGACTAACATCCTTGTCTATTGTGATCTTACTTACGATGATTCAGTGGATTAAAATGAACTCATTATTTTGAGAAATCGTGAAAGTTGATTCACATCACCATTTTAAGGCATAGTTGTTTGAGAGTCAAGTAACGTAAGAAGAAATACTAAAATGTACTACAAGACGGTTAGTAGATCCATCCTGGTATATGGGCTCAGAATGTTGGGCATATTGAGAAAACCTTCGATGCAAGGCTTCAAAAGAAAGGGTCATAAAAAGAGTTTTCGGGCCATAGAAGAATATTGCGTCCGTCGAATGATGCACAAACTCAAAAGCAAGAAAATTGTCTCTATTGAGATACGTTCATAAATCAAAACGGAGTGCAATGTTACAACTCTCTTCCGCGCACACATTCGATATCTTGCTAAGAAGTGACGTCACGCAGTTTATGCAAATGCACCGATGCGGCATTTTGTTATTATACCTCATGTTGAGTTAAATTTGTTACGCGCGACAAGCGATTTTTATCAAACAAAAATGTCGCACAGACGCTAGTATGTGCTTTGTGTTTTGTGAACGACCACAAAATCACATCGACAACTTCTATGTGTTGCAGTCGAGAGGAGTTTGTATGTGCGATCGGACCTATTGCTTGTTTGCAGAGCTTAGAATATTTTAATTTTGTAGAATTTGATAGAATTGTGATAATTATTTTGGCTTGAATATCGTTAATAAAAACACAAAAAAACGATTGTCAATATAACGATGGACGGGTCATTTAGCGAGGATGGAGGAAAATTATATATGCCATCACACTGATACATTTTACTCTTTATACTTGGAGAATTACAGATCTGGCTAGGGAGATATCCAATCCTATTATAGAGATAGCCAATGATGATAATTTTTGGTTGAAGAGCAAAGATTTTCGTTTGTAATATTTATCATCACTTGCAAGCTGAAGTTGTACTAAAAAGACTGCCAAAGAGAGGGGCAACATAGCTATTATAGTAAACTAAGTAAGTACTTTAAAAGTAATGTTGATATTTAGGGAGAACGTAATTAAGTTAAAATGATAGCTAAAGCCTCAACGAAAATATAATTACTTACATAATTAAGACTTTGTTATTTACCAAGAAATTACAGTGAAAATTTTTTAAAGTATTACAAAAATAATACTTACTTATTATAATTTAAATTATCTTGAATTAAGTACGTTCTTTAAAATGTTTTTTATTAAAATACCAAGTGCCTGAATATTGCCAATCGTTTTTTTGTGTTTTTAATAACGATGTTTAAGTCTAATTAATTAGTAACTAAAATTTAATTTAATTAGATTTAATTACTTAGGTGTATCGGCCACTTTGGGCTTGGTGTCACAATGTTTTCGACGATTATGTATTGTAATCATTTCTCATTATTCATAGAAATGTGGTATTTGTATTTTTTTAAAGGTAAAAAAAATATACCGAAAGCCATGGCCGCCACAACCTGAAGCGGGCCCCCAGGCCACGATGTTTGGCGGACTCCCCAACCTTTCGCTAAGGTTAAGGGCAGTGTAATGTTCTACAACAGGAACTCCAGGGTTCCGTGTATTTTTCGAGATTTAAGGCATTTTTAAATAAATTCGCTTTAATTGTCGGCACTATGAAGCACTCACTGATCGCGACCGCTTTTGTGATAGCTAAGTAACTTGCGTCCCTTCGACATATCGGATAAATAGTCATTTTTATTAGTCAGGGAACACGCTAAAAATAATTATAAAATACAAATCTACTCGTGAAATAACGCCGCGGGCGAATTTTTTGCTGTTAGAGCGAATTTTTTGTGGTTGTTTATCTCACAAGTGGTCAACCCACCACGCTGGGTCTTTCCTAAGCCCAGGCCTCCAGGCTAGAGCCCTGTCAGTCCCCCTTGTGGGGGCTATGCCGAAAGCTTCACAATAGGTAAATCGATAAGTAAGTCACTGATAATAATAATATACAGAAATTTATAAGATGGCAGAAAAAATATGTTAATATTTATACATGTATTAGTTTTTCCATTATAAAATGATGAAATTATCGCTCAGTCTTCTTCAGTTTATCTATGGTTGCAGCCTAGTCTTTTGTACTGCACCCAAATCAATAGATTAAATTGAACTCTATCAAAATACTCATATTGTGTATATTTTCGCATCGTTGGGTTTTGGAGATTGACTACCATTGCAAAGTAAAAAGTAAATAACGAAATGAAAAAAAACTTACCCCAAACATCAGTCAAACAAAAGCCTAAGATGCAACACAAACTAGATTCACTAAGCTCAAAAAAGCTCTGTGTATTTATTTTTGGCGGATTATTGCTTCTTGAATTGATCAGGAAATTCAAATAGTCTTAAAAATGTTGATATATCATCATATTCAGAAGCAAAATAATAATGATTGGTAAATCTATATTATTTTTTCTTACCGATTCTTATTTTGGTAATCTATTTAGCAATGATTTTCTGTGACGCATATGATGCAATCGATTCATCTAAACTAAAGGTTTAAAACAATGCTTCCAAACAGTTCAAACGAGTGATACAAATATTATTGAATGATACCAAAATCTCAGATGCTTATTTCTCACAAATTGAGTAAAAATATTACCCAAAGCATATCATAATCCCTGCAACTAACATCAAATGGGCTCATAGCACAACCATTTAAATATACACGTACTTGCACACAAAAAATAAATCGATAATATTGGGAATATTGTTATATTTATTAGGTACATCGGTAGATGAAATTTAAGCTTATATTTTATTGTTAACAGTAGTGGTAATAATCAATATCAGTCAGTGCCTCTGGCATATGAGTGCATAGGCATAAACCTACCAATGAAGCAAGAATGTCTGCAAAACTCATATTCAGGGAACAGAAACATAAGGGAAGCGGGTTACCTTTTAAGTGTGGTCAATTCTTCGATTGTGGAGAAATATAGGATAAACTTAAACGTGTGTTAAAAAACGTGTTATTTTTATATTTACGTCTGTACGGAACGCCCATTCAATATTGGTAATATTTGAGGACTCTTTCTTGTATTCGGGCTTCTTATATTTCTTATATATAGGCGGTTCTTTTATTTATTGTTTTTTTGTAAACTGATCGTCATCAAGTCATAAACCAAATCTTGGTCTATGGCGATAGGGTTTCTTGATCCTAATACTCCTAAAAAGTGTGTTAATACTTGTGTAACCTAGAATCTCAAAATATAAAGCCGGGTACTCATTAGCGAACCGTAACTCTAACCATTCCAGAAACTGTAGCCAAATCTAGATATGAAATAATTATTTATTAGAATAATTATTTGGCGTCCATACTGGTTACTGTATCTGCAACGGTCACAGTTGCAGCTATCTAATGAGTACCCGGCTTAAGATATTAAAATTGATTTACTATATAAGTTAATATCTGAAAATCTGCATCTGTCTAAACGTATTGTCACTTCTAAACATGATTCTTCTTCTTGAGCCATCCCCTATCGGAAATCGACTGCCACCAGACCATTTTTTGTATCCAAAATAGTTCAGTAGAGTTGTATTCGTACCAATCATGGATACTATTAAGCCTTAAAATGCGGCGTCTTTTTCTGCACCGCACATCGTTGATTTTTTCTTGGAAAATGAGCTGGGGAATGTTGTAGTTTTGACTTTTGTTTTAGGTTAGGATTTTTTTTATTGTTTGACTTTTCAAGCTTTTCTTTTTTGAAAAGCTCGCGTGAAATTATATTTGTATTCCGTACCAAAGTGCTAGGATGAAAGAAAGGTAAGTACCCACTTCAATTATTATCAAATATTTAATTCAAATTAATAATATTGAATTCAATCCATTTTTTTTTTATTTTGGGGTGGCTATTTCAGGTAGACACCCAGACGGCAGCAAACCTTGGCGCGTCCCTGCTAGCGGAGCTTCATTGTTTTCATATAACCACAGAACAGATAATCAATAGAATACGGATTGACTAAATTCAACACGCCGCACGTTGAAGCAGGGTTTTTGAATGTGTGAGTGTCCTAAGAAAATGAAGCACGCATTATGAACGTGCAATAGTGTGTGTAAGTAATACACCAACATTAAATGAGCGTAAATGCATAAACCGAGAGCAGTTTTCAGTATTAGACGTACAACGCATTCTTGACACGTGTGTAAGTTTAACCCAGATTCTTCCTTACTCGAGACGGTTACCTGCTATCACCTTACCCGTTGGGTATTTCAGTTCCCATTATTTTTGAGTTCCCTGCATATAACTATGGTTCAACTTACCGCTTGGCTTTATTTGTCTATCGGCCTAATGGTTTCGGCCAATTCTCATTCGTAAAAGTGTGTTCGTTAAAATTACTTATAACCTTAAAAATTAAACATCCATCAGTAAGTTCATCCCGAGTGTCTGTTAGACAGGGGTGAGTTATTGTTCTGGACTCCCGGCTTGATGTCGGCGAGATTATTAGTGGGCAGCTGCACGAGCCTCTCCACGACAATTCTGTCCTGTTATGTCGCGACAAATCATTCAGGGAGATTGCTATCTCTCCGCGTAATCTGACCCTTTTTATGGCGAAAATGTTCATTCGAATCATTCCTTCTCTATACCTTAGTCTTAGATTAAAATCACGACAGTTTTCAGAATATACTGAGAGGTTACTGTACTGTTCTGAACTGCTTTTTGCAATTGCTTAGAAATAATTGTTGATCGGCACTTAGATACTCAACTACAGTACCTACATAATACATGTATATGAAATCAATGATTCCCAATTGATACCAAAAATATATACCTACAAATGAGAAGGTCTTGAAACGAGGCACCTACGGTCAAGAGGCTGTCGTTGGGGGTTCCAAGTATGAACAATTGCAGAGCGGAGAACGGTGTTTTATTTATATAATGTACAGTTACACCGGGAAGATTACAAAGATCGTGATATGGGTACTTTGAGCCAAGTGGCATATTATACAAAATCGTCTCGACTGGGACATGGTCCATGTCGGGAAATGAAATTTGTTACATGCGACCAATGACATTATTAATGGACAGCGCAGTCAGTACAGTAGCTAGCAAGTTAATTCGTGCATAGTGACATTCGCACATGTATAGGTAGACGTCACGTAATTTCCATTATGCGGAATAACGCATCGGGAATTTATAGCAATATCACCTTTATTGTAATGGCGTTAGAACAGATTATGCCATTCGGCAGACCCGACAAAAAAGTGAGTGTCATTTTTTTTCCAGATGCTTCGTCCATATTAATGTAATTGCCATGCGACAGTAAGATGTTTTTTCTACCACAAATATCGCATCAACTTTATATGCGGCAGTACATTAAGCTACATGTAATTTTGTGAATGTAAATAAAATCACATCGACAAATCCGACGTGTTGAAGTCGAGACGAGTTTGTATGTGCGACCGGGCTAATAGTAAAGTTATAGACCGTGTCCGACGTAAATTTGGAGACTAGTGAGTATAAAATAATATAGTCTAAGATACTAGTTGATTTTATATTGCAGATCAGTAGGTGCCTATCACAGCTGTCCGTGTTCCACTATTTCGTATTAATGCATCCCGAAATGTAGGTATCGTTTGCCTGCCCGGAATTATATAGCATTGTTATGAATATTACATAAGTATTTAGATATTTTAAATACCTATCTATTTTCAATGTAAACCCCTATTAAAAATGATCAAAGTGTTCGCCCGATAATCGGGCAATGTATTGATTAATATTGTCATAGTCTTGGCAACCTAATTAACTATCGATTACTAATTAATGACGTTTGATATAATCACATTATTTAATTTTGAAATAAGGGAGATCTATGAAGTAATATTCTATTTCAGTGAATAATGCTTTAAAAACAAATAACAGAGACTAATTAATATTTTATTTTTATTTCAATACGTAGGTACCTACTTTTTCCATGTTTATATCAAAATTAATCAAAAACTAGTTTCGTCATTAACAGTATCAGATTTTAGTGGTGTTTATCATTACTTTCAATATTTCAATAAGTCTTTCGACCAATAAATAACAGAAAAAAATAATGGTTTACTTTTTTATTAAAATTAACTGACATTTAATTAAATACGTGATTATTATAAAACTGAAAAAATAATGTTAGTAGGTATACCTATCAAGCCCATTTCTAGTGATTGCTCGATCGTGTCAAAAAAATGACAAAAAGTGTGTTTAGTATATTTCGCTGGTAATGTTTAGATGCATTTAGTGATTGCATTCCTCGTGCAACTTTGGCGTGGTGACTTTGCTGTTTTACACTACTATTTACCATAAGCTAAGCCTCCAATACCGACTTTCTACACCCTTCAATGGCTTCAATCCTTAGTACTGAACCTTCCAAATCCTGGCCTCCGGGTGTATGATTTTAGCCTCTGATAAGGATACAATAAGTTACAGAATAGAATGTCCAGGCAGGGTATTTAGATCGGGTGGGAGATACGACGTTGTTGGTTTTTTTTTTTGGGATGGCCTGTCTGTATATAGGTATCTTTCGAAATTTGAAAACAGTATTAAAAAAATGTGTAACGATTTCTATTGAGGCAACTGGTCAAATGAACTAAATAAAATGTAAACAAAGGTGTATTTTGGATCTATGTATGTGTGGAATTTAAGGCCATGATTTATACATAACCTACGGAATACCTAAAAATCGGTAAAATATTTTTGAGATGTAGTTATGTAGTATATTTTCTATATTTTTTCATTTAAAATAAGTACCTACCGGTACAAGTCGATTTACGGGAAGCCAGTCGGGAACCGCGCTAATTTTCATAGCCGATTTTGGTCGAATTAATGAATTCAAGAATGAAAACCTAACCTAACCTAACTTAATAAATAATCCAGTATATCAGCTATTTTCAAAAAAAATTGCGTTGGCTTCCCTTAAATCGACAAGAACCCAAGAACCTACATTATGACAATTAACTTTAGATTATTAAAGTAATTATTAACATACTTATTTAAATAATGATAGGAATTAAATATACATAATGTGTCATTCCAACATTTTATCTAAAAAAATTATTTGGATAGTTTAAAGATTATTATGAATGTCATTTGCTATTACTTCGATTTTCGTATTGTTTTTGTTAGGTTACTAACCTTAAATAACTTAACATATTCTAACAATAAATGATAAGAATGTTGAATATTTAAGTTATTGATAATAAATGTTTGTCAATTTGAAAAGTATCCAAATATTTATTGATGTCGGAGTTATCTATGTATTATATTTGAATGTGCAAAATAGTTAAGTACCTAATACTATCTGAAGTACACTTTTTTGAATGTACAAATATACTCATGCGTAGGTACATATATTACTTATATACAATATTTCCCTCCAAAAAAGAAAGACACAAAAAAGCTGTCTTTGTTAATTTTTGTGATTACACCAAATCACTCAAAGATCTGCGTATGGTTACTGAATAAATGTTACATTTAAATAACTTAATTTAAATGGTTGATTATTATATCCTAATTATAAAATGTTTATATGAAAGTTTTATGTTGAAGTATACCTATGACATGACCATTTGTCGTCTTTAAATTAGTTGTCTTCAACGTATGTGCTATGCAGGATCCAAACACAAAGGAATTTATGAAACAAAGAACAGGTATTTCTTATTAAATTAAAAGCGCTGTTAATGTTCTAGGAAAAGCTTTCGTAATAAATTTCTAACTTAGCGTCTGGGTGCGATCTAGTTTCCCTTTTCACAGAATTAAATTTCATCAAAGTTTTGCATAGTTAATTAATTTATATATCTAGTACAAAATTCCATCTGTAATTTTTTTGTTTTTCAAACATTTTATTTTTATTTGAATATCTTGATTCGACTTACTTAAAGATGATTATTTAAGGAAAAAACATTTTTACTGTACAAAATAAATAATATAGTGAATTATCTTAAATAATATTGTTGAAGAAAGTTGCG
Organism: Rhyacophila brunnea; assembly: GCF_057557595.1. NCBI lineage: Eukaryota > Metazoa > Arthropoda > Insecta > Trichoptera > Rhyacophilidae > Rhyacophila > Rhyacophila brunnea. The sequence continues at coordinate 15,389,339 of NW_028232796.1, read as the reverse complement.
ACAAACTGTTTTTTAATATTATATAACAAATGTAATCTATGATATAAAGAAATTGAGTCAATTAAAAATAGTTACTATTATGCAATATATTGTGTAGTTAGCAATTAGCCACCATCCATTGAATGAATCTGACATGGAAGATATGTAAAAAAATATATAATGATCATAAAACACTTATGAGGCGTATGCTTAATTGCTATAAATATACGTAAGTTGTTTATATGTGTTCTTCAAAATAATCAAAATGTTTGCATCAGCTCTTACTGGATTTAATTGACATTAAGCTTTTGGAGTGATCGTTAATAATTGCACTGAGGATGTTTGGTTGGTTAAGTTTTTGTGTCATTATGTTGGCAGCGATAAATATTGCTAAGTAACAGATGATTATGTACTTATTTGTCTATTAAAAAAAATGTTTGTACAACAATCCGTTGTGAATCTTTTCCGCCTCACGAAGTTGTTTCATAACATGTTTTTTTTTACGAGAAATGGATGTTAGCCACTTGTTTAATTTGGTCCACTTGGTCCATGCTCTGGATTCAACCACACTGTTAATTTTGACAGACACAGGATTTAAATAACGTAGTATTATGTTATCAGATTGTTTCACCAATTTACGAGTTCTACAGACACAGGCCTTGCATGTCGTAGAATGAAAACAATTGAAGGGCTAATCCGTTGAAGAGACTATTCGACAGTCAAATCATCCGAGCTACGATCTGCAATTATCAGTTCATAAAGAAGAAGTATTATATTATTTCCTAAATAATTTGTATTTTTTTCGGTCCTGAAGGTTCGGTCTTGATCTGAAAATACTCCCCTTGTATGCGCACCTTTTTAACAGGCATTGGTTGGGACAAATTGTGGTCGCATTCATCCTTAGTCCTCACCTACTCAAATCCCCTTATTTATTATTGACACAAGACCAGACGATGAGCAATTAAGGGTCAGCAATAGACCGTAATTGCGAACAACATTGAGTTAACTCAATACAACTGGTGCGTGATGGCCTGTTATCGCTAAACCACAGTTTATCGATTAATACAATTATTATACAGACTGATTCAAAAGTTAACACAAAACATATCTGTTCGACCTTCGTTGTACTAAGTGTGTTACGGTTTGAGTGAACGTCACGTCCATCAATCATTCATCCTGAACTTATTATCGTCATTCATCAACCTTATAAATATAGCATCCATTCAAAAGTGCATCGTCCGTTTACCAGAGGGCGAGTGCGTGAACACTCAACATCAAAGGTACCTAAGTTTCTGGCATCCTGTGTAACCCCCCCTCTAGATCCGTAATCCACCACCCACCATCACCTTCAAATCATCAAAAATCAAACAGTCCACTGCTAAAAGCGCCACCAGGTAAACAGTCCAATAAAAAAAAAACATTACTAGTGCCGTCATGATACTGACTCTATGTGTCAAATCACAAGAACACCAAGAAAATAGTACATCTCTTGCTATATTGGCATATTCAATTCAATTTTAATCTTTTCTACATAATTATATTTATTATCTTCTATCAATTTTTAATATACAGTCCACTCTTCATCTTTCAAATTTGTCCATGTTATTGGTAGTGATAAGTTAGTACCTAATACAATTTGTTAGTAAAAGAAAATAATACTATGTTCAGAGTTAATACAATAAATTCGTGGCCGGTCAGTGTCAATGCCAATAAAGTGTTACAATATTCGTTTTGTTCAATGCAAAGCTCATTTTGTGTACATCAATGTAACATTATAAGAATGTTATTATCCGTCGAATTCGTGTCTCGGCCCATTGGATGCTCGTCCCAGAGCTCTATTGGATTTTTTTCAGGTGGCGGCATTAAAAGTCATCAATAGTCCAATACCTCACACGTGAACTACCACCTCTAAAACGCCTTTGAAAGAAACTTATGTAATTGTCACATGTATATTTATATATTTAGTGATTTTTGTATATTTTAATACATCCATTTGAGTTACAGTCGAACTCGGTTATTACGATCTCGAACATATCGAGATCTTGGATGTAATGAGGAAACATTCGTTGACAGTACCTTTGAAAGTACCTACCTAATAATTGGTGTTTCGCCGAGAATAATAAAAAAGTATCCACGCATATGGTTGAAAAATCCAAGGTTTGTGAAGTCCGTAGGTACCTACCAGCGTTCATTACAATAAACAACTTCTTTTGTAGTTTATGAATGCCATGCTTTTTTCGGGGATTTTTACGATGGTTTTCAGATTTTTTATTTTCGACTTTTTGTGTAATGTGACCGCTCGTTTAAAAATACATATTCTCTGATATAACAAGCAAATTCAGTCGCTCCCATTTTCCTTGTAATAACCAAGTTCGACAGTATGGCGTTGTCGAGTATTGATATACAATTAAAATGTTTATTGTATTGTACAACCACATATTTAAAAAAATTTATCTCACTTATCTGGTCGACTCACCTCGCCGGACTCCTCCTGAGCCCAGGTCCTCAGGCTAGAGCCCTGTCAGTCCCCCCCCCACTTGTGGGGGCCATTAATTATCAATTTCAATCGTCCAATCTCCTCATCAATAGTATGTTACACTCAATAGTATAAATTTACAGCTTCGTGCTCCGGCCTGCATGTAGCTGGCCTTGGTAGTCATAAACCTGAATCTATCTACTGGTCACAGCCTGAGTTTATTAATACGTATGTTACGTTGTCATTTATACTTTACGATCCAGCGGTTATGGCTACGTTTCTGAGATTTTTGAGATTTGAACGTACTCCAGCCCAGTTTTATTTTTGGCTTAGGTACAAATGGGCTGGTTATGTCGCTAAGATGGAGAAAACGCAGTCCCAAAGGGGAATGAGATAACTGGACGCCAGGACAATTGGACGTCGCACTGTCGTAGACACGTATACAGAACGCAGACGAAGAATTTTGATCAGTTTCTATCTACTACTTAGTAGTTTTAATTCATTTTACACCTAAAATAATGTTTTTTTTTATTGCGGATTGAGAACTATGCCTAAGGCTTTATCTAATATATAAAAAATAATATTTGTTTGTGTGTTTGTTTGTTTGTTTGTTTGTTCGTATTGAATGCACTGCCATACCGTTCATCCGATTGCGATAAAACTTTTTTAACTTATTGCTTGCACTTTCGTGAAGAGTATAGGCTATATCTTATATATAAAAATGAATGTCTGTCTGTCTGTATGCCTGTTTGTCTGTCTGTCTTTCTGTCTGTCCCGTATGCGTTCCTATACCATTCATCGGATTACGATGAAATTTTGGTAAGTGGTTGTATGTACACCCGCAAAGGTTTCTGAATTAGAACAATCATCATCTTCTTCTTCATCATCATTCTATTTTCTTTTATTCGTATGGTTCCTATACCATTCATCCGATTGCAACGAAACTTTCGTCAGTTATTGTACACACACCCGCAAAGGTTTCTAAATTAGAAAAACCATCTTCTTCTACTTCTTCTTCATTATATCTTCTTTTATTCGTATGGTTCCTGTACCATTCATCTGATTGCGATGAAACCTTCGTCAGTTGTTGTGGTAACGCCCGCAAAGGTTTCTCAATAAGTACAAATATCTTCTTCTTCTTCATCATTCTATCTTCTTTTATTTGTATGGTCCCTATACCATTCATCCGATTGCGATGAAACTTTCGTTAGTTGTTGTGCCAACACCTGCAAAGGTTTCTGAATTGGTACAACCATCTTCTTCTTCTTCTTCATTATATCTTATGGTTCCTATACCATTCATCCGATTGCGATGAAACCTTCGTCAGTTGTTGTGGTAACATCCGCAAAGGTTTCTGAATAAGTACAACTATCTTCTTCTTCTTCTTCATTATATCTTATGGTTCCTATACTTTATACATTATTCTTTATGCTTTATACATTATTCGTATGGTTCCTATACCATTCATCCGATTGCGATGAAACCTTCGTCAGTTGTTGTGGTAACACCCGCAAAGGTTTCTGAATTAATACAACCATCTTCTTCTTTTATTTTATATTCTTCCATTCATCCGATTGCAATAAAACTTTCGTCAATAATTGTGCCAAAACCTGCAAAGGTTTCTGAATTAGAATAACCATCTCTTTCTTCTTCTATTCGCAATGAAACTTTGGTGAGTTGTCGTGCGCATGCCCACGAAGATTTCTGAATTAGAAAATCATCTACTTCTTCTATTCGTATGCGTTCCTATAACATTCAACCGATTGCGATGAAACTTTTGTGAGTTGTTGTGCGTACACCTGCAAAGGTTTCTAAATTAGTATTATATAAAATACAACGTTTATTGTTTGTTTGTTCCATGCAATTTTGTTTTTTTTTTACTACATATTAATAACGTTTGCATCATAGACTATAGATACATCTAGACACCACCCGTTGTATTGCTAAATGAAGCTGCGTGCCATGCGTTTGGTTTGTGAGCGAGCGAACGCATTCGTCTACACATGTTCGAGACCATAGACCATTTCGGTAGTGCTCGCCCAAAGTGCTCGCACTAGACGCTCAGAATTAAAATATAATTAAATTAAAATGTAATTTTACGTTATATAGTATTTTTAAGCGGTCAAAATGCAACCATTAGGTAAAGATATCCATAATTTAAGTTATTTTAAAGAAACACTAGGTCACTGATAATATATATAATAATATACAAATAAATTATCATGAACATGCATCAACTTACCTATGAAACGTAATACCATATTCTTGCTTATCAGTATGGCTACTATAGTTTAATGCAACACACAGAACCATCTTTCCTACTTAATTAACAAAAAATATTTACCATTGACTTTATGTCTAACACAAAAATAGCAATTTAGCAACACGAGCTACGATGCTACGTGAAGCGATTCTCCACGATTTGTTGGCGATACTTTTGGAAACTAACGAAAACATATATAGACCTTTTATCTTACTCTAGCGCGTGTCGCAGAGATTATAAGGGTGCCGAATACTTTCTCACTCGCACTCATGCATCGTTTTTGTTCAGGCCTTGGTTTGCATACTTTGGATTCGATTTTAATTTAGTGGTCTTTTGTTTGACCTATACTCCTATTAGAATTATTTTCATATTGCCATATTGTATAACACAGATATTTTAATAAGTATTAAAAAAAAATACCTCTTATTATTTTTTAAATATCTAAGATACATATAACCACGAAGCGACCCTGTGCGAAGCCGGGTACTTCAGCTAGTATAAAATAAAAAACTCTTTTTTCGTTGGAACTTAAACATATTCACGATTAAATCATTATTTACGTGTGCATATTTAAATTCTCAAACAACTATTAAATCATAATACAATAATTTAAATATAAATAAGAATATTAAATATTTTTTTAAAAGTACCCATAAGTACCTAACATCTATTTAATTTCGAATTGCGTGGCGTCCAGTTGTCTCGGCGCCAAATCGTCCTGGACCGGTCTCAAAGATATTAATGACAAGAAACGCAGAAAAAAAGAACAGTCGCATTACTCAAATTGAGATGTTAACCACGGATAGAGACTCAACCATACTGGATCTTCAAAACTGGAGAACTAGAGCTCAAGATAGACATGCGTACAGAGGAGTGCTGAGTCAATGATTGTAATAGAAACCTTTAGCTTCAGTTTCCATAATATTATGTGTAGAATATAGCTTACCTTCCTCGGGAAGACCTTTACCTACTTCTGTCTTGTAAACCACTCGATGTTCGTCGGTTATTAGTGACTTAGCATTTTTGAAGGATCTTTCTTAATATCAAACAATAGCCAATGGAGGGACACCCCGTGTTATGGATGTAAACATTTTTCAAAGCGATCATCGTTTTCCAGAGCCGAAAGAATGTAAAATCATTGGACTCTCTGTCAGGCTATTAATCTAGTGTCATGGTTTTTGCTGGGCTATTTAACCATACGAATACATGACCCACTCCCTTAAAGCTAATTAATGACTCCATATACACACTTTTACCCTTACCTGCATTATATTTATCAATGATATTATTTTCTCTCGAGAATTAGGGGTATTTTATTAAACACCACCCGCGATGCCTAAATATTGCAAATCATTACAAAACATCGGCACATTTTGAAAAATTATTTTTACGTATTGCCGGATGAGAATGTCTCCCCAAATTTATTATTATTTAATTCAAAGGTACGTACGTTTACAAAAAAACTTAGCAATTTGTTACTGCAAATTCGCCATGCTCTGTTCACATTTACAAATACGTGATTTGGTTGCAGCACTATACATATTATATAACATTATTCTTTTATTAACTATGGCTATTTTTTATCGTGTCCTGTAATTTGGACGTATATAGTTGGCCGTATAATAAATTCACAGTGAGTTGTATCGGAAATACTTGACCGTGTAGTATTCAGATCATGTGTAAATTAAATACTACATAATACTGTAAAAAAACATCGGAATAAAAGAAAAAGTCAGAAGAAAATAGGTGGGTAAATAAATTAGAAATACAATCACATCGTCAAATTACTATATTATAATACAATTCTGGTAGATGCTCGTAAGTATCAAGTTGTACCTATGAAATATCTGATAACCATTACGACAGTCTTATTTATCATCAGTTATTTCATTTGTGATACAAATCAACATCAAATTAATGTTTTTAATGATTCTAATAAAATTGGAACACTACACTCTCTGCAATGAATGCTCCTCAAACAATGCTATTCGGCTATCTCTTTCCGGACAGCTCACGGTGAACTGTGGTACGGCGAAATACATTACGTACAATTTACATATAACAATTTATGTAATTCTTTCACGCTATTTTTGTCATCGATAAAAAGCTGTCATTGAAGTTAGATTCGACAAATACCTGTGATCATAACTGTTGAACATTTATAATAACAGATAACTACTAATTTAGGGACTCTGGATAGCTCTTCTAGCCCTATACTGCCCTCTCCCAAAGAAGAAGGCAGTAACTAACTCTCACACACTTTCGAGATAAATGACATCATATTATGTTTTTTGAAATTTTAGTACTAATTATAATAAACAGGGGTGATATTTTCTAAGAAATGTGTATTATTTTAGCAGATGTCCATTTTCCACGTGGATTTTAACGGTATTTAGTGATAATACTGCATAGGTATATTATAGCTATCAAAATTACGTTAATTATGGATGGCATTCAAAACTGAATTTCACAAATTTTGCTTTCTTCCTTGGAAGGGCAGTAGGTATAGAGAGTTCTATCTTGGTTATTGTATGTATTGATATTTTATTTGTGTGATAATATATTAGTTTACCTAAGTTTCATAATATTATAATAATAATGTATTCACCACTGATATTATGATAGGTAGGTATATAAATTAAAAAATATATTTTAAATTTACAAAAATGTATATTATATGCTTTATATAATGGTGATATAATACAGGTGCTTACTTTAAAATTCAATAGTGTTATTGAGTGAGCTTTTGAACCCGATACACCACCGCTACAATCAATGGCCGTAGCAATCAAGCCGAGGAACCATGTGTAACCTAATCTCCAATCAAATGATGATAAATCATGGTGAAGTACCGAACACAGAATCATTGACTTCGCATTGGACGGACGGGTGCCAATCATGATGCTTATCAAATATACTTCGTCTACTGATCATGATTAATAAGTAATTTTAATCAGAATTAAATAACGGAGCTTCGTTTTTTTTACACATAAACCAGGTGCAAAGTTTAATATAAATTTAATACAATCATCTTGTATTTTTTTGTGGTGTTAACCTCTAATTCAGTGCTTCTCAAACTTTTCGAGGAGCCCTTCCAATATATAGGTACCTAGATATTATGATTTTTTGGGACGACGTCCCAAAACACATTGATTCCACTAACCAATGGTGCGTTCATCTGATTTGTTGCTGTATACAATTTCCATAGTCATGGCCCCCACAAGGGGGGGTCTGACAGGGCTCTAGCCTGGGGTCCCGGGCTCATGAGGGGCCCGGCGTGGCCAGGTAAGTGAGTTAAACACACATCACAAATTTGCTTTAATAGCAAAAAAAAGTCGCTATTTTTCTTCGATAGTATTATTATTTAAAAATATGTGATTGTACAATACATTTTTTAATTGTGTATCGATAATCGGCACCTCCATAATTCAAATGGATGTATTACCATATACAAAAAGTCACTAAATATATACATTAATTTTACCGCGTACACCGTTTGGAAAAAGCTACTGTAGAGCGTCACATTACCTTTATCCTAAGCGATAGGTAGGGGGGCCCGCTTCGGGATGTGGGGTCCATGTCCATAGTACAGAGATGGGCATACATGAGGTCAACGAGAGCCACATTCTGGGTTTTCATATAATATGTATATAAAAGCCACACCATAGTCACGTTTTCACGTAGTATTAAATACAAAAATTCAAATTTAATTAAATTAAAGGAACATTATTAGTTATTAATTAATTTAAAGGAAAACTCGAGAAAATACAACTATAATGGAGAAAGAAAATACCTATATTTTTATCAAAAGATATTGGGAGCCGCACTTAACCCAACGAAGAGCCGCATTTGTTCACGTCTGTCATAGTAGGTACATACAGTGTTGCTATGTCTACTGAAATTTCAGTAGATCTACTGAAATTTTTGTCAGGAAAAGAAGAAATTATGATATTTGTGATGAATAAAAGTCACTTTTTATATGATTTTTTAAAAGACACTTGTGAGATTATGTCAATATGCACGCGTTCACCAAACACAATCGTTGAATTTAATACATTTTTGTCAATCTACTGATATTTTGAAGAAAAAATCAAAAAATCTACTGAACTTTGAAAATTTTAGTTGGCAACACAGGGTACATATATGTGGTGGTCAGCAACCCTAGACCTTGTCAGCATGATTGCAATAACGCGACAATCAGCGAGTTACACAAGTATCGCACATAACCTCATCTATGGACAGCACATTCTGCAGATGTGACATACTTCAATGAGGGACGACAATTCCAGGCCTGGTCAGCGAAACGCCGCAAAATTGTAATCATGCGACGATTAGTATCATTACCCAGTCAATACCTACATCAATAATCATCTGATGTATCAATTAATTTGGCTTTATTCTCAATTTTAATACGACGACGTTTACAATAATATTCTTTGAAGGTATTGGTACAATTATACTGTTGAAGGTACATTGTAAGTGGTTATTAAATGTTAATTTATAAGACTAAAAAATATGAGGTATCATAATGACATAATATATATCTTTCCTACAAAGTCTACAGATTGAATTCTTCATTTTCGACACAGCACCCGGACCCTTAAAAATGAATTTCGTCAATATACTTTTCGCGTACTTAAGGTGACGCATCAGTGAAACGCCAAATAATTTTCAACTGTAGGCGTGACGAAATTTTGGACTCGCTCGCATTCAGTGAGAGAACGTCGAGCCAGAAACACGTCACTTTGCTGCGTGATGGCGACGGGCCAATTAATTCTAAAATCGTGTAAAGATGACTAAAAACGTTACCCATTTACTTTAAAAAGAAAACATGTCAATGAATATATTATTATTGTTACTAATAGAACAATAAACAGAACATAAAATGGACGTATGTTGGATTTATATGACAAATAATATTTAGTTTGACAGGCGTCTTTTGCACCCGCGACCCGCAATCCGCGCATCGCCTAGCAACGATCTTTTTAGACCGTGCCTCAACTAATGCATGGCCTTAACAATTAAGAGGCACAGGGTTGCATCGCGTTTAGAGCCGTAATTAAATCTGGTTCGTCCTTAAATAATCGAATTTAAAAATGGTATGATGTCATGATAATATTATGATGTGCGAAAAAAAGATATAATATACATAATTAGCAGTATTTTGTGTTAATGTAATTTACGGATGCTAACGCCAATAGATTTTTCAATATTTATATCAGTTACTGCTATACCTAATAATATTAGAGATACTATATCACTTGGAATTTCCTAGAGATCTGTCTAAATTAAAAATGCTTTGTCTTATTAATCATATTAGTTCTAGGAAGTAGTGTTGAGCAATTTTAATAGATAGTAATTTACAACTGCAGCGGTCAATGGTCAGCAACTGTAGGTAAGCACGCAACCAAATATAAAATAAAAAAAATCCTTTAAAGATCGTTTAAGTAACATATTTGTGATTAAAGCCCGTCAGTCAAGAGGGTTAGAAGTCTGCTATTAATAGTTACTCGGCCCAAGATTTGTTGGGTGCCATATAATTTCCATATCAAAATGTCGAGCTGTGCTCACTTCATGTGTCAGTCAAAAATAGGGTTACCACAATTTATTGCAATGAATGTCGTAATTTATTTAATTGCGGTGGCCGGCACAATTAATAATACATTTGATATTAAATGATAATTATAGTAACAGATAAAAATATATTGATTGGTATTTCATTTTGGTTGGAGTTTAGAACCATGCTACAAGAAACGACTTGTGCTTAATTGATTGTTTATATATTATATTATAATTATCTACACGTTGAAGCAAAAGTATTTTCAAAAGAGTTCAGCATATAGCTGATTGTTTCTCGATTTTTTTCATTCCTTATGATTCGAGAATATTTATTTTCTCGAAAATTAGAGATTGACAAGTTTTTGGGCAATGGTTTAGTTTTGTTAATTCAACAAAATTTGAGTTATCTATGTTGAAATCAATGTCTCATAGCGCAGAAAAATCTCAAAACCATTGTAATGGAGTTCTACCACTTAAATAGCAATCGATTTACTAATAATTTACATTAATAATAATATAAAACTATCGCATACTGTAGTAAGGGTTGTGATGGTGAAAGAAAACTGATGGAACGGTGGGTAATCGAAAATATCTGCAATATGGAAATGGAAATCATTTATTCAACCCACATATAGAATAATAGAAAAGAAAGGATAGATCAAATAATGTCTTTATAATGATGCTGCTATCGACTGATAAATGAAAATTAATATTATTAATAAGTCCTATTGGAAATTGCTATACCCAGTTACCGGATTCGAGTCCACGCTAAATAGAATTCACTGCAAGTTGAATAGTTTATTTATTGCATACGTTTTGATAGACTTCGTATACTAAACATTTGCTTGCCGAGTATTGGCTCGGAAAAAGTCAAAGAAAAAGTCGCGTGTTCAAATCCTTCATTCCATGATTTTTAATATGACGTTTATAATCACACCAATATGATCCTGATTAGGGAATCTAATCCCGAGTCAAAATTCTGATCCCGGGATTTCAGGATTACAATTTGACAATCCCAGGATCCCGGGACTGATCCCGGGATTGGCATTTTTTCCATTTTTTCCATTGTTTATAAAATTTTTATATTTACAAATAACATTGATAAAATCGGTCAAAATTAAATCTAGTATAATTTATACTATTTAGGACATTTATTGTTAATATTGTATACGTTCAATCTTGGAAATACATAAGTTTAATGGAATAAATAATATTGTAATATAAATAATAATGTGAATTTAATATGAGGTTGCTGTTTCTGATAGTAAAGACTTAATGAATGGGATAGCGAGATTTAAAATAGTAAAGCAAATCATGGTGTACTTATGGCCTTTAGGCTTCATAAATCTAATTAGTACACCAAATATGAAACTGCCGTAAAACGTATGAGATCATTGTGGAATTACTTTGTTAATAGCATTGTTTTTTTCCAATCTTTCTCATTTTTATTAATTTATGTTAAAAAAATAAAATGAATCGGCAACTTACAGATGGGTATAAATCAAACTTCATTCAAACTCAGTTTATTTCTAATGTAGTTATTTGTTACTAAAAGTATTTTTTCTGTTATATTTTCGTTTTTATTTTATTTTCCATAAAAATTGATAAAAAAATCAATCCCTAAAGTTTCGGGATTATGTTTATCAATCCCGGGATTCATAGGTATCGAAAATAGCTCGGGATCCCGGGATCGGAATCCCTAGTCCTGACTATGTTTCAAATATGTGTTATAAAAAGAATATCAACTGTACTACATATATTTAAATATTGTTATAGTAGTATTATGAATATTAAACTTTAACGCCACAATCAATCAGGCAATCAATCGTGTCGACGACCTTGTCTCTGATTTTCCACGAGGAGGGCCTGTCGATATTTTTTATATTCGATTCAATTGCAGTTTACATCGTATCATTTTAGACTAACATGTTACTTATGCGGTGAGTCGACACATTTTTGGTGCACCTCCTACAATAATCGCCCCGTTTACTCAGCCAAATATTAATAACGACTATTTTAAATAATTAAATGCCCAACAAAGGGTTTGAATATTACATTAAGAAACTGGTTTCATAAAACGAAGAAAAAATACAATACAATGAATATGAAATGAATAGGATGATAATTTATAATACTTTTAGAGATTAATTTGGACTACTCATAAAAATACACACTAAATAATTGTTATCTATATAATTATAAAGATCTACAAAATTATTTTGATACGACAAAGAAATTAACGGGCACAAGCAGAAGTAGCGGACACATTACTACACATAGCGAAGACTTCTTTCAAGGGCATAATCATGGCCCCCACAAAGGGGGGCTGGCAGGGCTCTAGCCTGGGGGCCCAGGCTCAGAAAGGGCCTGGCGTGCCGAGTCTACCACATAAGTGATATAAACACACATCAAAAATTCTCTTTAATGGTAAAAAATGTCGCCTGCTATTGTTCTTCAATAGTATGATTATTTAAAATTATGTGGTTGTACGATTTAATTTTTAATTGTATATCGATACTCGACAACTCCATGATTCAAATGGATGTATTAAAATAAACAAAAAAACACTAAATATAGACATTAATTTTACCGCGTACACCGTTTGGTACACTTACTGTAAACCGTCACACTGCCTTTATCTTTAGCAATAGGTACTGTGGCCCGCCAAAGATCCTAGTCTGGGGGCCCGCTTCAAGATGTGGGGGCCATGAGCATAATGTAATAGTTGTCGCTATCTATATATTTATAGTATGCACTGCGTCGTATATTTCGTTCGTCCAAAGGCATGATGTAAAACGCAAAGGCGTTTAAATGCTGTACTACTCCGTAACGTTTCGAAATAAAATTAATCAGGGTTGCATTGACCATTGTATGAATCACAGTGCACATATTCAAGTGCATTCAACATACTTCTTTTTGTGCCGTCTTCTATCTACAGTTGGTAACCAACTTGCAGAATACCTTCCCTATCCTGGATCGGTCATATCAAATCTCCAAACGCCTTGAAAATTGAAACACTTATAGATGTGATGTTGTAGTCAAGAGAAATTCCTTATGTTACCCTCTACCAGTTCCTGCATTATGAGAGTAAATAAGTCATTGTGGAAAATATGGTCGAAGTATGCAGTTTTTCTACGCTTGATAGTAGATGAGTTATTTCGTCTTATTGGCTTGTCTTAAAACCTCCTCATTGCAAATGTTATCAGCCAGGTATATCTTTATAGTACGCAGATACAGCCACTAGTCTTCTAATTGTCCGTCTCTTTGGCGTTTAGGATTGTATTCCGTAGACCAGTACAGATTTCCTATAACTACTGATCGCCCTCCATCGAGTGCTCAGAACTATGTCTCCATTGCGGAAGAGATATTAACATTTTTTGAAAGTGCATTTTCCCATCTCAATCCTGATCTATATATTATGGTCTGGGGTCTGATCTTCATATTGTAAACGGCAACTTAGGTATTTTACGTGGCCCATCCCCTTTACAGGTCTGCGTTCAATAGGGAAAAAGACATCTCCAGCTTATTTTACTGACAACTATACAAACATACTATTATTGTAAAATTGTTGTCTTTGCTTGTAAGCAGAAGCAGAGTATAAACTACAATAATTACTATCAGAATTATAATCTAAATATGACCCGTAATAGAAATTATCATCCACGAGCCACGGATTTGTCTTGAATTAGGTTTGGGTATATCTTGTACCAACTGAAATTTAGCCCTGTTTTTGTTGTTTCAATACAACTCAATCCAATTTACTCAGTATAGATGAGATTTGAATTGGCAGAACTAATAATTTTCATACTTATATGAAATCAATTATAGAGTTCAGTGTAGTTCATTGGCAGTTAGTAAATAAATAATGATAATTTTAAACAAACAACTTTACATCTAGCATAACAAGTTTGTTAGAAACCACTGTGCTAATGTGATCTCGGGTGTAGGTATACCGCAAGAAAACCAGATCAGATGCATCACGTATTTGAACTGGTTTCAGAATATTATTATTGCTTTTAGATGTTCTGATAATTGATATTTAATGCAACCGAGTTATAAAAACAAAGAAATGTTCTAACAATTCGAAGGCTGACTCTGTTCATGCTTGTTCTCTGGTAAATTAAGTAGGTTCACTTAGATTGATACACTTCCTCTCAAACTGTATTAGAACGCAAAATATTTAAAATAAAATCCACATACCTACTAAGTATTTTTTATTTAATAATAAAATTATAGTGACTGTAAAGAAAATCCAACTGTCAGCGTGTTCTGAACTGCTTAATGACTAATGAATATTTAGTTAATAAGTATTGCACCCAGATTGTGATTGGATGGTACCTACTACTACCCCCAATCTAATTGCACCACGTGCCACTGTCTCTGTCACATTAATGAACAGTATGTAAAATGCTGATGGCATTGTACAAGATGGAGGGATAGTGTCGAGACAGGGCTCTAGCCTGGGGGCCCGGGCTCATGAAGGGCCCGGCGTGGCGAATCGACCACATCACAAATTCTCTCGAATAGTATTTATCGCTCGCTAATTATCTTCAATATTAGTATTATTTAAAAGTATGTGGTTGTACGATACAATTTTTGGTTGTGTATAGATACTCGACAACTCCATAATTCAAATAGGTAGATGAATTCAAATATACAAAAAACACTAAATATAGGTACACATTAATTATACCGCATACACCATTTGGAAAACGCTACTGTAGAGCATCACACTGCCTTTATCTTTTGCGATAGGTAGGGGGCCCGTCAAAGATCCTAGCCTGGGGGCCCGCTTCAGGATGTGGGGGCCATGGTGGTACCAGTGAGAAGGAGTTTGTTATTTACTACAAATACTAAAATATTATATTGTCGTAATTATGACGACTCTAATACTACAAGAAAAAGGACTCAGATAATCTTCATCTATGACGATGACGCATTCACTTAATATTTGTTTTCAATGTTATCTTCTCGGTAGCTCCCTTATATCTGATGATCGTGAAGATCTTGGAGTTTTGTCATCTTTTGAGTGACCAAGACTTCTCTCGATCCTCTGCTTCTCCCAGGGCAGAGTGAATGCTGCCGCCTGTCAACTCCTTCACTTGGTCGCTCCAGTACTCCAGCACTCTTTCCCCAGTTTCACCTTCCCTGGAGGCTACCCAAAACCGCCAGTCTCTTCAGGATTATCCGGTTCAATATTATAGGTGTCTTGAATTTTCTTAAGCTGAGGTCGTAATCATACACATTAATTCAATAACAAATTGTTGGTTGGTGGTAGAAAAGAAAAGTTGATTTAAAAAAATTTAAATATTGTTTTACATTTACATAGATATTATTAAGGTTGGTTTTATTTAATATAATTAATTTAATAAAAAAAACATTAAACCATCTGGCGATCGAACGAGGTTCGCCGTTTGCTTTTAGTTTAGAAGTGCTGAATGACTTGTTACATCGGTAAATTAATTTTTGGTTATATTCTTGGAGGCTAAACAGCGAGTGCTTTGTTTTTGTTAACGAAACCAGATTGTCTGATTTTATTTTGTTGTAAATTTACATTATAAAGAATGTACATAATAGGAATTCAGTGACGTCCCGTAGTAGCAGGCAGATTGAGCGTCGCTTGGGGGCGGCAGTTACCCAAAGGGCGGCAAATCAAGGAGAATCATTAGGAATATAATATATTTTTAAGCTACCTAAACTTAGTAATAACGGAAGCATCTTTACATTAAAAAAATCAGCTCACTGGTTGGAAACAATATTAATTACTATAAAACTTTTAACATGACTTCATTTTTTTGTTGGGTTCGCGATGTCTACTTTATTTCCGTTGTCCTTGGACGTCGAGTTCTTGGTGAACAGCAATGACACGTGCAGATTTGCGAATTATATATGAATTATAGGTAGGTACCTACATACTTACCTAAGTTAAATTTTATCCAAATATATATGTTTGCCAGTCACTCGTGAGTTTTTGAAGTTGTCAGGTGTATTTTTAAATATACCTATCTGAAACAGTAGACTCGTAATATTGTCTATTGAAGCAGATATGGGATTTAATTTAGATTTAGTGGTAGGTATATATCTTGTTAGTAATGTATCCATACAACACATTTCTTAGATATTGGATTCATGAAAGTATGATAAGAAGTACTGTATAAAAAAATGTGGCAGCATTTTGACTAGGTACGTCACTGTAGGAATTACACGGAACACTTGCAAGTAATTACATTTATCAAGGTACCTTGTTTTATTTATGTTTTAGATAATATAAATAGATACATACTATTAAATGACCATCTCTATAAAAATATATTAGGTAACTATTTCTATTATACATCATACAACCTACTATTTCTTATGTTTAAACTGTTGTTTTCTCTACAAATGCTGCCTATCATCAAAGCGATATATACCTTTGAAACCGCTAGCCGGAACCATGGGGATGTCCTCTTATAAAATTATACCATTAGAATCTTCAGCCGTGATACTCATCTCTGCCCGGACACTTTTTTACCTGTCTCTCTTATATAATACAAATACATAGGTTGTAATACGTGGTAAGTATATTTCACCATACGTCACATGTCCAAAATATTGCACTTTCCAATGGTAATTTAGTTTTTTTTTCATTATCTTTAATACCGTGTTGTTTCTTATATTGTCTTTCCGCGGTATTTTAAGCATACTTCTATTTAACCGATACCGATAACTCAAACGATAAGATGATACTTCGTGAAACGGCAAATAATTTTCAACTATAGGCGCGACGAAATTTTGGACTCGCTGGCAGTCGGAGAGCGAACGTCGAAGTGTGAATACGCCAATTTGTTTCGTGATGGCGACGGGGCTATTAATACTTAAATCGTGTAAAGATGACTAAAAACGTTACCCATTTACTTGAAAAAGAAAATATGTCAATGAATATATAATTATTGTTAACATAGAACATTAAATAGACGCATGTTGGATTTATATGACAAATTATATTTCGTTCGGCATGCGTCAGTTGCACCCACGACCCGCGATCCGTGCATCGCCTAGCACGATCTTTTTAGACCATGCCTCAACTGAGGTATGGCCTATGAGTACATATTCGTCTATCTATGAAATAATATCTAAAATTATGCCATTACATCATATTATTATAATTTAAAATGTTTTAAAAAATAGAAGAATATTTTTTATTTATTATGGTATGGTTTTTAATCAGAGCCAATTATTACCTATATGTGTATTCTTAATTCAACGAAAAAAATAGTATGACTAAAAAAGTGTGCATTATTTTTATCAGATCGCCCATCATAGCACACCTAAACTATTATAGTTTGGTTTAGGCAAAGTTTAGTTGAAATTTAAAAACTAACCAGCACCATCAGCAATTTGTATCATTAGTTAAATTTAACACTAATAAGTAAGTATGACTGACAGAGTTTAGTGTGAATTATGCAAGTCGGATCTTAACGACCTATCTCCATCCCTTACCACTGGTAGGTACTTACCTAAAAACCCTACTAAATATTTGGCAGGGCTGTGGAATTTTGATGTGAAGTTTGGCTAGTGAAGAATTCATGAATTGCCCGTGTTATGTTTACACGTTATGCTCAGTGAGCAAATGCGTGTTCGGAAACTTGTACGTATGCAGTTCGCCGTATCACACTTTACCGTGAAATGTTGTATCGGAAATATATGGCCATATATTAAAGACCGTCCAACTTCTTTGGCTCGTATAGTACTGACATAAAATTCACGTCTAAAGCAAAAACAGGAAGCCAGCAGCAAACAAATTTTGAAAATAGCCGATATACTGGATTATTTGTTTGGTTAGGTTTCCATTCTTGAATTTATGAATTTTGCCAAAATGTAAATTGAATTAATGTTGAATTGAATCTGGTAAAATTGGAGACCGTATAGTATACGGTTATCTCTTTCCGATAGAAAGTTCCCCGGTGAACTGTGCCACGGTGAAATGTCTTACGTACAATTTACATGTAACCGAGCAAATGCGCACCACATCTAATTAATCTAAGCCAAGTTATCTATGAAAATAATTGGCATCCGTTAAGTTGAACGTGAAATTAATGTCATATGATTAAGATTACAGATTCTAAATTAAAGTTCAAGACTGAAGATTGTGTCTTTGTTTTGGTACAGTTATAGCATACCGATCAAAAGATTTCAATATTAATGTTTTGTTGTACAAATTTGAAAGTCGACATGCTACCGTTTTAATGATCGAACCTAGACTGATTTCAATCGAAATATCTAAGAAACGAAGTCTTTTTAAAAAATAATATTCATAATGATACGAATGAAAATAAAATGTCATTGACCATAGAGATTTTTGAATAAGGCAATTTATATAAGTGCGATAACATCGAGATAAAAAAAAACAATTCGGTCCAATGAAGATTATTGAATATAAAGAATATTCTTCACAACAATATAAAGCTAAAAGTCTTTTGGTTTTTATCTCGATCACGAAAGAATATCCGTTCGCTTTGATTATAATTCCTACAAATACTTTATATTATAATAAGGTGACCACATGACTATTAATTTATTTAACGGTATTAACTGTACCCACGATGGCCGAGCGGCTTACACGTCGGCTTATAATGTCGTGGGGACCCAGGTTAGTATTCTGGGTCTGGAAGAAACACATATTTTTTGCAATTTGTGTTTGGAGTCAGACACAGAACTTGTTAAGGCGATACTTCAGTGAAACGGCAAATCATTTTCGACCATTGGCAGTCTGAGAGCGAACATCGAGGTGTCAATACGTCATTTTGTTTCGTGATGGCGAGGGGGGTATTAATTCTTAAATCGTGTAAAGATGACTAAAAACGTTACCCATTTACTTTAAAAAGAAAACATGTCAATGAATATATTATTATTGTTACTAATAGAACAATAAACAGGAAATTAAATGGACGCATGTTGGATTTATATGAATAATTATATTTCGGTCGGCATGCGTCATTTGCACCCGCGACCCCCAATCCGCGCATCGCCACGATCTTTTTACCATGCCTCAACTGAGGTATAGCCTTATTAAATAGAATTATAATAGGCTATATCACAATACAGGACATTTTGACGCAGGGTTTTGAATGTGTGTGTCCTACGAAAATGAACCACGAATTATAGAGTGCAGCAGTGTGTGTTGCAACCTTCAATACACAAATATTAAATGAGCGTCATTGTATAAACCGAGAGCAGTTGTCAGTATTCGACGTATGGCGTATTCTTGACACGTGTTTAAGTTTACCCTGCATTATTCCGCACTCCTGATCGGTTGCCTGTTTCTCCACACCCGTTAAGTATTTCAGTTCGAATTGTTTCTGTGTTCCCTGGAGTCAGAGTATGGACCTAATAGGTTGAGCAAGTGGCTAACATCTATTTCTCGTAAAAAACAAAGTCTGTTGATAGAAACCTTTATTCTACGGAGGCTCATAATATGATCTTATTAGGATCGGGATAGATTCTGAGTGAAAAGACATTCTAAAAACAATTATACTGTTCACAATGTAAGTGTAAATAATTACAGGTTAAAAAAAACTTTCAATATACAACGTTTTTAAATTTTCTGTTGAATTATATAAACTTGACTTGATTAGCTTAAACGATCAAAAAAAAATGTACTTGAAAGAAATATTTAATAAATATAGAATACTGAAATGTCATTTTGACATTTTATATTGATTTCCATGGTAACGCACGTATATATTAATAATTTAGTTGCTAGGACCCCAGACCCCTAGCAACCAATAATAGTGTTTTACTTTTAACGGATTTCTTCCGAAATAACTTTTCATACAAAACAGAATTAACTGAAAATGAATTCAATTCTACTTAAAGATGGCTAAAAAAATGCATTGGCATCGTGTTCTGATATATTCTAGAAGTTGCAAATGTCTAGCTAGTCGGGAAGTTAGTTAAAAATTGATTGCAAGAATTGTACTGGATAAACATCCACCGGACAAACAAGAATACGACCTAATAAAAACGTTGTAAAAATAAACAAAATCCTTGTAACAAAACGCTTGTTAAAGTTGAAACACCCAATAGTTATTAAACAATAAAATGTATCCACGTATTTAAAATCGCCACAAGTCTTTGGTTTATTCTTCTTCTTCTCTTCTTTCGACCATGTCCGATCCTAATAGGATCATATGGGCCTCCACAGAGCTCCTCCAATAACTCTTTCTATGTGATCAGACCATCCAGAATGGTCGCTGTCTAATTTGCTGCTCCAACCAACATAATGGCATGCCTTGCATAATCAAAAATTAATATTTTTTTGTTTTTCATTGGAAAAATGTAAGAACCACACGAATTTGATCATGACGCAAACGTATATTAGACTAGATAATTTATAGTGGGTAGTATGACAGAATGTCTTCATTAGTCTGAGAATGATATTTTTTAAATTGACTTAAATTTACCGAATTAAAAAAATTGTACATATTATTACATTGTCGCTGATTCACTACTTGTGATTCATAAAACTCGAATATTAAAACATTTATAAAACAAGTGACAATTTAACTTAGTATTAAACAACTTCACAGAAATTTAGTGATTATGCATTTTGACTTTTTTCAAAATCAATGACTATAATATGTAGAAAAATACCGTCCCTATATAAACACAGTTATAGTTTCATATGGTGCCATCTTCAATCAGTGCAGTGCAGTACTTACAATATTCTTCTTCATCAGTCGTGTCAGACAGGGCTGCGCCAAGTGTGGTTCACGACTGGGTGCCAACACAAAATTGCCGCTCCATAAATATAAAAAAAAACATATTTTATAACTAACATAACATATGTTTTTATCGGTCGTCGAAAGATTTATATTATATTAAAAATTATCGTGGCATTTTTAATTACAATGCTCAATAATATGATTTTTTTTACTCAACATTACACACATTTATTATAATAACGCCTTTTCAAATAAGTATTATGATCGGACACTGAACCGTTCCATTGAGACTTCAAGAGAATACTTTTCAGTATATTTTGATATAACTGTGATGCGTGTGTTTAGTCATAAATGTAAATTGGATAATTTTTATTTTTTAATGTTTAAATATATTTTGCGATAATTATTCGTTGATAAGTGTCACATTTCGGTAGTATGCAACACACGTAAGTGCTTCATATATATTCAACATTAGATTCAGTTTACGTAATTGAATTGAAATATAATATAAATATTCAGTAGTATATAATATATTTTCAGTGAATTTTGCCGCCCCTGAATCTTGCCACCCAACATTTCCGTTTGGCGTATAAGATGTATTTAATCATAGGTACTTCTCATTGCGGAACGTATGGCCCATAGAGGTATTAAATAAAAAGAGGGGCAAGGAAACGACTTTCTCATACAACTGAATGAAGCAGGCCAACAATTAATAGCCGAGATCTTACGCGAAATAGCGATGCGATAAAAAAATGCAGGGCATCGTGGAGGATTTACTTTGGTCATTATTTAAGGCCATACCTTAGTTGAGACACGGTCTAAAAAGATCGTCGCTAGGCGATGCGCGGATTGCGGGTCGCGGGTGCAAATGAGGCATGTCAAACCAAATATAATTTGTCTTATAAATCCAACATGTGTCCATTTAATGGTCTGTTTATTGTTTTATCAGTAACAATAATAATATATTCATTTACATGTTTTCTTTTTAAAGTAAATGGGTAACGTTTTAAGTCATCTTTACACGATTTAAGAATTATTACGGCCGTCGCCATCACGAAGCAAAATGACGTGTTTCCAGCTCTACATTCTCTCTCCGAATGGGAGCAAATGCAAAATTTCGTCGCGCCTATGGTTGAAAATTATTTGCCGTTTCACTGATAAATCACCTACCAGCCTGCCTCACCATACTTTTTATATAACCTGCCTGCCTCACCATACTTTTTATATAACCTGCCTGCTTCACCATACTTTCATATAACCTGCCGCCCATATGTATGGCCGAAGTATGCAGCATGTCTGCGTTGGATGGTAGGAGGTATCTACAACATGCAATCTCTTTTAGAAAAGAAATTACGAATATAAAATAATGAAAAGGTTTTTGATTTTATCAGTCATTCAATTGTTTACTTATATTATTATATTCTAGAAGTCCAGAAAAATATTGAAGGCGCACGGTTACCCTAATTCAGCATAAAATCAGTGGTCCAATCGTTCCCAAGTAATTTATTCAAAGTCCTGATTAGTGATTACTTGAGCCGAAGGTCTTTGATGAATCGCTGTCGTATTGTTTGGCTCCAGATCCCATGCTGGATACGTCGATTAAATTACTTTGTCCACTGTTGTATGTAATGCTTTAAAAACATTTTTATCCAAGATTGATTCGCTTTCAGATTTGTCATCCAAGACGCTATTGTGAGGGGATTTCCGGCACCACGTGTTCCTACAAAGTGGTTTAAATGGCATTGCAGCAACGGAATTGTATTATACAGGAGCAATGATTTTATTGAATTTATATAATTGCATTATAAAGCTCGATTAATCTAAGTGTAGCTTATTATTGTTGCAAAATACGAATTTCTTTGCGGCGCATCAGAATAAAAGTTGGTACTTTTTTAAATTAAAGTCTTATACAAAAAATGACAATTGAAATTGAAATTTATTTGACATCTGATGAACGTGACAAAATACAAATTTAAAGCGTCCATAACATGGCATAAAAAAGATAACTGTTAACAATATTTAAATACAATACCTCAACTACCCGAGTTACTGACTCACGTAAGTGGCATATATCAATGTCCGAAGCGATTTGATTGAACACAATTATAAATACGTATTAAATTCTGTAGGTTGATTTATTTGTTGATATAAATAATCTTGATAATGGTGTGACAACCGAAATAGCTGCCAACTAATAAAACAACCGGGGAAGTTTAATATAATTTATATTATTTATTTTTGAAGTCGAATTCTACTAAGTTAATTCAAACTCAGTTAATAAAATCTGATATTTACTTACCAACGAAGAGACGTTGAAGAAACCACTTCAAAAAATAAGCCTAAATTGTAATGAAGCTGAAAAATACATACTTACTACTAAGACTAATGATTATAATAGCTGTAAGTAATTTCACATTGCATATTTGGGTGGGTCAAAATAATTTGGATCAAGTCCATCAAAAAGGACCCTGAGATATTTGCACCTAAAGTTAAAACTCCTAAAATTCAGGAATGTCTTCACTGTATATATGTATTTACCATATTTTGATAGTACATGGATCAATTAAAATAAATAGTCGAAACATAAAGTAGGTATATTCAGACTTTATTAATATTAGCAAATTAATGTTAGCAAATACCTCTTTGTGTCTACTGCTGAAGGAACTGTCAAAATGGACATGATTCACATTCAATTTGATGTCTTATCAATACAAGTATTGCCATTTATGCGGAAAGTTGTAGAGCTACGATTGTGATATTAACACACAATATAGAAATCTGTTTTATCTAGTCAATGAAAAAAAATCGAATTTTATGAAAATTGGACTTGATCCACAATAATTATTGTGAACCACCCATTTATTTCTTGTAAACGTCATACTATTGTCGCTCGCATCTGTCAAAAACAACTAACATTTAACACACAATTTTAGATTTACTCAAACAGACAATTCTATTCTATAAATTCTTACGAATGTTGAGATTAAAAATTACGTAAAATCGCAGACAACATTACCTATTCTATACGCACTTTTATGTATATGACAAAACATCAAAGGAGTCAGCTAAAGGTGTCAAAGCCGCCGTCTTTCAAAGCGCCAACGTACAATATATATTTTTTCTCTCTATGGATACCATATAAGAATCTCTATAGTTACCTATAGTTCAATTTATTAGTAAATTAAAACCTAGACAATCGCGTTATGTCGTCATTCTCACTAGTCCGATTAAATTAATAAGCCATAGCGACCTTCAAAAGGTTAACTACTCTTTTAGCAGTGATTTCGAAGACACCCTGTACATTTAATGCGTCAATTGAATGTTTTGTATAAATCGGTTTGCGGACAATCACTTCGCGGAAACTAAACCGATTTCTCCACACAAAGCGATTTTTTCGTTCATTCGATTTGTTGTACATTTGTCAACGCGCGGTGTCGTGTTGCCGCAAAAAAAAAATCAAATGTATGTTTTTGCCAATTCCTACGCTGAGTTTTTTCTAATTTTTTCCATTTCGATAAATATATTTTTTTCGATTCGCCATTTCGGAGTTCTGGGAAAGATCCGATGTAAGAGAGACTAAACGGAACGTAAATTATTGTGCTCTACTTCAGATCCATTTAAAAGTTTAAGGTCTTTCTCACGCGGATCTCAATTTGCATTTGAAGCCAACTTATAACTCAAAATAACTCAAAAATAATAATATTCAGTTATGACTAGGGAATCCAATCTCGAGCCAAATTTTTGATCCCGGGATTGGCATTTTTTCGATAGTTAACATTAAATTTTTATACTTATATACAAAAAAACACTGATAAAATCGGTCAAAAATTAATTTATACTGTTTTAGGCATTTATTGTTAATATTGTGCACGTTCAATCTTGGAAATACATAGGTGTAATAGAGTATATAATATTGTAATATAAATAATAATGTGAGAGTAAAACAGTTCTATTTAGTTGTGAAAAGATAACAAATACAAATACAAGTTCAATTAAAATAAAAAAATAACATATTGTGTTGACAATAATTACAAACTAGCATGAAGTGTTAGTTTTTTTTAGTTTTTTTTATGTTTTTACGATTACGTAAGGCAGCAAAAAATGGTTATTTATTATCCCGTGATTCCCCCTGCGATCAGTGTCTCCAGAATAGTATCTTCTGGTAGAAACGTCTAACTAGATGTTTCTTGATTTATTTATTCTATTTCTCAAATTCATATCAAGAAAGTGCGAAGCATTGTTTTTTTCAAATCTTTCTCATTTTTATTAATTTATGTTAAAAAATAAAATGAATTGGTAACACATGGGTAATAAATCAAACTTCATTCATGAAACTCAGTTTATTTCTGTCGTAGTTATATGTTATTCAAAGTATTTTTTCTGTAATATTTTCGTTTTTATTTTATTTTCCATAAAAATTGATAAAAAAATCAATCCCGAAAGTTTCGGGATTATGTTTACCAATCCCGGGATTCATAGGTATCGAAAATAGTTCGGGATCCCGGGATTGGAATTCCTAGTCATGACAGACAAGAGTACCTACGCGATGTGATGAGGCCCCCAAGAGATGAACTGCAATGAGCTGGACATATCGCATTACTAGTGAACAACGCTGGACATATTATACCGACATACAGTGGTACCCAAGGCGCACTAAATAACTCGCTAAATAACTAACTAAATAACAAGCCCTTAAACTCGTTGGATAGACGAATTCGGTGGATTTATGTGGCAGCGAAAAAAAAATTACCAATAAGAGTGGAATGAGCTATCGGGATGCCTTCATCAAGTAGTTGATTCACCCCAGCTGATGATGACTTGCAATAACTGTGTAGCAATAAATTGTAATTGTGCATAGGCATAAGAACTTTAATGTTATTCTATATTTTTGATATTAAAATGCATCATATAACGACGGATATAATCAACTTTCATTTTGATAAAAAATGACAATTTTTATGACACTTAATTATATGCACCGCGCATTAATCGTTTACTTCTGTTCACAAACCATGAGCTATAGATAATCTTAAATATATAATATATATTATGTATATAACTATAGTGTATCTATATAATATATTACATTTTTTAAAGGTATAAAACATTAAAGTTTTTATATTTTTTTACGTTAGCGTTTTTGACCAATGTTTATAATATTTATTGATGAATCAAAAAATAGATCTTTATCGACAATAATATAGGTAGGGGTGCTCAACAGGGAATACAGAATTAATGGTAACTTTCCTAACGCGCGTGGAGTAACAGGCAACCGATCTCGAGTGTGGAAGAATATGGGATAAACTTAAACACGTGTCAATAATACGTCATTTTAAGCTTGTCCTTCATTCTGACAACTGCTATTGGTGTATGCTCATTCAATATTGGTGTATTTGATAGGTTGCAACACACAGTATTACACGTGTAGGTATAATGTTTGTTTCATTTTTGTAAGACACTCACACATTCAACACCCTACTTCAAAATGTAGTGTATTGGGAGGGGGGGGGGGGTATGGCCTATCTGAATTCTATTTATTAATCTGTCCTGTGGTGCTCACGTTTGAGATCCATCAGGTAAAGGAGATACACGATTCCCATGTTTTTTTTAAATTTCCATTTGGATGCTGCCCATGACAAATAATTGATTGATGAATGTTTCACATCGATTTAAAAATCGTCATCATCATTATCATCATCTCGTATGGCAGCAGAGTGTCGGCGATAGCATCCAGATCTATATTAACAAAACACACTAACAGTAACACAAAAACCTTGGAAACATCACTACAGAAGCACCGGTAAAGCCTCAATCTATGCCAGCACGGTAGATAGTATAGAGTCCTCCAGGGAAGGCATATAGGATGCAGGTCGTAATGACATGTTCAGCAGTTTGGATTATTCCGCACTTACATCAAGGAGAAGGATTTAAATTCCACGTGTGCATGTGATAAGCACATTGGTTATGTTCGCAACGTAGTAGGTATGCTGTTTAGACCCGCGCTTTTGGGAGAATCAGTGGACTAAATTAAAAAATATCGTTTATTTGCTGAAGTATATAATCAATCTCTCGTATCGAATTGAATACATTTTAAAGCTCAAAATGGGTGGTTTATTTTTTGGTAAAATTATTGATAGCAAAGAGATTGGTTGCATTATTCAATATTTAAATGGTGGTTTGACAGTAAGCCTTCGAACTGTAAATATGCACTTTTATCCCAGTATCGGCATGCAAGCGAACCTGAGAGATGTTTTTGTGGCAATCGCGATGTTATCTTGGGCCGATCTTGCAGAACTACTTACTTGTTGCTTCCCGCAACGGTGACTTGCCATTATTCGCCACTCACCACTCGACCGTTTTACTGGCTACTAGTCGTTTACTGGAACAGAGCCGAAGTTGGCATTATATTGGAAGTCTACATACATTGTCAAAAATATTCTACGATAAGACTAATAATTGAGATTCAGGATTTTTTCGAAAGGAATGTTCTGAGTAACGGAATTTTTTTTTAGTTAGAGGGAGGGATTATTTTGAAAAATATTCATAATATTTTTTAATTGATTTTTAAGGGATTGGGGTAACAAATCTAGGAGGTGTTACTGACTTCCACGTTTACTCCGCCCACGATTCATAACTTCTCATCGTTTCAAATGCGTAATACCGTACTTCTCCGGGTACATTCCTCATACCTAGACACTCCGTACTTTGAGTCTAGCGATAAACACTTGGTCTGCAGATATAACAAGCTGTCGCTCGAATGCGCGTAGCTTAACGGTCATAATAATTAGGATCGTTAGTATCCAGTTACGTCATCCGAGCGTCGTGTCTTTTAGACATATTGGATGCCTCAGATAATTGGACCAATATATGAATGCCATGGATCTTCCAGTAGCCAATAGGCCTTGCGTGTCGTAGAAGATTGAGGGAAATGAGTCCAACCCGTATAGAAGGTTGTTTGATAGAGACCGACAAGTTTAACGTGAGGCTCCGATACATAGCTGCACGTTAAACCTAACGTTAAGCTTGTCGGTTTCTAGCTAAATGATTTGAGTCGAAATGAGGTCCTGGCGAAGAATAAGATGAAGTCTATGCAAGCACGCATAATGATGTTAAACCTGTAATAAGCTATAAATAGCAAGTCTACGTCTTATTCCAAGAGTAGAGGATTATCTTAAACGGTTCATCGCATTACTAGCACACATGATATAATTATGCCAAAGGCACACGGTAACCATGCATGGGTTTGAAAAATCACAAGCAGCATCTCACCGGTAGTTTTAGCTACATGCCTGGTGTCAATTGCGAGGATCAAAACACCTACTCCCCGTATACACAGAGAGTGATAATTTCTACTTTCGTGATCATACTGATTTGAAACCTTCACTAATAAATTCTTTATACACGGTTTCCTGATATAAATATAAAAAATAGGTGTCGTCAGTCTAATTTTTGAGATAATGGAAGTAAACATTACATTAGTGCGCATCATCGTTTTTCGCGTGCCCGGAAGAATGGGTAGTGGCTTCAGTAGAGAGTCAGGGATCTGAGCCCCTGTAGTAAACATTAACTTGTTGTACTTGTGTAGCTTTATTTGCTAATGATTTATCTATTGGGGGCATTGATATACTACTAGATGAGCAGTTCCCATACAAGTGTCATTTTAAAAATGTACCACAAAAGATATAACGAATATCGTCTTATAATATTTCCTTGTAGGTATAATGCGTTAAGACCGTTAACATGGATTCCCGAATTTCACCCGTATTGCCCTGGCTGTAAAACTAAATTTGCGTTCTTGGAATAGTGAACCTAAGGGTGCCTGCAACGCAAAACAGACAGAGCAAGTCGTCATGCGCTGACTATTAGTTAGAGTAAGATGCAAGCTAGACCGGGCTTACTCAGTAAGTTTTAACAAAGGCCGACTCGCTGAAAATCGGGCGTCATTTTAAGAAGCATATGATTCATCCAGTAGTATATCAATGATTGGGGGTAAAAAAGGAGAGCGTTTCGTTCTGTCATACGTATTAGCGATATAACGATAGTATTTAATTTTAATATTCACATTCTCAATTATACCTACCAACCGGCCCTGTCGTTAGGGCAGGTGCGTTCGGTTATAATAATTGCACCACGGCAAGACAAGAATCAGAATCCATCATCTTCCTTCGTCCTCTGTCCTCGTCCTATGTCGTGTTTGTTTTGAGTGGATCGGTTTACTGTGCGTAATATGCAGCTTTCGTTTTAGACAGCCAACTTTTACTTTAACTTTTAATATAAAAAAACAGGGCTTTAAAAACGTTATCTAATTTGAAGCACAATGATTACATTTCGAATTTAGAGATATTCAAATTTTATTTTTATTACGCCGTCTTAACGGCCCACATGCTCAGCGTACGTCAAAATGGAGCTTTTATGCTATTTTCAAAGCATGATCCTGGACATTCCTTAAACGTTGTAGATAATCTATTTACATAATTTTGAAGCCTTATTATCCTTTATAATTATTTTAAACATTTGATGACAGCATAAAGTATTTTTATTACACAAAATAGTATTCTTTTAAACCTCTCGCTCTAATGTTTTAGAATATAGTCATATTTCAGTACGTCCATGTGAAGTGGTGTTAAGATTTTTTATGTTGATTAATTTTTAAAAGCATTTATAAAATCATTAGTAAAATTTATGTCTACATTATTATAGTGAAATATTTACAATAAAAAATTATATTGATAATCTTTGTGATCCCAAATTTGACAAGAATTAGGCATTCTATTATTCAAATAATGGACAAGATACATTTAAAGATAATTTTAAAGATACTGATTATAAGCTATGTCTTTGACCATTCAAATGTGATAAACATTATACGAATAATGTTTGCTTTATAGTAATATATACAACGTTTAAGGAATGTCCAGGATCATGCTTTGAAAATAGCATAAAAGCTCCATTTTGACGTACGCTGAGCATGTCATCCCTTAAGATAAGGATTTTTAAATATGGTTAATTTGACCTTCTTCTAGTCAAATTTTAAACATGTTCATCGATTGCTGGATTGATGCCTCAAAATTTGTTCTCAATTAATCTTATTAGTATGATGTATTTCTGTTTTGTATGTGTCTAAAATCGTGATGAAACCAACCAAAGAATAGTTCATTAGCAAGCGTTCAGAAGGTTTCAATATTCATTTAAAACTGAGGTAAACTGCATTTATCAACATCAGGTGTTTACCTCTACATTTTTTGTGGGTTTTGGACGCTAAACCAAGAGATGTCACGGAGACTTGAAGCTTTCGAGATGTGGCTGTATAGACGCATCCTCAAAATTCCTTGGACTGACCGGGTGACAAATGTTGAAGTTCTCAATCGAATGGGGAAGGACCGAGAAGTTCTACAAAACAAGGAAACTACAATACCTCGGCCACATTATGAGAGGACAAAAATACAGCATTCCCCAACTTGTCATTCAAGGAAAGATCAATGGGAAGCGTAGCAGAGGACGGCGCCGCATTTCGTGGCTTAAGAACCTCCGTGATTGGTACGAGTGCAGCTCCACCGAACTGTTCCGGGTAGCAGACGACAAAAATAAAATCGCCTTGATGGTGGCCGACCTCCGCTAGGGGATGGCACAATAAGAAGAAGGGCTCTTTTAGAAACATCCATCCCGGACGATCCAGTACAGTCACTTTCCATTAACTTTACCCGGGTAACCTCAGATCAGTGGCGCTATCCAGTTATGTGTCATGACTTAATCTCAAAAAATAATGCGTGCAATTGCGCCATATTGGTAGCACCTTCGGCATTCTCTGTACATGTCATTGTATACAGTTAAAAAATGACTCCTTCTTTACGTGTCTGCCATATTCGTTATTGGACGTCGGTAATGATTTTGGTAATATATTCATGTTTTTCTCTGCTCTGAGTGCTGAGTTCAAATCAGTTTCTGATATTATTAAACCAGGACATTCTTCTTTTGAATGGCCATGCTTAGAGGAAATCATGGTTTATGAAACATTGCCAGTAGTTATTGTCCCTCGTTGTTGTGAATTATTACAATCTGGTCTAAAACATATTATTGTGAATCTTGGATGTTTCCAATAAACGTCTCGACTCCCTTCTGTTAACCACAAGATTCCTACACTGCTTTGGCTTAAGGAATCCTGTATATCTTTCAATATTATACAACCACCTGTTTATTATAATTAATAGACGTCTTGGGTGATACCATAATTTAGGCATGTCCTCCTCAACAAACTTTTTGTAATTTGGCGTGAGACATTAACGTAGGTAATAAATGTTACATGAACGAATTTGTGTAAAATAAAATGACACCAACATTTTAATCTGCCAGCATAATTTTTTCATTCTCTCATCATAAACACGTGGAAATGGTGGAAATATGAACTAACATGCATTGTAATAAGGATCAATTTCTACGCTGTCTTAATTTGTATACGTCATAATGTTTGTTTTCTCACCAATACAAATCCTAAGGCTAGATTTTCATCTTATAATACAAACACATATGTACATCAAATGAAAGCCTGCCTATATTGAGATAAGGGACAGATTTTTATCAGATGTCCATAACCATATCTTTAAAAAGTATCAGCTATTTAACCATTTTTTTGTTTATATTTTGTATGTAATGTGTATTCTTTAATATAAATGACGATAAGTGTACGTCCTGAGTGGCAGCGTTCGGCGCAGCGTTGAGCGTTTTGCGCAACTCAAACGTATAACCGTGTGTGAAAATGTTCGTAGACAATGTCTTAATTTGGTTATATATTTATACGGTTATACGTTTGAGTTGCGCACAACACTCAACGCTGCGCCGAACGCTGCCACTCAGGAAGTACACTTAGAGAATGAGTGTCCAGTTTGTGGTGATCGTTTTCTCGTCACGTCCAAATCTACATACAAAACCGTAGACTGTTCTTAATATTTTTAGTGAATATACTTAATGCCTACATAAAATATGGATGTAATTAAAAAAAAATACATAGATATGAATTTTAGTTGAGTTCGGATAAATTTTGGTCCGCGGGCACAGAATACTTGACAAGCCTTTAAAAGTAGGCAAACTATAGTATGAAACATAAGACGATTTATACGGTTCGATTCCCTTTTTGTATTGGCGCTGCACGCCGTTTTTGTAAAGACATTTCTCGAATAATGGAAGATAATGCAAATCTCCAGTGCGTGAAATCGTTTTGTAGAAACATTTCGGGAAAACAAACAATGTCCCGAGATGGTAATCAGCCACCGAATTCGAATAATGGATCGCTGTTTGTCGGTGTATTTTTGGCGCTGCGGTCTTGTGTGTCTTCAATCGCAAAGATGATTTCATTTTAGGGACATTACTGGTATTATAAATAAATTATTACCACATCTAACTTAAGCTACATCCAGTGACGTATCTTGAGGGTAGACAGGTCGTGCACTGCATATTATAAAAGGAACATTATAAAAGGCGGCGATTAAAGGAATGAATACAAATATTACAACTTTTGAGTGCAATGGCGGTTTTAAATGAAGCAAACGATGTGGTCGCTTAATTAGAAAGTATCTTGGTTTAAAAAATAGTTGAAGCATAAAAATATCTCGATTATCGTATTGTAATACATGTAATTATTGCGATTTATCGTACTCGTAATTTTTTCGCAAGGGTGCATCCAAACCTGTCAGCGCCACAGACATACACGTATCTAAAACCAACACTGTTTAAGAATAGATTTCGTAGAAATGCCCCAATTTTCAGTAGTAGTGTGTAAGTCAATTTAAGATTTTTGGTGTATTTGTCTGTTTAAGATAGCCGAAAATAAATAACGAAATTGGTATCTAACCAATAAACCTGCAGAGAATAATTTGAAACTAAAAACACACGGGGACAGTATTCTGAGGTTAATGGCGGTAGTTTGTCTAGGAACGTCACTGACTACAGCAGCAAATTCAATACAACTTGATACATTTTTTTTAAATATAAATTTAAGCAGGCGTAGATATATTAGACATTGATATAATAAGGTGGCAGTGGTGAATAGTGACTTGTAGAAATAGACAAGCTACAGATAAAGGAATCCACTCGATTCGAAGTTTGATTTAAAATAGGGCCTCGAAACAGTTCAAGCCAGTTTTCACCAAAATATTAAAACGATGCGTATTTGTCGCAAATGGAGTAGGATATAAAAATATTACTCAAAGCATAATAAAACCCCTGCAACTCTATATCATAATCACTTAAACGGATACGTAGATAGACAACAAAATATAATAATAATATTAATACGTGTCATAACTATCGTCTTCAATAATAATTATTTTATATTATAGGATGTGATTCCAAAGTAGATAGTGGAACAATTTAACCTTGAAATCACGCAGATTGTGATGTATTCTACTGCTCACGAATTACACAGCAGCCACTTTATAACTTTGCACTCCGGCTCTATGATGAAAAAACGATGTACTTAATAATTATATTTTAAAAATATTTTTTTCACATAATATTATATTGTATCTATTTTTTTTTTAATGTATTACTACATATTATATTAATACAAGTGAATATCATTTAATCTAATTTCATGCGAGGTAATCAGGCAAAGAGGCATATATCAGTGTAGTAAAATGTGCAAAAAAGTGCAAAGTTATAAAGCGTATATTACTCTACTACTTACCCCCCAACACCCCCACTTAGCGCATCCCTGATAACGTACATTTAATTAGATGCAGGTAGAGATCATTTTTTAGTCACATTCAATTGTTTACGAATGAAAGAACGAAATTTATAAAGCTATGAAACAAGGTAGGTATCTAATATCTATGGCAAATGGCATTAAAATAGCAGTCGTAAGGCGTAAAACCCACTTAACGCAGCAAGTGGGGCTCTCGCGCAAAATTTGACAAGTGGCGCGTAAATCATCGAAAATACAACGTAATCAAATACGCCAGCGCACACTGGATTTGACAACGCATTATGCCCGCCTGCCCCATGAGTCATCGTTTTTTGGCTTCTCGGCGATACGAATTAACGAAAATACAACGTAGTCCATTCATTAAACACGGCGAGCAAAATCACGCTCCTCGAAGCGACGGGCGAGAAGCCATTATTTAAGAACAGCGAACTCTTTGTTTAGTTATTGCGTGTCCGATTTTAATTACAAGCCCCGAGAAATTTAATAATATTTTTATTGCTTTGTTATGAGAGACGCTGATAATAATAATTATTTTGTGCTGCTTGAGCCCCTTATTACATAGGTGAAAGGTAATGCGCGGGTGGGAGGGAGCCTACTCAGTAGTGAGCCCACCGAGCGCTTTCTTGGTGGGCTTTATGCCTAAATTTTATTACAATGTCAAAATCATAGCACAGTAGTGGTTCATTACTATAAATTATACAGTCTGTTAGAATAATGGTACCAGTTAATGATCTTGTTGGTATAGTAATAATTGTAATGATCATAAACCGCAATATAAGTTGATACTCAGTTCTTCCTTTAACTTACTGAGTTGTTTTATATTTATATTATATGTCCAAGCCTTCATAATGTAGGAATGTGATACATACCAGTAACAGGAGTATTATGGTAGTAATAAATTATATGAGACGCGATGTTTATAACATTATAACATTATATAACTTACGGAGGATACTCTACCACGCCAGGGTCCGCAAATGGATGGCAATTAATTGGTCACACAATCTGCCTTCGCTAAAAACACCTGTCAAAACTTTCTGCTGCGAACGCACATACAATCTGATAAACAGTTTGAGATAATGTTCAGTCTCTTCCTAAATTTCAAATAATGTGTTTAAATTATTGGGGAAACATTTGACTATCACGGAACGCTCTGTAGTATATGACTTAGTCTTATTATTAATTGATAAGATCGATGCGGGTTCGAAACCGCCATCTAAAAATACGTTTTACGTTCAAAATGATAATATCTAAAATCTAAATTAAACGTGAGAAGACATGATAAATCTTTATTTGGCACACCTCTGGGAGTGTCCCCATATGTCGGTTGAAACTTGAAAGGGAAGAGTTTCTCAAGTCGGTCCGACCCTCAATTGAACCGGTCGGCCAGTGCGACTTGGTATCAACGAGGGAAAATTTCTCAACCTTTAAAAAGTTTGCGGCATTTTATGGTGAGCTAGAAAGTCTTTTATCATCGAGAATTGACACATTACATTATATCGAATCACGCACACTCTAGTGTACGCCAATCAATGTTTTGGAAAGTTGTTCCTGGGACTTTTTCGACACAACTTTGAAGAGTGCCTATCATTCGTTACGCCACGGTATACGCGGATACGCCTGCATAACGGGTGTGGAGACGTGGCAGGTTGTAGAGGGAAAAGCAAATATTGGCTTGTGTGTTCCTGATAACTGTCAATAATATTATTTTTAACACTACAACAGGCCGTGACGCCCAATGACAGTAGTGTAGTGAAACAGTATTGTAGTTAGTAATATAAATGAAACAATCACAAATCCAAATGTGACCTCACCGGGTCGAGCCCGGATGAATGGCCAGCACATTACGACTACGAAGGAATCAGCTGTTTGTTCACCTAATGTGCAGAATTATCCTGCCATTGGTAATGCAAATTTAGAACTGTGTTCAACCATATCGCTTCGAATATTAATATATTCCACTTGCGTGAGAGTGTTACTTTATTTTAGGTATAATTTTACATATTTATTTTTATTACACTACTTCCTTATACTACGTATTTATATTTAACCATGTCCGACGTATCCGATGTATTAACAAATTTTTGTTTTTTACGAGAAGTGGATATTAGCCACTTTGTTCAACCTCTAAGTTCAAACACGCGTTGAAAAATAACATGTTTTTTGTCAGATTTCGACATTATTAGGCCGCCAAGTTAGCCGCTCATCATGGGTGTTTATAATATCTACCTATATTATAACGTGTCACGGTTCGAATCCCGGAGGCTATGTGACATACACACATCGTTTTTGTTAACCTTTATTTGTATTTGCCATCCTTGTGCTTAGTTTTTAAAGGAGGTATATGCCTGTAATAAAATGTATATACCAACTAGAAACATAATATTAGTGGAATTCGCGAATAAGAACGGGTCAATATTCTGAATGTAAGAATTGTAACCAGTTTACTATTAC
The DNA here is from genome assembly GCF_057557595.1 of Rhyacophila brunnea. NCBI lineage: Eukaryota > Metazoa > Arthropoda > Insecta > Trichoptera > Rhyacophilidae > Rhyacophila > Rhyacophila brunnea. The sequence continues at coordinate 15,353,205 of NW_028232796.1, read as the reverse complement.
ACCAGACAGGTAAATAAAAACTTTGAGCTTTTGGTTTTTACGAATCCTACTATATTATACTTAATGTGAGTGACAGAATTTTTATATGGTGTTTTATTTATTATGAACTTTAATGCTAGTCAGCGATTTTAATTATGGCCGCATCTCGTATCAGGGTTGACCGATCGACACTCAAAAAATACCGCTTAAATTTGAGTGTTAGATGAAAAGAGTGTGCTATAAGATACAAATTATGGAGTCTGTTGAAGAGTACACGTTTGGAGACAGGATTACCAGCTTCATTAATTTTTGATACTTTTAGAAACCTCTTTTTAAAATACCTACGTATGTAGCTTTAGTGACACTGATAATAAATTTAGTAGGTAAGGAGCAAAAGGGTTTCTCTCTGACCAAATAAATTTATTATTTTTAATTTTAACAGTGCTCAAAGTAGCTCAGTACACTCTATTAAAATAAGATGATATTCTTAGATTATATATTATAGATAATATTGTATTTCACACGTATACATAATATATTGTGTTTTGATGACTGTGTCGAGTAGGTATGGCCTCAATGCTATTAGTTTAATATTTTAATATATCGCACCATGAGTACTTTAGTGTATTAAGTCAAAAATGATCATTTTGTAGTTAATAATGGAGTTTTATTCAGATTTTTTTGTTTTATTTATTGCTTTAACGTAGTAACTCAAACAAAATGTGAAAGGCGTTGTAATTGAGTTACTTCACTAAAGTATTTTGAAAATATTTTAAAAAGTTGACTGCTTTACTATATTATTAAGATATACTATGGAAATGCATTAGTGTGATGTAAGTATATTTTTGGTGCTATGTTAATGCATCAGGGATTGCAATACCGATATTTCAAAACTGGTATTCAATTATTTATCGATACCGAAAAACCGGTTTCAAAAATCCGAAATACCGGTATTTTCGGTATTAAGAAAGCATACACGTTTATGTTTTCGAAAATGAATTAATGTTATTTTTTTCATTATTTACTACTATATTGTAGGTATAAATATATAGTGTATAAATTTTATGGTGCCAAAACGCAAATATATTGACTGAAACCAACAAAAGTTACATAATATTAAAACAAAATCCCTCAAATATAGTTGTAGAATTGTCGGGATAAATTAACATATTTTGAAAAAGAAAACATTCATGGCAAAGCAAGAAGGAATTGTACTTGGGATGTAGACCTAGCCAATTAGTTGAGATCGGGGGAAATACCATTTTCATTTCAAAAAGGTTTTATTAGTTGACTAGCTTCCAGCAATAATAATATGGATTATCAGTTTAGAATCTAGTTTATATTTTATGTGTCGCCATACAGCGTTGCACCGTTCTTCATATGTCTTTTTACATAATTCAAATTTTTGTTCGTATAAATAACTATGTACTAAGAATTCTTTGGGTTAACCACGTAAAATTACCCGATGTTCGGTTACTTTGCCAACGTGCTCGTTGCTCTAGTACCGAGTCACTTATATTGTTGTAAAATTCACGTTTATAATCACATTAATGAAATCATATCACGACTTTGTCAGATAATACAATTAGTGATCTCGTGCCATAGTTAATATAATTAATATTTTGGTCGAAATCGTGATGATTTTATAACCACCCCTAAATCAAGGCCATCCGCGTTAAGGGCGTGGATTTATTTTCCCCTAGATCGGTTAGCTTGAACAAGACGTGGGAGAGTACCTCGGATACCGCAACCTTTTTATGGGACAAAGGTGATTTCACAAAAATATGATAATGTGGCGCTTGCGTATAAAAAAATGAATGAATAACGGAACATAATACGGTTAGGATAGTATACAGTTGGCAGTGACTGTAAAATAGTAGACATTATTGATGTGACAATAATCCAAACCGCATGATCTAATCATAAATCGTTTAATAAATTTAATAATAGCAATATTACATACCATACAATTAAATACAGACAACTTACTAATTATTATTATAATTAAGGTAAAGTGCAGTGTTATTGTAGTTCTACTAGAGACATCTAGCGAGAGTCGTGAAAATCTATTGATAAGTAACATTTTATTTTAATGTGTTTTATTAACCATTAGGTACCTACATTATTTAATATGAATATATTTAAAAAAAAATACAACTTACTGTGTACTTACTATTAAATATTATTATCATTACTTAGCATATTTATGTATCAAAACCAAATGACGCCTATTCGACGCTTGCATTCTGACGGTGCTGCTTTACGGTAGCGAATCATGGCACCTTACGAAGGCTCAGAGCAACCGTATACTGAGCTTCGAAAACAGACGTTTGCGACGAATACTGGGTGTGCAGTGGTATGACTTTAGGAGCAACGAGGAGGTAAGAGAACGCACCAAGCAGCCTCTCATCACGCTGAAAGTGAAGAGGCGACGTTGGACCTGGCTCGGCCACGTGCTGCGGATGCCAGAAGAGAACTTTAACCTGGCTTGCCTGTTCTTCAAGCCGACCGGATTCCGGCGACCTGGAAGGCCGCTAAATACAATCTATAGAGTGTATACGGCGGAGCTACGGGATGCTGGTTTGACCTGGAATGAAGCAAGAAGACTGGCGAGCGACAGGGATTCTTGGAGGCGCCGCGTGGTGGCCATATGCTCCAGTTAAGGGGCGGATATGGCCAAAGAAGAAGAAGTAGTTTTATGGGAATAATAATTAGTAGTATTAACTTATTTTACTGAATCAAAAAAAACTTTTCTAGAAAATTAAAATGTGCTAAAATCAAGGCCAGAACAAAAACCAACCATAAGTGTGCGTGAGAAAGCATTCGATACGCTTATATCTCCGCAATATGCGTTTGAGTAAGATTGAATTTCTACGACTGAATTAAATATTTTTTGAACACGTCGCTGGTAAATATTGGTTTGAATGACTCCATTCATTCAAAAACTGCGAGCACGTATTGCTGAAATTTATTATTTTTGTGTTAAATATAAAGTTAGTGTTAATTATTTATAGTTAATTTAGTAGAAAATATGGTTAACTATGTTATATTTAAATTTGGTACTCATACTGAGAAGCAACATGATAGTATAACGTTTCATAATAATATTTACGTTAATAATATTAAAATGAAGGTTTTACTGTGCTTTATACGCAAGAAACACGGTTTCATAATATATCTGTTCAATACACACTCCATTATAATATTATTACTCTGAGGTTAAAATCGTCAATCGTGTATTAATTATATTAGTGAACATTTTTTATCATACTGTTCTTTTTTTAAATTTGATATGGAAGTATAATCTCACTGTTTTAATTGTGGTACCTACATATTTTTCTACGGTTCATGTCACGTTGTGAACAAATCACAATGTGAATTGTTCGCAAATTCGAATTTGATTTGTGGCTTTCGCATTTAAATCAATTCGAATTGTACTCAATAAAATAATCAAGCATAATAAAGTGAATAAGAGAATTGTCATGTGAACTAAAACATAATCTTAAAACCGTACATTTAACATGATTAAAGTCACACACAATTTATAAATAAACCATCAAGTAGTAAGTACTGTCTTATTCCCACGTTAATTCCGCTTTTTATTAAATAATAAAATGTGACGATTAACAACGTGCCCATACGATTTGCATACGGATTGTTTAATTTGCTTTGAGAATTCACAATAAAAATAATTACAAGTGCTTTAGGGGGGCCAAAGGCATTCTTGACTAAATTTTTCCATTGTTCTGAGTAATTTCGTCATCACACGTGGCTCAGTACCGAGCTAGACAATGATGTTAAAATACAAAATGGTGTACATTGTGACAAAACGACTATTATATTATTATTATTATTATTATACATACATGTGAATGGGATAATACAGTTTAGCAGGTAAGTTCTAGGAATGTAATAATAATACTACAGGTAAGATCTTTAACCCTAAGATGCCAGAACATAACAGTGCAAAATAATTGACGTACATATTTGTTCTTGATAAGAAAACAACGTTTACAATAATATTATGTAGTTCGAACACATTCGATTACTCATGGACATTTACATCATAATATTCACATTAAAAAATTAAATATTAATCAGCCTTTTAGGTAAGAGGTGCAGAAAAAAAATTATATCTTAGATGCAATGAAAACGCCAGTTGTCATAGACTAAGTCGTATTCGATACCAGTTTTGGTTTATGACGTAATGAGTGGTAAGCCATTAACTGCCAGCCTTAGACTATAGATACATCTAGACGCCACCCGTTGCATTGCTAAATTAATGAAGCCGCGTGCCTTGCGTTTGGTTTGTGGGCGAGCGAACGCCATTTCGCTAGTGCTCGCCCAAAGTGCACGCACTAGACGCTCAGAATTAAAATATAATTTTCTATTTTTTTACGTTATATAGTATTTTTAAGTGGTCAAAATGCAACCATTAGGTAAAGATATCCATTATTTAAGTTATTTTAAAGAAACACTAGGTCACTGATATTAAAATATAAATAAATTATCACGAACATGTATCAACTTACCTATGAAACGTAATACCATCTTCTTGCTTATCAGTACGGCTACCACATTTTAAGACAACACACAGAACCATCTATTCTACTTAATTAACTAAAAATATTTACCATTGACTTTATGTTTAACACAAAAAATATCAATTTTAGCAACTCGAGCTCGCAAGTTATCGACGCTATGTGAAGCGTTTCGCCCCGATTTGATGGCGATACTTTTGGAAACTAGCTCACAGATATGTAGACCTTTTATCTTACTCTAGCGCGTGTCGCAGAGATTGTAAGGGTGCCGAACACTTTTTCACTCGCACTCATGCATCGTTTTTGTTCAGGCCTTGCTGCCAGCAACACAATGCTTCCTGAATGCTCTCAATTATTATCAATATTGAATGGGCGTTGCGTTTACGTAATAAAATGCACTTTTAATACAAATGAAAATTTTGAATTCTTAACATGTTATTGAGTTGAACCCATATTTCTTCACACTCGAGAGTTGTAACTTCTGACAATCAATCGCCATTATTTTGATGTTCCTTGGGTAGTAATAATATTTGACTACATGCCTATATTGTTTGCACTGATATTCGTCGGACAGCTTAACGCGTTAGCAGAATAGGATAACAATGCTGTAAAGATGTGTTATTGAACAGGCCACGCGGCCCAGTGATATTAGTGCAATCAAACAGTATTGCAGTAGTAGAAATGAAACAAATCACACAAATACCCAAGCTTTGAGAAATAAAAAAACATAAATCTATTGTTACCTCACCGGGATCGAGTCTGGAACTACCCGAATGAAAATCCAGTGCGTTACGCACTGTAAATGACCGCATATTTTATGTATACGCAATGTTGTGACAAAAAACTTAAATTACAAGTAAATTATGACAAGTAGAACTTTGATATTTAAAATGATATTTTTTTGAATAAGTGCATAATAATTATAAATTAAATTTAATGTAATAGTATAAGTACTAATTATCTTATCTTCTTAATAATATATCGAAAAAATGATTAAGCATAAATAAAAGGCATTTTATAATTATTTTAAGGTATTGTGAGTCTGCCTAATCCATTTCATAAGAAATCTTTGAAAAAAAAGCGATAGCTGGCATAATATAATCTCACATAATATAACATTCACAAATAGGTATGTAGTTTATAGAAAATGTACACCTGTATGTTTGCAAGGTATTTATTTGTTCAGTTACTTTAGGGTTAATATCAACTCTCTACTTGCGACTGTGTGAAGGACGAAATATCCGTTAGTGTAGTATTATTTTGAGATCCTAGTGACAGATAAATAAATGAGAATTCTGCTAATCTTTTGTGTTTCAGATTCTTAATGTTTCTAAATCTCTGCAAAGTGGAGACTCAAACGATACCAAGAAAAATGGAAAGGTACTTAATAAAAACAATTCATGCACGGCTGGACCTACCGCACACGATTAAATTTAATAGCGAAAGTAAATTCAAGGTGAATGTTTTTAGATAAATCAATTTCTAAATAAAAGCATCCCCTTGCAGTTAACATCGCGTATCATAAACTTTAATAATGTGGATATATATTAATATTAAGATATATATAAATATAATTTGCAGATTGTGCTGGCTAGTTTTTAAAATTCAATTAAACCCTGCCAAGTCCAACCATAATAGTTTATGTATGTATGCTATGGGCGATCCGACAAAATAGTGCACACATACTTATTTGTTTTTGTTGAATTAAGAAAAGGTACATAATGTTACAGCCCTGCCTAACCAAGCCACAATCGATAAAAAATATTCTTCTATCTATTATGTATGGTATTATGTATTTTAGATATTTTATACATTAACGAATATTTTTTAACTATTATCTAATATGGCTTGGATTAGGCAGGGTTTAATTGAATTTTAAAACTGACCAACACTATCTACACATTGCAGTCTTAGTTCAATGGAAACAAATACGTTTGACTTCGGATCTTAACAGCTAACCTCTACTCTTCGCCACTAAAAATACATAACGTAATTTTATGTACTTATACACTTTTAATTCAAAACAGTTAACTGCATAACACGACTGTTGCGTACCTAATCGAAATAATCAGGCTTCATAAGTCTCATGTAGAAAATACGCATGTAGTTATTCTCTTTCTTTTTATTTTTCGATGTTGAAGATCATCACCCATTAAATTATAAAATTTCTAAGAATATAATATAACAGTAGAGCTTTTATCTAATTAAACGAATCTCTTTTCTTATCTAGTTTTCATATAGTCTATTAACTCTATGTTTTATGTGAATGTTTAAATTTGGAATAATATTTTTTATTTCAATTGTCTTAAAAATGGCGGCCGAATCAACGCCACGAATATTAAAAGGCTTCGGGGTCCGGCGCACTTTTTACGATGGCGTTTAATTCACCTTTTAGTTTTATATCTTTCTGTCACGATATATCAACTCTTCCTTTAAGATTTTATAATATTTCAGACACGTACGAAACATACCATGTTTACGGCCTCCGTAGAAAAATTCTCACGCGTATTATAAAATAGATAGTAGGTATGTATAAAACCAAGCGTTTGCCGGAATTATTACATTTTTATTAATTTCCTAGAAGACAAGAATAACTATTATATTATTTTAGTTTGTTTGATGAAGTTGACACAATTGTTGTGTTGTTATTACAGGTAAAATACAAACACTGTGTAGGTATGTATGTATTTCTTAGCTTAGTAATAGTTTAAAACAAAGATAAGGCACTTCTCGTATGACGTAAGGAATCGTCAAATGACCTTTTGTGTTTCAATCGTAAACTGTTTGGTTTTTCTATTACAGACCTACAAACTTATCTGAAGAATGGGATGGGGGAGCCACTGTCGAAAACTACCCAATCAAGACTCGTAACTGGACAAAACCGAACATTCGAATGAAACTTTCAAAATGGCGTCCTATGGTAGTTCTTATTTCCATTTTGCCCCTTCTACGGATACGTTTGTAGGTCTGTAGATTATTTTCCATAGTAATGTATTTTGAAATTAGAACAATATGCCTATTTTTATTAACTAATCAACCCTTAATAAAATTAAATAATTACAAGATAAAAAGAACTTTTTATATACAACGTTTTTAAATTTTCTGTTGAATTATAATGCTCAATATGCTCAAACTTGTACTTGATATGAAGTAAATAACAAACAAACAAACAAACAAATATAGAATACTGAAATGTCATTTTGACTTCCATAGTAATACACGTATATATTAATAATTTAGTTGCAAGGACCACCCCCTTACCAACCAATAATAGTCTTTAATAAATAACTTTCCATACAAAACAGAATTAACTGAAAATGAATTCAATTCTACTTAAAGATGGCTAAAAGTAGATATTAAAAGAATGCATTGGCATCGTGTTCTGATGTATTCTAAAAGTTTCAAATGTCTAGCTAGTCGGGAAGTTAATTAAAAATCGATTGCAAGATTTGTACTGGACAAACAACCACCGGACAAACAAGAATACGAGCTAATAAAAACGTTGTAAAATACAGAACTCTGTTGTCCCTACCTAAAGGAAAGATGGGTTCGTATTATTCATCATTGCAGAATGGTATCATAATATCTAATAGTGATTCTCTTCGTCTTCTTGGTTATCGTGAATTTTGGGGATACTGCCAGTGGAGTTCTTTATTTGACCACAGTACCAAGGTGATATTTTTTATTAAATGCGACATGGGTGATGAAAATGATTATGCTAGCTTTATTTACATCATTTATATTGATTGACCCAATAAATGGAGCTAGTAATTTCCTACAATGTAACGGGTGTCAAATGCAAAATAACTATGTGCTGGAACGACATGTAAAAAAATCAATAATATTCATAATAATATTTATAATTGTTTATGAAACTATTATTTTAATAAAAAATGTCCAAAGCTCACTGTTGGTAACATCTCTTCTGTATTTTAGTGTGAAAACATTGCATAGTTTTGTTTAGCTCAAATCGTTTAGATGGGACAGGTAGATTTAGTCTCGAGCAAAAGGAATTGCCGTATTTTTTCACAATAAACGTCCTTTTGTACCTCTATCCATATGAAAAAATGTTTTGTGCCGTATAGACAGGGCTGAATCGAGTTTATATATATATATAATTATTTATTATCTTTGTATCATTTATAATGAAAAGAATATGCTATCTACATAGATTTGGCGAGGATCGGCTGTTATCAGTATTGCATGCACTCAGTCACTATTCAGATGTGGACGAAGAGAACATAATATCCTGTGATTCACTCACTGCTATATTCATACACTTTTGAACCGCATTCAACGCAGTAAGCGATGTATCGGCCGAATAAGAAAACTATAAAAAATGCATACGTCACGAAGATGCGTACAGGAATGCGCACCAAACTTAAAATGGCGGCGATCTGCGCGAGCTGTCAGTGTCACTTTAATATACGTCTAAAATGAGTTCAACACAACAAGCGTTTAGTAGGAGACTTGAAACCTTCGTATGTTTTATAGATTATCGTGAAAATGTGTGTGAAACAGAAAGGAGAAGAAACTGCCCGTCGTCGTTGTGCTATAATCGGATTCATGATGATGCTTGTAAAAATGTATATAGATCGTGGATCGATGGAGATGTATGTAATATTGTCAATGAGCCCGCGAAGCTGTATTGCCATATTATGGAAATATTTACTGGGTATACTTTATGATTTTGTGCATTAAGAAGTATAAAATAAATATGATTTTATAACAAATAAATTATTTAAAGTTCATGATAATTATTCATTTATAATTATTAAATTTATATGGTACCGTTTGCACATTTTTACACCTATTCACAATTTCAAAATTTTAAATTAATTATCGGGGAATCACAATTTAAAAGTTGGTAATATTAGTCACGGCATGACGCGAATTACGTCAGCGACGTGGTGTCACTATTCAACGGACTCTATTTAGGTTTATGCATGCAAATTTGCATTAAATAGCTTGAATGCAGTTTGCTGTTATAAACGCATACGCCAGTAAAAGGAATATACAACCATCTTAGTCCTAGCCTATTTTAGTACTTTGTAATTAAGTTTCTGTGTAATGTAAAAAAAATATTCGAATTTAAGCACATACGTCCCGTGAGATCTCGACCTAAGTATATGATTTGTTTTTTGTTATTTATCACTCCGGCCTATTGAAATGTAATCACAACTCATAGCACTTTGTTACCCATTATAACTGAGGGGGTCGCAATTTAAAGCTATTTATTCTTTATGATACAAACATAAATATTGAACAGCAAAAGTAAAATTCTTTCACACGTATTTAAGTTTATCCCATATATCTTTACTATCGATAATTGTACCTTCTTACAGCCACACCCAGGAGGTAACCCATTTCCCTTATTTTTGTGTTCCCTGGTTATGAGTTTATTTACCATGAGAATACTCTTGTACGATGATTACGCAGTGACAATAAGTTAACCATTATTCTATCTATAACCATAATCGCACTGATGTAGAGTTTTTAGACTTTTCTCTCAATATTTTTTTTTTTTTTTTTTTTTTTTTCTAGATGCCTTTATGGATACCTCGCTATACTGCACTACGCTATCAAAATGCCTTCATCAGAACGTCACCGAATGATTCATTCAGGGTTGTGTTCAAAACAAAAGGTCGCATCCAGGGCAAATCCAATTACATTCTGGAGGTGGAGTCCTCCTTGTATCATCAGATGGTGGAAGTTGGTGGCCTGAACGTTGGTTTCCAGCGGGTTCGAGTGCAGCCATGCTCTAGTGTTGTGCATTGCACGAAATGCCTGGGGTATGGGCATACTGCTCATACTTGCAAGGAAGCCTTTGCGTGTCGGGGATGTGGGGGGGACCACAAAATTGCGGAGTGTCCCAAAAAGGGGAAGTTGACATGCGTCAACTGCGTCCGGAAAAATAGGCGGCTCCATCTGACGGCTCCGACGGGTCACAGCCCTCTATCGCGCGCATGCATATTGCACCGCCAACAAGAAGCCAAGTCTACTTCCGCAACTGACTTCGGAAACCAATAATGGCTATACACCTAAAAGTTGCACAAGCGAATCTTGCACGGTGCGAGGTCGCCACAGTCTCTTTCATCAGGTATATGGAATCTAATAACGTGGATCTGGCTTTAATCCAGGAACCGTACACTGGCAACACGGGTCAAATCCGTTCGTCGCTTTTTTCAGGTATCATTTTTCAGAAGCCGAGCAGTCTGTATCCAGTGAAGGCAGCTATTCTTGTGCGTCGAACGTCATCTCTAACCCACTGCATTTTACTTTCCGAGTTTAGCTCATATAGTTGCGCTGTTGTAGAACTCGACTACTTAGGAGAAACGCTACTGGTCGGATCACTGTACTGCGCGCCATCGGTGCACATCGATGAATCGCTGACCGGCATGAGCAGGCTAATGAACACTTCAAAGAGTCACAGGCTGTTACTCGGAGGCGACGTAAACGCAAAGAGCATCTGGTGGGGCAGTCGACGTACTGATAGCAGAGGCACAGCCGTGTCAGATTTTTTAGCACAGCACGACCTAAACGTATTAAACGAGGGTTCTGTCCCAACGTTTGAAACGATCAGAGGAACTCGTAAGCTGGAAAGCTATATTGATATTACGGCGTGTTCCAACGCTCTGCTCACCAGAGTTGAAAATTGGAGAGTATGTCGTGATGCAGCGTTGGGATCCGACCACAATGCGATTGTTTTTTCATTACAGGCCGCAGATAGCTACGCTGCAAACAAAACTTCAAATGTGATGCAGCCTCTAGTCTTCTTATGGTCCGTTAGTTTGTCGTCCATGCCTGTATCATCTGATTGCCTTCCACGAGTGCTCCATCGTTGGGATCCGACCACAATGCGATTGTTTTTTCATTACAGGCCGCAGATAGCTACGCTGCAAACAAAACTTCAAATGTGATGCAGCCTCTAGTCTTCTTATGGTCCGTTAGTTTGTCGTCCATGCCTGTATCATCTGATTGCCTTCCACGAGTGCTCAAAGCTAACTGGCAACACAACTATTTACATTTTTTTAATTAAGTAACCCTAAATGGCAAAAATAGAAGGCAGCTAAGATCACCACTTAATAATTTGATAAAAATAATAATCAAAAAATGCTTAGGGACTGTTCTGCTATTTATAATATTAATAACGAAATGCCATTCGTCTAAAATCTTTATGGATTATATTATACCTACATACACAATGGTATGTTTTTCTAAATATGGATATTAAGATTCTTAAGTGACAATGGTTTTTAAACGATTCATAAAACCATACCATCTGAATATTTTATGATGTTATTTTGATGAGTGTAGTGTATTTAAGGTAAATAACTAACTACTTAGTCACTTCCTTCCCTGTCAAATAAATTACGAGGTAAAAATTAATCTTTTCTGACCTAAACAATGCACGTAGTAGGGATTAAAATAGATTAGGCCCACCTTCAATCTACCTAAAATATCAGGTCTTTTATAGTAAGTGACGGTAATCTTTGGTTTAATTTTTTTTTAAATTCATAAGTGGCCATTATTTTTTTTATTTATTATGTAATTACCTGGTAAAAGTGGCAAGGGAAAAATATTTTTATTGACATATTATTAATGATTTTCTACTTATATTATTCGTTCACTGTTACTTATATTATTCGTTAACCATCCTAAATGCCTCGAGAGAGTCTCAACTCTGTCTGCCATCTCTTCAAGCCAACTGTGAACTGGATTCCAGTGTGCTCAGCAGTGACGAAGGGTGGAGGTAGGCTGTTGAGATCCGACATAAATACTGCACACTTTTGTCAGTCATACACGAATTACACGATACACGATGACCCGACTTCTTTAGCCAGGCGCCCACACAAACACAAGGGGGGGATTCGGATTCAGTCATGTAGATTTTTGTATAGACACATTGCATTTGTTTAGTTAACCTTAAGGTGACGCATCAGTGAAACGCCAAATAATTTTCAACTGTACGCGCGACGAAATTTTGGACTCGCTGCCATTCACTGAGAGAATGTTGACCCGGGAACACGTCACTTTGCTGCGTGATGGCGACGGGTCAATTAATTCTAAAATCGTGTAAAGATGACTAAAAACGTTACCCATTTACTTTAAAAAGAAAACATGTCAATGAATATATTATTATTGTTACTAATAGAACAATAAACAGAACATAAAATGGACGTATGTAGGATTTATATGACAATTAATATTTCGTTTGACAGGCGTCATTTTCACCCGCCACCCGCAATCCGCGCATCGCCTAGCGACGATCTTTTTAGACCGTGCCTCAACTAATGCATGGCCTTAACCTAAATCGTCTTAATCGGACGTTACTATATTATAAGATACGGTATCTACTTACTAATGAAATAAACAAATGTATATGTAATATAATATTATAAATTGTGATGAATCTAGAAAAGGGTTTTTAGAATAATTCTCATGATTCTATTAAGATGAGATGAGAAGATGACAGAAAATAAATTTGATGTATCATGATTTCAAGATAAGCACGTGCGATGAAAATATTGTCAGTAAGATCGTCAACAAAGATTTTCATATATATTAAATAGTTACTGAATAGGACGTAAACTTTTTTATATTATATTTTTTTGTTCTCAAAATTCTAGATGACACTTTTACCTACCTACTTAATAAAAAATTATGTATGGTATTATTTTCTTTTCGTAACTCTCTAAAGTTGAGCAAAACCTACCTTCTATAAGTAATGTCTATATTATAATAAAACTACTTTTGATTTTGTCCACTTATGTAGACTCATCACTCACTACTGGACGATCGATGGCTTATCCTACGTTCTTCCACTCCGGATGTTTAAAATATAAATCCCATAGCTTTCCGCTGCTAGCAGACAAACTGTCAGTCGCTTTTTATGATACTCCCATTGTCCAGGTTCCAATGATTTTCCACTCGTCGAATGACATTTGAGTTTATGCAGGCTCATTACCTACTATTTGAGCAGTTTGACGACAACATTGTTTGATTTCATCCAATCGAACTCTGATCTCAATGTTCTGATCATAGAAAAGAAGAGTTCCCTAGAATCACTGCACATAATTATTACATATTACAATACTATTTTTTTAATATTAACACGTACACGTAGGTGCGTTAAATCTAAAATTTTAAGTGATCCTGACGCTGCTAGGAATCAAGATAAGTACCTACATATTATTGTATTGGAATCTCGATTCAAACCGTATCTCAATTATTGGTATAAGTAGCATGATAGCACATTGCACGGAAACCCATGGATGCAGGTTTTAGTCGTATCCTGCAACATATTTTACTCTGATATGTATGTTTCCGGCAGTGGCGAAGGGTGGATGTAGGCTGTTAAGATCCGACATGCGCAACTAAACTTTGTCAGTCAAACGTATTTGTTTTCATTGAACTAAAACTACAATGTGTAGGTATATATTATTTGTTAGTTTTTTTTTAATTTAATTAAACCATCCCTCACATAAATCACCCGTAGCATACCTAAACTATTATGGCTTGATTTAGGCATGGTTTAATTGAATTTTAAAAACTAACCACGAACAACTGCAAATTGTATTCTTAGTTTAATGAAAACAAATAAGTATGACTGACCGAAGTTTAGTGTGCACTATTTATCTCAAAACAGCCTACCTCTACCCTTCGCCACTGGTTTCTGGGGATCTTTAGTGTTTCTGAATAATTATGTAAGCATATTAAATTGGTTAACAAGATTTTCTTGTTTTTTTTTTTGTATTACGTACATAGTACATAAGGTACTACATACCTACTAACAGGTAAAATAAGTAACTGGTAAAGAATAAAGGAACATAGGTAACAGCCGTATTTTTCAGTCTCAATTCAAAGCTGTAAATACCAGGTAATTCCACATTCAACGGAATAAAAGTACGATTATGTTTACAAAATTTTAAACAAAAATACATTATTGTCACGTCATAGAACATCATTTACGCGTGTAGCATAAAATATTGCACGTGTCGAATTTTTAAAACGATTCAATTACTCATTGTTTCATTATTCCAGTATAACTGTTCCGTAGGATATTTTCTTTAGAAATACGTAAAGCAAGCCATAGATCACTGGCTAGAAAGCTGCCTAGTGATTTATTGGATCCCTTTGATCCTGACACACTTTTAACAATTAGTGACGAAGGCAGGTCGAACAATTTAAACAAAAAGCTTCGACATAATGAAATGACTTACTTCCAAAAACTATGGCTACTTCTTTTCAATTCGGGCGACCTATATTTCAAAAATGTATCTAATGAAAGAACACACGCCTACAAGGTGAATAGCAAATATGTGAAACAAACTGATAAATAATATAAGAAATCAATATTCTTATTGTAAAGCAGTATGTAAAAAAAACTATTCTAACTCAGTAATTGATTAATTATTGAAGTAAAGAAAATGAGATAGAAGAACAAAAAAGATATTCATCAAAACATGTCTTAGCGGAACCGGCAATTCATCAATCTACAATTCTACACTATACAGTGGTGCCCAACCTTTAATCTATCTCGAGCAAATTAAGAATTTAAAAATTTTAGGCGAGCCACACATATGACGATGACATTTTAAAAAAAATAACACGAAAAAGGCATTTTTCTAAATCTTTTTTCTCTGTAATTTAATATTTTCAGACATTGCTTCTATTCTACGTGTGACTGAATTTCTTGATAATTGAACACCTTCAATTTCTGATGATGAATTTCTGAATTTCTGTTTCTGATGCAGCAAGCATTGCTTCTTTAATTATGTTGCCGTCGTCAAATGGCTTTTTATGCATTGCAAGTATATGTGCAATCTTAAATGAAGCAATTGCAGCAGCTCTTGATTTAGTTACGGACTTTAGTAAATATAGATTGTTGGGCAACCAATTATTTCACTTTAGATTTTCTTAAACTGCTGTAAATAGGATATTCAGTACCATATTTGTATACTAATATACTATTACTCTAGCCTCTTCGCCAGTAAAGATTGCCGACGAGGTGTTGCCACAGTGAGTAGCAATTTTGACATACCTACACTGCACGCTTAATACATAATCTGAATACGCGAGCCGCGAGCCACATTAAAACGATACGCGAGCAACGAGTTGGGCACCGCTGCTCTACGGCCTCCGGTTGCAGGACTCTACTTTGTGCTTCTTCTTAATACAATAATTTAAATATGTGTCATATCCATGGCCCCCACAAAGGGGGGGCTGACAGGGCTCTAGCCTGGGGGCCCGGGCTCAGAAAGGGCCCGGCGTGTCGAATCGACCAGATACACGAATTCTCTGTAAACAGTATAAAAAGTCTAGCGCTATTTTCCGTCATTAATGTATTTTTTTTTAATTATTTTAATATGTGGTTGTACGATTCAATTTTAAATTGTGTATCGATATAAAAAAAAAACACTAAATATACGCAAGTTAGATACAATTTTATAAAAGAAAATGCAATTTTTTTATTTAACCAAAGGCGACAAATTTTCATATTGCAGCCCTGACCCGAGGCGTCTACTAGCCTCAGGGTAGATCTCAAGAAAAAACATACCTAAATGCGTATATACGAGGGTTTATATGATGGGAAATTTTCAAATTTTTGTGATGTTTATGACACGGTGTGTTCTAATAACTTTATCATTACAAGACACAAGGGAACGAAATGACACAAAACACGAAATATTAATAGACTACAGTGATTTTGGAACCGATAAGACGTACCTTTGGCAAATCATTCAACTTACAATGACAGGTTTCATATTTAACATAATATAATTTTGATTTGAAGGTCTCCACACGAGTAATCTAACGTAAATCGTGAAACGTGGGGTTACTGGCAAAAGTTTTTAAGTCTTAATAACCATGTTATGGAGTTATGGTCATTATACAATTTGAGATCTTATATAAAAATCAGTTTTAGCTTGACTTAATTGAATTTAGGTTTTTTAATAGATTTGAGGGTACAAGTCGGTTTACAGGAAGCCAGGAAGGAACCGCATTAATTTTCATAGCCAAAATTCATGAATTCAAGAATGAAAACCTAACCTAACCTAAACAAAACTAACCAAACAAATAATCCAACATATCGGCTATTTTCAAAAATTGTTTGCCGCTGGCTTCCTGTAAACCGAAAAGAACCAATATGAGTAGATACCTATATTGTATTATATCAGTTAGTTTAATTTTCTTTTCTTTTTCTTCTTTCGACCATGTCCGATCCCAATAGGATCATATGGACTTCCACAGAGTAAAGATTTGTATTAACAGATTTTGTTTTTTACGAGAAATGGATGTCAGCCACTTGCTCAACCTATTAGGTCCATACCACAAAACAGATAATAAATAGAATACCGATAGGCTATATTCAATACAATTCAATGTATGAGTGTCCTACGAAAATGAAGCACGCATTATGTACGTGCAGTGGTGTGTGTAATACACCAACATTAAATGAGCGTAAATGCATAAACCGAGAGCAGTTTTCAGTATTCGACGTAAAACGTATTCTTGACACGTGTGTTAGTTTAACCCGGATTCTTCCTTACTCGAGTCGGTTACCTGCTATCGCCTTACCCGTTATGTTTTTCAGTTCCCATTATTTCTGAGCTCTCTGGTCCATACCCTGACAGACACAAATTGAAAAACAATATATTGTGTACTTACCAGACCCAGGATTCGAACCTGGGACCCACGGCGTTATAGTCCAACGCTTAAGCCGCGCGGCCACCGTGGGTGTTAATTAGCCTACATTATCTACAAACTATACACAAAAGGCTATTTACTTAGACTATAGATACTATTTAATAAGAAACGCCCATACTTTTGGCAGACAAGATTTTACACATTTTAATGGTTTACTCAGTTTACTGTGTATTTCTATTGGAATCAAGGATGAAAATCATCGAATAGGTTTTGGATACACTCCGCAAAAGGCGAAGCAGATGAAGAACGACTTCGCGCCGGAGATTCACGTACGGAGTATTCACGGAGCAGCAGCCTTCACTCTGCCCTTTGAGATGCAGAGGACCGAGAGAGGTGGAGAGTCTCGGTCAATGACTGAGTTACAAGATGTTCACGATCTTCAGCCACGAGAAAGCGCCAAATAAGAAGAGATTAAATATTATTCCTCAGGATCCGATGTAAAGTTTAAGATCATTTTAGCCGGCAAATTATTACTAAAATAGGCACCTGAATTGATTTTATTATTCAATTAAAATATTTCTTGGATCTCCCACTAAGTTGTATAATGTGGATTTTATATGACATGGATAATACATATAAATATAAAATGATTTATAGGTACGTAAGATTGAGGGTCGTATGCATGAGATTCCCAAATACTTTATAAGCTAAATACTGCGCGGTTGCATGCATGAGTACAAATGTAATTAGTTGTTTAGTGACGTCACGAATGTCGCGTCATTATGTTTCATGGCGTCCATATAATGGCAAACTTATCAAATTTCATTCCCCGATCACTAATTTTTAATGTATCTGAAAGTGTGTTAACGGTACCATATAAATTTAATAATTTAATATTATGAACTTTAAATAATTTATCAGTTATTTTATCACATTTATTTTATAATTCTACTGTACGAAAGGATAGAGTATTCCCAGTAAACATTTCCATTATATGGCAATACATATAGTTGTTGCCGGTAATGCTTCTTGACATTTCTAATTAATCCGATTGATCGCTTCAAGTTATCTCATAATAATTTAAATAATGAATCCATCAATGGCATCAATCCAGCAACAAATGTCTGCGGAATCCATTATTAAAGTGACAGATGAGGCAGCCATTTTAAATGACGTGTGACGTCAGATTGCTTACGTCACAAACAGTGCTTCAACCTTCTAAGGCTTCAACGCTATATGGTGGAAAATCGGTTAAATAGCTTATAAAGAATTTAGGAATCTCATACATACGGCCCTAGGTGTAGAAGAAAACAGAAAATTTGGCTTTTGAATAACAAAAATTGTCAGGGTAGCACATCTATTTTTCGGTGCACATTTAAAATATTTCTATTAAGTATACCTACCTACTGTTTTAATTTCATTGTCATCGACCACTAAAATACTAGGTAAGTGTGTCAGTCCCTAAGTTATTGTGTGTATTTTTTTTTGTTTTACAATGGTTATTACTAAATTGCTACCCGTTTTCACTAAAGTAAAGTGGAACCAATCGCCCTTTTGAGAGACAATCGTAAAAACACAGGGTGTACGTAAAATGGATTCATTTGAGATTATTATACACTGCATTGCTACTGTTTTATCACGCACATATTCAATCAATTAAAAAAAGACTTACAGTAACTAATTATTTTTTTACATAATATTATCAATCGACGTAAGTAAGTTTTATTGTAGTCTTATGCAAGGATTTATTTTTAATTTTTCATTCCTTTAATTCAACGAATAATTTATTCACAAGATTTGAGAATGTAACATTCCATAAATTGAAAATACATAACTTGAAAACACCCCAGATTGTATCACTTCAGTCACATTTCATCTAGGACCTACGGGAATGGGACGACTGGACTCCGGACAATTAGACGCCGCACTGTCGTAGACACGTATACAGAACGTAGACAAGGTATTTTAATCGGTTTCTATCTACTTCTTAAAAGTTTTAATTCATATTACTCTTAAAATAATGTATTCTTTATTGCGGATTGCGAATTACCATGCCTAAGGCTTTATATAAAATAAAAAACTGTTTCTTCGTTGGAACTTAAACATATGCACGATTAAGTCATTATTTACGTCTGCATATTCACCAACTATTAAATCGTAATATAATCATTTAAATATAAATAATAATATTAAATATTTTTTTATAGTACCTATAAGTACTTAACGTATATTTATTTTCGAATTCCGTGGCGTCCAGTTGTTCCGGTGCCAAATCGTCCTAGACCCAGGACCTACTAGTTTAAATTATCGTTAGGTGAGTTATTATATAATTGGGTGGGAGGCTCGCAGCTTAATTGGTTAAAGCATATTGGCGCGATACCAGTGGATATACAGGTTTAAATTACGTCGAGCATCGTATTTTTTTCAAATGTGATCCTTTCTAGTGGATATATTATATATATCTGAGGTGTTTCCAAGTGAGGATCGTAACCACTTTAAAATGCAGTGAGCTTTCAAGCTTTTGATGCCCTCAGTGTAGAGTTAATGAAACCAACATGTGATGGATCTTATATTATATAACTACATATACTATGGTAAAATAGTTTGGATTTAAAAATTATATCTTACTTTCGATATCAAGTATTAGGTTCATTATAAACGCCTAGCAATAGTAGCAATGCTCTAAAAGTTCAAAAATTCATACTATTGTAATTGCCAGGCTTAAAATCGGACAGTCAAATAATAACCCATATTCGAGGCCACATGTTAGGTAATAAATGTTACTGATATGACCATGACCCCCACATCCTGAAGCGGGCCGCCAGGCTAGGATCATTGGCGGCCACCCCTACCTATCGCTAAAAATAATGGCAGTATGACGCTTTGCAGTAGCGTTTTCCAAATGGTGTACGCGGTACAATTAATGTGTATATTTAGTGTTTTTTTTTTATATCGATACACAATTTAAAATTGAATCGTACAACCACATATTAAAATAATTAAAAAAAAATACATTAATGACGGAAAATAGCGCTAGACTTTTTATACTGTTTACAGAGAATTCGTGTATCTGGTCGATTCGACACGCCGGGCCCTTTCTGAGCCCGGGCCCCCAGGCTAGAGCCCTGTCAGCCCCCCCTTTGTGGGGGCCATGGATATGACACATATTTAAATTATTGTATTAAGAAGAAGCACAAAGTAGAGTCCTGCAACCGGAGGCCGTAGAGCAGCGGTGCCCAACTCGTTGCTCGCGTATCGTTTTAATGTGGCTCGCGGCTCGCGTATTCAGATTATGTATTAAGCGTGCAGTGTAGGTATGTCAAAATTGCTACTCACTGTGGCAACACCTCGTCGGCAATCTTTACTGGCGAAGAGGCTAGAGTAATAGTATATTAGTATACAAATATGGTACTGAATATCCTATTTACAGCAGTTTAAGAAAATCTAAAGTGAAATAATTGGTTGCCCAACAATCTATATTTACTAAAGTCCGTAACTAAATCAAGAGCTGCTGCAATTGCTTCATTTAAGATTGCACATATACTTGCAATGCATAAAAAGCCATTTGACGACGGCAACATAATTAAAGAAGCAATGCTTGCTGCATCAGAAACAGAAATTCAGAAATTCATCATCAGAAATTGAAGGTGTTCAATTATCAAGAAATTCAGTCACACGTAGAATAGAAGCAATGTCTGAAAATATTAAATTACAGAGAAAAAAGATTTAGAAAAATGCCTTTTTCGTGTTATTTTTTTTAAAATGTCATCGTCATATGTGTGGCTCGCCTAAAATTTTTAAATTCTTAATTTGCTCGAGATAGATTAAAGGTTGGGCACCACTGTATAGTGTAGAATTGTAGATTGATGAATTGCCGGTTCCGCTAAGACATGTTTTGATGAATATCTTTTTTGTTCTTCTATCTCATTTTCTTTACTTCAATAATTAATCAATTACTGAGTTAGAATAGTTTTTTTTACATACTGCTTTACAATAAGAATATTGATTTCTTATATTATTTATCAGTTTGTTTCACATATTTGCTATTCACCTTGTAGGCGTGTGTTCTTTCATTAGATACATTTTTGAAATATAGGTCGCCCGAATTGAAAAGAAGTAGCCATAGTTTTTGGAAGTAAGTCATTTCATTATGTCGAAGCTTTTTGTTTAAATTGTTCGACCTGCCTTCGTCACTAATTGTTAAAAGTGTGTCAGGATCAAAGGGATCCAATAAATCACTAGGCAGCTTTCTAGCCAGTGATCTATGGCTTGCTTTACGTATTTCTAAAGAAAATATCCTACGGAACAGTTATACTGGAATAATGAAACAATGAGTAATTGAATCGTTTTAAAAATTCGACACGTGCAATATTTTATGCTACACGCGTAAATGATGTTCTATGACGTGACAATAATGTATTTTTGTTTAAAATTTTGTAAACATAATCGTACTTTTATTCCGTTGAATGTGGAATTACCTGGTATTTACAGCTTTGAATTGAGACTGAAAAATACGGCTGTTACCTATGTTCCTTTATTCTTTACCAGTTACTTATTTTACCTGTTAGTAGGTATGTAGTACCTTATGTACTATGTACGTAATACAAAAAAAAAAACAAGAAAATCTTGTTAACCAATTTAATATGCTTACATAATTATTCAGAAACACTAAAGATCCCCAGAAACCAGTGGCGAAGGGTAGAGGTAGGCTGTTTTGAGATAAATAGTGCACACTAAACTTCGGTCAGTCATACTTATTTGTTTTCATTAAACTAAGAATACAATTTGCAGTTGTTCGTGGTTAGTTTTTAAAATTCAATTAAACCATGCCTAAATCAAGCCATAATAGTTTAGGTATGCTACGGGTGATTTATGTGAGGGATGGTTTAATTAAATTAAAAAAAAACTAACAAATAATATATACCTACACATTGTAGTTTTAGTTCAATGAAAACAAATACGTTTGACTGACAAAGTTTAGTTGCGCATGTCGGATCTTAACAGCCTACATCCACCCTTCGCCACTGCCGGAAACATACATATCAGAGTAAAATATGTTGCAGGATACGACTAAAACCTGCATCCATGGGTTTCCGTGCAATGTGCTATCATGCTACTTATACCAATAATTGAGATACGGTTTGAATCGAGATTCCAATACAATAATATGTAGGTACTTATCTTGATTCCTAGCAGCGTCAGGATCACTTAAAATTTTAGATTTAACGCACCTACGTGTACGTGTTAATATTAAAAAAATAGTATTGTAATATGTAATAATTATGTGCAGTGATTCTAGGGAACTCTTCTTTTCTATGATCAGAACATTGAGATCAGAGTTCGATTGGATGAAATCAAACAATGTTGTCGTCAAACTGCTCAAATAGTAGGTAATGAGCCTGCATAAACTCAAATGTCATTCGACGAGTGGAAAATCATTGGAACCTGGACAATGGGAGTATCATAAAAAGCGACTGACAGTTTGTCTGCTAGCAGCGGAAAGCTATGGGATTTATATTTTAAACATCCGGAGTGGAAGAACGTAGGATAAGCCATCGATCGTCCAGTAGTGAGTGATGAGTCTACATAAGTGGACAAAATCAAAAGTAGTTTTATTATAATATAGACATTACTTATAGAAGGTAGGTTTTGCTCAACTTTAGAGAGTTACGAAAAGAAAATAATACCATACATAATTTTTTATTAAGTAGGTAGGTAAAAGTGTCATCTAGAATTTTGAGAACAAAAAAATATAATATAAAAAAGTTTACGTCCTATTCAGTAACTATTTAATATATATGAAAATCTTTGTTGACGATCTTACTGACAATATTTTCATCGCACGTGCTTATCTTGAAATCATGATACATCAAATTTATTTTCTGTCATCTTCTCATCTCATCTTAATAGAATCATGAGAATTATTCTAAAAAACCTTTTCTAGATTCATCACAATTTATAATATTATATTACATATACATTTGTTTATTTCATTAGTAAGTAGATACCGTATCTTATAATATAGTAACGTCCGATTAAGACGATTTAGGTTAAGGCCATGCATTAGTTGAGGCACGGTCTAAAAAGATCGTCGCTAGGCGATGCGCGGATTGCGGGTGGCGGGTGAAAATGACGCCTGTCAAACGAAATATTAATTGTCATATAAATCCTACATACGTCCATTTTATGTTCTGTTTATTGTTCTATTAGTAACAATAATAATATATTCATTGACATGTTTTCTTTTTAAAGTAAATGGGTAACGTTTTTAGTCATCTTTACACGATTTTAGAATTAATTGACCCGTCGCCATCACGCAGCAAAGTGACGTGTTCCCGGGTCAACATTCTCTCAGTGAATGGCAGCGAGTCCAAAATTTCGTCGCGCGTACAGTTGAAAATTATTTGGCGTTTCACTGATGCGTCACCTTAAGGTTAACTAAACAAATGCAATGTGTCTATACAAAAATCTACATGACTGAATCCGAATCCCCCCCTTGTGTTTGTGTGGGCGCCTGGCTAAAGAAGTCGGGTCATCGTGTATCGTGTAATTCGTGTATGACTGACAAAAGTGTGCAGTATTTATGTCGGATCTCAACAGCCTACCTCCACCCTTCGTCACTGCTGAGCACACTGGAATCCAGTTCACAGTTGGCTTGAAGAGATGGCAGACAGAGTTGAGACTCTCTCGAGGCATTTAGGATGGTTAACGAATAATATAAGTAACAGTGAACGAATAATATAAGTAGAAAATCATTAATAATATGTCAATAAAAATATTTTTCCCTTGCCACTTTTACCAGGTAATTACATAATAAATAAAAAAAATAATGGCCACTTATGAATTTAAAAAAAAATTAAACCAAAGATTACCGTCACTTACTATAAAAGACCTGATATTTTAGGTAGATTGAAGGTGGGCCTAATCTATTTTAATCCCTACTACGTGCATTGTTTAGGTCAGAAAAGATTAATTTTTACCTCGTAATTTATTTGACAGGGAAGGAAGTGACTAAGTAGTTAGTTATTTACCTTAAATACACTACACTCATCAAAATAACATCATAAAATATTCAGATGGTATGGTTTTATGAATCGTTTAAAAACCATTGTCACTTAAGAATCTTAATATCCATATTTAGAAAAACATACCATTGTGTATGTAGGTATAATATAATCCATAAAGATTTTAGACGAATGGCATTTCGTTATTAATATTATAAATAGCAGAACAGTCCCTAAGCATTTTTTGATTATTATTTTTATCAAATTATTAAGTGGTGATCTTAGCTGCCTTCTATTTTTGCCATTTAGGGTTACTTAATTAAAAAAATGTAAATAGTTGTGTTGCCAGTTAGCTTTGAGCACTCGTGGAAGGCAATCAGATGATACAGGCATGGACGACAAACTAACGGACCATAAGAAGACTAGAGGCTGCATCAGCGTGCTATGAAGAGTTCCTTGGCTATTCAATCACAGCAATGAGATGGTTTTTAAGTGAGCCAATAAAATAAGATAACTTATACCCACTATGAAGCTCAGAAAAGAATGATAATATTATGCTTTATGGAACTCAACCTGCGGGCGAAGATACACGGTCGACGCAGTTCTTACTTGATTTCAAATGTATCCGCTTAGAATCTCTAATTGGATTTAAAAAATCTGCAAGTCTGACAAATATACTTAATGGATAATTAAATTATAATATATTAACCAAAAATTATATAAATACAGAATTATTGAATGTCGTTTATTTACTTCCGATAAAGGAATATTATTTTAGGAGACGATTATACCTAAGTATACCCAAACACAAAAGATTTTTTTTAATACCTATATACCGACGTCCTACACATGGCCCCCACCACCTGAAGCGGGCCCCCAGGCTAGGATCTTTGGTGCCCCCCCCCTACCTATCGCTAGGGATAAAGGCAGTGTGATGCTCTACAGTAGCGTTTTCCAAATGGTGTACGCGGTAAAATTAATATATTTAGTGTTTTTCACAATTAAAAATTGCATGTCCAACCACATAATTTTAAATAATAACATTATTGAAAGATAATAGCGCCACAGGCGATTTTTTTTTTTTAACTATTAGAGCAAATTTGTGTGTGTGTTTATCTCACTCATTTGGTCAACTTGCTATATCAACTTGAATATTTTACAAAAATTATCTCGTAATAAATTATACTAATGGTTTCATAAATGCGTTTAAAAATTAATAAACGTAAAAAATCTTAACACCACTGCACAGTTATGTACCGAAATATGGCTATATTCTAAAACATTAGAGCGACAGGTTTAAAAGAATACTATTTTATGTAACAAAAATACCTTATGCAGTCATCAAATGTTTAAAATAACTATAAAGGATAATAAGGCTTCAAAATTATATAAATAGATTATATACAACGTTTAAGGAGTGTCCATGATCATGGTTTGAAAATACAATAAAAACTCAATTTTGACCTTCGACGAGCATGTCCCCCCTTATTGATAATATTGATAATATTTTAAAGAAAAACGTCTTGTTGGTTACATGTAAATTGTACGTAAAACATTTTACCGTGGCACAGTTCGCCGTGAGCTTTCTTATCGGAAAGAGATGACCGTATGGCGTATACTCAGGGAACTATTACAATATTGCCATAGTTATACTGTCAGTGTTTTTATGCTTCAATTATATTTTTATTTAATATATCGACTGCTAACATGAAACCCGCTCAAAAGTTGTAATGTTTGCATTTGTTTCTAAATTTTCCGCTTTTTAGAATGTACCGCACCCGTGCAACACATGACCTGCCTACCTCCACGGGACGTCACTGTCTTCAGAGAACTTTCATATCTGAAATAAACGCTATTTACTTTTTTTAATTCGTACAAATTACTGCTTCGACATAAATACTGTTCTACCTAGGGAACTCAGAAATAATGGGAACTGAAATACACAACGGGTAAGGTGATAGCAGGTAACCGACTCGAGTAAGGAAGAATCCGGGTTAAACTTACACACGTGTTAAGAATACGTTTTACGTCGTATACTAAAAACTGCTCTCGGTTTATGCATTTACGCTCATTTAATGTTGTTGTATTACACACACGATTGCACGTGCATAATGCGTGCTTCATTTTCGTAGAACACTCACACATTCAAAAGCCTGCTTCACCATGCGGCGTATTGAATATTGCCTATCGGTATTCTATTTATTATCTGTTCTGTGTGTATACTATACGGTTTCCAATTGTACTGGATTCAATATGAACATTAATTCAATTTCATATCTGATTTTGGCAAAATTCATGAATTCAAGAATGAAAACCTAACCTAACCTAACAAATAATCCAGTAGGTAGATATATCGGCTATTTTCAAAAATTGTTTGCTGCTGGCTTCCTGTAAAGTGTAAAACGACAAGAACCGTGTTTTATTTAGACATGAATTTTACGTCAGTATTAAACGACAAAAGAGGTTGGACGGTCTTTAGTATACAGCGATATATTTCCGACACAACATTAACGGTGAAGTGTGATACGGCGAACTGCATACGTACAAGTTTCCGAACACGCGTCTTGTTACCTTACGGTTTACGTTTACATCATAATTGTTATAAATCTAAAAAAAATGTTAGAAATTTGTGCTTTACTATTATCTAATATGCACCTATGTACATATTACTTTTAATAGTAGAACGATAAGTAAGTAGTCTTATAAACATGCTATGATAATCGTCGACCTTCAGTGAATCTAGTAGTTACCACAAGAAGTGGAAGACTGATGAATTGAAGGTTTAAATGCAGACCAAACAGATCTCATATCAGTTAAATATATCCCGTAATACCTATCCATCATGCTTTTCTCTGCGTGTGAGATTTAAACAGAGTTGAACAGAGTGTTAATGTTGCCCGATTTAATTTTAAGGGGTATTTGGGTACTGTTCGGTTATGAAGAATACAGCGGAAAACACATTTTGAAAATACCCGATATACTGGATTAATTGTTAGGTTAACCAAACCAAACCTAACCTAACCTAAACCAACCCAAACTAACAATTAATCCAGTATATCGGGTATTTTCAAAATGTTTTTTTCCGCTGTATTCCTCATAACCTAACAGTACCGGTATTTGTTGTATTTATCGGTGGATATATCATCATCAGCAGCCTGAATCTGTCCACTGCTGGATGAATGCCTCTACAAGCTGATTCCACTTCTCTCGGTCCTGTGCCTTTCGTTACCACGTACTTCCGCAGAACTTAAACTTTTCATTTATCCAGCGGCCTCTAGGTCTACATTGCGGACGTTTTGTACCTCTTGGGTACAACTGGATGACTAGATTTGTCCAGCGATTGTCTATTCTTCGAGCTATGTGTCTAGCCCATTTCTATTTGAGGTTTTTAGCCATTGATATACTACTGGATGAATCATATGCTTCTTAAAATGACGCCCGATTTTCAGCGACTCGGCCAGTGTTAAAACTTACTGTTTTAATATCAGTGGACTTAACTCGATATAAGCTCACTTAATATTTGTCTCGAAAATGACCTGGCAATAATTATGAGTAAGCCCGATCTAGCTTGCATCTTACTCTAACTAATAGTCAGCGCATGACGACTTGCTCTGTCCGCTCAGACATGAATTTTT
This sequence comes from Rhyacophila brunnea, assembly GCF_057557595.1. Classification (NCBI taxonomy): domain Eukaryota; kingdom Metazoa; phylum Arthropoda; class Insecta; order Trichoptera; family Rhyacophilidae; genus Rhyacophila; species Rhyacophila brunnea. The sequence goes on along the minus strand of NW_028232796.1, from coordinate 15,325,395 downwards.
GGTAGCTTGCAAGCTTTGGGTTGCAGACACCCTTAGGGTCACTATTCCAAGAACGCAAATTTAGTTTTACAGGCAAGGCAATACGGGTGAAATTCGGCAATCCATGTTAACGGTCTTAACGCATTATACCTACGAGGAAATATTATAAGACGATATTCGTAATATCTTCTTTTCTGGTACATTTTTAAAATGACACTTGTATGGGAACTCCTCATCTAGTAGTTTGTCAATGTTTTTAGCGAACTCTTTACATCGCAAACCCTTTTTTTAAGCTTATACACCTCTCTATACCACGCTGTGCTACGCTATGTTTCTGGATCTCTCTTTTACTAAGGGTTCAGATAGAGTATCTAGCAGATATGTGGTCGTATATATAAATGCGTCAAATTGGCAATATTTTTCACCATTGATAATGAATTACGCCATACATGTGTTAAAGAAATAATTATGAAAAAACAAATCCATATTAAACACGGTATAATAAATTGAAAACGAGTTGTCGACAATATCATCATCTTACGAATAAGAAAAGAATCTTATTAGATCTGTCATTTTATAAAATTTATACAAACAATTTTCGTATAAGAATTCTTAACTGAAAATCTCAATGTACATTAATATTTGATCAATAATTTATAGTTTATATTATACTTAAGTATATATTTTTTATAATGATCATAAAGAGGTTTATTAAATAACCCGATTAGAAAAAATGGCCATTTTGAGAACCATGTATGAACCACTATACTAAGTATCCATTTTAATAGTCAAATAATGCTAATTTGATACTTACTGTTAATAAATACCTATCTATCTCAAAATACGATATTATGAGTTCATTAGCAATTTTGATAACCTACCTACGGTTAATATCAAAATGACATGTTTAAAAGCAAACATGAATTTGTCCATTTTTTTAAAATTTTTCATTTCAGTATGGCACAATTACTACAAAGTTATGATAGTATATTTGGACTACTACGTTTTTCAGGAGAGAACGCAGATATATACTTGTAATAAAAAACAACCCTAATATTATTAATAATTTTACTGTAAAGATATTTGATCGTTACGGTACTAAAAATTCTCTATAACTCCTTAGTTAGAAGCAGACTTGAGAGTGGGTCTATCGTTTGGGCCCCGCATCAGTTGAAGTACGGCCTTATGGTGAAATTTTTTTTTAAGACTCCTTTACTTTCGGCTGTATGGATATTATCCGTGGCTCTATCCGCCTGATTCTCTCTTAGGGATGCTTACATACTGTAGCTTAAAATTTAGAAGGGATCTTTATTTAGCTACATATTTTTTCAGACTTATACGCGGCGTAAATGTGAAATCTGCCATTCTTGGTGGTGTCTCTGATAATTACCTTAGGAATCGAGGGCATCCGTTGTTTGTTCTCCCACGGTGCAGAACTAACCTGCCATTAGTAATGCCAATTGGGAGGGCAGTAACCATGTTTAATGAAATCGCTTCGGATATTGATATATTCCACTTACGTGAGGTGAATTTAGGTGGACGTTGTTTTATAAATTTTTAAGATAGGGTCTATCAAAGTTCACTCTGTGTGCTTCCATCTACTTTTATTTTGTTACTTATTTTATTTATTTTCTTATTTTATTACTTATTCTCTGTATTTTTATTTTTAAAAATTATTAACACTTATTTTATGTCATGTCGTGAACGCTTTGAATTTATAATTTGTTATGTTCATTATTAAAATAAATAAATTTGATTGATTAGCTTTACAATGTGATGTGGATCTCACCTCGCCTCACGGACAGTTTTTTTTACGAGAAATGGAGGTCAGTCTCTTAATCATCCTATTAGGTCTAATCTGGATCTAAAAAACAATCTTTAAATTTGTGATTCGAACCCAACCCGACACAAGATTCTCGACATTCGTCCATCGCGTGCAGATAATAATACGTTTGTAATTTTCGAAATCTTATTTAAGTAAGTAAACACACACCTACTTACCTCAATTCCGTCATAAGATCGCAACTGTATTTGTTATATTATCTCTGATGAAGTTAAGTAATAATAATCGCTTGCTAACATATATGAAACTTTCAGCAAGCGCTATTTTAATTGAATATTAATGATTAGTTGTTTAGTGTAGTCAAAAGTGTGTGGTATTGCGGGTTGTTTTATAAATTCTTAAAATAGGGTCTGCTTTGCTCATTCGGTGCAACGACAGCATGTATGGATAGCACGCCACAGATCATGAAGTAATATAAAACAAGAACATAAAAAAAATACAAAAAATCGCCCATTATTTGTTGTGTTTGTGCGGTCCTGCGTTTGGACATCCTCTCTGCGAGCAGTGTGAGCGTGTTGCGTCGCGGCGGTGCGTCAAAACGGAACCGAATCATGTTGAGGAATGATTTATGACTCGATTCTGATGTGCAGTGTTAATTTGACTCATTAGGCCAATGGCGGACGTCTTGAACATGAGAACAACACAATCAATGCAACTGCTCTGTTTTTTATGGTACCTTTTTTGGATTGTCTGTATGAAGGTGTTATTATAATAAGAAAGTTGTTATTAACTACACAGATTACGTTATTTTCTTGCACCTAAATATTTTAAATTAGTCGGTATTTTAGAAATCTTCATTATCCATTTCATTTTAATCCATGATGTATCATGAAAATGAATCCCTTTAGTTGGTACTACAATAAAGTTCACATAATAACATAGGCGTGTATGAACTACGATGAAAACCTTACCAACCTAAACATGGTAAATCTTCTTATTCTAACATATCACTTAACTCCAAAATTAATAAACAAAAGTGATAAAAATATGCTGTATCGTATTTAGACAGTAAATTATCCCGGGGTCTGTCTGATATTATGTTTTTTTAAGGCTGTACCTCAGTTGAGGCATGGTCTAAAAAGATCGTGGCTAGGCGATGCGCGGATTGTGCAAATGACGCGTGCCGAACGAAATATAATTTGTCATATAAATAAAACATGCGTCAATTTAATGTTCTGTTTAGTGTTCTATTAGTAACAATAATAATATATTCATTGACATTTTTTCTTTTTCAAGTACCTAAATGCGTAACGTTTTTTAGTCATCTTTACACGATTTAAGGATTAATATCCCCGTCGCCATCACGAAACAAATTGACATGTTCACAGCTCGTCGTTCGCTCTCCGATTGCCAGCGAGTCCAAAATTTCGTCGCATCTATAGTTGAAAATTATTTGCCGTTTCACTGAAGTACCATCTTAACACGGCCGCTCATGACCGTGTTAACTGTTTTAGAACGAGATAGAGTATAACAATATTTCATATTGAGAATTGAGATGCAGCGATTTTTAAAGTTCACCGTGAGCTGTCAAATGTCATTAAGTAGTATTGCAACATTATTATTTTTAAATATGTCATACTTGATTCAAAATGCATCCGATAATCGATGTGTTACTACCTAATTAATTATTGTCGATAACCGGAATTACCCCGAGTGATATCCGTGTTATTTTTGAGCAATAAAAATAGCGAAAAAGTGTTACTGTGTTAAAATAGCCCTGCAGGTGAAGCAATATTTGATTTTCCTTCTAAAAATCGCATAATTAAGTTTCACTTTGATTTAAAATAATACATTTGAATGTAAAAAGTAATTATAGTAGTATCTTATCAGGGTTTTGTAGTGGACCCTTTTGCTATCACTTTCATACGTTTTGGTCCCATCTCTATACAAGAAGGTTTATTTTAATATCTTTGTGTTAACCTTATAAAGTATTTTGTAGTTTATAATATCTTAGGTATATAATTTTAATAATAGTTGAGCTTTTGGCCAATTTTGTGTTCCCAACTCCAAACCAAACAACTTTATGAAAATAAATGGCAACAGCTACATTTCTATTACTTTCCCCAAGATTAATTAATGAGGGAATCGATCCATGAAGGCGATTTTATGATGTTGTCAACTCCGGTCAAGTCACTAATGACTACTGTATATCTACGTCCGATCACAATTCGGTATTTAGACGAGGTGAAATGGATTTAAAGGATACATCACTAAGCAATGGAATTTTGTTCAACGTGAAAGCCTCCGGTTTAGTTTGAAGGATGACAGAAGGGGTGCAAGAAAGCATATAATCAGTTTATAATATTTACTAATCGTTACCGTAATATAGAGGGAGCTAGTTAACACAGGGCTTACACCAAATTGATAGTGGTGGTCCTTGCTTGATTCTAATTGGATTCATTTGAAATCAATCATTGTGGCACTGCAGTATGACGTGTATAATTGGAGTCCCAAGGATGCACGGCGCTGCAATTTGCAGAAATTGATGCGAAGTGTTCTAGTTATTGCTTGATTTTAATTGGATTGGATTCATTTGGAATCAAATAAGACTTACGATGTGGTACAGCAGCCTGCATTAAAGTGCAGCGCCGTGTGTCTTGTCTCTAACTGAGTAATTCGACGGTGGACGAAAAAGGGGACAACTAAAAAATAACTAGGTATGGACGCACTTCTTTATCGGAGAGTAATCAATTAACGAATACAACTCGTTGTCTCATTTTACTTAAACCTAAGTCAAATCTTTTTAATGTCAGGCAATTAGTTTTATTTGTTATTAAGTGCTTCTGAAAAATTCAAGTATCTCTGATAAAAAAACGCATTTTGAGTTAATATTCTTCTTGGCCCAAGGACGAATTTGAGACTACTCTCAGCGACAATTAATCAAATAACAGACAATCGAGTAACAAATGAATTAATGCAGGGGCTACTCTAAAAGTGTGGTAAGTAATTTCTGAAGTCTAACTAAGGCAGTGGTTTCCAAACTTTATATTACTACGCCTCCTTTTTAATAAAATCTAATCTTGGCGCTTCCCTCCCCTTCATTTCATTTAATATTACTGACACCTTTTTAAATAGTCAACAATGTACTGATACAAAAATTTAAAAAAATATATAAAAATAAACAAGGTTTTACTACTTAAAAAAAAACTTCATGCGACGAATGTGCTTGTTTATTAGCATAATCCATTTCAACAGTTAGTAGTCAATCCAAATTCATCATCGTTCTTTGACAAATGGATTCTTATCATGGGCCCCACATCCTGAAGCGGCCCCCCAGGCCAGGATCTTTCAACCACATATTTAAAATATTTAATAGTTCTCAAACCAAGCAGCCTATTAATAACATAATGTGAAAAGTGCATTAGCACACTAACCTAGAACTTAGGAAATAGATTTTTGTATCTGGCGTAGAAATCATTTAAAAGTGGAGACATGGAAAACTTATCTTTTTTGTAATTTTGATTTTCAAAGCTCCAATTTTTTATGAATGTCTTCACTTGTCGTTTTAAATCAGTGAATGCATTAGTGGTCCTTGCATTGATTTATTCAGTCAGTTTTTTTTTTAAATTTCAACCAAATACCAAACAACAAAATTATCGTTCCTAAACAAATTTGCCTCAAATTTCAACATTATGATTTGACCCTTTTATTTAATTTGTTCGCGAGTTAGCCAGCGCGCTTCACAATAGGTATTATAAAATTAGTCTCCATATTTTCAGACAGGTTTGCAAACAACCTTTTATATGACTGTTTTATGTGTAGTTTATAACTAGCAGCCGTTTTATAAATTATGCATTTGCAAACTGCAAACCTGCGGCTACATTAATTGTGTTAAACTTTTCGCGCCTCCCTTTGCAACACTCCGCGCTTCCCAGTTTGGAAATCGCTGGACTATAATATTTACCAATATGACTTGTATTGAATTACACAATCTGACAAGTTTAAGTTACCAACATATTATTATGTATTGATTCATAATGGTTCCTTGGTGAACAATTATTGTATCAATGATTGATCTATTGTGTTTTAAAAAACTTTTTTGGATATCCAAAAATCGATAAATATTTTTACACAACCTGATAAATGTAAGTACATACCTACATATTATTACTATGTTTAGATTAACAGTGGTTCCTCGGTGAACAATAATTATTGTATAAATAATTGATTTACCTACTATGTTTTATAAAAAAACTTTTTTGAATTTCCAAAAGCGATAAACAGGTATATTATTTATTTATTTTTATAGAATCCAAACATATTGATACATGAGAGAAAATAATTATTAAATTAATTTAGGTGTTTTTTTCATATAAAATATTAGTGATTTTAGGTAACTACGTGGTGGCAGATTTGGAGGCCTCCGAGCGAAACAAGTTATTAGAGGACTTTCTACGAAGACACATGTCATCTCTTTCATGTAAACCCGCTACTACTATTTTTTTACACCATTATATACCAAGTATGAATAACGTAATTACTTCTAATCTAAATGCATTGCATAATTCAAGTTTGATGACTGTTTAAGAATTTCTTACAAGTATATTTCTAATAAGAAACTTGATAATATTCCACTTAGAAAATTGTTTACAGGAAACCGTTTAAGATAAAGTTCACACCTTTCACACTCATTTCCTTATCACGGATACATCCTTTCATGGAACCGGTAATAATTAATACGAAAAATTCTTATCTAAACATCCAATTTGTAAATCGGACAGCCATATTTGTAGTTTTCAGTTTTTTTAATAAGATTATAATTTTGTATAAAATTTATTGCTACGAATCTTGCATGAAAAATTATTCGTTTGATTTATGTATTTTTTGTATTTATTGCATACTAGATTGTAGCAGAGGTGTTAGAACCCTGCATTAGGGTTTGGTTACAATCATTGATATACTACTAGATGAGCAGTTCCCATACAAGTGTCATTTTAAAAATGTACCACAAAAGATATAACGAATATCGTCTTATAATATTTCCTTGTAGGTATAATGCGTTAAGACCGTTAACATGGATTACCGAATTTCACCCGTATTTCCCTGGCTGTAAAACTAAATTTGGGTTCTTGGAATAGTGAACCTAAGGGTGGCTGCAACGCAAAACAGACAGAGCAAGTCGTCATGCGCTGACTATTAGTTAGAGTAAGATGCAAGCTAGACCGGGCTTACTCAGTAAGTTTTAACAAAGGCCGACTCGCTGAAAATCGGGCGTCATTTTAAGAAGCATATGATTCATCCAGTAGTATATCAATTGTTACAATGGAGAAATTGCTTGGGATTTGATTTTTTCAAATTAAAATACGGTTTAGTTCTGGTTCTTATCAGAAATTACCCCTCTGTCTTTGACGCCAGACTGCAGCACGTACCCACATACCTACTGATAAAACATACGAAGATACAGATCCGTGACTTGTTATTATTCATCGGCATCGAATGCAGCGCTCGAAATGGAAAATTTTACGAACCAGAGTGCTCGATAATTTTTAATTTTATGTATATTTTACCACGTTTTTATTAGCTCGTATTCTTGTTTGTCCGGTACTGATTTTTTCTTGTATATCTATAGGTACAGTAAAATTTTTTTCTTGTTTGTCTAAGATTTTTAACTGACTTCCCGACTAGCTAGACATTTGAAACTTATATATCAGAACACGACGACTATGCATTCTTTTAATACTTTTGGCCATCCTTAAGCAAAATTGAATTCATTTTCAGTTAATTCTGTTTTGTATGTTTCGGAAAAAATTCGTTAATAGTAATATTTACTACTACTCACTATTAGGTATTGGTTGCTAAGTTATTAACATTATTTTTTATTATATTATATAGATTATAATTATATATATATGTACGTTACTATGGAAATCAATATGAAATGTCAAAATGACATTTCAGTATTCTATAATATTTATTCAGTATTTCTATCGAGTACAAAAAAAGTATTTATTAATACATAGAATTGTAAAGTTTATATGATTCAACAGAAAATTTAAAAACGTGGTATATAAAAAGTTCTTTTTATCTTGTTATTATTGTAAAAATAAGTGTGTTAGATCTTTTTGTTATATGGCATATTATATACCTCAAACGGTAAAATTTTGGGTATTTTATGAACCGGAACAGCGCTCCAGTACGCTCCGGTCCATTTTGAGCCCTAATCTAATGTGAAAAACAAGATTGTGGGCCATGATACACGGCGCTGTAAAATGTAAATCGACGCAGACGGCAGTGCGACAACGTAGATTTCACTTGTATCCAATTGGAATCAAGCTAAGACTACCACAGTTTGCAATAATTTGTTGCAAATTGCGGTGCCGTGTGTCTTACTCCTTGCTTAAATCAAGGAGAAGCATTATGACAACCGTACCTTTGACCGTCTCACACGAAGATGACTGCTACTCTAACAGCATCAAATACCAAACATGGAAGGCGCTCAATAGATTGGTAGTTGGGATCATGATAGAGGGAACTCGAAACAATGTGTGAAATGGGGATTATTTGATTATAGAACACCTATTTTCATTAAGAAATGCCCACTAAAATGTATTTTCAATGACATCCCACACGATGAAGAAAAAGCTGATTATTATTTTTTGTATGCAGCAATTCAGCAATGTATTTAAGTCTCTATGATTCAGATTCAAGGGTTCCGGTTTCAAAATATAAAATAAAGCCAAGGGTTCGGTTCTCGTTTCATTTACAGCTCTAGTTGGTCGCGGTTACAAGATATTTCAGTGTGATATTCGAAGTGAAATGAAAAACGGATGCAATGAATAATGTTGGTAGAGGCACGCACCGATTATTATGCCGTGTGGTTGGTTCAAATGCAACCCTTTTATAGAATTGTTTATTTTTAGACTTTAATGCTTTAACCCAGTGACCGGTTAATATCATTAATTGAGTTAAAATTTAACTGTGTTTTAGAAGGAATCAGTTATACTTATCTGAATTCATTTTATAGCGATTTGTTATTAGTGTTGCGGCTATACAATAATATATCTCTCAGTCTCAGCATTATCATCTAAAGGTACCTATACTATTAATTATTGTAATTGTTCGGTCTATGTCCTTTGCGGTTTTTCGATTTATATCCGTTTTAAGTTTTTTTTAGAAATATATCACATCACTGTAATTACAGGAGTCATGCATGTTTAACGCATCAACCGCGTGATGGATTTTGGAATTGTCCCATTGCAATTGAGTTGTGAAAATGGAAAAACCGTGAATTTTCTTAACCGGTTTAAAATTAATGATAAAGTAGGCCGCGTGACCTCGTCACATAATTTAATTATTATTGCATCACTCATGACCTGCTGCAGGAGTGAGAGTAAGAGAAGCTGTGAATCGCCGCGCTTTAAACTGAGGCGTAATTTCCTTTAACCGTCGCGTGGTAGGCTCTTTGAACATTAGTAGAATAGTTTGACGATGAGTGCAATAAGTAGATACCTACCCAAAATAATACCAAAACTAATTATTTTCACGACAAATGGGAAATTGAATAGGTATTTCTTTGTGACGATAAATGACAAGTGTTGTTTATTTGTAACGCCTCAGTGTACTTGGCCAAATATAAAATGTTTATTTAAGTTGAAAAATGACAATCAGTGTGTGTGGTAGAATACTGCCAGTTTCAATACTGGATAGTAGATCACAGTCTACTATAAGTTGGACATACCTGCAATATATACATACTACACTCAAAAAGTAAACATGTTAAAATAATGTATATTAATGTACAATAATAATTTCATTTGTCATGTTATCTACCTACCAATACTATAATATTATGGTCTATTTAGAAAGCGAACATGGTTAAAAAGAAGAAGATTTTTCGTTGTAAGTAACATCTAAGATTTCGACCCATTTTCTTCATTTTAAGTGAAATACTTCGGAAGGAAGAAATGTAGGCGTGGTCGAAAATTTTTATGTCAAAGACATTTCTATATTGACTATTTGTTTTACTCTGTCAGATTGACAGAGACTTACGTTTCAAAAGGTGAAATCAGGGCTTTGCAACAAATTGAAGAAATCTAAAAGCATGGAGATTACAATGTAGGCGTTTAGCATGGAAAGGGCAAAAGGTATCGGACATAAATGCTACCAAATATATAAATAGATAAGTACATAACTTAGCAGCAATATTAAACTAGAATAAAAAAATGTGGCGCAAGTGGAGAAGTGTCGATTCTAAATCTGTGTGTCGCGGGTTAGAATTGCGGGGTTATATGAAATTAACAATATGTATATCTACATCAAAAGCACCTATAAAATGCCTAACAAACCATCCTTCGTAAAAAATCTTCCTGGACAACATTCACCATGACGAGGAGCCGTATAACGCTCTGTTTTGGTGCAAAATCTGTAATTTTAACGGTAAAAACGGAATAAATGAAAACATAACCATAAATTATAACCAAAGGCAAGTTCTTTCTTATAATATTATATTCTTTTTATAGCACTACAACAGGCCAATATGTCAAATGACAGTAGCGTATTTAGTAATAGAATCAGAAGAATCACTAACACCTAGGCTTTGAGAAAATCACATAAATATTGTGTCCTCATGGGAATCGAACCAAGAACTTCCGGGTGGAAAGCCACCGTCTTAGGCACGGCACCATGAGAGCTGCTAAGCGTTAAATAGATTAGTAGAAATTTAACACGAGTTCAGATTTTATGGCAAAATATTACCAAAATTTAAGCATGTCGATTTATGAAGCAATAACTGAGAGAGTGAATTGGAATAATTATATTATAATCTGGCATTCGCACATTTTTAGAATGGAAAATTTGGTAGGTATAATATTTTTCACTTTTCTTACAATGAAGAACTATTTCTTTATTGAATATTGTGATTAATCCCATATACATAATACACTAATGCTGGTATAAAATTAGAAAAAGTAAATGATTTAGAATTAAATAATAATTATAAATACACGACTTATAACGAAAATTAATAAAGTAATAGTAGAAAAATATATTATTGTTTACAGAGATGGATTGTAATTACTATAAAATAACATGCATAAATAATTTATTGACACGAGATCATTATATTAAAATAATGTTGAACATTAATACGTCGCTTTCTGAATATCTGCAGGCTGTGCATTGATGAGTCGTACAGCCTTTACAACAGGCGTCTCACAAGCTCGACGCTACGCCTACGACACAGTTGGATGTGAGCTAAATGTACGTAGGTACAAGTATCTCTGCATACCAGTGACTGGGAGGACATTAAATATTAAATAAAGTTGAATGTAGAGCTTGATAAGTGCTGCTTGAAAGCTTCGGAATATTGCAAAAGTTTCAACTGGGAGGACGATAAGAAGAAAGTTGTGAAGAACTTTCACGAGAAGTCTCGGACATTTTTCATTGCAAACAATTGGGCACAATTCGACTTTGAAAAATGACAATGGCCAAATGACAACTTTTGATTACGGTGGACGATTGCCACTTCGCCCTTTGGCTGTGTTACACAGAACTGTGCGATTCTAGTGACAGGACAATGCTAAAGTGAAATAACAATTATGTCGGAAAATATAACACTCATAGAAAAGATATTTCATTTCGTGGACATAGGTTAAAAACAAAGAAAAGTAATGAAGTTTTTAATCTTTTTGTGGTTATATTTTCATCGTTATCCAAATAAATTGGCGTTTAATTTTGAATACATAACAAAACTATTTAATTAAATTTAGTGTTGTACGTAAAAAAAAAGTTAGTTACATTTTTCCAGGTGTTTGGTAACCACGTTTTGTAGTCTTCCGTGACTCATTAGTAAATGGAGCCATCTATTGGGGGGAAATGATAAGGTTTTATCAAAGATATTGCATATTAGAAAAAGATGGAGCCTTCTGTGTTTTCTTCATTAGAATTGTTGAAGCAAGTTCCGGTTTGGCATAAAATCATTTTTTTATGGAAGGAACTTCCAAACCCTGCATATTCTTACTCACTTTGTATTAAAATTGCTTGACTAGGTCACTTTTTGCTTCAGTTTATATTATATTATTATGCTACATCTCTATAGAGAAAAGTTTCTTAAACATCTCAATTTATTTTGGTACTTATAACATTGTCGTTTATGGTTATTATGTACAAAAGTGCGTATTTTTTTGCGAATTCTTATTATATCCAGATAATTATTTTCACATGTCCAAAATTTCGCCACATTAAGTCAGTTTTGATAGATAGTTCATTTTGATTCCATAGTAGGTACATAATATAGTGAGGCTAGTATTGCACATAATATAGGTAAAAATGTTGTACCATTATATTGTTCATTTGCTATTTTTCATATTATTATGACTAGATAATGCGTCATACAATATCTTTTAAGTCTATACTTCAATAATGTGGCATAACAAAACATAATTTGTCATAAAAAATCAACATGCGTCCATTTAGTGTTTATTGATCTATTTGTAATAATAATAATATATTCATTGACATGTTTTCTTTTTCAAGTAAATGGGTATCGTTTTTTAGTCATCTTTACACGATTTAAGAATTAATTCCCCCGACGCCATCACAAAACAAATTGACGTGTTCACATCTCGACTTTCGCTCTCCGATCGGCAGCCAGTCCGAAATTTCGTCGCACCTATAGTTGAAAACTATTTGCCGTTTCATTAAGAATCGCTTTAATTAAAAACACGTCTTTCACTGTACATAATTGTTTTGTTTTTCAGTCTTTTAATTCTCTCCAAAATTTGACAGTATATTATTCACAAAATGGTGGATTATTAAATTGCACCTGATCCAGGTAATTTTGTACTAAATAAAGATCGATGGCTTTTAATCGATTGTATTGTATTTACATTTATCTTCATATATCTTCATTTCACTGATGTATGCTCTTAATGTGTGTTTTTATCGCTGAACTTATAAATGACGTCTTCGGTTTGGGTTTAATTTGGTTAGATATTCCAGTGTAATGCGGCTGTTTGATAACGGTGGACGATTGCCACTTCGCTCTTTATTTTGCGAAAGATCTGTCCTGCCTACTGCTATTGTGTTTAGTCGGGAGTATCCGGGCCGTTGTTTTCCGCCGGCGGAAATTGTTTCAATTAACAAAATGACAGTTCTATGTTTTGGCAATTTGCTTTGTTGCCGACAAAGATAAAATGTGAACATTTTGTTGTTATTGACGAATTGTTTTAAATTACTATTCTGTTATTTGGATATAAACGAAAAAAAAAGTTGTTCCTAAAAGTATCTTTTTTACACTACTTTTATTGTTTTGTTTGTTAACTTCAAATGGGATTATTCTTGATAGGATCAATGCCAGAAAGAGTTTATTGGCCTTCGTAATAATTAAATTATTGATATAATATGAACCAATAGGGATACTCCTACGACCTTAGACTATAGATACATTTAGACGCCACCCATTGCATTGAAATGAAACTGCGTCCCGTGCGTTTGGTTTGTGGGCGAGCGAACGCATTCGTATACAAATGTTTGAGACCATAGACCATTTCGCTAGTGCTCGTCCAAAGAGCACTTTCGTTATGTCATAAGATTATAGTTCGAAATATCTACATTGTGGGAGGGTCTAGAATGATTCGGCGTTGGGACAACTGGGCGCCAGGCAATCAAATGAAATTCGAAAATAAATATACGTTTGAGAATTATATGCACATGTAAATAATAATTTAATTGAGCATATGTTTAAGTTCCAACGAGAAGGGAGTTATTTTATTTTTATATGTCAGGTACATGATCAGGCATGATAATTCTTAATCCGACATAAAAACATTATGTTAAGAGCAAAATTAATTAAAACAACTAAATAGTAGATAGGAACTGAATAAAATTCCTCGTCTACTTTCTGTATAAAATCGTAATGAACGTATATTTATTTCATTCGACAGTATGGCGCCCAATTGTCCCTGCGATCAGTAAAGTTTTTCCATTCCCATCGTGGTATAATCTGAAATCAACAGTGAAACAATAAAGTCAACATAAAAGTTAAGTCCTATTTTTCTAATATAATATGTGCCTATCCAAAATTAGATAAAATAATTACAAGATAAAAAGAACTTTTTATATACTCACAACGTTTTAAAATTTTTTGTTGAATCATATAAACTTGACTTGACTAGCTTAAACGATCAAAAAAAATTGCACTTGATAGAAATAATACTAAAATGTCATTTAGACATTTCATATTGATTTCCATAGTAACGCACGTATATATTAATAATTAAGTTGCTAGGACCACCCACTTAGCAACCAATAATAGTGGATTGGATTACGGATTTCTTCCGAAATAACTTTTCATACAAAACAGAATTAACTGAAAATGAATTCAATTCTACTTAAAGATGGCTAAAAGTATTAAAAGAATGCTTTGGCATCGTGTTCTGATATATTCTAAAAGTTTCAAATGTCTAGCTAGTTGGGAAGTTAGTTAAAAATCGATTGCAAGATTTGTACTGGACAAACAACCAGCGGACAAATAAGAATACGACCTAATAAAAACGTTGTAAAATAGATTCTATTTTTAAAAACTACAAACTTTCCGTAGTATCTGGTTTTAAAGCTATTTCAGATCTATGAATATCTCAACATGTTATTCTAAGCTCTATCGCACCTTATATTAAGTTCACATGAATAATTATTCCGCATCGAAACTAAACTAAAACCGACGCTAAACTGCACTAAAGCGTTTAATTAGAAATTATAAATTTGTTTAAAGCAAAAGGGAGCGCTATCTATTCGCTGGCAAAAGTTTCTTTGCGAGTCACGTTACACTCGAGTAATTACGAGTGCACTATGAATTTTCTTGCACCGGGAAATTCTAATCCTTGGAAAACATAACTTTGGTTTAGGTACTTTAACTAGAACTTGTGAACCTATCAAACAGTGTTCGCTAGCGTAGCTGTCATTTTAGCTTTGGAGGGGTCCTTTGATATTTAAACCTTAAATCATTAGATTGACGTCTTTATACGAATTTGATCTGTAATACTTGCACGCAATTATATTCGTGTTTGTTTTTTAGGAATCTGAGTAGGAACTGTTGATTGTTTATATTGAACAAAAAAGAAAAACAGTACATCGTACAAGCATGCACTATAGCATATAATAGCACATGTATACGTGCATGATTTACTGGCAGCAATAGTGCGTATTTTAAACTATCGTGACAATAACTGTTTACACGTAAAAGTGCTGACTGTCTCTCCAATTTCATTCTTCAAGAGTAAGCGAGACGCGATGTTGTCATTTTATGGTACCATTTGACAGGTAGTGAAAATCGGTTAACCTCGAAATGAGTATAATTCGTTTTTTTGCCAGCTGGTCGGCCGGCAGATCGAAAAATCCCTACTGTCGCATGAAAATTCAGAAGCTTCCAAACATTTTTGATTCATGCATGCAAACTTCCAACTGCAGGATAACCCATAAATTTTCTTGTTATGGCCGCGATAATACTTACCGTCAACAGTAAATCCATGCACGTGTAAACGGGGTACAATGTTAACACACGTGGAATCAGGGCCGATCTGGAAAGTGTGAGGCCCGATTGAATTATACGCGCAAGGCATCTGAGTATGTATATATTCGTTACCTATTCATAAAAAATTGTCAGGGGGGGGGGGGTAAGTGTAATTAGTTTACCTGTTTTTATTTATAGTTTAGACTTACCTGTATAATAACAATTCATTTAAAGGGTATTTTGATATTATAAAAAAACTACTTACCTACTTAATCAAGTCGATATTTTCTCCTGCCCTTTTATCGGAAAATTATTCAAAATTAATCGAAGAATGGCCTCTTCAATGAGCCCGAAACGCCAAGAAAAGAAGGAGGAAAGAACACGCGGTGAAAACCCAATAATCTATTACGATATCAATGTTTTCATTTTTCGAAACCTCATTCATGCGTAAAATAACATGAAATAACTCCAATATCGGTTTGAATAAATACTTGCACTATTTGCATATTATATTATTGTGGCACATTAACAACTAGTTATCCACAATATATTGTGTGTGTTCTTATAAAATCCTTGATCCATTTTATTGCACGTTTGCCTTTTGAATAGTACTTATTCGAAATTAATCATAAACTCTGTTAAAGACGGTGCATCTTTCACAACAATCGGAAAAATTGTCGTAAGTCAAATGAATATTTAGAAAAAAAAAGATATTAAGTAGGAACCTGTAATCGTTAAAGAATGTAGTTGTTTGACGGCAACAAATAGTTAAGTTTGATGCAAATGCTTCAATGTAAAATGATTCAATCATTAGTTTTATGATTTATTTACTGCCTTTCCACTTTCTGAAATAAAGTGTGAAAATGAAAATATTAAGAATTTTTATGGATTTCAAATGTTTTTATTAATCTCGCATGATATTTTTTGAATTTAGGGATCTTTGCCATCGTCATTATGGAGGTAACATACTCGATTCGTCAGAAGATACTTATAATTAAGAGGCCTTGAAACAGTTAATGTTAAAAGCAGAAACTTGAATATTACACAAAACATAACAAAAGTCCTCAACTAAAAAGTAAAGATGTGTATAGCATTAAAAAACTAAAAAAAATAATGTTATATATTATTATAATATGGCATCACATGTTTCGAGGGAAGAGATTTAAGTAATTATATGTTTTATATTATGTACATTGGTAGGTGAAATTTATTTATGGTGGAAATGCATTGTATTATTAAATTAAATTATAATAATTAATAATATATTATATTTTGTTACCAGGTCCGATCCTACTAAGATCATAATATGGGCCTCTACATAATGGTCGTTTATCGAGAAATAAATTTTAGCCACTTTTTCAACATATCAAGGTCCATTACTCTGACTTCAAACATAAATTGAATTACAATGTGTCTATTTGCCAGATCTAGGATTCGAATCTGGGACCCACGACATTCTAAGCCGACGCGTAAGCCGCTCTAAACTATTTTTTAATTATTATTATGCACCGATCGTAATCGACGTCAGATATTTTTTTCATAATAAGTTTGTAACTCATTAGTCATTTAAAAACATTTAATGAGCTTACTCGCCTTGAAACGTTTGAGTTAATTACCGTACAACTTGCATTGCAACAAACAGTTTTTAAAAAGACAAATATTTTATAACCCTCAGGGTAAATAATTATGTTATTACTTATGAAGGTATTTCGTCAACCGTGCTATAAATAATAACAATAATCATTATAAGTAAATGACAGAATGACATTACATTATTAAAAGTATAATATTTTGTAATAATTGCAGGGCGACTGGTTAAAAAAACGAAAGTTACACCGTTGTAATGGACCACTTCCGGTGTGAATTGCGTTTTCAGTTTTTTTTAAAACGTAAATTACCGTTAGCAGAATTTTGAATTTCGGTCGTTAATATCACTTTTTTTTGTAAACAGTCCGCCATTTTAAGCAGGGTACTTGGATGGTAAATGAAAGTGGGAAAATTTGAATAATATGAGGCCTTGAATTTGGCGAAAGTAGAACATGACAATGGAATGGGTAGAGCTAAATTTTCATTGTTTTGACATTAACTATTTTCCCCCAAGAGTATTTTCATCTTGGTAAATGATAGATACAATAAATTATACATAATAATATAATATGTTTTTCATTATTTTGTATCAATTCCTTAACCGTGGTATCTCTTTTTAACCTTTGTATAGAACATATAAATAAATAAATCTATTGAACAATAATAATGCGATTCGGTTACCTATGAATACATAGTTTTTACGAATGATTTATGTAGTTTATGAAGAGCACTGTACAAATAAAATGACATCTTTAAAATGGTATTCTTTCAATTTTTGCAGAAAGATATTATTTTAAATAAAAATGTTAGTATAGCCGTAAATCAGAATATAAAGGACAAAGTTTGTTCGGAAGTTAAAGGGTCCGAAACGGCAAGCCCTATAATTTGGTGTGAAAAATTCCTGGGCTAAAATTTGGATCAACGCATCTACGTTGAAGCGTTTGTGTGGTTTTATTCACAAGATATGACATTGAAGTTTTCTATACATTATACAAATTTGAATTTATGAACATACCTAAATTTTGTTTTTATTCCTTCAATATACATTGACAGTATCTTATATTTTGTATTAAATGAATTCGGTCCTGATTATTATTAAATTATGTGGAAATAATTGATACAATATATTGTGTTTTATTTTATTTGTACAACTTTTTTATATGGTAAGTATTTTATTCGTTTGAAATTCCTTTATTTTCGGTTATGAATGTATCTGTCCTACACGTAATATTAGAGCTGAGTTCCATTTGCAAGGATTGCTTTTGTGTCCATAAAGCAGTTTATGATAACCATGGTTTTCATCACATATCTACTGTGCAGGTCGCTTTTATAAATTCTTGCGTTCTTATCTGAATAATTTGAAAAGTCTATATCCGTAAAGATCTCAAAGTGAAGATGAGCGAGCTACAACAGGTGTCGCGTCGGAAGTAGGCAAAAGCAACGCTTACTCGGTTTGTAAGGTAAATTTAGGTGATTCTTGAAGATATTATTTAGAATTTAGACGGCCAAGAGCACTTCAGGCTTCAGCACAATTTGTTCTGTGAATATTTGCATTAAACATGCCATCAAACATATAGGTCAAATCTTTTAGTGGGTAGGTGTAAAAGCAAGTCATTTCAAATGGGAGGGCGGGAATTTTTTCGAAATGTATAGGTATGAGAAATTTCGTTGATATATAAATATTGATTAATCAACTAACATTCTTTATTTCGATTTTTGGTACAAGTCTGTTTACTGTAAGCCAGGCGGGAACAGCGGCAATTTTCACAGCCGATTTCGGCAAAATTCATGAATTCAAGAACTACAACCCAACCTAACCTAACAAATAATCCAGTATATCAGCTATTTTTAAAATATGCTTACCGCTGGCTTCCACTACAGACAAGAAACCATTTTTAAACAATGTCTGTGAGTGTAGACTGTAGAGCAGGAGGGGGCAAACTGCGGCCCACGGGCCGCATGTGGCCCGCCGGGTATTTTTTTGCGGCCCGCCATCATTAATTGTACTTCTGATTACGAATAACTTTTTTATATATATATTTTTTTTAAATATTGACAATAGATTAAAATTTGTTTAGCAATAGTACGCGATCCATTTTCAATAGATATTGATAGTGTACCGATAGAGTTACAACTTGAGATTATTGATCTGCAGTGTGACACTGATTTAAGAGAATTGCATCGTCGTGAAGAAATCTCCAAATTTTACAGTGCCCTTAATTCAGACAAATTCGACCAACTTAAAGATTATGCAAGAAGAATGTTTATTAGTTTTGGATCAACCTATATTTATGTGAAAAAACATTTTTGATCATGAACCTCAATAAAAATTCTTTACGATCAAATATCTCCGATGCCCATTTTCAAGTAGTTTTGAGAATATCAACTACAAATTTAACACCTGAGTTTAAAAAAATGTTCAAAAATGTACAACAGTTTCATTCTTCTCATTATTTTTTTTGTAATGTTTATTTTTCGTGATAATAAATAGTGTATATCTAAAAATGGTATTTTACTTGCGGCCCGCCGCTCATTTTGAATTCTTGAATTTGGCCCCCCATCCAAAAAGTTTGCCCTCCCCTGCTGTAGAGCGTAGAAGAAGGAACATTGTTATTTAGTTATAGGTACCTTTTGAAAAGCCTATCATCAAGAATACTCCAAGACTGGTGAGATTGCACATATTCTCGATTAATACGAAATGATCACTAAATTTGCTGTTGTGAAATCGTTTTAGCAAAAAAAAACTTTTGTTACTTAAATATTTTTTGCACTAAAATAATTAATACTAGATGTCATAAACAAAAACTTGAATATTATAGTATCTTCCTAATTTGAATTCTGAACGGTGATAGGGCTCAAAAATACGAGTTGCTCTGAGCCTGTAAGTTTTACTCAATTTTAAATTATAATATTATAGTTTAATATTGCGATGATATAGTATAAAACCCCCTCCACGCCGATGCGTTTATTTGTGCATTTCCTGTCGCGGGAAGAGTGCAACTAAAACGTTGACACGGAAACACGATTGCGTGCATTGCGTGCAGGTGACCGTGCTCAGTGATTGGTGACTGAGTGGTGACCCAACCGTTCGCAACTCGCGAGGGAAACATCCACCCAGCGATAATGACTGCCATTCTATTCACGTATTCAATGCGGAATAATGAATACCCGCAACAAAATATGTAGATTCTTCAGCAAACTATCAACATACATAATTACTAAGTTTTTGCGTACATTAGTAGGTACCTACCCATTTTTCTTTACCTCGCATTTGATTTTAGTTTTTCAAACTTTATTTAAGGATGTAGACATTCGACGGGTTAAATATATTGTTACTCCCTTGATATTGTAACACTATTTCGTTGTTTAACTAGTTAGGTTAGGTTAGGTTAGGTTAGGCCCTGCTGAATCGTTTTTCTTGCTATATGTATCTCAGTGGCGAAGGGTGGAGGCAGGCTGTTAAGATCCGCTATAAATAGTTCACATTAAACTTTGTCAGTCATACGTATTTGTTTTCATTGAAAAAATACTACAATTTATAGATGGTTTTAGTTTTCAAAATTGAAAAATTTAACCCTGCGAAACCAAGCCATAATAGATAATAGTAAAAAAATACTCATTTATTTATAAAATATCTAAAATTATGCAATCAAATCATACGTAAGTTTGAATATTTCATAGATGGAATAATATTTTTTATTTATTATAGTTTGGTTTAGGCAGGGTTTAATCAATTAAAAAAAATGAACCAACAATATATTGTGTAATATGTATTCTCAATCCAACGAAAACAAATAAGTATGAATGAAGAAGTGTGCACAATTTTGACGTATCGCCCAAAATATACTAAAACGATTATGGTTTGGTTTAGGCAGGGTTTAATTGATTTTTAAAAAACTAACCTACACCATCTGTAAATTGTAGTCTTAGTTCAATGAAAATAAATACGTATGACTGACAAAGTTTAATATGTAGATACCTACTTTTATGGGGGATCGTAACAGATTACCTCCACCCTTCGCTACTGATTATATCTAGATCTATATAATCACTACGAATTTAATAATTTACTGTCACTTGTTAATCTATTGCATTCCTTATTAAATTTAATTGTGAAGATATTTTATACTGTGGGTGTAGCGATACAATTTGATAGGTAGCGAAATAAAATTGAGACAAAATAATTTGAGTTAACACTATATTCCCTGTTTACCCGTTGAAACGATCACGCAATCGCCATGACTATCATAATGAACACACTAAACCTATGGGTAGTCCAAAAGTTTTGGGAAAACAAGTTTGGGGGGCACAACAACAACCTCGGAAACCGGACACTAAACTCAGACAACCTGGCAAACGCTTTAAGGAAATACGATTTGGAACATGGAATACATTATCACTCTATCGACCAGGAGCACTTAAACTCCTTACAGAACAACTTATAAAATACCAATGTGATATTACGGCCCTACAAGAGATGCGATGGATAGGTCAAGGAGTGATGGAGAAACGAGACTGCACTATACTCTATAGCTGCCATGATAGTGAACATCACTTTGGGACTGGATTCATCGTAAGGAAACGAGTCAAACATTTAATAATTGGGTTCCAACCAGTCAACCCAAGGATCATGCGACTATGAATTAAAGGAATTTTCTTTGGTTTTAGTACATGCTACAGAGGATAAGTCGGATGAGGAAAAAGAGGACTTCTACGATGCATTAGAAAGCACGTACAACAGTTGCCCAAATCACGATGTGAAAATAATACTCGGTGATCTAAATGTCAAAATCACGCAATCGCCATAACTATAATGAACATACTAAACCTATGGGTAGTCCAAAAGTTTTGGGAAATATCAATACAAAAAAAAATACGGTTAAAAATCATCCATACTGCACATCAAATTCAACCTCTGGTGGTAGCATTATAGCGGAAGTATGATTTTTAAAACTGATAAGGAAAATAGAATGAAAATATTACAGTTATCATACTAATCGCTTCGGTTGTATTTAATGCAGGTATCCAATATTGATCAGTGGGGTCCGCCCTTATTATTAATTTGAAGTGTAGGGCACAGCTGTTCGGTTTGCACCTGACGACTGAAATCGCGCGCCACTATGATAACATACGAAGGGGTAATAAAACAGTGACATTCATTTTTTCTACTGCAGTTGAAGGGTAGGGGGTATTGTATGATATTGATTTTATCATACGACGTGCGTCTGGTAATTTTCGGGTTAATTAAAGTAATATTTTAATATAATCTGTGAAAGTAGGTACTGTACTTATCTATTAGTACAAAGGAATTTAAAATTGTCTAAAATTGTCAATAATTTGAAAGTACATTCAACTTTTATCAAGTAGGTACTTACTAATTTTCTAATATTTTTACAGATACGTACCTACCTACATTCTATTATCGTCAACCCAAAAATTAAATATTACAGTAAAAAATATGGGGGAATAACACATAGTAATTACGTCATAGTTATAGATTAGGGGCGCTTCTATGCTCATTGCATCAGTGTTGAAAAACTATGACACACGGTTGTAAAATTTCTAATAAATTAATATCTGTCATCTATCAGTTTTGTCCGGGTACTCGATCACATGCAAAATCTTAACATTAACGTGTATATGTTAGCAGAATAGTCAGCCCATATTGTAGCGTTGGTAGGGTTAATTTTTCATCTGCATACCAAATGGATTTTTACAATATGCGGACGCTAATAAAGACATAAACGTGAACTTTCAATAGGTACTAATTCTTCAGTACATACTTTGCTTGCAAAAGAATGAGATTTGTATAAGTAGATGTTGCATATTAAGGAGTCTATGAGCATGTTCGTAAACGAGTCCTCTTTTATTTATTATATGATATCTACATTACTAAGTCAATGATAAAATAAATAGGTACAACATTGAATATGAATTCCATACAAGGCCTGAACAAAAAGATATATAAGTGCGAGTGAGAAAGTATTCGGCACCCTTATAATCTCTGCGACACGCGCTAGAGTAAGATAAAAGGTTTACAGATGTGGGAGATGGTTTGCTACGGTGTCGCCGCCAAATCTTAGTTTATTGCTTAACTAAGCGTCGATAACCGTGTTGCTAAAATTGCTATTTTTTGTGTTAAACATAAAGTCAGAGGTAAATATTTTTTGTTAATTAAGTAGAAAAGATGGTTATGTGTGTTGTATTAAAATGTGGTAGCCGTACTGATAAGCAAGAAGATGGTATTACGTTTCATAGGTAAGTTGATACATGTTCGTGATAATTTATTTGTATATTATTATGTATTTTAATGTCAAGTGACCAAGCGTTTCTTTAAAATAACTTAAATTATGGATATAGACATCTCTACCTAATGGTTGCATTTTGACCGCTTAAAAATACTATATAACGTAAAAAAATAAAAAAATATATATTTTAATTCTGAGCGTCTAGTGCGAGCACTAGCGAAATGGTCTATGGTCTCAAACATTTGTATACGAATGCGTTCGCTCGCCCACAAACCAAACGCACGGCACGCAGCTTCATTTAGCAATGCAATGGGTGGCGTCTAGATGTATCTATAGTCTAAGATTCCATAACTTTACTATTCTTCTCTGTAGGTACTTCTCCTTCATAATAAAACAGTGGTTACCATACTCTGGTTCAAATTGTGGTTACGAATTCTAAAATGTAATTTGGGTATAATCCAATTCTTGAGTTTCTTAATTATTGAAGTGTATTTTGACTGAATCAAATAGGGTAAGAAAACCGATAACAACCAATAACCATTTAAATGTCTACAAAGAGCACTGTTCTTGTCTTGGAGTAAAATAGTGATTTTGTTTTATTAAGCATATTATGTACGCCAATGTATTAAACAGAGAGTCATAAAATAAAGAGAGAAAAAAGAGGGATGGGTTGTATAAATCTTCACGGTTGCCCGGTGGGGAGGAGTCATTTATAGTTTATTTTATGCCATCAGGCGCTGACTGGTCACGCGATTGTCACAATGCCCCCACACGCAATTGGATTCGCACTCCAATGGTCACTCGTTCAATGGTCAGGGATGTATTTAAAACTATGGAACTATGAGTTTTAAACAAAGGGATTGGAATATAGATGGAAAATGATAAGAGAATAATGTGTAATATCCACCTGCTATAAAAATGACACTTGTTTTATAAAATAGAGACGATATAATGATAATAACCACGTGGGAAATAATGATAAGCACTGAAATCGAGCGGGATAAGAACTACGTCTATCTCTGACAACAAATGTCTCTTCACGGATATCTATCTAGCTCAATGACAATTGATCTAGCTATGTTTTCACATTTGCATTTTTTGTTCGATAGAGAAACGCGTCGTAGGGCATGCATAGCGTTACATTGGCTTACCTGACACCAGTTTCAAGGAGGTTATTTTTGTGATAAAAGTGGTACCGTACGTAGTTTTACCAGCATTGGATTGCTGTTCAATGTCACGAGAGTCTTGCTAACCTAATGATTCCGTGAAAAATGTATAATAGTGAACTATACTATAATATATTCTATGCTAAATATGCTAAGCTTCAAGTACCTGGGGGTACACATCACGGGAGATGTCATTTTGCAGAAAGAGCTCGCAATCCGAATGGGAATGGCTGGAGGAACATTCAACTCGATGCGGAATGTCTGGGACTCACGGTTGTACTCGGTCAAAACCAAATGCCGCCTATTCGACGCTTGCATTCTGACGGTGCTGCTTTACGGTAGCGAATCATGGCCATACTAAAACTTATGATTCTTGTTCATGAAAATATATTTTCACTAAGTTTGTAAGTGTAAGTGTATGGTATAAACGGGCAAGATCTAATGCTTATAATATAATATGTGAAAATATATTTCCATGAACAGAAATCATAAGTTTAGTATGGCAAACGATTCTAAACCACATACGGTTTCAGTCCATGGAAAGCCTCTTATACTGAGCTTCGAAAACAAATGTTTGCGACGAATACTGGGTGTGCGATGGAATGACTTTAGGAGCAACGAGGAGATAAGAGAACGCACCAAGCAGCCTCTCATCACGCTGAAAGTGAAGAGGCGACGTTGGACCTGGCTCGGCCACATGCTGCGGATGCCAGAAGAGAACCCCAACCTCGCTTGCCTGTTTTTCAAGCCGACCGGATTCCGGCGTCTTGGAAGGCCGCTAAATACTATCTACAGAGTGATACGGCGGAGCTACGGGATGCTGGTTTGACCTGAAACGAAGCAAGAAGACTACGAATAATGATTAATGAATAATAAATAATGAAAACATTAGAGCGAGGGGTTTAAAAAATACTATTTTGTGTAATAAAAATACTTAATGCAGTCATCAAATGTTTAAAATAAATATAAAAGATAATAAAGCTTCAAAATTATATAAATATATTATCTATACGTTTAAGGAATGTCCAGGATCATGCTTTGAAAATAGAATAAAAGCTCCATTTTGACCTACGCTGAGCATGTCCCCCGTTAATAAAAGTTTATTTTTTTATTTATTCTAATAGTGGGTAAATAAGAGACCATTATCTAATATTTGGGTAAAATCTATCTACAAGATGAGGAGTATGTACCTACTTTCCAGTCACTTAACAGTAACACCTTTCAACAAAATCATAATTAATTATCCATTGATTTACATATTATAGGATAGGCATTTAGCAAAATTCTCATATATTTGATGCACACACATATTTTGATTATTCGTAAAAAATTCGTAGCCATTCATTGGTTGGCGTATTTGTAATAGTGCACACTAAACTCTGTCAGTCATACGGTTTAGGTTTATATTTGGTTTAGGCAGGGTTTATTTGATTTTTTAGAACTAACCAACACCATCTGTAAATAGATTGTAGTCTTCAATAAAAACAAAAACGTTTGACTAACAAAGTTTAATGTGCACTATTTATGGCGGATCTTAACAGCGTACCTCCACCCTTCGCTACTGCTACATAGTCATATAGTGACATATTATTAAGCATTCTAAAACACATCATTCATATTATAATAATAATTATTATTAAACACACAATATAGTAAATCAACTAGAGAATCATGTCTGCGAATAAATGCTACTTTGGCCAGACATTTAAGTCCCGCATACTATCTCGCCGAACTAAAAGCACTCTTTACAAGACACTTGTAAAGCCAGTGCTCAGCTACGCATCGGAAACCTGGACATTAACTCTGCGAAATGAACGAGCCCTGAACATTTTTGAAAGAAAAATTCTCAATGGAAAAAGATCAGGGACGGCACCAATTCGAGGAGAAGATAAATAATGTTGAACTCTATGGGCTGTACGAAGATTGCAGCGTAGTTCAATCAATGAGGATTGGGAGAATGCGATGGGTAAGTTATGTGCACCGTATGAATGACAATGAACCGGCAAAGAGAGTGATGTCCAGCAATCCAATAGGACGTAGAAGAAGAGGCAGGCCAAAGATTCGCTGGTTGGATGGATCTGCCAGTGACTGCCGTATTCTGGGGGTACCGAATTGGAAAGCGGCCACACTGGATAGGGACAGGTGGAGGGAGCCGTTGGAGGAGGCCAAGACCCACACCGGGTTGTCGCGCCCCTGATTATGATGATGATGAGTAATTTAAAAAGGAAAAGTAAAAATGCACAGGAAACAGCTTTGGACAAATGAAAAAATAATCCGAAAATGTAATTATAAATGAAAATACTTACAATTATTATTATTATCAAAAATGTTTTGTCATTATATGCGGCGAAGAATTTTCTATGCGTATTATCTATAAGTATTGCGAGGTAAGAATCGTGGGTGAGTAGAATTATCTAGCGAATAATGTTTCAGACACCATAGAAAATAATATTTTCACTCACCTGTCGAAACGAGCGTCTTTTATGCTTCAAGAAACCTCTAGTCACTGACTATGTGACAATAATAATATGGGTGCCCTTATTTTATTTTCTTTATTTATTTTCTTTCATCTGTCGTCATTAAGCGACGCAGCTAAGGGGTGCCAATCAACATACCCGCTAAATGATACGGTATGGCCAATAATAATATAATATATTTTTGTACACAGGGTAGCGTCAAAATTGCTTTATAATGGTAGGTATGTTTATAGGATAACGACTAATCATAATTAGCGATCAATGTTTTAACCCCTTTCAACGGAAATGATGAGTTTTGAATATTGTACAGTTGTTCGTTAAAAAATGATTACTGTTTTAATTTACCTTCTGTAATGAAATCGGTAATGTCATAGCAAATGAAGTCACGGTCCCCAGGCCAGGATCTATATGGCAGGCCCCCCTACCTATCGCTAAGGTTAAGGGCAGTGTGATTTTTTACAGTAGTGTTCTCCAAGTGGTTTCCACGGAACCCCAGAGCTAAGGGTATTCCGTGTATTTTTAGCGATTTTTAAATAAATCCAGTTGATTTATGAGTTGTTGGCACTCAGCATAATAGTATGAATCATTGATCGCGACCTCTTTTTGTGGTAACCAAATGACGTACAACCCTTCGCCATATTGGATAAAAAGTCAGGAAACACTTAAATTAATTATAAAATATAGTTCGAATTATTATATTATATAATTATAAAATTAAACGAGAATTATCATTTAATTATATCAATCATATCAATTATATCACACAGCCATATATTTTGGTCACATGTGTTTATAACCATTTAAGAAAATAGCGCCGCATGCGACTTTTTTACTGTTAGACCAAATGTATGGTGTGTACTTAGCTGGTCGATCCGCCACGCTGGCCCCCCTCTAAGCCTAGGCCCCCAGGCTAGAGCCCTATCAGCCCGCCTTGTTGGGGTATATTTTTATATATTTGCCCCCCCCTTATATTTGCTCCATATTTTACTGCTTTACGAACTCTGTGTGTCCCTGATAACTATATTAGAAATCGGGAAAATGTGTTGTTTGTTCTTCCAATAACTGTATTCAACGAAATCGCAAAATCAAATGATCAATAACACAAATCAGTAACCCTTCTTAAATAATTATATATCTAGGGGGCTCGCACATAGCTCCAATAATTGGGCCTCACACTTCCTAGGACATGGCCTGGGTGATTATCCTTTTCGCAGTTACATGTAAATTGTACGTAAAACATTTCACCGTGGCACGGTTCGCCGTGAGTTTTCTTACAGGAAAGAGATGACCGTGGTATGCTATACGGTCTCCAATTTTATTAGATTCAATATAAACATAATTCAATTGTCATAGCTGATTTTGGAAAAATTCATGAATCCAAGAATGAAAACCTAATCTAAAAAAATAAATATATACAATATATAAATATATATATAAAATTGCTGGTGGCTTCCTATAAAGTGTAAGCTGACTAGAACCATGTTTTATATAGACATTAATTTTATGTTTGTACTATACGACCCAAATAGGTTGGACGGTCTTTAATATAAGGCCATATATTTCCGATACAACATTTCATGGTGAAGTGTAATACGGCGAACTGCATACGCACAAGTTTCCGCACACGGAGGTTATTAGCGTATAACTACATTATTGTCAGTAAGCGTTGGACGAAATTAGATATCGCGTATGCTCATAATTTTAAACTTGTTATCTAGAGTTGAGGGACAGTCATAATCATCAGTCGGGAACAAACTACTGCTGGATGAACGCTTCTTCTGGCTCCTATCAGTCTTCGGAGACGTATTTTCACATTATTATGGCTGTAATAATCGACTGTTAGCCAGTCTGTCAAAATCATATCTTACAAAAACCAACAACCCTTGTTTGGAAAACGTTGTTCCAGTAAAATTCCAAATACTTTGAATAGAACCATGTTTATATTTTGTCAAACCTATATTTCGTGATTGATTTATAGACGTTAGATAATAATAGAGAAAGCGAAAAACCCACCCTTCGTAGCAACGAGTGGTGTCACCAAAAAACAAAACACACACAGAGACGGCTGCGACACCTGTCGAGCGGCCCTTTATTTATTCGTGTCGATATTTCGGAATTGGATCATCACATCACATCAAAATAATTGGAGTGCGGCCGCCGAAGCCACTTTTACCGCCGGACAACCAATTTCGGACTCATAAATAACACGTGAACAATCTTTGTTTGAACGCAGTGACCAAACGTTCTTAAGTTAATTTTGTAACATAGTTTTGGTCAACATTCTGGAAGCCGGAAAGTGAATGAAGATCTAGACAGACTTCCAGAAAGCTGGAAGGAAACGGTATTGCATCTATTTAAGAGCGTACTTCAGTGAAACGGCAAATAATTTTCAACAGTAGGTGAGAGGAAATTTCTCACTAGTCGCCAATCGGAGACCGACAGCGAGGTGTTTGCACGTCGGTTTGTTTTGTCATGGCGTCGGATGAAAATATTCTTAAATCGTGTAAAGATGATTTAAAAACTTTACGTATGTACTTAAAAAAGAAAACATATCAATGAATATACTATTATTAGTAGTAATATAACAATAAAGATAACGTTAAATGGACGCATGTTGGATTTTTATGACAAATTATATTTCATTCGGCACGCGTCATTTGCACAATCCGCGCATCGCCTAGCCACGATCTTTTTATTCCATGCCTCAACTGAAGTATAGCCTTAAATAGAGCAGATGCTGGAAAAACGCTAGGAAGATGTGCACTTAGTCCATTTTATGTGGAAATGGTGTTCTGTCTAAATACAGTTATAGTGTAGACGCTGTATTTTATTAACAAAACATTAATTTATAACATTAGTTATTTACCCTAGCTACTTTAAATTCACCATCATGTGACGAAATGTGTAGCCCTTAGCTCAGTCGCACATGGAAAATCTCTCGACAGGGATAATCATAATATAGGATAGTCATAAATCAAAACTTTGCGCAATATGCAACTTTCTTAATATGTGCGAGGACAGTGACTTCACTCGGCAAGCCAAAATGAATGACTAAGTGCGACATTTCGTCATTATACCTGTGCTGCATGCCGGGTGAAAATAGTTTGATGTGCCTCCAGATGTTTTTTCAAACTAAAATGTTTTATTCCAGCAGTGTGCGAAGGTCCATAAGATAACGTATGTTTAGTGAATGACGATGACGTCACATCGACGTATTCGACACGTTGCAGACGAGACGAGTTTATATGTGAGAGCCGTCTTAGATTGATGGTCACCTTCCACTAGATAGACAGAGAGCTATGAGTCGGGATTTTATTCCGAGAGGAGTAGTGTTATAAATCAATTTGTATGGCTAGGGCCTAGGACATACAAAAAACATGATGTGTAGGTGAAAAATCTTATCCATCCGCGGTGGAATATAAAAATGGACATATTATGCAAGTATTAGAATATTTTTAATATTAAAACTTTCTCGCATTTCTATACGTTGCTTACTTAATATTATGAATCTTGATCTGGACTCTGCGCTGGAAATGGAAAATTTAACCGGACCGCACGATAATTATCCGAAATTATCAACGTATTTATGTACCTACCTAATTTTAGGCTCATATAGAGCCTTGGACCTTCGCGCTAATGTAAATCTCATGTTGTGTACGTCTTGAATTTAGATTTGTCATGTCCAAAATGTTTTGTTTTCTTAAATAAATAAATAAATAATGTTGTTGCCATGACTGCACAAAATAATTAATAATTAGCAATTAAAAAAAAAAACTATGGGATTTAATCGCATATTAATAGATTGTTTTCAAAAATAAAAAGAAATTTTATCTAATGATTTTTGATATGAATAAATTTTTGAATAATACGTAATTTAGACTTATCGTTCAATTTTATGTCGTCAGTGAGTTTTTGAAGTTTCATTGAATCAGTGTGTCGCTGTTATTAGTGTGTACCTATTTATTAGTAGTAATATCGTATTATATTCTTATTTCTCGTAAATACCTATACCTACCTAGAGTTGGGTTTCGGGAATTTCCCGACGGAAATTCTCCAGAAATTTTCGAGATTTTCAATCCCGAATCTCGAGAATTGAAATTTTTAATATTTCGGAAAATCCCGGATCTCGAGGATCTTTTCTCGGGATTCGGGATTTCTTTATTATCAAATATTAATTGAAAAAACGATTTTCTATATGAAAAAGTGGACAGAAAACACAAAACGTTCAAAGACTGATCGGGGCATTTAACACAATTAAGCCAACGTCGACTCAAAATGAGGGCAATTTTTGCAACATCAGGGAATTTTGTGTCTCAAAAGCGTACGAGATTGACAGTCTGTGTTTTTTGAAATTGTATTTTAATAAGTAATGTTTTTAATTATTTTTGTTTTCCTACTTATATTTTTGTCTTCTTACATAAATAAAAAAATCATATTTTTTTAGAATTTGTTTTTACACTGATTTTAGGATTTTTACAGGTTTTTTTTTTAATTTTCTGATATCTCGAGAATTCTCGAGAATTCTTTTCTGGAAATCCCGAATCTCGAGATTGAGATTTTCTCTATAAATACACAACTCTACCTATACCCGACAAGTGCGCTCTTTTTCTCAGATCTTTAAAGCCTTCCTCTGTCTAATGGTACGTTTACATCTGACACTTATACCGTTATACTTATTTTATGTGTCGGACATAAAATTTCATTTACTGTTTACACCTGCATGGATCTGACATAAAATTCTGGTATACTTCTCGTTGAAATAAAGTCTCGACACTTTATTCAATGGCAACATTGGAATAAATATATGCGGTGTTTACATATGATATTGTAATTTATTCGGACACTTATTTTGTATACTTCTCAAAAACGTTATGTCAGTTGTCAATATGGGAATGTTAAAAAAGAAAGCAGCGAGTGTTATTATTTTAAGTCTTTTGGCAACAAAAAGGAGGAAAAAATGGTCTAGATGGGTGCGGGAATGGATTCAGCGACGAGAAGAACTAGGTGCCTTCCGTTTAATGTCAGAGTTTAATCGAAGATCCAACTCAATTTGTGAACTTTAGTTTGCAAGATTGGACCTTTTGCCAAAAAACAAGACACACAATTCAGAAATGCGTAGAAGAACGATTAACAGTAACATTGCGATATCTAGCACTTGATCGTCATTGCATATTCAATATAATATTATCGTACCTAATACGAGTGCAGGTGTGGGCCAAAATGAATTAGGTAATACCATTTGAAGGTTGAAGCGCATTTTTTCTTCACAGAGTGCATCAGAATTAATCGTATGTGCCGAGAACAAGCGATATTTTATTTTCGAACAAAATCCATAGAACACGGCACATCCGATTTATTTCTCATTGTCTATGATTTTTGACAGATCGCTACAATACATTTATTAACGTAAACGTTGGGCATACATTCATGGTGTACCTATGATTATTGATTGTCCGTTGTTTTAGAAATATACATATGCAATTCACTAGGTACCTGTCAAACTACGAATATTGTGTCAGGTACTTGACATAAAAGTAGACGGTGGTCCAACTTCGGTGATATATCGCTCCAAGTTCGAACTTGTCGAATACGCGGTGTTTACATTTGCGTATATAAGTAGATTGAATAAGTGGTAGGTGAGAGTCGACACACGCAAAATAAGTGGCAGATACAAATATACTTACTGTTTACACTTAAGTGAATATGGTGTCATACATAAATATGACGATATTAGTGTCAAATGTAAACGTACCATAAGTCACCCTTCGCCACTGATATATTTATATGTTCCATGATACCACCAGAGATAAAACATGGTCACCCAAACACAGAAGGTGTAATTTGAGAGGAGAAGAATCGTCATTACGTCAACTTGGCGTTTCGCCGTAGTCCAGGTTCGGGTACACCTCCTTTGTGACCAAACCTCTAATCTAGTCTAATAATACGACTTCAAATAATGTGAAATGGAACCACCGAGGCGGTCAATTTTAAAACCGCACGTATTGTAACTTACGACGCCTACTACCTTATAAGTATTGAGTTATATGATCATAGTAGCCCAATTGCCTTTTTATTAAACATGTAGTAAGAGCAAGCGTGCACACAGAATAATGTGGGGGGATCCGTTTCTAAAAAATGTCGATTAGATTTTAAAGTATTAGAGGTCATCCATGGACTGAAACCGTATGCGGTTTAGATCCGTGTGCCATAATACTAAACTTATGATTTTTGTTCATGAAAATATATTTTCACTAAATTTGTAAGTGTAAGTGTATGGTATAAACGGATACAATCAGATGCTTATAATATACTTTGTGAAAATATATCTCCATGAACAGAAAAGACAAGCTTAGTATGGCACACGGTTCGAATCCGCATACGGTTTCAGTCCATGGATGGCCTATTAGTTAGGTAAGTCGGTTTACGGGAAGCTAGGTGGGATCCGCGCCAATTTTCATATCCGATTTTGGCAAAATTCATGAATTCATGAATGAAAACCTAACCTAACCTAACAAATAATCCAGTATATCGGCTATTTTTTCATCCAGTGGGAGTGGCGGGGTAACAAAATCTAGCAGGTACCACTGACTTTCGGATTTACCCCGCCTACTTACTTACAGCTTAGCGTCGTTTAAGTCTGCGGACCCCACCATATTCCCAATACACAGACCCTCTAGTAACAAACACCTATTCTGCAGCTGTAGCTACAGGTGCTCACCTATGAGTCATTGCAACCTGTCGTACCCACAAGTGGGTATCGAATGCGCGGTCATAATTATTAGGGTAATTAGTAAGCGTTTGTGACGTCCGCGCTGTTTTGTCTTTTAGGAATCAGAATGTTAAAACAAACATTGGATGCCCCATTGCAACAATTTTATTCTGTGGTTGCAATGGTAAAACTCGCGTTTTTACTAAATTAAGATTTTAATGCCAATATGTGTGAAAAATTGCTCTCTTTTTGTGTATCTAGATTTTGTCACATTTAAGCAAAGTAAATCGATATTTTAATTTGTAGAAATAGATTAAATAGGAAAAATCATTTTTAACATAATATCAAAAACTTAAGTATAGGTACATAAATAATGTAGAAGAAATTAAAAAAAGATATACCATTTTTATTATCTTATAAGCAAGAGTATTTTGAAAAAAAAACTGTGATTTAATTCCAAACGATTATTTCAGCTGCAACAAGCACTTTTAATACGAGACCACAGAATTTGCGTGTCGTAGAATGATCAGAGTACCTAGTGTGGCCAATCCGTTGCGAAGTCTGTTCGACTGCCAAATCATCCGTGGCACGATGCTCAATCACGAAATCTTGACGAAGGGGAAGAATAAGTAAAATTCCATTCAACTAAATAATTCGTATTTTATTCTTAAGTCCAATCAAACTATCTGAGGAAGAGCGTGTCCGGAAACTTATACGTATGCAGTTCGCCGTATCACTTTCACGTTCACTGTGAAAATTTGAATCGGAAATATATCGAGTTTAGAAAGGAAAGAGGACGTAATCCACACAAATCAAATTTTACAGGAGGCACAAAAACGTTTTTATTGTGGTTTTCATTCAAAGTTAAAATACAAAATATACATAGGTACGTAAAGTGCATGATAAATAATAATTTGGTTTTCATAAAAGAAAAGCCAACAAAAATGATGGCTAAGTCGTTTTTCCAAATTCACTTCAGCTAAATTTAGATAATAAATCGGCATTTGCAGCTTACATCTTTTGGACACAAGGATGTATCTATAGTCTAAGGACACAAGTGTATTTAGTTGTGTACAACGTTATTATCCAATAAAACATATTTTAAAAAAAACTGAGGGGTACGTCTTTTTTCCTTTCTACAGTCGATATGGCCGTATATTAAAGACCGTCCAACCTCTTTGGGTCGTATAGTACTGACATAAAATTCATATCTAAATAAAACACGGTTCTTGTCGGTTTACGCTTTATAGTTTACAGGGAGGCAGCAGCAAACAAATTTTGAAAATAGCCAATATACTTGATTATTTGTTAGGTTAAGTTAGATTTGGTTTTCATTCTTGAATTCACGAATTTTGCCAAAATCAGCTATGAGTTCATATTGAATCTAATAAAATTGGAAACCGTATAGTATACGGTCATCTTTTTCCGATAATAAAGCTAACGGTGAACTGCGCCACGGTGTAATGTTTTACGTATAAATTACTTGTAACCGAGGAAGAGAACTAGAGAACTGGCCTGATGGTGGTCCTCTGACATAGGAGCATGGTTTCCCGTTAGATGGCACACTTGAATAATTAATTTGTTAAATTTTATTCGTTGCCAATAGAAAAAAATGTGTCTATAAGATTCCCACAATTTATTGACAACATGAAAGCATCGATTCATTATTCGTTGGATATCAAACTAAGAGTTATTTATAGAACACCTTACAATAAAGAAGATAAATCTATTAAAACGAAATATTTGATAAGTCATAAATATAAACGTTAGAGAAATAAATATATTGAATGAAATTAAATGGTTCGATGCCAGTTTTGTTACAGATTGTTTAGATATCTTGACACTTATTTGAGATTGAACGTCTCGCCGTGCGCTAAATTACCTGTGGTCGATTCCCGCGCAGCGTATTTATGAGACGTTGATTTATTACGTCTTCAAGACATACATTCGAAGACCTATCTATTGAATGTCGAATTTTTAATCAAAGGCCACACAGTTTTGACTCGCGTCTTAATTTGTACGTAAACATTATTTATACGGATAAAAATTTGACAAAACCATCAGGCCGATTACTAAATTTAATGATAGAACCGGAGAACAGAATAACAAATAGAATTCTGATGGGTACAGTCAATTTTGACGCAGGGTTTTGAATGTGTAAGTGTCCTATGAAAATCCCACGCATTATAGCCGTGCAATAGTGTGTTCATGGCCCCCACATCCTGAAGTGGGCCCCCAGGATTGGATTTTTGGCGGCCCCTCTACCTATCACTAAGGATAAAGGCAGTGTGACGCTCTAGAGTAACGTTTTCCAAATGGTGTATGCGATAAAATTAATGTGTATATTTAGTGTGTTTTATATAAGTACTATAATACATCTATATACCTACTATAATTTATATTCTATAATACATCCATTTAGATTGTGAAGTAGTCGAGTATTTATACACAATTAAAAATTAATTTGTACAACCACGTAATTTTAAATAATAACAATATTGAGGAACAATAGCGCCGCGTGCGACTTTTTTTTTTAATATTAGAGAGAATTTGTGATGTGTGATTATATCACTTTATTTGGTCGACTCGCCACGCCGGGCCCTTCCTGAGCCCCGCTAGCCCCCCACCTTGTGGGGGCCATGAGTGTGTTTAATACAACAATGCTAAATGAGCGTCAATGCATAAACCGAAAGCAGTTGTAAGTATTCGTCGTATGACGTATTATTGACACGTGTTTAAATTTAACCCGTATTCTTCCTAACTCGAGCTCGGTTGCTATTTAAGGTTTGGTATTTAAGTCGAATCGAATTTTCATTTTCTCAAAGCGGTAATTTGTACGAATTAAAAAAAGTAAATAGCGTTTATTTCAGATATGAAAGTTCTCTGAAGACAGTGACGTCCCGTGGAGATAAGCAAGTCGTGTGTTGCACAGGTGCGGCACATTCTAAAAAGCGGAAAATGAAGAAACAAATACAAACATTACAACTTTAGTTTTGAGCGGGTTTCAGGTTAGCAGTCGATATATTAAATAAAAATATAATTTAAGCATAAAAATACTGACAGCATAACTATGGTAATATTGTAATTTTAAAATTCCTTTCCCTAAAGCTTCAGTGGCACAAACTTCCGCGTACCTAAAACCATCACTCATTGTTTTCGAATATAGTTTTAGAATAGTTTTCTAGTAGTTCTGACAGCAAATCATCTTTACACCCTTCATTATTAAAGTGAGGTTATTTATCAGTATCACTCGGCAGCGTTGCCGTTTTTCAAATAATTCCAGTGTTGCAAAGTGTCAAAAATATAATATTTTCATTGGAATTCAGGACGAAAATGTAACAATAAAAAAACATTCGGAGCAGTGCAGTGTAAAACCCCATTGCTCCACTGCTCCGAGCTCCAACGCTCTGTTAATAATCGTTATCGTAATAAATGAAAAATAATAACGATTTTCGATAATTTTATTGGCAGCTTTTGGTGGCCGTAATTCACACAATATTTATTTCTTTCAAATCATATTATTGTTGATACCCTCAAGGACTAGACCACACAATAAATTCGGCGTTGTATTTATATAGCAGAATATTTGGTAACCGCGTAGCTAATAAAAGACAAAATTTACGATAAATATACTGAAAAAAATGCCAATGATACCACAAGGATCATTATTAATTTGATTGCAAGTCAACAAAAAAGGTCGGGCATATAAAAGTTTTATTACAAATAATACAGATAGAAATAAGTTGGAAAAGATTTGATTAGCTTGTCACAATTTATAGACCCCAAAAGATTGCCAATAAAAATTCATATAAGCAATTAGGTATAGCACTCTCGCAGTAGTGGAGTAGTGGACTGAAAGTCGTAATAATTACCAGTCGTCTAAGAGTTTGAATTTTATGGGGATGGATAAAAATTCACGACAAAATGTATTTTACAACGTTTTTATTAGCTCGTATTCTTATTTGTCCGGTGGTTGTTTATCCAGTACAAATCTTGCAATCGATTTTTAACTAACTTCCCGACTAGCTAGACATTTGAAACTTTTAGAATGTGTCAGAACACGATGCCAAAATGCATTCTTTTAATACTTTTAGCCATCTTTAAGTAGAATTTAATTCATTTTCAGTTAATTCTTTTTTGCATGAAAAGTTATTTCGCAAGAAATCCGTAATCCAATCCACTATTGTTGGTTGCTAAGTGGGTGGTCCTAGAAATTATTAATATATACGTGCGTTACTATGGAAATCATAATGACATTCAGTATTCTATATTTGTTTGTTTGTTTGTTTGTTGCAAAATAGCAAAAACATGTACAATAATTGCCTTATTAGAACAAATAAGGCAATTGTACATGTTTATTTTATTATTATTAATACATAGAATTGTCAAGTTTATATGATTCGACAGAAAATTTAAAAACGTGGTATATAAAAAGTTCTTTTTATCTTGTAATTATTCCATATTATTATTACTTCATCGATTATTTCTGGGGATGATCTGCACCAGGAACACAGAATTAGTGGGATATGAAATAGGTACCTTACGGGTGTGGAGTAACAGGCAACCGATCTAGAGTGTGGAAGAATATGGGATAAACTTAAACACGTGTCAAGAATACGTCATTATTTTCATGTAAAATACTGAAAGATGAAACAAAAATCTCCCATAAGTATGACTGCTTGGATTTCTTTTATTGTTACCAATTGCATTTACTACCTTCAACATGACTCTTGGCTACTGCTTCTTACTGTCTTGATTTTAATAGTTCCCAAATTATAGCGCCTGTACACATGCATGGAATTACTGTACAATTGTGCTTATTTTAAACTGCCCGACAATAACTGTTTACACGTAAAAGTGCTGACTGTCTCTCCAATCTCATTCTTCAAGAGTAAGCGAGGCGCGATGTTGTCATTTTATACTACTATCTGACACGCCGTATTGAAAATCGGAGCTCAAGATGAGTAATTCGTTTTTTTACCGGCATGTTCGCCCCGCCCCTATCGCTCTACTGCGCAGGCCCAGATCGAAAATAATCTTACTTGCGCGCAATAAATCATCACAATTTGGAATCATCCAATCTTGTTTGATTTATGCACGCAATCTTGCAACTGTAGGATAATACATGTTTTCCCATACATTCTCTTACTGTGCACAGTACATCCATGCACGTGTAAACGGGGTCTTATTGTTTATTGTAGGTATGAACTGGTTCACAATAACATGTAAGAGTCGTTGCATGCCACTTGCATAATTTGTGATAGTAAGTATACTTATATTATTATGAAAATCGGACAAAATCTAAAAAAAATACTTAAGTATAATTTAAGATCTGTTTAGTTGAATGAAAAAAAAATATTCTACTCAAAAGAAGCTCTGATTTAAAAAAAATGTATCAATTTTAATCAATTTAGTATGCTTCATATCCCAAAGCGATTAAACCAAAATGACTTCTGAGATGACCAGAACCGGTTTCATTAAGCGGGTATTGCCAATTGATCTTAACATTTAAAACACCCACGCACACTTAAATCTACACTCAACACCTCATGATCAGCGGCTCCCAAAATATGCTGAAGTAATGGTTTTTATAATAGCCGATAATAATAATAATATGTAAGCCCAAATACGAAGAATTATGTTTTATTTTTTAACATTTTAAGTTATGGTTTGAAAATTTTATAATAATATTAACATTCGGAATTAATCTTTGGTAAATTCTGTAAGTTTGTTTAATTAACGGCATATGCCACAGCGGTTGTAAGTAAATTATTGTAGGTATTATATTTAAAGAAGATGACTGTATATAATTGAGATTAAAATAATTACAAGATAAAAAGAACCTTTTATATACAACGTTTTTAAATTTTCTGTTGAATCATATAAACTTGACTTGACTAGCTTAAACGATCAAAAAAATTTGTACTTGATAGAAATAATACTGAAATGTCATTTTGACATTCATATTGATTTCCATAGTAACGCACGTATATATTAATAATTTAGTTGCTTGGACCCCATACCCCCCTAGCAACCAATAATGGTGTAGAAACAACTTTTCATACAAAACAGAATTAGCTGAAAATGAATTCAATTCTACTTAAAGATGGCTAAAAGTATTAAAAAAATGAATTGACGTAGTGTTCTGATATATTGTAAAAGTTTCAAACGTCTAGCTAGTTGGGAAGTTAGTTAAAAATCGATTGCAAGATTTGTACCAGACAAATAAGAATACGAGCTAAGAGAAACGTTGTAAAATGACGCGTTATTCGTGGAGCACTGCATGCAGTAATGTTTTATTTTATTTGAATTATTTTAATAGGTACGACTAAATAAGTAAATACTTACCAGACCAGAACCCAACAGGATTTTACATACATATATACGATATGATTATATTTCTGATTTACTTACCTATCTATTTTCTTTTCCTTGTATTCCGGTGGTTTTTTTTATTAAGTAGGTAGGTACCTACGTATTTTATTAAATGTTTTATTTATACATGAATTTGATCTCAATACTATACGGCCATCTATTTCCGATACAACTGTGATATGGCCAACTGCATACCTACGTATTAATTTCCGCACACACACCACAGAATCAAGTCATTATATTATAATATAACAATATGAGGATACGGAGTTCGACACGCCTGACTAGTAGGTACTACTGACGTCCGCTCTTACCTGGCATATTATATGACACCAAGGAATTATTATTGCTTCAACCCATGCATTTCTAGGTACATTCGCCATCCACAGACACCAGTGTTTTGATTCTGGCACTGAAGGGATGTATAAGTACCTACTGATGAATTGCTCACATAAGCCGGCTCTCATATCAAAACGCGTCTCGTCTGCAACGTGTCGAATATGTCGATGTGACGTCATCGTTATTCACAAAACACACGTTGCCAAATGGAGCTCCGCAGATTGTTCGAATGCGACTTTTAGTCTGAAAAAAATAATCTTGTGCTGCTATCAACAAATCGCATGCGTTTCAGGCTGAACACGCCAGAACGCATACACACACCTACGAATTGGTCATTCCTATACCGGGTCGCCGCATTCAAAAAGCGATTCGAGAGGTTTTGTGTGACTGTCGCGAGGTAGATGTGCGCGGTCTTCATATAGAACATCGAATCGACGTTTCTAGAAGGTTTGATTTATGGCTGTGCGGCAGACAGGTGAGTTTAGATATGAGAGCCGATTTAAGTCGCTGTGACCTGTCGTACCCACAATTGGTTACTGAACGCGCGTGGCCTAACGGTCATAATTATTATCGACGAAAGAATCTTCCCGCGATCGACGCGTTGGATATGTATTATTCTGATATAATAATATACCATTATCATAACTTTCGTATTCGTTCATGATACAACGTAATATGAAAAGGTTTTTCTTAATCATTGAGAATCGTCGCCGCAATTTAAGCAGGTGTAACAGGTGTTGCGGTTTCGGATTTAAACGGGTAGCATCGTCATCGTCACCCGTGGGAGAGCAAGACGAGCCGACATGTTGTCCTCGCGATTGTATGCAGTGATTTACATGCCGCTCCAAGATACTTCAACAGATCCGCCCTTTTCACTTAGGTTTATTTTAGAAAGAAAATATTGAAACAAAAAAGGTTAATAATAATCATACTGGATACAATTATTATGGTAAATTATGATTAAGAAGATTATATTTTCTTATAAAAAATGAGAGCCTAATTTAGTTCTCTCGCGGTTATATTGTGAAGAGACGTCATATCGAAAGAAAGGTATCGGTATCAAATTTAATCTTCTCCGCGAGGAATTTCTTCTGAAAAAAATCGCAAAATCTCAAAATAATAATATAAAGAGAGTGGGTATTGTTCGGCAAAATGAAGACGTGAATCTTGCGTATTATAACGCACAGTAGAACCTCAATGTTATTATTATTAACATAACAATGAAACGTTATACCATCATATTGCTTCTCAGCACCGCGATTTCCTAACTATCGACTCGTGTGGCACCAGACGACATGACGTAATTGTGACGTCAGCCAATACACGCTCGAAGCATGCCGCCCGCCCGCAGTGCCCACCGTAGATATTATTACGATGAAACACCTATAATTATGTGTATGGTGACAATGAATAGCGCCGCTGTCGGAGTAGCGTTATATTCTCGAGCGCTATTATCACTCCGGTAGTACGTCACAATGATGTGCAATGATGTCACAATGACGTGCACTCGCAAATTCTAACATCGGGCCCCAGTACTACCAAATTTAAACACAACATAGTTAAACACATTGTCTACTAAACTAATTAAAAATAATTACAACTAACTTTATATTTAACGCAAAAACAATAAATTTCAGCTACACGTGCTCGCAGTTTAATGAATGAAGTCATTCAAATTAATATTTACCGAGGACGCGTACAAAACATAATATTTAATTCAGCCGTAGGAATTATAATATCTTACTCTAACGCATATTGCGGATATATAAGCGTGCCGAATGCTTTCTCACTCGCATTTGTGATTCGTTTTTGTTCAGGCCTTGCAAAATCTGTATCGGTTAATAACGGGTCAATTGTTTTTTGACGTCCTTAGTGTAAACGTAAACATTGCATGTGTGTGTTATAAGTTATAATATAATATTGTCTTTCACAAGGTTAACTTAGTTAAACAGCAATATTAAAAAATACAGCTGGGGAGATAGATGATGTAAAGCAGTGCAGAATTAAAAATAACTTTTAATAGATATTTTTCTCATAATTATTTAAATTGATTATTATACAGCGCA
This sequence comes from Rhyacophila brunnea, assembly GCF_057557595.1. Lineage (NCBI taxonomy): Eukaryota > Metazoa > Arthropoda > Insecta > Trichoptera > Rhyacophilidae > Rhyacophila > Rhyacophila brunnea. Next base: position 15,283,159 of record NW_028232796.1, on the reverse strand, counting down.
ATAAAATCACTTGCATTTTTTAACATAATAAATTATTATAAAAAAAAATCTTTCTCAGTCATACAAAATCATTCCGGAGGCTTCATGTGAGGCCCGCGGGCCACAGGTTTTTCATAACTGATTATAAATTTTATTATCTACTAAGAGAATATAGCGACAAAATATAAAAGATTTGATTTGATGCATTTTACCGGTTGTTTACAAATTGTTTTAAATGATTTATACAGATCTAAAAAACGTATTTTTAAATAATTTAAAAAATATTGTACCTTATTATTTTATGTTATTATTAAAACGTAGTCCGATTTTACAATTATTTGATATTTATAATGTTTTTTTTTATTTTCATAGAAAATGTGCTTAACATAAAATCAATTTTATTTATATCGACTCGTGCTTTTGTGTAATCAGTATAACTGGACCACTGGGTTGTAAAGACAGTGAATAATCTGCCAAAAGTTGGAGCAAGATTAATTTGTGGTTTTTTGCACAAACACTAGTGTAACCCCTCACAGCGGTCCTGGACTACTAACCTCACCTGTATCGGGTGTGAGAGGCTTTACAACTTCTTTGTTGTTCTCCTGTGCATAACGGAGGTTCATTCAGTCCGTGCGAAATATTTACGCAAGGAAGACCTATAAAGATTTTCATAAATAATGTCGTTTTGTTTAATCGGCCATGGTAAAAACTTCCTAAAGCTTTTAACCAATATTTTAAAGTTTATGTGGCTTTGTGGCCTAAATGACATTTTATAAGTACAAACAAATATATATCTACAGTCTATCTGCAATCATATTAGTATTTTTACTATCGTCAGTTACTGTTGCCCAACGTTTTTCAAGTCACGAAATCTTTTTTTATAAAATCCGAAGGCTGATCAGAAGTTGCCCGAATGTTATAGGTACATATTTTTTAAAAAAGATTTTTTCTAGTGTTTATATATTTCTTAGAAGTACTTTCACATTATCCAGTAAAATAATGTTACATTCTTAAATCTTGTCAATTATTAATTGAATAAAAAAATATACTTTATTAAATAGATAATCGGATTATTTATGATGAAAAATTCCCACGGTACTAAAACGTGAGTACCTGCTTCTCATGGAGATTTTGTAATAAATTAGTAGGTATGAACCTAATATTTACACGTTTATTATTTAAATAAAATTAATTATCATATTATCTGAAAATTTTACTTTTATATTGGAATAACTTGGTACATCTACAAATCGAGGCCTATATGTCAAAAAACACTACCTACAAAAGTGCAATTTTACAGGAGAGCCAAAAAACTTTATTTTAGATTCTTGTATCAACAAGGGAAATGTTTATTTAAAACCTAATGTTCATATTTTATAATTTATTGTGTATTGTACATTTATATTGCTTATGATGATGTTAAAATTTATAGGAATAGTTTTAAAAAAATATACGAAAACAAGGGTAACTTATGTAGTTAACGTTTAATTTTACTGACGATTTAAAAAGAAATTAGAAAAGATTGACATAACGTTGTTTGACTATCATGTAGCCGGAAATGTAAAATAACGTTATCTAAAAAAAGCACTTTTTTGTAGATAACGTTGTATGACTTTAAGCACTCTAAATATTGTACATAGCTTGAAATAGGTCGGTACCAACTACCTTTAATAATTATTCAGTTTTAAATTTGAATTTCGAATTGTAAAAATAAACTATTCAATCGTTCCAAATTTCAAATTCAAAATTTCAAAAACGTTCTTTTTAGTTTCGAATAAAGAATTTTCGTTTTGAGCCAAAAAGATACATGAAAATACACGGAATTGGAAAACATATTCATAAATTGAGTTGATTCCTGTAATCTGTAACGAAACGTCAAATTCAAAGAAAGTTCATCCATACTTAAAAACGAGTTTATGTTTTTTTAGATGCGGTCATTGTTCTTACATTATTAGAAGGTACCTCTTACAATATATTATTATCATTACAACCATTTTCAAAAAAATCTTATTGAAACTGGAAGTATGTTATTCCTAGTAAAAATACCAACGTATGCTTGTAAATAAAAATATGATACAATGCGAACACGACTGCTTTTTTATGAATCGACGCTAAAATTATACAGAAAAAAAATGTTCAATAATATTTATCTCTTTCTCTCTCTTCAATGCGTAATCTAAAAGAATACTAGTTAATTAATTATTCAGTCGCCAAACGAACCCAGCTGTAGTGTACGCCTGGGAGATACCGATGTATCTAATGATTCTGGCCAGTCAGTTAATATCTATTTTATTTTTATTTTTATTTAATTTATGTATCTACTGCGATTTTATTTTTCTATACAATAATACATAACGAATTGTCTTATCATTGAATTAATTAGACTTTGTAATTAGGTAGAAATCTAGCGGACCTGGCCATGTGCTACGGATGCTTTAAGAGTATTTTAACCTGGCTTGTTTGTTCTTCGAGGCAACTAGATTTTGGCACCCCGGAATGCCACTAAATCCCATCGACAGAGTATATTCGCCGATATTACAGGATGCTGGCATGACTTGGGAAGATGCAAGTCCACATGCTCTAACTGAAGAGCGGAAACAGTCAAATAAGAAGAAGAAATATATAGCATGGTAACTAAGACTAAGTTAAATAAAGAGATGTAGTGTTAATATACAGAAATACTACGAAATAGTAGCTGCACAAATACGCTGAACACGTTGGTGCTATTTTACAGTACAATACAAACATAGACCCCTCCAAACCAACCGCTCCGCACCACACCCGATCTTTAGTCGTACGTATCACGAGGCCCTACATTTGGATATGGGGCATTTATAAATACTATTCTTTTCATAACAGACAATTAATATTACCTAGTTATATTATTCTGTCAGTCAGTATAAATGGCATACTAATTATTTAGTCGATGACATTGACTTACTAATGCATGCAGTATGTCAAGAATCATATAGCACTCGTAAACGACCCTGCTCATCGACACATGGCTCTGCTAATAAAAATAGCATACATTGCAATAAAGGTCATTGTTGCAAATCTGCTTGTATGTTTTTTCTGGGATTCGCACCCATGTGCACTAACCTCAATGCTATGCGTTGCGACAAATTTAACTACTTAATCGTTTTGTTACAATGCTGCGTTGCCTTTTTATTTTTTAAAAAGATTTTTTCTAAGTATATTTCTCAGAAATGTTTTCAAATTATGTGTGTTCAATAAAAGAAGGTTACATTCTTAACTTTTGTTAATTATTAATTGACAAAAAAATGTTTATTAAATTATTATAGCATTATAATTTTAATTACTTAACTAGAAGCAGAAAGTTCCGCTGTAGAGTGGAAGAAGGTGGCTACCATAGTATAATATATTCAACTTCTGACGTTAAAATAAAGAAGAAGATTAAATATATTATGCTATATTAGTGATCTTAGCGTTGTAGAACCGCCACCGGAATAACTCCATAGAACGCGGTAGACCGAGACTGGCTTCTGCCGCCTTAATCGCCGATCTTTGCCATACTCCAACGAGTTTGGTGAAGTTGTCCTGGGCGGGCCGTCCGTAGCCACGACCCTCGGTTTTATATCCGGTTCCCGGTCGACCAATAACATCCATCGCGACGTCTCTCAATTAGCATATTCTCACGGTAAATAATATGCCCGCTTCAAGACTACTTGTGTTCTTTGTCAGTGAATACTATAATGTAGGGTTGCTGGTGTGGTAGTCTTCAGAAATTCATACCTAACCAATATCTGCACTCTGCAGTAAAATGCATAACGCTGGCTTTCAATAAAAAAAATTAAAAAATGCATGGGCTCAAAATACTAATTTTTAGATAATTTCGTTTGAAAGTTTCTGAAGAGTGGAATGAATGGAACCCAAGATATTTCCTCTCATCATTGAAGTTAATGGCCAAACCACACCCGGTCACAATCGGGCGTATCACGGGACCCTACGTTTCATGTAAAGCATCAGCTGAAATGGAGAAATTTTTGAGACTCTTTTATTTGAGGTTATATTGATACTATATGTGGCTTCATACAACTGACATTCTCTTAGGTATGCTGTAGTTTAAATGCTAGAAGATATCATTATTTGGCCACGTATTTTTTTCGACTTATACGTAGTGTAAATGAGAACTCTGCCCTTCTTGGTGGTATTGACTTGTGTAACCCTGATAACTATCTTAGAAATCGGGAGAATCAGTGGTTTGTTCTCCCAAGGAGCAGAACTAATCTGCTATTGGTGATGCTAATTGGGAGGGCAATAACTCTGTTCAACCAAATCGCTTCGGATGTTGATATATTCCACCTACGTGAGGATGAGTATAGGTGGGCGCTGTTTTATAAATTCTTAAAATATAGTCCACTTAACTCATTCGGTGTTTTTCCATGATTTATAATTTGTATATTTTTATAATTTTTGTACCTTTTACTTTATTCTTTATTTAATTTTGTTTTCATACTGTTTTTGTGATACTGCATATATTTATTTCTTCTTTACACTGTTCAATACTATTTCTTTGTTTTTAAATGTGATGCTGTGAAGGTCTTAATATATAAATTTATAATTTGTGATGTTCACCGTATGTCAAAATAAATTAATTTGATTTTAAATTCGAATCAGTATTTTGTTATGACTGGGAATGTCTCAGGAGCAGTTAGTTACCCAAGACTTAGGGCGAGATGTACTCAAGTGTGCTTTGACTGAATTTACATGGCTTTAAGTAAAAAGTGCCCATTGGAGATAGGAATACCTACATAGAAACAAAGTTACAAAAAAGTAGTAAATACTGAAGCTATTACAAAACGTCCAAACAATTTAAATAAAGAGATCTTCACGTTGACAGTAAGTGTGAGGCCTCAGTGCCAGCGTTCGGTGCAGCGTTGAGCGTTGTGCGCAACTCAAACGTACAACCGTATAAATGTATATCTAACCAAAAAAAGAAATTGTCTACGAACATTTTCACACACGGTTATACGTTTGAGTTGCGTAAAACGCTCAACGCTGCGCCGAACGCTGCCACTCAGGGCGTACACTTAGACGCAGAATTTTTTTTAAACGCAAGAAAATTGACGTTCGTGGCGACCAGGTAGGACGGTTCGATGGGTCCAACAGGTGGAGCTTGAGCACATCTTCCCTTTTCGTACACATTCTTTCATCTAATCAATTTAAATCTCTTTTAGCATAAGTCAAAAATGGATAAACAAATAATTTGAATTCGATATCATCGCAACAAATTCAACGAATCGCGCGACGTTGGCTAGATGTTTGAATTTGACTTTTCTTAGTATTTATATACCTAACGAATTTCTTCTTCCTGATCACTTCTGGTACACCGTCTGGAAAAATGTTATTATGCTGTCATTAAGATGGCGTAGAACAGTTGCCGGCAACCTATAGCACGCGGTTACATTGTTAGATTCAATAAAAAAAATACAATCAGAAAATGGAGATCTTTTCTTATATGATAAAGTTTGGTGGTTAACAAGTAGAAAGAAAATCCTTCAGATTCTTCAATCTTTCGTGTCAATCTGATAGCGACATTTTCCTAAACGGCAATGATATTTCGCTTAATAAATACTCATACACAAATTAAACGACAATGATTGTTTAGAATCGTGTCAGTCAAAGCAAAGCGACGAAAATAATTGTATTGAAATAATTGATGCCATTGGGAATTAATGTATGGAAATGATGAAAACTCAATGAGGATCCGTAAAGTGGCAGTATGTTAGATTTTATAACTTCATACAATACATCGTTGCGATAACTAATGGCCCTGAATTAAATCATAATGAAATACTTCTGACCAACACTCGTCTTTATAACGCCATTATTAAAATTTATAGAGCAACTCAGCTTTAGATGCGCGATCTTTTTTAACGCTTAGTAATTTTTTTAATTTGAAGTTTCGAAGAGGAGATATATTTATGACTAGACACCGGACATCTGGAGTCCTTTTTTTTTTTGGGACGGACTCGAATATTACAACATTTTTTAATTAAAAAATTCGTTAATAATTTATGGAACCTATGTTTTTCAGAAAAATAAGTTGTACGATGTAGTAGGTACAATGAAATATGAAATAAATGATATTGATAATATGTGCAAGAGACTTTATCGATACTTAATTATATAGAAACGCTGCTATTAGTAGATATACTATACCACTTAGAGAAATTAATGAAGCGCTTACGTATAGAGTGGAAGAATTAGTTGTAAATAGTAATATCTATAATATTTAATAATATTCCACTTATATACCTATTATTGAAATCAATGTTTAAAATTTCTACTAAACTACTTTTATTTTCACTATCAAATAACAAATCACACTTGCTCCCATAATGAGAAGGACCTGACAGTTAGTGTATTATTAAAATTGTACCAATTCTGAATGATTTCGTATATTATGTTGATACTACGAAAATATATAATATGAAAACATATTATTATATTATATGGATTTATGGATAGGTAAAATGGGGAATATCGGACCTACGTGGTTAATGAAACCCTTTAGAAAAAGTTTCGTACGAAAGATACTTCAAATCGTACTTTTGTGTTTCAAGCAAGTGGTTGGACATATTGAGATATTCAATTTTAATATATAGGTACTGATGTTGTAATGTTTTTTTTGACATTTTATAGGCCATTTTCAAACACTTTATATTCATCATGCAAAATATGTAAGTACATGCGTTTTCTGTTAATTGCTACTCCCTAATACTATAAATTATATATTATAGTATTATTTCAATGAAATATATAAACCCGATATAATTATTTATTTCGGAAGTTATCAAAATAATAAATCATAATTAGTCGACATTGATACATTGTGTATATATAGTACCTAATACCATTGATAATAAATTATTTTATCAAGAAAATATTAGATATAAATAGGTATAACACAGTTGCAGTGCCTACCATTTGCCTTAACAAGTTGACCTTGGTTCTAATAGTTCATTGCTTTATCCAATCTGGGAGTTCACACATGAAACTATAATTTGATGTTATAGTAATATGGTAGAAAAAACAAAAAAAACTTAACCTGCGCGTTTGTTAACTGATCTACGTATTTTCTTAAATTCCGCGATCACTCAGTTTTGACGATTATGGATTATAGCTTAAAATTGTTTATTTGTTTTTATTTAGTGAGTAGGTATATTTCGTGATATTTCGTGACATTAGCTGGTTCCATTGTTTACGGGAAATGACGATTTAACGGGCTTACATATTGAATGTATTAATAGTATGTAATATATTCATTACGGGTTTTCACAAACACTTCAGATAATCAAAATTTGTTTTTTACTTGATCCTTTACTAATAGGTAAGAAGGTTTTAACAATATTTTATTATGTCAATGTGCATTTACGATCGGTGAGTGCGCATAGTGCACGAAGAAGCCAAAAGGCATAAGCCGGGTCGTAAATAATGACTAATAGAATACCTAGTACAAAACATAAATCAATTAGAATTTATTGATTAATATTTTTGCCACTCGTACCCGTTAGATATAGGGACCATTATACCACTTTCCTCTAGAAGGTATATAAGGTACTTTTAAACACTTTGTACATTTTGCATTTTTGTTTATTGTTATTAAATCTTAGTTGATATTATTCTTTTGACTTATTAACTTAAAAATAACAACAATGGATGAAATATAATATTCCTAAATATTATAATATGTCACATATATAATATTGTGTAAGTATATAATATATAATTATCAAGCCTCGATAGCGAAGGCTGCGTGACTAGCAAATGCACTTACGACCTATGTAAACCTGCCGTTCATATTATTTTAAAAGCACATTGGCATTGTTATTTTTTTAAGATTATCCTTTGCTTTGTAATTTTATTCTTGTAAATCCACGGTATTATAGATGGTTGCACTATTATATCTAAAATGTAAACATAAATTTATATACAATATTGGTATATACTACAGCTGATGATGATACATACTATCGTATGGAAAATAATTCATTTTTAAGTTGTGAACTTCTTGTACGTATCATGCAACGAAAGCAATAAAATCGTCTTCAAGTTTTTGTCATTGGTCGGGAACCTTTTTTGATACATACACCTACGGCAGGTGAATTTTAAACACAGCAAATTTTTCACAGTTTTGAAGTTACGCTATTTCTTAATGTATATAAATCAGTCATTTAATAAATAAGGACAAATATCACCAACAAGTTAGTTCAAGTAAACAATCGACTCCCACGTCCTCTATACTTAATTGACTTTATATGCAATAATATGTACCTACCTATATTTTGTACTGTTATTCAATTGAAAATGTCCATTAGGATAAAATCGGTTGAATATCAACATTATGGAATAAATGTGGAAAAAGTACGAAAGTACATATTATAAAGTGTTTTAATGAAATATTTATCTAGGTACCAGTCGTTTTATGTGATGAATAGTTCTTTACACTTTATAATATGTAAGTATTTAAATCAAATACATAATATAATCATATATCAGATAATTACTTTTTAATAACAACATTTAAATATAATGCTAATTATGTCGAATGGCCGCCTAATCGGCGCGCCTTTAGCGTAAAATGTATTAAATGGAACGGCGGGACTTTTTTTAACGTTACACACCTACAAACTTACCTGTAGAATGGCCAAAAATGGAACTACGAATTACCATAGGACGCCATTTTGAAAATTTCATTCGAATGTCAGATTTTGTCCAGTTACTAGTCTTGATTGGGTAGTTTTCGACAATGGCTCCATTTTTTTGTAGTACTTATTCCACTTTTAATCAACAAATTAGGACCGGTTTCTTCCGCCTCAGAGGGACATTTTCAACTGAATCTTCCCTTGTTCGGTTGAAAATGTCCCTCTGATGCGAACGAAACCGGTCCTAATTTATTGATTAAAAGTGGAATAAGTACTAAAAAAAATGCGTTTTTTTAATTAAACAACAATAAATATTAACGTAATACAATCACTAAGTGAAAATCTGAAGTATTAAATGGGACAGCGGGACTTTTTTTAACGTTACACACCTACAAACTTACCTGTAGAATGGCCAAAAATGGAACTACGAACTACCATAGGACGCCATTTTGAAAATTTCATTCGAATGTTAGATTTTGTCCAGTTACGAGTCTTGATTGGGTAGTTTTCGACAATGGCTCCATTTTTTTTGTAGTACTTATTCCACTTTTAATCAATAAATAAGGACCGGTTTCGTCCGCCTCAGAGGGACATTTTCAACTGAATCTTCCCTTGTTCAGTTGAAAATGTCCTCTGATGCGAACGAAACCGGTCCTAATTTATTGATTAAAAGTGGAATAAGTACCACAAAAAAATGCGTTTTATTAAATTAAACAACAATAAATATTAACGTAATACAATGACTAAGTGAAAATCTGAAGCAATATTATATTGCAAAACCTTTAGAAGAATGCAATTACGGCTTACGCAATACATAATATTATAATAGTAGGTTCAAACGAATATTTTCAGGGATGTTTCGCATCTACAGATGTACGCCACTGGTATTTTGAAGATGAAATTTCTTACGATCGATTTGATGAAATTCTTCAATGTCAATAGTTTATAATCAAATAGACCAGTTTGGGCAGAGCATCCTCAAAATACTTAAATATCTAAAGAAATAAACAAGTAGGTATGTGACTTTTTTATCGATATGTAGGTACGGTATTGTTGCTTGGTAATACTAATAGGTATCAATATGATACACTTAGAACATAAAACGGGTCAGCGGACAAAATCTTTCAATATTTGTATTTATATTAGTGGTAGGTACGCAAAAGCTATTCGATATTTAATTATGAAAAAACATATTCTACACGCATTTTATAAAAATGGTTTACCATTACTTACCTGCAATAAAACAAACCATAAATTTTGTAATGCGACCTTTTTAATTACAGTTTGCGAATTTGAATTCGTGTGAGTCGCCCGCACGTCGCGTTAAAATATTGGCAAGACGATTATCTTAATTACAATAATTACCATCGCACCTGAGCTGCCAGAAAAAACAACTGACTAATTGTAGAAATCCATACTAAGAATCATTTGGGCAAAAGTCTCCTTAGGATATTGGATTCGTCCACCATTTTAATGTGTTTTTTTATGGGTTGACGGTTAAAGACTCGAAAGATCCGGTCTTTATTTATGACACTTTTGTTTTATAATAGCTACAAAAATTTATATGCTCTTCAGGTTTTGCGGCAGGTATAAGTTATGTAATAATTAATTTAAACCACCGGCATGAGATTTTTTCAAGACATGATATATTTTTTTAATGTAAGTATGTATATTATGTCGTCATTGTTTAATTTTAAATTAAGAACGATAGCATAGTTTATTCATGGCAAATAATATCATTGATGTGTAAATACTAACAAATTCAGATTGAAGTCTTCAATCATTACGGATGACATCTTTAATTTTGGGTTATATTGCTTATTATCAGTGTTGCCAACTGGCAACAAAAATATGCCAGATATAGTAAGAAAATAAGCAAGATGGTAGAAAAAAATGCTAGATTTTTTCAAAATCGAAAAAGTGTCTAGAAACTAGCATTTAAAAAAAATATGTCTATTACAAAGTAATAGTTAGTAATTTACAGTTAATAAAACAAGTCATAAAACAGATATTAAGTCTTATGTCTTGATTTATCTGTCTGTAACGGAGCGCAACGTAGCATACCACACACACTGACCCAGAGAAATACTCTCTCTCTGTCTGCCAAAGTTATGCACAACAAACACACAGGCACACACACCCTCTGTCTGCGCATTGAACACATTGAACGCAGGCAGTATCGACAGTAATATTGACGGGTGGCACTACCACCTGGTAGTTGTTTTTTTAGTAAGATATAAAAGTGGGGCCACACCGAAAACAAGTCGCGCGACAACTCGTTAAATTTTACGATAAGCATGATAATTATCGTAAAATTTCTTAAGCAATTATGGGATTATTTTAGGTAAGTATGTTAATTTTCAAGCAAATTTGGTATAATATTCTAGCTTTATTATGAGACCTTTTAAGCTGTTTGCGGTGTCAAAAACCGTTAGATTTAATACCATACGCCAGATGCAAATTTTGCTCTCTAGATGTCTATTTGAAAATGTTAAATCTGGCAAGAAAAACGCTAAGTTGGCAACGCTGCTTATTATGTTGATATTTGCTCGTCAATGTTGGTACCTACCTATTACTGTCAAAGTAAAGTAAAGTCATTCTACATACACAGTTACAAACTAACCGCCCATTTAATGACATAAATAGTCGTGTGGGTAGTTTGTGGGTAGGTACATTAATTTAAACCGCGCATCTAATTGGTGTAATTAAAGTATTGTTAAAAAAATGTCATTATCTTTCGTGTATTTTTTTTACGAAATAATATACAAATTAATTGAAAACAATACTCGATAATTTAATTCATAACATAATATGATATAAAGTTACAAAAAATAAAAATTAAAGCTGTAGATGCTGCATGTGCGGAGCCTCCACAAAAATAATCGATAGTATAAGTACGAGTATAATGTAGTCATACTCTATACTAGTGGCGAGGGGTGGAGGTAAGCTCTTAAGATTCGATATACATAGTGCACGCTAAACTTTGTCATTCATACTTATTTGTTTTCATTGAACTAAGAATACAATTTGCAGATGGTGCTGGTTAGTTTTTAAGTTTCAATTAAACCCTGCCTAAAACAAACCATAATAGTATAGGTATGCTATGGGCGTACCGACAAAAATAGTGCACAATTTTTCATAATTTTATATATTTTATAGTTAAACGAATATTTTTTGACTAAATGGCTTGAATTATTCAGGGTTTAATTGAATTTTAAAAACTAACACACATTGTCTACGCAGTGTAGTTTGGTTCAATAAAAACAAATACCTACGTTTGACCGACAAAATTTAGTGTGCACTATTTATGTCAGAATTTAACAGCCTACCTCCACCCTTTACCACTGTTGTATACGTACCTATTTATTGTGCCTACAATGCATGGTAAATATATTTCCTGTAATGGTTGTGAAAATTTTAGCGTTAACATTACGTAAATATTTTTAGAATATCGTTCATCGCCATTTCATTATACTAGCAAGTTCACCATTACAGTTTTCTTCTGTCAAGACTAAATTTGTTACATTAAAGCCCCAAGTAGATGACTAATATGTAACAGATTGTTGAATATATTTTTTTAACTGTTAGCCATAAAGCCCACCAAAGCGGCGCTCGGTGCGCTCTCTACGAAGTAGGCCCCCTCCCACCCGCGCATTACCCTTCACCTATGTAATAAGGGGCACAAGAAGCACAAAATAATTATTATTATCAGCGTCTCTCATAACAAAGCAATAAAAATATTATTAAATTTCTCGGGGCTTGTAATTAATATTCACGATGACATCATTCTACCAGCGAAATATCGGACACGCAATAACTAAACAAAGAGTTCACTGTTATTAAATAATGCATTCTCGCCCGTCTATCGACGATGCATCCAGAAGCGTGATTTTGCTTGCCGTGTTCAATGAATGGACTACGTTGTATTTTCGTCAATTCGTATCGCTTAGAAGCCAAAAAACGATGAATCATGGGGCGGGCGGGCACAATGCGTCGTCAAATCCAGTGTGCGTTGGCGTATTTGATTACGTTGTATTTTCGATGATTTACGCGCCACTTGTGAAATTTTGCGCGCTACTGATACGTACTTGGTGGATATATTAGAAAAATAGAAAAAAGTTGGAACTCAAATTATGACTATGATTATTAAAATTATCATCCCAGTATTTTTTTTAAGTTATTAATGTAATAAGAAAAATAAATATATAATTCCATAATATATTACGAGAACATGAACGTACCGTTTATTCACGATTTATGACCTAGTAAATAAAGTACGTACGTTTATGATTACATTAATATGATTCTCTGAATGTTTTAATTCTCTGAAAGCACGGAATCTTTAATCTTTTCGTAACATTAAAATAATCCTCAATTTAATGTTCGCATTGATTTAATTTTCGAGTCGAATCAAATTATTTATATTTCGAACACCGAAATGGTAAAAGTTTGAACTTTAATAATTATTTATATTTCGAACATTAATGTCAGGAGTTCGAAATTTGAATAACATACCTACGGCATTTTATCAAAATTGTCTGTAAGGTCAGTCACCCACTCAGACTTGTCGGAATAATGATGTTATCTTGCACTTTATTATGTTTAATTACATTATGCTATATGTAATATATTATGTATCTTAATTTAATTAACACTAGTATTCTAATGCTTTTGAGACGAAAAATGTACGTGGCGCCTAAAAGAAAATGACATTAAAATATCACATTACACGATAGTAAATAAAATAAATAAGATATTATGCAGCTATGTTATATTTTTTGTATTATGGTTTCCTTTGATGTTCAAAAATTATAAAGTCATTAATTATTAAATTTATCGAAGCAGTAAAATATTTTTGTCTTTTTTATTAAATATTATGATTTAAAAAATCTACATACGCTCAGATTACGACGTATCATATTATATTATGGTATTTAAATTTACTTTAGAAATTTAATAGATCAACAAAATATAATATTTTTTTCTAGTATTTTTAAATATTAAATTATGCTTTTTAAAATTTATTTAATGAATTTTGAATCTAAGACTATTTTATTACTTTTGTTATGAGAATAAAACGCATTATTCGGATTGTTTCATATACTTAATATTCTTTTCATATTATGTGGGTGCAATCCAGGGCAATATTTTAGTTATTTTATAGAGAGAAGAATATTTTTTGAATATTGTCTATTAGAACTTCGTTTACGCAGTGTTTAATTAACTGAATTTTAAATAATTACAAGATAAAAAGAACTTTTTATAAACAACGTTTTTAAATTTTCTGTTGAATCATATAGACTTGACTTGACTAGCTTAAATGATCAAAAAAAATTGTACTTGATAGAAATACTGAATAAACATAGAATACTGAAATGTCATTTTGACATTTCATATTGATTTCCATAGTAACGCATGTATATATTGATAATTTAGTTGCTAGAACCCCAGACCCCTAGCAACCAATAATAGCGAATTTCTACCAGAATAACTTTTCATACAAAACAGAATTAACTGAAAATGTATTCAATTCGACTTAAAGATGGCTAAAAGTATTAAAAAATGCATTGACATCGTGTTATTATATATTCTAAAAGTTTCAAATGTCTAGCTAGTCGGGAAGTTAGTTAAAAATCGATTGCAAGATTTGTACTGGATAAACAACCACCGGACAAACAAGAATACGACCTAATAAAACGTTGTAAAATTGACCAGCACCTTCTGCAATTTGTATTCTCAGTTCAATGAAAACAAATAAGAATGAGTGAGAACATATTTATAACATCTATGGTGAGAACGTTTTGCAGTGGCGCACCCAGGATTTATTATTGGGGGGGGCCGAAGGAGGAGAATGGAAATTAGTCCCATAGGCTCTTTTTCTTCTTCATATAAATATTTTTACATAATTTCACAATACACGGCGATATATTTGTACAGTTTCTCCTAGTTTTTTATTAAATTGGAGGCATAGTGGCGGTAACCGTTGAGCGTGTCATCAGCGACTGGCGGATTGGAAGTGAACAGCGACCATGCTGGACATGTGTACCTAGTATGCTGAAACATTACTTAAATATTATCGGCTGTGCTACCCGCTTGGTCTAGAGCAGTGTTTCCCAAAGTGTGGTACGCATACCCCCTGGGGTACGGGAAGAATTTGGTGGGGGTACGTGTTGCACCGGGCTATGGCTACGCCTGGTGCAACAAGCATTAATACAACATCCATGCTAGAAGGTTTATCGCATGCGAAAGAAGAGCAATTGTTGGAATTATTAGCTTCAGACGGATTCTTGCAAAATAAATATAAGGAGTGTACTTAAACATCATTTAGGTTGAAAATGCAACATGTGTATCCAGTTTTAACAGAGAAATTCCTGAAATACATTGCTTTTTTCAACTTCATATCTATGTGAAGTGGCTTTTTCAGCATTTGTAGACATTAAGTCAAAAAAGGGAACAGCCTTTGGGTGTGGAACCGCATCTCAGATTAAAATTAATAACCAGGGAACCAAATTATGATGATCTGTCGTTTCAACATAGATAATTTCATCCTTCTCATGGTTTATAATGAATGTTATTTTTTATAATATAATTTTTATTTATATTTTATTATGAATGAATTTTATTTTTCGTTTATTATTATTTTGTTTATGTACTACAAAAATTGTTATTAAAGTACTTATATGCATTTTTCTTTGACGAGGAGTACTCAGTGTTACGAAAATTATAGAAGGGGTACACAGATGTCGAAAGTTTGGGGAACACTGGTCTAGAGAGCTACAATAGTTATGCCGAATTCCACCGAAAAAAATGTTCTTTTGATTTACACCACCACCGTAGTGGGTGTAGTCGTTCTTTTCGCCGAATGTTTATCGCAGATTTTTGGTTTTTTAATATTGAGGTTTCAATATATTAATTGAAAATGGACAAAAAAGTATTATTGCTTTTAAATTATACACAACCTACTCAATACAACACAGCCTAATATCTCGTTTATCGGTCTTTAGTCTATTGCACTCGGTGTACCTACACCATGGCCCCCACATCCTGAAACGGGCCCTCAGGCTAGGGCAGTGGTCGGCAAACTGCGGCTCTTTGACCCCTTGAGCGCGGCTCTGCCACAGATGCTCTCTGCCATATTTGATATGGCTACAAAGAAGAAGCAAAGAAAATGGAAGAGGATAACCGTAAATGTAATGTTGAATAGACCGAGACTTAGCGTTTATTCAAAACTTAAATGGCTTACCGACCTTTATTTATGTGTCGGGAAAAATTAGCGCATTCAAATTTAGAGAGATACTACAACTAAAAACTCGTAATTTTGCGCTAAATATTATTCTGTCGATGATGCAAGGAAGAAAGCAGCTGAGGAGAAGAGTCAAGAAAAATAAAGTTCTGTATTTAATTAGGTACTGAATAAAATCTTTCAACAATGTTAATATTGCAAGTTTTGTGATTAGTAAAAAGATTTCCAAGAGAGGAAATCAAGAGTAAATTGAGAAATCGATTTATTGATGAGAACCTGGAATCGTGCTTAAAATTAAATCAACAACATACGAACCTGACTTACCCAAACTTTACAAGGAGATGCAAGGCCATTATTCACATTGAGTTTGTCAGTCATTGTCATGATTCAATTTTATGGATACCTGACTTACAATTTAATTTTTATTAATAAATAAGATCATTATTACGTATGATATTCAGTTTTATTCAGTGTACCTACCTATAATTTAATTAGGACTTAAAACTTTAACTAAAGATTATTAAGTAAATTAGCAGTGTACATACTTACTACCTACGCATATAATTTCAGTTTAAGAAATTTGGCTCTCAAAAGAAATCTCAATCGTTGTACTGTTGATATTTGGCTCTATTGACTAATGAGTTTGCCGACCACTGGGCTAGGGTATTTGATGGGCCCCCTATCTCTTAGATTAAAGACAGTGTGAAACACTACATTAACATTTTTTAAATTGTGTTTTACTTCAAATTGAGGGTACTTATACAGTGAATTATTGGCGATTTTCAATACATCTACTTTAATAATGGAGCTGTCGAGTATCGACACATAATAATCTGAAAATATATTGGACAATTATATAATTTTTAAATGTTCATAGTCATGAAGTGTAATAGCGCCGCAGGCGACTTTTTTTACTATTAAAGATAATTTATGATGTGTGTTTATCTCACTGGACATCTGGTCAACCCGACACGCCGGCCCCCCATAGCCCGGGCCCTCAGGCTAGAGCCCTGTCAACCCTCCCCAGCCATCACTTATACCACTCCAGAATTCGGGTGGACACCGAGAATTTCATTAGGGAACGGGTTTCTAAAAAAACCTGACATCAGTGTTTCGAAATTTTTGTGTTAGAAATTAAAATCTAAGAAATTTTCCTAAAAAGGGTGCTGGAGAATTACAAATCATTTTTTGCCGTGTTGTTTTTCTAAGCCCAAGGTATAGTTTATTGGCTTTCGATTTCAATGCGTAAAATCATTCTGATGCTTTTCATATTTTGGGGGGGGCCAAGGCCCCCTGCCCCCCCCCCCTGGGTGCGCTACTGACGTTTTGTGTGCACTATTTATGCCGGATCTTAACAGCCTACTTCCACCATTTGCCACTGGAGTGTACGTAATAATTTTAAAATACTAGGTACCTACTACAATATAATGTTACATTAGAGATTAGAATCGCAATATTACAGTATTGTTTAATTGACCTGTGTTTGGCACTGTTACGGATTGTATAAATATTGGTATCAATTTGAATATATTATTCAAATAAATATAAAGGTACGCTCTTATTAATTGATGACTTCACAGTATCGAAATTTTATTGTGCAGAGTTGGTCAGAAAAACGGGTGGTTTTAATTAATTAATTATTTATTTATTTATCGGGAATTAATTAAGTAATTAATTCAGAGCGTCCGCTTTTATTGCCAATTTTGTGTGTGCAAACAAATAACATTGCTTGGTTATGTTAAAATGTTGTAGGTAAAGCAATGCTTAAATAATTAATCCAAAGTTATAACAGAAAACCGCAAATTTTGCAAGACGTACTGTTTAACAATTGGGGCGGATCGGAGTTTAGAGCGCCCAAATTTAAATTTAGCTGCAGCGTAGGCAGCTGATCAAACACACGATTGGTTTCTTGATAAACATCAAGGGGAATACATTATTATTAAATGAAATTTGCGGTCACTTACGGCTAGAATTTATCCCAAATTAAATGTAAAATAATAAAACGACAATACACATGCTTTTAGTCGGTTTGTATGCTCATATCAGACGTTGCAATTGGTAGTGAAGTGCTAAATAAAAACACATGGAGGAATGCTAATTGAAAAATTCGCACTTATTACTCTAATATCTTTTATGGCCCTATGCCCAGTGACGTCCCGTGGGGGTAGGCAGATTGAGCGTCGCCGGGGGAAAAAAATTCAGCTCCCTGGTTTTGTCGGGTTCGCAATGTCTAGTTTACTTCCGTTGCCCTTCGACGTCCTTGGTGACCAGAAACGACACGTGCAAATTTATGAATTACAGTCTGAGTTATTAACCAGTACGCACGGAAGTTGCGTAGGTCGTAGAAATTAAAGATGCACCCTTCTCTTACAGCGTCCCACCTACCACTCCGGGTCCACGATTTTAGTCTATATTGAAGCGTCACGCCGTCATCGATTATCGATTTAATAATGCCTAAACCTTTGCGATCTCAAACTAAACATATTACAGTTGAACATATTTCTTAGACATTGGAGTCATGAAAGGATGATAAAAATACTGTGTGAAAAATAAGGCGGCATTTTGTCTAAAGACGTCACTGCCTATGCCTCCATCCAGGTTTGTCCAAAGCCGCTCCAGGTCTTCGTTCGGCTTCCCAAATGTCAGTATCTTTATATTGCGTGACTCGTCCATCCTGTGCACATGGTCCAGTCTAAGGTGGTCCAATTTGATCGACTGTACAATGTGCATACCCCCGTATAAAGCGTACAGCTCGTAATTGTATCTTCGTCTCCACACTGACTGTGTGTAATTGATGAGTCCGAAGATACTAAGCAGCAACCTCCGCTGAAATGAGCCCAACTCTCTTTCCATGCCTTTATTAATACACCATGTATCCGAGTCATAGATGACATCTGATTTTATAAGTGTTTTGTACAAGATGCATTACAATTATTTTCATGTGTTTTATCAATGCCTTGGAATGTAGCACATTCATTAGACCGAAGCAACATTTCTTGCCTAGCACAATTTCATCATTTAATTTTGATTTCTAGGCCATTCTCACAGTAAATAGAGGGCCCAGGAACTCGAAATTATTGATTCTTCCAAAAAAATTCTTTAATATATCAACTTACGATGAAATTTTGAACAAAAAAAATGACCCATAAAAATATTAATGATGCCCAAAGTAAAATGTTGTTAATATAAATATATTTTTTCCGACCATGTCCGATCCTGATAGGATCATATGGGCCTCCACAGAGTGGAGGTTTGTATTGACAGATTTTGTTGTTTTTTTTACGAGAAATGGATGCCAGCCACTTGCTCAACCTATTAGGTCCATACCCTGACAGACACAAATTGAAAATCGATATGTGTACTTGCCAGACCCAGGATTCGAACCTGGGACCCACGGCTAAGTATATAAAATTTATATAATATTGTTGACAAATTCAAATAATTGAGGCATTTATTTTCAAGAGCTGATAATTTACGTATAATAATTAGTATAAATCGAATTAAAAACATGTAGGTACCTACATATAATTTATTTATTTATTTAGGTAAGTACAACATAAATTTATTGATCTATTAATTTTAAATCCACCAAAATCGTACAAATAATATTTACCTAAGTAGGTACATACTAAAAATGAAACAAATAAATTTAGATAATATGTGATTTATTTTTGCATACATGCACGAAATATAGTTAGGTACCTACGAACAAATATACTTATATATTTTTAAGATTCGTAAAAATTACTGCAGGGTAAAAGCTTGACGAAGAACGTGCCATCCGGTCTCAATGTTATTCTGTCATCTGTTATATCTATTATGTGAATAAATGATCACGGCCATAATGTATACGTATAACTGTTAACGTACAATTTACCAGACATGACATAGAATACCATGAAATAATAATTCGTTTTCAAGCATGTTTACAAGCAATCTAATTTCGTAGTTTTCTTAACACTAAAGCTTTATATAATTATACTTATACCAACGTATTTAGATGTAAGTACATAACCCAACGTTTAATAAACCGAATAAGTAAAATACGTTGGTATGAGTTCCTATATATATACGAATTCATTACATATATTACGTTACATTACAAGGTACTGCGTATTATATTTTTTTTTAAATTCTAACAAATTTCTAGTAGTCTGCATAAAAGATAACCGGATCCAGTTAGTTTTCATTGTTACTGCAAAGCGGTACGCGAGCCGATTGACATAAAATTTTATACCACGTAAACGTAAATATTGCATTTCTGCGATACAGGTGGAGCATTTTATGAAATGAAAAATAAATATGCAACATGTACCTTTTAACGTCGAATTTTTATTAAAATTGAATTAAACCACGTATGCATAGGGTATAATCAATTTGTAACTTTATAGTTTAACCTTAATTTTTTTTTTAAATTCCATGAGGTTTTCACTATCTTCGGAATTCCTAGTATTTGTAGATTGGCTAGGTTAAATCTTTTTAGATTTCTCTTTGAATTAGGGAGTAAGATCATGTTAACGAGCGTGTTTGAACATGTACCGTTTTTAAAAAATCCCTACTTCATTTATCGTTTGTCAATTTATGGCTACTGCGGTATGTTGTAGCTTAGCCACTAGGAAATGCCAATAGAAATGGCGTATTTCAAAAAAATACTACCTTATTCTTAGGTCAATAATTATTATAAAGCAAACATTATTCGCACAATGTTTATCAAATTTGAATGGTCAAAGACATAGCTTATAATCAGTATCTTTAAATGTGTAAATCTTGCCCATTTTTTGAATAATAAAATCACTAATTCTTGTCAAATTTAGGATCACAGAGATTATCAATATTTTATTTTATTGTAAATATTTCATTATAATAATGTGGACGTAAATTTTACTAATAGTTTTATAAATGCTTTTAAAAATTAATAAATGTAAAAAATCTTAACACCACTTCACATGGACGTACTGAAATATGACTATATTCTAAAACATTAGAGCGAGAGATTTAAAAGAATACTATTTTATGTAATAAAAATACTTTATGCAGTCATCAAATGTTTAAAATAAATATAAAGGATAATAAGGCTTCACATTTATGTAAATAGATTATCTACAACGTTTAAGTAATGTCCAGGATCTAGCTTTGAAAATAGCATAAAAGATCCATTTTGACGTACGCTGAGCATGTCCCCCCTTACGTTTACGTTACGACGGTAGTGTTCCTCAAATGGTTCCGCGCAACCCAGTGTTAATGTGATTATGTGTATTTTCAGTGATATATAAATAAATCCAGATGATTTATAGAGTTTTCGGCACTCATCATCTTTTTATTATGAAGCACGATTTATTATTTAATTAAGTATTACATTAATCATCATGTCACATCAAATTGCATCGCAAAGCCATGCATTTTAAAATGTGAATAATCATTGAGGAAAATGCGACTTATTTTACTATTCGAGCAAATTTGTGTCGTGTTTTTGTCACTTAACTAACTGGTCGACCCGCCACGCCGGGCCCCCAGGCTAGAGCACCGTTAGCCGCCCCCTCACGGGGGCCATGATCTACACACTATAAACGTATATTCCTCCATTATTTTAAATACGTCATATTATGTAGAGTGGTATACGCTAACGTCGTTGGCTGAATATCATTGTGAATGTCGTTAACGTTGGACATGTCCGATTTTAAAGTATGTAACTCCATATTTTAAAGCCTCTTCCTAATATGAAATTAATCTTATTTTCTATTATTGAAAATCAACCAGATGTGTGAAATTATAGAATTATACTCTGCTATAATAACTCATTTTAAGTATAAATATTTTGGTTGTTAACTACTGTAAAATATCTGGTACGTTAATAAAATATTGTATTTCACTAATCAACTTAAATTTCAGTCGATCAATAAATGGATACCCACGTCTTGGATCCATCGTGGAATTAATAATAATTGCAATTACCACCTAGGTTCCACAGTATTATATACATATTTTTTTTCATTTTTTTTAAATTTCCTGGAACAACTTGTGCGACATTCTTAAAAATTAAATAATTTATTGTTTCTCAATTAAACGTTTATTAAATATAGTTCTAAGTTGATACAAAAAAACATCAATATTCTTTACTGAGAATTTACAGAATATGAATCGCCCATACTATAAATAATGATTGTTTATCTTAATGAGCACGTATAGTTGGTATGATATATTCTATAGGTAATATTTTATAACAAGGGTTATGCAAATAAGTTCCTTTTCTGTGTCATATTCACCATTGCTCCATTTAAATGACTCTCATCGATATGTTATAACTCTCCAGTGATCTTTAGAGGTAACCGTTTGATTTGAAAATTGGGGGCCTAGAGTACATTTGTGTGGCTATAGAGTTTCATACTGATTAATATAATATAAATGAATTATATTATGTTGTCACTATGTATATGTATAGTGGTATAGATTACCACCCGATCGATTTACCATCAACTTACCAAGAAAACCTCAAAATCCCAACTTCAACTTGTAATCACTTACCGTTATCAAGTCAATCCATCAATATGTAATTTGATTCATAATCGAATAATTATTTAAATATTACACCATGTTTAACCTAACCGAAAAAAAAATCTTTTTTTTTAAACGGTACATGTTCAAACACGCGCGTTATCATGATCTTACTCCCTACTTCAGTTTTAGTTTGTCAATTTATGGCTACGGCCGCATGTTGTAGCTTAACCACTGGGGAATGCCAAAAGAAATGGCGTATTTCAAAAAAACACTACCTTATTCTTAGGTCAATAATTATACAGCAATCATTATTCGTAGGATGTTTATAACATTTGAATGGTCAAAGACATGACTTATAATCAGTATCTTTAGAATTATCTTCAAATGTGTTAATCTTGCCCATTTTTTGAATAATAAAATGCCTAATTCTTGTCAAATTTGGGATCACAGAGATTATCAATATAATTTTTTATCGTAAATATTTCACTATAATAATGTCGACATAAATTATACTAATGGTTTTATAAATGCGTTTAAAAATTAATAAATGTAAAAAATCTTAACACCACTGCACATTTATGTACTGAAATATGACTATATTCTAAAACATTAGAGCGAGAGGTTTAAAAGAATACTATTTTATGGAATAAAAATACTTAATGCAGTCATCAAATGTTTAAAATAAATATAAAGGATAATAAGGCTTCAAAATTATATAAATAGATTATCTATAACGTTTAAGGAATGTCCAGGATCATGCTTTGAAAATAGAATAAAAGCTCCATTTTGACCCCGTCATTTTGAGCACGTCCGCCCTGAAGACTTTATAGTTCATCTTAATATTTTTTTATAATCGTAAGTAACAATAAAATAAATATATCCAATGATCATTTTGATATTTTAACCAGCTTTATTTTCATGGTCGGCTCTATACCTGTGTTAAAAATAATAAGCTATGTATGTACATGTGGGACGCGTGACCTCTAATATTTTATTTTATTATTCAAGTATCTACAACACAAAGAAAGTCTGGAGACTTAATTCAGCGAAGGATGGTTTATTTGGATAGGGCACTGCTATTATAATAATATTATATGTTGATGAGGCCTGTTACCAAGCATATTCTACGATTTTTGAGACCGCCGTTTGCGATACTTATATCAATTATTAACATTCGGACACTGGGTTGCTTACGTTGTGTATACCACAATATAATAACTATGTTCTGGAAAAGAGTACCGTCGAGCAATCCAATAAGACTAGGGATTGCAATTCCGGTATTTCAAAACCGGTTTCTAATATTTATCAATACCGAAATACCGGTTTTAAAAATCCAAAATACTGGAATTTTCGGTATTAAGAAAGCACAATCGTTTAAGTTGTTGAAAATGAATTATAAGTTATGTGCTACTAAAATGCAAATATATTGAATGAATCCAACAAGGGTGAAAAAATAATAAAACAATTTCATCAAAATATATTTATACAAGTAATTGTCGCAATGAATTATCATAATATTATTTTGAAATAGAAAACATCCGTCACAAAAATGTTCAATTATTCTATAATTATTGATGATTGTACAAGCGTTGAATTTAAGAAGCTTTACCTGCAACCGGACTTATTTGCACTTGATGAACTTTTGAGGGCTTTAGTTAAAATTATCAATATATTTGTTAAAAATCACTAGTTCTACAATTATGATCAATACAAATTTTTAAATGTCAACATAATACATGTATGTATGTAGATTTTTGCCATAAAATAATATTTCAAAAAAAATTAAAAGCTATATTTATTGATAAGCACCTACTTCTGTTTTTTTAATGTTTAAGAAACACCGAAAAACCGGTATTGCAATTTTCATTCGGTATTGCAATCCCTAAATAAGTCGCAGATGAAGAGGTGGACCAAAAATTTGTTGCCAATGACTGCCGGATACTCCAAATACTCAACCAGAAAGCGGCAACTATGGATACGAATAGAATAGACAGTAGAATTTGTGGATGGAGCTAGGATCATTCTCAGTTTGTCACACTCTTGATGATGATTATGATTTTAAAAACTGTTTTATTTTAAGATATTAAATACAATACGATTATAAATAATTAATCCTAAGAATTGAATTTTTGATAAAAGATCCTCAAGCGACAGGAGATATTTTACAGATAAAACGGGTTCCACTAAATTAGCAGACTATAATATAAAAAACAATTGCGAATATCAAAAGTAATATTATTTAATAACCATATTATAGAATTTGAAAGCAATTGTTATTAAATATAGAACAGAATTTTATATTTTACAACGTTTTTCTTAGCTCGTATTCTTTTTTGTCAGGTGGTTCTTTGTCCGGTACAAATCTTACAACCGATTTTTAACTGATTTCCCGACTAGCTAGACATTTGAAACTTTTAGAATACATATACTATCAGAACACGATGCCAATGCATTCTTTTAATACTTTTAACCATCTTTAAGTAGAATTGAATTCATTTTCAGTTAATTCTGTTTTGTATGAAAAGTTATTTCGAGACCATTATTGGTTGCTAAGCGGATGGTCCTAGCAACTAAATTATTAATATATACGTGCGTTACTATGGATATCAAAATGACATTTCAGTAATATTTCTATCAAGTACACATTTTTTTGATCGTTTAAGCTAGCAAGTCAAGTTTATATGATTCGACAGAAAATTTAAAAACGTTGTATATATTCTATCTTGTAATTATTTAGTATTTCTTCTACGTTCAATTAAAAAAAATTATACCTACACTAAAATAAAAAGTTGTGTTAATTAATATTCAATCACAGAATTATAATAATATACTATCTACATTCAGTCCAGTGGCAACCCTTGAATTAATTAATCATAACATAACAAACGTTATATCGTGCTATTTGATTGTTATATAATACATTTTGTTTCAATTTCATACATGCCAATACAATTACCAAGTGCTTGCTACCTAATAAGCGGCCGGAATATAATATTTAAACAATACCTGACAGGTGCTCTTCAATCCTATCCCCGTTGATTATATTGTCATAATATCATATTATTATGATATTTCCATGAATGCATTTTTTTCAATAGTCACTGCTTAGGGAAGTATATCGATTACATAATTTTTAGGACCCCCCATGTTATCATTTTCTTTGACATAAATAAAATAAAGACATTTTTGTTTTGTGTGAATCTAATCAATAATTGATAGGTATATAAAATTATAGACGTCAGTTTCGATGTGTATGCATGATTCTATTGAAGAATTAAAAGCTAACTGTACAATATGGATCGATTCTATGGAGCTGTGTCGAAGTACGCATGTTGAAGGATACTAAGACTGTGGAACACTGGCGAAGGGTGACTTTTGGAAAGAGGTAGGCTGTGGAGATCTGATAAAAAGAACACATTTGTCAGGTATACTTACGAGAAATAAGAAGATAATAGGATAATACTACTAATGGATAGGTACACACTAATGACAACGATACACTAATTTAATGAAACCTCAAAAACTCACTGACGACATAAAATTAAGCGATCAGTTTAAATAGTACTTTTTTTTTCAAAACATTTATATACATCAAAAATCATTAGATAATTTATTTTTTATTTTTAAAAACAATCTATATTTATTAATATTCGATTAAACACCATAGATATCATTTTTTTTAAATTATTTAATTATTAATTATTTAGTTTTAGGCTCGGCGATCGGAGCTTACCTTAGTTCGTACAATTCGATAGACTGGGCGGGGCTACGTGACGTAAAGTCCGTATGAAAAAATTGAAATTTGAAACATAATCCGACCTTTATTTTCGTCAAGACAGATGACGCGCTGTGGTATATTTTTTAAAACCTTTGGAGATTGTTTTGTTATTATCTGTCTAATACATTCCTACACATACGGCATCTCTCGTTGGAAAAATAAATTATTCTATAGAATATAATATAATCAAGTGATTATAATATTATCAATATGTAATTAAAAATATTTTTCTTAAGAAGGAAGGCTTCAAATAATCGTCTAGTATGGAGTCTTCGCCACTGTCAGTTTGGATGTGTATGCATGATTCTATTGAAGAATTAAGAGCTAACTGTACAATATGGATCGATACTGTGGAGCAGTGTCGAAGTATGCATGTTGAAGGTTACTAACACTGAGGAAGGTAGGTAACTGAAAAAAAGTACTAGGACAAGGTTTCCCAACCAGTTGATCGCGAAGCAAAATTTGGTCGATCCCAATTACGGTTGTGAATTTTGAAATTAATAATGATTTCCATAGTTTGCATTTGAATTATATTTTGTTTTTTATTCTGTTTTACGATTTTGTTCTGTACACGAAATACTATAATTATAAAGATTATATTATCACCATATTAGAATAAATATTGGACTATTTAATAAGTTATTTCCTGAATGTAAGGAGCTTCATATAATTTGCAGTTTCTTATCATAACCTTTATATATAAATTAAAATAATGTCCAATGTCTAACTCAAGCTATCAAAATGATTTTTCCAATGGATATGGGGAATTTCGAATTACAATTGATTGGATTGCAAAATGACGTTACGTTGACACAATTGAAATCATCTGATATATGAAAAGTACGTTTATTTTATTAATTATTATGTTTTGGAAGTCATAACCCCCGCAAGTGGGGGGGGGGACTGACGGGGCTTTAGCCTGGGGCCCCGGACTCAGGAGGGGCCCGGCGTAGTGGATCAACCAGATTAGTGAGATAAACACACATCACAAAATTACCCTAATAGTAAAAAGTCACTTTATTTCAGATGTTAATGTTAATTATGTAAGGTATGCGATGAAACTTTTGATGTTTGTCGATACTCGACAATTCAATAATTCAAGTGGATGTATTAAAAAAATACTAAAAATCCGCTGACAATATACTAAATACCTACTTTTAATTTTACCTCGAACACTATTTGGAAAAAGTTACTGTGGAGCACTATACTGCCTTTAGGTAATCTTAGTGATAGGTAGAAAGGCCTATCAAAGATCATGGCTTGGGGGCTCGCTTCAGGGTGTGGGGGCCATGATTAAGTACATATTTATGTGAATTCACATTTTCTCATATGAAATTTATATAATCAAAATATCGAACACATTTGTCGGATGATCACCTTGATGACGGTTTGCATTTTACAATTAATATTTCACTAATTATACAATATATTAATAAATATATTTGAATAAATGAAAAAACTGCATAAATATTTCCTTATTCTTCCTTGCTTGCAAAATATACGAAAATATTTGGTTTTTGCAGACATTTTAACGATATTTCGCATTTTAAAATGAATATTTTTAATTTCTTTTATTTTGTTAACTGTCAATTCATGGTGGAACTGCATTGTAGAAATTAAAAACGTAACGTTAATGTAACTTTGAAGAAATAAAAAAGCAACAAGAAAGATTCTTACAAAATTCTTATTAGAAGTCGATCGCAATGAAAATTAAGATAAAAAATAACTCCCAACCTCAAAAAGGTTGGGTACCCTTGTATAGGTAAATCGTTTTACAGTGGCACCATGGGTGCGGCAAATGCGGCTTGCAGTTGTAGTGGTATTGTTTGCTAGCATTGAAACAGGCATTGTCGCAAGCAATTCAACACACGCGCGAATCGCCTATGGTGCCACTGTAGAATGATTTACCTATACTAGCTAGGACATGGTACAAAGCTTGATGTTGCATACATCTCGATGATGGAAACCCACTCTATGTTAGGTTTGGTGAGGTAATTAAGTAATCATGACACGTTGCAATAAAATTTTATTATCATACCAAAATGATTCAACCAAAATTATTTAATAAAATATGTTTATTTTGTCAACAGCTTTTTTGGTTTTCAGATAATTATGGACATAAACAATCCAGATAAAATGTTTTTTTTTTCACGAAAAAAACATCGTATAGCTGCTGACGAATAAATATACCAAAATAAATTATATTATTCTTCAAATAAATGAAGGTGGGATATTTTGATTTGTAATATTAGGTGTCCGGAAACTTGTACGTATGCAGTTCGCCGTATCACACTTCACCGTGAAATGTTGTATTGGAAATATATTATGGCCATATATTAAAAACGGTCCAACCTCTTTGAATAGTACTGACATAAAATTCATGTCTAAATAAAACACGGTTCTTATCGGTTTATATTTTACAGGAAGCCGGCTGCAAAGCAATTTTGAAAATAGCTGATATAATGGTTACATAGGTTAGATTCTTCTTGGTCGTGCACTCATGGGTGAGGATCGTGACCACATTTAAATTTCGCCATCCTTTGAGCGACCAAGACTTTGCGTTCCAAAACGTTAGGTTAGGTTAGGTTTTCATTCTTGAATTCATAAATTTTGCCAAAATCAGCTCTGAAAATTAAATTAATGTTCATATCGAATCTAATAAAATTGGAATTGGATTATACGTCATCTCTTTCCGATAAGAAAGCTCACGGCGAACTGTACCATGGTGAAATGTTTTACGTACAATTTACATGTAACCGTAATATTATATTATATCTTTTTTTAGCATCCTAGTGTACCTACTAATGTTTTTCATCGATCCCCTACCATATTCTTAGTTTCCAGCGCTTCACTTGAGTATTCTAGCACCCCCAGGGGGGCAATTGCACCACTTTGGGAATCACTGTCTGACTTTAGATATTAGATCACCTATAACGTGCCAGTGATGGATAACATATTGTTTTAACACGATTAATGGGCAGGTTATAGCGGAGAGAAAAAAATAAATTGATAAATTAATTTTCGCTGTAGCGGGCAAACACCAACTAATGACAATTTGATATATTGAATAAGAATCAAAGATGGATTTGTGAACGCTGGCGTTTTATGTTCTCCAAACAAAACCAGTCGCAATTAATTTCGGATCCGCGAAATATATTTTCGCTCATGAAGTAAATAAATCCCATAGGAGCGATTCGCGCGAAACAACTTTTTTGCGTGATTCAAACGCTTTTAGTGCTCGAAAATGTATTATATATTTTCAACCCTGCCGTGCAAACTGGCAAACATTACGATTGCGAAGTTATTATCAATAATGATTATTTTTAACAATATCTACAATGAATGTTATGATATCACTACCAAAATGAAAGAATTGGTGTGTGTATGTGTGTGGATCACGGAAAAAAACGGTTAGGTACGTGTAAATTGTACGTATCACATTTCGGCTTAGTACAGTTTAGAGGTGGGAAAACTGGTCGATTTTGAAGACTAAGTATACTTACTACCAGTATAAAAATACTTAGTATCGAAACTTGTTCCAAAATACTTACTAGTATTTGGAATACTATATAGAGCGTTTGGCGTGTGTATGCGACATAAGTCTCATACTCAACTGCAACTATAACCAACTCCATATTAGTATTTGAAATATCGGCTTCAAGAGAATCGCTAAAAATACCCTGCTTTTCGAAATGTCCCATTTATTATAAAATTTTAAACACATTATAAATTTATGAGGTTTTTTTTCTATTAGGTTATAATATTCTTGTTCATAAAATGAATAACAATGGTTTTATTTTTATTTTAAACATTGCGTTTTGAGCGGTCATAACACCCATAATGAGCTTGTGTGTCATCTCACCACGAGGGAATGTGCTGCGACACAAAATTTATGACCCATTGTTCAACTGACGAGCGACTCGCAATGATATAAGTTTTTTGGAACAAGTTTATTGGGCCACACATACTGAGTATGGGTAGTTTCATCCGAGACTTGAGTACACAAACTGGTGATAGTATCTATTTCCAACTCACCTCTAGTACAGTTCACAGCAAACTGTTTTACCGGAAAGCATTGAGATAAAAATAAAATGGCGCGTTATTCGTGGAGCATTGTAGAAAGCAATGTTCCAATAATTGTATTAGATTCAATAAGAACGTTATTTGAAATTGATATGTACTGTTACTACTAGCAACTACCAGAATAATTTTCTTCTGTCTTTCCGGTGGTTTTTATGACGTATTTCTAAGTGTTTATTTATACTTGGATCTGATCTCAATGCTGTACCATTATCAGTTTCTAATACGACAACTCACGATGAACCGATATATAGCTAACTGCATAATATGTACAAATTTCTGGACACCGGAAAAAATCGCATATTAGGCACTAACTGTAAATGTGGAAACAATCCATTTATAGTGGTAATAACCTAGAAATGTAAATAAATAGAACAATTTTATTATCCAAGGCAACAAACGTCTTATCAGTCAAGACAAAAAAAGTATCTTGCTCAAAACTAATTGTCAAATCTAAGCGAGAAAACCCACAGAAGGTGTTGAATTTGCGAAGGCTTACGGGCCATATTATATTGCTCAACGGATAGCGCTTGTCGCACTGCGCCTGTAGTGGGAAAGTAGTGAAATGTTTGCCTTTCGTTATCTCCGAAAGTAGATCGACGACATATATATTTTTTCATGAAACCGACTTGTGAGGAAAAAAACACTACCAAAAGCTTCAGATTCATGGGAGTGACAACAAATATAAAGATGGGTGAGTGGATTGCATGGCGTTGCCTCTAATGAAGTAAATATAGCTTTCTACACCGCCACATTTTGTAGGGTTTGCGACATTGAATTATTGCACTGCTCGAAAAATTGATGCACGCAAAAATAGTTTGAAAATGTTCGTTGCGGAAGAAGAAAGTCGCCTACACAATGATCTATGAAACTAAGGATGATACGGCTCTTGTTACCTTCAGCTATGCAAACAGCGCAATGCACTAATCTGTGTAGAGACAAATGCCGTGTTCTGACATGTCGATTTTTGTTGTTCAACTTTGTAAAGCACCTCTTCAAACTTTTCCCAGTTTCCGTCGCGCGTTCTGAAACGCATAGGCGGGGATGGGGATACGTCAGAGACGCCATCGTGCGAGGAGTCAGCGGCCAGCTCAAAAAAATCATCTCATGGACCCTCCAGCCACTGATACGTCCCGCGAAGGACTCAGTGGCCAGGGTCAGATGTGGCACATGTCGATGTGAGTGTTTCCGGAGTTTGCGTGCGACACAAAAGTCGGCATGCTGTTTGGGTCGTTGAGGACGACCAGGTTGTGCTGGTGCATCAGCGTCGCACAGGGGGATATCCACGGACGTTGAATGTTGAAAATAAGATTTATAGGAATATTCCCGCGTAACAGACAAATTTTAAGTTTTGTTACAGTTAATAAGTTAACAGATGCAAGTTGTTATCACCGTGCTTACTGTATGCAATTTGCCGAAGCAGCCAGTTGACTATACTGATGATTCACTGTTGAATCGATTGAAGTAGAAGGGAACGTTCATTTAAGGATTCGTTCAAATGAACTTACGATAATATGTCCGATTGACTTTTAACTGTCATTCAGTATTCAATCGAAAGACAATAATTACAAGATACAAAGAACTTTTTATATACAACGTTTTTAAATTCTCTGTTGAATTATTATGGTCAATATGCTCAAACTTGTACTTAGTAAATAAAAAACAAACAAATATAGAATACTGAAATATCGTTATGACATTTCATTTTGATTTCCATAGTAACGCTCGTATATAGTAATAATAATAGTCTTTTACTTTTTACGGATTTTTCTGAAATAACTTTCAATACAAAACAGAATTAACTGGAAATGAATTTAATTTTGCTTAAAGATGGCTAAAAGTATTAAAAGAATGCAATGGCATCGTGTTCTGATATATTCTAAAAGTTTCAAATGTCTAGCTAGTCGGAAAGTTTGTTAAAAATCGATTGCAAGA
Source organism: Rhyacophila brunnea (assembly GCF_057557595.1). Lineage (NCBI taxonomy): Eukaryota > Metazoa > Arthropoda > Insecta > Trichoptera > Rhyacophilidae > Rhyacophila > Rhyacophila brunnea. Next base: position 15,250,980 of record NW_028232796.1, on the reverse strand, counting down.
TTTGTACTGGACAAAGAACCACCGGAAAAACAAGAATACGAGCTAATAAAAACGTTGTAAAAATCGACACGTGAGAACGCGGCAATAGATAGTTGTCATCACCGTGTTTACTGTATGCAATTTGCCGAGGCAGCCAGTTGACTACACTGGTGATTCATTGTTGAATCGATTAAAGTAGAAGAGAACGTTCATCGAAAGATTCGTTCAAATGAACTTACGATAATATGTTCGATTGACTTTCAACTGTCATTCAGTATTCAATTCAACGACAAAAATCGACACGTGAGAACGCGGCAATAGATAAGTTATTTAAAAACCGATGCTCTACTAGTGATGAACACAAAAGTGAAGAACATAGTCATTTATATCTTTTCGGCTTAGTCAGTAATGAAAACTGTCACGCTAAAATGCACCTGTCATGAAACTAGGCTACCGGGTAGGTAGTAAGTACTCACTTTTTGGGTGGTTTTAGTCATGTTACACTTTCTCTCCGGTTACATAAAAAGGAACTATGACTGTGCGATAAACCGCAAACCTGAGCTATACATATTAATACAGTTCTGAGAATAATAATGGTCAGTCATTTAAATTTAAATAATATATGAAAGTGTCTTTTTTAATTTGTTATATTATTTATAATAAAAATCAAATTATACTATTTTTTATAGCTAGGTATGTAGTAATTTTAACATAAGTGGGTCTATTCTATACTTATCGACCGCTAAAGTGATAAAGTAAGCAGCGACGTCCCTAGACAACGCCAAAATGCCACTCCATTTTTATACAGTAATTTTTTTATCATCCTTTCATGACTTCAATATCTAAGAAATGTGTTGTATGGATACATTACTAACAAAATATATACCACAAAATCTAATTTAAATGCCATCTTTACTTCAATAGACCATATTGCAAGTCCACAGTTTCAGATACATTTAAAAATACACCTGACAACTTTCAAAACTCGCGAATCACTGGCAAAAATATTTGGATAAATTAATTACGTAAGTACTTACTACCTACCTATAATTCAAATATAATTCGCAAATCTGCACGTGCCATTGTTGGTCATCAAGAACTTGACGTCCAAGGACAACGGAAGTAAACTAGACATCGCGAACCCGACAAAAAAATACAGTACTGTTAAACCTTTTATGTTAATTAATACATTTTGTTTTCAACAGTCAGCTGATTTTTTTAATGGAAAGATATTTCCATTATTACTAAGTTTATGTACCTACCTATTCCTATATAGGTATATCTAATGATTCTCCTCGATTTGCCGCCTTTCAAGTAACTGCCGCCCCCAAACGACGCTCAATCTGCCTACCCCCACGGGACGTCACTGAAAGTAAGAAATATTATCAAACTTAGGGTAGGTTTGTATCAAAATATTAGCACTTATTGTAACAATTACGATACATTGGTTATAATTGTTGCAATAAGCAGCAAGATATGTGCTGTTAAAATATAGCACTTATTGCAACGATTTACGATACAACCAACTTATTGTAATTGTTACAATAAGTGCTAATACCTTGATACAAACCTACCCTAAGTTTTACAATATTTATCACTTTAGCGGTCGATAAGTATAGAATAGACCCACTGGTACGATTTATGAACGATCCAATGGCATTTATTTACCAGACATTGGGAACACTCGATAATTTATTTAAACTATTTAAAGTGAAAATTTAAAACTAAATTTAGATACGAGTTTTTTTTAAACACAATTCCTCAAGGCTATACTTCAGCTGGGGCATGGTCTAAAAAGATCGTGACTACGCGAGGCGCAGATTGTGCAAACGACGCGTGCAGAACAAAACATAATTTGTCATAAATATTCAGCATGCGTTCATTTAATGTTATGTTAATTGTTATATTAGTATTTATAATTATATATTCATTGGCATGTTTTCTTTTTCGAGTAAATGCGTAACGGTTTTTAGTCATCTTTACACGATTTAAGAATATATTCCTCCGACGCCATCACAAAACAAATTGACGTGCTTACAGCTCGACTATCGCTTTGACTATCGCTATTAAAATTATTTGCTGTTTCACTGATGTATGCTTGATGCTTTCACTGATGTAAATTGCCATGAACAGCAATAATTCATTTATTATTTCATCCGCAAATAATGAAATTACAAGGTGACACCTTAAACTAGGTATTATAAATTATTGGGTATGTGTAACATATATTTACATGAATATTTGTAATTAGTTTTGGATCAAAGGGAAAATTTGGAAAACTGGAGCGCTCGAAAAGTTTAAGAAAATATTAACATAGTTACCTATCCAATTTTATTTGTATTTTATAAAAATAAGTGTGTTGAATTTTTTGATATTGGCCTAGGTATCACGGGACGGAGATTGGAGGAGAAGACATAATGTTGAGCTCTACGGGCTGTACGAAGATTGCAGCGCAGTTCAATCAATTAAGATTGGGAGACTGCGATGGCTAGGTCATGTGCACCCTATGAATGACAATGAACCGGCAAAGAGAGTGATGTCCAGCAATCCAATAGGACGTAGAAGAAGAGGGAGGCCAAAGATTCGCTGGTTAGATGGAGCTACCAGTGACTGCCGTATTCTGGGTGTACCAAATTGGAAAGCGGCCACACTGGATAGGGACAGGTGGAGGGAGCTGTTGGAGGAGGCCAGGACCCACACCGGGTTGTCGCGCCCCTGATGATGATGATGATCACCTGACGGAGCGGTAATTTTGCAATTGTATGAACCGAAACGGTGCTCCGGTACGTTCCGGTTTATTTCTCTGAGCCTTGGATTTCTATATAAAATAATAATATGATAACGAGAGATATCAGTGTTAATAATTTTCTCAGTTAGAGTTATAAGGTACATTATTACCCAATATTATGTGAATTTCGTGCAAAATGTAGATATCGTTATATTTAATTATAATATACTTATTAAAAACCTATATAGTTAATACTGGATATTTCAAAAGATGTATTATATGAATGACAATACCATTTTACGAAAATATGGCTAATTCTGCGAAACAGCTACCTACGCAGTATCCATTTCATTGAAATATTTTTGATCCTTTTTATAGATATTAGGTACAGTACAAACCCCTTTCATAAATATATTTATTTATATTATATCAGAAACTTATTTTATTGTGAAGAAAATTGGAAATGTGGAAAAATTGTTTTTCCCTCTAGTAATAGATACTTAAGTATAGAGAAAAAAAACGAAAATGATAAGAGTAATACGTATTTCATATTACTGTAGTTTAATTTTTTTACTTATATTTTCATGAAGTGTTTTCACAATTTTCTGTATAATAATACGGATTGTTATGATTTTTTCCTTGTGAAAAGATGTTATTGCCATTTTTATTTGTAGTAAAATAAATATTTCTATACATATTAAGCAAGTTTAATCATAGTATTAATATCGCTCTGTATAAATGATATAATATTTAATTTAATACACAATGGCTGTTAAACAAATCTATTACGATATAAAAAGATTATCTTATGAACGGTGTAGGTAAGGTACTTGAGTAGGTATAAGTACGATTTTTTTTATTTTTGATAATCAGGTACCTACTACTCCTACTAGGTAAATTGAATAAAACTACATAAAGCCTAAAGAAAAGAACGAATCAACATATATATATTGATTTTGAGATAGGTACAAAAGTATTTTAAGAAGTTAAAAATGTTTTTTTCTTTATATGCTGCTGCACTAGTAAGTGGCGAAATATACAACTCTAGATTACCACTAAATGTTTGCTAATCGAAATTATTTATGATTCATAAAATATGTCATCAACTGTGGTCGTAAATTATACATTGTAACGAGAATTTAATTTATCTCATAATACCATAATTATTACAGAATTTAAACTACATAACATAATTTAATATTACCGTAACTGAAACGGTTGACATTTAATAAAATTCTTAATCCGAACTGCATAGTTTAATTAAAGACATTGAAATATTATTTGTTACTAGTCATTTTTAATCCTTGATGCAAAATAACACTTCACAAAAAACTGATATCCTGAACACCTACAAAAGCTGGTAAAAGGTAAGTGGAATTGTAGCGTCATTGATTTTGTGTAAGTTTCCCATAAAACTCTTACAATATTCTGAAAACTCTGTTCATGATACGACCCAGTATTACTGCATGTCATACACATACTTGAAAAACGCGCCAAGAAGGGCTTACCTTCCAAGGCTGTCGCGCGCCAAAAGATAAAATGAATCCTCCCCATTTAGAGGTTTTGATATCTTATATTAAGTATCTAAATCCATACGTATATACCTAAATCGTTAGCAGGGTTGCCAACACCTGTATTATGTGATCAGTAGTAGACTAAAGTTTTTAACAGCGACAGTCAAATATCTGCAGATTTTTTATGTTTATTAATATACATAGATTTTCTCCAGCAATATTAAGCCGGCTCTCATATCAAAACTCGCCCGCCTGCAACGTCTCGAATACGTCGATGAGAAGTCGTCGTTATTCACAAAACACACGTTGCCAAATGGAGCTCCACAGGTTGGTCGAATTCGACTGTTTATTATGAAAAAAAACATCTGCTGTTGCAATCGACAAGTCGCATGCTTCTCGGGCTCCGAGTCGAAGACGCTAGGTCGCATGACTGTGCGGCAGACGGCTGAGTTTAGATGTGAGAGCTGGTTAATGCAGTGGCGTTGCTATAATTATCACCCTCTATAAAAACCGATGTTTGTTTTTATAGAGCAGAATGTATCATCACTTAAAAACACATAAAATGCTATGTATGTTCATATGTAAGCAAACAGTTTAATTACTTACTTAAATAAAATGTCATATTATATTAAGAGCATACATAAGCGAAACGGAAAATAATTTTCAACAGTATGTGGAACGAAATTTCTCAGTTGTCGGCAATCGGAGACTGAAAGTCGAGGTGTGAGCACGTCAATTTGTTTTGTGATGGCGTTTGAAGAATATATTCTTAAATCGTGTAAAGATGACTAAAAAACGTTCCGAATGTACTTGAAAAAGAAAACATGTCAATGAATATACTATTATTATTACGAATATAATAATAAACATAACATTAAAAGGACGCATATTAAATTTTTATGACAAATTATATTTCGTTCTGCTAGCGTCATTTGCACAATCCGCGCATCGCCTAGTCACGATCTTTTTAGACCATGCCTCAGCTGTATTGGTGGATACTCATTAATGCGATCGATGTATCTTTGAATAACTTCAAAACACATATTATTAAAATAATTCATTCATCAGAAATAATCTCAGGTACCTATCGATTTGTATTTTTTGTTTCTTTTGAGTGGCGTAGAACTTCCGTATCGCCTCTCTTGAGACTTCCACCGCATTCTCATTGTGGGATCAATTAATCTATACGTATATTACGTATTCATTTTTATAAAATGACATGGAAAAACTATATCATTTCCAATGTGTTTGCGCTGGTATTTTCCAACCCTATTCGCGGTGGAAATCGATATTAGGGGTGGGATTACTATGTATTTGGGTTAAGGTAACGTCTCCCAAACTGCGATATGTATTAACGGTATTATTTAAGTCGTACACTATATTCGAATTAATACATAAGACATATTCCAATGCAGATAAAGCGATTTGGCGGCAAAGTTATTGATTTCGATTGAAGGATAGTTATTTTTAACGTCTTGTCGTAAATAAGATTTTATGTCAAATTAACAATGTGCTTCTATTAATAATTATACTGCTACGCAAAAATTATGGTTCGATTGGTACAGAATAATATTTTGATGGTTTGTTGTTACAAGCCCACGATGGTCGAATAGTAACGTGTCAGTTTATAATGTCTTGGGTCCCGCGTTTGAATCACGAAATTGGCAATTTCATAATATATTGTTTTACAATGTGTATTTGGATCCAAAGTATGTACCTAATATGTTGAGCAAGTGGCTAGTAAATAAATATTATTATTTATTACCCCCTCCACTTTGATGATCCTTTTGGGATCGAATGTGGTAATGTAGTGTATTGTATTACATTTTGTGTGAGTTACGTCTTACGAGTGTGAGTTACGAGTTACGTCTTATTACGTCTAAAAGAAGTACACTTACACGTATCTCGTTTTGTATAGGAACTCTTGAAGCTGTTTAAAATTGAACAATTCGGAGGAACAATTTCTGGAAATGAAAGATCCAGTTACTTGATCTTGACTTATCACAGCATGTTGTGGATATGATGTATTATGATCACTGATCATTGATCAGGGATCATATTTATTTATTTATATATCTACAGAAAAAAGAGTATTATGGTATTACAGCGATTAGCTATGCGCCATAATACATAATTAATAATATACAAATGACTTAGAGGCCATCCATGGACTGAAACCGTATGCGGTTTAGATCCGTGTGCCATACTAAACTTATGATTTTTGTTCATGAAAATATATTTTCACTAAATTTGTAAGTGTAAGTATATGGTATAAACGGATACGATCAGATGCTTATAATATACTTTGTGGAAATATATTTCCATGATCAGAAAAGATAAGCTCAGTATAGCACACAGTTCGAAACCGCATACGGTTTCAGTCCATGAATGGCCTATTAATTACAAATAACAACCAATATAACATGAGAGTAGAAAATAAAGTATGTTCTTATGTAAATAATAAATTAGAATAATAAAATAAAAACAATTATTTATAAATTTACCCATTTAAGACATCCACAAATTTTATATAGTTAAAAAAATCACCTTTATGGTGCTATCAAACAGGTTAATCGCACGATATACAGCATCATGAAACACCAAATCCGTCTTGCGACGGGGTATCATGAAGACCGCAGAGTTACATTACAATATTACAACTACAAGGTTATTATTCTTAGCGTCATCACTGTTATCTTCAATAATAATTATTTTACGGGATGTGATTTGAAGAAAGAGTTGGAATTAAATGGTTTTTTTAAAAAAAAAAAAAAATGTTGTGGAAGACCTCAAAAACAGTCATTGCATGCATTAAACCTCGAAGTGCCTAAACTCTCTACTGAGACTGATAATCAATCAATTCCCGATTGATGGTAGGTTTGTAGAGGTTTCGTATAACTCTACAAACTGTCATGTTGTTGTATGTGGTCATTGATAGACCACATACAACAACGCAACGATAATCAAACAGTTGTCTTCCGGTCTGACTACAATATTATTATGTAGTTGTTACACCCCGCTCGTCCGCGTATCCTTTTCAATTAAAAATTCAATCTTCTTAAATTAACCAATATAAATGTGACAGTCATTTACATTTATAGTAAATTTATTATCACAATATAAAACCATGAAAATACCATATCTGTGTGTTATTCATCACGTCCCGAAACACTCCATGTCACGCACACATCCGCAACCTTCAGAACATAATATAAACATAGCATCGGGGGTAAGAAACAACAATACGTTCATCCACCGATAGGTTTGAGATAATAAAATATTTATTTTGTAAAAAATACGTTATTTAATACTGTGTGAATTTTTGAGAGGCGACGGATATTGTATTAAAAGTGGAGCACGACACCATACCTAATATCTAAGTGAATGGGCCAGTGAGTGTTTGTGAAGCCGCAAAAATACATCGACTTGTAATGTAGGCATTGGCTTACGCCAGATTGTACGCGAAGTAAAAGCCGCAAAGCGTGACATTTTGGCCCGAACATCGAACACAAGGAATTTTACCAATCCACGCATAATATCATTATATTATAAGAAGTAGTTATAGGTAGTTGATCTTGCCACAGTAGTAGTAAACTATTCAGGTTAGGAAATAATGACTAATTGAAGGCTTGTGACTGGGTTGATAGCAGGAATTCAGAAATAATGGGAAATGAAATATCTAACGCTGTGGAGTAACTGGCAACCGATCTCGAGTGTGAAAGAATATGGAATAAACTTAAACACGTATCAATAATATGCTTGTCTTTCATTCTGCTCTTGGTTTATTTGAAGGTCGCACCACACACTATTGCACGTCTATTATAATGTGTGGTTCATTTTCTTAAGACACTCACACATTCAAAGCCCTGCGTAAAAATGTAGTGTATTGGAGTATAGCCTGTCGGAATTCTATTTAGTAATCTGTTCTGTGGTTGATAGCTATTTTTGAGACAATTCAGGAAACTCTCTTTACTCAAAAATGACTGGCCATCACACATGTCTGTCTACAAAACAATATAAGGTTATATAGTATGAATGATATTTTATTAAACACGTAATAGGTAATTGATGTCACGTGCTTGGAATGGGAGTAGAGAAATGGACGCGAAGAGATGTATGTGAAAGAACGAACCCTTAGTAAAGGTGTTAACCACATAACAGATTAATACATATAATAGTAAATTCCATCGCCATAGATCAAGGTTTTGAAGCAGGGATACTTTATGACGTGCAGGCTATAAAACTCAAGTACCTACAACAAAGTCTTCTGACAGTCCTCAATATTGAATGCACGTTATATTTACGTGACAAATATTAATTCATTACAGACGTAACTATTGAAAATAACATATTCTTTCACACCTGTTTAAATTAATCACATATTTTTTTTACATTTGACATCTGTACCCTGTTGTAGCACACCCATTAGGGTAAGCCAGTTCCCATTAATTTTGTGTTCCATGAGAAATTAATTTTGTGTTAACATATACCTATTTAGAGTTGCATTCTGACAGTGCTGCTTTACGGTAGCGAATCATGGCACCTTACGAAGGCTCAGAGCAACCGTATACTGAGCTTCGAAAACAGATGTTTGCGACGAATACTGGGTGTGCGGTGGTATGACTTTAGGAGCAATGAGGAGATAAGAGAACGTACCAAGCAGCCTCTCATCACGCTGAAAGTGAGGAGGCGACGTTGGACCTGGCTCGGCCACGTGCTGCGGATGCCAGAAGAGAACTTTAACCTGGCTTGCCTGTTCTTCAAGCCGACCGGATTCCGGCGTCCTGGAAGGCCGCTAAATACAATCTACAGAGTGTATACGGCGGAGCTACGGGATGCTGGTTTGACCTGGAACGAAGCAAGAAGACTGGCGAGCGACAGGGATTCTTGGAGGCGCCACGTGGTGTCCATATGCTCCAGCTAAGGGGCGGATATGGGCAAAGAAGAAGATTTAGAGTAGGATTGATCTGCTGATGCTTCAAATCAAACGTAGGGCCTTGTGATACGCTTACTTTGAGGATACGCTCGATAATGAGCTAGTGTGGTGCGGGGCGGATTGGTTTGGAGGGGTCTTTGTTTGTGTTGATGATGGTAATCTGTGGCTTTTTCGAAAATTCTGACACAAGGACATCCATATCGGGATAGTCCGGTTAAGTGTATCGCATCATTGACAATAATACATCTTTATTCGAGGTTGTACGGATACTATCCGTGGCTTTATCCAACCGACTTTCTCTTAGGCATGCTTACATACTGCAGTCTGCAATTTAGAAGAAATCTTTATTTAGCTACGTATTTTTTTCGACTTATACGAGGTATAAATGAGAACTCTGCCATTCTGGGCAGTGTTGACCTGTGTGTCCCTGATAACTATCTTAGAAATAGAGAACATCAGTTGTTTATTCTCCCAAGGTGCAGAACCAACCTGCCATTGGTAATGCCAATTGGTAGGGCTATAACTATGTTCAACGAAATTGCTTCGGGTGTTGGTATATTCCACCTACGTGAGGATGAGTATAGGTGGACGTTGTTTTATAAATTCTTAAAATTGGGTCTGCTTAGCTCCTCCGGTGTAGGTACTTCCTTGTACCTATCTAATTAATATTTGTTGTATCTACATATTTCTACTGTTTAATAACATACTATGTATCTCTTTTTTATATTTCTTTGTTTCTAAATGTCATATTGTGAACGTCTTAAACTTATAATTTGTAACGTTCACAATATGTTAAAAATAAATAAATTGAATTGAATAAATTGAATTAAATTGAATTGAATACAATTTGGTTCATTTAAAGAAATATTAAGATTATTATTACGATTTTTTTTTTGAATAGTGGAAACTCTGGAACCGCAACATTTTTAAGGGATCCGGTTTCGCTTTCGGCATTTTCGGCAGTGTTGATTCCAATTCCAGCCTGATTCCGACTATACAGTTTGTGTGGCTGCAAGGAAAAATAAACTTACTCCTCCTTAAAAAAATCCTCTTACTCAATTTATCTGAGTGTCTTTAACCGACATCTTAATCGTTTTATTTGTCATTTCCCTAGCAGCATATTAACCGGTTGAAATAAAACACATAAATCGAAAGATCTCGCGCGCACCTTGCGAAACTGCGGCACGTAAATCAAGCGAAATCTTTTAAATCGATAAAATATGATTATCGATTCACTAAACCTACCATATTACCTGTTTCCATATATTATTGAGGTAAGTGGCTTTCCACGCCATTATTTCGCATTTTGTAGTATATGGAATGAACCACGAAAGATGATTGTAGGCAAAGTTTGAAGTATGAGAGTGGTCCTATTGTTCTTCTTCTTCTTTCACCCTGTCACGACTCAGCATTGGGGCATAGTGCAGGCACAAGTTCGCACAACTACCCTCGATCCATCGCAAACTCTTGCGCCTCCCGCCATTCAAGACCTGCAACGCGTAGATCGCTTTTGAAGCACCGCTGCAAGGTGAGCGAGGGCCGGCCACGATGACGAAACCCTTGAGGTTAGGCCACAAGGATACGTAGTGTCGCACTCACATGTCCCAGCCACGTAAAACGCCTCTCCGTGATTACCTCAATCACTGAAGGCTGCTGTGTCTGCTCACGAGCTCGAGTGTTTGTGACGCGGTCGTACCAGTGTACCCCTAAGATTCGGCGGAGACATCGATTCTCAAAGCTCAAAAGCCGAGACCCTTGAAGCTTAGTGAGATGCAACGTCTCACAGCCTTACAGGAGCACAGGTAGCACCCACGCGTTGAACAAACGATATTTGGACTTCACAGAACACAGCCTTGACCTCCATGCGACTCCAAGTTGGCTGAATGCGAATCCCACCACACCCATGCGGATTCCCAGCTCACTAGAAATACCAGCATCGCCGACAGCCGTGGCACCCAAGTATTTGAACCTGGACACCTGCTCGACGGGCAGGCCGGAAACCCGCAGAGGAGTGTCGTTCTGCGTTTTGATATTTGATACTGATGTACCATAATATCAGCTCCCTCTAAAGTCAGTGATTATATTGGCAAATATGTCGTTAAAATAAACATTTTTAATTATCCAAGTATTAAAAAACGGAGTTGGTAGTTCTGTATCGTAGTGGACCTAGTGATTATTATTATAGTAAATATATAAATCTATCTGGGACACTATATTTATATATCACACGTTCTCAGTCCATGGGCCGCGGTACCAAAGGCATTAAAAATTAAACTGAAAAAATATTGACTTGAGCGCCAAATTTAATCCTTATCCTGTCCTAGACTATTTTTATTCAGTATCACAATATTTGATTAAGCGACTATCTACGTAATATGAACCTTCTTCATACAGAATTTTAGGAAATCGACACTCGAATAACATTGACGATAAAAAATCAGAGATTTTTTTTTAAATTCACTATCAACCATACACTTTCTTTTTCGTTTGTACAATGTGGTTCTGTTATTCCATAAAGTTTTTATAAGGGGTCTGTATTTAATACTGTGTCATTACTGTCATTATGTTCTCCCATTTATTTCTTTAATTTTAATTACGTGACTTATGTTAAAAATTGTTTTAGGATAAAACTATTGAAAGTGCAACAAATAATCTGTCAATAAAAAAGTCAGTTAATAGTGGAAGAAGATTGTTTTTGGTCGACTTGTTTTTTGAGACTAGAAAAAGAGAATAAAAATGCGATAATTGATAATTTACATGCACAAAAGATAAAATGGTAGGTAACGTGAGACAATATGCGAGGATTGCGAGTTTATATATAAGTACATATTATTAACACATTGAGATGAAATGTAAATATTGATAATGTTTATGTCTAAAATGTTATTAAATTATGATTATTTTTTTTTTTTTTTATTAAACACCACAACAGGCCGTGAAGCCCAATGATAGTGGTAAAACTCCCAGGCTTGAGGAATTTACATAATATTAAATCGTCACTGTTCTGGCAGAAGACACTAATTCGAAAAAATGACATATTGAGTTAGTTATACCAAAATGTTCCTTATTTCAAGCTTTACCGTCTGGAAACCTTCTTAATAAATAAACAGTCTTTATTTTAAAGTCATCCTTTTTACGATTACTTAATAAACTCACATGACAGACCATTTCAAACATTTTAACAACTTCGAAGTCAAATTACTCAAAAATAGTATTCTCCAGTTAGTGTGTTCTGCCAGAACAGAGACGAAATTATGTAAATATATTTTGACCACACCGGGAATCGAACCCAGAACTCCTGGATGGAAGCCAGCGCCTTACGCACTGCACCACGAGATTATTTTTAATGTATCTTCTTCACCTTATAAATGCTTTGTTATGCAAAAGTGGCAAGCAGTCGTGAGGTTACTTGGCCATTATAAAAAAAGTGACACGACTAGAAAAAGGTTGGGGATACGTGGTCTATACGGATGACATAAGTATCGCGAGATTTCTCGCAGAACTAAACTTATATGGAGCGTGTAATGTAATAACTTAATGACTAATATAAATACCGTAATTTTTTATGAAAGTACGTTGCAAATGCACGCTTTATAAATACAATGGTCCAATATTAATTATTATATTATTGTCATCGGTCACCATATTTATTTCTTGTAGATACACGCACACACACATTCTTATCGTTTATCATACTTAGATTTCCCGTTGGTGGTTCGGTGTCGCTATACATCATAGGATTATTGTGCAATTATCCTTTAAAGGCTTTCGATCGATATTCTGACATATCATGCAAGCCTCCTCTATCTCTTATATCTGGTACATATTCAACATAATGTAGACATAACAATATCAAAGAAGCAATATGACAATAATATATTTGTTTAAGGCTCGAAACTCAAGAAAAGATCTGTAATGTATTTTATTTCTCATTATTTTCGTGCAAGTATTTTTGTCACGTTTTATTATAATTTTAATATTAAATTAGCCCACGATAGACGATCGGCTTAAGCGTCGGCTTACAATGTCGTGGGTCCCAGGTTCGAATCTTGGGTCTGGAAAATACACATATTGTTTTTCAATTTGTGTTTGTAGTCAGAGTATGGACTTAGTTGAGCAATTGGCTAACATTTCTCGTAAAAAAACCGTTAAGACAAACCTCTACATTAATACATTAAAACAAACCTCTGTGGAGGCCCATATGCTCGTCTAAGGATCGAACATGGTGAAGTAGTAGTATCATGGCCCCCACACCCTGAAGTGGGCCCCCAGGCTAGGATCTTTGGCGGCCCCCTCTACCTATCGCCAAGGTTAATCAAAGACAGTCTAACGATCTACAGGTTTCATATTCCAAATGATGTTCGACGTAGAATTAAGGGTATTCAGTGTATATTTTAGCGCGATATTTATTGTATTTTTGAATGCACTTACTTGAATTATGGAGTTTTCGAATATCGATCGGTCAAATTCTTTTTACTATTAGTGATATTTTTATGTCTGCTTATCTCACTTGGCTGGTCGATCCGCCATGCCGGGCCCCTCTTAAGCCCGGGCCCATAGGCTAGAGCCCTGTCAGCCCCTCCCTTGTGGGGACCATGAGTAGTATTATTTATATGTACGCGCTCTCGATAGATTAGTAATAGAATGTTCGCTTCTAAAGCTTCTGCAAGTCTGGAAAATTTACATATAAGTACGTTTAGTTTAGTTCCAGATTATCGTATTATGTTAAGTATGTGGCTAACATCAATTTTTCATTACAAAAAACTCATTCGAGGACGTCCAAATATCCACATAATATTGTAAAGCATATACAAATACAATAATTAAACAAATAAAGCATGTGACGCGGAGTTATTATCCTGCCTCTAAGTTTGACGCAGCTAAAAGTTGAAATTACTGAGGTATGAAAAAATATACGCAAATATTTCTTTTACATCAATCGATTCGATTTAATTTCCAAGTACAGAATACAGAGTCAAAAACGAAATGATTTCATGAATAGTTAAATAATTTTGCGATATAAAAAAAAGGTATAAATAAAAGAAAACATCAGAGAAATTACTGAGAGAAGCTAGAAGAAGAAGAAGATGACTGTGAGGTGGAAAGTTTTAGTTGCTCACAAAACAACTACATTTCAAAAAGGAGTACTTATCAGAAAAGCGTTTTTATTTCCGACGTAAAGATTTGACATTATTGGTAACTAAACAAAAATTACATAAAAAAAAACATATTATTATACCCAGTTTTTTTTCAGTGTTTGTATAGTCTAGTGATCGTAACTATTATTAAAAATAGGGTTGGAAAAATAAGCCTCCACTTCCCTCTTTGAAGCATTATTACGCTGGCTCTAGCTTATACGGGTAATGTTTTTGTCATTCTCTATTTTCATAATCTAACAGTAATTTGTATAATGATGTGATGAATATTGGTATTTTTGTACCTAAGTGATTTGTTACGTCAATCCATACAAATTTTAATTAATTAATTATTGTATGGATGCATTTTACAAAGTTTTTATTAGCTCGTATTCTTGTTTGTCCGGTGGTTGTTTATCTAGTACAAATCATGCAATCGATTTTTAACTAACTTCCTGACTAGCTAGACATTTGAAAGTTTTAGAATATATCAGAACACGATGCCAATGCATTCTTTTAATACTTTTAGCCATCTTTAAGCAGAAATGAATTCATTTTCAGTTAATTCTGTTTTGTATGGAAAGTTATTTCAGAAAAATCCGTAAAAAGTAAAAGACTATCATTGGTTGCTAAGGGGGTGGTCCTAGCAACTAAATTATTAATATATACGTGCGTTACTATAGAAATCAAAATGAAATGTCAAAATGACATTTCAATCTTCTATATTTGTTTGTTTGTTTGTTTTTTATTTACTTCATATCAAGTACAAGTTTGAACATATTCAGCATAATAATAATAAAAACGTTGTATTTAAAAAGTTCTTTTTATCTTGTAATTTATTTATAATGTAATTTCGTTTTTTAATACGAATAAAAATGTTGTGATTTGAAGAACGAATAGCTCACAATATTCACATCGCTACAGTAGGGCGAAGCTCGCGCGTCAAGTTATAGTTGAGGCGTGAACTCTCGGGTCCAGATATTATTATGACTACTGATGCGTGGAATGCATACTTTACTGAGCCATACTGTAGAACAGGGGTCGGTTACCTTCGTTATAAAAAAAGTGATTTATAAAAACGTAACCGAATAAAAAAATATTAGATGATAACAATCTATACACCACTGCATGTTTCCCTACGAATCTGAGCCATGTGGCTGTTTTCCCTAAGGCCAATTATCTAAACCACTCAGGTGCAAATAAGTTAGATATTGGTGCATACAAGTTTGATACGGTCGACAGTTTCATATACCTTGGTTCTCTTGTAACTCGACATAATGATATTACAGAAGAAATCAACAAGAGAATCATGTCTGCGAATAAATGCTACAAAGCACTCTTTACAAGACACTTGTAAAGCCAGTGCTCACCTACGGATCGGAAACCTGGACATTAACTCTGCGAAATGAACGAGCCCATAACATTTTTGAAAGAAAAATTCTCCGCCGTCCATATGGACCGATCAGAGACGGCACCAATTGGAGGAGAAGATATAATGCTTAACTCTACGGGCTGTACGAAGATTTCAGCGCAGTTCAATCAATTAAGATTGGGAGACTGCGATGGCTAGGTCATGTGAACCGTATGAATGACAATGAACCGGCAAAGAGAGTGATATCCAGCAATCCAATAGGGCGTAGAAAAAGAAGCAGGCCAAAGATTCGCTGGTTGGATGGAGCTGCCAGTGACTGCCGTATTCTGGGGGTACCGAATTGGAAAGCGGCCACACTGGATAGGGACAGGTGGAAGGAGCTGTTGTAGGAGGCCAGGACCCATACCGGGTTGTCGCGCCCCTGATGATGATGATGACTCAGGTGCAAATACGGACTGACGCGTGCAGATGTTGCACAATCGCTCAAGAAGAAAATTTATTCTTTCTCAAAATCATGCTCAACATGGTTCACAGAAAATAATGTGCTGCCAAGTATGCCTAATATCTTATTCGGGAAATTGATTATTCCCTCATTATCTTTTCATTATATTGTACTTCCAAAATTTCCAGCAGTAGTTAGTTTGGTACATCATTGATATTTAAATGAAAAGGCTTGAAAACGTTTGTAACGCGCTGCTTTTTTATAAATATCCATAAATTTTGTTGGAAATAATTATATTCATGTATGTAGATGACTAGCTATAGGTATAGAAGCATTTATAATTTTTAATTTGTATAAAATTTATTATTCTTATTGAGGTCAAGAAGGCTCAGATGGGCGGGCCACGTTGTACGATCTGAAAGATCTAGAACTCCCTATAGGATTTACAAAGGCACACCAGCTGGCACTCGACCTCTTGGCCGCCCTCGACGGAGATGGGCGGACAACATTCAAACGGATGCGGAAAGGCTGGGGATAGTCAACTGGGAAGAGAGAGCGCTGGACAGAGATTCCTGGAGAAACGTTGTTCAGTCGGCCATGGACCTGAACGGCCCCTAGCGCCAGTTTAATAATAATAAATAAAATTTATTATTTAAATGATTCTGCATAAGTACGGATCGCATTTTCAGTTCTTCGTCGTGTCGGATCTTCAATAGCTACAGAAGTTGGCGAAGGCAGCACAATTTTCCTCGGCTTGTAGGATCCCGTCGAAATTGCAGCTTACTGGGCAACCCTTGTATGAAAAAAGGTGGTCCATACTTTGTATTTCACCGTACTCGCAAGTTTGGTCATCGGAGAACCCCCACTTCACCATGTTGTCTCTAGTGCGCCCTACCATGGTTCTCAGTCTGTTTAGGGCTTTCCATGTACGATACCCGAGACTGGCTCCGGGTGAAAGATGCTCTCCTGGCTTTACCCAATCTTCGAGACCATGGCCCCCACAAAGGGGGGGCTGATAGGACTCTAGCCCGGGGGCCCGGCCTGGCGGATCAACCAGCCAAGTGAGATAACCATACATCACAAAATTACACTAATAGTTAAAAAAATGTTGCCTGCGACGCTATTTTATAGATCATAGTAACAATTAAAACTACCTATGTGGTTGTGCGATGCAATTTTTGATTATTATTTGTCAATATTCGATAACTCCATAATTCAAGTGGGTGTAGGTATTAAAAAATACAAAAAATCGCTAAAAAAATACCCTAAATTTGACCTCAAACACTATTTGGAATACACAACTGTTGATCTTCACACTATCTTTAACTTAAGCGGTAGGTAGGGGGGTCCGCCAAAGATTCTAGCCTGGGGGCCCGCTCCAGGATGTGGGGACCATGTTCGAGACCGTCAGAGACTAGGTTCGTCTCCCATGCGGATAGTTATCTTCTTCGGGTGGGACGGTCAGAGGTATGGTTATCGCCATAAAGCTTCTTCTGAATTTTAGCTTTTTCGCATTTTGTGTTAGTATGATTACTATATTATATTATGCAGCCCGCGGACCACTGGTTACTGACTATGTTTAGATCACTTGATCATGTGTGTGTTTTCTGTATTATCATATATTTCATACGAAAGAAATAAAAAAAACTATAGGTTGGTAATATTAAAAATGTATAGGAAAGAACATTGATTATTATTTCGTTCACCGCTACGAAATTCATAATGTACTATTTCGGTATAAATTATTTTATTGAACGATCAAATTGCACGCAAGTGTTTTAGCTATATTGATAGAAAATGAAAAAAGAATCATGAGGTTTTTTCTACCGATAATTAATTATTTAAATCTGTTCAGGCTTTTGTGGCTGGCGGAACGGTCGCGTGTCTTCGACGCATTTAATTGATATAAACAATCTCATAACCGCACGCCAATGCATTAGGCAAATAATGTGTAGGCAGAGAGTTAAGACTTAAATTATTTATTATTATTTTTACACTACTTAACATTCTGATTATTCTACTGTAGAGGTTTATAGTGCGTGCAGATACGGCAACTATGCATAGGAACCGGATGCAACTGGATACGGAATTCAGAAAGTCCACAGCAAGCATTAACCACCGATTTCTGCTCTTACATCACATTAAGTTCAATAATTGTAAGTCGTTGCGAGCTGTCGCATCAACAAGTGGCTATGCGTATGATCCAATGGCGAAGGGTGGAGGTAGGCTGTTAAGATCCGACATACATAAATATACAAATTTTTGTCAGTCAAACCTATTTGTTTTCGTTGAAGAATGACTACAATGAGTATATGGTGCTAGTTAGTTTTTTTTTAAAATTATATTTAAACCCTGCCAAAATCAACCCATACTAGTTTAGGAAAAATAGTGCAAACTTTTTCTTCTTCTTCTTCGATGGCGCTACAGCTCAAGTCGAGCCCTGGCCTCCTCCACCGCTGTCCTCCAGCCGGAACGGTCCTCCGCACGTCTTTTCCAGTTGCCAAACAGCTGAAATGGAGATGGGCGGGGCACATTGCTCGCCGAAAGGACGGCCACTGGACAAATGCCGTCATCCAATGGTACCCAATGGGCACGAAACGGCCACAGGGTCGCCCTAATTGCCGGATTGACGAACTGATAAAGTTCGGCGTGAATACGTGGCAGCGAACGACACAGGACCGAGAGAGTTGTAAGAAGCTTGGGGAGGCCTTCATCCAGCAGTGGATTGAGCCCGGCTGATGATGATACAAACGTAATTTATAATTAATTATGCCGAATCCACAAATAATGATTTATATGACTTTGTTTTTCTCAAATAGTTATGTAATTAATATTAATTTGATCGTTGAATAATATTGACACGTGTCAAGTGAGGTTCAAAGATTGTGATAATAATAGTGTTTTTTAAATACCGTTACTGATTTTATGGTAGAAATTAAAAATTAGATGTAAGAAAATGTTACTATACCTTTCTTACTATTCGAAGGAGTGGTGTTACTACTAGGGTACTATTATTTATCCATGAGAAAGACTTAAGGAAGAAACCGTGCAATAAATTTATCTGCAGAAATTGTTAAAGAAACTAGTGTATGTAATACGTAGTAGTGCCTAATCATTTATATTATATTTTTATTTCAAACAAAAATATGATTTCAAAAAAAAATGTATATTACATGCCTAGTGCTAGTATTAAATTTGGTATGTTTGAATGTGTGTTGGATGTTGGATCCTTAATTGAGTAGGTTAAAAGCAAAACAGTTTCTCTCCATCACTGACACATTTAGATATGGGTATGAAAATGATCACATAGTTCTGATAGGTTTTTAGGAAAATTAGTTTCTTTGACCATTAATTAAAAAAAAAACAGAATTTGGTTTAAAACGTTTCAGAGATGCAGGTTATACCCTCCTTTTACGATTAATTCGCTCCTGGCAAAACCAAATATTTCAGTTATGAAAATTGTACATGAATTTCTCCAAAAATGTAACGTAAATGTCTAGTGTATAGTGTAACAAAAATGTAATTTTGTATCATTAATAATGTAACTATTTATGCCTGTCGTTAAAAAAAATGTATGTATACTTTTGTAAACCATTGTAAAGCAGAATAGCCTTCCATTCAGAGAAGAGCTCAATTGCTTCCAAATAAAGAAAAAAAAAAAAAAACGTTTCAGAGAGTGCCTGTTGTGTATTTTTCTTTCAACATACTCAATTTAAGATACTTAAATTTAAAAAAAAAAAAGTAGCGTTACCTGGCACGGAAAGGTGCATGTTGGACATAACTCGTAAAGAATAAAAAAATAAACCAATGGATAAGAAGCTAGAAAAAAATACGCGATGTGATATTGATTTTTAAGCTGATGAAATATTAACAGGGTGGACAGGTTGCTCAAGTGGATAAGTGCTGGACACATGCACAGTGGTACCAAAGTCACGCTACACAAGCACAAAGCTGCAGTTAAATCCGCTGGATTAACGAACTTCGTCGGAAGTAATCGATAACGACGAACTAAGGACAGAGAATAGTGGAATGATCCAGAGGTGATATTTTTTTTATACTATCATAAATTTTAGTCCAACTACTTTTTGTGCAGATGTCATGTTTACTATATGAAAATGTTATATAAAAAATGATGAACATATCATTCGTAAAGTTTTATTGTTAAAAGCAATTTATCTTCATTTACAATGTAAAAAAATGTCTCTTTGATAACCTTTCAGACATTAAAAACTAATAAAACATCGAAAAAACTTTGAAATATTCTTGATACTCAGTTGTTTTACTGATATGGTGAGTCAAGCGCAATATATTATATACCTATATACAGTGTATACACAATGTCTTTTAAACATACCAGACACATAATTAACATAAAACATAACAATATATTATTGATATATTAATTCATTTGAAAGCGATAATTATAGCCCAAAATGAAGATTGAGTGTAACATAATATAGAGAATCCAATCCCGAGCCAAAATTCTGATCCCGGGATTTCGGGATTACAATTTGACAATCCCAGGATTGGCATTTTTTTCCATTGTTAATATAAAAATTTTATATTTAAAAATAACATTGATAAAATCGGTCAAAAATAAATCTAGTATAATTTATACTATTTAAGACATTTATTGTTAATATTGTATACGTTCAATCTTTGAAATACATAAGTTTAATGGAGTAAATAATATTGTAATATAAATAATAATGTGAATTTAATATGAGATTGCTATTTCTGATAGCAAAGACTTAATGAATGGATTAGCAAGATTTTAAATAGTAAAGCAAATCATGGTGTATGGCCTTTCCGCTTCATAAATTTAATTAGTCAGCCAAATATGAAACTGCCGTAAAACGTATGAGATCATGGTGGAATTACTTTGTTAATAGTGCGAAACATTGTTTTTTGCAATCTTTCTCATTTTTATTAATTTATGTGAAAAAATAAAATGAATCGGCAACTTACACATGGGTATAAATAAAACTTCATTCAAACTCAGCTTATTTCTAATGTAGTTATTTGTTATTAAAAATATTTTTTCTGTTATATTTTCGTTTTTATTTTATTTTCCATAAAAACTGATAAAAAAATCAATCCCGAAAGTTTCGGGATTATGTTTATCAATACCGGGATTCATATGTATCGAAAATAGCTCGGGATCCCGGGATTGGAATCCCTAGTAACATATAATATAAGTATATGAATTTTCACGAAAATAAATAAGATTATAAATGCTAATATTTTTTTATTGAAAAAAAAGGTTAACAAGAAAAGAAATGTTTCAATGCCAACAGTGTAGTGCGAAAATACACTTTTCAGGTCAGTTCAGTTAATTTAAACCAGTGGTGTAGAAACAATAGGCCGCCATGTCGCTTACTGCGGCCTACGGACTAAATTATATTACTTATACAAAAATAAATCTAGCTTATTCAAATAATAATTACGTAGACCAGGTTTTCACTGAAATGTGTGATTTCATTTGTTTATATCATAACTTTAAAATTTTATCGTGATTTTATGAAAAATAATGTATCATAGGTAAAAACTATGTTTCATTAAATGAATAATACGCAATATTGAAGAATGTATCATTCGTTACTGTATATGATTATTTGACTGGAATCTGACGAATGTCAATATTTTCTCTTTTTTTTATTTTATTTTTTTATGTTTTTTATTTATTTAGGAAACAAACAGTTACATATTGATTACAAAAATTTAAAATATAATAATGAAAAGTTATTGCAACCAGCAAAGTTTCCATATATACATTATAATATAGTTAAGCCTAATAAGATAGAGATTAAGAATAACATAAATATAAAGAACTTACATAAGAAAATTACATGAGAAAAATGAGGAAGAATAATTAATAATTAAATTATATACAAAAAAGTAACATAAAAAAAAATATATATATTTATTTATACAAATTTTGGAGATAGCGCGTTTAAATGAAACAGGTGATTTATTAAAAGGATCAACGGTGGAGAAATACATATTATAATTTAAACAAGAGCGCCGAATAAAAGAGTTTTGTGCATAATTAGAACCGCTACGACTGAAATGGTACAAAGTTTGGTTTCGCGTAAATCTTGATGGAAAATGGAAACCCACCCTTTCGAGTAGGCTGGGCGAGTCAACAAAACCATTGATTATTTAAAAAAAAAATATTGATCAGATATAGAACGTCGACTTTCCAAAGATGGTACTCGTACCATAAAATTTGCAGTGGTCGAAATAGAAGATTATAAGAAAGAAATAGAGAATTATATATATGAGGTATTAATAATTATGTTTTCATATTGAATATAAACATATTATTTCATAATAAGTAATCTGCCAAAGTATAAATTAGGAATCTTCCACGACTTAAGGGGCCCGTATTGCAGATTGCCGGTACAATTGTCAAAAAATGGTGCAACTATTGCCCAGCAATGTATGGTCTGACATCAGTGTCGGGCAAGTGAGGCTGATGTATTTTATGCGTACACGTGACTAGAGATAAAGCAATAACGGCCGACAATGAAATTTCTGCACCATATATATAATCACATAAACAAATCCAAAATAATAAAATGATTTGGATCGGGTCCTATTTAAACAAACGTGAAACAATAAGTAATATAAACCAGGAATTAGTTATTGATAATTATTTATTTAAAAACTTTAAAAAAATGTCAAAATTTGACGTTTGTGCAGCTTTGATAGTTAGCTTTTTCATGTTAGGATCATTAGGTATATAGTTTGGCTTCGATCTTACATATTAAAAAATATATATAAAAATGTATTGTCGAATCGGCTGTCACTACAATGTTTTTATTGCTGCTACAGGTGAGGTCAAACAAAGACGCATGTATGGAGCAGAGCGAGAATGAAATAGATTTATCTAGCAATTATTGCCGTATTTTCGATTGTGTTCGATATTCGATATATTGACCAACCATGCTGCCAGAAAACAACGACAATAGATGGAAAGTTTCGGCAACGTAGACCTATTTTCGTATTTTGGGGAACTATTAACAGCAACACAATTGCCGTAAAAAGTTGCTCGTTTACGAACCCCTTTAGCTTATTTAAAAAAAACGAATGCTATATTCTTCATTGTTTTGTTTTATCTAGGTACTTAAAACTAAAATTTGCACAATATTCGCCAATACTGACTAAATTTGAGATAACATCTTGGGCGTATAGTTAATTAATTTCAGCATACAGTAGATATCTTAGACTATTTATATATATATATAGACTATAGGCTTAATTGGTAAAGCACATTAACCGGAATTCGATGAATGCACAATCGAGTCCCACCCATTAACTACCATTATGTTTCCACATTTTTTTTAACAAATATATACCTAAAAATGGTTCTGGTGTTTTTCTAACTCTAAAAAGTATGTTTCAGCGCAATATGTCAATGATTTCTAATAGGCAGTGTCTGGAAATTTGTACGTATTCAATTGACCGTAGGACACTTCTTCGTGAGCCGTCGTTCTTGAAACATGTGTTTGTATAACATTTAATCAAAATGATGAGTTGAATCAATAAATTATTATTTAAAACCAACAAAAACATCTCATTAAATTCATATTGAATCTAATTGGAATATTACTGTTTGCAAACTAGCGCCGCATTTTGTAACATACGTACAATATTATACTTCACGGTGAAATGTTCAACGAACAACTCGTCATTTGATTAAATGCTAAACGAACACAAATGTTTCAAGGATAACGGCTCAATAAGAAGTATCATACGGCAAACTGCATACGTACAACTTACATGTAAGCCGGCTCTCACATAAAAACTCCTCTCGCCTAAAACGTGTCGAATACGTCGATGTGACGTCATCGTTATTCAACACAAAAAACAAAACACATCTTGCCAAATGGAGCTTTTCAGATTAGTCGAATGCGACTGTTTCTTTGATAAATATCTAGCTGTTGCAATCCACAAGTTGCATCCTTCTCGGGCTTCGAGTCAAAGAGTCGAAGTCACATACAAACACATACGAATTGGTCATTCCTCAACGGATACGGGCTCGTTGATCACCGCATTCAAATATCTATACGTTTCGAAGACTACGCGTGACGGTCGCTAGGTAAAGAGGCCATTCATGGACTGAAACCGTATGCGGTTCAGATCCGTGTGCCATACTAAGCTTACGATTTTTGTTCATAAAAATATATTTTCACTAAGTTTGTAAGTGTCAGTGTATGGTTTAAACGGATACGATCAGATGCTTTTAATATACTTTGTGGAAATACATTTCCATGACCAGAAAATATAAGCTTTGTATAGCACACGGTTCGAAACCGCATACGGTTTCAGTCTATGGATGTCATATTAAATGTGCGCGGTCTTCACAAGCAACACTGGACCTTGGTTCTCGGAAGGTTTGTTCGGCACACGGATGAGTTTTGATGTGAGTGACGGCTAACCCTAATATGTATGATACTTACCTATATAATAGGTAGTTACCTAATCCACATACTTAATTTAATTACGAATGTTGATTATTCTCTCTATAATTTGGTTTTCGGCGCTGAGTATTAAAATAAAACTATTTTTCGCTTCCTTTCCGCTTCGTAAGTTGACGATACTAAACATTTTTGTACTGTATATAACATAAATTAAAATAAATATTGAATTTTTGTAATAATGGTAATAAAGGTTGGGCATCGCTGCTTTAATCATTTTCAACCATTTCGCCCACACAGGCGGGTGACTTTAACGTTGACAATTTCATTTTCTGAGCTATTTGTATTCATTTAATGACGTGACCAGGTGGTAACGAATAGACCTTATCGCAGAGCCTAATCAGTCATCGTTTTTTTACGCGCCGTCTTTTCGACAAAATTGCGAGTTTATTGAAAATTATTGGAATGGTGGGATGACGTGTGTATCGTCGAAAATAGTACAAAGGTGAGACGAAATAAGAGATAAGTGAAAAAAGCTTGCAAAATGAAACTTTAGTAAGGTACTTTCAATGGCGACGACTCAAAATCTACTAAACGTGTATAAATTATACCACTCAGTATTACTATAATATGTAGGTACATATGTTTTATTGTCAAAACAAAACTATAGATTGATAATGATTTTCAGCATTTCTTCACTCATAACTAGGGAATCCAATCTCGACGCAAAATTCTGATCCCGGGATTTCAGGATTACAATTTGACAATCCCGGGATTGGCATTTTTTTCCATTGTTAATATAAAATTTTTATATTTACAAATAACATTGATAAAATCGGTCAAAAATAAATCTAGTATAATTTATACTATTTAAGACATTTATTGTTAATATTGTATACGTTCAATCTTGGAAATACATAAGTTTAATGGAGTAAATAATATTGTAATATAAATAACAATGTGAATTTAATATAAGATTGCTGTTTCTGATAGTAAGGAATTAATGAATGGGTTAACGAGATTTAATACTTTGGACGCTGAAGACGCACCCGGCGCGTAATGACCAGACGGCTGATCGATGTAATTCTCGCGTTTAAAATATATAAACGGTTGAGACGTATGGTTGTAAAATAATAAAAAAACACAAATGACACAGCGATCGTTTGCAAAGCGAGGACGCCTCACGAAGAAATTCAAGAAGAGCATTTGACCGGGTGGCGTTTTGCCAAAACGTTCATATCGGAGGGCAATTTTCGCGCCTACATCGACATTATAGCAAGCTTTTGACAACCGCATTTCAACGCCGACTGTACAGACTACAGTTCCATGCCCTCGTAACGGAAATCAGTACGTCGCGGTAGCCTTTGGCACGAACACTGTCACTGTTCTTATAGAATTTAATACCAAATCCCTCCCACACACGCGCAATGGAGCAAAATTAAATAATATTTTACGTTTTATTTTAAAACTGATATTAGAAAATGACTTTGAAATAAGGTTTAATTGCCTTCTGATAAGTAGGTTTTGGCCAAACGTGACCGGGTGGGGGAGGTATAAATACACAATATTATGAAAAATGCAGTTTATTTTGTGATCCATCTACCTGAGACGATAGTATACAGCAGGGTTTCCCAAACTATGTTCCGCGAAACACCAGTGTTCCGCTGAACCTGAATAGATGTTCCGCGACAATTTGGAAAGATTTTATACACTGCAATACATTCTACTAAGTAGAAGTAAAATAAGTAAAACTAAAATAAGTGAAGTAAAGAATCTACTTCATATTGAAAGGCGAGCAAGCGGGTAGCACAGCCGATATTAATTGAGTAATAATACATTTAATTGATTTAATTAGGTCAGCCTATAAATGATTTCGAGTTTGTCAGAGAGTACCCCAATTTTTCAAAACAAGCTATTATTGTTTTAATTCCGTTTTCTACAACCTATTTATGCAAAGCAGGATTTTCTTTTTATGCTGCAACGAAGTCAAATTGCAGGAATAGGCTCGACGCCACACCAGATATTAGAATGCAACTTAGGTACCAATATTGTATCTGATATCAAGAAGATATGCAATTCAAGGACTGAAAATCATCAATGTCATTAAGTACTTTATTTATTCATATTTTAATGTTTTATATAATAGTTTTAGATTTAAAAATAATTACTAAATAAATAATATGTTTTAATAACATTTTTTTTAATTTTTACTAGTTTGAATTACCCAACCTAAAAAATAAGCTAAGTGTTCCGTCAAAATTTCCGGGTTTGCGAAATGTTCCATTGCAAAAAAAGTTTGGGAACCCCTGGTATACAGTATATACGGAAGTAGTCGTGGAACCCATCTTCACTCTATCAACATGGTATTTGACAGATACCACGTGCAAGCACTCATTTTCATACGAGTAGGAACTATTATTATATAAGCATATTGACTTCTAAGAATGTATTAATTGTTTGATAACATAATTTTTCATCTTTTCTCTCTAGATCTCATAACTGAGGAGCACGACCCGGATGATTTAGTCGCCGGAAAGCTACCCTACACGTGGCTCGGCTCTACACCTCTTGATATACCTACAGCGGAAAACCCACGTGGCACTCTTGTTTGAAAAGGATCTTGGAAAAACGAATAAAAAGCAATCGCTTTCCAGCATAGTGAATGATATTTATAATTTATTATTTATTTTTTATAACGACATGAAATTTAGTTAATACAATTTTATTAAATAGAAAACAAAAAAAAAATGTCGTTTTGCCGTATCCGTTCGGCATATTCCTTGTTAAAAATTTTGTACACGGATTGAAGGAAAATATTAGATGTTATTATTTCATTATCGAACCTGTAATAAAAAATCTATTATTCAATTCGACTGTTATAAATATTTTATTTATGGCATATTCAACTCGATGGAATCATATTGTATGCCACAGTAGAGGTGACTTATGATTATAGATAATATATATTTTAAATAACTGTATATTGATTTGAAATAGTAAGTCTATAATTTTATGGAGCAAAAATCAAATATTATGCACGTGCAAATAATGATAAAAAAATAGAAATACCATACTTCAATCATGATATGAACCGGTTATTTTACATTGGATCAATGTTGCCATATTTTCAAAGTGGAATTATAGTACAGAGCCTCCAAAATTATAGTATTTCTGAAAAAAATATGGTACGCATTGAATGACCAATACTTTTCTGCATTTCAAAAATTTACACCTTTTTTCGACAAAATTCAAAAGTAACCTAACCTTACCTAACAAATAATCAAGTATATCGGCTATTTTCAAAATTTGTTTGCTGCTGGCTTTCCGTAAAGTGTCAGCCGACAAGAACCGTGTTTTATTTATACATGAATTTTATGTCAGTACTATACTACCCAATTAGGTTGGACGGTCTTTAATATACGGCTATATATTATCTCCGATACATTGATATACTAATAGATGAATCATATGCTTCTTAAAATGATGCCCTTAGGGTCACTATTCCAAGAACGCA
Source organism: Rhyacophila brunnea (assembly GCF_057557595.1). Classification (NCBI taxonomy): domain Eukaryota; kingdom Metazoa; phylum Arthropoda; class Insecta; order Trichoptera; family Rhyacophilidae; genus Rhyacophila; species Rhyacophila brunnea. The sequence goes on along the minus strand of NW_028232796.1, from coordinate 15,222,937 downwards.
AATTTAGTTTTACAGCCATGGCAATACGGGTGAAATTCAAGAATCCATGTTAACGGTCTTAACGCATTATACCTACAAGGAAATATTATAATACGATATTCATAATATCTTCTTTTGTGGTTCATTTTTAAAATGACACTTGTATGGGAACTCCTCATCTAGTAGTATATCAATGCTCCGATACAACATTTCATGGTGAAGTGTGATACGGCGAACTGCATACGTACAAGTTTCCGGACACGATTCTTTATAGATTGTCCTGGAATATAACACTGAAGCTGAAAAAAGGTTAGGTCCTTAGACTGATATTTAAATTAGCTGAAAGTCGATTTTCATTGCAGATCAATAACACTGTTTATAAAAAAAATTGTTATATAATAACAATAACCAATCTAATCATACTAAAATTGATCTGGAATTGCATCAAATGTTAAACTAAAAAATGTCATGAATTAATTATTGAAAATAGAACATTGCATTGGTGTGCATATCATAGGGAACACAAATTTAATGGGAACTAGCTTAATCATCTGGGTATGGTTTATGTGGATCTCAAGTGTGGAAAATATGGGATAAACTTAAACACGCGTTAAATAATATGTTATTTCGATAGTTAAGTCGGTATCATAATAATATGCATTACAGTTTGTCATGTAAATGTAACGTGCATTTAACATTTGAGGGTAGTAGGCGCACTATGTAATCTTGGATTTTATGACCTAAACGTCATAAAGTTCCTTGCTTCAAAACCTTCGTTCATTGCGATGGTTTTTACGTTTTTATCTAATTTATATTATGTTCTGTGGCGTGTAGTGATGAGATGGTAGGGGTTTGGGTGCACTAGTAAATTATAATAATTTAGTAAACATAATGTTATCCTCTACAATCATATCACGATATAAATGATGATGTTATCCACTCTGGGTGCATACACAATTTGAAAAAAAAAATGAATTTTGCATACCTGGGATTCGAATCCGGGATCCACGACTAGTGACGTCGCTTGAGGGCGAGTTACTGGAAGGGCGGCTAATCGAGGAGAATCATTCCGTATATATAGAAATAGCTACCTAAACTTAGTAATAACGAAAATATCTTTCCATTAATAAATTCAGCTCACTGGCTAGAAACAAAATATATTAATTACTGACTGTATTTTTTTGTCGTGTTCGCGATGTCTAGTTTACTTCCGCTGCCCTTCGACGTCCATGGTGACAAGAAACGACACCGTGCACGGATGATACAAAATACTGTAGAAAAAAAATGGGGCGAGATTTTGGCGCTGTCCAGGGGAGGTATTTTGTCTAGGGACGTCACTGCCCACGACATTATAGGCCAAACACGTTACTGCTCGGCCACCGTGGGCGCATTATTCGTCAGAAATAAAGTATCTGTATGATGTGTATTAACTTTTAAATCGAAAGAGTTAAAAAATCTGTACAAAAGTTACGACAAGATTTGGAGCTCAACTTTCCTGAAGTATCGTTTATAAAAAGCTTTCATGAAAGCAAAGTGTATCGAAAAAGAAAGATGCCGTCAGCGTAATAACTCTATGACATAACAGGTGTTTTGTGATTAGATATTTTTAGGAGATACGTTATTATTTTTTATTGTTTTTTTTACGACAGGTAATGAGGAAGCCATGTGAAATGGAATAAAAATTTAAAAAATGTATGAGACGCCATTGTGTATTATCGATATGCATGCACGATGGGAAAAACATATTTATTATCGTACTCTCATAAAATTAGAGCAATTATTTAAATAACCTCTGCAACATCCATTACATATACAGCATACTCCCAATTATCCGTATGAAGCGGCGGGATCGTGGATAATCGAAGAACATAAATAATCCGGACTATTAATTAATTAAGAGAATCTGCGAGTTCTGTTTTAAGTCTTTTTTTATTTTTATATCCGTATCAGGAAATTTGTACGTAAACAGTTCATCGTGGGACACTTATTCGTGCGCCGCAGTACGTGAAACATGAGTTCGTGTAACATTTAATCAAATGACGAGTTCTTCGTTGAACATTTCACCGTGGAGTATATTTGTACGTATGCTACAACATGTGGAGATGTATTTACTAGGTTAGGTTAGGTTAGGTTAGGGTTAATCTAATTGGAACAGTACTATTTGCTAACTATCGCCGCATTTTGTGAGATACGTACAAATGTATTCCACGGTGAAATGTTCAACGAAGAACTCGTCATTTGATAACATGTTATAGTTATACGAACTCATGTTCCACGTACTGCGGCGCACGAATAAGTCTCTCACGATGAACTGCATACGTACAACTTACATGTAACCTTTTATATCAGAATGATTTTTAAGAGCTGTAATTAGCAGTGCCGTGCGTTTGGAAGATATTGTAATTTAGATTAAAACAAATATATTCTGACAAAACTGGACTTAAGACTGTGGCACAGAGTTAGCCGAATTAGTGTCAATTGTTGAGAACAGGCTGAAAACTTTTTTTTTACTAAAAAAAATTAACATAGTAACTTCTTAATGTGTGTCTATTGGTATCTATGTTTTTTTAAGTAGTTACATTTACTAGCATCATTTAGCGGATGTCTTTTTAAAAAAAACGGTCACTTAATAATAAATTACAATTTAATACATGCATGAAAATGTTTAACATGTCCATTCTGATGCAAACTTCAGAGCATCCAACTAGCAATTCTATACTGAACTAGTTTTAAATCACGTTACAAGTAATATACAAAAATATACTAATTAACGGAAGTAATAAATTAATAAAGAATCTGATTTGACATTGAGTATGCAGAATCATGGATAAGGGGTCAGATTTTTGTGTGTAGGGGCCTGGTAGTATTTAAATATTTTAGGCTGTTCAGGACTAATAAAGAATGCATCGTCTGCCAAGGTGATCGGTGTCATAAAAATTACAATTGTTATAGTGAAATATATTTTTTATGTCGATATAACCATTATAACTCAATCAGGCGTCTGTTTGTATTGACACCAGCGAACGCTGTCAGTAGGTACCTACTTCAAAAGTAGGGGATAAATGACTATGTTTTCACTTACGAGATATGCGATAAATAGTAGGTAAGTATACTACCCTCCACGTAACCTTGAAATTTGAAATAGATTTTTTTAAAAATTATTTGATGAAATCAGACAATCAGGCGCCTGGCATTTACTAATACACTTATACGCAGTGCGTATTACACACAAATCGTTTCACTGTGTACAATTGCAAAGTTACGTGGAGGATACTCTAACAGCTTTTATTTATATATATTAGTATCATTCAAATATGTTGAAGGTAACTTTCATCTAAGTATATCAGGCATGCCCAACGTCTCTATCGCACCATAGGTCAGAGTCAATTGTGTCGTAAAATTTCGTCGTATGATTTCATTAAGATTTTAAAAGGGAAGCATAAACCATTTCCATTTTTAGTTCCTTAACCAGCTTACCTTTTAAATTAACCACGAAGAACCCCGCGTAACATCGCAGGAGTGAGAGAAAGAGAATATATGAATACCCGTGATTTAAATTAAGATTATTTATTTTTTTTATTTATTTATTTATTTATTTATTTATAAAAAAGAGTATTACGGCATTACAGCTTTTGGCCAATGCGCCATAATACATAATACATACAAATATATAAAAATATCTTAATTACAAATAACAACTAATATGACAAGAAAGTGGAAAAGACAGCATGTGTAAATATTAAAGAAATATGATAATATATACAATTATAAATTTATCCTATTTAAAACGTCTACAAACATTATATAATTAATAAAAAACAAATCAACCTTTATGGTGCCATCAAATAAGCTAATTGCACGATACACAGCATCATGAAACATAACATCTGTCCTGCGACGAGGTATCTTGAAGACCGTGGAGCTGCGAGTGATATTGGTGGGAACATGAAAATTAATATTTGCCAGTATATGCGGATTGTAAATGAACCCATTATGAATTATGAATTATGAATTATGAATTACAATGTAGCAATGTCTTTCTTCCTTCGACCATGTCCGATCCTAATAGGATCATATGTGCCTCCACAGAGTGGAGGTTTGTATTGACAGATTTTGTTTTTACGAGAAATGGATGTCAGCCAGTTGCTCAACCGATTAGGTCCATACTCTGACTCATACACAAATTGAAAAACAATATGTGTATTTTTCAGACCCATGGGCCTTATGTTGTAACTTGCGAGTTGAAGCCGCCCGGTCGACATGACGTCATATGACATCATTGTGATGTACTACCGGAATGAGTCAATTGCATTCTAGAAATTAACGCTACTCTAATACTGGCGTTATTCATTGTCCCCATACACAAATGGGTGTTTCAGCATAATAATATCTATGGTGAGCCGTGTGCATTAGGCGGCTCGCCTCGATGCGTGTGTTGAGCTTACGTCACAATTATGTCATGTCGTCGGGTGACTACATGTCACAAGTTACAACATAGACACCCGGGATTCGAACCTGAGACGCACGACGCAATATGCCAACGGGCCACCATGGGCGAATATGTAGCAATGTAGCATTGTTTTATTAGTGAGTATTCTCAAGTGATAATTCTTCTCTTGTATTTAAGTATATTATTATGCTTTATTTTACTTATAAACGAAACTTCTATTTTTTTTACGAATGTGATATTTTATTAATATATCTATTAGTATGAAACTTTGATAATTCGAAATTCGTTGATACGCCAGATTGATACGGGTGTGTTTGTCTACTGTTTGCGTAAGTAAAGTTGAACAAAAATCTGATGAATTTCCCGCGCAGGTGGGAAAAATTGACGTTATATCTATCTCCCTTCGAACAAAATCGTTTAGCTTCAGCCCTAGCGTACACACAAAATTACTCTAACTAAATTGTTATCAGATTGACTGCTCTGAGGCTGATATGTCAGGGATCAGGCATCCAAACGTAATGACTTATATAACTCATATTATGATTAATTAAATAAACAAATAATTTTTCACATTTATAAAGAAGTCTTTTCAAATTCAAGTTGAAATTTATTTATTTTACATAATTATAATGAGGAATTATAAATACAAAGTGTTCCCGACATGACAGACAAACATAAGTGTTAACAATATTGAAATAATAATTCCAAGATATAAATAACTTTTTATATACCTACAACGTTTTTAAATTTTCTGTTGAATCATATAAACTTGACTTGACTAGGTTAAGCGATCAAAAAAATTTGTACCTACTTGATAGAAATAATACTGAAATGTCATTTTGACGTGTCATATTGATTTCCATAGTAACGGACGTATATATTAATAATTTAGTTGCTAGGACCCCAGACTCCTAGCAACCAATAATGGTGTCAAAATGACTTTTCATACAAAACAGAATTAACTGAAAATGAATTCAATTCTACTTAAAGATGGCTAAAAGTATTAAAAAATGCATTGACATCGTGTTCTGATATATTTTAAAATTTTAAAATTTCTAGCTAGTCGGGAAGTTAGTTAAAAATCGATTGCAAGATTCGTATCGGACAAAGAACCACCGGACAAATAAGAATACGAGCTAAGAAAAACGTTGTAAAAATACAGAGTATGTAGGTACCTACATAAATAATAATATAACAAAAATAAAAATGTATGGAAGCACACCAAGTGAACTAAGTTGATAGACTTTATCTTAAAAACTTATAAAACAACGTCCACCTAAACTCACCTCACGTAAGTGGAATAAATCAATATCCGAAGTGATTTGATTGAACATAGATATTGCCCCCCAAGTTGGCATTTCTAATGGCAGATACTGAATCTGTACCTTGGGAGAACAAACAACGGATATCTCTGATTTCCAAGATAATTATCAGAGATACACATATCAATACTACCAAGAATGGCAGAGTTTCAATTTAATGGTCAGAAAAAAATATATGGCTATATAAAGATCGTTTATAAGCTTTAAGCTACAGTATGTAATCATACAGGAGAAAGCCAGTCGGGTAGAACCACGGATAATATCCATACAGCCGAAAGTCTCAACAAATTCGTCTGGACCCTCTCCACCATAAGGCCGTACTTCAACTGACGTGGGACCCAGACAATAAACTCACGCTCAAGTCACACAATTTTTTCAGTTGTGTCAACAATCATTTTTATAGATCTAAAAAGCGTGAGTCGTGCATAACTTTCTTTTTGGAAACGTTGATACTTTTGTTAGTTGAGAAAATAAGTTCCATTAAACACCGTATCATACTAATTTTTTAACATATATTTTCTGTTCGTTTGTATACAATTCTTCAAAATTTAAAACTTACATAAACCTCAATCTGACAACTATCTACAATATAGAGAGAGGTATGTAATCATGACCCTCACACGGGAGGGGCTGACAGGGGTCTAGCCTGGGGGCCCGGGCTTAAGAGGGGCCCGGCATGGCGGATCGACCAGCTAAGTGAGATAAGCAGACATAAAAAAATATCACTAATAATAAAAAAATGTTGCCTGCGACGCTATTTCTCGTCGAGCTTATGTATGTACTAACATTTAAAAATATTTGGTTATGCGATGAAATTTCTTATTATTGTTGATCGATATTCGATAATTCCTTCAAGTGAGTGCATTCAAAAATACAATAAAAATCGCTAAAATATACACTGAATACCCTTAATTTTACGTCAAACACCATTTGGAATACGAAATCTGTATATCGTTAGACTGTCTTTGATTAACCTTGGCGATAGGTAGGGGGGCCCGCCAAAGATCCTAGCTTGGGGGCCCGCTTCAGGATGTGGGGCCATGCACGTAATCATCGCATTGGAGCTATTACAAATATTCCATTATGATGAACCCCCCCCACTATTGATTATTTTGATATATCTTGTTATTCAGAGATTCAGACTTTTCTTTACTGTCCCGTAACATTTTAATTTTGTCCCGTCTCAGGTTTAAATTTGTAATTTTGACTAATAAAATTGTGTGGAGCAAAGTTTGATGTTTAATCTAAAATATACTAGGGTATACTAATAGATTTTATAAAATAACAGTTTGTAAGTTAAGGCAATATGTGGTTATGGGTGTCCAAAACATTTATTAACCAACATTTTTTTTATTCACAAGTCCCAGCAAAAATAGAAGGTAGAATAGTGGACGCTAGGGGAAACCTCTACACTTTTGGGCTTAAGGTTTCAGAAATTGTCTCTACACTAAAATTACAGATTGGTACAAGATAAGGAAAGGTAAAACTATGTACTCCGTTTCAATCTTCAATGGTAGTAGACTATTATCATATTTTCTTTGAGAGAGTTACAATTAATACAATTAGTGAAATAATATTTCGCCACTAAATTTCTAAATCATTTATATAATAGAGGGAAAAAGAAATCATATAAAGAATGTAAATGTAAGTAATATTCGAGTATTATAATTAATGGAAAAGTTAATTGTTTTCATTGTTTCTAAAGTGCGTCGGGTACCGCTGGTGTGGCATGGCACTAACGTCCACGATACCCGCTAGTTAAGGGGATGAAAAACTCACGTAGGTGGCTGGAAAAGCTCAACGCAACTGGCGCCGTAAAAAATGGCGGCGATCGACTTCTACGACGGCTGGATTCAAGTCACGTCCTCCGTCGCGGCGCCGCCGAGGATCGAAAACCACCCCGACTGTTAACTAAACCAATCAGGGTCTCTTGTCTGCCTTGTGACTAGGGCCTTGTCGATACTATATCTGTATATCATATTATATACATTAGAGATACGTTTTTTTTCCATTTTTTTTGTAGAGAGAAAATGCAATACAGTATGGCGTTTGTCGGCGTTGAAAGAATAAATGTTTTTTTTTTTCACTTTCTGGGAGTAATTAAAAGTTCGAGTAAGAATGGCTTTTCAAAAAACGGCAAGCCTTAATTACGCTTCACGTATATGTAGGTATCTACTACTGGAAAATATAAACTTTTCTGTATATATCTACATATATCAAAATAGAACATTTTTAAATTTTATATAGACAACTAACGCCCGCGATGGCCGCGCAGTTACATTGTCGGTTTATAATGCCATGGATCCCGTGTTCGAATCCTAGGTCTAGAACAAAATTACATGTCGTTTCCAATGTGTGTTTGGACCCAAAGAATGGACCTTAAATGGCTGAATAAGTGGTTAAAGCATCATTCACTCTATGGAGGCACATATGATTTTCTTTAGATCGAACATGGTAACACCACATTAACAAAGAATTAGTTTTCCGAAATCTAAATAACTGCCTGTTGGATCATTTTCTAAACAGTTAATAATGAATGTGTGATGGTTTACTGTAACATAATGTATAAGTAATGTAATAATTCAATATATCTAAATAAAAATAATACATAAGTATGTACATAATAATGGTGACCCGATAAGATAATCAAGTTTTGCCGAAGATCGCAATGAAAAACTAATGACTGAGAAGATTTGAGACCACAAAGAAATGCCTTCATCCAGCAGTGGATCAAAAGTGGCTGGTGATGACATTCACAATATAATAATTATACAAAATAGCTAATATATTTTTTTATAAATACCTACCTATATAATATATTGTTTTTGACATTAAAACAGACTATGATATACAATGATAGTATAGTAATATGAATGAAATGATCACATAAACACCCAGGCTTTCAGAAAACCACCTAAATATTATAATAACATTGTGATATCACCAGAAAAATCCGCATTTCTATGTCGTCCATACAACCTATTTTTTTTAAAAACTGATATTAAAAAATGCCATGACTAAATATAGGCCAAACTAAACATAAGTTTTTTTATTATTTTGTATTATCAGATGTAAAACGTTAATAAACATTGGACTGTTGTATTTACTTTCATTTTACTGAATAAAATTCAACTTGGCTTGTTGTATAATATTAGAATTGCATTATTAGCACAATTATTGGATAATACTAATTGTTTTGATGTATTTAAAAATAAATCAATAAAGCCAACACATTGACATATCGACTACGTTATGGAATAACACACACTCACCAAAAGCTACATTGGATGTAGGTGCGAAAATTGCCTTGCTTTCTGATTGTAGGGTTTGGCAAGATGCCACTAGGAATCGAAACCGGAGCCCCCGGATGAGAAACCTGGACAACGAGGGCCATCCCTACGTAGAAGGTAACTAATATTGTACTGCTCATCATTTGAATTTTAAGTATATGTTCTTTTAATTCCTTCGTAAAAATAATCATTATAATGCAATATTGATTCGTCCAAAAGTTAAATCAAGAATTATACCGCTTTTCCAAAAGTGAGAAACACGTTTCTTATAAATATTACACAATAAAATTATTTAATATCTGAATTGTGAAATAAAAATGAAAAACAAGATAAAAAGAACTTTTTATATACAACGTTTTTACATTTTCTGTTGAACCATATACACTTGACTAGCTAGCTCAAAAAAATTGTATTTGACATGTCATATTGATTTCCATACTAACGCACGTGTATATTAATAATTTAGTTGCTAGGACCCCAGACCCCTAGCAACCAATAATGGTGTCGAAATAACTTTTCATACAAAACAGAATTAGTTGAAAATGAATTCAATTCTACTTAAAGATTGCTAAAAGTATTAAAAGAATGCATTGTTATCGTGTTCTGATATATTCTAAAAGTTTCAAATGTCAAGCTAGTCGGGAAGTTAGTTAAAATCGATTGCAAGATTTGGACCGCACAAAGAACCACCGGACAAATAAGAATACGAGCCAAGAAAAACGCTGTAAAAATAGAAATGATAATAATAGAATACTATAAATTTGATTAAGAGGAGAATTATAAGTAGGTATATTATTTGTTTCGTTCAACTTCTAATGTTACCTAGTTCGTATCAGCACTGTTTCCATGGAAAATAATTAAATTCACAGTTTTAATATTATAATTAATAAATAACAAAATATTTTTATGCAAATGGCTCGTAGTCGTCAGACGTGATATTCAATCTATACTTTATAAAGTTTCCTGGTTAAATGGCTGTATATATCAATCCGCCAAATTGAAATTATCGACTTAAAAGTTTATCCAGAGCTTTCCACAAAGCGCTCGAGCCGTCATTTTTACTTTGGAAGAATCCGGAGCACCGAAAGTCCCAAAAGTACCCAGTGGAGGAAGCCCGGGGCATTTCACGCCTCATTAAGAGGGTGAGGTATGTGCCAAGTTTGGGGAGGAAATCTTTAAAATTTCTGCATTCGTTTATCATGTAACTCGTTTCTTTTTATAACCGCTGCTTTGTAAGTTGGCCGTAGGAAAATCTGAAAAGATTTTTAACCGAAAACTTTATGATGTAGAGTAAGGTAGGTACTATAGGCGTTCTGCATAATTGAATGTTGAATGAGCTTTATTGAAAAAGACGTTGACATGTCAAATATGAAGCTTTTAATTCAGTGACAGAGTGATAAGCTAATTGAAATACGTTGATCATAGTTTATCAATATGTCTACTTCTATTTCAACAGCCTCTCCCGAAAAATATGTGTCTAGAACAACTATATAATAATAAAATTAAATTGATTGATGAATTGTAGTGTGAAAATGTATTTTAAATAATAATAATAATAATAAAAAATATATTATTTAACACTACAGCAAGCCATGAGGTACAATAACACAAGTAGGTATAATGAAACAGTAGTTTAGTAGTAAATAATTATAAGATTAAAAGAACTTTTTATATACAACGTTTTTAAATTTTCTGTTGACTTGCTTAATATGCTCAAACTTGTACTTGATATAAAGTAAATAAAAAAACAAACAAACAAACAAATATAGAATACTGAAATGCCATTTTGACATTTCATTTTGAGTTCCATAGTAATGCACGTATATATTAATAATTTAGTTGCTAGGACCGCCTTAGTAGTATTTTAGCCTAGCCTAATAGTATTTTACTTTTTACAGATTTTTCTGAAATAACTTTCCATACAAAACAGAATTAACTGAAAATGAATTAAATTCTGCTTAAAGATGGCTAAAAGATGCATTGGCATCGTGTTCTGTCATATTCTAAAAGTTTCAAATGTCTAGCTAGTCGGGAAGTTTGTTAAAAATCGATTGCAAGATTTGTACTGAACAAACAAGAATACGAGCTAATAAAAACGTCGTAATAAAAGAAATGAAAATAACATACTTACATGTGTTGTGATTTCACTGGGTTTCTAATCCGGAGCCACCAAGTGAGAAGCTAGTGCCTTATATGCTAGATAAAATACGTAGTGGCTAATAAAATAACAAAATATATAATTATTGCTACTGACTTGTAATTTTTTGCGTCTTTTCATTTTCCACTTGCTCCTCAAAGACCCTTTCCGCCCCTGTGGCCAACAGCGCACCCTCTTCAGGATGTTAATATATCGTCGATTCAAAAGTAAGTCTGTCTACCCACATACGTCAAGAGAAAATAAATTACATTTATCTGTACCATATATAAATATATATTTACAATTACATAATAATATTGCAAAGCTTTTAGTTTTTCAACAATAAGAGCAAGTACCTACTCTAACCTAAACTAACCTAACTGAACCTAGTATACCTGTATTATTTTGACGATTTTATATTTTTCTTCTATCTTTTGAGTTTTGACCATGTCCGATTCTAATAGGATCATAATAATATGGGCCTCCACAGAGTGAAGGTTTGTATTAACAAATTTTTGGGTACTGTTCGGTTAAAGCGGATACAGCGGAAAACGCATTTTGAAAATAGCCGATAAACTGGATTATTTGTTAGGTTAACCTAACCAAACCTAACCTAACCTAACCTAACCTAACCTTACCCAACCTAACCTAACCTAAGCTAACTCAAACTAACAAATAATCCAGTTTATCGGCTATTTTCAAAATGCGTTTACCGCTGTATCCGCTTTAACCGAACAGTACCAATTTTTGTTTTTACGAGAAATGGATGTTATCCATTTGCTCAACCTATTAGAATTAGACCCATACTCTGTCTCCAAACACAGGTTGAAAAACAATATGTGTATTTGCCAGATCTAGGATTCTAACCCAGGACCCACGACCAGTGGCGCACCCAGGGAGGGGGGGGGGGCAAGGGGCCCTGGCACCCCCCAAAAATGAAAATTATCAGAATGATTTTAAACATTGAAATTGAAAGCCAATAAACTATACCTTTGGGCTTAAGCAAATAAAGACACGGCAAAAAAATGATTTATAATAATTCTCCATCACCCTTTTTAGAAAAAATTCTTAGATTTTAATTGCTAACACAAAAATTTCGAAACACTAATGTCAGGTTTTTTAGAAACACAATCCCTAATGGAACTGTCAAAAAATTCTCGGTGTCCACCCGAATTCCGGAGTGGTGTAGGTCATGGCTGGGGAGGGCTTACAGAGCTCTAGCCTTTGGGCCCGGGCTGTGGGGGGCCCGGCGTGTCGGGTTGACCAGATAAGTGAGATAAACACACATCATAAATTAGCTTTAATAGCAAAAAAAAAAAAATCGCCTGCGCCGCTATTATACTTCATGGCCATGAACATTTTCAATTACTTATATAATAGCGCAATATATTTTTTGATTATTATGTGTCGATACTCAACAGCTCCATTATTAAAGTAGATGTATTAAAAATCGCCAATAATTCACTGTATAAGTACCCTTAATTTGAACTCAAACACAATTTGAAGAACGTTAATGTAGTGTTTCACACTGCCTTTAATCTTAGCGGTAGGTAGGGGGCCGCCAAATATCGTAGCCTGAGGGCCCGTTTCAGGATGTGAGGACCATGGTGTAGGTACACCGAGTGCAATAGACAAAAGGCCGATAAACGAGAAATTAGTCTGTGAAGAAGAAAAAGATCCTATGGAACTAATTTACATTCTCCTCCTTGCCCCCCCCCCCCAATATTAAATCCTGGTTGCGCCACTGCCCACGACATTGCAAGCCGACGGTTAAGCCACTCATATTTTAATATATTATTATTAATTCACAAAATTACTGAAAAAGAGAAAAGTTGCACGATTATTAAATACAGCTTTTATTATATATTTTTTTTAAATATCGTTTATATGTAGGTAGTTATGTTTATAAATTCACTACCACGCTTACTTAAGGTAAATAATAGTGATATAGTAGATCTACTAAAGACATCTAGCAACAGAATACGAAGCATGCAATTCAATAAAATTTACTGACAATATTACGTTTTCACGTATTTTTATGAACGTATCTAAAAACATCTAAAATAAAAATAAATCGAATAAATAAAAATAAATAAAAAAAATTGTCACAAAATTTGCATACGTTTAACTGTTTCATCTTATTGTATTTATTTTATTGTATTATCATTAACGATGACCGCTCGGTAACGTATCGGCTTATAATGCCGTGAGTCCCGTATTTTCCCGAGTATTTCCAATATGTGTTTGAACCCAGACCCAATAAGTTGAGCAAGTGGGTAATATACTTTATTGCTTTAATGTATTTTATTTTTGATTTAAAAAAACATCGATAACAATAAAAGTTGAAAAGAAAAATATGTTTAACTAGAAATCTTTTTTATTTATATCGAGCATTATTCTAAAGATAATATCGTCTCTGTTCTGACAGAACACACTAACTGGAGAATACTAGTTTAGAGTAATTTGACTTTGAAGTTGTTAAAATGTTTGAAATGGTCTATCATGTGAGTTTATTAAGTAATCGTAAAAAGGATGACTTTAAAATAAAGACTGTTTATTTATTAAGAAGGTTTCCAGACAGTAAAGTTTGAAATAAGGAACATTTTGGTAAATATAACTAACTCAATATGTCATTTTTTTGAATTAGTGTCTTCTGCCAGAACAGTGACGATAATATTATGTAATGTGAAATAATATGTCGAAATAAATTCACAAAGCTGAGCTCTGCGAACAATTTAACCCCAATATTTATAGTCAATGTCTTCAGGACGAAAAGACTCAGATGGGACGCTCACGTTGTTATATTCGATGTATCTAGGGGTATCCATAGAGTTCATGTAACTAGGTACTCAGACCCTGGGACGAAGTCAAGAGGACGCAGAGAAGCTGAGTTTGGCCTATTGGAGAAATAGAGAACTCGGGATAGAGATTCCTGGAAGATGGTTGTGCAGTCGGCTATGGACCTGGCTGGTCTATAGCGCCATCGTAAGTATGCACCTAAGTAAGTTATGAAGGTATCTTGAAGTAGTGAATGATAACAACTTAGTTGCTGTGATACGTACACATTACACAACTACTTAAGGCTACACCTCAGTTGAGGCTGAAAAGATCGTGGCTTGGCGATGCGCGGATTACGGGTCGCGGGTGCAAATGACGCATGCCGAACGAAATCTAATTTGTCATATAAATCCAACATGCGTCCATTCAATGTTCTGTTTATTGTTCTATTAGTAACAATAATAATATATTCATTGACATGTTTTCCTTTTAAAGTAAATGGGTAACGTTTTTTGTCATCTTTACACGATTTAAGAATTAATACCCCCGTCGCCATCACGAAACAAATTGACGTATTCACACCTCGACATTCGCTCTCAGAGCGCCAGCGAGTTCAAAATTTCGTCGCGCCTATAGTTGAAAAAATTATTTGCCGTTTCACTAAAGTATCGCCTTAGGCGTAAAACCCACTTAACGCAGCAAGTGTGGCTCTCGCGCAAAATTTCACAAGTGGCGCGTAAATCAACGAAAATACAACGTAATCAAATACGCCAGCGCCCACTGGATTTGACGACGCATTATACGCGCCCGCCGCATGAATCATCGTTTTTTCGCGAATCACCGCTTCTCGGCGATACGAATGAAAGAAAATACAATGGAGTCCATTCATTGAACACAGCGAGCAAAATCACGCTCTGGACGGCGTCGTCGATCGACGGGCGAGAAGTCATTATTTAATAACAAAGATCTCATTGTTTAATTTTATTGCATGACCTATATTTCGCTGGTTGAATAATGTCGTCGTAAATATTAATTACAAGCCCCGAAATAATATAATATTTTTATTGCTTTGTTATGAGAGACGCTGTAATAATAATTATTTTGTGCTGCTTGGGCCGCTTATTGCATAGGTGAAGGGTAATGAGCGGCAAGAGACGTGTGATTATGGTTATGAATAAACGCTTCATACGCCGACTTCGCCCGCTCGACGCATTCTATGGGCACTATCGCTTAGGGTACCATTTCTACTCTTATATTATAATTACTATACATTTATATTTTCATTATGAATGCTGTAAAAACAATTAGAAAAAAATCCTTTTGATGTTGGTCCGATTTATAACTAACTGCTGCCAGATGCCGTAATAACGATGTCATAAACCATCAGAAATTTCATTATAGAGAGGTAATGAATAATAATTGCGTTGAAAGATTTACTTCCCGATGTCTCATGGAGAGCAATCTGCCTTAGATCAACTGCAATCAGGAATGATAGATGCCTTTTTTTTAATATCTAATGAGAAAGAATTTTTTACTTCGCTGGCTCGGTAATGATCTTGGCAGAGACGATTTCACCATTTATTCCTTGACTAGTGAATAAATCACATCGCTTATTCCAAGCCAGGCGTTATAAAAATTACGAAAATAGAGAGCTTTGAAAAAAATCTATGGTTGCTTCGCTGGGCGCTATTCTTTAAGGCTATACTTCAGCTGGGGCACGGTCTAAAAGGATCGTGACTACGCGACGCGAAGATTGTGCAAATGACGCGTGCAGAACAAAACATAATTTGTCATAAAAAGTCAACATGCGTCCATTTAATGTCATGTTTATTGTTCTATTACTAATAATAATAATATATTCATTGACATGTTTTCTTTTTCAATTACTATGGGTAACGTTTTTTAGTCATCTTTACACGATTTAAGAATTAATTCCCCCGTCGCCATCACAAAACAAATTGACGTGTTCACAGCTCGACTTTCGCTCTCAGCCAGTCCGAAATTTCGTCGCACCTATAGTTGAAAATTATTTGCCGTTTCACTGAAGTACCGTCTTTATATTTATCAGATAATATGTGTGATTAGCAAAAAGCTTGGAATATACAAATAGGTAATCCAACACATGAATTACGTGTATGTGAAAAATATAAGCGCAATATAATAGAAGTCATATTGACGGGATAGTTGTAAGCCATTCGGCCAAAATATTGGGTCATGCATTGAAAAATAACATTTGACGTGGGATATGTACTTGTAATTTATTGAGTGAGAAACATATACTATACCACTACTCTATCGTAGGGATGTTTAGGTAACAAATGTTAGATGTGTCATGTCTGTTGATTAAAATGAAAAATAATAGTGGAAGAGTGTTACCTTTTCGGTGTGGCTATAAGAAGGTACAAGTCTTAATCGTGGAAAAATATGTGATAAACTTAAACATTCCTCCTTCCTCGAGCTTCCCTAACATTTTACGTCCATTTTACTAGTTTCGTTAGTTTTTACGTTAAAAATGACAGCGACATAATTCTCTTTATTCACGTGACGGTTTAGGAGTAACATATTATTGAAGTGGGTGAGGTCCACTGCACCACTGACCAATGAGTACACCATGTAGCATCGGATCGCCCTCCATCGGGCCTCCCGACATCTGGCGTCGTAAGAAGCGATAAAAGTAGATATAAGAAAAATCTAAAAATCTGTGAGGATCTTGCCTTTGTCCCGATTTACATTTTAAATTAAAATATTGGAAGGTTTATAACGCGGTCCCCAGTTGAAAGTGCCTGGCGAAAGGGAATCTTTTATTGCCTTTGGCACTGGTGTTCTTTACGACCACCGTGAAAAACGAGCTTATGAATTGCGTTTGAACATTTTTTTTATATTAGAATTTCCACTTCAGATTCGGGAGCGGAACACGGAACTGTTTACGTGGCCAGCTTCCGTGAAAGCCTCTTTCCTTTTGTTTCACGTGAATGCGAATAAATTTTATTTCATGTAATATTTTTTATATGTTTTATATCTACATACTCATTTATGGGGCAATATAACCATACGCAAAAGCGTAAAAAATCAGCGCTTGTAATAATATTATGAATGCTCGAGTCTGTTTGTTTTTTCTGTATTCGATATAATAACATAGTCGGCGGTTTTTTTTCACCAACCCTTGAAAAGCGCTCGATATTCTACTGTACATCTCATCAAATAGGTGAAGTACCACTATGTACAAAAAAGCTCATTTTAAAGCGTCTTCAGAAAAAAAGTATATAACTATTTTCCTTTCGATAATATTTATTCTTCAAACGAATATTTTTTTACAACAAGGCATGCTGCTTTTCACATTCTTGAAGCTTCTGTTTTAAAGTTTTTTTTCCTGCTCTCACGTGGGATAGTTTATAATTATGACGTTCTGATAAATTTCAATACATATATTCTCTAATTTACCTAGGTAGTTGCAGCCAAGATCTCTTTTGGATCAAAACTGTGTCCTTGCATCAGGTTTATAAGGTTGCGGGTTGAGGGCTGCGAGATTAGTCCAGTGACGTCACCAGGCAAAGTGCTGCCCTTAGGCCAACCCTTTAAATTTTTAATCTCAAATGTACGCAAAATTGCAGCAACATACCTTGGATACCTATTTTATTATTTTTGTTTGGCCATTATACAACATATAATTCGATAAACAGATAAATTGAACCAAATTCTTTTAAAAAAATACATAGGTACACATCATCTACAGACAGCATTTCCACGAAACATATTCTCAAACAGCGGTATTTTTATGTACGTAAAGGTCTGAGACTCTGACAAGTTTGGAATCCCCCTTTTAATATTAAATTAACTATGACCTTGGTACTTTCTAACGAAGCGACTGTATCGCCCGCTTCACGGAAAATCACCACTGCTTTTAGAAGTTGTAATGATCGCATTAATTTCTTCATTTGCCACCCCTAAGCGACACATGTCCTACCACCACCACAGAAAGTAACTGTTCTCGTCTCTGAACCAGCTACAATGTGAGCCCCCATAACCGGGGGCTTACTAATATTTGGGTGGTTCAAAATAAGTAGGTATGGATCAAGTCCATCAAAATGGATACTGAGATATTTGGACCTAAAAAATTCAAGAATGTTTTCACTGTACCTATATACTTACCATATTATTTTGATAGTACATGGATCAATTAAAATAAATAGTCGAAACATAAAGTATATTCAGGCATTATTAATATTAGCAAATACCTCTTTATAGTGCTGAAGGAACTGTCAAAATGGACATGATTCACATTCAATTTGTTGTCATATCAATACTAGTATTGCCGTTTATGTGGAAAATTGTAGAGCTACGATTGTGATATTAACACACAATATAGAAATCTGTTTTATCTAGCCACTGAAACATATTGACTAAACATATAAAATTGGACGTAATCCATAATTATAGTGAATCACCCATTTGTAATTTCGTATTCAACGCCACTATAAAAAAGTGAAGTGCATTATTGTTGAATAAACATCATAATATGGAGATTCTTTAGCAAAGATTACCCGATATTAATTTTGTAAATTTTATCTCTGGTGAAAGAAGTGACTAAACGTATCTCTAATTTCATTTTGCATACAGTAGGTAATATAATATTTGTTTTTCAAAATATATGTCAAGGCACGCCTTAACTGTATCAGACAAAATTAATAATAAGCCAAACATATAAGGAAATGTTACGTGTATGGATATAATTGATTGGATAATTTATAAGAAACGAAAGAAGTAATGTTTATAATAATGTTTTTGGACATATAAGAAATTGATCTCAAATATTATGGAATTATTTCGAAATCTTACAATGTATAGGTTGCAAAAGACGTAGAGAAAAATAAATATTCGTTAACGTTTTGCAAACGTATGTTTCCACCCACGGCCCAACTAACATATTAATATGATATATCGCCAATGAATTCATTACTAAGATGCGAAGTTTTTTCTTCTATATATCAAAAAATAAAAGACAGCGCGTAATAAATTTATAAATTAAAATAATTCAGAAATGTCAGGGGGCGTTGCCACAGTCGATAAATAATATTTTTTCAATATTTTGACGGACCGTTTGCACTGGGGATATTAAAACAATTTTATGTCTCCTAATATGTTGGTAAATTTATTCAACTATTTTTATTGATTTTTTTTCACGCTTGTATTTAACGTCGCGGTCGTGAAATTTGACAGCTCTAAATTAAAACTAGTCTGATAAACAGTTACTTTTTTTTTACAGGTGACGTCGTAACTCCTACGCCACTGGGAGTTAAATGCAGCAGCGCCGATGAGTATATTTTATTGCTATACTTTTACGGTCAATTATTATTTCAATCTCAAACATGTCTATATTCCGACCACATATATTTGACACCTCGCTTTATACCAGTGGCGAAGACTGCTTATTGACAAAGGTAAACGATTATAATAGACGAAAAGTATAACAATAATCAATCGTGTCCGGAAATATGTACGTATGCAATTCGCCGTATCATACTTCACCGTGAAATGTTGTATCGGAAATATATGGTCGTATATTAAAGACCGTCCAACCTTTGGGTCGTATTCATGGCCCCCATATCCTCAAGCGGGCCCCCAGGTTAGGAACTTTGGCGCCCCCCCCCCTATCTATCGCTAAGGATAAAAGCAGTGTAGCGCTCCACAGTAGCGTTTTCCAAATGGTGTACGCGGTAGAATTAATGTGTATATTTTTAGTGTTTTTTTTTTTTTAATATTTTAACACATCCAATTGAATTATGGAGTTGTCGAGTATCGATACACAAATAAAAATTTAAATAATAACATTAGTGAAGGAAAATAGCATTTTTTACTATTAGAGAGAATTTGTGATGTGTATTTTATATCACTTATCTGGTCGACTCACCACGCCGGGCCCTTCCTAAGCCCGGGCCCTCAGGCTAGAGCCCTGTCAGCCTCTCCCTTGTGGGGGCCATGGGTAGAACACTAATGTTTGCACAAGCATCATTTTCGTGGCAATTAAAATACCCCGATCCTTTCATATAGTGTTAAGATGTGTCATCGCATTTTTCGCAATATGTGTGTGCTTTTTTTTATCTCAGCCATAGATCCGCCTTTTCCACTGATGGTAGATCCCAGATAACAGATATACAAACTCGTCCACTGTTTAGCTTTACTTATGAAATTTAAATTGTTTGGCGAACTACTACCACCTTTTTCGAAAGATTTATTTTTAAAAGTTGCTTCTCAACCTTTCGTTTCACCCTTGTTCGCAATGAATGGAAGGGTAAGTATATAGAAAGAGGAAGGGAGAGAAAACAATACCACTTATTATTTGGATCCAAAATACATTGCGCAGGTTTAATATATTTCAGAATTACAAACTATTTGTATTTTGTTATGTAAAATATCGGGGTTTTGGGTATATATATATATATTTGTGTATGTGTATAGTGCAAAACTTAAATCCATTAGAATTTTAATTTAAAGTAAACGTAAAGTAATTTAGAAAATCATTAAAACGCTAATGATGAAATATTAAAGATTGTACATACACAAGTAGATAACATCACAACAACGGCAACTCGGCAACATGGCTTGACTCGCCTATTATATTTTGGAAAAAAAGAATAAAAATGTAGTTGTCGTTAGTATAAATAATATACTGGCAACTTAATAGTTATAATTATTATAATATATATTTTATGAGGTTTTCAACTCCGTATATAAATGGTAAGTTACGGTTAGTCTAAATTAGGTGAAATTGAATTATTACCATTTGTTATGTATCTATTTTTCTGTGCTCCATAGTGATACATATAAGTAACTTGTAACATGTTAATTAGCAAAGAAATATATTAAAATGTCATAGGAGGAACGTATTAAAATACCTATTTTTGTACTAAAAAAACTAAAAACCAAAAAAATATTTTAAATCTGGCAGGAACACAATATGTACCTCTCATGAAGATAAGAAATGTAGGTATTTTAAATCATATTATTAACATATACCAAATTTTTAAAGGGTGAAAATTTTGTCACAATTTTGTTTCTCCTGTAATGTTGGAAATGTGGACTTTTTCACAGTGTGTACACAGCTTTATAAGCCATCCATGGACTGAAACCGTATGCGGTTTCGAACCGTGTGCAATAAATACTAGGCTTGTCTTTTCTAAAATCTCTGAAATATATTTCCACAAAGTATATTATAAGCATCTAATCGTATCCGCTTATACCATACACTTACACTTACAAATTTAGTGAAAATATATTTTCATGAACGAAAATCATAAGTTTAGTATGGCACACGGATCTAAACCGCATACGGTTTCAGTCCATGGATGACCTCTTATTAAAGTTTTTCAAATATTTAATTATTACTTACTTGTATCTAGTATATGGGAAAGAATTTCCTGCTTAGCTATATATACCTACTATGAATGATTATTTTTAACTGTTTTGTGAACGTTAACGTTTTAATTGTGTTCGAAAACGCACTTAAATTTCACCCGTGTTCATGATAGTTTTTTTTTTCTATTAAGAACACGGGATGTAAAAAAATTACAGCCTGTCCATTAAATTACTTGCGTTTAACGAAATTCCCGCTTTTAGAACAAATATGGCCGCCCGCTAGTGGGCCGGACGCTAGGTTGGCAACACCGCGCACTACCAAATTATGTGTTATAATTTTTTAATTACTTTTATGTTACAATAAAAACGGAAACAAGTTTTTAATTAAGCCAGTGCGTGGCACGTCGTAAATTATATCGCTGCTAGAGATTTATGTTGACTTCGGAACAAATGGCATTCGATACAGGCATTTTGTTAAGTTGAGGATATTATTAGGGAAATAATAAAAAGATGGTAATGAATTATGAGAGGTCTACTAAATTGTAATTAGGGGCTTATTACATTAACGATGCGATGCCCTGCTGATGTTCGCAAGTGGCAGAAGTGTTCAACTAAATATTTATTATCACTCATATACTGATAATTTTATGTTTTTCCTAAGCATATAAGATATTATAGGTCTCAAATCTACGACTGCTTAATACTAGTAAAGGAGCAATGGGCTCTCGGAACTCTGTGTAGATGAAATAATCACAAAATATACCCCCAAACACCTCACGAAATACTAAACAACAAAATATCACAAGAACGCTACACAATAATCTAGCCTAATTCTGAGATATTTGCAGATGGGGTTGTTTATTTATAAATTTAAAATGTACCTGAGTAAGCAGGTGTGTATTTTGTATTTATTTCTCATTATTATAATATATACGTGCACTTACTTATTGTACATTTTATATTTATGTAAGTAGTAAATAACTGCTGACATTAATAAAAATAGGGATGCCAAACACAAACTTTGTAATGAACAGTCAACCAATTAAATGTGTGACCCAATATAAATTCATACTAGAGATCCAAAAACATTGAAAGACTTGCTAGTCTCATTTGAACGGAGAATAGAATAACAGGTCATCAAACCCTTTTTACATATCTGTGAAAATAAAACCTGCCCTTCTTTCCCTGTGTTATAACATATATTTTACCCACGATGGCCGCGCGGCTTCAACGTCGGTCTATAGCGTCGTGGGTCGAAGGTTCAAATCTTGGGTCTGGCAAGTACATATATTATTTTTTAATTTGTGTATGAGTCAGAGTATGGACCTTATAAGTTGAGCAAGTGGCCAACATCCATTTCTCGTAAAAACAAAATCTGTTAATCAAACCTCCACGCTGTGGAGGCCTATATGATCTTATTATGACTCAAACACAAATTGAAAAACAATATGTGTATTTGCCAGACCCAGGATTCGAACCTGAGACCCACGACGCTACACGCCGATGCTTATCATATAATCTATAGGTACCTTTATTCGGATAAAAGTTATTAATTACATATTGTAGAATAATAAGATAAAAAATAAAATTTGCAAAATTAATTGGTCTTCCCTTTTTATGGTAATGTTTTTTTTATACAATATAAAGCGCTCTGGAATTCTTCTGACGTCACTGTGTATTGATTTCCTGTCAGTGGCGTGCGAGAGGTAAGGTTAGGGTTGGAGCATTTTATGGCCCCCCTGTCACTAATTCACCGTTGTTCAACCTTTTTTTTGTGTAGCTGGATAAAATGTCAAAAAACTTTGCCTCAGTCAAAGTGTCCTACTTATATGGATAACTACGTCGTTTCGCCCGTGTAATGGGATATAGGACCTGGAAAATGGAGTCTAATGAAAATTAATGGAAAGTAAATTGTGTCCCGAAATTTATTTTCATTTCAAATCCATTTTCATTTGTAGTTCTGGTTATTTAACAAACAAAAAATTTGTATAACTATACCTCTCCCTGGGATAGAATCCTAATGCCATTTTTTTTTTAATGTAAAGACATTTTAAACATAAACAGTGGACGAGCTTGTATAGCTGACATAAAGGCGAATGTGAAGCAGAGATAAAAAAAGGACGTATCCATTGCCATAAAAATCATGCTTGTGCAAACATTAGTGTTTTCCATATTTTTGTACAGTGTCAAGTCATGGACCTTGAGGGCAAGGGGCGGAAGGTAATGCCTTCGAAATGTGGTATCAGCGCCGCATGGTTCGTATTTCTTGGAGAGAGCACAGGATGAGACAGTCAATTTTCCAGATACTACTGATAAAGGAACGGCTCTTAACACAATATGTTTGAGACGCATTTTGCAATTTTTTTAACATATTGTTTGGATTACCCAGGGAGCTTGGTGGATTTGGGTAGTCAGTGAAAGCAAAGTGGAAGAGTGACGTCGCGCTAGAGCGACCACGTGAAAGAGCTTACTGAGGGCAGCCTTCAGCCCTAAGAGAAGTAGAGGATTGATAGGGGTGGAAAGTCTTGGTCGCTCCGAAGATAACGGAATTTCAACTTGGTCACCATCGTTAGCCATGAAGGAACTACCAAGAAGAAGAAATACACTATATTTAATAAAATAAAAATTATAATATTTAATTTAATAAGTATCATGACCAGTTTCCGCTTGACTGATGACAATGTCTTTCTAAGCGGATTTTGGTTATTAAATGACTTATTTAAATAAAAATATTTAATTATGAGGAACAATAGATAAAACATAAGACGACTTGTTGAGGAGGTGTGGTATAATACAACCATTAAGGATAGTCTTTCCGTTGTTACACTTTTATTGAACTTGTAACAATAAAAATCCGGCGGAGTGGATCACAGGACATCGTTAGAGGCCCACATTTTAAATATTTTATAAGGATCAATAAATTAAAATGTAAGTAGCCAGCTGTAGGTATATACCGCTTGTCATTTTTGTATTACGTCAATCTTTAATGGCAAAGGTCTCTTAGGGATTTTTTTACTACCTGTATTTACAGCATAACATCACGTATGGAAGTTATGATACCGTAATAAAGTAAAGTTATTATGAATGGTTAGGTAAAACGTGCTTACAAAATGTGCCTTTAAGAAATATGTAGGGATTTATTTACCTACACATTAATCACTGAGTTGTAACTACAGAATAATAAAAAAATATAATAATGTAAATTATGGGCTGTGGTTATGAAACTATTCATCAGTGTTGATTGTATGTATCATATCACTCTCGCCGACATAACCACGGGTCGTTGCGTTTTTAATTTGCTATGTCCCGCGCAGGCGACCCAACCGGTTAGCTCCTACACTTCCTATGGCGTAAGGGTCGAGATGCATGCGGCGGGATGAAACGCAATGTCTGGTGGTTTGTGTCGTCGAACAGCGTAATATGGATTCCTATCAAAAGTCTTCCGTGAAACGGACTTCACAACTCTCAAAAAGAATGGTTGAGACGTAAACTGTTGTGGTGTTCTTTGATGCGCTATCTACAAAGATTCGAACTATACTTTTTATTTTTTTCCAGAAATCCCCGGTGGTGGCATTGCAAATGATTACTTGTCCCCAGCGTTATTGCTTTAAGCCGACGGGATCCCTTCACGTTCTCTTCGTCCTATAAGTATAAAGCATAACCCTCTTGGTGACTATAAGTTTCTCCATATTATTGGTGTTCGTACGGGCAATATGGTCAAAAAACCGATTATGTGTATTGTTTATTGTTATGCATAATGCCAAGAGTTTATCCTGAATGAGGTTTTTTTTGATAGATATGATTATACGCTTAGCCGTCTATGGAGTTCGGGGCATCTTCCTCCAGCACCAACGTCCAGCTGTTTTCACTTTCTTATCTTTATTATCAATACTTTCAAAGTTTATTCGGCTATCGAACGTATTAGATATCATTAAGTGCGTGTCCGAAAAATTAATTATACAGTTGACTGTATGGCAAAGAGATCAAATTCATTTCTTAATAGAACACTTAGAAATACGTAAAAAAACCATTGAAAAACAAGGGAAAGAGAAGAAAAACGACATGTAAGAAAAATAGAAATGCAATCAAATCGTATATATATATTTGTATAAAATTCCGAATGATTCAAAAGTACACTACCAAGTACGTGTATGTAAGAATAAGGTTTTAGTTACCTGATAAATATGACAGCGTTATTATTAGGTATTTAATACAAATTAATATAAAATTAATGTTCTTATTGAATCTAATAAAATTGGAACTTCAATATCGAATGCTTCTCGAACAACGCGCTATTTGTTTCCTATACTATGACACGGCGAAATGTAATACGTACACTTTACTTTATAGTATGTCTAGTTATGTTTTTTTGTTTTTTTCCTTGCCTGTCTAGTCTAGACAAAACCGTTTTGGTCAGATATACTTATTCGCCTAACGACAATAATACATCGTACGAAAATAAGGGTACATACTCATAAACGTAATACTATACGAAAATTATCATAGGAAGCGGATCGCTTAGATTCTAACTGATTCCCAAACTTATTTGGCTTCTCAGAAAAAAAATATTTGATACCCCCCACTAGAAATCTATCTACTCGTACTTTAAGCAGACAACTAGAAAGATACAATGATAAATTTACGTTATATTATGTATCTTTATTTTTATATACGGATCCATAGTAAATAAAGATGTTGCAAATAAATGCCCTGATGCTTAAATTATGAAATTAATCATAGAAACATTTGAATTAAATAGGTACGGAAAATTACGAGAATGAAACATAATTGTATCGCTATATTTCAAAATCAGCCAAGTCCATAATAGATGAATAGGAGAAAAACAGCTTTTAAAGAGAAGAAAAACACAGTCACAAGGGTGAAAGTTTATATTATTTCGAGTATAGAATATTTAAAATTAATAAATTCCACATTCTGATAATGCAGAAATGTTAGAAAGCAATAGTTCTTGGGCAATTCACAAAAAAATCATAAATACCTTAAGGTGGACTTGGCTGATTTTGAAATGTAGCAACACAATTAGAATAAAATTTTTAAACAACATTACAATGATTATAATGAGAAGTATGAACCCTGGTGCACTGCTACCAATTCATCAATGTTCGACTCCATTTTTGTCAGTAGCACATATTCCTGCCGACATGCTCACCTTCCAATATTTGTTTCTTATAACTTATCAACGAACATAAACTTTATCGGTATAACTAGCGTTTCTTTTTCGACCATGTCCGATCCTAATAAGATCATATTATGAGCCTCCTCCACAGAGAGTAAGTTTTGTTTTTACGAAAAATGGATGTCCGCCACTTGTTTAACCTATTAGGTCCATTCTCTGACTTATATACAAATTGAAAATCAATATTGTGTACTTACCAGACCCAGCATTCGAACCTGGGACCCACGGCGTGGCTATCGTGGGTTTTGCGTGTATTAATTAAAATAGCATAATATGTACAGAAATCACTATGGATTTAACGGTATGTTACAATTATTACTTTCGATGCTACTACCGCCTCCTGGATCGTTCCAGTGATTCCTAGGGGGCGGTATCGCCCACTTTGTAAAACCCTGGCATAAAAAGAAAACCTTCGTGATTTGCAACATCAAACAAAATGGTACAACGGAAAATATCCATTCCCAATACCAAAAAATATCACAAAAATGTTTGGTGACTTTTAAAGAATTCACATAATATGAAGGTTTATTGCTTCATACAATGACCGGTTGTCAAAATAATTTATGCGATATAATGATGATGTATGAAATTTTTACATTTTATGTAATTTAATTTATTTTTTTGACATAATCAGTGATGTCCACTGATGTCATATAAAAAAAATACTAATGACACTTGGTTTCATAACTAATTGAAAAAAAATAGCAATATTATTATTTTATCAGATTAAAAGTAGGCATAGATAGATATTTGTAATTACTAATATCGCATGAATTTCTCGAAAAACTGTTTCTCAGTTCATACCAGGGCTCGAAATGGACCGGAACGTACAGGAGCGCCGTTCCAATTAATAAAATCTTGTAGGAAAATAATTTGACCGTCTGAACTAGATCTGCCATAAACCAAAAAACCTAACACTTATTTTTATAAAATACTCATACATTTAGATAACTATGTTAATATTTTCGTAAAATCATCGAGCGCTCCGGTTCGTAAAATTTTCCATTTCGAGCGCTGGTTCATACCCAATAAAATTCTCTGGAAAATCTTACATTATAAATAATTATACGCAATTCGATATTAACAAAATATATATCGATAGTTACCGATATTGTATTGGAAGTTAAGTAGGTATCTATACCTTCTTACATCCCTAGACATGATTATAGCGTCTGAGATTTTCCAACGGCAAGTACGTATCTACCTATTCACTCACGTGTTGAGAAATTCTCAGCATAGAGTTTTTAAAAAATATATTGATTTGGTAGAGATTTATTGGTGTTTAACAAAGACATTTGCATTGTATTTGGAATGTGAACATGTAGAGGTCGTAAATTATATTGCATGTTTAGAGGAAGATGTCCGGACTACAGATGTAGGAAAATAAATAAACAGTGGGCTTATAACCGGTCTATCAGAATATATATTCATCTATAAATTGAAAACATATTTATACAGCTCTTCCAAAAGTTCTGATGCAATTTTATCAATCAAAGTAATATTGTTAAGTGCGTATTAAATTGGTTAAAAAAATTAGTGACACTCAATCCTGAATTTGATAACGTTGACGAAAATAAAAAAACAAGGATTAATAAATGTGTTAAGATTAGACTGAAAAAAACTTACTGTGAGTACTGATTAATTTATCGCATTGTAAATTTGTTTGTAACAAACTTTTTACAGTCAAAAACCATAAATGGGTTTCGATATAATTTTATATACTTACTTACACTTGATCAGAAAAAAATATGTAAATTTAACTACCATCAACTGATTTGCATTGATGTTATAATACAAAACGTAAATATTATAAATCACTCTAGTTTTTGTCTACGTTGGTCCCAATAGTATTTTTATTTAAAATGATTATACAGGTATATACAAAGAAAATGGTTATTTTAAAGAGGGAGAATTAAGATAATGTCTCAATAGTAAAATAGGAAAATATGGAGATGAAAAACTTAATTAACTACCCAAAGATCTATATTTTAAGACAACTATACACGAGTCATAAGCGATTATTAAAATATGAAAAATTTCACGAGGTAAATTCTCTATCAAGTTGTATCTATCAAATATTTGATGAAATGTTTGATAATATTATAATAAAATTTTAGCATTACTGTCTGCAATTCTCAATGAACAACGCGTCATTTTTTTTTATATTAATGCTATACCGCCATCTTTTTCCGGTGACAGTTCACGGTGTAACAATTTTTTTGATGCAATTTGATAATCTTACCGATTAATTTTTCTACACAGTATTATTATAACATATTGTTATATTGGGCAGAAAAATGTTTCTATAATAATTAATATTGTGTTGCTACTTTGGGTTGGCTGTATTCTGTGTTTGTGTTTTATAACGCGGCCATTCGAAAAGATATCAATTTACGGATATTAAAAAGTTTATCGCTCCAACTCCACTGATGTCTAAGTTCTAAGTGATGTATTAGATTTGCAAAGTAGCCAATAAATGTCCAAGATACAATATATAATGATTTTTAGGGTTTAGTCATTAAAACATTATTGGGAAATTCAAGATTTTGCCACAGGGTCTTTGACACCGAAACTGTGTTTTATTTTTTTTACGTAGGAATACTTATGTCTATCGGAATCGATAAAAAACATTGGTGATGTGAGAACATTTTTTATATTTCAAACTTGTTTGGTATTAAAGAAAAAAACTGGGACAGTACGAGTATGTTTTTGGAAAATATTAATATATACGTAAATGCCGTAAATATATATATGTAGGTATATATTTTAACATTAAGAAACGTTGCAGTTTAGCGACAAAGGCTAAGCTCACACACATTGAATATTGACACCATAGAACAGTTTAATAAGATAGAAATGCGAAACCTTGAAGGCTTTCAGTGAAGTTTCAGGTCATGAAATATTTCCAATACCTATGAATGCGAGAAAAACATAAATATTGAAAATAACATAAAATACTTCTCCATTCTCGAGAATTGTAACTTCTTACAGCCACACTCAAAACGCACATCTCTTATTTTTGTATTCCCTGTTTGAAATGCGGTAACTTGTGATAAATGGGATACGATTGAGATTGCAACGTTGGTTTTTGTCTGTCCTAAGATATTGCATTTTTGATGTAGTAATTTACGGTGCGTGTGGGTCGCTCCTAAGCACAATACTCCATTTATTATGTACAAATTTTCAAAACACATTAAATTCATAACAAGTAATATTGAGATAATTTACTTAACATATTAAGTTCAAAGATCATAGAAAATCAGAATTATAATACACACAAAGTATATAGGTTACCTATGTACTTTGTTTTCCTAGTGAGAAAGATAGTTTTATTTTTAAGAATTGTTTTACAGAAGGTATATACCAGAAAGATTATTATAATTTAGTATTTTAGTATATATATATTTTTTTTAAATATTATCAACAGTCATAATAGATCTTCTACTGAATGAAGACATCCCTTAGCTGCTTCCACTCTTCTCGGTCCCTTTCGTCACTGTCACGTACCTACATTCACCGAACTTTATGAGTTCATCTATCTTTTATTATGGGATTAATGGCAATGCTTTGAGTTACCCCATCTCCACCCGCCATGTATATGCAGCCGCGATTTGTACTTGGCCGCCTTCCATGACGTTATAAACGTGACAGAATGAAAAGATTGAAGTGCCACACCTTGTCCCGAAACGAAGCTGCACGGGACTGATGTAGCAACCATGCACCTTGGTGCTTAAAGAAAGAGTTTTAGAACATAAAAAAGAATCTTGACTTGCTCTGCCGTCATTTATCTTTATTGGCATGAAGTGTCCTCTGCACCCGAACTCTGCCGAAGCAGAGGAGTCAGTAATTGAAAGTGAATCGAAAATCGAAATCATTCTGTCCTCAAAATAATGCAGCAAATTTTTAAAATGCCTCAAAGTTGGCCTTCATTGATATCAAGTCGGCGTGGCCGATCGGCCCCGTGTGTGGACGGACCCTGGAAAATAGCTCCACTCAGATCCCATTAGCGGGCAGTCCCAAACGACGTGTTTAGCGTCTTTATGGTCTTGCCTGGATGTACATTCCGGCCCATGTCCTATCAAACGAAAACAGTGCAGCTTGGCTGTGAAAGGCTATACCTCAGTTGAGGCATGGTCTAAAAAGATCGTGGCTAGGCGATGCGCGGATTGCGGGTCGCGGGTGCAAATGGCGCATGCCTAACGAAATATAATTTGTCATATAAATCCAACATGCATCCATTTAATGTTCTTAACAATAACAATATATTCATTGACATGGTTTCTTTGTAAAGTAAATGGGTAATGTTTTTAGTCATCTTTACACGATTTAAGAATTAATACCCCCGTCGCCATCACGAAACAAATTGACGTATTCACACCTCGACGTTCGCTATCCGAATGCCAGCGAGTCCAAAATTTCGTCGCACCTATAGTTGAAAATTATTTGCCGTTTCACTGAAGTACCGTCCTCCTTTGCGGTTTTCATTTTCAAGCTACCGCATAACGATAAAACCCTAATAAGTTGTATAATACTAAAACAAAATAGAAAACAACGAAATGTGTAGGTAGTGGTGAATATTCTTATGATAAGAGTAAAATAGATAAAAAAAAATGATGGCTACTGAAAGTGATTATTTTTATGGCGAAGAGGTTATCTCGCCATTAATCATGGTCCACTGCCTATCATTATAAAAACCCTAGACCATGACGTCATTGATATCCGGTTTGGCTTATTGACCTTTGGAATTGTTTTTGCTACTTGAAATCATGATATTATTCGTTGCCGTTTAGATATCTTATTTTAATTTATATATTATCATTCAAATTAAGTTTGGTGAGATTTTATGTTAATTTTTCTGATGAATTTATTGAGGATTTATCATAGGATTTGCAATAAAATTAATCATAATTAGAATAAGTGTATTTAGTATTGGTCGCAGAAGACTTTTACTAAAAGAAATTAAAATATTGTCTTCTTCTTGCATATTTTATTTATAATTTTGAATTTATGATGTATCTATTATAAAAGTTATTGATAATATATTATCAGAAATGTTTCATCATTTTTTTTTAAAGAATAACTAATTGATTATTATGTTATTTATTCAGAAAGAAATTGGGTAACATTTCAGATACACGTCATGAAAATAACACACCTATATATTTTCATAAAAATAAACACAGTAGGTTAGAAAAGTTATAATAATAAAATATTACAATTGGGTAAAAACAAAATATATGTTAATAAAAGCTGAGTAGGTACATATCGACTCTAGAAAGAAAAAAGAGCGTAACCCTCGTTTTTTTTAAATAAGTTTTATTGGATAATAACGTTGTAAATGACTAAATACACGTTGCGTCCAAAGGATTTAAGCTGCAAACGCCGATTTATTATCTAAATTTAACTGGTAATTTCAAAAAAAAAAAGAAGAAAGAAGTGGCTTAACCGTCATATTTGTTGGTTTTTCTTTAATTAACTCAATAATTGATATCAGATTTTTTTCCCCCGCCCATGTCCGATCCTGATAGGATCATATGGGCCTCCACAGAGTGAAGGTTTGTATTGACAGATTTGTTTTTTTACGAGAAATGGATGTCAGCCACTTGCTCAGCCTATTAGGTCCATACCCTGACACAGACAAATTGAAAAACAATATGTGTACTTGCCAGACCCAGGATTCGAACCTGGGACCCACGGCTTTATAGTCCAACGCTTAAGCCGCGCGGCCATCGTGGGTGTCAATATCACATTAGGAATATAAAAATCAAATTATTAGTAATTATAATGCACTTCACGGTTATGTCTATTTTGTATTTTAACTTTAATCGAAAACCATAACAAAAACGTTTTTGTGCCTCCTGTAAAATTTGATTTGTGTAGATTAAGCCATTTTTCCTTTCTACATATACGTCGATATAACATGAATAACAAAGTTATTACCTACTACAATGTTTGAGTGCCTGAAAAAAGTATTGAACATGCCAATAGAATAACTAATTGAAAGACGATGAATATTTGATATTGAAGAATGCATTAAAAAAATTGGCCTTTTAAAAACCAACGTGACATGAAACTGAATCATGCTTATGTAATAGTTATTGAATTTACAGTTTTAAACATAACCTATAGGTCAGCTGATTGTTGCCTTCATTTTTAGCGTGGATAGATTTATATATGATTATAATTATATAATATTTTTGATATAATTGATTGATGAAAACTATCATAAATCGGGAGTATAACAATATGTATGTTCTCTATCATTGGTAATGCCAATTGTGATGGCAGTAATTACGTTCTATTAAAATTTAGTAGAATTAAATTATTGCCATTAACTAAATATTCCACTTGTGTGAAGAGAATTTAGCTGGGCGTTATTTTATAAATTCTTGAGACAGGGTCACTCAGTTTACTTTATTAGAGAATGACAGACCGCAGGACAGGACACCAAAGATCCTGACCAGGTGGTTACCCTAGCGCAAGTGACATAAAGACAGACTGCGAAAAGTGGAAATTAACTTAGTAATTAGATGTTACGGTACTAAAAAAAATCTCTATAATTCCTTAGTTAGAAGCAAACTTCAGAGTGGGTCTGTCGGTTGGACCCCGCATCAGTTGAAGTACGTCCTTATGGAGGAGAGAGTCCAAAATAAATTTTTGAGACTCCTTTACTTTCGGCTGTATGGATATTATCTGTGGCTTTATCCGACTGACTTTCTCTTAGGTATGCTTACATACTGTAGCTTAAATTTAGAAGGGATCTTTATTTAGCTACTTATTTTTTCAGACTTATACGCGGCGTAAATGTGAACTCTGCCATTCTTGGTGGTGTTGGCTTCTGTGTCTCTAATAATTACCTTAGGAATCGAGGGCAACCGTTATTTGTTCTCCCAAGGTGCAGAACTAACCTACCATTAGTAATGCCAATTGGGAGGGCAATAACCATGTTTAATGAAATCGCATCAGATATTGATATATTCCACTTACGTGAGGGTGAATTTAGGTGGACGTTGTTTTATAAGTTTTTAAGATAGGGTCTATCAAAGTTCACTCTGTGTGCTTCCATCTACCTTTTTTTATATCTTTTCTTATTTTATTTCTTATTTTATTACTTATTGAATTATTAACTCACATTCTGTATTTTTATTTTAAAAATTGTTTTACTTATTTTATGTTGTAAAAAAAGAAGATGTTGAACGAGTAATCCATTAATTGAATTAATTAATTAATTTATTACTAACTGGCGTAATAAAGATAATTGAGACCTTAATTTGAAATACAAAAGCGATTGCCAAAAATTAACGCAATTTATTAAGTGCTTCAAGATTTAAAAACCACTAGTAAATTTCGTCGTAATTAGATAGTATGCACTCGTTCAATTGGTTACGTGAAGTATTTTCAGTGGGTAAATAAATGAGGTATTAGCAAATTATGCATCTACAATTTAATAATATTACATTCCCAAATCTTGTAAAATCTCTTGTTGCTAAATAATAGTTCGGCACCTATACTGCCCTTCTAAGGAAGAAGGCAGTAGCTGACTCTCATACACTTTCGAGATAAATGACATAATGTGTTTTTTTTCCAACTTTAGTAGGTACTGTGAATTAATAAAAAATGGTGATAATTTTTATTAGTAGGATGTTAAAATACAAATAAAGTAATAATAAACAAGCAGTAACTGCAATAAATAGGTCCAATTACTGGCTTTTTGCTAAGAAATTTGTATTATTTTAGCAGATGTCCATTTTTTCACTAAGGATTTTAACGGTATTTTAGTGATAATTCTGATTTTAAAGTGAACAGAATATGAAGCTTTCAAAATTACCTAACGGGTGGCATTCATAACTCAATTTCACAAATTTTGCGAGTTACTGCCTTCTTCCTTAGAAGGGCAGTATACTGCCCTGTTAAGTAAAAAGACAGTGTTTTTACTTAGTAGGACAGTATAAACTATATATGTATATATGCTTCAAAAAATATAAGGCGGGCAGTTTATATATATTTTTTTATTAACATTAGTCACTGATTTAATAAAGTCGCCCAGTCACTGGCATCATCTCATCTTTATACATGAATAATTATAATAAAATATTATTAATAACATAATACGTAAGTTTCGTTGTAATAATTTAATATGAAACATATATTGCGAAAATTCAATTTCTCTTACTTTATTAGGGTATTATGTTACATGGTACTTTGGCTATGTATCCTGTATTTAGATTTCCAAATGTTCGCCAAACAACGGGAGGTCTACAGAATAATAAATAATACAGAGACGTATTAATTTAAAATAATGTTCTAATGTAACATGATAGTCTAAATCTATTAATTATTATTTTATGGAGACAACACAATTTAAACGCAATATTTTCACTAAAATATGTTAATTTCAAGAAAACGAAAGTTACAGATCGAAACAGCCTTTGAACACGTAACCAAAACCATTTTGTTACATGTTGTTTTATGTTACATTTTTATTTATAATCAATAATTGATAATAAAATTATAATTAAAAGATTTCAATAGGTCGTAAAAATTAATTTTATCTGATATTAGCACAGAACAGAGGATAAATAGAATACCGATAGGCTATATTCAACACGCCGCGTGTTGAAGCAGGCTTTTGAACGTGTGAGTGTCCTACGAAAATGAAGCTCGCATTATGCACGTGCAATAGTGTGTGTAATACATCAACATTAAATGAGCGTAAATGCATAAACCAAGAGCAATTTCGACGTAAAACGTATTCTTGACACGTGTGTAAGTTTAACACGGATTCTTCCTTACTCGAGTCGGTTACCTGCTATCGCCTTACCCGTTATGTATTTCAGTTCCCATTATTTCTGAGTTCTCTGGATATTATATTAGCACACATAAGGCCTTGTTCACATGGCGCGTTTTGACTCGCCCGCATTCCTGGTACATGTGACCTCATTGAGCTATTCATACGCACTCGCGCCGTGATGACTGTCGCGCGCGGTCGAGGTACAGGTGACCTCATTGAGGTGTCTACATGCACTCGTGGCGAGATTCGAGCGTAAAAATTGGCGTGCATTCCAGGTACATGTGCACTCATTGAGCCGTCCACATGTAGTTGCCGCCTGCCACTGCTCGTGCGCGGTCAAGGTACATGTGACTTCATTGAGCTGTCAACATGCAGTCGCCGCGTATGGCGGGGAGACACCATGTGGACAAGGATTAAGAGATACATAGGGGCTATCCTTCGCATGCGGTAGTATGTAGTGGGTGTAGGACGATTCGGCGCCGGGACAACTGGGCGCAACGCAATCGAATGAAATTCGAAAATAAATAGACGTTGTGAATTATAGATGCTTTTAAAATATATATTTAAATTATTATATTATTATTTAATACTTGGTGAGAATTTAAATATGCACACGTAAATAATGATTTAATTGTGCATATTATGATTAAGTATCTACCAACGAGAAGAGAATCTTAACAGCCTACTTCCCTTCGCCACCTATGTTACTATTTATGGAAATCAAAAAACACACATATTTTAACTTTTGTGATACCTAGCAATGTCTTTTTTTTTTTTTAAGATTATCCATAAATGAAGTCACACAATTTTCGGTATTTACATCCCCCTCACCCATCGTCATAACATTTTTTACCCCCCTCCCCCCGCCCTGCTCATTCGTTTAGCAATATCTGTATGTTATTTTAATAATCTAAGTTTCACTATAATAAAAATTAACAAATAATATATTAAAATATTATAAGACAAAATAACAAAGGGGTCAAAAACCTTAGCGAGTAAACATCACTGCCTTTGTAGGATTAAAAAAACAATTAAGTTTAATCCTTCATATAAGAAAATACAACACTCTTCATGTCGCTATTTTTTAAAAAGTTAAATTATTAAATTATGAACATAAATTAGAATTAAGAGAATAGCAGGTGTATTTTTTTTAAATCGTTCACAGGAAATTCTAATATCTAAAGTAGTATCGAAGAGACTTTTATAGCTTTATTTTAAAATTAAATTTAATGCTTCGAATTTGTAAAGACCAATCATAATTCTGACGGTCGATATATTTCTCACAGGTAACTTTTTCGTTTGAAATACCTGTCTCAAAAATCTGACACTAATACGAAGTCACTTTGATATTTTGTATTGGAGGTGGTGACCAAACCAATTAGTTAATTTTTTTTTTTGAATATAAATATTTATAAAAATCAAAAAAAAATTAATAAAATACGAACACAATAATTTGAAATGATTTAACAGTTATTTTGTAGTATACCTAGAAGTACGTTGCCGAGAAAATACTTATTAAATATAAGATACTTACACCAAAGATAAGGCGAAACATGACCATATTGAATGAATATAAGAAAATTTGAACTAATGAAAAACTCCCGCTCTTAAGTTAAAAAATTAAGAATATGCCTTCATGTCAATTAATTTCTGCCAAATGGGGGTCCATTTTGAAAAATCATCCACAATATTTTTTCATTGATTCTTAAAGCGTCGGGAGGGGGTGGCGTAAACGAAATCTAGCATGTGCCACTATCTTCCACATTTAACCCGCCTACTAGGTAGGTAATTATACATTCTCGTCACGTCAACAACAGAATGTCGCATTTTTTCGGGAACATTCTTCATACCCAGACAATTTGTATCTAGTGATAAATACCTGGTGTACAGGTATAACTACGGGTGTTCATCTGAGAATTATTACGAGCAGTCGCATCCACAAGTGGCTATCGAATACGCATGTGTCGCTAGTGTCAATTTGTGTCATCCGCGCTGTCTCGTGTTTTTGATATTCCACATTGGAATATTAAAGCAAACATTGGATGGTCCAAGAGGGCAATTCACGAATGAAGGACTGCAAAACACGTCATCGAAGTACGTAAATTTTTTAGTTTTACAGGAGATATTGTGTGTATAGAGCTTCGAACGAAATGGCTAATTGCGAGTGAGAAAGCATTCAGCATGCTTATACCTCATGTCCATGCGTTAGAGTAAGATAGAAAGTAAACATGTTATGACGGAACTCTTCTGAATTTCATGGAAATTAAATAACATTGTTATCCATTTTGGTAATGACTTCATATTTAATCAGTACTTACCGTTAACGTTGCATTATTAAACCATTCATTGTTGAAGTACGTAGCCAATTAATCTTTAAACAAGCTAGTTACGTCTCCAATATAACAATATTACAACACGGAATTTCCGTTGTATTTTGCAAACAAACATGTGTGTTTCTGTATTACAAAATCACAATAAATATTTAAATGAGAATTTAAACACAAAATAATACTTTCAGCGGTAATAGTTATGTAAAAGATAGATAAAATAGAATGACAGCCTCTTCTATACTACGTACGAATTTCTGACGTTTAATAAATGTCAAACGGAGAGTTTCTAGCGCCTCTACCGTCAAAGCGTGTATACTTCAATTGCATACTGTACTCGACACTACCGGTCGACTTTTAATATACTTCGTTGAAGTAGGCTTGCGTTTACGTTGTGCACCGGTCATAGTGCTTCATTCGTGAATCGCCCTTCAGGTAGCTGCACCAATTTATTGGTGCCATTGATCGTCAAGTTGGCACAGGCTTTGCGCGTCATATAATGCAGATAGGAGATTTACAATTTACATTTTCATCCGGGTCACGAGTCACGACCCATAGTCATGAGTTCCTGACGAAAAAGATGAACAATTAATATGCAATTTACGTAAGTAATTTGTATTTCTTTCCGATTCTTGGGGGGTGGTCCGAACTCGAAAACCCACCGCCTGTGTGTATGTTAAAAATAATCGATATATTATAATTAAATATTTAAGCATAATATGTTTCACTGAGCGTATGCACCCTATCACCAAAACCTTTTTGAGGCTTAAGCAGATAGATGCTTGACCGTATCGAAATTAACTATAAAGAATTTGATGGTCCCACAATCATTATTTCTTGAAATAAATAAAACCGTCACCTACTATAGAATACTAACGACTTTTGACCAAAAAGCTCTCATACACTGTGGACTAAGGGAAAGGGTTTAATAGCCATAATATAAAGCTCCCGCACAATATAAGGGCATATTGACCTTCTGCTAGATACGATTTATCATATTATAGGTTTCATGAATGAAAGTAACTTATTCATAATCACATTATATATTATTATATTTGTCTTTATTTATCTGTAAAGCATGAGAAAAAACATATATAAATTTGTAGGAGAGAGGGAGAAGAATTATTAAATGGGGATAAGTGAAAGAAATATACCCACACGTCAACGCAAATTCTAAATTTGAATAATAAAGAAATCGTTTATTTTAGTCGGGTCGTGAAAGAAAACAAATGATAGGATTCTCTCGTAATAGTTTGACATATTAGTATACAAATTAGTATATAAATGTTATGTCATTTGGCACTATCACCTAGTAATATTTTCCAGTACCTAGTAGCTGGTATATTATCATTATTTTTATAGTCATCATCGTCCTCATTAACCGTGATCGAATCCTTTGTGGAGGAAAGGCTCCCCATAACTCCATCGTTTTCAGCCGGTGCATAGAAGTGGTTGAATATACCTAGTAGGTACATTAGAGATTTATTTAAAACGTATCATTTCAATAAAGAATGTACAATATTAAATCATGTGTGTATTAAATTATTTAAACTATTAAATTAAACATTATTTGCAATTACCAGAACCTTACAACTATGGTAAATGAATAAAATGATGTTATGCCAATACCTTGATTTAAATATGAATTTAAAGATGGTAGTCACAACTCACAACACAATTTAAAACACGTTATGTTATTATCATCATCATCAGCCGGAGTCGATCCACTGCTGGATGAAGGTCTCCTCTAGCTCCTTCCACTCTTCTCGGCCTCTAGAACTTACATTCCACGTATATTTTGTATTCGTTTAGTGGGCACCGCTGTATGACGGCATTTGTTCAGCGATTTGTCCAGGCCACTGCCAGTTCATCTGCTTTGCGACTTCTATCCATGGCGTACTCTTGTCTACGTATATTTTGTATTCGTTTAGTGGGCACCGCTGTATGACGGCATTTGTTCAGCGATTTGTCCAGGCCACTGCCAGTTCATCTGCTTTGCGACTTCTATCCATGGCGTACTCTTGTCTGCCTTCTCCTGAGGTGCATGTTAGACAACGCAAAAGATCCACAGAATAATTATATGAATTGGACGACATCGATTTGGTAGGCATTTAAGTTTGAAGTTCAATGACTAGAAAATTTGCCTGGCAAGCGAACGACGTCTGTTTGAATGTCACCCGGTGCAAGATTTTATCTTATTTAGGTTTTTTTAAAGTTAAATAAACTCTTAAAATATTGGATGTGACGATAATGTTTCATATAATTTTTTTGTTTTATGCCACTAATATGTCAGTTTGTCGTATTCAGTAATGAGAACGGCCTAACTGTCACGTGACTAGGTGAGTAAGAACTAAGTGCTCACTTTTTGGGTGGTTTTTGTGATATCTCCAGTTACATACAGAAACTAGGAATGTGAGATAAACCGCAAACCTGAGCTAAATATATGAATACAGTTCTGTGAATTTATTGAGCAGTCAATTAGTAATTGAAGTTAACGGTAGTGACTATATTAGGTGCGTTCATGAGGTTTTTCCGAGTTACGTATATTCAATAACGTATATATTTAGCACACATGAAGTTTAATATTACGATATATGAGACGAAAAACTTTTCGATAATATAAACCAGGGGTAGTCAACCTGGTCCCTACCGCCCACTAGTGGGCGTTCCAGCTTTCATGGTGGCCGGTAGGGGTTTCAAAAACATTTTCATTATGTTTTAATTAAATGTAATTTCATCAGACTTCATGCTTCTATTTATGCAAAGTATAAATAAAAAGATAGCTTTAACTACAGTAAGATATATTCTGCCAAAGTCTGACATAAAGTAATTGGTAAGTAATTTTTATTAAATGCTTTGACTTGCTGTAACTCTGCTTTATACACTTTATAAAGCAAAGGGACTTCCCTACTTTATAAATCAACATTACTGTGGAACCGGTGGGCGGAAAATTGTACTACTAACAGAGATACAAAAGTGGGCGGTATGTATAAAAAGGTTGACTACCCCTGATATAAACTATAATAATATGTATGGATTAGTTCACTGCTGCTACTGTCTATTCAGTTGTATATTATGTTCTGAGAAAAAATTCGAAGTCAAATATGTAGATATAATTATTTGAATGGGCACTATATTCTTTATAATTATACACATATTACAATATAATATAATATATACTAAAAATAAAATTGTCTGTTCATTTCTTCGGTTATACCTTACAAAACTTATGATATATTGCATTATTTGCACCAACGTAGTGGCTTTTTAGTAGACGTTCGTTTTGGTTCTCGATATCTCAGAAGAAACTTCTCCAAAATAACGCACTCGCAACAATATAGGGTGAGACGCAGGTCTAGAAGCGCCCTACTAGAAATCGGGCAAATTCTGTCTCAATAATTAGAAACACTACACTTACACGTGCATGGATTTACTGCTTGTGCTGGCAGTGCGATATCTGCGCCTGCGCAGTAAAACGATAGTGGCGAATCTGTCGGTAAAAAAACGAACTACACCGTGCAGACTCATTTTGAGATTTACCGATTTTCATGACCTGTCAAATAGTACTTATCATACAATGGTAACATCGCGTGTTGCTTACTCTTGAAGAATGAGATTAGCGAGACAGTGAACACTTTTACGTGTAAATAATTATTATCGGGATAGTTTAAAATACACACTATTGGTGCAGGTAAATACATGCATGTGTACAGGTGCTATAAGGGTAGATAAACGTGCGCCTGGAATTCTAACAATTTATATTGCTAATTATTTTTTTCTTTGTGTACCTATATCAATACAGTTTTTCGTTTTGTATTCCAAATCGTGGGCGATCGCTAGTGTGTGGGTGTTTTGTGTAGGTAATTTTGGTTAGAAAACTTGACACACAATATTATTTTATATTAACTCATAGATATGTTCTACAGGTAAGTAATACGAAAAGTATTTATATAATTTATCATGAATTACTACCATTTGTTTATAAGTCATTATTTAGATTTTGTCTATATTCAATAATTGACGATAGACTAAAGAAGATAAAATTATTTTATTATCTCCTATATATTATTATCCTAAGAGATTTTGGAAAATACACCAACAGCTCATTTAAGCGACATTTTATTGTTATTTTTACATCTTCACTTCGAAATGTGCGCTACCGATTCATCTACCGATTGAATTGAACACATTTCAGAAATTTTCCATGATTTTACATGTACGTGACGTTTATATCCGATATTTTCTTACACACCGTATGCAATCGCCATATTTACTGTTTACACCTCGCAGAATGACGTCTACGTCGCTTAAGACCTTCTAATCCTTTATTTGACAAACAGATTCGATTATTTTTATTCAAATATCGTAATGTAGGCATTGGCGCACTTTTTTCCGGTGAAAAAACCATAATTTTGGTACAATTTACTACGTAAATAAAAATCTAACAGGCACGTCCGCCACTGGTGTTCCAAATTTGATTCTTTTTAAATAATATTTTACGGCTGTCACGTTTACAGGTTTGCAACAATGTAGTACTAATATACTTTTGAGTGCGATATTTATATTAAAATGCATTTTGACAGACAATTCCTAATCGGTCGAGTGATACACATACTTTATTTAATTTAATCATGTTTCCGAGAGATATTAAATGCGAATTATTTCACAATATCGACTCAAAAATTAAATAAGTACCCATAACCTCAAAATAAATGTAACGTCATCATAATGTATACACACAATATAGTGTTCTTTTTTTGTTTTTTAGAGTATGGCTATAAATAATATTTTTTTGAACCAATGAAAATTATTTAAAGCCTGGATATAAATATAATTTAAAATTAAAATTCATTTTTGACAAACATCGGATCGACTGATACACATACTTTATTTGATTTAATCATGTTCCCGAGAGATATTAAATGCGAATTAATTCATAACATCGTCTCAAAAATTAAATAGGTACCCATAACCTCAAAATAAATGTAACGTCATCATAAAAATGTTTACACACATAGTGTTCTTTTTTTTTAAGTATGGCTATAAATACTATTTTTTTTGAACCAATATACATATTCATATCGTCATCATCATCATCATCATCAACCAGGATCAATCCACTGCTGGATGAAGGGTTCCGCAACCTCTATTCTACTACTATCGGTTTAACGAATTTGTGATATTATACCTATTTCTATCGTCTTTATCATCATCGACCTGAACCAATCCACTGCTGGATAAAGGGCTCCCTAGCCTAAGAGGCCATCCATGGACTGAAACCGAATGCGGTTTAGATCCGTGTGCCATACTAAACTTATGATTTTTGTTCATGAAAATATATTTTCACTAAATTTGTAAGTGTAAGTGTATGGTATAAACGGATATGATCAGATGCTTATAATATAATTTGTGGAAATAAATTTCCAAGACCAGAAAAGATAAGCTTAGTATGGCAGACGGTTTGAAACCGCATTCGGCTTCAGTCCATGGATGGCCTATAATTCTACTCCTTTCCGTCATATGAATTGCTGTATTAATCAAAATCGCTGATATTATATTTATATACATATTCATATCGTCATCATCATCATCATCATCATCATCAACCAGGATCAATCCACTGTTGGATGAAGGGTTCCGCAACCTCTATTCTACTACTATCGGTTTAACGAATTTGTGATATTATACCTATGTCTACCGTCTTTATCATCATCGACCTGAACCAATCCACTGCTGGGTAAAGGCCTCCCTAGCCTAATTCTACTCCTTTCTGTCATTTGAATTGCTATATTTATCAAAATCGGTTATATTATATTTATCTACATATTCATATCGTCATCATCATCATCATCAACCAGGATCAATCCACTGCTGGATGAAGGGTTCCGCAACCTGATTCTACTACTATCGGTTTAACGAATTTCTGATATTATACCTATTTCTATCGTCCTTATCATCATCGACCTGAACCCATCCACTGCTGGATAAAGGCATCTTTAGCCTGATTCTACTCCTTTCTGTCATTTGAATGGCTGTATTTATCAAAATCGGTGATTTTATATTATATATATTTATAATGCCATTATCATCATGAGCCTGAATCAATCCACTGGTGGATGAAGGCCTCTCTAAGTTATTTGTATTTTTGTCGGTCATATGAATTGCTATATTTATCAAAATTGCTGATATTATATTTACCCATTCATAATATCGTCATTATCATCATCATCTGGATTAATCCACTGCTGGATGAAGGCCTCTAAGCTTATTCCATACCTTTGGGTCTTATAAATTACTATTCTAATCAGAATTGATTTATTCCTTTCAGATGTATACATTGCTTCATTATTTATCAACATTTCTTTCGATATGAATGTCCCGCACCAACATTGAAACAAAATAATGTTAAAATTAATTTTTTACATTGCTTATGTACCTTCTTCTATTCTAAATGGGCCCCGCGGGAGATTAATATTCACGTTATATTGGATCGCTATTTTCATGATAATCACATATTGCTTTGTATTCGAGCGGTTCAGATGTATAATTTATCATATTTAAATGCACGTGATTTAACGAAACATTCATATTACCTATACACATATTATATCAAAATGTCAGTGGTAGCAATCGGTGATTGCCAGCTGTTTTGCTAGACCTAGCAGCCTGAGGTGGTATCAGGCAACATTCTGAAGGACAGACTCCGGACTAAACAACGCGGATGACCTCAAATTTGTATTGGCAGTGACAATGGAAAACTATGGCGTCGTCTATGCATTCTT
The DNA here is from genome assembly GCF_057557595.1 of Rhyacophila brunnea. NCBI lineage: Eukaryota > Metazoa > Arthropoda > Insecta > Trichoptera > Rhyacophilidae > Rhyacophila > Rhyacophila brunnea. Next base: position 15,178,531 of record NW_028232796.1, on the reverse strand, counting down.
CACAATAATTGTATTCAAATCCAACACCATGTCATTAGGATGCCAAGCTGTCTGCAAGACCTAGCGAGACAGACTGGCGAGAGCCAGCTGGCTCAGCTAGTCTCCTATATATTATTATCCTAAGAGATTTTGGAAAATACGTCAACTTTTTTATTTAAACACCGTTTTGTTGATTATTAAAGGAATTCACTTCAATTTTTAGAGTCCCGAATCTACTTCCATTTGAATCGGGCACAAATTTGATATAACTCGACACAATCACAGATAATATCGTTTTTAAATCGCGTTTTACATCCGTCACCATACATTTTCGCATCTTGCTGTCCGTGTACCTCAAATTGATTATAATGTCGTTTAATACTTTCTATATAATCAATATTGCAAAATATCTAAATTAATATTCCACCAAACTATTCAAATCTGTAAGTAGCACATTGGCGTACTACAAGAAATAAATACATCTTTCCTCACTAATTACTACGAAAATATAATCTAAAACCATGTCACTGCTTTTTATCTGTCAAACTAATAGACTTAGATTGTCATTTGTTTTCTTTCGCAAAACAAGTTCATTTGACGTGTCAGAATTCAAATTTAGAATTTGCAGAAAATTTCAATCAAGACATTTTTATTGTAAGATGAGTTTTCTATTAATTAATAACAAATTTGATTTTTTTTAAATACTTCTTTGTGGCTGTTTACGCACTATTTTTTTATTGAATAATTACCTAGGCTACTAATTTCCATAGATATAGTCATATTAAGTTGCCATTGCAAACAATGAAATAAATTAATACGAATTGTTATAATTAACAAAATGTGTGATATTGTATAATATCTACCTATTTTTACCATCCTTATCATCATCAATCTGGACCTATCCACTGCAGGATGAAGGCCTCCTCAGCTTTATTCTACTCCTTACTTACGCATGGAAATCAGTGATATTATACTATCTATATTTATAATGCCATTTTTATCACGAGCCTTAATAAATCCACTGCTGAATGACGGCCTCTCTACGTTGATTGTATTCTTTATAGTCTTGAATTTCATCATCATCATCAATCCACTGCTGGATGAAGGGTTCCGTAACGTGATTCTACGACTATCGGTTTAACGAATTTGTGATATTATACCTATTTCTATCATCCTTATCATCATCGACCTGAACCTATCCACTGCTGGATAAAGGCCTCCCATAGCCTGATTATACTCCTTTATGTCATATGAATTGCTGTATTTATCAAAATCGGTGATGTTATATTTATCTACATACTCATATCGTCATCATCATCAACCACGATCAATCCACTGCTGGATGAAGGGTTCCGCAATCTGACTCTATTACTATATAGGTTTACCGAATTTGTGATATTATACCTATTTCTATCGTCCTTATCATCATCGCCCTGAACTAATCCACTGCTGGATAAAGGCCTCCCATGCCTGATTCTACTCCTTTATGTCATTTGAATTGCTGTATTTATCAAAATTGGTGATATTATATCTATTTATATTTCCATTACCATCATGAGCCTGAATCAATCCACTGGTGGATGAAGGCCTTTCTAAGTTGTTTGTATTTCTGTTGATCATATGAATTGCTATATTTATCAAAATTGCTGATACTATATTTACCCATTCATAATATCGTCATTATCATCATCGACCATGATCAATCCACTGCTGGATGAAGGTTATGCCAACCTAATTCTACTTTTCTTAGTCATACAAACTGCTATATTTTTTTTAAATTTGTGATTTTATATACCAACCTATTTATATCGTCATTAATCCACTGCTGGATGAAGGCCTCTTTAAGCTGATTCCACATTTTTAGGTTTTATAAATTCCTATTATTATCAAAATTGGTCTATTCCTCTCAGATATAATATTTATTGGTTTCTTATTTATCAACATTTGTCTCGATATAAATGTCCCGCACAGGGAAACTATATTGGTTAAGGTTAATTTTGAATTCAAAATTTGATTTTTAAATATTATTCTATGGCTGCAAGCATTTATTTTTTATAGACAATGAAACAAAACAATGTTTAAATTTGTTTTTAATGCTACTAATCTTTTTCTATTATGTAAATGGGACCCGAAAGAGAAAAATATTGGGATATATTGGATCGCTTTTAATAATAATCACATAATATTGCTGTATATTCGAATGAATGAGATGTATAATTATTTATCATATTTAAATGCACATACCTACACATATAATGTATTAAAATTAAAATGTCAATGGTAGCAATCGTTGATTGCCAGCTGTTCTGCTAGGCCTAGCAGCCTGAAGTGGTGTCAGGTAATATTGTGAAGGCCTGACTCCAGAATAGACTACGCATATGACTCCAAATTTGAATTGGCAGTGACGACATGCAAGTCGCAAAACTAACAAATCAGCAAAACTATGGCGCCGTCTATACATACTTTACAATTATATTAAAATCCAACACCATGCCATTATGACGAAAAGCTGTCTGCAAGACCTAGCGAGACAGACTGGCGAGAGCCAGCTGGCTCAGCTAGTCTAATAAAATAGCGTTAAGATATTTAGTTTCGTGCGAGTCAATAAAAATAAAATGTGAACGAAACAGTTGTTATCGGACGGTAAGAGGATTAGAGTCCTTGCAGGGCATTTGGGACTCTAAGCCCTTGGCTAGCCTACAAGCGGCCTGGTCGAGCGGAGCCGAAAAATGTATGGGGACCACCATGAAAGCGCGGAGAGTGAGCGGTAGACAGTCTGGCCGCTCGTCGAATTTGCAGCGTTTCCAGCGGCTTATAAGCGGTGTGTCAAACAAAATTGACTGTTCCCCTCGCCCTTCGTTTGCCCGACTTCCAAAAACGTCTGCAATCGGTAGCGTTGGGAAGCCGCTGCTATATTTAATTCGGATCACAAAACATTTTGTGTTTTACGCGCGTCTTAGTTTGCTATTCATTTTTATTTGAAGAAAAATACCTACTTAACCCATAGTATTATAAATTACACTAGCATGTACCTATACTTAAAGTTTTTTTTTTTTTTAATATTACAGGTATAAATTATCTAATCCATTTAAGTTTTGTACTATGTATTCCATTTGAGTCGTTTTGTGCGACCCGGTTTTTGACTTACGGCATCTTCAGGTACTATGCACACTCACCAAAGGTAAATAAACATTATCAACAAATGCAGTTAATTATATCTTATATACTTAATAAAATTAATACAACAAAGTAGGTGAAAAGCTTATTACCTAGCTATTGAATCAAGATTACCTACATATTGCCTGAAGATGTTGAATGCAGAGATGCAGAATTCCTCCAACTCACATGTACTTGTACATACAAAAAATAAACCACTAATATTATGTGTCATCACTGTTATCTTCAATAATAATTGGATAGGGAAATAGATATATTGTTATTTTTATTAGGTACGTTGGTAGTATTCTTTATTGTGGGGGGACCTCAACATCAGTCAGTGAATCGGCCTTTCAAGTCTCTAAACCCGCCACTGATATAGGTAGACTGATGAAATTTATTTAAGTTAGTTTTAGATTTAAAATACACATTAACCTTGATTTGATTTATATTGAAATAATAATCGTAATATCGTTTTTTGAAATTCATATCTGGAAACTGACTAGTACAAAAAATCTATTTATGTTATGAAGACGATTTCAAAGCATGAAAAACATAAAGTTGTTTTTTGGAAGAAGGTTGGTTGGGGACCACATGTTCGGAGCACAAAAAGAAGACGAAACTTTAGTAAATTGGTACCAATAAGCTGCTGTTCTATAAGTTGTGTTCTATAAGATTTTCATCAATCATTACATCATCCAGGAGTTTTTGAGTTATGGCCACGGAGCACAGAATTCCCAATAAATATATTTTTTTATGTTTTTGAACTGTGATAAATATTTCTTACTTTAACACTATCAGGCTCAATCATCGTAGTGCAAGGAAAGCACAAGGTCGTGCCATTTCCCTCGCCCCATCGCCATCATCCCCGGTCCAACCGCTTTGTGTAGGTGTATTATTAATTGAATAAAACATATTTTATTGTATGTGGTGCATATTGTTTCCAATATGTATAATGAATTATTATTAAAAATACAAAGGAATGTTATAACAGTAGGTATGCACATATACTATGGTTTCATTCGTATAGTTATATCAACAGATACCGAAGAACGAAGTGCAAAAAATACGCTCGATATTCAAATAATCTTCAAATACAAGGTAACTATGGAAGTACATAAGTAGGTACGTATTTATGTTACACTTTTTCTTTCACAGTTCAAATCGTGAATGTTTGTTCTGTTCATTAAGATATCATACGTGAAAAACGAACTCCTTTCGAGATGACATAACATCCAAGAATGATTTGATAAAGACATACTATTTAATATTATTAACTGGGTAGGTACTGAAAATACGTAGTTCTAGTTTGAAGTCAATATGTATACTAACTGAAAACACGGCTGTCTCGACGTCACTTTTTCACATAGGTAGGTACATACATACATACATAATAGGAACGTCATCCAACATAAGAAAAAATATTATAACTAATGTTTGGTATCACAGACCACAACTTTCAACTTGCAAGTGTAGACAATATCAAGGTGTTAAAACTTTTTAATATTATAAAAATGCAATATATTCTTGAAAAACAACAAAATACAAAGTTATTGTGAGACATGTTTTCAAATATCGGACGAAATTGGTGGTAAATTAAAAATATATGTCGTTCGTTCGCATCTCTGAATAAATTTGACCTATTCTGAGCGAAATAGAACGAAAAATAAGTAACTGCTAATAACTTAAATGTTTATGATTGGATGCGAGCTGATAACAAGGTAAAACATTTAACAGAGCAAGGTTCCAATAAATTCGGCGAATGGCTGATAACCGTTCCTCGTAGGTAACCAAGTTTCTTTGCCAGCCGAACTATTTGGCGTATTTGGTCCGCGCACTATGTACGATATAAAAAATGTCTATAGGTATAGTAGGTACGTCCAAAATACTGTGATTTTGAATGGTCTCGGAAAAAGTTTATTTTTAAGTAAATACAAATACTTACCTACTATAATTGAGTTATTGAAGACATTATTATTATCATATTACCTCCTCCAGTGTATTTTTTTAATTATGCGGAACAAACAATGAAATATTATTATTTTTTATATTGTTCGCGACAAAATTATTGTGTTACGGATAAAATAATAATAATACAGACTAATAATAATACGCGGCACGTCGATAAATTTCTTATTTTATTGCACGGCGTTATATTTCTTTTCAAAACCATATGTGGTCAGTTCTATGAAACCTTTTATTATTTTATTATATTATGTAATTCTGAATAAAATAATATTTAATTAACTTATACCAGATTTCATACAATATTATAATTCACGTTTCAAAAAATGCGCTTGTGCGTTACTAAACATTTCAAAATTTTCAATTCTTATTGTTTTTTTAGTAGTTCGGAATTTTTATGGTTTGGTTTGGTTTGGTATGCTGAAAATTCACTGTTTTTGTGAAATACGGGATTTTTACATACACAATAAAAAAAATCCGGCTTCTGTGTGGGAAATTATATACTTTAACCTTATTTTGTATATCACTTTTGATCTAGTGACTGTCGGGCTATGTAAATTATTTATGTTTATTTACATAATATTTTTAATATTTAACTTTGCGTGTATAATAAAATGAACACTTTATAAAATTACACTTGTTTACGTAGGCGTGTGTAGTCGAGATCTTTCAATATGCCGACATGATCTCAATAATTCTTCTTCTTGATCGTGCACTCATGGCTGAGGATCGTGACCAAATTTGAATTTCGTCATCCTTTGAGCGACCAAGACTTTTCATCCTTCTCGATCTTCAGCTTCTCTCAGGGCAGAATGGATGGTGCAATAATTCTTACTTGATAACAAATTCACAAATACTAAAAACGTTGTGGAACCGCCACCAAGTGCCGAGTTATGCCAAGTCTCAAATCAAGATAAATAAAAAAAAACATTATATAAACAGTTTTAAAGTTGCATATCAATTCTTTGCAAACATTTGTATAAAAACAATAATTCATAGATAATATTTTAAACAAATGTGCACCTTTTTGTATTTCGCCACGAATAGAAAACGTATGCAAACGCACAAAGAAACATGCGAGCGTGGACGTGTCTATAGATGTTGTTTCACTAAAAGTAACGCCGTGTGGTCTCGACGAATGTTGTTTTGGTTAAATCTCATACATTTGTATGATACGGGCTGCCCAGACTACATTTAATTGATAACAATGTGTGCAGGTGAATACGTGCGTAGACTTCCAAATGTTTGTAACGTGCATTTGTTAAGCGATATAAGTTTACAAACAAAGTGGGTATTCTACAAAAAGATCATACAATACCTTCTGGTTATAATCCAAATAAGTCTGTTCAGGTTCTCAATTTCATTAAATATATTAAATAAATATTTATATTGAAAAGGTGAAGTGCCACTGGCTCAAGCCGCTGGTAAAAGACGCTCCTACGTTGGACAGGCAAAACATTTGGAGCGGATAATTAGTCTAGACTTCAACGCGAGTCGCATGAGCGTCTGTACGCTAACCGCAGCCTAAGAGTGTACATTATACTTAATACATTTATTTGTATAAGTATATTATATTATTGTGAATATTCATAATGCTACTTGTACATACTAAGTATAGTTCCAAAAAAGTTGGTGAGTATAAAACTTCATCTATACAGATTACATTTAATAAACAACCATTAAAGTGGAGCTGAATGAAAAAATTGTTTATTAATTAATTATTAGTAAGTGCAAGTACTTTATAACAAAATTTTGGGGAGATCCTGATTAGTTTTAAGGTAATTGATAGTTTAATTTAAAATACAAAAGCCTACTGCGAAAATTAACGCAATTTGTGAAGCTAACTAATAAAAACTATGAGTTAATTTCGTCGTAATTAGAAATGACGCACATGGATCAATTGGGAAAGCACATTGGCGCAAATCCAGTGAATGCAGGTTTTTCAAAAAGGTTTTTCTAGTAGGTATCTAGTATTTTATCTAATGTGTTTTAAAATTATGTTAATCGTTAAATACAATGTTTTCGCAAAAATTATAATAGGTGTATGAAAGTATGCTCTCAACGCATGCAGATTGATTGAATTTTATAGCGCGTAAAAATACGTGCCCCTATAAAACTAAAACAATGTTTCGATTATCGTTTATTTACATCGTATCTGGGCACGCATTTTGAAACATTTACATCCTCGTGGCTTATTTATTATTTTGGCAAATAATTATTAGTATGCACATATATAATTTTGTATTATTGTATGTACGTACATATGTGATAATATACCACTCAACATTACAAGGGTGACACACTTGTTTTGGTGTCAAAACAAAACAATGGAGCGGAAGCGATGGTCAGCATTTTCTCAACCATAACTAGATAAGTAGGGTCTATTTAAACGGAATATTACCGATATATAAAATCAGATTACTATATGGCTATACATATAGGATGCACCCAATAATCACGTCGTATTCGTTTATGTATCCGTAATACTCGGATGCTCAGGGCAGTTACTGCAGCCTCGGCCACGTTCATACTAACCAAGAAATTTGCCGTAAGACGGTCAATTTGACGTAGTGTGTGCTATGTGCTAGTCAAAACTCTTTAGTCTCATAATTCACGACATAGACAAGTCTGACTGAAGACTGTCTCGACTACGGATTCCAATCCCGGGATCCCGAGCTATTTTCGATATCTATAAATCCCGGGATTGATAAACATAATCCCGGAACTTTCGGGATTGATTTTTTATCATTTTTTATGGAAAATAAAATCAAAACGAAAATATAACAGAAAAAATGTTTTAATAACAAATAACTACATTAGAAATAAACTAAGTTTGATTTATACCCATGTGTAAGTTGCCGATTCATTTTATTTTTTCACATAAATTAATAAAAATGAGAAAGATTGGAAAAAAAACAATGCTTCACACTATTAACAAAGTAATTCCACCATGATCTCATACGTTTTACGGCAGTTTCATATTTGGCTGACTAATTAGATTTGTGAAGCGGAAAGGCCAAAAGTACACCATGATTTGCTTTACTATCAGAAACAGCAATCTCATATTAAATTTACATTATTATTTATATTACAATATTATTTACTCCATTAAACTTATGCATTTCCAAGATTGAACGTATACAATATTAACAATAAATGTATAAAATATTATAAATTACTAGCTGAGCCAGCTGGCTCTCGCCAGTCTGTCTCGCTAGGTCTTGCAGACAGCTTAGCGTCCTAATGTATGGTATTGAATTTTAATAAAATTGTGAGGTATGCAGAGACGGCGCCGTTTGACAAATCGCTGATTTTTCACTTTTACAATTTGCAAGTCGTTACTTTCGATATAAATTTGGCGTCATATGCAGAGTCTATTCTGGATTCACCATCCCAGGCTGCTAGACCTAGCAGAATAGCAGGTAATTTGATTGCGATTCAATAACATAACGTTAATATTAATCTCACGCGTATCCCCTTGAGCCATAAAACTATTAAATTATTTTGTTTAATTGTCTAAAAAAATGCTTGCAGCTATAGATAATATTTAAAAAAACAAATTTTGAATTAACATTTTATATAATGTTTCCCGATGCGGGACGTTAATATCGAAACAAATGTTGATAAAAGAAGGAACTCATAGATCTGAGAGGAAGTAATTGGGTTAGAAAGGACTTCGTCTATATATGTATTGATCCAAACTGATTATGATAATGGCATTATAAATATTTAGGTAGATATATGTATGTATATGTTACGCCTACATGTGAAATTGCGTATTACCTACATGAAATCGGCTAAATTTTGCCTATTTCATGAAAAATGCAAACCCGTTGCCTTATTCATGAAATAGGCAAAACATCTGTCGAGTGCGTGAATTCGGCAGTAATTTTTCTGCCTAGTTCATGCATAGGGCAAATTAGATATTGGCGCTCCGATCCGGTGGTGTTTTTTCCAACTAAACCAAATGTGTCAAATGCTCATGCATTGGTCAATATAGATAGTGGCGCTCCGGTGGTGTTTTTTGCAAATAATCAAACTAACCAGATGTCAAATGTTATTGATTATATAAAAATATGCCTATTAATAACTACAATGACGTTCATTTCCAATTACTATGCCCAAAAAAATCTAGAACTATAATATGATAACGGGAGAATTTTATTAAAAGGTATTTTCGCGATTTGATTTGTGCTTGGGTATCAGGCAATAGTCGATTGTTTGTTTGTGATAGTATGATTAAATTTGTTAGTTTGTTGACAGGTGTTAGGTAACCTTAAAATGGATATTCAGTTGAATTCAGAATTACAAAACCTAACCGAACCTAATAATAATATTATAATATTATGTCCAATTATAACTAATAAAACCATCCGTATTAAATTTACTTTTTCTACTGTCATGTTGACAGTTTAAGAATTCTATACCCTGCCGAATTCACGTACTTGACAGATAATTTGCCTAATTCATGAATAAGGCAACGGGCTTGCATTTTTCATGAATTTGACAAAATTTTGCCGATTTCATGTAATAATAATTCGATTTCATGGAAACGCAATTTCACAAATTCGGTTCAGTTCAATTCATAGAACAAAAAATAGTGGACTCAGCTTAGAGAGGCCTTCATCGAGCAGTGTATTGATCCGGTCTAATTATGATAACGACGAAATGAATATATTATTATTATATAAAAATGTTTGATAAATGCAGCAATGTATGTAAGAGGAATGGAATTAGTTCTGAGACGGCTTCATCGAGTAGTGGATTGATCCTGGTTCATGGTGATAATGAGGATATAAATGGGTAGGTACATCAATTTTGATAGATATAGCAATTCATATAACCAAGAGGATTATTGGAATAACCTTCACCCAGCATGGAATCCTAATAAGCATAGTGACACATATTAATTCTTCTATATAGTAATCACATGAATGCAAATAATAGATAATATGATGTAGGTACTTCATAGTGTGATTATGGGATGAAATGATCATAATTAACTTTTTTATTTTTGTATAAAACATGGATTTTTCTTTGGAATAACCTTCATCCAGCAGTGGAATCCTAATAAGCATAGTGACACACATTGATTCTTCTATATAGTAACCACATGGATGCAAATAGTGGATAATAATATGACGTAGGTACTTCATAGTGCGATTATGGGATGAAATGATCATAATTGACTTTTTTAGTTGTCTATAAAGCATGAATTTTTCTTATATTGTGTAATAAAACGTTTAATTCAACATTATATAAATACTATATATTAATAAAATTGTAAAAACTTTGTGTATTAATTACGTATAGTAAACGTCATTTTTAATTTACCTACCTACGTTGTCTATGAATATGACAGCTAAAATAAAAGTATTTTGTCTATGGTTCAAAATAAATAAAAATGCATGCGTAAATGATGCTCCGTCAATATTTTTTTAGGATAATTTGATTAATCAACGTAGTTTTATATTTAGTTTTAATCTTTGATCATGATGATAATCGTTGAAATGTGGCCTTATTATTAAATTTAAATAAACTCATCGAATATTGTGAAGAGGCAAGGCAATGACGTACCTATTAATACATTGTTGTGTGATTTGTGACAGCCAGGAATTTTCGGATTAAATATGGGCAAAAATATATCTATAGGAAACGTATTTCTGAAAGTGATTGACTATTGTTTTTTTATGCTCGTTTATAGAGACATTAAAATATTATATTTATTATGCAATTAACGTAAACATTAACAATAAATGTCTTGATTAAATTGATTATTTAATATGCTAATAGAAATGTCACATTTTTCGATTATTTCTGCAAATTCTAAATTTGAATTTTGACACGTCAAATGAACTTGTTTATATCACAAAAGAAAACAATTGAAAATCAATCATCTATTATTTCAGTTTGACAGATAAATAGCAGTGACGTGGTTTTAGATTATATTTTCGTAGTAATTAGTGAGGAAATATGTATTTATTTCTTGTTCGTACGCCAATGTGCTACTTACAGATTTGAATAATTTTGTGGAATATTAATTTAGATATTTTGCAATATTGATTATATAGAAAGAATTAAGCGACATTATAATCGATTTGGGGTAGACGAAAGGCAAGATGCGAAAATGTATGGTGACGGATGTAAAACGCGATTTAAAAACGATAGTATCTGTGATTGTGTCGAGTTTTATCAGATTGTGCCCGATTCAAATGGAAGTAGATTCGGGACTCCAAAAATTGAAGTGAATTCCTTTAATAATCAACAAAACGGTGTTTAAATAAAAAAGTTGACGTATTTTCCAAAATCTCTTAGGATAATAATATATAGGAGATAATATATAGGAGATTATTATTATATATTAATATTAAATAGTATAAATTATACCAGATTTATTTTTGACCGATTTTATCAATGTCATTTGTAAATATAAAAAATGTATATTAACAATGGAAAAAAATGCCAATCCCGGGATTGTCAAATTGTAATCCCGAAATCTCGGGATCAGAATTTTAGCTCGGGATCGACTATAGTATGCGCTATTCTTAAGTATTTAAGAATTTTAATCAATTCACTTGGAATTTTCATTCTGAATTACCAAAGTGTGAGAACAGTTTATCGCGCCACAAACTGCCACAAAAGCTCAAAAATAGTGACCGCTGCGGCTGCTTATAAAGTGTTCACTATTCACAGGTAAGCGAGCCGAAAGGTGACCACTAAGTCCGGGCGACGTCGATCGTAAAAATGCGGACATCTTTATAACAGATTTTGTGCCGTAAATTTCGTGATAATTACCCAACCGAAAATGCCTCACAATTCTGATAAACACAAGCATTATAGGTGCGTGCTGTGCCGCTGTAATAAAGCAGAGGTCTTCAAACTTAGGATTCCGGTTGATTCTGTAATGTAACCAGGGCTCAGAGTAGTCAAAAATATTTTGGGACATAATGAGATAGGGTTTTTAATTAATTGGAATAGTAATCCTTGAAAGTAGTTGATTAAAAAGTACGATGAAGTAACTTATTTAAAATTTTAAAATCTGACTTTTAAACTTAATTCCAGAGAGTGGAGCTTTATGTATTGATAAATATCTCCCCTAGTCTTCGGATAAGAATATCGGCATAGCTTTACATGTTAAAGTACTTAATTTATTTTTACCACCCTAAATAATTGAAAACGGACGTTCGCTGATTAATTTCAGGTAGGCAGCCAAGAAATTCGGATGCTTCTCTCGACCGATCAAACTTTATGTAAAATTTGCAAATGTAAAAATCGGGAAATTTAAAATTTATAAAGATAAACTAGGTTTTTTTCAAGTAAAATTACCCCTTTCATAATAATTTATTGTTTTGTAAGCCTTACCTATGTATTATCATGATGGTAATAAGTCATAGTGGATTTGAGGTAGAATTTACCAGTGTAGGTATATGCTTTATTTTGTGAATTTTAGTTACAGTATCCATTATAACATATTTCTTCATATTATTGAGAAAACTATTTCGGCTTGCTTTGCCGTCACATTAAATCGAGTCGACCAACAGTTTGGGGAGCCGCTGGCTGCAGGGCGTGCGTGTAAAATGCCCCCGAAATGGGCTAATGAAATTTCATCGAGTCTTTGTATTGTGTTTAGTGAAATTAATTTATTTATGTTTGAACATTACGTGCCGCATGGAATTTGCGTGGTTTGTGTTATATTAAATATAAATTTATCCATATATGAACCACGGAGCTATTGAGCGGCTCCGTGGGTTAATGCACGAAACAATTAAACACCATATACGATGCCATCACTTTGGGATTGTTTATTTTATAGATATAATAACTGTATTTTATTGGATAGTATTAAATTATCACTCTATTACACCGTACCATATCATAACATACCTACATAAGAAAATAATTACTTATAGGTAAGGTGACCATAGTTTTTTTGGTAAAAATTGGGTTGGAAATAATTATTGTACTTATGGCGATATTACATATTACTATATTACAAATCGAATTAATAGGCATTACCATGTAGGTATCAAATTATAGCTAACGTTGTAGATCAATGACCGCGACAATAATCTTTGTATATCTGTTCTCACTTAGTTAGTTAATAGCCTAATTATTACATAACTATAAGTTGATAAAATAATAATCAGTACGTCATGAATATGATTGATAAAAAGAGAATTATTCGATTGTAAGTTTTCGACCGAAGCACATCGCTCTGTGCTGTGATTCACATTATTGTAACAATTGTACACCTGTACTTACGCAATTTAAATAAACTCACACCCTTCATAATCACGACAACGACTTCTCATCTCTCCTCGTCACAACACCATTGGCTCTCACATCGACAACCCCTATAGGTATATTATAATTATTTCTATCGGACAAATTAAAAGTCTTTTTTTTTTTTTTTTTTAATTTTTATGAGTTTTTTTTCCCGACCAAGTCCGATCCTAATAGGATCATATGGGCCTCCACAGAGTAGAGGTTTGTATTAACAGATTTTGTTTTTTACGAGAAATGGATGTCAGCCACTTGCTCAACCTATTTGGTCCATATCCTGACTCACACACAGATTGAAAAACAATATGTGTACTTGCCAGACCCAGGATTCGAACCTGAGACCCACGGCGTGATAGTCCAACGCTTAAGCCGCGCTGCCACCGTGGGTGTCGTGGGGGTTTATGAGTTAGCTACCTATTAAATTCAATAATATAATAAGAAGATCATTGGATACCTTTTTTAAAAGCTTTGTCGGGCTGATGTTTTTCTCGGACAAAAAATACTCGCAGAATTATTGCATATTAGATTTTCAATTATAGTCATATAACAAGGACAAACATGGCTATTTGAAACAAAAATAAATCTTTAAAAAATGATGCTATAGTATTAAATGACTGTCCTCTACAGTCTACAGTCTAAAATACAATACGTATGGACCTATTGACCATCTGTGAATACTGAATAGTGGCTAATGATCAAATGGAAATAATAAGGGCTATCAACATCACATGTAATGTAGTTATATTAAAAAATCAACACATCCCATAATAATGACAATATATTCATTATATTCGAAAGTACGGATGATAGTATTATAACAGAATATGTTCCAAATTTAAATATTTTTTTAAGCTTATTTCCGTTTCCATTTTAAGTTTCCAGAAAAGTTTCCTCAATTATTGTGCACTTTCACTACAACTTTTTAAATGGCATACAATTACTTAAAAAATAAATAACTTACAGTTCAAGCAAGAAATAGTGATTAGCGAGCGGTATCATACTCACCTGCCAAATTTTATAAATTCAATTCTTAATAAAATTGTTATATGCACATACAAAATTGTGTCGACTGCGACATGGTCATAAATCAAAATAGGCGGCAATGTTGCATCTCTCTGCGCGCACACAGGTGGGAACATGCCGGGATAGTGACACCACGTGGCTAGCAAATAAATGCCTCATTGCAACTGGCAGCTGATCTAACATTTTGTTATTCTACCTCTGGCCCATATCGAATAGAATCTGTTACATATGATGTTTTTTACCAAAAATTTTACACTGACGCTATGTACCTACTCCACAGAAAACTCAGAAATAATAGGAACTTAAATAGGTGTGGAGAAGCAGGCAACCGATCTCGAGTATGGAATAATACGGGATAAACTTAAACACGTGTCAAGAATACATCATACGTCGAATACTGACAACTGCTCTCGGTTTATGCACTGATGCTCATTTAATATTGGTGTAATGAAGGTTGTAACACACACTATTGCACGTCTATAATATGTAGTTTATTTTCGTAGGACAATCACACATTCAAAACCCTGCGTCAAAATGTACTGTATAGGTATATAGCCTATCGGAATTTTATTTATTAATCTGTTCTGTAGTACTGTATTATATTAAGTTGCATGACGTGTTTTGTGAATGACAGCAAAAGATTCGATTTAAACATTCGACGTGTTGTAGTCGAGACGAGTGTGTATGTGCAACCGGGCTAAGACATTGTTTAAAAGAATTGTAATACCCAAAGATGTATTCGTACCTCAAGTTTTTAACTCTTTATGTAAAACTCAATCAATAATCCGGTTATGAGATCCGGTTATTTACTATTGTGAAATATATTGTCATTCTCAGAAACATTTAAATTTTTAAAATGTGTAATGAATAAATTGTGTTCAAAGCGATTTTTGGTTCAGATAGTGTGGGTGTATGTTTTACTTGTGAATAATAAAAAGGTTTGGCGCATATTTTCTAAATAACGACAAAGGGAGGGAAGCATGTACGCTCCCTGGTGTTTTCCTGTATGCCCCAAAGCCTTAAGTTATGCCGGACATTAAAACGGACACAACGTAACTAATACAAATTCACCTATATTATCGTTAACAACAAAATACATAATTTAGTTTCTTTTACTTTTGAATTGATAATCTTCGTTCATAATCATACAAATTAGGAGTACGACAACCTGAAGTGGGTCTTGGCGTTCTTCAACATCTCTCTTTGCCTCTTTCTTTTCATAATAGCCGTTCTCTAGATTTGTACCTTGTGTTTTGTGTGTTTATAATTCGACTTTAGAAAGGAAAAATGCGTAACCCACACAAATCAAATTTTACAGGTTGCACAAAAACGTTTTTGTTATAGTTTTCGGTCAAAGATAAAATATAATACATAAGTCAACCTTTGCATGAATTGGTGTTTTATGTTGCCAATTTGATATTAATTATTGAAGTAATTAAAGAAAATCTAAAGGGGCCCGTAAACGAGCCACTTTTTACGGCAATTTGTGTCGCCGTTAATAGTTCCCCAAAACACGACAATATAGTAGTCTACGTTGCCGAAACTTTACATCTATTGCCTTTGTTTCTGGCAGCATGGTTGGTCGATATATCGAATATCGAACTCAATCGAAAATACGGCAATTCATTCTCGCTCTTCTGCATATGTGCGTCTCTGTTTTTGATCTCACCTCTAGCAACAATAAAAACATTAGTGACAGCCGATTTGACAATTCATTATTATAATTTTTCGCCGTGTCGTTATTAATATCATTATGGTGTTATTACTAATCGTCAATTCACATTACGTACAATGAATAAATGGACAAACGACAGGGTATTGGAGCTTATTAATGAGGTTTATTTACGTCCGGAGCCTATGGAACATCGAATCCAAACGATAAAATGATCATAATATGAAAAGTCCAACTACAAAGCTGAACAAACGTCAAATTTCACTAAACGTCAAATTTTTACATTCTTTTAAAGTTTTTAAATAAATAATTATCAATAACTAATTCCTGGTTTATATTACTTATTGTTTCACGCTTGTTTAAAAGTAGGACCCGATCCAAATCCTTCTTTCATTTTGGATTAATTTGTTTAGGTATGTGATTATTTTTTATATGGTGCAGAAACTTCATTGCCGGCCGTTGTTGTCACGTGAACGCACAAAATACATCAGCTTCACTTGCCCGACACTGATGACGGGTCATACATTGCCCAGCAACTGGGCAATAGTTGCATCATTTTTTTGAGAATTGTATCGCAATCTGCAATTTTTGATGCTCGTTTACGGGTGCCCTAATAAAAACGATTGTTAAGTCTCTTTTCCCACGTCGCTTGCGTCTTTAAAAAAAATAAGCTCAATATAGATAATAGTTCAGCATTTGCAGTTAATATCGTTTGGATACGGCGTGTATTTAGTCGTATTCAATGTTATTATCCAATAAAACCTATTTAAAAAAAAACTGAGGGTTACCTCCTTTTTTACTTTCTAAAGTCGAATTATAATAATATTATGTAAGCTTGAAACCAGACATATTAAGAAAATACGAAATGGTGCAGGGAGCTCTTATTTTTCACGTTAAAGTACCTACCTAAGCAGATGAAAAACATCGTAGTAGGTAAGTAGTCGGCGGTTTGTTGTGAGTTTTTGGTAGATACGGAAAAAAGGTTGTATATTATTTTTCATTACGAAAGATTTCAGGAAATTAATGATAAACCATTTTCCCGCAATATAAAAATATATATTCATAGCATCAATTACGGCTTAAGCTTGTTTATTTTTAATTGATTGTTATCTTATAATCAAGCCTACCATTTATTATCTCAATTATTATTCTAAGACAATATTTTCGTTTATTATTAAAATTGAAGTGGAGCTGAGTGCTTTGCTTCTAAATTGATAGCAGTTGTTAGGAAGGAAAAATAATATAAACTCATATTTGGTTTCCCGTCAACAGATATTACAATGTCCACTTTTATATTAAAACCAACTATCAACCATTGCTTGTAAACTGCATGCGTACTGTCAATAAATTTGCAGTCTTTTCTTGACTATTTATTTCTTGACCACAGTATTTTTTACCACCTTTTCTAAAGAAACTTTAAATACTTACTAAACTTAAATCATGTCAGTAATATCATAAACACTATATCACAAAAATCAAATACAATCAAATCTTAACCGTGAAAGTCTGAAGCCATTTTTGACAGAATTTGAGATTGTGAAGTTATTAGAAATTATTCACATAAAAGACAGTTAGATTGTCAGCTTATTTGATATAGATAACCCTTGATCCTAAAATATGAGTGCCTGATGAGATCTGAAAAAAAATGTTGTTACATTAAATTCGCACGTAACTATACATTATGATCGAAAGTATGTGTACCCATTCCAGATGGCAGAAAAGTATTTACAACGGATAAAATTTTCATAGAACAGCATTATTTACCGAGCGGTAACTTGTACGAATTTCAAAAATATAAAAATATATTCGCCTGTGTATCTACTTGACATATTTTATATATAAACTCTCCACGTTGCTTAGTCTTTGTCGCAATGCGGAGCTTGCTATCTTTCATATAATACCTACGCCTCATTTACGCGGACCTAGGGAGATATTGAATTTCTTGCTTTTACGATTATATTTTCAATTAAATTTACGCTGATATTAAAATTTGTTGATGGCCGACTCAGAATTGAGCAATAATGCGCATTAAAATAAGACACGGTAACTTCCCGAACTCAAAGTAGATCGTAAAGTCGGAGATATTTGCGCATAAATATACGATTCGGATGGCTTAAAAAGTTGGAATATTTTAATGAAACACCTTAATTTGACATCCGTTTGCTAGTCTCGTAAAGTTGGGACTTAGTAGCATCATATATCTTGCGAGAATTATCGTCTTGTTAGTATAGGAGACATGGAAATTGGCAGAGATCGAAAACTGTGAACAATCATAATATTATACCTACTTATATTAAATTTGGAAGGGGTATATTCCGACATATTGTGTTTATCTTTATATGTAACCATTCCAAATTTAAAAATGCATTGATTTAATAGCCACAAATTTTATACAAGATTCAAAAAAAACAAACGAGGATCGCAAATGCTGTCACTTGTAGTATACTATCCACTCATTTTATAGAAGTTTAAAAAAAAACAAACGAATACTTATTCCATCTTCTGTCAATTGCAAACAAAATGACAATCAATTCTTTAATGTCAGAAAGCATTATTTTTAAAACGTATTTATGTTTATTGATTACTGCAAATAATATTAAAACTAATTGTTGGGTGACCTGAGAATTTAAAAAATATATTTTATGTGTCGATATATTATGATGCATTGCCATCTAACAAAAATGTAAGTAAAACATCATTAACTTATTTAGATTATGAAATCAAACTTGAAATTTCTACTACATACCTACTACAATTTTATTTTTCATTTTATTGAATAATAGCAAATCGTACACCACACCACATTTTCTCGAGTAACTATTTTTACGTATCTATTTTTGTGTAAATAGTAAATATTTACTACTTATTCGATAGAAATAAGGTTTAGCGAATCGGATGAATATAGATGGTCTTTATATTAAGAAGAAGTGGGTATTAATGTGCCTTTTAGAAATAAATAGAGCACAGTCTGTGTCAACCCTCCTATATATTAATGGACAGTGAAATTAGTTGATTTCATCAAATACACGTGTCGTTTTTATGGATTAAAAAATGACAAATTTAATTAAAAAACCTTTTAATTTTATGGATTATGGCTTCATCGATCTCTCTAGTGATAACTATTTCTAGTCAATGTGAATTTGTCTTAGTGAATGTGCATATGTTTCTGTGAATATCTCTTTAAAAATAGCGTATATCCTACCGTCATACTAATGAATGAATGAAACTAATACCTCGTTTACACTGCATGGATGTACTGTGCACAGTAAGAAAATGTATGGGGAAACATGTATTATCCTGCAGTTGGCAAGATTGCGTGCATAAATCAAACACGATTGGAAGATTCCAAATTTCCAATGCGACAGTTGAGCTACTTTACGACATTACATTGAGCTACTTTACGAGCTGTTTGTTGGCGAATTTAAAAGCGGGCGATTCAGCAACTGCGATTATGATGATGACACACAGAACTTTCCATTCGCTGAGAAGCCAACAAGCTAGCGACTATTTTGACAGAACGTAGTTCGTTTTTTACCGAAGTCGCTACTACGCTCTACTGCGCAGACGCAGTAGGCCCACACGATGGCGTGTAGCGTGTAAAGTTGGCCGGCTATCAACTTTTCTCGGTAGAGTGTTTACAATCTGCTTGTTATCTTGTTCGATGATGACACTGGGCGATTTTATAGGCAGATTGTAAATTTGCCAACAAGCAGCTCGTAAAATAGCTCAATGTCATTGACACGTCATAAGATTATTTTCGATCTGCGCCTGCGCAGTAGAGCGATCGTGGCGAACTATTTAGTCTTTTTTTAATAAAGATGTCTAATAAAACGACCGAAAATTGCACCGCGGGCGATTTTTTAACTAAATGTTATCATTAAACAAGGTCATTAAAAAAAACCTAAATATGATTACTATTATAAATGTACCTACATTAAAATATATTTTGCGTTAATTCGTCGATTTAACTTGCTTTAGAAAGATTTCAGTTTATATTATTGAATTTAATAACATATTATGTTTAATAGTAAGTAAACTGGCATGGAGAGCATTTGAGCGCCTGACTGGTATCGTCAAAAGTGACCTACCATTGTGTCTTAAGCGTAAAGTGTTCAACCAATGTGTGCTACCAACGCTCACGTATGCATGTGAAACATGGACTCTTAATGCAAGAGAAATTCAAAAACTACGAGTAGCGCAGCGTCGCATGGAAAGGTACATGTTTGGCATTACGCGTAAAGATCACAAAATAAACAGCCTAGCAGATGAAATGGCAATGGGCTGGATATGTCGCTCGGCGAGTGACAATCGCTGGAAAAATGTCGTCATACAGTGGTACTCAGGGGCACCCTAAAACCCGCTGGATAGATGAGTTCATAAAGTTCGGTGGTTGTACGTGGAAGCAAAGAAGTAGGGACCGAGAAGTGTGGAGAGAGCAGTGGATTGACCCCGGTTGATGATGATGATAAGGTAGATATTAAAAATGTGATTTCCAGGTATTTTACGCTCCCTAAATCCTGCCGGTCGGGTTCTGCGCATCCCCAATACTCCCACTTGGTGCATACCTGTACATACTTAAAGAACTCAGGATCTTTAGTTGTGTAGTTATTTTTAAAAAAATATTTAAAAATTAAATTTGCTTACACCTGTTCGTTAAATACTTACAAGTCAAAAACTGGTATCATAAATCGAAAGATTTAACATTTGCCGTAATTTATTCTCGATCTTTGTCAAACAGTGCTACCTGATCGCCCGTTGAAAGTCGGACACTGAACTTTCCTTGTAATATCGGCCTTTTCATTTAAATCACTATTTACCTACCTGCAGAGCCCGTAAATAACGCAAATCTATTAAATAATGTTCCATTCTGATTTAAAACACTGTTTATCAATGTAATCTTCCATTCAATCTCAGTTATTTAGCATATCACTTAAAAAGTTGATTCGGGTTATCTTCGAAATAACTTTAAGAAAAATACATGGTTTAGTATTATTCATAGTCCAAAAGCTAGTTTTAGAAACACATTTTAAACATACATTTTCGAATCTATAAATACATTTTAAAAATAGGTAAATCACCATTTTGCTTCTCATAATAATGGTTGATCAATTCATTAGGTATTATAAAACGCAGTAAACATATACCTAAGGAATATTTTTTTTCTTCTGGTTTCGTCCGCCCCTTAGCTGGATCATATGGATACCACAAGGTGTCTTCTCCCTGTCGCTCGCTAGTCTTCTTAAGTCATTCCAGGTCATGCCAGCATTTGAGCCAGGTCCAACGTCGCTTCTTCACTCTCAGAGTGATGAAAGGCTACTTGGCTCGTTCTCTTATCTACTAGTTACTCCTAAAGTCATACCATATCACAGAACACCCAGTATCCGTCACAAACATCTGCTAACGAAGCTCAGTATACGGTTGCTCTGAGCCTTCATAAAGTGTCATGATTTGCTACTGTAAATGAGCACCATAAGAATGCATGCATCTATAGCAGTGGTTCTCACGTGAAATTTAACTGTGGGCAAATGACTAGCCGAAATGAATAAAAAATCAGCTTCTGCGCATGCGCCCATATCGAGGGAAATTTGTGCGCGACAAGCAGATGTGTTTTTTCTACCAAAAGTGTACATTAAATTTCATGTGATAAATTCGACGTGCTGCAGTCTCTATGTGCGACCTGGCTTATTATTGCTGTATAACGTAAACGAGATGGAGGAAGGTTACAATGCATACAAGATATTTTCTTTTGTGTACGACACTTTACCAACTAAGTCAAAACCTCCAACAAGTAGCGTCATACTGCAGATATACCGTGATCATATAACACACACGTATCTCAAAAATTCGATTCAACAAACACATAAAGTTTATTATATCGTGAAAATCTTTTGTGTGTTTATGTTTTATTGTGCCATTGACTTTTGATAAATTTCGCGTGGAATCGATGAAAGCTTTTATCGAGCGGGCTCATTAGATTATGTAAAAATGTCGTATTGGTCATTTCATCGCCGAATCTTAATGAGTTGATAATATATCAAACAGTTGTTAGATTTTTTTCTTCAATAAATTAATGTTATGATATATTGCATGTGCCCCTATATCAATTAAGTGGAAGGCGTTTAGCGATTCTTGCATAATTTAAAATCTGTCAAAAATATTTAGATAAATACGAATAAGCCGGCATAAATTATTATTTAAGTATTCAAATTAATGATAAAGTTAACTCTAATGAAATGCCATAGAAATAATATTATTACTTCATGACTTAATACACAATACTTCAAATTAAGAAAAAAACTATCTATCATATTATAATTTATTAACTAACAATATTATTATTATGTATTAATTTAATTATAGATAATATTAAAATACAGTTATATCATAATTTTTAATCGGATACTTTTTATATTATGATAAATTTTGTAATACTACTAATCATATTAATTATAATAAATTTGGTAACCTAACCTGTTGCTAAATATATATGTGTACCTACCAGTATTTCTCAAACTAACCTACCAATACATTTTGTATGTCCTTTTTTAAGTTATGAGAAGCCAACATGCGAAGGATGTTTTATGTATTCGTGTCACTAACGTTAGTGTAGACGTACGTCTACACTAATGACGACAATAGACGACAATACTGAAATTTCATATAAAATTATCAAATATCTTTACGAAAGTAAGAGTTTAATTGGGTACCCCTTTAAATCATTGCGTATCAACAAGAGATGAAGAGAAACACTGGAATCTATCTGTTATAAAAGCTATTGCTAATTAACACAAACTTATAAAGTAAATCATTGCGTTTGGGAGTAAACTGAAATTCACTGGCCATTATTGTGCGCAATGTAAATAGTAAAGAAAAAGAGTTATTTGTAAAAAAAAAAACACTAGTAGATATGAGATACTTAGGCCTCTCTTTTAAATGATTATTTTCATGGATGATAAATTATTAATATTATAATGTCATAGGTTATGTGATGACTTTGAACTCGGATGAATTGCATCCATCAACCTTTCATGTGTATGTGCATACAGTAGCGTAACAAACGAGATGCACTCCTCAAAGGTGTGCAGGGGCGTGTCTGGAAATTATATGTATGCGGTTGGCTATATCAACATTCGACGTGAGATGTTGTATCGGAAACTGATGGTTATATAGTACTGACATCAAATTCATATGCAAATATAACACTTAAAAACGTAATAAAACCACCGGAATACAATGGACAGACAGAAAAAAAACAGGTATGTACCTAAGTTAATTAGAAATACAATCACATCGTATATATTTATATAAAGTTCTGAATTATTCAAAAGTAGGTTCTAACTGTATTCGTTGTCAGTGTGTACTGTGTAATTACCATCGGTAACTGAGCATAATGCTTGAAGATGCCGAAAGACGAAACCCGGGTTGCAACCAGAATAGTACAAAACTAAAATTAATTGGAATTTATTTCCTATACATATTATTAAAAAAATATAAGTACCTCTACGACGCAATGTTGGCATATTTTTGATTAATTACCATTTAAGTTGCTTATTTAAAATTAAATTATAAAATATCCATTAATGTTGGTGGTAATATTATTAAACACATTCGCGATATCCGCACATTCTTCACACGGACGCCATCCACCGTGCTCAATTCCGTACCGATAAATCACCCAGTTTGATTCCCTTCACAAATAATGTCCGTACGTTTTTAATGCGCTCGACGAACCGTGAGCTACCAAACAGAATACCATTTTAAAAACACAACATCAAAACCACCAAAACTTATAGCACTTCGAAAATAACTTTATAGTTTTTGATAATCACCGCGTCATTAACAAAAACAGCAATCTTATTATACAACAGATTCGGATTTTACTATTTTTGATTTTGTATGTTTCGCATTATGCTCAATCGCGGGGTCGCATTGATTAATTGCGCCCAGTGGGAAAAGTGTAGTTGGCCCCTGTATGGCACGGGTGCTTTGTAAAAAGTACCTACTTAAGATTTGCTTATCAATGAATGTTAAACTATTGGGCATATATTCTACCTTTTTAAATTATACAAGTGCAGGAAGATGGCTCCTTAAGAGTGATCCTGTTTTTTATGATTTTCGGAAGAGCAATTCAACGTGCTTGTGAACGCATTATTTTACGTATTTTTATTTTCATTATTTAAAAACTTTAAGCAAGCTGTTGTTAAGTTTTTTTTTATTTAGTTCGTCATCGGTCTTAAATCATCCATTTCGTCTGTATGTACTGTGGAACCCCCGTATGGACCCCATTTGGGGATGTCTCTGTGTTTTTGGAGAGGCCCGAATCGGTATCAAACCCAACAAATAATAAAGCGCTGATTACGAAAATAAATAATGTTGAATATCTGCTGGCAACAATGCCATAATTTTGACCGTTGGAGATATTGCAACGTCGCCTTGAAAAAAACCGTTGAAAGCGGAATACAAGATGGCGCGGAGAACGCTGCAAGCAGCTAAATCGCGAACACGTACATTTCGTCCTCCGTAGAATTAAATTATTAAAAATGTAACTATTATATAACATCCACTTAAATATACCCTGCCGTTTATAAAACAAATTCCGGTGTGTTATTGTTCACCTCCACATCCCGAATCAGACGAAAAATCAGACAACAAAATAAAAGTGACAGTTTGTTTTCACTTATCAAAATGGAGGGAAGTGATAGTACCTACACAGAGTTTGAAATTCCGTAGGTACACATATTGAAATCTGTGAGCGTACCTATATTATATTATGAAAATTTGGGGCGGTCGATCAGAAATTGTTGATGCTTAAGTGTTCACATAATGTCTTCGACTAGCATAATAAGCAGGTAATACTAAGTACCTATACTATCTACTATATTAAACGAACATATTTCATTCATAACAATTTATTGAAATATCTAATTACTTATCGAGATATTTTTATATAATTCTAATGCTTTACGGGTTCCGCAAGAAAAAAAAATGGGAATTTGGGACTCTAAACTGACAAAAAGTGTTATATTTTTACAGCTCCTCTCTTGGATATGTTAACTTTTAGAGCAAAATAAACAGTTTTTTGAGACACTTAAGCATTGTAGTAAATTAACTTTTTTTATTGTATGTAACATATTTTTTTTATAGTACCTATCACAATGCTGGTGACTTTATTGTAACTAATTTTTCTTTTTTATTTATTATTCGATGATATTTTTTGTATTTTTTATATATTTTATTTTATTGTAAATAAATATTTTTATTAATGGTCTGTGCGCTCTGTTTTACTGTTTATACTCCAATAATTTGATTGTAAGTTTGTATTGTGCAGTAGAATCACAGAATCCTCGGGAAAATTCAACCCCGCAATTCAAGAACATTTTCGACGTGTATCTAATAGAGATATCCAGGAAAACACAATATTTAAAATGAACTCATTGACGCCAAGAGGGATGAAATACGAAACAATATTTTCAGGTGAATAAAATAAGTTGTTTTAATGTCTAGTGATTTGTCTAGTTATTGCTAAGACTTTAAAATTGAAAATGAATGAAGTGAAGCAGCGACCGTCAATTGGACAGAAATGTAATATTAGCACTATCTATACGGGAGCCTCACACTTGGTTGGACCGGATCTGAATGTGCCGTTTATAAATTAATAAATATGAAGGAAGACACGAGGCACACTGGTCGATATATTTTGAGAGCCTGTGATTTTAAAGGAACGATCATTTATTAACAACGCCATTTGTTATTGTCCGCGCAGGATTTGCAATGCGAAACAAGTCTTTTTCATATTGCAATAAACTCACTTACAAGCACACTTACAACGACGTTTATAAATATGATTACGTACAGGTGGCCGGCCGTTCAAAACATATTATGAACTATGAGAAAAGGCGACTCGGGCTAAACGCCCTTCTAAAAATCATAAAAGTGGTGAATTTAATCCATAAAATTTATTGGTACTGTTCGGTTATCAGGAATACAGCGGAAAACACATTTTGAAAATAGCCGATAAACTGGATTATTTGTTAGGTTAACCTAACCCAACCTAACCTAACTTAAACTAACCCAAACTAACAAATAATCCAGTATATCGGGTATTTTCAAAATGTGTTTTCCGCTGTATTCCTCATAACCGAACAGTACCCATTTATTTTCCTACAACATATGACCTAATTGATTTCTCAAAGCCAACATCAAAATATTCAACTATGTACTGATCATTTGGTTATATTTAAAACAAATGGTTCAGTAATCTATCTCGAGATATTTCGTAGATATCTAGTATCCAAAGATTAAAAAAAACCTTTTTCTATTGCTATGGAGCCTACATGTATGAAATTTATACAAAAAACAATCTTATACTGATTGTATTGTAGGTTCATTATGAAGTAAATTTCTCATTTCTACTATGTTATTCCATTATAATCTCAGATTCACCCAATTAGTTAAAAACAAACATGATTACACTGAACTCCCCACTTACACGGTAGATAGGTTCCACGCGATACCGTGTTAAAAAAAAACGTGTAAAAAAAAGTATACACTAAAATACTTTAAAAAATCAAAGGTAACAAAAATTATTTACTATGTTTTAACACATTCTGGCCAAATTGGTCTCCAACATGCATTCAGAGTTGATGGTTTTGCACCGTGTTATTTCGAAATCGTGTAAAAAAAACCGTGTAAAAAGTGAGTTCAGTGTATAAAAACATATGTGAAGATATTCCCAAAATAAGCCTGAATACATAAAGATTGGATAGTGTATAATGACCATCATTTTTAAGACGAATAATCATGTAAAACGCCAAGAAATGCTTATGTAGGCTAAAACAGACTTCAAACCAGATCGGAACTCGCTATTTTATTTTTGGGCAGCCAAAAGAAGAAGAAAGTAATGAACTCGTTACAATCGATTGATTCAAAAATCGAACTTCCTTCAAAATTTCTATTACGGAATGTGTAATAGGACTTCTATCTAGCTAGAGTGCAAATCCATTGCTACCCTTTTGACATCTTGGTGTTTTATGCCTAATCAACCACTTAATCTGTTTCATGAAAAACCGCCACTGTCTCAGGATCTTATGTGATTAAAAAAGAATCTACTCCTGCAGAGGAAAATGATGTACCTAGTGTAGGTATTTGCTAAAGATGGATGGACTGCGGCACAGGAGATTTAAGAGTGCTCGGCCGAAGTAACTGGAGAGTGTCGGCGTTAGATTGCCCAGGATGCAGGAAGCTTTGGAATGATACAGTTACCCGCCAAGGTTTGTAGTACCTACCATATATAATGATGATATATTGTGACCTCACAGGAAATCGAATCGGGAACCTTTGGATGAGAAACCAATGCTTTACTCATTGGTCTACGAAGGCCGTTGTCTGACGACAATATCTCTAGCAATACCTTGTAGTCATTGAAGATTAGACACAACAGATTTTAATTATTTTTATGGACCCTGGTGCTGGGCTGATCTTTCAGGCATTTTGTCATCAAACAGTTTAATCGCAAACATTCTACAACCTATCCCGTCGCCCATTATTTTTCAGCCGTATCTACAAAAGTAAAATTTCTGGCTGTCATTAAGTTTAAAGCATCGAATTAATTGCAGTAGTAGCGTTTTAGTGTTACTTTTACATCCAATGTTATTTATGGTCCCTATTTACACGTCCGAGTCATAAAAAATGCCGGCACTGCCTGCGCGGACAAAGCGTGGTTCTGATTTTTTTTATGTGCGCACACATTATAAAAAAGTGCCACATTCTGCGTTTTTTTATATATACCTTTGTTGTATTAATTCGACGGATGAATTTCATTCTGATTAATGCCAATTTGACAAGATATCACATTTTTCATTTGAATTAACTCTTAAAGCATAAAATTTCGC
The DNA here is from genome assembly GCF_057557595.1 of Rhyacophila brunnea. Lineage (NCBI taxonomy): Eukaryota > Metazoa > Arthropoda > Insecta > Trichoptera > Rhyacophilidae > Rhyacophila > Rhyacophila brunnea. The sequence continues at coordinate 15,150,562 of NW_028232796.1, read as the reverse complement.
ATGGATTAACAAAAGTAATGGCTACATTACATAAAGCATCTTGACGATCGTCGTGAGTAATCGTCAATAATTATTATTCGATTCGGATACCGATATGATCGTCGACGATTTCTGCAGTCTTCTAAATGACTTCAAATTAATGTTGCTAACTTTAATCTTAAATTAAATACAAAAGGGTACTTAATATAAGATTACATTGAATAATCCTTCACACATGAGCTATTTCTTTATCGATTTAATTTTCTCCAAAAGGAAATTTTAAGTAAACATTTTCTCCAGTTAGAAGGTAAAGGTTATTGATGAATTAATGTGAATTGTGAACCATTGGAAAAATACTCGGCTATAATAGATTTATTAATTATTAGAGACTATAATGACCGTTTCACTAAGTTTCGTGACATTAAAATTGAAACTAGCATTTCAATCCCACTTTAAAGGTGATGAAAAACTCATTAAAAAGTTCGTTAACTTAAAAATTAACAAATTTTTTCATTGGCTTTAATTATATTTTGTTAAGTAATTCAAAATAAATAATTACGAAAATAAATTGTCAAAACTCATCATTATAAATTAATTTATGTATTTTATTGGTCCCAAACACAATTATATTAGGTAGATACATTATATAAAATAATATACTTAGGTAGGTAGGTATATTTCGAAATGCATGCGATGAATAAAGCTTATTGAATGCGGTATTATCAAGTTACAGCTTACTTAATGCGGCTTTCCAAAGGCTTATTATTATCTGAAAACATTTGCATGAAGGAAAAATCAGAAATCGCAGAAAACTCGAGCCGCATGAAGTTTTCATATATCAGCATTTTGGCTAAGCCGTAGGTAATTTGTAAGAATGGTAAAAAATAAGAAGATTTAATTGAGATAGGTACATTTATTTTAAGTTACACTTCAAATTAAATATTCGATAACAGTATAAAGTACTTAAGTACTTATCTTTTATTCATTCTATATGAATTAAAATTGGAGGAATTTTAATAAAATTGTTAAATTGTTTTAAGAACTTTTTGGTTAATGTGGTTTCTCAACAGTATTTTTTATGTATGTGCTTTGATAATTTTGTTGGTTCAGCATGCTGCTTACACTACAACTGTATTTCCAAGTATTTTCTTATTTATTTTCAAATGTCTCCGCAAACTATTTGATATTGTGTTTGAACAAGCAATACATTACTTTTTAATTGTATTTACTAATTACCTACTTATATATTTTTTTCGTAACTAAATGTAATGTCTGTTCAAATAATGAATAATGTCTGAGTTATAATCGTGAGGTTAATTAATGACAGACGCACGACGGTAGTATGGAAGTGGGCTGCCCCCGTGTCTTCAGCCGTTGACTGCAGTTGTCGAGTCGGATCGTGCAAGAATAGAAATTATTTCGATTTACATTTGGGTGGTTCACAATAATTATTATGGATCAAGTCATTGCCAATCAAGTAGAAATCCGATACATTCACAACGACTGGTCCTACTTTTTCCGCCCCTTCCGTTGTTGTCTATGGATGACTTGACATTGTTCTATCTATAGAGTGCTTATACTGACGCGTCTGACGTGTTCACGCAGGGAATGGTTTGATTTGAATAGATGAGCTGTTACATGATAAATAATACACTAGCATTAACACTCCTTCTATAAATGTAATGCATAGATCAATGCCACATATTTTTTAGAAATCGATATTACCACTGGTTTTTATGTGAAGGACTAGTCTGACTTTAACAGTAAAGTTGATGAATAACAGGAATGTATATTATTTATAAATAACACTGATAGTTAATATATTTGATTTGAGAATTTTTTATAATTCAATTTAAAACAAGAAAAAGTGAATCAATATGTCAAGCAATCTGGGATCTGATTTTGAACTGAACAGTGGACCACTCGTTGCTTGTGCAAAAAGTTATGCTCAGGCTTTATTAATCTAAAGATGGCGCTGATCAAGTCCATCAAAATGGATACTGAGATATTTGGACTTAAAGTTAAAACTCCTTTTGTAAAATTCAGGAATGTTTTTACTGTATATATATACTTACTATATTTTGATAGTACATGGATCAATTTAAATAAATAGTCGAAACATAAAGAATATTCAGGCTTTATTAATATTAGAAAATTATTGTTAGAAAATAGCTCTTTATACTGCTGATGGAACCAGTGACGTCTCGAGATAAAATGCCGCCCCCGAGCAGCGCCATAATGCTGCCCCATTTTTTCATATAATATTTTTTATCATCCGTGCTCGTGTCGTTTCGGGTCACCAATGACGTCGAAGGGCAACGGAAATAAACTAAGCATCGCGAACCCGACAAAAAATTAAAGTTTTGTTAAACCTTTTACGCTAATTATTACATTTTATTTCCAACCAGTGAGCTGAATTTTTGAAAGGAAAGATACTTTCGTTATTAAATAGGTACTCCGTTTGGCTAGTTATTTCTATATACCTATATCAAATGATTCTTCTCGATTTGCCGCCCTTCAAGTTACTGCCGCCCCCAAGCGACGCTCAATCTACCTACCCCCACGGGACGTCACTCGATCGAACAGTCAAAATGGACATGGTTGACATTCGATACATTTGATGTCTCATCAATACGAGTATTGATATTTATGCGGAATATATAAAACAGTTTTATCTAGCCACTTAAACAAAAAAAATCGAATTTTATGAAAATTAGACTTCATCCACAATTATTGTGAACCACCCATTTATCGAATAGATTCAAAGTGATATTTATATTATTAAGACGATTAGGGGACGTCTAGTTGTTTCGTGTAAATTGTGTCAATCATTCTGTTTGGAAATTGTTCTAGAAAATTCTGAGCACAAAAATAAGTCTGCTTCTCATTTATTATTCCAAAGTATACACATGAAAAGGTATGGCGTAGCTGTTAGTGCAGGCCAACCGCGTTATTGATGTAATTATTTGTGTCAAGCCAAAAAAATATTCTTATCAAAATTTGCATAGTAAAATTAACACTTTTGCAAAATACATACAGCACGCAAAAAGCATCGTGTAACATTTTCAGCGGTGAATTTACTGTAGTGAAAAATGTCACTGGGTAAATTTAAAAATGTAATATTTAGCTTACACACGGGCCAGATGAAATATCCTCGGTAGGTAAATATTGCCCGCGGGTACAGTTTACCCAACTTCACTCCATAGTTTACCTAACCGTATACAGGGCATATTGCGTTTTTATTATAATAATTCACTAAAAATAACTTTAGGTTTGGGTAGGTACATAATTTTACTGTTTTATATTTATTTTACTGGCCAGTATAAGAGAATCTTTTTACTAACCATAATATTACTATATAACTTTGTTTATAAACAGATTTTTTAACCGACTACCTGGGAATGCACATACAGAAAGCTTTGATAGATAGGTTATGACGGTTCAAATACCATCATCATCATCATTTATGGTACTACAACGATTAGTCGCTCTTGGCCTCCTGCAAATCTTTTTCCGTTTTGGACGATTGAGCGCCGATGTCTTCTTGTTGATTTGGCCGAGCATTCTTAAATCTAACATGGCCGCAGATCAGTGTCCAGCCATTACAGTTTCGGCCATCTAGTTGGCTTACCCTGAGGGGATGCATTCATAAACCGCTTTATTGGTTACTCCTCCAGCATTATACGCATGTGACTAGTTCGGCGCAGTATCTGAAGTAGCATACGTCACGTGGTCTTATCACCTCTGGGTTGTGCTATGTTTTTCAGAAGCTTTTGGAAACCAACATAATACAATAATTTGACGAGTTATTTGTGAGAAAGCACCCGAGATAATCAATAGAATCCATAGTTTCAAAAGCATCGCTCCGGTATTGAGTTCATATTATTATCTTTAGAACGTTTTTAAAAAAACTGTAATTTTTTTAAACTACTAAATTAAGCCTCATTGTGATTTTCATACTAAAAAAATGATATTAATTGTTTTTTTCTATTTCTAGTGCAATCATGGAGTTTTTAAGTCACGTTTTAGCACTTTTGTTATTATTTACTATCAGAACCATGGGCATGTATACTGGGAATTGATGTAATTTTACTAGACGTATTTAACTCCACTGACGAATCTGAGAGACGGTCTGACGCCATACGGAGTAATTTTTCAATTGTAAGTTCTTTCTTGTAAATAGTCCCGTTATGTGTAATATAATTTATCCAATTTATAATTAAATACAAAAATGGTTTATAGATAGTTTAATATAATTTATACAATATGTACTTTATGTAGTTATAAAAAAAGAACATACGATTGCTATTATGTTTTCTTCAATATTGAAACCTTTGTTATATGCGCTTACGTGACTTTTAAATAACATTTGATAACTAAACAAAAATTTGGAAAAAAATAGTTACTATTCACGAATGTCTTATTATTATTATTAGATGTCTGATATGCAACATGTGACTCTAAACCTGGCATTTTTGAGATTCACTCATGTTTCCTCATAAGAATATTCATCAAATAAATAGGAACAATATTAAGAAATTAATATTTACCGCTTAGATAATGATAACATAGTTTCTACTAAGTAAATAATACTGTATACCATTTTCAATCAATATGTAACATGCCTAAATAAAATAAAATATGTTTATTTCAATATCTCAAAGACTCATGTCATATTACAGGAACAATGCTCATTCACAAGGATGTGAATAGGTGAACGTATATTATTTACGTTTACTTTTCACCGGCGTAGATAATCATCCGTAAAACGGTTGATCGATTATCCACATACGGGTGGCATTTCTCCTTTTGTATTTGGGCGCCGGGTATGTACGACAGATCAGTGTGACGGCTGACAGGACCGTATCTAGGATCCATGGGCTGCTGGTAATTTATAAGGTTTTTTTTTAAAACCAATAACCGCGTTTTTGTGTATTGGGATCAGTCTCAGATGATGACGTGATTGGCATACAGGATTTTTTAAAATTTCACATTATAGCAACCACCTTAATATAGTTGGTAGTTAAACATATTACAGACTATTTCACACCAAGAAACACACACGGAATCCCTGGTATAAGAAGCCAGTGCTTTGTGCATTTGACTACTAGGGCGGTTAATTCGCTTGGAAGGAAGGAATTAGATAAGCCAGGCTGGTGGCAAATGTGTCATGTTCGGTGACGAATTGAAAAGCTCAACCATTGATTAATATAAAATAATGTAAATACTCCAATATTTCAAGGTTTTGGTAAGTTGCTCGTGTGATAGGTACTATCGTCACAACTTTGAAATGATCCTAAAGTTCATGTGGGTGTTGGAGAGAAAACCAAGTTTTATTGTAACAATGCATTGTGGAGTCCGTTTAAAAATAAAATTGTCGACAATTAAGTATCTGTGTTAAACGCCGTTTTAGTGCTTCAAGCGTAATAGTTTTTTTTTTTATTGTATTGTATTTGAGGCTGTTAATTTCAAAGCCTGTAATCTTTACTTTATTTTGAGTTATTTACATAAAACTGTCAAGCATATTCAGAATTCTAAATAGAATATTTTCTTTCTGCAAGAATATTAGTAAATAATTAGACTAAACAAATAGTGACATATTATAATGTCCTTAGCGTTATTAAATTAAAAAAAAATCATGTTTAAAACTAGTAATGAAATATTTATAAAAATACGGTTAATGAGTCTAAACGACATTGGAATCGACCTCAGTTTTAATCCTATTTAACTAAAAAATTAAGATGGATTTGATAGTTAATGAATATACCTACTTAATACGTTGGAAATTTGGTAGGTACCTAAGAATCAAAATCAAGAAAAATAAAAAAAATACAAATGGAGGTTATCGATGTTGAAACTAATAAGTACCTACTCTAATTTATTTGCAAATAAGAACAACGTTCTTTCCTTATTGACCGAGAAACCCTTTATTGCAATAGATACACATAAGGAAAATAAAATTCAATATATCAGTAGCATTTGTATCATTTTAATTAATCGATTTCAATAAATAAAGTTTTTATCTTGTTGGCTGCAGAGCATTTAATTACTATTTAAATAACACGCTAATTATATCGAATGGCAAATTAATTTGTGTACAACAGGTGTACCGTCCACGTGGAAAGGATTAAACTATTTTCTTATGCTTTTACTGGCTTTTGGAAGTTATAAATCTTTACTTAATATATGAAATTACTCATAGAATATGGTTTTTTGTTAGATTTCTACCATGATATGGGGACTTGTCGTTATTAAAAATATACGCTTCAGTTGTATTAGAATCTATACTTTATTGCCATGTCCTAAATACCATCCTTCTCTTCGTGTCGTGTAATAGTGGTGTGACGATGTGGGTCCCAGGTTTTAGTCTAGGGTCCGTCCAGCGCACCTGCCCGCCCCGTCGACCGAATCAGTTCCACTTCTGATATTAATATTCTCTTCATCCGTAAACAATCACAGAGATGAGCACCTGCCAGGTACTAGAGTAGGTACCTACCGTAGTTATTCGATATTACGACAATTATAGCGACACTATTATTTATCAACTGGTTCGCTAAAATATATGCTATAGATTTTTAAATATAAAATTCAATATTTACTAATGACAAGTTTTCGTTTTATACGATTTTCTAAATAATGTTTTTTTAACAAAATGGATTAAAATATTTAATTCCATAGAGTAAAATGATGTCACATTTTATTATGTTGATTAGATATTTTGAAAAGAAGATTTTATTCGGAAAGTTGTGCAAAACACTAGTATCTACTGTGATTTTGAATAAAATCAATATTATAATATTTTTGGCCGCCTGAATAATATCTTCAAAAGTGACCTTCCACTGTGCCTAAAGCGCAAAGTGTTCAACCAGTGTGTGCTTCCCGTGATCACAAAATCCTGTGAAAGGACAAAAAGAGGAATGAATGGATAAGGAAGCAGACAAGGGTTTGCGATGTAATAGAGTTTATTAAAAGCCTTAAATGGTGATGGGCTGGACACATAGCTCGAAGAAGAGACAATCGTTGGACAAATCTAGTCATCCAGTGGTATCCAAGAAGTACAAAACGTCCGCAAGGTAAACCTAGAGGCAGCTGGATCGATGAAATGATAAAGTTCTGCGGAAGTACGTGACAACGCAATGCACAGGACCGAGAGAAGTGGAAGTAGTTTGAAGAGGCCTTCATCCAGCAGTGGACAGATTCAGGCTGATGATGATGATGACACTTAGAAGATGCTTAAAGATGAAAGCCGGATTATGAAAGCGGTGAATATTAAAGTTTACAAATTTTAAACATATTTGAATACAAATTAATTTTTATACTTTTCACAGTAATATTTCTTTTATAGAATTTAATGTTTTTAGTTATTCACTTCTTGAAACTATGGTATGTATACTTAAAGCAATTTACTAGTTATGTTACTAGACTCAGCACAAGACTGTTTTTGGGAATAATAATGTGTTCCAAAAAAACTATCTTTGTAGGTCTGAAATTTTCACTAATCAATTCCTCGTGATAAATCTCAGATATAAATTTAATATAATAATTACAAGATAAAAAGAACTTTTTATATACGACGTTTTTTAATTTTCTGTTGAATCATATAAACTTGACAATTCTATGTATTAATAATTTAGGACAAATAAGGCAACTGTCAACAAATCATTTTTTTGCTATTTTGCAACAAACAAACAAATATAGAATACTGAAATGTCATTTTGATTTCCATAGTAACGCACGTATATATTAATAATTTAGTTGCTAGGACCACCCACTTAGTAAGCAATAATACGTCTCTGTTATGGCAGAACACACTAACTGGAGAATACTAGTTTTGAGTAATTTGACTTTGAAGTTGTTAAAATGTTTGAAATGGTCTATCATGTGAGTTTATTAAGTACTCGTAAAAAGGATGACTCTAAACTAAAGACTGTTTATTTATTAAGAAGGTTTCCAGATGGTAAAGTTTGAAATAAGGAACATTTTGGTATAACTAACTCAATATGTCATTTTTTCGAATTAGTGTCTTCTGCCAGAACAGTGACGAATAGTGGATTGGATTACGGATTTCTTCCGAAATAACTTTTCATACAAAACAGAATTAACTGAAAATGAATTCAATTCTACTTAAATATGGCTAAACGTATTAAAAGAAATGCATTGGCATCGTGTTCTGATATATTCTAAAAGTTTCAAATGTCCAGCTAGTCGGGAAGTTAGTTAAAGATCGATTGCAAGATTTGTACTGGATAAACAACCACCGGACAAACAAGAATACGAGCTAAGAAAAACGTGGTAAAAAATAATAATACAAGCGTTGCCGCCCTACTTATCGATTCAATGGGAAAAGATATCATTTTAGATTATAATTTTTTGTAATATAAAGTATTTTTGGAAACTTATTTTTTATTTGAATTCAATCATTATACTTATATAAATCCACACAATATTTGACGACCTCTTTATTAAACAGCGTCATAATAATATAGCCCTAACATTGAAAGTGTCTATTATTAAAAAAAAAAAAAATCAACCGGTTCGGCGGAAAGTGGTTGATGATATCAACCAGCTCGCGCGAACCGTTAGACGACATCACAATGTCCCTATAATAATAGTAATGATTGCCGACCGTTGCGGTTATTATTTATTGGATCACTGGTTATGAGATTGCTGTCGCGGTAATGCAATTGATGAGAGACCATGACGGCTTGAACATTATCTAAATATGTCGCATGACAGCCTGGTATCCGGAAATCAATGGAGAATCGATATTATTTAAATTTTATGTTCGTCTCTTCTCCGGAATAGAGATGTTAGAGTCTTATAAAAATAACGATTCGATTCAACTAATTAAAAACCAATCACTACAAAATCGTCGTTGATTATTATTAGTTTTCATATTAAATTATCTCCTATTACTATTTTATCACAAAGGAATTTATAATTTAAAATTTGAATTGAGTAAGTATATCTATACATTTTTTAGTTGTAATTATATTATAGAACACACAGGTAATATTTAAAACTGTCAATCTATGTATAAATACATATTTTCAGTGTTGTATTCTATTTAAAAATTAGACGTCCTTTTTTCAAGAGAATGAAAAAAACAATTATTCTTTAACTCTTCAAAGAAAATCGATTGGATTGTATAAAGAAAGATTTCCTTATTAAGGTTATACCTGTAGGCATGGTCTAAAAAAGATCGTGGCTAGGCGATGCGCGGATTGCGGGTCGCGGGTGCAAATAACGCATGCCGAACGAAATATAATTTGTCATTTAAATCCAACATGCGTCCATTAAATGTTCTGTTTATTGTTCTATTAGTAACAATAGTAATATATTCATTGACATGTTTTCTTTTTCAAGTAAATGGGTAACGTTTTTAGTCATACTAATAATCATAGTCACGATTTAAGAATTAATACCACCGTCGCCATCGCGAAACAAATTGAAGTATTCACACCTCGACGTTCGCTCTCCGAATGCCAGCGAGTCCAAAATTTCGTCGCGCCTATAGTTGAAAATTATTTGCCGTTTCACTGATGTATCGTCTTAATCTATCATAATCGCAAAACCTTACACCCGAGTCCTGACGTTTCCAACTGAAGATGTATGGAGAAAGTTGAATCTTTTGATGTAATTTGTAAAATAACATTTTGCAATATCTACTTACGTACATAAGTGATAAATAAATATCAATCCATTGGATCGATCGGAAGTCAAATTTTGGATTACAGCGATAATATTATGGACGGTTTATTAGTTTGGCAGTGAACATGAATGTAAGTGAGTAGGTAACAATAATACAAAATTTTATTAAAAAAATTCTAAAAAAAGTGGATAGCATTAAGTACATTTTTTTAGATAAGAAAATTACCTATACATATCATATCACATTAGCCATCCGATTAAATAAAGCAGTGCTTCCCCAAGTTGTAGTGTTTTTTTTTTTAATTTAAACTATAAATGACGATATTTTACCTGGTACACATTAATGAACTATGTAGTTTTTTAAATTCGGAATATTTTTGATTTTGTTTTAATGAAGTTATTCTATCTATTTATATTTTAAAACAAGATATTATGGAAATAATATCAGAAATTGTGATGAAAACACACACACGACGTGCGAGTGTGCTTTTAAATGTATCTATTTGAAAATAAACTAACTTATTACCTATTTTATACTACTTTAACGCTCCTTTCACATTATACGGTTTTGATCGTACGGCAAAAAATCGACCGGTGATATTCTTTTACTGGTGTGAAGAAGAGCATTGCTCTTTTCACATTACACGGCGACGGTTAAAAACCGAAACGGCGCCATTCCACTGTATTCATGGTGCCGGGACGGACACCGATGACTCAGTGGTGTACGTGACCTAATACACGCTTTCGTATTAGACGGTTTTAAATCTTACGGCACTACACAACACTCAACTACAAACTGAGCTTGTGACGAAAAGAAACCGTGCATAAACCGTATCGTGTGAAAAGACCGTGAACTTGCTGCCGATTCAGATTTTTACCGTTTGATTTTTTCCGTACGGTTAAAACCGTATAGTGTGAAACTGTGAAATAAGGGTAGTAAGTATATTTCTATTCACTATATTTCACAATATTCACAATTTTGTCAGAGTGTGAATGATAACAACTCGTTAATCTCGGCACGAATACAATCCATTCGCAGTGGGTACATTAAAATAAAGGTCACGTTATATACCCAGATTTTCGTGTTCAATGCTATTAGTGTAACAATTTTGACTTAGAAAAGAATATAACAATTTTGGCTTCTCAAGAAAATATTAATTAAAACAAACTGCAAAAGAAACTAATATTAAAAATAAGTTTTTGTTTTACATTCGAAATCAAACCATTATTGTAATTAATTTTGGCAGACCTGAAAAGAAAAACTTTGTTAATTAGTGTTAATAATATGCCAACGAATGGAATCGAATAAGAAAATTATGGTAAAGAGCAAAATAAATCCACATACGTAGGTAAATATACGAATATGTTTTCTATTATTCTTATGTTGTTGTTCAGGAAGCCTTATAAATATATAAACGAGAGATTTTCTTTGGAAAAGTTTTTCCATATACTTATACAAGTTTAGAAAAATCAGAAACAGTATTCAAGCTGAAAATAAAAATATACGTGGGGCGAGGTTTGTATTTTGAGATACTTATAACATTTATCATTGCTCGAAGATAATGGAAATAATGTATAGTTTATATTTCTGTGGGCTAAGTAGGCGTAAGAAAGATTTGAATAAAACTTAATAAAATATTGTAATAATTTTAACTTAAAATATAATCTTATTTATACTGGCATAAAACTTTTCCAACCTAAATCTAAATATATTTTACTATTTTCGTATTCTGATAATAGATTAAAAATATCTCAATTTACTTACATAAATAAAATGTGGATAAGATAATCAATAAATTAAACGAAGCTTAAATAGCTAGGTACTTCATAATTCTTGTATGTTGTTATAAGTAAGTAAACTACCCTACCCTAAGCGGAGCATATCGCTATGTGAAAGCAACAGTGTGATGATATGTCAAAACATTAGTTTCTAGATAATTGAATTTTAATGTTTGTTTCATACAAATCAAATTGTTTATAATCATCATAGTATAGGGCGTAGATGCTGGACTCTCATCCGGGGGATCCGGGTTCGATAACCGATGAGGTCGCAAAAAAATTGTGGTTTTCTCAAAGTCTGGGTGTTAATGTGATCGTCTCGCTTTTACTATTGAACTACTGTTTCACTATACTGCTGTCATTAAGCTTCATGGTCTGTAGTAGTGTTATATATATTTTTTGATCTTATCTTATATGTTTATTTAATTTTTTTTCTGTATATCCAACCATTGTCTATCTAATTGATTTTAAAAAAATCAAATACAATCAGTATAAGTATTTATTTATTAAGTACTTATAATTATTTTAATCTTATATAATTTAAAAACACTTCAGATAAATATAAATACCAACTAGAAAAATGGTTTTGAAAAAAAAACAACGCTCCGTGGGATTCGAATCCGCACCTCTGGTATTATGGCCGCGTGGCTTAAGCATTGGACTATCACGCCGTGGATCTCAGGTTCGAATCCTGGATCTGGCAAGTACACATTGTTTTTTAATTTGTGGGTGTCAGGGTATGGACCTAATAGTTTGAGCAAGTGGCTGACAACCATTTCTCGTAAAAAACAAAATCTGTTAATACAAACCTCTACTCTGTGGAGGCCCATAATATGATCATATTAGGATCGGACATGGTCGAAAAAAAATGTGTTCCCTACCAACTAAGCTATGTGCGTTCTACCTAATTGCGATGAGATTAATTTGTAGTTCTTACAATACTCTCTGAAGCGCTAATTGCGTTAATTTTTTGACAGTCGGATTTTGTATTTTAAATCAAAGTATTATTATTACCCTAATTACTGACCGGTGTCGGGATCTCTTCAAATTTTAGTTATAACGTACTTGTACTTGTTAATAATTTTATATAATATTTTTTTATTCAACGAATAATTCAGAATATTTAGGAATTTTACATTTTTTATTGAACAATGCTGGGCGTCGTATTTTTTCAACAAGATTTTTTCTAATGGTTTTATTATTCTCTGTCGTGTTTTCAAAGTATGGATGTTCAATAAAAATAAATTCAAGATAAAAAGAACTTTTTATATTTTTTTCCCCCGACCATGTCCGATCCTGATAGGATCATATGGGCCTCCACAGAGTGGAGGTTTGTATTGACAGATTTTGTTTTTTACGAGAAATGGATGTCAGCCACTTGCTCAACCTATTAGGTCCATACCCTGACACACACAAATTGAAAAACAATTTTTGTACTTGCCAGACCCAGGATTCGAACCTGGGACCCACGGCTTTGTAGTCCAACGCTTATGCCGCGCGGCCACCGTGGGTGTTCATATACTACGTTTTTAAATTTTCTGTTGAATCATATAATTTTGACAATTCTATGTATTAATAAATACTTTTTTTGTACTTGATAGAAATACTGAATAAATATAAAATACTGAAATGTCATTTTGACATTTTATATTGATTTCCATAGTAACGTACCTATATATTAATAATTTAGTTGCCAGGCCCATTAGCATCCAATAATAGTGTTTTACTTTTTAAGATTTTCTTCCGAAATAACTTTCTATACAAAACAGAATTAACTGAAAATGAATCCAATTCTGCTTAAAGATGGCTAAAAGTATTGAAAGAATGCATTGTCGTCGTGTTCTGATATATTCTAAAAGTTTCAAATGTCTAACTAGTCGGGAAGTTAGTTAAAAATCTTCAATCGTCCAATACAAATCTTGGACAAACAAGAAAAAAATTGTACTGGACAAGCAAGAATACGAGCTAATAAAAACGTGGTAAAATGTTACATACCTAAATCTTGTGTTTATAATTATTTTACTTATAATAAAAATAATATTCTGCCTACAATCAAATAATCACCGTGTTATTTTTAATACTGTGTTTAGTACACACTCGTGTTTTCATGTTTTTCTGTTTTGTAAAAAATAATATTACATCAAGGAAACTTATGCTGTTTTATTTCATTTTTGAATACGTTCTAAGTATTATAATACCTATGTGTAAGAGTGGTGGGTTGTTATTGAAAATGCTAATCGAACAATTAGATCGATCCGGTTGTTATGTATGAAGATTATCTTTGGTTTATAATCTTCATAGAGCAGGGATGTTCAACATACCTCGTTATTATATTGCATATTATGTGTGATACACATTTATTTCGCACCAACATATTTTTGAAATAGACATTAAACAAAAATTTAAATGTAAAAGAATCAAAATGTGTTTATTTAATTGAAATATATGTCTACTTACTCATATATATACAATAACATTATTAATGGACGACGCACTCAGTACAGTAGCTAGAAAGTAAATTCGCCCATAGTGACATTCGCACGTGCATAGTTAGACGTCACGCAATATCCATTATGCGATATCACGCATCGGGAATTTATAGCAATATCACCTTTATTGTAACGGCGTTAGAACAGTGTTTCTAGTATCAATGTTCGTTTGAGCGAACCTGTTCGAGCCGAACCATTCGGCAGACCCGACAAAAAGTTTCGGGAATTTATACCAATATCACCTTTATTGTAATGGCGTTAGAACAGATTATGCCATTCGGCAGACCCGACAAAAAAAGTGAGTGTCATTTTTTTTCCAGATGCTTCGTCCATGTTAATGTCATTGTATATATATTACTGATATATAAATATGAATGCGGACGCTGGTCTACGTGTGTCAAAAAGGTTTGTTTAGTTGTTTATTGTGTACTTTGTCATTTGTAATGACCAGAGATACTTATTCTATTATGCTAAAAGTGTTGGACGCCATGACGCTATATCTTGAAAATGATAATATCTGCAACGAGTCGGAATTGTCGAAAAAAGAAGGAGAAAGAACACACGGTAACAACCTAAAAAATGCGATAATAAGCAACCGTAAAAGCCTCAATCAATATGAACTCTTCATCTGATGTCTTGAAGGTATTTCCAAAACCCGGTCTACACGTACCATAAGCAACCACAATCGGCAACACTTGACTGCAAGCAGCCGCAAGTTGCTGCGGTTGCTTGCAGTCTATCTGGGATAGCTCTAAGCTTAGGTCTCAGACACACGACACTGCAGTTAGCGTTCGTTGACGCAGGTCGAACTTGATACCAAATGCATCCGACTAAAATCTTTAATTGTTTTTTTTTCATCCAATTGAAGATTCTAGTCGAAAGCATTTGCAATCGAGTTATTAACTGCAGTGTTCTTCTTCTTTCGTGTCGGCGTAAGTAGTGGACATGCCATGGCACTACCGAAAACATTATTAATAGTCGGCAGCTGTGTGGGATACTGGAATCCAAGTAAGTATTGATAATTAGAAGTAATAAACAGCTGAATACAAGGTCTAGTGAAAGAACTATTATTTGTATGTTGAAAGCAATGACATTAATATATGGACGAATCATCTGGAAAAGAAAATGACACTCACTTTATTGTCGGGTCTGCCGAATGGCATTTTCTGTTCTAACACCATTACAATAAAGGTGATATTGCTATAAATTCCAGATGCTTTTTGTTGGGTCTGCCGAAAGTTTCGGCTCGAACGGGTTCGCTCAAATGAACATTGACATTAGAAACACTGCTCTGACGCCATCACAATAAAGGTCATATTGCTATAAATTCCCGATGCGTGATATCGCGTAATGGAATTGCGTGACGTCTTCGTAAACATGCGAATGCGCGAGTTTACTTGCTAGCTACTGTATTGAATGCGTCGTCCATTTAATAATGTCATTGGTTGAAAGTGACTAAATTTTTATGAAATATCTACTTTGTAATAGTAAACAAATAGTATAAATAATTATTTAAATTACAAACCATAATAATTATGATCGAATTAGGGTAAATTATTCTAAAGGCTATTGCACCAATTTATTATGAATTATTATAACACACTACTCTAGTTTCACGCAAAATTTGTATCTAATTAATAACCAACATGCACTTAGCTCATTATAGTATACACATGTTATGCATTATTTGTATGTGTAGCCAAATTTGTTATAAACATGATATTATTATTGGGCAATCGCCAAAGCTTGAATATCGTATCGTATTCAACCTACATTCTAGGGATTTCAAAGCCCGGATGAAACAATAGTCAATCTTGTATATTTTGGATTTAATATTTGATTAACAAAAATGTGTTTTAATTCAGATTTGTTTATTTTTATAATGGATATAATATAATATTATGAATGTTTGTCATGAAGGTAAACAAGATGTCACGTTTAGTGTATTCGTTAGTGTGGATTAGTACAGTGGTTTATATATTTTTGGAAACACGTATTATGTATGATTCAAGACTACTTATCGAAGTAAAGGAATACAATCCTTACATTATCATAAATACAAAATAACTAACTTATACAATCTTAAAACCTGATTAAGGCGGATGCTATTATGTGGAAAAATATTATTCAAAAATGAAAGTTTAAGTTGCTGTTTTATCTTTATTGCAATATTTATAGTTTCAAATGTTTTTGGCTAGCTTATTTTAATAAAGTTTAAGCATTAGTAAATAAACTATGAATCGGGAATTCGAGCGAAATTCCAGGATTGCAAATTCACTGTATTAGGTATTCAATGACAGTTACTTTGTATCAAAAGAAAAAATAGTCATTAAACCAGATGAACTTAGTATAATAAAAGTAGGTATAATATGGCAAGATTAAAAATTCGAACAACACGCGAATACTGTGGTTTACAAAACTGGCACGGGTGTAATCCGAATTGGTGAAGAAAATTGGTTTAAAGTATGGGCTTACCTACGACATAATGTTCATTGGGTTCGCGTCATATTATTATCACTATGATACACGAGAACCAAAAGTGTTAAACTTAATTTATTTCTACGAAGTGCATGCCGATCAACTTCAACAAACCTCCCTGTCCTAGCTGGGATCCTGGGATTCATCTGAATTTCCATGTCAGGCACGTACACAGAAAAATCGTTTAAGGGGAAGGGTTCATTTAAAAAAACAAATATCCATAATAATTTTGATAATTGCTAGGTTAAGAAAATCGTGGAGGTGCCACTGACATCCACATTAACTCCAAAAAGTAGCTACCTACTTATGGTGACTCGTACAGATACATTCCCCATGTCTTGTATAGTCTTGTATTTTAGATATGCTGCATTGGAATATTAAAACAAACATTGGATGCCCCAGATAGCTGCATCAATTATGTGTCCCACTACTCTTTTAATGGTCACAGGTTTTGAGTGTAGTTGAATACCGAGTGGAATTTGGGATAAGCCGTACATATGCTGTTCGACAGTCAAATCATCTGAAGGGAGTCCAGACACACGCACGCAGGAATGCACGAGGGTAGGTATGAAGAATTTTCATAAAAGCAACGAGGTGCGGTAAGGTAATTAGTTGGGTAAGAGTGGACTTGGCAATAATCAGTGTATGATTACTAGGGCCCGGATTTATATGCTAGTGCATGTTTTGCTAGGGTGTATGCACAGCTATGAGAGCTGCACATAAATCTGTTTTGAAATACACAGAATCCAAAAATAAATTTTTATTGTACTTACATGTAAATGTATATTTGAGACGTTAGAGCATATTTGAGACATTAGTGCATATTTCATAAATAAATGCATATTTTAGAGCTTTTCAATTTATAATTTTAGTTTTTTTAAATTATTTTATCGAAATATAACTAAGTTAGGAAGGTAGATAGTTCAGATGCACTTGCATTTTTAATGCCATCTCCGAGCTGTGAATTTATCAGAAAAAGTGAAGTCAACTCGGGCACTATTATAAAGTTTGCCCAATCACCTCCGTGGACGAGAGGTTGTTTTCCGCATATGCAGAAAAATTTAATGCCAGAGCATAATTTTGAAACAAATATTGTGATTTTTTTTCGGGCAGAAAACAGAAAATAGTATTTAGGAATAGTTAAGTGTGTCGTTTTTGTTTTTTTATGTTGTTTGGCTTACATTGGATTCATTATTCAATTAGTTGTACTTGTGAAAAATCTATTTTGAAAATTGTAATTGATTTACTTTATATTCATTGTTTGTGTTTTTTTGTTCTGATATCGTATTATGTTGAAAAATTATTAACTAGTTATTCGATTTGTTGTCAGTAATATTGAGTAAAGTGGTGGGTATTTACAATTTTTTCCCACAAAAAATGTCAATTTTTAACTGCATATTTCTTCGGTTTTAGTGCATATTTTATTGATCTTAAGTGCATACGTGCATGCATATAATCATGTTTTTTTGTTGCATACAAATCCGCTCTCTAATGATTACCACTGACGGCTGCGATTAGAGTATAGTATGCTTCATAACTTTGCATTACGGCTCTAGGTTGAAAAGATATAATAAATTCTAAAAATATTTTTTTTACATATATTATATCTGTTTGTTTATTTATTACTAGATAGATTAATACAAGTTAGTATCATTTGATCTAATTTTATGCGAGGTAATCAGGCAAAGAGACGTATCAGTATAGTAAAAGAATGCAAAAAAGTGCAAAGTTATAAAACGTATATTCGTGTATTCGTGTCTATTAACAGCGAAGGAGAAAAAATCTCATGTGCTACGGACCGTGAGTTGGTAACACGGTAATAATGGACAATGTACGAGTATATTCGAGCTGTAAACAAAATGTGAACCAAATAAAATTATTCATGGGCGATTGTAATTACACCTCTCAGCGCATCTCTACCTCCTCGGCCGCCTGCGCCCCGTGTAGAATAATGTCATGCCGGACGTTTTAAGTTATGCTAATTCGGACTTAATTCGAGTTTTAATGTCGATTTTCGACTAGATGCGCCTAATAATGTACGGAGTGGGCTTGGCTGTACAGCTCCCGGCTACTCTTGACCCAAAATACTGGATCTCGAATACTGCCCCTTACATACAAATAATAAACATTACGTATGTGCTCCTGATCACTAAGCAATTTATATTGCTTTTAATATAGAATAATCAATAGTTATGCGCGTATATTATTAATGTATACAGGCCAACTACTGTAAGTATAACGTGTAACTTTTTATCGGTGCAACAATGAGAAACTACAGTCCGATGTTGAATAATAAAATAAATAATGTTGTATTTTGCATACATACTGTCAATTTATTGAGAAACGAGTTAGAATATTTTTAATACGATCATTTTTCAGTATACTATAGTAAGTAATTTGAATTTTTTTAAATGTATTTATAAATTTATTGGTAATCATCTCACATAAAATCTGCCTTTAAATGCACACTGTACTACGTATAGTAAAAATTTTAGTTTTAGTTTTTTTACAAACAGAAATCGATTTTACCATACATTTTGTATCCAATGGTAAAGTAGGAATCATTATTTCAATTATGTCGATAGATGTTATTGCGAGTTGTGGTTGTTTGATACAATTTGTAATCAAACGACGCGAACCGGGGTTAAGATAATTACAAGATAAAAAGAACTTTTATATACAACGTTTTTAAATTTTCTGTTGAATCATATAAACTTGACTTGACTAGCTTAAACGATCAAAAAAATTTGTAGAATAAATAAAATACTGAAATGTCATTTTGACATTTCATATTGATTTCCATAGAAACGCACGTATATATTAATAATTTAGTTGCTAGGACCCCAGACCCCTAGCAACCAATAATGGTGTTTTACTTTTTACGGATTTTTCCGAAATAACTTTTCATACAAAACAGAATTAACTGAAAATGAATTCAATTCTACTTAAACATGGCTAAAAGTATTAAAAGAATGCATTGGCATCGTGTTCTGGTATATTCTAAAAGATTCAAATGTTTAACTAGTCGGGAAGTTAGTTAAAAACCGATTGCAAGATTTGTACTGGATAAACAACCACCGCACAAACAAGAATATGACCTAATAAAAACGTTGTAAAAAAATCGGTTTTAACCATAAACATATTAAGTAGATTTTTATCGGGAAAAAAATATTACTGGATTTTATATGGTGAATTGATTGATAATAAATTTATGATAATA
This sequence comes from Rhyacophila brunnea, assembly GCF_057557595.1. Classification (NCBI taxonomy): domain Eukaryota; kingdom Metazoa; phylum Arthropoda; class Insecta; order Trichoptera; family Rhyacophilidae; genus Rhyacophila; species Rhyacophila brunnea. The sequence continues at coordinate 15,130,966 of NW_028232796.1, read as the reverse complement.
TAATTGTTAAAAATAATTTCAACATAAAAAAATAATACAGCATTTTTATAGTAGTTACAAAGTGTTTTTGGGTGAAAATAGCTATATCGAAAAAAAAACTATTCAATATTTATTTTTATTTTTTCTCGTAATCACACATATCCGTTATATATGAAAAAGTATATATTTTTGTTTTAAAAGGTAGACTATCATGCATTTAAGGATTAGCATGATTAACAAAAATACATTTACGTAGGTAACAACCAAATGGCTTCTCTCGATTTTTGAAATGTACAAGAGCCACTTTGAAAAGTTCAAATTAGACCAAATATCTTTATTATTTTTAATTTAAACAATCGTCATTAAAGTGGCTTAGAATGTAAACTCTATCAGGCATGAACACAAAGAGGGGGACCCCCCCCCATAAACAGAAAAATATAAATAATTAAGGTAAATGTAATGCTGAGAATAAATGAGCAGGTATATTTCTTCATATTAAGCAGTTACATAATATTAGAACCCTGATTCACCTGTGAGAAAACTGCTATCTGAGTAAGTACTTTGTTTTATATTTGTCCACTACTTGTAAATACTATACAATATTTTTAAGTGTACATTTTCGTTTATCTAATTAAGAGATTCATGAATTCACCAACCATAGGGTGAATTTTTCAAAAATATAACCGTAAATTCAATTTTCTGTATTTTCTGTTTTTATGATTTTTCAATCTCAATTCGCATTTTAAATCATAACAAAATAATACATTCATAATATTGAATTTTTAGACTAGATTTAATCACAAAAATATTCGATTTTCAAAACATATTCTCATTTAGGTACTATATTGGCCCGGTTTTAAATTACATCTTTGGCCATGTTAAAATAGAAACAGTCTGGGTCAAACCCTGATAGGTCATTTAAATCTATATGTACACATCCATCATTTGGGTCGAAATTTATTTGGGCGCCACATTATCGATATAGAATCGTAGGTAGGTATAAAATAAACGATATAAAATACCGAAACAGAGACATTAACCCTTAATGTACCAAGTCGTTAGTGAGTCGCTACTATGAAGGATTCTGTATAATTTATGGAAAGATTTTTTGGAAAATTACCAGTAATGGATGCAAGACTGACGAAGATATAAAAAAAATGTAAAAGATATTGTACTCTAGTTTGAATTTATTTTCCAAACTATATCGAAAAGATATTCAACTCTATTATTGCTAGTGTTTACTTGTGTTTCTGATAACTATATTACAAATCGTTTGATTAATTGTTTTTTCTCTCAGGATGCAGAATTATTAACCTGCCATTTGTAATTCCAATCGGAAGAGCAATAACTGGGCGCATAAACCATGCCATTATTTATTTCTATATGAGGGACAACTCTGGGAAGGGAAGAGATTTATATTTTAAAGATCAAGACAAACAACGTACAGTTTGTAATACTTTCCTATAATTAATTATAATGTTAATTTTCGACAATTAAAATTAAGCTGCTTCACAAAATTCGAAAACTCTCATTTGATATTTATTTCGCGGAATATAGAACCTGGTAAAATGTTTGTTACACACCTTACGGCTAATTTTGGGTATTTATTATACTATTTAAATAAAACGTAATATTAATGCGTATCTGAGTTGTAGCCAATACCTTGTAATAAGACCATCAGAAGTCAGTTTCGGCCTAATATTCGAAAGGGGTGGGGGAAGGGGGTATTAATTTAGTGGATATTACGTTATTTCATTTGTTAGTTGTCAATGTTTCGAATCATACATAAATCACCTAAATCACAAACAGATCAAATATGTACCTACACTCAATAATAGTATCTATTCAAGTTCAATATGTCATTCGAGATGATATTATATCGATCCATCGTGTGTGTAATGTTAGTTTAGGTTTAAAAAATCAATATTAATTGTAATACGATTATAATATAATTATAATTAAAGCAGTTGACTGGGTATGCAAAAACTTCAAAGAAGGAAATTTAGGAGAGATTCTAGGGGAGGTTCTGCAACAAAATGGATAAAAAAACAAATTAGGATTTTACATTGGAATGCCAGAAGTATGAAGCATGATATAGAACGTTACTCAATAAGACAAAAAATAACAATAGCATTAATCTCAGAGACTTGGCTGAGGTCTGAATTAGACTATCTGAAATTCAATGATTACACGATGTATCGAAAAAACAGAGGGGATGGATACGGAGGAGTAGCGATTCTGGTGCATAAAACACTGGCGTCTAAAGAAGAAAGAAAGAAAGACGGAAGAGCTAGGCAAAATAATTATAAAGCTATTTAACAGAATAGGAGTGAGGACCTGATCGACGGATCCCCTTCTAGAAGAGAAGAGGCGATATGACAGCGAGTCGCAGTCAAAGCCTCGGTAAAATCACAAAACAAAAAAAAAATGTAATACGAAAAATAAATCTTCATCTAGCCACTCGGTTTTATCTCTTAATAGAAAATATTATATAAAAAAAATACTATTTGAAAATATGTTATAATTATGTTTAAGAATAGCACACTGCGTTGGAAATGGATAGCTAAATACATTAATTCATCAACTTTACTAATAAATGGTTTTATGCTTTTAATGTTAACTAAAACAACGCAACTAAGGGTTAATAAAATTTTATTTCATTATGTTCTTATCTCGTCACGCACTTAGTCATACGATTACCACGTATGTTTGTCTCAGGTATGGCTAGAGATCAGAAAGAGACAAAATATATTTTAAAGGCTTTCTCAGCATTTTGGATTAGGCACTATAAAATAAAAGACTAAAATATCAGGTGTTTTAAATAAAATTCAGATGTTCAACCGCGTTTTACAAACTGACTAACTTCTTCAATTGTTTGTTATAAAAGCACGATTCTTGTCTGTATAGTGGAAGCCAGCGGCAAACAAATTTTGAAAATAGCCGATATACTGGATTATTTGTTAGGTTAGGTTATGTTAGACTGCCGCTGTTCCAGCCTGGTTTCCAGTAAACAGTATTACACCTTATTTAATTATAATGTAAAATTGAAACCTTTGGAAACAAAAAAATATGATGATTTTAAAATTTACAAAATAGTATTGTGATTTTTGGAAAAGTCTGCTTATTGGAAGTCAGATGGGAACATCGGCAATTTTCATAGCCGATTTTGGCAAAATTCAAGGATGATAACATAAACTAACTATAAAAAATAATCCAGTTTATTGCCTATATTCAAAATTTGTTTGCCGCTGGCTTCCACTAAACAGACAAGAACCTTAAATAATTATCTAAGTATATTTTTCATGAATAATACGCATTATTTAAAACTGTAACATTCTGTATTGCACATAAGTTTACAGAATAACATCCTCAGAAACATACATGTTACAAAAAAATAATGTGAATAATGGACCCACATCCATCGAAATCGTCGACGAAATTTTACCAATTAAGCTGGTATCTAAACATTAATATAAATAATAAAATACCAGGAGTTTTCTTCCTGCATCAGCTTCCAGGAGTTAACGTGGATGTGGTTTTTATAAATTCTTAAAGTAAGGTCTACTTAGGTCACTCGGCGTACTTCCATCGTTCTTAGTTACATAGTTCTTTTATGATTTTATACAACATTTTTGAAAGTCTTGAATATTATAATTTGATTGGCAGATTAGTTACTCACTACCTTTAAATATTATAATAAATAAATTAATAATAGAACGAAGAATATAATTAATGTAACATTATGTCGTGGTATTGAATACCCCTTAATCCACAAAATGTGAGATGTTTATATGAAGTGATGTCATTGACGTCTCGTGGTTTTAGGATTTAAAATGAAGGCTGAAGATGCTCGTTGTTTCAACGCACGCCATCGTTTTTGTAACTAATGTTTTTTTGTAATGAAAAAAATGCATTGATGGCGCCGCCGCCTTTGGTAAAAAAACTGTGATCTCTTAAGTAAGTGTATTCCATTACATTATATAAGACGAAAAGAGGAATAATTAAGTAATAACACATTTTCCATACCGACTTCCTAAATTACATTTTATTATTTTTATTTTAAGACATCTTTTGCTTGTTAAGGGGGAGTGAATACGAAAGTTATAGTTTAATACAATGTACTGAAAAATTTATATTAAATAATGTTAAATAATCATTACCTGGTACGTAGGTACTTATATAAAACATTAAAAAGAAAATATTTTTTTGGTACGTCAAGTCGGTTTACAGGAAGCTAGGCGGGAACCACCCTAGTTTTCGTAGCCGATTTTGGCAACATTTATGAATTCAAAAATGAAAACCTAACCTAACCGAACATAACCTAACCTTACCTGACCTAACCTAACCTAACTTAACAAATAATTCAGTAGGTACATCAGGTATTTTCAAAATTTGTTTGCCGCTGGCTTCTCTTAAACCGACAAGAACCATTTTTTTTAATTCAACGATAAACAAATTACATTTTAACTTCAAAAATTGCGTGAATATAATGGCAGCATATTAAGCCAAACATATGAACCATTTTTAAACCACACATTGTGTAGGTTTAATATATTTGTATGTAGAGTTATATAACTTTGCACTTTTTGCACTCTTTACTATACTGATACGCCTCTTTGCCTGATTACCTCGCATAAAGTTAGATCAAATGACATTTACTTGTATGTAGTATATACGTAATATATTATGTAGTAAATAAATAGACAGATAATATAAAAAAATGTAAAAAATATATTTTTAGAATATATTAGATATATTAGATTTTTAGAATATATTAGATATACTAGAGCCGGAGTGCAAAGTTATGAAGCATGTTATTATACTCTAGCAATATTTAAACGGATACGTTAACAGAATAAGAAAATGATGTGAAGACATGAAGGCAGATTTTAAATATGGCAATTTTTATTTGAAAATAAACCTTTTATTGCGATATTTATAAGCAAAATAAAATTGGACATATTGCTACTTATTTACATCATTTGAACTAATCAATTTCTGTTTTACAAGTTTTGAAATATTTATAATATCTTTCATGGTCTTAGAAGTTTTAAATCATTACCTACTTATTTTGTGAAGTTGCCTGACATTTATAGCATAATAATATGCACGTATTTATAATAAATTTTGACTATTATAATATGGCATGTAATAATATTGTGGTTTTAGAAATTGACTCTTCATATAAATTATTATAAATAAAGCTTATCAGGCACGGGCTGCGCGAATAGTCAATGCGCTTTATAAAGATATTTTTAGTGATACAGTACCAATGTATTTGTTTGGGAAAAATATATATGGATGATTTATTTTTCTAAGATTATTCTTTGCTTTGTATTTTTCGTAAGTGAAAGTTTTGAATTGATAATATGTTTATAAATAAAATAAATATATATTACCTATGATTAAATTTATGATTTTATCATAGCTATCATTTGCCCAATTGTCTAAAAAGCCCTCATAATAAATGTATGCAGAGTGATAGAAATCACAATATCAATTATTCTTTGAATTCACTTTTCAATTGTTACATTATTGCTACCAGCATATCAATTCACATCAAAAAACGATAATTTGTCAATAATGGTAATATCTCTATACGGCAGCTTTTATTGAGCAAGAATGGATAATTTAAATATTTCGTAATAAATAATTTATTGTTATTTATTGATAATCTATCTTACGATAAGTATTTTATATTTAAATAATTGATTTATGGCTATATCAAAAATTTGAATTTATAAATGTTAAGGAATAAATAAAATTAAGCGGGAAATTTTAAATGTGAAATATAAAACTTACTACGTAGTTATATTATAATAATATATTGGTGTGGTTTCGACACAACACAGATGCAAGTTAAAATAAAGTGTTGTATTGCGGTCAAAATGTCTTCAGTTCAAATATTATAGTAAGTTATCGAATGAACTTAATATTTCTGTCCATACATTGTTGATATTTTATAGTAATAAGGCGGCATATTAATAAAATAATTACAAGATAAAAAGAACTTTTTATATACAATGTTTTTAAATTCAGTTGAACCATATAAACTTGTCTTGACTAGCTTAAACGATCAAAATTTTTTCCATAGTAACGCACGTATATATTCATAATTTAGTTTGCTAAAACCCCAGACCCCCTATCAACCAATAATGGTGTCGAAATAACTTTTTATACAAAACAGAATTAACTGAAAATGTATTCAATTCTACTTAAAGATGGCTAAAAATATTTAAAAAATGCATTGGCATCGTGTTATGATACATTCGAAAAGTTTCAAATGTCTAGCTAGTCGGGAAGTTAGTTAAAAATCGATTGCAAGATTTGTACCAGACAAATAAGAATACGAGCTAAGAAAAACGTTATAATAATAAACATAAATATGTACATCAATATACCGTGAATTTGTTGTTTTAATTCTCATTGCCTAAAGTATTAATTCGAATCAGAATGAAGTCACTAAGTCGCGTCCGGAAATTTGAACGTATGCACTTCACCGTGAAATGTTGTATCGGAAATATATTATGGTCGCATATTAAAGACCGTCCAACATCTTTGGGTTGTATAGTACTGAGATAAATGCATGTCTAAATAAAACACGGTTCTTGTCGGTTTACACTGCAGGTGTAGTCAACCTGGTCCCTACCGCTCACTAGTGGGCGTTCCAGCTTCCACGGTGGGAGGTAGGGGTTTTAAAAACATTTTCATTATGTTTTCATAGAATTCCCCGTGACAAAAAAGCATCAGCCTCAGGGATCTCATTAATACATTAATTAATTAAATGTAATTTCATCTGACTTTACGCTTCTATGTTTGCAAATTATAAATAAAAATATAGATTTAACTACAGTAGGTTGTTTTATAAAGATTTATTCTGCCATATTTAGCAAAAATCTGACAAAGTATTTGTTAAGTAATTATTATTATTATAAGCTTTAACTTGCTGTAACTCTGCTTTATAAATTGTATAAAGTAAAGTTACTTTCCTACTTTATAAATCATCATTACTGTGGAACAGGTGGGCGGTTAGAAAATTTTACTTCTAACAGAAATACAAAAGTGTGCGGTAGGTATAAAAAGGTTGACTACCCCTGGTTTACTGGAAGTCACGGCAATTTTTTTTTTTAAATAGCCGATATACTGGATTATTTATTAGGTTAGGTTTGGTTAGGTTAAGTTTTCATTCTTGAATTCACGATTTTTGCCAAAATTGGCTATGAAAATTGTGCACAGTTCCCGCCTGGCTTCCTGTATACGTAAACCGACTTGTACGTAAAACATGTAATAAAAACTACCGAAATACAACGGAGAGACAGTGGAAAATAGGTATGTAATTAAATTAGAAATACAAAACAACGGGTATTTTTTTCATCTCGGTGCTATCTATATATTTTATATTATGACCGTATAGTATAGGTTACCCTACTAAGTACCTTTTAACTAAAATACATAATAACCACGTTTAAGATTTAACCAGGTGATTTGACCATAACCTACTTTAGTGAGTTTAGTATTTAAGGACGGTTCCATGACAAAACAGAACATGACAAAACAGACGTGACAAAACAGAACAACTATAAATATAACCATGACCTTTCAGGAAAAATAAAAATATAATATTTAAATTGTCCTATCTCTATTATGTCGACAGATTTTTAATAGCACAGATTTTCAATACGCCATAATAAATCAAATTATGTACCTAATTTATGCATTCCTAATCGGTAGAAAGACTCAAATAAACGGGAATTTGCCGGCAAGCTTAAGATATCTCATCTTAATCACTATAATATGTTCAAAATGATTGGGTGACTAGGTACAACGAAATAATGACCTAACATAACCTAAATAGATTCCACAAAAATTAATGTTTCATTTTTTCCATGGCTGTTCTGTTTTGTCATTGTTCTGTTTTGTCATGTTTTGCTTTGTCATTTTCTGTTTTGTCATGTTCTATTTTGTCATGTTCTGTTTTGTCATTATTCTGTTTTGTCCCATACATATTAAATGATGTAAATTATATTAAAACCAATTAAAAATTAGTACACAGTACCTACACGAGTAGGTAAAAGTAACGTTTAAAATAATTTCAATTTTCAGCGTCACTGTTCAAGAATCTTAATATGCTAACAATGACTCTAAATTGTCATGTAATTACATAAAAGATGAAATTGTATTTTAACTGTCAAATTGTTTTAAAATCGGCGCCAATCTGTCGGAAAAGGAAATGAATCACTAACATTATCATGTCGTGTTTATTTATTTTGTATTCATTAATGATACGTAAATTAATATAATTATGACATAATGATTAGTTTTGACCATTAATGAAGATGCAATTATTGTTATTTAATTGTGTATCCTATATTATAGTTATATAGTAGGTACCTACGTGTAATATTAATATGTAATTATTTATCTATGTTTTGTTAATGCTTAGTAAGGGTAATTGAACCGATATAACATAATGTTTGCTTTTTACTTCAACCACTATTATCGTTTTAGTTTTACCAATACCATTTTTGTACGTTAGATGCATCAGTTTCAATTCTGTTGTCGTATTCTGTGATGTTTTTGCAGTGCTGATCAATTTTCCAATATATTGATCCCCCTTGTCATTGGATTACTGAAGCGTGTTGATCAGCTGTCATAACTGAAACCATGATGGTAGCAGATGGTGTTTTTTTTTCTACAAAACAATAGTATTGATTTGTAGCTTTATTATTTATTCAAATATCGCTCGATTCACCTTAACATAAACCGCTGATAAAACGGAATTGATCTGTGAGAAAAAAACTGCACATAGATATAGGTAAGTACATAAAATAATCCTGACTAGTTTGAACTTAGGTACGACCAAAAATTTACAGATATTTGAAACATAGTATATCATTATTTAGAAATTGGATACAATACGCTAGGCGTATTTGTGGTCAAATTATAGTTTTCCTGTTTATAATCCACAAATTTTCAGTTTACCTAAGTCCTAAACCAAGTGAAACTTCTTCTGCTTAACCATCTGGATCAACTTGGCAATAAACACCATCTTGCTAATTTAGCTCGACTTAATTGAGCGTGTTTTGACGGTATTTTAAATTGTTTTATTCTGGGCCACTGTCATTTTCCTGTAGATTTACTATTTTGTATAATATGTGTTATTATATTGTATGGGTACTGTTAGCAACACAATTTGAGTTGCCGATATTAGCCTCTTAAAGATATGTGCGTATCTAGAGACTTACGCGTGGTTCTGCATTGCGATCTTAGATACTCGTACGTATCGGCTACTTTCAATCTTCCCTTGGGTGATACCTATGCAGTGACGTCCCGTGGGGGTAGGCAGATTCAGCGTCGCTTGGGGGCGGCAGTTACTCGAAGGGCGGCAAATCGAGGAGAATCATTTATTATGTGTAAGTATATAGAAATAGATATCTAAACTTAGTAATAACGGAAATATCTTTCCATTAAAAGATTGACCTCACTGATTAGAAACAAAATGTACCTATTAATTAACATAGAAAGCTTAACAGGCCTGATTTTTTGTCGGGTTCGCGATTTCTAGTTTACTTCCGTTGTCCTTGGACGTCACATCCTTGATGACTAGCAATGGCAGGTGCATATTTGCGAAGTATATTTGAATTATAGGTGGTGACCTATAATGCATCTGCAAATTTTTCATTTTCGAGATTAAATGCAAAACAACTGCAAAAGTCGTGAACTTGATAATGTAAAAGTGAAGTAACTGAAAGAACATGCAATATAATGTAGATATAAACCAAATATTATGCTTTTTTTAGAAACTCTATTAATTTGTCCTAACAAAACGAAGACTTCAAACCCTAATATATCCAAAATATGTCTTTTGCAGGTACCTTGGTTTTACACTCACGGTGCGATATAATATATATATATTTTAGCAATGTATCCATATAACACATTTCTTAGATATTGGAGTCATGAAAGGATGATAAAAAATATTGTATAAAAAATGGGGCGGAATTTTGGCGCTGCTTATGGGCGGCATTTTGTCTCGGGACCTCACAGTACCTATGTTACACTGAATTGTATTCATAAGAATTGCGGAAAATGTAGCCGGCAGAGGGCGAAAAATTCTATACTTGCCGATACAATTTATATACCTACATGGTGCTGAAGAAGGATTCTCTGAATCGCCTACATGACTGATTGCTTCTAATAAGTACAGTCAATATGTAACTATATTTCGAAGAGACTGCATATTCAGGACAGGTTTGCAGCATTGTGCATTTTTTGATTTTATTTAGCACAAAACGCAAGATATTATGGGTTCTTCTCTATATTTAATGAAACATATAAAATACTCCATTATCTCTCTTCCAATGCCTCTCAAAACTGCGACGGAAAAAATGATAGTCAAGGAAGAAATTACCGGAAGCGATATATTTGGTCGATGTAGTGTATCGTGTACGTATGCAGTTCGTCGTATCACATTTCACCGTGAAATGTTGTATCGGAAATATATGGTCGTATATTCTCATTCGCTGCTGACTAGATAATGATTTTTTAATTACCACATTTAAAATGCACATTAACCAATAGCTTACGGGCCGCACAAAATTGTGTTTTTGCTAATTACTTTTCAAATGCAAATTAACACGTTAATTACAAAATTAATTAAAAGGGCCCGTAAGCATTGTGTTAATTACATCGATCGGCCGCCTGGCCATTACGCGCCAGGTGCGTCTTCAGCGTCCAAAGTATTAAAGACCGTCCAACCTTTTTGAGTTGTATAATACTAACATAAAATTCATGTCTAAATAAAACACGGTTCTTATCTGTTTACACTTTACAAGAAGCCAGCACCAAACACATTTTGAAAATAGTCGATATACTGGATTATTTGTTAGGTTAGGTTAATCATGCAATGAAAATTGAATTAAAGTTCATATTGAATCTAATAAAATTGGTGAACGATCATCTCTTTCCGATAAGAAAGCTCATGGCGACCTAGTGTGGTACGGTGAAATAATGTTTTACGTACAATTTACATGTAACCATATTGTATTCATTATTCAGCTTACCATCACTGTTTAACAGAGTAAAACTGTTAACTCATATTTTGCGTCTGGTAAAATTCACATGTTGTTTTTCACAAGGTAACATCCAAAACAACTTTTGTTGACGGCCATATTTATACTGCACTTTGGACGTAAAATGTAATTTGCTTTTTTCTTACGCGATTATATCATAATAATACTTATAGTATATTGTATGTAGCTCAAAAATAAAGACATCACTTTAATTCGATATACGCCCACACTCAGCATATCGATCGCCTGAACACAAAATGAAGGATGCCTAAACATTTGAGGCTCATTCTCTTCGCCCTGGGTGGTGACTCCGTGGTGTCCGAACGTCCGCGCGGTCCGAAAAGGTATTCGTTATTATTTCATTAACCCCCATAAATAAAAACCGGGAACCGAATCGGTCACCTGCCGGTCTCTGGGTGAGACTAACCATCTGACAGGGGCGCGACCGGGACAATTTGTTCGACCATAAAGTTATTTTGCTGTATTTATTGCTCAAATATTATTATTGGTTGTATTGTATGTCATAGTGAGTCATCATTTTGGTGTGTGGTCAAATAATAGTTATTTATTGGTTTTGTAATCGATTGAACGAAAAAAGTTTACTTAACTTGTAATGATTTAGTGAGTAGGTAGTTAATACAATTAGTATTTCAGCTAGATTTGTGGATTATATTATATTATATATCATTGTACGAAGGAAAATTGACCGAAACTATTAGATAATTAATGGTAGAAAAGCATTCGATAATAATTTGTAAGAAATTAAACAATTAATAAATGCAGTATTTGTGATACCTATATTTAAATATTAAGTCTAATTATATTTTTTTTTATAATTAACTGCCAACTTACTTTTAGTCGTTTAGTTTAGTGTACTGGTTCATTGCCCACTGAAGAAGGAAGCCGATACATTACACGACTGGTCCAACTTTTCACCCCTCCAGTTGTCTATGGATGACCTGCCATTGCCTGTAATTGTCTATACAGTGCTCATACTGACGCGTCATGTTCATTTATTCTTATTCTTTGTTTCAGATTTCTTTCAGATTATTTTAACGAATCTTGGAGAGCTTGGAGTTCATCTGATTTAGTGGTTATGTGTTATTAATAATTGGAAGTGACGGTCAAAGTAAGTAAACTTCTTCTGTTTATAAAAATATCATAATACACTAGGACGTTTGTCAATGTGACAGTCGATTCTAAACGACAATAACTAATAACTTATTTACTTACACTCTTCAGTCATTATAGAATACTAAACTCTGCTTGCATACATAGTATGGCAGTGGACCACTCGTTGCTTGCGCAAAAAGTTATGCTCAGGTTTTATTAATTTAATGATGGCAGTGACTGGTTTCAAATAATGATCCTTCAGCCTTATTGTTGGTAGTATTAGAAACCAGTGATATAATATAATAATGATGAATTATTAATTGTTAGTTAGTTAATAGTTTATTGCTTCGTTATATTAATGTTTAAAACTTTTATGATTCGGGTTTCCTTGAGAAACTTTGTAATAAATTAAAAAAAAGAAAACAGTATTTGAACATTGATTCATAACATTTAGGTACATGACTATTGTTATATAAAGTCAATGTTTTTGAAAGCCAAATATAAATGTAAAGAGTTTTTAATGCATTAGTAATTATACTAAAGCTTTATATTATTCAGTTAGGAGGTGAAGTAAATTATTTTTATACGTTTAATATATTGTGTCGCTAGATTTCAAAATCAGTCAAGTCCACCTTTAGGTATTTTTGACTTTTTTTTGAATTGTTGAAGAACTACTGCTTTCTAACATTTCTGCATTATCGAAATGTGGAACTTATTGATTTAAAATATTCTGTAATCGAAAGAATATAAAATTTCACCCTTGAGACTATGTACTTGAGAAAACAAAAAGCTGTTTTACTCCTATTCATACATTATGGACTTGGCTGATTTTGAAATCTAGCGATACATTATATGAGGTAATCAACTATAAGTATCTGTTTCTACTTTCTTTCTCTACATCACTCAATTATAATCATATTATTAATGTTATGGTTATTAGAACTAAATATATTTATCATATATTGCATGTTTTTACTAATTATAATAATAATTATCAATACATACTGCCTTTTACTACATTGACCAATCACTGTAATGCCATAATACTTTTCCTGGACCAATTAATTAATCATTGTGCAAATATTAATTTTCATGTTCCCACCAATATCACTCGTAGCTCCACGGTCTTCAAGATACCTCGTCGCAGGACAGATGTTATGTTTCACGATGCTGTGTATCGTGCCATTAGCTTATTTGATGGCACCATAAAAGTTGATTTGTTTTTTATTAACTACTAGCTAAAGTACCCGGCTTCGCACGGGGTCGCTTCGTGGTTATATTTATCTTAGATATTTGAAAAATAATAAGAGGTAATTATTTCTTTAATATTAAAATATCTGTGTAATACAATATGGCAATATGAAAATAATTATAATAGGAGTAAAGGTCAAACATAAGAACACTAAATTAAAATCGAATCCAAAATATGAAAACGTTATTAATGTTATAAATATGTAGTAAAAAAAAAATCAAAATTGGATGGAACAAACAAACAACAAACTTTGTATGTTATATAATAATAATTTAGAAACCGCACACAACTGACAAAAACGCATACGAATAGTAGAAGAAGATGATTTTCTAATTCAGAAACCTTCGTGGGCATGCGCATGACAACTCACCAAAGTTTCATTGCAATCGGATGAATGGTATAGGAACGCATACGAATAGAAGAAGAAGAAGATGGTTGTACTAATTCAAGAACTCTTTGCGGGCGTGCTCACAACAACTGGTCAAAATTTCATCGCAATCGGATGAATGGTATAAGAACGCATACAAATAGAAGAAGATAGAATAGAAGAAAAAAGAAAATAGTTGTAACAATTCAGAGACCTTTGCGGCGTGAGCACAACAGTTGATCAAAATTTCATTGCAATCGGATGAATGGTATAGGAACGCATACGAATAGAAGATAGAATAGAAGAAGAAGATGGTTGTACCAATTCAGAAACCTTCGCGGGTGTTGGCACAATTACTGACGAAAAATTTGTTGCAATCGGATGAATGGAATAGAAACGCATACGAATAGAAGAATATAGAATAGAAGAAGAAGAAGAAGAAGATAGTTGTACTAATTCAAAAACCATTGCGGGTGTTACCACAACAACTGACGAAGGTTTCATCGCAATCGGATAAATGGTATAGGGACCATACGAATAAAAGAAGATAGAATGAAGAAGAAGAAGAAGAAGATGGTTGTACTAATTCAGAAACCTTCGCGGGTGTAGGCACAATTACTAACGAAAATTTTATTGCAATCGGATGAATGGAATAGGAACGCATACGAATAGAAGAATATAGAATAGAAGAAGAAGAAGAAGAAGATGGTTGTACTAATTAAAAAACCATTGCGGGTGTTACCACAACAACTGATGAAGGTTTCATTGCAATCGGATGAATGGTATAGGGACCATACAAATAAAAGAAGATAGAATGAAGAAGAAGAAGAAGAAGGAGAAGATAGTTGTACTAATTCAGAAACCTTTGCGGGTGTTGGCACAATTACTGACGAAAATTTTATTGAAATCGGATGAATGGAATAGGAACGCATACGAATAGAAGAATATAGAATAGAAGAAGAAGAAGAAGAAGAAGAATAAGAAGAAGATGGTTGTACTAATTCAAAAACCATTGCGGGTGTTACCAAAAACAACTGATGAAGGTTTCATCGCAATCGGATGAATGGTATAGGGACCATACGAATAAAAGAAGATAGAATGAAGAAGAAGAAGAAGATGATGATTTTTCTAATTTAGAAACCTTCATGGGTGTGCATACAACCAGTTGCCAAAATTTCATTGCAATCGGATGAATGGTATAGGAACGCATACGGGACAGACACACAGACAGACAGACATACAGACAGACAGACATTCATTTTTATATATTAGTATAGCCTATACTCTTCCCGCAAGTGCAAGCAATAAGTTTACAAAGTTTTATCGCAATCGGATGAACGGTATGGCTGCGCATTAAATACGTACAAACAAACACACAAACACACAAATATTAATTTTTATATATTAAGATATAATGTCTGTGGACGTATTAAATAGGTTAAATTTATAATTGTATATATTATCATATTTCTTTAATATTTAAACATGCTGTTTTTTCCACTTGTTATATTAGTTGTTATTTGTAATTAAGATATTTTTATATATTTGTATTTATTATTTATTATGGCGCATTGGCCAATAGCTGTAATGCCGTAATACTCTTTTTTATAAATAAATAAATATATTGATTTAATGTATATTATTATATATATATATAGTTTTCAATAGTATTATTTTCCGAACAATATTTCATTCATGAGTATTCCGTTACTTGAAGGTACTTGAAGACAATCGATGCCTTACCCATTCTTCGTTTAAGAAAAACTTTTAAAAAACTATTCCATTCCCCAACCCTACCCTCGTTGATAAATTCCAATTATATTCCGATTTAATGGAATAATAACATACTTTGTCTATTGCCTATGAATAATAATTTCTAGCTGTTACAGAAATGAGTTGTTTACACTGCGATTGGACAGATGATTTCCATAGACAATATTGACATCATGAAGTCCTTCCACCAATCAAAACGGACATCTGTCCAATGAAGCGATCATTAACCATTGATTTACGAGCAAGAAAAGATAAAGATAAACTATTATTTTGTCATTTCACGGTGAATGCGGTTAATTGAGACACAATGACTTTTTGTCAATCAAATATAAATTCGACGTTTGAAATTATTGTTGACAAAGTATATCAATTTAGCTGTTGTCTGCTTTGAAATGAATGAACAACAAAGATATTGACTATTTATTGTACCTACGTGAGAGAGTAATATGATTTTAGGGCAATGTCGCGACGTTTTTAGTAAGTTAACGAAAAAAATAATATTCTATTCTTTCAAACAAAGTTTTTAAGTAAAAAAGAAAATGGCAACCTGTTAACGTCTTACTTTGACTGTTTACTTACTGACGTGGTGTTTATACTATGCGATTTATCCTGATTGCTTATCTAAATAACATTGATTAATTTTATAGAAAATAAATATTATTTCAAGGTTTTAACGCTAATGCAAGTTTGGGACTGTTAAGTAATAAATAGTATATCGATTGTCTATCTTACTAAACTTGTAAATCACATTTTTGTCAAAAATTGTATTCTTATTGAATACGTCAGTATTATCAAATGTCATTCTATATTATGCATAATTATTCTATCCATAACACGTCTAATCAACTTGTAACAATATGTGTCTAAACAACATATAATTTAGAAACCTCTTAAATACCAGGAATCATTGTCATTTTTTGTATTGGGACGTTGTTCATTTTCATTGACACAGACGTTGTTAAATAATTAGCTTTTAATATCTCCTAAAGAAGATATTTTGATTTTACTAGGCTTACAATATAGCTAATTCCGACTATGTCCGATTCTAATAGGATCGTATGGGCCTCCACAGGGTAGAGGTTTGTATTAACAGATTTTGTTTTTTTACGAGAAATGGATGTCAGCCACTTGCTCAACCTATTAGGTCCATACACTGACTCACACACAAATTGAAAAACAATATGTGTACTTGCCAGGCCCAGGATTCGAACCTAAGAGATAGCTAATAGACTGCCAATAATATTATGTATGAAATAATTTAATATTTTTTCTTTTACCATGTGATCGGTTAAGTTCGCATATTGTTTATTTTTTCCAGAAATTTGAAATTTAAATATTATTCCTGCCTACCTACTTATTTAGATAATTATTAGTAATCCATTTTTGGCATCTATGGAAGTATTAAGGTGTGTTAAAATTAATGAATTTGTAATTAAATAATGTTGTCTATCACTGATGTAAAGTGTTTTTGAAAATAGAATATAAAAATTGATGTTTAAACTATATACCGTGTCATTATTTACGCTATAAATAAAATCAAACTGCAATTTGAATTTATAAAATGTTTAACGTCTTTGTAACGAACTGTTTGGCATTAGAAATAAAATCAAAATTGAATTAATAAATTAGATGCATGGTTAACTTTGATTTTGTGTAACATATAAGTATTGAGACTGAGATCCATAATTGTTGTGAAGAAATAATTTGCATTCAATGGAGGTAGTAAAAATACAATAGATGGTAAATTAACAAAGAGATTAGCAAACCAAAGGAAGATGATTATAATAAAGAAGGTGGAGTATTCCGTCAACTCATTTGCATTTTAATATCTAATACATGTATGTAGATCATTTTCAATATAGATATTATCGACGTACATGTTGGTATTCTAAGAAATCAGATAAAATATTTTTTAATGATAGTAGAATGATTTGAAGATATAACTGAATGACACCGGTTTTTACCAACTACATAGTATACGAGTATTATATTTTGTCTTCTTCCTTACCTATAATAATTATCATAATTTGGCGAAAATAAAATGATCGTAGAAGCCATGATATTTTTACTCACTGTGATGAAAGATAAAACATACGACCGTCCATAATATATTTCTAATATACATAAAACTATGAACTGTATCGAACTGTAATAGTATGATGTGTTTTCTTGTTGTCTCTGCCACCATGCGAGTGAGTAAAAGTAGAGAGAGAGGCTTCTCTATCATATTTTTACAATGGTAGGATTAAAGCTGTTTTGTTGGAGACATAGAAAAGTAATTGTCATCTAAAATCATTGTATGTACAATCATTTGACAGACATGGGCGTCAGAAAAATGATATCGCAACTCCGGTGTCTGGATGAAAAGGAAAAGTATTTCCAAAAGACTATTCATTTATCGTTCCTAGCACAGGAAAGGCTGTGTTGGCAATATAATATATTGGGGGTAGCCAGAGCATATCTTAGCCCCTGAGATGTTTTAGTAGCATATGTAGCGTTCCGGCTTAGTCTCTTGACGACATGCACACTCGTAACATACACATTCATAAATTAACAATATATATTATAATCAACTCCAATAAACAGCTATTAAAATTGTTAGTTTATGAACGTTTGCGTTGCAACGCGGGACCACTTTTGATTTTGTTTCTGATAGTACCGAGACCTGCCAAGGACTGACTTAAGCCGGGATGCTACATAATATATATTATTATAAAAAATATTTCTTATAAAGATCTAATGTTTACTTACCGTTAGAAGTAGAAAGCACTTGCTTAAGAATAATATCGTTATATTATGTGTAGTAAAGTGGATTGGAGACTGCGCTGGTTAGGTAATATGCATGCATTAGGTAATATGATCTCAATTCGTTGAAGAGAGAAATAGCTACCAGCGATCCAATATGGAGCATAAAAAAAATCACTGACTGAATGAAGCTAATGTAAACTGTGGTGCACATAGGGTACCAAATTTAAGAAAGGCCAATTTGAATATTGACAAATAAGGAAGTTAAAAACCACTACGGGTTCTCAAAGTACATAGTGATGATTATGATTAATGAATGAATATAATTGATATGAAAGTATCAGGCTGTCATAATATTGAAATAGGTATAGGCCGATGATTCTGAGTCGAGATAATATATAGAGAGAATTTTATTCTCAGTTTGTAATTACTTGCAGTACCTATACGCACATTTTGGAGAGGTATAATTGAAAAGAGTCGTTGTAGGATGCTAGGACGCAACCCAGGGGATCGAGGTTCTAATGGTGATGTACTAATATTATTGTGCATAATCAATAAAAAGTATCAGGCTATCATAATATCAAAATAAATATGGATAGCTTATTTTTAATTATAAAATGAGTTTAGATAATTATATGTATAGGTACGTAGTATTACCACTCGGGGAGATTAATAATACACGTTTGCAGTATAAAATGCAACACTCTGTTTAGAGGCAGATGGAAAGGGTTGCTGCAGTAATCCAGTAGTCGTGCCGGGTAGTTGGGATACTAATGATAATAAGTAAATTATGCAGAATTTATATAAAAGTATCAGGCTCTCATAATATTGGAATATGTATAGGGAATTTTCTTAATTAGAGAAATAGGTATTGCCAATCGGTAAGTAGTTTCAATAAATACTTGCCGGATATCATATCTACTTTGACTAATGATATATGGATATAGTTGCTGTAGAAAGATAAGACGCCTTCCAGGTTGTCAAGGTCCTGGTGATGAAGTATCAGGTTGTCATAAAAATGAAAGGGTAAATATAGGGTATTTCTTAATTAGTAAGTGAATGGAGATGTAGGTATAAGGAGTATTGCCCCTCGGGAAGAAGTTTCAATAAACACTCGCAACATACGCACACAGGTTAGGTTGAGGTTTCGACAATTTGTCAGCAGGGAACTATGTAAAATTAAATTTATTTAAATGCCCGCCGTCCCCGGGGACTGAATTTAAATATCACGGGAGCGGCGATAGGGTTCGATCCCCCGTCGCGACGAGCGAACCGATTACACACTCTTCTGTACTGGAACGCCTTTTAGTTTTGTGTGTTGAAGAAATAATAATAAAATGTCGTTTTGGGCTTATTGCTTCGCTACAGTATTTATTTATAAGGTGTTGTGCTAGTTGAATTGAAAAATAAATTAAACGCTTTTGTTGTGTAAACTAAATTAGTTAGATGCTTAGAAGTCTTTAGAATTGAATGGATAGTATGAAAAGTTGAGTTCCGGAAAAATACAGTGTTGGTTTATTAATTAATGAATTAACTTATTACTTATGTACCTATACACCGGACAATTATCCAGAGACCCCAGATAAAGGGATGGCTCTTCACAATATAAAGTTTGAGATGCATTCTGCTGATTTTTTTTTTTTATATATTATTCGACGTGGTCTAGACTGAAAATCTTACACACCGTTTACTGAGAATTAGAGCATTTTCATGAAATAAATTCTCAAACTTTAGTGTTTTATGTACCTACGTGTAGAAATACATTAATTAATAGAGGCATACTTGTGTGAAAAATTTGCCTGTGCGATAAATGAATTAAATACAAAAATACGATAGGTTGGAAACGACCACATTGTTTGCTTCATGAAAAACTGCCACTGCTCTCAAAATATGTATTATTTGTATAAGTTCCTTCATTTGCCTCCTTAATAATATAGCGCTCCTAAGCAACGCATTACCTGTTAACCTCTATGAGTCGTCACTCACTTGTGGTTTTTTGTAGCTTCCAGGGTAGGCAAAGCAGAGGAAGGGCATCTGTGCTTCGAGCGACCATGTAAGCTTACTGGGGCCTACTTAAATTCTGGCCTGAGAAAAGCGGAGGGGTGGAGAGCTTAGAATATGACTGTATTCATGGTGGTCACGATCCTTGACAGAGAAGAGATCTACATATACATTGTATGTTTAATAGGCATCCAGACCTCAAATATGGATCTTCCAAATTAAGTCACCCCACACCACATCCTATCTTAATCAGGCAAATCATGAAGGTCTGCGTTTCGATGTGAAGCATCAGCACTTTTGTATGTCAGGGAAAGTAGTTATTCATGATTGAGGATGCTATACACTCACCCATGTGTGGTTTGACTGAGTTTACTGGACTTTACGTTATGAGTGCCCATGGGAGATAGATAATAAATAATTGCGGATGAATTGACAAGTGTATTGAAAAAATTTTATTTACTCACTATGATCTGCAATAAATATAATATTTGAATATTGCCCACTTTGAATGGTATGAAAAACTATATTTTGAAACATGTCGGAAATTATCGATTTTTTTTATTGTATAGTATTTATTATAGCTGTCAGTATATTATTGATCAAATATCTATTTTTAATGTATCAAATTATTCGACCGCAATAATAAATTCCCAGCGACTCATATGCCGGTAAACAACTCATTACCTGTGTCAGCAGATTGATTGGCAATATGAAATACGGTATCGCAATGGAAAATTAGTCGAATTTCCATTCCCATAGTATCATCTTATATTATGACGGTAATAATAAATAAAATTCACAGGTACTTATATTTAAATCGTTCAATATAATTATATACTGGAATATAATGTTTTTTTTAAAAAAAAAAAATATATAATGTTTAGGTATTACTTTCGACTGTATAAATTACGAATAATGATTTATCAAAATGTCACTAGAATATACATTTCCAGTCTGTTACTGTAGCAGTCTCTATAGTCTATATCGCTTCGCCAGCATCTGATTGTACCGAGATGCGGACCTCGGATTTGTACTTATCACATGTTTTGTATTGTAACATAACTGCTGTAACATATTATTTTACCAACCGTTACGGCTAATAAAATTTGCTCCTGGATACATCTTCGACTTCTCCATTATCGTCCTCAACACCATAACCTACGACACATCGAGGACTCCCAAAGTGATAACCCACACAAAGAACACTACAGTATCATTGGTTAATATAATTTCGTTGTAAGTTTTAAGTTCAAGAAAAGTGAAGTAAATGGTGCTGAGCGGCAGATCTTATGCCCTACTTATACGTTCATAATATACGCCTCATCTTGTAGGAAGTGTAATAAAAATTTAGTAGGTTTCCATTGCACATAACGTAGCTTCCGTACAGATATAATATTATGTAATAATAAAATACGTGATCAAATATAAGTCAGGCCTAATAAAAATGAATTTAAAACCGGTAAAAGATGTCTGATCCAATATAACAATAATAAGACATATTCATTATAAGAAGAGAAAAGTGTAGTGAAGCCTTACTTAGGATATATGCTTTATTTCATCAACAACGGTATTACCCTATCTATTAATAATCTTTTAGAAAATACATATTATTTAAATTCATTTTGACGCGAAAATACTATAAACTGACCTGGATTAGTAATGTAAGTTTAATGATGTTTTTTTTAATAACTAAAGACATGTTTCAACAATCATCATATGCGTACTAAATAACGTTGTTTGTACAATAAAACTGTTTCTCCGTGGGATAATCTGGTTTGGTTTGAATATGTGCATATATTATATTATTCTACTCGCAAATAGATCGTTGCATATTTTACCCAAAATCCAATAATCACCCTACATTTTTTGTCCTAATAAATCCTTAGCAAATTGAATCTATTTATACATTTGAACATGTGGTCATGGAAATTGCACTTATTCATGCCTGATAAAATCAATAAAATATGTATATTACCTATATAAAATGGGAGAAAAATATGAATAGATAATTTTGTACTACTCTAATTCTTCTTCTTATTGTGCCATCCCCTAACGGAGGTCGGCCACCATCAAGGCGATCTTATCTTTGTCGTCTACTACCCGGAACAGTTCAGTGGAGCTGCACTCGTACCAATCACGGAGGTTCTTAAGCCACTAAATGCGGCGCCGTCCTCTGCTACGCTTCCCATTGACTTTGCTTGAATGACGAGTTGGGGAATGCTGTATTTTTGTCCTCTCATAATGTGGCCGAGGTATTGTAGTTTACTGGTTTTGATACTACGTAGAACTTCTCGGTCCTTCCCAATTCGATTGAGATCTTCAACATTTGTCACCCGGTCAGTCCAAGGAATTTTGAGGATGCGTCTATACAGCCACATCTCGAAAGCTTCAAGTCTCCGTGACATCT
This sequence comes from Rhyacophila brunnea, assembly GCF_057557595.1. NCBI lineage: Eukaryota > Metazoa > Arthropoda > Insecta > Trichoptera > Rhyacophilidae > Rhyacophila > Rhyacophila brunnea. Next base: position 15,108,257 of record NW_028232796.1, on the reverse strand, counting down.
CTTGGTTTAGCGTCCATACTTCCATTCCATAGAAAAGAATTGAGAGCACATAACAACGTACCATACGCAGTCTCAGACCTAGGTTAAGATCTCGATTGTTAAGGAGGCGTCTCATTTTGCTCTCAATTCTCTACTACTACTTGCTGTATAAAGAGAATATTAGGTCAAATTAACATAGCATCAATGTATTTTTTTGGAAGAATATTGGTATTGCAATCGTTATTTTGGAAAAAAATACGCATTATTTGTACGAGAACATTTTCTTGGCTACGTAAAAGAAGGCGATGTTGTCTACTAAATGGGAGGAGCTTGTTAGTTTATAATGGAAGTGCGGTTAAAAATGGGAGGAGCATGTTAGTTCACAGTTTTAACACGTAGCCAAGAAGATGTTGTCATAGAGAAGTATGTGTATTGTTTATATATGTTAGACATGGAGATCTGATAGTAACCGAAGACAACTTTGCGGCATTCGAGAAAATTGCAGCGTCGTATGGGGAGCGGGATACTCCCGACTCCTCCGTAGACTCATCCATTTCAATTCGTGACACTCAGTATGCGGGTACACAGGGCGCTTAACGTCAGCGTACAGCAGAGCCAGTCCAAAAACAAAAAAAATCTTTCGTAACTTTCTTCTTTAAGCACTACGATGCATGGTTGCAGCATCAGTCCCGTGCGGCTCCGTCTCGGGACGGAATGAACATTTAAAATCACTTCTTTCAGACACGTTTAAAGCGTCATGGAAAGCGGCCGTGCATATCTACGGCTGTGCATATATGACGGGTGGTGGTGGGAACTTTAACGTATATAGGTACATCTAAAATATTTTGTTTGTTATAAAAATCACACGTAAGAAATGCACGTTTCCATATCTGTAACGCATGAGAGAAAACAAATGGAAATGTGCAAGAGGGAACGAGGCAGCAAGAAAACGTGTTAAACATACATGTAAACGCAAATTCTAAATTTGAAATATGTGTATAATGAATAAAGAAATTCTTTATTTTAATCGTGTCGTGAAAGAAAATAAATGATACTATCATAATAGTGTGAATATAATATGTCGATTATTATAGAAAATATTAAATGATATTACAATTAATTTGTGACAGATTGACGAAAAGGTATAAATCGTGTGATAGGAATGAGTATTTAAAAAATTACACTTCTCTGAAAATATTAATGAATATAGGTACCTATTCGATTCAAATAAAAGATTTTCGGGAGTAGATAAATCGAAGTGAAGTGTTAAAAAATCAACAAAGTGACGTTTAGTCAAAAAAAATACTGTGTTAACCAAGAGATTTAAAGGTTATTATAATAGGGATAGGGTCTTGTAACCTACTGTAACTGTGGTCAACATACACAATCAAAAATAATATGTAACTCGTGACACCAATAATTGGGAGTGTAATAATTACCGTGTTCAATCAAATTACTTTGGATATCAATATATTCCACTTGTGTGCGTGCAAGTTTAAGTAGACGTTGTTCAATAAATTCTTAATTGAGAGCGTGATGTTACTAGGTACATCTAGGGACATAATTTAAAATTGAGTTATTTTTGTTCAGAGATAGCCCTCTAATAGAATAATATAACAATATAATTAAATAATATATTTAACAATATAATAATAAAGAAGTACGAGTCGAGACCGAGCACTCGCTGCGCCGATGCTAGATACCGACTATTGTTTGTAAGAGGGAGACAGATTCTACTTCCCACTATTACGCCGCACCTGTGTGTGCGGCGTGATACTAGTTAGTTATCTTCGGTTAAGTGTAACGCGCTCATATAAAATGTAATCTTTTGTATAATAATATTCATGCAGTTGAATATAAATAAAGTTAATCGTATATTAAAACTACGTTGCTTATTTACGATCCTCAAAACAATCCACTATTCCCAACAATTTTTAATACAATTTACATTTTGAAGTTATTAAATAGGTAGGTACGTAGCTAAAAATCAATATTTTTTTTACGAAATTAACGTTCGTTCAATACCTACCTACTTTTATCTTATGATTACATTATTTTGTACGATTCTGTTTATCATTAAAATTTAGTATGATAAGTTCTCTCAGAGATTGTGGTGAGATTTTTGAATAATTCATGGTTGAATGTTGTTTATCTTATTACATTTATTATTTATTAAATAGAATTTATTGGAAAATTAAATGTATTAATCTTGAAATATCTTTATTCACATTTCATCAAGCTTTGGTATGGTCAGAATGGACGCATCCAACCAGAAAATTTTTGGTATGCTGAGCCTAAGTACAAAAAACAAGATAGCATGATGATGACACAGATAAATTTATTTTGACAAATTTTCATCCCTTAACCATGTAGTCATATTGGGGATGTTTCCAATTCAGTTCACAGTAGGTACGTTATAGGTGGCCAAAGTACCGTTGACATGTAGCAAATAAGTAAGACCATTACAGGGTGGATTGTGGGCGTCGGATACAATGTCAAATACGTAAGGGGAGGACTGATGCAACTATTACACGAGCTGCACTACGCTGCTTCCCCTATGCGTTTTGCATGCGATGTTTCCGCTCAGTTTTCCTGTCACTTCCATGTCATCACATCGCTTTTTAAAGTTATCAGCGTTTATTTGACTTTGTTTTTGAAGCGACGACATTGATTCTTTCAACGTGAATTTACCCCTAAAAATATATCCATCTAGTTCTAATAAAACATAATTTTAATATGTTTAGTTCACATTTAATTTATTACAGGTCAATAGTCAATAAATCACCTCAAATGCGTAGTTGCAAGTTTTTGCATGAATGGTATGTACCTAATTGTATAAAATTATGGTGGTTTCGTTAGATTTATTTTTTTGGATTTGTTTTATTGTATAATGTATCAGTAGTGAGGGGTGAAGGTAGGCTGTTAAGATTCGACATTAATAGTGCACGCTATACTTTTTCAGTCATACTATTTGTTTTCTTTGAATAATTAAGAATACATATTACCTACACATAGTGTTGGTTAGTTTTTTTTAACATTTTTATATACTATGGTTTAATGGCATATTTTTAGAGATAGTTCAATGAATATTTTTGACTATTATCTACTATTGCTTGGATTAAGCAGGGTTCAATTGAATTTTAATACTATCTACACATTGTAGGCAGTCTTAGTTCAATGAAATCAAATGCGTTTGACTGACAAATATTAGTGTCCACTATTTATGTCGGATATTATCAGCCTACCTCCACCTTTCGACACTGATATATGTTTTTAAGGTTGTTTTAAATTATGTAAGTATGCTCAATAAATTACAATTCTAATATTTTTTTATTCTATTGTTGAAAAAAAATATTTCCTTTACATCTTTGAAAATTTCAAATATAAAGTAAATTTATTGGGAAACATAATATTATATACACCCCAATTTAAATTATTTAACGCACTACGTATATTTTACGTAGGATATAATTGCTGTACAGTACATGTATATACTTATATTGCGATATTATTATCCACTAAGGCAGGGGTGGGCAAACTTTTTGGATGGAGGGCCAAATTCAAAAATTCAAAATGAGCGGCGGGCCGCAAGTAAAATACCATTTTTAGATAAACACTATTTATTATCACGAAAAATAAATACTACAAAAAATAATGAGAAGAATGAAACATTTGTATATTTTTTAACCTTTTTTTTTAAATTCAGGTGTTAATTTTGTAGTTGATATTCTCAAAACTGCTTGTAAATGGGCATCGGGGATATTTGACCGTAAAGAATTTTTATTGAGGTTCATGATCGAAAATGTTTGTTCACATATATAGGTTGATCAAAAAATAACAAACATTTTTCTTGCATAAGTTGTTCGAATTTGTCTGAATTAAGGGCATTGTAAAATTTGGAGATTTCTTCACAACGATGCAATTCTCTTAAATCAGTGTCACACTTCAGGTCAATAATCTCAAGTTGTAGCTCTGTCGGTACACTATCAATATCTATTGAAAATGGATCGCGTACTATTGCTAAACAAATTTTAATCTCTGTCAATATTTATTTTTTTAATTATAAAAAAGTTATTCGTAATCAGAAGTACAATTTATAATGGCGGGCCGCAACAAAATACCCGGCGGGCCACATGCGGCCCGCGGGCCGCAGTTTGCCCCCTTCTGCACTAAGGACTAAGGGTAAGAAATCCAATATCACAAAACTCGCAAGGGGTTGTCGTGGTGCAATCGGGAGTCCCCTGAATTATTTTGTTTGCATTTTGCATGAGCATTTCATTTGTCGAGAATATGGTGCGGCGTCTCGGGGATTTCCACAAATTACAAGCCTGATTAAGTAATGTGTTGCCAGGTCGTAAATATTCGTGCCAAGATACTCCCCTACATCCTTATTAATAAGATGATTTAAATGTCTATCCGTCTAGCCGACAGGCAAAATGCAAGGAAAGAATACATAGATTCTATATTATAGATAAAAATATTCTTCAAGTTATTTACTTTTAATTTGCTGTATATTTATTTAAGATTTTATGATGAAATTATACGTAACTATTATTATGTACTTACCTATAATATACATTACCTTACTATTTTGAAAGCAATTGATTAATATCTTGATAATTATTTTTTATGTTGTAACAAGTATGATATAAGCAAAAATGCTTTCTATACATAAATGTATAGAAAGATTTTTTATCGTTATTGCCCAGAAACAAGAATGTATAACGAATAAAATTGTATGAACATTTATACTAAATTATATCTACAACTCTATCAAATTTTGTTGTTTCCATTGAAAAACCAGCAATGCTTTGTACGTTGAATAATCATGATATCTCGATATAAAGTGCGGAGTGCTGACAAGCTTATGTATTGGTATCAAACATGTTTGAAACAATATAACGAACCTCATTATTTAAAGAGCGCTTTTAGAGTAATACAAAAACACTGACTAACCAAAAAACCCGCATTATTGCTGGTCAATGGATCAGGGACATTATGCATTAAACGCGAAACTGGAAAGAACATAATATCAACAAAATACTACTAAATTACTTTTGTTATTTAAAAAAAAACCTGTAAGAATTAATACTATTCCATTGTTTGCTCGAATTGACATAACAATATAATGATATTTGGATGTTTTTTTTTGCAAACAGTTAGGTACATATTACATTACATTTAGAATTATATATTATATAAAACTAATACATTATATTACAGAGAAAAATTAATAATAATAAAGTTAAGTTTAATAAATTAATGACAAAGGGTGTAAAATTAAACTATATAAGTACATATAATTTACATAAACCAACAAAACAATAATTATAAAACTATTGATACCTATACTAGGTTACTCCAAGTAGATAATATATAAGATACCTCCTTCAGTCCACTGGATACCTCAAGAGTAACTAAAACAGTGACTGCATTACCTATTTGTATTTCTATGCTTATTCGCTGTTTCAGGTAGGTACTCAGTTGAACGGAACTCACCTGTTTTATCAGTCAAGCGATGACCAATCTCAGGCACTGTCTTTAAAGCAAACGATCCTCAGGGCTTAAAAGTCTCAAAACCCAGGGGACAGACAATATAATCATGTGATAAACAGTCGTATTTTTTTGTTTTTTTAGACTCAGCTAAGAGAGCTATAAATTTAAAGCTAAATATTATACTTACTGTTAGATATTGTTGTTAAAGAAGTAATTATTTTGTAATAATATACTAAGCATGTTAGTGATTAATTGGTCATTTCATTATTGTTATAATTAATTAACAATTTATTTAACAATTACTATTTTCGATTTTAGAATCCAATTAACGATTTATTATATCGAAATATTAATATTCATTTTAATTACTTAAATGTGATTGTAATAATATTGTTTGATAAGATATTTAAATGTATTTGTTTTATATGTGAGTGATTTTGTCTCTTTAAGCTGTCTAGTTATATTTTTAATAAAAGCGAATTACTTTGATAAAATTGCATTTTATTAAAATTAATAATACATATTATATTATGATAAAAATCAGTAGGTTACCGCTGGGTGTATAGGTATAAAACAGTTCAATCGTCTTTTCTTGATAAACCTTAATAACGTATTACTTAGGATCTTCGATTTACGGCAGATTTCTGAATCCCCGGATATCGAGATTAGTATTTTTTAAATCCCTTGATTGGGTAAAAAATACTCCCAGTTTCATTTATTTTAATATTTTATTACAACGTTTTTCTTAGCTCGTATTCTTATTTGTCCGGTACAAATCTTGCAATCGATTTTTAACTAACTTCCCGACTAGCTAGACATTTTAAACTTTTAGAATATATCAGAACACGATGCCAAAATTTTTTTAAATGCTTTCAGCCATCCTTAAGTAGAATTGAATTCATTTTCAGTTAATTCTGTTTTTTATGAAAAGTTATTTCGGAAGAAATCCGTAATCCAATCCACTCTTATCGGTTGCTAGGGGTCTGGCGTCCTAGCAACTAAATTATTAATATATACTTGCGTTACTATGGAAATCAATATGACATGTCAAAATGACATTTCAGTATTATTTCTATCAAGTACAAATTTTTTTGGTCGTTTAAGCTAGCCAAGTCAAGTTTATATGATTCAACAGAAAATTTAAAAACATTGTACTTATATAAAAAGTATTTTTTATCTTGTAATTATTTGTACATATCTACGAACTTATGCAAATTATTAACCAAAATTTATACAATTATTCCGCATTAAAATTACTGTTATGTTTTCATTGTGGCTTACTAGGCAAGACTTTATTATTGATGTGTTCATTATAAATGCATTGTTCGTGAAAAATATAAGTAAGACATGAGTATGTACTTTTTGTTTTAACAGTAATCTTAAATTTTATTAACCTTGTTATTGTGACGAAAGAAAATAGTATCTATAATATTTTACATTATGAGAATATTTTTATTTATTATGCAAATTGAAATATGAAAATCTTGATTCAATTTTACGATAAATAATCAAAAAAACAATTTTAAATGGTTGTCATAATTATTGTTTATTTTATTGAGAAGTGCTTGTCTTAATCTATTTTGTAATTATAATTATTATATATAGAATCATTTAATATCAGGATTTTAGCGTCACAAAATCCCTACTATAAAGAAGTTTAATTCATAAATCTATAAATTATAGTAACTTTAATATTGGGATCATAATATATGCATGTATTATGAAATTCAATACACAGTAAAATATTTATATCCAATTTCAGTAACATAATTATTACACTATAAAAAATCTTCCCTGTCATTCTATTCAAAGCGCCCAACTGCGTGATACAAATCTAGGACGCTTTAAAAATTAAATAAAATACGCAAAGCGATCAAATAATAACTAAACGAGCCGTTTTATTGCTCAAAGCGTATACACAATTTATTCAATAACAAGAAACACCCTTTACAGAAGAAATATATAAATATTTCATTGCATCAGCAATCAAATGCATTGTTGACCCTCCATCTGGCCAATAAAGTCAAATATGAAAAGCTCCATTTCTGATATACAGCGTGGTTCTATTCATACCGAAAGCTCTTGAAAACTCGATGTGATATTGGATAACACTGTCGAGTATCTAGCTTATTGTGTGTCTACATGACTTTTATTTTTACATTGGCCTTTAGTGTTTATTTGTTATCTCATGGCTTATTACTTTTATTCGTATTACATCATAATATTGGTATTTTTGTTATATCAGCAATAATGCGACCTGAGCCGGTAGCAAATAGTACTAATATTTGCTGTAGCTTATCGGAAAGTAGTTTTTTGCGTTTTTCACTTACTAGATTCACTCATATATGCCCACTTAAAATAGATAACATGTAATGTTAGGTAATGAAAATCTTTGTACTAATAAAAATTGGCCGAACCAATCGCGCCGTTAAAGAAATGGCAGAAAAGCATTTTAATGGTTCAGAATTTCGTCGAGGGCTCAATGTGTACGAATTTAAAATAAGAAATACACTGAATTTATATGAGATATTAAATTTATTTGCAAAAAATGATATTCCACTAAGATCAAATTTTAAAATATAACATTAATTCGAAAAGAATATTTTATAGTAATTATTCTGAGTTCTTAGTTGTGTATTTATCTAACTAAGTTACTCAGTCATACTGAATGTTTAAAATTTGTATGAGTTTAATAAAGAAAATAATTTTTAAATGCGTTTTTTTAATAAATTCCTATACATTGCGTATGCATACGGAAAACTGCTAATCAATTTAAAAAAAACCATTCGACTTGAATACCTTTCTGCCATTTGCAATTCGACCTGATGGCATTTTTTTTTCATACAAATCAACGGACACGGAAAAATGGTTACATGTAAACTGTACGTAAAACATTTCACCGTGGCACAGTTCGCCGTGAGCTTTTGAGCACAGAAGAGAAATTACCGTATACTATACGGTCTCCAATCTAATTCAATTTTCATAGCTGATTTTGTCAACATTCATGAATTCAAGAATGAAAACCTAACCTAACTTAACCGTACCTAATAAATAATGCAGTAGGTATATCGGTTATTTTCAATATTTGTTTGCTGCTGGCTTCTTGTAAAGTGTAAACCGACAAGAACCGTATTTAATGTATACATGAACTTTATGACAGTACGATACGACCCAAAGAGGTTGGGCGGGCTTTAATATACGGCTATATATTTCCGGTACAACATTTCACGGTGAAGTGTGATACGGCGAACTGCATACGTATAAGTTTCCGGACACGCGGAAAAATACCTCAAGAAGTAATAATATTCAAAATATACAATATCGAAAAAAAGAAAATAGACAGGTACAACGGGTTAATGTATTAGCAGCTCTTATTCTTTTAAGTGCATAATATACTATCGAAGACGTCATAAAAATAGTCATCTTTATTATGATTACAGATTATAAGGGCATGTTCTTTATTTACTGCGAATGTTTATTATCAAAGTTAACGCTCACCCCAGAGCAATAAACACATTTGGAGAGCAACAAATCGCAACAACAGCTTCTGTTTACTGGCACAAACTCGTATCTCGAAAATGAGATACAGCGACTACTTAAGTAGTAGGTTATATTATTTCTGTTTATTTTTTAAATAAGGATTTAAAGATAAAATAAAAGCATGGCTTCATCCAGCTGCAATTTTCTTTGGCGCAGATAACGCAGTCGATTAATTAGAAGAATTAAAAAAGTATCCAGTAATAGTTTAAATAATCACCGATTCAATAATATTAATTTAATTATAACAAAATCTTGAAAAGTCGCATAAATTATTGCCCAAGTCATAACAAAATCCCTATAAGTAATGTCAAAGAGACCTGTAATATAAACAGTCAAACTAAATATACGCACTTATTATACACAAAAAAACACTAATATTATTCCATAATATCATTTTCATCTTGAATAATTCTTATTCGTGTTTCTAGCAAAGATATATATTGATATTTTTAGTTGGTACGTTGGGAGTTATCGTGGAGAGCCTCAACATTAGCGAGCGCCTCGAATACCCACGGACCTAAACCGGCCACAGTGCATGATCGATGCATTTACCTTTTTTAAAAGTTGTTTTTTCCCTTTTTTATTTAATAGCACAACATGCTAATATATTATTATGTCACTGCACATTAGGAAAAAAATGGTGCTACATTGAAATTTCGTTTTTACCTATCTTGAAATTCCAAGATCGAGATCGAAAATACAATATTATCAAGAGTCCAGAATTACAATATTTACCTAAAGTGCTATAATTTTCAATTATGCTGTTTTTACAATCAATATTATGGATGGATCATTCATGCGAAGAAAATGGGTTAAGGGATGAAAACCAAGCATTTGCAAAATAGATTGCCACTGTAGCTGTCAGTATATTATTGATCAAATATCTATTTTTAATGTATCAAATTATTCGACCGCAATAATAATTTCTCAGCGACTCATATAACGGTAAACATGTTTACTGTTTAGCTGGATCAGCAGATTGATTGGCGATATGAAATACGGTATCGCAATGGAAAATTAGTCTAATAATCCTTTCCCATAGTATCATATTATATTATGACTGTAATAATAAATAAAATTCACAAGCTACTCGTATTTAAACCGGTGACCCCGACGTGACCAGCGCTTGAAATGGACAATTTTACGAACCAAAGCGTTCGATAATGTTTCGAAAACATTGACATTTTTATCCACTTGTAATGTTATGTATATTTTATAAAAGTAAATGTGTTAAATTTTTTGTTGTATTATACTCGTAGCCTACATAATATTATTATCTCATATGGTCAGATTATTGTTTCCACGAGACGGATTCACTCTCTAATCTCTGGGATTTCATGAAATGGAGCTGTGGTCTGGTGCGTTTCGGTCCATTTCAAGCCGTGGTAATAACATACAATAGCATGGGAATGATTTATCTGTAATTACAAAAAATCATTATAATCTACTGAGGAAGAGATTATAATATTATTTACTTTGTGTGCATAGGTGGAATTATTCTAAGTATCTCGGTAGTGTTAGTTTGTATCACGTTTTTATTTTACACCTTATACCTATATTCAGTACGGGAATATCTGGACTCATTTGAAATATTACAAATGTAGATACGAGCTTGTGTGATATGGAAGAGCTGGTATGTTCGTAAAAGTTGCCGAAACTGCGATTGGCAACACAGCGCGACTGTTCGCGAAACCAAAGGGGAAACTGCCTCAGCCAATTTCGCATAATGTGTTCCATTGTAAACATACTTCCCCCGGTTTTATTTTATTATTCACACGAGATGGGGAAAGGGGAGAGTGTGGTGCCTCGGGTCGCTTTCTAAATTGAATAGCGTTCAAGTGTTGCGCTGTTCGGCGGGACGAACGCCGCTCAGTTATTATGTGATAAAATTTAATTTGGAATCGGGAATCCTTCTTACTTCTTTTGGGGCACAATGGTTCGCACTACTGGCATCAGGGTAACCATACTATTTACAATTCCCAGTCGAAATATATATTTTGTGTTTTATCAATTTTTAAATTAAAGCACACCAGTGAACAATAAAGCAATGTTTTACTACACTTTAGAGAAACTTGCGCTTAGGTACCTCATTAATTAGTTATTATATCACTTATTCTGTAAGTTTGAATTTATATAGGCATGTATGTATCTTGTGCCAGAAAACAAATATTACATAATATACTGATATTGAAAATTTATCACCTTATTTAATACTTTGGACGCTGAAGACGCGCCTGGCGCGTAATGACCAGGCGGCCGATCGATGTAATTAACGTGCATTTTAAAGGTGATAATTAAAAAATCATTATCTAGTCAGCAGCGAATGAGAATATAACGTGGAGATTTCTTAGGTCACAAATACTTAAGTAGGTATAATAAATCACTGCAATAAAAGTTAGACAAATAATAGGCTTGTAAGTAGCAATCATACCACTCTTTATATTTTGTTGTCAAAACAAAACAACGCAGCGGAAATAATTGTCAGCATTTCCTCAATCAATAGGGTCTATTATCATTTGTTTAATTACAATGCCTCTTCTAATGTATGAACTGCATTTGTATAAATATCAAGGACAACCCATAAATTTTCACTCACATCGAGTCCAGTCTTTCGGTTATATTAACATTACATTATCTCCAAAAGCTATTTAAAAAGGTTTGAATGTGTGGTCTTTTTGTTGGTACCTAGGTATATATAAATGTTCTTTGATTTTGTAAATTCTGTTCATTTCGATAATGTTCTTGGTTAGTGGCATGGCTCTAATGTAATTGGAGTAGTTGTCGACAAAATTTTATTATTTTTGCTTAGGTAAGTGAAAAATTATAATATACTGTGAAATCGCACAGAATCTATCATCTTGTTAGTCAGTCTCAGTCGTTGGTCGGAGTCGTCACACATTTGATATTAAGACTGTAAGTTGTAATTAAAAGGGGAAACGTTAAAAATGTATAAACCTATTTACGTAAGTTACTATGTTTTGGATAAACCTTCAAAAATGTGAAGAAGAGGAAGATGGTGTACTGAAGCGAAAAAGTATTAGAGGTTACTGGAAGCAGCTCTCATTCTGTCTTGAGAAATTCTGAGGATCGACAGCTGGAGTAAAGAGTTTTGGACGCTCATTAATATTTTATCATTTACCAGAGCCTCGCGAGTATTATTTTTCCAATATTCGATGCATGGCAGAGTTCTTTCGCGAATACCATCTGTAAGGGATCTTGGCATTACGTTTGACAGTAAGCTATCATTTAGTGGTCATATAGCTATCATTTGTAAAAAGGCGCTACAAATGTTGGGCTTTGTCTTGCGTACTTCCCGGTTCTTTTCGGATGTTACTGTATTAAAAATTCTTTATAATTCCTTAGTGAGAAGCCGGCTTGAGAGTGGGTCGATTGTTTGGGTCCCGCATCAGTTGAAATATGACCTTATGGTGGAGCGAGTTCAAAAGAAATTTTTGAGACCCCTTTATTTGAGGTTATATGGATACTATCCGTGGCTTTATCCAACTGACTTTCTCTTAGGTATGCTTACATACTGTAGTTTAAGAGCTAGAAGATATCAATATTTGGCCACGTATTTTTTCGATTAATACGTACGAGTATAGGTGAATGTTATTTTATAAATTCTTAAAAGAGGGTCTGCTTAACTCATCCGGTGTACTTCCTTGTACCTATATACTTAATATTTTTTGTATTTACACATTTATACTGTAGAATAACTTAATATTGCATAATTACAGTATTACATAATACTGTTTTAATAATACTTCTTTGTTTCTAAATGTCATGTTGTGAACGTCTTAAACTTATAATTTGTAATGTCCACAATATGTAAAATAAATTAAAATTAAAAATTTAAATTTAAATTTAAAAAAAAATAAAATAAAATTAATCAATTATGAGGCAACAACCGAGATAAAGAGGTGTAAAATTTATAATTTTTAATATTAATTCTTGATGGAACTACGTGTTATTAGAAATAACAAAAACTTAAAAATTATATTCCTTTAATGGTGTTAATAATTATTGTCAATTTTTAGTGGAAAGATATTGTTGTATGTAAAATAGCACACAATAATATGTGCTACTACCTATTCCACATAATTTAATAATAATCAGCTAAGTATAGTTTTATCTACAATAATGGGATATTGTCAACTGATTCAAAATGGCTGCTGTAATAATATTATTGTTTAATATTTTGTGCATTGAAACGGAAATAACCGAAACTCATTGTTATTAAATTGTGTGGAATAAATACTTCATAAAGTTGTGAATTATTGAATTTCATTTAAAATTATAAATAAACATTTCAAAGTATTTTATATTTGTATCAGGACGTAGGTATTTTCAGAGAAAATAAAAGTATAGAACGGTATTAAACAATATTTTCTTTACTTTCAATGTGCTAATAGGCTATAATACTTCAGCTGGGGCAAGGTCTAAAAAGATCGTGACTATGCGACGCGCGGATTGTGCAAATAACGCGTGCCGAACCGAACATAATTTGTCATAAAAATTTGACATGCATCCATTTAATGTTATGTTTATTGTTATATTAGTAATAATATATTCATTGACATGTTTTCTTTTCGAGTAGGTACATGCGTAACGTTTTTTATTCATCTTTTCACGATATACGAATATATTCCTCCGACGCCATCACAAAACAAATTGACGTGCTTACACCTCGACTACCGCTCTCCGATTGGCGACGAGTGCGAAATTTCGTCTCACCTATTGTTGAAATTTATTTGCCGTTCCAATTTTGTATGCTCTTAACAGTCTTAACTATATTATAATATATTATAGCGATTGGATATATTTTTGAGATAGCCATAACTTTATGAAATATGATCATAAATCATACGAAATGTAAAGAGTTTATATCATAAGTTAAAAGGGATACCAAGAGAGTTAAAGGAGGGTTTCTTACCCTCCAATTGTGCGACGTCTGGTGAGGTGCATTATTGCTTTATGTGTCGTATAATGGTGGACTCGTAGGGGACTTTCCCGCGGACCAGAGGTAATTTTCTTTCCATGTACGCAACGCGGCAGTGCGTTATATGCTAATAGTGGCATATTCAATTTCATACTCAAGGAATCTATTTATTCATGTGGTTTCAAATCACATATTACATGTTCAACTTTATTACTATTATTTATTTATTTAAAAAAAGACACATTGAGCACATAGAAAATTGTTAATTCAAGACGTTCAGAACATGAAATTTAGAATAAAAACTACAAGTACCTAAATCAACTAGAGAAAAAACAAGGTAGAGAAAAAACGAAGCAAAAAAATATTTTATAGAAAAGAAATAAAATAAAAAAATCATTAATTCATAAAAAATACAAATTAAACAATAAAATAGAATTTAAAAAAACAGGATATATAATGCATCGCTAAAAATGTCTATATATCTAGGGAGTGCATTGACCAGCCACACAGCCCTCGCTATTGGTGCCTGGTGAGCCTGACATGAGGAAACAGTTTTCACCCAAAATAGGTCAAGTTAAAATACGCCGTGATTATAATTACAAATTTTAAATTAAAATGTATGTGTCTTTTAATGTGTATTCTTTAGTACGTATCTACGTATTTAGAAAAGTATAATTTCCAAAATGATATATTGATGAATATTTTCTAAATGGCACACAGGTTACACCACACAAGTCAAATATTATTTTGTGAAAAAATTAATCATCTGATTGATGCATTTAAAAGGGATTTATTCGAATACTTTAAATTTTACCTTAAACATAACAAGATGGTGATTTTGAGTGCTTTAGTAACCGGAATATTGATGATATAGTTTTTTCAATATGTCCTCTATAAAATCCAAAATGGCCACTGGTAGTAGTGGTTGTCGCAACTTGTCCTTTTATACGGTATGTGTCTATATTTACCTCAAATTCGACGTTAACGGCCCACATGCTCAGCGTAGGTCAAAATGGAGCGTTTACAGTATTTTCAGAGCATAACCCTGGACATTCCTTAAACGTTGTAGATAATATTATATTTATCTAATTTTGAAGCCTTATTATCCTTTATATTTATTTTAAACATTTAAACGCAACACCGTTTAAAAAAAACGGTTAGGTACATGTTCAAACACGCGCGTTCACATGATCTTACTCCCTACTTCATTTATCGTTTGTCAATTTATGGCTACGGCCGTATGTTGTAGCTTCAGAAATAAATATAATAATATTATCACTACTACATATTTATCATCTACACTGCAGGAGTTCTTAACTTCGGTGCCCGCTCCACCAGGTAGTGCGACAAATTTTATACACACAAGTCCGTTCGCTATTACGAGGGATCAGGTTCTTTCAACTGCGTGAGGAAATCAAAGTAGTTCTGGATGAGCATGAATGTAATCTTGTTAGTCCATAAGAATGTCACGAATTTTCCAAAATAGTGCCTAATTTGACTGACATTTTTCCTCTAAAATGATAGGTATATTAATTTTGACGAGTACTAAAATGAATATGACATTTCCTAGGCATAAAAAACATTGGAAAAACTTGACGTAGGTATAAGGAAACATTCTATTTTTATGTATTACAATATTCAGACTCTAAAAGTGGAGTTTTCAATATTTTACGGAATAAACTTTGAAATTTTACAGTCAGATGCATTTAGCATATATAACATATTATAAGTACCCACGAACGTGTCTGTATGCAAAATATTTTGCACGTTTCTCGAGATTTTTGCAAGGGAAACTCCGTGAAAAGTTGTTCAAATTTTAGCACTTATATCACACATATATAATATACGCCGGGTGAAAATGAGGGGATTTTGAAATTGTACACAGACAAGTGGATTCATTAGTTTTACTTGAATAAAATGTATCCACTCAAAACTTTTTTAGTAATTAGCTTTGCTGAGAAATATTATTACGTTAGCTACTACTATGTAACTATTTACCCATATCTACTGTAGAAAGATTTGATTTATAATACTACTTATATAATAACGAGCATCAAAAAGGATTCACGAAAACCAATAGAATATTTTTTAGCATTTATATCTCTTCTTGGTCTCATTCCACCATGACTACCTCCGTCGTGACCACGTCTGTTATCTTCTGACCGACCAAGTCTTTCACCCCTCTCGATCATCTGCATCTCTCAGGGCAGAGTGAAAGCTGCCTTCAGTAAGTTTTTTCACTTGGTCGCTCCAGCGTGCCAACAGTCTTCCTCTGCTTCGAGAGCCATTCCTTTATCTGTAGTCTCAGGGTGAACAGGTGGTTCATAATGTGCTGTGTCTAAAATGAAGCATTCGGCGCCAACACCACACTTCGAAGGCATCAATAACTGTCTTCCGATCCCTTGTCTTAAGGTTCCATGATTCGACAAATTTGGAGACCACTAATGGTTTTAAAATAAACTTTTTTGACTACTTCAGTCATGTATGTAGACAGGTGTTTCGGGCTATATTAAAAGATCATAGAATTAACAAAAAACTTTGTTTAAAACCATTATATTGATGTTCGACCACGTAAATGTCAGTTCAATAAATATATATTTTACAAATAAGTAATTATTTGTTTACTTTATGACATGTTTCTACAATCAATTCTTCACTCTGAACCGTATTAAGACGGTACATCAGTGAAACGGTAAATAATTTTCAACTATAGGTGCGACGAAATTTTGGACTGGCTGGCAATCGGAGACCGAAAGTAGAGCTGTGGACACGTAAATTTGCTTAGTGATGGCGATGAGGGAATTAATTCTTAAATCGTGTAAAGATGACTAAAAACGTTACCCATTTACTTGAAAAAGAAAAAATGTCAATGAATATATTGATATTATTAGTAATAGAACAATAAACATAACATTAAATGGACGCATGTTGACTTTTTATGACAAATTATGTTTTGTTCTGCACGTGTCATTTGCACAATCTTCGCTTCGCGTAGTCACGATCATTTTAGACCGTGCCCCAGCTGAAGTTTAAAAAAATTGCGTAATATATTTTTTCAATTAAATTTTGATCGATAAAATATATTTCATATGCCTTAGTGTGATGTAAAGTCCAATATCGTTATGGAACAGTATAGCTAGAGTTTTAAATAAATGTGATAGCAGAAAGTCCTATAAAAGAAAAGTTTGATAGTCATAGAAACAAGAATAAAATTTGATCAAATTGAGATTAAAATACAGTTAAGAATTTCATTGTAATAAATTACAATATTATAATATTCATTTGTAATCCGTTTTAATTTTCAATTGTGCTACGGTTCACCCTTCAATTCAAAACAATACTAAATATTTTACGAACATGCCATTAATTATAATTATTAATCACTACTGATTGCTCAGTCCTCTAATTAAATGTTGTGCCAACACTAACTAATTTACGGCGCAAACTTAGGTTGTAATATAATTAATTTATATCTCCATAAGAAACGAATAAAATTTCTCCCTCTTATCGGAAATATAATAATATGAAACCCTGTTATGTCTGAGAAGTTTATAAGGATATTGTTTCAGTTATTTATTGTCTCCACAAGTATTTACTGTTGTTTTTATTACTGCACGAATATATGAAGTTGGAATCTTAGTGAGGGGTAAATATTTTCTAATGTTATCGTCGGGGCTCGAGCGCTTATGAGATGCGACAGCGAATCTCAAAACGCAATGCCCACCGACTACGTTATCCTTTAATAATTGTAAATATTTTATTAGTTGTCATTTAAAAGGATCTCATGACTGAGGATTGTGACCTGGATGATTTCTTATAGTGAAACCCTCGTGGCAGTACTGATTCTTTCCTTCCATATCTTTCATCCTAACCATATGCCGTCCGACCTAGTTGCCATAAAGTGAATACGTGTATTAAATAAGGCTCTAAGTACCAAAAAGTAGTATTGCCTGTAGTTACAAAATACTGAGTCATTGAAGTAAAATTTCATGAAGCAGACCTTTTGAAAAATGTAGTTTTACAGTGTGAAGCAATCACGGCAGCTTCTATAATTTTAGGTATAACTCGCAAGTGTCAACACACCATCGTCAGCTATTTTATATTGAATTCCGTTGACCACTGCAGTGCTACTTACACCATTATAAATAAAACACGCCAACGGACTTACAACGTCGACAGGTTTAATTATTTTGCTGTATTTTTTTGACTTGCTTGAGGCACCTTAGACTATAGTTGAAGTTATTGACGTTGGTATGTAGAACATTTTTCTATAAAATGTCAGTTTTTATTATTTTGGTACTTAGCGCCTTAATTAATACACGTATTCAAGTATCCTGCAAGAATCTGGTCCGTACGTTTTATCTGGCAGATTTATATTAGCTTTTATCTCTATATATTATTATGATTATCTTATTTAGTTTCCCTATGCTCCTCTTTCACATGATTACTAGTAGCTTAAAGTTAAGTTGATTCACCTAAATCACAATTTATTATGTGGTTACGTCAGTCTTAAGTGACTACTACCCAAAATGGTCTCAGGCATAGAACATTGAAGTTTTACATCATCACAACCTAAGTGTCTTGTGATATGCTTGTTCAAAACTGCATGTGATAAGAGGCATGTCTGGTTTGGAGGGTTTGTTTCTGTTGACCAAGTAAGACAATTTTTTCCAGGTTATCATATTCCCTGTGGCGGGCAAACAGAAAGGTATGCTTAGATATAATATGAAGTTTGCTAATTATCGACTCGTTATCCTATTTAGAAATAGTAATAGACTAAATAGTCTATAAAAGAAAAATAATGATATTAGTTATATCAAAACAAATGGAAAAATAAAAGATCCTCAACTAAGGGAAATACTTGAATACATTATTGTAGTATTCACCCATTATGTTGGATTCTTGGTAAAATAGAGGTCCAGAAACATAGCAAATTGGCTTAAAAAGGGTAGCACACTAGGGTGGTATAGAAAGTATAACATGTAAAGTATCCGATGTAGGTATCTAATAGTGTAAAATGTACCTAATAAGGTAGTTGACAAGACACGAGGCTTGAACTATTGAAGGACGAACCTAGTCATCCAATGGTATAAAAAAATTGAAATATACCTACGCATGAAAGATAAATATAGCGTTCGCTGGATCGACAAAATAGTTACGTTCTGATTCAAGCTGTAGGTACCTGAGAGCTGGACGACTTTATATTTCCAAAAACAAAATTTTCAGAAAAATGCACTTAAATTTTTTTATATACTTATACATAATGTGAGCGTAATTATGGCATTTTTGTTTTAAAAAATTAGGATTTCTGTTATCAGTATAATCAAGGTAAAGATATGATATTTAGGGTACAAAATGTCTACAAAATTGTACTTAAGAGAAAGGTTTAGATATTATTATCGTTTCAATCTACATAGAAATTAGAGTATTGGACGATATTTTGGAATTTTTCCTTAAGTTTTTTAGAGATTGATTAATTATTAATATTATTTACTATTATTATCCCCCAGATTGAAGGGCACTGTTCTAAAAGAGAAGGGGTCCATAAATAGGGCCCGTCAGTACACAGTCTTATTTGTTTTTATGTCAGTTTTGCAACTCAGGCAATTACGCAGATTGCGTAAAAGCATTTCGTTTATAGAACTCCATTTCCATTTCAAAACATTACACACTTACCAAAGCATTTTATTTAAGTTTCAAAACACTGTTTAAATATAAGTGTTTGGCTCCTCTATTTTTGTTCGGCGACGCAAACAAAATTAAGTAATAAGTACCCCCTAGGAATTATTTGAGTTGGTAGTTCTAATATTGCTGGCGTATGAAGAATTCTGTCTGAAATGATATAAGTTTTCAAAATTGCCTAACATTTTATCTCGTATGACTAAGTGAAAGAAAATTAACTTCGCTTTTCTTCATTTTCTCCAAGCAAAATTTTGTTTGTTTCTTTCACTATATATTTTCTTAACCGGTATAAAGTTTATAGTCAAATACTCACTACGTTGACAGCGAATCGTGTTAATGTGAAGTGTTAATATAACACGCCAAAAGTATTTTATTTTAATTTTCTCACGCTTTTGGGGTTCTAAGAAATGGGTTTTAGTGACGTTTTTCTTTTTTTAGTCATTCTACAGAGTAAAAGAAGTTTATATAATTCACAATAATATAATGCGACTTGCACAAAAATAATCCAGTGACGATCGTATAGGATTTCAGACGTTTGTGGGTTCTTGATTTAGTAGCTTATTGGAAAGAGCTTTTAAACTAAAAAAAAAGCTAGATAGGTAGGTACTTACTGTGATATTCAAGATATTTAAAAAAAAAACTATGATGTAACAATATATATGGGTGTTGACCATTTTCTATTTACACATATAACATTTGATACTGTTGTCTAGTCTGTAAAGGATCTATATTTGGCACCGTAATTTTTGCCGACTTTTCCGCGGTGTAAACGAGAACTAACCTGTCATTGGTAATGTTAATTATTCCATCAAAAATATTCATATAATACACATGCAAGAAGATAAGTTTACGATATTTGGCTCGATGTTATTTTATAAGTTATTAAAATCTTATCTACTTACCTCAAACGGTGTACTTTCGTATACTAGGTATATGATTTTTTTTATTTACTCTTTAAACTCATTTACTTATACTGTTTGTATTGTTTGTTTGTTATGTTGTAAACAACTTCAATTTTTAATTAGTAAAGTTCACTATATACGTATATAAAAAATGAATTTGAATAACGTGATTTGGAGTACCTAACTACTTTAGACTTTTGAATAATTCGAGCTTAGCACATATACGACACAAGTAAACTTTTATTTTTATCCATTTATTAATAATATAATAGCCATCAACTTATCAAAAAAAAACTGACGAAATATATTCTTTTATAAGTATCGGTTTGGTATACCTACATTATAAATACATACCCACAACCCTGTCATATGGCAATCTATTATCAACACAAAACGGAACTTATACACATCCTATATTAATTTTGCAAATAGCCTTCAGAAAACACTGCTAAGCGATCGCTATGTAGACCAGCTTACCGAGCGTAGACCGTCCGTAGACCAAACGTAGACCATGCTTAGCGGCGTAGAGGTAGACTGTTCCGGAGAACCTTGATTTATAGCCCTCGAAGCGTGATGCAAAACAATAAACACCTCGCCAGCAATCATAAACAACAATATAATATTATATATTGTGTGGCTGTGATGTGTACGTAGAATAGGGATATCATGGCAAGATTATATAGATAGCCAAGTGGTAACTTATCCGTGTGATAAGTCGTGAGTCTCGGGCTATAAGATTTAAACGTTATTTTTTAATTTATTTATTGGAATCAGTGCATGAAACAAACGTGTTGAGAAACTCGTTAAAATCCATTTCTCCACATCGGATTATAGACCCTAAGGGATTATTGCCTAATGAGCAAAATAAAATATATAATGAGTAGATGGAAATGATATTATAAGTTAATTGTTTCACCCTGCAATTAAATTAACATTAACATTGTATATAAATATTAAAAAAAACTGTTTAAGTCGAAAATATAACGTTTTAGTAGACCACTTTTTTATAATACTAAAAATGGTTTAAATACTTTGGACCTATATTAACCCAATGCTTACGGGCCGCACAAAATTGTGTTTTTGCTAATTGCTTTTCAAATGCAAATGAACACGTTAATTAAAAAAATAATTAAAAGGGCCCGTAAGCATTGGGGTTAAGATGCTTGACTCAAAATATATTGGTTGGGCCATTTATATTCCCATTCCCATTCCACTCCTTATCTCCTCACCCACCTCCTAATCCCCAGTGTTATTGTTACCAGACAATCAATAAACAATTACGGGTCGTGAGACTTGTGAGAGACGGTGTTACAAAGAACACTCAGTTGCATCTCGATAGCGGGCGTGAGCGGGCTTCTAATATAAACCAGACCACGGAGCCATCATACATCATCACAAAGATTCGACTTCCTCATCTTCCCACAAAATAATTGCAGTCCACTTAAAAAGCTCAACCATATATTTTTTTATTAATTAGTAAATTGGAATGGATAAAACAACGTACAAAAGTTAAAAAAATCTCGCCGTGAAATTAGTTTTATTTTACTTAATGTAGTATATCAAATAGATGTTCTAATTTACTGATGAGTTTGCGAAAATTGAACGTTTTTATATCAAATTTTGTTTAAAACTCATTTTTTACTTTTACCTGAATTTAGTTGAGTTATGTTAATATTTTTATGAATTATATTATATAAAATGTTATAAAATGATATAGATACCAATTAAATTGAAGATACCTAACACAAAATGATTCCACAACTTTTACTTGATATTTTTTATTGTCGCACTCCGGTTCCATAGGAGCAAATTTAGGAAATGATAATAATTAAAAAGATGAACCACTTTAACTTCAAAGTTGAGCACATGGATCTCTACTGAGCAAAGACTATTAAAAAGATTTTTTACGAATACGTATAAATAAATCTAGCGTTTAATATAAATATTCAGTTATTGTAAAAAAATGTTGCCACAGTGGTATGACGCTTTGCACGGCCCTGAATAGACGTGTGCATGTACGCACACAGTTACAATCAACAAGTTGCAAATTAATATGGCAAAAGGGGCGGACTAGGGTATTCGTCGCCTACCAGCTCGCGCCCCACTCGCATTTCGGCCCTTTCATTTTCTTTGATAGTAACGGCTCCGGAGCTTTGTTGCGGAATTAACGGCTGTTATAACGACGCGTTGACTTTCGGGTGACTTTCCGACACTATTTTTGTATGACTACCTGCGCCGAGTTAGTTTTCCGGTGGGGCTTAGAATGGTAAATGTTTAAAAAGGTACGTTACATGGGTATGCTACTGATTTTTTTAAACAAAAATTTTACCTGATGAAACTTTATGGTAGAAAAGTAATTTTCTTTTTAATGAAAATGGAAAATTATTTTTAACTGTGTTTAATAATGAATGTATGTATATTATATAGGGAGAGATGGTACAGTTCGTATTACCTAGCAACCAATATTTTAGTACTACCCTACATCAAGTTTTCAAAAATAATTAGGACTCACGGCTTAACTGAAATAAAATCAAATGTCGCCATTTGACACCTAAATTCTGAGAGTCCTATTTTCGGGTAGCAAGCCATGGTCATCCAAGAGCTTCCTCTTCAATAGACTGGAAAGAAAAGAGAAGATCTGTAGAACAAGGCTGCGGTTTTTTGACAATATTGGATGAGACACAAAAACCCTAGACCTAAGGCAGTATAGAAAGCTTACGGCGGACCAGGGGGAGTAGAGACTTGCCTGAGTTGGGCTCTCCAGTTTTTTGGTTACATACAATGCAGGGAAAATAACAATCAGGAAAAACCAATCAAATTTGATCAGGCGTAAGTCAAAGATGACGAAGTACCTATAGCCGGATGGACGGGTTAAATCAAGAGTGTCACATATTAAAAAAAAATATATAAGACAAGCCCTGAGTGCCGCTGAATTCCGAGAGGGGTCGGTAGAATAACCGAGTTGTGGAGAAGGCTTCTGCTCATCCATCAATCATTTGGGTCACGATCTCCAGTCATGAGATCCAGACGAAGAAGAAGAAGAATGATCATAATAATAATAATAATGAGTGCATATTTAACACACATCAAAAGTCAAAGTGCGTATATCTAATATTTTTTTTTCAAGGGTACCATATCAGTGGATACCAGAAAACCTGGACTGGAATGAGGCTATAAAGAAAATTTGCCAAAGTATGTGGATATTTTTTCACCATAGGGCATCATTAGAAAAGGGGAAATGGAGTAAGTCTATTCTACCATCACCACGAGAGGTGCCCTGGTTTGTAGAGTCTTCTTTGACGAGGAATGAGCTTAAGTTAATACTGAGGCTAAGCACAGGGCACACCATGGGAAAAAGATTTGATGTCCTCATGGGAAGAAGAGAATCGCAACTCTGCGATGAATGTCATGTTTTAGAGGACATTGTACATATAGCACTACAATGCCCTAAATATGAACTTCACAGAGTACAGCTGCGAATTGCGGATATCTATGAGAATGTCGACGAATTGAAGGGTGTCCTGGCGGTGGGTAAGACGGAAGAGCTAGGCAAAATTGTAAAGTTATTTAACAGAATATGAGTGAGGACCTGATCGACGGATCCCCTTCTAGAAGAGAAGAGGCGATATGACAGCGAGTCGTAGTCAAAGCCTCGGTAAAATCACAAAAAATATATATGAATATAATTTTTAGCATACAAAAATGAGGCTTAAGGACAAATCCATGGACTGAAACCGTATGCGGCTTAGATCCGTGTGCCATACTAAACTAATGATTTTTGTTCATGAAAATATATTTTCACTAAATTTGTAAGTGTAAGTGTATGGTATAAACGGATATGATTAGATGCTTATAATATAGTTTGTGAAAATATATTTCCAAGAACAGAAAAGATAAGTATCGTATGTCACACGGTTCCAAGCCGCATACGGTTTCAGTCCATGGATGGCCTTTAAATACCAAGACCTAAAGATACCAAGTCGGGAGGCGAGGAGTGGTATCCACGATTCCTTTCATGTCTGTAACTATGAGTTTTCATGTACCTATACTATTGTTTCAGGTACACAACATCACGAAAGAAACTGCGATGTGGAGGCCACAAACACTTTCGGCTTGGTACCACGACTTTTCACGTCTACTATAGTAAGTTTTAGGTCGATGAATCCCAAACGAAACTGCGTCTTTCAAATTATGTATATGAAAAGTCTTTCAGCGCCCTATCTAGTTGGTATATCGACGAAAGCAATATGTACAATTACTTTCACATATAATATAATCTCGTGCATACACACACACTCACTAGTGTACAAAAAAAATATGATACCCAGCGGGACTTGAACTTGTATCCGCAAGATTCACGCCAGTATGCTTTTCCAATTAAGCCACGGGCATTTTACTTAATTACCACGATTTTAATTAGTGGTTGTTACATGAATTAGTTATCGAATTTCATTTTAATGTTAAATTATGTATGAGTATGTTCAATATATAGAATGTTACATTCTCAAATCTTGTGTTTTATTCGTTGAATAAAATAAATAGTTTATTAAATTTAGGTTTCATTTTGCTGTTCTGAAACGATGCCTGGATTAACATCCTCAATTTGAGAATGAAAAATTAATATAATATGTTATTTATTTTGTTTGCATTCTTTGATCAAACGATGGTTAATTTTTTGCATATTATTTTGATAGAAAAAAATCAGGTGTGGTGTTTGGATTTTATTGCCATTAAAAAAATATCAGCGTCTCGCCGTGAATATTTTTTATGGCTCGTGCAATCAGATAAGTTACAAGAGTGACAACTTGACGTAGGAAATGTTCATACAATTTAATAATAATTAGCAGACGTTTGATATTCATACTGTCGGAATAAAGGTAATGAATGAATCACTTTACCTGAATCAGATTATGACAGATACTAAGCAGGTAAAATATTAAAAATCACAATAAATAATACACTTATTTAGAATCAAGGCCTAAGCAAAAACGAACCATAAGTGCGAATGAGAATGAGAATGCGAATGTGCACACAAGAATGAGAAAGCATTCGGCACGCTTATATCTCCGCAAGATGCGTTAGAGTAAGATAAAATTTCTACGGCTGAATTAAATATTTTTTTGAAACGTCGCCGGTAAATATTGATTTGAATGATTACACTTATTTAAAAACTGCGAGCACGTGTTGCTGAAATTTATTGCTTTTATGTAAAATATGAAATTAGTGGTAATTATTTTTAGTTAATTTAGTAGAAAATATATTTAATTTATAGTTAGCCGTATTGAGAAGCAACATGATGGTATAACGTTTCATAATTATGTTATTAATAATAAAATTGAGGTTCTACTGTGCGTTATATGTGATAAACACGTCTTTATTTTGCCGAATAATAGCCACTCTCTTTATAATATTACTCTGAGCATAGAGTCTTATTTAGCGAATAAATTTAATTTAATTAATATAGATTTCAATATAAGTACTTACATATTTTGAAAGCACTTATGAGAAATATAATATAACCATTAGAAAAAAATCTTGCAGGATTCAAACCTGCGCCCATGTGCCTTGACCACTAAACTATACGTATCCTATCTAGTTGTGTGTTGTCTCCAAGGTTAACTAGTTTTTTTTTTACAATAGTCTCTGAAGCGATTTTTAAATTTATTTACTTTCAGCTTTTGTATTTTAAATAAAAGTAGATATTAGTCCACGGTGGCCGCGCAGCTTAAGTGTTGGACTATCACGCCGTGGGTTCCAGGTTCGAATCCTGGGTCTGGCAAGTACACATATTGTTATTCAATTTGTGTGTGAATCAGGGTATGGACCTAATAGATTGAGCAAGTGGCTGACATCCAGTTCTCGTAAAAAACAAAATCTGTTAATACAAACCTATGGAGGCCCATATGATCCTATTAGGATCGGACATGGTCGAAAAAAAAATTAATATTACTTCAACTATCAACCGGTGTCAGGATATCTCACAAATTTTTGTTATAATGTACTTACACTTGCTAATAATTTAATAACCAACATGTTCTTCAAAATATGGACTATGAGATCAAAAGTGGCTCAAGAACTCAATAAAGATTATTTTGGGCATAACACAGGCAAACGGACAATCACTGAGAAAATGCCGTCATACAGCGGTACATACCCTAAAACCTGATGGATAGACTCATAAAGTTCGCTTGATGTTCTAACTAGAAGACTAAGTAACGAGAGGAGTGGGAGGAGCTGGGGATGCCTTCAGTTAGCAGTGAATCGACTCCGGGTAATAGTTTTAAATGGACGCTAGTTCTCGGGATAAAATAATAATCGTACTTATTTCTATATTTCTCTCTGGTGCCATACCTACTTTAAAAAAAGTGGGATGAATAAAATAAATTACTTGCAACCATATTGAGTAAGATAAGAGTAAATATATGACACACGTGTAGGAATCACGCATTGAATATAAGATGAATATCATGTCTCGCGTACAAAAAAGTGATATCTCGTGTACCTAGAAAAAAAAGTGATATCTCAGCCGAGATATTGAGATATTATAATTTTTGTCGGCGCTTATTCGTGATCGGTGACGTTGTTTGACAAAATGTGTATTGACAGGGCGGAAGATATGATACGCCTTCACAAAAAATATTCAACACTGTATAATATCTGTTATGTAGCGAAAGGAGGTTTTTTTTTGAGATGTGTTTGTGTTATGTTCAGAGGGCGGTGACCATTGGTACTTTTCAATTCAATTCATTCAATTCATTCAATTATTGTGGACATTACAAATTATAAGTTTAAGACGTTCACAACATGACATTTAGAAACAACGAAATATTATTAAAACAATATTAGGTACATAACAAAAGAGATAGATCAGTATTAAGTTATTCCACAGTATAAATGTGTAAATACAAAAAAATTATATAGGTACAAGGAAGTACACCGGATGAGTTAAGCAGACCCTATTTTAATAATTTATAAAATAACGTCCACCTATACTCATCCTCACGTAGATGGAATATATCAACATCCGAAGCGATTTGGTTGAACAGAGTTATTGCCCTCCCAATCGGTATCACCAATGGCAGGTTAGTTCTGCTCCTCGGGAGAACAAACAACTGATGCTCCCGATTTCTAAGATAGTTATCAGGGACACACAAGTCAATACTATCAAGAATGGCAGAGTTCTCATTCACACCACGTTTAAGTCGAAAAAAATACGTGGCCAAATATTGATATCTTCTAGAACTTAAACTACAGTATGTAAGCATACCTAAGATAAAGTCAGTTGGATTGAACGAGAAATAAGATTATTATTTGTTTCCCAGTGACTGAAAAATTATAGTATCCTCCACCTAACTTTGCAATTGTACACAGTGATAAGATTTGTGTGTAATACGCACTGCGTATAAAGTGTGTTAGTAAATGTCAGGCGCCTGATCACCTGATTTCATCAAATATTTCAAAAAAAAATCTATTCCAAATTGCAAGGTTACGTGGAAGGGGAGAATAAAGGTGGGCCCTGTTCGCATTGTATGTAGATATTACGTTTCACTGTAGCACAGTTAATCGTGAGCTATTTCACCGGAAAGATACGGCCGTATAGTATTAAGATAAAAATACTTGTTATTCGTAGAGCACTGTAGACAGTCATGTTATTAGATTCAGTAAGAACATTAATTTGTATCAAATATCTGATAAAAACTTTGTCATTTTTATCAGATATTTGTAGGTAAGACTTCTGACTTTGAGCACCTACGAGAATTTTATATAAATTATACGATATAATTGTATGTCTTACTAAATTACCCACCCTTTTTCTTCTATCTTTCCCTTATCTTCCGCGTGGGTTTTATTACGTATTTTGTAAATGTTTTATTTAGACATGATTTTATCTCAATACTATACGGTCATCTATTTCCAATACAGTATGTCACGGTGAACTGTGATACGATGAACTACGGACGTTCAATATTCCGAGAACGCTATCTATATGTGTAAGAAATTGCTATTCTTTGAGCTTTGGGAGTTGTTTATCGTTGGAAATAGTTTTAATTAAATTAAATTAAATTTATCTTAATCTTATCTTATTTAGTTATCAAAATACTGACCTCGTCCGATAAATTGTGTAGGTACAGCATTTCATATACTTATCGTCATTAATTTTGAATGTTTTTGAAATAGCTTTCTTTATTGGAAACATGAACGGCTCTGCGTTCCAAATGTTTTATTGAATTATTTTTTTTTCGATCGTTTCGTCATTTTACAACGTTTTTATTAGCTCGTATTCTTATTTGTCCGGTGGTTGTTTGTCCAGTAGAAATCTTGCAATCGATTTTTAACTAACTTTCCGACTAGCTAGAGATCTGAAACTTTTAGAATATATCAGAACACGATGCCAATGCATTCTTAAACAGAATTGAATTCATGTTCAGTTAATTCTGTTTTGAATGGAAAGTTATTTCAGAAAAATCCGTAAAACGTAAAAGGACTAGTATTGGTTGCTAAGGGGGTGGTCCTAGCAACTAAATTATTAATATATACGTGCGTTACTATCGAAATCAAAATGAAATTTCAAAATCACATTTCAGTATTCTATGTTTGTTTGTTTGTTTGATTTTTATTTACTTCATATCAAGTACAAGTTTGAGCATCAACAGAAAACTTAAAAACATTGTATATAAAAAGTTCTTTTTATCTTGTAATTATTTTATTGAGACCCACTTTGGGTGGGAGACCCGAGACAATTGATCCAAACACCCTACATCATACATGACATAAAACACTACAAAGACCGCTACGTGAACACTTCAAATTAATATTACCATCGTGCAGATAATGTTTAATATACTTAATTTAAAAAGAATAATAAGGAACTTACACTCCACCAAAGCGAACATCCAGACGTAACTATAAAAGGCCCGTCTTATCTTTCTTCCTCCATAAGGAACAAAAATAAAAAATACAATTTTATTAAGGATAAAAACTTATTCCAAGATCCAGTTGTTTTGAGAATGATTGTCTAGCATACAATAAAAAATATTAAAATATATTTTGCCTGAATAAATAATAATTAATTATCTCTTAAGTATTTTTTTTAAAGTATGTAAGTACTTGGTTATTTTTTCAGTACGTGTTTCGGACCCCTGAATGAAGCAAACAAATCTGTTAAAATGTAACATTTTTTTAACGACTTCGTATTGAGATCTTTTCACTTCGAACGAGTTTATGATGGGATATATATAGTAACACCTAATCGTTCTCTTAGCTTTTTTCCCACCTCTCCGCCGGCTCACCTGTATACTCCTTATCTTGCGTCACGATAAGATGCCAAGGTGATTACTGATTACATCGCCACGGCAATTAATGAGAACTTCTCTGATCTGCAGGTGTTAAGGATAAGTATTTTTTTCTACCCGAGACATTAATAAGCAATTAGTATCGTTGACAGATGAAATTCTTAATATGGGTGGTGTACGTTTAACTTACTCCTACAGACTTTTGACTTATTTTGAAATAGATATCATCGCCAGGTAATTAATGCCAGATTATGTGTAGATGTAGTGCCAAATAGACGCATAACCCTGTTTAGGAAAAAACTTCAGTACAATGCAAAACATACAGAGCTTCTAGAATCTAGATAATAATATATTCCCATAACAAACGTCTAATGCAGGTGTGCCCAAACCAAATCGCTTGGTGGACCAAAAAAATATTACTGAGCTTAGTGGGCCACACATAAAAAAAAAACAAAGAACTTATTCAAAATATTACCCTTATAATTAATGTGACACTTGTTTTTCTTTATTGTTTGATATCTTTTTCATATCGACTGGTAATTTAGATGACGCGCATCGCAGTTGATTGGTCCATCGAGCACCCTGCTGCGACACTTCGTTTTTACTACATTTAATTTCGAAAAGAACGATTTGCAGCGATATGTAGTCCGAAATGCTGCTGTAATGCACATTGCCGGTCGTTTTAATTTTGGAAATTTATCTTCGAGGATATATTTCTGATAAAACTCAAGCTTATTCCCTTCGAACATGCACTCTAACTCTATGTTTGATTGTAGTTCTATTAGCACCATTTGTAAATTTGGAGGCGCTGATTCCACCTCCACGTAAAATGGATTTAAGAATATTTTGAACATTTCCTAATACTTTTGCATAAATGCAAATCTGGTGTCAAATTCTTTGATTAATTTTGTGAGTTGGTTACAATTATTAAAAAAAAATTTACCGTCACTATTATTAACGTCATTTAATAATGTGGAATGAATTGAATGAGCAAACAAACAGTATGCTCCACAGGAACGATTTTTTTTTATTGTATGAATACCAAAATATAAAATATAGAAAACTGAAAACTTCAATTGGACCTTGGGCCATGGGTTGGGCATACCTGGTCGAATGAATGAAATAAACAATGAATCTTTTGAAAGACATAATCTTTCACCAATATTTTTCATGTCTACTTTTATAATTTTAGATGTTGTATAACTGGTATTGTTAACTCAATTATTCATGCCAGAAGTGGAGTTAACAAGTTTTGAAACTATATTATGACTCATATTTTTTTCAATTAGATAAAAATAGAAACTATTCATTATTATCTTGCGTTTATAGTCTAAAAATAATATTTGAATCAATCGCGTGACGTTCATTTTCCTCTACTGTAGTAATATTATGTAAGTATAACAGAAATTAATGGGCGAATTATTTTCTTAAAATAACCAAACGGTTACCATTATAAATTATTAATTAGTTACAGCGTTGTATCGGCTAGAAGAATGACAAGGGCCTAAACCTGCGTAATTTAAATGAAGTATTTTCCGCTAAAATAATGAAAAATAATAGGTGAGATAATATGAAAACTAAATAATAAATGAACCCGAGCGGTCAAGTGGCATTATGGATAAAGTTAGGTATTTGAGTTCTTGTGTATTGAAATTGGGATTTTGTATGGTTGTTTATTAATGGATGTAAGATTTCAATATTTAACAACGTTTTTATTAGCTCGTATTTAAAAGTTTGTCCGGTGGTTGTTTGTCCAGTACAAATCTTGCAATCGATTTTGTACTAACTTTCTGACTAGCTAGACATTTGAAACTTTTACAATATAACAGAACACGATGCCAATGCATTCTTTTAATACTTTTAGCCATCTTTAAGCAGAGTTGAATTCATTTTCAGCTGTTTTGTATGGAAAGTTATTTCAGAAAAATCTGTAAAAAGTAAAAGACTATTATTGGTTGCTAAGGGGGTGGTCCTAGTAACTAAATTATTAATATATACGTGCGTTACTATGAAAATCAAAATGAAATGTCAAAATGACATTTCAGTATTCTATATTTGTTTGTTTGTTTGTTTTTTATTTACTTCATATCAAGTACAAGTTTGAGCATATTATTGAACATAATAATTCAACAGAAAATTAAAAAACGGTGTATATAAAAAGTTCTTTTTATCTTGTAATTATTTAAATATATTTTTTATTGAATTAAGACAAATTATCGACAGTGTTAATTATTTTTTTAAATTCAATTAAACTCTGCGTAAATCAAGCCGTAATAATAGATAATGGTCATAAATAAATCTAAAAAATATCTAAAATTATGCTACTAAATCATACATATTTTAAGACAGAAGAATATTTTTAATCTATTATGATTTATATGTTCTCAGTTGACAATGTAGCATTATAAATATATTCATTTAAAACTAAAATAGGAAAAAAATAGTTTATTTCCTTTTACTAAAATTTTTGATTTTTTCAAATAAACCAGTTGACCTCTCGGGTTTAAATATAAAAAATACTACCGTTGCAAAATAGTTTCTAGTTTCATTTAAATGGGTTGAAGGCATTTTTCCTAATACGTTGTTGAAAGGAAGATATATTATATTGCATACACATCCCCAAAAATATTGGTATCAAATTAAATGATGTTTGGACAATCCACATCGTATAAATTTGCACGTCGTTACTTCCGATAAAATTGCAATTTTCTTCCAAATATGGCCATACCTGCACTGTAAAATCCATGTATAAAATGTTATCACTAAATTAACCAAATCAAAAGGTAATTATTAGGTAAAGAAAATTGAAATTTTGGGCGCCATCTTGGTATTTTATGAGGGAACCCGGGACCCCGATTGAAATATATCAAGATTAAATTTGAATTCGTATTCAACACAGTGATGTTGAATCTGTTTTCAGACGGAGCCTTATGTGATTCCGCTATAAAATCACAGAAATACGTTCCAGTTTGACATAAGTTCCACTTATGTATGAAATCAACAAAGTGAACCCACGGTTCTGTATTTGCCAATGGCAGCGGACCACAAAGTTAATATTATGGTCATTTGTATTTCAAATGTAGGTATATTATATTTATACAATGTTCATTTCTTTACTCACATATTATTATGTATCTTCATATGGACTGAGCGGCCGTCGTAGTCCAGTTCAAAATGTGCTGGCCTTTCCGCGTTTGATTCCCGGTGATGTCACAATATATTTGCATGATTTTCTTAAGTCCTGGGTATTTGTGATTGTTTTAATTACATTAATATTTACACTACTGTTTCACTACACCACTATCAGTGGGCCCCGTGGCCTGTTGTCATATTAAAATAATATAATATATATTTGTAATGTAGATATATGTTTTATCTTTGCCACTCTATTTTCTACCTTAAATATGTGTGAAACAGTTTTATGAGTTTTAACATAAAATGTCTTTAAAATCTCCATCAAGTAGGTTTCAACATTGGTTATATAAGTCATATCGAAATTTAGAGCCAATAATGGTGATGACGATATGGGCTTTTGTTGCTATGTAAATAATATTATTCCAATAAATATTTGTCAAAGTTATATTATTACCACAGCCTTTTCCAACAGTAAATTGGAGAAAGATGTGATGAAAAAAATATTTGTAAGGCCAAAGTTCCGCTGATTCGGCGGTTGTTATGTAAAGCTCGCATCCCTCGGGCGATAGACTGGCGAGCTTTTTGATACGCGTAAAGCTCAGACGTATGGAAAACTCATTGCGCGCGTGTTCACGTGTTAAGCGCTCATAAAATAAGGCTCCTAACATTTGATTATTATTTTAAATTGCCGCGGTATACCTTTGTCGTGCTATCGATCATTCGGTAGTTTACTGGATGGGTGCTAAACTCGCGTACGGAAGGGCAGGAAATATAAAAATAAGTTCATAATATTTTTATGGGACGTTTTGCCTACATTTCAACATATTTATTGAAATAAAAAAGAAATTATAACATCCACGCAATCATGAAACGTTTAATTAGTGATAATATATCGTCAATATTTTTATACAGTCCTCTATCGCAGAGAGAAGGAGTCCACAAGTTGTTTTCATACTATGGTCTTGGTTATAATATCAATATCCACTTTTCAATAAGAGTCTGAGATGTCTGCTTAAGGAGGAGACGCATGCCAGCAGAGAACCTAGCGGAAATATACGAAGCTTGCAATTTGAGATCTTTTTTTGATAATTTACAATTTCAACTGTATTAATTAATAAACGTGTATCCGAAAACATTAAAAAGATTTTTTTTTTTTTTTTTTAACTTAAAGATAAACTTACAATTGTAAAAAAATGTGAATTCGTTGCTGGGTCAAATCTTATTATTGCATTATATTTTATGGTCATAATTATGATTAAAATTTAGCTTATTAAGTTTTAGATTTTCTGTCGTTTAGATTTTTGACTAATTCATCGTTTTAATATTTTTTATATATATTTTTAAAAACATCGATTTTTATAAAAATATAAATGTGTATAACTTGAAATCCTTTTTATTTATATCAACTCGAGCTTCAATATTGTGACCATGCCTGAAATAAAATTTGATATAAATAAAAAGGATTTCAAGTTATACACATTTATACTTTTATAAAAATCGATGTTTTTTAAAATATATATAAAAAATATTAAAACCATGAATTAGTCAAAAATCTAAACGACAAAAAATCTAAAACTTAATAAACTAAATTTTAATAATAAATATGGCCATAAAATATAATGTAATAATAAGATTTGACCCTGCAACGAATTCACATTTTATTACATTTTTTTACAATTGCCGGTTTATCTTTAAATTTAACAAAAAATAAAAAATCTTTCTAGTGTTTTCAGATACATGTTTATTAATTACTACAATTGAAATTGTAAATTATCAAAAAAAAACTCAAATTGCAAGCTTCGTATTTTTCCGTTAGGTGCCTCTTTTCGCCTCTGATAGTATAAGCATCCCCCTTAAACCACCAAGTGCAAGGCCTACAAAAGTCGGCGGGGCGATGGCTCACTTGTCGATGTAATACTGCAAAGCCGGCTCTCACATCTAAACTTGCCTTGTCTACCGCACAGCCATAAATCAAACCTCCTAAGAACGGCGATCCGATGTTGCATATGAATACTCGCAGATCTGCCTAGCGACAGTCGCACTTCGAAGCGTATAGATATTTGGATGCCGTCATCGGTGAGCCGGTATAGGAATGACCAATTCGTAGGTGTCCTAGCGTCTTCGACTCGGAGCCCGAGAAGCATGCAACTTGTCGATTGCAACAGTAGATTTTTTTAAAACTAAACAGTCACATTCGACTAATTTGCGGAGCTCAGGTGTGAGACTGTTGATGTTTGAGTTAATGTGAGAGCCGGCTAAGTGTGACGGATAAGGATAGGCATGCGGGCGGGTCAGTACGCTATTATAAGTTGGGTAAGCGGCAATCGCCACTCAGTTATCCGTTTTGTCATTGGTCATGTCAATCTGAAATCTTCATTAAGGGATTCTTCTTTGTAGGAATATAAAATAAAAATACCGTCAATCTACTTTTTGAGATGATGAAAGGAAATCATTTCACTACTTCAGTAATAAACTGGGCAGTGCCGTTAGCGTCTCCTTTTTGTGTGCGTTGATTAATGCCTCGTAAGAGTTAACACTTCGCCTTCTATAAATTATCTGCCCAAGTCTCAAAAGGAGCTTTATGGCAACCACTTCTTACGGTCTCACATGAAGAATGACTAATTGCATGACACGTAAATTATAGTTTGAGGCTCTCACAGAATTGGTCAGACCAGGGTGACTTCTCCCCGTTGCCACTATCGAACGATTGTAAGACGCACTCGATATGATATAGTGACATGGGGCATCTCCATATGCCAGCTAAAATAGAATTTCTATATAATTGAATCTTCTAGCTGAGGAAGTTGTGTGATTTTTACCAAACGAGCGATACGTCTTGTATTTTTTGGAGTTCCGACTCGACGTAGAAGTCCACATTGATATTGAGAATTGGTTTGGGGTGGGTTTGAAATATATTTAATTTGTAAAGAAATATTTTTTCATGATATATTTTAGACCGCATATGGCTTCCGGAACTGGGCTTTCATATCCTATGTAAATGCGCAACAAATAAATCACTCTAAAGCTGAAAATATGATTTTGATTCATTGTTCGGCATTCGTGTGAAGTGCGAAGGGTATGTATTGTAGTGGCGTGATATTGACGATCGCTGTATTTTCACTTTTCATTTTTATTTTATTTTATAAGTATATTATTTAATGCAACCCTAATATATTACCACGAGAGTGTTGACGCACTTTAAAGCTGATTTAAATCATTTTCCGTATAGGGTAACGCACCAATTTTTTCTATCTAAGATTTTATTTAATTATATATCTTCAACCCTATAACATAAGTTGATTAACAAAGTTTCAATTTTAATTTTCATTTTTTCTCATTTTCATAATTTTATAGTTGGTACTTTCTTATACTAAGTATACTTACTATTTGTGTTGTTTTATATTTATTTATGTATTTTAAAATATTAGTATAATATACAGGGAATGGGACGACTGGCCTCCGGACAATTGGACGCCGCACTGTCGTAGACACGTGTAGACGAGGTATTTTAATCAGTTTCTATCTACTACTTAGTAGTTTGAATTCATTTTACTCTTAACATAATGTATTCTTTATCGCGGATTGAGAATTACCATGCCTAAGGTTTTATATAAAATAAAAAACTCTTTTTTCGTTGGAACTTAAACATATGCACGATTAAATCATTGTTTACGTCTACATATTTACATTCTCACCAACTATTAAATCATAATATAATCATTGAAATATAAGTAATAATACCTATAAGTACCTAATGTCTATTTACTTTCGAATTCCGTGGCGTCCAGTTGTCCGGTGCCAAATCGTCCTAGACCCAATATACATTACATCACCATGCTTGACCACAAACAGATCATAATATGTACGTCCACAGAATGAATATTTTATAAAGAAACTGTTTTTTTTTTTTTTACAAGAAATGGATGTTACCCACTGTGCTCAACATATTCGATCCACACTTTAGGCCCAAAACACACAGAAAAATCAACATCTGAATTTTATAGACCCGAGATTCGAACCCAGGACCCACGACATTATAATTTAATATTTATAGATTGTTACATTCTTGCGAATTATTTATTGAATAAAAGAAACAGTTTAATAAATTATCAGCAATATTTTTTTCAAATAGATACAGTAACAAATATATACTTACTTAATTTTGAAATGCCTCAGAAAATTTAAATGCAGTTGAACTCAGTTATTGCGAGGAAGATGTGATCGACTGAATTTGGTCGTTATAAGCGTTGCTCGTTATATCAGAGAATATGTATTTTTAATAAGCGGTCACATAACACAACAAGTCGCAATTCAAACAAAAATAAACTATTAGAATTTTTCCCCGAAACAAGCATCGCATTCATAAACTACAAAAAAGTTCTTTATTGTAATGAACGCTGGTAGGTACCTAGTGACTTTACAAACCTTGGTTTTTTTACATGCAATTTCAACCATATGCGTGTATAGGTACTTTTTCAATATTGTCGGCGAAAACACCAATTAGATGGGTACTTAGACACTTAACTAGTGTCATAAACGAAATCTGATTTCGGTGGCATCCTGTCCGGTCGGATTTTATAGCTTAGTGTAGAAATGTTTTTAAACGATTGACACTTTAAGTTTTAAGAAAATTTTTGACGATATTTTAGCTCGGTATAACCGATAAGTAGGTCGTTATGAAAGTGAATAAATGTATGGAGAAAATCATAAACTAAAATTTCAATCACTGTTTCCTCGTTACATCCGAGATCTTGCTATATCCGTGATCGTAATAACCGAGTGCGACTGTATAAAAAATAATCCTGGGAAGATATTAGGTTGAGTAGGACTCATATTTTCACTGTCTGGCAGTGATGCCAACCGTACTATAATTATAGTACAATACTATAATTTAAATTCTGCGAAAAATGTAAAATACTATAATTTTACGCCAAATATACCAAAATACTATAATTTTAAAGGATTCAAGACGAAAAATGTTCCTGTACTATATTTTTTTTAGAAATACTTTTTTTTTCGGCTTTGTACTATAATCAGCATAGAAAAAGATGGCAACACCGCTGTCTAGGTAAACGCTCAATTGGCTACAAGGATGGTGGAAATTATATTATTAAGTCATTAATAAAAATAAAGATTGTCCCTTAAATATGTTAACTTGACAAAGACATTGTATCAAACAGATCGAACTACATTATATACGTCGCTATCTCACATGTATATTTGAATACCTCCCCACCCCTTCTCGAATTATTAATGATTACTTAACGAGAATTCCGCATCTAGGTACAAGACAAGGGAGGGGGGCATCAGGAAACCACACCGAGGAGCGAGGGTGCAGTCTCTCGTTCAATAATTCAGGTGAGCTAATTGATTGTGCCGTGTTTCGGAGTGGAAGGATTGGAGTCCCGCAAGATGTCTTCGTGAGGTCTGGATAGTATTGGATGCACTGCGATTAGACCACTTGGAATTTTAGTAGTAGGCAGCGCTGGACTGGTGATTTATCTTTATAAATTTATTTTTTAGTTAAAACTTATCAACAATTATTATTTTAACTTTTTTGATTTTAAGTCAATGATTTTTTTTAAGCTGTCAGATTATTATTGTCTTGTAGTAAAACATTACCGTTTAACTTTTGAAGGCATATATAAAAATTAGAAAAACAGATCTTAACCCAATGCTTACGGGCACAAAATTGTGTTTTTGCTAATTGCTATTCAAATGCAGATTAACACGTTAATTACAAAATTAATTAAAAGTGCCCGTAAGCATTGGGTATAACTACCTATGTATTTAAAGTTTTTAACGTTTTTTCTCTAAATAAGCATTTAATTTGTTAGTTTGCCTTGTTTTTTCCCTAATTGATTTACTTGTACTTTTCTAAACGTCCTGAATTGATAATTTGTTATGTATCTTTGTGACTTTTTTAAAATAAATAAATACAAATAACAATAATATTATAAACAATTTTTTTTCAATAGTTTAATAGTTCTACTTATTGTATTACTAACGAATGACTGAAAGTAGAAAATCAAGATTTAAGTAATATAAAGTAATTACTTGAATCAGAAACTAAACAAGTAAAAAAAGCGATTGTCAAATATAGTTATTTAATTAATGTAGACAATTTAAAACACTACATATTTATAAGTAGATCATTCATTCACTTAGTTTTTTTTTTTTTTGTGAAACTATAATATTAGCTAATTATATATGTTTTTTTAAGTCTTGATTTAGAACACTTACCAACTAATCAACCACTGTTAGTTTGCCTTTGTAGAATTATTATTTATAATATTTTTGTTGTGAAACTGATTTCTTTTTGGTGCAAACTATCATATTTTATACATACCCTTATTTATTTAATATTGGACAGTGCCGTCAAACAATTAATCAACTTGTTTTAAATGTAATTGTTAAAAATAAAATATACTTTTATCTATTTTATCGCAAATATTATTGGTTGTAGACCGATGAATCCAAAACATCTGAAGATTTTAGATGGCTTTCAGAGAAGGGGTAGATTACGGGCTCTCAGGACGTAATGAGTATCTAATACTCTCGTAGTAAAATAATGTACCTACTACTAGAGGTGGATAATATTGGTAACTCAAAATATTATTGCATTTAATAATGATCACGAGTCACGACCTTCAGTCAACGACTGAAAAATAGAAAAAATATTCAACGTAAATACAAAAAGCTAATATTTATTTATTATATACATTTGATACCTGATTTCGGCTCTGTTAATGTATAACCGGAGCATATTATCTGGAAGGAAGACAATTCAATGGAGAAGGATGTGTATTGATGCAGTCGGATGCTGAGAATTATATTGGGTTATATGTAAGGTTAGGTTAGGTTGAGTTATGAATCGCAGGAGTGGATTAACAGAAATTTCACGCCCGATTAATTTGCAAATAACATTTGATTTATATTGGCTTAGCACGTGAAGAAGTATTGATTGGAAATGATTTAGTATTACAATGCTATCTGATTCAGTTGAGGAATACTTACGTTCTATCGAAAACGTTATAAACTGTGGTTACACAACAAATCTTTTGGAAAATTAAAAAAGAAATTGAACATATATATAATTTTGAAAAACACTTTCTGAGAGAATATATTATAACCAACAGAAAAAATCTTTTTCGAAAAAAAGTAAGTAAATCCGACGGGGAATCGAACCCCGTATCTCCCAGGCTTACGCTCTATCCGTTTCATTACCAATATGCTACGAGGTGACATACTAATTGCGACAAATTTTAACTATTGGTCAATTTTGTGCTCTTCTAAATCAAGTTACTTTGGCAATCGATTTTTGTTTCTTAAATCAAAGTAGGTAACTATTTACTATTACTTTGATTACTAACCGTAGGTTTAATAGTAGGAGTAGGTGTTAAAATTGACCAATAGTTAAAATTTGTCGCAATTAGTATGTCACCTCGTAGCATATTGGTAATGCAACGGATAGGGCGTAAACCTGGGAGATATGGGGCTTGATTCCCCGTCAGGTTGACTTACTTTTCTTCAAAAAAGATTTTTTCGCTTGGTTATAATATATTCTCTCAGAAAGTGTATTTCAAAATTATATATGTTCAATAATCAGAATGATATATTCTTAAATCTTGTGAATTATTCGTTGAAAAAAGAAATTGTTTCGAACATTCTATTCGAAGAAAGGTTTTTAAGATATACACCATTTTTAAAAAAAATTATTTATGTTGTAATATTTTTATCATGTCTTAACGTTCTGTATTGTTTAGAATATTTATCCCCAGGAAAAGTGTCGCCCTTAAGAAAACTTATAATGCCATCCCCTTATACCCTCAGCTTAAAATCGTATGCAAATTCGTTAGGTACCTACTTATCTATTTTACTATTTTTTCTCGACTAACTTCACACGACACAGACAATTTCGCAAAAAAAAATCAAATTGACATACACTCTATTAAAGCCTTTCCATAAAATCTACTCTCAAACAGTGGCGCTGTCAGTACCTACTTAAATTCTAATGGATTTAAGTTTTGTACTATTCCATTTAAGTCGTTTATTGCGACCCGGGTTTCACCTTTCGACATCTTCAGGCACTGTGTAGGTACACTCACTAAAAGGCAAATACACACTGACAATACAAATTCATAATTTGTTTGTTATATATTTTTATTATGATCATTGACTTAATAGGTAGGTGATAAAGTTTTTTCCTACTTTGTTGTATTGATTTGTTATATTATAAGTTAGAGTTAATAGTATTCGTCGTCGGGTCATTCGAGTCGCAAAAAACGACTAAAATGGAATAGTACAAAACTTAAATCCATCAGAATTTTAATTCAAACTCCATCAAGCACCTTCGGTCGATAGTATTAATACTAGTTTATAAAACAAATTAATACAATAAAGTAGGTAAAAACTTTATCACATAACTATTAAGTCAAGGATCACAATAAAAATACAACCAACAAATTATGAATAGTTTAAGTGTTACCCTTATCACTAGTAATACGATCAATATGTATATACTTCTATATTGTAAGTATATTTCAAATATGCTATGATTTTCCAGATTGATTTGCCGGATTAAAGGGAGTCGAAAGCAATCGATGCCTTTGAGATGTGGTGTTGGCGCCGACTGCTTCGTGTTTCTTGGACGGAACACAGGACGAACCAGTCAATCATCCAGAGACTGCAGATAAAGAACGGCTCTCGACAGTATGTCGAAGACGCATTCTGCAGTTTTTTGGACATATTGTCCGGCGCGGACCAGACAACCTGAAGTGACTGGTGGTTTTTGGTAGCCTCCAGGGAAGGCAAAGCAGAGGAAGAGCGCCTGCGCGCTGGAGCGACCAAGTGAAAGAGCTGACTGGGGGCACCATTCATTCTGCTCTGAGAGAAGCGGAAGATCGAGAAGGATGGAAAGTCTTGGTCGCTCAAAGGATGGCAAAAAAGTGGTCACGTTCCTCAGCCATGAGTATACGACCAAGAAGAATTGATTTGCCATTGATTTAATACAAATAGATTTAAATTGGAAAACCAGCTTTAAAGTACTCTTACAATCAAAACAATTTTCATACAATATTTTTTTCCGCTTTTTTGCCTCCTCCTCCATTTGGGTAGCGTTGGAGCGGACCCTTTTTTGAGTTACTCCGCTTCAGCTCCGCTCCGGGACCAAATATTTGCTCCGGCTCCGCCCCGGGTAAAAAGTTTTAATAAGTATTATAAAATAAGTAGTTTTAAAATAATCGTCATTTTCATTATTAATTCTATTAAACGAAATTCCGGCAGCAAATCGTCTCTAATTATTTGCCTCTTCTGTGAAAAAAGTGAGGTTATTTATCACTCGGTACTGTTGACATATCGTCGCTATAGGATTTGTTTCCCGAATAGACCAAATGTCAATTTTACAGGAGACGAAAAACAAATTTCATTGTCGTATATTTAAATATCAGTAGATGTATCAATCATTCATTCTACACTGTATGATTGCAACATTATCTAAGAATAGATTCCAAGAATAATATACTAGTATAAATCATTAAATGCACAGAAAATACGTTTTATTTACAAGTACTCACTGTGGATATTCGGGAAATTTTTAGCGCTCTCTCAGAAAAATGGATATTCGGGACAAAACAAGGACGTTCGGGATTTAAGACCGTAGCGTATTGCTGCACGGCCCACGGATTACTGAGTGGTCAAAAAGTACGTGCCTCAAATGTTATATTTATTTACACGATAATTGTTAATAATTACTTCTACTATTTAAATACTTAATGATCGTAATCACTGAAGTTCGTATGTATTAATAACATGCGGCTATCCCTTTTTCGGATTAAGTACCTAATAAAATAGTTTTTAGGTAATTAACTATTTTTTATCGAACGAATAATTCACGAGATTTAAGAATGTACCATTCTAATAATTGAACATACATAATTTTTAAAATCACTTCTGAGAAAATATATTATAACCAATAGAAAAAATCTTTTTGAAAAAAGTAAGACACCCGGCAGGAATCGTCCCTGCATGTCCACGAATTATCCACTATGCTACGAGGTGACATACTTATGACGACAAACTTTAACTATTAGCCTTTTAATACCTGCTCATCAGTATTCTTCAAAATCAAGCGACTATCGGAGATCGGTTTTTGTTTATTAAATAAAAGTAGGTATCTACTACTTCAATTACTAACCGACGTCACGGATTTCTCCAATATTTTATGATGGTACTTACTCGTACTTGCTAACAATTTTATATTAATACTTTTTCCAAAAAAAAAAAAAAATCTATGTACCTATATATTATATCTGTATATAATTATATCTATATATTTCTATAATTAACAATTAAACTTATTACAAACCACCAAATAAATATTATATTTTTACTATTGGAATGACAACACAAAATAATAGCATCTATACATTATTACCATTGGCTGCTAATATTAGGTAGGTACCAATATCCTAAGTATATAATATTCACCAAATAAATAGTTACTAACATACATATTAAATTTCAGCGCATTCAAAAATTATAATAGCATCGCCTTTATTTTCATAGAAATACCTAGATTAAAAGTAAAAAAAGACAAACAATGTTTGATTAATAATAATTTGAAATAATATTTTTTTTTACGTCATAGTAGTTGCCG
Organism: Rhyacophila brunnea; assembly: GCF_057557595.1. Classification (NCBI taxonomy): domain Eukaryota; kingdom Metazoa; phylum Arthropoda; class Insecta; order Trichoptera; family Rhyacophilidae; genus Rhyacophila; species Rhyacophila brunnea. The sequence goes on along the minus strand of NW_028232796.1, from coordinate 15,064,634 downwards.
GGTCATACTGTAGAATTCATATAACCGTTGGGATTTTGTGTCATTTATCAAAACAAAATGCAGTTATTTAGGTTAAAATACTCACTTCCATAACTTTACTGTAAGTTCAGGGCGAACTGGTGATGTATCAGCTATAAATGATCTCTTCAAATTTGATGAATTCACCATTAAAACAATAGTAACTTTAAAAACAATATCAATAAGACGAAATTTGAAAGAGCCCTCCGGACGGCCGAAAAATATGAAAGTGGGCGTGATTGTTTTAGAGCTAGACAGCGTGAATGTGGGAGCGAGATGCACGGCGTCAGCGCGGTTTGATTGGCTAAAAGTCATATTCGGGAAATAAAAACTCAGCCAGAGATTTATTTCGACCGAAATTAACTTGGATATACAGGTACGAATAGTTGGACATTCGGGAGAACACCACGGAGTAATTGTAACTTAACATGGCGTATTCGGGTTTTTTAAAAAAATATCTCTGTTCCTAGAAAAAAATATATTGTTTTTATAAATGATTTCGGTAGAGTTCGATAAAAGAAATTGATCTGCATTAAAATGTCGATTTCGACAAAAATGGATATTCGGGAAACAAATCCTATAGCGACGATATTTCAAATAATTCCAGTGTAGCAAAGTGTCAAAATATACTATTTTCATTGGATTTTAGGACGAAAACTTAATCATAAAAAAACATCCGGTGCAGTGAGTGGAGCACTACAAATTTTCGGTGCTCCGGGTAAAATCCCATGCTCCAGTGCTCCGTGCTCCTCCTCCAAGCTCCGCTCCAACGCTCTGGTTCAAACACATGTGGATTTACCAGATCCACGACTTGACACGCGGATAGGTTACCCTTCGATCAGTCCATTGGTTTTATTAGCGATGATAATATTGTCTACAGATTTATTGATTATGGAAGAGCTTTGCATATTATAAACATCTAAATATGTATTCTAAATAGCAGTAATCATGTCTTGACTCACCTTCAACAGCAGGAAATGTACACATTATGAATAATTTCCGGATCGTGTGTTCGTAGTTTAATCAACTATCTACCTACATATTATATGGTTCACTCTGATAATGTATGGAATGAATCATCAAATCGATAAATTTACATACCTAACTAATTAATTAGCCATGTTCTTGTAAACGTAACATCACGTTTATATAACATTTCTTATATTATATATTATTATAAGCTTTAAGTCTTATCACTTAGCTTTAAAGTAGGAAGTATTAAAATATTGTTTTGACGAACAACGATGTTTTTAAAAACATATTTTAATAATATTTCATAGGTAAATCTACATAAATTATACTCGTACCTACATTGCGTTTAAAAACAAAAAAAACGATTATATATAGTAGATACCTACTAACATAATATAATATTATTATATTTAATATGTTCATCTATTGACATAGGGTACCTATGCAGTGGTTTTTAAAGTGTGCGCCGCATTTTTTTTTTTTTTTTTAAATAACTTTGAACAATCTTCATTCAATGCACTGATGCACGGCCATAATGACATTATATAGATTCCATTATTGTACGGATTGTAAAGATGATAATATATTATAGATACCTATCGTAGTTTTTGTTTTAACGTTTTTTTACCTGGAAAAATTCGGTGTATCTTCACTAGTACCAATTAAGAACATTCTTAAGCCACAAACGCAGCGGCTACGTTTATCGTGATAAGCTATCGATAATGTGTAAAATCTTGTTTTCCAAAGGTTGGAAAGTATAAGCTCTTCTTAATAAATATCCTTTTGTAATATTAATACTATCGACCAAAGGATCTTGATGGAATTTGAATTTAAATTCTAATGGATTTAAGTTTTTTACTATTCTATTTGAGTTTTTGAATTTTTTTACCATTAAACTCAAATGGAATAGTACAAAATTTAAATATCCTTTTGTGTATAATTCTTAGACAATGTTGAATATTTGCAATACTGAACTAATTGAATTTACTCCAATCGAAAAAAAAACCCTAAATTTTTACGCTAAAACTGATTTTATAGAAGATATCTCAGTTTAAAATAATGACCATAACTCCATAACATGATGGTGCAGTGGGTAAAGCGCTGGCCTTCCACCGGAGTGGTTCGATCCCGGTGAGGACATAATATTTATATGTTTTTCTCAAAGCCTGGGTGTTGTTTGTGATGGTTCAAAATTACTAACAACCACCTTGTACGAAAAAGCAAGGACATGGTTATTAATAATTCTAAAAAAAAACTCCATAACATGTTTTTGAGACTTACAAACTTTTGGCAGTAACTCCATGATATGATTTTGTGATATTCTTTACATTGGTTGTAAAATAATATGGCCGAGGTACTGTAGATTTCCAGTTTTGATACTACACTTAACTTTCCGTTTTTCCATTCAATGAAAACCACTGACCTGTGTTATTTCGTTTCATTTATTGATTTATACATTATTGTTTAGCTGCATGATACTGATCTATTATTTTTAATTATGTTGACTTTTATAGAAGTTGTTTTATTGAAATAAATATTCGCAAGCCACCGTGAAGCCAAAGGAACTTGTTCCAAGATCAATAATAATTTATAAATAAGACCATTACGTAATTATGCAACCTTTTGTTCTCATAGAGACAACTAAACACGACACGAGCCATAAACAATAATTATTATTAATGTGAAATAATGGCAGATGGAGATATACATAGTCAGTTGTGCACTGAGGAAATAGGCCCGTGTCGGGTGCGCAAGCTTCCAAGTGGCTTAGGGTGACATTCAAGCAGTTGACAAATTCCTACGGCAAAACATGCTTTTGTATTAATTATTGTACCTGTGTAGTGGCGGCTTTTCGGATGTAGATAATATCCAATGATCCCTGATCTAGTCAGGGGTAGGCAACCTTTTGATATCTACCGCCCACTTTTGCATCGTTATTACTAGTCAAATTTTCTAACCACCCACCGGTTCCACAGTAATGGTGATTTATAAAGTAGGGAAGTAACTTTACATTATAAAATTTATAAAGCAGAGTTACAGCAAGTTAAAGCATATAATAATAAATACTTACCAAATACTTTTTGTCAGACTTTCACTAATTTTGGCAGAATAAATTTTATAAACAACTTACAGTAGTTAAAGCTTTCTTTTTATTTGTACTTAGGCATATTTAGGTCGCACTACTAGTTTCACTTACGTAACATGAACTGAACTTATGCGAGGGCGACACAAATAGTATATTTTCTGAAATTTAAATTGTATGGGGAATTTTATGAAAACACAATGAAAATGTTTTTAAAACCCTTACCGCCCACCATGAAAGCAGCAACGCCCACTAGTGGGCGGTATGGACCAGGTTGATTACCCCTGCACTAGATGATTTTGAGACTCCCCACGATAAAAAAAACCATAGGTAGATATATTAACTATATTTTTTATTAACCGAATAATTTACAAGATTTAAGAATGTAATATTCTTTTTTTTTATTGAAGATACATAATTTGAAAAGACGTCTGACAAAAACCAACAGAAAAAAAACTTTTTGATGTCGTTTAAATGTTTGGGTTTTGTATTTTTTCTTTTGGTTATATATATTTTCTCAGAAGTGTTTTCAAATTATGTATGTCCAATACCATATTATATTCCAACTAGCAACAAATATTTTTACATTGTACAAAAGTAAGTAAGTACATTACCTTTCAAATTTGTTGAAAATATTTCACGTAAATATGTCGATAAAATTTCACATTTTGCGGGTGTGTAATACGCCAACGGCTTGGCTCGCTGCGCGGTGATACGAATATTTAAATAATATTAGTATTCATGTTTAAAATCGCCGCATCTTACGATGTAATTGCCGTCTTATATCTTGTCTTATAGCGCGACTATCCGGGCCCGTGTTACGAGTATAAAATGATACGTTTGACAGTTTACATTCCGACATAATTAACTCTCGAAACACGATATAGCATATTATTATAACTTTTTTATTGATTTTGGAGTTGATTAATATGTTATTAGAATACTGTATAGCCTTGCTGCAGTACTTTCTTCCCAGATTTTTTTCCGAATAACCAAGGTTCTACTGTGCATTATATAATTTTGGTACTAATTAATTTAATCATTTTTAAAAACAAATAGCAGCATTAGCTGGAAAATACAATACTTAATTCCAAGTTCACCTCTGCAGTGATGATGTCCCGTGGGAGATAGGCAGGTCATGCGTTGCACATGGACGGCGAATATAGGAACGGATTCAAATATGACAACTTCAAGCTATGAAGCAGACAATGCTGTCGCTTCATTAGACATACGTTAAAAAATAATCATTAAAAATTTGACAATGTAACTATTATTGTATTATAATACATTGTACTCGCGGTTTATCGCACACTTCCGCACGTGTTCCTCCAAACCTGTCAGTGCCAGAGACTTTCATGTACCTAAATTACCATTGTTTGAATGTTGGTTTCGTGGAAATGTTCTAATTAGGTAGATGTATGTCAATTGAAAGACTTTTTGCCTATTTAAAATCGCCGAAAATAAATAATAAAATATGTAGATACATAACAAATTTGCATTCCGACCATGTCCGATCCTAATAGGATCATATGGGCCTCCACAGAGTAGAGGTTTGTATTAACAGATTTTGTTTTTTTTACGAGAAATGGATGTCAGTCACTTGCTCAACCTATTAGGTTATGTGTACTTGCCAGACCCAGGATTCGAACCTGAGACCCACGGCGTGATAGTCCAACGCTTAATCCGCGCGGCCACCGTGGCAAATACAAAATTAAAATAATTAAAAATAATACAAAAAATACAATTAGCAATTAAGTAATATGAATGGGGACGGTATTCTAAGTTTAATTACGGGCGGCACTTTGCCTAGGGACGTCACTGCACCACTGGATATAATTTAGCTAGTTCGCTGAATTATTGTATGGCAAAAATATTAAAATGTAAGCGCCATTATTTACAGACTGACAGAGGTAGTAAGGTACCGGTACAGGCGACTTCCGTCATAAACAGGTTAATATCAGATAACAAATGAATGCAAATGTTCTTGTTTTAGTGACAAAAACAGTTATGTTTAATCTTTTACGTAGGCATTATGTCCGGCAAGTGTTGCCAAAATTTAAATTCAAAGATTTGTTCATGTCAGCATTTACTTGATGGTAGTAATTCATGGTTATTATTACAACGTTTTTCTTAGCTCGTTTTCGTATTTGTCCGGGTAAAATAATAGGTGCGATAATATTACAACTAAATAATAAACGAACCCGAGCGGTCAAGTGGCATTATCGACAAAGTTAGGTATTTGAGTTCTTGTGTATTGAAATTGGGATTTTGTATGGTTGTTAATACAAGTGGTTCATTAAAGTAAGTATGTAAGATTTCAATATTTTACAACGTTTCTATTAGCTCGTATTCTTATTTGTCCGGTGGTTGTTTATCCAGTACAAATCTTGCAATCGATTTTTAACTAACTTTCCGACTAGCTAGATATTAGAAACTTTTAGAATATATCAGAACACGATGCCAATGCATTTTTTTAAATACTTTTAACCATATTTAAGTAGAATTGAATTCATTTTCAGTTATTGCTGTTTTGTATGAAAAGTTATTTCGACACCATTATTGTTTGCTAGGGGTCTGGGGACCTAGCAACTAAATTATTAATATATACGTGCGTTACTATGGAAATCAATATGACATGTCAAAATGACATTTCAGTATTATTTCTATCAAGTAAAATTTTTTTTGATCGTTTAAGTTAGTCAAGTCAAGTTTATAGAACATTTAAAAACGTTGTATATAAAAATTTCTTTTTATCTTGTAATTATTTTTATATATTATTTTATCTATCGCTTCAGTGGCGGGTTTAGGGACACCGAGACCTAAGACATTGACAGATTTTACAGAGGGTTAAAGCAGATCATTTTTTTCAGTTGCTATGGGATCTAATACTTGTTCCAGCTCCGCTCCAGGTAATTTTTTTATATGTATTATCATGTAGATACCAGCGCTTGAAATAGAAAAAATTACGAACCGGAGCACTCGATAGCTTACCGAAAATATCAATATATGTATATAATTGTATGTATATTTCATTAAAAAAGTGTGTTTTATAATGTATTATAATATGGCTTAGCTAATCAGAGGGTAAAAATATTTTTCCAACATACGAAGCTATAATCTCGGGTATTTAAAGAACTGGATCAGCGCTTCGGTTCATTTCGAGCTCTGTATTAAAATTATATAGAATATAATAAGAGGTCATAAAGCCGTACTATTTTAGGAAGTATGTCGTGTACTGTCAATATATAACTACTACACAATTATACTTAGATTCAGTAGGTATTCAATTATTTTGTTTGGTTAAATTTTGAAAATGGGTGATTGAGATAATATGCGCCAAATTTCAAATAAAAACAAAATGACAAACTGGCCTGCGCATCTATTCTATACACAAGACTACTATCGACCACTATTGGCGTTATCGAGGGTAGTATATCACATTTTTGTATTGAGGTATTATAATTGTTACTTAAAATAAATTAGCCGTCTAAACAGTCAAAACTGTCTATCTCGCTTTAAAAGTTAGCACAGGCAAGAGAGGTGCTATTAAAACATAGCACGTATTGTAACAATAATTACAACTAACTTATTGTAAAAATTATAATAATTCAATTCAAAAATATTTACAACTATCTTCGATAGCGGCCGATAGCAGTCTTGTGTATAGAATAGATGCGCTGGATTCGAGAACGGACCCTCAAACCATGACGTAAGGTATTCGGAAATACACCAGCTATTGAAGTTATACCTAAGTGGGCTGTTACACATTTTTCATGTCACATTATTGTTATAACTGGAACTATAACCGGACAAAACAAAACATGACAAAACAGAACAGTGACAAAACAGAACAGCCAGGGGAAAAATGAAACAATGTTTGTGGAATCTATTTAGGTTAGGTTATGTTAGGTCATTACTTCGTTGTACCTAGTCGCCCAATCATTTTGAACATATTATATTGATTAGGATGAGATAACCTAAGCTTGCCGGCAACACTTTATATATACTGTACGGCAACAATGTATATACTTTGATTTATTACGGCGTATTGAAAATCTGTGCTATTAAAAATCTATCAACATAATATAGATATGACAATTTCAATATTAAATTTCCTGAGAGGTCATAGTTATTATAACTATACATTTAAGCATAACGTAAAAATAAATATTGTACTTAGGTACGTATTAATTTAAATAAAAAACAGTCGCTTGTCGCGTGTTGGACATAACTGAAAAATGCTCTTGTAATCTTGTGAATATAAAAATTGCTGTAGCTATTAATCATACTTCTCAAACATTAGCATATTGAATTTGTATTTTTTTCCAGATACTAATATAATAACGTAATATTGTTAGCAAATACCGAAAATTTTACAACATGCCAAAAATCGTTCCGTAAAACTCTCCGAGATGAATAATTTCGCGGGATGAAATTATTATTTTTTTACTCAAGAGGAATTACAACGAAAAAAAAATACATATTTTCAATCTTCAAGTTACTTATAAATTCAATTTAGATATTATAATATGGAGCATTGGAGCTTAAAAAACTACAGATATTTTCGCTTTTTATAAATAACTCAATTATTTTTTCAAGCGTTCAGTCAATTATTTTTTTATATTATATTGAAGTATGAGTGAAATAATACATCTTGTTTGTTTTATTTAACCAAATCTACTACCACATTATTATGTATATTTGTCTTGTATTATCTGTAACGCATGAGAGAAAACATACGAAAACGCGTAAGAGAGAGAAAGATAAACATTCACGTATAAATGCAAATTCTAAATTTAAAAAATAGATGGAGTCATTTATTTTAATCGGGTCGTGAAATAAAACAAAATGATACTCTCATAATAGTTTGACAGGTGCTTAGAGTGTGGTAATAGCATATCTGGTGATTAGAGTATCGATACATAATTAGTGTGTGTGTTAAGTGTGTTATCCGAGAGATTTGATTATAATAGGAATAAGATGCTGTAACATCTTGTGACCTTCGGTAACATACACAATCAACCAAAAAATAGAAACACTATGGATGAGGAATAACCACCAGTTAATCGTTGTCGATTCTTGACAAATGAACGAATTCAGCGATGGCGAGGAAACTGTACAAAGTCTCCACCAGGCTGAAACAGCAGCTATCAGACAAATAATTGATTCAGATCGCAAGGTCTGAGACTGCGTATGGTACGTTGTTATGTTCTCTTAATTTTTTTCTATGGTATGGAAGTATGGAAGAAAAGAGACTTGAAGCTTTCGAGATGTGGCTGTATGTAGTATATCAATGGGCTGTATAGACGCATCCTCAAAATTCCTTGGACTGACCGGGTGACAAATGTTGAATTTCTCAATCGAATGGGGAAGGACCGAGAAGTTCTACGTAGTATTAAAACCAGGAAACTACAGTACCTCGGCCACATTATGAGAGGATAAAAGTACAGCGTTCCCCAACTTGTCATTCAAGGAAAAATCAATGGTAAGCGTAGCAGAGGACGGCGCCGCATTTCGTGGCTTAAGAACATCCGTGATACGAGTGCAGCTCCACTGAACTGTTCCGGGTAGCAGACGACAAAGGTAAGATCGCCTTGATGGTGGCCGACCTCCGCTAGGGGATGGCACAATAAGAAGAAGAAACATCAGAACAAATGCAGTAAGACAGAGAGGGACAGGGAGAAGACGGATGATAATGTTGACAGGAGGTACTGCTACCTGGTAATATTTGCTAGTTTTTAATAATAGATGTACATTTTAATTAACTCCAAAAGGTCCCAAAATAAAATTTATTATGTGATAACACACGTCTTTCAAATATGAATATTTTTGGCCATTGTATTTTAATCGAATTAAGAGCATGCATTGCCAATATTCGATAATCCGGTTTACTGATACCGGTGAAAAACAATTACTGGTAGATTAACTTCGTAATTTTACTAATTTATCGGTAATTAATGTATTTTCTCATTAATTTTGTATGATACATCTAAACTTTATTAGTGCCTGACAGCTATTCTTGATAAACAAATAAAACTACGTATATTATATTATAAAGACGAAATTACAAAGTTATATATTTTGAAATAATCTGCTATTTTCAGAATGTACCTACTTACTGAGTAATTTGAAAACGATAAAATCGGAAAACATTTTTTTATTGGACAAAGGAAATAATATATTTCCCCTTGACCGTCCTCAGTGGCGTTCAATTATATTTTATCAGCGAGAAAAACATCTTCTACCAATCGAAGACCCGGTTTTAAGTACCGTGGCGCACCAATTCATTTCGCAATAAATTCGACCCAATATTTCCAGATAGATTGCAATAATTCTCCGCGTGACACTTTACGACTTGGGGTGGGACCCCGAAAAGACAGGGCCCGAATTGATCGCCCATCGGATCAGGCGCTCGCTTGCGGTGCTACGATCTAATTTTTTGATATGCGACTCTCTCATTGTGAAAAGTCGGACGAGATTGTTATCCAGCGATGAGTCAACGCTACCGCAACGACTCCGGGAAGCGGCCCAATGATTTATATTCACTGGAAGCGATAACTGAATGCTTCTTCAACTAGACATAAAAATATGAATTGTACCGAAGGCATAATATTATTATATACTAGCGATACCCCGCGACTTTATCTTCGTGAAATGCGGAAATAAAAGTAGGAGGTTAAACATAAAAAAAATAAACTTTGTAAGTTATTTCAAATCAAATCAAATTTATTTATTTTACATATAATGAACATAACAAATTACAAATTTAAAACGTTCACGACATGACATAAAATATGTGTTAACATAAAAAAAAAATACAGAGAGATGTGACTTAATAATACAATAAGTAATAAAATAAGAAACAAAATAAGAAAAGAAATAATATAAAATAAAGAAATAAAAATAAAAGTAGATGGAAGCAAACAGGGTGAACTATCGATAAAGCCTATCTTAAAAACTTATAAAACAACGTCCACCTAAATTCACCCTCACGTAAGTGGAATATATCAATATCCGAAGCAATTTCATTAAACATGGTTATTGCCCTCCCAATTGGCATCACTAATGGCAGGTTAGCTCTGCACCTTGGGAGAACAAACAACGGATGCCCTCGATTCCTAAGGTATCAGAGACACACAAGCCAACACCACCAAGCATGGCAGAGTTCACATTTACGCCGCGTATAAGTCTGAAAAAATATGTAGCTAAATAAAGATCCCTTCTAAATTTTAAGCTACAGTATGTAAGCATACCTAAGAGAAAGTCAGTCGGATAGAGCCACGGATAATATCCATACAGCCGAAAGTAAAGGAGTCTCAAAAAATTCTTTTGGACTCTCCCACCATTAGGCCGTACCTACTTCAACACATATTTATGGACAATGGTTGGAACTAGGAAAGTCTCTTTCATTCTTGCCTCACGTCACCACTCCACCGCTGCTATCATATCACTTTACCTACTCGTGATGAATTCTTGTATTCGCGTTATTTTTGTGAAGCTTTAATTCCACTTCATTGGTAAAACAAAGTTGTTGATATTTAATATTGGTTACCTAAGTAGTTTAAGAGTAGAGCCCACGAGCGATGACCGCGCCAGCTTATAATGTCGTGAGTCCCAGGTTTGAATCCTGGATTTGGAAAATTCACATAATATTGTATTTTTATAGTTGTGCTTGGACCAGAGAATGGATATAATCGGTTAAAGTGTTAAAACATTCATTTCTCAATGACGTAAACGTCGTAAACGATTCGTCAGAAAATTTAAGAGAAGCTTTCTGATCAAAACAGTATTAAATTATACCAAAATCTATAAAAGATGAGTATTTCTCACAAATTTATATTTATATTTATTCAATAATATCGATTTAGATTTAACAGAACAACCGCTAAACTATTCAACAATGTTAAAATCAGTGACGTCCTGTGACAGCAAATTAATGCAGGAAAAGCAAATATTACATCCTACATCTTTAGTAGATTTCTTTGACACGAACAAACAGGTACGGACAGACAGTCAGTCGAATTTTATTAAGTACCTGGTGTAATATATTACGTATTTTTGCTTGAATTATGTGTAAAAAATACTTGATTATTGTGACAACTGCCACTTGTGTTTCTTAATTCTGCCACTAAGGGCTAAGATATATTGCGGTTCAAACTGCTGCGTTTGTGCCAACAGTGTATTGCATTGTCTATTCACACCACACCGAACCGCGTTGATGGACAGACATGTCATTGATGCTTATAGATAGATATACAATTTGCTTAATATAGGTACTGGTGGCGCTTTTAGCAATGGACTGTATAATTTGAAAGTGATAGTGGATGGTGGATTACGGATCTAGGGGAGAGTGGTTTACACAGGATGCCAGAGACTGACCTTTATATTGAGAGGGCTGGTGCGCGCTGGGGCCGGTAGGGTGTTCACGCACTCACGCACTGGTAAATGGACGATATACATTGATGGACGATATACGAAGATGATGAATGATGATGATAGGTTCTATGATTGATGGACGCGATGTTTACTCAAACCGTAACAGACTTAATGCAACGAAGGTCAAACAGATACGTTTTGTATGAGTCACGATGTAGGTAGCGACGGTAAAGTTATAAAAAACTTTCCCATGCTCGCTTTCTGGATATTACTTGAGCTAACTGAACATTCTTCGCAGTTACGGTCGATTCATGGCCCGTACTTGGTCATCGTCTGGTCTTGTGACAATAATACATAAGGGATTTGGAAGTAAGTGGGAAGAGAAGGATGAGGGCTAGCATTTAGCCCAACCTGGTACTATTAATCCTATTTTTCATTTGGTAAGGGGCATTAATTGTAGAACTATAGAAAATAAACTATTTCCCGACTTAAACTCGATTATTTTCACAAAAATTCTAGTTTAAGTTATTTTATTTTATAAGGGCGGAATAGCCAATCAGTCCAATTGACTGTTAAACAGGTTTTGCAGAAAGTTTTCTATCAAAAGATGACGATATATAGTATAGTAGAATATAAAATATTTGAGAGCCATTACATTAATCGAATCTCAGCACATACAAAATGTTGTATGTTCCAATCGCTGGGCCGTTGACGTGGAGTTACGCCCCGAAGTGCGCGTCAATAATAATTCAGATTGTATTATTTACTCGGGGATCGAGCCCAGATAATGGGATTACTGCGAGCCTTCCCCTGCCGTATGTTGTGTTTAAATGCAACGCTTCATGGATGGTTTAATGCTGCGGGCCACTTTGCATTTGTTTAATAAGTAGACATTATTTGCGAATACGCCTCTTTTCAATGAAATTTACAGAGGTTTGAAATCGTATTACGTCTTTTTAACTAATTAGTATAAGACTCATCGATTAAAAAAAACATTGTCAAAATTTACAGACCTACATTATCTACGACCTATTTACCGAGTAGTAATGGTAGATACAACTTATTTCGAAAAAAATGAATATCTGTTGGAAAATCTTACAATTTAGATTTCAGATTAATATGCTCAAATGTTAACCTAGGCCATGGTTAGCGAATCTTTTTACGTACGCATGCCAAAATTTCCCAAATAATATTTTTCGACTGTCTGGCGTGCCAAACAGTTTTTCATGGCAAATTTTTTTTTAAAGTTTTCTAAAAATATAGTTTCTAAGAATTCAATCAAAAAAGTTTAAAAATTACAATTGATTTCTTGATATTCTATCTTTCACCGTCTTTCTAGCCGATCTCTTAAAGAGATCGTGAAATCATTTAAACCATTCTTCTTTCATATTATATTCTCAATCACTGAACGGTTTTCCATTTTACCACGTTTTTATTAACTCGTATTCTTGTTTGTCCGGTATTTTGTACTTTGTATTGAACTATTGAAGATTTTTAACTAACTTACCGTCTAGCTAGACATTGAAACTTTTAGAATATATCAGAACACGACGACAATGCATTATTTTAGCAGAATTGAATTCATTTTCAGTTAATTCTATTTTGTATGTTTCGGAAAAAAATCGTTAAAAGTAAAACACTAATATTGGTTGCTAAGGGGGCCTAGCAACTAAATTATTAATATATACGTGCGTTAATATGGAAATCAATACGAAATGTCAAACTGACATTTTAGTATTCAGTATTTCTATCAAGTACAAAAAAGTATTTATTAATAAATAGAATTGTTAAGTTTATATGAATTTAAAAACGGTGTAAGTATATAAAAAGTTCTTTTTATCTTGTAATTATTTAGAGATTATGTTTGAGGCAAAATAACAAGCAGTTAATATTATATTTGAATGACTGCCGATAATTAATTACATAAGGTTTATTGATTGAATATTTTTATTTTTAATTGTCCGATCCTAAGGACCGACATATGCAATTGTATATTTACAAAACGTAATGATTATTCTTGAGGATTTGGCATTAGGATGTCATCTTAAGCGTCCCAAACGTCCGTCGTCAGTACCTAAGAGTTACTTCATGAAGAAGAAGTATTTTTGATTCGGTAGGTAGTTAAATCCTTTTTCAAACCTTCCTCCTGTAACAGTCACTTATGCCTAGGGTTGGGTATTTCCCGAGCAAATCTCAATCTCGAGATTTGGGATTTCCCGAAATGATGAAATTTTGAATTCTCGAGATTCGGGATTTCCAGAAAAGAATTTTCGAGATATCGGGAAATTTAAAAAAAACCTCTAAAAATCCTAAAATCAGTGTAAAAACAAACAAATTCCAAAAAAATATGTTTTTTTTATTTATGTAAGAAGGCAAACAAAATAGAAGTAGGAAAACAAAATAATTCAAAACATTACTTTTAAAATGGAATTTCAAAAAACACAAACTGTCAATCGCGTACGCTTTTGAGACACAAAATTCCCTGATGTTGCAAAAATTGCGCTCATTTTGAGTCGACGTTGGCTTAATTGTGTTAAATGCCCCGATCAGTCATTGAACGTTCTGTGTTTTCTGTCCACTTTTTTCATTTAGAAAATCGTTTTTTTTTCAATTAATATTTGATAATAAAGAAATCCCGAATCCCGAGAAAAGGTTCTCGAGATCCGGAATTTCCCGAAATGTTAAAAATTTCAAATCTCGAGATTCGGGATGGAAAATCTCGAAAATTTCTCGAGAATTCCCGAAACCCAACTCTACTTATGCCCTTTTGATAATATAGAATCAATATAAGGTAACCTTAGAGGATTATTGCGTTTACTGTTAAAGCCGTTGAATTACTAATGGACGCAGCACATGAAAAATAAAATATCACCATACACACTTCATCTAGCATGGTTATCGATACTGTCAAAACCAAAAATTATACTAGCGCAATAATATTTTCCATAGTATAGAATAGTTAAAAACTTTACTCGTGTGCACATGGATGTTAAAATCCGTTTTAAAATTATATCAGAATAAGTGGATTGCTGAATAGGTCACAGAATATGAACGCGAAATTAATTTTTAACTACTTAATGAAAGATACACATCAAATAGAGGATTGTGGTATTAAAACTACTTCTTCGTCATTCGATGCTTAGATACTGTAAACTTCTCATTATAAAGCTTAACAGATTACCATCGATATAGTATTATATTTATTTTCATCCATTAGCAAATTCTCATATCACGTGTTAAATATAAATTCCAGAATTTGGGATGAATTAATAAATTTACACAACGTCTAAATCTAAAACATGTTTGTAATTGCTTCGAATAAATAAATCAGATGTGTAAATAATTTATTCACCCACGCGTCGTCAATGGAATAGTTGCGTAAGTTTAATTTATTTTCACCTCACACAACAAGAGTAATAATTAAAATTGCCATACCTCCATGCTCAGAATGCTAAGAATGTTCCATCGCCGCGATTATATTTTGGCAAAGTCGTTTACGAATTCGAGATAGCAATTACATAATAGTGTGGGCTCTGGAACACTGAATTCTGATCTGATATTTTCCCCATATTAATCAGCATATTATTTCTCTCTCTCTCTTAGTCTTGGTGTTGTCTTCTATCGAATGTTGGCAACCGAATTACAGTATATCTCCCTATACTAGGTCAGTCGTATCCATGGAACTCAACACAAATAGGAATTGGCTTACCATACTGGGTGTGGTATAACAGGGTACAGACGTGGAGTGTAGAAAAATATGAAATATACATTTTCAATAGTTATGTTTGCTGTTAAATCATAATCATTCAATATTTGAGGGCAGTCGGCACGCTTTGAGTCTCTTGGTGGATGGCCTAAAATAATAAAGCGAATCCTGTTTCTAAACTGCCACCACACCCGACAGGTTAAGCTACTTCCCATTAATTTTGTGTTCCCTGGTCGTATCTCATAATTATCGCAAATATCATTGTGCCACTTATAGAGGTTGCTTATTAGCGTCTGTAAATTTTCCTGTTAAAATTTTCTGTATCTGCGTCATTTTTTCGTTTTTATATTTTAAATTGTTAAGATGAAAATTGATCTAAAATATGAGTTATTCTACAATAATTACACAAACAAAATGGAATTCATAAAATGAACACCTTTTAGCTACATAGGTATACAATAAATGCTTCATTCATTTTTCTAGCTATCATGTAAAGTTAGTTATTTTGTAAATATGACATAATGCCAGAATGCCCGCGAATATTACTATAGTAAACACTGGTAGGTACTAGAATATACATTGTTACAATTGTAATAATAGATCGATGATACGTGTGAATCGACGTATTAATGTAGTTGTGATTGCCGGTTTGATTTATTTGAAATTGCTGCGTTTTTACCAAGACATGCGCTTCTTGTGGTGAAAACAAATAACATAGTATTCGAAATAACTGAAAAAGGTCAGTTAACGGTCACCCTTGCGAACACAAACAGGCATTCCATTGAAAATGTAGCTTTCCTAGACTTGTTTTTTTCTAGGCGAGATAATGTATTATCTCGAACCCCTTTCAATAATAAAACAAAAATCTATTCCATAACTGCGTATATTATATAATTATTAATGAATGTGCTTTGTTAAATTCGTTTGTTTGAAAATAAAGAGCCGATTGTCAATTACCTACACCTTAATTCGAGATTGTTTCCAGTTCCAGCCATTCCCCGCATCACCTTAAGCCCAAGTACATATCACAATATTAAAATTGAAATGGCATTTACGTAGGTAATTAAAAATGGTTTTGCAACAAAGTTTTGTTAATTATACAATATGTTAGTTAATTATTTATGTTGACAACTGTCTTGAGCTATAATATAAATCCATTTAATTTAAAGATATAGAAACAAATTTTAAAATACGAACAGAGAAAGTTGAAGATTCAAAGATCATGTCAGAAATAAAGTGCGGATTGTATTAAACCCATTTGCTCCTTGCACCCAACAGTGGCGTAATTTTCATTAACTTATTATTTTAACGATCGTCTCTAGAAAGATTTACTTCTTATAACACTGACATAATACAGTACAATACAGTAGTTTGAGTATATACATAATAATATTATTAAAACAGTTTTAAAAAAGGATCATTACAAAGGTTGACATCTATAGCCGCATATTTTATGTACTTTATTTTAATAACTAGATAGTTAGATATTGTGTTTGGGTACTTCTTGAATAATCACGGAAGAAAAAATCTGTCACAATATAACTCGGTTATTCTAATAAAACTTCGTGCCCGCTGGCTTATCATTGGTTTATGAACGTATACCAACATTAAAAGATCCACTGATAAGAATTATAAGCCATAAAAGGGTCTCTGTACGATATGTAGGGGTGGCAAAACACCCCTCTAATATTTTGACACCCCTAAGTAAGCTGAGCTGATGTGATAGGAATCTAAATCCATCCCGAAATTTGCCAGCACCAACTTACTAATAATACCAACTGACAGGCTCCGTCATATATAATTTTATTAGAAGTTAGCTAGATGCTATCTTGATATTGGAAAAGTTAATATTTTAGTTGTATACATTTTGTAACTTTGACTTTACAGGTATATAACAAATGTATGTAGGTAGGTGCATAATGTATTTTTAAAATTAGATGAGGATACGTTTTATTTATTTCAAAATAATTTTATATGATTGAAGCATTATTAAAAAAGGCCACGCGCAGACACAACCACTAACAAAAGCAACTATAGATATACCTACCATCATAAATCATCCGAATTTAGAAATAAAAATAATCATCTCAGTATAAAAAGTATAAAATGATATTATGTCAAATGTTAACATGTGGCGCCCTCACTAATCGGACAACTTTTACTGGTGAATCTATAGGTAGTAGTAGTTGACGCGTGATGCAGATTGCATTTCTAAGCCGTCTTGCACATCAAAACTCATCTCGTCTGCCGCACAGCCATTAATCAAACTTTCTAGGGACGTCGCTCCGATGTAGCATATGACCAGCGAGCCAGTATAGGAATGACCAATTCGTAGGTGTGCGTATTAATTCTGGCGGCTTCGACTCGTAGGCGATTTATTGCTAGCAGCACTAGATGTTTTCATCAAACTAAGAAGTCGCATTCCACCAATGTGCTGAGCTCCATTTGACAAAGTGTGTTTGGTAAATAACGATGACGTCACATCGACGTATTCGACACCTTGCAGACGAGATGAGTTTTGATGTGCGAGCCGGCTTATACTCTGAATAGGACACACACAATATTGTGGTTTTTATTTAATATATATTAATATTTTTTGTAGTACTTATTCCAACTTTTAATCAATGGATTAGGACCGGTTTCGTCCGCCTCAGAGGGACATTTTCAATACATTTATCAAACAAAATCCAAAGCGACAGAAATAATATAACAATACGTACATAAATAATTATCCGTCCAATAATACCTTCCCAATAACAGATTAATTTAAAATTAATGAGGTTGGACATTAGGAGGTACTACATCAGGGGCATTAAACAAATTATTTTAAATATTATTATACACATAATATTATTTAGTTGCTATTATGAAAAAAATAGCATAGAGTATGTCGCTACGTGTATCGCCGTGTATTCGACTTTACGAATTAGCTTAAATTCCTTGCACAACTATTTTGTATTATTTTTGTATAGAAACACATCATCTGTTTATTTCACTAACCCGAGACTAGGACCATGGCCCCCACATCCTAAAATGCCCCCCCCCCCCAGCTAGGATCTTTGGCGGCCCCCCTACCTATCGCTAAGTTTAATGGCATATGTGACGCACAACAAAAGCGTTTTCAAAATTGTGTTAGAGGTAAAAGTAAGGGCCTTCGGTTTATTTTTAGGGATTTTTGTGGTTTTAATACATCTACTTGAATTATGTATTTGTCAAGTATCAACACAAAACAATAAAAATGCATCTAACGCCCTCATTTTTAAATGTAAAATCTTTTCTTGTGAAATAGCGCCGCAGGCGACTTTTTTTACCTACTATTAGAGCAAATTTGTGATGTGTGTTATCTTAAATATCTGATTGACCCGTCACGCCGGCCCCCCTTGAGCCCGGGCCCCTAGGCTAGAGCCCTGTCAGCCCCCCCTTGTGGGGGCCATGACTAGGACACTCTCTCACATAATAAATTATACATTATGTATTTGATAGATAGAAGATTTTTTGTATATATAGGGCGATTCTGACAGATTTTGCCTGATGCCTATAAACTTTCCACAAAAGGGGAAAAGAATCCACTTTTGTGCAGTCTTATAAATTCTTACTGTATCAATGGTTGAAGTTGATATTTGGTTTGATGCTTGACCAACAATAATTGCCAACCTTCAGAGTTAGCAATGAGAGGAAAGAGTAGAAGAAAAATAAGTTTATAATATTTACTAATAGTGTTGTTACTTAATTTTGCATTCCTCTACTGGCGGGAATATTAAAATTTTATCTCATACTATCATTTTTCCTGCCCCAAGGTCCATCGAATACATTTTACACGGCGTGAGGTCGCACCACACATCTGCATACAAACTTTGCTATCGTCCGTCCCATCTGTGCGTACCGAGTGCTATAGCAGGAGAAGAGAGACGTGTAATTAAAAATTGATCCAGCGATCCGGATTGTGAGGCCCGGGGCCCGAGCGCGGCTCCTGGACCGAGGGGCGGGGCCCCGTGGCCGCTCTGGCGAGGATAACACTTTCAGTACCCACCTATCTATATCTTCAATAATGTAATAATATATTATTATTCAAACTACAATTGATTTATTTACGTTTAATAAAAGTTACACATTACGAATAATTATAAAAACAGTATAAAAATTATATGCAAGTAAATAAAGAAATTATGAAGAAGGTAGGTGCAAGGAAGAACCTTCTGCGAATGAGCTAAGGATTTATAAAACAACATCTGCCACGTCGGTGGAATATAATATCCTATATCCGAAGCGATTTGGTTGCCCAGTTATTGCCAGTCCAATTGGTATTACCAATGGCAGGTTAGTTCTTCAGCTTGTGAGAATAGACAACTGATGCTCCCGATTTCTAAGATTGTTATCAGGGACACTGGTGAATACTACCAAAATGGCAGAGTTTGCATTCACACCACGTGCAAGTTAGGAAAAGTACATAGGCAAATATAGATTTTTTTTTACTTTTAGACTACGGTATGTCAGCAAACCTAAAAGAAAGTCAGTTGGATAATAGCACGGATAGTATACATACATACAGCCACAAGTAAATGTGTCTTACGATTTTATTATAAACCCTCTCCACTATAAGACCATTTGTACTTCAACTGATGCGGTACCCAAATAGACACAATCTTAAGCTTACTTCGAAGTATGGAAGTAAAGTAAAGTCCCGGGAAGTATGCAAGACGAAACCCAACGTTATTGTAGCGCCTTTTTACAAATGTAAACCATATGACCACTAAGTATCAGTTTACTCTCAAACGTAATGCCAAGATTCCTTACAGATGATATTCGCGAGAGAACTCTGCCATGCGTCGAATATTGGAAAAACAAAAGATTACATTAAATTTATCTATATTGATGTCCAGTTTGTTATGTATGCTCCAATCTAATATATATTATTTACAAAAATTTGGAGCCGATGACAATCGTCTTAGGCAATGCCAAACTGTGTGTTACTAGAGTAAGTTACACTAGTAAGTGTGCCGCGAGATGTTCTTGGTGGGAAGCGAATGAAGGAGTGTGTGAATTTGTTCACATTGTGTATTACACTCTATTTTAAACTTATTTATATCTTGAATGTTTCCCAGGCGAAAACGCAGAAGTACAGAATACAGTAGAAAACTTATCTGCATATTGTCTAAATATTTTCCATCACTTGATCACTCCCTTTGCAATATATGACGATAGACGCGTGATATATATAATATTAACAGTGGAAGAAAATTGAATAGACTTTAAAAACATCCTGTGCACAAAACCTCATTTTTGAGGTAGAGTTGCCAGTATTTTGGATTTCGGTTTCATTAAATATATGTTACCGTTTGGATTGTTGTATCTTTACGAATTAGGTGTCTCAGCACCCATAGAAATGAAATTTACAAAAATGAGAATGGTTGCAGATGGCAGATGAGAAGTTATGTGTGTGTTAATCAAATTTAGGGCAGCGTTTTGGCATAATTCTTTCTCAAAATCAATTGCATCTTTCTCACTGATACAGTTATTATCTATATCACCCTATAAAACATACAATATCATTTTATTGTTTTGTTAAAACGAGGCGGAAATAAGAAGGCGCACACAGATTGCAAAAAATGCGATGACACGCCTTACCACTATATGGAAGGATCGGGGAATTTCGATTGCCAAAAAAATGATGCTCGTGCATACATTAGTGTTCTCGATTTTTCTATACGGAGTCGAGTCGTGGACCCTGAAGGCAAGAAAACGGAAAGCAATTGATGCTTTTGAGATGTGGTGTTGGCGCCGAATGCTTCGAATTTCTTGGACGGAGCACAGGACGAACCAGTCAATCATCCAGAGACTGAAGATAAAGGAACGGTTCTCGACGATATGTCTGAGAATAATTCTGTAGTTTTTTAGACATATTGTCAGGCGCGGACCGGACAACCTGGAGAGACTGGTAGTTTTGGGTAGCCTCCAGGGAAGGCGAAGCAGAGGAAGAGCGTCTACGCGATGGAGCGACCAAGTGAAAGAGCTGACTGGGGCCACTATCCATTTTGCCCTGAGAGAAGCGGAAGATCGAGAAGGATGGAAAGTCTTGGTCGCTCAAAGGATGGCGAAATTTAAATGTGGTCACGATCCTCAGCCATGAGTGCACGACCAAGAAGAAGACCGATACTAAGATTATTTTATTCATATTCATAGAGTATACTTACTTATCTATTTTTTTGGTGTGTCGCGACACATCTTCGTCTTCCCCAGTGTGCCGTCAGATAAAAAGATTGACAGACACTGGTGTAATGTGACAACTTCCATGAAAAGTTTCAAGTCATCGACGAACAACAAAAAAATATTTTTAATAATCAATGATGCTCTGTCATTAATTATAAAAATTAAAAGACAATTTTATTATAATGTCACTATTTGTATCGAAAGAGTTAATTTATGACTGCGCCTCGCAAACAGCAATCGTTGCTATCAAATTCGCGATTCTCTCCCATGGAGAGAGAGCTAAGACCAAGAATGACAACTTTTTTTAGTTCTCGATCTTTTTTATTATCCTTTTCTGTTACCATTTGTTTGAGAATGTTTGGTTATTGTTCTCAAATGAATTATAGGGTCTTGTTTTAGGGAACATAATTTTAACGATATGCGAAGAATTATTGCCGGATACTGCCTACTATATCAGACATTACAAGATATATAATGTACAACATTATGGATTAAATATTTATAATATATTATATAACTATGTTTTTTTTTAAATGTTCAGTTATTGCATCGATTACACGATTATTTTATAACGGAGACTGATGAAGATCGGGCCACATTCTTGAGGCAGCCCTCGTAGGCCAGTGGGTAAGGCGCTGGCCTCTCATCCCTTGGGCCCCGACCTCGATTCTCTGTGAGGTCACAATATATGTAGGTATGTGATTTTCTCAAAGCCTGGGTGTTTGTGATTGTTTCTCTTCCATTACTAAAAAATACACCATATACCTACTACTGTTTCACTATACCACTGCCGTTGGGCTTCATTGTCTGTTATAGTTAAGATAAGAAAAAAGTGTTTTTTTTTTTTTTTTAATTTTTTACCGTTTTTTTACGCTCTCAATCACGAATAGTTTCTTCAATCACTTGAAGATGCAGCATAGTTATACGTATAGACCGGGAGTTTATAGTTAGACTTAAAGTGCAGAGTATCTGGGTAAGGGAAATGTATTGGGGAAATGCAGTATTTTTCACTTGAAGCGACGAGAAGCTATGAGTAGTAGACGGGGTAAATGTGGAAGTAAATAGCAACTGTTAGATTTTCTTAACCACACCTCTTCCTGCCACCTTAAAAATCGTTAAAAAAATATTATCGATGTATTTTTAAAATTGACCCCCAAACCATAAAATCCGTTCAGTCAGTGTGTTTATTTTTGTTGACCGTCCTAGTCTCGAAAGCACATACATATAAAGGAAGAAAAAAGGTCTTACCAGACGCATTTTGTAATGTTATTGATTTTTCAAATTGGTAACTAGGATATCCATTTTTTCGAATTGATTTTATACTATTTTTCCATGAGAATAATATGACATGCATTAAGAAAAGTACCTACTTGAATATACGTAGGTATTCAAAATCACAAATAAACGATCTGAAAAAGGACAGGGTTGGATTCAGGTTATGTAAAAATGCGCCAGTGCACAAAGCGAAAGCGCTCGGTTGCGGAGCACTAGAGATTCAAAGATCCGATTCAGTACTGAGATCAGTTGCGAGAATCTGGAATCGATCGGACTACGCCGTTTTGCTTCTAGCTATACGAAAAAATGATCAGTTACTTATGTGCCACATGCTACTTAATATTTATGTACATTCATAAAATAGATCATCATCCATTTTTGCTGATTCCACAAGTACATTTTTTTTTCACGACATTGCGTATAAGAAAAAGCTGCAGTTCTGGAAACTATTTATATACACTTAGGCACAACACATTTTACTGTCATCGTGATTTATGATAATAATAATATATTCAATGTACTCTCGGCTAAAACATGGTTATTTCTTATGATACAATTTGTACTTTAACTATAACTAAATGTATGTAACATAAATATATTTACCGAGTGAGAACCAAAAGAGATAACCGTATCTACTACGAATGAAAATTAAAAATACTCAGAGCTTAATTAAAATTTAATAAATTTTATTATATACCTACTGGTATACGTTACTGTAGTTTTCCTTGCTTGGCGAACAAGCCTTCTCACATCACTGTAACATATACACAATGCAATTAAACCGATATGCGTTGTTCAGGTGTGCACACAAGAGGGGATGGTATTTTCACGACCCCCCCAGAAACGGAAAAAATAAAAAAATATTTAGGTAAATGGAATATTGATTGTTCTTCTTCTACGACAGGACCTCATGACTGAGGATCGTGACGCGGATAATTTGACCTAGCAGGTTGGTAATACTTATGTACCTTATAATTATATTAATGGGGTTCCCTAAATAGTTCGAGAATGAAGAATTCAGGGTTTGTTTACATCGTTTACAAGACTGAACAATCCGTAAAATTTATAGGAATGATAATTATTATGTAGGTTAGGATTATTCTTCCAGCTCATACTAACATACATGTTCATATGCATTCGAGATGATGGCTGTCATGCAGACGAAACACGTGTTGTGTAAGACTAATGAACGATCCGTAATTAAAATGAATAGCTCCATACATAAGTGCAACACTACAATATTATGGGGAGACGACGACTCAATGGTGCCGTGAAACGTTGTGTCGATAGCTGGAGAAAGAAGAACGAAACATAATAAATATAAATTAGTATTCAAAAGTAACCTTCCATTATGGCGTAAGCGTGAAGTGTTCGGCCAATGTGTGCTACCAACACTCACGTATGCATGTGAAACATGGACTCTTAATATGAGAGAAATAAAAAAATTATAAGTAGCGCAACATGGCATGCAAAAGTGGATGTTGGGCAAAGATCACAAAATATACAAATGGATAAAGAAGCAGACCAGAGTACGATGCGATAGAGGTCGCTAAGCGAGTGGACGAACGTTGGACAAATACCTACCGTCATACAGTGGTACTCAGGGGACACTAAACACCCAAAAGGACACCCTAAAACCCACTGGATAAAGTTTGGTGGATGTACATGGCAGAGAATCACTAGGGACCGAGAAAAGTGGAGGGAGCTTGGAGAGGCCTTCATCCAGTAGTGGGACGACCCCGGCTGATGATGATATAGTATTATGAAAGAAAAATTGTGTGTCGTATGTACTTATTGCGAATAAACCACACCGATGGTATCATTTTACCACTGCACCAAGTGTTGTTTGACTAGTACCGCATGCAAGTAAGTATATAGCGAGACTCACATTTGTTGATAAAATATCAGTTTCTTTTATGCGAGCCTACCATTACTCAAATAAATAACAGAAATATAATATGCAGTGCATCTTTGTTAGCTCGGCTATGTTTTACAGCACCATCCGTATAGAAGGAGTGATTATCTGTAATAAATAATTTTATATGTTTATTTAGTGTAACTTTGGAGCAGAGGCTAGAATTTTTGCTTTTGTTTTATGAATACAGGTTCGAATACATTAAATATATATTTTATCAAAGTTTAGGGTTTCTAATATTTTTTCAATGCTACTGCTATTACACTACTGTCATAGTTGAGTTAGAACGCAGACCCTGTTGTAGTGTAGTTTAAAGAAAAAATAAATACTCGATCAAATTCTAATCTCATCATTCATTATCAGTAAGTTTTTACCCAACATGATAAAAAATGATAATTTGATATTGCCATTATTGTCAATACTAACAAAAACTCTTTAAAAATCGATTAAATTAACAATCAGTTATTTTATATCGATTTAATAAACGTAATTCTTCCGATGACCGAAATAGCGTACTCGGCAGCGTGAGGATTTTTAATACATCTATTGCAAATATCGTCTGCCTGTAAATCACATTCATCGTAGATCTATAAATCTTTTTCATAAATATAATATAAAATCTTTTACTCTTAGTGTTGCCAGATTTATCTGTCTCAATATTAACTTTACCAATTGTTGCTCAAATATGACTTGAAAATAATAAAAAAAGTTTGTATGTATTTGTAATTTGTATATAATAGTACTTAAATATTTTTCTCGTAACCCAACATATTTATGTTCGAATTATGCCAACATCCCATTTGTTTGAATTTAATATTCAACAGCGCAACTATTAAATTTCACTTAAAATAGCTGGGTTGACGAATGTTATAAATACCTAATTGTACGAAGTATATACTTATGGAAACTATCTACAGTTAATACAAAAGTAAGCTGTAGTTCAACTCCTTTTGATTGTTCTATAACCCGGTCATGTATTGCAACGTTTCCATGCAAAGCTAAACATAAACATATGCTCGAATTGTACTAGGAAGGAAGAAGTGAGTTTAAAATTAATGAAAATTTATCGCGCGTATTACTGACAACCTATTACAAATTCAAACGAGCTTTATCAGACATTATTCAAAGTCGAGCTTTCGTAAGCTCCGTGGAATGAAAAAACAAAACAAAATAAATTAATAAAAGAGATTGCATTTCTTTGCACTTATTTACGAAAACATAAACTTTACTAATCTTCTGTCGACAACTGTGAACTACTAGCCAACAGTTTGTTCTGACGTCACCTATTGGTTTAGAAAAATTACAATTGTATAGGTATGTATATTGGATTATCGATCAACATTATTTATAATATTATTATATGTTGTGATATAGGTATCCATTGTCTCTGATATAAATTACGTCCTTTCTTTGCTGGTCAAAATGGTTGTGAAATAATACTAGCGAATGTATTATTTACATTTTAATATTATATCCTCGTTTTTCCTATATAGTCAGCAACGTTCCCTCTAATTTTTCTATTGTGTGTGGGCATCATTAACGCATTTGAGCAGTGGCGTAACTAGGGTTGGTATCACCCGTCAGTAACGGGCCGTCACCCGGTGCGGTAAGTTTATCCCCCCCCCCCCCCACAAACACACACATACAATTTTTCATTAAAACATATATTTTAATATTATAGTGATCCCGCTCAACATAACGTTTCACTTGCGTGCTCGCGTTAGTCGCACTTGACCTTCGTCTTCCGAGAAATTTGTCGAATAATTGTGCGTATGATAGTTTCGTGCATTCGAGTAAAACTGAAATCTGACAAAGGAAACTTTATTTTGCAATATTTTGTGTTCGCGGACACGTTTTCGTTGGTGTGCGCCCGCGCACGCGCACACCTTACAGGGAACATTGATAGTTAAATATCAACATTTTCTTGAATTTTGAATATCTACTAATAATATAAAACAATGTGACCGTAGTATCCTAAATTTAAGTCAAGCTTGTCTCAGTGGTGATAAAATTCAACAGCCTCTTTCTTTGCTCTTTCTTCCGTTTTCTTCAATTTCGTAAAATCAAACACTGATCTTCAATTCTGCGCTCACTACTGCCCTTTGTCAAAATTTTGCACTCTCAGAATACCCCAACGTTATAGTCGATTAAGTGCAATCAAACCCTTCTATCTGACTTCTCGTTTTTCCTTTTATTGAAGGTTATGGTATGATCTCTTTCTTTCTAGTTCACACTACAACACACCGTGAGGCTCAAAGTTAGTACTGTAGTAATAGGAGTGAAACAATAACTAGATTTTTAGAAAACCGATGATGTATTATGTGACCTCACCGGCAATTGGGTCCGGAGTCCCCAGGTGAAAAGCCAGTGCCTTGCGTATTAGACTACCGACCACTAGGCGACCGATCATGAAAAATTCTTTCATTAAACTTTCTTTTCTGACATGAGGAAAGTATGCGAAAAGTCAATAGCAGTTTAACAGTTAGATAAAATATTTTAAATAATAAAAGAAAATTTGAGAGTACGGTGATCTCCGTATTGAGTTACTGCTCCTGAGATTTTTCCAGTCATAAAAAAATTATGATATTTCACAACGAACGCAACTTCCCGTGATAAGTCTGTTTGATTAAGATCAGGTATTGTTGCGGAGTGGGTTGCCATTAACTTCTATGCCAGATAAAATATATTATAGATATAATATCTACTTATATTAGAATATAACATTATGTACAACCAAACTAAAATTAATATTGTGAGGTTGTTAAAAAAGATGTTATTCTGGATCCTAAACAAATAGTATTCTGCACATCCCATTTATATTTTAATATGCGCATATTTCAGAGTCCAATAACTATTATGTTATCAAAATATTAATGACTTCATTTTGCATGACCGCGTGCTTCAATAAGCATTAAGGTGTTGTCGTGCAAAATACAATATAATAAATTTTGTATCAGGATAGTAGCAGGTATAATATTAACCCTAAGGATATAATATTTGAATACATATCATTTGCACATCAATGCACCTTTCTCGGATGGCAATTTAAGGCTGTCTTCATATATGTAGAAATAATTTTTATAATACAATAATAATAATGTCGCTTTTAGCATTTTTTGAATTATTTATTGTTAATACAGAATAAGCAAATAAAGGTATCTCTAACTAGAGTTATCATTATAAGTAGAGAATTATTGTTGTTTAATTTAATAAAACGCAATTTTTTTGTAGTAATTCCACTTTTATTCAATAAATTAGGACCAGTTTCGTCCGCCTCAGAGGGACATTTTCAACTTTTGTTGAGTTGTTTGAGTTGAAAATGTCCCTCTGAGGCGGACGAAACCGGTCCTAATTTATTGATTAAAAGTGGAATAAGAACTACAAAGAAAATGCGTTTTATTAAATTAAATAACAATACAATGCAGTTCCATCATGAATTGACATTTAACAAAATAAAAGAAATTAAGGTAGAGAATTAATTTGTTAAAAAATAATTGTGGATAGGTACATTTTGTTGACCATGTCCGATCCAAAGAAGATTATATTAATATGTAGGTACAGTCTCCACAGGGTGGTGGTTTTGTATTAACATATTTTTGTTTTTACGAGAAATAGATGTTAGCCACTTGCTAAAAACTATTAGGTCCATATCAAAGACTCCAAACCAAGGCCTGAACAAAAACGAACCATAAGTGCGAGTGAGAAACCATTTGGCACGCTTATATCTCCGCAATATGCGATAGAGTAAGATAGAATTTCTACGGCTGAATTAAAAAAAATTGTACAAGTCATCGGTAATTATTGATTTGTATTACTAAAGTCATTTAAAAACTGTGAGTACGTGTTGCTGAAATTTATTGTTTTTGTGTTAAATATAAAGTTACCGGCAATTATTTTTAGTTAATTTAGTAGACACTATGTTATATAATGTAATAATAAAATAGAGGTTCTCATTATACGCAAGAAAGACGGTTTCATTTTTCCGAACAATACCCACTATCTTTATATTATTACTCTAAGCTCCAAACACAAATTGAAAAAAAATGTGCAGATTCGACTCAGGATTCGAACCTAGAACCCACAGTACTTTACGCTAACACGTTAGCCGCCTTGGGCGTCAATATATTATAAAATAACATTAATAAATATATTAGAACATTAATAATGAAATAACAGATAACACCATGAAATAGATATTGGAATATTAATTGGTCGCCCACGTAGTCGAATGGTGGTCGAGTGACTCGAGTTCAAATCTCAGGTCTGGCAAAATTTACATGTAGTTTATAAATGTGTGTTTGGATCCAAAAAAATAAATATACATAATATATAAAACAAAGTGGTTAACAGCAATTTCACAAAAAAATCTATCACAAAACCTCTTTGTGAGGCGGCCAAGATCCATATTAGATTGTTGAGTTATCTGAAAAATTGTTTTATTTTAGGTAGGTTTTATTTAATTTTCACTGGCTTAAAAAAACATTCATAGGGATAGTAAAATATGTAAGTTCGAATCCCACTCGATTTGACTTTACAGGTGTGTTACGGAGATTAAAAAAAATGATAGTAAGTATCTTTATTATTGAGAATTAAACATTTAATAATATTGTATATTTATTCAGTATGTATTGAATAAAACAAACTAATATCCTGTTATTTCATCGAAACACTATAAAGATTCTAATACACGACTTGTACGATGTGACACCTCTTGAAAGGTCACTGTGTTGACTTTTCAAAATATTTGTCACATCGTGGAGTTGTCACCTGCGGCGTGGCGTCATGCTACGGGTTTTCGGAGCAATAAGAACTCGAAGACTTGAAAATAGCCTGAGATGCCTTCGTGTCAACGAGCCATCGCAGGTGCAAATCCCTCGCGGAGGACTCTAAATTAAGATACCGAACGAAAATTTTACCCCTACCCTGTATACTTTATATAAGTTCACGTTTTGGCGGGAAAACGTTCTTGCTTGCCTGGCAATTTTGACAAAACACAATATACAGTTTAAGTATATTATTATCATTATAGAAAGCAAAACTTTTCCCGTCGAAGACTATTTCAAAAAAAGCCTTGGTAGGTTGGAATACTTAGGATTAGGTTAGGATACTGTCGAGAAAAGTGAAACAGATTTAAAACTCACTTTCTACATCCCCGACTTTTGATTTTGCAAAAAAAAATTTTTTTTTACTGTAAATATCTACTTACCAACATATGTTAATTTTTAAATTCTATATAACGTAAAATATCATAGTTTTCATCAGTACTTTAGGCTGCTATTATAAAATTACATAATATTATCTAAATTTCCCAAAATCGCCAAAAAATACATATCATGGTTAATGGAATATTTCTTATTATTTTTTTTCAGGCTCTCATGACTGACCTTCAGCTTTCTGAACGGGCTCCACCACTCTTCTCGGTATTCTACGACATGCAAGGCCTGTAGCCACTGGAAGACCCGTGGCACTGATAAACTGGTACAACTATCTGGGGCATCCAATATTTGCTTTAATATTCTGATGCGGCATGTTTAAAGGACAAGACAGCGCGGAAGATACACACGGACACTAAAGATTATGACCGTTAAGCCACGCGCATTCGATAGCCACTTGTGGTTGCGACAGCTCCCAATAGCTTATAGGTGAACGCTTTTAGTTATACTTTCAAGAGTGGTGTTTATAGTCCGGCTCGAAAAGCGGCGTATCTGGGTATGGGGAATATGCCTGGAAAAATGCAAGGGTCGGCGACTGAAGCGATGAAAAGTTATTAGTCGGGTAAATGTGGAAGGAGTAACACCTGCTAGATTTTATTAACAGCACCCCATAAAAAATATTATTTTTTCAAACTGCTGAAAATAATTTATTTCAGAATAATATTATGGTGAATTGCATTTGGATAAAGGTTTTGTTAGGATTTGACACGTTTCGGAGTTATGTATAATCGATAACTACTATATAGTATATTCACAAAACTTTGTTTCTCTGTTCAAGATAATATCAGCGCTCAAAATGGACCGGAACGCACCGGAGCGCCGTTCCGGTTCGTGAAATCGGTAAAATTATCGCTCCGTCTCGTGTAATACATTATCTTGACCACCTGAGCTAGATATACCATATAATAGAAAATTTAACACATTTATTTATATAAAATACATATAAAATTTGATGACTAGGTAAATAACTTCATAAAATTGTCGATCGCTCCGGTTCGTATACTTTTCCATTTCGAGCGCTGGATAATAATATATAAATCTTAGGATTTAAAAAAATGAAAATATTTTAAATATAATGATAGGTATACCTACTTATAATATTTATATTTCTTTCATAAAAAATTACCACTCCCTAAAACTCATAGAGCTAAAGTGTGTAAAGTGAAAAGGAAAAGTAGTTTTTACAGAAAATGTCATAAATCGCGTTTGAGATAGTCTGACTCAGGGTCATATATTTTGAATAATATTGAAATGAAAAACGAAACCACGGTCTCGAGAACGTATTTTGAATTTACATCAAAGCCATCCATACCAGTATGTCCCAGCATGAGGTTGGCACAGTGTGAACTGTGGAAGCTTTTATTTTATGGCAATACAGCCTTCCGCTGACAGCGATACTTTAAAATCGATATTATTTTCTTTTGAGCTTTTTGAGATGGCGCCGAAACGGCTTGTGGACATTTTTAATGAATTCATTTTGCGATGATATTTACCCAATGACTGGCAGTTATATTACTGAATAAACAACGTTGAATATTTTGCATATCTCGCGTGAGTGAAATAAGGTATAATGAAATATTGAAACTAAGGATTGCAATACCGAATGAAAATATCAATACCGGTATTTCGGTATTTCCTATTGAATACCTGTATTAATACCGGTATTCGCGAAATATATGGAAAAACATATCTACCAATAAATATACCTACAATAATTTATATTTTATCGCAAAAATATATAAATATGTACATCATATTATGTAAACCTTTAAAAATAGGTAAAGAGATGCTGATGTTTACAAATACCTAGTAGTTGAACTATTGGCACTTTCTTCTTCGAATGATATTTAAATAATTTTATATTATGAAGTGTTCATAGATGTATATGTGCCCCACTGGTAATTCCACGTAACGTTTTATTATTTTATTGCACTTTTTACAACTAAACTGAATAATTTCTTTACTTTTATCCCGTAAGAAGTAAAACCAATCACAATATTTCCCACAGCCTTGTTCAAAAATATATATATACATTTCTCCATTATTGTATAAGCTAAAATAAATACTTACACAAGTCCATTATATTATAGTGTATAATTATTATTTCATAGTGAAATCTCTCTACTTTCAATACCGAATATATTGGTATTGTCTAATTTTTAAAACCGGTATTTCGGTAACGAAAATTACTGGAATACCGGTTTTGAAATACCGGTATTGCAATCCCTAATTGAAACAGTATGATTTTTCGGTTTCCTTTGGTGCGTTTACGATTATTGGTAGTCATGAATTTTCCGTGTCCCATTATAAAAATATTACTAGGAGTAAAATCAAAATCAACGTACCAAATCACACACAGTTATAATAAGTCCTCAAAAGTATACCTACCTACCTATCTGATATTTCTTTTTTTAATCAATAAATAATAATGGGCCTGCCAGTCGACCTTCGACCGTCAGGTGTCATATCCAAGATTCACCCCAGCAGTTGAGCACTGTTCATTCTTCCTACATGGCCCACCTATCGGAGTCTACTAAGTTGAATGAATGCGGAATGAATTTATTTTTCTTGGGACACGTTTTAGAGTTCTAGGTCATGGCGAATACTACATTCTTCTCCTAGTATGCATGTGGCCATAATATATCCTACACGGCATCTATCTCTCGAATACATCGAGAAATTATTTATTTAAAATAAAAATAATTTATTTAAAAATAAATTTATTTATTTTCATAAGCGAAAATAATAAATAAGTTTTAGATGTTTACAATATGACGTGAAAATACATAGAAAATAAGAAACCCAATCATTATTAAAATAGGATAAGTATTGCATTTGTAAAAATAACAAAGGTAAAAAACAGCGGGATAAACATATACCTATAATCTATAATGTATATACTTACATAATTACCAGAGGGTTGAAGTGGACCCTTTTTTGAGTTGTTTCGCTCCGGGACCCATACAATATGCTCCAGCTTTGCTCCAGGATCTGCTCCGCTCCGGGTAACAAGTTTTAGGTAGGTAGATATTATATGTAAACAAATGTTAATAAATTAAAAAGTACTTACCTATGCAGTTTTAAACAAGGTTTATTATTCGCCATTTTCATTGTTAATTTTATTAAACAAAATATCTGCGAATTTATTAACGTGGTGTCTCCAAAGTGTCAAAAAAACGTGAGGTTATTATTTCATCACTCGGCAGTGTTGCCATATTTAAATAATTCCAGTGTTGCAAAGTGTCAAATATATTATTTTCATTGTATTTTAGGACGAAAATTTAATATTAATAAAAAGAAACATCCGGAATAGTGAAACACTACAAATTTTCGGTGCTCCGGGTCCGCTCCTGCTCCGGGTAAAACTTCATTGCTCCACTGCTCCGAGCTCGACTCCAACGCTCTGATAATCACTAAATTTAAATTACAAAAAAACGTACCTACCTATAAAGAAGCGAACTAAAAAGTTTTCAGGGACACACATCAAAATACAATTTAGATAGGTACTAGAATTGTCAATTGGGTGTGGGATTATACAATTGTCTTATTTCGATTACTATCTCGAGGACGCATCTCTGCGTATGGTCTCCACGTAATATTATCAATATTATGTAATAAATTATTATATTCATACGTTTTCTAAAAAATGCCGCTTAAGGGATGCGGTTGAAAACACATCCTACGACCCCTTAAAATGAAGTCATTCAATAAAAATCACTAAATCATTCGAAACAGAATGATATCATAATACACATTCATAATATGTATGTAGGTCAGGCTCACCCGAAATGGAGATAAGACTTTTTGTTTAACAATAATTTATTACATACAATAAAACACTTGGAATGGAACCAAAATCCTTTAATTCGTACTACACAAAAACCTATGTCAAACCCACCTATGTCCATAATTCAGATCGGCCATTCATCGCAAGAACCCTTCCCCGATATAGGGGATATATCAAAATAGTGATATTGTGGTCGTAAAGACCCTTTAAATTGAAATTTATGTAAAAAGATGTGTTTCTTACGGTTTATTTCGGAGAGATAGCATTGTTCGTGTGATATAGTTTTTTTAATGCAATGCTTTATTTCCTTTTGTTGCGCTCTTGAATTTCTATTATATTAATCACATGGGACCACCAAGAAATGGTTTTTTCGTGTTGGTGCACTGCACTTTTACCATGCGTCGTCAACTTCAAGGGTTGATTTAATAGTCATATATTATTATTATAATATACTAGCTGAAGTACCCGGCTTCGCACAGGGTCTCTTCGTGGTTATATTTATCTTAGGTATTTAAAAAATATTAAGAGGTAATTATTTTTTTAATATTAAAATATCTGTGTAATACAATATGGCAATATGAAAATAATTCTAATAGGAGTAAAGGTCAAACAAAACAACACTAAATTAAAATCGAATCCAAAATATGAAAACGTTATTAATGTTATTAATATGTAGTAAAAAAAAATCAAAATTGGATGGAACAAACAAACAACAAACTTTGTATTTTATATAATACTAATTTAGAAACCTTCGCAGGCGTGCGCACAACAACTGACAAAAGTTTCATCGCAATAGGATGAATGATATAGGAACGCATACGAATAGAAGAAAAAGATGATTTTCTAATTCAGAAATCTTCGTGAGCATGCGCACGAAAACTCACCAAAGTTTCATTGCAATTGGATGAATGGTATAGGAACGCATATGAATAGACGAAGATGGTTGTACTAATTCAGAAACCTTTGCGGGCGTGCGCACAACAACTGGTCAAAGTTTCATCGCAATCGGATGAATAGTATAAGAACGCATGCGAATAGAAGAAGATAGAATAGAAGAAAAAGAACTAATTCAGTTCAAAAGTACTAATTCAGAAACCTTTGTGGGTGTTACCACAACAACTGACGAAGGTTTCATCGCAATCGGATGAATGGTATAGGAACCATATGAATAAAAGAAGATATAATGAAGAAGAAGAAGATAGTTTTTCTAATTTAGAAACCTTTGCGGGTGTGCGTACAATAACTGACGAAAATTTCGTGGCAATCGGATGAATGGTATAGGAACCATACGAATAAAAGAAAATAGAATGAAGAAGAAGAAGAATATGATAATTTTTCTAATTCAGAAGCCTTTGCGGGTATGCATACAACCACTTACCAAAATTTCATCGCAATCGAATGAATGGTATAGGAACGCATACGGGACAGACAGACAGACACACAGACTGACAAACAGACAGAAGATAAACCTTTTTTATATATAAGATATAGCCTATTCTCTTCGCACAAGTGCAAGCAATAAGTTGACAAAGTTTTATCGCAATTGGATGAACGATATGGCAGCGCATAAAATACGAACAAACAAACAAACGAACAAATATTGATTTTTATATATAAGATTATTATTCCAGTACTGTTTTACAATCCAGTTTGCTCCTGTCCTGCACTAGAGTAGTACGCATCTAAATTGACGGCTCGTAAGTGCAAAATTCGTAACTGAGAGCGAGCTGGATGACTGGCTAGGATCAGGCGTGAGGAATTTCCGCCTAATTGGGGATCTGCTGGACGAGTTTCTTTGCTTTGGGCTTCTACGAAAATATGGAGTGTGTCTGAACCGAATCCAGTGTGAGCATTCCGGGTGTGATTATTTGATGCGTAAGTATGGGTTAAAAGGTTCCTGACATTGCGAGTGTGGTGAGATTCAAACCACTGAACACATATTATGGAACATGTATGTCTTCCCCGGAGAAGTTTCAGCCATACACCAGCCAATCCGGAAACTATTGTATGGATTGATACCTTACCAGTTCCCATGTTTTGCTTGCTAGTTCTGTGATTTTTCTTTTTGAACAAAATGTTTTACTTATTTTTTTTTGCTATCGTCTTATGAATATCATAATATACTATCGATTTAAGTTTTGGTCGCTTTAATTATGTCGACCGATTTTGAAAACTTCTCTTTTTAATTTCATTTAAAGATTATTTTTCTCAGTCAGTATCTATATGTTTACTTTTCCGATGTTTTCGACCTCTTGGCTACAATTGGATGCATTCCCCTCACATCCTGGAAAGAGCCCCCAGGCCAGAATCTTTGGTGGGTCCCCCTACCTATAGCTAAGATTAAAAGCAATGTGACGCTAATGACGCTATACAAGCATTTTTCAAATGGTGTTTGAGGTAACATTATTGGTATTAAATGTAATTTTAGCGATATGTTTTGTATTTTTGAAAACATCTTACTTGAATTATGGAGTTGTCGAGTATTAACATACAATAATCAAAAATGTTATCATATTACTATGTACCTATTTGAAAATCTTAACATTTTTGAAGTAAAATAGCGACGCAGGCGATTTTTTTTACAATTAGAGCACATTTCTAATGTGCGTTAATCTCACTGATCGACTCGCGGGCCCCTCATAAGCCCGGGCCTCGTGCCAAAGCCCTATCATCCCCTGCCCCTTGTGCGGACCATGATTGGAAGACTAGATCAAATTCGTCAAGTGATTCTGTGACTTAGGATGAAAATTTTAGTCTTGTATTGGAATTGATTTTATATAGGTACTAATTGCCACTTAAGAAGCATTGTTCATTATTATATCTATACAATCTAGATGGTCAGATAGTGATCATAATTATATTAATATTATCGACTGAAGGTACTTCATGGAATTTTTTTTTTTTTTAGAATTGACAATTTACACCTCTTGAGTGTAGTATTTTTATTGATTATATATAATAATGATCTATTATTAGGTTTTGAAGATTTATTATAATATGCTATCGAGTGTATTGTTATTAATAAGATAGGGTTTTTACTAATTAGGTTTTTTACTGACACTTCAACTATTCATGATTTGTTTATTGTATTTTTTGTGACCTTTTACTTGATAGGTAGATAATGGAGTTTTTACATACTTTCTTGTATTGATTTATTATATAAGCTAGAGTAAAGAGTGTTCGTTGTTATTGTGTGTTTACCTTTGGTGAGTGTACACGGCGCCTGAAGATGCCGAAAGGCGAAACCCAGGTCGCAAAAAACGACTTAAATGGAATAGTACAGAGCTTGAATCCATTAGAGCATAATTATATTGTTAATGCAAGTTAAGTCATAATTTCTCTTCGGTTTTCGACCGCTGTCCCCAGCGCAATAGCCTTCAGTAAATTTTAGGCAGATGCTTGAAGAATGGTAAGAGATAGTGGGAAGATCATTTCATTAGAGAAACGTCATCATTATAAGGTCTGTCTGATGACTTTAATGATTTTTATCTGCCTTCACTACAGTCACGCAATTCGGGTTCACTGTAAGTAAAAGTACCACATAATAAATGATAATGATATCGCATTTTACATTCAATTCTAATAAAAAAATAAATAAAGCTGTGACGAGGTTTTAAAATATAATGCTGTAATGACGTTTATATCGATCTTTCTAAATAATTATATGTGTCATCCTACTGAATGAATGATTAACAAATGACATCTGAAAATACAGTTCTCTATGTATTTGTAAAAAATATTAAGTAGTTAAATAACGAATTAATAATTCAAGAAATAAAATAGAATAGGTAGATACATGGCCCCCACATAATGAAACGGGCCCCCAGGCTAGGATCTTTGTCGGACCCCTACCTATCGCTAAGGTTAAAGGCAGTGTGATGCTTTAAGGCCATATTCCACTGGCAGACGCACAGACCCAACCCGATCCAACGATCGACGCCGACCGTCGTCGCCAGCTATTTGCAATTACACGCAATGATTCAATCTCGTTGGTCCTTGATTTGATTGGTTTAAAATAATACTAGTGTTGCTATTATTAAAAATATTGGTTGGTGAAAACTAGATATTTCTTAGATTGGTGGCTACACTGAACGTATTTCCGCGCAATTTTACGTCAACAAAACTAAGCTGTCAAAGCTAGCGAGCATCAAATCTGTTAAAACTTACGCGGCCGTTTGAGATTTATAGAAAGTTTTGTATACTTATTGTTAATTTACATCATGAATAACTGGGCGAGCTTGAATCTCCAAACCAATCGATTACAATCGAATTGAAATGAAGTATGAACGACCGTTGCGCGAGCGGGCGAGTATTCGGCTATTTTCGTACGCTTTCGGCAATCTTCGCTTGTTAATGAATGGATCGCGCGACTGATAATAGGAAAATTTCCACTTTCGACCCGATCGCTCACGATCCTTGAAAACCATAGAGAATAGAGTTTGACAGTCGTGGCAGACGATCGGGCCAGACGCAATCTGCCAATGGAATATGGGCTTTACAGTGGCGTTTTTCAAATGGTGTTCACGGTAAAAATATGGAAATGCAGTGTATTTTAAGTACTTAAATCCACTTGAATTGTCGAGTATCGATACACGATTAAAAATTGCATAGCATCACCACATATTTTAAAATATTAACTTATTTAGTGCTAACACCGCGACTGGCGCGTTTGGAGTCGTTGGCCATTATATATAATTAACGTGTTATTTAAATGTGGTGATTATAAGGTAATTAAAAGGTTTGCAGTATTATTCAATTCAATTTATTTATTTTTTAACATGTGGACATTAGGTACAACTTATAAGTTTAAGACGTTCACAACATTACATGAAACATTATTATAAAGAAGAAAGAAAAAGAAAAAATAATAAAAGGGATAAAAATGAAAATATGAAAAGAGAACATAATATAAACATACAAAAGCAATTCAAACACAATAATTATTATACATCTATATAAGTTCAAAGAAGTATACCGAGTTTGCTAAGGAGACCCTATTTTATGAAATTATAAAATAATGTCCACCTAAACTCACCCTCACGCAAGTAGAATATATCAACACCCGAAGCAATTTGGTTGAATGGTTGACAATGGTGCCTCCAAACCTGTGCGACAAATATCCACTTAATTAAAAACAACACTGTTTGTCAGAGTAGGTCTAGTGAAAATGCTGTAATTCTCAATAGATGTGCGTATGTCGACTTAAAGATTTTTTGAGTTTTTGTTTGTTTCCGATAATTAATAAAATAGTTACAAATAATTTTAAAGTAAAAATGAAAAGGGAAGGTATTCTAAGTCTGCTTAAGGGAGGAACTTTGTCTAGAGACGTCACTGCGTCTATATTATATAGAAATAAAATATATTATATAGAAATAAAAAGATGTCACGGAGACTTGAAGCTTTCGAGATGTGGCTGTATAATAGACGCATCCTCAAAATTCCGTAGACTGACCGGGTGACAAATGTTGAAGTTCTCAATCGAATGGGGAAGGACCGAGAAGTTCTACGTAGTATCAAAACCAGGAAACTACAGTACGTCAGTCACATTATGAGAGGACAAAAGTCCTCTCATAATCATTCAAGGAAAGATCAACGGTAAGCGTAGCAGAGGACGGCGCCGCTTTTCGTGGCTTAAGAACCTCCGTGATTGGTACGAGTGCAGCTCCACTGAACTGTTCCGGGTAGCAGTCGACAAAGATAAGATCGCCTTGATGGTGGCCGACCTCCGCTAGGGGATGGCACAATAAGAAGAAGATATAGAAATAGAAAAAACAAATACTAAAAAAAAGAAATATATATAAATCGTATTAATTACATCGTGAATACGTTAAAAACATTTTTTGTTTTATACCTACTACACATGTATCAAAATATAATTTCGTAACTTGTCTCAGGTTTTTAATTTCAGTAAGCTATTATGTGAATTCCGTAATGATTTTGTGATATTATGTTAACAAAACATTGTTAAATATATATAAATAAAAGAAATTAATGAGCACCATTATTAAGTGAATTTTACACGCTATGATAGCATGTCATAAATAATATAACAATTATTAACAAACAATAACTCGTAACTTCAAAAAATATTCATATAGTCAAAGCGGTAGGTATTAATTATTATTCACATTTTCATAATATATTATATGATAAAACGAAATTTAATGCATACAATATACAAATTAAAATAACAATCAATAGTTTGTGTCATATTAGTAATTATTAAAAAATTTACATGCATATAATATTTATTATAAGATTGGTCAGTTTCGAAAAAATGGAGATTCGAGGTGTTGCTTGCATATAATGTGATAAATTTCTAAATACCATAGATATTTATTATGCACGTTTAAATAAAGAATAATACTATATTCACGTCTTGTGGTATTATTCTTTTGTTTCAAAATAAAAAAAAACAGTGTTGCAAGAGGCGAAAAATATTATAAACAAATAATTTATTGACACGGGTAATAAAATTAACTATTAGGTAAAAAAAAATACACTTATTTATTATGTTCGTGAAATTTGGAGTTTTATTGTTATTATAATGACGTGTGGTCTAGTTAGCTAAATTAATTTTTAGCTAGTACCTTCATTTCTTCTTTCTTGGCACTATATTTTAGGATTAGATTTTGCCTTTGCCACAAGTGTCCTTTCCTTTAGTAGTCTACTGGTTTCTGTTTGTCTTCAATCGTCCCCGATTTTTAGGCCTTTCCACCTTAATCTAGTTCTCTTCCAACTCTTTCGTGGTTCGCGGTTTGTCTATACGTGGATTCCATTGGGGTAGGTACCTATCTGGTCAGAATCTTTGGTTTCATATCGACAAACATTCTTTCAATAATATGGTCTAATCTTTGGAGTTTTAGATAGCGTGGTTTGCTTTTCACTTAGGTTATTCTGCTCGTAGCTCATCTTTATAAATCTTATATTCCAGTGTATGTCTAAAAAAATACACAATCTTTTCTTTTGGTTACATGTAAATTAATAAATTGTACGTAAAACATTTCACGATGGCACAGTTCGCCGTGAGCTTTCTTATCGGAAAGAGATAACCGTATACTATACGGTCTGCTATTTTATTAGATTCAATATGAACAATAATTCAATTTTCATAGCTGATTTAGGAAAAATTCATCAAACCAAGAATGAAAACCTAACCTAACAAATAATCCAGTATATCGGCTATTTTGAAAATTTGTTTGCTGCTGGCTTCCTGTAAAGTGTGAACTGACAAGAACCGTGTTTTATTTAGACATGAATTTTATATCAGTACTATACGACCCAAAGAGATTGGACGGTCTTTAATATACGGTCATATATTTCCGATACAACATTTCACGGCGAAGTGTGATACGGCAAACTGCATACGTACACGTATTTTTTTTATTGATAGATAATTTCTATCCTCTGTTAAGCTAGTGATAAATTAACTAAGTAATATTTTAATTAAGTATATTACACGAGTAGACGCAGATGCTAAGTGACTTAGATCTATGTATTGCGAGTATACCCTTCTAGAATACTTACGTGGTTAATATTTAAAATTTAAAAAAATCCTCCGTCCAAATATTTGCGAAGTTTTTTTTTTGTTTTAATAAAAGAGGCAAGATACCTGTCTCGATGGGAAGGATACCGAAAAATATTACAACAAAGTTTTGAGAGGTCGACACTACAAGGGTGAAAGGGTACTCGGCAAAACTTTGACGCGACTTCACATGTCCGAGAATTTGTACAAGGAGATTTTAAGGTCAAGCTAAGAAAAGTTTTCAAAATATGTTAAAGGTTTTTCATATTATTTGTGGTAAGGTGGTAAGAGTTTGAAATTCTAAAGCGATATTGTACAAATACAAACTATTTTGTTCAGAGCTATTTTTAATACAATATTATTTATTATTTATGCATTCACAATGATGTGTAGGTACTTATTGATAGTAGTTTTTGAAATAATATGCAATCGTTAATAATATACGGCGAGCGAGAAGGAATTGACCGTGATGTATTATATCAGGCACGACAACCAAGATTTTGGGAAGTTGTTCCTGGGATACACAGCACAACTTTAAAGGGAGAATATCGTCCGTTACGCCACAGTATACGCACGCATAATAGTTGTGGAGACCGGTCGGTAGAAGAGGCGGACGTATCATACAGACAGTATATGGAATGTAGTCCGAAGCGTGTTGTGAATAAGGTTAGTGGTTGTGTTTGCGCCTACTTATACGTGACGAGTGGTTGCTTAATATTTTTTATACATGAGTATATCAGTATATTATATAAAGGAACACTTTCTATGTGAAATCATTATGTTTTATAACTAACCATTCGATTAAATTTAACCAATTGTGTAACATGTATCTATGAAAAGTATTATATTGTCTTACGTAAGATTGTGTCATATTATAAAATATATTGTAATTAATAGTCATGTGTTTAAGAATGGCCGAGAACAATGCTGGGTATAAAAGGTTATCAATTAACCGATCACATTATCACAAATCATTAGATTCGAGAAGTCAAGGTCCATTACAATATGTATTTTGTGAGCCGGAATTTGACCATATAAAAAAATCTTTTATTCGAATCCTTTAAAATCGATTCGTCAATAATACAATACAATGAAGCGATTGCATCTTTTATTGTCATTGTAATGTATATGGAAGAAGATGGCAATCTTTGGTACACGGAAATATGTTTCATGCACAGAGATTATTTAATTAATTATTAATGAATGGTTAATTTTAGTGGAGTTATTTTGCAAACACTTTCTATCAATAATATTTTCTTGATTGTTATTTATTCCCTGCTATAAAAATATTCTCAATAATCTTCTTTTCATACCAACACCTCTAGTTAACAGTGATTCCCAACTGGGTTACACGGAACCCTGAGTTCTACGACAATTCCAGTAAATCGTAAGATGCTAATAATATATGGTAACTTCTTCTTCTTCGATGGCGCTACAGCTCAAGTCGAGCCCTGGCCTCCTCCACCGCTGTCCTCCAGCCGGAACGGTCCTCCGCACGTCTCTTCCAGTTCCTGATTTTTAGCAGCTGATTGGCATCTTTTGTAACATTATCACCCCATCGTGTGCGTGGTTTTCCCACTGGTCTTTTCCCCCCTGTGTTTCCTTCGAGGATCTTCTTCGGTATCCGTGACTCAGGCATGCGCTGGACATGGCCTGCCCAGTTTAGCCTCTGGAGTTTTATGAAGTTGGACAGTTTTGAATCTTGGTATAAGCAGTATAGTTCCGTATTGTACCTAATTCTCCACTCCCCACCATCATTCATGGGTCCGTATATCCGCCTAAGGATCTTTCTCTCAAAGCAATCCAATATATGGTAACACTGTAACCAAATTCCAATGACATTATTAATGGACAACGCACTCAATACAGTAGCTAGCAAGTAAATTCGCGCATAGCTACTTTCGCACATGTCACGCAATTTCTATTATGCGATATCACGCATCGGGAATTTATAGCAATTTGACCTTTATTGTAATTGCGTTAGAACAGTGTTTCTAGCGTCAATGTTCATTTGAGCGAACCCGTCCGAACCAAACCATTCGGCAGACCCGAAAAAAAGCGTCGGGAATTTATAGCAATATCACCTTTATTGTAATGGCGGCGTTAGAACAGATTATGCCATTCGGCAGACGCGACAAAAACGTGAGTGTAATTTTTTTTCCAGATGCTTCGTCCATATTAATGTAATTGAGTAATACCCACAATGGCCGTCAGTCTATAACGTTGTGGGTCTCAGGTTCGAATTCTGGGTCTGGCAAGTACACATATTGTTTTTCAATTTGTGTATGAGTTAGAGTATGGACCTAATAGGTTGAGCAAGTGCCTGATATCCATTTCTCTTAAAAACAAAATCTGTTAATACAAACCTCTACTCTATGGAGGCCCATATGATCTTATTAGTATCGGACATGGTCGGAACAAAATATTTAAAAATTAAGTATTTTTAAGATTTTATCTGATTAGAGATATCGCATCAACCGGTACCTAGTAAGTGTTATACTTATGGAGGGGGAAATTTTGTAGCAACAATTGGTGAGGAATGCACATGGAGGACTGCTGGGTCAGTCACAAGTGTCGCCACCTACTATGGTCTGTTAATTTTGTTTCTGTGACAGCATTAAAAATAATATGTACGCTAACATTAAGGTTACAGCAAACTGTTGATTTATATTTCAAGTGTTAAGATAACGATTTTACCCGAAGTTTATGAATTAAATATATTTTTAAAGTATTACATATTTAATCCTTTCTATGCCGCAATTAGTTAATTGATAGTAATTAACATAAGAATCGGTGTAATTAAGGCGTCCAAAGACGCTCTGGGCACTTAACTAGTTAAGTAATATGTACTGACTCCAACAGGCGACGTCCGTTGCAGGTAAGTAGATCATGCGTTATCTACGGGTCTAGGACGATTCGGCGGCGGGACAACTGGGCGCTACGCATTCGAATGAAATTCGAAAATAAATAGACGTTCGTGAATTATAAGTAATTTTAATATATATTTAATACGTATGTATTACTAAATTGTTATTTAATACTTGCTGAAAATTTAAATATGCACACGTAGATAATGATTTAATTGTGCATATATGTTTAAGTTCCAAATTTATTTTTGATATAAAGCGTCAAGAATAATAATTCTCAATCCACAATAAAAAAACAT
This sequence comes from Rhyacophila brunnea, assembly GCF_057557595.1. Classification (NCBI taxonomy): domain Eukaryota; kingdom Metazoa; phylum Arthropoda; class Insecta; order Trichoptera; family Rhyacophilidae; genus Rhyacophila; species Rhyacophila brunnea. The sequence continues at coordinate 15,020,391 of NW_028232796.1, read as the reverse complement.
TATGTTAAGAGCTACTAGATAGTAGATATAAACTTATTAAAAATTCCTTGTCTACTCTCTGTATCAAATCGTAACGTCTATTTATTTCGTTCGACAGTACGGCGCCCATTTGTCCTGGCGTCGAGTTGTCCCAGTACCTTATTTACCTACAAGAGGGCGGCCAGTTAAGGAAATTTTGAGAGTAGATTTCTTGGATATGAACAAATTTGACCATACGTCGCAAACGTTCATTGAATATTTAAGAATAATATCTGTATGATAATATTTTAAGAGGTGAAAATATTTTCAACAATAAAAACAATTTTGACCCGATTCGCATGCCAGCAGTTGTCAATGCACGTACATTTTCGATGATGTAATAAAATAATAACACAAGCAGTTTCTTCCGATGGCCGTCTATAACCTTTGTCTTTGAACTTGGAGTGGTTGGCATGGCCGAGCAGGTACCATGAACAGTTCAATAAGGAGGTACGTACGTACTTACCCGGTTATTCGGTGCTCGGTACAGCTCGTTGTCCGTCGCTCGGTCAAATCGTGCGACGCGAATCGAAGATTCCCACCCCGGTTATGGCGGATTGTGACACCGCACTGGTCATTCTCAAAATGTACAACATATTTGACAATAATATCAAAGTTTTTCATATTGTGAAATTTTATTTTTGTATTACCTAGTCGAAAAAGACGGATAAACCTGCAACTTAGTAACCGTTATCGTAATGCTGTGAATAAAGGCAAACATGCATAGTCCAAAAATTATTATTGCAACTGTTCAGATAATAGTAACAAAATCATTAAACCAAGTTATTAGGTGGGTAGTCGTAGCTTTTCTGATACTCCCAATAATTCATATTCATCCCACTCAGTCATAAACAATGCCACCTGTATAATGGTTACATGTTGTCGGTGCTGCTTTACAGTATCTAGTCATAGCACGGTACGAAGACGTTAAAGCAATAGTTGAATTTTGAGAATAGATACTTAGGGAGGAGACCGGGTGCTGTGGCACTTAATTGTGGATTACGATTGTAGTGTTAGTTATTGATTATAATGCAATGCGGCAACCTGCTCGCAATAAATGAAGATTTTTGATTGCATAATATTTTGTTTAAAATTATTACCATTTTTTCAATATATATAAATATTTTCATTGTCTACAAACAGTTAACAATATTGGATTTGAATAACTGGCACTACCATCGAAGTTTACTGTTTCAAAAGATATAAGAGCGGATCATGCTGTTTCTTATCACTACCGGCCATGGCCCCCATATCATGAAGCGGGCCCCCAGGCTAGGATTTTTGACGGCCCCCTCTACCTACCGCTAAAGATAAAGGCAGTGTGACGCTCTACAGGAGCGTTTTCCAAATAGTTTACCTACGCGGTAAAATTAATGTGTAAATTTAGTGTTTTTTGTATATTTGAATTCATCTTTTTGAATTATGGAGTTGTCGAGTATCGATATAGGTACAATTAAAAATTATATCATACAACCACATAATTTTAAATAATAATATTGAAAATGCAGGCGACTTTTTTTTACTATTCGATAGAATTTGTGATGTGTGTTTAAATCACTTACCTGGTCGATTCGCCACGCCGGGCCCTTCCTGAACCCGGGCCCCCAGGCTAGAGCCCTGTCAGCCTCCCCTTTGTTGGGGCCATGCTACAGGTACTAAAATAGTCTCGAGATAACCTGCTATTTCTAGAAACTAAGCAAAAACTGCTAAATACCATACATATTATATTAAACTGTATATAACGGCGCTAAGGGATGATGGCATGGTTCGTAAAGACGTACATGGACTAAGGAACGACAGAAATACACGGAAGCGTTACATAGTATCCAAATGCTACGTCTAAGGAATTGAAATTGATGGGTTATGATAGTAGTTACAAGTATTATGGTATTAGAAAAAAATATTTATCCACAAAATGATATCTAACTCATAACGAGTTCAGTGTTACCAGTGCGAAAAAACGCGTGGCCTGGCCAGATGCGTCTAATCCAAATCGTATAAATCTTCAAAATCTCTAGGGAAATACAACTTTTATTAGTTGAAAATCGTTAACACCAATTGGTACTATTTTCCAATATCCATTTTTTCTTACGTGCTTATTTATAAATATAGGTAGGTATGAATTTTGGACCATAGAAATAAATAATTGTGACTGTGGTATATTATTTTATATGTCATTTTACATGTCGCTTGGCGACTGGACAGCCGCTGGACAGATGCCGTCATACAGTGGTACCCAAGGAGGACAGGAACGCCCTAAAATCCGCTGGATGGACGAACGAAAAGTTCGGTGAATATACTTGGTAGCAAACAACTAGGAAAAGAAAAGAGTGGAAGGAGCTAGGTGAGGCCTTTGTCCAGCAGCGGAACGACCCCGGGTGGCGATGATGATGATATAATTTTACACTTTACAATTTACAAAATGTATGTAAAATATGTGAAATGTGCTCGGGCCATCTGCAGAGTTTCAATTTTAAAATCATTATTTTGAAATGAATGACAGATTAAAAAAACAAATGAAAATAGCGTTGCCGTTATTCGCGCTAGGCCCTGAAAAAAATATTTAAAAAAATCCAAAAGTAGAGCAATTGGAAAACATTTTGCTAATCATGAAAAAGCTTTGTTTGAAGGTTTGAAGATATTAAGGCCATTTGAATAATTTTAATAAGTATTTATTAGTTGTGAAAATACAATTTAATAACTTGACATTTTCCATGGTAGTGCTAAAAATTATCATGGAATTATTAGGCAATTTTTTTCTGATATTTTACATGAGACACAATTCCTGAATAAATTAATTATAGATTTATTTATTTATTTAAGAATACAAAACATTGTGGACATAACAAATCTAAATTCAAGACGTACACAACATGAGATTAACATTATAAGTCAAACATTACCCTCACAAGAGAGAAGAGAATATAGAAAAAGAAATATATATATATAATAACAATAATAATATCAAACAAAATGCAAAGTACATCATTGAAAATGTCTATGTCTTTAAGGAGCGCATTTACTAATCTTGCACCCCTCGCTAATGGTGCCTGATAGGCTTGACACGAGGAAACGGTTCCAATCCAGAATAAATCATGGCTGCGACCACGTAGGTAATTGACAGGCGCATGGAAATTTAAATTCATTAGGACACCAGGATTGGAAACCATCCCTCGCGATAACAGAAAGTGTTTCAACAGCAGAAGAGGCCAACGAGATTCAAGAGAGTGAAGATTGAGAAGAGTGAGATACCAGCATGAGGTTCCTAATAATAATTATCACACCAACAAATATTCTGTCATATTGTATTATATCTTTGGATGAGCTTTTCATCTAGTCCTTACTAATATTCTGGGAGTTAAGTTAGGTAGTTACTGATTACCGATGTAGATTTAATGCACCTCATAAACCAAGCTTTTACAGAGAGAGAAAAATAGTTTATTAATTATTTAACTGACGTTTTCATGATGTAGGGGTGGAAGTCCATTAGTTATAATAATTTTGAACCAAATATTTTGCAATCAATAAGCTTCATTTATTCGGAGCAGGTTATCGCATTTTATATATTTATATTATATTTTTTGAATTCTATATTTTTGTTGTTGTTTTTTTGAGGTAACAAATTTATCATCAGAACGATTGATTCCAAAGCACTTATTTAAGAGTAATTTTAGAATAACTATGCAGGTTCACTTACTATATTTGAGAAGTGCATTGGTGTCTTACTTTACGATAAGCATGACTGTCAATTATTACGGGAAATATTGGACATCATATTCTGCGACTGCCTTTCCACAGCTATAAACCCATATGTAACATATAATATAGATACGTAAAAAAACAATACCTCGTATGTGCCAAGCAACAAAATTGAGACGACTGATAAAAATAACAGTGTGAGAGCTTATTGATTAAATATTTTAATTTATATTACATACTAATTATTGCAAATTTATGCTTAAAATAAAGATGTCTTTCAATATTTTTTAAAGATTTTTTTTACTTATCTAAAATGAATTTAGAAAGTTCACCGATCAGATTATGTAGGTCGCATGTACGAGGTATTTGAATTACATATATGACAAGTATTATATCCACGAAATTATAATGCATGCACACAGAACAGTAACTACCTACATACATTCTGTTTCAGTAACGGTTTCACATACAAAATGACCAATGTAATGCGGATATTGGAACTGCCCACAGTTTTACTGTAAGTGTGAATTTGTTTTATGTACCTAAGCAATAAACATACTTACCATTATAATATAATTTTTGTTAAGTTACTTTGCTATTATAAATAATCAAATGAATTCATTTGGAATGGTTTTAATTGCCAATTATATATATTTTTAAGTATTTGTAACACTGAGCCCCATGAAAGAACAATATACTGCATAACCTCCTCCGATCTCTTCAAAATCACGTTAGGAGTCAAGCAAGGCTGTGTACTTGCATCTTTTCCTTTTATCATCATTATTGATTTTATAATGCGTAAAACCTTTAGTCCTGACTATAAAATATATTTGTCTAATGAATACACAACATTATCGATTCGATTTAATGCTTGGAGATCATATGTATTTATGAAAACGGCGACGACCAAATCTGCCAAGCCCCACTTCAACGCTTCAAAAATCTTCATGCCCTCCTATCAAAATTTTATACTCAGTTAAGTAACTAATTAAGAAATAAATGAAAAAAAATGCAAATTTTTTTGAATAATAAAATGCATAATTCTTGTCTAATTTGGGATCACAGAGATTATCAATATATTTTTTTATCGTAAATATTTCACTATAATAATGTCGACATAAATTATACTAATGGTTTTATAAATGCGTTTAAAAATTAATAAATGTAAAAAATCTTAACACCACTGCACATGCATGTACTGAAATATGACTATTTTCTAAAACATTAGAGCGAGAGGTTTAAAAGAATACTATTTTATGTAATAAAAATACTTTATGCAGTCATCAAATGTTTAAAATAAATATAAAGGATAATAAGGCTTCAAAATTATATAAATATATTACCTACAACGTTTAAGGAATTGCCAGGATCATGCTTTGAAAATGCAATAAAAGCTCCATTTTAACCTACGCTGAAAATGTCCCCCCTTAAGTAAATTTGTATATTACGTTACATTTACAACTCAGAAGAAAATTAGTGCAATCTTTGTGGTATGCTTCGTCTTCAGATGATTTTCAAGATGACTTTTTTGCCCCCCAAAACATTCAAATTGCCCCTCGTTGGAAATCACTGCCCTAAACTGTGGGTCTGCCTGTCGAGCTAGTGACCAAGTTTAAATACTTATGTACAACGGTATTTTTAGTTAACTTGAAATTCGCACGGGCATGGGGGGTTATCTTTAATATGTCGCTTGATAAAGCGTATTTCTGCTATCTATTCTGAGAACCCAGATACCTGTTGACTACAAATGGACAACTGGACGACGGATATCTGGACACAGCAACATGAATGTATTGATATTGAAATTTAAGTTCACATCATCGACATTAGTATATGCTACAACCATAAACTTCACTTTATTATAAGTACCTACAAACTTTATATTAGACTTACTGGTTCAAGCCATAACGTACGTATATTTGTTCTGACATATTATAGGACATCAAGGTGTCCGTCGTCCAGTTGTCCTTTCGTTGTTGTCGCAGTTGTAGATAATAGCGTTGAGTCAGCGCCCTCCAGCTAGACGCAGCTGAAACATCCTAGGTCAACGCTGTGAAAAGAAATATTTTTATAATTATTATTGCAAAAAGTGAAAAACAAAAAAAAATTCCTCATTAAAATCTCACGTAGGTACCTTGTCTCAAAATGAAACATTTTTTTAAGATTATATCAGCCATCGTTAAGAATTCAATTTCCTTTTTGAGGGAATTAAATAGGTGATACGGTTATCAGTTTTTAATTATATTCCAGAAATATACAATTTATTTTATTTTTACACTCAAAAGAACGAATCTCGTTTGTAGGCGGGTATACGTACTTTATTATGAAAAATATATTTTTATTTAGACTATGAAATTTGAATACGTCACACAATGATTAGCATTTGTATTGGCCTCGAGAAAGAGATAGTCAACCGACGGAAAATGTAAATTATTATAATATATTTTTGAGAAATGTAGTAAAAACAAATAAATATTTTCAACTGCACGTTCTGATGTGTCTATAAATTATAGAAGTTTTAAAAATATAATATTAAGAATATAGCCAAACGGTGAGGTGGTTATGGAGTTAAAATAGATCAGAGAGTTCAGTAATTTTCATCTTAATTGTAAAGAGTTTAATCTTGCATAAAAAGTGGTACTTATAACTAGGGAGCGGATTTATATGCAACAAAACACATGATTATATGCATGCACGTATGCACATAAAATCATTAAAATATGCACTAAAACCGAAGAAATATGCAGTTAAAAATTGTGAATATGCACTCACTTCACCCAATATTACTGATATAAAATTAAATAACAAATTAATAATCTTAATCAATATAATACAATAACAAAAAAACACTAATAATCAATATAAAAAGTTTGTTTACAAGTATAAATAATTGAATAAGAAGTGCAATGTAAACTAAACACCACATGAACATGACACTTAACTATTCCTAAATATTATTTGCTGTTTTATGTAATGTAATGTCTAAACACATTAAAATTTTCCGTAAATCGGTCAGTGTTTTGTTTATATGTAGGAAACAAGCCCTCAAAGTCCACAGAGGTAATTGGGCAAAATTTAACTAAAGGTGCCCAAGTTGACTTTTTGATAAATCCACAGTTCGGGGATGCCATTAAAAAAATGCAAGTTATGCAAAATTTCGATAAAATAATTAAAAAAAACCTAAAATTGTAAATGCTAAACCCCTAAAATATGCATTTATTTATGAAATATGCACTAATGTCTCAAATATGCTCTAACGTCTCAAATATGCATTTATATGCACAATAAAATTTTATTTTTGAATTCGGTGTCTTTCAAAAACGGATTTCTGCGCATCTCTTGTAGCTGTGCATACACCCTAACAAAACATGGACTAGCATATAAATCCGGGCCCTACTTATAACACACTTAACCAATTTCCATAGGTAAACCACAGAATACGTCATCTGGAAAAATAAAAGTTTCTTCACGATCTTTGGTAGGTAACATCAACAGATTTTTATGTTCGTGAAATATGCAATACCCACTGCTTAATTAAACAAGGACATGGTTAAAAACAATGGAATTAAAATTCTATGTTTCTTGAGCCTGTTGTATTATGTGAAGAGGCCAATGGGATGTGGATGGCTAATGATTGGCTGGAGTAACTAAAAGAAGAGCGCTACATGCTTTCATTTCTTAACGGCTTTTGGGATTGCGTATAATCACAAAATATCGTTAAAGTAGTCACATCGGCAGTGTTTTTGTTAAAGGACTTGTGATAGTCAGTAATTAGGAGAAAATTTTAAGAAGAAGAAGGCAAACTGTTGTAATAGTTTACTGAATACATCGATGAACCTGCTAGAACCTTGGTTGAACTTTGGTACCATGTATCGATTAATTTAGCTGAGAAGTTCATTGGATACCTATATTTTGTAACATTTAATTTTAAAAGATAGTAAGATTGATAACAGAAAGGAAATAGCATCAAAAAATCAGCTAAAATACACTAACTATTATAAATAAAGCTTGTTATAATTGATAGTAAAAGAGAGATCCAGAAATTTGAAGTAGCACAACGTGGTATGGAGAGGTGCATGCTCGACATAACGCGAAAGGACAAAAAGAGGAATGAGTGGATAAAGAAGCAGACAAGGGTTTGCAGTGTAATAGAGTTTATTAAAAGCCTTAAATGGAGATGGGCTGGACACATAGCTCGAAGAAGAGACAACCGTTCGACAAATCTAGTCATCCAGTGGTATCCGAGAAGAACAAAACATCCGCAAGGTAGACCTAGAGGCCGCTGGATTGATGGAATGATAAAGTTCTGCGGTAGTACGTGGCAATGCAATGCACATGACCAAGAGAAGTGGAAGCAGCTTGAAGAGGCCTTCATCCAGCAGTGGATAGATTCAGGCTGATGATGATGATAATGATAATGATGATGATGATGATGATGATGATGATGATGATGATGATGATGATGATGATGATGATGATGATGATGATGATGATGATGATGATGATGATGATGATGATGATGATGATGATGATGATGATGATGATGATGATGATGATGATGATGATGATGATGATGATGATGATGATGATGATAATGATAATGATGATGATGATGATGATGATGATGATGATGATGATGATGATGATGATGATGATGATGATGATGATGAATATAGCAAACTCAAAAATTATAGGACTTGGAAGATGATAAGTAAACATGAATTGAAGAAACTAGACCACGGGTATGAGGAAGTGTGAATACTCAGATGATTCATGTAGTGCTGAGAAAACCATGGAAGACATCATGATGGTATGTATCTATGCTTATCGCATACAGCTACATAATTTTTCATGAATCGTTGAATGCCAATAACTCGACCATGGTTGTCAAGGTGTCGACTGGAAAAATTTAGGAGCACATCTCCCACGAGTGACCGAATAATTTTGATAAAAGTAAAAAGTAATCCAAAAAAATGTATGGGCACTACTCATTATATTTTAATTGATTATAAATGTGTTATAAATACGTTCTGAATAGTTGACGACTGCTGATCCCCATTTTTACTCATTTTAAATTTATAAATTTTATCTTTTTCCTTCGGTCACCATCTTGCTTCAACATTTTGACGTTTAATTATTTATTTTTACACATTTTAAATACTTTTGTTCCGAAATTTAAATATGTGTTTCATTAACATGCATTTTTGTTTGTACGCAAAGCAATATGGCTTCGACACTAATAAAGAAATAATAATGATTTTATTATTCATATTAGACCAGATTTTAAACTGATTGTAAAAATTACTGAATAGTAGAGATATAAAATTTAAATATTGCATTATTATAATTTTTTAAAGTATGTACATAAGTACATTGACAGATAACTAGGAGGGTGTGGAAACAAAATAAATAATTTGAGCTTAACACATCCGTTACATAATAATAATATTTAATATTATTATTCTGTAGGTTTATAATAAAACGTTCTTAAAATATTGTTAAATTTACAATATTATTATTTATAACAATCGACATGCCAAATATTTAATTTAAAAAATAATTTAAATCTACAAATATAATATAAAATTAAAGAACATAGGTATATCTGTAATTTTGAAATATTTGCTATTAAATAAGCGTTTTAACTTTAACGGAACGTATGGGTATGAGGAATGTATATGGCAAAATGTAGTATTCCGCGATTGAAGCAACGAGACGTCATAAGTAGCATGCGGAGTAGATGTGTATGTTAGTAAAACCTGCTAGATTAACACCGTCTTAAAAATCAATTAAACATCAATATGGATATTTTTGTCAAAATGCTTTGTGTCAATATTACTGAAATAATAAAACATTGGAAATTAATTAATATCCTGAAAATATTATAAGATAAGTAATTGATATTGTCCATATGACCCGATTTAGTTGCATGATTCTATGTAAGTATAGTTCGTGTACCTATAGTACCCATAGACATAGAGGACTGGCAGAAGATTCGATTTGATACACAATTCTTCCGCTCTGAAAGTTCTCGATATTCGATCGATATGCCCGGTTATCTGTTATGTATTTGTGTGGTTCATAATAAACGTACAAATTTATTAAATGAAATATGTAGAAATAGACTGCTTCGATTTTTATTTAAAAAAGACACATTGGGCACTTAACAAATTATAATTCAAGACGTTCACAACATGACAATTAGCATTACATTCTGTAGAAAAGAAATAAAATAAAAAACAACATTAATTTAAAAAAATACAATTAAACAATAAAATAGAATTTTAAAAACAGAATACATAATGCATTGCTAAAAATGTCTACATCTCTAGGGAGTGCATTGACCAGCCGCACAGTCCTCGCTATTGGTGCCTGTTGAGCCTGACTGACATGAGGAGACAGTTTTCACCCAAAATAGTTCATGGCTGCCACCACGCATGTAATTGACGGGTGCATAATAATTCAAATTTTCCAGAATATTGGGATTAGAAACTATACCATGTGAGAGCAGGGAAAAATGCTTTATGATTTTATATAAATTATCCATTTTCCATGTACCTATATATTATTTGGTAACAGTCGCAGTTTGGAGCGATCCGTGTGTCCATTTTCTCACACTCACCACTCCATCTCTGTAGTCTGAACACTTTATATTGTTGCAAGGCGTTGTTCGACAATGGTTGGATATGGGCGTATCCCATTTTACTCGCACCTCACCACTCCATCGTTGTTATTTGATAATGCATGATATGCATCAAATATAAGTACATATGATTTGAATTTAGCTAAAAATGTAAGTAAATCAATTATGCTGGCATTGGATTTATTTTGAGCGGTATACCTATTAACATTTAATATATATTTTTTAATTTGAATAACACGTGTCATGTATCCAATTTTGTATCATTTGAACCGCCTTCGTTTTGATTGTCTTCCCCAAAAATGTAACAAGCACGTCGTTATACATCGTATGGGCGTGCAAAGGCGAGTCTACGGCTTTCAACGGGGCACCGAAGCGCGTTAGCACTTCGATCGCCTCTTTGATCTCGTTATAAGCGATCATATCTGCTAGAGAAGATGATAGATAACTTCCTTGCACACAAAAACAAAAACGAATTATTATTGTACAAGAAAAAAACACATAACTGAGACTAACTTGGTTATCAAACCAATGCGGAGCGCATACAAGCGAACGTATAATGTTCTAGATATCAGATAATATTACATGTCTTTTAAATGAAGCTCTCCTTCAAACAGGGGGTTAAACAGATTCTTCTTCTTCTGTTCTGTTTTGTCATGTTATGTTTTGTCACTGTCTGTTTTGTCATGGAACCCTATCGTCGATAGCCGTTCCTTTATCCGTAGTCTTGTACTGTGCTCTGTCCGTGAGATATGAAGCATTCGTTGCCAATACCATATTTCGAAGTCATCAATTGCCTTCCGCTCCCTTGCCCTCTGGGTCCATTGGTATATATACTAATTCCGTGAACTTAACTACCTATTATGTACGTGAATATCTATTATTCAATTTCACATTGATAAGTTGTCTGACGATTCATCGCCTACCTAATCAGTTCCGTCTACTCAAAAGATTTTCCTTCAAAGTCTTTAGGTATACATATAGGTAACATACTGTAGTAGTCAACCCAATTCTAATTAGTTTTGGTTAAATTTATTAGTTTTTGATTTATCTACTTTAAAAATTGAATTTAACTAAATCCAAATCATGCGATACTGGTAAGTGCTGTTATTGGATTCCGAGTAGAAAATACTTTAGCCGATTGAAAAGTATGAGAATGCTCCATGAGAATGTGAGAGAAGACTCCAAAAAACTACACACATTTTGATAGCCGATTAAATAAAAATGTAATTCTCCCAGTACAATGACTTAATGTTTAATGGATAACCCTGAAATGAGTTGATGATAACGTGGTATATTCGGATTATCCCTGTCTGAACAATGGTTTCGTCAATCCAGGACGTTTCGAGAACCTCAATTTTTTTGAAAAGCTCCACGTTGATTTTCATAAATTAAACATTTCCATGTACTATAGTATATGCTGACGACTCACTTTTTCTCGAATAATTATTTGTTCATCGGCATGTTCAATACTTGCGTTTTGGTATAGATACTATTTTTAAACTAGATTTAAACATACTTTGGTAGGTACTTACTAATGTTAGTTAGGTATATATTTTGAACATGTAAACGTGTGTGTCTTTAAAATAATGAATATTTTTGATCATTTTAAAATGTAATGTTTTTGAATGTTGAATTTGTGAATGAATGATAAATTTCATACATAGGTAGGTACTACCACTGTATGATGTTATTGTTATACTGGTTTATTATGAAGTTAATTGAACTCTTGAGAAAGCTTAAAGAAAACTGTTCTCAAAGTTTCAACACTTTTAAATTAATACCAGAATGTGATTATAAAACAAAAGCTTTTCAAATTTCTAGTATAAAAGAATAAATTACTGTTTCATTATGGAGAGGAACAAAAAAATCTGAGAACTCACCATTAAGTGAGATATTTAAAAAGATTTATATTTGAATGGGCTCACAAAACACGAGCATTTATGATGCATTTTTATTTAAAATGTAGCCGACAATTTATTGCTACATATTTCGGCTAAATGCAATCGTAAATTTAAATAAATACACCTTGTTTATGGCCGACACTGTACAAGCACACAGATAAAGTAGGCATTGGGGTCAACATAATTAAAACATTTCAGATATAGTTGTCTTGTAATTCGAATAACCTTTGTAATATTTCATACTAGTTTCATATTGAGTAATATTTCCGGACTACAATATATACATTAGTATTAATAATATTAATAGAGTCATAAAGTTATAATATTGTAATATTAAGATTTATGATGTAAATGTACTATGTATATCTAAAGCTATTTTATGTATGTGTTTTATGTTCATATTATTATTAACCTATTAATTGTCAAATCATACACATTAGTTTATAAGTAGGTAGATATGCATTGTACCTGTCATTATTTTGTCTAAACCATAGTTATTGAAGAAACCTTGTATCTATATTATGTGTATACTTACACATAATTAGATTTGGGTTTCGGAAATTTCCCGACGGGAATTCTCAAGAAATTTTAGAGATTTTCCATCCCGAATCTCGAGAATTGAAATTTTTAACATTTCGGGAAATCCCGGATCTCGAGAATTTTTTCTCGGGATTCGGGATTTTTTGATTATCAAATATTAATTGAAAAAAAAAACGATTTTTTTAAAATTAATGTAAGTATATTAAAAAATGAACCTTTTTCGTCGTTTAAAAACGAACTAAATGTATTTGTTTGTCATATCATATGTTCTGTCAGTGGACAGAAAACACAATGTTCAAAGACTCATCGGGGCATTTAACTTTAAGCCAACGTCGACTCAAAATGAGCGCAATTTTTCAACATCAGGGAATTTTGTGTCTCAAAAGCGTACGCTATTGTCAGACGCAGCTATTGACTGTCTGCGTTTTTTGAAATTCTATTTAATAAGGTTACAATAAACAAATCATATTTTTGGGGATTTGTCTATTTTTACACTGATTTTAGGATTTTTAAAATTTTCTCAATGTGTCGAGAATTCTCGAGAATTCTTTTCTGGGAATCCCGAGTCTCGAGAATTCAAAATTTCATCATTTCGGGAAATCCCGAATCTCGAGATTGAGATTTTCTCGGGAAAAACCGAATTCTACACATAATAATATACAATATCATTCAAATGACCACCCCGAGCCATCTTGCAGCTCACGATGCGGATGCTTACGCCAATTTTCAATGACTTTTTCACACATGCCAGGCTCTATCTCGGCCATAACGTTACGTATGTTGACATAGACGCATTTTTTCGCGTAATGCGACAAAAAAATCTATCGCTGTCAAATCACACGATTTTGATTGCCAATGAGCCAATATTGCTTGCCAATAAGATTGCCAAAGCCGCTAAGCTAGGCGGCTCTCGTGGTGCAGTGGGTAAGGCCCTGTCTTCCACCCGAGAGTTCTGGGTTCGATCCCGGTTATGACAAAAGCATAATATGTGTTTTTTTCAAAGCCTAGGTGCTTGTGATTGTTCAAAATTACTAACAACCACCTTGTACGAAAAAGCAAGGACATGGTTATTAATAATTCTAAAAAAAAAAAGCCGCTAAGCTAAATCTTGAAAAATAACGACCATAGAATTCTCTCTACATCCGATATTCTTCTTTATCACCCGAAGTACACAACAGCAGACGATGTCATCAGACTGCCCACCAAGTGAGAGGGAGTGCCTAAAGCTCCTTCCTTCCTACGGAGGTGTTAGTTTGTAAAAGTTGTAGAATATCAATGGAAGGGTATAGTAGATCAGTATCACTTTTGATAGTGGACCACAGCATATTTAAAGTTGGAACATGCACGTTTAACTTTAGGTTAATTTAGGTTTTAAAAATATATACCTATGTAATTATAAAAAATTTGCTTAAGTGAAAAAATATTCTTATTTTCAAAGCGTGATTTAAAATTCAACCACCGAAAAAAACCGTTGGTACCAATTCTTCGAATAAAATAATTTTGATCCCATATGATACAGAGCAAAGTGCCAGTATCGAAAATTCGAAAATAACTATCATCCATTCATCCTATACCGTTTTCACGGGTGGCCTCTTTTTTATGTGCCTATTCATTTCGTGAAGTCAAATATCAAAGGGATTCTAAACATTTTTGGCAATTGAAATTGAGACCAGTAGATAAAGTACGTGTCAGGTGATATTTTAGAGTCTTGTGTTGCCCAAATGTAAAATTTTCCACATCATTTTCAAAATTCTATTAATACATTCTTTCGAAGCTTTTATTCCATATATAAATGTATCCAGATACGTGAGGAATGACATGTAATACGTATTTTTAAAACTCATGCGCTATTATTTGTGCGTTGTGAGAATGTTGTATTCTTAAATCTCAAATGTATTATATTGTTTGTTCGTTGAATTTTAATTAATAGTAGTGCACGATCCTGACGCCGTTTAGGAATTGAAGTTAGCCGAGTTCAGTGCTACTCGACCATGTCCGATCCTAATAAGATCATATTATGGGCCTCCATAGAGTGGAGATTGTATTTTGTTTTTACGAGAAATGAATGTCAGCCACTTGCTCATCCTATTAGGTCCATACTCTGACACATACACAAATTGAAAAACAATATGTGTACCAACTTGTCAGACCCAGAATTCGATATGTAGTTTTAGTAGGGATACCTGGCGAAAAAATATGAAAGATGCAATTTAAAACAATTTACTTTTTAAAGTTTTGTAATTACATATTTTTATTGCATATTTAGCGCTTTATTCTGTGTTTTTTTACCTATAGGTACAAGGTAGTTTTTTTTAAAATTTGCTCTACAATCCAATTTGGATCTTCGCAGCTTCACGAAGAGGTTTCTAAATATTTTTTTTATTTTTACAAGAAACTGACGTTAGCCACTTGTTCAACTTATTAGGGCCATACGCTGGATCTAAATACTTATTGAAAAAATAACATATATTTTTACCCAGATCCGGAATTCGTTTCCGGAAACTATGGCATTATAAGCCGACATGTTACCACTTGGCCATCGTGAGCATTGTGCTTGAAGAAATATGAGCCCAAAGTGTCTACTGTATTTTTTGCCGATTTTTAACGATTCACTAAATAATGATTTCAATTTTCAATTTCAATTTATTTATTTTTACATATTGTGGACATTACAAATTATAAGTTTAAGACGTTCACAACATGACATAAAAAAGAGATAGATAATATGTTATTAAACAGTAGAAATATGTACATACAAAAATATTAATTATATAGGTACATGGAAATACACCGGATGAGTTAAGCAGACCCTATTTTAAAAATTTATAAAATAACGTCCACCTATACTCATCCTCACGTAGGTGGAATATATCAACACCCGAAGCAATTTCGTTGAACATAGTTATCGCCCTCCCAATTGGCATACTAACGCCTCACTGTTGGTGACTTTTTAAAATTCCCTAGCTATCCAGTCTTTACAAACGAGATATTATAATATGACGCTGCGTCGTCTGCAGATCTGAATGTAGTAATACAATCACTGCTGACCTTTTAATTACCACATTTAAATAACACGTTAATTATATCGAATGGCCAAGTACCTACTCCAAACGCGCCAGTCGCGGTGTTAGCACTAAATGAGTTAAGAGGACTGAAGCGTCTTTCACTTAATGAGACGTGGGCGACCGACTCCTTCCGCATTGACCCTCGATGGTTCTGCTAACCGACTAGCATAACAAAAATATTATTCTCTTCTGACTATGTGGCTAAAGAAGTATGTACCTACTGATTATTTATATATAAGAGACATTTTGGAGCCAGTTTTTCACGTTTATTTCATTCAGATCGGAGATATTTATACTCTTTGCCACCCATGGAATTAATATCAAGTGCCTCCAACATCATATTTTAGAGACATCAACCTTACGTCTTTCTATTATCTTCATGGCGTTCACACATTAATATAAATATAAACAATGAGAATCAGTGTGGTACACAGAGAAAAAATAAATATAAAAAATGTTGCGAATCGTTTTCAATCAACTCCCCACTGAGTCGGACGTAACCCTACCGAGTCAAACGTCCCGAACGGGCTTCAAACCCCCATCCACTAGCCCCAACCTTCTAACAGCGGAGACGGGGTGGAGTTCGATATACCCGATGGCTATTTTTGTTTACCCTGAATGTTTCCGGTCATATTTGTTCACTACCCCGAAACGATACGGAAAATACCGAATGGAATTGATTTCTGATTACCGTTTGGTATTTTAACGGCCGTATTTAATCATTTTAAATATAGCCATGTACAATTCAATATTTATATACATCAAAAAGCAATATATCACTCGAGAATTTCGCGGTAGGTGGTTATTGTATTTGGTTTTTGAGTTGTCACCGTGTAATCTTTCTTCTTCCTTTCTCGACGTTTCATGCTTTTCACGAAGGCCATTCTTAAAATGTTGTATTATTACACATATTATACGGTAACATTCTTTGTCCATGTCCGATCCTAATAGGATCATATGGGCTTCCACAGAGTGGAGGTTTGTATTGACAGATTTTGTTTTTTTACGAGAAATGGATGTCAGCCACTTGCTCAACCTATTAGGTCCATACTCTGATTCGTACACAAATTGAAAAACAATATGTGTACTTGCCAGACCCAGGATTCGAACCTGGGACCCTCGAAACTATAGATCGGCGCTTAAGCCACGCGGCCATCGTGGGTACCTATACGGTAACATAAGCCAATAATAATCACGTCATCGTAAATACGTAATTGTCATATTATATCAGTACGGTTTCATTGTTGGTAAATTGGGGTCGATTTGTATTAACATCGATTACATACACTAAGAATAATTAATGACGTCTTAATTAAGATAGTAAATAGACGGCATCTAAGATTTTTTTACTTTCACTTGGAATGTTTTAGATTTTTTGATTGATAGTAGGTATTAGTGTCAAAAATATTTTGGAAGAACGTTTTATGGATTGGCGATTACGGCCATCTTAAAATTTTAATATAATTTTAGTCATCGTATTACACCAAATTTAATGGTGCCCCAACGTTACTCTTAACTTAAAGTCATGTAAATTCAGTCAAAGCACATTTGAGTGCATGGCGACCTCAGTATTGGGTAACTGCTCCTGTGTACATAAAAGAATATGCTTCACATCCAAACGTAGGGTCCCGCGATACGCCTGATTAAGACCGGGTGTGGTTTGGTGAAGCTATCACTTTAATGTACGGGAAGTAGTTTCAGAAGCGAGGGAAACTTAGCTTGGACAAAAAGTGACGTAGGTATTAATGTATTCATAATTTTATTTCAATTAAATTATTTTTACACACAATTTAAGAATACAGTATTCGTTATTGAACATGCATAATTTGGAATATTTATTTTAGATACCTATATATATATATTATACATATTAAGATATACATATATTATATATACTAAACATGAATTAAACTTACATCATAGGTACGGATTCCTACCAATATGCTTTACCAGTTAAGTAATCTATCGCGTTAACATTTATTAACTATAATTAATACGCCTATTATATTATTTAAAATTCCCTGA